>NC_047588.1:29417571-34392571 GCF_011004845.1 Esox lucius
TGAGACTTGAACCCCATTTAGCTGTGATCGCTGCCAAATGCTTTTCTATAAAGTACTAAAGCAAGGGTCAGTCTGAATACTTATGTACATGAGGTATTTCAGTTTTTTACTTTCAATAAATTGACACAAATGACCCTCCAAAGACCCTCCATATGCCACCCCAGATCATCCCTGACCCACCGCCAAACTGGTCATGCTGGATGATGTGGCAGACAGCATAACGCTCACCACGGCATCTCCAGACTCTTTCACGTCTGTCACATGTGCTCAGTGGGAACATGCTCTCATGTGTGAAGAGAATGGGAAGCCAATGGCGAACCTGCCAATTCTGGTGTTCTCTGGCGAATGCCAATCGAGCTGCACAGTGCTGGGCTGTGAGCACAGGTCCCACTAGAGGACATTGGGCCCTCATGCCACCCTCATGGAGGCTATTTCTGACAGTTTGGTCAGAAACATACTCACCAGAAGTCCGTGGGAGGTCATTTTGTAGGGCTCTGGCAGTTCTCCTCCTGTTTCTCCTCACACAAAGGATCAGATACTGGTCCTGCTGCTGGGTTGATGCGCTTCTACGGCCCTGTCCAGCTCTCCTCATGAATCTCCTCCATGCTCTTGAGACTGTACTGGGAGACACAGCAAACCACCTTGCAACTGCAATTATGGATGTGCCATCCTGGAGGAGTTGGACTGCCTGTGCAACCTGAATGGGCTGCAGGTATTGCCTTATGCTACAAGTAGTGACAAGGACACTAGCAAAATGAAAAACTAGAGGAGATAAGGAGTCAGGGAGGATAAGGAGAGTGCAATTGTCTGTGGCCACCACCTGCAAAACCATTCCCTTTTTGGGGGTTGTCTTGCTGTTGCCTCTCCAGTGCATTTCCTTTGCAACAAAACGGGTGACATTGATTCACAATCGTTTATGCTTCCTAACTGGACAGATTGATATCCCTGAAGTTTCATTGACTTGGCATTATACTGTGATGATTACGTGTTCCCTTCTTTTTTTTTGAGCAGTGTAAATAAATTCTGTAACACATCAAAATGTAAAAGGGGTCAATGGGTCTGAATACTTTCCAAAGACACTATGGTCTTATTGTGTATGACCACTAGAGCCGAGGTTCTTAGTAATATCTACTGCAATTTTAAATAGTCTAGTGAGCTTTTGTGAGAAGCTGTCTGTTTCTCACAATTTATTGGCTTCCGTTGTCTCGCAGCTTCATTAAAACTGGGATTGTCATCAGTGAACTTACAAGGAACAGACTGAACACATCTGTGAGCATGCTAGTCTGAGCAATGAAACATGAGGATGAGGCAAACAAATGCACCTACGTTTTGGTAATTAGGATGTCTTCTCCAAAAGCTACCAGAAATGTTGTCTCTTACACTTTTATTTATTTAAATTACACATCTTTCCATTGGCTTTCATAACGTATCATGTAGTTACAGTAGGCTATAAATGCAAATAATGTTTTGTTGATAAATGTCTAGGTTATTTGTGACTGGTAATTATCCACTTTTTGTTTTAACTTGAACACCCCTAGTTAGTGTGCTGTATTACATCCTTATTCACATTATTGTGTTTTAAAGCAGGTGACCTGATTAGGGTTGGCACTGTTTGAATCCTCTCATTAGTCAGCATGTGTTTCACCTATACTGGTCACCTCATTAATTCAGATGTCTTTCACTTGGCTGGGACAGCTAATATTTAAGAGCTGTGGCCAGTGTTTTTATGAGAATGGAGAACAGAGAAAGAGCAACACCTTCTGTTGTTTTCTTACATTAATTAACAGAATAAATGATTTTGTTAGCATTTTCTCTGGCATATTTACTGAGCACTCATGATCAGTGTCATGATTAGTGTCTTTTAGAATTTACATGATTAGGGTCTTTTGCAGTGCACTTTCCTTTTGGAGACAACATTTATTAGACACCTCCATCAGAGTCTTTTAGAAAGGCATGTGCATATGCCTCCTTTAACAATTCCATTCCTGTTCGACCTACAATGTTTTGGCTGGTTGTAAGGACATCTAACAAATGGGAGCTCATCGGGATGTTGTTTCTCATTAGTTTTATAGTAGCTCTTACCAATTCCAAAGAGACTCAACTGTCCCCAAATATTTATGTTGTTCAATACAATTTTTGTAGTATTTTCTGTCACTGACAACCACATTATGGGGGTTATAAGATGTTGTAAAATCATTTTAAATGTTGCATAAGCACACACAGTAAACCTTGGCAACAACAACAAAAACATGGACTTGAAAGCTTTTGAGGAAGAGAAGAAAATCGTGGTCCAATATACCAAGGCAAATCTCATTGAAATTGCAAAGCATTTTGACTGGAATACTATCTGCCCAGTCACAAGCAGTAATCAAAGAGTTGCTTGAGGCTGCTTTGGTGGAGAAGGGAATCCTGCCAGATAGAGAAGCTGATAAAACACTTGCTCCTTTAGAAGTCCAACTGAAACTCAGTAAGAACTGAAAGCAAAATTGGATCAACAGAAGTTAGAAATATATTGCGAGAAGAGGTTTTAGCAAAAGAAATTGGTGCAAACAATATTTGAGTCTGAATATAGAGAAAGTCTAGAAGAATGTGCAGCCAGACTAGAATAAGAATGTGCAAACCAAAAAACTACAATAGCAAGAACATAAGCATGACATTCGATTTACAGAGAGAGAATTGGAAGAACTTGGAATCAAATCAGGCCATTCTACACCCGCAATCAGGGATTGTAACCAGTATTATTTTCCATTAATTGTGTCCCATATGGGGGAAGAAATATGCAATATAGCTTAAAACACTTTTTTGTTTGAAACTTAAAAATACATTGCAAAATGGAAAAGCAGCATAATTCTTGTTTGTCTGTTTACTGTATTTGACTGAACAGAAAATAATGCAAACTTATAGTGAATCTAAAGTGATATAAAAAAAAGTGTCAGTATTGCCATTTTGAAGTAAATTCTATTAATTGTGCAGCCCTAATTTTAAGGCATTATGGCCATTTCTAAACAGATTTTTTTTTGGTTCTTACAACAGCAAAATCAAGTTCTGAATCAGTTCCCCATAAAATACTATTTTATATAGTAAATATATTCTATTGACACATTTTTTGTCTTTAGAAATTGCTATAGTTTTAGTTTTACACGTAGCTTAATTACTTCAAAGTGGATAAAGTGGCTTGCTACAGAATAGTAATGCTAGCTAGTTATTTACATGCTGATTGACAGACACATGTAAGGTGTGAGATACAGCTGTACCTGGTTAGGAGAGAGCAAGAGAGGGGTGGAAATGTCACATGAACGAGAATTGGGCCTGAAATGCTGAGAATTATAGTAGGATATTTGTGTATTTTATTTGTGAAGGATATTAGCATTGCCTCACTAAATTTAAAGTAATAAAAGATACAAGGAGCAGCAATGCTGCTATGTAGGAACTGTGAATGTAATTAAGCTCAGGCTCTAAATCAGAAGCTAATGTGGGCAAAGCAGCATCAGTGTCAAGAAAGTCCAACTTTTCTGTGTTAAAATAAATCTGTTATGAAACATGATAATGATAATAATCCTTAACTATCTTTGAAAAGTTAATCCATTCATATTCAATTAAATCTGCCTGAAACACGGTTAATGTCAGTAGGCTAATGTAGAGGTAATGCTTGGGCTGGAGGGATGGGTAGCCCAAATCCACGCACACACTGGCAATGATTGAGGATGGCAGGACTTAGACTTGAAAGAGAAGTTGGAGTTACAAACGCTTTGCATATACATTTTGTTGAATTTTTGTGGGACTGGGAAAAATATTGGAACATTATTAACTAACGATGCACCTACAGATTGGCCAGTGATCGAAGTCAGATAGTATTTGCTAAAAAATAGGCTATTGTCAATCTGCCTATCACCTTTTATAATGGTAGATTGGGAAGACCAGTCTCTAATGTCTTTAATTCACTTTTTTTCGCTCCATTGTAAATATTTATTTAGGTTATTGTATCAACTATCACAAATCATAATAAGCTAAAAAATTGTTGATCGCAGGCTATTAATTTATTTCACAAGCAGTTTGGATGTGTTTGCAACTATAGTTTCTGGCAGCTCAAGACCAACTTAAATGATTTTGTTTATCATGAATACACATTGAAATATTAATGGTAGCAATTTTCATCAATAATTAATATGGTCTCAAAACAAGAACTATACATGCCCCTCCAAAATAATTAGAGAAAAAATTGCAAAAATAGATTGGTATTGGTCCATATCTCTCCAGCAGAAAAATGATTGGCCGCAAAGACATGCTATTCAATAACAAGTTTTATTAATAATGTTGATCTGTAGAATCCTGTATCCATGTTAACTGTGATTGGTTCATGCGTCTGATTAACTATTATTGAATAGCATGTGCCTATGAGTGTAGTGTGTCTGGTCCATACCTGAGATGATGTCATCCAGCTGTTCTCTCCTGAGCAGGCCTCATGAGGATGTTGATCTGAAGTCTGTGGATCAAGTTTCTTCCTGGAAACAAGCTGCTTACTGCACAGGAATAGTAGCGTCAGGTTGATCAAAGCACTACGAAGCAGGGACCTGTCCAATTCAATGGGAAGTGTTGTTGGATTTACTTAACATTAACATTAAATATTGTAAAGAACAAGGCATGTTGTAATGAACTATAGAAAAGTAGAAATAATATTTTTTCTGTGCTACAGGCATCCCTATCAATGATTAAATAGGGCAGCAGTGTATTTTTCTTTACACACATATACACTTACAGTAATAAAGGTTATTCTGAAAGTATTCTAAGGGGGCTTATTAGTTTGCATAAATATGTTTTGTGCTTTTCAGTAATATCGCAATTTTATATTCATTTTCCACTTTATGAATAAGGAGGATTTCTGTGATTGCCTGTCTTCCAGACGTTAACCAGTAGTAGCACTGACCTACTGTATACTGTCTGAAGTAAAAAGAATCATCTCAAATTCTATATTCTATTAGAAAGAACATTACTTAAAAGAGCTTAGTATTTGATTAAAATTGTCAAAATGTAACCGTTACTAAATAATAACTTTTTCTTTTTTTTAACCGGCGCGAGAAATATGCATTTCATTGCTTATACAAAAAAGGTGCATATAAATATTTTTTACAATTGTTATTTTTGCCTATGCAAATATTTCTTACAACAGTTACATATATTTACCGTGTTAAATGTATTTGCAAGTTTCCAAACATATCAGATGGAATGGAAAGTGGATGGACCACTATGCATTGATACATTTTACTGTGTGACTTGTTCACCCAAGTCCGCTAATATAATGTAGATTATTATTGTCAGACACTAATAAGATGTTGAGAACAGAAATTGCAGTCTGTGGAGTTATTTTAGTCTATAACATAATGAAAAGCAGTTTTAGTTGTGAATGAGAGTCCAGCTCATCGTTTTATTTACGTAATTGTAATAGCAGTTTAAAAAAATAATAATGTAGTATTCACCTTTTCCCTGTTACCTCTCATTGCTGCTGCTTTTCAAAATAATTGAAAATGTGCAGTTTTGCACTTTTACTTAACCAAATGTACATTTATTTTCCAACTGTTTTTCTCTGTCTTTCATCCTTCATCCCTTCTCTCATCCACTTTTACCAAAGCTAATCCGGTCTAAATTTCAAGATCCCATTTCTGTCCATCTTTTCTTTCTTTCTCACACACTCTCTCTCTCTCTCTCGCTCTCTCTCTCTGGTCTTCTGTCGTTCCTGAAGTGGCACTAATCTCCCCCTCTCTCTGTCTCTGCTCCTCTCTCCTCCCTCCCTCCCTTCTTTTTATGATCTGTCGCTACTGGAGCAAAACTAATCTAGGCTCTATCCACTACACTGTATTTTACTCCATCCTTTCCTCCCTCTTTAAATCTCCCTCTACATTATCCCGCTCTTCTCCTCTCGTCCTCCCTAGTTTTCATCTGTGTCTCCCCTGTATCTCTCCATCTCCTCTCTGGCCACTTTTTAACCAACTCTCCCTCTCTTCTTTCGTTCTACTTCTCAATCTCTGTCATACAGAGGCTGTTCTGTAAATGTGTTGGGATCAGAATACATGAGGGGGGGAGAGGGATGAGATGGATGGGAAGATGGAAATAAGTTTTTCTCTCCCTCTGTCCGTCCATTAGTGGTTGTTTAGTGCAGCTGTTGTTGTGCTCCCTGCGGCAACGCCTCACACTCTCTGGTTCCTTCCTGTTCAGGGTTCCCTTTTATCTGACAGCCAGAATGGCAGCCCGGCACATACACGTGTTTGTTTGTGTGTGTGTGTGTGTGTGTGTGTGTGTGTGTGTGCACGCACGGGCTGGCGTGCTAGCCCCTAGGCGATGGCAGCTATTGTCCTTTAGCAACGTCCTGTCTCAGGACTCTTTATTTAAACTTCAAACTCTCTTTCTCTCTCACATTCACTGCCTTCTACAACTTTCTCTCTCTACACCAAACCCTGTGCTGTAAAAGTTAGAATGAGGTGTTGATTCCCTATAGTTGGGAGCTCACACACACACACACACACACACACACGGAGAGGGATATGAAGGACAGAGTGGTGACAGGGAAACAGGGTCCATCAGGTACGCTGTCATTGAACCAAGGTCACTCAGCAGCCTGTGGTTCCATGCTCTGCTCTCCTGTGTCACAGGGTGTGTGTTTATCCTCTCAAATTAACCAGAGATCTCCTGTGTGTGTGTGTGTGTGTGTGTGTGTGTGTGTGTGTGTGTGTGTGTGTGTGTGTGTATGCGTGTGTGTGAAAAGCAGGGCAGTTTGGGCCCAGTTTCACATGGCACAGAAATCTCCCAAGGTCTGTGGTGGGAGTAATTAGTCAATTTATGTTTCTTTCTCCCTTTTAATGTAATTCTCTTGGCTCTGCAGATTGCTGAATGACATTGCGAATTAACAGAAAGTAATCGTAAAGTTTTTGGTTTGACTCAGACACGCCTCTCTATGGAGGTGTAAATGGTCTCCCTGTCCTCTTCAGTTAAATAGTGATTTTTTAAAATATTGTTGTACTAGAAGTGTTGCAAGAGACAGCCCTCAAAATGTGTCTCCCGGAGCGGTGTCACGCTGAAACAGCTCCCCCTGCAGCCCTGTCTTTCTGTCCTCCTTTCCCTCCAAAATGTTTCCCTCTCCTCCTCTACCTACCTTTCTACGAAGACAACTTTTTCAAACGTTAATTCTGTTCTTGTTTCTCTCTCTTTTCTCTCGTTCAGTCTCCTTTCCTCTCCCGCTGTGTGAAGCCATTATATAGACTTTCTACTCCCTCTAATTGATTTCCCCTTTCTTTCTCCACTCCCCTGTTCTACCTCCCCTCTCCCCTGCTGTGAACAGTCCATCGCCGTCATTTTAGGTTGAAGTCCCTCTCAGATTGTTGGTTCTTCAGGCTTTTTCTGACTTCTTTCCAAATCTCCTTCCATCACTGACCCCCACTATTTGAAATACCTTTGCGCCCTTTGCCCAACGCTCCGTACACGTACGCACACACACAACACAATGCCAGACACACTGCTCAAATACATCTGGGTCTCTTTCGACACTGAAAGACTAACTTGGACCAACTTCCTACTGTAATAAAAAATGTCTCTCTTTTTCGCCGAGCGATTTTGGAATGTTTTTCGTTCAGGAAGATGGCTACCTACCTTCAGTGCCTGTGTCTATAAAATGGCGGCATGGGGTGGGAGAGGTGGAGTCACGGAATGGTGTCTCTCTGCAGTGAAGCATTTTTCTGTCTGGAGACCCACACACACACACACACACACACACACACATGCATGAAGGCGCGCACACACAGACACACAAAATGGGTCTCTCTCTGCAGTGCAGGGCTGTCCTGAGACGCATGCGACCGTGGCAGCCATTTTGGGGTGGAGCACGCCGTGACCAATGCACCACAGTTAGCAGTTAGCAGTTTTAAAACACATACATGTAGTCATTCGGAGATCAATACCGGTCAGTCGAAAATCTGCATAAGAGCAAAACACATAAGAAATTCATAAGTAATTATTTCTGCGAAGTAAATATAATTTGGTGTCTCAGATTATATATTTTTTAATCACGATTGGAATTTGTTTTTAGGACTTCCCTTGTTCTACTTGAAACTGCAGTATAGTTTGTAATAGTTGACTACAAATTAAAACATGGTCATCATTTATAATTACCCTGAATCGTGTTACGGTCAACTATTGAGTTAATGTAAAAAAAATTGTGATAATTGTGTGGAGAATGACCTGACAAAAAACGTAATTTATTCAACTGTTTTAATCTACTGATTTTGACATGGAAGGTTGGACTGGATTCATTTATTATTTTTAATTTTATAATTATTAACTAGATGTAACAAAACTATTTTTGTGAATGTATAGATTTGGAGCAGGGGACACAATGCTTGTTACTTTTTGTTCCGGTATGTTTTAGTGCACACTGCTAGACACACAGTAAGAGGCCCAGTCACAGCATGCTATTTAATGCTTCGTTAACTCTCGGATAGTTATTTATTCAGAACATGAGAGGTATGTTAACCCTCCCACCTCCTTTCAACATGTAGTCCTCGTGGATTTAGATTACAAAGGACGCCCCTGACTTAGAGACTCACCAGAATATAAAATTGGCAAATACCTTCACCAAGCCCTATTAAAAAGTTACTGCTGTCATTTTATTGGGTGAAGCAGCATTTGCTACGCAACGTTTCAGACAAGTGTCGCGGCGCCCTTCCGCTTCAGATGTGACGCAAACCATGGGAAAGAGGGGCAGAGTGCTGTTTTTATTTTAGGCTTCATGGTTTGTAAACACACAATTTTTCTGTCCTTCAAATCCGAGTGCTGCTGCAGGCGCTGTGCGTGTTGTGACTAATCAGATGCACAGGAACTGCAGGTCGTACGGACCGGCCACCACGCACAAACCTCTGGGCCCTCTCTCCACCCTCCACTAGCCTTTTTACTGAGTCAGCGTGGTAACACATCAGTCCCGACAGACACAGAGACTCTTTCATATGTGTGTCTGTGTGTTTGTATGTAGGAGCCTGCACCTTGACACCTGTAATTTAACAGGCGATGTTTGCGTATATATTTTACAGCTTTGGTGTACCTTTCAGCATGATTCTCTGGCATGGTCAACTGAACAGTAATATATCTGGGGGGGGTTTTCCAATTTGAATTTAAAATGTTTTGTAGCCCATTTGGAATTTTTAAATGAATAAAATTTGAACTTTCAAATAATGGTAATTTTATTGTAACTGCTGGTTAATTTTTCGTTAGGCCCTCAGTAACATAGGGCAGGTCTACATGATGAAGACCTGCACAAAGAAAACTCAGCCTTATGAGTGTTACTGATAGTTTTGATGCAAACTAAGACCATGAGTAAAATCTGGATAAATAATTGAAAAAAGATTAGAAAGGTTCATTTGAATCATTAAAAAGAAATGCAGCGTTTTACCTTGTTAGGTGACCAGATCAGGAAACACTGGGCCTAAGTCAGGGTCCACCCCAGTCAGGGTCCACCTATGCCCCCGTCTCTCATCAGTCAGTCGGTGTGGTTTGGAGATGGTATTGATATCTGGTATTCCTGCAGACGTCTTCAATACAGCACTGTGTGTGTGTGCTTTCACTGTGTGTCTGTGCTCTGTGTGTGTGTGTTTTCACTTTGTGTCTGAAGTGCTCAAGGCTATTGCGTGTAAGTCCCACTGGACTAAATCGATCTCTCTCACACACACACACACACACACGCGCGCACATAAACACAGAAAGAAAAGAATCTCGAAGCTACGCATTCAATCAATGGACAATCTTTTGAAAAGTACAGCTTAGACATCGTCTACACGCGCTTCATTGTAGAAAACGCTGCACTGATAACAGCTTCAATTCAACACCTCATCCCCATTTTTGCCTTTTTTATTTTGCGCCTTTTCCCTGCCCTCTGTCTTTACCGTGTATCCTTACTTGTCTACTCTCCTTATGCTTTTCTGATATTTTTACAAACTCCCCTCTCTTTTGCTCCCTCCGCCATCCTTCGTCCTCCAGAACCCATTCTGCCCCTCCCTGACTCCCTCGTCCCCCCTCCGTCTCCCTCCATTTCTCCCTCCATTTCTCCATCATTTCTCTTTAGTCAGCTCCCCTGCTGAGAGAATGACACCCAGACACAAACACCCCTCCCTCCTCTGTCTCCCCTCCCTCTTCCCTCTCTCTCTTTGCTTGACCTTCTTTAAATCTTTCCTAACCTCCCTGCTTTTCTCCCTCGTTTTTCCCACAGGTCTTTTCCACTTCTTCTTCCTTTCATTTCCTCTCCTCTGTCCTCTTCTCTGTTTCGCTCTGTCATTCTGACTTTTGTTGAAATCTTTTTTTTTTTTGTAAACGTTTTGCTTCTTCCTGATATCCCCTCTCATCTGATTCCCTTTTCTTGTCTACTCAACATTATCTCCCTCCCGACTCTCTTTCTTTGCTCCTTTTTCAGTCGACCTTTAAGAAGATTTGCATTGGAGACATATTTAGGGTTGCACAGTCAGTAGTCATTTTTCATTGCATTTGGCTGTGAGTAATGTTAAATACACTCTCTTAGTCATTTGTCTGTTTATTTTTTGTTCCATGCAAGTCTGCTAAGGATGTAGTTTTTTAGAAACTTAAGAATGATAGTATAATAAACTTTGTTTTACTCTTCCCCTCTCCTAGCACCTGAAGAGTCCAAGAAGCAAGAACAAGGTGAGATACACACAATGTGTGTGTGCGTGCGCGCGCGCGCATGTACATACATACACACGATGTCAATTGGATGGTATTGATAAACTTCTAATGGACTCCCCCTCTCTCTTTGTCTTACAGAAATCCCAGCTCCTCACAGTGGTGTGAGTTCAGTGTGGGCAACTTCCATTTCTCTCCATCTTCTCATCCCTCTCATCCACTTTCTCTATATGTGACCATCCCTCGATGCAAGCTGACCTCATCAGTGTCTTCCGGACAGTAGAAGTGGCCTGTCTCATCTGCTCAACCCCTTTATACACTGTCCACACTTGTTTTCATTTCAGGCCCTACCTGACCTACAATAGGGTCTACCTTAAGACAAGACACATGCCCTTTAAATGCCTTTAAAACCAACAAATTACATTTATATTCAATAATTTCTCCTTTGTAAATAACTCTGTATGTAAGTGAGGACACTGATGGGTATAGAAAGCAGCACCTCACACGGTGTGGCTGTCTGTTGACACGGAGCAGCACCTCACACGGTGTGGCTGTCTGTTGACACGGAGCAGCACCTCACACGGCGTGGCTGTCTGTTGCCACGGAGCAGCACCTCACACGGCGTGGCTGTCTGTTGCCACGGAGCAGCACCTCACACGGCGTGGCTGTCTGTTGCCACGGAGCAGCACCTCACACGGCGTGGCTGTCTGTTGACACGGAGCAGCACCTCACACGGCGTGGCTGTCTGTTGCCACGGAGCAGCACCTCACACGGTATGGCTGTCTGTTGCCATGGAGCAGCACCTCACACGGTGCCTTGACTTAAGTAGACCTGCAGTCTAAAGGCCACTTACTGTCAGCCTGAGAACACGACCAAGCCCCCACTGATAACCGAAGCAGTTCATGCGTCACATGTGGGTCTGATATTTAAGGACGTTGTTAGTAAAGGTCGGCCCCATGAAGCGTTTTTCCTTAACCTACGTTCTACCAGGGCGCTCACAAACTCCCAACACATCACCTCTGTCATTTTTGGACTGGCACTAATCTATTGCTTCTTGGTTTCTCAATTTTTTTTTGTCCACTCACTCTTGTTCTACTTTTTCCATCTCTCACTCCTGACTAAAACGCCCTCTGAAACAGACCGACACTAATCTGCCATCAAAGCTCTCATTCTTCATTTCACACTTTTATCCTGTCCATCACGCCATCCTGTAGACTATGTCTGTGTCCAGTCTTTCTTTCCCTCCCACTCACTTTCTCTTTTTCTCTCTCTGTCTTTCTCCCTTTCTGCCTTTCCTTCTCCCTCCCCCTCTGAACATAATGAGCCAGCCGAGCCAAAGTGGACCAAACAGATATGGTTCTGTTAAGTTACTACTGAGATGACCAGACTTTGTGTTTGTTGACTGGCTGTAAGCTGAGTGTGTTTAAACAGGACTATTTTGTTAATGTCATTCTATTGGAATTTCATTGTTTTTTAAGACAACATTTTACTCTTGATTTACTCTTGAAAGTGTCACCGATCTTTTATAAAACATATGAACATTCAAAGTTGACTAAAAGTTGAGAAAAAATGAGCCAGCAACGAAACTGCCTAAACCAGTATGCTGTTTGATTGAAACTGGAAATTACGAAATGGAATAATGTGACTCGTCTGCTATGCCCTCTACTGGTTGGAATCATACTGGTTAAACTGGTCCAACTGGGCTGGAACACCTGATACTGGGATTGGAGAACAGACCCATATCTGGGATTAACTGGACCTGTGGTCCTAATATGACCACATCTGGGTATAACTGGACCTGTTGCTAGTGGTTTACCTCTGGGATTGGGACTGAAATGGGAGAGGGTGGGGGAGAGGAGGTTGGCACATAGACAAATCCCACTCCTTCCTGCTGCACCCCTGTGCCCCATTCTTCACTCGTTAAAAGGCGAACAAAAGGAATTGTGGGACACACACTGAGGGTCACGCCTTACCTCACTCCACCGATCACAGCCCAAACCACAGCGGATGACCGGGTGTGCAGGTATTTAGACTGTCTGCTGAGCATTTAACCTGACATGGCACTCCACCAATTATGTGAGGGCCAAAAATGTGCTTTGATTGAAAAGAGGTTGTTGTTTTAGTTGGTAAAGATTTTTTTTAGGCTTTAGGTTTATCAGTTGAATATTTTAGTTTTGTAGAGGTTCAGACATGTTGGCATCCATTTTGATATAAAACCTTCAAGGGAAAAAATGACATGGTTGAACTTGTAATTGTATCATTTTTATGCAAATTTTTATACACATTTTTATATAATTTTTTTGTTTAGATGAGCTGGGTTTTTACTATTGCCTCTATCAAGCAATAATCAGAGACCTTTTGTGAAGGTTATGTATTTTAATAAGGTTATTAAAAAAATTGTATTTTTGGATCATAAAAAAATATTATGAATGAATTCAATTTAGTTTTCCTTTTAATTAATTAATAATACATTTTAATTTGACATACATATTAATTAATTCAATGCAAATTAATTTTCCAATTGCAAAAGTCAAATCAGGGGAACACTGAACCACTTATCGTAGAAGTGTGTGTTACAAGTATTACAACCGCACAAATGTAAATGTCTTGTTATGAAACAAGAAGCTAGCCTGAAATTGTTGCTAATTTTAACAACCATTTTAAAAATAAATAATTAGGATTTTTTTTTGCTCAGTGATAATTTTCACACATTAATGTTTTTTAAAATAGTATTTTCTGGGGTTCTTTCCAAAATTGTGATGTTGTTTTTGGTCATGAAATCTTGTTTTAGATGTTGTTGATTAGCTATGCCTGAAAGCACTTACTCATGAAGAAGAGCCTTTTGTATTATTTTACGCAGACATTTGGACGTCAATATGCTTTAAATGAAATCATGTTTCTGCTCTGTGCGGGTTATTCAGGACTAATTAGGGGTGGGAACACTGATGTATGGAAACGACTTTGTTCTTTTTACATTTAGTGCTCCAGATTTTATTACAATCAGTTTATAGGGAAAGATAATTTGGTTTGTGTTATGTTTTGTGTTTTACTTTTCATTTTCACATTTTAGTGAAAACCTAGCATCTTCTATGAAGAGCGAACTGCAATCTGAGCCCTTTTTGTTTACAAGGCGAGACAACATAATAAATGATTGCAATAAGCCTTGATGTTTCTTTCTTTGCTAAGCCCTATAATCAAGACCAATTAAGACAATATACACACATGGAAACACCGTTACTTGTGGAAGGAAGACAGAAATGTTTACAATGCCCACTAGTATGTCCTTAATGTGTCCTAAAGGACTTCAGATGACCTTGTGGTTTCAAAGCCATTGTAACTAGAGAAACCCAATGGAATATTGAGCTGAGTTTCTACTTGATCTACAGTTGGAAGAACCCTGATAAGATGAAGACATCACCTACACCTGGGAGCAGCTCTATTTCTTTTCTATGCAACTATACAGTACAATATTTACAGTATTTTTTTTCTGTCCTCATAAATACATATGCAACCATGAATCCAGCAATATCAACAAAGAAAATGTAAGGTACACACAAATAGGATGATATATAGGATGAAATGTGTAGGCTTGTGAATCCAGCTATCGAATATCCCCGGGTATGAAGTGCAATGACCCCTATTTCATGGTTTATGGTGTTACTTGGTGACGTGTTTGACAGATAAAACATGCTCTTTAGGACTGGTTTGGGGTTCGACACCTACGGTTCTCAGTTCGTGCCTTGGCAGTGAAGGGATTGGTTACACTAGGTTAATACGAAGCTTAATATTCAGACGAAGGGCAGGGCAAGCTGCGAAGGGGAACCATCTAAGATTTGTGTGTCCTTAGGTATGATCAGCAGCTGGAGGGTACTTTGACCAGATGAGAATGTGTTGAGCGCTTCCTTAAACAGCTTTAGAGCTTTGTCAGATAGAGAAGTGAAACTGGGAGTTTTCTAAAACATAAGTGCTACAAATTCAAACCAGTGATACACCTGTGTGAACCAGAAAAAGCAGTTCAGACGATTCTTAATCTTTATCTTCAAGTATTATATTATAGATCACCGGAGCCTCTGTAAGTCCTGAGCTCCCACGCACCCAACCAGGATTTGGTATACTGACGCTCTCCAGACTCTGGAGTTGTTAGTCTTCAGTTGTATGTAGAACAAGTTAAGATCTTTGAATAAGGGTTTTGGTTTCTTAATATAGCTTTAGTTAACTGTTTTGACTATCATCTCAACTAGAGCTCCACTTTTAGGTCGTGGCACGGCGTTGAAAGCCCCTCCGACCACTAAGGTTCCTGAAACTGTTTTGATACTGACCCAAGTCTCCGGATATGTTTTGGCATCTTTTTCAATGATATGTATTCATAAGCGTGAACAGCGGACCTTACGGTCAACGGAACAGCGGGACACACCCACCAGTGAACTCTTAATCACAGCAGATGTACTCTGTTTCATTGCATGCTGTCCTTTGTAGATATAGCCGCTCCTTTTCCCAATGAAATTCACCACCAGGTGGATCTTCCAAAGAAAGAACATCCTTGGAGCTGTTGAGTTCATCCTCCCGGTGGTTGGATCCTGCGTTCTGTTTGTGGCCAGTTAGTGGCATGTGACACATGGGTTTCCAACGGACAGGGTCCGTGTAGACCCAGTCTACTCCTCAGCCTCTTTCATTCCAGTTGGTAAATGGGATTGAAGGCCAAGACTGAACCAAGGAATGATGTCCCGTCTCTGATCTGGGACTCGGCGCTCAGTCACTGGGCCCACGTCCACAAGCATCCCAGCCACGCCTTTACTGCTGTCACTGTATCCCTTATCTCCGGTCCTTTTTACCTAAACTAGGATTACATTTGGAATTGAGCAAGGGTATGTTTTCGGTGATGGATTGGTCAGGTTACACAGAATGCTTACAAACTGACTAATCGTTCCAGACGTTCTCCGTTACATGGCCAAGCAAATACTTATCCACTTACTATTAACTGATCTATAACATCCTCACTTGAATAGTGGCAATCGGTAGGCAAATTCTGAATACTTTTTGCTATGTTAACACCCTAAGTACAAAATATTTAGCCAATCACAGCGAATGTTCTCATCAGGTTCAGAAAACCGGTTCTGATTCTATAAGCCACGGTGCATTTGCTTTAAGTGGACCCTGTGATGTCTGGTTTTCTTTTTTTTACAGAACACAGAACTGTGGCAAACCTAAGATTACGTGTAAGATTGTTTCTACACATAAATGCCTTTATGTGTAGAAATCATAAGACACCAACTTAAACCCCCTTAACTCAGTCACACATCACATGAGACGATTCAAAGATGTCTGTTTTCTTTCTGTTCGCCTCTGTCTCACTTTCATCCCCTTTAAAGGTGTGACACTGATAGAACATCAGATTTTCTAAGTTCTACTTGGTCAAATTTACATGCAGATCAGTTTGTGATTTGCATAGACTTCCCAGTCTCTTTCTTTTGCTCTTATCCAGATGATTTTCTAACAACTGAAAATCTATTCATCTTGTGTTCAGCATCCCTCTCAGGACAGGGAGCTGAATCGCTGTCTCATGCTGCCTCTGTCTCGTTTTACAGGGAGCCAGCATGGAATTGGATTAGAGACATCCCTCTGTAGGACACAATTACACTCTGAAGAAGGCTTACATCTGGGGATGGTTCTCTACCAAATCAAAGTCTGTCAGATATATTCACACCTCTTTCACATCACCAGTGGCCTGAAGTCAAGCTGTGTCTGTATGCCACGACATCTGTTGTGTAAATAAATTCAGCAATATGCATGAGGGGAAATCTGATGGCCTCTATCCTAAAAGAATGGGAAAGATTGGCAATATCTAGCTCCTGTTTATTAGATGTTAAAACATTGATAAAGGAGATATAATGATGAAATGATGGGATGATTTGGGAGAAATAATTTATGATTGATATGATTTTACTTTAATTTACCTACCATCCTAATCAGTCATTATCAACAGCCAGTAATTTAAAAAGATTGTTGTTTTCTTGTTTGATTTATTGATTATGGTTTTGCAGGTGTTTCATGTAGGAAAACACAACAGCTGCCAAGCTTTGTTTCATTGGTATGTAGGTTAGCAGGTTTTGTCGGAGCCTCGTTTACGTCTTTACTCATTATTATTTATGACAGATTCAAGGGTTTTCTTAATCATGGCATTATAAGAATATTTATATAACTGCTCAGAAACATCTACTCACTTCAAAAATATAATTAAATAAAAGGTAATTTGCCGGTGACATACTATTGGGCAAAACATTACCAACACAGAATTAATTTCCGAAATCTATCATTTCAATAGTTAATAGTAAGGTGTCATTCAAAATAAGTGTATTTGTGATTTTTTTAGTTAGATGCAATAAAATAATATTATAGTTATCAAAGAAGTTTCAACTAGTTAGAATCTTCCTTCTTTATAAAAGAAACAATACAAATACATTTTCAGGAAAAAACATTTACTGAAATGAAACTATTATTTATATTTCTTGTTCAGCGTAAGGGATTATTTAAGCAATAACATTACAGAACAATATCTATTACTTTGCATAACAAAATATTTCAAGGACTTTGTAATACATCACAAAAGTTATAATTATTTTACTAGCCTTTTTAATATTTTCCTGACCTTGTAATATTTTTGCAGACCTCAACATTTTGCAAGGATATGAAATATTGTTCAGCTTTTTAGCAATATTTGAATGCTGAAATATTTCACAGAGTTTTCAATCTTTTACAAACTTCTTATTTATTTTGCTGAAATACATTTTTGGCAAGCCTTTGTTATATTTCATAGACCTAAATATTTTTCAAGCCTATGAAATTGTCTTCATGTCTTGCATACTGTTGCATACTGAAATATTTCTCTCTTTTGACCAGATTTCACAGTGTAAAATAGTTTGGCAGACTTTTATTTTGCTGAGATAAATTTCTGGCAGGTATCTGTAATCAAATAAGATGGCAGGTATTTGAAATATTCTTCAGCTTTTCACAACATTTTATAAATCTATTTCTTAGGTTTTGCAAGTTTTTTGCTCACTGAATTCATACACAAAATATTTCATTGACACACATATTTTGGGGTCCTAACTATCTTGCAAGACTTTGAAATATTTGGCATATAGTACTGTCATATATATGTGCCCCATTTCATTAAAACAACTCATTTATAAACTTGGAAATGCTTTGCTAACTGAGGTGTTTTATTGATTCTACAGGATGTGTCATTTGAAACAATATATGACACATCCTGCCCAAAATGGGAGGTTTCAATTAATTGTTTGTTATTAGCAAAAGTCACAGAATGCCTCATTAATTGTTTAGTATGTAGGTAAAGAAGCACTGATTCTTCATAAAGTCGATTTTTTTACTACAAAATATTGTTCAGGGTAAACTCATTTAAATTTTATTGAGGCTGGTATGTTTTACTTTTAATTTGGAGAACAGAAAGGCCCATACATTAACTGTGACTACCTGTGCCATTAAAACCTTTTTCCAACAGTCAACTGACACAAATTAACCGTATTCTTATATTCAGGGAATAGTTTACTGTATATGCATGTGGCTGACTGAAATATTAGAGTGACACAAATGAACCATTTTGTGGCTGTTGGGTGAAAACCCAAACAAAATCTTTTGAGGAGACTGAAAATAATTACCATATTTTCCCATTAATGAACATAGAAAACCTCAGAAACTATTTTCTTGGTCCTGATTGCCTTGTTAATTTTGACAGGGTAAACAAATGCACTTAACCAAACAACCACAACATTTGAATATAACAATAACACTTCTATTATAAAAATGTGACCCTCCAGAATTATAGGAGCCCTTGGTACAGATGCGAACATGAATTGTTGGCTGACCTATTTTGGTCTAAAATCTCCATATCCATGATGCCATGTATCCTGAGCAGGTTCCTAGTCCTTGGAAGCAAAACAGCCCCACAGCATTACATATCATCCACCTCCACATTTCAAATTGATAATTATGTAATCATCTGCAAGACCACCTATGTATGCCAAACCCACCTCTGACGTTTACAGGCAAACTGCTATAAGTGTTGTCTTATCTGGAAATAGAACTGGTTCCAATCAAAGTTTGACTTGGGGCTAGTTTCATTTAGTCAAAAATAAAAGCCCTGTTTTGGGGACAAATAAAAAAATTAAAATGATTATTTTTTATTTAAAAAAAGTTGAAATGTTTAGATTAGACCCGATACTGGATAAGCGGATGAAGATGAGATGAGAGATGAGAGATGAAATGTTTAGATCTAGTTAGAACTCCTTCATTCAATGGCTTAAAAAAATAAAGAGTTTCTGGAACCCAAAAATATTTTACACTGAACCAAGGCAGTTTCTGTGTTCCAGAGATAATAATTAAACAACCTAGGTGCCTGACATAGCAGGACGACCTCTGTTCCTTGCCACCTGTTTTATAACTACTGCATGTTTGAAGATTTTTCTCCTGAACTGGCCAAATTATATGCTCGTGTAAGTAACTCAGCATGAGAATTTGCTAAATTAATATTACACTTTTTTTTTTAAACAACACTTAAGAAAACTCATATATAATGAGTAATACAGTTTTACTGACAAGGAATTGTAATTAAGTATGTTTAAAACAGATTTTCTGTGTATGTATGAAGTGGGCATACCCCACTTCACAGAAGGTCATCCAATGTCTAGGGTTTTCAAAAAGAGGTGGTCTGACATTTACAGATATCTGAAATGAAACTGGGAATGTTTCCCTCAGGGAATCAAAGTAGGCAAATGCATATATTACGTGTCGATCCCTCATGGCATGAATCCCCAGCTCCCTCTATCACTCCCAGGTTTTATATTATCAATATTATCAAGGTTAGAAGTAAAAGTGGAGTTCCTCACATTCGGACATTGGAATGGTTAAGATCAAAATGTCATTACATTTTCTTGCAGACACGGACAATGCTGTGATTCATTGGTATCACTGTAGTAAAGGGATTTCTTCATGCTGTTGGGGTACCTCATTACAGTAAATGCTCTATTCTAAACCAGCTGGACGAAGCAGGAGCATCATCAAATCCATTGTAGAGGTTTTCTTTGGCGTACCAGGCCATTTGCAATTGCTGAGCTATCCAGTGCTTTTTTTCTTTTTATTGATGTGCTCCTGTTTTTTTGCTAAGCCTCAGGATTTGTCTGTTTCTGATATGGAATGATTTCCTCAGCTTTGTGTTGACAGACCAAAAGCAGACTCCAAAGGCAAACACAAACATTTGTAGGTCGAAAACATTGCTTATAGAGTAACAGTAACAGTGTCCCAATACTTATAGAGTGCACTATAAATCAAGAAAGTGACATTAAGAGAGACAGGTGGAATAGGGTAGATTAGGGAAGGGTATGTCCAGCCACTCCTGAACAACATAGGGGTATATTCAAACTGCATCTCTTTAACTTCATCACACAGAAAAAGTGGGATAGAAAAAATACAGAAAAATTTATATTTGACCATTGAACATTTATGAATACGCGTGTCATGGGTATTTATATCGGTAAGTATGTTCACATGTGCATGTAATCAAAATACATGTTCACGTTCCTTTTTTATACACACGTTGGTTTGTGTTTTCCCACCCACACACACACTGCATTTGTAATTGAAAAACATCTTAAACCTTTAACAGTCTCTGCTTGAAAAACATGTTCTTCATCGGGCACTTCAGTCAAAAGGGGATCCTAGTAATGCAACTTTAAGAAGGTATTTGCAGTATTGCAGATTAAACGAACAGGGTGAAAAGGCCAGGGGAAAGGAAGTGGAAGATAGAGGCCAGAGGATAGTGTGGAAGGAGAAGAAAGTGATAGAATGATTGAACGTGTGGGCACCTTGGTAATTAATCCTAAAGCTGTGTCTGCTTCAGGTAACCAATCTGACCCTGTAGACTATACTGAACAGACAAGACACCAGCTCCAGACACCAAAACACTCACGCATGTGCGCACATAGAAACACACACGCACACACAGCATTTCTAATTGACAAGCATCTTAACCAATATAACGCTCTCACTCCCAATTAATCACCTCAAAAAGGTGCCTCACTACATCATATTCCCGATCTCCCCCATTCTAAAACCATTACCTTAGTTATGATTGTAAAATATGATCTTCTATTTTCTTTTCTATTGTTGTTATTAATGATAATCTGAGCACATAACACTCAAGTTGGGGAAAGCGGGAATGTGGCAAAGCGAGGGCGGAGAAGGTAATTGACAATGTACAGTGTTCGGCCGGGGAGGCCTCGTAAGCGACCCGCTTTATTAGATCGGCCTGTATCGATCCGTGCTGCCGGAGCATCCACTAATCTCCTCGCGGGCAGAGAGTAATCGATACGCCTGGATTCAATCACGCTTGAAAACAGAAAATGTAATTTATTGTAATCGCGTGGCTAAATGGAAAATATGAGAACAACGCGCCCGTGAGGTCGAACACCACCACTGCATCAAATAGGCCACAGTAAACTTAACTTACCCATTCTAACTCAACCATTTTCCGTGCCTGTTGGATTTTAATGTATAAGCAGATTTGCAGTAACTATAGGCTTTCCTAATGTATGCAGTTTTAGACTGTACCACGCACTACCAATTGTTTTTATTAGTATAACATATCACCTGGGCCAGTACCATAAATATAATTTTGACAATAAGCATTGTGTATCTGTTGTAATGACTTATATTAGTTACACTGCATCTATCTTTAGTTCTGGAACAGTCATTGTTAAGGCCGGCACACATTGCAAACAGGACAACTTGGCCATGTTTGAGATAGTTCGAGTGCGTCAAAACCGTACTCCAGATACACATGCGGAAAAATATACGCATATATATTTGATATATCAGAAATATATTGTTGTGAAAGACTACCGTTCAAAAGTTTGGGGTCACTTAGTCCATTGAAATAACATCAAATTGATCAGAAATACAGTTGCATTGCCAATGTTGTTAATGTCTAGCTGGAAACGGCTGATTTTTTATGGAATATCTCCATAGGGTACTGAGGCCCATTATCAACAACCATCAGTCCTGTGTTCCAATAGCACATTGTGTTTGCTAATCCAAGTTTATCATTTTAAATGGCTGATTGCTCGGTAGAAAAACCTTTTGAAATGATGTTAGCACAGCTGAAAACTGCTGTGGTTATTAAAGAAGCGATAAAACTGTCCTTCAAACTAGTGCAGTATCTGGCTCATCAGCATTTGTGGGTTCACTTACAGACTCAAAATGACCAGAAACAAAGAACTTTGTTCTGAAATTCATCAGCCTATTCTTGTTCTGAGAAATGATGGCTATTTAATGCAAGAAATTGCCAAGAGACTGAAGATCTTGGACAACACTGTGTACTACTCCCTTCACAGAGCGGTGTAAACGGCCTCTAGCCAGAATAGAAAGAGTGGGAGGCCCAAGTACACAACTGTGCAAGAGGACAAATACATTAGAGTGTCTTTTTTGAGAAACAAACACCTTGCAGGTCCTCAACTGGCTGCTTCATTAAATAGTAATTGAAATATGGCAGTCTCAAAGTCAACAGTGAAGAGGAGACTCAGGATGCTGGCCTTCTTGGCAGAGTTGGATAGAGAAAGCCATATCTCAGTCTGGCCATTAAAAAGAAAATATTCAGATGGGTGGAAGGACACAGACACTGGACAGAGGAAAATTGGAAAAAAAGTGTTATGGACAGACAAATCTAAGTTTGAGGTGTTTCACAAAGAATACAATTTGTGAGATGCAGACCAAATGAAAAGATGCTGGAGGAGTGATTGACATCATCTGTCATAAACGGTGGAGGCAATGTGATGGTCTGGGGGTGCTTTGGTGGTGGATAAGTGGAAGATTTGTGCAGGTTAAAAGGGATCTTGAAGAAGGAACACCATACCCTGAGGACAGTGCTTGATTGGAGCTAATTTCCTCCTACAACAGGACACTGACCCAAAGCACAGTTCCAAACTATACAATAACTTATTAGTGAAGAAACAGGAAGAAGCAGTCAGCTGGTATTCTGTCTATAATGGAGTGGCCAGCACAGTCATCGGATCTAAACCCTATTAAGCTGTTATGGGAGCAGCTTTACTGTATGGTACGTAAGAAGTGCCCGTCAAGCCAATCCAACTTATGGGAGATTCTTCACTACCAATCAACATGACTTACCCAAGTGTTTCTAAAATGTTCCAGACCTTGCAGTCCCAATATCGAGAAGGGGTATAATTTCATCATGCAAAAAAAATGCCTTTCCAAAACTCAAAACCCAAAAGTAATTCCAGGAAAGGCAGCCTACTTCGCTTGTGGTTATAAGGAATTCCCTTCCTCAAGGTAGCTAGTTCATGTAGGCTGTTGAACTGCATTATCGTGGAATTGTAGGATGAAGGGCATGCCTCTTGTTCACTACATCATTCAAGAACCAGGTAACAGGGATTTGCTTCCCAACCATTTTCACGGACACTGCCGATCTCTCCGCCTAGGTAGAATTCCAAGGCTCCATTGAGAATGAACGAGCCGCCCCATCCAGCGCTGGCTGCCTGAAACCACCCGTTGCAGTAAACCAATCCAGAATTAATATAGTTAGCAAATACTATTACTTTGCTATTTTATTTCGAATGTTATATCTAACATGGCAAAATCACTGTTTTACATTATCCTATGATCTCCCGCTCTTTCTAGCTCTGAAAAAGATTTATGCCAGTCTCCCCAGACTAGCTAAATTCACAGTCCAGTCTGCCAGACTAACTGTAGAACGTATGAACAGAAAGGCATGGCTTAAAGGTTTAAGTTCAAGACAGACAATGCTAGATCCACAGGTCAGCTAGTTGAATAAAATCAAATAAAAATGTAAAAAGCAAAGTGTTTACAGTATGTCTTTAATTATTCAGAAATTCTAGTATTCACTGCTTAGTAGTTGCTTAGTAGTGGACTTGCGTACACAAATTCTTAGACTGGAATGCCTGACCTCCAGGTTTTTCGGTTCTTACTGTTGACTCCTCTGGGCATGTTCATAGGTTAGAACCCCTGGCTTGGTGATGTAATTACCTATTTGCTTTCATACCACACATCCACCCACTTAAATAATATTACAATGCTATATTGACAATTTCATTGTAGCTATGAAATAAAAGGATGTTCCAAAGTAATTGCTTACAGATAGGACCCTTGCATAGGTTCCTGGATTATCAATGTGTTGTAGGATAAGGTGCATGTCCATGTTTACCCCATTAAATTGATTTCATGACACAAGAATGTGGCCGATCACCAATATGGCTTTGCTGTATAATTAAAATACTTGTCTGTTATTAAGTCATGGTAATTATCCAAAACATATGTTGACTGGCAACCAGGTATCTAGACTTGGCTCATAAATAGCTGCTCTTCAAGCCACCTCCCTGGCTCACCACGAACACTTCTACCTGCAGGCCGGCTGAACTAGGCTAGCTTTAGTTTTTCTTTTTTGTTCTTTCTAGTTTAACATTATGCATAAATGCCCAAGTTCTCAATTTTATCATTTTTCTTGGTCTTGTGTGAATGTCAGAGCACATGTGACGGGAACCTCTTTTGCCACTTTCATCTTATTATTGAAGAAATTGGGAATTACTGAAATCTATAGCAATGGTGTTTGTACTTTTGGATGGAACTATATAGTAGGCTACAAACAAAGAGCTGAAGGAGACACATTTGATAATGGGTTGTTGCTGGGCCTCATCCTTAAAGTCATGAAATCAGCATATTATCAGGTATTTTATAGTCCAGGGTTCAACCCAGTCTCCAAACAGTGGGGCTCCATTGTAGTTACGTTTTCTAACAGGCCAATGATTCTAAGCACATATTAAAACACATTGATGTCTTTTTCAAGCTTTAAATGAATTGTTTTTCTGTCAGATTACATTATACAAGGCATAGAGATTTACCAGATGGTACCCAGCTTAACATATTCAACACCTGATAGTGGGAGAGTTGATGATGTGAAGGCCCTGCCCCCAGCAGCCTCTGGGGGGGATACATGGTTGGTATATATCACCAGGGCAGGACAGCAGCAAGAACAAAAACAGCAGTTGATTCCAACAATTAACGGAGTTGAGCTTCAAAATCAATTGCATTACTGTAAAGATACCGTCCAATCAGATATGAACACCACACAGGACGTAAAAGCAGCATCATCTCTAATCACAGCGGTAGTACAGTTCAAACGAGGCTGGCCCTTCTGCATCACGGATAAATTATGACTCATACATACAAATGATGAATTATGATACACAGTGATTTGTAGATTCGCCAGTTGGTAGCTGTCTGCATTTTCAGCTAACAATGTGGAACAAGCCCACAAACTGTGTAATGTCTGCATTAATGTGTGTGTGTGTGAGTTTAGTTAAAAGATGTGTGATTAATTAGGGCTGGTTGGAGCTCTGTTCAGACAGACTCAGAGGGGAAGCCAGTCCTGCTGGTGAGACTCAAACACATTCAAAACAATTCCCCTTTTCTCCCTCCCTCCTCAGAAACTCCTACACTAGAAATACATCACATCACAGAGCTTGTAATATATATACTGTATTACATATACAATAATATAACTATAAAGAAATACTCTCCTGGCCTTTCTTAACAGCTACAGACAAAGTGTCTTGCCAATAATTGTCCAAGTAAACTTGTGACAGATTGCTGTTTTATTGCAAACCATGTAAATCAAAAATAATTATTTTCTAAGCCACACACACACACACACACACACACACACACACACACACACACACACACACACACACACACACACACACACACACACACACACACACACACACACACACACACACACACACACACACACACTCCTTCAACCTTCCCATGCGGGTAAGTCTCTTGTTCTTTGTTTCTTAACATCTAATGTTTCTTCACATCGGCCTCATATTTCTCTTCAATCTCTTCACTCCGGCCTTCATCCCCTTCTGTCCTATGATGGAGTTGCCTTTAGACACTCACAGTTCTGTCTAATGCAGTGTTTCTCCACCCTGCTCCTGGAGGCACCACGCCCTGCATGTTTTAGATTTCTCCCTGATCTGTCACACCTGATTCAAATGATCAGCTCATTATCATGTCCTGGGTGAGCTACATCAGGTGTGTGAGGGCAGGAAGAGATCTAAAACATGGAGGGCAGGGGTGTCTCCAGGAGGAGGGTTGAGAAACATTGGTCTAATGGTTCAGGGTGGGATTAAAGGAGGTCATGCTGATCCTAGACCTGTGCCTATAGACAGCTCTTACATAGTACCCTAATCAGACGGGGCGGGTAAAAGGTCAGGATATGATGCCATAAACAGGAAAGTGACATCCTCATTCACGTGAGTTGCGCTCCATTTCCTCATTCTCCAGACAGTAGGCGGGTCTATAGCGGGTCACACCCCTATCATCCACAATTTGGAGGGCGGGGTTTCGGCAAGTGTTGTCCATGCTGCCCAATGAGGTATAACTAACAGGAGATAAAATAAAACCCCACTTAGAGACCAGGACAGTGACAGAGGAAAAAGAGAAGACACTTGATTAGGAGGTGTGTTGTGTCTTACCCTTTATCATAGAGAATGCAGTACGGCACATACAGAGTCCTCAGGAATGACCAGATATCATGATACGTCCAGTCCTGACAGGAAGACAAAGGAGAGGTTGTTTCTCTCAGTCACCTACCCAGACACACACACACGTTTGTATGGCTATCCTCATGGGGATCAGAAAATAGAAATTGCGTGCTCCCCTGCCCTAATCTTAACCCTAAACTAAAGAAACCCCAATTCTAACAATAAAATGATTTATAAATTTGACCCTAAACCTAAACCCTGAGCCGGAAATTGACATCTGGTCCCCATGAGTATAGTTAGACCTAAAACACACACACACACACACACACACACACATACAGAACACTGAAAGCATTCCGTCTCTCACCAGCAGGGGGTTAACCCTCATGTATTCAGGCCATCCAGGGTCAGTGAGACACATAGGCGTGAGTGTGTGAGAGTAGGGGTCACTCCTTCTGGTGCCCATACACACAGCTTTCAGCTCCGGCCTCCTCTCCTGCACCTCGCTTAATGCTTGTCGAATGCTGCCCTCCACTGAGAAAATCTCCAGGTCATACCTGCACAGGATGGAGCACGGATGAAAAAGTCAGCCAAAGTCTTGAATACAGTAATGCATTTTGTTTGTCAGAGCTTCTGTAAAATGTTACCAAAGTTGCCAAAAGTGGATACAGATATTCATACTATTAACAATTTAAAAAAACAAAGTGAATGCTTGCCAAGGTTAAGGTTAGGTTTGGAATAAGTGTTTTGGAATAGGATGAGGTGTAAGGTTAAGAAGATAGTTAATTGAACAGTTATTGATAGTCTGTAGGTAGTCTGAAAAAACATCTACAGACTGACTTTCTTGATAAAGTGTTAGTGATATCTTACCTCTTTATTGTGTCCTGGAGGAACCTCTCCATTTCTGGGAAAGGAGAGACGATGCGAATGTACAAAGCCTTTACCTTGTCTTTACCCTCTGGATACCGCCTGGGGGTGGAGGTTAACACAAAACACATTAAATCACATCCTCATTGTCTCTCACTCTGCGGAGGACGAAGAACCACCTCCTCCCACCCTCTCTCGGCCTCTCACCGTTTCAGAGCAGCGTAGTACAGATGTAGCAGTGCAGTGCAGTCTTTGCCTCCGTTGAAGCCAACACAAATCTCCCTGGCCGAATACTGATCCAGACCAGTCTCTATCGTCTTCAGTGCATTTGCCACTTTATCACCCAGCGGCGTCCCTGTGGGAGAGTTCAACCAAACAGATGGGTTCATGGGAAGTCTGTCATTTTTTGTTGTTTACCGTGCCTCCTCTCTCTACTCCCTCCCCACCAGCCCTCTACTCGCTCCCCACCAGCCCTCTACTCGCTCCCCACCAGCCCTCTACTCGCTCCCCACCAGCCCTCTACACGCTCCCCACCAGCCCTCTACACGCTCCCCACCAGCCCTCTACACGCTCCCCACCAGCCCTCTACACGCTCCCCACCAGCCCTCTACTCGCTCCCCACCAGCCCTCTACTCGCTCCCCACCAGCCCTCTACACGCTCCCCACCAGCCCTCTACACGCTCCCCACCAGCCCTCTACACGCTCCCCACCAGCCCTCTACACGCTCCCCACCAGCCCTCTACTCGCTCCCCACCAGCCCTCTACTCGCTCCCCACCAGCCCTCTACTCGCTCCCCACCAGCCTGCTCTACTTCCTCCATCTCCTCCCTCTTACCACTGTTGGCCAGTGTGTAAACCTCCTCAGTAGCGATGGACACAGGGTCAGTGATGAGGGGAACCACACTTCCTTTGGGTAACACCTCCAGGAGCTGAGCCCGGGCCTTCTCCACCTCCTCAGAACTGTCCGAGTCCAGCACCAGGCGGACGCGGTGGTAGTTACTGAGCCAGTCAGGGTAGGAGCCTAGAGACACCCTCCGACCCCAGCCCGCCTGCAGACGTGTCAACACTGGGGCAATCAATGCCTCGTCTGCGTCCACAAAGACCTACAACGCCGTTCCAACAGACATCCACGTCATTGACCATGTAGCAGTGGTTGCCTAAGCAGGTCCTAAGACTCTGGTTCCTGCCCAGCTGTTACATACCTCATTCAGCTTGCTGAATGTGCTAGTCATGGGATGTAAGAACAGCTTGCATGGTGTGTGCACAGGTCATGGGACTAGTCACCTCACGTGAGTGGAAGGTGGTCCCTGAGCCAGCGAACAGGTGCTCCAGGCTGTTGAAGGCCCTCTCCAACAGAGACGGGATCCCAGGGAAGATATAGACATTACGCACACTCACCTGGTAAGGAAACGGAGACAGGACTGTCAGAACCAGGACAGGAACCAGCATGTCAAACATCTCCAGATTGAAAACTAGAAGACAAATGGAATTGAATAATTGGAGGTCCAGAAATATTATTTCCTGGTGATCTACATAACAGAGGTGTTATACAGCTGCATTTAGATCTTTAGCTTTTCTATTTGCATTCATCATGATGATAATAATAACACTAACGGTTGAGTACACCCAGGGTAGCTCCCATGTAAGAAGTGAAACCAATACAACATGGTGCTCAGCATCCTCTACCCAAACACCCAGTTTCATAATATAAACTGTGGTTTGAGCCCTAATTCCTGATTGGGACACTAAACTACGGGCGTGACATCAAATGTTTTTAAAGATTTTATTCATTTTAATTTCTGTATTAGCAATATAGCAAACAGAGGGTTTGAGGCACCCGGCTATAATACCACGGCCTGCTGTGGCATGTATAACAGCTTCTCAGGCCTTTCTGACTGTATACATTATCATACTATCAGGTGTGTATAGCCACTGACCAGTGGGTAGCGAAGTGGATGTCCAGTCTGAGGGTCAATCCCGTAGTTGAGTTTGGCTGAGCGGGGAACCATGGCTAGCTTCATGGCTGCACTCTCCTTATCCACCATGCCAAAGAACTCCTCCACCAACTGCGTGAGCTCAGGGTGGGCATGCAGCTCCTCCTCGAAGGCCATAGCAACGCTCTCAAAGGTGACGTCGTCGTGCGTCGGGCCTATCCCCCCCGAGGTCAGCAGGTGTGTGAACCGGGGGGCCAAGAGGGCCACCTCCTTAGCGATGACCTCCTGCTGGTCAGGGATGACCGTGATGCGCTGGACACACACTCCCAGCTTCCTTAATGCTCGCGACAGGAAGAGACTGTTTGTGTCCACCGTGTGACCCTGAGAGAGACAGGGAAAAACCAAGAAAGAGACCTTTAATACTTAAGAAATCCTAATAGACGACCCCAATAGAACAGGCATGGTTTGTAAAAAATAAAAACTACAAAAACAGCATACACCATTAGAGTATGACGATCTTTGTGATCAATATTTGTGGATCAAAAACATTCTTGGGAAAACCATCATGGTAACCATCATTTGCTATTATATTTCAAATAAGGTAAATATTTTAATTACCAGCCAGAACCTACACTGGATTTAAAGAGGTTAGTTCATTAACAACACAACTCCATTTGCAGAGACTTACATGTTATTCTCTCAAGTGATTGCCAGACAATACTACGTATAAGCCTGCTTTAATTTGTTCGGCTCAATTTATTTCTGCCAAAGTGCCTGCAGCCAGGCAGCTTACTGTCATTTGACAGGTAAAGTAGTGGTTTATCATTCATACAAATAGAATTACAGAATACATTTGTTTGTAGCAGGGCCATGTAGTGTCCTGCATGCAGATATAAGAGTAAAACTTAACTATTTTTCATAGTGGTTTGAGAAAGAAAAACAAATAACAAACATGCTTAGGCTAAATACAAAAAATTGATAAACAGAAGGGTTTCATATACACAGACACAGCAAAAGTTAAATGGCTGATCCATTAAACTTACAAGGCTGAAATTGCTTTATGCAGGTTTGCCTTGCATATTGCTGCCCTGTGCAACTATAAGCCTAATTACAAATTAATACCAGTAGTTAATTTCCAGTTAATCTTCATGAATTATTGATCCCATGGGAAAAAAACTAATGCAAACAGGTTCCTGCCTTGTTCATACAGAACCTAAAGCAGCAATTCAATTTTTGCATGAGGTGCTCAGGGACATTCAAGTGACAAATCATGAGGCAAAATGAATAGGGGTGAATGCACTTTGCTCATTTTTTAACACTTTGGGTCAACATTCATTCAACTCAAGAACTATTAGCACCCTTCATGAAACTGAGCAAAAAGTTATGAAAAAATAAACAACATATACAATGAGGCATATTTTGAGCTCAAGCATAATATGACTGTATATGAGCTGTATACTTTTATTTCAACACAATCATTTCGCAAACAGAAAACAGTTTATTGAATACCATTATTTTTTGTGCAAAACATAGGTTTAAATAAAGTATAGACACCCCTACAATCAATATTTCTTGAAGCCTCCCCAGAAGTAGATAACAGCACTGAGTCTTTTCCTGTAATGTCTCACTTCAGTGAACACTTTTGGAGGGATCTTGGAACACTCCTCCATGCAGCACATTTCAAGATTTAGGCCTATTTGCTGCTGTCATTCTAGATCATTACAAGAAGAATCCTCTGACGTTTTTGGTTAAAAAAAGATGGGAAACATTCCAACTCAATCTTTTACATGTTTTGTGTCAGATCTGCTTCAATTTAAAATCCGATTGGATATTGTGAAAAAAAAAAAAAACTGAATCCTGATTAAATCAGGTAAGAATTAGTGGAGATATACTAAATGAGCAGCACTGAGCTAGGCTATGATATCAAGCCCTGTTAGTAGAGTAGCTAAAACTGGTAAGCTATGTATTCTTGAAATGCCATCTTAACTTCAAATGTGCCATCTAGTCTGTATATAGGAATGAATTGTGTCACGTGACAGATGGCATTGTCAGTCTATTTGACACACTTTTTCATTAAGGACTAGGCTGGCGGTCTGTGGTGGTTTTCAAAAGAAACATTCAACACTAAGCCCCACCTCCAGTCTCACCTTGAGTATCTCGTCTCCGATGATGAGGATGGCTGCTGTGACAGCACCTCCCTTTTCTTGACAGGAAGTATGACAGCTCTGGTGGTTCTGGGCCATGGTTGCCGTGGTGACCTGGGCAGCCACTCTCCTAAGGCGCACCGCCGCTCTACTCAGTCTGGGCAGGGGCTGGAGCATCCAGACTTGAGACAGAAACAGACGGTAGGAGAAACACCTGGAAGAAGGGAGAGACAGATGTGGGAGGAGGAGGAGTTGGGGAAAGGCATTCAAGGATGAGTGATAGGGAGGATAAAGTGAGGATGGGTACTGAGCAGACCAGTAGATACTAGATCCAATAAAATCAACATGTAGTCATTGGGCACTGGGTTGAGTGGTATATCACTAATCCAGGAGTATTTATTCTGCAGAACTTTAATAGCCTGAGCGTTTTTTGGCGGCTTGTGGGCAGTGACCCTTATTAATACGTAGAAGGATGTGGAAGATGAAGAATTGAAGGAGCAGGAAGAAGGGTAAACTGGCTACTATTACTTAAGGGTCCTGGGAATAATACACTCTCAGACAATGCATTGTCGAAAAATCTCATCTTCAGCCACGAGCCCATGCTGAAGTAGATCAGAAAACCACGCAGACATTGACATCCGTTTTGCGTTCGATTCGAAGTGGGTGGTAAAATCAAACAATTGGACTCAACACGTTCTTGAACCTTGGTTACTGCTTGGCGATGCAAAGGACACCCATTTCCAGGCAACAGACTCGTATATCAATAAACAGCACTGTCTACCGGAGGCCGTTCACGTGCTAAAAACATTTGAAGTAACGTTTAGTGGAATTAGTTATTGGGCAAATGCTAAACAACTTAAGCCCAGAATCTACAATATGCATACCGTGTACAATTCTGGGTCTAGCTGTGTTAGCTTTAATAACTACCTAGCATAGCTAGCTAGTACTAGTTTTCCTTGCGCAGTGAGCACACTACTAGCTGTCTTTAATGAAAGGTATAGCTATGTAGCTGTTATAGTTAACTACATGTTCAAAACTGCAATAATGTTTTGCCAAGACTATATTTTCTTTTAGTCGTATAACAATATATAGTAGGTAACAATAATGTGTTTGGTAAGACAAGCTCTTACCCAAGAGTTGCGTAAGTTCTTTTATGAATCAGCCGAGGAACTGCTGGGTGGGTTTAGCGAACCAATCAGAAAAAAGTAAGTGCTTCGTCTGAATCCATAGAGCCAATCAGCTATGAAAAGAAATAAAAGTCGTTTGTGAAGGCGGAACTACATTTGAGTAGCTCTGTGGGACCCAATCAAGTCATATTATCAACAAGCAATATTAGAAAAGGGGGATATTAATCTAATTAAAGACTGGATATCGGAATGTATTTGGTGAATAAATAGAAAAACGCAAAATGCTTATGCCCAGCAAGCTGTCGACCAATCGCATTCAGCTTGCAACGCTGCATCACGCGGTTGTCTCGAAAGTGAAAAGCAGCTCCTCCCCTGAAAAGACGGAGTTAAGAATTTGTCAATTTTCTTCAAAACCACTAATTGTCACGAACAAAAAAAACTAAACGGTATTACAAAGAACAATGCTGCATGTCTCAGTTCTCGGAAATATTCATAATGCAGTGTGCTTTTATTCATGTAATTCGTACTAATGTTTTTTAAATATGTATTTTCGTTAGCCGATTCGAATTCCGTTGTTGGAATCCAGAGCTACCTATTATGCACCGTCCATTGTTCCAATCTTCCTGAAATATCTCTGGTTGCACTAGTCACCCCCAGACTACAGCATTATTTTATGGTTATATCGTTTATTATTAGAATCAGGCAAAAATATTTGAATGGTAAGCATATCTGCCACAGAGTTTGCAATGTTATCACTGATTAGTGATACGTTTGTGATAAGCTATATAAGAAAGAAAATAGAGGGTTGGTCACACAAATTCCTTGCTCCACCCAAAACTACACAATCGTCCCTAAACTCTGTCAAAACTACAAAACGTTGATAAATTGTAAATTTCCCCTGTCTGTAAATAAATAGAAACAGCTATGAAAATTGTTTAGTTTTCGTGTATAAATTACCATTGATCTTTGGGTAGGGGTTAGATTTGAGGATAAGGTTACAATTGGTATAAAAATAATTTTTGTTGGGGAATGTATTTTGATGCCCCCAATTTTTACAGAAAAGTACAAAAGCGTGTGTGTGTATGGTATCTACCAGCAGAGGACTCCACTATACCAGTGAACATTATTCACTATGTATTTATTGATGTGACAAATGGAAATTATTTTTATTTATCTAAGTATAGGTTATTTGTAATGTTTGCATGTTAAATAAAGGTATAATGAAATGTAAGAAACATCTGAGCAGAGATAAATGTAGTAGAATAAAAGATGACTGGTAAATGGAACAGAATATGAAATGTAAAATAATTTTCTTCTCAGTGATCTAATCACAAACATTAATGTTCCTGTTTCCAAATGTTGTAGACTATTTTGTTTATGCATTAATGCTGAAATTATTAAATACATTTTCAGGTAAATACAGAACTAATTATTATGATATGCAGTTCTGTAATTGGGTTGTAGTCTATAACATGGACATTCAGCATATTGGACTAACAGTAATGTGTGATTCGACAAATATTTGTGTATGTTGTTTAATTTTTGTCTGTATAACGTGGGAAGTTGTTTTTTTGGCCATTCCTGGCTGTCAAGGCCACGCAACCGCAGGCCAGGTGCAGAAAACCATACGGAGCGGATCTAGCTGCCAAACCAGATGACGTTGCCATTTGTTCGCGGAAGTGCTTTTTTGTGTTGGTGGGTAGGGGGGCGGCGGGGGTAGGAAAGGAAGGGAAAGGAGAGAAGAAAAGTTTCAACGCTCTTTCTTATTAAGTTCATATGCATAGGCGACTCAACGACGGTTTCAATATTCGCTTTCAAACACTTAGCTGGTTATTTAGTTGAACGTACGGGTTTACAACAGCGAGGAGAGAAATAAAGCCAGGGGACAAGAAGAGAGCTGGTAAGTTCTTCTGACCGAAGTTCCTACACTTATGTGGACATGGGTTTGGGCTGGAATTTCAGCTGCGCGTTGAAACGTGCTAGAGTCGTGACAATCGAATCCGAAAGTTATTTAGATTAACTTTTTGACGGATATTAATAGCCTACTATTCTTTGCTGAGGGATGCACTTGTAGACTTAACGATTACTATACACCTATTACTAGAAGGCTGTTATAAGCTTATTACATTTTCTTGTGGCTTCGATGTTAGCAAATCAACGTTTTGTTGAAAAAAAAAGATCTCGTTGGGAACGACTGCTGAGTTCAGTGTCCATCAAAGTTACAATATCTATCGAGTTTCTGTACCAGTGTAAAATTTGGATTTTAGTGACACAGAGTAATAGGCCTCACAAGAAAAATGTTTGTCCTTTTAAACGGACATCACACACCTCGTTTTGTTTGGGTGTTTACAAAATCAAAGTAATGGTTTGCTTAGCAGCATATATAGGATTCTAGAAATGCTTGTTGTATCAGTTCTGTAGGCCTGGGTAACCGCAGACCACAGCACCAAGTTGTCCAGATCTTGTTTGAACTCGCCGGTAAAGGATGTAGCGGCGTAACATCGGAACACAATTGTTTGTACTGACTTGCTGTTGCTGTTTTCTGCCTACTTCTTTATTCCATTGTAACTACATATGAATTATGTTTGTTTGTTTGACACGTGGATCAGTAACGGCCCAGCTTTCCACTTCTGTAAATGCCCAACTCCACACGCATACCAAGGCAAAGGCTACCATTCTTATCATGTAACAACATGTTAATGTTCTATTACTAAATTATTTCCAGTGTTACCACACAGGTTTAGAGAAACTGAATCTAAAGTGTTAGCCAACCCACTTGCCAGTATTTCTGTAAATGCTCTTGGTCTTTACCTGAGACCTGTGGGAGTTAGAAGACACATTTGTATAATGATCTATGTTTATCTGACTGTAATCTGTTTTCAAGGTGACATTCATATGGAAGTTAATTCATATTGAAATCTAGGTGATTCATTGTTTGGGAAATTCAGACAACAGTAATCTAAAGTATCTGTTGCCAACGCTGACTGAAAAGAGTGTGTGGCTATGTGCCATACAGAACATTAAACAGCAGTCTGGGCCCTTTATTAGCCCATGATTGAGGGGGTATTAGTTTGGCCATATCTGCGGCCAGATACATCAACTTACGGAGTTGTTATGATTACTCTCACCTCATTCTGGCTGCTGACTAACAACCCCTGGGAGGGAGCTGTGGTCTTAAGGTTTAGAGACATAACAAACAGACGGGCTCCTTATCACTGTTTCACACACTCCTCAAACTCACTGGCAATGGGATGTTTCCCTGGTGATGATGATGATGATCATCAGAGGAAGCCTTGACTGACAGCTGCTCAAGGGGGCTGGGAATAATACACTATCTGAGACACAGAAATGTCAGTGTCTGACACACACACATAAACACATGCACACACACACACACACACACACATAGTCAACTATTTTATATTAATCTATGTCAGTCAAAGACCGCCTGCCTGACAGAGCTGTACAATCCACCTCAGACCATCTCAATCAAACCTGGGTCTGCCCAGTCCAATGCAGACCCTATCAATCAAAGGCAGAACCAATCAGTCGTGTCTGTGATAAGCTTGACAGTGTGACGCCTTTGATAACTGCACTCTTTGATTTCTAAGACAGGTGTGTGTGTGTGTGTGTGTCTGTGTGAAAAGTAGTTTTGGCCCAGCTGAAGAAGTGTGCATGTTTGTGTGGGTTGTTGGAAAGCATTGATGTGGGTGTTTTCCCACTTATACCAAGTCCTAGTTGCAATTGCCATAGACAACCAAGCACTTCAGTTGTGATTTCCCATGCTATGTATAATCAATGAAATATATTGATTTCCATGTACAGAAACCTAGAATGAATACATTCTATGGAATACATACACCATTGGCATCCTTGTTTTTGAAAATAATCTTGGTGCACTTTCACATTGCACTGATAACAGCACTGAGCCTTTTCCTCTAATTTGATTGGAAGGGATCTTGCATTAATCCTTAAAACAAAACCCCAGACCTTTGGAGTACCCTTGAGTGCACTCCTCAATTCAAGTCCAGAGACTGAGATGGCCATGGGAAATTTAGATTTTTCTGGTGAATAAACAATTTCTTTAAGGGTTTTGATCTGTGCTAAGGGGTATTGTCTTTCAGAAAGATCCTCTTCCATTTCCTTTTCAATCTCCTGGCAAAGAAAACAGGTCTTTGGCTAAAATGTCCTGGTAATTCATGATTGCCATTAGATTCAACACGGCCCCTAGGAATACAAAAACCCTATAACATCAAAGATCCACCTCTGCATTTTAGTCAGAGGTGGGATTTTTTTAAATATTATATATTCTGCATATGCATCCATTTTTCAACACCAACTGTACAGTGTTCCTCTACTGGACAGGTTTGCCATTGTTCTGCTAGGCTTGATCGTCTGAATTGTTGCCCTGATAGTAGTAAGCAGGGTTTAGACCAATTCCATTTTAATTCCAGTCAATTCAGAAAGAACCCTGAAGTTTCCATTCTAAATTCAATCTATACTTTGCAATGAGATATTTTTTTGTTCAAATTTGAGTTCAAATTTGGTGTCATTGACTGATTGAAATGTAACTGACCTCAGTAGTAGCTAAGTGGTATACTTTTTTTGTGTGTGCATATTTTTCCCATAATCATTTCCTAAATTACTAAAGGTCAACAATGTTTTTTTCGCTTTTAATTTGTGAGTCCTTTGCCTGGATTTTATATTTGTGAGATAGGAAACCGTATAAGTCCACAGTGCAGTCCCTTTAGAATGAGACCTACTTAAAAGATGATGATGAGTCCTTAGAGATGATGTTGAGTAACATAGTTTTTTTGTATAATCTGTTGACTGCGTTTGACCCAACATAATAGCATGCACTCTTATACCGTGGTAACATAGGAAATGCGCTGCTTGGTGGGAGGGGGACTGTGGTCTGTGTGGAGAGAAGCAGCAACAGGACAGAGGTAGAGAGATGACGAATGGAGCAAAAGAAAATCTTGCACATTATAAGGACCCTTTGTGATATGAATATTGGGGATGACAATATGGCAGTTTTGATGTAAATTCGATGCAACCCTACCTTCGATTCCTTTCTGTGTCAGTTTGTGGGATTGATATGTAGCAGTCGGCCGAACACAAAAGCAGCTGGCAAGATCCTGCTCAGTGTCAGCTGTTGTGGGCAGTAGCAGCCTTTCTCTATGGAGAAGAGAGCCTTTGTTTCCATGGTTGGAAGACCATGCGTCTTTATGAGCTTTTGCTTAGGGTATGTGTGTCCTTCGTTATTACGCGTAACGTTGGACCCAATAGTTTTTTTTCTCATGTGTGTTTGGTGTTGTTACAACAGAGAAGAGCAAGTGAGGCCTAAATACCACTTCCTGCACTGTTGATCTGGTCTGCCTCCTACCCACATAATGGCTAGGTTCTACAGATCTTTGTACACTCACAAGCTACATTCAAAGTTAATCTTGCTTCTGTTGTCGGATAGAAATGCTGCACTATGCAATCCTTAGGTAGTATCACTAGACGTGGTTGATAGAAGGCAAGCGAAACAAAATTCCAGAGTTCAATACATTTCTGTTAGTGTGTAAAATGAGAGTTGTTTAGGGAATCGTTGTGCCATCTACGTTTGCCGTTAAACAAATTTAAAATGTAAATAAATATAGTTTTTACATCTGTTTGAAGCTGGTTGGCAAGTGAAAGTAGTAGCAGTGGATTGGAGAGTGGGATGCACAGGATTGGGAGTGGGGTACGATTAGTTTTATAACGGACATTCAGTGGAGAGTCGGTTTGTTCCTAATTCCTGGAATGCATGGCTTAGGTGCTACTGATGAGAGAAACCAAATACCCATTAATTGTCCTTTATAAAACGTACTTCACCTTGCTGAATTTGACAGAAACATGAATAATGTCAAGATGGTGTTAAGTTCAGAAGAAGTCAATGCAATTCCTGTCCAGTTAATGGAACTACATTAAAATAATAGAAATTAACGTTTAATGTTTTAGTTTTCAGAACTGTTAGATTCTGTACTTGCTGGTTTCCTGGATCAAATAATCTCTCTGTCCAATCCTGCTTTCTGCTATACCAAGTTTAGGGCAGGCGGTATATGTGTTGGGACCTTTAAATGGCAGGTTTGTGACTGCTGGCTGGTGAGGTCATGTATGGGTTAGGTTAAAAGGGGTCTGTTTCAGTCTTCCTGCTCTGACCCAGAGGCGGCAGTTTCCTGGTTCATCATTGTTTCCCGATAAAGGCACAATTCTGATCCAATCAGAGCAAGTCCACTTCACTCGCTCAGAATTGGGTGTGATCGACACAATTTCTTTCAAGCTAACACTTGATGGAAGTCTGTTAACTAGTTGAGAGGCGTAAAACAGACTTGATAACATCCTCTGAGCTTGTCATTGTCACTGAAGTACAGCTACCATGACCACGTCTTCTTGGTGAATTGTGGGCAGTTTCAGCTTGAGAGGTGTATAGCCATGTAAACTCGCTCTAAGCAAGTAAAGGCCAGGATGGAGGTCATAACAACATTAAAAACCCACCATCAACCAGAGTTGGAATACCCTTTTTAATATGGCATTAAATGCTATAGTCTTTGTAACAAGATCTGTAGTATATAATGCTCTACTCCTGTTTTGGGAGCTTGTTAACCCCATTCTGCTGGTCATCTTCATAAAGAAATATGTTAGAGGTGAAAATAAAGACACAATTTGCTTACTGTCTTAATGTACAAGTTGACTATAGGTGTTTACTTAAAAGTAGCTACAAATATTCTGGTTCATTATAGCAACTCCTCAAAAAGTTGTTTTGTACGGTATTGATGGTATTGAAACACTACCATATCTATTCCCAAATACCTTGATTTACCGTATACCAGCCAACCCTTGTGAAAATGGAGTCATCAGTCAGCCATAACAGTTTACCAGAATAAAGTGGCCCGGCTTCCAGTTTCTGCAGTCTTTGGGTTGTTGTCATGAATTGAATAAGTGAAGAGGAGGTCAATAAGTGAGTCAGTGTGTGTCTTGAACAGACTTGTCTTGTGTGTTGTTAAGTATTACTTTAAATGAGGCCCTGTTGTTTGGACTGTGTGTATGTGTGTGTTTACATATTCTGGGTTTGTCTCCAATTGGAAAGTTTTAGCCCAGTCTATAACAGGCAGGGGCAGGTGAAGGAGAGAAGGGAGTAGGCTCTTGGTTAGTTCTGTGCGTGTGTGTGTGTGTTTGTGATTGCTATAAACTGTCTGAATGGATGCAATAACGATAAATTGCACAATATATTTATAACATCAATGTCCATCACAGTTGTATTTGTCTCTCTAGTAAAAGTGACTTATTGTAATCAACCACAGCAGGACAATACCTGCACTGTCAAGGTGGGTGTGGTTGATGTTGATGAGGTCCAGTTAATTATCCCAGTTCTGCAGTGTGTGGGCATGCACACTAAAATAGCCAGCATAAAGGAGGAGGAGAGAGAGAGAAAAAATACATGGTTGTTAGCAAAACTTAAATGCTGCAAAGGCCTTGACTAAACACAAACTGGAGGAGATGGAAGGATGTCCCTTTTTAAATCCAGCATTTTTGTTACAGGCCCACAACATAGTTATTCTAGTCCAATTTGTATGCGTTTGTCTGATTTTAATAATGATAATGTGCAATGGGAGGATTAACAAACAAAAATCTGTCATTTGATTTTAATGTATTTTAATGTGTGACAGTGCCTTGAAAAAGTTTTTAAACCCATCACTTATTTTCTCATATTACTGAAATAATTTTTTTGTATATGTTTTAAAACCCTGAAACTCTTGATCAATTATTGTAAATGTGAAATTTGTTTTATTCTTGGAATGATGTTAAATTAAAATATTAATTAAAATATTCTACCCCTACAAATGAATCTTTTTAGAGACAATTTATACTGCAGTAACAGCTGTGTTAAGAAGGCCTATGTACAATCCTTGCACACTGTTGAAGTGATTTTTTCCCCCCAACAAAAAATCACAATAATTGATTTTCCGTTTCAGTGTATTAAAATGAATGATGAATCAGGACAACATGTAGATGTAACATTTGTAATTTAGTAATATCCCACTGTGCAAAATCTTTTAAATGTCTTGTGCTGGTAGGGATGAATTGATCGAGGGTCTGCATAGTTTTGCAAGGAGCTGAAAATGTGTAAATGTACCTGGAATGCATTTGGAAAATATTATTTGTTCAATGTTTTATATTTGTCATGTATTTTAGATTCATGTGGGAGATAGAGAGGAGGTGGAATAGATGGGCGAAGAGACAACGACCATCCTGGGAAATGCATGAGCAAACACCCAGGTTAAATATTTTACCCAGGGAGGGTTTAGATGGGGACCGTGTGTTCCATGTTTAACTTCCCTGATGCCAGAAATTCCACAAGAATAGTTAAACCAGGTACATTAGTCTTTTTCCTTCTCTTGGTCCCTAGAAGGAAAAAGGCTATTGTACAGGCTATGTGGCAATTTTGTGTGAGTGTGTGTGTACCTGTTTTACTATCATGGTAGGGACTACAAATTACTGCAAGGAAAATGTAATATTGTCGGGACATTTCACAAGTTCCTCTGTAGAAAAGGGCTATTTGCTGCTTAAGGGTTAGGTATAGTTTAAAAGTCAATAGTAGGATTTGGGTTGGGGATTTGGTAAACGGGTTAGTGATAATAGGTGCCCCACAAGGATAGTAAAATGTAAAGTTTGCATGTGTGTGTTATCAGTCAGCAATAAAAAACTGATTTCATCAGGAGTATGAGGTTAGGGTCAGAGTTTGGGAGGATAAAGGAAGTAACAGACAGAGAACTAGAGACTCAAGAGTGGGTGAGGGAAGAGAAAATAAATGACAGAAAGAGAATGTAAGTCAAAACAGAGACTAGGAGGTCGCAGAGAGAAGAGGAGAGAAGGAGGGAGAGGCGAGAGAATGATAGACTGAGGAAGGAAAGCAGAGAGGAAGGGAGAGTGGAGAGATAAAGAGGGGAAAACACAAACCTAAAATAGCTGTTTGTCTCACATATTGCTGTAGCTGAGTGTTAGCTGGTAGGCTGGTTAGCCCTGCCAATGACTGAATGCCTGGCTAATCTAATGTCCATATCACACTGGAATCACATCGATTTACCCCAAATTTAATAAGCAGACTATTTCTGGACCTGTCCAGTCATGTTCATCTTTATGTTTGGGTATGATTAATTGTCTGTGTGTTGAATGGAAAATTGTCCCATCTCAATTTATTTGAACCACACACACACACACACACACACACATACTCTCAAACACATCCCCTGTGAGTAGTTCCCTTTAATGTGGAAATGTGCCATAACATGCTCAGGTGTTTCAAACGCAAAAAAGGTCTGTAACTTTTCACTTGCCCACCTGGTCATGATGGTCACATGAGTTTCTCCACATCTGATCCCTGGACAAAAACATGCTGGGAGCCATGTGCTTGCAAGGGGAACGTTGAAGCAAAATCTAATTCGCTATATGTGTGTGTGTGTGTGTGTGTGTGTGTACAGTGTGCATATAATGTGCTGATGTGTGCTTTGGTGTTTTTAGTGTTACAGATGCACACAGGCAGTCAGTGTCGTACCATGGAATATGTGGTAAGAACCTCACTCACCTAGAGACACATGGGTTGCTCCTCCTTGCTGTTGCAATCTCCCAGCTGTGAAGTTAATTCCTTATTTGCCTATCTTGTCCTAGATCAAACATTGCTCCTGTGCCACACTGAACAATAAAATGCCATGTTCTTTACATGCAAATAGTTTGCATCACTACCTCAACCACAATAGAAGCCCAGTCAGGTTGAGGACTTCTGAGAGGAGCGGAGGGAGCAGCTCCACCACACTCACCAGAATGCCGAAAGTATGGTTCTGAAACCACTGGGAACTAGAAGAGCAAGGCTCTTCTCGTTGGAAATTGTAGAATGTTGCCAGAGTTTCAACTGGTAATTTTGATTTGGAGAACTACTTTTATTTCTTAGTTCCCAGTTTTGAACATAGACAGGAGACAAGAAGAAACGTGTGTTTGCAAGTTTGACCTACGTTTTGTCGCAGATGTTTGATTAATCACAGCATATATTTATCCAGTCATTTCAAATTATATTACAGAAAAGAAAATGACCTCATTACAACTCATTTTGGTAGGTAGGACTGGAAATTGGCATGAACCGCACAAAACTGTAGAATCACAATGCTATAATGATTAGGTATAATTTTTTTATACCGAAGTTCCCAAAGGATAAGTAATGCAATTTTCATAATTCTATATGTGTAGTGATTTAATAGTGTGGTTTATTTAAATTCGGTGCTCCTAACATTGCTTACATGTCTGCTGCAGGGGATTATTTTTTTGGATCAGTCATAGAAGTGTTGAAAAAAAATGAATTGCATATGAAAATAAAATTTAAAAAAAATTAAAAGTTACATACAGAAAACAGGGCATAATTTAACTGTCAAATATTAAACCGACCATATTCCCTTTTAGATCTTCAAACATTCACTCAGCCTCTGTGCTGCATAGGTTTTTGAGCCGTACTTTGTCGTATTTTAGGAGCTGTAAACAATGTGGTTTATATTGACAGTCAATGTTTGTACAAACCCGATTCCAAAAAAGTTGGGACACTGTACAATTGTGAATAAAAACAGAATGCAATGATGTGGAAGTTTCAAATTTCAATATTTTATTCAGAATACAACATAGATGACATAGATCATAGATCAAATGTTTAAACTGAGAAAATGTATCACTTTAAGGGAAAAATAAGTTGATTTTAAATTTCATGGCATCAACACATCTCAAAAAAAGTTGGGACAAGGCCATGTTTACCACTGTGTGGCATCCCCTCTTCTTTTTATAACAGACTGCAAACGTCTGGGGACTGAGGAGACACGTTGCTCAAGTTTATGAATAGGAATGTTGTCCCATTCTTGTCTAATACAGGCTTTTAGTTGCTCAACTGTCTTAGGTCTTCTTTGTCGCACCGTCCTCTTTATGATGCGCCAAATGTTTTCTATGGGTGAAAGATCTGGACTGCAGGCTGGCCATTTCAGTACCTGGATACTTCTTCTATTCAGCCATGACATTGTAATTGATGCAGTATGTGGTCTGGCATTGTCATGTTGGAAAATGCAAGGTCTTCCCTGAAAGAGACGACATCTGGATGGGAGCATATGTTGTTCTAGAACTTGGATATAACGGTCAGCATTGATGGTGCCTTTCCAGATGCGTAGGCTGCCCATGCCACACGCACTCATGCAACCCCATACCATCAGAGATGCAGGCTTCTGAACTGAGCGCTGATAACAACTTGGGTTGTCCTTGTCCTCTTTAGTCCGGATGACATGGCGTCCCAGTTTTCCAAAATGAACTTCAAATTTTGATTGGTCTGACCACAGAACACTTTTCCACTTTGCCACAGTCCATTTTAAATTATCCTTGGCCCAAAGAAAATGCCTGCGCTTCTGGATCCTGTTTAGATACGGCTTCTTTTTTGACCTATAGAGTTTTAGCCGGCTAAATCGGATGGCACGGTGGATTGTGTTCACCGACAATGTTTTCTGGAAGTATTCCTGAGCCCATGTTGTGATTTCCATTACAGTATCATTCCTGTATGTGATGCAGTGCCGTCTGAGGGCCCAAAGATCATGGGCATCCAGTATGGTTTTCCGGCCTTGACCCTTACGCACAGAGATTGTTCCAGATTCTCTGAATCTTTGGATGATATTATGCACTGTAGATGATACTCTTTGCAAACTCTTTGCAATTTTTCTCTGAGAAACTCCTTTCTGATATTGCTCCAATATTTTTCGCCGCAGCATTGGGGGAATTGGTGATCCTCTGCCCATCTTGACTTCTGAGAGACACCGCCACTCTGAGAGGCTCTTTTTATACCCAATCATGTTGCCAATTGACATAATAAGTTGCAAATTGGTCCACCCAGTTGTTCCTTATCTGTACATTTAACCTTTCCGGCCTCTTATTGCTACCTGTCCCAACTTTTTTGGAATGTGTAGCTCTCATGAAATCCCAAATGAGCCAATATTTATTACAAAATGTCTCACTTTCAACATTCAATATGTTATCTATATTCAATTGTGAATTAAATATAAGTTTATGAGATTTGTAAATTATTCCATTCCTTTTTTACTCCCAATTTGTACAGTGTCCCAAATTTTTTGGAATCGGGTTAGTACATGCTTTTAACTAAAATCAACCCAAAATCATTGAGAAGGTCTGGAGTGTGTGTTGACAGTTCGTTGAGATCAGTTGTATAAAGCCAAATGGTTCGTCCCGGCAAAGCACGTCAGCCTGCTCTTTGTTTCTATTTAGTTCAACTCGCCATAAATGCCCTGTCTGAACTGTGCGTCAGACATTTAGAGCTTTACTTTCTCAAAGTTCACTTTTAACAGTCAAGAAAGCGCAACCCATATGCCAATATAATGGCCGTTATGCTGGTGAAGGCCCTGGTGTGGGATGGGTAACACAAACAGTCACTGTGTACCTCTGTTATCCGGGGGGTGATGGCTGTCATTCCACAACACCGGTGCACCTTCAGAAATCACACTCTGGGCAACGCTTTGAAAGGCTGTAATGTTGGCCTGATTTTTCTGGTCCTCTTGCTGCTTCTGTTTTGGTTCTGTAGGACCCCTTTCTAGTGGTTCTAGTTCTTATTCGGTGGTTGAATCTGGGTTCTCAACAGTTGGTATCACATGGTATCGCTGATTATTTGATTTAAGAACATACAGCTCCGGAAAAAATTAAGAGACCACTGCACCTTTTTCTTTCCTTTCCAAAAAAGTCGAAAAGGAAGGTTTTGAGTGAGGAACAGAAAGGTTCAAATTAAGAGACCACTGCAAATTAAACGTTTCCGTTCCTCACTCAAAACTTTCCTTTACAACTTTTTTGGAAAGGAAAGAAAAAGGTGCAGTGGTCTCTTAATTTTTTCCGGGGCTGTATTTATGACTGCCACATAAAGTGTATTACTTCTGTCATTCTATTGTCCTGTTTGTGTGGGTGATTAGCCATTCACCCACAGTAACTGCTTGAGAGACTGACTGGCAGGCTGTCCGTATTTGGTCATATGCATCAAGGTTATTCACAATGCCCTCAAATCAGCCTGCATCTGAGCCTGTCCAGAGGGAGACAAAGAGGGAGGCGGGGTGCGTGAGGAAAGGAAGAGGAAAAGGCAGGAAGGAAAGAGACTCCTCTGCTCTCCCTCTTCCTCTGTGTGTCTCCCTCCCTCTCTCCTCCTTTCCCTCCCCCGGTTTGTTTCCCTTCCTCTCTGCCTCCCTCATCTCTTCCTCTGCTTCTCAGCTTACCAAAACGGAATGAGCGGGGAGGAGCGTCTGAGTAGAGCCCACATGGGCTGTTTCACTTCTATCTCTATCACTCCTTCCCCTCCTCCATCCATCCTGTTCTCCTTCCCCTAATGTGTGTGCATTAGTGTGTGTGTGTGTGTGTGTGTGTGTGTGTGTGTGTGTGTGTGTGTGTGTGTGTGTGTGTGTGTGTGTGTGTGTGTGTGTAAAAGAAAGAGAGAGTTACTCTCATACACCTGTCTGTTACTGTTAAACGATTTAGACTGCAAAGTTGTAAAGGGAGAGGTGGGGTGGGGTATGAGGGAGAGGGAAAGGGGGGTATGCCGGAGGAGAGGTATAGGGAGGTGAGAGAGGAGAGGTGGGGTATGGGGGAGGTGAGAGAGGGGAGGAGGGGTATTGGGAGAGAGGGGAGGAGGGGTATGGGGGAGGTGAGCGAGGTGGAAAAGCAGCAGCCGTACATGAAAAGGCAATACGGCAGACAGACAGACTGGGAGGATGGGCAGCGTGCTCGTCACTCAGGGAGGGAGGGAGGGAGGGCGTATAGGCATCACGCTGGTCTCTCACCCAGACAGAGCTGGAAGGTAAGCAAAGGGGGATGAGACCGACACGAGAGGAGTGGAGGAACACAATGAAGGAGTGGCGTTGTTCAGCCCTGCCGTAGTGCCGATTCACAGTCCGCTGAGAGAGGGTAGAGAGGAGGAGGTCTAACAGGAGAGATGGAGAGGATACGAGGTGCTAGCAGTGACTGTGTCATTTAAACGAACGGAAGACCGGATCAGAGGAGGAGCACACGTTTCAGGGAGTGGACAGAGAGAAAGAGAGGGAGAAAGAAGGACAGAAAGAAAGAGCGTTAGAGAGAAGACTGAGACGCAGCTGTTTAAACATTGATGTTTCCCGTGTGAATATGGAGGTCTATTACAACCTGGCTATGGATAATCACCTCTATGCTTTTTAACACACATTACGAACAACCGATAGATTTCTTTCTTTTTAATGTTGAAGGAAAAGAAGACTTCTCAAGGAATTCATTCAAACAAAATCAGAAAACCAAGAGTTTGATCATTTGTATTTTTATAATCTCACTGTTAAATGTAAAATCTACTGTGTGAGTTGAAATAGCTTGCTCTACATGCCTGACAGTTAGGACTGTCCAGGAAAACATTCTGGTTGTTTTAATGCAACTGACTTTCTTCTGTAGCTATAGACCTCAGTGAAGTTAGTTTATATAACAATGAATATCTTGTATGAAAGTGTATTACCTTTCAATACTATTGCTGTTGTGTTAGTCCATGTGCCATAGACGGTCTGTGAGACCAGCTGGGTTGGGATGTCAACATTGATTGGGTTTTATGGCTGGCGTGACGCAAGCCAAACTTTGATCATTTCCTGAGCGGTATTGATCCCACCAGGAGTCTCTGGCTGTCCGAGTGGCTGTAGTTCCTCCAGTTAGATGGAAAATACTTTAATGGACCCTGCTCTGCTCTGCCTAGCTGCTGCTGGGCTCTGATTGGTGGAAGCGGTCCGTTATCTCTTTGTCTGGAGATTTTTCTGCTGCTGTTGGGATTTCTCAATATAAATTCTAAGCAAGCTTCTCTGTTGCAATGTCTGTTGCCATAGCAACTTGCAGGCGCCGCACGCCACAACCAGAGACAGGTTCCAATGTGTGAAGTTCTAAAGACTCTTTTTACCAACACTGGTGCTGTTCCCTAAGTGTCAGCCTGTCTAGTTCTATGGCCTGGGTTGGTACTGACCAGAAGAGGTAGTCCAGATTCTAGACTGGAGAACCTCTGGCCTTATTTATGTACATAAAAATATGAGTGAAGGGTCTGTCAGTTTAGCATGAGCTATGTCCCTCAATTTCTTTCTCTCTCTTTAGCATGTTCTGTGCCATATTTGCCATATTTACAGGCAACTCCCATTGTGGCGTACCAAGCAGGCCAAACCAGTGTCAGAATTGACTGGATTATAATTTGTTATTTCCACTGATAATACATGTGAATTTGTCATTCATTATAGTCTGTTGGTGTGTTATGTTTGTTAGTGAAGTGGTGAGTTCCTTAATCGCTAAAGTGTATCTATTTTGTGTGTGTTTTATAGGTCAGGAAATCTCATCTAGAGTGTTATCTGCTGTGCACTTGTCTGACCTACACTGTGTTGTATTTAATGTGAACTAAAATCTGACCAGATAAGCGTTAAACATGCTTTAATGACACTATAGCTCTTAATTAGTGTTAACCCCTCTGGATGCTAACTCACAGGCTGACGCTTCTCATCACTGTTAGCAAGTGTTGCTAGCTTTTCGTGATTGAACGCATCTCTATACAATGATCTATGTTGACACGTTGGCCTTTCATGCCATGGGCTATATTCATAAATGTACTGCTGCGATTGCACTGCAAAACTAGGGCAAATAAACAATTCCTGCATAGACTATCGTTGAAAATGTGTTGTTATGCAAAGACAGTCATAGGATCTTAGAAATCCGGTAAAGCCTGTGTCAATAGCCTGACATGAGCTGTTTTAAGACATTTCATAACACTTAATAGGTTATCCCGTTCCATATGCAAAGTGCTGTGGTCTCTGAGGAAACCGGTGGAGGTGGCTAGCAAGCGCTGTGGCAAGCTCAGCAGGCAGACCCTGTGGTGCTAGATCGGTGTGGGTGACACTGTTCCTGTGTCTGTTGCTAGGCAGCCTAAAGCAAACAGCTAGCTCTTAGCCCTCAGTCTCTATGTCTTTGACTGTTGGAGCCTGGTGGTTTAAAGTCAACTTTCTCTTGTATTGTGTAATCATCATAACCGCTGCATATTTTGTCTTTTTCTAGGATACATTCTAGTGAATAAAACCTTATAGGTCAGAAAATGTGTGTGAACAGCACTGGCATGTGAGCTGGGTGTGGTACTGACTGTACAGTTTTGGTAGTTGTGGCTTATATTAGAAGACTGTTAATATAAGACGACTGTTGTCTCTTTGGTGTGACTATGCAGATTAGGTGCTTTGCCATTCAGACTGCAGTCAGATCCTTTGTATGTAGTTGGGCCTGTATTTGACCATACTGTCTTGCTGTGTCAAGAAATACACATTCTTTTCTCAGGTAACTGACTATTGGCTTTGCTTGTTGCTTTCAGCAAGACTTCCTGTGGCACTGAGAGAGAGCGAGAGAGAGAGAGAGAGAGAGAGAGAGAGAGAGTGAGAAAGAGTGAGTGAGAGAGAGAGAGAGAGAGAGAGAGAGAGAGAGAGAGAGATAGATAGATAGATAGATTTGGGTGTAGTGACGAGTGATTGAGTTCACAATCGCCTCCAATAAGCCTCCAGCACCATTCAGGGAACCCTTGCTAGGCAGTGAAATTCTGACCAATCAGGTGTCGTTATTATCACAGCAATCTCACCTGTGGTCATCAGCCTATGACCTACATTATTTCTTGTTGCATCACTGCCGTACTACTTCAGCGAGTGTCACTTTACCAGCAGGCGAAGACAACATCTCTGACCGCAGCATTTCTGATGCTATATGGTGCTCCAGATCTGGTCTACTCTAACCAGGGCAGCCATATTACAAGACACACCAACTGTTTTAGCCATATCAGCTGCACCTAGTATTGTTGCCATTTTAAACACTTCAGGGACGAACCCAGAATCTGGTCTTTGCCTACCTTATGTTTTTTTCTTCTATTGGTGCCTGCATAGGCTTTGTGCAAAGTATAGACTTGCTTTAGTTTGAGAGAGAGGGAGAGAGCGAGTGTGTTTGAAAGAGAATCTTTAAATAATAGGAGGGTCTGTTGAACAGGACAGTCTGGAGAACGGCCGAGGAGACGAGGGAGGGGGAGAGGGGGAGCGAGAGATCATTTGGAAGAGACGGCAGGAAGTGGTAGAACGGGAGAAGGAGGAGGTACAGAGACTGCTGAGGGAAGCGCAGAAAACCGTGTGGAGGAAGAGAGAGGGATTCCAAGAGAGGAGAGGGGACGACAAGCTGAAGGGTGAGAGGAGTGCAGAGGGAGGGAGTGAGACCGCCCCAGAGGTGATCTGGAGGAAGAGAGAGGAGGAGGGGGAAAAGGAGCAGGAGAGAGCCAGGGCCATCCAGAGAGGGCATGAGACTGTCTGGAGAAAGAGAGAGAGAGAGTGAGGAGGTGTGAATGAGGACGGGCAAGGGGGTGAGAAGTCGAGGGGGTTAGGAAGAGAGGGAGTGGATGAGTAGAGGAAAAAGTGTTTCTCAGAGGTCTGGTCCAGCAGCCTGGATCCTGAGGAGAACCAGGAGTAGAAAGCAGGAGGAATAGAGGGAATCTTTTCATGTCTGGCTGTAGATGTGCAGGTCTTTACACAACTTGACTATATTGAGCTGTGCCAGTACTGTTTCATTGTGTCGGCTCTCTGTGTGTGTGTGTGTTGGCATTATGTGTGTGGCTTGATCTACTAGTTGGCAGCTAATAGGGTTTTTATGGGCCTGTGTCAGGCAAGAGCTGCCAGAGTGATCTACCGTACAGACGGACACACTGACATCCACCACCACAGACCCGCACACACTTGGTGCTAGTGCAGGCTGGACAGTGGATTCGTGCTCAGACACATGCTAATGCACAGACACATAAGGCCCCTTGATGCTGTAACTCACACCACTGGCGTGTGTCTGTGTGTGTCTGTGTGTGTGTGTGAGTCAATACAGAGTCACATTCTGCGGTTCTATGTCAATTCCCCATGGTGCTCAAAGATGAGACGCTGGACTTCAATGCAATACAACAGCAGCTGACATGTTGATGTGCTTTAAGGGCATTTTTGCTCTTATCAAGCCCCTTTGACTCTGTTCTATGGAACTGTTATGTCTTTGGATCAGATCTTTCTCCGGCTAGACATTTAGAAAGATTACACCCTCTGATCTTCAATCGCCCCCCCCCCCCCCCTCACTCTTCTGTTTTGTGGATGAAAGGCATTTCTTGCGCAGTGTCTGTCACACTGCCCAACCATGAAGAGAGGGAAGGAAACCGTCCAGATGGACAGACAGCGGACTTTGAAAGAAAGACCAGACCATGTTTTTGGAAATGACAGTACTGAGAGAAAATGAATGAACCAGTGTTATTAGTCAGACTAATTCCCAGAATCACAGAAACAACATTGACTATATCAGATCCGTGATGGAGTTGTTCCCTAAAACCAAGTACACTCACTTTCGTAGTGAGTCTCTCAGTTCAAATGATGATGCCAACTCCAACCCCTCCTCGCTCCCCTCTTCCACCCCTGCCACCCCTGCCACCCCTCCTGGGTTACCCTCCTCTCTCTCCTCCTCCTCAATCACCCCCATTCTCCCCCCTTCTTCCCCTCGCCGGGCGGAGAACAGCCCCACCACACTCTGCTCCTTCTTCCCCAGGATAGGAGCTCTTCGCCTGGGCGTTTCTGCCACCCTGCTACCAGGTCTCAAGGCCCCCAGCAGGCCTCCGCAGACTCAGGCACTCGTGGATTCCTCAGGGGGGGGCAGTTTGAGTTCCAGATCCCTACTTCCCCTTGCTCACCCCCCTCACTGTCTAACGGCACCATCTCCCCCTCCTCGTCCTCCTCTGCAGGATATGAACCGGCTGGGCGGGGCGTCCAGGAGGGCGCGGGTGGAGGGGGGGCAGCTCGGGGGGGATGAATGGACACGCCACGGCTCCTTCGTCAACAAGCCGACCAGAGGATGGCTGCACTCGGACAGCGTGGTCAGCACCACAGGAGTCTCCTACACCGTCCGAGTAAGAGTCAGTCTGTCCGACCTGGCTGGACTGCATGCCTGGCTGTTTCTGTCTGCCCTCCTGCCTGGCTGTTTCTGTCTGCCGCCTGCCTGCCTGACTGTTTCTGTCTGCCCTCCTGCCTGGCTGTTTCTGTCTGCCACCCTGCCTGGCTGGACTACCTGCCTGGTTCTTTCTGTCTACCTGCCTGCCTGGCTGTTTCTGGCTGCCTGGCTGTTTCTATCTACCTGCCTGCCTGGCTGTTTCTGTCTACCTGGCTGGCTCTCTGTTTCTGTCTCCCCGCCTGCCTGTTTTTGTCTCTGCCTGTTTCTGCCTGCCAGGCTGTCTGTGTCTGCCTGTCTATATCTGCCTCTCTTCCTGACTGTCTGCCTGTCTGTATCTCTCTCTCTATCTGCCTGTCTGTTTCTGTCTCTCTGCCTTTCTGTCTGTTTTTGTCTCTCTGCCTGCCTGTCTGTTTCTGTCTCTCTGCCTGCCTTTCTGTTTTTGTCACTCCACTTGACTGCCTGACTGTTTGTTTTGGCAGTTACACCTTTCTTTCTGTAATCCCCTGTATCGGTATATTCACCTTTCGCTCTCTAGAAATGATCTTGAAGTTCGTCTAGATATTTACTGGTTATCCATCTGTCTATACACACGCCACTCTGATCAGTGGGGTGTGCTGGAGAAAATGTAATGGTCGTTTCCTGTTTCCTGTTCAGTAGAGGGCTGTGTCGAGAGGTTTTTGGTTTTACCTACCATAGTGCGGTTTCATTGAAATGCATGACCTAGATCTTCCACAAAAGGGTATTGGCACAAATTTGTTGTGGTGTTATTATTATTTTTGGGCGGGGTGTCCTCTGCACTGTTCAAACACTGTTCAAGTTAAGACAGTGTCAGCTTGTTATATTCCAGAAGTGGAGGTCGCGTCTCTTTTTCTACTGCTCCTGAAAGCCAGAACTGCTGCTTGATGTGGCGGCGTCTGTGCGGTAGAAAGACCCTGTTAATGTCTCCCTGTTTCCTGTGCAGTATATGGGCTGTGTGGAGGTGCTGCAGTCTATGAGGGCACTGGACTTCAACACCAGAACTCAGGTCACCAGGTGAGAATCTTCCGGTTGTCCCACTGTCCTTTATGACAGATCTTCACAGGTCCCTATGAAGTTCACCCATGTAAAAAAACAGAAATAAAATATGTTAATTTGGCCATGATTCTCACAAGCACTGGTGAAATGCATCAGTCATTCGTATTTTCCTTTCTGGGTAATGTGTGGGAATGCCTGTGTCTATGTGCACAGACTTTCTGCCACTTTGCAGTACCTGCATGACCTCAACCACCCTGGATCTGTGCTCACTTGCGTAGCGCCTCAACCAAGCCGCCGCTCTGCACACCTCTCTTCTCCACACCTCTCTTCTGCACACCTCTCTTCTCCACACCTCTCTGCTCCACACCTCTCTTCTGCACACCTCTCTTCTGCACACCTCTCTTCTCCACACCTCTCTTCTCCACACCTCTCTTCTGCACACCTCTCTTCTCCACACCTCTCTTCTGCACACCTCTCTTCTGCACACCTCTCTTCTCCACCCTGAAGACAAGAACGCCTCTGGGAAAGTTCTGTTGTTGGTCCTCAGTCTCCTTGACACAAACGACTGTCCAGCTATGCATAGTCAGCCACAAACAAAACGGTCTTCAGTGTAAGAACGCCATTACAGCGGTCAACAAGAAGGCAATTGGAAAAACAAAAGGAAAACCCGGTGAATCCTGATCCGGGGGCATCATCCATCATCACCTCCTCCATCAGCATGTGGTTTAACTGGAGGGTTATCAAAAACATCAAGCCTCCTAAAAGTTGTTAACTGAACTATACTGCTCTTGATCTAGATATACACTGACACCTTAAATCTCTGAATGTTAACTGTAAATGACTGTGTAGGACATGCAGTGCAATGCTAGGTATTTGGACGGTGACACAGAGTTAGTTGTTTTTGTCTCTGCACTCCAGCCTGTTGGATTTGAAATTGAACAATCACTAAGAGGTTTCAGTGCAGACTGTTAGCTTTAATTTCAGGGTTGTAACATCTGTGAACCGTATTGGAATTACAGTCCATTTCATACAGTGTCCCCATTTCAGGGGACCAAAAGTAATTGGACAATTGGCCGAGTGTGTGTTGTTGCATTGTTAGTTCAGGCACAAGAGAGCTAACAAAAGGTATAGAGGGGATTATGTGTGGCATTTGCTTTTCGGAGTCGGTTGCCTGTATCTTTCAACATGAGGAGCAAAGTGCCAATGCCAGTAAAACAGGCCAGCATGTCGCTGAAACATGAGATTATATCAGAGACATAGTCAAGACATTAGGTCTGTCAAAATTTTACATTACTTTCATAGATTGATGAGCCTTGCAATAGCAAACAACCTGGTTCACCATGTCAGATCACTGCAGTGGGTGACCAAGAAGGCTTTTGCAATTGTGAAGAAAACCCCCTTTTCAAGAGATGAAGAACAATCTCGGGTATATGTGCATGGATGTGTCGAAGAGTGCCATAAAGAGGAGACTCCACCAGCATAACTTCAGGGTTTACCACAAGAGGAAAACCACTGGAGGTATCAATAACAAAAACAGCCCAGTTACAGTTTGCTAAAACACAGTGGAATGTTCTTGAATGGCCAAGTCAATCACTCAAACTGAATCAAATTGAGGATGTTTATCTCAGCAAAAATTCCCTTCAACAGGAAATAAAGATGTTGCAGTGCAGGCCTGGTAGAGCATTACCAGGAAAGGAACTAAGCATCTTGTTATGTATGTGTTTCACACACTTCAGGAGTCATTAAATGTAAAGGATTTGCAACCAAGTACTAAATAGTACAACTTTATTTATAATAATGTGTAATTTGTCCAACGACTTTTGGCTTTCTGTAAAAGGCGTTCATTTCTGTGTGATTCATGCTTTAAATACCCACAAATTGAATCTGAAAGACTGTGATTTAACCTCTTACCGCAATTCTGGGTATATAGATATGTACTTAGATAATATAGGTGATTCTGATGAATGTGTGTCCTACCTTCACTGCATGAGCCAACACCATAGTGGACACATTTTTAATTACAGTTTGGGGACAAAAGTGAAGCAAATGTGATGGAAACACTATTTAATTCTGTACATAAAAACTTGCCAGTGTCTGTACATTAAAACTTGCACAACATAGTCCCAGATATCTGAAAGGACTTTATAGGTGTCACAGTAGTGTGTGTGTGTGTGTGTGTGTGTGCATTTGTGCCTACCGCTCCCACAACCTATTTAATTGTCTGGAATCCCAGTGGTTTCTCTCTGGTTTCTGTGTAGATATTTTTCTCCATGGCAAGAAGTATTGTTGCCAATACAATTAAGTCTCTCACATGTTGCAAGATTTCATGAAAACTTTTGCACAAATGTGAATCCAGGAAACTGTTTATTCCACATTTTTCTTTATTTCAGAGAGGCTATCTCAGTGGTGTGTGAGGCGGTGCCTGGAGCCAAAGGAGCCCAACGCAGAAGAAAGGTATACCCATATTGTACAACACGACATCATAAAACCATAGCAGTATAACACTACAACATCATCAAACTAAAACAGTATAACACTACAACATCATCAAACTAAAACAGTATAATACTACAACATCATCAAACTAAAACAGTATAACACTACAACATCATCAAACTAAAACAGTATAACACTACAACATCATCAAACTAAAACAGTATAACACTACAAGATCATCAAACTAAAACAGTATAACACTACAACATCATATAATTACAACACCATAAAAATACAATACTACAATGCCATAAAACTACAGCAGTACAGAACTACAACACCATTAAACTACAACACTGCAACACCATAAAACTACAACACCATTAAACAGCAACACTGCAACACCATAAAACTACAACACCATTAAACAGCAACACTGTAACACCATAAAACTACAACACCATCAAACAGCAACATTACAACACCATAAAACTACAACACCATTAAACAGCCACACTGCAACACCATAAAACTACAACACCATAAAACTACATTATTATAACAATACAACACTACAACCATGACACTGCAACACTACAACACCACAACACTTTAACACAATTAAAACACTGTACTACCACAACATTTCAACACTACAACAGCTTTAATACAATCGATAACACCACAGCACCAAAACACTATAACACCACTATAAATCCACTCTTTGTCTCTGTCTTAGAATAGTCACGTGTGGACACTCACAAACAGCATTAGTTATTTAACTGTTAAATGGAGGGCTGTGGTCAGGGAGGCATGGATAAGAGCTGGATTTAGCTGGATTGGTCCAGTCTGTGGTCAGTGGCTACTTAACTCTCTTTTTCTTTCCCTCTCTCTCTCACTCACACCTTGTCTTTGTCTCTTTTATTCTTTCTCAAACACATACACACCCACCTCCCTGTCTCTGCCTCTCTCTCTCATTCTCTCTCTCTCTCTGTCTTGCTAATTGTTCCTTGAGTATCGGAGACATGTGACTAGGTTGTGTGTGCCCAAACTAAGCAACAACCTGAATTGACCAGGCTCCACAGCTTAGTCTGCATGCAAGACATAAATATGGGAGAGCATTATTGTAAAACTACAAGCATTCACCTAAACAGGACATGAATCCGGTGGCTATATCCAGTGTGCTTGGTTAAAGACCACCTGGCCACGCAAAACTAAGTTAAAACTAAGACTGTTGGATTATCAGACACTCTTTGGGAATAGTTGAGATATTGGAGAACATTGGAGACTTAAATACTCTTTGAAGACTTTTAGAGTAAATATTACTCTAAGTGAGGGTTGGTTATCCAGTGAGGGTTGGTCATAGTGGCCTTGGTTGTGTTCCCGAGCCAAGCAGTCTGACAGGATAATTTGCATCCAGCAGCTGTTTTTCCCCACCCTCCCTCACTCCCTCCCTCACTCCCTCCCTCACTCCCTCCCACACACACACACACACACTGGGACACGCACAAACATTTGTTATACTTTTTAAAGCTTTAATTTGCAGGGTAAAACCTTTTTCCTTTTGCTCTTCAGTTTAAAACTGTCCTTCTCCCTTCCTGCATGTCCCTGTCCAGCCGACGTCCCGCTGTATGTCCTCCATTTTGGGGAAGAGTAACCTGCAGTTTGCCGGGATGACAATCAGCCTGACTGTCTCAACCAGCAGCCTCAACCTCCTGGCCTCCGACTGCAAACAGGTGACACACCAAGTTTAGGGCGCAGGCATGTGTGTTTGTGTTTGTTTGTTTGTTTGTGTTGATATTTGTCTGTGTGGCTTTGTTATTACAGCCTGTTAAAACTGTGTTAAAACCACCTATCACAGTTAGGTTCCTGGATAACATCTCACTGTCAGTTAAACCAACTAATGCTGCTGAATGGAGAAACATGATCTCACCCGCTCTTTCACCCCCCCCCCCCCCCCCCCATTTTTCTTTCTCCATCTATCATCTCCATCTTCTCTTCCTTCATCACACTATCATGCTCAAATCTCTCTATGCTTCTTTTTATCTACCTCTGTCTCTCTTTATTTCTCTCTTAATTCTCTTTTCACAGATAATCGCCAATCATCACATGCAGTCCATTTCATTCGCTTCTGGAGGAGACCCAGTGAGTCATATAAACCCCTCTCATTTCATCTTATTCTGTCCTGCCTCTACATCATCTGTTTAGTGCTCTGTGCCTCTACCTTGTTTTTTTTATCATCCATCTACTGCTCCGTGCATGTGCTTCATCCCCTTCTTCATCTATATCCATCTACGGCTCTGTGTCTTACCTCGTCCTCTTTATCATCCATCTATAGCTTTGTGCTTCTACATCCTCCTCTATATCATTCATCTACTGCTCTGTTTCTACCTCATCCCCTATATCATCCCTTTACTGCTCTGTCTATCTCTCTATATCATCAATCGAATGCTCTGTGCTCCTACCTCATCCATTTACTGCTCAGTGCTTCTACCTCATCCTCTGTATCATCCATCTACAGCTTTTTCAACCTCATCCTCTGTATCATCCATCTACTGCTGTGTCTCTACATCCTTCATATCATCCATCTACTGCTGTGTCTCTACCTCCTCCTTCATATCATCCATCTACTGCTGTGTCTCTACCTCCTTCATATCATCCGTCTACTGCTGTGTCTCTACCACCTCCTTCATATCATCCATCTACTGCTGTGTCTCTACCTCCTCCTTCCTATCATCCATCTACTGCTCTGTCTCTACCTCCTCCTTCCTATCACCCGTCTACTGCTTAGTGCTTCTACTTCATCCTTTGTATCATCCATCTACAGCTGTTTCAACCTCATCCTCTGTATCATCCATCTACAGCTGTTTCAACCTCGTACTCTGTATCATCCATCTACTGCTGTGTCTCAACCTCCTCCTTCCTATCATCCATCTACTGCTGTGTCTCTACCTCCTCTTTCATATCATCCATTTACTGCTGTGTCTCTACCTACTTCATATCATCCATCTACTGCTGTGTCTCTACCTCCTTCATATCATCCATCTACTGCTGTGTCTCTACCTCCTCCTTCATATCATCCATCTACTGCTGTGTCTCTACCTCCTTCATATCATCCATCTACTGCTGTGTCTCTACCTCCTCCTTCATATCATCCATCTACTGCTGTGTCTCTACCACCTCCTTCATATCATCCATCTACTGCTGTGTCTCTACCTCCTCCTTCATATCATCCATCTACTGCTGTGTCTGTACCTCCTCCTTCATATCATCCATCTACTGATCTGTCTCTACCTCCTCCTTCATATCATCCATCTACTGATCTGTCTCTTCCTCTAATCTTTCTCTCTTCTAGGTCACTGTGTGTTAAAAGCTCCTTTGACTAAAAATCTGTTTCTCTCTTACTACTTATGCATCCTCCTTCCCCTTTTTCTCTCTTTCCATCTCTCTCTCTCTTTTTTTCTCTCTCTCTCTCAGGACACAGCTGAGTATGTAGCGTATGTTGCCAAAGATCCAGTCAACCAGAGAGGTGAGACTCAATGTCATCCCTTCAGTATATTTTGCATCCAATTAATCTACCATACTGTGAACAATATGAGTTCTCTTTTTCACCCTCCACTTCCTGCTTTATGTCTGCCCAGCATGTCATATCCTGGAGTGTTCAGAGGGCTTGGCCCAAGAAGTCATCAGTACAATTGGACAGGCTTTCGAACTGCGCTTCAAACAGTACCTGAAGAACCCCCCCAAACTGGTCACTCCACATGACAGGTGTGTTACCTTTTTTCCTCCTCACTTTCATTCCTAAAATCAGTCTGTTTCATAATCTGTTTGTTTGCGCCTGTGCATATCTCACTCCCAACCTCTATTCCCTTTTCTCAGGATGGCTCCTTTTGACGGTTCAGCGTGGGAGGAAGAAGATGATGAGGGAGCCCCGCCCTCTGTAGAGGTTCCATACTATAATAACTTCCCCGGGAAACAGCCTCCTCCTGGGGGACTGGTGGATATGAGGGCTCGTCCTGGGGCTACACTGGTGAGACACACATGCACAAATTTAACTATTCTTCTGCGGACCAAAAACATTATTCCTTGTCAATATTGTATTTATTCTAACCTTAAGCCTAGCCATAATCCCCCAACTCTTAAACCTAACTCTAAACTCCTTGCCCCAATTCTAACCCTGACCTAAATATAACATTTTCCCTACACCTTTCGCCAAAATAGATTGTCGCTTTGTGGGGTGGGGATTGTCATTTGGCAACATTATGGGACTCCTTCATGTGCAGTGGATATCAAAAGTAATTTATTTAAAGGCTGAAATAAAGACAAATCATGTCAGAGCTTTTAACTTTTAATAAGACGATGTAACCAACAATATTTAAGTAAAACAAAAATGCCTTGTTATATAAGTGTAAACACACTTTAAAGTAGCGGTTGTAATTGTGTTAACATTTATCTGATCACCTTCCAAATCATGTACAAAGTAATTTGCCATCATCTGACATCAGTTGAAGAGGGCAAGGAAAAAGCTCATCAGTAACCTTAAAGGAGCTGTAGAAATGGCTGGCAAGAATGAGGCATACCCTGCATATTAAAACCATAATTTGCGCATATTCTCCACAGGTCTATGCTCTGGGGTAGGGTGGTGAGACAAAATCTATTTCTTGAAAAATGAACATGCAAGCCGGTATACATTTAGCAAGAAGACGCATTCAATCTCCCAAAACCTTGTAATAAAGTATATTATGTTCTGATGAGGCAATAGTTTGATGTTTTGGCCTTAATTCTGAAAAAAAAAATCTCAAAAAGCCAACAGAGCCCATTACTGAAGTATAGAGTAACTAATGTCAAGCATAGTAGCTGCAGCATCATGCTGTGGGACTGCTTCTCTTCAGTGGGGACAGGGGCAATGTACTGGATAGAGGCGACAGTGTGCTAGTTATGAAATTACTGCTGTAATCCAAGCAAAAGGTCATTCAGCAACATTTTTGTTGTGGGATGTGCACACTTATGCAACCAGGGGATTTACTTTTTTCACTAACATGTTGTTCAAGATGTAGAAGAGAGGGGACAGATTATATGACCCTTTGTGACATCACTAACTTAGTCATGCTCACTGTCATTCTCACTGGCTTTGCTCAGAGCACTTTGTCTATTTGTTCATTGTGTTTGTCTCTTAAATGGAATGTATGTGTGTCTGTGATTTTATTCAGGCGTGTGTGTATGTGTGTGTGTGTGTGTGCGCGTGTGTGTGTATTGACTGGTATTTTTTTGTGTTTGCAGCCCTATGGACAGCCTGGTCAGAATGACATTCACAAACAGCCGCTACCCCCTATTCCAGGTAAGACGAATCCCTCACACATACTTAATGTGACTAATTTCCTCTCCCTCTGAGTCATTGTATTGTATGACCTCATATATTCTTTAGCTGTGTGAGTGTGTGTGTGTGTGTGTGTGTGTGTGTGTGTGTGTGTGTGTGTGTGTGTGTGTGTGTGTGGGTGTGTGTGCTACGTCAGGTCAGTGCTGCCGTTATAATACACCCTGAAGCGTATAGGGTTCTTCTCCATCCAAAGCCTTAATCTTCAGTGAACCAGAAACTGCACTGTGAAATAGCCTTAAAATACACACATATACATACACATACATATACACACACATACCTCGAGCAGAGATTTGTGTTCAGTGTAAAAGTAGGGCACTCACAGACACAGTAAAGCTGTCCATATGCTTCTTAGCCTAACCACTTCCAACATACATTAAAACAACATTTTGTGTCCTTTTCCCCCCCAAACTGAATTTTATTTTCTTGAGGCAAGCTTTAAAGGGCTGAAAACACTGCAGGGTTCCACCATATAGCTTTCCCCCTTTATCACTGAACATCCACATACAAAACAGATATGCTGCCCTAAATGTTCCTGGTGATAACGGCATCGTGATTGAACTCTTCTGATTGGTTGTTTCAGTGGGAGCAAAGGAAGGAGGGCGGGACCTATTTGACGACCCCTCATACGTCAATGTGGATAAACCCCGCCCCCCGGCAGCTGCAGCCAATGGCAACGCTCACAGAGATGTGTTTGACATGAGTGAGTCCTTATGTGCATCTCCACTGTGTGCTACTTTTCTCTTTGCCTCCTTTTGATTTGGAGGAAAAGCTGAGAGGGTAGGGACAGCTGGCTCTCTCATCCAGTGGTTTTGAAAAGGAGACAAGGGCAGAGCTAAGCAACAAATCTGCATTTAACATCTTTGATCTGTCAGCCCCATAAGAACAGTCCATTGCAGTGACTTTAGATATCCATTGCAGTGATTTTAGATAAGACTAATCAGAATTGTTAGAAATGTTGCAGTAACTCCAGTAGGAGTCATTAGCTAATTTCTTTAGTTTTGGACAAAGGGGAAATGGGAATGTTGTTATCCTGAATGTACTGTGTATAGAATGAGTCTGGTCTGATTCATCTTCTCTTTCTCTCCCCCCTCTACTCTCAGAGCCGTTTGATGATGCGCTGAATGTAGTAGGTCAGGGGGGCCCAGCCATCTCCACGGCGCCCCCTCTGGTGGAACAGCTGCAGTGCGAGGCCTGGTTCCACGGCAGCCTGAGTCGCAAGCAGGCTGAGAGACTGCTGACCCGCGACGGAGACTTCCTGGTCCGAGAGTCAGGCACCACCCCTGGACAGTATGTCCTCACTGGACAGCAGGGGGGTCAGCCCAAACACCTGTTGCTGGTCGACCCCGAGGGAGTGGTGAGTGTGGGGGTCAGAGCTTTGACACCAAACGCCCGTGTGGTGCTCTACGTTTTGGTGACTCTGTGTTGTCCTTCTCCTCAGGTGCGTACCAAAGACCACCGCTTTGACAGTGTGAGCCATCTGATCAGTTACCACATGGACAACAGGCTGCCCATCGTATCAGCAGGCAGTGAGGTGTGTCTTCAGCAACCAGTGGAGCGCAGGGCCTGAACATACACATTCACAGTCATGCAGCAATGTAACACACAAACACACACACACACACACACTGCAACACTACACACGTAACTGTGTACACAAACTCACACACTGACCACATTTAGGAAAGCCACAAAAAACTGTTACTCTTTCTGCCAAATTACTCGATGACTTCTTTCCTCACACACACGCTTGATGACTGTTTCCTCTGTAAACCCTCGTTCTGTTCAACCTTCTGCCATGGAGAGCCACTCCTTCCCGCAGACATCATCCTAAAGAACGAGGGAGTAAGGCCCAACGACCACCTCCTTTTATTTCTGGGAGCGGGACGGAAGGTAATGCAGATGTATTTGCATTTTTAAGAAATCATAACACAGGATCACCTAGGGATGATGCCGTCATTGTATAGGAGAGCTGTGGACCTTGGAGGGTGGAGTGAATCATTGAGGAGTGATGGACAGGAGGGACGGAGGGTAATGGATCCAGACAGAGGAAACACTTTTTAACTATCAGAGTATCACCCCAAAGACATGGGCCGTCCAATAGAATATCAGTGGAACATAGGAATAGACAATCAGTGACTGATTCAGATCAGGCCTCCTTGAATATGCATAGACATTTTTGTATCCGCACCAATCAGGGCCACTAGTATAGACATTATGCATTGACATTTTTCTAGCCACACCCATTATAGCCCTTTCTTTGACCAAGACCCTAAGTGATAACTGGCGACGTCATGGAAGACGTCACTGCAATGCAAAAATGGGATTCCGATGCCAACAGCTATTGTCTATGTCTATCCAAATATGGGCAATGTTTCCTTCCTGCCTCCTTTTGGGAGTTTGATGAAAGTGATTCATATCCATCCATGTGTTGGAACTGGTGGACTGGTATCATCATCCTCATAAAGCCAAAGAGAGTGGACTTGGTTGGACAGCAGAAACACTGGAGATGACCCAAACAGTTCAAACATTACCGTGTGTTTTTCTGCCATATGTTTCCATTGGGAGGAGTGCTTCATCACCATAGAATTAGGAATCACAGGAGGCCCAGGGAGGATCCACATTTACACATGACGTAATCAGCCCTAGACATAATGTCACTAAGAAGTCAAAGCCAGTTCTGCGATGTTGTCGTTGCAAAGCATAGCTTTCGGTGCATTCTGGGAATCGTAGGTCATATAATGCAAATGTTTTCTTGCTTGTTGTTATTATCGGTTTGCCTTGACAATCTATGGCCATATCTCTGATGTCTGGACTAAAGGGGGTGATGTTGGGGTGGGGGGGTGGGGTTGGTTGAAGGGGATTCTGGACAAAGTGTTGAATGCTAAAAGCATCTGGCCTAGAGCACTGAAAGCAGTGATGTTCTCCCCTCTCCAAATGTGATGCTACAATCTCTGTCATGAGACTAGCTTTTAGCATTAATGTTAGTGTGTAAAGTGTTTCTCCTCAGCTCGCTCCAGGGAAAACTGTCCTGTTCTCCTTTTTTGTTGTTTCAAATGGAACGGAACTCGACGGAGTGGAAGTGTGGAGGATAAACAGTAGAAATCTGGGAGCTTTGCTACCTTCAGTGAAATGTTGGAGTTTATTGGTTTGTTGTTCTAAATTGGACCTATAGGAAGGAGAGGAATCATCCTCTCCCCTGTCTTCATTTTTGTGTATTTTTTTTTTCTCTTCTTCTCGTGCCTTGTTTCTTCAATGCAGTCACCTCACTCCAGTGCAGTCTGGTAGTCACCTTGCCTACTTGTACATGCGCTTTCTGTCCAGTCAATTGATGAACTTAATCCAAATAAAATGGACTGTTGGGTCCTATCACGGTGGCTCAGTTCATGGAAGACTCTAGAAAAAGACCCTGAGACTCAGTCTGCTCCTCATGACATGCCTTTGTACTGTTGTTCCCATGTGGTCCTGGTTGGTCGATGTCGCAAGTCTCATTGGAATTTCCACTCCTCTTGTATATAACATCAGATCGGATCAGTTGTTTTTTGGTTCTAAAAAAATTATGACAAAAAAATATCAAGATTGTTTTGATGTATTTAATAAACCTTTAAATGGAACTAGATACTGCATTTCACCTTTTCAAGGCTGAAACCAAACATGTGCGTGAAGAGTTTTGTTAAATTGGTATTTCTCACCTACAATTGTGATTCGTATAAAATATTTCTGTTTAAGTAGCGAAAGTGTTGAGAACTTTCTTTAAATCCAAAAAGTCCTGGTTGGAAGAACTGGATTTCCTGCTTAATCCCTTGTAATTGCACAAGTTAGGACTGGCCTGCCGTATAGGTGTCTGGCTAGTGCCTAAGTAAATATTGCCTTTAAATTAGCTTTTAAACAAGAAAATGTCTCCACCCAATGGCAAAGTGTGTAGAATTGCAGATAATCTGCTGTAAAATTGCAAAACATTTTCTACCCATAGAAAAATGGGTAGAATTACTTTTAATAAGCTGTAATGTTGCTAAACATCACTAAGCCTATAACACAAAGAATATAATTGCATTAACATAAACATGCAACATTTTCTCTGCTGCTGTAGAATTGAAGGAAATGTAATTTTATGCCCCAAATGTTTTGTGCTATCAGGAGTTAGTGTCAGTAAGACATTTTGCACCCAAGGTGGGGGTGTCCCCCGAAAATCTCCCCTCGGGCCCCCAGAAGAATAGTTTTTGGACACTTACTCTTTTCTTTGCACATAGATTGTGTCAATTTATTTACACCATCTACTCATACCAAAATGACATAGTGTCAAAATTCTGCCATCTCCATAAAACTTTGCCATTCCAGACATCTTCCAACCAGGGGGGTTCTCTTAGCCTAGATGTGTCATTGACTTTACTCTGTGTGTGTGTGTGTGTGTATGTGTGTGTGTATATGTATATGTAAGGGGATGATCAGATTCTATAGTTTGAAGTGTAAGGGCCGGGATGTGTGGTTCAGACGGCATGAACTCTCAGACAGACACACACACACACACACACAGAAAGAGAGAGAGAGGAGGGCTGTTCAGGTGTCCTGGATAGAAAAAAAGAAAACATCACCATCAGATTTGGCTTGTCTTTGTGTTTGTTTCCCCACCTGTCCCCATGATCATTGTTCTTCACAGTTGCCTTTGTTGCATGGAAATCCTTTGAAAGTTTGTTGTTGTTGTTTTTGTTGTCGTCTCAGTCTTCTCAGTCTTTTTTTTTTTATTTGTGTTTTGAAAGCCAAAGGGTTATTTTCTATTAGCCTGCACATATATTGATTTCATTTTTACATTTCTGATTTGATACTCTTGTTGTTCTTTTGGGGAAAATGAATATGTTTACACATGTATCTGAAATGATAGATTACATATATAAATACAAATGTCATTCATCCTTCTTGGTGAGTTTGGTTTTAAATGTAGTTTCTGTATTTCACTCTTTGGTCTCCTGTGATTTTTAAAATGTAATAACTATTAAATATAACATTATCCACTCATTTATCTATTGTGAGTAATATATTTGTCATATGTTTAGACCTCTCTGGCGAGAACTCTTCAAGCAATAATTTCTACCTGGTTGAAGGGACACAAATACAGAGAACATAATAGTGGAGTTTACTTATTTCCAGCTGTTTAGAGTATAGACAAAATGCAGATTACCCACATATCCAGACAAAAGACTGCATCCTGGACAAAGAGGGATGTGGATTGGAGATTTGAATGATACTGTACAGTGTTCCAGAAGAGCCGTACTGAGCAGGTGATCCTGGAACGATCCTCAGGACACTCTACTGTAGGGGGGACGTTTTGGTGGATCAATGAGGCTTTTACATGGGGAGAGACGGAGAGCGCTGAGCTAGTCTGTTCCAGATCTGGAGTGGGAGAGGTGGATGCAGAACACACCCCCAGCCGCTGAACAGAATGTTTCATCGCCGGGGGTGACCACTGTGTCCACGTTCCAGAGTGTAAAGAAACAATAGAGAATGATCAGGAGCTGTGAGGTCGCCGCCTGGTGTTGTTTGTGTGACTATAGGAGGTTATAAGTACAGGAGCTCACTGTCCACTCGCACCCAGTTCAACCCTGACCCTCACTCCTTCACTGCTTGGCCTCTTCCTCTCCCTTTGGGATTGACCTGAGCGCTCTTCCTCCTGTCCTCAACGTGGAGCCACAGATCCATGCACCCGCAGCGTCCTCTCCCCCAGGCCATGCCCTCCTCCCTGGGGCAGAACCTACGTGATGTGGCCATGGGCCTGGGCAGAGGGAAAAACTTCCTGGGTGGAAACATTGCCTATGGCTTCATCCAGTCCTTCAAAGAGTGTCTTTACTTCCTGCTCTGCTGCTGGTGCATTAAGGAGATACTGGACTGACTGGCTGACTGAGACACCACGAAAGAGAGAGGTACCTGGGTGATGTTCTCTTGTCCAGCCTCTCTGTCTGATCATGTTTATATTGCTTCCTTATATTCTCTCAGTTTGTCCTCTTCTTTTCCCCTCACTAGCTGTATTGAAAACAGCAACATGTTAAGCCATGTAAGTATGAGTCTTATGTTAGAACATCCATTAGGTATGTAATATAGACCAGTGCTTCTCAAACCTCTCCTGCGGACTCCCAGCTATCTTACAATTAGACAAACATGTACACCAACTATAACCAGCTAATCTGAATGAAGTGGTCAAGCGCTTGATAATTTGTTGACTCATAATAAGTTGTTTCAGTTGTGATAGCTCTGGAATACAACTAATTTATGGAACAGCTGGGGCGTCCAAAGCAGAGATTGAAGTAGAGCATTTCAAACTATTCTCCATTTTGGTGTGAAATCGGTTTCTGGCAACACAATTTCCTTACAAGAACATGTAATCTGTTAAAGGGGACTTATTAGTAAGAGTTTTACATTACTACAAACATAAATTACCTGAAGACATCTGCAGTTAATGTGTGATGTATGTTTTCTACAAAATTGTTCAGTGCCGGAGATATTCTACAATTAAAGTTGTTCCCAGATCTGTCTATCAGTTTGCACTGAAGTGTGGTCACCTCATAAGTGCTTTAGAAAGTTGCATTACTAACCCCTCCACTCTGGAGAAGCTAGTACTATTCTGGTCTTGTCTGGTAACAGAAGAGAAGGAGGAGACAAGGCGTATTATTTAAATTCAGACTTGTAAACATTTGAGCTAGGATTCTAGTGTAGAACATTCCACCCACTACTGAGGACTGTCTGCAGTGTTTTGAGGTTTACATTTAGTACATGCTCCTGGTGTATGTATGCGTGTATTTTCTCTTCTCAGTGCCCATGATGCAGTTGTGTATTCCTGGCCGGAGCTGTGAGAGACATATTTGGGAACCTCCATTATTCTCTGATCCAGAGTCAGTCAATCTGGCGATCTGCAGTGTGTGAGGCATCGCCTGAACACCAATCCGCTGATCGTAAACCTGTGGAGAAACCCAAGCTATATGGCATTAGACAGATGGATTTAGTTTAGGCGATTCTGCTTAGGTGACATTTTCATTTGTTTTCTGCATAATATTAATGAGGAATAAAAGTTTATTCTATAAGTTGTTCTACAAGATATGTATTTTTTTGGTGTGCCTAGTCCATGGTCTATGTGTACATGTAGATAAAAGAGGGAAAATGCTATTTCAGGCTTAAGTGTTAGTATAAGGGAAACATTTGCAACTGGTCATGGTGTTAGAATTGGGGGTACTTTTAGGTTTAAGCATTACCAATGAGGTTTAGGTTTATTTATTAGGGCTAGGTTAAGTTTAAGAATTAAAGGGCAATTAGGTTTAGACTGAAGTTAGGTTTAGTGCAAAAGAAGAAGATGGATTTCTGGGGTCTATTTTAGTTTCAGGTACCACAAGGATAGAAAAACAAATGTGCTTCTGACTTAACTATATAATGGAACAAAAATGTCAAAACATGTCACACTGATTAATAAGAAAAGGTTCACTAATGGGGGGGGGGATTTTTCCTGTCCCCATTTTGAACCCAGGCAGTTTTTTTGGCAAAGGTCTTCAAGAGGAGTTAAAATTACGGTTAGGTTGAGGTTTTCCGTTAGAATTAGTAAGTGCAATAAATGTTTGTTTCCCGAGTCAGGTCGCTATGTAAACGTGCGTGTGATATATTTTTTTTACATTTATTTATCGTGGACAGTCATAAATGTCATCAGCATCTACCTACGTATGTCATCATTATGTTTATCTCACCAGTTCAACGCCGGAAATAATTGTCGGTGCTTCTGGGAACTGGGAACTCTGGAGAGAAAAATATGCCCTGACTGGGAAATAAAAACTATTCAACTCTAAATTCCATGCACATCCTGAAGAAACAACTTTCCAACCTGAAGATTACTGAATTTTATGTTATTTCCCTAGTTGCTTTGAACGCAGCTCCTGTGCAGTAGGTCCTACCCACTCTGATCACCTGCGTATGTCAATCAATCTGAAAGTGTGCGTTAAGGGACACCACAGAGCGATGGCATTGGCTGAAATTGCCAGCGAGTGGTGGGACATCAGTGAACGCCCTAAAACCGTTGGACAAGAGAGCGTACTTGACAGAAGTTTAAGAGCGTGCATAATAACCTAAGTGTAGGGAGGACTGTTTTCAAGTTCAGAAGTTGGATGAAAAATATTTGACACACTTGCCGTTCATAAGGAAAGCAACTCGTTCCGAGGTAAGTGGTGTATGCATGACGTTATTTTGATTGATATTATTTTGAGTACTTTGTTTCCTGGGTCCGGATATATTAAGTAGTCTACTTTTCTGTATAAGGGATAAACGTTTTTTTTTTTCTGTAAGTTAATAGATACAGATAAAAGAAAAGTGGTGTAATGTAACTCATGTTAGCGTACACGTTTCAGTATCCATGTTCACATTTGTTTATTACGTTTCAGTCAGTGGTTATTGTTCATGGTTCATCAGTAAAGATGCGGTGTGACATTTGACAACACCCCTTTTGTCAACATGGCTGACATGCCAAATTAGGCGTCTGGAACCTATGATCTATTGCCTGGATTGTGAGTCGAACATTTAAATGTGTTATAACATTTTACAGCCTTGCACCAATACTGTCCTGCAGCGTTGTGACCATTTTTGGTAATTTTCTTTCTGCGAGACCGAGAGATTAGGCTTTTGGCTCACTGCAGACGGAAGGAACATAAATACCATTTCAGATGGAAGACAGGAACTACTTTGAAAGCTAACTTTTTTTTTTTTTTTTATTTTCCCTAAGCCTATTACGGCAAAGAGCATGGCAGTATAGAGCAAAGGGCAGTTTGCAGTGAACACCTGCAAGGGATTGCTGTCATTGGCGCATACGCGTTTGTTAATTTCTGAAGCTAATCGGTCTAGTGTTTGTGAAAGGACCGTACTCAGTCAGAAGCTCCATCAGGAGGGAGAGAAATAGGAGAAACCTCCATCCCATGTCTATCTTGTTATGGTCAGTTAAACAAAATATTTACATTTTATCTTCTTGCAAACAACTTTTATTTTTGATATTGAATTGTGGGCCACAGTAGGTCTGGATAACATTTTCTCTTCAAATGTTCCACAGTGAAAGGCCTTTAAGATGCATCTGTATGTTTGAGTGATTTCCCCGGGGCCCTGTGTGCTTTCTCCCAGTCTTGCAGTCTCTCTCATCGGCTCTTGCCTATATTTAGCTAGGCTAATATCTATTTAAGTCATTCCACGATATGCTTCACAATGCTCCATTGGCCTTAGGCAACGTTCAACGGCCCTCTCCTGGGAAGAACCTGATTAGAAGACCTAAATTACAGCGGGACAGAAGAGCCTAGGTTACTGATGTGTGTCGTGCGGTGACAAAAATGGCATGATGAAGCAGTGCCACACAATAAAAGTGAATTTACAAGTATGAATGTAATTGAAGTTAATACTTTTGGAAGTTGAAAGTAGGCTTAATTTTTTTTCTTTCTGTTTGCGATTAAGTGACAGACCCAAAGCAATGTTGATCACTGAGTCCGATTATGATTATCCTGCACATTATAGAGGGATGTACAGTTTGTGCATATAGGGGCTGGTCAAAATATTGGAAACCTCTAACGATATATTAATATCATGGAACAAATTAGTAGGGCTGCCCTTTGCCTTCTGAACAGCCATTGGGTTCTCCTGGTCCTATAAATTGGCCTCATTTCTTGGCTGTTGTAGAACCATGCAGATCAATCATCTGACCCAATGACTCCCACCAGATGGCTGTCGTACCATAACGGTTCCCCCCACCAAATTTGACAGTTTGTTGCAGACATTGTGGGAAGAAGCCTTCCTTTGGCCTTCTCCCAATATAAACCCATCTGAATGTAGGAAATGGGGTAAAATATGACTTGTCAGACCGTACTACTTTTCTCCATTGTTCAGTTCTGGGTTTGGTGCTCCTTACCCCAAGTTGTTCTTTGTGATATATGCAGTTTCCAAATGGTTCCAGTTTTGTGAATCTCACAATGCACTGTTTTTGTTGTGATTGGGTCCCAGAGGGGTTGATTCAATTCTGTGGTAATATTTGAGGCTGTGCTTTTGGAGCAATGAGCAACTGTTCTGTAAAGTGGCCATCTATCCCTATAATTGTGATTTTGTTAAAATAACTTAAAAGTAACAGTCCATTTCCACATGGTGCTTCCATTATTATTTCCACCTTTACATTTTGAAGGGAAAATCCACTGCTAGCACTTATACAGAATTTTTTTGTCTCCTTAAATAATTATGACTGAAAAATCTCTGCAGCAATATAGCTGTTTCTCAATGTCAAGGAAGGATTCTTCGAAGCCAGAATTTGGAGGATGCTACGTCATCGACGTCCGTCGAAGGACCGTTCCAATGTCGAGGATGCTCCGAATCCCACCAAGGACTGAGTCCTTCGTTCGGAGAATTTCCCATAGACGGCAAAGGATGTATATGTGTATCCTCCGCGCTCCTATATTACCCACAATCCTACGCGCACGGCTTTGCCAGCTCGTAAATGATGTAATGACGTGCACTTGGTAGCCTGTTCCATTGTATGTGTTCTTCGAATGCTAAGGAGGAGCCTGGCCTAGCCTCTGAAGGATCCTTCCTTGGAAGGACTAGTCCTACCAAGGAAGGATCCTTGACATTGAGAAACAGCTTATATATGACATTTCAAAGTAGTGGTCATTGGTTGAACGAGCTTGTTGTCTCATCCAAAATTCAGTCCTCTTGCAATTATTGTTGCCTTTTGCGTTTAGCCAATTTGCGTGTTTCCTATCTTACTTTTTCGCCTATGTTATGGAGATCTGAGATTTTATTTTGTGATAATTTTTTAAGTATTTCAAACTAAGAGCCTTTCAGGAGCCCATTAAGCCAGCCTTTTAAGGTGAATGGATTCAGAATAGCAGACTCACCAAAAAGCCTTGGAATGCTCCTCACTACCATGAATCTCAAGCCGATCCCTATGCCCAACACACGTGTGGCTGACAACCCCAGGGATGACATTGAAAAACTGGTTTGGAGTTTAATTAATGTTTTAAGTTTGGGACACTTGGGACAGGAATGATGCAATTCATTCTACACTTTTAGTTAATAAAACCTAATATACAAATTATTCCTATAGTTTAAGAAGAAATAAATGTCATCAACAATTGAATATTTAATTTAGGACATTTAGCTTTGTATATGTGTCAAGTCTCAGAATCAGTTGTAAAGGTGGACCTGGTTCTGGAAGTTTGTTTAGCTGAGGGAAGCCTGCTAAGTGGGCCTGGCTAAAATGAACTAGGATCTATCTGAAAAAGTTATTCCAAATATTATGGATTTTTTTTTTCCTGTCGTGGTTTGTTGTTACAGTAGGCTATGGTACAGCAGAGTAATGTGCAATGGGAAAATATCCAGTGTTAAAACAATAGGCATTTGAGGTTTGGGAAGTCAACATTGTTGTAGTTTGCTTCAACTACTTTACACATCACACTTCTTAAATAACACGGCTACTGTAACCATGTCATCCCCCCCATTAATGAGTGTAATGGTGTCAATGCCAGAGGTTGTTGACAAACCACATCATTCGTAAGTTTAATGTGGGTTAAGGACACTCATCCTCCAGGGGGTTTGCCAAATTTACATATGAAATGAATAACTCAACCCTTTTAACCCCACTATGTGGTTGATATGAATTCTCTTGGGAGTGTTTTGTAGCGTGTATACTGAACCTTGTTGCAACACGAATATCCCTGGCTAACCACAGTACTCACCTCCTTGGACTTGCAAAATGGATTTAAAAAGTTTTTCCCTGCTGATCAACCCCATTATCCATAATGTCAAAGTGAAAAATCTAATCTTCAAGTTTTTCTAAATTGCAAATAGAATAACATTTAATTAACTATGATTTCCCAAATTAAAGCCAATCCCCTACCCTCCCTCAGATAATTTACAGATTAGGATCTGAATGAAATGGGACATAAATCCTAATCAAAGTCAAGTTAACTACTTGCACGTAATGTAACCGATTTGACACTTGGCATTAGTTTGACATTCTCGCCAAGGAGTTGCCATGGCTATGGCAGTGATTCTGGGGCTTTGTGGGCAATTTTAGATCAACAAGCATTCATTTAAGAAACTGCAACAGTTTTGCTTAATGTTCACTAGCAAAAGAGCCTTTTTAGCATGTTTGGTAACTGCCTGGGGCATAACATTACCAAAACCAGTGGCTTGAGAATGCTGGTTATTGGACTAGAGAAGTGGGAGTTTTGAATGCCACCAGCATACATCGTTCCAAAACAACACAGCAATGTAAAGAGTACCAAAAGAGATCTCCATCATGCAAATAGAGAAGTTTGCTATGTCTGGCAGTGGATAAATTGCACACTTGTTTACTGCAAATAATTACATTTTCAAAGCTGGAACCATTTACTTTGACTGAAATCCTCCAGATATCATGTTAAGGTGTTGGCTACATTTGTAGTAATATTCAAATGAGCTCCAACACAATTAAGCTGTTCCATAACAACATTTCTGTGGGGTGACATGTCCCTTGGCCCAGACATTCATCTGCCATCCCCCATTTTGGTGTAGAAGGGGAAAATGCAAATACAATGAATTCTGGGAGCGACTTTAACGTAGGCCTTCTCTTTTCCATAGCCCTGGCTATTGTGCTTCTCATGGAGGTTATTTTGATTAGCTGCTATGTGACTGTGTGGTATGCCGGCTAGGTATGTTTATGTAAAATAATCTTTTCCCCACAGTAATTCTCAGACACTGGTATTATAGCATAACGCATGTTGAATGGGTAAGGCTCCAGTCAGACTGTGGTGTTGACTGGTTGAAGGACTGAGGCCAGTGTTGCCTTTCTCTGTGCCAGTGTTTGTCATCCCAGTCACAGCATCCCAGAGGCCAAGTCTGTCTAGAAGGCCAAGTCTGAGGACAATTCAGAATGCAAGACTGAAGACAGGAGTGCTGATGATGACAAAATCTGACCGGCTGTGAGGGTCCACAGACAAAACTGACAAGGACATTGTCATATTTGTGTTTGTGGGGCTGGATCTGAAGAGACACAGACTCACCAAAAATGTGATGAACGGCAAGTTAGCCTAGCTTCTTCACCCAGAATGTAGGCTACGGTAAAGCCATCCTGGATTCTGGGTCTTGCTGCATTATATTGCACTGTACTTGTTAATCAGGCCACTCAATATTGCTTTACCTGTTTTTAGCAGCATGCAGTGAACTGTTTCCTTAATTGATTAACAGTTTGAATGGGTTCGGCATAGTTTTTATTACCAAACAGTGCCTTAGATGGGATCAAATCCGATGGCAAAGCTGCATGCAGATTGAAGAATTCAGACATGACAACATTATTTAGAACTGGTCACAGAGTTTTTAAATAATTGCTAAATATATAGCTAAGCGGTAGCTTAATTGGTCACTGTGGTTGGTGTCTAGCATCAAGTAATTCTCTGAAACCTCACATTACCATAGTCATTAATGTGACATGTCAAAGCTTGTGACGTTAAACGTCAATAGAGGTCCCAAATGTCTTCAGGTTTGGGCTCCTACCTTGATTAATTAAGGTCAATAATTAATAAGAAACTCCTGTCGCCTGGTTGTCTAGATGTTAATGAAACCAACTTTTCTTTTCTTCCTCCCGGGCACTAGGCCCCTGATGGAGTGAGTTTGAACACACTGCTTTACATTGTTTAGCTCAGTAAGCGTATGCTACTAGTCCTGAACTGGCCTCCAAGTAGATTGATACCCATGAGAAGTTTCATGCTTCTTTGACTGCCTTGCTTTTTTGTCATAACTGTCCCCAACACTGATGTTAATCTGAGAAGACTAATCAACAGATCAGTGACTCACAAATAAGTAGATTTAATCTTGACACCACGTTAACTAGCCAGCTGAATGCTTGATATTATTAGTAAATTGGTCATGTGTCCCCTACAGATGAAACTACTGACTAACCTCATCTTGAATCTGTCCGAACAGAATCAGAGATGGTGGCAGTAAAACTGAAACAACACAATGGTATTCTGATTTTTATAAAAAAAATTATCTGAGACGTACACATGCATTAAAAGCAAAAAATAAAATCTACATGAAAGATGGTCATACTGTGCGTGACATCAGGTTTGTCCAGAAGGCCAAGTTTTGGGGACAATTCAGAATGCAAGACTGCGTGCTGATCAAGACTAACTCTGACGGGCTGTGTAGAAAACATTTAGTCTGGCACATAAGAAAAATATTTGGTTAGTATCAATAAGTAAATAATTTTTCAACGGCACAATGCCCTGTCCACTGTCCACCATGGACTGCTGCTTTGGGAATGTCTGTTCTACTCATTCAAATTCAGTGGCCTCAGTTTTGCCTGTTGCTGCCAGTGCATCTGCCAGTCAACTGCCGGGTATCCAACGGGATGACAACAAACCCTAACTACTAATTAAGGACCGAATACTCTACCAGGAACTTTCACTTCCTGTACACACACACACACACACACACACACACACACACACACACACATATATATATATATTTTGGACACCATTACAGTAGTTCCTTTGTCAGCATGGCATTGAAGGTTGAATCGTGAAGGGGCCTATTCAAATCCTGTGCATGTTAAAACAGAGGATGTAAATTAGTTTGAACAGGAGAGAAAGCCAGCCGTGATGTTCTATGCAGTAGCATAGTTAGTGAAGCTGAAGGGCCCCTTATCAATCAGCCATGGCAGACAACACACTGGGCCTCCCAGATTTAAATCAGTCTAGGAATAGAAGCATTATGGCCTTGAGGCATAGTGAGGACTTTGATGTATCCTGTGTTGCAGGTGCAGTACACAGCCACTAGGGGGTGATGTCGGACAGCAGTGGTGCTGCCAACACCAACAGCTGGACTGTCCTCCCACCTGAGGTAAACTTTCCTCCCACCTGTGTGAGTGTGCAAATGGCGGGCAAGCGTTTTAGATTTTTAGACTTTATTAAAAAGGACATTTTCTAATAAGATGTGTTACTTTACTGGGTCTGGCGTGCGTGTGTGCGCGCATGCACGTACATGTTTGTGTGTCACAGGAGACCGTTGCTGAGACACTGAGGCCTGTAAAGGGAATAAAGCACCATGAAGACAATTCTGCTACAGAGGAACCTGCAGGTACCAAAACTCATTCACTAGTATGTGAACCAGGTGGAGCAGTGGTTCTCCAACCTCTCCTGGGGACCCTACCCTGTCTATTTTGTTGGAACCCTGAACTTCCTCATCTGAAGCAAGTAGCCGAGGGCTTAATCATTTGACTCCGGCGGTGTGCTAGCTCTGGAATGCATCTATACATGGAACGGCTGAGGGTCCCCATAAGAGATTTGAGACCCACTGAGGTAGAGTACTGCAGCAGAAAAACACCAGGTACCAGAACCCATACCATAATAGAATATACCCTAATAGAGTATCAGAACACTGATACCAGTAGGAGAACCTGCAGACACAACTGCTTTTCAACTTGTTAAGGTTTAATATGTCTGTCTGTGGTATCAGAGAGCAGGCCCTGTGAGGATGCATTCTCAGCTCAACACTCTCCTGTGAAGCAACAGCAGGTTAGATTTCATAACATCCCACCTAGATTCATACTAAGCTTGAGGAAACACTGACTAGTCTTGAATTCTAACATCTTTTCTACACTTCCATCCCTAGGCATCCTGGGAAAAAGAACCAGAGAAAGGCGGGGGTAACGCTGACCTGCCCCCTGGTTCCAGCCCTGCCACTGATGATTCCCAGAGCTCCCTGTTAGATGTTCCCTCCCTTTCAGGCGCCCACCCAGAAACACACGGCCAATCCAGTGGCTTCCCTAAGAGTCAGGCTCCCCCGTCCCCTGGCCCCGATTCATTCTCTGACTCCTACTCACATATTAGCTCCACCCCAGACCTTGAGGAGCATCCTGCCTCACAACTCACCACTGCGCTACAGGAAGAGGTGGGGCTTGTCCAGGAAGAGGAGGGGCATACACAGGATGTACATTGTGACAAAGGGCTTGGGCAGGGAGTGGAGGAGGCTGATATAGAGGTCAAAAAGTCAACAGGTGAGACACAAGGTCCCTATTGGATAGGGATGGGTATGTATCACAATACACATTACGATTCAATACATCACGATATCACAACTGAATCACGATACTTACTATAGTGCTTAAGAAAACCTCAATTAATATTAGGCTATATACTTGAAAGGACACTCTTTAGCTAATCCCCATGGGTCACCCATAATAATAAATAAAAACTCAATTTAAAACGACTTAGAATTTCTTAATGTAACCCTTTAAAGTAAGCACAAGGCAAATCTCTGGACATACACGTTTTTATAAATGATAAGGGGAAGTATGTGGCTTACATCTTTTGGCAGATGCAGGACGTCATCGTGATCAAGCTGCACAAGCGAACCATTTGAGGGCAGACAACTTTATTTTAGTCTGACAGACAAAACAAACCGGACAATTAGTTGTTAGTTAGCCGGCTACACAGCTACTGCAACGCTTTCCATTACTAGACTGAGCAAGCAACCATTCAAGCTCCACAGCTGATGTGCTTGTCTATCAAGTTTTCACAACAGGGTTGCTGTTGTCATCTAAAAGATAATACCAACATTTCACAGCATAAAATATGGGCAACACAAAACGTATAGCCACAGTTTATTTCCGACTCACCTCGACATCATTATCGCTTTCAAGGACGTTTCTAACCTTGTATCACCAAGCAACACAGAAACAATCCCTTCTGACGTAAAAAGTCGTGGCCGCTTTGGTGCAAAAAAAAGGTAAAATTACAGGATGCCCTTCTCTGGTTTCCTATTAATGACAACATGGGAATACAGTAACAGGCTTTTATCAGGTAGATTTTGTGATATATATACCTATTGTTGTTAAAGAAACGGGACCGCTACAGTAATTTAAAAGACGGCTACCGACTGCAGAATGAATAAATAAACATTGATTCTAGAGATAAGAATATCTATACAATATTGTGAAAAAAAGAATCGCGATTTTACATGAAATCTTTGTATTGGCACAGCACTACTGGAGCACCATGAGAAGAATACCTTCACGGTCATTTATGCTTACAGTTTAGTGTATGTAAAAGATCAAATTCACTAATGTACAGTTACTCTACTTTTCTGTCTTTCTGGGCCAGACTCCCGTCTGGATGCAGAGGCGGTGGGGGAGGTGGAGGGAGTGTCAGGGTTGAGGAGGAGAAGGGGGTCTCTCCTAGCGGCTGTTGAGCAAATTGGCAGGGAAGAAGAGGAGGAGGAGGAGGATGAGGAAGAGGAAGAGTTTAGGATTCCACAGCCGAGGGAGGTAGAAAACATGGGCTTTTCTCTAAACAAGTGCATCCTGGGAGCTGTCATGTTGCTGGGCCTCGGAACCATCTTCTTCTCAGGTGTGTGTTGCTGTGGTTACATGTGTTGCTGTGGTTATGTTCACCATGATGACTGTGGTGATGTCTGTGTGATGGGTGATTCAGTTTTGGTCCCAGATAAAGGTCTTTCTGAGACTGTATTGTCTTCCAGGTGTCTTCATGGACCTGAACGACGGTAGGCATTGTGTGCGTGCGTGTGTTGCAGTGGCTTTATGCAGGTGAATGCTTGCACAGTTTTTGTGTGTTGGCTGTGTCAGGTTGTTTCACAATGTTTGTATGTGTCTGCTCCTGTCTTGCTCCAACATTGGCCACTTTTTTACATTCAGGCTAAAAACCTGTATGATTTCTGCCTTCATACTTTATTAATCTTTTAATAATCTTTTAACCATCATAAATGTAATGGTTTTATTTGTATGCTTTGTCTGAGATGCTCAATTTATTTCTAGTATGCCTGATGTTTGCTTCTTCTAATGTAAAGCACTGAGTTGCCCTTTGTATGAAATGTACTATACAAATAAACTCTGATTCACGGTGGATTGCATTCTTTTTTGGTTTGTTCTTAGGGTGAATGTGCAGTCATTGCTGTACTGTCCTCAGTGACATACTGTCTGCAGTTTACATGTGATAGGATGAATGTCTATGGTTGTCTGGATTTCATACTATTATTACAGTGTTATAATGTTCTGTAATGTGCTGTGTTAGTCTTAAGATGTTTTATAACAGTTGTTTTCTCTCAGAGGGGGACCATGATGCCAGGGAGCTGAGAGATACAGAGGGGCTGGGAAAACAGGTCTGTCTCAAGTTGAATATTTTTCTTTATCTGATGCATCCTGATGCTTCCATGCAATATCCTCTCCCCCAATTTTGTTCTGTTCAGTACTCTCCTCTGGTTCTCTGTAATTTTAACATTTGCATGGTCTTTGTTACATGTTATTGTGTAAACTACATGGCGTGTGTGTTGTCAAAGGAATGGCTGAATCCTGAGGTTCCTCCACCTCCTGTAGATGCTGGCAGTACAGACCATCTTAATAAACTGGCTAAAGAAGACCCACAGATAGCTATACTGCAAGCCCAACTTCTGGTAGGCTTGTCTGTCTTTTTCTCTTGTCTCTATCTCGTCCGTCTGTCTCTTCCTTAATGTTCAGAGTGTATGCGGTAGTGTAGTGGTGTGTGTGTGTGTGTGTGTGTGTGTTGCCTATATCTCACAGGGTCATCTTTTTTAATCAGGCACAGAAAGAGGAGCTAAAAGTAGCCCAGAAGCATGCAGAGGAGGAAGCAAAGGAGCGAAATAAGAGAGAGGAGATAGAGAAGGAGCACAGTAGGCTGAAGAACGAGATGGCATCACTCCCCCTCCTTCAGAAAGAGAATGAGAAGATGAAAAAAGAACTGGAGTCTGTTGCTGTCTTACAAAAAGAAGTGGAGACCCTCCGATCCACCATGGCTGAGTTATCACACATCACAGGTACTGAGTAATGTCAGATAGCTGGCTTGCTTGAGCTTGTCTTGCAATTGAACAAATGGAATTGTTTTAAAACTGGAAATCCCACCCAGCTGGTACTCCAGGCCGGCTACATGCCATTCAGAACTTCTCTAATTGTTTTTTGTTTCTTTCCTTAGTCAAGGAAGAAACTCCTCCAACAGTTTCTGCGTCTGTATCACCCACCTCTGACCAAGCAGGGGATAACAGCCGGAGTAAGGCGTATACAATAGAGAGGGAAGCCAAGAGATCAGGCACCGCAGAGAAGAGAGGGAAACATTGGAAGACTGAGAAAACCGAGCAGGGCAAAGACTGGAATAAGGATGAGAAAATGGAATGGACTGAGGGAGGGAAGAAGGATTGGAAGGTGGAAAATGAGTGGAAGAAGGGAAAATACAACCTGGAAAAAGAAGGCAAAGAAAGGAAGGTAAAAGAACGAAAAAATGAGTGGAAAAAAATGGATAAGAATGGAGAGGGGAAGGAAGATCAATTTGGCAGATCAGGTGAGGCCAAGCCAGGGAAGGTCACAGAGTTTAAGGAGAAAACTGAGAGAAAACCCTGGATGGTGGAGAATGATTGGGAAAAGGGAAAACCTAAAAGATGGAGTAATGGAAAGGAATGGGAGGGAAAAGAGAGAGAGAGCAAAAATGGAAGGTGGATTAAGGATAAAGAGGAAGGGAAGGGAGAAGAGCAGAAAAATCTAAAAGATGACAAGTGGAATAAGAGAAAAGAGGAGTGGAAGGGAAAAGTGGAGAAAAATCTAAAGAATGAAGGTAGGAATAAGAGAAGTCAAGAGTGGAAGGAAAAAGAGACGGATCTTAAGAAAGATCGGGGGAATAAGGAAAAACAGGAGCGGAAGGCAGAAAAGGAATGGAAGAAAGGTAAGGATGACAAAGACGGTGGCAAAGAATGGAAGAAAAAGGAATGGAAAGGAGAGAGAGCCTGGAAAAAGAGTGAGCGGAATGAGGGGTGGAACGCTGGGGACGGGAAGAAGGGCACATTGAATGAGAAATATGAGAAGGAGCACCGACAACACTCCCCAGAAGGGCAGAAAGAAAGGTGGAGAAGAGAGAAGGGCCCCTCCCAAAGCCATCGTCCACCCCCACTGGAGCACCCGGAGTACTGGAGCCACCAGAGGAAGCGACTGCACCACCAACTCAACCCTGCAACCCACTGCAACTCCGTGGACGTCTGTGCCCAGGCGGAGGGGCTGCAACCTGTCACCATGCCGGAGTTCCAGGAGCTTCTCCTTGATTTCCTGGCCAAGGCAGAGGGGCATGGGGTTGAGCCCGCCAAGACCGAGGAGCTCAGCAAGCTAATGGCAGAGTTCTTCAGAGACGGAGTGTTCATTCATGACCAGTTGAGCTTTAGGGACTTTGTGGAGGATGTGGACGACATCTTGGAGGATATGGTGGGAGAGGACAACGAGGAGCTCGAGGAGGCAATGGATGGCTTTGAGGAGGAGGCGTTGAGCAAGTTTGCAATGCCAGGAGGGGGAGGGAGGGTGAAGGTGACGAGCGGCAGAGGACAAGCATGATGGCATGGGAGGGGAGGAAATGATGGACGGAGAAGGTCAGGGGTATGAAAGGGGGAGCAATAAATTAGGATGAAAACACTCATATGCATGTGCAAACAAATCCAAATTGTTCACTCTTGTCTACTTATGTCTTAAATATTAATCAATAGATAATCTGTTTTCTCAAGGCCGTTATTGGCAACAGCAATGAACACGTCGTTTTATTTCAACAGTTTGGATATATTACACAGACAAACAGACAGACAGACAGGCTGTAGAACAAATTGGTGAAGTTGCTGATGGGGCTAAAGGGATGTTATGAGGTCAGAGGGTGGTATTGGGGAAACGCTGTGTACCTAGCAGTAGCTTGTCTGTCAGTGACCAATCCTAAATCAAATCCGTAGTCTCTTACAGTAACCAAGCACATAGAAACCCATACCACCCAGAGCCACTAGCCTAAAATATCCATGTTACACTTGAGTTTATTTCATAATGAGGAGTGGATTTTTTTCAGCTGCTGTAGATGACACAAGTCTTTTCACTGGCAGCTTGAGGCATTGTTAGTTTTCATAGATGTCCGACTTCTGTTAATTTTTGTTAACTTAATTATATTATAAATCTTTTTGTCTGAGTATTTTTTTGATGAGTATATTGGTAGAGTACAACTGGTGAGAAGTGAATGTAGTTATATTAATACAGGTCTTTATTTCAGTTCAGTGATCAACGCACTGTAAGAGGGGCACTAACACGTATTGTACATTTACATATTAAAAATCAAGGTTTTTAGAAATGTTATAAGGTCCCTTTTGGATGAAGATGAAATGGAACTGATATCATGATGCAATATGTTCATATTTAAGTGTTTGTTTCAGGAAAGGAATGTAGATTTAATGATTAGACAGCTAGTATAGGACTGTACATATGTTCTGTCTAATGTTATGATTAGACGGTATACATGTACAGCCCTACCTTGTGCTTTGCAAAATGGTCACTAGAATTTAAGTCACACAAGACATTTTCTTAATTTCTTAAATTAAATATGAATTTTTACCATAACATCTTATTAAATAGCAGTTAAAAACCAGAGGACGCAGGACTTTAATTCTTACATTAGAACTGTAAAACCGGATGATTGAGAAGCACATCTCCACTTATTAAAATTACTTGAATGAATATTCCAGCTGAATCCCATTTTTGCTTATGCCAGTAACTGTAGCATGTATGCCTGAAATTTGCCAATGTTCTTGTATTGAAAGCAATATAATAAATTACACTCCTGAAGAGCAGTTGTCGAGTTGTCTTGTTGAAATTAGCAGCTTTATTTTTATAGATAAGGGAAGTTTGAGGTGAGATTGAAAAACAGTTCTGACTATTTTTAAACTGCACAACCACTTATAAACAAATAGTTTTCACTTCCCCTTTCTCAAATGCGTGGTCTTTAATGTTCTGTCCTTGACTTCATGTGTAGAGTTTTGGCAGAAGAACCATACAGTAGCAAAGCAAGCTGTATCACAGAGGTATTCCTCGGAAGCAACAGGAAAACGTAAGTTATAAACAGGGAACACTGAGGAGAAAATGTTTTCACTTTGATAAGATTTCTAGTTTTCCACTATAATATCCATATGAATTTTTTATTTATTTTTATTTTTACTATTAATTACCAGGTATTCGTCATTGTTTATTTCAGATACTCTAATGATCGTGTAATTGAGGTTTGCTCGGGTGTGAAGTATACTGTAAAAACTGCATGTGTTTTTCATGCAGGTGGAGACCTCAGGATGATCTGGGTGTTTTGGGTGTGGCAGCCTAGTGCTCTGCTTGTCTTATGTGTGTGTGCTACTGTGAACGGGGTGATCAGGCGTTACTGTGACTGCTACGAGGAGGATGTGTATGTACAGAAAGACATTGGGCAACATTCCTTTCTTCCTGGCCTGGGACCCTATGCTGAGTGCAGAGACATCACTGACCTGGGGTAGGTAAAACCACAACAATAGAGCAGAGATCCGTACTATACAGTACACTGTAAAATGTCTTTACAATTTAAGTCTGAATAAGACCAATATGGTTACTCTACTGTGACCAAATTGGCAACAATAATAATCTGTCAGTGTCCTTGTCCCAGGTCTGCGCTGAAGGAGGTGTTTCCTGAGGTGCGTTCTCTGTATGTTCTTCATTCTGCAGCCAGTATGCCTGCAGACTTGTTTTCTCACATCCCCCTCCTGGAGTATCTCTTTTTGGAGGCCTCAAATTTGGCCATGGTAAGTTGTGTGTGTCCTTGCTAAAAATTGGGTTTTTAATAGGAATACGTGTTTTTATTACTGGTGAAACCCTATTGGGTTTGTTCAGGTTCATTAGGGTTTCAGCAGTTCTCTGGATGCTAAAAAATTTATGCTATTGACCAATGAACATGTGAGGGCCGTGGTTTTGCACATATATAGACACATCGCCTACAAGGATAATGGTATGATGGTTCTACTTGGTACGTATGTTGACTAGGACCATATGGAAATAATTATTGTAAAGATGTTTTTTTATCAATCACACAGTGGCGCTATTGGGGTTCCCCACATTTGCAAGCTCACCACGCTCACCATGTTTAAAATAATGTCTTGAAAAGAGGTATATAAGTCCATCTCCTCCCAAGGAACATATTTGCAATTGGGACCCATTATGTCAGGCGTAATTGTTTTTCAGCTATTCTGAATTTGTGCATATTATTTCAGTACGCACTGAAAATTCCAGAATTTTATATTATGACAACAACTATTGCCAACACAGCAACCCATAAACACCATGTTGCTTATTAGATAAGGAGAAATATTCTGATTTCAAATGGTTAAAATTATATTTTCAAACTGTTTAGGGCAGTAGTACTGTTAAAGGGTATACTGAATATTTATTGATAAACCTTCTAAGATGTGTTATTTTCCTCAGGATAACTCCACTTAAAACATATGCCAACCAGCAGACAATGGTTTGTGAATTAATAATGCTTTTATTTATGTGATTATTCACTATTTCATGTTGGAAAAAAATGAATATTTAGTAATGGACAAATACGATTAGTGAAAAACACCTTTATGAAGGTTATGCTTGGTTGGCTAATTACTGTTTACGTGCGCAACATGCATTTTATTCTGGGACCAAATGTCTGCGATCAAAGATGATTGAACAAGATGATTCATAAATCTGACCGGAAGTTCAAAACTTGATTACTTTCCTGTGGACACTCATCTTGTCACCTGTATCTGTATCTTTGATAAACAATCTTTAGCAAGTTGCAAATGGTGAAATATGTGCGACAGACCAAACATCATGTAATGTTAAGTTGATCAGTCTTTTTTCTTTACCGGACGTTAAGTAAGGTAGGTAAAACGCTCTAGTCTGTAATTTGCAACATCAATAAAAACGAAATATAATGCAATTGAACAAAATAGTAAGGTAGACCATAATTGAGTACAGGGTTGTATTTTTTAACTAAGTCTAAAATTTCAGAAATGGTAATTAATAACACGCTATTTAACATTTTATGTCGCTAATAATTACAAAACATTGACGACTTGATAAAGTTATTTTTTGGTATACAAGAAGATATTTTTCGAAACTGCTGCTGAACAGAGGCCTTTTTTGCTGGCCTAGTGATGTCAGAATCCCAAAATTATATTTTTATAATTTAATATATATTTTCATTAACGCTGTGTATTTTACAAAGTTCGTTCATATCAGTTTACTGATACAGCTCTGCTTTATATGAGCTGCACTGGAAACGGCACAACAGAGGGAGAGAAAAGCAATGAAACTTTTATCCAATCAGGTTTTCCACATGTGCTGTCTCCGGGTCTAAATCTATCCTGAGGCCTATAGAATTTCGAGTGAATCCCATCTTCTGTTGAAGCAAATGGGGAGGTTGTTGATTTTCATATTCTTCAACCAATCCGATTTCGAGTTCGCCATAACGAGCCTGTTCTTTGGCATGTCGCAGCTTTCTAGCTTGCCTATGTGCTGATTTTTCAGGTGGTTTGATGGGAGAGCCAGCTACCTAATTGAGGTAGAACTAGTTAGGATGTAATGTAGGAGCGTCTAAGATTTATTTAAACTTTCTTTTAAGAGGTTGAGATGTAGTGCTTTCCGTTAGATTTTCTATTTAGATTTGTACTGAGCCCTCTTGTCTTTTTAACACAGTGGAGAAGAAATGCATTTGGTGGCGGATTTACTGGTAAAGCCTATTTTGAGAAAACATGGAAATTGCGAGGAACAAACCCCCAAACCTAGCAACTCTGTCCCAGACAGGGAAAGGTTTTGTGTGGCACTATCGATTACGAAAAGTACACCTGGCTAACATAGTTTTTGTGAGTATGTTCTTGTTTCTTTGGTACCAGTAATGTCATTATATTGGGCTTTGGGATGTATATTTGTGTTGCTGCATAAAGGTACTGTACATCATTGATGGTTTCTTTCACCATGTTTCTGTAATTAGTGTTGTAAGCCTCTTGTTACATCGCTTTATTCCACTATCACTGAATGTGGGATGGCGATATTTTGTTTTTCTGTGATATGATAAAATACAGGATGTCTTCAGAAAGAGCTTTGGCTATCAACCGGATATGTATCCTTCATTCTACCCCAGCCACATGCTCTACAATTTAAAATGTATGAAACTCATGAAAATTGTTATAATCAGAACAGGTTGCTAGGTAATAATATGTAACAGTAATAGTATAGCAAACGCAACAGTAGTAAAATAGAATGCGCAGTTGGGCATAACTTACAAGATGCAGTCTGTGGCCAAAGCACTGCAATCTGGTCCACGTGTTCAGGTGCAGCCTTCACCATGTTCGCGGCATAGTCTGTTGTAATACAGATTAGACGACTCTCATCTAGGCCCCAATCAGCTAAAGCTTCTCGCAACCCTGTTGCAATGTTCTCACTTGTATGATCCTCTGGGGAAATACCATACCATCTTCTTCTGCTTATCCGGGGCCGGGTCGCGGGGGCAGCAGTCTAAGCAGGGATGCCCAGACTTCCCTCTCCCCAGACACTTCCTCCAGCTCTTCCGGGGGGACACCGAGGCGTTCCCAGGACAGCCGGGAGACATAGTCCCTCCAGCGTGTCCTAGGTCTTCCCCGGGGTCTCCTCCCGGTGGGACAGGACCGGAACACCTTCCCAGGAAGGCGTTCCGGAGGCATCCAAAACAGATGCCCAAGCCACCTCAGCTGACCCCTCTCGATGTGGAGGAGCAGCGGCTCTACTCTGAGCTCCTCCCGGGTGACCGAGCTTCTCACCCTATCTCTAAGGGATCGCCCAGCCACCCTGCGGAGAAAGCTCATTTCGGCCGCCTGTATCCGGGATCTTGTCCTTTCGGTCATGACCCAAAGCTCATGACCATAGGTGAGAGTAGGAACGTAGATTGACCGGTAAATCGAGAGCTTCGCCTTGCGGCTCAGCTCTTTCTTCACCACGACAGACGATACATCAACCGCATTACTGCAGAAGCTGCACCGATCCGTCTGTCAATCTCCCGTTCCTTCCTTCCCTCACTCGTGAACAGGACCCCTAGATACTTAAACTCCTCCACTTGAGGCAGGCACTCTCCACCAACCTGAAGTGGGCAAGCCACCCTTTTCCGACTGAGGACCATGGCCTCGGATTTGGAGGTACTGATTTTCATCCCCACCGCTTCACACTCTGCTGCAAACCGTCCAAGTGCATGCTGAAGGTCCTGGCTTGAAGGGGCCAACACGACAACATCATCCGCAAAGAGCAGAGACGAAATTGTGTGGTCCCCAAACCTGACCCCTCCGGCCCCTGGCTGCGCCTAGAAATTCTGTCCATAAAAATTACAAACAGAACCGGTGACAAAGGGCAGCCCTGCCGGAGTCCAACATGCACAGGGAACAAGTCTGACTTACTGCCGGCAATGTGGACCAAGCTCCTGCTTCGGTCGTACAGGGACCCGACAGCCCTTAGCAAGGGACCCAGGACCCCATATTCCCGAAGCACCCTCCACAGGATGCCGCGAGGGACACAGTCGAATGCCTTCTCCAAATCCACAAAACACATGTGGATTGGTTGGGCAAACTCCCATGAACCCTCCATCACCCTGTAGAGGGTATAGAGCTGGTCCAGTGTTCCACGGCCTGGACGAAAACCACACTGTTCCTCCTGAATCTGAGGTTCTACTATCGGCCGTATTCTCCTCTCCAGAACCCTGGCATAGACTTTCCCGGGGAGGCTGAGAAGTGTGATCCCCCTATAGTTGGAACACGCCCTCCGGTCCCCCCCAGAGGCACTGTCCCCGACTGCCACGCGATGTTGCACAGCCGTGTCAGCCAAGACAGCCCCACAACATCCAGAGACTTGAGGTACTCAGGGCGGATCTCGAGTTTCTTAACCACCTCTGTGACTTCAGCCCGGGTGATGGACGAGTCCACCTCTGAGCCCTCATCCTCTGCTTCCTCAATGGAAGACGTGACGGGGGGATTGAGGAGATCCTCGAAATACTCCTTCCACCGCCTGACGACATCCCCAGTTGAGGTCAACAGCTGCCCACCTCTACTGTAAACAGCGTTGGTAGGGCACTATTTCCCTCTCCTGAGGCGCCGGATGGTTTGCCAGAATCTCTTCGAGGCCAGCCGATATTCCTTCTCCATGGCCTCACCGAACTCCTCCCAGGCCCGAGTTTTTGCCTCCACAACCACCCGGGCTGCAGTCCGCTTGGCCTGTCGGTACCCGTCAGCTGCCTCAGGAGTCCCACAAGCCAACCAGGCCTGATAGGACTCCTTCTTCAGCTTGACGGCATCCCTTACTTCCGGTGTCCACCACCGGGTTCGGGGATTGCCGCCTCGACAGGCACCGGAGACCTTACGGCCACAGCTCTGAGCGGCCGCTTCGACAATGGCGGTGGAGAACATGGTCCACTCGGACTCAATATCTCCAGCCTCCCTCGGGATCCAGTCGAAGCTCTGCCGGAGGTGGGAGTTAAAGATCTCTCTGACAGGAGACTCGGCCAGACGTTCCCAGCAGACCCTTACAGTACGCTTGGGCCTGCCGAGTCTGTCCAGCTTCCTCCCCCGCCATCGGATCCAACTCACAACCAGGTGGTGATCAGTTGACAGCTCCGCCCCTCTCTTCACCCGAGTGTCCAAGACATACGGCCGCAGGTCAGATGAAATGACAACAAAGTCGATCATCGACCTGCGGCCTAGGGTGTCCTGGTGCCACGTGCTGGACACCCTTATGCTTGAACATGGTGTTCGTTATGGACAAACTGTGACTAGCACAGAAGTCCAAGAACTGAACACCGCCCGGGTTCAGATCAGGGGGGCCGTTCCTCCCAATCACGCCCCTCCAGGTGTCACTGTCGTTCCCCTCTGGGGAAATGCATTTTGCAAACAGCGACTTTTCAGGTAGGAAGTCCTTATTAATAAAGGGTACTGTCAGACTTATGTAGGGCTCCGTTGTCCGGCTGGACCACAAGTCCTTTGTTGCTGTATAATATTCCACTTAATGACAGCTCTTTTTCGTACAGCTATGGGATGTCAACTTAATTGATACCATGTCTTTGGCAACATGAAATGTTACTGAATCTGTGATTTCTCTCTGCCGTTTGGAACCTTTCTGGTATGGTGTAATACTGGCAAATGCATCCGAAATAGATTTTTGCTTTGGGCGGCATTGAGATGTTTGTACTCCTCATAAGATTTGTGGTGCCGCCTTACATGATCGAACAAATTGGTCGTGTTGTGGCAACAATTGCAAGGCACTCTCAACAAAGTACCTGTTTTTGGTCAAGATCTGTCTGTAGTCGAAATATTTCCATGTAATTGGGGATGCATTTCTTTTGGCAACCAAATTCTCCATTTCGGTATTTTTTGCCTGCTCCTTGCTCTCATTTCGTCAAGCGCAAGCAGAGCCTGCATATCAACTAAGTGCAGTAAAGAACCGTGTTTAAAATAAAAATATATATAATTATAATTATAAACTGTATCCAATTAACCCATAAATCAGAGTAAATTGCCATACATGCTAGAATCATTAGCTTTCAGTCCATCATGCTGAAGTTACTAATCATTATTGGATAAAGTCCCTCACTTTGGAAATCAAATGCCCGTCGAGTACGTTTGTTTTGGTTAATGACCTGTACCTACTTGAAAGGTAAGCATGTTAGGATTGTAATAATAGTTTGGTAATAGTTTGTTTTAACCCGCAAGGTAGTAGATAAATGTAGCTGCCATTTAGATGTACAGAAGTTGGTCAGAAGCTAATGACTTTCAAGAGGGGATGAATACTCTACGATATATGGACTTAGAAAATACACTGGCATGCTAATATATGCGTGGTGTACCGATTTTGATTCTAGTTTGAAAATGTAAGTTAGATTTCGAATTGTGAAATTTAAAAGGAGTTCGAGATTCTGTGATTAAATAACCGCACGTCATTGTGGCCAGTGATTACCACCTCCACCATATCCATGCAACTGATCTAGTACGGTTTGTGTAAAGGATTTAGCATTAAACGAATTGCACTCACAAATCAGTTAAAAACAACTATACTACTCTATACTTGCAAGCCCATTTTTTTTATTTAAGTTAGCAACAATAAGACAAGCGTTTTTTGTATTTTGACTTCAAAATAAAAAATCTGTGGTGACGTTATATACATTTGGCAGCAACAATAAGACTTCCGATTTTCATATGTGGCATTCAAAATAAAGGTCTGCAGTGTGTTTATAGTTTGGATTGTGTAGGCTACATTTTCAAAGCGAAAAATATGTGGGGGAAATTATAAATGAAACAAAATTACTATTTCAATAATACATTACGTAAGTTTGAGAATATTACAAAGTGGAGCACTCTGAGAAATGGTTAGAGCTTAAGTTAATGTAGAGAACATTATCTAATATAAAGAAATCCTATTTTGATGTTTGTGTTGTTAATTTGGTTGTGCTCATTAGCTTTGGAGAGGGATTGAGTTATACATCCAACCACACTATACAGTGGGGAGAACAAGTATTTGATACACTGCCGATTTTGCAGGTTTTCCCACTTACAAAGCATGTAGAGGTCTGTAATTTTTATCATATGTACTCTTCAACTGTGAGTGACGGAATCTAAAAAAAAATTCTAGAAAATCACATTGTATGATTTCTAAGTAATTAATTTGCATTTTATTGCATGGCATAAGTATTTGATGCATCAGAAAAGCAGAACTTAATATTTGGTACAGAAACCTTTGTTTGCAATTAGAGATCATACATTTCCTGTAGTTCTTGACCAGGTTTGCACACACTGCAGCAGGGATTTTGGCCCACTCCTCCATACAGACCTCCAGATCCTTCAGGTTTTGGGGCTGTCGCTGGGCAATACAGACTTTCAGCTCCCTCCAAAAATGTTCTATTGGGTTCAGGTACCTGCGTGAAGTTGGCCCCCCCACCAACGCAAAACGTCATCAAACTATGCTCATTCGTTTGTGCTGTAAAAAGTTTAGTTTGTGCTGCTTCGGTATTTTAGATATTAAAATAATATTTGTAGGTCAATCTGAGGTCAACCAGCCCCCCCACATTCTCCAAATTCACCCAAAATAGTCTCGATAGTTTTGTGCATAATGATGATAAATAGAATCCACCTGTGTGTGTAATCAAGTCTCCGTATAAATGCACCTGCTCTGTGATAGTCTGAGAGGTCCGTTTAAAGCACAGAGAACATCATGAAGAACAGGGAACACACTAAGGCAGGTCCGAGGTACTGTTGTCGAGAAGTTTAAAGCCGGATTTGGATACAAAAAGATTTTCCAAGCCTTAAACATCCCAAGGAGCACTGTGCCACTGTGCCGTCCCTCTAAACTTTCAGCTCATACAAGGAGAAGACTGATCAGAGATGCAGCCAAGAGGCCCATGATCACTCTGGATGAACTGCTGAGGTGGGAGACTCTGTCCATAGGACAACAATCAGTCGTATACTGCACAAATCTGGCCTTTATGGAAGAGTGGCAAGAAGAAAGCCATTTCTTAAAGATATCCATAAAAAGTGTTGTTTAAAGTTTGCCACAAGCCACCTGGGAGACACACCAAACATGTGGAAGAAGGTGCTCTGGTCAGATGAAACCAAAATCGAACTTTTTGGCAACAATGCAAAACGTTATGTTTGGCGTAAAAGCAACACAGCTCATCACCCTGAACACACCATCCCCACTGTCAAACATGGTGGTGGCAGCAGCATGGTTTGGGCCTGCTTTTCTTCAGCAGGGACAGGGAAGATGGTTAAAATTGATGGAAAGATGGATGGAGCCAAATACAGGACCATTCTGGAAGAAAACCTGATGGAGTCTGCGAAAGACCTGAGACTGGGACGGAGATTTGTCTTCCAACAAGACAATGATCCAAAACATGAAGCACAACCTACAATGGAATGGTTCACAAATAAACATATCCAGGTGTTAGAATGACCAAGTCAAAGTCCAGATCTGAATCCAATCGAGAATCTGTGGAATAAACTGAAAACTGCTGTTCACAAACGCTCTCCATCCAACCTCACTGAGCTTTCGCAAGGCACTGTGCATGGAATTCATATTGCCTCATTAGTTAATAGCTAGTGGTTTTTATTAGGAGTCTGGTAGATAATTTTAGATAATGGTTAATTGAGAGTGAGCATCACAAAAATATTGATTTAAGTGGAAAGAAAACTCTCACTCAACCTACTATCCCAGCTAGATTTACAGCCAAACTATCAATAAACTCAACTTGTGACAAAGAAATAACAAATGCAATAGCAAAAGTTTATGGCAATGGATCTGCAGCCTTGCCAAATAAATGCCACGGTGTAAATAGTTATATTAAAATAATGACTGGACATAGTTGCCACCAATTTGTTTTTACATTATTATTGTTGTAAGTGTTCTATTTTTGCTAGTTGTTCAAGTACATTCACATGTTCTATATTTTTGTTATTTTTACATTGTATCTAAATAAGCTAGCTAGTTACTCTATATACAATTATTGTGATGACATGAACATTCTAACAAACAATTTAACAAACAAACAAAACTCTGTTAATCCACTGTTTTCATTTGTGCAATGAACTGCTACTATATGCAAATATTAATGGAAAACAATGTTGCCATGATTATTTCATAAACGAACTAGCTAGCAGTGTCAATTAAAAATAGCTAACGACACTAACATTAGAGAATTGCTAACCGCATTGGCTAGATAGTAACGTTAGCTAACGGAAACATGTTTAACTATCCTCAGTTTAAGCTAACGTTAGTCCATCTAAAATCATTCTGTTGACATGAACTTTATGACATACGGTTTCGCTAATAATAACTTGACCCTGTGGAGCTTTCAAGCCTTAGTTGCTAATGTATGCTCATGTAGATACGTTTATTGTTTTCATTTGTACAACGACTTGCAAATGTTTAGTGAAATTAAACGTTGCCATGATTGCCAAAAATAATTGCTAGAAGTGCCTCAGTCAATGCCGACTTTAGTTCACCCTAGATCATTCTGGCGACATGAACATTTTAAATGCTTTAGTTATTAAAAAAGTGCCTTTGATAGAGAGGGTGTTACGTGTTCAAGCCTCAGTAAATAATCCATTCTCAGTAGTTTAGTTATTTCTCTGTTTTCATTTGTTTCTACAGTTCCACTTCTGAGGGTTAAACTTATCAATTGTACCATTAAATTGTAGATATGGCAGTTAAATTAATATGAAATCTGAGTTGTAATTCAACAATAACACATGGGTATGTAGGCTATATGCCCATGCCCTACCAAAGTCAACATGTGTTTACAGTAACAATAGTGTGGGTATTTTCTGGAAAGGTTTTGGTATTATTGTTGCCGACTGTAATAGTCATTTAATCATCAAAATTAGACAGTTTTAAGATAAATAATTTGCTTAATCATTGGTGTTAATATGAATACTGAATTAAACATGCCTTTTGAAAATTATAATGACCATCTCTAATGACCCCATCATTATCTTACAACAAGCTGATAGTTGAATTCATGAATATGCTCTTTGCTGGGAAAGAATTATAATTATAATTGTACTATAATAACAATGGAGGTAAATGTTGCATGTCCTGAACTATTGCATTGTAAATGCATTCAGTTTGGCCAAACAGTGGGGGTATAATAGCTATAACACAGTATCTATTGATCTTTGTCACTCAGTGAGATTTCATTTGGTGCACATGATCAAGGTTGTGATTTTACTGTGTGAATGATGTTTCAAGTTGGCCACATGGGGGCAGTATAGGAAAGGAAAAGCCATAAATGTCAACTATGGCTATAAGTTGAAAGAAATTAGCATTCTGGCTAATAGTAGCTTCAATGCTGAAACCAGCTAAATGCTGCTTGCAGCATTAATTTATTAATTTATTTTAGTTTACATTTTTTTTATTTGTTTTGGTCTGTAGGATTTATTTATTTTTAAAATGTTCATTCATTATTTCTGTACCTTTCAGTCCTTGATGACTGTGTCCATCCCCTTCCAGGTGTCCTCCAAGGCCTTCTCCGGTCTGTCCAAACTGAGGTTCCTCAAACTTGATGTTTTCATCGACTTCTCCAGAAGAAGTGCGAGCGTCACTTTGGAGCCAGGGGTGTTCCAGGGCCTGGCTAGCCTGGAGGAGCTCTTCCTGGTTGGCATGAGCCTGAACCTGCATCCCCCTGCCCTGCTGGATCCCCTGGTGGGGATGAAGGTGCTGAGAGTGAAATCTGCTGGAGTGAGGGACGTGGGAGAGCTGTTCTGTCTCCTCTCCCCTGGCTTGGAGAAACTAGAGACCCTCGTGATGGACGAAAATGAGATCAGCTTCATCCAGAACCGGGGCTGCCCTGGATCCAAACCTTGGCCAACAGCAGTCCTGTCCAAGATCCAGAACCTTGACTTGAATGGTAACCCAGTGCAGACTATACAGCCAAAGTCTCTTTCTGTGTTCCAGAACCTATCTAGTTTGTCCCTGAGTATGGTGGATAGCGAGGTTACCGAGTTGTTGGGCTCTGGAATCGGGAGGGTTAACGATGTCCACCTGTTCAGTTACACCCCAAGACAGTTCCAACCCACTCTGTCTGACTTGTGTGCCCTGGTGTCAAGTCATCAAGTGGAGTCCTTCGAGCTGAGCAAGGCCGTGATCAGCGGCTTCACCACAGAGGTCATGAAGGGGTAAGTTGCTGTAGTACAACTTGCAGTTGTGAGAATAAGTTTGTTAGCCCTTGTGTGTTACCAGCACGTCTGCATTAATTGGTTCTTAAAATTTACTAATCTGAACAATGGATGAACATAGCATAGTTTTAACGAAGAACACTGTAGATTTAGTTCAGTGGAAAGACGTCATGAACATTAGTTGCACCCTACTGAAGATCGGCCGTGAAACAACGGGATGAGTGCGTTTGGCAGTGTTAGTTCTGGTGTTTGGGTTTTATGTGGAGAAATCTTGTATTTTCAGTTGTCCAAAATGTGTCCTCCTTTCACATTTTGGAAGGAGGATGAGACATTTGGGCTATAGAATTGCCAGCTCCAGCAGGGGACCCCAAACTTCCCTTTCCTGAGCCACATTAGCCAACTCTGACTGGGGGATCCCGAGGCGTTCCCAGGCCAGTGTTGAGATATAATCTCTCCACCTAGTCCTGGGTCTACCTGCAAGAAGTCTGGGCCTCATAGACAGCTATTAAAAAAGACTGCACGTGGTCATTGAAGCTAAAGGGGGCAATACACAGTATTAAGAACAAAGGGTATGCAGACTTTTGGACAGGGGTCAGTAAAAAAAAAAAATCTTTGTTGCCATGTTTTGTCTTATGATTGTGCCATTCTGTTATGACCTACAGTTGAATGTGAATCCCATAAGAAATAAAAGATGTGTTTTGCCTGCTCACTCATGTTTTCTTTTCCAATGGTACATATTACCAATTCTCCAAGGGTATGCAAACTTTTAACAATCAAAATCAACAAGATCAATTTTTTTCAAAGGCCTCTCAGGCTCCGGACTTGAATCCAATTCAAAACCTTTGGTCTGAACTGAAGAGGGCAGTCCCCAAACTCAAACCTAAGTCTGAAGGACCTTCATATGTGCTGCATGAAGGATAGCTCCAAGTTTGCTCCAACCTTGACATTCTTTACAGGAAAAGGATTACTGCTGTTATCCACTCCAGGGGAAGCTTTAAATATATGAATTGTAGGGGTGCCAGTAATTTTGAAACGATGTTTCCGAGGTGGGGATTATACTACTTCTAGAAATTTGTGTTTGAGAAATGTTTGTGACCAAAACTGTGACTCGTTGTGTTTTATTTTTTGCATTCACTTTTGCTCAATTTCTTGAAGGGTGTTAGGACTTTGTATTTTGAGATATTTCAACACTTAGTGTGTTTTTGTGTAAATGTCATGAACAGTGATCTTTTGAGGTTGAAATAAAGAAAGCACCTGACTTTGAATAAAATAATTGTCATCAAAAAAATTTTGGGAGCTTATCTGGTGTTGATTGTGATGATTGTCAACAACAAATAAGAACAGAACCAGATATGTCAGCTATATTGATGTTTTGTGCTGACCCTGACTCTAGGTGTGCACCCATTCTGAAGCAGCTGTCCTTTACCTCTGTGCCTCTGCCTGATCTGGAGCTGGCGTTTTGGACTGGTATCGATCAGCTAGAGTATCTGTTTATGACCCTGTCCCAGCTGAACAACGCTTCATTCTGCTCTGCCGGGGGAGGAAGGACGTGGAACCTCACTTCCCTCAATCTCTGCGAAAACCATCTAACTGAGATCACCACTGAACAGGTCACTTCTGTTTGTCTTCAACTTAACTTAATCTTTGCAAAGTGATTGGCGCCTTTAGTTAAGGTGCAACAAAACATCTTAGATATTGTAAATATATTGAATTTTTGAGATGTACTTAAAGTGTAATGTTAATGCAGATTTATTTATTTTTAATTACAAGAATCCTAGGCTACTTATCTAGGCAGATAATTCTGTTGAGCGTAATGATAATGTCTTTCATTGGCTGAAGGAAATCCAATTAAGTGCTTCTGGTAGGTTTATTTGGCGTGGAAACTTGAATGAGAAAAGGCGGAGAGATTTTTATTTCTTAAAACGACTAAAGCTTTAATATACACTGAACAAAATTATAAACGCAACACTTTTGTTTTTGCCCCCATTTATCATGAACTGAACTCAAAGATCTAAGACTTTCTCTATGTACACAAAAGGCCTATTTTTCTCATATTGTTCACAAATCTGTCTAAATCTGTGTTAGTGAGCACTTCTCCTTTGCCGAGATAATCCATCCACCTCACAGGTATGGCATATCAAGATGCTGATTAGACAGCATGATTATTGCACAGGTGTGCCTTAGGCTGGACACAATAAAAGGTTGCATCACACAGCATAATGCCACAGATGTCGCAAGTTTTAAGGGAGCGTGCAATTGGCATGCTGACTGCAGGAATGTCCACCAGAGCTGTTGCCCGTGAATTTAATGTTCATTTCTCTACCATAAGTCGTCTCCAAAGGCGTTTCAGAGAAATTGGCAGTACATCCAACCAGCCTCACAACCGCAGACCACGTGTAACCACACCAGCCCAGGTCCTCCACATCCAGCATCTTCACCTCCAAGATCGTCTGAGACCAGCCACCCGGACAGCTGCTGCAACAATCGGTTTGCATAACCAAAGGATTTCTGCACTGGATTTTCTCATTGGGGTCTCTACCTGACTGCAGTTTGTTGTTGCAAACAACTTGACTGGGCAAATGCTCACAATTCCTGGAAGTTGAAAACATCCCAGTTCTTGCATGGCCAGCATATTCACCGGACATGTCACCCATTGAGCATGTTTGGGATGCTCTGGATCGACGTATACGACAGCGCGTTCCAGGTCCTGCCAATATCCAGCAACAGAGTCCTAAAACAGAATCCAAGTCTGCAGCATTACCAGGTGGGCTGTGGACTGGGACAGTCAGGTGGGCTGTGGACTGGGACAGTCAGGTGGGCTGTGGACTGGGACAGTCAGGTGGGCTGTGGACTGGGACAGTCAGGTGGGCTGTGGACAGGCAGCCAGTGTAAAATGGTTCATATTGGAGTAATGTGATCTTTTTTTTGTTCTAGTTAAGATTCTAGCATCCGTGTTTAGCACCAATTGAAGTTTATTTATTTTCTTATCAGGAAAACCGGTGAGAAGAGCATTGCAATAATGAAATCTTAGTGATAAAATCGTGAAAATATTTTCATTTCATTTAAATGTTCCAAAGATTGTTAAAAGCTGCTTTTGAAATACATTTTATATGTTCATCGAAAAAGGGATCAGGGTTGAGGGTAATTCCAAGATCTCTCAGTTTTTTGTGATGTGATTGCGCAACCGTCAAGATTCACTGTGAGACAGTAGATCTTTGTTTATTTGGTCCTAAAACAAGCTTTTCAATTTTCAAAATTTTCTGTCATCCATTTCCTGATATCTGATACAAGATTCCAGGTTAGGTAATTTTGGCGCTTCTCCATGATTCAGCTGAATGTACAATTGTGTGCTATCTGCATAGCAGTAAAAATGTATATTGTTATTACTTATGACCGAAAGGCAGCGTATATAGTGAAAACAATGGAGTTCCCAGGACAGAGCCTGAAAAAAGAACACACAAATGCGCTCTGCAACACAAAAAAGCCTGGACATCCTCAGAAGACAACAGTGGTGGATGATCATAGGATCCTTTCAATGGGAAAGGGAAAGACTCCTTCACAACATCCAGCCAAGTGAAAAACTCTCCCCAGGAGGTAGGCAAATCGTTTTCCAAGTCTACCATGAAGACTTCACAAGAGCAAATACTCTTTTTGAGAAATTTCTTCATTCTTAAGCCTCAAGAAAAGAAAGGCCAGATTAGACTGCCAAAGAACTTCTCAAAAAAAGTCAGCCCAGTCCTGGAACAGCATTCTTTGGACAGATGAAACTAAGATCAACTTGTACCAGAATAATGGGAAGAAATAAGAGAAAGATTTGGAACGGATCATGATCATACCATATCATCTGTAGAACACAGTGGAGGCAATGTGATGACATTGGCATGCATGGTTTCCAATGGCCCTGGGTCACAAATGTTTATTGATGATGTGACAGAAGCAGCTGGGGTAATTCAGAAATGTTTAGAGATATTGTCTGGTCAGATTCAGCCAAATTCAGTGCAGTTGATTGGACGGCGTTTCACTTTACAGATGAATATTTTATTAATGATTGTGTTAATTTGTCCTATCACATTTGAGCCCCTGAAATAAGGGGACTGTGTATGAAAATGGTTGCAATTCCTAAACGTTTCATATGATATTTTTGTTCAACCCCTTGAATTAAAGCAGAAAGTCTGCACTGCAATTGCACCTCTTTTGTTTCATTTAAAATCCATTCTGGCGTTAAGAGCCAAAATTATGAAATTTGTTTCGGTGTACAAATATTTCTGGACCTAACTGTAGATATAGATTTGCAGAACCACACACTCAATGGCCTTACACTATGAATTTCCATTTAACATAGTAATAAGCAATTCGATTTCCTTATAATGCGAAAGTAGTACGTTTTTCACCAGAGCGCCAAAGTGTGCTGTAAGTGAAATTGTCCTCCTCAGATTCCTGACTTTAGCATAATTGAAGCTCTGTGGGATCGCTTGGACTGGGAAGAATCAAAAGCAGACGAAGTCTGTAGAAGAGTAATGGCAAATTCTTCAAGAAGCTTGGGAGAACTTCCCACTGGATTAATTTACAAAATTACACAACAGTCTGCCACTTTCCATTGTATTAGCCTTTCATTGTCTACTTTTCAAACAAAACAAAATAAAACATATTTCCTTAGATAAAGGGCTTTAGTCTGTTTCTGTAACGGGTTGAGTCACACATTTTTTTCTTTTCTGTACCCTGTAATGAAAATTCTGAAATATAACATTTATTAAACATAAATGTTTATTCTTTAAACGTAAAGAATATTATTCTTATTCTTCAAACGTAAAGAATAACAAATTATTCTTTATTATTCTCAGTTCTCCTGCATGCCCCTGTTGGAACGTTTGTTACTCGGTTCAAACCGCATCTCCAGTTTGGGCAACCGGGCTCTCCAAGGAATCCAGCGCCTTCGTGTTCTCGACCTCACCAACAACAAAATCTCTCAACTTAAAAGAAATGACTTTGAGGGCCTGCCTGTTCTTGAGGTCAGGACAGGATATTTTTCATTTTTGTTGGCGTGTGTTGTGCTTGAGTATGGGGATGGTAATCCATATTTTATTCTGATTGTTTCTTTAGGTTCTGCTCCTGGAGGGGAACAAGATCTCAGGGGGCATCAGTGACGGAGTATTCCGTAGACAGCATTACCTCAAAAAACTTAGCCTGGGAGAGTTGGACATTATATATCAGCTCTACCTGGACAAATTGTTTGTGGACTTCCCCCCCAGGCTACAGCACCTCCTCATTGATGCAGGCGAAGGAACAAACCTGTATGTGGGTACTATCACTGCTCCTAAGGTCCCCATGGTACTGGAGCTCCGGGCAAAGTTAATGATCCAGTCCTATGACTGTGTTAACAACTTGTTCCCCATGGTACGAGAAATCAAGGTGGGCCAAGAGTCTGTGTAATTTCAACCCTGTTTACAAAAAAGTAGGAGCGCTGGGTAAAATGTAAATAAAACCAGAATGCAATGATGTGCAAATTATTTATACCCTATTTTTAAAAGTACAAATAGTACAAAAACGACATAAAATGTTCAAATTGAGACATTTTATTGTTTCTTGAAAAATGTATGCCCACTTTGAATTTTATGCCAGGAACATATTAGTAAACAAAAGACTGAAAAGGATAAGTAATGCAAAAAAATGAAACCTGATGGAATGTCACTCAACTAATAACATCAATTGGCAACCGGTCAGTAACATGATTTGGTATTAAAAGATAATTCCAGAGGGGATGTGTCTGTCAGAAGAGAGGATGGGGAGGGGTTAACCACTCTATGAAAGACTTTGCAGGCAAATAGTGCAATCATTTATGAATAATGCTTCTCAACGTAAAAAAGAGTTTGAGGATCTCTCTGGTACATAATATCATTAAAAGATTCAGAGAATCCGGAGAAGTCTCTGTATGCCAGGGACAAGGTCAAAAACCAATATTACCTGGCTGTGATCATCGGGCCCTCGGGCAGCACTGCAGACATGATTCTGTGGTCTGAATAATCAAAATGTTAAATTATTTTTGGGAATCGTGGATGGCGCGTCCTCCAGACTAAAGAGGAAAGGAACCATCCGGCTTTTTGTCAGTGCACAGTTCAAAAGCCAGCATCCGTGATGGTATGGGGGTGCATTAGTGCACATGGTGTGGGTGACTTGCACATCTGTGAAGTCGCAATAAATGCTGAATAATATATACACGTTTTGGAGCAATATATGCTGCCATTCAGACAATGTCTATTTCAGGGAAGGCCTTGCTTATTTCAGCAAAACAATGCCAAACCACATTCTGCACGTATTAGAACAGCATGGCTTAGTAAAAGAGTCTCGGGGCTAAATTGGCCTGTCTGCAGACCAGTCACCCATTGAAAACATTTGGCACATTATGAAAAGAGAAATATGACCAAGAAGACCCCAAACTGTTAATCAACTGATTTCCTATATCGAGCTAGAATGGGCCAAAATTATGAAACTACAGCAGATGGTCTCCTCAGTTCCCAAACGCTTACAGTGTTGTTAAAAGAAAAGGTGATGCAACACTGTGGTAAACATGCCCCTGTCCTAACTTTCTTTTAAACGTGTAAACGTAAACAATAAAAATTCTCAGTTTCAACATTTTATATGTTGTCTTTGTACTGTTTTAAATTGAATATCGGGATAAATATTTCTCACATCATTGCATTATGCATTTATTCGCATTTTACACAGCGTCCCAGCTTTTTGTGAAACAGAGTTGTACATATTTTATTTCAAGATACGTCAATTGGTATTTTATTACCATTCAAGTATATTAAAAACAGCTGAAATGTTCTACATTTGGACAGTGTAAAATACGTATCCATGTACACAATTTGAAATTAATTTCATATAATTATTTGTATTATATATTGCCAAAATTAACATATTGGCATTTTATCCTTTATTAACAGAAGGGAGTAGTTAGATGGAAAGTAGATTGTGCGGAAATAGCATTTGTTTTTTCATTCATAGACAAGGCCGATATGGTACCTTATACTTTAGCTAACTCTTGACGTTATTGTAATGCCTCAACAAAATGGAAGATATTGGCAGTAGCATTCCCTCACATTTTGCTGATACATATATTCTGCAAGTAGGTGGGGAGAAAGATCAGATTTGCCTGTGAGTTGGATTTCATGGCCCTCTACTTCCCCAATTTGGAATCGTTGGAATACAGTGCCAATCCAGAGGCGGTTGACATCTCCTATACCACCATTAACCAGCTACGGAAGCTGAAAAGGCTCAAACTGACCAACCTGAACTTTTCTAAACACACTGACCCCAGTGTCACCTTCCGAAACTTGACTGAGCTCCGGAGCTTAGTGCTGATCAACTGTCGGCTCAACTTTCTCACCAGGGTATAGTTACTGTACATTTCAGTCAAACTCTATTTGTTCATTGTTTTCTCAAGCCTTTTCATTTTAATGCTTCTACAAATAGTTTTTGACAGGGTTGTCTCATTACTGTTCCTTCCTCACTCCTGTACTCAATCCCTCCCTCCCACCAGTCCATGTTTACAGAATTGGTGTCTCTCCGTGTACTGAGGCTGTTCAGTGAAAGTCCTCTGATCCTGTTGGAGGGAGTCTTCATTCCCCTGATCTCCCTCTCCATTCTGGTCTTTGACTATGTTGACTTTCGCTGTGAATGCTCCAACAGCTGGCTGCTGGACTGGGCAGAAAAGTCACGCAACACCCAGGTAAAACAACTTTGGCACGGCTGAAGTTTGGAACAGTAACATGAGATCCCATGTCACTTCTCTTGAGAATAGGGTTGTTAACCCTGGTGTCCAGGCTGAAATAAAAAATCTGGCCTATATATCATAATGGCAGATAAATCATCCCCAGAGAGGCATAACATTTGCTCCCATGGGTGCAAGGTATAGCCAGCAGTTCTGGAGGAGTAGCGGTTTCACTGAAAATATTTTTTGAAAACCTAATCTTTCCATTGTTTATTTGTGATGTTTTGAAAAGTTGGTTAAGTGTAGAGAGAGAGACACACCAAATCAAAAACCCAACATTTCCAATATACTTTTTTTCAGTGATATGACAAAATGTTCTTGTGGGCTCTTCGCACCCATTGAAGCTCAGTCTCTGATCCCCAGCTTAAAAGTTTGCAGACTCATCCTTCTCCCCTCCTGTAATTGAAAAATGACAATGTGTAAAGTGCTATAGGGTACAGTACATATGCAAACAATAAGAGATGGTGTTCACTATGGTTGAACAGCGAATAGATTAGCAATGATTACTGATTGGTCACATATTGTTCCAGGTTGTGCTTCTGCAGAAGCAGCAGTGTGTCTGGCACTACCAACGGCTGAACCTCCTCGCCACCATGGAGCGCCTCTGCCAGACCGAAGAGGACTTCCTGTGCTACGTCACCATGGCAGCCACCGTCTGCACCGTCCTCTGCATGGCGCTCGGATACCGCTTCCTCCACTGGCCCTGTGTGGTTCTCTTCTTCCGTGTGAGAGGGTGGATGGAGCACCGGGTGGGGAAGAAGTGGTGGAGGAAAAAGGTGATGACGGAGGCCGAGGAGGAGCAGCTGATCGAAGGGGAGGAGGAGGTGAGGTATGATGCGTTTGTGTCCTTCAGCAGTCGTGATGAGGCGTGGGTACTGGGAGTGATGGCCCCCACGCTGGAAGAGGAGGGAGAGCCAAGGCTGCGTCTTTGTCTGCACCAGCGAGATTTTGAGGTGTGTGGACGCGCGCATGCAGTAACCCTTCTCTCAATAGTATAAAATACTACATTACTTTAGCTAGCAGCAAAGGCATTGCTTAAAAGGGAAGAAAAGCGTATTAGTTCACCAAAGTCAAATATGCTAGTTTATTTTAATTTCTTTAATGTGGATGGTTGAGGGCTAAGAGAGTCAAAGATCCACAGATTCGAAAGATTCAAAGGAGCCACACAGTGTGTCTAGAATGAAAACCAAGCCTATTTTTACCCCTAACAAATTGGACCCCTCAGAGGACTGTTCCATGAGACCATGTCTTTATCTTGAAGGGTAGAATCAGCCTTGGATTGTCCCTTGTCTAGCCTTGTTAATTCTGTCACCTTCCTAGCTTGTCTGTAACACCTGCCCCAGACGAAGAAGTCATCCCAGGGGAGACAGGTAGTGAAGTTGCAAGAAGGCAACTTGCCTCTGGAGTCTAACTATGCAGTCAGAAACAGTAATCGAGTAAACTGAAAAGGACAAAGGCAGCAGAAGTATGAATCAGGCCAAGACACAGCAGACAAATCATTTGAAGAAGAGATGTCAATGCTGCTTGACCAAGAGCATGGTTTATAACGCAAATTTAGCTTGGAAGTCTTGGTCTGTTCAGCTTGAAGCTTTTACTCATTCTAGACAAACAAACAAACAAACAAAACGGTTTAGTTTAAGGAAAGCCTTATCTATGTACTGTTTTCCACGACAACACCCAGAGGGATATACACAATTGGATAGTTATACGGTTTCTTAAAAAACGGTAGTAGGGATGACTTCCAAGCTAAGACCTCTTTTTGATTTTAGAAAATCATGATACCGTCTGTTCATTGTGGTTTAAGAGCATTGAGCTGTCCATTCATCCACCCAAGCCCATACTGACTGAAATTTGTGTTCAAGTTATGAATTCATGAGAGCATGTGTGTCTAACAGCGCGACCGACTGTTAGATAACCGCAATGCTAAGCTTTACTTGACAAGTGAATTTATTACTGGACATCAGAGATTACAATTTTAACACGCCGGGAGAGGAGTGTCAGGAGTCAGGCAGCGACGACTAGCTAGTTCTTATCAACAGTTCTTTGATCGTGTGCCGATCAGCAAATCTTCTCCATACAGTGGGACTCCATATGGTGTGTCCTTCTGTATATCATCTGCAGTATACATACGCAGCCTGTTTGTCGTATTGTCCCAGGTAGGTAAAGGCATTGTGGATAACATCGCTGAGGGCATCTACAGAAGCAGAAGGACGGTATGCGTGTTGACAAGGCGCTACCTGAGGAGTGACTGGTGTGGGCTGGAGATGAGAGTGGCTACACATCGCCTGTTGTCTGAGAAGAGCCACAAACTTGTCCTCATCTTCCTCGAACACATCTCCCCTTTCGAGCTGTCTGCATTTCACAGGTAACAAACGCTTTTTAAACAACGCACTCGCCCGCATTCTAGACTTTTCACTTACAGATAGTTTCAGTCTATAATGTCCAAAAACACCCGGCGCCTGAAAACTTTCTGAACCATGCCCCTGCTGTAGACCGTCAAAACCACCCGGCGCCTGAACACTTTCTGAACCATGCCCCTGCTGTAGACCGTCAAAACCACCCGGCGCCTGAACACTTTCTGAACCATGCCCCTGCTGTAGACTGTCAAGCTCATAGGGAACACAAGAACTAGAATTTAGTCAAAATCTTAGCTTTATCGTCAATGACCTTTAATATGAATGAATGCACACCGGTGAAGAATGTATACAGTATATTTTGTAAGAGTGGATTTACAGTATATTGTACTTCATTAATGAATCAAAGGAATAAATCAAAATGACCCAAATTATACATGTATTTCCCCAAAAATAAAGTATCCCATTTATAAGATGGCGAATGCATAAAGTGTTTATACTGTACATGTGCAACAGGACAAATGCTATTCAAGCACCCTGTATTCAACCTTTTCAGCTATTGCTGTCAGGACTGTCACACTGTTTGGCAGAAAAGAGGGTTATGACACTCCTACACAAACACCTTAAACTCACTTTCAACTCAATTTTAGTTTGGAACTCATGGCCTGAATGGACTGAGCTTGTAATGGAATGAGTTGGGTGTCAGTATTTAATGTTTTTGCTGCAGGCTAGCGAAGCTGACCAGAACTCGGACCTACCTAGACTGGCCCGAGGATGAGGATGAAAGGGTAACATTCTGGGAGCGTTTACGAAGAAACATTGCAGAGAGAGACGCTGATGAACTGGTGAGAGACACCATTTCCACCGCTGTTCTGACTAAATAAACATTTCTACTGTGGGTTAGTTGTCTATGCCTCCGAAGTGACAATGAGGTCTAAGGGTTTGAACCTTGGCTGTGCCTTATCAGCAGTGGACAGGAGTATCATATAGTGTAGGCTAATGTAATTCATTTTCTATAACTGCAGAGGCAGGCATTTTGCCCAGTTGAAAATCAGCCCAACTATTGTCTCCATTGCTGGTATCAGGATTTTTTTGGTAAGCCCTGAATGTTTTGGAAGCAGGATATTAACACAGCTGGTATTAAGAAACGGGAAAGCACGCAATGGGAGATGAGTGCTTTGTTTTCAGAGCTTGCACTTGTTTGGCTTATCAGCAGAGCATGTCCGCATCTGCAGATGGCTCAAAGTGAGCTACTGCAGATGGGAAAATCGAAACTGCCCAGCGACTTTGAGCAATATGATATTGAGACTGTGCTTATTCAGTTTTGGAGTCTCTTAACTAATGGCCTCTTAACTGGACTCCTGAAAAAGACTGTAAAACAACTGCAGCTCATTCAGAATGCTGCTGCTAGAATGTTAACCAGGACCAAGAAAACAGAGCACATCACTCCGGTTCTTAAATCTTTGCATTGGCTTCCAGTCAGTTACTGAATAGAGTGGTGCTTTTAGTTTATAAATCTCTAAATGGTTTAGGACCCGAATACATTTCTGATATGTTTGCAGAATATAAACCGAGCAGGGATCCATGAACACATGTCAGCTAATAGAGCCCAGAGTCCAAACTAAACATGGAGAAGCTGCGTTTAGCAGTGCATCCCGAAAAGGAGGTGGTGCTGCTAATATTTATGACAGTAAATATAAATTTACTCTCAAACACTCATCACTGATCACTGATTTTCATTCTATTGAAGTTTTACTCATGAAACTTAACCAGGCCGATAAATCGTTTTACATTGCTACTATTTATAGGCCTCCCGGGGCATAAACAATGTTCCTCAATGAGTTTCCAGAATTCTTGTCTAACCTTGTAATCATGGCAGATAGTATTCAAATTTTTGGCGATTTCAATATTCATATAGAATAGTCCAATGATCCTCTTTAAAAAGCCTTTGAAGCCATAATTGACTCAATGGGTTTTATCCAACATGTCTCAGGTCCAACAAATTGCCACAATCACCCCTTAGATTTAGTCCTGTCACGAGAAATGGATATTGTAGATCTAATAATTTCCCCCTCAAATCCTGGATTATTGGATCACTGTCTTATTACATTTACCATTAAAACAAGAAATCCCCTTGCTCCACAAACAATGAGTTTCAAAAGCCGTACTATAAATTCTCAGACTACAAATAAATTCCTTGATATTCTTACAAGTTTGCTCATTAACGAGTAAATAAATCTGTAAACGATCAAAACACTGAGAAATACATTAGACACGGTAATACCACTACAAACAAAAGAAATACGCAACAAGAAACTTGCTCCCTGGTACACAGACAATACTAGAGCCCTTAAGCAAGCCTCCAGAAAATTGGAGCGAAAGTGGGGCTCCACCAAGTCCAAGACCTGGATAGACTGTACACTACAATACCGAAAATCACTCACGTCTGCTCGATCACCTTATTTCTCCAACCTGATTGAGGCTAACAAAAACAATCCAAAATGTCTCTTCGAAACAGTTGCTAAATTAACAAAAAAGCGAAGCTCAACAAGTGAAGTGGGTCCATTAGAAAACAAATAACTGACTCCTCAAAATTATGGTCCTCAATCAGTTGTCCTAAAAAATTCCTGAACCTCCCTGACCAGGTGTCAATGGGGACACATACATTTTTTGATACCGTATCGCTCGACACATTCACTAAATTTGTAATGAGTTCTAAACCCACAAACTGTCAGCTGGATCCCATTCCAACAAAATTACTTAAGGAGCCATTTCCTGTGCTAGGTCAGCCAATGTTGAACATAATAAATTGCTCCCTTTCCTCCGGATGTGTACCAAACTCACTAAAACAAGTCAAAGGTATGCTTTGGTGTTCCTCAAGGCTGGGTTCTGGGCCCATTATTGTTCTCACTATATATGCTGCCTCTGGGCGATGTAATCCGAAATCACAATGTACATTTTCACTGTTATGCTGATGACACAGTTATACATTTCAATGAAGCATGGAGAAGCCCCAAAATTAGCTACTTTGGAAGCATTCGTTTCAGATATTAAGAAGTGGATGACAGGGAACTTCTTGCTCTTAAACTCAAGAAAAAGATAAATGCTCATTTTAGGACCCAAGAAACAAAGAGCATTGTTAGCAGATCTCACTGTGAACCTCGATGGCTGCATGGTCGTATCCCAAAAAACTAAGAAACTTTGGCATTACCCTTGACCCTGACCTCTCCTTTGATGAACATATATGTCTCAAGTTGCTGATTTAAATTTTTGAAACATTGCAAAAATCAGAAACTTTCTATCAAAAACGGATGCAGAAAAACTAATCCATGCTTTCGTTACTTCTAAACTAGATTACTGCAATGCTCTTCTTTCCGGTTACCCTGACAAATCAATTAATAAACTTCAATTAGTGCCGCACACGGCTGCTAGAATCCCAATTAGAACAAAATTGAAAACATTAATCCTGTACTAGCGTCCTTACACTGGCTGCCTGTTAGGGTTGATTTTAAGGTTTTACTCTTAACCTATAAATCAATACATAGACTTGCTCCTACTTACCTTGCTGAAATGATCCAGCCATACATACCTACACGTAACCTACGATCGCAAGATGCAGGCCTTTTAACTGTACCTAGAATTTCTAAACAAACAGTTGGCCGCAGGGCCTTTTCTCATAGAGCTCCACTCCTGTGGAATGATCTGCCAATAAAGGTTAGAAATGCAAACTCAGTGCAAACTTTCAAGTGTCTACTAAAAACTCATCTCTACAGCACGGTTTATAATTAGGTGTAGCCTGGCCCGGGGGTGTGAAGGTGACCAGTAGGCTTGATACTGTCCACCCTTGCTGTCTTGCCAGGTGGGCTCTCGTCGCCACTGGGATGCCCTCCCTCCAATGCCTTTCTGGGGAAGAGTTATTGGCTTGTTGTTGTCTCTCTGTTGCACACTTGTGCAATTGGGCGGTACTCTGCTGGCAATACTCTGCCATCATTCAGGTTGGTTGCGGTTGTTGGGTGTCCCTTTGGTTGATGCTTGGCAATGTGGGTGGATTGATTTCCTGCCTGTTGGGCCCTGTCCGGGGCCTCCCCCGGGTAGGGCTACAGTGTCACCGGACCCCCCCGTCTCAGTTCCAAGATCTTATGCTGCTATACTATTGTGCTCGAGGATTGGGTCAGTTCTCCTTCCCCACGAAGTTCTCCTTCTCCACTATGAATTGTTGTTATGAGGAATACATTTTCTGAATTTTCCCAGTCTCCTCCTGTTTTAAACTTTAGGAGGACATGAGGTCCTGGTCCACACCTGCAGAGTACCTGGTTTGGGGGGCCCATTGCTGTCCCTGTCCTTGTCCATCTGGTCATACTTCTGACCTAGTCTAAATTTAAATAGACTATGGATTTAGCCCACATGCATTTATTAATTATTCCAATTTGATTCTTAATATCTCACCCGGCACAGCCAGAAGAGGACTGGTCACCCCTCTGAGCCTGGGTCCTCTAGGTTTATTCAAGCAGTATGAATTGTGCTATATTAATAAACTTGCTTGCTCCTCTCTGTGGGCACACTGTCAATCAGAATAAGGGAGACAATCGTTGATTGGGTGTGCCAAATTAGGGTAAACTTAATTGAAGTCCCATAAGAGGACTTCAATCACCAATCAGGAAACTTAAATCACCTGGACAATTTGGCCGGAGTCCAATAATTTTACAGTCTTTTGTTTTGTTTATTTTCCGGCCAAAAGACGGTCATTGCCAGCTGACAGGAGCCCTGATGCATAGTCACATACGTACACACAACATTTTAAACAGGATCCTGGGTCAAAACCATAACACCTTAACAATTCTTCACCGTTTCATTTATTTAAAAGGAACATTGTTGACAAAAAAAGTTTGAAACATCACTCCGAAGTAGTGAAATATATGAATGTCCAAATGTACTTGGCACTGTCTGTAGCTTATGTAGCAGCCTTCCAATACGTCACGGTGTCTGCGTGTTGGCGAATGTAACTGACATGTGCCATAGGCATTGGCTGTGTAGTGCATAAATCAATTACAGTGTCCAGATGTTTACATTTACTGATCCATTCATTACTCGCAAATATAATTATAACTTTTTTGCATCCAGGTAGAACATGGTTTTAATCAAGCATTTAGGCAGCCATATTTGAGCTACTGCAACATTACCTGCAGACACTACAGTCAGAACGGTCTCACTCAGCAAGCATGGCTATCTGCATTACCCCTCCTGTATAAATGCAGTCCCACTATAGGTTACTGCCACCTGGTTATACACAAGTGTATTACATCTAAACTAAACACAGGGAAAAAAATTGAATGGCTCTTACATTAAGTTTAAATTTTCATAGTAAGCCCTCTAATTCAATGTTTTTTTCAGCAAGATCAACAGGAAGCATCATGAAGCATCCCAAAGTCCTCTACATGTTCCCTGGGATGTTCTAAAGGCCTCTGCATGTTCCCTGGGATGTTCTAAAGGCCTCTGCATGTTCCCTGGGATGTTCTAAAGGCCTCTGCATGTTCCTTGGGATGTTCTAAAGGCCTCTGCATGTTCCCTGGGATGTTCTAAAGGCCTCTGCATGTTCTATGTTTAGAGTCTCTTAAGGGGGAAGTTAAGGGACTGGTTTTCTAGACTTTTGGTTGCATATTAATATCTTATTTTGACATTTCTTTCTTTGCCACCATTGTTTTTTTCTTGTTGCCTTTTTTCAATTATTCATTTAATTAACGATAATTCAATGTAATTCATCTTGAACTGTAGCTGATCTGAATGTATTTGAGCAGAACGATAACATACAAAAATATAAAAAATATTCCCTCTTGAAAATTATACATTAGGATTAGTTAGATGTTGTTAGTGTATTACAGGAAAACTTAAAATAACACAAAATAAAAGTCCACTTTCTATAAGTAACTAATTGATGCAGTGTCATTTTCGAGTAGCTTTAATCTAAAATAATGATACACATAGTGATAACTGAGAACTAATGTGTGTTCTGCATGCGTGCGTGTGCGTGCATGCGTGCGTGGGTGGGTATATTGGGCTCCTGAATAGTGCCATGGTAACATTCCTGCACTAACTGAAATGTAAACCACTCTGAATCAAACCGTCTGCAAAATGATAACAATATCAGATGTAAAAGTAACTTTCACCATTAAAAACAAAGTGGTGTATTTCTGGATAAGAACACGTTGAAGAAACACTATCATACTGTGTAAAACAAGTGTCATTTTCCACAAACCATGTTTATGTCTTTAATTGGGACTATTAACGTTGATGTAAAATTGTAACAGCCTGATTTCAAATAGTGTATATACGTCACAAGGAAGTATTGTTTGGCATTCCTAAAAATGTATAGGGTTTAGAAAAACATCCAACAAACGCCGACTCTGAGTAGGATTCCCACCGTGTCTTATCCATTATAGCCAGAGGGTTGGATTTATTTCACACACTGTGACTCTTGTCAGAATCGGAAAAAAACATTACTACAATTACAAGACAAACTATTTGAATCTTCATTAAACTGATGTTAGATTTCATTTAAGTCCGACTCATTGGTTGATTGTTTTAAATACGAGGAAAGGAGTGAGCCTTACGATTGCGTACCGGGCGTTGACATTTGTGGGGGGGGTCCTTTGGGACATGCCAAGGTTCCTCAGCCACTGCGGCAGAGGGTGAATTTCAGGCCACCCCTATTTCAGAACACTTATCTGTCCCACTGTATCTAATATACTCCCTTTTCACCTCCGTGTCAGTTATGGATGGACAGTTTCAGTTCTTACAGTAGCCCGGGATTATGTTCACCAAGTCTTTCAGGGTTCTTATAGTGAGAGAAGCTTCCCTGTAAGCTTTCTTGTCAATCAACCTCACTAATTAGTGATTCAGACTGCTCTTACTAATTAAAGATGTAGATGTAAAATGTTTATTTTTGTTTATTTCTGTCCTAATCCCTATCCCTTTCATGCACAGCCAGAGTAACCTCATTCTGACAGTACGTTTGTGCCTTTAGAGCATAGTGGTACGTTAAACTTGATGGACTACAGCTAATCCTGCGCCCGCACACAACTTAATCGTGTTTGTATGTCTTGTCTGTGTAAATAGTGACTGTTGGTCCGTAAGCAGAACATTTTCTTGTCTCTGTGTGAATGAGCAACTGAAAACCATGGCTGCGATAATCTTCTAAGTTATTTAACAGTTACTGTCTCCTAGCTTTGAGAAGAGTTATTGGCCCAGTCTGCCCCATAATGCACTGCAGTAGAACCTCAAAGTGGGCCTGTGGTGGGCCAGCAGCGTTTAGATGTGAATTGCACAATCAGAATCCTAATTCCATCACAAGCAGCAAACCATGACACTATGTTCACCCCCGCCGAAATTACAACTTTATTGCCATTCTCTCTAGGAAAGTGTATTTTAGCAAGCTGGGGGACATTTTCTGTTTTCTGGGAAGTATGGTTTCTGTGTCTGAGCTGTGCGGTTTAATAAGTTCAAGCTGATGTTGACTTTATGGGTGTGGTGGAATTATGTCTGTCTCTGCTGATTCATCTGCCAAAACACACCAACACACACAAATATCCGTACTTTACTCTAGCCTAATTTGAACCTTACTGAACACGATTCACTAAAAAGCATTCAAGGTGTTCCAGGCAAGACTTGGCTTGTTTCTCCTCCATTGTTCCTCGGGCAAGTGGGAGGCCAATTACGTCACAACTTCCCATCATAACTAATGGTAGCCTCCTGCTTGAAGTTTGCAGCTGTGTAAAAAACAAGTTTTTGCAAAATACGTGTGTGTGTGTGTGCGCGCGCGCGCGCGTGCGTGTGTCACTGATGTGTTGTGAATTCGTAATAATTTATACATGACTTACCAGGGTTTATAGTTTTTTTTCTAGTCAACAACATTTCATGTTTTTTAAGGATCAAATAACATTCCATCTTTAAAAAATACTCAAATATTGACTTTCTAACTACAGCGCAGTTATCGATAGGCTACAACAAAACGAATCAACATGCTGTTTGCAGCTCTTCCCCTCATTTTACCTCTTTCCTAACTCCTATCTCTCCCTGTGTATACGCCCTATGACATAACAAAAGTTGGGCAAAGAAAAAATCACGGAAGGGAACGCAGCTAGTTTGTCAAGTTTAAGCCTTGAGAAGAGTGCCTGAGAGTCCAACAGAGACAGAAAAAGAGAGAGTGAGCCTGGACAAGAGACATTTCTGTTCACATTTGTACTTGTTCGCGATAACGGTGAGTAGATCAATGTTAAGGTATGTCTTGAATGTTTGATGTTATGTTAATTCAAATGTGTGCTGATGGATCCAAAAGGGCCTCCCAGAAACAGACGTTTTTTCAATTTTAGCTAATTTCCACCGTTCGTTCATCAATAATGGATAGTTTACGAATGCGGCACCAGGGATCGTGTTTTCCTTGTCGGTAACCCAAACCTTAATCCCCTTACATCTCAGGAGAAACCGGAGAGTGTCTTTATTTATTTACTTGCCCTATGTCAGTCTTACCTCGGGACCACTCTACAAATCGACCGGATTAGTTAGGCTAAATGTAGAGGCGGGGGACCCAAACCCAAGGTGGGCACCCCAATCTTCTCCAGTTACGCGAGAGCTCAAGAGTGGCTGGTGCTGCCGTAGTTGGCATTACAAGCTAGTGGACAATGACATCCGTTCGAGTCTGTCAACAGAATCGACACTCACAGTGGCCCAGTGAAACCGCAGCCAGGGCAGCTCCCTCGTCCCTCTTTTCACCCTGAATTATTCACGGTAGACTCCGGCAGCGCGAGTCGAATGGCAATGGCGACCTATGTGTATTTAATAGCGCGGGGGAGAAATTGCATGTCCCAACAGAGATGCGATGACAGCAACATGCAGGTATGGTTGCGGAAATGATATAGTCACACCTAGTAACCTACGGGTAGGAACTCATCCCCGCCGATTGCTTCTGATTGGGCGTCGTAAACCAGTGGACGTAGCTCTAATCCTGGACAAGACATTATGTACACGATTTTACACAGCGCTCATTCTATAGACAGCCAGCAGAGGATTTCATAATTTTCATCGCTGCCAGGGACCCACCCAAAAGCCACCTTCAAACATAACATATATATATACCCCCTACTTCGAGCCCAGACCTTTGCTCTGACGACTTGAATAGGGGAGACCACGCCCTGATCAATTAAACATGTTATGTGGGATTCCTGGTTTTTCCAGGTCATAAAAAAAAAAAACACCAAGCTAATCCACTCCTCCATTGCCTGACCCAGTTCTGTCCAGGGTTCTGTTCTGTATTCTGCTGCAGCCCAGCCATATTAGTTTCCACACGTTATTCTCTGTTCGGATCTGAGACACCAATGGAACAATCTGCTCACCAATCACTCCGATATAGGCCTCACACACGCACACGCAGCTTGTCCTAATTATGCACGATGTGTTTCGAAGGTGTCCTTTGCTCAGGACATCCACAGGTTTGTAAAATAGTGATGAGAGGGAAGAACATAATGAAAGATGACCAGCATTGTGGGTCTGTGGTTCGGGGGGTTGGAGAGGGTTACTGGAGATTATATATGTGTGTGTGGATATCAAGAATCCTACACCTGCTGTCAAAAGAGGGGTGTGTTCTCCTCTCACCACTAATTAGGCTAATGCTATAGCTGCACTAATTGGCCTTGGCCCCGGGCAATGGTGGGTGTTTTTATTTCTGGGGGCGAATATGTGTGTCTGTATGAGATTTATGTGAACCCAGTGTGTGTGTGTGTGTGTGTGTGTGTGTGTGTGTGTGTGTGTGTGTGTGTGTGTGTGTGCGCGTGCGCACTGAGGATGTGAATCTGTGGCTTTTTACTCTACAGATACCCTGATCACATCGCTCCAACACATCTGTCATCACAATAACCATTCCTTAGGACATCACCCCAATGCGTCTGTCATTACCATTACACTTCCTTATAAGATAACCCCAGCACACCTAACATTACCCATTACCCTTCATTATGACATCACCCCAGCACACCTAACATTACCCATTACCCTTCATTATGACATCACCCCAGCACACCTAACATTACCCATTACCCTTCATTATGACATCACCCCAGCACACCTAACATTACCCATTACCCTTCATTATGACATCACCCCAGCACACCTAACATTACCCATTACCCTTCATTATGACATCACCCCAGCACACCTAACATTACCCATTACCCTTCATTATGACATCACCCCAGCACACCTAACATTACCCATTACCCTTCATTATGACATCACCCCAGCACACCTAACATTACCCATTACCCTTCATTATGACATCACCCCAGCACACCTAACATTACCCATTACCCTTCATTATGACATCACCCCAGCACACCTAACATTACCCTTCATTATGACATCACCCCAGCACACCTAACATTACCCTTCATTATGACATCACCCCAGCACACCTAACATTACCCTTCATTATGACATCACCCCAGCACACCTAACATTACCCTTCATTATGACATCACCCCAGCACACCTAACATTACCCTTCATTATGACATCACCCCAGCACACCTAACATTACCCTTCATTATGACATCACCCCAGCACACCTAACATTACCCATCACCACAACCCTTTCTTAGGACATCACCCCAAAACATCTGTCATTACCCTTCCTTATAAGATAACCCCAGCACACCTAACATTACCCATCATCATTACCCTTCCTTACAACATCACCACATTGCCATATTTTGCACAAAAGGTCTTAACTGTAGTAATGTGAACCTTTGGCTTTCTGTCTGCTTTTGGTGATCAGGTATCCTACCAGGTCAGAGGTCACAGCACCTATTGTGTTTACCTCACAGACTGGTGCTCCATTCTCCCCCACTGCTGTCCCCCACCTCCTCTCCCCCTGCCCCCCCTATCTTCTCTCTATCACTCCCCCACTGCTCCCCTTCTCTCCAATCCTTCTTCATCCATTTATCCATTCTCCCCTCTGCCCCCCCCCCCCTCTGCCTCATATTTGCCTCCCTTCCCTTTTTCCCCTCCCTCCATCCCTCACCTCTCCCCACACCTTTCTGCATTCCTCCAATCACCCCTTCTCTCACATCCCTAGGTTCCTTTGTTCACCTCACTAATTCCTCCTCCTATCTCCCTCCCTCCACCCGAGACACCCCCATGCTTCCATCTCAACAGACCTAAGTAGTTCAGATGTTTGTAGTGAGTCTTTGATTCCTCTTCTCTCCTCTCCCTGTAGTAATGGAGTCCGCCATTAAGACAGTGGTCAGTGTGTATCTGAAGTCTGCCAAAGGGAAGGAAAGTCTAGGAGATAAAGACTTCCAAACCATGGTCAAGAAACAGCTTGGCAACATCATGACTGTAAGTTCCACCTAACCCATGTCCTCCTTTCACTATGTGTCTAATACAAACCTAACCCTGTACTTGACCCTGTATTCATGTCTCAACATCTTAGTTAAACCTAAACCTAGCCTTAACCCTATATTCATCTTTCCACACCCAGATCCAACCTAATCCTGTATTGATGTTCCAACTCTAGCCTTAACCCTGGATGAATGTTCCCACATCCTGGTTTGATCACAACCTAACCCTAATATATAACCTGACTCTAGCTTTAACCCTGGATGAATGTTCCCACATCTTGGTTTGATCACAATTTAACCCTAATTTATAACCTAACTCTAGCCCTAACCCTGGATGGATGTTTCCACAAGATTGATAAATGACTTTTCTCCTTCTCCCCCCCCCCCCCCCCCCCCCCCCACACACGCACACAAACACACACAGGAAACAGACAGTTCATCTGCCATCAAGGAAATGCGTAAAGGGCTGGATGAGAACAACGATGGGAAGGTCAGCTTCCAGGAGTACATGACTCTGATTGGCTACCTGGCCAACACCCTCAGTGAGGAGAAGACTGCAGCCAACAATGCACCTGCCTCTTAGGCACTCCATTAGACATTCTATAAGGCTTCTTTGGCAGTCTATAAGGCAGGATACTTCAATCCTAGTTCTCAGCACCCGGAGGATGTGCAGGCTTCATTACACCACCGACACATCAGGTTAAAGTAAAACGGGTCAGAATGGAGTTGAATGGTGTGTAGGTTCACATGGCAACAGTTGAAGAGCACTGACCTACTGCCTCATACTCCAGTAGAGGATTAGAAACTTGTCTTGGACCCCCCCCCCCTTTCTTTAGACCTCATCACTGCATGCATCATCCTCACACCAGTTACTTCCAAGTATTGAACCCTGCAAATACACTACAAATCTGTATCTGTGTTATAATAATGTTACCCACTGGCTTTATAAAACTGTTATGAAGGCATTTTTAAAATAACATGTGACTGTTGTGGTTCTTTATTCTAACTGAGGAACATTGGTTAGCACGGTGTACTGTTAATTACATTATACGTTTACAGTATGACCTTCTCTGGGTGATCCTGTGCCAGGAAGTCTCTCTCGCTCTCATACAAGCACACACACACACACACATACAGATCTTAAAACCTACCTGCTGATACGTTTCCATGGCCACCAGCAGCAGTGCCTCCTTAATGTAGTCATGTCACACTCTGTGGTCCACAAAACAACAGTATATGGAAACTGGACACCATCAGTTTTCCTCTGCACTGCATGCATGCACACACACACAGGTTTCTGAGTGCCCCAAGTTGAGATAAGCACTACAATAAATTAAAGCAGATCTACATAATACAAAAGGTGGTCTATACTGCAACAAAGACAGATCTATACAAAACGCTTCTATAACACATCCCTACAAAATACACCAGGGGTTCTACAATGTAGCAAATATGGACCTGTACAATCCACCAGGGGTTCTACAATGTAACAAATATGGACCTGTACAATACACCAGGGGTTCTACAATGTAACAAATATGGACCTGTACAATACACCAGGGGTTACATACTAATGCAAAGACATCTGCGGTATAAACTAGAGGCTGCGTGCTGTAACAAACCCTTGCACAAGTTTTGTTTTATAATAAATCTCAATTATAGATGTTCAGTTTCATAGAAAGTGATAAGATCAACTGATAGCTGCTGTCATGTATAAATGACTTCCCAAACAAAGTCCTGTTTCTTTGACACCTCAGGCTTTAGAAGGCTGTATTTCAGCTCTGAATGTCATGGAATCAAACTAAATGTAATCCCATGTCCAGAGTCCTGTCTTCCTCTGGTCTTTCATAGCTTGTTTCTAATATGAATCACTACAGATGTATGTGTAGGGATAAATCTCAATAACATTGCAAATATTTACTATACTACTATATGAAGAAACTCTCCTCAAATAAAGGTAGGCCTTCAGTAAAATGCAATATTTTATTATTTTGAATTTGAATTGCAATTCAAATTTAATAAAGACATTAGAAAATCCTCACGAGTTTGAACAGGCCAATCGGAAGTCTGGGGAAGGCAAATCAGCAACCTTCGTCTTTTTTTATGACAGGTAAATGCCCACACCATTCAGTTTTTGGGATACATTGTTCAGGTATGCCTACTGACATTTTTTATGAAAATCTTTGGAAGGAAAATGACTGCTCATGTTGTGTGTAATTCAATGTAATGTAATTTTTAAAAGAAACCCAGAGTAGGTTGTTTTATCTCAGGGATTATATTTTGTCTTTGAAAGACGGTGTATTGTTGGCCCCAAATATATAGCAGTGTTTCAGTGTCTTATGTTTAGTGGTTGAATCCATTTTAACACACGGTACAATATGGCTTCTGGTGGAGGCTACAGTAATCCACTGCTACACTTAAGACAGGCAAGTGATCTGTTTGGATCTATGCACTGTAACTCTCTCTGGCCAAAGACACCCTCTGAACACAGAATAAACACACCTCATCCCCCCTCTACTCTCATCCTCTCTGCTTTTCCTCCTCCAAACCTTGGCTCACTCCGGAACATACTAAGGCAATCATTCGTCATTCATTTATTACACATCCCTCGCAGGTAAAAGTGTGTGACTGTTTTCCAGTGTTGTGGACACTAGGTTAAGTGTGCCATCCCATTGTGATCTGTAGAAGTTCACCTCAGTCAAGATCATATTTCAAAGTAAGTCTGAATTTGATCACCCTGAGGGTAGTAAATGGCATTGTGGTGTCATGTCTGACAACTTCTAGGATGGGTATCCCATCCATCGTGGGATCTTATCTGTCCATCGCAGGAGGGCAGGTGTCCGTCGTGTAAATAGAGAAGGAGGGGAGGAGACTGGCGGGGTTAGAGGAGTGAGGCGTATTTAAGAGCCTGCCCTTTGCCTCTCCTCCACGTTCTTTGCTTCTTTCCCTCTCCTCTCTCTCTTGGTGTCCAGCTGCAAGCCAACACTCCTCTGTCAATCAGGTAAGCCAGATGTGATGAGGTCGTTTGTGGTACTGCTCTCCTAAACAGTTACAAATATCATTCTTCCAGAAAAGGGAGAGCACAGGTCTTTAGACATCATTACTCTGTGTTCTTAGAAAAAAGGGTTCCAGAAGTATTCTTCAGCTTGTCCCATAGGAGAATATATGGAAGAAAAAATGTTGGTTCCATGTACAATCGTCTGTTGAATGGAATCGAAAAGTGTTCTAACTGGAACCAAAAAGGTTTTATTGAAGGGTCCTTGTATGGGGAATGCTGGAGAAATCTTTTAGGTTCTAGATAGCACCTTTCTTCTAAGAGAGGGTTTTCATGTCACTACTCTGGGATGACAGTCTGTACAGAGATTCTGATTGGTTGAAGTTCATTGTTGTATACATGCTCTGCCCTGCTGTATTTCCTCTGCACTGAACTCGTTGATTCATTTTCTATAAATGTCTTGTTTACAAAAATTTGTGTAGATTTATTTTGGGGAAGAAGTGAATGCCATTTTTGGGGCAGATTCGTAGAGTGGTCATGTTTGGGAATGGTCAGGGAGTGAGGGTGATTAGATAGAGGTAGAGTGGTCTGTGTTTGGGAACAGTGAGGGTGATTGTATAGAGGTAGAGTGGTCCTTGTTTGGGAATGGTCAGGGAGTGAGGGTGATTAGATAGAGGTAGAGTGGTCCTTGTTTGGGAATGGTCAGGGAGTGAGGGTGATTAGATAGAGGTAGAGTGGTCCTTGTTTGGGAACAGTCAGGGAGTGAAGGTGATTAGATAGAGGTAGAGTGGTCCTTGTTTGGGAACAGTCAGGGAGTGAGGGTGATTATATAGAGGTAGAGTGGTCCTTGTTTGGGAACAGTCAGGGTGTGAAGGTGATTAGATAGAGGTAGAGTGGTCCTTGTTTGGGAACAGTCAGGGAGTGAGGGTGATTATATAGAGGTAGAGTGGTCCTTGTTTGGGAACAGTCAGGGAGTGAGGGTGATTATATAGAGGTAGAGTGGTCCTTGTTTGGGAACAGTCAGGGAGTGAGGGTGATTATATAGAGGTAGAGTGGTCCTTGTTTGGGAACAGTCAGGGAGTGAGGGTGATTATATAGAGGTAGAGTGGTCCTTGTTTGGGAACAGTCAGGGAGTGAGGGTGATTATATAGAGGTAGAGTGGTCCTTGTTTGGGAACAGTCAGGGAGTGAGGGTGATTATATAGAGGTAGAGTGGTCTGTGTTTGAGAACGTTCAGGAGGTGGGGTACATATAACTTTCTCTGCAGTGTTTCCAGCCATCTGATTCACCTCTAGCAAAGAGTAGCTCAGGTTCCTGTGTCCCAGTTCGTCCTGGTTTGGGACGGACAGGCCCCAGGTTATAGATAGAGTGGTGTGAGTTTCACTCTTATCAGCAGGTTGGAAAGCTCACATAACCTGATCACTATTACAGCTCTCCAGTTCATCCTATGGGTCTCACCATGGCTCACCACAGATCCAAATCATTCAATGGGAAAGTGAATCTTACTTACCATACAGGTCTCACTGTCTGTTACAATTTATGCAGTAGGACTCCAGTAGTTGGGGGCTAATGTTGTGGGCTTTGTGCCATTTCAGAACTACCAAGGGTGTCTCTCTCTATTCATCCATTAATCTCTCATTCTTTGTGTCCTGCTGTGGTCAGCAGTAGATATCAATCTGATCCTGGCTTCCATGAGAAAAAACACATTCATCATGCTGAGGCTACAGAAGTGGATGTCCTACTGTAATGTCTAACACTTACCAGCTTCTCTCTGCAGTATGTCTGACAAAACAGAGACCGTTTCCACACTGGAGAATGCCATGCAGCTGATGATCCAAACCTTCCACAAGTACTCTGGGGACGAGGGCGACAAATACACCCTGAGCAGAGCAGAGCTCAAAGTGATGCTCACTACTGAGCTAGGGAATTACCTGGGGGTAAGGAGATCCGAACACTGACACCGACACACACACTCACACACATATTGTAAAACTCTTCCGTGTTCCCATGTCCAGAATGCCCAGGACAAGGATGCAGTGGACAAGGTGATGGCTGACCTGGACGCCAATAATGATGGCGAGGTGGACTTCACTGAGTTCATCATCCTGGTTGGAGCCCTGACCGTAGCATGCAACGACTTCTTCCTGGAGTACAATGAGAAGGGAGAGAAAAAGAAGTGACCGAACTCTCACACTTATGTTTTCTCTGACACGCACAAGCAAATATGTACTCTCCCACACCAATGCTCAGTCTTACACACACACACACACACACACACATACCTGCACACACTGAGTAAGAGGAGTGGAAAATTATGGTTATGATGATGTTGATGAGATGTGTCCATTTTACCCCTGCCTTGACCAAATATTTATTAACTCTCTCTCTCACTCTCTCTCTCTCTCACACACACACACACACACACACACACACACACGCACACGCAAACAGTAAGATATGTTCAGAGTTTTGAAGTTGGAGTTTAAAGTCAGTATCAATAAGTCATTGTTGAATATGTGAATATCAATTCTGGGTTTTTTCATAAGTTTTGTAAACCTCTAATCATTTTATGTTTATTTATTGGTTAACTGTTCCTCCTCAATAAAATGAATTACATGACATTCAACCAAAGCTTTGTTGAGGTGTTTGTTTGTGGTATTGACATGTTGAGCTATTCCTCATGTCCAAGTCTCTTGGGTGAAAAAAGTAGTAGCACAGGCTGGCCACCAGATGGTGGCAGAGTAAAAGACACCGGAGAGGGACTTGACAGGTTTTCTCAATCTATTGGGCAATTCTTTTTTAAACAGTCATAACATTCTCTGATCTGTAAGGGCAATTGTCACAACTGTTTTCTGGGGACATCACAACTATATGGCATGTCTGAAAATTTTTATTGTGTCAGTATATTGGCCCCATTCTGATTTTGCCCACATTATTACCAACTTATAGATCATTTAAAGATGCGTTATGTTGTGATTGTTAAATTAAGGTCAAGATCAGGATGAAGGAGGCATTTCAGAGGCAAGTGTAAAGGATGGTGACAGATTGTCTGTCGAACAGCAGATCTAACAGATATGTCCCCAGCAGACCCATTAAACTATCCTCCCATTTATAGGATGATAATAATAAGGTAACTTGGCTAAATATTAAATGAATCGAAATAATAGAACAGGCGAGACTTTCTGGATCGTGACACTGGATGTGTTTCTATTGCCTATGCAGCGATGTGATACCGAATTGTACTTCCATTGGTCAAACATTACAAACATCAATACTACTGTGGACCAGAAGTGGGTCCTGCACGTTTGCACACACAACAGTTGGTTGGTATTAGGAGGTTAATATCACCATGGAATAGGCCTCTAGGTCTGTTAGCCCAGTGATTGCCTTGAATCAGGTCACTAACTCGGTATGGGGGGGGAACTTCAGCAACATTGGTATTAGAAAGACAGGAAATGTTGCTTTCTTTCCTGTGGTGTAGGTTTTATGTGAGCTCAGGGTAATTCCAGTGCAGAACTAAAGAGTGTGTGTGACCATGTGTGATAGTGTTTCGGAAGAATACAACAGAAACAGAACTTTGAACTGGACCTTTATTGGACTGTTTAAGGTGTGCACTGGAACAAAGCTGTGAGGGGACTAGAGGACACAACGCTCTATTCTGACATGTGGGGGGCTGCGGGGACAGGAGGATAGAGGGAGGAGTGAGGAGTGAGACAGGAGGACAGACAGGAAGGAGGGAGGAGTGAGACAGGAGGACAGACAGGAAGGAGGGAGGAGTGAGACAGGAGGACAGACGGGAAGGAGGGAGGAGTGAGAGATGAGGACAGATGGGAAGGAGGGAGGAGTGAAACAGGAGGACAGACAGGAAGGAGGGAGGAGTGAGACAGGAGAACAGACAGGTAGGAGGGAGGAGTGAGACAGGAGGACAGACAGGAAGGAGGCAGGAGTGAATAAGGAGAACAGACGGGAAGGAGGGAGGAGTGAGACAGGGGGACAGACAGGAAGGAGGGAGGAGTGAGACAGGAGTACAGACAAAGCGAGAGACACAGCACAAACTGGGAGTAGGGAGGGAGGCAGGAGGGAGAGAGAGAGGGAGTGAGGGAGACAGAAGGACATAGTGAAGAGAGAGAAAGGGACAAAGACAGGGGACGTAAAGCACTGCGCCACAGCTCTACAGCCAAGCCCTTAAGTGGGAAAGGGAACAGCTCCCTACTCCTCAGGATTCAACAGCAAGACTCTTCACACTCCTGGGAACGTCCTGGGGTTCCCCTGGGAATATCCAGGGTAATCCTGGTCTATCCCACTGTGAAAAGCCTGTGTGTCCCACAGACTTCCATAAGGTCATAGAAGGGTATCACCCAGGATGGCAGCTAACACCTAGCTATGGAGGTATATTGTGTTAGCTGTTCTTCGACACGGAGGCGGGCTGGTTATTATCATAATCACGGACTGTGATCCAGGGAGAGGGAGGACGAGGGGGAGAGGGCGGGGGAGGTTAAACGGTGAGGGAATTACACTCTCTGGCACACTGCATCCGACAGATGTGATAATGCAGCAGGCAATACCGAACACACACACTGGACATTAGGAAATGAACTGGGCCCGTTACTGTAATAACTACAGAAGGTGTGTGCCCTGGGAGTCCTTCCACGACGCTGAGGGAAGAGGGACACAAGGTCTTTGATGACAAGAATTATAGAAATTACAGATTGAAAATGTGTGCAAGTGCATATTCACAACACACAGAGGCTTCTGTTTCAGGAGCAGATGTCATTATTCCTATTGATTCCGGTTAAATGTTGGTTATTTATCCCAATACCTGTCTTTCTGCCAACACGGCTCCAATCTACAAGGTGATTTACTCCAGCTCAGCTAAACACGGCCATTTGCCACTATTTATAGCACTAATTAAATGTCCATGAGGGTCCTCTCTAAAAGGAGATGATCTACTCCATCTGCACTTAATTCGGCCTTAGTTTCCCACAAACTGATTGAATTTAAACTCTGTTCATTGCAACTGATGTCAATGACCTGGCTGCACAGCTGCTCCTATCTCAACAGATATGTCCAGCCATACACCTTATCACACTCTATTAAACGACTCAGTCTCATCAGTTGTTCCCCTCCTTCGCTTATAGTGTTAGTGTGTGAATCACAGGCTGTGTAGTACAGGTAATATCACATTCTTTAAAAAAAGATTTTTTGATATAATCATATGACAATAGCACTGCACCATACCGCTCTATCAGAAACAGACACAGAGAAATAGCATTATTGTTATAGTCAAAGCTACTTTATCCTGTGTTAAGCTGCTATGCTACTGTAAAATAAAGGCCTACTGTACTATTAGACCTGAAGAGAAGTGGCTAGGAAAAAACTATGATGAACCTTGACCACTCCTCATTTTCCTGTCCCCTTCCCTGGTTGGTTGGCAGTCACCAGTCAAGGTTCCTTTAGAAAAGCAGTAGGTTCTATAGCAGTTGGCGGTGGGACAATAGACTTCAGTAAGCTTGCACTTCAGTAAGCTTGGAATGAAGAGCATTGATTGGCTGGCACAGCAATCTACAGGAAGTCAACCAGAGTGCCCTCTCCCTGATTGGCTTCTGCCGCTTGTCACTCAGAGGGAGAGAGCAGAGGAATATCTTCACCTTCCTCTAGGAAAAAGGGAAGATCCTTCCATCCATTCATCTCTACTCTGGAAACAAGTGTCTTTAATACATTTGTTGGTGTTGAGTTTAGTTCTTCTGAGCAGTTCAGTAAACAGTCTATAAAGGTAAATGGGTGTGGCTGCAGTCTAATTCAGTTCCACAGACTTATTAAAACCCACTTCCCGCCCCCCGCTGGGCAGGTCCCTCCCTCCTGTCCCTGTCCTTCTGTGCTGATTGGGTGGGGGCAGTGTCCACTGAGTCTGCGGGACACCTGAACCGTCAGCCATTGGTGTTGGTGATGGTCTTGGCGGTGTAGTTTTGGAACAGCGGCTGGAGGAACATCCCGACGGTACCGGACACACACACGATTATAAAGATCCAGAGGAACAGGCGGTCGATCACCATGGCAACGTACTTCCAGTCCTCGCTCACCTGAACCAGAGAGGGGAGAGGTTAATATGATGCACAGTCCTTTCTCCTCTCAGCTTTGTACAGGGAGTGAGATGGAGAGTTGAAAGGTTAATGTGAGTAGAGACTGGATCCCAGCACCGAACACTGATGAGGTGTGACACTGATGAAAGAGGAAGAGCTGGAGAGAAGAGGGAGACAGGAACAGAAGGAAAGGGGAGAGAGAGAGGGAGAAGAGGGGAATTATGACAGGATGAGAGCTGCAGAGAGATGGAGGGAATGGAGGGGGGGGGCAGATTGCTCTGTTACCCTAGCCAAGATGACTTGAACAGGGAACAGAGGTAGGAGAGGAAGAAGGATGTGGTGGGTCATAAAAGCGGTCGGCATGGAGATGCTCGGTAACCATGGAGATGGTAGCTAGAGTTACTGGTGCTTCATTACAGGAGAATGTTATTCCCTCTGCGTGCTTTCTGAAATCCCTGACCCCGCTCCGTTGATCATCTTCCTCTCTTTCTACTTTAGCCCCAAGTCAGGTGAGCCCGGTTTTAGTCACTTGCACAGCTGATATCACAGGCTAGGCTGAGAATAAAACTAAACGTCAGAGACAGTGTAGCCCATAAATGAATAACCATTCACACACAGTCAAGAAGGAGCTGGTAGCTATAGTAACAGGCTTATCTGCTGTGAATGGGCGTGGCCCCGGCCTAAGGCCCTCCTAGAGTGAGGAGCATTTATCTGCGATTAGTTGGAGAACAGCTCTATGATGTGGTAGATGGGTAAAGAGGTCAGTGGAAGGCAGACGGAAGCGGATGCCTGTGTAGTGAATGTTGATGGTACTCACGCTCTGGTCGTCATCTTCACTCTTCATGTGATTGGCGATGAAGCGGACCCCATCAACAGCCTCCTCGAACCCCGGGCAGGCCTGTCCCAGCAGGGTCTGGGTCAGAGCTGGTCCGCCTCCTCCCTGTTTCCCCCCCATCCTGTTCCCGTCCCGGCCCTCCCGCAGCCCGTTCAGTCCGTCCGTCGACCCCCCTCCGGCTCCTCCCCCCGCGCCTCCTCCCAGCTCCCCGCCGAACTGCTTCACGGACGCTCGGTTCACGTAACACGTGCAGGGGTCGTCGTTTTCCTTCCCGAGGCCCACCACGCCGCCCCCTCCTCCCCCGAGCCCCAGGCCCACCATCAGGCCCCCGGCGGAGCCCCCGTCCCGGCCGCCCTCCCTCCGCTCCTGTCCCCTCCGCTGCTGGCGCAGCTTCTGGCGCTCGCAGCTGTTCCGGGGCTGCCGCATGAAGAGCAGCGCCGGCAGCTTGTTGAGGAACACCAGCTTGACCCAGGGCGGCATGGTGTGCGTGGTGGGCGAGCGGTGGTGCACGTTGAGGACACACACGCTGGTGACAATGGAGAAGGTCACCAGGACCATGGTGAACATCAGGTACTTCCCCACCAGGGGCACGTCCAGCGAGGTGGGGGGGACGATCTTGGAGATGAGCAGGAGGAAGACGGTGAGGGCCAGGAGGACGGAGATGCACAGGGTCATCTTCTCGCCGCAGTCGGAGGGCAGGTAGAAGACCAGGATGGCCAGCGAGGTGATGAGGACGCAGGGGATGATGAGGTTGATGGTGTAGAACAGAGGTTTCCTGCGGATGATGAAGTCGTAGGTGATGTCTACGTAGGTGGGGTCGGCCGGGTTCTCGTTCCGTCGTCCCGGCAGGGCGATGATGTCCCACTCTCCGCTGGGCGTGAAGTCGTCCATGCTGGCCACGTCGGACCTGAGGATGAGGTCGATCTCGGTGCGGTCGTAGGTCCAGGAGCGGAACCTCATGGTGCAGTTTTGCTGGTCGAAGGGGAAGTGCTTCACTTCAATCTTGCAGGCCGACTTGTAGATGGCCGGTGGCAGCCAGAAGATGCTGCCGTCATGGGAGACCACAGCGTTGGAGTAGAAGGACACCTCATACATCCCATCAGCGCTGTGAGGGGCACACACAACATCACACCACACAACGAACACATCAGAAATAAATACTGGATCAAATCAAATCAGTCACAGCCTTCTCCTGTAAATGGACCTTCGAGATTTCCTCCGGTCCCATGACAGATCCTGTACACACACGGTCACGGATAGCACCGGGTGACTGGGAGGTGAGAGGTAGGACTAGTGTTACAGACAGCCAGGTAGGATGACCACACACACGCACCATCACACGCACACCCATACAAACCAAAGCCCGACACACACAGACACACACCTGATGGGACATTTGATGATCCGTTCTCTGTGTCGACGCGGTCTAGCCGGCGGACGTGTTGCTCCCCACAGGCATGCACCTCTAACTAAGCCATGTGTTCTGAATGCTATTCAATATGGTCCATACAGAACATACACTAGCAGACAACAAGGTCTCGCGCTACAGCTGCACAGTATAGACACGAAGGAGAGAAAACCTGGCCACGAACTGCAGCTTGAGCAGCTACTTTAACCGTTGAGACCTGTTCAGTGCCACAGCATAAGCGAACATAATAAAGTACAGTTCAGAGACAAACATTGTACGGTGGCATTGATAACAGGTGACACCGATTAACTTTCAAGGAAGCCATTGATTTTTGAGTGACAGTGTTAATGTGTTGAGGGAGGTTGCAGGGCAGCGGGATAAGCAGATCCATTTAGCCCCGGTCGGTCGGTTAATGAGGGATCTTTAAGGAGATAGATTTTGAGAAAGACGAGAAGGCCAGAGAGATCGCCTTCCCTGATACGATAGCTTCCACAAGGTCAAGACGCTGCGGTAACACCTGCTTGGGTGCACGAAGGGTTAATCCTGAGTTTCCATGTACATTAGAAAGTGCTCTTTCCGTCACTCAAGCCTCTACAGTGGCCTAGCTACACCCTAACACCGTGGCCTAGCTACACCCTAACACCGTGGCCTAGCTACACCCTAACACCGTGGCCTAGCTACACCCTAACACCGTGGCCTAGCTACACCCTAACACCGTGGCCTAGCTACACCCTAACACCGTGGCCTAGCTACACCCTAACACCGTGGCCTAGCTACACCCTAACAGAGCATTGGAAAAGCACTAGATCAGTCTTCCAGTCCACTGTCCTCTCTAGGAGACCTGCTGATACTTTGGTATGTGGACGCGTGCGTTCCACAACGCCAGGACACGGACACAGCACACAGCTCCATTCACGGGACAATGATCAGCACAACACATTGACTTCTAAGAGTGTTAAGTGGTTTTTAAACCCGTGACACGCAGCCTGGTCCCAGCAAACGGTGGTAGTGTGGGATCACTATCCCAACAAGACAACATCATTTCAAACCAAAGCAGCCAAAAGAGATTTTACTTTGACCACTTTCAAGCCTGACCGAGACACAAACAATCAGTGCTTGACTTGTGCCCCGCACTCGCACTGGCATGTCTTCGCCATGATATCCCAGGGCGATTGTGCCAAGCGGATCTAAGCCTGGCACAACAACCATTCAGAGTTGGCTTCGGTGGGAGTGAACATTTCATTATGTGGGAGTCAAGTGTTTGTCATCTTAGTGAATCAGAACACTGTGAGGTGTGGCCCGGAATACGAGCAGTATCAATTGTCCATTCATACATCCCGTCTAGCCAATGTCTGCTGCTTCATATAAAAGAGAAGCGAATTGGCATGTAGCCTAGGAAATGAAATGCGATGTTCCATGGAAATGAAAGCTGGAAACATCCTGTATTAAAATTATATTCATCACAATTCAAGTTTTAATTAAGCTGTAAGTGCCTTGTTTTGCCCTGAATCAGTTTTTGAGGTGAACATAAAACACGGTCTAATGGACCGACATCGAAAAGATAGCAACTGGATCACTTTCATCCAAGAACTGCCTAGAATGTAATTTGTACGTAAAGAGAATCTATGTTGTAAAGGATTCTAAAACCTTTGCCATGCAAGTGAGTTCTGAACTGATGGACACTATGGAACAAGACACAGAAAACCTTTTTACTTTTTGAAGACTATCTAAAATAACTTGCACCTCCTCCACCACTGCCTTAGAAATCTTATTTCCATCAATAGCAGTTTTTCTCATCCTTCTAGCACTGACTTTGCTGACAGCTACTTCATTAAGTAAGGTGAACTTACTACTACTGAGTTGTCTGGCTCTTTCATCTAGCTACCGTAATCTAATGCACTAACTGTAAGTTGCTCTGGACGCAAGGAAACAGGATAATAGGGAACATCTTATTAGGGAATAGGAGACTAATAGAAATCTTCTGAACAAGGCACTAGGGAAAAGGGAACTGGGGAAAAAGGCACAAGGAAATAGGGCACTGGGGAATAGGGCACTACGTTATTTTGGGGACACAAGAGGATAGGAGACTAGTTAGTAAATTCTAAAGAAAAATGTACCTACCATAAACATTGCACAATGTTTGTGTGTGTGTGTTACTCACTTGTTATACAGCACAACGTCTGGCAGCCAGATGTGTTTGGAGGGCAATCTGACCTTCTCCATACCATCAAACTCCTCAGGGATCCATGTCAGACGGTAGTCCTGCCATTCCTGGAAACCAATCACAGAGCAAACACAGAGCCGAGAAGACTGTCATAAACCAATCACTGACAAGAGAGGAAAGTTAGTGACCAAACACAGAGCTGAGAAGACTGTCAGAAAACCAATCACTGACAAGAGAGGAAAGTTAGTGACCAAACACAGAGCTGAGAAGACTGTCATAAACCAATCACAGTGGTAGAAGGATGAAGATTGAGGGATGAAGACATAAGGGATAATAAGAGTTTGATTAACATGGACGGATAAAGACAAAAGGATAAAGATGGAGGGACCTGGGAAAGGGATGAAGATATATAGATATAATGGAATGAAGACATCCACAGAGGGACATTAACAGAGGGGTGAAGACAGAGAGGTGAAAAATATAAGGCTAATAACAGAGGAATGTGATATCTGTATTTATTCATGAAGACTGATAATCACAGCGGGATAATGTTAGAGGAACAACAGCAGGCGATAAGGACAGGGGGATGATGACGGATGGAAGAAAATGGCGAGATAATGACAGAGGGATGAAGACAGTGGGATGAAGATAGACTGTAACTGACCTGTGTGAGCCATACGTTTGTGGTCATGATCTGCTCTCTCTCATGCTGCAATTGAAAGAGCAACACAGGAACATTATCAGTATGGGAGTCACTGCTTTATGTTAAACACCCACTCACACAGACACACACAAATACACACACTCACCACACTGATAAGCTGGGCCAAAGACACCATTAGCTGAACTGTCACAAGTTCGGAACCATTGGTTGCTGGGCGGATCAGTTTGTTGTAGTGGGCGGGGTTTAGCAGGTGCTCCACCAACCGCTCCTCAGTATCTGCCCCCAGGTTGCCTGTAAGTGGAAATATCATCGGTTCAGACACAGCTAGAGGCCATGGCTGGCTGTTCTTTGGAGGCACCTATTTTGAGACCAGGCAAGTCTAATGACCCAACTGTGTGTTTGCACATTTGAATTATCACAAGTGTGCTACTCAACAGTGTTTCACCACAAGTGTGCTACTTCCGAGTTCACTGTTGGTGTTCCCTGAGCATATGCATTGTGTCATTGTTGGTTAACAGAATAAAGCTTTGCAGTTTGGTTAACTGTTGTTCATGTAATTCCTCTTGTTCCGAGGACCACCCCCCCCTCTATTAAAAAGGTGTTGTAGCATATTTTACATTTGGCGTTTCTACTGAAAATGCTTTTATTAAACGATTAGTCCATGCTGATAATCACAACACAGTAAAAACTAAACGAGAGGTTGCATCTCCAGACTGGCCTTGTGAAGAAGCTATATTGTCCCTCCTGGATAACAATGTGTTCAGCATAAACCTTGGAGGCTCTGAGGCATGGCTGTATTCCTTTCTGCCTGCTGGAACACGTCAGCACAGCTCAATACTCCGCCATCATATCAATGAGTCAACCAGCCTCACTGTCTCTCCCTGTAACCCTGGGTTTTTCGTTCCGGTCTCTCTCCCCTCTCCCGTCGTCCACCATTCCACCCTCTCACTTGTCCTCCCATCTTCTCATTGGTCCGCTCCTCTCTGAGGCTGTTCTGGGCAGTGTTGACACAATACTGCACAGACACCAGAAGAGACATACAGAACAACAACTCATTCTCACTCTCTGGCTTGGTGCGTTCAATGGACAGGAAAGATGGCCTCAGTTGGTGGATCAATGAAAATGAAAATCATTCCTCGTAACCCCTACCCCTCTGCTTTAATGTCCATCTCTCTTCCTCTCTGACACCCTGTTATTGCTTCTTCTCTCATTCCCATCACAATCATCAATACAGCCAGAGTGTAGCTCTTTGTATGCACATAAGGGAGTCAAATTCCATAAGAAATATATGCTTTCATTGAGCTTTCAGCCTGCATGCTGAGATGTGTGTGTGTGTGTGTGTGTGTGTGCGTGCGCGAAAACAAATATATGCCCTCCCTAAGTCACTACTATATGTATCTGCCGAATGACTTAAACATGCATGAAGTGTTATAAGGGGGAGTGCAGAGTATTAACCACAGGCATGAACAAAGGAGACTCAAACACAAAAGCAGCACTGGTCAGACGGAAAGACCAAAAGCCTGGATGGGATTATTTTGAGTATATCGCTAGAAAGGTCAAACGCAAATATATCGTAGCGTCGGACGACGACAGCTTGTGTCTAACTGAGATAAAAGGAATGTACACGAGTGACATAAATCATCATCGGAACTGTGCTCATAATAATGAGTTGGATTTCCAATGAGTTACTCAACCCACTTCACATCCAATACAACGCACCTCATCCACCAGCATTGCATGGAACCCACAGCCAGGACCCTCACTACACATCAGCTGTGAGCTGTGGAAAGGTTGGGACGGATATCTGCTAATCAGGAATGAGGGGGATATTTAGGCGGCCTTCACGGAGAATAAGGTCACCAAACCAGGGTTAATCCAGTGGCACATGACTTTTAGTGACCACAAAGAGTAGGGACCTGTTGATCTGAAAGACGGCCCTCTCAGCATGGCACTGGGATTGGATCCTAAAGGGGAACCTCAAACGGTCATGATAGCTTAATTGAAATGGCCGACCTCTTCCAAAATCACAGTGACCTTAAAAGGTTCTCACGTGTGTCTAAAGGTGATTTGGGGAGGAGTATGCACTGTTTTAATAGAATAGATGGCACTCTTATTCTGTTTTCTAAACCAATTATTTGTTTTCAAAATGAGTCAGATTGAAATATATTTCATGCTCTGCTGCTGGTTGGAAAGCTCCTAATGCATTACACTTCATTACTCCCTGACAACACTCCCTGCTACACTTAACAATGACGTCAGTCACTACATACTCCCTAAGTCCATCTGAATAAATCAACACCATTATCTGTTTCTGCGTTCTCCCCCTCCCTCTTTGTCTCCGGACCACGGCATCGCTGCCAGGCCCAGGCAGAGGGCTTGTTATGGTGCTGGTAGATCAGGTTGTATGCAGATGGTTTTTCCCTGCAAATATTGTGAAGTTTATGTGACACCATGAATATTTCAGACGGACTCCCCCACTACACCCCACTGAGACTGAGGGACAGGAGATGCTATGCAATGACTGGGTGAGATTAGGGTGAGACAAGGAAGGGGGAAGGCAGGTCAGGGTGAGACTAGCTACAGTAAAGCCAGCTAGCTACAATTGCTGTAGCTAATACTGAACACTAAATTAATCTGTTTGAGTTCTACTACGAATCCACAGAAGACACGGTCATAATTTGTCATTTCCTTTCACAATAAGACATCTCGGGGGTTTGTGTGGTATTGCCTAAGAGCTATGTCCTGGCATTTCGCCATGCATCCTTCATAAGAACGGCGCGCTAACCCATGGTATATTGATCATAGACCACACCCCCTTGTGTACCAAGACCTTCAGGAGAAGCAATCATTAACTGTAGATGCCTCATCGGCTGGACCTCTTCTGTAGTCCTCAAGTTTCCATAAAACCCCAAGACAGTTCTGCCCAAGTTGTGAGAATTTCCATGCTCACAATAGGCATTTGCTTAATAGACTTAAGTGTACTGACCATTCATCTCCCGCAACCCCCTCCCACTCGTTTCTCGCACCAATCCCGATGTTGTAACGTTGGTGTGGACCAGCTGCGTATACTGTACATCAGCGCTGTCTCCATGTCGCACTCAGGGCATAACAAGTCTGTTACTGCTTCATGTTTATTCTGATAACATGATGTTAGTACAGTAGCTAGCTTACTGAAGGAACACTACATTTCATGTCATAGGCTACTTAGTGATAATCTTCTCAAAAGGAATTGTCTGACTTGATGAAAATGTGTTGTTTTGGATTATCTAATGTAAGAAATACCGCTCAATTTAGTTCCATGCCCCGTAATACTTAAAACCAAAAGAGGACCCATACTTTTGACTTTCCAGAAGTCTGCCATGCTTACAGTGTCAGTCTGCTGCTGGGAGCAAAACCCTGTGAGCACAACCCTGTGAGCACAGCTCTGTGAAAACAACCCTGTGAGTATAACCCTAGATGAGGTTATGTTTATTAAGAATCCTCAGCGCTCGCTCTGACTCACTCTCCAGAGACTATAATCTCCTGGGTTCTATACCTGTGAAAATGTGTTTATATCATACACTTCTCATACACTTTCTCTAAACGCTTTTCTTCCTATCGCATCTGTCGCTGTCTCTCATACACACACACTCTCTTTCGCTCTCTTGCCCTGAGTGGCAACCTCTCCTATTGGACTATTTAGAATGGTTAAATAATGCACCACATCCAAATAAACTGATTTTCATATTGGGTATATAGATCTTGGGTATAGTCAGCCAAAACTATTACATATATAAAACAATCGACAGTCTATAGACATCCACACACTGCTTTTCCACACACACACCCTGGTGTACATGCAGTAAAAGCAAAATACAATGCAAGTAAATGGACCCTGGATACAAAGTCATTTGACAAAGTATTTTCTAATTCTCAGATGTTAAACATGTTTACATCTTAATAATAGTTGGTATGTACATTATATTGCCTGGACCAAAATCTATGTATACTAGATAAAAGCAGTAATCAGAAGTGTTTCTGCCCAGTTAAACAGCCCTGATACACAGTATATATCCCTCCTTTTGTCTCTCTTTCACAAGAAAACATGCTGGGGTATGTATTCTGTAATATATATATATATATATATATATATATATATATTTGTAAGAAAAAAGAACGTACAAAAAACATTTTCATTCTTTGTTGACCATAATATCATCCCAACGCATCAACTACAAGATCCTCCTATTGACATATAAAGCCCTAAATAATATCGCCCCTGCCTACCTCTCCGACCTTCTTCTTCCATATCAACCAACACACACACTCCGTTCCAGTACTGCAGGCCACCTCATAATCCCCAAGTCCAAGCTCAAAGGCTTTGGTGACAGGGCATTCTCAAGGGTTGCTCCTAGGCTCTGGAACTCTCTCCCCAAAACCATCCGTGACTCTGAGACTATCCCCATCTTTCAGCAACGCATCAAGACTCATCTGTTCAAAATCGCCTACCCATAGCCATGCCAAATCCCACACTCTCAATCTTTGTTGTTTTCTCATAGTATTTATTTTGTTGCTGTTTGTTTTCTGTTCCATGTCACTTTTGTACAGCGTCTTTGGGTCCCTGAAAAGAACTATATAAATATAATGTATTATTATTATAAAAAAACATGGCTGGTTTGGGCTCAAATCAGAGAATAACACAAATCTAATTCTTGAAATCATGTCAATATTATTTTTAATCATGCCAATTACAACAGAATTAAACAAAAGATTGTCACCAAAGGTTGTCTGTCCTCGTCCTCTCGCACACACATACTGTACATTACTTAGACCTAGGTTTGAATCGTCCCAGATATTTCAACACATGCTCTGTTATAGAGTCAAATATGTAGCTAAAATACTAATAAATTATAACCTCAGCTCCAAACTTGTCTATCTTGACAAGCTAATCACAAAGTAAAGCAACAACAGGTATCCTGTGAACACAGGTTAATCTTGTTCGATTATTACCCTGGGTTAGCTATTGATCACTAAATGTTAAGAGCTGAGCGTTCATTGCAGTTATTTAACTGATGACAAAATGAGAAGTGTTGTACAAAATAGAGTCATTCACAATGTAATCATCGCTAGCCAATGAATTGTAAAATGCCACTTTACCTACATGCGTCCTGGTTCTGGTGTAACCCATTGGTTTTTGGGTCCTATCCAATAGATTGATCGTTTTTGCAACTGAGGAGTCCAGTAGGAAGTGTTCCGATCCACACTCCACGCAAAGAACCCTCTGATGTGTCAGGCAGTGGAATTTAATCTGAGATGAAAGAGCCAATAGGTGAGTAGACATTGTCCCTTGGATTCGTAACTTGTTTGCTGATTGTCAATGAAAACTTAATGGGCTACGGTACAGGAAACGCTTTGTAAGGAATTCTTAAATGATAAAAATAAATGTATGAAAGTGACATTTGGTTAAATACTTCTAGGTTCTATGTGTCTAGAAGTTGTGGATGTCTTTTTGGTGTAGCTATTTAGGTCTTGTTTAATCACTGACACTTCAAACATGCACGGGACTGTTGAAGATTGAGACATCGTGCCAAGCTGTTCTGCTTATACTGCTTGCTCAACCAGGAAGTATTCACCAGAAACCACATGCCTGGTGGAGGGCGCTTCCAATGGGCAGCAACCACACCCGAGCTTGCAGGGTCCAGGCCCACAGAAGCAGTTGACAGAGCACAATGATACAGGGCAACCTCATTAGATACTCCTCCCAACAACTCCAGATAGTCCTGAGGCAAACAAGTAGACTACACCAAAGACGTGACAGACGTCCATTATGGACTGGCAGGGCTAGAGGGATCAGTCAGTCACAGCCTGAACAGAGCAGCTGATGCAGGCAGCAACATGAAACAGCTGCTTGTCCACACTGAGTGATGTGAAACGCAGCAGGCAGGCAGAAAGTGCAGAGGATCAGTCAGAGTTAACTGAGAGCAGAGAGGATTCTAGACATTCCCTCACCACTGGAAGATTTTACAGATCCCTCAACACCCTAAGAGACTACAAAGGATGTAAGAAGACTGAGCAGGGAAGTGCTGAGTAAGCATTTCCTCACTAGTTTCTCAGGATGATATATCACCTGCCAACACCTGCCAACACCATTGTTCAATTGAACCAGCCAAATTTCTTTTGGAACGCTGTATGGGCTATGAGTGGCAGCCAGCCTGCTAAGTGCTTAAAAGGATAGTTCAGGATGTTGGAAATGAAGCCATTTATCTACTTCAGTGGTTTCCAAATATTTTCTGTTACTGTACCACCAACTGAATTTCGCTCTTCTGTGAATTTTGTTCTACCTCTGACATTCCCTCTCATGTGAATTTTACCAGTAAACCTAATGTCTCCTGAGTCTCCTCAATAAGTTATTATGGTTAAGAGCCTTGCTCAAGGGCACAACAACAGCAACCAATTGTTTACTGGAACCCCACTAAGGCACCAGTTTATTTTGGAGCCGGCACAATTTCACACAAAAGAAATGATGGACATGCCTAATCATGCCAAAGATCATGGCCACTGGTTTTGAATGCCTATTTTAGTATGTAAAAGTGGAAAAATAATGTCATTATTCATGTCACAATGTTTCCTGAAGTTGATGACTTTATTAATCACCTCGCCACTGGAACTTACCCTCTGGCCTTTGTCAGTAATACATGACAATGGAGGGCACTGTGAGCAAGTTGGCAGCGGTAAAGGGCTGGTATTGGATTTAGACAAATGGTATCCACAAGTTAATCTGGCCCTGGAGTCAATCATCACGGATGACTAGAACCCAGGCTACACACTGAGCCATGATGAGAACAATCATCACAGATCACTGGAACCCAGGCTACACACTGAGCCATGACAAGAACAATCATCACAAATCACTAGAACCCAGGCTACACACTGAGCCATGACGAGAACAATCATCACAAATCACTAGAAACCACGCCACAGAACAATCATCATCATCATCATCATACTACCAGAAAAATGTCATTTTTCTGAAAGGTGTTGAAGGTCCTTCAGTGTCCTTGGGACGACACTGTGAGTGTGTGTGTGAGTGTGTGTGTGAGTGTGTGAGTGTGTGTGTGAGTGTGTGTGTGTGTGTGAGTGTGTGTGTGTGTGTGTGTGTGTGTGTGTGTGTGAGTGTGTTTGTGTGTGTGTGTGTGAGTGTGTTTGTGTGTGTGTGAGTGTGTGTGTGTTTGTGTGTGTGTGTGTGTGAGTGTGTGTGTGAGTGTGTTTGTGTGTGTGTGAACGTTGGTGTGGGTATTGGGGTGTAAATTATAGGAGCTAAATATAAACCAGAGGGTGAGCAACACTGTCTCTCATCCCTCTTGATCACTGTAATAAATATGAATGTGTGCGTTCATGTGTGTGTTTAAGAGAGTGCAGAGCAATAAAACACAGGACTTCTCCAATATGTGTGTCTGGGTAAAACGGTGTACGGATGAGGGTGTTGACATGTGTTTTCCTTACGTTCATCCATTCCTAATATGTGTGTGTACATAAGCATGCGTGTAATATGTATGTGACATGGGAATGTATTACATATCTGCAGCATTCAAACACTGATCTATCACTTCAGATGTCATCACTGTGTCTTGTATCTGTTAAAGGGGCAAGTCATCCATTTGTGTGGCCAATGTGGCCTGTTCCAATTGTTTCTGGGCTCCCCCCAGAAACAATTTCATTTTTTGTTAAAGAGACATCACTTCCCAGTGAGTACAATGCAATCTGAAAATGTGTGTGGGTCAATATGTCATAAAACACTAAAAAGCTCCCTTGCATTACATCACAATCTTATTCTGGCTAATGTCTGCGCATTTTGGCCAAAAAGATCCACTGCTCCATATTTGCATTTTTGTGTTGTTGTAAACATCATTATTCAAACAAGGTTGTACGGCACAGTGAAGAACAAAAAGTATTTAGTTCAAGTATATTCCTGAGAATTAGATAGGGATGTAAAATGAGTTGGCTTGAAGTGTTCTGGAGCATTTTATAACATGCTTAGGCATGTTTTCATAATGCGTTGTAGTCATCCATTGTTGGTGCAGTGCTAAACTGGCACGAGATACTAAGACGTGGTCACTCTTTCAGTGCACAAGCACAGAACAAGTGGAAGCAAGGCCACGTGTAAAAGTGAATGAACTTCCCCTTTAAAGAACTTACATAAGTAGATCAAGCATTGAACACCCAACACTTCAGTGTCTGCTGTGTGCTCTGTGTGTGTATGGTGGTGTGTGTGTGCTGTGTGCTCTGTGTGTGTGTGGTGGTGTGTGGGTTTGTCGGTATCCATGTGCCTTAAGTATTCCCATCCAGCAGTCTCTCAGAATGTTAATAATCTGATATGGCCTGAGGACACTAGTCCTTAGTCAGCTACTGTTCAAAAGCAGATTGAAGCCGTATGAATGCAGATCAATGTGTGTGGGTGTGCGTGTATGTGTATGTATTACTTGGCCATTGAATACTATATGCAGAGCATGACAGAGTGGTCTGATGGATCGAAGGTTAATTCTAGGTCAGGAGGTGTACACATGCGTATATGTTTACCACTGTATTGTCAAAGATTAGTGAAGAATGCACAGAATTGGGGGTTAGTGTGTGTGTGTTAGACCTGACCCCATTCAGGTGACTTGTCGATTTATTTGCTAAATAGATTGTTGGTCGACCTGGATTTCTTTTAGTTAAGAAGACATAACAAAGATTGTTTTTTTTCACGTCTCATGATCCACCTCTCTGATTTCAGTCGGTCTTGAGTGTCTGGCACAAGTTTGTTCACAATCTCTCACCATTGTGGCATCCAACGTTTATGAAAGGGTGAATGGTTGGAGTGGAGAATTATATAGACTTTGGTTATTGACTTAAAGATCTATGAGTGATTTATTCAAGCAATGTTCAGCTGGGTGTTTTGTAAAAGCACTTTATGACAACTGCTGATGTAAAATAATGATTACAAAAAATATAATACATGTATGTGATTGATTGATTGATTGATTGATTGAATGTTCTATACTGAATACAACTGAAATAAAACATGTGCACTGCATTCCCCTACAGGATGAAAACACAAACCACTCAAACATAACTTTGTAATGTAAGTGAGGTAAGACCAGTATGTTTTCATGCAGAACCTTATACCCATGCATTTTAAAGGGTGAGAAGATGTGTGTGGCCTGTATGCAATGATGGTTAGTACTAGGTGGCAAGTCTGAGTGGTTAATTTAAGAGTTATGGTTAGGGTTAGGTTTTCTTTTGACTAGTTAATGGTTAGGGTAAAATCCATCTTATAACATCTGCCATGTAATTTTTTGCTGCTAAAGATAGATGGTCTGTTAATCCAGGGCTGAGGGGGTGTCACCTCGACTGTCACTCTATATTGATTGGTTAGAGATCTAAAAGCAGCTGTAACTCAGCCAATCAGTGATGTGTTTATTGCTTCCCCCAGGGGCCAATCCGTGTTGAGTCGACATCAACGCTAAATTAGAGAGAAGTTAATGAAGCGAACATCACAAAATACCAGCCAACAGCACCCACTTACCCTGCACCATACACAAAGACATTTAGCTACACTACGTCTCATTTGCAGACCATCATTTCAACTGCTACAGCATTTAACATTGTCATGTACTGACCAAACTTTAAACAGTTTACCACAGGCACATATACCCTCCAGACCAGTGGTTCCCAACCAGGGGTACTAGGACCCCTGGGGGTACTTGGCCTCTCCACAGGGGGTACTTGAAAACACTCATGACAACATAGGCTTACTAGTGAAATTAACATGAGGGGGTACTTCAGGGGTACTGAAAGCAGTGCAAAAACATTTTGGGGGTACAGTAACTGAAAAAGGTTGGGAGACACTGCTCCAAACAAATGTATTTGAGGATGTACACGTACATGTACGCGCATGTGATTGAACGTGGTGTGTGTGTGTGTGTGTGTGTGAGCGGGGGGGTGACTGTGTGAACATGATGTGAGTGTGTGAACAGGGCGTGAGTGTGTGAGCTGGGCGTGTGACGTCCCGTATGCTGTCCTACGGAAAAGGGCGTCCGGTTGTGGCGTCGCCTGCTGTGGGTTGGTCCTCAATACAACTGCCACGTAGTTGGCAGAGGTTAAGTGTACTGTGGCACGCAACTTTCTGTACTCCTAGTTTCCCTCATAAGTCTCAATAGGCTCAGCAACGTGTGCACTCTTTATTTGGCACTGTGTGTGTGTGTGTGTGTGTGTGTGTGTGTGTGTGTGTGGGCATGCGTGTGTGTGTATGTGTGTGAAAATCAATCAGAAATCTAACCTTGGATACCCACAGGGCAATGACGCTGTCTACTATCAGCCATGTCAGCTACTGTATATAGTTACATGTAATAGCATTCTTCCTTTTTCATGTAATGTGCCAATAATGGCTGAGAAATACAGTTAAAGGAGAAAATAAATATGGCTTCGCGCAATTGAAACGGAGACAGATTCACGATACAGTGTTCTGGACTTAATAATCATGAGATGCTTACAGCGCTCTCCCCAAAAGTACTCAACACATCGTTTATTTGAGGATGGCAACAATCTAGCTAACTGGTAATGCATTGTACAACACAGTGTTTGTACAATGCGTACTATGAAGAATGGTGTCTTTCACTTTGGCTACAGTAATGTCATCTTCAACTAAGTGGATTATTCAGAAATGATGTATAATTTCATATCATCATTCCGTTGTACTCTGACACACAACTGTTATGAGAACGAGGGTGACACAGCAAAGGAACAGTCGTTGCCTCTTTCTCCCCTTCTCCCCATCTATCTTTCGTCCAAAGAGTCCTTCCATATGATCTGTAGAATATTATGGAGCTTTGAGCCCCGTGGCTCTGCCGAAAACAGGCACATGAAAGCCCAACCTTCTTGGCTTCAGCGAGCCATTAAAACAGCCGCGACAGACAACTTACTCACCTCTCACAATGGCGAGGAGGCACAGCATCAGCGTCCAAGCGCCCATCTCTGCTCAGCTCCGTGCGTGTGCGCGCCCCGAACCAAAAGGTGCTCACTCGAGCAGCGAACGCCTCTGGAACACACGCAGTGTTCTTCTCCGGTGATATTCCGTTAATAATTCTTCACTCGGTACATGGGATGGTTACGTCGATTCTTTTCGGTCGAGACATATTTTTTCTTCGTGACTAATATATCTTGCTGGAATCCAGGTATGGTTGGGAGGCGAGCGGAGAGGTATTGGCTGTGGTGCTAAACGATGCGACGAGCTAGAAAAGCAAGGGAGGGGACGACGGGGAGGTGGGAGGATGAGGGGGTAGAGGAGAGATATAAGCTACCTCAGAATAAATCTCCCATTACTCTGCGGCGCGAGCTGAAATTTCATTTTTGCACAATATGATAGACTGATATAACCAGAACTTAAAATGGCCATACAGTCTTAAAAAAAGGTTCATTAGGGTTCTATATAGAACCTTTTAGGGGTTCCAAATATGAAGCAATTGATAGAACCATTTATGGTTCTATAGAGAACCCTTTCTTGTACGACTGTAGGCTATAAAAGAAAAACACTGTTTAAATGAATCACCGGTGGGGCCAATAATTAGGCCTGTGTTTGTCTCATAATTGGCAAATATAGACATAGGGACGAAGCTAGCAGGTTTGAAAAGCCTGATTAATTACACTTTGTGAAAGTATGGCCTCGTCACACACCATTTAACTTGACCAACTATACAGACATTTGTAATGATCAGTCTGGGCTCTAGTCGGTCTAGCAAAGTATGTGAACGTGTTGTGATCAAATCAGTAGGCTACCACTGGCGTAACAAAATCGTGACCGGCCCATGTGAAAAACAAGTCATCAGCCCGCTCTACTTCCTATATACAGTACCCATCGAAATTGCACGCCAGATAGGGCTACAGCACCTCATACAACACCCTACTACATTCCTGTAACTGAAACTGAAGCTATATATTTTGCGCGGAAATGAGCACAAAGCATTAGTGTAGTGGGTAATTAATCCGAATGCACATAGCGATACACTCTAGCATTTTGAACGGCTGTCGCAGCGTTTAGCCCGCGAAATTCCTTATCTGGACCTCCAAGCAGAAACTCAGCCAATCACTGGAGTATGACGTGTGGGACCGGCGCAAGGGACACATTGAGACATTCTTCCAGAACAGCTGGCGCGGAGACTGGGCTAAAAACGTGTTCTTTTGGCTTCATAGCTGCCTTGTGCTGCCCCTTTCCCTTTAATTCATTAACACCATTTGATTGCTATCGTTGTCTTCTTACTTCTTTTATTTAGTTCTGTTGATGTTAACGCAAATTCCTGTGCATGCCAATAGGAACTTTTGGACAAATCTTTGGACAAAGTTTTCATAATTTCCGAGTACTTTTCAGTACAACGAACATTACATTTGGACAGTTGAAAAAGAACAATGACCAGGATGAGTTCACTTGTATTTGATATAATGCAGGTTTGTGGGCTATAAAAGAGCCCAGGTGGGGAGCGACCTGTACACGTGCCCTGTGCCGCAGGTCTGTACCAAGCTGCAGGATGAGGCTGTGACAGATATGACAGCCAATCCGCATTCACTTCAGATGTATGAGCTTGCTGGACCAGATAGGTGCAAGAACAATTCACTCTCCCTGTCTCCCTCTTGTAGATCACTAGAACCCAGGCTACACCCCTCAGGGTACTTGAAAAGACTTGTGAAACCATCAGCTGTCTGTTAAAATGAAGGTGTAGTTCAGGGGCAGTCTGGGTAAAGAAAAGTTCTGTCTGTGGTAACCACTGATGGGAACCACTTCTATAAGACACATACACACACATTATGCAAAAACACTTCAAATGTTTTATTAATCACTTTATTAATCTGTTCTGTCTGTCTGTGTCCCAGGACAAATCAGTTTATCTTAACTGTCTCTCTTAAGACTCTATTTCTGTCCTTTCTCACTTTTTTCACTCTCTGTTTTCTGTCCTCTCTCTCCAGCCTCTATCTGTCCTGTCTCTCTCCAGACTGTCTATTTATCAGTCCTGTCTCTCTCCCCAGACTCTATTTCTCTAACCTGTCTCTCTCGTATGTCCCTCTGGCTCCCTTCACTCTGTTCTCTCCATTCTTCAACCATTGTTTTTAAAACATTTTTGGAGATTTGAGTGTTACAAGTCGTGTAGTCATTAGACCATGAAGAATTATAGCCTCAGGAAAGCTACAAGGGTATTTTCCTCTCAGCTCCTCTTATCAGTCTGTTCTCTCTCCTGTCTTTTCTTCTCCCCTCTCCCTTCCTCGTGCTCCTTCTTCCCTTTTCTGTCACTCCATTCTCTTCTCTGAGGTTGAATGCCTATTTTGGTCCTTTCTCCCTCAGGGTTTCCTGTAAGAAGTGACCTCCACTTCACCTTCAATGTCAGAGGTGGAGGAGAAAAGGGGAGGAGAGTAGAATAGACAGGGTCGCTTTGTTGGAGGAGGGTTTACGTGGAGGAAGGTAGGAGTCAGAGGCAGTGGCGTCAGGCCGGGGGGGGGAAAGGGGTACTCAGTATATAGGGCCCTAACGTGTAGAGGGGCCCTTGAAAAATGTTAGAATCTTGAATAAATAGGGTAGGGGCCATCAGAGACCGACCTATGTACAGAGCCCAGAATTTTATTTATTTATTTATTTGATATAAGAAAGAGAATTAAGCTGATCACCTTATTGTTTTTTGGAACTGCATTAAGTCTTGATCAACACACAGGTATGAAATATAGAGTGATTGAACCACATTCAAACTGAGAAAATAATACATTCTCATTGCACTTACTGTGTCTAGCTTGTTCATAATTAATAAATGATCGACAGTCTGTGAGCATATCAGTATCAGAATCATGATAGAGAACAATTTTCCCCATATTTTCAAGACTAGAAAATGTAACATATTCACATTGAAAACCAAAAAGCGACCCCCAGAGCAAAAGTTGTTCACTAGCCCTGATCTAGTGATTATACTTTTTTAGACTGCTGATGCTCAAGAGGGATGGATGCCTTCTGCTTGGGGAAAGGGTGATCGGGGGTGGGGGGGGGGGTGTCAGATTTAGTTTGTAAAATAAAATAATGAGAAAGAGCCACAGGGTGGTCATGATGAGGATGAGGCAAGAAGGGACAGCGGTAATGTAGGAAAAACACTGAGGAAGGAAAGACAGGACAGAGGAGACAGAAGCGTGGGAGGACGAAATGAGTAAACAAGGTAAAAAGGAATACAGAATGGAGGGAGGAGTTGGTCACCGTGGTGATGAAAAGAGGATAGGGTAAGAGGAGATGAAAACGACCTGTTTCTCTTTCCTCCGACTTCTGTTTTCATCCCCCAGACACACTCACACACACACACAAACATTTAGGTCTTTTGTCAGGTCTTCCCTTCAGACTCTCCGCACAATCTCTTCTGCCCTCCCGCCATCCTTCCCCCCTTTTCATTACCTTTCTCTAACTTCCTGTTCCCCGACTCGGTCACCTCTCCTTCTCTTCCCCTCCTCCACCCCCCCCCCCCCTCTCTCTCTTTGCACTGAATGACTTGACCTGACAGTGCTCCTCCTCTGTACTGAGAGCTCAGAGTCTCTCTCTGAATTATTTAGAAGCTGGGACCCCCACAAGTGCTTGTCTTCCCCTCACACCACCCCATTCTGCCCCCAACTCTGTCCCTTACGCCTCCACCCCTGTCATTCCTCCTCGCTCTCCCTTTCTCTCTCTCCCTATGTCTCTCTCTCCCTGTCTGTCTCTCGCTCTCTCTCTCCCGCTCTCTCTCTTGACTGCAGGCATTGCTTGGCGCATTTTCTTGCATAAGTGACGCTGCTTGACTGTCACATATTTAAATATTACTACAGCGCATATAAACTCCAGTGGTTAATCCACGGTGTAGAGACAATGGCTGACTGTGTAAGGGTCTACGGGTCTAGTAAGGGATTCATGAAAAAGCAGCCACCAAGCTCTGCCAGCCATAGTGGAGTCAATGGGAGAGATGGAGGTATGGACGAATGAGTGTAGGACAGGCTGACCAATCTACAGGCTGACGCAGTGGTCGCTGTTCTTCCACCTCCCCAGCCTCTAGCTTGGTGTGACCTACATAGTGTTTTAAATGAGATGGAAGAATGAGGTGGTTGAACGAAAGGCTGGATGATGTCTGTTACCACTTTCTGTGAAAGCGTAGTGGGTACCGTGCGTGGCTACGAGGGCCAGTGAACGACTTTGTTTCTGTCCTGCTTTTGACTTCCATCTCGCCGCTCTTCATTCACAAAGAGGAAACTACACAATGTGTCACAAGATAGAGCCACACAAATGAATCGTTATCAGTGTTCTTTTTTTTTTGTTGTACTCTCCCTGACTTTCTTGCCTCTCTCACTCCCTCCCTCCTTCTGTTTTGGGCCTTCACCCTCTTTCTCCTCCCAAAGGAGATGGCTTTACCTCACTCTCACTAATCACCATAGCAACCTGGTAATCCGTTATCTAGCAGAAAAGGTCTGACACATTCATCGACACACACACATTGAGGTGATGAAGTCCACCTCATCCTACACAAGCAGTGATTAACAGGAAAATATGTCTTCAAATATATGAAGGTTATTATTGTCAAAGACACTAGTGCATGTGTGCAAGACTTTTGAAATAGTCTAGCTGCTGTGTCACTGCAGTACTTATGTGCTCTGCTTCTGTATGTGTGGTGTATGAGTGTCTGCTACACACCACCGTTCAAAAGTTTGGGGTCACTTAGACATTTCCTTGTTTTCCATGAAAACATCCATGAAAGGAGTTTGAATAGGAAATATAGCAAAAGTATTATGAAATATAGTCATTGACTTGGTTAGAAATAATTATTTTTAATTGAAATAATATTTCTGTCCAGCAAACTTTGCTTTTCGTCAAAGAATTCTCCATTTGCAGTAGTTGCAGACCTTTGGCCATTCTAGTTGTCAATTTTTTGAGTTAATCTGAAGAGATTTCACCCCACGCTTCCTGAAACACCTCCCACAAGTTGCATTGCCATGATGGGCACTTTTATATATCATATTGTCAAGCTGCTCCCACAACAGCTCAGTAGGGTTGAGATCCGGTGACTGTGCTGACCACTCCATTATAGACAGAATACCAGCTGACAGCTTCTTCCATAAATTGTTCTTGCATAGTTTGGAGCTGTGCTTTGGGTCATTGTCCTGTTGTAGGAGGAAATAGGCTCCAATCAAGCGCTGTCCATAGGGTATGGCATGGCGTTGCAGAATAGAGTGATGGCCTTCATTATTCAAGATCCCTTTCACCCTGTTCAAATCTTCCACGTCACCACCACCAAAGCACCCCCAGACCATCACATTGCCTCCACCTTCCTGGACAGATGGCATCAAGCACTCTTCCAGCATCTGTTCATTTGGTCCACGTCTCACGATTGTTCTTCTTTCCGATCTGAACACTGGCATCTGTTTCTCTGACTAGCCCTTTGGCGCGTACGATCACACCAGTGTGATCAATCTAGAGTGGTCCCTGGAGCGTACGATCACACTGGTGTGATTAGAACGTCATGTTTAGAACGCACCATTAGCATACCTAGCTACAAGTAACGTAACAATGGCTGGTAAAACCGCGCTATTATTTACTCACATTTAGCTCAAACAGTGTTTATAACTATATTTCCTGATTGTAATTGTTTCAAGACCATACTATGATATTAACCAGGTAGAAAGCATTCAAATCGGGACAAGAAGTGTTAGTTACGTACCAACAGACAGCCAACACTAATGCACAAAAACGAATTATATTAGCGACTACTACCGATCAAAACCATTGCAAAAACTTTCTAGAAGTTACGTTCCCCGTTGTATGCATTTTATATAGTTTATTCATTTTCACTGCATTGAATAACTGGTCACGATTTGTTAGCTAGCAGGCAGCTGACGTTTGCTAGCGGTTAGCTGACGTTTTCTAGCTAGCTACAGTAATAAATCAACCAACTTTTGTAGCTCTTAGAATTCGAGTCAACGAGAGAAGCTTGCAATGCAATGCATGTAGTGTTCCTTACCTAGCAAGGTGACTGTTCAAAGGCTGGCGTGAGTTCAAATGCTGCAGAGTACCGAAGTCACGTGCAAAAAAACTCACGCTGGGGGGTCGGTAAGGAATATTTGAAACTCACGCGTGAAAAGGCTAGACACTCTGATGCTAATTAATCATAAAGAAAATAAATAATGATTAATTTGCCTTTTAAAATGATAAACTTGGATTAGCAGACATAACGTGCCATTGGAACACAGGACTGATGATTTCTTATAATGGGCCTCTGTACACTTATGCAGATATTTCAATATACATGAGCCTTTTCCAGATACAATAGTCATTTACAACATTAACAATGTTTACTGTACACTGTATTTCTGATAAATTTGATGTTATTTCAATGGACAAAAAATTTGCTTTTCTTTCAAATGTCAAAAAGGACATTTCTAAATTACCCCAAACATTTGATCTGTAGTGTACATATGTGTGGTGTATGAGTGGTGTATGCTTGGTGTATGAGTGGTGTATGCATGGAGAATGTGTGGTTTATATGTGGTGTATGAGTGGTTTATGTGTGGTGTATGCATGGTGTATAAGGGGTGTAAAATTGGTGTATGCGTGCCGTGAGGTGGGCCTGTGCATTTTTGAGTGCCTCTCTTGCTCTGTCTGTGTCTCTGTTTCCAGGAGCATGTCTAACTCTAATTGATTTCCCACCTATGTCAATGGCTCTGTGGTGAAACAGGAGCTCAGCTCACACATGCTGTAGTGCACATCACAATTCTCAGAGAATGCGTTTGCCCGGGATGAGAGCTGTGGCTTCGGAGAAGTGTACTCCATGGTTAGAGTATCACTGAAGTTAAATGTCCAAAAAGCTAAAGCCGCTCACCGAATGAGCTCTGTAGATGTATTGGTGGACTGCTTACAAATACGGACTGCTTACAAAAACCTTTTTTAAAGTATGATTGTTTTTCACATGTTACGAGAACAAAATTAGGCCTGTATCCGTTTTTGACTCGTTGGACACACTGTTCAAAAAGTACTAATCTTTGTGCGTCTCACTTGAGAGGCCAAGTCCTCATTGAGAAGGTCGAATTTTTGCACTCCTCTTAATTCATATTAACAGTAAACACATATGTATTTCTGTTCTGTTGTCTGTGTGTCATGTAATTAATAAATTGCCTGGAAAACAGCAAAAACGTAATGCACATTCCCTTTATTCCAGTCAACATTACAGTTTTCCACACATTCTACAAAAACAAGCCGGGCTTATTACAGAAACCATCACATATCCCAACAGTATGGTACTATAATGTAACAGACCATCCTGCCTTCTAACAGGCACAGTACTGTAATGTAACAGACCATTCAACTTTCTAACAGGCACAGTACTGTAATGTAACAGACCATTCGACTTTCTTACAGGCACAGTACTGTAATGTAACAGACCATTCTACTTTCTAACAGGCACAGTACTGTAATGTAACAGACCACCCTGCCTTCTAACAGGCACAGTACTGTAATGTAACAGACCATTCGACTTTCTAACAGGCACAGTACTGTAATGTAACAGACCATTCGACTTTCTTACAGGCACAGTACTGTAATGTAACAGACCATTCTACTTTCTAACAGGCACAGTACTGTAATGTAACAGACCACCCTGCCTTCTAACAGGCACTGTACTGTAATGTAACAGACCATTCTACTTTCTAACAGCTACAAATCAATCCGGCCTAATATTTCCCAATGCATGACACACGGCAAAGCTGAACATTCCCAACTAAAACCTCCTCCCCCAGACCTGAACCCTATCAGATCAATAATGCTGCTTTCTGTTGACAGACAAACCACCCTTTCAATGAGTCTGATCAACAGGATTGATTGACTTGTTAACAGATGTATTGAAGATTGGTTGAACAATCTGATAAATGAATGCACTGCAATTAACAATATTGATCAGGGCTAACTAGCTACCCTTGTGCTGATAGGATCCATTAGTACTATACTACTATATTCAGTGCATTTCACTTGGAACTCTTATTACTGCTGATAAGATGCTTTCCTTCCACTTTTAACCATCCAGCAAATAAACCTAAAACCATCCGTTTTGGGCTAATGCATTGTTGTCCTCAATGCAGTCCTGTCAGATCAATGATTCCTTAGGGGAAAAGAGGAAAGAATGCAATCAACTGAAGCAGAGACATGAAACAGTCACAGACCACAAACGCAAAAAGGAAATCATATATAATGGCAATGGTAGCCATGGGCCAAATGGTTAAACAAAATCTTTGGTAATCCCAGTAATATTCAATCATAACAATACATACATATAATTTGTCCACCTAAAGTTCTTTGGTGTAAACAGTGTATGAATGGCATATGACCCAGTTTTAATCTGTTTCTATGGGAGCCATTTTCAACAATGAGGCAGAATGTGAGGAGAGGGAGTGTTTTACTCTGAACTATAAATACCGTCACTGCGGTGTATGAGTGTGTGTGTCTGTACACATGTATTTGTGTGTATGTGGGTGTGTGTGTGTGTGTGCTATGCAGAGTGTATTTGGCCACTAGGATGTGAATAGGAGAAAATCACACTCTCTGGCAAATTGGATACCGAAATCCTGTTGCTCCTCTAAAAGGGTGTGTTTTCAGTGTGTCCTGGATACAGGGTGTTGCAGGGTCATGTGTTCAGTGTGTCCTGGATACAGGATGTTGAAGGGTCTTCTGTTCAGTGTGTCCTGGGTACTGGGTGTTGCACGGTCCTGTGTTCAGTGTGTCTTGAGTACAGGGTGTTGCAGGGTCCTGTGTTCAGTGTGTCCTGGGTACAAGGTGTTGCAGGGTCATGTGTTCAGTGTGTCCTGGGTACTGAGTGTTGCAGGGTCCTGTGTTCAGTGTGTCCTGGGTACAAGGTGTTGCAGGGTCCTGTGTTCAGTGTGTCCTGGGTACAGGGTGTTGCGGGGTCCTGTGTTCAGTGTGTCCTGGGTACTGAGTGTTGCAGGGTCTTCTGTTCAGTGTGTCCTGGGTACAGGGTGTTGCGGGGTTGTGTTCAGTGTGTCCTGGGTACAAGGTGTTGCTGGGTCCTGTGTTCAGTGTGTCCTGGGTACTGGGTGTTGCAGGGTTGTGTGTTCAGTGTGTCCTGGGTACTGGGTGTTGCAGGGTCTTCTGTTTAGTGTGTCCTGGGTACTGGGTGTTGCAGAGTCCTGTGTTCAGTGTGTCCAGGGTACTGGGTGTTTGCGGGGTCATGTGTTCAGTGTGTCCTGGGTACTGGGTGTTGCAGGGTCCTGTGTTCAGTGTGTCCTGGGTACTGGATGTTGCAGGTTCATGTGTTCAGTGTGTCCTGGGTACTGGGTGTTGCAGGGTCCTGTGTTCAGTGTGTCCTGGGTTCTGGATGTTGCAGGGTCATGTGTTCAGTGTGTCCTGGGTACTGGGTGTTGCAGGGTCCTGTGTTCAGTGTGTCCTGGGTACTGGGTGTTGCAGGGTCCTGTGTTCAGTGTGTCCTGGGTACTGGGTGTTGCAGGGTCCTGTGTTCAGTGTGTCCTGGGTACTGAGTGATGCAGGGTCTTCTGTTCAGTGTGTCCTGGGTACAGGGTGTTGCGGGGTCCTGTGTTCAGTGTGTCCTGGGTACAAGGTGTTGCGGGGTCCTGTGTTCAGTGTGTCCTGGGTACAGGGTGTTGCAGGGTTGTGTGTTCAGTGTGTCCTGGGTACTGGGTGTTGCAGGGTCTTCTGTTTAGTGTGTCCTGGGTACTGGGTGTTGCAGGGTCATGTGTTCAGTGTGTCCTGGGTATTGGGTGTTGCGGGGTCCTGTGTTCAGTGTGTCCTGGGTACAGGTTGTTGCAGGGTCATGTGTTCAGTGTGTCCTGGTTACTGGGTGTTGCAGGGTCCTGTGTTCAGTGTGTCCTGGGTACTGGGTGTTGCAGGGTCCTGTGTTCAGTCTGTCCTGGGTACTGGGTGTTGCAGGGTCCTGTGTTCAGTGTGTCCTGGGTACTAGGTGTTGCAGGGTCCTGTGTTCAGTGTGTCCTGGGTAATGGGTGTTGCAGGGTCCTGTGTTCAGTGTGTCCTGGGTACTGGGTGTTGCAGGGTCATGTGTTCAGCTCCAGTGAAGGGCAGTCTGTGAGTGCAGTAGTGGTGCACCACCTCTGGGATGCTGTTGAACACACAGCTACTCTGGTCCAGTGTATAACCCAGACCCTTACTGGCCTTGGTCTGGGCCACGATGATGTGGACACAGCACTGACTGGTCCTGAGAGAGAGACATCAAACAACCACATTAGTGAAGTAACACAACTGGTTGATAACTGAAAAGAGAAATTAGATGGCATCAGAGATTCATTACAGGGGTATGGGGTTAGTATTTCCAACACATGCGGTTAACTTCATGTCTGTGGCTGGGGAAAGTGGTTAGTGATGAGTGGCTGTGGAATGGGGTTAGTGATGAGTGGCTGTGGAATGGGGTTAGTGATGAGTGGCTGTGGAATGGGGTTAGTGATGAGTGGCTGTGGAATGGGGTTAGTGATGATTGGCTGTGGAATGGGGTTTGTGATGAGTGGCTGTGGAATGGGGTTAGTGATGAGTGGCTGTGGAATGGGGTTAGTGATGATTGGCTGTGGAATGGGGTTTGTGATGAGTGGCTGTGGAATGGGGTTAGTGATGAGTGGCTGTGGAATGGGGTTAGTGATGATTGGCTGTGGAATGGGGTTAGTGATGATTGGCTGTGGAATGGGGTTTGTGATGAGTGGCTGTGGAATGGGGTTAGTGATGAGTGGCTGTGGAATGGGGTTAGTGATGAGTGGCTGTGGAATGGGGTTAGTGATGAGTAGCTGTGGAATGGGGCAGTGATGAGGGGCTGTGGAATTAAGTTAGTGATGAGTAGCTGTGGAACAGGATTAGTGATGAGTTCTGAATGAAGAGTGACACATGTAATGCACACAGGCACTCACTTGAGCGCAATGGAGTATTTGCTGGTCCCTGATTCGCTGTCTCTAACCAGGAAGCTGGCGTCCCTGCAGCGCTGCAGCTGAGCCTCTGCTTGCTGGCGACTCACACTGCCATGGTACCAGCTAAAGTTGGAGGGGCATTTTAGCATGTATTGTTAAACAGACACACACCACACACACAGAGAGGACAGGATAATACATGTTGTTTTCATGCTTTCAGCATTTTCCGGAGAGCTAGTTAGTGTCTTTTCAAGGACAAATAATTAGCTTAAGTTGATAGTTCAGTATTTTGGCCCTCAATTTCCATCTGCAGAGTAAGATCAGGTAGTGGATACTATTGTTGTGTCTCTGCGTTTAGTTTAAGGAAAAAGAGTTTGAACAACTGCTAACGAGCCTTAACAAACAAACATAGCTGGGCACAGTTAATCAAAAAGTTAACTTTGTTAAGCATTAATCCGTTTACCAAAAAGTGAACTACAATAACTGTTAATCAGTTAAATCATAAAAAACTAACAGAAGTTAGCAATAAACATTAACATAACCTTTTATTTTTTTTTACATGCTACAAACTTTTTTTCCATTGGATTCTTGACTTCCTGACTAAGTCCAATTACATGACATTTGTCTTTTTCTGTGAAAGCGAGGCAACATACAATGACATTGAAGTTACTCAATTTTTGGAAGGTCTCACCCCAGCACAACAATGAATAGCCAAACCATGACTCTAGAGAGCCATTCTTTGTTGGCCAATCACAGATGATTTTTACAAAACATGTAATACAAGGGTTCCTGAGTGTTTTTTTTACACTCTTGGCCTTGAGACTAGCGCACAATCTCCGGACTGAAGCAAAAATTAGCTTAGACTCTAAAGCTTTTAAAATTATATTTATGAAGTTTTTGGGTTAGCAGACTTGAGTTCATGGAACTTAAATGTAACGGAAGTTAATCAGCCCGATAATGATTTTCGCAGTTAACTTAGTTAAATAATGATTAACGGATTGGTGCCCAGCTTTACAAGCAACCCACCCATGCAAACGCATTAGAAACTACGACAAGCACACCCCATTTAAGTCATATGGCAGACATTCCTACAGAAATGACTGCATTTATTTTCATACTGAAGCCTTGTGGGAATCAAACCCCAAACTTTGTTGTTCCAAACCCTATGCGCTACCACTGAGCTACCAGAGGTAGGTTTTTAACATAGCCTTATCCATCAGTTCAATTTAACATGCATACAAATCATCCCTCTCTTTATGCATTTTACCCTCCATCTCCTCTCCCTTACCTCTGCTTCTCCAGGGGGAGGGTGGGATCCACTTTGGCTGCCTCCCCTTTGGCTGGGGAGGTGGGGGAGGGAGGAGAGGACGACGGTGAGAGTTTTGGAGTGGGGGAAGAGTGAGATGTGGGAGAGGGGGGAGTGGAATGAGAGTTGGGAGAGGCAGAGGAAGGAGAGAGTTTGAGAATGGGGGAGGTGGGGGAGGATGGAGAGGGGATGAGGATTTTCTTATTCCATGTATTCTGCCTCAGGGCCGGCTGCTTGCTGGGTGGAGGAGCTTCCTCTTTAGGCGGCACATTGCTCATTCCGTTCTTAAACTGGGCTGCGGGGTGGGGGGGGGGGGGTGCAATTAGTACAATTAGAATGATGTATTGTATCATTGTTTTTCATACCTTCGCCTCTCTCTTTCCCAAGCCTTCCACTGACCTCCCTCTCTCCCTGCCAGGGAATCATACCTGTCAGTGCTCTAACGATATCCTCCTTCCTCCACTCCCAGGGCAGTTCGTACTCCCCAGGAGGCCGGGGGTCAGACTCTGGCCTGGCCACAGGTATCCACACACCTCCTGCCTCCGCCTCTAGCAACCCCTCATAGGGCGTGTCGTAGATGTGTGGGGGTGCAGGTGTACCCTCTTCCCGGTCTCCCTTGGGGAGCAGCACACACACCTTCAGCAGGTCCTTGGAGCCCCGTCGGCGAATATCTATAAAACATTTTGTTTACACACAATGCATAGATCTCCCTAGCCTGTGTGGATATGAAACTCTGAACTCTGCTGTTGCACAGACTTTAATGCAGACGCCACATGACAGGGTTCTCGGTTCATGTGTGAAATAGTGTTGTAGCGTGCGATGTGGTCAGACACTGTGGAGGCCAGGCCATCAGGTAGCCTGCGTGTCTGGCCTATTGTGTGTAGAAACAATGGAGCAACGGGAAGAAAGGTCAACGCAGTGCCTGATTGGCTAACAGAACAGACCTCTTCCTGAATTCTGGGAAGTGATTGGTGAGACCAGGGGTAGGAAAGGAGGGGAGATGGGGGTGGGTGTCTTTTGGTACTTTTCACACAAAGGGGACCATGAAGTGAAATGGAAGGGGTGGGGGGTCCAACTAGGGGCAACTTCCTTTCCAGAGAATGGGGTAAAGGAAACAGAAGCAGGAGACAGGAAGTCCAAGAGGAAGCTGCACCCATTGTCGCAGCACAACACCGTTCCTATAGCAACCATCAGTAGGGTGGAAGTCAGGGGAGAGAAAGCAGAGGTTCTCATGCTGGTCCAATCCCTTTAAAAACCTTTCACAGCAGAATTGCCTACAACCTTGATTTTTGCTGCGGAGGGCATAGGCCCTAGTTCCAGCTGAGTAATACCTCCAGGCTTGATAAAAAAAAAATCAAGGTATTGATATGTCAGTTCTATGTTGGAACAAAAGCCTGAAAAGCCCTTTAGACCCCCTGACTGACCTGTGATGATGACCTGGGCATCGTAGGGCTCCATGTAACCATCGTTCTCCCCCTCCCGCTCCGCCTCTCTCTGCCCTCTCGTTTTCTCAGCATCAAATGGGTCAGCATAGTCCTCCAGAATAATCAGCTATGGAGCAGGAAAGAAGGGCATGAATAAAAGATCCAAAAAAAGCAAGCCTCAAGCTGGAGTTATGGAATAATGTGGAGTTATCATGTTGCAGTCTAATTGTTACTTTTATGTTCTGGGAATGTTTCTGGGGAATCTCCTCTGCTCTGTGTTTGATATACCTCCAATGGTTCTGTCTATCGGTCTGTTTCTCAGACTGTCTGACTGCTTGTATGATCATTGTCAAAGCTGAGTTGTAGGGATCTGAGCTACCTGTTGGAAAGCCGCATTCACTACTGTGTAATATTCTGTTACAGACCAAGCCTTCAAGAAAGTGAGAAAGAGTTATAGTGTGTGTGTGTGTGTGTGTGTGACAGCAGTTGGGAACAGGTTTAGGGTGAAGGGAGACAGGAAGACAGACAGGGAGAATGAGCTTAGATCTCATTGTGTGTTCTGTATGGCTAGTCCTACAAATACTATGGCATGAATGCAGACAGTGATAAAAGCACAGTGCATTGTGTGGTGAGGAAGGAGAGGCAGGAGATGAGAGACAAAGGCTGGGACATTGAGAGATACTGATCTGAACTCTCACAGCTACACTTCATTCTTCATTAGTGCACATTCTACAAAACACAGCCAACATCAAAAACGTATATTGTGAATGATAAGATTACAACTGAATTGGTGGAGACCATAACGTTGCTCCTATGCACAAACATAGACTTAGTTGACCAAATGTCTGGAAATAAATCTGAGCAACTCACCATTGCTGTTTTGATGTCTGACTTCACCCTCCCATTTTCTGCTACCATTTGTTCACCAGTGCTGCTGTGTTTTGGGCCCTTGTCCTGCTTGTCTACCTTGATCATTCTGCTGATATACGCATGCGCCAAACTGGATGTCCTAATCGGCCGATGCTCCTCAGATGTTCCCATCTCGAGCTTGGAATTCTTCCTACTCTTCCCTGGGATGAAACTGTCCCAAATCTTACCGTCCCTTAACGAGTTCCCGCCAGTACCCGAACCGTTTCGACCCAGTTCAATGGCAGAGTTTTTCCGATTTCTCCCGGTCATTAACGAGCCTATAACTCCACCACTGTCCTTGCCCCGATACCCCTTCAGACTGGCCCCCGGTGTAAACCCGGCTCTGGGTTGGGGCTGGGGCCCGGACTCCGAGGCTGAGCGAACACGTTCAGTTCCGTTCTTCAGATTGATGGGGAAATCTTTGAACCACTTCGCCATGGCTGGTTATGATCAGTTACAATGTATGGGTTTCTAGGTTTGGCTGCAAAATACTATAGGCCCAACACGAATTCACTCAGACGTTCTCTTTATACGTAAATCATCTACCCACTTGCCAATATAAAACTTTCCGAGTAATTTAATTCACTTACTATTATTCACTGCGAGCCAAAATGTTGTTTTACCCAAATTATCCCTTTTAAAACGTTAATTTATTTCAAGCAATAATTAATTCATAATTTCTTCCCCATACATTGTATTATAAATTGTCAAATAATCAAATTTTCAAACGTCACCCCATTAGTCGCTTTGATGCACTTCTCTTGGTCGTTCGATAATGCGTAAAGTTTTGGGCTGTTTCTGGCAGTCGGTCTCTACCTTGCAGCTATCCCCGCAGTTCGAAAAGTAGTCTTTGGAGAGCGTACACTCGAAAGAACTGGAAGTTTTTCTTCGCACTCACTGATGATGATCCCATTCCCGGAGCGACTGTATGGAGCGGCTGTCAAAGCAGAGTGCTGAAGAGAGAAGCGTGTGTGTGTGTCTGAGTGGGGCAATGGGTGTGCTGGACCAGCCAACAGAAATTACAAAAACGCCCATAAGCACGCAAAAAGGCGTATTAGGCTGGTCCTATTAATCATTCAACAGGGTGCATATGAGGAAGCATTGGTCACTTTTTTCAATGGTAGCCCATTCTTTGCCAAAAAATGTTAAACTCGAAATATATAAATTATTTTTGTATTATTGCATTTGCCTATATGCCGCAATGATCACACAGCCCAATCTATGACATGGAATGAAAATACATGTGCAACACAATACCATGTAATTAAATTAATCCAACATACATTGCTTGCATGTTTAGTTACCAAAGAGTGATAAATTGTTGTTCAAAAGGGAAAATATATAATGTGGGATGAGAACTTTCCAATTTGATAAAGTACAAGGGGATGGACAGCATAACAGAAGTACCTAACAATATTAATTTCAAGGACCTAATAAGGTTTACACATTGCCTTCAGAACAGCTGAAATCCTTCTTGGAATGCTGTCTCGGTTCCTGAACTGTGTGTAGTGGGATATTGTTCCATTCTTTAAGAAGGTATGAAGTTTCAGGTATGAAGGAGGTGGAGATGAACTTCACCGCACTTTCTGTGATCGATGCACATGCAATTTGGGAACCGACTATTTAGCCTCTTTGAAATTGTGTTGCATCAAGTTGCTTTGAAAACTCAAATATCAAAGTGTAAACCTTCCGAATTAGGCTTATTTTATAGATTACATATGTACTGCTATAATTGGAAATCAACCTAATGTATCCTCTGCAGCTGTGTTTGTAACTGAGATTTAGTTAATTCAAAGTAACAGTCATTTTCCTCTTGGTGTGTCCCTTATTTTGTCCACCCTCTTTTATTAAAGAGTACATTTTCAAGGCTATATCAGTGGTTTATTCCGTTTGCTATATGATTATGGGCAATTTTATTTTTAAACAAACGTCAATACAGTTGGTATTTCTCAAAACATATTGACCTCCTTGCACCCTACTTAAATAGTTGTTTATTTAATTTACTTTTTGGAAAAAACCCATAGCTGATTATTGTAATTTTAAAACCAATTACATTTTGGTCAACTTTGTTTAGGATTTTTGCAATGAAGCTCTCTACTTCCTCTGTTTGCCATTTAAAGAGAAATGCTATCTGTATGATGCAGAGACTTGCTAATTAATAACTATTTTTAAACCTGTCTGAGGCACATATGAGCACATAAAATACATAGTGCACACTTTTCAGGGACCCGTTTTGGCTCAACATTTACAACTAGTGGGACAAAATCCCAGAATTAATCTTCAAAAGCCTTGGCTTGCAAAAATATCTCTAATTCCATCATAATGGATGCAAACAAATAAAAATGGTATCTACAATTCATCTCCTGGGAGACTCCTGAGAAGTATAAAATGCCTCATTGCCAAAATTCTGAATTAAGTTTCCAATGTTTATTTAGCAAAGAAAGACAACTGGCTTGGACAAAATGATTGGTACCCCAGAGTTAGTACTTGGCTGTACAGCCTTTGGCCAAGATAACTGACAACAAAAGCTTCTTGAAGCCAGGAGTAAGCCTGCTGCTCCTTTCTACTGGCAGTTTGGCCCACTGATCACATTTTCCAGTGTTTGAGCAGCGCCCTCCACAACGTGTTATAGTGAGTATGGACTCTTCTCAGGCCATCCAGAAAAGTCCAGTGTTACTACTTAAGCCATCCTAAAACAATTATTTGGACAATTTATTAACAACACAACAAACCAAAACGCACTTTAAAGCACATTGGAATGGTGGAAGAAAAAAAAAACTGTAGAATTAGGGAATTATTTTAAAGTGCAAGGATTGCAATATTTGGACGCGTGCTATAGGCGCCATCTGCAGGGTATTTAGAAACTGATCTTAGTTGTGGGATGTATTCATGAACGCGAATTAAGTCATGGCATTTGTTGGAGCGTTTCGTTTGTGTTAAGAATTAAGCGCTAGCTTAACTCTTTCTTAGTTGTTATAAACTTGAATAATAACAATTACAGCTCTAGGGAAACTTTTTTTAAATTATTCATTCAGAAAGTGTAATCTACGTGGTTTTGATTTATTTTAGAAAACCTCGAAGACACAAAAGACTCATCCTATTGGGCATTCCCTGAGTCCATTTATCACAGATGGACAGACACATCTCACCAATATTCAAAGCGGGCGCTGTCTAGTTCTCTGCCTTCGCCTATGTGCAGAACCAATCACTGTATTCTCTCTACGGGATGGGCGGGTCGTCTGGCATCAGTCACAAAAGGTAACAGGTTGTAGCCGCAAATAACACACTTAACTGTGTCTTTCCGTCCCAAATTATTATGGATGTGCTCTGCTCTTTCAGTCCCTCCTGGCGGTATTAAACATTATTTGTTTTAATACCAAGTAAAACAACAGAAGAAGACTCCAAAGTCGAAAACAAACTGGGAATTGTAGATATCTACGTTTTGACCAAATAACAGGTAGGTTTTGGATGTTGATTCTCGTTGTTTTGCTCTAGCTAGTTAAGGTTAGCAGCACATTCAATATAGTTAGTCAAAACAGTAACTTAGGGTTGGTTGTGTAGCTGTTAGCTTCCGCCGGTATAGGCCTAGCTAACGTTACTGTGTGCGCTCAAGCTTTTATAACTTGCTCTACTGTGGTATCAACAGATTAGTTAAGTTTACTTTTAATGACAGCGAAATGGTGCAGTGTAAAGTCCTGAACAGTCAGTTACAAGGTAGGCTAGTTTCCGCAAAACGTCGTAAGTTATTGTAGCCATAAAATAGACACATACCGGCAACGGAGCAGGTGTAACAGTAGTTATTTTGCCTCACATCTCTCAGTCTTATGTAAAACAATGCATGTATAGACATAGCCAGGCTAACTTTCATGTACAGTCTGCGGACTCATGTGAATGTCACACATTTTCATCTTGCATGTTAGCGAGTTGTGTTTTCTTGAACTGCTATAACTTAAAGAACTTGGTTTGCCGCCCCTTTCTTCCTAAGTTACACTTGACCTGGACATTATGCTCACGCAAACACAAGGATTCAATCTTATTTTGAAAAATGTTTGGCATATCTTATCAAAGTTGTTGGTCTACATACCCTCGGAGTTTATTGGTCAGTTATAGTTCTGTTATTACTCACGGAAATTTGATCTACTGTAATAGACGGGCGTTGGCTCTTATGAGATAACATGCTATTTTATACGTTGATTGTAAGTATTCCAACTTTACGCTGATGTCTATTGATTGTCTCTTAGCTTTTTTGATTTCAGTACAGTAGTGTACTGATTACAGATTGGAGAGAAAATTGAAGAAATCTGCCTGAGGGCATTGTTTTAATGTATCTTCAAACTCATGGCCTGGGGCGAGGCCCTAAAAGAAAGCAGTACGTGTGTTTAGACTGTAGGGGAATGTTCACTGAACAACCACTCAGGTTGGAATGTGGGTGATTGGAAGGGTGTATAATGTGCTTTTCTGGTACAGTTTGTGGTCTAGTACTTGGCAACACTACAGGCTTCTTTGTTATGTCATTGAGCCAAATTAGAACCGGAGAGAGGAAGAAATGATTGTGGGTGAAAGAGGAGTAGTGTCCAGTCTGAATAGAAAGAAGTGAGAAGAGGCATAGAACAAGAGGAGTGAATGGTGTAGGGTATGAATGAATACATGAATTGTCATTCACCAAGGAAACTATCTTGACTCAATCACTTAAGCGTCTCTTGGACAAGTTGGGGTAACTAGACGGAATATGACACCACAAATTAATGGATAAGGGAGTCCTCGTTCAAGTAGCAAATCTCAAAAGGAATTGTCTGTCAGCCGCTTCATTGGTCGTTCATAGACTGGCGTTGCAATACCTGATATCTTTTTGTCTTTAACCACCCAAAGGGACCGTCACAAACATATTTTGATAATTCTCAGTCAGGTGATCACCAAAGTACTGTCCTATTATTATTATGTAGTGCCAAGAAAGGCTTTTATTATAAAAATACTCAGTACTGTATTGTGATTAATGAAGCTTAGAAGAGGCTAAGTAGGAACAAAGGTATATAGCCTTCTGACTTAAAGCTCTTTACTCTCTCACTAATGCAACTAATCAATGGCAGTCACAGCCATGACTCCACAGAAAAGTCTGTCTCCTAATTCTACCCCAGAGGGAGGAGACTAGAAGAAATTGAAACGCTGAGGAATTTACGGTCAGTCTCTCGTCTCAGTGTAGTGAGTCAGTGGTTAGTACCATAATGACTCTCTTTAATGTAGGCCTGCTAGTAGAAAATGAAGCCCTGGCTTAACAGAAACCTGCTAGTTGTCAACTCAGGCAAGGATGTACAGTGACTCGGTGATGTAGGTTAGGTCAGCTCCCTTGTCATCATGTGCTCCTCCAGGGAAAAAGGGTGGAACCCAGGGGGATGAATAGACAGTGGTTGTAGAGATGGCGGGAGGGTTGTGGGCAGAACAGTGTTACAGGAGACACAGATGGATGGCCAGAAAAACAGAAGGAGATAATGCCAGGGGGACAAGTGTTGCCTTCCCAGCATTTGTACAATAATTTTCTGCTCCACATCATTTAGACAATAGGATGGGCTCCCCTCAGTCACCTGACTGTACTTCTCTCCAACTCTCCTCTGTCCCCTGATTCTCCTCCTCCTGTCTCTCCTCTGTCCCCTGACTGTCCTATTCAACCCTCTCCTCTGTCCCCTGACTGTCCTATTCAACCCTCTCCTCTGTCCCCTGACTGTCCTATTCAACCCTCTCCTCTGTCCCCTGACTGTCCTATTCAACCCTCTCCTCTGTCCCCTGTCTGTCCTATTCAACCCTCTCCTCTGTCCCCTGTCTGTCCTATTCAACCCTCTCCTCTGTCCCCTGACTGTCCTATTCAACCCTCTCCTCTGTCCCCTGTCTGTCCTATTCAACCCTCTCCTCTGTCCCCTGTCTGTCCTATTCAACCCTCTCCTCTGTCCCCTGACTGTCCTATTCAACCCTCTCCTCTGTCCCCTGTCTGTCCTATTCAACCCTCTCCTCTGTCCCCTGTCTGTCCTATTCAACCCTCTCCTCTGTCCCCTGACTGTCCTATTCAACCCTCTCCTCTGTCCCCTGACTGTCCTATTCAACCCTCTCCTCTTTCCCCTGACTGTCCTATTCAACCCTCTCCTCTGGAAAACACTGCTCATATCTTGTCTGTACCAGGGACAGGCAAGCATTGCACCTCCCTCCTTGCAGAAGCCAAGTGCTTAGATTAAAGTGTAGAACAGACAAAATCAATGTCAGAAGAACAGCCACATCCTCCCAAAGAAATGGTATTGAGAAAACACTCATCTGAATGATCCATGCATAGATCTTTTATTGAAATCCTTAATGTTAGTTTGAGTTGCCCAAGTCCAAATAGGCTTTATAAAGCAGATGGTATGTAAATGTATTGATATTATGCCTAATTTTCCCAAGAATATCACAAGACAAACAAAGACTGAATGAAATGGCATCTACATATAAATATATTCAATTTTTTTCTTGTAGACTTAAGTGGTCATCCATTTATTTGTTTTTCAATGAAAACCATAATTGAATCTGAAACACAAAATAGAAGAAACTGGGGAAACTAAACTGGATGAACTAATAAAAAAACTAGGCTTGGCTTATAAAATGTTAGCAATGGAAGGATATTATTTAAGTATAAAAGGCAATAATATACACCGATCAGCCATAACATTATGACCACTGACAGGTGAAGTGAATAACACTGATAATCTCGTTATCATGGCACCTGTCAGTGGGTGGGATATATTAGGCAGCAAGTGAACATTCTGTCCTCAAAGTTGAAGTGTTAGAAGCAGGAAAAATGGGCAAGCGTAAGGATCTGAGCGACTTTGACAAGGGCTAAATTGTGATGGCTAGACGACTGGGTCAGAGCATCTCCAGAACTGCAGCCCTTGTGGGGTGTTCCCGGTCTGCAGTGGTCAGTACCTATCAAAAGTGGTCCAAGGAAGGAAAAGCGGTGAACTGTTGACAAGGTCATGGGCGGCCAAGGCTCACTGATGCATGTGGTGAGCGAAGGCTGGCCTGTGTGGTTCAATCGAAGAAACAAGTTACTGTAGCTCAAATTGCTGAAAAAGTTAATGTTGGTACTGATAGAAAGGTGTCAGAACACATAATGCATCATAGTTTATTGAATATGGGGCTGTGGAGCCGCAGACCAGTCAGGGTGCCCATGCTGACCCCTTTGCCCACTGCCAAAAGCGCCGGCAATGGGCACACGAGCATCAGAACTGGACCACAGAGCAATGGAAGAAGGTGGCCTGGTCTGATGAATCATGTTTTCTTTTACATCACATGGGTGCGTTTGCGTTACTTACCTGGAGAACACAAGGCACCAGGAAGGACTATGGGAAGGAGGCAAGACGGTGGAGGCAGTGTGATGATTTGGGCAATGTTCTGCTGGAGGACCTTGGTTCCTTCCATTCTTGTGGATGTTACTTTGACACGTACCACCTACCTGAGCATTGTTGCAGACCATGTGCACCCTTTCATGACAACGGCCTATTTTAGCAGGATAATACGCCACAAGGCAAAAACGGATCAGGAATAGTTTGAGGAACACAACAACAAGGTTAAGCTGTTGACTAACAGGATATATTAGGCAGGTGGTCGTAATGTTATGGCTGATTGGTGTACAGTTGGGCTCAAAAGATTGCATACCCTTGGAGAATTGGTAATGTATGTACCATTTGTAAAGAAAACATGAGTGAGCAGGCAAAGCACATCTTATTTCTTTTGGGATTCATATTCAACTGTAGGGTATAACAGAATGGCACAATCATAAAACAAAACATGGCAACAAAGAAAACATTTACTGACCCTTGTTCAAAAGTCTGCATACCCTTAGTTCTTAACATTGTGTATTGCCCCCTTTAGCATCAATGACAGTGTGCAGTCTTTTGTAATAGTTGTCTATGAGGCTGTTTGGTATTGTTTTTCAATAAAGCATTTAAAATCTTGTGCGAGTAACTCAACTGAAGAAGGCAGTGAAGGATAACTACGAGCTCAAATGAAACCAAAATGTTTACCTCAGTGCAAAAAATGCTTTTTTGACTTTTCTTTCTTTCTTTCTTTTTATAATTAGAAATGTTATTATAGAAATATACAAATATTTTGTTTTATATATCCAGAATGCATTTCGTAGATTATTAATCATGTTAAGTAACAAAGGTATTTGGTTCTATGTTGTAACACTGAAATTACAACTTTTGGAACAAGGGACAGTAAAAAAAATAATACATTCAGGCCAGAAAGTTTCAATTATTTTATTTTTTTACGATTTCCCGTGCCTTTAGGTTTTCCTTTGTATCCTGAAAAATTCTTCTGGCAGTTTTGGCTGAAATATTTTCTGGTCTTGACCGTGGCTTAGTATAAAGAGATGCCAGAATTTTCCACTTCTTAAGTGATTGAACAGTACTGACTTGCAAGGCTTTGGATATCTTTATAAAGTTCCATTACCTTGTTACACAGGTATGTACAGTTATTTTCTGCTCCCCATGGCTCAGTATCTAGCCTGCTCAGTGCATTCACATGTGAGCTAACAAACTCACTGACTATTTATGCACAGAAACTAATTGCAATTTAAAAAGCCACAGGTGTGGGAAATTCACCTTTTATTGCCATTTTAACCTCTGTGTCACCTTGTGTGTCTGTAACAAGGCCAAACATCCAAGGGTATGTAAACTTTTGATCAAGGCCATTTGGGGGATTTTCTTTTCCAAAAAACTGTGTGATAATAAATTGCTTCATATGATCACTATCCCTAAATAAAAGACAGTTTTTGCCGGACTGCGTAAGCCTTTGCCGGCCAAGAAGAACGAATGTCTCTTACTGAGATAGTGAGTGAGCAAGCAAGCGACTGACTGACTGACTACCTCTTGTTAAATAGTGTAAAGTTAGAGATGCGAACCTGTAACTAATATGTTCCGCGTTCTGATTTTTTTTTAGCATTAGGATTTGTTCCGTGTAGATAAACTTTGCTGGCTACAACCTTCAGTATCTACGTTATTGTAAACCTAAAATAAGACTGTTTACGGTTATATTGTGACTATTTCTGGTGGATTTTCAAAGTACGCATCCGTGCATGCCTTTTGGGGTAATACAGATTAGATCAACACCACTTGGGCAGTAAAAGAGTAGGGGTTTCCACGATTCTCTCGTCTTTTCACTTGACGAAAAAGTAAGTTATCGTTTCCTGTATTGATAGTTATTGTATCAATGTCATTCATGAATGAAAGAAAAATGTATGCTTTTGCGACCATGAAAAAGCTTTGGCTATGTTAACTTCAAGTAGTAAGTTAGATACTAGTAAGCAGCACCAGAAAATGAAAGATTGTACGTATTAGTAGTTTTAATATTTGCCATTGTTTTCCTACATTTCTTTGTGTTGAAATATTTTCCCCCTTAGGCGCACATATGCTCCCTACTAAACAAATATCAGACATTTGAAACAATTGAGTGCTTTGTGGCAACAGTCTCAGGAAGGCCTTTTCCTGTTCCAGCATGACTGTGCCCCTGTGCACAAAGCAGGGTCCATAAAGACATGGTTCGACGAGGCTGGTGTGGAGGAATTTGAGTGGCCTGCACAGAGCCCAGACCTCAGCCCCACTGAACACCTTTGGGATGAATTGGAACGGTGATTGTGAGCCAGGCCTTCTAGTCAGTGCCTGACCTCACAAATGCTCTTTTGGCTGAATGGGCAGAAATTCCCACAGAGACACTCAGAAGAGTAGGGGCTGTTATAGCTGCCAAGGGGCGGGGGGCAACTCCATATTAATGCCAATGCTTTTGGAATGTCCAACAAGCTCATCTAGGTGTGATGGCTGGGTATCCACATACATTTGGCCATATAGTGTATGTGCTTGCTGTGGGTTTTCATCCAATGGACTCCGAGGTCTTCAAGCACAGGTACTTCGTGTGGTTAGAAGTGTAGGTGGGCCCATGATGATTTTGGATGCAGGCCTTTGGATCTTTTCAGATTGCTGGTACTGGTGGTCTGAGGGTACATCCTGATGAAACAATCACGCATCCATAATATACATTTCAGCTCTCTCTGACAACATTATTGTTGGAAGTTCCCCCAAATCCTATTAACCAGTGACCAGACCTGTCATTGCATTCTACAACCTTTAGCTTTCTATTTGTTTGTTCAGTTTTTTTCTGGTCCAACTTGTTTGTGTAACATGTACTTAGTCTAGCACAGTGTCTCCCAGCCTTTTTCAGTTACTGTACCCCCAAAATGTTTTTGCACTGCTTTCAGTACCCCTGAAATACCCCCTCATGTTAATTTTACTAGTAAGCTTATGGTGTCATGAGTGTTTTCAAGTACCCCCTGTGGAGAGGCCAAGTACCCCCAGGGGTCCTAGTACCCCTGGTTGGGAACCACTGGCCTAGCACACTAACAGCGCAATGGAACGCACTAGATTCAAAAGGAGCAGCGAGGAGGTTGTACAATAGACCATCAGAGACCCAGATATGGATTTATATTATACTGTAAACTGGCTTGTTTATTTTAACTGAAAAAATATAGTTTTACTCCAAAATGTAGCATAGATCAATATAAATAAATTACAATTTCAAAACTCTTGCAATTTGTTTCACAATAACTTGGGTGCACCCTTCTAATGTGTTCTTACTATTGAAGAGTATAAAATCTAAATAGACAAGTACTACATCTGATTACAATACACACAAACACACTCAACCGTCCTACCGGCCAAGTGGGGTGATCAGGTCCCACACACACAGCGAACAAAAGAAAGTGTTTCCCGACACTAGGTCTTCTGAACAAAAATGCCTTCCCAAAATGGTCCTTGTCCAAAGAATAAGCTAGATTGTCTTCATGGGCAGGCTCGCCATCGAATGGTTCAGTCCCTATAAAAAAAACCTGACCTGCACATAGAATGAACAGGCCAAACACTCGATCCATGGATTAACAACCCAACAGCATGAGGATATGTATGCAAAATTACAATTATTGTGAACTACAACAATGGTATCTATACAGTAACTCTTACAAATATAATTTCTTAACCATACAAATTGATTAATGAACTACAAACATTAAATAGCATTGACTGTTTCAAAAACATCTTACTTGGCTACCTGTTGTCTGCGTTCCAAAAATGAGCAATGAAATGGCGTCATAACTGTTGCATGGGGTAGCATAATGCTATGTCTCATTGAGTCTTCGAAATATCTCTTTAGTACTAATATTCAAGGAAATATCACTTTTACGCAGGTAATACATTATTTAAAACTGAAAACATTTAGCCCAAGTTTATCTATCAGTTCAGTATAGCGAAATCAAGCTAGTGAGGCCTGTCTAAAATGACGTGTCTTAAAAATGCTGCTCGCAACCATTCAGATTTCCCTGAAAGTTTCTTAATTATTTTAGCTGTGTTACATTTGCGTTTTCTCTTTGCATTGTGAGTCTCCATCCAGTGAATGTGTTTTTTCTACTATTCTGCCCTTTCTGTTACATCCATGAGACTTTGTGGGGGTCTTCTTTAATACAGGATATACAGTGTCCTTTTTGACCAAATTCAGGTCCAGGTATAATCAGTTACACTGATTCATTCTCATGTAAGCCTGCCTGTTTACCAACTTCAATATTGCTCGATCAGTGTAATCTGCTCTCAGTCTGCTTCCAAAACCTAACTCTAATTAGAAAAAAATGTCAAACAGTGAGGTGAACAACTAATAAATGGTGTGATCATCCTAAGCTGACAGATTGGTGCTGTGGCAACTACTGAATTATCTTTGGTCACCACCATGTCATACACACTGTTAGAAAGGAATGTGTGTGTATCTAGATGTTTTCCTAACATTTCGGGACCAAAATGTACCATGTTATATTGACACTAAGTGTCATTAACGTGGTGAAATGTCAGGACTTAAATTCCTTTTTTTTAGGTGTTGAGGTTAGGTTTAGGCATACAGTGAGTTAGGTTTAGGAGTTTTAGGTTTTTGAATGAAAAGGCAAAACCCTAACCCTACTCCTGAAAAGTCCTTGTGTGTGTGTGTGTGTGTGTGTGTGTGTGTGTGTGTGTGTGTGTGTGTGTGTGTGTGTGTGTGTGTGATGAAACAGTAGAATGAATGTGTCTGTGTGATAGAAGGGGGAGGGATGGAAGAGAATGAGTGGTAACAAGGTCAGAGACTGGTTTTTTAGTTGTTTGTAATACACTGAGAGTATTCAACTTAATGAGGCATGCAGTGTAATGACCTACTCATGAGAGCTGAAGTGGAGCAGGTCACCCAAGAAAGGGCGGGTGGGGTCCAACATTTTAATTGGGCTTATTTGTTGCACTTCAAAACCTAGAAATGACACCGTCAAAAAGAAACAACCAACGGTTTCACCAAAGTGTAAAAAACTTCGGAAATGAAGAGAAAAGGACAAAGAGAGGCAGAGGCTGAATGAGCCAGTCTTTTACTCTGCGGGTGGCTGAGTGATTCCAGTTGACTGATCAAATAAAGGTTGTGGAAGGCTGATTTACAAGGAAAAGAGGAACCTGTAAACCAAGTGAAGGCAAAGAATGTGTACAATAGGAACAAGCAGACACACAAGTGCGCCTTGATGCATGCACACAGACAAAAGACATGCACACAGACAAAGACGTGCACACAAAAAGACGTGCGCACATAGACACACGCCCCCGTATGGTGATTAGGAGAGGGCGGTGTTGGTTGTGTTTGTGTGTTTCCAGGTTAATGACTGATGAAGGTCAGTAAGGACGAAGTCCACTGAAGCAACTCCACTGAGGCTCACGTTTATCATGGACGCATGCGGCTAGCATGGTCACATTCATACCAGTCATATTTACTCAGTACTCATACCTTCCCAGGAAATATAACCATGTATCACTGCTGTCACATTTAAGGATAAACCTGTACCACTTCATATGGTCTATAACCATTCCAAGTACTGGACCGATACTGAGTACCGATCTGAAAATGACATCTTCATTTTGTTGACATAATTGCCATCATTATTTTACATGGCTGAATTGTATGTCCTGCAACTTTTTTTTATACAACTTTTCTCAATATTTAAGCTTGTGGAACTTTACACCATTTTAACAATGAGAAATCTTATTAAACATTTTTAAATAGGTAGAGTGAGGCATTTGTGAAAATGTTATAGCAACGTAAAATGGGAAAGTAGAAACAATCACAATAAGACAACGTTTAAGGTTAAGAATATAGCTAGCTATCTAGCTAAACTATATTTAGATCTAAAAGGTAATCTCACTGACATCTAGTGGCTGACTATGGTGGTATTAATCCCAAAAGACTGTAGTAGTCGAATGTTTGATGTGCACAGTGATTAGCCAATGGTGTATAAGATAACTGCCCAGGTAGTTTAGACACACCCTTCTAATTATAATATGACACAAGGGAAATGGGATATCTTACGTGAGGAAAATGGGAAATGTCTAATGAGAAAAATTGGAAATAGATCAATTATTCAACTGTTATAGGCCTGAGAAAATTGATGTGTTGAAAACTATAAAGTTTGAGTAAATGATAAATGGAAGAGTAAAATAAAAAATAAAATAATTATAGGCAAAGGATATGATTAAACACTTTTATATTTCACTATCCTTTTAAAAAATCTACTCATCAAATAATCTTTTACTGTCATTTGCCATTCCTAGGATTCCATAATTTTCTTATGGGTATTTGGTTAAAATCATAAAATGTCATGTGAATTGGCACATTTAGCTTGATGCCCAATCACAATGTGATCAAAGCACACTAAAATTACTTTAGGCATTTTAGGAGATAGATGATCTCACTAATCAATTGAAAATTGAATTACAAGGAAAGATTATACAGCACCAAACAGGCAGGCTTGCTATTTAGCTATGAATCTGAATGGATTTATAGTTAAAAAATCACACAGTTAAGTGACATTCTCAATTAGCATGGTGTTAGGTAGCTAATGTTGGTTAGCATCTGCTGGTGTTAGCTAACTTAGCCAGCAGGCTTTAGTTAGCTCAGGGTTAGCTAGCTGGTGTTAGCTTAAGTTTCTATACCCTGAACCCTGGAAACACTTGCTTTGTAAAGATTGCAGCCACATGTTTTATTATTGGCTGTTTCAAGTGTAGAGTAATTCCAGACTGTAGAAATGTGTGTGGTTGTTATTCACTAGGCATGGCCCGCATGCTTCCAGTCTACCCATCATCAACAGCTTATGTGTGTATGGCACATTGTTAGGACCTTATCTGTTTTTTGTGGCATCGGCTCATTTGATAGCTGTTGCCAACTCCTGCTCCTGTATTTGTATTCGGTGCTGGATCGGTGCATACCGAGTCACATTCATTTCCTTTAATTGGGACACTTCATAGTTGTACTGATGTTGTGTTTACCCCCTCTGTCTCCAGTATGAGCGCTCCGTCGTCAGGACGGAAGACCCCCGTGGACCAGGGGGTTCAGATCCGCTTCATAAATGACCTCTGTGAGTCGGGAGGAGGGGCCCCGTCGGCCCAGCCCAGACCCAAGCCCCCCACCTCTAGGTACGGGGTGGCCGTCAGGGTCCAAGGCATCGATGGCCAGCCCTATGTGGTGCTGAAGGACGGCGGTCCGAAGGGAGATTCCTACGGGGTACAGCTCCGCACCAACTACCCCTCAGGGTACAGCAGTCTACCACGCCGGAGAGACGGAGAGGAGGGTGGGGGGCGCGGAGGGGAGCAAGCAGGAGGGCAGGGAGGGGCCCTACGCAGAGCACAGTCACACGGCTCCTTACTGGAGAGTGAGGGCGGAGGCGGAGTGGGAGGAGCCGGGGGAGGAGCCGGGGGAGGAGACGGGGGAGGAGACGGGGGCCAGTTTCAGTTTGGGAGACCACCGGGGGACGGAAGGTCTGGTAGCTATGGGAACCTGGATGGAGGGATCGGAGTGGTGGAGGACAGAGACATGGAGGATGGAGGGCGGGTGAGGGACAGGAACGAAACCGGTTGGTCATATCAGGCCAGGTCTAACGGGTCAGTGGGGAGGGAAGGAGATAGAGGAGGGGTACGAACAGAGAAGCCCCCTGTCACCACAGCACAGGTCCCGACCCCAATCAACAGACTGATCAGCCGCTTTGACGGCAGCGTGAATACGGGAGGACAACAGAGGGGGCGCTCTCCTGCAGCAGACAACTCTGCAAACACCACCTCGTACGCCCCCAACCCCTACTCCTCGACTCCATCCTCCACTCACAGTAGCCTGGGCTGGGACCACGGCTCTGTTGGCAAGGCAAAGACGCACCCAGCCAATTACTGCACTCTGCCTGGAAGGTTTGTCGCTGTGGAAACACCATTGGCCAATCAGACAGACCCTCGGGTAAGTGACCCGATGAAATAAATTGTACTCACTAATAACACTGTCAGTGCTGTATCAATATAGGGCTTCAGACACATTCCACTGGTACCACCTGGTTTTCAGTTGGTGGCACCAGCACATGATTGGGTTGCATCCCCAAAAACATTCTTACACAGAAATTGAAAGAGTAAAAAGGAAATTTGTCCAGATGTGAGCAACTTGCCCTTCAGTGTCGGTATAATTATTTTGCACTGTCTGCTTTGAGATGTTTTGAGAAGCAGGTTTGTACTTGGCATCCCTTCTTTGGCAATGTTACAAGCCGTGTTGAATTTCAGAGCTCGGCTAACTGTCCTGATTCTCCCACTCATTGTGTCGGAGACTTGTAAAGACATGTTTTGCACCAACAAGATGCTGTTGTCAAAGTTTGACCAAATCATGAAACTTGGGGACAATGTGTTCACAATCTGGCACCCTGCAATACCTCCAATAAAATGTATTGTACTAACACCAAGCTCTGTCTAAAGGTGACCCCTGACCTTCTGCTTCAGAGTTCAGAGGTCACCAGTGAAGAGGAGCAGATCATGCAGACTATCTACTGCATCATCAGGGAAGGGTAAAGCATTTCTCTTGCTGTACCATTCAACATAATCTATCCAGTTATCAACATCCACCTCTCTTTATTATATTGACCTGCTGTTTTTCTGTCCTCAGGACCAGTGAGAGTGAGTTTGCCATCAGGCACAAAGTCAGGTTGATCTTTCAGAAGATCCAGGGACTCAAGGTAGGTACTTTAATATACAGAATCTACACCTCAGCAGTAATGCTTATTTTCACCCTGTCATTGGCAGTGCTGGGTGGCTTTCAACTCAACTCCCTCTCTCTCATTTCGTTCTCTCTTTTTCTCAGCCCATTGTGAGCTCCAATGAGGAGTGGAGGAGAGAAAAGAGGGATCTGGATAAAAAGCTGGCGGAGCTACAGACCTCCCTAGAAGAGGAGAGGAGGGTGAGTGGAGGAGAGCAGGAGAAGATTGAAGGATGGAGTTATAATTTAGGGCGTTGTGAAGAGTGAACAGTCTTGGACACAGTGGGCTGTGCTGACATGAAGCCTTTCCCAGTGTACTCACCAGCAGTGCCGTAGTACCCATTACAATGCAATTTATGATTGGTGTTCAAAGGATTAAGGGAACACATCATCACAATCATCACATTATAACACCAAGTCAGTTTAACTTCAGGGATATCAATCTGTCCAGTTAGGAATTATAAGTGATTGTGAATCAGTGTCACCTGATTTGGTATAAATGAAACTGACAACAGGTGCACTGGAGAGGCAAAAGTAAGACAACCCCCAAAAGGGAATGGTTTTGCAGGTGGTGGCCACAGACAGTGGATCTCTCCTTATCTTTCCTGACTGATTCTTCTCTAGTTTTGTGTTTTGCTAGTGTCCTTGTCACTACTTGTAGCATGAGGCGGTACCTGCAGCTCATTCAGGTTGCACCAGTAGTCCAGCTCCTCCAAGACGGCACATCCATATGTGCCATTGCACGGTTTGCTGTGTCTCCCAGTACAGTCTCAAGAGCATGGAGGAGATACCAGGATACAGGCAGATACATGAGGAGAGCTGGACAGGGCCGTAGAAGGGCATAAACCCAGCAGCAGGACCGGTATCTGCTCCTTTGGGCAAGGAGGAACAGGAAGTGCACTACCAGAGCCCCACAAAATGACCTCCAGCGGGCTACTGGTGTGCATGTTTCTGACCAAACAGTCAGACTCCATGAGGGTGGCATGAGGACCCAACATCCTCTAGTGGGACCTGTGCTCATAGCCCAGCACCGTGCAGCTTGATTGGCATTCACCAGAATTGGCAGGTCCCCATAGGTTCACACTGAGCACATGTGACAGACATGTAAGAGTCTGGAGACGCCGTGGTGAACGTTATGCTGCCTGCAACATCATCCAGCATGACCGGTTTGGCAGGGGGTCAGTGATGGTCTGAGGAGGCATATCCTTGGAGGTTCACACAGACCTCCACGTGCTAGCCAACGGTACCCTGACTGCTGTTATGTACCGGGATGAAATCCTCAGACACACTGTCAGACCTTACGGTGGTGCAGTGGGCCCTGGGTTCCTCCTGGTGCAGGACAACACCCGGCCTCATGTGCCCAGAGTGTTTAGGCAGTTCCTGGATGACGAAGGCATTGATGCCATTGACTGGCCCTCACATTCCCCAGGCCTGAATCCAATTCAGAACCTCTGGGATGTAATGTATCGGTGCATTTGACACCGCTAAGTAGCACCACAGACTGTCCAGGAGCTCACTGATCCCCTGATCCAGGTCTGGGAGGAGATCCCCCAGGACACCACACGCTGTCTCATCAGGAGCATGCCCAGCATTGTTGGGAGAGCATACAGCCACGCGGGGGCCATACACACTACTGAGTCACATTATGAGTTGTCGTGATACAAACCCTAACCCAAGTTGGAACAGCCTGTGATTTCAATTGTTTACTTAGATTTTTGGTGTGAGTTTGAATCCAGCCCTCATTCAGTTGGTGATTTTGGTTTCCATTGACTGTTGTTACGTCATTTTGTTCTCAACGAATTACACAATGTACAGTAAAGATTTCGATCTTTAATATATTTCCTTCATCGACATTGGATGTGTGATTTAAGTGTTCCCTTCATTTTTTAAAGCCGTGTAGTTTACTTAAACTTAATTAAACTTAACCAGAAAAGAATTTGCACTGTAGGCCTGCGGTACACATAGCATAGTGTTGGCTTTATCAGTGAAAACAAATGCAATTTCTATGTGAAAATGTAATGGGTTCTGCTCCATTGTTTTGTTTTTTTGGGGGGGTTGGACCCGCCTACATTATAATAAGGCTGGTGCAGCGAAAGGCTTGAGGCAGCACCCCCAACCTTGCAGTAGATCACTCAACAAGTGCAGAAATAATCAAACATTCAAAAGGGACAATGTGAAAGGACCGTCTGAATGAAATGCACCACAGAAACATGGGGGAGGGGTGTATGCGTGTGTACACACTGGGACTAGCTGCTGTGTCCGGTTTTTAGTTTGAGTGTAATCTGAGTAAGTGGTCCGGATTAGTAAAAACTGTTTACAGTGTAAACTAAAGTCTGTTGGGTCAGAGTTGGACACATGCACAAATGTATCTGATGATGAGATATTAAGCATTGGTTTAAGGGAGCTGGGCTGGTCTTTAACTCTAAGACTGTAATCACTTAATCTTACAAGTGCACTGTACTGAGGAAACACGCGAGCTTGTCTGACACTATTCTAAAGAGCATGAGTGGTACACAAAGTCATGAATTCAGTGTTGAGCAGACATGCTAGTCTGTGTAATCTTGGTGTAATCTACTCTAACGTTTTCCATAACCTTAATTTGCATGCTTTGGTGATTACATTTCGCTTATCATATGAAAAACATTTAATCAAGACAAATCTGAATCTTTAGGTTCTGAATCATTCATTAGGGTCTTTCTATAATGTTAAAATGCTGTCTGAAAAGCTGGGTATAAACATATCTTTGCCTGAACAATGATAAATAGGCTAGGACTATATGTTTTAATGGATCCTTTTCATACCTGTTATATCTATGGAAATGTACGCTGAGAGATGTTTCATGTTCTGGAGAAGCCTGTACACCGATCAGCCACAACATTATGACCACTGACAGGTGAAGTGAATAACACTGATAATCTCGTTATCATGGCATCTGTCAGTGGGTGGGGTATATTAGGCAGAAAGTGAACATTTTGTCCTCAAAGTTGATGTGTTAGAAGCAGGAAAAATGGGCAAGCGTAAGGATCTGAGCGACTTTGACAAGGGCCAAATTGTGATGGCTAGACGACTGGGTCAGAGCATCCACAGCACACCTTCAGAGGTCTAGCAGAGTCCATGCCTCGACGGGTCAGGGCCGTTTTGGCGCCAAAAGGGGGACCTACACAATATTAGGCAGGTGGTCATAATGTCATGGCTGGCTGGTGTATACCGGTGTGAAAGAAAGAGGCTTACACAGTTGGAAATGTGCACTGCACTCCAATATTAGCTGCTTAACATGTCTGTCTTTCAGCAAAGAATGCAGATCTAAAACACATTACATTATGAAAATGCACTGGCACTTTGGCAGCCTAAACACATGCAGCATTTGGCAGCAGTTGTCTGTGTGTCTAACTAGAAGGAACATTTGGAGGTCTCGTTTTCTTGACCTTGATAATTAACAATCATAATATGGATGATCTTGTTCTCTTCAGTCATTTGTGATATGTTTTCATTCAGAACACTTTTAAATCATCAGACAACCTCAGTGCATTTTGTTTATTGGATGGAAAAGAAAGGTGGATCAATCTGCTGACCAATATGCTGATGTTGTGGTCAGGGACAGCTCCTGAATTAAAGGGGCATTTTGTAGAATCCTGCCTCTAAACAATAACGCTGCTTGTTTCCTCCTTGTCTTCCCTTACCAATGTAGACCTGAATAGTACTGTATTATCTAGTCCAGAGTGGGTTAGGGTGGGAAGGATAGAACTGGGAGTGTCTAAAGCAAGTATACGAGATTACAATCAATGCAAACTGGCAACAAAGTTTATGTGGGGAATACCTCAGGCACTCAAATCTATTGTGTTGAAAAATAGGATTTAAAACATTAACTTAAAACAATAACTGCAGGTGCCTACTACATTTTTGCTAATACAGATCTTACATATTTCCCCCTTAAATGTAAAAGGATTTGTCCTTGTTTACGGTGTGTTTAGTGCTCCGTTGATGGGTCACGGGGATATTCATTGTTTTGTTAAGAAGTCTTCTAAAGCAGGGGGGTCCAAACAGTTCCGCAGAGTGCTTCCCAGTTCACACCTGAACAACCAGGTGAGGGTGGAAACTAACCAATTAGTAACCTAATTAATCAATCATGTACAAGGTGAGAGTGAAAACCTGCAGATACTCTGCCCTCCATGGAACTGTTTGGACACCCCAGTTCTAAAGGAAGAGACATTTGCAAGGATACTGTAGACCAGGGGTGTCAAACCGGTTCCACGGAGGGCCGAGTTTCTGCAGGTTTAATTTTTTCCTTTAAATTGGTTCCCATGTCAGATCTAAACAACCAGGTGAGGGTGGAAACTAACCAATTAGTGACCTAATTAATCAGTCAAGTACCAGGTGAGAGCAAAAACATGCAGATACTCTGCCCTCCATGGAACCGGTTTGACACCTCTGCTATATACTATTATACACACAATGCTATGAGAGGGAAAACTTTAAGAACCTTTGAACGGATTGTGACATTAGGTGCAATTTGTCTATTATTTTACTTATTAGTGTAAATAAGCATCTCTGATTGGACGCCTAGAATATACACTGTCTCTGTTATGTTGTTGTTGCTGATGCTGCGGTAGGTGTTGGTGCATTGATGTTGTGTGTGCTTATACATGCATGTAGGGCTCTTTGGACAGGTCTAAACCGGTATTGAAGGCTGAGCTGGAGTCCTGTCTGGATGAGAACTTGCAGCTCCAAGAGACTGTGGACAGGAAGACTACTGAACTACACCAGGCACACTCAGAGTGAGTGGACAGTTTACACACTTACAGAAACAACATCCTGGATTGGAAGAAACCTTGAGAGGAACCAGACTCTAACCCGATATAATTGTATGTGCCTTTGCGGTTTGTCTTTAGCCGTGACATAGAGCAACTGGGTGCTTGCTGGAACAGTCTTGCAGCCTGGTATTTCAGAACAATGCCTTTTTGTTCATGTTGGGCTATAGAGCAATAAATGTCTGTCTCTCTCTCTCTTTCTCTCTGTCTCTTTCTCAGACTGTCTCAGTTGCGCATGGAGAGGGAGAGTGCTGAGTCCAGAGTCAGAGAGATGGAGGACCAACTGGCTGAAATACAGGATGAGCTGAGGCGAGAGAGAGGCAACAAGACGGTAATACCACAGACAGATACACACAGGGTGGTATTGTGACTCTTAAGTTGTGCACTTTACGAATGCAGTAAGATGTTTTGCATTATGTGTGGAGGTGTGTTTTTTGTGTACAGGACCTAATGTCATGCCAAGCCTCTCTGGCTGAAGTGACCATGTTGAAGCAGAAGCTTGAAGAGTCTCTGAGACAGAGGGAGAGAGAGCTGACGGCCCTGAAAGGGGCTCTGAAGGATGAGGTGGCCACGCACGACAGAGAGATAGAGACTCTTAGAGAACAGTACAGCGCCGACATGGAGAAACTGAGGAGCAGTATGGAGCAGGTCTCACAGGTACAGACACACCCACGCACAGAGCAGCAAAGCAAGTCCTTAAACCCGCTTCCTACACAGGACTACACTTTGCCACAGGCCGATGTGACATTCTCACAGTGACAAGTCATATCTATCCGTCCACCCTCCTCAGTCTCAGGCAGGAATTGAGGCTGAGCGGTTGCGAGTGAATGCGACAGTACGTACCCTCCAGAAGCAGTTGGAAGACTGCAGGGACGAGAGTGGCCACTGGATGGAGCAGTTTCACAGCACTAGAGATGAACTGAGGATCACCAAACAGGAGTAAATATAAACACATACTGTCCTTTACAGTATCATATTGTTTCATAATGTATATTTTCTCCTCTCACTGTGCATTCTCATTGCCTAGATACCTGCCCATCATCTCCGAGTCACCGTGAGGGAGTCTTATTCTCTGTTCTCTATAGATTAAAGATGTATAGGTCATAGCTGTATCGGTTGTGGCTCTACCGGTTATTGCTCTACTGGTTATGGCTCTACCGTTTATCGCTATATAGGTTTAAGCTGCATAGTCGTGGTTAAAGCTGTTTTGGTGATAGCTATGGTTATGACTAGGTTATTGCGGTGGGTGTAGCTATATACATAATAGTTGTGGTTGTAGCTGTATATATAATAGTTGTGGTTTTAGCTGTATACATAATAGTTGTGGTTGTAGCTGTATATACAGTGGGGAGAACAAGTATTTGATACACTGCCGATTTTGCAGGTTTTCCCACTTACAAAGCAGGTAGAAGTCTGTCATTTTTATCATATGTACACTTTAACTGTGAGTGACGGAATCTAAAACAAAAATCCACAAAATCACATTATGATTTTTAAGTAATTAAAGTAATTAAAAGCAGAACTTAATATTTGGTACAGAGACCTTTGTTTGCAATTACAGAGATCATATGTTTCCTGCAGTTCATGACCAGGTTTGCACACACTGCAGCAGGGATTTTGGCCCACTCCTCCATACAGACCTTCTTCAGATCCTTCAGGTTTCGGGGCTGTCGCTGGGCAATACAGACTTTCAGCTCCCTCCAAAGATTTTCTATTGGGTTCAGGTCTGGAGACTGGCTAGGCCACTCCAGGACCTTGAGATGCTTCTTACGGAGCCACTCCTTAGTTGCCCTGGCTGTGTGTTTCGGGTCGTTGTCATGCTGGAAGACCCAGCCACGACCCATCTTCAATGCTCTTACTGAGGGAAGAAGGTTGTTGGCCAAGATCTTGCGATATATGGCCCCATCCATTCTCCCCTCAATACGTTGCAGTCGTCCTGTCCCCTTTGCAGAAAAGCATCCCCAAAGAATGATGTTTCCACCTCCATGCTTCACGGTTGGGATGGTGTTCTTGGGGTTGTACTCATCCTTCTTCTTCCTCTAAACACGGCGAGTGGAGTTTTGACCAAAAAGCTCAATTTGTGTCTCATCAGACCACATGACCTTCTCCCATTCCTCCTCTGGATCATCCAGATGGTCTTTGGCAAACTTCAGACGAGCCTGGACATGCGCTGGCTTGAGCAGGGGGACATGCGCTGCCTTCTCACCAAGTTGCTTGCCTATTGTCCTGTAGCCCATCCCAGCCTTGTGCAGGTCAACAATTTTATCCCTGATGTCCTTACACAGCTCTCTGGTCTTGGCCATTGTAGAGAGGTTGGAGTCTGTTTGATTGAGTGTGTGGACAGGTGTCTTTTATACAGGTAACGAGTTCAAACAGGTGCAGTTAATACAGGTAATGAGTGGAGAACAGGAGGGCTTCTTAAAAAACAACTAACAGGTCTGTGAGAGACGGAATTCTTACTGGTTGGTAGGTGATCAAATACTTATGTCATGCAATAAAATGCAAATTAATTATTTAAAAATCATACAATGTGATTTTCAGGTTTTTTGTTTTAGATTCTGTCTCTCACAGTTTGAAGTGTACCTATGATAAAAATTACAGACCTCTACATGCTTTGTAAGTAGGAAACCCTGCAAAATCGGCAGTGTATCAAATAGTTGTTCTCCCCACTGTAGATGCCTGATATACCATCCTCAGGGATGGTATGGAGCTCACCACCTTACCCAGCTAAACGGTCATTGTTCTGTTGTAATCAAATCTGCCTTAGGATTTAATGCAGTTGGCTGCAAGTATCATCCCATCAAAAAAGGCTGTAATTCTAGAATATACTTTTTAAACTTCTCTTGTATTCAGTGGCCATTCATATATTTCACTACTTCTGAGTGATATTTCAAACTTTTTTTGTCAACAATCTTCCTTTTAAATAAATGAAATGGTGAAGAATTGTTAAGGTGTTATGGTTTTGTGTATCAAATACTTGTTCTCCCCACTGTATAATAGTTGTGGTTGTAACTGTATACAAAATAGTTGTGGTTGTAGCTGTATACGTAATAGTTGTGGTTGTAGCTGTATACAAAATAGTTGTGGTTGTAACTGTATACAAAATAGTTGTGGTTGTAACTGTATACATAATAGTTGTGGTTGTAACTGTATACGTAATAGTTGTGGTTGTAGCTGTATACATAATAGTTGTGGTTGTAACTGTATACGTAATAGTTGTGGTTGTAGCTGTATACATAATAGTTGTGGTTGTAGCTGTATACAATGCTGTAAAAAAGAATTTGCCATCCTGTCTGATAGGTTTGCTTATTTTTGTCTGATACTTAATGTATTTTTAAAATAAGGGGATTCAACCTCCAAAATGGCCCCATGTGAAAAGTAATTGCTCCCCTACAATACATGGGTTGCATTGCCAATCAGCATCACGTTAGAGTACATTTCTGCCTGCTACATCGGAAACCCTTCAAAATCAAACCTTTTTTGCCCTTATATTTTCATTAACAACACTGAAAGAACGCACGCCTCAGCATTTTGTGAAGCTTGGACGCTACCGTTGGGCGTGATGTAAAACGTGTAGCACCTGACATTTATGATGGCTGTAGTGTAGCTTCTAGCTTAGAGTCAAAAAATAGGTTATATCATCTAGAGGAGCAATGACAACAACCAAACTCTTCCTGTAGTTATTTGATCTTTTTTGGTCTCTCACAATGTTGTGAGAACCTTTGGCACACTCAAGCCTGATCGTCTTGCTTCAGGTCCATCCAAAACATCTCAATGTAGTTAGAAATCTTGACAACGCAATACCAAAATGTAGCTTTTTCTTCTTTATCAGTGTTCTGATGACTTGCTTTTATGTTTCGGATAATTGTCTTGCCGCATGACCCAATGCTTTAGTTTGAGCTTGTGACATTAGTAGAATTGTCCTGTAGAATTCTCTGATACAAAGCAGAATATGTGGTTCCTTCAATGATGGCAAGTTATCCAGGTACTGATGTGGCAAAGCATCCCCAAACCATGACACTGACAACATAATGCTTGACCATTAGTATGGGGTTCTTAACGTGGAATGTGTTGTTCAGGTCATGTCAGGGACCTCTTTGCCATTTTGACTTTCCGTAAAACTTTGTTCCAGAACTCTTGGGGATCATACAGGTGCTCTTTGGCAAACTCGATAAAAGCATACATTTTCTTCTCTGTGAGCAGTGGTTTCCACTTTGCTACTCTGCCATTAATACCATTTTAGTTCAGCGTCTTTCTGATTGTGGAGTTTTGAATGAAAATGTGAGTTGCTTTATACATTTTAACATGGATCCTCTGTTGCTTAAAATTGTAGTGTGTGTATATGTGTGTGTGTGTGCGTGCATCTTTGCTGCAGGTTGTTACAGGCTCGTCTGGAGAAAGAGGAGTTTGAGGAGGAACTGAATGAATTACAGGAGAAGGTCAACACCATGAAAGAACAGATACCAGACCCCAGTCATACACAAACACTCAATCAGGTAAACTCAAACACACATAGATGTTCACACACTCAACAAGGTACACACACAAACACACTGACACTATTTCCAACTGCCATTTTAGGAGCTGCAGAGTTTGCGGGCCAAACTACAGCAAGCCCAATCTGAGGTGGATAAGAAAAGGACAGAACTTGATAAAAAGGTAATGGAGGTCGTGTCCCTGAAAAAGGCTCACCAGGAGCAGGAGGCAGAGCTGAAGTACGAGATAGACAGGCTGAGGGACCAATCAAATCGAGCCAAAGAAGATTTGGCCAAGGCCCAGGAGAAAACCAAACAGGTGTGTTTTGTTTAGCTCCAGCATCATACCTCAGTGACTGGGCACCATGCATTCCTCTCTTCCATATATCACTTCCATCCCTCTATTTATAATCCCCCCTCTTTCATTCCTCTCCATAGCTTCCTGACCCATCCGTAGTGTCTGGTCTGCAGTCAGAGCTGAGTGAGACTTGTGACCAGAGAGACCAACTGAAAGAGAAACTCTCCAGTACTGAACAGGAGCTGCAGTCAAACAGTGAAAAGCTGGCCAGAACCCAGACAGAACTAAACGCTCTCAGAGAAACACAGCAGGAGAACCAGGAAGCTAACACACGCCTTAAGGAGACACTGTCACGTCTGGAGGTAGGAGACACACCTGCACACATTATAGACTTTTAGACTGAATTGGCATTCATGATTCTTTGTTGCCCAACTTCAAGGGACTTCACTAAAGGAGTGGGTGTGCTTTGTTTACATATACACATGTCTGTGTGTGTCTGTCTGCGACCTCGCCCAGGCCAAGCTAGCAACTATTGCGTCAGAGAGTTCCGAGGCAGAGTTGACCCTCCAGGCCGAGGTGAGAGGGCTGAAGCAGGAGCTGGACGAGGCCAGAAGAGCTGCCTCACGGCTGGGCCAGGACCACCTGCAGATCAGCCAGCGTCTGGAGCAGATGGAGAGGGAGAGGGACAAGCTCACTCACACTAACACACAGCTGGAGGAGCAGAGCAGACAGCAGGAGAAGGCGCTGAACAAGCTCACCACGGAGGTGAGGAGTGACGACCTGGGCTGTTTTCGTCTACTGCGTGCCGGTTCTGGACCCAGGACAGTTACAATGTGAAAACGTAATGGTTTTCTTCCTTCCATGAGTCTCTCTGTTTTCTTTGCGCCCTGTAGTTTGAGTCCCTGTCCCAGTCGTCTGGTGAACAGGTGCAGGCCCTCAGGGCTCAACTGGAGGAGCAGAGAGAGCGATCTCGCAGGGAGACACAGGAGGCCCAGCGCCAGGGAAACGACAGACTGGCTGAATTGGAGAACAGCCAGAGCTCCCTCCGGAGATTGGAGGACGAGGTTGGAGAGAGCAGGAGGAGGTCTTGAGGGGGTGATGGGTGTCCTTGAGGGGGTGATGGGTAGGTTTTAACGCTGAACCCCTGTGTGTGCGCTACAGGTGTCCCGTCATAAGAAGGAGCTGATGTCTGTGGTTGAGGAGAGGGACAATTCTCATTTGGACAAGGAGCTGCTCACCAACCGCCTGCGCCACCTAGAGGCAGAACTGGAGAGCGCCAGGGCCAGCCTCACAGACAAGAGCAGGGAGCTCCGCAGCATGGAGGACAAGATGAAACGTCTGGAGTTAGAGCTGGAGGAGGAGAAGGGAACTGTGGAGCTCCTCACTGACCGAGTCAGCAGGAGCAGAGACCAAGTACACACACACACTTTACATGTACACACATGCACACACATAGGTACATGCATACAATTAGGTCCGGAAATACTTGGACACTGACAAATGTTTTATTAATTTTTGCTGTTTACCAAAATATATTCAAGTTAAATAATGAATTTGGGCTTAAAGTGCAGTCTCTCTGCTTTAATATTCACATCCAAATTAAAGGGAGAGTTTAGGAATTACAGCTCTGTAATATGTAGCCCCCTCTTGTTCAAGGGACCAAAAGTAATTCAACTGTTTTATTGACAGGTGTGGGCTATTCCTTCGTTATTTCTTCATCAATTAAGCAGGAACATTAGGAGTGACCAAATCAACAGTTTGCTACATTCTGAGAAAACAAGAAGACACTGCAACACAAATAGGCCTGGACGTCCACAGAAGACAACAGTGGTGGATGATCATAAGATCCTTTCCATGTTAAAGAAAAACCCCTTCACATCATCCACCCAAGTGAAGAACACTCTCCAGAATGTAGGCATATCATTATCCAAGTCTACCATAAAGAGAAGACTTCACGAGAGCAAATACAGAGGGTTCACCACAAGGAGCAAACCATTCATAAGCCTCAAGGATAGAAAGGCCAGATTAGACTGCCAAAAAACATTGAAAAAAGCCAGTCCAGTTCTGGAATAGCATTCTTTGGACAGGTGAATTTAAGATGAACCTGTACCAGAATGATGGGAAGAAAAAGTACAGAGAAGGCTTGGAACAGCTCATGATCTGAAGCATACCACATCATGTGTAAAACACAGTGGAGGCAGTGTGATGGCATGGCCATGCATGGCTTCCAATGACACTGGGTCACTACCGATTATTGATGATGTGACAGAAGACAGAAGGAGCTGGATGAATTCTGAAGTGTATAGGGATATATTGTCTGCTCAGATTCAGTCAGATTGGATGGCGCTTCACTTTACAGATGGACAATGACCCAAAACATACTACAAAAGCAACCCAGGAGTTTTTTAAGGCAAAGAAGTGGAATATTCTGCAATGGTCGAGTCAATCACCTGATCTCAACCCGATCGTGCATGCATTTCACTTGCTGAAGACAAAACTTAAGGCAGGAAGACCCATGAACAAACAACAACTGAAGACAGCTGCAGAAAAGGCCTGGCAAAGCATCACAAAGGAGGAAACCCAGCATTTGGTGATCTCCTCTCGTTCCAGACTTTAAGCAGTCATTGCCTGCTATGGATTCTCGACAAAGTATTAAAAATGAACATTTTATTTATGATTGTGTTCATGTTGTCCAACTACATATGAACCCCTGAAATAAGGGGACTGTGTATGAAAATGGTTGCAATTCCTAAACGTTTTATACAATATTTTTGTTCAACCTCTTGAATTAAAGTCTGCACTTCAATTGCATCTCGGTTGTTTCATTTCAAATCCATTGTGGTAGCATACAGACCCAACATTATGAACATTGTGTCAGTGTCCAAATATATCTGGACCTAACTGTACATACACACACACACACACACACAGCTGTACATACCTGTTTGGCTAGCAGCATTCACCTTTCTGTTGCTGACAAGAAGCTGGACCAGGCTGAGGAGATAACCTTGTATTCCTGTCCTGCATTGCAGATAGACCAGCTGCGTTCAGAGTTGATGCAGGAGAGGTCATCCAGACAAGACCTGGAGCTAGACAAGAATGCCCTGGAGAGACATGTATGTCTGTTTCTGCCTGCTTCTCTACATCGAGGGTTCTGGAAGAGGGTTTCATTGGTTACACAGGCTCTGTCTTTGTTTAAGCACTGCTTAGCCTCAACATCCCGACCTGTTCTGTATTTCTCTTTGTCTCGTTCCTTTCTTCCGTCTTTCTCTCTGCTTCTCTTTTTTCTTTCCCCTTTTCTTTTTTCCCCTGTCTTTATCTAACTCACTCTGTTTCTGTATTCTTTCTCCCTCCCTCTCCTCACTCCAGATGAAGGAGCTGAGGACCAGAGTGGCTGATATGGAGGGTCAGTCTCGCTCCTCAGTAGGAACGGCTCAGCTGGAGTCTAAAATTCAAGAGTTGGAGGAGCGTATCCACACTGAGGACAGGTACACTTCATGTCCCAATACGCACCTCACCATCAACTACAAACTCTGCTATTCACCCTCATCCAGAATATGTATATTATATATAACGATAGTTTATCATTTGTTAGAGAAGTGCTATTTCAAGTGTGTGTGAATGTGTTAGGGAGAAGAACGCTGTGCTGTCGTCTCAGCGTCGCCTGGAGAGGAAAGTGAAAGAGCTCAACATCCAGCTGGACGAAGAAAGACACCAACACCAGGAGCAGAGAGACCAGGTGCACATATACACTCACTGTGCTCCAACACACACTCACACACATACAGCACTCCACTGCAAACGCGCACACTACGCTCCAACACACACACACTATGCTCCAACACACACACACTATGCTCCAACACACACACACTATGCTCCAACACACACACATTATGTTCCAACACACACACTATGCTCCAACACACACACACACACTATGCTCCGAGACAGTGATTCCAATAAAGAAGATTGAAAGAAGATAAAGAAGATTTCAGGTCAACAGTGCATGTTCTATATTGTTTATATCGACAGAGAGAGTGAAGCGTGCGTGTGTAAACGATGAAGGCCGACCTTAATATTGGATGAATAAAAAACTTGAAATTACAGTGAACTCTTGTTCTAAATGAATGCTGTAAAACATTCAGATTTTCTATTTTCTTCCCTTGGAACAAAGCTTAATATATCTTTAATATAATGCCCTGTTTTTAATTCACCAGTATTTAAAAAAAATCTAGAATAAAGATTATTTGGGTGGTTGTCACTTTACAAGAAGCTTTATCTGACTTGGGGTTAGATTTAGGGTTAGGTTAAGTGTATTCATAAAGGTTATTATATTGGGGTTAAAGTGTAGTGGTTAGGTCATCGTTTTTTGTAAAGGAAAAATTGCCGGCAAAATTCCCAGTCCTCACCTTGACAGTAAAATGTGTGTGTGTTTGTGCTCCAGCTGTCTCTGCGTGTGAAGGCCTTGAAGAGACAGGTGGATGAGGGGGAGACTGAGGTAGAGAGGCTGGAGGGACTGAGGAGGAAGGCCCAGAGAGAGATGGAGGAGCAGATGGAACTGAAGGATGCCTTACAGGGCAGAGTCTCCACACTGGAAACTGAGCTCAAGTAAGTGGGTTTGTGTGTGTGTGTGCGCGTGTGTGCGTTGGTGTGTCTTCCTCATGCCCCCACCACCACCAGATCAGTTGTACTCCCTCTGGATCAGACGTGTTAGATGTATGTGTTGGGACATGTCTCTTTGTGGCCGTCTCTGAGCGCTCCACAGACATAAGGACATGACACACTTCATTACACATGTTATTACCAAGCCTGAGTCTGACTGACTGTAACACCCCCACAGCACATCATTAGTCACCCAAGAGTGGAAAGGTGTGTCATTAAATCTCAGTGAACAGGCTGTGGGAAGACACACACCTCTCCAGATCAGCACACCAGCTGTGAACAGAGTGGTATAGGCAGACAGGCAGAGCAGTCTTCACAGTCTGCCACCTAGTACTTCCCCTATCTGACCAGCAGAGGGGGCAGTCTCACTGACACATAGATTCCAGAGGGGATTCAGGGCTGCTTAAACCTCCTCCTGGTGCTTCTCACTCCCATCCCAACATAACATACCTGCTTCAGACGGTTAAGGGCTTGGTGACTGGCTCAGTGAGTCAAATGCTGTGCTGAATTCAGATTGAGCTGAAAACCTACAGGATGGTGGGTCTTAGATCTCCAGGGAGAGTGATAAGTAGCCCTGGGTTTAGTAACACCTGTCTCCCACCTACACACTTGGTAAAAGCTCTGTTAGTCCTGAAACAATGGGGCCTTAGACGGTGGTGTTACGACAGTCAAGATAATGTCTCTGAACAAGATGATGATGATGCTGTTTCAGGAGGAAGGTCCAGCAAGTGCGTCGTCCCAACCTGGACTCATCAGCTTTGAGCTCTGAGGAAGACGACGATGAAGACCTGTACGACCCCTCCAGCATTACGTCCATCCTAACTGAAAGCAACCTGCAGACCAGCTCCTGCTGAAGGAGAGGGAGGGGAGGAGACGAGACGGGGAGTCAGAGGAGAAAAAGAACACTGCAGAGAAAAGGAGGATTGTAGGAGGAGGTTAAAGGGAGTATTTTAAGCACTACACAGAGAAGGAAGTAAGGGACAAGTAGTGTGGTGGTGTAGATTGGGGGGTTTGATACAGGGAATGGGAGGGGTCCCAGGGTCACGGAGGAAAAAACGGGTCCAGGTCAAAGATGGGAGCGTGTAGAATATGAATACTGGTCTATGCTGAACATTACGCACTGATACAATGGTAATGATGAAGAGGAGGGGGGCCCAGAAGGAATACAAGATAACAGTAACAGGACACCAGTATAATATGTCCACAGTAACAGGAAGGAGTCACTGTCTGAAGCACTTACAGAATTGATCACTGTCAGACTACTACATACTAATAATCTGTCATACTATGTGCCCCTCTTTAATAATCTGTCATACTATTTGGTACTCTTTAATAATCTGTCATACTATTTGGTACTCTTTAATAATCTGTCATACTATTTGGTACTCTTTAATAATCTGTCATACTATTTGGTACTCTTTAATAATCTGTCATACTATTTGGTACTCTTTAATAATCTGTCATACTATTTGGTACTCTTTAATAATCTGTCATACTATTTGGTACTCTTTAATAATCTGTCATACTATTTGGTACTCTTTAATAATCTGTCATACTATTTGGTACTCTTCAATAATCAGTGGTGCATTTTTTATACTATATTATGGTATTATGGTACTCTCAGTGTACATCTACTGGAGAGTTTGATCACACCTGACACATTGACCGAAGGTGTCCCACCACATCAACCGGTACTGTAGTGTGAGTGTTTGCCACTGTACTTGGGTGGTCTTTGCTTTAACTGGGATCCTATTGACCAGGCTGTATTCTTACACTGATGTGATGCACAGCAACTGTGCAGCTGTTTCATGCATTCCTTAATGGGCAAGTAATCTACATGTTTATGAAACATGGTTACACGCCAAATTCTGACAGAGGCCTGTTAATGATTATACCGCAAGTGCATAGTGCACACTGAAACAACTAGCAATATATGGCACTGATAAACACATTTAAATGTATTAGAAATGGCACAGCCCGAGTGGCCCAGGCACTCCAAGGCAGACTGTTACAGCATCCACTACAGACAGGTATACTGAAATGGGACTGAATCATTTGTTAGAGGGTATTTTAGGAGAACTCACGTCGCTCTCCTGAGCCTGTTGGTAGTTGCTCTGATGGGACAGTCATACGTACAATTGGATAAACAGGTGTTAAATTGAACAGTGGGGGAACATAGCTTATTTCTTCGGACAAATGTATTGTTAGTTTTGTAACTTGTATCTGAAGTATTTTCTGCCAGTTGACTACCATGTACAAATGATACCTACAACTGATGCCACACACCAATGACACAAATCATGGCATCTCTCTCACCATGCTTTATCTCTCACACACACACACACACACACACACTTTAAAAGTATTTGTAGCATCTGTGCACAATTTCTATGCATTGTTATACGTTTAATACACTGATGCCATTAAAGCTCTTCAATCTGCCTTAAAAAATTTAATATTTTGTGATAGATGATTTTTAAGTAGAATTTATTGTAATTCCAGTGTAATGTGAATTGATTTTTGTAAATGATTTGTTTCTATTTAATTTGTTTTGGGGGGTGATCGGGATCTTGCATTTTTCAATGTGAACACTAAATGATAGTAATTGGTGTTGAAGAAAACCGCTAAAACATTCCTATGTTTTCCAGCTGTCTTGTTGGTTTGAAAAACTTTAAAGTGTATTATACTTTACAGCTCCTTATGGTACACTCTTACTGGACTTGATTTAGAAGAACATGCAATGCTTAATGAATACTGACCGAAATGTATTTTACTATACCAATCTGTTTTCTACGGAATAAAATGCTGAGCAGCCGTAGTCTGATGTCTGAGTCAGTCTTGTTGGCCATTATGCTAGCTAGTCTTTAAAGCAAGGAATGTGTATTAACCCCTCACATTTTCTGGAATTAGAGCTGTCAGGACAGAAATCGTGATTGCTAATTGTTTTACTTAATAACTCCTGCCCTTTTCTTAGGAACTCTTTTCTGTAGAGGACCAGCTGATCCTTTGCAAACCAAATGTATGTTAATTGGTTATGGCTTACTAATAAGTTATTACACAACAGTGGCATTATAGGAACTCTTCTCTGTCCACATTGTTAGTAGAGACTTCTGGTCTAGCACAAACCAAAATCCTTTTAGTTTCACTTTTCTAGGCTGGATTAGTGAAGCACTTATTTGCTATGGCTCTTCTGTTGTAAAAGGTCATAGTCCCCTTCAACAGGCCTACATTTCTTCTGTTCCCTTGAACCAACGCTGTCATATTGTTATTCACTGATGTCTTAGCTATGTCAGTTCCGTTGAATGCATTTTGATACAAAAGCCTACTTAGTCTCCCCTCACTGTCTCTGTTTGGATTACTGAGCTACACTCAAACTCCCCTTCTACCATTTGGGTGTATATTAAAAACAGCTTTCAGGAAGTAGAGCATGTAGAAACCTGGCTGCTGATGTATTTCAGGCATTTGTGTGCTGGGGTCTAAACAGATCAGTAATACAGAAAAAAAATGCTCATTGATTTCCACAGTTCATTGATTTACAGGTGAGACCATGCTGGAGTGAAACAGTCGGTGTAATAATCAGTGACACTTTCATAGAATTGAATTGGGATTCATTGTTGTTTTTAGTAACACACTTGGTATACACAGTGTTTTTGTTATCTGGAAAAATTCTTGACACCCTGTTTTTTTTAAATGTTTTTGGTTTAGTCAGTTTTGTAATGAACCCCTGCATTCAATGTGAGTTAGTTTAATGGATGGCTTCTGTTTTGTGCACCACTGCCAACATAATTACAAAAAGCAAGAGCTACTGAGAAAGGAATGATTGGAATGTGTGAGAATGAGCAGAACAGTCCAGTACAATATGACAAAGCTGCTGTAGTACTGGGATGCACATGAAAAGGCGTGTACTGATCTGACTATTTGTCTTACCAAGCCTGATCAGTGATGTCACAGTAGTCCAGGTGTAGAAAAAAACTATTGCACTAAATATTTTATAAATCAGGGTTATCTAAATGGGGTCAGTGAAGACGAAGTGTATTACATACTGTTTATTCATAGGTACCATTACCTCACCACAATCCCAATTTAAGTTAATCAATTTATTTAATATGCAGAGATATATAAACAAGACAGTTTATAAAGTAAACACTAGGTTTGACAAAAACAATTTTTTAACAGAAACAATTTAATAATGGCTAGATATTTGTAAAAAGTGTTTTTGGTTGTTTTTTCTGATATACCAGATCTTTTGGTTGTTTTCTAATTGAGAGTTATGGAAATTCTTTTTGATTTTGCATGTTTTCGCCGGACTAGAAGAGTGAATGTCTCTTACTGACTGACTGACCTTGTTAAATAGCTAGTGGTCACAGTCAAAACAAAGTATGCAGTTAGATTTGTTCCGGATTGACAAAAACGTCACTGGCTATTACCTTCAGTATCTACATTATAGTAAGCCTAAAATAAAACTGTTTACGGTCGATTTTCAAACATACCAATCTATGCATGCTTTCGGGGGTAATGTTATAGGCTTTATCAAAACCCCTTGTGCAGTAAAAGAGTTGGGGTTTCCACGATTCTCTTGTCTTTTCACTTGACGAGAAAGTCAGTTATCATCACCTATAGTTATTGTATTAATGTCATTCAGAAATGAAAGAAAAACCAAATTTGTGCCATGAAATGAAATAGCTTTGGCAGGGAAAAGTTAATCTTCAGTCTCACTAGTAATTGCTCAATTCTTATGACTATTCCCAGGATTTTAGTAGATTCTAGTAAAACGGCCAGTGGCAAAAGCCATAGTTCATAGATGCTATTTGTGGTGGAGGTAAACTTAATAAGAAACGTTAGTCAGTTTAACACAATGCTGAACCGTGTCTAGTGACTACTAAAACATGTAGTGCTTGTGGTGTAGTGGTTAAAGACATTGCCATTCAGTTGGGAGGCTTAAGTTCAACTCCAGTGAAGACAGTGATATTTAGTTTTTAATTGCGGGCCGCATTAAAACAGTTTAAGGCTATAGTGTGACTATTTCTTGTGGATTTTCGAAGCACACAGGATTTGTTCAGGATTTATATAACCTTCATTAGCTACATTATAAAACGGTTTACTGTTATATTGCGAATATGTCTGGTGGATTTTCGAATTATTATTTTCACTTGACAAAAAAGTCTGTTAACGTCATATATTGATACAGTATGTAGTTATTGTATCAATGTCATTCACGAATGCCTAATAAGCTGTTAAAATGGCCAGCGGCAAAAGCCATGCAGTTCATAGATGCTATTTGTGGTGGAGGAAAACTTAAGAAATCTTACTCAGTTTAACACAATGGTGAAGGTCTAAAGAAACTATTCAAACTTGATGGGATGTTAATGCGTGACAGAATTATGTAATGTCAAGAGGCTATACCGACACCTAGCAAATGTATAGCTTGGTGACATAGTGGTTAAAGGCACAACCTTTCAAATGGGTGATCCAGGTTTGAATCTTGGGAGGGCAACAACGATCAACACTTTTTATTGCGGGCCTGGTGAACTAGGCTTGCCTAGTTGTTGAGAAAGGGTGCCTTTTTCTGAACTTTAATCAACTTTTTGTGAGTTGTCTCAACCTATTTGCTTTATCATTGGTTTACTAGTCTGTATTCTCTAGTATCTGGTATAAATCACTTTGCAATATAATGGGTTGTATACTATACAATATATTTGGGAGAGGCAGATAGTTTAGTGGTTAGGGCGTTGGACGTGAAAGATCACTGGTTTAACAAAAATGAGCTGAAAAAATGACAACTGTTATTTTGCCCTTGAGCGAGACAGTTAACTGTTTTTTTGTTCCAGATAAAAGTGTATTCTAAAATACTCAAGTGACAATAAATGTTCCTTGCAGTCTTTGTACATTATGTGCTTCCTGTTTTTCCTGATTACAAACTAGTCCCCTCCTGTGGAGATGGAATGCAGTGTTTCTATGTGTCAGTTTAAAAGAAATCTGCCTTGGGATGTGTTAGTGTTCTGTCTGTTCCACCACACCTTCCTCTCTTGTATGTTCTACCGGAACTTTCTCAATACAAAAGTGAGGTGTTCTACAATGACATTCCCCATAAGGGAGATGTGCTGTGCCTTCTCAGAGTCAGTAGAAATATTCATATTCAGGTTCTATGATGTGACATAATAAATATTTCCACCTCGCTACATTTGATGTATTTTGATGCATTTTGTAAGCTAATCTGATAATGTGTAATGTCTGATAACTAGCTTTCTTGAGTGTCTGTGTAAAAGAGGGAAGAGGTATGTGTTTAAACTTTTTAACCGTCTCTGTTTACATTTCTTATTTCAACCCTGCCGTTGTTCTTCTCAGACCTGCCCCCGTGCCCTTGGCCATAACCCCTTTGTCATCAATCTTAGTAGACCTATAGGCAAATAATAGAGTTAGCAAGTGATGGATTTACTGAGTTTGTCTACAGCAGGTTGTATATCCCTTCCAGACAACATGGATATTGTGTTCTGTTTATCAGCCCCTCAAAATGTTGGCAGTCCTGCTTAGGGTTTTGCTTTCTAAGCACCCATTAACAACCGTTAAATCTGGATCCAATTAGAATTCTGTGTGCAGCCTGAGCTTTGGATCAGCACACTGAGCCACGCTGCTTCGGCACGCTCATGTAGAGGACAGATGGAGGTCTGCCTGGCTCTCTCTGTCTGTCCACATGTCCTGGTGGTTAAATGGTTGGGCCACTGACTAAAAAGTCTCTGGTTTGAATCCCGGAGCTGAGAAGGGGAAAAAAGATGGGCTGCCCTTGAGCAGTGTACTTAACCCTAACTGCACCTGTAAATTGCTCTGGTGAAACAGTGTCTGCTACATACTGTAGTGGTCAGAAAAAGTGTGTGAACACTTGAATTTCGTGTTTTCTTTAGGATCTATGTTTCAGGCATTCATTCTTTAATACAACCCGACTGCGACAATACATGTGCACCAGAGGCAGAGAAAAGAATGCAAACCTAGATTTATCAGATTAATTAAATGCATTGTAGTCAAAGGTTTTGTATTTGTTCCCATCTACGAACGTATTTAAGACTTAAAGTTTATAACTCCGCAAACTCGTTGGATGGATTAGTACTTTTCTGTTGTTGTGTATGGGCTTTATTTTGCCAAATATATCAATGGTGAAGTACCACAGTTGTATCCTAATGCAAAAAACTAAAATCTCATCAAAAAGCAAAAAAATCATGCTAACCTATAAACGTTAATATTAACATGTTGGCCCTGTCTCTGTAATTCGTGATCTTTTCATGATTATCCAAAATGATTGTAGCATTTTCAAGAATGTAGGTGTTTTCGAACATCAATACAGCTTACTGAAATGGCATAGTACATGATTCCCGATTAAGTTATTTGACAAAAATAACCCAAAACCCCAGACAAATATCTACATTTCCAATTGTATGTATTTTGTTTATTCGGGTGTTTGGTTGACTTTTTATGGATAGTTGCCAATTTCTGCCGAAGAACAGCCCGAATGTATCGCCGCGGGACAGGTATATCCACGCTCGACTTTGTAATTTAGGTGTTCAGTTCTGGGCGTGTGTAGAATGACAAGCTTCCTGGACCTGTATACGTGACGTGATAAAACCAGGAGGGAGTATACGGACTGATCAAATCGTAAAACGGACGGAAGGTCTATGTTATAATTTCCCTGTCGAATACTCTAAGATCAAGGACAAGAAAGTAAGGAAAAGAAGCGTCAAAACCAAGAACACCATATTCGCAAATAAACGGAACTCCTTCATTTTTAAAGATTTAAGTGGAATTTATCTTACCTGTGTGAGAATGAACGGAGTAACGCGCAGTCTTTGTACATTTGAGGACATCAGAGCGGATAAGAGAACACCGGTAAGTCTAAAACATTTGTAACTGTAGACTATAACGCCTGCACGATGGCTTGATAGGCAGGCAGATATGTGGCTCTGGCAACATTTGTGTAAAATTTGAACTATACTGGATATTTGAATTCTTATGACTGGCTGGTATTACTCACACCTATATTTGACAATATAATTAAATGCATTTTGTTCTTTAATTTGTCCTAATGCAATTGCGTATTTTAGTGGTATAAATTTGTGACCTTAAGCTTGAGTGAGCAATAATACCAGTATTTGTCTTTGATCCGGATCATAGTCTTACCAGGCTTAGTGGATTCCTCTGGTGTTAATTGGATGCAATTATAGAATTACCCCCCTCACCCCACTCACTCTCTCACACACACACACACACACACACACTGTCTTAGCCCAGATAACATGCGATCTGGCAAGAGGGATCAGACTGCTGTCACAAGTGAGCATCCATCTTCATTTTGAGCTTACAGTAGTGGCAGCCTGGAGTCTAGCCTGCTTAACCTGCAGGAAGACAACTTACTTTTGGTGTCTCCTCTGCCTTAAGGCTTCTTACATACATTGAATACGTAATTCACAGAAGTGATTTTAGGGGGAGACATCAGTGAAGGGCATGGATCCAGGGGCCGTGCAGTCTCAGGGCAAGCAGACCGCATCCAGACTGAGAAGCAGGCTTATACAACTAACCCCTCATGGAGGGCTGCCCTGTGCTAATTACACATTTGACTCGCTAGTCAGTATTTTTGGTATAGAAGCTCTTAATCTCCATGGCTGGAACAAGTTAATTATTGACCTGTTAGATAAATGGTTGTGCTCGTAGTTTCACCTGCAGTCTGACTGTTGTAATGTGACACCTTTACCAGAGACCCAGTCCTCCACTGGTGTTTTAACGACATTGGGTCAAGGTTAGGGGTAAAGAAGGATATATTCATTCTGGCCATGTCTATGTTAAAGAAGGGTATATTCATTTCGGCCATGTCTATGTTAGAAAGCTCCTTCTGAGCTCAGCCAGTCTGATGCTTACATACTTTATCAGCAATGTATAGGCCTATAAAACAGGGTCAACCATTACAGTGCCAAAGTTCTCTCACACTGACAAATGATTACTAGCTGATAGCCCAGGCTGTAAGGGAGATACACACTTTAGGCTTTATTTGTTCTAGTCAACCTTGCCTGGTTAGAAGCACCCCTTTGTGGGGTTGTTCCTTGGCAGGGGTACTGGTATCAGGAAATTAACAGAACAGCCAGTCCTCTCCTCAAGTCTGTCTATATTTGTTCACTGTCTTTCATCCACGGTTAAATATAACATCCATCTTGTTACTAGAATAAGCAGAGAAGTGAATGGTTGTAGTTATATAATTGGGGCGCTGGGTCATCAAATTTCTTTAAACTGAAACTTTCCATCACTAGGTTTTTGTCACCATTACCTAGTTTTGAGGAATGTGACCCACCCTAATTCCTCATGATTATTGACTTGCCCTATTCCTTACGGTTAGGACAGTGAGACGTCACCCTTTGAAACTTTGCCAGACATTACCTCCTCACTCATCAATGAGGGCCAACCAGAAACTGTCTCAGTCTCTCAGTCTTCCCACCACTGGGGACGGGTAGAAGGGAACCATCAACTTCTACGCCAGAAAGAAAAGCAGGCCTAACCTTCGCCTACAACAGAGATGGCAAACTTTAAATGGATTAAACCAAATTCTGTTGTTGTTGTCTTGTCTTTTGGAGACCATAACATTTGTTTTTATTCCCTCAGAGACATCATCCATTATTCATTCGTTAAATTACCATAACTATCATTCTAACTTTTTCATCACATTTCTTTAATGAGGGAGAGTTTGTATAGATTTTCTGTAGCAGGACAGAACAGGGTGTAGATAAAGCTCAACGCCATAATGTCTATTTACACACGTCCTTCCATTTACTGTCGGCCACAGTTTCTATTACCTGTGGACAGTAACAGGTTTGCACTGAATGATTGATTGTAGTAACGTTTGAGAGATCATGTTCTCCGCACACACTTTCCCACGTTTTCTGATTCTGCCTAACTCGTCATTCCCCATCCGTCACTCCTCACTGCACACATAATACCTAAGCTCAGGTATGGAAATCAGATCTCTCTGGAGGTTTCACCTTGAGGCAGATTTTTAGTTGGTTAGCACGCACAGGCTGTCTTGTACAACAGAGGAGGACTGGTTTTACCCATGCTGCCCAACGGTTGTTGAAAAGTTGTTCACATTCGTTTTGGAACTGTTGGTAAACTGTAAATCAGAGGAACAGCACCAACATTTTCTCTTCCTTTGGGTCCCGTCACCCTCCAGACTAGTACAACTTCTGGTTTTCAGGGGAAATGAAAAGTGAGAGCTTGTAATGTTATTTCCACAGCTGGATGTTGACAAGTGACACTCCGTCTTATTAACTCTCTTCTACATTTACTAGATTGTTTGAACAGAGCAAAAGAAAACCTTCCAAAATAGTTTCCCCTTCTCATCAAGATCATTATATTTAGGATCAAGTTTCAGGCCTTTCTCAGAGCTCCTAATAACAAAACCTGTTTGTTGTTAATTAGATTGTTAGGTGAATTATGTATAAATGGAGAGTAACTTTTCCATAATTATACAGTTTGGCAATCTACTTGAATCTTTAAGAATTTCAGTTTTGACAGCTTTGTCTGAAAAGTAAAGAGAATGTTTGTGTTAATTTTCTAGTGCAGTCATTTATTCAGAATGTATTTGGAATATTTATGATATAGTTTTGATGAATGTTTCTTGTGTTTTGTGAATGCAAAATCTTTACAATTTTATTAAAGGCTGCAATTCTTGATCTGGAGAGCAGTGTTTTGAAAACCTTGTTCCAAGAAATGCTGGAATGAGAAACTATACCTGTTCACTAACAAGCTCCCATTTTCCACTAGGGACCAGAACAAGTTTGGCAACATACTGTAGCAGACTGTAACATAGACTCTACTGTGGACCATTTTACAGGGTTCTCAGGTTCCATTCATGACAGACCAGGGACAGTACTGAAGGCTAGCTGGGCTCTTAGAGTTATTTCTCTGTATTGAAAAGTTCTCTGGGTCTCTGTTCCCCTGTCTGAATAACATGCAGGTATGTTCTGATGTTGTCCAGTGTAAGGCTGAAGGCCAAACAAACAGCTTCGTTTTTCTCCTTCTCCTGTGTCTCACTGCATTCTTCCTCCATTTTTACTCCTACTTCTTTTCTGTCTCCCTCTATTGTGACTCCTCAGTCACAAGCTAATAGCCTTGTTATTGTCCTACGATCTCGTGTAGCCATAGTCCATTCTGAGCCGAGTTTCACATTACTGCTTTATTATAATGGCGGGTGCGCGTGTGTGCACGCGTGAGCGTGCGTGCGTGCATGTTTGCTGGCAAATTAGGTAAACCTTTGTCAGATTTCTTTATGAGAGGCCAGGGGACCTGAATGACACATTCCTTTTCCTGTAACAGAACACACACTTTTCTCCCTAATTTCTCTCTGTTTCTCTCTCACTCTTTGCTGGTCTTTGTCCTCCTTTCTTTTAAAACCAGGAGGTGCTTGGCTGGCAGATGCGTGTCAGGAAAGCTCTCATGTGTCATGGTTAAAGCCACCCCGTCGTTTTCCTTAAGACACTCTGTACTAGGCATTGCATGTGCCCTGTAGGCATTACCCCTGGCTACCCATCCATCCATCCACCACTGTACTATGTGTTTCAGTGTTTAGCACACCATACTGGCTAGACATCCATAACACTTGCATAGTAACTAGCAGGTGCAAACTGGCTAGATACCCATAAAACATACATAGTAATTACCAGGTGCAAAACTGGCTAGATAGCCATAACACATACTTAATAATTACCAGGTGCAAACTGGCTAGACATCCATAACCCATACTTAGTAATTACTAGGTAAATGCACTATGTTGGAATAGGAATGGAAAACAAAGTGCTGTCTTTCCAATGAATGTTTGACCAGTGTGTTCTTCACTGTCAAGGCTGTGTCGGTGAGTCAGTAGTGAGGAAAGTTAATGGCGAGATGAGGTGGTTAATGGTTTTAGAAAGGGCCATGATGAAAGCAGCCTTTGTGATGGCATTGTAGAGAGAGGCTTAGAAATGGGGAGATAAGAGACACTACATACTTCATGTCAACACATGCTGATAGACGGCTTGGCTCAATACAACACAGTCACCAAACGGTAGCTAACCACGTGTGTGTGTGTATTAATACTTCAGAACTCCAGGGCCCGTTTGGCTTTGTCTGTTTTGTGTCTCGGACTTCATTTGAGTTTAGAATTCAGGACACAGAAATGTACACAGAGGAAAATAAAGATAACAAGATGGTCGGCTTTAAGTTAGTTATGTAACCTCTATAAACAACATGGACACACACACAGCCCTCTTGGCTGATAATAAGCCACTCACCAATGACCTATTCCAGACAGACACCCAGACCTCACTGCCCACATAAAGTAATGAGTCATAGGAAAATGTTTGAGAAGAGACACATTTTTGTGTATTTTCTCTGTCTAGTTTCACCCTCACCCACCCTCATGAGTAGCATTGTTCATGGCTGCTGGGAAACAGTTACCATGGAAGTATTCCGTCCCACTTCTCTACTGTTTCTCTGCCCACTTTGTCCTGGAATTCTAATGGAGGTTCCTATTTTTGCTGGCACAGTTCTGGGTTTTCAAAGGTCTTACGACGGAGGAACATAGCTCAAAATGAACTTTCTGTCTCTGTGCAGGATGTCTCCTTCTGCAGTTGTTTTCTGGTTGTTGACCCCCCAGAGAATCTGTCACTCCCTCCTTCCCGCTCTCTTTCCTAAATAATAGTACTCAGTGTCTCCTCCCTTTATTTTCCCTCTCCTCCTTTTACAGTAGTTCCCCCTCTCCGATCCTATAACGGACTCTTTGTCACTGCTCTCCATTTCATCCTTTCCTTCTGTCGTTGGTCAGGACGGGTGCAGAAGACTTCGGCTGACTCTTCATGAGCAGACAGAGAGGACCAGGGAACCGCCCAGGAGCAAGGTAAGATCCTAATAACATACCCCAAGCCTAACCACTAACTAAGACCTAGAACCATAATTTAGATCTAGATTGGTTTTTGGCCTGATTTAACTAACAACAAAATCTTGGATAATGATTTATTCCCTTTAAAATGGCCTTAGCTTTAGGTAGGGTTTTAGAGTCAAATGTTTGGGAACCAATGGTATTGAGCACGTAACAAAATACCTTAAAAAATTTTTTTTTAATCCTAATTCAATGTCTGAAATACTATATGGACTGTTCAGTCCTTAACTCCCTTTGACAGTTTTCGTGAAGAATGAGAGGAGTAAAACATACCGGTTCTAAATACACATGTAAAGAACAGGGACCAAATGTTAAAAGAGATTGGGAGTTAATGCAGGAAAACACACACACACACACAATCTCATAAACAGGTCGTAAAATGACATGGTTGTCATCCGGTTTCCGTCATTAAGAGCGTTACATAACTTAATACGGTTCTCAAGACGACCGTTGTTCAGGTCGGGAGACAGACTCCTGCCAACTCTCTCTGGGGGCTCTCTTGCTCACACACCACATACACACACTCTCTCACACACTCTCTCTTCCTTTACTAGTCCCACAGAATACCTTATGGGATGGTGGCGATCCTAGTGGTTAGGGCTAATATTTTATATATATATGTATATCAGTCATAGGTTTGGTCAAACCTATTCATTCAAGGGTATTTATTTAGTTTTACTATTTTCCACATTGTATAATAATAGTGAAAACATAAAAAAGTTTTAAATAACACTTCACATTTAATATTACATTTAATATTGTAGATTCTACAAAGTAGCCACCCTTTGCCTTGTACACTCTTTACATTCTCTCAGCCAGCTTCATGAGGTAGTCATTTGGAATGCCTTATTAAAACTTAATTTCTATCATTTCTTTCCTTCTTAATGCACTTGAGCCAATCAGTTGTGTTGTAACATGGTAGGGTTGGTATACAGAAGACCATCATCATGTTTCCTGTAGCAGTCCATATTAAGGCAAGAACATCTCGAATAAGCAAAGTGAAACAACAGTCCACCATATAACTATAAGACATGAATGTCAGTCAATGCAAAAAAAAGTGCAATGATGAAACTAGCTCTTATGAGGACCTCCACAGGAAAGGAAGACCCAGAGTTACCTCTGCTGCAGAGGCCAAGTTCATTAAAGTTACCAGCCTCAGAAATTGTCAATTAACTGCACCTAGGATTGCAGCCCAAATAAATGCTTCACAGAGTTCAATTAACAGACACATCTCAACATGATTGATTCAGAGGTGACTGCGTGAATCAGGCCTTCATGACCCGACTTGCTGCAAATTGGTTCCAACCACTGTGTCTTTATGGGACAGAATGGGTGAACGCATCATCTCTGCATGTGTGGTTTCCATCGTGTAGCATGGATGTGTTGGTGTGTTGGTGTGCGGGTGCTGACACTGTTGCTCAACCAGCGTGGATACCACATCATTCTGTAGCGATACGCCATCACATCTGGTTCATGCTTAGTGGGACTATAATTTATTTTTCAACAGGACAATGACCCGAAACATACCTCCAGACTATGTAAGGGCTATTTTACAAAGAGAGTGATTGAGTGCTGCATCAGATGACCTGGCTTCCACAATCACCTGACCTCAACCTAACTGAGATGGTTTGGGATGAGTTGGAAAGCCACCATCAAGTGTTCAGTGTGGGAACTCCTTCAAGACTGTTGGAAAAGCATTCCATGTGACTACCTAATGAAGCTGGTTGAGAGAATGCCAAGAGTGCGCAAAGCTATCATCAGGCAAGGAGTGACTTAGAAAAATATAAAATCTACATTTATTTTAATTTCAATGCTTGATTATTTGGAGTTCAATGCTTTTTTTTTGGTTGGTTACAATGTGATTCCATAAGTATGCTTATTATTTTGATGTATTCACTATTATTCTACAATGGGGAAAACCGTAAAAATAAAGAAATGCCCTTGAATGAGTAGGTGTGTCCAAACTGTCATTTTGGCCAACACTGTATGTATTGCAGTGGTTCCCAACTCTGGTCCTCGGGTACCCCTAGCCCTGGACAAGCGTATCCAATTCAACTCAATAATTAGTTGGCAAGTTGAATCAACTGTGCTTGGCTGGGCCCTACAATGAAAATGTGTACTGTTGTGGGTACTGGAGGACTGGAGTTGGGAACAACTGTATTAGTGGAGTCAGGTCACTCTCCTTATTTATTTATTTCTTCCAATATTTATTGCAAGGCTTTTATTGACAGAAAGATTCAGGGGAAGATAAAGCTAAAGAGGAGACACAGAAGTCAAGGTTGGAGGCTGGTAGTGAACTCAGGTTCCCGGCAAGTTATCATTCCACCACAGCGCTGCACAGTGAGATTATATTTTCTGGCAGTCAGTTGGTTTTCAGGGCTCTGAATATAACAGTGCTGTAATATTCTGCTGATTTGTCACAGGCTGTTGTTCCAAATCTGTTGCAATTCAAATTATTTCACAATGTAGACAAACTCCTTTAGTCAGTGTTTACACATGCTGAAGATTCCGTGACATTCTAACTTCTCTTTATCTGATCTTCAAGCCAATTGGACGAGCATATGCTCTGGTGCAGCCAGCCAATGAGAGACCTCTGAAGCCTGAACCAATCCAACCGTGTGAGGAGGAGGTGGAGAAGGTTGAGGTTATTAAGGTGAGGGGCTTCATTTTGATGGTCAAAGATAGAATGTTCAGGAATGTGTAACCTGGGGTGTGATATGTAACATGTGTGTGTGTTGCAGGTGTATTTGGAGGCTCGTAGACAGGAACAGCAGAGACACCAGCAGAGTCTCAAAATGTTGTCAGATGAAGTCTCCCAGATTCAGGAGGTCAGTACACTCTCTCTCTTTTCTATGGTGTTTCATTCTTTCAAAATTATTCTCTCAGAAACACGTGTGTGTGTGTTTTGTTCAGGTGAGATACTGTCTGAAGACCCTCAGGGAACAGATGGCTGCCAAGAATAAAGGAGAACACCAGGTGTGTGTACTCTTCTGCGTATTTGTGTTTACAGGTTCTTGAAGAACCAGCTGTTTAGTATAATCAGCATTCTCACTGATTTCCAGTGCTGTCATATATGTGCCACTTATAGCTGAATGTCATTTTCATATCTATGTATCCATAAAAAAAATGAAGAGACCACTCCACCTTTTTCTTTCCTTTCCAAAAAAGTTGAAAAAGGAAGGCTTTTTAGTGAGGAACAGAAGCGTTCAATTTGCAGTGGTCTCCCTTCTGTTCCTCACTCAAAACCTTCCTTTTCAACTTTTTTGGAAAGGAAAGAAGAAGATGCAGTGGTCTCTTAATTGTTTCCGGAGCTGTATGTGTCAATCCCTATTTCATTCCCTTTCTCCCTCCAGTGGCCTGCTAGCAGCTACAGAGTCAACACTCCCTCCAGTCAGAACAGCTCAACTTCCTCCAAGGGAAGGTCTGAAGATGATGAACAGGTCAGCGGCTTCTGATGTGTCTGTACCCTCACATTAACCTGTGTGTGTTTGTTTTATGCCTACATGTCTATTCTAACGTAAAATCCGAAGCGTTCTGTTCTCAAAGTGAGATCATAGCTTGGCAATCTATGTGTTATAGTGTGCTTTCATTTTAATGTGTATTTAACAAATACAAATACAGAGAGAGTGGGGTAGAATGAGAAACAGAGAGTGAGTGTAAAACAGAGACGAGTGAACTCTACCTCGTCTCCTCCTGGGTTATTGTGTTTATGTTCCTCTCCATCCATTGTTCTCTACATTCCACTGATGACTGGCTGTTTAATAGATTTATTTGTATTTTTATTCTAGTCAAACAACTCCCACAAAGCTATTCATGGAAGGATTCAGGAACATTTTCTAAAGAATAGAATAGAGCTGTGTGTGTGTGTGTGACTCATTTGGCGTTACAAATATCCAACTGGAAACTTGTACCCTAGGTAGTTGGAATGTCTCCCTCTGTGACCGCCCCTTTGACGCAGGACACAGGCCACTCCCTCTTTCTCTCTCCCCTTTTTTCCCAGTCAGTCTAAAGCAGTATGTTAGAATAATAGCATTTTTCTCCTCTAATATTTCTTTCTTTCTCTCCATTGCATCATTTATCTGATCCACCCATGTAAAGCCCCTTCCACTAAATAGTTGCACAATTAACAAGCTGTACCGTAAACCTCTATATAAAATTATATAGTACGCAAATACACATATACCACTCACCACTGCACAACACACCACTAAAACAAACCATTACAAAACAGTCGTACAACTGTCCTTCGTCTATTTCTCCGCAACATCAGGATGGGGTGGCTGAAGCGGAGCGGGTGAAGATGAGGGAGGTCAGTAAGCGCCTGTATGCCCAGTTACAGGAGGCAGAGAGGAAACACCAGGAAGAGAGAGAGCGACTGCAGGTAACACACGCGCACACACACACACCTTCACACAACCTATTTAAACCTGCAACAACCAAGAAGAAAATCATTGTGTTCTAACCCCAACCTCTGTGCTCCTGTCCAGGCTGAGGGGGTGGATCTGCGCCTGCGTCTGGGGGAGCAGGTGGAGAAACTGAAGGAGGTGGAGGAGAAAAGTGAGAGGAAGGACCAGAGGATCGAGGAGCTCCACAGACTGCTGGGGGGCATGGAGCAGGAGAGCAGAGCCCTGCGGGACACACTGAGGAACCGTGAGGAGGAACTCAGAGAACTACGCAAGATCAGAGAGGAGGGCAGGAATGAGCAGGAGAGGTGTGTAGGTGTAGACACACACATGAATACACAAACACACACAACATGAATACACACACACACACACACGAACACACCCACGCATATGGAGGGTGCTCAACTACTTCCATATTTGGGCTGGTATCAGGTCCGAGCAGTTGGAGAAGGAACTGGCCATCCTGAAGGAGAAGATTCATCATCTGGATGACATGCTGAAGAGCCAGCAGAGGAAGGTCAGACACATGATCGAACAGGTGAGAGACACACCCACACACACATCTTTACAATGTATACAAACATGCACTCACATAAACAGCAAAACAAACCTCAAATCTATATACACACATGCCTACAAAAACACACAATAGTGCAGTATGACAGGACTATAACGTGTATGTTTGTGTCTATAGCTGCAGAACTCCCGTATGGTGATCCAAGAGAGGGACCGTGTCATCAGAGACCTGGAGGAGAAGGTGGCTTTTCTGGAGGCTGAGGTCCGTTTAAACCAACCAGGGACTTGTAGTGTTTCATTCGTCATTGTGGTCTCAAAATATAAATCGATGTGACAAAGAGGTTTTTTGTTTGTTCTCTGTCTGTCGCATTTGTTTCTGTAGAATCGGGAGATGCATGACCAGATGGACTACTTTCTGGGCGGTCAAAGGTCAAACTCATATCTCTCATCAGAACGCAACACCCAGATTGTCTACAGGTGACCCATACACACTGATGCAGATTTGCAGGCAGACACAGACACACGCAACTGACTGGCCTCTGATCAGCTGACTGTGCCTCATAGTGCAGTACTAGTGATGACTTCCTGGGTAGTAACAATTCAGTTATACATTGAATATCCAAAATCCAGTGTAATAAACTGATGGTGTTAGACTGAGGTGAAGTTGCTAGTCTCTCTTTTGTTCCATCCACTTTGGGCAGAACAGAAAGTGATAGCACAAATCAGGAGGCCTGTTATCTTTCACCAATAACTATGGTTTCCATGACAGAGTAGCCTTTATCTTATTTTCATTTTCATGTGATGACTTGTTTTCTTGTTTGTGCAGTTGTGCTCAAATGTTTGCATACTCCTGGAGAATTGGTAATATATGTACTATTTGTAAAGAAAACATGAGTGAGTGGGCAAATAACATGTCTTTTACTTCTTATGGGATTCACATTCAACTGCAGGTCATAGCAGAATAGCACAATCATAAAAAAAAACATGGCAACACATTCTTTTTTTTGTATGAACTGCACATTTGAGATCTCCACAGAGTGGCTCGGTGATATTTAGGTCAGAAGACTGATGGCCTCTCCAGAATCTTCAACTTTTTTCTGCTGTAACCACTGGAGGGTCAACTTGGCCTTGTGCTTAGGGTCATTGTCATGCTGGAAAGTCCAAGAGTGTCCCATGTGCAGCTTACATGCAGAAGAATGCACAATTTCTGCCAGTATTTTCTGATAACATGCTGCATTCATTTTGCCATACATTTTCACAAGATTCCCCGTGCCTTTAGAGCTCACACACCCCCAAAACATCAGTGAGCCACCACCATGCTTCACAGTGGGGATGGTATTCTGTTCACTACAGGCCTTGTTGACCCCTCTCCAAACATAGCGCTTATGGTTGTGACCATAAAGCTCTATTTTGGTCTTATCACTCCAAATCACAATGTGCCAGAAGCTGTGAGGCATATCAAGGTGTTGTCGGGCATATTGTAACCAGGCTTTTTTGTGGCATTGGCGCAGGGAAGGCTTCTTTCTGGCAACTCCACCATGCAGCTAATTTTTGTTCAAATATTGTTGTATTGTGCTCCTTGAAACAACCACACCGTCTTTTCCAGAGCAGCCTGTATTTCTCCTGAGGTTACCTGTGGGTTTTTCTTTGTATCCCGAACAATCAAGAGATCCCAGAATTTTCCACTTCTTAATAAGTGATGGAACAGTACTGACTGGCATTTGCAATCCTTTGGTTATCTTTTTATATCCTTTTCCATCTTTATAAAGTTCCATTACTTTGTTACGCAGGTATTTTGACAGTTATGTTCTGCTTCCCATGGCTCAGTATCTAGCCTGCTCAGTGCATCCACGTGAGAGCTAACAAACTCATAGACTATTAATACACTGACATTAATTGCAATTTAAAAAGCCACAGGTGCGGGAAATTCCCCTTTAATTGCCATATTCACATGTGCGTGTCACCTTGTGTGTCTGTAACAAGGCCAAACATCCAAGGGTATGTAAACTTTTGATCAGGGCCATTTGGGAGATTTCTGTTATTGTGATTTAGAAAGGAGCCAAACTACTGTGTGAGCGGAAGACTAGGGCTGCAACAATGAATCGATAAAATACAAGTTGTTGGCAACCAATGTCACTATCGATTAGATCGGTCAACAGAGAACAGAGCATTTTGAGAAGTAGTGGAGGCTACACTGAAGGGAGGTCGCATATGACAAGAAACTGCAAAAGAAGATTTCAACTAAAAAAGTTAGCAATATGTGAAAAGCAGAACTCTCATGGCATGGGAGCACGACTGTAATTTAATGAGCATTTAAAAACAAAACATTGTAGCCTTGATGACAGAAGATGAAGAAGACTCAGTACGGTACATTAATATGATCCAAATTCATCATTTTAGTTTGTGTTCATGGAGTTGAGTTTTTAATTGAGAAATATTTTACCTTGAATACATGGCTGAGTTAACGTTAACGTCAGGTTTTTCACCGCCAAGCCAATCCAAAAACCCAGCCAAAAGCTCTTTTTACTATACAACCTGATCTGTAAATTGACCCGCACAAGTCGATTAATCGATTTTAAATGGAGTATTCGACAGATTAATCGATTATCAAAGTAGTTGTTAGTTGCAGCCCTACAGACGACATAATATTTTGGGAACTGAAAGGAGGGGTATAAAAAGGTAAAAGCAAAAATGGGACTTCAGAACAACCCATATGGCTCTTTGCTTTTGACTTGTTCTCTGTGCTGAATACAATTGAAAAAACAGCTATTCAGTGTTTTGCAAAGTTTCTTCAGGCTTTATTTTTCCTTGTTGTGTTCACCTGAAAAGTGGACTTTTCCACAACTCTGGTCATCACTTGTAATGCACAGTACACACACCAGAACACACACACATTTCTGACCCCACCCATTCCTATGTGCTTATCCTAATAGTGTCATTTATATCATTTATGTGTTTTCAATGTGTGCCCAAGTGGGAAACAAATCTAATAATCTCTCTTGCTTCTTTCTTTCTCTTACCTCTTTCTCTTCCACAGTAAACCACTGAAACCCACCAACTCGTCCAACAAACCTCTTCCCCTTATTAAAGTCATTGAGATCAAATCCTGAACTGGTGAAAATGAGAGAAGGCTAAAGAGATGGAGGGAGAAGGGGCTAACCAAACCGCCCCAAACCGGCTAAGCTAGCTAACAGCGTTATGGACTGAAACAGCCCACAACAACACAGTGTGAACTGAGGTTGCCACAGCAACATATACACTTTAAAACTAACCCGTTTTCATGATCCTTAAACATCCACGGCCACACTTTGACTGGACACTATGCAGTGTGTATGTGCATAGCTTTGGATTATGTGTGTGTGTGTACTTTCATGTAAATATCTGTATTGTAGATATTGATAGAGCTGGTTTGCAATAGACATTATTTATTTCGAGCAGACAGCCTATTTTTTCAAACCCAGTGTCAAGGTCTGTTGTGTTTTGTTGAAGGCAGTCTGAAGGACTTAAATAACGGCAGACCCACGTCAGAACCCTGAGCTCAGTCATAAAACCGTAGTTCACAGAGAAATTCATGTCAAGAGGGGGAGACCAAAGTGAGAGATACAGTAATTCCTCAAGCCAGATGGCTACTCGTGCATTCTATCAAAGGCTTCATGTGAGACATCTGCACTATTTCGTCTGAATGTTTGCATTGGAAGGGAGAGATCGGAGCGTAAACACGTGAAGGATAATGACGTTACTGGCTTTCCACTGGCGGCGGAGAAAACAATTGGTTTTTGCGTGAACATAATTCCTGCCCAAAGTTTAAGCCATGCCTAACCAAACCTGTGATTTGAGAGTTGTTTGTCTGAAGACAACACACCCACGAACAATGTTGTTCCTCAATTTCCAAATGTGCAAGAAAAGTTAGCATTGTTACCAGACCTTGTGCTGTTTCCCAAGGGCTTAACTCAGACCGAAGAGACGGATGTTAAAAAGAGTAGATCATTGTTTTCTTTGATCGAGACGCTCCTCTATTGAGGTTTGCTACAACATATTGTGTAGTGTCATTGAGAACCATGTACACCTGAAGGATTGAAGATATTGTTTCACAGATTGCTCCTCTTTCCCCTGTAACCTGTGACTCCACTCCTGTGGTCGGTCATCTACTGTGATTATGTTCACTTCCTCATCTTCCTCTGTTAGAAAGCACTTAAGCCAAACAATCTTAGACCTTCTGTAAATAAAGTATATATGGCCACAAAATGGTCTAATGAGGATTCATGGTTTGATTGCAAATTAAAGGCTGTTTTGATGTTACATTATTCACATTCATGGACATTTTAACGTGCCCTGTGGTGACTATTCAGAAATAATCAGTGGGTCAGTTGTCCTCTCTAGAGACTTCTCAACATATTGTCGACATGTAGACAAAACACAATAAAACCCACTGACTGAAGACCATTAGGGGGTGCTGTTTTTCTTCAGTTGCATTTTTTGGCTACATGTTGACAGGATGTTTAGCAGCCACTAGAGGGACCATTCACCCATTGAGCATTTCTGAATAGGCATCACTGGGTAGAGAAAAACACTGACCACTGCAGTAACAGGTTGAATTCTATTACTAATTCTGATAGTGATGATGTAGTCCAACAAGCTAAACACATCTTGACATCACCCACATTTCAGTATTGCATTTCAGATCCCTGAAGTTTCATCTTCTTGTACAGAACGATGTTTGTTTGGCTTTGAAATCCCAGTCTTTTCAGACTAAGTAGTCCGTTCAGACTAATAATTACTGTGTGACATTTTTGATTTATTTATGTGAAAATAAAACTGTCATAAGGAGACTGTTTTGTAGAGGTTTGCTGTGTATGTTTTTGGTTATTTAAATAAATCAGTTTTATTTTAATTTTAAATCTGTACAGTAATTTATGTATTGCATTGGGAAAGTACACCCCCTAGTGTTCAGGTACCTACTGAAACAACGTGAGCAAAACACTGGAGCACATTCTTCTGTGAATGTCAAATGTCCATGAAGAAAAGTGCTTAACTAATTGTCACACAAGGTCAAATCATCCATCCACAATCCCGTATCTCTGGTTCAGTGTTAGTACTTTAATGGAATGCCCATTGTTGCTTGTATGATGCACAGAGAAGATAGATAAGCGTAGAATAATAAAACATAAAGCAGTCTATCATAAGGCCACACCATGGACCAGTCATATACACAATACCCAAGTCAACAGACACATTTGTACAACAGGACTCACATATGACTGGGGATACAGTGTTCTACATACAACTCCGGAAAAAATTAAGAGACTACTGCACCTTTTTCTTTCCTTTCCAAAAAAGTTGAAAAGGAAAGTTTTCTTTCTGTTCCTCACTCAAAATCTTCCTTTTTGACTTTTATGGAAAGGAAATAAAAAGGTGCAGTGGTCTCTTAATTTTTTCTGGAGCTGTATATCAATCATACTCCATAGATTTTTAGTCTGGCCCTACATCTGCTTTGTGTAAACCACCTGGCTGTCAGTGACAACTCATTTGAGTCTGGGTACCATACCAAGGATTCTGACATAAGAGATAGCTGAGGTTGGTTAAAGCAGAACACATTGGCACCCAGGCTATTACAAACTCATAACTCATGAATATACAGCTCTGGGAAAAAATTAAGAGACCACTGCACCTCTTTCTTTCCTTTCCAAAAAAGTCAAAAAGGAAGGTTTTGAGTGAGGAATAGAAGGGTTAAAATTAAGAGACCACTGCAAATTGAACGCTTCTCTTCCTCACTCAAAACGTTCCTTTTCAACTTTTTCCGGGTCTTTTTCCAGAGCTGTATAATACTACTTTAATATTCATCCATACATACATGTTATAATAATGTTCTTAAAAATCATTCATCTGGGAAAAATGGCACTTGATTCATTTGAAAAATGCATCTTAAAAATTGTTTAAACATCTAATTTTTTCATGCAGCACAAGTCAGACTGTTATGTTCTTTGAACGCTAGCCCTTTAGCTAACGGCAGCACCTCAAGATGAATACAATAACTTTAAGTCACTGGGGGTAAAAGCCTCTGCCAAATTTAAAAGATGTAAACAAGAAATTGCAATATATGGCTGTGCCCTAAACAAGTGCTGTAAACAGGACAATAATACTGAACATTACTAGCAGTAATACTAGCAGTAATACTAAAAGTAATACAGGAATAATTAAAAGATCTTTACTCCAGGTCCTGCAGTGCTTACGGCTGTACTGTTCCAACTCTACTGTGACTAACTGGATTTTATAAACTCAACCTGATTGGATGCGTGATAGTGCTAGTTGCAACAAAGGCCTGAACACCTGTGCTGGAGCTTTCCGGGGTCAGACTGAATGTCAAATGCTCAACTACCGTAACATTACCTCTATTCACAAGTCTCCAAGAACACTGTCCGCCTCATATAAACTGTAGTTTGTCTGGTCTGTTTTTGCATAGGCCAAATCTGAAAACGTACATGATTATCAATCTGCAAACAGTTTACAATAAGGTTTAAGGCCCAGTACAACGCATGAGAGCTTGTATGCAGTGTCAAACACTTCTAATAAGGCAATGTAACATTACTGTTGTCTCTGCAGTGCTCCAGTCATCCCAACTGGATGAACCTACCAGGAAACGCATTTCTATAGTGGCACTGACTAACTCCTACTACAATCACCAACCTCTTTGAATTATTCATTAAAAGCCCAGGATATGTTACCTCCAGTACAGTTACTATTTACTGACCACTTTGGATATCAAGAAGGAAACGTGAGCCTGCGATAAAAAAAAAACAGTAGGATTTTAAGCCATAAGAGTTTTGTAGGGCGTTGTAGTCATGAAGGCTGCAGGGGGTTGTAGTCATCACGGCTGTAAGGAGTTGTAGTCATCACAACTGTAGGGAGTTGTAGTCATCACAACTGTAGGGAGTTGTAGTCATCACAACTGTAGGGAGTTGTAGTCATCACAACTGTAGGGAGTTGTAGTCATCACGGCTGTAGGGAGTTGAAGTTTGTAAGAGGCAGCTGTAGCGAGTGATTTTCTTTTATCAGCGTGTGCCATAGCAGATTGATGTTCTTAGAAGGTGCTCTCCAAGGTGTTGTAGTTGTCTTTGAAGTTCTTGAGTTCCAGAAAGTGTTTGGGTCGTTTGGCACGTTGCCCTACCGATGGCAGGTATGTGACCTGTGTGGGGGAGGTGGAGGGGGGACACTCGGGGGTACTGGTCAGGTCTTTAGCTGCTAACTGGTGATGCAGGTTCAGACTGGCCGAGCTTGACTGGGTCTTCACACTGAGGAATAACAGTTATAGTGTCTTAGCACATGACAACTGCATAGATAATGGGCATTAGAAGGCAAGCAGTGTGTCTACTCACACAGAAGCCAGTTCATTCAGTGCCTCCTTGTATTTGACAAACTCTGCTTCTCCAAACACCTGCATACATAAGAACAATCAGAAAGCAGAAGACACACATCCATGAGGAAATGTATGGATCTCTTAGGACTTTTCAATCTTAGCTAAAACAAATGGACAAAAAAAACACAGACCCCGGTGCCATGGCGAGCATTGTGGTAGCCCTCCAGCAGTGTGTCTATGAGGGAACTCTGGCAGCGGAACAGAGAATGAGAATTCCTCAGCTCCAGAAGCCAGGCTCGGAATCTCCTCCCAGTCACAGCGGTGGGGGTTCCTCCCAACTCACTGAACGGAATATCTGACAAAGATATTTTAATCAGTGAGACGTGCAGAGTTAATGGGTTAATCAGTGAGATGTGCAGGGTTAAACAACAGCACAGTACTTACCAGAGTCTCTAATAGCATCAAGTGCCCTCATTCTATACAAGTAGTCATAGCAACCTGTAAAACACAATTTTACAGGTTGATCTCCTTTTGGCTGCTGTAGTTATAGGAATGTACTGTTTTAGACAATGCATCCATATAATGTTCTGAGTGTGTATTCTCTCACCAGCGCTCTGTAGTCTACCGTCCTGTTCAGACAGCAGGCGTGGCTCAAAGCGGATCTCCTGAACCTTGGAAAGCCGGGAGTCGATTTCCTGTCTCAGATCCTAAAGGACACAGCAAGTAAAGAAAGTGAAAAAAAATTTCAATAAACAATCTGCTAACTGCCCTTCTGATCAGACAAGCATCTGACTTTTCCAAAGAGTTCAGAGGACAGATGTTCTTACTTTTGGAGCATTGTGGCCCAGGGGTACGTGTGGTCCTCTACGAGACTTCACGGCAAAGCGCATTATCTGCCTCTTCACAAAGATGAAGAGCAGCACAAACACCTGAAGACAGAGACACAAACATACAAAACGTATTTCTGGCTAGGTCTCCCTTTAAAATGTGTGTTATTACATGAGATCTTTTTTGACATGCAACAACCCTAATATCTCAGATTTCTGTACTTGAGGCTGTGTCCACAAGTGGTGAGGGTACATTACACAATCCACCATGCTAACCCTCAACACAGGGGACCTTGAAGGATGAGGACTCACCTCCAATCCTTTATTAATTCCTTGTTACTGCTATGCAAATCACTGTGTGTATATTCCATTTCTATCTGAAAAATGCATGTTATTTTTTTGTTTTGTGACATGAATACACATTAGGCTCAATTAATACATAGGCTCAATTAATACGTAGATGTATTCATTTAGCCAACAGCTGTAGACCAACAAGCAAACAGAACAAAAGGGCAATAGGTTCTTTCCTGTTTGGTTTTGTTGGCAGAAAGGTTCACAACTATGTAAATGTTTGGTGTGGTTTAAAACACCCATCTACAATCCCCATTCATGACCTGATGGGTGTACTACGAAGCGAGGTAACTGGCTTATCCAGGTAACTTCAGGAGTAATTTAGTGACGTCGTGTGTAACTTCCCGATTAACCCGTACTACGAAATGTGAATACCCGAGGTATGCTGTCATGGCAGTTTCCGAGCGGGTAATCTTCATGGTTAACTCGATGTTACCCAACGTAAGCACAGCCCTTCCGCCCCCAAAAAGGCCGGCACATTTGGAAGACCCAATCGACATGGCAGCCCGGATTGTGATGCTCACTCCGCAGGGCAGAATGTGTAATTCCAGTTTACCCCGATTAAGTTTTCTAATAAAGTTATCGATTCTCATCTGAGGGAATTCCATATCTTTTTGCCGGCTTCTATGGCCAGACGTATCTAATGCCACTCGTCGGAGTAATGCCCTCACTGTCGAACAGACAAGTTTGCCTAGCTTTGCGATATTTTGCCAGCGGCCGTTTCATGCATTCCACCAGTGATGCTGAACATCAGATCAAGAATACTGTATCCGTGCAGGTCGCAAGGTGGTACTTGCTCTCACTAACCTGCTTGATGCATTTGTTGTGTTCCCTGGTCATTTAAGCGTTCTTAAGATCAAGTATGCTTTTTATGTGATCGTAAGTAAATCGCAAAAAATAGTTGTTCTATTTTTAATATGCATAGGCTGGGCATATGCTATATACAGAACACATTGTTTCCATAGGAATCCCTAGGGTGATTGGTGTGATTGACAGTACGCGTATTCCCATTAGAGCGCCCCTGGGAGAACATGAGGGGGGTTATGTGAATAGGAAGTAATTTCACAGCATTCATTTTCAGATATTTGATCATTATATTCATACAGTAGCCCTACAACCTAGGTGCTTTATGGAGTAGCCTATATCTTAAATCATTAACAGTGAGCAAATTGATCAATTTCAGAGAGTACCCATGTGCCTATAGGCCATAATTGACTATTCTTAGTATTTTTCACATATTTAGATAGACATTTTAACTTGTCCTTACTTTCCATCTCAATCATACTACAAATAAAAGAAGAGTTTATAAGACAAAATAGAGAATATAAGACAAGAACACTGCACTACGAGTTTACTCTTTGCGATGCGCTGCCAACAAGCCTCCCAAGCTTTGTTGGCCGCCACGGTGTGAGATTTATAGCTGTTAACCTTTCTTTAAACTCCTCATATCCTGACATTACAAACCTGCGTTCTTTCAGGGAAGAATACCGAGCACGAGCCATTGTGCAAAAACTGCCGAAGGTACCCCTTTTCGGCGAACGCGAACAAGCTCAAGTAAGTTAACGCCTATCACCTATAAATATGTTAATCACCATAGTACCGTTTAACAACAGTTTGTCAACCCTGACTTTCCTTGATAACCCCGAGTTAAATCTGAGTATATGGAACTGTAGTATACTCAGTGGTGTAGAGGAGGGTATACGCAAGTTTACGCTTTCTACCCACTTTTTTGTTTACGGGCATATACTGTGTATACTGACTTCTTACTGATGCTTATGAATGTAGTACAATCAACGTATATGCAATATACATTATTTTTGTGATAAAGCATGCAAAATGTGCATACATAAACCAGTCGCATAGTTATTACAAACGCAATTAGCATATTAAAAACGACCAATAAATAATGTGCCGGAGACCGATGTATGACATAGCTCTGATGGCAAAATTATATTTCCATAGGCTACGTTACTTCCGAACTACAAAATGAAACGAACTCATGGAACATCTTTGTAATTTGTCCAACCAAATAAACATAGTCGAGCAGCAGACAAAACTGCCAACTCTGCTGGAGCACTTTCAGATTTTGAAAGATTTAGAAAGCAACCGGATCCTCCATGGTAAGGATTTGGTACAGACTGTACCGTACAGTAAATCAATTTGTCAATGTTGCAGTTTGGCAGTACTCCCTTGTTAACTGCCTTAGCTAGCTAACGTTTTCTAGCTAACTCTATTGTGGACAATTTTTTTGTTTTGGAAATGGTAGCTAGTTCAATTGGAAAATGCGGGTAGGGAAGCTGACATCAGGACTGGTAGTCAGTTAGCTAGATTTCTTATTTAAAAACTTTCAGCTTTCATATGGCGTAGCGTGGTTCATAGCTTGCCTTTTTAATACAATATTGCAATCTTGTGGTGTAAATGGGACATCTTATTTGCACTTTCATTGTAAATTACTGAGTATACTGTATGTTTTTTGTTCTTAGACACCAATGATTGACCAGACCTATAGACAGTGAAAGATTTACTATGAAGTCCAAAAACTTCTGGTTAGGATGCAAGAAACAGGGTAGGTTAGGGTAGTTCAAAACTTGGTTTCCAATGTATCTACATGGTGTTAGACTGGGATGGGAGGTATTTGTGAATGTATGTATTTTAAATATGTATTTCATATACAAAATATAATTTTGTCATTTGTATTTGATAAAAATAGCTTCATATTTTGTATCAAAATACTTAAGTGTTTTGTATTTTGTAGCTTAAAAATACTGTAAAATAGTGAGAAGTATAAATGATGACATCATAAAAATGCTGCCTCTGATTGGTTCCTACTCAGTAATTTGCCCAGACTCGTTGAGATCAGAACAGAAAAGGCATCCATACCTGAAGAAGGACAAGGTAAGAAACGTGTACTTGGCATATTTGGAGCAGTATCCCCTAATCAAGCACCCTTTTGGAGGTTTAACACAATCATCCCATCCTCAGCTCCAGTAGAGCATTTATTTTCCTTTGCTGGACTGATCAACCGGCCCCTTCAACGACGTCTAAATGCCACACCTTTTGAAAAGTTAGTTGTGCTTAAAGGCATCAGTAGCTAAAGAGACCTCTATAGTGTAGGCCACAGGGCACACACTCATTCAGTACACTCCCTCTCACTCGCACAATCAATCGCACGCTTACTTTCTCACCCACACTCACACATAGGTTTGACTGTTTTTGGTAGAACCTTTGAACTGTTTTGGAATACAATTTAAGTAAATGTTCTTACTACACTATCAATGTGTATGTGTCTTCTATACCTGTATTCTGCATTGCTCAATAGATTCAGTGGTTGGAGTTGGGTTAATACTTGATAGGTTCTGTTGCTACTTTCTGATTACCTTTCTGGCTTCATTTCAAATCAAAACATATTGATCATTTAATAATTGTTGACAAAATGCTGAAATGTTTGTTTTCAACTTCCAAATAGGTGCCCAATGATTGATAATTAAATAATTGTTTGCTAAATGATTGTACCCTAATTGAAGTAGCTGTTTAATATGATGATGATTTTGCATACCATTGCATGAATGACTGCCTGACACATAATTTATTATTATATTTATGATTAACAATGAAGTTATTAATTACTTAGAAAGTAGTTGATATGAATAAAGGTGCCATCTTGTATTCTTAGGAATTACTTGTTTGTCATTGAGTCAGTGTTGCTCATGCAAAGTAGGCCCTTCATTACCAAACACCAATTAACTAAATTAGGATACAATTATGAGTCATTAGCAAAATCTCAGGATTTTCACTCTTTTCCAGGCGGTTCACATTAACCTGTCTGTAATATTGGGGGGTCATGACCCCACCATCCCCCCTAATTCTACGCCCCTGATTACCTTATGCCCACTTCTCCGGGCACCACAACACCACTGAGTATACCCCTCTGGTCTGAAAAGCGAAAGTTATGTAATTGGGTTTGAACAGTATTATTCATATTAATGAAAATTACAAGAGATCACAATAGCTGTATTTTCGATAGTTCCGATAACATGTTGTGCTGATAGTGTGAAACTATGGTGACAGCTGAATGACAATATTTACCAGACTTCCGTAGGCCATAACAAGCACTACGTTGACGCTCGAGAGAGGAGAATCGGATCTCATGTTGAAAATCAGCGCCGCAAACCAACTATAAAAACAATCAACAGCACACTAACATTGTACCAATTATTACGTGCAAATACGAGTGTTTGAAATATGAATTGATTATCAAGTATTGGTTAATCCATCGAAAAATTGGTAACAACAGTGTTGACGCTCCCCTGTAGCTGAAATAGTTTGTTGACATCCGGGTTTCTCACGTGGTCTAGCGAATCAGACTTTCATTGGTTTAAAAAACAATCTGCTTCTCCTGCTTTTTTTCCATCAAACGGTGCCTTTCGACGGCGTAGTCTGGTTGAATGATTTTAATTTACCGCCACTTGCTTTTCGAAATCTCATTAAACGCTTTGATTGACGAGGTTTCGGTTGTCACTATTTGTTTTGCAACTGAAACAGTTAATCACCTAGAAACAAATGGAATGCAACAGAACGAACAGAGAATGTGAATGAACAACCAGGGACATGTTCAGTTGCAAAACGTTTTAACGTTGCTGAAAGCAAAATAAAAAGTAGACTCCACCAAAAATGGTCACCAACAAAACATAGTGCATAGTGTAGGCTACATTTCTATAAATATCCAGAAAAGTAATCATTAGAATCATACGGCTGACTTAAGCTAATATTTAGGCATTCTAACGAAGAGATTGGTACACAGTTTGTGTTCCTATCGTTATCGCAGATTTTGACCTAAACTGGTCACCATTACGCGCTGGAGAATCAAAATGTTTCTTTGTTAAGAGGTGGATTCCTTGATGCCCAAGCACCAACAGCACTTCTACTATGTCATAACGCTTGCAAACATGACCTCTATGATGTAGGAATGATGGGAAGGTATAGGGGTCAATCCCATAGTGACGGAACACCACATGGGTGCCCCATGTGGTGTTCCATCACTATGGGACCACTGGTCACTGGTCCATAATGGCGATTACCAACTTAGTTTTCGTTCTGTTTATGCATGATAGCTCTTTGTTTTCAAGCCAAAACGTTTTAGAAAATATTTGAACGTAACCAAGAGTCTGAGGAAGGTTATTCTGTCCAGGAACACTTTCTACCACGAAACGACAAGGACCATTCAGCTCAGAAAGACAACTGTGGAAAAACCCATCCGGATTTCAAGTAAATACACCGCTATTTATGATCAATAGAACCGTAATACGTCATTGGGTATGGGGATGTTCTTTGGTTTTTGGGAAAAAATTGTGTTTCTTACTGATTTTTTTTAGATGTGTACATACAAACTGCGCTTCTGATCCTCTGCTGGTGTCATTACACACAAAATTGTGGTCCATTTCAAGGTTGACGAACCCAATATCTTTTGGGGAACCAATATTTTTTTTACATTGTATTATTAATTGTATTCATTAGTTCTATCCTATACACACTAATAGGACAGTAGGAAATGTTCTCCGTAGAATATTGTTTTTGCCTTTCCAACACAAGCACGCGTACACAACATGAGTTTAGTTTGAAATGTATTAGCACCAGCTGAGGAATATGTCTCGAAGGGCTCAAGTCGTGCCCAGTAAATGGTATATAACCTTATAGTTGTTAATGCTACATTGTAAAAATAAATGCATGCGCATTAGATATAATTATGATGAAAGTTTTGTTGTGATCTGGGAAGTGGTCGCTAGCTACTTGAAAAGCATTATGAGTATTGGAAAAATCTATATCTAGCACTAAAACAGTGATGTGTTGTGTTCATGTTTTACTAATATGGCTAATATCTGTGGTTATGGAAGTTTTAGTTGTTTGTGTTCAGGGGATGGGGATTTATATGGAATAAGTATGATACTGTAAGTTTGTGCTATTTATGGGCACCAACCAAGTCAATTTTCTTCTTGATACATGTCAAATGGCAGTGTGTTTTATTTTGAAATATAATTTTTTTGTAAATAAACTATGCAATTTCTGTAACACACAAATGCTTTTTATCTCCTTCCTTTGTGCTTGAACTTAGTTTTTATAAAATATTTTGGATGTTAGAAATTTAGAACCAGTTATATTCATGAATACAGAGTGACCCAAGTTACTTAATATGTGTGTGAGAGAGAGTACAGTACTATGTGTGTGTGTGTGTGTGTGAGAGAGAGAAAAAGAAATTAGCTGCAGTTCTGAGGTAGAGACAGAATATTTATAGTGTGTTAAAAAATTATAGTGGTTTACCTTGTGGGTCAAACTATTAAGGAACTCCTGGTTAAGTGAATTATAAATTCTACCTCTAATCAGCAATCACAGGATTAATTCACACTCCTTTGACATCAGGTTAGGGTTTAAGACACATTCTCTGTCATGGTCTATGCCTGCCCCGAAATAGCCTTGGCCACCCTGTGGCCACCCCATGTATAAAACTCTAGTTCAGCCACTGCGGCCAATTCAAACCTAAGCTCATGTCAGAGCTTATTATGTTTCTGTGGTCAAGAAAAGTGAAAGCAGTTTTACCCAGTTCAGAAGCAACCTTTGAGGTATTAAATCCTACCAAACCTGTGTTATCATACTATGGTAAGTTATGCGAGATATGCTAGAAATGTCTGCAAGAGTGCTTTGTAAATAAACAAAATACAAGGATGTATCCTTAAACTGTCTCTAGAGAATAATCTAGGGACAGTGGAAGAGAACATTTAATTATTTAAGTGTAGAAGCTGTTGCTTACGTTTGGATAGTATCCCCACAATCCTAAACAGACATAAAGTGGTTTTGACTATTTATTTGATAGCATTAGAAAAATATTTACCATTTACAGTTACCTTCACATTACTTTTGTATAAGAAATTTGAATATTACCCACTGAACAACACCTATTTCGGAATCAGTCAATGTTAGAGTTTACATAGCTGGTCATGAATTGATTTTGCATTTTACCCTAAGGGTTATGGACAGAGCCTTTGGAATGTATTCAGACCCTATCACTTTCTCCACATTATGTTGTGTTGTGGACATATATATAATATACATTTTTTTGTATCCCTTCAATCTACACACACAGCATAATGACATAACAAAAATATATTTTCAGAGATGTGTTCCAATTTATATGAAAATCTGATTAGCTCATGTACATAAATATTCAGATAATTTGCTATGACACTCCAGATTGGGCTCAGATGTATCCTGTGTCCTTTAATTGTCCTTGATATGCCTCAAGAACTTGGTCTGAGTTCATTTGTGCCAAATTCAATCGATTGGATATGATTTTGAAAGTCTCATACCTGTCTATATAATATCCTCTATGTCAGAGAAAAAATCTCTCATTGGTCAACCAAAATAGAATTGTTTCGAGGCATAGAATTGGGGAAGGTTCTAAAACAATTGCTCAAATATTGAAACTTCCCAGGCTCTTCCTAGAGCTGGCCAAGGACCTTGGTGAGAGAGATGGACAAGAACCCATTTACCACTCTAACAAAGAATGTTTCTGCAAAGATGGGAGAACCTGTCAGAAGGACAAGCATTAATCACCACTCCATTAATCATGCCTTTATGGTAGAGTGGATAAAGCCACTCCTAAGTAAAAGGCAAATTACATATAACCTGAACATCTCTGAGAGCATGAGAAAATGATTATCTTGGTGGATATGACCATAATTGAATTATGAGGCCTGAATACTAAGAACTACGTCTGGCGACAACAAGGTGACACTCATCGATTGGATAACACCATCCCTACGGTGAAGAATGGTAGCGGGAGCATCATGCTATGGGAGACTTGTTTCGCCTTCCTGGAGAGGGTCTGCAGCGAAGCTAGGAGAAACTGCCCAAATTCAGGTGTGCTAAACTGGTAGACGCATACCCAAATAAATTGTCATCACTGCTAAAGGTGCTTTTACAAAGTACTGAATAAAGGGTTTCCGTGTCCAGGGATCGGGTTGTCTAGGCACCCGCCTTCGACTGCCGCCCGATCCTCTCTGCACCTGCCCCTTACGGCCGATAGTAGAACCTCGGATTCAGGAGGAACAGTGTGGTTTTCGTCCAGGCCGTGGAACACTCTATACCCTCTACGGGGTGATGGAAGGTTCATGGGAGTTTGCCCAACCAATCCATATGTGTTTTGTGGATTTGGAGAAGGCATTCGACTGTGTCCCTCGCGGCATCCTGTGGAGGGTGCTTCGGGAATATGGGGTCCTGGGTCCTTTGCTAAGGGCTGTCAGGTCCCTGTACGACCGAAGCAGGAGCTTGGTCCGCATTGCCGGCAGTAAGTCAGACTTGTTCCCTGTGCATGTTGGACTCCGGCAGGGCTGCCCTTTGTGACCGGTTCTGTTTGTAATTCTTATGGACAGAATTTCTAGGCGCAGCCAGGGGCCGGAGGGTGTCAGGTTTGGGGACCACACGATTTCGTCTCTGCTCTTTGCGGATGATGTTGTCGTGTTGGCCCCTTCAAGCCAGGACCTTCAGCATGCACTTGGACGGTTTGCAGCCGAGTGTGAAGCGGTGGGGATGAAAATCAGTACCTCCAAATCCGAGGCCATGGTCCTCAGTCGGAAAAGGGTGGCTTGCCCACTTCAGGTTGGTGGAGAGTGCCTGCCTCAAGTGGAGGAGTTTAAGTATCTAGGGGTCCTGTTCACGAGTGAGGGAAGGATGGAACGGGAGATTGACAGACGGATCGGTGCAGCTTCTGCAGTAATGCGGTCGATGTATTCGTCTGTCGTGGTGAAGAAAGAGCTGAGCCGCAAGGCGACGCTCTCGATTTACCGGTCAATCTATGTTCCTACTCTCACCTATGGTCATGAGCTTTGGGTCATGACCGAAAGGACAAGATCCCGGATACAGGCGGCCGAAATGAGCTTTCTCCGCAGGGTGGCCGGGCGATCCCTTAGAGATAGGGTGAGAAGCTCGGTCACCCGGGAGGAGCTCACAGTAGAGCCGCTGCTCCTCCACATCGAGAGGGGTCAGCTGAGGTGGCTTGGGCATCTGTTTCGGATGCCTCCGGAACGCCTTCCTGGGAAGGTGTTCCGGTCCTGTCCCACCGGGAGGAGACCCCGGGGAAGACCTAGGACACGCTGGAGGGACTATGTCTCCCAGCTGGCCTGGGAACGCCTCGGTGTTCCCCCGGAAGAGCTGGAGGAAGTGTCTGGGGAGAGGGAAGTCTGGGCATCCCTGCTTAGACGGCTGCCCCCGCGACCCGGCCCCGGATAAGTGGGAGAAGATGATGATGATGATGAATAAAGGGTCTAAATACCTGACATGAGTACATGAGTTATCTTATTTTCAATCAATCAGCAAAAGTTTCTATAGCATGTATTTGCTTCCTATAGAAACGCCACCAGCGACTGATTTTCAAAACGCAAGATACAGAAATAAACTGTGATTTACACCTGATTTCTTATCTTAAAGTAAATATAATCAGCAGCCAAATAATTTAAAAGTAATCTAAAAAGTAATAATACATTTTTTCAAGAATAACTTTAATCTGATTACAATATTTTTGTCATCCGTAATGTGTAGCAGAAAACAAAAAACAGTAAATTGAATCAGTTACTCTCCAACCCTGTACGTACAGTATATGATGGTAGTAGGCCTGTTGCTGCAGTAATAGGCCTGTAAACCTATTGCTTTCACATCCTCTGAAATCTATGCAAAATATGATAATTATAATCTGTTTCAGCTATCTGTGAAGGCAGTATGAGTTGGGAAATGATTTACGTTCATGTTTGTCCCAGCAGACACAGAGCAGCCGTTCTTCTGACAAGGGACATCAGTGGGTGGAAGAAAGTTCTGGAGTTGCGGATGTGAACATCAGACCTCTTTGTCCCCCAAGCCAGAGCTCAAGAACTAACCAACAGCAGGCTTCTACAGTACATACAGCAGAGATAGTGTTTAAGGACCAACTCACCTTCATTCAAATATGACAAATTCTCTGTCATTGACACATTTCAATATAGATTCTTTTTTAGGTAGGGTGAAAAAATACCTAAAAACAAAACCTATGACTCCTATGACAACAAAATGACACCGAATTCCATTCACCTTTCATACTTTTAGTCAACGTTCAACGATGTTGGGGCCTAGTCCACACAATGGCCAAACAAGGTAATGATGTATCATGGTTCTCATCTGTCCTGAAACGACTGTTTCTGACAGAAAGTGTGGTAGAGGTGGGTTAAGAGGTGATATAGGGGGTCTTTGCCCCTGGGCTGTTCCTTTGTGCTGTGTTTACATGGGCTTGGGTTGGTAATGGTATAAACACAGGCCAATATCACTGTGGCAATCAAAGGCAGCTCGGGAGAGTGGTTTAAAGTGAATCGATATCCTAATCATTGTATACAGTGTCATATACTACAGCCATCAGTCAATCATCTATTGTCAGTGTTATCAAATCACTTCACAGTTCTTCGGCTGCTATATGGTAACCGTTTCCGGCGTTTGAGGCAAGGACTCATAACAAGTATAATACGGACGAGAGAGTTAGTAAGTGCATAAAAATGAGTGAGTTGGTTGAGTGAGTGATTACCCGCTCGCCCGCCTGCCTGTGTTTGTGTGTGTTTATATTCTCATGCAGTGTGGCTGGTTGTTCAGCTGCCCACTCAAGCCACATTCTGGAACTGAGAATAAACAATGCTGCCCTCACATCCCTGGCACATCTAGAGGAAACACTGCTGTAGAGACGGTGGTCATGAAGGAAAGGAGACGAGGAAAGGAAGTTGTTTGGCACATAGTATTTTGTACTGTCAGTAGGAGTATGATGCAGATGTCTCAACCGTTGGGGTTTTCATGCTTCCTTTTCGTCTCCTCAGGAAGGAAGTCAAGTCTTGCAGCTAATTCTTCTGACAGCTCACTCTTCTCACTACAGACTGGAGCAGACTACTATACTGAGGTAAATGGTTTTGAAACCACATTACAAATGTTTAATTCAATTATTTCTTATAATGCAGATCCTCTCCTGTCCAGATCTGCACTAATCATGGGCATCAAAAGGACACTGAACAGAGTTGACAGATATATGAGATTCACTATGTGGCTATGTGCTTCTGACCTACAGTATTCAACTGAGCAGAGGATAGTTGTTGTCAGTTGTCTGAACCCTGAATTGTTCAGTTGTTTAATTTAGTTTCCCAATTGCTCCAGCCAAAACAGCAGCTACTCTTCCTGTGCTAAGACAGATTTACAAATGTAAAATAGAACAATACAACTTATAAACAATGTGTGAAGATTGTGTCCCTGTGTTAGGTTGAGTGTATATATGTGTGTGTTTGTGTTTATCTTTTAAGTCCTCATTCAGATATGAAAGGTTGTTCTAAGATTTAAAAAGGTAGTTCTGCTGTGCAATTGATTAATTCAGGATGTGATCATGGCTCTGAACATGACTGTGCGTTGCCATGGGTTTTAGACTTTGCACAGACCTCTGGAGTATCATGGCCATTGGAGCTGTGTTATTTGATTATATGTTGAATATTTGGACTCTGACATTTATCAAGAAAACCCAAAAGGAGCAGCCAATTTCTTGTCAGGCCTCAGATAATGCAGATAGTGCTGCTTTGTTTTAAACACGCTGTAGCTTTGCTAGTTTTTTCTTTACCCCACTGGACCATACTGCTGGACAGTTGTCCAGATCATACAAGACCAGAGCTTAAATAATGGTCTAGTTTTGTGTAAAATATGTTTTTACAACAGACATATTTTAGAGGAATTCAGGTTAACATTGCGATACTGCCTTTGGTACCTCCAACATTTGAAAATAAAAATTGAAGACCTTACCCTTGAGGTCCACCTTCAGAAGAGCAGGTAAGGTTTTCTCAGCACTGCTGGTGCTTTACACCCTAAGAAAGGCAGTTGTCAGAAGAATGATAGAGACTGCTTTCACTCCCACCCAAGCCCAGTCTCAATTCTCTGGGCACACACTTTGAATCGCACTCCAAACAAGTCTCTGATCACAGACTACAGTTCCACACACATGTAAAATGATCTGCAGTGCCTTTGAAAATTATTCAAACCCCTTCACATTTTGTTGTGTTATTGACTTTTTACCATCAATCTACAGATAATACTCCATAATGACAGCAAAGCAAAAACAGGTTTTTAGAATATTTAGCAAATTTGCCAATAAGACGTAGAAATATCTCACATACATAAGTATTCAGACCCTTTGTTATGACACTCTGAAATAGGATTATCAATGTTTTTGTCTCCTAGCCAAGTTGAGAAGTCCTAATATAGTTATAATTAGTTGGAAACAAATAGGCCTAAAGGTGTGCTTTGACTTTAGACAACTGATCTAAACATCAAAGAAATGTTTGCCTCCTTTGATAAACTAAGAGAAGGCTACAACCTTCCTCGAAAAAACTTCCTCAGATATTGTATCAACAAATTAGCCATTTTGTATGTACAAAACTGAGGAACACATTAAAAATGTTTTTATTTTATTTTATTGAATTCAAAAATAAATGCAATTTTTGCCAGACCATGTAAGAAGAGCAAATGTCTCATAGTGAGTGAGTGACCGCCTGACTACCCCTTGTTAAATAGCCTAGTAGTTATAGAAGCGAACTTGTGAACTATAGTTCCCAAGGTCGTATGTTCTCGCAGATGAAGCGGAGTACGCATTGTGAATTATTCCGTATTGACTGAACTTTTGCTGGTTAAAACCGAAACCAGAAATTGTAGGCAGTTATATGGCCTTCAGTCTCGCTTGCAATTGCTCAATTCTTATGATTATTCTTAAGATGTAGGTAGATACCAGTAAGCCTATTACTGGTTAATAAGCTGTTCAAACGGCCAGTGGCAAAAGCTAACAGTTCATAGACGCTATTTGTGGTGGAGGTAAACTTATTAAGAAAAGTTAGTCAGTTTCACTGTATCTTTCACGTGGGCGACCCAGGTTCGATTTTCAAGAGGTTTCTTGTTTATTTTTTGTTGTCCCTCCTTTTTTAAAGCCCCTGTCTGTCTTTTTGTATGTTTTGAATTTAGAACAAAAATAACAAAAAGCACATACCTGTTTTTTTTTGTTTTTTTTATGATTGTATTTTTCTGAGCTTAATTAAAAAATTTTAAAACAAATAAAACAGACATTTGTCTGAATGACTTGACTGTCTTTAGCTTCATCAATCTGCTCAATAGGCACAGCTTTTATGCATAAATTCAGTTGAGCCTTTGTCCTTACAGAATGTTTTGAACCAAATAAAACGCTCTTAGTGTTAGATGTATTTTACAACACTTTCACGTTCAACGTTCCCTTTGTCTCAAGGTCTCTGCTGGTTTACTTGTCTAATAGATATCTCCAGAAATGGACAACCAGCAGGTAATTGCAGTTTCCTGCCTAGTGCGTCATATTTGCTAGCTAGCTGGTCCAGTTGTCATGGACTCCCTGGTGAAGTATCACTGCACAGGTTACATGTTCAACTCTGATTGGTAAAGAACGTCAAACCCTCTTCAGACATAATCCTCTCACCTTACCTTAAGTCTTTCCCTCTTTCCTTCTCTCAGGTTCACATTGCTACCAGAACCCTAGCCCTCTGGCTGTGGCGTTGTCATACATGGAGAATGAGAGATTGATTTTGATTGGCTGTCCGGTGGAATGTATGTGTGCGGGACACTGAGCGAGTCTGGAATGCCGTTCTGTAAGCATAAGGAAGGAGTGAGTAACAATGGAAGGGGAGGAGAGAGGAGAAAGGGACTAACCAGTGTGGTAGGTTGCTGTAAAGATACATCTTGCAAAGATGACAGAGAGCGATTGGAGGATGATGAGGGCAGGACTACTCACTACTCACTACAACACCATAACACGGCCTCTGATTCCATCAGCTTTGACTCTTAAGTGTCTCAGTGTCCAAGGTAAAGTGTGTGTATGTGTGCTTTGGGTTTGTCTTTGTTTAGTTTGGCGTTAAAGGGAACAGGGCCATTTCGTTGCCCGTGGATACACAGGTGGAAGTCCTTTGTGACCTGGGAGAACAGGTGTTTCTGTAAACTGATACCTGGGACAATAACTGGGTAATAACAGTACACGCTTGGATTTTGTCTTCTTTTTATATTTTGCCATGTCTTTTTTCTTTAAAGATAGGTTTAATATATAGCCTATTTGTGCTGGGACATTGGTTGGTGTTGGCCTTCAGATGTGAAGGATTGGATCCTATTTGGTCCACCAGACAGACATTTAGGATTGTATCAAGAATATAATAACACAGCCGATTCACAATTTTGAACCAGTTTGTTTTGCAATGAAGTCTAAACTGAACTGAGAGTGAGGAGCTAGTACACTGTCCTGAGAGCCGAAATGAATTGCGATTCAAATGTGAGAAACTCGTAGATGGTGTTTCTGTTAAGTGGAATATGCTGATTGCAACCACAGAGTTGAGGGCTGATTCCTACAGGGTTTGTTCAGGTCAACAGTGCCTTACTGTACATATCGGTTAGCTATTGCTAGCTCCATTTGAATGTGATGCCCGTACAGACTACATGTAAAATAGCTTTACTTAGTTCCGCTTCTGTGACAATCTTATCTGATCGCATTCGACTCCGTTTGACTGAGCTCTTTGTGTAGCACTTTGAATGTCTCTGATTTTTGAAGTTGGGGGGAAAATGGATGCATGTGTTTATGTACGTGTGTGCGTGTGCACGTGAGACAGAGAGCGAGAGAGAGAGAGAACCGAAGTTTGTTTTGTATGTGTAATACATTGTTTCCAGGTGTCAGTGTGGATTGTTGTCTAATGAGTTTTTCCAGTTTGTATTCAGGTTGTGTTGAGTGAGGTATGTTTCCTGTGTAAACAGGCATTAGGCAACACGTGGTTAAGGGCTGTGTTTAGGTTGTGACTCTATGTGTCCAGAGGCAGACCTCATATGTGAATGGACCCATTGAGTCAGCATGAAGGGAATGTATGAACGGCAGAGGAGGTCCACTGATGATAGTCTTACCTTGCCGAGACTGTGGTTGGGTGGAGACTCACTATACTCTTTGGTATTTTATTTTTTTCAGTAGAATTTTTTCGGGGGGTGATTGTTGTTGTTCTGGCTCTTTGGGTTCTCTCTAACTCTCTCTCGCACACTTTATCTCTTTCTCTCTATGTCTCTCTTTCTCACTCCCTCTCGTCCTTTGTGATGACTGTAATCTGGCCACAGTCCTCATAAGAGTACCTATCATTACATTTGACCATAGTGTTCAGAATGCCGTTTCCTCAGCGTCCCTAAAAATGGATTTAAAAATCTGGATTTCTCTGTAAAAGTAAGATTTAATGTTTTCTTTATGTTACATAACATGTTATACATGACACAAAGCACTATTTGTTTATGTTTGCAGGGTTCGGAGACTTTCGTGTGACTGCTTTCCAGAAAAACTTGAATACATTGGAATTCTTTTTAGCTACTGGAGCCGACACCCCAGAGACATAAAGAGGGATGGACCGAGAGGGAGAGAGAAGGAGAACTAACAATCATCTCTGAGTGTGTGGGAGACAGAAATGCTGAGAATCTTCATCGATGGACTCTCAAACCTTTGGATGGCCTACTAATGCGTGGCTGTTGGTCATGAAAACAGTGCAGTCCTTCCACTTCTTCGTTTAGGAACTGACTAGGCCTGCTGCCACTAATCCAAGGGTGTTGTTAAGGCTGTCCAAAAAGGAATATTTACTGAGATATAAACACATGCTTGAACCATAACTTCTGGATTTTCAACAAACTAGATTTGACTCTCACCGGACCCATACCCCCTGCTGTGTGGAAATACCCAGTGGGCGCCACGATGGCCGCTGGGCAGTTGAGCCAGAATGGCGGCACGAGGAAACTGATCAGAGAGGATAGCAGCGACAGCGCCGGAAACTGCAACGATCGGGGTCAGTTGGCTGGAGGCCGGGGCAGGACCGAGTGGAAGGGGATGAACCTGTACAACAGGAGTAAGAGTTTGGATAGGAGAGGAGAGGTGGACAGTTCTGACCAGGGTCTTTGGACTGGGGTGCTGGGGTGTTCTGAGAACCCTAGGGGAACCATGGTAAAAAGGGCAGAGTGTTTTGAGAATTGGGGGGCAGGAGAGAACAAAGTGATGTCCAGGGTGAAGGCTTTTAACTCAGCTGGGCCTAGTAAGATTTGCACCCCCATCGGGGGGTCTGGGTCAGAGGTTTCCCCTGTTCAAGGGGTGTCCTCCGTGGGTCAAGGACATGTTGCCCTTCTGGACAAAGCCAGTGGGGGTCTGTCCTTCCCCACCAGGCTGAGGTCAGGTCCTCGTCCTTCGTCAGGGGTCAGGGAACCAGTGGGCGGATCCATTGGATCTTCCCAGGGTCAGACTATTTGGGATCGGATAGAAAAACTCTATGGATCCAGTGGACCTGATAAAACAGCTTTTAAAGAAGAGGCTGTGAAAGACTCAACCAGAACCAAACGTTTCTCAGCGCCTGTAGGAGACTGGCGTCTCTCTGAGGGGGATTCCGAAGATACAGTGGCCAATGGCAGGAGGTTGACCACAGACTCTGGCACCTCCTCTCCCTCCACGCCCCCTGTATCCTCCCCCCTTGGTGGACAATGGAGGGTGGAGACAGCGGGAACCTTCCCCAAACGACTACCGAAGGGGGAGATGAACACCCTGCGCTCTCACACACCCCTGGGTGAACAGAATACTACACACACACTCCAGAGAGATCAGAGAAGCACGACAAAGTTATCTGATTTGGGTTTCTCTTTGTCGCCTGTATCACAAAGGACCAGGGACAGACCTTCAGGGGAACAGAAGCGGGGTCTGGTCCAGGGCAGACTTCCTGAGGAGGGTAAAAAGGTGACAGGTAGAGGGGATATGAATTTGGGCACCCTGTCTCTGGATAGAGCCATGACAAAGCATCAATTGGACAAAGCATCAAATGCACCTTTAGTGAAAGAAAATGCTCCCCCCCAGCACAGCCAATCACTGACACACACCAGAGAACCCCAGCCTATCACAGCACCTGGTGTAGGTGTCTCTACGGGATCCAACTTCCATCTGGCCAATCAGTTTAATGGGAAAACGGACACATGTGATTGGAGCACGACTTCTGCTAGAGGCTTGGTGCGGGAAGGGAGCCTATCAGAAGATGTGTTTGAAGCCGACCCCCCACAGATTATAACGTCACCAAATGATGAAAAAAACATGTTACCAGGGAAAGCTATAGTACCCTTAGCAGCCAGTGTGAGGAATAAAATTCACCAGTTTGAAGCTCTGACACAGAAGGCTCATGTCCCGACGGCCAACTACCGACGGGCTTACTCTGTCCCCGAGCAGCCTGGTGAAGCCCAGGCTTGGAAGAGTGTGACAGAGAGAGGGGCAGGCGGGGTGAGGGGAGGAGGGCAGGGGCGCATTTTTAGAGGGGATCGAGGAAGAGGACAAGGAGAAGAGGCAAAGAAGAGTGAATTGGATCAGGCACCAGGTGAAGCGAGAGGACGGGAGGCAGCGCCTGAAGAGGGGGGAGGGAGAAAGTCAGGTACAGGCTGGGCATTGAGGTCCATGTCTAATGATCTGGTGGGGATGAAGTTGGGGAGCAGGGAGAGAGAGGCTGCAGAAGATCAGTCAGTTGGCTCTGGCACATTGTACAACCACAAGGGGAGACTAGAGCTCCCTCTGAATGATAGAACCAACAGAGACTCTCACAGAGATGTTGACATTGATGTGCCAGATGGCCACAGACACACAGTCACGTCCCAGGAGTTGGGAGGAAGTGACACCAACACAGCAGTTCCTGTAGATACGTCCCCCTACCAGCTCTCTAACTATCAGAACTCTGAGGTGATCTCTGACCAGTCTAAAAGGCTTAACAGTAGAGATTTGCCTAACCTGTCATCTCCGCTAAGCGATGATGACAAAACACCTACCAACACCCCCCAGAACTCCCCCTTTTACCCCCAGAACTCAACTTTCTGCCCACAGAACAAACCCTGCACCTCTCTCTCCCAAGTCACTACCTCCCCCCTGCCAACTAAACAAGATGTGGATTCAGCTGTGACAACTGTTGAGGTCCGTCCGGTCTCCACGCACACAGCCCAGAGCCAGGTCACTTCAGACCCACCAGTCTCACATTCGGGCCTGGGGAGTGGTTTATTGTCCTTCCCCCTAACCTCCTCCTCCTCCAGCACACTCTCCCAGAGCAGCCTCCCCCTGTTGCTCCCTGTGGCCCACTGGAACTCAGATGAGGGGGAAGGGAGTGATGATGATGATACGGACGATGAAGGAACTGAGAAGGATGAGGACTCTAACTACGACTCCGACTCCGCAGAGTCGTCGGTGACCGTCACCAGCGCCATGAGCCAAACCGATCGCAAGAGCTTTTCTCTTAGGTGGGGGACTCAAATTCTGGAAAATTCTGTTTATTTATTTTTATATGTACCTTTTAAAGCAAAAAAAGACATGTTATATATAAGCTTGATGGTAACAACATACTGTATGAATTAGGATACATATGTTTTCATCAAATACATTTTTTTATACCCAGCTGTCAGAATGTTCTTTTACTGGTTCCCAGTCTAAACCCCCAAAACCAAGCATAAGATGGAAAACCTTAGGAAAAAACCTGGATAAAAACCAGGCTCTGGCGTGTGACCAGTCCTCTGGTTGTGCTGGGTGTAGATTGGAAGAGTATATTAACTTTCAATGCCAAATAATTTATCAAGAAATTCAGACATTCTGATGACTGGTGGGTGAAGAAATACCTATTCCTCATGAGCAAATGTTCATGTAAGTTTACTTTTTCCAAGCATGTAACCTGATCTTCATCTACTTGGTCTTCACACTCTGTCCTGATTATTCCTCCACCGCGTCTCTGCTCACCAGCCTAGCAGAGCTGTGTAACTTTGGAGGGGTGGACTACGATTCCCAGTCGTCCTCAGACAGTGAGGAGTGGATGTCGGGCCGGTCAGTCAGCCTGTCGTCTGACACATCGGCCTTCTCCTGTGTGTCCGTCCTGGGCACCGATGAGCTTGACCGCCTGCTGGATGATGTCAGGGGTCTGGGGGACACGGCACTGCAGGTAAAAGCAAAACATACTCTCAGACTCTCCCTCAACAGCTGAAACGCAGTATGTGTCAGTAGTGGGTTATGGGAGGGGGCTTCTTTATTCTTCATTGCTCGTCTATTGTTCGTCAAGGGAAAGGCCCACTGGACATGTTTTACCCTTTCTGTGTACATTACTGTGTGCTGCTTAAGCATGGGATATCACTCCGCAACAGGAAAAGTGAAAACATGCTGAATGATGTCTTTAATAGCATCTGTATTTGTTAATGCTCAAGGGCCATTTCATTCCACCCCATTCAACCTCCCCAAATCACCCCCCATCCCTCACCCCAACCCCCATCCCTCACCCCGTAGAACTATGAGGACGTGCAGGTGGTGGTTCTCCATAAGGACATTGGTGTGGGGCTGGGATTCACCATGGCCGGAGGAGTGGACCAAAATAAACCTGTCACGGTGAGTCAAACATTCCACCGTGCAGTGGTGCTTCCAAGTATCTGTGTGACCACCTCAAGTCGCCCAGCCAATTCAGGGGCCGACTGACCTAAACCCCATGAATCATGGTTTCACTTCTCTGGTGTTTTTCTTCCAGGTCCACAAGGTTTTCCCGGAAGGTGTGGCAGCCAAGGAGGGATCCATTCGGGAGGGCGACAAGGTCCTGTCAATCAACGGCACAGCGCTGAGTGGTTCCACCCACTTGGAGGTGCTGAGGACATTGAAGAGGTCTCGGTCTCGAGGAATGGCTGTGGTGGTGCTGCGTAGAGGAGGGTTCACAGACCCTCAGAAGGGAAGGATGGCAACTGACACTCAAGGACAGACACAGACTGCTAACATAGGTGAGATCCCTCAGGATGTTGAATTGTTGTCTTAGCTCTTAATAGCTCAGCATGTCTTTACACTGTGGTGAAAAGTTTTTCTTTTTTTAAGTAGAACAATATTCATTAATATGCTTGTATGTTTTACCATTGATCTCCCAGAACCTGATTTAAATTTAGATACATGTGGAAGTCATTTTAACTGTGTGTGGTGAACAGACTGATTTTTAAAAATGTGTAATAATTTAGGGAAAATGTTAAAATCACGGTTGGGGGAAAAATGTACATTTAAGGACGTAGGTTTCTGTGTGTGAGTTGTGTTGACCATGTCTGTGTGTGTGTCCTGTGCGTGTGTGTTAGGTCAGAGGGTGTGTGTGAGGCTGGAGAAGCGTAGCAGAGACCTGGGCTTCAGTCTGGAGGGAGGAGTGGGTTCCCCTCTTGGAGACAGACCCCTCACAGTACAGAAAGTCTTCCTGGGTGAGGGGTCGACCTACCAACACATACAGTACATGACCCCAGGCTAGAGGAACTGACCTGTGAATGACATCTACCCCACTACATTCCCAGGTGGCCCGGTGAACGAGGTGTCTGCAGGGGACGAGGTGTTGGAGATTCAGGGTGTGAGTCTGGTGGGATTAAGGAGACTGGAGGCCTGGAACCTGATCCGAAAACTGCCCCCTGGGCCAGTGGAGGTGGTACTACGCCATCCTCACAAATGACACAGGGAAGGCAGTAGCCTTGAGGTTGGAGAAGCCGACCTGCAACCAAACGGTGTTCAGCTTGAATCTCAGTGCTGACTGAGGGGAAAACTGCCCTGGTGGGAACTGGCAACAGGAGGGTTTGTTGACATCAATGTGTCAATTGAAAATGATTGCCTTGAAGTACTTAACCCGCTAAGCTAAAGAGGAATTCATGATACACTTTGTCGTTTCCATTCCATTACAGTCTTTTAAGTTAAAATAATAATAATTACTATGTCTCATAAATCACTTTTTGTGTGTGTTTATTTAATGCAAATAACGCAAAGATATATATTTTTTATAATTTATTTACATTTGCCTCATTTAGCCTTTGAAATGCCCTGTCTGAATGTTTGACTGTTTAAGGTTTTTCACAATGAATTTTACAAACTCATTCCTGATTCGCTGATAGGTCAGTTTACATTCCGGTCCCTTAAACAGATTAAGAGTCATTGGTCTGTTATAATCAAATCAGCTTTGTAACATAAGTTGGCCTATTGTACCATCCGAAGGGATTTTTGTTTTGTTTTGAAGAGCTCTCACACAGAAAAGGCTTCATGATCTTTATCATTTCAGTGTTATTTTGTCTAATAGTGTGGAAATGTCATGTTTACGTAGTGAAATCACATTTTGGACTGCACAGGGACTTTTTCGAAGCAGTGAAGTATCTCTAGGAGTTTGAAGTCTTAACTGGCCTACGCACAAGTCACATCCGTGGTTTGGGTCAACTTCTACGTGGAGTGAGAGGGAGTGAGGTCATCAGCACACCAGTCCTATAATATGAACAAAGCACTGAAGAAATCTGAATATATAGAGGAGGGCCAATATCTGTGTACAGGATCAGCCCAGGGTACGGAAAGGGAGACAGGTCAATACAGAAGGTAAAATTATAATGGTCTATGTGTTTCTGTACAATATATCTAGTATCTGCTCATTGTTTTGTATGATGGAATGTAAGGAGTTTTGTATATTTAGTATCGTGTTGTGATTATAAATCTAAAAACGGTCCTGGTGTTAATAAATCCTAGAATAACTCTGTGGTTGACAATAATGTTTACTTATGTGTGTTACATTGACTCACCTACAGGGGCAGCTGCATTATCAAATACAGTGGGGCAAAAAAGTATTTAGTCAGCCACCAATTGTGCAAGTTCTCCCACTTAAAAAAATAGGAGCCTGTAATTCAGGAAATCACATTGTAGGATTTTTTATGAATTTATTGGTAAATGATGGTGTAAAATATGTATTTGGTCGATAACAAAAGTTCATCTCAATACTTTGTTATATATGCTTTGTTGGCAATGACAGAGGTCAAACGTTTTCTGTATGTCTTCACAAGGTTTTCACACACTGTTGCTGGTATTTTGGCCCATTCCTCCATGCAGATCTCCTCTAGAGCAGTGTTGTTTTGGGGCTGTCGCTGGGCAACACAGACTTTCAACTCCCTCCAAAGATTTTCTATGGGGTTGAGATCTGGTGACTGGCTAGGCCACTCCAGGACCTTGAAATGCTTCTTACGAAGCCACTCCTTCGTTGCCCTGGCGGTGTGTTTGGGATCATTGTCATGCTGAATGACCCAGCCACGTTTCATCTTCAATGCCCTTGCTGATGGAAGGAGGTTTTCACTCAAAATCTCACGATGCATGGCCCCATTCATTCTTTCCTTTACACGGATCAGTCGTCCTGGTCCCTTTGCAGAAAAACAGCCCCAAAGCATGATGTTTCCACCTCCATGCTTCACAGTAGGTATGGTGTTCTTTGGATGCAACTCAGCATTCTTTCTCCTCCAAACACGACAAAGTTGAGGTTTTACCAAAATGTTATATTTTGGTTTCATTTGACATTCTCCCAATCCTCTTCTGGACCATCCAAATGCTCTCTAGCAAACCTCAGACGGGCCTGCATAAGCAGGGGGACACGTCTGGCACTGCAGGATTTGAGTCCCTGGCGGCGTAGTGTGTTACTGATGGTAGCCTTTGTTACTTTGGTCCCAGCTCTCTGCAGGTCATTCACTAGATCCCCCTGTGCGGTTCTGGGATTTTTGCTCATCGTTCTTGTGATCATTTTGACCCCAGGGGTGAGATCTTGTGTGGAGCCCCGGATTGAAGGAGATTATCAGTGGTCTTGTATGTCTTCCATTTTCTTATAATTGCTCCCACAGTTGATTTCACAGTGGAGTTTGGAGTGTGACTGTTTGAGGTTGTGGACAGGTGTCTTTCATACTGATAACAAGTTCAAACAGGTGCTATTAATACAGGTAACGAGTGGAGGACAGAGGAGCCTCTTAAAGAAGAAGTGACAGGTCTGTGAGAGCCAGAAATCTTCCTTGTTTGTAGGTGACCAAATACTTATTTTACTGAGGAATTTACTAATGAATTCATTAAAAATCCTACAATGTGATTTTCTGGAGAGAGAAATTCTCATTTCATTTCTCATAGTTGAAGTGTACCTATGATGAAAATTATAGGCCTCTCTCATCTTTTTAAGTGGGAGAACTTGCACAATTGGTGGCTGACTAAATACTTTTTTGCCCCACTGTATTATCTATTTACCTATGCTGCCTGTGCATATAGCTGTGTGTGTGTGTGTTTGTGTATGTATGTGTGTGTTTGTGTGTGTGTACATGTTTTCCTGTGTCTGTCCAAATGTGTGTGCAAATGCGTGTGTGTGTGGATAGGTTTGTCATATGTCAAAAGGTATGTCATGTGTCTTCAGATAGCAACAAAACCTATTTGAAGGATCTGTTGCTGATTCATTTGTGAAAGACAAGTCAGGTGTGTGGCAACCTGTGAGAAACCTGCTCCTGGTGTGTTGGGTCCTTTCTGCCCCCGCCCCCAAAGAACTAAACAACATTAGTCCATCACCGGTCCATATCTGCCTGTGAAAAGACAACAACTTGTAACTTCCCTGTGTTCCCAACTGCGCATTGTAGGATCTGTCTCTTTGATACAATAACGCGTTTCATCAGGGCTTGTTCAGGAGTGAGATTACAGAATCCTGACACAGGCGTTTTGTTTCCTCAGCAACCACATGGGTTTCTCTTTCTATGCATTGAAGTGTAGCTTTATTTCTAACTAAAAACATGACAATGTATGCACTCACCACTGTTCCTGTGGATGAGAGTGCTTTGCTAAATGTGTTAAAGGTAGACACATATGTGTTTTTGCTGTCATACATTTCCATATGCTTAAAAAATACCTTTTGTTTTTATACTACAAATGTAGATTTTTAGTACACACCCATTTGACTGTCACTATGCTGGACACTTTAACAACTGAAAACCCCTCAACTCTGGAAGAAAATACAGTCCAGACGGATTCGATTATAGCCGTGTTATTGTATCATTATGTTTTGCTTTGTCAAGTGCTTGGAGATTATTTTTGATAGTTATCAAAAGGTTCTGTGGCAAGAAATCTAATACTGACCAATCAGGACACACACACACACACAGACTGTCCATGTAACTTGTAAAAGCCTGGCAGGACAATTAGTTCTTATCTAACATTCTGCGATAGCTGTTGGCTGAGGTGGGAATATTATACAGATATGATATATGATGTACCCCACCACTCTATCACACGACAGTCATTAAGTATTGAACTAGGCCTATATCCAATACCAAGGCAAAGAAGAAAAATACTATAGAAAACAGATATATGATGCAACTTTTTTCAACACTGATTTTAAACTTTTAAACAAATTAGTAGCTCAATTTCTAACTTGTCTTCTGGTCTCTTAAGCTTTTGTTCTTTTCCTAGAAATGTGCCATATGTGATTTTGATCAGCAGTTTAGCTCAGTTGTTGGAGCATTTCACCAGTAACCAGATCCCAGAGACAGGAAGGAGAACAATCTCTATCAGTCATAGTTACTGTACCTGGTAAAATATGAATGCAACTAATTTAAAACAAAACAATATACTAAAGATCACATGCCAAGCAGTGAAATCATAGCTTAATGGACTGGTACCGAGACTGTAATCCTAGATGTTGATGTTCTATTTCTACACATTTGGGAACAATACTCTGGACATGGATAACCAATTTAAATTACGGGCATTTTTCAGAAATTATTTAGATGGATAATTTAATTCTGTAAACATGATAAAGATGTTGGACCTCAAAACTTTAATCACATTAAAAATAAAGCAGGTACTTTGTTTTCTGTTGATAAAGGATGACCTTTAAATAGGATTTATATTGAACTTGGTCAGTTCAGAGTTCAGAGTTATGGTGGGACAAAGTCTAATAGATGAGATTAGCTCTGATACATTAGTTATTTTGTGTGTTTGTGTGTTTGTGTGTGTGTGTGTGTGTGTATGGGTGCGTGAGCTGCAGTAAGCGTTATATGATGTTTAGATGTGGATTTGATCTGCACACCAGGCAATCTGTAGGCCAGCCAGGTGTAGGTGTCAAGGTTTAGTTGTCTCTGATGTGACAGTGGATAGAGGGACAGAACGACAGCTCCAGGCTGGCAGGTAGGTACCGGTGATAAAGACAAGGCAGGTTTCAGGCAGAGACCTCTGGAGGAGTGGTCCCAGAGTTCAGAAAAATAAGGGTTAAGAGTCTAACGTTAAAGCTCCAGATGAAGGACATTAAGCGGTCTATGAGAGTGAGGAACCCCATGGTCCGAGAATGTATGGGAGAGCTGCTCGGAACCTTCGTTCTTATGGTGAGTAACTTACCTTCTAAAGACTTAGGCTGGTTTATAGTTACTATATATTTATGTTGCATATGTTATGTATGAGCTGTATGAAATATGCAATCGAGTATATAAATGAAGTATATTCTAGTGGCATATTGTTAGATATCACAACATTTGACATTGCATTGGATTTTTGATTCTGAAGGAGTTTTATTAATGAAGTTAATGAACAGAATCTAATCAGTTATATGACTGTTGCAGCTGTAATAAATGTGTCTTTGTTTGTTATATAATTATCTTGTTAACACTAAATAAAATACATACAGTTTTCCAGGACAGTTACTGAGAGACCACCTCAGATAAACAGTGAAGTCAGTTTATTCTGGCTTATTGAAAGATAGCGAATGATTAAATAGTGATTTTCTAGTAGAAACTAATATAGGGAGAAAACGATGTTGTGTCCACTCTATGTATATTGACGGTTTGGTGATGATCTATGACCCACTGACTCTTTGGACAACAGTGATAAAATAAAAAATAGAAAGTCTGTCCATGACCATCAGGGTCCATTCTAGTGGGATCTCTCACTGCCCTTTCCCCCTCACTCCCCCTCTCCACCTTTCCCTCTCCCTCTTCACCTTTCACTCCCCTCTCCACCTTTCCCTCTCCCTCTCCGCCTTTCACTCCCCTCTCCACCTTTCCCTTTCCCTCTCCCTCTCCACCTTTCACTCCCCTCTCCACCTTTCCCTCTCCCTCTCCACCTTTCACTCCCCTCTCCACCTTTCACTCCCCTCTCCACCTTTCCCTCTCCCTCTCCACCTTTCCCTCCCCCTCTCCACCTTTCCTCTCCCTCTCCAACTTTCCCTCTCCCTCTCCACCTTTCCCTCTCCCTCTCCACCTTTCACTCCCCCTCTCCACCTTTCCCTCTCCCTCTCCACCTTTCCCTCTCCCTCTCCACCTTTCCCTCCCCCTCTCCACCTTTCCCTCTCCCTCTCCACCTTTCCCTCTCCCTCTCCAACTTTCACTCCCCCTCTCCACCTTTCCCTCTCCCTCTCCCTCTCCACCTTTCACTCCCCCTCTCCACCTTTCCCTCTCCCTCTCCACCTTTCACTCCCCTCTCCACCTTTCCCTCTCCCTCTCCACCTTTCACTTCCCTCTCCACCTTTCCCTCTCCCTCTCCACCTTTCACTTCCCTCTCCACCTTTCCCTCTCCCTCTCCACCTTTCACTCCCCTCTCCACCTTTCCCTCTCCCTCTCCACCTTTCACTCCCCTCTCCACCTTTCCCTCTCCCTCTCCACCTCTCCCTCTCCCTCTCCACCTTTCACCACCTTTCACTTCCCTCTCCTGTAGCTGTTTGGCTGCGGTGGAGCCGCCCAGGTGAAGACCAGTAGAGAAACTAAAGGAGAGTATCTGTCAGCCAACTTGTCTTTCTCTGTAGGGGTCATGTCTGCCATGTACATCTGCATGGGAATCTCAGGTAAACCCTGCTGTCCCGTGTGTTCCAAACCAATCCTGGCAACAGTCATTACCACTATTTTTAACTTGCAATTTGGATCATTGAGCAATTTCTTACGGATTTCCAGTCCAATAAAGCATACAGTTAGTGAGAATAATTTCCTAGAGTACTAAATTTCAAGCTGACTTAAACACATTAAGAGCTATAAACATGTGTATGTTAAAGAGGTACTTTAGGGTCAATGTCTTGTAACAGTATATGTTAGGTTTCACAGTTTTTGCAATGTATGAAGTGTCATTACACCCTGAATATCTTTCAGGGTGAAACAGGAGAGAGTCAAATCTCTGCAAGTTAAGACCTACAAGTTTACTATGGAAAACACACTCACACATCCATGGGTTACATCCGTTTAGATCGAAGTGGATGTAAAACTATTTTCTCAAAGAACAGTATTTAAACCCCCCTTAATTATTCATGTCATGTGGTTATGACACTGTTAGTCCGCCGTGTGCTGTTAGATCATGTGCCATAAAGTTCCTTTGGATTTCACATCAGTTGCCACCATCATTCTCACCCCATACTGTATCTCAAATAAAAGCTAGCAGGTGTTCTACACAGATGGTCCTGTTCTTGACCAACTTGATAACAACCTTTCCTACTGCTCATAAACGCAGAGTAAAACCTTCTAACTTCAACAAATAAAATAAAAATCCAACACATACTAACACATTATTTAACTTACCTAGTTCCCCTCCAAGAGAGTGCATCATGATTAAGTTCCCCTCCAAGAGAGTGCATCATGATTAAATCCCCTGGTAAATCTGCCAATATACTTAAACAACAGAATCATTCAATAGCTAAGCATATTGTGTTTGTTTAGTTTTCAGTAGGTCGATGATGTGCGTATAATGTAAGAATCGGTTTCCAATGAACTTCCTGAGAAGTTTGGTTCCGGATAGTTGGGATCTATCAATAGTTTTGCTCTTCACTCCTTGTCCTCTCTCTTCTCCAGATCTTCTTCATCTCCCTGTTCTCTCTATCTTGTAGGAGCCCATCTGAACCCAGCTGTAACTTTGAGTTTCTGTTCATTGGGCAGGGTTCCCTGGGTGAAGCTAGTGCCATACTCTCTGTGTCAAGTGTTGGGAGCTTACCTGGCCTCTGGCCTGGTCTTCCTGGTCTACTATGGTCAGTTACACACAAACTCTCACACCAGCACATCAGTCATTGGTGTCGTATCAGCTAGTTATACTATAATGTGCCATGATGCCTGTCACTAAACAACCAGTTCCCTCTCACTGACAGATGCTATCATGGAGTACAGTGGGGGAACTCTCACTGTGTATGGGCCAAACGAGACAGCCTCTATCTTTGCCACATATCCCATAGAGAACCTCTCTCTCAGCAGCAGCTTCCTGGACCAGGTAGAGTATGAAGGAATGAATGATGGTGCCAGACCACTTGTACACAGTATAAGGAGTGGATGATGGTGTCAGACCACTATGGTATGGTGTTAAGAAATGGATGATGTGTCAGTCCACTATGGTACAGTGTTAAGAAATGGATGATGTGTCAGACCACTATGGTATGGTGTTAAGAAATGGATGATGGTGTCAGACCACTATGGTACGGTGTTAAGAAATGGATGATGGTGTCAGACCATTATGGTAATAGTATTAATTAATGGATAATAGTGTCAGGCCACTTTGACACAGTATTGTGGAATGGATGATGGTGTCAGACCACTATGGTACGGGGTAAATAAATGGATGATGGTGTCAGACCACTATGGTAATAGTATTAATGAATGCATGATAGTGTCAGGCCACTTTGACACAGTATTGTGGAATGGATGATGGTGTCAGACCACTATGGTACGGGGTAAATAAATGGATGATGGTGTCAGACCACTATGGTAATAGTATTAATGAATGCATGATAGTGTCAGGCCACTTTGATACAGTATTAAGGAACGGAGGATGGTGTCAGACTTTGACTTTGACCACTATTATATAGTATTAAGGAATGGGTGATTGTTTTATTAAAAACTGAATATGCGTACATGAAAATGAGTGAAAAAATTGGAACAATGAGTTCTATATTTCCTGGTTTCTACAAAAAAATCTACTGTATTTTTTAGGTGGTGGGCACTGCTATGTTATTGCTCTGCATTCTTCCATTGGATGACAAAAAGAACAGGCCGGCCCCCAGCGCCCTGATCCCGCCCATAGTTGCCGCAGTAGTCCTAGGAATCGGCATGTCAATGTCGTCCAATTGTGGTGGAGCAATAAACCCTGCTCGTGATTTGGGGCCACGCCTTTTCACACTGACCGCTGGCTGGGGCACAGAAGTGTTCACGTATGTCTGCTAACACATACACACACAAAAACAGGGCAGGTTGAATGTGTTGTGTATAGGTAAGAACTAGGCTTTTGTTTTTCACAGAGGGAGGTACAAGTACACATGGCAGCCTGTTAACAGACTTTGCAGATGCACAACCAGGGCGTTTTACACATGTGTAGTTTATTCACTTGTAGACCTTGAAACGTCCCTCCCTCCCTTCTTCCTTTCCCCCTAGGTGTTATAACTACTGGTTCTGGGTGCCCCTGACGGCTCCTCTGTTAGGAGGGGTGGTTGGAGCTGGTATGTACATGGTCCTCATCGCATGGCACCTGCCAGACCTTCCTACTGACCTCCAAATTGACCCTCCTAGAGACCCCATGGCCATTGTTGAGATGTGGAATCTGCCCCCAGCAGCAGAGAAAGAAGGATTTGAGGACTGGAAGCTGTCCCCAGCACCAGAGAAGAAAGAGCTGGAGTTTAAAACTGCTATCTGCTAGATTCAAGGCTTGAGTGAGAATATTTCTCTAACAGGACCTTTAATCAGTAGGACAGGCAGCTATAAAAGAAGTAATAACCTGTGCTATTATTTAAGGTTCATAATGTTCATAACAGTCTTACACTTATGCCAATAAATAATCAGTACTGTTTTGTCTTGTTATTTCTTCAACACCTTATATTACATATATTGGGTAACACTATATTTTGAGTCCCAAAAGTGTGTTTGTAGATGCTCTACAGTTTACAGTTGTGCTCATAAGTTTGCAAACCCTGGCAGAAATTGTGAAATGTTGGCATTGATTTTGAAAATTTGACTGATCATGCAAAAAAACTGTCTTTTATTTAAGGATAGTGATCATATGAAGCCATTTATTATCACATTGTTGTTTGGCTCAATTTTAAATCAGTGATATCAGAAATCATCCAAATGGCCCTGATCAAAAGTTCATACCCTAGAATGTTTGGCCTAGTTACAGATGCACAAGGTGACACACACAGGTTAAAATGGCAATTAAAGGTTAATTTGCCACACCTGTGGCTTTTTAAATTGCAATTAGTGTCGGTGTATAAATAGTCAATGAGTTTGTTAGCGCTCAAGTGGATGCACTGAGCAGGCAAGATTCTGAGCCATGGGGAACAGAAAATAACTTTGCATGGCCGAATGGGCAGCAATACCATCTGCAAGAACTCGAGGCCTCATAGACAACTATTACTAAAGACTGCACGCTGTCATTGATGCTAAAAGGAGCAATACACAGTATTAAGAACTAAGGGTATGCAGACTTTTGAACAGGGGTCATTTAATTATTTCTTTGTTGCCATGTTTTGTTTTATGATTGTAGCCTACAGTTGAATATGAATCCCATAAGAAATAAAATAAATGTGTTTTGCCTGCTCACAAATATTTTCTCTACAAATTGAACATATATTATCAATTATCCAAGGGTATGCAAACTTTTGAGCACAACTGTATTTACTGTCTATCAGTAAAATTTTAACTAACTACTAACTCTAACCCTTAACCTTTATCCTAACCCTAACTTCAAACCTTACACTAAACATTATTCTAAACCTAACCCTAATCTTAGCAAGCAGTTGTTTATCAACAGATAGTTTGTTGAAAGTTTGTTACTAAGCATGTTGATAGTGTTACTAACTGTAGAACATCTACAGAAAGAAATTGGACTCTCAAAATACAGTGGAACCTAAAATTGTATTTGCAAAAAAATATAATTGAATCTGTAGATTGAAAATATATGGATAATTAATCTTTGTATTAACAAAAATGATGATAGGGACACCCTCTCAGCTGGTGTGTCAGTTGGCCCTGGCCCTCCATGGCATGGTTGGCTGCTTGTCATTGGCCTGCCCATGGGGGGCTGTGGCTATCCTCTGAACCTCCGCCCTGGGGTCTTCACCTATGTGGCTGGTTGGGGAGGAGAGATGTTCAGGTGAGAAAACACCAGTTCAGTCATTAATCTTAAAATACACTGTTACGTTCTCTCTCTCTGTGTGCTGGAGGTGGGTGGTTCTGCTGGGGCTCTGGTTCGGGTGGCTCTGTACCAGCTCTTTGTTGAGCAGCACCCCCCACCACTGCAGCTAGTCCAATGTGCTCTGTCTGCACCAGAACATGGCGTCCAGTCTAGATGGACTGACCTGGCTCCTGATCCTTCCCACCATATCACTGAATTTTCTTTTATCCAGATTCCTGCATTTTAGTAGTCTAGTTTCTTTTAAATGTATTTTTTTTTTGAAAGCTGGCAAGTTATGGTTATGTGGTCCAATCCTCCTTATTCAGATTGTTTTAGTATTTGATGTTGTTCTTAATGAATACGTTTTGAAGTTTTTCATCATTTGATGTGTACACGTGAATTTTAGAAGCTGAAGAAAATAGCTATGTGGCGCTGATATAGCTAAAGCAACCTCAAAAATTTGGTTGACAGCAACCAGCAACAGGAGAGGGCGCTATAAGATACATAATAAATAGCACATGGCTAAAAAGTAGGCGGCTGTTCAAGAATAACCTCCACACACTGTGTTACAACTCTGTTATTGTGCATACGCAGTGATGTTTAGTGTAGGCTACGGAATATCCTGGGGATGAGGTCAGAGGACCAGTGGCTTGGGCCAATTATGGTGACATAAAAATACACTTAACATTATCCCTCCTTAATGGCTAGATGTCGACATTGTTGCATAATTATATTAAACATAACATTTCTCCCCGATATAAGAAAGGAGATTATTTATCTATTTCTTGGTGGGATGGAATCAAAGAAAGTAAATATGGTCGAAGTAAATATGCCCCTCCTTTCTCTCGAGCTCTGCCTAGATGGAGAAAAGACGCTCCTTTCACCTCGCCAGCATGTCTGTGTAGCAGCATCGCGCATCCACTACCCAGTGTCTTTTTATAAACCAGGACAGACCTGTCACCAACACGCCCAAAAGAGCAGCATGAACCTGTCGAGAGAGACCACATGGATGTCGCTGTCAGAAATGTGTAGCTAGCGTGGACTTGAAAAGGTAGGTTTCATAGCGTACTCGACAAGTCTAAGATAGCTATCCAATCGTGTCTAAAGAACCTCAGGTTTTTGTGAATATTGCTAATTTTATAGTTATTTATTTATATCTGCTTCAGGTATAATGTATTGTTCTGCTGCACCTCAAATGTTACTGGTAGATTTGTGAATACGTTTTTGCATGTAATGTTTTTCGATAACTTTTTGGTAACTTTTATGCTCATTTGCACTAGTAACTTTTCCCTGAATAAACTGTGCAAACTGCACTATAGGCTATATTAGGGCTTTCGGTTTTTATCATTATAATTTTTTGGCTAAATGCTATTACCTTTGTTTTGACTCGTTTGGTTTGTTAGTCATTGTTGGTGCATTAGGTGATTTGGGCAGTTCATAGCGAAACAGAGTTAAATCTGTTTTATCCTCAAATTCTTTTGTCATCCTCAAGGGAGAATTTAATGGAATTCTGAGCAGCAGCCAAGAAAGGTGATTAGATATTCAGCATGTCCGTGGTGTTATAATTTCCAACTGCCTTGCTTCATGACTGCTTTTTATACCTCTGTCCCCTGCCTGCCTATCCTGCATGCATGCCTGCTTCTCATTCTGCTTGCCTTTCTAACTGGCATCCATCCTTCGTCTTGCCCTGCTAGCATAGCCTCTGGAACACAGCAGTGTTCTGTGTTTTGATGTACAATATACACAAGCTTAAGAATCGATCTAAATGCAAGCTAAGCACTGTTTTAAATAAGAAAAATGTGTTATTGCTTGTTAATTATTTTAACAAACAAACTACCTAAACAAAACATTTAACGTATCCTCCTTCCTCATATGTATCTCTGATGTTTATTTCAATATATGCACCTTAGCAGTTAAGGGAAATTCTAACGTAATTTAAATTTTTTAAAAGGGTCCTAAAATTCCAAATCTAATTGTTAGAAATCAATTGACCATCTTAAAGCAAGACATTGTAGGCCTATCATAGCCCTAGTAAAACAAACAGAGCAAATCCCACGATTTCCATGTAGAATACATGCCTGTCTGCCTCACTTTCCGCCTGCCTCACAGAATCCCTGCCTCATTGACTGCCTTCTTCACTGACTGCCTGCTTCGCTTACTGACTGCCTGCTTCAATGTCTGCCTGCTTCAATAACTACTTGCCACACTGACTGCCTGTCTCACTGACTACCTACCTCACTGCCTGGTTATGGTCAGCTTGCCTTTCTTGATCCATAAGGGCAGTGCAGTCCACAGGAGCCAGGGAGAGAGGGACATTAAGTATTTACATATCCCATTGTTGTTTAGTCTGGCACTCAACCCAAACCATTCACTAGCCCTGTTTTAATGTTTAAATATAAAGGGAGAGAAAAGCCAAGTGTGAACAGAGACCGGGAATAGGTGACAGAGAGGTGGCTAGGTATGCAGAAGATAAGAGGAATGTAGAGGCGTAAGACAGTGAAAGAGAAACACAATGTACAGAGATAGTGATGGAGCGTGGTGTATGTATCTGAAAGCTGATCTGTCCCACCCAGACAGCAGTTCTTTCTGAGGACTATTGATTTAGGCCCCACCCTCAATCTAGCAGTTCTGGACTGTAGACATTGCCTGTAGAAACAGATCTATGACTGTCCTCCCCTTGTCCTTACCCAACCATAGGGGTCAGAATACCAAACCCTTTTCATTCATATGTACATCCATCTTTTTTTTATTTTCTTTTTTTACTCCTTTCAGTATATCTGAAGGAAAGGAGAGGAGACAACTACAAACCAAATTAGACCAGACGAATCAGAGACTGTCTAGTGCCACACAGACTGCAGCGGCTAATGCTAAATGTCATTTCCTCATTAGGTTCTGTTCGGTGTGTGTGTGTTGCTGTGGTTGCGTGTTATCTCAGTAAATTATGAGTCCTGTATTTCTGTACCCTGGGTATCTGATGTGAGGGGCACAGTGAACTCACTGGCCATCTTTTTGGCTCTTCCTCACAAATTTCCCTGCATCCAAAGACTTTAGTCATCTGCTGATCATCTGTCTACTTGAGCCTTTCTGGAAACCTTTCCCTAGACCCCAACCCCATGCAATTAAATGTGGATGTTAAAATATTCACTTCAGCATGGTTTTGTGGTACTGTCAAAGGCTACCGTTTCAAAGGTTGAGGGTTCACTGACTGCTGTGGACAAAATGACGCTCTCACTCGTCTACGGCTGCAACTAGGGGGAAATTGCATCTTGTAACAGATGTCTTTTCATTCATAGAATGGCCTGTGTGCAGTTTGGATGCTGGAATTGTCAGTGGAATTGTTATGTGGACAAACACTGTGCACAGCCTACATGAGTCTGTTGAAGAAGCCTTATCAGGTCAAAGCATTGTGACCAAGTTGGTCACAATGTTGACACCACTATGGCCCAAGTAGATACCAATATTTGGTCTGTAGCGCCATTTATATGGGTCACAAAAAGTAGGTTTTGAAACAGTAACCAAGACCAGTGCATCTGGTAGAGGAGGAGTCTGTTGAAATTAATTTTACATCCACATTCATCCGGTTGATACAGCTTAGGTGAGGCGATATTTTTAAAGATCCCTTGTTCTAAACTTATTTCTTATTTCTCTAATGGGTTAGTTCAGAATTAGTGTTTTTCTCCAGTTTGGAGGACAGATTCATTCCTCTCTCAGTTCCTCTCAAGGTCCTTACACTAACACCTGCTGCTCAGCTGTCACATGTATGTTAGTCATTTAACAGATATTCTTATTCAGAGCTGCTTAGGCATGAAAGATATTAGTGGCCTTGACGAAGTAATGTCCTTGCATTTTAAAATAAACAATGTATTCGATTTGAAATTTGAGGACATTCATTTTGCATGCTCAGCACATTGCGTGCACTGCTAGGTGGGCTGAACAACAGATTTCACACTGGGTCAATAGATTGGATTCACTGGGTCAATTGATGGGATTCACTGGGTCAATTGATGGTATTCGATGGATTTCCTCATGTCTTTCCCTGAATACCCTGGATGTTGACATTATACCTGATTGTGTTTTCTCCACTACTCTCCCTTTCCTACTCTTCTCCTCCTGCCCCCCCCCCCTTCTCATCTCCCCCCTCCCGCTCCTTTGGTAGACAGTCTCATGGGCCATAGTGGAGGGTCATCAACAGAGTGGAGATGTTCAAAGACAGCCCTCCTCCAGGTCAGTCACCCCCCATCCTGATGTCTTTACATTCTATGTGATGCCTTAATTTGACCCTGCATGGGCATGTACAAATATATGTAAATATGAATGCAAACACAATTTGTGCACGTGTGACACACAAAATGTATGGTCACATTTGTGTTTATGTCTTGTTTTAGTAATGGGGAATTATTTTGATGTAGTTGTCATAATGAAACGACCTTAGAAGATTGGAAGAATTCCCCATCACACAAACAAGACATTAAAGGTTAAAGTATAAACCTCTCCATATAGGATTTCTAGATATAGTGGATTTGCGGCCTTTTACGTCATCATATCCTGTATATCAGAAATAAATGTCCATTCTACTGTCCTGATATCAGAAATCAATATGCATTCTAGAACTAATTCTGGCTAATCAGAAATCAGAATTTCGCCTTGCACAAAACATAACATCTATTGTTAATATGGAATTTAGACTGCCACCACTTGGAATTTGGAACTGCTGTAATGTCCTTTCACTACAGGATTGTATTATACAGAGCTCCAGAAGTTCAATTCAAATACGTGTCCAAACACTCAACTCTGTCAAAAACTTTTCTCGTAGCTAATTCTCTAATTAGCTACTATGTTAGCTATTACAATAGCTAGCTACGTTTGCAAGTAGCCTACATTGTAGCTAGCTAAGTAGCCCAATGTAGGTCAAAGTTCATAGACGCTATTTGCGCTGGAGGTAAACTTAATAAGAAACGTTAGTCAGTTTAACACAATCCTCAATGGAGTCTAGCGACTGCTGAAACATGTAATGCCGTGGCATAGTGGTTAAAGATAGTGCCTTTCATGTGGAAGATTTAAGTTCAAATCTCTTGAGAGCAATGACATTTATTAATTATTTCTGGTAGATTCCATGATTCTCTCATCTTTTCACTTGATGGAAAAGTTAGTTATCGTCGCCTTTATTGATAGTTAAATAAATGTCATTCACAAATTAAAGAAACAAATATGTTGTTTTGCCATGAAAGAAGAAAATATGTTCTTATGCCATGAAATGAAATAGCTTTGGCAGACTCGCTAGCAATTGCTCAATTCTTATGACTATTCCAGTAAGTTAGTAGATACCGGTAAAGCTTATTACTGGCTAATACATTGTTAAAATGGCCAGTGGCAAACGCAATACATAGCTGCTATTTGTTGGGGAGGTAAACGTTAGTCAGTTTAACTGTATTAATGTCATTCATGAATGGCCAATTAACTATTAAAATGGCCAGTGGCAAAAGAGGGTTTCTTGATAGAGACAAGAGGCTATACTAATACCTGGAAAGTGTACTGTGGTTGTAATGGTTAACGACACAGCCTTTCACGTGGGTGACCTGGGTTCGAAACTCGAGGTAGGAACATTTTCTATTGCGGACAGGCTGAACTAGGCTTGCTTGGTTTCTTGTTTCTCTTGTACTGTTCTCTAGAAGAATGAACAAACTGCTATTCTCCCGCGCGCCATTATTATTGGGAGGAATACAAAATTATTTTTAGAAATCAAATTCGACTCCACCTACTAGTTTCGACCAGGTTTGCAATGTCTGCTTATTATAAGCCACCCTGGGCTTTTTTGTCTGGAAAAAAAGGAAATATTGGAAATATTGTCTGTCCGCTGGTTGCGTTTTTTTGGATTTACTTCCGAAGTGCACATTCTTATTTGGGCTTGTATTTTGTTTTGACCATGATTCACACTAAAACTAAGAATTAGTTTTTAATAAAAGCTATAAAGTCCCCATCTATTGCCTAACTCTTCTGAGTACTGTACACCTGGGCTACTGACTACTGCTGGCTGTGCTTGTTTCCCTTCCCCAAATTTGTTCAGTGGCTAGAGGTGCGTTCAATCAACTTGTGTTTGCAACCGACGGCAAACACAGTTCCGTTTTATATTCACCACCAATGTGTTTACAAACATTATGGAAATATAGTACCTATGTAGTAAGCTAGTGAAAGAAATGTTGGCTTGAAATATAATCCCATCTTTAAGTGTTTTTGTAAGTTACATTTGAAGATTTTGAGCGTAACTTCAACGTCAGTTTCTTTCCTACAGCAGTGGGCCTCATGAACAAGCCCCTGGAACCAATCTGACTATAGCCCGCTCCCCACATACTCACACAACCCTCAACTGGACAAATCTATAACCCTCTCCGACATACTCACACAACCCTCAACGGACAAATCTATAACCCTCTCCGACATACACACACAACCCTCAACGGACAAATCTATAACCCTCTCCGACATACACACACAACCCTCAGCTGGACAAATCTATAACCCTCTCTGACATACACACACAACCCTCAGCTGGACAAATCTATTACCCCTGCCCACGTACATAAACAACCCCTAACTGGACAATCTTGCACCTTACATTTTTTAGTTATTTCTTAGTAATGAACAAATTCCTTATATGTTGTGAAACTTACTTGGCAATAAAACATTCTGAACATCAGGTACTCTGCCCCGATGGAGCAGCCGGCTCTCTAACTGAAATTGTAGACGTTTGTGTAAAAAGCGTTGGTTTTGGGGGCTTTGTAGCTCCAAGTTGCTTGTTTTGACTGTCTGGATCAGGGTTGCCATATTGGCGGTTGTCACAAAAATTGGGCTACTTTTCAAACAATGTGCTGGGTGAAAAATAATTGGTAGAGGGTGGCGGGTTTTTGGGCTACTTTCTGAACTTCACTGCCGCACCATTTCTGTCTTTATGTGCTATATCTTGTGTTTCTATGCGGTTCTCAAAGTCAGACGTCAGCTACAGAAGGATCCGCGGCCTCACAGTCTTATACTGCATCTTAAGTTTTATAATGGGGGGGGGGGGGCAACAAAAGTTGGGCTAGTTTTCTGGCATTTTGGGCTGGTTTTGAGCAGTCGTTGTGCTAGAAATGTTTTGCTTAACCTGGCAACACTGGTCCCGGTTCTTGTTTCTCTAGCGATATCTGGCAACACTGGTTTCTACAACGTAATGTCTGTTTATTTCCATTGATGGAGACGCGGTCGTTCCTGCGAGCCTGTGCAATTGATACACGGCACATGCAGAAGTCACAATTGATGAAGCACTTGTCGGCTCGCCTTGCAAATGTTGATTCCATTGGTGTGTATATGTCAGCTTGCAGATCACTCGGGGCTGACCAAAAAACATCTGTGGCTAGAGCCCCGAAAGCCCAGGTCTGGTGAAAACCCCTGAGTATAAGTATACAAGTTGCGGTATCACACAAAATGTACCATAGGCTGTTTTCAAAGTATTTCTGTCATGTTAAGTAGCTGTGTTCTATTTTATTGAACCACACACAGTGGCAGCTAGACTGGGCTACCAGAAAGAGAGGTGAAATCATAGATATAAAGCATAGATGGGACATATAGTTCTATCTGACGTCTCAATGGCTCCGCCATCTTACCTGAGACCAGTTCGGAAAAGTCGAGCCACTTCACACTAGTCATGGTGGTATTGTGTGCAGCAGTAATTTGGTCCAGAAAAAGGATGTACGATAAAAAGGAAGTGGGAAACATTGTTCACGTATCGGCAATAGTGTAGAAATGTATGATAACATACTTAAGTGTACCATGTTTTTAATCAATGAACTTCGTTACCGTGGCAACCGCAGTGGCAGCTGAATACTTTTTTTGTCGCATCTGATATTTTGGTTAAGAGATTCAGTCACAAAAGTTGAAGGACATTTTGCATTGTACGAAGTTAATATTTATTATGTGAGAAATATTACACAGCAGGTTCATGTGTTATGTTTTTCATGTGTCAAACCAAATTTCCATTGGGACAACTATAATGGAGCAACAATAGCTTTTTCATCATCAGCAGAATTCTGTTGGCTCCTGCTTAGTATGAATGAAGCAGTAATGGCGGCTGCATTTTTTCAATACATTCTGGAATTTCAAGACCCTGGCATAGGAAGCAAACTGGGGTAAATCAGTCACAAAGTTTCACGGCCTGGCTTAATAGTTACAAAGCCAGTGATCTGTTTGCCACTGTAGAATGTTTGCCAAAGCTACCATGTATTTATTTTAAATATAATGTTAAAAGTTTATGCACTGAAAGCCAATCCGTGTTCCTAATTCATGCATAGCCAGCTAGCTAGTTAAGTTCATTGTTAAGACCCAATGGTATAGTAATACAGTACATGCTTTAAGCAAGCTAACTAATGTTAGCCAATGTGAGGTACTGGCATTTGTCTCTGAATGGAAATTGGTAAATATGCCTCTCAGATTTCATATGTCTGTATTAACAATGACCATAAACATATTACAGAAGTCTTCAGATCTCGACTAGCCTAACCTTGAATAGGTCCACTGACTAGGTCACTTTTCCCCTCAAGTACCACTCATACTAAAATAAAATTCATTATAATGGCCAACAGCTTGCTTTTCAGGTCCATATCTGCCCCCTCCATATTTATTTCCGTTTCCTACAGAGCTTTAGCTTTATTTCTTTAGAACTGGCAGAGCTAAACAACAACCAGACAAAGAAAAACACATTCAAATAATCATGATACATTATACTAATGCACCTGATTTAGCCAATAATTGAAACTATTTTGGAAGTCTGCTCACTGAGCTAAGCCTTTAATTACTGTTCAGGTCACTGTTATACAGGCTTGGTCCTGGTGCCACAGCAGATACAGTAGTAGTGTATTCAGACCACTGTTCAGATAGATTCTGTATTCAGATCACTGAGTGAGAGTGAGATAATTACGTACAAGGTCAAACGCAGACTGATACTGCCATTCACTTTAAATGGCCCGGTCGACCTGGCAGATACTAAGCCAGAGGAGCCTGTTTTGATGTGTGTTTTCCGTTGTGTGTAAATGTGTTAATTAGAGGGTGTGTGTTTAGGAGTATGGACATGCCCACAAATGCCACAACACCCCCCTCACACAGCGCAGCATGTGCCCAGTCACCTTTTTCCCCGCCTCTCCACGCTGCAGTGTCTTTCCCTGTTCCATTCCTTAAGAACACTCAAGCAACTGGATTGCTGTTGGAGCCACATTGTCTCCGTATGCCTGCGCAGCTGCATTTTCCTCATCATGGCTAGATCCAAGATGGAGCCCAGTTTCTCCCACCCCCATGACTTGAATCTCTCACAGCCCTGCAGAGGCAGTTGCCCTGACAACGTCAATGACAGCCTGCTATTGGTTCAAACCTTCGGCAAATGGACTGCCTTCGAGATTATGTAATGCAGAAGCAGCATAGTAGCTAAGATGACTGGCGCAGACGGTTTTTTGTTTTGAAGAGGGCATTGTTTATGTTCTGTGTGCCAGGGAAGAGACTTCCAAGAAATCAGCTTCACTAAACAGGAATGCAGAAGTGCAATTATAATATACTGTTTCAAATGTTGGATTTCATAAAATTAATCTTTTTATTACTGTGAATTTGATGTCACATTCATAGAGTGAATCGTCAGAATCAGAGACATTTACTTTGAAGGTTCTAGAACATTCAAAAGCTCTCTAAATAATTAATGTTTAGTCTAGGTGATCTAGATACTGTCCATGCTCTGATGAAGAGGATGCTACTTCCTCGGTTAGTAGCCAGTCAGCATCAGTAAAAGAAACATGAAGTCTCCGCTTACAGCATCATAGAGAGTGGAGCTGACAGTACAACAGCACAGCAAATGACCTCAGCGTTTCTGCGGCAAAGGAACGTGAGAGTGAGAGAGAGAGAGAGTGAGAGGGGGAGAGAGAAAGTTGGAGTGGTAATGGGATGAGACGCTGCTAATCTTTAACCGGAGACACGGACGGGACTGGACACAGCATCTGTCCTGGTCTGCGCAAGATGCTCAACAGAACCGAGGAAACCTAACAGCCGAAAACCCTCTGCTGTTAGGTAAAGATAGAGAAAAAATGACTATCCCTAAAGACATTCCAGAAAAGTGGTTTCCAATTGTTCTTCCACTGCAACGGAAGAAACAACAAGGACTTGATGCCATTAAAAGGAAAAAGAAGTGGACAGGTACTTCTGTGTTCAGCTGTCACGTCATTCATCTGTTCATAACATATGCAGTTGGAACGTGTTTTTGTATGAGGAGACAAGTTAATTGGATTGGGAATGCCATTTGACTTGGATCTGTGTGATTCCATCTTGTGTTATGACTGACGGTGTAGGATCTCTTTTCTATGTGATTAAACCATTCCACGTCTCACCTTTTTTAGCTGCGTCCGTTCTCCTTTCACCATTTGTTCTCTCACTGCCCCCGGGTACCATCCTTATGTGTGTCTCATACCTCCCTGTTACGTTCACCAAAAACAGTTGCTTTCAGCCCTGGCCTCATTATCATTGCCCTCCTTCCGTCAAAGTGTCTATGTGCTAGTGTGTCTGTGTGTCTGCCTGCCTGTGTCTGTCTGCTTGACTGTCTGCTTGACTGTCTGTCTGCCTGACTGTCTGTCTGCCTGACTGTCTGCATGTCTGTCAATGTGATTGTTTCTGTGTTTCAGTTTTCAAACTGGTCCACATCTGAACCTTGACACAGTCACCGGTCTACTTCTCTTGTTGACCTTGTATGTGTGTATGTACTTCCTGCTAATAATGCAAGCATGTATTTTGCTATCCTGGTGGAGAATATATTCACTGCTATTATAGTAAAACAATAACAATTTGCCCTCATGTAGACATTTTGCCAGTCCCCAAGAGATTATTATAAGGGTGAGGCATTTGGTTTACGGTTGGGTTTTTGGCAGTAAGGTTAGGATTAGGTTACGGGTTAGCGTCAAAGGTTACAGATAGTAGAATGTTGACTGGAAATCACATTTTGGATCCCCACAAGGATATTACAACATAAGTGTGTGTAAATTTAGTACCCTTAAACAAATGTTGCCCTTCATCCTGGCCCCTAATTTTAAATGTAATACTTACTGTAATCCTTACCCTAAACCTAATCACAAGACAAAAAAAAATGCGGCCAAGAATCCTTACTTTATTAGTGTAAAACCTAAGCTGCTCTTCACTTTGAAGAGCAGCTTGTGTTGGTGTTGGTGGATGGAGCTTTTAACAACCTTATCCATCCTAGAAGGCATGACCCAAAAAACACTAGCTTTTTGTCAAGAGATTATTAGCCATTCTGAGTATGTAGTTAATAGTTCCATAATCAGTGTCCTCGTCCACCCAAGACACTGACACAGACACTGACAATCTGCAGGCACCAGCCAGAGACGTCTGTCTGTATTTTGGTCAGTCAGCCTACCCTTTTGTCTGTCTGCACGTACCTTTAATTACACCAGTCAGCATGTTCATGCATTGTAATTTTTTTTAATTATATGAAATGTGTATTCTAATTAGTCCATTAACTTGATCTAACTAGTCAGTATCTGATCCATTACAACAGCCACAGAAATGGAACTATAAATCTGTCTCTCTCTTTATCTATGTCCCTATCTCTATCCATATCTCTATCACTGTTTCTCTCCCTATCTCTGTCCCTATCTCTGTCCCTATCTCTATCACTGTCTCTCTCCCTATCTGTTTCTATCTCTGTCCCTATCTCTATCACTGTCTCTCTCCCTATCTCTGTTTCTATCTCTGTCCATATCTCTGTCCCAATCTCTGTCCCAATCTCTATCACTGTCTCTCTCCCTATCTGTTTCTATCTCTGTCCCTATCTCTATCACTGTCTCTCTCCCTATCTCTGTTTCTATCTCTGTCCATATCTCTATCACTCTCTCTCCTTATCTCTGTTTCTATCTCTGTCCCTATCTCTATCACTGTCTCTCTCCCTATCTCTGTTTCTATCTCTGTCCCTATCTCTGTCCCTATCTCTATCACTGTCTCTCTCCCTATCTCTGTTTCTATCTCTGTCCCTATCTCTATCACTGTCTCTCTCCTTATCTCTGTTTCTATCTGTCTCTATCTGTCTTTATTTCTGTCAGTAAGACAGAGCTATTAAATGATAGATGGTAGCTTGCAGAATCCTACCAGCCTTCCTGTTGTGATGTGCAGGTGTAACCTAGTCCGCCTGCTATGGTGTGGCTGTTGGAGGCTGTTATACACTGCTGTTATTCTGTGCTGCGTAGCTTCAAGAGCCACCTTGTCTGGAGGCTGTAGCCTGCTGCCGTGTCAGTCTGGTCGTGCCCTTGAGGCTGTCAGGCAGTGGCTCCATAAATGCTTAATGTGCCACATTAAATACATTCACACTGTGGGTAACACTGGGCCATGCTTGGCTGAGGCAAAAGGGGTTTTAAGAAATGTTGTGCTCGAAAGGCTAGTATTTCTCTGCCCGTCTGGCTGGCGGGGGGCAACAGGCTGTGGGGATTAATGCTGCCCTGACATTGGCTTATATCAGATGCTCACTAAAGAAAACAATAGTATGTATTTCGAGGAGAGAGAGGGAGGGATGGAGGTGATTTTCATGGCATAATTATCTGTAGGAGATAAATGTAGGTGTCACTGCATTATATGTTGTGACCCATATGTATTTTGCTGGACCAAATATACTTTATGTTGCATTATTAGGGATACATTTTGTACGATTCTGTTTCCAAAAAAGCTGAGATGCTGCATAAATGCTGCTAATAAAGTCAATGCAATTATGTGCAAATCATTAATCCCTGGATTTTATTGAAAGACAACAAAGACAAAGACAACATATGTTGAGCCATAGAATTGTTATTGGTCTTTGTAAAAATACATGCCCATTTTGAATTTGATACCAGCAACATGTTTTAAAAAAGTTGGAATTGGGGCATATTTATTACTGTGTTGCATCGCCTCTTCTTTTAAAAACACTCTGTAAGCACTTGAGAACTGAGGAGACCAATTGTTGTAGTTTTGAATGTGAAATGTTTCTCTATTCTTGCTAGATATAGAATAACTATTCGGGGTCTTCTTTGTCATATTTTTCCTTTCATAATACAGGCCAGTTTAGACATTTTTACTACGGAGCCATGCTGTTGTATTATATGCAGAATGGGGTTTAGGATTGTCTTTCTAAAATAAGCAAGACCTTCCCTGAAAAATATGTAATCTGGATGGCAGCATATGTGGCTCCAAAACCTGTATTTATTGCACTAATGCACCCCCATACCATCACAGATGCTGGCTTTTGAACTGTGCACTAATAACAAGCTGGATGGTCCTTTTCCTTTTTAGCCCGGAGGACATGGCGTCCATGAGTCCCAAAAACTATTTTAAATGTCTATTTGACAGACCACAGTTTTCCACTTCACCTCAGTCCATCTTAAATGAACCTGAGCCCAGAGAAGGCGTTGGCATTTCTGGATCTTGATTGTAAATGGTTTCTTCTTTGCATGGTTGAGTTTTAACTCGCAGACTATTGTATTCGGAAGTGTTCCTGAGCCCATGCAGTGATTTAAACTACAGAATCGTGTCTGTTTTTACTGCAGTGAGGGCCCGAAGATCATGGCCATCCAATATTGGTTTTCGGCCTTGTACCTTGTGTACAGAGTCTCAGGATTCTCTGAATCTTTTAATGATATTATGTAACATAAATCCCCAAACTCTTTGCAATTTTACATTGAGAAAAGTTTTTCTTAAATTGTTGCGCTATTTGCCTGTGCAGTCTTTCCCTCCCCATCTTTACTTCTGAAAGACTCATTCTCTCTGGGACCGCGTAAGCGGAGCCGGCCTAGAAGACAGAATGTCTCTAACTGAGTGACTGTCTGACTGACTGACCCTTGTTAAATAGCGTAGTGGTTAGAGACACGGACTATGGCACAACAGGTCCCGCGTTGGACTCCCGTCACAGTCAAAACACATTATGTCTTAGGCTCTGTTCAGGACAGACAAAAACTTAGCTCGCTACAACCTTCTGTCGCTACTTTAAAGAAAGCCTCAAATATAACATTGCCGGTGGATATTAGGATTTGTTCAGGATAGACAAACACTTCGCTGGCTACACGATTCTCTCTGTCTGTTCACTTGATGAAAAAATCAGTTATTGTATTGATAGATACTGTATCAATGTAATTCACAAATGGCTAATTAGCTATTAAAATGGCCAGTGGCAAAAGCCATACAGTTCATAAATGCTGTTTGTGGTGGAGGTAAACTTAAATAGAAACTTTACTCAGTTTAACACAATGCTTAATGGTGTCCAGCCTAATATTCAAACTGCGTGATGTTACTGGGTGACAAAATTTCAAGAGGCTATACCGACACCCAGCTAAAGCATTTCTCTGTGGCGTAGTGGTTAAGGACCCGGGTCTCACGTGGGCAACGATCACTCTTTACTGTGGGCCGGTTGAACTAGGCTTGCTTGGTTTCTTGGCAAAGCCAATCATGTTATTGACCTGTTGCCAAATAACCTAATTAGTTGTGAGATGTTCCACCACATTCCTTTTTTGTATTACACAACTTTTCCAGTCTTTCATTGACCCTGTCCCAGCTTTTTTGAAACGTGTTGCTGGCATCAAATTCAAAGTGGGCATATATTTTTCAAGGATCAATAAACATTTTCAGTTTGAACATTTGATATGTTGTCTTTGTACTATGTTCTATTATATATAGGTTAAATGATTTGCACGTCTTTGCAATCTGTTTTTATTTTCATTTTATGCAGCGTTACAACTTTTTTATAAACTGGGTTGTACTAAGCCAATTTTTTTACTTCAAAGTAGAAGTAAAGTTGAGAGACTACCAACTGGATTGGTAGTCTCTAAATGCCACCCTAGGCGGTTCAGAAATCAATCATGCATGTACACAGTCAGAATGGGCAGTTTTGGGATGCCCTGCATTGTCATGTGGGTTTCTAGACTATAAATACATCTAACTTCACCCAGAACATGGAGAACCATTGGGAACGTTCTCAAGCTATATTGATTCAATATAGACTTTGTCAATACCCAGTCCGACATACTAAATTAACTTCAATGACTTGGAACGGCATACATTTTACATGGCCATAACTAAATGAAACATTGGTGTAGTAAGACCATTAAAATGTGTGGTACCATTCGCGATGACAGATTTTTACTGAGATCTAGGAAAGCTTTATATCTAATCAACAGGCTCTGGACTAATTATAAGGAGTCACCAACTAGACATAAATAATTGTGCTCATTAAGTGATGTTTCACATTTTACCATAGTGTTTGGTTTTCCAGGACCACTGCCAACTGACTTAATAGTTTTTCATTGGATTGGTTTGTTATTGCCACAACTTTCAAAAATAGATGGAATATGAATAATGATTATATATAATATGTAGTGTAGTTACACAGATAACATGTCAAATGTAGCCATGTTTGCAAATTATGCCGTATAATATACAGTGTCTCACAAAAGCGAGTACACCCCTCACATTTTAGTAAATATTTGAGTATATCTTTTCATGTGAAAACACAGAAGAAATGACACTTTGCTACAATGTAAAGTAGTGACTGTATATCTTGTATTACAGTGTAATTTTGCTGTCCCCTCAAAATAACTCAGCACAGAGCCATTAATGTCTAAACCTCTGGCAACAAAAGTGAAAATGTCCAAATTGGGCACAATTAACTATTTTCCCTCCCCGGTGTCATGTGACTTGTTAGTGTTACAAGGTCTCAGGTTTGAATGGGGAGCAGGTGTGTTAAATGTGGTGTCATCGCTCTCACACTCCCTCATACTGGTCACAATAAGTTCAACATGGCACATCAAAGAACTCTCTGAGGATCTGAAAAAAATAATTGTTGCTCCAGCTTGCTAAAGAAGCTGAGGGTAAAGGTGATGGACAAGCATGTCTCCAGACCTAAATCCTATTGAGCATCTCTACATAAAGATGGCCTAGGTTATAAGAAGATTGCCAAGACCCTGAAACTGAGCTGCAGCACGGTGGCCAAGACAATACAGCGGTTTTACAGGGGAGGTTTCACTCAGAACAATCCTCGCCATGTTCGACCAAAGAAGTTGAGTGCACATGCTCAGCATCATATCCAGAGGTTTTCTTTGGGAAATAGACGTATGAGTGCTGCCAGCATTGCTGCAGAGGTTGAAGGGGTGGGGGTCAGCCTGTCAGTGCTCAGACCATACGCCGCACACTGCATCAAATTGGTCTGCATGGCTTTCGTCCCAGAAGGAAGACTCTTCTAAAGATGATGCACAAGAAAGCCTGCAAACTGTTTGCTGAGGACAAGCAGACTAAGGACATGGATTACTAGAATTATGTCCTGTGGTTTGATGAGACCAAGATAAACTTATTTGGTTCAGATAGTGTCAAGGGTGTGTGACGTCAACCTGGTGAGGAGTACAAAGACAAGTGTCTTGCTTACAGTCAAGCATGGTGGTGGGAGTGTCATGGTCTGGGGCTGCATGAGTGCTGCCGGCACTGGGGATCTACAGTTCATTGAGGGAACCATGAATGCCAACATGTACTGTGACATACTGAAGCAGAGCATGATCCCCTGCATTTGAAGACTGTGCCGCAGGGCAGTATTCCAACATGATAACGACCCTAAACACACCTCCAAGATGACCACTGCCTTGCTAAAGAAGCTGAGGGTAAAGGTGATGGACTGGCCAAGCATGTCTCCAGACCTAATTCCTATTGAGCATCTGTGGGGCATCCTCAAACGGAAGGTGGAGGAGCGCAAGATCTCTAACATCCACCAGTTCTGTGATTTCATCATGGAGGAGTGGAAGAGGACTCCAGTGGCAACCTTTGAAGCTCTGGTGAACTCCATGCCCAAGAGGGTTAAGGCAGTGCTGGAATATGATGGTGGCCACACGAAATATTGATATTTAAGGGTGTACCCACGTTTGTTGCCAGCGGTTTAGACATTAATGGCAGTGTGTTGTATTATTTTGAGGAGACAGCAAATGTACACTGTTATACAAGATGTACACTCCCTACTTTACATTGTAGCAAACTGTCATTTCTTCAGTATTGTCACATAAACAGATATAATCAAATATTTACCAAAATGTGAGGGTTGTACTCACTTTGTTGAGATACTGTATAACCTACCAGCAGTGGTCTGAGGAGTGACAAACCACAAACCGGCAACAGGGTGTTGGGAGCTCAACGCTCATAGATGCGCGAGAGCAACAAAGGATATCCTGTCTGGTCCGAACTGACAAAAGGTCTACTTAGCCACAAGTCACATAAGATGTTAATGATTCTATGTGTCAACGAGATGGAATGTGTCAAAACACACAGTGCATCGCAGTTTGTTGTGTATGGGGTTGCGTAGCCACAGACCAGTCAGGGTGCCCATGCTGACCCCTGCTGATAGAGCCTACAATGGGCACTTGAGCATCACAACTGGACCACGGAGCAATGGTAGAAGGTGGCCTGGTCTGATGAATCACATTTCCTTTTACATCACATGGATGGCCGGCTGGGTGCGATTCCCTGGAGAACACATGGCACCATTTGCACTAACTTTAACTTCATAAAAAGTTGCAACAGTGTTGAGTAATTAAAGACTGTAGTTCTTGCGACTAGGCCTGGAATTGGCATCATTCGTAAGAGGTGTAAAGATAACTAGGACTAGGAAACGGGCATTTGGCGCAGTGCACGTTTTATTTTACACATGGATGGCTGGTTGCATGTGCGTTGCTTACCTGGAGAACACATGATACCAGGATGCACTGCGGAGGCAGTGTGATGCTTTGGGCAATGTTCTGCTGGGAAATCTTGGGTCCTACCATTCATGTGGATGTTACTTTGACACATACCAACCTACCTAAGCATTGTTGCAGACCATGTGCACGCTTTCATAGCAACAGTATTCCCTGATGGCATTGGCCTCTTTCAGCAGGATAATACGCCCTGCCACAAAGCAAAAATGGTTCAGGAATGGTTTGAGGAACACAAACAAATTCAAGGTGTTGACTTGGCCTCCAAATTCCCCAGATCTCAATCCAATCGAGCATTTGTGGGATGTTCTGGACAAACAAGTCCGATCCATGGAGGGCCCCACCTTGCAACTTAGAAGAATTAAAGGATCTGCTGCTAATGTCTTGGTGCCAGATACCACAACACACCTTCAGAGGTCTAGTGGAGTCCATGCCTCGACAGTCAGGGCTGTTTTGGCAGCAAAAGGGGGACCTACACAATATTAGGCAGGTGGTCATAATGTTATGGCTGATCGGTGTATAAAGATGTGAAAATCATAGAGTACTTTTTTGCAAGGTTATTTTATATGAATTTGATCGGACGCTTGTTAGGAAGTCTTTAGTTAAAAACTTGAACAAATGTCTGGTTGATGGACTGTATCATGCTGTAAGTGAACTAGATACAGTACATGGTCTTGGCTTTTTCTCAGGAGACTGAGACTTGAAGGGCTGAGGAAATGCATCAGTGTAGGAAATCATTTGCCTGTGTGTCTGAATGTGTTCTGTGTTTGGGGGGCTGATTATAGCTTGGTCTACTGAGAAAGAAGGGGAGAAACAAACAGAAAGTGAGACAGACACACAGAGGAAGTTAGCATCTGTCGGATTTTGTGTGTGTACAGTTTTTCGGTTCCTCTGAAACAGGGCAGGGGTTTGGCTGACCTGTGTGTATTTGTGTGTGGTTTCACATGTGTGTTACACAACCTTGTTTACCGATGTGTGTATGTGTCTTTCTCAAGCTGAAACAATTTGTGTGTGTTGGTGGGGTTTCATATCAGTCTTATTAGTTTGCTGCAGGCTCTATACATCTCCAGGCTCTATACATCTCCCTCACTATGCAAATCTCTACACTGATTACTCCTCTCTTTCTCCTCCCAGTCATTCCATGTCCTGTTCTCCATGTCACATCTCCTGTTATCATGGAGAACACCAACGTTGTGCCGAACAAGCAGCCAATGACCGACTTTACTGCTGTTAAGCGGCTGCATATGGAATGTTGAGACTGCCAGTAGGCCAGCCTCTTTTGTTGGTGACAAGGAAGGCAAGGAGTAGAAACGTTGGCTGTTAGCTTGTAAGCAGAACAATGGTGTTGGTGATGCTGACTCAGAACAGACTGTCACAGCACTCCTTTCTTCACACTATTGATTGGACCAGTGTGTGTCTATTTGTAAATGGGTGCTCTACGCTAGATATACGCAGCTTTTACAGCTATATCTTTACAATTTAAAGTTGTGAGTGTACAGCTTGTATAACAGTGTAAATTTGCTGTCCCCTCAAAATAACACAACACACAGCCATTAATGTCTAAACCGCTGGGAACAAAAGTGAGTACACCCCTACGTGAAAATGTCCAAATTGGGCACATTTAACTATTTTCCCTCCCCGGTGTTAGGTGACTCATTAGTGTTACAAGGTCTCTGGTTTGAATGGGGAGCAGGTGTGTTAAATTTGGTGACATTGCTCTCACACTCCCTCATACTGGTCACTGGAAGTTCAACGTGGCACCTCATGGCAAAGAACTCTCTGAGGATCTAAAAAAAGAATTGTTGCTCCAAGACGACCACTGCCTTGCTAAAGAAGCTGAGGGTAGAGGTGATGGACTGGCCAAGCATGTCTCCAGACCTAAACCCTATCGAGCATCTGTGGGGCATCCTCAAACGGAAGGTGGAGCAGCGCAAGATCTCTAACATCCACCAGCTCTGTGATGTCATCATGGAGGAGTGGAAGAGGACTTCAGTGGCAACCTGTGAAGCTCTGGTAAACTCCATCCCCAAGAGGGTTAAGGTAGTGCTGGAAAATAATGGTGGCCACACAAAATATTGACACTTTGGGGCCAATTTGGACATATTCATTTAGGGTTGTGTTGGAAAATGATGGTGGCCAGACGAAATATTGATATTTAAGGGTGTACCCACGTTTGTTGCCAGCGGTTTAGACATTAATGGCTGTGTGTTGTGTTATTTTGAGGAGACAGCAACACTGTTCTACAAGCTGTACACTCACTACTTTACATTGTAGCAAAGTGTCATTTCTTCAGTGTTGTCACATGAAAATATATAATCAAATATATACAAAAATATGAGGGGTGTATTCACTTTTGAGAAATACTGTACATCTCCGGAAAATATTAACCATTTAACCATCGCTGCAAAACGCTGATTTGTTTTTTGCTTTGATAACAAACTTTTAATCAGTGATTAATTTACTTCTATCACCTATTTTTGGTTCAACTCTGTAATGTGAAGTGAACATTTGCTTTAATATGGTGAAACATTTCCTTCTATATGCTGTTTCTTTCAGAGGAAATGTTGAGCCACTAGCACTTTAATCTTGGTTCTAATGCAGGTCAATCTACTCTTTGTCATTTTGTGAAGTTTTATGGTAAAAATCTATGGAGGGCCAAAGGGGTCAAAATGAAATAATCAAATATATAATTAATTAATTAAAAATATTATTTTAAATGGCATAATATTATGAAATATTTTTATACTGCCCCTTTTTAAAATAATGGTAATATATTTAATAGTAATGCATTGTATTTTCCAATCTCTTTGATGTATCTCAATCTCTTTGATGTTTCTAAGATTTATTTCATAATAGCATGGCCTTTTTCATAATATTGTGTCGTATTCCATAATTTCATTGCATATTTCATAATTTCATGGTGTATTTCATCATTTAATGTTCTTTTTCTTCATTTAATGGCATATTTCAACATTTAATGCCGTATTTCATTGTGTATTTCATGATCACAGGAGATGTCAATGCAAGTGGGTGGTCTTTAGCTGCTGATTTAACCATTGTTGCTTACCTGGCAACACCTTTCCAAAACTTTTGAGAATGTTATGTTTATTTCAATTTCTATTGTCATTCAATATTGTCAAAGGTAACCTAACCAATGAACTCCTGAAATATGTACAGTTTATTGAAATCCTGACCTTACAATCAACAATGCCTCTCACGCTGTGCCTCGCGCTGCTCTGGGACTCTGAGACCACGTCATGGTCCATCTAATACCCACATACAGGCAAACACAAAATCTTTCTTAGCCTGTTGTGCAAAGGTTGAAGATGTGGACCAGCGAAGCATCAGAGGCTCTGCATGAGTGTCTGGAATGCACTGATTGGGACATTTAGGTCTGGCACTAATAATGTGAATGAGCACACTGATGCTGTGACTTCATACATCAGCTTCTGTGAGGACTGCTGCGTACCAACACGGACCAGGGGGAGTTACAACAATTACAAACCCTGGTTCACAGATTAACTCAGACAGCTGCGTTTGGAAAAGGAGGAGGCGTTCAGGAGCGGGGACAGCGACAGGTTCAGAGAGGCTAAATACAGCTTTGGTAAGGCAGTGAAGGAAGCCGAGTGCCTGTACGGAGAAAAATGAAAACAACAGTTCTCAGCCGACAACTCTGCTTCTGTTTGGAGAGGCTTCCAACAGATTACCAACTACAAGCCTAAATCCCCCCATTCCATTAATGACCTGCAAATTGCCAATGGCCTGAATGAGTTCTGCTAAAGATTTGAAAGACAAAAGTGCAGTCCTGATAACATACCTTCTCCCTGTGTGTCCAGCCATCTACACCCACCCCCATCACTGGGGCCCATTCACATTCACACATCCCTATCATCCCATCCATTGGGGCCTAATCACATTCTCACCCATCCTAATCATCCCCACCATTGGGCCCATTCACATTTACACATCCCTATCATCCCGTCCATTGGGGCCTATTCACATTCTCACCCATCTTAATCATCCCCACCACTGGGGCCTGTTCACATTCACCCATCCCAATCATCCCCACCACTGGGGTACATTCACTTCCACCCATCCCAATCATCCTCACCATTGGGGCCCGTTCACATTCACCCATCCCAATCATCCTCACCATTGGGGCCTGTTCACATTCACCCATCCCAATCATCCTCACCATTGGGGCCCGTTCACATTCACCCATCCCAATCATCCTCACCATTGGGGCCCGTTCACATTCACCCATCCCAATCATCCTCACCATTGGGGCCCGTTCACATTCACCCATCCCAATCATCCTCACCATTGGGGCCCGTTCACAGTCACCCATCCCAATCATCCTCACCATTGGGGCCTGTTCACATTCACCCATCCCAATCATCCTCACCATTGGGGCCCGTTCACATTCACCCATCCCAATCATCCTCACCATTGGGGCCCGTTCACAATCACCCATCCCAATCAACCCCACCTCTGCCACTACAATGGAACTTTCAACCCTGGAGGGGGACGTTAACAGACTATTCAAGAGACAGATCCGATGCAAAGCAGCAGGGCCTAACGGTGTCTCCCCATCCACCTTTAAGCAGATCTGCTTTCTGCTGTGTTTACTGACATTTAAAAAATTAGCAGACATCTCCTTTTTATTTTTTGGAATTGGGTCAAAAGATCTGGGGCTATTGCAAAAAGCCCAAAAGCCCAGGCCTGACAACTGTACTGGCAGTGACAACTTGCATTTTTGTTTGTTTTAGCATTTCTATTGCCAAATACTAGGATATGTACATAGTTATAGTGATTTTTGCCAGAACTTACTTCATACAAACTTGATTAATTGCTATAACTTGGTACAACCGCTAATACTGCAAAATCCTGTTTGAACGCCCACAAAAAAGCAACTGCTGGTGAAGCTAGTGTCGCTGGATTAGCCCATCAGCGGCTAAAGACCACCCACTTGCACTGATTGATTTATCCCTTGTGATCCTGAAATACATTTGGAATATGGCCTTAAATGTTGAAATATGTCATAAAACTTTGAAATATGCAATTAAATAATGAAATACACTATGATATTATGAAATACACCATTAAATTATGAAATAGATCACGATATTATGAAAAAGGCCATGATTTTATGAAATAGATGTTATGATGAAAAAAAGGATTGGGGAAATACAATGTTGTCAGGTCCTGACTGAGAGCCTCTAGGCATCTCTATGCGCCTGGGGGCCAGAGTCAGGACCTGAACTCAGAGGTACCTCTAGGCGTCTCTGCTTTACTGTTTTGTTCTCCCCAATCAGAGGCAGCTGCTCCTCGTTGTCTCTGATTGGGGACCCTATTTGAGTTACTCTTGTTCTGTTTCAGTTTGTCGGCCGTTGTTTGCTGTGCTTTGGTTTTGTGGTTGGACTCTCCTTTTGGTGGTTTTGGTTCAGTTTGGAAAAAGAAACATTAAAAGGATGTTTTCCCTCTACTTGCACCTGTGTCCTATCTCCTCAACTGTGACTAATGTATTATTATCAAATATCATATCACTTTTAAAAAGGTGCATTATAAAAATTAATCCTATTAATATAATTTAATTATTTAACTTTGACTCTTTTGGTCCTCCATAAAAAACAACTAGTGAGCAGGTCAAGCATAATGCTGTAATACTGTTATACCCATAGATACACAAGCGACACATTTCTGTGAAGGTTGCATTCAATTGCCATTCCCTGTGGCACAAAAACGTCCCTAACTTCCATTCCCTCTGTCCAAAGGAGGGTTTAGGATTGTATTGCCAATCCTGTTAATTTCAAAGGCAGTCAAAAGATGTAGTCGTTTTTTTTGCATTACCTTATAACATAGAAATTGCTAAATGCTTTTATTAGGTTGAATGTTTGCTCTTCATTACAGAATGTTGCGATCAGGTGCCGTTAAACCTTTTTAGAACCTGTGTTTGACCTGAGCTTGTTGGGTTGTTTATGTTCAGAGGCACCAGTCAAACAACTAATTATTATTATTATTATTGACCTGCCAACAAGTGCATGTGTTTGTGTGTGTGTGTGACTTTTGGGCTACATTCAGGTGAATAGAAAAGTTTGATTGGGTAAATGTATCTTACATGCTCTTTCTTTGGCCAAAGCAGACTGTAGCTATTGATAAAAAACTGATATTGACCCAACCTGGGACAACCTACTAATGGCTGTGCTTGTGCGCGTGTGCTTGTGCGCTTGTGCATGTGCGTGTGTGCGTGCTTGTGTTTACAGAGGAGGAGAGGAGGGTCCGAGCCAATGACAGAGAATACAATGAGAAGTTCCAGTATGCGGTAAGAGAGTGTGTGTGTTATTGTGTGTTCCTGTGTGTGCATTTTAGATGTTTAATTTAATTACTTCATGAATCATAGACCAACAATTACTTTCCACTCTCATCATCAGTCCCTCTCTCTGTGCCTGCCCCTTCTCCCGCCCTCTATCTTTCTTTCCTTCAGAGCAACTGTATTATGACATCCAAGTACAATGTCGTCACCTTTCTGCCCGTCAACCTGTTTGAACAGTTCCAGGAAGTGGCCAACACTTACTTCCTCTTTCTGCTCATACTACAGGTAAGGATTATGTGTGACTGTCCATGATCTCATATTCCAAAACTTACGGCTGATCATATGGCTGTTAGGAAACAAATGCAAGAGCATGGAACTTGCAATGCCAAGGTTGTGTGTTTCGATTCCAGTATAAATATATACAGTCTATACTCACTACTGTAAGGAAATGAGAGCGTCTGCTAAATTACTCAAATGTAAAGGTCTAGAGCCTGCCACCGTGTTTAGAATGAATACTATTTATACTCTATTTTTACCAGCCCTTTGTCCTCTCCCAGTGTTGTCATATACACTGCTATCTATGACCCTGTGTCATCACAAAAAGTTCAAATCCATTCGGGGTAGTAGCAAGCAATTCACCATAGGCATCCACTTTTTGCCATGTTGCTCTTCCAACCAGGAAGTAAAGTGTTTTTTCAGATGATGGCTGCAGGTAGCTGAGGGAGTTATCAGAACACGACGAGACCAGGAGAGCAATGCTAAATCAAATTGCATTACCCCTTGGCTTTCCAGCCACGTGTTATCTAGCAGCACAGTCAAGGGTTGAACCTAGACGATGGTGTTGAAGGTCAAGGGTTGAACCTAGATGGTGGTGTTGAAGGTCAAGGGTTGAACCTAGACGGTGGTGTTGAAGGTCAAGGGTTGAACCTAGACGGTGGTGTTGAAGGTCAAGGGTTGAACCTAGACGGTGGTGTTGAAGGTCAAGGGTTGAACCTAGACGGTGGTGTTGAAGGTCAAGGGTTGAACCTAGACGGTGGTGTTAATCTGGTGCTGTGAAAGACCACCCCAGACCGCAACACCACCTGGGAGAGCAAATGACATCATGTGGAAATGTCCTCAAGGTCTTTGTCTGTACTGGGCCTTCAAAAGAGACTGATTCCTTTTTTCTATTTTTCTGGCGTATGAAGTTGTATCTGTCCCATTCCTCTCCGTTCACCCTCTCTCTTGACCTCCCTCGCTTTTCTACCTCGTCCCCCTCTTCCTCCATTTTCTCTATCTCTCTTTCTTTCCCTTTCTCCTTATTCTCCTTCCACTCCCTCTCTCTTTCTCCAGTTGATTCCCCAGATCTCGTCTCTCTCCTGGTTCACCACCATAGTGCCTTTGGTCCTAGTGCTCAGCATCACTGCGGTAAAGGATGCCACCGATGACTATGTGGGTATACCCCCCACCACACACTCACAGACACACATATACACACACACATAGCGCTGCACAAAATACACAGTCTTTACATAAATAAAACATACGCATGCGTCTCTTGTAGTTCCGTCACAAGAGTGACAACCAGGTGAACAACCGCCAGTCTCAGGTCGTCATCCACGGCTCGTAAGTCTCCCGTTGTCTCTGTTCCACACTTGCCATACTAACACAGAGCCATTCTTCTGTCTAGTCACGCCTTGGACACTATATTATATTACTGACATCTTAGTACTTTCAAGTTGTTATTATGTACTTTTTAACGCACGTCCGTTCCCAACTTTCTCTTCATTCCCAAATTCTTCCCTCACTCTCTCAGGCTTCAGAAGGAGAAGTGGATGAATGTTCGAGTGGGTGATATCATTAAGCTGGAAAATAACCAGTTTGTGGCAGTAAGTGTGTCATCAACGTTATGTATTACTACCTTTCGAAAGTTTGGAGTCACTTAGAAATGTCCTTGAAAGAAAGGAATGTTATTGGTCCATTACAATAACATAAAACTGATCAGAAATAGAGTGCAAACATTGTTAATGTTGAAAATGACTATTGTAGATGAAAACAGCTGATTTTCAATGGAATATCTACACAGGCGTAGAGAAGCTCATTATCAATAGTTGGTGTGTGTGTGTGTGTGTGTATGTATATATATATATACGTACAGCTCTGGGGGAAAATTAAGAGGCCACTGCACCTTTTTCTTTCCTTTCCAAAAAAGTTGAAAAGGAAGGTTTTGAGTGAGGAACAGAAGGGTTAAAAGAGACCACTGCAAATGGAAAACTTCTGTTCTTCACTCAAAACTTTCCTTTTCAACCTTTTTTGGAAAGGAAAGAAAAAGGTGCAGTGGTCTCTTAATTCCTTCCGCAGCTGTATGTTGCTGACAATATATTTATTGCAGACATGCACCCACACACCCACACATTTTGGCACTTTGGCATTGTTATACAGTTACACTGTGCTCTGTCAACACAGTTTTGTGGTACAGTGTAATCATTTGATATGTACATTGGACAGGTATCACTTAAGATTCATTAATGGAGTTAGGGAAAGCATTCACCCTTTATATTTTACAATAATGAGGCTTTAACTATTCAAATATGTATTTCTGACATGTAATTAAAACTTATAAATATGTAGCGCAGCTATTTTTATGCAATATTTGCTTAATGCTTTTATTTTTATGCTTTTTAATGTATTTTTCTTCATTCACTTCCATGGGATTTCAAAGGTTTATTGCTTACAAAATGACAACTTTACTGTAAACAGTGACACTTTTCTAAAAACAAGTCAAAGTCCCATACTGGGATCTCTCCTACTAGTATGGCCCTTTTTATGAAGAGAAATTTGATTTTCTTTGATACTTATATCAATGCACATCCTGCCAATCACCAGCAGATGGCAACCCTTTTCATTTCAATGTTGAACAACCTAGGTTACATAGTTGCAACTTTATGAAATGTGTTTACACTTCTTTGGACAAGCTTAACAAAGAAAAACAGACAAAAAATAGGGGTGTGAAAGAAAAGGGTAAACAAAAGAGATGGTAGTACAGGGGAAATGTGTCAGAATGAAAATGATGCAAGCAATATAAATGGATGAAGGCTAACTTTTAAGGATGATGTTCCCTAAACAAATATATAGCTTACGAGAACAGACCTAAATGTACCAGTTTGTGAAATAAGACCTTTGGCCACAGCCTTTGGTCTGTGGCCTCTGTTGTCAGTATAAAACCACCAGTGTTGACATCAGTGCACAGACTTGTGACTATTTAAATATTCCATATGCTTTTCCTAACTTTTTAAAACAACTGCTGTTTTGACCAATTTCACAACACGTCAACAATTTGACAAATTCACTTGTGAAGTTATAACCTATAGCTATTTAAAAAGCTCACAGGAAGATGGTGTAACACACAGCAGGCAAATTATTCAGCCAAATAATGACTTATTCTAAAGGTCAGAATAATACTATAGTAGAATGTTTGCAAATGTGTTGGAGAATGGTGTCAATGGCTGTGCAATAAAAGACAAGAGTAGCATTGTGGTAAATATTTACAGCTGATGCTAATACTAGCAAATGTTTGTCTTTAGGCTGACCTGCTCCTTTTGTCCAGTAGTGAACCTCATAGTCTGTGTTACATTGAGACTGCCGAACTCGACGGGTAGGAATACACACCACTCAGTACAGTACTATATAGTACAATACAGTATAGTACAGTACAATACAGCACAATATAATATAGTACAATGCAGTACAGTACAATATAATATAGTACAGTATATTACACTTTATAATAATGTACAATATAATATAGTACAGTACACTACAATATATTATATGGTTTTTAAGTGTATGAGTGTTTGTTCTGTTTGTGCAGGGAAACCAATATGAAGGTACGTCAGTCTCTGTCTGTGACTGCAGAACTGGGAGACCCCAACAACCTGGCCTCATTTAATGGTAAGAAAACACTTTTCTCACTCCTTCAGTTGCTCACACGCTAAATGTCAGCAAGTCCACCCTGCAACCAAACACTTAACACACACACTGCTCACAATGACGTACACACACACACACGCGTGCACACACACACACAGACTCATAAGCCTATACCCTTTTGTCAGCACTTAACACCCACAGTCTTCCTATTGTCAACAGAAACACGCTCACATAGCTGTTTTCCTTGTCAGCATGGATCACCCACGCACCCTCACCTCACCTGCTCAGCAAAGAGCATAAGTGCTGCTAACGATCCCACACATAATGCCTCATATCACATTTAAGGTTGGTTAATGTTTGTGTGTGTGTGTGTGTGTGTGTGTACACTTGCGTATGTGCCCTGAGGCATGCAATCAAAGGTGTGTGTGTCAGTGTTTTCTTGCACAGCCCTCATAATACATCAGTTTAATTTAGTTGACCTAAGATGGAGTGTGGCTGAAACAATCTGACACAAAGCTCAACACTGCCCCCTGTATTGAGTTTGAATCTGTAGTCATTCCTTCTGGAGCAGGTTGGTGTAGGACAGAGGAAGTTGTTGTGAAGCAGGTTGGTATAGGACACAATGTGTTGTTTTGAAGCAGGTTGATGTAGGACACATTGTCTTGAATCAGGTTGGTGTAGGACACTGTTGTTTTGAATCAGGTTGGTGTAGGACACTGTTGTTTTGAATCAGGTTGGTGTAGGACACTGTTGTTTTGAATCAGGTTGGTGTAGGACACTGTTGTTTTGAAGCAGATTGGTACTGTATAGGACACAGTGTGTTGTTTTGAAGCAGTTGGTATAGCATACAATGTGTTGTTTTGATACAGGTTGCTATAGAACATATCGTGTTGTTTTGAGGCAGATTGGTATAGGACACACTAAGTTATTGTGAAACAGGTTGTTGTAGGACACAATGTGTTGTTTTGAAGCAGGTTGGTGTAGGATACAATGTGTTGTTTTGAAGCAGGTTAGTATAGGACACAATGTGTTGTTTTGAAGCAGGTTGGTGTAGGACTCAATGTGTTGTTTTGAAGCAGGTTAGTATAGGACACAATGTGTTGTTTTGAAGCAGGTTGGTGTAGGACTCAATGTGTTGTTTTGAAGCAGGTTAGTATAGGACACAATGTGTTGTTTTGAAGCAGGTTGGTGTAGGACACAATGTGTTGTTTTGAAGCAGGTTAGTATAGGACACAATGTGTTGTTTTGAAGCAGGTCAGTATTTTCTTGCCAGAGTAGATGAGCTGATTGTGTGGCTGAAGAACTGTATTAGCTGTGACAGGTGTGATGAATGTGTGTGATATAAACCTTTTGTGTGTGTGTATGTTCCATGTGCAGGTGAGGTGGTGTGTGAGCCACCCAACAACAAGCTGGACAGGTTCTGTGGTCTCCTGTACTGGAGAGAGTGTAAATACCCCCTCAACAACCAAAACATGCTGTTACGGGGGTGTGTCCTCCGTAACACAGAATACTGCTACGGTCTGGTCATCTTTGCCGGTCAGTTTGTGAGTGTGTGTGTGTGTGTGTGTTGGTGTGTGTGTGTGTGTGTGTGTGTGTGTGCTTGCTTGCATGGGTGTGTGTGTGTAACCAATTTTTCTCTCCAAATATCTCGGCCCAGGCCCAGACACCAAGTTGATGCAGAACTGTGGTCGCACCAAGTTTAAGCGGACAAGCATCGACCGCCTGATGAACACACTGGTGCTCTGGGTAGGAGACCCCACATCTCTCTTTCTGCTGGGCAATACATGTTTAACACGTATGTGTGTGTATATGTATATATGTATGCATATATATGTATATGTGTGTGTGTGTGTGTGTGTGTATGTATATGTTTATGTATGTGTATATGTATGTATGTATATATGTATATATATGTATGTGAATATATATGTGTATATTTATATACACATATACATATACAGTGAGGGAAAAAAGTATTTGATCCCCTGCTGATTATGTACGTTTGCCCACTGACAAAGAAATTAGCAGTCTATAATTTTAATGGTAGGTTTATTTGAACAGTGAGAGACAGAATAACAAAAAAAAAAGTCCAGAAAAACGCATGTCAAAAATGTTATAAATAGCGTTGCATTTTAACGAGTGAAATAAGTATTTGATCCCCTCTCAATCAGAAAGATTTCTGGCTCCCAGGTGTCTTTTATACAGGTAAAGAGCTGAGATTAGGGGCACACTCTTAAAGGGAAAGCTCCTAAGCTCAGCTTGTTACCTGTATAAAAGACACCTGTCCACAGAAGCAATCCATCAATCAGATTCCAAACTCTCCACCATGGCCTAGACCAAAGAGCTGTCCAAGGAAGTCAGGGACAAGATTGTAGACCTACACAAGGCTGGAATGGACTACAAGACCATCGCCAAGCAGCTTGGTGAGCAGGTGACAACAGTTGGTGTGATTATTCGCAAATGGAAGAAACACAAAAGAACTGTCAATCTCCCTCAGTCTGGGGCTCCATGTAAGATCTCACATTGTGGAGTTGCACTGATCATGAGAACGGTGAGGAATCAGCCCAGAACTACATGGGAGGATCTTGTCAATGATCTCAAGGCATGGGACCATAGTTACCAAGAAAACAATTGGTAACACACTACACCGTGAAGGACTGAAATCCTGCAGTGCCTGCAAGGTCCCCCTGCTCAAGAAGCACATGTACAGGCCCATCTGAAGATTGCCAATTAAAATGTGAATGATTCAGAGGAGAGCTAGTGTTATGGTCAGATGAGACCAAAGTCAAGGTCTTTGGCATCAACTCAACTCGCTGTGTTTGGAGGAGGAATGCTGCCTAAGACCCCAAGAACACCACCCCCTCCATCAAACGTGGAGGTGGAAACATTGTGCCTTGGGAGTGTTTTTCTGCTAACGCGACAGAACAACTTCACCACATCATAAGGACGATGGACGGGGCCTTGTACTGTCAAATCTTGGGTGAGAATCTCCTTCCCTCAGCCAAGGCATTGAAAATTGGTCGTGGATGGGTATTCCAGCATGACAATGACCCAAAACACATGGCCAAGGCAACAAAGGAGTGGCTCAAGAAGAAACACATTGCCAACAAGGGTTTTGCCACCAAGTACTAAGTCATGTTAAGCAGAGGGGTCGAATACTTATTTCACTCATTTTGTTGTAATTCTGTCTCTCACTGTTCAAATAAACCTACCATAAAAATGTATAGCCTGATCATTTCTTTGTCAGTGGGCAAACGTACAAAATCAGCAAAGGGATCAAATACTTTTTTCCCTCACTGTATATGTACATTTGTATAGAAATACGTATATGTATATTTATATAAATTAAGAGACCACTGCACCTTTTTCTTTCCTTTCCAAAAAAGTTGAAAAGGAAAGTTTTGAGTTAGGAACAGAAGTTTTCAATTTGCAATTTTAACCATTCTCTTCCTCACTCAAAACCTTCCTTTCTAACATTTTTGGAAAGGAAAGAAAAAGGTGAAGTGGTCTCTTAATTTTTTCCAGAGCTGTATATATATTTACACATGTATTTATACAGGTATTTATACATACATGTGTATATATATATATATATATATATATGTATGTATATGTATATGTATGTATACATGTATGTATGTATGTATGTATATATATATATATATATATATATATATATATATATATATATATATATATATATATATATACACAGTGGATAGAAAAAATATACACACCCCTTGTCAGATCATTTTCCATCTTTAATGTGACCTATAACATGAACAATTCAATTGAAAAACATACCGAAATATTTGAGTGGGAAAAATAAAAAACTCACAATAACCTGGTTGCATAAGTGTGCACAACATTAAACTAATACGTTGTCGAAGCACCTTTTGATTTTATTACAGCACTCTTTTTGGGTTGGAGTCTATTAGCATGGCACATCTTGACGTGGCAGTATTTGCCCACTCTTCTTTGCAAAACCGCTCCAAATCTGTCAGATTGCAAGGACATCTCCTGGCACAGCCCTCTTCAGATCACCCCACATATGTTCAATTGGATTCAGGTCTGGGCTCTGGCTGGGCCATTCCAAAACTTTAATCTTCATGTGGTGAAGCCATGCTTTTCTGGATATGGATGTGTGCTTTGGGTGGTTGTCGTGCTGAAAGGTGATATTCATCTTCAGCTTTCTAACGGACACCTCAAGGTTTTGTGCCAAAATTGTGTGGTCTTTGGAACTTTTCATAATTCCCTTCTCCCTGACTAAGGCCCCAGTTCCAGCTGAAGAAAAACAGCCCCAAAGCATGATGCTGCCACCACCATGCTTCACTGTGGGTACGGTGTTCTTTGGGTGATGTGCAGTGTTGTTTTCGCGCCAAACGTACCTTTTGGAATTATGGGCAAAAAGTTCATCCTTGGTTTCATCAGACCATAACACATTTTCCCACATGCTTTTGGGGGACTTGATTTTTGTTTTTGCAACCTTCATCCGGGCTTGGATGTTTTTCTTTGTATTAAAAGGCTTCCGTCTTGCCACCCTACCCCATAGGCCGAATATGAATATGAAGAATACGGGAGATTGTTGTCACATGTAGCACACAGCCACTACTTGCCAGAAATTCCTGCAGTTTATTTAATGTTGCTGTAGGCCTCTTGGAAGCCTCCCTGACCAGTTTTCTTCTCATCTTCTCATCAATTTTGGAGGGATGTCAAGTTCTTGATAATGTCTCTGTTGTGCCATATTTTCTCCACTTGATGATGACTGTCTTCACTATGATCCACTATGATCTAATGCTTTGGAAATTCTTTTGTACCCTTCTCCTGACTGATATCTTTCAACCTTGAGATCCCTCTGATGCTCTGGAAGCTCTCTGCGGACCATGGCTTTTGCTCTGAGATCCAACTAGGAAAATGTCAGGAAAATCCTACTAAAACAGCTGAACTTTATTTGTGATTAATCAGAGTAATTTTAAATGTTGGCAGGTGTGTAATGACTTCTATTTAACATGAGTTTGAATGTGATTCTGAACACATCCACATCCCCAGTTATAAGAGGGTGTGCACACTTATGCAACCAGGTTATTGTAAGGTTTTTATTTTGTTAAAAAAAAATTCCCCTTGAAGATATCAGTTTGTTTTTCAATTGAATTGTTCACATTATAGGTCACATTAAAAGTGGATAAAGTTCTGACATGATTTCTCTTTGTCTCATTCTTTTACATCACAGAATCCTGGCATTTTTACAGGGCTGTGTAGACTTTTTATATCCACTATATGTATGTATATATATACACACACACACACACACACACACACACACACACACACGTGTATATAACATAAAATAACGCTATAATTGGTTTATACATCCTCCAGAAAAGTAATTTTTCTAGTTTATCTTCATATTTTCAATCAATCAAATTCATTTATAAAGCACTTTTTACATCAGCAGTTGTCACAGAGTGCTTTTACAAAACACCCAGTCTGAAATTTATCACAATTCCTCTTCATTTCATGTTGGTGCAGACATTATGATATGATCTTTCCATCTCCCTCTGTTCCCATTGTCCCAGATCTTTTGTTTCCTGGTTTGTATGGGTATGATCCTGGCTGTGGGGAATGCGGTGTGGGAGAGTGAGGTGGGGTCACTGTTCCAGAGCTTCCTGGACTGGGACCTGCCTGTAGACAACTTCCTGTTCTCTGCCTTCCTCTCCTTCTGGTCATACGTCATCATCCTGAATACCGTGGTGCCCATCTCACTATATGTCAGGTAAGGGCTGTTTCATGACAGGTTATAAGACATCTATGACACATTAGGAGAAGAGTAACGGTGACAGTCAAGATACATCATCTGTACTTAGTATTTCAATCTTCATTATTTTTAGGTTTATGAAAGTAATTGCTAATATGAACTGTAAAATGATGTCACAGAGGCAAATTACTAATGTATATACAGTACAAATCAAAATGTTGTCTTCATCTTCCTTTTTTGGAATTTGATAAAAGACCCGTGGCTATTCCAAAAAGAACCTGATGATCAAAGTACCCAGGATGTAACTGAGCTCAGTTTAGTGTCATGGCAAAACGGTCTTAATACTTACTGAAGTGACATATTTAGGGTTTTGCAATGAATTGGCCCATAATTAAAAATGGTCATTATGGAGTATTGTTTGTAGATTGATAGCCAAAGAATGAATGTAATCAATTATGGATTAGTCTGTAATTCAACAAAATGTGGAGAGATACTTTTGACTACTTTCAGAAGGCTCAGTTTCTTTGTTTTCTTAACTGTAAACTCATTCACTGTAATCTTAGTGGGCGGTACGTTTGTGTTTGCATTGTTTGATAAATTCTAGAGCACTTTCTGTTTACAGTCCCAAACTTTCTCCCTCTCAGTAACTCCCTCCACCCGTCTCTCTCCCTCTATTTTTCTCACTCCAGTGTGGAAGTGATCAGGCTGGGTCACAGCTACTTCATCAACTGGGATCGGAAGATGTTTTGTACTCAGTGCAGTACAGCAGCTGAAGCCCGGACCACCACACTGAACGAGGAACTGGGTCAGGTGGGGATAATTTCACATCGTACTGTGATCAATTAGGTGTGCTTGCTGAAAGCAACGGCCATCTTTAGAAACCATTTGTGTCCTCTGCAGTGTTAGTCTAAAAACCATCACGTGTGGAATATGTGGATGTAGGTCAAGTGATTCTGTGCTGTCTTGATACCAAATGATTGATATTCATGAATACAGGTGGAGTACATATTCAGTGATAAGACAGGAACCCTGACTCAGAACATCATGAGCTTTAACAAGTGCTCTATCAATGGACAGGCCTATGGTAGGTACGCACATGCGCGCACACACACACACACACACACAGTTTTAGTCTTCTTTGTGGGGCTGGTTGGTTCTTGAAGGTAAATGTGTGTGTGTATGCTTGATTCTCAGGTGAAGTGATCAACCCTCCGGGAACACAGCCACAGGTGAGCAAATAATGTATGACCAACAACCTCTGTCAATGACATCACTCAGGCACGTGGCTGTTTGACCACAGAGGAATTCCCAGCATGAACAGTGAGTAATATTAAACTTTGACCCTTTGTCCTCTCCACCTCTCCAGAGGTTGGACTTCTTGTCCTTCAACCCCCTGGCAGACCCTGACTTCTGTTTCTATGACAACGCTCTGTTGGAGTCAGTGAAACTTGGAGATCCGCACAGCCAGGAGTTCTTCCGTCTGCTCTCCCTCTGTCACACTGTCATGAGCGAGGAGAAGAAGGAGGGTGAGAGAAGGATCGAGGGAGGATGAATAGATTCCTCTCTTAGGTTGAACTTGCTAATCATTTTTGTATGCAGATGTGTGCAAACATGTAGTTTGTTTTCCAGTAAACAGCACAATGACAGGCTTGAGTACGTGTTCATCAGTGTCTCAGAAAGCCAGCAAATCTGTACCCATAAGATATACATTCAGTTTACATTTTGGGTTCTCATACGCTTACAATGTGTGTTTTTTAAACTGTCACTAAGATTGTTTGTTTTTGCAAGATGCCTCTTGTGGTTTCCACTGGTCATTGACACACTGTAGGTCGTAGCAAAAGCTACCCAATGAGCCACTTCATTGGTTGAAATTGACATTGTTTTTAAATATAATGCAGCTGATTTGAGAAGGGGACAAAGACATTATGTCAAGTTGGACATTAATAAAAGTCTAAAGAGTAGTTTAAGTGCCCTTAAAAGGAATGTTTAGTTGCGGCCAAATATATTTACATCCTTGCTCTAGTTATAAAATAATTCCCTATTTCATCAAAAATAATTTGAATGTGAATGACAAAATTATGCTTTGATTTGTTTCACAAACTACACAGGACCACGAAAAAAGTCTCAGAACAGAAATTGTGCATTTAAAAAAAATTTGCACCCTTCTAACAAATTCTAAATAATTATGTTAGATCCTCTAAATGTACTATGTTATTTATAAAATAAAATAAAGTGCTCAAAGAAAGGAACCCCCTACCTATAGTCAAATCTGGAGGAGGTTATAAAATGCTGTGGGGCTGCTTTGCTGGCTCTGGTACTTGGGAACTCGACCATGAATGGCGTCATGACTTTAGTTGATTATGTATGTGTTTTAGAATTTAATGTTGCAAAGTTCAACCTAATGTCAAACACTGGGTCTCCGTCTAAGGTTGTGGGTTTTTCACCAGGACAATGACCCGGAAAGCGCTCAGGAATGACTAAAGAAAGTCTGGATCATAATGGCATAGAAAATCTATAGCAAGAGTTGTTAAGCGAAGGCACCCCTCACAAATGTTGCAGTTAAATCGTGCTGATCCTCTGAGGACTCCCCATGTTCTGCCACCAACATGGGGCCCATCACCACATAAAGGGGTCTATAGAATGGAACTGATTTCAATTCCTTCCCTTCCTCTGATGCTCTGATGTCTTTCCATGTACATTCAATGTACAATATAATATTATTTTGTATGTACAATTCAAAGGCATATTACACTCACTTTTTATCTATAATATTCAATACTACTTCCCATATTTTTAATATTCCACATCCTACTCTATTATTTAAAATTGCTGCTAGTTTACATTAAGTATATTATTTCTATATTTTTGCTTTGTATATTTCTTTATTCTTACTACGTAGATGTGTGCAGGATGACCTTGTGTTATTTGGTGCATTTGATAAATTAACTTTGAACTTGAACTCGTCCCTCCAGGAGAGTTGGTGTATAAGGCCCAGTCTCCAGATGAGGGGGCGTTGGTGACTGCAGCCAGGAACTTTGGTTTTGTGTTCCGATCCAGAACCCCCGGTACTGTGACTGTGACAGAACTGGGACGGTCCGTTACTTATACCCTTCTGGCCATCCTGGACTTCAACAACATACGCAAGAGGATGTCTGTGATAGGTACAGTACACACACTCATACATGCACACTCTTAGTTAAGTGTAGAGATGCAATGCACTGATGACATACAGATGTCATAAATACGAATTGTATCAACAGCTTTGACAATAAAACATTTTTGTGTTTAAAAAAAAGCAAAAAAAGAACAATAATGGGTGTCCGTTACAGACATAATACACCTCGAAATAATCTACAGTTGTATCCATAAGAAAGCCTATCTCAATGAATTTAATAAAATAGCAAATATATCTTTCATGTCACAATGTTTAGAAATGCAGAAATGTAGCTTTTTTACAACAGCTTATTTTTTTCCACCACATAAAATAAGTTGAATTGCATGTAGTAGTTATGGCGGTATCTTCACTCTGTCCCATGGCAACATAACAGAAATAAACTCTAATGAATGTGTGTGTTGCAAGAGCAAGGAACCAGGTGCAGGCAGGAGTAGTCGGTGTTGAATCTTTAATAAAACAAAAAAACACAGAGCACAAAAAACACTATGAAAGAAAAGGGCTGACTTCAGCAGCAAAATAAATGTAGCAACGGGTATAAGGAACCCCCCCCAGAACCAAAGCCTCCCCAGGAATATTTTAGGGGGGCTATGGGGGTGCCCGAGGAGGGTCTTGGCGACTGGGACAGGAGAGGGCGCCAGGGCGGCCGCGATGGCGACCAGACCCCGGCAAGCTCAGGCAGTGCAGGCCACTCCTCTTCGGGGCTCAGGCGGCTGGCAGGTAGGAGGTGTTGGCTGCCGCTTCTGGCAGGTAGGAGGCGCTGGCTGCCGCTTCTGACAGTTAGGAGGCGCCAGCTGCAACTCCTAAGCAGCAAGAGGCGCCGGCTGCGGCTCCTGGGCAGCAGGGGGCGGCCAACGCCGTGGCGCTGGCACCGGACGTAGAGGGGGTGCCGTCAAGACCCTCCTCGGGCACCCCCATAGCCCCCCCTAAAAAATTCCTGGGGAGGCCTTGGTTCTGGGGGGGACCGCGGACCAGGCGTTGGGCACCTCGCCCTAGAGTGCGGTGCTGCCCGTTTTGGCTGGGCCCTCCCAGACGAAGGGAAGATGTCCCTCCCCAACTGGAACGAGTACCGGGCCAGCAGCTCCTTGGTCCCGGTGATGGCCCGTAGTCTGCACGCCTCCACTAGTGTTCGTTCGATGCGCTCTTCAGTGAAGGGTGCTTCCCACTCCAGTTGGTGGTGGCGCACCGAGCCGAGCAAACATTCGAGGAGGCAGCGGTTCCAGATAATGTCCTCCTCTCTATTAGCCTGCTGGTTCCGGGTTTAGTGGATCATTCTGTAATGAAGGTGGTTTTGCGAGAGCAAGGAACCCGGTGCAGGCAGAAGACATGTGACACAACAAGTCCGGGATGCATTCATGTGGGGGTTGGAACTGAAGGTGTATGGAACGGTGGTGCTGCTGCTCACCGTACCATGACAAACAGGACATTCACTACACCATGGCAAAAATGGAACACTTTTCTAAACACCAATAATATTAATAGTATATGTCCCTGTGTGTCCTGTCTGCAGTGCGGAACCCAGAGGGGAGGATTCGCCTGTATTGTAAAGGAGCTGATACGCTGCTGTTTGAGAGGCTCCACCCCTCCAACCATCACCTGATGAACATCACAACAGATCACCTCAATGTGAGTTACAGCCATGCAGATACACACCAGACATCCAGTCATACCCACAATTACAGTCAGAAGGCCTATTTACGCTATAACAACTGACTTGACATGACATTCACATCATATGTAGTAAAATAAAAATCTGTTCACTCATGCAACGAGAAAGTGTCTCACTCAAAAAGTTTCAAATGTGTGCATGCAGTGCCTTGCCTTGTCAAAATGTGTTGCTTTGTACCAACAGTGCTGGAGAGTCGGCTAGCTCGCTTCTTCAGTGTTTTATATATTAAGTTATTTTCATGAACGGAACAGTTAGAACAGTAGTCACATTAATTAAAATCAATCCCAATAATATAAATAATTACTGCAGTTTCACCATTTTCTTGCTGCTATGCGAGATATTCCGACTATGACCTCACACAACTATGATACATTTTTGTTATTTGACCTGTCAGATTTAGCACTACTGCCCTGTAGTGGTTAGAGGTTTTCATACATGTGCTTCTCTCTGAATTTGAGGTGTTAAGGCAAATGTCTGTGTGCTGGGGATGGTGTTAATTTGAGGTGTTAAGGTGAATGTCTGTGTGCAGGAGTGTGATGGGGATGGTGTTAATTTGAGGTGTTAAGGTGAATGTCTGTGTGCAGGAGTGTGCTGGGGATGGTGTTAATTTGAGGTGTTAAGGTGAATGTCTGTGTGCAGGAGTGTGATGGGGATGGTGTTAATTTGAGGTGTTAAGGTGAATGTCTGTGTGCAGGAGTGTGCTGGGGATGGTGTTAATTTGAGGTGTTAAGGCGAATGTCTGTGTGCAGGAGTGTGATGGGGATGGTGTTAATTTGAGGTGTTAAGGTGAATGTCTGTGTGCAGGAGTGTGCTGGGGATGGTCTGCGGACTCTGGCCCTGGCCTACAGAGACCTGTCCGAGGAGCAGTGGGAGGAGTGGTCCGAGAGCCACCGTCTTGCAGACAGATCCACAGATTGCAGGGAGGACAGACTGGCTGCCACATATGAACACATAGAACAGGACATGATGGTACCACGCTGTGTGTGTTTATGTGTGTGTTAGTGAAAGTGAGCCTTGGGTGTTGTTTCTGTAAAATAATTGGAACAAATTATTTCTTATGAACGTCTATGGTATATTTAGTAGAAGGTTGGTTGTGTTGTACTCCAGCTCCTGGGTGCCACAGCCATAGAAGATAAGCTACAGGAGGGAGTTCCAGAGACCATTGCCATCCTCTCTCTCGCTAACATCAAGATCTGGGTCCTCACCGGAGACAAGCAGGGTAAGACAAACACACACACACATTTACTGTAGGTCCTCACTGGAGACAAGCAGGGTAAGACAAACACACACACACATTTACTGTAGGTCCTCACTGGAGGAAGCAGGGTAAGACAAACACACACACACATTTACTGTAGGTCCTCACTGGAGGAAGCAGGGTAAGACAAACACACACACACATTTACTGTAGGTCCTCACTGGAGAAAGCAGGGTAAGACAAACACACACACACATTTACTGTAGGTCCTCACTGGAGGAAGCAGGGTAAGACAAACTCACACACACATTTACTGTAGGTCCTCACTGGAGAAAGCAGGGTAAGACAAACACACACACACATTTAGATCCTCACCTGAGAAAGCAGGGTAAGTTTGGTTTTTATGTCCTCGTGGTGCCCAAAAATCTGGAAATCGATGTTCCATATTCCCTAGCCTTAATCCTTACCCTAAAATAATCTTTACCTCTCTCTTTATCCACTCTGTCTTCGGCTTCACAGAGACAGCTGTGAATATAGGTTACTCCTGTAAGATGCTGACCGATGATATGACTGAAGTCTTCATCATCAGTGGTTACACTGTGCAGAGTGTACGGGAAGAACTCAGGTGGGCGGACATTACTCTGGTTACCTCTGTTGAACTCTCTCTATTCATCCTTCTCTGTCAAACAATCCTTGCGCTCTGGTTATTTTTCCTCACTCGTGTTCCCCAATATATCTCTCTCCAGGAGAGCGAGGGAGAGGATGATCCAGTTTGCCCATACGAGAGAGGAAGGGAAGGAGGGGGGTGTAGAGGAATGGGGGGAGGCCTGTTCTCTGGGTAATGGGTTTAGTGGAGGAGGGGGAGATATGGGAGGAGGGAGAGAATGGCCATCTGTGGAGGAGAAACAGCAGCAGTGCCCCCCTCCCCCTGGCCCCCCCTCCTCCACCACACTAGACTCCATATCTGGAGAGTTTGCCCTCGTCATCAACGGACACAGTCTGGTGGGTGAGCTAAATGTATATACAGTGGATATAAAAAGTCTACACACCCCTGTTAAAATGCCAGGTTCTTGTGATGTAAAAGAATGAGACAAAGATACATCATGTCAGAACTTTTTCCACCTTTAATGTGACCTATAATGTGAACAATTCAATAAAAAAAAAATTAAAAACACACAAAAGCCTGGTTGCTTAAGTGTGCACAACCTTAAACTAATACTTAGTTAAAGCACCTTTTGATTTTATTACAGCACTCAGTCTTTTTAGGTAGGAGTCTATTAGCATGGCACATTTTGACGTGGCAATATTTGCCCACTCTTCTTGGCAAAAGCGCTCTAAATCTGTCAGATTCTGAGGACATCTCCTGTGCACAGACCTCTTCAGATCACCCCACAGATGTTCAGTTGGATTCAGGTCTTTGCTCTGGCTGGGCCATTCCAAAATGTTAATCTTCTTCTGGTGAAGCCATGATTTTGTGGATTTGGATATGTGCTTTGGGTGGTTGTCATGCTGAAATGTGAACTTCCTTTTCATCTTCAGCTTTCTTATGGAAACCTGAAGGATTTGTGCAACAATTGCCTAGTATTTGGAACTGTTCATAATTCCCTCAACTCTAACTTATGCCCTGGTTCCAGCTGAAGAAAAACAGCCCCAAAGCATGATGCTGGCACCACCATGCTTCACTGTGGGTATGGTGTTCTTTGGGTGATGTGCAGTGTTGTTTTGACACCAAACATACCTTTTGGCCAAAAAGTTCATCCTTGGTTTCATCAGACCATAACACATTTTCCCACGTTCTTCTGGGGACTTGATTTTTGTTTTTGCAAACTTCACCCAGGCTTGGATGTTTTTCTTTGTATGAAAAGGCTTGCCCCCCTAACCCATAGCCCATTCATATGAAGAATATGGGAGATTGTTGTCACATGTAGCACACAGCCTGTACTTGCTAGAAATTCCTGCTGTTCCTTTAATGTTGCTGTAGGCCTCTTGGAAGCCTCCCTGACCAGTTTTCTTCTCGTCTTTTCATCAATTTTGGAGGGACGTCCAGTTCTTGGTAATGTCTCTGTTGTGCCATATTTTCTCCACTTGATGATGACTGTCTTCACTGTGTTCCATGATATATCTAATGCTTTGGAAATTATTTTGTACCCTTCTCCTGACTGATATCTTTCAACAGTGAGATCCCTCTGGTGCTTTGGAAGCTCTCTGCGGACCATGGCTTTTGCTCTGAGATCCAACTAAAATCCTACTAGAACAGCTGAACTTTATTTGTGATTAATCAGCGTCATTTTAAATGATGGCAGGTGTGTAATGACTTCTATTTAACATGAGTTTGAATGTGATTGGTTAATTCTGAACACAGCCTCATCCCCAGTTATAAGAGGGTTTGCACACTTATGCAACCAGGTTATGGTAAGGTAAATTTTTTTCATTTTCCCCCTCGAAGATTTCAGTTTGTTTTTCAGTTGAATTGTTCACATTATAGGTCGCATTAAAAGTGGAAAAAGTTCTAACATGATTTATCTTTGTCTCATTCTTTTACATCACAAAAACCTGGCATTTGAACAGGGCTGTGTAGATTTTTATATCCACTGTACATACAGTACCCGTGAGAAGTCTGGACACACCTACTCATTCAAAATGATTCCTTTATTTTGACTATTCCACATTGAAGACATCAAATTACATAAATAACGCATATGGAATAATGTAGTAACCAAAAACTGTTTAACTTTCTCATGAAGCTAACTTAGAAAATGCCAAGATATCATCATTGCAAAGGGTGGCTACTTTGAATAATCTACAAATTAAATCTATTTTGATCTGTTTCAAACTTTTTTGTTTGCTACATGCTTCCTTATGTGTTATTTTGTTGTTTTGATATCTTCACTGTTATTCTACAATGTGGAAAATGGTTAAAAAGAAATACCCATGAATGAGTAGGTGTTTTGAGACTTTCAACTGGTACTATATGCATTTTCAATCTTAAATTGTTATCAAAGTTTGGCAAACTAGTTATGTCTATCCTGATTCAAACAAACAACTACCCTCTGCCTTCTCCCGCCCTGTCTGCATGTCTGTTAGGCTCATGCGTTGGAGGCTGACATGGAGGGGGAGTTTGTGTCGACTGCTTGTGCCTGCAGGGCAGTAATCTGCTGCCGGGTGACGCCCCTACAGAAAGCCCTGGTGGTGGAGGTCATCAAAAAACACAAGAAGGCAGTCACACTGGCCATAGGAGACGGGGCAAACGATGTTAGCATGATCAAGAGTAAGTTATGGAGAAGGAGAGATGGGGCTTTACACATTTTGTAGTTATTTTTTATTTTTTTATTGTGTTTATACAGGGAAAGCCAACTGAGACCACGGTCTCATTTACAGACAAATAAAACATAAAACATACAACAAATAAAACAGAAAACAAAATACATTTTTTATAATATCAAACATGTATTGCAAGCATAAAACATTTAAAAATGTAACAAATAAAATAACAAGTACAAATCACTGGAAAGTGGGCAGTCAAGTAACGTTTAAACTGTGCTATGGACACAAGGTCCTTCAACCTAAGGTCATCCTGTAGAACATTCCAGGATTGTGGGGCATAGAAGGTAAACGAAGTTGAGCCAATCTTCGACTCAGCCCTAGGTACCTTGAGAAGTAGCCACTCTTGAGAGCGAGTGTGATATGCATTAATTCTCCAGATTATTTTTGATGAAATGTAATTAGGAAGTTTTCGTAGGATGTCTTTATAAACCAACAACATCCAATGTCTGGCTCTTAAGAATGAAAAAGAGTCCCAACCCATATTAGTGTATAAAAGACTCAAGTATTTAATTGTGCGGGATAATGCTGTGTTGTTCAGTGCATTTGACAAAAAAAAACTGAAACTGAAACCTACATCTCCTGATCTAGAGAACGCCATATACTTGGTTGTATTTGTATTTAAAACCAATGAAAGATCTCTCAGAGAATTTTGGAGCAGTTGGAAGTCCGTTTGTAGCAGTTGTACTCACTTTTGTGAGATACTGTATATATATACAGTGGATATAAAAAGTCTACACACCCCTGTTAAAATGCCAGGTTTGTGTGATCTAAAAGAATGAGACAAAGATAAATCATGTCTGAAAATGTTCCACCTTTAATGTGACCTATAACGTGAACATTTCAATTGAAAAACAAACTGAAATCTTTGAGGGGGAAAAATAAAAAACTAAAATAACCTGGTTGCATAAGTGTGCACACCCTCAAACTAATTCTTTGTTGAAGCATTTTTTGATTTTATTACAGCACTCAGTCTTTTTGGGTAGGAGTCTATTAGCATGGCACATCTTGACGTGGCAATATTTGCCCACTCTTCTTTGCAAAAGCGTTTCAAATATATCAGATTGCAAGGACATCTCCTGTGCACAGCCCTCTTCAGATAACGCCACAGATGTTCAATTGGATTCAGGTCTGGGCTCTGGCTGGGCCATTCCAAAATGTTAATTGTCTGTTGAAGCCATGTTTTGTTGATTTGGATGTGTGCTTTGGGTCATTGTCGTGCTGAAAGGTGAACTTCATCTTCAGCTTTCTAATGGATGCCTGAAGGTTCTGTGCCAAAATTGCCTGGTATTTGGAACTGTTCATTATTCCATAATTCCCTCCACCCTGACTAAGGCCCCGGTTCCAGCTGAAGGAAAACAGCCCCAAAGCATGATGCTGCCACCACCATGCTTCACTGTGGGTATGGTGTTCTTTAGGTTATGTGCAGTGTTCTTTTTGTGCCAAAAATACCTTTTGGAATTATGGCCAAAAAGTTCAACCTTGGTTTCATCAGGCCATAACACATTTTCCCACGTGATTTTGGGGGACTTGATGTTTGTTTTTGCAAACTTTAGCCAGGCTTGGAAGTTTTTTTTTTGTAAGAAAAGGCTTCCATTTTGCCACTCTAACCCTTAGCCCATTCTAATGAAGAATATGGGAGATTGTCACATGTAGCACACAGCCAGTACTTGCCAGAAATTCCTGCATTTCCTTTAATGTTGCTGTAGGCCTCTTGGAAGTCTCCCTGACCGTTTTTCTTCTCGTCTTTTCATCAATTTTGGAGGGATGTCCAGTTCTTGGTAATGACTCTTTTAATAGATTTTTGAGAGGTGATTTTTTTTGTATTAATCGCTCCACCACCACCCTTAATCTGTTCTGAATACATTGTATCCATCCAGAGCTCTATCTGCATCATTGCTCTTAGTTAACCGTGTTTCAGATAAAATCACTATATGGATTTGCCTTCTGTACTAGAATCTTAATGTCCAACTTAGAAAATAGACTTCTTACATTTAAGTGCAAAAAAACCAAGGATTTTCAAGAAAAACAGTTTTACCACCCAAACCAGTTGGTCTAGAGGAGATATGACGAGTAGAAATATAAATCATATTTCCAGGGTTTAAGCCATTTGGCCTGTAAGTTTGACCATTCACAGTATCACATGCTCCCAGCGTAACCAATATCAAAATGTTATACCCAATTGAACATGGATCACAACTCTTTATCATAATAGAGGGCTATAAAATAGACTCATGTGAAAAATAGTTATTTTAATAGTGCTTAGAGGAAATTACATTGATTACCTTTATTTCAGTCACTGTTTCAGTATCACAATGTGAAGTTGGAAGAGGATGATTTGGGTGAAACCTGCCATTTTCAAAGTCAAAGTATTTTATTGTCAATGGCACAAAATAACACAGTGTTGTTCTGAGCAGTGAAATTCGTATGACATGGCACGTGACATCTACGCAGTAAGCATTAAGTAAAATATAAAGCAAAAAAAATATCTATAGAAAAAATATATACATAACAATGTAAACTAGCAGAAATTCTGTGTGTCGTCAGGGTGATGTCACCGTCCGTAGATCTATTTTTTTTTTACTCTCCTCACGTCGGCTGTAGCTTGGGACAGAGTGCAGTCATCCTGGTGCATAGAAAGGTGTTGAGCTTGTCGGGAGGGAGGCGGTAGGCTGGGCATCATTACTCATATTTGTCCTGTTGAAATCGCCAACAACGATAGCTGCTGCCTCAGGGTGTGTCCTCTAGTCTATTAATTACTCCTTATAGGTGTAATTACTCCTTATAGATAAAATGCGAGCGTGTTTTATCCGCCTGAGGGGTTATGTTGACGGCTGTGTTTATAATGGAGCTGAATTCCTGCGGAAAGTAGAAGGGCCGTACTTCTATAGTTTGGAGCTCCAGGTCTGGTGAGCAGTGTGTTGAAAGTACTGCAACATTCAATCCCCAGTGAGTTAACCATAATGCAGACCCCACCTCGCCTTTACGTTTAACTAGTTCTGTCCTGCCGGTAGATGGAAAAACCAGCTGGGGTAATGGCCAAGTTAGGCACCATAGGGTCTAGCCAGGTCTCAACAAATGCCAGCGCAGAGCAGTTCGCAATGTCCCGCTGGAAGTTAATCTGAGCGTGTAGTTCGTCCTTTTTATTGTCCAGGGATTGAACATTTGCTAGTAAAATGCTCGGTAATGGCAGATTGCAGTATCTCGTCCGAGATCTATATTGGGTACTGGCATGTTTGCCTCTCTTTTTTCTCCTTGTTAACAAATCGGCGGCAGGACAAAGGAGTCACAGCAAGTGCTCCGGTAAGGAGAGAAAAGGTCTTTATTCAGTGATGAACAAACTTCCAAAAGTGGTACTTGATCATACTGTATGAGCAACAGTGCAGCATGAACAAAAATAAAAACAATATAAACAGTAATAAGGAAAAAATTATGTAGTGATGTGGGTAGATTTGGGAACCTTTGAGTGAGATAAGGGGAAAGAGATGTGCTCTGACAGCAGTCTATTTTTTAGAGGAGGGAAAGTCCCCAGAATCTACACTTAATTTGTTTGTGTTTCTTTCTCCTTAGGTCCCCTTTTCTCACACCTCACAAACTCTTTCACAACTGAGTGTGTGTCTACATCTGTGTGTCCACTTACATATGTGTTTGTGTGTGTTCTTTAATTAGCATGTTTCTGTGTGTGTGTGTGTGTGTGTGTGTGAAAAGCAGAAGAGAAGAGGCCTCTTGGGGAAGAGACTGTTGGGTTCATATCCTGTGTAAAATCTGGGCTTGACACCATGTTCTTCCAAAAATGTTTCAACTTCTGTGTAATTACTCAACCTGTTGATCTCTAGAACAGTACATACTAAACCTGATCCAGGCATAACCAGCACTGGTCAACGCTAGAAAAATGATGTGGGTCATTTTGAATATCTGAAATATCTCATTATTAGTCATGCCCCTAAAATCCAAACAAGGATATGTGTTATTAGAATGTTGTTTTCAAGAACAGAATGTCTATTATAAGCAGTTTAAAAGGATGTCAGGTTTGTAAACCTGACCCTGGGGTATCCAGTGATTACCAAACCTGATCCTGGGGTATCCAGTGATTACCAAACCTGACCCTGGGGTATCCAGTGATTATCAAACCTGACCCTGGGGTATCCAGTGATTACCAAACCTGACCCTGGGGTAGACCCACTTAATGGTTAAACATACTGTTTTGATCCAGTTTTTTCCTTGCATTGTCATTTTCCCTCCTCCTCAGCGGCTCATATAGGAGTAGGTATCAGTGGTCAGGAGGGCATCCAGGCTGTGCTGGCATCTGACTACTCCTTCTCCCAGTTCCGCTTCCTCCAGCGCCTGCTCCTGGTCCACGGCCGCTGGTCCTACCTCCGCATGTGTCGCTTCCTCTGTTACTTCTTCTACAAGAACTTCGCCTTCACCATGGTGCACTTCTGGTTTGGCTTCTTCTGTGGCTTCTCTGCCCAGGTGAGGGTCTAACATTCATTAGAGATCTTATGCAAAGCTCAGAAAATTAAGGAAACACGTAATCATCACATTCAAACACCAAGTCAGTTAGTCAGTTAATCTTCAGGGATATTAATTTGTCCAGTTAGGAAGAACAAGCGATTGTGAATCAATGTCACTTAATTTAAAGTGACAACAGGTGCACTGGAGAGGCAACAGCAAGACAACCCCAAAAAAAGGGAGAGGTTTTGCAGGTGGTTGCTCTCTCGTTATACTCCCTGACTGATTATCCTCTAGTTTTGCATTTTTGCTGTTTTTAGTGTTTAGTGTTTTTTTAGTGTTCTTGTCACTAGTGGTAGCATGAGGCGGTACCTGCAGCCCATTCAGATTGCACAGGTAGTCCAGCTTCTCCAGGATGGCAAATCCATTAGTGCTGTCCCAGTACAGTCCCAAGAGCATGGAGGAGATACCAGGAGAGCTGGGCCATTACACAAGGAAAGCTGGACAGAGCCGTAGAAGGGCATCAACCCAGCAGCAGGCCTGGTATCTGCTCCTTTGTGAGAGGAGGAACAGGAGGAGCACTGCCAGAGTCCTACAAAATTACCTCCAGCGGACTATTGGTGTGCATGTTTCTGTCAGAAACAGACTCCATGAGGGTGGCATGAGAGCCTGACGTCCTCTACCTGTGCTCACAGCCCAGCACCGTGCAGCTTGATTGGCATTCGCTAGAGAACACTCATTTGGCAGATCCGCCATTGGTGCCCCGTTCTCTTCACAGATGGGAGCAGGGAGCTCATGTGACAGATGTCAAAGGCTGTGGTGAACATTACGCTGCCAGCATGACCGGTTTGGCGGTCACTGATGTTCTGAGGAGGCATATCCTTAGAGGTTCACACAGACCTCCACGTGCTAGCCAACGGTACCCTGACTGCTGTTATGTACCGGGATGAAATCCTCAGACACACTGTCAGACCTTACGGTGGTGCAGTGGGCCCTGGGTTCCTCCTGGTGCAGGACAACACCCGGCCTCATGTGCCCAGAGTGTGTAGGCAGTTCCTGGATGACGAAGGCATTGATGCCATTGACTGGCCCTCACATTCCCCAGACCTGAATCCAATTGAGAACCTTTGGGATTTTTTGTATCAGTGCTTCCAACGCTGCCAAGTAGACTGTCCAGGAGATCACCGATGCCCTGATCCAGGTCTGGGAGACGTTGTCAGGAGTGCATACATACACACTACTGAGTCACATTATGAGTTGCCTTGATGAAAATTCACAGAAGTTTTGAGCACCTTTAATTTCAATTGTTTACTTTGATATTCGGTGTGATTTTGAATCTAGACCTCTATCGGTTGGTGATTTTGGTTTCCATTGATCGTTGTTACGTCATTTTATTCTCAGCAAATTACACAATGTACAGTTAAGATTTTGATCTTTAATATATTAAGTTCATCGAGACCTGATGTGTGATTTTGGTGTTCCATTAATATTTTTGAGCAGTGTACTTGGTCAAGTCAGGATAAAGTAATCTTGGAATAACTGTCAAGATACATGTTCCACTTTGCTGGTGTCTACAGGCTGATAAATATCCTGTATGAATCAACTTTCTTTCATGTATTATTTATAACTAAAGAAAAACTGTGGACTAATTAGCTCACATTTTTTGTGTCAGAGCTGTAAAGGCTATATTCGGGGGGAAAACTGCTCACACTAACATGTCATTGAAAGCAAAGGTCACTACCAAAGGTTTCTGGGGCTGCCTTCGTCGGAGCTTTCAAAGCACATTGAATTGCTTCTACATATGAACTGTGCTATATAAATAAACCGGCTCGCTTGCTACCTCTGATCGTACCATTACGGCTGACACAGTCATGGCGCGGACAGTTACCTAACGGGAGCTGCGGTTGGAAATGCTGAGGGGACCCGTGTTCGTCTGCTCTCACCACGCTGGCATGTTGAAACTATTAGGCTGGAGCTTAAGGTGCTACGTAGTCACATTGGGCCTCACGTACCACCTAATGAACACTTGTTCTTTCTCGGCCTCTCAATCCTCTCTTCCCATGTCAGACGGTGTATGACCAGTACTTCATCACTCTCTACAACATCGTCTACACCTCCCTACCAGTGCTGGCCATGGGAATATTTGACCAGGTGAATCTCCACACGCACACACACACACACACATTCTGTTTTTTTTTTATCTACAAATGACGTCACGCCCGAAGGACCTACGTGAACGGTCATAAAACGGGAATTGTCTGTCCCCCCATGGTGTGCAGGACGTCCCGGAGCAGCGTAGTCTGGAATACCCCAAGCTGTACGAGCCAGGTCAACTCAACCTGCTGTTCAACAAAAGAGAATTCTTCATCTGTATAGCTCAGGGCATCTACACCAGCATTGTGCTGTTCTTCGTACCCTACGCCGTGCTGTCCCAGGCCTCACAGGGCACCGGTGAACCCCTCGCTGACTACCAGACCTTCGCAGTTACAACGGCCACTGCCCTCGTCATCGTCGTCAGCGTGCAGGTGAGGTGGCGAGGGTCTGTGGTAGTTCCTGTCTGTGACGTATGTATGTTTGTAAATTTTTTTCATCTCTCTATTCTTCTCCCTGTTTGTGTTTTGGTGTGTGTGTGTGTTTTGGTGTGTGTGTGTTTTGGTGTGTGTGTAGATTGCCCTGGACACGGGCTACTGGACTGCCATCAATCATTTCTTTGTGTGGGGCTCGTTGGGCACCTTCTTCAGCATCATGCTGGCCATGCACAGCGAATCTCTGTTCAGCATCTTCCCCAAGCAGTTCCACTTCGTGGGCAGTTCCCAGAGCACTCTGGTCCAGCCGCTTGTCTGGCTTACCATCGCCTTGGCTACGGTCATCTGTATCGTTCCAGTTCTGGCTTTCCGCTTCCTCAAACTGGACCTGAAACCCCAGCTATCTGACACCGTAAGGACACTTTACACTCCATACCCCTTCCGCTTGATCCATCCCAGTTACTGGCCCAACACTTAGCAGATTTAAAAGCAGTTCAACTCATGTAGCTCTTAGCAATTAATTCATTTTGAAATCTGTGAATTGAAGCATGCTAGTTGGCTCCTGACTCTAGTCCTTCATGAGTCTCTGTTCTAGTCTACTTCACACTGTCAGCTTCCAGTCCTCTCTTTGTCCTGTTTGGTCTGATTCAGCAGAGGGGAGACAAACAGACAGAATCCAATGTCCCCAAATTCTAGCAATGATTAACTGTGTTTGCGTGCATCTCCGCTCTCTGTACACAGTAGCATCTCTGCTCTGTAAATATTGACTATATCCTTCCTAATAAACTGTAATCACATTATTCTAACAAATGAAACCTCTCCGCCCCCCCCCCCATCTACCTCAGGTACGTCACACCCAGCTGGTGCGTCAGAAGAAGCGGAAGCCAGCCGGACGGGGCATGGGAGGTGTCAGGGGTGGGGTTGGGGGCATGTCTGAGGGACGTCTGGGGATGAGGGGCGGGTCCAGGAGATCGGGTTATGCCTTTGCCCACCAGGAGGGCTTTGGGGAGCTCATTACCTCTGGGAAGAACATGAGGCTGTCTTCTTTGGCGCTGGCCAACTTCGCCTCCAGACACAGCTCCAGCTGGATTGACACGCTGCGCAAGAAGAAGCACTCCACCACACACCCCCCGCAGAGCGCCTCAGGAGAGAGCAGCCCCGCACCCAGTTACGTGTCCGGATCGGCTCCCCCTCTGTCCAATTCGTCCTCACTCCTAGGAGGGTCCCAAGACACGCCCCTCGAGGAGGGAACACACACGCCGCCTGTTTCACTCCCACAGACTGCCCCTGCCCAGGCATTGGCCGGCGGCGCTCTCACCCCCACCTCCGTGAGGAGTCCCGGGGGAGACTCGACTGGTGGCTGGACACTCAGTCTGGGAGCAGTACAGGTGAGACACACACACACGCGCACACACACACACAGGGCCGTGGCCTGGGCCCCCTCTCTTATAGACAACACTGACATTATTACAATCACTGGGCCCTTGCCAAATCATGGGCCACCTTTCCCCATGTTAGTTATGGCCCTGCGCACTCACACACCAGTAACCATCTGTTCCCGCTGTCCTGCAGGAGGCTCTGATTGGTTGGAGGGGTGTCGCTGCTCGCATCAGTGGAACGAACAGCCCGGGACCACCCCTTAATTCCAAGGAAACCAACCAGACAGTGAGAGATGGACAGGCAGATGGACGGACATAGAGAGATGAAAAGCTGTCACGTTTCACTGGATTCTCTCGGATTACTTGAAGACTACTGAATGTGGAATGCTGAGCTTGGGCTGTTTGGAATGGTACTGTCCCTGATATTGGAAGAGAACCAGAATTCCCCTTGCACGCTGGACACACACACACCTGGATCAACGCATCATTTCATTTGTAGGACACTGTTATTTATATATCTGTACGTCGGAGCCATTATGTGTCCACCAACAGTCACGCAGAAGCTACCCACAACTCACTTCTCTGTCTTTCTCAACCAATAAGACAGACTGGAAAAAAATGTTTCTTCATGTAAATTATGAAACCATCTGCTGAGAACCTTGGTTCCACAGAACCAATGAGAGAAACCAGACAAACACCCCACTGTGGGCCAGACATGTCGATGATGTTTACTGTTTGTCGGTATATGTCATAACTTTAGCCCTATGTTGTAGTTGATCATGTCACATGACCTGGCTCTTAGGTCTCATTTCAAGCCTTTTCCAGAAAGGAGAATTACATAACTCTGTAGTTTTCTGAGACTAGAATAGGGGAATGTTTTATGGCCATGTGGCCTGATCGAAAAGGTTATTGGTGATTGCGTGTGTCACAGGATGAAATAGCACAAAAGTTTTTTTTATATAGTCAGCTGTTCATCTGATCTGACATAGTACTCTAATATAAATCCTTAAAAATGCCTCTGTCAAAAGTCACTCAACAGTGATCACAGTATAAACAAATGCAGTGTAAACCAATGCAGTGTTAACTACTAATGCAGTGTAAACCAATGTAGTGTTAACCACCAGTACAGTAGCCAGTAAGGTTGTAGACTTTTTCCTGATACCTGTGTAGTATTTCTGAAATGAGGAATATCTCTAGAAACTGTATTCCTACTCACTAGTTCACCGCACCCAAAGGCTTAGTCAAAGCAGACAGTATTTACATATTGCATAATTCTACAACCTTAACATTCCGTCGGTCTCACTGTCGTTCTCTCTCACTGACCATTCAGATCAGTGTGTTATGATAGGAAGGTCCAGACAATAATTTGGCCAGATATTGAGGGGTTCAGTCAGCCAGCCAATGTCTGAATAATGCATAATGCCCTACATACTGGTGTACTATACTGTTTGTGGTCATTAGATTATGTTGAGAGTGTCTGTGTTCACTATTAGTTCTCAATGAGAACGATCTTCAACTTTACGGGAATACAGGACACAGCAACGCTACTCTTCTTCATCTTCATCCTCCACTGCACCATATTGGTGCACATGCTACATGCCCACAGACAGAACTCCAGCTATGTTTCAGACACTGAGTGAAACCAGTTCACATAGGCGGGGGAGGAGACGGGCTCGCCTGCACATATCTCTTGCTTCGGGTGGGGACTATGATTGTCCCCACCTTGGGACAATCGTTGTGATTTTCTAAAGTGTGTCTTTATAGCAAGACACATCATTAATCCAAGTTGGACTGTTTCTGAGATATCACTGATTAGCGATGTTACAGGTGGATCCATTTTATTGTGGTGGACAATAAGATCTTCAAGGCCTTCATGTTACTTTGGAGCAGTGTGGGAAAGTATGCTGAATGATGTATGTTTCTTAGTCATACATTCATACATGTAGTTAGCTAGAGATTGAGCTGATCTGGTAGCAGGAAAAGCCTAATTTAAATTTGTGAATTTAGGGAGAAATCTGGGGATACTTTAAGCCATAATTACTGTTTAATGATGATCAACCCACTCAATCCCTTCTCTAGCCATAAATTGTGTACAGTAGCTGATTTCTGCTATAGAGAATGTATCCAAGACGTCCTTCAAAACAACTGTAGTGATTAATTCCCTTTCACCCTTTATATAGAGCTCTGGTTAGAAAGCTATATGGTTGAGTCAGCACACCATGTCCACGAAAGACTGGTCCTGGATGTGGAGGGCTGAAACCCCTGGCAATAAGAGAGTAATGGAGTGCTGGAATTAGGACAGAACAGACCAAGGGAAATGGCTCCTAATAGTTTTTACTACTTCCGTGTTATCACCTCATACAATATTGTACTTCAAATACTGGGTATTTCTGGCACCCAAGCAAAGCACCTATTTGAAACCGCTTCAGGCACTTCTGTTAGAAATGTATGTTGTTGTTGGTTTCCATGGAGATGTTTGCTTAAACATGCTGGGTCATCTGTTCCAGAAGGTTGTTTAGATATTCTGTCCAGGGCCTCGTATCTAGTGTAATTGGCTGTTTGGAACAGGTCAATAAAGTATCAACATGTCAACCCTCTTGGAGAGAACACGCACTATATGGCTATTATTTTGCATTTTATGCATGCACTCTTAAGAAAAGAGCTTTTGGACTCTCCACAGGGACAAAAAGTGTCATTCTAATGGTTCAACCAAAATATCCTTTTGTTCTCTGCGGCTAAGGTTCGCATCCATGGGAGAGAAGCTCCGCCACTGCTTCAGGACCTTATGAAAAATTCTATTGAAGACTTGGGGTTGAATTTAAAGTTTGGGGTTAAAGTTAAGGATTTCGGGGAAAATAGGATTTGCAATATTTTTTATATCTCAAAAATGTTTTCCTTACTAGTTAAACAAACATTTGTTTCTGAATGAAAATGTCTGTTACAGAGAGAGAAAGAGATTGTGTGCATGAGCTCGTGAGTAATTGTTTGTCAAGTCTGTCTCAATCCAAAGAGGAAGTTGTGTGGTCCTGTGTAGCTCAGTTAGTACCGCATGGTTCTTGCAATGCCAGAGTCGTGAGTTTGAATACCCCTGAGAGACTGAAACTATAAACTATATGTGTGCACTCCACTGTATGTCACTCTGACTAAGAGTGTCTGCAAAAATGCTTAATGTTTTTGTGCGATTGGGAAATAAGTGTTTACAATAGAAACTATCAAACTAATCTATTGCTGCCTTAAGTACAAACACTGGTCTCAAAGTACAAAAATGCAAACCAGGCCTTATCTCATTAACCAAAAGTGCAATAAAAGGTGAATGTCTTTAGAGAAGAAGGTTATATTGGACTACTGACCATTATGACGCCATTATTGACTACAAAATACTTTCAATATTCTCTGCCTAAACTCCTGCCTAATATGCTGGTCAGAACTGAGCTGGGAAACCCTATGCGTACTGCAACAATTGCCTCAGAAAAGTGGCCTTTATGGGAGAATGGCAAAAAGAAAGCAATTGTTGAAGCAAACTCACATAAAATCTTGGCTAGAGTTTGCCAGAAGTTCTGTGGGTCACTTCTAACACCAAGTGGAAGATTAGCTTTTTAGTCACAAAGCTAAGCCCTATATTTGGCACAGGCCTAGCACTGCAAATCATCCTGAGAACACCATCCTTACTGTGAAGCGTGGTGTTGGCAGTATCATGATATGGAGATGCTTCTCTGCATCAGGGACTGGAAAGCATTAGAAGGTAGAGGGCATGGATGCAGCGAAGTACAGAGAAATCTTGGAAGAAAACTTGAAGAAAGTCTGCTAGAGACCTGGGAATTGGGAAAAGATTCATCTTCCTACAGGACAGGGACATATACATATATACAAACAAAAAGCTAAAGCCACACTGAAGTAGCTTAAAAACTAAAAGTTAAATGTCCTGGAGTGGCCAAATCAATTGGACCTCAGTCCAATTGAAAATATGTGAAAAGTGTAGAACATTTCTGTTCACCAAAGGTTCCCGTCCAACCTGACGGCTAAAGCAATTTTGCAAAGAAGAATGGGCAGGAATCGCTGTGTGCAAAGCTAGTAAAGAGTTGTCCAAATAGACTAATGGCTATATTTGCTGCCAAAGATGCCACTTCCAAATGTAAAATAATGGGGTTAATAATTCGATCAATTAGTGACCTATTTTGTATTTATAGTTAACTTAGAACAATTTGCCCATTTTATTTTTCGTCATTGACAAAAGCTTCTATTTAAACCTATTTTGATTTCATGTTGTAACACCAAAGAGGGTGGTCCAAGAGGGTGAATCATTTTGAGAGCCACTGTCATTTTAGAGTACTGAGTGTGCATAAGCTGATCCAGTAATTCACCCTTCAAATGTTGGTCAGTTCTATTGAGACCACTTGGGAGCTGATATGAGCTACTTCTGCGTCTTCGGGTTTGGGAAAGTTCTTGTTGTCTTCGCAGAAGTAAGACAGAAAAAGACTTGGAGGAAGGAAAGGGCAGGGTCTGTTAGCTGGTGCCTGGTTTTGTCTGACCTTTCCTTTCTATTATTAAATAACAGAAGGGGATTCATTAGATGTTTGTCATATGGTTCCACCAGTGCTGAATGCAGGCGTAAGGGATTTAACTGATCGCTGGGGCCCCAGTTGCTAAGGGGCAACCGATTATTTTGTTTATTTTATTTAAAAAATTGTCAAGTGGCGTCCTTGTTATGGAATCATACATTTTGTATTTTGTGCACCCAAAAGATCTCATTCAAAATATGATCAAAATGTTACCTATAATTAAAATAAAACAACTGGAAGAAAAAATTTAGTATTATCACAAAACAAATTAAAGGAACATGTGATCATCACAGTATTACACCAAGTCAGTTAAACTTCAGGGATGTCAGTCTGTCCAGTAATGAAACATAAAGGATTGTGAATCAATGTCACCTGTTTGGGTGCAAATGTAAGAGACAGCATGTGCACTGGAGAGGCAACAGCAAGACATCCCCCAAAAAAGGAATGGTTTTTCAGTTTAACGAGAAATGTCTGTTGAGGAAGAGTGGAAGTGTATTTGATGAAGAGGCGCGTCTGGCCCCACCAAGTCTCTAAAACACACTTGATGTTAATCAGGGTATTGCATAACATTTGCTCCTCTAATGAACTGGAACAGGTGTGGCCCATCAGCCCCACCCGCCTGAACTCACCTGGAGAGGTATGAAACTCTGAGCAAACTGGAATGTAACTAAATGCATGATATTGAGCTTGAGCTTGTAAGGCTACTGATAATCACATATACATACGTAAGTCGAAGTAACCAGACTTGACATCCCTGAATTCTGGGTCTCTGAACAGCCTGGGTGGTCCCAGGGACACATGCCGTTGTGGGCATCCCTGAGTTCTGGGTCTAGGTTGGTCCCAGGGACACATGCCGTTGTGGGCATCCCTGAGTTCTGGGTCTAGGTTGGTCCTAGGGACACATGCTGTTGTGGGCATCCCTGAGTTCTGGGTCTAGGTTGGTCCCAGGGACACATGCCGTTGTGGGCATCCCTGAGTTCTGGGTCTAGGTTGGTCCCAGGGACACATGCCGTTGTGGGCATCCCTGAGTTCTGGGTCTAGGTTGGTCTCAGGGACACATGCCGTTGTGGGCATCCCTGAGTTCTGGGTCTAGGTTGGTCCCAGGGACACATGCCGTTGTGGGCATCCCTGAGTTCTGGGTCTAGGTTGGTCCCAGGGACACGTGCTGTTGTGGGCATCCCTGAGTTCTGGGTCTAGGTTGGTCCCAGGGACACATGCCATTGTGGGCATCCCTGAGTTCTGGGTCTAGGTTGGTCCCAGGGACACATGCCGTTGTGGGCATCCCTGAGTTCTGGGTCTAGGTTGGTCCCAGGGACACATGCCGTTGTGGGCATCCCTGAATTCTGGGTCTAGGTTGGTCCCAGGGACACGTGCTGTTGTGGGCATCCCTGAGTTCTGGGTCTAGGTTGGTCCCAGGGACACATGCCATTGTGGGCATCCCTGAGTTCTGGGTCTAGGTTGGTCCCAGGGACACATGCCATTGTGGGCATCCCTGAGTTCTGGGTCTAGGTGGACTCTGAGCAAACTGGAATGTAACTAAATGCATGATATTGACCTTGAGCTCATAAGGCTACTGACAATCACACACACATGCATAAGTCGAAGTGACCAGACTTGACATTCCTGAGTTCTGGGTTTCTGACCCGTCTGGATGGATCCAGAAACACGTCATTTTAATGTTAGGCTCGTAACAAAAGGAGTAGATAACCTTTACTAAGGACTTCCAAGATATGGTAATTTACGATAACATTTGTTTACTTACAATATGTAGTCAGATTATATTCTAAGGTTACATTCCCTTGTACATATTTCCCTAGCCATCACCCGGTAATCTTCTTAGGGGTAAACCTTTCCAACCACTCTCCACTACCCCTTACTGCAGTTTTGCAGGTGGTGGCCACAGATAATAGCTTTTTCCTTATCCTTCCTGACTGATTCTTCTCTAGTTTTGTGTTTTGCTAGTGTCCTTGTCACTACTGGTAGCATGAGGCAGTACCTGCAACCCATTCAGATTGCATAGGTTGTCCAGCTTCTCCAGGATGGCACATCCATATGCAGGACGTTTTGCTGTGTCTCCCAGTACAGCTTCAAGAGCATGGAAGAGATTCCAGGACATGGGCCGTTACACAAGGAGAGCTGGACAGGGCTGTAGAAAAGCATCAACCCAGCAGCAGGTCCGGTATCAGCTTCTTTGTGGGAGGAGGAACAGGAGGAGCACTGCCAGAGCCCTACAAAATGACCTCCTGCGCGCCACTGATGTGCGTGTTTCTGGCCAAACTGTCAAAAACAGACTCCATGAGGATGGCAAGACCCAACTAATGTCTGCAGTTTTCCCTCTTTGATCCTTGAAGACTCTTTGGCCACTTGGACCATCCTCTTTACTGTGCGTGTGGTCAATATAGACACACTTCCTCCTCCAGGCCGATTGCTAACATCTCCAGTTGCTTTACATTTCTTAATTATTGTCATGATAGTAGAAATGGGTATTTTCAATCAATTAGCTATTTTGTATAACTTTTTCCTGATTTATGCAGCTCAACAACATTTTGTTGCACATCATTACTGTATTTTTTGGTCTTTCCCATAGTGATGGATGACTATGGGAATTGGCTTATTTGTCACAGTATATTATACCCCAGTGAAACAGATAGTTATGGCTTACCACTTAGGTGATCCTACTCAATCAGGTAAACTTAAAAACTTAAAATATGAATATACTTCAGTTACATATTAGTCATAAAAATGAATTGGGACACACGCTTTTTATTTAATTTATTTCACATTAGTTTTTTGCAATAATTTTACTTCAACTTAAGGTTATATTTTTATGAATATTTCAAATGAAAGGCCTAGAGTATAAACAGCACCAAAAAAAATCACACGCTGTTTTGTTAATGTTTCCCAAGGGTTTCGTGCCTCTGTGTCACCTCATATTTGTACCCCAGTGAAACAGGACATGGATGACAGCTTAACATTGACAAAGACTCAGACTTAAAATAGTAATGAAATCTTAATAAGAATACATAAATTATTTGTTAATAGAATTTCTGGGAGGACAAAGAATTGTGGCATTCAGGTTTTTTAATGTAAAAAATTTGAATGGGGTTTTCTCAAAATTTTCTCTCAATTAAAGATTAGTTTTTTACTGTAAGCTCCAGCGGATGAACAGAAATTGCAAGTTTTCCTAGTCTTTTTTTGTTAATATTTAGATGCCAATAATTATAAAGGCCATTGTATAATATAGTTAAAACGCATTACTCAGGGCTTCTCAAATGTTTTTGTCCCGTGACCTCATTTTGATATTTAATTAAAAATCACGTATTCAATATTCACTTTCTGAATTGGAGCTTTTATAATCTGTCAAATATGTTTTCATAAATCTGTAATAATACTGAAATCTGGATGATATTTGAAAGATTTGGGAAATTCAAGAAAACATCTTGGCTTCAACTGTATTAAAATAACATTGGGATATTCTAGAAAACACCTTGGCTTCAACTGTATTAAAATAACATTATCATTGAGGGGGATCTTTCTCCTCTGTCTGATTTTCTGCCTGCCTTAGGCAGACCCCTTATTCTCTACATTTTGCTATAGACTTAATTTTTTATTTCTGTATTTATTTCTTTTTTTGCCTTCAATCTACACACAATAACCTATGATAGGAACTTGAGATATTTTGTGTATATGATATATTTCATAAATTGGAAGACATTTCTAAAAATCAGTTTTTTCTTTGTCATAATGGGGTATTGTGTGTGTAGACAAAAGGAGGAGAAAGCTTTCCAAAGGCACTGTCATGTGGGGGCCCTCTAACAAAATCTCTCTTTGGGCCCCTGGATTTACTCGGCTCTGGTTAAGACCAATGTGCGCTATGTAAATCAACAGGGCATAACGACAGTCCTGACTGTGTGGTGGAGAGATATTGTTTGGAGAGCTTGAACGAAACTAACTTGTATAAACCTGGCTGTTTTTCATATTTGTCTTTGTTTCTAATTAGTACTTCAGGTGGTTTGACAGGAAAAATGTAATCATCTACACTGCAAATACATTGTGATTGATTTGGGATATAATTACCGACACAAAGAAATGATTCATATGGGAGCAAGGTAATGATGTCGTGGATCAGTCTGATGGTTTTTCTGCACACTTTGACTGTGCCAGCCGTCTACTGCTTTCCGAGTGAGACCTGTCCACGAAAAGGTACTCTTATATTACTAATTCAGATTGGATTATGTATGGATCATAGATACCTATTGCATGTAAAAGGTTTTATGTTTAAACAAACATTATACCAGGTATATTTGTCCTCTCCTTGTGATTCATTAATTCACTGTCATTATGAAACTAATCACAACCAGTTCGTTTTTTTTTTTATAATGACAGTGTAGGATTATCAGTACGTCAGTGATACTTTAACATATTTATTTAGAGCTAGGATGTCATCATTTGGAAAGCAGTGAATAAACCAATATCATTTTATATCACTTCAGCCCATGGACACCCACTGACTATAGTTAAACCTAAATATCTCTAACTAGGCCTGATCTAATGTAAATAACATTAAAATGTAAGTCTACTAATTATGAAAGTCCATGGTCCAGTAATGGAATTTGTCCATTTTCAAGGCTGGAACTAATCGTGTGTTTACTCAGACCCAAGGGTAAACAAGTAAGCCAAAAATGTGTCAAAAAAGAATTATATACCCAGATGTTTTCAGCTGGTGCTATCAGTTAGATTTTTGTCAGTTGTTCTAGATACTGTTCCATCTCTACTATGTTTGGTTTTTGTCAGTCGTTCTAGAGACTGTTCCGTCTCTACTGTCAGTTAGATTTTTGTCAGTCATTCTAGAGACTGTTCCGTCTCTACTGACAGCAGCATTATGATTACAGATATGTTTTATTCAGTTTGGGTTTGTTGTTTTTTTATTACTTGTGTGAAACATCTAGGCAATTACTGGGCTTTTCTCATGGGACAGATGTCCCATGAGGGTAGCAGGAGGAAAAATAACAGAGCGTGGGAAAGGAGAGTTTGTCAAGGGAACGACAGATATTGAGAGAAGATAGACACAAAGACATAGAGCTGGAAGAGAAACAGAAAGGCAAGCGAAAGAAGGGATGCATTAAAAGAGGAAGTAAGAAAATGGTTGGTGATCCGTTATGCAACCAGCCCGCTATTTATCAGTGCCAGGCAGTCAACCACAACCAACACCGTCAACTCGAGATAACTCACTGTGATTGCAACTGTGTGTGTGTGTGTGTGTGTGTGTGTAAAGTTTTGCCTCATCCTGTCCTCTGCATTCCCTCCAGAACCCCCTCCTGGGGTGCTAGTGTTGCATCCGGGCAGCACTCTGGTACTGGGCTGCAGTGGTTTGGTGGCGGTGAACGGCCGAAGGGTAAAGGTTAACGGGTCAGAACACCCCAGTAGGAGCACTGGAGTACACATCACCACAGCCATCGCCAGTAACGGAGCTACAGCCAGTGCTGTAACAGACGGCAATGTCATTGGGAAATACACGTCTGCTAACAGAGTGGACACTGCTTTCTTTAATGAAACGGACACCCCTGTCGTCAGCGGAACAGACCATTCCAAGACAAACCGCTTTGATGGAACTGTCACCAGGAGCCAAGAGGTCAGACACCTCACCACACTTCCTGCGAGACATTCAGACTCACAGAGCCGGCCTTCACCAATTGGGACTATGATCCTGCCAACCACAGACAGCAGAGTGGAAGGGGCTGTGACTGAGCTGCATTCAGATTGGTGGGATGAAAAGATGGACAGGGACTACGAGGAAGAAGTGGCAGAGGGCAGGACCGTGAGGGGGCAGAGAGAAAGGTCTCAGTGGAGGCTGAATGGGAAGCTGCTGAGAGGAAGAAATGAAATGGAAGGAGGAAAAAGAGTGTTGAGTAAGAGAGGTGCCATCCTGACCGTGCCCTCTGTGGATTTCACTGACTCTGGGAACTACAGCTGCCAACGAGGGGGCAAACTGGTCTCCTCACTGAGTGTGAGCGTGTCAGGTGAGTCATACACGTGGTCTCACATTTCCTGTATGTCAGATCAGATGGAAGGCCCAGTGGCTAAATCATGCAGTAGGTTTTGAAAGTGAGGCAAAAAGAGAGTACTCAAATAAATCAAATAAATGCGATTAGGATGCCTTCACGTGTTGTCCTTGACAACCAAGTGTGTTCTGTAACTGTCTTGTGTTGTGTCAGCAGTCATTAATGGTCTCATGAGAGCTGCTGGTTAACCTAACTGGAATATATTTCAGTTCCTCCAGAAAGGCCTACATTGTCCTGCTATAAGAGATCACCCAGCAGTAAGATCCGCTGCGATTGGACAGCCAGTCAACCGGTGACTCCTGCCCCTCAATGCTACCTCCTCGTACGAAAAACGTGAGATGCACACATCTTCGTCTCCTCCTCATCACCCTTTTCGTTCTCTACTTGCTGTTCATTGCATGAAAAGAACATGCGTTTTTGGGCATAGCTTAAGGAAGTGTACTTTAATTTAATTTACATTAATTTATAAGGGATAAGCCTCCCATTTTTAAATGAAAATGGATGGGACAAATATTTTCATTCCCGTATTTTGAAAGTATGAAAAAAACAATAATGCTTAATTTGTAAATTGCAAGGTGATGGAGGAAAAGCGAGTTTTAGCAGGGATATATGACTACCAGATGAACAAATATGGACTTGTACAATGTCTATCATCACAAATGCAGAGGGCGTAGAGAATAGAGGAGGTTTCAAAAGGTGCACACATTATTTTCTGTCTATACAGTCCAGGGTCTGTGTCTTTTATTAATGCATTTTATAGAATTTTACATAATCTTGCGTGCCTGGAGACAACATTTAAATTAAGACAGCATTAAATATTGAAATGACAAAGTTAAATGTAGGAAAATATAAAATGGCAGGTTTATTAGAGCAGAGTGGGAGAGAGATCATGTAATCAGTATTATATACTGAACAAAAATGTAGTTGGTGTTGGTCCTGTGTTTTATGATATGAAATAGAAGATAACAGAAATAGTCCATAAGCACATATCTTTAGTCCCAGTCATAAAATAACAATAGATTACAACCTAATTAATTTGTTTCAATTCATATTAATCCTGACTGATGCTTTTATATGAACAGTAACCCTGCAACTGCAATAGCAAAATAGTTTACTGTTGCTTGTTGTTTTTACTTCTGTTCAGTATAGTTCTGTTAGCAGTAGGGATGTGCTCTTGCTCTTACCACACAACAATAGCTGCAGTTCGGTCACACCTCTACAGTGTTGTGCAAACTAAGTAAACATGAATGTTACACATTCTAAAAATGAATTGATTAAATATGACCCTCCCTTGGGCTTGATACAACAAATACTAACATTTAATTAAAAAAGCCATGCCCTCCCCAATTATTCTCCTGGTACCAGTTACATACTTTTCAGAGACTCCCTAACACCCACCTCTGTCCTTCTACCATGTGTCTCCGCTCGTGTCTCCCTCACTCAGATTGTTCGGGTCATTTTCTCGTGTGAATTGCTCCTACTCAACCAAGATGTCTCGGTGCTGGTGTGTGTTGGAGCATCAGGTGGAGAACAACAGAGACTCCCACCTGGTCTACCTGTGTGTAACCAACACCGCTGGCAACACCACCAGTCACCCCCTTGACTTCCAGCCTCTGGACATCAGTAAGTGTGCGTCTGTGTTCATACCTTTGTACCTACAAGTATAGATTTCTTTTTTTTTCATGTTTGTCTTTCTGCCCAGAGCTGTTTTGAGAGAATACAGCAGACCACTCAATATGACCTGGTGATAATATTCTCCTGCACATATTGCGCCTTCTCTTTCGCCCACTTTCTTAACCCTTTCACACCTCCCTCCCTCCCTCCCTGCCTCCATTGCTCTCTCCGTAGTAAAGCCAGACCCCCCAAGCAACATTCAGGTGAGGGTTGTGGAGGGCCAGGAGAGGAGACTGTGGGTAAGCTGGTCTATCCCTCGTTCCTGGAAAGAAAGAGACCTCTACCACGAGCTGCGCTATGAGCTCAGATACCACACCGTGCCACAGGGAATACAGGTTTGTGTGCTCGCGTGGGTGTGCGTCTTTGTGTAATGGTCAACTCTAAAAGCCAGGATCAAAAGTCCATATTTTTTACCTGGCGGTGTGTGTTTGAAAAACTGGATTTAAGATGTAATCTGTGTATGTATTTGTGTGTGTGTATTTGTGTGTGTGTGTATTTGTGTGTGCGCCTGTGTGTGTTCATGTCTTTATTTAGATTAATGGGAGCACCACAATGCGGATGTATTGTATAACGGATGCGTTGCCTGGGGAACGGTACCTGATCCAACTCAGAGCTAAGGAGGAGTTCGACGGTTACTGGAGTGAATGGAGCGAACCAGTCTACGCGTCCACCTGGAAAGGTAACACACACACATACACACACGAACGCAACGGAAAGGCAAGAGAGAGAGCAAAATTCACACAGCTCAGCTTCTATTCAGTGAATTCTGTTTTCTGTATTTCTGCTCTTAGCAGATACTTACTACAGAGCTTTAGAATGTACCTGTTAAGCTCCTTAACCCTCCTGTTCATCGATTGTTTGCCCTCCTGCGTTTGTGAGTTTGTGTGAATCATAGTGACTGACTGTCCTATCTTATAGCCCCTGGGCCAACACCGCCGAATGACCTTTCTACTATAATGGTAAGAAGCACACAATTCACACTGTCCTCTTTAATTCAGTAGTCCTAGCCCTTTTTTTCTCTGTCTCATTCTGTCCATCCAGCAGGACATTGAGGGCACAGAGTCTGGCTCTGGGATGACTGAAGAACTCGAAGGTAAGTGGGAAGCAGGGCTGTTGTTCTGTATGCGCTGTCAGAAGCTGTGTTGTGTTGGTACAGTTGTGCTCAAAACGTTGCATATTTGTTTACCATTTCTAAAGAAAACATGAGTGAGCAGGCAATTTCATATGGTATTCACATTCAACTGTAGGTCATGAAAGAATGGCTCAATCATAAAACATAACATGGCAACAAATCTTTTTTTTACTGACACCTGTTCAAAAGTCTGCATACCCTTAGTTCTTAATACTGTGTATTGCCCCCTTTAGCATCAATGACAGTGTGCAGTCTTTTGTAATAATTGTCTATGAGGCCCCGAATTCTTGCAGGTGGTATAGCTGCTCTTTCGTCTTGCTAAATTCCTCCAGGTCATGCAAAGTCTTTGGTTGTCTTGCATGAACTGTAGGTTTGAAATCTCCCCAGAGTAGCTCGATGATATTAAGGTCAGGAGACTGTGATGGCCACTCCAGTACCTTCACCTGTTTCTACTGGAGGGTCAACTTGGCCTTGTGCTTAGGGTCTTTGTCGTGCTGGAAAGGCAAAGAGTAAAATGATGCATTCATCTTGAGAAAAAATTTCACAAGATTCCCCGTGCCTTTAGAGATCACACACAGCCAAAACATGTGGGGATGGTATTCTGTTCACTACAGGCCTTGTTGAGCCCTCTCCAAACATAGCGTTTATGGTTCGATTCTGGTCTTGTCACTCCAAATTACAGTGTGCCAGAAGCTGTGAGGCGTGTCATGGTGCTGTCAGGCATATTGTAACCAGGGTTTTTAGTGGCATTGGTGCAGTAAAGGTTTTTTTCTGGCAACTCGACCATGCAGCTAACTATTTAATATTGTGCTCCTTGAAACAACCACACCGTCTTTTTTCCAGAGAAGCCTGTGTTTCTCCTAAGGTTACCTGTGGGTTTTTCTTTGTATCCAGAACAATTATTCTGGCACTTTTGGCTGAAATCTTTCTACTTGACCTTGGCTTGGTATCAAGAGATCCCGGAATTTTCCAATTCTTAGTAAGTGATTGAACAGTACTGACTGGCATTTGCAAGGCTTTGGATATCTTTTTATATCATTTTCCACCGTTATAAAGATCCAGTACCTTGTTACCCAGGTCTTTTGACAGTTCTTTTCTAGTCGCCATGGCTCAGTATCTAGCCGGCTCAGTGCATCCATGTGAGAGCTTACAAACTCTTTGAGAGTATTTATACATAGACATAAACTGCAATTTAAAAAGCCACAGGTGCGGGAAATTCCCCTTTAATTGCCATTTTCACTTGTGTGTTTCACCTTGTGTGTCTGTAACAGGGCCAAACATTCAAGGGTATGTAAACTTTTCATCAGGGCCATTTGGGAGATTTCTGTTATCATTATAATTTAAAAAGGAGCAAAACAACTATGTGATAATAAATGGCTTCATATGATCACTATCCTTTTTTTTGCATGATCAGTCATATTTTCAAAATCAATACCAAAATGTCACAATTTTGGCCAGGGTATGTAAACCTATGAGCACAGCCGTATGTACTTTCGTCCAACCTTTTAAGGACCAATTTTCAACAAGTGATCTTGATATTACACAACATCCTTCACTTTTTGCAAGTCTTGATTTCTCAATAATTTCTTCAATAAATTAATGGGTAAAGTTTAGAATTTTGGCGATAGGGTTATGGTTTGAATTAGGGTTATATTCAGGAAAATCCATTTGGTCCTTTAAATATGATGTTTGTGTAGGCATTTGTATGCCTTATTTGATCAAATATTGATCAAATAGCATTTGCTAATGACAGTGGAAAAAGGTTCAGGAGTGGGGCAAATGACCGATGCTGTTTGAGACCACTGGATCAACCTAGGACACTTGGCCTGATATCTCAACGTCATACATCTCCTTGCCTTCTAGAGGATCATAACAGGAAGCTAATGTGATTACCTTAACAACACAAAATGCTTCAGGAAATACACAGACTGGCCCTTCTCACCTCACTTCATTCTTTCCAAGTCTCACACACACACACACACAATCACACACTTTCACTTCCACTCAGAGAATTTATATGAGGTACAGATAAAACTGTTTTACTAATCATTGTAATCATTATACTAGTTTTAGACAATGACTATAATATTTACAATGCCCCCCCCCCTCCCCCCCAGTCACTGAGTTGGATGGTGGTGTAGAAGTGTGGCCTCATGTCCTGTGGGTGATTGGTTCCTGTGTGTTGCTGTCAATCACTCTGCTCTCCATCTACCTCTACAGGTAAACCAGTATTCAGACAGTATTCAGCCAGAACACTCCTGCTTGTCTTCATATTGGCATCCTGTATTGTTGTATGACTGTACAAGTCTATGGTTGCCATGGATAATAATTAGTTCAAATGACCATGTCTGAGGTTATCATGAATAAACATTAGTTAAATTAAGCATGTCTGTGGTTATCATGAATAACAATTAGTTCAATTAAGCATGTCTGTGGTTATCATGAATAAACATTAGTTTACGATCTGTTGATTGATTAACTGTTGATTTTGTGATCTACTGAAAGAAATGTCACAACACCAATAAGTTATCTACCTTTAAATCCCTCTTGCTCCCTTTTTCTGCCCACCCTGTCAATCCTCAATCCTTTCTCGTTTCTCGTTTCCAATCTCTAACCCTGCTCCTCTATGTCTGTCAGACACAGGGTGAGATTCATGTCAAAACTGCAGCGACTGAGTCCTGTTTCCTCCTCTTCTGCTGGCCACTCCCTTCCAGCCACGGTCTTGCCTTACCAGGAAGGACATGCCCTCGTGAATTTCAACACTCCATGCTACAAGGAGCGCCTCCCACAGGACGAACAGAAAAAGGTGGAGAATGAAGGAGAGGAAGGAGAGGAAGGAGAGGAAAGAGAGGAAGAAGAGGAAATAGAGGAAGTTGTTCACTTCAACAACACAAGCTACTTTCTAGTCCAGAATAACTAATGTGCCAACTTGTGACTTTTCACCCCATGTTCCTCAATCGAATGGTTGGTATACAGTATTTTGGTGTATTGTGATTTTGTAAATAGTTGAGAGCAGAATTGTTTTAAAAATAAAATTATGTTAGGATACATTTTTCTAAAATGCTGTTCTCAGTGTATACTAACATTAATGTGAGGAAGTTTGTTTACACCATTATATAGATACGGCTCGTAGCAGGTGCAGTGTTCCGCGGAAAAAGATATATTCAAGATATATTTATTAAGCCTAAGGCCGAGTACCTCAGTACTATATAGTGCATGATTATATTGTTATATATATATATAGCTTGACTCTATTGTTTAACACTTATATACATATCTTATTGTCTGTCATTTCCCAACTGACTTTGGTACCTCACACAAATGCCCTGCCCACATCACTCCTCTAAATCAGTGACCAAGCCAAGCAGGGAAGCACTTATAGATTAAAAAGGGCAGATGCTCTGAAGTTTCCTACAAAGGTGGGAATCATTCAATTTTTTTAGACTTACTGCTGTTAAGTAGTCCCTAATGTGAATTTTAAACAGTACTGAGGGCAGAGCAAACATTTTTATGTGCTTGGGGATACTGTAATATTTAATTCCAATAGGTGGCAGTAAAGACTCAATATTGCAGTTCAGGACAGCGCTATTGGTATTTAGATTTAGATTCAACTTTATTGTCATTGAACAAGTACGAAACGAAATGCAGTTAGCATCTAAGCAGAAGTTCAAATAGAAGAGGGCAGGGAATGTACAAATATTTAAATATAGTTTATGTTACGAGTGGGACAATCAGTGCCAATTGTGGGGCCCTAGGCAGGATCATGAAAATTGGCCCCACTCGAGTAAAAAATTTCATTACAATCATTACAATTACAATTTTTACAATTTTATGAAGGAAGAGAAAGCACATGAGACGACAATTTCAATATTTAAGTTTATGAATGTGTATTAAGTGTAGCAACAGCCTACATATGAAAAAATATTTACACGATGAAACTCAGATTTTGGTTGCATTGGACCTCTGTTTACTAAATCAGATCTCATTGCACCTGACAAGACAAAAGGCCAGTCAGCTGGATCAAGAGGTGGAGCTTGCTGGACTTTAGCTGAAACATCTGCAGAAGGTGCCTCAGTTGGAGTAGTCTCTTTTGCTTGGGAATCAGATGGATGGGATTCTGAAGACTGCGGTTTTGCCTCAGGATCAGCAGATGACCCTTAAATATTAAATATACATTAACACAAATGAATGGACAGTGTAAAGGCTGATTTAAATAAAGTAGGCACAATGTTGTGTTGTACAATATAAATTAATACAACTAGTGTTTTATTAAGAGTGCAACTAAAAATTATAATCCTCACCAGTAGCACTACGGAAACATTCTGATGTTGCGCCATCATGGACTGAGTCTGTGACTGTGGCTGCAGCTGTGTGTACATTAAGGAATTTCAGCATAGCCCCTAGTACATAAAAGACAGAAAGCACACGTAAAAAATTAGGCATATAAAATAAGGATAAATTAAAGGTGTTTTTGTAATGCATAAGATACTGTTACAATTATGCATAATGACTAGAAATGCAATACTACATTTCAGCTTAAGACATTTATGATGATCACAATAACACTTTTTTTTCTTTGCATTATTTAGACATTTTATGATGGGTTAAATATGAATTTGGAAAGAGGGAGAATATTTTTAGCGGGGAGGGAGAATGGGTGGGGTGGGTTAGGACTGCATGATAAATAATGAAATTTGATTTTGCTCAAAATTATAATCGTGATTAGTAAGGACCATTATTCTCAGTTGAGAAATTGCAGAGAAAGAGACAGTTAACGTAAATTAATTGCATAATTAACTAATCAAAAGGGGTAAAACGGCCATTTTGCGTACTCTTTACAACCTAATTACTCTTCACCTAGGCTAGGCCTGAGATGGCCCATCCATCCATCCATCTTCTTCCGCTTATCCAGGGCCAGGTCGCGGGGGCAGCAGTCTAAGCAGGGATGCCCAGACTTCCCTCTCCCAGGACACTTCCTCTAGCTCTTCCGGGGGGACCCCGAGGCGTTCCCAGGCCAGCCGGGAGACATAGTCCCTCCAGCGTGTCCTAGGTCTTCCCCGGGGTCTCCTCCCGGTGGGACGGGACCGGAACACCTTCCCAGGAAGGCGTTCCGGAGGCATCCGAAACAGATGCCCAAGCCACCTCAGCTGACCCCTCTCGATGTGGAGGAGCAGCGGCTCTACTCTGAGCTCCTCCCGGGTGACCGAGCTTCTCACCCTATCTCTAAGGGATCGCCCGGCCACCCTGCGGAGAAAGCTCATTTCGGCCGCCTGTATCCGGGATCTTGTCCTTTCGGTCATGACCCAAAGCTCATGACCATAGGTGAGAGTAGGAACGTAGATTGACTGGTAAATCAAGAGCTTCGCCTTGCGCCTCAGCTCTTTCTTCACCACGACAGACCGATACATCGACTGCATTACTGCAGAAGCTGCACCGATCCGTCTGTCAATTGCTCCCGTTCCATCCTTCCCTCACTCGTGAACAAGACCCCTAGATACTTAAACTCCTCCACTTGAGGCAGGCACTCTCCACCAACCTGAAGTGGGCAAGCCACCCTTTTCCGACTGAGGACCATGGCCTCGGATTTGGAGGTACTGATTTTCATCCCCACCGCTTCACACTCGGCTGCAAACCGTCCCAGCGCATGCTGAAGGTCCTGGTTAGAAGGGGCCAACACGACAACATCATCTGCAAAGAGCAGAGACGGAATTGTGTGGTCCCCAAACCTGACACCCTCCGGCCCCTGGCTGCGCCTAGAAATTCTGTCCATAAAAATTACGAACAGAACCGGTGACAAAGGGCAGCCCTGCCGGAGTCCAACATGCACTGGGAACAAGTCTGACTTACTGCCGGCAATGCGGACCAAGCTCCTGCTTCGGTTGTACAGGGACCTGACAGCCCTTAGCAAAGGACCCAGGACCCCATATTCCTGAATCACCCTCCACAAGATGCCGCAAGGGACACAGTCGAATGCCTTCTCCAAATCCACAAAACACATGTGGATTGGTTGGGCAAACTCCCATGAACCCTCCAACACCCCGTAGAGGGTATAGAGCTGGTCCAGTGTTCCACGGCCCGGACGAAAACCCCACTGTTCCTCCTGAATCCGAGGTTCTACTATCGGCCGTATTCTCCTCTCCAGAACCCTGGCATAGACTTTCCCGGGGAGGCTGAGAAGTGTGATCCCCCTATAGTTGGAACACACCCTCCGGTCCCCCTTCTTAAAAAGAGGGACCACCACCCCGGTCTGCCATCCCAGAGGCACTGTCCCCGACCTCCACGTGATGTTGCACAGGCGTGTCAACCAAGACAGCCCCACAACATCCAGAGACTTGAGGTACTCAGGGCGGATCTCATCGGTGCCTTGCCACCGAGAAGTTACTGAGAATTTAAACAACTAACGTACAATAACTTCATCAGAGGGTAAAAATCTATACAAAATGCATGGGTAGATAATTCTTAACACGCTAAATGTGGCCCAATTTTTCCATGTCTGTCTGTCTGCGATCATTGTATTGTTACATTTATTATTATTAAAACTAATACAGCAAAAATAACGCATTATTTATAGAAGTCAGAAGAACATACCTTTACTTTGAGCTTGTCTTTCTTCCTCAAACATTTTCATCTTCCTCTTCGCAGCTCCAGTCAGATGGCGTTTGGATGCCATTTCTATTAAAATTCTGATTTCAATTCAATTAACTAAAAAGCATAGCTGAGTTGCTGACATGACTTCGACTCTGACGAGACTTTGTGACGTTATGACAGACAAGAGGCAATCCAAATATGTGAAGTCGATATTACCATAGAGATTATAATATTTGGTATTTTATTTTTGACAACACATTTTTCATGCAAAATGCCTAATATATAGGCCTAAGCAACTAAGCATTACTAAAGTTTAGAGTGCCACAAATTAAAAAAAATTGTCTCTTGTTTCTAAAAAGTGAGCATTTTGGAGAGAAGTGTGGTGGAGTCAGTGTGTGTGAATACGGTGATAATTACGGTACTCGAGGTCTCCTACTATATCACCGGCGGCATTATGCAAATTAGTGTGTGACGCCCTACTGTGTATATTTCTTATGTTTTCGTATTTTATTCATTCTATTCTTATGTATTTATGATATTTTTCTGAAATTTGTCATGTATGAACTATAGCCTACAGAGCTATCCTTTTAATGTATGTAGTGGGTCTGGGTATTTTTGTAGCTACCGTCTTTGTGAACTGTATCATGTTTAGTAAGGTCCACGCAATGATTAGTCTAAAAGTGCTCACCCGAGCTTTTAGTAACATTATTAATAACATATTTAGTATGAAGGTCATACGATTGGGGGCCCCCCTTGAAAGGTGGGACCCTAGGCGACCGTCTATATTGCCTAATGGACAGGCCGGCTCTGGGGACAATAGTTGTGCAATCGAGGGAAATAGAATGTGCAAGGTGCATGTGCCACTGAAATGCAGGGTCAGCAGCAGCAGCGAGGTTCCCGAGGTAGACACGTACCTGTAGCAAATGAAAACCTCCATTATCAGACTTTGCAAGGTGCTAGGGTAGCGTGTGTGTAATGGAGAGGTAAAAACATAAGTAACTAAACAGCGAAGGATCACGTTCTTGTCTATGTCAGGAAAACACGGCACCACACGGTCTCAACAAACATAGAAACAATAACCCGTGGGATGTATGGGGTCCCATCTAAGCCAAAAATGTCCAATGTCTTCTTGTTTGCTTTTTAGCATACCTTGGTTGATGTCGTTTGCTTTGTTAGATTTTCATGTTCATTGACTAGTGGTTCACCTCGGTCGTTGCTCGTGTCTTTGTAACTTGTCTGTATATGCAAGGGTCCCTGATGATCCTGCGCAGACATCGCTTGTGCTGGAGGTCTACGATATCAGGAAGCTGGGCCCCAGTGATGTGCTGAGGGTATTTCACCACCCGTTGCAGGGTCAGCTACGGAGCAACCGTTAAACAACCGATAAAACACACTGTGCCACAGTTTGTCAGAATGCTCTCGATTGTGCAGCGGTACAAGGATATTGGAGGACAAGCGGGCTTTCTTCAGCCTCAAAAAGTACAGGCGTGACACTTCCTCTATGCCCCATAGTGTGCCACATAGTGACGGAAATCTTAAGTGTGAAGGTGGTTTTTTGCTTGTACAGGATATATGAAATATCCTGTACAAGCAAAAAGTCAGACCTCTACAACAAATGATGAGGTTTTGCAATCATGCTCCTGGTGTTGTGATTACAAAAGTGTAGACAATGATGCACAGTTTTTCCCCATATTTTAACCTAGCTTAAATATGTCTTGCCACGGAGAACTAACCGCTGTGTTTCAGAGCTGATACGTATAGAAAGTAGGGCATATAATTAATGTCACTTTCTGTGTGAATCAAAAGTATAATCAACGTGTAATGGATGAAAGTTTGTGTACTATCAGAGAAGTTTGTGTACTATCTGCGTATTTTGTAAATGTTTATGAAATTCACTGGCGTCGCTATTGGGGGTGCTGTTGCACCAGGGCCCGTGGTGGGTGGTGGGCCCGTGTTTGGTGATGAGTGGGACCGTGTTTGGTTAGGAGTGGGACCGTGTTTGGTTAGGAGTGGGACCGTGACCTCACAACGTCTAGTTTTTGTTATAAGGCAATTTGCATTGCCATATTTGACTTACAGTGTGTTAAACTGGATTCAATGGAGTGGGTGGTCAAGAAAGTGCTGCTAGGTATACCCTCTACACCCCCAAACCCCCCCCCCCCCTATTTGCATAGTCCAAATTCAGGAAGATGGTCTTGCACTGGAGCCAATGGAGTGGGTGGCTAAGAAAGTGCTTCTGGCTATCTATTTTCCCCCATGAATTGACATGGATTCATATGGATTCTTTATACCACAGTGAGTAAATCTCTAAAGCCATGTTCCACTTCACAAGTCAAAAAAAAAATCAGGTAGTCTCGTACATTTTATGCTTTAGTTTTGTTGTTATTTTAAGCCTATGTTATTCTTGTATTATTCTAATAAGTAATATTTGCTATTTGCATTCATTTGGAACGTGTTAAAAATGCCCTATCTTTACATTGAGAATGAATTATACCCAGTTCTGTATTGACATTGGCACTTTTATTCTGAAGGTTTCGTCGTTACAATACGATTATGGTGTCATCGTTGCCGGCATGAGACACCATTATCAGAATACTCATGAATAATTCTGACTGACTTCACTTTTCCGATATCTCATTTACCTTCTCCGATATAATGAATAATTTGTTCCGAATGATCTTTCTGAAAGGTAAGTTATTCAACATATATGCAGCTCGTTTGAACCTTTGTTACATTTTGAAACTTCATTTTGCAGGCTTTTGTGAAAACATGCAACAAATAAGACTAATGAATGAACAAGAATGTGTCGTGAAACAACTTTTAAAGTGTGACGCCTATTTGTTTTAGCAGAAGTCCTGTTCACCAAATTATCCCGGTTTATATAAAAAATACTGTATTGTTCCCACATACGAGCCAAACAAACAACTTCGTAGAACTGCGTAGCGAAGCAACAGTTCTCATCAAAGCTCAAATTCATTGCCAAAACAACCCATCATATTTATGACCAAGTAATGAGGTTGTAATTTCCCAATGAGGTTATTTTAACAAAAATACTCCAATAAATTCACATTTAGCATTATAATACTAACCCACATTTATATATATAATATACGAATATTTCTTCAGATAGTGATGTATCCTGACTCTGCTGTTTAAGTACATTATACGAGATCCTTGAAGCCTGAATGCCAATGTATTGCCATTAAGAGGATAATGTCAGCTATGCTATTGCAGAGTTGTAATCTCCTTTCTTTCAGTGTTGTTTCAGCTGGTTAGCCTGGGCATCACACTTAACTGTAATGTTACTCAACATCACAATGGTACCACAACCTATCACCTCTCAGAGACCCCACCTTCAGAAAGTTGTGTGTCACAGTGGATGCTTCCAAACGTGAGTGACAGCAGAAATAACCTAAATCACTCAAAAGTCAAATTCATCTGTCAGGTTTTGGGTATGAATAAGACTTACCCGGAGAAACCCTTCCTGTGTTCTGTTTGTTTAGGGCTCCACGCTGAGTTTTAATCACGAAGCAAACTTTGATATGTTACTGGTTCTGACAAATCAGTCCATCACCAGCAAATTTTTTCTGGGCCCTGTGAAGTACACATTAGAATGTGTAAAGCCAAAGGTACTGTACGAAATGCAAAATTTTGCTGCTTTAGGGAACGTAGGAGGCATTGAAATGTGTATATAGAACAGCAAACAGATGAGTTGGGGATCTCATATGATTTGTACTTTTTTAATGTATTATTTGTTGGTCTATATGAGTATGTTGTCCTTGTGTTGTATGTGTACACTGTGCCGCAAACAACATCTGTCCTTGGTCATAATTAAGTCTTATTGTTACTTTTACTGTTACCATTTCATTTGGTTTTCACCTGTGGATATGTGAGGGAGAAAATGTATGTATTGAGTAAAAGAATAGCAGAGTGAGACATTCAGAAATAATCAGAGGACCATGCACATTCAAGTGCTGATTGGATCAATGCATGGCTGGGCTTGTGAAGGTCCCCAATACATTACTTTGTCTTATTGTCACCTTTTTCTGTTGTCTTTCAGGTGCTGATTGAACTACAATGTGAGTATAACCCCATTTTGAAAATAAAAAAACACACCCATGCATGCATGCACAGGATCTCAAGTTTCTATCAATGTGATAATCTTTTTTTTTAACTATTAAAAAATTATTTACATTAACCCCAGATCTAAACCTAAACTAATCCCTTAATTCTAAGCCTGACTTTCAAAGCCAAGCCTTAAATGTTTGTGTTTTATAATGTATGAGCTTTACACACTGAAGTGCACTGAGTGGAAAACAGCACCAGTAAAAAAAAAGCATTTACAGGAACATCTTCACCAGTGAATTCAACATAGCATTTCACATCCCGAAGAAGGATTTCTGCAAGGCAATGTGACACACTCCAAAAAGGGGTCTTATATTTACAATGTCAGACATCTGATAATCCACTTTCTGTTTTCTAGGTAACTGCACTTTAAAATCTTGCATCCTGAAACCAAACCTTGACAACATAGAGAGTGAGTGCATCCGTTCTCATACTTTTCATACTGGCATAAACCTTTGAGTCTTCTGTATATGAATGGGTAAAGGTATACTGTCATTTTCATTTAGTCAGCCCCAGTGGCGTCGATAGGCCTGGGCGTCTGGGGCTATAGCCTCTGGTCTTTTATGAATAGACCCGGATCTCAAATTGACAAAAATAAATATATAAATAAATGTGATCTATCTGTACCTGTTAAGCCCCTTAAACCTCCTGTTCATCAATTGTTTGCCCTCCAAACACACACATCCACACAGTTAGCCGGGGGGCTGTGTGCGTTTGGGAGTTTAAGTGGGAAGCAGGGCTGTTGTTCTGTATGCCCTGTCAGAAGCTGTGTTGTGCTCAAAAGTTTGCATACCCTTGGAGAATTGGCAATATGAGTGAGCAGGCAATTTCATATGGTATTCACATTCAACTGTAGGTCATGAAAGAATGGCACAATCATAAAACATAACATGGCAACAAATCTTTTTTTTTTACTGACACCTGTCCCAAAGTCTGCATACCCTTAGTTCTTAATACTGTGTATTGCCCCCTTTAGCATCAATGACAGTCTTTTGTAATTGTTGTCTATGAGTCCCTGAATTCTTACAGGTGGTATAGCTGCTCTTTCGTCTTGCTAAATTCCTCCAGGTCATGCAATGTCTTTGGTCGTCTTGCATAAACTGTATGTTTGAAATCTCCCCAGACTGGCTCAGTGATATTAAAGCCAGGAGACTGTGTTGGCCACTCCAGAACCTTCACCTTTTTTTGCTCTAACCACTGGAGGGTCAACTTGGCCTTGTGCTTAGCGTCTTTGTCGTATTCTGGTCTCGTCACTCCAAATTACAGTGTGCCAGAAGCTGTGAGGCGTGTCATTGTAACCAGGGTTTTTAGTGGCATTGGCACAGTAAAGGCTTTTTTCTGGCAACTCGACCATGCAGCTAACTATTTAATATTGTGCTCCTTGAAACAACCACACCGTCTTTTTTCCAGAGAAGCCTGTGTTTCTCCTAAGGTTACCTGTGGGTTTTTCTTTGTATCCAGAACAATTATTCTGGCACTTTTGGCTGAAATCTTTCTACTTGACCTTGGCTTGGTATCAAGAGATCCCGGAATTTTCCAATTCTTAGTAAGTGATTGAACAGTACTGACTGGCATTTGCAAGGCTTTGGATATCTTTTTATATCATTTTCCACCGTTATAAAGATCCAGTACCTTGTTACCCAGGTCTTTTGACAGTTCTTTTCTAGTCGCCATGGCTCAGTATCTAGCCGGCTCAGTGCATCCATGTGAGAGCTTACAAACTCTTTGAGAGTATTTATACATAGACATAAACTGCAATTTAAAAAGCCACAGGTGCGGGAAATTCCCCTTTAATTGCCATTTTCACTTGTGTGTTTCACCTTGTGTGTCTGTAACAGGGCCAAACATTCAAGGGTATGTAAACTTTTCATCAGGGCCATTTGGGAGATTTCTGTTATCATTATAATTTAAAAAGGAGCAAAACAACTATGTGATAATAAATGGCTTCATATGATCACTATCCTTTTTTTTGCATGATCAGTCATATTTTCAAAATCAATACCAAAATGTCACAATTTTGGCCAGGGTATGTAAACCTATGAGCACAGCCGTATGTACTTTCGTCCAACCTTTTAAGGACCAATTTTCAACAAGTGATCTTGATATTACACAACATCCTTCACTTTTTGCAAGTCTTGATTTCTCAATAATTTCTTCAATAAATTAATGGGTAAAGTTTAGAATTTTGGCGATAGGGTTATGGTTTGAATTAGGGTTATATTCAGGAAAATCCATTTGGTCCTTTAAATATGATGTTTGTGTAGGCATTTGTATGCCTTATTTGATCAAATATTGATCAAATAGCATTTGCTAATGACAGTGGAAAAAGGTTCAGGAGTGGGGCAAATGACCGATGCTGTTTGAGACCACTGGATCAACCTAGGACACTTGGCCTGATATCTCAATGTCATACATCTCCTTGCCTTCTAGAGGATCATAACAGGAAGCTAATGTGATTACCTCAACAACACAAAATGCTTCAGGAAATACACAGACTGGCCCTTCTCACCTCACTTCATTCTTTCCAAGTCTCACACACACACACACACACACAATCACACACTTTCACTTCCACTCAGAGAATTTATATGAGGTACAGATAAAACTGTTTTACTAATCATTGTAATCATTATACTAGTTTTAGACAATGACTATAATATTTACAATGCCCCCCCCCCTCCCCCCCAGTCACTGAGTTGGATGGTGGTGTAGAAGTGTGGCCTCATGTCCTGTGGGTGATTGGTTCCTGTGTGTTGCTGTCAATCACTCTGCTCTCCATCTACCTCTACAGGTAAACCAGTATTCAGACAGTATTCAGCCAGAACACTCCTGCTTGTCTTCATATTGGCATCCTGTATTGTTGTATGACTGTACAAGTCTATGGTTGCCATGGATAATAATTAGTTCAAATGACCATGTCTGAGGTTATCATGAATAAACATTAGTTAAATTAAGCATGTCTGTGGTTATCATGAATAACAATTAGTTCAATTAAGCATGTCTGTGGTTATCATGAATAAACATTAGTTTACGATCTGTTGATTGATTAACTGTTGATTTTGTGATCTACTGAAAGAAATGTCACAACACCAATAAGTTATCTACCTTTAAATCCCTCTTGCTCCCTTTTTCTGCCCACCCTGTCAATCCTCAATCCTTTCTCGTTTCTCGTTTCCAATCTCTAACCCTGCTCCTCTATGTCTGTCAGACACAGGGTGAGATTCATGTCAAAACTGCAGCGACTGAGTCCTGTTTCCTCCTCTTCTGCTGGCCACTCCCTTCCAGCCACGGTCTTGCCTTACCAGGAAGGACATGCCCTCGTGAATTTCAGCACTCCATGCTACAAGGAGCGCCTCCCACAGGACGAACAGAAAAAGGTGGAGAATGAAGGAGAGGAAGGAGAGGAAAGAGAGGAAGAAGAGGAAATAGAGGAAGTTGTTGGTACTCGAGGTCTCCTACTATATCACCGGCGGCATTATGCAAATTAGTGTGTGACGCCCTACTGTGTATATTTCTTATGTTTTCGTATTTTATTCATTCTACTCTTGTATACATATATAAAATATGTATTTATTATATTTTTCTGAAATTTGTCATGTATGAACTATAGCCTACAGAGCTATCCTTTTAATGTATGTAGTGGGTCTGGGTATTTTTGTAGCTACCGTCTTTGTGAACTGTATCATGTTTAGTAAGGTCCAAGCAATGATTAGTCTAAAAGTGCTCACCCAAGCTTTTAGTAACATTATTAATAACATATTTAGTATGAAGGTCATACGATTGGTTGCCCCCCTTGAAAGGTGGGACCCTAGGCGACCGTCTATATTGCCTAATGGACAGGCCGGCTCTGGGGACAATAGTTGTGCAGATACAAATGGCATTCTAGATGTGCAATCGAGGGAAATAGAATGTGCAAGGTGCATGTGCCACTGAAATGCAGGGTCAGCAGCAGCAGCGAGGTTCCCGAGGTAGACACGTACCTGTAGCAAATGAAAACCTCCATTATCAGACTTTGCAAGGTGCTAGGGTAGGGTGTGTGTAATGGGGAGGTAAAAACATAAGTAACTAAACAGCGAAGGATCACGTTCTTGTCTATGTCAGGAAAACACGGCACCACACGGTCTCAACAAACATAGAAACAATAACCCGTGGGATGTATGGGGTCCCATCTAAGCCAAAAATGTCCAATGTCTTCTCGTTTACTGTTTAGCATACCTTGGTTGATGTCGTTTGCTTTGTTAGATTTATGTTCATTGACTAGTGGTTCACCTCGGCCGTTGCTTGTATCTTTGTAACTTGTCTGTCTATGCAAGGGTCCCTGATGATCCTGTGCATCCTGCGCAGACACCGCTTGTGCTGGAGGTCTACGATATCAGGAAGCTGGGCCCCAGTGATGTGCTGAGGGTATTTCACCACCCGTTGCAGGGTCAGCTACGGAGCAACCGTTAAACAACCGATAAAACACACTGTCGCGCAGTTTGTCAGAATGCTCTCGATTGTGCAGCGGTACAAGGATATTGGAGGACAAGCGGGCTTTCTTCAGCCTCAAAAAGTACAGGCGTGACACTTCCTCTATGCCCCATAGTGTGCCACATAGTGACGGAAATCTTAAGTGTGAAGGTGGTTTTTTGCTTGTACAGGATATATGAAATATCCTGTACAAGCAAAAAGTCAGACCTCTACAACAAATGATGAGGTTTTGCAATCATGCTCCTGGTGTTGTGATTACAAAAGTGTAGACAATGATGCACAGTTTTTCCCCATATTTTAACCTAGCTTAAATATGTCTTGCCACGGAGAACTAACCGCTGTGTTTCAGAGCTGATACGTATAGAAAGTAGGGCATATAATTAATGTCACTTTCTGTGTGAATCAAAAGTATAATCAACGTGTAATGGATGAAAGTTTGTGTACTATCAGAGAAGTTTGTGTACTATCTGCGTATTTTGTAAATGTTTATGAAATTCACTGGCGTCGCTATTGGGGGTGCTGTTGCACCAGGGCCCGTGGTGGGTGGTGGGCCCGTGTTTGGTGATGAGTGGGACCGTGTTTGGTTAGGAGTGGGACCGTGTTTGGTTAGGAGTGGGACCGTGACCTCACAACGTCTAGTTTTTGTTATAAGGCAATTTGCATTGCCATATTTGACTTACAGTGTGTTAAACTGGATTCAATGGAGTGGGTGGTCAAGAAAGTGCTGCTAGGTATACCCTCTACACCCCCAAACCCCCCCCCCCCTATTTGCATAGTCCAAATTCAGGAAGATGGTCTTGCACTGGAGCCAATGGAGTGGGTGGCTAAGAAAGTGCTTCTGGCTATCTATTTTCCCCCATGAATTGACATGGATTCATATGGATTCTTTATACCACAGTGAGTAAATCTCTAAAGCCATGTTCCACTTCACAAGTCAAAAAAAAAATCAGGTAGTCTCGTACATTTTATGCTTTAGTTTTGTTGTTATTTTAAGCCTATGTTATTCTTGTATTATTCTAATAAGTAATATTTGCTATTTGCATTCATTTGGAACGTGTTAAAAATGCCCTATCTTTACATTGAGAATGAATTATACCCAGTTCTGTATTGACATTGGCACTTTTATTCTGAAGGTTTCGTCGTTACAATACGATTATGGTGTCATCGTTGCCGGCATGAGACACCATTATCAGAATACTCATGAATAATTCTGACTGACTTCACTTTTCCGATATCTCATTTACCTTCTCCGATATAATGAATAATTTGTGCCGAATGAGTGCTTTCTTTCTGAAAGGTAAGTTATTCAACCTATATGCAGCTCGTTTGAACCTTTGTTACATTTTGAAACTTCATTTTGCAGGCTTTTGTGAAAACATGCAACAAATAAGACTAATGAATGAACAAGAATGTGTCGTGAAACAACTTTTAAAGTGTGACGCCTATTTGTTTTAGCAGAAGTCCTGTTCCCCACAGGAGACCATGGTTCAATCACCAACTCTTTCAAGTTGTCTCCCTCAGTACTGTAACTCACTAATTTATAATTTATGAATAATGTAAAAATGGTTAGCTGAACGCCTTTGCAAATAGGTTTGTGGGATTCGGCAGGTGAATTATCAGATGGCAGCTGTACGTTGACCAGACGTCCCGTTTTGCCCGGGAATGTCCCGGTTTCAAGCTGGGTGTCCCGGGTCCCGACAAATATCTGTAAAACATTTAAACGTCCCGGTTTTCGACATTCTCCACCAAATTGTCCCGGTTTATATAATAATACTGTATTGTTTCCACATACGAGCCAAACAAACAACTGCGTAGAACTGCGTAGCAAAGCAACAGTTCTCATCAAAGCTCAAATTCATTGCCAAAACAACCCATCATATTTATGACCAAGTAATGAGGTTGTAATTTCCCAATGAGGTTATTTTAACAGAAATACTCCAATAAATTCACATTTAGCATTATAATACTAACCCACATTTATAAATAATATACGAATATTTCTTCAGATAGTGATGTATCCTGACTCTGCTGTTTAAGTACATTATACGAGATCCTTGAAGCCTGAATGCCAATGTATTGCCATTAAGAGGATAATGTCAACTATGCTATTGCAGAGTTGTAATCTCCTTTCTTTCAGTGTTGTTTCAGCTGGTTAGCCTGGGCATCACACTTAACTGTAATGTTACTCAACATCACAATGGTATCACAACATATCACCTCTCAGAGACCCCACCTTCAGAAAGTTGTGTGTCACAGTGGATGCTTCAAAACGTGAGTGACAGCAGAAATAACCTAAATCACTCAAAAGTCAAATTCATCTGTCAAGTTTTGGGTATGAATAAGACTTACCCGGAGAAACCCTTCCTGTGTTCTGTTTGTTTAGGGCTCCACGCTGAGTTTTAATCACGAAGCAAACTTTGATATGTTACTGGTTCTGACAAATCAGTCCATCACCAGCAAATTATTTCTGGGCCCTGTGAAGTACACATTAGAATGTGTAAAGCCAAAGGTACTGTACGAAATGCAAAATGTTGCTGCTTTAGGGAACGTAGGAGGCATTGAAATGTGTATATAGAACAGCAAACAGATGACTTGGGGATCTCATATGATTTGTACTTTTTTAATGTATTATTTGTTGGTCTATATGAGTATGTTTGTCCTTGTGTTGTATGTGTACACTGTGCCGCAAACAACATCTGTCCTTGGTCATAATTAAGTCTTATTGTTACTTTTACTGTTACCATTTCATTTGGTTTTCAACTGTGGATATGTGAGGGAGAAAATGTATGTATTGAGTAAAAGAATAGCAGAGTGAGACATTCAGAAATAATCAGAGGACCATGCACATTCAAGTGCTGATTGGATCAATGCATGGCTGGGCTTGTGAAGGTCCCCAATACATTACTTTGTCTAATTGTCACCTTTTTTTGTTGTCTTTCAGGTGCTGATTGAATTACAATGTGAGTATAACCCCATAACAATGTGAGTATAACCCCATTTTGAAAATAAAAAAACACACCCATGCATGCATGCACAGGATCTCAAGTTTCTATCAATGTGATAATCTTTTTTTTTCACTATTAAAAAATTATTTACATTAACCCCAGATCTAAACCTAAACTAATCCCTTAATTCTAAGCCTGACTTTCAAAGCCAAGCCTTAAATGTTTGTGTTTTATAATGTATGAGCTTTACACACTGAAGTGCACTGAGTGGAAAACAGCACCAGTAAAAAAAAAGCATTTACAGGAACATCTTCACCAGTGAATTCAACATAGCATTTCACATCCCGAAGAAGGATGCCTGCACGGCAATGTGACACACTCCAAAAAGGGGTCTTATATTTACAATGTCAGACATCTGATAATCCACTTTCTGTTATCTAGGTAACTGCACTTTAAAATCTTGCATCCTGAAACCAAACCTTGACCACATCCGTTCTCATACTTTTCATACTGGCATAAACCTTTGAGTCTTCTGTATATGAATGGGTAAAGGTATACTGTCATTTTCATTTAGTCAGCCCCAGTGGCGTCGATAGGCCTGGGCGTCTGGGGCTATAGCCTCTGGTCTTTTATGAATAGACCCGGATCTCAAATTGACAAAAATAAATATATAAATAAATGTGATCTATCTGTACCTGTTAAGCCCCTTAAACCTCCTGTTCATCAATTGTTTGCCCCCCACACACACACATCCACACAAGTGTTGCAGTTAGCCGGGGGGATGTGTGCGTTTGGGAGTTTAAGTGGGAAGCAGGGCTGTTGTTCTGTATGCCCTGTCAGAAGCTGTGTTGTGCTCAAAAGTTTGCATACCCTTGGAGAATTGGCAATATGAGTGAGCACGCAATTTCATATGGTATTCACATTCAACTGTAGGTCATGAAAGATTGGCACAATCATAAAACATAACATGGCAACAAATATTATTTTTTACTGACACCTGTCCAAAAGTCTGCATACCCTTAGTTCTTAATACTGTGTATTGCCCCCTTTAGCATCAATGACAGCGTGAAGTCTTTTGTAATTGTTGTCTATGAGTCCCCGAATTCTTGCAGGTGGTATAGATTGTTTATTGCCATTTGTGTTATTTGTGTTTTATTAATGTTTTTAATTGCATCACAACATTGTTAAAAAATAAATGACAATTACCCGAAAAGTGTATTGACGTTGTTGTATATAAAAATTAAGATATCCATAGCTTTTCGCGCATAAACTAAATCTGCAGTAGTCTGATGATTTTCTCCACAACCAAACATTGTCAAAATGTTGCAGTAACCCCCGGCATGCAAATGCACGTTTGCAATCGTGAACACCCACATAGAAATAATTTTTACATATTAGGCAGTTTCAGTCACAATAATTAGTTCATAAGGTTGTTATTATTAGCCCTTATTACATGGATTGGCTGAATTCCAGTGCAGAATGCTTGTTATTTCTTGATGACTGACCGTTGCCATGAAAAACAGCGCGTTGCAATGGACGCAGCAGGATTCTAACCAGAGACGGAACGGACTATTTTCTTTAGAGGAAGCAATACAATCGTTTTTAAATCAATAAATTCCTTTTGAAATCAATATTTTGTGTCAAATTATTGATTTATTTGGTAGGTAGCCATGTAATAAGCGAGATAAGGTATAGCGAGGCGGTTGTTATAGCGAATACAACCCCTTCAGGCTGATTCATGATCCCTCCGCTTCGTCCCCCCAAAAAATTGTACCACGGAGGAGAAAAATATTTGATTTTGAAATCGAGCTTCGCACCGAGCGCACGTCAGAAACAGAGGACAGTGTGTGTGTGTGTTCATCTCTTTAGTACTGTGACTTGACTTGACTTGAAACTTATAAGGACTCGACTTGACTTGCTTAGGGTGAACCCTTGACTTGACTTGCTTGATTTATCTGAACTGTGACTTGAGACTTGATGGTTAAGACTTGAGAGTTGCTTGGACTTGACCATGTGTGACTTGTCCCAATCTCTGGAATGAACCATACTGCCTGGCATTTGCAAGGCTTTGGATATCTTTTTATATCCTTTTCCATTTTTATAAAATTCTAAACTTGTTACGCAGGTCTTTTGAAAGTTATTTTCTGCATCCCATGGCTCAGTATCTAGCCTGCTCAGTGCATCCATGTGAGAGCTAACAAACTCTTTGAGAGTATTTATACAGAGACACTAATTGCAATTTAAAAAGCCACAGATGAGGGAAATTCACCTTTAATTGCCATTTTCATCTGTGTGGGTCACCTTGGGTGTCTGTAACAAGGCCAAACATTCAAGGGTATGTAAACTTTTGATCAGGGCCATTTGAGAGATTTCTGTTATCATTATGATTTAAAAAGGAACCAAGCAACTCCAGTGGGGCAAAAAAGTATTTAGTCAGCCACCAATTGTGCAAGTTCTCCCACTTAAAAAGATGAGAGAGGCCTGTAATTTTCATCATAGGTACACTTCAACTATGAGAGACAAAATGAGAAAAAGAAATCCAGAAAATCACATTGTAGGATTTTTAATGAATCTATTGGTAAATTATGGTGGAAAATAAGTATTTGGTCAATAACAAAAGTTAATTTTAATACTTTGTTATATACCCTTTGTTGGCAATGACAGAAGTCAAACGTTTTCTGTAAGTCTTCACAAGGTTTTCACACTGTTGCTGGTATTTTGGCCCATTCCTCCACATTGTAGGATTTTTAAGGAATTTATTGGTAAATTCCTTGGTAAAATAAGTATTTGGTCACCTACAAACAAGCAAGATTTCTGGCTCTCACAGACCTGTAACAACTTCTTTAAGAGGCTGCTCTGTCCACTCGTTACCTGTAATACTTATTTTCCACCATAATTTACCAGTAAATTCATAAAAAATCCTACAATGTGATTTTCTGGATTGTTTTTCTCATTGTACCTACGATGAAAATTACAGGCCTCTCATCTTTTTAAGTGGGAGAACATGCACAATTGGTGGCTGACTAAATACTTTTTTGCCCCACTGTATGTGATAATAAATAAATTCATATGCTCAATATCCTTAAATAAAATACAGGTTTTTTTGCACAAGTCACATTTTCAAAACAATACCAACATTTCACAATTTTGGCTTTGGCATGCAAACTTATGAGAACAACTATACTAGCCAATGGCCAACCTTTTTTTGAAATATGTTGCTGGCATCAAATTAAAAATGGGCATATATTTTAGCCGGACAATGTAAGCAGAACTGGCCTAGAAGAGCGAATGTCTCTTACTGACTGAGTGACTGACTGACTGACTACTTGTTAAATAGCGTAGTGTTTAGAGACACGGATGACCAAACAACAGGTCTTGTGTTTGACTCCCGGCATAGTCAAAACAAATTGTGCATTAAGATTTGTTCAGGAAAGATATAAACTTTGTTGGCTACATGATTCTTGTTCAGGATAGACAAATACTTCTGGTAACAGGCAGAAACAAATATGAATTTGCTGCAAACAGTAAATATTCTAGCAAACTTGAAGCAAGAAAATAGATTAAGGGGTCTCAGTGGTTAGGGATTCAGGCTTGTAATTGGAAGGTTCCTGGTTTGGTCAGTTGTCGTAGTGTCCCTAGGTAAGGCACTTTACCCTACATTGCTCCGGAGAAAAATGGCTTCTTCAAACACTTTTGCTATATGATTAAATAGTAATTGTTTGCCATAAGTTTTCCACAAAGTTAGCCAGACATCCACCACAAGTTTTCCGCAAATCCACCAGAAGGTTGCCACAAACCTAATTTGCAAGTGAAAATAGGACCTTGCTGCAAATTTGCGGCAACATTGCCAAAGACTAACCACAACTGTCTGCCAGAAACCTATTATTTTTGTAAGGGCTATCTTGATCAATGTCATTCATGAATGGCTAATAAGCTGTTAAAAGTAGTCCGCTTATACTGCTCATTTTGGGTCTTTTCATACATTGACATATAAAAACGAATACAATAACATTTGTTAATTTTAATTGTTTCCCTTCGTTACTTGTCATGATATGCTTATTTTGCTCGCGTGAAGCTGTCTGTGTCATGATTGCGGTGTAGTGTTGCGGAGCAAGGAACCAGGTGCAGGCAGGAGTAGTCGGTGATGCGTCTTTAATGAATCAAACAAACACCGAGCACAAAAACACAACGAAAGAAAAGGGCTGACTAACACAGCAAAACGAAAGCAGGCAACGGTACAAGGTACTTACATATAACGACAATGATCCACAATGTGGGGAGCAGAGGGGAAACATTTAAACACATACAAACGATATAAATTGGGACCTGGTGTGAAAGATTGAAAACATGTGACAGTCTGGGATGTGTTCGTGAGTGATGGGAAACTGAAAATGGATGGCACGGTGGCGCTGCTGCTCACAAGAAATAAGTTGACTCCTGGAGAACTAAGACAAGCTGCCAAAAATTAGCCAGTGAAAACTTTGTGTTTCTCTGACAAAACCATGATCCAGCCATCATTGGACAGGTTTGTGAAATGACGTTTCCAGCCACACAGAACCCACACAAATAAACAGGGAGGCAATTTTTTGTAGGCTAGTTATTGTTATGCAGTTTTATTTTTTTCAGTTTAAGTTCTGAATATTTTTGGTTACATTTGTTTTAAAACTTTGACAGCCTACGGTTTACTTAATGTATTTTATTCCAAATGCACTGACACTATTGTAGCCTACAGGCAAACTGTTGCTAGCCTAATAGCACTGACATACTAGTCAATAAACTTCAGTCAATAGCAAAGCTGTCCGTTTCATTACTTTAGATTTATGTAATATATATATATATATATATATATGTTAATTAAATGGTAATCTGCATGAAAAATACATGTACAGTAAATATATATATTTTTAAAGTATGGTCCACTTATAGAGAACAATTTGCCCCCGGACGGACATGTTCGCCATAAGCAGACTCCACTGTATTCCAATTGGTAAGTTAGTAGATACTAGTAAGCCTATTACTGGCTAATAAGCAGTTCAAATGGCCAGTGGCAAAAGCTATACAGTTCATAGATGCTGTTTGTGGTGGAGGTAAACTTAATAAGAAACGTTAGTCAGCTGAACACTGCTTAATGGTGTCTAGCAAAATATTCAAATGATATTCAAATTTGGTCATATAGTATATCATTCTGTTAATCATGTGTAAAGACCATTCATATTTGAACGTGTTGTGGAAATTCTGAAACCTGATGCATTCTTACTTTTTAAAGGACTGAGTCCCATTGGATGTGAAGATGAGTGTGTTAGAGAGGGATCTGGTGTTTGTCCTAGGAGGCATTCTTGATTGGTAAAAGTAGATTATAGGGTTAATCGTAAATCTGCCTATCTGTAGGTTGTCCAGATGAAGTCCCCCTCAAGGGTTCAGAAAGTTAACCAGATGGGGGAGGACAACATGTGACTTGTTTGAAACCTAGGACATGTGATAGAACAGAGGGAATGTGTTTTATTGACAAAGGACAGATGGGCAACAACTTACCACACCCCTTTTTGTATGTGATATATACTGTTGAATGAGCTATATTGAGTTAGCGACTCCTCTGACAATTATGTTGGTAAGCGCTTGACGCGTCTCTCTTATTTGCAAATAATTAATAAACTGTTAATTGTGCCTAGAGAATTTCGTCTCTGTACTTCCTTATTTAAGAGTGTCAATCGATGGAATTACCATCAAAAATGAGAGTCAGATGTTCTGCTAGATTTTACCAGAATCAAGAATGTAACTTTTACCCCCCCTCTTACATCCTCACACATTCCCTTTCACTCTCAGATGAAACCCACCACAAAGTGACCTGGGTTCTCCTGGGATGTTTTGTTGTCATCCTGACCATCATCCTCTTTATGGCTGTAAAAAGGTGTGTATGGTGTGGTCTAAACAGTTTTACCCCACTTGTTTCAGTACTGTCTAGGTACAGTACTGTTCAAAAGTATTACGCCACATAAGCATATTTCTTAAAGCTATTTATCAGTACAGTGTTTACATGCTTTTTGATGGAAGTTCCTCAGCTGATCTATTTATATAGTATTACCTCCAGCGGTGTCTGCATAGGGGGCGCAGCATCATCAGGAACACTTCACATCCATGCCACAAACCGTTTTCCCTCCTACCATCAGGCAGGCGGTACAGGTCTCTTCGTTCCCACACCAGCAGGCTCAGGACAGTTTCTTTCCAGCTACTGTAACCCTGCTGAACTATGTGACCCATCAACAACCATACCCTCCCGCCCATCGCTTAGTACTGCCTCTCAGGGAACTTTGTAGTACTGCACTCTGACACTGCTTTGCAAAGTCTAAGTAAGCTTTCAGTTTTTACACTGAAAATTATAAATGCAACACTTTTGTTTTAGCCCCCATTTATCATGAGCTGAACTCAAAGATCTTATAATAGAGAAATGAACATTAAATTCACGGTGGCCTTTCACATTTTAGAGTGGCCTTTTATTGTGACCAGCCTAAGGCACACCTGTGCAATAATCATGCTGTCTGATCAGCATCTTGATATGCCACACCTGTGAGGTGGTTGGATTATCTCGGCAAAGGAGAAGTGCTCACTAACACAGGTTTAGACAGAACACAGGTTTTTGAACAATATTTGAGAGAAATGTGTTACTGTGTTACTCAAAATGATACAAAAATTAAATCATGTCTTCTGTGGTAGAAATGTTCTTATTCCATAGTACAATTAAATCATATTCCTTATTTTAAATATAATCCAGTAATTTAATAGGAGGGGGACACAGTGGGCTGTACTGAATGTATATAGGCCTGAGCTCAACCTTCAACAGAGAGCTCTTGAACTGACTCTGCTGAGAGTGTTGTTAACTGCTCCAGATTTGCAAATCTTGAATAAAGCTAGTCTTGGTAACTTTCCCATTAGTGATTTCCAAAACAATTTTGTGACAAGGATGGGATGGCTAACTCCGTTCACTGATCGTTCCTGGGGATTCCAAGGTTAACTATGCACAGGTACCACAACAGTGTGGATCAGGGAGCTCACACTCCGTCTAGGCCGGAGCAGAAACGACCCACATTGGACCTGGCAGGGAGCGTCAGTGAATGGATATGCCATCACGGACATAAAAACGAAAGGGTTTCTTCTTAAAATAACTCCATTGGGGGAATGGTTCTAAAGACCTTTTTCTAAAACCTGTTCGGGCACATGGGGTCCCTAGTCTAACAGGCGGCACAGTAAACAGTTTTGTGAAACTGTCATTGATCGAGGATGAATATAAGATCCATGTATAGACAAGACAATTGCTATGACATGGCATAGCTGTATACATGAAAGATAACAAAAACAATTCAAAAATATTCAAAAGACCTAAAATAGACTAAAAGATAATAACAAATAAAAACTTAATGAATTAAAAGAGAGAAGAATTGCCAAAATTCTTGTATGGTTTGTTGACAAGTGTGAAACTAGAGATGTCTCCCTCATGAACTAAAACTCTTTTTGTGTGCATTATCATCTGTTTTGAGTACAAGTGACGGGAGAGCGGATACCATGGGGACTGGCAGCAGTAAGAACAACGCCTGCCTGCTGGATCCACTGATCGAACCAGTAAAGATAATGGTGGGAAAGTAGGTCACGGATGTCTCAGGACAAGTGGTATTGTGGCACAAAGTATCTGATTTTCCATTAAAGGGAACATTTAGCGAGGCTAAGTTAAAAGAATGTAGAATGAAGTTAGAAGAGTTTGAAAAGAGTAAGAAAGGAAAGAAAGATAAAGAAAGTGGGAGAGAGAGGCTGAAAGAAGGACTGAGAGTGGGAGTAAGAAGATAATGGTAAAGGAATGTGTGACAGAAGGTGATGAGAAAGTAAAGGAAAGGAATAGGGATAGAGAGGATGACATGTGTGACATTCCACCTACTTACTGTACTCCAGTCCCTGCAGCTCCTATCCTGGGCCCCTCTCTATCTCCAACCCAGGTGCCGCCCCTGCCACTCCTCAAGCCAAGCTCCAGGCTGCTCAGCTCATGTATTATCAGGGACAAGGTCAGCAATTCGGCGGATAGGGGGGAGGAACTGGTGGTTTTCGGGAAGAGTGGAAGAAATCAAAAGGGAGGTTGAGGCCGAAGGAGAGGTGTACAGGGACAGAGTGGGGACCAGACAAGAGATCAGATGTTCCTTAAGAAAATTTACCAAGTCCAAAGATAGACCTTGTGTGACCCTTCTGATCAAAGGCAAGCCTCTAAGGTTTAGTAGATACTGGTGGTGCAATGTGTTATCATGCATGACTCCCTGTTTAATTTTCCCATGTCAAATGAAACTGCACACTGTAGGTGCTTCTAGTTTATAGATGATTGAGTCCTTAACTATGCCTTTATCTGTAGATGGTTTTCCAAATCGGCACCAATTCATTTTATCTACATGTTGTCCCTGCAATTTGTGTGGCAGAGACCTCATGTGCAAATTAGGCTTGTGACCTGTGAACCGGATGGTCTTGTGATTACACAGCCACAGGAGGACTGTCAGATACTGATGCTGTCTGACATTCAGACAGGTCCAGATTGGCATTATGCATGGGATTTACCACCAGATGCAGACCTCTGTGAAATCTACTCCATTGTGGCTCTTTCTGGAAACAAAATGGTTCGGTCATGCCTGAAGCGAGATTGCATTGCATTGCACTCATTTCTCCCCATTGGTTAGGGACTTTAACTATGAGATGAGATGGCTAGTCAAACCAGGGTCTGAGACTGTGATATACAGGAATGTGTATATGGGACCAGATGACTGTGTATTAGTGGTCCAATTAAAAAGCAAACAACAATCGTTTGGCTTTACTAATATGATACACCACATTTCAATAGCAAAGACAGATCAGGTTAACTGGGAGTATGCTGGACGTGAATGATTGGATTACCATGAAAGATGGTTCTAAATTCAGCCTCTCACAGTCACACCCAAATCCACTTTCAGGCCCAGTAGGGCCCTGTACCCTCTGAGTAAGGGAACTGAAGAAGGGATTGCTATTGTTCATGATTCCCTGGTAGGGAGGGGTGCCATTATACTCTGTCTTATCTGATGTTCCACCCACCGCAAATTGGTTTTCAGTTATTGATCTGGCTAATGCATTTCTCAGTATTCCTGTGGCAAAGGAATCTCAATTTTGGTTTGCTTTTACGATCCGTGGGAAGTGATGGACCTGGTCCGTCCTCCCTCAAGGGTACGCAGAGTCTCCGGCTGTATTCTCTGCAGTGCTTGCTCAACATTTTTAAGAGTTTGTACCTCCGACTGGAAGCAAGCTCATACAATATGTTGATCTTGAGTTTTTTGTGGATGGCCCAGCGTTCCTCCAAAGGAGAGCCCTTGGTAGCATATGCCATCACTTCAGCATTAGAGGTTGTTGAAAGTGCTAGATTACCCTCACACCTATCTGCTCAGGCAGCTGAATTGTTTGCGCTCACTAAAGCCTGTATTCTAGTCCACCATCAGTCTGTTAATATCTACACAGACAGCAGATATGCCTTTGGGGGCGTGCATGATTTTGGTACTCAGTGGCGCCAGGGCAGGTTCCTAACAGCAACTGGTAAGACAATCTGTCAATCTAGGTTAGTTGCTATTCTACTGAACTCTATCCTACTACCAGACTCCATTTCTGTGTGCAAATATCAGGCTCATACTAACGTCTCTGATGCCATCTCTGAAGGTAATGTGATGGCAATTTCATCGATCAGAACTTTTAAAGGAATAAGGACAGAGACAAAAATCTCTTGCACAATTAACAGTTTATTTGCAAATAGAGAGAAGCGTCAAACACTTACAAAAATAATATTCCTGAGGAGTCTCTAACTTAATACATGAACAGTCATCATCAGTATTTATAGTGGAAAAAGGGGTGTGGCAAGATGCTGCCCATCTGTCTTGTGTCACATAGGTTCTACCCTAAGGGCGGGCTGTCCCCCCACCTTATCCTTCCTGCCATAATGTTTACTGCTGTGTTTACCTAAAGGGGCCAACTGACCTTATTTCCCCCCAAGGACCACATTCCTAAGAAACAAAGGACTGGCACCCTTCTTGGTCAAGGCAAGAGAACAAATGGTCAAAGTACCTAGTGATGCTCTGATATTATACAGACATGTGTGTCACAATCAAAGTAAAGAATGACATACCAGGAAATAGAAAGACATACATTTCTCAAATGTACCGTAGTTCAAAATGTCCATAACAGTAACGCTGTAGCTGACATGGCTGCTACCTCTCCTGTCTCCCCCATTTTGCAGATGGTTTCTCTGCCTCCAACTGATGTTTTTTCTCTTAATGACGTTTCTGACTTACAATCGGGCGCTGACACTGTGGAGGTCTCTCGTTGGAAGCGTTTGAAATGCTCCTTTGACCAGAAGCTGAAGCTTTGGGTTGGTCCTAATGACCTCCCTGTCCTTCCTCGCTCCTGTTACCCCTACGTTGCTAAGTTGGCTCATGGCCAAGACCATGTTTCCAAGGGTGGAGTGGTGAATACTGTACATAATTTTTGGTTTGCACCAGGATTTGCCCTTTACGTCGAAAATGTCTGTACAAAATGTATGATTTCTATGACAAACAATGTTAGTAGGGGCACCCTGATGCCAATGTCGGCCAGCCCAAGGCCTGAGGGGCTGTTTGATCACCTAATGATGGATTTCATTGAATTGACTCCATGCCAGGGATACAAATATTGCCTGGTAATGGTGGATGCATTCTCCAAGTGGTTAGAAGCATTTCCATGCAAATATGCAGTCGCAAAGAATTTGATGCGGGAAATTATTCCCAGATGGGGCCTACCATCAAAATTGACATCAGACAATGGTTCCTGTAATTGAATGCATCTCCACTAGTCCGAAGATAGATCTACGCACACATTATAGCTATCATCTAGCCAGTGGTGGCTTGGTTGAGAGAGCTAATCAGACTCTAAAAACCGAATTGGCCAAACTGATGGCTGAGACAGGGTTGTCATGGGTCACAGTGATGTCACTTGCCTTAATGTACATTCGAGGCATAGAGCATCGCACTACGGGTCTTTCTCCTCATGAGGTGCTTACAGTATGACCAATGAGGATGATCACCACTCGTTTCCCACAGAATAGACTGACGTTGCAGGGCTGTGACAACGAGATGGTGAGTTACTGCATTGCACTTAACAATGTGTTGAAGTCTATTATTCCTTGGGTGAAAGCAGCCCTGGCTGAGCCAGAACGAGGGCCACTCCACAAGATCCAACCAGGTGACTGGGTTGCCATGTGGGACCTCTGTAGGAAGTACTGGCATCAGCGTAGGTGGTTGGGACCATACCAGGTGCTACTGATCACCCAGACGGCCGTGAAGGTTGCTGAGAGATATACGTGGGTCCATGCCAGCCACTGCAGGAAGGTGCCATAAGAACCTGATGATAGCTGATGCGAGGACGACCACCAACACGATGGCCATGGAGTAGCGAGGAGGGCTTACTGAAGGTCACATTCATTGCCTTCATCATTGGTATTGCTCTTTCCGCCATTATCTGGACCATAGAGGCTGGGGGGAACAAAGGAGTACCTGGAGGGACCAACAGCAGCAGAATAGTCCAACGGCAGGACTTAAATAACAACCGCCTCAGCAGAGCCCATGGCAGGCTCAAGACTGGAGACTAGCAAATAACAGCCCATTATGCTTATTCTAAGGATATTCCAGTAATTTAGTAAGGCCATTATGTGTTTCAGCTCTGCTCACGTGTATAGGATGTGCCTACAACAGACAGCTATAGTGTAAACATCTTGTTATCTTTCTAAGCTGAAGTTTGCAGAGAAGCTGGTGAGACATGTAGACTAACCATGCATAGGAGGGGGACACAGTGGGCTGTACTGAATGTGTATAGACCTCTAACCATGCATAGGAGGGAGACACAGTGGGCTGTACTGAATGTATATAGACCTCTAACCATGCATAGGAGGGGGACACAGTGGGCTGTACTGAATGTATATAGACCTCTAACCATGCATAGGAGGGAGACACAGTGGGCTGTACTGAATGTGTATAGGCCTCTAACCATGCATAGGAGGGGGACACAGTGGGCTGTACTGAATGTATATAGACCTCTAACCATGTATAGGAGGGAGACACAGTGGGCTGTACTGAATGTGTACAGGCCTGAGCTCAACCTTCAACAGAGAGCTCTTGAACTGACTCTGCTGAGAGTGTAAAGTTTCTGTGCCTTTCCCATTAGTGATTTCCACAACAATTCTAATACATTATATTTGAGACAGAACCCCTCTCTTTTACTCAAATAGTCTGTGCTATATTGTTTCTCATGGCAACAATCAGAAAGACATAAGTAGTTAACACAGTCAGCCTGAGCCTGCTACAATACACAAGAGATAGACAGCAACCTTTTTAAAGCATGAAATGCTGGTATGTGAGGACACCAGACAGAGGTTAAGAGGACATGGAATCGAATCAATCATGCCATTCTTCTAACATCACACATTTTGATTACAATGACAACAGTGTTGGTTATGATGGTGAAAGCAGATCACGAATTTGCAATGTTGAAGTCTACCCTGCCCTGGCTCCTAAAAGCTCTGACTCTGAATATAATGTCTGATCCAGGTATATGTGGCCCTCTCTGGTGAAAGATAAGGAAAGGTGCAGCATAGTGAGAGAAGGAAGGTAGGCTTATAAATGCAGTTAATTGATCATGATTAAGAAACTGTACACTTGAACAAAGTGGCTAAGTGCTTTGTGCTTCCCTGTAGTCATAGCTTATGTTAGAAATCGGCGGTTACGTATAGTGGTGAAATAATGTAGATCCCGTATCAAATCGAGGGAGAAGTATGCTCATATTTATTGGAAAATTGCAGCACAGATGTCATTCGGTGAACGTTCCATTATCTTCTCACTGTAATGTTAGTTGCTAGCTAGCCTATACATTAGGGGCGTTTCTATCTAGCACAGATCATGTTTCCAAGACAGTAACCCCCATGCCGTATGGTCAATGTGAACATTCCTGGGGTTATCAGAGCGCAACCTACAGAGAGATAATCTAAACAGAGAGGTTTCTGTTGTTCTCATTATCTAGGCACATTTTGGTTTCCATTTATCGTTGTTATGTCATTTAATTTTCAACAAATTACACAATGTACAGAAAAGATTTTGATCTTTAATATACTTCCTTCACCGAGACCCGATGTGTGATTTAAGTGTTCATTTTATTTTTGAGGACTGTATTAGTACAAATAAACATTAATAAATTAAACAAGTAACAGGAATGTCTTGGCTAAATAGTAATTGATATCTTGTGACATGGCTAGAAGAAATGTGAAATAATCTGGGTAACTTTAAGACTGAAAATGCATTGCAAGACACAAAATGATATCTGCATTTGATGAATAGTACTTGAAGGTCAACTTCCTTGATGGAGAGAATTAAATCTAGAGATAAATGATTTGTGCTTCCAGTTTCATATGTGCTTCCAGTTTCAAATACATCATTTTTATAGTTTCTACGCAATGGGTCCTGTCATGGAAATCCTGTGCATTCAGGCTCAAGTTCTGATTAGCAATTATTTCAAAAACATGTAACGCTGCGTAAAATGGAAATATAAACAGTATTCAACGATGTACAAATCATTTATCTCTATATTTAATTGAAAATAGTACGACAACTGAAATGTTATTGTCTCTGAAAAATAAATACATATTTTGAATTTGATGCCAGCAACACGTTTCAGAAAAAGTTTGGACCACTGTGTTGCATCACCTCTTATTTTAACAATACTGTAAGAAATTGGGGACTGAGGAGACCAGTTGCTGTAGTTTTCAAAGTGGAATGTTGTCCCATTCTTGCTTTATAGGAATGCAGCTGCACAATAGTTTGGGGTCTCCTATGCTATATTTGTCATTTCATAATGCGCCAAATGTTTTCAAAAAGTGCCAGTTCTGGACTGTTCCACCCACTTTGACAAGCAACAGGCCAGAAAAGGACCATCAATTCTTCCATTACTCAGGTGTTAGAGACTGAATGAGCAAGCCAGAGTGTCATGCCACATAATAGCATTGGAGTAAGGGTTTCCAAGTAGAGAGAGTGAATGTGGAACCCATGAGACAGAGATTAGAAGGGGGCCGCTCACCTTCATGAAGGAAGCTCATTACAGCCTGAGATGAGTCTGCAGATCGTTAGGTAATTCCAGAAAATGATCATACAGTGAGGAGAAGTATTTGATACACTGCCGATTTTGCAGATTTTCCTACTTACAAAGCATGTAGAGGTCTGTAATTTTTATGTGGAATCTAAAACAAAAATGTAAAAAATCACATTGTATGATTTTTAAATAATTAATTTGCATTATATTGCATGACATAAGTATCTGATCACCTACCAACCAGTAAGAATTCCAGCTCTCACAGACCTGTTCGTTTTTCTTTAAGAAGCCCTCCTGTTCTCCACTCATTACTTGCATTAACTTCACCTCGTGGAGCATCAAAGTTCATGAGGAAGGTGAGGGATCAGCCCAGAACTACACAGCAGGACCTGGTCAATGACCTGAAGAGAGCTGGGACCACAGTCTCAAAGAAAACCATTAGTAACACACTATGCCAGGGGTGTCAAACCGGTTCCACGGAGGGCCGAGTGTCTGCAGGTCTTTGGGTTTTCCTTTAAATTGGTTCCCAGGTCAGACCTGAACAACCAGGTGGGGGTAGAAATTAACCAATTAGTGAACTAATTAATCAATCAGGTACAAGGTGAGAGCGAAAACCTGCAGACACTCGGCCCTCCGTGGAACCGGTTTGACACCTGTGCACTATGCAGTCATGGATTAAAATCATGCAGTGCACGCAAGGTCCCCCTGCTCCAGCCAGCGCATGTCCAGGCCTGTCTGAAGTTTGCCAATGACCATCTGGATGATCCAGAGGAGGAATGGGAGAAGGTCATGTTGTCTGATGAGACAAAAATAGAGCTTTTTGGTCTAAACTCCACTCGCTGTGTTTGGAGGAAGAAGAAGGATGTGTACAACCCCAAGAACACCATCCCAACCGTGAAGAATGGAGGGGGAAACATCATTCTTTGGGGATGCTTTCTGCAAAGGGGACAGGACGACTGCACAATATTGAGGGGAGGATGGATGGGGCCATGTATCGCGAGATCTTGGCCAACAATCTCCTTCCCTCAGTAAGAGCATTGAAGATGGGTCATGGCTGGGTCTTCCAGCATGACAACGACCTGAAACACACAGCCAAGGTAACTAAGGAGTGGCTCCGTAAGAAGCATCTCAAGGTCCTGGAGTGGTTTCGCCAGTCTCCAGACCTGAACCCAACAGAAAATCTTTGGAGGGAGCTGAAAGTCCATATTGCCCAGAGACAGCCCCGAAACCTGAAGGATCTGGAGAAGGATCTGAAAAAGGATCTGGAGAATCCCTGCTGCAGTGTGTGCAAACCTGGTCAAGAACTACAGGAAACGTATGATCTCTGTAATTGCAAACAAAGGTTTCTGTACCAAATATTAAGTTCTGCTTTTCTGATGTATCAAATACTTATGTCATGCAATAAAATGCAAATTAATTACTTAAAAATCATACAATGTGATTTTCTGGATTTTTGTGTTCTGTCACTCACAGTTGAAGAGTACCTATGATAAAATTACAGACTTCTACATGCTTTGTAAGTAGGAAAACCTGCAAAATCGGCAGTGTATTAAATACTTGTTCTCCCCACTGTATCTGAATCTACATTTTAATTAGGATTGTGGTGGAGATATGTCTGAAAGATTATATAGAGTGAGATAACCATTTGGGTAGGTGGTTTAGGGAAAGTTTAATTTGGTTGGGTAAAGGTTAGTTGCTATTTTGAGTCAGATGATCTATGCAAGCATAATGCCTCTATGCGAGTGAAAACATGCTTAGGCATGTTCAGGACCTGTAGGCTGATCATTTCCCCTTTCTACATTTTCCGCATTTTTCAGTTTGCAAGAAAATCCACATCAAAGACACGCTCCCAAAGACATTTTCATGGTCTCAGTTTGAATACATCTCTGTTTCTCTTCAGTTACTCTGTCTCTGGTATATATCCTCTCTCTTTTCTTGCTCTTCCTTTTTTTCTCCAATTTCATCCTCTATTTCTTTCCTTTTTCTCGATGGACTGGGGAACGGTGCCAGCAGGAGCAACTGGTCATTAGGGGCAGGTGGGTCACAACTGCAACAAAAGTATGTTATTTTTATTTCTCCAAGATTACTTCCTATAACTTATTGTAGCGACCCTGTGTTCGTTTAAAGTGCTGTTCTAAGTTGCTCAGTTATGTTTCATTAGGGGGCGGGGCCTGACAGTTAGGTGGGGCTGTTTTACCTGGTGGGACATCCTGCAGTGAGGAGGGCATCTCCGGGGGCTCGGGTCCAGGGGTCCCAGGCCATAGCTTATATAAGGTGGGGTTTTGGCAAGCATCTCTCTCTCTTGTGGCTCCACTCCTGTGTGTGATAGAGAGCCGTGACGTGTGATACTTGTCTTAGCTAGCTACAGATTTAGGAGAGTTTGTCAAGAGCCTGTGTGTTAACAGGTATTGTTGGCGTAGACAGTGGCCACACAGCTGTCTTGTTAGGGTTAATAAATTCTACCTGGTGTTCTTTATCTCTGACTCCGACTCCTGATTTAGCATCCCGGCCAGGGGTGTTACATTATTATCATTCAATATAGCATCTTCCTAAATTGCATATAATTTGTGTTAGGATTTTATTTAATGTTCATTGGTCCCTGCCTTGCTGCTTCAGACTGCGTTCTGCCAATTCGAGTTCACAGTAGTAGGCCATAGGATAAGCGCGAGCACCGGTTTGAAACCCTTCATGTGGTGGAGAAACTTGAGGTAAAGCGACTTGGTGCCCATTAGCCACAGGATACTGTCATCGCTCAAACTGCTGGTAAAAGTAACCATGGGTTTAACATGGAGTGGTTTTTGAAGAAAAGGTGGCTCAAGGTTAGCATACAAAAGAAGGCAGTCTTTTGTTTTCCATGTCTGCTATTTGGTGGAGATGGTACTTGGTTGAGGACGGGTACAAATATTTGAAACATCTTTCTGAGAGGATTGCAAAACATGACAGTAGCGGGAGTCATCTGGACAATCTTTGAAATTGGGCTTACTTGGAAGGGTAAATGTCGCAGCCCAAGTTGACCCTGCATACAGGCTCCATTGAGCAGCATAACAAACAGGTGGAGGATCATGACGATTTAAATTGTGTGGAAAATGTGAAACCGCACTGCGGGGGCACGACGAGTCGGTGGACTCCCTGAATCCTGGAATATTCAGATGCATTTTCGAGACTCTGTGTGAGGGCGATTCGAGACTTCAGAGGCACCATGACGCTCGGCCCCTCTTCAAAGGGACATCTAGCACTGTACAAAACAAACTGTTAGACTGTATGAATGAAGTGTACAGGGAGGAGATGGCCAAGCAAGTGGACGAGACATCATTTGTTGCCATACAGGCAGATGAGACAACTGATGTCTCCTGTAAATCACAAATGGTGGTTGTGTTGCCATACATGTTGCCTGACAATACAGTGACAGAGAGGTTTTTGGAGTTTGTGGAAGTCAAAGATAAAACTGGATTCGGCCTCTGTAATAGCATGAAGGGTGTGCTGGAGCTGTGAGAAAAGCTGATCGCTCAGACTTATGATGGTGCGGCTGTAATGAGTGGAAACCTCAGAGGGGTACAGACGCTAATGAAAGAGACATACCCACATGCCCACTTTGTTCACTGCTATGCTCACCAGCTGAACCTGACCTTGCAGCAACTTTGTTCAGCAAGGATGAGCATCCTGAAGGTGTTTTTTGCAGATTTAACTGCTTTTGCCACCTTTTTCTCTGGCGCTCCAAAACGTGTTGTGACACTTGATGAGGCAACACAGAGACTCATTCCAAGGCCACCCGCGGTACGATGGAACTTTAAAAGAACTGTTAATGCAGTTTGGGAAAACCGCGCTGCACTGCTCCTGTGTATGGAGGACATACACACACAACCAGGATGGGATGAGGCCACCATAAGTGAGGCATACGGCCTGTCAAAAAAAACTCTGGGACCGAACCTTTCTGCAGCTGATGAATTTTTTTTCTTTGTTATGCCAGAAGTTGATGTTTTATACAACACTCTGCAAAAACGGAGCATCGGTGCATCTGGGATTAGCAGTGCGCTCACCCGTTTCAAGGAGAATGTCCAGAATATGCGGAATCAAACTGATGAATGGGCTGCCACCGTTCACGATGGAACAGACGAGCCAGGCCGACGAGTAACCAGTGATGAAGGAGACATGCGACACAGTCATCTCCCAGGTGGAGCAGAGATTTTCACGAAGTGACTACCTGATCGCTGCCAAGCTGGTAAAGTTGAAGTCTGGGCTGACCACTCGGTACCGCCACACTGAGCTTCACACTGGTAAGACGGCCCTGTCTCTGTTAAGATCCATCCATGGGAACAACCTAGAAGAGGCTTTTGCTGAGACCGTGACTCTGCTGAAAATTTTCATAACAACACCTATGACGACATCCCAGTCAGAGAGGAACTTTTCCACCTTGAAGAGGGTAAAAACCTTCACTCGCAATACCATGGGAAAGCCGCCACTCAACACATTGGCCATGTTGTCCATCGAAAGCCAGCTGATTCAGCAGATACATGACTTAATTCCCAAAGTCATCGAAAAGTTTGCCCAGAGGAAGAACCGCCGTGCCACCTTTCTCTTCAAGTGAGCCCTCAGCCTTGGTGAGTGAAAGCAAATTTTATCATCCTGCCTTTGTTGTGCAGGTCCATGCATTGGTCATATTTTTGTGCTGGATCGATTGATATAGATGGTGAGGAGTGTCACTGTGTCCATCTATTAAGGTTGTTGTCATAGAATGGATCTGTATCCCTAAAAAGTTGTCTTTCCGCTTCGTTGTGGCCTTCAGTGGTGTTGAGCTCATTGCTGTTCGCGTATGGCCCTGTAGGCACATAGGTTCTGAGCTTGGTTGCATTCCTAATTTAGGTTTGTAAATGTGACAGTAGTAATTTTACATGTGTGTGAGAGAGGAGGAGAGCAATTACACAAGAGGGTCTCTCTCTCTCTATCTATCTATCTTATATATGCACTGAATCTCAATGATCCCAGACAGCTGAAGAACCCCTTTGAGGTATCCCAAAAACTTTTCTTGGAACTGGATGATTCAAAGCTGTCAAACAAAGTCTCTCAAGAGCAAACGTCTGGCTTGAAATGAGACTGTATTTGCAGTGCAAACTTTTGTGCTACACAATGTCCAGCTTCTACAGAGCTAGAGAATTGCACATTTGAAAGTGCTATGTTTTTAAGTTAGCACTGATTTGTCCCACAAATGTTATGACATTTTCAATTGTTGTAAAATACAAATGTATTTTACTCTGTACAAATGGCACTTTTATGATTTATGTTATGGCACATGCCATTATGGAGGATTTTTCTTTAACATCTTTATTGTCTAATTTAGTAGCTCATTGAGGTGAGAAAGCAGGCAAAACCATGTTTATAGTTGAAGTCAGCATTTTGTCCTTTTCAAAGTTCTGGTTTGAAATGCGTGAACAAACTTCTGGCTTGAAAATGGCAGTGTACACTGATGTGCTACAATGTGTTGAAAGCACAAAAGTGAATTGTTTATAATAAAATTCTTATTTGAGTATTTAAGTTCTGTACTTTCTGGGCCATAGACTAGTCATTGCATTGATTAAATTCAAATCAATATGCAGATTAATGTAGATGATTATTACTCAATTATATATAATTGATATATAGAATTAAATTCTTTTTCAAATCTACTCAATATTTTTGTTTAGGTTATAATTAATTCTGTACTGTTTTCTTTTCAAATCTACTCATATTAAATGGATAACGATTAAGGGTCTCAATTAATATTTACTCAATACCAAACCTTGTGAAATGTTATTAATATTTATTGCTTATAATCTGTTGCCTCATTTTTATTGAGTAGATATGGTGTATCTTTTCTTACAGTGTATGACCATAGTTCTACCATCTCATAATGTTCTCTTGATTAAGGTACCAAGTATTTAGACCCAATTTAGAGGGGATTCAGCCCCCCCTATTTTTCATCTCGGTCCTTCTGAAAATGTTAAGTCATTATTTTCTGAAATCTGTTTAAGCCCTTCGTATTTTGTGATCTATCCTCCGAAGTGTGAGACTGTGGTTAACTGAAAAGAGCCGAAGCGGTAAACAACCAGACATCTATCATAAAATAATGTGTATTGTTTTAAAACGCTCCATAATAATAAAATATACTACACTATGTGGGTTTTATAATGGCAATTTCCATCAAACTTTGTTAGTACAAAACGTTAATTAGATTTTCCAAACTTCTGCATTATTTCATTCAGAGGCGGTTATAGAGATTTGGGGGCCCTAGGCAGAGACTGGTTGAGGCCCTTAAATAATTTATTTCTTTACCTTCTGAGCCATACCGACAAAAATTTGAACACACCTTCTTTCTTTATGGTTGATTGGAAATTTCGCTTCCTAAGATACTTGCATTGCTGCCACTTTCTGAAGAGAGTAAATCAACAAGTTGAAAAAGGATTTAATTAAGGATATATGCTGCCATATCATCAACGACTACAGTAAGTCATGTTGTTCAACTACAATGAAGCAACTAGTCATGTTGTTCAAGTGTAATGTTTCAAAATGTTGATCAATGCATTCATATAGCTTGCTCTCTTGTACATTTTTCTCCCTCTTTAATGTACTGGTTCTGGTTGTGCTTATTTCTCTCTCTATCTCCCTCATTAATGTCCTGGTTCTGGTTCTGTTGCTTTCTCTCTCTCCTTTAATGTCCTGATTCTGTTCATTTTCTCTCCCTCTGTAATGTCCTGGTTCTGTTTTTCTCTTTCCCTCTTCAATGTCTTGTTTCTGTTTGTTTATTTCTCTCTCTCCCTCTTTAATGTCTTGTCTCTGGTGGTGTCCGTTTGGGAGATGGTCCATAGTGCTTTCTTCATGGCCTGTCAATGTCAAATCTTCTTCAGGAATAGCTGCAGGCGCTAAGCTATTCTCATTAATAATACTAGCCGCAGCCGCTAAACTAATATTGCTAAAATTGTTGGCAGAAGAAAAAAAGGTCACCTTTGGGAGGGGGGAAATAAAAGTTTAGTTTTCCTCCTTCTTCCATCTTTTTGCTGCACCGCTAACATAATCGTTTCATAATTTCCCAAGTTTCCTATCTGATTACAGACGATCTTTGCTATCATCCACTATGATAGAGGGAATTTTGTATACGTGCACTAAAGAAATTTCTGCTACTCGGCAGATGGATATACAGGTTTTTCTTTCTTAAAACTTGGCCATAGGTCCCAGCAGAAGCCAGTTGAGAGAATAAACTAAACAGACAGCTTAGAAATAGTCCAATTGAAGTTTCTCACATACAGTGCCTCCGCATTGCCCACATTAATTGCACCCTAATATGATTTAACTTCCCCCAACTACAACCCCATTTCCAAAAAAGTTGGGACGCTGTGTAAAATGGAAATAAAAACAGAATGCAATGGTGTGCAAATAATTGTGACCCTATATTTAATAGAAAATTTTACAAAGACAACATATTAAATGTTGAAACTGAGAAATGTTGATAAGGGCAGGCGAGTAGCCTACTGCAATCTTGACTGCTCCAGCGAGGTAAAGTTAGTTTCAAAATGGACATTCAGTGGACATTTATATTCGCCTGTCAAAACCAAATAATTCAGGAGTATAGGTTCTTGATCAGGTGAAGGTGAACTACAATCCACACTTTTCAATGTATCAATCAAAGATTTTTTTGTAAAATACTCTACGTCATCCTTCTGAGACCAGGTTGACCATACCCACCGATTTCTTTTTAAAAACTATTTAAATCTAAATGTTAGACAGCGCAAACAACAATTTCTCAAAACCGGGAATATATAATTTTTTTGTGGATCTTATCTTGTGGATTTTATAAAGAAATGACTTTCGTTAGATCATCATTTTTTTAATATGCGCGAATGACAGAATTCTAATCGGTTGGGGTGAGCGTGGCCTTCTGAACTCTATAGCGTTCCGATTTTTATCAACATTCCATACATTATTATTTTTATTAACATTCCAAACTTTATGATTTTATAAATAATGCAATAAATAATGTATTGTGCACATTTTATCAGCTTATATATTTCTGGCACCTCCATACTCGAGCTCCGTACCAGCTCGACTGATCGAACATGAATGCGCACGTTTCCACATTAAGCTACCTACTCTTCTTCGCTCCTCCATTACATTCGTCCAGACAGCACCCCCAAATAACATCGTTCCCTGCCGTGTCTACAACCGGGCACATTTGCTCTAGCACCTGATCCAGTATTTAAAGAAATTTGTGCTGCTAAACACAGACATTTCACGAGATTGGTGGCCTGCTACAGAATATTTCAGAATACATCTTTAAATTAAACCCCTTCAAAGTGTCTTCATTAAAAATGAATACTGCAATAATAAAAATAAAAAAATAAAACGAAATTCAAGTGTTTTACCTTTGAAGATTATTTTTTTGTTCAAACGAACATCACTGAAAAGAGTAGATGGGTCATTCTACGAAAATGGTGGCTTTCCTGTCCCGGCCTCAATCAGCAGGAAAAACACTTAAAAGTGTCAGATAATGACACAAAATATATGTTTTTTGTTTTAATTGAAGTGTTTTATTGTTAATAAAACATATGTAAGACAGTTATATTGCAAACTATTTTTTATATATATTGTAGAACACGGTCAGCACCATGAAATTGGCTTGTCCCTCGGGTCAGGAGTCGTGGTTTAGTGACATATTTTGAGTTAAATAATATATTTTGCTCCCCCTTTAAATGTCATAATACAAAGGGAAGTAGTATAGTTATTTAGTGGACTACTTAAAAAACTTAAATATAAACTAAATATTATAAATAATTTACAGGGAATACCTGTCCCTCAATTTCATGTCACTGGTGTTACAATTTAAAAAAAACACCACTTTGAAAAAAATCAACATCTTTGCCAACTTCTTCCTGGGTCAAAGGCTCATTGTAGGCGTGGCTGTTTTGAAAAGCACATGGTGAGTGTGAACTCTCTCTTCACCTCTTAGCAATTTGATAAATAATTTGATAATTTCATGCGAGGACTTAAGATGTGTCACTGGTGTTCTACAGTTTATAGTAAGGGGAAAGGAAATTGTATTAATATAATTTTTCAAATTGCATGATTAAGTGATTCATTTACAATTTAAGAAGTGTGGTTTGAGCTACTGTGGCCGCCATCTTAGATATGCCATTTTGTCTGCAGATTTGTCACTGGTGTTATCGTCACTGGTGTTACTGTTGCTGCAGGTAACACCAGTGACATGATGATAACACCAGTGACAATCAATAACACCACAAACTTTTTTCTCAACATAAGGTTTCATAAAAGCCTCAACAAGTATATTAATAAAGACTTGTTAGCATTTCATTACTGTTTAAATATTGTAAACACATAAAATTGAAAATGAAATTAAGTGCTGCTGAAAAGCAAAGACTCTACAGGCAGCGCAGGGATGCTGACCCAGACCGCAGAGCAGCCTACCTTAAACAGAAACACCAGACTTACTTAAAAGATTTGGAGGGTCAAAAAAGAAAGAGAGTGAAGGATCTCACAGAAAGGGAAAAAAGACAGGAGCAAAGGAAATGGCGGGTCAGACAGGCAAAACACAGAGAGAGATTGAGAGCAGGAAAAACAGTGTTGACCCCCCCATCCATTCCAGACAGTCAACCCAGTACTGCAAGGTCAGGTTTTAAGACAATGCATAGGCATGACAGAAATGGAGTAAGATTTCATGGTTGTATTATGTTGTATGCATCTCACATTGGAAATCTAATAAAATGTTATATTACATCTTTATGCTTTACAGACAACGAATCCAAGGGCGTAGAGTGCGTAGGAGAGTAGCACAGATAGGCCGAAGAAAATGGGCCCCTCCAGGTTCCTTGCAAGAGTAAAGAGCTGGTCGGTTGTTCCGCAACCAGGACGGAATCTGCATTGTTCCTCTTCAATCTGAGGTTCGACTATCTGCCGAACCCTCCTTTCCAGTACTTTGAGTAGACTTTCCCAGGGAGGCTGAGAAGTGTGATACCCTTGTAATTGGCACACACCCTCTGGTCCCCCTTTTTGAACAGGTGTTGAAGTCTAACACTTCCCCGAGTTGGTTTGTTGGAAAGGAGAATAACACACCAGGAGTCAGGTCAATTACCGTACCGCATATTTCGTTTATTACAAAAGCTTTTGGAGACAAGTGTCGCCGCACAATGTCTAAACATGAACTGTCATAACAGCATTATTTATACTTCAGACACGCCTAAAAAGTGGGGGCGTTAAGGTAGCCAAGCAGTCCAATTGGTCCAATTTATGTTCTATACCTTATATGTGTACATGCAGCACAAGCGTCATATTTGGGCTTCATGTCTTCAGCTTGAAGTTCCTCAGTATGTGTGTGCGTTGTCAATCTGTCTGAGACACACAAGCTAAATCTACTTCCTCTTCCTAGCAACCACCTAAATAAGATTTCCTGTTTTTCTACTTGCAACCTTCAGCAGACATTCAACATTTGGCCTTAATGCCCACAACAGTTTAACAGCTTATACAGTCAATATATCCACACAGGGTAACCACCACCCCGGTCTGCCACTCCTTTGGCACTGTCCCCGACTCCCACGCAATGTTGAAGAGGAGTGTCATCCAAGACATCCCCTCCACACACAAAGTTTTCAACATTTATGGACGGATCTTGTCAATCCTCTGACCTTTGCCACAGTGGAGTTGTTTGACTACCTCAGTGACTTCTGCCATGGAGACTGACGATGCTTCCCCATCAGCCTCCAGCTCTGCCTCCACTATAGAGGGCGTGTTAGTGGCATTTAGGAGTTCCTCAAAGTGTTCCTTCCATTGCCAGAGACAAGGAAAATAAATTGGGACCACCAAAGGAAATACGATTGGATAGTGCTCTCGTCTCCCTACAAACGTGGTCATATTGGGGCTGGGGACCAAGACTGTGTCCTCTCCATCGTACCGGTGCAGTTAAAATCTAGGAAAGGAGACAAGCTGCTATGTCTTTTTGGACCCTGGAAGTTCAGCTTCATTCTGCACTGAACATCTGATAAAATGGCTTAATCTAACAGGGACAAAGACAAGCATTTTGTTGCGTACAATGGGTCAGGAAAAATCTGTTACTAGCTACGTTGTTACAGGTTTGGAGGTCTCTACATTGGAAGAAAATCATTTCATGGAGTTACCAGAAGTCTACACTAAAAAAAAACATACTTGTTTCAACATTCCCACACAGAAAGATCTAAAACAATGGCCATATTTGGATTCCTGATCTTGATGCAGATGTTGAATTGTTGATAGGCATCAATGCCCCAAAGCTGATGGAGCCATGGGAAGTAATCAATAGTAATTGCGATGGACCCTATGATGTGAGGACCCTATTGGGGTGGGTCGTTAATGGTCCTTTGAGAGGAGGCAATGTCTGTAGGGACATGGATGGCTGCCCCATTGTCAGTGCCAATAGGATTTCTGTTGCTAAATTGATTTCTCAGTACAATCAATACTTCAATGAGAAGTTCTCAGAGGAAGAGCTGGAGATGTCAAGGGAAGATTTAAGGTTTATGAAGATAATGGATCATTCCATAAAAGTTCATGAAGGTCATTACTGTATGGACTTGCCATTCCAGAATGATGACATCACCTTGCCAAACAACCGCACCATTGTAGAACAGCGTATACTAAGTCTGGAATGTAAGTTTAAAAGAAATGACAAGTATCATGAGGAATATACATCTTTTCCCACTGATGTAATCAGAAAGGGATATGCTGAGGTGGTACCACAACATCAGTTGTGGTAAAGTTGTGGTAAAGTCTGGTACATACCACATCATGGTGTGTATCATCCTAGGAAGAAAACACTGAGGGTGGTATTTGACTGTGGAGCGGTGTTCAAAGGAACCTCTCTTAACTGCCAACTGCTACAGGGTCCTGATCTCACCAACTCTCTCTTTGGTGTGCTTACAAGGTTTAGACAGGAGCCTGTTGCTTTGATAGCAGATATAGAAGCTATATTCCACCAGGTGAAGGTGTCTGACAAAGGATGTAGACTTTCTTTGCTTCTTGTGGTGGCTTAATGGGGATGTGAATAAAAAAACGAGTACAGGATTACTGTGCATCTGTTTGGAGCAACATCATCAACGAGTTGTAACAATTATGCTTTGAAGAGGACTGCGGAGGACAACAATGCTTTCTTCGAGGCAGAAGTAATTGACACTCTTCGGTGTAACTTCTATGTGGATGACTGCCTGAAATCCATGCCCTCAGAGGAAGAGGCTGCACAAATGGTACATGACCTTACTACTGCTTGTATGCACTATTCCAAAGGAAAATAGAATAAATATGACAAAGGAGCTGCAATTGGATAAGGACAGTTTACCTGTGGAAAGTGCGCTTGGACTCTGCTGGTGTGTTGAGACTGATGCTCAGGTTTAAGTTTGTTATTGAAGAGAGGCCACACACAAGATGTAGAATTGTATCTGTGGTCTGCTCAATTTATGACCTCTTGGGATTTTATCTCCCTTTACTTTGCTACCTAAAATGTCGTTGAAGGAGATGTGCAAACATTACATTGGTTGGGATGATAACATACCCCAAGTATTTTCTCAGCAGTGGAAAGAATGGTTGCTGGATCTAGGGAATATAGCAGAGTTCAATGTGAACCGATGTATCAAGCCCAGAGATTTTGGACAGCCTAAGTATGCACACTTGCATAATTTTTCAGATGCCAGTGAATACGCATATGACACAGTGTCGTAATTGAGACTGGAAAACAACAACAAACGGGTTGCATTCATGTTGGGTAAAGCCAGAGTTGCCCCATTGAAGCAGATAACAATTCTAAGACTTGAATTTACAGCTGCTGTACTGGCGGTTCGAGTTGACAAAATGCTGAGGAAGGAGTTAAAGCTTCAGTTGGATAAGTCAAATTTTGACAGCATCACTGTACTTAAGTACATTGGAAATTAGACTAAGCGGTTTCACACCTTTGTATCTAAGAGGATTTCTGTGTGGAATCTGAGCATTAACAATTACAATATGAATGTACATTTCATTGGAAGTGAATGTGCCTAGATAATGAGAACAACAGAAACCTTTCTGTTTAGATTCTCTCTCTGTAGGTTCTGCTCTAATGACAGGAATGTTTAAAATGGCCATATGGCATGGGGGGTTGACTTCTAAAAACATGGTCTTTGCTACTCAGAAACGCCTTCAGTGTATATATCAGCTTGTAACCAACATTACAGTGAGAAGATAATGGAACGTTCACCGTATGACATCTGTGCTGCTATTTTCCAATAAACTTGAGCGAACTTCTCCCTCGATTTGATACGGGTTCTACATTATATTTCCAACAACAACTGTCCACACTCTGCATTCATCGGCAGACCAAGTTCTCAATTCTTTATTTAACGTACTCATACACTCGCATACAGTCTTTTGACCCAGTCTCTTCCTGGTTTACAGGTAGCCATCATCAATACAGAACTGTCCAACACACCCAAACCGCATCCAAGCCCTCAGCAGCCCTCTATCGTGCTGAAGCCCTGTGTTGAATCTGAGCATTAACAATTACAATATGTATGTACGTTTCATTGGAAGTGAATGTGCTTAGATAATGAGAACAACAGAAACATCTCTCTTTAGATTATCTCTCTGTAGGTTGCGCTCTGATAACCCCAGGAATGTATACAGTGACCATCTGGCATGGGGGCTTAACTTCTAGAAACACAATCTGTGTTAGGTAGAAATGCCCTTAATGTATAGGCTAGCTGGCAACTAACATTACAGTGAGAATATAATGGAACGTTCACCGAATGACATCTGTGCTGCAATTTTCCAATAAACTTTAGCGAACTTCTCCCTCGATTTGATACAGGTTCTACATTATTTGACCACTATACGAAATCGCTGATTTCTAACACCTGCAATCCCTGTCCCTTGTGGCCTTACATTTATCAAGGCGGATTGGGGGACTTCCTGTCAAAAGCAGACCCTCATTTAAAATTAAATCCAAGTTTAAGGTGTACATGACTCGAGGAGGGTTTGTACTGTGCTGTCCCTTTAGTATGCTGTGCACTAAGTGTCACAAATAATCTTCAGAACAATACAATTAAAGCATAGCTAAATAGAAGCTTACAAAATGATTTAGCCTTTAAATATTCTCACATGAATTCAAGTAACTGCTACTGTATAGAACAATATAATTCACAATAAAGTAATGCTACCACACTACCCCTCAGTAAATTTTTGGAAAATGTGGGTGGGGGGGCATTGTTCTTGTTGAATAAGGAAATGTTGGGGACAGCCTGTTATGAGTCACTGTCTACAACTGTCAGACTAGATATCAAAGTGACTATTATGCAATGTTTATACTGTTTGAGGCCTGAATGCCAATTTACAGTTAAACATTATTAGAGTCAGAAATTCAGAAATAACCAGAGGACCATACACATTCAAGTGCTGATTTGATCAGTGCATGCCTGGGCTTGTGAATGTCTCCACTACATTATCTTATTGTTCCCCTTTTCTGTTGTCTTTTAGGTGCTGATTATACTCACAAGTAGAATGTGAGTATAACCCCATGTTGAAAATGAAAAAACACAAGCACACTCACACACTGGAAAATGTAGTCCCATTAAAAATATATTTACCCGTACACCTTTCTTTAAAGTGGTGCTTTTTAGTTTATAAATCACTGAATGGTTTAGGCCCCAAATACATTTCTGATATGTTAGAAGAGTCCAAACCAGGGATGTCGCCAGTTGCATGAGTCGTTCAGTGTCCAAATATTTCCAGACCTAACTAAGTCAGTGATGAATATTCAGTCACAGTTGGAATCATTATGTTCTAGATATCAAAATCTATATTTCCAAAACTGTGTACATTTTTTTACATTTACACTTTTACCAGATGCTGTTATCCAGAGTGTTTTAGTAGTGAGTGCATACATTCAAACCTTTTGCACTGTTATAAACAAACTTTTCAAGACAGCAAGTAATTATCATTTACTAGCATTTTGGATTTCAGTCGGCTTCATAGTTTCCACTGTAAACGTACCTCTGACCTTTTGGCTTAAATGTGCAGATGGCTGATTTGGGGGAGAGGGTGCCCTAAACAAAAATGTCAGTAAGGAGTCACGCTTGTTTTTGGCACCCAACACAACAGCTACTCCACTGTGACTCATAAGGGAAGCAAATTGAAAGCATACAAAGGTTAAAATAGAGAATACAGGAGTGACAAAAGTCAGTGCCAATGCACTACAACACACCAAATTGTCCAAAAAATGCCTACATTTTAGCATACACTTTCCACTCTTGAATCAATATCATAATATCGAATTTAGTTTTTCCATACTATGAAATATTTCAATTACGTTTTCCCCTAAAATTACAAGATTCCAAGCCTGGCAACTAGTGTCAGCCAATTTGTGTGTAAGGCTTGGTATTGTGATTGGTGTTGCTTTCCAAAGGGACTAATGAGATTTTAAGCAGCAGAGATTTTAAGCAACATTGAAACGGACATTTAACATAAAATATACTTACTAGATTAACTATAATGCCATATATATTTCAAGATCTAACTTAGAGCTGCTAGCATAATATCCTGCTGCTAGAAGAACGGTAATGAAGCCTGTAATGGCCATCGCTGTGTGTAGTAGTTCATAGAATTGAAACCTGAGTATAAAGCAGGAATTTTGCTTTTAATTTTGCAGACTTGGTTTTGAGATTTGGTACATGTGTTTCAGGTTTCTGTGGTTGTTTCAAGTTTCATTTTAGCATGTAAACAATTGGGAAAAACTGTAAGCTTTTTCTACATAAAGTAATCAAATATAGTTTAAATGGAATCTCTTTAAGTTAATATAACACTAAACAATCACGAAAAAACAATTTGCAGGAAAATGCATGAGGTCTCAGTTTTTTCTTTTCTCTCCATTCATGTCTATTGTAAAAATACTGTAACTTTTAGTTGCTTGATGATGTAAAATGTATATGTTATATATAAATACAGCTATTTGGCCAGGATCAAACTTCATTTTTGTGTGTAAGATTTTACAGATTACAGACTTTTTACAATGGGCTTTGTGTAAACAGTTTAGAAGTATTGGGGTATTATTCAGAGAATAGTGTGTATTCAATTGGGAAAAACTGTATTGTATTCTTTTGGACTATGAATGACTGATTTCAGGTTTAATTTATGTGAATGTTATTCTAATACCAAATTTCTCTGGCTAGAAGGCCAGCGACCTGGAGTCGCCACTTCACTGTTCATGCCTCTTTACTACACTGTTGACTGTTGTGGGTATTTCTCTTTCTCATCTGCTCTTCTGTGAAGGAAGTGGGACTTCAGTTTCTTGGTACAATGAAGGAATAGCCTTCATTTCTCAGAACAAGTATAGACGAGTTTCCAGAGATTAATTTTCTGCCTCTAATCAAACCCACAAACCCAGTTGCTGAAGATACTTCAGTTTTCAGCTGTCCTATGTCATAAACATTTCTTGAACTTATGTACATTTTAGAATTGTCTTCTTTTCTATTCCCTGTTATATAACTTTGGTCTCTGTTTGTGACACATATGTCTGAATGATATCAACAGGGGCGCCTATAGGGGCGAAAAGTTAGGACAATTCCAAGGGCCCTTGACTGACAGGGGCCCCAAAAAATAGGTTAAAACTAATACAATTATTAAACCATCATCATTCAGTTTATATAATAATACAATTAACGATCTCTTTGTGTTTACTTGTTTTTGGCAGTAAAAGTAAAATATCCCCATTGACTAAAAGTTTTACATCCGTATTGACCGACCACCCACCTTTATCTGCTTGAAATTGGTTTGGTCCTGCCTTAGAGCACTCAGTGACGGTGTTTAGTTGCAGTCAATAGATGCACCAGAACAACATTGACCACAATGTTGCCAAGTAACGTTAAATCAAAATCTTGTTTTCAAAAAAGGAAAGAGGAAATAGAGAGAGGAAAGACAAAGGAAAGGGTGTCAAACTGTAACCCAGTTTTTCACCAAGAAAGGTGGGTAGCCTATAGTCTGTGAGTGGTATTAACCTGTTGGCTTAATGTCCATAGTGAAATAAGCTAGCTAGCTACAGACTAGTGTTAGCCTACATTTAATCACTATTTAACCAGTGCAGGGAAACGTTTAGCAAGATATTCATATTAAATCAATGTCCCTGCCCCTTTTAGCAGACAACAACAGATGAGTCAGCAGCACCCCAGTCTCTCCCTCCCTGTCCCAGTGAAGAAGGTGAGCAACATTGTGTTCAATGACATGCCAGTTAGCATCATTGCAGGGAGTCTGTGGGGATTTCTGTCTCTCTTGCTCTTTTTACCATTACAAAAAGAAAAGGAAATATTAATGCATTTTTCTTTGCAAACTCAAACATTTACTGTATAAACTGAAAAATGTCTCAAGGGTTTGCTTTACTTTGAATCACTGCACTAATATTTATTTGCATAACCATTATTTCTGAGAACTGCTTCACATCTGTGTTGCATGGAGTCGACCAACTTCTGGCCCCTGTGGACAGGTATTCCAGCTCAGGACAATTTAACTACATTCCACAATTCCTCTGTATTACTGGGATTTGCCTCAGAAACAGCATTTTTTATGGCACCCCACAAGTTTTCTATTGCATTGAGGTCCGGGGATTGGGCTGGCCAGTCCATAACATCAATCTTGTTCATCTGGAACCAAGACTTTGCTCACTTACTTACTGTGTTTTGGGTAATTGTCTTGTTGAAAGACCCATTTCAAAGGCATTTCCTCTTCAGCATAAGGCAACATGACCTCTTCAAGTATTTTGATGTATTGAAACTAATCCATGATCCCGGGTATGCGATAAATAGGCCCAACACCACAGTATGAGAAACATCCCCATAACATGATTTTTGCACCACCATGCTTTAATGACTTCACAGTGTACTGTGGCTTGAATTGAATGCATGGGGGTTGTTGGACAAACTGTCTGATCGTAACAGTACTCACAGGTAACTAAGTCTTCTTTTATTTTCCTGGAACTGACCATTGGTGGAGCCTTTGCCATTTTGGCTATTCTTTGATCCATTCGAATGGTAGTTGACTGTTTTTTCCCACGTTGTTCAGACTTTGGATGCCATTTCAAGGCATTTGAAATCATTTTGGCTGAGCAACCTATCATTTTCTTCTTTATATGTTTTCCCCTCTCCAATCAAATTTTATATCAAAGTCTGCTGTTGCTCTGAACGACCAATTTTGCTGAGTATTTTAGTGTGAAATGCACTATAACCAGCATGCACAACATTTGCTTCCTTCCTTCCTTAAATATGGGCCATAATTGACACTTGTTTCTTCAAAGAATCAACTACTTCACTAATTGTACACAACACTGTTGTTATTTTGAATATGCCACCTTTCAATTACAGATTCAATCACACAGAATGAGCAGCATGCATGTCATGACTGTTGAGTCTTTTGGTTTTCTATGACACTTCAACACTTACTAGTAAATTATTTGCCATGTAGAAATATCACTTCTACCAAAAAACTTGATTTATGAGGTTAGTGATGTTGGACTGCTATTATTTTGAACACAACTGTATGTGCAGCTAAGTTAAAAAAATCAGCTGTTTTCATTGTTTTGAGAGGATTATGTTAATTTGTTTTTATTGAAAAGTTAATATATATTTAAGTTTGTTCATTTTTCTTTCATTAATAATTATAATAATAATTTTGTTAAGAGAATTTTCCATTTTGTCATTTATGGTTGCTTTTAATCTTGCATCAAATAGTGAACTGCATACTAGACTTGTATCCATGTCATGTACAGCAGTAATATTGGGCTTGTACTAGTATTGAACTACAAGAAGCAAGACAGTTGCAAGCCTTTAATTAGAGTTATGTAAAGCTTTTGATGTGGTGGTCACGGACGCGGCCAGGGTGAACCACTAGGAGCTGAAGCCCCTCTAGGGGGCTCCGCTCCACTCATATAACCGGAGTTACATTAGGTAACTAATGTTCTAGTTAGTTACGGTACAATATAACTAACTAAAGTTGCATGATGACACTGATCCACCTGTGACTATATACAAGCAGGCAATATCTATTTATTTTGTGGCTTCACTATGTTATCATTATTTAGAAATGTAAACAAAATAATAATTATGTCATGGCCATCTTCTGTGTGATTGTTGTGATATTTCATTGCAGTTGCCAAGATGCGTTGTTGACCTGGGGGATGCTGTTACCTAGGTAAATGCCAACATGGGCCTTTTCTTAGACCGGGTACAAGTCCTCCCCCCTGAATGATGAGGAAATAGAGCAGTGTCTCCCAACCTTTTTCAGTTACTGTACCCCCAAAAATTTTTTGCACTGCTTTCAGTACCCCTGAAGTACCCCCTCATGTTAATTTCACTAGTAAGTCTATGGTGTCATGAGTGTTTTCAAGTACCCCCTGTGGAGAGGCCAAGTACCCCCAGGGGTCCTAGTACCCCTGGTTGGGAACCACTGAAATAGAGGGTGCTGTGCAGATACAGAGTGGCCTCAACTCTAGAGGAAGAACAAGAAGCTCTCTCCACAAGTAGTGCTAATTTTCAGCTTCTCTGTTAATTATATTTGTTGATGAGGACCGCTAATAGCTGTCTTTTAACCATCAGCTAATGCTGGGTTCCACACAACAAAAACTACAAGATCCATAAAGCACAATATAGTTTGACAAGACAAAGAGACAGGAAACATCAGTTGTTTAGCAAGAGTAAACAGGAAAGTGTTTTGGAAGTGTTCAACTTTTAGGATTAAGGTTAAATTAGACTAATCAATCCCAAGACATGTAACACTTATATTCCTCCCAACATTGTTTTAAGTCCATAGCCACATCATTACTCTAGAACTATAAAATGTACTTGTTCCAGGCACCCCCGGATAAATTCATATTTCTGTAAACAGATTTTGATCTAACCAATACATATTGCAGAGTGAAACTTGCTACCTTTCTGCAACTGGTTATGGAAACTTCAACACTTTCAGTTATAAACATCAACTTTCTCATTGCTGTTAAAATGAACCATGCAAGTCAAAGAAATAATTTGCATGAAAACTGGTCAGATCTACAAAGCAGCACACAGAGGTCTCTGCAAAGGATCTTTAGAACAGTTTAGCTGACAAAGTAGTTCTTCAAAGGTCCACTGCACAACGTACCTTAGACAGCATGTTCATATTTGTTTAATACAGTTGTTCTCAAAAGTTTGCATACCCTTAATTAAAGAATTGGTAATATATGTACCATTTGTGAAGAAAACATGAGTGAGTAGGCAAAACACATGTCTTTTATTCATTATGGGATTCATATTCAACTGTAGGTCATAACAGAATGGCACAATCATAAAACAAAGCATGGAAAAAAGAAAATAATGAACTGTCCCCTGTTTAAATGTCTCCATACCCTTAGTTCTTAATACTGTATATTGCCTCGTAGAAGAATGCAAATTGTTTGCCAGTATTTTCTGATAAAATGCTTAAATCTTGTGAAATTCTTGCTAGCATTTTTCACAAGATTCCCTGTGCCTTTAGGGCTCACACACCCCCAAAACATCAGTGATCCACCACCATGCTTCACAGTGGTGATGGTGTTCTTTCACTATAGGCCTTGTTGATCCCTCTCCAAACATAATGCTTATGGTTGTGACCATAAAGCTCTATTTTGGTCTCGTCACTCCGAATGAGCACAGTGTGCCAGAAGCTGTGAGGTGTGTTAAGGTGTTGTCGGGCATATTGTAACTGGGCTTTTCTGTGGCATTGTTGCAGTAAAGGCTTTTTTCTGGCAACTCGACCATGCAGCTTCATGTATCGTTGTATTTTGCTCCTTGAAACAACTACACCGTTTTTTTTCAGTTTTTCTTTGTATCCCGAACAATTTTTCTGACAGTTTTGGCTGAAATCTTTCTTGATCTACCTGGCCTTGGCTAGGTATCAAGAGATCCCCGAATTTTCCACTTCTTAATAAGTGACTGAACAGTACTGACTGGCATTTGCAAGGCTTTGGATATCCTTTTCCATCTTTATAAACTACCATTACCTTGTTATGCGTGTCTTTTGACAGTTCTTTTCTGCTCCGAATAGCTCAGTATTTAGCCTGCTCAGTGCATCCTCGTGTGAGCTAACAAACTCATGGACAATTTATACACAGAAACTTGCCATTTTAACCTGTGTGTGTCACCATATGTGGGTGTGACAAGGGCAAACATTCCATTTGGGTGATTTCTGTTATCATTATGATCAAAACAACTATGTGATAATAAATGGCTTCAAATTATCACTGTCCTTAAATAAATAAAAATTAAATTGCATGATCAGTCATATTTTCAAAATCAATGCCACAATTTCTGCCAGGGTACACAAACTTTTGAGCACAACTGTATGTTGAATCTATGGAAAATGCATACAGGTTATACAGGTAGTCCTGTATAAACATAAGCAAAAGGGTGTCCTGTTTTACTTTGCATCATGTAGAGCTCAGATCAACTATATTCTAAGTGCACTAAGCAGAATTCTCAACGATCAACCTCCTAATGATGGCCCTCTAGATTAGATTAAACTTTATTGTCACTGAACAAGTACAACACAGTACAAGGAAATGTGTTTAGCATCCAACCAGAAGTGCATATAAAAGGCTGCAGAAAATTAGACAGGATACATGATGAGGGAAGGAGGTGTGGGAGTGAATGCTTTGAAAGGACATAATCACGTGATCGATAACATCTGAATCTTTGGTTTGACCAGGTTCTTTTCAAACCAGAACGCAGTACCCCACAGTGCACCAAAGACCAATGACCAAAGACCAAATCAACGTGTCTAATACAGTGGTGCAACCGTACTCTTCCAGACTGCTGTTGTCACGGGTTCCATTCTTCCTCTTGTGGAAATGTTAACCTTTCTTTGTCAACAAATTCCAGTTTTGTTTAGCTTAGACTTTTCAATCATCTTTATTATTCATTCATCCTTACCATTACTTTGAATGCACCAATAACGGCTGAGGTAAGGGCTGGTGGCACCCCACAAAAAGAATTACCGCTTTGGTTAAACGAACTGAAAAGCATGGTCACACTGGAAAACACTACTGGAACCTGGTTAAAGGTCATCCTCCCTGACAGTCTAGTCTGTTGATGTAGGATTTGTTATCCAATATTGTTGTAAATGGTTTTTCTCTTTGTACACCTTACTGTTCTCTACATCCATTGGTAGGTGTAGGTGTGCAATGTTTGTGAATGTGTTTCTACAACAGAAAACTAGCAATGTGAACTTAGTCATTTGTTGTGTATTGATTGTGATAGGTTTTGTGCTTTCTCTAATATACAGTGAGGTACAAAATGTCTCTAGTTAATAGAAAATTGTCCATGTGTTTCTCACAAAGTAATTTACGCCACCACTTTTGGAATGCTAATGTCAGGTGCTAAAGACTGACCTCCTGAGACACATTCACTTCCTTGATGATTATCAGGTACGGTTGGTATGAACTTTGATAACATATACCTCTATTGAGGCATTTGTGGTAAAATGGGGAACATGTGTGATTCTTAATACTCTTGTTGATTTAGGAAGCCAGACCCAACTTTACATCAGCATATGTTTTGAAATCATTATAGAGTATAAAGTTGCAACTATAGATAATCCACTATGTCTACAGATACCTCTATACATATAGGCCTACGGTTCCAAATTCAAATGTTGTGTTTATTGTCATCTTTGCAGTACTGTAAATTCATCCAAACTCCAATGTAAATAATGTTCTATTCTATTCATTCAAACTGAAGAATTGATACTGAAATGATCGTCTTGGTTCATTCTGGGTTTGTAAATGTCTTTCATTGCAATTGGGACGTTTCATGGGTGAGGGAAATGTCCTCAAATATTTAATGTAAATGTTTCAAAAGTTAGTAATTTGATGCTATCCCATAGTTAAACACTTAAAGAGAAAATGTTGTCAGTTTTCAGGAAGGTTTGACTTTTTTAAACATTCAATTAAAACATATTAATTTAATGTACTCTGTAGAGGACATCAGGACTCATGGACTATATTTTTCTCCTGTAGCACATATTAGCTCACTGACAGGGGATAGGAGGGTTTTTAATAAAATAGTTGAGGGTGACTTCGAACTAGACCTATTGGATGAGGAATTTCCAGAGGCAGAGGCTGTATCAAGGTGTATGGCACGGTGCATCTGCCATAGATGTTGATTCCCTCAGAACATGCACAAGAAAAGGATGTACAGGGAAAATGTACATCAGATGTGTCGAATGTGACATGCTCCTCTGCTTGAACAAAATATACACTATAAGACCTGACGTATGTGGACACTGTTGTGGACATTCTTGAACTGATATATACTTGGTCCTATACATGTATAAATGGGTTACTAGTTAAAGGTACTGAGTCCCCATGTTTGGAAGAGAAAAGGAATGTAGGAGAGGGGGATCTGGTATTTGTCTATGGTGCATCATTGACTGGTATCGGTAGATTATAAGGTTACTCATTAATCTGCCCGTCTGTATAAATCAGGGCATCTATGGTCTGTCCGGGTGCTGTAAGAGCTCTTTAGAGTTCAAGAGGTTACCCATGTGGGGAAGGACAGCTTGCCCCTTGTGTGAAGCCTAGGTATTGACAGAACAAAGGGAATGTGTTTTATTGACAAGACAGATGGGCAGCAACTTACCACACCCCTTTTAACTGTAATAAATACGAACTGTTCATGTATCTACTTCAGAGACTCCTCGGATGATTATGTTTGTAAGCATTTGACGTGTCTCTCTATTAGCAAATAAACTGTTAATCGTGCAAGAGAATTTTGGCTCTGTCCTTACTCCTTTAAAAGTTCTGATCGATGACATTACCATCACAACACCCCTACTAATTACTGAGTTCAGGTGTTTCAGCCACACCCATTGCACACAGGTGCATAGTATCCAGCACACAGCCATGAAATCTCCATAGACAAACATAAGTAGTGCAATGGGTCGTACTGAGGAGCTCAGTGACTTTAAACGTGGCACTGTCATAGTAAGCCACCTTTGCCATGTCAGTTTGTGAAATTTCTGCCCTACAAGATCTACCCTGCTCAACTGTAACTGCTGGAATTCGGAAGTAGAAGCATCTTAGAGCAACAGCAACCCAACCACAAATTGGCAGACCATGCAAACTCACAGTGCAGTGTCGCCGATTGTTGAAGCACATAGTGCGTGAAGATCGCCTATCACTCATCAGTTCCAAACTGCCCCCATCAGCACAAGAACTGTGTGTTGGGGGCTCCACAAAATGGGTTTCCATGGTTGAGCAGCTGTACGCAAGCCTCATATCAACATGCACAATGCCAAGCGTCGGCTGGAGTGGTGTAAACCACGCTGCCACTGAACTCAGGGTCAGTGAAAACATGTTCTCTGGTGTGAAGTTTGGTGGATGAGGGAAAATGGTCTGTGGTTATTTTTCAGGATTTGGGCTAGGCCCCTTAGTTCCAGTGAAGGGTCAGCTTAATGTTACAGGATACTAAGACCTTTTAGACAATTGGTTGCTTCCAACTTTGTGGCAACAGTTAGTGTGATTGTTAAAAAGGGATATCTACTATACATGGATTGTGTGATGCAATCAATGTAAATTAGACAACATTTTTGAAGTTCTGGGTCCTGGCATCCTCTACAGAGGACATACTATATAAACCAAATAAATAATTCAAAAACCCCTTCTTTTTTTTCTTGTTATTATAACTCCTAACAATTAGAATATGAACTATAAAAACACATTTGAGCAACATTTTTCTCCCTGGGTCTCAGGATAGAGCAGAAATATGGGTAGTATTATTAAACATTTAGATGTGGCAGTAATGTACATAACAGTGTGACCTACCAGCAGTTGATAGAGTCATTAAAATATGAAATACATATGAGTGCAATAAGCTATTGAATGGTGGCATCGCACACTACAACTAGTAGTGAGAATTAAGAAGAAAATTTACACACAGCTTTAAATATATCATGAGGATAATGTGATCATTTACATAACACTGTACATACATACATACATACATCTTCTTCCGCTTCATCCGGGGCCGGGTCGCGGGGGCAGCAGTCTAAGCAGAGATGCCCAGACTTCCCTCTCCCCAGACACTTCCTCCAGCTCTTCCGGGGGGACACAGAGGCGTTCCCAGGCCAGTCGGGAGACATAGTCCCTCCAGCGTGTCCTAGGTCTTCCCCGGGGTCTCCTCCCAGTGGGACGGGACTGGAACACCTTCCCAGGAAGGCGTTCCGGAGGCATCCGAAACAGATGCCCAAGCCACCTCAGCTGACCCCTCTCGATGTGGAGGAGCAGCGGCTCTACTCTGAGCTCCTCCCGGGTGACCGAGCTTCTCACCCTATCTCTAAGGGAACGCCCAGCCACCCTGCGGAGAAAGCTCATTTCGGCCGCCTGTATCCGGGATTTTGTCCTTTCGGTCATGACCCAAAGCTCATGACCATAGGTGAGAGTAGGAACGTAGATTGACCGGTAAATCGAGATCTTCGCCTTGTGGCTCAGCTCTTTCTCCACCACGACAGACCGATACATCGACCGCATTACTGCAGAAGCTGCACCGATCCGTCTGTCAATTTCCCGTTCCATCCTTCCCTCACTCGTGAACAAGACCCCTAGATACTTAAACTCCTCCACTTGAGGCAGGCATTCTCCACCAACCTGAAGTGGGCAAGCCACCCTTTTCCGACTGAGGACCAGTAACACTGTACATAGCAGCAGTTTAAAAAGAGTACTGTAGATTGGTATTGGTAGTATTAGTAGCAATTCTACTATTGAATGTTTGAAAGTTTTTGAAGGTACACCCTCTGAGATTACTATAATCCATTTGGGGGATTTCTCAAGTGAAAAGGCACTGGACTCTTAGGTGACATGCAAAATGTATGGGTGGGGAGATATCCAATCTCCTATCTGCCACCTCTCTCTCTCTCGTTCTCTCTCACACACACGCACACACACACACACACACACACAAGCCCACAAGTCACATTGGTGCATAAACATATAGACTGATACCTGCAATTCTGTGGAATACAAGTTCAAAAGGTTTCTTTGTCATTTGCAATAACGAGTTATGGCAATGAAATGCTTGGTTTTCCTACTCCCGACAGTGCAGTTAAAAGTTAAAAAAGTAACAGTAATAATAATATAAAAATAAGAAGATAACATGAACCATCAATAATAACACTATAAAAAACATGCATCAATAATAACAGTACTAACTATACAACTGAACAACAATATTGCAATGTAAAAGTGACAGGTGTGCATGATATGATTGGCAGATGGGCATGATATAAAGTGACAGGTGTGCATGGGACTATGGATGGAAGGGAGAAGGGGTTCCTGAATTGAGCAGCCTTACGGCCTGAGGGAAGAAGTCTTGTGGGTCTTTGACTTGGGAACACTACAAAAGCGTACAGTAAACGTTTCAGTTCAAGGGTTACATTTCTGACAGCCCAGAAGACGGTTGCCTTGGAAATATGCTCAGCGTCACCGATGTTATACGGTAACGCTGAGCATAAGCCAGGCATTGCCCCCCCCAGATAGAATCTGTGGCCTCCCCGTTTTGTTTCCCCCCTAAAAAACACTCCAAATGGTATATGAAATTGTTGTTCCCGCAATTGATGAAAAATGCATTCATTTCATCATGGAGCCAGTCCTGAGATGATCGATTGTGCAGAAAATCGTTCAAAAAAGTTCAAAGAGATAATCATTAGGGAATGATAAAACCTCAAAGTGGGGTCTGATCACCCACTCACGACTGAGATTTCTGCTGAGTATTTGTGCTTCAATATCGATTGGCTCTTTGAGAAAAGGACACACAATGTCTGATTCCTTCAAATGGCTGGTATCAGTAAAAGAGTGGGACAAACTCAGGGTTAGTTGAATAAAACTTGCTAGCGAGCAGGTTAGCGTCGAGTATGTTGCCGTAGTAACTCACTCAGAGAAACACTGAACTGGCTGTTTGAAACCATAAACCCGGACTTTCCATCAACTCTGTGTCAAATAGGTTTTCACTAAATGCACTTTTCTGAAATACCCCTATCATCTACATTTGCTGTGTTGCTCCAAGTTGTGTGTGCTGTGATCACTTTTATCACCATTTTCTGTGTTTTGTGTTCTGTGTTTTTTTGTGTTCTGTGTTTGTTTGCCCTCAAAAGAGCGGGTGTGGATAATTTGATGGACAATTGGTTTATACATTTTTGAAGATTTATTTTGATGGTCATGTGTCAGTTTACAGCTGAGATGATGGACATAATTAGTAAATAGAGATTGGAGGAGCTGAAGCCGCTTGGAGTTGAACTTTGCTCTAGTCAGCTGCAGTGCTTAGTAGTATACAGTCAGGCAGGTTTTTGTGTCCATTGCCATGTTTGTGTGGAGGGCAATGAGAAGACAGATATGGTGCTGGGAGGAAAGAGGGGCAAGATGTGAAAAACCTTTTGTTTATAGGTGTAGCGGACGTTCTGTGGACCTTTTTCCTTGCATTGTGTATTTTTAAATGGTCCAGCCAGACAACGATTCCTGTTCTTATTTATTTGTATTCACCAAGCCCAGACTCTCCTTTCTTGACCTGACAAATCAGCTACATGCAGAGAAAAATTGGCATCTGCTGAGGAAAGAACAGTGACTAAGTAACAAGAGTGATTAAATACATTTTGTGTTAATGCAAGAAGAGTTATCAAACAAAAACTGCATTATATATATTGCATTATTTATGTATGTAAGTATGTATGTAATACATATAATTGAATAAATTCAATATAGTTATAATATAGCGTGCATTTAAAATATTGTAAATATGACATACTGACTAGCCTATTCTCTTTTAATACAGTGATAATAAAACGTACAATAGGGGTTGTGTTCATGGTACGTTTTGGTACATTTTAGTTTTAGGATTTAGTTAGGTTTAGGCAATAGGGCTAGGTTACGTTTACACATGTTTAGGTTACAGAGGTGGGGAAAGAATCAGTTAGGTGTACTGGTAATACTCAAGAAACATGACATCAGTAAGTATAGTGAAATGAATCAACCGCCCGATTATGTCGAGGTATTCAAATAAACTGAAATGCAAATTTAGTCAGGTGACATCATTTTCGTGTACTCGTGAAAACCAGGCATTGAGAAATCGTGAGTTTCAGGTCAGCCTGAAAATATAACCTTTACGAACACGTCGTTTGTAGGTGTTCTCAGAGTAGCGTATAATGGGTTAACGATTATCTGAAGTGCGTGACTGCGTTGGTTAGAAGTACCTCTACATTCACCAGCATACGGGTGGTCATGAATTATTCGACTCCTGGAATGTCCCTCTTACCGTGCAGTAAGTGTTATCATGTACAGCACACGTTGTTCGTGCATCAACTTTGAATGTTGTTATCAAACTATTATCAACGTAGATATTCATTAATGATACTGTCTTTAGCCTTCTTACAGAATAGCATATCGTTGTTATTGAAACAAAACGTTCTATTGTTCCAAATACGGTTGCCAATGACGTATATCATTTTCTTTACAGGCTAAATATACAAGATACATTATTTAGCAAAGAATCACAAGCTAATTATATGTATTTAAGGCTCTTGATTGTTTAATCTCTTCCGGTGTTTACATAGACAAGTGTGTTCATTTTCTCTTAAGACCTGAAGGGCTGTACTAGGAAGGGCGTTCAACCTACTCAGATTTAACGGGGTTATCAATGAAAGTCAGCTTTGACAAACTCCGCCTAAATTGGTGTTAAACAGCAGGCGATTAAAATGTCTGTTATTTGAGGAGTTTGCAACGCAGGTTTAGTTTTTGCACCTTGGCTCGTGCTCCGTATTCTTCCTCGGAAGAATGCACGTTTATAATGTCAGGATATGAGGAGTTCAAAGAACGGTTAATAGAAACCGATTTCTCATCAAATATGTAACCTCTTTGCACGAGGTTATTCATATTGTCAGTTTTTATGGAGAGCTAAAAATATTGGCGTAAGGGAATCATTTCACATTTTGATGGGCAAAAGTAACCCATACGGAAAATAAATGTATTTTCAATACATCTTTGAATACATTTGGAAAATATATTTCCGAACACATTTGGAAAATATATTCCTGAATACATTTGGTAAATATATGGCAAAATGTTTCAAATTGGCCGGTAAAATATATTTATAAAAAATGTATTTAATATATTTAAAAAAATATAGTTCATTTTAGCGTCGGTCAGGTGGTGTTTCGTATTTGCGATCTTATGTTCAATAGCCAGGCGCACTAACCACTACTCTAAACATTATTAATTTAGAAGGAGAGACAAGTAGTGGTTTTACCAAGTTTACCTTAGCACGTTAGACTGTATTTGTGACTAGAACATGAAATATATTTTGGTAATGTATATCTATAAAATGTGTTTCAACAAAATGTGATATAATCAATCTTTTTACTATCACAGAATCTGAAATTGTTTGTAATATATTTCATATTATACATTACAATTGTAATGAGAGCATTGTGAATTACCACAAATAAACTGGCAGATGTTGTTTACATAATTATGTAAAATTGTTTGTGTGTGTGGAGAAAGAGATGGTGATGGAAAGAGAAAGCCAGGCCCTAGAGATTTCTTGCTGTGGGTCTTTTCCACATCCACTTAATCAGTGATTCATTCATTGAATGTTCTGAGTTCTCTCTTTCTTACAGTCCTGTGCCTGCTGCCTGTTGTTGGCACCCAAATCACTGACTGCAGTGTGACTCAACATCATAATCACACAACGACCTATGATCTTTCAAACCTCCTTGGAACCCTGAATGGGCCTAAATGCTGGACCCAGTGGTTGGATGAAGTGAGTGACAAACAAAATCTACTCTTTTATGTGCTATAAACCTTAAAATAAAGTGATTGTGTTTTACATTAGGACATATACCCTCTTTTTGAAGACTTAATTTGTGTCCAGCATTTATTTTTCCCAGTAGTTCTTGAGGAGGCCGTAACAAAAATTCGGGGATTTTTGCAGGTACAAATAATTCAAATATTTGACTATTTTATATTACCATAATCAGGACAATGTTAACCTTTCAAAAATGTATATTGTTCAGAAACGTCAATTCAAATATTTACAGAAAACTGCTTTACAATATACACTGAACCAAATTATAAACGCAACACTTTTGTTTTTACCCCCATTTATCATGAGCTGAACTCAAAGATCTAAGACTTTTTCAATGTTCACAAAAGGCCTTAGGCTGGCCACAATAAAAGGTCAATCTAAAATGTGCAGTTTCACTGTATTGTGGGGGTCCGGGGGTCCGAAAAACAGTCAGTATATGGTGTGACTACCGTTTGCCTCACGCAGTGAAACACATCTCCTTCGCATAGAGTTTATCCAGTTGTTGATTGTGGCCTGTGGAATGTTGGTCCACTCCTCTTCAATGGCTGTGCGAAGTTGCTGGATATTGGCAGGACCTGGAACACGCTGTCATATACGCCGATCCAGAGCATCCTAAACATGCTCAATGGGTGATATGTCCAGTAAGTATGCTGGCCATGCAAGAACTGGAATGTTTTCAGCTTCCAGGAATTGTGTACAGATCCTTGCAACATGGGGCCGTGCATTATCATGCTGCAACATTAGGTGATGGTCGTGGATGAATGGCACAACAATGGGCCTCAGGATCTCGTCACGGTATCTCTGTGCATTCAAAATGCCATCAACAAAATTCACCTGTGTTTCTTTGTCCATAACACATGCCTGCCCATACCATAACCCTACCGCCACCATGGGCCACTCGATCCACAACGTTGACATCAGCAAACCGCTCACCCACACGGCGCCATACTGCCCTGTACAGTGAAAACTGGGATTGATCCGTGAAGAGAACACCTCTCCAAAGTACCAGACGCCATCGAATGTGAGCATTTGTCCACTCAAGTCGGTTACAACAACGAACTGCAGTCAGGTCGAGACCCCAATTAGGACGATGAGCATGCAGATGAGCATCCCTGAGACGGTTTCTGACAGTTTGTGCAGACATTCTTTGGTTCTGCAAACTGATTGTTGCAGCAGCTGTCCCGGTGGCTGGTCTCAGACAATCTTGGACGTGAAGATGCTGGATGTGGAGGTCCTGGGCTGGTGTGGTTACATGTGGTCTGCGGTTGTGAGGCTGGTTGGATGTACTGCCAAATTCTCTGAAACGCCTTTGGAGACGTCTTATGGTAGAGAAAGGAACATTCAATTCACGGGCAACAGCTCTGGTGGACATTCCTGCAGTGAACATGCCAATAGCACTCTCCCTCAAAACTTGTGACATCTGTGCCAGTGTTTTTTTTATTGTGGCCAGCCTAAGCCACACAGGATTGGAACATGGGTCTCCCACATGAGTGGCTATGCCTTAACCACCACACCACAGAGCTCTACATTTGTTGAGTGTTGGTATAGCTTCTCGATATTAGAACAGTTTATCACAGTTTAGGTTTACTATAACACAGCTATTTAAGGTTGTAGCCAGCAACGTTTTTGTCCATCTTGAACAAATCCTAATGCATGATTTGTTTTTACTGATGAGGCTGAAACACTGGATCTCAAGTTTGGCAGTCTGCGTCTCTAACCACTACGCTATTTAACAAGGGGTAGTCTGTCAGCCAGCCCGCCAGTCACTCACTCAGTCACTCACTCAGTCACTCACTCAGTAAGATGCATTTGCTCTTCTTGGCCGGCTCCGCTTACGCGGTCCGGCAAAAACACTAGCATAACAGCATATTAAACTAACAAGTGTACAATTACAGGATGGACACCTAAAGTTAACGATTAAACTGTGAGTGTGATTAAGCTAGAATAGATTAGCTAAATTACTAAGAATTTAATAATGTCTGACATAGATATTTAAAAATGTTGAAATAAGATATCTTTGATCAGTATTTTAAACTTACAAAGTGGACATGTTATGCTTGAGCCCATACGACTAACATCAAAAAATAAAAAAATTATATATAATATCAACAGCATATAATCACTAAGCTTTACCCAATTATTTGCTTTACTGTAGGCATGGTGCCCTTTGTATAGAAAGATGTATTAGGTTTTTTCCCCTCATGTTATTTTCCATTCAGGTCCAAATGTTACGTTTTGGTCTCATCTGAACATAGTACAAACCCGATTACAAAAATGTTGGGACACTGTACAATTGTGAATAAAAACAGAATGCAATGATGTGGAAGTTTCAAATTTCAATATTTTATTCAGAAAACAACATAGATGACATATCAAATGTTGAAACTGAGAAAATGCATCACTTTAAGGGAAAAATAAGTTGATTTTTAATTTCATGGCATCAACACATCTCAAAGTTGGGACTAGGCAATGTTTACCACTGTGTGGCATCCCTTCTTCTTTTTATAACAGACTGCAAACGTCTGGGGACTGAGGAGACAAGTTGCTCAAGTTTATGAATAGGAATGTTGTCCCATTCTTGTCTAATACAGGCTTCTAGTTGCTCAACTGTCTTAGGTCTTCTTTGTCGCACCTTCCTCTTTATGATGCGCCAAATGTTTTCTATGGGTGAAAGATCTGGACTGCAGGCTGGCCATTTCAGTACCCAGATCCTTTTTCTATGCAGCCATGACATTGTAATTGATGCAGTATGTGGTCTGGCATGTCATGTTGGAAAATGCAAGGTCTTCCCTGAAAGAGACGACGTCTGGATGGGAGCATATGTTGTTCTAGAACTAGGATATTACTGTCAGCATTGATGGTGCCTTTCCCATAGTCCTCAAGGCCTGAAACTCCTTAAAAGTTGCCATTGGCTTTTTGGTAGCCACTCTGATCAGTCTTGCCTGGTCATCCAGTTTGGACGGACGGCCAGATCTTGGCACTTCTTAATAAAAATATTTTTACAGATATTAACAATTAATGTTTTTCAAAAAGTGACATTAAAACGACTTTAAATACTGGGGATGTTAGTAATCACATTGTAGGAATAACCCATAACGTATTATGCGATAACCTGTGATGTACGCTGTTCATTATTATCAGAACAGAGTCCTTGCCAGTGATGAAGAGATGGATAAAGATTTTACTGTGGCTCTGACTAGTCAATCCATCACTATTTATGGCTGCCTGGAAAGACTGACCTACTCTTTGGAATGCATACAGGTTAGACTTACAGATAATGTTTACTCTAATGCAGGGGTGTCCAAACCATTCCACGGAGGGCCATGTGTCTGCAGGTTTTTGTTTTTTCCTCTAAATTGGTTCCCAGTTTACACCTACACAACCAGGTGAGGGTAGAAACTAACCAATTAGTAACCTAATTAGTCAATCAAGTACAAGGAGAGATCGAAAACCTGCAGACACACAGCCCTCCGTGGAATAGTTTGGACACCTCTGCTCTAATGTTTTAGGTGAATAGGATGAAATATGTTTACAATACAACAATACTATTATATATACATATGCCTGTCGTTTTGAGTTTGTATTGTTTCTAACTATCAAGAAGTTATGTGATAGTCTAATGTGAGTGTTGTTATAATATATCCTGAGGTGTTCAGGCCAGATACTTGCACTTTTTCTCTCTCTACTGCTGTAGTATCTCTTTCTCTGTTAAACCAATTTTTTTTACTCTCTAACAGTTACCATTTCGTGAGGTTCAGTGTCTCAGTAAGTAAACACACACACACTTTAAGTTTCACTATCCTCGTAAGTATCCCAGACATTATTTTTATTTAAAATCCTATTTCCTTAACACCTAACCCAAATTCTAACCTTAAACCCAATTATGACTGTTCCCCAGAACCTAAAGTAAATAGCTTGTTCTCCTCATGGGGACAAATGAAATGTCTTCTCAAAGTTACATTTTCTTGTTTTGGTCTTTTTGGTCCCCACCAGAGTAGTTTTCCTGAAAGCTGGATTGGTATAAATTTTTCGGCTCCAGAAAGAATTTATTCTATTTTTGTTTTAGGCAATAACAATAGTTTATTACAAACTACTCAAATATTTTGACTTCATAATGTCCATTGTCATCCTTTTTTAAATGTTGCGTACATGTCCAATTTGTCAGTTTAACAAATATGCGCTTCACTTGGCATAATGATTTCACAAGCTGTTCAGGAACCCTTTAATGCCAGGATTCCCTCATCTGGGGAAGAGAAACCAGGTATGTTGTGGTAACCCTGAATTTGTTGAACCATCTTTCTGGAATACATCTCATCATAGTATAACGTATACACTAACATTTGTTATTCAAACCATGTGGGGAACAGAACATTATTCAGTATTTTCCCTATCCCCTTATCCTAACCATAACCCTAACCTCAACCTCTATTACAGAACTTTTATACCTAAACCTAACCTTAAACCTAACATGTAATGACTAAGCCTAAAACGAACCTTAATTCTTAACTTACTGCAATTCTAGGTTGTAATCTAAACCCAACCCCTAGAGTAAGCAGGAAATATATATTTTTTCCTTCTGGGGACTGGTTAAAAAACCTTCTGGGGACCAAATTGCCAGGTTTGACTGTCTTAACCCTGTAAAGCCTGACACATCAAATAGTAGCCTGAAAATTCTAATCTTTTTAAATTGAAGTGTTTAACGGTCCCTTTGAGAAAATATAACAATTTAAAAAATATATTATTCATTTGATTCATATTTGATTCATCAGGCATTTATGGCAATTTATTGATCACTACAATTTTTATTTTAGAAAACCAAATAGACATTGTTTATTGCATTTGGACCATTTCAGTTGGTTTAGAACTTTTTTTTTACAATTGGAACCATTTTTTACCTTTTTATTTTGCTGTGGGGGGGGGGGGGTGTCCGGTTCTAGAGAGGATAGTGGTCTGTCACACCTCTATTTCTGCACTAGTCTGGTCGACATTTTCATCTCAGAATTCTTCATCATCACTACTATCTGAGCTTCCCTCAGTAAGCATTGCATCAGGAGTCCATTTATCATCATTCTCATCTGCCCCATGTCACTTGAATTGCCATCCATAGTCATGCTGATGACATTTTGTACTTCTTTGGCCATCTAAAAATACATTGCATACTCTGAATTTCATTGCGTACTCAGAATTTCTTCTCTGAATTTGTCTATATAACTAACAGATTATGATAGCCAAGGAGTTCTTTTTGTGAAAATCGATGATAAAAAGACTTCCTCATGAGAGTGGGTTGCATATAAAAAAAAAACACATATCTCTTTTATCAAATATGATACAATTGGCGTTACAGGGTTAATGTATTGAAACCAGGATCATACACATTCTGAAACCCTTCTCTACGAGGCTGTTAAATAGCAGAATGTTGAAAAGGGAAGGGTGTCTCTGCTGTTTTCTGGGTGCTTTCTCAGTGAAATTCATCCACTTTATTTTGTTTTCTCCAGCTAACTGCAGCAACGGACCTAACATACCTGCCAGTCCCACCAATTCGACTGGTAATGACTAAGTCCTCATCAAAGTTCAGTGATACAGTTAAAGGTGCACAATGTAGAATACCGCTACTAATATTTACACAATTACATGACTTGTCTCCTCTTCTTCCCTTACACAAGACCGGAATACTATTAGTTAGTTCAGTGTGGTTTAGTTTTGCAGATATATTTTTCTTAAAACATTAACTGCAGATATCTTTTGGTCATGTATGCTTGTATTTCTGCTAGTAGTAGAGTAAAACATCTTATATATGGCCCCTTTAAATCATTGCATTTTATGCAACTTGTTTTTTTATACCAGGGACACAATATTTTCTCATTAATATCCTGGTAAAAACAGGAAGTTATGGCATATTGGGGAGGGAAATCATTTTAGGCAAGAATCAGAATGTTTTTTTGATCAAAATGTTCTGGACCATGATATGGAATTTTATTTCACAATGTCTATTTCATTTCAACATACTTTCCATCTAGTTTTAGCATTTTAGAGTGTTGGCAAGTTTTTTTTGTGAAGGTTTAAAAAAATAAAATAATAATAATCTTTATGCTGGTCATATACATGTGCTTGTGGGCCCTGATCCAGCCTACACACACCTTTGGAATACCTGACCCCTATTAATTATGTGGTGAACTTTCAACTCTGTTTTCTCCTTGATTCACTTTTTGGTCACTATCTCTCTCCCACCTTTCACATTTACAGATCCTATGACACCTGCCTTGGTTCTGCTGGTTGTTCCTGTAGTTGTTATACTGGCTGTGACTATCTATACATGGTAAAGGTATGGATGTATGGCTGATGGAAGGGCGATTAGGCGGTTCATTGTTGCCTGTATTGAGGGAATGTCTTGCCAAATAAAATGTCTTTTCCATGTTGTTAATTATAGATTGTACAGCAAGACCCAGTTGAAGACCCAGGCCCAAGACCCTTTAGTGTAAATGCTGGATTTCTGTGTTGGTGATCAGAGATTTTCTCAGATACCGTTTTGATATAATTTCATTCTGAAACAGCTTTAGTAAACCCTTCCTGTGGAAGTCAAGAGTTTCGTCTGCTGCATCAGTGTGAAGCAACTGATTAACTAAGCAGTACTATTATGACTATACATAATATTATGACATTACATAATACTAAAATAATAAATAACTAAATATATACATATACAAATATTTAAATATATTATAATATAAAATATTTACCCTGAAACGGTACCTATATATACAGTATATTTAATCATCCAATAATAATTTTTGGTACAAACCTATTAGCTAAACACAGAGTTGGGGATTGCAGAGAAGGTTGTTGTTAAAGCTGCACTAGGTAGCATTTTCTTCATAAAAAAACAAATCCCATGTTGTGTAAGCTACTGAGGACCTCTAAGATTTTAGCAACACAGGCCAACACAGTGCCAGGGGAATGTCAATTTATAATTTTTGGAGCATGCCACTACTTTCCAGACAATTCTGTTCCAGCAAATCGCATTAGGCAAGGCAGGCCTAAGCTAATGCTAATGTTATTCTTATAACCCTCGAACTCTGAGTTCTTTTTTTTTTGAAAAAGGTCATTCTATTTTTCTACGTGATGAAAAAACGATTCATGTTTGAATGTTCAGTAAAACCATTTCACATCAGTGCATGTTGTGTTAACCATAAATCAATTTCCACTGTGTCTTATATACTGTAAAACATAATGCAGTTGACCTGAAAGGTTGTTTTAATTTGGTTTAAAAAATTTACGTTTAGTGGACACTGAAAGAAACATACATTAAGATGGGATTAGTTTGTCTACCCCTGGCCTAAAGAAATTCCACAGCCCTTTTACCATTTAAGAATTGCAATCATTGTCAGTCCCCTTATGTCAGGGGCTCAAATGTAATTGGACAAATTAACACAATCATGAATAAAATGTAAATTTTTAATATTTTGTCGAGAATCCTTTGCAGGCAATCCCTGCTTGACGTCTGGAATGCACGGACATCACCAAACACTGGGTTTCCTCCTTTGTGAAATTTTGCCAGGCCTTTACTGCAGCTGTCTTCAGTTGTTGTTTGTTCGTAGGTCAACTTCCATACTTTTTTCTTCCCATTCTGGTACAGGTTGATCTCATCTGTCCAGAGAATGCTGTTCCAGAACTGGGCTGGCTTTTTAGATGTTTTTTTTTGGCAAGGTCTAATCTTTCCATTCTTGAGGCTTATGAATGGTTTGCACCTTGTGGTGAACTCTCTGTATTTGCTCTTGTGAAGTCTTCTTTTTATGGTAGACTTGGATAACGATATGCCTACCTCCTGGAGAGTGCTGTTCACATGGTTGTACTCCACTGCACCTTTTTCTTTCCTTGGAAAGGAAAGGTTTGAGTGAGCAACAGAACCATTCAGTTTGCAGTGGTCTCTTAATTTTAACCCTTCTGTTCCTCACTCAAAACCTTCCATTTCGACTGTTTTGGAAAGGAAAGAAAAAGGTGCAGTGGTCTCTTGTTTTTTGCCGGAGCAGTATATGCATGTTTTGCATGGGTTTGCCGTGTGGGTTTACCTGTCAAGCAATTTCTGAAAATCTCTTTCTGATTATTAGATACAGTGGGAATGTTTACAAAAACTTTGGGAGGCTGTGTAAAATGTAAATAAAAACAATGCAATGATGTGAAAATCAGTTAAACCCTATATTCAATAGAAAATGTGTACAAAGAAAATATATCAAATGTTTAAACTGAGACGTTTTATTGTTTCTTGAGAAATGTATTGTTTCTTGAGAAATACAACTCCGGAGACCACTGCACTATTTCTTTCCTTTCTTGAAACTTGAAAAGGAAAGTTTTGAGTGAGGAACAGAAGTGTTCAATTTGCAGTGGTCTCTTAATTTTACTTTCAAATCGTCAAGTGCGCAAGGGCTCTTTCGCAGACATTTTGAGCCCTTTATGCCCCTTTTCGCAAGTCTGAATTTCTGCAGAGGTTGCCTGAGGTAACTACCCACAGTTCATAGCGTTGTGATTTGAAAACACGGGGGTTACCAGGGGAAGCCCGGATGCGAGGGAAAAATCCTGGCCCATCTGCTTTATAAGAGAAGAAGAACCGTAAACTGCACTACCTTAACAAGGATATATGATGGCACATAGAACACATGAAATCAGAGGAATGTAATCACCTTATTACACCTAGTATATTCAACTATTTATTTTAGTTTTTGCTTAACAATGCTGTTTTGACCAAAAATAGTACATTGATTATTGGCAAACATAGATTGTTATTGACAATTACCTCTTGTCCACTCTGTAGGTCTAGAGCCTGCAAGACGTCTAAATCCGGCAGTCGGCCTATTAAGTGCCTTGGCCGCGAAGAAAGTGGCATTAGTGGGGGTGCATTATTGAACATGGCATGGGTGACTTGAACTTCTGTGAAGGCACCATAAATGCTGAACAATACAGGTTTTGGAGCAACACATTCTGCCATCTAGACAACGTCTTTTTCAGGGAGGCCTTGCTTATTTCAGCAGGACAATGCCAAACCGCATTCTGCACTTCTTACAGCACCATGGCTGTAGTAAGAGTCCGGGTGCTAAACTGGTCTGCCTGCAGGCCAGACCTGTCCCCTATACTTTAGGAGTATTATCAAATGATAAAGACAGTTAAGGAGACCCTCAACTGTTGAGCAGCTGCAATCCTATATCAAGCATGAATGGGAAAACATTTAATTTTCAAAACTACAGCAATTGGACTCCGCAGTTCCCAAACGCTTACAAAGTATTGTTGAAAGATAAGGTGATGTAACACTGTGGTAAACATGCCCGTCCCAACCTTTTTGAAACATGTTGCTGGCATCAAATTAAAAAAAATCACAAATAATAAATTTCTCTGTTTCAACATTTGATGTTATCTTTGTACTATTTTCAATGTTATCTTTGTACTATTTTCAATTAAATATGGGGACAAATGATTTGCACATCATTGCATTCTGATTTTGTTTGCATTTTACACAGCATCACAACTTTTTTGTAAACAGGGTTGTATATGAAAGAATATACTTCAAGGACTTACACAGCTGCTTCCTTTCACGTCGTCTCTGCTTTTTTCGTCACCAGATGAGAGTCATAATCACTCCAATGTGGTCATAAACTAAATGTCACAGCGTTTTACTACAGTATACAACCTGTAACCACTGGAGGACCTGTGAAATACAGTGGTTGGAAGAAAAGGTGACATAGTAATAAAATAGGAATTGAAAAGGAGATTTTTTCCCCCTGTGCATCGCAAGGGAAAACATCAGATGTTGACGGATATCTCTGGCCAGACCAACAAGAGTGACAGGATGTCCACCAAGAAAAACGTGTAGTGTTACATACTATGAGGAGGTACAACATATTGTCGTTTACAGAACTACTGCAGGGTTTTTCACAGTTGTGTTTTTCTTGCATGGGTACACATTTTGTGGAGAATGTTCTGTTCACTATTACTTTACATGATAGAAATGTGAATATTGTAACACTTGCTACAAAAATGTATTTACTGTATACATACAAATGCACATGTCCCTTTTCTGTGTACTACAGTATTGTAAAGTATTGACTTTTATCTACTATAGAAATCGGTATCTGAAAAGCTCAGGGTGATACAAAATAGCATTCAGCTAGACAAAATTGACATTCTGGCGTAGTAGGCTAATAAGCATTCAGTGTAAATAAAAAAAGTCTAACAAAACTGAAATCTGTATTGAACAAACATTTCTAGGGATTACCGCCTTGATGAAAAAACATCTAAACAATTTGACCAGTCGATCTCACACAATGATACTTTTCTTTTATTTTGGTGGCATTGGCCAATTTACAGATAGCAATAACTAGGTTATGATGTATGAATTAACTGTTTTGGTTAGGTTACTACATGCAGACGTACAATAGAATTGTGATGTCCCATGAAAACATATTCCCATTAAACAGATGTGACGATTGCACTTACAGTTTAGAGAATATTATGACTATTTCAAGAAACGAGCCAAAGCGATTGGGAGAAACAAGACTTGAAGGGTGAGGGAGAAATCTTACTTAAAAGGCAAACCCTTTTTATGTGTCTGGGGCGGCGGTTTAGATGGAATGGGTGCTTTTGCTGGTGTTTTACCACTGCTCCTGGACCAATTTTCTTGGTTGCATTTCGTGCCGCACTAGATAATAGTTGGATATGTTTCAGATATAATTATGCACCACAGCAAGTATTTCATTTTTTAGTTGAGGGAAAAACTTGCTGTCTGATCTAAAAATGAATTGATTGCATGAGAAAATGTAAAATTATTAGCGCACATATGCTTTATTATATTATATAAATGGACATGCATAGGGAAATAGGGTAGCATTTCCTTTAGAACTGTCTCCTCTCAATCTCTTATAGGTTGTTTGTCACAATAGAGTGTCTGCATAATTTGCATTAATTAGCATAGCAAAAGAACTAGAATATGTGAAGGAATTAATAACACACAGACAATGTCTAGTGACCTAACATGGAGTGGTGAAAAGTGCACAGTGCAGTGTTCTTGGGGTTGTTGTCAAACAGGCTTACGATGTGCTCTTGTGATTGTGTTGTAGGTTGGAAAAGTTCTATCATGTCTTTGGACAAGTGAAAACACTACTGTTAAAATGTTTGGGGTCACTTAGAAATGTCCTTGTATTCCATGTAAAACATACATGAAATTAGTTTGAATAGGAAATATAGGAAAATGAATAGGAAATATAGTCATTGACAAGGTTAGAAGTAATGATTTTTAATTAAAGTAATAATTGTGTCTTTCAAACTTTGCTTTTGTCAAAGAATCCTCCATTTGCAGCAGTTCTAGCCTTGCAGACATTTTGGCATTCTGGTTGTCATTTTGTTGAGGTAATCTGGAGATTTACATGCTTCCTGAAGCACCTCCCATAAAGCCAATTGGATTGGGTTGATGGGCACTTTTATATATCATATTGTCAAGCTGCTCCCACAACAGCTCAGTAGGGTTGAGATCCGGTGACTGTGCTGGCCACTCCATTATTGACAGAATACCAGCTGACTGCTTCTTCCATAAATAGTTCTTGCATAGTTTGGAGCTGTGCTTTGGGTCAATGTCCTGTTGGCTCCAATGAAACGCTGTCCGCAGGGTATGGCATGATGTTACAAAATCCAGTGATATCCTTCCCTCCTCTTACTTGTGCACCAGGGCCTCCCACTTTTTTCTATTCTGGTTAGAGCCAGTTTGTGCTGTTCTGTGAAGGGAGCAGTTAGTACACAGCATTGTTTCTTAGTACAAAGCTATTTGTTTCTGGCCATTTTGAACGTGTAACTGATCCCACAATAGCTGATGTGCCAGATACTCAACTAGTCTAAAGAAGGCCAGTTGTATTGCTTCTTTAATCAGAATAACAATTTTGCAACACAACAGTTCAGCTAACTCAGTTGCATAAGGGTTTTGTAAGTCAGGTCCCGGCTGAGGTCACGCTCCCCCCATTTCAAAGCCATCATTGAAATGTATAAGGCACTATAGTTAACAATCTAGTCTGTAAAAAAGAACAGACAAGAACAACATTGGAACGGACATTAAACAAAAAATCTACCGACTGGATTGTTAATTATATTGCCTTATATATTCCAATGATGGCTTTTATTTTGAAAAAGAAAATCTGAGTTAGTGCTGCTAGCATAATATCCTGCTGCTAGAAGAACAGTAATGAAGCCACATAAAGGACGAATAAAGGACATTTCTAAGTGACCCCAAACTTTGTATGTGTATCACCTATGTGTATCACCTTCTATGGTGTAACTTGTAGGTGTAATTTATCGTATTTTGCCAATTCCATTGCAAATCTTGAGTGTATTTATGTGTAACTCAGGGTGGTCTTGCAATTGTTATGCCTTTGGCTAGGTTGTGATTGTAAATGAGAACTGGTCCTAAACTGGCTTACTTGGTTAAATAAAAGAAGTCTCTCTCTCTTTCAGAAACACAGATATAGCCATTCTCAGGCCAAACAATATAGTCACATAATTACTGAAAAGCAGGCAGCCAGGAAGTCAGGAAGCTGTTGTTGAAGGTATTAATTAACATAGCAAAAAACACCTCTGTCATCTGCTATGCTCACAGCAGACATAGGCTAAAATAAGGTCAGACTAGAAAACACATTGAAAATTAACGATGATTGAATAACCTGTTGTTGAACCTAACAAGGGTAAAAGGCTGAATAGACACATGTCACTAAGACAATCACTGCCCATAGTATACCTGAATTAGAAATAACGGGGTTTTTTTTATGACGTGTTTTCCATATAGTCATGTGATTTCTCATTATTATTATTATTATTTTATTTTACAGTAAGAGGTAAAGGAAAAACTGTCATTTGAGGAAGTTAGTTGGCTGAGTCATGGCAACACAGGGTAACATGAGCCAATACATTAGCGTCATGCTGGCAACATTAGAGATTCCGTAGCAGCAATAAGACTTCCGGTTTTCGGATTTTGCCTTCAAAATAGAAGTCCGCGGTAAAACGCGATTTTAATAATATTAAATGTATCTATTTTGACACTTTGCTTAGTGTATATTGTAAAAATGTATTGTAGGAAATGTTCAGGAGACTATTGAATAATTATATGCAAAGAAATCAAGGGGCACTATGTATTTGCAATTGTTGCTGGCATTTTACTTCACCCATCCTAGATCCTATTGGCCACAATGTAACTCAATGGATATGAAATATATATTGCCCTATAGAAAAAAAAAAATTCTATACGCCGCGGTCAATGTATTGTAGGAAATGTTCAGGAGACTCTATAGAATGATTATATGCAAAGAAATCAAGGGGCACTCTGTATTTGCAATTGTTGCTGGTGTTTTACTCCGCCCACCCCATTGGCCACAATGCAACTCAATGGATATGAAATACATATTGGCCTATAAAAAAAAAACTATTCTACACGCCGCGGTGAATGTATTGTAGGAAATGTCAAGGAAGGTGGATAGAGTAATTATATGCAAAGAAATCAAGGGGCACTCTGTATTTGCAATTGTTGCTCGTGTTTTACTCAGCCCACCCCATTGGCCACAATGCAACTCAATGGATATGAAATACATATTGGCCTATAAAAAAAAAAACTATTCTACACGCCGCGGTGAATGTATTGTAGGAAATGTTCAGGAGACTCTATAGAAGGATTATATGCAAAGAAATCAAGGGGCACTCTGTATTTGCAATTGTTGCTGGTGTTTTACTCCGCCCACCCCATTGGCCACAATGCAACTCAATGGATATGAAATACATATTGGCCTATAAAAAAAAAAACTATTCTACACGCCGCGGTGAATGTATTGTAGGAAATGTCAAGAAAGGTGGATAGAGTAATTATATGCAAAGAAATCAAGGGGCACTCTGTATTTGCAATTTTTGCTGGTGTTTTACTCCACCCATTCCATTGGCCACATTCGAAATTGCTGAAGAGCCTTTAGATCCATTATTCCTTTTGTTAATGGAGGTGATTATCACCACTTGGTGATTACTTAACAATTCAGCCAATGATCTAATGTAGTTGTCAATTACTTATATTAACTGGCCATTAGCCTGCTGTATTACCTTTAGAGATGTAGATGTAGGATTTTATCTGTAATAATATAAAATTAATGTTTAATGTGTGAATGTGATACTGAAAAGAAAGGTTATGTTTGCATACTTTCTCTGTAAGAAGTTTTTGTTCCAGCTTTTAGCTCCATCAGAACAGTACAAAATGTTTTTACTACTGAAAACACCAACATGTAATTACAGTGGGGGAAAAAAATTTCATCATAGGTATACTTCAACTATGAGAGACAGAATGAGAAAAAAAAATCCAGAAAATCACATTGTAGGATTTTTTATGAAATTATTGGTAAATTCCTTTACCAAAAATATGTTTTTGGTCTCCTACAAACAAGCAAGATTTCTGGCTCTCACAGACCTTTAACTTCTTCTTTAAGAGGCTTCTCTGTCCTCCACTCGTTACCTGTATTAATGGCACTTGTTTGAACTTGTTATCAGTATAAAAGACACCTGTCCACAACCTCAAACAGTTACCCTCCAAACTCCACTATGGCCAAGACAAAAGAGCGTCCAAAGGACACCAGAAACAAAATTGTAGACCTGCACCAGGCTGGGAAGACTGAATCTGCTATAGGTAAGCAGCTTGGTGTGAGGAAATCAACTGTGGGAGCAAATATAAGAAAATGGAAGACATACAAGACGACTGATAATCTCCCTCAATCCGGGGCTCCACGCAAGATCTCACCCGTGGGGTCAAAATGATCACAAGAACGGTGAGCAAAAATACCAGAACCACACGGGGGGACCTAGTGAATGACCTGCAGAGAGCTGGGACCAAAGTAACAAAGGCTACCATCAGTAACACACTACGCCGCCAGGGACTCAAATCCTGCAGTGCCAGATGTGTTCCCCTGCTTAAGCCAGTACATGTCCAGGCTGTCTGAGGTTTGCTAGAGAGCATGTGGATGATCCAGAAGAGGATTGGGCGAATATCATATGGTCAGATGAAACCAAATTATAACTTTTTGGTAAAAACTCAACTCGTGTTTGGAGGAGAAAGAATGCTGAGTTGCATCCAAAGAACACCATATCTACTGTGAAGCATGGGGGTGGAAACATCATGCTTTGGAGCTGTTTTTCTGCAAAGGGACCAGGACGACTGATCCGTATAAAGGAAAGAATGATTTTTTTGTCGTCATGTATTGTGAGATTTTGAGTGAAAACCTCCTTCCATCAGCAAGGGCATTGAAGATGAAACATGGCTGGGTCTTTCAGCATGACAATGATCCCAAACACACCGCCCGGGCAATGAAGGAGTGGTTTCGTAAGAAGCATTTCAAGGTCCTGGAGTGGCCTAGCCAGTCACCAGATCTCAACCCCATAGAAAATCTTTGGAGGGAGTTGAAAGTCTGTGTTGTCCAGCAACTATAAAATGAACTTATGCTATAGTTATTCCAATCGTCTTTTCAGTTGCCAGGTAGCATCTCGTTCACAAAACTCTCATTTGATAGGCCTGTAATATATAACCAGGTTAGTAGGACCAACCCCATTTGCAGACAGTCCTTGTTTGGACTCTGCATGGATCAGCTTACATTTGTTCTGAATCACTGTTACATTTTTTTAAGAGGCTTTGTTTCTTCATCAGGTTGGCAATTTCTTCTCAGTTTGTTGGTTTTGCTGTTTGATTCATGTTGGTATGCATATGTTGTTAATTTCATTTGCCTGAGCAAAAAAAACATTTTGTACTTTCTTGTACTTTCTTTTCAGTATCACATTCACACATTAAACATTAATTTTATATTATTACAGATAAAACCCTACATCTACATCTCTAAAGGTAATACAGCAGGCTAATGGCCAGTTAATATAAGTAATTGACAACTACATTAGATCATTGGCTGAATTGTTAAGTAATCACCAAGTGGTGATAATCACCTCCATTAACAAAAGGAATAATGGATCTAAAGGCTATTCAGCAATTTGGAATGTGGCCAATGGAATGGGTGGAGTAAAACACCAGCAAAAATTGCAAATACAGAGTGCCCCTTGATTTCTTTGCATATAATTACTCTATCCACCTTCCTTGACATTTCCTACAATACATTCACCGTGGCGTGTAGAAGTTTTTTTTTTATAGGCCAATATGTATTTCATATCCATTGAGTTGCATTGTGGCCAATGGGGTGGGCGGAGTAAAACACCAGCAACAATTGCAAATACAGAGTGCCCCTTGATTTCTTTGCATATAATTACTCTATCTACCTTCCTTGACATTTCCTACAATACATTCACCGCGGCGTGTAGAATATTTTTTTTTTTATAGGCCAATATGTATTTCATATCCATTGAGTTGCATTGTGGCCAATGGGGTGGGCTGAGTAAAACACCAGCAACAATTGCAAATACAGAGTGCCCCTTGATTTCTTTGCATATAATTACTCTATCCACCTTCCTTGACATTTCCTACAATACATTCACTGCGGCGTGTAGAATAGTTTTTTTTTTATAGGCCAATATGTATTTCATATCCATTGAGTTGCATTGTGGCCAATGGGGTGGGCGGAGTAAAACACCAGCAACAATTGCAAATACAGAGTGCCCCTTGATTTCTTTGCATATAATTACTCTATAGAGTCTCCTGAACATTTCCTACAATACATTCACTGCGGCGTATAGAATATTTTTTTCTGTATGAGTCAATATGTATTTGATATCCATTAAGTTACATTGTGGAAAAAGAGGGTGTGGAAATATTGTGTTGCTAGATGTAGCACACTGTTCCCTATGATTTGACAGGTTTGTCTTACTCTACACATTCTCCTGGACATTTCCTACACTGCTTTCTCTGTGGAATATTCAATAGTTTATTAGTTATGAGGCAATATGTATTCCATATTCTGTCATTGGCATTGTCTGAATTTTACCCTTGGAACGTGTTTTAACACCCACTAACACCCACTTTTTATCGAAATTACTCTTAAATATGATCATATTTGAATTGTTGTCAATGTTTTGAGAGGTACATGTTCTCAAACAATTAATAAACTCAATTTATCGCAGTTTTTAAGTAATTCGTGACCCGGAAGTGTTTCTTTAATGTTGCTCACAAGACGCAGATAGCCAAAACGCAGTACCAATTTTGCATACCCTTGAAGAATTGGTAATATATGTAAATTAAACATGAGTGAGTAGGCAAAACACATGTCTTTTATTCATTATGGGATTCACATCCAACTGTAGGTCATAACAGAATGGCACAATCATAAAACAAAACATGGCAACAAAGAAAAATTTTTACTGACCCCTGTTCAAAATCTGAATACCCTAGTTCTTAATACTGTGTATTGCCCCTTTAGCATCAATTACAGTGTGCAGTCTTTTGTAATAGTTGTCTATGAGGCTCGAATTTCTTCAGGTGGTATAGTTGGCCATTGGTCTTGCCAAAAGGCCTCCAGGTCATGGAAAGTCTTTGGTCATCTTGCATGAATCGCACATTTGAGATCCCCCCCCCCCAGAGTGGCTCGATGATATTAGTCAGGAGATTGTGATGGCCAATCCAGAACCTTCACCTTTTTCTGCTGTTTCTGGCCATTTTGAACGTGTAACTGATCCCACAATAGCTGATGCGCCAGATACTCAACTTGTCTAAAGAAGGCCAGTTGTATTGCTTCTTTAATCAGAATAACAATTTTGCAACACAACAGTTCAGCTAACTCAGTTGCAAAAGGGTTTTATATGTCAGGTCCTGTTGTGGAAATTTCTTTATACAATGTATTCTCACTGAGTAAAGGACTGAGTCCCACTGTTAAGATAGGTAGAGGAATGTGGGGGATCTGGTATTTGCATAGGGGGCATCTATTGTCTGTCCAGATGCAGATCAATGGGTTTTAGGACAGGATAGGAGAAGATACACAACAGGGGGAGTAAGGTCAGTTGGCCCCTTTGGGTAAACACAACAGTAAACATTATGGCAGGAAGGATAAGGTGGGGGAAGATAGCATTTTACTTGTGTGATAGAACAAAGGGAATGTGTTTGATTGACATAAGACAGATGGCAGCATCTTACCACACCCCTTTTCCTATGTAATAAATACTGTCGAAATGATGTTTTTATTTAGAGACTATCCACTGTTACCTTGTAACCTGTATACTTTCTCCTTGCAAGTGAAATTAAAAACCGTTTATTGCGCAATTGATTTCTCCTGTCTTACCTACCATTTTCATAGAACTATTCGGATTTTAGAAATTGCCATCACAGTCCCGGCTGAGGTGCCTCTAGGCACCTCTATGTGCCTGAATGCCACAGTAAGGGCCTAGCTGCAGAGGTACCCCTTGGCATCTCTATGTGCACTACTGTTTAATTATCCCCAAATTAGAGGCAGCTGCTCCCTATTGCCTCTGATTGGGGATCCAATTTAAGTTGCCCTGGTTGTAGTGATGGCCAAACAAGGCCTTTGCTTCACTAAAAGGCTCATTTCTCTATGCCTCGTCTAGACAACGCTCACTGAGGGCACCTGTTGGTTGAAATAATTAATAGCTGGTCAAATAATGATTACCGCAATTACATTGCCTGCCTCAAGTGGAGGAGTTTAAGTATCTAGGGGTCTTGTTCACGAGTGAGGGAAGGATGGAACGGGAGATTGACACACGGATCGGTGCAGCTTCTGCAGTAATGCGGTCGATATATCGGTCTGTCGTGGTGAAGAAAGAGCTGAGCCGCAAGGCGAAGCTCTCGATTTACCGGTCAATCTACGTTCCTACTCTCACCTATGGTCATGAGCTTTGGGTCATGACCGAAAGGACAAGATCCCGGATACAGGCAGCCGAAATGAGCGTTCTCCATAGGGTGGCTGAGCGATCCCTTAGAGATAGGGTGAGAAGCTCGGTCACCTGGGAGGAGCTCAGAGTAGAGCCGCTGCTCTTCCACATCGAGAGGGGTCAGCTGAGGTGGCTTGGGCATCTGTTTCGGATGCCTCCGGAGCACCTTCCTACACCGATCTATCCTTCCCTCACTCGTGAACAAGACCCATAGATACTTAAACTCCTCCACTTGAGGCAGGCACTCTCCACCAACCTGAAGTGGGCAAGCCACCCTTTTCCGACTGAGGACCATAGCCTCGGATTTGGAGGTACTGATTTTCATTCCCACCGCTTCACACTCGGCTGCAAACCGTCCCAGTGCATGCTGAAGGTCACGACAACATCATCCGCAAAGAGCAGAGACGAAATCGTGTGGTCCCCAAACCTGACACCCTCCGGCCCCTGGCTGCGCCTAGAAATTCTGTCCATAAAAATTACGAACAGAACCGGCGACAAAGGGCAGCCCTGCCGGAGTCCAACATGCACTGGGAACAAGTCTGACTTACTGCCGGCAATGCGGACCAAGCTCCTGCTTCGGTCATACAGGGACCTGACAGCCTTTAGCAAAGGACCCAGGACCCCATATTCCCGAAGCACTCTCCACAGGATGCCGCGAGGGACACAGTCGAATGCCTTCTCCAAATCCACAAAACACATGTGGATTGGTTGGGCAAACTCCCATGAACCCTCCAACACCCCGTAGAGGGTATAGAGCTGGTCCAGTGTTCCACGGCCTGGATGAAAACCACACTGTTCCTCCTGAATCCGAGGTTCTACTATCGGCCGTATTCTCCTCTCCAGAACCCTGGCATAGACTTTCCCGGGGAGGCTGAGAAGTGTGATCCCCCTATAGTTGGAACACACCCTCCGGTCCCCCTTCTTAAAAAGAGGGACCACCACCCCGGTCTGCCATCCCAGAGGCACTGTCCCCGACCGCCACGCGATGTTGCACAGGCGTGTCAACCAAGACAGCCCCACAACATCCAGAGACTTGAGGTACTCAGGGCGGATCTCATCCACCCTCGGTGCCTTGCCACTGAGGAGTTTCTTGACCACCTCTGTGACTTCAGCCCGGGTGATGGACGAGTCCACCTCTGAGCCCTCATCCTCTGCTTCCTCAATGGAAGACGTGACGGCGGGATTGAGGAGATCCTCGAAGTACTCCTTCCACCGCCCGACGACATCCCCAGTTGAGGTCAACAGCTGCCCACCTCTACTGTAAACAGCGTTGGTAGGGCACTGTTTCCCTCTCCTGAGGTGCCGGATGGTTTGCCAGAATCTCTTCAAGGCCAGCCGATAGTCCTTCACCATGGCCACACCGAACTCCTCCCAGGCCCGAGTTTTTGCCTCCACAACCACACGGGCTGCAGTCCGCTTGGCCTGTCGGTACCCGTCAGCCGCCTCAGGAGTCCCACAAGCCAACCAGGCCTGATAGGACTCCTTCTTCAGCTTGACGGCATCCCTTACTTCCGGTGTCCACCACCGGGTTCGGGGATTGCCGCCTCGACAGGCACCGGAGACCTTACGGCCACAACTCCGAGCGGCCGCTTCGACAATGGCGGTGGAGAACATGGTCCACTCGGACTCAATATCTCCAGCCTCCCTCGGGATCCAGTCGAAGCTCTGCCGGAGGTGGGAGTTAAAGATCTCTCTGACAGGAGACTCAGCCAGACATTCCCTGCAGACCCTTACAGTACGTTTTGGCTGAGTCTGAGTCTGTCCAGCTTCCTCCCCCACCATCGGATCCAACTCACCACCAGGTGGTGATCAGTTGACAGCTCCGCCCCTTTCTTCACTCGAGTGTCCAAGACATACGGCCGCAGGTCAGATGAAACGACAACAAAGTCGATCATCGACCTGCGGCCTAGGGTGTCCTGGTGCCACGTGCACTGATGGACACCCTTATGCTTTAACATGGTGTTCGTTACTGTGACTAGCACAGAAGTCCAATAACTGAACACCACTCGGGTTCAGATCAGGGGGGCCGTTCCTCCCAATCACGCCCCTACAGGTGTCACTGTCGTTGCCCACGTGGGCGTTGAAGTCCCCCAGTAGAACGAGTAGTCCCAGTAGTCCCCAGTCGGAGCACTTTCCAGCACCCCTCCCAGAGACTCCAAGAAGGTTGGGTACTCTGCACTGCCGTTCGGCCCATAGGCACAAACAACAGTGAGAGACCTATCCCCGACCCGTAGGCGCAGGGAAACGACCCTCTCGTTCACCGGGGTAAACTCCAACACATGGCGGCAGAGCTGGGGAGCTATAAGCAAACCCACATCAGCCTGCCGCCTCTCACCATGGGCAACTCCAGAGTGGTGAAGAGTCCATCCTCCTTCAAGGAGTGTGGTTCCAGAGCCCAAGCTGTGCGTAGAGGTGATCCCGACTACCTCTAGTCGGAACCTCTCAACCTCACGTACGATCTCAGGCTCCTTCCACGCCAGCAAGGTGACGTTCCACGTCCCTAGAGCTAGTTTCCGTGTCCAGGGATCGGGTTGTCTAGGCCCCCACCTTCGACTGCCGCCTGATCCTCTCCGCACCGGCCCCTTATGGTCCCTCCTGTGGGTGGTGAGCCCACGGGAAGGCGGCCCCACGTCACTCCTTCGGGCTGACCCCGGCCGGGCCCCATAGGGAAAGGCCCGGCCACCAGGCGTTCGCGTACGAGCCCCAACCCCGGGCCTGGCTCCAGGGTGGGGCCCCGGCTGCGCCATACCGGGCGACGTCACGGAACTCAAAATTTTGGGGGTTTTGAACTATTTATTCACAGATACTAATTGCCATTTAAAAAGCCACAGGTATGGGAAATTCACCTTTAATTGTCATTTTAACCTGTGTGTGTCACCTTGTGTGTTTGTAACAAGGCCAAACATTCAAGGGTATGTAAACTTTTGATCAGGGCTATTTGTGTGATTTCTGTTAAAAAGGAGCAAAACAACTATGTGATAATAAATGGCTTTATATGATCTCTATCCTTAAATAACATTTTTAAAAATGGCATTATCAGTCATATGTTCAAAATCAATGCCAAAATGTCACAATTTCTGCCAGGGTATGCAAACAACTATATGTATCCGGGCCTCCCCTAGATAGGGCCACAGTGCTGGACCCCCCTCAGCCCCAAGGTTTTACGCTGCTATATTATTGTGCCGGGGGAGTAGGGTCAGTTCTCCATTGTAAATCCTTGTAAATCTAAGGAATGCACTCTCTGAAATGTTCCTTGTCTCCTGCTCTATTTATACTTAGCAAGACATGAGGTCTTGACCCAGATCTCTGGAGTACCAGGCTCAAAAAAAAAAATGTTCCTCCTGGTTGTGTTGCAGATCAAGACGATACCTGAAGATTCCAGCTGCTACTCTGCTGACCAATCCCCCACCCCATCCAGTAACTGTCCTTGTCCATCTGGTTATGCTTCTGAACTGGAATAAGTTTTATAGACTTTAGACACAGCCCATTCGGATTTATTAATTATTAGAACTTGTACCCTTAAAATGTTCACCTGGCACAGCCAGAATAGGACTGGTTCCATGGGTTTCTTCCTAAATATCGGCCCATTTTAGGGAGTTTTCCTAGCCTCTGTGCTTCAACACTGTTGTTGCTTGCTCCTTGGGGTATTAGACTGGGAGTTAACATTTTGTAAAAGCATTTTGTGACAACTGCTGATGTACAAAGGGCTTTATAAATAATTTTGATTATGTACATGCAATATTTATTTCTCAATAAATTGGCTCAAATTTCTTAAAACATGTTTTCATTATGGTGTATTCTGTTTAGATGGATGGCAACAAAAAAAAATCACTCAATAAAAATTACGTTTAAAACACAACAAATGGTGTAAAAAGTGAAGTATTCGGAATTCACTCCAAAGGCACTAAACACAAAAACACGACCACTTCAGACACACCCACATCTGTGGCACAGTACAGGGGGAACTGTCTATACACTCCATGATAAAGATAATCCACCCCTCAAATAGCTGGTATGGAGATGGGATCTGGTCAAATCTAAAACTTAGTTGAATGAAATAAACAGACTTGGTAATCTCTCACAACAGGTGTTTTACACTTTTATTGAAGTGAAATTTTATTTCACTATAGGTTAATGTGTTATCTTTAGTTGTCATTATGTTAGCATATACAGCTCAGGAAAAAATTAAGAGATCGCTGCACCTTTTTCTTTCCTTTTCAATGAAGTTGAAAAGGAAGGTTTTGGGTAAGGAACAGAAGGGTTAAAATTAAGAGACCACTGCAAATTGAACACAATAGAATGATCATATAGAATGATCATATCCATAACTGAAAAAACTGCTATTGTTACATATACTAGCCTTACATTAGATTTGGGATGAATATCTCAAAAACTGAAAAAGCTATTTCAAAAGGAATACTTAAAATATTCCAAAAAAAACCTCCATACCTCATTATTTTGGAAACATCTAAGTTGAGGCTCTTACAGAATGTAATGAAATATATGGAAGAGGTTAGGGATAAATACCTAAAAAACTGATAAAGCTATTTCAAAAGGAATATTTAAAATATTCCAAAAAATTCTGTAACTCATTATTTTGGAAAATCTAAGTTGAGGCTCTTACAGAATGTAATGAAATACAGCAAAAAAGTATTTAGTCAGCCACCAATTGTGCAAAAAAATCCTGAAAATCACATTGTAGGATTTTTTATGAATTTATTGGCAAATTCCTCGGAAAAATAAGTATTTGGTCACCTACAAACAAGCAAGATTTCTGGCTCTCACAGACCTGTAACAACTTCTTTAAGAGGCTCCTCTGTCCTCCACTCGTTAGCTGTATTAATGGCACCTGTTTGAACTTGTTATCCGTATAAAAGACACCTGTCCACAACCTCAAACAGTCACACTCCAAACTCCACTATGACACTAAGACCAAAGAGCTGTCAAAGGACACCACAAACAAAATTGTAGACCTGCACCAGGCTGGGAAGACTGAATCTGCAATAGGTAAGCAGCTTGGTGTGAAGAAATCAACTGTGGGAGCAATTATAAGAAAATGGTAATCTCCCTCGATCCGGGGCTCCACGCAAGATCTCACACACCGTGGGGGTCAAAATGATCACAAGAACGGTGAGCAAAAATCCCAGAACCACACAGGGGGACCTAGTGAATGACCTGCAGAGAGCTGGGACCAAAGTAACAAAGGCTACCATCAGTAACACACTACGCCGCCAGGGACTCAAATCCTGCAGTGCCAGACGTGTCCCCCTGCTTATACAGGCCCGTCTGAGGTTTGCTAGAGAGCATTTGGATGGTCCAGAAGAGGATTGGGAGAATGTCAAATGAAACCAAAATATAACATTTTGGTAAAAACTCAACTCGTCGTGTTTGGAGGAGAAAGAATGCTGAGTTGCATCCAAAGAACACCATACCTACTGTGAAGCATGGGGGTGGAAACATCATGCTTTGGGGCTGTTTTTCTGCAAAGGGACCAGGATGACTGATCCATGTAAAGGAAAGAATGAATGGGGCCATGTATCATGAGATTTTGAGTGAAAACCTCCTTCCATCAGCAAGGGCATTGAAGATGAAACGTGGCAATCATCCCAAACACACTGCCCGGGCAATGAAGGAGTGGCTTTGTAAGAAGCATTTCAAGGTCCTGGAGTGGCCTAGCCAGTCACCAGTTCTCAACCCCATAGAAAATGTTTGGAGGGAGTTGAAAGTCTGTGTTGCCCAGCGACAGCCCCAAAACATCACTGCTCTAGAGGAGATCTGCATGGAGGAATGGGCCAAAATACCAGCAACAGTGTGTGAAAACCTTGTGAAGACTTACAGAAAACATTTGACCTCTGTCATTGCCAACAAAGGGTATATAACAAAATATTGTGATGAACTTTTGTTATTGACCAAATACTTATTTTCCACCATAATTTACCAATACATTCATTAGAAATCCTACAATTAGATTTTCAGGATACATTTTTGTAATTTTGTCTCATAGTTGAAGTGTAACTATTATGAAAATGACAGGCCTCTCTCATCTTTTTAAGTGGGAGAACTTGCACAATTGGTGGCTGACTAAATACTTTTTTCCCCACTGTATATGGAAGAGATTAGGTATGAATACCTAAAAAACTGAAAAAGCTATTTCAAAAGGAATATTTAAAATATTCCTAATAATTCTGTTCCTCATTATTTTGGAAAATCTAAGTTGAGGCTCTTAGAAAATATAATGAGGAATATATTAATGCAATATGGGATGAATTCCTCAAATTTAGAAAAAGCTATTTCAAAAGGAATCTTTCAAACATTCCTAAAAATTATATACATCATTATTTTGGAAATATCAAAGTTGAGGCTCTAAGAGAATGTAATGAGGAATATATGGATGCGATATGGGATGAATATCTCAAAAACTGAAAAAGCTATTTCAAAAGGAAATTTCAAGATATTTGTAAAGAAATATATGGTTGATAATTTGTGATAAATAAAAATGGTGGCTATTAGATAATGTAACAGAGAATATATTGTCGTGATTTATGATGGATATCCCAACTTTTGAAATTGTGATTTCAAGTAATAAGCCACAAACTGTATCATTAAAAGCATTCGTTCTGAGGACTGCACTTTTACCCCGGTCCCTAGGTAGTCCGTTCACCTGCATGTTGACACAGCCTTTTCTGGCACTCGGCACTCTGCGGTCGGCAGATCGAAGACAGTTTTACCAGTATTTGGGAGCAGGGGCGCCGCCAGTGCAATATATAGTGATGTGATTCAATATAATCAGATGTATGGAATGAGAATATAATTTTATAAAAACTTTTTTTTAAAACAATTTAATAATTGGATATATAACATTTTGTACTTATCTATAGTTGTTTCATGCCTTGTCCATCTGGATAAGTGTCTACTGAGTTACTCAAATGTATGTGAATGATTACAATGATCTTTCGTCAACTATGCACATACGTAGGCCACAAGTTTACCTCACAAGTTGAGTAAAAATGGTCTGGTCCCCGAGAAATACCCCGAGATTTACTTTCTTTCAAAACACTCTAGTCAAAACTGAATTACATCTTTAAATGTGTTTTTGACCTGTCAGAATGACGTTACAGATATCGTGAATCAAAATTCAGACTAGTTACAATGTAATTACGACTAGTCAAAACTACGGCGTTGATATCTGTCATGTTCATTCCGGATAGTCAAGTATAGCGATGTTAAAACGGCTTGCCATAGTCCTTCGCCTGTAGCATATGTGGGTGTGTCTGTGGACAAACTAGCGCCATAACACCAGGTTAGCTGTGAATTAAGGTTTGAGAATAGCACGTGTATGAAGGAACGTCGGATTATTACAATGGTTAAAATTGGAATAGAAACGTATTTTAATAAAAAAAATTATTTTATATGTCTCTACTCCATTCATATGGGTCATTGATGCAATTCTTACAACCTGCAATGCTAGTTAGCAAACCAGCATGCTACAATTAGGTAGTCACCAGTCAACTAACGTATCTAATACTGACACCAGAAGAACCAACTATTTCGGCCACCTGACATATATAGCTCCCATCACTGCTACTAAAACTTTCATCCATTTTTTAAAAAGGACCGCGAAATCAGTTCTGTTTATTCTTTTAATTGCAGGGAGAGCATATCACAACCACCTACACATCACCCTATGGCGAAAAGTCAGATCTATCCATTTTATCTTGCTTCTGTTGCTTAACAACTTTACTAAAAACATTTCTGAAGGACACATCACTTTATTTATTTTTATAATGCATTGCTTTTCTTTCCTCTGAGTGGCAGACATATCTACATTCCATTTTATGTTTTGTTACAGACTGGAACGTATGGACCCCATACCACTCTGAATTGACCGAAGTGTTTCCTATGTTACAGAAAACTGCAACACAAATAATTTGTTCCCGAACTGAGGGCAAGTCCACGATGTATCATAGGAACAATATTAGAGCTGAGAATATTGTTCATATGAATTATCCATTGTGCAGAAAAACGGTAATGCTTAAACAGATAATCATTAGGGAATGATAAAAAACATCCAAGCGGGGTCTGATCACTCCCGACTGAGATTTCTGCAGAGTACTTGTGCTTCAAGTGGCTCTTCGAGAAAAGGACATGTCCTGTCTGACACATTCAGAGAGCAGGTTTCAGTTAAAGAGTAGAACAGTTGAAGAGTTAGTTGGCTAAAACCTGCTAGTGAGCAGGTTAGCTTCACAGAGTATGTTGCCGTAGTAACTGACTCAGAATAACGCTGAACTGGCTCTTTGAAACCGTAGACCCAGAGTTTCTGAGTCAACTAACTCTGAGTTTTCACTAAACCCGCTTTCTGAAATATCCCCACAGAGTTCACTGTTATATTGACAACATGAGACAGTGTCCAGTGACACTGTGGCCCTATCCGTTCCAACGGGACTCATTCTTCCACTGTTCCAAGGTCCAGTTCTGATGCTCGCATGCCCATTGTAGGCACTTTTTGATGGGGGACAGTGGTCATCATGGGCACTCCAACCAGTCATCATGGGCACTCCAACCAGTCATCATGGGCACTCCAACCAGTCATCATGGGCACTCCAACCAGTTTGTGGCTATGCAGCCCCATAAGCAGCAGGGTGCGATGCACTGGGTGTTGTGACACATTCCTCCCGTAACCATCGTTAACTGTGGTTTGTGCCAAAGTTGACCTTCTGTCGGTTCGGACCAGACGGAATGGCTTTTGTTGCCCTCGCACATCGATGAGCCTTGGGCACCCAACACCCTGTTGTCACTGTTGGTAGGTATTCTGCTGACCGGTAGCACCCCACAAGCCATCATTTCAAAGATGTAAGGACCCAGTCGTCTGGCCATTACAATTTGACCCTTGTCAAAGTTGCTCAGGTCTTTACTCCTGCCGTTTCGCCTGCATCCAACACGTTGATTACAAGAGTTGACTGTTGTATCATCTTATATACCCAGACCTTGACGTGTGCACTTGTTAGATGATCAGTGTTATTCACTTCACCTGTGAGTGGTCATAATATTTTGGCTCATCACTGTAAGAAGGGAAATATTTTTTAAATATATAGAATATCTTCACCAAATGTTTTAGTGATAGTTGTTGTACTCAGTCAATGTCAGATGTACTTACAGTTTGGAATAAAAGGCTTTTTGATTATCTGTTGTGGTTTTTGTACAGTGGTGAAATATTACCACATACTTGTGTGAATAGTTTGCCTCTAACAACCATTTTTATCTTGCACACTCACATTCTGTTTCACTCCAGATACTCCACACATCCATCTGGATTCACACAAAGTAATTTTATCTACCTCCGTCCAAGTTTTGGGGGGACCAATCAGCATTCTTTAATAATTTATGTCAGGTTAAGTTGATGGATGACAACCACAAAAAGCAAAAATATAAAAAACAAACAACATAAAAACAATGGCTGCTCTTGAACTTTGAAAGTTTCTTGAGGTGCAGTCCCAAAAACCAGCAAGCACTATGATATGACTAACTAGGCAATTCTAAAAAAAAAAAAAAGTTCCCTGATGAACTCCTTGCTAGCAAAAATACCAGTTTTGACTTTACTGTCCCAATACTTGTGGGCATTGTATACAGGTAAATTTGATGTCCAGCAAATCAGTGGGTTTGATTTTGAAGAAGTTTTGAGGAAAGCATGACGTTTTATATGAGTTCTTTGCAATTTGTTCCAATCATTGGAGGCAACAAACTAAGTGCACTAACAAAGTGTACAAGACACATATACACACACACACACACACACACACACTCAGTGAATGCAACTGCCCGTCCTGCATGCATCTGTCCCAACTCACCTGAACAGGTAATCTCGCAGGTGAGAAGAGATGCAGAGAGAGGATGTGTAGAGAGGGATAACAGATACTCTTCTTTTCGTGTGCTGCATACTTTCCTAACACATTCAAGAAACACAAAGAAGAATACTTAGTAAGTACATTTATCTTTGGCAAATTTCACCAGTCATATTTCTGTTTATGTCTGTATTAGATTTTTGTGGTCAGTTATATTTCATGTTATAATGTAATCATAGCATTTTAGGAAATAAGCATCTGCCTTGTTCTTTGTAGTAGTACTGAAAACTGTCTGTTAGGACAGCTTTGAAATGACTAATGTGTACAAGACTTAGTATTACTCAATGGACAAAATAGTACCTAAAAAAATTGTTGTGTTTGTATAATAGATTCGGGACATAAAATAATTCGGATGAGATTGTTCATAGATTGTATGATGTGTTCTTAAAGTTCAAACACCAATTAAGTCAAATCAATGGAAGCATTAAAAATAATGTGGAGAGGAGTGTATTTTGGAGAAGCAATTATAGTAACCAAAAAAACCTGTAAAAGGACATACTGTACAGTACATGAGAAGAGTCAACCACACATGCACTAGAAAAGATGAAGTTGTTTCTACATACAGTTGATAAAGCCGACACATGCAATATAATTGGAGTTTGAACAACAATGATATACACAGTAGGCAACTCTAATTGGGGCGGGTAAATCGGGTGGTAATTAGGCCGGGAGGCAGGCAGCTGGGATGCCAAAGCCCTAGAGGAAGAAATGTTATAATGACGAGGGTATGTGTCCTTGAAACGTGGCTCCTATAGAACAGGAAGAAACCAGCTGGATTGGAACATCATTAGAGTCAGGTGAAACACAACTTCCAAAGCTAAAAGACATTTGTTTTTCTGACTATAACAGTTGAATTGTTGAGAAGGAAGGAGATTGTGTAAGATGGATCAATCTCAAGCTAAAGCTCACTGAGAAAATAAGAAAAATATCTGGATCTCCATGACATTTGTGGCACAATAGATGGGATTAAAGATTACAAAAAATATCTAAGGTTTAGCAAAAGGAAGACAATACTTCCAGATTTAGATGAGGATATTGATTGTATTTCTTTCTCCTGTGTCTAAGGCAGTTAAAATTGTTCCATCATGGGTTCATTGTGTAAGAAGACTCTTCTCCTGCTCTACTTAATCCATGCAGTCTCAGGTAAGCATCTAGTAGGCATAACTCCTCAAACCAATTATGTTAAAACGTAATTGACATTTGTCAATTCATTCTGACACTGAAACTACAGCATGTCTAAAACACATTAGATTGGCAATTTTTTTGAAAAAAGCAAGTCCTTAAATCTCTACACATTTGTAAATTTGCTTTTAAACATTCAGTTTGTACCAACATATCGTTAATTTAAAAGATCAGCAAACACTATAAATAAGAAGTATTGTTGTGTAGTCTTACTTTAAGTCTACATACACTCACCTAACAGTTTATTAGGAACATCTGTTCAATTTCTCATGAATGCAATTATCTAATCAATCAATCACATGGCAGTTGCTTCAATGCATTTAGGGGTGTGGTCCTGGTCAAGACAATCTCCTGAACTCCAAACTGAATGTTAGAATGGGAAAGAAAGGTGATTTAAGCAATTTTGAGTATTTCACAATCTATTCAGTTACTGGTATTTTCACAAACAACCATTTCTAGGGTTTACAAAGAATGGTGTGAAAAGGGAAAAACATCCAGTATGCGGCAGTCCTGTGGGTGAAAATGCCTTGTTGATGCTAGAGGTCAGAGGAGAATGGGCCGACTGATTCAAGCTGATAGAAGAGCAACTTTGACTGAAATAACCACTCGTTACAACTGAGGTATGCAGCAAAGCATTTGTGAAGCCACAATACGCACAACCAATTGTAGCTGGGCTACAACAGCAGAAGACCCCACCGGGTACCACTCATCTCCACTACAAATAGGAAAAAGAGGGTACAATTTGCACGAGCTCACCAAACAGTTGAAGACTGGAAGAATGTTGCCTGGTCTGATGAGTCTCGATTTCTGTTGAGACATTCAGATAGCAGAGTCAGAATTTGGCGTAAACAGAATGAGAACATGGATCCATCATGCCTTGTTACCACTGTGCAGGCTGGTGGTGGTGGTGTAATGGTGTGGGGGATGTTTTCTTGGCACACTTTAGGCCCCTTAGTGCCAATTGGGCATCGTTTAAATGCCACGGCCTACCTGAGCATTGTTTCTGACCATGTCCATCCCTTTATGACCCATCCTCTGATGGCTACTTCCAGTAGGATAATGTGCCATGTCACAAAGCTCGAATCATTTCAAATTGGTTTCTTGAACATGACAATGAGTTCACTGTACTGAAATGGCCCCCACAGTCACCAGATCTCAACCCAATAGAGCATCTTTGGGATGTGGTGGAATGGGAGCTTCGTGCCCTGTTCATTCCACAAATCTCCATCAACTGCAAGATACTATCCTATCAATATGGGCCAACATTTCTAAAGAATGCTTTCAGCACCTTGTTGAATCAATGCCACACAATTAAGGCAGTTCTGAAGGCGAAAGGGGGTCAAACACTGTATTAGTATGGTGTTCCTATTAATCCTTTAGGTGAGTGTACATATCAATGTATAAAAATGCAAATAAAACAATGTATTAATTGTTGACATTCCTATCATTTAGCAGAGTTAATCTTGTGGGTATAAAATAATTTTAAATTCTTACTCAACCTATATGATTCAAAGTACTAGATTTGATTTTGCTCAGTATAACATTAATTGCAAGCAATGAAATTGCATTGAGAAGACAAACAACCCAAACAACACATTAATTTAAATCACACCATGTATTTTCTGAAATTGGCCATATTAAAAAAAAAAAAATCAGTACATAGATCATTTTGTTTTTGATTAACATTAATTAAATCTAATATGTGTGATGATTATCAAATATTATTTAATTTAAGCATTTTAAGCATATTGAGGACATTTTAACCAAATATCTGACCAAGTTTTGTTTTTTCATTAAGTTAGATAGTTGAAAATAGTGTTGACACTGGGATTTCGATACATTTCTGTCCATCTTTTTGAGTAGGTTAATAAATGCTGAAATGATGCCGATGTTCTCAACAAAATATTACACAAATAGCCCATTGAAATTATGTTCTGGCCCACTGGGCATTAACCCCATCAGACCTAAGCCATTCTTAAAGCCCTTCTCCATAATTAATGTGTTGACTGTGTGTGTTTTGTGTGTGTCATACGCCTCAGCCCTGAATCCAGAGAGCATAACACCCATGTCTCCCATGATGAACCCTGTGACCCCAGGTTTCCCAACTCCACCCGCTCACTTCCCAGACATCGCCAAGAAACTGGTAACCCATCAGTCAATATGCTTTCTTTGTGGCTGTCTTACCTTTGGTGTAAACCACCTACTGGGCCTTACCTGATTTGAGGTGTGATAATAAATATATATTTACACCTCAAATCAGGTAAGGCCCAGAATATATAAAAGTCTGAATATACACTGCAGATTTTGCAGGGTTTCCTACATACAAAGCATGTAGAGGTCTGTCATTTTTATCATAGATAGAGGTCTGTCATTTTTATCATACACTTAATCTGTGAGACACCGAATCTAAAACAAAAATCCAGAAAATCACATTGTATGATTTTTAAATAATAAATTTGCATTTTATTGTATGACATAAGTATTTGATCACCTACCAACCAGTAAGAATTCTGGCTCTCACAGACCTGTTAGTTTTTCTTTAAGAAGCCTTCCTGTTCTCCACTCATTACCTGTATTAATTGCACCTGTTTGAACTTGTTAACTGTATAAAAGACACCTGTCCACACACTCATCAAACAGACTCCAACCTCTCCACAATGGCCAAGACCAGAGAGCTGTGTAAGGACATCAGTGATAAAACTGTAGACCTGCACAAGGCTGGGATGGGCTACAGGACACTAGGCAAGCAGCTTGGTGAAAAGGCAACAACTGTTGGCGCAATTATTAGAAAATGGAAGAAGTTCAAGATGACGGTCAATCTCCCTTGGTCTGGGGCTCCATGCAAGATCTCACCTCGTGGGGCATCAATGATCATGAGGAAGGTGAGGGATCAGCCCAGAACTACTCGGCAGGACCTGGTCAATGACCTGAAGAGAGCTGGGACCACAGTCTCAAAGAAAACCCTTAAAATCCTGCAGCGCACGCAAGGTCCCCCTGCTCCAGCCAGCACATGTCCAGGCCCATATGAAGTTAGCCAATGAACTTGGCTAACTTGATCCAGAGGAGTAATGGGAGAAGGTCATGTGGTCTGATGAGACAAAAATAGAGCTTTTTGGTCTAAACTCCACTTGCTGTTTTTGGAGGAAGAAGAAGGATGAGTACAACCCCAAGAACACCATCCCAACCGTGAAGCATGGAGGTGGAAACATAATTCTTTGGGGATGCTTTTCTGCAAAGGGGACAGGACGACTGCTTCATATTGAAGAGATTGAAGATGGGTCGTGGCTGGGTCTTCCAGCATGACAACGACCCGAAAACACACACCCAAAGGAACTAAGGAGTGGCTCCATAAGAAGCATCTCAAGGTCCTGGAGTGGGCTAGCCAGTCTCCAGACCTGAACCCAATAGAAAATCTTTGGAGGGAGCTGAAAGTCTGTATTGCCCAGCGACAGCCCCGAAACCTGAAGGATCTGGAGAAGGTCTGTGTGGAGGAGTGGGCCAAAATCCCTGCTGCAGTGTGTGCAAACCTGGTCAAGAACTACAGAAAACGTATGATCTCTGTAATTGCAAACAAAGGTTTCTGTACCAAATATTAAGTTCTGCTTTTCTGATGTATCAAATACTTATGTCATGCAATAAAATGCTAATTAATTACTTAAAAATCATACAATGTGATTTTCTGGATTTTTGTTTTAGATTCTGTCACTCACAGTTGAAGAGTACCTATGATAAAAATGAGAGACCTCTGCATGCTTTGTAACCTGCAAAATCGCCAGTGTATCAAATACTTGTTCTCCCCACTGTATATACTGTATACATCACTCCTTATATACCATTCTTATTTCTAAGCATAGTCTTCAATAGGCAAACTGGTATTGATCATTGGAGGCCCAGGTAGGTCATGATGTACAATATTGCAGTGGTTCACATCACATAGACATCAAATACCAGTGAGACATCAAAGGATTCATTAACACACTGTCATGACTGGGCATTTTATTTTGGACACATAAGGTTGGAAAAGCTGCATGCATTTATTATATCTTATTTTGATCTGTCCAACGACCCCATTTCCAAAATGTTGTGAACCCTGCGTGAAATGGAAATAAAAACAGAATGCAATCTATTGATTCTACATGCTTGTAAGTGGGAAAACCTGCAAAATCGGCAGTGTATCAAATACTTGTACTCCCCACTGTATATACAGTCTCTCACAAAAGTAAATGCACCCCTCACATTTTTTAAATATTAGATTTTATACTTTCATTTGACTAGGCCATAAAGATGGCCGAGTCTATAAGAAGATTGCCAAGACCCTGAAACTGAGCTGCAGCACAGTGGCCAAGACCATACAGCGGTTTAACAGGACAGGTTCCACTCAGAACAGGCTTCGCCATGGTCGAACAAAGAAGTTGAGTGCACGTGCTCAGCGTCATATCCAGAGGTTGTCTTTGGGAAATAGAAGTATGAGTGCTGCCAGCATTGCTGCAGATGTTGAAGGGGTCAGGGGTCAGCCTGTCAGTACTCAGACCATACGCCACACACTGCATCAAATTGGTCTCTTCTAAAGATGATGCACAAGAAAGACCGCAAACAGTTTGCTGAAGACAAGCAGACTAAGGACATGGATTACTGGAACCTTGTCCTGTGGTCTGATGAGACCAAGATAACCCTATTTGGTTCAGATGTTGTCAAGCGTGTGTGGGGGCAACCAGGTGAGGAGTACAAAGATAAGTGTGTCTTGCCTACAGTCAAGCATGGATGAGGGTCATGGTCTGGGGCTGCATGAGTGCTGCCAGCACTGGGGAGCTACAGTTCATTGAGGTAACCATGAATGCCAACATGTACTGTGACATACTGAAGTAGAGCATGATCCCCTCCCTTCGGAGACTGGGCTGCAGGGCAGTATTCCAACATGATAACGACCCCAAACACACCTCCAAGATGACCACTGCCTTGCTAAAGAAGCTGAGGGTAAAGGTGATGGACTGGCCAAGCATGTCTCCAGACCTAATTCCTATTGAGCATCTGTGGGGCATCCTCAAACGGAAGTTGGAGGAGCGCAAAGTCTCTAACATCCACTAGCTCCGTGATGTCGTCATGAAGGAGTGGAAGAGTACTCCAGTGGCAACCTGTGAAGCTCTGGTGAACTCCATGCCCAAGAAGGTTAAGGCAGTGCTGGAAAATAATGGTGGCCACACAAAATATTCACACTTTGGGACCAATTTTAACATTTTCACTAAGAGGTGTACTCAATTTTGTTGCCAGCGGTTTAGACATTAATGCCTGTGTATTGTGTTATTTTGAGGGGACAGCAAATTTACACTGTTATACAAGCTGTACACTCACTACTTTACATTGTAGCAAAGTGTCATTTCTTCAGTGTTGTCACATGAAAATATATCATCAAATATTTAAAGAATGTGAGGGGTGTACTCACTTTTGTGAGATACTGTATGTATATATATATATATATGTTTTGACTGTAAAATACTGTAGGTGTCTCTGGTGAAAAAAGGTTGGGTACCCCAGGGCCTGGAAGGAATGTCACACTTCATTGTAAAGTTGTGTTGCATTGTTTATCACAAGGTTATGTTCATGTTGCAATAGTTGAAGAAGCTATATCAAAAAACAATAAAATAAGGTATCATTTTCATAGTTCATTCTGGTGTGTCTTTACACCAACAGATGATGAGATGCCTGCGTCTTGGTAAGACAACACAACTCATAACAGCAACATGTTTCATACACCCCTTATCACAACAACATTTTACATACAATACACACCACTCATCACAACCAAAAACATAGATACACCACACATCACCATCAACAAGTAACATACACCACTCATAACAGCAACATGTTTCATACACCCCTTATCACAACAACATTTTACATACAATACACACCACTCATCACAACAAAAATGATACATACACCACACATCACCATCAACAAGTAACATACACCCCTCATCACCAACAACATGATAAATACACCACTCATCACAACAAAATACACCACACATCAACATGTAGCATTCACCACACCTCACCATGTGTAGCATACACCACTCACCAACATGTTAAATTCACCACACCTCACCATGTGTAACATACACCACTCACCAACATGTTAAATTCACCACACCTCACCATGTGTAACATACACCACTCACCAACATGTTAAATTCACCACACCTCATCATGTGTAACATACACCACTCACCAACATGTTAAATTCACCACACCTCTACCTGTGTAACATACACCACTCACCAACATGTTAAATTCAACACACCCCACCATGTGTAACATACACCACTCACCAACATGTTAAATTCACCACACCTCACCATGTGTAACATACACCACTCACCAACATGTTAAATTCACCACACCTCTACCTGTGTAACATACACCACTCACCAACATGTTAAATTCACCACACCTCACCATGTGTAACATACACCACTCACCAACATGTTAAATTCACCACACCTCACCATGTGTAACATACACCACTCACCAACATGTTAAATTCACCACACCTCACCATGTGTAACATACACCACTCACCAACATGTTAAATTCACCACACCTCACCATGTGTAACATACACCACTCACCAACATGTTAAATTCACCACACCTCACCATGTGTAACATACACCACTCACCAACATGTTAAATTCACCATACCTCACCATGTGTAGCATACACCACTCACCAACATGTTAAATTCACCACACCTCACCATGTGTAACATACACCACACCAACATGTTAAATTCACCACACCTCACCATGTGTAACATACACCACTCACCAACATGTTAAATTCACCACACCTCACCATGTGTAACATACACCAATCACCAACATGTTAAATTCACCACACCTCACCCCTAATTTGGGAAACTGAAAACCATTGACATATTACATTAACAAGTTTTCAAGTCACTTATTGCATTGTTGTCATGACACAGGACACAGAGTCTCCACAGAAATGAACAATCACTTCAATTGCAGGTAAGGTGGCTTGTGTCCTTCTACATCTTTATCGGTCTCTCTCACTCTCACTCGCTTTCTGTCTGTTTATCTGTCTCACACTCTCTTGCCTTCTGCCTATTTATGTATCAAACTTTCTTGCTTTCTGCTTGTTTATCTCTCTACTTCTCTCTCTCTCTCATACTGTCTGTTTATCTGTCTCACTCTGTGTTTTCTCTGTCTTTCTTTTCTTTCTCTTGCTCTCTCTCTGTCAGTTGGATGCAAGTGGAAGACCGGATGTCTAGTTCCAACCCTCTCTATATATTCCACTCCCTCCTCACCTCTCTCTCTACTGAGGATACAACAGTCCACCCAGCCACAGACATGGACATGGCCAGTGCTCCCCACTTCTATTCCAACGACACCATGAAATACCTTGAGTCTGACAGTGAATGGGTACCTCAACATTCAGCTTCCTTCACATAGCTAGATGTATTCAAATCATGCATAAGACATTATCGGTAAAATAGTCAGATAGTAAAGAACAAGTTTAACAATTATTTTATTGTTTACAACATTCTTTGGGATAGTTTCAATTTCTAGTGGTATGGGCAGACCTGTGGTCTTGTTTTTTAACTAAGTTTGCAGTGGTGCTTATGACTTGTTTTCATAATATTACATTTAGTAAATTGTTTTTTTACTAAATATCCTTCTTTTCCTTTCACTCATTCTCTCTCCTTCAAGAACCTGACTGAGTGGATGTGGAACTGTTCCAGTCTACCGCACTTCATAAAGCTCACAAGGAACTTATCTGTCAGTGTCATACAAGCCCTCGCCGCCAATTACCATCTTTTTATAATAATAAGGCCCAGTCAGTCCACCCACCAGTCATGGTTTTAGCCCTAGCATGATGTTTTATTTTACTGTTTTTTCTTAGGCTGCTCCCAGGTGTTTCTTGAGAGCATTCCTTGCCCCGTTGTCCTGGGTTTCCCTGACAATGACAGCTGGGAATAACATTTCCCAAGAGGATTTTGAGAGTCTGTTGTGGGCCGTGAAGCCCTTCCTACTGAACATGCCGCCACCTCAGATAAATATGCCTGCCAGGATACAAAACACCCACCTAGAAGAGATGTAAGTGGGTGTAAGACTGAAGTCTATCTATGTGTGTGTCATGTAAGGCTGAATTGGTGCTCATAAGTTTGCATACCCTGGCAGAAATTGTGATATTTTGGCATTGATTATGAAAATATGACTGATCATGCAAAACATATGATCACTATCCTTTTATTTAAGGACAGTGATCATATAAAGCCATTTATTATCACATAGTAGTTTGGCTCCTTTTTAAATCATAATGATAACAGAAAATCACCCAAATGGCCCTGATCAAAAGTTTACATACCCTTGAATGTTTGGCCTTGTAACAGACACACAATGTGAAAAACACACACAAGTGAAAATGGCAATTAAAGGTGAATTTCCCACACCTGTGGCTTTTTAAATTGCAATTAGTGTCTGTGTATGAATAGTAAATGAGTTTGTTAGTTCTCACGTGGCTGTACTGAGCAGGCTAGATACTGAGCCATGGGGAGCAGAAAATAACTGTCAAAAGACCTGCATAACAAGGTAATGGAACTTTATAAAGATGGAAAAGGATATCCAAAGCCTTGCAAATGCCTGTCAGTACTGTTCAGTCACTTATTAAGAAGTGGAATATTCGGGGATCTCTGGATACCAAGCCAAGGTCAGGTAGACCTAAAAAGATTTCAGCCAAAACTCCCAGAAGAATTGTTCAGGATACAGAGAAAAACCCACAGGTAACCTCTGGAGAAAGACAGGCTGCTCTGGAAAAAGACGGTGTGGTTGTTTCAAGGAGCACAATACGACAATACTTGAACAAAAATGAGATGCATGTTCAAGTTGCCAGAAAGAAAGAAAGCAGCATATTATCAGAAAATACTGGCAGACAATTTGCATTCTTCTGCATGAAAGCTGCGCATTGGACGCTCTTGGTATTTCCAGCATGACTATGACCCTAAACACAAGGCCAAGCTGAGCCTCCAGTGGTTACAGCAGAAAAAGGTGAAGGTACTGGAGTGGTCATCACAGTCTCCTGACCTTAATATCATCAAGTTACTCTGGGGAGATCTCAGACCTGTGGTTCATGCAAAATGTGGTTCATGCAAAATGCAGAATTCTGTTAAATGGGAATCCCATTAGAAATAAAACATGTGTTTTGCCTGCTCACTCATGTTTTCTTTACAAATGGTACATACAGGTGCTGGCCATATAATTAGAATATCATCAAAAAGTTGATTTATTTCAGTAATTCCATTCAAAAAGTGAAACTTGTATATTATATTCATTCATTACACACAGACTGATATATTTCAAATGTTTATTTATTTTAATTGTGATGATTATAACTGACAATTAATCAAAATCCCATATTCAGTATCTCTGAAAATTTGAATATTACTTAAAACCAATACAAAAAAAATATTTTTAGAAATGTTGGCCAACTGAAAAGTATGAACATGAAAAGTATGAGCATGTACAGCACTCAATACTTAGTTGGGGCCCCTTTTGCCTGAATTACTGCAGCAATGCGGCGTGGCATGGAGTCGATCAGTCTGTGGCACTGCTCAGGTGTTATGAGAGCCCAGGTTGCTCTGATAGTGGCCTTCAGCTCTTCTGCATTGTTGGGTCTGGCGTATCGCATCTTCCTCTTCACAATACCCCATAGACTTTCTAATGGGTTAAGGTCAGGCGAGTTTGCTGGCCAATTAAGAACAGGGATACCATGGTCCTTAAACCAGGTACTGATAGCTTTGGCACTGTGTGCAGGTGCCAAGTCCTGTTGGAAAATGAAATGTGCATCTCCATAAAGTTGGTCAGCAGCAGGAAGCATGAAGTGCTCTAAAACTTCCTGGTAGACGGCGGCGTTGACCTTGGACCTCAGAAAACACAGTGGACCAACACCAGCAGATGACATGGCACCCCAAACCATCACTGACTGTGGAAACTTTACACTGGACTTCAAGCAACGTGAATTATGTGCCTCTCCTCTCTTCCTCCAGACTCTGGGACCTTGATTTCCAAAGGAAATGCAACATTTACTTTCATCAGAGAACATAACTTTGGACCACTCAGCAGCAGTCCAGTCCTTTTTGTGTTTACCCCAGACGCTTCTGACACTGTGTCTTGTTCAAGAGTGGCTTGACACAAGGAATGCAACAGCTGAAACCTATGTCTTGCATATCTCTGTGCGTGGTGGTTCTTGAAGCACTGACTCCAGCTGCAGTCCACTCTTTGTGAATCTCCCCCACATTTTTCAATGGGTTTTGCTTCACAATCCTCTCCAGGGTGCGGTTATCCCTATTGCTTGTACACTTTTCCTTCCCTTCGCCTCTCTGTTAATGTGCTTGGACACAGAGCTCTGTGAACAGCCAGCCTCTTTAGCAATGACCTTTTGTGTCTTGCCCTCCTTGTGCAAGGTGTCAACAGTCGTCTTTTGGACAGCTGTCAAGTCAGCAGTCTTCCCCATGATTGTGTAGCCTATAGAACTAGACTGAGAGACCATTTAAAGGCCTTTGCAGGTGTTTTGAGTTAATTAGCTGATTAGAGTGTGGCACCAGGTGTCTTCAATATTGAACCTTTTCACAATATTCACATTTTCTGAGATACTGAATTTGGGGTTTTCATTAGTTGTCACTTATAATCATCAAAATTAAAAGAAATAAAAACTTGAAATATATCAGTCTGTGTGGAATGAATGTATACATTATACAAGTTTCACTTTTTGAATGGAATTACTGAAATAAATCAACTTTTTGATGATATTCTAATTATATGACCAGCACCTGAATATAATCAATTCTCCAAGGGTATGCAAACTTGCGAGCACAACTGTAACTTAACTAAAATATCGTCACAGGTCAATAACAGGAAGGAGGCAATTTCCGTCTTAGTGTTTGAGTTTTAGACAATTTAGTTTCTGTGTGTGTTTCTGCTTAACAGTATGGTCTGTTTCAAGGATGAAGATGTTGGGAGAGGTGTTTGAGTCTCTTTCTGAGGAGCAACGTGTTCAGATCAGAGACTGGGTCAAGGAGCAAGTGACCCAGAACAATTACAACTGCAGTCATAGTGCTGCAGCCTGGCAACCCACACCCAAACCTACACAACCGAAACCAGAACTAAACCAGACCAAGCCAAACCTGGCCAAACCCACACCTCAACAGAAACCAATACAGACACCTCAACTAGAAGGACTGATCTCACTTTCTTCAGTACTACAGTCTAACATGACAGGTGAGAACCACCTCTGCAGAGTTAGAATGTTTAACATGATTACATCATTCATATTAAATGAAAAACTGACCGAAATATATGTAATTGTAATACACCATTAACCCAAATGTTAGGTGCTTACAATCCGTCTCAGTAACACAAAACAGTAAATTCTTTGTCACTTTATTGGGTCAACAAAATCTATAATAGAATGAGACATGCTGCAAGGAGCGTCAAAATCCTGTGACTATTGAACCCACATATTCCATTAATGCTGTCCTGGGTGGACCCACGCATTCTAGCAAATATTTGTGGTGCAGGTGCCTTGACGCCATTGTGGTTGTTGGCTTGAGAATGCATTCTCCTTCAGCGTGTATGACATCATAAACGAACACAGCAAAAAAACGAACTGGCATATCAATGAACAACAGGATAGCCAATGTTCCTCCCCATTCCACATCCACTCTTCAACTTGGGTGTTTAAATACCTGTGCCTTTTGAAACGTCATCCTCTCTTTCCAGTGATGACCTGCCCTCCCAGTCTGCTGTGGCTGAATTTGGATGTGATGAAGATGATGGGGCCCTTCTTCGCCGGGCTGCCCGTAGATTACATTAACACAATCCCCAAAGACCAGGTCTGTCTGAGTCGCAGCAGCTAGGTAGGGAAGCTGATCAGACAATGTGTCAAACACAAACAAGAGACAGACGAGCAAATATTGATTTGATATTAACATTGGCAGGAGGCAGACAAGCAGTTAACATTTTCTGTTTCAACAACTCAGGCTAGATTTAGCAGCATAACTAGAACAGCTACATGATTTCAAATGTACATGTGTTAAAAAAAAATAGTATTTTTTCCCCTATGCAATGTGAGAACAAAGCCCTGATTGTGCCACTACAGACAGCATTCTATACTTACTTACAAAAGGGAAAAGGTACAGCCTACATTCTTCATTTTCCAGCTGGTTAGAGCATTGGGGGAGGTCACAGGTCACAAGGTAGGTCAGTTGGCCCTGGATCAATTGCGTCAGTATCTAACATACTGTATGTCAATTCCCCACTTTCACTTCCTAGCTGTGTCAATTCTTCCATTCGAACCAGTTCCCTTCCTCATTCAGAGGGGTGCTCCCTCCACTACAGGCCAATAAGATACTCCAGAAGATCATAGAGTGTTCTCAGAAGAAAGAAGACTTTGTCCAGAACCTGGACAGGTGAGTGTATGAACATCCATATATTTCATTTGTTCTTAAAAGCTCCTCAACTTTACTGTCCCGTTCAGGGGACTTACTTTGGTTTGGGCTACTGAGAAAGATCTGATGTAAAATTGCTAAAATGCAATTAAATAGATGTTTACCACGCACAGAGATATGTTAGGTGATGTCAGATATATTCTGCAGGTGTGCACACTAGCGATTTATAGCATAGGAAACTATTTGCCCTGTTGCTTGGCAGAGGTCTTAGGTAAAATCATTATAACACACAAATGTTTTATTCAACTTCAAGTGGATCACTGCTGTGACTGTGGAGGGAGGGATCACCCTGTTATGAAACGTGCACGGAAGCTCTACCACACATTTCTTTGGTGATATTTTTTCTAAATGAGTTTTTGTTCCACTTCAACTCTGTCCCATGTCATTTGACCCTTACTGTCAAGACTGGGCTCACTGGCATGTTTCTATAACGACGTCCCGACCCTAAACTCCTCCATGAGTTCGCTCCTCCTCTCTCAGCTCAGCAACTGTAGCAACCCGAGAAATGACAAGGTATTTCCCCTGTGTGTCTCTCTCCTGTCAGCGCCTTCTAATAATTTGCATGATGTAACTCAGCTTTTTGCCGATTGCTAACAATGTTTCCAAACTACACACAAATGAAATGTCAAAATTAAACCCGTTGGAAATATGCCTCCGTCTATTGCCTGGTCCCGTTCTTTGTTCTTGTCCTCATCCTCGTTCTCACACAACGGGAGAGCTTACCTGAGGTTTATGTGTAGTACTTGGGCTCCGACTAGTTGTTGTTCAATTACTGTATAAGTGTTTTCGTATGTGTGTGTTTTTATTTGCCAATTTCAGGTATGTTTTGTATTTTGGATAGAAATGTTTTCCCAATGGTTGTAAGAGATTTCATTCTTGAATTAAGTGTCTAACGTAAGAAACAGTGTGTAGTGTTTTGCAAAATGTATTGAATAATTGCAAATAGGGTGCAAAGCAGAAAGTATTCATGTACTTTTGGTGCATTTGTTCGGAGCATTCACTTTCAGTTTATAAGATACTGGAAAAAACTGTAATCAACCCATCAAATTGGGGGAAAAGAATTGTGACTGAAGAATGTGAGTCATATAACTCACTCAAATACTTTTATTGTAACTGACACATCAAAAGGTCATATAATTGACTCAGTTATGCTTTTCCATTATTTTCTCTGAAATTGCGCAAGGTACAAAATTACAGGTTTGAGTAAAAATACAAGGGTGAATGGACGGTGTGTTCATTTCAACATTTACACTGTCGTTACATTTCCCCCAAGTCATCTAGTTCTATGGTTTCCCACTTTGGTCCTTGACTGCCCCCAACAGCAAACGTGTTGTGACACAGTGGTCCTAGCTAGCATCCATAACTCAGGAAGAATAGTAGTCAGGATTTTGAAAAGAACCAGTTATGTTGATAATCCATTGTATTTGTTCATGCCCTGCTCTTTCTCTCCCTTCCTCCAGCTTAAGAAGGAGCTTGCCAAAACTGTGATGTCATCATCAGAAGAGAATTCCAGTCCTGAGCTGTTGCGCCTTCTGGGTTCTGGTGTCACGGTGCTGTCGCCCTTCCACCTCTCCCAGTTCTCCCCTAATGCCCTCAAGGACATCCTGATTTCACTGGGGTCAGAGGTGAAGTGGAGTCTGACCCAAGCCAAAACACTGGTTGTGAAAGTACTGCAGGGGAAGCAGGTGAGAGCGCTGTATGTGCTCTACATATTGATCAATATCTTTCTCTCAGTGTTATTAAACAGGTTTCTCAACTGGTACGTCTACAAGAAACATTCCATTGCATTTGGTGGCGATGCCGCTGAACAAATCCCTCAACTCACCTCACACTTTCCTCCTCCTCTCCCTCCCTCCTAAGGAGCTCTCTGGTGATGAATTAATGTCTCTGGGTTCTGCTGTGAGGGGCGTGGCCTCCTCTCTTCTGAAGAATGTAAAACCCAAAGGGCTTCTGGATGATGAGCGACTGAACTGGATGAGTCAACGGATGTCTATCATGCAGCGGAAAGCACTGCTAGATGGGGTGAGAGTAGGGTGGGAGGCAAGCACGGCTAGATGGGGTGAGAGTAGGGTGGGAGGCAGGCACGGCTAGATGGGGTGAGAGTAGGGTGGGAGGCAAGCACGGCTAGATGGGGTGAGAGTAGGGTGGGAGGCAAGCACTGCTAGATGGGGTGAGAGTAGGGTGGGAGGCAAGCACTGCTAGATGGGGTGAGAGTAGGGTGGGAGGCAAGCACTGCTAGATGGGGTGAGAGTAGGGTGGGAGGCAAGCACGGCTAGATGGGGTGAGAGTAGGGTGGGAGGCAAGCACGGCTAGATGGGGTGAGAGTAGGGTGGGAGGCAAGCACGGCTAGATGGGGTGAGAGTAGGGTGGGAGGCAAGCGCGGCTAGATGGGTTGAGAGTAGGGTGGGAGGCAAGGGGGTTCCAATCAGACCAAGGCTCGTGTGAGAATTATTCACCAACAGATTTGTGCACACGCATGTGTGCGTGCGTGCTTGTGCGGTTGTGTTTATGTGGGCATGTGTGTATGTGCAGTTGCATGGAGATGTGAATGCCTCCGAGCTCGTCCAGAAAGTGCCTGCCTCCATGCTGCCCAGCCTATCCCTGAGCACCTTGGACGAGGCTGATCTCACTTCTTTCGATCAGTTGGAAGGAAAGCAGTGGACACGTGCACAAGTATGTGTGGGTGTGTTTCTATTCATGATTTTGGGGGAGCTAAGCCTCGTTTAGGGGGGTCTGGGCATACCACCCAAAACCTATATTCGTCATTTATTCATCAACGCGTGTAAAATCTATCAAAATAAGGTTATTTTTGGTCAAGGTTGGGTAAAAATATACCCGTCTCATAGTTTGTGTTAGACACTGATCTAATAGGACCTAAATTCTATCCAAATGAAGAAATTAAAGTCCACTCTGTCCTCATCCAACACCAACAAAAGGCACAAAAACAGGTTGTCATCTGTAGTTCATAGTCAATGAACATGATACAGTACATATTCTGTTTCTAAATGAGATTTCTCTGAATCATTCTGAATCATTTCAAAACAGATTTTGTCATTAGTTCATTAATCTCGGGAACTAAAGTAATAAAAAAGATTGCATAATTTAAAAAATAAACATTTATTAACCAGATCTCCCTTCCGCTGAACAGAATACGTAACTTCAGACAAATTTTAGGGGCACTAAAGCCCCCTTAAAATAGGCCCAGTGACATCCTTATCGGCAGGCATTTTGAAAAAGGCCTTTATTTCACCTTAGGATGTGGCATTAATGAACCCTAAGACAAGGTTCTAGCTTAAATGTTCGGTTCATGCTTGAATATTAGGTTATTGGGGTTAAGGTTAGGTTCAGGTTGGGGTAAAGGGAAAGGTAAGTATTTGTAAAGTTTTAGTAAAAATTCAAATTTTAGGACAGTCGACTTAGGTTTCCCCATTTAAATAAGTTAACGTGTGTCTTTATGTGTGTGGCTTAGCATGTGCACATGTGAATATGTCTTTTAAACTAGGATTCTGATAACCATCTGAGACATTATGCTGTTTTCCAGGCTGCCTTCCTGGTCAATAAGATCCTGGGCAAGATGATGACGCTTACAGACATGCGGTAGAAACACACACACACACACACACACACACACACACACATACACACACACACATACACATACACACACACAATGTTTGATGATGATGGTGTTTGATGATGATAATGATGGATTTAACAGTAAACTAGGCTCAGCGATGCAGGGCATCAGCTGCCAGATGATTGAAAAGTTGGCAGGAAGTGGTGTCAGGGTGTTGGCACAAACTGTAACAGAGGCTTCAAGCTGGCTCTCCAAGACACAGGTAAACACACGCACGAGCACACCCACATCAAGTCTTCTCTAAAACAATGGGCTTTTTGGACACTCACTTTGATTCTTCCCCCCACTTCCTCTCACTGTCTCTGTTGGCCTGTCAGGCGTGCTGTACAGCACAGAGCCTGTTTTCTGGTTTGGAGAAAGTGAGGGTAGGCTACTTCAAAAACATCACGATAACAGAGCTGGAGGGGATTCCCACCCAGCTGTTGGTTCACCTGCCGTGAGTACACACACAGATGCAACGTGCTGTGCCTAAAGGGCTAACTTGAATGGGCCCCAGCTGCTCACTACAAGCTGTATAGCCTATGGATATTTAATGATGTACTTAGCACTGGGCTTTAGACAACCCTGCAATCTGAAGCACATATATGGCCAGTCTGCAAGCTCCAAACAAAGGATATTTTGTATTTTAAGACCTTGTCAGCAAAATTCTGCTCCATGTTTTGGTCCACTAAACACCTCCCCCATGTGCACGCAGTCACCCAATCAGACACACACTCATTCTCTCTCTGGCATTATCAGGGACGACAAGATAGCCAGTCTACCTGTCTCAGTATGTCCTGTGTTCCTGGAGAGGATGATGGAGGCCGACCTGAGTTCGCTGCCTCTGAGCTCAAGCTCTCGTGCAGCCCTGACCGACAGAGCCCTGCGGTGCCTGGTAAACCTACAGTGGCCTTCGTAGTTATGGGGACTTTTGAAATTACATCACTTTTATACAGTCCTCAGATTTCTCCTACACCGAACAAAATTATAAACACAACACTTTTGTTTTTGCCTCTATTTATCATGAGCTGAACTCAAAGATCTAAGACTTTCTGTGTACACAAAAGCCCCATTTCTCTCCAATATTGTTCACAAATCTGTCTAAATCTGTGTTAGTGAGCACTTCTCCTTTGCCGAGATAATCCATCCACCTCACAGGTGAGGCATATCAAGATGCTGATTAGCAGCATGTTTATTGCACAGGTGTGCCTTAGGCTGGCCACAATAGAAGGCCACTCTAAAATGTGCTGTTTTACTGTATTGGGGGGGGGGGGGTGGAACACATTACCTTCGCATAGAGTTGATCAGGTTGTTGATTGTAACCTGTGAAATGTTGGTCCATTCCTCTTCAATGGCTGTGCGAAGTTGCTGGATATTGTCAGGACCTGGAACTTGCAGTCTTATACACCGATCTTGTAGGTGAAGATGCTGGATGTGGAGGTCCTGGGCTGGTGGGGTTACACATGGTCTGCGGTTGTGTGTGAGGCGAGTTGGATGTACTGCCAAATTCTCTGAAATGAATTTGAGAGAAATATGCCTTTTGTGTACATAGAGAAAGGCTTAGATCTTTGAGTTCAGCTCATGATAAATAGGGGCAAAAATAAGTGTTGTGTTTATAATTTTGTTCAGTGTATATCAAAAGTATTTTGGGATTGATTTATATATTAAACGCTTATGCTTACTATTTGGTTCCATATCCTATGTATGCAATATCTGCTGGCGATCTGTGACCTCATGACCCAACCAGACCATAGCTATCTCCTCTGGTGATTCTCTGCCAGACCTTTAGTACAGTAATCTTCAGTTGTTGGTTTTGTCTTTTTCCCTGCAGTCTTATCTTCAGAAAATGAAATGTTCAATTGGATATACAACCCTGTTTCCAAAAAATGTAAATAAAAACAGAATGCAATGATGTGCAAATCATTTAAACCTTATATTCAATATTACACATTGTACAAAGACAAGGTATCAAATGTTGAAACAGACATTTTATTGTTTCCTTAAAAATATATTTGATGCCAGCAAAACGTTTTAAAAATGTTGGGACAGGGCTGAAAAAGTTGTGTAATGCCTATAAACTAAACCTGGTGGAACATCACACAACTAATTAGGTCAATTAGCAACAGCTCAGTAACATGATTCGTAACGTTTCTCAACATAAAATTGCAAAGAGTTTGGGATCTCATCATTTACAGTACATAATATCATTAAAAATTCTGAAAATCCAGAGAAATCTCTGCAGGCAAGGGACAGGAACGAAAACCAATATTGGATGGCCATGATCTTTGGGCCCTCAGGCGACACTGCATTAAAAATATACAATTCTGTAGTGGAAATCACTGCATGGGCTCAGGAACACTTCAGAAAACCATTGTCTGTGAACACAGTACGTTGCTGCATCCACAAATGCAACTTAAAACTCTACCATGCAAAGAAGAAACCATATATAAACAAGATCCAGTACCGCCGTCACCTGAGCTCATTTAAGATGGACTGAGGCAAAGTGGTCTGACGAATAAACATTTGAAATTATTTTTAGGAATCATGGACACCGCATCCTCCAGACTACAGAGGAGAGAGACCATGCAGCTTGTTTTCAAGGCACAGTTCAAAAGCCAGCATCTGGGATTGTATGGGGGTGCATTAGTGCACATGGCATGGGTGGACCATTTATGCTGAACAATATTTAACAGGTTTTGGAGCAACATATGCTGCCACCCAGACAATCTCTTTTTCAGAGAAGGCCTTTGCTTATTTCAGCAAGACAATGCCAAACCACATTCTGCACGCATTACAACAGCATGGCTCCATTTTAAAAGAGCCCGGTTGCTAAACTGGCCTGCCTGCACTCCAGACCTGTCCCTACATGAAGGGAAGGCTTCGGCACGAGCCGCGCAAGAGGCCCGGGAAAAAACTAGCCTCCCGTACTTGCTGTACCCCCCCCTTTTTCGCGCGCTAAAAATAGGCCGTACGGCCTTCCCGTCCGCCAAAGTCGAAACGGCGCGTTTTCGGGGCCCCCGGGGCCCGAGATACGATTTTTTCCCCGAAACGTGCCGAAAACCGCGCTACCGGAAAATTCCACCAGGTGGCAGGCGACCATACTAGCCTCCCGGCGGATTGCATGGCAAATGTACGCCGACTTGAGCTGCGCAAAGCATTGCCGGCGGCAATGTGATATGTTGCAATCGTACGCCCAATGGGATTCCCCATGATGCACGTCGGTACGCACTCCCCCGGTCCAAATTTGTAATTTACTGGGCAAATGTACATGCAATACTTCCCAATTGTACGCCCAATGAGATTATCAATAGAACACATGGGAACATACTCCCCCAGTCCAAATTTTGAACAATACTGGGCAAATGTACATGCTATACTTCCCAATTGTACACCCAATGGGATTACCCATACACTTCGGTCCAAACTCCCCCAAGTGCAAATTTGGACGTTTACACTACAATCACTGCTACACAGGATGTTTCTCAGTACAGGTGTACATCCAGAAACAGTGAAATAACCAGTTACATGGTATGACAACTGTCCATATCCAGTGTATTACATTGCCGGCGACAGTGTAATACATTGCAAATGTACGCCCAATGGGATTATCAATAGAACACATGGGAACATACTCCCCCAGTCCAAATATTGAACAATACTGTGCAAATGTACATGGTATACTTGCCAATTGTACGCCCAATGGAATTACCCATAATACACTTCATTCCATACTCCCCCAGTCCAAATTTTGACATTTACTGGGCAAATGTACATGCTATACTTCCCAATTGTACACCCAATGGGATTACCCATACACTTTGGTCCAAACTCCCCCAAGTGCAGATTTGGACATTTACACTACAATCACTGCTACACAGGATGTTTCTCAGTACAGGGGTACATCCAGAAACAGTGAAATAGATAACTGGTTACATGGTATGACTACTGTCCATATCCAGTGTATTACATTGCTGGCGGCAGTGTAATACATTGCATGGGATTACCAATAGAACACATGGGAACATACTCCCCCAGTCCAAATTTTGAATAATAGTGGGCAAATGTACATGCCATACTTGCCAATTGTACGCCTAATGGAATTACCCATAATACACTTCACTCCATACTCCCCCAGTCCAAATGTTGACATTTACTGGGCAAATGTACTTAGAATACTTGCCAATTGTACGCCTAATGGAATTACCCATAATACACTTCACTCCATACTCCCCCAGTCCAAATTTTGACATTTACTGGGCAAATGTACTTAGAATACTTCCCAATTGTACACCTAATGGGATTACCCCATAGAACACATTTGTACATACTTCCCCAGTCCATTTTTTGACACTAACTGGACAGATTTACATATAAAAAGCCTCAAGTAGGCTGACTCCTGTACATTTGCAATGTATATAAATGGGTAGGAAATACTGCCCAATTGTACATGTGAAGGAGACATCTTCAAGACATGGGAGTTGGATTTTACAAGTATACATGAAGAAGCAACTGTATTACACATTATAATTAAGCATTTTAAGCCTTTTCTTCATTGTACAATTGGGCAGTATTTCCTACCTATTCATATACATTGCAAATGTACAGGAGTCAGTTAGGATAAGTCCTGTACATTTGCAATGTAAATGAATGGGTAGGAAATACTGCCCAATTGTACATATGAAGGAGACAACTTAAAGACATGGGAGTTGGATTTTCCAAGTATACATCAAGAAACAAATGTATTACACATTATTATTAAGCATTTTAATCATTTTCTACAATGTACAATCGGGCAGTATTTCCTACATATTCATATACATTGCAAATGTACAAGAGTCAGTTAAGATAAGTCCTGTACATTTGCAATGTATATGAATGGGTAGGAAATACTGCCCAATTGTACAATGAAAAAAAGGCTTAAAATGCTTCATTATGTGTAATACAGTTGCTTCTTGATGTATACTTGGAAAATCCAACTCCCATGTCTTTAAGATGTCTCCTTCACATGTACAATTGGGCAGTATTTCCTTCCCATTCATATACATTGCAAATGTACAGGAGTCAGCCTACCTGAGGCTTTTTATATGTACATTTGTCCAGTAAATGTCAAAATTTGGAATGGGGGAGTATGGAGTGAAGTGTATTATGGGGTAATTCAATTGGGTATACAATTGGTACGTACTATGAGTACATTTGCCCAGTAAATGTCAAAATTGGACTTGGGGAATATGGAGTGAGGTGTATTATGGGGTAATTTCATTGGGTTACAATTGGGAAGTATTCTAAGTACATTTGCCGAGTAAATGTCCATATTTGGACCGGGGGAGTATGGAGTGAAGTGTATTATGGGTGATCCCATTGGGCGTACAATTGGGAAGTATTATAAGTACATTTGCCCAGTAAATGTCAAAATGTTGACTCCGGGGGTCTCGGACCAAAGCGTATGGGTAGTCTCATAAGTTGCACAATTGGGCAGTATAACATGTACATTTGCCTAGAAAATGTCAAAATTTTGACTTCGGGGTTCTCGGACCGAAGCATATGGGTGTTCTGATATGTTGTACAATTGGGCGGTATAACATGTACATTTGCCTAGAAAATGTCAAAATTTGGACTTCAGGGTTCTTGGACCGAAGCATATGGGTGGTCTGATATGTTGTACAATTGGGCGGTATAACATGTACATTTGCCTAGTAAATGTCAAAATTTTGACTCCGGGGTTCTCTGACCGAAGCCTATGGGTGTTCTCATAAGATGTACAATTGGGCGGTATAACATGTACATTTGCCCAGTAAATGTCAAAAATTGTGACATCGGGGGTCTCGGACCGAATAGTATGGGCGGACCCATTAGGCGTACAATTGGGCGTTACAACTGTCCGCGGGCAATGTAAACCACGGTCACCTCAGCTGCCCAACTCTAGAAAACCTGATTTTCCTCCAATTTGAGATCGGTGGAGCGTCAGAGCATCTAGTGGATTTTTCATGAACTGCAGTTTGGCAGGAGGCCTGTACGGGAAGTTAGTAAAACTAGCCTCCTGCCGTCAAAACAGGCAGCTTTTTTTTTTGGGTGCGTATGGCGTCAATGTACAATGCATGCCCATTCATTTTTGCACAATTGGAGAGTGTCGGCCCTTCCCTTATTGAAAACATTTGCCGCATTATGTAATGAAAAATATGACAAAGGAGACCCTGAGCTGTTAAGCAGCTGCAATTCTATAAAGCAAGAATGGGAATACATTTCAAATTCAAAACTACAGCAATTGGTCTCCTCGGTTCCCAACACAGAGCATTGTTAAAAGAAGAGGTGATTCAACACAGTGGTGAATGCCTGTCCCAACTTTTTTTAAACTGTTGCTGGCATCAAATTCAAAATGGGCATGTATTTTTCCAAAAACACTCAAATTTCTCAGTTTCAACTTTTCATATGTACTATTTGTACTATATTCAATGAAATACAGGGATAAATAATTTGCACATCATTGTATTCTGGGGAAGGGGAAAATTATTTGATCCCTTGCTGATTTTGTACGTTTGCCCATTGACAAAGAAATTCAGTCTATAATTTTAATGGTAGGTTTATTTGAACAGTGAGACAGAACAACAACAAAAAATAAATTGATTTGCACTTTAATGAGTGAAATAAGTATTCGACCCCTCTGCAATCAGAGATTTCTGGATCCCAGGTGTCTTTTATACAGGTAATGAGCTGAGATTAGCAGCACATTCTTAAAGGAAGTGCTCCTAATCTCAGTTTATTAGCTGTATAAAAGACACCAGTCCACAGAAGCAATCAATCAATCAGATTTCAATCTCTCCACCATGGCCAAAACCAAAGAGCTGTCCAAAGATGTCAGGGACAAGATTGTAGACCTATACAAGACTGGAATGGGCTACAAGACCATTGCCAAGCAGCTTGGTGAGCTGACAACAGTTGGTGTCAATCTCCCTCGGTCTGGGGCTCCATGCAAGATCTCACCTCATGGAGTTGCAATGATCATGAGAACGGTGAGGAATCAGCCCAGAACTACACGGGAGGATCTTATCAATGTTCTCAAGGCAGCTGGGACCATAGTCACAAAGCAAACAATTGGTAACACTATGCCGTGAAGGACTGAAATCCTGCAGCACCTGCAAGGTCCCCCTGCTCAAGAAAGCAAATGTACAGGCCTGTCTAAAGTTTGCCAATGAACATCTGAATGATTCAGAGGAGAGCTGGGTGAAAGTGTTGTGGTCAGATGAGACCAAAATGGAGCTCTTTGGCATCAACTCAACTCACCGTGTTTGGAGGAGGAGGAATGCTGCCTATGACCCCAAGAACACCATCCCCACCGTCAAACATGGAGGTGGAAACATTATGCTTTGGGGGTGTTTTTCTGCTAAGGGGACAGGACAACCTCACCGCATCAAAGGGAGGATGGACAGGGCCATGTACTGTCAAATCTTGGGTGAGAACCTCCTTCCCTCAGCCAGGGCATTGAAAATTGATCGTGGATGGGTATTCCAGCATGACAATGACCCAAAACACACGGTCAAGGCAACAAAGGAGTGGCTCAAGAAGAAGCACATTAAGGTCCAGGAGTGGCCTAGCCACTAGACTGTAACCATTATAAAATCTGTGGAGGGAGCTGAAGGGTCGAGTTGCCAAATGTCAGCCTCGAAACCTTAATGACTTTGAGAAGATCTGCAAAGAGGAGTGGAACAAAATCCCTCCTGAGATGTGTGCAAACCTGGTGGCCTACTACAAGAAACGCCAGACCTCTGTCATTGCCAACAAGGGTTTTGCCACCAAGTACAAAGTCATGTTTTGCAGAGGGGTCAAATATTTATTTCACTCATTAAAATGCAAATCAATTTATAACATTTTTGACATGTTTTTTTCTGGATTTCTTTGTTGTTATTCTGTCTCTCACTGTTCAGATAAACCTACCATTAAAATTATAGACTGCTAATTTCTTTGTCAGTGGGCAAATGTACAAAATCAGCAGGGGATCAAATATGTTTTTGCCTCACTGTATATCGCAATTTATGCAGGAGAAACCAAGCACAAGCACCCCTACACAATAATAATAATAAAAAACACTACAAATATACTATACTTTCAATAAGACCTGTTCCCCCAGGGCAGGAACATGTCTCAGTTATCCAGTGAAGAGGTGTTGAGTCTGGGACCACTTCTGTGTGAGCTGCCCCCCTCTCAGTTGTCCCTCCTGGCCCCTAAGATCCTCAACAGCACCATGCATGCCCTAGCCTCCTGCACACAGATACCTCAGCGCCACTGGAGACTGCTGTTCCAGCTCCTGAATGATACATATGGGTACAAGCAAGCACATGCCGTCACCTTTCCTGATTCTACTGCAGTTGGCAGAGGATAATTATTGAAAATGCTTTTTCTCCCCTGAAAGAGAACCATCTGATTGGACAGCTAACATGATGGAATCTCTGGGTCCTCTCCTCCTAATGAATGACTCTGCTGTCCGCTCATTGCGCTATAAGGTCAGTGACTCTTTACCACAAGACCACTCCAAAAACCACATATTGTGGCTCTTGGTTTTCTCTACACTCTGTTCATGTTTCTGTTAATAAAATGAAGATAGCCAGTGTTCTTTAATCTCTAATATACCCCCCCCCCCAACTCCCAGTCATGGCTGAAGAAAGCTCTGACAGACTTGATGAACAGCCGGACCTGCCCTTCATCCCCTCCACCTCCTTCAGAGTTCAGTAGCTGTCTGGACCTCTCCGCCCTGCGATGGAAAATTTTCTCTCTCTCTACATCTGATTCTGTGCCACTGTCAGCTGAAGTGCCTGCACGCAAAAAAAGAGCAGGTCCATTTTTGCCAACATCCATTTTCAATGTTTCAAAGTATCTCCATGTCACAGTAATGTATTGCTTTCACTGGATACAATTTTGGGGAGATTGAAATTCCAGGAAGGCTTTTCTTTGCCCACAAACAATGGCTGTAGAGTTCCAAAGTATTGGGCCTCCAAAGACCTACAGTACATCACATTTACCACAACGTTCCTCTCCCTAGTTGTCCATCAATGGGTGGTGGCCCCTTCTGCATCTCTAATTGAGGAGCTGGGAGGAGCCAATGTCCACTGGAGCCCCGCCCAGTTCTCCATGATGGACGTGGCCACATTCACATCTGCCGTAGAAACGTTGGGGGAGGTCCGTGACTACAGTACTGAGCAACTGGGCGTGCTCAGAGAAAAAGCACTTGAGGTAGTTGTCTGGGCTCAGATCAGTCCGAGTCACTCACCTTACATAATCGTCTGTATTTTGGGCAGATCCACTGGGTGAAGTAACGGAGAGCATCTTCTTTGTTGTGCTGCCTGTTTTCTTCCTGAGCGTGCTGTGCTACATTGTACTGTAGGCCTGGGGTCCTGTGTCAGGTCTGAATGAGAGCCAGGTGATACGCCTGGGCTGCGTGTCTCAAGGGTTCAACCGCACTGAGCTGCCAAGCCTTCCCTTGTCCTCCATCGACACTCTGGAGACACTTGCCCGCTGCTCATGGACACAAACACAGGTATACATGCACGCTACCACAGTTTTTCAGATTAACAAATAAAATCTCAGGCTAGAATTATGTCAAAGCCCCTGGGTATGTATACACTCCCATGGGCAGCACCTCCGCCTCTGCGAGCTGCCCACACCTACTGGAAGCAGTACCTAGACAACCACCTTGCCTTCGTCTCCACGGGTTACACAGATCGAGGTCTGGACAATCTGACCAGACTCCTGCAGCACAAGGGTACATTTCTTTCTATCGGTCTTCCGCCTCAGTCAGTCCAGGAAGGAGGCTCGACTAACAATCCGCCTGGTGGCAGTGCAAATTCACTCCGGAGCCCCAACCGCCTATTTAAAATAGAGCCCCTTCCAATGCACGCATGCATCCATGCACACATTACACTCTAATGATGGTGTTTTCCTTGACAGAGGGAGGCTGTGTGGAGGTGTTTTGTGGAGCATACTAATATGACAGCAGGAGACCTGGGAGCTGTGGAGTTGGTGGGACTTGACCAGTTCATCTGTGGCCTGGACACTGAGGAGATTGGCCAGCTCCACACTGCCATTTTCAGGTTAGACATGGTGTTCCACACAATACTAACCCATCCGCGTGGCGTGTTAGCGGCTGCTTAAAGCATGTATTATGTCCATAGAGAGGCGGTGCAGTCAATCGGCCAGGTGCAGTGCCCTCTGGCAGTGACGGAGCATCTGAAGCAGCTGGCTGTGTCTGTGTTTGGAGAACCACAGGGCTGGTCTGAGGCTCAGGTCAACAGCCTGGGCAACATAATGGGTCAGACCTACTCTTATGGTCCTTTCTCTCTTCTGTTTTGTGATGGAGGACCAAATGAGTATGATCAATAAACCTACTTCTCTCCCCCCGGTCTCCTCCAGCGGGTCTGAGTTTGTCAGAGTTTCGTACGCTCAGTCCCTCTGCCCTGTCGTTCCTCAGTCCAACGAGCATCCCACTCATTCCCCCAAACCGCCTTGCAGTGAGTACTTTCCCATCTCTCACTTTCACCCACTGAAGTTTTCAGATGACTAGGTGTGAAACTAGCCTTCTTCTGATCAGGCACTCTCAGCCAAGCAGCTGGAGGGCCTGGGTCTTGAAAATGCTGTCATGGTAACAGATGAGCAGAAGGCAAGTCTGGGGGAGGTGCAACGAGCCGCTCTTGGCTACGCTATGGGTCTGAACCGAGCTGAAACCGCTCAGAAGCCATCCAGCAACCTGCCCCAAAGCTCAGGTGAGAGGAAATGTGTGGGTAGAGGTGTTGGAGTGAGAGGCATGTATTGATCGAGTCCAAAATGTACTAAATTGACAGTACTAAATTATTTTTAAAAAATATGGGAAAGAGCAATAAAGGGAAGACTGAGAATGAGATGGGGAGAGTAATGCCCAACCCTGAGAGAGAAGGAGAGTGCTTAGAGAAATAAACCAAAATGAGGATTGGATGGACCGAGGAACGTTGTACACAATTAAATGGTTCCCTTTTTCCTAATTCAGGAGCATCTGTAATGGGAACTCTAGGAGTCGGAGTCTTTTTGCAGCCTTTCCTGTTCCTGCTCCTAGGATGTGTCCTGTAGTGGGGAGCTAATAAACATAACATAGAAATGCATGATTAGAACTCTAAATGTATTGACATTGGTGTATTACTAGCAGTTGTGTTCATAGAGACGCAGTACGCATGCCTATACTCTGTTGAATAACAGTAGAGATGAGAACTGTGTGCTAAAAGACACTGAATAGGATCTTGCAAGTCCCAACATGGTACACCAGTTGCAGGAATTAATTGTATATATTTTGTAGGATGTAACATTAAACAAAATGGGTAATGTGGTAGACATTAGGCATTTGATACATGAAAGAAAATGTAGAAGCACATAAGATATTTTGTTCTATTTGTGAAATATTTGACACTTATCTGTCTATATTCTTATTCTGATAGTGGATCTCTTCAGCGTAGCATTGGAACATGTTGTTTGTATGTCAGTGTGTGTTAAGGGCGGTGTTCTGAGAATTGGGATAAGAAGACCATGAATGTTGGCAAGACTGTCACTCAATAAAGACACATTTACTGTCTCTGATATTGTGGGTTGCTGTTTTATTTAAATAAGTCCAATTAGACTCAATATAATAATCACTTTATCTCTGGGTATGGAACTAGAAATGTTCTAGGCAAGAATGAACAAAAGGCGGGTTACATTAGTACAGTGTTCTCTGTGAAGAATGATGCTACGCTAACAGGACACACAGTTTATCAAAATAGCAGAAGACAGTTGTCTACACAGCTGAATGGATGACTTATATTTAGGATAAAAAACTAAGCCCATTTTTTTTTTTACAGCAACTCAACAAGCTGTAAAATATTTTTTTTCAGAATACAATCACCATCATCAAACCCTCCCACCTACAACATAAACTCCAGTATTACTCACTCCTCCTCACTCTCTCCCTGGCTTCCCTGAAATAAATCAGAGACAACATCTTTATAGTCTTTATATCGTGTAAATATGTACAAGTTTATGTTTCAGTTTACAGACATTGGGTCTAACCCAACCCCTCAAGACAAGCAGATTGTCGTGAGATGGGATGTTTCCTGATTTATCTGCAATTCCTGATGTCCCAAGGCTGTAACTGTAGCAACACTCCTAAAATCTGTTGAGCCAATCACAACTTCTCATTACCTTAATGATCACATGGCCAGGAATGAGAAAGGACAGCAAGGGACAAATCTGAGCCAGAGCTTACAGTTAAAATCGATATCAGCGTATACATAAACACAAATCAAAGCATACGGACAAAACTACACAATTTAAGTAATAGAATGTGAAATGGATCTCTACACAGAAAAGGCCAGTGGTCAGTGTTACCACGGTTTCATTCGGTGCCAGGAGCCATAGCTAACACTAAAATCAATACGCCGATCACATCCACATCTTGATTAGTCTAAACACCAGTCACATTCTCTGTTGATGAGGGGTGACAGACACCTAACAGAACTCAAGCCTGGTGGGTCACTTACGCCTCCACTTTGAAAACAATATTTGTGAATGGTGGTAGTATTTGGTAACAGAACGCATTCATAATTCAGTAACAACAGGTTTCGGCGACCGAAATAACAGGTACAGCACACAAGAAACTAGATAGAGTCGGTCAGACGCAAAGGCTAGGGCTGCCATGTGATAGATGTGCCTTAAATTAAAAGGAGAAAACTAATTCAATGAAAACAAACCAACTTATCGCAGTAGACTGCAGTCATGTGATGTGCTCGAGTGCCAGAAAAACTATTACACACAACGCTTAAGAATGCTTTAACTTACTTCTCTTTCCGGCCAGAACATTCGCATTTCTTAGAATACCCTCATGCGCCCCCCTTCCCTTTCCCTTCTACTATTCTTCCATAGCTCCATCTCAGGCTGGCCTGTCCGTCTTGCGTGCTGTGATGAAAGCCATGCCGTGAGTCCTGAAGTGTGTGTTCAAGTCTGACGCCTTGTCAAAGCGTTTCCCACACACCTTGCACCCAACTCTGCCCTCGCCGTCTTCCCCCAGCGGCGTAGAGGGTTGAGACGAGGAGGGAGATCCGGGCTGGGACCCCCCTCCTCTGGGGCTACCCTCGCCGTGATTACCGCCGTTGCCAGGCGACGTAGTCAGAGAGCGGTCAATGTGGGCATGGTTGTCGGGGTGCGTGTCTCGGACCCGGTGGCTGATGAAGCGGTGGCGGGAGAGCGAGGAGGCGGAGGCAAAGCAGGCTCCGCACTGCAGGCACTGCAGGCTGACTCCTCCCCCCTGGGCGTCGGAGCGGTGCAGAGGGATGTGTTCCAGGAAGACTACGCGGTCCTCAGTGGTGAAGCCACACGGAGCACAACGGAATCCAGACTCTGGTTGGGGTGGGGGAGCGGAGGTGGTGACGCGGGGTCTCTTAGCAGAGAGAAAGTCCTCCTCCTCCTCCTCCTCCTCCTCTGTCTTCATTCCTCTTCCGCCCTCATCTTCCTCTGCTGAAATGGTGAACTGGTTGGAGCCTCTATCCTGTTCTGAGGGGCTGTCTGCCGCCTCAGCACCCCTCCTTCGCTTCTGACAGTCAGACAGGCAGGACGTGAGGTTACAGTCAGTGAAATTGAGACATACATGACCGTGGTCTTAATTCCTGCAGGTAGGACTCATTAGAGAAAGCTGTACCTGTGAGTCCAGAGCAGACCTGCCGTGTGTCAGCTGAATGTGTCTTTCCAACACCACTCTACTGCTGAATGTCTTCTTACTCTCCATACAGAACCTACACACACACACACACACACACACACACACATTAGGGTTTAGAGGGGTTAAACGGGTTAGTGTGTACTGTGGATACTCACTGACAGGGTGTAGGGGTTAGTGTGGATACTCACTGACAGGGTGTAGGGGTTAGTGTGGATACTCACTGACAGGGTGTAGGGGTTAGTGTGGATACTCACTGACAGGGTGTAGGGGTTAGTGTGGATACTCACTGACAGGGTGTAGGGGTTAGTGTGGATACTCATTGACAGGGTGTAGTGTGTAGCGTGAAATAATCACTGTCAGGGTGTAGGGGTTAGTGTTTAGTGTGGATACTCACTGACAGGATGTAGGGATTAGTGTGGATATTCACTTACAGGGTGTAGGGGTTAGTGTGGATACTCATTGACAGGGTGTAGGGGTTAGTGTTTAGCGTGGATAATCACTGACAGGGTGTAGGGGTTAGTGTTTAGTGTGAATACTCACTGACAGGGTGTAGGGGTTAGTGTTTAGTGTGGATACTCATTGACAGGGTGTAGGGGTTAGTGTTTAGTGTGGATACTCATTGACAGGGTGTAGGGGTTAGTGTTTAGTGTGGATACTCATTGACAGGGTGTAGGGGTTAGTGTTTAGTGTGGATACTCGCTGACAGGGTGTAGGGGTTAGTGTGGATATTCACTGACAGGGTGTAGGGGTTAGTGTGGATACTCATTGATAGGGTGCAGGGGTTAGTGTGGATACTCATTGACAGGGTGCAGGGGTTAGTGTGGATACTCATTGACAGGGTGTAGGGGTTAGTGTTTAGTGTGGATACTCGCTGACTTGGTGTAGGGGTTAGTGTGGATATTCACTGACAGGGTGTAGGGGTTAGTGTGGATACTCATTGATAGGGTGCAGGGGTTAGTGTGGATACTCATTGACAGGGTGCAGGGGTTAGTGTGGATACTCATTGACAGGGTGCAGGGGTTAGTGTTTAGTGTGGATACTCACTGACAGGGTGTAGGGGTTAGTGTTTAGTGTAGATACTCACTGACAGGGTGTAGTGTTTAGCGTGGATAATCATCGACAGGGTGTAGGGGATAGTGTTTAGTGTGGATACTCACTGACAGGATGTAGGGATTAGTGTGGATACTCACTGACAGGGTGTAGGGGTAAGTGTTTAGCATGGATACTCATTGACAGGGTGTAGGGGTAAGTGTTTAGTGTGGATACTCATTGACAGGGTGTAGGGGTTAGTGTTTAGTGTGAATACTCACTGACAGTGGAAGACTCGTTTGATGCCCTTGTGTTTGACTCTGATGTGGCGTCTGAGGCTGGAGGTGGAGGAGAAGGAGCTCTCACACAGACTACACGGGAACTTCTTCAGGCTCTACACAAAACACATGCACCTTACAGTCAACAGTTCTTCAGCTCCCCTAACTTCAAAACAGGAAAGCTACTAAAGGCAATGATGCTTACTGAGAAGAACGGCTGAAATCTGTTCTTCAAAGAAAAAAAAGAAGAAAAACTTTCCTGGGTCCCTCCCCTTCATGTGAGAGGTGACTGTGCATCCAGAACTTTAGAGACATGATATACAACTTTAAGACCTATATGATCAGGCCCAATCCTAATTTGAGAAACGCCTGGTGAGCTCAAGGTGGAGCGCAAATTAACTCTGAAATGAAATAGGTGGAAAAAGTGACGAGTCTGAACTTTTATCAAGTGAGGATTGGGCCCGTGGTGATTAGGTGATTGGTTTAAGGGCCAGTTAATTGCGGGCAGGACTGGGCCTGTGGGCCGGCAGTAGAGTAGGCCTGACCTAGAGGGTCAAAAGATACAATGGATCACCGATCAATTGAAACCGATTCAGAAGAAATCTACTGCACTGAACATCAAAACGTATATTACTACTGTGTGTGTGTGTGTGTGTGTGTGTGTGTGTGTGTGTGTGTTTCTAGCCTGTGTTCCTGACCTTGCCGTGCTGCTCGGCCATATGGGTAATGTAGTCCTCTCTGTTGGCGTAGCGGGCATGGCAGGGAGCACAGCTCCACCCTGGGGTTGTCTTTGTATTGTCCCCATCCATCTCTTCCTCTTCTTCTTCCTCCTCTTCCTCCTGCTCCCTCCCCCATTCCTCCCCATCAGAGCTCTCTGTCTTTAATGAGCTCCGTGCCCGAGGAGGAGGAGGAACTGGGGAGGGTGCCATGACAACTGGGGCTTCCTGTTTGACAGCAGGGCCTCTGTGAGTAGTCTAAGTGTGAGAACGGGGAGAAACACAGCGATAGGAGAGAAGAGGTAGGCGAAAGGAAGAGGAAGGATGAAAAAGAGGAGATGGGTAAGAGGATGAAAAAAAAGAGATGGGTAAGAGGCGGAGACAGGGGGGAAGAGGCGGAGACAGGGGGGAAGAGGCGGAGACAGGAGGGAAGAGGCGGAGACAGGGGGGAAGAGGCGGAGACAGGGGGGAAGAGGCGGAGACAGGGGGGTGGGGGTGGAGTGGAGGGTTAATATTCAAATCAAGTCAACAGAATCTTTGATGACAGTTGAAGTGAGAAAATTAAACCAAGTATTGCAACGTGTGTTAGTGATACTAATACCTTGATGTGCTCCAGCATGGAACTTCTCTGAGCATAGAGCTTGGTGCACTCTGGACACTTAAACACATGCACCTTCTGCTTGACCAGGTGGGTGTCAAAGTGAACATACAGCAGGGGCTTCTGGGTGAAGACTGTGTCACACATCACACACTTGTAGATCATCCTGTGAAAAAGCGAGCGAGAGAGGGAGAGAGAGAGATTAACTTGTTAGAGGAAAAGAGCAGATTTTTAGTGACTCCAGAATGAGATGGCGTGTGTGGACGTACTTGGCCTGTCCTCCAGTGAGTGTGGGGTGCTGGGTGCTGATGTGGCTCTGGGCACTGGGGGAGGACTTGAAGGCCATCGGGCACGTGGGACACTTATGAAACACCTCACAGTGGGCTGTCTGGATGTGGGACTTGACAGAGTTCAACCCCCCAAACACCACCTGGCAACTAGAACACCTGCAGACAGGGGGAGAGGAGGGAGGCTCGGTATCAACACACGTCCAGGGGGCAGCTCCAAATGTTTCCACCGCAGGGCAACAGAGGGGAAAGGTCACCTGTATCCAATGCGCCGTGTGAAGTGCAGACAGGCTTCCTCCAGGTGGGACTGAAAGGAGGGCTGCTTGGCCACACCGCCACACTCTGGGCAGACGTAGGGGGGTCGGGGGTTGTGGATGCGGGCGTGAGCAGAGGCACTGCAGCCATTAGGAAGAAGCATGGGAGGAGAGCACTCCGTACAAGACTGAAGGAGTAAAGGAAGCACGGGTCATTCGACGGGGTGGAGAGAGAACAAGACCCACATTCCAGCGGGACGAGACAGTAGTGAGACAGGAAACAGAATGGCAAGGGATGAGAGACCCACACGGCTTACTCACAGCATTAAGGGCCGGTTTGACTTCCTGGAAGTGGGCAGCCACCTCTGCCTTGCTGCGGAACTGAACCTTACACTCCGGACACTTGTTATTTGGGTACTGCACCGGCTCAGGCGCCTTCTTATTAGCGATTGGCTGCTGCAGCTGGGGGGAGGGGCTCAGGGTCAGGGGAGTCACCGTTGATGTCACAGCCGGCACTGAGGATGTAGAAGGAGAGGGAGAGAGCATGCCTAAGGGAGGAGTAGACACAAACAGAGAGGGTAAGGGAAAGAGGTAAATAACCGTGAGCGTTATTCAGGCGTATGAACAGTGATGCTCGGATATTAAGCTGACTGCACACAGCCCTGTTCTCTCACCGACTTGCGTGGTGTCCTGCTGTCCGATCATCTGCTCCATGTTGACGGGTCTCATGACCAGGTGGGAACACTGCATGACCAGCCCTCTCTCCTTGTGTTCCCGGGCGTGGAGCAGCAGGCTGCACTTGTTGAAGAAGGCCAGCCGCTTGGCACAGTGGTTACAGGTCACCTCGATCCTCAGGGAGCGTCGGTCATAGTGGCGGGCCAGGCTGCGCTCCAGGGCAAAAGCATCGCCGCACTCCAGACAGCGGTAACCCTGCCATGCAGAGGCAAAAGGAACAACATCAGTACAACATGTCAAAGACTTGTAATGACATATTATCGAAGATTATTAACGCTGGTTGGTGAGATCAATATTCTCCTGGAGATGAATAAGTACTATGACACTGCTACAGCATTGAGATTAGGGTCATACTGACTCCCTGCTAAATTAGGCCCAGAGGTCCGGTACCTGGGCTGGAAGAGGCAGGCCCCACTCTGGTGGTAGTGGTGTGGAGAGGTCTGGCCTGTAGCAGGGCAGCAGGTTCTTGCTATTGAGGATCTTGTTGAAGGCCTCCACCAGACTGGACTGGCTCCTGGAGATGATGGCTCCTGTACTGTTCACTATGGATGCAGGTCGACTGCCCCCCTGAGGGGTGAGGAGTGGGGAAGGGGATACGGACACGGCGCCGTTCAGGGTCTTCTGGCCCAGGTTGCGCACACTGACCCCTCCTGGGCTGAATCTGGGGGAGGAGGAGGCAGAGGAGACCGAAGGGAGGGCGGCTGATTTGGTTATGCTGACAGCTGTAGCGGACACCTTGGGCTTGTTCCCGTTGGCGGACATCTTGTTTTGGGCTTTGCTTGCAGCCACCAACATGGCTGTGCTGGCGTCCTGAAGTGTTGACACCGGAAGGAGGTCACCACCTTTTGACCTCTGCTGCGGAGGCTGCTGGGATACCACCCTCTTGGGCCGGCTGAGAGCTTTACGGCCCCCCGGGGACGGTTTGGAGCTGTCGGTGCCCTTTGAAGGGCTTCCTCCTGTTCCTTTGGGTGCTACTCTAGTCACAGTCCTGGTGATGCTGCCTGTAGGGGTCTTAACCGTTTTGATTCTGACTTTCAGTGGGCGAACGGGGGCTGCTGATGTTGTCGCCGTGTTGGCCGGAACAGTCTCCATGTCTGTCTGCTTTCCAGCCAGAAGCTCCATCTTCACACGCTCCTCTGACTGGCTACCCAGGCTGGGCTCACTCTCCATTGGCTCCTCTCCCTCTCTTGCCCCCTGTGTGGTTAAAGCCGGGGCTGCTGCGGGGCTGGAGCTTCTCTTGGTCATACTGGACAGGGCAACCCCAGTTTGGTCAGGCGGAGGGCTCTCTGGTGAGTCCCTATCCTCAATTACATGTTCAGGGTTTCTTTCCTCCATCACAGGGCTGGCAATGGGTCTGGGGTTACTGAGGGCAGCCGCCAGCCAGGACTGACGAGTTTGGGCAGGTGGAGGGGAGGGAGACCTGGGGGTGGAGGGTACTTCTGGGGGTGGGGATTTAGAGTTGAATGATGTCTGAGACATGGAATGAGGAGGTTTGGAAGAGAGAGGAGGTGGACAAGACAGCAGAGGAGGGGAGGAAGGAGTTGGGGAGTTGAAGCCCTCTGAAGAGGACACTTGACGTTGTCTGCGGGGAAATTTGGGAGGGGAGCACATGGGCGAATCTGGGCTCTCTTGGATCACCAGCGGACTTCCTAGATCCGGTTCAGAGTCGTCCTCATCGGAGTCCATGATGCGCCTCAATCCCACTCTCAGGCTTCCGTTGGAGACAGAGGGTGAGGAGAGCGACCCGGGAGGGCGCGGAGTCTCCTCGCTTACGCTCGAGGGAGAAGAAAGGTGTCGACTGATGGAGAGAGAAGGCGATGTGGAGGGTATAGGGAGCACGGCATCAGCAGAGGTGTGAGGGGAGAGGAGAGGCTTCAGTCTGTTGAGAATATTAGCTGTATGTTTGGTTGTGCTGACTGACCCCCCAGGGACCCCACAACTGACACCTCCTTCGCTGGCAGTGGAAGGAGAGCAGGGCGACCACAGTTCCCCATTTGCCTGGCCCGGCCCCTTGCCTCTCACACTGGGCTCCAATGTTGCTGTGGGCCCCTCAAACCCATTGTGCAGGAGAGGTTCTGAGGAGATCAGATCAGGCATTCGAGGAGCCCGTCGTGAACTAAGAAGGCCCACCCCAGTCTCCACTTCAGGGTCTGGGCCTGTTCCACTGTCCCCATGACTGTCCCCATCCCCTTCCTCCTCATCGGACCCCTCAGACTCATAGGAATCAGGCCTCACCCTGTTCTTAACAATCACACTGACAACCGGAGGTTCACTCTGGTGGTGGGGAGGGGAGTCAGTAGGGTTGGAAGGTCTTAGTGAGGGAACCCCAGGGCCAGACACAGCCTTCCCTGAACCTTCACCCCCATCCTCCGGCGCAGACTGGATGGCCTCTTTGGCATCAATGTCCGGAATGTCAAAAGCTGCCAACAAGTCATCGAAATCTGGGGTCTTCATGTCCCCCATTCCCGGATTACGTAACCTGCAAAATGTACACAATTGATAAACAAACACTATGCTCCCCCAATACAATCGAAAACCTTGAGGTGGGACAGAATCTTAGGAACTATGATTCATGATAAACTCAGATAAGCTAGATGTGACTTCCTGTTTTGAACATGCGTCTTTACAAGATGTTAAATAGTCCATATTTCAGATAACTTTAAATGGTATTACTAGAACCACTGTCTAAAGATACATAATCACATAAACGTAGCAAACGTGTTAAATAAGTTCGAAGTTTGAACCACTACACTAACGTTACTGAGCTAGCCTACAATAGCTAACTTTACTAACGTTGGCTAACGTAAATACCTTGCAGCAAAGAAAGCTAGCAAGTTAGGCCTAGTTTGATACAGTACAGAAGTAGATTTCGGAAATAATTATTTAATTTTTCACATAATGATGATTGCAGGGAAACCGTTACTGTTAGGTAGTTACTCTGAGTTTAAGAGGAGATTAAACTGTGATATTTTTCATTAGTTAGTTAGTCTGACAACGTTTATTTAGCTAGCCGAGCTATCTAGTTAGCTAGGTAACATCGTTAGCGTAGCTCGTTAGCAAACGCAGCTAGCTAGTTCCACAAGAACGTCGTTAGCACAGAGTAAACTGTCGACAAACCTAATAGACAAATACACATCTTACATTTCTAACATTGCAGGGATCAACTAAGGACACGTTGCCACAGATTACTAAAACAATTATATAAATACTTCGTGTATTAGATAAGCTAGCTAGAATTTGAATTGTAGTTTGCCATGTTCAACGTCGTCGTCCGCGAGGAAGCGTTTAACGCGTGCTTATCAGGTATTTAAACCTTACATTTGTCAATTATTCATAGACAGTGATATGGAGTAGGTTTTCATGAGGGTATCGATGCCGGACGGAAATATATATCGTGTTTTAATGGATTTGTACATCAGTGGAGACGTTTGGTTTGTTTACCTGGCTCTTGGTTTCACGACCCCGACGTTTCTTTTTTTTTTTTTCTTTGACGCACGAGTTGATCGTCACCAGAGAGACGACAGCGGACAGAGGTCCTGCCAGGTCCATAACAAGTAGAACAACTTTGAAGGTTGGCATGTATGTATACTCGCAGCTTTTTTCCCAAACTGTAATATGATGCACATATCGCTAGCAACAACATTGAAATGACTTGTTCTAATATGCGTTCATATGTCATTTGACAGTGGTTCAATCAAATACCCGTAGTTATGCAACGCTAATGGCATGCTTTTTAAAGAAAACGGTATTTCGTGGACCTTCAATAAATATTAACAATGTTTATTTTATCTACTGTTTCACAATTCATGACTTTTAAACATACATTAAACTGAGAAATCTGTGTTTTCTGACATTTTCATAACAAAAGTCCACAAACCACCCTATATGTTGCGTTGGTCCTATGCCTCATTAAAAAAAATTACAGCTTATCTCACACTAAATGATTTTCTAAAATTCTGTGTAAAAATGTGTTTACATCCCTGTTTGTGTGATTATCCCTTTGCCAGGATAATCCATCCAACTGACACGGGACATAAAGAAGCTGATTTATCAGCATGAGCATTATACAGGTAAACATTGTTCTGGGGAAAATAAAAGGCCACACTAAAATGTGAAGTCAGCCACACAAGACACCGCTGGAGCCAACCCAAGAAGACTATATTTATCATACTGACAGCAGGAATGTCCATCAGAGCGGTTGCCATAGAATTTAATGTTAATTTCTCTACTATAACCATTTTGTCATCATAAATCACACCCAACATCATCTTAGAGAACTTGGCAGTAATTCAAAACAACCTTTCAACCACAGTCCAAGTAAACACACCAACCCAGGACATCCATACTGTATCTGTCTCACCTATGGGATTGTTCGACCAGTCACCGGAAAAAGCTGATGAAACTGGGTTTACATAACAAAAATATGTCAAAAACCATCTTAGGAAAGCTCACCTGCAAGCTTGTCATCCTCACCAGGCAGTGATTCAGCAGGTCTTTTTTTTTTTTTTTTACATGCTGCATTCATATATGCATCGTTGCATTTATATAAAGCTGTGGATGCATGTTAAAATTGGTACACAACCAGCCGAGCTGTCCTCTTGAATGATGCAAATATATTTATTATAACCAGTACACAATGGATGTTGCAGAATGTCTCTAGGTTGATATACGGTCCCACTTTAACATAGCAAAAAAAAAGCCCATCAGCCATGTGAGTATGGCAACACCAGAAAAATATAAAGGTCATTTCTGAATTGAGGTTAGTTTGCCAAACTATAATAAAGAAGTCAAAGTCAGGGCATCTATTTTGGAGTGTTTGCATGTTCATTTCTTCTTCTCGTCGTCTTTTTTGCCTTCGGGTTTGGATCCTGTCTGTGAGGCCAGAGAGCCCATGGCGTTTCGGATAGCCTCGTTGTTGGGGTCAACACCTGGGAGGTTCTCCAGGACACTCTGGAGGAACTCTGGGTCCTGCATCACATCATAATCCTCTTCATCCTAATGAGAAAAAGAGACAGGGCAGAGAAATCGAAGCAATATAAAATGAAATAATAATTGTACCTGCACAAACCTCAACCCGCTGTGCACAATACATGTCAGGGTTTCCTAGTGGGTGTGACGATAACGTTTTGGGACTTGCATTAGTCAGTATCTATAATTATTAACATTTTTAACCCAGTTTTTTCCCCTCTTGAATTTGTTATGACCAAATGTGTGACTATTGCCTTTCCCCATTACAGCACTGTGTTTTGTTCAAAAACATCTCTAAACTAGTTGTTATTGGGAAGGCAGATAATGCATTTTCAAAAGCGGTACCTTCGGCATGTGAAAACACAGAACCCTAATTTTACTAGTTAAGTATGATTCTGACCACATTATTTTTATTAGTGAGTTTCTCCCAGTTTTTTTAAATTTGCAAACAAATGAACAGTTTGAAGTGTTGGTCCACAAGACCAATTATTTAAACTAGTTGGTCCCCTTGATTTGGGTTGTGGAAGGTTTTGAATGGGTGAAAAACTAAAATACATGATATTCTTAAAATTACATAGAAAATGTGTTCAATACAGAGAAACATGTATAAGCTGTACCGTTTACATCATTTTATGGCCTCCAACAAAATAACGTTCCAACATTGTTCCAGATATATAAACAAAATGGAAGTATTGACTAAGGTTGAGTTCTGGGTCCTGAGGGCAAATATGTAGAGAACCAAAGCACACATTTAGGTGCATCTAAGAACAAGATTACATATCCACAAGAATCTTCAGAGTAGTATTGGAGAAGAAAGTACATTTATACATTCCACTTTTAATATACATACACTTAATACTTGTATATTATCCGCCCTCTCCTATTTGCACTTCTGGTTGGATGCTAACTGCATTTCGTTGTACTGTGCTTGTTCAATGACAATAAAGTTGAATCTAATCAATTCAAATAGTCAATATGCCCATGAGCAAGGAACTTTAACTAAATCACCGTAAATAATGTCTGATCCCTTGCTGTGACCCTACAGTAAGAATGAGGCTCTTTCAGGGCATGTGGAAAATTCATTCACATTTCCACAGGGGTCAATTGTGTATGTGCAAAACATGAAAAATACCACCACCCCCTATTTGACCAGCCACAACCAGCCCTCAAACATGAATGACAGTTTAGTGTTTTCACAGTTCTTTGGTGAATGCGTCATCGTGTTGTTGCGCAGTTCTGTATTTTAAGGTTAGTCATACCTTAGCAACCTCCGTCGAGTCCAGGGGGGCTCCTGTGTCCATGTCCATCGACTCTGCACTGAACTCTGCTGGGGATGACAGACCAGATATATTACAGATCAACTGGGTCATATTATGAATCAGGTTATTAAAAGGTACGCATGTGACTGACCTCCTCCCTGCATGGACATCTGCAGGGCGTAGGCAATCTGCTCGTCCTCCGTCATGCGGCTGAAGTCGGGCATGGCAGGCGTTGCCATGTCAGCCTGGGGGACTGACATCTTCAGCAGAGCATCATCTGACTCTGCCATGGGAAGGGAAAAGGGGTTAACAACTGGCGTCATACAGGCAGGTTCTCTCTCCTAGAGCAGGCAAGATGAGGAACAGGGAGACAGCGGTGTATGGTAACTGATCCCTTGTCGTTTGCAGTTGAGGATCAGTGTGCACGGAGAGTTTGTGCACAGCAGGGTGTAGACGAGTGGTGCGTCGGTCTCACCGTCAACGGTGGGTGAGGGAACCCCTGCCTCAGCAGCCGACACCACTGCTGCCCGGCGAGCCTCGTCCTCCTGCCGTTGTCTCTGTTCCTCCATGGATACCCTTAGAGCCTGGACAAGGCAGGGAGCACACCGAGAGTTCAAAATAGGAAGACAGTGGCTTGAATTCAGGACCAAGCTGGAAAGTGAGATGGAATGTGTGAAATGACCATAGTGAGAGAAAATAATGAACCCGTCTAGTACACCCCCTCTCACCAGCGCAAGCTCTGGGTCGGCACTGGGGTCCACTCCGAACTCAAAGTCACTGGAGCCAAGGCCCAGCATGGCTCCCCCCTCCCCAGCCAGGATGGGAGAGGACAGCAGGGCGTCAGCCAGACTGGGGCCAGGGGGCACCGTCACTAGGTGGGAGCCTGCACCCTCCTTCCCATTCAGAGTGTTGATGAAGACTGTCAGCTTCTCTGTGTTAATCTCCTGGAGAGGGAGGGATGGCAATTATAATCACTGAGACAGGAGGACTGGTCAGATAATTCTATATACATTTTTGGGACATTTGGTACCTCCTCTCCAAAGTTGATGATGTCCACGCTGACTTTCTCTTTCTTTAGACGTTTGGCCATTTTGACCAGCTAGACAGAATGTTACAGAAAATGACATCAGATACGATCTATGCACACAGTGTCACTGAACATACACAGAAAGTCTTCATTTTCTATCACTAATCCCGTCTCCATTATGTACACAGCACTGACAAAACACTCACATCTTTCTCATTGTCCTCTACTGGGCTCCCCACAAAAGCAATGATGCGCATCTTGTGGTTCTTCCCCTGTCTGTGCTTCAGAGCCAACTTGGAGAGAAGAGGACACATGGTTCAGGATAGTGACAAAAACCAAAGTGCAATAAAGTGTGTTGCAAAATGATGTGGTGTATGTACATGTGCCACTCTTATGCCTGTGCAGAAGCTGATGTTTCCCCGAGGCTGGACAGCGTGCAGTTTAGACAGGATCCTCCCTGCATCTGGAGTCAGTGTGGTCAGCACCTCACAGTTACTAGACAAAGAGCAACACAGTTACTGACACACAAACATTCAAAAGAATAACACGTATCCAGGCATCCTGTAATATGAAAAGCAGTCATGTTCTGACCATGAGACAAATCCACACATGGAAACACACAGGCACATACTTGGCCATGGTGATGAGGCCAACATTGTTCTCAGGGTTGCTGCGTGTCTTGGAGTGACACACGATGTTGACAGCGTCTTGCTGTGCCTGTAGTCTGGTGGGGAGGAAGTCTCCATTCCTCATGTATTCACTGTTATCCACACTGTGGTAAACAGACAACACAGTAGGTACATCAGGAACACAGCATCACAAACATAGTACAGGCCTACTAAAGCAGTGACAGTACACAGAGTGCTGCAGTTTATCCACATCTTCAGCACGGCCCTGTCACAAACCCAGAACCTATGAATCATAAACGCATAACAGTCCTCCTCCAAGCGCTTTAACCATGCAGCACTCAAAACTGGGAGCTGCAAATGTAAATACCTAAAGCTTAGGTGTACATTGCGCAATTCCATCCACAAACATAGATACTAACTAAGGTCTAACTAGCGTCGAGGCACGTTCTATCTTGCGCATATCTGCCAGGTGATAAAAATGTTGGGGTCAACTATTAAGACTTTTTGCGTTGTAATTAAAGTAAAATGGTTTGCAGCGGTTTGTTTATGAATGTATCATGATATCAAGATTTGGTACCATACTGAAACTGACCGTTCAAGGAACATGCAGTCAAGTTTGCTAAACCGCTGCTGCTGGCACTGCCATGGCATTTTAACATCAAGAATGTTAGCCAACTAATTGTATCGTTCTCAGGTGGATTTTGGATATCCCACTGGTAGACGATATAAATCCTTTATAGCCTCTTTACGTTAGTATGCACTTCTGTGGGGAGTTGAAGTCGGTCTGAACGTCAAACGTATAGTTTGTGCTACGGTTTTAACTAGTTAAGTTAAACTAGTTAAGAGCTTTTGTATGTTCCATATTAACGAGAAAAAATTACAGAAAATGTTACAATCCTGTACACATTTGGGGTATCCACACATCGTTAGCTTGCCGTGTCACTGATCTTTCTTACGGAAGACATACACAACCACGTACAGATACGGTAGGTTTAGTAGTACATACAGTGCCCCATTGAACGGGATACAAGGAAATATTGCGAGACATGGATAGCATTTTATGCTATTTTGACAAAATCGTCATTATAAAACATGTTGAAAAAGTGTTATACAGGAACACCATGCTATTACAGGGCTCAAGATGGTCTGAACTCTTAATTGCAAGCACAACCGTTACCATTCATATTATAGTTAATTAGTATTTAGCATTTTGCTAGCAAGCCAAAAATGACTCAGGAAAATAGCTAACAGTAGGATTGTAGGAATAGGAATGCTAGCGCTACGACTGTTTACATATAATAATTCAGGTTACCGGCAATTTAAGGATTAGAAATATCACACAGACGCATGTCCACATTACACCAAACAAACATTTCCTCATAATTCACATAAATAATGTGACATATCGTGTCAATTTATACTTTTGCTTCCCTTACCAGACCATAGTACTTTCGAGCACCATCTTGAAAGCGTTTTCTGATTCTGTCAAACTACGTCACCAGAACTGAAGGTCAATGGGAAATGTAGTTCTGTTGTTCTCTGGTGATTGCCAATCAAGCTGCACGGTGCTGGGCAATGAGCACAGGTCCCACTAGAGGATGTTGGGGCCTCATGCCACCCTCATGGAGTCTGTTTCTGACAGTTTGTTCAGAAACATGCATAGCAGTAGCCCACTGGAGGTCATTTTCTAAGGCTCTGGCAGTGCTCCTCCTCGCACAAAGTAGAAGGTACCTATTTTTTTGAGTTGCGTAGTTAATAGAAATATAAAATATATATATCCATACATACATGTTTTAAAAACAAGTGTATATACAGCTCCGGAAAAAAGTTAGAGACCACTGCACCTTTTTCTTTCCTTTCCAAAAAAGTTGAAAAGGAAAGTTTTGAGTGAGGAACAAAAGCATTCAGTTTGCAGTGGTCTCTTAATTTTAACCCTTCTGTTCCTCACTCAAAAACTTCCTTTTCAACTTATTTGGAAAGGAAAGAAAAAGGTGCAGTGGTCTCTTAATTTCTTCCCGAGCTGTATGTGCATCTGTATGCATGAATATTTATCAACCGGTCGGTTTGAATCATGAATGCAGATTGGCCGTGATTGGCCGATCTATTCCAGAGACCCATCCCTACAACCCCAGACTTTAGAGGCATGGATAAGTTACAAGGAGTAAGAGCTTTTTGAAAATATTTTTAATTCTTTAAAGACCATATGAAAAACACCACATCACTGAAAGATGGCAGGAGGAACAGGCAGCACACACACACAGCATGACAAGGCATTTATGTGACTCCTATATACATATACACATTCTTTACAGGCAAAATAACTATTGTAATTGAAGCATAGACGGCAAACAGCAACATAGGCACTGAAGGCCGTGTGAAACATTCAATGTAGAAAAGCATGGGAAATAATTTCCCCAGGATCACAAAGAGTATAAGTCGGTCATATCACAATCAGACATAACATGTAACACTTCCCTCCCATATGCAAAACACTAGACATGATTTCCTGCCTGAATACATTAAAATTGGTACAATCAACTAGGTACAAAGTCATAGTAATAATAACACTTTATTCTTAAACTATAAAGTAACTGCCCCAGTGTTACCAAAACATGAACTAAAATGTATTTCTCCAAAACATGTCAATGAAGAATGATTAATAGCTGATTTTCTATGTTGGAACAGAAGGGTCATTGAACAGCTCATTCTTCTCAACAGCAGTGATTCACCAGCTCAGTTTGAGGTGAGGTTCTTGAAATGTGTCTGCCGTAAAGGCCACAAATAGAAAACGTAAACATATGGGTGAGTTAAGAGAGAAAGTCGTGAAATTCTAACCAGGCAGTTATTTCAAGATGTCAGATCTGTTATTGTTGCATTAGTTCATATTATGTAGTGTGTGTTGCAAGTGTATCACCACTTGAGCAGTAACAGGTGGTCTGACTGTAAAGTTGTCCCTAGACACTGAAACAGGTTAAAATCCAGCATCTACAATGAAGTACATAGGCATCAAAACAACTGTTCTGAGGTCTACATTAGTACGTAAAGTTAATCTTACACTAAGTCTTAATCAGTGGTCAAGGATTCAAAGCCAGACCCTTTACCATAAAATACTATAAATATGTGATTCAAAACTTGGAAGTAGGTCATAGAGTGTTTTACAAACAGAAAAACATTTTGAACTGAACTAATTTCAATTATTTGTAATCTGGGTTGGTATACCAAGGTCAAAGATTCAAATCTTGAAGAGTACTTTTAATTAAGGACCATTCATGGAAATAATGAGACCCAGGAATATACTGTGCCCTTTATAAACACAGTGCGCCAGGGAAGAAAGAACACATTTGGGAACAAAGAAATAAATATTTTTTGTATTAAAAGAATTGAGAATAATACCATACCATTCCTTCCTATGTGCTTAAAAAATGTCTAGTTATGCTGCAGCAGGACTCCATTACCATGAACACTGCAATTGTTTACAGGGTCAATCCTACATTAGAGTCATCCAGTTAATAAAGAATCAAGTTCAGAAATATAGGTCTCTTCCATGTAGTTCTCTATACAGCGTGTCCATCCACATGTTGAAGTTCATAGCATCTTGATTGCTTTTCCAAGTTGTGTGCAAACAGTTGATTAGACAGCTCCACATTTAGCCTTCAGTATCTTAAAAGGTTTTCTTGTGGTCTTTGGTGCCATATTCTTGGCTATGCGGACCACAAAGACAGAATGCCACCCTGCTCCCACCTCAACATTCCGTATTGTCTCATGGTGCATCAATGAAGATAAAACCATTTCCCCCACAGGCTGACATACATCCCTGTGTGTCATCCATCCCTCGTCTCCATTTCTGCTTTACAGACCACATGTGCAGTACCTCCTGTGTAACTAGAAACATTAGAATCAGGCCATGACAGCCCTTTAAACCATAAATACACTACCAAAATACACCAGGAATAAGTATACTGAAAGCAGGTGCTTCCACACAGATGCGTAATTGACATCATTAAGGTCATGGATAATACCCAGCTGGTGTGGCCCAGAAGGATCAACAACAAAACACCAAATTAGGAATTTCTTGTGGAAGAATGGAGTGGTGCCATTCCAGTAGTACAACAACACTTGATATAATCTTAATGGATACGAAGGTCTAAAATTATGGACGTAAATGACTGATTAAAACGTGAACCACCATACGTGGACACAGAAAAGGCATGAGTGTCGTAGTGTGTGCATTAAAAACACTCTTTGTTCGGCTAATTGTTCTCAACCCTGCTGGTTGACTGGTCAGTTTTCATCAGTAAGATGGGCAGCGATACGCAAATAAGAGTTTGGTGCTGTGTGCATGTGGGTAGAACAGGACATTTAATAAGTCTACGTTTATATAAAAAAAATCTACAGGAACGTTTTAAAAGCTCAGCAAGAATAGCACTAGCCAGACAGCAAAGCCAAGAGACGGAAAGAAAGGATGGCCGCGAGTGGAAGACAACTGGTGCATGTGTGGACAGGTCACTGACAGGACCGTCTTTAACTCCTGCTTATGGTTCTTCTCTGGTCTGGTGGCCATGCTGTATTCTGGCTTTGATGTTGACTAATACAGCACATGTGCTCTCATCAGAGAGGGAGATTCCAAGACAATCATGGAGACAGACATCTAATACGAGATCCACAGAAACACATACAACCCAGTGATAAGTCTAAGTATCTGGTCTGTACACTCCTGTCTCCAAACCCAGTCAGCTGCTGTGTACATCCATAATCTAAAATAATAGAAGGTACAGTCTGAGTCACTGACAACTGAACCTCACAAACAGTCCTCCAGACTGGCGAGTCTGACAGAGAGCATGTGTTCCTCCTCCACACTCTCTCATCTCTCTGACCTTCAGGCTTTGAGAAGGGTGGGACAGTGTATGTGAGCTGAGTGACAGAGTCATGTAACGAATTAGAGTTGGGTTTCTAGCAGCATACCCATGTCTGATTACCAACACAGACACATACACACACAGAGACACACACACACACACACAGAGACACACATACACACACAGAGACACACATACACACACAGAGACACACATACACACACAGAGACACATATACACACACAGAGACACACACAGAGACACACACACACACAGAGACACACATACACACACACACACACACAGAGACACAGAGACACAGACACACAGAGACACACACACACACAGACACACAGAGACACACACACAGAGAGACACACACACACAGACACAGACACACAGAGACACAGACACACAGAGACACAGACACACAGAAACACACACACAGAGAGACACATACACACACAGAGACACACATACACACACAGAGACACACATACACACACAGAGACACACATACACACACAGAGACACACACACACAGACACACAGAGACACAGACACACAGAGACACACACACACACACACACAGAGACACACACACAGAGAGACACACACAGAGAGACACACACACAGAGAGACACACACACACAGAGACACACAGAGACACAGACACACAGAGACACAGAGACACAGACACACACACATACTCAAATGCCCCCATCTCATGGATCCAGCTGTGAGTGCTTTCAATACTCCCCTTCCAAAGAGGGATGGATCTACAGAGGAGTGAGGATGGGGGATGCTTGTCCACATTCAATATTTCTCTCTTCCACCCACCTCCTTGGTTCCAGAACCACCGTTTCCTCAGATGACTCCATATCAGTTCTTACTGTGGAAGACCGGGAAGAACACCGTGAGACATGGGAAACATCATAGGGATTTAGCTGAAGGAGGACAACTGATCCAGACTTACAAAGCAGATGTTTGTCTCAGGAACGATGTCTGATAATGAGATGGCGTCTTCATGAGCTGACTGATCACACGATACTTCAACCCCAGCCTCCATACTAACAGAGAAAACGAGGGAAGTGTGTTCAGCTTGGGCAGCATACCACATGGTCTCGTAAGAGACCCCCCAATCAGCACAAGGTGGTTTTGGATATGAGTAATACCATTAGTATAACTATTTCTTTACATAACTTTTGTAACTGTTTGGATAGGTTCTATGCAGAGCACGTCTATCCGGTTTCACATGTCTGACTCTGCTCCTGCCTTCTGCTCAGACCAAGACATCTAACACTACAGCTACACTGGTTTTATCCTCAGACACATTCAAACAATGTCTCCCACTTTCTCTTGTAGATGTCCAAGTATGCCAAAAATGAAAGTTGGTGACTAAATTCGGTTGCTGATTCTGATGCTTGTGTAACAGGCTAAATTGTCTCTCCTTGCCATTGGTTTGTTGCTTTGTTATCATTATTAGCTAATGGCATCTACATGAACATCATTAGAATCCTCCAGAAAACACCATAAACCCCAGGATGTGAGACAGACTGGATGAAAAACTGGCCATAGTGTGTGTGAGATGTGAGTCAGGACTGCAATTCCTCTTTGTACCTGTGAGAGGCACTGTGGTCTTGGTCTGTGCATGTCACTGATCTATGCACCTCAACCCCCACGGACCTAGAGAGAGAAACACATGAGAACTGGAGGAGAACTTCACTTGTGGAGGAAAGGAGCAGAGGGAGGTGACGCAGGGAGGCATTACCGTAGAGCTGGAGAGGAGGAGGTGAGTCCTGTGCTTCCTAACGAAGAGGTGGAGAGGTTGGCCTCTGCATCCCCCGACCCTGCGGCCAAGGGAGGAGTCCTCGGCAGTAGGTCTGGCCTGCCTGACTGCATGCCTGAAGAGGAAGAGAAAACCTAAGCATGCACCAAACTAATAACCTACTTCCAACCTCTCACAGCTTGCCCATCAGCCCTTCATGTGGTCCTACATAAACCTCCAATCTAACGTTCAATCCATTTGTCGAGGTGTTCACTCACCGCTGTCTGCCTCAGTGTCTGCTCTGTTGAAGTGTGGGTGGTATACGAGTCGGGGGTCCATCGCAGACTGCCCAGCAGCATGGGAGAGGGGTGCGGGGCCTCCCAGAGTGGGGGCTCTCCTCAGACCCCCTGGACCTCCACCACGAGACTTCTTAGACGGGGAGGGCCTCACTGAGCGTGGAGGTGTGTGAAAATATGAACACGTAACAGCAAACATTATATCACAGAAGCAAACAGTGGAAATACTAAAAGACACACAAACGCACACGGAGCTGCCTTACGTGGGATCTTCTTGAACACTGTGTTACACATGAATTGCTGGAAGCGCTCAGCGTAGAAGCCTGGTCTGTGCACTGACACTGTGTCCTACAGAACAACAGGAATTGACCAGTTTAATCTGAAACAGACATGACACAAGCACACCTACACCTGTGGCATGTTTTATGATGTTACAAGTGTTGTGTGTGTAGGATCTTACCCCATCGTGGACAAGGGCCTTCCATGAGTGTTCTAACTTCTTGATGAATCTGAAACAGTCATAATGCAATGTAAAGACAAATACACTGCCTGTATGACTGGAGAATTAAATACAAATACACTGCCTGTATGACTGGAGAATTAAAGACAAGTACACTGCCTGTATGACTGGAGAATTAAAGACAAGGACCCTCCCTGTATGACTGGAGAATTAAAGACAAGGACCCTCCCTGTATGACTGGAGAATTAAAGACAAGGACCCTCCCTGTATGACTGGAGAAATAAAGACAAGGACCCTCCCTGTATGACTGGAGAATTAAAGACAAGGACCCTCCCTGTATGACTGGAGAAATAAAGACAAGGACCCTCCCTGTATGACTGGAGAAATAAAGACAAGTACCCTCCCTGTATGACTGGAGAATAAAAGACAAGGATCCTCCCTGTATGACTGGAGAATTAAAGACAAGGACCCTCCCTGTATGACTGGAGAATAAAAGACAAGGACCCTCCCTGTATGACTGGAGAATTAAAGACAAGGACCCTCCCTGTATGACTGGAGAATTAAAGACAAGGATCTTCCCTGTATGACTGGAGAATAAAAGACAAGGACCCTGCCTGTATGACTGGAGAATTAAAGACAAGGATCTTCCCTGTATGACTGGAGAATAAAAGACAAGGACTCTACCTGTATGACTGGAGAATGTCGATGATGCCGATAAAGACCAGCAACCTCTCTCCTTTAGTGTTTCTTGCTGGGATCCCCCCCATACTGAAATGACATCACAGCACATTCATCAACCAATTACCATCAATAGATTTCCCATTAACCAGAACCTGAGGTCAACTGGTGGTGGCAAACCCAGCCAGCCAGACGCAGCTCCATTCCCCACCACAGACCAGGGTTCAATTCCCCTGCCTGTCACCCAGTTCCCTACTCGCTTAAAACAAACAAATCAACAGCAATCCAGGGTTGGTTTGCTCTTTAACGTGGGTGTGAAGTGCTGACTGACTCACTGGTCCTCAGACTCCAGGGCTCCCTTCCCACGAGCCTCCCCCTGGATGGACTCCATGGCAGTGCAGTAGAGGCTCTTCTGGGCCTGGGGGCGCCGCTGGTCCGGGGTCACGGCCCCCTCAGACCCCCCGCTATCCCCCCCGTGCCCTGCTCCTCTCTCTTTCTCCCTGCTGGCCTGGTCCAGGTTATGGACGCCCACTAGTAGACTGTAGTCCATGATCTTGAAGCTCTGAAGGAGCTGTAGTACGCCCGCAAACACACACAAGTATAAAAACAGGATAAACACGTCGAATTTAGCAACAAACAGGCACGTCAGAGTTGATAGAAATCCTAACCCTTAATCTGCTTTGCGAGCAGCAATTTTTGGTCAATGGTTGCAGAAGTTCTGTTGTTGGGGCAAAAATAGTCCTTTTTTGATGAGCCGATTTGTGTGCTGTGTCATCCAAACCGTGTGGATTTCAGACCTCAGTGAATTTCATTTGCCAAATGAGGAATGATAGTGGTTCTACTTATAGATTATGTCCATACACACAATAGATTTACATATCCAGGCCAAAAGTAGTGTTTTAAAAAAATAAATAAATCACAGACAGGATCTTCAAGAGAAAGAAAACATACTTTTCAAAATGGGGACTGGAAAAAAGACCCCATTAGCCATCTTTTTCTGAATTAACATATTAGGAGACTCCATATAAGTTTTATAACCTGAAACAATAATATCCTAACCATGGTATCCACACCTTCATAAATATAAAAATGTAGGACTTTTCAAGGATATTCCAGGCCCTATTCAAGGACCCAACATGGCATAGTTGGAGACATGGATCAAGGTTCATTACGTTACAACACTGAGAATGTTTATAATGAGAACTAGCAGGCTTTACAGAAGCTCACAGGGGCTTGAATGTGAACACTTCTCAATTGTGATGTGTTACAGTGACGGCAGATCACGCAGTCTCTTCAATCTCTATTCTTACGCAAAACATAAATTCAAGCACTTTCAATAAACCATGTATATTTTCAATAACGTTCAAAGCCTAGATAATCTCCCCCCCCCCCAAATTCACAAACTTAAGGATTTCAAGAACCCGAGGGAACCATGTCGTACCCGTGTCTAAACAACACTAACATTTAATGCCACAAACAGCTTGTTCCTTTTGGGGACCAAGTCATCGGGTTTTACTAGCATAGCAAAGCCAGGACCCCACCCACCAGGGCCCCACCCACCAGGGCCCCACCCACCAGGGCCCCACCCACCAGGACCCCACCCACCAGGGCCCCACCCACCAGGGCCCCACCCACCAGGCAGTCTCTCTGGATGGTCTTGCTGAGGGCGTTGTAGTTATCTGGCTCCAGCAGCAGCCCGTCTGGCAGGTCCTGGATGAAGTCCAGGTCTTTATAGGTGGGCACAGCCTTTTCCCTCTCCTTTGCAGAGGCTCGCCTCTTATAAGTGGAGCCCTTCAAGTCGTACTTGAGGTGCATGTTGACCACGCGGGGCAGTAAGTTGTTCATCACCACGATGCGGATGTTCTTCCCTCCCGCCTGGATGCAGTACAGACCATAGAACTTAGGCAGCAGGGTCCGCTTGTTCTGATTCAGGTTCTGTAGGCGGAGGGAGACGAGGAGGCGAATAGAGCGGAGAAGACAAGACAGTTTAGTGTGATATAAACAGGAAAACCTGGCCCACAAATGCCTTCGTAACTCACCATAAAGTATCCCGGTAGAAGTTTCTGAAGAAACTCGGCCTCTTTGTGCTGCACAGTCTTGATGATGAACTCGTCATCACTGGACACGTAGAAGACAGAGCCGCTCGCCCCAGAGTTGGACAGCTCTATCAGGTCCTCGTTGCACAGAGAGTACTGTGGGCGAGGAGTTACAGAGCTAGCATCCTTCCTGACCGTAGAGAACTACAACTAAACATGACCAGTCAACCATCCTGATTACAGGCAACTACAACCAGGCACAACCAATCAACTACATTTATTTAATCTCAGTAGTCTACTGACCAGGTAGTCATCTGGCCGGATGCCAAAGAGTTCTCTGAAGTAGCGGAAGGCGATGGGGGCATATGTCTTAAACCTGAAGTCACTGTAGTGGTGGGCAGGGGTCAGGTTACTGCCCTCACTGAGACACAAGAGTAATAGAGAAACAGTTGTGTAAAAGAGTGCTCAACATTGAAATACTTGTTTTAAGCATAGACATTGGATGGACCCCATTATAACCCTAACCTTAACCCAGAGCCTCAAAATAGCTATTTGTTGTGGGAACTGGGAAAATGTCCTCAGTAGTAATGATTTTCCCATAGATTACCAGTAAGGACATCTAGTCCTTACACTCACAACTATAGACGCACGCACGCACGCACACACGCACACACCTAACCTGGGGAAGAAGATGCTCTCAACCACCACAAAGTCCTGCATGAGAACATCCCTCTCAGCCTTCTGACTAAGGCTGCCCACAGTGTGAGTGATGCCCAGCTGGATGGCTCCTTTCAGGGCTGACGACGTGGTCTGGGTCGGGCATGGAAGAGGACTAATTAATGGTTGTCAGAGAGATTAATAAAGTCACTGTGTCTGGGGTATCATAACATAATATACCCATGTCTGCAAGTCCAGACTGGGTGGGGAAGGGATCAGAAAGAGCTTCTGACTACAGGTAATTTTAGCACACAGTTTGTGTTGACCCTTTACTGACCTTCTTGTACGTAGTCTCTCCTGTATTGGTCTCAACTCCTCTGTGTCCAATGGTCTTCTTCATACTATGACTGGATCCTGGCATCTGAGTGAGAGACCGACACAAAGAGATTAAATGTGCCATTTAGCAGCAAAATATGTTGATTCCTGCCACACCCATAGGGACAACCAGTTAAACAACCAATCAGGATATTAAAATGAATACCTGTACCGGAATTTAATATATATTTATGTTTGCTTTGGCAATGTGGTAACACATTCCATGCCCACTAAAGCCATTTGCTTTATATTGGGGTACAGACACACGCACAGAGAGAGAAAAACATGAGAAGAGTCTGGCTGCAGAATGGCACTGTGGGCTGGTGGGCGGGTCTTGGGCACGGTGGGCTGGTGGGCGGGGCTTCAACTTCTTTAGAACGGGACTTCAACTGCTGTTGAATCACACGTCATTGGCTACTGACTTAATTAACTCATTCACTGTTTTGAAGTTATTACTTTTATGAACAATAAGCATATTTTGTTTAGCAAACAGTATATATAAAAGTTATTACAGACTTTTGGTCTTTGACAAAATAACATACATTTGTGTTTATAAAGCACAATAAAGAATAGTTTAATATCCATAAATACTTTCATCTGCTTTTTGGTGTTCTGTGGATTAGTTAAATCCTACGTTATGAATTTAGCTGCAAGTCTTTATCCAATAGACTAGCTTAGTTTATAAATCAATGTATATAGATTGTTCATCAATTGGAGATTGCAAACCTGTAATGACAATGACACTGTGAAGCCTGGTTGGGCACTATGAAGCCTGGATGTGCTCTATGAAGCCTGGTTGGGCACTATGAAGCCTGGTTGGGCACTATGAAGCCTGGTTGGGCACAATGAAGCCTGGTTGGGCACAATGAAGCCTGGTTGGGCACTATGAAGCCTGGTTGGGCACTATGAAGCCTGGATGTGCTCTATGAAGCCTGGTTGGGCACTGTAAGGCCTGGTTATAAACGGTCTCAGGGGACAATTTTTACACTTTCACTCAATGTTTACTCAGTACATTCATATGCCTGAATATCTTATGCCTGAATTACTTTATCCTCATTGTATGGGTCTGTGACAAGATTCTCATTGTACATGTCCAACAGCATCTGTGTTTCGGTCAACTGCAACTTTATTTCTTTACTATCCTTCACGGCAGTATACATAAATACAACCAGATTTACTGAGTGCAAATAGAATGTGTTTTTGAACAGAATGTGTTTTTGAACAAATCTACAGCTCAAAATGAAACAACATGGATTTATTCAATATTCAAACAGAACATTAAAAAACATACACATTTTATTTAACAACATCAGAGAGTAAGCAATCTTTATATAAATAAACCATTCATTGTTTATTAATTATTCTGCACACAGTCTGTCCATAAATGTACAAGTACATTCATACCTTTGAACAATACAGTGTGTTTTCTGTAGCAAACTCAGTCTTAAGTAGAATGGACTCAGCCCAATAACCTGTTAGCTATGCTATATAGGCTACCATATAAAACCACTGCCTTTTCTTCTATTTGACTTCATCTGTCTACTTTAGCTAACATAGTTATTAATTCAATAACATGATTCGCGCTATTGTAATTATTTACCTTACATAATTCAAGGATCTTCTGATTAATACGTACTTTATACTTTTGTCTGTTTTATTTTATGTTATTGCAGGTTCCCAAAGCTAATACTGTAAAGCAAAGCTAGCTAATAATGTAATGCGTCTGAAACATGTTAACTTAGTTGAGCCCACAGTGCCCAAGCCCCGCCCACCAGTGACAATGCCCGGCTGACAGGCCCTTTTGTGCACGCTCTCTCCCTGTGTGTGTCTCTCTCTCTGTCTCTCTTTGCATCTCTTGTTGACAGACACAGATGCACATGCACGCAGAGAGACACACAGAGAGAGACACGCAGAGATAGACAAACAGAGAGAGAGACAAACAGAGAGAGAGACAAACAGAGAGAGAGACAAACAGAGAGAGAGACAAACAGAGAGAGAGACAAACAGAGAGAGAGACACGCAGAGAGAGAGACATACAGAGAGAGAGACATACAGAGAGAGAGACATACAGAGAGAGAGACATACAGAGAGAGAGAGCACGAAACAAGGAAGGGAAGCAGGTTGAAAGAAATGAAGAAAAACATGTTTCGGTGTCACCCTGTTCTCTCCATTGTTTCCTTTTATGACACACAGCTTGAAAAAAATGTAAATAACAGACAGAATCTAAACCAGTTGCAAATATAGGCACACTGTTTCTTCAATCTAGTTTCACCCACAGAACTACAACATCAGAGCACTATGGATAGGGTAACACCCTTATTAAGCCCACCAAAAATGCTTTTTAGATTTTTTATATATACTGCCCCATTTTAAGGGAGAATATTTTAGTTAAAATTAAAGTCTAATCTCTCATTTGAAGTGTCAATAATTAATTCATACCAATTTCTAATGTACATTGTTTAATTTGTTGAAAGTCTGGCATGGGCTTAAGGGGTACCTAATGTACCATTTAGGCCAATGGGTGTTCCAAGTAAGCCCACTTCAGATTTTTTGATAAGTAAACAAATATATTAAAAACGTAACAATACAAACCTGTTCTATTCAAATTGGTAATCTCTTAGCTCTCAATAGCCTCAATTTTATTCTACGCACATGAAATAAAAGAAACTATGAAATAAATCTATATATGTACACTAACATAACATGAAAAGCCATGCAGAGAAGTAATAAGTAGGGCTGCACGATTAATCAAATTACAATTGAAATTGCAATATTGACATATGTAATATCCAAATCACCCACTTCCTCAATTTTCAGCTCCAAAAAAATATGAAAACGGGCACGTATTGTACGTCCGTAATACTTTTTCTTGTGGGTGCTGTAGGTATTTCTTTTGTAGATTACTTAAATACCTGGAGGATTTTTTTGTTGAAATACCAAGATATTGCCCCACATACACAACAGCAAGGTTATTAAAAGATTCAGCTTCAATGTCGGTGCCTACAAGCATACTTGTTTGACTAACTAGCTATGGCAACGGCACAAGTATAGCAAATGTCATTGCATTAAATTAGTAGTTAAACGAATAGCCTAGTTCAATGTTTTGACACAGGCTAATCCTTCAAATTGGTAATAAGTGTAAAATAAAAAACACTGAACTTTTTAAAGTGAGATTATCTACACTGTTGACACTATGTTGGAAAATCACAAGTCATAACCCTAATTGCAATATTTGTCAAAGAAATGTTTTATTCAAATTATGTAGCCCTAGTAATTAGCTATACACAATTACATCCACCCCAGACAGTGTGATATAGTGAACAGAATACCATCCCCACTCTGAAGCATGGTGGTGGCTCACTGATGTTTTAGGGGTGTGTGAGCTCTAAAGGCATGGGGAATCTTGGGAAAATGTATGGAAAAATAAATGCAATAAGTTATCAGAAAATACAGAAAAAGGTGAAGGTTCTGGAGTGGTCATCAGTCTCCTGACCTTAATATCATAGAGCCACTCTGGGGAGATCTCAAACATGCAGTTCATGCAAGACTACCAAAGACTTTGCATGACCTGGAGGAATTTTGATGAGACGAAAGAGCAGCAATACCACATCCAAGAATTCAGGGCTTCATAAACAATTGTTACAAAAGACTGCACACTGTCACTGATGCAAAAGGGGGCAATACACACTATTAAGCACTAAGGGTATGCAGACTTTTGAACAGGTGTCAGTTAATTTTTTTCTTTGTTGCCATGTTTTTGTTTTATGATTGTGCCATTCTGTTATGACCTACAGTTGAATGTGAATCCCATAAGAAATAATAGATGTGTTTTGACTGCAAATTTTTTTCTAGTAAATATATTACCAATTCACCAAGGGTATGTAAACTGTTGAGCACAACTGTATACCTGCTTATCATGCTTTATGTCAATGCAATGAACCATACTATGCAGCTACTGTATTGATGAAGCATGTTTGCTAGTATGCTAAATATGTTGATTTCAAAATACATAATATTTATAATTTAAGTAATATTCTAACATTTTCAAATATTCTAATATTCAAAACACTAATCACTTAAATGTTTATAACAAATGGGTTCTTACCCAGGAGTAGAAATATGCAAAAAATATGCAACTTTCTGGGATCAGCAGGCACCTCACACATATGCTTTGATAGCTCAATGCAGGCAAATCTGATTGGCTTACAATAATAAGTGTAATTTATGCAACAAGCAGCTTCAATAGAAGAAGCATGACACATCAGAAAAGTATAATCTAGTTTTTTTTCTTGACTCAGAAGGTGCAAGTGTGCATATATGGTATGTGGGCTTAATAGGGACGATTACCCTAGCTCTAGCCTTACCTCTGGAGACGCCATTTTCCGAGACCCACTGGACACTGGGAAGGAAGAGAACAATTCTTTAAACCTTTATAGGGCTTTTTATCACAAAGTGCACTAAAGCCCCCATGCCGTCTGTGTAGTTAAAATTCAAATCACTATGCATGTTATTTTGTTTAATAAAACCCAAAATGTATTGATCATTTATTACACTTTAAGATTGCATTCAGTTTTCAGGACAGGAAGAAGTATTTTTGCTTAAAGAACAGGGGGTCGGATTCAAACCCAGTACACGAGCACTGCAGGCAATGGCTTAGAACACTGGACCACTCTAGACCACCTTCTGAGTTTCCCTTGAAATGCTAAGTCCGATTGCGAGCAATATGAGGATATTCTCAGGACACAGACCTGACTGGGTGATAGGGTGGTCTGGAGCCCAACCCTTTAAACAACTATTGTCTTAATATAATACAAACCACCAAAAGTAACTATCAAATAAAACTGGCAGGCACAGCCTAGTCGAACATTTTTATACATCCACGGGGACAATTTTGATTCATTTACACATATCTTTCAGAGGGGCAGGTGCTCAAATACCAAACACCTAATGAACAGCATGATTCTTTGGCTTGAGGAGAAACTTTATTTTTCTGCTATGCCAACAACTTTTGGTTCGTTTTTGAAACAGCAAATCACATCAGCGATGTTAGTTCTTACAGAGAGTGATATAGACAACTAGTTAAGCTTAGGATAACAGATGCTACACTTTCCCAATACACTGCTCTAGATTTAGCCTACCTACAGTAGATTGCATAACTATTCTCACCCCAAGTAGTTTAGAATATATAGGGCAAGCCTGCCTTCAAAAATCTGATGATTAGTTGAACAGAGCTGGTCTGTCTAAAGTAAGTGAAACCACAACTTGCCTCACAATTTGGTTGTAAGCCTAAACTAGCCCAACTGAATGAAGCAGTCATTAGTAGACAAGTTTATTCAGGGGTGACAGCTCCCGAGAGGTTTGAGAATCACTGACCTCAACGTTTATAATGAAAGTCTCAGACTGAAATGCGAAGCAAGCAACTTTAAGTTTGAGTCATCTGGCAACGTTTTCTAGAACAAGTGCGCAGCATCACATCGAGGCGTAATAGCAAGTTTTGACATAAAAGTTACAGTACATTAGATCCCATGAAGCAGCAGCCCGTGTTGGGCGGTAGAGAACTCAGAGGTCGAGAAGACTGACAAACGTCATACCATCTCGCTGGTCGGTTTTCTGATTTACGGTGTGAGAGAGCAGACAGAGCAGCCAATAACTAAACAGACTACTCAAACCAACAGAATGTTTAGTGGCTATAGCCTGGTATAAAATATAGTGGTAAAAAGAGACCGTGAAAAGAAAACACCAGCAAGGAAAAATCACCAGAGAACTCCTGACTTCAGACTTCTGTCTCCGCCAGACATACCAGAGTGTGCTTATGTCTAGACAATTGGGTCCTCTTCCACAGGCAATGCAAACACATTGTCCACCAACCAAACGTTATGGTTTTCCCTGTGACTCACAGCACTGATATATTCTATTTCGGTAGGGATGTGCTCATTCCCATTAATCATATCCATGATTAGTTTTTACCCTATAGACACCAGGCCCAACTTTATCAGGAGATATGCTAAAAGCACATACAAATACATTTAAGATTTGTGCAATATGCATGCCGACAAAGAAACAGCAAACATCTGTGTGAAAAACAGAAGCAAACCATGCCCGGGAATGTTCTTAATGTTTTTACATTGTCATAACGATGCTAGAAAAATGCACCACCAAAAACTGGATTTGTCTTCTAAAATTGCATGCATATTTTTTGCCCTTCTCTACTTCACGGGGCTGTAACCAATAACAGCTGCTATTAGGGGGTTATAATATAGCAATATCTTAAAGTCTGGAAAAACATGTGTGCTGTTATTTTGCTAGTGCTGGCAGGTCAGATTTATGTTGAAGATAGAGGCAAAAGGAGAGTTGCTTGAAATATTATCCTGACAGACTGGTGGAAACAGATAGCAAAATAGATATTTGGCCTGCAAAGGCAGATTAAAATTAACAAATCTAATCAATAATTAAATTAATAAACATTGCTTCAGCAATCTACACAGGAATCCTCCTATTTAGGCTAATTCAGCAAGTGAAGATGCAGTTTGGCTCAGTAAACCATGTTACAGCTGTTTTACTTTATTTACACAATGCATTAAGCACACAGACTTAATAGAAATTATTTGTTAACTGTGCATTAATTCAGTCTACTCGCACTTTGCTGGCTCTCAGCTTGCTCAAAAGCGACTAAGGTCCTGCCATGCCTTAAAAAAAGCGACCACATGGCTCCCTCCCCCTACCCCCCCCCCATGCAGGTACCTCTCTGCAAGGCTCTCCTCCAGAACTGAGTCCTAATGTCTGTAGAGTAAGATACAGATCAGACACTTGTAAGCTAACATGTACAAGAATTGAATACAAACAAATTAGGTTTTAATTCAATAGGCAAACAGCTAAGCTGTAAGAGTAGATTGTTTTTGGTTTATTGTCCCAGATTAATATCTCCCCCCAGTCCAGTTCACTTGCAGGTTGTGCCACAGCCTGCATGTAGACCAATAATACAGGACACATGCTCTACCCTATTTAGGTCTGACAGAGCATGGTACATGTGGTGGTTATTGACCCAAATTATGCAGAGCAAGGACACCGTGTATCATTTGACTTGTGAGCGTGTTTGCGTTTACTGGCCTCATTCACAGCCCTGTCTTCAAATGCTGCTTATTTTCAGGGCTTTATTTCAAACTGAGTAGCTATTACAATCCAAATGGAACAATCAAATGTTTAGTTGAAGCTGATGAGAGCCTGTAGTAGATTGATAGACTCTCCTAACAGCATTATCCTTCGCATCATAACCTCTGACACCAACTGAGTCTGGACAGTTGAATAATGTGACCACAAGTGAAATTGGTTAACAGTATTATTCTAGACTTTTTAGATTGAGAATTTTGGATTGTCCTCTCTGGGACCTACAAAGCGATAATCTGTACATTTACTTAGTATGATTGAACAGGAGGCACTTCCTTAACCAGAAAGGCACATAGGACTGAATATTTCTAATAATCTTTCATGTAAACAAAATCTGTATTCACTAAACCAGTAGCCCCTAGCCAAGGTTTTCCCAAACTGAACTAATCAGCCTAGTATGGATATAAGTGACTGTCTGCTATCATGAGTACAAAAGCAGACGATAAGAAACTGCCAACAACCTAGACGTGACCATCACATTCCACAATAATTGTGGTGGCACAAGGACTAGTACACCATAATAAACTAACATTGCATATTTGAGAGTCTTAGTTTCTTGGGTTAGCTAGCTAAGTATATCTAGCGGGTACAGTACGTAGCTAGCTAGTAGCAACACACGGTGTATTTTAAGAGGACTAGATCATGCGGCAAATATGACACTAGATTTGTATCAGCATAGAATAACCATCCGCTAAAGGCAATAGTATAGTAATACGTTTTTACCTAACTACATACAGTAGCTAGCTATTTAGAATTCCTAATGTTAGAGAAATCATTCAGGAATAGACGGTCTTATAAGACATGATGAACAGAAGCCGGTTCTTGCCTGAGCAAATATCCTGTTTAAAAAACCTTAGTTTCAACAACATAGGACAGGACTCAATTTTACATTTTCATTATTGTTGGCAACGTTACCAACTACACTATATCACAATTAAAGGTACACAGCAACATTATTAGCTAGCTAGCGCGCAATGTAGTTGCCTTATTAGCAAGCTATGTCGGATTGTTGATATTTAGTCGTGTACTGTACTAGAAACTGGCAAAACAACCATCCGTGCTAGCGACGGTAGCTAAGAAGAGTGGATGCATTGAGTCGGACAAAGACAACCATTTTAAGATATTGTCACTGTAGCAGTTGGAGCTAGGTTATCTTTCATTTAGATTACTCAAATTGGTAGTTAAAGATACCTGTTGGAGCAGTCGATCCCGTGTCAGCTGGAACGGCAGTCGCCATTTTGGATTGGCCTACCGCTAAACGAACGATTCGTGTTTTGACAGTGGGTTCACTGCTTTCGTGGAGTGCTCCCTGTTCATGTCTGTCAAGTTCTACCTCACAAACTTGTCACACAGTCTACAACAAAAAGTTAGTTGACTTCTGTTTATTACTACGGTTTATTCAAATAGTCATTGTATGTTTTCCAGATTTTTCGGAGGCAGTTTTGACGTTACATTCTCTATTAAAAACCTACACCCTTCACCTTTCACCATCAGTATCCCGCTGGAAGAGACATCAAAGGTCATGGTGCTGAGTCCAGCAGGACCTGCTAGAGCAACCAGCATGATACAAGCTGGCTTCCACAAGCCCATAGGATCTTCTCTGTGACCACAGCAGACCAAATGGCCATTTACATCAACTATACATTTAGCAATTCAGTCAGAACTGTTCCATTCCATACTTAAACCCAGGGATAAATATGGATTGATTAAACCACTAATACGTTTATTCTCACCCATGCCTTAATCATAAACCTAGTACAGTATGTCAGAGCTGTTGAGCACTTGCTCAATAGTTTTGATATAAGCAAATGTAATCCAGATGGAGAGGCAATCCTGGGAGGCAGCATTTCTGGAAGACTGTGGGGGAGTATGGCCTCTCTGCAGAGAACTGGGCCTCAGCATGCGTCACACACTGATATTAGACTCAAATGAGATGACCAATTATTTTGCAAACTAAACATTTTGCAACAAAAATAAGAGTTAATGTTAGCCCTTTTCTTTGGTCAGCTTTCACTAAAGAAATGTGAAAGCTGAATCATCAGAATCACCTAAAACACTCAGAGGCTGTAATCATTGCACTAAAAAAAACTTTTGCACATGGGTTTAAACATTTTTCAATACAAATTCTGATTTATGGGATATTTTTAGATTTTCTTCAGTTTAAAAGATCAGAAATTAAAAATATTCTAATGTACAGTAATGCATGCTTAATATGTTGCCAGAAATATTAAAAATATGTCCACATGTAAACATTTGTGAATTTTAAGGCAATACTCATGACAAAACTATAAAAACATCACACAGGATACATTTTGAAAATATAAAAATGTATTTCAAATGTTTGCAATAGAACAGGAGAACTGGACTAGCAGTTCTGGAACAATAAGAAAAATACCAAGTCTGATATAACACTGAAACATTAATATAGTGGTAATACAAATGCTGATTTGATACATAAAGTAGATATACATCCACTCTTCAGCAGTTACACTGACAGTAATACTGGAATATGTTCCTTTCCAAATAAATTCTGTTAGTTAACCACAAACCGCTAGAGTTTTTACACTTACCCAGACCTCAACCATAACCTTTGTAATCTTAATTCACACACATGGATTTTGCCATTAGCCAATTTCATCATTTCAAGGACACTTAAAACTCCTTCAATGTAAATGGACTAATATGATTTCAGCCACAACTGTCCTCCCAACACAACTGAACTGTACAAACTGTACTGTCAGTTTAACCATTGCATGCAAAAGCCAGTTAAGCTCCCCTTATCCCTAAAATAAAACTAATAAAATAATACAGAAACTACAGCACATTGAAAGAGTTTGGTAATAACTGTGGTTTGGGAGTTGGAGGGGGGTGGTATCCATTGTAAAATACAGGGCCCTGGTGAAACAAAACCCTGATCTACTATTTTAATGATTCAGAGGTATACTGTACACAACAATTATCTCAATTAATCATGTAATAGGTCATGTGTAATAAACATGGTAGATTGACTACCAAACTAATTCCGTGACATGCATTTTTTTTAACCCGCTGCCAAAATTAGTCAAAAGGGGAAGGTTATGGAAAATTAGGAGAGGGGGCACTTCCTAAAGCGTGTAGACTTGGTTGCCTTGTTGATGGCTTTCATGAGCAAGCCAGAAAGGCACTTGTGGCGATTCTGGGAAGAGGAGTAGCAGCATTTCTGGGAGACAGTGTGGGAGGTGGGCATCGATGCAGGGCACTGCCTCTCTGCATGTGTCACAAGCTGATAACAAAGATTGAAAAAGCAAAATAAGGTTGCCGATTCTGTTTAAAGCAAAATGTTTTGCAACATAAGAAGATATATTTTCTTTTTTTTTCTGTCAGTTTTCTTTGAAGAATTTCTTTCCCCAAAAAAAACTTTTTGTAACACACCAGGATGTACTCATTGCGCTAAACAATACATTTTAGTTGTGAAAAGTTGCTCCAAACTGCAACCTAATTTGGTATAATAGAACTCTGTTTTGCAACTAAAACATTTGGTTTAGCAGAAAAAGGACACCTCTGTATTTCGATCAGCGTTGAATTTACCTTTTCTTGAATGCATGGAGTTCTCTGATCTGCAGGCAGAGAGCAGCACAGACTTACAAAGCTCTGGACTGGGAGAGGCACAGGGAACCTGAAAGAACAGATGGCAGATCAACTAGATCTTTGTTTTAATACATAATCAAATGTATTTCATTTCACTTTTAGAAAAACAAATTCCCCACACAGCTGTGTCCCAGGGTTAGTTATTAAGATGAGATGTGAGAGGAGCATTATAGACCAATGTGTTTTCAGATTTGTTGGCATGTTTTGCAGTCTTTGGAATTATGAATAATAGACTAGTGACTGGAATAAACATCCATATACACTTTGTTTAAGAAATATTTGTGCAATATGCACCTAAAAAATGTTATTATATTTAAACATTTGGGTAGAGCCACCTTTAATTATGCCTTTTTTTTGCATGTGAACTCCATAACATCCATAATGATTGTGATTATGGAAAATACTGTCTCAGATCTTACTGTTCTTAGTGGTCCTTTCAACTGTTTATAGATTTTTTTTATGTCCTTTATCTGATTATATGTCAACAAAAATCTTTTTTCCTTTCACCAGACAACATTTTGGTTTTACCCACAATGATGAATTCCAAAGGGATTATATAAATGAGAGATCTCATATTTATACCCCAGGGAAACAAGAAGTCATAGTGACGGAGACCAACTAAGCAAAGAATTTCAGATGCCAATTTGTTTGGTTTATTTTAATTATAATTTATGCATGTCAATACTTTTATACTTTGTTTTATTATTATTTTTTACTTCTCAATACATTTATTATTTTTAGAAAATATTGTGTTTAAATAAAAGTATAAGCCTCCCCCTTATGTTTGAGTACAAAGTACTGTTTGCATTGCTCAATTTCATACAGGGAGTTAATACTTCTTCAATTTACTGTATATTTAGTCTACAGGATGCATTTCAATTAGTTAACCCACGCTCCACAGAGTCTTCCACAACTTAATGGAAGGGGAAAGTGGACAGTGAGTATTTAGGAAACTGGTTAGTGCAGTTAAATCAAGATCTGGAATACCTCAGACTCGATAAAATCCATAACGGAGGGTGTAACTGGAGATTTTCTAAATAAAGAGCCACAATACTTGGAGACTTAAGGGAACACTTCTGAAGCAGACTCAACAGACCAGACCAGTGTAAATGGGTCCACATGTCCACTGGAGGTTCCTAATTTGCCAATGATTTAAATAGTAAAACCTTTTGTCATAAACTGTCATTATACAACCACTAGAAAGTTGACTTACACTGAAAAACAAAAGTAATATCATGCAATCAGAGACTTGACAGCCTGATTAGTTCAGCGTGACATGACTGGTTTCTGCAAAGGTCGCCATGACATCAACAACAAATCAGGGATTTCCACTGTAAAAGCACCTTCGGCATATATCTTTATACTGAACAGTAATTTGTAAATTATTCTCTAAAGCTATAATGAAAATAATATAATGGAATCTCTTCAAAATGATCGCTTTTGTATTAAGCTAGGTCCTGTTCTAAGACTTAGATGCTCAAAGATTTTTGCATTCTCCCCAAAGAACTTGTCCAATTCAGGTAACTATGACATTAAGTAAAAATTAGATGTCACAAGTTTGATTTACATTGTGTTTCTCCATTTTGTGAGACATCAAAGAGGGGATTTTGCATGCACATATAATATCCATAATGCTTGAATTCCATCAAAAATCCTTAGATGAAACAGCATAAAAATGACATACTGAAGAGCAAGAGGATTAATTAAACCTGACGCTGTCAGACTGAGGAGGAAAACAATAAATTACACCGGATGTTGTCAGACAGAACACTATCATCTTACTGAAACACGCTTACTTCTTCTTGATGATCTTATGTGTTTCACAGATGTGTCCAAGGGTAGGGGCCTGTGGCGCGTCAGAGGCAAAGTGGAGCTCTTGGTCATAGGCTGGGTGAGGGGCACGGGACGAGAAACAAGTGTACCTCTGCTCACTCTCTTCTGCACCACAGCAGGAGGAATTACGAACCGTGCCCTTCTGCTCGTCATCACAGAACCTGTCAAGCACCTCACGCCACTAAGAAGGTAGACATGCAACAGTGTGCCTCTTATCAACACCAATTCATATTCTAGCACGTTCTGCACTGTGAATGTTAGGGGAGAACCTTAATTTCTGCTCAGAATATAATAGATATTTCACCAGCCACAGACCATGCACACGCACCTTTCGATCAGCACAGGCTAGCACATCCTTCTGCCGCTCACAGCAGAGTTTGAAACCTCTCTCCAGCCGGTTCACTGCCTTTGATTGGCGGGCCAGCCACCCATAGCCAGTACGGGGCAGGCACTGGGGATTGTAGAGTGGGCGGCGATTGAGAAGGCTGCAGATTAATTCTATGTTCTGGGATGTGGGGCGTCCAGGGGGGAAGCTGATGTCAGAGTGTCTAAGAGCAGCTTGGGAGGGCTTCCTGGGATAGTTCCCTCTAACACCATGTGGACCAGGCTGGGACCTAAGGGGAAAAGACAACAAAGGCACAAAGATCATGCTATTGCCATCTGAACCTAAATAAAAAAAATACTCTAACTACGATTAACCTAGCGCCTCCTTAACGGGTGACATGCAGGGGAAGATTCAGACGTGTGCTACGATTTTGCTTTTAACACATTACTTGCTCACGCAGGAAGAAAAGTTGCTAGAGCGTAACGAGACATGGCAGACCTGTTTAACATCCCATTCTTGCTTAGCCAACTTGCCGAACCCCAGACACTGTCAGAATGCCGTGACCAGGATTTTTAATCCTGACCGCAATGACGCCGTTCTCTCCACATAGGCATCATCATGTCTGATGTGCCATGCATATCTTAATAATAATAAAATATATATTTATAATAATCTGTAGTAGTAAACATTCAATTTGACCCTAACTTTAATCCTACAACATATAGGAATAACCTGTTCTCTCCTTACGTGTGACAGGTATTGGGGTTAAAGGTGAACGCAGTTTCAGGGTTGGGGGAGGAGCCTGTCTCCTCAGTGAATGGCATATAGGTGGGGTTTGGGGCTTGCTTATGGAAACAGCTCAGTCTGTGCCGGCCCATTTTCATGCAGCATTCGGGTTGATGGATTTCAATAGAGGACTCAACTTCACAGTATGTGGAAAGGGACTGCTCCCACTGTAAGAGACAAACAAATCAAGGAACACATTAAAAATACAGATACAGGAAGTCCTATGAGGGGGACGACAGAGCTTTAGCTTTCATAGGCCTGACTGAAAAATCTCTGTCATTCTAGATAGCAACACAGCTATAGGGGTTGAGGCCAAGGCCGATTTGTTGTGTCTGGGCATTCTTTCTTCTCCAAGCATCTGCTGTCCTCAACACTACTGTGTTTGTGCACTTAAAAGACAGTTCAGTGAATATGTTAAGCATATCATTACCACTGCCAAGTCCCATAATTCTAGTGAACACATCAAAACAAAACTCAACACATGAGAATGAACAGGACACAATCTAATGTTACCATAGAAACACTCACCGCCTGTTTGACGCAGCACAACATCGCTTCCTGGAGCTGCTGGGTCCCATTCAAATGGCAACATGTGCTGTACCAGGACTCTACTTGATTGACAGCGTCATCTTGACGACTTAGGTAGCCAAAGTCGCTTTTTGGGAAGTAGTATATCGGGTACCTGGGACGAAGGTTGCTATAGGTACAGATGGCATGGAGGTTGTCAGGGGAGGGCTGGCCAGGGGGAAACAAGACACTAGGTTTGGTTCTCACAAAGGAGGGATGCCTAGCCATTGGCAAACCCTGAGGTGGAACGCCTAGGGAGTCCAGAGATACCTCCTTCTGGGTCGTGTCTGAATCAGCTAGGAACACACACACAAAAACATCTGTTAGTGTATGTCTATACACAGAATATAACACACATGCAATATTCCACTGGTTGTGATATAAAGTTTAAAATCACTTCCATCAGCAGTCACCTCTCCTAAAGAGCAGGTCATAGTCCAAAGTGACCGGTTTCTGCAAAATGTCAGGAAAATCTACACAGAGACAGGATACTCAGGGGATAGGTCTATACAGATACAGGTCTTACAGTAATAACAGACCATACAGTAAAACAATGTCCGACAGTTATAACATGCCATAGAGTAAATGTGTGAAATGTCAGATTGATACCATGTCATAAGGTTATAACATACTAAGCAGTCATAAAATGCCAAACAGTAAGAATGTGATGGATTAATAACATGCAATACCATTGTGGGAAGTGGAGCATCCAGTGCGGCAGCTGATGTCAGAGTGTCCAGGAGCAGCTTTGGGGGGTTTACTGGGATTGGTCTCTGTCAAACTACGGGGACTGGGCTGAGACCTGGGAGGAAAAGGCACCACAGGTACAGTAACTAGAAATTGCCATTTGAGGTGATATTATCATTCCTCTTATTATCCTTGTCCCTGGTTGACTTACTGAGTCAACTGGTTTGACCCCCGGCAATGTCGATATGGCCTGACCAAGATTTTAAATCCTGACAGCACTGAAGCAGCTGTACTGACCACATATGCAACATATCTGATGTGACATGCATATCTTCTGATTTCATTAAAGAAAACATAGTAAACATATGAAATATATATTAATTATAATCAGTAGTTGCCACTAGAAGCATAACCATTTCTAATTTGACCCTAATTTTAATTCTACAACATATAGGAATAACCTGTTCTCCTTACGTGTGACAGGTATTGGGGTTAAAGGTGAACACAGTTTCAGGTTTGGGGGAGGAGCCTGTCTCCTCTGTGAACGGCATGTAGGTGGGGTTTGGGGCTTGCTTATGGAAACAGCTCAGTCTGTCCCCCCCCGTTTTCTTGCAGCATTCGGGTTGACGGGTTTTGATAGAGGACTCAACTTCACAGTATGTGGAAAGGGACTGCTCCCACTGTAAGAGACAAACAAATCAAGGAACACATTAAAAATACAGATACAGGAAGTCCTATGAGGGGGATGACAGAGCTTTAGCTTTCATAGGCCTGACTGATAAATCTCTGTCATTCTAGATAGCAACACAGCTATAGGGGTTGAGGCCAAGGCCGATCTGTTGTGTCTGGGCATTCTTTCTTCTCCAAGCATCTGCTGTCGTCAACACTACTGTGTTTGTGCACTTAAAAGACAGTTCAGTGAATATGTTAAGCATATCATTACCACTGCCAAGTCCCATAATTCTAGTGAACACATCAAAACAAAACTCAACACATGAGAATGAACAGGACACAATCTAATGTTACCATAGAAACACTCACCGCCTGTTTGGCGCAGCACAACATCGCTTCCTGGAGCTGCTGGGTCCCATTCCCATGGCAGCATGTGCTGTACCAGGACTCTAACTGATTGACAGCGTCACCTTTACGACTAAAGTAGCTAAAGCCGCTGTCTGTGAAGTGGTACCTGGGACGATGGTTGCTATAGGTACAGATGGCATGGAGGTTGTCAGGGGAGGGCTGGCCAGGGGGAAACAAGACACTAGGTTGGGTGCTCACAAAGGAGCGAGGCCTAGCCATTTGCAAACCCTGAGGTGGAACGCCTAGGGAGTCCAGAGATACCTCCTTCTGGGTCGTGTCTGAATCAGCTGGGAACACACACACAGAAACATCTGTTAGTGTATGTCTATACACAGAATATAACACACATGCAATATTCCATTGGCTGTGATATCAAGTCTAAAAGTACTTCCATCAGCACTCACCTCTCTCAAAGAGCAGGTCATAGTCCACAGTGACCGGTTTCTGCAAAAAGCCAGGAAAATCTACACAGAGGATAGGCCCATACACATATAACATGTCATAAAGCTAAAACACCCTATATAGTAATACTGTGTCATAAGGTTACAACATGCCATACAGTAATATTATGCCATACAATAATATCATGTCCAATAATATTAATATGGCATACAGTTCTAATTATTGATGGCCAAACGAGATGGTCTCTCTCTCTCTCTCTCTCTCTCTCTCTCTCTCTCTCTCTCTCTCTCTCTCTCTCTCTCTCTCTCTCTCTCTCTCTATATATATATATATATATATATATATATATATATTCTTTGATGTGTACAAGGTGTTGTGCTAACTTGATTATCTCTATTTAGAATTTGGTAACATTTAGGTTTTTGATTACAATTAATCTAATTTTGTCAGTATTTAGTGTAAGCATTTTGGATGGAGGTTTAAATTTGTTTTTGTTACTGAAGGTGTAATGTTTGGATTTAATATACAATATTATACATGTATATACACACACACACACACACGTATAAACTAGGTTATTCTAATCCAGAATTCTGATTGGCTGATAACCATTGCAAATGAGAAAGTATCTCTGTTACGCATGCAGGCAGGGGCGTTTCTAGGCATAAGCAAACTACGGGTCAATTGGGCGTCACCCACCCTGTAACCGGTCAAAGACCTCTCTCTGTTCCATGTCAGGCTCATCTGTTGGAAGAGACACACAGACATAAACAGACAGACAGGCATTACATACACTCACACCACCTGTTTTACTAGTGAGAACTATTTTGAGATAACTGTTCATTTCCCTCGCCTTAAACCCAAGTCAGAAAAAGCTTTTTGTTAAAGAGTCGATGGGCCATACGTTCTCACTTCGGATGATTTTCCATGTTTTACAGTCAATACAGAAACACGCGCATGACTCACAATCTTAGTTTAAACACACTGCCTAGGATTACATTATCCTTCTTCCTGTTTACATTTTAGGAAATGTATGAAATCAGTAACCTACACGTAACAAGGTCTACTTTTTTCAAGTATGATTATTGTTTACTTTGTAGTGTCAGTTCACGTGGACTACTGCATTAGCCTACTAAATAAATAATCTATTTTCAGTTTGATAAAAAAAGCCTATGCTACGCACTTTTTAAAGCACAGAGACATACGAGGACAAAAATATGGACCGGGAAACATTAGAATTCAAATACCACCACCTAAAAATAATATAGAAATAGCCATGAATCTATCCATGTCATTTCAATCGAGTCACGGTTGAGTATGGTTAGAAGGACACAGGCACAGAGGATTCCAAAATGGCGAAAGGGTAATTTAATAAACTTACAATGTACAAAAAGAAAAGGGCACAAATGTCAGGAACAGGCAACAGATACAAACACAATGACCAACAAGAAACACTAGGGCAGGAGGAACTGAAATAGGGAGACAACGAAGGAGCAAACAAGGCACAGGTGGAAACAATAAGGACAAGGACAGGCTGTGTGTAAGAACACAAACAAAAACCAAACATAACGGCCTATATTCAAAAACAAAAAACAAACAGAACAGAACCTCACAGCCCTCAAAAATCATATGATATTGTTGATCAAAAAATGCAAGTATGTTTTGGGCTCTCTTTGTCATTCAAGCAGATCTACTTCAGAATATTTGGCACATGCGCATTTTGTGTGAAGGGGGAGAGAAAGAGAGCGACTGCGGCGGACCGGTTACAGGGCTTGTCATTGTTGGCATCTGGTGGTAGCTAATTCACTAAGGCAAGACTTGAATTGAAGGACGGCTATAAATATAAGAATATTTTTCAAAAAACGAAAAGGGATCATGAAGGCAAGGAAGTGCAAGCAAGGCTAGAGGAGGTGGAGGACGAGTTATCTCCTGTAGATGTAGCAAATGAGTCAGTCACATGCACCAACTGTGATATTGTGGAACATGGGCTAAGCATAGAAAGTGGGATGCCCTTTGCCTTTGCACTGTACAGTTGATAAGTCTTCAAGCCATACATTTTTTCCCTGAAGCATCTCTACAACTGATTTGGTAATTGAAACATGTATTCCACTCAGATGGATAGCTAGCTAGACAGCTACCAGGCTACCATACCATATATCACTTTCAATAACAAGCAGAAATGTCAAGAACAGGTCATTACATACTCTCATTGCCAGCAGCAAGGTAGGCTGCTTATAATTACTTATTATTATGATTATTACTTATGTTATTATATTACAATTCTATATAATTATCTATTGTTGTAGTTTTGGGTCCTCGGTCTCAAAAGGTGGCACTGCTCTAAGTTTTCTAGCTTTTAGAAAACTTGTCCGGTCTGTTATCCTATGTACTGCTATGTCTGTTATCCTATGTACTGCTATGTCTGTTATCCTATGTACTGCTATGTCTGTTATCCTATGTACTGCTGGCGGTAGTGGGACATACACAGCATGTGCTCAGGCAGTGGGCAGTGGGTGGAAGTAGAACACTGAAGGCCTGTACAGATCAATCATTTTATTGTTTTAGAATTTTGCTGAGAAAATTCCAATGGGGAACTGGCTAGTTACATGCTATCGCATTTGTATTTCTAATAGTATAATCAAAGTGTTATTTTCCCTGGAGCTGACATTTTTCATTTTAGGGGGGCAACATTGAGAGATCTTGCCTAGGGCGCCGGTTTGACCAGAAACGCCCCTGCATGCAGGTGCCTTGTATGTTTCTTTGTGATTTCCCCTCCTTCTGCCCTAAACACAGGTGTCCCTTATGTTCTTGTTTGTGGTCGTTGGTGGGTCCCACCTGGCAGTCATCAGTGCGTCTTCTGACTGCTGAGGTGGACCAATCAGTGGACATTCCTTCTGATTGCACCACCTGTTCCTTTTATCTCTTATCCAATCACATCACACATCCCCTGGTTTAAAAACCCATTCAGTTGTTTCTCCCCCAGACTCTTTTTGCTTTATGACACATGAGATTATATAGACTCAAACTCGTTGTAAATACATCTTTTTTTAATAGACAGACATTTTCTTTGTTTTTTCGTACATCACATAGTCTTAGAGCATTCATCTTATTTCGTCCTGTTTCATTTGTGTATGTATGTATTGCTGTGGGGAAAAAAATATTTTTTAGCAAGTTGCCCTTGGGCATACACAAACCGTAGGAAAACTTTGTCTAAAAACAGTAGTTAGAACTGAGCAGACCACCCACTGTGTTTTTTATAGTTAAATAGTGAGCTAAGCGGTTCTTGAGGCAGGCAAGATCAGTTAAGTTTTTTTTTGAGTATTTCAATCCTTGGGTCCAGCTCAGCCCCTTGTCCCCAAACCGTTTACCGTGTGTTTAGAGTAAACGTTTGGTATTTCACGGTAGCTTTGGTTGTCTGTGCCTTTTGTTCTCACTGTTCCTTTACACTATTACACTTTGCATGAGATGTATGTTACTGGTCTCTTTACCATCCACCCTAGGCTTCTACAGCCTGTCAACCTCAAATCACACTTTACTGCTTTAAGTGTATTGGCAAACAGTTCATAATAGGAATAAGGCATCTTGGGGGTTTGTGGTTTATTGCCAATATACCATGGCTAAGAGTATATTGGTCAGATACCACCTCATGCCTATATTGCCATGAGAACCCTGATAACTGTGACTCGGCTACAATGCACCAGTAGGACGCTCCTGCAGCACTGTTTTCAAAATAGTTTATATTGAGATGGGCTTTTTTGCCACGATGAGCACATCAACCATAACTGTTGATTAATCTAGGCTTTATCTTCAGCTTGTGTGTCTGGGAAGTTTATAGTAAGGCCAGTAGTCTATAACACAGTACTGCATATTAATATTCTCCTGTTTACAGAGTAGCCACTCATTTGGTCATTAGTGTGGTATTGAAAAATGGCTCATTGAATGTCTTCCATTATGTAAATGACAGAATATATTTAAAGCATGAAAAGCAAATCTTTAGGAAGAAATAGTGGAAATCCTAAAAATGCCAAGGCTAACACTCACTTCGACTTCCCAAGATTTCCTCCAAAGTCAGCGGCCTTTGGATCATAAGATCTGGGTCAAAGACCTCTCTCTGTTCCATGTCAGGCTCATCTGTTGGAAGAGACACACAGACATAGACAGGCAGGCATTACATACACTCACACAACCTGTTTTACTAGTGAGAACAATTTTGAGATAACATTTCCCTAGCCTTAAACCCAAGTCAGAAAAAGCTTTTTGTTAAAGAGTCGATGGGCCATACGTTCTCACTTCGGATGATTTTCCATGTTTTACAGTCAATACAGAAACACCCGCATGATTCACAACCTTAGTTTAAACACACTGCCTAGGATTACATTATCCTTCTTCCTGTTTACATTTTAGGAAATGTATGAAATCAGTCACCTACACGTAACAAGGTCTGAATCTTCTACTTTTTTCAAGTATGATTATTGTTTACTTCGTAGTGTCAGTTCACGTGGACTACTGCATTAGCCTACTAAATAAATAATCTATTTTCAGTTTGATAAAAAAAAAGCCTATGCTACGCACTTTTTAAAGCACAGAGTCATACGAGGACAAAAATATGGACCGGGAAACATTAGAATTCAAATACCTTCTGATGCCGCGGATGCACACACCAGTACAAATGCTACAGTCCAGGACCAAAACATTGCGACTGTTGATTTGACGAATTGATCCAATATGTTATCTTCTTTATGTTTGTCTGTTCCAAACTTTTCCGTAATTCATATATCTCCTAAAAATAATCAGAGGAAACGCGTCAGGTCCTGGAAACGACGGAACAACTGTAAGACGGCAAGTATTTTTCAAACTGTACTGGAACGAAACCGGGAAAGTGTGAGATCCATGAGATGGCGTAAATACATTTATAGTTGTTTCGTGACTGAAAAGGGGGATGAAAAGGAGGAGGGATAAAGTTTTCCTTAATGATTCATTCCATGCCCTGAAATCTGGGTCACTTAAACTGTGTTACCAGGGCCCGACAAGCTTCTTTTTTTTTTAGCTCAACAATATTTGGTTTGCCCGCCCCCAGCCTTGCGCTAAAAACTTCCTCTTGACAGTGGAGTTATTACATATCCTGTACACACTTTTGACAGGGGGCATAAAGTACATTAAAACAAATATCAATTCTAGATATTTTACAAATACTTGTAAGCCTCCATTAACCAACCCTGGACAGTATTGACACGGTTTTTGTTAGACCGTTTTGGAGAGCCAAGAGTTTTTTGGGTCGGTCCTCATCAGATAGTCTGAATAAAATTATACAATACCAGTCAAAAGTTTGGACAAAACTACCTAAATGGTATTTCTTTAGTTTTACTATTTTCACTATTGCTATTATATAGTAGTGAAGTCATCAACACTGTAAAATAACACAAATGGAATCAAAGTGTAAAACAGATCTAAATACATGTCATATTGTAGATTGTTCAAAGTAGTCACCCCTTGATAGCAGCTTTGGATTTTGGACAGCTTTGCATTCTCTTAACCAGCTTTATGAGTTATTCACCTCGAATGCATTTCAGTTAACAGGTGTGCCTTGTTAAATGTTAATATGTGGAATTTATTTTCTTCTTAATGCGTTTGAGACAATCATTTGTGTTGTGACAATGTAGGATTGATATACTGAAGACCATCATAATGTCTGAACTGTAGGTATAACTGTAGATCTTATACATATTAATGCAAGATCAGCTCAAATATGCAAAGAGAAATTACAGTCCATTTCTTTAAGTGCAATCGCAAAAGCCATCAAGCGCTATGATTATGATGAAACTGCCTCTCATGAGGACTGCCACTGAAAAGGAAGACTCAGAGTTACCTCTGCTGAAGAGGATTAGTTCATTAGAGTTACTAGCCTCTAATGAGTCAGCAATTAATTGCACCTCAGATTGCAGCCCAAATTAATGATTCACAGAGTTCAAGTAACAGACACATCTAAACATCAACTGTTCAGAGGAGAGGAGGTGATGGGGACATCCTGTTACGGGAATGCTGGGACAGGGAGACTGGTCAGGATTTAGAGAAGGATGAACAAAATACAGAGAGACCCTTGAAGAAAAGATGATAAAGAGCACACAGAACCTAAGACTGCGGCCAAAATGTATCTTTCAGCAACTCAACGATCTGGATCACACAGCCAAGACAGCACTGGAGTGTGTTCGGGACAATTCTGTGAATGTCTTTGAGTGGCCCTGATAAAGGTTGGACTTGAACCCAATTGAACATCTGTGGGCAGACATGAAGATCACAGTTTTCCTTCAAATCTGACAGAGGTTCAGAGGATGTACAGGAAGAATGGGAGAGACTGCCCAAATCCAGGTGTAGAAACTGGTAGCGGCATTCCTTAGAAGAATCATTACTGCCAAAGGCGCTTCTTTAAAGTACTGAATAAATCGTCTTAATACTTATGTATAAGAGATATTTCCAATACATTTCTCAGTGGCAGGAACTGGTGACCTTCAGCACTCACTGGACTGGTTCGTAGCCAATTGCAAAGCGGTTATACCGGTCAGTTTTCGTTCCTACCCTCACCTATGGTCATGAAGGCTGGGTGATGACCAAAAGAACTAGATCAAGCGGCTGAAATGGGTTTTCTCAGAAGGGTGGCTGGCTTCTCCATTAGAGATAGGGTGAGAAGCTCAGTCATCCCTGAGGAACTCGGAGTAGAGCCGCTGCTCTTTTGCATCGAAAGGAACCAGCTGAGGTGGTTCGGGCATCTGGTAAGGATGCCCCCAGGACGTCTCACTATGGTGGTGTTCCAGGCACGTCCAGCTGGGAGGAGACCTGGGGTAGGCCCAGGACTAGGTGGAGAGATTATATTTCGACACTGGCCTGGGAACGCCTCGGGATCCCCCAGTCAAAGCTGGCAAATGTGACTCGGGACAGGGACATTTGAGGTCCCTGCTGGAGTTGCTGTCCCATTTTAACAGGGGTGTGTAGACTTTTTATATCCACTGTATGTACACAATAATAGTCAGACCCTTTCACTTTGTGTTCTAGGCATAGGACATAGTTACATCTAAGCATGGAAAAGGGTCTGAATTATTTTGTACCAGTGATAATTCATTTATTTTATTTTATTGGCTTGTCTAAAAATGTGTTTTCACTTCGTCATTATGGTTCATTGTGTTTTGATGGCTGAAAATAGATTTAATCAATCATGTACAAAGTAGTAATCAATTAATTTAAATATTTTCAAAGTACAACTTGCTTAAGGCCAAAAGGTTGACACATCTTACATTTCGCTCAAACAGAAAGAACTTGCCATTACTTGCACACTTGGAGGAGAACGCACCTTTGGAGGTCAACACCCACAATGGAACTTGCAGTCGCCCAACATACCAGAAGGAGTTGCTTGAGCTTAACGAGACAAGACACCACCCTCTCCATACTGTAGTTGCACAACACATATAAGCCTGATAGAAGTAATGAGGGTCCCTGCTGGAGTTGCTGTCCCCGCGACCCGATACCGGATAAGCAGATGAAGATGAATGAAAGGAACTGGTCAGAATTGAGAGAAGCATGAACAGGTCAAAATACTCAGTATTATTTTGATTATACTGGACATTTCTTTACAGTAATTTCATAAATATAAAATATAATATAATTGGATATTTCATTTTTAATTGGCATTTTTTTATATATATAATATTGAACAGAATAATATATTGACATATTTTTCCATAGTGGGATGCAGTGCAGTCAGCAGTTCAAATACAAATAAACAACACCATCTCTGTCTTGCTACTCTGAATGCATTATTGAAACCAAACGTGCAGCAGGTCATTGAGACTAATGACTAATGCAATGTTTTATTATGTCACAGTGACAATGCTTAACAGCTATCATTAGGAGGAACCATGAGGATCAAGTCCCCTGTGCTCTCTGTGCCCTGTCTGTGATTGGCCACCATTAGCTTTGGTTAGCTGGCTAGAATGGAATACAGATAATCAAACACATTTTAGATAATACTGACTGATTGACATGCTGACTGATATAAGATGAAACCTACGCATCGGATCTGTTGACACAAACGATTATTGTGCCGTCAATCATTGGCAACATTGGGTGTGGTTGATAGTTTATAAGGATGTGTGGCTCTGACAAGTATTGATAAATTAACCCCCCCCCCCCCCCAAATGTTCAACTGATTGAGTACATCTGATTGAGGACAAGTGTAGTTCAGTGGAGTTGAAGCTATCAAGACATAACAAATACCAGGCTGGGAAGAGAAAAATATCTTTGGCTGGACACAGTTGCTAAGTTGTTGCTTGATTTCAGTGCTTAAATTGCAGTAGGAAATACGCTGGAACAGTGAATCCCTCCCTAAATCCTTATGTTTATCATTAAGTTGAATGTCAAACTAACCTTAGATAAGTGCTTAAGCACAACATAACCTAACTGGAATTCATCTTACCACTAAGTTAAACAAATAAATTAAGGCGATTTCAATTGAGCAATGTGCCTATAGAATTATCTTTTTAGGAGTGAGGTGACTATAAGCTATTTTGCAGTAAATCCCCAATAATACAGTTTAATACCAGGTAGACTTTTTGTGGTGTACTCTCTATGTATCAATTGTATTAACAAAGATATCCTGTGTTACCATGGTAAATATCCATAATACTACTACTACCATGGCCAGAGCAGCCTAACGGGGGGAATAACATCTGTCTGTAAAACTGTATTAAGCTCACACTGTATGTGATACTGTAAGGTTTTTATTTGTAATTTTTCCCCTCGAAGATTTCAATTCACATTATAGGTCACATTAAAAGTGGAAAAAGTTCTGACATGATTTATCTTTGTCTCATTCTTTTACATCACACAAACCTGGCATTTTAACAGGGGTGTGTAGACTTTTTATATCCACTGTATGTACACAATAATAGTCAGACCCTTTCACTTTGTGTTCTAGGCATAGGACATAGTTACATCTAAGCATGGAAAAGGGTCTGAATTATTTTGTACCAGTGATAATTCATTTATTTTATTTTATTGGCTTGTCTAAAAATGTGTTTTCGCTTTGTCATTATGGTTCATTGTGTGTAGATTGATGGCTGAAAATAGATTTAATCAATCATGTACAAAGTAGTAATCAATTAATTTAAATATTTTCAAAGTACAACTTGCTTAAGGCCAAAAGGTTGACACATCTTACATTTCGCTCTAACAGAAAGAACTTGCCATTACTTGCACACTTGGAGGAGAACGCACCTTTGGAGGTCAACACCCACAATGGAACTTGCAGTCGCCCAACATACCAGAAGGAGTTGCTTGAGCATGACGAGACAAGACACCACCCTCTCCATACTGTAGTTGCACAACACATATAAGCCTGATAGAAGTAATGATATCTGGACCTGGCTGGGGGCCTCTAGGCATCTCCATGCACCTGGGGGCCACAGTCAGGATCTGACCGCAGAGGTGCCTCTAGGCATCTCTGTGGTACTGTTTTCTGTTCTCCCCAATTAGAGACAGCTGCATCTCGTTGTCTCTAATTGGGGACCCAATTTAAGTTGCCCTGTTTGGCCTTTGGTTGTTGGTCATTGTTTGGGGTTTGCTTTGTGGTTTGCTTCTGTTCAGGTCACAGTGTGTACCGCGCCTTTGGTTTCTTTGTTAAATTTGGAACAAGAAACATTAAAGGATTTTCATTATCTCTGTGCCTCGTGTCCTGCCTACATTCAGCTGTGGCAAATTACAGCCAGAGCCTGGGAATCAGATTGTTCCAAAATCTAAAAATCCCATGTTGTGCTGAGACAATTGGTGCCACGAAGAGGCCCTTGGGCATAGTCTTTATCCAGTTACCAAGTGTACATGGTCTTTGTAGGCTAAATGTGTAATCTAGATCACACATACCCATCCTTGGGTAATAGGACCCCTGGGGAGACTTAGCTTATTTGCAGGGGTTATGTGAGGATTCTCTTCAGACCATAGGTATACTACTGGTGACATTCACAAGGGGGTAATTCAGTGATTCTCAGTGCAAGGGAATATTCAGAAGATGGTATAGTATCCAGAAAATATTGGGAACCAGTAATCTAGATATTCAAACATTCCTATGACCAGTGCATGCAAGCATTTCTGTTGGCTTTTCGTGACCAAACACTATACAAAAAACCAGGCAAGCCGAGTTCAGCTCGCCCACAATAAAGTGTTGATCATCGTTGCCTTCCCAAGATTCAAACCCAGTTCTCACAGGTGCAAGGCTGTCTCTTTAACCACTACACCACAGTGCTAAGCATTTGCTGGGTATAGTCTCTTGACATTATATAATTTTGTCACGCATTAACATATTTTGTTGGACACTATTAACCATTGTGTTGAACTGAGTATTGTTTCTTATTAAATTTACCTCAAACACAAATTGCATCTATGAAGTGTATGGGTTTTGCCACTAGCTGTTTTAACAGCTTATTAGCCATTCGTGAATTACATTGATCAATCAATCAAATGTATTTACAAAGCCCTTTATACATCAGCAGTTGTCACAAAGTGCTTTTACAAAACACCCAGCCTTAAACACCAAGGAGCAAACCACAGTAGTGTTGAATTTCAGTGGCTAGGAAAAACTCACAAAGAAGGCTGAAATACAGGAAAAAACCTAGAGAGGAACCAGGCTCAGATTGGTGACCATTACTCTTCTGGCTGTGCCGGGTGAACATATTAAGTGTAGAGTCCAAAGTCTATTTAGCAGAGTGGCAGCTGTAATCATCAGGTATCGTCTTGATCTGCAACATAACCGGGAAGACTTTGGACATGGACAGCAACAAGTCTTTCAAGCCTGGTACTTCGCAGGTGTGTGCCAAGACCTCATGTCCTCCTAAGTTTAAAACGGAAGGAGACAGAGAAAATGTTGAAAATGCATTCCTTAGAGCTACTAGTATTTATAGTGGAGAAGGAGAACTGACCCTACTCCCCCAGCACAATAATATAGCAGCATAAGACCTTGGGGCTGAGACAGGGGGGGCCCTATCCGGGGGAGGCCACGAACAGGGCGCACCAGGCAGGAAATCAATCCACCCACATTGCCAAGCATCAACCAAAGGGACACCCATCAACTGCAACCATCCTGAATGAGAGCAGAGTATTGCCAGCAGAGTACAGCCCAATTGCACAAGTGCGCAACAGAGAGACAACAACAAGCCAGTGACTCCAGCCCCAAATGGCATTGGAGGGAGGGCATCCCAGTGGCGATGAGAGCCCACCTGGCAAGACAGCAAGGGTGGACAGTATCAAGCCTTTCTGGTCACCCCCCCCCCCCCCCCCCCCGGGCCAGACTACACTTAATAATAGACCATGCTGTAGAGATGAGTTTTTAGTTCACACTTGAAAGTTTGAACTGAGTTTGCATTTCTAACCCTAATTGACAAATCATTCCACAGTAGTAGAGCTCTATAAGAGACTGCTTTGCCTCTGGCTGTTTGTTTCGAAATTATAGGTACAATTAAAAGGCCTGCATCTTATGATCTAAGGTTACATGTATGTATGAATGTATGGATCTTTTCAGCGAGGTAAGTAGGAGCAACTCCATGTATTGATTTATAGGTTAACAATAAAACCTTAAAATCAGCCTTAACCCTAACAAGCAGCCAGTGTAAAGAGGCTACTACTGGAGTAATGTGTTCACATTTTTAGTTCTAGTTAGGATTCTAGCAGCCGTGTGCAGCACTAATTAAAGTTTATTTATTGATTTATTAGGGTAAAGGGAAAGAAGAGCATTGCAGTAATCTAATCTAGAAGTAAAAAAAGCCTGGATTAGTTTTTCTGCATCCATTTTTGATAGAAAGTTCCTGATTTTTGCAATGTTTTGAAGATGAAAATAAGCAACTCTTGAGACATATTTTATATGTTCATCAACAAGGAGAGGTCAGGGTCAAGGGTAACGCCAAGGTTTCTTACAGTTTTTTGGGATACGACCATGCAGCCGTCGAGGTTCACAGTGAGATCTGCCAACAATGCTATTTGTTTCTTGGGTCCTAAAACGAGCATTTCTGTTTTCTTGAGTTTAAGAGCAAGAAGTTCTTTGAACTTCTTTCAAGTTCTTATACAGATTTACTGATTTACGAGTAACCCTCTAATCCGCTGGTGCCGGTCAAGGATGTCCTTTAGGCAAAACCCCAGATCCCCCCACATTCCTTTTCTAATCTGAACATGGGGACTCAGGACCTTTAACTAGTAACCCATTCATACATGTATAGGACCAAGTATACATCAGTGCAAAAATGTCCACAACAAATGAGGGTAACAATGCAGTATTTTACATGTATTATGAAAGTATGTTTCATTGAAAGTTATATGCACCTAGGTAAGGGAGCAAAAGGCATATCTGTGTTTAGATTCTCTCACTCAGTACAGAGGGTTGCGCTCTGATAACCACACGAATGTTTAACCTGACCATCTGACATGGGGGTTATCATCTTGGAAACAATCTCTCCTAGGTAGAAATGCCCTTCAATGTATATATCAGCTCGTAACCCACATTACAGCGGGAAAATGTTGGAACATTCATTGAAATAGGACAACTCTGCTGCATTCTTCCAATAAATTCAGACTATTTTCTCCCTTGATTTGTGTGGGTTCTCTTATTATTTAACCACTATACTGTATGTAACCGCTAAAATCTCTCATTACTATATGTAACTGCACTAATGGCTATAGTTGCTCCATATGTTGCTGGGTCTCCATTGACAATGCAACACCATATGTAATAATTAAAGTAAATTAAAATTGTTAAAATAGGTACATAATCATACCATATTTACGTCTGCATGTTGGACACACCTGTCTATATAAGCTCCCACAGTTGACAGTGCACATGAGAGCAAAATCCAAGCAATGAGTTTGAAGGAATTGTCCTTAGACCTCTGAGACAGGATTTTGTCAAGGCACAGATCTGGGAAAGGGTACCAAAAAATTTCTGCAGCATTGACGGTCTCCAAGAATACAGCGGGTTCCATCGTTCTTAAATTCAAGTTTGGAACCACCAACTGTCATGCGGTTGCGGGAGTAACGAACCAGGCGCAGACAGAAGGTAGTCAGTGTTGATATCTTTAATTAAACAAACACCGAGCACAACAAAACCAATGAAAGAAAAGGGCTGACTTCAGCAGCAAAAATGAATGTACACAACGGTATAAGGAACTTACATTTAACAGCAAACCACACAACATCAAACACGACAACAATGATCCACGATGTGGGGAGCAGAGGGGAAACATTTAAACACATACTGACGAGCAAACAGGGACCTGGTGTGAACAATGATTAAAGACATCTGACACAAAACAAGTCCGGGATGTGTTAATACTTGATGGGAAGTGAGAGTGCACGGAACGGTGGCGCTGCTTCTCACCATACCGTGACACCAACACACTTCTTAGAGCTGCCTGTCAGGCCACACTATACAATCGCGGGAAGAAGGGCTTTGGTCATGGTAGACACTGATAGTGCTCCAGAGTTTCTTGTGTGGGGACAGGCGAAACTTCCAGAGGGACAACCATATCTGACAGACAGAACATGATACTGTAGATAATTCATGAAACAACAGTACGCATCAGATAACTAACAGCATTCATTTCAGTCCTCCGAGTCTGCTAATTTTCAGCCGAGTCTGCTTCCTAAATAGAGAGTCGATTTTATTTGCTCACTACATTTACACATACCCATCAACAATTGAATCTGTGTGAAGGTGCTGCTAGTGGTTAACAACATAGACAGACAGAATAAACTGAGATCAACTTGTCAAGTCAACATGTATTTACATGTATGTACAACATGCATGAACAGTGACCAAAGCTGATTAAGGAAAATAAACAAAATATTGATGCGGTTGTAAAAAGTTAATGTTGTTAAAAGGCCGTCCTGTCCCCCCGCGTAAATCAAACTTTCCTTCAGTCCCTGCAATGTTACATCACGGTTATTTGAGTGGCACTGTCGCCATGACAACCACTGGTCACCAACTGAAACGCGGGAAGTGCGCGCACCAGTCACTCCGCGGGAAGTGCGCGCACCAGTCACTCTCCCTGTATGTCCATCTGGGAACAGTTACGTGAGCCAATAGAAGACGCAAGCTACCGAAGTTAGGACAAAAAAAATCTACATATATTAAATTAAAATATGCTCATGAGCAAATAAGATTAAGGAGTATGAGCATTAGGAGTATATAATAAAAATTACATTAATTTAAAGTTGATGTGCACATTAACACATGTAGTTTCATATGGATAGTAAATGCATCAATCTTGATGTAGGAGATGGACAGTTTTTGGAGTAGTGCAACTGTTTAATTAGCAGTTAAAAGTTAGGTGGTGTTTATGTGACTAACATAATCCTGTCGTACTGTAAGGCCATACAAAGTTGTTTGAATGTTTAACAAATGCCCTACCTTATCGCTGTATTTATTATTATTTAATATTTATTTGAGAAATGTCAAGAAGGAAGAAATCTGTTAGCAGTAAGTCAACTTCATATTGCCATTTCCAAGTATCTTGCTGCTGATCGGTAACAGAAAGTGCACACAGCATATAAGTTTCCAGGATTTCCCCAAATAGTAATGCAGGTCATGCCAAACATTTACTGTTCACCTTTATTTGTTCCAAGTAACCACTGGACAACCACTCCAAACTGATCTGAAGCCTTTGTGGTTGTAGGTCAGGGAGAGTGGAGGTCTTATTCACATCCTACAAAAACACACCCACTTCCTCAATTAGCTACAAAAGTATTCAGTTCTTAAGAAAGTCTTCCCAGAAACACATCAAAGCTTCACTGTGCCATCAAAAGTTGAATCTGACTTTCCAGTACATTTTGTAGATATTGACAATTACCATTCATAGTTGTCCTTATCATTCCAAGGTAGTCAACTCGCTGTTTAAAGTATTTGTTGTCTTTGGATTTTAGCTAATCAAATACTCCAAGGTGTGACATTTAATAATATTTAAAAAATTCCCATTGAACCAGACACAATATATGAAAGTTAATCAGCTAACAGGCCATAACACTAAATGAAATGTACCTTTAATTAGCTAGCTAGCTCATGTACTACACATGATTTTATCCCAATTGACAAATTTTATGTAACTGCTTGTTTCTGCCCCAGTCAGGGCAGTGTCTGCTAAGCTGTTCAACAGCAATCTTACAACATTGAGATTGACACTTTGGAGAACAACACAGATGGGGAAGCATGTGGTAGATGATCAGTTGGTAAACAATTAAGCCAATTCCTTTGATGTAAGAATATCTCACAACTGTATTTAATTAAGGCCAAGTTTCACAGATTGCATCCCTGTTACAATTGTTTTATTGTGCACAAAGCATGTGAGCCTGGAACTACATCCATTCGATGGTGCCCTTTTAGTGACATTGTTGAGTAAACCATGAATCTTTCCATTTTCCACAATTAACATGTCTTCCTGAAGAAAGAACTGAGTCAATGCAGTAGCTGTGTTTTTAGCTGTCCCACATCAACATTACAATGTAGTGATTCATGCTTGGTTGAACAAGGCTCCTAAGGGAAGGTGTTGTTGGAGTTGATTGGTCAGTAGACTAATCCAATTATACCAATGCTTATCATAATGCATATTTCTCACAATGTTCATATTGGCCAATGAAGGCCAAGTTAGATGGAGTGTTCCACTCACCTGACTTTCTGCGAATTTGGGCAGAAGTGTCTGGAAACGAGATATAGGTTTGACACCAAACAACCTCACGTAGCGCTGAGTCAATTTGTGCCCATGCGAGGCCCTTGTGCATTGTCTGAATTCAGTGACTAAGTACATTGACTTTATAGGCTTAAATCATTCATCTAGATATTCAAACGCTCAAATAACCAGTGTATACAAAACATTCTGGGCGGCTTTTCATAAACAACCATTAAAAACACAGTGGTTATAGAGGGCGTTAAATTCAGACTTTCCAAATAAATTGTCACTTTCATTGTCACTTTCAACTTTTCATAGGCAGTTGTTTTAAGAGGACAAGACAAAAATAACAATTCAAACTGGCAAAGCCGTAAGACCAAGACATGACATTTCCGCTTGTCTAGGATCTGTGTCATTGTTTTAATGCAACACAAACGCACACTTAAAGCTCATTATGATAGAGACAGCAGAGTTGGTCAAACCTGATCCACAAACAGTTTATTGTGAAGGCTACACTGTATTTGTGCCCTGAAAAGTGGGCCAGGGGCTATAACTCATTCAATCTGATGGGTTAGCCAACCACTCAGAACACACACATAAGAATTCATACTGTTATATATGCATGTTGTCCAGCTGCATAGTGACAATCTGAATATGATCATTTACACCATCTACACACTGATCTGGTTACAGTCAAAACATCACCCTGAGACAAAATAACACAGATAGTCTACACTGAGATTACACTGAAGGAAAAAAAAAAAGTACAACTCAGAAATAACACATTTTCATACGATCAATTTGAAATGCCTGAATATTTGTGTACCATCCTAATCTGTAAATTAGTTTCTGCATGACCAAATTGAATATCTACTAGGTTATTCAGATGATTTTGTTCCTTTGCTCTCTGAATATACAAAAATATATATATTCAACAAATAAAGAAATCCATGTAATCATGCATATGTATGTATGAATGTATGTATGTGTCTGTTTGTAAGTGCGTGTATCTGTCTACTACTGTATGCATATTTTGCTTGCAGAATGTTTTCTGTCTCCATGTATGGTGGAGTTCAGAGTGTGGCCACAGATGTCTGGTCTGAGTCAGGGGCGAACAGCTCCTTGTAAAGTGGAGGAAAGAGTGAGTGGACGGTGAGAGGGTAGAGTTGGCTGAACCAGTGTAGCTTCTCCACATGCAGACTGCATAGAGAGCGCAAGACTGACACTTTCTGGTAGAGCTGGGGACAACACACACATTCAACTTTTTAATGAAAGTTACACATTGTTTACACATACACATTGTTTATTCAGAAAATGCCAATTCACTACTCTGTTAACATAAATGTTTAAGTGTGTGTGTTTGATGAACACTGTCTCCTACCCATTTGTGTCCGAATTATGCTATTGGAAAGGACATTCTTACTACAAGACTACAGGTTCACAATCCAATCACAATCATTTCTGCCATAATGGCAGATCTGCCACCAATAAATGTTTAGAGAAAATAAAATAATAATACTAAAACTCCAGGTGCAGGAGTTTTGTCTTAATGTTTGGTTTTCTGGGCCTCATTTACTGACTTACAGGTCATCATATCCACATTGTTTTGGAGTAGAGCAAGGTAGCTGGACAGATATTGATCTGTGAATGGGCAGCGTCGCTTTTGTTTCTGATTGTTAAGGTTTAGCTTGAATACAAAGTCATTAGCCAACTGTGCTAACATCGGTAGCCTGGAAAGGAGACACGGAATTAGTTGAATTTGTACAAAGAACCTTATTAGCAAGTGTCAGTACAGCATTTGTAGCCAGATGATTGTTCATTGACATTTTTTATTTGCATATTAAAGGTACCGGTCAGAGCAGTCGATCCCAATTCAGCTGGAACGCTGAGTCAAGTTTTGAAGTTGTTTTGAATCCGCTCGTGGACGGCACACTGTTCATTTCTGTCAAGTCCTAACTTACTAACTTGTCAGACAGTGTACACAAAACGTCTTTCAAGAGTTCATGGTTTATTGAAATAGTAATAAGTAGTAATTGTTCTATTTTGCTACTTACCAAAACATATTGGAAAGATCAACTGTAGCCATTAGCATAGCTGGTCCTCCTTGTGATATGTGGGGTACTTTCTAAAATGCTCCTACATATGTATCAATGGCCTAATTTGCTGCATCAGCCAAGTCTGCTTCCTCCGGTGAACACGTGCTGCTGAAACGTGTGCTCTCCTCTTTCTTTCACCACTTTCCTGCCTAATAAAACTCCAAATACATTAACATTTTATCTTAGAACAAATCAGCTGAAATGTGTGGCAGTAATGTGGCCTTTTATGAGAGGAGTGCACTTGATAAAATATAGGTAAGAAAGTAGCAAATTCCTGTGGAATCTTTATAATAATGCAGTATTTTAAATGTATTATGAATGTATGTTTCATTGAAAGTTATATGGGCCTCGGTAAGGGAGCAAAAGGTATATCTGTGTTTAGATTCTCTCTTTCAGTACAGAGGGTTGCGCTCTGATGGTCAATGTAAACATTCCTGTGGTTATCTGACATGGGGGTTATCATCTTGGAAACAATCTCTCCTAGGTAGAAATGCCCTTCAATGTACACTCACCTAAAGGATTATTAGGAACACCTGTTCAATTTCTCATTAATGCAATTATCCAATCAACCAATCACATGGTAGTTGCTTCAATGCATTTAGGAGTGTGGTCCTGGTCAAGACAATCTCCTGAACTCCAAACTGAATGTCAGAATGGGAAAAAAAGGTGATTTAAGCAATTTTGAGCATGGTATGGTTGTTGGTGCCAGACAGGCCGGTCTGAGTATTTCACAATATGCTCAGTTACTGGGGTTTTCACGCACAACCATTTCTAGGGTTTACAAAGAATGGTGTGAAAAGGGAAAAACATTCAGTATGCGGCAGTTAAAAGTTAGGTGGTGTTTATGTGACTAACAATCCTGTCGTACTGTAAGGCCATACAAAGTTGTTTGAATGTTTAACAAATGCCCCACCTTATCGCTGTATTTATAATTATTGAATATTTATTTGAGAAATGTCGAGAAGGAAGAAATCTGTTAGCAGTAAGTCAACTTTATATTGCCTTTTCCAAGTATCTTGCTGCTGATCGGTAACAGAAAGTGCACACAGCATATACGTTTCCAGGATTTCCCCAGATAGTAATGCAGTTCATGCCAAACATTTACTGTTCACCTTTATTTGTTCCAGGTAACCACTGGACAACCACTCCAAACTGATCGGAAACCTTTGTGGTTGTAGGTCAGAAGAGAGTGGAGGTCTTATTCACATTCTACAAAAACACACCAATTTCCTCAATTAGCTACAAAAGTATTCAGTTTTTAATAAAGTCTTCCCAGAAGCAGCGCAGAACCCCCATCAGCACAAACCCGCCGAGGGGGCGGAACAGCCGAGACTAACCAGGGAGGCGGAGCCGGCGGAGGACCAGGAGCCGGGAGAGCCGGCGGAGGGTCGGTAGCCAGAAGAGCCGACGGAGCGGCCGGGCCAGTAGAGGACCCCTTGGCGACCGGGACTGGAGAGGGCGCCGGGGCGGCCGGGACAGGAGAGAGCGGCGGCGGCCAGACCTTGGCGGGCGGTGCCGGCAACCAGACCCCGGCAAGCTCTGGCGGTGCAGGCCACTCCTCTTCGGGCTCAGGCGGCTCAAGCCACTCCTCCTCGGGCTCAGGCGGCTGAGGCCACTCCTCCTCGGGCTCAGGCGGCTGAGGCCACTCCTCCTCAGGCTCAGCTGTTCAACAGCAATCTTACAACATTGAGATTAGCACTTTGGAGAACAACACAGATGGGGGAGAACAACACAGATGGGGAAGCATGTGGTAGATGATCAGTTGGTAAACTAAGCAAATTAAGCCAATTCCTTTGATGTAAGAATATCTCATAATTTTATTTAATTAAGGCTAAGTTTCACAGATTGCAACCCTGTTACAATTGTTTTATTGTGCACAAAGCATGTGAGCCTGGAACTACATCCATTCGATGGTGCCCTTTTAGTGACATTGCTGAGTAAACCATGAATCATTCCATTTTCCAGTTTTCCACAATTAACATGTCTTCCTGAAGGAAGAACTGAGTCAATGCAGTAGCTGTGTTTTTAGCTGTCCCACATCAACATTACAATGTAATGATTCATGCTTGGTTGAACAAGGCTCCTAAGGGAAGGTGTTGTTGGAGTTGATTGGTCAGTAGACTAATCCAATTATACCAATGCTTATCATAATGCATATTTCTCACAATGTTCATATTGGCCAATGAAGGCCAAGTTAGATGGAGTGTTCCACTCACCTGACTCTCTGCGAATTTGGGCAGAAGTGTCTGGAAACGAGATATAGGTTTGACACCAAACAACCTCACGTAGCGCTGAGTCAGTTTGTGCCCATGCGAGGCCCTTGTGCATTGTCTGAATTCAGTGACTAAGTACATTGACTTTATAGGCTTAAATCATTCATCTAGATATTCAAACGCTCAAATAACCAGTGTATACAAAACATTCTGGGCGGCTTTTCATAAACAACCATTAAAAACACAGTGGTTATAGAGGGCGTTAAATTCAGACTTTCCAAATAAATTGTTACTGTCATTTTACTTTTCATAGGCAGTTGTTTTAAGAGGACAAGACAAAAATAACAATTCAAACTGGCAAAGCCGTAAGGCCAGGTAGCAAATAAAAATGTTATGAACATTGGGGAAACAAACAGTACAGGAACATCAGTGGCGTTTTCATTGTATGGGCTCTTTATTGGAAGCCTGTTCCATGGTAACAACTGCAGCACACAGCAGACAAAATAACAGAAAGAAAAGGAAAAGCAACTCACTGGTATTGTTAGTTAAACCTTACACATTTCCAATAACAGTCATTCAAATGGCTATATACTGTACAGCACTTTTACAAAGCATTTCTCATGACATTTCCGCTTGTCTAGGATCTGTGTCATTGTTTTAATGCAACACAAACGCACACTTAAAGCTCATTATGATAGAGACAGCAGAGTTGGTCAAACCTGATCCACAAACAGTTTATTGTGAAGGCTACACTGTATTTGTGCCCTGAAAAGTGGGCCAGGGGCTATAACTCATTCAATCTGATGGGTTAGCCAACCACTCAGAACACACACATAAGAATTCATACTGTTATATATGCATGTTGTCCAGCTGCATAGTGACAATCTGAATATGATCATTTACACCATCTACACACTGATCTGGTTACAGTCAAAACATCACCCTGAGACAAAATAACACAGATAGTCTACACTGAGATTACTCTGAAGAAGGAAAAAAAAAATGTGTACAACTCAGAAATAACACATTTTCATACGATCAATTTGAAATGCTTTTAAATACCTGAATATTTGTGTACCATCCTAATCTGTAAATTAGTTTCTACATGACCAAATCGAATATCTACTAGGTTATTCAGATGATTTTGTTCCTCTGCTCTCTGAATATACAAAAATATATGTATTCAACAAATAAAGAAATCCAAGTTATTGCTCTAAGATTATCAGTAAGAATGTTGTATGTACGTATGCATGTATGTATGTTGTATGTATGTATGTATGTGTCTGTTTGTAAGTGCGTGTATCTGTCTACTACTGTATGCATATTTTGCTTGCAGAATGTTTTCTGTCTCCATGTATGGTGGAGTTCAGAGTGTGGCCACAGATGTCTGGTCTGAGTCAGGGGCGAACAGCTCCTTGTAAAGTGGAGGAAAGAGTGAGTGGACGGTGAGAGGGTAGAGTTGGCTGAACCAGTGTAGCTTCTCCACATGCAGACTGCATAGAGAGCGCAAGACTGACACTTTCTGGTAGAGCTGGGGACAACACACACATTCAACTTTTTAATGAAAGTTACACATTGTTTACACATACACATTGTTTATTCAGAAAATGCCATGTCACTACTCTGCTAACATAAATGTTTAAGTGTGTGTGTATGTTAGTGTGTGTGTGTGTGTGTGTGTGTGTGTGTGTGTGTGTGTGTGTGTGTGTGTGTGAGAGAGTGTGTGTGTGTGTGTGTGTCTGTATATATGTGCATTGACCATTGTCTCTCATTTCATGGATCAGAATGTTGCTATTGGTCAGGACATTCTCACCCTTACTGTCATTGTTTTAATGCAACACAAACACACACTTAAAGCGCATTATGATAGAGACAGCAGAGTTGGTCAAACCTGATCCACAAACAGTTTATTGTGAAGGCTACACTCACCCTTAGATTACAGGTTCTACCAAAATAAATAAATCTAGCACTTTGTTACTTTGCCATGATCAATTCTGTATTTTATAACCTGTGTAAAATGTAACAAGGTTTATTGGGCATATAGTCAATTGTTGCTACTTATGCAAGGAACATGGTAGCTACTGATGTGAAACAGCCATTGTCAGAAAAAATTTGAATGATAACAGGTTTTCTTTAAAGCAAGCCAGTTACTATTGCTGTGGCCGTCGGGAGGTGCTGATCTTGGAAACGGCTTTGGCAGTAAAGCTCCAGAAGTACCTGCTGCCACTCAAATCACTCTGGGATTATGATGTTCTCACTGGATGCAGTATGTTGATCTTAAAAGGGAATCACGGCGAATATCCATGACATAAATTGGTAACACTATATGATGGAACTTTGTGAATAAACGATTATTATTCGTGAGAAACAAAATCCAAAGACACCTTGTGGGCCCATGCAGTATGACCACCAGCCATCTAAGAGGGAATGTGTCCATTAATGACTGACATTCATCACATGATGTATATGGCATTTACCACAATCCATTGATCGAATGTTGTATTTTCACTATGATAGAACATTCATTTTCCATGCAGCTAATCATTATTTCAGAAAGTTCTATGAAAACACATAAAACACAACACAATAGAAACAGACAATACTGCCAAAAATCTCAACCGTGTTCTCCCGGATACGGGAGAGTTGCACGCATAGAGAGCCAGCGCAACAATTACTTCAAGCAATATATTATCTCTTTGATAGTCGTTGTTATTCCACTTTAATATTTGGTGATTTTGATTGCATACGCCAACTTCCTATACGTGGGCTCCAGACTGTAGGACTGTTTAGTATATCAAGGTAGCTGAAATGATGACGATCTGTTCTATTAGGGGCAGCCGAGTTATGTGGCAGAAAAAGTACCCCTCTGGACTGGCCCTGAATTGATAACCTTTGACACTTTGTAATACGATGTAAGGTGATGTTTGGATTCAAATAAATTATCCAACAAGTGTGTTTATTACCTTGTGCAAAAGACTCTCCTGGTTGTCTCTGTGTAGCATGTGATTGAGGGCTAACTCCAAGTCTTTCCTCAGTCTATACACTCTGCCTCTATCCTCAAGACAGGGGCGATCTATGCACATTAACAAAAAAACAAAAACAAACATACAAAGAGATCACTTTATACCCTTATTCAGCTTGTGATGTTCTTGAATTTACTGTTCAATGACATTATTGTCTTGCCTGGATCGATGAGCACCAGTGCACTGAAGAGGGCCATCTGCTGCTCAGTCAGACTGAGAGCACACAGACTGTGCGCAAAGTCAAACACCGCCACCACGAGATCACCACAGCCTGCAAACACCAGTCAGCAATATTACTCATCTTTGACACTGGGAACTCACATGGATTCAACAAATAAGCCTAGGAAGCGACAGGCTTACCCAAAGATTTGAAGAGGTCAGTTCCGGCAAACTTCCCGTCGAAGAAGACTGTGCTGTTCTCTGTGTTGAAACACCTACTCATGCGGACCAGAACCACCTCCATTGAACCTGAGAGTGCGATGGAGGGGCACAGGGAGAAAAGGAGATTCAGGGACAGTTCTGTCCATTTACAGGTATTTTCAGGAAGGATGGTTCAGGAAGCAGTTGATTGACAGGCGGGTTGGGTTCACCAGTCTTGAGCAGGTTGATCTGGTCATTCTGTCCAAGCCCACGGAACCCAGGGATGCGTTTGGCAAACTCCACCACGTACTGTACTGCCTCAGTGAGCCGGACAGCACAGTGCTGCCACATCTCATCCACTGTCTGGGGAGAGAGGCAAGACGAGGTTGATTCATAGGCTTGTAAAAGAAACAAAGACTTGCATTACCGAGGGCTGACTGATGACCACTGATAGCTGGTAGGGGATCAGGGTTGTGTGCCGGCACCTTGCACTGGTAAGCATGGGTCTCCTCCCGGCTGAACAACTTCCATTTCAGAGCATGCAGCGCCTCCATCCGGAACTGGCTGGTGTCCCGGTGGGAGCGCGTGATACTGCTCAACAACTCCTCCATGTGAAGCATGGTGGAGGGGTATGGGCAGTAGGTGTCTTCCGGGTCATAGGGTCGAATACCCATCCCAATCATCTGTTCAGGAGACGGCTGGCGGGAGTCGAATCCTGATGAATAGGGAAAGGGGTTAAGATATTAAACAGTTCCAGCACAGATTATAGAACACTAGATAGGCTGATGTCGTAGAGCCCTTATACATCAGAATGGAGTAATTTGGCAGCCATCTTACCTGGGACCTGTTCTAAAACAGCTACAATAGATATGCATGGTAGAAGTGGCATTGAGGTTTTTATAATTATGATATTTCCTTAATATTATGTACATAACCACTGTCATGCACAGCATAATGCAAACAACGACTATATTTCAGAATATGAACTAAGAAATCCATTTGAAATACTTTTCTGTTAATATATTTTTAATTTAAGTGTACAAAATGGGTATATGGTATCCAAAGTAGGAAGACATAGAACAGGACTTAAAAATATAGGGCAAATGTATATTTATTTTCTATGATAACAGTTAATGTGATTTTACATGATAATATACAGTACATATGTTTTGTATATTCATACAAATATTACCATTTAATTACACTAAGCTTTCTTGATAATTGATTAAGAAACATGCTATATAAAATTAAGTATATTATCATCTTGCTTTTCTCTAATATTACGAACACATAAAAAGTGATTCTAAGCTCCCTCGTATCATTTGTTCTTACTGTGGAGCAAGACGCTGCTGCACAAATCACCACAACTTTTTTCCAAACCAGTCTTTGGGAAGATGACGGACCTATTGGGACATCAGTCCCATCTATAGTACGCTTTTATATCGATGAGTGCTAGTCTGCTTCTGTGGCACTGGTATGTGGTAAACAAAGGGCATGTGTGCCTCCATTCCCTCACCTCTTTCATCAGAGTGTCCGCTGCCAGGAGACACACAGGAACCTCGGTAGGCCAGACCCGAAGCCTGGGACTCGCCTTGGGAACCCACAAGGTAGGGGAGCACATCCGTCGGGCAGGATGCCAGCTTGGCCTCTCCAGGGAAAGAGTAGGCCGAAGCCGGGGCTTGGATCAGGTGGGGTGACCGGTCACGTCGTGCCTTGCTGGGGTAGTGCAGGGTGGGCAGGGCCTCTCCCTCGAGACGCTGCTGCTGTCGGTGTCTCTCCACCTCAGCACACAGAGAATCGCGCTGGCGCTTTGACATCCGGCCAAACTTCACCGCTGGGGAATCAAAACCAGTTGGCGGTGGAGTTGATTTGAAGTACGCTCACATAATATACTTACAGGGCATTAAGCCAACCTTTGTTTAATTACCTAGTAATACCTTGTATATCTAAATAATTTGAGTGTGTGTGTGTCTCACCGTCCCTGCTCATGCCCTGGGCCACGCACTTCTGTAGCCGACAGCTCTGACAGCGGTTGCGGCTGGCTCGGTCAATGGGACAGTTACTCTGTCTGGAACAGGAGTAGGACACGGAGGGCAGCTGGCTTCTCCGGAAAAACCCCTGAGGAGCCGAGAGGAACACCGATATAAACAACGCCACCGGCATTGGAAATAAGGGATCTGACCAGACTGTGATTTATGTCTGCTTCTTCAGAGTGACTCTGGATCCTCTGAGAGCTCCTCTCACCTTGCAGCCCTCACAGGTGATGACTCCATAGTGAACTCCTGATGATTTATCGCCACAAATCTTACATGGGATCACCTCGATTTGAGCTAACACACAAGAACAAAACCAGATTACATTTAAGACACACTCGAAAGTATTGGTCTGCAAAAAGCAATGCTGAACCAATCGTTCAAGGCGACAATGTGAGCCAATTCTGAACTGTCCATAAGGAAAACATTAGATGGAAGAAACCAAAGGGATTGTCGGGCCTGCAAATGTGTGAGAGTATGAGGGTATAGACAGTGTGGGGGTCATATGGGAACAAAAAAATTAGGTTAATTAAGAAAGAATCTGACAGACTGGGAGAGTTTGTTGACCAATCGGTTTTGGTGTGTGAGTGCGACCCCTGGTTATAGGTCATGTGTGCTGCGTTCTCAGAGGGTATATGTGAGTAAATCTAACCAGTTAACTATATGGGAACATGCTGTGTGAATGTTTTCCCTCGCCCAGACAAAAATAGGGGTGTGCTTTGACCACTGTCTAAGAAATCAACAGCACATCTCACACATGCACACACACTCACATAGATACAACAACGCAACCTATCTTTGATAACACTGACTTGTTAAAGAGAGACACACTTTCTTGGTTGTTTTTTTTTTCCATCCAAAGGTCATCCATTGTGAACAACGCGAAAGAAAGTGAACAAAGGTATTTTCCTCTCATTAGCATTTCTAACATTAATAAAAATGAAGCGAATGACATCAAATACAAAGTGACAGAGAGAAGAGTGACAAGAGTAGAGGGGGAATATTTGCAAATGGAGAAAGGAGGAGGAGGTGATGGTGTCAACCTCAGTCTTTTTAAGTGGTTAACTGGCTTCTCTTTCACTCTGACTATCATTCTTTCATCTCACCTCTCTCGCTATCTCTATCCCATTCTCTGTCTGTCTCATAAAGAACAGAGCTGCCAGTAATACACTCTTTCATCTGTGTTGACACTGCCAGGAATGTCCATCCCCCACTCCCCCCTTCCTCCCTCCTGCCCCGATCCCATCACCGCCCCTCCTCACACCTGACTCCCCGTCACCCCCTCACCCAGCCTATGTTCGATCCTCATACGCTACCTTCAGGATATTCGAAAAGGAGTCATGAATTTAGCGTGTGGGCGAAGGTATGTCTCTGTCTGTGCGTATGTGCAGTGCTGGTGTGTTGGGTAAGTGTATTTGTCATGGAGACAGGCAAAATCTTGTGTTGACAGTAAAGCAATGCATTGTGTGAAATGTGTATGTCAGTGTGTCACGTGTGTATGTCAGTGTGTCACGTGTGTATGTCAGTGTGTCACGTGTGTATGTCAGTGTGTCACGTGTGTATGTCAGTGTGTCAGTGCGCACCCTCATTTCCGGTGTCACGGGAATCTCCCAGAAGCTGTACAGGTAGTCAGCAGTGACATATGTTAAGACACTCCAGGTACAACTGAGATTGAAGTAAGCAATAAGGTACAAAGGGTTGCGGTATGCAGCCAACAAACCATGCCTAAGGGCTTTCTTATGCACAACACAACAAAGGAGCGCCTGGATTCAACCTTAATTATAGTATATTGGTCCTTGTGACTTATTGTTCATTTCAGTAGTGTCAGCCAGTGGTGTCGTTAAGTCTGGGTGTCCGGGGCTATAGCCCCGGATCTTTTATCTCAAACGGAACCAAAAAAAAATAGCCCCTGATCTATTCATCTATAATTCAGATCGCGCATTATGACAATGTAAACATGTAGGCCGCTAGCTTGTACATCCAAATATTCCGTGTGTACATTCAAAACCCTGTACTTCCTGTCCTGGGCGGGGAGGGGGGTGGGGCTAAGCCCCGAATGTATTGTGATACTAGCGACGCCTCTGGTGTCAGCTGTCGACTGTACTGTGTGTTGATGGGAGATAGATGCAGTATGACTTTCTGGAAACAGTCTTAGGCATTAGGCAAGACATTTACCATAGCTTATATAAAAATTAGAAACACTTTAAAACATTGAGGTAAACATAAAGACATTATAATACAATGAAAATGTTGTTTTCAAAATAAAATACAGTGGGGAGAATAAGTATAAAAATTCAGAAAATCACATTGTATGATTTTTAAATAATTAATTTGCATTTTATTGCATGACATAAGTATTTGACCACCTACCAACCCGTAAGAATTCTGTTTCTCACAGACCTGTTAGTTTTTCTTTAAGAAGCCCTCCTGTTCTCCACTCATTACCTGTATTAACTGCACCTGTTTGAACTCGTTACCTGTATAAAAGACACCTGTCCACACACTCAATCAAACAGACTCCAACCTCTCCACAATGGCCAAGAGCTGTGTAAGGACATCAAGGATAAAATTGTAGACCTGTACAACGCTGGAATGGGCTACAGGACAATAGGCAAGCAGCTTGTTGAGAAGGCAACAACTGTTGGCGCAATTATTAGAAAATTTAAGAAGTTCAAGAGGACGGTCAATCTCCCTCGGTCTGGGGCTCCATGCAAGATCTCACCTTGTGGGGGATCAATGATCATGAGGAAGGTGAGGGATCAGCCCAGAACTACACGGCAGGACCTGGTCAATGAACTGATGAGAGCTGGGACCACAGTCTCAAATAAAACCATTAGTAACACACTACGCTGTCATGGATTAAAATCCTGCAGTGCACGCAAGGTCCCCCTGCTCAAGCCAGCGCATTTCCAGGCCCTTCTGAAGTTTGCCAATGACCAATAGAGCTTTTTGGTCTAAACTCCACTCGCTGTGTTTGGAGGAAGAAGAAGGATGAGTACAACCCCAAGAACACCATCCCAACCTTGAAGCATGGAGGTGGAAACATAATTCTTTGGGGATGCTTTTCTGCAAAGGGGACAGGACGACTGCACCGTATTGAAGGGAGGATGGATGGGGCCATGTATCGCGAGATCTTGGCCAACAACCTCCTTCCCTCAGTAAGAGCATTGAAGATGGGTCGTGGCTGGGTCTTCCAGCATGACAAGGACCCAAAACACACAGCCAGGGCAACTAAGGAGTGGCTCAGTAAGAAGCATCTCAAGGTCCTGGATTGGTCAAGCCAGTCTCCAGACCTGAACCCAATAGAAAATCTTTGGAGGGAGCTGAAAGTCCGTATTGCCCAGTGACAGCCCCGAAACCTGAAGGATCTGGAGAAGGTCTGTATGGAGGAGTGGGCCAAAATCCCTGCTGCAGTGTGTGTAAACCTGGTCAATAACTACAGGAAACGTATGATCTCTGTAATTGCAAACAAAGGTTTCTGTACCAAAGATTAAGTTCTGCTTTTCTGATGTATCAAATACTTATGTCATGCAATAAAATGTAAATCAATTACTTAGAAATCATACAATGTGATTTTCTGTATTTTTGTTTTAGATTCCGTCACTCACAGTTGAAGAGTAGCTATGATAAAAATGACAGACCTCTACATGCTTTGTAAGTAGGAAAACCTGCAAAATCGGCAGTGTATCAAATACTTGTTCTCCCCACTGTAAGTGCATGTCAGAGCAAATGCCAATCCATTACGTCCAAAGAGGTTTCAGGGATAGAACTGACCTCAGGGATATAAGTGTGACTTGGCATAGACCTGGAGACAACTATCTCTGCAGCTCTCCATCAATCAGGGTTTTATGGAGGTGGATAGATGGAAGCCACTCCTGAGTAAAAGGCTAATGATATGCCACTTGAAGGACATTTAAAGCATGAGGAAAAGGATTCTCTAGTCTGATATGACCAAAATCAAACTAATAGGCCTACATGCCAAGTAGTCCCATTACCTTTAGCTGGCAGAAACTAGGTACCGCTCATCACTTGTTGGTGGAAGCATGTTACTCTGAGGATGCTTCTCAGTGGAAAGACTGGTCAGGATTAAGGGAAGTGTCAAACAGAGCAAAACACAAATAGGTTCCTGAAAAAAAAACCTGATCCAGAGCATTCAGGACCACAGACTGGGGCAAGGATTTATCTTTCAGCACTACAACGACATGGACACACAGGAAAAGTGTGTGAAACTCCTTGAGTGGCCCAGCCAAGCAGGGGCTATGAATCAATTGAAGTTCTGTGGGGAGACCTGAAGATTGCAGTTCCCCATCTAATCTGATAGAGCTTGAAAGAAACAAGCAACCATGGTAGAAAATGGCCAAATCCAGTTGTGCAGAACTTCTTAGGCATACCAAAGAAGATTCAAACCTGTTATCGCTACCAAAGGCAGTTCCATAAACTACTGAATAAAGAGTCATAATACATATTACATACATAATAGATAAGATATTTTTAATAAACTGACAAACATGTTTTTTGCTTTGTCATTGTGGGTTATTGTGTATAGGTGGCAATTTAATTTAAATTTTATCAATAACAGCAAAAGTTAGAGAAAGTGAAGGGGTCTGAATATTATATATAATATGGCTATATGTATTTATTGTAACGTAAGTCATTTAGTGTAATGTAACAGAGTAAAAAGTAAGTTACTTCCTTTAAACGACTTGAGTAAGAGCAGCCCTGAGCTACGTTGTTCTCCATTGGGCGTTCGCCTGACGCTTGAGTATTTGCATCACAAGAGTGTTTGGGGTAATGATTCCGCTGAAAATAATCAGCAAATTAGTCAAAGGTGGCAATTACCTGAAAAAAAAATCTTCCTCTCGTCAAAGTGCATACTTTAGTGGTCGATGACTCCACCAGATTCAAAGCAAGCAGTACTCTGGATTTCTGTCCCCTAAAATACCAGCTAATATTAGCAGTAGGGTGCTACAGGGGTCTGTGGTGATTGGTGATGTGTCGTTCCTAAGAACAGCCTGATGCCATGGTATCTAGCCATTTACCACAAACCCCTCAGGAAATATATTTTAATCATAACGATAAATAATAGTCAGGCGATCTTATCCAGGGCAACTTACAACAGTGTTAGCGTAGTGTAAACTTTATTATACTGGCCTCAAAGCCACGACCCTAGCATTGTGTCATACTCAACCCACTGAGGTACGTGGGGCCACAGAATTACATGGGCCCACTACAACCCCAAAAACATCTGACAGGAGTAACGTACCATAAAGGTACAGACTCTACAGAGAGTATTGTCTGTATTCAGTAAAACAACGGAACAACACTGCATTTATAGGATGACTGGCTGAGTGAGGATATGAATGAGAAAGTGGATAGGCAGAATGGATGAGTAGGTAGATGAAAAGAGATGGATAGATAGAGTTGACTGCCATCAAACGTTTATAGTGAGAGGGAAAATAAGAGAACGAGAGAGTGCGTCAGTGGTCTGTTTTTTACTCTCTCAATTCAGATTCTCAACCTCAAACAACAGGAAACCAACCTGACCCACAACCTTTCACTGTTGACACGCACACACACTATTTTTGCAACAGTGCATGAACACATTTCCCATTCACTTGGGACAGAATAGATAAATTCACAGATACAATCATCATTAACTCCGCATTATACTGCAGACGATTGAAACCTTCATCTCAAGACTCATTTGCAACTGCTACAGTAAACTCTATTTCCATCTCAGCCCCTATCTCTCTCACTCACACTCTATCTTTCTTTTATATTTCTCTGTTTCATTATGAAAAGCCACATCGCTAATATTGGCCTTTTTACTTAGTGTCCTTTATTCTTTTATCTTCATACAAACCACATGCCTCAAGATAAAGATCTCCAGCAGAAACCTTCCCAACATCTAACCTCTTTCTCCTTTTCTCTGTCTCAGGTGCCTGTTGTATGCAGAATTATATCTATAGATCTCAGAGAACCTGAAGCAGTCTTGTCTGATCTGCCGTGATGTGCAATGCATCCCTACATATGTCGTATCTTAATTTGATCCAGTTTTAGACAGACATAAAATAATCCTGCAGCAACAGGGAAATTCACAATTTTATGAAGGCAAAAATAGACATTTTAGTAAAGGCTGAAAAGTTTTTCACCAATCAAGTCAGACATTTTCGAGTGGAAATCTTAGAAGCCTTTTTAAAGCTTGAATGCACTTTGAAATGTGTATTTCCTGCTCTGCTGGAAAATTCCGGCAACAACAGGATGATCAAATTTAGATACGCCAACTGTTACAGGTATCTCTAACCCAGGCTGCCCTATTGTATCTCACATCTAGAAAAGCAGTTAACCTGGCTAAAACCACAAGCTCCAACAGATGTAGTAATTTACCCAGCCTTTTGTAATAAAAGTTATGTTACTTAACAAACCATACTGAATATACTGGTAAAAACCTTCACACCATCAAATTTATAGTACATTACCAACTAAAACGATTTCAGAAATGTTTCTAAATTGCGATACGTCGTCATATCCAAAAATATATTGTTGGAAACATATACAGCACATACACTGTAAATTCCATCATGGAATAATCGTCAAACAATGTATACCCATTGTTTTTGTCAAAATTACACAAGCTCAGAACATATAGTTGGGAATCATTGACAGATAGCAATATTAATTTAATGGATTTTTTACATTAAATTTAAGTACGAAAAGAGACTTGACATTCAGGAAAACATGGTTTAGAAAACACACCTGGAGTATCTTTTGCATAAAAATGTGTGTGATTTTCCCAAATGCACAGATTTATCTAAATATTTTTACCTGTGAATTTCTCATTTCAGATTTATTTTGGCCCACTACAGTCCCAGTTTGTGATAAGAATTGCATTACAGACAGCTGCCACCACAACACTAGAAAATACAAAGAAAGCAACATCTCATCAACTCCACATTACTACCCATAGTGAAAAGAAACTGGCCATAGTGAAAAGAAACACATTTGAAATCCTCAATTCTGTTTGCAACAAGGCTATTAAATAATATGTTGCTAGACAGCAGAAAAGACATTCACTTTGTTGCCTAAATTAAAATATTAAAACAACACTACATAGAGTGAAAGTATTGTGGTGACAGCGTCATGTTACAGCTCTGCTTATAATCGGAAAGAACTGGAGAATTTGCCAGGATCAAAAGCCAATATGAAAGTAAAACGACACAGGTATAAAGTTAAAGTAAAATCAGCCTCAGTCTTCTGAAAACTCAAATGTGAGATTTAATTATGTCAGCAAGGCAACATTTTCACAGTATATGGGTAGGGATTATCCATGACCCATCAGCTAAACCTAGACTTACCATTTAATGTAAAGCCACTCACCACTGCCAAATTGTGCCACATCTCTTGCTTTGCTATGAAAAGAGGCAGGAACAACTGTTGAATGACAAATTGGTGGTTGGATATTTGCAAATGTGTGTGTGTTTTGGATGGGTAGATGAAGGGGCAGAAAACATGAGCTGTAGATAAATATAGGTATGTTGGGGAAGTACATGAAATACTCATAGTCACTGCTATGAGGACATGCAATTTGGTCCCAGATATGATAGGAGCAAACACTGTATAACATTAGAATAAATACAAATAATAATTTAATCCTGTACATGTTCAATGCCTAGAACAAATGTCATGAAGTGATTTGAAGAACCTGTGCTGTTTGAAAACAGAAAACAGCTCTCAGCATCTGATAAGAACCACTTAACCAGCACTTCCTTAAGGAAACAAAGGGAATCCACTGAAGTGCTTGCTCATCTTGCAAGAAAACACACGCTTCAACCGAAGAATAAGTCTTACAACAAATGGCCATCTTTGATAGGTTGACAAATATATTAGCTTTGCAAACACTCTGTAAACATGATTAAAACCTATTTGGGACAGAAGTCTGCGAATGTAAAACTCCCAGTGTGGACAACTATGACTTCCTTAGCAGGTCGGTCATGTCCCTCCCAAGTTATATCATAAGGGGACAAATAAGGACCTGGTGATTTTACTTGATAGTGAATGCAAGTGGCTGAATTATTATATATATTTTTTACAATTGCTTACACGCTTAAACATTAATGTAACACACTAAAACTGGTTCTATGAATATACCCTAAAACATCTACCTAATTGCAGAAAGAAGACCATTAACCCCAAAACCAAGAAGCGCCATTACCCTGTTTTCACAGGACAAACAATTGTCTCTGTATATCATTACAGTCACCATGTTGTCAAGTACAGAAAAACACTGCCATTCAATACCCAAACTCAAACTCAATCATCAAAAGTCTTACACTCTCAATAAACAGTTATCATGGTGGAAACACTAACAAGCAAAATAAATAATAAGCAATCAGGGTGTATGTCTGAAAATATGTCAAAGGTAAACTCATCTGTGTTTTGGAACAATGGATGACAAAAGAGAGGAACATGAAGAGGATGGGAGAAGATAGACAAGGGAGAGGAAGGGAAGGAATAACAATTATCTTTAATGACATTCGTGACAGATTCATTTACCATGTTCTAGTACATGGTATGACAATGAGGTTTACTTGGCTGACAGTACAGCCAAAACTGAACTGTTTCATAAATAAAAATAGGTTACTTACTGTAAACTTATCTGACAACTGTGCATAATAAAAATGCAGTTTTAAAATGCATACAGACAAAAATGAAAGTGAAACTCTCTGGCTTAGGTCAGATGCAGTGTGCCAAGCCTAGATACTTTCCACAGTTTCTCTGGACCAAAACTCAATCGTGATACATAAAAAAGTGCTTTTTTCATTATGCATATGAATTCAAACATTTCGGGTGAATTGAAAAATGTACACTTGTTGGAGTTTTTCTAATTTTTAAATGAAGCAATAGAGACTTGTTTACTGTTCCAATTTCATCCTCAAAAGGGGCCGAAAAAATACAATACCAAAAAATATCTTGGAAATGTTTTTATAATGAAGTTAGCAATTTTATGAATTATGGTTTAGACAGAAAATAATGACACACAGGTACATAACTAATGTGTATGTACGTGTGCATAGTACAAAATAATGATCAAATAATTGAAGCTCTACCACAACACTGGAAGAAAATAAAATACATTTCTGAGACTGATCAACAACTAGATATGGTGCAAAATCACTGATATCAATTGAGAAATGTAACATATTTATTTAACGTCAAAACTTTGACATTCATTCACCAATAAGAACATTATCTGGCAATACCGATGGCCGATTACACAATCGGCCAATGACAATTGATATGGATATTTTGTCATTTCTGTACTTGTGTACATTTACAATTACACAATTCTGCTGCTTCTTTCAACAAATGAAAATTCAATCATACAAATGCTATCTTTAATATATTTTTATTACAAAAGACTGATAATGAATGGAAAATGTTATAAATGATGTGATAATACATACACATTCTCTGTGTATTCTACGTAATTGTTCAGTGCCCTCTACTAATATTGGAGTCAAATGGCCTGTGAATATATTAATTTTTTTGCTGTTTATCCTCTTGTTCTTTCATTGAAAATATTCACAAAAATGTTACCTTTAATTGGAGTGAAATAATTGTCCAAAGCATGCCTACCAGAATTATTGGCACCCTAGAATTTCTCATCAGTAGAATATTACTGAACTACATTTCCATTCATATTTAAAGTTTTTTAAGTTCACCTGGGTAATTAGGAACACTTAAGTGGTAAGCCGTGACTTCCTGTTTCACTGGGGTATAAATATGAGGTGACACACAGGCCAAATTGTCATAATCATCCATCACCAGAGTGTGGGAAATTATGTGTGTCAAAAGGTTGTTGAGCTGCGCATATCAGAATATGGCTATAAGAAAATACGTCAGTGGTTGAAAATGCCCATTTCCACTAGCAATAATTACATTTACAGTAAAGATTAAAGTAACTGGACCCTACGCACAGCGAAGAGGATGGGTCGAGTGGCTAAAGAAATTCCAATGGCCATCCCAGTTCCCTGACCTAACCCTGTGGGATGAGCTGAAGAGAAGACTCCACAAGGGTGGACCTTGGAATCTGAGGGATCTGTTGAGATTCTGCATGGAGGAGTGGTCTCATATCCCTTGCCATGTGTTCTCCAACCACATTACGTATTACAGGAGAAGACTCAGAGCTGTTATCTTGGCAAAGGTAAGTTGCACAAAGTATTAAATGATAGGGTGCCAATGAATGTGGCACACATACATCTGAGAAAAATATAAGTTTAATTATGAGAATTTATTTCCATTGTTTTACTTTAGATCTATCTTCATATTTTGATGGAAAGATCAAGAAGATGAACAATAAAGAGATTTGTTTTACAGCCCATTTTGCTCATATTCACCAGGGGTGCCAATATTAGCACAAAATGCCTGGATATACATATAGTGAATAAGGTATTAGACTTCATCAACAAAAAACAAAACTCAGACCAGGTGCTGCTGGAAGTGATGTTGGGGGGGTGGGGGGGTGGGGGGGGTACTCTTCCCTCTGGTTGAAAATATCAAATCCCAGTGCCCTGGAGTGAAGGGTGTTGTCTCTGAGATGGGACGTTAAACTGCTGCTGAGTTCAGTTAAGATGTTAACCCCGGTGTCATGGCTACATTTACAATCTGGCCCTCATATCACCATGGCCGTCGAATCCTTCCCATATTCTAGCTGGCTCATGGTATCCTTTTCTACGCCATATAACTACAAAGAGAGAACTATAGGCACTAAAATGTATGCAATCACTAATATATGGGTAAGAGTGCCAGAAAAATGACTAAAATGGAAATGGAAATAAGCTAGTTTAGTCAGGGAACTTGAGCGATGCATTGACTCAGCTCCATCAGTTTCCTTATCTAAACAGGACGGACTATTTAAGTCAGTCAGGGACTCATTTCTCCTATGCTGCTGGTCATACTAGTATGAGGTTGCCAACCCACCCCTGCTTCCACCTGTTGGTTCTGTTTCCTTCTGCGTGGGGATAGGTCCTCTGTACCTTGCTCATTGCCTGTGTGAGAATATCCCACACCTTTAATTATTGCTGCTCATGTTACAGTTAAATATCATCATTAGTACTATGTATTAATGTCATGTGACGGCAGTGAGTTACCTCAAGGAACAGAACCGCATGCCAACACATCGTACTTGCATTGTTGTCAATAAATGATTGAATCAATAATGTGGGGTTTCCTGTTTGCAAGTTTTTCACAACCAATACAAATTTCCTGAATGTGTACTATACTTTCTCAAAACTATATAACATACTTCTCGAAACGTACATAATATTAACCTAACCCCAGACTTCTCACACAAAAGAAAACAATTTAATCAGTCCCCTTATACATTTTTCACTAAATTACAGACTGTAAATGTTGTCTAAAAATCTGTGAACTGTACAACAAATTCACAAATACTGTAATTGTTCTTTTGGTAGAGGGTTATGCAACATTATTCACCAAAACCTGACATTTAAGTGTTTGAGATAAGTATATGGTTATAATCATAAAATATATTTTTTATTTTGCTTCGGTCTCAAAATCCATAATCTGAACTGGGCCAGATAATTTGACCTACTACTCCATTCAATTTATATTTTCAGATGTTCCGTATATCTTGAAAAATGCCAATGTCTTGATTCATTGATTTGACTAGATTCGTTTTGACTAGATTGTTTTGACTTTCAATTCTAGAAACATTCTGTACAATGTAAAAAGAAGTCTCAAGTACATGTAATTTTCCAGTGCTTTTGTGTGTGCTTATGTATACAGATTCAGTGCACAGATAACTTGTTGGTCAGATAGGTAGGTTTACAGTCGGGATGATTAATGCAACTTTAAACGTCTCAGGTTCGGCTTCACACCCAGAATCCCTCATTGTCATACCATGTAGAAGAATATGGTCAATTCACAATGTCACAAATTGCATTAGAGATCACTGTTCACTGCATTTCCTTGTACTGTATTTGTACTTGTTCAATGACAATATAGTTTAATCTAATCTAATCTGTTCTTCTTTCTCTTCCTCTCCACCTCCGCTCAATCTTCCTCTACCGCTATCTCTATTGCTGTCACCCACTCTTCCAAAACTAAGATAATTTCACCTGTGGCTGTTTTTATTCATACCAACTAATGCCTGTTTGCCTGTTGATAGTGTTTACACCCAGACCACTGAGGGTGTTAGAATTGCCATTCTTTATTTAAGTTTTTGAATGTCAGTGCTTTCTACATGACAACATGATGACAATTGTGCATTACAAAGAGAGTGAGATCCACAGTCTGTATTGTTGTAAAGGATAATCTGAAGGATGCCAGTAAGTCAATAGCTATTGTAATTCTGTTCAAGACCCTCACACAACATCACAGCAGAAAGGAGTGATGTACTGAAAGAGTAAACAATCCAATCATAAAATTCTAGGAAAGATGGGCTGATCTTTGGTCACCAGAGTGAGGAGTTGAAATCGCTTTGGTCAGCTAATGATACTTTACTTGTGAAAGTGGGTAGTGGTGTACATAGCGGTACATAGCGGTTTTCTCCAGTTAGAGGATGGTGGGATGGGATGTGTGAGCGAGTGGACTAACACTTTAAATAAATGAATGAGCTGGGGTACCGACAACATGGAGGGACTTAGAAATGATTGGTTGGTAGTAACAGAAATGACACAAGATATTGTATCTAATATATTCTATTGAAATACAGGGTGCAAATATTTGTCCTTTACCATCAGTGTCAGAGCTGGTCTATCTTTGTTAAAAAATGAAGAGATGAGAGACACAACAGAGATGAAAGTGACATCAAGGAATAGAGAAATGACTGGTAAGAAGAAATGACAAAGATGGAGACAGAGAGACAGAAAGAAATGTTATGCAACAATAGTCCACAGACAGACATGTTATCTTTTTACGCTCCCTCATTAGACTCTGGAAGGTCCCTAGGCAACAAGTAGACTACATTAACTATTTCTTCATACAATACATTTATTTAGCTGATGAAGCGCAGTTGAAAGATGCGGTCAGAGGCTATGTAGCCAGATTTTTTCTATTGTATTTCCATTATCCTTCATAATGGACTGAATATCTCTGAAATAAGCACTTTCAGCAGCTTTCCCTTGTCTATGCGTAAAGTCCTCAGTCAGCGTTCTGCACTTTGCTCTCTAAGTGAACAAAAAACCTCAACTTTCCTCCGCCGGAAACACCCGACGAAATCATACACCCTCCAACAAAGTGTATGAAAAAGAAAAAAAATCTTCTTAGAGAGTAAGATATTTTAATGCAGCTAGATTGTGTGGCTATTTTTTAATAAAAATGTAATTAAAAATGATACTACTTAATTATATCTACAATCAAAATGATCACGCACAAAAAATTTTTTTACAAAAAGAACTATTAGCTAACTAACACTGGCTATATGGTTAAAACATTTTGGTACATGAATGATTAGTTAAAATATGATTGAAATTCATTATTCTTTAAAACTATTTGGAGAAAAGAGAGTATAAAAAGTTCATAAGTGTATGATATAGAGATAGCGATACATTTCAGTGGGTACATGGTGAAGATTAATCCTTACTTATTGGTCAATTTTAAAAAACTGCTTCAAATTCCTGTACAGCTCAGTCTGAAGAGCATGATAGTCGCAATTCATTGGTTGTGGGTTTGATTCCCACGGGGGGGCAGTACAAACATTATATGAAAAATGCGTGAACTCAACCCTGCAAATGACCCCTGATGTGTGCTGCCTACTGTATGATAAAAATGTATATACTGTATGAAACCTTGAAATTATAAATAAAAATAGAAGAAAACAGTGATTTAGAAATATGTGTACTGTTACTTTCAAATATATACATTTAACACTTTCACATTATATAATGATTAGAAATACTTGTTTTCAAATAACATCCTATTGAGCAAAATAAAAGACGTATTTTCAACATCTTAACAGCATCCTTTGATCTGTGGTATATTAATAATAATTTACATCTTACAGTTGGTGAAGGAAAGTAAGAATTGTGAGTAACAATCAAACAAAAGTATATGGTCTTGGTAGGTTATTGCGCGGTGCTAGCGGATATGTGGAGATTAGTTATGAATCACCCAGGTGGTTGCAATATTAGCAACAAATGAGGGGAGCTACACAATTTAAAAAGCTCCAGAAATACATTGTGATGTAAGATCATGCAAAATAAATTACAGCGATTTTCGCAATGTTCAATTAGTACATAATGTGTTGAGAAAAACCATGTAATTGTTGGCTGTAAGTGATTTTGAGTCTTCTCTTTCCTTTGTCATGTTTAGGGGTGTACTGTGAGTCTTCAGATTCTTTGTTTCAACCCTTTGAAGTAAGAGAACAAATCTTTTTGTCAGTATTGCTAAAATAACACTTTAGTGGTACTGAAATATATTTTTTAAATGTTCCCGTTTACATTCATAAAGACAGGTAATCCAAGATTTTATCAGCTGTTGTAACTGAACACATGACACAAAGTTGCCTCTGAGGTACCAACGACAGAGAAGGGCAGCTGTGCCCAGAGTGTGTTACAGAGTTTTTGTAAGTGTGTGTGTGTGTGTGTGTGTGTGTGACAGCATGAGTGTGCGTGTGAATGTGTAAACAAAAACTGGTGCAGATGATGCTCTGAAATTATCCTCACAAAACACTGAATAAGATAATGCCAAACTCAGAAACCCTCTTTCAAATGTATCTTCACCACCCCCATCCCTCAACCGCTTTTCACAACCTTCCTCAGAACATTATATATTCTGATGAAGGTTGTTTGACTGACAGTCAACTACTAAAAATGAATTTGCATACTTTTAGATTTTACAGTGGATACAAAAATGCCAGGTTTCTGTGATGTAAAAGAATGAGACAAAGAGAAATCATGTCAGAACTTTTTCCCCTTTTAATGTGACCTATAATGTGAACAATTCAATTGAAATTTTTTTTTGAAATCTTCAAGGGGGTTAAAATGGAAATTGAAAACCTTAAAATAACCTGATTGCATAGGTGTGCACACCCTCTTATAACTGGGGATCTGGCTGTGTTCAGAATTAACCAATCAAATTCAAACTCATGTTAAATAGAAGTCATTACACACCTGCCATAATTTAAAGTGACTGTGATTAATCACAAATAAAGTTCCGCTGTTCTAGTAGGATTTTCATTACATATTCTTAGTTGCATCTCAGAGCAAAAGCCATGGTCTGCAGAGAGCTTCCAAAGCATCAGAGGGATCTCATTGTTGAAAGATATCAGTCAGGAGAAGGGTACAAAAGAATTTCCAAAGCATTAGATATACCATGGAACACAGTGAAGACAGTCATCATCAAGTGGAGAAAATTTGGCACAACAGAAACATTACAAAGAACTGGACGTCCCTCCAAAATGTATGAAAAGACGAGAAGAAAACTGGTCAGGGAGGCTTCCAAGAGGCCTACAGCAACATTAAAGGAACTGCAGGAAATTCTAGCAAGTACTGGCTGTGTGCTACATGTGACAACAATCTCCCGTATTCTTCATATGAATGGGCTATGGGGTTGGCTGGCAAGATGGAAGCCTTTTCTTACAAAGAAAAACATCCAAGCCCAGCTGAAGTTTGCAAAAACTAACATCAAGTCCCCAAAAGCACATGGGAAAATGTGATATGGTCTGATGAAACCAATGTTGAACTTTTTGGCCATAATTCCAAAAGGTATGTTTGGTGCAAAAACACCACTGCACAATCAACCAAAGAACACCATACCCACAGTGAAGCATGGTGATGGCAGCATCATGCTTTGGGGTAGTTTTTCTTCCGCTGGAACCGAGGCCTTAGTCAGGGTGGAGGGAATTATGAACAGTTCCAAATACCAGGCAATTTTGGCACAAAACCTTCAGGCGTCTGTTAGAAAGCTGAAGATGAAGTTCACCTTTCAGCACGACAACAACCCAAAGCACACATCCAAATCCACAAAAGCATGGCTTCACCAGAACAAGATTAACCTTTTGGAAAGGCCCAGCCAGAGCCCAGACCTGAATCCATTTGAAGATATGTGGGGTGATCTGAAGAAGGCTGTGCACAGAAGATGTCCTCGCAATCTGACAGATTTGGAGCACTTTTGCAAAAAAGAGTGGGCAAATATTGCCACGTAAAGATGTGCCATGCTAATAGATTCCTACCCAAAAAGACTGAGGGTTGTAATAAACTTAAAAGGTGTTTCAACAAAGTATTAGTTTAAGAGTGTGCACACTTATGCAACCAGGTTATTGTGAATTTTAACATTTTTATTTTTCCCCTTCAAAGATTTCAGTTTGTTTTTCAATTGAATTGTTCACGTTATAGGTCACATTAAAGGTGGAAAAAGTTGTGACATGATTTATCTTTGTCTCATTCTTATACATCACAAGGACCTGGCATTTTAACAGGGGTGTGTAGACTTTTTATATCCTCTGTAAAATCTAAATATTGACATTTACCTTCCTCAGTGCACAGTTCAAGAGTGATATCAAGTGATTTTATATAGTATTTGAAAAGCCAGATTTTCAGTGGTTTTCTGAAAATGTTCAAAGACTAATTATTTTGGACTGGAAACAGACAAGGATCGAAAAAAATCTATTCACAAAATGTTAAATGTATTTTGAAAATGTACTAAATCGCTACATGTTCCAGACCAAGTGCCGTGGGTATAGAAATTCACCATCCACTTGCAACGTGTCCACCTTTTTTTACACACATTACCCCAAAATAACCATGTGAAAATATGTAAATAATTCTAAAAATACATTTAAATTAAACCAGTAAAATACCCTATTTGGATAATTGAACACGCTCACGAGTTAATAATATGTGGAACCACCTTTGGCTTGAATTACAGCCATGAGTCTCTTTGAGGAAATCTCTTCTAACTTTGCACACCTTGACGGTGCAATATTTGCCAATTTTTCCTTGCAGAATTGTTCAAGCAAGGTCACATTTTTATGTAATTACACAGATTCTTGATTGTATTTAGGTCGGGCCTCTGACTAGGCCACTCAAAGTCATTAACCTCATCCTTCAGCCACAACACGGTTGCTTTGGCGGTGTGCTGTGGGTCATTGTCATGTTGAAATGTGAACCATCTTCAATTTTCAACTTACACCTCAAGAATTGGTCAGTATTTTGAACTGACACTTTTCCCTTCTATCCTGACAAGTGCTACAGGTCCTGCTGAAGTAAAACACCCCCGTAACAGGACACTGCGGGGGTGTTCTATGGGAAGAAAGATGTATTGGGTTGGAGCCAGACATATCATTCTGAAGCTCCTTCAATGTTGCCACTGGCCTCTCAGTAGCCTCTCTGATCAGTCTGATCTGGGTGTTGCCAAACACCACTTGTGGAGTCCTCCATGAACAACTGCTTTTATTCTGAAACACTTGTTATCACTACAGTTGGTCACAGATTAGCTTGATTTGTGATCTTAAAGGTGGTTATACCTTGCAAGTTTGCAGCTGGAATCTAAGAGGGTGTTACATTTTTATTTCTTTATTAATTTTTAGAATTCTATTTTCACTTCCGGCAAATCAAGCTGGAAAAAGTCAGATTCCATATTTTGAAATGGGCTGGTGACTTTCTATACCAACTGTATATCTTGTAGCTGTGACAACTGACATTACTCGTAGACACTCCAGAACGGGCTATTACAATATCTATTAATTGCTGAATTGTTTTCCCCCTACTTCATAGACATTGTTATTCATCTGTTCTCATGCTGTGTGAGTGGCAGAGAACATGTAAACAATGTAATTTACGTCTTTGAAGCATACAGTAAGCAGACAAGTCACAATCATTTCAAGATTGTTGTACATGACCACAGTAATGACACATAAATGTTGTACCCACTTACTAACCAACATGGTGCTTCAAACATCCCAAATTTAGTTTCAAACCAACATAAATGATGTGTCTGTATTAACGACTGCAGCTCTGAAGCCAAATTTATTCATCCATCTTTTTAAATCTAGTCAACTGCAGTCATATTTAACTATTATCATATTTCGACAAAATTTATTTTATATTTTTTATGATTTTGCCAAACTATATATTTAATAATCACACCAATTGTGCATGTTTACAATAAAAAACTAATAATACTTTGTCAGTGTTTATATTATTATTATTATTGAGTGCAGTTTAATTTAATTTCATAAGTAAATAGATAAACTGCTAGATCACATTGAGAGGCCTTTAATTTAGATGCCACAGTTCTATTCTGACAGCTGTTGGGTTCAGTTGTGTTAGCATCATACATCTTAGGAAAACTGACATGAGAACAGAAATACGATCACATGGAAAATTAGCAAAAACTTGGAGAGTTTTGAAAAGAAAGAGGACAAAGAGATTTGGTAAAGATAATAGGTAGGATAATTAAGATGAATAATAATAATAATTCTGGAAAAACAATCATATACAGTACTGGTGCTGATTACGATGATTACATGATGAGTATGGAAACCAATATCGCCATGTCATAAAGGCAGAGAATATATGTTGCTACTGCTAAAGGCTACATGCAGAAACAATGGAATAGGAGAGAAGAATGGGGACAAAAATGCCAAACATCCAAAAACGTGTCAACAAACCTACTTTTAATGTAGGCTAAACATAGAGTACACTAAATATTCACACACACACACACACACACGCACACAAACACCCTTGTACACAGATTTGGTACTGTATAGAGTAACTGAAATTCAATCAAGGCCATCACTCCTACCTCGCATCATCTTCACTCCTCGAGTCTTCTTGTCCCACTTTCACAAACTGGATTTAACTCGATCTTACCCTGCACCTCACACTCTTCGTTTACCTATAACAATCTCTCTGTTCTCCAGCCCTTCTCTTCACTGTCCTTTCTCTCACGCAGTGTCTGTCATTGCACGTATAGCATGTTTGGGCCCCCTGCATCTGTCATTCACTCAGTTTGTGTGTGTGTGTGCGTGTGTGCATGTGTGCATGTATGTGTGTGTGTGTGTGTGTGTGAGAGAGAGAGGGAGAAAGAAAGAAAGAGAGAGAGAGAGAGAGAGAGAGAGAGAGAGAGAGGGCCTTTCCCCTGTCTCTCTCACTCTCTCTCTCTCTCTGTCTCTTACGGCACATATTTCCCCACTGTTACCCACTCAACATCAAAGCCTTAACCACTCTCTGTCCCCACCACTCTTTAACCCTCAAATTGAAATACAAATGAGACGTATTTGGCAGTAAAAGACACACTCGAATTCTCTAACACTCTAGCAGAGGCTAAAAGAATTACTAGTCAATTGAGCGTGGAGTGACTTCTAAAACAGACAATAATGAAAGAGCTTTCTGATGATACACATCAAATTATACTTCAAAGGGAAAACAAGAACAACGAGAACACCCCGCCATTTTAAATTGCCTACCCACACCCCAAATTAACAGGTGTTATTGAGAGTAGCAAACCAGCCCATAAACTCCACCACATGCGAAAAATAGGCTATCTGATGACATCTGCTTCCAGATGCCAGAGTACCAATATAGAGTTTGTCTTTAAACCCAAATGCTTCAGAGTGGTGTACCATAGATGAATACACAGGGACACAGGTGCTACAACACTGAGGGTACCACAAAGACCTGTGTGGGTGTGAGAGTGTGTGGGTGTGTGTGTGTGAGAGAGTGTGTGTGTGTGTGGCCCAGTACAGGTGCAAACGTGTGCAAATACTCGCAATCCCAGGCATAACCGCACTGAATGCAAATATATAACTAGCACACATATAGTACACAGGCACGTGTCATGGGGCGTGTTGACGAACATGTGACTGTACAGACAACAACACATCAACAAACAGACAGCAGCACTTACTTAAGTGAGTCTTCTTGGATACAGAGCCTCCTGAAGAAAAGTAAAGATCAGTTAGATTCAGGCTTTAACACAAGAGACACCATCTTTCACATCTAATGGCAATGCTCAACAGTAATGTAGGTTCAGGTCCTCGAAACTCAATCACAGGGGTCAGCTGCCGGTCTGTCCCACGCGCCAACGGAGGAGAATTGGGTCGATGTCTGGATGGTTTGCACACATGCCGGTCCTCTGCGCTGAGGGCCTGATGCCTTACAGTGCCTGTTGTATGAAATGGTTGTCTTACAGTATGGGAAGCGTTGTGGAAAAGCCTTCTGATAGAGGCGGCTGAGAGGGGAGTGTGAGCTGACTGACAAGCAGCGGGTGAATGCAGTATGAATTCTGCCTCTGCCTCACTCACACACTCACTGACTCACTCATTCACTCACACACACTGACAGACACTCACCTTAGCGTGTAAGACAGACAGACAGACACAGTTACAGTGAAGGACGGTGGGAGTCTACCCGTCTACCCGTCTGACCACAAAAAGTTCAGATTAAAGTAGGGATGTATATACGCGTGGGGTTAGTTTCCAAGCTGGGGTGTGTATTTTTAGTGTGTGTGCGTGAGTATGTGAAGAGAGAGGGCAGATGAGATAAACATCACTGGGTGGAGGCAGGCAGCTCTACTCGGTGTCTTTGTGTCTGGGCTACAGGAGGTCTTCTGTGGCTTTCACTACTTTCCTCTCTCCATTAAATCACTTTTTGCTTAATAGGCAGAACACAGTAGTGAGGTGAAAGCAGCTCACACAGAGAAAACACCTTGACAGGCAACAGAAAACACCAAGTACAGACTGCTTTTCATGTTTCTACACATTGCATTAACTGTATTACCAGTATTATATTATTTAAATCCACATGACTAAATGCAATTTTCCTGCAGTATCCTATCATAAAGGCGGGATTTTAGTCCCTTCAAACTCCTCAGTGCTGTTCAATGGACTGTAAATGTTGGCCATGGTGGCGACTCACAAGTCAGTTTTATGTGATTACAAGCTAAACCTAATGCTAAGTGCTACTGATCTTATTCCAGTCAGAAGTGCAGTGACACCTGACACACACAGCCAGAATAAAACCTGACCCATGAAACCTGACCTATGAAACCTGACCCATGACAACTAACCTATGACACTGGACCTATGAAACCTGACCCATGACACTTGACCTATGAAACCTGACCCATGACACCTGACCTATGAAACCTGACCCATGACAACTAACCTATGACACCGGACCTATGAAACCTGACCCACGAAACCTGACCCACGACACCTGACTTATGAAACCTGACCCATGAAACCTGACCCATGACACCTGGCCCATGAAACCTGACCCATGACACCTGACCCATGACACCTGACCTATGCCACTGACAGACAGAGGCACGACATGGGAACTAATTGAGGTGTGTTGCATGAGAGCCCCTTCTTCTCCGGTTAATACACGTCTCCCCGCTCCACAGACACTGCTGGTTAATACACGTCTCCCCACTCCACCGACACTGCTGGTTAATACACGTCTCCCCGCTCCACAGACACTGCTGGTTAATACACGTCTCCCCGCTCCACAGACACTGCTGGTTAATACACATCTCCCCGCTCCACAGACACTGCTGGTTAATACACGTCTCCCCGCTCCACAGACACTGCTGGTTAATACACGTCTCCCCACTCCACAGGAGCTGCTGGTAAATACACATCTCACAGATGTGCCACTTGGGAGGCCATTGCTCAACCTCTTTTTTAACAGAGACAGTGTGAAAGCGAGAGGGCAGGGTTTTTTCAGAAAGGGCACTGGGAAAAATTCAGACCCATGTACAATCCATGCCACCCAATTGTCCACTTTATTATTTATTTCTTATATGTTAGCATAAATATTAACCCGTTCCCTATATCAGTCCCTCTCTGGAATGTAGCAGCAGTATACTGTTTTTCTCTTTGCCTAACTAGATGTATAGGTTATTGAGAACACATTAAATCTTACTATGATGATCTGTCCAATCTGTTCAGTGATACAAATATAATAATAAGCAATAACACAGATTAAAAACATACACAAACACAGCTTTAAAGACTTTAATCTCCTTTCATCAATGCAACAGTTGTGCTCCAGTGTCTTGTCTTCCATTAAAACCCATTATCACAGTGCTGTGATAATGTATGCAGCTCTCTTACTAATTTACAGGACATTATCATAGCCAGAGTTAAGCAGAAATACAACTCTGTCATTAACTCAGTACATTAATATAGCATTGCAGGCATTGCAGGCTTAGTCTATGTGCTTTTTTGTTGTAGTAATTACCAATTTACCATGACATCAGCATGTATTGAGTTTGCTTTTTGATTTCTGTAAGGCTTTTTAGTATGAACTTCTTTTTTCCATGAACTTCCACCTTAACGTGGTGGAGGGGTTTGAGTACCTGAGTGACCCTAGGAGCTATGTTGTCTGGGGCTATATGCCCCTGGTAGGGTCTCCCAAGGCAAACAGGTCCTGGGCGACGGGTTAGACTAAGAGCGGTTCAAAAACCCTTTAATGATGGAAACCATTTTGAGGATCGTGATGTCGCCCGGTATGGCGCAGCCGGGGCCCCACCCTGGAGCCAGGCCCGGGGGTGGGGCTCGTATGCAAGCCCGAAGGAGCGACGTGGGGCTGCCTTCCCGTGTGCTCACCACTTGCAGGAGGGACCATAAGGGGTCGGTGTGTAGAGGATCGGGCGGCAGTCGAAGGAAGGGGCCTAGACAACCCGATCCATGGACACGGAAACTAGTTCTAGGGACGTGGAACGTCACCTCGCTGGCGGGGAAGGAGCCTGAGATTGTGCGTGAGGTTGAGAGGTTCCGACTAGAGATAGTCGGGATCACCTCTACGCATGGCTTGGGCTCTGGAACCACACTCCTTGAGAGAGGATGGACTCTTCACCACTCTGGAGTTGCCCATGGTGAGAGGCAGCGGGCTGGTGTGGGTTTGCTTATAGCTCCCCAGCTCTGCCGACATGTGTTGGAGTTTACCCCGGTGAACGAGAGGGTCGTTTCCCTGAGGCCTACGTGTCGGGGATAGGTCTCTCACTGTTGTTTGTGCCTACGGGCCGAACGGCAGTGCAGAGTACACAACCTTCTTGGAGTCTCTGGGAGGGGTGCTGGAAAGTGCTCAGACTGGGGACTCCATCGTTTTTCTGGGGGACTTCAACGCCCACGTGGGCAACGACAGTGACACCTGGAGGGCCGTGATTGGGAGGAACGGCCCCCCTGATCTGAACCAGAGCGGTGTTCAGTAATTGGACTTCTGTGCTAGTCACAGTTTGTCCATAACGAACACCATGTTCAAGCGTAAGGGTGTCCATCAGTGCACGTGGCACCAGGACACCCTAGGCCGTTGGTCGACGATCGACTTTGTTGTCGTTTCATCTGACCTGAGGCCGTATGTTTTGGACACTCGGGTAAAGAGAGGGGCGGAGCTGTCAACTGATCACCACCTGGTGGTGAGTTGGATCCGATGGCGGGGGAGGAAGCTGGACAGACTCGGCAGACCCAAGCGTACTGTTAGGGTCTGCTGGGAACGTCTGGCTGAGTCTCCTGTCAGAGAGATCTTTAACTCCCACCTCCGGCAGAGCTTCGACTGGATCCTGAGGGAGGCTGGAGATATTGAGTCCGAGTGGACCATGTTCTCCACCTCCATTGTCGAAGCGGCCGCTCAGAGCTGTGGCCGTAAGGTCTCCGGTGCCTGTCGAGGCGGCAATCCCCGAACCCGGTGGTGGACACCGGAAGTAAGGGATGCCGTCAAGCTGAAGAAGGAGTCCTATCAGGCCTGGTTGGCTTGTGGGACTCCTGAGGCAGCTGACGGGTACCGGCAGGCCAAACGGACTGCAGCCTGGGTGGTTGTGGAGGCAAAAACTCGGGCCTGGGAGGAGTTCGGTGAGGCCATGGAGAAGGACTATCGGCTGGCCTCGAAGAGATTCTGGCAAACCGTCCCGGCGCCTCAGGAGAGGGAAACAGTGCCCTACCAACGCTGTTTACAGTGGAGGTGGGCAGCTGTTGACCTCAACTGGGGATGTCGTCGGGCGGTGGAAGGAGTACTTCGAGGATCTCCTCAATCCCGCCGTCACGTCTTCCATTGAGGAAGCAGAGGCTGAGGGCTCAGAGGTGGACTCATCCATCACCCGGGCTGAAGTCACTGAGGTAGTCAAGAAACTCATCGGTGGCAAGGCACCGGGGCAGGATGAGTTCCGCCCTGAGTACCTCAAGTCTCTGGATGTTGTGGGGCCTTGGGGTCTTGGTTGATACGCCTCTGCAGCATCGCGTGGCGGTCAGGGACAGTGCCTCTGGGATGGCAGACCGGGGTGGTGGTCCCTCTTTTTAAGAAGGGGGACCGGAGGGTGTGTTCCAACTATAGGGGGATCACACTTCTCAGCCTCCCCGGGAAAGTCTATGCCAGGGTTCTGGAGAGGAGAATACGGCCGATAGTAGAACCTCGGATTCAGGAGGAACAGTGTGGTTTTCGTCCAGGCCGTGGAACACTGGACCAGCTCTATACCCTCTACGGGGTGTTGGAGGGTTCATGGGAGTTTGCCCAACCAATCCACATGTGCTTTGTGGATTTGGAGAAGGCATTCGACTATGTCCCTCGCGGCATCCTGTGGAGGGTGCTTCGGGAGTCGGGGGTACTGGGTCCTTTGCTAAGGACCCTCTTTGGTAACCATGCTAATTGGTACCATGTCTTTGGCGACGTGAAATGTTATTGAATCTGTTATTTCTCTCTGCCGTTTGGAACCTTTCTGGTATGGTGTAATACTGGCAAATGCATCGGTAATAGATTTTAGCTTTGGACGGCATTGAGATGCTTTGCACTCGTCATACGAAGATTTGTGGTGCCGTCTTAAATAACTGAACAAATTGATCTTGTTGTGGCAACAATTGCAAGGCACTCTCGACAAAGTACCTGTTTTTGGTCAACATCATCCTGTCTTTGGCCGATGCATTTCTTTTTGCAACAACATTTTCTATTTTGGTCTTTTTTGCCTGCTCCTCGCTCATCATTTGGTCACGTGCAAGCAGAGCCTGCATGTCAACTGAGTGCAGCAACGAACCGTGTTTAAAATAATAATAAACTGTGTATCCAATAACTCATGAATCAGATTAAATCAGACAGATATAATGCTGGTTTTCCATTTGAAAAAAATCTATATTGTAGACTGATATATGTTTATCTTACTAAATCGCACGTTCTGACTATCGCAATGTCGATGCTGAAACGTTATATCGTGCAGCCCTACTACAGAGTAGGATGGACAGACTTGATTATACAGCACAGTATACATTTCAGCAATACGTCCAGTTTCAGATGTAGGCATTAAATTGACAATTATATATCTAAGGCTGAAGTCTATGAAGCTATGCCTATGTACATATAGGTCTGGAAAATAAATGGATACTGACACAAGTTTTGTTATTTTGGCTGTTCACCAAAATATATTCAAGTTACAGTGAAATAATGAATATATGCTTAAAGTGCAGTCTCTCTGCTTTAATTTGAGGGTATTCACATCTAAATTGGAGGAAGGATTTAGGAATTAACGGCTCTTAAATATGTAGCCCCCTCTTTTTCAAGGAACCAAAATTAATTGGACAATTGACTCAAAAGCTGTTTCATGGACAGGTGTGGGATATTCCTTCATTGTTTCTTCATCAATTAAGCAGGTAAAAGGTCTGGAGTTAATTCCAGGTGTGGCATTCGCATACAGATGCCGTTACTGTGAACCCACAACATGTGGTCAAAAGAGCTCTCAATACAAGTGAAACAATTTTTTATCCACCAGAGCGATAGCAGGAACATTAGGATTGGCCAAATCAACAGTTTGTTACATTCTGCGAAAAAATAATGCACTGGTGAGCTCTGCAACACAAAAAGGCCTGGATGTCCATGGAAGACAACAGTGGTGGATGACCGCAGGATCCTTCCCATGGTAAAGAAAAACCCTTTCACAACATCCAGCCAAGTGAAGAACACTCTCCAGGAGGTAGGCATATCATTATCCAAGTTTACCATAAAGAGAAGCCTTCACAAGAGCAAATACAGAGGGTTCACCACAAGGTGCAAACCATTCATAAGCCTCTAGAATGGAAAGGCCAGATTAAACTTTGCCAAAATAACTAAAAAAGCCAGCCCAGTTCTGGAACAGCACTCTTTGGACAGATGTAACTAACATCAACCTGTACCAGAATGATGGAAGAAATTATGGAGAAGGCTTGGTACGGCTTACCACATCATGTGTAAAACACGGTGGAGGCAGTGTGATGGCTTGGCCATGCATTGCTTTCAGTGGGACTGGGTCACTGGTGTTTATTGATGATGTGACAGAAGACAGAACAGCCAAATGAATTCTAAAGTGTATAGGGATATATTGTCTGCTCAGATTCAGCCAAATTCAGCAAAGTTGATTGGACGGCGCTTCACATTACAGATGGAAAATGACACAAAACATACTGCAAAAGCAACCCAGGAGTTTAAAGGCAAAGAAGTGGAATATTCTGCAATGGCCAAGTCAATCACCTGATCTCAACCCGATCGAGCATGCATTTCACTTGCTGAAAACAAGACGTAAGACAGAAAGACCCACGAACAAAAAACAACTGAAGAGAGCTGCAGCAAAAGCCTGGCAAACATCACAAAGGAGGAAACCCAGCATTTGGTGATGCCTTCACATTACAGACTTCAAACAGTCATGGCCTGCAAAGGATTCTCAACAAAGTATTACATTTGAACATTTAATTTATGATTGTGTTAATTTGCCCAATTATATCTGAGCCCCTCAAATAAGGGGACTGTATATGAAAATGATTGCAATTCCTAAATGTTTTATATGATATTTTTGTTCAACCCCTTGAATTAAAGCTGAATGTCTGCACTTCAATTGCATCTCGGTTGTTTCATTTCAAACTCACAGACCCAACATTGTGAACATTGTGTCAGTGTCCAAATATTTCCGGACCTAACTGGGGATGTCAACGGATGACTTCATTTATTGGGTGATATTTGAATAAGACTACAGATACATTTAATGGATGAAGTGGGATAGAGACTCAGGGAATCTAATTTGAGAGACACGGAAAGATTTTAGTTGCTGAGAATAGCAGCCGGCCCAAAACAGCAAAGAGCTAATCCTGTGTCTTATATCGGATTATTGCCATGTTTACTCTCAAGAAGCAAGTATTACACCGCCAGGTGGACAAGAGGAGAAAAGGGGTGAGTTAATGAGAGAGTGAGAGAGAGAGACAGATAGATACAAAGTCAGATACAGAGACAGATAGATACAAAGACTGATACAGAGAGAGAGAGTGAGAGAAAATGGGGCTATAAGAGGGATGGGAGAAGAGAGAATGAACAAGCCAAGATGGCAAAGAGAAAATAGGGAGCCTTGGTAATCTGACAGAGAGAAAGAGAGATAGCGTGTTTGTTGTGGGTGCAGACTCTCAATAAAAGAGTGAGAATAAGACAAGAGAAACAGTGAGGGGGGACAAAAAAAGAGTGAAACAGAATGAGGAAGTGGAGAGATAAGCATGAAGAATGGCCCAGAGTGATAGGGAAGGAGGGGGCTGTGAGGGTCTGATTCAGACACTTGATGAGAAACGAACAAGGTCTGTCACAGGGACACTTACACAGAACCCCAGGAAATATCGAGGGGTTCTCACATTGGTTAATGTTGCCTAACAGCTGTGTCGGGTAGCACACGCGAACACCACGGCTGCAGTATGGCCATGTACACACAGACATCAATTGTTAAATGTGCACGTGTTGCAACATTTTCATTTCACTCAATCCATAAACAAATGGCGAAATGTGAATTTGGATAGTTTATAAATATATATGCCTACACATGGGACTATTAGTTAATCAATAATCACTATGTGAAATCTCACCTTTTTTTACGGGTTCCTCAGTCGTGATGGGGTCGGGTGATTCCGGCTCCTCATATTCCATAACTCCCCTGTCAAAGCAAACTGCGTGTACACCCACCTCACACTCGTGGAACAATCTTGCTCATACAAACGGACCTTTTCTATAGTGTAGCCTAATATACACCGCGTTTTTCTATGTTCTTAATATACTACGCAAGCACCATAAAATTGCAGGTTATTAAACTTATCTTTAATTCTAATGTACAGGCCTACCGGCTGTTCTAGCGGCCGGGATGGCGCAAGCGCTACAAAACATGCACAGCCATCTATTTGAGTCTCTACTGTCATTTACTACAGCCTGCCAATATCTTTGTCATTCTTTCATTCGGTGTTGTCACTTTCTCCATATTCCGTCATTTCTTCAAGTAGGTATAATAGCGGTCAACTTTTTTGACCGAACTTCCTTGTGTGCGCGGTTCAGGCTACTCCGGTTTCACCCACTTGCTCTTTGTGCCCTGGCTGTCCCGAGCTTGCGCTCCCAGTTATGTCACCAGGAATTATGTAACAAACTCACCGCGGGTTGTTTGTTGTAGCAAGTCATTCTTTTTTCTAGTGCACAGTAAGACATAGCTTTACCAAATAATTTTACCTAAATAATATGAGGACAGTCACGCAACGCATAAAACAAAATAAAACAGTTAGGCCTTTAAAAGCTAGATAAATGAAGAACAAAAAACAAAGACAAGTACAATCAGAAGGTTGATATTTATAAGGAAACTATTTGCTTAGATATCCCTGATATCATTAAGCTGCATATCACCCCCTTCTTGAATCTTTAGTCCAAATGTCCAAAAGATCTGCAACTTCTGCACTGACAGACACAGGCAGCTAGCCTTCCAAAAGGGTATAAATATGAGGCATCAGGGGTCATTCCCAAAGCTCAGTGAGAGAAAGCCCATCTGGCCATGCAGGGGCATCCTCTGGAGCGACATGGAACTGGGTTGACATTCTGTGGACTTCGTCATTGATGAAACATCGGACCTCAATACACTTTTCTCATCCCAAAAGCAGAATGTTACTAACTCAGTTGGCTAGGTTTTTATAGATTTTACCCTTAGCCAGTTTACATTTTTTTTAGAAAGTGCAGGACACAGTCACACTTTACAGAGTAGGTGTTTTCTAACAGAAACATGTCAGCACCTAGGCTGTCTTTGTTAGGTTATACATCTTTGGCTTCTGCACGTTTGATCACTTCCCCAATGCATCCCTATTAAAAACTAAATGAGTCACTATTGGGACAAATTATGTTGCATGGACACTTCACAGGTAAAAATCTAAAAATTAGAATTGATAATATAATGTGTGATTATTTCTTACATTTATTTTATATAGTGCTATTACATACCTTTGTATTGACCTTTTTTAATATTATTCACCTGTTTATTAAGTCTGAACATTTAGCATTGATTGTTATCTGCTTACAATGTTCTGTTTTGTAATGTATTTAGTATAAGTGCATTTATTTAATTACATGTTTCTCATTAGATGAAAAGTGACCGGCTTTGTTAGTGTTTCAGCTAACAATTGATTATTTAAAGGGTTAACGATCCAAAAGCCTATTTTAACCATTACATAATCTACAACGCACCGATCAGCAAAACACACATTGTATGTCACCTATAACAGTGTTCCCGTTAATTTTGGTGTGGTCTCAAGAATCTCAACCTCTGCCTTTCCAACTGTGGTAGTGTCGGTTGCAGTTTTTAGCATTGCGCAACAAAACTGCGTCAGTGCTCCGCTTTAAAATGTAGATGTGTGGCTTGGCCACTGGTGGTTTCCTTAGATGCAAGGCCATCAATCAGTACAGAGATCAATCAGATAAATAAATGACTGACAACTGGGCCACAGATTTTGACAATCCAATGAGATAAAAGTAAGACAAAACATCTTATTTCTCATAGTGAAAGATACAAAGGTGACATAGAATGTGTGTGTGTGTGAGTGTGTGTATATGTGTGTAAGCACATGCGTGTTTAGGTGGTTTTAACTAAAGTAAATGAGAGATGTCCACATCAGTTACCCTGCACCCTTACTCCTCAAAGCCCATCTGACCACACGCAAGCCTCTCTCTGTCTCACACCACACACACACACACACTAATCCCATCTGGCTCTAGACCCACCCAACCCTGAGGACAGAAACCCGAGGGGCCTAAAGGAGGAGGTGCGGGCTGTTACAGCAAACCACACACACACACAAATACTCTATTAACCACACCGCTTTACCCTGTGTGCATGTGTGTATTTCATGAGGGACGCTGCAAAGTGAGGGCATCCAGGGAAACACAAGTTACATGAAAAAGCTCAGAGAAACTGGCCACTTTCATCAGTTGGTTGCCATTTCTGGTACATGTATTTTGGTGCCTAGGATGCAAGCCTAAGTCAAGTAGAAGTTAGAAGTGGACAGATTTCAGTATTATCCCCCTAGTTGCATTCTCAGTGGTGACTGTGATCTGCTGAGTTTCTGCTGACAGAATCCTCAGAACTCTCAGATGTGGACAATGTGTGAGTTGTTACGGTAACGCTAGATGCCATTCATTTATTACTGGAAGGGCTTCATTCACAAAGAGGGAGGGGCCATAGACCAGACAGACTGACAGAGAGCTTCACCGATAGACTGCAACAAAGAGAGCGAGGAAGGAAGGAAGAGAGGGGAGGGGAAGGAAGGAAAAAGGGGGCGAGAGACAGAGGTTGTCACGATGAGAGGTCAATGGTCCTGTGTATTTGTTAAAGCATGCAACACTGTACTTGTGGTTTTGATTCCCACGGGTGGTCAGCATGAGAAAAAAAGTACGAAAATGAATGCACTCACAAATGTATGCTGTTACAGATAAGAGCGTCTGCTGAAAAACTACATATGAAAAATACAGATAGACAAAGAGTAAGCTTTATGACATCAAATAAATATACAGTTTAGTCATTTCGACACAGAATTGAACTCACAGTCCTGGCGTTGTAAGTGCCATTCTTAATCAAATGTGCTACGTTGTTTATTAACACACGGAACAGTCTGAAAATAACACTAGTTATCACAATGCAAATGACTTTATTCTCAAATATTATTAACAACATAATATTCTTAAACCTAATATCAAACCGTAAATACATAGGACTCAAGAAGTAAGGTCTTATTCAAGAGGTCATTAACTGTGGACCAATAAATTATTAGCAAAGATAAAAAAAAATATCAAAAGGCCTCTTTAAATAAATTCTAATGATAAAAATATAATAAAGTAGTTAAAATACAATATATACACTGCCCGTTATATAGTCTGGTCTGTAATCAGTTGCAACCCTGATATGAGCAAAACAGACTGCTTAAAATAACACAAATATGGAGGTATATTGTATTCAAAAACAAATTTTTTGTAATATTATAATTGCTCTGAAAACTAGATTTTGTTTATTGGGTAACCAATTATACAGTCAAGTCTTTGTATTATACAGTCAAGTCTTTTTACAGACTCTTTGTAAAGATTAAACTGAGCCTATTTTTTTAAAGTTGTGTGAAAGAGGGAACAATCTTAGACCAAATTCTTGATATCTTTCTTATGGACTGCCCTTTTCTCTCTTCCTAACCCTTTCTTTTTAAGTTTGTTAAAATTACTTGATAAACAAGATCTCATTTGAACAGCAATAGTTTTATAATGTTTATTTTGCTACCACCCCCCCCCCCCCAAGGGTGCCAATAATGGACTTGACTATATAATACAATAAACCATAGGTTGTACTGAAACATAGGTAAAATGCTTCAATCTGACTGAAGCCATTAGTCGAGCACAGAAACAGTACTCACGAACTGTTATATCTACGACAGATGCAGCTGTACAGCTCAGAACATCAGGTGTCTCAGGCAAATTGCTAGTGCTAAGAAGATTGCAGGCAAACACTCTCATTCGCACACCCACGCACGCACACAAAAGGCAGTCAGTGCTGTTTGCTGATGCGTTTTTTTGTTTTTTTTCTGGTTGGTCAATGGTCCGGATAATCCATCACCCTCCTAATAGGTTTCCCATAGTGATCGACACAAACAGCCCTTAGAGAGGGAGAAAAGAGCATCACAGAACGGATGAAACATACGGGAAACATAACGTGTGTGTGTGTCGCTTAACCTCGGACATGTTGGTGTGGATAACAGTACCTGTGGCCTCTGTGTGGAGTTTGGAGCCGTCCGTGTTGGTCACTTGACAGGAAACAAAGGTTTTCCGTCCCTCCTTCTTATCCAGTGAGCAGGTGAGCAGCACCGTGCTGCCCAATGGGATGGGGCTTTGGATTGAGGAAAACATTTGCAATGAGTACAAATGTTTACAACAAATGTATTCATAAAACTTTGAATTAACATGTGGCCTAAGGTGTTTCCGGATGTGTAGGCCTTTGCCATTGGTTTACATCTACTGCTGTGGCAAGGGTTTCAATCTAGCTCACTGCTCTTTCAGGCAAAACTATCATCTATTTTTCCCCACCTTTTCTTTGTTTTTCCCCCGGTTTTGCTTCCCCCAATAATATCCAATTTGTGATTAAGCCCCAGCTTCATCACAGAGACTCCCGTCAGACATGGGACAGTTACTGTCGAGATGTGTCTTCTGAAGCACACCAGATGCTGCTCTGGTTCTGACACGTAAAAGGAACTGGACAATGAGACTGATTAGATGAGTAAACCCCGGCCCAGGCCGTATGATAGCAATGGTAAAGAGGTACTCAGGGAAACGTTCAGTATTCAGTCAGCATGCCTAGTTGGACGTGGATTACCCATACTTCATGTGCGCCGTAGAGAAAGGTCGCACTGACAATGGCTCTGCATTCGCTACATCGTTTTTTGCATATTACTGTTTATATTGTTTTTATTTTTGTTCATTCTGCATTGTTGCTCATTCACTATGATCGGCTAGCCCTTTTGGACATCATGTATATTATTGTAAAATATGTAAACTTTGTTTTTTAATTTGATAGCTGTGGTTCAGTGTAAAGAACAAAATGGCAGGCACCAAATTCAAAATAAGGCCAAGGACAAGATAAAGTGCATAAATAAAGTGACTTGCTATATCTCCAAGAGGCCTCTTTATAGCTTATACCTCCGAAGTTATAAAATTAGAACTGCAAAACAAATTAATCAAAATGGGACCAAGTAAAGGTGTAAAAGCAGATGTCAACCGATAAAGACTTTTCAAGGTTGTTACAGATTATTAGGATACAAAAAAGGTGATAACCGATTAATCATCATACAGTATGTTCTATCTTTTTATGATGAATAACACAAAAAAACAATATAAATTTCACCTAATAAAAGATGAATGCCTAATGTCTACAGACTGCACTGGGTCTCCCTTGATTATTACAGCAGAGTTGGCATAGGTTTAATCTCGGGAGCTCAGGCTTATGTCACAAAAAAGAGCACAGCCAAAGAATAGCTAACAGCACAGCTGACAATGGGAAAAAGGCAGGCTTCAGCAGCTAGTCTTAATGAATAAAAACGTTATTATTATAACGTTAAAATAAACCGTTTCGTTGTCAAATACCTCCCACGCACCATTGTTACCACAAAAACAGTGTAACTGAAAATGCCCCGAATATAATTAATGTAACAAAAAACTAACTTTGATCACAGTCAAATACGGAAAGTGTTACAGTATTTTGAAACAAGCCGTTCATTCCTTCAGTGAAATATGTAATGTATTTCACAGAACGGATGGCAAAAATACATGATGTCCCAATGTTGTCAGGTAATAAGAACGTATTTTATCAAAGAATGCATGTTTTAACAATGCATTTATATGTGTTTGTTTTGAAAATGCATTGTTTTTACGGTTAGAGAAGAAACATCTATGCAATGTTTGTGCTGTGTCCACTTATACAGTGGACGTATGCTTTGAATCAGAAACAATCAGCAAAACACAGAAAATGCACCTAAACATATTTGCACCTAAATTTATATATTATTTGATTTCAAGTGTGGATTAAGTAAGGACGTTAGGTTAATGTGCGTACCTGCGATAGTTTATATTGAGATTGGCCGTCATGACTGGGCCAGACAGGTAGGTTGCATGGGTCCCTGTCACAGAGTCAATCATGGTGGCTATTGCCCCCCCGTGGACATGCCTGCAATTTATCAACAACTTTTAAAACCTTAAAGAAATGTCAATTAAATCAAGTTGTATGCTTGCAATTAGTCATGTAAAGTTTACAAACACACACACACACACAACTCACCCCGGTGGTCCTTCCAGTAAGTGTCCAGCCTGAAACACACACACACACTTCTCCTCCTCCTTGTTGACAAACATGACATACTCGAACGCCGCTCCCGGTTCCTTTACGCTCCGCGTGAACAAACGGGCCTTAGACTGGATGATCTTACTTAGATATACTCCACCTTGAAAAGAGACAGTCAGACAGAGTTACACCATACACAACACACACACATCATCCATATATGAAAGAAACAATTCTATACCTGTAGCAAACTTGATGGAACGGTTGTAACTGGGCAGTCTTCTCCAGGCCCCCCACTTCTTTCCCCCCTCTTCTGTCTCTACCTCACACTGGCTGTTATAGTGCTCATACAGCCGCCTCATATCAGAGCCCCAGGATGAGTTGGGAAGGCTGAAGTCCCGTGACTGAGAGAAGGGCCAGGGCAGCATCTACTGGTCAAACACAACTATTACACTCAGATGTACTCTTTAAAAGTATTAACTGAGTACCGTGCTCACACAGTATCGCACTAGGGAAAAGCATCACAGAGACGTTAAGAACGATATAGTTCAAATAACAGTTCAAAATGCACGTAGGGAAGGGTTAGGTATTTGGGAAAAAGATTCAAATAAACACAAAAATAAATACAAATCATTTTCCAGAGGAATAATCGTTGCATTTTCTCATTCGCATTCCTTGGCCTCGCGCTGGTTTTACGGCTAGCTAGGCAAACTAGTCAGTTTCTGGACCTACCGCAATGGTTCGGACACTGCTGACAGACGACCAGGGGTGCTGGGGAGACTGACTTTGAGTTGGTTGTTTGATACTGGTCTTGATGTTTTCCTTTAGGAATTCACGTCCTATTATTTGGGACAGTCCCCTGGCAATCTGCTGCGCTCGGATTCGTATCATGACGATAATGTCCGAAAAAGACTGCCCAGCACTACTCTATGACAATTAAAGGAACAAGCCAGCTGTACTCTATGTACTGTTACTGTGTTAGCTTTGTAGAAAGTTACTCATTAAACGTGGCAGTTTACAGACTAGTGGCTAAGGTATACAAACTATTAACAGACAGATTCAAATTTCAGATGCCACTATACATTTCTAAGGTTAAAAAAACAGATAAATACGGAGCAATTTTTGATTTTATTTGCAGTCGCCGGTAGGATGACTTTCATATGGCCCTTGTCTCCACTTCCTGCACGAGAAACTACAACACGCCACATTCTGGTCATGTGATCTATGACGTAATGTCTATTAGTCATTATGATTGGCGGTGGAGGAATGCTGCTTCCGGACACATAGCTTGTAACCATGCCAACGTAGAGAGCCTCTCCTATTTGATGCCTCTCCATTCTTCAAGTTACTTAACGTGTTTTTACCTAGTATTAGATTATTATTCCGTTTTTGTTAAATCAATAATCTTTGTGACTGTTTATATATAGCTAGCTGCTAGCACGATGTTCGGTTGCGAGGAAAGACGTTCCAAAAACAAACTTGTGCAAAGGGAGAAAGACAGAATCAAGGTCGGTGAGATAAGCATGTTTGTCATGTCACAGCATCAAGACAAAAGCTAGCTAGATACCTACGTTACTACAATAACGTGTGCAAGTACAAAAAATGGGAAGCAAATAACATTATATTCAAACATTGGTCTATGCATTTTCACTCTTTTATAGAGAGATGAAGAATTGACAGATCGTATTGCAGAACTGGACAGGTGTGTAAACGTCCCATGGAAAAAAGGAAAAAGCTAAATATTAGCAGGCTTGCTAAAACCCCAGCGACGTTTGACGACATACTTAGCTTACTCCTTGATATACCAGTTCTTTAACTTCTCAAAGTGCCTTCTCTATCCCCGTTTCTACATTGATCAGTAACCGTGGTGTGCTGCAAAAGGCTGTGTTTGAGGGCTGCACCCAGACTGATTCAGCAAAGGCTCTGAAACTGAGGATGCTGACCCAGCAAAGAGAAACTGAGCTTGGAAAGACTGCTCTCACTATGGTGAGAGAGGGTTGAGCGGGTGCTGAAACAGTGCAGTTTCAGGCCCGTTTTGAACGTTCTAATCTATTCTATTCTATTGTTACTTCTTTGTGTTGCACTTTCACATGTGCCAGATCACACAATACACTGTCACAACAATTACACATTTGTAGAATTGTCCAAGATTTCCATAGCATGTTGGACAGCAAGTTGGAGCTCTGCTTACTGTCTTTGACGCCATGGAGAGACGAGCATGCATTTCAAACTGTCTGAATGCTTTGAGAGGACATTGGACTAGGGTTAGTTAAACCAGGGCTATTCAGCTCTGGTGATGGAGGAACAAAACACTTCTAGTTTTCATAATCTCCTTCCGATAATAGATTCAGTCCTAGCGCTGCTTGAAATTAACTAGCAGGTAGAAACAAAAAAAGTGTTTCAGCCCAACAAGACCAGAGTTTAGTAGCCCTGCCCTAAACTATGACCCTACCTATCCATACCATTTAGCTATTTGAAATGTAAATTTCTCTATTAAGTCAGCCAATCACATTAATTTCTGCCTTAAATGTTAAGTTTCCACCAAGACATGTTTAAGTAAAGCTCCTAAATCCTATTGGCCACACCAAATTATAGATGTTATAAAATGTCTTACGTGTTTTCCAGAGTATAAACTACAACTTCAGCTGTATCTAAGATATATGCCCTCTACAATAGTCTCCTTTCTGTGTGTGCAGGTCCGGAGAGCAGCACTGCAAGCCCTGCTGGAGCGTGAGAGAGACCAGTATGTCATAGAGCTCAACAGACTTGGCAAGGCCATCTACCAACAGAGAATCTAGAGTCCATACTAGACCCGTAACACCAAACAGTGCCTTTAGTTTAGTCTACACTAAGGATGTTTATTCAACTAGAGATTACATTTAAATCCTAATTATGACATCCATCAGCTGAAACTGGTGTGATTATTATTCTTATTGTTTTTAAGAAACATATTTTACTTTATCTTGAAATAAATAAAAGTCAGACAAAACAGGGATGTATGTGACTGATGGGGGAAGTATTGTACACAGGATAAACTGGGCTGCAGCCCACATCTTCCGGACGAAAGCCAGTTTTGGTTGTTCTAGCTACAACAATTTTTGTTGAAGATCAAATAAGGTAATCAACATATTATAATACATTATTGAAAAAAGTAAACATTATTTTTGTTCCACTGTTGGACACGAAGCTGTCGATAAAGTTTTGTCAAACAATAAACACGCGCAAAAGACAGAACGTGCCACAAAAATCCAACATATTGGTCAGTTGTCGAATCGGGATCAGACACTATACAGAAATACAGTCGCTACATGAAAACGAAAGGCCAAGAAAGAAAAGTACAGGTAATTACACCAGTCTTTAGCGTGCAAGAATATTTCAGAATTTACTTGAAAACTCTAAGTTTCTCAACTGCTTTAAGGACCAGAACTATGTTACCAAGACTGCAGACAATTACGACTACATTGCATGATTGCTTAAGGCCATAGGCTGATGGAGATAATATTCTAGGCTACTAATTATGTGAGTTACCAGAAATGATTCAGCTAATGTATCATGTAAAATTCAGCTATAAAAGGCAAATATTTCCCTTAATAGTAGTTTTGTGTATGTCAGTATTTTAGAATCACCGCTATGCCAATACATTAGGCATAGACAAGCAAACAATGAAAGTTGTTCATTCAGACTGACTGGTTGAACCAGACAACCATTCTGGAAGTTAAGCAGGTTTTGTGTGATTCCTTGAAAACTTGCACAATCACACCCTCGCACGTACACATGGCTGTGTAATGCTATGATTAGAGTTAGGGTCAATCATCCATATACTATGAATATTTTAATAAACCAGATGACCAGGTACATGCAGTTTGCATAAAAAGTATCCTAGAACCTTTGCCACACAGACTCAGATGTATTGAATACTACTGTACATAAACAAAATAACATTCAGACTGTTTTCCAATGTTTTAGTTTTTTTATTTTCACAAGTATTGGGAGGTTTATCTGAGGGCTGGGGGTGTAATAATACAGTCTTCATTTTGGGGCTACAGCTATTCCACACAACTTTCTGCAAAAACAAAACAAGTACAATTAGTAATCAATAAACAAGTGAGCACACAGCAGTACATTAAACTGTAATAATAGTTTTTTTTTATAAAGGTTACTGTGTATGTATTTCCTCTTACCGTCCTTCATCAATAGTCTGGTCCACAAACACACACAGTGCCTTGTCTCGTTCCAGAATCTGCTTTTTCAACTCCTCGATCTCCTGCTCAGCTTTCCTCTTCGCTGCACCTTCATCATCTAGAGGGAGCGGGAGGGAAAATGAGGAGAGAGGGTTGAAGGTGTGGGAGGAAAAAAGACAGAAAGAGAAGTGAAAAGGGGGGAAATGTAAAAAGCTGGATAAAGTATTCTCTGTGGATTGATGACAGTCTGTGCCAAAGGTATCCTGTCAAAAAGTGAAATAGCTTTTATACCTTTTACTTTTTGAAGGGCCGCCGACGCATCACTCTTTTTCTTTTCGGCTTCTGTCTGAGGGAAAAAAAATAAAGAGGAAATTAGGAAGATTTTAACTTCAAGCATTATTGGGCTCATTTAGGTTTTATTGTCTATGACTAATAGGTTAAGGTTTAAAATGAAGACTTCATACTGTAACACACTTTGTTCAGCAGTTTGACAAATACTTAATTATATCATTATAACCATAATAACATAGTTCCTAGTGAGCATGACCTGTTTTTCCTGACTGATCACTAACGGACAATGGAAGGGCTCTGCCAGAATGTCTCATAGAAGGAGTGGGTCACATTATGCTATATGGGTACTTGTGAAAATAAGGAATGGGCCAGGAAATCTGCCACTGCAACCTTACCATTGCAATAAAAAAAAGTGTCTATGGAAATGGGGCACATGAACCGAAAAATAACTTCAATTGATTCATTATTTGGTCGGATGCTACTTTAGCATTGACAGGATTTAGTGGAAAGGGTCACATTTCAAGTTCTTTGGTATATAAATAACAATCTACCTAAACACCACACACTATATACGCCAACACCTGAGCGAGGCACAACAGTGGCTCTACAACATTCTGCCAAACATGTTTTATTTGAAAAAAAATGTATCCAACTGCACAATACTGTGACTGACATACCTAAATTGTCCCTAACTAAAACAACAAAACAGTTACCCCAGCCATTTGGAGATGATATCAATGGTACCACTGTACCATCAAGTACATCTAGACTGGTTGCATATCCTCCAGGTGATTGCACTACTCTCAACCACACGGTGCATGCTTCAGAGAGGTGCAGATGACCAACACATCAATGGGGTGGAGCTCCCTGTCTTCCAAGACATCTACTACACCAGGTGGTGTCTGAGGGAGGCCGGAAAGTTCCTGAAAGATCTTGTCAGCCGAGTCACAGAATGTCCAATCTACTACCGTCTGGCCAGCAGTGTCAGAGCATTGAATCAACTGATTCAGAGCATCAAATCAACAGAGTCAGAGCATCGAATCAACAGTCATAGCATTGAATCAACAGAGTCATAGCATTAAATCAACAGTGTCAGAGCATCGAATCAAGAGTCAGAACATTGAATCAACAGAGTCAGAACATCGAATCAACAGAGTCAGAGCATCGAACCAACAGTGTCAGAGCATCGAATCAAGAGTCAGAACATTGAATCAACAGAGTCAGAACATTGAATCAACAGATTCATAGCATCAAATCAAGAGTCAGAACATCGAATCAACAGAGTCAGAACATCGAATCAACAGAGTCAGAGCATCGAATCAACAGAGTCAGAGCATCGAATCAACAGAGTCAGAGCATCGAATCAACAGAGTCAGAGCATCGAATCAACAGACACAGCTATTGCCACCACACTTAGCAGCTTATCCTTGTGTAAAACTGTTTTACACAAATTCGCCACAAATCCAACATACGTGCGTTCACATACACTTGCCTTATTTGTCTGGAGTTGCTATACATACGAGGAGGCGCATAAACCGATGTTTAGTTAATTGATTTATGTAAAGGACTGCATTGTCCAGAAGCAGATCAATGCATTCCGCTAAAATGTGTAGTTATTTTTGAATATTTTTATTAAATTGACATTTGTCCGAAATATTCTGAAGACTCTGTATTAACTACATTTTAATTAAAAAACATGTCAGGTATTGATACATAAAAAATAAATAAAGAAAAGAGTAATGAATCAATATAAATATTTGTAACAGTGCTGAGTTAAACATAACATTGGAAATAAACATATTTAAAATAAAATTGTATTGTTATTTAATAAATCAGAGTACAGTACCGCCCAGGTGAAAAACCTGTTGTTCTTTATGCTGTATATATACAGTAGTGCAGTGCCGGGGAACAAGTGTCGGTCTATCCAGAAGGGCATCAACCCAGCAGCAGGACCTGTACCAGCTCCTTTATGCTAGGAGGAACTGGTGGAGCACTGCCAGAGCCCTACAAAATTACCTTCAGCGGGCTACTGTGAGAAGTATTATGTCATTTGATCCGTTTGTTGCTAATGTTTTCACAATTGAGAGAAGGGTGTGAGGATGTTCATTGTTCTGTGTCTGCGGTGTCCAGTGAGACTTGGCACGGGCATCTTTCTGTTAATGAATTATCTCAATCCCATACAGCATATTCAGCGGGTGTCAGTATCCACTCCAGGAGTAAAACTTGGCTTGACAGCGCCCATGATTAATGACATGGACAAGCTCTGGGAAATAATCGGGGTTTAAGTATTCTTATGACCAATCCTTGCTGTTTTTCCCATGCAAAAAACATCTGAAATTCTTCCTCATGAAGTATTGAATATCCAGCACACATCTAACTGTACATTTTGGGTAGCTTTTCGAAAGCCTCTCAAAGGTCAGTGATTGATTAACAACAACCAATCCAATATTAAATACCTCTATAAACAGAGTCATGAAAATGCAATGAAAGTGCCACATTTTAAAACAGAAATTAGTTTCTCTAATAAATAGGGATGCACCGATACCATGCCGAGTACAAGTATGAGTACTTATATTTGGGGACTTGCCGATACAGAGTAACGATACCAAGTACTCAAAGCTGCACTAGGTAGGAGTTTTCAACACATGTTGTGGACCGGGATCTGGTGTTTCCACAATTCTCATATCTTTTCACTTGACGAAAAAGTCAGTTATCCTCACCTATATTGATAGTTATTGTATCAGTGTCATTCACGAATGAAAGAAAAACAAACGTTGTTGTGCCATGAAATGAAATAGCTTTGTCAGTGTAAAGTTTGTCTTCAGTCTCACTAGCAATTGCTCAATTCTTATGACTTTTCCAAGTAGTAAGATACTAGTAGGCCTATTTCAGGTTAATAAGCTATTAAAACGGCCAGTGGCGAAAGCCATAACAGTCCCCTGATGCTATTTGTGGTGGAAGTAAACTTCATAAGAAATGTTAGTCACATTAACACAATGCTTTGTGGTGTCTAGATAAATATTCAAACTTGGTGTGATGTCAAGGTATGACAAAATGATCTAATGTTGAGACACAAAGTTAGTGTGTCTCAATTCGTCCCAATACTGGCATAGTGTCCGAAATGTAACTTTTTGACTCACCTGCCAAGGGGACTGGTAAATGAAAAAATCCACCAGCCAAGCATACTTTTTACTGGCCAAAATAATAATTTCCTTTTTGTGTCATGTATACATACATTTCAGTACATTTCATTGAGATAATAAGGCGATAAGGTAACTTTTTATTTCCGATGACAAATTAGTTGTTTCTGCTGTTATTTTTAGCATACTGGCCACACACAGAACAACTCATCACCACAGCCTCAGCATCATACTGTAGCCAGGCTCTTGAAACTCCTTTAACTCCAAACCTACAATTCTCACAAAACATTATTTTTCTATGTGATGCTACAAACATGTTTGTTATGTATTGCAATAACGTCATCCCTTTACATCAGTATCTCTTCTTTGTCAACTTAACATTATTTGACAATACTTATTTAACATCATTCCCTACTAACCTACTTACTCAATTAATCATTCTTAAAAAACTGTTCACGAATCACCTCCCAGATTTGTAACACAGTCCCTCTCCAAACCTAATGAGAAAACGCAAATTAACAACAATAACATAAAAAATAATAATATATTATATTTTTTACCTTATATAATGTATTATTTAAATTTGTTTAATTTATATTTTACCCCACATCGTTTTTCCTTTGAAAATATAAACAATACACACAAACCATTGCAGGCCTTTATTTTGAAGGCAAAATAAAAAAATCTGAAGTCTTAGTTTTGCAGCTCCTGGACTGTCTCTGGACATTTTATTTTGCTTCTCCGGTGTTGGAGTGAGCTGTTGTTGTGCTTCTGCGCTGGTAACATTTGCATACTCATTGAACTTTGCGCTGTGTTGTGTCTAATGTTGTTTGATCAAATTGCTTGTGTTAAATCAGTGTTTTTCCTTTCCTCTTGAGAATGTGGCAGAGCAGAGTTTGCACTCTACTTGTGTCAATGCTGACATCTCTGTCTTCCCGCTCTACAAATCTGAGTTCTATAGTCTATACTTATGTAACCAGAGGCGACAAAACCATCGGGTTTCCCTTAATGTTTCCATGACATGGTATCGGCATATTTCTATGAGTACATGAGCCCAGTATCGGCCCGGTATCGGTGCGTCCCTACTAACAGAACATATAACATCCTGTGTAGCTCTGTAAGAGCAAGGCACTTGCAATGCCAGAGTTGTGACTTTAATTCCCACAGGGGGCCAAAACAAAAGCATATGCACTCACTACTGTCATTCACTCTAGATAAAAGCATAATATCAAATGACTAAAATGGAAAACCGAGATTGGATCAACAACATTATGTCCCAAAAGTGTATATACATGCTCTACAGATTATCTACTGACGATTAGTAAAATGTTTGCTATCTAGTAACCCTTATCCCAACCTTTAACATTACCTTAAACCTTGTTCTAAACCTAACCCTAAACTTAGCAAGCAGTTGCTTATGTTAGAAATCAGCGGTTTATTGGAAAATTGCAGCACAGATGTCATTCGGTGAACGTTCCATTATCTTCTCACTGTAATGTTAGTTGCCAGCTAGCCTATACATTAAGGGCGATTCTACATAGCAAAGATCAGGTTTCCAAGACAGTAACCCCCATGCCAAATGGTCAATGTGAACATTCCTGGGGTAACCTACAGAGAGATAATCTAAACAAAGATGTTTCTGTTGTTCTCATTATCTAGGCACAATCACTTTCAATGAAACGTACATACATATTGTAATTGTTAATGCTCCGATTCCACGCTAATCAACAGATAGTTTGTAGAAATGTTGTTGCTAATTTTACTTTCATAGAACATCTACAGATGGTACTCTCAAAAACCAAAAGAACAATACACAAATCCAACATATTTGATCCGTTCATAAGTTCCTTTTTAATGGTGATTGTAGCTTTATCATGGTGTCAATATGCTTGAGAATAATTCTCCCAGGCATGGACACCTTGGTGCATTGTATAGCAATTTATAGGCCTATAGCAAAGACGATAAGCCTACCTTCTCTGCATTACAGGTCTGCAAGCTGTTGTATGTTTCAGTTGTGGCTTTGGCAGATTTGTCCTTCTTCTGTGTCAGCTCGTCCCTCTTTTGGTTTATGGACACCAGCTCTAAATTCATCTGCTGGATCTTCATCTTGATCTGGACAATGTCATTCTCCTTCTGCTTGACTTCACTGGAGGTCTTCGCAGCATTAGCTTTAAGACTCCTAAGAGTCAGCTCCTGGTTGACAGCCTGGTACATCAACACCACCATCACGCACACAGCCAAGAAAACCAGTCCGGACAAAGCCCGCATACTGCTGTAGCACAAAGCCAGTGAAGAAGACAGAAGTTAAGGCTTGAGTTAGGTGTCTTCTTGGCTTCTATCTTGATCAAGTATCTCCGAAGTCATCCCTGTGTACTCTCGCGAGTTGCTGTGTCTGTTCACCCTCCCTCGTACAGTAAGTTTCTGATGGTTTTCTTTCTACCTGTAACTGGCTAATCCTGTTAGGTGGAATGTTTGGGTGTGTGGTGTGGCAACACTTCCTTGTTTAAATTACCCCCTCCCGCTTCTAGTGTCTCTTTCGCTCTCTCTCTCCTTTCCTTTCATGCCAAGTGAACTTTGATCTAAAATGTGTGTCATGAACTGGCTATACTCATATGAATGTGAGACATTTCTCTTTCATTTACATTAAATGTTTTTCTTCCGTGCCCTAGCAGAGGTCCACCCAGGGTTAACATTTTAGCCTTGATGTTTGTCCACCCTTATTTTGTGTGTGTGTAATGGGGATATTGAATTTCTCTAAATATATTTTGAGTTATCACAATGTTTAACATGCATGTTCCCTTTCTGTAATACACAATATATCAAGTGTTTGTGACATTCAAGGAGACACGCAGATGGTCACTAGACTTAATACTAAATGTTTTGGATTATTCTCATATCTGTTGATAGGGATTGACGCCAGACTGGAGGTAAGGACCGAGGCCAAAGTGATTATTTGTATAGTATTGATGACATCCTGTGAACACTTATTCTGTAGCAATAGCTGACAGTCACTTTTGTTTTGACTTCCTACAAAACTCTCCGCTGGTGTTTACTTTAGACCGGTCTGATCACAGGCCTGTCTCCAACGGTCATGATACCGGACATTAATACACGTAACCAACGACTACTCTTCTTGGCAAAATCGTGGTGATTATTTTAATATTTTCATTTTAGAATTTTCTTTTTTTATATAAAAGGCTAGTCCGAAAAGCGTGCTTTTACAAATGTCCTAATTTCAGTTGCGCGTATATCGTTACCTTTGTATATCTGTATGTTCTTAAATTCCGAAATATTTATGGTAAATACAATTTACATAGACTCCTACTTCCGCGTAGAAGGAGCTATTGTATTTTCAACAGCGACATGTGGGCGTGTCCGGTTATTCTAGAGAGCGACAGGTGAGTTGTGCACGGAGTTCTACCTATACTTTTGTACCCCATTCGCTCTGCCGCGGTTTCCTCGTTAACATTTTTTCCGGATGAGGACTAGCGAAACGGCTATATTTTGTGCAAATTCAAGGTAGGGAAAGCATCGATCAAGAAGTCAAATGAAGATGCAGTATGTTTTAGTGGGGCTGTCAGTGCTGGCTAGCGTAGTACTCCTGGGACTGATAAATGTACGGAAGAAAGAAGTGGTGAAAGAGCAGAAAAACACATCGTTCCAGTCGACTAAACTGCGTGTGACCTATGATGTACAAGGAGAGTACAGACATGAGTTGATCAGAGCCCAAAACCTGCTGGACAAGACCAAGGCTTTGGTGAATAACCTTGGGTCAGAGCTCTCCCAAATACAGGCTAAAGAGGTACAACAGAAGAATGACCTAGAGGCATGTCTGGGACAGAAGGTAAGATCAAAGCAAGCATGCTTTGACGAGATCATATTGAAACATTTTACATTTAGGTAAGGTTTTTGTTCACTGATGGGCAGCCTATTTCTAAAGTTTGACTGTCATGATTCATACGCCCTCTGGAGGGCCGTGCAAATGTCAAGCATCATCTGGTCTTGAGTTGTTCATAGAATATGTATGACAGCATTTTAGGCCTACTGTTGGGGGTTCTCGAGGACCGGTGTTAAGAACAACTGCTTTAATGGAACATGTGGAAAAGTTGTGGTTTTAGCTGGCGGTTTGATTTTTTCTGTGCTCACCTTGTTTGTGCCTGTGTATCTCTTGTGACAGAAACAAGCTACTGACAACATGGGATCTGTCGAAGAAGAGATCAGTAATGCCAAAAGTGAGTGTGTAAAGACCCAGTGCAGCCAAAAACATAACATTTCTACATTATATTTCCACATGGTCCAAATAAAACTGAAAAGAATATTGTTACAGTTGATATCAGTATACAAACCCTATTGAACATGCAGCTTTTATGTGAATACAAATCCTTTCAGATATGTTTAAAGGTGAAAAAATATCTCACAACTAACAATATTTAAGTGAAAATATATTTTTTTTCTTTCTTGAACACCTAGATTTTGATTTTGAGTTCAGATTTTGAGTTCAGCTTCAGTCAAATTGCCAAGGAATGTCTTGTGCTCAGCCATCTCTAGGTCAGTCCACAGTTTCTATAGGCTTTGACTGGGCCATTTTGAGGGCATTGATTTTACTTTTTGCAAGCTCTTCCTTGGTTGATTTGGCTGTGTGCTTTGGATCGCTGTTTTGTTGAAAGGTGAATATCTGCTTTAACTTCAGCTTTCAAGGGCAGCAGGGTTGCCCCGAAAATATTGTATTTATTGTGAGTTATTAATTTCTCCCTATTTCCTGACTATTGCTCCCGTCTCTGCTGAATAGAAGCAGCCCCATAGCCTGGTCCTGCTGCCACCATACTTGACAGTAGACTCTGTGTACTTTTGGCGATGATCTGCTTTGGCTTTGAGTCAAATACATCTTTTGGAATTAAGGCCAAACATTTTAACCTTGGCACCTGACCATAACACATTTTCCCACATGGTTTTTAGGAGATTGAATGTGTATTCTTGCAAAGTGTATACAGGCTTTTTTTTGTGAGAAATGGCCTATCATGTCTTTCTACCAAACCCCACAGCACATTCTTACAAAATAAAAACTGGTTGTAATATAAGGGAAGTGGCTAAATCATGCCATAAATACCAGCCGTTGTGTTTTTTTTATCCTCCCTTATGAGTTTTCTCCTTGCCCTGTCATACATTTTGGAGGTTTGACCGGATAATTGCAAAGTCCTGGTGGTTCAATCTTGCCTTCACTTGTTAATCATGTTTTTCACCATGTTTCATGAGCACATTAACACCGATTCAAGAAATCCATTCAAAAACTGTTGACAAGGAAATTTGACAAGGAATATTTTGGTAATCTCACCTAACCGCTGACTCTCTAAGTGTTATGAATGAGATCACTTTTTAATGTTTTTTTCAGGCAAACAGCAGACAAGTGAGATGGAACACAGATGTGTAATCCTTTTGAAATTGCTTTGAAATATTTCTCTCCTGATATTTACTTTTCAATAATAGGATCCCATGCATCTTCTGTTTGCTCCTTGTGGACCAAGGCTATCTGTAGTATGCAACCAAGAAACCTCCCAAGAAATCCTAAAGAAACAGCTGATTTTATTTAGGGCTAATCAGAATCACTTAAATTTGTCATATGACAACAAATTACCTTTTGTTTTTGTGATTGGTCAAATCTGAACATAGTTACAACCACCATTATAAAGGGTCTGCACTAATACAACCAAGGCATATATTTGTCTTGATTTTAGCTTTTACATGAACAAAAGATGCATTTTCAATACGGGTGTGTAGACTTCTTATTCACTGTATAATAATATCCCTTTCGATGAAAGAGCTGTTTGTAAATTTTTTGTTGAGTGGAATTGTATTTTTCGCCAACCACAGAATGTCACAAGGCTTCATTATAGTAGACTGATCACTGTTCAGCTGGGTATGGGCCCCTTGACCATCACATTTTTAGTACACATATGTGAGTTAGATTAAAATGTTTAACACACTGGTCAATTAGACATTATAAACAGGATCATTATGGGAATCTGGAATGCGGATTTGGCTGAAAGCCATGGTGTATTGCTGTAAACAATATGGCACAAGGGTGTGTGGTGTATGGCCAATATACTTCGACTAAGAACTGTTCTTCGGCAAGACCCATTGCAGAGTGCCTGGACACAGCGCTTAGCTGTTTTATATTGGCAATACATGACAACCTGAGATGCATTATTGCTTTTATAAACCCAAACACAATTAGAGCAATAAAAGTGGTGATCTGTCATACCTGGGGTATATACAGTAGTGTAATATACCACAGCAGTCAGCCAATCAGCATTGGTTGGCAACATTTGTATAATTGCAATAAGTTCCCTGAGAGATTTATTGTCTGTTGCCAATATACCACCGTTAAGGGCGGTTTCAAGACCTTAGCCGTTATTTATTGGCCATATACCACACCTCCTCATGCCTTATTGCTTAATTAAAATGATGATTAGAAAGAAGGCTTCACCGGGATTTCAAACACCTGAAGCTCTTTATGGTTACATTAACACTGGTATAATAACACTTAGTTTTAATCTCTACACTACTATGACAGAAAACAATAATACAGTATGGACAGATATAACAGGTCCCGGAGCTTTTGGTGGAATAACCTCATTGCAGATTGCTGGGATTAAGAGAGGTAGTGGTGTTATGCATATGCATCTGGTCTCACTGAGGAAGTCTTATTTATTAGCCTCTGTTTTCATAAGCATCCTTTTGTCTCTGTCTCGCCTGTCTTAAGATGAGTTTGAGAAGCAGAAGGTCACCTGGGCGGCACAGGTGACGTCTCTAAGACAACAAGCAGAACAGCGCAGCAAAGTGTGTGACTTTGTGAAGAAGGAGTCGGTAGAAGGCAGGTAAATGTCTGGGTCTGAATGCCTGAGCAAATAAATCTTAATGTATGCCTACAGCACCTACAGTATATGTACTGTACACTCTAGCAATATTTGTCTCTGACTCCCAAAGGAATATGTGTGGAGATGAACCGCCTAAAAAAGAGGCTGCCCCCAAGCCAGAAGTTCCCAAGCCAGAAGTTCCCAAGCCAGAAGTTCCCAAGCCAGAAGTTCCCCTGCCAGATGCAGCTAAACAAGATGCAGCCAAACAAGATGCAGCCAAACAAGATGCAGCCAAACAAGATGCAGCCAAACAAGATGCAGCCAAACAAGATGCAGCCAAACAAGATGCCCCAAAACAAGATGCCCCAAAACAAGATTCCATGCCTGCTGGACCAAAGACGAAATGAGCATAGCTGGGTATCTTTTGTCTTATCTTTTTTTGTATACCTTGTTTGTCAGCATTCCACTTTTAGTATACACCTTTAATCTGAAAACCAGGGTTTAACAGTAAATGTACACTAACATTCAAAAGTTTGGGGGTCACTTCCTTATTTCTGAAAGAAAAGCATTTTTGACGGACCCGTAAGTGGAGCCGGCCAAGAAGAGCGAATGTGACCGACCCACCCACCCACCCACCCAGGACCCACCTACCCACCCAGGACCCACCCACCCACCCTTGTTAAATAGTGTAGTGGTTAGAGACGCAGACCAGCAACCATTAGGTTCTGTATTCCGATCTCGTTACAATCAAAGCGAATGATGTATTGGGATTTGTTCCGGATAGATAAAAACCTACTGGCTACAGGCCGTTAGGGGGATCCTGAGGGCAGACAAACTTTACTCCACAGCAATGTCTCAAAATGTGACAATCGCAGTGACTGCAAACCTCTCCCCCTTAAACAACAAATGGATGATTTGCACTGACATCTCAGTAGGAAACTTCCCTAAAGGCCCTCCACGAAGAGAAGAGAAACTGAAAACAAATATCATCCCAGCTTCAACGTGCCAATGCGTCCGCTAGTGAGACAGAGAGAAGCAAATTTGAGGAGGCATTTCAAATCCACCATGTGAGAAAATGTTGGATTCAGTGTTCAATACAGTGTTTATTTTGGCAACTTTTTTGATTCTGTCTAGATGTAGTCATTCTGACATTTTCATCATTTGAATAATGATTTAGTCTAGTTATTGTCAAAAAGATGAAAATAGTGAGCCATTTTAGTCAAATCAGAAGTATTGCCTCATTAACCTATAGTCAACATATCACTGACTGCCATGTACCGACACATACATAGTCTTGTTCTACCAACACATTTTTCTGCATAAAAATTATTGGATGATTTTAGTCTCAAATTGGTAGAAGAAAACAATCCACATCAGATAAAGGGCAAGCATTTATGCAAAAACATTAACTGATTCTGTGAGGTGACATTTATTTGAACAACTCTAAAACACAAACGTATGAATGTATTTGTCCAATGAAGTCAGTTACAATTGCATTAACTGGTAATCAGAAGGAAAAAAAACTGTGGCTATAACAACTCACACAACATAGCCTACTGTAGCAAGCTAGCAACATTATTAATCTGGAAAAAAAAAAAATATTATCCAAGACATGTCTTATTCCTTTTTAACACAACTTTTATAACTTGTCCTGAATTGTGCTTTAGAGTGCCTATAACCAAGATCAAATACACATGAGTGAGTATTGAATAACTTCTGTTAACCTTGTCTGTGCCTCTCTCAGTTTGACCCTCCCTTAGGGGTGTGTGGGTGTGTTTATATGCCTCTGTGTGATTAGTGCATATGTATACGTGCGTCAGTATCGACCTATCGGGAAGCCCAGAGCCTCTCTCTGTCATTGCCCATCATCTTCACTCTGTTACCCCAATGACGTGATTATGTAGGCTAGTTGTGGTGACTATAACGCTGAACAATGAGAAGCCGTGGATTAAACAAATTATTATTTCAGTTATGTCTGTTTTGGTTGTAATAAAGCAGTACTTTAAATATCTGTTTGTGTGTGTGTGATTTCATCACCCATGGACACACAAACCATTTAACAAACATTGCCATTGTTCACAGTTGGTTCTGATTATTAGTAAAAATACAACTAATAACAGCTGCTGTAGTTTATTTCTTGTTAGAACATTTGAAGGGATGTAACAGTCCTCCGCCTCGCTCCAATACATCGCTCCACAGATGAGTGCTCCCCTAAGGCTTAAATTAGGCCTCGCCAATTAGCGACCTATCATTCCGCCCCAGCAAACTCACAAGGTTACTGTTACCACCGACCAACTGTAGAACTGGGAGAGCCGAGAAGGGGGGTGAAGGGGGAGGGAGAGAATGGAGCAGATCTCTACCCATCATCCCAGCAACATCATAAGCAACACTCTTACAAATGTGGGTTATACCAAAAAAGTGTACCATTTAAATATGTCAGTTATGACCTGAACATGCAATGAACATTGGCCCCAAAAGGACATGTATTACTATAATCTTCACCCGGCAAAACAAGATGAAGGCCACCCCTCAAGAGTCCAGCTCCGCTCTAGATTTCTTCCTAGGTTATGACTCTAAAAAGGAGCTTTTCCTAGCAACTGTGCATCAATATTTTGTCATTGCTTTCTTATTGGGATTTCTGGCTGGTTACAACTGCAAGTGTAAAAAGGGATAAAAAGTATTCATACATATATCTGCTTCGAGGTTTAATATATATACAGTGGGGAGAACAATTATTTGATACACTGCCAATTTTGCAGGTTTTCCCACTTACAAACCATGTAAAAGTCTGTAAAAATCCAGAAAATCACATTGTATGATTTTTAATAAATGTTTTGAATTTTTTGCATGACATAAGTATTTGATACATCAGAAAAGCAGAACTTAATATTTGGTATAGAAACCTTTGTTTGCAATTACAGAGATCATACGTTTCCTGTAGTTCTTGAGCAGGTTTGCACACACTGCAGCAGGGATTTTGGCCCACTCCTCCATACAGACCTTCTCCAGATCCTTCAGGTTTCAGGGCTGTCGCTGGGCAATACAGACTTTGAGCTCTCTCCAAAGATTTTCTATTGTGTTCAGGTCTGGAGACTGGCTAGGCCACCTTGAGATTCTTCTTACGGAGCCACTCCTTAGTTGCCCTGGCTGTGTGTTTCGGGTCGTTGTCATGCTGGAAGACCCAGCCACGACCCATATTCAATGCTCTTACTGAGGGAAGGAGGCCAAGATCTCGCGATACATGGCCCCATCCATCCTCCCCTCAATACGGTGCAGTCGTCCTATCCCCTTTGCAGAAAAGCATCCCCAAAGAATGATGTTTCCACCTCCATGCTTCACGGTTGGGATGGTGTTCTTGGGGTTGTACTCATCCTTCTTCTTCCTCCAAACACGGCGAGTGGAGTTTAGACCAAAAAGCTCTATTTTTGTCTCATCAGACCACATGACCTTCTCCCATTCCTCCTCTGGATCATCCAGATGGTCATTGGCAAACTTCAGAAGGGCCTGGAAATGCGCTGGCTGGAGCAGGGGGACCTTGCGTGTGCTGCAGAATTTTAATCCATGACGGCGTAGTGTGTAACTAATGGTTTTCTTTGAGACTGTGGTCCCAGCTCTCTTCAGGTCATTGACCAGGTCCTGCCATGTAGTTGTGGGCTGATCCCTCACCTTCCTCATGATCATTGATTCCCCACGATGTGAGATCTTGCATGGAGCCCCAGACCGAAGGATATTTAACATAATCTTGAACTTCTTCCATTTTCTAATAATTGCGCCAACAGTTGTTGCCTTCGCACCAAGCTGCTTGCCTATTGTCCTGTAGCCCATCCCAGCCTTGTGCAGGTCTACAATTTTATCCCTGATGTCCTTACACAGCTCTCTGGTCTTGGCCATTGTGGAGAGGTTGGAGTCTGTTTGATTGAGTGTGTGGACAGGTGTCTTTTATACAGGTAACGTGTTCAAACAGGTGCAGTTAAAACAGGTAATGAGTGGAAAACAGGAGGGCATCTTAAAGAAAAACTATAAGGTCTGTGAGAGTCGGAATTCTTACTGGTTGGTAGGTGATCAAATACTTATGTCATGCAATAAAATGCTAATTAATTATTTACAAATCCTACAATGTGATTTTGCGGGATATTTGTTTTAGATTCCGTCTCTCACAGTTGAAGTGTACCTATGATAGAAATTACAGACCTCTACATGCTTTGAAAGTGGGAAAACCTGCAAAATCAGCAGTGTATCAAATACTTGTTCTCCCCACTGTATACAGAAGCCCTTCTGCATACCACTGGTGTAAAGAGTGTTTCTGCCTTTTTTATTTTCATGTTTTTATTTCACCTTTATTTAACAAGGTAAGTTGAGAACCAATTCTTATTTTTAAAGGCAACCAGGCCAAAGGCACAATGACATCAAGACAAGACTTAAAACTTGTTACATATGAATTAAAAAGTTAACAAAGACAGTAAAAAAATATGTGATACATGCAATATGATAAGACAAAGATGAGTAAGTACAACATATGAGAAAGTACATTTTTACAGATGCATAAGGTGTGTATTGAAACCACCATAATGAGTGGTAAACTATAAACAAAAAGTGAAAGAGTGCAAAGCTGCTCATTATAAGAGATTACATGAATACAAGTGGGTAAGGATGCAGTTGCATTGATCAGTTGGCAGCTCAGACAGTTTGAGTTTGATTGAGTAAGGGATGAATAGTGTCACATTTCAGAGTCTTTCATTAGCATTTCATTCTGAATAGAGTGCAGGCCAAAGGAAGTATATACTTTAAGAAGGACTAGTGAGAGGTTTTTACCAGAGGGCAGTGCGCTTTTGGCTGGCAGATATTCAGGAGCATACTGAGGTAAGGTGGGGATTTGCCTATGAGGGACTAATAGATGAGCTGGTACCAGTGAGTCTGACTTACCAGGGTGTGAAGATCACAATGAAGGGTGTTGGAGGGGCCACTGGTGATGAAGCGGATGGCATTGTGGTGAACTACATCTAATTTATTGAGATGAGTGTTGCCAGCAAGGCCGTGAGTATTTTTTTTCATGAGTATGTTTTGCAGCATGGGTGTAGGATGCTCTATTGCGACAGAAAAAAAGAGATATGGGATCTGATTTTAGATTGTAGATGGCTAATATAGGACTGGAAAGATAGTGAAAGATCTAGCCAATACTGAGTTACTTATAAGTAAGTCAGATCCATCTAAAGTGTGAATGTTCGCCTGGCAGGCAAGAATAGGTCATTTCAAATTGTTTCACTGGAATTGAGGAGTTGTCAGATAAGAAAATCACCAGTAGCAAGTGCGACATCATTGATGTACACAGAGAATAAGGTTGGATCGAACCCTGAGCACCCACTGAGACAGCCAGCGGTTTAGACGGCAGGCCCCCAGGGTTTTACAGACTGCACCCTGTCAGAGATGTGATGTCATTTAGGACCTTATGTGTTTCCAAGGTACACCCATGGCCAGCTTGAAATCCTGACTGCACCACAGACAGGGCGGGGTGGGACTCAAGACGGTGAGTTACCGGTTTGTTTACCTGAGTTACCTGTTTATTTACCTGACTATAAAATACCTTAGATAAGATAAGCAAGGCAGAATAGAGATTGCCCTGTCACAGTTCGGTCCGAGCTTGTCACGCCCTTTGAAGAGGCTTTCCAGTCTAGAGGGACTACAGACGTTTGTAGTGACATGTTGGGATGTGACGGGCAGGTGACAGGCACTGCAACCACTGAGGCAGGGAGATATAAAAAGAACTGATCAAGAACCCTCTGAAAGCTAGAAGAGATACATAAGGCAGGCTCAAGGTCGAGAGTAAAGGACGTAATCAGAATGTCTCATTTTAAACCAACAAGACTAGGGTGCCTCTCACGTAAAGCTATAGGCCTGATTACATATCTACCCACTACTGTGGCCACACACACTATACACATTTATCTGCCCAGATTATGTCACTAGCCAAAGAGGACAACCATTAGTTTAATTTATTCCTCAGTTATTACACTGACAACCACAGCTCCCCTTGAAAACCGAGTGTCCAGAAAAATAAACAGGTTTTAAAATGAAGACACTCATCTGGTTTGCATACATTCACAGGAGCCACACAACCATTGCAGGAACTACAATCAATCTGAACAACTTTCCAGTATATACTAAGCATCAAAAACATTATGTGACATTATAGCAGTAACTACTGGTAAGAACTCTCATTTACTAATAATCGTAATGATATATCAATGTTGAGAATTTAATTTAACGTGTGTGTGTGTGGGCGTGTGCGTGTGAATCGACAGCTGGGTGAAAGTCACATGCATTGATCAGACTAATGCAGGGAGGAAAGGCCGCAGGCTACAGCAATCAATACACTCCTAATTAAGTATGGGTGTGAGTGAAGTGCCCCAAACTTACAGGGGTGTGTGTATATATATATACCCTGTCCCACATGGGACTCACACACATACACCACGACCACACCAGATACTGGCACCACAGACAACTTCACACAGATATGTTCTCAAATTCTCCAGCTCTCTACCAGACGTAGATGGGTACGTTCACTAACCTGCTCATCTGCATTCTGAGTAAAACATTTATAACTAATGTAAAGGAGTCAAGGATTGAAATGCTGTTGCTCTTTTTGTCAACAACACGGACCATAGAGATGAGACAGACACCGGACCCAGATAAAGAAGACTACGAAACTGGGATAGAAAAAGCATTGTAAGTATAACATTTCCTCCCTCTCGTATTGTTTGTATTTCCTCTGACTTGCTCTATCCATGTCCTCTCCCTATGAAAGTCAATACAATAGTAAATGTACACTAAAACATAGTCTTTTAGTTTATCACCTATTTATCCATGTACTGTATATGTGCTAAAGCTCACCCATAGCTGTCTCCTTTCAGGAATAAAACAAGATGGCTGCATCAGGTCTTATTCAGCCAGGGGCTGTGTGATATGTTTGATATTCGGTTGTTCTCCTGTGTAATCACATCAACTAAATATCAGACATATTCCTACAGAGCCTGGCACACATCTTCAGAGCCTTGGATACTTCACAGACTACTGGCCAATCCACTCAAATGATCGTGGGGTTTGTACTGTTTGTAAATCATGAATCAAGAAACAATTACATGTAATTCTTTATTAATACCTGTAAATTTACCGTACATTAAAAAGCTCTCTACTTAGACAAGCATTGACAACTATGTTTTTAAGGGCAATGTATTACAGTCTTTTTTTTTTAAACCTACTTAGATTTGCTCAATTTCTGCCTTTGCTATTTCATGATCTACTCTGTATAAAGACAGTTGAACTTGGATGAAATAGTGCTGTTGTAAAGATAAGATCTGTATATATACACATAAAAAACTAATACAGTCATCAGATGTGAATTGCGATGTTTAACATCCGACAATGAGTTGGACAATGTGTGTTCAGAAACCTACGCAATATTTGCATTTGTACTTTGGCAGCTGCCAACAGACAGCCCACAAAACAAACAGCCACTTGCACTCTACTAAGGCTTGTTAGACCTCTGAAGATGTCTATCGTTCCCGTGTTCGTTACAGAGAATAGTATTCAGTTGTCAGGCCACAATCTAGCAAAATTGGGCAGATACACTAATACTAACACTCGTATCTCATGTGGACTTCAGGTGTGAACAGTAGGTGAAGGTTACTGTAATGGCATCCTACTGCAATTACGAGCCATGTCTGCACAGCAGAACATCCCTTTCACAAACAATGGAGGCTGCGGATAATGCTTCTACATCGGACCCCAAAGATTCTATCTAGATTTTCTTCCAACTTCACACCATTTCTTGCCTAACCTCTCCTTCCCCATTCTCTTTTTTTCCCCCTTTTCTCTGTCTCCCCCTTACCCATGCCTCTTTCTGAATTCATGCTCCACAGTAACACAGGCAGAGATATTGTAGGACATCTTTGGCAAGCGAATTGTATACATAGTGTTCAATATAAATATGAATAAAATAGTGTTCTATACATAGTGTTCCGACATCACAAGGACTCGGGAAGTAGTGTATCAAACCATAGATAATAGAACAGTAGATGGGCTGATGTCATAGAGCCCCTATAAATCAGAACAGAGTAATTTGACAACCATCTTACCTGGGACCTGTTCTAAATAATATAACACCTGGTAGAAGTGCCATTTCAGTTCTTATAAAATTTCCTTAAAATTATATAAATAACCAATGTCATGCATAGCATAATGCATACAATGACTGTACTTCTCGGAATATTAACAAATAAATCCATATGAAATTATTTGTAATAATTTATAAATTTAAGAGTACAAAATGGTTACAGTCTAATGGAGAAAGACACAGGATAGTAGGCCTACTTTAAATACAGGGCAAATGCATATTTCCAACGATATCAGTAAACTTTATTTTAAATTATATGTATGTATGTATTGTATATATAAATATTCTAATTTCATTTAATTGTAGAAATCACTATTTTAGTAACAGTACGCTAAACGTAGGCTGCTAGCTAACTGAATTTGATATGCTAACAGTAGGACAGAAATAGGAGTAACAAGACTACTATTTTGTGGACAAAGGCTACCCAACATCGCCATCTGCTAAGGGGGCAATCTCTGAGGCTGGAAAATTAAGCCTACCCGGAAGTGCAAAAAAATTGCAATTTATCGAATGGTCACTTGAGGCAGGCTGCAAAAGGGAGCAATCTCCATAGATCTCCATGGCAAAATGAGAGTCAAGAGTAAGCTGGTAACATTACAGTGAGTGGGTACCAACCGCCGGCTTCCAACCGCTTGCAAAGCAGAGTAGAATACTGGTAGCATTTAGCCTTGTTTTTTTGCTAACTGGGTAGCTTGGCAACCAGGCACCTCAGCTGCACCCACGCCCCACCCTGTTGCCCATTTTTGGTTATCCGGGAGTTAGGCCGATTGATGCGCTTCTACGTTGGCGACCATAACGGTTAGGAATTCATACTTTACTGTAGCTAGCTAGCTGAGACCGTTAATTTCAAACACAAACAGAATACTGATACTGTAAAGTTACGTAGCTCAACAGCTACGGTTAGGCCAGATACGTTTCATGTTAATTCATTAAAAACATGCTGTAGGTATGTTATACATTTATAGACTATTACTAATTAATGAAAATTTTTCCCACCTCCTTTGCTTTATATCTATGGTTCTGCCATCACAATGGCACAGGAAGTAGTTTATAGGGTTCTGACATCACAATGACATGGGAAGTAGTGTTAGGGTGACCAGACGTCCCAGTTTGACCCAAGCGTGCCGCACAAGCCCTGAAAAGTGAAGCCAAAACGTCTCGGTCGCCCCCTGGTGAGTGGTCCCAGTATAGGTCATAAATCCCGCCCTCCCCATGTTATTCAATGGGACGCGAGACCAACTAAACAATTAAATTACCCTTCAAATATATTTTTTCCGAAGCTGGTTTCTGTCATTTACTTTAGTTTGTATCACCCTAATGTAAATTCAAGAGTTTGTTTTTAAAATAAGTTTTTTTTTAGTTAGTTATTTAATGCTCTAAAAACGGTGGTGTGACGTCGTGATTCACAGCTGTGATTGACAGCTATCTGAGCCGAGGAGCCACTGAATCTTCGGAGGACTGAGGAGATTGGAACTTTACATTTAATCTCTAAATTTCTATAATTTCACACGGACATAATGGGTTGTTCTGCAGTACATTGTGCTAACCGATCTGGCATTTCCAATCGATCTTTGAATTTTTTTCGGTAAGTTAAATTTATAAGCTATTTAATTAGTAAATAAATGTAATGGGCTAGCTAACGTTAGCTAAAAGACAACAAGCCTCGTTAATAGCCATGTTAATAGCTAGCAGGTGATCGTTAGCTAGAAGTTACCAATTATTTTTGTATTATGCCTATTCTAAATTAAGGTTAAACATGATGTAAGTTAGGCTATAACATATCGTCTAGGTTTAACAAGCAAAGGTTGTACTGTACTTGGACTTGCAATTGATTACGGTATGCGCATTCTGCGAGGGAGAGTGAGGGCGGGGCACAGGGGAGGGGCCGTTGATTTCGCGGCTTTAGGGCTTTACTTCCTTCTCGCTACTGCGCATAACTACTGCGCAGAACTGGTCCCAAGATCGCTATCTGCGCAGACGCAAGTCCAAGATGTCAGCGCCGTATCAGGACACTGGTGGCTTCATTTTTCACCAATGGAAAAGAGCGAAAGGGCGTCGTCCATTATATATACAGTCTATGGTTTGACCAGGACTGTCGTGGTGTCAAGCTGGGTGTCCTGGGTCCCGACAAATATCTGTAAAACACTAAAATGTCCCAGTTTTCCGACATTCACTACCAAATTGTCCCGGTTTTCACCACAATAATAATAATAATACTGTAATGTTTCCATATATGAGTCGGAGCCAAACAAACAACGGTGTAGAACTGCGGAGCAAAGCAACAATTCTCATCAAAGCTCAAAATGCCCCCACTCTCCACCAACCACAAACACTCATGATGACCAACATGAGTGCATAAGCGCATACATGTGCGTGTGCATTAAGGTACAGTTACACAAGGATCCCGGTTTGGGGAATCGAAAAATGTGGTCACCCTATGTATAGTGTTCTGACATCACAATAACAAGGGAAGTAGTGTGTAGGGTGACAAGGAGTTTTCTGAAATCAGCTAAATATGTCATCAGATGCAGCTCACCCAAGACAGGACAAAATAGATGAACATCCCCCAATTAGTGGGACACAGGCAGAAGCACAAAACACTGTATATCAATGGCTTCTGTTTGTGTGTGAACAGTAGAGGTCACTAAAGTAGCACTCACAGTGTGTGTGTGTGTGTGTGTGTGTGTTCATGTTCGCGCTGTTTTGTGTTATCTGTACATACAAGGGGGTAAATGCAAACAACTCCATAAAGAACAGGAAATTGTTTAAACAATGGATTGAAAGATAAACTCTGACACATATGCGCACACACAAACAAACTCTGAAACAGCTAGGATAACATCGCCTGTATTTCCAGATAATTAGATGGCTGCATGTTTATGAGACATAAATGGCATTAAGGATAAAACAAGTATACCACAGTGAGGTCACAAGTTAATGATCACAACCTCATTACTGACCTCTGGCTACGTGATGACTGATATACGTGATGACTGATATAATATACAGCTCCGAAAAAAATTAAGAGACCACTGCACCTTTTTCTTTCCTTTCCAAAAAAGATGAAAAGGAAAGTTTTGAGTGAGGAACAGAAGCGTTCAATTTGCAGCGGTCTCTTAATTTTAACCATTCTGTTCATCACTCAAAACCTTCCTTTTCAACTTTTTTGGAAAGGAAAGAAAAAGGTGCAGTGGTCTCTTAATTCTTTCCGGAGATGTATATACACTACTGTGTTAAGTATAAGTACAATTAAGTAAATTTCCCACAATATCTATGTTGAAGGGGGCCAATGAATGGCTCAGCAGTAAAGTCACATCCTCACAGTTAGCTGCATCATTAGCCTTTGGTCCCTCAGAGCAGGCCAACACTGTCCGGGTTTGAGGGGTTAGTAAAAAGGCTTTATTAAGGTAGAAATTTGGAGAGGTGCAGTGGTCTCTTAATTCTTTCTGGAGATATATATACACTACTGTGTTAAGGATTTAACTGACCAATTTAATAAAGACACATAATGCGTCCATTGAAAAACTTCCTTTGGATCTACATTTAAGTGTATCTGCTGAAGACACGTGTTCAAGCATGCATGCAGTACACTACTACATGGCCAAATAATGTGTTTGCAACATGATCCCAAAAAAAACATTTTTTAAAATACTTTCTCTCTCATATATATGCAGTGCTCAGGGGTGCGTGCGCACACACGCGCACAGAAACCAAATATCAATACAAATACACACAAACCCACACAAAAGATGCCTGCTCTCCCGTAATAGCCTATGTAAATGGTTACTAAACAGATAACTGCTCCCTGTTATCTGAAGCAGTGCACAGTGTATGCATAGCTACAATTACAGCAGGGAAACCATGAGACAAAGGCAATAAAAAATAATTTGCGCTTGTGTGTTTGGTCCAAGACAGAATAGAGACAGATAGAGAGCTGGACCTACGTCCAGAAATGGGATGTAGTTGCTGTATAAATGTGTGACCAGACTACACCACAGTCTCAGACTGCCAGGCAGGGAAACAGGTTGAGGAAGAGGAGAAATAGGGAACACTTTGTCCAAGAAGACAGAGAGAACACATCCTGAACTGAAGACTTTGTCCAAGAAGACAGAGAGAAGACATCCTGAACTGAAGAATTTGTCCAAGAAGATAGAGAGAAGACATCCTAAACTGAAGACTTTGTCCAAAAAGACAGAGAGAATACATCCTGAACTGAATACTTTGTCCAAGAAGACAGAGAGAAGACATCCTGAACTGAAGAATTTGTCCAAGAAGATAGAGAGAAGACATCCTAAACTGAAGACTTTGTCCAAGAAGATAGAGAGAATACATCCTGAACTGAAGAATTTGTCCAAGAAGACAGAGAGAAGACACCCTGAACTGAAGGATTTGTCCAAGAAGACAGAGAGAAGACATCCTGAACTGAAGAATTTGTCCAAGAAGATAGAGAGAAGACATCCTAAACTGAAGACTTTGTCCAAGAAGATAGAGAGAATACATCCTGAACTGAATACTTTGTCCAAGAAGACAGAGAGAAGACATCCTGAACTGAAGGATTTGTCCAAGAAGACAGAGAGAAGACAATCAGAACAGAAGACTTAGTCCAAAAAGACAGAGAGGAGACAGAGACAAGGCAGTTAGAGTTTCACATCAACGAGAAGGTGCAACCTTTGAGGGGTAAGTGAATATGTGAGATGGAAAAATATAATTGATTGTGAGTGCAAAAATGTGAGAGAGATGTATAGAATGGGTGAGAGACTGAGAGAGGAAACATTGCAAATATAATTAACTGATTTCTTTTCTATAGCCTTAAAGGAGAAATGGGAGCATTTTACAATTTAGTGTTCAGTTAAATTCTAACAGCGTAAACCTTCCTTTGCTCATCATTGACCATGTTGATTCTGTGGCACCTCACTAAACATAGGCTATTGCAGAGGTTGTCAAACACAGGGCCCCTTTTGTGATATCAAATGAATCAGGGAACATAACTTGACATAAAATGAAACTACCCAAAATTACATCATTTTATGTGGATTCAATCAAGCACCATTTCAGTTCCTTTTTCAATGCTGCTAAGATCTATGCTACTTGTTGCCCTACAGTAAGTCGTACTATAACTTCAGACAAACAAAATCTCCGGCCCTGGTGAAGGAGAAGTTATAAGAAACATGCCTTCTGATATTTTTTGTGTGGTTTTCTAGCTAATATTCTGATATTCACCAGATCATGGGGCAGTGAGTTTTTATTATTGCAGATTTCAGTAGTTAGTAGACTGCACATTGACAAGTTGTCCTCAAGGTAAAGAGAAATAAAAATGTAATTGCAATACCAATCCCCCTGTGAGACTACAGACCCATTTAGCCCAGTGTTGATACATTATTTTTACTTAATACTTATGCAACATATTCCTTGGCCAAATATCTGTTCAATCTATTGTTTTATTTATTTATTTAATTTGAGAACCCCTGGTCAACAGAATAGGCTGTGAAAGCGCTGACAGCCGAGTTGGTTCCCCTGTCCACAAACAGAAACAGATGACAGTGAAGATGCTGCTTTTAGGTCTGGTCTCCATCCTCAGTGTCACCGTGCCCTGTCTCTCTGTCTACAACAGCGGGGAATGCTACTTCGATGCCAAAGGTATGTTTGCCTGTGTAAAATCATTGATACTGTTCTTGGCTTGAACCGGGGGCCCTTTTTTGCACAAGCCTTCAATAGTATGAATAGTATAAATAATTATAATCCACCACTCCAGTTAAGCCTTCCTTCAGAGCTTTTATAGCAAAGTGACAGCCCAGAGCGACCCAACATGAAGACTGATCATCCTGCAGGTTATTAGCTCAACCCTTAACCACTCGTCAAGCCTTTAACCATTTGAATCCCGTGTGCTAAGTCAGAGTAATATTGAAAAGGTAAAACACGGCATGGCTCTAGGGAAAGGGTTGGGGAGCCCCGAGCTAGGCATTGTTACACTGGTTATGTGTGTGTTTATGTGTCTTCCAGGGAGCTGTGAGTACAGGGGCCAGGGGTATGGAATAGGGGAGAGTTGGATGACCAAGGAGTGCTACCAATGCATCTGCATGGAGCCATTTGGAGTGGGATGCTGTGATCAGTAAGTATAACCCCCATACTGTAGTATAACCCCCATACTATAGTATAACCCCCATACTGTAGTATAACCCCCATACTATAGTACAACCCCCATAATGTAGTATAAACCCCCATACCATAGTACAACCCCCATACTGTAGTATAAACCCCATACCATAGTATAACCACCATACTATATCATAACCCCCATACTGTAGTACAAACCCGATACTGTAGTATAACCCCCATACCATAGTGTAATCCCCATATTGTAGTATAACCCCCATACCATAGTGTAACCCCCATACTGTAGCCTGACACATTTCACAATGCATTGTCCCCGGGGAACTCTTTGGATGCACTGACAGAATAGAAGTGTTACGTGCATTCATGACTTCACCATACTTCTCAGGGGACCTCAGCCTGTGGACTACCCAGGTTGGTGTGACGTGATCCGCAAGCCAGACTCCTGCGCCACCCTCGCTGTGATGAAAGCAAATCACAAGCTGCCTTGTCTTTGGGGAAGGGGCCGTTTGAGACCAGGGGTGAGACGGCCATGGAAATCTAACAACAGCCCTTTGTTTGGATCGGCCCATAATTCAGCCACTGAAAAGGGGGAAGAGGGGTTAATTGAATGAAACTCTAATTGGCTGTGTTTCACTGTCACATTATAAATGCATATTGATAGTATGATGCTTATAATATGATATTGATAAGATACTACTGTGTAACACAATCCATTGACAGCCACAGCTACTACTAGCCCATTAAAGAATGGTGCTGAAAGGGTAATTAGGGAAAGCATGTGTTGTTACATTTGCATGCATTCATTAATTTTTTTCATGTAGATTACATTTCACATATTTATTATTCTGTGACAAAACGTGATTACTTATATGTATTTGATGTTTAAATAAAAAGTTATGTTTAAAATGCTTGTTTGACAAAATGTTGTGTCATACACATAGTCACACACAAGCAAGTAGGGTTTCGTATTGGGAGGGACACATTTAAAATGTTTGCTAAGTGTTCTTATTATTGTGGGGGGACCAATTCATCTGCTTCTAACATTTGGGAGGGGCATGTCCCCCCTGTCCCCCCCCTGCTCCTACGCTCTCACATGAGCTGTATTCATTCGATTCTGTTTTAAAATGTTTATACCGTTGCCAACCAAAACTGTTTAACATTTACTCTAGTCCCAGGGAGTTTTCATTTTGGAGTTATTTTAGATACTCATTTTAAAAAAACGCAGGGATTTATACGTTTTGGAAAATGGGCAGTGACTCTGTTGTCCCAGCTTCAAGGGATGTTGTTCCGCCATTTGTGTTGAAAGGACAAAGAAAACATTTGAGCAGGCTGAGTAGGAGGCCAAGAGACCAGAGGTGTCAGAACAAAGAACACGGCAGGGATGAAAGTTTTGAATATCGCCTGTCGTTAGCGTGGGGAGAGCCCCTTGCTGATCCATAGACACAGGTCTTGTAATGGCTTTCTGGAGTTGCAAGAGTTTGATTTCACAAACAGCGGGCCCAATCAACAGTGAATTGCAGTAATCCAGATCTGAGATGACTAGTGCCTGGATTAGGATCTGGATTAGGACCTGGATTAGAATTTGTGAGGTAAAGTACTCTACCAGTGTTGTAGAGCATTAACCTGCGGGGGTGTGTCACCACCTTGATGTTTTCAAAGAACAATGGGGTGTTTTCCAGTGTCATTGCAAGGTTTTTGAAATAATATCCTGAAGTGAAGAGATGACTGTCTTGTACTCAGGAATGTGTGTTGGGGAGGAGAAGGTGAGTTTCATCAAGTTCTTTGGTTTAAAGAAGGGAGTGGCTAGAAATGAGCCCTAGGGGACACCAGAGGGTGTTAGACTAGTTTGAAGATGGACAGGTGACAAAACGGAGAAAGATTTAGCAGACGGGAAAGATGATAAGAAATGGCAGTAGTGAAGTGAGACTAAATATTGTTTATTTATTATAATAAATATTGCATTTGGGTAGATTATCTGGTATCAGGTTGGAGGAGAGAGAAAAGCGAAAAGGAAATGACAAGAGACCTGGAGGGGGCTACAGTAAGCTTAGTCAACAAACAACATCTAGTGAAGATAAGAACAAGCATATTTCCTGCTTTGTAGTGAAGCTAAGAACAAGCATATTTTCTCCTTTGTAGTGAAGCTAAGAACACACATATTTCCTGCTTTGTGAGGTCGGGGGGAGGGGGGGGGGGGGGTCAAAAGAGAAATAAATTAATCAAAGGTGGATGACAGGAGGTTGAAGTCGTAGTTTAACCCAGTAATGCAAATTGTGAGCCAACATCAGGAAATTAGCTTGATTATTAAGGGGGACAAAGGAGGGCCATATGCCACCACCAAGACCATCAAAGCTCTATGGGAAAACACATAAAGAGAGAGCAGCAAGAGTAGTGGTGTTTTCTCAGGTAGTCCATGTCTTCGTCAGGACCAAAAAGAAATGGGATGGAATGATAGCATATGCTGGGATGAAATGACACTATAGCCTGGGATGGAATGACAGCATAGGCTGGGATGGAATAACAGCATAGCCTGGGATGGAATGACAGCATATTCTGAGATGAAATCAGACTTACTGATAGTAAATCAACGGTACAAAATGCCAGAACACCAGGAATTCCATGAGTAGTGAGGGCAGGGGACACAAGAATGGAAAGTTTGCAGGCATGAGTAGAAAGTCTGTAGAAATTAGGGGGGAACTGCCAAAAGGGTCTGAAAACACACAGTTGTCAATGTTACGAAAGCGAAAAATAAGATCTGTATGAAGAACCACCCCCCTCTCCAACAAGGTCACTGATAATCAAAACAATAACAAAGCTTCCTGCTCCTTGATCTAAGTTTACGTCAACCAGATTGCAACAAGTTACTGTATGAGCAGTCACAGTTCACGTTGGATCCTGGGAAGAGGGTGACAGCACTTGAAATAGATTGCCCTACAGCTCGCAAATTACAGGACATGACGACAACAGATAATGACAATCGTAAGTCCTACTGCAGAGGGCAGTAGCTATTTAGTTATAGACACTGTCTGCACATTCAGTTTCATTTCTCATGATGTTTTGTGTTTGATAAAAACGTTTTGTAACAGACCAAACGTTTTGCAATACATTTGAGTTAGAAGCAGTTATTTAATGATCAACAGTTTTAAGACTATAGCAAACAGCAGAGACATTTAGGGGACTGGCATTTTAAAAGGACGTTAATGTGGACTTCAACATTGATGCAGTTAGGATCAGCTAAACTAGAGAAATTTGCGTTTCCCTTTCAAGATAAAAGCACCTCCATTTAAAGTGATACAAATTATTACAAAAACTGAAATAATGCAGAATCTGTATAAGTACATTTCCACAATATCAATGTAGAAGGGGGCCAATGAATGGCTCAGCAGTAAAGTCACATCCTCACAGTTAGCTGCATCATTAGCCTTTGGTCCCTCAGAGCAGGCCAACACTGTCTGGGTTTGAGGGGTTAGTAAAAAGGCTTTATTAAGGTAGAAATTTGGAGAGTGAGTTCCTTCAGACGCATTTGGATTCTAGTATAAATATATATGTATATATACAGCTCCGGAAAAAATTAAGAGACCACTGTACCTTTTTCTTTCCTTTCCAAAAAAGATGAAAAGGAAAGTTTTGAGTGAGGAACGGAAGCTTTCAATTGGGAGTGGTCTCTTCATTTTAACCCTTCTGTTCCTCACTCAAAACTTTCCTCAACTTTTTTTGGAAAGGAAAGAAAAATGTACAGTGGTCTCTTATTGTTTTCCGGAGCTGTATATATATATTGTAAATGACTACTGTAGTTGGAAATGACACAGGCGTACAGAGGCCCATTGTCAGCAACCATCAGTCCTGAGTTCCAATGGCCCACTGTGTTCGCTAATCCACGTTAACATTTTGCAATGAAGTTAGTACAGCTGAAACTGTTACTGATTAAACTGATACTGATTAAACTGATACTGATTAAAGAAGCAATTAAAACTGTCCTTCTTTTTAGAATTGTTGAGTATCTGAAGCATGAACAACTGCAGGCTGAAAAAAGCCAGAAACTGGTCAATCTATGCTTGTTCTGATAAATAAAGGCTATTCCCTGTGAGAAATGTACAAGAAACTGAAGATCCCGAACAACGCTGTGAACTACTCTCTTCACAAAACAACGCAAACTGTCTCTAACCAGAATAGAAAGAGGAGTGTGAGGCCCTGGTGCACAACTGAACAAGAGGACAAATACATTAGAGTTTGAGAAACATTCACAGGTCTTCAACTGGCAGCTTCATTAAACAGTACCTGTAAAATACCAGTCTCAACAAGGCAGAGTTGCAAAGAAAAATACATTTCAGACTGGCCAAAAAAAAGAAAAGAATAAGATGGGAAAAAGTACTCAGACACTGGACAGAGGAAGACTGGAAAAAAGTGTTATGGACAGACAATGCAAAGTTTGAGGTGTTTGGATCACAAAGAATAACATTTGTTGGACGCAGACCAAATGAAAAGATGCTGGAAGAGTACTTATCGCCATCTGTCATGCATGATAGAGGCAATGTGATAGTCTGGGGGTGCATTGGTTGTTGTGACGTGGGAGAATTGTACAGGGTTAAAGGGATCTTGAAGAAGGTACAACGCAATGCCATTCCCTGTGGGTAGCGCTTGATTGGAGCCAATTTCCTCCAACAACAGGAAAATTACCCAAAGCACAGCTTCAAACAATGCAAGAACTATTTAGGGAAGAAGCAGTCAGCTGGTATTCTGTCAATAATGGAGTGGCCAGCACAGTCACCAGATCTCAACCCTAGTGAGCAGTTGTGGGGAGCAGCTTGACTGTATGGTGTGTAAGAAGTGCCCATCATGGCAATCAAACTTGTGGGAGGTGCTTCAGGACGCATGGGATAAAATCCATTCAGATTACCTCAAAAGTCGACTATTAGAATGCCAAAGGTCTGCAAGGCTGTAATTGCTGCAAATGGATAATTCTTTGATGAAAGCAAAGTTTGAAGGGCACTATTATTTTCAAAATATGAATTTGCTAATTTCTGATTTTGAGACTTCACACAAACAAACGAAATTACATTTTGAATCGTCACTGGGGTTTATTTCTACGATAAGAGAGATTTTTATTATTATTTATTTAAAAAATTGACCACGAATTGCTGCCCTCGTCTTCAAAGTTCCATCAGCAACACGTCCACGTGGAGGGCATGTGCGCAGGACAGAGGGGCTGGTATGGGATTCATAGCTTGGACTGATTTTACAATATTTTCAATTAGGAACTTTTATTCTGAAACTCAGATTCCACGCATGTGGCTAATCCTTATTGTGGCTTACTTTACATAGTTCTCGGAATCACGTGGCGAATTCAGTGAAATATTTGTTTATGTTTTGAAAATTATGTGCTTAACTTGGTAGTTATTGAAAGGAATAAGAACAAATGGTCGGTGTTTCCTTAGCGTGTACCGTCAAAACATGTGGATATTGAATCCCTTAGAATCCGGAGGTAATTGATTTGCGCAGATCAACCTAGCTATCGTTAGCTAGTTTTGCCATAGTGGATGAACTACTCATCTGCTAAACCAAGGAAGCTAGCTATATATGTATAGTAGAAACCTTGATGCTGTTTGACAGCTCATTAGTTATTGTAGCTACCTTGCAAGCTATATTTCTCTGTTAATATTTTTGGAATAGTATAGAGAAATTATATTCGAATCAGAATTAATAAGCAATTATAACAACTAGCTAGCTAGCAACATTATGGTTGTTGCAAAGCAATGGCCTAGTAATAACAATTTACCGTATGATGATAATGGCGGCTCAGTCGTGAAGTTATTAAGAATACAGTAACATTTCCATTATAAGGCCAGAGTTTCCATCCTGCTCTTTGATTAGCCCAGGGGTCTCGTGGCCTGCATCCCCTGTGTTTTGGGGTTTAGAAATAGAATTTGGTGTTACCTTAGTGACTCCTTGTGGCATCTGTGTCATCTGTTCGCTCAATCAAGGGAGAGGGTCCATTCCATTCGGTAAAGACCTCCAGGTTGAGCGAGCAGTGTGATAAGAACCAGAAAAGCATCAGATGTGGTTTGGAACATATCTCCAAATCAAATGCAATGAAGCAGGGCCATAATCACAATTTGGATATGAAAAATGTAAAACATGTAAGAATAATATTGACATTCTCACTGTTGCATCTTATAACATCATGTCCTCTCCCAGGTGTGACACACTACCTCCTGCCAGGTAAGGAGTATGTGGTGGGGCGTAAAAACTGCCAGGTTCTCCTGCCCAATGACCAATCCATCAGTCGAGTGCATGCACATTTCACTGCTACAGACCAGGTAAGAGAGACTGGGGTACTTCACTGTGAATGCTGTGCTGATCACTCTTTGTACACACACACACAAACACACCCTACTAAACTATAGTACCCTATAACTCGTAAAAACCTTATTCAAAAAGATTTAAGCATGTATTAATCAAAGAAGATTAGATTAAACGTTATTTAAATTGATTAAGTACAAGTTCAGTACAACGAAATGCAGTTTGTGTTTAAAAGTGCAAATTGAGGAGGGCAGAAAATTTACAAGTATTAAGTATATGTATGTACAAGTTGTTTGTATAGATCTGTAGTTAATGCAGATGCATTACATATGGCAATTCTAAATGTGCAATGGAAGCAAATAGAGGAGGGCAGAAAATGTTCATGTTTTAAATATAGCGTATGTTGCAAGTGGGATAATAGTTGTGCGGGTACAAATGGCAATTCTCAATGGCATTCTGAATTTGCATTTGAGGCAAATTAAAGGAGTAGGGAAGCATGTGAAACTGAAATGCAGTGATAGCAGCAATGAGATTCCCAAGGTAGATGTGTATGTAACGATTGGAAATGTAAGTACAGTGGCAGTTCTAAATGTGCAATTAAGGCAATTTTAGGCTGCAAGTCAGCAGGTGCAAATGAAATACAGGAATACCAGCAATGACACGTACCTCTAGACAACTGAAAACTTCCTTGTCAGACTTAGTAAGGCAGTGACAGTGTCCAGTAGTACAAAGGGTGGGTATGGTTAGTGATGTGTCACAGAGTTCAACAGGGTTACAGTAGATGGAAAGAAACTGTTCCTGAGCCTGCTGGTGCGAGAACTGAGAGACCTGTACCTCCTGCCTGATGGGAGGAGGGCTAACAGTTTGTGGCATGGGTGTGAAGTGTCTCTGATGATGCCGCGTGCCCTGTGCAGACACTGCTTGCACTATAGGCCTACGATGGCTGGGAGCTGGGTACCTGTGATGTGCTGAGCAGTTTTCACCAGCCGTTGCAGGGCCTTCCGGTCGGCTACAGAGCAACCACCAAACCACAATGTAGTGCAGTTAGTCAGAATGCTCTCGATTGTGCTGCTGTAAAAGTTCACAAGGATCTTGGAAGACAGACGGGCCTTCTTCAGCCTCCACAAGAAGTACAGGCGCAGCTGTGCCTTTTTGACCAGGGCTGAGGTGTTGAGGGTCCAGGAGAGGTCCTTGGAGATGTGGAAACCCAGGAATTTGAAGCTGGACGCACGCTCCACCTCAGTGCCGTCGATGAGAACTAGGGCATGACTGCAGCCTTTAGACTTCCTGTAATCCACAATAAGCTCTTTGGTTTTCTCTGCATTGAGGGCCAGGTTGTTGTCAGTGCCCCATGTATAGCCAGGCACTTGACCTCCTCGCTGTAGGCTGACTCGTCATTGTCCCAACTAAATCAACTGCTGTCATACATCTGTCTTGCAATAGATGGTGCTCTTACATTGATCACCATCTAACCTGCCCGTGTCTCACCTCATTACAAAACAGTGGTGGTTTTCTCCTAATAATATGTGTGTTACATAAAAAGCACACTATGGGGCCAGCGCATGTGTATTATTGGTTTGAAATGGCTTGCCACTACTGCAGCTTCTCCTATTAGCCAATCTGCCCAAATCTTCTTGAGAAGATAATTACATTTATTATATCTTGCAACTAATTTCTCAAAACTGAGTTACTTGGAAGTGGGTGGGCCTACAAACATTGCTGCTCAATGTGGACCTGAAGATTCTCGCCAAAGCTCTTGCCAAAACACTCACACGTCTGATCATGTGGAATGACCCTACCTGTGTGTGTTTCTTCAGAAATTTGAATTTGGGATTCATGAAATGGACTCTTCCATGATTCCCTGCACTACAATAATCTCCAGTCTATCTCACCCCGCTTTGACCTACATAAAGGGATGAGACAAGGTGGCTTACTTTCCCACTTCTTTTTGCTCTGGCCATCTAGCATCAGGCTCAAACCATGAGGTCCCATGTAACAGTAAATAATCTCCCTGTATGCGGATGACATTCTCCTCTATGTGACAGAACTCGTAATGAGCCGGAAAGAAGTTACTGTTTGGCCTTCTACCTTGAATGAGCTCAAAAGTGCCCAGCTGCCAACAGTAGTTGCCAGAGCATGATGACCGTAATCAGCTAATAATTCCCAAAACCCGTATGGTGCTTGCAATTAACCTCCCCCCTCCCTCCATGGGACCCCTTGGCTAATCTGCGATCAGGATTCATGTCCTGGTCTCACAATTAGGCAGTTAACTGCAAGGCACTGTGAAATTCAGGGAACCTCATCATCTGGTTTTGATATTCCAATTAACTACAATCACCAATAAATAAGTCAAATTAAGTTTTCCATTGTTTTCAAATGTTCCGCAACCAAAAAAGGTTTAACACTCAGCATCCCCGTTGCTCCTCCTCCACATAAGGAGGTTTTATAGAAAAAGACCACACGTAAGTAGCAGATTTTTTTTTAGCTTTCCATAGCTATTCAACCAGCTAGCACTACACACAGTAGATAATGATTCTAGAAAATGAAGAAATGTTTTACAAATATAGCAAAACACAAATAAAACATGCAAATGCAGTGTAATGTTTCTGTGTAGTATGTCCCTACTATATAAAAAAAATTCCTACCAATGTTTATACCAAACCGAGGCCCCTGAGAATTTGTCAGGATAATTAACTCACAGAAAGTGGACTTGCATTAATTGCGGTATTGTGTTAAGAAGTCATCACCTTGAAAATTGATAATTTGGTTCCCTTCATTTGATATAAGCTTTTGGTTGATGATTTGAATGTAGTCAGTGACAAATCTACAAAAATCGAAAAGATCAGAAAGAAGACAAATACTTTCTCAAATTACTGTACACCTCTTTTCAGCCTTCGTCGCAAACATACTGACAATAATTATCATAGCATGTAGTCAACAGTATTCTTTTATAACTCAGTTTGTAGATCCATCTGTGATATTGTATCAACCTTAGCTAGACTATAGGAGCCATGTTGAAATTCCCTAGAAGTGTGTGTGATTTATTAGTGTGAATAGTAAGGTACGCGCATTTGACCAGGATTAATGATTAATTATCAGGAAAGTATTTGTAATCATTTAGCCTACTTTGTTTTGCACACAGCAGCATTAGGAAAATGAATTATTTGCTAGTGTACCTAGCGTAGTTGAGGATGACACTTGGCTGCTGAGGAGTTGGAGTGGGCGTGGCCCTTCGTGTTGAGTGAGGCCAACATCCATTGCTTTTATTTTGTTGTTTGTTGAGGGCTATGTGTTTGTGTTCTCTTCTAGGCCCTGACCCTGAAAGACAGCTCAAAGTATGGGACGTTTGTTAACGAGCAGCGTCTGTCAGGGGACACCCCTCACACTCTGAGTACAGGAGACAGAGTGACATTTGGGGTGTTCCACAGCAAGTTCAGGTGCTCATCCGAATTCAAACAATAATAACAGCAGGAATTTTTTGATGCGTACGAGAATTTAAAAAAATCTATCTTTTGAGAATGAAACATCTCTCCCCCTGTCTGCAGTGTTCAGAGTGTTGCCATGGTGGTGTGTTCATCCTGTGTGGATAATGAAGGAAAAGTCTCTCTGTCTAAAGCCCTGAAGCTTCTGGGTGGCCAGCTGGTCACCACATGGACACGGGACTGCACTCACCTGGTCATGCCCACTGTTAAAGTTACCATCAAGGTCAGCACAGGACAGGACACACACACACACACACGTTAATGTTAATTATTATTTACCCACAGTATGTGCTCTCTTTCCATGCAGACTATCTGTGCATTACTGTGTTGTCGACCCATAGTCAAACAGGAGTTCTTTACAGAACTCAGTAGAGCACTGCAGCAGAATCAACCCCTTCCTAAAGCTGAAAGGTACTGCAAACACACACACACACACAGACGCACACACACACAGTCAGACACACACACACACACACACAGACGCACACAGTCAGACACACACACACACAGACGCACACAGTCAGACACACACACACACACACACACAGTCAGACACACACACACACACAGTCAGACACACACAAACACACAGTCAGACACACACACACACACACACAGACAGACGCACACAGTCAGACACACACACACACAGTCAGACACACACACACACACACAGTCAGACGCACACAGTCTGACACACACACACACAGTCAGACACACACACACACAGTCAGACGCACACAGTCTGACACACACACAGTCAGACACACACACACACACAAACATACAGACAGACGCACACAGTCAGACACACACACACACACACAGTCAGACGCACACAAACACACAGTCAGACACACACACACACACACAGTCAGACGCACACAAACACACAGTCAGACACACACACAGACAGACGCACACACAGTCAGACAAGCTGATGCTCAGCTCCTCCATAAACCTGTGAATAATCGCTGATATTCATTGTCTTATTCTCCGTCCACTTCCCTGATCGGAGCTTATGGTGTTCTTCCTCCCTGTCTTTCATAAACATATCAAGACTTGATGGAATATGAAAACATTTCTTTAACTATTTGCTTGGGAATAGACCGGAAGCAGGAAAACAATAATTAGTAATTAGTATCTCATTATTTGAAACCTATTATATAATACACACCTCACACACCTGTATATTTCTTTTAAATCCAACAATCCAAGCCCATGCCTAAATGGATAGACCTTATTTGACTATGGTTTTGGTTCGTTATTAGTTTCTTGCCAGAGATTGATGAGCCCAGTCTAAATAAGGATGAAGTGGATCTGACCGAGAAGCCCGAGCGTAAACAACTCTTCTCCGGCAAGACCTTCCTGTTTCTCAGTGCCAAACAGGTACTTGTCTACCTCGCATCCATTGACATCATGCTTTTTCAGTCTGGTGAACCACCTAAAATGCACAAAAAACATACACAGTATGACTACCTCAGGATTTTACACCATCCCGGACCTCTCTGTCGTCAGCCATGAACGAATCCAGTGTTACAGAACAGCCCTCACCTCACATAGCTCCTTAATGTGAGAGTCTGAATAAATAAATTTAGTGCTTCCATTAGTCTTTATGGCCTGATTATTCTGATCCACATTAAACTTGGAGTGCTTTTCTCATCATCTTGGAGACCAGGCAATGACAGGACATTTATGTAAGGTTCTTATGTGCGATCACTCAGTTATACAGTGCCTTGCAAAAGTATTCAAATTCATGACTAAATCTGTTATATTACCTCATTACAAATGGTACGTTGAAATTGAATTCTGTGCAGTTTTCAAAATCTATTGTAATTTGACATTTGTTTTATGTTGAATATTAAACTGAAATATGTTGATTGCATAAGTATTCAATCCCTGCTGTGGAAGCTCCAATTTTACATAGGTGAAAGAAATTGCCCTAACCAGTACACATACCTAACCTGGGAAGCATTACAGTTGTTACATTTTCTGGGTAAAAATATCACTGTTTCTTGGGTCATTTGTCCAGCAATTAATCTGAAGAAAAATAAAGTCCAAAGAGCGTACTATTGAAGTTGAAGGTAAAGTAATTCAAATTCATAGATTTAGAAAAGTGTACAAAACAATATCCAAGTATTTGGATATCCTAGTGAGCATCAATAATCAGGTAGTAGAAGCTGCATCACTCTACCCCGAAACTCAAAAAAGAAGACCTTTGAAATAAGCTGACGAGAGGCCAACAATCACTTTGAAGGAGATGCGGAGTTCAGTGGCTTGGAGTGGAATAGTGATGCGCCAGTCAATCATATCAAAAGCTCTTCATAACATTGATCTGTATTGGAGAGTGACAAGAAAGAAGCCCTTACTCAAAAAGTGCTTACTCCAGATGGGCTTTCGGAAATGAACCTTTTGAGTAAAAGCTTCTTTTTTGTGACTCTCCAATACAAGAAAGAATGAGTGTGACCCTTTATGGTGAGATGAGACTAAGATGGGCCTTTTTGACCCAAACTCAAAGCACTATGTGTGGCACAAACCTAACACTACCCATGCTTCAAGACCATCCCTACAGTGAAGTAAGGTAGTGGCAGCATCATGCTGTGGGACTGTCTGTAATAAGCAAGAACTGGGTATTTCGTTAAAAGTGATGGATGTATGGATGGAGAAAAATAAAATAAATACTGCAAGAGAGCCTCCTTCAGTCTGCTGAAAAATTAAGCTTGGGAGGAAATTCACCTTTCAGCAACTGGTCTCAATGGGATTGAGACCAAAGTTCAAATCTCAATCCCACAGAGAATCTGTTGCACATTCTGTTCATTACTTGGATTTAATCTGCCAAGAAGCAAAGCTGTTGCATATTTACCCCCAAAGACTTAAAGCTGTTATTGCAGTGAAAGGTGGTTCTATTAAATATTAACGCGTGGGGTTTGGATACTTTGTTAGCCAGTGTTTATTTTTTAAATTTTTCTGTTTTCTGTCACTGTATAATAATTTATTTTACAGAAATGTCTACACACTAATTCAGCGCGGTGCACTCACATTGTGTATGTCAGTAAAAAATATATTCCACCAAGTTAACTGTCACCCTACAAGTAACGGAGGTGCACCAGTTTCTTTGAAAAAACGGCAGAGAGGAAGGAAAGGCTGTACGGTGCGATGTCGGAAGTGGGAGACGTTGCGTTCAAAAACCTTAAATTTTTTTTTTATAAATTACATACATACTTATTATAAAAACTATTAAATATAAATTACATACTATAAAAAGAATCTTAACTATTTCAAGATTGTCAAATATATATAAAACCATCTCGACTTTGAAAAGGAGTTTCCATGCGGCGCATAAAGCTTTATTCCCATAGTATTTCATAACTAATGCTTGTTGTCATGCTGTCAAACTGCCGTGAAGGCTACTACATACGTTTGTACTCTGTAGGCACAGCTTTTGCTGTTAGGTGCACTGATCACAAAATGATTTGTATAATATGAGAATAAGGTTTCTTGTAAGTTTTGTGGTTAAATGTGTCTTAATTCATAAAAGAGGTCCTAAATCACGAGCGGAAAAGCACTGTCGGCTACAGAACACAGTTACATGACAAGCTCTGTCCGGCATATTGTCTCATCTCAAGGTATACCGTACAGTGTCTGAGGTGCCAGTTTTTCAGATTCTTCAACAAAAAAAAGGCTAAATTTCCCTGTCAAATAATTATTGAAAGGTTCCCCAGTTAAAGCCCTGTATTTTAATGCTAGGACATTAGCTCTAGTTAAATTGGTTGTTGTTGAAGCCTTGTTTGAACGTGGCAGTTGGGGTAAATCTGTATGGAACACCGTGAGTGCACTGTATAGTGCCGCTGTTTCTGCCTTTCTATCGCACATTTATACAAACCACTTTTTCTCCCCTACAGCAAAAGCGGCTGAGTTTAGCACTGAGTTGTGGAGGTGGGAGGTGCCAGCTCCTTGAGGAGGGGTCTCTGCCGTTGTCACTGCTGGAGTCACCGGCAAGCTGTGTGATTGAATTGGCAGCAGGCAACCCCCAAGCTGCGTTGCCTTCCTCAACTAAGAACTGGGCAGACTCTGTGGGCAGGATTTTACAGGGGTATTTACAAGCACACACACACACACACACAGGAATACAGTACATATGGTACATGCAGTTTGTGTATTCAAGACTTTTGAAAGCAACAAGAAGTATTTTAGTTTGAATGATAACTAATTTCAACATAAGAGGGTTCCTGGGTGAATTCACTGTGGTTGTTTTACGTGTTCTTGCTGCAGCTCTGAAATGAGCCAGGCCAGGACTAAATAATTGGTTTTTATTCGCTTCTCACTTTTTGTCTCGTCCTCTCCCACCTGAAACAGTAAAGGTCTTCGATTCATCGCAGAGTCTGAGATCGGATTGGCTGCCATTTATGTCAGCTGTAACAAGTTCTGCAATCCCTCCAATGTGCTGGTTGACTCAGGTGGGTGGGGCTTTCATAGTTGTTTTCAACCAAATTCAAACAAGCGGTGATGAGGGTGGTATGGAAGCAGTCTTTCCTCATAGAGGGTAGTGCCGTCAAAACAAGCAGTAAACAAGACCTTTACAGTGACATTCAAATATGTTTTCGATCCCTCTGATTTTTTTATTCATGCATATTTTTGGTCCTGAATGTTATCTGATCTGAAAACCTAATATTTGATGGAGAAGTGAACAAACAACTCATTTTGCAAAAGTAAGCTCGTTGTGCCACATTCAGTCTTTCACAGTGCCTTGGATCAACTTCAGCCCACTCCATGCAGAATTGCATTAACTCTGTGACATTTGTGGGTTTTTGAGCATGAACTGCGCATTTCACATCCAGCCCCCCAAATACCATTGAGGTTTAGGTCTCCAAGTTGACTAAGTCTTGCTAAAACTTTCTAAAAATTCTTCAAACATTGTGATGTAGACTTGCTTGTGTGTTTTGGATCATTGTTTCACTGCATGACCGAGCTGCACTTCAGCTCACAGACTTTTGTCCTGACAGTTCTATAGAATTGTCTGACTCAAAGCAGAATTCACGATTCGATCAATGATAGCAAGTTATCCAGGTTCTGATGCAGGAAAGCATCCCCAAACTATGACACTGACAACACAATGCTTGACTGTTGGTATGGGATTCTTAATGTGGAGTCTCATCACTTATCTAGATGGGGTATTTAAAAACAATAAAAAATAGTAATAACCACTTGGATATTGTGGGTTACTGTGTGTTAGCTGGAGAAAGTCTGATCTTAAGTATTTTTATTTCAGGCCACGAAAGGTGAACCTTTTGAAAGGGGGTGGTGACTTTCTATACCTCCCAACATATTAATTTTCAGTATTCCTGGCAATGGAGTCTGTCAACATTTTATAAAAAACTATCATTATTCATCATAATGATCATTCAAATCACCAGCTAGTGTTCCTGTCAGGGTCTTGCTGGAATGTCTTTGGGATTGTGAAACCAATGTAAGATTCCAAATCAACCCCCCACCACCATTTTTAGTCAAACAAACGTTCAATCCCATATGAGCACGTAGCTGCCAACTCAGTGCTTTGTTAACAACAAATGACACCACTGGACTTGCTTGGGATTCACAGGAATCAACTGTATGTCCATTAATCAAAGTTCAGCTTTCCATGTTGTGTTTGGGGAAAATGACAGGAGTGGAGAAGGTGTAAGTTGCTTTTAGAGGCTTCTTGGAATTGAATAACATCAGCAGATCCTGTGGTTTAGTGGTAACAGACCCGAAATTGAAGAGCGTGTCACTTCTATCCCTGTTCTATTCCCCTGTTCAACTTGTCTCTCCGCTATATCTATCCAATCTGTTATTCCATCACAGTGAATATATGCCCAAAAATATATTTAAGAGAATAATTGTATGACGTGACCCTTTTTATGTACGTACATTACATGAACAAAATCCAGCGTGTGAAATGGTGACAGATATCATTGGTGTCCCTGGTGGGCTGTATTAAAAAGCAATTGGTTAATGCTTCTGTTATGTCAATTTGTGATTCATGATGGGAATTTAGCTGATACCGATTAATGAACTGTTAATAGGTAAATACTCTCTGTCCAAAAATATTTATTGTATCATTTGGCTGGCCTAGGTTTAAAACCCGCAACCCTTGGCTCCACACCCGGATACACTACCCACTATCCCATTTCGAACAGGAAGTAGTGGCTTCACCAGTGTTCTAATATAAGCGGAGACACATTTTAGTGTCAAGGTTTCAGCAGTATTGCCTTTAGCCAAGTTCTAGCCCAGGATCCTTTCCGTCTAGCCCAGGATCCTTTGAGGGTCCATGATATATGACCCTTTCATAAAACTGTCTGTAAACTGATCAGATCCAAAGTTAGATCAGTACCCATATTACCTGTGCTTTATTTGTCTGACGTTGTCTGGATAGCAGCATATGTTGCTCCAAAACCTGTATATATTGTTGAGCGTTAGTGGTGCATTCACACATGTGCAAGACACCCATGCTATGTGCATTAATGCACTTCCATACTATCACTGATTCTGGCTTTTGAATTGTGTTGATAACAAGCCAGATGGTCTCTTTCATCTTTAGTCTGGAGGATGCTGCGTCCATGATTCCCAAAAAGAAAAGTGCACTAAATTCCTGCATTTAGCTGCTGAACTTTTCAAGACTTTTGGTCTTTTATTTATTTTATGTTGATTTGGTTTCATTTTGTGGAATCAATGTTTATTTTTTTTTCTTTCCTTTAGAATCCATGAGAAGGACACCCATTATCCCCAGTGCCACGCTATCCCAGAATCCACCAGTAAATGAGACTATGCTGCCCACATCTTCTCAGAACATCACAGCTTACGCCATGAACACTGAGCCGTCACAGGGCATCAGTGGGTAAGAGACGTACTTGATAACACAAACGTGACCTGAGATTAAAGGATGGAACTCATGGATAAGCGTTGACCCCCAGGTTTAAATGTTTAAATGGTCCAATGTACTGTATTTACAATTTACTAGTTACTGGTTCACTAAACATCTTGTTATTCATGATAGTATTTTATTACACCTCTTCTCGGTGCAACTGCATTGATAGTAATTGATCTATAATTACTGTAATTTAGCAGGACTTGTCTAGGAGGTTTTTCTAGCCTAGTCAGACTGCAATGCATTTTGTTCTATGAGAGGTAAGCTGTTTCTTCCATCTGTGTGGAACCTTCAGAAATCAGATCCTTGTAAAATGGCTTGTTGATTAAATCAACTGTGTCAAACAATCAAAACCACTTGATTACAGGTGCATCTAAAAAAATATATATATATAATGGGAATTTTTTAAAATTCTGTAATTCAAATCAGTAAGTGACACTCATATTCTAGATTCATTACACATAGAGAGAAACATTTCAAGCCTTTTTTGTTTCAATCTTAATGGTTACAGCTTCCAGCTCATGGCAATCAAAAATCCAAATCAATCCATCTCAAAATATTTGAATATAAAATGTATAATATAGAAATGTCGACCTGAGAAGAGTGTTAATCAGCTAATTAACTCGAATGAACTTCCTACAATATACACATTTTTTGAGATGCGTCTGTATATGAGCTTGTTATTTTCAGTGTTTTTAAAGATATAGATAACTAGTTCAAACATTTTGAACTGCCAAAACTGACTAATGTAACACACATACATATTAGTTCAGATCATAACTGATGAGTTCCATCGGCAAACGATCTGAATTAAAATAATGGAACATTCATTTGTTTAATTCAATAGATTTTATCGGTTATTTCTCTTATTAAACAGATTTTAATTTTTATTTCAAATGTGTCATGTACAAACCTATGTACAGTGCCTTTGGTAAGTATTCGGACCCCTTCACTTTCCACATTTTGTAGTTTTAAAGAAGTAGTTGATTACATATTTTTCCATCAATTTAAACTCAATACCCCATTATGCCAAATACATGTCCGTGGACTTCATGGCTTCGTTTTTGCTCTAACATACTGTGAATTGTGGGACTTTATATAGAAATGTCCTTCTAATTCATGAATTTGCTACAGGTTGGAAATCAATTATAAAAACGATGTGACCCAAACGGTTATGTACCCCTATAATCTTTACCTAGTACAGCCAGAAGAGTCTGGCTTCACTCTAGGTTTCTTCCTGGGTTCTGACCCTACTAACCAGTTTTTACTAGCCACTGTGCAACAATTTGAGTTGTTGCTTGCTCTTTGGGTTTTTTTCAGGCTGGGTATCTGTAAAAACACTTTGTGACAACTGCTAAAGTGTAAAAAGAGCTTTATAAAATAAATATAGTAGATTGATCGTAATAGATTGATCAAAAGTCATATAAATGTCATAGTTAAAGAAAAAAGTAGATACTCCATATTTATGGAATTATAGCACATTGAGTATTTTCCTGGAACGTAATAATGAATGGACTTTTGACTACATTTTTTTTTAAATTCAATTTATTGTTCACAAATTTTTGTGCCGTGTGTGTGTGTGTATATTGTGTGTATGAACATATGAATATAAATGGGTGGAGCAAAAGGGTGAAACACCCAATACAAGTTCTATTTAGGCCTTGCTGTGCTTATCTGCACTGTTTAAATGGCTGTAGTTATTCATTATTGTTGTTGTCATTCTCCTGCCTAATTCAACAAGTCTGTCACAACTAGTAATCCTATAGATACACAATTTAAGTCTCCAATCCTGTTTCTGGAGTGCTTTAGATTTTCACGTAAAACCCAGGTATAACTCCTAAATCAAGGGTACAAGCAGGAGTAGGAAATAGTCTAAATTAAGGCCATCAATCCAGTGAGATTTAAGTGGCAAGTGGATTTTGTACTCCTAAAGGAAATGAAAGGTAGTTTTGAGTGCATCAGGCTGATCTGTCTTTCCCCTTGGGCAGGCTGGACTTGGCTGGGGTGAGTGCAGTTGGAGAGACCCCTGAAAGGGACCAAAGCCGCACCGCTTCTCATCTTGACCGACCCAAACCCTGCTCAACCAGAGAGCTGACTGAGACTTGCGTAGTGGCTGAGACTATGATGACATCATTCAGTGCCGTAGATAGTGCTGGTGATGGTGGCACTGGCAAAAAGAATGCAGAGACACAACATGCAGGTAGAGTGGTTTGCATTACTCGACACCCAGGCAGAGTGGTTTCTATTACTCAACACCCAGGCAGAGTGGTTTTTATTACTCGACACCCAGGCAGAGTGGTTTCTATTACTCGACACCCAGGCAGAGTCGTTTCTATTACTCGACACCCAGGCAGAGTGGTTTCTATTACTCAACACCCAGGTAGAGTGGTTTGTAATGGCTCATCACCCAGGTTGCATGGTTTCTAATGACTCAACACCCAGGCAGAGTGTGTTTCTATTACTCAACACCCAGGTAGAGTGGGTTCTAATGACTAAACACCCGGGTAGAATAGTTTCTAATGACTTCGGCACAGAGGGTGCAGGTTACAATACAGTACATTCAGTTCAGAAAATTAATATACAGTATGGGACACTTTAAAAAGTCATTTCTCCCATATTGCATTTTTCTATTTCTATGATAATAGGTGGAGGTAAAGGTGACGCGATCGCCAAATTCCTAGTCGCTGCCCCGCGGACCGATGGGGAGGTACAAACAAAGTCCCCACAGAAACGCTCTTCCTACAAACCGATCTCACAGACAGATTCCCCCCAGAAACAGTCTACTCTCACTAGTTTCTTCCAGCCTGTCAGCAAGAAAAGGCAAGTGCAGCTTTCTGGATGTAACCACATATTTCCTCACAATGGCTTTGCAGTCCTATTTTCACTATTGAGTTGATAGTGACATTATAAACACCCAGTGTTTCACTCTCTCTTCTCTTCCTCTCTCAGACCTAGGGAGGGTGAGCAGTCCACTTCTGTCCAATCAGGGGCCAAGCTCTCCAGGACCGAAGAAGGCAAAACAAAGATGACAGAACCATTGTGTACAGAAACCCACAACGTCACACAGAACCGTAGTCCCTCAAACTGTCCTACTGTGCAAACTCCCGCTTGCAGTTTCCAGAGCCAACAGAGATCAGGAGCAGGTGTGTTTTCGGGACAAACTCCTGCTCTGACAAAGGGGGTCCAGTCCAGAAAAAGGAAGGAGATGGAAGAGAACACAAAAGGGGAAAATATTTTAGAGATTGAGATGAACGAACTTGAGTCCATCATGTCTGAGGATATGGATGAATCAGACAAGCCCATGTCAGATAGCCAAGGCCAACAATCGAGTTCAACCAATAAGAAACAGCGGGTTGATTTACTGGAACCAAGCACAGCCAATCATAGGCCAAGCTTGGATCCAGAGGAGGGCTCATCTGCCAATAAACGACCAAAAGCGAAGCCTGTAGCTGAGTTCAAGGAGGAAGAGGTGTCTTTCGTTGAGGTGAGAGGAACATCACTGTAAACATAATCGTACAGAAAGAGTTTCAGTGGGTTTCTGTCATGTGATTTTCCTTAACTGTCCTTCAAGGCAGAACCAGTTAACGGCGTGGCCTCTGGAGGTCTGGAAGAACTGACGTTTGATACCAAACCCACCAAACCATTTAAACAGGAGGCCACAGTAAGCGTCTGTCTGTCTGTCTGAAGTGCTAGTGGGGAGGTGTTACGGCTGTAATACTCCTCTGTGTTGTTTTGGTTTAGGTTTCAGAGGACAAGAAACTTCCCAGTAGACTGCTAGTGGTTGAATTCAAGTCCCTCACCGTGGCAACTCCAGCAAGAGCCAAAACAGGCCCCACAGAGGCACACGGGAATGTCAACAGGAAGGACTTCAAACGCTTCCGCAAGGTAGACCAGAGAATGCACCATGACCCAGGGTCCCGAGAGGGTCTGGGTCAAACACCAGTTACCTTTGTTTCTCTGTTTCTGTGTGGAGTTGACACACATTGGACATGTAGTCATAAGAATGTGTGGTGTTTCAGGTCCCAGTCCCCGGAGCCCTGGGTTTGCCCAAAATCATCGGAGGATCAGACCTGCTGGCTCACAGCCGGGGCAAGAACTCTGAGCTGGAGGAGTGGCTGAGAGACGCAGCAGAGGTACACTGGCCTTCAGCAGCAGTTTACAGCAGTACTCACTGTCACTACTTTTTGTGCCCTTTAGGTATCCAGTGCATGAATGCTGAGTTCCCTGCTGAGTGCACATCATTTAACTGGCTACTGGCTAAACGCTTTCCAGTGATTCGCCAACAATTAAGGCACTGCTTCAGAAACGAGACAGTTCTGTTTTCTAAGCCACAGCTGACTCGGGCTGAGCTGCCTTTGCTACCATTTGGAACAAGCAAAATAGAATCACTGTCCTGTCAGATATTCTGGGCTAATTCAAGTATTTCTTTCTTATTTTTGAGGAAGCATGTTATTTTTGCATTGTTGTACACTCCCATGTGAAGTACATGATACCATGAAATGATGTAGTAACATAGGGATAGAGGAACCAAGGCTGTCTTGGGAAAAGATGGACCAGTGGGGGTCTGTGAGTCAAAGCTGTCTGTGTCTCTTTCAGGATGACCGTCAGAGCAAGAAGGAGGAGACCGTGGGGGATGACCTTTTCAGGTACGGCAACAAGGCATCAACATGGTGGACCGCAAACGCCAAAACAATCAAACGAAACCGACAGGGGTTAAACTATTTCAGATGGACTACCGGAGTCTATCGGACGGTGTAAACCAAGCGGGGGGTTTGGATAAGGCTTGGGGCCCGGCTGGGAACGGGGTTGAGTAAATGATGAGGAAAGAAATCGCTGGATGCGGAGTGACGTTGGTGATGTTGCCCCTTCCAGTGCCCAAGTTAGAAGTTGGCCGCCACATCTGCTGTCTGCAGCGGAGCCAAAGGGTTGGAGCAACCGGCTTACACAAACATCACATTCCTAGGGGGCATTGCTGTGTGTTCAAAGATGTCACTAATAGACAACACCCCCCACCCCCCCGGGTGATGGTCACACAGCTGCTCAGGACTCAGCAGTCCTGACTACCCCCACGTTCATCTAGTATTTTCCTGATCCATAATTCCAAAACGCAAAGAATTTAAACAAACCATTCCATGAAAACAGAATAATTGCTTTACTAGCAGGCCTCACTTATGAAAAGACTGTAAGCTACCATTTATAATTTTTATTACCATGATGAAAATCATATGGCTACTTTAAAGGTATCCTAATGTCATGTTAGCCACAAAGCTTCTAAAATTAGTTTTTTCAGCGTTTTAGAAATAATCTACTGCCAGTTTATAACTGGATTTCCTGAGTTCTAGTGTCGTTTCAAAGCTAATTCTGTGGGAGAAAGAATTGTGTTTATAACTTTGTGATAAAAATAAAGAAAACCGTATATATGAAGAGCTAAAATGTCCTGATGTGAGTGGCTCGTACTTTGGGGCAGTTTTACTGTGTTTCTGTCCCCGACCTATCAGAGCCCAGCAGTTCCTGCGTCATTGCTGTGAGTGGTTGCCTGGGTAACGCTGGTGAGGTAAGCCTTGGTGAAGGCTGCTGCTTTTTCCCTGGCTAAGCAGAAAATGGAGATGAAGAGTGTCTGGAGCAAGCCTGTGTTGTTTGATCTTTGAGTCATGATGCTTATTCAGTCATCCATGACCAGAGGACAGTGCCGGCTACTAAGAAAACAAGGCTTTTATGTTTTTGGGTCAGTCTAGCTCCCAGACCTGCTTTATTGGGAGGATCTTTGGTTTGAGCTATTCAAAAACAACCTAAGTTCAACAGCACTAGAATAATTTGGATTATTTTGAATATTAGACCGAAATACATCAAGGATTGGTCTAGTAGGAATGGTTAATGTATGTGTGTGAGCCAGCCTAACCAGTGTCTGCCTGTGTTTGTGTAGGTACAACCCCAAACCCACCAAGAGAAGATGAGAGTAGGCTGCAACACAAAGCCCTGCAAACCGACCGGACCTTAAGGCACAGGAAGTGATGTCAACATCCAGGGAATGTTTTGGGTTTTAGAACTGCTTGGTAGAACTACCTTCTTTGTTCCATTAATGATGTTCATCAATGGACCTTGTTTGGGTGACACTTCATCATTGCACTTAAAATGACTAGAGCAGTCATGACATTACAGTCAATGGCAAAAGTAATATTCAAACAGTTGTTGTCGGATGGATCTGGGCAGAAATGTACGTTTATCTGTACACTAATTATTTGGTTTAGTCACTGATGGCAAGCAATGTAAACAAAATGTGTGTTTTGTGTTTCAAGATAAAAAGATTTTTATTTGTCCATAATAAAAAAGACAATATATAAAACATGTATTTAGAACAAATTTGATTACTAGAGAAGAGTCAGACTCTACCATGCACAAAGCAGCTGGTCAGTCTGTTCTGAACAGGAGAAGACACTGGTATGATGTTGTATACAATAGTAAGACAGTGGTACAAAACCCTGGTTAGACCACACAGTTGGTCATCTACTGATTCTTGAAGAATTTAACTTACACCTCCTAAGTTTAGTGTAACTGTTTGACCCAATCACATCATAAAATGTCAGCTTGTTTGACTCGAACATTTGTAAAAAAGAAAAAAGAAAAGTAAATGTAAACAAGCATTCTACAGCCTCAAAACACCATTGAAAATATAATTTCATCAGCATGCATGATCAGTCCTTTCCCCATAACTCTAAATGTCCTAGTGGTTTTTATCTTCTTTTTTTTTTAGCATTTATCTTTAGGGAGGATGCTTTGTTATTGTTTCAACTATCCACCAATGCACATACTGTTTAGATCTGACATGTATCCGGAGTGGCTACAACTTTGTTTCATCCTTTCAGATCTACATGTAGTCCCAAAGGGCCAGGGCATATTAATCAAGAACTGATCAGTAAGCTGAGCTCATAAACAATCTATATTTTATCTTAATTCCACAATTGTAGTTGTTTTTTACTTTCCTGCATGCAGCTTCATTCTGTTGGGTAATCTATAGCTGCATGCGGAGAGGAACTCTTTATGGATACACACACACACACATCTCAAAGGTGGCTGACTGGATGAATAAATTACTTAATCTCTACCCTCAGTCCTCACAGCTTTTCACACAGTTACAGGTATTTGAAATGACAGAGAAACATGAGGCGTATGGTGGCTGTGTAAAAGTGACATTGAATGTAAAATGTCACAGAGGATATTATACAGATCTGGATTCAGACAAAACAGTTACTCTTTAATGGCAACCAGGATTTGTGCGTTTAAAGAGGCAATATGTAGAATTTATTCTCCATGCGGACACTATGTGAATTGCAACAATAACACTTTGAATTAAAATTACCCACTTAAGCTAGGTAACATTGGTCGTGGACATTCACTCGCTAGTCAGTTTCTCTACATATGGATATTGATGAGAGAAACCAAATATTCACTGAATATTCTGAAGTCCATTATAGAACCAATTACCTCACAATTGTGGCAAGTAAGATAAGTTCCTTATCTTGGTTGACCAAGTTGTAAATACTATATTTTCATATTTTAAAGATATTTCATAGCGATATAAATGGCACAATAATTCCCAAAACTATTCAGTGTTTTTTTTTCTCAACTGAACAGAAATTGAGCGAACTATGTAGAATTTTGGAGGACAAGAAGGTGGGTCAACTGTATTCAAGCTGACATATAGTAACTTGACAATGAGTTATCGGATCCAGAATACATTCCAGTCTGTGGTGTGTGAGTGAAATGGTTTGCATAGGAAAAGCATTGAGGAGTGTTCTAACCTAAAGTCTAATTAGAAAGGTGGTGTTCATCAGTTGCTGATGCGTTACTTAAATTTTTCTATTACATCCTTGTCTGCCAGGGACTGCTGGGTGTCTGTAGCCTGGACTGAGATGATGGCAGTCAAGTAGATAGACATCTCTACAAGGTTCCAGTTCCTTGAAGACTTAAGGGTAGTTGTAGTTATTCACTATTCATCTCATGGTGAAGGCCATCAAAGAGAATGTTTAAAAAAGGTGTAAACTGACAGGTGGGAAATCCGTAAATGCAATTTCAATGAAAAAGACAGTCAGCAAATTAAAATAAAAACTCAAGATATTAAGGTCCAGTAGAAGTTACAAAATGTCACGCAAGTACAACAACAAAATACATTGGCACACTGCAGATTGGACTCCTGAATAGAACAACTTTGAGGACATGCTAACCCCTGTCTGATAGCTTCCCTTCCCAGTAGATACCCAAAAGGTATAGTCAGGTGGTGGGCTGAACTGAGCCTAGTTTAGTACATCTGGGCTGCCTCCTCTCCCATTGTTTTCAATTATCTCAGAAGTGGAAAGAAAGCTTGAGAGTTTAAATAGATTTCTCCACTGCATACATAATGAAAATATATATCTCTTTTTTTAAAGTTTGGCTTTGAGTTTGGCTTTTGAGCTTGCCAACTCATGACTGTTGGTATTGATATCAGTTGAAACAGTTATTAGAAAGCCAACAACACTAATAAAAGTGTCATATAATGACAATCAAGTCTTATGACAAACAAAACATGGTTATAAAGCATAAAAATGTAAACAATCATAGGTAGAGTAATTTCAAGCATCATAACAGGGTTATTTCACCTGCCATAAGCACTGTACCAACCCATAATCCACTCTCACAGGAGCATAACTGGTGATTATCCATCAAAACCTCCTCTTTTTCACCTCCCTGCTCTCCCTTTCTCCTCATTCCCTCTCTCTCCTCCATCATCCTTTGTCTCTTTATATTCCAATGATCTCTTTGTTCCTACCATCCTCATTTTATATACCTCTCTTCCAGTCTTTTACTCTGTTTACCCAAATGTTGATCCCTCTTCTTTCGCATTTCATTTTCCAGCTCCTTCCTCACCATCCACACCTAGATAAAGTCACCCCCCCTCTCTCCTCCACCTCCGTCAGCGATAAGCTTGCCTTTCTTCTTCAGTCTCTTGAGCAGGCAGGAGGCAATGCCTAGAGCGCCGCCCTTCAGGAATCTAACAAAGTTGTCTCCCACCAGTGGACCCATGGCGAACAGGCCAGGTTCCTTGGTGCACTCGAATGTGTAGGGATGCACGTCCATTGGGTTCTGCTTGCAGGAGATGGGCTTGGTGGGGTCCAGTCCCAGATACTGGCCCTGGTCCTTGAGGAAGAACAGGTTGGGGTAGGTGCCAATGAGCACCAGGGCCATGGAGATCTTAAAGGCCTTGAGGGAGTTGCTTCCCTGCAGGACACACTTCATGTCTGGCTGGAAGGACACCACACAGTGCTCTGGGAAGCTGGTGTAATCTGGGAACAGAACAGGGCCACCGCCAGTGACCACGCTGGTCTTGGCGTGTTGGGGCTTAGAGCACATCTTGGAGCACACAGAGGCCGCCATGCTGGGAAGGCCACCGGTGGCTGAAGTGGCGGCTGTTTTTGTTGTAATGTGGGTCTGGGAGCACATCATGTGGTAGACCTTGTGGTATTCTGGGTACAGGGTCTTGGGAAGTTGTTTGAAGATGAGACCAGGGTCATCTGTGTGTTTGCGGAAGGCATGGAGCACGGAAATGTTGTTGTTACAAGCACACAAAACTGCATCTGCTGCACTTAACCCCGCCCCCACAATCAGCACTGGGTCAGAGTTCGGCCCAAGCTTCCGTCGGCTCACAGCCAATCCCAGGGCAGAGATGCAGTGGAAAACGAAGGGAAGGTCCTCTCCCTCCACGCCCAGATGAACTGGCGAATCAGATGCACCCGTTGCCAGAACAACATTTTCAGAAAACAGGCAGAAAGGAACATGGGTGTCACCTTGTACCCGCTGGTACCCCCTTACCTCCCACAGGCCCCCACCTCCCCCTCCGTCTACGCCCACTCTATCACCCTCACTCCCCTCGTACACCGCCTTTCCCCCGTCCCCCAGCACCACATCCACTTTCCCTCCATAACCATTCTCTAGGCCTTCCTCCTCATGACCCCGGAAGAGTTTCTGCACCGAGGTAACATAGATGTTGTCAACAAAGTTTTTCTTCAGGCCCATCAGCTTGACATAGTTACGGTAATAAGAGGAGATCTCTTCTGGAGTGGCCCGGTCATTGGTCACACCCCTGGAGGGAGCAAGAAAAGAGGTTATAAGGGGAGGAACAGTGCAAATGGTCAAAGGAAATATCCTTTATTATAAGCCGAGTGGTTTGAATCCTGAATGCTGATTATGGTATTTGAAAACAACCACGGGTATGACATCACATCAACTTAACTGTTCAAATGGTGTTGTTAAGCGGTTCATAACAGCAATAACGTATCATGTTTTATCTGAATATTGTATCTGTTTTACTTCAGTCTGTCTGCCTCTCAGTCCATCGGTCAATACCTGCGTTTCCCATTGCTAGTCAGGTCTCTGTAGTTGATTCCTGGCAGTTCCATCCAGATGCCCAGACTGATGGTCAGCATAGAACCCTCCATCGCCTAGGGGAAAGATAGAGTGGATGGGAGGGGGTGAATTTAGCATGGGTGAATACATTCGGAAAGCAGGGTAGGTGTTTTGGGAAGGCATAAGGGTGTAAGGTGAAGCAGCGACTCACATGCCAAGCCCCCCCAGGTGTTGCCCTTCCCAGCACCAGGTGAGGGACGTGCTGCTGCTTGTCTCGTCTCCACTGCAGCACAGGGGGGAACTCATAGCCAAAGTCGGCATTTGGGTGCAGCAGGGTGTCAAACAGCACCGCTACAGGGTTTCCTGACCGCCCCTCGAGGCCTTCACTCAGATACTCCAGATCCTGCTCAGAGAGAGCAGCTTCTGTCATGTTTCAGTGTTTGTCACTGGTGACGTGCGTGTGCCTTGGTGTCCGGTATGCATGTGTAGTGCTGTGATTTGTACCTGTTCAGTGATCGGCAGGTGTTTGGTCTCCTGTAGCTTCCTGTACAGAACAGGGTTTGGGTGAACAGTTGCCGGGTCCAGGTAGGGCTTGTAGCCACTCAGCAGGTAGGACAAGCAGATGCCAGACGGCCCGTTACCTCCACAGACACAAAGAGTTCGGTAAATGTTTACGAGGTCAGAGGTTACCTACGAATTGCATCACTGCAGGTAACTGGAGTGGGGAAAGGGTGCTTTACAAAGTTAGAAGTTAAGGGGTTAGAGGTTAAGGGTCAGGGGATAGGGTATAAACCCACCAATTATGACTACAGGCAGTGTGGGGGGGTGCTCTCGAGGGACAGTGGTCTCTTCCAGAAGAGGCATGGCTGCAGCCAGGGCCAGTGCTGGCACACTGAGAGACAGAGAGGGGAGACAGAAACAGAGAGAATATGAGTAAATGAGAGAGAGTGAGTTCATGAGAAAGAACAAGAAAGAAGGATAGAGTGACAGAGAGAGTGAAATACAGAAGTGGAGTCAACATGGCGATAGTGAATGGATAGATACTCGTGAACAAAGTGACAATGGTCGGTTGCTGATAGTTCATTCATCGGTTAAGTGGGTTGGGTACAGAAGAGTGAGTGGGGGCCTGCCAAGTCAACTAGAGCTGTCATCCTTTAGAGGGGCTCTTAATAAAAAGTGCCTTTTAGCTGAGCGAGACTTACAGTCTGTTAAATTAAGATGTCCCTTCTCAGTCTGCTTCTCAGTATACTGTGACAGGTTCAAACCAGACTGGGACGGTGGTCGCCTGTTATTTTATGAGGGGGGGTCCTATTCCTGTTGGTCTCTCAACAGAGCTCAGCTGACTCTCCACCACAGACACACAGAGAATAAAACAACTCTATTCATCCTGTTATTGTGTCTGGCCCTCTCTCTGTCTCTCTGACACACACACACACACACACACAGCCATGACCCCCCTCATATACACACGTGGACACGTCCAATCAGGACCACAACACCCCCCCTCCCTCGACCACACACAGCTCATGGCTAGACAACCCTCACTTCCCAAACAAAAGAGTCAGATTTATGGAAGCTCGGGTCTGCAGTGCCACAATGCCGGTGTGTGCGTGTGTGTGTGTGTGTGCGCGTGTGTGTGCGTGTTTATGTACAGTTTATGCATGTGGGAGCATATTTTTCTGATATCTATGCATTTTTACATTATATATATATATATTATTATATTATATATTAAATTGATATTTTTATATTATATTTTACCTTTATTAAACAAGTTAAGCCAGTTGAGAACCAATTCTCATTTACGTTGATGACCTGGCCATATCAACTGCATATCAACTGCAACACTCAGTAACAAATACATACTGCGAGAGATACAGATAAATACAATCACAAACACCATATACAAAGGAATCGGCAGTTTGTGGAGTGTGTATTAGGGAGTGTACGTGCGTGTGTGTGATATGGGGCATTGCCATTGTGTGCCCAGCGGGTGTAAATCCCCCTGACCACTCATTGCAGTGGGCCCTAATCCTGCCAGACCTGTTTATGTCTTTTCCGCCCTTTTAGCCAGCCGGCGCGTTGGGAATGTGGCCCTGGCACTACCCGCCATCCCTGAACACACCCACCCAACCATGTCCCCCCCAACCCTGCCTCAAGTATACACCTCGTTGCAGTTCCCCAGGTTTCTCTTGGTTTCCCCCACCTCCAGCCAGCCCATCCTCTGCCACCTCCACTCTGACTTACACCCACCTTTTCCCAAAACTATTCCCGATTTCCACCTCCTCTTTCCAGCTTGGGGAATATTGGGCTGTTTACCTTTTTCAGTGACATGATTCCATGCACTGGCTGTACTCTGGGCAGGAGTACTGTAGTGAAGTGTGTGGAAGAGCGTGGAGCAGGAAAAAGTACACATGTGCCTATTTGGCTAAAGCTTGCATTTCTATTGGGAATGGGGGGTATATAATAAGTACTTGAATCAACAACTTCTAAACACTTCTAAAATGTCTACTAGGCCAAAAGAGCAGCAACCCTACCCCCTTTTCAAGCCAAATATGCTACACTTTTACTGTATGTGTTTTGTCTAAAAGCGCTATGCACGTGTAAAAACAATTATTAATGGTTTGAATGAGGTGAGTGGGGGTCTCAAATCAGTGCTTAACTAGCTCAACTCTATCTACTAATAGGACACAAACTACACCAGATAAGTAATTCAGTTATTCTCAAGGCCAAATAGTGTCTGTATCTTTATCTAACATCTGTGTAGGTGATGTGTAAAATATGATAAAGAATAAACAGTTAAATAAACGCAACACAAATGTGCAAGGTATGCTAATACCACCCCCTTTCCAAAAAAGTTGGGACGCTGTGTAAATATAAAAACCAGAATGCAATGATGTGCAAATCATTTAAACTATATATTCCAATAGAAAATAGTATTTTATTGTTTCTTGAAAAATATATGCCCACTTTGAATATAATGCCAGCAACCCATTTCAAAAGAGCTGGGACAGGGGCAACAAAAGACAAAAAATAAAAAACCTGGTGGAAGGTAAATTGGCAACAGGTCGGTAGCATGTGTGGTTATAAAAGAGCATCCCAGGGAGGATGAGTCTTTCAGAAGTAAAGATGGGGAGGGGTTCACCACTCAACCACAAATGCAAGTTAAAACTCAACCATGCAAAAAAGAAACCATATATAAACAAGATCCAGAAACACAGCCGCCTTCTCTGGGCCCAAGCTCATTTAAGATGAATTGAGGGGAAGTGGAAAACGGTCCTGTGGTCTGACGAATCAAAATTAGAAATTATTTTTGTGAATCATGGAAGCCGGGTCCTCCAAGCTAAAGAGAGGGAACAACCAGCTTTTTATCAGCACGTAGTTCAAAAGCCAGCATCTGTGATGGTATGGGGGTGCATTAGTGCACATGGTATCGGTGACTTGCACATCTGTGAAGGCACCATTAATGCTGAACAATATACACAGGTTTCAGAGAAACACATGCTGCCATCCAGGCGACGTCTTTTTCAGGGAAGGCCTAGCTTATTACAGCAAGACAATGCCAAACCACATTCTGCAAGTACTACAACAGCAAGGCTCCATTGTAAAATAGTCCAGATGCCAGACAAGCTTGCCTGCAGTCCAGACCTGTCACCCACTGAAAACACTTGCCACATTATGAAACAAAAATACAAGAAAGGAGACCCCAAACTGTTGAGCAGCTGAAATCCTAGAATGGGATAAGTTTCACTTTCAAAACTACAGCAACTGGTCTACTGAGTTCCTTATTGTTTAAAGAGGTGATGCAAAACAGAGGTAAACTTGCCCCAGTCCCAACTTTTTTTGAAACATGTAGCTGGCATCAAATTCTAAATGGGCAACTATTTTTCCCAAAACAATAAAATCTCTCAGTTTCAACATTTGATTTGATATTGTCTTTATACTTGTTCAATTAATTATAGGGATACATTTGCATTCTGTTTTCATTTGCATTTTACACAGCGTCCCAACTTTTGTTTAAAACAGAATTGTATTTTGAATACATAGAAATAGTGAACTTCATTTAGATTCCATGACAAATAATAAATGGTATCTGTTGTTACTCTCTGCTATTTCCTCTTTTATTCACTCACTCATGTAATATAGATCACAATATAAAGTAAACCACATTAGGTTGGCTTTCTGAGCTGGAATATGAAATAAGCCTACAGCATCCGTTCTATTTAAAATGCGGTTTTGTGTTACTTTAGCTTTCGTATAATTATAGTCACAATTTTGTGTGACTAAACCTACACCACAATAAAAATTTCCTAACTTGCCATTTTACCAAGACATACATTTGTGATTGTTAGGCAATTATAACAACACATTTTCAGTCTCTCCAAATAGGCATTTCTATTGACAAATGGAACAAAAACAGTTAACCCTCTATCATATCATCCAACAGTCAAGAATTAAATATACCCCAGATTTTGCATTTTATCATAGTATCATTAAATTTGGAACATTACGGATACCTTAAGGAATCTGTTTTAGATTTGAGGTATTCAGAGAAACCCATTTATTCAAATGGCTGCCATTTGGATTTTCTGAAAAGATTGTAAAACTATTCCAAACTATAATTCAAAATAATTTTTGTTGTGATATACTAAGCCAATTCTACACTCAGTGATGTGAAAAATCTAGTTTTTTTGGCAGTGTCACCGGTCAAATTTGAAAGGGTAACTCCCTACCTATTTTTATATAACAATTATGTGATTGTCACTAGAATTAGGCTCCCCAAAAAATCTTTCTTGGTAAATGAGTCTAGCGACAAGTTAATTCACTTTAATTTTGCCACTGTGTCTTTTGGTGCCTTGCAAGTGTGGGGTATCCATCTCTTAGGCCGCTGCTTGCATGTGCACCCACACCTTGTTTAATTCACTCGCATCTCTTTGCTTAGCCTTACTGTCTCCCCCACTGCTAAAGACAGGGAGCAGAACTTGCCACAAGCATTTTTTCTTTAGAGCAAGCAATGATTCAAACGGTTTGAATGATAGGTATCAGGTGAAATTAGCCAACTTTCTTCCAACCACAGATCATTTTAAAAATGTGATTACTCCTACTCATATCATCACACCTAACCATCGTCCACATAATTCCTGATGATTGTCATCCCTTTTTTTACCTACTCTGGTGTAGCTATCAGTATGCATAGCAGATATTTGCTGAAAGCTATTGCAACCTGGAAATGTGCAAAAACAATTGAATGTAACTTGCTTGATTGCCACTACAACTCTCTAACTCCCACAGACTCCTGCACCTTGTTACCCATCTTTCTAGCAAGCATTAAGGCAGTACCACACAACAGTAAGAACCTTTATGAGAAAGGAGCGCCTTTGCAATCTGTCTCGAAGTTGAAATAGTTGAAAATCCAGTGGCAAAAAGTTGCTAGATTTATTACTAAAAGACCAGAAACTAACTGTTTAAATCAAGACCAAAATTGATGTGTTTCACTTACAACTAATCCTAAAACATCTTATTTGCCACCCAGAAAATGCATAGAATCAATAGAATATAGTCCCTATTCATGTCAATGACTTCTTCCCTATACATTTTATATCGGTTTGATGTAATCTAGGTAGATAATGGCCCTAAGGAACCTCCAAAACATTTTAGTTAAGATGTGTGTTGAATTTGGTGGCTCAACTAATTCCAATTGATTTCATGTGTAGCTGCTGGACTATAGCTTAAAATGACCCAAACACACCCTTGACAGGTTTAAAGAGTAATTTATCATAAGCATTATTGTCCATATTATCTGCAGGGGTTATTTAGCAGTGAAGGTCATTTTGGAATTATTTTAACCCCTGTTTTCTTTTAACACATCACCCACACGTCAAAGCGAAATTCTTCCAGCTATACTAGAAACCAGCCAAAAGCCTTTTTCTCCTTAATTATTTCACTTCATGACACAGCAGCAACCAAGAATCAAATGTTGACGATCTTGAACTTGGACGCCACCATTAGACGTAATGGTGATGTATCACAGACTACATAAAAGCTGTCACAAAAAACAGAGACAGTACACAGAGGACTTAACAAATACTAAAGGAATTGTTCCCCCAATGCTTCATTCTGATGGTTGCAGTGTAGAGGAGACGTAACAGGAAATCTGAATGGCAGCCGATCACCCCTACAGTACATATTGAATAAAAAGCTGAGGCATACTGTATGTTAAATGGAAGATTAAATTCACCTAGTCAAGCTAATCGAACTGTCCTGTTTGATGAGAAAAAAAGCTGTCCAAGCAAGCCCTGACCCTCCTGTATTTGAACATTATTATCAAACCATTTTGAGGCTATGCTGTGTTTGTTTACATTTGCATTGTTTACCAACATTGGAGTAAACCTGCTGTTTTGGGTTTCTGATGAGAATGTACTACACAGTTCTTTATTTTCATTAAGAATCAATAGGTACACTGTATATCGTTTAGTCATAAGTTAAAAAAGTATGTTTAAATGAGGGATCCCAGCTATAAGGTATGTATGAGTGTATCAAGTTTGATGACTCCAGAAATGCGTGTTTATTTGACCTGGCTGTTGGACTAACTGTTCGTCTAGTCTAGGGGTATGTAACCCTTGTTTCTGTATAGTTCTGCAAATAATGTAGTTTTTCCCCACGTTTGAGTTAATTCATCAGTCAGTGATTACCTACATTTGACACACCTGATCTAATAGATCAGAATGGTTAGATAAAACCATGAAGCGTCTGCGGTTGCCTAACCCCGCTCAGAAGCTCAAATCAATCAAATCCACATTGCAGTAGCCATTTTTGGTTAAATTAACTCAATCTGATCTTGGTTATTGTATAAAAACCTACAACTGCTACGAGGGTGACCCGTTTCACAAGTATATTCTCACTTTTCAGAATTAAAAGTGTAGTCACAGGATTAATATTGGAAATTGACATTGACATTGAAATTGCTATTGCGGAATTTTAATTAATCACAGCCCAATTGTCTACAAAAAAGGCAATGCGTTTTTGCTTGGTAAAGAATCTAGACAGCACCCTGTATAAGGGTAGCCTTTGCCAGTCCTCAACACACACCCCCCTCCATTGTAATTTTGCGAGTGTTTCTATCCTACACACGCGCACATGTGTATAGCAGCAATGTCATAGGTACCTATAATTTAGGTCACACACTTCCGGCCATCCTCTAGTTCTCCGCATCCCGCCAGGAGAAAGCAGCAGCCTCATCCTTCATATGTGTAGCGGCAGCTCTGTAGGTGACTTACCTCGGTAGGATTTATCTCCAAACAGATCTCCTCTTTCGGTCTCTGTACGGCCAACCGCCGACGCTGTCAGGGTATAAATAGGCAGTCGCGGGTGGGAGGGTCTATAGCTCATGAGATGTCACACAGACCTCTTTCTCGCTCTCTCTCTCTCTCTCTCTCTCTCTCACACACACACACACACACTCACTCTCTCTCTCACCTATCCATCCACGTCAAGGATAGGTCTCCTTTCTTCCATAGGGAAGAAACCAGGTTCTGTGTTTGACTTATCATCACATGCACAACTCAAGCTGCACCTACTGGGCAGGCTTGAGCGCATGCACAGATTTGTGGTTGCTGTGAAGAGCGCGTGCAGAACATCGCGCGCCTTCTCTCGGTTCTACTGGACGTGGACACAATTCGTCATACGGTGGCTTGGAGAAGTATTCGCCCCTTTATTATTTCTGATGTTTTCTTTTGGTTCAATAACCAATATTATTTAATCAAAAGTTAAAGGAACCTAAAACCTACTTAATAATTATAAATAATAGAACCACCCAACATGCCTCCTAGACCTTATAAGAGTCAATACCTGGTTTTGCTATTTTAAACAACTTGTTTGGAGTGGTTGTTCAGTAGTCTCTCACATTGCTGTGGGAGATAGAGCACATAACTGCATTATCTGAGCAAAATGTGTGGGGGGTTTAGCACAAACTCTTTGTTTCTGATCCAGCTGTATCTGAATTGGATTAATGTACACATCCTTGGGTTTTGGATCAGTGTCTTGCCACATGACCAATGTGCTCTTCAGAATCAGTTAGAGTAGGCTAATGGACTGATGTTTTACTTTTAGAATAATCTCCATCTGATACAGAAGATGATTCATAGTGACTGTCATGATTGGAACTTCTGTTCCAGCTTTCTGCACCACGATTATGTCAGTCCTTCTCCCTTGATTCTTGTTTTCTAAGCTTCAACTTTGCCTTGTCAAATTTATGAAAACATTTAAAATACTGAGCAAAATCCTCAGCCACCTGAGAAAATTAATTTAAAGCTATTTAGCTGCGCAATAATTGTTCATTTTCTTGTGAAAACACTATGTAAGATTACAATAAATACAAATAAACATTCATAAAATAATAGTCAACAAGACTTTCTTGTGTGGTCCAAAAGTTAATTGATATGGGAGATGGAAATGTCACACTGAAATTTGAAGAAGCTAGAACAATTAAACACAGAAAACACAGTGGAAGATCCAAAAAGCTGTCTGCATCTGATGAACAGTACTGAATGGTCAATTCCTTGAGGGACACAAGGAAATCCAGAGAAACAGAGAAACTGTCTGTATTGGCATTGAGCACAAGTTGGAGTTTGATCTAATATAAAAAAACATAAACCTAACAAACAGGTTTTCACATTACTGTGAGCCTAGGTGTATTGCTGAACAAACATGAACAGGCACATTTGAGAAAGTTAACAAGGATGTAGTTTAAATTTGGCTTACTTACACTATTTTCAGAAAAAAAGGTAAGTCAATACCTGGTTATTAATATAATTTATAATCTCAAAGCAGAAACACGTACGTTCAGGGCACTAAGGGGGTCCATAAGGGGAGTAGCATGTATACTGCTCTAGATTGCTTTGGCGGCAATCTAGATAGCTAGCTTTGCAATTTAGTTAACGTTATACAATGTCATACAATTACTAAAGCCTGTCCTGCCATGGTATAAGTACAACCAAGCTTTTTGTATGTCATGGACTGTGTATTCCTCCACTCACATGCAGATAGAAATCAAAGAGTTTGGTAAGAATTATACAAAAATTCGTTTTCTTGAATTTGATTAGTTCATCTTTTAGTGTAATGAAGAGATTGTCAGTGGATCTGGAAGTATGATGTAGGGATGTCACTTAGGGTATTACTGAGACCATCTTCATATTAAAGTAGTCAATTACCATTAAGTGAATTGGCAAATCCGAACGGAGTCAATCAGTGAAGTTGGAAGTCCCAATTTACGTATGATCGTTCATACGTAAAACCTATAAAACAATCCATACGTAAAACATGAAACTAATTGTGAAATTGAATCTGTGAATGTACACAAACCCCTTTACGACTTTTTATATGTTAAATTCTTACTTTACGTCTCCATTTATTTACTTACGAATCTTTTTTCTACGTAGGCCTACAAACGTTTGTCAGTAACGTATGGAGCCAAGCTGAGCTCAAATGTATTGACTGTAAATACGGTCAATACATTTGAGCTCAATCTGTCTCCATAGTAACGTAGCATCTGCAAAGACACCACCCGAACGTTGCTGTTCGAAGCTGTGAAGAAACGATACGTTGGACCGCTAGCCCAGTGCTCGAGAGGATACAGTGCTCCACTACAGCGCATGCTATTCTGGGTTTCATGTTCAAAATAAAAGTCCACTACTGTTTTTTAAGACCGCATAACGACATGACACCAGTAGGCTATAATGCGCTTATAGGAATTAAGTTAATTACAGGTGCATAAAAAAAAAAAAATCGAATATCGTGGAAAGGTGTTTTTTTCCGTAATGAATCGACCTGAGAAGAGCACTCAATACTCGACAAAGGTCGGGGCTCAACACTCAAAAACGGTCAGGGCTCCTTTTGCACCAATGACTGCATCAATGCGTCATGGCATGGAAGCAATCAGCCTGTGGCACTGGTGATGTGTTATGGAAGCCCAGGTTGCTTTGATAGGGGCCTTCAGCTTGGTCTGTGTAGTTGGGTCTGGTGTATCTCATTTTCCTCTTGACAGGCGGGTTGGCTGGCCAATGAAGCACAGCAATACCTTGGGCAGCGGACCAGTTACCTGTCGTTTTGGCACTGTGGGCAGGTGCTATATCCTGCTGGAAAAGGAAATCTTCACAAGGCTTGTCAGCAGATGGAAGCATGAAGTGCTCTAAAATCTCCTGGTAGATGGTTGCATTCACTCTGGACTTGATAAAACACAGTGGACCAACACCAGCAGTTGACATGGCTCCCCAGATCATCCCTAACTATGTAAACCTCACACTGGACTTCAAGCAAGTTGGATTCTGTGCCTCTTCCTCCAGACTCTGGGACCTTGATTTCCAAATAAAATGCAACATGTATTTTAATCTGAAGAGAGGACTTTGGACCACTGAGCAACAGTCCAGTTCTTTTTCTCCTTCGCCCAGGTAAGATGCTTCTGATGTTGTCTATGGTTCAGGAATGGCTTGACACTAGGAATGCAACCCTTGTAGCCTATTTCCTGGACACGTCTGTGTGTGGTGGCTCTTGATGCAATGACTCCATCCTCAGTCCACTCCTTGTGAAGCTCCCCCAAGTTCTTGAATCGGCTTTGCTTGTCAATCCTCTCAAGGTTTCGGTCATCCCTGTTGTTTGTGCACCTTTTCCTGCCACACTTGTCCCTTCCAGTCAACTTTCCATGAATATGTTTTGGTAAAGCACACTGCGAACAACTAGCACTTTCAGCAATGACATTCTGTGGCTTACCCTCCTCATGGAGGGTGTCAATGAGTGTCTTCTGGACAACTGTCAAGTCTTCCCCATGATTGTGTATGTGTGTACTGAACCATTACTGAATGATTTAAGGCTCAGGGAGTTAATTCGCTGATTAGAAATCTTCTCAGGTTGTCATTTCTGTATTGTAAATCTTTTATTCTAATGTTTTGAGATACTGGATTTTTTATTTTCATGAGCTGTAAGTCATAATCATCAAGATTGAAACAAAAAAGTATTGAAATGTTTCACTTCATGTGTATTGAATCTATACTATATGAAGGTGTCACTTTTGGAACTTTTCCACAATATTCTAATCTTTTGAGGCGCACCTGTACTTGTGTGTGAAAATGACATGGACACAGAACAGCCTTGCATAGAATATCGGTCTAAGCTGCAAAATATATTTAAGTGATTTAGGTTAAGATATTCCTTTTTCCATTTTGGTCTGGCATGTGCTAGGCCTGCAATCTAACTGCATAGATTGCAGATGCAGCAGCAGCAACAGGACTTCCGGTTTTCGTATTGTATTTTGTCTGCGCTTTAACGCTGTATGTATGATATGAAATCAGCCTTATTTGCTGCTTCACATATTGGCAGCGTTAGTATGCTTCACATATGTATTGGCAGCGCTAGGCCAAGGCGAGACGGGGCAAAAGCACTTAAAAGAATAAGCCAAGTAGGCTTTCTATAATCTCCCTCCTAAAATACCACTAGACAACGAGTTCTGTAAATGACCTAAACACAACAGCGCCTTCAGGCGGATGGAGGTGTACTCCTGGGGTTAAGAATTTGCTTGGGCTACATGGCATTTTCAGTATGGAACGCCCCAAATGGAAATATCCATTTTACAACCCAAAGTACGATCAGGAACGCGTCGACCCAACGGCTGTCCATTGGCCAACTACCAGTGCATTTTCGAGAGCAATCGGCGCCCCCCGGTGTTCAGCAAACCCTTGCCTAGAACTTTGCTTAGCTTTTTTACGAATGATCAGTTAGTTCTTGCGCTATGAGTCGAATATGTATTCCATCAGTAGTGATTTACATAGACTGCATTTATCTTGGAACATGTTCTAAAACCCAAATATTATGGAATGTTTCACTTGAATATGATGAAATTGTATATGTGATAAATAATGAATACAGCATTATATACATTTTCTACTAATACTTCGGCGACATTTATTTAGAAATAGTCCACAATTCTGTGACCCGGAAGTGCTTTCTATAAATGTTGCCACCAAGACGTAGGTGACTGACAGATTGAAGCTTGGTTCAACGTGCCACAAATGGTCTACTGTAACATCTAAGTATTTACACAATGGTTTGGATAAGTAGGATTTGTTACCGGAAGGTTTGTAAACGGTTACAAATTCAGTTGCATTATACTTCGCTAGCTAGAAACACCATTTTAACATTAGCGAACCAGAGTAGTGCTCATGGAGTAGCTACGTCATGGTACTTGTCATTGGAGAATGAAACAGTTTCCCTCATCCTCGTTTTCTGTCTTTTTTTCCTCCAGTATGGCAACTTCGTGGATAACCTGCGTTTGTACGTACGAGGGGGCAGTGGCGGAATGGGGCTGCCCCGTTTGGGGGGTCAAGGGGGGAAAGGTGGAGATGTGTGGGTGGTGGCTCAGAAGGAAATTACTCTAAAGAAGATGAAGGATAAGTATCCCCAAAAACGCTTCACCGCTGGAGTGGGAGCCAACAGTAGGTACGTCCAGATCACAACCCACCATGGTGAGCTTTGTCAGGTAGCTGAACAAGGAACCCAGGTAGGGATGCATAGGGTTTGAGCATTGCCTGAAGTAGCGAGGGGATGCTGCTCTTGTTGTGGCAACATAATAATAACAGGATGGGCTTTTTGAACATACATTGTCATTTGACTTAATGTTATGCATGCTCAATCTTGGTTTGTGTGCAACAAAAGTTAAACATTCACCCTTTATTTCCAATTCTGTAAACTGTCTGTGCAACGAATTTGATACATTGGATAAATTGAATCTATGTCCTTGCACCTGTGGGAATGGCAAAAATTCCTACATCCTATACAAATATTTTCTTTAAAGCCCATTGTTTACCACTTAGACCAAATAAAATAAATGATTTCCTGGAGACACAAAAGGCTCCACATAAGAATTGACCTACCATATCAATATATTATACATGTAGATGGCACATGTTAGAAAACACATGAAATTGTTAAAAAAGTTTTGGAAGGGTAATGACTTGAACTAGAAGCAATATTAATGTCAAACGTGTGCACGTGTGTGTATGGGTGTGCGTGTGTGTGTATGGGTGTGCGCGTGTGTGTATGGGTGTGCGCGTGTGTGTATGGGTGTGCGCGTGTGTGTATGGGTGTGCGCGTGTGTGTATGGGTGTGCGCGCGTGTGTATGGGTGTGCGCGCGTGTGTGTATGGGTGTGCGCGTGTGTGTGTATGGGTGTGTGTGTGTGTGTATGGGTGTGTGTGTGTGCTTGTAGTGTACAGGCTCTGCGGGGGCAGAAAGGAGAGGACCAGGAAATCTTGACGCCTCCTGGGATTACTGTTACCGATGATAATGGAAAGGCTCTAGGTATGTCTTCAACACGCCACACGCAAAACACATGAAATGTTGTGGGCATAGTGTGCAGCGTCCCTTCTTTGAACATGATGATGGTGATATGTGGACGTAGGAGTTGGTTGTAAATTAAACTGATCGTAGTTCAATACCCTCCATCCCTCTCTGAAGGTGAGCTAAACCATGAGGGGGATCGTGTGCTTGTGGCCAGAGGAGGTCTGGGAGGCTCCTACCATTCAGGTTTTCTGCCCAAAAAGGCCCAGGCCAGAATAATACGACTGGACCTCAGACTCATTGCTGACATCGGCCTGGTGGGGTGAGATGGGACACACATTTAAAAATGCTTCATTTGAATACAATGGTTACATTTACAAAACAATAGGACAGTGCCAAAGTCTGGTTTAGCCTCCACAACTACACAGCCTTCTGACACAACTGCATCAGAGGCAGTAAATGTCTGAGTTTGTGGGTCCATCTGAGCTCCATTTTAGATGCAGCGGTTGGGCGTTAGACTACATTCAAATAGTTATGTGACTTTTACATATAATTGGTTGCGCTATAGCTCATTCAGGTGTGTCATAGCAAAGAGGTTGAATTATTTTCAGGGTCAATGTACTTTTGCATTTTGTTCCCTCCATTGGTATCAGGTTCCCCAATGCTGGGAAGTCTTCCCTACTGACCGCTCTCTCTCACGCTAAACCCCAAATTGCTAGCTATGCCTGTGAGTATAGAGTACCTCATCTACACACATACCTTTCAAGTATACAGTATCTCACTTAAGGGTGTACTCACTTTTGTTGCCAGCGGTTTAGACATTAATGGCTGTGTGTTGTGTTATTTTGAGGGGACAGCAAATTTACACTGTTATACAAGCTGTACACTCACTACTTTACATTGTAGCAAAGTGTCTTTTCTTCAGTGTTGTCACATGAAAAGATATAATCAAATATTTACAAAAATGTGAGTGGTGTACTCACTTTTGAGAGATACTGTATGTCTGTGCATTTCAATGTTCTGTGGTTAAAAGTTTCAATAGCAGAGGACACACTGTTCATCGGTTGGATTTATGTTTTGATTTGTCTTTCTGCAGTCACAACCCTGAGGCCAGAGATTGGCACAGTCATGTATGATGACCATAAACAGGTAAGAGAAACACTGAATGGAAACCGAGGCGGATCAGGTGGTCCTCTACCTTTTGTGAGTCTGTGTTAACTTGATTGGTCCATCTAAAAGATTCCCTATTCATGGTTTGTTCATTCTTTGTTCTCTTCCAATTGGGGTAGATCTCAGTGGCAGATCTTCCAGGGCTGATTGAGGGGGCCCACATGAATAGAGGCATGGGCCACCAGTTCCTCAAACACGTGGAGAGGACCAAACAGCTGCTCTTTGTGGTATGACCTAAATGCGACCCGCAAGTTATGGTAAAAATTCTCAAGATTTCTAGTGAGCATCTCTAGCTATATTCAGAATGCAATACCGACGAAGTCTCTCCTCTCTCTGGTCATAGGTCGATGTTTGTGGTTTTCAGCTGGCAAGCAAAACACCTTTTAGGTCAGCCTTTGAAGCTGTGCAACTTCTAAGCAAGGTGAGGTAACCGGGACACGTACATTGAAACCACCAACTCACTTCCCCTCCACCACTGAGCTCTAGTATCACAATGTTCTCACTCTCCATATCCCCAATATTCCCACCCCCTTTCTCACCCCTCCTTGTTCAGGAGCTGGAGCTGTATAAAGAGGAGCTCCTATGTAAGCCTGCTGTTTTGGTGGTGAATAAGATGGACCTGCCTGGTGCAGAACACAAACTCACTGAGCTACAGGAGCAGCTTCAAACCCCTCAAGGTAATCTATATTGATGTTCTGTACACATTATATAGCTAGTAGCATAATATCCAACTCAGTTCAAAGTAATTTAGGGATATGCTGTCTATGACATTATTACCCATCATGCTCCCCTGTTCTGCTCCTTTGCAGAGTTCTCCCACCTTTTACCAGAGGATATGGTTCCCAAAAACAACGTGGTCTTCAGACATGTGATTCCCATCTCAGCCGTCACTGGTTTAGGCATCACTCACCTTAAGACTTACATCCGCCAATCACTGGACGAAGATGCCTCTTTGGCAACGGAGTCCCTCCACCGTGATAAGTTACAGGCGCTCAGAGGAGTGGTACCAGCCAAAAACACACTCGCATGGGGCTCAAGCCCGTCAGTTTGAACTGCGAAACGTTCAGGGTTACTGGGTTCTGTAGTTTGGAATAAACAGAACTTGAAAGGGGGTCACTCAGCCTGGAACATTTTCAATATTGTGGAAACCAGTGACCATGGCAAAGTCACCCTCATAACCCAGGCAGGGTGATGTTCTCCTGTGCTCCCCTTTTGACTGGGCTAGGGGTGCGGTTGTGTTGTGTCTAAAACGTGCCAGTGCAACTGTTGTATTTGAGTCTGGTTAAAGGTCTCTGGATGTTGGGTAACATTGTGCTTTTCCATTATGCAATATGAAGAAAGCCTGTTTCAGCAAAACCCCTTCAATGGGGAAAGGAATAACTCCCAACACACACAGACATTATCGATGAAAGTTTTATTTTATATTAAATATTACAATACTGAAAGATATTGTAAGAAAAGAAAAAAATATGGGCATTGATTTTTGAATTATCGGTCTATGTACATATTATACCACAAAGAACAGAGCAGTAATCTGTCATTTCTGCAGCAGTAGGTCGGTACTGGCTGTGTCGGCAGTAGGCAGGGTGGGGGGTGCAGCGACCTGACATAGCTCGGTAGGCTACGGCTGGCTGTTCGGTGCTTGGTTACACTGATACATTCAAGATTCTGTCCTTGCCGTATTTGTTTTTCTGCGGTCCCGCTGGATGACGTCCGTCCAACCACTGAGACCGGTTGCCTCCCGGTGGGGACGCTACATCACGGTTTGGTGGACAGGACCAGTCTCTCTGGACAGACGGGCTGCCTCGCACGATCTATAAATGTTCTGGCTTTAGGGTCTGGGTTGGAGACCCTAATAGGACCGCCGGTCACCCTACTAAAATATAATTATACAACAATCCCTATGACTTCTAGGTGAATGGCATAGTTTATTAGAAGTAGCACAGTATGACGTTTGAAATATTGCTTGAAAAGTGTTATCCAATGTTTTATTTTCATATTTCCAGATCCCTTGATCGAAGTGCAAGTTACTAAGCACCAGCCAATTTGTTATTATGTCGAAGGTTAATAAAAACATAACAGTGAAGCTCTGGTAAATGTGAGCTCACCTGCACAGATCTCTATAGCATTAAACACACCCCCATGCTGCCGTAAGCTGTGTTCCATCCTCATACCATAGATGCCATATAGATCTGCACATGCCACAGCAGTCTATGACGCGTGTGCAATAACAAAGACGTTAATTACCGTATCATGTCCTTGCTCCATCATCAATGCACGTAAGAACAATAATGCACTTTGTCTGATTAACGGCTGTACACAACACTGAGCAATAGTGAACATTGTAAAGAGTAAACTAGTACTTAAGAGTAAAAAAAAGAAAAACCTTGATACTTCGTACATTAGCAATATTAACGCGATGTGGTGGTGACCTTAATATTTATACAGTCATAGTGCATACAGTAGAAAATCAAAACAACCAGTGCCCACATTTTAAACTACGCAACAACACAACAGGCCTAACTGATATGGACAGTACAGTATCTACAGGATGAGGGTTGTGAGTTGTGTACAGGGAAATTGCCCTTTAGCTACAGATCTAAGATCATCTTACCACTTCCCAGTTCAAGACATTTCAGGGGAAGGTCAAATACATCGCTGACTTTGGATCAGTGCGTATACACACTTTACCTACTCTGAGTGGGTAAGGACCTTAACCTGAATATTTAGCCACATCTAGATTCCTTGGGCCATCAAAAATAATTTATAAAACCTGGTTTATTTTGTTGAAAAATTCTTCACTACTGAACGTAAGTTTGTGGTATGAAAATTGACAAAAATAACAGCAATTGGCAGTCAAGGAAAAGGTATTCCAAGGACCTGCTTATTTCATATTACATTGTCACAGACTGGTTACTGGAGTACAGCGGTTAGAGTGTTTGTAGCTTCACTCGTCAGTCTGTTGGTCTCATAAAGCTGAAACTGCCAGCACTTTACAGGACAGTTCATAATTTGCATTCAGGTCAGGAAAAAGTACATAAGGGAAAAAAGAAATCAAATAATCTTATTAAGAAAATATTCCAGTTTCTCTAGTTTTTCTGAAACCACTGACAGTTTCCAGTCGAGTCTCAGCGGTAGTGTAGGTTCCAATTGTGTGATGTCATATTGTACATACAGACCAGAGTGAGGAAGGACTGCCCTGCTGACTGTAACGCAACATTCTCTAAACCACCATGACCAGATTAAAGCAATGAAGATGAATGTATTTCACATCTAGAACTACACCAAAACACTTGTTCTCTCCCTCTGTAGCAAGGAAGGGTTCATGAAACTATCTAGTGTCTGTTTCCCCACAATCTTAGTTGATGTTTACTATCATCAATATCCAAAACCATAACATACTCAAGCAATGTTGTAAATCACTGACATCCTTATGTTTAGGGTCTTCTTATGGGCTGTGAGTATGCAGTACTGGGATGAGGGGGTTGTCACAGAAGAACTACAGAACAACTACATTCTGCTGCGGAGGTCACAGCCACACGGGAGGCCAGAGACTTAAGAGAAAAGAGAGACAGGCCTACAGGACAGAATACAAAAACACAGACAGAAAAAGGTTGAGTGGGGGGTCTTTACACAGACCTACAGAGACCCCGTCTGTCTACGACATGAAACACGGCAACAGGAGAAGACAAGGGTCTTCCATTTGTCCTTGGGAAGTAAAAAAAAAAAAAGGAAAAACACCACTCAGTTTCTATGCTGTACATATTTACAACGACATTCAAATCATTCAGGGAAAACCAGACGGAGAAAGAACTGGGAGGGCCTTGGGCCCATGTCAGGGGCAGTTGGCTAGTATAATATTTGATACAGTACAGAATGCCTCACTGATCTTCAGGACAGAAGAAGCTAGTAATGTAAAGAAACTGGTCCCCCGCATGCTGTCCATCACAGATGTCTTCTTCACGACACTGGAAGGATTTAATAAACAGGGGTTCGTCATGCATACAGTGTTGGAGTTTTCTACAGTGATTCAACAGCGTGCTTCAAAATGGTAAAGAAATCCAGCGATACGATAGACTCGAGTGAGCCGTCTCCACCTCTCATTAGAGAGGAGAGCGTTATCACGGGGGTGGGGCTGGACAGGGTTTGGAGGGACAGGGAAGGTTGGGGGCTGAGGATTGTTATCGGGGACACTGAGAGCAGAGGTGACTGGGGAGTAAGTCTGGATAGTCTGAAGGTGGTGGCAGGAGAGTGTGGGTCTGTGTGTGTGTGTGTGTGTGGGGGGGGGAATGTTGAAGTGTAGTGTTTTGGGCAGACATCCCCAACTGGGTCTGCACCAGTACCTTGACAACCGTTCCCACCAATGAGTAAAAGGGTCCTGTGTCCTGAAAGAGGGGCCTGAGCTGAAACTGATCTCTGGTGGATCTCCAGCTAATAGTGGTCAAGTCTTGCCCCCTTCTGGTCATGCTTTGTGGTTGTAGGAATGTCTGCTGCCTCTGTAGTGTCCCCTACTGGGCAGGTCAGTTCTGGAGGACCTTGCACACTCGTGTGTACAGAATACACATGCCTCATCTTCCTCCGTTTGTCTGCTCCCTGCTCCCACTAGGTGCTTTGTAGTAGTTAACTTTTTTTCATTCATAGAAAAGCGGAACGAAAATGTAGTTCTTAAGTAGCTTGGCAGAATAGATATGAGGAGTTTTATATCGAAGTCTCCCACAGCTGCAGAAGGAGAAAAAACATAAGAAGATGAGACAGATGAAGACAGGGTATTAACTAATTACCTACTATATTTAGGTTTTGGTTTCAGTGCGAGGTACCTTAACTGTAGTGTCACCTCAGTGAAAGAAGATACCCTACTTTTTAGAGCCTTTGTGGTTAGAACCATAACTGAAAGATTGCTTGTTTGAATCCCTTGAGCCATAATGGGGAAAAATCTGTTGCTGTGTCACTAATCTCACATCCAGTCATTGTAGATAAGCATGTCTACTTTTATCTCAGTCTTGAAGTGCAATGAAATATCTGTTGGTAGTTCCAGGAAGTGTGCAGTCTAAGACATGTATGAAATGTCATGTATAGTCAAAATTGTAAAATAGGGTGAATTTGGGAGAGTGGGGTTACCACCTGGAATCAGTCACCGATAATGACCCTGGAGCAATTAGGGTTAAGTGCTTGCTCAAGGGCACAACAGCAGATTTATTTTCCAACAAGCTATCTTCAGGATTTAAACTGGCAATCTTTTGGTTTCTGGTTGAATGCTCGAACTACCAAGCTACCAGTGACTCCTACAGTGTGTAATTACAGTAGTTACCCTGGCGCTCTGCCGGTTGGCTTTCCTCTGATCATTGGGAAGTGGAGGCATGGGGTACGGGTACCTCCGGCTGGACGCAATGGACCCTGTGGAAGAGGTTGGCGACTTTGCCGGGGAAAGAGTCCTGGAAAAATGGAAATGACCTCATTATAAACAGTGACACTGATCACTCAAGAATAGGCAAATGTTGCCCCTAAACACTAATGCATGACATTACTTCATCAACCTAAATCTTTACGGTTCAGGTTGGAAGTAGGGTTGTCTGATTCTAAATCTGTTGTTAGGGAGACGGGGTAAGCCTGAGCAGCCTGGTCTGGGAACAGCCTGGTCTGGGAACAGTCACATCCACCTCTCCTGGCCCCTGCCTATGACATCATCAACAGTAGACGGGACTGCAGGTTAGTCACCCACTGAGTACAGTAGTCTGACGTGAGCCTGTGTAAAGGCATATCTAGGGTGGTCTGGGGAAGATGCAGTAGGGATGGGGACATGGTGGGTGATTGTAGACAGACCAGGCCGGGGTGCACAGAGACATTCATTAGGCAGACATGGACATGTGTGTAGCACAATGATGACATCAGAGCAAACACAAAGACAACACTAGCATGCAGAGATAAAGAGACAGAACATGAAGAGCAACAGAGGGAAATGAGGCAATAGAATCTTTAAAGTAACAGCAGATATTCTTCTTGGTAATGACATTAATTTTGATGACATAGAAACAAAGATGTTACTCAAAACTCAACCAAATGAAGTCCAGCTATTGGCACATCCAACCTTTCTAAACTCTAGAAGGGACCATCCTACACTAAAAGCAATGATTTGTGAGAGTCCAAAGACAACAGAAATGAAAGCTGTCAATCAAAAAGCTCTGTCATCTTTTCCGGGACTACGCATCGATATGCTGCCTGGAAAGGGAACCAACCCCCATTTGTGAACCGATCGTTGAAAATTTCCCTACATCTCCTGGCCAAACAGAAACGAAACCAATGGGGAGTTAAATAGGAATAGGAGATGAACTGAGGTAATACCTAAGGTAGGGTCCTTCAGTGTTTTTATTCACATCTTCTACCCACTTAGTTACATCATAATACTCTGTTTGGAAGCGAGGGGTTAAATACCTGCAGGAAGAGGTGAAGTGGGGGTGGAGGGGGGTGGACATATCAAGAAGAGAACAGAAGAGGAAGAAGAAGATGAAGAAGGATGGAGATAAGGAAAGGAGGAAGAAGGAAAAGGAGATATTTTAAGAGAGCAAAGACATTCTGAAAACACACCACCAAGATGCAAGTGAGAGAAAGACAAGATGGAACTGTGAGGAACTCACTATGAACATCATGATTACATGACTGAGTGTGTATGTGTTAATAAGAACATTTGCATTTTGGTTGGGTGTCACAAATCGTTCCAAGCGGTTAAATTATCGTTGTTCACTCCCATGCTTTTAAACAGAGCATTGCCAATGGCCTCTGATGCCAAGACCAGGGAACAAATAAACAAACAAACAACAACAGGCTGAGAGGTCAACAATATGTTGTGTAGCATTTGCAGTTAGGATAATCCTTGTGAGGCCATGCCAGAAAGGACCGAAATGAATGTACCATTAATGGAACATTTTAAACCACTAGCCCTGACCTTAACCCTTCCCTTTACAATAACCCCTCCATGAAGAACCTACATCCTTGGTCAATTTTAGCATGGCTTTAGTGACTGTCATTTGGTTCCACATGCATACTGGGGTTCCCAACCTTGGGTATGCTGTAACAGAGGTCTCCAAATTAAGGTTTATTTTTTTGTTTTGGGTGGTTAATAATTCTATTCTAAAAAGGAATACTTTCTCAATGTGCCCATTGTTTATTATAATAATAGAAATATGTCCTTATTTGTTTCATTTACTACAAACATTTACTTAATTTTACCAACAACACATGGCTGTTAGAAAATGATGTGAATGTTAGTCCTTAAAGGCTGGGAAACGCTGTTTACAAAGTTCTAGAACAATGGCATTTGTAAGGTTCCAAACACAGTAACAGTGGTAATAGACAATGCCATTAATATACTTAGAAAATGCTGGATTTACAAACAGAAATATTGGGTCTCCTTCGCCACACAGTTACTCTTGACTTGCTGCTATTGGGGTTGATTTATATCTAGTCACGGGACAGATGGAATCCATCCCTGTTATGAAAATATCAGGCAACTTACTCTGTAGAGTTGGAGCGAGGACGAAACTTCTTCCCTTTCGACTTCTTGCGGTTGCCACTCAGATTTCCTGCAGACAGAGGACAGTTATCACAGGGAAATATGACTGGGCTGTGCTTGTGTCTTTGAGTGGGGGGCGAGCCGGTACCTTGCCATGAGTTGCTCCTGGGTCGACCGTTCTCACAGATATCAGAGATCTTTTTGGTGTCAGGGATTCGTTCACTCCACGAGTGGGACAGACCATTAGACCTTCACACACAGACAGACACACACACACACACACACACAAACGCAGAGGCCGGGCCAACACATTAACATCATAATCGTCACAACTCACAACCTGAGCCACAGACTTACAACTCGTGTTTAGGTTTAAGTGAAACTTTGAATTTGAACTTGAAAATTAAAAGCCAGGTCGTAGTAGGAGGAAGAGCCAGACGGTGGATTCCATGACAACAGGCAGCACCACAACGATAAATGTGAATGATGAGAAAGATCGATACCATGACAAGAGGGAGTAATTCCATAAAAACATGACAAGATGACTGTGCAGAGAGAGCCATACTGCAGCCAGCACTACACAACCAACAACAACATTGCAAACAGAGATATCCTCTACACACAATGCACGCACACACACACACACACACACAGAATAAGAATACCCCACCAGAAACAAACACAAGCATGGCGTTTGCGATGGCAGTGTGATGATGTCACACCTGAATGGGAACAGAGAGATGTTCTGTGAGATGGAGGTGATGGAGTGGGTGAAGGACAGCGTGTTTATCTGCAGGTGAGACAGACAGCCAGACCTCTTCTTGGAGCTGCAGCCTGAGTTGGTACTGACTCCAGGGGGCATGTCACTGTAGAATGAGTCAGCATCACCAGGCTTCTTAACATAGTCACCTGGAGGCATTTGACTGTGAAATGGCAACAAGCGTTAGACACCTGAAAACTGGCATAACACAACAGATACTGACCGACCCTTGACACATGTGGAAGACATTCATTTAAAAAAAGGTTAAGGGAAGGAAAAGGGATAACAAACCGGCAGAATCTTCTGTGCACCTCTGACTCAACGTAGCGCCTTTGTCTGTAGTTCCTAGTAGCAAAGTGCAGACAGACAGACTTAGGTCAGATGCACTGACCAATGACACGATCCCGGACCGTTTCCCAAACCTTAATCTAGTCAGCTATTCCAGGCCTAGATATGTGGTCATGCAGGACTTACTTGTATCCCCAGGCTGTGACGGCCAGGATGAGAAGCAGGAAGAGGGTGGAGCCTGCGATGGCCCCAATGATGACGTTAGTACTGGTGATACCTGACAGAAGAGGGGGAAGGAAGGCGGGCACCCAATAAACCAATGGTAGTACAGCTGAATCAAAAGGAGTCTACAGGAGATACACCACACTAAAACACAGAACAATCAGAGGGAAGCGGTCTGGACAGGGAGGTCACAGATTTTAACTGAACATTTATTTTCTTTTTCTTTTTTTCTGGGGGTGACTTACATGAACAGCACATTTAGTGAGTGTCAGAATACTCATACTTCAGTTTAAAACTACATGTCAACAGTAGGGTTAAAAAACTAGGACGTGAGAGAGCTGATATTAAGTACAGGGTGAGCGAGGAGCAAGAGGAAATGACATCACAGACATGACAAACAACAAAGAGGAACTCAGATCTGACCTCAACGTCACTCCGTCAATGACATGAGCCTGTCGACAAAGAATGAGGGTGAAAATAAACGACAAACAAAAATAAAGATGTGCATGGTGGTTTTGTGAACAGATACTAACGCAGCCGCCTAAATAAACACAAAGACAAACCGACTATAAAGTCTAAACAGAATGGTTACGAGGAAAAGAACTAAAGAATGAATAAACCAAATGATTTATGATAAACGTAAGTGCTTGGATATGTATGTCCAACCAAAACCTGTCACTGAGCCTATTTTAGAAAAGGAGAGGGGGAATGTATGTGAGAGTAAGAAAACTAAAGAAAGAAAGAAAGAGACAACAGATGGGAGAAATTGTTTGTACCTGAAGCAGAGGCTGTAGGTCCAACCACCAGGTAGCTGAGAGGAGATGTGGAGTTACAATCATCCCCAGCCCAGCCCAGGTGACACACACACTTCAGCTCATTGCTGCATATCTACACACACACACACACACACACAAATATCATTAGGAGTTGGAGAGAGAGAGAGAGAATGCTTAAATACATGCATTTGTGTATGTGTGTGTGTTTATGGGTACGTGTGTGTTTATGGGTACGTGTATGTGTTTGTATGTGTGTGTGTTTATGGGTACGTGTGTGTTTATGGGTACGTGTTTGTATGTGTGTGTGTGTGTGTGTGTATGTGCTTGTGTGTTTGTGTACCCCGTGACCAGAGCAGATGGACTTCTCTGTGGTCCCAGGGCAGGTGCTGAAGTTGAAGTCCTGGATGGGAAGACACTTGTGGTTGAAGCAGACCCTCTCCGTTCCACAGGCGGTCCCGTCCTCAACATAGCCCAGATCACTGTCCCCGTCTATCATCACATGACCCCCACTGACAGACAGGGCACACAGAATGAAACGTACAGATGATCAATTCAGAAATAGACACACAGAGACAGATACTGTGCAATACATAAATGACAGAATTTAAGTTCTAGAGAAAATCCAAAGACCTGGTGAAACATCTCACAACTAATATGGGATGGTCGTGCCCTGAGGCAGCACTGTATTAAAGACAGACCTGATTCTGTAGTGGAAATCAGTGCACACTTCTGAAAACCGCCGCTTCTCTGAGCCCAAGCTAATTTAAGATGGACTGAGGCAAAGTGGAAAACTGTCCAGTGGTCTGACAAATCACATTTTTGTATTATTTTTGGGAATCATGGACACTGCATCCTCTGGACTAAAGAGGAGAGGGACCATCCGGCTTCGTATCAGTGCACAGTTCAAAAGCCAGTTTTTCTGCCCCAAACCTTTCTGAAATGTGTTGCTGGCATCAAATTAAAAACGGGCATGAATTCTTCCAAAAACTAAATTTCTCAGTTGCAACATTTGATGTGTTGTCTTTGTACTATTTTCAATTAAATATAGGGATACATTTTTTACACATCATTGGGTTCTGATTTAGCATTTTACGCAGCGTTACAACTTTTTGGAAACAGGGTTGTATATGAATATGTTTGTGTGTGTTTAAAAAGGAGTGGTATTGAAATGATGTAAATTCTGACTGTTGCCAGACACATAAATGATCTGCCCCAGAACAAATAAGATTTTTTATATGTACAGTGAAATTATTCTGGAAATGAATGGTTCAAATAAGTAGGAATTGTGTTCCTCTGAAAAATCTCACATTTCACTTTAACAATCTGTTTGTGAGTCACGTAAAGATAATATATTATATATTATCACCGAAATCCATTGTACTCAAAATGAAGAAGAGTTTGACTTCTGATTGTCCCTCTTGGAGGGGACCAGTGTGTGTGCATAAGTGTTTCTATGTTGGTGTGTGTGTGTGTGTGTGGGTGGTGTGTGCATACCTGCAGTCCAGAGAAGCACTATGTTGCGCAACAGAGAAGGATGTCAGCCCTCCCTGCAGTTCTCCCAGGCGGGGGGCTGGAGAGATGTTGGAGCACAGCAGGTACCCACAATGCACGTCTCTGAAAAACCCAGGAAGTAGTGATGAACCTTCATGATTCACACCCAAAACGTTGCTTGGATACGAGTACAGTGCATTGGCATGTCACTGCTTAAGTAACGACATTTCTGTTACAGGACGTTTCCTTACTGTTTGTTGCATTGGATCCATGTGTCTTTGTCCCTCCCACAGTTCCCCTTCTCGGTCCCCTCAATGTTCAGCTTCTCATAACAGAATTTGTCAGCAGCAGTTGCCTCTGCAAAGTCAAACAATCAACATCACGCTGTACAAGGAAGACGTCACAACCTACAGCAATAACGGTTCTTGGAGATGAACACGAAAAACAAAGTGTTCGGCGGTCATTAAATACAGTGTGTTCGGTTCTCACTCACTTTCTCCCCACAGGTACTTGCACTGTCTGTCTTTGGTCTTGCATCTCCCATTGAAGCACCGTCCCTGGAAACAGAGGAACAGAACCGGTCACAAACTCACGTTCACACATCCATGAGTCTAGCCTGAGGATTCTGAAGAGTTCTCACTTGTTCCTTTTCACACGAGTAGCCGTCCATCTTGTGCATGTTTGGAGGACACTGGCTGGAATTACCGGTGCAGTTCTCTGGGATATCACAGTCATTCACAGCCTCCCTACACACCACGCCCATGAACTCCATCTACACAACGGCACAAGTCAGAGCCATGTCAGGCGGGCTCTTAGTGTGTGGATATTTGTGTGTGTGTGTGTGTGTGTGTCATGCGCTCTACCTGACAGTTGTTGCAGCAGAGTCCGTTGCCACACTTTGAGCCTTGTGTGAGTGTACACTTCTGACAGCACTTCTCTCCCTCCCTCTCACACTCCTAATGGGGGGGAACACAAGCCAGCGTGAAACCCAACAAACCCAGTGTGACCCGCCGACCGGTCCAGGAGAGACGGCCGTCTGAGCTACTCACCGCTGGGCTGCCACAGTCACACTCCTCCCCCGGCTCGACAAAACCATTCCCACACTCAGGGGGCTCCAACAGCTGGATTCAGACACAGACGGAGAGCGGAGAGAGAACGAGAGGAGCGAGATGGAGAAGTGGTGGGGTCTGTTATGGTTTCCCTTAATACCTTCAGGGCATTCTGTTCATAGCTGTGCGTACTGGATGTCCGTGCGGGCGTACCTTGAGGGGTTTGTTGAAGAGACAGGCTCCACCACCGCTGTTAAGGAAGTTCTGGTACTCCTCCACGTTGCAGTCAGAGAACTTCTTAGGCAGATAGAAGCTGTTCAACACAACCACAGAGTCACGGTTACACTGGAAATGACCATTGCCCAGCAGCAACCAGAATACAGGCAGAGCTCTGCCACAGCTGCCTTAGTTTGGCTATGTCCTTACAGAGAGCAGACCCGTGGAACGTCCTTACCATCTGTGCAGTATACCGTTTGAGCATGGAGGAAATGTCCCCACAAAACGTTTTCAGCAAGACCGGGGAGCACTGTTAATGACTTAATTCAACCAAATCCTTTAAGGCCTACCATTAACACACTAAAAAACCCACAAACCTTGACATCTGTCGATGGCCACAGTCAAAGTAAGAGACAGACGATAGGGTATGGCATTTCCATACAATATTACATAGAGGAAATAGTGCGTTTTACACTGTGTTATTGTTGTCGTTTCTGTGTCATCATATGGCAGCAATTGACTTAAGCAAATAACAGCTAAATGAAGGGCCTGTCTTTTATGAATCCTTGTTCTGCCATCCTGACAATGCCCTGGGGGGTCCAGCAGGGGGCGGCGCACAATGGTTCCGCACTGTAGCGACTCCTTGTGGTCGGTCGAGCACCTGTGAGCTTGATGGCGGCTGCTGGCCGGGGAATCCATTGTTTTTCAGCGCCTGTACTAGCCGAAGCTTCCTTGTTATTCGAGCGGTGTGATGGAAAAGCAGAACGGCTTGGCATGTTTGGATCTTACACATAATCTAAAGACAAAACTCAAATAGAACACACTTGTGAGGGCTGCCCAGATAAAACCCGACCCTTTGGAGAGAACCACACAGTAGATTGTCAGTATTAGTGAACAGGAACAGACATGCAGGCACTGAGAAAAGAAATGCCATCAATGGGCGTGACAGAGGCTTGCTCATTGAATACGAGTGTCTGAAATACCATTTGACCTCTACTTAAAGAGGGAGTCCGGGTGAGGGCCGTGTGCTGGGCAGAGAAACTAGTTACCTCCGACCTTTGGCACTCTGCATGCTGACCCACGAAGGGGGCTGCTGAGATCAGGTAACTATGGTAACGATATCAGAAAGCCTTAGAGGGGTCGGGTGCTGTATAAAAGGGGAGGACTTATATTGGCTTTGGATGGGAATGACATTGCAGACTGTATCAATCGGTTAGATGGAAAATACATGATGGGTAGGGCTCATTGTCAAAGCTTAAAGGAGGGAAAAGGGATCCTCCTATGATTATAATAATTGTAGTTCAATCGGTTGCTCTAAAAGTGCTTAGCGAGTGACATCAGCCCAAAATTTAAAATATACATGAAAAATATATACATAATGAATATAAAAAAATACAGCTGAGCATCAAAGAGAGAGATGTATTTCTTTATATCATCATCTGTAGAAGCAGCTAATGTGGGACGTTGAGCCACAGAGGCTGTAATTCTATTGGATGGAATGGGAAAGGTTGGGATGACAGACAACCCTTCCAGGCAGCCGATTGGTTCAAACCGCATGAGCAGCGTTCCAGCCAAACATCTGCTCACCTGCTGTCCCATTTGGGATTGTGGGAAAAGCAAGAGGTATTAAAGAAGAGGGGTAAACAGACTTAACACAAAACGCATACACACAGAACTCACACAGTTAAGATCCATTTTAACAAACACACACACACACACAAGCAGCAAAGCAGCAACTATATACACACTTGTGAAACAGACACTGAAACAGACACTGAACAGTAAACATTTGGCAAAAAAGTATGTAAAGTAGAAGAACGTCCATCTGAATACAAATAGAAGTGGGACATATGATTAGGCAAAAAGCCCCAAGGGGTGTGGTATATGATCAGTATACCATGGCAAATGGCTTTCTTAAGCGCAACACAACATAGTGTGCCTGTATATAGCAATTTGCAATGGTATATTCAATGTATGTCAAAAACCCTGTAATTCAGAATGTAGGATGTAATAGGTGGAACTCTGTTTGGCAGTACCGGACATTCGTTATTTCACTTACAGATACTTAAACTTTTTTAAATGCCTAGCCTAACAATGAGGGCAAAGGGATGGTTGTCTGGAGTAAACAAAACTCTACCGTCACCTAGTGGAAAACAACATGAACTACAACAGTCTTCAAGCCTTTATTAATCCACAGTCAACTCTGATAAGACAAGGTATTGTTTCTTTACTAACTCAGATGCTAGTCTAGATGTCAAACTCAGATAGACAAAACAAATCTTTATATGGAGAAGCAAGGTCTCTGTTAGTCTAGATGTCAAACTCAGATAGACAAAACAAATCTTTGTATGGAGAAGCAAGCAGTCTGTTACAGCTCTGTTACAGCTCTGTTAGAGCTCTCTGTTAAATCTCTTTTGAAGCTCTGTTAAAGCTCTCTGTTAAAGCTTTCTGTTACAGCTCTCTGTTACAGCTCTCTGTTAAAGATCTGTTAAAGCTCTATGTTACAGCTCTGTCAGAGCTCTCTGTTAGTTCTCTATTCATGCAACTTTGTGTAACTGGGTGTACAGCCCTCTGTTAATATTTGGGAGTTAACTTTTGTTGACCTGTGATCTTTTGCTGACATGCCTTGTCTGTCCATTCATGTATGCAGAGAGCAGAAAACTAATTTAACAGTTTTTATTGTTTTAGTAGTCCACCTGGCTAATAAAGATAATGGATGCTTACTGGTCTGGGGGATAGGGAATTAGGGTGCCCTTTCCAGGAAACCACTCCCAGATTCCATTCTATTTAACCCTGGGTACGACTTCTTGTCAACAAGTAACCTGCAGCATTTGATTGTGCAAAGGTTGCTCATTTATTTCTGCCTATTTTAATAAGGATTAATTGGTTGGTATGTAGACTACCTTTTATTTCTGTATGGATTACCACAACATTAGTCACGATCTGGCTAAGCTAAGATAAACTGACATATTATTGGAACTGGCATCAGAGTTGTCTCACTACCACAACAAAAGAAATGTTTTGCCCAGAGAAATGATTTTTGAAAGCCAGGCAAGGGTTAAGGGTGACGGTTATTAGTTTGAAGGTCACGGATTAAGAGTGAGGTTTGGTGGTTTGAAGTGCAGTAGTTTCATCTTTTCTATCGTGCTCATATAGTGATGACCCTCGTCTCTAGGAGACTAATGGCTGAGTAAGACACTATGACATCACAGCTATACTAAGACGCACAGAAAGTGACACACGTTTGGAATGCCGGCGTGGCAGCGAGCGATGTGGTCTGTTACCGTAGCAATGTGGGACAGCGATATACTTTAGTGGAAACTCACCCAACGTCATCCATGATGCAGCCAGACCAACGGTCCTCACACTTGCACTCGCCTGTGGAGCACAAAGAATACATGGAACTGCATTGCCGGTGTGTGTGTGTGTGTGTGCACGTGTGTGTGCGTGTGTGTGCGTGTGTGTTTTGATATGAACATGACCATACCGTTGAGGATCCTCTTCTTGTCAGAAAAGATGCCAATGTTCTGTCCCAGAGATTGGGCCAGGGTTATAGCCATCTCATCTGTCTTCCCATACTTACAGGGGCCAAGCGGTTGGACAGAGGATGAGATGAGACAGGAATAATGTATTAAGAATTTGTCTGTAGAAAATTAAAGGGATATTTTCACACTGAAGTGAGGGTACCTCATTGACTCCTCCTCCTTTAGTTAGAGAACAGACTCCTCCCATATAGGAAGCTCCTCCCCAGCTGCTATGAAACCGGTTTCCTCTGGTTAAAAGAGAGAAAGTGATCAAAACAAAAAATCCATATCACTCATCCAAGCCCCTCTCCCCCACCCCACACAGAGACAGACAGCCTTACGAGAAGAGATGCACCGAGTCACACTTCTCCTTGATAAAGTCTCGTCGGTACTTCATGAACTCCCTCAAAGTCACCATTGGGTCATCGTTGATGTTGAACCTGTTGTCAGCTGCCCATGTCTCCATGGCGACCAGAACGATGCGGGTGTTGAGTTGCTCCTTGAAGATCTGTGAAGGTAGGAGGACAATAAATCCAGGCAGGAAAGATGGGTTTCTGTCTCTTGGGAGTTACTTACTTCAGATCATTCACTCCATAATGGTACCATCCATCTATACAGTGTGGCTAACTGAGGCCTTGTCAATTAATGGTGTACATTAGGGTGAATATTACTGACATTAATCAATCAAATGTATTTTATAACACTATTTTTATATCAGCAAACACAAAGCGGTTATAGAGATACAGCAACAAGAAAATAATGGCTTTGTTAACTCACTAAAATGTAAAGACAACATTAATTCTCACCAATTCATGTCTAAGGGTGCTTATTGAGTATGTTTGTGATTCTGATTTGGCAGCAGCCAATAACAACACTGCTCTCCGGCCTGAGAGAACACAAAGAGGCTAAACAGTCTCATCAAGGAAACAGTGGGGAACAGTCACAGAGATGGAGAAATCAAAAGAGTAAGGGGGAAGGGGCTTGCTGTTAAGAGAGAGGGCAACTTTTTTCAAGCTTTTCTGTTTGTCTGTTGTTGTAAGCAAAGAACTGTCTATTAATGCAAAGAAATGGAAATAAGGGTGTCTATTTTGTTTCCATGAGATCTGGGGGGACTGCACTGAGCATTTCTGAAAGAACCTAGTGGAATATCTGTTCAGCGGGCCATACACCATCTCTCTGCATTGTGACGCCCACTGAAAAGGGCTGCTTTACCGTTCATTCAAATGATGTCGTTTAATCATAACTTCTGGGGTTTAGACGCATCATTCTTTTAGATTCTACTGAATATTCTGACCTAAAGAACAGTCTATTCTACACACATGCACACACACACATCCCCATACATTCATAGGATCACCGAATCCCAAGGGCACAAAAACAGACATGATCGTTTTCCACCAGGCTATCGTCTTTCAAATGTGACCCTGTTCCGGGGCAATGGGCCTATCGGATTTCAGCGGCACAGCAGACAGACATGGCTGGGAAGGCTAGTTATCACTGGAGACGACACAGAAGACTGAGGCCTTGATCAGTTGGGAGACGTATACGATTCTACTGTCCCTCTAGCTACAGTATGTGGCAGCAAGATGTTCCTTGCCAGCTACTAACATTCAATCTCAGAAGTATTCTGTTCAGGTACTTACCATATCAGCCATGTTGACCACAGACTTGGCATAGTTATTGGTCTGACCAACAGACAGACGATGCTTCTTATACTAGAGTGACAGAGGCGGAGAGAGAGAGAGGGAGTGAGGGGAAGAGCAGGCGAGAGAAGGCTAGATGTGTTTAACTCCTATGTCCTCTCTGCTTTGTCCGCTCTCACGTCCTTTTAATAAAGGTTCAAATGTAATCAGGGAGAAGCAAAGGGAAAATACAAGTAGTTTCAAATGAGACTGTAAGTCTCCAATCGTATGTCATCAAGCAAACGACATACAGGTGTGGATCCCCAAATATATGCCAATGTTTCTTGATTTGTTTATTCAGATACCCAGTACTTCATGTCCAGAGGCTCCTCCTCCTGTGGTCCCCAAACATACTTAAAGTGATCAAAACCAAGGTAGTTATTTATACAGGCTTGATTTAACAGGCGTGTGGCAGATTTCTAAAATCTCCCATGGCACGATACACCTGTATCCCTGAAGGAAGGCGGCTGTCTGGGAGGACAGTGTTCAGTTAGCATCTTAACAAACTGAAATCTCCTCAACCAGGAAGAGGACAGAGGAGAGAGGACTGATTTTGGCTACAATGATAAAGGATCCACAGAGTGGCTGGTCTCACCATAAGATGGTCGTTGATCACCATGAGTTCAATGTATTTGGTCTCCTCATCCACACTGGTCCCGAACCGCACGGCCTATGAGAAAAACAGACGGTAGCCTGTAAACTTCAATAAATCTACGGTAACACACAATAGCAATCTCCTATTCTTATACGGTAAAAACATTATATTTGTGTGATTACTGCTTCAGAATGACATAGAAAAAATTATAGAAAGAGAGAAAATTATGCTGGAATGATTGGAGGTTTCAACAACATCAGATAATTTTCCAGTAAACCACGTCAGCATTGCTCTTAGGGATGAAAGACAGAGAGAGAGAAAGATAATAAAGAGAGAAAGAGGGATGGAGAGAGAGAGAGAGAGAGAGAGAGAGAGAGAGAGACAGATGCATACACACAAGTCTGTCTGTCTGCAGGCAGTAGAGGATAAGGCGGCACAGAGAATAACCTCCACTCAAAATGTGAATATTTTATGAGAAGAGGAAGCAAGGGAGCATGTGGGAGGAGAACCAGGAAATCACCTTCATTTCTAACTTACGGAATAAACATACAGCATGCATAGACAAAAAAATCTGAAGAACTGTAAACACGCAGGGGACTATTTCATTGTCTCTGACACACACACAAATGTAAGGGATTAGGAAGGCAACAACACTCAACTGGACTCCAACCTTTGCATTTCTCACACAGTAACCGTAAATTAAAACTCCCTGGTTATTGTGAACATTGGGACACTCACCTGTCTCTTTCTCCTCTTGTGGGCAACCTTTGAGCCAGGAAATGGAGGACTTGGGAAAGGAGGCTCTGGGAGGTTGACTAGAGAATAGCAAGGGAGAAACAGTGGAGTTTTTACAATCATTATAATATTCTCAACATCTAACAATAACCAAGCTATGCTGTTCAGTATGTTTAGTCAGACATGTCTACATTTGGCTCTGCAACTGAATACAGGCACAGCTAGAACACAAGGTAAACCAATCTGAGTGTGGCAAGAACTAATAGAGTTCTTATAATTTATGTTCATTTAAATTAATTCCTAATGAATGTTAAATCTGGTTGCTTACCATTAGGCAGGTAGTTGACTAGAGCCTCTTGTCCAGCTGATTTATAGATCATGTGGATCTGGATATCGCCCTGAAACACATTGGAAAGAGAGGTAGTGGTTTATAATTACATTAAAGTCATTTTTGCCCATGCTATTATCCAGAGTGCGTTACCTTAGTGATTGGATACATTTTCATTGCTTTGTCTCTTTCTTTAAAAAAAATCATTAATACACTGAAATGTTATTCATTGTTCTGTCGTCATATACCATATACACAGCACTGGCATGTTTTTATTTTTTTATTAAATCGATAATATAAAGCCAGCAGTACAAAAAAAACATCACTACATCAAAGATGTCATTTTCACATCTCATACAAGCAAAATAAGACAAAACAAAAGTATTAAAATAAAAGGCCTATCTTATAGAAAAAAAATTGAAAATATCTCATTATAGTATTTCAGAAAACACAGGCATTTAACACTGAATATGAACGCGCGTGTGACGTCACGATTTCTGGTACGCTCAACGGAAATGAGTGCGCGCTCTCGCAGAGAATGGGCAGGGAATAAACAGCTCAAACACAAACAAACCGGAATGCCTACGATTTCCGTGTAACATTACAACAATATAAGGTATGAAGGTTCAACTCTATTTAAATTTTTTCAGGATTTGTGAACTCCAGCCTTAACTGTAACTAAACTAGTTAGCATTGCATCTTTTCGACTACGCAGGGCGCAACAACAGGTTGGTTGGTGGTGGGTTGTTTGGCTTGGGCTAGTTAGCTAGCCAAGTATGCTGCTAAGGTATTAGCTAAAGTAGCTAGACAGCAGTAGTTACTCTGCTGAGTAATAACAAGCTAACTACCTTGTTAGCTTACCGCAATATTGTTTCAACAGCTAAATTACATATCAACGCCCGAACAAATACAGGGAGAAAAACTAGCTAGGAGAACGATGAGATTTTCAACAAATTCCTGTACTGTATATTAAGCGACAGTACACTTGAGGTAAAAACTGGTTCTACCACAACATTTACAATATAACAAAGATCTTTGGTTATGCATTTTACTGTAACACACATTTTAAACAGTTTCAAATTTACACCAATTTCTGTTGTATTGGGTATATATTTTTTTTCTTGACAGCCCTTGTGGTGAAGTACCAATAGTACTATCCGAGATGTTAATAGTCTTGGTTTGTAAGTATCTGAGTTCTTATTAAATCAGAGCATTGTTTTTTTTGAGACATGGAGATTCTAGGTCAGCTGGATTAGTCAATAGGGACATATGTGGGGGTTGCCCATAGCTGGGTCACCTCCCCCTGAAATGAACTTTGACAATGTTATTGTTCAAGAGTACATGAGTGTAAATGGATTGGATTGTCTTCAAGCTGAATAGGACTGAGTCATACTGTCCCATCAGTATTGATTTGTACAGTGAATCTTAAGTTTTATATATTTGGCCCTTAAGAATTTTGGAGTTCTTATGGGTCAAAATAAAAAATTATCACTTTTTTTGAGGTTATACTTTATTCATTGAGATTAATTCCTATGCCTATTGGCTATCGGTCTAACATTCCCCAAACTCCTGTTAACTGGAAAATATGTTTCCAAGCTACTACCCACTTGTCAACTAGAGGCACTTTCAAGGCTCAAACATATGCACATGATACAGAGACCCAAATTGACGCGAGACACCTCGGCCTTAACCAAAATTGCCATTTCAACGATCATGTCTTCACCACTAATTGGATAGAAGCATGTTCATTTGGCATTTTGTGTTGTGTTTGATGTCTTGAAGATAACTTGTTCATCTGAAGCGAGCACCCATTATTATATAGGTAGTTTGTTATTATGAATTCTGATGTGACAACTGAACACTTTTACAAAACCATGCATTTTTCACAGAAACGTTTGTGTTCTAATTCTTCAAATTATCATGTTCATACAAAGGGAAGTCTGGTTATGAAATTGTGTTTTTAAAAGCACTATTGTCTCATGACTTTATTCCAAGTAAAAACATTTTTTTTGATTAATCAGAGAACTAGGTTTTCGGTACAGAGGAGGGGAAAAATCATATTGTTATTAAAGATCAGTTTTTAGTTTAATTGGCAAAAGTGTCAGCAGCGGCCTACGTAACTTTTGTCGAACAGTGGCGACATACAGTTAATGTTTTATCAACAATTCTCCGTCCATCCTTTGTGTAGTCCATTGGGAAGCCAAAAGACTAGATATAAATGAAGCTGGAGGACTTTCATCACCACCCCTCGACATTGTAGATCTAGCTGTGTTCTGCGTTAGGCTCACAAAGTTGGAAAAGTTGCAGCAAATGCCTTCATTAATGGCGACATGCGCAATGACTTATTTTATCAGAAAAACTATATACAGAATATATTCATATCAATCTTGATTTAATGAAGAGAGACATTCAACATACTGTAGCTATTTATTTATTTTGTATTTCAATTTATTTAGGTTCTTGTGCGAACCGTGAATAGCACCGAGGACCGTACGGTACGGTTATGAATACGTGTACCGTTGCAGCCCTATTTGTTACTGTTATTTACGCCAACCTTTAGTTAGACATGTGTCTCCCCGCTGATATATTGAAATGATCGTTTTAAACCCCCCGTCCCAATGGGATGTTGATTAGGGCACGGGTCTTAAAATCCTAACGTTGCAGGTAACAATTTACAACAATAAGAGGCTTGTTTTGTCATAAGAAAATGCCCATCCTCATTATGTACAGTAGAATATTTTGTTCTTCACTTGCATAGTAGCCTGGTCTACTCAACCTAACACTTAGTCGGATGATAAATCAATGGAATTGCAGTTAAATACATTTCCATCTGAAGCCCAGACTTGGTTGTTAATCTCTGGCTGGGCAAATAAGTGGAGGTCAGCAGTGCATCTTATATTTATTAGTTTTCTCATCAATCACTTATCCTACAGCTTATAATGTAGACCTAGAGCCTAAATCAATATTTTGGGCTGAATGAAAAACATGGGGGTTGTCAACTTACCAGGCCTTCTGTCTGGCAGCCAGCAATTAAGCAAAAGCAGATTGTTAGGCTATCCCATATTTTGCTGCTAAGCTACAATCTGAACGCTTTTTAATGGCTTATTGGCTTTATTCAATCTTAGTAGCCTTAGAATGTAGCCTGTTATTTGTAATTTGCATAGTATCAAAATATTACTGAAATGACTGCAGTCATGTAAAATGAAAAGGCCCGGATAGGCAAGTAATTGTGTATTTTAAAGGTGATTGTAGCTAGACAGTAAATTTGTAGTAAATATACAATGAGACATACTTCCCATGCTAGCCTGTAGGCCTAATATAATCTGTGCTATGGACAGTAGGTAAAAATATATACACTCAGTAGCCGGGTTACACCATCTTCCTCATGAAAATGTGATTGCTAGTACAAGCAGTGAGTCACATGGCTGTGGCTTATATAAAGCAGGCATTGAGGCATTCATTTACTGTTAGATTGAATGTTAGAATGGGCAAGAGCTGGTGACTTAAGGACTTGGTGTGGTATAATCTTCAGTGCCAGGCAAGTCATTTTCAGTAGGCTAACTCAAATCAAACTTTATTTATATAGCACATTTTGTACAACATTTCAAGAATAAAATCAATTAATAAGTAATGCTTTGATAAAATGTATGAACTGAGTTATTTATATCTTTATACAGTAAAGATATAAATAAAAAAATAAATAAAAAAGAGGTTAAAACATAGAACTTGTTCTCCCATTCTCCAAATAACAGGAAGTCCTCTTGACATCACTTCCTTCCTGCAGCAACTATGTCGTGCCGGGACATTCACGCCACAAATGCTTTCTCCTTCATCATTGCCTTCCTCTCGGTGGGAGGCATCACGGTGGCGGCTCTAATCCCACAGTGGCGAGTGACACAACTCGTCACCTTCAATAAGAACGCCAAGAACGTCAGCGTTTACGACGGCCTGTGGGCTAAGTGTGTGAAACAAGATGGCTACTCCGGCTGCTACTACTATGACTCTGAGGTATGGCACAGTCTGAGGACATGGTCTATCCCATAAACCCGCCCTTGTGGGGCCTTTAGCCGGAGCCACGTGGGCCCACTCAGGGCTCTGGAGTAGTGCTCTACACAGGAAACCGTTTTGCCTGAATCATTTCTAATGCAGTGCTTCCTTCCCTTCACAGTGGTACTCTAAAGTGGATCAGCTGGACCTGAGACTACTCCAGTTCTGCCTGCCAACAGCCCTGATGTTTGGCTGCCTGGCCCTGTTGCTGTGCATGGCAGGCATGTGTAAGACCTGCTGCTGCTCTGACAAGCCTGAAGGGGACATCAAGAGCATCCGCTTCCTGGTCAACAGCCCTGGCTGCCACCTGGTGGCCGGCATGTTCCTGTTCCTGGGGGGGGGCATTTCCATGGCGCCCTCCGTGTGGTTCCTGTTTCGGACCAAGGAGATGAACATCAAGTACGACCACATCTTCTCAGACGGCTTCGCGGTCTACATTGCCATTGGTTGTTCAGGCGGCCTCTTTTTCGCTGCCCTGTTGATGTTCATGTGGTACTGCATGTGTAAAAAGCTGCCCTCTCCCTTCTGGCTGCCTCTACCCACCCTGCCCAACTCCATCTCCACCCAGCCCCTTACAGCTAACGGATACCCCTCCCCTGTTTACGCCCCGCCTCAGTCGTTCCCGCAGACGTTCCCTCCACAGAGGTACGCCCCCACCGTGATGGACGTCCAGGCATATGCGCCCCCCCAGGGCTACCCCCAGAGCGTGGCTCCCCCTGCCCAGCCGCCCCAGGTCTACATGTCCCAGGTGTCAGCCCCTGATGGCTACGGGTCCGAGGTGGGGGTGAACCAGGCCTACAGCTACGCCCCGTCCCAGAGTTACGCCCCGTCTCAGGTGGGGTACGCCCCGTCTCAGGTGGGCTACGCCCCCAGCTATTCAGGCCCGCGCTACTCCACACGATCACGCTTGTCTGGCATTGAGATAGACATCCCTGTCCTAACACAAGGACTCTGAGGAAGGGAGACTGATGCAGGCTCACACTGAGGCGTCTCCAGCCATGAAGGACAGTGTCAGTCTGCACTACTAGTTCTACTGTGTCACCCAACCTAACACTGCACTGCTGGAGAAAATGTAGTATCATGAGTTACATTCAGGCTTCATGACCGAGAAAAGAAACATATTAGTGCCCCCTCATGAAGTGGGATCCAGTTGTTTCTAAATCCATAGTTGGATGTCTTGTCTACATGCAAGGCTGTCTAGTATCGCCGCACTAATGTCTGTTGCTTCTGAGATTTGAACCACTAAAAAATGAACCAATCTTTATGTAGTTAGATTTTTAAAAGGACACTTACTAATGTTTTGTAATTTGCCTACTACCTTGTCTCGTTTGTTATCATTGAAAACATTCACTAATGGTTGTGCCTTGTTTAGAGGAGCCTTGTTTGTTTATCCATTATCTTGTTTGTTGTGTTAGATGATGGGAATACTTTAACTGGTTAGAGAGGCTTTTCTTATTATAGTCCTATACACATTTAATTCTGGCGTTGGATGCATTTCATATATTATTGGAATGTTATTCACATCATGATGCCACTGTAACACTGTATATCGTGTAGGTATGTGTATATCAGGTGGAGTGGAAAACAGCACATCTATGAAGCCATTGCGATAGCGCTGAAACAGGCCACACATTCAAGCTCTGTGCTTGTCTTCTACTAAGACCATAGGAAAGTAAATGACCCTCAGGTACAGTACCCCCAACTGTTTGTTTTGGGTTCGAGTGAGGGAGTGTCTACACGGAGCAGTACAAGCGAAAGCTAAACTAGCCTGGTTTCCACCTCATTTGTCATCTACCACTACGCTGCAATATCAATTTCCATTGGCGATGCTGGATCTAAGGGGGTCACAAATTAATGAATTGCACTGTGCATATTGTTAACACTATCTGTAGACAACGGTTCCTGTCACATTCGATCACTTATTTTTTTTACCAAGCAATACATTTTAGCCCTAAATTACCTGACATGCTACCTGTTGCGGTACTGTATTTATAGTACAGTCAACGGTGCTTGTCTGGCTGTAAAATGTCTTTGTTCACTGGGATTGTTTTCAATAAAACTTTGTTAATCGAATTAAACTGTATCAATGTTCCTCGGCATGGCCTGGAGATAACTGGGAATGGTGTCACTGGACCACCAGAGATGTATTCACTGCCACTAAGTACTTAACATGATTAACAGGGTTAGAGAATGGACACACTCAAATTAATCACCTTTTTGGACAGTGAGAGGTTTGAACTCTGTGACCTTGTTCTGTCGAAAGGCAGAGAATCTGAGGGAGTGGCGCCGGGCTTGAGATGGAGCTGGGTATCTGGGGCTGATTGGATTACAAGCAGCGGGGGAATGGGTTGTTTCCGGGCTTTGGGGTTAGTGCCGTGTCAGTTGGTTATGGCTCCAATTTGGCACTTCATTGATTGGTCATAATAATAATCATAATAGTAATATATGCTCTGTTCACCTGACTTCAGAGTGGACAGTAGTTGAAACAAATAGTCTCCTTGTATTTTCCACTTGATCTGAACAGATCAGAAAGAGACTGGATAGGTCCTATGGGGTGTTTGTACCTGCCTAGTTCTTTCACACCAATTCAGATGGTGGAAAGGAGACAAAGGAAGACAATCTAGAAAATTAGGTCTCTATGTAGTAGTTACATAATGAAAGGCAAGGATGAGAAAGCTGGACAAGGATGTAGCTTTCTGGAATAAAAAATTACATTTTGAAGCATTTATAAGAAATCGTCCCAGGCTACATTAATAGTCCACACATACTAAGGAGCAGAGTTGGCTAAAGGGTAACCGATCCTTCAGATCAGTCAGCCACACAGCCATACAAAACATGAAAATACACGGCTTAGAAACCCCAACTGCATTTTTACATTTTCGTTTACCTGGTTAGCTGATGATTCTGCACTTTTTATCATTTTTTTGATTCACTAAGAGGTAGTGCTGTCAGTATGCTGCCTCATCTTTGAAAAATACACACACACACACACACACACACACACACACACACACACACACACACACACAGTGACCCCCAGGGAGTTTACTGGGATGGTTTGGCCTGTCAAACGCAACAGACTGTGAACCGCAACCGCTAGTAACCCGCAGAGAAGACCAACCAAGTTGTCACACCTGGTGGCTCACCAGCCTAAAGGTTTATTTTCGTGTCAAATGACCAATCAGTCATGAATGTTTTTTTGTAAATAATGATTTTTCACTAATACATGTAGATTAATATGCTGTGTCATTTCAGAGTATTTGAGCTTATGCTGAATACTATTTTGTAGACATTAATGATTCAGAATGTACGGACATTTATTAATATTAAATATAATTAGAATGTATTTAAATATGGAGTCTTTGTTTTATAACTTAGCACTACATTAATGCTATAATGTTCTTGTGTTCCTTTTCCAAAGTATTGTTTTTTGGGTGAGGAAGGATAGCCTTTCTTAATTATATATTTTGACACCAAACACACATAATATGGTATGAGCTGTGACTAGGATTATGGGTTGGTCACAGATGGGCCCCCAAATGTCCTTGTACAAAAGAAAAGGGCGTGGCCTGCATGCTGGAGGAGTCCAAATGATCTTGGATACAGGCTGCTGGCTAATTAATATGGGGGGGGGGGAGCTGGCTGCCCTTTCATTCAGGCTTAGATGTCCCAATGATTCTTTTCTGTGAATATGTTCGTGTGTGTGTAAAAGGGGTTGGCTAAACGCCACAAAGGATCTCCCCACTTCCCCTCCAACCTCCATCCTCCTCATTCATAGGCCACCCCCACACTCTCCACCCCACAACCCGTCTTTACACACTCCAACCGCACCATCCCCCACCTCCCCCTGGCATCCCTGAGGTCTATTTAGTCGGCATGTCCTTTAGGCATATTCTATTTATCATATTTCTATGCTAAGCAGATCAGTATTGTTTTGAAACCACGAGCCAAGTGCCAGGCGGGGAATATGGAAGCAGGACTCTGACAGTCAGACACGGGGTTCTGTACAAAGATAACACACTCAGCAGAAGCAGCATTGGGGAGAACCGGTCCCAGAACACCTTCAACATCTTCCCCATATAGGTCCACATTAGTCAGCATCTTAGTTGCCTGACTCACCGGTTCTGGTTCTGGTTCTGCCGAGGTGGAATAAAGGCATATGGGTGAGCCATATGGCCATCAGGAGCCCTGCTGTCTCTGTGTTCTAACCATCTAATCCAACCGGATCATTTCATTGGATCACCCAGGTATCAGCTTGGAAGCTGTCTGCTGGCTTGGGGAGTGGACTCAGACACTGTGATTACCAAGCGAAGAGCTCTAAAAATCAGACGGACAGTTTTTTTAAATACCTTATTGTATAATCTGCCTGTCTGACAGACAGGTCTACAGAAAGAGCCGTGGGGCATGTTTACAGAACACCGCCTGAGAGGATCTCTAAAAATAAACTTCAGAAACACTGTCTGCTGACTGTGGATTTATTAACAGAACGCTGCATCTCTATGCAAGCAAGCACGGCAGTGTGAGACAGACCGCGCATACAGGGCACCGAGGGCAACGCTTTGTCTTTCCAGCAGGCATCTGTGCGTGAGTCAAGCCGACTGTCAGAGAGAGAGAAAAGGAGAGTACCTGCCAGAAGGGCAGACATATCAGCTGCTCTGAGTCCAGAAACAGACAGCCGACACTGGGTTTGAAAGCAGCACAGCATTGCTTTGTCATGGAACCAGGATGCTAATGGCTAACTAGGGAGCAGCATATAGATGCCACAGAGTTTCTGAAAGCTTACTGGTGACCATTTAAGCCTACAGATGTAAACAGGTTGTGTGTGTGTGTGTGTAGCAGAGCACTGCAGAGATATTCTGAGTTAAGAGATCTTAAAGCGAAATCTTCTCTTACTCTCCCACTCACTCTATCATTTGAATAATTCAGTCCCATCAGAACGACTGCAGAGGGACAGAAGAAGAGTGAGTAAGGGGAAAAGAGGAGCGAAGAAAGGAGAGGAATGGACAGAAGGGGGGAAGGAAAGAAGAGAAGAGAGAGATGAAGGCGATACGGAGGAGGCTGCTAAAACAGACGTCACAAATCCACAGAGTCTGAGTGCTGTTCCAGTTCTCCCGCACACCCTCGTTCTCCCTGACCCCTCTCTTTTCCTCACCCCCTTGATCTCCCAGACCCACTCCTTCTGACTCACCCCCACGTTGTCTCCGTCTGTCCCTCTCTCCTGCATTCAGGTCTGCCTGCAGCTGTGATACTATTCAGTCCTGAAGAGATCTGTTACACAGAGTGTGTGTGTGTGTGTGTGTGTGGGTGTGTGTGTGTGCATTCCTGAATGGGTGGCAAGGATAGGGTTCACCAAGGTACTTACGCCGATGCTGTCCTTCCCTCCAGGCTCAATCATGTAGGTGTGATTCCCATCAAAAAACATCCCACTGAGAGAGAGGAGAGAGGATTAGGATTTCATTAGGATCCCCATTAGCCACAGACAATTGCAGCAGCTGGTCTTTCTGAGGTCCACACAGAACATAGAACATTACATAACACATGTCATTAATGTGCAAACACAAAGAAAGACATAAGAACCTACAGTACAAATACAGATAGTACAACTGCACATTCAATTCTAGTCTGGCATTATTATTCCTTCAACTAACAGGTTTCATATCAATTTGCAACAGGGTGCCTTCCCCATCACAGACCGACTCCCCCATCACAGACCGACTCCCCAAGCACAGACTGACTCCCCAAGCATAGACTGAATCCCCCAGCACAGACGCAGAAAACCTGTGTCCTTAAGGAGCAATAGAAGGGGAAGAAGGGGGGCAAGAAAAGAGGCATAGATCAATATGGCAGCTACTGCAGACATAAACAAGATGGATGCCACTACTCTCTCTTCTTTACAGAAGCTGATCTGTCTATCCTGCTTGTCTGTCTCTGTTCTGCCTGCCTGCCTGTCTCCCTGTCCTGTCTGCCTGCCTGTCTATCAATTAATTTTTTACCCAGATAATGTAGTAATTATTTAATGTCAAACTTTTGTGGTGCTACATGTACATGTGCTAGCTAATAGCAGAGACAAAGTACTAATTCAAACTGCAGGTTGAAACAGGGCTTGTGAAAAATCTAGATGGATTTCCAGGAAATAATTGCATGATTCAGCTTACTTCCTAAGTTCATTTATTAATTAAGTATTTCTGATGTTAAATTGCTAGAGAGCGGTTTTAACTGCTATTTGGCAGAAGATTCCTCACCAACAATATGGAAATCCTCCACATATGCCCATTACATGAAGAGCAACTCATCCAACTGCAAGCTCACAACAATGTTCAGACTAGTGGCAAAGAGTTGTCCTCCCTCTGAGCTCTACGTTAGAGATAAAGAGCTCTGAAAGGCTGATTCTCCCCTAGCTACAAAAGTAAGTTCAAATTAAAAAGGCACAGGGGTGTTCATGACACAGTTCTGTCCCTAATACACTGCATACACACCAGTCTGGAGAAACCCAGGGCTGAAATAGATAGGTTTTCCCTCTGGTGTGGCCAGAACTAACTGGACCATAAATGGGCATTTCACCCTGGGAGACCCTTAGTTGGTTTATATTATGTTTGAGAGAATTCCAGGGCAGTGAGTTTTGTTTCATTCATAATCGGCAAGGACCAAATTGAATGCCTCTGTTCTTCACTCAAAACCTTCCTTTTCAAAATTTTTGGAAAGGAAAGAAAAAGGTTCAGTGGTCTCTTAATTTTTTCCAGAGCTATATATATACAGTATCTCACAAAAGTGAGTACACCCCTCACATTTTTGTAAATACAGTGGGGCAAAAAAGTATTCAGTCTGCCACCAATTGTGCAAGTTCTCCCACTTAAAAAGATGAGAGGCCTGCAATTTTCATCATAGGTACACTTCAACTATGAGAGACAAAATGAGGAAAGAAAATCCAGAATATCACATTGTAGGATTTTTAATGAATTTATTGGTAAATTATGGTGGAAAATAAGTATTTGGTCAATAACAAAAGTTAATCTCAATACTCTGTTATATACCCTTTGTTGGCAATGACAGAGGTCAAACGTTTTCTGTAAGTCTTCACAAGGTTTCCACACACGGTATTTTGGCCAATTCCTCCATGCAGATCTCCTCTAGAGCAGTGATGTTTTGGGGCTGTCGCTGGGCAACACGGACTTTCAACTCCCTCCAAAGATTTTCTATGGGGTTGAGATCTGGTGACTGGTTAGCCCACTCCAGGACTTTGAAATGCTTCTTACGAAGCCACTCCTTCATTGCCCGGGCGGTGTGTTTGAGATCCTTGTCATGCTGAAAGACCCAGCCATGTTTCATCTTCAATGCCCATGCTGATGGAAGGAGGTTTTCACTCAAAATCTCACGATACATGGCCCCATTCATTCTTTCCTTTACACGGATCAGTGTTCCTGGTCCCTTTGCAGAAAAACAGCCCCAAAGCATGATGTTTCCACCCCCATGCTTCACAGTAGGTATGGTGTTCTTTGGATGCAACTCCGCATTCTTTCTCCTCCAAACTCAAGTTTTTACCAAAAAGTTATATTTTGGTTTCATCTGACCATATGACATTCTCCCAATCCTCTTCTGGACCATCCAAATGCTCTCTAGCAAACCTCAGACGGGCCTGCTTAAGCAGAGGGACACGTCTGGCACTGCAGGATTTGAGTCCCTGGCGACATAGTGTGTTACTGATGTTAGCCTTTGTTACTTTGGTCCCAGCTCTCTGCAGGTCATTCACTAGGTCCCCCTGTGTGGTTCTGGGATTTTTGCTCACCGTTCTTGTGATCATTTTGACCCCACGGTGTGAGATCTTGCATGGAGCCCCGGATCGAGGGAGATTACCATTTTCTTATAATTGCTCCCACAGTTGATTTCTTCACACCAAGCTGCTTACCTATTGCAGATTCAGTCTTCCCAGCCTGGTGCAGGTCTACAATTTTGTTTCTGGTGTCCTTTGACAGCTCTTTGGTCTTGGCCATAGTGGAGTTTGGAGTGTGACTGTTTGAGGTTGTGGACAGGTGTATTTTATACTGATAACAAGTTCAAACAGGTGCCATTAATACAGGTAACGAGTGGAGGACAGAGGAGCCTCTTAAAGAAGAAGTTACAGGTCTGTGAGAGCCAGAAATCTTGCTTGTTTGTAGGTAACCAAATACTTATTTTACAGAGGAATTTACCAATTAATTCATAAAAAATTCTACAATGTGATTTTCAGATTTCCCCCCCCTCATTTTGTCTTTCATAGTTGAAGTGTACCTATTATGAAAATTACAGGCCTCTCTCATCTTTTTAAGTTGGAGAACTTGCACAATTGGTGGCGGACTAAATACTTTTTTGCCCCACTGTATTTGAGTATACCTTTTCATGTGACAACACTGAAGAAATTACACTTAGCTACAATGTGAAGTAGTGAGTGTACAGCTTGAATAACAGTGTAAATTTGCTGTCCCCTCAAAATAACTCAACACACAGCCATTAATGTCTAAACCGCTGGCAACAAAAGTGAGTACACCCCTATGTGAAAATGTCCAAATTGGGCCCAATTAGCCATTTTCCCTCCCCGGTGTCATGTGACTCGTTAGTGTTACAAGGTCTCAGGTGTGAATGGGGAGAAGGTGTGTTAAATTTGGTGTCATCGCTCTCACACTCCCTCATACTGGTCACTGGAAGTTCAACATGGCACCTCATGACAAAGAACTCTCTGAGGATCTAAAAAAATGAATGGTTGCTCTACATAAAGATGGCCTAGGCTATAAGAAGATTGCCAAGACCCTGAAACTGAGCTGCAGCATGGTGGCCAAGACCATACAGCGGTTCAACAGGACAGGTTCCACTCAGAACAGGCCTCGCCATGGTCAACCAAAGAAGTTGAGTGCACATGCTCAGCGTCATATCCAGAGGTTGTCTTTGGGAAATTGTTGTATGAGTGTTGCCAGCATTGCTTCAGAGGTTGAAGGGGTGGGGGGTCAGCCTGTCAGTGCTCAGACCATACGCCGCACACTGCATCAAATTGGTCTGCATGGCTGTCGTCCCAGAAGGAAGCCTCTTCTAAAGATGATGCACAAGAAAGACCGCAAACAGTTTGCTGAAGACAAGCAGACTAAGGACACGGATTACTGGAACTACGTCCTGTGGTCTGATGAGACCAAGATAAACTTATTTGGTTCAGATGGTGTCAAGCGTGTGTGGCGGCAACCAGGTGAGGAGTACAAAGACAAGTGTGTCTTGCCTACAGTCAAGCATGGTGGTGGGAGTGTCATGGTTTGGGGCTGCATGAGTGCTGCTGGCACTGGGGAGCTACAGTTCATTGAGGGAACCATGAATGCCAACATGTACTGTGACATACTGAAGTAGAGCATGATCCCCTCCCTTCGGAGACTGGGCCGCAGGGCAGTATTCCAACATGATAACGACCCCAAACACACGCCAAGACGACCACTGCCTTGCTAAAGAAGCTGAGGGTAAAGGTGATGGACTGGCCAAGCATGTCACCAGACCTAAACCCTATTGAGCATCTGTGGGACATCCTCAAACAGAAGGTGGAGGAGCGCAAGGTCTCTAACATCCACCAGCTCTGTGATGTTGTCATGGAGGAGTGGAAGAGGACTCCAGGGGCAACCTGTGAAGCTCTGGTGAACTCCATGCCCAAGAGGGTTAAGGCAGTGATAGAAAAATTATGGTGGCTACACAGAATATTGACACTTTGGGCCCAATTTGGATATTTTCACTTAGGGGTGTACTCACTTTTGTTGCCAGCGGTTTAGACATTAATGGCTGTGTGTTGAGTTATTTTGAGGGGACAGCAAATTTACACTGTTATTCAAGCTGTAAACTCACTACTTTACATTGTAGCTAAGTGCAATTTCTTTAGTGTTGTCAAATGAACAGATATAATAAAATATTTACAGAAATGTGAGGGGTGTACTCACTTCTGTGAGATACTGTATATACCCTTTTGTTACCCTTTTGTCGCCAAAACATCCCTGACCTGCCGAGGCATGGACTCCACTAGACCTCTGAAGCAGTGCTGTGGTATCTGGCACCATGACGTTAGCAGCAGATCCTCTAAGTCTTGTAAGTTGCGAGGTGGGGTCTCCATGGATTGGACTTGTTTATCCAGCACATCACACAGATCCTCGATTGGACTGAGATCTGGGGAATTTGGAGGCCAAGTCAACACCTTGAATTCATTGTTGTGTTCCTAAAACTTTTTTCCTGAACCATTTTTGGGTGCATTATCCTGCTGAAAGAGGCCAAAGCCATCAAGGAATACCGTTGTCATGAAAGGGTGCACATGGTCTATAACAATGCTTAGGTAGGTGGTACGTGTCAAAGTAACATCCACATGAATGGCAGGACCCAAGGTTTCCCAGCAGAACATTGCCCAAAATATCACACTGCCTCCCATAGTGCATCCTGGTGCCATGTGTTCTCCAGGTAAGTGATGCACACATCCATCCACGTGATGTAAAATGTCTGCGGCCAGGCAGCCTCATACACAACAAACTGTGAAGCACTGTGTGTTCTGACACCTTTCTATCAATACCAGCATTAACTTTTTCAGCAATTGAGCAACAGTAGCTAGCCTGTTGGATCGTATCACATCGCTCCCCACGTGCATCTATAAGCCTTGGCCGCCTATGACCCTGTTGCCAGTTCACCGCTTTTCCTTCCTTGGATCGCTTTTGATAGGTGCTGACCACTGCAGACCGGGAACACCCCACAGGGGCTGCAGTGTTAGAGATGCTCTGACCCAGTCGTCTAGACATCACAATTTGGCCCTTGCCAAATTCGCTCAGATCCTTACGCTTGCCAATCTTTCCCTGCTTTTAACACATCAACTTTGAGGACAGAATGCTCACTTGCTCCCTAATATATCCCACCCACTGACAGGTGCCATGATAACGAGATCATCAATCTTATCCACTGTAAAATGTATAGCATACTCATTTTTGAATATGGCTGCAATTGTTAAAACTACAGGACTCCATCCATCCATCATCTTCCGCTTATCCGGGGCCGGGTCGCGGGGGCAGCAGTCTAAGCAGAGATGCCCAGACTTCCCTCTCCCCAGACACTTCCTCCAGCTCTTCTGGGGGGACACCGAGGCGTTCCCAGGCCAGCCGGGAGACATAGTCCCTCCAGCGTGTCCTAGGTCTTCCCCGGGGTCTCCTCCCGGTGGGACGGGACCGGAACACCTTCCCAGGAAGGCGTTCCGGAGGCATCCGAAACAGATGCCCAAGCCACCTCAGCTGACCCCTCTCGATGTGGAGGAGCAGCGGCTCTACTCTGAGCTCCTCCCGGGTGACCGAGCTTCTCACCCTATCTCTAAGGGATCGCCCGGAGAAAGCTCATTTCGGCCGCCTGTATCCGGGATCTTGTCCTTTCGGTCATGACCCAAAGCTCATGACCATAGGTGAGAGTAGGAACGTAGATTGACTGGTAATCGAGAGTTTCGCCTTGCGGCTCAGCTCTTTCTTCACCACGACAGACCGATACATCGACTGCATTACTGCAGAAGCTGCACCGATCCGTCTGTCAATCTCCCGTTCCATCCTTCCCTCACTCGTGAACAAGACCCCTAGATACTTAAACTCCTCCACCTGAGGCAGGCACTCTCCACCAACCTGAAGTGGGCAAGCCACCCTTTTCCGACTGAGGACCATGGCCTCGGATTTGGAGGTACTGATTTTCATCCCCACCGCTTCACACTCGGCTGCAAACCGTCCCAGTGCATGCTGAAGGTCCTGGTTAGAAGGGGCCAACACGACAACATCATCTGCAAAAAGCAGAGACGAAATTGTGTGGTCCCCAAACCTGACACCCTCCGGCCCCTGGCTGCGCCTAGAAATTCTGTCCATAAAAATTACGAACAGAACCGGCGACAAAGGTACAGGACTCTCCATTCTCAAAACCAGCAGGCTCAGGAACAGTTTCTTTCCATCTTCTGTAATCCTGGTGAACTCTGTGACCCATCACTAACCATACCCACCCTTTGTATTACTGGACTCTGTCACTGCCTTACAAAGTCTGATAAGGACGTTTTCATTTGTCTACAGGTACGTGTCGTTGCTGGTATTCCTGTATTTCATTTGCACATGCTGACCTGCACCTTAAAATTGCCTTCATTGCACATTTAGAACTGCCACTGTAGTTGCATTTACAATTTTTACATATACATGTCTACCTCGGAAACCTTCAGTTGCACATGCTACCCTACTCCTTCAATTTGCCTCAAATGCAAATTCAGAATGCCATTGGGAATTGCCATTTGTACTCGCACAACTATTTATCCCACTTGTACATACCTTATATTTAATATTAGAAAATGTTCTGCCCTCCTCGTTTTGCTTCCATTGCACATTTTGAATTGCCATCTGTAATGTATTTGCATTAATTGCACATCTATACATTCCACTTGTACAAACATATACTTAATACTTCTATTTGCACTTCTGGTTAGACGCAAACTGCTTTTCATTGTACTGTACTTGTACTTATTCAATGACAAAGTTTAATCTAATCTAATAAAACATCAATTGACTTGAGTCTTTGGTATTAAAAACCGTGACTGTGGAAATTAACTATTGAGATATTTTATATTCTCTGATCGCCATTTTGTTAGGAAGGCTGCCTATGTCTGCTATGAATGCTGGAACTTGAGTGTGTGGTATTTTATGAACAAACTAATACTGAGGACGTTTACCGGAAAATTCTAAGTCGCTCATTCAAGATTGGTGTGAGGAGATGATCCAAAGACCTGGTTACTAGCTTTTGGAAAGACCCTCACATCCCAGCTCTGGAGATTAAAGTAAAGATAATTGAGCAAGTGGAAAATTACACATTTTTCAAATTACAATTGAAGAAAAGCTCTCATCCTTAATTTCTTTGCACAGAAATTAAGGATGTTTAATGTACACCAATCAGTACCACAGTCATTTGACAAATGCTTATTAGAATCCATCTTAGATTTTTATAAACGGTGGTTTGGTGCTTTGGGGAAGATGTCAGAACCCCATTGAACAGGAAAATAAGAATCAGTGGAAAGGTCAATTTAGGAAGCCAAGAACCCCTCAATGACATTTACAGAAAACTATTTATGAAGAAGGAGATACAAATAGCCTTTGACGTGACACAATAAATGACCAGTATAGGCTCCTATCCTACAGTGTAGGTGGAGACTTCCCTCAAACAAAATTGTGAAAGCAGCGTCTAGTCTTGTGCCATCATTGACTACTGAAGTACTTATTTTTTTACATGAAAATTTACTGAGAACACCCCATAAAGTACATGTATTGTATATGTTTACAGACAACCCAAGAAGTACTGGCATGCTTCATGAAATGGCAAATAATAAACCATGATAGTCCTTGATGGTGTTTGTTCTTATGGACTGCCCTTTTGAATTCAAACCACAGGTTTCTTTTGAATTCAAGTGTAGAGGTCAATGTCTTGTTGAAAAACAGAGAAAGAGCACCAAGCAGCACAACTGAAAATTAAACTAAAAGGTACAGTATAAGGGTCAGTTAGAAGGTACAGTATAAGGGTCAACTAGAATGGCCCACCAGACGGTACAGTATAAGGGTCAACTAGAATGGCCAACCAGAAGGTACAGTATAAAGGTCAACTAGAATGGCCAATTAGAAGGTACAGTATAAGGGTCAACTAGAAAGGCCAATTAGAAGGTACAGTATAAGGGTCAACTAGAATGGCCAACCAGAAGGTACAGTATAAAGGTCAACTAGAATGGCCAATTAGAAGGTACAGTATAAAGGTCAACTAGAATGGCCAATTAGAAGGTACAGTATAAGGGTCAACTAGAATGGCCAATTAGAAGGTACAGTATAAGGGTCAACTAGAATGGCCAACCAGAAGGTACAGTATAAGGGTCAACTAGAATGGCCCACCAGAAGGTACAGTATAAGGGTCAACTAGAATGGCCAATTAGAAGGTACAGTATAAGGGTCAACTAGAATGGCCAATTAGAAGGGACAGTATAAGGGTCAACTAGAATGGCCAATTAGAAGGTACAGTATAAGGGTCAACTATAATGGCCAATTAGAAGGTACAGTATAAGGGTCGACTAGAATGGCCAATTAGAAGGTACAGTATAAGGGTCAACAAGAAGGTATCGTTTAGGCGTGTTCACACAGCACCTTAGCCTAGGGCTATGAGGCTGCTAAGCACTGGGCTAAGACAGTGTTCACACCTGCATATTTCGAAGTGGGCTAGCACTACCCTTAGCCTAGGGCTAGCTGGCACTGCTCTGGAGCAGGGTTAGCACTGACTTTTCACGGCTAGCCCCAGAAACATGGTGACAAATTAACCAGCTTAGAAATACAAGTGTGAATTCTTAGCCTAGGGTTAAACTTTAGCCCAGGGTTAACAAACTCTAGTGTGAACACAGGCTAAGACAGCCCGGGGCTAGGATAGCCCAGGGCTTAGAACAATGCAGTATGAAAAGGCTGCATAACAGTCAAATAGAATGGCCAACTAAAAGGTACAATATAAGGGTAAATAAAATAGCATACAAATAAATCATCACATTTAAGAGGGCTAAATAATTTTCAAAAGATTCATGATAGGCAGCAGAAAACAAAGGTTTTTAACCTAGATTTAAATACTGCCTCACCAACCTTTGTCCTTACTCTGGGAACGGTTAGAAGACCAGACCCTGATGACCTGCGGGTTCTAGAGGCTTCCTACTGAGTGAGTAGGTCTGTGAAGTAACTCGGTCCTGAACCACAGAGTGATTTATACAGTGAGGAGAACAAGTATTTGATACACTGCTGATTTTGCAGGTTTTCCTACTTACAAAGCATGTAGAGGTATGTAATTCTTATCATAGTTACACTTCAACTGTGAGAGACGGAATAATTAATTTGCATTTTATTGCATTAAATAAGTATTTGATCACCTACCAACCCGTAAAAATTCTGTCTCTCACAGACCTGTTAGTTTTTCTTTAAGAAGCCCTCCTGTTCTCCACTCATTACCTGTATTAACTGCATGTGTTTGAACTCATTACCTGTATAAATTACACCTGTCCACACACTCAATCAAACAGACTCCAACCTCTCCACAATGGCCAAGACCAGAGAGCTGTGTAAGGACATCAGGGATAAAATTGTAGACCTGCACAAGGCTGGGATGGGCTACAGGAAAATAGGCAAGCAGCTTGGTGAGAAGGCAACAACTGTTGGCGCAATTATTAGAAAATGGAAGAAATTCAAGATGACGGTCAATCACCCTCGGTCTGGGGCTCCATACAAGATCTCACCTGGTGGGGCATCAATGATCATGAGGAAGGTGAAGGATCAGCCCAGAACTACACGGCAGGACCTGGTCAATGACCTGAAGAGAGCTGGGACCACAGTCTCAAAGAAAACCATTAGTAACACACTACAATCCTGCAGTGCATGAGAGGTCCCCCTGCTCAAGCCAGCGCATGTCCAGGCCCGTCTGAAGTTTGCCAATGACCATCTGGATGATCCAGAGGAGAATGGGAGAAGATCATTTGGTCTGATGAGACAAAAATAGAGCTTTTTGGTCTGAACTCCACTCGCTGTGTTTGGAGGAAGAAGAAGGATGAGTACAACCCCAAGAACACCATCTCAAGAAGCATGGAGGTGGAAACATCATTCTTTGGGGATGCTTCTCTGCAAATGGGACAGGACGACTGCACCGTATTGAGGGGAGGATGGATGGGGCCATGTATCGCGAGATCTTGTCAAATCAGCAGTGTATCAAATACTTGTTCTCCCCACTGTAGGTAACAACATCTTGAAATTAATTCTATGAGATACAGGAAGCCAGTGCAGAGACCTAAGAATTGGTGTAATATATTCAGCTTTCATAGTTTTTGTTAGAACTCAAGCAGCAGAATTTTGAATGAGCTGCAATTGTTTTTAAGAGAGACCTGAAAAAAGGCCATTACAGTAGTCCAACCTACTGTCTCCTACTATCGCCAATAAAACCGTGGACGTTTTTCTAGATCTGGTCAGGATATTAAACTAATTATTTCAGCTATATATTAATTTGCTTGAAGATAGTTCTGGCACAGTTCTGTACTATGATTGGTTCGGGCCAATCACAGTAGGCATACTTGTGAAGATCAAGTGGATGTCCTCTGCAGTGACCAAATTGATGTGCGTCATTACGGGTAGGAATAATTTAAAAATTCACAGATCAATTCATCATCCAGCGTCTATGTGAAGGTCCCCTTGTTCCTGCCACGGCAAAGACATGTAGGCGTGTCCACCCCCACTGTTTTGGTGAACTAACACCTGCTCTTCTTAAAAATCAGTAATTCTGACTGTTATTGGGTAAAATGGTTGGCGCAGTTAGCTATTTTAAGCTGAATAGACTAACTGTATGTCACTGCTGAATTAACTACTAATTAAATGTAAACATGTGTATGTGCGTGACTAGGACACACACACACACAAACACCCACAAAACAAAGGCTGGGCTATTGCTCCACAAGCTGCATTCACATTCACACCAACGGTTCCACCAGACATGACAAACACACACAAATCAAATTCATTACACAAAGAAATTGCACATTTTAGGACATCTGGAAACAGATCGCTTCTCCTGCTATAAACACACACACACACACACACACACAAGCACTTTCTCTATCTCTGAGCGTCTAGCTCTATAGATCAGGCCGCTATGATGGGTTTGTCAAAGCTTTATTGGGAGTTCACTGACCTTCTCTCCAGCACAGATGGATCAGCACACCTGCACGCAGGCGCAAACGCACACGCACATACACATGCACACACAGTTTTATGAGAGACAAAATGTCACCTTGGATATGACAGAGATCTGTCCCTCATATGACCATTCTGGCAGCTTACACTAAACAAGAGTTCAGCGGTCAGATGTTTAGGAGAGAGACGGTGTTTGTGTGTGTGAAAATGTAATATAGTTAGTACCGGGTACAGGGGGGTGTCAGATAGCTTAGTGGTTACAGCACTGAGACAGTAATTTAAAGGTTGCTGGTTCAAATCCCAAGCTGAAAAGATAATCAGTTGATGTGCCCATGGATATGGCATTTATACACTAATACCTCCTTTAAGTCACTTAATGTCAAAAGCAAATGTTTGTGACCGAATTCCAAACAATCTAGGGCAAAATGTCTTTGTAATGATCAAATACATGTGTTGTAAGGGTTGAAGAGCGTTTAAAGGCTGACCACACCATGACAGTGTCATTCCACTGAATAATATCAGACACTGTCACAGTTGATAGAAAGCTCACAGTGAGTTTATCCCCCTCGACCCTTCTCTCTCTCCATCATTCTTACCCTCTGTCTCCATCCTTCTCTCTCCATCATTCTTACCCTCTGTCTCTCTCCTTCTCTCTCTCCATCATTCTTACCCTCTGACTCCACCTCTGTCTCTCTCCTTCTCCATCCTTCTCTTTCTCACTCCCACCTTCCTTTGCAACCTCTCTCCATTATCTTTTTCTGTCCGTCCTTCTATTTCTCCCTCTCTTTCAGTTTGCACTTTTGCAGAGATATGGCTGTAAAAGAGGGGTATCTATCTGACCGACCCCCATTCATCTCAGGCAGGTGTTTCCTCTGCATTCCAGATTCCCAATCCCCAAGCACAGACACCTCACTGCTGGGTTTCTCTAGCTGACCCATCTCTCTGTCAGAGAACGTGCTGGTTTAGAAATACTAAAAATACCAGCTGGTGAAACAGAGACGTCCCACAGGACCAGGGGGGAGGTAGAGCTGGAAAGCAAATGCCGTGGTATCTGGGCTCTAAATCGACTGCATACCAAATTATTTGCACATTCTCAGTAGACACAGGAAAGGCTGTGTAATCACTGCACTACTGCAGACCTGAGACAGATCTGCTTTTCCTTAAATATGACATATTTATTCATTAAACACATTAGCCTTCCTTTTTAGGGACGGCGCTCTGGATTTGTAGTACACTACAGTGATGCCTGCCATAAAGTACTGACAACCAACCGGTCTAATGACATTGTTATTTAACCTATACATGGTTTGTTCTTTTTTATTTGTTTTACCTTGTTCTACTGATTGTCCAGTGGACAATGTTGATTTGTATTATTATTTCAATGTTACATTGTAAATTAAAGTACAAAGTAGCCTTTGTCAATATTTACATTGTAATCAATGGAGGGAGGGAGAAAAATAATTACAATAATAATACTGGCCTAAAGTCTAAATGGTGTAATTGCTCTTTAGGCCTTGAGACTGGGACACACACACACACACACACACTACTTACTGCATGCCATGGCAGGTTGAGAGGGCAACGAAGGATTCAGGGATGTCCCGCACTTTCCCCTGGTAGTAACAATGTTCTCCTCCCTGAAAGAGAGCAAGGAAGGGAGAGCAGTTTTTAACAGTCATGGACTTAACAGTCAGGGACTAAGAGCAGTGGAGCAGTGAAGACCCACAATGGCTGAAGGTCTGAGACCCAGAGTCTTAGAGGACGGAGCCAATCCAACCAAGTCCCACACACTGTCCAGCCCGGGAACAACCAAAGGTGTGACAGTGTGGCAAAAGGTACAACTACAGCCATCCATTTAACACGTGACTGAAGTCATCTGAACCTGACTGAGGTGTGGTAAGTGTGTGGTGTGTGGTGTGTTGGTGTCTGGCATCCCCTAAATGAAATAACTCATGAGATGAACGGGCCATTATTACATTTACCAGTGCGTAACAACTTGTTGTACGAAAAATCTAACAACGTCAACCAATCATGAAATAAAACAACTAGATGGATGTACTACTTTGCAACGCACCGAGCACCGCCCACAGCCAGTCACAGCCAGTCACAGCCAGTCACAGCCCGTCACAGCCCGTCACAGCCCGTCACAGCCAGTCACAGCCAGTCACAGCCAGTCACAGCCAGTCACAGCACGCAATGCGACAGATTATACGGTGGGCAGAGCCTCATACACATCGGCATGGTTGCACACATGCCCATTCAGTGTTGTTATTAAAACGCACAACTTATTCCAGTGCTTCTCGTGCTTCCTGAGCTTGTTCTTAACACATCGTAATCCAAAACATAAGGCCTTTTACTCCACACTACAAAATAATCGACGGCCTCAAACAAGGCCTCAAATATTTATACAGAACCACCGTCTTTACACTCCACCACTCACATACTCACAGATACCTATCCGGTTTACAGCATCAACGGGACAAACAGGGGTCCCACTGAGGTCTCCTGCAGGCCACAAGGCTGCCCAGATAAGATTAAACATGGCAAACAAACTCTACCTCTTTCACTCTAACACAACCTATTTTACTTGAGTTTTAACACAAACTTTTTCATTTAAACTATAAGTCTGCCAGTTTCATTTAAACTCTAAGTCTACCTCTTCTGTTTGGAGTCCAACTCTTTCCAGGTTCTGTCAATCCCAAGAAAATCCAATCACAAATATGAATAGAAATGTTTCAGTGTAATTTTACAGTGTATTTACATTTTATTGTAATTTAATCATTTTATTGTCATTCCAATATATACAGTTAGGTCTGGAAATAATTGGCCTCATCATCAGAACAAACAAGCAGTCAGAACTAACCAAATTACAAAACAGTTAAAACAAAACTACATTACCCACTGGGAAACGCAAACACAAGCACAAAGCAAAATGCAGTGCTATCTGGCCCTAAACAGACAGTACACCATGGCAAACTATTTGACCATGGTGACTGAACAAAACCTCAGAAACACCTTGACAAAGTACAGGCTCAGTGACCACAGCCTTGCCATTGTGAAGGGAAGGCACAGAAAAACCTGGCTCCCTGTAGAGGAAAAGTTGTGACCACTGCAACATAGCAGAACCTGAGACAGAGCTGCACTTCCTGACACGATGTAAAAAGTACCAAGCTATCAGATTTATTTTTTTGAGGGATCATTAAAGGTTTTAGCAATCTTTCTGATGAGGAATGGCAGCCTATCCTGGGGGCGAGCATGGAGAGCTGTGTATCGGCAGCATGGAGAGCTGTGTATCGGCAGCATGGAGAGCTGTGTATCGGCAGAATGGAGAGCTGTGTATCGGCAGCATGGAGAGCTGTGTATCGGCAGCATGGAGAGCTGTGTATCGGCAGCATGGAGAGCTGTGTATCGGCAGCATGGAGAGCTGTGTATCGGCAGCATGGAGAGCTGTGTATCGGCAGCGCAGTATTTTGCTGCCTGCCACAAATTGAGGGACAGTGACGGACAAAGCACACACCTGTCTCACTGTTTTCTGTTTTTGTGTGTATTTGTACATGTATTTGATTTGTATATGTATTGTATTTTCAATGTATCTATTGATTATAGATTTTATATTTATATTGTTAATAAGTACAATCACAAACATTGTGATTGTACTTTGCCAATATGTACACATGTGCATCATATCATCATATATATATAGTATATTAATATGTGTATATAGCACATTTTAGGAAGGGCTTAGTGTAGTGATGACCCTCCCCCCCCCTCTTTTTCTCTCCGTCCTTATAGCTTTTCCAAACCACTGAGTGCTTAGGCCCATACTGATGAGTGTGTGTGTGTGCGCGCTAGTGTGCCCCCTGTGTGTGCATGCCTGTCTTGGTGCATGTCTGAGTTTGCATGAGATACATAAAGCTATATTTATTGGTTTAGATGTGTAAGTTGTCTAAGTGCTCTCTCCTCCTGGTCTATTCCTCAGGATCTAACTGCCATTAGACAGGAAGCCGTCCTCACAGAAACAGCTTTTATCAGTGGATCAATTGCCTTACTATATCCTCCCCTGGGCTGGACACTGAAAGGCAGCTCTGCACTGCCTCTCCACAACCCATTCTGCAAGCGCTATCTCCAAACGCTCCCCCCCTCTCATTCTCATGGCAGTATATGAAGCTAATCCCTGTTTGTATGTGCCAAAGTTGTTGAAGTGGAATCACTGGTCAGTTCTATCTGTAAAAATATCTGAATGATATAACAATTGACCTTGCATTCTCTCTTGTCCAATGCGGGCACTCTGATTCCTCACTCCACACTTGAATGTGTGGTAACTTGACTAACCCTGAAGATCCTCAAGTAACTACTGCTGGTCAGTTGTACATATTTGGTCCTTTGGTTAGTTGAGGAGTTCTTGGAACAAAATAAGAAGGTTTAATGTAGTGGAACTCTGGAGTGGAGGCAATATTGGGGTGGTTTTAAGCAAAAAAAATTGGGACCCCTTTAAGTTGCCCTTCTTTTCCTCAGGTTGTGGTTCATTGTTTATGTTATTCGTTAAGCATCGGTTAATCAGTAACTCTCCTTAGTATCCTTTTGTTTCATTTGATACTAAAAGAAGGAATTAAAAGGATGATTAACCGACCTCACTCTGCTCCACGTCTCCTGCTTCCTATCAACTGCGACACATGTCAAGATAGAATACTGACATATACTATGTATCACCAAATCCCCCTGGATATTACCACATTACCCCACCAAAACTTGTCAAATCTGCGTTTATGGTCTTATTGCAACTAACAACTATTCTGATAATCGATTAAACTGTCAATTAAAAATGTTGATTTCCAGTTGGGACGATGTGTGAAATGCAATTAAAAAGTGAATGCAATGATATGCATTCATTTATCCCTATATTTAATTGACAATAGTACAAAGACAACATATCAAATGTTGAAACTGAGAAATGTTATTGCATTGGGAAAAATACATACCCACTGTGAATTTGATGCCAGTAACATGTTTCAAAAAAGTTGTGACGGGGCATGTTTACCACAATGTTGCATCACCTCTTTTAACAATACTCTGTAATTGTTTAGGAACTGAGGACACCAATTGCAGTAGTAAAAAAAAAATCCATTCTTGCATGATACAAGATTTCAGCTGCTCAACAGTACGGGGCCTCCTATGTCGTATTTCTTATTTCATAATACCCCAAATGTTTTCAGTGGACGGCAGGTCTGGACTGCAGGCAGGCCAGTTTAGCACACAGACTATTTTACTATGGAGCCATGCTGTTATAATACATGCAGAATGTGGTTTGGCATTGTCTTGTTGAAATAAGCAAGGCCTTCCATGAAAAAGATATCGTCTGGATGGCAGCAAATGGGTATAAATTGTTCAGTATTAATTGGTGCATTCACGAATGTGCGTTGTCACCCATGCCATGTGCACTAATGCACCCCCATACCATCACGGATGCTGGCTTTCGAACTGGGTGCAGATAAAAAGACAGATGGTCCCTCTCCTCTTTAGCCAAAAGTAATTTCACATTTTGATTCATCAGAGCACTGCATAGTTTTCCACTTCGTCTTAGCCCATCTTAAATGAGCTCCGGTCCAGTGAAGGTGACAGCGTTTCTGGAACTTGTTTATTTATGGTTTCTTCTTTGCATGGTAGAATTCTAACTTGCATTTGTGGATGCAGCAACATATTGTGTTCATTGTGTTTTCAAAAGTGTTCCTGAGCCCATACAGTGATGTCCACTACAGAATCGTGTCTGTTTTTAATGTAGTGCCGTCTGAGGGCCCGAAGATCACAGCCATCCAATATTGGTTTTCGGTATTGTCCCTTGCGTACAGATATTTCTCCGGATTCTCTGAATCTTTTAATAATATTATGTACCATAGGAGATGAGATCCCCAAACTTTCACAGAGTGGTGAACCCCTCCCATCCTCACTTCTGAAAGACTCATTCTCTCTGGGATGCTCTTACAGCCAATCATGTTACTGACCTGTTGCCAATTAACCTGATAAGTTGTGAAATGTTGTACCAGGTTTTCTTTTAGCATTACACAACTTTTCCAGCCTTTCATTGCCCCTGTCCCAGCATTTTTTAAATGTGTTGCTGGCTTCAAAGTGTATTTTTCAAGGAACAATAACATTTCTCAGTTTCAACGTTTGATATGTTTTCTTTGTACTATTTTCTATTTAATATAGGGTTTAAATGATTTGCACATCACTGCATTCTGTTTTTCTTAAAATTTAACTCAGCGTCCCAACTTTTTTGGAAACAGGGTTGTATAAACAAAACACAGACCCAGCATAAAAGGGCAATATGTACTGTATGTTTAATATGTATTTTACTGTACAATTAGCATAAAACCAAGCAAAAAGCCAGTCTTATAGTACAGCCTGTGGTACACACACACCTATAATTGAGGTAATTGAGGTTTAACTTAAAAAAAAGAAAATCTTGGGACCTCTCTGAAACCTCTCTGAAAAGCACACACTTTAGACTATGGTGCTGAGCACGGCAGGCTCCTCCAGCTTAACTGAATCGCATGTACACCAACTGACTGCTAGCAGAATTTATTTTCAATGTAATCGATATATTCACCAGACAACAACCATGGTTGAGCCTGCATGTGCCCAACCTACCACAGGGGGTCACTAGAAAATAATGAGATGAGGTTACCCTGGTCCAACAGGCCACACCTATACTTTATTACAACTAATACGATATCTTTTTTTTCTCTCAAAATATAACCCCTCCCTCCCATGTTTCTGCTGTAGTGGAAAAGTCTAGAACCTTAAAAGTCCTTAATAAGTCCTTCACCACACATTTACTTCCAAGAACGTAGGATTATCTCTCTTACTCTTTCTCTCTCTTGAAAGACTGGTTAAACCACCAATGCTGTAGAGGTTGGTGTAGAGAAGGACAACAGAAAAGAGTTAAACAGGTTGGGAGATACTGATCGCCAAAGCCCACAAAACCCATTTATGTTACTTCACCACCTAACAGTGGAAGAGAGGAAAGCCCTGTCTTTTAATACGAGTTCCTGTCCCCTGCTTCCTTGTTCCTTTCTATGGAGGAACTACTGCTGTTACATCACTATCAGGGAAGTGGATGGAGTCAAGAGAGAGAAACAGTGGCTAAAAAAGTAAAAACAGACCAACAAGGAAACTAAGTACAAACAAGAAGGGGTGTCACGGTCACAGGTAGGCAGGACACGTGGAGCAGAACGAGATTGAGGAAAAATATTTTTATTAATCAAGCATGAAAACACCAAAAGGAGCCGCAAACTGAGGCACAACACAACTGACACAAACAATGATCCACAAACTAAATAACTCAAAGGGCAACTTAAATAGGGTCCCCAATCAGGGACAGCGCGGAGCAGCTGCCTCTAATTGAGGCCAATCAAAACAGCAGCGCAGTCCGGCCCTGACTGTGGCCCCCAGGTGCATAGAGACGCCTAGAGACCCCCAGCCATGACCTCACAAGGGGCAGGGGAGAGGAAATTAGAGTGAAATAGTGAAAGAGAGGAAGATATTTCTAAACAGGGCTGTGCTCCACTATTCATCTTCTGTCTTCTTTCCCGTCTCCCCTGAACCTTCTGCTCCAGTTCTCATAAATGCAAGAAACACCCAGCAAATAGGATCGTGTGAGTGCATGCGTGTGTGTTTTTGTGTGTACATGCTAAATCGGTGTGATCAGTGATCTCAGAGGGCCCAGATAAGAGTGATTAATCGTCTCAAACAATCGGGCCTCTGAAAGCAACAGCGAGACAATGAAGGTCAGGATAGACAATACATAAACAGATAGGACACACTGCCCTTTGAGTATGTGTGCATCAGGGCATGCTTGTGCGTGTGTGACAAATAGAGAGCGCTTGTGAAGCAGTTGTAGTCATGGCCTACATTTGAACTATTTATCCTCTCTCATTGGAGGACAACGTGAAAGACAGAAAGAACACAGAAAGTGAAGGATAGCGAGAGGGAAATGGAGTGCGAGAGTGACAGCCCTGTCTAATTGATGGATTATTCAGCGTGTCTGTCTGCCTGCCGGCTTGTTGTGACTCGTAAGACAACATAAATGTAAATAAATGTAGAGGTTGTTGACTACAGAAAACGTATGATGAAGTGTTGCTACAGACATATCTACATATTGTTTGCAGTAGGGGACGACACTGCCAGGCATCTAGGACCTCGTCTCTACAAGCTAATGCAGAAAAGTCTATAGACAGAGGGTCAGGAACATGGAAAATGGCATGCCATGCACTCTGATCTGTGGCAAACTCACAACCACTCCTTACAGCATTAGTTACACCAACATACACACAACACACACACTCAATCACAGACACTCTCCATACACAGTTTTTCTCTCTCTCTCTCTCTCTCTCTCTCTCTCTCTCACACACACACACACACCAGCAGGATCAGGAGGAGGGTTTAAAGGATAAACAATAGTGGAAGCTATGGACAAAACACTACAATATAACCAGCTCTACTGCAACATTCTCCTCTCTGGGGAAAAAAGGTCTCAGGTCCTTACTTTGGAGACGACAGCCTTCCCATCGTCGGAAATATGCCTCTCCACGTATTTTGAAGACAGGAGATCACTGAGGAGAGAAGAGATAGAGAAAAGAGGGAAGATGAAGTTATACACCTACACATTTGAACTTTGACCTCTGCGCTAGATGAAGTGATAGAAGAGTGTTTATGAAAAGACAGGATTCTCTCTGTACCTCCAGGCTCTGTGTATCCTGGCACTGATATACCCTATAACCAGCTGCTACAGAAAGAAGACTATTTTCAGTGTGCAAGGACAGTTAGACAGACAGACAGACAGACAGACAGGCAGACAGGCAGGCAGGCAGGCAGGCAGACACTCAGCCAAGAGAAAGTCTAGGACTCAGGGGCGACTGTTCATTAGGGGCAGGTGGGGCAACAGAAAGAACTGCAACAAAACTGTTATTTTTATTTCTCAAAGATTACTTCCTATAATTTATTATCTATGAATATAGCATCTTCCTGAATTGCATATTATTTGTTTTATTATTTAAATTTTATTTCATGTTCGTTGTGGCTAAAAAGTGGCTAAGCATACAAAAGAAGGCACTCTTCTGTTTTCCATGTTTGCTGTTTGGTGGAGATGGTACTTGGTTGAGGACGGGTTACAAAGATTTGAAACATCTTTTTGAGAGGATTGCAAAACATGAGAGCAGCGTGAGTCATCTGGACAATGCTGTGATATTGGGCTTACTTGGAAGGGTAAATGTCGCAGCCCAAGTTGACAGTGCATACAGGCGCTCCATTGAGCAGCATAACAAGTGGAGCAAAACAGGTACGTTCTCAGTCGGATCATAATGTATTAAACTGTGTGGAAAATGTGAAACTGCACTGTGGGGGCACAACGAGTCGGTGGACTCCCTGAATCCTGGAATATTCAGATGCATTTTAGAGACTACGTGTGAGGGCGATTCAAGACTTCAGAGGCACTATGACGCTCAGCCCATCTTCACAGGGACATCTAGCACTGTACAAAACGAACTGTTAGACTGTATGAATGAAGTGTACAGGGAGGAGATGGCCAAGCAAGTGGACGAGACATCATTTGCTGTCATACAGGCAGATGAGACAACTGATGCCACCGTTCACAATGGATCAGACGAGCCAGACCGAGGAGTAACCAACACCGCGCCTGTGATGAAGGAGGTATGCGACACAGTCATCTCCAAGGTGGAGTAGAGGATTTCACAAAGTGACCACCTGATCGCTGCCAAGCTGGTTGACAGCTCGCTCTTCCCACAATTTGTCCTGTCATTCCCTACATCTGAGCTTGACTGTGCGGTGAAACTATGGCCTCTAGGAAACGAGGAAAAGTTGAAGTCTGAGCTGACCACTCTGTACCGCCACACTGAGCTTCACACTGGTAAGACGGCCCTGTCTCTGTTAAGATCCATCCATGAGAACAACCTAGAGGAGGCTTTTGCTGAGACCGTCACTCTGCTGAAAATTAGCATAACAACACCTATGACGACATCTGAGTCAGAGAGGAGCTTTTCCACCTTGAAGAGGATAAAAACTTCACTCGCAATACCATGGGACAGCCCCGACTCAACGCATTGGCCATGTTGTCCATCGAAAGCCAGTTGATTCAGTAGCTACATGACTTCATTCCCAAAGTCATCGAAATGTTTGACCTTTCACTTCAAGTGAGCCCTCAGCCTTGGTGAGTGAAAGCATATTTTATCATCCTGCCTTTGTGGTGCAGGTCCATGCATTGGTCATATTTTTGTGCTGGATCGATTTATATAGATGGTGAGGAGTGACAGTGTGTCCATGCTTATCTTATAAGGTTGTTGTCATATAATGGATCTCCCAAAGAAGTTGTCTTTCCGCTTCCTTGTGGCCTTCAGTGGTGTTGAGCTCATTGCTGTTCGCGTATGGCCCTGTAGGCACATTGGTTCTGAGCTTGGTTGCATTCCTAATTTAGGTTTGTAAATGTGACAGTGGTAATTTTACATGTGTGAGAGAGAAGGAGAGCAATTACAAAAGAAGGTCTCTCTCTTTCTCTCCAGTATGTGTACTACAACACTTGGTAGAAGCAAGCCGGTCTGTCGTTAAAAGGGTTTTGTGGAGCCAAGCTATTTGTTGTTGTGTTAAATAAACACATCAGTAGCAAGAGGGAGTTTTGTAGCTTTACTGGTATATATCCTATATTTTGAAATAGTTTGTGCCCCACCAATTTTTTTTACATATAAAAACGCCACTGCTAAGACTTAAACGCATGTCATGGATTTATGTTTGTACTTGAGAGGGAAAGAAAGTGTCCAAACGTATAGTTTTCTAAAAGGGAATCAGAAAAAAGAACAAGAGGAATTAGAAAAGAAAGATTGAATGGGAGGGAGCGAGAGTGATAAGAAAAACTGAGAGAGAGAGAAACTAAGAAGAAAGATCGGAAGTGAGAGAGAGAGACTAATTTCTATGGGGGTAAATACGTGCACCTCCTGCTTTCTCAGCAAAGCTGATTCCCCAGGAGGAGCTACTCACTGCAGCTCCAATCTGGGACAAAGATATATGAGCTTGACACACACACACACACACACCAAACACAGGCCTCCACCTACACTGTTCAGTGTTTGGTGCATCAAAGTCCTGCAAAGGTGTATCTTTATAGGAATGCCTGGCTGTACCCCAGCATCTCTCTTTACTCCTGGATGTTTATTAGTCAGAGCATCAGGAGTGACACCGAAATCTATAACCACAGCAGTGCACTGAGCCTTAACAGACCCACACACCACACTGGTCCAGTGAGCCATCAATCACCTCCAACCGCCTGTCAGCACCCAATCAACACCCAGAGCTGTGGATGTGGGGAGTGTAGTCCCAGTGACTAAAAAGTGGAGTAGGGTGTCTCACATCTGAGAAGTGGAGGATAATATGAAAACAATTACGATATCTGTGTTTATGTCTATAGCATTTTCCCATGTCACCGTTTGTTGGCATGTTGCGTCTGTGTGTGCGCCTGTGTGTGTGTCTGTGTGTGTGTCTGTGTGTGTGTGTGTGTTCATTTGTCTGTAAGAAACACCAGTGCTGTTGCGACATCACTATCACAAAAACAGAGCGGTCTTCAATCACATGACCACAGCAACACCATACAACCGTCAGGCACTCACACACCCAATCCACATTTTGGCAAGAAATCAACAAACAGGGAAAGGGGAGAGAATTAAGGAGAGATGGAGAGGGGTGGATGGGGGGGGGGGTGGTGGTGGATGGGGGGCGGGGTGACGGTCAGTGTGTCTTTGGGGACTTAAGGACATTCTTTAACAGCAGCGAAAGGAAGAAGGGAGGGAGGGAGAGCTCAGTCTCCTTTGTCCCAGCCTCCATGGCTGTCCTGAAACCCACAGGGCAGAGGTTCTGTTGAAGCAGGGCTGTTATCAAAGCGTCTGCTGACACTGAGACACACAGTTCTACGTCTTTGTTGTGACAGGCTGGAGGTTTTAGATTCTGATCTGTATCGGACCAGGACCGCGTGCCGAGCCGGCACGGAATACATACCGGGACGTAATGGGGGACACTGATAACAGATTCCAGCTTTAATTATTTGGGGATTTAAATAATTTATCAGACAAAGACGCAAAGTCAGCCTATTCGTTTTGCCCAAAACCAACCGCTCTATCGCACACATGCACACACACACCCACGCACTCTTATATCCATATCTCTCAGTCACACACACACACACAAATGTACAGGCACACTGGCCCAGGGTGCTAGTGGCAGGTGATCTCTTTGTGGAGTGTTTTACAAGTCACGTCAGAGACAGTGTGAGGGACGATCACAGAGGATGGTTCAAGTAACCAAAGTAAGGAGAGGAGAGAAAAACACAGATAAAAGGCAGACATAAAAACACGCGCATCCCCTTGCACACATACAAACCAGAGTAAATTAGTACACAAACGTTCAAAAGGACGGAAACCAACGCAGTGAGAGGAGGTGCTGTGGATAGTGCTGAGAGCCAGAGGAGGTGCTGTGGATAGTGCTGAGAGCCAGAGGAGGTGCTGTGGATAGTGCTTAGAGCCAGAGGAGGTGCTGTGGATAGTGCTGAGAGCCAGAGGAGGTGCTGTGGATAGTGCTGAGAGCCAGAGGAGGTGCTGTGGATAGTGCTGAGAGAGGAGGTGCTGTAGATAGTGCTGAGAGAGGAGGTGCTGTGGATAGTGCTGAGAGCGAGACACAGGTCAGACAGCTGGCATCTGAAGTTTACATTTACATTTAGGAGACTCACCCAGAGCCACTAAGGTGATTAACTAGGGACTGCCTTGCTCAAGGACAGAAAAACAGACTTCGCACCTTGGTCAGGTGATCTAAACCGCTAGGATATCTACTGTACCACGGCAACTCCAAATGGTCTGATGTGATAGAAACTGTAATAGAAACTGTGCACACCATGTTTACAATGGTCAGTATCTCCCTATCTTTCACCGTTTACAGCATATTCCATCTGTAACTTGTTCATTCACTCTCGTCCAATGACCATCTTTCAATCACTCTCTTCCAGTCCCTCTCATCCAATCACCCCTCCCTTCGAACACTTGATTTTCTCTCCTCTGGGTGCGTGTCCTCATTGCCTTGGTAACAGGTGTTAGCCAGCTAGAGCGCAACTGTCAATACAGAAAAGGCAGGGATGACAGGGAAAATGGGATGACAGGAGGGTGGGCATGGAGGCAGACAGACGGGCACCTCAAAACACCACGTTGCAACACCAGGGAAGCCAAAATGTCTGCTTTATGGGAAAACGCTGTGTCCAAAAGCCCTTTTAATTGATTGGACTTTCCATAAAGGTTTTGAATGGAGCACATTTTAGGAGGGGCAGTTTGGGGTGAGAGGGTGGTTTGAGGTGAGCTGTCCAGGCAGTCATTCGGCCCGTAAAAAGTGTTCCTCTACTCATAGCCTCCTCATCTGAATACATTTATTGTAAGTCGCACTGAATTCAAGCTGCAACTAAATAGCTTAAATATCTGAAGGTACCCTTCTCTAGGCACTCGCACACATACACACACGCGCCCTCACACAATTTAGGCTCTGATCTGCTCTGAGAATCCTCTCACGACCCTAGTCACTGGGCATTGTCATGGTACCAGGAGGAAAGAAAGACCACAAAGAGTCTAGATTGGCAGGACCTCTGAGTGTGTATGTGTGTGTGTGTGTGTGTGTGTGTGAGAGAGAGAGAGAGAGAGAGAGAGAGATTGAGGGGGACAGGAGAGGGGGAGAGAACAGGGGAAGGTCCATGGTGTGTACATGGGCAATGTCTTCAGAGGGCTGCTTTGAGCTGCTTTCAACCTCAGTCCTGGGCCAAGTTGAACTCATTCAGCCCTGCTTCACACACTCACTGGGAAAGTAACCAAGCAGTCCCTTTTACATAACCCAGATACAACACTGCTGTAACAAGTAGAGAAATAAGTAACCAAGCTGTCCCTTTTACATAACCCAGATACAACACTGCTGTAACAAGTAGAGAAATAAGTAACCAAGCTGTCCCTTTTACATAACCCAGATACAACACTGCTGTAACAAGTAGAGAAATAAGTAACCAAGCTGTCCCTTTTACATAACCCAGATACAACACTGCTGTAACAAGTAGTGAAATAAGTAACCAAGCTGTCCCTTTTACATAACCCAGATACAACACTGCTGTAACAAGTAGAGAAATAAGTAACCAAGCTGTCCCTTTTACATAACCCAGATACAACACTGCTGTAACAAGTAGAGAAATAAGTAACCAAGCTGTCCCTTTTACATAACCCAGATACAACACTGCTGTAACAAGTAGAGAAATAAGTAACCAAGCTGTCCCTTTTACATAACCCAGATACAACACTGCTGTAACAAGTAGAGAAATAAGTAACCAAGCTGTCCCTTTTACATAACCCAGATACAACACTGCTGTAACAAGTAGTGAAATAAGTAACCAAGCTGTCCCTTTTACATAACCCAGATACAACACTGCTGTAACAAGTAGAGAAATAAGTAACCAAGCTGTCCCTTTTACATAACCCAGATACAACACTGCTGTAACAAGTAGAGAAATAAGTAACCAAGCTGTCCCTTTTACATAACCCAGATACAACACTGCTGTAACAAGTAGAGAAATAAGTAACCAAGCTGTCCCTTTTACATAACCCAGATACAACACTGCTGTAACAAGTAGTGAAATAAGTAACCAAGCTGTCCCTTTTACATAACCCAGATACAACACTGCTGTAACAAGTAGAGAAATAAGTAACCAAGCTGTCCCTTTTACATAACCCAGATACAACACTGCTGTAACAAGTAGAGAAATAAGTAACCAAGCTGTCCCTTTTACATAACCCAGATACAACACTGCTGTAACAAGTAGAGAAATAAGTAACCAAGCAGTCCCTTTTACATAACCCAGATACAACACTGCTGTAACAAGTAGAGAAATAAGTAACCAAGCTGTCCCTTTTACATAACCCAGATACAACACTGCTGTAACAAGTAGAGAAATAAGTAACCAAGCTGTCCCTTTTACATAACCCAGATACAACACTGCTGTAACAAGTAGAGAAATAAGTAACCAAGCTGTCCCTTTTACATAACCCAGATACAACACTGCTGTAACAAGTAGTGAAATAAGTAACCAAGCTGTCCCTTTTACATAACCCAGATACAACACTGCTGTAACAAGTAGAGAAATAAGTAACCAAGCTGTCCCTTTTACATAACCCAGATACAACACTGCTGTAACAAGTAGTGAAATAAGTAACCAAGCTGTCCCTTTTACATAACCCAGATACAACACTGCTGTAACAAGTAGAGAAATAAGTAACCAAGCTGTCCCTTTTACATAACCCAGATACAACATGGCTGTAACAAGTAGAGAAATAAGTAACCAAGCTGTCCCTTTTACATAACCCAGATACAACACTGCTGTAACAAGTGGAGAATTAAGTGACCTAGCTGTCGGTTGGGGGACTTGCTGACACGGATATGAGTGAGCCTGTGTGTGTAAGGGAGAGATACCTTCTGTGTGTGGACCTCCCTTGAAAACAAAGCAGAAAAAAAGGACCAAAGAAAGCACACAATTTTTCAAAAAGGTCACATCAGATAGAGGGAGAGAGAGTGTGGGAGTAAGGCACAGAGGCAGAGAGAGATAGTCAGGGAGCAAAGAGAGAAAGTAAGAAAGGGAGAGTGTTTTTCTCTGTGTATTCCTCAGTTCCACATTTTTTCAAGGGGACCATAAAGATCCTCTATACCTTTCAAATACACAACAATACAAACCAAAAGTAGCATGTTTACAGACACAGACACACACACACACACATACATTCACACACAAAGAATGGGATGTGTGCTGTGTCAGAGGTCTGTAATGAGTTTGGGGGAGGGTATGTTAAGGGGGGGGGGTGGAATTGGGAAAGAAAGACAGAGAATATGAAGGGGTGATTTTCTCTTAGGGTATAGCTACATATAGTCTCACCTGCTCCCCCTTGCTCTGCCCCTCCCCCTCCCACAGCCCCTCATTAGGGGACCACAGTTATAATTCACTCTCCACAATCACTTGTGAAACAGGGAAGACCAATGCCTTGTTCACAACACACTGCTTCTATTCTAGAAACAATACTCAGACAGAACATACAGTAACCGCTCAACACCAGAATACAGTGGAGTCATACAAACACCTGTTGGAACTGGATTTAATAAACAAAGCATGAACAACAACATAAAAAATGTAAAAAAATTACACATTTGTCTTTTGCAATAATAAGCATGTGTTGGTGTTATGAGGTCATGGCCTTTGCCCTCTAACCCCTGATGGGTAGCGACAATCCCATTAATTAGAGAGTGTGTGTGTGTGTGTGTGTTTGTGATTAAGTGTTTGACTGATTATGTGTTTGGCTTATTTGGATGAAAGAACTACTGAGGCTCAGTGTTCATTCTCAATGGGTCTTCAAACGCCGCTGAGAAGCATCCCCATAGCACGATGCAGGATGGGATTACATAGGTGATTACAGCAGTACCTTGTTTTCCTCAGTCATGGCCCTGTGCATTCAAAGTCAAAGTAAAGTGCACCGAATAACATGGGTCCTTCTGAACAATGACATTCTTGGGCCACGGCACGTGACATCTACGTAGTAATCAGGAAATATAGAAAGAAAAAATTATAACAGAAAATACAAAATATAAATAACAATAGTGAATAGAAAGAGAAGCATGGTAGTTCATCAGACAAGAGAATATTTTTCCTCAAGCAATTAGAATCATTCAGGCTGCATTTGTCTTATGTCTTTTACCCGGAGGTGGCAGAGTAACTCTGAACCACTGTTACAGTGGCCATTGGGGACATGGTCACCTCCATGACCAAGGCCATTCTTGCCCTATTACTTAGTTTGGCTGGACAGCCAGCTCTAGGACAAGTCTTTGTGGTTCCATTTCAGAATGACGAAGTCCACTGAGCCCCTGGGAACTTTCAATGCTTTGTTTTATTTACCAACTTCCCTAGATCAATGCCTAGACACCATTCTATCTCAGGGAGAGTTCCTTTGACTTGTTTTGCCTAGGTGTTTGCTGTGACATGCACTTTGAAGTGTGGCACCTTGCTAAAAATGCCAATTACATTTGCAACAGGTGGATGCCGATCAAATTATGGGATGATCAAAGAACACAGGGTGCATCGGAGCTCATATATGTTGAGGGGATTAAAGCATCTGTCCGTCCAGATGACACAGAACTGAGAGAGAGACTCAGACAGACAGAGAGAGACAGGGAAGCAGACAGAAACAGAGAGGGAGGGAGAGAGGGAGAGAGATGAGGAGATAGAGACTTTATGGTCTCCCTCCCTCCCTCCCTCCCATCCTTCTCTCCTGCAAACACACCCCACCACTGAGTCAAGGGTACACGAAGGACAAGCGACTCTCTCTGCCCCCTCACTCTCACCTCCTCTCTCTCTCCCTTTTCCCTCTCATCTGTTGTGTGTGTCTCGTTAAGACCCTGTAAATCAGATCAGTGCTGCTGAGTTCATAGGAAACAGGGATGAGCCATGAAGTGAGTCACTCATGGAGAGAACAGGAGGGGTAAAAGGAGCAAAGTAGGGGAGTGAAGAGGGGAGGAGGGAGGGAAGATGGTAGATACGCTTCTAAAAGGGTGAGAGGGAGAAAGACAGAGAATGTGTCATACTTGCAGGGTTGAGGAAGACATTAGAATGAAATTACCAATTACTATAAACCACATAACACTGGAAGACGTTAAGCTACGGCAAAGCTATCGGCGGAAACATTTAGTTAATTATGATATGTAAATTGGAAAGGGCATAGACAACACATTGCAAGAACAAAAACACCTGGGGGTCATATGTAAACAGAATGTGCAATTTAAACTCTGAAAAATATAAAAAATAGTTTTTCCAGTTAGAAGGAAGAAATGGTTGCCCATTTCACCCATATTTATTTCGGGAAAACACTAACCACATTTTAAGTTAGTTCTACTACCACCAAACTACAGCAAAATGTTGTTCAATTACTAGTTCATTAGCTGCATACTAGTGAATATGTAATATTACATAAGTTATATGGGACACAAGCACACAGGGGGACACTGGAAAACAGCAGAACATCCACATATGTCACAATGTCAAACACACACGCTTACAAAGTCAGATGGGCAACATAAACACGGATGAGGCCCTTCATCTGTTGTGCAATAATGATGTGATGGGACCACTTGGCTAGGAGTTTCAGGTGATCACAGAGAGTATGGGCAGAGAGGAGGAGGGGCAGAGAGGAGGAGGGGCAGAGAGGAGGAGGGGGAGAGAGGAGGAGGGGGAGAGAGGAGGGGGGGGAAAGAGTGAACAATAGTGAAGCTTGGGTAGGTGACATGTGAAGGTGTCAGTAAAGGACACGCTGAGGTAACATTTACAAGGACAATAAAAGGAGTGGTGAGGGAATGAAAAGAGAGAACATAAGAGAACATAAGAGATACTACTGACAGGGATGTTGTGTCACCTATATTTCAACACACACTGAAAGTGGATAGAACTTGAAGATGTGTGCTTGGACATAGAGAGGATTTGGAATACTGCACAGAATCATGAACAGGTTCACATCACCTACTGCAATGGACACCGCTAACATTAATCCATCAGAATAGACAAGGAACAAAATAGAATGAGATGTAAGACCATGTCAGTATGTGGAGTATGAGGACGGGTATCAGTATGTGGAGTATGAGGACGGGTATCAGTAGGTGGGGTATCAGGATGGGTATCAGTAGGTGGGGTATGAGGACGGGTAACAGTGGGTGGGGTATGAGCATGGGTATCAGTAGTTGGGGTATCAGGACGGGTATCAGTAGGTGGGGTATGAGGACGGGTATCAGTAGGTGGGGTATGAGGATGGGTATCAGTAGGTGAGGTATTAGGACGGGTATCTGTAGGTGGGGTATGAACATGGGTATCAGTAGTTTGGGTATCAGGATGGGTTTCAGTAGGTGGGGTATGAGGACGGGTATCAGTAGTTGGGGTATCAGGACGGGTATCAGTAGGTGGGGTATCAGGAAGGGTATCAGTAGGTGGGGTATGAGGGTGGGTATCAGTAGGTGGGGTATGAGGACGGGTATCAGTAGTTGGGGTATCAGGACGGGTATCAGTAGGTGGGGTATCAGGATGGGTATCAATAGGTTTTTACTGAACTAGCTACCCTCCATCCCTAAGACAGTTCTGTATTGGTCCTCATTCCACCTGAGACACAACAGGAACTTAGCAGTAAGCTTTTAATTTTCCACATCTCACGTATCAGTAAGCCAACACTGTTCTCTACCTGAGAACAACTACTACCTCTCTCACTTAAACACAAACACACACAAGCTTTGTGTGCAGCATATGCACACATACACAGTCACCCAAACACACAGACTCATTACATTCTGTAGATTTAATGCATTATGCATTTTCTGTCAAAAAGTAATTTACTCTGTCATTAGCATAAAGAGTGTGTCTCCATAAGCTTAAATGGCAGAGCAGTGGAAAGAGAACATTCAGTCTCTAAAAGTCCACACCTGAAAGTCCACACAGGACCAGAAAAGAACATGCTTAGCTCTGGATCCGCAACACCAGTCTGGATCCGTATCAGTCATAAAACCAATGTGGATCCGTATCAGTCATAACACCAGTCTGGATCCATATCAGTCATAACACCAGTCTGGATCCGTATCAGTCATAACACCAGTCTGGATCCGTATCAGTCATAACACCAGTCTGGATCCGTATCAGTCATAACACCAGTCTGGATCCGTATCAGTCATAACACCAGTCTGGATCCATATCAGTCATAAAACCAATGTGGATCCGTATCAGTCATAACACCAGTCTGGATCCATATCAGTCATAACACCAGTCTGGATCCATATCAGTCATAAAACCAGTCTGGATCCGTATCAGTCATAACACCAGTCTGGATCCGTATCAGTCATAACATCATTTTCATAAACTGACAGGTTTGGGGATACACACAAAACACACACTTGTCTAGTTTGTCAACCACTAACATGATTATGTATAGTGTTCTTCATAGGATGTATATAGGTATTTATACAATAATGAACTTAGAACTCATTGTAAATATTTCATGATCAGTCATAACATAGTTAGACAAGAAAGAACTTGTAACCTCATTGTATAATTGTAATCTAGTTGTAGTGTTTTATGCTTTAATAATTTAGCAGACAACCACACAACCAAGTGCTGTATTTGAAATGCTTGTAGTAGTTGGAATTCAAATAGAATATATGCACTAGTTGTAATGTAAAAGTGCATTTGTAACAATTGTAATGTAAATTGAATGTTTGTACTAGCTGTAATGTAAATAGAATGTTGTACAGGTGGTATGTAAATAGAATGTTTGTACTAGCTGTAATGTAAATAATGTTTGTACTAGTTGTAATGTAAATAGAATGTTTGTACTAGTTGTAATGTAAATAATGTTTGTACTAGTTGTAACATAAGTAGTATAATATACTTAGTATAATATGTTTGTTCCATGGGCCCCCAGGCTCTAATATGGTTCCTGGTTTATAAAAAAAAACACATTGAGTCCTAATTGCTACTGCAGTAAAAGCCACAAACTCAGCCAATTACACACACACACACGCCTGCCCTCAATAGAATGCAGCAATAATGACCTCAATATGTGTGTTTACCTGCATGAGTGTGTGCGTTGTGCTTCATCTTTCATTTTCACCATATGGTGGATCAGAGACAGAAACCATTATACTAACAAACACACATATACAGACCCATGCATACCATTTCAGTGGCCCCCTTAATCTTACAGGGACATCAATTATTCAGCTTGAGCAGGTGGGAGGGGAGGAGCAGGATGGGGGAGGGGACGAGTGAGGTCGGGGGGGTATTAGGAAAGGGGTGCAAGGGGTGAGATGCATCATTCAAAAGAAGAACCCCCCCGCCGGACCACGCAAAGCCCATGAATGGTAATGTTTAGGTTGCCAAAGATGGAAGGGGGAGAGGACAAAGAAGGCTGTGGGAGTAATGAGAACACAGACACACTTCTGATCTAATGATTAAACACACAACGCGTTAAAGACAGACACACTTCTGACCTGACCATTAAACACACATCACACATTAAAGACAGACACACTTCTGATCTGACCATTAAACACACAACACATTAAAGATAGACACACTTCTGACCTGACCATTAAACACACAACACGTTAAAGACAGACACACTTCTGACCTGACCATTAAACACACAACACGTTAAAGACAGACACACTTCTGACCTGACCATTAAACACACAACACGTTAAAGACAAAGACACACTTCTGATCTAATGATTAAACACACAACACGTTAAAGACACAGACACACTTCTGACCTAACCATTAAACACACAACACGTTAAAGACAGACACACTTCTGACCTGGCGATTAAACACACAACACATTAAAGACAGACACACTTCTGCCTGGATGAAACCTGTTAAAGAAGCAGTCAAATTGAGCAGTAATTCCGTTTTCATTTTGTCATTATTTGGACCTTTAATTTGGACTTAGTAAAGTACTCTCTGTGTCAGGGCCTAACAGCAGAGGTGCCTCGAGGCACCACCGCTCTTCAGATTTGCTGGTCCCCAATTAGAGGCAGCTGCCCTGCGTTGTCTCTAATTGTTGATCCTATTTAAGTTGCTCCTTTTTTCATTTGAGTTGTGGATTATTGTTTATGCTTCATTTAATAGTTGGTGGCTCTCCTTGGTTTCTTTTGTTTTTGTAATTCGGAATTAAAGAAATGTTCTTCAGCTCTGCTCCTGTGTCCTGCCTCTCCACCAGTGTTGATGGTAAGAGCAGGTGGGCAGAAGGGCTTTTGCAGGTCATGACATCTTCATATGGACACAGACACCAGTAGACAGCAGTGTGGAGGTACTGGAGGATCTAGAGGAACTGAGAATGAGCTCTGTGCTACTGGAGGCTTATTGAGGAAAGATAATTTACTGATACAGCCTCCAGAGGACAAAAATGACTCAGGGGTGAGCAATGTAATTCCATAAGCCGTGTTCACAAACACAGTAGTATATAGTTAAATAATGAATATGGGCTTTAAGTGCAGTCTCTCAGATTTAATTTGATGGTATTCACATCCAAATTGGAGGAAGGGTTTAGGAATTAACGGCTCTTTAATATGTAGCCCCCTCTTTTTCAAGGGAACAAAAGTAATTGGACAATTGACTCAAAAGCTGCTTCATGGACAGGTGTGGGCAATTCCTTCAAGATTTCTTAATTAATTAAGCAGGTAAAAGGTCTGGAATTAATTCCAGGTGTGGCATTTGCATTGTTGCTGTGAACCCACAGCATGCGGTCAAACAAGCTCTCAAGCTCGCAAATGAAACAGGCCACCCTAAGGCTGCAAAAAAGAATAGCTAGCAGGAACATTAGGAGTGGCCAAATCAACAGTTTGGTACATTCTGAGAAAAAAAAGAATGCACTGGTGAGCTCGGCAACACAAATAGGCCTGGACGTCCATAGAAGACAACAATGGCGGATGATCGTAGAATCCTTTCCATGGTAAAGAAAAACACTTTCACAACATCCAGCCAAGTGAAGAATTCTCTCCAGGAGGTAGGCATATCATTATCCAAGTCTACCATAAAGAGAAGCCTTCACAAGAGCAAATACAGAGGGTTCACCACAAAGTGCAAACCATTCATAAGCCTCAAGAATAGAATGGAAAGATTAGACTTTGCCAAAAAACATTTTAAAAAGCCAGTCCATTTTTGGGACTGCATTTTTTGGACAGATGAAACTAAGATCAACCTGAAGAAAAAAGTATAGAGAAGGCTTGGAACCGCTTATGAGCAGATCAGACAGATCATGAGCAGAAGACCGAAACACCCGGAAGAATTCTAAAGTGTATAGGGATATATTGTTTGCTCAGATTCAGTCAAATTCAGCGAAGTTAATTGGACGGCGCTTCACTTTACAGATGGACAATGACACAAAACATACTGCGAAAGCAACCATGGGGTTTTTTGTGGCAAAAAAGTGGAATATTCTATAATGGCCGAGTCAATCACCTGATCTCAACCCAATCGAACATACATTTCACTTGCTGAAGACAAAACTTAAGGCAGAACGACCCGTGAACAAACAACAACTGAAAACAGGGCTGGCAAAGCATCACAAAGGACGAAACCCAGTGTTTGGTGACATCCATGCCTTCCTGACTTCAAGCAGTCATTGCCTGCAAAGGAGTCTCCACAAAGTATTAAAAATGAACATTTTATTTATGATTGTGTAAATCAGTCCAATTATTTTTGAGCCCCAGAAATAAGAGGACTGTGTATGAAAATGGTTGCAAGTCCTAAACGTTTCATACAATATTTGTGTTCAACCCCTTGAATTAAACCTGAAAGTCTGCACTTCAATTACATCTCGGTTGTTTAATTTCAAATCCATTGTGGTGACGTACAGAGCCAAAATTATGAAAATTGTGTCAGTGTGCAAATATAAATGTATATGTATATATATATACTAATTTTAGCCCAAATGTATTCATACCCATGCCACATTTTGAGCCAAAGTTAATTTTTATTTGACCAATAGGTTTCTTCTGGCTGGAAATGACATAAACAAGTGACAAAACACGATAAGACATTGTGCTGGAGACACAAATGAATAACCTAACTCTTTCTGTTATTAGCCATGACTTGCAGTTGACTAGTAACAGACTACAGAACTACTACTGTTCAGCTGTTCTCAATTTATAGGTGATTAGAATGCTCTCTCATGATAGAAATTACAAGACCACATTAAATGGTATAGAAACGTGCATTTTCTTAAAGACTTGCAACAACTTCAAGGGGTATGAATAATGTTGGACAAGGCATTTTTCGTAAAAAATTGAAAGAATAGTTCCGTCATTCATTTGTGTCTCCAGCACAATGTCTTACTGTGTTTTGTCACTTGTTTATGTGATTTCCAGCCAGAACAAACCTATTGGTCAAATAAAATAAAAAAATTCACTATGGCTCAAAATTTGGCGTGGGTATGAATACATTTGGGCTTAACTGTATATGCAGAATACTGAAAATGCCTGATGCCTGTTTCTGAAGTGTTATTTTCATCAAATCTGTCCTACTACAAGATATCAGTCAGTGAGGAACAACACATCTCCAACAAGGTGGGAATGACAACCGGCAACTGACCCTTGTTGTTGTGTTGGTAACGGAAACAAAGATGTGTGCACGCACAATAACCCAAGCACACACGCAGACACACATACAGACCGAGAGTATGGGGCGAGGTTATTGATCAACCTAGGGAAACTGGTCTATCTGCAGAAAGCAGAAAAAACCTCCAGGCTCATTCAAACTCAACGCCCAGCTCACACAAACACACAAACACACACACACACAACTCAAAATAATCTCATCAACAAGGCAGAGGGCATTGTGCCTGGGCATTGAGCAGCGTTAGGGGAGCAGGGTATGCATAGAGATGAGAGGATAGGAGTGGAATCTGGGATACAGCCATACAGCCGCAAGCCCGGATTTCTTCCTAGGAGACCTGCATAACTGGGACTTGGATTGGAGCACCAGTATAGCTGTCACTACCCTTATAGCACAGCACACGCCATAGTCTAATAACACACATAGCCACCACACTGTAGTACGGAGAGGGACAGAGATAGACAGAAAGGAAGAGAAGGGACAGAGAGAGAAATAGAGAAAACAAGAAAGAGTAGAACCTAAAATATTTGGTCTATGATGGTTACAGGAGGACAGGATGCCAACAGCAGAGCAGCATGGAAGACAACACACACACACTCCTAATGACAGATGACATCCAGTACCCTCAGGTCACAAACACTGCATATGACAGACATATGTGTGTGAAATGTATCTATACACACACACACACACACACACATAGTAACCTTAAACATGGCTCAGCTGCCCCCCTATTGTGCTGTCTGCTTGAGAAATCCTATGGGATCCACTCTGTTTCTCTCAGTGTGTGATGTGTTGGTGGCTCTGTATGACAGGGGAAATACATGCTCATCGAGCGACAAATGACTTGGGCTGTAAAGAAGCTAAATAGTATTGACTGCACACTCACTTCTAAAGACAACTACCTGTTTGGTGAGCTGCACAAAAAAACACAAACAGAGACAGAGAATGGGAAAGATGAAGAATAAAATACCAATTTGTTTGAATACCACTCCACACAGCACACACACCAGAGGATAAGGGCCAGCCTGACTGATAGAAAGGGAGAAACAAAGGCCAAACAGAGAGATAGCAGACATGGACAGTAAAGGTTCAACGCTGAGCAGAGGGAGAAAGTTGAGATATTTAGAGATGAAAAGGGACAGAGAGAGAAAAGGATGGATGGAGAGACAGAGAGAGGTGGGGATAGAGAGAGACAGAGAGAGGTGGGGATAGAGAGAGACAGAGAGAGGTGGGGATAGAGAGAGACAGAGAGGTGGGGATAGAGAGAGACAGAGAGAGGTGGGGATAGAGAGAGACAGAGAGAGAGTTAGAGACAGAGAGAGGTGGAGTTGGCCAGAGATGGAGGGGGGAGGGTTGAGAGAGACAGAGAGAGAGGTGGAGATGGAGAGAGACAGAAAGGTGGGGATGGAGAGAGGTGGAGATGGAGAGAGAGTAAAAGCCTTCCCTTCCATCAGCAGTGGAATGATCGATATCAGTGTCTGACAGGGCAGTGCTCCAGCCTTTACTGTAAATCAACTGCTATTATGATATGACCCTTAAATCACACAATAAGCATGTCCAGATACACAGGGTTCTAATCACAATAAAACACCCAGACCCAGACCAAAACACACAACACCCAGACCAAAACACACAGCACGCAGACCAAAACACACAACAATACCCAGACCAAAACACACCACACCCAGACCAAAACACACCACACCCAGACCAAAACACACCACACCCAGACCAAAACACACCACACCCAGACCAAAACACACCACATTCAGACCAAAACAAACCACATTCAGACCAAAACACAACAACATGCAGATCAAAACACATAAAAACATGCAGATCAAAACACAACAACATTCAGATCAAAACACACAGCACGCAGACAAAAACACCACAACACCCAGACCAAAACACACAACAACACCCAGACCAACACACCACAACACCCAGACCAAAACACCACAACACCCAGACCAAAACACACAACAACACGCAGATTAAAACACACAACAACACCCAGACCAAAACACACCACAACACCCAGACCAAAACGCACCACACCCAGACCAAAACACACAACAACATGCAGACCAAAACACACAACAACATGCAGACCAAAACACACAACAACACCCAGTCCAAAACCTACAACAACACCCAGGCCAAAACACACCACAACACCCAGATCAAAACACACCACACCCAGACCAAAACACACATCACACAGACTAAAACACACAACACCCAGACCAAAACACACCACAACACCCAGACAAACATACCACAACAAACAGACCAAAACACACCACACCCAGACCAAAACACACCACATTCAGACCAAAACACACAAAAACATGCAGATCAAAACACATAACATTCAGATCAAAACACACAACAACATTCAGACTAAAACACACCACACACAGACCAAAACACACAACAACACCCATACCAAAACACACAACACCCAGACCAAAACACACCACAACACCCAGACCAAAACACACCACAACACCCAGACAAAAACACACCACATTCAGACCAAAACAAACCACATTCAGATCAAAACACACAACAACATGCAGACCAAAACACACCACAACACCCAGACCAAAACACACCACACCCAGACCAAAACACACAAAACCCAGATCCAAACACTCAACAACTGCCAGACCAAAACACACAAAACCCAGATCCAAACACTCAACAACACCCAGACCAAAACACACCATAACACCCAGACCACAACACACCACAACACCCAGACCACAACACACCACAACACCCAGACCAAAACACACAACCACACCCAGACCAAAACACACCACACTCAGACCAAAACACACCACACTCAGACCAAAATACACCCAGACCAAAACACACCGCACTCAGACCAAAAGACACCCAGACCAAAACAAACCACAATCAGACCAAAATACACCTCACCAAATAACCCCATAACACCAGACAGGAATGGGAAATTATGGTCCTGTTGGTTATGAGAAGAACTAAGATTAGCCATAGATGAAAAATATTCCCTTCCACTTTCATCAAGTCATTCACATAGCTCACACCAAAAGCTGGTTCTATCATACGCTCAACTAAAGCTTGTGTCAACAACTTATTTAAAAGCCTTATAAACTGCTTTTACCTGTTTAATAATCAGCTTGGAAGCATCATTTTAAATAGTGTAAATAAGAATGTGCATTCCATATGCATACAGCAATAACACTAACATGTTGACAGAGATCAAAGATGTAAAGAGAACATCAGAGACTAATTAAACAGCTTACAATAATTTCAAACGCCATCTAGTACTGACTAACATAGGAAACCAGTTCCCATGTTACAGTGTATTACAATAACATTTAGTACAGGAAACCAGTTCCCATGTTACAGTGTATTACAATAACATCCAGTATAGGAAACTAGTTCCACTGTTACAGTGTATTACAATAACATCCAGTATAGGAAACTAGTTCCGCTGTTACAGTGTATTACAATAACATCCAGTATAGGAAACTAGTTCCGCTGTTACAGTGTATTACAATAACATCCAGTATAGGAAACTAGTTCCGCTGTTACAGTGTATTACAATAACATCCAGTATAGGAAACCAGTTCCCATGTTACGGTGTATTACAATAACATCTAGTACAGGAAACTAGTTCCAATGTTACAGAGTATTACAATAATATCTAGTAACAATCACATATAAAAACCATGACATGGACTGAAAAAGGAGGTCACGTATTACAATAACATCTAGTTACATCTAGTTACAATCACAGGTAAAAACCATGACATCGACTGAAAAAGGAGGTCACTTGGAATCTGACATAACAGACTTAATAGTAGATACCCAAAATGTAGGTCATAGGTCAAACATTATACTTACTGGTTCAGTTCCACATCCAAGATGAACTTCTCTCCAAAAGCGTCCACCTGGAAGCTGGCTTGGGCCACATGATTCACTTGTGACTGAAACACATGAAGAAGAAAAAAAGTACAACATCATCTTTATACCAATGAAGAAATGTACTACAATCACGCAAAAATACATAGAAAATATGATAAATACAACTTCTGCAGGAAGCTGGACTGAACCCAGACTCACTGTGACCATCCACTGTGATATTATACTGTACATCCACAGAAATTTCACCAAGGCTTTAATCTTACTCTCTCTGATTTTAAAAACAGAGCTGAAGTGAACCATGCAAATCTGTATAACTCAGACCCTTACACCTCCCCCTGAAGTCACTCACACACACACACACACGTACACATTCACAGGCTCTCCCTGATGGCTCATCCAGGCTTGATTGATTCAGCTGGGGGAGGGTCTTTTACATCCCTAGCGTGGGGCACATATGGCATGCGCTATGTTACAGGCCCCAGGGGGACACATGGAAACCCCTCACAGGGCTGCCCCCTCCCCAGGCTGACACAGGGCTGCCCCCTCCCCAGGCTGACACAGGGCTGTCCCCCTCCCCAAGCTGACACAGGGCTGTCCCCCTCCTCAGGATGACACCGGGATGTCCCCCTCCCCAGGCTGACACAGGGCCTCAACATCGACCTCAGACCACAGAGACCCCTGGGACAATAGCCACCACTGTTTCTGTGTGTGTGTGTTGGAGGGGATGGGGGGGATGCTTGCATGCGTGTGTACGTGAGTATGTGTTTGCAGGCATGCGTTAATACCACTGAGTAGCTGAGTATATGCAATCCCTTTTTTAGGGGCACACTTGAAAATGAAATGAAATTAAGCAGACTGAATCCACGCAAAGTGGTGCCCGTAATTGTTTTCTGCCGGACCAGATTTCACAGTTTGGCCGAGGCCCTGAGACCATCAACGACTCCTGTTTCATTGATTACTGCATCATAGCAGGACATGTCTCCACTGATCGAGCTACGAACCTCCCACTGAGTGCTGTTATCCTACTAAAACATAAACTGTCCATTCTACACAAACACACACAATCAGATACACATGTACTCACACACACACACACACTTACTCTCACGCAAACTCACTCTCAAACCCACTTACACAATCTCAAACACACACATCCGATGGCTGCGGGCCAATAACTATAAGAGCTATTCTTCCACAGAAACACTTAAACAGCACTTAGCTGAACTTCTCTCACAGTCCTTATTTTTGAAGTGTACACTAGGCTACGCCTTAAAATGAAAATAATAGACTCAGTCCATGTCTATAAATACAAATGTTTGTAACACATATAAGCATGATTTGACAGGTCCCTTTCAGATGTAATGATCCAGAGCTAAAAACAGCCCAAACAGACAATATGACGCAGATTCCAACTCAGTTTGTGTGATGATGTGGCTGATTTGAGGTGAGTTTAGAATGCTCACAGGAAACTCAAAGACAGTCTCACTCTTTCTGTTTCAGGCTTTTTCAATTTGTTTAGTAGTATAACAGCACCTGGACAAAGTTACAGATGCATATATTCTTTAAAGAGTGGCGAAAAGATGACGCAGTGTTTCCCCTACATGAAAACTGGATCTTAGGTCACACTAGAATCTTTTTTTAAACCAATTAAAGCCAAACCAGTTTATCAGTATCTAGCACACATGTTCCAGTCCCAAGATTCTAATTATGTACAGCTGGGTTCCTTAGGTGGGGTCACAACTAGTTTGGTTATCCTGACTAGCCTGTGTTTCTCTTCTAAAGCCCAGGAGTGTGTAAATACAACGGCTTGGTCCATCACCATGCTTTTCTTGACCCTATTGGATCTCTGAACAGGGAATTTAAACAGGGAATCTTATAGAACAGTATAAGCTGGTGAAAAAAAGAATCATAGGCAAACCTTCATATCTCTTATGATTCTGGCAAAAACTAGCAAAATCTGCAGTCTCATGTAGCTGATTTGTTAAGAATATAGTGCTTGCACTGGCTGGGTTGTGGATTTGATTCCCACAGGGGCCAGTATGAAAATGTATGCACTCACTACTGTAAGTTGCTCTGGAGTGTCTGCTAAATGCATGTCGAGCTTCCTAAGAGTTAAATGCCCCAAAACACAAGGCACAAACATGAAAATGCATACCACAAAAACACAACAAAAGAGTACACCAGACTTCTCGTTGTATTCAATTTATATGAGAAGAAACATAAATTTTTTTAAAAGCAATAAAGTAAGATTAGGTTTACATGCATTGCAAAGGCTCTTACGGTTCAATTAGAGCATCTATAGTAGCTATTCATCAAACAGATTATTTAATAGCCAATGCAACCAACCAGATGCTGAGCTTTAAAGACAGCCAAACAGACAAGCAGCAGATTTATATTAACCATTGCAGAGTCAGAGCATCTCAGACTTATGGGCATTTGGGTTATTACTGGACTATTACTATTACTTGAAGAACATATCATTATTCAAAGATTATAAACGTTATTGTGTAAGGTCAGATTAACTTTATAATGGTAATAGCACCAACTGCTAATCTTATAGGGAACATATATTTATTGTGCATCACTACAGCAATGTGTGGCATGAACAAGCTATTTTATTTATAAGACCCAAGCAAACACAGACTTAAATGTCCTGTGTTTTGTTAGTGGGTGTGCATAGAAAAAATGCCACTAGGCTGCCCTTTCTGCTCAATTAAAAAGCACTGCCTATGCTTTTAGATTTGGGGAAATTGCAAATCTGGTTCTGAAAATATAGCTAATAAATGCTGAAAATAGGATATTGAAATGCTGAAAATAGGATATATTTTTTGTGTGAAATTGGTGGAAATATGTCGCAAACTAGGCCATGATTCAACAAAAACATAAACAAGACGAGGAAGCGGGACGTCTCCAATGGCAACGGGTATCAAAGGCATCTATCCGTGCACACTGCGGGGCTCCATCATTACGGTCACCTCTGCCGCTGTTTAGCCTACCTGTGTGGGGCTGGTGCTGGCTCTAGTTCTGGTGTTGAGGACATCGTGCGGGATTTGGCTGCGGTTATGCATGCTGTAAAGTAGACGGAGAGGGACTGTATCCTCCTTCCCAACGAACCTGCTCGCATCACGAACAGCCTTCGTCTTCAACAAGGCGTCTCCTGCATAGGGAGGAAATACATTTTAATGACGGCAATATCTCTCCTGGTGCAGAAAACATGCCAGCGACTATAACAAAACATAAATCCAAATTAAATATAAAAAGGTGATTTTGAAATATATTTCATTATAGGGTTTAAATTCAGACTATAGCAATTATATTATTTCATAAGGCAACGTTATGCATATTTTAAAGGCTGTTTACGTCGAAGAGTCATGCTCCCTCCGGCAGCATCACAATATTTAATATGGGACATGTTATTAGGTTGGGGGCCATTCAAGTCAATTCAAATAAAATAAATCCCAAAATGTGTTACCATAAATAAGCTACATTACCATTTTCAGGCATAAGATTGCTGGAATAAACGATGAAGAACACTCCATAGACCCACAAAAGGGAAATCCACCATCGCACGTACATCGTCACCAGTTCTTCCTCATCGGACTGAATGAGGGAGGAAAAAAAAATAAAGAAAGCGATAATCCAAAAACGGACGTGGGCACCCCTCTCGTTAGAGGATATTAGGGGTTGAGAAGAAGCACGGATGCAAGCGCGCGCTGGTCGTCTGGCTAACGCAGTCTGTTGCACTGACTGCCATCGGGGTGCCCGTGCTGCCCCTGCACTGAGACGCCTCGGCTGGTGCTGCTGCTATAGAACACCGAATGCATTTGAACGCACCGAGTCTCTACAGACCACTGAGCGAAGACGGAGTAGAGAGGAAAGAGGGGTGGAGGAGAGGGGACACCTCCTTAAAGCAAATCAATATCCAGCGTCTCACTGCAGAAGCGGCTCATGCATAAACATGAGTGGAGAACAGCGAGAACTCAAATGGAATGTTGGGAAATGTAGTGTGCAGCTTCATCTCCATTAAGACAAGCTATCCACTGAACGCTTGGCGAAAAATCGTAAAAGGCTATGACGCGGTCAATATACTTAAACTGTAACGCTGCTGTGGCCTATTCAATTGTTTTCAAATAGTAAAACATCCTTTCCTATTCTTCGTCACTGTATATATCGGTTATATATTAATGTAAATTCAACATAGTAAGGCCTACCCCTGTGCAATACGACTGACCAGCAAACATGCAAGGTCTGGCACTCATGGAAAGGCATGTTGGTACTGAGCATGGTCTCACTAGATATGTGCTCTAGTGCAAGTCTGCTGCAAGTTATCTAGGCTACAGTAACTAGGTCTTTCGTGCACACGACTGACTCTTCCTTTCCCACACACATAGGCCTATACTGGCCTACCAGACCAGACATTTTCATTTGATCTACAATACCTCAGCAAAAGGGAATACTACACACCCAAGAGCCATACTTAGTGAAAGTGAGATTCATTAAGATTAGATTCAACTTCACTTTCATTGTACAGAACCAGTAAAGTACAACAAAATGCAGTTAGCATCTAAGTAGAACTGCAAACAAAAGAGGGCAGGAGATGTACAAGTATTAAGTAAAGTGTACGTTGTGGTATGTATAGATGTGCAATGAAGGCAAATACAGTGCAAAATGGCAATTTTAAATGAGCAATGAAGGCAAATAGGGGAGGCCAAGTACTAAGTATACACTCACCTAAAGGATTATTAGGAACACCTTTTCAATTTCTCATAAATGCAATTATCTGATCAACCAATCGTATGGCAGTTGCTTCAATGCATTTAGGGGTGTGGTCCTGGTCAAGACAATCTCCTGAACTCCAAACTGAATGTCAGAATGGGAAAGAAAGGTGATTTAAGCAATTTTGAGCGTGGCATGGTTGTTGGTGCCAGACGGACCGGTCTGAGTATTTCACAATCTGCTCAGTTACTGGGATTTTCACGCACAACCATTTCTAGGGTTTACAAAGAATGGTGTGAAAAGGGAAAAACATCCAGTATGCGGCAGTCCTGTGGGCGAAAATGCCTTGTTGATGCTAGAGGTCAGAGGAGAATGGGCCGACTGATTCAAGCTGATAGAAGAGCAACTTTGACTGAAATAACCACCCGTGACAACCGAGGTATGCAGCAAAGCATTTGTGAAGCCACAACACGCACAACCTTGAGGCAGATGGGCTACAACAGCAGAAGACCCCACCGGGTACCACTCATCTCCACTACAAATAGGAAAAGAGGCTACAATTTGCACAAGCTCACCAAAATTGGACAGTTGAAGACTGGAAGAATGTTGCCTGGTCTAATGAGTCTCGATTTCTGTTGAGACATTCAGATGGTAGAGTCAGAATTTGGCGTATACAGAATAAGAACATGGATCCATCATGCCTTGTTACCACTGTCCAGGCTGGTGGTGGTGGTGTAATGGTGTGGGGGATGTTTTCTTGGCACACTTTAGGCCCCTTAGTGCCAATTGGGCATCGTTTCAATGCCACGGCCTACCTGAGCATTGTTTCTGACCATGTCCATCCCTTTATGACCACCATGTACACATCCTCTGATGGCTACTTCCAGCAGGATAATGCACCATGTCACAAAGCTCGAATCATTTCAAATTGGTTTCTTGAACATGACAATGAGTTCACTGTACTGAAATGGCCCCCACAGTCACCAGATCTCAACCCAATAGAGCATCTTTGGGATGTGGTGGAACGGGAGCTTTGTGCCCTGGATGTGCATCCCACAAATCTCCATCAACTGCAAGATGCTATCCTATCAATATGGGCCAACATTTCTAAAGAATGCTTTCAGCACCTTGTTGAATCAATGCCACGTAGAATTAAGGCAGTTCTGAAGGCGAAAGGGGGTCAAACACAGTATTAGTATGGTGTTCCTAATAATCCTTTAGGTGAGTGTATGTATGTGCAAGTGGGAATGAATAGTGTTATGAGTCCAATTCAAGTATAAATGGCAATTCTGATTGTGCAATTGAGCAAGTTGGAGGTGTAAGGTAGTCTGTGCAACTGAATGTGGGGATAGCAGCAATGAGGTTCCCGAGGTAGACAAATAGTACAAGGGAGTAGTGCAAAAAGGTCCCTGAGAGGCGGTACTAAGTGGTGGGCAGGTGGGTGTGGTTAGTGATGGGATAGGTCATAGAGTTCAGCAGAGTTACAGTAGATGGGAAGAAACTGTTCCTGAGCCTGCTGGTGCAGGGACGAAGAGACCTGTACCACCTGCCTGATGGTAGGAGGGCAAACAGTTTGTGGCATAGATGTGAAGTATCTCTGATGATGCTGCGTGCCCTGTGCAGACACCGCTTGCTCTGAAGTTCCATGATGGCTAATTAATTCTATTAGTTCTAAAATTATGCAAGCCATTATTTAGAGACTTACACCTACAAATCAAATACAATGTTTTTTTTCACAAGCATCATTAACAACAAAGTTCTTAGCCCCTCCACCCCAAAAAAGAAAAAAACACTTTTAAAACCAAAAATAAAAGGAAAAAAGGTAAAGTATCAACACAGCAGTATTAATTGCTTAACAGACTTACAGCAGACTTGAGTGGCTGGGCTGATTAGCAATTTTTAAGGTCCTGTGTAGCTCACTTGGTAAGGGCTTGTTATGCTAGGATTGCAGGTTTGAATCTAATGGGATGACAAAGCATGATCCATGCAGTACATACAGGTAGGGGTATCAGTCTTTGTCAGCACATTGATTTTATAGAAAATTAATGTATTTTTATATCCTTATTTTTTTATTTTCTGTTAGAAGGCCTTTGTATTCTGTATGCATGAAACATTACATATACTCAACAACTTGTCTCTCCCTGTCAGCAACTCGTGATGTCTCTGTGTTCAGGGGCAGTAATGAATGGAATGTCGGCTGAGTAATGCTCCTAGTCTCCATCTATGTGTGGTAGACTAGGCCTTGGGCCTAGCAGAAACCACTAGAAGTCTTCCTTTTGGGGGTACGTCTTAATAGGAGCAGTGGGGCTCCTGCTCCTTGTATTATAGAGGTGAACAGGACTCTATTCCTTATTGGGAGAGTTGAGTTAACAAAACCACCAATAGTAACATGCCCCTGTTGTCATGTGTGAGCTTTTACCAAGTTGCTTGGGCAACTGACATTCTATGATTATCTATGACTCCTGGATCTACAGGTGCTGGTCATAAAATTAGAATATCATCAAAAAGTTGATTTATTTCAGTAATTCCATTCAAAAAGTGAAACTTGTATAATGTATACATTAATTCCACACAGACTGATATATTTCAAGTGTTAATTTCTTTTAATTTTGATTATAATTAGAATATTGTGAAAAGGTTCAATATTGAAGACACCTGGTACCACACTCTACTCAGCTAATTAACCCAAAACACCTGCAAATGCCTTTAAATGGTCTCTCAGTCTAGTTCTGTAGGCAACACAAGCATGGGGAAGACTGCTGACTTGACAGCTGTCCAAAAGACGACCGTTGACACCTTGCACAAGGAGGGCAAGACACAAAAGGTCATTGCTAAAAAGGCTGGCTGTTCACAGAGCTTTGTGTCCAAGCACATTAATAGAGAGGTGAAGGGAAGGAAAAGATGTGGTAGAAAAAAGTGTACAAGCAATAGGGATAACCGCACCCTGGAGAAGATTGTGAAACAAAACCCATTTAAAAATTTGGGGGAGATTCACAAAGAGTGGACTGCAGCTGGAGTCAGTGCCTCAAGAACCACCACGCACAGACGTATGCAAGACATGGGTTTCAGCTGTCGCATTCCTTGTATCAAGCCACTTTTGAACAAGACACAACGTCAGAAGCATCTCACCTGGGCTAAAGTCAAAAAGGACTGGACTGCTGCTGAGTTATGTTCTCTGATGAAAGTAAATGTTGCATTTCCTTTGGAAATCAAGGTCCCAGAGTCTGGAGGAAGAGAAGAGAGGCACAGAATCCATGTTGCTTGAAGACCAGTGTAAAGTTTCCACAGACAGTGATGGTTTGGGGTGCCATGTCATCTGCTGGTGTTGGTCCACTGTGTTTTCTGAGGTCAACGCAGCCGTCTACCAGGAAGTTTTAGAGCATTTCATGCTTCCTGCTGCTGACCAACTTTATGGAGATGCAGATTTCATTTTCCAACAGGACTTGGCACCTGCGCACATTGCCAAAGCTACCAGTACCTGGTTTAAGGACCATGGTATCCCTGTTCTTAATTGGCCAGCAAACTCGCCTGACCTTAACCCTATAGAAAATCTATGGGGTATTGTGGAGAGGAAGATGCTATATGCCAGACCCAACAATGCAGAAGAGCTGAAGGCCACTATCAGAGCAACCTGGGCTCTCATAACACCTGAGCAGTGCCACAAACTGATCGACTCTATGCCACGCCGCATTGCTGCAGTAATTCAGGCAAAAGGAGCCCCAACTAAGTATTGAGTGCTGTACATGCTCATACTTTTCATGTTCATACTTTTCAGTTGGCCAACATTTCTAAAAATAATTTGATTTGGTCTTAAGTAATATTCAAATTTTCTGAGATACTGAATTTGGGATTTTCATTAGTTGTCAGTTATAATCATCACAATTAAAATAAATAAACATTTGAAATATATCAGTCTGTGTAATTAATGAATATAATATACAAGTTTCACTTTTTGAATGGAATTACTGAAATAAATCAACTTTTTGATGATATTCTAATTTTATGACCAGCACCTGTATGTCTGTATGCAATCTTGCATTATCTAGGGTACATCATGGAAAAAAAGTATCTTGGGTCTTTCAAATTCGCCCCTTGGATTTTCCTTCATTTTGACTTCTGTGAAATACTCGTTAACATCTCCTCCGAGACTGCTGAACGGATTTGCATGCCGTTTGGTGTGAAGGACCTTTGAACCATTATCTTTAAATGTTATATAAGGAAAGTTGATATCTCAAACAATATGGCCAAAATCAGCGAACGAAATTGAGCTGGGCGGGTCTATGACTTTAGACGTCCATTAAACCCAAATGGAACATCAAATAGCTACGAAATGAAACATACTTGTGTCTGCTTAGAATAGACAGGAAAACTCCCATACAGAAATACCGCTTGGGGGTGCTATAAACATAATCGATGTTTCTCACGATTTTGCCATAGGATAAAAACACACTTAAACGACATTTCCTCCAAAACAGCTGAATGGATTTGGATGACAATTAGTGTAAAGGACGACTGGACCATTGTCTTTAAATGTTATATTATTGTAAATGTTTCTGGTGGATTTTCAAAATATGCATGTGTGCTATTTCGAGTATTATAGATCCCAACCCGATGAGACTATTCAGTCTGCCAGCTGGCACTGTGTTGTAGTGGGAACATCCCGGTCCTTCAATGTTGTGACCCCAGTTTGATTCCCTTCTCAGACATTCCAAATTCTGTATCTCATAAATGCTTTTCCACTTGGTGCTTTTCAGCCTTCACACAACAATACCTGTCTGAAATACCATGATTTTCATTTATTTGTGAGAATATTTGTATTACGTGACCTGTTTTATACTGTTATTGTTTTCCAAAGAAAGGAACCAGCCATGGAGTGATTGGTGTCATTATTTTGTTATAAGTAGGATGTACAGCTATTAGCTATCCATCTATAATAATCTTTGTACAACAGTACACTTTAGTTCCGTTACAAAAGTTTTGTTGCCAACTTTATCTCAGCAAAATTGTAATGGCAGGGGTAAAAAATACATTTGGAGAGGATAGAGAGCAGCCGGTGCCTCCAGTAGCTGTGGTGTAGTCGGGACATCCCAGTTCTTCAGTATTCTGACCCTGGTTCGATTCCCCTTTGAGATGTTCCAAGTATTGCATTTCAGAAATGTATAGCCACTCTTTACTTTTCAGCCTTCACACAATATACATCCCCTCTGTAATACCATGATTCTCATATGTTTAGGAGAATTTCTGGTTTCAAGGTTGTTTTGTTTTGATTTCCTCTCCTTCGATTGGATATCCTGATTACTAGCGGCATTGGGCATTTTTAAATAGCAAAACATTTCTCTAGTGAGAGCATGCAGTAAAATGCTTCCTGGGCCCCGCTTGGCCCCCTGAAACGCTGCTCCCAGCTTTAATTTAACATTGTTATCGTCCTGCTGGTTCCATATTTGAAGTACAGATGCTGCATGTAGAGAACAGTCCGTGGCTTGAGTGGTTGGGGCCTTCTGACACCGCCTGCTGGAGAGTTCTTGAATTACAGGGAACTGGATCCAAGTTATGAACCTGGCAGTTCCCAACACACTAATGAGCCTTGTGTTCAACGTTAGGTGAAGCTGCTATACCAAGCAGTAATGTAGCCAGTCAAGAATATTCTCAGTGGTGCAGTTGTAGAACTGCTTGTTTTCAGTGGCGGACGGTAAATATTTGAGTCCTAAGGAGTAGAGGCTCTGACCATCTACTGTTGTGTCCATCAGCAAACCAGGTCCAACTCCAGGATGACATCACTGAAGGGGCATTTTATATTCAAAGGGGGACACAATCAATTGGACGTCTTAGTCTATTAAAACAAATAGTCCTATTATTCAAATTTATAAAAATGTACACAGGCTGATTTTCATGCACACCAAGCTCTGGCCTGTTACTTAAGCAGGGCAGTTCCTACTCCTTGCATTTAGATTAATTTGCATGCTTTTCTGCAAGGTAAAATAGTCAGCCAATTGTAAACAAGGATGATACGGCTGGCCATTACTTTTCAATTATTATTTTTGATTCCAAAATTTCACTCAAGTATTTGCATACCGCACAATGAATTGCAATATTTTGTTGAAAATAATTCACATCCATTTTATGCTCCTATTGTGCAGTCCAAAATCAACGACCATGGTAGCGGTACAGGTGTAGTCATTATTATTTATACATTTTTTACATTTGTACAACACAATAAACACACAGAGAAAGGTATGACATTTTGACAACTTGTTGTCCCAAATACCAGTTATCCAGTTAAAAACAGAATTATCCAGATCTCGACACCAAAATACTGAAGTCGCCGTTTCAGTTTCTTTTTAGTCTGTTTTCCAGATAAAACCATTACTGCCTTTTTCCCCCAGATAAAACCACCTTCCCAACCTGAACAAAACTCTCCCTATCCAGAGCCACAGATGTGGGACAGGCCTAGACGCTACAGTGTACACAGTGCACATATAAAGGATTCTCTCTGCAATACAAACCCCGCCCCCAGTTAGGTACAGGGAAGGTATGATTGGTAGGGACATCCAGACAGAGCCCAACCTTAGACCAGCTTCCATGTAGACTAACTGTTGTGGAACTCATCCAGCATCACACAGGTTAATACATTGATCCAGTGAGGCACAAGCAAGGCAGAGCGCGCACCGGGAGGACTCCGGGTCACAGCCCTCGCTCCCCTCTCTAGCTGGGAAATCCTTTGAACTCCCAGTCCGTGTCCTCACTGGAGTGGAACAGCTGCCAGAGGCTCAACAGACCGCTGCTGGGAATGTTGCTTTGTTGTCCCGGTTCTGTAGTCGCCGCCTGCGGCCGGTCAACTTTCCGCCTCTTCCGTCTGTAATCCCTGACCCTCCTCTGTAACGTCCTCTCTGGAGCAGGTGTGTGTGGGTCACCAGCCCCGTGCTCTGGAAAAGCATCCCCAGCCGACACATCACAGCCCAGTTCACACCCCTCTAAAGCTCCCGGCTTGGGGTTCTCTGATGAGACAGCCGCACGGGAATGACCCAATGAGACTTTTATTGGTCGGACACATTCTAAATCCTCTCCAGGGGGTAACGTGAAGCACCTATCTGATTCATGTCGGTGGTGTAACGAAGAGCTCCCAAGCCTGTCTAGGAGAGTTCTCTGGCCCGGATGACAGAGTCGGGGCTTGGTATCAGACTGGGTAGACACGGCCCTCTGGAGGTGCTTGTAGGGGGGTGGGTCCTGGTGAGTCCTGGATTCCAGCTGACAGGGGGTCTTGAAGGAGAGGGGCTGGGGTTTGTATGGGACCATGGAGCCTCCCAGCGTTCCCTGGCTGCTGTTACAAAGAGGCGCCACACTGTTGGGCCTCCAGTGCTGTTCTGAGGGGTTTCCCACAGGGGCTCCCACATTTTGGGACAGTGGGGGTTCCACTGCAGTAGACCAGGACACCGGTCCTAGCTCCATCTCTTTGGTTTCCTCCACCCCCTTTTTCTCCTGCACTTCCTCCATCTGTATGCTGGATCCAGCAGCACACAACATGGACGATACACTGCACTTTGGCCTTCGGGAACAACACAAATCGCCAGATCAGCACAACATGGAAAAATCAGGAAAGGCAACATGCCCATTTTTAATAACAATATTCAGGGCACATAACATTGCATGAATTTCTCTAGGAAAGAAATGAGATACGAGGTAACAGCAAGCGTGAGCGTGCCTGGATGTTGGAGAGACTGAGTAAGACCAGGGCACCTTCTGGTTGATGGTGTTTTGATGGGTCTGAAGTTGAAGGGCAGTGTGGAGACCAGCCTGTCCACCACCAGGTACTCTTCACTCCGTGAGAAGGCTTTGTGCTGCTCACTTTGCAGGTGCTGAGAATTACAGACAAGAGGTCAACCATCCCTACAAGGTCAGGTTCCACTTCATCATACGGAAGACCTTTTGGTCATTCTTTACATATTTATTTTATGGTGTCTGGTATTTGGCACAATGGATCACGGAGCAAGTAGAAAACAACTGAAATATGTTCAGTCTGGCAGTGTTAATTTAAACAAATGTATCCCAGCTCACAGATTTTATGTTGTCGTATTTGAGAGAGCAGCACTCGCAGTAGCCCCCGCGTTTCTTCTCTCGGTTCCTCCTGTTTCGGGCCTGCCCCCTTTCCTCACTGGCTGACACTCTCCCACCTCGGTTCCTGACACACCCAAAGACCAGTAGGTAATAGCAAGGTTAGAGTTCAATCACAATCACAGTTGCATAACAAGCAAAGTTTATCTAGGTTGGTGCTCAGCAGACAACACACAGCCATTTTCTGCATTGGCAAAAAAAAAAAAAAAAAAGAATATACAGCAACACGACTTCTTCTGCAATTTGCGGATGATCTTTCTGTCTTTCAAACTGAAGGGTTAAGATACATGGTCTATTGACTGGATGACCCCATGTACCGGTGCTCCTTAGGTCTCTTCCCAGGGTGGTCCTTGTCCTCTACCAAGAATGGACTGCAGGGGGGAGCTGATGTCAGGTTAAATTCCGGCATGCACGACATGGCCAGGTAGATTGGACGGTAATGTCTGGCAAAGACAAAACAAGGGTTATTCTATGTTACATGCTCAATACCAACTGATGACGACAACTGCCTTCATACATGTCAATACTACAGACATTTACTTTCATTGACCCACCTGCTGGAGTCCTCTACCTTCACAAAGGGCTTACCGATCCTTCCACCTGAGCAAAACCCAGACGACAGGTTATAAAAGACAATGCACAGGTCTGGGTAAAATGACTCGTATTCTCACACAACTGAGACCAACGACAACATTCATCTGCCGAAATCACACGGTGTGTCACACTGTGTGCCTTACCTTTACCCATCTGGAAGGCTGGTTTTCTTGTAAGCTGAGCTTTGGCCTACATCAATAAAGAATAAAACACAAGACTCATGATGCAAGTGGTTGTTTCCATCCAGCAGAAACGTTCAAAGGAGCGGTGCAGAAATACGACTTACACTTTTTTGGACGGCCGCTGTGGTTGTGGTTGAGTTTTCAGCAGCGTAAGGAGCTTTCTTTTTCTTTTCGATGTAAGCTAGTACATCTGCAGTAGAGGGAAATATATATTTTTACACATGAAAACGTGTTGTTGTTATAGGAACATTTGACAGTATCGCCTCAGGTGCGTTGTTTCGTCTTTAAATTCAGCCCTGAAGGTTCTTAAATGTCAGCTATCAAATCACCACAATAACCGGTGTCCATTCGTTGCTCATGTAAATCTAAATAGAAGGTTATGCTACATTGTTTACATAGGGCTAGTTTACATTATGCAAAATGTTGAGACATCAAAGTAGACTCAAGACCATTTTGATATGTAAACTTACACATATTGATAGTTTCAGACACCCCCTTTCGGGGTAGCTTGCGACACATATTCAATAGAGCCCCCCCCAAATTGATAAATGCTGTTCAAAGGTTACGGTAATTATTATGCAAACAAATGTTATAGAATATAAAGCTACAGAAAATGAAAATATTATTTCAAAAAAATCTAAGAAATCAAAAATTGTAATACCATCAATGTAGAGAATTTTTACTCCCCACTCCAGAGCATTGGACAGGATCTTGTTGACCTGTATCCTCTCCTAAAAAATAAAAACATTTTAACCGAAGAACTGATATCCCTTGAAATTCCTAACATTTAAATCCAAATGTTTCAATCAACCTTCCTCAAGTAAGAAATCTCTCTGCCTTTTAAGTTGCAGCATTTAAGTGGGCTTGTTGAGAATATTAACAAACCTGTTCTTTTACAACTCTCTCCAACAAAGACTTCCCTCTGCTTGTGACTACCTGTGAAACCAGAGAGAATGTGTTGGATCAGTTTGGCAACAAATTCTGCTATTATATTGTAGTCCACACCTACCCCATAAGTCATTTTCCTTTTACAAGGGAATTTATATTTTTCTGTAATTAATATCACTATAAAAGTGGGGAAAATATATTATACAAGTTTAATAAATTAGTGAAAGCTGGTCTTCCTAAAAATGTGAAGTTGACATACATACAATGGCTGGTGAATACATCCAGGCCAGACTTTGATCCAACTCAGAAATTATCTATATTCATTCCATGTGGATTGCCGGGGACATGACAAGAACAGGATAGTTGACTCACTGTATCTGCCTGGCCCTGAGAGCTTCCTTTGTGACAGTCCCTATAGCTGCCAGGACGAGGGTGGGGGGAGCTGGGTCCAGAGTCCGGACTGGGGACAGGGGATTCACAGCCAAGGCACTGCACATACCTAGCCTCCCTCTTATTAGATACCAGGTACTTGATCTCCTTACTGAAGAACTTCTCCACAGTCTGATAGAGATAGACAGAGGAGACACTACCGGGTCACATGCTTGATTAAAACATGACAAACACAAGCAGAAAGCAGTCTGAGCCAGGGTTAATCAAGTCATTGATTTAAAATAGTGGTGAAAATAGACAGAAACCTTCAGGACATAAGCAATGGCTTACAAAGTTACACTCAAAAAGACTGAAAGCCCCTAATCGTCAGCCGACAGTAGCCACAGTGTGAAAGGCAGAATGTTGTCAGTTCACTTTGAAACGTTTCTTTTAATCAAATGTCAGGACGTTAACATCTGGTTTGCAATTAAACCCCAACCTGCAAATTTGAATTTCCAATAACACTGGTTTATGAAATAGTTAACCTTTGTATCAAAGGCAGGAAAACTGATAAATGTATCCTCCACATGCTATGTGCTATTGTGGTTGAAAGAAAGTAATCAGACACTTACCCCTCCCAACCTTTTGATGTCATTCTCTAATGCCTCTGCTCTTCTGTTAGATGGTAAATCTAAGTAGAATATTTTTCCATTGAAAGGCTTAGTTTGTGCAGGATAGGATTCACATGGTTTGGCTTGGTTCTTCGAAGCTGACTTGTGCACCTTACCAACAACTTTGGGGTCTAAAATGCAGCAAAGTTAGTCTTCATTGTTGACAAACATTTTCTTGGAGATTGTTCTTAGGCTGTTCAACAATATTGGGTAACAACTTTTCTGTATACACGTATATAATTATAAATCACCTTGTAAATGGGGCTTTGCAGACCTTTGGATGCGTCTAGGTTTCATGGTCAATAACATATGAGAAAAGAAGTTCCTCGTTTTCTCTGTGATTTAAAAAAAACATACATAAATCTGTTAGTTAAAGGTAAACGCTAGCTAACGGATGCGTACTGTATGTACCTAGCTAACGCTAACACAAAAGCTAAATAGCCTGAACAGCTAACAAGTTAGTTAGGCAAAATAAGTGTTAAGCGAGGCGACAACATAAGAAGTTTGACTTAAAAATAACAAACAGAGCCCATCTAGCACAGATAAACTAAACAAATCAAAAAAGTGTCTCGGCAATGTAAACATGTTTAAACAACAGCAACTACCGTGTAGCAATGCGGAATCAGCTACTGACCGCAAAATTAAATAGCTACAGGAGCTAACCAACAGCGCATTTACAGGCCAACAGTTAAGATTTACCTCGAGAATGGCAGCGGTCTTCTTAATCTTAAACAATATACAGTATATTAAAATTTGACACAACCGATTGCCACGGAAGTTCCCGCCACCATCTTTTGACTTTTTAGTTCCTGCTGGCTAACTACTGTAGCTCAGATGATTTTGTTGACATATATCCGAAATAACGTTGTGTTGAAGTTGTTCTTCTTTCCCGCTCCGAAAAATCCCATGATTCCAAATTAGGGGGGGGTGTTGCTGAAAGCTACTTTGGCGTTCGAAAGCGAAGTTTCCACATATTATTTCCACCTATTTTATAAGTAAGAGTCGTTAAAGCCAGTAGCTAATAATTTAAACACAAAACAAATAATTAGACTTGTAAATATTTGTAGGTATTTGCACTTATCTCGGTGGCTACTACGTGCTCTCCGTTTGCTAAGAATGTGCTGTACAGAAAGTCCAAATATTTATACAGGAAATGTCATGTTGGGTAAGCAGTGTGTAGGCAATAGATATTGCATCTTGATTAACGAACCCATGTGTTATGGAATTGACCCTCAAAGCTAATGTAAGCAGGTAAAACGAGCTATAATAATAACAAAAACATCACTTTTGAAATAGGTTTGCTTAGGATTTAGTCGTTGACATCGAGGACACGCTAAAGAGGACACGTAATGAAAACCAAGAGCAATACTTATTTTCCACGGTGGAACAGTTAAAGTACGGTTATTGTAGCTTATAGTTTTAAGTTCTTGAGATATATTACATGTAATCTAAATATATAGAAATATAATAACTAATTTAAATGTGCTTAATGTCTTTATTAGGCATTATGAGTGGTCATTCTGGTCAAAGTCCTGTGCCGGTGGAAAGCAATGGTATTACTCCATTTCAGCAGATGGTGGCGTCCTGTTCAGGGGCTCTCTTGACTTCCCTGTTTGGTGAGCACCTTAGACAAGGGAACTGTCAAACTAGCCACATACACTATATCCTGAGATTGTGGAGTCATTATTGCCGTATTTAATCTGGTTGTACAACTCTGTATTCAACAGTTACCCCTCTGGATGTTGTGAAGATCAGACTCCAGGCTCAAAAAAGTCCCTTATTCAAAGGTAATTTGTTACACTCAATGTAACCTACCTCCTCCCTATCCTCTTCCAAGGCCACTGTGCAAAAGACATTCCACATTTTCCCCATTGTTTTCCAGGGAAATGTTTTGTGTACTGCAATGGCCTGATGGACCACATCTGTGTGTGTACGAACGGCAACTCCAAGGCCTGGTACAAGGCCCCTGGCCACTTCAACAGCACTCTGGTAAACACCTCCATGTCTTCCACTACTCCAAACCAACCCCTAAAGCTTTAAGTATACCTTGTTCGTCTGGTGAATTGTCCCATTGGTCTCACGTGCTGTGTTTGCATACTTCTAATTTTTCGCTCTGACAAAAAAATAGGAGAGGCACGTGCCTGCTATGCGCCACGAGAAAAGGCTAGAAAAAAGTTAGTATGCCCAAACATCTGAAATTACCCCTCTCTAACCACAACCCCCCCCCCCCTCCTCCCCAAAGTAAACTGAAGTTGCACAGTCAATTTACAGGTGGTAACTGTCCACATGCCTTCACCTGGAATTGTAAATTGATCTTAACCCCCATATAGATCTGCCAGAATTGGGGTAGATATGGAGGACCATGCATGGTGCATCAGCCTCAAGTTAAAGCCCATAAAAATCTAACTATTAAATGCATTATCAGTATGTATAAGCAGTTATACACATCTCCATTTGGGGGTGTATGCACACATTGTTTCTTATTCTAATTTCTTAACTCTGTCATCAGGATGCCTTTATTAAGATAGTCCGAAGAGAAGGAGTCAAGTCATTATGGAGCGGCCTCCCTCCCACTCTGTAAGTGTAACGTTTGCTGTTTCTACTGCATTACTAGTTCCCACGGTTTCAGCACTGATTTATGGTCTCCTGTGTCTTGAGTGGCTGGCCCGCTGTTACTCAGCTGGACCATAGCCTGTTGATAAATAATTTGCTTGTTTCCCATTAACTTCAGTTCATTTGTGTCTACCTGTAAAGATGGACACCGATTTTGTAGGCTCATGTTTTATTGCTATTTGATTTATCAGTGTTCATTTTAAATCTCTCAGTCCCTTACTTTTTGTCTGAACTGTATGGTTAAAGATGACCTGGCATTTGTTTATTGATGTATAGTAATATAAGTTTGGGGTCACTTAGAAATGTCCTTGTTTTCCCTGAAAAAGTATGTGAAATTAGTTTGAATAGAAAATATAGCAAAATGAATAGGAAATGTTTGCTTAGGATTTAGGGCATAGCCTGAAAAAGCAACGTGGCACCCCCCTCTCCATCCTATGGGCCCACCACTCATGGGAGGAACCGCTGGGGTCGGGTGCGCTGCCATATGGGTGGCAGTGAAGGCCAGGGGCCTCGACGGACCAGACCCGGGCGGCAGGGGCTGGCTCTGGGGATGTGGAACGTCACCTCTCTGTGGGGGAAGGAGCTGGAACTTGTGAGGGAGGTGGAGCGCTATCAGTTAGATCTGGTGGGGCTTACATCCACACACAGTGTCGGTTCTGAAACCGTACTCCTGGATAGGGGATGCCCAGGGTGTGAGACGCCGGGCGGGGGTTGGGATACTCATAAGCCTCCGGCTGAGTGCCGCTATGTTGGAGTTTACCCCACTGGATGAGAGGGTCGCCTCCATACGCCAACGGGTTGTGGGGGTGGGAATCTCTGACTGTTGTTTGTGCATATGCCCCAAACAGCAGTTCGGAGTATTTGGCCTTCTTGGAGACCCTGAATGGAGTCCTGTATGGGGTGCTCACGTGGGCAATGATGGAGACACCTAGAGAGGCGTGATAGGGAGGAACGGCCTCCCTGATCTGAACTCGAGTGGTCGTTTGTTGTTAGAGTTCTGTGCTAGTCATGGATTATCTATAACGAACACCATGTTCGAAAATAAGGATGCTCATAAGTGTACGTGGTACCAGAGCACCCTAGGCCGAAGGTCGATGATTGATTTTGTGATCGTGTTATCGGATCTGAGACGGCATGTTTTGGACACTCTGGTAAAGAGAGGGGCGGAGCTGTCAACCAATCACCATCTGGTGGTGAGTTGGGTCAGGGGGTGGGGGAAGACTCTGGACAGACCGGGAAATCCCAAACGGGTAGTGCGGGTGAACTGGGAACGTCTGGCATCCCTGTGGAGGTTGGGAGCATTGAACCTGAGTGGTCGATGTTCAAAGCCTCCATTGCCGAAGCTGCGGGGAGCTGTGGTCTAAAGGTCTTAGGTGCATTAAGGGGCGGTAACCCTCGAACACCCTGGTGGACACCGGTGGTCAGGGAAGCCGTCAGAATGAAAAAGGAGGCCTTCCGGGATATGTTATCCCGGAGGACTCCGGGGACGGTTGCAGTGTACCGACAGACCCGAAGGGCTGCGACCTCTGCTGTGAAAGAGGCAAAACAGCGGGTGTGGGAGGAGTTTGGGGAAGCCATGGAGAAGGACTTTCGGTCGGCACCAAGGTGTTTCTGGAAAACCGTCCGCCACCTCAGGAGGGGAAAACGGTGAACTATCTAAGCTGTGTACAGTAAGGATGGGACACTGTTGACCTCAACTGAGGAGGTAATTGGGCGATGGAAGGAACACTTTGAGGAACTCCTAAATCCCACTAACACGCCCTCTATAGTGGAGGCTGATGGGGAAGCATCGTCAATCTCCATGGCAGAAGTCACTGAGGTAGTCAAACAACTCCACAATGGCAAAGCTCCGGGGATTGACGAGATCCGTCCAGAAATGTTGAAAGCTTTGGGTGTGGAGGGGATGTCTTGGATGACACGCCTCTTCAATATTGCGTGGGAGTCGGGGAAAGTGCCTAAGGAGTAGCGGACCGGGGCGGTGGTTCCCCCGTTCAAAAAGGGGGACCAGAGGGTGTGTGCCAATTACAGGGGTATCACACTTCTCAGCCTCCCTGGGAAAGTCTACTCAAAGGTACTGGAAAGGAGGGTTCGGCAGATAGTCGAACCTCAGATTGAAGAGGAACAATGCGGATTCCGTCCTGGTTGTGGAACAACCGACCAGCTCTTTACTCTTGCAAGGATCCTGGAGGGGGCCTGGGAATATGCCCATCCAGTCTACATGTCTTTTGTGGATCTGGAGAAGGCGTCGGACTCGTTCCAGGTGGGGGTTGTCACCAATCCAGATTGTAACTTTTATGGACAGGATATCGAGGCGTAGTCTGGGTGGGGAGGGGTTGCAGTTCGGTGGGCTGGGGATCTCATCGCTGCTTTTTGCAGATGATGTGGTCCTGATGGCATCATCGGTCTGTGACCTTCAGCACTCACTGGACCGGTTCGCAGCCGAGTGCGAAGTGGTTGGGATGAGGATTAGCACCTCTAAATCTGAGGCCATGGTTCTCAGTAGGAAACCGATGGAGTGCCTCCTCCGTGTAGGGAATGAGGCGTTACCCCAAGTTAAGGAGTTCAAGTATCTCGGGGTCTTGTTCACGAGTAAGGGGACAATGGAGCTGGACATTGGCTGGAGAATCTGAGAAGCAGGGGCGGTATTGCATTCGCTTTACTGCATCGTTGTGACGAAAAGAGAGCTGAGTCGGAAGGCAAAGCTCTCAATATACCGGTCAGTTTTCCTTCCTACCTATGGTTATGAAGGCTGGGTCATGACCGAAAGAACAAGATTGCGAGTACAAGCGGCTGAAATGGGTTTTCTCAGAAGGGTGGCTGGCTTCTCTCTTATGGATAGGGTGAGAAGCTCAGCCATCCGTGAGGAACTCTGAGTAGAGCCGCTGCTCCTTTGCATCGAAAGGGGCCAGTTGAGGTGGTTCGGTCATCTGGTAAGGATGCCCCCAGGATCTCTCCCTAGGGAGGTGTTCCAGGCACATCCAGCTGGGAGGAGACCTCGGGTAGGCCCAGGACTAGGTGGAGAGATTATATTTCGGCACTGGCCTGGGAACGCCTCGGGATCCCCCAGTCAGAGCTGGCAAATGTGGCTCGGGAAAGGGAAGTTTGGGGTCCCCTGCTGGAGCTGCTGCCCCCCGACCCGATAGCGGTTAAGCGGATGAAGATGAAATGAGGGATGAATAGGAAATGTATAGTAATTGGCAACATTTTATTTAAATAATATTTGTGTCAAACTTTGCTTTCGGCAAATAATCCTTCATTTGCAGCAATTACAGCCTTGCAGACCTTTGGCGATTCTACTTGTACATTTTTTGGGTAATTTGAAGAGATTTCACCCCATGCTCCTGAAGCACCTCCCACAAGTTAGATTGGCTTGATGGGCACTTGCATACCATACGGTCAAGCTGCTCCCACAACATCAATAGGGTTCAGATTCGGTGACTGTGCTGGCCACTCCATTATAAACAGACTACCAGCTAACTGCTTCTTCCCTAGATAGTTCTTGCATAGTTTTGAGGTGTGCTTTGGCTCATTGTCCTTTTTGGCTCATTGTCCGTACACAGGGTGTGGCATCGTGTTGCAAAATTTAGTTATAGTCTTCCTTTTTCAAGATCCCTTTTAACTTGTACAAATCTCTCACTTTACCACCACCAAAAACCATCACATTGCTTCCACCATGCTTGACAGATGGCGTAGAGCTTTCCTCCAGGATCTTTTTATTTGGTCTGCATCTGACAAATGTTCTTTGTGATCTGAACACCCCAAACTTAGATTTATCTGTCCAACGCTTTTTTCCCAATCTTCCTCTGTCCAATATCTGTGTTCTTTTGCCCATCCAAATCTTTTCATTTTATTGACCAGTCTGAGATCTGGCTTTTTTTGTTGCAACTCTGCCTAGAAGGCAAGCAACCTGGAGTTGCCTCTTCACTGTTGACATTGAGAAAGGTGTTTTGTGGGTACTATTTAATAAACTACCAGTTGAGGACCTGTGAGGGGTCTGTTTCAAACTTGACACTCTAATGTATTTGTCCTCTTGCTCAGTTGTGCACCAGGGTCTCCCACTTCTCTTTTTACTTTTATTAGAGCCAGTTTGTACTGTTCTGTGAAGGGAGTAGTACACAGCTTTGTATGAGATCTTCAGATTCTTGGCCATTTAAGAATTGAAATAACCTTAATTTCTCAGAACAAGAATAGACTGACAAATTTCAGAAGAAAATGATTTGTTTCTGGACATTTTTAGCCGGTAATTGAACCTACAATTGCTCGTGCTCCAGATACTCAACTAGTCTAAATTAAACTCCTGGAACACAGAAGTGACGGTTGCTTATAATGGGCCTCTGTACAGCTGTGTAGATTTTCCATATAAAATCAGCCGTTTCCAGATACAATAGTCATTTACAACATGAACAATGTCTACACTGTATTTCTGATTAATGTGATGTTATTTTCATAGACAGAAAACTTTTCTTTAATGAACAAGGACATTTCTAAGTGACCCCTAACCGTTGAGTGGTATTTATGTATATGTTAATGTTTTTGGTTGTTTGTAACAGTTATTAGTCGCTATCTGTCATGTGGAAACATTAGATGTCCATTTCTGACATGGATGTAACCTACAGAAAGTCTGCACTTCCTTGAACCTTTTCACATTTGATCATGTCAATGTCTCAGCGTTTCATGCATTAAAATGAGGATTTCCTCTTATGTACGTACACCATATTCTACACTGTGATTTCTAAAGACCAAAAAACTATTACAATGAATAAGTCTCCACCCCCTTGATTAATTAATTGCACATTTGGCAATAATTCAAGTCTGTGGGGATAGGTCTCTACTCACTTTGCTCATATCTGGAGAAGTTTCTTGGAGGGGGTCCATGTACAACAACAATCAAGTTATGCAACACATTTTCAGTTGGATTGGTGTCAGGATTGTCGTTATCAGGGAACACTATTTCAAAAAAGTTCAACGATGTGCAGACTAACTGTAAAGCACTGTGCGCTCTTGATTCATGCAGTGTCATGGCAGTCCCAGCCACGGTCATTTACTTCACGTGCTACGACCAGCTGTGTGCTGCCCTGAAGGTCAGAATGGGGTCACACGCCGATGAGGCTCCTCTACTAGCAGGCGCCCTCGCCAGAGGTGAGCCGACACCTATGACCGTTCACCCTAAACATTATGGAGACCCCTTTTTGATATGATAAATAAATGAAAGTACTCCACGTTCTGCGTGTGTTCACCGGCTCGCTGTGAGTGCTGCTTATCCGTTCCCTCTGTCTCTATCTGTGAGTCAGTGGGCTCTGTGACAGTGATCAGTCCATTGGAGCTGATCCGTACTAAGCTGCAGGCCCAAAGACAGTCGTACAGGGAGCTGAGTGAGGTCATCCGCTCTGCAGTACAGGCAGAGGGCTGGCAGTCTCTCTGGAGGGGCTGGGGACCCACACTGCTCAGAGATGTCCCTTTCTCAGGTAGACAAATCACGCAATCTGTCTCTCTCTCTCTAGGGTAGACTACCATGTGACTCCCTGTCGTACTCTCCTCACTGTCTGTCTAACTGAAGGAGCTCCATGGTGTCTGTTTCCTCCTCAGCTATGTACTGGTATAACTATGAGAAGGGCAAGGCGTGGCTGTGCGAGCACTACCATACCAGAGAGCCAACGTTTGCCATCACCTTCTTGTCCGGAGCAGTGTCTGGATCAGTGAGTATTTTAGCGGTGCTCTCGGCTGAATTTGAATTCTTCTCTCGTGTACCTGAGTATTGATCATAGCTGTAAATATCTCATGTTCTATTTTTGTACCTTTTAGATCGTATTTCAGCTTTTGTAACTCTTCTGCGGTGCTACACATTGGAATACCAGCACGGGGCAGCGTTCATATCATGTCATTGTTGACTCTATTGCTCTCTCCCTCCAGATCGCTTCTATAGTGACGCTGCCCTTTGACGTTGTCAAGACCCGGAGGCAGGTGGAGATAGTGGAACTTCAGGAAATGAATTGTGGGTATAGAACTCCCGGGCTGATCACCTGAGTCATGGTATTCTGCTCTGATGTGTTTTATGAGGCGTAGTGAGTGATGTTGATCTGTAGTGGTCCTGTAATGGTTGTGTGGGTGTTTCTATAGTGTCGTCCAGGGCTTCCTCCTCCACTCTCACTGTGATGAGCAGGATTGTGGCTGAGAACGGCATTGGCGGCCTGTTTGCAGGTGGGTTATGTTACGGGACTTTTTTCCCCCCAAAAACACACAGTTACCACAACCTGGATGGACTTCTAACCCATGATCCTTTCTTCTCCTCACCCATCCTCCCCCGTTTTACTGCCTCTCTCCTACTGTGTCTGTCTCCCAGGTTTCCTTCCCAGGCTCATCAAGGTCGCCCCAGCCTGTGCAATTATGATCAGCAGTTATGAGTTTGGCAAGGCCTTCTTCCGCAAGCACAACCAAGAGAGGCTGCTGGTCCCTCAGCAGACCAGCAACACCTGACCTGGCTAGGGCCTCTTACACGGACCGCAGACAAAGCCAGTACCTAGAACCTGTGTGTTTCCTTGGATCCTTAGACATTTCCAGATGTAGTATGCTTGCCTGTGTCCTCCCAACTACGTGGACACTCCAGCGCCCCTCACTGTTATGAAGTGTTCAAGCATGTGATTTCGTCAGGGATTGCAAGTGGAAGTAATAGCCGTTTAGCTTAGCTGGTAGAGCATGATGCTTGGAGGTGTGGACTTGATTCCATAGGATTACCAGCTAGTAGGCTACAAAACTAAATGAAGAGTTTATTTTAGTCTGCTAGCTAGCTACTGTAGCAACAGTTCACTATCACAATGACAAACTTTGAATGAAGCTATTGCTGCATTGTGCTGCTAATAGTGTAGTGGTTGGGGCACAAGACACATGCCTGTCACTCCGGGAATTTCTCACAACTTTTTTATGGGCTTATGGAGGTCAAGTTTAAGCAGGAACTTCTACGCATTTTGGCGTAAATGTGTGGGGGCCCGAGGCCCTCTCAGAACTTCATTTTGTCCCAAATATTGTCAGACAATCAATTGTATTACTACTTAATTTTAAACTCGATGAAAGTATAATGCACTGAAATTAGAGAGAACATTTCTAGAATTAATTAAATGTATTTTGTTGCCAAATCTTTTACTCATTTGCATATTCACAACTATGTAACAAATATTTCCTCAGGCCCATATTAATGTTTTGTTATGAAGTGCATTGAATATGTTGGCCTCTAGGTGGTATCAGAGAATTATATGTGAGAAGAAAATGCCCATTCTTATAGGACAAGAAAACATTTTTTTTAAATGTTTTCTTTCATGTAGTTGGATGTTTTATTACATAACAGGTGTGTAAAGTACATCACACTGTGACTTTCTCTCCTTCTGACTGCTCACACTGGGCTTCAACCAGTGGCCCTATGCTTTACCACACGTGACTGTCCTCTGACAACATTCCAACAGGTTGAGCCACTAAATTAATCTTGGATGGTCCATATTTGTGACATTTCAAGCCAACGGTAGAATGAGAAAACTGCATCTTCATAAGTCATGTGCACAGTGCGTACTGGGGTCTTCGAGATCTAGAGGTGATCATTTCTTGTTCATGGTCTGCAACACATAGAACCCCCTCTGATTGATGTCAGTGTTTTCCGTTTCCTCATCTTCGCAATCATAATGCATGAAGGTTTTTTTCAGTGCCATTTTAAATCATTGTATTGAATTACATTCTTCTTATGAGTTCCACCTCTTAATGAATCTTAGTTTAAACCTGCGCTTGGCCAGATATTGACTGTGAGACGCTGTACATGCTTTCAGAAATTTTCTGTGATTTTTATATTGTTCAATGTAGTATATTCTACAAGAATCATGTGAAATGTCACATTTTGAAAGTTTGTGCAGAAATACGTTGACAGTAAAACTACAATTTTGAATTGTGAAAAGTTAAATCAGTTGTTTTTATTGATAAGGGATTACATTTATTAATGCATTCTATTAATCATTTTACTTTAGTCTAAATAAAACTATGTTTTTACCATTTGAAAAACATACTACATGAGCAAAACTAAATCCTGTGTAACATGTGATCTCATATGTGGGAGGCACCCAGGATAAGCAGCCTCACACAGCTTCAGTACACAACAACAACAGATTAGGTTGGACCAGCCAGTGATCAGCGCTGTTCAGCTGTAACAGAGGCTTTCCCTGGTAGGATCCTGGCAGGGTAAACATCACTGCCAATATTGATGTATGGAAAGACTTTTTCAGTAAAATTGTGGGTGAACATGTGTAGGTGTGTGTTATGATCAAGGTCCACAAATGACAGAGTTTGTCTGGCCCAGTCCAGCTGTATTCTGATCGTCCGAGGTTTCCGTTCCAGAGTCAGGACAATCTGAGGCTCTGTTTGGCTGCGGGCCCAGTATCTATTGTTATAATAACCTACACGCCAGAGGCCAGTCTGCACTGGTCCCTTCCTCTGGACAGACTGAGAGACCACACCCACAAACCATACTGTATTCTCTCCAACATCCGTATCCCAGCTATGTGTCCCTGAATCAAAGCCCTCGGACCCCAGGACCATTCGATAGTTATCAAACCTCTCCGGGTTGTCAGGAAGCAACCGTATCCCATCGCTGAATCTCATACTGGTCAAGTCATCCGAGAGGATGAGTCGTGGATGCGCTGTGTTGGGGTCCAGAATCACAGGATCTGAACAGAGAGAAGGGAGACCTTCAGAAAATTGTTTACTGAAAGATCTTTGCGTGAGAATCATTTGTATTTGTTTTGTGAAGATGTCAATTTTTTTTTGCGAAGATTAACATTTGTAAGAATAAAATCAGTCTCACTGTATTGAACAGTCTTCAGCATCATCTCCAAGACTTGGAACTGCAGGTTGCCCAGATGCTTGGCCACATCTATCAGTGCTCCTGAATCCAACTCTGGGTTAGGCCTCGCGCTCTGGGCTCTACAACCACATTCAGAAGTTAGTTCCGTGGCGGGATTAGGTTCAGAACCACAGAGACAGGAGATGGGTCACTTAACTCTCCACCCTTAATCTGCAATGTGGTGGAGAATGACAAAAATGCCTCACCGCTTCGGTGTGTCCTTGTAGGTCTGCAGCAGGACATTAGAAACAATAAAATCACATCAATCATATCAGCTCATCAATAAATGTATCGTAAAAAGATTGGAGATAGCAGAGATGTTGGTCCTTACCAGGAGGAAGGAGATGTCATCAGATACCAGGTCCCTCTTTATGCCTCCTATTTCTTCTAGGATGAACGCCATCTCTCTGTTCATATCTTCAACTTTGTTCTTCATCCTCAATAGCTTTTCTTCCTTTTCCTCCTTTAGAGATGCCATCCTGGCTGCCTTTTCATGTCTCAGAAACTGGTGGAGCTTCGCAAAGTCCTCCTCTATTTGTTGCACTATCTGCTGGGCCTGGCTCTAAAGACAGTGGCTGCTTTTACACAGGCAGCTCCAATCTGATCTTTTTGACTTATTAGTCTTTTGACAAATCAGTCCAGCTAAGAAAAACATCTGATGTGAAATATCTGATGTGACTCATCAAGAGAACAACAAGGCAATGAGAAACACCAGACATGATTACTTTGGGTTACCTGGAGGTGTGTCCCATCTGTCCAATAAAGTAGGTATTCAGCAATATTGTTGTCCATTTAGGGCACACGTTTTGGCTCAAACCAAATGCACATTATGTAGATTAATCTATATTTTATATACTGCATGGTAAAATAACCAAAGCATTCTTACCTTAATAAGCTCTGTTGTTTGTTCAAAGGTATGTTTAACATCCATAAATCCCTCCAGCTTCTCCTCTAAGGGCTTCAGTCCATTCTCTAAGAGCATCCCCTACAAATCAGTTTTTCCTTTACTTATGCGTCTGTACACATCATGCTTCAGTGCATCTGAAACAAGGCCTTAAAAAGGTTAACATGCACTTTTAAAGAGAACATAATGAGGTAGGTGAGCTGGATGATCAGGAGCTGTACGTTGCTACAGTACAGACATTTGCTAGTAGAGCCTGATCCTGATCATTAGGAGTATTCAGTTTGGTATCATACCTTGCGATCCAGAGCAGCCTCATCTACTGGGATACACTTGTGTGTTTTGTGTTTACTGGACCGCTCACACACCGAACACACAGGCTCTTCATGGTCTAGACAGAATAGTGTGAATATCTTGCTGTGCAGACTGCAGACAGGCCTTTTAACGGAAACTTTCTCCCCCGACATGCTCCGGTTCTTCAGCACAAGGACGGTCGAATCCTTATGGCATTTAACCCCGCACAGTGGGCATTCTCATGATTCCCTCTGCTTCCAGTACAACTCCAGACAGGCTGTATGGCAGCTATGGCCCCATGACAGCAGGACAGGATTCTTCAGGGTCTCAGAGCCCACAGGGCAGGGGAGGGGAGATCCCACTTGGGGACAAGGGCCTTGTAAGCCATTGTCACACTCCCTTATGGTCTTCAGAGTGAGAATCACATGGGAGACTTCAGATATCTGTGTAACGCCGGCACCGTACTCTTTAACACATGTAAAGCAAGGTAATCTGATCTGAGACAGGAAACAAAACATGAGTGCTCCCCCTTTGGTAGAGGCAAATCTATATTTGCTAAAAATAAAACATTTTCTCTCAGCTGTTTGTATCCATCTTGATCAGTGAGCAGGGTTTTAAATATCTGTGTTAATAGAGATTCCTCTTGTGAACTCCTGTGGTAATTTGAGTGCTATAGTGACAGAAGAGGTCAATAAACTCCTGTTTAATGTTACTGTGATGGACTTTATTTTGGACAGACACAATGGTTGTGGCAGGAAAAGGACATGGAGATGTGTACATGGTTGTGATACATATTAAACTACTTCATACAGATTAATACTGAATACAATGCTGTGCAAATAAATACATTCCGAAAGACCTTACATATATTAAGTTAATTTCAAAGGACAAATGTAGTCATGTAATGTGCAAAATCACAAGAAAGTAGAGCGCACGTGCATAGACCCAGAACATTCCTCACGTGGCTCTGATCAAAATAAACCACAAAGCTGTCAGAGAAACAACATTCTCATTTAATATAGACTAACGTGTGTTGAACCTAATGAGTTTAATTGAATAAAGACTTAGCATGTTCAACCTATCCAAACTCACTGACACCTGTAGGACAGCAAACGTTTCCTGAGAGCACAATCAACACGCTATGATACGTAATGAAACCATTCAACATAGAACACAGTATGATTTAGATGGATTGTGTGTGAGATACATTCAATGTCATCAATAACATGGGCTACAAATAAAGCACTACAGAGGATGACAGTTTAATTAGAAGACAGAAGCCGAGTTCTCTAGATATTTCGAGGCCCATCCAACATGGACAGATGATTGAGTGAATGCTCTATGCCGTGATAGAATGAGACAATTGGGATAGTCAATATCTCTGGTGGGAATACAATATACTTTAATAAGTCCATTCTATGAAAGGTATTTCTATGGTCGCTGACCTGCTATGGCCATATCATAGCGCTCAGTGGAGTTGCCAGGGTAACAGGACAGGAACAGCTGCAGGATGATCAGGCACAAATAGAAGGCTACAGGTTTTGACCAGCTCAGAGAAACACACCTTCTGCCCTTAACAATCTAAAACCAGTCTTAAGGCAATTCCTCAAGTTTTATCAATCTGCTAAATCTGATACTGAACACTGTGAGAAGAGGTCAGATAAAGATATTCTGGAACCAATAACTTATAAAAAAATACACCATTTGTGGTTGAAGCTTGCATACAGGGTCTGTGTTTAGATACATCTCTTGTGATAAAGCACTCCCCCGACTGGCAGGGTGGAAATACTTCCGCTTTAGTGACTATTGAAAGGCTGCATTCAGTGTGTAAAGTGTGGTTCTGATATCTTTTTCTTGGTCTGCAATGATTTGAACTTATTGGATAGATAACGGCAAAATGGTAGATGACAACCGGAAATGTCTTTCAACTGTCTGGTTCTTTTCATATCAGTGCAGATACATAAAAAAAGGCTAATTTGGGGTCCTTAATTCCTAATAAACCAGAAGCCTGAATATTGATTGGCTTAAAGTTGTGGTTTATGAGACAGAAATATATATATTTTGTTTATTGATTGCATCGGTAACTGATAATACTTACAAGGAACCTTTGGTGTTTGTGGTTCTTGGCCAAAACACCAGGACTAAGTACTGTGTCTGGGCACTCAGAGTTGTATCGTGCATAAGAACAGCCTTTAGCCATGGTATACTGACCAAATAGCACACCCCTGTAGTTACAACAGGCTCCTCTTTTGAGTTCTATGCTCTATGTTCTATGTTTAGTGTTGATCTAAATGGAATTCCAGGATCCAGACTCTGTGTGCTATAATCACATCAGCAGGGTCCTAGGCTGGCCAAAGGTGGTAGGGCGGAATGTTATTCAAAACTTGGTTCCAATTCCAGGATCCAAATCAAGTGGTTTCCTGGCTGCAGGCAGTAGGCTAAGTCCCCTAGTCTCCAGTTCTAGGATGGAGTGAGGCCAGGACTTGTCATCTCTATGGTGGGGCTAGCCAAACACTCACTGGACTTCAGGCTGGCCAGAGACTTACAACTCGCTACAGACTGCAGAGACCCACACAGGCCTCTCAGTGAGGGGGTGTCCTCCTTACCTGAGAAAGAAAAGCCGGGGTCAGAACACATGCACTAAATTAAATAATTTATTGTTAACAGGTGTCAGTGTGTACACACGCTCGCATACACACCATGGTGGTGCCAGTGGGAGTTGGCAGGTCGGGCCTCCAGACTGTGTGTGTTGAGGGGCCCCAGGGAGGTCTGAGAGAGGCTCATATCAGCAGAAAGCTGCTCCAGGCTCTGGAAACTCTTTCTGTAGAACATACACACACACAGGTATTAGTCTGGACATCTAAATTGTCTGGCGGACACATATGTAAAATGTTTAAATATTTTGTCAGAGTACCTCACAGCCACAGTATTTTAAACTATCGAGCTGTGTTAACCCATTTGGGTGGACAACAAAAACGTGTACTATGATGTAAATATTATTTACATACTCCTCCCACTGTCCCACTCTCTTCCTGTACAGCAGGGTATCCAAGGCAACGGCATTGGTATCCATGGCACTGGGTGAAGGCCATTGATTGGTTAGATGTGTGGTCAGTTCTTGTCTGGACTGCAGGTCATGGTTCTTCAGTACCGTTCTTCAGCAGGAGAAACACAAACACGCACAAACACAATATAAACCTCAAGGGGCCCTACTCAACCTGAGGTTAATACATTTAGTCTTAATGGCTGGCTGCTAGCTTCTCACAGGCTGGCACACTTTTCCATGGGGCTCAGAACAACCTGCTGACCACATAACTGTATCAGATTACCGATTCCCTATTAGCCAAATAAAACACTCAATGATACAACACATTTTCAAAGGATGTGCAGTAAACATCAAGGGATGTGCAGTAAACATCAAGGGATGTGCAGTAAACATCAAGGGATGTGCAGTAATCTTGATAATAAAGAATTTAATGGAATTGTTCACCAAAATATCAGTACGATGGATTTGTTTCTTACCCTGTAAGCATTCTATGAACACATTATGACAGCAATCAAAGATTTGGTTTTGTTCACCGTGCATGGTTTTCATTGTGGCCCAATGCAAACCATGGAAGCAATCTCTGCATTATGGTCTCTTTCTGCTGTCTTTACCAGATATAATCAGTGGCCCAGCAGTTCATCCTGAGCTACGTGGTTAATTACTTATATTTGACCTATGAGAAGTCAGCAGCTAGCCATTGGGCCACAGGAATAAACTACACAGAAGTGCGTGAGTGTGGCCAATCCATCATACTGTGAATACAGCAACACTGTGTTCTAGGAACATTTTATTCCGTTCCGAAATAGGGTCTCTCTTGGCAAACTCTTCCCTTCTGCTTTTTTATCCAAACCTTCTCCCTTTATGTCTGGTTCTCACTCTATTTCTACTCTACTTCCCTCCCCCCAATCTCTAGAGTCTGTAAATCCAATATCCCTGACTGATCATTGGTTGGAGAGATGACACTGCAGTTTAAATCCCTGCAAGACCCAGACTAAAATATTCATCACAAAAGGTGAAAAGGTAGAGATTAAATTGACAACATTAATCACACTCTGAGTGATAAACTTCCACCAAACCCCAAAGTATCTCCTCTGTACACAGTCATTCCACCCACACACACACACACACACACACACACCCACACCCACCCACCAACCGACTCTCTGACTGTGTTTAAAATGTCAGCCTCACAGCTGGCAATATTCCCCCAGCTTAGATAGACACAGATACACACGCTCTTAGCACACACTCACAAACTCACAGAAACAAAGACACACGCACTCATATCCACTCACAGCTGGTGCTGCAGCTCCAGTATGACGTATTCCAGTTGTTCCTTCTCCAGTGTGTGTGTAAGGTGCGTGTCTGCTAGTCTGTGCTGTAGTGCCTCATTCTGAGACACGGCGTGAGACAGCTGGGCCTCTCTCAGACGAACCATCTCTTCAAGATAACTCTGGAACACACACAAAATGTAGTTTGTCTTATTCAGCAACAAAACAGACAAACAAGAGGGAATATGTCTTTTGTTGTTGAGGAGAGAAGGCTCTGCGCGCTCCACTCCAGGGTGGTTGGATCAGACGACGTGTGTGTTTTCCCACAGTAGAAACCCGACGCTCATCCTGACATTTAGAAATCGAACCTTCCAATAATTCCTCCCAAGACACACCACAACCTTAGAGTCTCGCAGTCTAACATTCAAAAATATACGAAGGCATCCAGTCATCTGTCTCTTGTTACAGTGCCTATTGCAGTCTTCTGACACAAATACAAACACCCACACTGTGTACACACACACACACACACAGACAGACAGACTGACACACTGTGCACACATACAGACTGACACATTTTGTACACACACACACGGTCATTACCTTCTGCTCCAGGGCCAAGCGGTATTTCTGCTCAAGTCGTTTACACTTGCTAACCCAGCTGCTCTGCTCAGTGAAGATGGCTGCCGCCGTGCTGGCCACCATGTTTTCTGGGGTGCTTTTCTCACTGCCGCTGCTGCCCAGCGTCCTTAACTCCTCCTCGTCACTGCTGATGCTGTCCGCACTACACAGGAGGCAAGGGCACTCTGCAGACAGCCTCTGAACCACCGGACAAAATGGACAGGGGAGGGGCACAATAGTGTGGAAAGGGTTCAAATCCTGAAGCCCACATACCTCTGAACGAACTGTAGATAGGGCGTATAGTCAATCACAGCTGGGTAGCTTCCGTCCAGACCCTCCCCTTTTAGACAGAAGCTAAGGATCAGAGGGAGAAACACTGCTCATGGGAACCCGAGGTCTGACTCTGCCAATCGAGAATAACCAAACACGTCATATGAGTACCTGAAGTCGATGGTGTTGAGACCCAGGAGTGTGTCTGCTAGCAGGTCAGCCTCCTCACCTAACATGAGGGCCCCCTCCTCATAGCACCGTCTACACACAACACAGAAGACACAAACATATTAAAGGTCCACCCTCATAACACCTAAGATCCAAACACTTCACACAGACATGTTTACATTGACGATGTAACTGACACGGGACTGGAGGCTTTGTACTGGCCTCACGTCAATGATTTGCGTAAGAAAGAGCCAAACCTGGTGGTTTTAAAGTCCCTCAGGGCGGAAGAGATGTACTCAGAGAGCCTTTTCTCCATCAGCACCAGGCGGATCCAAGCCCGGCCCTGTGGGCACACACTTCTTAAGTTTTCATTATACATCAGGAGGCCTGTAGTAGCTCTTTAAACAGACGTCATTAAAACACACACACACACATACTGCCCTGCTATGTATTTCCTAATTAGCCAGTCAGCTGATTGGGTTAGATCACCTGCTTGCGTGTGGGTGTCTGACTGCTCTTCTACAGCACCATAGTATTAACTGTTGATCGGTGGCCATTTTAACAAGGCTTCTAAACAAACCAGCCTTTTGTTGTATGTGTATTTCCATCCAGCTAATAAAAATGAGTTGTGTATATATGTGTGTGTGTGTGTGTGATTGTGATTTGTGAGATTATTAACGTTGTCATTAAGTTCCAGGACTAAAGGATTTGGAGCAGGACCATAATACTCTCTCGTGACCATTCTTTCACTCACCCTAGTCCCGGGGGAAGAGTACGTTCTCAGTGTTTTCACACGCCCAAGCTATGCAGGAGCATACATAATCATGTTCTAACACAGCCCAGCTCTGGAGCAGCGTACATTCCCTAATGTTCTCACACACCTTAGCTCTGGAGGAGCGCACGTTCTCCATGCTCTCAATGCTGTGGATGCAGCTGTGAGGAACCTTACTACAGGCTGCTTTCACATAGTCCCAGAAACTCCGAGGACTCTCATAACCAAACCATGTAGTCAGACCTGGGAGAAGGGCAAGAGAGGGAGGGGTGTATGGGGGGAGAGAGAAGAAGAAAAGGAGGGAAGGGTGTATGGGGGGAGAGCGAAGAAGAAAAGGAGGGAGAGGTGGACAAGGGTGAGAAAATAAATGTCTCTTGTCATTTTGAATCCTTTCCCCAATAACTCTGATGTAGTCCAATTGGGAAGGGCTTTTAGTGTGGTTGTTTGCGTATTCCTACCTTTGAGTCTGTGACTCAGTATCTGTTCCAGGATGGAGACAAAGTTGGTGAACTCTGGAGACGAGTCGTCTATGGTCTCCAAGCAGGATCGGTTGATCAACGTCTTCACTGAAAACCTACAAACACCCACACACCCACACACACACCCACACACAACCATCTCTACTGGTGTTTCAATAGGGTCAGTGAGTTCCTGTCTGATACGCTGTTAAATGTGACTCTAGGGAGAGATAATTTCCTACTGAGCAGATAATTTAAAGGATTAAGGAAACACTCTCTCTACTGCAAAGTTGATCAACAGAGTAAGTACACTGCCTTAAAAGATCCTCAGATGTCCATATAATCATTCCACAGACGCATTTGTATGTACAGTCCATGTAAGCGCCTAGATCAGGGCTTCCCAACCCTGTTTCTGGAGATCTACTGCCCTATAGGTTCTCTCCACTCTAATTTAGCACACCTGATTATAATAATTAGCTGGTAAAAAGCTTAACTTGAGTTAGTCAAAAATGAGGTTGGAGAGAAAACCTACAGCCATCCCTGTTCTTGTCCACCTGGTTGTACAGCTGATCTGAATTCTACCAAAAGACCCTGGACACCACCTATCGCCCACCTGCATTTATTGACTCACCGACTCTGGTCAGCTGAACATGCAAAAACATTGACATGGCTCAAAAAGATAATTTACTCTTATAATCTTCACCCAGCACAGCCAGAAGAGGACTGGCTCTTCTCTAGGTTTCTTCCTAGGTTCAGACCCGTACTAAAGAATGTTCCTCTCCGCTGTGCATCCATTTTGTGTTGTTGCTTGCATTTGGGTCTTCAGTATGGTTGTCTATATAAGCACTTTGTGACAACTTCTGATGTAAAAAGGGCTTTATAAAATAGATTTGATGGATTTATTGATTAGGCTCTCTAATCTGTGTTGAAATAATTAACACAAAGGAGAGTTTATGGGAAAAAGAAGAAGCAAAAACAGAAAATGAGTCAAAAAGGTAAACACTGCCTCAAAGGACAGCAGTGTTCTAGAATATTGGAGGGATTCAACAAGTTTTGACCCAAGCCTGTTCCTGTTGTTGTCCTCATTCACACCTAATTGTTCTCGCTAGCTCATTTCATGTTTTCTCCGCACAACTCTTTTCTCGCTCTCTCTCTCTGTCCCTGTCTCTTTCTCTCCACCTACCTTATATATTGAAGGTGAAAAGACACGTTTCCTTTTAAAGTTGATGAGAGCATCAATATTGCCATTGAAGGCATCCGCCATTATATTGTAGTCAAGTGGGTGAGACTTTCAACTTTAAGGGGAACAGCATGACATCATACTCAGACAGAACAGATACAGTTATACTGTTTGATGAGAAATAGACTTTAGATTAATAATTCAGGAAATCCTCCGACATTATTCCCTGAGTCACAGCCTACATGCAGTAAATCTCCAGTTCAACATGATACAAAAATCGTCGGGAACAAATGTAAAAATGTTCGGTTACACTCGATGTTTAGAAATATAGACTGTACCACAAATGGGCTTACCCATTAACATTATCCATACACACAACAGTCAGTCTGGCGAGAATGTCTTCATATCTCTCCAGACTGATTAGTAAATTAACACAATTTAGCCTCTGCATTATTTTACCTGCAGACTGTGAGTAGGTTCTTCCTCTCCACAACTGCGCTTCTAGCAGCACCCCGCTTGCGAGCTATATGCAGACCAAGGCTGAATGACGCCATCCTCGCTACTGTCAGTTGTTTCTCCCCGGTGTAAGTGCGCAATGTTGTTTATCGTCGTATTTCTTTCCTGTCCATAGACTGGGCTCTACCGGTGCACGCTGCCGCCCGCGGGATCAGCGTCACACTGGCGCGCTGGCTCGTTTGTTGACAGTCAACGTAGCTATCGTATACATGGGATGGAGAGGGAGCTCGCTGTCACTACCAGCAGAGGGAAAGTGGAAAGATAATGGACATTTATATTTTCAGGGACATTGGGTAAGAGTGGGAGAAGGGGAGATAAATGGAGCGAAAGAGAGTGAAAGAGGGAGAATGGATGTTCAAAGTGGCGAGGAATTGAAGCGGTTTAGGTTGAGTACCTGATATTGCTCCACTATGGTAACCTTAATAATATGGGGAAATTAAATAGTTATGGGTGGATTTCAAATGTAACAACCGACTTCGTTCTTCTACAACTGCAACGATTAAGGCTGGTTTGATTTAGGACTGGTTTAGGCCACTGAAAATGTCTGACATGAAACATATATCTCTATTGGGCCTACTGCATCTGGAATCAGTCGCTGTCCACAGTCTTGTGGTTCTGAAACGTAAGATAGCGCTTATTTTAGGTTGCCACCGTCCTTGGTCCTGAATCTTGATCTCCGATTTACTGGTGCATTGGTTTGTATGTTTAACTTTTATGGCTCTACTTGTGACAAAAATGTCAAACCCAGTCTATACAATGTATATCCTACGACTGTTGATTTGTATTATATTTTGGATAATATGAATGAAGAAAACAACTTAAGTTTTGACATAATTTTGGGATCAGGTGTTTGGCCACATAAAAACAAGTTATTCCTGTGTTTTTCTGTTTAATGATAGACATGATGTACGTGTTTGTGTACAGGTCGATGGGGACACACAGTGGACATGGAGTGAACTGCAGTTTAGTAAGGGGAAAGACTACATTTTTCAGTGTAACATTAATACTCTTCAGAGTGGACGCGTATACACACTGAAACCAGTGGAATAACAGTGAACTGATGCCCTTAGGAATACGGGGCCTATTTTAGTTAAACAAATCACATTTAAAATGTCATATCACTATATAAAACGTTCTCCCGCTCATGGACTTCAAAAAAACATTTCAGTATGGAGAACGCTGCCACTTTCCTTGCTGTGAAGAACGCGTGAAATTAAATTGCTTTCTTACGCAGTTTCTTACACTTATTCCCAGAGGCGTCGCTAGGATCACAATACATTCGGAGTCTACACCTCCCGCAAATTTCTTTGCAAATTTCTGTGGTCATATTTTAGCATCATCCAACTGGTTTAGAAATGAGCATGGGGATTGCAACCCCTATTCTATTGGCGTAGTGTTTTTTCCCCCGTCAGCCTTTATAAACATTCTCATGATCTCATCACAGCCCAATCCATATTTGGAAGCAAATTAAATAACATTTTAGTCTTCGACTAATGTCACTCTTGTTTTTGATAATTAATAAGCCCTCAGCGTTGTTGCCTAGATTATTTATTTGTTGGCTTCCAAGAGGGATCCACACTGTGGGCGATCTATACAGAGATGGAACTATAGCTTTTTTTTGATCAACTGAGGGAAGATAATGACTTCCCTCAAAATAACTTGATATCTAAAGGTTGGGTTGTATGTAAACATCTCCATTCTTGTCAAAAATACTAAGCCCTCTATGTTTGATAGGCGATTCAACATATGCTCAATATAAAGAAAACGTATATATATATATATATATATATATATATATATATATATATATATATATATATATATATATATATATATATATATATATATATATATATATATATATATATATGACACATTTCAATCATAATTTCAACCCTCCCAACACAGAATCTTTCAAAGCGAAACGGTTTCGGAAAAAAACTATGGAATATATCCGCAATCAATCAACTCAACTTTTATTGTATTGTTTTAAAGTAATCAACTCGGAAATTCTTCTGTAGGCTCAATGCCTTCAAAATCGTAATTATGTGATAACACACACAGTGATGTTTTTGACATGAATGTATGATTTAAAATCTCTTACATCTGTGATTACATATTGGTTGTATCATTCATTAAACAGTGACATCACTTTATGTTATGCACTTATTCTGCACTTATTCTGAGTCAGAGTGTGATGACAAACCAGGAAGTGATGTAAGTGTATTATATCCCCTTCCTTATTAGGAGCTTCCACATGTAATGCTTCATTGTTCAATTGTTCAATGCTTTATTGTGTGAACGTCATGTTAGTTCATAATATGAAAGGAATAATCAAAAATTACCGAAGAGCGAAAACAATCTGAACAAAGGCAACATGTGATTCATAATATCAACAGTTAATCAAATAATATAAAATAGAAAAGTAAGAGAAGGAAACAGATCATGTGCTCTGTGTGTTTTCGGATTATAAAACAAATGTCATGGAACACATGTCTATGATCCAGGTCTAAAAGTTACCAAAAGTTCCCACAACGGTAGTGACACCTGAGAAAGTAGGTTCTGTAGTAGGTTCTGTAGTAGGTTCTGTAGTAGGTTCTGTAATAGGTTCTGTAGACGTCCCCACTCAGATGAAATACTATTACCCTCTCAGGGGGTGGATTTAGGGTCAAATTTAGGGTTAGGCATTAGGGCTATGTTAACTTTTAGCAAAAATGTTAAAGGTTATTGAGGGTTAGGTTTAGGTTAAGGTTATGCTAAGGGTTAGGTTGAACCAAAAATGGTTTCTACACGGATGAAAGAAACATTTGTGTGTTCATTTCTGCATGCACATGTTCGTAAAGGGGTGTATATGACTAGCAGAGACTTTGGCCAACTGTCTGGTGTGTGTATGCACATGAACGTGAAGGGGTGTGCATGACTAGCAGAGACTTTGGCCAACAGGCTGGTGTGTGTATGCACATGAACGTGAAGGGGTGTTTATGATTAGCTGTACCTTTGCCCAACAGGCATGGTTTTATGGTGTGCTGTATAACAGAGTCATTCATTATATAAATTGTTCTTTTGTAAGCACCAAACTCTGAGTGCTGAAAAAAAGGGGGGGCAGTGCCTTGCATCACACATCAGAATAAGTGCAGTAGGTTATCCATGTTCACTGAGCATTCTTCGACAGCTGGATGGCACAAGGACTAAAAAATAGATATTGAAAAACAAAAAATTAAACAAAACACATTAAACATTACAGTACAAACACACAAGTGTATGTAATAAATTTAGAATAATTCCTTTTACGAATAAATTTCACTTAACTTATAAATAATGTGTTTACTTATAAATGATGTAAACAATATCAATCAAATGTATGAAGAATGTAGGTCATAAATTCTAATTCTGAACATGCATTATAATGTAATTTGCAAGTAAGACGTTTGGTAAGCAATAGCATAGCAATTTGTTTCCCATACATCACAAGTAAATTATGAAAATGGCTACTGAATGAATACATCGTTGCACTATAAAGGAAATGTTATGAGCAAATTGAATGTTACATTTTTTATAGAAAAATGTGAAAACTTATGTTAAACAAACACCACCTAGAAGTATAACTTTCACAAAAGATTTATTTCTAGGCTTTTTAGAGAGAGAGGCACAAAGTCAGAAGTATGTGGCTTATATGCATATAGGCGCGGGAAGTAGGGGTGCTGGAGTTGTTGCAGTTCCCCTTTACGAATCCCCAGCATCCCGTGACGAGATTCCAGCCGTCTGTTTCTCGGTCGCTGAGACGGGCGTCATTTCGGCCGACGGACATGCGTCCCCGTCCGCCGGTTCTCGTGGTTGATGCGCGTCATTATTGCCTACGTGCATGCGTATCTTGTGCGAACCATTATCAAAACCCCGTGCTCAAAAGATCTTCCCGCGGACATGCTTATATAGGCGTCATACCAAAATACAACCCACACACAGAGCTTAATGAAAATTCACAATTACACATCATCCTAAATGGCCTAAGTGACTTTTGGCGTTATGGCCTATTCAGACACAACCCAATCTACAGGTGCCGTTTTTTCCAAAAGTTTTCATCTGGATTACGCCTATCTAAAAACACATAGAAATTGAATGAATAGAAAGGATGAATCAAGGGTTAGGGATACCTTTAATCCAAGAGGATACATTTACGAAGGACGGTCTCCTGGTCATTTCGCCTTCTTACGTCATTCAACATTGAGAAGGTTTGACATGTGCCGGGGCGGCAGTAAATGATGTCACACAGTGAAACAACAACATTTTCAGTAATATAAGAGCGCTGCGGCCCCGTTGTTTCTAGACAACCAGAGCCAAATAGAAGAAATGTTGTGATTGCTTATAGCGGACCAACAGAGGTCATTGCGTGGTAGCGGGATTTAAGAGGTGAGTGGATCTACCGTTGTCTCCTGTTTTTATAAGTATCTACACAGCTGGATCGTCACACTATATTAATCGTGAACTGCTTTCTAATACAAAATGTTTAGCTAGCGTATAAGATAATACACAACAATTAACAAATGAAACTTTATACTTCACTGCTGGGGCAATAGAGGGTCTAAATTATTGCTTTAATACGTATGCCTATCAAGCAAGAGGGTCATTAAACCTTTTCAGCATGATAACAGGTAACTGAGCTGTATTTGTGTGGGGGTGGACTAGAGCTCAGACGTAACATAAACTTTTGGAGAACCCAATTCGAAATAAAAAGTTCTACTGTGACAAAAATGGTCCCCCTCCCTGATTCATACCCATGCATTTAGCCTATGGTTAGCGTATGGTTAAGCACCAGGCATCAAAGTACATATTTTCCATTTACTCGTGAGGACAGTAACAGAAGTCCAAATATTATGTTTTGTATCAGCTTTTCTGTCCCTCATACCAGCTATAGGAGCAAGACAACTTGGGCAAGAAGGATAAGCTTACCATGGCTAAAGCCAAGATTGAGTTAAACGGAAATATTGGGTAAGTATTGAGGATCCTAATAATGTTGTCTATGGTTGTTTTTCTGTTTTAAAAAAGGTAGTTTGTATATATTGGTGTATCTTATATATAAAACAGTTAGCTACTAAGTGGTCAGGTTTATGAGTTAACAAATTCTATAACTAAAGAACTTTCTCTACCTCAATGATGTTGGAAAAAACATTTATATAGTGCATATAGAACGTTTGCATCTGTAGAAAGTCTACACAACGTTTTCCCATTTTATCCTGTGACCCCCTCAAAATTAGGAAATCTTTATTCACATATCCATACACCATAATAGACACTTAAGTGGATTTATTATATTTGATTTTGAAATTAAATGATATAAACAATATAAAACTGACATTTCATAATTGGATTAGCTTTCAACCCATTGAGTTAATAGGAAGCACCATTGCCAGTAATCACAGCTGAGTCTGTTAGAATAGTTTTTACCAACCTAGGTTTGGCAATGTTTGACCATAATTCTTTACAAAATTAATTTAGACCAGGGCTCTGACTGGGAAACATCAGGTAGCTTTGTCTCTATGATTTGGGTTGTTGTTATGCTCAAAGGTAAACATCTGTCCCACTTTCAGCTTTCTTGCAGAGAGCAATAACTTTTCTGTGCATCGCTAAATTAATAGAGCCAGTCCCTGACACAGAGAAACATCCTATAATGTAACGAATGGTGTTCTTTGGGTGAAGTTTTGGGTTTATAAGTCGCTCTGAATTATTTAAATGTACATTTATTTCTAGTGAGGATAAAGGTGAAGGGAGAAGGGAAAGCAAGAAAAGGAAAAAGGACAAAAACCTGAAGGAGTCGGAGATTGCGATGGTTGGGGCTGTATCCCTGGTTAGTATATACCCTGTGGCACACCTCTCCAGCTGTACACTGTATTACCAGGGCCAGGAGTTATTGTATCAAGTATTTGATACACTGCCGATTTTGCAGGTTTTCCTACTTACAAAGCATGTAGAGGTCTGTAATTTATATCATAGGTACACTTCAACTGTGAGAGATGGATTCTAAAACATAAATCGTAGAAAACACATTGTATGATTTTTAAATAATTAATTTGCATTTTATTGCATGACAATTATTTGATCACCTACCAACCAGTAAGAATTCCGGCTCTCACAGTCCTGTTAATTTTTCTTTAAGAAGCCCTCCTGTTCTCCACTCCTTACCTGTATTAACTGCACCTGTTTGAACATGTTACTTGTATAAAAGACACCTGTCCAATCAATCAATCAATCAAATTTATTTATAAAGCCCTTTTTACAACAGCAGTTGTCACAACGTGCTTTACAGAGACACCCGGCCTTAAACCCCAAGGAGCAAACAACAGTAGTGTTGAATTTCAGTGGCTAGGAACACACATTCAATCAAACAGACTCCAACCTCTCCACAATGGCCAAGACCAGAGAGCTGGTATAAAATTTTAGACCTGCACAAGGCTGGGATGGGCTACAGGACAATAGGCAAGCAGCTTAGTGAGAAGGCAACAACTAGTGGCGCAATTATTTGAAAATGGAAGAAGTTCAAGATGATGGTCAATCTGCCTTGGTATGTGGCTCCATGCAATATCTCACCTCGTGGGGCATCAATGATCATGAGGAAGGTGAGGGATCAGCCCAGAACTACACGGCAGGACCTGATCAATGACCTGAAGAGAGCTGGGACCACAGTCTCAAAGTAAACCATTAGTAACAGACTACGCCGTCATGGATTAAAATCCTGCAGTACACGCAAGGTCCCCCTGCTCAAGCCAGCGCATGTCCAGGCCCGTCTGAAGTTTACCAATGACCAATAGAGCTTTTTGGTCTAAACTCCACTCGCTGTGTTTGGAGGAAGAAGAAGGATGAGTACAACCCCAAGAACACCATCCCAACCTTGAAGCATGGAGGTGGAAACATAATTCTTTGGGGATGCTTTTCTGCAAAGGGGACAGGACGACTGCACCGTATTGAAGGGAGGATGGATGGGGCCATGTATCGCGAGATCTTGGCCAACAACCTCCTTCCCTTGGTAAGAGCATTGAAGATAGGTCGTGGCTGGGTCTTCCAGCATGACAAGGACCCAAAACACACAGCCAGGGCAACTAAGGAGTGGCTCAGTAAGAAGCATCTCAAGGTCCTGGAGTGGCCTAGCCAGTCTCCAGACCTGAACCCAATAGAAAATCTTTGGAGGGAGCTGAAAGTCCGTATTGCCCAGTGACAGCCCCGAAACCTGAAGGATCTGGAGAAGGTCTGTATGGAGGAGTGGGCCAAAATCCCTGCTGCAGTGTGTGCAAATCTGGTCAAGAACTACAGGAAACGTATGATCTCTGTAATTGCAAACAAAGGTTTCTGTACCAAAGATTAAGTTCTGCTTTTCTGATGTATCAAATACTTATGTCATGCAATAAAATGCTAATTAATTACTTAAAAATCATACAATGTGATTTTCTGGATTTTTGTTTTAGATTCCGTCACTCACAGTTGAAGAGTACATATGATAAAAATTACAGACTTCTACATGCTTTGTAAGTGGGAAAACCTGCAAAATCGGCAGTGTATCAAATACTTGTTCTCCCCACTGAAATATCTACGCAGACATGTGGGTCAGCATGTGAATGTGTTTCATCACCACTCATCCTTGTCTTTTTTCTTTTTCTCCGTCCCGGCTCCTCCTCACTTCTGCTGTCTCTCCTTTCCAACCTCTCACTTTGGTCACGTCCGTAAATGTTCGCATTTCAATCATTTAGCGGGTGCTCATAATTTCTGAGTGAGTTACACTTAGTGCAGTCATCTTAAGAAAGCCAGGTGGGACAACCACACAACTCAGTGATGGTAAGTATATTTTGCAAGCTATCAGCAAAGTCAGTGCTAGAAGGAAGAAACAGGTAAATTTAGTGTACAAGTGTTAATCCTTCCCTGCCACTCATTGTCACTCCCCTCCACAGTTCAGGTTTGCAGATGGTTGGGACAAGTTGTTGATCGTACTGGGGACCCTCATGGCCATGGTCCATGGGACGGTTATTCCTTCCATGACGATCGTCTTTGGTGACATGACTGACAGCTTTGTAAACAACTTCAAACAGTCACACACGAACCTCACCAGTGAGTCTGTCCCAAAACACGTGCACACGCTCACACACACACACACACACACACACACACACACACACACAGTCAATCACTGCTCTTAACGATCACCTATCTTCCTCTGTAGACATCACTTACCCTGTTTCCAACATCACTTTGGGGGAAGAAATAACTGGGTAAGACATTTGTCAAAACAGGCAATTTTCCCTCAGTCTTGTTTTCAGAGGCTCTTTGAAAATGGATTAACTAGTGGTAGTTAGAGATAAATAAGCCCCAGAGAAATTATCTGACATGTGTTTGGGCAGGGCAGTTAGCCCTAATTGGTCCAGGGTTGCCGGTGATAATGCACAGGCAAAAGCACTGACCAATATACACTGCTCCAAAGAAATGAAGGGAACACTAATTCACATATCGGGTCTCAATGAACAAAATATATAAAATATCAAAATCTTTACTGTACATTGTGTAATTCACCGAGAACAAAATGATGTAGAAACGGTCAATGGAAACCAAAATCACCAACCGAATGAGGCTTGGATTCAAACTCCGAAAATCTAAGTAAACAACTGACATCACACGCTGATCCAACTCGTGTGAATTTCATCATGGCAACTCATCATGTGACTCAGTAGTGTGTATGGCCCCCACATGCCTGTATGCACTCCCAACAATATCTGGGCATGCTCCTGATGAGACAGCGGATGGTGTCCTGGGGTATCTCCCAGACCGGATTCAGGGCTTCAGTTAGTTTGTGGACAGTCTGTGGCGAATGCCAATCGAGCTGCACGATGCTGGGCTGTGAGCACAGGTTCCACTAGAGGAGGTCGGGCCCTCATGCCACCCTCATGGAGTCTGTTTCTGACAGTTTGGTCAGAAACATGCACACCAGTAGCCCGCTGGAGGTCATTTTGTAGGGCTCTGGCAGTGCTCCTCCTGTTCCTCCTCGCACAAAGGATTAGATGCCACTCCTGCTGCTGGGTTGATGCCCTTCTATGGCCCTTTCCAGCTCTCCTCGTGTAATGGCCAATCTCCTGGTATCTCCTCCATACTCTTGAGACTGTACTGGGAGACACACCAAACCTTCTTGCGACGGCACATACGTATGTGCCATCCTGGAGGAGCTGGACTACCTGTGCTACCTGAATGGGCTGCAGGTACCACCTTATGCTCCCTGTGGTGACAAGGACACTAGCAAAATGCTAAACTAGAGGAGAATCTGTCAGGAATGGAGAGAGCAATTGCCTGTGGCCACCACCTGCAAAACCATTGCCTTTTTGGGGGTTGTCTTGCTGTTGCCTCTCCAGTGCACCTGTTGTCACTTTCCTTTGTTTCCAACAAAACAAGTGACATTGATTCACAATCGCTTATGCTTCCTAACTGGACGCATTTTATATCCCTGAAGTTTTACTGACTTGGTGTTACGCTGTGATGATTACATGTTCCCTTCATTATTCTGAGTGGTGTATATTACAGTGTATTACTGCAGCCAAGGGTGGTCCAACAATCTAAACCCTGCCTCCAGTTCACATGTACTCCTGCAGTGGTTTAAATTCAAACTTTGACCCTTTCACCACTTTCCTGTACAAGAAATATCTTCTAAAGGAAATCTTCTTCTGAATTCCAGCCATGCTATCTACTACTCTATCATGGGTGCCATAGTGTTGATAGCAGCCTACATACAGGTGGCATTCTGGACCCTGGCAGCAGGCAGGCAGGTCAAGCGCCTCAGGAAGCTCTTCTTCCACTGCATCATGCAGCAAGAGATCGGCTGGTTTGACGTCAACGAGACAGGAGAACTAAACACTCGCCTCACAGAGTAAAGCAGCTTTAAGTATTCACTGGAGTTTTGTATTTACATTTATACCATCAAGCTGCAGAATGTAGATGGAGTATAAATATGTGTATGTAATGGTAAATGTATTTGTGTGTTTTATTCTGTTCCCTGCCCCTCCCAGTGACATTTATAAGATTAATGAGGGGATCGGTGATAAGGTGGGAATGTTGATCCAGTCATTCACCACCTTCATCATCTCCTTCATCATCGGCTTCAGCAAAGGATGGAAGCTAACCCTGGTCATTCTGTCTATCAGCCCCGTGCTAGGCTTCTCTGCTTTTATATTTAGCAAGGTGGGCCTCCTGGACACGCACACACACACATATATATATATATATATATATATATATATATATATATATACTTATACACACTCATATACTGGTCTTCACTGCCGTCAAACTGTGTTTTGTCCTCTGTCTAGGTGTTGACGTCGTTCACGTCTCTGGAACAGGGAGCGTATGCTAAAGCTGGAGCCGTGGCTGAGGAGGTGCTGTCTTCTGTCAGAACTGTCTTCGCATTCGGTGGACAACAGAGGGAGATCACTAGGTGTGTGTGTGGTCATTAAGCTATATTTGTGAGATCCAGGAGTCCTCACATACTATAAACCAACAAACATTTTCAGAAGCTGAGCCGTGTTTCTAACGCACAAGTGTCTATTACGTTTAGATTAGCCTGAGCAGCCACTTTATCATGCCACAGAGAAGCTTATAATAATTATTATAATTGTTTTCATATTGGCTAATTAAGGCCTTTTTATCCAGAAGTGTCTGTGAACAAGAAAAGGAACCAGGCAAGCCTAGTTCAGCTGGCCCACTATTCAAAGGGATGAATGTTGTTGCCCTCATGGGATACAAACCGGGGTCTCCCATGTGAGAGGCTGTGTCTGTAACCACTGCGCCACAAAGCTATGCATATGTGGGCGGGTCAGTATAGCATCTCGACATTAGATCATCTTATTACGCATTAACATCATGCCGAGTTTGAATATTTTGCTAGACACCATTAAGCATTGTATTAAACTGACTAATGTTTGTTATTAAGTTTACTTCCACCGCAAATAGCATCACTGAACTTTATGGCTTTTGCCACTGGCCGTTTTAACAGCTTATTAGCCAGTAATAGGCTTAATAGTATCTATTAACTACTAGTAGTCATAAGAATTGAGCAATTACTAGCGAGTAATTTACACTGCCAAAGCTGTTTCATTTCATGGCACAACAACATTCATTTTTATTTTATTTGTGAATTACATTGATACAATAACTGGTGATGAATGACATTGATAATAAGTGACGATTACTGACTTTTTTGTCGAGAGAATGGTGTAAACCCCTCTTTTACTGCGCAAGGGGTTGTGAGATATTGTATATTAGGCTACCCCAAAAAGCATGCACAGATGCGTATTTCGAAAATCCACCACAAATATGCTGAAGATTGACTGACTGTGGAGAGGCTCAAACACTGGTCCACTGCATGAGAGTCCACATCTCTAACCACTACACTATTTAACAAGGGGGAGTCGGTCGGTCGGTCATTCTTCTCAAAAAGATTAAAGTAAGGGTTAGCGGTTCAGAAAAATCGTTTTTTGTATGGGAGTACATTTCCAAAAATCTCTTACAAATATAGAAAACATGTTTTACATCAGGTACAAGAAGAACCTGGAGGATGCTAAGAACATGGGTATCCGTAAAGCCATCTCTGCCAATATCGCTATGGGCTTCACCTTCCTTATTATCTACCTGTCATACGCTTTGGCCTTCTGGTACGGCAGCACCCTCATCCAGTCTGGAGAATACACCATCGGAATGGTCCTCACTGTGAGTACAGACACACATACACACACATGCACACATTCAAAAACGCTTATTGATGTGTGTTTGTTTCCTGTAGGTGTTCTTTTCGGTCACGTGTGGGGTGTTTGCCATGGGACAGACTTCTCCTAATATCCAGGCCTTCGCCAGCGCCCGGGGGGCAGCACACAAAGTCTACAACATCATTGACAGTGTGGGTCACAGACACACACTCACACACACACACACACAACACACCCTAAAACAGTCTGGGCAGATCAAGGTTATCACAGAGTAGACCTGGTCACTGTTGTTATAGTTGAATGGACTGTACTTAGTCCACTGTGTGCGTTTGGTATTGATTTGCAATCGATTATTAACGTTTCACTACGCCTTTGGGTTCTAACAAACATTCAGCTAGACAGACCTTCACCACACATATATACTATTCACAACTGAGGGCTGTGGGAAAACATTAAAACATTCAGCTAGACAGACCTCCACCACACATACATACACCTGAGGGCTGTGGGAAAACATTAAAACATTCAGCTAGACAGACCTTCACCACACATACATACACCTGAGGGCTGTGGGAAAACATTAAAACATTCAGCTAGACAGACCTCCACCACACATACATACACCTGAGGGCTGTGGGAAAACATTAAAACATTCAGCTAGACAGACCTCCACCACACATACATACACCTGAGGGCTGTGGGAAAACATTAAAACATTCAGCTAGACAGACCTTCACCACACATACATACTATACACACCTGAGGGCTGTGGGAAAACATTAAAACATTGACAATCACGATGTTACATTCGAATTCTCACCTTTTACTATCAAGAGCAATCAAGTGAAGTTCTTTGAACCCTCTGTCACTCGTTCCCAATACTCACTCACTTGTTTTAGACTGTACATTTTGCGCTGTGTGTGTGTGTTTTTTTTAAAATATTCTGCACTGAAAACCTGGGAAAAACTTCAGTAATGCACCATATTGTTTGAAAATATTTTATTGGAATTGTAATAGGCCTATAATTGTAATGGTTATATTTTTGGTTAACAGCTTGAATGATCGCACACATTTATGTTCTGTACTGCTGCTGTTTTTCTTAGAAACCCACCATCAACAGCTACTCAGATGAAGGCCACAAGCCTGATATCATCAAAGGGAACATCGAATTTAACAACATCCATTTTACCTACCCTTCAAGACCGGAGGTCAAAGTAGGTGCCATTTTTTAGAGTTAGGGTATGAATGGTATATTACTGTATGTTTCTTTTTAGGTGTTGAATGGTGTGTTACTGTTTGTGTCTCTATAGGTGTTGAATGGTGTGTTACTGTTTGTGTCTCTATAGGTGTTGAATGGGGTGTTACTGTGTGTGTCTCAATAGGTGTTGAATGGTGTTTTACTGTGTGTGTCTCAATAGGTGTTGAATGGTTTGTTACTGTTTGTTTCTCTATAGGTTTTGGATGATGTGTGTCTCTAGGTGTTGAATGGTGTGTTACTGTGTGAGGCCATTAAGACTTTGGGTCACCAGGTGTTGAATGGTGTTGAATGGGTGTTACTATGTTTCTCTATAGGTGTTGAATGGTATGTCTCTAACCGTGCGTAGTGGACAGACCATGGCTCTGGTAGGCAGTAGTGGCTGTGGGAAAAGTACCACTGTTCAACTACTGCAGCGGTTCTATGACCCACTAGAGGGATCAGTGAGTATCGTGGAACACAAAACACCTTTTTATCTCCACAAAAACAGGAATTATTTGTTTTGTGAAGGGAGGTCAGAACTGTTAATCTTCAACGTTTTTAACCCTATCAACACAGGCAGCCAATAGCTGTGTTATAGGCATCAAATACTCTCTCTTTTTGTTAATATCCCTCTATACCTTCTCTGTTCAGTAACATCTGTTCATACCCTCTCTGTTCAGTAACATCTGTTCATACCCTCTCTGTTCTGTAACATCTGTTCATACCCTCTCTGTTCAGTAACATCTGTTCATACCCTCTCTGTTCAGTAACATCTGTTCATACCCTCTCTGTTCAGTAACATCTGTTCATACCCTCTCTGTTCAGTAACATCTGTTCATGCCCTCTCTGTTCTGAAGGTGTGTGTGGACGGCCATGATGTGCGCTCTCTGAACGTGCGTTTCCTGAGAGAAATGATTGGCGTGGTGAGTCAGGAGCCCATCCTCTTTGCTACCACCATCGCTGAGAACATCCGTTATGGCCGACCTGATGTCACACAGCAGGAGATAGAACAGGCTGCCAGGGAGGCCAACGCATACGACTTCATCATGTCTCAGCCTGATGTACGTTACTGTGTCTGAAGGGGTCTGAATGTGTGCAGTTCTTTTTATTACTCAGGCTAGATGGTTGATTACATGACATTATTGATCAACGCTATTGTCAATGTTGAGCAGAAGTTTGAGACTCTGGTTGGAGACAGAGGAACCCAGATGAGTGGAGGACAGAAACAGAGGATCGCTATCGCTCGCGCTCTCGTACGCAACCCCAAGATCCTCTTGTTGGACGAGGCCACTTCAGCTCTTGATGCTGAGAGTGAGACCATCGTACAAGCTGCTTTGGACAAGGTGGAGGACGGACACACACACACAGCAGTTCATTAACATCTATAATACGTACCATTGCCATTGTCCACCATCTCCCTCCCTCTGTGTCTTCCTTCAGGTCAGACTGGGTCGTACAACCATCATAGTGGCCCATCGTCTGTCTACGATCCGTAACGCTGATGTCATCGCTGGCTTCAAGAACGGAGAGATCGTAGAGCTGGGAACACATAAGGAACTGATGGAAAAAGAAGGTGTCTACCACACACTGGTCACCATGCAGGTAATAGTCATTCATACAGACACAATAATCCTTCCCCACACACCTCACATTTACGTCACCTAATCAACTGCATCCCACTACACAGACTCAACAATCACTTGGCTTTATACTCTCTGTTGTGTCCTACAAGACATTCAAAAGTGATGAGAAGAATGAGGTGGTGGAGGAGCAGGTTCTGGAGGAGAAGAGTCCATCAGTGACATCTCTCTCCCAGCCGAGCCTCATCAGGGGGAAATCTACCAAGGGTTCATCCTTCATCGGCTCAGAGAAGGAAGACAAGGACTGGACTGAGGAAGAGACAGAGGAGGTGTGGGAGCTAAGGCCATGAAGCTATAGGGAGTAAAATAGATATTCCAATTAAAATCTAAGCTCAGTAGTGAAAGCTGTGGGAATGTTTCTGATGATCTCTCTCTATTTGTGTCTCTCTGTACAGGAAGAGGAGGTTCCTCCCGTGTCGTTCCTGAAAGTGATGAAGCTGAACCTTCCTGAGTGGCCCTACATAGTGCTTGGTGTGTTCTGTGCCACTATCAACGGAGGCATAGAACCTCTCTTTGCGGTCATCTTTTCCAAAATTATTGCTGTATGTTCAACATTGTTATTTCTCTCTTTTTTTATACTGAACAGATATTCCTCACGAAGCACAGTTAAACCATATTCCACCAAGCCATTGTGCTTTTTTCCCAAACTCCTCTTCCGACTAAGATATCATGTTATGTGTGAGGGTTAACTCACCTGATACCTTAAATTAGATCTGCTGGGGCCCATGCCACCTGAGGCTGTAGTTAGAGGGCAATAGGAAATAGGTCCTTAAACCTCTGTGCTGCACCTGGGAGGCCAGGATTTTTTATATTAATGTATATTACTCTATGCTTATTTTATATTCATATGTAAACACAGAGACTTTGATTTGACATTTTTTATATTTATTATTGAGGCGTGGATATTTCTTGTTTTGCTGTAAGAAGCCATGCTATCGACCAAAAACTAAAATAAGCAGTCAGTGCAAAATCACCCTCATCAGGAGCACTTCCAAATAAATTCCTTAAAAATGACCAGTTGGAGCTAAAAATAATAATATGTTATAGAAACACTATATGGCCAAAAGTATGTGGACACCCAAGCATCACACCGATATGAGCTTGTTGAACATACATCCAAAACCATGGGCATTAATATGGAGTTGGCCCCCCTTTTGCAGCTATAACCGGCGCCCACTCTTCTGGGAAGCCTTTCCACAAGATTTAGGAGTGTCTTTGTGGGAATTTGTGCCCATTCAGCCAAAAAAGCATTTGTGAGCTCAGACCAGAGGTGTAAAAAGTACAAAGTAAAAGTACTCAACTGGGTTCGGCTGTGTTCACCACTTTTGGGAGGTATCTAATTAAGATCTAAATAACCAGGTAAAGGGAGTTCAAAACTAACTAGTGATCAATTAAATAAAAAGGAAGAGTGTAAATTATCAAATAAGGACACTGATGAGTTATGAACTCTGTTTACATGGTCATTTAACCCTTCTTTAGGAACTTCCCAAAAATGGTGAACACAGCCGAGTACTTCTACTTTGTACTTTTTACACCCCTGGCTCAGACACTGTTGTTAAACGAGTAGGTCTGGCTCACAATCGTCATTCCAAATAATCCAAAAAGGGGTTCAGTGGGGTTGAGGTCTGGGCTCTGTGCAGGCCACTCAAATTCCTCCACACCAACCTCATTGAACCATGTCTTTATAGATCCTGCTTTGTGCACAGGGGCACAGTCATGCTGGAACAGGAAAAGGCCTTCCCCAAACTGTTGCCAAAAAAGTTGGAAGCACCCACTTGTCTAAAATGTCTTTGTATCTTGTTGCATTAAGATGACCCTTCACTGGAACTAAGGGGCCTAGCCCAAACCCTGAAACACAGCCCCAGACCATTATCCCTCCTCCACTATGCATTGACAATACCGTAGATCCGGTAGGTAGAGTTCTTCTGGCATCTGTTACACCCAGATTCGTCCAGATGCGTGATTCATCACTCCAGAGGACACATTTTCACTGCACCAGAGTCCAGTGGCGGCATGCTTTATGCCACTCCAGTTGATGCTTGGCATTGAGTATGTTGATGTGAGGCTTGCGTCCCGTTTTGTGAAGCTCCCAAAGTACAGTTCCTGTGCTGATGTTGCTTCCAGAGGCGGTTTGGAACTCTGTGGTGAGTGATGAAACAGATGATAGGCAATTTATATTTGCTATGCGCATCAGCACTTGGCAGCCCTGCTCTGTGATTTTGTGTGGTTTACCAATTCATGGCTGGGCTGTTGTTCCTCCTAGATGCTTTCACTTCATGATTTCATGCACCTGTGAGTAATGGGTCTGGCTGAAACACCTGAATCAATTATTAGCAGGGGTGTCCGCATACTATTGGCCATATAGTGTGTAACTTAACAGTTGAGTCTCTAGAATAAGGAGGTGGTTTAGTTTTTTCTCTAGGACACCCACAGGCGGATCTATAATGGTAAGGGAGTATATGCTGCGGGAAAATGGACAAAGAGGGTAAAAAAAATTCTAAAGGCACTTTCATTGTCACGTCAAATAATTTTCCATATTTATTTCGGGAAAGCTACATAGATCCCATAACTCAATTTCAAAATGCAAAATGCATCGTTACACAACAGCATATGTTAACTTTGCACTCACAGAATTTAGTGCCTTGGACTCCTGTTTATATAAAATGCCTCAGAAAGTTACACGCTTACACAAAAAACAATTAAAGTATCTGAGATCCCACTTTGAAACTTTGGTTTACCGGTACAGCATGTAACAATTAATTACAAAATTATCCAAATAAAAAATATTTATTCCCATATTCTGGGTAATGATCACTTGATGTTCACAAATGTCAACAGTCCTTCTCCTGAAAGATCATTCTCTTGGTCAAATTGCAGGAAATTCCAAGATATAATGTTTGTTGTGTCTCATGAGTAATAACATCTCTCAGGCTATCTCATTGTTGACACTGTGGTTGTGTCATTGTAGTAAATGACTGCCATGTTTGTGTTGGCATTATGTTCCAGGTGTTTGCAGAGACAGACCAGGAGGTGGTCAGAGAACGCTCCTCCTTCTTCGCTCTCATGTTTGCTGCCATTGGAGTTGTCTCCTTTGTTACCATGTTCCTTCAGGTATACCCACATCACTTTTGTACTGTCGCTGTCAGGACAACACTGTGTTTGCATAGTAAGAGATAGTATGGAGGGAAATGGAAGTCCATGTAAGAGGTAGTGTCTGCTCTCAATTTCAACAGATTTTATCTCCTACTGTATACCTGTCTATTAAGAACTTACCTTACCATGGTAACACCAGGAGCTGTGTTAAAACAACCAGAGCCATGTATTAAGAATAAACTTCACGGCTCAGACTGACAACCAGCCCAGTTAAGCAATATGTCTAAAGACATACACTGTGGATGGGATTCAATCCATGTCAGTTAACATGTACCGCAGTGACTACTATGCATCTTTTAAAGCCAGTTAATGTTCACTGTAAATCTTACAGACAGTTCAAACGTACATTTTATGTCAAGTGCAGTGTACTTATCGTCAGTAATCCACCCTTTGACTGAATCCTTGCCTTTGTTGCCACTGAAAACAAACAGTTAGGTTGTTCGCACTTTGACCAAATGCTAAATTACACAATACAGTAATGACTGACGAGACAACGCTGTGTTCTCTCCAGGGCTTCTGTTTTGGCAAGGCCGGTGAGATTCTGACCATGAAGATAAGACTGATGGCCTTTGAAGCCATGATGAGACAGGTAAGACTGTTTATTTAAGTTTACATTGTTTATAACAACTCATATTGTAAGTATAGAGGACATTTTGTCATGTAAATTTGTCTGTCCTCTTGTAGGATTTGGGCTGGTTTGATCATCACAAAAACAGTGTGGGAGCTCTCACCACTAGATTGGCTACAGATGCAGCACAAGTACAAGGGGTGAGTTCACACACAACACACGCGCACACACACACTCACAAAGGAACGACACTAACCCTCCCTCCCTCTCCAGGCTACAGGAGTGCGTTTGGCCACTCTGGCTAAGAACGTGGCAAACCTGGGCACCGGTCTGATCATCTCCTTTGTCTACGGCTGGCAGCTGACTCTGCTCATCCTGTGTGTTGTGCCCATCATGGCTGTAGCTGGAACCATACAGATGAAGCTACTCTCTGGTCATGCCATCAAAGACAAGAAAGAGCTAGAACAGGCTGGCAAGGTACACGAACACACACACTCCTTCTTTCATATCCCCCATAGTTTGCTCCAGAGAATGTGTATACTTTATTCTCTTGTCTTTGTGTGCGTGTGATGTTTGCGTGTGTGTGTGTGTGTGTGTGTGTGTGGTGTTTGTGTGTGTGTGTGTGGTGTTCGTGTGTGTGTGTGTGTGTGTGTGGTGTTTGTGTGTGTGTGTGTGGTGTTCGTGTGTGTGTGTGTGTGTGTGTGTGGTGTTTGGGTGTGTGCATCTCAGATCGCCACCGAGGCAATAGACAACATCCGGACAGTGGTGTCTCTCACCAGAGAGAAGGAGTTTGAGTCTCTGTTCCAGGAGAACCTTGTAGTGCCTTACAGGTGTGACTGCAACAACCTTTCTATTCAAACTTCACATTTCTAGTTTCCATTATAAAAAATACAATGTATTCATTGTTGTGTTATTATTGTGAAAAGTCTTGTGATTAACCTACAAATCATAGTTAAAGTGCTGATATGGCTAAGCAATTTATTCTATTTTTGCCAGGGGGAGCCCGTGTTCCGACATTTAGCTTCCATATTGAGAGAAAATAAATGCTTCAGTCTGTTCTTTGTCATCTCTGCCTATCTGCGGAGCAAATGCATTTACGACCAGGCAGATAATGCAGATTGAAAATTTGTCAAGAAATAGATATTGTAGGTCCACAATGAATTAAGCCTTAGCTTGACGCTGTAACGATACCCCTGGTCCAAATCCAAGTAAAGAAATCCCCAGGACCACTCGATGTAGTGGAATTATTTACTTTGACACAAGCAGTAGTTGGTTCCCAAATATTATAAATATAACATAAAAGATGTGTTATGCATTTTAAATTAACCACACACATTTTAGTAAGTTTGAGGAATCAAACGTTTGAATTATTACGTAAACTGTAAACATTAATTGTAACTACATCAACCTGTAAATATTTTAAACATTCCTTGCATCTCCTAATAAATAATTGAACCATGTAATTACTGTTGTTTACATAGGAACATTGCATGCTAATTAGTCAAGGATTTATGTTATATCAATATACTGCATTTAGGCTCCTACAGATATAATTAATTCTGCGTGAGATAATATTAGATTAGGCAATGTGAGATGATTTGTACTGTACATACAACCTGTGTTCAGATTTACTTTACTATTCAAATTAAGAAAGAAATCATTTAACAGATTTACAATCTCAAGGTCTCAAATGTCAAATTCGTATACAGTCATCACACATAATATAGCCAGTATTACTATCATCCTCTGCCCAATTCTTTGCCAGAAATTACATGTCTGCCCTTCCCTTTATTTTAAACACTGCATTTCATCACTATTATTTTCTCCAGACAATAAAAAGGTTTTGCCCAAGTTCCCAAAATATTTTAAGAGTTTGGCTGTTTTTAGCGTGGATACAGTTAAAACCCATAAAACATAGGCTTACGTACTCATGCCAGGTAAAAATAGAAAAAGCCTAAATGTACCCTGTAGATATAAATATGTTGAATCTTTATACATTCATGGATTTCGTGGTACTTTGTATTACATTTTTCACCACATACCCGCTACAGAATGTTATTACCCTGTGCCCACCCATCTGGATATAACTGTGGGTTCAGAATCAACCTGAACATCACAAGTAATAACCACTCTCTTTAATATATTCCCTCTGAAGGAACTCCCAAAAGAAGGCCCATGTGTACGGGATCACATTCTCCTTCTCTCAGGCCATGATCTACTTTGCATATGCAGGCTGCTTCCGCTTCGGAGTCTGGCTGATAGAACAGAACATCATGACATTTGAGCATGTCTTCCTGTGAGTACAGTAGCTGCCACCTCAGATGGGTTCATCTGAGCCATGTGTTCATGTTCACAAAGTCTTGTTGTGGACCTCATTTGGTCTAGGTTAGTGGTTATAGTGGTTATGGTTAATCATTATCCAACTGGAAAATGTGTCAGATATTAACACTGACCTGTTTACCCATCACTGTAACAACAAAAAGACAAAGTTATTTAACACTTAGTTTCAAAGGTTGTGTATTAGGCATTCATATCAATATAACGACACCAACATAACATCTGGCATAAACATTAATATATAGTATACACTACTGGTCAGCAGTGTGGCACAAAACTCCTGGCCCTGTACATAGGCAGTCTCTGAGGGCTCCTCCCCTCTTTAAAACACCTACACTCTTCCCAGAATATGACCTTTATGTATAACTCTGAAATGTACATTATTTTTCTGTTTTTGGTAATGTAAATTATTTACTATTTTCATTTAGTGCAGTTGTAGTATGAAAACTACATCAACATTATAACAGATGATATCACGTTGTTTTTGATATCAATCAATCAATCAAATGTATTTGTAAAGCCCTTTTTACATCAGCAGTTTTCACAAAATGCTTTTACAAAACACCCAGCCTGAAACCCCAAGGAGCAAGCAACAACAATGTTGAAGCACAGTGGCTAGGAAAAACTCCCTATGAGAGAGAAATTTAGGAAGAAACCTAGAGAGGAACCAGGCTTGGAGGGGTGTCCAGTTCTGGCTGTGCCTGGTGGCCAAGACCTCATGTCCTCCTAAGTTTGAACGGAGCAGGAGATAAGAAAATATAGAGAGTGCGTTCCTTAGACTTAGTAGGATTTACAGTGGAGAAGGCGGACTGACCCTACTCCCCCAGGCACTTTAATATAGCAGTGTAAAACCTTGGGGCTGAGACAGGGGGGTCCAGTGACACTGTGGCCCTATCTGGGGGAGGCCCTGGACTGGGCCCAACAGGCCCTAAGAGAGCTAAGGGAGCTCAAATGCTGTCCACCAAATTTCACAGTGGGTGCAATACACTGTGGCTTGTAGGCCTCCCCAGGTCTCCGTCTAACCATTAGATGACAAGGTGTTGGGCAAAGCTGAAACTTTTACTCGTCAGAGAAGATGACCTTAGTCTTAGTCATCTACGGTCCAATCCTTATGGGCTTTTGCAAACTTCAGCCTGGCTCTTCTTTGCTTCTCATTGATGAAGGGCTTTTTTTTTCCTTCCGAACCGTCCTCGCCGTGCACTTCACCCCAGGTGCTGTTTGCCATTCTTTTTGTAGGTCACTTGATGTCATGTTGTTGAGTGACATTCGAATGAGTTGACGGTCATCTCGGTCAGTGGACAGTCGTTTTCGCCCTCTGCCCATCTGTAGCTTTGTTGTCCCCAACTGTGGTTGTGACCAACTGTTAACAACATTGATGGTAGTTCCAAAGCCGAACACAACTGCACATCTCTGGGGGCATTTTGTTTTTAAGCCAAATTTTGAAGAGGCAAATTGCCAGATTTGAAGAGGCAAATTGAAGAGGCAAATGTGAAGTAATTTTGAAGAGGCAAATTGACGGATTTGCTCCAGAAAGGTGGCGCTCAAAACTGTAAACATCACAAATCTGAAGAATCTTCTCCGGATCCACCACGTGTATTTATACAATAGAATTAGGCTTATATACTATAAAAGTGGCATAACAATTACAATATAGACAATTTAATTGTTTTACAATTGTTTGTGCTACAACAAATTTTCAACTAAAATGTCATAATTGTGACAGCCATAGTCATCATCAAATAAAGAAAGAAGCTCTTAATAAAAAGGTACCACTGAATGCACGAGAGTGACCCAGTTGCAATGTGGGAAGCTTTTGTGGTCCAAGGTGAGACCAAGGTAAGTGATTTATTTCCTTAACGTAAATCACTATGTAGGACACAGACCTAACACTGCCCAAGCCTCAAAACACCATTCCCACAGTGACGTATGGTGGCATCCCCGCAGCACCATGCTATGGGGATGCTTCTCATCAGCAGGGACTGGGCATTTTGTTAAAATTCTAGTAAAGAAAAGATTTAGCCAAGAGATTGAGCACAACATGAAGCTTGAGAATACATTTGCATTTCAGCGGGACAATGATCCAAAGCGCAAGGTCAAAGTCACACAAAATGGTCAATGTCCAACAGCGGTGCACTCAAAATCATGATTTCTGTCTCATTGAGAATCTGTGGCATTATTTGAAAACAAAAATGTAAAAACCTTGGGCAAATCTGCCATAGAATAGTGGCTAAAATAATTAGGAAACATGCTCAAATGTAAAAAAAAACACTATGTATTGTTGTTATATCCTCTCCAAACACTGCTTCCTTACAGGGTAATAATGCAGTTTAGAACAATAGGCAAACTATCCCTTTAGGACAAATATTGGATATGTAACAGTTTGTTCCCTCTGTGTCACTCTGAAGGGTGATCTCTACAATGCTTTATGGGGCCATGGCTGTAGGAGAGGCCAACTCCTTCACTCCTAACTACGCCAAGGCCAAGATATCAGCATCTCACCTTATGATGCTCATCAACAGAGAACCTGCCATAGACAACTGCTCACAGGAGGGAGAAACACCGGTACACACACACATTCTGTTTGACTGAATCGATTTTGCCAGAGGTTAATGAAAAATCTGATTTTGTCCGGCCTTTCTACTTTCCCTCCAGGACCACTTTGATGGTAATGTGTGTTTTGAGGGGGTGAGGTTCAACTACCCATCTCGTCCAGACCTTGCTGTCCTGCAGGGGCTGGACCTGAAGGTGCAGAAGGGACAGACTCTAGCCCTGGTGGGCAGCAGTGGCTGTGGGAAGAGCACCACCATACAACTACTGGAGAGGTTCTATGACCCACTTCAGGGCACAGTGGTGAGAACACACATACATGTATAAAACACGTCACATGACATGAATACACATAAACACACCTAAAGGAATGTCCCATTTACACTACCATTTTAGTTTGTCATTTAGAAGTGTCCTTTTTTTCAAAAGAAAAACAGATTTTTGAATTACAGTGTAGGCATTGTTAATGTGGTCAATTACTTTTGTAGCTGGAAACGGCAGATTTTTAATGGAATATCTACATAGGTGTACAGAGGCCCATTATCAGCAACCATAAGTCCTGTGTTCCAATTCTACATTGTTTTTGCTAATCCAAGTTTATCATTTTAAAAGGCTAATTGATCATTAGAAAACACTTTTACAATTATATTAGCACCGCTGAAAACTGTTGTTTTCATTAAAGAAGCAATAAAAATGGCCTTCTTTAGACTAGTTGAGTATCTAGAGTATCAGCAATTGTGGGTTTGATTACAGGCTCAAAATGTCCTGAAACAAATAACTTTCTTCTGAAATTGATCAGTCTATTCTGGTTCTGAGCAATGAAGGCTATTCCATCCAAGAAACTGCCAAGAAACTGAAGATCTTGTACAACGTTGTGTGCTACTCCCTTCACAGAACAGTGCAAACTGGAGCTAACCAGAATAGGATGAGTGGGAGGCACAACTGAGCAAGAGGACAAACACATTAGTGTCTGAGAAACAGCTTCATTAAATAGTAACCGAAAAACACCATTTTCAACGTCAACAGTGAACAGGCGACTCCAGGGTGCTGGCCTTCAAGGCAGGGTTGCTAACGAAAAGCCATATCTCAGACTGGCCAATAAAAAGAAAAGATTTAGATGGGCAAAATAACACAGACACTGGACAGAGGAAGATTGTAAAAATGTGTTATGGAGAGATTAATCAAAGTTTGAGGTATTTGGATCACAAAAGAAGAATTGGGGTGGCCAGCGCAGTCACCGGATCTCAACCTTATTGAGCTGTTGTGGGAGCAGCTTGACCATACAGTTGTGCTCAAAAGTTTGCATACCCTTGGAGAATTGGTACCATTTGTAAAGAAAACATGAATGAGCAGGCACAACACATTTTATTTCTTATAGGATTCACATTCAACTGTAGGTCATAACAGAATGGCACAATCATAAAACAAAACATGGCAACAAAGAAAAGTGACACCTGTTCAAAAGTCTGCATACCCTTAGTTCTTAATACTGTATATTGCAGTCTATTTTAAAAGTTGTCTATGAGGCCCCCTATTTCTTGCAGGTGGTATAGCTTCCCATTCATCTTGGCAAATTGCCTCCAGGTAATGGAAAGTCTTTTGTCGTTTTTCATGAACCGCACGTTTGAGATCTCCCCAGAGTGGCTCGATGATATTAAGGTCAGGAGACTGTGATGGCCACTCCAGAACCTTCACCTGTTTCTGCTGTAACCACTGGAGGGTCAACTTGGCCTTGTGCTTAGGGTCATTGTCGTGCTGGAAAGTCAAAGAGTGTCCCATGCGCAGCTTTCGTGCAGAAGAATTCAAATTGTCTACCAGTATTTTCTGATAACATGCTGCATTCATCTTACCATCAATTTTCACAAGATTCTCCTTCAGAGCTCACACTCCCCCAAAACATCAGTGAGCCACCACCATGCTTCACAGTGGAGATGGTATTTTGTTCACTATAGGCCTTGTTGACCCCTCTCCAAACATAACGCTTATGTTTATGACCACAAAGCTTTATATTGGTCTTGTCACTCTAAATTACAGTGTGCCAGAAGCTGTGAGGGGTGTCAAGGTGTTGTCAGGCATATTGTAACCAGGCTTTTTTGTGCCATTTGCGCTGTAAGGGCTTCTTTCTGGCAACTTGACCATGCAGCTCATTTTTGTTCAAGTATCGTTGTATTGTGCTCCTTGAAACAACCACACCGTCTTTTTCCAGAGCAGCCTGTATTTCTCCTGAGGTTACCTGAGGGTTTTTCTTTGTATCCCGAACAATTTTTCTGGCAGTTTTGGCTGAAATCTTTCATGGTTTACATGACCTTGGCTTGGTGTCAAGAGATCCCAGAATTTTCCAAAACCTAATGATTGATTGAACAGTATTGACTGGCATGTGCAAGGCTTTGGATATATTTTTATATCCTTTTGCATATTTATAAAGTTCAATTACCTTGTTATGAAGGTCTTTTGACAGTTCTGTTCTGCTCCCCATAGCTCAGTATCTAGCCTGCTCAGTAAATCCACATGAGCGCTAACAAACTCATTGACTATTTATACACAGACACTGATTGTAATTTTAAAAGCCACAGGTGTGGGATATTCACCTTTAATTACCATTTAAACCTGTGTGTGTCTGTAACAAGGCCAAACATTCAAGGGTATGTAAACCTTTGAGTCCTTTCTGTGTCTCTATGTGTAACTGGTACGTAGATATTCCACCCTGAACAAGGCTTAGGAGGCCAGGATGTTGACTGTTGCTTTACAACCATGTAATATCCTGGCTTAACTGTACCGTGACCTTGTGGGTTATCATCCTGCTTGATGTGCATGTGCGGAGGATGTTCCCCATGTGTGTGTGTGTGTGTGTGTTTGCAGATATGTGCATGGGTGTATGCGCTCATGGAGGTGTTATTGCCCTGCTCAGATAAAATAACGCAGAGGATTATCCAACGTGTATGTTGACTCTTCCTCCTCTTCCTCAGAGGCTGGACAACAGGGACGCTAAGAAGTTGAACATCCACTGGCTGAGGCTCCAGATGGGCATTGTGTCCCAGGAGCCTGTGCTCTTTGACTGTAGTCTGGCAGAAAACATTGCCTACGGTGACAACACACGAAAAGTCAGCATGAAAGAGATTCAAAGTGCTGCCGAAGCTGCCAACATACACAGCTTCATAGACCAACTGCCACAGGTACATTACTACAACAACTACTACTACTACTAAACATGTTACTGCTATCACTATTGCTGATACTACTTCTACTGCTACTACTGCTAAACATGTTACTACTACTACCGCTTGTACTACTACTACTAAACATGTTACTACTACTACTGCTGATACTTCTACTACCACTACTGCAATTGTTACTACTGCTTCTACTACTACTGCTATCACTATTGCTGATACTGCTTCTACTGCTACTACTACCGCTTGTACTACTACTACTAAACATGTTTCTACTACTATGACTACCGCTACTGCTACTGCTGATACTACAAGTGATGTGCAGTCTGTGTAGGCAGGGTGGGCACTGCCTAGTCAGCGTAGCCGGCCCTTGACCGCACGGTGTCAGCAGTTGAGAACAGCAGGCAGGGAAAGTAAAACAACCTGCTAGTTTCAGCGCAACCACACAGCCGCTTGTTTCTTATATACCATTCCTTTGGTAATTCCATCTGGTAATCTTCTGCCCCTTAAACTGGCGTAAATCTGTAAGGTCAGGTGTTGGTCTACCTTTGGACAGAATGTGTTTTTTTCATAAAAAGATAAAGTGGAAAATAGTTTTTTAAAATTTATTTGGCACGTCTATAGCTAGCTAGGCCAGTTAGCTTTCCTAGACGTTCTCGTGGGACTGGAGAGCCAGTGGCTAAAATATTTTTATTGGTAGGAAGCGTCATAACTATGCCCCAAAAACACAGATTACATTACATTTCACAAATTACATTTCTTTTGACTAGTCAATAATCACTGCAGAATAAAATATATATTTGGAACACAATATCATATATTTCTATTTCTTCCAAAAAACCAGGGTAGGCAGTGCTTTTTAGTAGTGTTTAGTAATAGACTGCACGTCACTGCTACTGGTACTGCTACTGTTGATATTACTACTACTACTACTACAACTAACTACTAACTACTACAACTACTACTACTACCACAACAACAACTACAACTAACGCTACTACAACTAGTACTAATGGTGCTACTACTACTACTACTATTCACAATTCAGTCCATATTATTTGTAATCATGGTAGCATCAAAATTAGAGATGCATTTCAGGATTTGTGGCCACTGGTTGAAAAAGTGTCCGTGTCTATCCAAAACAAGTCTCTGAAAAGAGTATAAATGTACTGTACCAATCAAATGTTTGGACACCTACTCATTCAAGGATATTTCTTAATTTTTAGTAATTTCCACATTCTAGTATAATGGTGAAGACATCAAAACAATGAAATTATAAAATATTCCCATTTTCTGAGAATTCTGTACTTTCAGAGATTACATTTTAGCCTCTAAGTACTTTTCTTTTGCCAAAAAAGGATCCCTGTTTTATGTGTATGGTGAGCCAATATAATGTGGTACAGAATTGCAGTTGCACTTAACACCTTCACTGTATCATGGCCCTTCTAACAACTGCATGGTCAGATGGACTGATAGTTTTGGACTGATCAGTTTCTCCCCTACATGATTTCACAACTAAAAGATAGGCAGATAATATAAATATTTAGTACTATTCTCCCAAAAATGTATGCACGTTTCACGTATCATGATGAACAGAAGTATGTTATTAGGCTACAACAATTCCATACCTGCAGTTACAAAACATAACTTCTAGCTGCTTTTGGACCTGAATTATAACTGTATTTCCCTTTTGCTATAAACTGCGATGCTGCTCCTTTCATTGTAAAGTCAGATCTAGTGGCGTCTTTAGGCCTGGGCATCCGAGGCTATAGCCTCAGTTCTTCTATGAATAACCCCGGATCTCAAATGGACCAAAAATAATAATAATGATTAAAAAAATACCCCCTGATATATTAATCTGTAATTCCAATCGCGCATTATGACAATGTAGACATGCAGGCCGCTAGCATGTACATCAACATTTTTCGCGTGTACATTCAAAACCCTGTACTTCCTGTCCCAGGCAGGGGGGAGGGTGGGCTAAGCCCCGAATGTATTGATCTGGTCAGATCTATCCATTTTCTCTTGCTTCTGCTGCTCAACAAAAGACTAAAGACATGTCTCAAGAGCACATGGCATTTTTATAATGTATTGCTTTTCTTTCCTCTGAGTGGCAGACATATCTACGTTTCATTTTAATGTTTTGTTAATTTTCCACTGTTCAGATCCTTAGCAAACGAGCCAACAAAATCCGACGTTATACCCAGGGTTGCCAGACGGACTGGCAATATAGGCCCAATCACCTGCGAACTCCTCATAAAAACTGCACACTGTCATAAAAAATAGCCCAATTGTGGGAAACAGTCTTATCTGGCAACGCTGGCTACACTCCACGGTCATTCAATGCATGTTTATCACTTCAATGTCAACTAAATAGTACGTAGCACCCCTGTGATTGGCTACCATGGGTGCCGTGCACCCATATCTCCCATTAAAGCTCCGCCTCTGATTCTGTCCCAGAGATAACTCAGCAGCTAACAGTTACTGGACTAATAAGTCCTGTCATCTCAACGCGGTGAATGTAAATATAGTTAATGTCAACTGCACTGCCCGCCTGAGGTGTAATGTCCAGTATGAGATGAACAGGATATTGTGTTTTTCGTCTCCCTTTTCATTTCCTCCATCCCTCTGTCTGAGTAGAAGTATGACACCCAGGCTGGTGACAAGGGAACCCAGTTATCAGGAGGCCAGAAGCAGCGTATAGCCATCGCCAGAGCCATCCTCCGGAACCCCAAAGTCCTGCTACTGGACGAGGCCACCTCTGCACTGGACACAGAGAGCGAGAGGGTGTGTGTCTCTCTGCAGTTACACTGTTTATCTACATAGATTGATGAAAGTTTGAACCGCTGTATTCTTTTGAACTGTTCTGTTTATATACCTCCAAATCCGAGGCCATGGTCCTCAGTCGGAAAAGGGTGGCTTGCCCACTTCAGGTTGGTGGAGAGTGCCTGCCTCAAGTGGAGGAGTTTAAGTATCTAGGGGTCTTGTTCACGAGTGAGGGAAGGATGGAACGGGAGATTGACAGACGGATCGGTGCAGCTTCGGCAGTAATGCGGTCGATGTATCGGTCTGTCGTGGTGAAGAAAGAGCTGAGCCGCAAGGCGAAGCTCTCGATTTACCGGTCAATCTACGTTCCTACTCTCACCTATGGTCATGAGCTTTGGGTCATGACCGAAAGGACAAGATCCCGGATACAGGCGGCCGAAATGGGCTTTCTCCACAGGGTGGCTGGGCGATCCCTTAGAGATAGGGTGAGAAGCTCGGTCACCCGGGAGGAGCTCAGAGTAGAGCCGCTGCTCCTCCACATCGAGAGGGGTCAGCTGAGGTGACTTGGGCATCTGTTTCGGATGCCTCCGGAACGCCTTCCTGGGAAGAGACCCCGGGGAAGACCTAGGACACGCTGGAGGGACTATGTCTCCCGGCTGGCCTGGGAACGCCTCGGTGTCCCCCCGGAAGAGCTGGAGGAAGTGTCTGGGGAGAGGGAAGTCTGGGCATCTCTGCTTAGACTGCTGCCCCCCGCGACCCGGCCCCGGATGAAGCGAAAGAAGATGTATGTATGTTCTGTTTATTTGTGTCTCTCCGCCTCCTCCGTCCCTCCCCCAGGTGGTGCAGGAGGCCCTGGATGTGGCACGGCAGGGCAGGACGTGTATCGTGGTGGCCCATCGATTGTCCACCATCCAGAACGCTGACCTGATCGCTGTCTTCCAGAAGGGTGTGGTGGTGGAGCAGGGCACTCATCAACAACTACTGGCCCAGAGAGGAGTCTACTACTCCCTGGTCACTACACAGTTGGGTCACGGTCAACAGTGAAAGGAGACCAAGGAGGACGGAGGGCGGAAGCAAGGGGTAGGTAGTCCATCAGAGTGCATTCCCTTCAACGTTTCTGCTCAAAACGTCTTGGTTGTGTGGACAGTGTGAAAAGAACCAGAGTGGCACCGGGATGCGCTTCGGAGAACACGTATCGACGGCGACTGTGCCGATGGGAGTTGACGAAGGGCCTTGGAGAAATGGAGAAATGGATATCACAAACTGGGGGTGAAAACAACAACAGAGGTCAAGAACATTGGCCAAGGTTAGGTCCATGTTTACCATCATAAAAATAGTTAAGGTTTATAGCCTGGATATTGAGCCAGTCTGATATCTGGAGAGGTAGAGTCAGTGGCCTCCCTTCTGCCTCTGAGGGGAGCACCCAGAGGGGTGCTGTGAAGGGCAAAGTGTGCAGGGGGGATTTTGTGTTATTTATTCAAATGTTTTACCTCTGCACTAGAGTGCCTGTGTGCCAAATGAATACATGGAACAAACACCCTGGCACACTCTACCCTGAAAACACTACACATCTGTTTTACTGTGAACTCCTTTTTTTATTTGTTCCGTTTATGGGGGCAAACTGGACCTGCTACATACATTCCTGGACAAATAGTTGTCTGATATCCATTGATTCTTGAAGAACATAACATAAATGCCTTATTAGCTTAATTGTAACTAAAGGTAAACCCAAAATGTCTGCTTGTTTTCTCTGTCCTACATCCAGACTAGGTTAATGTAAACAGTGAATATCCTCTAAACATGGTAACAGTTATAATTGTGATGTCATGGATGGCCAGTCTGTGTATCCATATCCATCTATGAAACTGGTTAGATTATTTGAGCCCCATCTCTCAAGGCTGTGAAGATGCTTTATTATGTTGAGCGGATTTGTTATTCATTATTACCTTGAGATCTTGAGAACAATCTGTAATATGCTAATGCTACTGGAAGAGTATGTTGTATTTAAAAGAGTGCCTGTGTGTTTTGCTAATCTGAACATACAATTAGTGAGAGATGCCCACATCTGAGAGTTGGGGCTCATCCATTAAAAGTACATTGCTGCAGTCACGTTCCAGTTTCTACAGTTGCCCTGAATTAACTGACCTCTTCTTGGGTATGTAGGGTATGTATGCATTACTTTATATATATGTAAACATGTATCAATAATAAAGATGGTTTTATATTTGAATACGTGGGCTCAAGACTCATTAATCGGGTTGTATTTTATTTGTCAGTTCAATCTTACTAAACTGTATTTAAACTATACTTGTTTTAATTTGGCTAATTGAAGCAAGTGTAGGTATTTTTTGCCACATTTCTATAATTAAACTTTAGGTCCAAAATATCAAAGCTCTTCGACCTCTCAACTCTTGGCCGTCACACCTCTACGGTATGCAGCTTCCACTCAGCCCAGTTTAAACTCTTCTCTGTCCCGGTTCTCCAACGGTAGCACGCTACTACATTCAATCATAGGTTTTTGATTCCCCCTCGTAGCTGCCTGTCCTCTAAATTTTAACTTTTTGTCTCACCTGAGACGGTCTTTTATGTTGGACGTCAACAACAAGGAAGAATAAGTTCGATACCAGACACTTCTAATGGCATTCACAATTTCAAAAGAGGTAATAGAACGCACAACAGCGTTGCAATGACAAATGAAAATTTAACTAACATTGACCATGATCCTTGAACCTAACCTAAACTCTTCCTTCAAGGACAAACACAATGACAAAGCAAATAGCTAGAACAGCTGCTGATGTCTGGTACAGTAAGTATGGCCAGCTATTATGTAGTGATTCAACCTTTTACAGGTTTGTTGTACAAAGTCCAGGAGAGCGTGATTGAGTTATAGCCCACCCGTTGTTTCTGATGTGTTACAAGAACCTACAGCCATTGCGTATCATGGCCAGGATGAAGATGTGTTCCATTCTGTTAAACTGGCCATTAGGCTAAAAGGGATATGTATCTTTTACTGTTTGATCATTTATGTATTCAACAAATCATTTTGTTATACACCACAACATAAAACTCAAAGCAGCCTGTGAGGAAAAGTTACTGTAAGCAACAGCCTTTCCATATAACACACACACACTCAGCTAAAAATACAAAGGAGCAGTGAACAGGTCTGACATAGAATGTTCCTCCTCCTGGTCAATCAGGTGCAGGCCTAGGAGATGTCTGTGAAAACTTTATGCGTTGTAGGCCTTAGCCATTAGTTATTTACAATGAACTTTACTGGTCACATGCTCTAACCGCTAAGCCCGTTTTAGTACTTTACATGCCGCCTGGAAGGCCACGTTTTATATAAATGTATCTGGATGGACTTTCCTCTTAATGTTGGCTGCTTTCCATGTAAGTTAAAGGCATAACACGCCACTGGTAATATCACCCCCAGAGAGCCTGTTAGGGTGTTTTTGTATGTGTGAACAACAATCTGACCACTAGGTGAAAGCACTGAGACAGGAACCATGTGGGTGTGTGTGTCTATCTGATTCTTCTCTCCATGTCTGTCTATCTGATTCTTCTCTTCTTGTCTGTCTATCTGATTCTTCTATTCTTGTCTGTCTATCTGATTTTTCTCTTCTTGTCTGTCTATCTGATTCTTCTCTTCTTGTCTGTCTATCTGATTCTTCTCTTCTTGTCTGTCTATCTGATTCTTCTCTTCTTGTCTATCTGATTCTTCTCTTCCTGTCTATCTGCTTCTTCTCTCTTTGTCTATTCCCCCTGGCAAAATAATAATAAAAATAATGATAAAGCATTAAGTATAGGGGATTTCTACTCTACTGCTAGCACAAAAGACCAGAACACAACAGGGAATTCCCTGCAGGGATTGTTTTACATTAATGTTTAAAATATTCTTTCTACAAAATTGTTCCAAGAGCCAGAGATATTGCCCATTGAAAAATGGCCCGTTTGTTGCACTGACTAGTAGTCTCCTCAAACTCGTGGTACTTTATACCCCTGTCTTGTAAACATGAGAGGCAGGATTCTACACAGTTCCCCTTTAAGAGCAACAAATCAAAATCTCTAACACTGTTCTGCTTCTCCTGTCCTGCAGATCTGGTGAAAAGTAGTTTGAGGGTGAGAAGACTCCAGACAACTAAAATACAGACTTGTGCTCCCTGTGTCAGCCATCTCTGCTTCCCTCTCTTGTCTATGCTGTCACAGTCTGTGGTCGACATCAGAGAGAAAAAGAGAAGGAGCAGATCTCTTTTCTTGATGAAATGGGCCAAACCTCAAACCTGCTAAACTACCTCATAACATTTTGACATACTGTACACGGAACAGAAATATAAATGCAACATGCAACAGTTTCAAAGATTGTACAGTTAATATACAGTCACAGGACAATTTGCCGGTTGAAATAGATTGTTGGAAAAACTGGGACGTTATCAGCTTCCAGGAAGTCTGGGCAGGTCGTTGTATGCAAACAGACATTGGTAATTTTGTATTTTGTCTGTGGGTCATGCCTGTCCATTCCATAACACCCCCGCCTCTGTCATCTGACCTGTTTGTTGAAACCGGAATCATCCATGAAGAACACACTTCTCCATTTTGTCTGTGGCCTTTGAAAGAGTGCATTTGGCCACTGAAGTCAGTTACAACAAAGATCTGCAGTCAGGTGGGGGTGACGTTCATGCCGATGAACATCATGAGATGCTCACAAACAGGGACGTAAAGAATCTGTGTCTGAGTGTCTAACATTTCAGGGACATTTCAGGTCATGAAGCACGGGAACAACACTTCACATGTTGTGCTTTTCATGAACACCATTCTTTCAGTCACCAAAAACCATATGACAAGTTATTCAGATTTAAATTAGGTTTACCTAACTTTAGACATTTTTGCGTTAATTGGGTGTGTTTATTGTGGCCAAATTTAAGTCTCATTACATAATTCTTTCTGATACCCACAATGTGTCTTAAAATAAAGAGGATTCCCCTGAAGAACAAGGCCGTGCTTTCCCAGTCAGTCCCACGTACAAACAGTGTGATTCATTTTGGTTGATGGGATGATTGATGTCTACCATTTTGGTAAGGTCAAGGACAACTTATTCGGCTAATGGACCCTTTCCTACAAGGTAAAATACAACCTCAATCTATTTTTTCTTATCAACTTAACCAAATGAAATTCCCACAGTCATCCCATAGTAAAGATGACATCAACAATAAGGCACTAACCTATCCTACGATATGGTCTGAAATTCTATTAACTCATCCTGCTCTAGTGACTAATATGATTTCAGTCAATCCCAGTGACCTCATGTCATCAACTTCTGCTGAGTCAGAGTGTGATAACCTTGTCAGTGAGTGACTTTGTATTTATGTATTAAGCAAAGGGCCTACTAGCACTAGCGCGGCATCTGCTGGCCGCGGGTGGCAGAAGGTGCACAAAAACCAACGCGTTGGCCACTCTGGGTACCGCTGGTGGCCTCCTCTGGCTGGAGTGAGTTGGGTACCGCTGGTGGGCTCCTCTGGCTGGAGTGAGTTGGGTACCGCTGGTGGGCTCCTCTGGCTGGAGTGAGGTGATTTTTAAAATGCCCCCCCTGGTTAGTGGCCCCTCGTGTTTTGTTTAGCATGTCTGCTCCACCCACTCCTTAAAGTATTTATGGGATACATTTTTTGAATAGCATCTCTCAAAATAAAGACTTTACAGTCAATATGACAAGTGATGGGCTACGTCCGGCTGCATCGTGTTTCCGAAATAGTTCTGGTCATGTGACTCCCAAGTGTAAGAACATTTTGTCACATGATAATAAACGAAACCTGTGCGAATTGTGTCAAACACCTGACTGTCTCAGGTTTTGAGAATGAGGTGGCAATACAAACAAATTTGAATGAACGGTGTCACTTTGCTGCAAGAGAGAAATGTGTGTGATTACTCAGAGATTGTGAGTTAGCTGTGAGACAATTCTTTATTGTTAGACTTGCTGATAGTAACTCTTTTCAAATTGCTTGTCGCAAAATGTGGACTTCCACAGTTCTCTGATGCCTGAGCGCTGAACTAGATTTGTTTTCAGATATGACGGTACTCTGTGTGTCACGTCCTGGCTATGCCCCTAGCCATCTCTGCGCTGGGCTCGGGGCATAGTCAGGACAGGAGGTGGCACATCTAGCCACCTCCAATCCTTTTGGTCTCCCCAATTGGAGGCAGGTGTCAATTGGGGACCCTATTTAAGTTCCTTGTTTTGCATTGCCAGTGTGGTTCATTTTGGTTTTGCCTGTATATCAGTTAGCCCACGTCACTGGTTGCTGCTTCTTTTTGTTTTGTTTGAGTCTTTCTTTTATTAAACATGGATTATCCCTGTTATCTCGACTCTGCGCCTGTGTTCTTCCACACCCCAGCACGTGACACTGTGGTTTAGTGCATAGTGTCATGGACCGCTAAGCTACACTGCTCAAGATCAAATCCTGATGAAATTTACAGAAGTAGAGTCAGACATGTAACATAGACTGGGAGATTTGTTTGTTTTTCCAACTGCCCCAAATGGTGCATCTGCTTGTGTGCCTGCTGTGTGACCAATGTAATGTTGTTATCTCATCAGGGTTTTTAGGAATTTGAATGATTTATACAATAGTTGTTAAACCAATTCCACAGAGTGTCTAGTGTATGCTGGTGTTAGTTGCTTACTTTTAATTGGTGCCTAATTGAGACCAACACAATCAGATGAGGGAAGATCCTGGCCTAATTAACCGAGTACAAGTGACCTAATAAACCAAGTACAAGTTAAGAGGGGAAAACCTGCAGACACACACCCCTCTGTCGTATCGATTTGACACCTGTAATTTAGACAAAATAACAGTTAATCCCGACATCTTAATGGGTGGTGGCCATTTCCTGAAGTCAACCACCACCTCCACAGTTTGGTCTGCGTTCGTTTGACCATGGCAGGCCACCAGCCGGTCAACCTCTGTTGAATGAGTAGAGGAGGCATGAAGGCTTTCTGCCGGTGGTCTGGTGCTATGAGATAAGGAGGTCTGGTGGTAAGGGATGAGGAGGTCTGGTGCTAAGGGATAAGGAGGTCTGGTGCTATGGGATAAGGAGGTCTGGTGCTAAGGGATAAGGAGGTCTGGTGGTAAGGGATAAGGAGGTCTGGTGGTAAGGGATAAGGAGGTCTGGTGCTATGGGATAAGGAGGTCTGGTGGCAAGGGATAAGGAGGTCTGATGCTCAGGGATAAGGAGGTCTGGGGCTAAGGGATAAGGAGGTCTGGTGCTAAGGGATAAGGAGGTCTGGTGCTATGGGATAAGGAGGTCTGGTGGTAAGGGATAAGGAGGTCTGATGCTCAGGGATAAGGAGGTCTGGTGCTAAGGGATAAGGAGATCTGATGCTCAGGGATAAGGCGTATGGAACGCGCTTGCCATTCTTTGCGTGTTGTATCCTGTTGGTCAGGAAGTCAGCGATCCACCAACAGATGGAGCTGGACACATTCAGCGGGGAGAGTTTGTAATGTAGAGGTTCTGGGATGATGTTTTGACTACCTGGGACCTGAGAAGCCTAAGAGGGGTAGAGAGTAGCAAGGGTGGAATGGAATGGTGGCGTGGGAAGTGGGAAGTGGGGTCATCAGATAATCAAAGAGCCTTTCTGAGTCAAATCTGCAGTAAAAGTGGTTAACACAGCGACATTGTGGGGCTTACTCTAGTGATGAAGAGGGGTTTCCAAAAAGAAGAGGGGTAATTGCTGGTGAATTGCTTGTCTAGCCTGGCTAGAAACTTGACAATTACTGAACTGTGCTTTTTCTTGCCCTCTACAATTAGAGATAAATATCTGTTCTTGGGGTTCTTGGGCCTCTGCAGATTTCCTCACATGCATTGATGTAGGATGTGAACGTATTAGTGGAGTGGTGTATGTTGGCAAGTTCTTCTCAGGGAGGAAGCAGTGGCCCTTTGTAAATACACTGGTCCAATTAAATAAGACCACGCATTATAAAGATGTCTTTTGATCAGTTATTTCCACATTTTTTGTCGTAAGACACCGTGAAAATTACAAAAGAAATAAACACAAATACAATGAGTCAAATATACTTACAGTGGGGAGAACAAAATATTTGATACACTGCCGATTTTGCAGGTTTTCCCACTTACAAAGCATGTAGAAGTCTGTACGTTTTATCATAGGTACACTTCAACTGTGAGTGACGGAATCTAAAATAAAAATCCAGAAAATCACATTGTATGATTTTTAAGTAATTAATTAGCATTTTATTGCATGACATATGTATTTGATAACCTACCAACCAATAAGAATTGCGGCTCTCACAGACCTGTTAGTTTTTCTTTAAGAAGCCCTCTGCACTTGTTTGAACTCGTTACCTGTATAAAAGACACATGTCCACACACTCAATCAAACAGACTCCAACCTCTCCACAATGGCCAAGACCAGAGAGCTGTGTAAGGACATCAGGGATAAAATTGTAGACCTGCACAAGGCTGGGATGGGCTACAGGACAATAGGCAAGCAGCCTAGTGAGAAGGCAACAACTGCAACTGCCCAATTATTAGAAAATGGAAGAAGTTCAAGATGACGGTCAATCTCCCTTGGTCTGGTGCTCCATGCAAGATCTCACCTGGTGGGGCATCGATGATCATGAGGAAGCTGAGTGATCAGCCCAGAACTACACGGCAGGACCTGGTCAATGACCTGAAGAGAGCTGGGACCACAGTCTCAAACAAAACCCTTAGTAACACACTATGCCGTCATGGATTAAAATCTTGCAGCGCACGCAAGTTTCCCCTGCTCATGCCAGCGCATGTCCAGGCCCGTCTGAAGTTTGCCAATGACCATCTGGATGATCCAGAGGAGGAATGGGAGAAGGTCATGTGGTCTGATGAGACAAAAATAGAGCTTTTTGGTCTAAACTCCACTCGCAGTGTTTGGAGGAAGAAGAAGGATGAGTACAACCCCAAGAACACCATCCCAACTGTGAAGCATGGAGGTGGAAACATCATTTTTGGGGATGCTTTTCAGCAAAGGTGACAGCATGACTGCACAATATTGAGGGGAGGATGGATTGGGCCATGTATTGCAAGATCTTGGCCAACAACCTCCTTCCCTCAGTAAGAGCATTGAAGATGGGTCGTGGCTGGGTCTTCAGCATGACAACGACCCAAAACACACAGCCAGGGCAACTAAGGAGTAAGAAGCATCTCAAGGTCCTGGAGTGGCCTAGCCAGCCTCCAGACCTGAACCCAATAGAAAATCTTTGGAGCGAGCTGAAAGTCCGTATTGTCCAGCGACAGCCATGAAATCTGAAGGATCTGGAGAAGGTCTGTATGGAGGAGTGGGCCAAAATCCCTGCTGCAGTGTGTGCAAACCTGGTCAAGAACTACAGGAAACGTATGATTTCTGTAATTGCAAACAAAGGTTTCTGAACCAAATATTATGTTATGCTTTTCTGATTTATCAAATACTTATGTCATTTAATAAAATGCAAATGAATTACTTAAAAATCATACAATGTGATTTTCTGGATTTTTGTTTTACAGTCTCACAGTTGAAGAGTACCTATGATAAAAATTACAGACTTCTGTATGCTTTGTAAGAGGTAAAACCTGCAAAATCGGTAGTGTATCAAATGCTTGTTCTCCCCACTGTATTTCAGTCATTTTACAGTCTCTTAAGCACAATCCTTAACTAGACGTTCCCCACAATGTTAGCGTCACAACAGTACAGAAAATGCATTAAATGCAAAGAAATTACAACAAATATGATAAGGCTGAAATACAAAAGCACAATTACCGTGTGCGCCTCTTGGGCCGTGCAAAATCTTTGTTTGAGGCCATAAATTTTTCCTCTGCAGCCACGTTGGCTCGCTCAGTATTCCTTTTACCCGCAATGCTACAGGTGTGGCCTTTGATAAACTCTGGTAATTTGCCCTTTGACCTCAACATAAAGAAATGGCATTTGTGATAAAGAATGACAAAATGTAAACAAAAAATATTTTTAAGGTAAAATATTTTATTACATTTTTAGATCAAACACCCCTTTTTAAACTGTTATTACATTGTTTTAATGTTTTTAATTACTGTATGAATTTAAACACTAATGTAATTATCAAAATATAGACTAAACATGAAATCTCAGAAACACTGTCCCTCAGACATTTACACCTTTAATAGGTAAAAACCCCAGGGTCTAACACACATTTTGGATTAATCCCATGTATTGCACAGGGGCCCATGAGGATGTAGTTATGCCGCTCTGTCTGTGTGCGTGATTAGATGGATGGCAAGGCTGGTGACTAAGTGTTTTATGGATTGTTGTATAACAGAATAATTTGTGAATAAATTGATCTTTGACTCTGGGATATTGACACACACCTATACTTTATTATCTTTAAGCCACTCAAACAAGGGGCAATGTGTAATGTCAACTTCTGCATACTGCATTTGATTATCTAGCAGTTCAGCTAAATACATTTTAAAAGGGCAATATGTAAGGTGTGTACTGTACAACTAGCATAAAAAGAAGCAAAAATGGCCAGTAGATATCTGAAGTTTTTAATGAATAGCTAATACTAGCTAACTAGCTTATACTTTACCTGTCAGTACTATGTTTCCTAACCTACACCACCTTGGCCTAGCTAATACTTAACTGGTATACATCATTTCCAACTGGCAGTGATAAGGAAAGACGCGTGGGAAGAGTGGTATGTTTTTTGATTGTCAAAGTAAGGTTAAATCAAAGCAAATGTAGGTATAAGGTTGAATCAAAAGATAATGTATCCAGGTTTAAAAATACATATCATAAATGTTGGTGAATTGCCGCTGTATTAAAAAGATTAGCCCTCAGTTGCTAAGCTAGGCATTTTTTCCAAAGTGGTGGCTGTGGGGCAAGATGAACAAATGGTTCTTTGCCCCACCATGAGATGAGATGTTACATTTGTTGTGTATCAAATATTATTTTAATGTAATACTGCATACCTGACAATTAGGGATTCACCGATTAATCGGCCAGCACTCGGTAACGGCCGATTCTAGGCAAAAAATTTAATAACCGGTATCGGCCGACTACTTTAAAATGACCTATTACTTGCGACTTATTGTGATGTCTGAAAAGGCATCATGCTTAGTTGATTTTTATTATAGACGTTATTATGACGTTTATCCAGTCATGTGTCAATAATATAGTGACAGGCTGCTTAGTTGCACAGAGTATAAGGTGAGAGCTATCTCACTTCGTCAATACATTATTTATTTTTTACACTTTTAACTCGATACTGAATCCAAAGGCAAGACACAAAGAAGCCTGCCAAGTTTGTAGAACCCCCCCCCCCCATTATAGAACTGTAAACATAACTATGTAAATTCAGCAATATTTATAAGATGCAATCAGCACGTGCTGATTATAGACAAATAATGGTGCGTTTTTACGTTTTAAAAAATTGCGACACCCCTGCCTGTTTCCTCACAACGGTTTGATCCACTGCCCCCCGCAAGCCTTCAGCAGTGGCACATCGTGCACATACGGTGCGTGCACGTCTGTCGTTGGTGGTTGACTTTCAGTATGTAGTTCAAACAAAGGATTTGTTAGACATTTCTTTACTTCTAACACTTTACTTCTAACACAATAAAACACATTTCTAACCGTCACCAGCCTTCATTTTCTCTGCATTGAATTACTACATTGAATCACTCTTTACGTTAGCTAGTGTTTAGCTGATGTTTGCCAGCAAGTGTACCTTTCCCTCTGTGTACCTTTCATTAGGCAAGCCTAGTTCAGCCGGCCCGCAATAGAAAGTGATGCCCTCTCGAAATTCGAACCATGATGAAAGGCAGTGTGGTTAACCACTACACCACAGAGCTTGCCATTTACTGGGTGTCAGTATAGCCTCTTGTGTCTATCCTGAACAAATCCTCTTTTGCCACTGGCCGTTTTAACAGCTAATTGGCCATTCGTGAATGACATATGGTACAGTTAAACTGATTAACATTTCTTAACTAAGTTTACCTCAACCACAAACAGCATCTATGAACTGTTTTGCTTTTGCCACTGGCCGTTTTAACAGCTTATTAGCCAGTAACAGGCTTACTAGTATCTACCAACTTCCTATGAATAGTCATAAGAATTGAGCAATTGCTAGTGAGACTGAAGATTAACTTTTCCATACCAGAAACAGTCACAATATAACCATATATAGTTTTTGTTAAGGCTTACTATAACATACCTACTGAATGTTGTAGCCAGCTAAGTGTTTGTCTATCCTGACCCAAAACACATGCATGGATGCCATACCATACCATACCATCTTCTTCCGCTTATCCGGGGCCGGGTCGCGGGGGCAGCAGTCTAAGCAGAGATGCCCAGACTTCCCTCTTCCTAGACACTTCCTCTAGCTCTTCCGGGGGGACACCGAGGTGTTCCCAGGCCAGCCGGGAGACATAGTCCCTCCAGCGTGTCCTAGGTCTTCCCCGGGGTCTCCTCCCGGTGGGGGAGGAGTTCCGGAGGCATCCAAAACAGATGCCCAAGCCACCTCAGCTGACCCCTCTCGATGTGGAGGAGCAGCAGCTCTACTCTGAGCTCCTCACGGGTGACCGAGCTTCTCACCCTATCTGTTAGGGATCGCCCAGCCACCCTGCGGAGAAAGCTCATTTCGGCCGCCTGTATCCGGGATTTTGTCCTTTCGGTCATGACCCAAAGCTCATGACCATAGGTAAGAGTAGGAACGTAGATTGACCGGTAAATTGAGAGCTTCGCCTTGCGGCTCAGCTCTTTCTTCACTACGACAGACTGATACATCGACGGCATTATTACAGAAGCTGCACTGATCCGTCTGTCAATCTCCCGTTCCATCCTTCCCTCACTCGTGAACAAGACCCCTAGATACTTAAACTCCTCCACTTGAGGCAGGCACTCTCCACCAACCTGAAGTGGGCAAGCCACCCTTTTCCGATTGAGGACCATGGCCTCGGATTTGGAGGTACTGATTCTCATCCCCACTGCTTCATACTCAGCTGCAAACCGTCCCAGTGCATGCTGAAGGTTCTGGTTTGAAGGGGCCAACACGACAACATCATCCGCAAAAAGCAGAGACGAAATTATGTGGTCCCCAAACCTGACACCCTCCGGCCCCTGGCTGCGCCTAGAAATTCTGTCCATAAAAATTATGAACAGAACCGGCGACAAAGGGCAGCCCTGCCGGAGTCCAACATGCACTGGGAACGTCTGACTTACTGCCGGCAATGCGGACCAAGCTCCTGCTTCGGTCGTTCAGGGACCTGACAGCCCTTAGCAAAGAACCCAGGACCCCATATTCCCGAAGCACTCTCCACAGGATGCCGCGAGGGACACAGTCGAATGCCTTCTCCAAATCCACAAAACACATGTGGACTGGTTGGGCAAACTCCCATGAACCCTCCATCACCCTGTAGAGGGTATAGAGCTGGTCCAGTGTTCCACGGCCCGGACGAAAAAACCACACTGTTCTTCCTGAATCCGAGGTTCTATGCATGCATGCGTACTTCGAAAATCCACCACAAACAGTTGCAATATAACCTTAAACTGTTTTATTTGAGGCTTACTATAATGCAGATACAGATACTGAATAATTCATAATCCATATGGTGCATTGACTATGAGGATATACGAACGTGGGTCAGTTACTCACTCAGTAAGAGACATTAGCTCTTCTTGGCTGGCTCCGCATACGCAGTCCGGCAAAAAATACAGCATATGTCAAATTGGTGGCCTTTTGACCTATGTCTGAATGGGGTTTAAGGCTTTTCTTATTCAAATATATGGAAAAAGAACGTAAAATCAACCAAATTTTTTTTCCATTTATGACAAGGTACAAAGTTACAGAAATGTCAAAATATCGGCCAATTACGTTATATGAATATTGGATATTGTTATAGGACAATAATTTTCTTATCGGTGCATCCCTACTGACAATAATTTTTGTATATAAATGTTTGTAGAAAAGCTATCATGACACAAAACATCTGTACATCTGTGGAGTATGTCTGTCATTGCATACTATAATGTCATAGAGACATTAGCTCAATCATATCTAACATACAACAAACACATTTACCTAAAAGAAATATTACCCTGGCTACTTTTACAACATTTGAATCTTGGGCAAATCAGCTGATCTGACTGGTCATAATTACTAGATGAGTATTTGACTGGCTGTGTAAATGTTTTTAAAAAAAATACTGCTCTTGAATACAAAAGCCTAAGTCAAAGAGACAATAGTTCCAGGCGAATTGACTTGCCCAAGGATGAAGAAATTGAATAGAGGTTATGTGTGTGTGCCAAAAGCTTTGTATTCCTAGAACCATATTTTTTGGCCTTTCATTTACATAGTTTGTTATGCGATTGTATTTTTGGTGCATGCTGTCTTGTTTTCATCTTTTTTTATCCACAGCTGTATTTCTAAATACACAAAGTAGAACAAACTAAAATATGTGTACATCTGTGGCGTGTGTCTGTCATTGCATACTATGTCATAGAGACATTAGCTCAATCATATCTAACATACAACAAACACATTTACCTAAAAGACATATTACCCTGGCTACTTTTACAACATTTGAATCTCGGCCAAATCAGCTGATCTGACTGGTCATAATTACTAGATGAGTATTTGACTGGCTGTGTAAATGTTTTAAAAAAAAAATACTGCTCTTGAATACAAAAGCCTAAGTCAAAGAGACAATAGTTCCAGGCGAATTGACTTGCCCAAGGATGAAGAAATTGAATAGAGGTTATGTGTGTGTGCCAAAAGCTTTGTATTCCTAGAACCATATTTTTTGGCCTTTCATTTACATAGTTTGTTATGCGATTGTATTTTTGGTGCATGCTGTCTTGTTTTCATCTTTTTTTATACACAGCTGTATTTCTAAATACACAAAGTAGAACAAAATAAAATATTCAAGAATGTTGAATAATATCTGTTGAGTTGCAAAATTTTCTTTATATTGTGTTGTAGGCAGGATTCTCATAATTAAAGGTCCCACAGTTCGGCGCCATCTGGCTCTTTAATGGACCGAAGGTGCCGTGTCTCTGTCCAGTTACTTTAGTAAAGTAATAAGACTGTTTTGTATCTATTTAAAAAATATATATATTTGTTGGATGTGAAACAATATACAATGAATCTGAGTAATTATCTAAAAACCATAGTTTCAAGGATAAAACATAAATGTATAAAATATGAAGCTCAACTACTGTAAAACCTCACATACACAGTTAGGTCCGGAAATAATTAGATACTGACACAAGTTTTGTTATTTTGGTTGTTTACCAAAATATATTCAAATTAAAGTTAAATAATGAATATGGGCTTAAAGGGTTTAGGAATTACAGCTCTTTAATATGTAGCTCCCCCTTTTTTCAAGGGACCAAAAGTAATTGGACAATTGACTCAAAAGCTGTTTCATTGACAGGTGTGGGCTATTCCTTCGTTATTTCTTCATCAATTAAGCAGGTAAAAGGTACGCAGTAGATTCCAGGGGTGGCATTCGCATTTGGAAGCTGTTGTTGTGAGCCCACATGCAGTCAAAGAAGCTCCCAATGCAAGTGAAACAGGCCATCCTTCAGAGAGATAGCAGGAACATTAGGAGTGGCCAAATCAACAGTTTGGTACATTCTGCGAAAAAAGAACACACTGCTGAGCTCTGCAACACAAAAAGGCCTGGACATCCACAGAAGACAACAGTGGTGGATGATCGTAGGATCCTTTCCAAGGTTAAGAAAAACACTTCACAGTTTCCAGCCACATAAAGAACACTCTCCAGGAGGTAGGCATATCATTATCCAAGTCTACCATATAGAGAAGCCTTCACAAGAGCAAATACAGAGGGTTCACCACAAGGTGCAAACCATTAATAAGCCTCAAGGATAGAAAGGCCAGATTAGACTAGCCAAAAAGCCAGTCCAGTTTTGGAACAGCATTCTTTGGACAGATGAAACTAAGATCAACCTGTACCAGAACGATATGGTATGGAGAAGGCTTGGAAAGGCTCATGATCTGAAGCATAACACATCATCTGTAAAACACGGTGGAGGCAGTGTGATGGCATGGGCATGCATGGCTTCCAGTGGCACTGGGTCACTATTGTTTATTGATGATGTGACAGCTGGATGAATTCTGAAATGTATAAGGATATCTTATCTGCTCAGATTTAGTCAAATTCAGCACAGTTGATTGAACAGCATTTCACTTTACAGGTGGACTATGACACAAAATATACTGCGAAAGCAACCCAGGAGATTTTAAAGGCAAAGAAATTGAATATTCTGCAATGGCTCAGTCAATCATCTGCCTGATCTCAACCCGATCGAGCATGCATTTCACTCGCTGAAAACAAAAAATAAGGCAGAAAGACTCACGAACAAACAAACCCATACGGAAAATAAATGTATTTTAAATATTTTTGAATACATTTGGAAAATATATTTCTGAACACATTTGGAAAATATATTCCTGAATGAGCTTCAAAATACATTTTGTAATTTATTTTCTATAATACATTACAATTGTAATGAGAGCATTGTTGATGGTGGAATACATTTGGACAAAACTGAAATGTATTTATACATTTTCAAGTACATTTAGGAATAAAAGCTCTAATGTATTTTGAAAAAAATTAAATGTATTTATACATTTTTAAATACATTTCAGAATAAAAGGTGAAATAAATTTTGATACCTGAAATGTATTTTGAATAAAGATAAATGTATTTATACATTTTTAAATACATTTCAGAATAAAAGGTGAAATACATTTTGATACCTGAAATGTATTTTGAATTAACTTAAATGTATTCGACATCTATTCATCATACATTCTACATACATTTTGCAATGCAAAAATATATTTATTTTCCATATGGGACAACTGAAGACAGCTGCAGTAAAGGCCTGGCAAAGCATCACAAAGGTTGTCCATGCGTTACAGACTTCAAGCAGTCATTGCGGGCAAAGGATTCTCAACAAAGTATTAAAAATGAACATTTTATTTATGATTGTGTAAATTTGTCCAATTATATTTGAGCCCCTGAAATAAGGGGACTGTGTATGAAAATGGTTGCAATTCCTTAACGTTTCATACAATATTTTTGTTCAACCCCTTTAATTAAAGCTGAAAGTCTGCACTTCAATTGCATCTCAGATGTTTCATTTCAAATCCATTGTGGTTCGTACAGGGCCAAAATTATGAACATTGTGTCAGTGTCCACATATTTCCGGACCTAACTATATCATACGTTTTCAAAGAGAAGTAAACATTTATTCTCTCCTTTAGTTTAATTTTTAATTTCAAACATTGTAATGAGGAATGATTATAAGCAAGACTGTTTGGAAATGGACAATGCATTATTAAATTATATTTGAAAATTGTGTTCAGGTTTTTATATATAAAAAAAAGGATTGGTCAATTTACCCCCAGATGGCTCAACTTACCCCTTGATTAGGATCATCTTACCCCTTGAACAGGATCAAATTACCCCTTGACTAGGATCAAATTACCCCTTGACCAGGATCAACTTACCCCTTGACCAGGATCAACTTACCCCTTGACCAGGATCAACTTACCCCTTGACCAGGATCAAATTACCCCTTGACTAGGATCAACTTACCCCTCGACCAGGATCAACTTACCCCTTGACCAGGATCAACTTACCCCTTGACCAGGATCAACTCAACCCTTGACTTGGATCAACTTACCCCTTGAGATGGATCAACCTGGGGCCACAGGACCACTTTTTATAGCAATCATATTTAAAAGGCCCTTTAGGTAATTTCACCTGACAGGGGACATCCTAAAATAAGGGTAGATGGAGACGATTTATTTCTGTCTCTTTTCCACTTGACTGTGGAACAATTCAAGTAGAAATTGGCTCAATTTACCCCTCTCTCCCTTACATTGTTCGAATTATTCGCCCAACCCTGGCGTGGCATTACACATCTTCAAAACATTGTGGGCTGTCTGTAGAAGCCACAGTTGGACAGAAGCGGTGCGACATCCGCTGGGATGGTGGTAACACTTGGTTAACCATTTTAAGGACATTAAATTGGTGATTTCAGAGTCACACTTCTGCAAACGTATTTCTTTACTATCGGAGTGTAGAGGACAGCATAGCACGGGATCGGAGCGTGTGAACGCAATCCGCGCAACCACCGACCGGAAAAGCGGTGAGTTCGACAGTTGCCATCCTCTAGGTTTTTATTTTAGTTACGAAGTATTCGAAGCTTTGGGGTACGCATTTCCCAGCATACTCTACCGTATTTTGCGTCTTTTAAATGTTTTTTGCGTGGTTTTGCAGCTAGATCATATGCTATTCTAAGAAAAATACATTTTTATAAAATAATCCAATAAGTTATCCTCATAATTTTGGGCATCTAACAATAGAATATGTGTCACTTTATGGTGCTGGGGTATGAAAGTATCAACCGTCTGGGTTCAAATAGGGGTTACACATAATGGTTACAATTGGGAATCCGCTGAACATGTAGCACAGTGTCACTGAAAAATGTGGACACATAAACAATCGAGCAGACGTTTTTTCAACTTATATTCATGAATTTGCTATGTACAATTTTTTTGCTATGTACAAGTCATGTATTTGAATTCGGCTAGACGGTTCTGAATGACAATCAGTACAGGTTAGTTCGTTTTCATTTGTTTCATCTGTGCACATTTCTGTTATGAGTTCACACTATCAACCTCATAACCATTTATTGCGGGTGTCAAAGTTAATTTTTCTCTTGAGTTTGTCAGACCGGTTATGACTAAACATGCTATTTCTGTCTTCCTGCCTGTCTGACTGTCTTACCTACCTGCCATAGGCCCTAGACAACATGGGCAAGAAGTATGAGATGGCTATAGGCAAAGCCAAGCCTGAACAAAACACTGAAATTGGGTAAATATTACGGAGCTATGGTGAAAATGTGGTCTTTGGTTGTTTTTCTTTCGTCAACAATTGAATATCTATGTTCAGAATGTTCAATCTAACATACTGTCATCAGAGCAACTATATCGCTTGGTTTATGTGTAAACAAAGTCCGTTACTAAATTACTTACTTTTATTAAAGTGAATAATTCATCATGGTGTCCTTTGCACTTACATGTTGTGTCACTGCTAGTGTGGATGACGGGAAGAAGGGAAGAAATAAGGGGGGAAAGGAGAAAAAGCAGGAGGAACCAAAGATGCAGATGGTTGGTGCCATATCTCTGGTGAGTATAATCCCTGTCAGACACCTCTCTATCTTTACACTGTAGCATTTATTAACAGGGGTGTGTGTCTGTGTGATCCAGATCTATATGTACATGTCGGGGTCAGACATCCCCACAAAGCCCCCCCGCCTCAACAGCCAGGTCCTCACTAGAAGAAATTACATTTGTTCCAGCTTAGTGTTTGTTTCATAGCCCACCTGTTGTCTCTGATGCAATAGAAAACCCCTTGCCATTGTGCTTGTGTGTGGAGTTGGAACTCAGATCAGACATGAGTGTGGAAATGGGAAGGTCAGGGAGGGGTCTGTTTCCTCAAGGTCTCCTGCTGGGCCAGTAGAATAGCTGGAGGTTGAATTTCCTTTGGTTAAACATACTGGAAAAACATACTGGAACTCTAGACACACGTATTCAGGAGGTGGTCAGTGGTTTCTATTATCTCATTCTCTGCTTTCCTCCCTTTTCCTCTCTGCTCATCCTCTGGTCAACTGTACCTTCTCACTTGTTTCTGTCTCTATTTCTTAATCTTTCACTTCCCTCAGGTCCCTTCCCTCTATAACATTTTTACAGCTAGCAGACGGTCTTATCCTGACTGACTAACAGTGCGTTCATCTTAAGATAGACAGAATAGACAACCACACACCTTAATAATAGTAAATTCTTCAGCAAAGAAACATGTCGTGTACAAGTGTTTATCCTTCCCTGCCCCTCATTGTCACTCCCCTCCACAGTTCCGGTTTGCAGATGGTTGGGACAAGTTGTTGATCGTACTGGGGACCCTCATGGCCATGGTCCATGGGACGGTTCTTCCTACCATGACGATCGTCTTTGGCGACATGACTGACAGCTTTGTAGACGACTCCAAACAGTCACACACGAACCTCACCAGTGAGTCTGTCCCAAAACACACAGACACGCACAATCACTGCTCTCAACTGTCTAACTGTCCATTATCTTCCTCTGTAGACATCACCTACCCTGTTTCCAACATCACTCTGGGAGAGGAGATGACTACGTGAGGCTTGATACTTCCTATTAAATAGTATTTCATATTACTAGATCATGCTTGGCCACTACTTTCAGACTCTTAACATTTTTTAATTTTAATGAAAGATTTTAAAGACCTACTCGTTTTGTAACCAAAAAATTAAAAATATTTTTTAGGACAAATATAAAAGCACTGAACAATATATTATTATTATTATGAATTCCAGCCATGCTATCTACTACTCTATCATGGGTGCTGCAGTGTTGATAGCAGGCTACATACAAGTGGCCTTCTGGACCCTGGCAGCAGGCAGGCAGGTCAAGCGCCTCAGGAAGCTCTTCTTCCACTGCATCATGCAGCAAGAGATCGGCTGGTTTGACGTCAACGAGACAGGAGAACTAAACACTCGCCTCACAGAGTAAAGCAGCTTTCAGTATTCACTGGAGTTTTGTTTTTATATTTATACCATCAAGCTGCAGAATGTAGATGGAGTATAAATATGTGTATGTAATGGTGTGTATTTGTGTGTTTTATTCTGTTCCCTGCCCCTCACAGTGACATTTATAAGATTAATGAGGGGATCGGTGATAAGGTGGGAATGTTGATCCAGTCATTCACCACCTTCATCATCTCCTTCATCATCGGCTTCAGCAAAGGATGGAAGCTAACCCTGGTCATCCTGTCCATCAGCCCCGTGCTGGCCTTCTCTGCTTTTATATTTAGCAAGGTGGGCCTCCTGGACACACACACACACAGTGCCTTGTGAAAGTATTCGGCCCCCTTGAACTTTTCGACCTTTTGCCACATTTCAGGCCTCAAACATAAAGATATAAAACTGTAATTTTTTGTGAAGAATCAACAACAAGTGGGACACAATTATGAAGTGGAAAGAAATTCATTGGATATTTCAAAACTTTTTAACAAATAAAAAACTGAAAAATTGGGCGTGCAAATTTATTCAGCCCCTTTACTTTCAGTGCAGCAAACTCTCTCCAGAAGTTCAGTGAGGATCTCTGAATGATCCAATGTTGACCTAAATGACTAATGATGATAAATAGAATCCACCTGTGTGTAATCAAGTCTCCGTATAAATGCACCTGCTCTGTGATAGTCTCAGAGGTCCGTTTAAAGCGCAGAGAGCATCATGAAGAACAGGGAACACACCAGGCAGGTCCGAGATACTGTTGTCGAGAAGTTTAAAGCCGGATTTGGATACAAAAAGATTTCCCAAGCCTTAAACATCCCAAGGAGCACGGTGCAAGCGATAATATTGAAATGGAAGGAGTATCAGACCACTGCAAATCTACGAAGACCCGGCCGTCCCTCTAAACTTTCAGCTCATACAAGGAGAAGACTGATCAGAGATGCAGCCAAGAGGCCCATGATCACTCTGGATGAACTGCAGAGATCTATAGCTGAGGTGGGAGACTCTGTCCATAGGACAACAATCAGTCGTATACTGCACAAATCTGGCCTTTATGAAAGAGTGGCAAGAAGAAAGCCATTTCTTAAAGATATCCATAAAAAGTGTCGTTTAAAGTTTGCCACAAGCCACCTGGGAGACACACCAAACATGTGGAAGAAGGTGCTCTGGTCAGATGAAACCAAAATCGAACTTTTTGGCAACAATGCAAAACGTTATGTTTGGCGTAAAAGCAACACAGCTCATCACCCTGAACACACCATCCCCACTGTCAAACGTGGTGGCAGCATCATGGTTTGGGCCTGCTTTTCTTCAGCAAGGACAGGGAAGATGGTTAAAATTGATAGGAAGATGGATGGAGCCAAATACAGGACCCTTCTGGAAGAAAACCTGATGGAGTCTGCAAAAGACCCAAGACTGGCACAGAGATTTGTCTTCCAACAAGACAATGATCCAAAACATAAAGCAAAATCTACAATGGAATGGTTCACAAATAAACATACCCAGGTGTTAGAATGGCAAGTCAAAGTCCAGACCTGAATCCAATCGAGAATCTGTGGAAAGAACTGAAAACTGCTGTTCACAAACGCTCTCCATCCAACCTCACTGAGCTCGAGCTGTTTTGCAAGGAGGAATGGGCAAAGATTTCAGTCTCTCGATGTGCAAAACTGATAGAGACATACCCCAAGCGACTTACAGCTGTAATTGCAGCAAAAGGTGGCGCTACAAAGTATTAACTTAAAGGGGCTGAATAATTTTGCACGCCTAATTTTTCTGTTTTTTATTTGTTAAAAAAGTTTGAAATATCCAGTAAATTTCGTTCCACTTCATGATTGTGTCCAACTTGTTGTTGATTCTTCACAAAAAATTACAGTTTTATATCTTTATGTTTAAAGCCTGAAATGTGGCAAAAGGTTGAAAAGTTCAAGGGGGCCGAATACTTTCGCAAGGCACTGTATATATATATATATACACATACACACTCATATACTGGTCTTCACTGCCGTCAAACTGTGTTTTGTCCTCTGTCTAGGTGTTGACGTCGTTCACGTCTCTGGAACAGGGAGCGTATGCTAAAGCTGGAGCCGTGGCTGAGGAGGTGCTGTCTTCTGTCAGAACTGTCTTCGCATTCGGTGGACAACAGAGGGAGATCACTAGGTGTGTGTGTGGTCATTAAACTATATTTGTGAGATCCAGGAGTCCTCACATATCATCAACCAACAAACTAGTGGAGCCGTGTTTTAATCAACAAAACCAACATGTGACTATTACATCCAGATTAGCCTGGGCCAGTCACTGCATCATACAAAGAGAAGCTAACCTGCTAATAGCTGTAACAGGATAGCTTGCTACCGTAGTAACATGATTTTATTAAAATGAACAATTATGTGCCCTGTTCTTCACCGACTCAATGCGGTATAAAGATGCATCACCTGCACTGTACGTTCAGCTGGCTGCGTTCGACACATGGGGGAAATGTTGCGGGAGGTGCTACGTTGACAGACTGAGACAGAAAAATGTTCATATTGGCTAATTAAGGCCAAGTTTAACAGATTGTTTCACCAGACCTTCTGTCCTTTTATCCAGAAGTGTTTGTTGAAAAATATTTGGGTAAGGGTTAGAGGTTAAGATTATTATTATTTTTTAATGGGAGCACATTTCCAAAAATCTCTTACAAATTTAGAGAACATTCTTTACATCAGGTACCAGAATAACCTGGAGGATGCTAAGAACATGGGTATCCGTAAAGCCATCTCTGCCAATATCGCTATGGGCTTCACCTTCCTTATTATCTACCTGTCATACGCTTTGGCCTTCTGGTACGGCAGCACCCTCATCCAGTCTGGAGAATACACCATTGGATCGGTCCTCACTGTGAGTACAGACACACATACACACACACACTCACACACACACAGACATTTGTTTTTCTATTTTTGTCAGGAGCAGAAAATCAGTCATCTATGATCCGCCTAAATTTAACTAAACATTAATTCTCATTTACCTAACTTTCATGCCTAAACTTGACATAGCCCCAACACTTAACATAGCCCCAACACTTAACATAGCCCCAACACTTAACATAGCCCCAATGCCTAACTTAACATAGCCCCAACACTTAACATAGCCCCAATGCCTAACTTAACATAGCCCCAACACTTAACATAGCCCCAATGCCTAACTTAACATAGCCCCAACACTTAACATAGCCCCAACACTTAACATAGCCCCAACACTTAACATAGCCCCAATGCCTAACTTTACATAGCCCCAACACTTAACATAGCCCCAACACTTAACATAGCCCCAACACTTAACATAGCCCCAATGCCTAACTTTACAGAGCCCTAACACCTAGCCTGTAATTGCTTAACCTAATACTGGAAGTTGTCCTTTTACTGAAAGGGCATGGCTAAAAAACCTTGGAACATGTATAGTAAAACCAGGATCACACAAACACACACACACTCTCTGTCTCTCTCTCTCTCTCTCTCTCTCTCTTTCTCTCTCTCTCTCACACAAACACGTGAATGTATGAACACATTGTTGATGTGCATTTGTGTCCTGTAGGTGTTTTTCGTAGTGCTGATTGGTGCATTTGCCATGGGACAGACTTCTCCTAATATCCAGGCTTTCGCCAGCGCCCTGGGGGCAGCACACAAAGTCTACAACATCATTGACAATGTAACACAGTGACTCTGCCCTTACACACACTCAAACACAGTCTGGGCAGATCAGGGTTAACACAGAGCAGACCTGGTCACTGTTGATATAGTTGAATGAACTGTACTTAGTTCACTGTGCGTTTGGTAATGATTCTCAATATTTAAATAATTTTTCACTTTGCCTTCAGGTTATAACACACAGTTGATTACAAATACTCACATGACCAAAACAATGTTGCATTGTGATACAATCTTTTAATTTCAAAAGCATTCAATGGCAAATGTTTTGAACTCTTCTCCCAATCACATAAAACACCTGTATACCAAGATACACACACACACACACACACACACAAACACACGCAAACGCACATACACACGCATGGGCACAACAAAGAGACCAAAATAAGCGGAAGGGTGAGGTGACCCAGGAGGACAGATCTGAGAGAGTGACACACAGGCAGACATAAACACTCTGCATCACAGACTATTGTAAATAAATATGGCTAAGCTAACACACATAGAGAAACCTGCCCCAGCTAACAGTTACTCTGAGAAAGAGGAGAGAAAGGGCATTCCTTTATACGTTTTTGGAAGCAGTGCAGTCTGACAATGCTTCCTCAGTCAGCACTGCAGTCAGGAATACAGGCATCTTTTAAGTAGTAGTGTGTTTGAGTGTGTGTGTGTGTGTGTGTGTGTGTGTGTGTGTGTGTGTGTGTGTGTGTGTGTGTGTGTGTGTGTGTGTGTGTGTGTGTGTGTGTGTGTATGTGTGCACACTGCTGTATAAATAGGATGCTACATTTGTCATTAAACATTGGCTGAAAAACAGGCAATGGAAATGAAATGAACCTTTAATACTAATGGTGTCATGTACACTCAGCAAAATGAGGACATCCAGAGTTGTTTTTCTTTAACTGTATGTTTATGTTTGAAACCACGTCCTTTTTTGTCTCAGAAATCCACCATCAACAGCTACTCGGATGAAGGCCACAAGCCTGATTTCATCAAAGGGAACATCGAATTTAAGAACATCCATTTTGCCTACCCTTCAAGACCGGAGGTCAAAGTAGGTGCAGGCTTTACCTGTGTGTGTTTGTGCGTTGAATGGTGTGTTACTGAGTGTTTCACTATAGGTATTGAATGGTTTGTTACTGTGTTTCTCTATAGGTTTTGAATGGTGTGTTATTGTGTGTGTCTCTAGGTGTTGAATGGTGTGTTACTGTGTTTTTCTCTTTAGGTGTTGAATGGGGTGTTATTTTGTGTGTCTCTATAGGTGTTGAATGGTGTGTTACTGTGTGAGGCCATTAAGACTTTGGGTCACCAGGTGTTGAATGGTGTTGAATGGGTGTTACTATGTTTCTCTATAGGTGTTGAATGGTATGTCTCTAACCGTGCGTAGTGGACAGACCATGGCTCTGGTAGGCAGTAGTGGCTGTGGGAAAAGTACCACTGTTCAACTACTGCAGCGGTTCTATGACCCACTGGAGGGATCAGTGAGTATCGTGGAACACAAAACACCTTTTTATCAACTCAAAGATGGTTTTATTTGTTCTGTGGTGGGAGAGGTCTGAACTGTGAACCGTCAGGGTTATAGGCATCAAATACTCTCTCTTTTTGTTAATATCCCTCTATACCCTCTCTGTTCTGTAACATCTGTTCATACCCTCTCTGTTCAGTAACATCTGTTCATACCCTCTCTGTTCTGTAACATCTGTTCATACCCTCTCTGTTCAGTAACATCTGTTCATACCCTCTCTGTTCAGTAACATCTGTTCATACCCTCTCTGTTTAGTAACATCTGTTCATACCCTTTCTGTTCTGTAACATCTGTTCATACCCTCTCTGTTCAGTAACATCTGTTCATGCCCTCTCTGTTCAGTAACATCTGTTCATACCCTCTCTGTTCTGTAACATCTGTTCATACCCTCTCTGTTCAGTAACATCTGTTCATACCCTCTCTGTTCAGTAACATCTGTTCATGCCCTCTCTGTTCTGAAGGTGTGTGTGGACGGCCATGATGTGCGCTCTCTGAACGTGCGTTTCCTGAGAGAAATGATTGGCGTGGTGAGTCAGGAGCCCATCCTCTTTGCTACCACCATCGCTGAGAACATCCGTTATGGCCGACCTGATGTCACACAGCAGGAGATAGAACAGGCTGCCAGGGAGGCCAACGCATACGACTTCATCATGTCTCAGCCTGATGTACGTTACTGTGTCTGAACGGGTCTGAATGTGTGCAGTTCTTTTTATTACTCAGGCTAGATGGTTGATTACATGACATTATTGATCAACGCTATTGTCAATGTTGAGCAGAAGTTTGAGACTCTGGTTGGAGACAGAGGAACCCAGATGAGTGGAGGACAGAAACAGAGGATCGCTATCGCTCGCGCTCTCGTACGCAACCCCAAGATCCTCTTGTTGGACGAGGCCACTTCAGCTCTTGATGCTGAGAGTGAGACCATCGTACAAGCTGCTTTGGACAAGGTAGAGGACGGACACACACACACACACAACAGTTCATTAACATCTATAATACGTACCATTGCCATTGTCCACCATCTCCCTCCCTCTGTGTCTTCCTTCAGGTCAGACTGGGTCGTACAACCATCATAGTGGCCCATCGTCTGTCTACGATCCGTAACGCTGATGTCATCGCTGGCTTCAAGAACGGAGAGATCGTAGAGCTGGGAACACATAAGGAACTGATGGAAAAAGAAGGTGTCTACCACACACTGGTCACCATGCAGGTAATAGTCATTCATACAGACACAATAATCCTTCCCCACACACCTCACATCTACGTCACCATTTAGGTAACATTGTCACCAAAATGATAGAACACCTGTGTTTCCTGCGCTGATGTACTGCAGCCGGGGTGCGCCAAAATCGTGTCATCTTATATTATTTTGGCTGACGTGGGAGTGTCCGAGGTCACCTGTAACATCGGCATTCACATTACAGACATTTGGGATAACAGGCATCCTAGGTTCTATGTGCATTGCTCACATGTCGTCCCGCCCTCTTACTCGGCTACTCGGCAGAAATTATCATAGAAACAGCATGTGCTGTTTGTTCCATCACCAAGGTAACCCTCTGGCCTTAAAGGGGCAGCCAAAATATTTGTCTCATCTGTGATATTTTTGCTTAGAGTCAGGGCACAAGATATCAGCAAAATTAAGATGAATGTCATGTTGTTATTTGTTACTGGGAATACACAAATTATTTGGAAAGATTACACTGGATCCTCATTCGTTATCTGCGTTTTACATATTTGAAAAAAATTGGCTGCTAAAATAATCCGATATCTCATAGTTTCAATCTGCCACAGTTGCTGTTGAACCAAAAGTTTAGTCTGGATCTAGATACAATATGAGGAACAGTTTATTACTGTGAACACAACAACACGAAGAAGGAAAAATTGCCCCTGGACCATCCTAGGAAAATCGTTGACCCCACAACTAACATAGAATCTATCAGGAAACGCTTTTACATACACACTTCAGTGACCCAAAAATTTGACAGATTTTCATTCACACTTTCTATGTCCTACAAGACATTCAAAAGTGATGAGAAGGACGAGGTGGTGGAGGAGCAGGTTCTGGAGGAGAAGAGTCCATCGGTGACATCTCTCCCCCAGCCCAGCCTCATCAGGGGGAAATCTACCAAAGGTTCATCCTTCATCGGCTCAGAGGGAGACAAGGAGAAGACTGAGGAGGAGGTGGAGGAGGTAGGGGCATGACGCTGTTAGGAGAAAAATGGATGCTCCCGTTCTGATCTGGACTCAGTAGTGAAAACACTGGAATGTTTGCCAAAATCTCTGTCTGTACAGGAAGAGGAGGTTCCTCCTGTGTCGTTCCTGAAAGTGATGAAGCTGAACCTTCCTGAGTGGCCCTACATAGTGCTTGGTGTGTTCTGTGCCACTATCAATGGAGGCATGCAGCCACTCTTTGCTGTTATCTTCTCAAAAATTATTGCGGTGCGTTAAATATACTAATTTGCTTTGTTTTTCAACTTCTTCCAAATCATTGATTTATGTTGAATATTCCAGCAAATGAAATAACATCAGATTATCATGTTTGTATTGGCATTATGTTCCAGGTGTTTGCAGAGACAGACCAGGAGGTGGTCAGAGAACGCTCCTCCTTCTTCGCTCTCATGTTTGCTGCCATTGGAGTTGTCTCCTTTGTTACCATGTTCCTTCAGGTATACCCACATCACTTTTATACTGTCGCTTTCAGGACAACACTGTTGTCATAGTTACAGTGATAATAACAATAATAATTATAATACCAAGGAAAGTGAAAATGTGGGAGGGCTGTCACACTTAGGGTGGATTGTGTTTTGGGGATTTTAAGTTTGGGGAGGGTACAGTGTTGTTGTTTTTTTATATGTTGCAATTTAGCAGGTTTTGCTGTATTATTTCTTCTATTAGGAATGGGGATTAGATATATTTTTTTTTATTGAAATAGTATCATACTTTTTCCCCGGATTTCCATTTATTCTAAATATATGATTAAAAAAACGTTTTTAAGTCAGTCAGTCACTGTCTGCTACTCTGCTGGTGTGTTGGTAAAACCCACCCAGCACCCCTGCATCCTCCTGTCTCCTTCTACGGGGGGATTGTTACTGCCCAACTTGCTTATGGCTATTGGTATTGCTATTATAATATTACATATTACAATATTATAGTATACACGATCATGCGATCAAAATCTTAGACATCCTAACTCTTAGACATCTTATGTGCATTGTTGAGCATTGTTTATCCAATACGTAGTTAAACCAAAACTTGGCATTTCCTGTCTGAACTACATTGAAAGTATTTTTTCCCATACAATCACATTTTAAATAAATATCCTTGTATTTAGAAATTCCAGATTGGTTTATGGATTGTAACAACCTTGTACAGACCGTTGTGCAGTTGTGGAATTGTTTATTGCTTCTGTCAGGGCATAATTATTTGGGGTGGTCTACTTTCTTGATTATGTTGGCATCCTTGCCATTGTTCGCTCCCTTGTGTCTGGACACTGAGTTGGTAAAGTTCCTGTAAGTGTTTCAGAGATTATTCTGGTGTGGTTACGACCTACAGTAACCTCTCATGCCAAATGTGACGGCATTGTCAGTGTGATCTTATGGTAAGAACGATAAAATATAGCCTATATATTTTTCTATTTGGTCCAATTTCTATTTTTAAGCAGCTTTATCACAGCAACTCCCAGCAGACTCAGGACAGTCTATATCGAGATACAGTGAATTTGGAAATTATTTAGACCCCTTCACTTTCTCTAAAATATTTGATCACAGACTTAATTTATAATGATTTCATTATTTTTGCCATCAATCAGCACACAATACTCCATAATGACAAAACAACATTTTTCATTTATTTTTACCAATTATCTGAAAATGAAAAACATTTAGTACATATTTCAAATAAAATAAAAGTTAAGACAGTTTATTCATTAATTTGTGGAATCACATTTGGCAGCAATCACAGATTTGAGTCTTCTTGGGTATGCCTCTACCGGCTTCGTACATTCTCCCAGTCCCTGCAGCTGAGAAGCATCCCCATAGCATGATGCTCTCACCACCATACTTAACTATAGGGATGGTATTAGCCAGGTGATGAGCAGATCATTATTTTGGGCAACATATAGCGCTTGACATTCAGACTTAATAGTTCAGATTTGGTCTCATTAGACAGGTTATCTTTTTCCTCATGCTCTCAGATTCCTTGATGTGCAATTTGGCAAACTCGCTGTTTTGTTTTTTTCCACTACTATAAAGATCTGATTGATAGTGCTGAAGAGATAGTTGTTCTTCTGGCAGTCAGCATTATAAAAACAGGTTTAAAATTCACTTGTAGATTGTGAGGTTAATAATGTGTATTGTTTAACAGGCATTGGCCTTTCTCTCCAAACATTTAAATTGAACAAACCGTTTATCCAGTATATCAGAAACACACAGCCTCTAGACAGTAAATATAACAGACTATATGACTATACAGACTATACTTTCTCACTATATGACAACGCTGTGTTCTCTCCAGGGCTTCTGTTTTGGCAAGGCCGGTGAGATTTTGACCATGAAGGTTAGACTGATGGCCTTTAAAGCCATGATGAGACAGGTAAGACTGTTTATTTAAGCTTACAGAGTTTTAAAACAACTCATATTGAAATTATAGAGGACATTTTGGCATGTGAATGTCTCTGTTCTCTTGTAGGATTTGGGCTGGTTTGATCATCACAAAAACAGTGTGGGAGCTCTCACCACTAGACTGGCTACAGATGCAGCACAAGTACAAGGGGTGAGTACACACAACAAACATGCACACACACACAACACTCACAAAGCAACGACACTGACCCTCCCTCCCTCTCCAGGCTACAGGAGTGCGTTTGGCCACTCTGGCCCAGAACGTGGCAAACCTGGGCACCGGTCTGATCATCTCCTTTGTCTACGGCTGGCAGCTGACTCTGCTCATCCTATGTGTTGTGCCTATCATGGCTGTAGCTGGAGCCATACAGATGAAGCTACTCTCTGGTCATGCCGTCAAAGACAAGAAAGAGCTAGAACAGGCTGGCAAGGTACACGCACACACACACACTCCTTCTTTCATATCCCCATAGTTTGCTCCAGAGAATGTGTATACATTATTCTCTTGTCTTTGTGTGTGTGTGTGTGTGTGGTTCTCAGATCGCTACAGAAGCCATAGAGAACATTCGTACTGTGGCATCTCTCACGAGAGAACAGAAGTTTGAGTCTCTGTACCAGGAGAACTTGATAGTGCCTTACAAGTATGAATGCTACAAAGTTCCTCTTAAAACGTAGTTCTATCATTATGTTCTACTCATGGCAAGTATATTGAAAACACAGCAATGTAAATTCACTATATTACTTTTGTTAATATAACCCCCCCCCCCCACACTTTCTTAAATATCCCTCTGAAGGAACTCCCAAAAGAAGGCCCATGTGTACGGGATCACATTCTCCTTCTCTCAGGCCATGATCTACTTTGCATATGCGGGCTGCTTCCGCTTCGGAGCCTGGCTGATAGAACAGCAATTTATGACATTTGAGCATGTCTTCCTGTGAGTACAGTAGATACCACCTCAGATGGGTTCATCTGAGCCATGTGTTCATGTTTACGACTGAGCGATGGTTCCTGTTTCATAACTATATTTGATTCTGATGTGTCCATCGCACTGATCTTGTCAGTTTAAATATGAGATTAAATGTAGACAATTAAAATATGCCTAAGAATCTGATTGTGAAGTCCATACGGACAAGATCAGGTCCAGTTCAGAATGTAGGATGCAGGTTAAGGCAGGTACAGTGGATATCAAAAGTCTACACACCCTGATTGAAAATGAGACTTTTGTTCATCCAAAGGCTGAGATCAAGACGCATCATGTCAGATAATTTTCTTTTTAATAAGATCTTGTAACCAACAATAGCTGCAATATGTGGACTTCTGATGTGCAGTGTGTAAAATAAGCATAGATTTTGTTGTTCCAAGTCTCCTGTCATGTGATTCAGTGAGGGCATTGGTAAATTTAGTTATTTCCAGTGTAGGCTTAGAGTGATTTAAAATGGTTTGCATGGATAGGTTTGATGTGTGTGTGTTCATGTGATTGTGTGTACGTGTTCTAGGAGTCAAGGTAAGTGGTCAACAGTGGTTAAGGTAAATCTAGGCTCTTATTACCATTGCATAAGCAGTCATAAAACTGTTGTTATTGAGCATGACCCCTGACATGAATTGATATCAATCACTCAAATGTATTTTTGAAACCCTTTTAAAATCAGCAGTTGACACACAGTACCCAGCGTGAAACCCCAAAGATTAAGCAGTTAATGCACAGTAGCTAGGAAAACCTCCCAGATACGGATCAGAAACTCAGAGGGAATCTGGACTCTGAGGGGAGGTCAGTCCTCTTCTCACTGTGCTGGTTCACGACGAGGCCACATCAATACTTCTGAGTGTTGAGATGACCAGTGATTTAATGAATACAGATGGTCTGTGTCTTTAGGTATATCCCCAACACAACCAGAGGAAAAGGACTGTCGCCAGTGAGGTTGTGTTTGGTTGGAAGTCTTGAATTTAGACTGGTGCACCAGATAACTGGACTGTAAATTATTTTTCTTGTAAATGGACACAAACAAAACATGCCAGGATAGGTCAACAAAACAAAAGCATGGATGACTGTTATGCTGTGTCCAAAGACTGCTGCCATTCATTTTGAACTATGGGCAAACTATACCTTTAGGACAAATATTGGATATGTAACAGTTTGTTCCCTCTGTGTCACTCTGAAGGGTGATCTCTGCAATGCTTTATGGGGCCATGGCTGTAGGAGAGGCCAACTCCTTCACTCCTAACTACGCCAAGGCCAAGATATCAGCATCTCACCTTATGATGCTCATCAACAGAGAACCTGCCATAGACAACTGCTCACAGGAGGGAGAAACACCGGTACACACACACATTCTGTTTGACTGAATCGATTTTGCCAGGGGTTAATTAAAAATCTGATTTTATCCGGCCTTTCTACTTTCCCTCCAGGACCACTTTGATGGTAATGTGTGTTTTGAGGGGGTGAGGTTCAACTACCCATCTCGTCCAGACCTTGCTGTCCTGCAGGGGCTGGACCTGAAGGTGCAGAAGGGACAGACTCTAGCCCTGGTGGGCAGCAGTGGCTGTGGGAAGAGCACCACCATACAACTACTGGAGAGGTTCTATGACCCACTTCAGGGCACAGTGGTGAGAACACACATACATGTATAAAACACGTCACATGACATGAATACACATAAACACACCTAAAGAAATGTCCCATTTACACTACCGTTTTAGGTTGGGGTCAAATCATTACTGTGATGTTTGGGGTCACTTAGAATTGTCCTGATTTTCAAAAGAAAAACAGATTTTTGTCCATTAAAATAATCAGAAATACAGTGTAGACATTGTTAATGTGGTAAATGACTTTTGTAGCTGGAAACGGCACATTTGTAATGGAATATCTACATAGGTGTACAGAGGCCCATTATCAGCAACCATCAGTCCTGTGTTCCAATTCTACATTGTTTTTGCTAATCCAAGTTTATCATTTTAAAAGGCTAATTGATCATTGACGCACACACAGACACACACCTAAACGAATGTCACATTTTGACTATCAAACGTGGTTGTTCACATTGAGTATTAAAGCAGTATGGACAATAATCAAGGTAACGGTGAGTGATTTGTTGACATTTCAACATTCAAATACATCCAAACAGACACCTTCATGTGTCTAAATATGTGAATGTCAGTGTTGGGCTCAGTTCAGAATTGCTCATCAATTCCAATGAAATTCCATTTGGATTGGACACTTATTTTATATAGTCAATTAAACTCACAGATTATTATTGGCTAGTGTATAACCCCTCAACTAAAAATTGAAATGCATATTATTTGAATTAATTAGTGACATCATTTTTTTGTCTTGTTCACGCTGTCGATCACTGACACACAAATGCAAGGCAGCAGGCCTAACACGAATGGACCACAATCAAACACTGTGTGCAGGTAGTGCTCATGGGAGTTGTAGTGACATAGCTCGTAGTGTTACTCACATTGCAATGAGACTACAGTTTAAAATGTTTTATATATAAGACATATATACACAGTATCTCACAAAAGTGAGTACACCCCTCACATTTTTGTAAATATTTGATGATATCTTTTCATGTGACAACCCTGAAGAATTGACACTTTGCTACAATGTAAATTAGTGAATGTACAGCTTGTTTAACAGTGTACATTTGCTGTCCCCTCAAAATAACTCGCAGGCAAAATGTCTAAACCACTGGCAACAAAATTGAGTACACCCCTAAGTGAAAATGTCAAAATTGGGCCCAAAGTGTCAATATTTTGTGTGGCCACTATTATTTTCCAGCACTGCCTTAACCCTCTTGGGCATGGAGTTCACCAGAGCTTCACAGGTTGCCACTGGAGTCCTCTTCCACTCCTCCATGATGACATCACGGAGCTGGTGGATGTTAGAGACCTTGCGCTCCTCCACCTTCTGTTTGAGGATGTCCCACAGATGCTCAATTGGGTTTAGGTCTGGAGACATGCTTGGCCAGTCCATCACCTTTACCCTCAGCTTCTTTAGCAAGGCAATGGTAGTCTTGGAGGTGTTTTTGGGGTCGTTATCATGTTGGAATACTGCCCTACAGCCCAGTCTCCGAAGGGAGGGGATCATGCTCTGCTTCAGTATGTCACAGTACATGTTGGCATTCATGGTTCCCTCAATGAACTGTAGCTCCCCAGTGCCAGCAGCACTCATGCAGCCCCAGACCATGATACTCCCACCACCATGCTTGACTGTAGGCAAGACACACTTGTCTTTGTACTCCTCACCTGGTTGCCGACACGCTTGACACCATCTGAACCAAATAACTTTATCATGGTCTCATCAGACCACAGGACATGGTTCTAGTAATCCATGTCCTTAGTCTGCTTGTCTTCAGCAAACTGTTTGCGGGCTTTCTTGTGCATCATCTTTAGAAGAGGCTTCCTTCTGGGATGACAGCCATGCAGACCAATTTGATGCAGCGTGCGGCGTATGGTCTGAGCACTGACAGGCTGACCCCCCACCCCTTCAACCTTTGCAGCAATGCTGGCAGCACTCATACGTCTATTTCCCAGACAACCTCTGGATATGACGCTGAGCACGTGCTGTCAACTTCTTTGATTGACCATGGCGGGGCCTGTTCTGAGTGGAACCTGTCCTGTTAAACCGTTGTATTGTCTTGGCCACTGTGCTTCAGGTCAGTTTCTTCTTATAGCCTAGGCCATCTTTATGTAGTGCCACAATTCTTTTTTTCAGATCCTCAGAGAGTTCTTTGCCATGAGGTGCCATGTTGAACTTCCAGTGACCAGTATAAGGGTGTGTGAGAGAGCGATAACACCAAATTTAACACACCTGCACCCCATTCACACCTGAGACCTTGTAACACTAACGAGTCACATGATACTGGGGAAGGAAAATGGCTAATTGGGCCCAATTTGGACATTTTCACTTAGGGTTGTACTCAGTTTTGTTGCCAGCGGTTTAGACATTAATGGCTGTGTGTTGAGTTATTTTGAGGGGACAGCAAATGTACACTGTTATACAAGCTGTACACTCACTACTTCACATTGTAGGAAAATGTCGTTTCTTCAGTGTTGTCATATGAAGAAACGACACAGACTTCAGTGTTGTCAAATATTTACAATAATGTGAGGGGTGTACTCACTTTTGTGAGATACTGTATGTGTGCGTGGTGGAGAGCTACAGGCCCATCCCTCCATTGGGTACATGGTCCACAGTGACTAAGCATTTTTTGTTTAAAGTGTATGGAAATGTGAGTCCACTCTCAACACCACCAAGGACGCTGCATGTTGAGAAAAAAAAATACTTTGTGAAATCAATTTGACCTGCATTAAGATTCCACTTCCGACAAGTGTCAGTAAATGTTAATGGTGTCCTTGGAGAATTTGCATGAAACGGTGGTGAAAATGCCTTTATGCCCGGAGTCACAAAATTTAATTCAGTTTTCCTACCATGACGATTCAGGAAAGCATGCAGTTAATTAGATTACAAATAAAAAATTATGAACTTCAAAGTGCATTTATAAGGATGCTCCTTGTCAATAGATATTTAAGATGTTTGTGTCTCACCAGTTGTTCTGGTGAGATCTCTGAGCGGTAGAGGGCAGAACTGTCATAGATTATGTCAACATCACAACTGTCCTCCCTGTTCCGCTCAGGCTACATGATGGTTGGTCGAAGGTTGTTCTTTGCCAAATACAAATATCATTTATCACATCCATATTAATCTTATCAACCTCTAGTGCTTGTGTTTCTTTTAAAAAATTGTCAAGAGTTGAAAATGTAGCTATAGATTTCAATTTGGTTCATGAACATTTCATGACTTTATCAGCCACTGTTCAGTTCTGTATAGTGGAAACCCACCGATTGAAGGAAACTACCCGTATTGTCTGTTGTCTATGCAGATTTTAGAACACTGGTGAAGGTGGAACCCTAGCTACTGATTGACAGGCCAGAATGTTGACTGTTGCTTCACAACCATGTCATATACTGGCTCTGCTGTACTGAGACCTTATAGGTTATCATCCTGCTTGATTGGCATATGTTTGTGGAGGTTAATGTCCTGCTCAAGGTTTGTGTTCACACTCAAATGTGGACGAGTGTGTATGTGTACATGCTCATGTTCATGTGGACATTCATTGCCCCACTGAGGCCACGGATAAAACAAGGAAATGCCAACGTGTATGTTGACACTTGCTCCTCTTCCTCAGAGGCTGGACAACAGGAACGCTAAGAAGTTGAACATCCACTGGCTGAGGCTCCAGATGGGCATTGTGTCCCAGGAGCCTGTGCTCTTTGACTGTAGTCTGGCAGAAAACATTGCCTACGGTGACAACACACGAAAAGTCAGCATGAAGGAGATTCAAAGTGCTGCCGAAGCTGCCAACATACACAGCTTCATAGACCAACTGCCACAGGTACATTACTACAACTACTACTACTACTACTACTACTACTAAACATGTTACTGCTATCACTATTGCTGATACTACTACTACTGCTAAACATGTTACTACTACTACCGCTTGTACTACTACAACTAAACATGTTACTACTACTACTGCTGATACTTCTACTACCACTACTACAATCGCTACTACTGCTATCACTATTGCTGATACTACTTCTTCCACTACTACTACTGAACATGTAACTACCAGTATTGTAACCACTACTACTACGGCTGCTGCTACCTGCAACTGGATTTTTATTTGTTGAATATTATTACACACAATGTGAAAAGGTCCAATGTAGAAGTCCTCCCTTTTCATTTCCTCCATCCCTCTGTCTGAGTAGAAGTATGACACCCAGGCTGGTGACAAGGGAACCCAGTTATCAGGAGGTCAGAAGCAGCGTATAGCCATCGCCAGAGCCATCCTCCGGAACCCCAAAGTCCTGCTACTGGACGAGGCCACCTCCGCACTGGACACAGAGAGCGAGAGGGTGTGTGTCTCTCTGCAGTTACACTGTTTATCTACACTCACCTAAAGGATTATTAGGAACACCTGTTCAATTTCTCATTAATGCAATTATCTAATCAACCAATCACATGGCAGCTGCTTCAATGCATTTAGGGGTGTGGTCCTGGTCAAGACAATCTCCTGAACTCCAAACTGAATGTCAGAATGGGAAAGAAAGGTGATTTAAGCAATTTTGAGCGTGGCATGGTTGTTGGTGCCAGACGGGCCGCTCTGAGTATTTCACAATCTGCTCAGTTACTGGGATTTTCACGCACAACCATTTCTAGGGTTTACAAAGAATGGTGTGAAAAGGGAAAAACATCCAGTATGCGGCAGTCCTGTGGGCGAAAATGCCTCGTTGATGCTAGAGGTCAGAGGAGAATGGGCCGACTGATTCAAGCTGATAGAAGAGCAGCTTTGACTGAAATAACCACTCGTTACAACCAAGGTATGCAGCAAAGCATTTGTGAAGCCAAAACACGCACAACGTTGAGGCGGATGGGCTACAACAGCAGAAGACCCCACCGGGTACCACTCATCTCCAATACAAATAGGAAAAAGAGGCTACAATTTGCCCGAGCTCACCAAAATTGGACAGTTGAAGACTGGAAGAATGTTGCCTGGTCTGATGAGTCTCGATTTCTGTTGAGACATTCAGATGGTAGAGTCAGAATTTGGCATAAACAGAATGAGAACATGGATCCATCAAGCCTTGTTACCACTGTCCAGGCTGGTGGAGGTGGTGTAATGGTGTGGGGGATGTTTTCTTGGCACACTTAGTGCCAATTGGGCCTACCTGAGCATTGTTTCTGACCATGTCCATCCCTTTATGACCACCATGTACCCATCCTCTGATGGCTACTTCCAGCAGGATAATGCACCATGTCACAAAGCTCGAATTATTTCAAATTGGTTTCTTGAACATGACAATGAGTTCACTGTACTGAAATGGCCCCCACAGTCACCAGATCTCAACCCAATAGAGCATCTTTGGGATGTGGTGGAACGGGAGCTTCGTGCCCTGGATGTGCATCCCACAAATCTCCATCAACTGCAAAATGCTATCCTATCAATATGGGCCAAGATTTCTAAAGAATGCTTTCAGCACCTTGTTGAATCAATGCCAAGTAGAATTAAGGCAGTTCTGAAGGCGAAAGGGGGTCAAACACAGTATTAGTATGGTGTTCCTAATAATCCTTTAGGTGAGTGTATATAGATTAATGAAAGATTAAACCGCTGTATTCTTTTGAACTGTTCTGTTTATTTGTGTCTCTCCGCCTCCTCCGTCCCTCCCCCAGGTGGTGCAGGAGGCCCTGGATGTGGCACGGCAGGGCAGGACGTGTATCGTGGTGGCCCATCGATTGTCCACCATCCAGAACGCTGACCTGATCGCTGTCTTCCAGAAGGGTGTGGTGGTGGAGCAGGGCACTCATCAACAACTACTGGCCCAGAGAGGAGTCTACTACTCCCTGGTCACTACACAGTTGGGTCACGGCCGACAGTGAAACGAGACCAAGGAGGACGGAGGTTGTGGGAGGGAGGATGGAGTGGAAGATTACAGGTGATGTAACAGGCCCAACCACTAATTCAAACAATAGCATTGCATGTGAACAGCCTGTGTAGTTTGTCAGTTTTTTTCAGTTGGTAATAGGTTGAGGTTAGATCCAGGTTCAAGGTCATGAAAAGGGTTTAATGTTTGTAGCCCGGATATTGAGCCAGTCTGATATCTGGAGAGGTAGGGTCCGTGGCCTCCCTTCTGCCTCTGAAGGGGACCACCCAGAGGGGTGCTGTGAAAGGCAAGGGGTGCAGGGGGGATTGTGTGTAGATGAGAGATGTTGCTGCTGTATTTCTTTCAGTTGAAACACTTTTACCTCTGTGCCGGAGTGCCACATGAATACCTGGAACACACACTTGTAAACTGAATGGGACTAAATACAGTGAAACTGACTCGACTCTGTGTATTACGCCTCAGGGGCTTCGTGGAAGTGTTGAACCCAATAACCCAAAATATCAGCTTGCTTTACTACAGCGTTTTAGGCAAATTAAATGTAAACAAGCAATCCAGGCTAGACATGATTAAAATTAGAATTTGGATCATTTGTTTTTGAACTGTCTCTGCTGTGTTAATGCTACTGGAAGAGTATGTGGTATTTAAAAGAACAAAGAGTGCCTATGTGTGTTTTGCTAACCTGAACCTACAATGGTGAGAGATGCCCATATCTGAGGGTAGGGGCTCATCTATTAACAGTATATTGCTACAGTCACGTTTCTGTTTCTACAGTTGCACTGAATTAACTGACCTTTTCTTGGGTATGTAGCGTATGTATGCATTACTTTGTATGTAAATGTATCATTAATAAATACTGTTTTATATTTGAATTCAAAGAATATTGTTTAAAATGTATTTATTAATATTCTTTCACATTCCACTGAACTCCAAATTTTTTCATTTGGTTGACTGACAACCACATTCTTTACATTTCTGTCCATTAAAAACGTGTCGACAGCTCTAAAGAGACTTTGAAAGGTGTAAACACAATGTTAATGCATTCAGTACCATTTCGCTTGTACACCAGAGGAGTTCCAGTCAGATAATGCTTCCAATTAATGAAGACAACCAATCAAGTGTAGCGTAACAAGCTTAGAAGTCAATCAAAAATGTCTGCGTTACCCAACAAGCTAGAATCCAAATAAACTGTTCCACAACTACCACAACAGTTTGAGTAAGGTCCCTGAAGAGAAAATGAAGAAATTACAGACAGTTCTTTATTACAGACAGATACATACAGCATATTAGAATTTGCATAGGGTGATGCTATTACCCTGGCATAGTAGTGGAAGAGTTATTTAGCAGCAATGGAAATCTAAATGTTTAATGCTGGGATGGATTCATACACACCATAGCAATGTTTGCACAATTAATTTATTTTAAATGATTTCCATCCCAACTCTAATTCTGAAAGTGAAAGCATACTTGTGAGGTGGTCGCCCTGGTAGACCAGTCAGAGTAATTAGAAAATGTGTAAATACTGCAATATGGGTGTGATTGATCTGAGCCCTAAGACACAATGGGATATTCAATCAAAACCACAAACCAAGTCTCCAGAAAATCCAATAAGCAAAAAGGCACATTTGAATTCACTCAATCAAACCAGAATATAATTGGAAAATGGTTTTGATTGAGGCAGGGCTTAACATTGCACCCATGAGGCAATGCAGTAGTCCGACAACATTTACTGTTTAAGCTTAGTCTGTGCATTTTCAAATTCCACAGCTATAATTAAAGTTATGTTCAGAAGAGTATTTCAATCAAGCAACAACATTCATTTCTGTTCTGGAAAAGCAAACTGTTATAGAAAAATAATACTTGTAAATCCATACTGATTGACAGGTGACATGAGGCAATGCTATGCTGGTTCCAGACTGGAAGCATTGTGAGTGTTAGTTTAGTGGTCTTAGGAACAGTTCGAAGAGCATAAAAACAAGGCTAAATCTAAACAGAATTATGGCAGGAAGTTCAATCTATACATTTTGAAAACCGGGAATCCCCAATCTAGATGCTACATAAAATCGAATCACGAATAATTACATGATTTAAAGTTGCCCACCAGTGGCCTATTTGATGCAAATCGTCTTACCACACAACGGGTTAGACCAGGCCAAATTGAAAACGGATTTCTACTGGTTTAAGGCTTTAAGTGCAAAATGAACTACTCAGTTATGCTGCATTTAAACATAGATTATTTAAAAACATTTACGAAAGAAAGCAAATCAAGAGCTGCACTGTTACTGTGTTTTTGCATTGATCGTGCAGAAGTTAATTATTTACTACCATCCAAAAAAAGTGTGTGTATCTGTGTGTTTTTTTTATGTGTTAGAGGTGAGCGGTTGTAGCCAGCTGGAGCATGTCATGTAGAGAAGTAGCCAGGTTCTGGAACAGTGTTTCTGCATCGGTCTCTGGACTGGACTTCCATGCGGAACAGGAAGCCACAATCCTAAAAGGAAGAACAATTCAAATACCAGAAACCTCTGAAGGCTTTAACAGTTTGGTCATCATAGAGAGGACTAACCAACACAACTACAAATGCAATTTCAACAAATAACACTGACCCCCTAACCTAAATCCTACTAACAAAATGCATTAGAATGAAAAAGCAAAAACTTGTAAATTCAGAGGTTACAGTTGTGCTCAAAAGGGTTTGCATACCCTTGGAGAATTGGTAATATGTACAATTTGTAAAGAAAACATGAGTGAGCAGGCAAAACAAATGTATTTTATTTCTTAACAGAACAAAACATGGCAAAGAAAAAAAGTCTGCATACCCTTAGTTCTTAGTACTGTGTATTGCCACCTTTAGCATCAATGACAGCTTGCAGTATTTTGTATTAGTTGTCTATGAGAGCCCGAATTCTTGCAGATGGTATAGCTGCCCATTCTTCTTGGCAGAATGCCTCCAGATCATGCAAAGTTATTGGTCGTCTTGCATGAACCGGATGTTTGAGATCTCCCCAGAGTGGCTCGATGATATTAAGGTCAGGAGACTGTGATGGCCGCTCCACAACCTTCACCTGTTTCTGCTGTAACCACTGGAGGGTGAACTTGGCCTCGTGCTTAGGGTCATTGTTGTGCTGGAAAGTCCAAGATTGTCCCATGCGCAGCTTTCGTGCAGAAGAATGCAAATTGTCTGCCAGTATTTTCTGATAACATGCTGCATTCGTCTTGCCATACATTTTCACAAGATTCCCTGTGCCTTTAGTGCTCACACCCCCCCAAAACACCAGTGAGCCACCACCATGCTTCACAGTGGGGATGGTATTCTGTTCGCTATAGGCCTTGTTGACCCATCTCCAAACATTGCACTAATGGCTGTGAACATAAAGCCCTATTTTGGTCTCATCACTCCAAATTACAGTGTGCCAGAGGCTGTGATGCGTGTTAAGGTGTTGTTGGGCATATTGTACCCAGGCTTTTTTTGTGGCATTGGTGCAATAAAGACTTCTTTCTGGCAACTCGACCATGCAGCTCATTTTTGTTTATGTATTGTCTTATTGTGCTCCTTGAAACCACCACACCGCTGAAATCCTTCTTGGTCTACCTGACCTTGGCTTGGTATCAAAAGATCCCTGACTTTTCCACTTTTTAATAAGTGATTGAACAGTACTGACTGGATTTGGATATCTTTTTATATACTTTTCCATCTTTATAAAGTTCCATTACCTTGTTACGCAGGTCTTTTGACAGTTATTTTCTGCTCCCCATGGCTCAGTATCTAGCCTGCAAACTGCATCCACGTGAGAGCTAACAAACTCATTGAATCTTTATAAACAATTATTGCAATTTAAAAAGCCACAGATGTGAGAAATTCACCTTTTTAATTTTCACCTGTGTGTGTCACCTTGTGTGTCTGTAACAAGGCCAAACATTCAAGGGTATGTAAACTTTGATAAGGGCAATTTGGGTGATTTCTGTTATCATTATGATTTAAAAAGGAGCCAAACAACTGTGATAATAAATTGCTTCATATGATCACTATCCTTAAATACATTTTTATTTTTTGCATGATCAGTCATATTTTCAAAATCAATGCCATCATTTCACAATTTCTGCCAGGGTATGCAAACTTATGAGCACAACTGTATCCAGTATAGCATGTCCCTCTATATAATGATTCAACCTTTTATAGTTTTAATTGTACAAAGTCCAGGAGTGTGAGTTATAACCAACCTATCGTCTCTGATGCGGTAGAAGAACCCATAGCCATTATTCACCATTGGCGCGACTGCCCCAAGGACTGTAGTGTAGCCAACCAGACTGGTGGACAGAACAAAGTTACCTCCCCCGCCACTGGAGGGAAAACAGGAAATTATACACACCATGAATGTACAAATGCACACACTAGGGTTTCCGTGTCCGGCAAAGGCTGGCTTTTGGCCTAACATCACAAACAGGCTAACAAAAGTAGCTTTGGCTGGGAATGTTGAATAGTCTATCTATTTAGATGGGATGCGAAGCGTAGGTTTAGTGAAGAGATTTAATTATTTAATATTAACAGATAATCAAAATAATTCCCTGCTTGTATGAAAAAGCCCATGGGTAGGTAATGGTTTGGGAATACAGTACCAGTCAAAAGTTTGGACACCCATTCAAGTGAATCTGTAAGTGTGTCCAAACGTTTGACTGGTACTGTGACTGCTACAGATGATGGGCTACTTGAGTTAGATATGTTAGATCCATGATACAACCAATTATAATTTGTCAATTATCCATTCTGCATCCAGATATTTTTCTGCACAGACATTAACGCGTTTTCATTAATCAACAGATCGATTAAATGAGCAGTGCATATTCCTGCTATAGAATTTGTTGTTCCCACCAGGTCAAACAAAAAGCAAACTCAGAATAATGAGTCATAAAAAAACAACTACTACTTGCAAACTGCACATCACCAGGTAAAGATGTCTAGACAAGTAGCCTATCAATCCACTTTCTGTAACACACCTCTTAGAATACAGTGGATCAGTGAACAGGTCTGGCACAGGAAGTCCCTCCTCCTTGGCGATCAGGTACAGGCCCAGAAGATGCCTGTCAAAACCTTTACCGTTCTGGGCCTCGGCCATCAGTTTGTTGTGCTTGTTGAAGGCCAGCAGCAGGGCTTTCCTTTTAGCTTCAGTCTAGAGGACATACAGACACAGAGTAAACAGACTGCCAAGCAGATGTACTTGAATGACACAACAACATGTATATCTTACTGGACACAAACAGAAATACACACACTCACACTGGCCGCAGGGTCAAGCATCAGGCGGCACCAGTTTTGCGCCTCTAGAGTGCAGGGCCTCATGGTTTCGGTCCTGCCGTGGTAGAACCTTCTGGTCATTGCCGTCTCATAGCAACTACCAGACCTGGGGGGGGGGGGGGATTAGTAACCAGTTGCATAGAGAATATTGGCGGGGGGTGAATGGATAGTCTTATTACCTTCCGTGCTGTCTGTAGTAAGCCAGTTGAAGAGCCAGTTGTATGAAAGTGTCTGGGTGGAGCTTCCTCTGTTTGATCGCTGCTTTTCCAAAAGAGGTGAAGGCGTAACACACCACCTGCAAGTCCCGAGTCTGAAGACACAAACATGCACACACACATTTGAGGTGGGGGTGTGACAGCCAAGGCCTTGAGGATGGGTGTAATCAACCAACGACTGCAGAAGACAAATCTGGCCACCAAGGGGAAGCACGAGACAGTTTTGTGAGCGATCGATCGAGTCATGGAGTGTGAAACCCACCCCTCCCCCTGAGTCCCCTCTTCTGTCACACCTAAAAACCCTAGGACACGTGTCCTAAACCCTAGGACGCGTGTCCTAAACCCTAGGACGCGTGTCCTAAACCCTAGGACGCGTGTCCTAAACCCTAGGACGCGTGTCCTAAACCCTAGGACGCGTGTCCTAAACCCTAGGACGCATCCTGAATTATAGAATTGACGTTCCATATTTATAAAACAAACATGAAATTCACTGAACACACCCCCCCCCCCCAGTCAATTTAAAAGAAATAAAATAGTAAGTGTTACATATATAATTTGGGAGGAATGTCATGTTGTATCACGTTTCAAAATCAGACAAACCAATGAGCAAGTCGTCATTCGTCAGCCGATCCAATCTTTTAAGGGTTAGATTGTGCAAGGGAAGGGGATCATTTGGGATTAAGTCTGAGCACGTCCGCGTAGGCTTGTACGTGTGTGTACTCACGGTCTCCCAGTACTGTTGCTTGGCATGTGCAATGTCACTCCGGACTCTGTCGTCCACGGTAAAGACCAACTCTCCAGGAAGGGGCACAGGACGCAGTGCCGAAGAGCCCTAAACACAAACACTCTAATGATCCGTCACCTGCTACATTAGGGCTTTTTACTCCACCCTCTTGTTCCATTTTGCGAAAGATCCGCTTCATAAGGGAGCTCAGCTCCTATTGGTTTATCCCAGCTGCACTAGCGCCAGTCATAGAACTGGAGTTGCAAAACTCTGGTTAACTATCATTCTCGGCTGTGCGCTACATGTTAAAGTCTTGAAATAGAACCAAAGCGTCATTTCTCACTAAGCAGCCCTACCCAGAAATGTAGTCAACATGCATATAACCAGGTTTCATATAAATGAAAGGAGCCTCGCCCTGGGTACCGGTTACATGTTGGGTTTAGCATGCCAGCTGCGGTAGGTCCTTGGAATAAATGACAAACAAGATATTCAGACACTAGAACAAGGTTTCATAAAAACATACCTTCCAGTTGCCATTTGTAGCTTTGAGCTGCTGATCTACGTAGTAACACTGAGTTACCAGCACCATAGCATCATATGGGGAATGCTGTAACACACACACAAAACACCATTACCATTTAGAAACACAGACACGCGCAGACACCATTACCATACAGAAGCAGACACACAACACCATTAAGCAATCTCAGTCACTCACGTCACAGTTGGACCCAAAGGTCCCGTCAGCGAACGACAGGAAGTTGTAAGACTTGTCGCCCCAGCGGATTGTGGGGTCTCCTGTCAGGGCCTCCTGGGTCAACTGTGGATTACACCAACCAGACTGAGGATGGTATGGTTTTCTTTGGCAGGGTGTGTGTGTGTGTGCGTGTGTGTGTGTGCGCGCATGTGTGTACATACCCTTGTATAGTTCTCTGCAGTAGCGTAGGGTTTAGCGTCGTCTAGTGAGACAACAAACAGACTGCTCTGGATGGTCTCTAGGATGACCTTATTGGCTGGATCTATACTTGTTAGATACTCCCTGACCTACAGACAGAGAGATTGAGGACATGGGTCTATTGAAAACATCAAACTTTACACTTACACACACACACACACACACACACACACACACCTTAGCCCAGCGTGTCCTCTCCTCTGAGGTGAGAGCAGCAACTCCATCTCCCACTGGCTGTCCCTCACAACACTGCTTCACATAGGTCAACTGCCTACACGCGGACACACACACACACACACACACACACAAATGCTAATAAACCAACCCAAATGCACACGTTTCGACACAGACACGTGAATGCCTGCTCACCACTGGCCGGCATACCTTAGCAGCTCCAGAGGCGTGAGGATGTTTCCATCATAGACCACGTCAAAGGTGAAGACGCGTCCCTTACACATCACCACCACATGAGAGGGGCACGGACCCTCACTCTCTACAGAACGCACCCACACATCAATACATACATGAACGCCAAAGGCAAGGGCAGTAAATACACAAAGTAAACGTCTTTTAGAAAGACACAAACACAAACCGCAATCATATATTAAAAAAAGAGGTTTGGTTAGGCCTAAAGCCACGACTTCTGTCCCACTCCTCCTTCTGCAAAAGTTTTCACTTTCTCTTTCCCCAGTCTAAATATATCTTTAAAAATATCTTTAAATACATATTTAAAATGGACACTTTGTGTGTGGGGCTCCCCTACCCGTCTTAAAGTAGTTGATGACGGAATCCTTGGTGACACCAGGTACTTTGCAAGTACAGAACAACATTCGGAACTGGTCCATATCCAAGGCCGTATTATCTGTCTTATGAGGGCCCAGCCTCTCCCTGTCAGAGACAACACATTTAGAAAGAGTGTGTGCTTGTGTGTGTAATGACTATGTGTGTGTGTGGGGGGGGGGGGGGGGGGGGGATTGTGTGTCTTACGTGCGGAGCATGTCCCAGAACTGTAGAGTGTGCCAGATGGCTAAGCTGGTCCTCGGCAGCTGCTCTCCCTCCATAGCTGGCCAGCAGTGTTCCAGGTAGGGTGCGGGTCCTCCGAAGTTCACATTCAGCTGAGAGGGGAGGCGCAACTCCAGATACGCTGCGTCTAACCACCACTCCTCCAACTAGGGGGAGACACACAGAACAGAGATGAACCACTGCAGGTGTGTGCCGGCGTCTTCAGGTTCCCGAGGCCTGTGCAGGGTTTTGTGTGTACCCAGTTCCTGCGTATCCTGGCCCTCTGTAGTAGTTTCTGGTGCAGGTCTTGGCCAACGCCCTTTCCAAATCTCTTCACTATGGCCGTGGTCGCCTGGAACTCCTCCGCCGTGGCAAACGGCCGCACTGGAAAACATTCGGACAGTTCGGTTACAAGAGAAACACACCTGGTACAGGTCCATGCTAATGAAGCTTAGTGACAGAGCCCGTTTCCGATCGCACCTGCCTCCAGGTACTTGGCCAGGCTCCCCTCTAGACACGGCACAGGGAGAAGAGGCAAGCTGTCCTGGTGCTGGAATGTCCGCTCAGCGGGCGACCGGGTAACATGGTGGGCCATGTTCTCACCTACAGGAATGTAATAAGAATTCCCAGGCAAACAAGAGAGAAATGGGTAAACAAATAAGTGTACCTCCTCTAAACCCGTGGTTCATAAAGCTCTCCTGGGGACGCCCAGATACATCCCGTCACATGTATTACAAAACTTGCACACCTGAATAAACAATCTATCAGTAACTGTCGATTCATTTTCGTTAGGGATACCTATTTCAGGTCCACAACAGAACTGAGGTCTAGAGTCGCGGGGAGAAGTCTGACAACAACTGAGCTGGCAAGAGCAGAACCTTCACCAGGCTGAGAGGTACCAACGTTACCTCAACGTCATCTATAACGAGCGGTGTATACTTTGGAACTTAATAGGCAACTTTTATTAATCGTGATCAAATGCCATTTGCACCGGAGGGTGTTGTCTATTTATTATACCTCTCATTAAGCTTGATATTTTTTTTGTACACTCAACATTTTATTCTTAACATTTAAATAGTCTAGGTTTTCAATAACACTATAACAGTAAGGTAAACAGCAAAATGAACCGTTGCATTGTTTTCATGCTATTTGTCAGATTCAGCTCCGAATGAAACTGCTAAAAAAAAACGTAAAACATACTACAGTAACTCACCGTGGTACTTTTCGAATTCAAATACGTGAAAAGTGGCATTCAATCATCCATACAAAAAATAACGTTGCTGATATTTTCAGGGCTGTCAGGCGAGACACCAACACTAGATCGTTGTGCAGCCTTTGTGCGCAGCATTTCTTATCACCTTTCCCCTAGTAAGCAGACTGCGCTGGCTGACTGCCATCACCCGGAAAAGAGGACACTACGCATGCGTCAACTCCCCATTCTTCCACGGATATCTGCCGAATTATCTTCTACAATTTCGTGTATCCGGGTATTTCTTTTAAAATGTCAAACATGCATGATACTATGATTACGCTTTTAGATGACAATCAATCATTATTTTCTCCTGGTGCATTACCTGACAGGGACTGGTTCCTTCGATGTCAGTGACCCTCAGGTCGAAGTCTAGGATGATTCCTGAGCTACCCAATGGTGTTCTGATTTGGATGAATTCTCAAAACAACTTTCCAAGTTGGTGACCCCCAACCCTTGAGTCTAAAACAAAGCAGAGATGTGATCAATGATGATCATGAATCATGACACAATACACATAGCACAAAAACAACAGTTTTAAGGCAAGGATAAAAAAGTTAATCAATAATGGATTGTGTATAAGTAATATATATTTTGTTTTTATTCCTGTGGAACTGTGTGTATGTGTGTGTATAATACAATGGCTGTGTTTGAGAGGATCAAAACCATAATATATCATGGATAATCTGTGACTGATCTACAAATTAGTAGAATGTATATTATTTATGCAAGTGGCCTACAGTCACTGTGATCCTGTTGAACACGGCCAGTACTTTACAAGACCATGTGAACTTGGTATCATGTAAACATGTCGTTTTAAGTATATCCTGCACTTTGAATATGGTTCTGGGAAGCAGAAACAGTTCAAAAGCAGAACATGAATATGTTTCCATGTCTTACTCATATTCACAAGAAGGAAACAGAAGAAACAGGCCATAACCAGAAGGCCCTGCCTGAACTTGTTCAATAAGATATGCATTTTGCAACAATGAATGAAGTCTCTCTGTCCACCAAGCTCGCAAAAAGCAGAGCTACTTAACTGTAGTGACTCGATCTTCTTCCTTTGTTTTTCCTCTTCATCTTCCTCTACTCCCATTACTCCATTAGCACTCATGTCTTCTTAATTTTGTCCTCCTCTGGTTCTAAGTCATTATTACACTGGCACCTCCTCTTCTTCTCTTGTGCCTCCATTCGGATTGCTCCATCTGCTCCAGCCCACTCAGTCCAGAGAGTGAGCTGTACCTGCTGCCGAGGCATCTTCTTTCCCACACCCTCTCCCTCCCCCTGTCCCCCACCTCCTGCGCCCCCATCAGGGTCCGGCCCTGAGTCTGGGCTGTGGTAGCGTCTGACGTGGTTCTTGAGGCTGACGTTGTGGTTGAAGCTCTTGTCACAGCGCTGGCATTGGAAGGGTCGCTCCCCCGTATGAACACGCAGGTGGGACTTCAGCTGGCTGGCTTGGGCAAAGGCACGTTGGCACACCTGGCACGCAGAGAAGGAAAACATGGACCTTGTAAATAAAAGTAAAATAGAATAAACGAGGGAACTGAATCTTAATGTTATTTTATAAAAATAATAGCTTTGTGATTATTAGACTAAGGAGACGTTGAGCACAGTTGCAGGAGTCTCTACTGGATTTGGAGTTCTGCCAAAATTAGGGAGATATGAGAGGCAGTTAGGGCTCTGGAGTAGTAGACCTTTGCCAGACAATCAGAAATCCTCAAGGACAATGAGACACACGCAAGTCTCAGCTCACATAACACGTACAGTGCACATACAGCCCATAAACATCTTATCAGAGATACAGACGCTCAAATACAAATATGAGAAATGTTTTAGTTTTAATGATTTTCTTTTTAAGAACATACTATTATACTAAAGTGCTTATCAATTTAAGCTTGTTATTTAAAATGATGCTTCTCAGTGAGTTTTACTACACAGAATGCACTGAAGGTGTCTTATCTACAGTGTGTACAGAAAGTCTTTCAACCTTTGAACTTTCCAGTTCGCTGGGAGTGGAGACATTCTATAGGCACTGTACATTTCTCATGCTTGTTTGATTTCTGTTGAAATTATACTGCTTGGAAAACAGAATTAAGTGCAGATTTGTAGTTTGTCATAGAAGTTCCATGTTGTTTTACTTAAGAATTTGAATAATGTTAATTGTTTGAGTATTTTTAGCATCTGGTTGATGCATTAACTGTGAATCTTTATCTTTTGGGTTTAGATAACATGCCCTAGCAGTATCTACCTTATTTGATAAGATAGTTCAGCATTTCTCAGCTCCCCTAAAAAATGAGATATGGAATCAAATTGGCTTGGGTGTTCGAAGAGAGCGCAGTCATAGCTTAACCATACCTGGCACTTGTAGGGCTTGTCATCACTATGGCTCAACTCGTGCCTCTCCAGGAGGTGAGCTTTGTCAAACTCCTTGTAACACGTGTGACAGATGTGCCGTCTGGACTTGTGCTCTCTGAGATGGCGGTTACGTATGAGGATCTGGTCAAACCTCAGCGGGCACTCGACGCAGCAGTAGGGTGGCACGTTCTCAGTAAAGATGTGGCTCCTCTCGTGGGTCAGCTTGTCCGGTCGTGTCCTGAAGGGCTGGAGGCAAAATTTGCAGGGAAACTCGCAGTCCTGGCGGTGAAGTCTCCTCCGGTGTATCTTGAGGCCCTGTAAGTTCACAAAGTGCTTCCCACAGTCTTGACAGCGGGCAGTAAACTTGTGTTCACACTTACGGTACTCCTGCAGCTTGGTGGAGTACAGGACGCCACATTCAGGACAGAGGACTATATCATCTTTGGGGTGTTTGGATTTTGCAGAGTGTTCAGCAGACACATTCATGCCAGTCTCTACTGTACGCTTCAGAAGGGGCTTTCCTCTACCTCCCTCGTTACCTCCCACTCTCCCCCTGCCTCCCCCTCCCCACCTATCTCTGCCTCTTCCCCTTGCTGCTATTTCTTCCTCTGGGTCAAATTCAGAGTCACTTCCTGTCACTTCCTCTTCTAGGTGGAAGTCAGAGGCACTCCCTCTGAGAGCTGCTTGCTCCTGTTTATGGTTGAAGTCGGATTCACTCTCTCCATCTTCCTCCTCCATCACCAGTTTTTCCTCACCCTCCAACTCACAGACACCGCCCTCCCCCTCGAACCCATCAACTGCCACCAGCTTCTTCTCTCCTTGTCGGTCCATCAGATTCTTCTCTCCTTGTCTGTCCATCAGATTCTTCTCTCCTTGTCGGTCCATCAGATTCTTCTCTCCTTGTCTGTCTATCTGAGATGTTTGGCTTTCAGAGTCCTCAGGCTCTGTAGAGTATATTGTCAATTCAATAGCGGGGTGCTGATCAGTACTTTTCTTCAGTTGTTTAGATCCTAGAGATTTTACCATGCTCTCCTCTCCTCCCTTTTTTTCTGCTAAGGACAAGCACTTGTCCTCATGGCTGTGTACACTGTCTGTCTCGCTGACCAACACCACCTCAGTCACTGTCATTCTCCCCTCTGCTCCATTGTTCCCCTCCGCCTCTCCCCACCTTATCAAAGACGGGCCACTTCCCCATAATCTTGGTGGCTGGTCTTCAGTCACCTCCATCTGCAGAGAACCTGTCAGCTCCACAGCCTCAACTTTTACGTCAGATGGCGGGGCCTCATCTGGGTCCTCAGAAGGCGGGGCCTCATCTGGGTCCTCAGAAGGCGGGGCCTCATCTGGGTCCTCAGGAGGCGGGGCCTCATCTGGGTCCTCAGAAGGCGGGGCCTCATCTGGGTCCTCAGAAGGCGGGGCCTCATCTGGGTCCTCAGAAGGCAGGGCTACTTGCACCTCAGCCACCTAAAGAATAAAAAATTAAAAAACAGGTAACTTTGGAGGGACAACTTCTTTCTCTCTCTCTCTCTCTCTCTCTCTCTCTGAGGTGGTGAGAGACAGAGAAAGAGACAAAGAGAAAGAGGGTAGAAAGAGAAGGGGAGAGAAAGAGACCAAAAGAGGGAGCGATAAAGAGAAGCAGAGAGGACAGTCAGAGAGTGACTAAATTACTAATGTTACATTAAATTCTAATATCAAATGCTAATCCTTAAACACACCCAGCTGTTCTGTGGCTTCTCCCTATATTCAATGTCTGTTGTCCGGGCAGCAGAAGAGTTACTGGTCCATGTCCTGAGGTGGTTGCAGCTATGACAGTGTTGGGTCACAGAGAGGCATGTCCTGTCTCCATTAATCTGGATCGCATTCTCACACCTGCACTGCTCACAACGCCGAAACAGTTGCAGAAGGCAGTTGATGTTTACAATAAGATCATCTGGGGAGGGAGGGGGGGCAGTAAACCTGGGTCCAATACAAAAATTTGGTTATTTGCTGCCAGTTCTGTTACTATTGAATCTTGCTACGTAAAACTAAGATGCATATGCATTAAATGTTCACATTTTACAAGTCCCCGCCTATAGAAAGTCAACACTTCTTGAACTCAGTGCTTCAGGTTCTATGGATTTCAGTTATGATTTTTCGACCATGTATCTACATACCATACTCCATGCTTTTAAGCAGAGTTTTTGTATTATTGTGAACTGAAGTTATAAATTAACAATACAATACGGATATATCGTAATTATGGATTTGCTTCTGTTGGATTTTCAGATGTTTTGCATATTTCTGACAATTAATGTTATTAGATAGTCAACAAAAACCGGACTGAAGAATCAACACAAATTAACAAGCATAAGTCATGCAACACTACTACTACAGACAGACTGCTTTACCTCAGTGACATGTGGGGGTTTTCAAGCATGAAACACTTTTTTCAGGTCCTGCCACAACCTCTCAATGAGGTTAGGTCTGAACCATGACTTAGCTATTCCAAAACTTTACATTTCTTCGTTCTCAACCATTCTGATGTCGACTTGCTACACGACTGAGCTGTGCATCAGGTTCACCTTAGGGACAGATGGCTTGATATTCCCCTGTAGAATACTTTGATACATAGGAAAATGTATTGTTCGGACGATTGTTCTGATGGCAAGGCATCAGAGTCCTTATGCAAGAGAATGTCCCCAGAAAAATACACTGCCACCACCATGCTTGACTGTTGGTGAGATTTTTCCTATGAAATGCAGTGATACAGTTTATGTCCAAAGGTATCTAGGAAAAACGTATGTGGACACCTGACCAACACACCTATATGAGCTTGTTGGATATCCCAATCCAAAACCATGGGCATTAATACGACTTAACTCGATTGTATATTTGATTTAACTGCACACCATATTAACTACACCAATCAAATCCTATGTTCTTCTCAAGTGCATAGGTATAAAGCTTTTTGGGGATTTTGCCAAAATTGTCAGCCATCTTCTTGGACACTATCTTCAACTCATACGTATCAGTGCACGCACGCACGCGCGCACACACACAACAACAACAACAACAAGACAACTTGTTAACGTTACGATCCTAAACGGGCTGCCTAACAAAATTATGGCAGCTAGCAAACATGTAGGGGGAAACTAAATGTACCTTTCGAGCAAAAAAAAGGCGACTTCGGCGTCTGTAGACATACATTTCTCCTCCTTTAGATCCCTCCATTTAGAAAAGGCTTCTCCTATATTAATCCGATTTCGGGATTTATCCTTTAATTTTCTCCACTCTAGATTTCTATAGTTTTTTTTGACATCATTACTAAATATTATGCTTTCACCGGCCATGGTTGGTTGCAGTGCTACAACCTGAAATGTTTTCCTTCTTGCCCGTTAGTTTAGCAACTACTACCTTTGGTTAAGCAAGCTACGAATCTCTGCCATCCATCGTGATTATTGTTATTGTTGCCGTTGTTGATGCTGTTATTGTCGTGAGGCAAACAAGCCGCTACAACAACAGTTAGTGTTAGCGAGACTAGTTCTCCGCCATCAACAATGCTGACGTGAGTTTCGTATTCTAATAAGAAAACCTTCAAATTAAAAGCCCTTCTGTCAATGTATTTCATTGTTTATACGCGGAACATAATTATAAACGCAACACTTTTGTTTTTGCCCCCATTTATCATGAGCTGAACTCAAAGATCTAAGAGTTTCTATATGTACACAAAAGGCCTATTTCTCTCAAATATTGTTCACAAATCTGTCTAAATCTGTGTTTGTGAGCACTTCTCATTTCCCGAGATAATCCATCCACCTCACAGGTGTGGCATATCAAGATGCTGATTAGACAGCTTGATCATTGCACAGGTGGGTTAGGCTGGCCACAATAAAAGGCCACTCTAAAATGTGCAGCTCCATCACACAAATGTCACAATTTTGAGGGAGCGTGCAATTGGCATGCTGACTGCAGGAATGTCCACCAGAGCTGTTGCCCGTGAATTGAATGTTAATTTCTCTACCATAAGACGTCTCCAAAGGCATTTCAGAGAAATTGGCAGTACATCCAACCGGCCTCACAACCGCAGACCACATGTAACCACACCAGCCCAGGACCTCCACATCCAGCATCTTCACGTCCAAGATTGTCTGAGACCAACCACCTGGACGGCTGCTGCAACAATCGGTTTGCATAACCAAAGAATTTCTGCACAAACTGTCAGAAACCGTCTCAGGGAAGCTCATCTGCATGTCCGTCGTCCTCATCGGGGTCTTGACCTGACTGCAGTTCGTCGTGGTAACCGACTTGAGTGGGCAAATGCTCACATTCGATGGCGTCTGGTACTTTGGAGAGGTATTCTCTTCATGGATTAATCCCAGTTTTCACTGTACAGGGTAGATGGCAGACAGCATGTATGGCGTCGTGTGGGTGAGCGGTTTGCTGATGTCAAAGTTGTTGATTGAATGGGCCATGATGGCGGTGGGGTTATGGTATGTGCCCATTCTGACCCCAGACACTGCCAAGTGCCTACAATGGGCATGTGAACATCAGAACTGGACCACAGAGCAATGGAAGAAGGTGGCTTGGTCTGATGAATCACGTTTCCTTTTTCATCACGTGGATGGCCGGGTGCGAGTGTATTGCTTACCTGGAGAACACATGGCACCAGAATGCAATATGGGAAGAAGGCAAGCCGGCGGAGGCAGTCCGATAATTTGGGTAATGTTCTGCTGGGAAACCTTGGGTCCTGCCATTCATGTGGATGTTACTCTGACACGTACCACCTACCTGAGCATTGTTGCAGCCCATGGGCACCCTTTCATGGCAATAGTATTCTCTGATGGCATTGGCCTCTTTCAGCAGGATAATGCACCCTGCCAATAATGGTTCAGGAATGGTTTGAGGAACACAACAATTTCAAGGTGTTAACTAGGCCTTCAAATTCCCCAGATCTCAATCCAATCGAGCATCTGTGGGATGTGCTGGACAAACAGGTCCGATCCATGGGGGCCCAAGCTGGCAACTTATTGGATGTAAAAGATCTGCTGCTAACGTCTTGGTGCCAGATAACACAGCACACCTTCAGAGGTCTAGGGTCAGGGCTGTTTAAGCAGCAAAAGGGGGACCTACACAATATTAAGCAGGTGGTCATTGAGCTATGGCTGATCGGTGTCATTTCATGTGTTTTCATGAAGGAAATTGTTAAAGGACGCCAAACATTTGAACGGGTTATGTAAGAATATATGCAGCTGTTTTACTGAAAACATGTTTCTTTTAAGGTTATCCATAAAAATCCTGCAAACCACTGTAAAAAAACAGATTAAAATGTAGTCTTCAAATTGTAGATTTTGTGAGATTCACTGTACCATACTCTCCCCATTTCTTGGTGGCAAACTGTGTATCTATCATCTTATAAAGATGTTTATAAGATTAATTCAAACAATAACATGACTTGTCTCTTCTCCACTAATTCAACAAGAGCAGAATAGTATTAGCTTGGCCAGGTGGTTGAGTCGGGTGGATAGTAATGCAGGTGTCTAAAGTGAGTATGACACTACAAGTCAATGCAAACAGATAGACAGATTGCTGAGTCTCAAATCACAGGCATTCAGAGCAATTTTGTAGAAAAATATATATATACAGCTCTGGAAAATATTAAGAGACAACTGCAAAATTATCAGTTTCTCTGTGTTTGAGTAGAATTAACAGTTTTATTTTATTCTATAAACTACTGACAACATTACTCCCAAATTCCAAATAAGAATATTTTCATTTAGAGTATTTATTTGTAGAAAATAACAACTGGTCAAAATAACCAAAAAAATATCCATTGATTTCAGACCTCAAATAATGCAAAGAAAACAAATTCATATTACATTTTCAATAACAAAATACTAATGTTTTAACTTCAGAAAGCAATATTTGATAAAATAACCCTGAATTTTAATCACAGCTTTCATGCATCTTGGCATGCTCTCCACCAGTCTGACACATTGCTGTTGGGTGACTTTATGCCACTCATGGCACAAAAAGTCAAGTAGCTGGGCTTTGTTTGACAGCTTGTGACAATCCATATTCCAGAAGTTGTTCATGGGGTTCAGGTCTGGAGATTGGGCTGGCCCGATTCCAGCCTTGCTGAAGCATCCCCAGATCATCACCGATCCTCCACCAAATTTCACAGTGGGGTCGAGACATTGTGTCTTGTAGACCTCTCCATGTCTCCATCTAACCATTAGACAACAAGGTGTTGGGCAAAGCTGAATATTTGACTCGTCAGAGAAGAGGACCGTACTCCATTCCTCCATGGTCCAATACTTATGATCTTTTGCAAACTTCAGCCTGGCTCTTCTTTGCTTCTCATTGATGAAGGGCTTTTTTCTAGCTTTGCACGAGTTCAGCCCTGCCCCTAGGAGCTTCTTTCGAACCGTCTTCACTGTGCACTTCACCCCAGCTGCTGTTTGCCATTCTTTTTGTAGGTCACTTGATGTCATCCCACAGTTGTTGAGTGACAATCGAATGAGCTGACGATCATCTTGGTCAGTGGATAGTCATTTTTGCCCTCTGCCAGTATGTAGCTTTGTGGTCCCCAATGTCTGTTGCTTGACCTTGTTCTTATGAAACGCCGTCTTTTAAATTTTCAAGATGGAAGCAACCTGATGCTCACTGTATCCCTCTGCCAGTAAAGCCAAAATTGAACCCTTCTTTTTCTCACTCAAAGCTTTTCTTTTCAACTCTTGTCAAACTGAATAGTTATTTTTTTTTAATTCTAATTACCTTTGAGGTACTACTTGCACTGTTTTTGCCATCCAGCTGGTCCTGTTACAAAAGGTTAGTGATGACCACAGTAGTGGTTTTTATACTTTTCCTTGTTAAATAAGATTAGTTTCAGGTAATCACCTAATCAGTACCTTAAGTAAAATGAGGTGTGCCTGTGTTGGAATTTAACAGACACTGGAATGGAATGGCTGCCATACATTTAGAGATGCTAATTTAAGAAATTTTGAGGGATCTCCCTTTTTCAGAGCTGTATGTACAAACCAGATTCCAAAAAAGTTGGGACACTGTACAATTGTGTATAAAAACAGAATGCAATGATGTGGAAGTTTCAAATTTCTATATTTTATTCAGAATACAACATCTCAAAAAAATTGGGACAAGGCCATGTTTACCACTGTGTGGCATCCCCTCTTCTTTTTATAACAGACTGCAAACATCTAGGGACTGAGGAGACAAGTTGCTCAAGTTTATGAATAGGAATGTTCTCCCATTCTTGTCTAATACAGGCTTCTAGTTGCTCAACTGTCTTAGGTCTTCTTTGTCGCACCTTCCTCTTTATGATGCGCCAAATGTTTTCTATGGGTGAAAGATCTGGACTGCAGGCTGGCCATTTCAGTACCCGGATCCTTCTTCTATGCAGCCATGACATTGTAATTGATGCAGTATATGTGGTCTGGCATTGTCATGTTGGAAAATGCAAGTTCTTCCCTGAAAGAGATGACGTCTGGATGGGAGCATATGTTGTTCTAGAACTTGAATATAACGGTCAGCATTGATGGTGCCTTTCTGAACTGAGCGCTGATAACAACTTGGGTTGTCCTTGTCCTCTTTAGTCCAGATGACATGGCGTCCCAGTTTTCCAAAATGAACTTCAAATTTTGATTAGTCTGACCACAGAACACTTTTCCACTTTGCCACAGTCCATTTTATATGATCCTTGGCCCAGAGAAAACACCTGCGCTTCTGGATCCTGTTTAGATACAGCTTCTTTTTTTACCTATAGAGTTTTAGCCGGCAACGACGAATGGCACGGTGGATTGTGTTCACCGACAATGTTTTCTGGAAGTATTCCTCAGCCCATGTTGTGATTTCCATCACAGTATCATTCCTGTATGGGGTGCAGTGCTGTCTGAGAGCCCGAAGATCACGGGCATCCAGTATGGTTTTCTGGCCTTGACCCTTATGCACAGAGATTGTTCCAGATTCTCTGATTCTTTGGATGATAACTTCAAACTCCTTTCTTGGTGATCATTGGTGATGCTCTGCCCATCTTGACTTCTGAGAGACACTGCCACTCTGAGAGGCTCTTTTTATACCCAATTATTTTGCCAATTGACATAATAAGTTGCAAATTGGTCTTCCAGCTGTTCCTTATCTGTACATTTGTTTGGCCTCTTATTGCTACCTGTCCCAACTTTTTTGGAATGTGTAGCTCTCATGAAATCCAAAATGAGCCAATATTTGGCATGACAAAACGTCTCACTTTCAACATTCGATATGTTATCTATATTCTATTGTGAATTAAATATAAGTTTATGAGATTTGTAAATTATTCCATTCCTTTTTTACTCACAATTTGTAATGTCCAAACATTTTTGGAATCGGGTTTGTGTACACACAGTTGTGCTTATAGGTTTGCATACACTAGCAGAAATCATGACATTTTGGCACTGATTTAGAAAAATGTAATTAATCATACAAAACCATTTTTTTTTTATGATAGTGATCATATGAAGCCATTTACTATCACATAGTTGTTTGGCTCCTTTTGAAATCATGATAACAGAAAATCTCCAAAATGCTCCTGATCAAAAGTTTACATACACTTGAATTTTTGGCCTTGGTACAGACACACAAGGTGACACAAACAGGTGAAGTGGCAATTAAAAGTGAATTTCCCACATCTGTGGTTTTTTAAATTGCAATTAGTGTCTGTGTATAAATAGTCAAAATATCATCGAGCCACTCTGGGGAGATCTCAAACATTCGCTTCATGCAAGAAGACAAAAGACTTTGCATGACCTGGAGGCATTTTGCCAAGATGAATGGACAGCTATACTACCTGCAAGAAATTGAGGCCTCATAGACAATTACAAAACACTGGACGCGGTCATTGATGCTAAAGGGGGCAATACACAGTATTAAGAACTAAGGGTATGCAGACTTTTAAACAGGGGTCAGTACATTTTTTGCTTTGTTTTATGATTGTGCCATTCTGTTATGACCTACAGTTGAATGTGAATCCCTTAATAAGATGTGTTTTGCCTGTTCACTCATGTTCTCTGTACAAATGGTACATACAGCTCCAGAAAAAAATAGGAGACCACACACACACAGTGGGGAGAACAAGTATTTGATAACCTGCAAAATCGGCAGTGTTTCCCATTTAAAGCATGTAGAAGTCCGCAATTTTTATCATAGGTACTCTTCAACTGAGTGACGGAATCTAAAACAAAAATCCAGAAAATCACATTGTATAATTTAAAGTAATTTTCATTTTATTGCATGACATGAGTATTTGATACATCAGAAAAGCAGAACTTAATATTTGGTACAGAAACCTTTGTTTGCAATTACAGAGATCATAAGTTTCCTGTAGTTCTTGAGCAGGTTTGCACACACTGCAGCAGGGATTTTGGCCCACTCCTCCATACAGACCTTCTCCAGATCCTTCAGGTTTCGAGGCTGTTGCTGGGTAATACAGACTTTCAGCTCCCTCCAAAGATTATCTATTTGGGTTCAGGTCTGGAGACTGGTTAGGCAACTCCAGGACTTAGAGATGCTTCTTACGGCGCCACTCATTAGTTGCCCTGGCTGTGTGTTTTGGCTTGTTGTCATGCTGGAAGACACAGCCATGACCCATCTTCAATGCTCTTACTGAGGGAAGGATGTTGTTGGCCCCATCCATCCTCTCCTCAATACGGTGCAGTCGTCCTGTCCCCTTTGCAGAAAGGCATCCCCAAAAATGATGTTTCCACCTCCATGCTTCACGGTTGGGATGGTGTTCTTGGGGTTGTACTCATCCTTCTTCCTCCAAACACTGCAAGTGGAGTTTAGACCAAAAAGCTCTTTTTGTCTCATCAGACCACATGACCTTCTCCCATTCCTCCTCTGGATCATCCAGATGGTCATTGGCCAACTTCAGACAGGCCTGGACATGTGCTGGCTAGAGCAGGGGGACCTTGCGTGCGCTGCAGGATTTTAATCCATGACGGCATAGTGTGTTACTAATGGTTTTCTTTGAGACTGTGGTCCCAGCTCTCTTCAGGTCATTGACCAGGTCCTGCCATGTAGTTCTGGGCTGATCTCTCACCTTCCTCATGGTCATTTATGCCCCATGAGGTGAGATCTTGCATGGAGCCCCAGACCTGAGCCCCAGAACTTCTTCCATTTTCTAATAATTGCCTTCTCACCAAGCTGCTTGCCTATTGTCCTGTAGCCCATCCCAGCCTTGTGCGGGTCTACATATTTATCCCTGATGTCCTTACAAAGCTCTCTGGTCTTGGCCATTGTGGAGCGGTTGGAGTCTGATTGAGTGTGTGGACAGGTGTCTTTTATACAGCTAACGTGTTCAAACAGGTGCAGTTAATATAGGTAATGAGTGGAGAACAGGAGGGCTTCTTAAAGAAAAACTATAAGGTCTGTGAGAGCCAGAATTCTTACTGGTTGGTAGGTGATCAAATACTTATGTCATGCAATAAAATGCTTATTAATTATTTAAAAATCATAGTGTGATTTTCTGGAATTTTTTAGATTCCAACCCTCACAGTTGAAGTGTACCTATGATAAAAATTACAGACCTCTACATGCTTTGTAAGTAGGACAATCTGCCAAATCGGGAGTGTATCATATACTTGTTCTCCCCACTGTGTGTGTGTATATAAATATATTTGAAAGACTCAAAATATTAACTGTAGATATTTCTGGCCCTTTATGTTTGTATTTAAGCATGTAGTACAGTAACAATTTTACACAAGGCCCCTATAATAAGATATATTCAATGTCTTAGAAATGATTGGTGTATCTAAGCCAATTACGCTGTTTTGAATGTTTGCACGTCTTCATCATGAGGTTTTTGTCTGTGGGATCACCCAGAGGCTCATTCATGTTTCATAGCAAAGGGGATGAGTACTTATGCAATTAATTATTTTCAGTGTTTTTGTGTTGATCTTTGGCAAAAACTCTAGATTAAATTCAATTTTTCATGTTTTAAATCAAAATGTGGTGAAGCCCAAGGGGGTTAATACATTTGAGAGCCACTGAAATGTAATCTCATAGTAATAGTTTCACTTCAAATCTAAACTTTTCATATTATGCAATCACTGTTTTTGTGACTTTTTCAGTAGCAGAATATCCCATTGGCCTAGTATGGGCGGCATAAAGCCAGCAGGAGGGCAGCTCTGGAAGGCAGTCCAGGAGGCCGTAACCGTATTGAATCAGGATATACTTGGATTGCACTTACATCTTTCCTGAGTTTCTGTGTGGGTTGGGAACCTATAAGGTCCTGCATCGGTGGATTATTATTAAGATTCAAATTCTATCACTGAAAAGTTCACATTGTGGAACACCCAAGGACTGAACCTGAAAAATAAGATAGATTTCTGTTGGGCCAGAAATGTGCCTGTCCTCTAATATTAAATTTGAACAAGGATCTTCTATCACCCATACCTTCTCTTCCCAGGCGAGAGGTGTGGCAATTATGATGAAGAAAGTTACAAAATCAACAGGGTTACTATTTCAACAAAATCAACAGGGTTACTATTTCAACAAAATCAACAGACAACACATGCTTGCAATAAAAAACAAAATAAAAAAATACAGACCTTTTCTACAGTTACTATGCAAAAATAAAAATCCCATCTTGCAACATTCCTTTTGTTTAATAAACTTGACAACATAGATGCTAATGACAACATAGAGAGTAGAAAAACATTGCATTTTAAGGTAATTCCATATTTATTGACCAATGGGTTGAAAAATTACTTTGTATATTAGTAAAAAAACTATATTTATTATTATATATTTATACACACAAAACTGCACGAAAAGGTTTCCAAGATACAGATTTTTCGTTGTCTGGCAAGTATTTCCATTGAACAGCCTTTTCTTACAACACTAGTTTTGATCAAATTCTGGGAAACATTAAAAGATTGACAAAACTTGACAAAAATCAGGAGCCAATGTTCAAAAGCGGGAGGCACTACCTCAAATTGACCTATCAGATACGGTTGTTCTCATTGTCTGTAGCAAACAGTCTTGCTACAGTGTGCGTTAATGAATACAAACTTGATCTTTCAGTCCACCGATCTCTCAAATAGCAGTGCCTATCCCAGTCTCTTCTGTTGCTCTCTGCTAGTGACTCCCTCCTCTTTCTTTAACTCTTCCTCTTCCAACCCCTATTCTTTTACCTCTCCCCCTTACTCTCCTTCCACCCCTCCCTTTACTTCTCCCTGACCTTAAATCCATCTTCTCCTCTTGGTCAGAACCACTTTTTTGTTGCTTCTCATTTGCTTCTTCATCATTGGCATCATCAATGCACTGGTGCTTCCTCTTCCTCGGCTGCGCCTCCACTCTCTTGGCTCCTTCTCCTCCAGCCCACATCTCCCACTCAGTCCAAAAGGTCAGCTGCTGCCGAGGCATCTTCTTTCCCACACCCTCTCCCTCCCCCTGTCCCCCACCTCCTGCGCCCCCATCAGGGCCTGGCCCTGAGTCTGGGCTGTGGTAGCGTCTGACGTGGTTCTTGAGGCTGACGTTGTGGTTGAAGCTCTTGTCACAGCGCTGGCATTGGAAGGGTCGCTCCCCAGTATGAACACGCAGGTGGGACTTCAGCTGGCTGGCTTGGGCAAAGGCACGTTGGCACACCTGGCACGCAGAGAAGGAAAACCTGGACCTTATTTTGAATTAAAATCTAAAGCATTTAACATTTTATAAAAATAGTTACACAATTAAAAAGTTATAAACATTAACATTGAATACCTGACACTTGAAGGGCTTGTCATCACTGTGGGAAAGATTGTGCCTATTAAGTATATGACCTTTTTGGAATTCCTTGTCACATATTTGACAGATGTGTTTTCTGTGCTCTCTGACATGGCGGTTCCGTACAAATACATTGTCAAACCTCAGTGGGCAATCTGAGCAGCTGTAGCATCTGTAATCTGTGAATCTGTGGCTTTTTTGATGGGTCAACTTTTCTGGGCGTGTCTTGAAGGGTTGGAGGCAGAACTTACAGGGGAATATTTTGTCGTGACTATGTTGCCTCTTCTGGTGACTCTTGAGGCCAATCTCATTTGCACAGTGCTTCCCACAGTCTGGACAGGTGATCATAAACTTGTGATCACACTTACGGTACTGAAGCCTGGTGGAGTACAGGATGCCACATTTAGGACAGAGCACAAAATGTCGTCTAGAATCTTGCATTGGTCCGTCAGTAGACTTCTGCAATGGTGTTCCACTTCCCTTTTTAGATTTCCCCTCCTCTGGGTCGAAGTCAGAGTCACTTTCTGTCAATCCCTCTTCAGCCTCGTCCTCAAGATCAAAGTCAGAGTCGCTTTCTGTCAATCCCTCTTCGGACTCCTCTAGATCAAATTCGGAATCAATTTCTTCATCTTCCTCCTCCGTCGCCCCATTCTCCCGACCGTCCATCTCCCCTTTCTCCTCACCCTCCATCTCACAGACACCACCCTCCCTCTCACACCCATCAGCAGCTACATGCTTTTTCTCTCTTTCTGTGTCTACCTGAGATGTTTGGGTTCCAGAGTCCTCAGGTACTACAGAGTCTATTGGCACCTCTTCACACCCCAGCTGCATATGTATATTCTCCTGTTGTTCACCTCTTAATGACCTCTCCCATGAGGACAGGCCATTCTCCTCTTGGCTTTGTGTGCTGACAGTCTCACTGTCAAACACCACCTTTGTCATTCTCCTTCTTGTCTCTGCTCCTTTGCTTCCCTCCTTCCTCCTCACCAAAGACGGGCCACTTCCCCCTGGTCTTGGTGGCTGGTCTACAGTCACTTCCATCTCAAGTGAGCCAGTCCACTCCAGAGCATTACCTGTGTTTTGAGGTGGCATGGCTTCATCTGGGTCCTCAGGTGGCAGGGTGGCTTCTGGGTCCTCAGGTGGCAGGGTGGCTTCTGGGTCCTCAGGTGGCAGGGAGGCTTCTGGGTCCTCAGGTGGCAGGGAGGCTTCTGGGTCCTCAGGTGGCAGGGAGGCTTCTGGGTCCTCAGGTGGCAGGGAGGCTTCTGGTTCCTCAGGTGGCAGGGTGGCTTCTGGGTCCTCAGGTGGCAGGGTGGCTTCTGGGTCCTCAGGTGGCAGGGTGGCTTCTGGGTCCTCAGGTGGCAGGGTGGCTTCTGGGTCCTCAGGTGGCAGGGAGGCTTCTGGGTCCTCAGGAGGCAGGGAGTCATCTGGGTCATCAGGTGGCAGGGCAACTTGCACCTCAGCCACCTAAGTAAGGAGAAGACCAGTATTATTGGAATTACCATTACCTTTAAAAAAGAGTGAGTAACTGTATACCACAGAATTCAAAGTTACAGTTAATTCTAATATTAAACGCTAATTCTTAAACACACCCAGCTGTTCTGTGGCTTCTCCCCATATTCACTGTCTGTTGTCCAGGCAGCAGAAGAGTTACTTGTCCATGTCCTGAGGTGGTTGCAGGTATGACAGTGTTGGGTCACAGAAAGGCAAGTCCTATCCCCTTCAGTCTTGATCACACTCTTTTGTCTGCACTCCTCACACCGCTGAAACAGCTGTAGCAGGCAGTTAATGTTCACAACAATATCATCAGAGGAAGGGGGACCAACTGGTTGTTGAGTAGAAGCAGCATACCTGTGTTCAAAACAAAAGGGATTATAGGATAGGATTGTGACAATAGAACGCATAAAAATTCACCCTAGCCTCAAAAACGGCAAAAGAACGCTGGCTAAGCTGGAACGCTAGCGCGTCCCCATAGCAAGTGAATTGAAACTAACCTTCTTTCAGCTTCTTCTAACCTGAATGAAGCTTAAAATTCAATAGCCTCAAAAAAGCACCAAAACAGGTCTCCTCTTTTATTTTACTACTGTAACCTCATTTCACAACGAAACTGAAAAATAACAACTGGCATAGGAAGTAAACATCTGGTCCTATATGGTATTAATTGCACTTAAACCTGCGTTACGTGGAAGTATATAAAAAAAAAAATCACACTTTCTGACTATTTCTAGTCTAGCGTTTGAAGTCATTGAATGGCGCAAGCCATATTTTATTAAAAAGAGGACATTCTCCTGATTAAAATGATGCCCCACTTGTACCTTGAAACTTAAATGAGTCACGTACATTATATATATATATATATATATTTATTTTTTTTTTTATTTTTTTTTTCGTACAACAGCATCACTCATATTGTGAGTTTAGGTGTTTACTAATGCGATGAGTATTAGTAAGTAAACGGAAACTGCAACACCGACTTCTAGACAAAAGCGGAAGTTCGTCACTACGCTGGTGCACAGTCTATTACCTATCCAGCGCGCTTCTTTATCCACAGAATGTCAGCCAAATTGTTTTTTGCCAGGTAATTAGTTATAGCCAGTCTACCTTTTCTGGCAGAGCTATAGACTTCAGCACAAATACGACAATTACTAACAAGAGTATGAGGTTGGCTAGGCAACTAACATTGTATTTGCTAACGTTATTAGAAGCTGGCAGTAGTAGTAAAAATTGCGAACAATGGTGGCTGGTTAGATGTTCATTTATTATAGCCACAGTCTGCCTAGCTAGCTACATCAACACACCCAGGAACATAACGAACAGTGTGAGGTTAGCTAGGTAACTTGCATTTTAGCTAATGTTACCTACTTGTCTAGCAGAAGAATTGCGACATCGATGTCACAGTTTAATCCATTCTGCTCTTTGAGTTTCATCCATCCTGGATAGGCAGCTGCACCGATGTTCACTCGTGTTTTGGAACGACGTCTGTCTGCCTCTCTTTTTGCAGATTTGCTTTCTTCTGATCTAAACCGTATTTTCTTCTGTACCGTTAAATTCTGATTTTGCATTGTAATAGAATTGTCTCGCTGCCAGAATAGACACTTGCTTGTTTGGTTTTTTCCAACTTCAGTCATTGTTCGATACGGCAAACGTCACACTTCCTGTGCGCAGTAACATTTCTCCCGCCACTGCGCGAGCCGACTACTTAGTAGCAGTACACCTTATACAGATGTTATTCAGACGCAAGTCTGGTACTCTCTGATATGGAAGGAATTCATCCACGATGCAGATTAATAGAATGGCGATGTTTTAATACAAAATACGTACGTATTTCAGCTTTAATGATTACAATTAACTTCCAAGAGAATATATGTCAAAAGGGCTTGACATACTCTTTAATTCCGGCAGGTCAGTTGCATCCCGATCAGAAAGCGTGTTATTTTCTGTACCTATCGAAATATTTTTTCTTCGGTGGTGTGCAGAAAAAACTTCAGCGGCTCTTTGGATCAATTGCATGACATTTAAACCGTGTACACGTGCACCTTAAACTATGTAAACCATTAGCATTATGCAACATTAAAAAAACACTTCCGGGTCACGAAAATTAGGAACATTTCAAAATAGAGGCCAATGATTTACTTCAAAATTGATATAGAATTATTGTATTCATTATTTAAGAAAATGTATCTCTCACAACATTGACAACAATTCATATTTAAGAGTAATATCAATAAAAAGTGGGTATTAAAATATGTTTTCCACACCCTCTTTAGACCCCTAAAATCTATTCTATATGCTTCAGTGAATGTATTGTAGGAAATGTTCAGGAGACTGTATAGAGCACAGGTGTCAAACCGGTTCCACGGAGGGCCGAGTGTCTGCAGGTTTTCGCTCTCACCTTGTACCTGATTGATTAATTAGTTCACTAATTGGTTAATTTCTACCCCCACCTGGTTGTTCAGGTCTGACCTGGGAACCAATTTGAAGGAAAACCCAAAGACCTGCTGACACTCGGCCCTCCATGGAACCGGTTTGACACACCTGGTATAGAGTGATTATTTGCTAAAAAAATCAAGGGGGGCTATGTATTTACAATTGTTGCTGGCATTTCACGCCGCCCATACCATTGGCCACAATGTAACTCAAAGGATATGAAATACATATTGATTCAAACAGAAAAAACTATTCTATACGCTGCAGTGAATGTCTTATAGGAAATGTTATACATTCACTGCACCCCCCCCCACACACACACTCCGAAATATTCGCCAATATAATTGCTGATTCATTGAAACATTAAATTATGTTTCTTCTCTCTTAATAAAGCATGTAATTAAGCATCTTTTATTGTACAGTGCATTACCTATTTCAGGTTTAAACTTGTCAAAAGAGAATGCACCATCTTCATAGTTTTTTATTTGCCTAGATGCTTAATGTTTAGATAATTATTCATCTTTAACAGTTAATATGTATATAAGTATTGCTTTGTAGTACTACTAAAGTAACAAAGCTCAAATTACAATTAGTTTATCATGCTATGAGGCCTTCTATTGTCTGAATAACCTCTTATTTATAAATTGTTGCTCAAAGAAATTATGTTGAGTGACTATGATCTTCAATAAAATGGTTCAAGGTACTTTTCAGTTGTGAATTAAACCTGATGTTGAAAAGTTGTGCTGTTTTGATATTCATAAAAAAATGTACATTTGTATACTTGCCAAATCCAGGAAAGAAACCACACTGAGGGGGGGATCTGTAGTTTTATAAAGTGTAGCCTAAATCATTTCCTTGAAAAAACTATTTTCAGTGTGACTCCCTTTGCATAGCATAAACATTAATTATGAACATCAATTATGTGTAAGTTGTGTAAAAATGAAAATTCATTCAAGGTGTCATACCAAGTAACAATTTCAGTCAGGCAGGATAACACTGATTTCTTCCCCTTAAAACACATACTTTCATTTTATGGAGTTGAGAAAACAATAATAGTATGATGCCAAGTACTATAAAACATTATCAGACATTTAAAAATCACATTGCAGCATTAAACCGTGGGTATAAAACTTGAACAAGTAGGGTCACGTTTAAAGAAAACACATTTTCTTCAAATGAGACTGCTGGCTATACATTGTCAAATCTCAGTGGGCAATTTGAGCAGCTGTAGCATTTGTAATCTATGGCTTTAAAGAAAGGAAAAATAATTGATAAAGTTTGATTTTCTGAGCTCTAAATATTGGTTACTGCCTCACTTCATATATTCATTAAGTATTATTGATATCAAAAGTTTTAATATCATATTTAGATAATTCATTAACATTATCCCATATGATATTTTGACTGGTGTCGTCATATGATTCTCAATTAAAACACTTAAATGTGCAGTTTTAACCTATTTAAATGTTTGGTCAGTGTCACTGGGCCCAATGGAAACGGCTTTATAACAAAAAACTATACGTTGTGAGGTGGAACATGGCTTTCGAGAATTACTCACTAGGGTATAATGAATCCATATAGTGTAAATTTCTGAATGGAGAATAGAAGGTATAGCCAGCAGCACTTTCTTAGCCACCAGCTCCATTGTTGGCAGTTCAATACACTGTAAGCCAAATACGGCTCTGCAAATTGGCTTATAACAAAAAAAATTACGTTGTGAGGTGAAATATGGCTTTCGAGAATTACTAAAGTATGAAGAATCCAGTGTCAATTCTTGAGGGAAAATAGAGAATAGCCAGCAGCACTATTAGCCACCCACTCCAATGGCTCTAGTACAAGACTCTACTATTTTTGTTGACGAAATTAACAGCCACAGTGTTTCGTCTGTGGAGGTGCTAATGGCAGCTTCCTCTCCAACTTGTTGAAGAGTCTAGTTCAGCCAGACCGCAATAGAAAGTATTACCCTCTTGAGATTCGAACCCGGGTCGCCCAACTGAAAGGCTGTGTCACTTAACACTTTCACTTCTACACCACAGAGCTCTACGTTCAACGCGTGCGTCTACCCTGAACAAATCCTCTTGCCACTGGCCGTTTTAACAGATTATTAGCTAGTAGGCTTTACCAGTATCTACTAACTTACTGGAATAGTCATACGAATTGAGCAACTGCTAGCGAGTCTGCCAAAGCTATTTCATTTCATGGCATAATATATTTATTTATTTCATGGCGTATGTTAAGAATTTTACGTGTACCAGAATTTCTGAAGAAGGACGAGGATCCGGTCCAAATGGAAATTTAGCACAAAGATTTATTAATATGAATTGATAAGTCAAAATACATGAAATACACTGCAGCGGTCAAATATTTGCTCAACCCTCGAGCTTCCACAAAATATTCGCGCCGAACAAAGATCTAACATTGGTTTTAATACTCCCGCCACAGGGGCGGTTACTTTTCACTCTCGTGAGTAAAACCCATCCTTATTGGTTCTTTGTTGACATGGTGACATGTTGGACGAATCCAATCCAATGAAGACGGACATGCTCTAACTCTCGGTCATAGATCAACAGGTTCTTTGCATACAGGTGTGAAATCTTAACCAGGTTACAGTAATTTACATTCTATTGTCCTAACCTAGACTATAACATCAGGGGGCTGGAGACAGAAGGTCTCTTTGTGCTGTATAGGGGGCAGTTTCATTTGTATGTTAATTGTGGGGTTTTAATCCTGTCTCTCTATCAGAGCCAGGTGTAAAGTCTGAGTGTGGCTGAGTGTAATTTAATGAGTTCTAAACTTTATGGTTATTGTATTCAATCATATTTCCCTAACCTGGCTGCAGCATACAATTTAATAAAACAAAAACATAAGAATACATGGTTATTAAATCAGCATTATTTAAACTACATTTATCTCAACACGTAACAACGTACTTTTTTCTTTCATTCGTGAATGACATTGATACAATAACCATCAAGAAAGGTTACAATAACTAACTTTTTAATCAAGTGAAACGACGAGAGAATCTTTGAAATAAAATAAAGGTTGTTGTTCGCAATAGATTTGAATTTGAGCCTTCCACGTGAGAGGCACTGTCTTTAACCATAACGCCACAGCGTTACATATTTCACCAGTAGCTAAACACCACTGAGCATTGTGTTAAACTGATTAGTTTACCTCCACCAGAAATAGCATCTATGAGCTGTTAGCTTTTGCCGTTGGCCGTTTGAACAGCGTAGTAGCCAGTAATAGGCTTACTGATATCTACTAACTTCTTAGGAATAATCATAAGAATTGAGCAATTTCTAGCGAGACTGAAGGTGAACATTTCCATGCCAGAAACAGTCGCAATATAACCGTATACAATTTCAGGTTGCGGTTTTAGCCAGCAAAGGTTTCATCAATACGGAATAAATCACAATGCGTACTTGTGATTTCTCTTCGCAGGTAAACTACTTCGTTTACCTGCGAAGAGATAGGATCTCTGGACCTACAGTTCACAAGTCCGCTTCTCTAACCACTACGCTATTTAACAAGGGCTCACTCACTCACCTTAACCGGCTCTGCTTACACGGTCTGGCAAAAAGAATGTAAACTTTGGGTGTTTTATGCGAACTTGTTCAGACCGCGCTTTTGAGCACTGCTTGCATAATTTTTACATCATCTATCAAAAACGTAATGATTAGCAATTTTGAAAGCAGCATAGGTAATATATCGGAAGATCATTGTTGCCAGATTCAGGGATTTTGAGACTTTTTAGCCTACTTTTCTACTGGAAGTGGGAGGAAGATCTGTTTCGATAGCCTACTTCACAGGTTTCCTTTCCCTGGCAGTCGAAACCCAGGGGCTCTCTACATGCTGCAACCTCAACATTTTTTGCTTTTAATTTTTTTTTAAATAGCCCTAGCTTATTTTATGCAATGCAGGGCAGGGCCCTGGTATCCCAGCCAGCAGTGAATGTGTAACAATGAAGTTCAGAGGATGCAAGTAAAAAAAAAAAAAAATTAATGTGAGCCTTTATTTTGTTTTTGAGGAGACAATTTACTTGAAATGTGTTCTTTCTTCAAAGTAATTCATAGATCAACATTGCTTTTCTTTATTAAACTTGGGTCAAAGCCTACAGATGCTAATAAGAACATAGCAAGTAGATAAACAATGCATTTTAAGGCAATTCCAAATGTATTGACCAATGGGCTATAATATAACTTTGTATATTAGTAAAATAGAAAATGCATACACAAAACTGCAGGAACAAGTTTCCAAGATACAGATTATTCCTAGTCTTGCAAGTATGTCCATTGAACAGCATTTTCTTACAACACTAGGTTTAAATCAAATTCTGTAACTTTTCCTGGTTCTAAGGTTTGAGTCATTTCTGAAAGGGAGAAATCAGGAGCCAATGTCCAAAAAGAGAAAAATACCTCAAACTGACCTATCAGATATGGTTGTTCTCATTTTCTATACCAAATAGTCTTGCTATGGAGTGTATTAATGAATACAACCTTTTTCTTTCAGTCCACCAAGCTCACAAATAGCAATACCTACCCTAGTTTCTTCTGTAGCTCTCTGCTATTGACTCCCTCCTCTTCCTTTACCTCTTCCTCTCCCAACCCCTATTCTTTTACCTCTCCCCCTTACTCTCCTTCCACCCCTCCCTTTACTTCTCCCTGACCTTAAATCCATCTTCTCCTCTTGGTCAGAACCACTTTTTTGTTGCCTCTCCTTTGCTTCTTCATCACTGGCATCATCAATGCACTGGTGCTTCCTCTTCCTCGGCTGCGCCTCCACTCTCTTGGCTCCTTCTCCTCCAGCCCACATCTCCCACTCAGTCCAAAAGGTCAGCTGCTGCCGAGGCATCTTCTTTCCCACACCCTCTCCCTCCCCCTGTCCCCCACCTCCTGCGCCCCCATCAGGGTCCGGCCCTGAGTCTGGGCTGTGGTAGCGTCTGACGTGGTTCTTGAGGCTGACGTTGTGGTTGAAGCTCTTGTCACAGCGCTGGCATTGGAAGGGTCGCTCCCCAGTATGAACACGCAGGTGGGACTTCAGCTGGCTGGCTTGGGCAAAGGCACGTTGGCACACCTGGCACGCAGAGAAGGAAAACCTGGACCTTATTTTGAATTAAAATCTAAAGCATTTAACATTTTATAAAAAGTTACACAATTAAAAAGTAATAAACATTAACATTGAATACCTGACACTTGAAGGGCTTGTCATCACTGTGGGAAAGATTGTGCCTATCAAGTAAGTGACGTTTTTTGAATTCCTTGTCACATATTTGACAGATGTGTTTTCTGTGCTCTCTGACATGGCGGTTCCGTACAAATACATTGTCAAACCTCAGTGGGCAATCTGAGCAGCTGTAGCATCTGTAATCTGTGAATCTGTGGCTTTTTTGATGGGTCAACTTTTCTGGGCGTGTCCTGAAGGGTTGGAGGCAGAACTTACAGGGGAATATTTTGTCGTGACTATGTTGCCTCTTCTGGTGACTCTTGAGGCCAATCTCATTTGCACAGTGCTTCCCACAGTCTGGACAGGTGATCATAAACTTGTGATCACACTTACGGTACTGAAGCCTGGTGGAGTACAGGATGCCACATTCAGGACAGAGCACAAAATGTCGTCTAGAATCTTGCATTGGTCCGTCAGTAGACTTCTGCAATGGTGTTCCACTTCCCTTTTTAGATTTCCCCTCCTCTGGGTCGAAGTCAGAGTCACTTTCTGTCAATCCCTCTTCAGCCTCGTCCTCAAGATCAAAGTCAGAGTCGCTTTCTGTCAATCCCCCTTCAGCCTCGTCCTCAAGATCAAAGTCAGAGTCGCTTTCTGTCAATCCCTCTTCAGACTCCTCTAGATCAAATTCGGAATCAATTTCTTCATCTTCCCCTTCAGTCTCCCCTTTTTCACCACCGTCAGTCTCACAGACACCATCCTCCTTTTCACACCAATCAGCAGCTACATGCCTTTTCTCTCTTTCTGTGTCTATCTGAGATGTTTTGGTTTCAGAGTCCTCAGGTACTACAGAGTCTATTGGCACCTCTTCACACCCCAGCTGCATATGCATATTCTCCTGTAGTTCAACTCTTAGTGACCTCTCCCATGAGGACAGGCCATTCTCCTCTTGGCTTTGTGTGCTGTCTGTCTCACTGTCAAACTCCACCATTGTCAGTTTCATTCTTGTCTCTGCTCCTTTGCTTCCCTCCTTCCTCCTCACCAAAGACGGGCCACTTCCCCCTGGTCTTGGTGGCTGGTCTACAGTCACTTCCATCTCCAGTGAGCCAGTCCACTCCAGAGCATTACCTGTGTTTTGAGGTGGCATGGCTTCATCTGGGGCTTCAGGTGGCAGGGTGGCTTCTGGGTCCTCAGGAGGCAGGGTGGCTTCTGGGTCCTCAGGAGGCAGGGTGGCTTCTGGGTCCTCAGGAGGCAGGGAGGCTTCTGGGTCCTCAGGAGGCAGGGAGGCTTCTGGGTCCTCAGGAGGCAGGGAGGCTTCTGGGTCCTCAGGAGGCAGGGAGGCTTCTGGGTCCTCAGGAGGCAGGGAGGCTTCTGGGTCCTCAGGAGGCAGGGAGGCTTCTGGGTCCTCAGGAGGCAGGGAGGCTTCTGGGTCCTCAGGAGGCAGGGAGGCTTCTGGGTCCTCAGGAGGCAGGGAGGCTTCTGGGTCCTCAGGAGGCAGGGAGGCTTCTGGGTCCTCAGGAGGCAGGGAGGCTTCTGGGTCCTCAGGAGGCAGGGAGGCTTCTGGGTCCTCAGGAGGCAGGGAGGCTTCTTGGTCATCGGGTGGCAGGGAGGCTTCTTGGTCATCGGGTGGCAGGGAGTCTTCTTGGTCATCGGGTGGCAGGGAGTCTTCTTGGTCATCGGGTGGCAGGGAGTCTTCTTGGTCATCGGGTGGCAGGGAGTCTTCTTGGTCATCGGGTGGCAGGGAGTCTTCTTGGTCATCGGGTGGCAGGGCAACTTGCACCTCAGCCACCTAAGTAAGGAGAAGACCAGTATTATTGGAATTACCATTACCTTTAAAAAAGAGTGAGTAACTGTATACCACAGAATTCAAAGTTACAGCTAATTCTAATATTAAATGCTAATCCTTAAACACACCCAGCTGTTCTGGGGCTTCTCCCCATATTCACTGTCTGTTGTCCGGGCAGCAGAAGAGTTACTTGTCCATGTCCTGAGGTGGTTGCAGCTATGACAGTGTTGGGTCACAGAAAGGCATGTCCTTTCCCCTTCAGTCTTGATCACACTCTTTTGTCTGCACTCCTCACACCGCTGAAACAGCTGTAGCAGGCAGTTAATGTTTACAACAATATCATCAGAAGGGGGACCAGCTGGTTGTTGAGTTGAAGCAGCAAACCTGTGTTCAAAATAAAAGTGATTATAGGATTGTGACCAAGACAAAACCAAGTTATCTAGCTTTCACTCTGTTGACAAACAAGGACATGCATTCAACGACGTAGTCCCTCCTCAGCTTTCACATTCCATGCAACCCCAGCCCGGGAAACAACACACATCCGTTATACTTGGGAAATCAATTACCCCAATGAATTACTAGATGTGGCTAAATTCCTGTTCATAAATGCAAGTGGAGCATCAAAGTCTATTATGATTTGAATTGCGTTATTACATTGTTGTCAGTAAAATAAAATGAGTAGATGTCCGTCCTGCCATGTGCACTGTCTCCCTAGTTGACAATTAGATTGTAGATTGTACAAGAGCATATTTGGAAACATTCAGGACATTCAAAGCGGGGAACAGTGATGAGGTTGATGTTTCGGAGAAGGCTGGGCTTGGTTTAGTCGCCACCAACTCCACATGTAGAGAAGTGGTCAGGTAACAGACTCCGGTTTCAACCATCTGCCACATAGCCCACTAATGCCAATACAGCTGCCGTTTCTGTCGGCACAGGCTGTACGAGGTGGACGGGCAGCAGAGGATGCGGCAAAACATAGGGACGACAACAGGGGGTACTGGCACACTACCTACACGCACCACATTGTACATTCCCAGTTGATGCGTTTCAAGAATCCTGACTGGACTCTTCTGGGTGCTAGGGTCATATAGTGTGACAGTCCCAAGCACAAAGTTTAAACTTGAATAAATCTAAGGAAAATAAATGCAACTCTCCTCAAAATACAAAATGACAACACATGTCTATTTGAGAGTGTGATATTTAAAAAATTCAAGTCATAATAGGGCTCAAAGTTAAAAAGAATTGCCACTGGCCCAGTTGAAACTTACTGGCCCCAAATTTAAAAAAAAAATTCTGTCCTTTCTTCCAAAAGTTGTAATTAATCAGTGTCACAGCATTTAACCAAATATTTTATTACTTAACATGTTTACTACTTTATGAAGTGCATTCTGGATATATAAAAAAAAATGTTTTAATTTCTTTCATCACATTTCTAATTATCAAAATGTATAAAAAAAGGCAAGTGAAGAAAACATTTCACTTTTAAACAAAACACTAACTCATTCATCCGCGGTGAACAAGGCAAACGGCTGGTCCGTCTGAGTTACTAGGTATGTGGTTGTATTAAGTCGTGTAATCACCCAATGGGCATCTGCATTTAACTTCCTGACCAGTACGGTCAAGGGCCCTGAAGACTTGGCTGTCATGCAGACCAGGTGATGTTTGCTATTGGCATGGATGGTCAGGGACTGTTTGTGAAAGTTGTCAGTGCCTATGTAAAAAGACCCACATTTATCTGCTCTTGCCGGAAACGTACGACAGACGACACAGTGTGGTTCCACAAAGACACAAAGTCCCATCGAAGTCGAAACAGGTAAATCACTTTTTGCACTATCACCCGTTAAAGCTCGTAGTTATCCTCAGCTGCCTTCTTCATTTGAGTGATTCATGTGAAAAACAATACCAGACAGTCATGCATCACATCACTGCTAAACTAATTACTGGCCAAGAGCATGCGCAAGGTAGTTATTTGTGCGTGCAAGGTAGTTTTGTGTGTGTGCCAGATTACAAAACAACTGGAGGATGTCAAGTGTATAATGCAAATATTTTTTTCTTTTGCAATGGTCAGATCAGGACAGTGACTTTCTAGTTTTATTAGTCCGACTTGACTTTTTAGTGGCCCGGGGCCATCGTTATTGTATTGTTTTCTGATTTCCCAGCAGCTAGTGGATGTACAACAATGAAGTTCAGAAGATGCAAGTAAAAATTTTTCAATGTGTGCCTTTATTTTGTTATTGAAAACACTTGTATTTACATGGAATGTGTTCTTTTTGCAAAGTAATTTATAGCTGATTAAGTTTAAAAAAGTAAATCGATTACTAATCTAGCCCGCTTGCATGTATACTATGTATTTACCATACATAAACAATTTAATTAATACTTTGATTTGAACCAAATCTAGGTAAAGTAAAATATCTTTATCCTAGTACATTTTAATACAAAAAACTACCTTTTTTGTGTAAATAGAATTTTAAAAAGTGTCTCTTGGTACAAAACATACTGCACATTGAAATGCATTTTAAAGCTGATCAATGTAACTGTACCCCCTGTTTGCTGCAAGAGGTAATAAAAACCCTGCTTTAGAAAAGCCGACTGTCGCATGTGTGACGTCAGTTTACTTTTTCCAGCAGCTCCTCAGATTTTTCTTTTTAAAATCAATTAAATTGTATTATTTCTGCTGTAGCAAAATGCTTCATGTTTGAAGTTGCTAGCAAGCTAAGGTTACTATAGAATTGACAAATTAGCTACTGGTACATACTTGTCCAAGAGAACTGTATAATCCCTTCTGGTCCTTGAGTTCCTTCCATCTAGAGGCTGCTGCGCCCATGTACACCCGTGTTTTTCCACAGCCTCTATCGGCCTCCCTTTTAGATAATTTGCTTTCTTCTGATCTACACCTTATTTTCTTTATTGTTGTCAACTTACTATTTTCTTCCATAATTATTAAATTGTTTAGCTAGCATCACAAGTTTCTTCCATAAAAAGAGGTAGAACAACTACCTTGTTTTTCCAGCTCTTGGTTTGGAATTTAAACATAAAATGCATCACTTCCTCTGCGCAGTGAGGCTTTTCCCGCCAACTCGCGTCAAGCAGCTGTAGGTTATAACATATACAGCGCTTCTCCACCTGTGCAATGGAGCCATATGATATTGTATGAACTCATTACACGATTCAGATGGGACGAATAGCAATGTATTACTACATACATCTTACATAAGCTTTAAATATCGACAGTAGTTACTCTGTGAACTGAATACATTGGTGAATCATTTTAAAATAGACTTAACATAATTCGTTACAGGAAGTAAAATCTACAGTTGTCCATTTTTATTAAATAAAATGTTTTGCCAAACAAATACCACTTGAGTTAGCCCTGGAAAAATAAATATACATTGCTGTATCGGATCCAATGTTTCAGTTGACGAAAAAGAAGAATTAGAGAACCAGGAATGTTTTATGAGTCTTTGGAATTTGGAAAGTACAATCAACGAAAGATCCCTTAACGTGCAAGTTGGATTGTATCTCAACATAATGCAAGGTAAAAACTCGTGATTATTTTATGAGTGCTTAAAAATATAATTAATCAGGTGGCAGGGTGGCTTCTGGGTCCTCAGGAGGCAGGGTGGCCCAGAAGTTTGTTTTACTGCAGCAAAAACTGTACGCTGCTGCATCTCGTGTGACCACCTGTTTTATCTATAGTATATAATTCGGTGGTCAGTAAAAGTAGCTTAGCTATAGCCCTGACAAAATGTCTAAAAAGAAACCAGTCATGAGTTTTTAGGCTATGTAGAACGAATGACAAAAATGTATTATTACTAAATTAAAATGTTCTGTGACTGCCATTCCTGCTTACTGTTTTATTTTGTTTTTGATGACTGGGAAACATTTAAGTAATTGAAATCACCTTTTTTGCAATTACTCACCGGTCATTTTTTATTTTTTTTAAATGTATTTACCTGTCCAGGAGAATAAGGGCTAATTGTGAGTCAAACTTGATTCCTTTCAATTCCTTAAGTTGTCTCCACCGCGGGAATGCTGAACCGATGTTAACTCTTGTTTTATTTCGTGCTTTATCTCTGTCTTTTTTTTGTTCAGCCTGACTCTCCAAAGTCTTCTTTCGCTTCTTTGCAGTTTTCGTAGTGTATGCTGTAGTCGATAAGGGAGGAATTGAGAGTTTGTCGTCCTGGTCTCTACCTGCCATTATAGTTTCTTATAGTTAAGATAACGTTGCTCCCTACGAACGTACTTATGCTATACAGTACAGTGTTTCCATTTTATTGGGCAACGCTGCTGAATTGTGATGCGCCGCCACAGAAAACACTAATATTTTATGCAAGGCTGAGTGCAGTTTTTCCTTCGCGAGCAGTTAATTATTGCACTAGCATCAGGGCGAGCAACAACGTCATGCACCCGTGGTTCTGAGAATCAAGCTAGCGAGTGATATACATTGATTAAAGTAGCCATCATCTAAGCGACAATCAAAGGTAAGAAGCTAGCTAACTGCCCCAACTCGATAACTACAACCGGCTGCAATAGATAAGGGTCGTGCAGGCAACGTTAGAAATTCGGCAGACCTCCGGTTTTCGTGTTTTGCCTTCAAAATAGAAGTCATTCGGGGGAGAAACGTTGTATACAACTGGCAGCGACAAAATAGACTTCCGATTTTCGTATTTTGCCTTCAAAATAAGGATGTGGTGTACATACTGTATAAAGTTATTAAAAAAAATATTTGTGTGTTATTTACAACATTTCACACTGCTAGAGTAAAAATTAATGTAAGTGGACGACTACTTTCCAATTTAGTACTTTCACAAAGTTGTGTTACAGCAGTTCATTTATGGCCTTTTTTGAAAATGAGATCTGTGCTGTGCAACGATCTCTTCCTTAGCTGGCTTTGGCAGGGTAGCAGTATTAGGTGGAAGGGCTGGATTGGGAATTCCTGTTATTTCAGCTTGGTAAATAACATTGTTGTCCCTCCTCATGGCCAGGACTCTCTGTGGACGTTTGTCTCTGAAGTTTTGTGTCGTTGGTTGGTAAAGTTTGCGTGCAACCCACTGCTTTTGTTGCTTGGGAAAAGATAACACAGTAAGTCACAACAATAATGTCATGGTATAGGCTCTGTGCACAAGCGTATGGACGAACTTCCGCTTTAGCCGCTTTATCATTTTCCGGTGTACTTAAAGGAACGTATGTAGGATTGTGGCCAAAACTGGTACTGCAATCACATTAAAAATACTGTAGAGCGGTGTATCCCCTCCACCCTGACTCGAGGTTGCCAGACAAGCTGCAGGATTCAGAAGAAACGTAGGCTGCTTCTACGAGCTTCCAATGGCAAGTGACGACGAGCCGTAAGTTCTTTTTCTGTTAATTATGTTTATGCTTAATTAACAGAGAAATTTTGCGAAATAATTATGTATTGCAAAAATTTACTATTTGTCATTAGTCAAATATAATCGTAAAGATGCTCGTATGTGACAGTACATTGTTAGAACAGTAGTTGTTAGTCTAACTTGTAACGTTAGGTATCTGTCATTAACGTAAGTACATGCACAAGCCCATGTCACTATGTGTAACCGATATCAAAGATACAGCTATTCATTTAGCTGACGCTATAAGTGAAAGCGGCCAGCTGTATTTTTTTTTATTTACCTTGCAGCACACGTCCATAACGCTAAAATATGTGATGTGAAAGATTACATGACATTCTACTATTTTTGGCTGTAGAACTTGCATGAAAAACAAGTAGGCATAAAACGTTCCAAGTGGGCCAACATTTTATTAACATCATTGGCTACACTGTGCTTTTCATTAGTGTTATGGACATTAGAAAGTTATTTTACCTTGGAATTGCGCCTAGTGCTTCCAAACCAACACTAAGATAGTGCATAGCCCAAAAGGTAGAGAATGTTTATTTTGAGTTAGGCTTCTGCCCATTATGGCTTCAAATTGCCATAATGGGCGTGCTAATGTTGTTTTCCTCAGCGTCTCAGCATAAGGACAGAGAAACGGGATCTGATAATGCATTGCTAATGTTAGCATACGTCCATATGAGCTAACGTAACGTTACTTTGCACGAACATGCATAACTTTGTTAGACTGTCATGAATATATGAAATGTCCATTGACATCAAGGACAAGTTAGTCAAACATAGATTACTCTTACCTGTCCAGGAGAAAATTAGCAACGTTGGCGTCTGTCTTCAAATTCTTCTCAGTTTTCAGCCTTCTCCATCTTTCAAAGGCATCTCCTATACAAATTCTTGTTTTATTTCGGACTTTGTCACGACGTATTTCGGAATTATAACGAGGTCTTTTAGATTTCGTAACGTTAGACATTATTTATCCGACTAGAGTTAGGGTAGGTTAGAGCAGAGCTGGCAAACCGGATCCAGAAACACTACTGACTTCGTGATTGGTAGATAGGTGGAGGGTGGCGCATCAGGCCAAAACACAACATGACAACATCAACATCAGTTGAGGGCTGCAACTCTCACTTTTAAGGCGATCACCCGCGTCGCCCAAAATTTCAGTTTTTAGTAGATGTCTCCAAGACCTGCCTAAAATAAGCATTAGTGATGTCCATCGAATTGTTGATGCCTGGTCTCCTGCTCCAACAAGCAAGCGGAACAAGGGATTCAAACTCTACATATCGAGTTATCTGCACAACTAAGAGGGTAAGTAGTTTACTGTGGTGTGGCGGCCGGCTATCGGCTTAGCTAGTTAGCGACGTGCTCCTTTTTAGTGTAGTATTAGGCAGGACATTTGAACGCATAAAGCAAGCGCGACCCCATAGCAAGTGAATTGAAACGAACCTTCGTTCAGCTTCTTCTAACCTGAATGAAGCTTAAAATTCCATAGCCTCAAAAAAGCACCAAAACAGGTCTCCTCTTTTATTTTACTACTGTAACCTCATATGAAAAATGGCATAGGAAGTAAACATGTGGTCCTATATGGTATTAATTGCGTTTAAACCTGCGTTACGTGGAAGTATATAAAAAATCGCCCTTTCTGACATTTTCTAGTCTAGGGTTTTAAGTCATATTTTATTAAAAAGAGGACATTCTCCTGATTAAAATGATGCCCCACTTGTACCATGAAACTTAAATGAGTCACGTACATTATATTTCCTTTTTTTTCGTACAACAGCATCACTTCATCTTGTTGTGAGTTTAGGTGTTTACTAATGCGGATGAGTATTAATAAGTAAACCGGAAACTGCAATACCGACTTCTAGACAAAAGCGGAAGTTCGTCACTGCGCTGGTGCACAGAGTCTATTTGCCACAACTGCTGGTGTAAAGTGTTATTGGCGTTGTGTTCCCATGTTTTGAATTACTGCTCTAAGCGAGCTCTCACTCAGTGTCAACGTTACAACACAATCAGATGATTTTGGTGCACTGCAAAAAATATATGGCTTATCAAGTATATTTATCTTATTTTCATGTTAGAAACCCTACCATCCTTATAATAAGGTATATATTTCTTAACAAGTTAATATGTACCACTTGTTTTTGGAAAATATGCCTTGAATATCTGGTAATTTTCTTGTTCCATTTGCAGATTATTTCACTTATTTCAAGCAATTATCTCCCCAAAAACAGTTAAATAGTCTTGTTCCATTGGCAATTTGTTTTGCAGTGTGATTATTCATTAGTTTTCTCCAGTTACACTGCCACAAAAGTAATATCTGTGACTATTATATATTTTTTTACCATCAGCTTTGGTGGTGGCCTGTGGGTGGTTTACATTCTCTTTATGGTCCATAACAGAGAGCTGTGTCCTTGCAATCATTTGCTTATGTTTGAAGTAAAGACTGTGTGTACTCTGTGTGTACTTGAGCATAGTATTGTGAAACCCCTCCATCTAACCTTGTGAAAAAGCAGGTATAACACTCAGCGTTAGGGTATACACATGCACAAAGTAGAACTTCATGCAAGCAGTCACTGTCAATGTGAGGGAGTTGTTATTGTAGGCATGTAATATTTATGTTGTACAATTTAGTTCCACATCTCCTTTACACCATGTTTCAAGTATAAATGTTTATTTGTCAAATGCACCGAACAACACAGCTTCATCCTGCACAATGACATTTTGTCGCTCACATGATGGCTACTTACGGCCAGCAGACTCACATGACATGTCACCCATTGAGCATGTTTGGGATGCTCTGGATCGGCGTATACGACAGTGTGTTCCAGGTCCTGCCAATATCCAGCGGTTTCACACAGCCATTGAAGAGGAGTGGACCAACATTCCAGAGGCCACAATCAACAACCTGATCAACTCTATGTGAAGGAGATGTGTTGCACTGCCTGAGGCAAATGGTGGTCACACCAGATACTGACTGGTTTTCGGACCCCCCCAATTTTTTAGAGTGGCCTTTTACTGTGGCCAGCCTAAGGCACACCTGTGCAATAATCATGCTGTCTAATCAGCATCTTGATATGCCACACCTGTGAGGTGGATGGATTATCTCGGCAAAGGAGAAGTGCTCACTAATACAGATTTAGACAGATTTGTGAACAATATTAGAGAGAAATAGGCATTTTGTGTACATAGAGAATGTATTTGATCTTTGAGTTCAGCTCATGATAAATGGAGTCAAAAACAAAAGTGTTGCGTTTATCATTTTGTTCAGTGTATATGGGGGCATGACCCCCCCTCTGCTGCTTCCTGAAGTCCATGATCATCTCCTTAGTCTTGCAGCTGTTGAGAAAGCGGTTGTTGTCCTGGCACCATGGTTCTCTACCTCCTCTCTGTAAACGGTCTCATCGATGTTAGAGATGGGACCCAGGATGGTAGTCCTGTCTGTAAATGTATGGATGGTGTTGGAGCTGTGTGTGGTCACAAAGTCATGTGTGAACAGGGAGTACAGGAGGGGACTGAGTACGCAGCCTTTCGAGGCTCCGGTGCTCAGGGTCAGTGCAGAGGAGATGAGGTCGCCCATTCTCACCACCTGGGGCTTTTTATTGGTGTTTTTGGAATGTTTCTCAGATTATTTTGACATGCTATTTTAAAACATACATACAACAATAAAGGCATGTAAACTTACAGATGTGTATAAAAAGATATATATATATATATAACAAAAATACAGTGTAATACACTAAAAGTGAACAGAAAAAGGTAAATTACATATATAAATCTCCCCCATAACAAAGAACAGAACACTGTCTTCATGATAAATACCAATATATTTACTGTTGGCACAACAGATCAGTATTGAATCATCAAAGTAGGGTCAAGAAGGCCACCAGGTCTGCTTTATGTCTTGACAGAACTATTGTATCTGGTATTACCCCAAACAGTGCAGCTGATGCTACTGGATTGAGGGGAACCTGAAGTGCCCCAGATAATATTTAGAAGATATTGGACCAATAGTTACAAAGAGATTCGCAAGACCAAAGCATATGATTCAGTGAGACAGGAGCCTGTCAACACCTATCACAAACAGGGTCAATATCAGGATAAAACAAAGAGTTTTGTCCAGTGAGTATGGTGCACAGTTTTGCATTGAAGGAGACCATGTTTGGCACATATAGATGAAGAATGGACCCGGAGGAGAACATCATTCCATAGTTCCTCTGTAATTTCTTCACCCGTATCTTGCTCCCATGACAATTTTACAACTGACAGCGAGGAGCGCAAAGAGAGAAAATTCTCTCATAACCCCGGGAGATGATACCTTTTGAGATAGGGGATTGGTATTAGTAAAGCATCGATGGCAGGCTTTACAGCTTGAGAGGGAAATTGGGAGGTTGCGCCCCACACAAACTACAAACCTGCAGATATCTAAAAACAAAATTACTTTTTGAAATACCAAATTTGACTGAAAGCTGTTGGAAGGATGCAAAGGTGCCCTCAATATACAAATCATTAAAATACTTTATGCCAAGATTAGACCACCTGGAAAAAGCTCCATCTGACAGAGAGGGATGGAAAGCATGATTTTTGACTATAGGAGCTTGTAATGAAAAGGGTTGCAATCTAATATGATGTTGAAATTGGTTCCAGATTTCGTTTTGACTAAAATATTTTGTGCGTAACTCTGAGCAGACAAGGATACTAGGGGGTAAAGACCAAAGGAGCCAATGAAGATGGCAGACAGGAGGATGCTTCTTTGGTCTCTGCAGGTATGTTTTACAGATTCTTGGATTCTTCTTAATCCAAATGAACCTTGAGATAACCTTGTCAAGCTTTTAAAAAAACAACATTGGAATAAAAACAGGACTGCATTGAAACAAGAAGGAAAATCTAGGTAGGATATTCATTTTAACCAAATTAATCAGACCAGCTAGGGATAAAGGGAGTAATGACCATTTTTAAAGACCTGCTTGCAGCCAGAGGCGGATCCAAATGAATTAGAACAGACAGAACAATAGGTAGATAAATCAGGCCCGGGAAAGATAAAGAAGTAAGTCTACATAAAGTGACACCCTCTGCTCAATGCCACTCCCGATCACCCCTTTGATTTGAAGGTTAGATCGGAGCACAATGGTGAGAGGCTCAATGGCGACGGCAAAGAGCAGAGGGGACATTGGGCATCCTTGTCTCATGCCCCTAAAAAGAGGGAAGTAGCCCGAGTGGTTGTCATTTGTCTGGACAGATGCAAGTGGGGAGGTGTATAATAACTTGACCCAAGCAATGAACCTCTCACCAAAACCAACTTTTTCCAAAGTGTGAAAAAGCTAGCCCCACTCCGCTCTGTCAAAGGCCTTCTCGGTGTCTAGAGAGATGACCATCTTGGGGTGAGTTTGAGTGGATGTATATAACATTAAGTAGCCCCCTGACATTCAAAAAGGCATGCCTATTTTTAATTAAGCCCGTTTGGTCCGGGGATATCACAGATGGCAGAACCTTTGCAAAACGCATAGCCAGTAGCTTAGCCAATATTTTGTCCACGTTCCATCCATCCATCTTCTTCCGCTTATCCGGGGCCGGGTCGCGGGGGCAGCAGTCTAAACAGGGATGCCCAGACTTCCCTCTCCCCAGACACTTCCTCTAGCTCTTCCGGGGGGACACCGAGGCGTTCCCAGGCCAGCCGGGAGACCTCCAGCGTGTCCTAGGTCTTCCCCGGGGTCTCCTCCCGGTGGGACGGGACAGGAACGCCTTCCCAGGAAGGCGTTCCGGAGGCATCTGAAACAGATGCCCAAGCCACCTCAGCTGACCCCTCTCGATGTGGAGGAGCAGCGGCTCTACTCTGAGCTCCTCCCGGGTGACCGAGCTTCTCACCCTATCTCTAAGGGATCGCCCAGCCACCCTGCGGAGAAAGCTCATTTCGGCCGCCTGTATCCGGGATCTTGTCCTTTCAGTCATGACCCAAAGCTCATGACCATAGGTGAGAGTAGGAACGTAGATTGACCGGTAAATCGAGAGCTTCGCCTTGCGGCTCAGCTGTTTCTTCACCACGACAGACCGATACATCGACCGCATTACTGCAGAAGCTGCACCGATCCGTCTGTCAATCTCCCGTTCCATCCTTCCCTCACTCGTGAACAAGACCCCTAGATACTTAAACTCCTCCACTTGAGGCAGGCACTCTCCACCAACCTGAAGTGGGCAAGCCACTTTGATTAATGAAATTGGGCGGTAAGATCTGCTGGAAATGTTAGTTCTTTTTTAATATTAATGCATTCGCATAAGTGTATTCCCAGCTGACTGACCCTTTAGGTTAGGTTGATGTGAGAATTAAAAAATAAGTGTAGCCCTTTGAGGTGTATTAGAAGACCAGATGTAACATACATAAAGATCAAAAACCAGTATAGGCAAAATAAATAAATAAGGTGCATCGAACCAACAACAGAGGCAACATGATAATTTGAAGCCTACAGTGTCTCTAAAGGAGGCTAGATGAAGACACTCCACATCCTCTGGTACACCCACCATGTGGATGTTATTACGTCTCAACCTCCCCTCCAGGTCCTCGCATTTAGCTCAAAGCACCTTAACTTCATATTTGAGAATATTCACTGTGTTGCTGAGAATGCTGAGGTCCTTTATGGTAGAGCCTTGTGTGTTCACCGTGGCTTGTAATGAAGTCACAGATGATTTCAGCTCATCTTTTACTTGCGTCATTTCCAAGTGGAGCAATTTGGAAATTGTATACATTTTAAAGACCAATTTGTAATATAGAGTGGGGACAACAAATATTTGATACACTGCCGATTTCTCAGGTTTTCCTACTTACAAAACATGTAGAGGTCTGTAATCATAGGTACTCTTCAACTGTGAGAGACGGAATCTAAAACAAAAATCCAGAAAATCACATTGTATGATTTTTAAATAATTAATTTGCATTTTATTGCATGAAATAAGTATTTAATACAGAAAAGCAGAACTTAATATTTGGTATTGCCTCCCAAAAATAGTTTGGGTAAGATGCCTCTCAATACTGTACTTCACTAATTACTGTTGGGAATGTAGGCTAGCTCTCCTTCCTTTATCTGCAAATGCGATCGAAGATGTGCTTTAAGTAATGTGATCACTAAGCTACAAAGAATGTGTAACTACTGCAGTTACTAAAGCTTTCAAATTTGATTGACAGCAGTGTATTTTGCAAGTATATAGCCTCAGGAAGCCATGCATGCAAAGATTATTTGCTTTCCCTCCGTCGTGCTTTAGCCACTATTCTATGTTGATGAGTAAGACAAATGTGCCCGTCCATGGAAATGTAAAGCCGGTCCAAAATTTTTGTTCTAGCCCCGGATCCCAAATATAACAAAAATAATAATAATATAAAAATAGCCCCTGATCTATTGATCTATAATTCCGATCGCGCTTTATGACAATGTAGACGTGTAGGCCGCTATCATGTGCATCGAAATCATCCGGATGTACATTCAAAACTCTGTACCCTGGCCCGGGAGGGGCGGGTGGGTGGGCTAAGCCCTTAATGCACAGGTGTCAAACCGGTTCCACGGAGGGCCGAGTGTCTGCAGGTTTTCGCTCTCACCTTGTACCTGATTGATTAATGAGTTCACTAATTGGTTAATTTCTACCCCCACCTGGTTGTTCAGGTCTGACCTGGGAACCAATTTAAAGGAAAACCCAAAGACCTGCAGACACTCGGCCTTCCGTGGACACCCCTGCCTTAATGTATTGAGATTCTAGCGACGCCTCTGCTCGGTTTCTTTTCAAAATAATGCATTAATATGAATCCAGAAAAGTAATTGAAACATGGTGTGTCCGTGTGTAAACATTACTTAATTATTGTCAATTTTATTGTATGCTTAATGAGCTCTTGCATTGGTAATGAACCACTCTGAGTGTTAATATCTCAATTGTTTGTTGGCTGAGACAAGACCAGATAAATGTAATATTATTTATTATCATATCTACAAATAATACAGAGCATTATTTAAAAAAGATTAATCATAAATCCAACATAAAAAGTGCATAGGGATTTAATTTTAAAAAGCAATTATTAAAAATCTAATAAAATTTTCATCTAAAAATGAAAAAGGAATCACGGTAAGATATCATTTTGCGCAGTTCTTTTCCATAATTTATGGCTTACACCCATAAGCTATTGCTTTAATCATTCTAGTAGCCTGTTATAGTCACATCTGACACTTTATCACATTTCACTTTTCATCACATCCCGTATTTGTTGATGATCTCTTTCGCAAGTGTTATATAGGCTGTCATTGCATCTTCCTTGGACATGCCTATAAAATAAGAATGTGAATATAACATTACTGGAAAATTGTCATACAAGCACAGAACCTAACACACAAGCATACTTAGCACAGATTGACAATAACGAACCCAGCTCATTCTATTAATTAAAAGTGATGGCCAGTGATGATTGCAACCTTGAATGTTAATCATTGTCCATTATTGAAATTCTTATAATACATATTAATTTTGTGATAGTGATCATAAACAAGGGTTGAAGGATAGAAGACTGAAACATGGTTAGATGACAAAAGGTTACTGTTAAAGGGATTCTACCTGTTCTAGAATCCCAGGCCTCCCACTTGGCTTTTGCTTTCATGTCCAATAAGCCTGGTTTGTCTGTGGAGATAAAGAGCAGACAATTTAAGAATATCAGTGGTTATAGGTAATAAAAAAGGACAGAACTTGAACTAAGACAGAATCAAGGTAAGGCCTACCGGTACTAGTATACAGTGGATATAAATATTCTCTACACCCCTGTTAAAATGCCATGTTTTTGTGATGTAAAAGAATGAGACAAAGATTAATCGTGTCAGAACTTTTTCCACTTTTAACGTGATCTATAATGTAAACAATTCAATTGAAAAACAAACTGAAAACTTCAAAGGGGAAAATGAAAAATAAAAACCTTATTATAGGTCACATTAAAGGTGGAAAAAGTTCTGACGTGATTTATCTTTGTCTCATTCTTTTACATCACAAGAACCTGGCATTTTATATCCACTGTAGGTGTCTGATATAGCCATTTTGGTTAGCAGTTTTCTGGTATCAGTGATTTGCTGCAATAGCTCTCATTCTCCCCATATCATTGTAATGGCCCCCTGGCTTGATTTCAGTTGAAACAGCGGAAAGATACTGTATTGCAATGTCACTGTGGCCAGGATGTTTTGCCTGATGACCATGCCTGACAATCCTGCAGAGGGCAGTACAAATTGGATCAGCAGAGCCCAGGGGTTGATGTCCAAGAGCCTTGTCTCATCACACTCTAGCGACTCCATTTGGTAGGTCACGTGCATGCTAGTTCATTTGTGTTTGTTGGCTGAGGAATGCACTCTTCTCCACTGTGTACACGCCCTGGCATGGCATGATAAATAGAATGGCTTGGTGAGATGTGCGTCCATGGACATATCACAATCTTTGACTTTGCTGAACCTGCTGTGAAGTTGCTGTGATAAGGCAAGAGTGGAATTGCAAATTGATCATCACAAATTTAGGACAATCAAATATATTATACATACATACCAATGTTTATGTCTCCAACAATGGCCTGCTTATACAGACCATATATGTCCAACAGCTCCTGGTCTGAAGGTCTGGTCTTAACTTTCTTCACATCTGTTGCTACTAGCTCAAACTCTGCCTATACAGAGAATGATGGAAGGATAGAAGAAGGGGACAGAGGAGTAGATATGCATGAAGATTAAGAGGAAACATTTGGGAAAACAATACTGCAAAGAAACTCCAGAATTTCCTATGTAGTCTACAGCACTACAGTGTATTACTTCCTACAAGGCAGCCAGACAATGGGCCCTTATTGTGCTATTAAATAGTCGACCTCTGAGCTCTCCATCTTGGACAATACACAATGAAAACGTCAGACTTAATCAACTTCATGGCATAACTGCTTGAATGGGATAAAAGGCAAATGCATCAAATTGGAAATGAAACTCACATACTAATTGATGTTCCAAAAGAGAGACTTAAGATAAATTAACGTAAAACAACAACAATTGCCAGTTTAAGGACCCTTTCTCCCCACACATACTCAGTGTAACACATATCGTTGATGTACAATGTATCTGAAAAATTGCGCACAAGATTAAAACACATCCCTATAATGTCATTCATGGTTCCTCAATCCCGACACAAACCTTGCACGCGCAGTTAATACAGTGTAATTTCCCACAAACATAACCAGAAGAAGATTGAGTCAAATTAACCTACACAATGAGCTGCACTGTAACAAGTATAACAAATAAGTACATGCAATGCTTAACTCTACTGGGCGTCATACCGCTGCATACTGTACCCGCATTTTGCTGACATCAGCAGTAGCCAAAGCACCGCGTGATTCTTGCGCACAACTCTGAAATATTACCTATAAAACTCTATGTTCCATATGCATGTTAAAACGTGCACATATCTGATTAAATTAATAGAGAACATAACGGTGAACGTCAACCTACCTACCACTACCATAAGATATTATAATAAAAATACTTTGCACGTAAAATCTAGATCACTAGATAGGAGACGCGCACCAAAGTGCAGACAAAAGGTTACCTTAAGAGACATTGTCAAGTTCAATTCCGTAAGTCTTATTATGTAGAATTAACGCAATAGCTCTGTTTTCTGGGAATAGCTTACTCTGACTGCAGTAACAGATCTGGAGCTCACAGTAAATCCGTCAACGCTTCGGGACTCTGCCGTGGGATGGCTAGAGACAGCTGATTGGCTGAACAAACATTGTACACCGAGCGCCAAATGAAGATGACTGTGATATATTACAAACCAAATTATGTCAAATGTTAAATTAAAAAGACACACGGGCATTGAAGTTAGTCCAGAATCACCACATAGTAGTACTCTCCAACCATGTAATGAGAGTTACTGGACAAATGTAAACACACTGCAGCACCTTTTCCCTAAGGTTTAAGCCAGTGGCGATGTCAACGTTGTTTTATTAGATTGTATCTAGGAGTCTGAAGTGCCTTACAACATGAGATTTGTTTATGACAAAACAGCATAGTCTAGGCTTATTATGCATCCTGGGAATTCTGGCCTCTGGTTGTTAAAGTGGCACTCTTGAGCCAAAACAGATTCCCGAAAATTGTGTACTACTGCATGTCAGTGCAGCTCAGCCTTTACATGCCTTCTCCGAATCAAAACAATTACAAAATAGAAGAACCAGCCTGGTGATGTAGAACTGAGTGAAGTCCAGCAGGTACCGTCTTTAACTCTCCTTCAGTAAGACTTTGTACTGTTGGAGGAGCACTGTATTGAATGTTGTTTTGCTGCGAGTTAGGGTGCATCCCAACTTACTAGGGTGATCAGATTCAACCGGGTGAAATACGGGATAGGATTTCGCACGCGCACAGGTGCTTTGGCAGTTCGTGAAAACTAAAATGTGATTGGATCATAGTCTGTGAAAAATAAAGAACTAAGACTGACAGTGGAGGCAAATCAAGACAACCTGTTGCATTCGAGTGTTTCGGACCATTAATAAACAGTTGTTTTATTCGAAATAAGTCGGGACAACTGAAAACGGACTGAAATACGAGACTGCCCCGGGAAAAACGTGGTCTGGTCATCCTACAACTAACGTTTAATGGATTGATTATTAGAACCTCCTGGGCTAAAGACTGCAGGCTCAGAAGAAATATGTATTGGTGGGAGTAATTTAGAAACCTGTGGATTCAATAGCAAATCGTAAGATTTATAATCAATGTTTTTGTGAAGGCATATATACACCTTTATTTTTTACTGTGTAATAGCTAATATAAAGACAAATATATACACAGCGAAAAATTAAGACATCGTTGTTGGGCTGAATGCGTCATCAACTTGAGTCTTGGTGCTAAACAATATGGCTGCGCCCATGACATAGCTGGACATCCCTTGTTTTCACTGCATCTACGCCCGTGACTGGAACCTAGTAAATGCTTTCTTCATATTGAGGTAAAGAGCCGACTGGTGTACGTATGCATAATTTGACCGTGTAATTGTTTGCGTGATGTGTTTGAGGCTAGTTTGTTGGTTAACTTAAAATAGCTGGCCGTGTCTCGGAAATGTTTCATGTTTGTGCGGTGGCAGAGGAACTAGCACGCAAATTGGTTAACGCGTTAGCCATCTAGTTAACCTTGTTACACGACCAACTTGCTACTGGTTTTAGTTTAAAGACAATAGTTGACCCAAAAAAGTATTTTCTTTTGAACCGACGAACAAATCTTCGACTAATACAGCAATGTCCCAAGAGGAGTGTAGTAATCATGGCGAGTAGTGTATAGTGTTATACTCAGCAATTGGAACTAGACAAGGTTTTTGTAGCAGAACAATTAACGAATATGTTGGAAATGGCTAACATTTGCTTTCTTTTAGCATCAGACGTATCTAATTCTCACTTGAAACAGTCTTTCTTAATAGGCTTAATATTTAATAGGCTACACGTGTTCTTTACATTTATAGTTAGACATTAAACATTTTTCACTGTAATTTAGATACAGTAAAATAAAGTAATGGTAGGTAAATAAACTTTTTTAATGTTGGTAGATTTAGTTTAACTTATTTCATTTTGTGATGTAATTAATAGTTTGGTAAACTTTTAATTTTCTTTCCCTACACTGTCCCTCCCTAATCTATGGTATTCCATAGAAGAGTAATTCCTCCTGTCTTTGCTCCAGAATAAGATGGCCACTCAGGGAAAACTTTCGAAAAAAGAGCGGAAGAAGCAGATCCCAGCTAAGACATCGTTGAACTCCCCTTACAGCCTGCAATGGAGCCCGCTGCAGAGAGGTGACATGCACTTTATTTTGGAAACTCTGAAAAGTAAACTGTCAGCAACTGGGCTGGAAAAGAAAGAGATAAAAAGGTTTCGACAGTGGGGGAAAAGGGCAAATAAGAAACAGCCAACTGGACTTGCATCAGTAGCTGAGCCTCCACTGACACCCCTTAACACAAAACCGGAACTTTCTGTAAAAAGCAGTGAGCAAGGCTGGACCAATCTAGACGCTAGGAGACAACTTGCCATTGGCATCAATGAAGTCACCAAGGCTGTGGAGCGGAACCAACTGCGGCTGGTGCTGGTGTGTAAGTCTGTCAAACCACCTCATATGACAAACCACCTGATAGCATTGTGCCAGACAAGGGGTGTCGCAGCGTGCCAGGTACCGCGGCTCAGCGAGAACGTGGCGGGGCTACTGGGGTTGAGGTGTGTCCTGGCACTGGGATTCAGACGGGGGAATGAGGAAGCGATTTTCTTCGACGCCGTGGAAGCCATCGTGCCCAGAGTTCCAGCTCTACAGGTTGCGTGGATGCTGAGGCCTGCCAGTGAGACCATTGATACTGATGAGGGGAAGGTAGCAGAGGAAAAAGAAACGCATGATAGAGGGCAGGTAGGAGAGGAAAGAGCTGAGGTGCAAATGGAGGTGGATACAGGTGAAGAGTTAAGGGGCCAAAAACGGAAGATGGAAGGCTTTTCTCCAAATGTTACAGAATCTCCATCCTGCATACTTCAGCCTCTCAAAGTGAAAAAGATCATCCCCAACCCAAATAAAAAACGGAAACCAAAGGCTAAGAAAAAGTAACAGCTGTTGGAACCAAATCAGATGATGTGATTTCTTATAAGTAATGAATATGATATTACATGTGGGTGTGGGCTGCCTTGATGCTGATTGGAGATGGATCTCTGCAGCCAGCCTACGCAAACTGTGAGGTTGCACAACCGACATCCCATGGAGGACACAAATCAATAAATACAGAAAATAGTATATTTTAAAGTCTGGATGAGTTTATTTGATCAAATGTCCATGCTGGTATAGCTTATGTGTGTATTTGTAACATATTCAGTATTGGATGAGAGGTACTGTCTAAACGGTGCTGGTTCTAATTAATCAGTTCTTGTACAGCCTGCCATGGAGTTCTTTAAAAATATTTTTCAATTTGAGAAAGATGTTTTTTTTTTCCAAACTACACACTTTTGATGTTATTAAAAAATTCATAAATAAGGCAAGTGCATTACCTATGGATAGTGGCCAGTCCCAGCTACCCTTGGAGCATCAGGGGTGTATTCTGCCAACCAAAACATATTTTAGTAAAATAATTTTCCCTGTTTCATTGTCTGGCAAAACATTTCACAACTAAAATGTTTTGTTTGATGAAATGGACACACCACTCTATTGTCCAAAATGGTCTCACACTCAAATTCATACAAGCTGTAGTATAATATCTCAACAGACGCAACATTCACTGTTCCCCTGGGACTTGTGAATGCAATGGCTCCATCAGATCCACTGTGGTTAAATTGGGTTTCGGGGATCATTTCAATTGGGTTTCTTTATTTGGTTGACCACTCCTGTGCCGTTATAGCCTTGGACCACGTTAACAGACCCATGACTCAAACACTTTGTTACTCCCCAAAAGGGCAGTGTTAAGAATGAAGTGTTCCCATATAAATGTTTGTTTTTGTAACCAATAAACTCAGTTGCTTGACATTGACAAGTTTGTCTGAGTGTAGTAACCATGTGGACAGTAGAAGACATTGGCTGCTTTCTCATCACAGGATTTGCTTCATGGTTCCTTGTGCTGGATCTAATGAAAGAGCTGTAAATGTGTCAGTTTGATTTGATTGGGTTTTAAATACTGACAGACACCAGAAATTATTTAATTACACACTCAACATAAACGCACAATCCTAAATATCAGAATTGTGTGTGGGAAAAATAAGTGGGGAAGTTCTTAAATAATATTTGCTCTCTGCTGAAAACACTAGAAAAAAAAAAGTTTTAAAATTAGAAAATTCCCACTATGCTTCTAACGTTCATCATACTTGCACATAACATTAAAAAACCTAAACACACAAAACCAACAAATAATCAATATAAAAATGCACCTGGGGTTGTTAGAGCTTTTTGCTCAGTCAAGAACTGAAGAATTGTGCTTCAAAAATGTGATACATTCGTCCTCAAAAATCCACTCTTAACCGTTCTGAAGGAACACCAAAGTCAATTACATCTACTCTAGTTGTGAAGAAAATGCTTTGGATATTTCCTTTCCTATTCCACACTACAGGAATAAATACAGTATCTCACAAAAGTGAGTACACCCCTCAAACTTTTGCAAATATTTGATTATATCTTTGTGACAACACTGAAGAAATTACACTTTGCTACAATGTAAAGTAGTGAGTTTACAGCTTGTATAAGTGTACATTTGCTGTCCCCTCAAAATAATAACACAGACATAAACCTCTGAACCGCTGGCAACAAAAGTGAGTACACCCCTATGTGAAAATGTCCAAATTGGGCCTAATTAGCCATTTTCTCGTGACTCGTTAGTGTTACAAGGTCTCAGGTGTGAATGGGGAGCAGGTGTGTTAAATTTGGTGTTATCGCTCGTACACTCCCTCATACTGGTCACTGGAAGTTCAACATGGCACCCCAGGACAAAGAACTCTCTGAGGATCTGAAAAAAAGAATTAAGAATTAATGAGCTGCAGCATGGTGGACAAGACCATACAGCGGTTTTACAGGACAGGTTCCACTCAGAACAGGCCTCGCCATGGTCGACCAAAGAAGTTGAGTGCACGTGCTCAGCGTCATATGCAGAGGTTGTTTTTGGGAAACAGACATGAGTGCTGCTAGCCTTGCTGCAGAGGTTGAAGGGGTGGGGGGGTCAGCCTGTCAGTGCTCAGACCATATGCTGCACACTGCATCAAATTGCTCTGCATGGCTGTCGTCCCAGAAGGAAGCCTCTTCTAAAGATGACGCACAAGAAAGCCCAGAAACAGTTTGCTGAAGACAAGCAGACTAAGGACATGGATTACTGGAACCATGTCCTGTGGTCTGATGAGACCAAGATAAACTTATTTGGTTCAGATGGTGTCAAGCGTGTGTGGCGGCAACCAGGTGAGGAGTACAAAGACTACTGTCTTGCCTACAGTCAAGCATGGTGTTGGGAGTGTCGTGGTCTGGGGCTGCAAGAGTGCTGCCGGCACTGGGGAGCTACAGTTCATTGAAGGAACCATGACTGCCAACATGTACTGTGACATACTGAAACAGAGCATGATCCCCTCGTTTTGGATAATGGACCGCAGGGCAGTATTCCAACATGATAACCACCCCAAACACACCTCCCAAGATGACCACTGCCTTGCTAAAGAAGCTGAGGGTAAAGGTGATGCACTGGCCAAGCATGTCTCAAGACCTAAACCCTATTGAGCATCTGTGGGACATCCTCAAACAGAAGGTGGAGGAGCGTAAGGTCTCTAACATCCACCAGCTGTGATGTCGTCATGGCGGAGTGGAAGAGACTCCAGTGGCAACCTATGAAGCTCTGGTGAAGTCCATGGCCAAAAGGCTTAAGGCAGTGCTGGAAAATAATGGTGGCCACACAAAATATTGACACTTTGGGCCCAATTTGGACATTTTCACTTAGGGGTGTACTCACTTTTGTTGCCAGCGGTTTAGACATTAATGGCTGTGTTGTGTTTTTTTCAGGACAGCAAATTTACACTGTTATACAAGCTGTAAACTCACTACTTTACATTGTAGCAAAGTGTCATTTCTTCAGTGTTGTCACATGAAAAGATACAATCAAATATTTGAAAAATGTGAGGGGTGTACTCACTTTTGTGAGATACGGTATGTTCTGGCATTAAATGTACACATTACAACATATCTGCTCTGTCCAACAAAGAGATACCAATGCACCTTTTGGAATACAAAAAGAAAGACAATAATTTTGGATCGAAGGTCTTCTTTTGAGATCATCCTTCTCTCAATGTGGTATGTGTGTTTGCACTGCACATGGATACTGTCATAAGTGTGTCAATGTCTGCATGCCTGTGTGTGTGTGTGTGTGTGTGTGTTTGCGTAGAGGTGTACTTTACTGTATGAGAGACTGTCTCAGGCAGAGCATGATTTCACATTCAGGATGTTTATGGTTAAAAAGAGTCATCAGTCCTGGGCGAGTTGACAGAATGTTCTCAATGATAAAAAACAATCCAGGAGACATGCTCAACGCGATGCACACCTCCTGATCACTGATTGTTGTTGATGTCTTCTTAGAGTTTGAGACTACCTGTGTGTCCAGGTAGAGATGTTTGACCTTTAACCTCTGGTTGAGTGTTTAGCAGTCACACACACACACAATGGTTATTGAAGAACAAGGCCAATCTGAAACAGATATACATATGGTTATAATTATTTATGATACATTAGCATTGGGCAATGTCTGCATTTAAACAACATTCCAACGACCTATCCAAACATTGTGGTCACAAAAAGTAAACTTTTTTATCCACAAGATGGGCTCAGGCATCTTGAGCATGGAGGGGGAAACTGGCAGAAATAACATGTTTATTTATCAAAAAAGGTAGTAACAGCATAAAGATCTTTGAATTTGACCTATTATTTATTCTGGTCTTGGTATAAAAACGAAGAGCTATTTAGTAGCCTTTTCAAGTATTTATTTTAATATAAGGCATTTGTTTTCACTTTAGGCTATTGACTGACCACTCACTGTCATGTACTGCTTTGCACTGTCACATTACAAAGAACAAGAAAAACTGTGTGAGCGGATGGACGTGGCACGAGTTAAACACATGACATCACAAAAATACTTGCACTCATGACAATGAAAAGGAATAAAATCCAAGGAGGCTCAGATACAGCAAATTATAATTTAATCAGTGCTCTACATCAATGTGAGACACAACCTTTATAAGATACAGGAACATGGGTGATTGGCTCAGCAGTTGAAAGCAAGTACTATACAAACAACCTGTGTTTTGGTCATTTTTCCCTTTTCTTTGTCATGAGGGTGAGTGTTTTGGTCATTTTTCCCTTTTCTTTGTCCTGAGGGTGAGTGTTTTGGTCATAGTAGTTTCGCTGACACACCGGACACCTTTTTATTTGATCCTGAGCACAAATCCTCTCTCAGCTGTATTATGTCATTACCAACAACGACGACCATGAGGTATCATTGACAAACAATGTTGTCCCATTGCCCAATGCTAAATCCTTTATTTTTGAAATGCTCAGAACACCCTGATGAAAAAAACCTCACTTCTCTTTTCACGTGCCTACGACTGAGCACTAAACTTAACCACACTGTTTAGCCTTTTAGCGTCCTGTTTTTATCCCATTTTTAATTATGATGTTTTCATTTGTTTTGATGTTTTCACTTGAGTATTGGTTTTTGTTATTGTATTTTTTTAATATATATATATATATATATATATATATATATATATATATATAATATTTTTATTTATTTTGTAAAGTACATTGAATTGCTTCGATGTACGAATTGTGCTATATAAATAAACTTGCTTGCTTGCTTCACACCTTGAAGACACACAAACACGTGCCTCACCATGTCAGGTTCCATTGGGGGACATTTCCAGTTGTAGAGGTAATACTGCAAGTTGCCATCTCCGATGCCAAACTTAAGCTTCTCCAGAAACACCTTGTTCTCCATCAGGTCCAGAGCATTAAACACATCAAAACCTTTCTGTGGGACACAAAACATTCAGATGAATGTGATCTATTGGGTCAGAACCTTTGTATGTGTGTTAGAAAGTGTGTTTGAAAGTGTGTTTGTGTAGTACCAGTTTGGCCAGTATGAGAGAGTCGTTCATCAGGTCCAGCAGTGGAGTGTGTGTGTGAACGCTGTAGAAGGAGTAGGCTGCCTTCAGACTCCTGTGTTGTGGATGGTGCATCACAGTGGAGGGCAGGGTGTAGAAACTGGTGAAGTCTGTCAACAGACCACCGGCACCCTGAAGGGGGGGAGACATAGGCATCTTATTCTAACTTTTACCAGGTAAGTATGACTAAGAACACATTCTTATTTTCAACAACGACCTGGGAGCAATGCGGGGTTAACTGCCTGGCTCAGGGACAGATCTTTTATTTTTTTTTTTTCCCTCACCTTTCCAGCTCAGAGATTCAATCTACCAGCCTTTTGGTCACTGATCAGATCCTCTGATCCCTAGGCTGCCTTTCCATCTACCAATATCAAGGAGTATCTCCTATAAAATGCCTGTATTTTCAATAAACATCTGTGCTAAAACAAGTCTATTGCACAACGACAGACCACTACCTCCACTACGAACGTGTCTATGATGTTGTCCTGAGGGAGGAACCAGTGTGCCACTTCCTCCTCGCCCAAAGAGGGCGCCAGCTGGAAGCGTCTCAAGTGTTTCTGCAGCAGCTGTGTCACCTGACGCACGTCGCGCCTCTCCATGGGCCGCAAGCCCGGGGTCTTAGTGCTCTACAGAGCCGGAGAGGAGGCGTTAGATGCAAATACGTCACACATCTAAGAAGTGACAACGCTCAGGGCGATAAAAAGGGGGGAGGGTGTTTAAACACAAGCAGTCTTACGTCCGGTAGTCTGTAGAGTTTCATGGTTCTCTGCAACGTCATGTTTCTGCTCAGGTGAGAGAATTTCACCTCCACCAGCTTCCTGGGGTTCAGAGAACGATGCCAGTACCTGCACACAACAACACAACACTCCACTTACACAGCGGGCCAACGCGTTGCGCATATGCACGTGTCTGCGGCGGACACAAACGCATCTCTACATGCAGGGGTGTACCTGCAGGTAGACACAGGTTTGGGAAGTACCACTCCTGCTGTGTAGACAGCCTGGAATATACCCTCCAGGTTAACCCTTCTTGTGATCTCCCTGATCAGAACTGGAGCCACGCGCTTCGAACGCAGCTTCTTGTGGACGCACAGGAAATTAATTTCAACCATCTTCTTTAACCTAGGGAGAAGCGGATGGAGACAGTGTGTGTATCAAGTTCAGGACTGTCGTTACTGGTCCACAGCACTAGTGTGTTTACTGTGGCTGTGGAGGGGGGGGGGGGTTGTGATATGACTCACGTGTCGTAGATGTGTATATCGGCAGGAATGGCACTGATGAAACCGACAAGTTTCTTATTGGAGGAAACCCTCACCCCGCAATGCCATTGTGGCAACCAACCAGGAGGACGCAACGCCCTGACAGAGCCAATAGAAGAACATGAGAAACATTGAGAAAAAGGAGAAAGGGTTGTTCCTGCAAAGTCTAAACACAAACACTTGAAATAAGTGGTGTGTACTGGATTTACCATTTGAGAAAGTTGGGTGAGTAGTCAAATCTGAACATGTTGTCATCATCCTCTACATAGTTCTCATTCAGCAAGGTGTACAACTCCTTCAGCTGAAAAATGGACAAAGAGGGTCTTTGTAGTCTTCCGACTGCACAACAGGCGTGCAGTGGCACCAAATATACCTATTTTCAACCAAGTAACATCCACACAACATACCACATCAGCACTGCTGAGGTCCAGGGTGTCCCACATGAAGCCCTGCGGTAGAGAGTACGGTTCCTGTCTGATGTTGTCCTTGTCAGCCTCGATGGGTCCGTGGCTTGTTACAACCTCATCTGCAAAAGTGAAACAACCAAGCAATCACAATTAAAACGGACATGAGGATATACAGATTGTTAGTTTGTTAACTTTATTTGATTCAATTTATCCAATTGTGAAAGTATTCTCTTCACAGTACTATATTACAGTACACTATATGAAATGAAAATATGGGATTGAATTTCTCAATGTCTAAATTTGGGTAGGGGTCCCCACCATACTTGCTTGGGATAATTGTTTTTAGCGTCTTTGTTGTGAGGAAAGCACACTAGATATTAGGTTAACATGGAATTTAACCCAAATAATTTGTTTACATGTTAACTTAGTCAATTCATCATGCACACTCCTGAAATACAGCTATCCAAACACCCATCTGTGAAAGTCAGATAGCTGGGTCAAATTACATTACCAGGTTTTTCAGTTAGAAGCTACTTTTCATAATTCCACTAAATACAGCAAATACAATAATGTCCACGGAAACCAAACATAGACATCCTAAAATTATGTGTGGGCGGTTATCCCTACTGGTCTCGGAAGTGCGAAAAACGCTGACCGCTTTAGCTACTACCAACGACACGTTAGCGACACAGCTCAGCCGCCCATTGGTGTGGCATAACTAAACATGTTACAGTGGTTAATTGCACAGAGTGTTGTTGCCAGCAAGCTAGCAGTGGCTGTATCCCTCCGTTAGCCATGGCTCTGTACCACTCAACTCAGTAAGACAGAAATGAATCTTGGGAATTGTAGGAATTGACTGAAACAGGCAAATGGGAACACAGGTACTGATAAGGTATATATCTAGACTCATACCGTTTTGAAATATTTTCTTCATGTGTCTGTTATGGACTTCCAAAAACAACCAAACCACTGGATAGGCAACATCTGAATCATTACTCACTGAGTTTAGGTACAGGTTGTGTGTCCCAGAACTGGTATTTGTGTTTTGTGGCCTCATCTATGCTCTTAGCTGGTCCCTGACAGGACAGCAGTTCCATGGCCCTCTGGATGTCCTGAAGCTTCTGCATGGGCAGCCCTGGGTTCTACACACAGGAGAGAAGGTTATAATATATGAAAAATGGAGACAGACAGAGAGAGGGGTTAGTCACCTTTATCTCCTGGGAGTCAGAGGCAGAGTCAGATTTGGCCCCTCCTGAACTCGGTTTTTCTTTCTTTCTCTTCTGTTTCTTCTTCTTCTTCTTTGCCCCCAAGTCTCCCCCTGGACTTCTACACACAAGCAAATCACAAATGTTATATCAAGTTGGCAACAATCCTCTATTTCTCTAAAGATCGTCTGACATTAGTGTAACGTTAACGCAATTGCGATGTCACGCTTAATAGTTAGGATAAAATGGGCGAAATTATGCATACAACACGTGGGTTGCAGGACATTTAAAAATCAACGAGTACCGCCGCTGTCGCCTATAGGACATCGGTTGTAACCGGAGTAGCCATCGCTCTGCCTGACAACAAGGTTAGCTTACCGATTGTCATATATGGCATCTGTAACGTCAGAGAAGTAACGGACAGCCAAGGATATGCGCTGCAGTGCAGGTTGCTAGCATATGCGCCAATACCATGAAACAAAAGCATATATATAAAAAAAATGTACCTTACTTCCTCAATTTTCACAAGCGTTTTTGGTACAATACAAAAAGCCAACCCTACACTAAACACCAGGTACATGTATACTAAAAAAGGTAAATGGACAGATAGCTAGCAAGTAGCAATAATTACAAATAATGCCTTGCACGCGAACGTTAGCTAACGCCAAGTCTCATTCATTCAAACGGAAAGCAATCTAACTACAGTAGATGTCATTTCCATTTACATAGCTACAATCGAACCCAACAACTAACCAGTTGGATTATAATGACAGCGCCAAATTACATTAAATATTATGCAATGATGTAAGCTATCACGGCATCTATAGGCCTTGGTCGTAAATAAACTAGGAGCTAGCTAGCTAATGCTAGCTGTGTGCGCAAGTTCTTCATCATCTGAAGAATCTCATCCATCCCCCTACACAGCAACTAACTAGCAGTCCGAGCGTAGAAAAGGCGTGCTGCACCGGACTGCTGCGTTTTGTGTCTGGTGGTTAGAGGAGCTAAGCCTCACCCTTGCATGTGTTCATTCTCTTCCTCGTTATCGCCATCTATTCCGCAGGTGTCCTGATCGTCCAGCTCCAGGCTCTGCTGACTGGCTGCAGACTCGCTATCCTCCGCCATCATGGATGAAACCCTAGCTGTCTGCTGTCTGCTTGCTACGGTATGATACAGGAGGAGACCAGGAGGGAGGAAAAACAAAGAGGATAAGGTCGGATACGGCGCCATCTCGTGGCAAACCAGTAATATCTCGTTCACATTTAATTTTTCCACTCCTTTCGTTGCGCCGGATGTCATTCATTTGAATGGAAGACGTCCACTAGAAATTTGAAATTTCGTTTGCAAAACGGACGCAGCATACTTAAAAGATTTTCGGAGTGTGTTGGTGTTCTCCAGTATGCTCCACTGATATGTCAGTTCAAATTACGCTCAAAACACTCGGCCTATTTAAAACATCTCATATATTTAAGAGAAACACAAATCAGCATGACCATATTATGAAGCAGCTATCAGAACTGAATTTTGATGATTTATGTCCCCTGACATATAGCTTGTTAACGGTTTCTGCTGTCCAAAATCCACTTAACTATACAAAGCATTGATGCAGTAGTCAGGTTCACCCAGTCAGCATAATGATTTCCAACTTGTCTCACAATTTACGACCAAAAAAGCATCTTTACCTCGTAAATTTGACAAAGGTTAATGAAAATATATAGTTCTAACGAATGTGAAAATAAAGCGTTACTAAGCTCTTTTCTGTGTGGCTTGTGCTGTAGAACATGAAGATCCCCTTTACATGCATTATAATAGATACAGCTCCGGAAGAAAATTAAGACACCACTGCACCTTTTTCTTTCCTTTCCAAAAAAGGCGAAAAATAAGGTTTTGAGTGAAAAGCGAAAAGGAAGGTTCCTCACTCAAAACTTTACTTTTCAACTTTTTTGGAAAGGAAAGAAAAAGGTGCAGTGGTGTCTTAATTTTTTCCGGAGCTGTATTACAATCAGAATCATCCCTACTCAATACCAACTCATTTACAACGTACCATTCAAAAATATTTTCTCTTACAATCTTTGGCCCCTCTCGCCATCTCTCTTATAGACAAGGGTGTGGAAGCAGAAGGATCTGTGCTGGATCCTTTCCAACAAAAACAAGCAGTATTGCAAACGTACAGTTTTGTATGGGTAACTTGTTCTATATTCTATTGACTAGTTCTTAAAAAAATCCACAGAAGACACAGAAGTGCAGTTTGTCTCTTTATTCTGAATAATAAGCGTAAATCATAATACAAGCAACCAGTTAAGACATTAAGAACGGAGGGCATCATTAAATACGGGACTCTCCCAGAATGGTTATTATGGGTTACAATAGGGTACAGAGGGAGAGGATGAGGGATCATTCACAACACTGGCTCACACATCAACACAGAGGAGAGCAAGGGATATACACTGTAATATGCCCCAGAAGTGTCATACGCAGCCTCACACACACACACTCACACAAGTTGATGTGTATTGTCTTCACACACATAAAGATATGCACACTTAGGCACATGCTCGCTCAATACGGCAGAACTGCAGACAGACGCACTCAACAGAGACAAAACAACTGGCACAGAAACACAGAGGCAGACGCACAAGTGAGGTCTGACATTTAATGTCTACACATAATCTAGCTATGGCCACACAGAATCCTGTCCTTATGACTGAGGTTGGGGAGAGAAAAGGGGTTACTGCGTGCCGTCTGCCGAGGATAGCGGGGATGGGGGGGTGATGAGGTAGTGGAGGGAAAAGGATGAATAAATAGTTGACCTGATCAACTAATGTCTATGATCCCATCTTGGACAAAAGGCACTTGGAACACAAGAAAGTAAATTATAGCAGATTCAAAACAACAGGATGCAGTTTGGTTTTAGAGAAAAAGGCTTGGGTGTGTATGTGTTTAAAAGCAAAAGAAAAGAGTAAAAAAAAAAAACATCTAAAAAAAAAAAAATAGCAAGAACACGTGTAAACTAGTTTGGCAACGAAAATCAGAAACACTTAAAATGACAAAACAAGGCATCTCAAGCAGCTGTATAAAAGTGATGCATAGCCATTCAGAGCAAAGTATGCCGACGTCAGTGGTTCAACGCTGAAAAAACCTTCATATAAAACCCTCATACAGGCACTGTACTATACTATCCACAGTCACCAACATAGGGTGGTGTCTCCCGTTTATTATCTGACCCACCAACCTTAAGGTTAAGGTTCCCCATCCATACATTGTGTGGAGGTTAAGGTTCCCCATCTATACATTGTGTGGAGGTTAAGGTTCCCCATCTATACATTGATTGGGAAGAAAGTGGAAACCTTTCAGTTGAAGACTTGTGGGGGGGAAAAGACTGATGAGCGACTTCTACCTGAAGTATATACCTTTAGAGTACATTAGAGATGATTCCTTTCCCGTTATATGCGTGTCTCGCTTCCTGGTCATTGACCTTAAAACACTGCTATCCTGTTCTACCTCGACCTGCTGGTAGACATCCGCCATATTGCTTTTACTTGTCTAATGCTTATTAGATATGTGAACAGAAGCAGATAGGACTGAGGAAAGGTAGCCGCTGATAACTATTGAAGCCTGCCCATTGTCTGTCTCACCTTGAGTCTCCAGCTCCACTTTTCTGACACACGTAATTTACCCAAGGCATAGCAGTTGTGCATAATTTTTTTTTGTTGCTTTGGGAGTATATCTGTATCACTCCATTAAAGTCTCTATGGCATGTCTAGTCAGTGGTCTGTTCATATAGTGGTGTTAGAATAAATTAAAGATTTCACATGTCATTAAAGATATCAGAATGTATGGAGCAAACCTTTTAGTCATTTCCATCCACTTTAGCTCCCAGTGCAGGTATACTTCCTGAATCTCTTTAACTGGCAGATCCACCTTCATGTTATTCTGGGGGAAGAGGTCACAGATCAAGCTTCAAGGGTTATTTTAGGTTAAAGGCAGCCAGAAGGGGGCGTTCCTCCCTCTTCTGCCAGGGGCTTTTCTTCTCCTCCTCTCCATCTTCATCAACAGCCAGTAAGGCATTCTGGCCATGCTCAGTTCTGAGAACACCTCCTTCTGGATCTGGGAGGGGAGATGGAGGGGAGGGAAAGGAGAGAGGCGATGGAGCCTCTTTCTGTATCAATCCCTCTCCTCCATGCTCCTCCTCGGTCTCGTCCTCCACCGCTCTGTCCTCATGTTTTTCTGGATGTCCGTGTGTGTTCTGCACCACTGGTCCCAAAGGGCTGTCCTGGGGACTACCCTCAGGGACCTCCTGGCTGTCTGCCCCTTCCAGGTCATCCACATATACCAGCTGAGTGTAGGCCATGGCAGGGGGGCCACTTTTCGTCCTGACCCTTTCTCTCTCCTTCTCTCTTTCCCTCTCTCCTACCTTTCTCTCTACCTCCCTCCCCCTCCGCCCCACTCTGGGCTCATTCAGGTCCACGCCGGAATCCAGACTTGTGTCGTTTCCGTTGCCGTGTCTAACACCACTGTTGTTACCGTGGCTACCTGCTCCCCCTGGGTTCCCCTTGGTTTGTCCAGCACGCTGCAAGTCTATGTAAGAGTGTCTGATGGCGTTGGACCGTCCGTCCAATGAGACGAACCAGGCCCGCGGATGTGGGAGGGGCTTCCCTCCACGCAGCTCCATCAGTTTCCTCTCTGCCAATAACGTGTCCTCGCCATTCATTTGCATAAGCCCTGCCTCCCCAAGGGCTGTTGGGATAGACAGGGACTCTGATAGGCTGCTCCAATCCTCTTGCACGTCCCCTTGTCCCAGGTTGGCTGAGGCTGTGATGTGTGTTTGCCCCAGAAGCTGCTGGGAGTGCGAGGCGTTGAGCTCAGCCTGGATGGTCTCCAGGTCACTCTGTTGGTCAGTCTGCAGGAGCAGGGCCTGGCCACACAGAGGGTGCTCCCCAGGGAGGCGCATGTAGTGGGCTGGGATGACCAGGGTGGGCCGGATCCTCCTGGGGTAACTGTCCCCACCGCTCAGCAGGTCCACAGAGCCACAGCACAGCAGCTGGCCTGGCCTGGGGAGTGACAGGGGCAGGGAGCCTGGGGGGCGCTCCAGGTGGTCCACTGACCGGGACAGGAGGTAGTCCGGTGGTCTGCGCTCACACCCCTCCCCTCTGGCAGGGGAGATCGGGGGGGAGCAGGGGGAGGCAGCCTCACACACACTAGTTCCACCCTCACCACTCAGCTCACCTGCCAACGCCTGATTTGACGAGAGTCTATCTGGAAGCTGATTGGTGGATGAGCAGACTGAGGTATATGACTGACGGTAGCCAGTGTCTGTCCCAGGAGAGAGGGCTGACTTTAACGGGAACGTCTCCACAGACTGACGGTAGTCTCTGCTGCGTGGTGTCAAGTTGCATAGTGATGAACCGTGACGACTTTGGCTGTGGTTGCCTAGCGACATGCGACTGTGGTTTCCATGGGAGACCAGGTCATGGTGATCGTAGGCGGAGGGTTTAAGCATGGGAGTGGTCATGTCAGGTTCTGTTGTTGTAGAAACAAGTTCCAGATGAACCTAAAAAATATTAAAATATTTTAGTTTCCACAATAAGTTTCTTTGCACTATTTCTAATATTATTTCTAAAATACCATGTCAAAAACATTCTATTAAAAACATTGCCATACTGTTAATACTACTTAACATTAACCATACTGTTAAAAATTAGCATGTTTGTGTGAAGAGTGCCGTTGTCTCTGGTTGTCAGCTGACCTCGCTGCTGATGAGGTTGAGATGGGACATGGAGGTTGCCTGGTCCCTCTTACTACCCTCCAGACCAGACGACAGAGTCAGCTTCCGGTGGGACAGTCGAGGCTTCACACAACGACCCCTGTAGAGGCAGAAGAAGTGATAGTTAAGATAAGACATCCTGGGTTTCCCTCACTGACACACAGAGCCAGCCTGACAGGCAGGCTGACAAACAGCCAGCCAGCCCAATAGACAGACAACCTGCCTGACAGACAGGACTAACCTGCAGTAGTAGAGGAGCAGACAGAGCAGGCAGAGGAGGATAAGAGCCATGCCTCCCAGTATGGCCAATAGGAAGACTGTGTGATACATGGTGATGTCCTTAGCAACCACAGGACCTGCAGAAACACACAATGTATATTACAGGAAGTTTTTCCTGGTGTTTCGGTACCTGTGTGTTTTTCAGAATAAGGATATTATCAGTATATCCATTAGCTGTTGCAAAAGCAGACACCATTTTTACAGGGGTACACATGAACATTAAACAGAACAATGAGACAAGAATAGCTCAAGGATTTTAATTCTAATTTTAAACTTCCTGTCCTGACTAAACATTACCTATGCACCACATATAGGTCAACAGAAACATATTTAGTCCAGATAGGGGTGAGAGGTTATAGGTATCAGGTGTGTGTTGGTGTGTGTAGCGACAACATGGCAGTGTGTTTCAGGTGCCAGGTGTGTGTTGGTGTGTGTAGCGACAACATGGCAGTGTGTTTCAGGTGTCAGGTGTGTGTTGGTGTGTGTAGCGACAACATGGCAGTGTGTTTCAGGTGCCAGGTGTGTGTTGGTGTGTGTAGCGACAACATGGCAGTGTGTTTCAGGTGTAAGGTGTGTGTTGGTACCTGTATCTAGCGGGGACATCGCGGCCACCCAGTACCCCAGCTGAGGGGCAATATATGTCAGGCTGAGATGGTCACCCTCCCTCTGTACATAGCCCAGACTGCTCTTCAACCAGGCCCCTACACAGACACAATCACACAAACAGGCACACGCTTAGATATAAAGCATATAGCACTGCTGCAGTCCTCCAGTCAACCACAGGGAGGCAGTAGTCACACAGTGACAGTCATGTAAGCCAACCCGGCCAGGAGCCATTGGAGCTGGAATCATCATAACACAGCCAGATATTCATTGTGTAGATTATTGGTCTGAGGTCAGGCTTTCCTTTTGTCCCAAACAGTACCAGTCAGAAGTTTACAGTACCAGTCATTCAAGGACATTTCTTTATTTTTGCTGTGTTCCACATTGTAGAATAAAAGTGAAGACATCACAACTATGAAATAACACATTGAATCATGTAGTAACCAAGAAATGCTAAACAAGGCGCATGCCAGGTGACTAGCTCATGAAGCTGGTTGTGAGAATTATGTGTAATCTGTTTGTTTAACTTTTTTGGTAACTATGTGATTCCATGTGTTTTTTCATAGTTTTGATCTCTTCACTAACATCCCACAATGTAGAAAATGGCCAGAAATTAGGGAAATACCCTGGTACTGTAGATATGTGGCATATAGGGAAATACCCTGGTACTGTAGATGTGTGGCATATAGGGAAATACTATGGTACTGTAGATGTGTGGCATATAGGGAAATACTATGGTACTGTAGATGTGTGGCATATAGGGAAATAACCTGGTACTGTAGATGTGTGGCATATTGGGAAATACTGTGGTACTGTAGATGTGTGGCATATAGGGAAATACCCTGGTACAGTACCCTGGTACTGTGGCATATAGGCTTATCTTGGTAGGCTGACAGTAAAACAGCGGGATCAGCAGGGGATTCTCTGTCTGTTATAGATGTAATCCAGTTAGCATGGAACAAGTCATGTACAGGGAGGGAGGGGAGGGAAACCAGAGACGAGGAGAGAGATGGCTGTGACTCAGCTTCTTTGTGACACACACACACACACACACTTTTCTCATCGATCCCCATGGACAAGTACAGCCCAGCACTAACGCAGTCCAGCACTGCCCTCCAGGAGTGCAACTCTTCCCGGGTGACTTTTTACAGTCGCAACGTGGACATCGTGCTTTCCTGTTGTCCCGCTACGTGGTGCAGTCGTACGGTGCCAAAATGCCGGAGGTTGTCATTTAGGAAACCACAGCTGACATGAAGTCTTACAGCCAGTGAGTCCAGTGGCCTCGTGTTGACACATGGGCAGGCAGACAGACAGAGACACGGTAAAGACAGCCGGTCTGTCCGTGGCTGTGTTCTCTGTCTGTCCGTCCTTTCATCGGTCTGTCTTCGTCATTGTCATGAAGTCAGTACTCGTCCCCTTCAAACACGGTACTAGTCCTTTGTTTGTGTCAGTAAGAACTTCATTGCTGAGGCCTGTTCATATGTCAAATGGCTGGTATTCTCTGTAGTTCATTGTGTCTGGATGTGTGTTGAAGCAGAAGGTTGTGGTGGCTTTGCGTACTGGACAAACAGGACATTAACCAGCCATGTAAAGAATAGACGTTTTCTGACATGATCACGGGGGGCCCCAAGTTGATTGCCCTTAAAAAACCTACTTTGTCCTAACCCTCAATAACCTAATACAGCCCCGGAAAGAATTAAGAGACCGCTGCACCTTTTTCTTTCCTTTCAAAGAAAGTTGAAAAGGAAAGTTTTGAGTGAGGAACAGAAGTGTTCAATTTGCAGTGGTGTCTTAATTTTAATATTTCTATTCCTCACTCAAAACCTTCCTTTTTGACTTTTTTTGGAAAGGAAAGAAAAAGGTACAGTGGTCTCTTAAGTTTTTACAGAGCTGTATTTATGCCTAAACTTAACCTAGCCCTAATGCCTAACCACACCCGGTAATGTCTAACCCTAATTCTAACCTCCAATTGTAAAGTTTCCTCTAAATCTAACACTTAAGCCAAAAAATGTCATTTTTCAAATGTTTTAATAAATCCCAGTTAACCAGAGTTTGGGCATATTTACATCCATTTTATAAAACTAACACACACACACACCAAGGTAAACAGGCTCTATTTTTGCATTGCGTGACATCATTGAGCTCAATGCTTCAAAACATGACAAAACAAAAGAAAGGCAGTCAGTTACACTAGCAGAACCGGTTTCAGTGTGTACCTTCAGGATTGTTTGTCTGATCCTCTCTCTGTGTGTATATGCTCTCTCTACTGTCCATACGCAGGCCAAGTCAAAAACAAAGACCTTTCTAACATTGGTGTAATTATCAACCAGAAATACTATGGGAGAAATCTCAAACTCCCTCACACACACGCACACACACACACACGCACAGAGGCGCACACACACAGAGGCGCACACCCAGAGGGGCACTCACACACACACCCAGAGGGGCACTCGCACACAGAAAAACCCAGCCAAAGTGACACTATTGCTGCTCAGTGGAAAAACTCAATTAACACAGTTGCCTGTTGGGTTGTTTATTTGGGGGTTGCTAAGAAACCAGTGGGCTAAAACACAGAGGACCAGAGAAGGCTGGGAAATATTAACCCCTACAGCACCTGTATGTGTGTCTTTGTGCTCGTACAGACCCAGTCCTAATAAGCTAATTTGGCTGGTGAATGGTCTCCTTCACCAAATCACGTTGGGTTGGTCACACTGACTGGCACAGGACACAGGCTGTCCCCCAAATCACCTCCCTGCAATACTGGCTGAGCCAAAAATCGAACTAGAACTGTAAGAACTTTAGCCAGAGAGGGAGGGAGGGATTTCTCCAAAAGATTAGGCTGTTTACTTCGGCCAGTCTCGGGACGTAGGATGTGATCGGGAACAGAATGTTTTTGTGTTTTGATTTTGAGTTTAATAAAGTTCTCAATTAATCCATTCAGAACTTTGTCACACAGTGTTTATGTATGTGTGTGTGTGTGTGTGTGTGTGTGTGTGTGTGTGTAGGGGGGGTGTCTCTACTGCATTTCTGATGTTGCCAGTAGGTTTTCATAAAGATAAGAATGTGTTGATTTCCTAGCTTGAATCTCCGATGCAAACATTTCATATATTATCAGGAACCACAGATCCCACTGATATAAAAGCAGGAGGGAAGAGCGACACACACACACACACACACACCTTATCATGTGGATTTGTTGTTCAGAGGGGAGGAACTCTGGAACCAAACACAGGAAATCTGCTCACTGTGCAGAAAGGAAGACACTGAAAAGCTATGTGTGTGTCCATGGGTGTGTGTATTTCCATGAGGGTATGTGTAAGCATGAAGGTGTGTGTCCATGGGTGTGTGTATCTCCATGAGGGTATGTGTAAGCAAGGTGTGTGTGTCCATAGGGGTGTGTATGTGTCCATGGGGGGTGTGAGGGCGGGTGTGTGTGTGTGTACTCACCCAGACGGGGGTCAAACCTCCAGGCAGGGATGTGCTGATTTTCCTTGAGGCCGCTGTTGGCTGGTAGAGGGAAGGAGATGCTGATTGGCCCATTCACCTGGAGCTCCACCCCTTCACTGGCCAATAGGTGAATGGAGATGGCTGCCACTGGAGTCAGCTCAAATCTCCGCTCACTTCCTGTCAGAGAGGTGGGGAGGAGTGCAGAAAGAGAAGTCAGGGAGAGGGGAGGGAGACATGGCGGGGGTGAGAAAGGAAAGTCAATAAGTGCAGAGAGGAAAAGAAGGTGAGAGGAGAGGAAGCGTGTAGGACAAAAACAGGGATGAGTGACAACAGCCTGGAAGTGGTTAGGGCAGAGGTCTTTGTCTTGGTGGGGGTGGAGGTCTTTTTGCCTTGGTGGGGGTGGGGTGACCTTATGTAGTAGAAGACAGACAGCACACAGGGGTAATTGTGTTACATGGGGCCTCTTCTGGATAGTATGTCTTTAATGAAGCCTCTGACAGGCCCCTCCCTTCACCCCTTTCTTACCCACCTACACATCCAATGATTCATGATTCACAACGTAACCACATGTTTAACCCAGGCGTGGTCTGACCCAAATTCTGTTGCCCCCAAGTGTGGTCTAATACCTGTTCCGTTGCCCCCAAGTGTGGTCTAATACCTGTTCCGTTGCCCCCAGGCGTGGTCTGATACCTGTTCTGTTGCCCCCCCCATGCGTGGTCTAACCCAGGCGTGATCTAATACCTGATCCGTTGCCCCCCCCAGGCATGGTCTAATACCTAATCCGTTGCCCCCCCATGTGTGGTCTAACCCAGGCGTGGTCTGATACCTGTTCCGTTGCCCCCCAGGCCCTGCAGGTAGGGGAAGTGCTGGATGTAGCTGGGGTTACTGGCCACAGTCAACAGGGCAGTGAGGTTGCTGTACGACGTGTTGGGAGGCAGGCTCAGGGCTCGACGCTGGAACTGAACCCAGGATTGACCCCTGGACCCTGGGGAGGAGAGAGACGGGGGAGATAGGGGAGAGGGAGACAGGGAGGGGATGGGGTTTGAATAGGAAATAGTAATTGACAAGGTTAGAAATAATGATTTTTAATTGAAATAATAACTGTGTCCTTCCTCCATTAGCAGCAATTCCAGCCTTGCAGACCTTTGACATTCTAGTTGTCAATTTGTCGAGGTGATCTGAAGAGATTTCACCCCGTGCTTCCTGAATCACCTCCCACAAGCTGGATTGGCTCAATGGGCATTTCTAACGTACCATACGGTCAAGCTGCTTCCACAACTGCTCAGTAAGGTTGAGATCCAGTGACTGTGCTGGACACTCTATTATAAACAGAATACCAGCTGACTGCGTCTTCTCTAAATACTTCACGCATAGTTTGAAGCTGTGGGGTCATTGTCCTGTTGTAAGAGGAAATTGGCTCCATTCAATCACCGTCCACAGGGTATGGCATGGCGTTGCAAAATGGAGTGATAGCCTTCCTTCTTCGAGATCCCTTTTACTCTTTACAAATCTCCCAATTTACCAGCACAAAAGCAACCCCAGACCATCACATTGCCTCCACCATGCTTGACAGTTGGCGTCAATTGCTGATGCTCCCGATACTCAACTAGTCTTAAGGCCAGTTTTATTGCTTCTTTAATCAGCACAACAGTTTTTAGCTGTGCAAACATAATTGCAAAAAGGTTTTCTAATGATCAATTTACTTTTTAAAATTATAAACTTTTAGCAAACACAACGTGCCATTGGAACACAGGAGTGATTGTTGCCGATAATATGCCTCTGTACGCCTATGTAGGTATTCCATCAAAACAATTGCAGTTTCCAGCCACAATTACTCATTTACATTTCTAAGTGACCCCAAACATTAGTATAGATGTTTTCTAGTATTCGGCCACTTGAATAGTGCTTATATCAAATTAATTTCTTGGAAGGGTTGTGGTGAACACTGTATGCATACAGGTCTTTAATCCCCCCACTCCCCATCTCCATTGACTCCCACTACATCAACATCTCCCCTCTGTCGGTCCTCTTTCACCCGATCCTCCCATCTGTCACTGCCACCTCTCCATGCCCTCACTCTGACTCTCTCCATGCCCTCACTCTGACCCTCTCCATGCCCTCACTCTGACCCTCTCCATGCCCTCACTCTGACCCTCTCCATGCCCTCACTCTGACCCTCTCCATGCCCTCACTCTGACCCTCTCCATGCCCTCACTCTGACCCTCTCCATGCCCTCACTCTGACCCTCTCCATGCCCTCACTCTGACCCTCTCCATGCCCTCACTCTGACCCTCTCCATGCCCTCACTCTGACCCTCTCCATGCCCTCACTCTGACCCTCTCCATGCCCTCACTCTGACCCTCTCCATGCCCTCACTCTGACTCTCTCCATGCCCTCACTCTGACTCTCTCCATGCCTTCACTCTGACTCTCTCCATGCCCTCACTCTGACTCTCTCCATGCCCTCACTCTGACTCTCTCCATGCCCTCACTCTGACTCTCTCCATGCCCTCACTCTGACTCTCTCCATGCCCTCAGTCTGACTCTCTCCATGCCCTCACTCTGACTCTCTCCATGCCCTCACTCTGACTCTCTCCATGCCCTCACTCTGACTCTCTCCATGCCCTCACTCTGACTCTCTCACTTCCTCCTCCTGTGTTTTTCTCTCGCTCATCCCCCTCTTACTCTTCTCTCTCACTCCCTCCATCCCTCTCACGCCTTCGTTGTCTCCTAAAAGACGGATAGTGTGTTAGATGTGCATGTGTGTGAGAAGAGTTAAATGTGTAGAACTGTTGTGTGTGTGTGTGTGTGTGTGTGTGTGAGAAACTGAAATGTGTATAGTTGGGGCTCAGCGGACAGTGATGTCACAGTGTTTCCACTGTGGTGAGTGTGCATTCCTGGAGCATGAGACACCGCTTCAGCCGTGTGTGTGTGTGTGTGTGTGTGTGTGTGTGTGTGTGTGTTCGTGTTCTCTAGCTCTGTGTGTCCTCTGCCTGCAGTCAACCTGGTCTGGTATTGATCTAAAGTGTTGGAGCTGTTATGAGGTATAATCGCATTAACAGGACTGGAGTAATAAAATGTAACACCCGAAACATGTTGTGAGGGTCTTCTGTACCCATCCAAAAAGCCCCTCCTGCCTGACCTCTTGAGAGTCCTCTTCTCCCTAATGAATATTGCTCCAAACACCTCCCCTCCCCCTTCAACCCATCCACTCTCTTCCTGCCTTCTCCTTTCATTTTCTCTCGTTCTCCGTTCATCAATCCTTTGGTGTTCCAGGTTCCAGAAGTGTGGACTGTATTCACCAGACCAGACATAACTGTCTTCCACTCCAGGACAACAGACAGACACACTCCCTCGTCAGCAATATTTATACAAGCATCAGCAGCACCTCACTCTGAAAGCACAAGTGTGTTATAACACACACACACACACACACACACTTTGTTATAAAACACACACTGTGATATAAAACACACACACACACAGTGTTATAAAACACACACACACACACACAGTGTTATAACACACACACACAGTGTTATAACACACACACACAGTGTTATAACACACACACACAGTGTTATAACACACACACACAGTGTTATAACACACACACACAGTGTTATAACACACACACACAGTGTTATAACACACACACACAGTGTTATAACACACACACACACAGTGTTATAACAAACACACAGTGTTATAAATCACACACACCTTCATCAGAAACACCCACACAATGTGTTATTAAATATAGACACACACACAGGTCAGACACATGGCAGACAAAAGACCAATGTATCAGAAACTCTAATCAAACCTCAACTACTGCAATTACACAGTAACAAAGGGACCGACTCCAATCGACAGAGGACACATGCTGCCTGAAAGTGTAGTGTGTGTGTGTGTGTGTCTGTAGGTGAGGGTCATATAATAATAACAGAGATAAAGGGGGTAGACGTCTTTCATTATTAATGTGTGATGTTACTGGGAGACCACCCCCCAGGCTGCGCTGGTACACGTTTACCTTGGGATCCAGAGTTAATCTCTACTAGGTCTTCATACACCATGAGAGTGGCCGCTCTCTCCGGCAGCAGCTCCAGACTGAGAGAGGAGAACACTGCAACACACACACACAGTCATCCGTCTAGTCACTTCGTTCCCCCACAGTGTGGAAAATCGTCCGTTTCACAAATAAGACAGAAAACAATCTTACAAAGCATAAAAAATGCTTTTCCTCAAAAACATATTTTGACAGATCTCGTTGAATAACTAGTATTTCTTCTCTATTTTCTTTCACTATCAGACAAAAGTTCTCTTTCCGCTTTCCTGTCACTTTCTCTGTCTTGATTTCACTCCTTTCCTCGGTCACTCCTCCATTGTCCAGTGCTGGTTAGTGTGCTAATCCATTAAGTACTCGTTCCACTAGGTCTTTATTACTCCCTCTCTCTCTCACACACACACACACACGCACACACACTTTCCTCACACACTTGCCCTTAGCCCATTGCCTTACTATAATTAAGTAGTAATGGAACTGGAATGGAATGAAACTTGATGGCTTACACACCACTTCCTCATTGAGATTCACAATACTATTTGGACAATTTCCCTACTCGGACCTACCGGGCAGTCTGGTGGGTCTCCAGGGGGCGGAGTTTGGCACATAGCCCTGTCTGGTTGCTGTGACAACCAGCAGAGTTCCAAGGCGGTAGGGGAAGCGCAGGTAAGCATTGCCATCGGCAGCGGAGACCTCTGTGATTACGGGGGTGTGGTTGGCAAAGAGCTCGATGGTGGCTCGGCCAAGGGGCTGGTGGGTGCCGGCATCACTCAGGTGAACCTTCAAAGTCACCTCTAAACACAGAGTGAGACAGAGTTAACCAATGTGTCAGATGCAGACAAACTGGATTGTGAGTTCACGTTTCACACTTGTAGTTAACATCTAATCACAGCAAACGCCATTTCCTTGTTACCTGCCAAAAGTGAAGCCCTGGCAATACAATGGGCCCTTTACTTGTCTCTTGATGTCTGACAAAGGAAATATTGATGTAGCACATCTTCGTCAAGAGATGTTATTTTCACACACTTTCCTGGAAACTGCTAAAAACTATACCTCCATTAAACCATTAACTCTGCTGGATAGCATAGCATTTTAAAGCCCCCCCCACCCCCCCAGTGGAACACACACACCAGGCTTGTGTCTGGCCCTGATTTATAAAACAGAATGGAGGAAGCAGAAAAGACAACTAGAGATGAGGAACTCCCACGTTTCATGAAATAACTCCACTTTCTAATCTCTTATAGTTACCTGTCAATTTAGTTTTTAATATTCACTCAGGTGGCCATTAATAGATATTGAGTAGTACTTATGGGTTAGATAGTATGTTTCTAACCACTGCTTTCAACTTCAACAGAGATAATATGATTTGGCTATAAATGCACATTAAAATGTATTCAAATTGACTCAAAACTTCCTGATCAATTTCACTTCAAGGCTCTTATAAACCTGGTGGTTTGAATTCTGAATGCTTATTGGCTGATAGCCGTTGCATATGAGGCTGAATATGAAAGACTGGGCACGTCTCATTCACCCGGTTTCTCCTTAAATAGTGATACATTCCTTACTATATGCTACATCTTCATCCCATCTTTAGACATCTACCCTTTACCTTTATCATTTAGGGGTAAGGCTCTGCTGCTGAGTCATAATGTGTGAGAGCAAGATTGATAAAGATACAGCGAATAATGAATATATACATATGAGAGGGTGTTTAGGAGAAAGCAATAGGGAGAGAAGGGTTAGTATAACAACCAGGAAAGACATACGTTACCAGTATAGACCTTTTAAATCCCTCAGACTAAGCACACAAACACACACACACACACACACACACACACACACACACACACACACACACACACACCTTGCTTCACAAAGAAGCTTGGCTAACAGCTTATGGGTGACTTGGTATCAACACCATAAATAGAGGTCTAGACTTGCAGATTATACGGTGCTGCTTGAAAGTCTGTCAATTGCTTGTGCAATTACAGGCTTTTTTTTTGTGTTAACCATTAAGTCTTTATTTAATCAGAACCAGTCTTTTTTTATCTGACATAACAGGTTTATAGTTACCAATTCCATATGTTGCTTAAGAGGTGATCATACAGTATGTGTAGTAGAAAGACAAAACTAATAACGAATTAGTGCAGGTCCAAAAATAAGTGAACCCCAAGTTGCATTCTTTGGACAGATGAGTCCAGTATTAACCTTATCAAAACCATAAATAAACAAAACTGCTTACCACCAAATTTTCCCAACAATCAAAAATGGGAATGTCAAGATCTATGGCTGCTTTTCCTCCTCTGGATCAACTACACATCATCAACGGACCATGAATTTGAAGGTATACCAGGACATTCTTGAACAAAACGTCAGGAAATGTGAAGTAGAGTGTGTGTGGAGTTAAAGTAGGCCCGAAAATAGGTCTTCCAAAAAGACAACCCAAAGCATTCAAGTAAATCTACCAGGGTAAGGCTCAAGTGAAAGATTTGTAGTTCTAAGATGGTTCTGTAGCCTACTGCTGTTGTCATTTTTACAAATACGTACAAATGATATACAGACTCATGATTTACTTCCGCCAGTTACGCCTGTATTGCATTTTTGCCAGTTTGGAGAAAGTTAAAAAGTTATAAGTATTTGTCATACCTACAAGTTATAATTAGCTAGCAAATGGTGACACATGAAGTGATGAAATGAGGGCACCACACTGACATGGACACAACAGCTGGAAATGCATTGTGGTTTACTTTTTTAGCCAACAATGGATAAACTGGGGAACGGTAATATCCATGCTGCATTGATTAGAAAGAAGCTGGGAGCCTGTCGTGTCTGACTCCAAAATGAGTCAATCAAAATGTATTTATTACCAATGTTCTCCAAAATGCATTTAATTATTTTTTGCAGTGTAAGACACAAATCAGTGGTGAGCAACTGGTAGTATGATTTACGGCTTGTTATCATCCTGTTGGTAACCCCTGATCAACATACTTCTGTTGTAGACCCACATGCCTCCCTGTGGTGTTTGATCATTGGCTGTTGGGTGACCCCTGAATTAAGGCTGAAATGTCTACGCCTCCCCCTTCTGTACATGCACATACCCATCTTTTACCTTTAAACACACATCACAGGGTCCCAAAACATGCCCTCCCACCACACCCAGCACCCCTTTCTCCACATTCTCTCTGTAAGCAAGATGGTTTATGGGCAAATTTGGCAGATACATTGGCGAACACAGGGTCAGACAGATACAGAACATATGGTATAGATTTTTTTCTTTGTCGGCTTGGGGATTCGATCTAACAACCCTTCGATTACTGGTTAGATGCTCTAACTAAAATGCTGCCTGGCGCACTACAAATTCTCTCACCCAAAATATATATTTTTAATAACAGTCGTTGTAGTGGATCTTTTAAGGTTAGTGAAAATATCCACTGTTACCATGGAGTTCCTCCAGCACAGAAGCATTCAGGCAGGCATTCTCAAGGCATTACATCACTTCCTATTCCAGTGTTTCCATTATTCGTTGGGGGTACCATCTGTGCTCACTCTGAAGAGCTCCCCTGAGAGATACGCACACAAGCACGCGCCATTCCCCATTCGGATCTAATAAATCTCTGGTGACATCATCCTTAAACGGGATAGACCCCTCTAACTGTGTGTGTGTGTGTGTTTGTGTGTGTATCAAAACACACATTCAAAAATGTGTGTCAAAGCAGCAAGGTTGTGTTTTAACAGCCTTGTAAAACCAGTCAATCTTTAAGTAACTGGCTTTCTGTTGACTAGTTTGTCTGTGTGCACGCCCTATGGAGGATAAAGGCATCAAAGAGGGTTTTGCTGCAATCTACCACCAGTTAGCTCTAGCAACAGCAGCAGTTAGCTCTAGCAACAGCAGCAGTTAGCTCTAGCAACAGCAGCAGTTAGCTCTAGCAACAGCAGCAGTTAGCTCTAGCAACAGCAGCAGTTAGCTCTAGCAACAGCAGCAGTTAGCTCTAGCAACAGCAGCAGTTAGCTCTAGCAACAGCAGCAGTTAGCTCTAGCAACAGCAGCAGTTAGCTCTAGCAACAGCAGCAGTTAGCTCTAGCAACAGCAGCAGTTGGCTCTAGCAACAGCAGCAGTTGGCTCTAGCAACAGCAGCAGTTGGCTCTAGCAACAGCAGCAGTTGGCTCTAGCAACAGCAGCAGTTGGCTCTAGCAACAGCAGCAGTTGGCTCTAGCAACAGCAGCAGTTGGCTCTAGCAACAGCAGCAGTTGGCTCTAGCAACAGCCACAGCAGTTGGCTCTAGCAACAGCCACAGCAGTAATGGCTGTATGAGACAAAAAGTATGCAAGAGGTGAGATGTGGATGAGTGTGAGGAAGACCAAATGTGTGTTCAACTTGAGGCTATTGAATAGACTCTGATGTGAGACAGAACGTCATCACTAAGCCCTGTCAATAACATGAATAATAACAACACTCGGTATCATCACCTCAGATGCTCTTCAAAATCTTGCAGACACTGCATATTTAAATTGAAAAAAGAAAATGTGTAGAGTAACGTGGAAAGTTGTATTTAGAAGAGCAATAACTAGCAATAACTTTTTATGACATGAACATGTGTCATAAAAACTCCATAGTATGTCCTCTCACATAAGACTTCAAGATTGTTGTTTTAATGGTATTTAGAAAAAGCACTTCATAGTAATCATATGACGTGCCCCTTTTCACGTAAATGGACATCAACTACAAGAAGAAATGCTGCATGGGAAATGGAGTCAGATAATGTTGCCGTCCCTGGTGGGTTCTATTAAATGGTTAATGGTTCTGTTACAGTATGTAGATTTGTGAATATAACTTATACTGGGACAAGGTCTTGAACATACAACCTTTGTCTTCATAGCTGGATAATTGAGGGTGAAACTTTCAGTGTTAAGGCATCAATATTGTTGTCTATAGAAAATAAGTAACTAATTACATATTGTTTCTAAACAATTTATTAGTTGGCAGACAGATTAGGTACCCCCAATGGAGTACCAAAAAAACATCACTTGGAGATCATTCATAGAACTTATACTACTACAAACAATACTCCCCTGTATTCTTTTTCTGTTAACGAAATCAATTTATTGTTTTACCTATGGGGTTGCTTTGCTGCCTCAAGGCCTGAACAGATTGTAATCATTGAGGGAATTCAAATCAGGCTAACATGTAAGTCTGTCATCAAGCTTAAGAGGTTGGGTCATGTAAGGCATGACAATTACCCTAAACAACTAAGAAAATCTAAAACCAAATGGCTTATACAGAAGACAATTCATTTGCATCTTGAAATGGCTAAGTCAGTTCTGACCTCAAAACATTTAACATTTTGTAGCATGACCTGAAGCAAGACAGTCATGCTACATATCCCAAGAATATCAACGAATATAAAACAGTTCTGTAAGAAGGAATAGGCCAAAATACCTCCTACCAGTTTTGAAGGTTTTATCAGCACTACTAAAAGGTTTATTGAAGTTATTGCTGCATAAAGAGGTTCCACAAGTTACTGAAAATAATGGCTAACATACTTTTTCCAGCCTATGCTGTTTGTTCGTCAGTAAAGTGTTACATAAGCATGTTCTTTGTTTAATCACACTGTTTATCTAGTTATAACTAAACAAACATTCATCAAGGGTTGCAGGTAATTCTAACTTTTTCTTGCAACCGTAGATGCTTAAGTTCAAATCATGCAACAACAGTAAATGTTTGTTGCTAGGTCTCAAGTCCAAACTTCTGGCCTTATGAGCACAGGCAGTGGAATAGGCAAACATATCAGGTCTGGTTGAATATTTATTTCCAAGCTCCTCCACTTGTGGAATCATGCTTAAATTAATAAAGTAATCCATTCCAAGGGGGCAAATACTTATGCAATCAATTATTTTCTGTTTTATTTTAACATAATGAACTGTTTTAATCAGTGGTAAAAACACCTAATTAAATACATTTTGAATTCATGTTGTCACACAAAGAAGAAAAGTACAAAGGGGGAAAAGATTTGAGAGGCACAGTAAATGTAAATACCCTCACATAAACCCTAAAATTCTGCAATTTAAGTCATTGTTTACAGAGCCAAAACAACAAAACCTGTCACTGTCCAAATAAAGTATGGACTGCACTGTATGAATAATAGCAAGGGAGGAATGTGTTCCTAAGGTCTTGTAAGTGAAAAATTCTAATCTCCGACGTCTACCTCTTCAAGGATGAAATTGCATTTTTCTTAGAAATAGTCTGGTTGTACCACTTCCATGGATTCACACCAAGGGGGTGTGGCCAACAGTAACCCTATATACCAGGCAGGGCCTGACATCTGTCATTGTTGTAGTTCTGCATTAGCAACATTACATATACCATCAATAATAAAAAAACAAATGCTTTGGTCTTCCTGGTCCAGTCATCTAGCCCTGTTTGCCATGAGTTTCCCCGTTGTGCTGTATTATGGTTTTCAGTTGCCTATTGCAAGTTGGACCTATATCTAGAGAGAAGCCCACAGTATCGACCAGACCAGAGCCCCAGGGAGGGTCTAAAGGTTACATCAGAACGAGAGAGAAAATAAACTACATCCAGTTTTGACATCAACTAATATGACCGGACACGTAAAATAGCTTAACACATTATTGTAATATACTGTAGTCTTACAAAACTACGCCTATGGGCAGTTACAAACCGCATCTGCAATAAATTGTGGCTAGCCTTCGAGGCTCTTCTCTCTCAGCTTTAGAATTAATACAATTAAACACAAATTCGTTGAATCTCTGACCGCATCTTGACTTTCACTTCTGATTTGAGTCTGAAGGAGAATATCACGTATCAGCAGTACAATGTTCAGCTAGTAGGCCTATATCAAATAACAGCATGGTTAGCAAAACATGGAACATTCCAATGTCCCCAAAAGGACAATTTAAGATATTTTATTGGTCAGGAAGGTGTTGAAAGGGAAGAGTTTTGCAGAGTGGCGGGCTGGATTCAAACCCCTGATGCAGCAGAACATGTGCACTAGAGGCAGTGCACACAACCCGTGGACACAGAACTATGATTTTGAATGGGAATCATTTTCTGGTCCCCACAAGGATAGTACGACTATCTATAGTAAGAAAGAGATTGATTCCTCCTCCTACATTAACTGTACATCACTGGTGACTTCCTGACCCAGCTGCTGGCTGAAGTTTAGTGTCTAATTATGTCTGGAGCAATCTAGTTAACCAGCTTTTTTTTTTTTGCTGAAATACGCGTTGTAGGCACTTTAAACCAATTCAAATGAAATAAGGCCCTGGTTGAATGAAACGCGAACTACAGATTCATAACATCTGGTGGCCGAAAAACTGTAATTTTAGTAAGCTAGCTAGCTTGCCAATAAAAATGCAATCTAACGTTCCCTAGCTAGCTAACCCCTTTCGCTAGTTAACTACGATAGCTATCTTGTACAGATTTCAGTACCGAGATTAAAAAGCCGATGTACCGCCAGCTATTCCGAGCTATTGGAGTAACGTTAGCTAGTAACACGAATATTCCACAAAACAACAAACTCACTTTTTTTAGGTGACCGATTCGTTTTAGCTACAGTACCTTTCAGATCGTTGTCTTGCAGAGTTTTGGTTACGGCTTTCCACACATTGCATCCCAAAAGACAGAGTACAATCGCCGCGGTCCTGCTCAAATCAACGACCCGCATCATTGCAGATAGCCCAAAAAAAGGTTTAGCTAAAAAGTAAATATTTTCTGGCTACATCAAAGTATTGTAGAATACTCCCATGTTCATTAGGCAACACTACACATTTTGTAGTATCAGCATTCACACTATTTTTTCCAGTATGTCCCGTTATGTTCTGCATTCCACCCCTCTTAGCGCTTGCTCGGTTATTTTTTTATGTTCTGTGAGAAAGTCAGCCAAGCCAGGGCGGCCCCACGTTAACCACTCCGCCACCATGAAACGTAGTCATTTGTAGGGGTCCACTGCACTCTGCAGGCGAATCGCTGAACATAAGAAAATATTTGGAAGAGTCAACAGCTATGCCTGTATTTGTATTATTTACCCTAATCAATCTGAAACAAAAACAAAAGCAGCATTTCACGACAGAAAAATTGCCTACTAGTTTGTAAATTTATTTGTAAAGAACCACAAAGAGTAGTCCACATTGCAGAGATGTCTTTAAGTCACTTCAGACAAGTCCGAGTCAAGTCTCAAGTCACTGCATGCATGTTCCAGTCAGGTCTTAAGTCACTGCATGCATGTTCCAGTCAGGTCTCAAGTCACTGCATGTATGTTCCAGTCAGGTTTCAAGTCACTGCATGCAAGTCCAAATCAAGTCTCAAGTCACTGCATGCAAGTCGGAGTCAAATGTAATCGCTTGAGCTACCAGATCAGAACAAAGCGTGAAGGCAGGTTTTTTCCTTAGTTTTAGCTATTCTATATTTACCTTCCAAGTGCAAAATGTTCCCTGACACAAGTCCAAGTTACAGACTTAGCAGGGACCTTAGTTGGAGCCCACATAAATAATGTGCAGGGACAGAAATACACCTGAATTGCAATAAGATCTCAGGAAAGAAGGCAGAATATCTAGCCCTGGGTATCCAAAGGTTCCCAACTGGGGCAAATTGGATGAAGGAGAACTGAATATAGCAACTAACAAAGAATGGCTCCCACAGGGGATCTCCCCTAAAACAGGTCTTTGTCAAAACACCCTGCATTCATATATATTTTCCACACCAATAATTAAGGAAAATGTAGTCTCTGTCTCTTCTATATATTACAATTAGATAAAAGTCTAGATTTCCCTAACAAGTTTTACACTGTATGCATGTCTTTCATTATTTCTCCCTCTAAAAGCGAGCAGGGTGTTTTCATTGGTCCAGGTATCCAGGTGCGATGGGTGGCCCGTAGGAGAAAAGGGAGAACCAACACTCGTCCCACTCATACCCAAATGTACAACTCAATTGAAACCAGAGGTAAGAAGCAGACAAGCTGCTTCTCCTTCATTAGTTTGCAAGGGTGACAGGATAGCCCATTTGGAATGTCTGTTGACACCAGTACCCTAAGAAAACAGTAAGTCTCCTCTCTGCCCCACCAAAATCATCTTCCCGAATGTGTAAGACAGCCTCATGGGACCAGAAGTAAGCAGCCGTACTAGGTAACAACAGCCCAGAAAGAGTAACGATAACCCATGTGCCCATGGGATAAGAAGTTAGAATTTTATACTCTGGGATTAACCCATCCAGTTTAATCAGTTGAACTGTGTTCTACTGTACTTTCTCTATTCCTGAAGCTGTCGGTTGGCCTCTTAGGGAGGAACATGTGCTTTGATAGGACAAGAATGTTGTACATTTATACTATACTAGAACTCCACTGTCTCTGACCTAATTAATGAAATGACACAGGTTTCCCACCAGGCTCACAGTGATGACATCAAGGACCATTCTCCTGGATAATTGGGTTATGGGGTCAGTATTGCTGGGTGGGCTTAGAATGGGTTGGTATAGTCATTGTAATCATAGTAGTTAGAGCCTTTTTAGTATTTTTCTGCCGATTGGCTCTGAGTGTGTTGTTTTGCAGGAAGGATCAGTTTAGCATAGAACTGGAAGACAGGCCTTAGTTTGAGACATCCCAATGTTTAACATGACTGATTCTCCCAGATCAGAAACCTACTAACTCATAGACTTCCTGATTTACTGATGCCCATATATACTGGCTACACCACAAGTCCACACTTAGGTAAAATATTCACATGGTTAACCTGGAGTTGCCACGATGGTATACATCAAACCCAGAAGGGGCCCTGACCCAGTGTGGCAAACCACAGGACGACTACGATGACAGACCCAGGATACTGGAACTATCGGAAGAAGAGCCAGATGTAATTTGCATAACCATAACAACTGTCTTGATTGTAAGTGTTTAATTCAAAGTAACTGTAACCTCCTGGTCCTAAATGTGTTCTTTTAAAATATAAATTCATTTTTCTTGTCTTGTCCCTGATGGGACAAAAGGGAGAAATTGTTCAAAATTAATTTATGAACATATCCTAAGTTATCTATTATTCTGCAAATCCAGTGTAATAAATGTACTGATTTAGACTAGACCTGAATTTGCTTTAGACTGTTCATGGTTTCCACAGATAGGAGAAGACCTAGGTCAGCATGCAATGTTCTTAGAAGGGATTATGGCCACAACCAAAAGGACCAGGCCTCAAACCCATTTTATCTATGGCCCTGGTACAGATGGCTCCAAGGTAAGTTGCCTGTGTCTCCTCTGTTTCTTCTATTTGGGCAGGAAAGAGACTAGGTGTAGCTCAGATCAGGAGGTCACTTAACTCAAACCTAGAACTATGGTTGCCCTGACAGTGTAGGGTCTTATCTTGTTTTGCTATTAGTATGACGACTTGTTTTTGTATGTATCTTATAGCATAAGAGATAATATGTTTAAAGGGCCTCTTGCAAGAGGCCCTTTAAAAAGCTTCCTGGACCACACTAGGTGTTGGTAGAGGCTGGAACACACTGAGCATTGAAAGAGAGTCCAGGACCACAGTGGGAGGTGGGAGAGGTTCCTGATGGACCACACTGAGTGTTTGGAAAGGTTCCTGCTGGACCAAACTGGGTGCTGGAAGAGAGTCCTTGACCACAGTGGGGAATGGGAAAGGTTCCTGCTGTACCACACTGGGTGCTGGAAGAGAGTCCATGACCACAGTGGGGGGTGGGTGAGATTCCTGAAGGACAACAATGGGTGCTGGAAGAGAGTCCTTGACCTGGGCCTCTCTGGTCCTCAGAAGGTTCAATGGTCTAGTGGGGGTCTCTGAGAAGGAGGGGTCTAAAGAGGTGAAAGCAATAATGTATGATCAGAACAATTGTTATGATACTATTCAGTACTCGTACTCGGTTACTGTTTCGACGATTGTTCCCGTGGATCCACAAAATGTAACTGAAATAATCAACTGTTATACGAACGACTGTTGAGTCTCTTCATAATAAGTTGCAGACATTTTTCCATCTTACCACAAAATGGCATGCATATAATGTATGTTACTGTTGATACAAGGTGCTGCCATCTTGGTTTACGAACTCGAGGCCAGTGGGGTTCTTCCAACTTTCTGAGTTGGAATGCCAACTTGAGTGGGCATTCCAACCTCTATGTACAAATGAAATGCGCCATAGTATAATAAATTATATAGGAAAATGACAACAGTATACTAATTAAGTAGTAATTTATGAATCTTTCAGTAAGCTTCTGTAATTTGTGTTCCTTATTTGTTACTTCTCCATTTTTATCAAATATATGTAGCCTACTCAATGTTTTAGTAAGTCTAGCCTATGAAACCCCCCAAAATTCAAAATAATTTATTCACTGATTTCTATTCACAGTAAGCTATTAAAATTACTTTATTTAGATTTTCAAATTTAGATTTTGCAGTATCGTGTGGGGAATTCCATCTTTGATTGACTATATAATCTCAGAGATATCAAGTTTTCCTCCTTTCAGATACAGCCTATCACATAGGAATTAAATCACTCTTGCAAGAGGCCCTTTAAAAAGCATATGTGTTGTGAATCATAAACCCCAAAAAACACACTATTGTCAGGATTGTCTGGGAGAGTTGACCTGACAGAGTTTCTAAGCAATAGAAACAACGTGAGTGACAGTAGAGTGTACATACAGGGAGGAAGGAGAGGATAAAGATCTTCAGGATGACAGGCCTTCAGCTGGAATTCCCTGTGTGTGCTTTATAGTTACATATACTGTATATTTGAAATCTCACTGGTAATTATATGAGACTTCATATTACATTGTATAACACTTAGATGCTATTGATTCTCTGCGCGATCCCGCGGACAGTGCTAATTTGCATAAATATTTCGAAAAATAGATTCTCCATAATCGTCCGATTCCAATGGTATATTATTTGTAGCCACTTTCCTGAAGAGTTCCGTGTATAATTGGGGTTTTCCGTGTATAATATGGGTTGTATAGTTGTATAGTTTGGGTTGCTATGAGAACTTTTCACCAGGCAACGACATTGCCTATTCATCTTAGAAAGGCTCATTTGTACATCAGTATAAATATTACAAGCGTGTACATCACTATATATGATGTTTTGAACCATAATACATCGTTTGTATTATATATAAGATATAAAAATTAATATTTAGTCAAAATAGTATGGGGATGTTCTTGAGTTTTTGGGAAGAAGTTGGTAATTTTTCTGAGTTTATAAAATATATAAGTCCAAACGTAACTAGCGAGCTAGTGCTGCCATCTGCTGGCCGTTTTGAGTCATTACACCTATTACATGGGATTTTACATTCAATGTTATTTATTTCATAATGTTTTATTTCTAGGTAGAAGAACCAAATGTTTTGGGGGTGCCTATATTTTTTACCTTCTATTATATAATTATTTCATTATTTTCAACCCAATTACAGTGTAATTTGATAGTAAAGGCATGAAAGTATGAGGAAATACCATTGACACAAAATCTCATAATGCTTTCAAAAAAAAATCTTGATGCTGAATGGCAGAAATGTTTTCCGAAATTTTTTTTTTGCCTGTCAAACAGATGAGTTTTATAAATAGTGACCCAGAAGTCTGTTTTTATGTGTTTTTATTGTAGCCAGAGGGGTTGCTATTAAAAGGATACATCATAATAGGTTGTATCTGTTACAGAAATGAATCTAGGACCCAAAATGTCCCACTAGTGAAATCCGGCCGAAAGCCCCATAGGCTACCAAGGGTTAAGATGAAAACCAACAGCAAAACATTTACTTATTTACATTTACTTATTTCTCAAAACAACAAGATACTGTATAGTCAGAAAGAAAACATTGCCCACACTATAATTGATTGGTATAAAATATATATGAATTTACTAAACTTCTGACTGCCATCTGCATTCATTGTAGTGTCTGATCCGACATTCTAAGCGTGACAACAGCAGAACAATATTAATGTTTTTTGTGGTATTTCCTATTTGCCTTACGACGCTGGAGGGCTTTCTTGGTGGTCTAAGGAGAGGAAACAAGACATTTGAATAATTAGACCATGTTACCAATATAGTAATGCTAGTGTATTTTTAAGCCTATCTGTAGTTCAGAAAATGTCCATGACTGACTGTGCTTATTCATATTGCTACAGCATACCTTTACAGGCATTTTGAGGGTGATATTACGAACACAAAAGGTCCCAAGCAGGCAGGTGCCAAGTAAGAAATACACGGAGGCCTTCCACCCACTATCTTCCATCCATGCCACTGGTTCCTGGGGCAGTGGCTCCATGTCCAGAGTTTCCAGGGTCAGTGGTTCCCATGTCAAAGGCTCCTGGGTCAGTGGTTCCCATGTCAGAGGCTCCTGGGTCAGTGTTTCCCAGGTCAGAGGCTGCAGGGTCAGTGTTTCCCAGGTCAGAGGCTGCAGGGTCTGTGTTTCCCATATCAGAGGCTCCAGGGTCAGTGTTTCCCGTGTCAGAGGCTCCAGGGTCTGTGTTTCCCAGGTCAGAGGCTCCAGGGTCGGATTTTCTATTTCCATAGGATCCTGGGCTAGTGGTTCTATTTCTGGAGGTTCCTGGGCCAGAGGATCCTGGGTCAGAATTATTTTTCCTAAAGTTTCTTGGGTCAATGGTTCCAAGTCCATTGGTTCCTGTGTCAGGGGTTCATGGATCACTTGGATCAGGGGTTCCTTTGTCAGGGGTTCCTGGATCACTTGGATCGGGGGTTCCTGTGTCAGGGGTTCCTGGATCACTTGGATCAGGGGTTCTTGGATCATTTGTATCAGGGTTTCCCGGGTCGCCTGGTTCAGGGGTTCCTGGGTCAGATGTTTCTGCGTCAGTTGTGTCTTAGGTAGATTAACTGCATCCATGGTGGCAGCAAATGGGGATCCTAATCCATAATCTACTTTTTTGGTTGGTTTGTTTGTTGGAAACCAGTCTTGAATCATGATTGATTCATTTCCTACGAACGGCTCCCTGGTCATCCTGTGGTGGGGCTTTATTCCGGTAGTCAGGGCTATCAGTCTTTTAGAAAAACTATCCATCATGGATATAATGTTCTCCTGGGTGTCTCGATCCCAGAACCAAATGTGGTACCAGTTCCTTGGTGGGGCCTGAGATACTCCACTAGCTGGTGGATAAATCAGGGCCAACCTGGTTCTCACCTGTCGGGTGTTGTTCATCCCACACATCCAATACGGCCTGGTCTCTGAAAGGTCCATACTGGGTGTTCGGACAGGTTCCTGGACCACACTAGGTGTTGGTAGAGGCTGGAACACACTGAGCATTGAAAGAGAGTCCAGGACCACAGTGGGAGGTGGGAGAGGTTCCTGATGGACCACACTGAGTGTTTGGAAAGGTTCCTGCTGGACCAAACTGGGTGCTGGAAGAGAGTCCTTGACCACAGTGGGGAATGGGAAAGGTTCCTGCTGTACCACACTGGGTGCTGGAAGAGAGTCCATGACCACAGTGGGGGGTGGGTGAGGTTCCTGAAGGACAACAATGGGTGCTGGAAGAGAGTCCTTGACCTGGGCCTCTCTGGTCCTCAGAAGGTTCAATGGTCTAGTGGGGGTCTCTGAGAGCTCCACCCAGCAAACAGCCTGGCCCAGATTACTAAGGGGCCTACCTTGAAGGGGTGAGGTGCTGGCCCATTGATTGGGTACCATGGGAGGCATCAAGATGTCCATGAAGTCCTGGAAATAAGGAATCTGAAACTTGATGCCCGTCAACATGGTGAGGAAGCTAAATGTGATAGGTTCCTGGAACACACTGGGAGATGAGAGAGGTTTCTGCTGGGTGTCAACTGGGGTCAGCTGAGGCTCCTGGGCACCAGTTTGATGCGTTTCCTGGGCCTCTCTGGTCTTCAGGTGGTTCAGTGATCTAGTGGGGGTCTTGGCTGTGGTCTCTGAGAGCTCCACCCAGCAAACAGCCTGGCCCAGGTTAGTAAGGGGCCTACCTTGAAGGGGTGGGGTGCTGGCCCATTGTTTGGGTACCACGGGAGGCATCAAGATGTCTATGAAGTCCTGGAGATATGTACTCAGAAATTTGATGTCCATCAACCTGGTAAGGAAGCCAAATGTGATGGGTTCCTGGAACACACTGGGCATTGAGAGAGGTTTCTGCTGGGTGTCAACCGGGGTCAGCTGAGGTGCCTGGGCAGCAGTTTGATATGTTTCCTTAGCCTCTTTGGTCCTCAGGAGATTCAGTGGTCCAGCAGGGATCTTGGCAGTGGTCTCTGAGAGCTCCACCCAGCAAACAGCCTGGCCCAGGTTAGGTAGTGGCCTGCCCTGCAGGGGTGGGGTGCTGGCCCATTGTTTCGGCACCAAGGGAGGCATCAAGATGTCCATGAAGTCATTCAAAAAATATGGTTCATTCAACTTGATTACCGTCAACATGGTAAGAAACCAAAGTGCCTTAAAAAATCTCTTCATAATTTCAGAAGCAGCAAATTCGTATCGACAAAGTAAATAGTATACACACGCTTGGAAGATAGTTCAGTTCTGAGAATTATTTTCAGCCAGGCGTCTTTATTGTCATGTGTAATGGAATGCTTGTCTATGATGTCACAGATGGCCCATCATCCTGTGATCTTGAATGGTAAAAGTTACAATTCTAATTAAAAATTGTATGTTAAGGACATGAAAGGATGGGTGTCTCTGCGACATCATTAACAAGTTATTGATCTAAATGAAGGCAAACAACTTTAGCTTGTACATTTCGTTTGCATACCATCTTGCATACCATTTTGTATAACATTTTGTCACAGAATTTGAAGCCTTGTTAACTCCCCCAAAGAACACAGTTTGCATGAAATAAACCAGTGATAGTCCTTTTAATAAAATCAACTAAACGTTGTGATGTGCTTGCAAAGCATTTATGTTTGTATAACACTTTATTAGAATGCTGTATGCAACTTATATGGCATATGCTCGCAGTTGTCCATTTAAAAAGAACTTTACATCAATCTACAGTACGTAGATCTGGGTCTGTATTTATAAAGCGTCTGAGGTCAAATCAGATTGCCCGTGTGTGTGTGTAATCAATCAATCAATCAATCAAATGTATTTATAAAGCCCTTTTTACAACAGCAGTTGTCATAAAGTGCTTTTTAGAAACAACCGGCTTTAAACCGCAAGGAGCAAACATAATCATACTGGTGTGTCTAATAGTAACAATAGAAGGAGCTTGTATAGCAGCTGTCATAGAATCTCGTCCGGCTTAAACGGCAAAAAACAAACAGCAGTAGATCATGAAGTCAAATGATGTATACCATCTCGGTAAATACTGCGACTGGCTACAAAATGTCGTAGCCAGATGCCCAAACTAGATCAGAGTCAAGAGCTGTAGTACTCGAGTCCGGTCTCCAGATTGGTCTCGGACTGTGAGGACTCGTATATACTTCCCGAGAACAGCCTAGTAATAATCAGCCCAAACTTATCAAAATGAGTCCCCGTTAATATTCATAAAAGGCTCCCAATATTGGATTATTGTGATAACGCGGGCAATATGGCTGTGGATGTTGTTGGTGCGTGTCTCCCCCGCTCCCTTTATCAAAGCCGGGTTAGCCCACTTTCCAAATCGATTCCACTTCCTTTTAATCAATTAAACCGATCTCTCTTGAAATCCATGTCATGATTTTCCCTTTACCTTTGTACTGGAGTCCCGTGAGTGAATTGGAAGCGAGAGATCCGATCTCTGACAGACCTGACTTTGCCTTATATAGATGGTAAGTGTCCACTTTTCAACTAACTTACCTTTATCGGTAAGATTATGACAAGGTGCTTGCCCATTTCACTAGAATTTTGACTTGAATTATTTGAATTATTATATTTCGAAACTTTGTTTGGAATACAGTACAACTGGGATGGATGGACCCTTGACAAGCTAGCTACTGACCGCTTATATCCCGAACAGGCTAGATAGAACGGATTGTCTACAGCACAGTAGACTATCGTTAGCTGCAGTGGCTAGCATCCTGTGAGATAGCTTGTTGTGCCATTTGTTTTCGGAAATGGGTTACTAAGCGCTGGTTATCTTATATTGCTCTGAAATGTTAATTTTTTCCTTCATAACTTTCATCTTTTTCTTTGGTTTGTGATGGCATTGTCATTTTATTTTGCCGCAATGCACGAACGATAATGAACAAGACAAAGACAGCAGCTGATATCTGAAACTTTGCAAAACGTTGCTGGAAATTTAGGCCATTATTAACAGAGTAATAGTTTATTCATCATGGTCTGTAATAAAGGAGACCACCTTGGCAGTAATAGAGCTGAAACTTCTATTTTATGGGAATGTCAACTATGTAAACTCAGCAAAAAAAGAAACGTCCTCTGACTTTCAACTGTTTTTACTTTCAGTAAACTTAATGTGTGTAAATATTTGTATGAACCACTTTCACAATAACTGCTTCTCTTAGTTTGTTTTCAATCTTCAATCAGGGATAAATGGAAAATAAGATATTTTTTGATGCGCCAACAAAGCATTGACTGTGACACGGGACAATTTGGATGCACTTTCTTTCTTGGTCCTGTGGCACCTCTTGTCGCTATATAGAGCACATAAATACCTGGATGAACCAAAATTGTCAACAATTAAACCAAGATAAATCAGAGATTATTGTGTTTGGGCAACAAAAATAAAAGAACTAGTATTAGTAAATAGATGGATTCATCAAAACAGCATTCCATAATCTTAAAAATATAGCCAGAAACCAAGGCTTGATGTACCAAAAACACCAAGAAAATCTCATCCATGCTTTTATCTTTAGTAAGGTTGACTACTATAACTGGACTCCCCAAAAAGACTGAAACAACTGCAGCTCATTCAGAATGCTGCTGCTAGAATGTTAACCAGGATCAAGAGAGCTGAGCACATCACTCCGGTCCTTAAATCTTTGCACTGGCTTCCAGTGAGTTACAGAATAGATTTTAAAGTGGGGCATTTAGTTTATAAATCATGTGACCACACCATCTGTAGTATCCACACAGACCTCCAGATATACACCCACACCTGCACTGATATACCATGTACAAAAGAGCCAGTCACTTTATAACATCCAAGACTTTTCAAGTTCTTTGAAAACCCTATGTTAGACAAGTTTGTCGCAACCTGTTTTCACCAGGGCACATGGCGCCAACGTGCCAGACTGGTGAAGGGACCGGGGAAGGGACCGGGGAAGGAGTTGACTAATTTCTCCTTTTCACCATTGCACAATGGCGCCAACGCGACTGTAAAAACGGTTGGCTGGTAAGCCCTCACCCGTCTGAGCGGTTGGCTGAGAATGCCCCCCACCCTCTATTCGCTGAAGCCGTTTCGGAAGGTTCAGGTCCTCTACAGGGCGTCCGGTAAGAACGAGACGGATGGTTTACTGTATAATACTTTTATTCCTCCACTTCTTGACCACCACACATTGAGCACACTCACACTCTATCATGCTTCACCGCAACTGAACTGGTTGTGGACTTGTTTGTAAAGCTGAACTGCTTGGGATTCTATGAATTATAAACCATGTAAGTACAATTAGGAGGGCTGTATGCGTAGTATGCAAACAGGGTTCACTGCCCAGGGGCGACTGGTCATTAGGGGCAGGTGGGGCACCGCCCCACCTGTTGTCAACAGAAAGAACTGCAACAACATTTTTATTTCCTATAATTTATTATCTATGAATATAACATCTTCCTAAATTGCATATCATTTGTGTTAGGATTTTATTTCATGTTCACTGGTCCCTGCCTTGCTGCTTCAGACTGCTTTCTGCCGATTCTAGTTTGCAGTAGTATGCCATAGGCTAAGCGTGAATGTGGGGCTAGCCCCTCTCTCACAATGCAATGTACATTGTACGTGTGAAAATATGAATATGCATGCTCAGAATGTTAGTGTGATCAATTGGAGATAAGTGATGCAATAAGTGATGCCGAGTGGGGCTGACAGCCGGTAGCACTACTACAGCATCATTTCGTATTTAAGAACAGATTGGCTGTCTGCCTGTCTGGCGCAAACATTAGTCGGCAAGAAGAGCGAGAAGGGTAGATTGTCTTAGCTAGCTTGTTAGCTTCACAAACGCCAGATAACTAGAGAATATTAATAAAGTGGATTTCATACTCGAGAACCCTGTCTCTGTTAAGATCCATCCATGAGAACAACCTAGAGGAGGCTTTTGCTGAGACCGTCAGTCTGCTGATAATTATCATAACAACACCTATGATGACATCCGAGTCAGAGAGGAACTTTTCCACCTTGAAGAGGATAAAAACTTCACTCGCAATACCATGGGACAGCCCCGACTCAACGCATTGGCCTTGTTGTCCATCGAAAGCCAGTTGATTCAGTAGCTACATGACTTAATTCCCAAAGTCACTGCTATGTCACCTTTCTCTTCAAGTGAGCCCTCAGCCTTGGTGAGTGAAAGCATATTTTATCATCCTGCCTTTGTGGTGCTGGTCCGTGCATTGGTCATATTTTTGTGCTGGATCGATTGATATAGATGGTGAGGAGTGACAATGTGTCCATGCTTATCTATTAAGGTTGTTGTCATAGAATGGATCTGTATCCCTAAAAAGTAGTCTTTCCGCTTGGTTGATGGCTTCAGAGGTGTTGTGCTCATTGCTGTTCGCGTATGGCTCTGTAGGAACATTGGTTATGAGCTTGGTGGCATTCCATATTTAGGTTTGTAAATGTGACAGTGGTAATTATACATGTGGGTGAGAGAGAAGGAGAGCAATTACACAAGAAGGTCTCTCTCTCTCCAGTATGTGTACTACAACACCTGGTAGAAGCAAGCCGCTCTGTCGTTAAAGTGTTTTCTGGAGCCAAGCTATTTGTTGATTTGTTAAATAAACACATCAGTAGCAATAGGGAGTTTTTACTGGTATAGCTTTACTGGCATGTATCCTATATTTTCAAATGGTTTGTGCCCCACCAATTTTTTACATATACGTAAAAGCGCCACTGTTAGTTCAATTCAACATCCTCACAAATACTATTAGATGCTGCTGTTTTTTTATGGAAAACATAGTTAGATCCCCAGATGGGATTTATGTGTAATAGGAACAATTTTTATCTCCCCTCAGTGTCGAGAGTCCTAATAATTGTGGTGTTGAAGGACATAAGTTGAATCGGGTAAGAAAATGGGGAACAGGACTTTGTTAGCTAAAAGGTGGAGTAGAATACAGAGTTACAGTTCTGTGATAAAAAAAAAATGTGTGGGGGGAGACATATGCAATTAAGAAACTACAGATACAAGATTGGGGTTTCATATTGGGGTTTAATAGAGTTAGGTAAATATATACCTCTCTAGTTAAGATTCAAACTTTGTGATGTGCAAGATTGCATCTTTGTTTCCCACAATGTAGGAGTCCTGAATCCTAAAGCATTGATACACCTTGTCCAGTGAAGGGGTAGGAGAAAAGGGAGAACCAACACTCGTCCCACTCATACCCAAACGTACAACTCAATTGAAATCAGTTGGAAACCCGTCCGGGCCAGGGGCTTTTCCACACTGAAGGGACATTATTGCGTTGTTGATTTCCTCCAGCGTCAGATTTTGTTCCAATTGTTCTTTAGAGTCAGGGTCAATTGTAGGAATGTTTAGATTAGAAAAAAAAGCATAAAGGTGGTTGTGATCAGGTGTTGAATCTGAAGAATATAATTTAGAATAAAACTCTTTAAAGCAATTGTTAATAGCCTGATGGTCCTCTGTTGAGGAGCCATCAGGTAGCATAATTTGCAAAATAATACGGGACGCCGCTTTTTGGCGGAGTTGACTAGCTAATAGTTTGGAAGGTTTATCCCCCTCTTCATAGAATCTACAACGGGACTTAAAGATGAGCCTCTCCTCTTGGATGGGAGTTAAGAGATACATCTCAGTTTGTAAGCCTACTCTCCTCCCAATCAAATCAGGGGTCGGAGAACCAGATATGAGTCCGTCCAGAGCCTTAATCTCTGAAGATAGCTCCTCAATATTCTTATACTTCATTTTCATAATATAAGCAGAACGAGAAATAACCTGTCCCCTGAGATATGCTTTAAGTGTCTCCCAGAGGCTGAGACGCCATCAGTCCTATTTACCTGCAGAAAGAAATCTATTTGTTCTGTAATGAACTTCACAAAGTCTGAGTCAGCCAGCAGGAGTGTGTCAAGCTGCCATGTCCGTTTCGTCCTCTGAGTCTGAAGAGTTACCTGAATACTAACCGGGGCGTGATCAGAAATAATGATTGGATCATACTTAAAATCTGTAATAACATGAAGCAAATAGGGGTCAACCAAAAAAATGTATCTATCCTGGAAAATGACTTGTGTACATTAGAGTAATACGAATACTCCCTTTTGGTGGGTTGTTTAAATCTCCATGGGTCTATAAGTTTATGTATATCTATGAAAGACTGGATTGTTTGCATAGATTTAGACGGTCTTGGTACAGACTGAGAAGAGCGATCCCAGACAGAGTCCATCACCAGGTTGTAATCACCCGACAATCAAGTGATAACTATCCAGTTTGGGCCGTAAATATTGACTAATCCTAAGCGAAGTTGAAACAGCTCTCCCACAACCATCACATATCTGCCATTCGGGTCTAAGATAGTGTCTGACACGATGAAAGGGATTTTTATGAATGAGTATAGCTACTCCTCTACCTTTGCAGTTAAATTGTGAATGAAACATTTGCCCCACCCAGTCTTTGTGAATTTTAGGCTGGTCTCGATTTTGAAGGTGGGTTTCCTGTAGGAAAGCAATACCAACCCCAAGATATTGTAAGTGAGAGAGAACCCTTTTTCTCTTGATTGCCTGATTCAGACCCTTCATATTCCAACTAATAATTTTTATGTCATCCTTACCCGGGACAAGATGTGAATTACCCTGTGTCATTAGAACCACTCAATTCAGAAATACCTGCTTCTACCCCATTCAGATGACAAAAAAGCCGGGTAGGTGCACAAATTGTATATTGAACAAACGTCACTTCAAAACTACGACATATAACACATAAAAAAGCCTTAAGAAGGCTATCCCCCCCAGAAAATTGCAAACTACTGCGAACCTGCATTTGCGTGCTACCCGCAATGAGGGATACCTTTTTCAACCATTAATGAACCTCTCCAACAGTATAGTAAATGTCCTGTGACATAATTTCACATTATAGAAACCATGATAGCCATAGATTTTAGAAAGTCACTGTAGGGAGACCGGTGGTGATCATAAAATAATAATAAAATAAAATAAAGAATGTAGGAGGGCATACATAAATAGCGTTACGTGTGATGTGTATACACACCTTCACACACAAAACGTTCACTGCCACTATGAACAATGCTAACAAGGTAATACTATAAAAATAGAAAATACTGTCAGAAAATATGACAGAATAACCATATCTTATTGATACCACCATCTCTTTTAAATGTTTATTGGTGTCACAACAGGTGGTGTAGTGCAGTGTTGCTTGGACAAGGAACTAGGTGCAGGCAGGGGTAGTCGGTGTGGATACTTTAATTGATAAGAAATAAACAAACACCGAGCACAAAACACACAAAGTAAAGGGATGACTAAAGCAGCAAAAAACGACAATATGAAATAACACAAGTACTTACAATAACGGCAACATACATGACAAGAACAATGAGCCACAATGTGGGGAGCAGAGGGGAAACATACATACAAATTAGCTAGATTGGGACCTGGTGTGGAAGATTGGAAACATGTGACAGTCCGGGATGTGTTCGTGAGAATATGGGAACTTGTGAAAATATGGCACGGTGGCGCTGCTGCTCACCGCACCATGACAATTGGCGCCAGTGACCCGATCATCAACATTACCTCAATCACCATTTTCCGCAGCGTGTGAGGCGGGGGGTCCGTTATCATCAATCACATTATTATTGATGTAGGCCAGCGTCTCCGCAGGGTCGGTGAACTTCATACGTTTCCCGTCGTGTGTTTCACTGCAGAGTGGCTGGATAGTAGAGGCCGAACTGGATCTTTGCGGCGTGGAGCTTCTTTTTGGACTCGGAGAAGGCTGTGCGTCGTTTGTTGACATCCGGGCTGTAGTCAGGAAGTATGTGAAATCTTGATCCGTTGAAAGAGAGAGGGCCCTTCTGTCTGGCGAGGCTTGGGATCAACTCTTTAGTTTGAAAGTGATGGAGCTTGACAATGAATGGCCGTGGCCTATTGTCGCCGTCTGCTGGTTTCGTGGCCAAACTCCTGTGGGCTCTATCCACCGACGGCGGCTTCTCAAATCTGTCTTCCCCAAGCACATCGATGAGTAATTTGGTGATGAATTCTGTTGGTCGTGGGCCCTTCGGATATCCCCACAATGCGTATATTCTGCTGTCTAGTGTATTTTTCCAAGTACGCCACCTTCTCCCTCAAAGCATCGTTCTCTAGCCAGCGAAGTTTGGGAAGCTTCCACGCTGCTCAGTCTCTTGTCGAACTCATTCAGCCCGTCCTCCACCTCAGTAATCCGTTGGCCACACACACTCAGGATCGAATGTAGAGAGGCAATAGACGCCCGGTTCTCCTCCCGAAACGAGTTTATAGAGGCTTGCACAGCAGTAACTTCATTCGCCAGCGCGTCCATGTTGTTAGCATTATCACCTTTTTCTGCGCTAACGCTAGCCGAGGAGTCCGAATCGCCACGTGCTGTGGGTTTCCCACTTTGTTGTTTGGCCGGTTTGGGAGGCATTCATCCACTCATAAGGTAGTAAAGTCACTTAGTGTGTGTTTCCAACGGAGTTTGGACGGTTACGAGGTCCAAAATGTATACATTTGATAGATTTCTGCGGGAGCTATCGAAGACACGTCTACTCACTATTCATGTTCAAGCGCGCCCCCCGAAGAAACAGCATTTTGAGGCAGTGAAAGGTCTGAATGCAGCCCGAGCGAGAATGCAGGTGTATGATCAAGGGGCCATAGAAGAAGAGCAGAAAGACATACTGGAACATGAGATGGGAGCAGATAACCAAGTGCCTGCCCAGTATGTCTCCCGCACCACAAGCTGTAACCATCCTCTCAAATGAAAGTACAACAGAGCTTGTTGAGGTGCTGACTAGTGCTTTAAGTCCAAACAGAATTCCAATTCCTGAACCTTCATTATTCAGTGGCGATCCATTGAAATACAATGACTGGAAACTCTCCTTTGAAACATTGATAGACCAGAAGAACATTCAGGACAAGGAGAGAGAACTACCTCTGTAGATATGTAAGTGGACAAGTTAAAAAAGCGGCTATTTCCTACTCCAAACTGAATCTTCCTATGTCGCTGCATGGAAGATTTTGGAGGAGCGATATGGAAACCCATTTTCAATTGCAAAATCGTACAGAGACAAGCTCCAAGCCTGGAGCATACTTTGCACAAATACAGGAAGTTCATAGATAAAGCAGTCTCATTCAGAATCCAATTTGTTCAAGCCAAAAGGCTATGCTTTGGTTGTCTCAAGTCTGGTCACTACACAAAGAGCTGCAAGAGTAGATGTGTTTGCAACATGTGCCACAATGTTGCAAACACATACCTGTCTGCATGAAGAGCGAGCCAAAGAACAAAGACCACCACAAGGCAAACACAATCCAGGTCAAGAAAGGTACAAGGAAAGGCCTCAATCAACACAATACAAAGATACAACCGCAGCCGCTACTTCAAATAGAGTAATACAGGATGAAGCTAACACGCAAATGGCTGCAATAGTCCCTGTCTGGCTTTCATCCACAACTCAGCCAGCTCAAGAAGTACTTGTGTATGCTTTGTTGGATTCCCAAAGTGACACAACCTTTATCCTAAGTGATGTAGCTGAAGCATTGTAAGCAAACAAAGAACATGTCAAGCTCAAGCTCTCTACTATGACCTCAAGAACCAAAGTAGTAAGCTCTCAAAGAGTAGAAGACCTACAATTTCGAGGTTTTTTCTCTGGTGAGAAGATCTCCTTACCGCCAGTCTACAAGCGTGAGTTTATTCCAGCAAACAGAACTCTCATACCAACAGATGCAACAGCAAAAGCTTGGTCCCATTTAGAGCACCTCCAAGAAAAGTATTGTATGACATGAAATAATATATAAATAAAAAATGCAACTCATTGACCCTCAACAACGACATCTGTCCCAGAAAACACGACAACCCACAAAAATAGGGTAAAAAACAGTGGCAGCAGTTAGAGTAATCATACTGGTGTGTCTAATAGTAACAATAGAAGGAGCTTGTATAGCAATTGTCATAGAATCTCAGTGAGCTTAAATGGAAAAAAACTAACAGCAGAAGGTCATGATGTCAAATGATAAATACCTTCTCTGTAAATAATGCGACTGGCTATAAAATATCATAGCCAGATGTCCAAACTATAGGCCCCTCTTCCTCAGTATTCCTATCTTATATTCTTTTTGTAGCTTTTTTTATCCATCAGTATATATTTTAATGTCTTCAACTTTTCTTTTAATAAAGGGAATATGAATGAACAAACATTCATTTTGTGTTTGAAAAAAGTTTTGCAACACAATATACATGCTCACTTACAGGGATGTAAACAAAATTACAGGGATGTAAACAACATTTTCTATTTTATATAGATGCACTTAATGACAGGCTGGGACATTTCTATAGGACCATTCTAGATACTGATTTCAAGTCATAAACATGTTACCAACTCTTGACCATTTGCATTTATATTTCTTTCAATGTAGATTATTGAATCCTTGTTTCATGTGGATAGTTTGTGATTTCCCTGTGAAGAGTTTGAGCAAGGGTCTGATTTGCCTACAAATAGAAAATGTCAGCTATTCAACCCTTTCCCTTTCTTCAGGGAACCTGGTCTGAGAGACTTGTCAGCTGATTATTAAGCCCTTGATTGTGGATTTGGGAGTTCATTTTCAAGGCTACAACTAAATTATGAAGCATCTGGTCCCTGAAAGGGTTTGATTCATCTGAAAAACTTGAACATTTGAAAACAGAATTCTCTACATTAACTTCTGAATTCACTGTAAAGAATACACAAAGCTCATTTAAAAATTATTTTACCGATGTTGTAAAGATTATCCTAAATTAACAGTTTGGAACCTAATTCTAACAATTTGACGTACTAATGAGAATGTGCAAACAGCCTTGTACAGTTGTGCTCATAGGTCTGCATACCCTGGCAGAAATTGTGAAACTTTGGCATTGATTTGGAAAATATGACTGATCATGCAAAACAACTGTCTTTTATTTAAGGATAGTGATCATATGAAGCCATTTATTATCACACAGTTGTTTGGCTCCTTTTTAAATCATAATGATATAAGAAATCTCCCAAATGGCCCTGATCAAAACTTTACATATCCTTGAATGTTTGACCTTGTTACAGACACAAGGTGACACACAGGTTAAAATGGCAATTAAAAATGTAGTTCCTTCACCTGTGGCTTTTTAAATTGCAATTAGTGTCTGTGTATAAATAGTCAATGAGTTTGTTAGCGCTCATGTGGATGCACTGAGCAGGCTAGATACTGAGCTATGGGGAGCAGGAAAGAACTGTCAAAAGACCTGCATAACAAGGTACTGGATCTTAATAAAGAGGGTAAAGGATATAAAACGATTATTATAAGCAAATGCCAGTCAGTACTGTTCAATCACTTAAGAAGTGGAAAATTCAGGGATCTCTTGATACTACGCCAAGGTCAGGTAGACCAAGAAAGATTTCAGGCAAAACTGAAGAATTGTTCAGGATTTAAAGGAAAACCCACAGGTAACCTCAGGAGAAATACAGGCTGCTCTGGAAAAAGATGGTGTGGTTGTTTCAAGGAGCACAATACGACGATACTTGAAAAAATATTGCTGCATGGTTGAGTTGCCAGAAAGAAGCTCTTACTCCGCCAATGCCACAAAAAGGTGGAGTTGAATACTACTGATGTAGAGTGATGTCTGATTATCTGTCAGCGAATATGGTTATTTCCCTGCTTTACTTCTGAAATGTTCTGCAAATGTTCATATTAACACACTTTCCTTTTGATTAGGACTGTTGAATTGCGATCAATAATAGTTATAATTGCAAGCAACAACATTGACTCACCATCAGACAGTACTTTACAAAACTCTACACACAACTTTATCTCTATAGCTGACAAACTGTCACCATGTAGTCAGTCAGAAAATACAGCCAGAGATGTAGATGGACATTTCTGGGCCAGCTCAGAGACAGGTTGCTGAGGCAGAACAAACATAAATGTTCATGACTATAACCCTATACACCTGTGAACACTTTTCCATTCTGGAAAAGTGTGCAATGTTGAATAAAATGTCCCTCCCTCTCTGTATTCTTCAGCATACTCCCTAGACATCATTTACAGTCTATTATATAAAAGGCAATGAAGGAAAGAAAAAGGTGCAGTGGTCTCATAATAGTTTCCGGAGCTGTATGTCATGAACCAGTCTTGCCTGTAACAACTCTCACGACCCTGGTCATTTCTTCCCCTGAAGAGAGAGATGGAAGCCTGTGTTCTCTAAACACCGCTACCGTGGAGATGCCATGAAACCTTATTTTAGAAAAAGAGGAGGAAAGGCATAGAAAAGGGAACTGATGATGTAAATTATTATTTACACCATCAGTTCCCTTTTCTATACCTTTCCTCTTCTAAAACCAGACCCGTGAGCCACAATATTTCATATAATCACCTGTTTCCCGAGTACTTATATTCACACAATAAACCCCTGACTGAACAATTATACAGATGTGTCCAATATTACTTAAACGGTAGAAAAAGTCTACAGCTATGCAACACTGCATGTGTTTTATTATCTGTTGTGATGTGGCAGTGGAAATGAGCAAAAGGTAACAAAAGCAAAGAGTGGCAAGACCAAAATGGAGCTTTATGGTCACAACCATGTGTGGACAGGGGGTCAACAAGGCCTATAGTGAACAGAATACCATCCCCATTGTGAAGCATGGTGGGGGCTCCCTGATGTTTTGGGGGGGTGTGAGCTCTAAAGGCATGGGAAATCTTATGAATATGTATGGGAAAATGAATTCCGCATGTTATCAGAAAATACTGGCAGACAATTTGCATTCTTCTGCGTGAAAGCTGCGCAAGGGACGCTCTTGGACCTTCCAGCACGACAATGATCCTAAGCACAAGGCCAAGATGACCCTCCAGTGGTTACAGCAGAAAAAGGTGAAGGTTGTGGAGCGCCCATCACAGTCTCCTAAATTTAATATCATCGAGCCACTCTAGGGAGATCTCAAACGTGCGGTTCATGCTTGACCTGAAAGCATTTTGCCAAGATGAATGGGCAGCTAAACCACCGGAAAGAATTCGGGGCCTCATAGACAACTATTACAAAAGACTGCATGCTGTCATTGATGCTAAAGTGGGTAATACACAAAATTAAGAATTAAGGGTATGCAGACTTTTGAACAGGGATCAGTTCGTTTTTTTTCTTTGTTGCCATGTTTTGTTTTATGATTGTGCCATTCTGTTATGACCTACAGTTAAGTGTGAATCTCATAAGAAATAAAATACACTCATGTTTTCTTTACAAATGGTATCTATTAACAATTCTCCAAGGGTATGCGAACATTTGAGCACAACTGTATATCTGACATGATTGTGAGCTATGGCTTTAGCACTCCGTATGACCCAGTTACCTCGAAGTAATGTCTGCCAAATAAAAATAGCTTACATAGTTTACATTCAGTGACTTCGAGCTGGTGAAGGAAGTGTTTTCGAAAAGGGCAACGACTTCTTTTCTACCTACCTACTGTGTTGTCAGAACAGATTTAATGTTTCTTATTGGTTCTTCATAATAATTAGTGAAGTACAACAGTTTACAGTACTCTCTCAAACACAGAGGTGACTTCGTGAAAGAGAGCATGAGGATGAACATCTTTGTGATTATATTGATTCTAAGTGGAACAGTTTGCACCTCGGCTCAAGGTAATACCTTGATTTTTGTTATCCCCTTATTTTTTAGGCTGTAGTTGACCAGCCTTTTAGCTTTAGTGTTGTATGTCATTTCAATAGATTATTTTCCCTATGAAATACAGACCAAATTTGAAATGTCTGTATTTTTGTTGTCATTTCAGATCATGAATTGTTTGCTACCTTAACGTGCTTTGAGCCTAGCCATCCTGAGTTGGTGGTGATGGTGGATGGTGATGAAGTTGGCTATACCGACTTCCAGAAAGACGAGCCAGTGATGTTGTTACCTACACCAGCGGATATACACATACCTTTTTCAATAGTGAATGCCTACGCTCAATTGAGTGAAATGTGGTGCAAGGAGCGCATTGCATGGGGAGAACTGGCAACACCCAGCATACCACAAGTCAAAGGTACAACAAATTATTTATTGACATACATTTGCGCACAAGCGCGCAAACCAAGCGTGCATCCGTATACTCCAGTACAGTCAAAGGACATAGAACAATACCACACAAAGACACCCAGAAACACAGGAACTTATATATGCGATCTAATGAGGGAATGGACACCAGGTGCGTGCGATAACAAAACATGACAGTGCGGTGGGAGGAGGAGCGGCGTGGCTAGAAGGCCGGCGATGACGCGCACCGAACACCACGTCGCGAGGGGTGGCGCGCGTCCTCCACGCGCGTCCTCGTTATGAGGTGCCATTTGTTAGATTTCCATATAAACACAGGACAATTCTAATTATAATATGAAGCGCATTAGATAAAGATGTTATTTGAAATGGAGTTCCTCACAAACACTCTAGCAGAGGTCGATGTAAATCTGGTGGCTGGTTTCAGTAGACTCCTCGGGCAGGGCTCTGAGGGACTTCATGGGCAACCCTCCGTTCCGTCCCTCGTAGCTTTTTCACCATTGCCTGGCAAGGCAGCAAAGTTTTACGTAGGCCGTTAGAATGTATAATTTGTTACTGTATGAACTCATGACATAGGGTGCTTTCACACCACCATATGCTTTATTCTATCTTCTTCATTAACATCACACCAATGCCCCAAAAGAAGGCTGGCAAGTTCTGGAACCTTCCAGAGGCAGCCCCACATCTACTCAGCTGTAACTCATCAAGATCATGTCAACTGAAGGTTCTTGATGAGCAGGCTGTGGGAAGAGACAGAACAGATGCTGCTAAAGGCCATGTGTCGGGGGAACTATCTGGAGCCGAAAAGGAGAAGAATGGCTGCAACGGAGGGCTGAAAGCTCGTGTCCCCAAGCCATGCTGCCCTCACAGCTGTTTGACCCCAGCAAGATGGTCTAGGAAGGCAACAGACAGCTCGGCAAAGAAGGGTTGAGAGACTGATGACTGCCAGAGCGCATTTCTCACAAACCACCACCATGAGGACATTTTTGTTGTGGTGAATTACTCCCCTCACATCCTCAGTGTCCACCTATGTTTTCTTTTGTAGGGCTTGTTTATATTATGCTTAATTTTCCAAGACATATCAAAGAAGAAAAGAAAAGCAAGCAAGTAAGTTCATTTATATAGCACAATTCATACATAGAAGCAACTCAATGTTTTACAATGAAAAGAAGAATATACAAAAAACTGTCAGATTGTTACAATTCTCTAACCACTCTCCACCCCGGGATCTCAGTCCTTGAACTCCAGCGCTCGGATGAACCCGTCAGTTCCTTTTTGAGATAATCATTGCATCGATGTCTTATCCGGCAGTCTCCAGGGGGACATTTATGCCATGTCTGTACATGCATTTAATATTCATCCTCAATGAATAGAAGCTCCCAGAACGTCACGGTATCTCAATCCTCGCGCTCCAGCGCTCGGATAAACCCATCAGTTCCTTTTGTGAGATAATACCCTACATCGATGTCTAAACAGTAAATTAAGATAGTGCTTAATTTGAAAATTTAGAGGTCCTGGATCACAAAGTGATGGCGGATCGTATAAATCTTTGGAAGGAACGAGAACAGGAATAAGGTATCGAAAAGCAGAGAGGAGTTTTTTGAAAAATGTCCTTTTCTCCAACTGAGTAGATTAGAAAAACAGCACGTCTTTGCAGGTCTCAACCTGAAGGTTCAAGTGGGGCTCACATTTCACCACCAGTGCATCGGTCCAGACTTGTTTAAGCACATGTATCGCTTGTATCACATGTATCACATTGTTAGTAAAGCTGTCATGTTGTGCACTTATTCAGACAGAAAACATTATGTGTCAAATCATGTGTATGTCCCAATAGGTACTGGATAAGAGTCACCATGTCCCGGATCTGGATCCGGAGGTCCTGGATCCAGGTCCGTCTGGATCTGGCATTAATTAAGCACTGGGAAAAGACCAGTTGTGCATGAGTAACAATGACAACAAATACAATACAAGCCTGATAAGGCCCAGCAGATGCTCAGCAGACAGGAACCCCACCTCCTGTGCCATATGTACTCAGAGAAAATCTTGCACTAATTGATTTCAGCACTGTTTGTCACTGCAACTCAAACGGCATGCATCCCAAAAGGATTGGCACCTCATTCCCTCCCTCAGGGAACAAAAGGTATAATCATATCCAAATATTTCCTTTCAGCCAGTCAGTTCACTGCCACTGTAGGGGACAATAAACAATGCAACTGAGACAAGAGGCAAAACAGTGATGGGAGCTCCTTTTTGGTCTGTCACTTCGGTGCCACGGAAGAGAACAGACATGAGTCAAGCATATGACATGAAAACAAATACAATCACGTCTGATAAGGACTTAAAGGTGTGCAGCAGCCAGGAAGCCCATCGGCTATACTATCAAATACCTAACTACAGTTTGTGAAACTTACATGTGTCCAAACCTTTGACTGGTTCTGTATATCCAGGCATTGCATGATCTACAATTACAGAAAGAGAATTTATACATTTTCCATTCATTATCCAATGTCTTTTAGAGTGTTTTGTTATTTAAATATATAGAAAGATAACTTTTGCATTATTGAATTTGCATTTGTTGAAATTAGAAGCATCACCAGAAGCAATTCTTTTTTACATTTATGACAGAGTAAACAGGTACAGAAATGACAAAACATCCGTATCAGCCGATTAGGGAATATGAACGTCGTCGATTGGTATTGGCAAATAATGTTTCTTTTTGATGTATTGATGCATCCCTACTGAATATGACACCAGATCCTGCATTGTCCTTCTCTAAGTCTCTTGTTATTTTTTGGGTTTTGGTGTGTCACCCAGATGCCCCCGAGAGCACCATCTACACAAGAAATGAGGTGGAGCTGGGAGTGAACAACACTCTTATCTGCTTTTTTTATAATTTCTTCCCACCGGCTATCAAAGTCAACTGGACCAAGAATGGCATGGAGGTGACTGGGGGAGCGTCTCTCAGTAGATATCATCCCAATAAAGACGGAACCTTCCACCTGTTCTCCACTTTGAGTTTCACCCCACTGGAGGGGGACATCTACGCCTGCACTGTAGAGCACACAGCCCTGGAGGAACCCAAAACCAGGTCCTGGGGTTAGTATAATTTCTGAATAGCTTTACCATTAATTGTGTGATTCTGTCTAATCTCTCATTTCATCTAACTTGTGAACCTAGCCTTAGGTAATGGCATCTGTCTTCTTGTCCCCAGAGCCTGAGGTCAGTGAATTCAGTGCTGGACCTACTATCTTCTGTGGGGTCTGCCTGACTCTGGGGCTACTGGGTGTGGCCACTGGAACTTTCCTCCTTACCAAACGAAAACCTTGCTTTAAATATTTTTATACACAGACAGGCAGAACAGGAATTTCTTTTGATTTACAGGGTGTTTCAGCAAACCTATAACCTTAACATTATGCATGCAAAACCAATCTTAAATTGGGTGGATGATCCAGCAATCTTACTGTAGCTATCCAATAAACCAACAGCACTCCTTAGAATGCCCTGAGTAGGAACCACCCTCAAACAGTGCAATATTCAGCCTATTAAGCGTTAAACTGCCAAAACATGGCTAGTTAAAATGAATGATAGTGGGTGATCTGACAATTGAACATGTTGAATTAGTTATGTGATAAAGCACAGCTTTTTCCATTTTCAAGTAACCATGTTACCAACCAAATATTCACTGACTAAAAATCACCCCCTCAGTATTGGCGCAGTTATCTACTATGGTGTCATAGCCTATTGTAATATAATGTGATGGTGTTTATCATTTTCAGTGGGACAGTTTCCTTGACCAGCGCAACATTTTAAAGGGGGTAGACTTTGTGTTCAGTTCAATCATTAGTGTGCTAGCTCAGATATGTCATTTGATAGATATTGGGCATGAAAAGGAGCTGAATTACACAATGTATGAGAGTATTAATGATCTCTGTACAAAGGACACTAGGTAGGAAATGCGTTGCCCCATTTCTGATGGTTTCCACACATCCTGTCCATACCTCCTGATAGGAGTTTTTCCATCTGACTGTCATAGACTCTATGAATAGACCCATGGACCGTAGGTTGGCACATACCATTGTGAGGAAACCTGTCTTTACCTGATGATATGCATGTATTTTAGTTCTATTCTCTTGTTAGAGGAGTGGTTTGTTATCTTGTGCTATATGAGGTACCGTATCACAAGCAGTTGGTGTCTACTACTGAGGGGCCTCACACAACCTGATAAGCTGTGGAGCCAAGAAACTTAAGAGGGGACACTATTAGGCCATGTAAGGTTAGGATGTAGAATACACGTATGTGATTGGAAGACAGACAGATATTGGTGGGGATGTGCTGGGGCATAAATACTGTGTCCACTTTGTAATCATTGGAGAGAGATTGAAATGAGAAATGGAAGGTCAACATCATAGCCTCATGCTGAATAAAGATGGCTCTCCCCTGACTTCCGGTTGCATTTATTTTGTTCATGGATCAAACTTGGACAGAATCTAACAAATTAGCTAATTAAGTTACTGGAAATGGTTTTACAATGGCAGACTGACAGTTCCTGTCAATCTTGCCTCCTTTTGCAGTCACTCTTCACAGTATTGTTAATCCCAAAAATTAGATGATGCCAAAAACTATACTTAGTTAAGACTCTGCAGAGAAACCTACTTCGAATGGGAGGTGTTCCAGGTTTCCATGGAGACAAGATTACATGAAATACCCCACACCCTAAACATACCATACATAATTCTAATCCTTAACTGAAACTCAAAAAGAACTGATAGATAAGGCTGAACAAGTTAATCAGAGAAAACCTCATGGTGTCAGTCTAGATTCTAAAAGGTGTTGGATTCCAACTAGATTTATTCCACATTAAACACGAGGCAAATGAGAAGCGGATAGTATACTGTGTACATCATGGGGTCACTATACGGTCACTGAGTAACCTAAACCTTTTGAACTCTTAAAACATATACGGTGTGGACAGGGCATAATAAACAGTGAAGGGTTGAGAGGAAGATGAATTGCGCTACAGGTGAAGGTCAGTCCCATATCAAAACAAACAATGTGGTGTCTCTGTGCATATTAAATATATCTGCATTTCTGTGGGGAGCTCAGAGTAAGTCAGAGATTGAAGACAGAACAAGTTCTATCAGTATACTACAAGACCATGAATAAATATCACTGTCCTCAACAGTGCTTTAGTGCAGTTTCTTTTAGTGTTTAAGTCTGAAATACTGTTTTCAGCTTAATCTCACCAAGGTCATGGTCAAAGCATATTTAATGGTCAAAGCATATTTCTTTTAATAACAGAGTATACACATTACAGATGTTTTAACAAAACTATTTTCATATATGAAAAAAGCTCTAAAAAGGATAAATAGTGCAGCATTTGAAACATTTCACAAAGCAAAAATAAGTTTAACTATTCTTTACAAACATACTTTTTTGAGTGCAACTTTCAAAGTGATCTAAATTTATTGGCATTCGAACTTGAGCTAATTTTGCATCTAATTATGTCTCTGGGTTCCAAGAAAACCATATATAGAAACTACCCTTGGTGTACGAATAATTACCTATTAATATATTTCTTACCATGAAGCTTTCCCAAATAGTTGATACATTTGACAGATGTGTGGTTGTACATATCCTACTAAAAAGGCTTGAGTGACAACTGTGCCCTGATATTGTAGGTTTTGGATATCAATGCTTGAGAATAAGAGTTTGGGGACAGCACACCAATATTATTAATACGTAAGAAATTGTTTACTGCCTCCACCACCACCAATAATAGGAGTACTGTACATTTTAAGAACACCCTTATTATTTTATAATTGCCTGAAAAAAGGTTTAAAAGCCACTGCAAATAATTTCGACTGCATGGATTGGGAACTGCCTTCCCGAAGTGGTGGGATTGTCAAGAACTCGACAAAACAAGAGGCGGCAAAACAAAGAGCCTGTGTAGGCATGTAAGGTTTGAGCATTGCCTAAAGTTAGGGTGGAGAAGTTCCTCTTATTGCTTTGTAGGTAAGCACCATGGTCTTGTAGAAGATATGGGTTTCATTATGGGGTCAGAGGAAAAACATTTTGGGTGATTTAGTAGCAGGTGGAAGGAAGAGGTGGCAAGGAGGCAAGGAGGGATTCATTAAAAAGTTTTGTTTTTATACATTGTCGCTTAGCTGCCTGGAGCTTACTGTTGGTAGCACACAGTGAGTAATTTAGCTATGGAGCAGGAAGGGAAAGCCGAGCCGGGCAGGAGGAAAGAGGGCAGTGGGAGTCAGAGGACTTGGAAAGTGAGAAGAGTATGGTGGAAAAGTAGAAACCCAAGTGAAAAGGATTTTAGAGATGGGAGAGACGATACGATGGAGGAGAAGAGAGCAGTTTGGGACAGAGAAAAAGTCTAACCAGATATCAAATATTAGTATTGATAACAGCAGTCGTCCACTAACCAGTCATCAACCAGTAAGCTAACCAGCCTGGCAATGTTTGGTATTTAGCCACATTGGACAACCAGTGAATAAGGCACAAAACCCATTTTCCAGAAATTAACTGTAAACAGTTTTACCGTCTGGAAACGTATGACGCCATTTATTGTATTCAGTTATGTTAGCCAACAAGCTAGCCAACCTGTTAACATTAGCTATTCCGCAATATTGTACAGTCAGTGAATTTGTCACAAAAGCCTTTGTCTCGTAGCTGAATTGTACACATTTGCACCTGCTGGAAACATATGATGCTGTGTAACAGGTGCATATGAGTGGTTGGAGTTTTAAATTGATGCCAGTGTCTGTTGAGATTTTTAAAAATCTGTTTCCTCATTTCAAACAGACCTGTTTTCACTCTAAGATGTAAACATGTGTGTGCTATATTTTTTGTCCCTCCATCTCCTCTTCTTTTGTGTGGGTGAGTATGGACAAACTAATTATAACAAATAATATCTTTATTGATTATTATGTATTAAAGGTAATGTTCAAATCCAAGTTATTTTATCATTGGAGTAGTTATATAAATAGGAGAACAGTACCAATCCTGTATGATTCAAAATAAAATGACAGCTGTAAAGAAAAAGTTTGTGAACCCTTTTGAATTACCTGCATACCTGAATAAATGTATGTTAAATTCAGTCTGATCTTAATATAATTCATAATAATAGGTAACAGTGTGATGTAATGAAAAACATAGCAGGAAAAAGTATGTGAACAATGATGTTAAGTAACTGGTGGAACCTGCTTTCGCAGCAACAATCTCAAGCAAACATTATCTGTAGCTGTTGATCAAACCTTCACAACTGGAAGTATTTTGGAACATTCCTCCTTACTGTACTGTTTCAGTTCATTTATATTCTTGGGACTCCTTGCATGAACGGCTTGCTTCAAATCATGCCATAGCATTTCATTAGAGTTCAGGTCAGGTCAGTTGAGTCTCTAACTTGGCCATTCCAAAATGCAAATGTTCTTCTGTATAAGCCAATCTTATGTAGATTTCCTTTTTGTTTTTAGGGTAACTGTCACACTGCATAACCCAACATAATTTAATCATCACATGACGGACTGTTACCCTGGTATTCACCTGCAGAATTTCCTGAATTCCTTTGAATTCATTCATATAATGATTCCAAGCTGTCCAGTCCCAGAGGCAAGAAAGCAGCTTTTGTAGCCTCTTCTATTATTTGGACCCTAAATAACTCTTCTGTGGTCTCCATATTCCACTTCAACAGATCTCTGAATACAAACTCTGTTTTTATTAAAGAGCACCTCTAACCCACACCTCGATGGACATTGGAACACTTACGCCTGATTTCAATTCCTTTGGATTAAGTAATTATCCTGAGGTTCACATACTTTTTCGAGCCTACGCTGTTTATGTTCAAGTTCAAGAAAGCCATGTAAAAGTATACAGCATAAATTTGTGCGTGTTCTTTGTTAAACCACACTGTATTCATCTACACTGCTCCAAAACATTAAGGGAACATGTAATCATTACAGTATAACACCCTGTCAATTAAACTCCAGGGAAATCAATCTGTCCAGTTAGGAAGCATAAGCGATTGTGAATCTATGTCATCTGTTCTGGTGCAAATGAAAGTGACAACAGGTGCACTGGAGAGGCAACAGCAAGACAACCCACAAAAAGGGAATGGTTTTGCAGGTGGTGGCCACAGGCAATTGATCTCTCTACACACTACTGAGTCACATTATGAGTTGCTGTGATGAAATTTACACAAGTTGGAACAGCCTGATTTCTGTGGTTTACTTAGATTTTCGGTGTGAGTTTGAATCCACTGATCTTGCTTTTTATTGACCATTGTTATGTCATTTTGTTCTCAATTAATTACTCAATGTACAGTAAAGATTTTGATCTTTAATATATTCCATTCATCGAGACCCAGTGTGTAACTGAGCACTTTTTTTGAGCAGTGTATTTTTAGGGCATAGATGAAGATTGGACTATATTTGAAGAGCTATTTCTCAAACTCACAACTGTATATTGTAGCAAAAAGAAAAAAAAAACATTGTCTCTCATAAACAAAATAATCGGAACCTCACTTTTTAATTACTTTCTATGCTTTCTCTTCTATCTCCTATTTTCAGTTCATTCCTCAGATGGAGTTTTTGCCGAACATAACGCTAGATGTCATTTCAGAAATGTAGATGAAATAGAATATACTGAAGAAATTTATTTCAACAAGGAGGTGTTGCTATGGTACAACGGCTCCACGGGTATCTGGAAAGGAGACACAAGCAGTAAAAATATTCTTGCTAGTTATTTTAACAACGATCCTAATGACCATTTCTCAAGAAGAGCCATAAAGGATGTTTTGTGTTTGGTAAATGCTAAAGCACTTTATGAGACCCTAAAGAATAATACAGGTAAATACAAATTACTGATACAATTTGAAAAAAATACCTTATTTGATTTATTTCACTTTACACTTGATATATTGTTGAATTTACAATCTTACTGTTGAAATTACACCATAGTACATAACTATATATTAGGTTAAATGTTAAATTAATGTTTAAGCTTACATAAGAATATACACTTAAAATTATAAACACAACACTTGTTTTTGACCCCATTTATCATGAGCTGAATTCAAAGATCTAAGACTTTCTCTATGTACACAAAAGGCCTATTTATCTCAAATATTGTTCACAAACCTGTCTTAGTGAGCACTTCACCTTTGCTAAAATAATCAATCCACCTCACAGGTGTGTCATATCAAGATGCTGATTAGACAGCATGATTATTGCACAGGTGTGCCTTAGGCTGGCCACAATAAAAGGCCACTCTAAAATGTGCCGTTTCACTGTATTGGGGAGTTCCGGGGGGGGTCCGAAAATCTGTCAGTATCTGGTGTGACTACCATTTGCCTCACGCAGTGCAACACATCTCCTTCGCATAGAGTTGATCAGGTTGTTGATTGTGGCCTGTGGAATTTTGGTACACTCCTCTTCAATGGCTGTGCGAAGTTGCTGGATATTGGCAGGACCTGGAACACGCTGTCGTATATGCCGATCCAGAGCATCTCAAACATGCTCAACATGTCCGGTGAGTATGATGGCCATGCAAGAACTGGGATGTTTTCAGTTTCCAGGAATTGTTTAGAGAACCTTGCAACATGGGGCCGTGCATTATCATGCTGCAACATGAGGTGATGGTCGTGGATGAATGGCACAACAATGCGCCTCAGGATCTCGTCACCGTATCTCTGAGCATTCAAAATGCCATCAATAAAATGCACCTGTGTTCGTTGTCCATAACACACGCCTGCCCATACCATAACCCCACCGCCACTATGGGCCACTCGATCCACAACATTGACATCAGCAAACCGCTCACCCACACAACGCCATACAAGTCTGCCATCTGCCCTATACAGTGAAAACCGGGATAATTAGTGAAGAGAGCACCTCTCCAAAGTGCCAGACGCCATCGAATGTGAGAATTTGCCCACTCAAGTCGATTACGACGTTGAACTGCAGTCAGGTCGAGACCCCGATGAGGACGACAAGGATGCAGTTGAGCTTGCCCATACCATAACCCTACCGCCACTATGGGCCACTCGATCCACAACATTGACATCAGCAAACCGCTCACCCACACAACGCCATACAAGTCTGCCATCTGCCCTATACAGTGAAAACCGGGATAATTAGTGAAGAGAGCACCTCTCCAAAGTGCCAGACGCCATCGAATGTGAGAATTTGCCCACTCAAGTCGATTACGACGTTGAACTGCAGTCAGGTCGAGACCCCGATGAGGACGACAAGGATGCAGTTGAGCTTCCCTGAGACGGTTTCTGACAGTTTGTGCAGAAATTCTTGTTGCAGCAGCTGTCCGGGTGGCTGGTCTCAGACGATCTTGGAGATGAAGATGCTGGGCTGGCGTGGTTACACGTGGTCTGCGGGTGTGAGGCCAATTGGATGTACTGCCAAATTCTCTGAAGCGCCTTTGGAGACGTCTTATGGTAGAGAAATTCACATTCAATTCATGGGCAACAGCTCTGGTGGACATTCCTGCAGTCAGCATGCCAATTGCACGCTCCCTCAAAACTTGCGACATCTGTGGCATTGTGCTGTGGGATGGAACTGCACATTTTAGAGTGGCTTTTATTGTGGCCAGCCTAAGGCACACCTTTGCAATAATCATGCTGTCTAATCAGCATCTTGATATGCCACACCTGTGAGGGGCAAAAACAAGTGTTGCGTTTATAATTTTGTTCAGTGTATATTAAATAACTATAAATTACTACTAATAAATAGTTTAAAATATTATTTTATTTTTATTTGAATTCCTTCCTCACTGATTCATTGCCCTCTTGTGCAGTTAAGCCAAATGTCAGACTGAAGTCAGTGGAGCACTCCAGTAATAGACACTCAGCCATGCTTGTGTGCAGCGCTTATGATTTCTATCCTAAAACCATCATGATAACATGGTTGAGGAACGGACAGAAGGTGAACTCAGATGTGACCTCCATAGAGGAAATGTCCAATGGGGACTGGAGCTACCAGATCCACTCATACCTGGAGTACACACCCACAGCTGGAGAGATAATCACCTGTATGGTGGAGCATTACAGCCTCCCTGAGCCTCAGCTACATGACTGGGGTAAGATGAGCCCAATGCAATATCAACTCTTAAGGCCTAAAGCCTATGCACTTATGGACATTGGAGAGGATTTGATTGCAAGAAATATGGTGAATACACCAAGCCTGAAGGCAAGGTGGAACTATTACTGTATTACCTATACCTTTCAAGGCCTTTCAGATCTCCCCAAGTGCATAGAGAGTAGGTTTTATGTATACATTTTGGGTTCAAAGTGTTGTGAGACCTTGGCCCCATCTCAAATGGAGCCTTCAAAACCTGCACTCTGTGATCTGAGAAGGATTTACAGGTGTAAGAAAGGTTGTCAGTCCTGGCTAGGGTGCCTATAGGCATCTCTGTGCTCAGCCTTTTGAATGTCCCTAATTAGAGACAGCTGCCCCACGTTGCCTCTAATTGGGGACCCAACTTAAGTTGCCTTCCAATCCTTTAGTTTGTGGTAGATTCTTTATGGCGGTAGTGCTTCGGTTTGCCACTTCTTATGTCATTTTTGTGGTTAATAAAATAATTTTTCCCTACTCTCGCTCTGCACATCATGTCCTGCCTACCTTCGACCATGACATAATCACCAAAGAAAAATGGTTTCATTCAAAAGAGGAGGTGGTTTCTCAATTCAATAATCTCACTTTATTTCCTATTGTTTACTATTCTAAATAATGGCAGGTTAAAGATAATTAATCTCAACACAGAACCTGCCCCTTATTGAAATTGACAGAGTGGTTACAGGGTTGGATGCTTGTGTTATTTCAGACCCCTCGATGCCCAAGTCTGAAATGAATAAAATTGTGATTGGAATATCTGGACTACTGTTGGGGTTGGTCTTTATAGCAGCTGGACTGATCTACAACAGGAAGAATTCTACTGGTGAGGAGCTGCATGTCTCAACAGACTGATGTAGAATGGATATTTATTAAATAATCACATTTATTCTATAAGGCCCCTTTTACATCAGCAGTCACACAGTGTTTTTACAAGCTGTGCTCAAAAGTTTGCATACCCATGGAGAATTGGTAATATATGTAGTGTAAAGGAAACATGAGTGATTAGGCAAAACACAACTGTAGGTCAGAACAGAATGGCACAATCATAAAACACATGGCAACAAAGAAAAAAAATGAACTGACCCCAGTTCAAAAGTCTGTATACCCTTAGTTCTGAATACTGTGTATTTCCCCCTTTAGCATCAATGACAGCATGGATTATTTTGTAATAGTTGTCTATGAGGCCCTGAATTCTTGCAGATGGTATAGCTGCCCATTCGTCTTGGCAAAATGCCTCCAGGTCATGCAAAGTCTTTGGTTGTCTTGCATGAACAGCACGTTTGAGATCTCCCCAGAGTGGCTCGATGATATTAAGGTCAGGAGACTGTGATGGCCACTCCAGAACCTTCACCTTTTTCTGCTGTAACCACTGGAGGGTCAACTTGGTCTTGTGCTTTAGGTCATTGTCATGCTGGAATGTCTAAGAGCGTCCCATGCAAAGCTTTCATTCAGAATAATGCAAATAGTCTGCCAGTATTTTCTGATAACATGCTGCATTTATCTTGCCATCAATTTTCACAAGATTCCCCATGCCTTTAGAGCTCACACACTCCCAAAACATCAGTGAGCCACCACCATGCCTCACAGTGGGGATGGTATTCTGTTCACTATTGGTCTTGTTGACCCCTCTCCAAACATAATGCTTATGGTTGTGACCATAAAGCTCTATTTTGGTCTCATCACTCCAAATAACAGTGTTCCAGAAGCTTTGAGGCGTGTCAAGGTATTGTCAGGCATGTTGTAACTGAGCTTTTTTGTGGCATTTGCGCAGTAAAGTCTTCTTTCGATCATGGAGCTAATATTTGTTCAAGTATTGTCGTCTTTTGTTCCTTGAAACAACCATACTGTCTTTTTCCAGAGCAGCCTATATTTCTCCTGAGGTTACCTGTGGGTTTTTCTTTGTCTCCCGAAACAATTCTTCCTGCAGTTTTGCCTGAAATCTTTCTTGGTCTACCTGACCTTGTCTTAGTATCAAGAGATCCACAAATTCTCCACTTCTTAATAAGTGATCGAACAGTACTGTCAGGCATTTGCAAGGCTTTGGATATCTTTTATTATCCTTTTCCATCTTTATAAAGTTAAATTGCCTTACCCAGGTCTTTTAACAGTTCTTTTCTGCTCCCCATGGCTCAGTATCTAGCCTTCTCAGTGCATCCACATGAGAGCTAACAAAGTAATTGACTATTTATACAGATAGACTAATTGCAATTTAAAAAGCCACAGGTGTGGGAAATTAACCTTTAATTGCCATTTTCACCTGTGTGTGTCACCTTGTGTTTCTGTAACAAGGCCAAACATTCAAGGGTATGTAAACTTTTGACCAGAGCCATTTGGGGGATTTCTGTTATCATTGTGATTTAAAAAGGAGCCAAACAACTATGTGATAACAAATGGCTTCATATGATCACTATCCTTAAATAAAGGCAGTTTTTTTGCATGATCAGTCATATTTTCAAAATCAATGTCAAAATTTCACAATTTCTGACAGGGTATGCAAACTTATGAGCACAACTGTAAAGATATCCAACCTAAAACCCAGAAGAGCAAGCAAGAACAACAAATATGTTGACAGGCGTCAGACATCACTACACTACTATACTGCAATCCAGCTGCACCCATATCATAGACCGTGGTCATTTTACATAATAATATAATATGTTAATTGTAATTTTAACATTTTAACAACAATAAAATGTTCTATTTTCTCTATCCATCTCTGAACAGTGCTGATTCCGGTGAGAACAAGTGATGACATGGGTCCCTCTAGTGGTTGAACGGTTTGTTTGGATTTCAAAGCTCAACGAGATAATTGATGTAGTAATTTTCCCTTAACTTCTGAAAGCCTAACTTTCTGATGAGTAAAATAACTCAGCTGTTAAAGAATATCAAAGTGAGTTAAGAATATTTTTGTTATTGACAAGTCTTCAGGATCTTTTTTTTTTATGAGCTTGGGAATTTTTATTTTGAATTTGTGTTGATTGATAAAACTTTACTGCACGGATTGTGAAATGTAAAGATACATAATTGTATTTATTTTCGTGTAATAGCAGATACTTATATAACATATTTAAAATAAAACTATGTTTTCCAGACTTCACAGAATAATGGATAACACTGCATAAGTATACATGAATAAACATGTATTAAAGCCTTGTTTACGTTAGATTACAACTTGTCATTACAGCGTGTCCTATTCACTGAAATCATTGGTCAGGACAATTGACACACTGGTCCAATCTCAATGTCCACACTCACGGACTTTGAAGCGCATTCTCGCTAAATCTGTGAGGGTTTATGGCTGTCCCACTGTCAAATCGTCAAGAGCGCCCGGGCTCTTTCACAGACATTTATGCATTTATGCAGACTTTGCCGGAGGGAATTGCCCACAGTTCATAGCGTTGTGACGGGATTACCGGGGAAAGGCCAGATTCGAGAGAGAAATCCCGGAAAGCCCGCTTTATAAGATAAGGTAAACTGCACTACATTAACAAGGATTTATGATAGCACATGGAACACATGAAATCAGAGGAATGTAATCACCTTATTACACCTAGTATATTCAACTATTTATTTTAGTTCTTGCTTAACAATGCTGTTTTGACCAAAAATAGTACAGTGATTATTGACAAATATAGATTGTTATTGACATTACCTCTTGTCCACTCTGTAGGTCTAGAGCCTGCAAGACGTATAAATCCGGCAGTCGGTCTATTAAGTGCCTTGGCCGTGAAGAAAGTAAAAAACGTAAAACAAAAAGTCCCAAACCCACAATAGTGTGCAGCTTATTTCAGCATCGTCAAGGTAACATGATTAAGTGGTTAAGTGCTGTCCCATTACTATTTATAGCATTTTGAGCCCTTGCAGCCTCTTGCACTCAATCATTTACCAGGTGACGTCTGTGAGGGTTCAGGGGGGACATTGGGATTGGGCCAATGACAAGTACACAAACAATGCTTCCACCCTGACTGAACACAAGAGCAGACATATATAGGTTGGGGCTAAGGAGCAGGTGAAAACAATGAAGACTAATGCAGTAAAACCCTGCATCAACCACTCCATCCTCTGCACTCAATTTGCACGTTCTGTTTGTTCTTTGCTAGACATAGAAATATGTTATTCCCCCGGTACTGCCAGTAGGAAAACAGTCATCCTTTTTTTCCCCCAAACTAGTTTAGTACTGATGATTTCATGAAACAACGGAATGGCGGGCGGGTGCAGGTGACCCACACATCACTAACAGCTGTGTGTTGGCTACCAAAATCAATTTAGAATTTCATCTTTCCTTTGATAAGGAGAAATGTTCCAGTAGAAAACCCCAACAGACCCAGAGTCAGGCCAACGCCACAAAATATAGCAGGACCACCCCTGGACTCACTGACCTCAGTCTCTGTGGGAAAAGAAGAGAGATGCCATAAGTTAGGGTAAACCATTAGTGATTAGACAGAAAGATAACAATAATTAATCACACACTAAAATATCTGAACGTATAAGTACTTAAGAGTATACCCACCCCAGGTTCTGGTCTGGTGTTCTTCTAGTGCAGTGTGCTTCACAGTGCAGGCGTAGAGGTCCCCGTCCTTTGGAGTAAAACTCAGGGTGGAGAACTGATGGAAGGTTCCATCTGTATTAGGACGGTAGCTACTGAGAGCAGCTTCCTCCGTCACATCCTTGCCATTCTTGGTCCAGTTGACGTTTATAGGCGGGGGGAAGAAACCATTGACAAAGCAGATAAGAGTGTTGTTCTTTCCCAGCTCTACCTCATTCCTGGTGTAAATGGAGCTCTTAGGGGCATCTGGGGGCCACATAAACAACAGAAACAAAAGACGTGTGCATAGTTCAAACCCTTGTGGACAAGGTGTCATAAGCATTTGCAATGTAACAGTAAAATAAGTGATTACCAATGATTAACAAACCAATCCAATAATAGTAAGGTTATGTTGCACTCCAAGGATGGACAACCAAACTCTCATCAGCGAGGAGACTATTAACACTTTCACAGTTACGTTTGAGGCAACAAAAAAAGCTCGAAACTGGCGAATTTGCTGGTGGCGAAATTGCAGGTGCAGCAGTAACAAAAACTGCAAAATGATTCAATGTACCAGCGAAACATTCTCAAAAATCACGACAGCATATACCAAACATGGATTGACCAATTTAATTGGACAGTTGTTTAATGGCCCAGATGTATATCCTCAAAATAATTAAATCAGAATGACTGTGTCTCAGTTAATCAGTCTCAACCAAAACTGGGAAAATGTGGGAGATTTAAATTTTTGCTTTGAGGAACACTGACGTCCCATGGCCTGAATCCCAAAGCTCAGCTTCACACCGCACCAATTGTTTGTCAAGGGTAAATTGTCACCGTAAATGAATGGGAGATGCACTTCCACAACGCTTGGCCACAGTAGGTGTGTTTTGAGGTATCCATTCCCTTACCACGGCTAAGCACCATGGAGACGCCTCGGACGCTATGAAGGGAATGCTTGAGGACGTGTTGGCCCAAGAGTACCATTAATACATCCAAATCTTCACAACATTTTTTATTGAAATTGTATTGAATATTGTTCATTTGGCAGCATGTTGTGTTTTCTCTTCAGCACAGCTTGTTTATCTGAATCATGCTCCTATTAGTAAATCGGTTTATTTTCGGTTTATTTTCAATAAACCTTGAAAATATGAATGTAGGACATACTATCCCTTTAATAATTTAAGTTACTGTGCTCCGGGGATATTCAACGCCTTGGAAATATTTTTATTATCTACCCATTATTGTTGCTTTTGAAAAAACAGATTTGTTTTGAAGGAATCCTTATCTTTGTTTTTGTTAGGAATTGTACTAAACAACTGTGAGACCTCCCTGACAGGTGGAGATGTTATTTTTCTCTCAGTCATTATTATTAGTTTTTCGTTGGCAAAAACTGTGAACAATTTTGGGATATGCTGTATAATGGTTGGTAGTTTTTCACAAGCTAATGCAAATAAATTAAATGGGTTACCTTTGACTTGTGGTATACTGGGTACTGCGTTTCTTCCCCATTCCAGACGCTCCTTGCACCGCCGTATACTCAGTTTAGCATACTGATACTGCACTGATGGACTTTCTATACCCGACAATGAACCTGGCATCTTTGTCTCCACCATTTCCTTCTCGTAGTTACTAAAGAACATTTCATCTCCATCCAACATCACTACCACCTTAGTATCACCTGATTCAAAGCATCCAACGGCACCAATCACTTCGTGTTCAACTGAAATGGAAATAGAAACACAGACATCCTATGTCAAATAAATTAATCTTGTCAGTATTTCTTTGGGAAAATCTATGACCGTTATTCACATGTCAGCATTAGTAGTGTATAATTCCAAGCTCAAATGAAAGATAAACATAAGATAACTTTAAGGCATGTGTATTTTGGTTTCAGTACTAACACTGTTAAATGGTTTAGAAAGGACTTTTTAGATCGGACTCAGTGTGTGCATGCAGAGGGCCACAAATCAGATTTTCTTGCGATAGCTAAAGGAGTCCCCCAGGGTTCCATTTTGGGACCTATTCTGTTCTCTATTTTTATAAATGATAAGGACATTCAACAAAAAATACACTTTTATGCTGATGACACTTTATACACATACTCCCTCTGTAGTAAAGACGGTGCAATAGCTTCAGACTGCATTTCAGTCATTACAAATTTATCTTCTAAATGTAAAATTGGTACAACATTCTCAGAAAACAAAGTTTATGATATTTTCAAAAACTTGCATACAGTTGCTTGGTGATTTTTGCATTTTTACGTCTGATGGTAAATCCATTGAAAGGTATGTGGATAGAGCTTTTATTCAGTGTTCATATTGCTAATCTAGTTAGGAAGCTTAAAGTGAAGATCAGTTTTTATTTTAGAAATAAATCGTGCTTTACTTTTAATGCAAAAAAACTTGTGGAAGCTACTTTTATCTAGCGGTGATCGATTATGGTGATATATTATATATGCATGCAGCCTCCTCTATCCCACGGAGCCTTGATTCAGTGCATCACGCATCTCTACGTTTTATTACAAATGCAAAGTCCCTCACTCACCACTGCATTCTTTATGATTTGGTGGGTTGGACATCACTGACCACCCCCAGACAACAGCACTGGTGTGTTTTTATCTACAAAGCGATGTTAGGTAAACCTCCAGCATACCTCTGTACCCTTATCTGATTCTAAATGGTTGACTTAATAAATGTTTAATAGATGTTACACAACATACATAACCTGTCATGAATACACTGACATGGGATGAGGTTCCAAGTGTTGGAGCGCTGTGTGTTTATTATGTTTCATAATAAACACACTCAATCCACCAATCCAAAGACCGGGTTTTAAGGCATGTGCTGAAATGGTACACGGGTGAGCAATAATCAGCGGGAGCAAAAGATCACAAAGGGCTAGGCAGAGACACATCCGTGTCTGTGAAACCAGCCCTAGGAGTAATACACGGAAAAGCCTAGTAGAGTCGCAAAACAAACAATACCTCACAAAGGAACTAAGGACAGAACAGAATATAAAGGGTAGCAAGGTACAGGTGGTAATTAAACACAGGTGATCAATTTCAGGTGATGAGGGGCGTGTTTGGACATGTCGGCAAGACGGAGAGCTGAGTGACGGCAGGGAACCAGTAGAGGGCATGACAATCGTAGTGAGTGCAGATGACATGAAGGAACGTCTGGTTGAGATACAAACTATTTCTCATCACAACATTATTTTTATTACCTGTGTTAATAGCGAGGGATACATTTAAATCCCTGCGTGATAAGTAAAGTCCATAGAGATAATTCATTATTTATTCCTTTGTTGACGAGAAACATATTTTTGCCGAGCCCACAGCATTTTTATGTTTATCTTTCATTTGAGCCAATGGAACAATGCGCAACTAATGTCAACAAGTGAATATCTGACTAAGGAGTTAAGGTCAAAGCTGGGGAAAACAATGATCTAGACAAATGACATACACATGCTAAGGCTGGTATTGCATATTAAGGAAACTCAAAAGTGCAGGTTATATTTCACCTGTTAACCCACACAGGCACATTTCTGTTTAATAATTTAAAAGGATAAAAATAAAGGACTTACCATCAGCGAAGGAACAAATAATTCCACTTAAAATCAAAATAATAACAGAAAAGTTCATCTTTAAACTGTGTTTTTGAGAGTATTGTTAACAAACTCCCTCAGACTGTGGGGAAACGTACATAATGGAGGAACCAATGATACTTCACTGTTTATTAAAAACCAATGAGAAACATTTAATCTATTCTAACACCAAAGTAGATAGGTAGAATATACATGGTGGGGTTCAAGGAACACTTCATCTGGGTGCCAACTATGTAAAGCATGTAAGCAATGTTTTATTCAGAAGCCATAACAACGTGCCTCAATCACCAACCACTTATGTAGTTTCCATGAAGATTCTGACATTGGGATTTGGTCTTAGGTAACTGTAATGGAGGAATTAAGGACTGTATATTTAGTGTTGCTTAATCTTTTGTGTTCGCTCCCCAGTGCTGGTAGGAGCACAGATAACAGAAAGGGTATGAATCCAGTTTAGGGGTTTTAATGAAAATGCTGATGCAATTATAAAAATGCTGATGCAGTCAAAGTAGCCACCAACTTATTCAGCCATGTACCTTTGAACCATTATGAGCAACCAGTGAATTGAAAAAAATTCCAGTGTCCTGGAGTTTCATAGTAAACACCTACTGGAAACACATGACAGCGTTTAACACCTGCAGAGGTGTGGTTCGAGTTTTATACTTGCTGCCAATTACTTAGCTTTTTCCTCATTCAGTTTCCTCATTTCTGAGGAAGACAGACCTGTTTTAACTCTGAGGTGTAAACATGTCTGTGCTGAAATTCCTCTCCCTCCATCTGGTTCTCCTTTTCTCTGTGCACGCAGTGGGTAAGAACAGACATTTTATTTAAAATTCATTATCAATGGAGTACTGACACAGGCGGGAGTACAGTATCAATCCTTAACGATCAGAACTCAGACACTCAAGATTGATAAGTATCTCACTATATAACAGTGTCTGTTTTCAATCACTTTCTGTTTTCATTTCAGTGTTTCCCACCGACGGAAATTTTGCTGAACTTCATGCCAGGTGTCGGTTCAGAAAAAAATATGACATTGAATATATTGAAGAAAATTATTTCAACAAGAAGAAGATGTTATTCTACAACACCACCAAGGATTATTGGATAGGATACACACCCTCTGGAACAGATCTTGCAAACATATTTAACAAAGATCCTTATCACAAAGATGCAAAAAGAGCTGCAAAGGACATTTTGTGTGTGGCCCACGCTGATCCATTGTACAACTTCCTACAAAATTATACACGTAAATACAAATTTCTTCCATATTATTGAAAATATCAAAGAGCAGTAGTTATTACACTGATAACTGATAGTTATTACACTGATTATAAATATTAGGTAACAGCATAAATTAGCATTCAGTCAATTGAAAACAAACTAAATAATTTACAATTCTTATGTTTTTAGTCATCGTTTTTATTTCCCTCTTCTGCAGTTACGCCGCACATCCGTCTGAGGTCAGTGAAGCCGACGGGTACTAGACACTCAGCCATGCTCGTGTGCAGCGCTTATGACTTCTACCCCAAAACCATAATAATGACCTGGTTAAAGAACAAACGGGCAGTGACCTCTGATGTGATCTCTACTGAGGAAATGTCCAATGGAGACTGGAGCTACCAGATCCACTTATATCTGGAGTACACGCCCACAGCTGGAGAGATAATCACCTGTATGGTGGAGCACATCACCCTCACTGAGCCTCAGCTGTATGACTGGGGTAAACGTTTGATTTTCCACTGACTCCTTACCTTTATGTTGATTGCATGGTGTGTGTGAGTCTTACAGCAAAAACCTAACACATTCACGTGTTCCAGAGTGTGTAGATCCAACCATTTGGTCAAGGCAATAGTACACTGATGAGCCAAAACATTCTGACCACTCACAGGTGAAACAAAAAACGTTGATCATCTCCTGACAAGGGGCACATGTCAAGATCTGGGTTGATTAGACGGTAAGCGAACAAAAGTGCGTCAAAAGTGCCTACAATGGGCAAACAAGCATTGGAACTGGACCTTGGAGCAGTGGAAGAAGGTTGCCTGGCCCGACGAGTTGATGGTTTTCTTTTACATCAGGTGGAAGGCTGTGTACGTTTGCCTGGGGAAGTGATGGCACCAGGCTGCACTGTCGGAAGCCGACAAACCAATGGAGTAGGTGGAGATCTCAATCTGATTGAGTGTCTATGGGATGTGCTAGACCAACAAGTCCGATCCACAGCAGCTCCCCCTCGCAACTGGAAGGACTTGAAAGCTCTGCTGCTAATGTCTTGGTGCCAGATACCAGATGACCCCTTCAGGGGTCTTGTAGAGACCATGCCTTGGTGGGTTGGCACTGTTTTGGCAGCAGGCAGAGGACCAACAGTGGTTATAATGTTTTGTCTCATCAGTTAATAGTGTATCTTATGTAGAACTAATTGAAGCAAACTGTTGACAAATGTCAACTTGTCCTGATGAGATATACACAGTAACCAAAACGACGAGCCAGGGTAGGGGTAAAAGAAACACATCAATTTAAAGTGTTTCTTAAACTCCTCACAAGATAAATTAATGGCAAATTGCGAAAAGAGACAGTACAGTGGGGAAAACAAGTATTTGATACATTGCCGATTTTGCAGGTTTTCCCACTTACAAAGCATGTAGAGGTCTGTAATTTTGATCATAGGTACTTTTCAACTCCAGAAAATCACATTGTATGATTTTTAAGAAATTAAATTGCATTTTATTGCATGACATAAGTATTTGATACATCAGAAAAGCAGATCTTAATATTTGGTACAGAAACGTTTGTTTGCAATTACAGAGATCATACGTTTCCTGTAGTTCTTGACCAGGTTTGCACACACTGCAGCAGGGATTTTACATTACAATGTGCTACCAAAACGTATAATACATTAAGAATTGGCTAAAACGTAACATATCTTACAAATGCTCTTACAACGTGTAATATGTTACGAATGCCATTAAAACGTATAAAATGATACAAACACCAGACAAACGTATTATATTTTACAAACGGTATGAAAATGTTGCACACAATAAGCAACATGTGTTTTGAACTGGCAACATTCAGGTCTGAAGGCACACACCCTACCCACTGCTCCACACAAGGTTTATGGGCATCAGTGGACGAGTAATGGTCTTACCAAGGTCCCTAAAACATGTAATAAATGCATTTTAACGTTACAGTTAATGTTAGGTATCACATCACTGGGGTTAAGGTTAGGCTTAATGTTAGATATCACAGCACTGGGGTTAAGGTTAGGGTTAATGTTAGATATCACAGCACTGGGGTTAAGGTTAGGGTTAATGTTAGGTATCACAGCACTGGGGTTAAGGTTAGGGTTAATGTTAGATATCACAGCACTGGGGTTAAGGTTAGGGTTAATGTTAGATATCACAGCACTGGGGTTAAGGTTAGGGTTAATGTTAGATATCACAGCACTGGGGTTAAGGTTAGGGTTAATGTTAGATATCACAGCACTGGGGTTAAGGTTAGGATTAATGTTAGATATAACAGCACTGGGGTTAAGGTTAGGGTTAATGTTAGATATCACAGCACTGGGGTTAAGGTTAGGGTTAATGTTAGGTATCACAGCACTGGGGTTAAGGTTAGGGTTAATGTTAGATATCACAGCACTGGGGTTAAGGTTAGGGTTAATGTTAGATATAACAGCACTGGGGTTAAGGTTAGGGTTAATGTTAGATATCACAGCACTGGGGTTAAGGTTAGGGTTAATGTTAGATATCACAGCACTGGGGTTAAGATTAGGGTTAATGTTAGATATCACAGCACTGGGGTTAAGGTTAGGGTTAATGTTAGATATCACAGCACTGGGGTTAAGGTTAGGGTTAATGTTAGGTATCACAGCACTGGGGTTAAGGTTAGGGTTAATGTTAGATATCACAGCACTGGGGTTAAGGTTAGGGTTAATGTTAGATATAACAGAACTGGGGTTAAGGTTAGGGTTAATGTTAGATATAACAGCACTGGGGTTAAGGTAAGGGTTAATGTTAGATATCACAGCACTGGGGTTAAGGTTAGGGTTAATGTTAGATATCACAGCACTGGGGTTAAGGTTAGGGTTAATGTTAGATATCACAGCACTGGGGTAAAGGTTAGGGTTAATGTTTGGGGTAAGGTTAGAAAAACAAAACATTTTATGTTAAAGTTTGTTTAGGGTTAGGTATCACAGCACTGGGGTTCAGGATAGGGTAGGGTTGGGCAATATTTTTCACTGGGGGGCCACATGAAAATGTCAGAGAACATTGCGGGCCAAATTACTTTTTTGACCAACATGCTTAAAAGACACACAGCATAACTAACTCTGTTTTCTTATATTTATGCATATTTCTATTCTATGCAACACCATTTAATTTACTTTAACAATGTTTTTGTATTATACTCTGTTAACAACTGTTATTATGGCAGGCAAAAGCCTAAGAAATTCCTTTTCAAGGTTATTACTCAACGGAAATGTTGCAAAACATATTTGCCTAAAATGTAACTTTCAATTTAACAGAGTAGTCTAGATTACATAAGGTATATTGTTAACAACAGTTTTTAGGGCAGCCATAAGTCTATGAAATCAAGATTTCAATGCAAATGTTGGTATTATTGCCTGTTAATTAACTTCATACAGTATCTTTTTTGTCCTACATGCTTTTAACGACAGCTATTACGCCAGCCCAGACCCAAGAAATCAACTTCTAGGGCCACTCACTCAATTTGAACAGGAGAGCCTCGTATGGGCGGTGTGAGGTGAAGTGAGGAGTCATTTCTGTTGAAGCAGTGTGCGATACTGCTGCAAGATGTTCGTCTGTGAGGCTGGTTCTATGCTTGGACTTGTTGAATTTTAGCATCGGGTGACAGTTTTTTGTATTTGGACTCTTGTATTTTGTATTTTGGACGCAATTTGTACTGTTTAACAAAAAACCAGGCAAGCCTAGTTCAGCTGGCCTGCAATAATAAATGAAGATCGCTGACATCCTCCCAGAGAATCAAACCTTCAGCTCCCACATGAGATCAACATCATTAACCACTACACCACTGAGCTATACATTTGCTGGGTGTCAGTATAGCCTCTTGACATTATATAATTTTGTCACGCAGTAATATCACTCAGTTTGAATATCGCTCATTTGAAGACATTGCATCAATTGCGTATATTATGAACAATTTACAACGTACGTGAGTGGATTGTGGTGCTGATCCATACGTGTCATAGCAACGCAAATAGCTTGTTTCAACTTAAAAGTATTTTAAACAGACAGTATGATACTACTGTACTTATTTACTTATTACTGGGAGTGCCACAAGATAATTTTCAGGGAGTTGGCTTCGCCGGCCCTCCCCCCAACAATTTTGTGGTGACGAGGTAGCACAGTACTTCCCCAATCTGTCACAAATACTGGCATACTAACCGAATATAATCTAAAAAGTATGGACTTTCCCTTAACTCACGCACGCTCTCAAAAGAGCTCTGCAGAGCTCGTCAAGTCTTTTTTATTTTGTATTATTTTTAAAGTTTTGGACATATCACGGGACGGATAGAATGACTCAACGGGCCGGATCCGGCCTGGGGCCTTATCTTATCTTGCCCAGGTCTGGGTTAGGGTTAAGGTTATAGGTATCACAGCACTGGGGTTAAGGTTAGGATTAAAGTTTGTGTTATGGTTAAAAAGAAAATCACTTGTAACTTATTGATGTTGTTACCCCACTACTCGCGCTCATTTAACAGGAGGTTCCTGTTTGGAGCAGAGGATAGCTCATTTGTCTGTGGAGTTGGAGGACTGGGGTTTGAAACACAGCCTACCTTTTTTTCTGGACTTTTACTGAAATGTTACCAGTCCTCTGAGACCAGGTTGAAACAACTGATTAACAGTAGTTTTTTCCTGTGTTGTTGCAGACCCCTCGATGCCTAAGTCTGAAAGGAATGAGATAGTTATCGGTGTTTTTGGACTGCTGCTGGGGGTGGTCTCTGTAGCAATGGGATTGATCTACTACAAGAAGAAATCTACTGGTGAGGAGCCACGGGCCTCAGCATTTATTCAGAAGACCATTACATATGAGTCTTCCTTAGACAGGCATCAGACAGACTGGCTACACTGACACCCATTTGAATTGTCATCGCAGACCATGTCAATTGTTAATTGTGCATGGAGCAAAGAACACATTATAATAGAAATAAATGTTGGTTTCTCTTATTGTTTTCTGTCTCTCTCAATCCTGTCGCTCCTGTTTCTCTAATTTCTGTTTGTTTATCTTCACAGGGCTGATGCTGGTGCCAACAGGTTATGACATGGATCCCTCCAGTGGTTAAACTGTTCAAAGTTTTGGTGTTGAATGCTCAACTAGGGTTTGAACTGTAATGTTTATGGTTCAGTTTTGGAGGTTGATTCTCACCTTACAAACTCGGACGACGCTGTTCAATTCCACCGCCCTCCACTGGACCTGTGGGGTAATCTACATGCAGGATAGGAATCTATCTTGCAATAATGCGGGTTTCTACAATGCAAAATAGCTTTTTATATAGACCTTATTTTGAGAAAGCACTATCAACACTGAAGCAAAATGTTTCTCACCTCTACTTGATGTAAATAAAAATAAACGACGTGTCACAACATATTATCAGCGCCCCATGTGGTTCCTAAGCTTTTTTGGTTACTGAACCACAGACCGATTTTTTCCCCCAGTAATATTATATTGCTGCAGCATGGGTTTGATATTTGATCTACAGCTATTTCCGCAAAACTATCTGAGATGTACACACATGGAATATATCTAACGAAGCATTGAAATTCCCTAAATATTTTTGTACAAATAAAAAGGTACATTTTCATTTGACCTTTATAAGCAGTGGTTCATAAAAGAAAAATAAATATATATATATATATATATATATAATGTGACAAAGTGAACTGTATGCATTAAATGCATCATATGATTAAAATATAAGATTAAACTTTATTAGTTTTTAAAGGGGAACAAAACGCATTTCTGGAATTTTTTTCAGGCATTAAATCTCTGATTTATATTTTACTGTATCTGTTAAAGCAACCTGGGGAAGACTTAATGTGTAAAAACCAAATTTGTTTAATATGTTACATTACAGAAAATATTTCATTGTGCTATATACACTGCTCAAAAAAATGTATAAGGGAACATGTAATCATTACAGTATAACACCATGTCAGTTAAACCTCAGGGAAATCAATCAGTCCAGTTAGGGAGCATAAGCAATTGTGAATCAGTGTCACCTGTTTTGGTGCAAATTAAAGTGACAACAGGTGCACTGACAAATCTATAACCCCTCATCACATACACACACAACCCTCAACAGGACAAAATCTTGCAACTTACATATTTTCTTTTGTAATTTATGAATCCTCAGTCTTCTGTTTTTATGTTAAGTCCACTGTTCTTATTTGTTTTTATTTCCCTTATTTTGTTTAAATTGTTGCACCAATGGTAACAACAAATTCCTTGTTTGTTGTTAAAATTACTTGGCAATAAAACTCTGATATAGAATCCCTCCAGATCCTTCAGATTCCAAGGTCAGCGTTTGTGGGGACTGGGATGACCATGACAAAACCTTGATTCTGTGGTCAGTGTTAACTTTGAGGTGTGCTTTGGATCATTGTCCTGCTGGAAGATTCAACTCCGGCCACATTTAAGCGTCCGGGCAGAGACAGTAATGTTTTGATTTCATATCTGAAGGTGCTTGATGGAGCCCTATCAAGTTGTCCAGGGCTTTGCAAGTGAAACAACCCCACAACATCAAAGCTCCACCAGCATAGTGGGATGAGGTGCTTTGGAGACTTTCTGACTGCCACTCAAACCAGCCTCCTCACTGTGCATGCAGTCAATATAGACAGACAGTTGCTTCTTAATTATTGGCCTGGTGGTGTAAATGGGCATTTTCAACCTTAAACTATTTTCAAATAGCCATTTCCTGATTTGTGCAGCTTAACTACATTTTGTCACACATCATTACTGTATTCTCAAGTCTTTCACATATAAAATGATGACTATGGGAATTTGTGTGGTGTGATATCTCATATTTATACCCCAGTGTTACAGGAAGTCAAGGCTTTCCACTTAATTGATTCTGATTACTCAATGGAACTTCAAAACTTCAAATGTAAATAGAAATATACTTCAGTAAAATTTTATTCTGAAGAATTTCTAGGGGTGCTAATTATTGCAGTATATATGTTTTGGAGAAAAATATTTATATTATTTACATCACATTTATTTTTTACAATGATTTTACTTCAATTTAAACAGGTGATTAGACATCTCATACACTATACAATAGTCCTGAGCACTAGTGATGGCCAAACAGGGCTTCATTAGTGTTATTTTAGCAGCTGGCTGCACTCAGATTTTCTTTATTACAATAAAAGCCATCATTGAAATGTATATGACAATAAGGTTAACAATCTAGTTTGTAAAAAAGAACAGACAAGAACAATAGTGGAAAAGACATTAAAATGTACAGACTAGATTGTTAACTACATTGCTTTATATAGTTCAATGATTGCTTTTATTTTGAAAAATAAAATCTAAGTTGGCGCTGCTTGCATAATATCCTGCTGCTAGAAGAACGGCAATGAAGCCTCTTATGGCCATCACTACTGAGCACTGTCAGTTAAACACAACCAAGTTTAACCTTTCTTAAAATCTCTTCCAGGACTTAGCGTGCACCATAGATGGAGCTGTAATGGCTTGTGAGGTTTCCCTTGTTTTAGCTCCACCTCACTCTCCCTGAACAAGGAAGCTGTTCACTTTGACCGACTGGTCAACAAAGAGATATTCATAGGCATATACACATTTCAATGTTTATATTACATTAATTCTACATTAATCAATTCTACATAAACCAGCATATGATGTGTAAGTAACAAGATTTTTCTGTGTGTGGTTGAAATCTGGCCAGTTTTACTTCCTAGCAACCCATGTATTGAATCTCCCTATTGGCTGCACAGCAGTAAAAATGAAGTAGATTTATCTAACTCAAAACTTCCCCTCAGAGAAAATTCTGTTCACTGCATTCTCACACACTCGGATGAGCTTCAAGATGAACTATTTTGTGATTTTACTTATCATTTGTGCATCCACAGAAAGTAAGAGCTTGGTGTGTGTGTGTTGTCCTATTGTAAATGTATAAATTGCTCTTTTGTTTTAGTTTGGCATGGCTAGTATTGTTACAGATTCTGTAAATATATAATATACTCCACAGCATATCCATTGTGTATTAATAAATTAAAAAGTGATTTTTTTCCCCTCCCATTTCAGTTCATCATGAAATTCACTTTATTTATGGATGCTTTGAGTCAGGTGATCCTGAGGTGGGGATGATGGTTGATGGAGATGAAGTCTTCTATGGTTTTTTCAATAGCAATGTGGTAGATGTGGTGTGGACTTTACCTAAATACCCACCTATTAAAATGAATCAAATTCAAAAGTTATTGGCCCTTGAATATGTAACCAATAGTGAACCTTGGTGCAAAGAAAACTTAGCATGGGGCCAAATGGCACAACCCAAAATACCAAAAGTCAAAGGTAAGTGATTTTCCACAACTACTTATGTACTGTTGAATAACAACAGAGAATTGTTGATTGAAAGTTCTGGGTTGTGTTACATTAATGTCTCTAAGAGTTAATCTATAATTGCTTGGAAACATCGCTGATTCTCATATCAGATTGTTTTTTTCTACCCCCAGAAGCCCCTGAGAGCACCATCTACCCCAGGGAGCATGTGAAGCTTGGGGAAAACAATACTCTCATCTGTTTTGTGAATAATTTTTTTCCCCCACCTGTGAAAATGTATTGGAAGAAGAATGGCATGGAGGTGACTAAGGGAACATCTCTTAGTCGATACTATCCTAATAAAGATGGAACATTCCACCAGTTTTCTACCTTGAGTTTCACCCCAGAGGAGGGGGACATTTATGCCTGCACTGTGGAGCACACATCCCTGGAGGACCCTGAATCCTACTTCTGGGGTGAGAAAGTGTTTTTATAAATGGTTAAATTCACGATACAGTAAACATTTAGAAGTTACTCAAACTTTAGGAAGTGTAAAATTTTGAAATGAAAGAACTCATGATTCCATGACAGCATAGCAGTGCTACATTGAATGAATGGCCTGTCTCATGGTGTTTCATGTTTATTCTGGTGAATTCTCTGTTCTCCTGTCCCCCAGAGCATGAAGTCAGTGAAGTTATTGTGTCCAGTGCCGGTTATTCAGTATTCTGTGGAATGGGACTGTCCTTGGGACTGCTGGGGGTGGCTACCGGAACATTCCTCATGGTCAAAAGAAGCAAGAGCAATTAAGTTTCAGGAACAAAACAAATGCATTGACTCAATTAAGATTTTGACATTATGGTTTCAGACATACTTTTGGTATTTTTGTTGTCATACAGTATGTTTTTTTTCATAAGTTTGAGGTTCACACTTGTTCTGCCTAGAGAGATATTATTTTCCTGTTGTATTAACATGTTTCTTTCCATCCCAAACTGAAGTGATGTAATCAGAAGACCATTAAAATGTAATAAATAAATAAGGACTAAATGATACAAAATTATAATATAAAAAACCCTAACCCTGACAGTTCCCCACTGATTTTAAATATGTTCCTCAATTCTTTACCATCAATTGACCAACACATGACTTGGACTTCCCCTAAATACTATTGCACAGACAAACATGTCGGATCTTCCATTCACCCACACTGCATCTCACAAAGACATGGTGGTTGGAACCAAAAATCTCAGATTTGGACTTATCACACCCATTTCCACCAGTCTAATGAAGGCCTGATTCATGCAGTCTCCTCTTAACAGTTGATGTTTAGATGTGTCTGTTACTTAAACTCTGTGAAGCATTTATTTGGGCTGCAACCTGAGGTTTATTTTCTGAGGCTGGCAACTATAATGAACATCCCCTGCAGCAGAGCATCTCTCTGTGTATCTCTGAGTCTTGCTTTCCTGTGGTGGTCCTCATAAGAGCCAGTTTCATAATACCACTTGACGGTTTTTGTGACAACACTTGAAGAAAAGTTACATTTTCTTTGATATTTCATTTACAAATGTCCTTGTTTTCCAAGAAAACATACACTACCATTCAAAAGTTTGGGGTCACTTAGAAATGTCCTTGTTTTTTAAATGTCCATTCTGTATTTTCAGCATCAGAGCTTGTGGGTTCGATTACAGGCTCAAAATGTCCAGAAACAAAGAACTTTCTTCAGAAACTCTTATAAGAAACTGAAGAGCTCATACAACAATGTATAGTACTCCCTTCACAGAATATCACAAACTGTCTCTAACCACAATAGAATGAGGACAAATACATTAGAGTGTCTGGTTTTGAGAAGTCATCAACCGTCAGCTTCATTAAATAGTAGGCCTACTCCCAAAACACCAGTCTCTATATCAGCAGTGAAGAGGCAACTTTGGGATGCTGGCCTTGTAAGTGCAACATCTGCTCTGCATGGCACAGCGGCTCCCATTCCTCTGCGGTACTCTAAGCCACTGGTGTACTTACCATCGGCAGGATAGTGATGGCAGCAGTGTATCCAGAGGACGAACCTGTTAGTGTTTTTGTTGTGTTTATATTCTGTTGAATATAAACCGCGCCTCACATATTATTATTTGTCTGTTTGTGACCATGCTTGTCAAAGCTTACCTAAAGAAAATAATAAATAAAGAAAACATTTGAATCGTTCCTTTTGTTTCTTTTTCCTTTTTGCCTCTCTTTTTACACACTTGTTATACTCGCACCATCACAGTAAACAGAGTTCTTTCTCTGTCGGGTGTTTGTGTTCTTTTGCCCATCTTAATCTTTTCTTTTTATTGGCCTGTCTGAGATATGTCTTTTTCTTTGCAGCTCTGTCTAGAAGGCCAGCATCCCACAGTCACCTCATCATTTCAATCACATTTTGTGGGCAGTGAGCACATATGACACATAGTCTAACCTTGAAAGCCAGGAGGTCTAGTGTCCTCAGTTGAAATTAAAGCTGTGTATTACAGCCCATCCCCCCTCAATTCAGAATGTGCACTTTTTTTTTGTCATGGCATATGTTTTGAAGGAGCTTTTGCATTAAAAAAATGTATCAAACCTAAGAATTGGGGATTGTAGTCTATCATTCCCAGATACTTTGGTATAATATTACAAAACATTTTGCTGCGGTTATTGACGACTGAAGTCATATATTGGCTAATTTCCTAATTTTGAAAATATAAAAGGTGCGGATTGTACGATTGTAGTCCATCCTATCCCCATAAAAAATCAGAAATTGTTCATATTCATGGAATGCTTGAGATAAAAGCAGTTGAGGAGAGAAAACGAATATCCACCGAATATCCTTAGCAAAACTAACTTTACCTCGCTAACTACCAATAGAGGATGCGGCTGCATCAACTATGTGTACGCATGCTCTTTGTGGGAAATATCATGAGCCGCTTCTGGTTCTATTTTCTTTTTCTCTTTTTATCGATTAAAAGCCCGAGCCTCATCCTCTTTATCTGTTTTGCTGTGTATGTTTTCATACATTACAGGACACGGTAAAGAGAGACAGAGAAATTGAGAAAGAGGATATAGAGGGAAGGATCCAGCCTGATAAATTACCAGTATGACGAATTTGTAAAGGGGAACACATATCCTCACCTGCCGGCAAATATGTCAACAAGGGGCATGATGATTTAAAAGGACAACCCGGTCGTTAAATTGAGCAGATAACTAACAAGATAAGCATCATCAATTATGCTAACCTACTGTCTGACATACAGGCCTGTACTATCCGCGTAGTTTTTATCTGTCGTCGCTCGCGTACGCATTTCCATCATTTCACTGCTTTGGTCACAATCTCGTGCCCTTGCCATTTCACGCAGTGTGACGTGGTTCTGACATGTCTGACTGCTGTTCCCGCCATGGAGGTCGCCAGACGCATAGGACTGAAAGGATACTTTACCGGACATTGATAAGCACGCCCCCGGCTTGGGTTGATAAGGGGAGTATAAAAACATGGTTGTGAGGAACAACTCCTATTCCGGAAAGTCTGTGGTAAGCTACTTTCTTTTAGCCTCCCTGTATTTATTTAACAATCCCTTATAACCAATCATCACCTGAATTATCTAATGTAGGCTACAACCGTCTGAGAGAGATTATATAGGCCTAGTGACTTACATATTTGACACATCAGTTTAAATGTTTTCCTTATTTTATTGAATTATAAGACAACTCTGGACTTCTTGTTGCAAAATCCCGTTTCATGTCAAGACAGAAAGTTGTCTGCCTCAGCACAAGCTGTGTCTTTAGTTTACTTACTTGTCCTAGGAATTCCATGGTACATGGTCAGGACAGGAACATTAATTTATTATTAATTACTTTAAAATGTGCATGTACCTATTTGAAATGTACTGAAAACATGTTCTGTTTTCTCCACAGCTTTGACAAACCCAAACTCAGCCACAGCCTGTGTAGTTCTTATTGTTTGTGGGCTTAATGGGTCTGGCACTGTCTGGCTGGCTAGGTGGTTTCCCAGCCGATATGAAGAAGGATCCTCCATCCTCTTCCTCCTTCCTCCACCTGTCCATCCTTGCCTCTTCCCGCCTTTCACTTCTCCTAAACTCTGCTCCTGTTGCCCTTGGAGACCCCCGGTCCCGCTGGAGCCATGCACACTGTTCACCTCACTTCCTTCTGTCCTCGTGTGGGGAGGAATTGACACGCACACCCACCCAGCAGAGCAGCGATGGTGCCCGGGGGGAGAAGGGAGTGAGGAGAGGACTGCATGTGTGGGAGGTGCTGTGGAGCCCGGACCACAGAGGAAGTCATGCTGTGATTGGTGTATCCACTGAGCACTGCCCGCTGCAAACCTCTGGTTATACTGCGTTGGTGGGTGTGGACTCACAGTCCTGGGGATGGGAACTCACAACCAATCAGCTGTGGCACTCAGGGCAAACCTTGGGGAGGTATCCTGCGGAGAGAAGAGAGCAGGTGGGAAATAAATCTGTCTCCCACCCTCACCCTGTTCCGAAGCGCATGCTGCTGGTTCTGGATGCAGACGCAAGAACTCTGGGATACGTGGTGGAGGACTGCTTCCTGGGCGTGGCCTTTAAGGACCTCCCCCGAGGGGTGGAGCTGTTTCCGGCTGTCAGCAGTGTAAGAGGTGGATCAACCATACGACTACGCTACTTGAACGGAGCTGCCCGTGAGTATGACCTCATCATCACAATACAACACAATGTAATGTTATTGTTCCTTGGATGTTGCTTGGTTTTTAAATCTACACTAGATTGGCAACAACCATGCTGATGTTACAGCTGTCAAACTGAAGTAGTATAACATCCCTTATAACTGTCCCTTTCCAAGGTGAGCCTGCTGCATTGATGGCTCTGTGTGGTCTGTCCATTCATCTGTCCATGGGGAAAGAGAGGGAGAATCAGACATACAGACTGCCTCTGCCCCCTCTTCTTCAACGCTACCTAATGCCTAGTGTGTGACTTGCACACACATACACATGTACAAACACACACGCACACACTATATTGAGTGAATAGGAATGTGCTCATTGATGCAATATCCATTAACTGCTACATTATAAAACAGTTTCACTATTTATTAATTTTAGTTTACAATACATACTTTACTTATTTATTACCATTATTATGCTGCTGTTTTAAATTAATAGTACACTTTACAATAGTAAAACAAATGTTGTTATAAAATATACATGTTGTTATATTAATGTTATTTATAAAATGTCTGATATTACATTGTGCCATCTATTCTGAGTCATCTTTACACACTCTGAAATGGGAAGACAGTACAAAACGTGCTGTAAATGGTTAATTAGTTATGCACAGAAATACCCAACATTTACAGCTGACAGTTTGCACTTTAACACCATAGTTTTATTTCAGTTTGAATGTGCTTGAGTCAAATAATGACAAAATATGCCACTTTACTAATACTTTTGTAATAAACTTTAACTTAACAATAAAAATATCAACCATCTTTGGTGTTAACTCGTTAACTAGATTTCAAATTGCTGCGGTGAATGTGATGGGCGGGACTTGCCGGATGTGTCTTTCTAAGTTAATTTGAAACATTTCTGTAAAGCCTATATTGACTTATTGATGAATAAACAAAACGGAAATGTTTCAGCAAGTGCAGTGCACACCAATATGCTTTCACATTACGTATAATGTCTTTCTGAAATAAAGCACATTGGTCTGTTTTTGTGAGACTGAGAGTGAAACATATTTTTCGTACTGAAGACTCAACATGATCAAGTTAAGGTAAGAAAGAGGGATACTGCACCTCTAGGTATAAAAAGCAACCTTGAAGAATAAAGACGTGTTTAAATGTAATGTTTACCACATCTTCCTCAGCGCCTCAACGCACGCGACTTAATGGGGGAAATTAATTTATTTAGCGCGCTTTTGTAATGACCTGAACCAGAACGCGCGTGAGATTCAGGCTAAAACGTAGCAACGATCAGATAAGGACATTATTTATCGAGTTAAACTACTGTAGCTCACCTAAGGTAGCTCAAAATAATACAGTAGCTTAAGTAACAACGTTTATACTAAAGCTGTCAGTGTGTACAAGTAGAGTAAAATGGCTGTGCCTGGTGATGTCAGGGAAAGAGGCCTGTCAGGGCAGCCCAGTATTAATGGAGAAGAGGAGGATGAAGATGAATCACCTGAGGTCAGAGACAGATATTGAACACAGTGTAACACATAGACATTTACTGCTGACTGCTTGTTCCCTCATCTCATGCCTAATCTTAACCTAGCCCTTGGGTCTAAACCTAACCTAACTCTGCCATGCCAGTTTTCCTATTAACTTAACTTCTAAACTGAAAATCACAAGTGACCTGCTAAGAAAACTTGTAGAGACTGATTTGTAATGTTCTAGGCCTACTGGTTTTGTAGGGACTTCAGGTCCTCCCATATTCCCATATAGCTGGCTCACAAACACACACACACAAATAACAGTAGGGTGAAGGCAGCAGCACTAAAATATGTTTTTCTATATTTTTTGGACAATTTATGAAGACCTTTAATCAGCATTCTTTTACCTCAAGTTCTATTGGTTTAAACATTCTTTAATTCTACAGCAAAGAAAGGCCCAAACTTTCAGGGCCTGACTGCAGGCACTTCTCTAGGCATCTCCATGTTTATTTTTGTTGGTCCCCAATTAGAGGCAGCTGCCAAGAATTGTCTATATACTTAACAGTGGGGAGAACAAGCATTTGATACACTGCCGATTTTGCAGGTTTACCCACTTACAAAGCATGTAGAAGTCTGTCATTTATTTCATAGGTATTCTTCAACTGTGAGTGACGGAATCTAAAACAAAAATCCAGAAAATCTCATTGTATGATTTTTAAATAAGGATTTGATCACCTACCAACCAGTAAGAATTCCGTCTCTCACAGACCTGTTAGTTTTTCTTTAAGAAGCCCTCCTGTTCTCCACTCATTACCTGTATAAACTGCACCTGTTTGAACTCGTTACCTGTATAAAAGACACCTGTCCAATCAATCAATCAAATTTATTTATAAAGCCCTTTTTACAACAGCAGTTGTCACTAAGTGCTTTACAGAGACACCCGGCCTTAAACCCCAAGGAGCAAACAACAGTAGTGTTGAATTTCAGTGGCTAGGAACACACACTCAATCAAACAGACTCCAACCTCTCCACAATGGCCAAGACCAGAGAGCTGGTATAAAATTGTAGACCTGCACAAGGCTGGGATGGGCAACAGGACAATAGACAAGCAGCTTGGTGAGAAGGCAACAACTGTTGGCGCAATTATTTGAAAATGGAAGAAGTTCAAGATGATGGTCAATCTCCTTTGGTCTGGGGCTCCATGCAAGATCTCACCTCCTGGGGCATCAAAGATCATGAGGAAGGTGAGGGATCAGCCCAGAACTACACAGCAGGACCTGGTCAATGACCTGAAGAGAGCTGGGACTACAGTCTCAAAGAAAACCATTAGTAACACACTATGCCGTCATGGATAAAAATACTGCAGTGCACGCAAGATCCCCCTGCTCAAGCCAGCGCATGTCCAGGCCCATCTGAAGTTTACCAATGACCATCTGGATGATCCAGAGGAGGAATGGGAGAAGGTCATGTGGTCTGATGAGACAAAAATAGAGCTTTTTGGTCTAAACTCCACTCGCTGTGTTTGGAGGAAAAAGAAGGATGAGTACAACCCCAAGAACACCATCCCAACCTTGAAGCATGGAGGTGGAAACATCATTCTTTGGGGATGCTTTTCTGCAAAGGGGACAGGACGACTGCACCGTATTGAGGGGAGGATGGATGGGGCCATGTATCGCGAGATCTTGGCCAACAACCTCCTTCCCTCAGTAAGAGCATTGAATATTGGTCATGGCTGGGTCTTCCAGCATGACAACGACCCGAAACACCCAGCCAGGGCAACTAAGGAGTGGCTCCATAAGAAGCATCTCAAGGTCCTGGAGTGGCCTTGCCAGTCTCCAGACCTGAACCCAATAGAAAATCTTTGGAGGGAGCTGAAAGTCCGTATTGCCCAGCGACAGCCCCGAAACCTGAAGGATCTGGAGAAGGTCTGTATGGAGGAGTGGGCCAAAATCCCTTTGTGTGCAAACCTGGTCAAGAACTACAGGAAACATATGATCTCTGTAATTGCAAACAAAGGTTTCTGTACCAAATATTAAGTTCTGCTTTTCTGATGTATCAAATAATTATGTCATGCAATAAAATGCTAATTAATTACTTAAAAATCCTACAATGTGATTTTCTGGATTTTTGTTTTAGATTCCGTCACTCACAGTTGAAGAGTACCTATGATAAGAATTACAGACTTCTACATGCTTTGTATGTGGGAAAACCTGCAAAATCGGCAGTGTATCAAGTACTTGTTCTCCCCACTGTATGTGCCTTGGGTCCTGACCTAAACCTGCTAATATAAGCAACCACTTTTTGTTTTACACCCAAGTCAACTTAGTAATTAGTAAATCTCCCTACTCTCTGGACCAGATTTTACACAGTCTACAGGAACACACTTACACACAACAAGCCATGTTAGATAAGTGAAAGAAAGTGTTTGTGTGTCCAGGTGTTGTTGAGTGTGTTGGCACAACATGGGCAGGTCGGTCTCTGTTTCTATGACAGCAAAGACTTCACTCTGCACTACATGCCCGACACCATGGACAACCACGAGCTCCAACTTCTGGCCAGAGGTAGATCGTTTACCACACACACCAGCAGTATACATAAACTATTGACCGACCCAAACACATTTACTCCTTCCTTCTCTCCACCCCTCTTTCCTCTGCTCCATCCTCCTGTCTTCCCCCCTCAGTAGTCCAGGAGGTCAGCCCTCATGTGATCATCACCAGTGCCAAGCAGGAACACAGCATGGTCCATTTTATGCAGGGATTGGGTGAGAAGGATCAACACCTGGGGAGGACAGGGCAAGGGACCAGCGTGAGCCAGTCTTGGGCGGGTTAGGGTTTGATGGTAGAGGGGCTAAAAGGTTCAGAGTTCCTTGTACATTTACACCTTTTCTTCCTAAATTTTCAAGCCTTCCATCTTGCGCGCGTTCTCTGGCTTCCTCTTTCCTCCATCTCTCTCACTCATTCTCGTTCTCTCTCCTTCTCAGCCAATGTGGCATCCCTCCACACCTCTCCAATTAGGGTTGCGTTAACAGCGGAAGTCAGTTTGTTTATGGACAACAAATAAAATAATCCTTGAAATGCTTTAATGTGACTCCCTCATCCCTGGCTCCAGGAGCCAACCCAGACTACAGGCCTGAAGTGGTGACCTATCCCTATGTGGATTTTGGTAAGAACAGCTGCCTGCCCTGCTTGCGGTATAAAGGAATTCTTCTGAGTGTACCTGTTCCACATTCATAGTCAAGTCTTCAGTTAAGACTCTGTCTTTTCCTCTCTCGTCTCTTATTCCTGAAGGTCTGGAGGTCAGTAAGCAGAGGCTCCTCTCTGCCCATCTTCCCCTTCTCCCGGCTACTGTCTCAGAAAGAGAGAGAGTATCTTACCTTTCTTCTTGCATCTCTTTTGAGTCCCCCCTCATGGTAAGACCCCCCACACCCCACTGAAAATATTTGGTCCATTTGGTGTGTTACAAGGGTGTGATGTATATGATGTTTGTTATGGGTATGACGTGTGTTACGGGTGTGATGTATATGTGTGTCATGGGTGTGATGTGTGTCATGGGTATGCTGTGTATTACCGATGTGTTGGGTGTAATGTGTGTTATGGGTGGGATGTGTGTAATGTGTGTCATGGGTGTGATGTATATGATGTGTGTCATGGGTGTGATGTTTATGATGTGTGTTACGGATGTGTTGGGTGTAATGTGTGTTATGGGTGGGATGTGTGTAATGTGTGTCATGGGTGTGATGTATATGATGTTTGTCATGGGTGTGATGTGTGTGATGGGTGTGTGCCATAGCTGCGGTCAGTAGGTGCTCTGCTGAAGTGTCTGGACAGGCGCAGAGTGGGAGTGGAGCTGGAGGACAGCAGTGTTGGAGTCCCCATCTTACAGTTCCTCACATACACACTGTGAGATACGTACATACACACATTATTAGAATGTTATTATATTGGTATTGTGGTTAAATGTTTTGATTTGATTTTCATTCTCAGGAAAGATGTGGTGTTTATGGACCGAGACACCTACAGGTCAGTGTTCTTGGAGAACAATTCACACACCTCTCCCAAAAACACAAACAAACTCACACACACTCTGTCTTTTTGTTGTGTGTTCCAGTGTGCTGCAAATATTCAAGTCTGAGTTGCATCCGTCTGTGTACAAGCTGCAGTCTGGGGAGAAAGAAGGGCTCAGTCTCTATGGTAAAACACATTATAGGATGTATGTTCTCACAATCACTTTGTCAAGGGAAGGGATATTCTGTCAGACAGAGGTTCTGTACTGGTGATGTCACGTTTGTGAGTCTGTTTCAGGGATACTGAATCGCTGCAGGTGCAAGTTTGGATCTAAACTGCTTCGGTGAGAAACGCAAACCAGAAATACATGGTACACATACAATAGCAGTGAAAAGCTTGGACGCACTTAATGTGTCCAAATGTTTGACTAGTACTGTAGGTGAGAAAGCTCTCTCTGTCTCCATTTGTCTCCGTCTGTTACTCTGTCTTTCTTTCTGTATTTGCCTTGCAATCACTCTCTGTCAGCCAGTGGTTTCTGAGGCCTACTCGTGACCTAGCAGTGTTGAACAGGAGACAGGAGGTGGTGAGATTCTTCTCCTGTCCAAGGAACTCTGACACCCTCAGCACTCTGCAAGGCTCCCTGCGCAACACCAGAAACATCCCGGTATCCCTTTAAACTTCGAGCCCTGAATCTGCTACACCAGTAATGAGTGTGGATTTGCTTTAATAAATCTGCAATGTGGACTTGTTATGCTGTAGACTCTACTGCGCAGGATGTCTCTTTCTCACACCAAAGTCTCAGACTGGCAGGGTCTCTACAAGGTTGGAATTTATTTGTGTAAACAGCATGTATGAGTGGGTTTTAGAACTCTACAGTATGTTGCATTGTGTGTGTGTGTGTGTGTGTGTGTGTGTGTGTGTGTGTGTGTGTGTGTGTGTGTGTAGATGGTGTACAGTGCGGTGTGTATCAGGGACACAATGCGCTCCCTGCCTCAGTCCATCCAACTCTTCCAGGAGATCAGTGAGGGATTCTCAGATGACCTCTACTACATCGCCTCCCTCATCAGCAGAGTGGTGAGACACACAAACACACACACACGTAAGCATGTACTGGTATGTCACTGTGTGTCATTCTCATCTTATTGTGTGTGAAGGTGGATTTTGAGAGCAGTTTAGCAGAAAACCGTTTCACCATTAAACCCAACGTGGACCCTGCTATTGATGAGAGTGAGTGTTCATTAGATCAGTGAATGGTGAATGTTTGGATACAGTTAGTTAAAGCCTAGGTGAAAGTTTGTAAGGTTAGTGGGAATGTTTGGTCAGGTATATGTTAGGGTTTTCTCACCTCTCTTCTCACTCTGTCGGCTAGAAAAGAGGAGGATGATGGGACTGTCAGACTTCCTGACGGATGTGGCTCGCAGAGAGCTGGAACACCTAGATGTCCGCATCCCCTCCTGCTGTGTTATCTACATCCCCCTGGTCTGACCTCTACTACTACTACTATTATCTACATCCCCCTGGTCTGACCTCTACTACTACTACTGTTATCTACATCCCCCTGGTCTGACCTCTACTACTACTACTGTTATCTACATCCCCCTGGTCTGACCTCTACTACTACTACTACTACTGTTATCTACATCCCCCTGGTCTGACCTCTACTACTGCTACTACTGTTATCTACATCCCTGGTCTGACCTCTACTACTACTACTACTACTGTTATCTACATCCCCCTGGTCTGACCTCTACTACTGCTACTACAGTTATCTACATCCCTGGTCTGACCTCTACTACTACTACTGTTATCTACATCCCCCTGGTCTGACCTCTACTACTACTACTACTACTACTACTACTGTTATCTACATCCCCCTGGTCTGACCTCTACTACTACTACTGTTATCTACATCCCCCTGGTCTGACCTCTACTACTACTACTGTTATCTACATCCCCCTGGCCTGACCTCTACTACTACTACTACTGTTATCTACATCCCCCTGGTCTGACCTCTACTACTACTACTGTTATCTACATCCCCCTGGTCTGACCTCTACTACTACTACTACTACTGTTATCTACATCCCCCTGGTCTGACCTCTACTACTGCTACTACTGTTATCTACATCCCTGGTCTGACCTCTACTACTACTACTGTTATCTACATCCCCCTGGTCTGACCTCTACTACTACTACTGTTATCTACATCCCCCTGGCCTGACCTCTACTACTACTACTACTGTTATCTACATCCCCCTGGTCTGACCTCTACTACTACTACTGTTATCTACATCCCCCTGGTCTGACCTCTACTACTACTACTACTACTGTTATCTACATCCCCCTGGTCTGACCTCTACTACTACTACTACTACTGTTATCTACATCCCCCTGGTCTGACCTCTACTACTGCTACTACTGTTATCTACATCCCTGGTCTGACCTCTACTACTACTACTGTTATCTACATCCCCCTGGTCTGACCTCTACTACTACTACTGTTATCTACATCCCCCTGGCCTGACCTCTACTACTACTACTACTGTTATCTACATCCCCCTGGTCTGACCTCTACTACTACTACTGTTATCTACATCCCCCTGGTCTGACCTCTACTACTACTACTGTTATCTACATCCCCCTGGTCTGACCTCTACTACTACTACTACTACTGTTATCTACATCCCCCTGGTCTGACCTCTACTACTGCTACTACTGTTATCTACATCCCTGGTCTGACCTCTACTACTACTACTGTTATCTACATCCCCCTGGTCTGACCTCTACTACTACTACTACTACTACTACTGTTATCTACATCCCCCTGGTCTGACCTCTACTACTACTACTGTTATCTACATCCCCCTGGTCTGACCTCTACTACTACTACTGTTATCTACATCCCCCTGGCCTGACCTCTACTACTACTACTACTGTTATCTACATCCCCCTGGTCTGACCTCTACTACTACTACTGTTATCTACATCCCCCTGGTCTGACCTCTACTACTACTACTACTACTACTACTACTACTGTTATCTACATCCCCCTGGTCTGACCTCTACTACTACTACTACTACTACTACTACTACTACTACTACTACTACTGTTATCTACATCCCCCTGGTCTGACCTCTACTACTACTACTGTTATCTACATCCCCCTGGTCTGACCTCTACTACTACTACTACTACTACTACTACTACTGTTATCTACATCCCCCTGGTCTGACCTCTACTACTACTACTACTACTACTACTACTACTACTGTTATCTACATCCCCCTGGTCTGACCTCTACTACTACTACTACTACTACTACTACTACTACTACTACTGTAATCTACATCCCCCTGGTCTGACATCTACTACAGGACTAAAGCTCCAAATCCTTAAACAACATTTAAACATGTTTTAATTATCCCTATAACTTGACATCTTTCTTCCTCTCAGATAGGATTCCTGCTTTCGGTCCCTCGGTTGCCTAGCATGGTGGAGAAAGAGGACTTTGAAATAGAGGGTCTAGACTTCATGGTGTGTGTGAGTGTGTATGTCCAGCTTGTGTGTTTGTTATCAGTGTTTGAGTGCATTTCTGTGTGTGTAGTTTAATTGTGTATGGTTTGTTCAGTCGGTGTGTGTGAGAGTGTTGAGCATGTTGGATGGATTTCTATGGTGATGTGTTCTCCTGCACAACAAATACACTACATATTGTCGTGGGGAGGCCTGGGGGAAGTGGGCTGACAAGGTACTGAAACACCAGCCCCTTGTGTCACAGCCGAACAGCTTCAGCTGTCAGTTCATCCATGGAGGGCTGATGTTTGGGAGCCTAAACCACATACAACGGCAGACTGCCTTTCATTTTGCAGGCCTAGAATAGGACAAAACCATAGAGTCTAGCTTGGTGCTATTCCACACTGTTTTCATCCTTTAGCGTCAAAGCTTGAGTCCTATTTGAACATGCATTTGATTTGTGGAGTAAAGCATTCCCAATGTGTTTAGTTTCTGTCTGGGGAACGACTGCACTACCGCAGTCAGAGAACCAAGGAGCTGGATGACCTGCTTGGAGACCTACACTGTGACATCAGAGGTCAGCCCGTCCAGGCCTACCCCTCCGTCTTCCGTCTCTCTGCCCTCATACTACATGTCTCCATCTGAATCTCTTTTAGCTAAATACTTAAGGGATGATTTAACGTACCAACTATTCCTTCCAAGTCTGACACTTTCAGTATCCACCCCCCTCTCTTAGACATGGAGACAGCAGTTATGACACAGCTGCAGACCACAGTGCTAGAAAGAAGTGCCTGTCTGTACAAGGTGTGTGTATTGATGTTGCCATTGCTGTGTTGCTCACCTGTGTGTGAGATTTATACTTCAGTACATCTTTGTGTGCGTGTGTGTGTGTGTGTGTGTGTGTGTAGGTTCTTGAACTGAGTGCTGAACTGGACTGTCTGATGGCAATGAGCCAGGCGTCCCAGGAGTATGGATACACCACCCCCATTCTGGCCAACCACCGCAGGATAAGTCTCATACAGGCCAGGTTCACACACGCGCACAAACACACACACATGCAAACACATGCCCAAAAACTCACCCAAACACACACACACACTCAAATGATGCCACCCCAGCTGCTTGTGTGAAGCTAGTATGTTAGAGAGATGGACCGGGGTTGTCATTGCCTTGATCTCACCCTCTCTTTCTGTCTGTCTCTGTACCCCCCCCCCCTCTCAGACACCCTCTGTTGGAGTTTTGTTCTCCTGTGTTTGTGTCCAACTCCTTTTCGAGCTCTGAGACTGAAGGACGTGTCAAGATCATCACTGGACCCAACTCATCTGGCAAGAGCATCTATCTGAAACAGGCAGGCAAACACAACAGATCTACTTCACTGGGATTGTTTTGTTTAGGTCATAGGGTTTGGATGATGTGTTTTCTTGTCCTGGTCAGGTGGGTCTGATTGTGTTCATGGCTCTGATTGGTTCTGACGTACCAGCAAAAGAGGCAGAGATTGGTCTGGTGGATGGAATCTTCACACGCATGCACAGCAGAGAGTCAGTGTCAGTAGGCCTCAGCACCTTCATGATCGACTTGAACCAGGTAAGGATGAGCACACGCTCATGCGTCAGCATGCTTCCCGTCGGTGTGGTCATTTAACATCAGTGTGTGTCTCATACAGATGGCTCATGCTCTGAACCACAGCAGCGGTCACTCACTGGTCCTGGTTGATGAGTTTGGGAAAGGAACCAACACGGTGAGAAAGAGGGAAGGAGGCCTGGAGAAAGTTTTTATACCAATCAGTGCCCGGTGTGAATTATTTCTCTGTTCTGCCCAGGTTGATGGGCTGTCCCTACTGGCTGCGTCTGTCTGTCATTGGTTAAAAACTGCTCCAGCGGAGGTTCCTCACGTCCTTTTGGCAACTAACTTCCACAGTCTTCTACAGTTGGGTCTCCTTCCTTCTTCAGGCCTGCTATCGCTACAGGTACGGTCTGTATGTATGGATAGTATCATACCTCTGGGGACCAAAAAAGGATAGTAAAACAAGGAAAAGTTGACCTTGGGACATTTTGCCTGTAAGGAAAAGGGCTTTTTTAGGGTGAGTTCTTATTAGGACTGCGGTTGGAGTTAGGTTTAGAGTTAGGGTTTATTGTTTAAGTTAAGGATTAGCGGTTAGGGGGGCCTCTGGGCTTTTCTGTTTCTCTTTCAGCTTTTCGGTCCGGTAACCTACTTATCCCTCTATTGACTAGGTTTTGATGAGTTACAGCAGGGCAGGGGTGGGGCTTGCGTTGCTGGCTCCCCCCTGAACGTTTCCAGAACTTCTTCGGGTGCATTGGTGCGACATTTAAGAAGCAGGCAGGGGCGTGTTTGCACCACAACTTTTCATAGACATTTGTCTCTGTGACATTGTTTAACTACTCCATCGCAATTAGGGGTGTATGTTGTCTAACTGAATCTGTTTGGACTGTCACTTGGATTATCATGTGTATATGGGGTGAAAGGTCAAATCAGTCCGGTTTATAAGGTCACAGGTAAACAAGAAGTAATTTGCATGACAAATTATCGCACCATAAATCAAAACCACCATGGTAAATCATCAACCTTTAATCTGTAATTGTATGATTTTATTTCTCATTGGATCATCACCTAACAGCATATCTACAGTATGATGTCATTAACATTAGCATCTGTTATTAGCATGTTATCACTCATGGATGAAGTGACAAATTGAAACTATGCAACAGCTGGCACAATGCCTGGCGAAATAGTCAAAACGACTATTTTAATTAGATTTAATCTATAATTGATAGATTTTTATTTATGTCAACACTCTCACTGCTTAGTAAGTATCCGCAAAACCGATCCTAAGAGTTATAACCCCAAACAGGCACACATGATTCAGCCAAATAGCGGTTGACCTCTGTGTGTATAGACTCTGGAGACCGCTGTCGATGGGGATGAGTTGGTGTTTCTGTACCAGCTGAAGGAGGGGATCTGTGTTTCCAGCTACGCGGCCAACATTGCTATGCTGGCAGGCCTTCCCCATAGCATCGTTCAGAGGGGAGTGGAGGTACAGTACACCACTAACGCACCCAGATGTTTAAAGGGACAAACGCCAAGTGTAAGTTGAGTGTGTGTCCCTGTTGCTGAGCAGGTATCTGAGCTGTACAGAACTGGAAAGACCATTAAACGCATCGATCGACCATCCACCGAAGAGCAGGCTAAGAAGTAAGTCACACACTTGCCCTGTGAACGAACACACACACAGGATAAGCTCAAATCAGAAAGTCAGTTAATCTCCTATAATCTCCTTTGTTACAGTGAACGTTAGCCACTGTGTCCACCGGATGTGTTTGTTTGTGGGTCCCTGCCAGGTGTGTCCGTGTGGTGGAGAAGTTCCTGTGTGTGAACCTGGAGGACCAGAGTGTGGACCTGCAGCGCTACATGAGAGAGGAGCTGCTGCCATCTGGGGGAGACATGCTGTAACAGGAACACTACTGTATGACCACACAACTGTTGTCTGTGGGAGAAACTGTCCAGTATGACCTCAGTTTCACTGGCTGGAGGATGAGGAGAATGTGGCCCTAGATGCTGATCTAAGGTCATTATTGCTTTTGCATCCCAACGGTCTGAAAGGCTTAAACTAATCCTAGATCTGTGCTTATGGGAACGAAATAGTGGTGGGTGTGGTACTTACCTACACACTGAAGTCTGTTACTGAAATATTGACATTGTGGCCATAAAATAAAAGTAAAATTTATATTTTTATTATTTCACAAACAAAACTGAGGTCAATACTAGTTCACAAGGTTATTAACTGTTTAAATATTAATAAGTAATATTGTCATTAACTAATTCAAGACAAGAAATTTATAAAATAGAAAATAAAAAAACATAATGAAAAAGTTTCACTTTACAATGATTTGAAATTGTTTCTCATAAAACTGTTTAAACTAAGTCAGAAGTCCCATAGACAGCTATCAAGGCATGCGTAATCAACTTCAGTCTTGGAGGGCAAATCATTTCTGGGTTACATTTTTAGCTGAATTGCACTCTGAACATGTGCCTTCCCCTGTCCTAAGAGTTGAACACAAGTCATTTGGCTTAACCTGGCATATTAAACACTGTTCATATGCCTGGATAAAAATGTAAACAGATAATTAACAGAATTAAGAAATGTATGTGAGTTGATGTTTTTTTAGTCAGGGAGAGGAGAGGTGCATGATGGTTACTGTAGTCAGTGCCAGGAGAGTATTGTGTTTAGGGGGAGGATGTGTGCAGCATTGCAGAAATGTGTGTCCAAGCAGTGCCTGGTCATGACACAGATGGTGGTGTTAAAAAAGATTTCGACACTGCTTACTTCATCACACTCCTCTGCCTTCACACAGCCCAGCAACTTGATGTCCAACGCATCACCTACAGAAATATACACACTGTCAATGCACACACACACTGTCAAACAAATGAACACAGAGACTAACACCTCTTTTCTTTAATTTAGCACTTACAGAACCCACAGAAACACAGCACATACACATCACCTGCAGAAAAACGCGACATAGACATCACCTGTAGAAACTCTCAGCACATAGACATCACCTGTAGAAACACTCAGCACATAGACATCACCTGTAGAAACACTCAGCACATACACATCACCTGTAGAAACACTCAGCACATACACATCACCTGTAGAAACACTCAGCACATAGACATCACCTGTAGAAACACTCAGCACATAGACATCACCTGCAGAAACACTCAGCACATAGACATCACCTTTAGAAACACTCAGCACATAGACATCACCTGTAGAAACACTCAGCACATACACATCACCTGCAGAAACACTCAGCACATAGACATCACCTGCAGAAACACTCAGCACATAGACATCACCTGTAGAAACACTCAGCACATACACATCACCTGTAGAAACACTCAGCACATAGACATCACCTGTAGAAACACTCAGCACATAGAAATCACCTGTAGAAACACTCAGCACATAGACATCACCTGTAGAAACACTCAGCACATAGACATCACCTGTAGAAACACTCAGCACATAGACATCACCTGTAGAAACACTCAGCACATAGACATCACCTGTAGAAACACTCAGCACATAGACATCACCTGTAGAAACACTCAGCACATAGACATCACCTGTAGAAACACTGAGCACATACACATCACCTGTAGAAACACTCAGCACATAGACATCACCTGTAGAAAGACTCAGCACATAGACATCACCTGTAGAAAGACTCAGCACATAGACATCACCTGTAGAAACACTGTAGGGGCCAGCTATTGGTTAATGTTTGTTTATAAGGCCATCCTGCAGAAACATAATTATTATCTTTCCTTAAAAAGGTATTGGAGAAAATGCACCTGTCAAACACTTTCACAGCACTGGCTTGTACTAGGGGTCCCTCGGGCTCAGTCCAAGATGGGTAAAACCTTGTTATCTGATATGTCCCCCACTCTTGGAATGTTCTGCAGGAACATTATCCACAAAGATGTACAAGTTGAAGGCCACTGCAAGCTATAACGCAGTTAAAACAATTGTTGAATTACCATCTTACATTGAATTGTGTTTGCTGTTCTACATGTGTTTTCAAGTCCATTTTAAATCTGTATTATTTCATGTTTTAATTGTCTATTATAATACAGAGAACCACTGTAAACAAGACCTCGGTTTCAGTTGGTTTTGCCTGTATGTACAAATAAAAGAGGGAAAGGAAGAAGGCCCCTACACACTACACCTACGGGAACACTGCCGGCCGTGTGGCCCACCTGCCTTCCCTCGGCCCGTGTCACACCTCTCCCCCAGGTTGCAGTTTGTTCCTGGGGTGTAGCAGGCGAAAACACTTTAGCCTGTCCTCCTCCAGCTCCTCTTGATACTCTGCATCTGGGACCAGAAGGTTGTATCACACGTGAGGACGCTGGATGTGGATGGGGGGCACAACATTTAACTTTTTTTTTTTTATTCAACCCACTGCCTTTATGCAACGTGTTTTAAATTCCTCTCGGGAATGTGCAGTGAGTGTTCAGTAGTGTCTTGTGTTGGAGGTTTGCGTAAGCCGTCTGAGAGTGCGTTTAGGATTTTGTCAATATGGTGTGAGGAAAGTGTGTTCATGGTTTTGAGAACATACAGTACACGTTCAGGGGATGTGTGTTTGCAATGAAAGAGTGAAAAACATAAAATGACACTTCACAAGGGCCCTTGCCAGTGCCTGCAGTGTTTTCATATCACTGCATCTTTATTTTCCTTTCAGTCACACTGTATTTTGGCAAACACTGATTAAACATTGATTGGCAGTTTCAGCAAGGTTTCTGATCTGTGGTCATCAGCCTGTTATCCTGTTAGCCTCTGCCAACACTAATTGGCTAGATGATTGAGGTTGCGCATACCACTGGAACTAATCTAAATCTTGAACACTGTAAAATCCAAAATCATGGAGAACTAAATTAGTTAGCTAACCACTCTTATATGATATATGTAGTGCCAACTGATAAAGAAACCCTGTTGAGAGCTTCAACAGTCACTTTGCCAGGGTTGGACATTCATATCTGTCTGCCATGCCTACCCATGCTGCTTGCACTTCTTCCTCTACAGATCCTCCTCAGGACAAACGCCTTTTCTCCTTTCATCAAATACCAGTGTATGAAAATAATTCCTTAACCTGGACTTTTGCAAATTAACTAGTCTAACTAATTGATCCGAGGTTGTCTGCCACTGTTATCCCAGCCCCTTTCACCTGCCTATTAAACCTCTCATTACAAACAGCTGTAATCCCACAGGATTGGAAAGCAGCTGCCGTCATTCCTCTTCAAAGGGGGCAATGAGCTTGACCCTGGCAGTTGGGTCTATCATAGCCCTTTTGCCACGTTCAATCTCTGACACTGAGTACTGAATAAAAACCGACAACTAACACCACGGTGACCCATTTACATTTTACAGCCAAGTAATTTAGTAGATGCTTGTATTGCAAGCGATTTACAGTTGTGAGTGCATATTTTACACTTCACACAGGTATGCTTTGACTTCATAATTACAGGTTTGTAGGAACAGTATGAATATTTTCAATAAAAACACCTCTATGCCAAGTCCCTGCTTAGGTCCAACTCTTTTCAGGAACAAGATTAAAAACCTTAAAGTGAACAAAACAGGTGAAAAGGTTTGAAACATTCTCCTTAATTGTAACTTTCACAGAATTTTGAAAATACTTACACACTGTAGAAACTGAATATGATCATGGTGGTTATTTTCAGTGATGTGCTGTTTACCTCAGACCTACTGTCAGTTTATTTTAGCATTTTCTAAAACATTTCAGACACCTGTTTTTTTTATAGTGTTTTGCATATGCATGGGCATGATAATTTCTAATAAATTATTCTAAAGGTTCTTGAATGTAATTGAGATATTTGAAGTAGTATTTGAATGCTGGTCAAGTGCAGATGAGCACCATGATTCCTATGGTCAGTGCAGACAGAATTGTAGCTTACTTCAGCTACACGTGTCACATTCTGTTGCCATCAGCATTGTGTCCATATGACATTCTACCTGCTACACCCAGAACCCACCAAAAGCACCTTTAAACCTATATATACCTAAATACCATTAACCCGATCAAAGAAGGAAAGGTTACCTGCAGTATTTGATAACTTAACCAGGGAGCATTAATTCCTTCATTTCAGGAAAAGAAATCCACAAAATACAATTGTAACTACAAAAAAATGACTGTTTTTAAGGAAGTCATTGAACTCCATGAAGACAGTACAATTGTATATACATGGATTAACATGTATTATGGCTATCCTCACGGACCAATCCCTGTAGTTTTCAGAGGCCACCCTGTGCAGTGGGCCAGCCATCCGGAGCAGAGGGCTAAAGATAGAGGCCCTCTATAGGCTTTCTATTTATATGGCTCTGATCCGGAGCATGTTTTTCTTAATCTAGGACATTGAATTAACCAATTGTCAACCGCCTGTATTAAGTCTTGGCTGTGTTTTCAGTAATAGCTACTATTCGCAAGCTTCATGTTAAATCAACACATTGACATTCTAAGTAAGAATGTTTCCTGGGAAAAATACCTGTATGTGGGCTGTTAATACAAACTTAAAGCTGCAAAGCCATGAGATCACTGCTGCTTAGTTACAGTACAGCCCAGACATTAAGGGCTGCAGGAAAAAATATGTAACACAATAACTATTTAACACCTTATAGAAAATAAGTAGCAAGATGTCCAAAATCATGTATGTTCACAGTTGACCCAGGGGATGTTGGATGGTCACAGGTGACCATGGCGTTGTTTTTTGGATCACAGGTGACCCAGGGGTTGTTGTTTGATCACAGGTGACCCAGGGGTTGTTGTTTGGTCACAGGTGACCCAGGGGTTGTTGTTTGGTCACAGGTTACCCAGGGGTTGTTGTTTGGTCACATGTGAACCAGGGGTTGTTTGGTCACAGGGAGAACCAGGGGTTGTTGTTTGGCCACAGGTTACCCAGGGGTAGTTTTATCAGTGACAGGTGTTCCAAATATGATGTATTTGAAATATTTGAATATATTTGAATACATGTTTAGAGTACAAAATGTCATTTCCAATCATATATTTTACATATACTTTATAAAATAAGTGGGTCCATTTTAACACACTGAAGTACACATGGACTTTTTTATGCAGATCTCAGGGTATGGGTCGCCCTAAAGTCTTGTCCGGTAGCCTTTTTATTGATCCATGTCCCACCCCAGTAGCACACGTGTCAAGTCAAAAAGGAGAAGATAAGCAGATTAACAACAGTTTATCCCGCCAGGCTGATCTGCACAGCAGGGGGAGCCACTGAGCCTCACATCGCTTTGCAGTAGCGGTTCCCTATCTTGTTCAGTTACTGTACCACCAACCTGATTTTCCTCTGTTACGAGTACCCCTGATGTACCCCCTCATGTTAATTTTACTAGTAAGCCTATGGTGTCATGAGTGTTTTCAAGTACCCCCTCTGGAGAGGCCAAGTACCCCCAGGGGTCCGAGTAACGCTGGTTGGAAACCACTGCAATACAGATATGAACTCTACATACGAATGCCATTAAAGAGAGAATTAAAACAACTGTCCTGTTTGTGGGATTATGTAAGATAGATAGATTATTTAAAAAAACCTAGGGAACAGCAAGAAATAATACACACGTTTTATCTGTGTGGAACAGAAATGTGTGCGTGTGTGTTTGAATTTTGGTTACTTTTAGGTTAAGGCATTACATGTTATGGTTTGGTGTTACGGCTAGGTTAGATATAAGCATGAAGGTTATGTTATTGTGGTTACAGGTATGTTATAGTAAAAATGAGGATTAGGTTTAACTTCAGAACTAGTGGACAGGGAACATAGATCTTGGTGTTTCCAGTCCCAAAGGGATAGAAAAACAAATGTGCATGTCTGTGATTGGGCATGTGAATTATGGGAGGTCATAGGTGGAGCGTTGTGAGAGTTATGGTTAGATTCAGGCAGAGATTACATTTGAATTTAATCTGCTGTTCAGGATTACAGCCCATTAATCAAAAACTGAATGAAGCAAACAGTGTTAGTATAATCAGAAGCGACTGACCAAGTCACATATTATTTGTGGTGCTGTCACTGCTGGTGATCTGAGTTTGTTGTTAATCTTTAGCATGAATGCGTGTGTCAATGACATTATGTGAAATGATTAGTCAAATGTAATCAAGTATGTTGCCCATGTTGTGAATGGTTGCTGTTCTACTGAGGATCTTCCAAGATTGACATAGTCATTCCAAGGACCATGTCTAAAAATCCAAGGATTTCTAAACATGGCTGACTTATCAACACGATAGCCACTCACACTCTGGTGAGTCAGTATCTTACCCCTCAGCGCACTTTCACAAGTATTTTTGTTAGTTTGTTGTTGCTGGTCATGTGTTCTCTGTTGTCCTGAATATATCCGATGTTGTTGCGGTGGGCAGGAGCTCATTCTGGAAGTGGGCTGCTCATTTATTAACCGCTTCATGTAGCAGGCCTTTGGTGAGACGTTGCTTAAGAATCAGCCCCTTGTGTTGCCCCTCAACAGACAAAATTGTGGTATAATATGCAGTAATCAGTGCGATGTTCACAGATGTTCAAATCTCAACGGCAAAGCTGCCAGGGCGGTACTGGTTCTTGTCAGCTGTCATAGGCAGCCCTGTGGTACATGGAAGGAGATGTCATCTGTACCACTAGGTATCCTTACATACAATGAAATTACATAAATATATTTTAAATCCTTCTTGAATTGTACATTTGATTTGTAGGCTCAGATGAAGTATTTCAAATGGGTTTGTGTGTGTATGTATGCGTGTGTTTAGCTGTGTCTGGCCATGCAAGGCAAGGCAGTGTTAGCATTTTCCCTTCATCTCGATGGCATTATCACAGCATGTGTCTGAACAACAGAGGAAATGCTCGGCAGTACTGAAATACCAATAAAAGAACCTCAGTCTGTTCCACAGCATAATTAGAGACCAGAGAACACTAAGAACAATTAAAATACCCCCTTCGCTACTCCCTCATCATCATCTCATATCCTCATCCTCAGCTCCTCAACTCTTTCACAGTGGCTCTGTTCAAACCCAGAGTGTAACAGCAAGATGTTTTTTTGGGGTACTGTAAACAATTAAATATGTACATATGTTGCTGCATAAATAATGCTAAGATAATTCAACAGAAAAGACTAAGCAGCTCCCTAGCTCAAGTAAAGATCAGAGGAAGTATGAGGGCAGCACACTGAGCAAGCATTCACCTTCTTTTCGTTGCTATGTTTTCTCTCCAGCTCATGAGCCAAGTTTGGGTGGTGTAAACAAAAGCCCAAAAGAAGTACAGCTGATACAAACAGAATTGCTAATATTAGCTAAAATGTTGTGTTACAGCTAAAACAACGCTATAGAAGACTGTTTCCATATTTACGTATGTGTGTGTGTGTGTTTGTATCTGTCTGTCTGTCTCCAGAGGTGTCAACTAGATTTAAATACATGTAGTGTTTACATAAGTTATTCTAAACCTTTAAACCTTAGTTTTATCATAATTTTGTTCCCCAAAATGTTTTTGTATAGTGTTATTTTTGATAGTTTGTGTTATCTTTTTATTTATATATTATAATTACTGTTACTTTTTTCACTTTTAACTTCACTGTCGGGAGTAGGAAAACCAAGCATTTCATTGTCATAACTTGTTATTGCAAATGACAAATAAACCTTTTGAACAAAATTTCTGTCAGCTGTATTTTGAGGACATTCCATCAATACATTATCTGAACGTAATACATTTCTATCACTTCACACATGGTTTTTAATCAGTCACTGTAAATGATTCACCAGTGGAGAAGGACGTTCAGGGACCATCTAGCTCATATAAACATCCTGTTGTATACATCCACTCTGCTACATACACCTTTGGACTTGGATCTGGCACATGCCAAGCAGAGAAGCAATTCATAAATGCACTCATTTTAATACTTACATTCCTTTTAATCGTTTACCCAGATTTGAGCAGAGATGCTCTAATAGCCTTTTTTTTTTGCTTTAGATTACAGGGGAAAAACTGCTTGAAAAATGCTAAATTCTCCATATTCCCACTCAGCACCACCCCTAGCCATTGGTATGTACCTTGTGCCGCCACCGCCCATCCATAACTTTGGGGGGTACATGACACCCCTGCATTTCTGTCGCATACATGCAAGCATTTTGGCTTGTGTGTCACCCTTCATATGTTGTTTCCCAGGGTCCTGACACTGTTTTAATCAGATTAGCAGTGGATGGGTATATGTACAGTATACTTTATGTGAGATTAAGTATCCTGGTTTACTTATGTTTTAATCTGGCCTGCTGATTCACCACTGTCTCCATGAGCAACAGAGACCGAGAGAAAGTGAGTTGGTGTTAGTGAACCCACTTGAGCTGAAACTCTCAGTGTATTTGTGTGTTCGTCAGTGTGCATCATTCAGGATGGCACCACTGTCACCATCCTCAGTTAAGACCTTCCTCGCACCTAAACACTGTGAAACCCACCCTGAGAGGGACTTTCCTACATAACAACAAGCTGACGTCACCTAGCCCAGGACCACCGTCATAGAGAGGTAGAGAGGGAAAGAGCTGGCAATGCCCAACACGCCCCACTACATCTGCAGGCTATAGCAATCACAGAGCGAGATGGAGAAATACACGGTCCTCCACCAATATTGGCTCCCTTGGTGTAGACAAAACATTGCTGTTTATTACCTTGTTCTTAATCAAAATATAAGTGACACCTTTTATTTATGTAAAAACTGTTAAATGGAGAATTTCTTTTTTAGTGAATAAATATTTTTTTCTTAAAAAACACGATTATTAGCATCCGAGCATTTGGTGCTCTAGAGAATGTGGTGCTCTAGAGAATGTGCTGCTCTAGAGAATGTGCTGCGCTAGAGTCTTCGGTGCTTATGGACTCTCCTCTTCAGACCGCCCCACAAATGGAGTTTATGTCAGGGGACTTGGATGGCCATAGCAAAAGCTTGATTCTGTGGTCAGTGAGGCATTTGTGTGTGGATCGAGAGGAATTCACTGGATCATTCTCCTGCAGTAAGATCCAGCAATGACTCACATGTATCCCTGAGGTGGTGCCCAAACATCTCCTGGTACTTGACAGAGTCCATGGTACCATGTATCGTAACATGGCCTTTGAGAGAAAAACAGCCCTGGAATGTCACATATCCATCATCATACATTAAAATGGGGAGTAAACAGATGATCCCTGTTTTTGCACCAAACCCACATCTGGTGTTTGTGGAGGAAAGGCTCTAGTTTTGTTTCATCTGACCATGGAACCCTGTCGCACTCAAAGTTCCAGTGATGTTTAGCAAACTCCAGGCACTGATGTTTACGTCTTCATGAGAGTACAGGCTTTGTTCTGGCAAGATATCCAAATAGCTTGTTGATATGAAGGTGGCATCTAAATGCAGTTTTGGAGACTGAACCTGAGATTCAACTAACTTCTGCAATTCCCCAAATGTGATCCAGAGGAGAATTCCTGAGCTCTTCATAGTCACTGTGCAAGGGGCCACAATACGCTTAGGTCCTCTTTCAGGCAATTTCATGACTGCTCTCATGTCGTTCCAAATCTCCACCCACATTCGCCAAAAGTCTGGTGGAGACTTGCTTAAGATGTGGCCTTTGTAGTTTATACGAAAACCCACATAAATTGGTGTCTTGAAAGCAGGGGCGTAGGTTTGATTCCTAATGTGAGGGGGACAAACACTGGCGTAGCGTGGTGACGCCGGGCCGGGGTGCAAGCTGTCCTTACATAGTTATTATAATTGTTATGCCGCTTAATTGTTATGCTGGTTCAAATAACGATGTTTTTAAAACATTAAATAAAAAAACAAGCATGCAGCCTGTCATAATTATTTTGCGCACAAATTATTTTTCAATTGAAGTAATACAAAAGTAATCATAATGTTTTTCAAAAGTATCTGTAATATGATGAAAATATTTTAGTTGGTAACGTAACAGATTACAGTTACTGGTTTTTTGTAATCCGTTACAAAAAACTCTGCTGGTGTCATACGGTGCTAGCTGTGAGTGAGGTGAATCTTGTGTAATGTAGACTGTTTGCAAGCTAGCGAAATAAAGTTAGCTGGCAAGCTAATATATATTTAGCAACTAACAATATCATTCATATATAACGTAAGCATAACTACACCTTGCCGGTTTTAGAAAAACACTCTGATAAGATAAATATTTACCTCATTCATACATTACGGGAGGTAATTAGCAAGAGGTAATGGCAGCTAGGTTATCAAACTTTCATGAGCCAGAGATCGCAGTTGCTAATTGTAACCCTAGCCTCTATTTTACTACCATAACCAGACATATCCAGCAACTACAGCACCTCAAGCAAAATGTCATTTTCAAAAAGTGGGGGGGACATGTCCCACACAGGTATAATGAAACCTACGCCCCTGCTTGAAAGCCATTGGCTTAATTGGCAAACTTAAACAACCAGTCTCCCACTACACCCTCCCCCAATGTGTTTTGTACACCGGTTTATATTTCCTGTATGGTTGTTGGATTTACTTTTAAAAACTATGGACATTTTAGATGTTTCTGATGCGGTACTGTCACAAGTGTTGCAAACAGCAATACAGTACACACAGCATTTTGTTTGAGCGTGCATGTCTACAAATTTAGTAGGAAGCTAATGACTTTTAACAAGGGATAATTACAGTTTTGTGTTAATTACAATGACAATACCCTGACAATGTTATAGTGTTAAATATTAAGTAGAATCCCTTCATTATATTTGTCATAAAAATTACTGAGACTGATGGCTCTGTTATCATTTGCTGGGTGATTCTCACACATTTTATTTTTAAAAAGATCTTGGGATTTTTTGGACTTTCAAATGTTATTTTGAAGTAAAAATAATGACTAACATAATTATAAATGTCAATTTTGAAAACTATATTTAATATTTATTAAGTTTTTTTATTGCAATTTACACAACAACTAATGAAAATCATTACTGCAAGGACACTAAATATTAAGTTAAGGAGAAAAATAAAATGAGATATGGAGATAAGTTGGATTTCAAGTGGTTATTGTAGTTACTAGTGCTAATCATAATAACTTGTCCCTTTTAGAATTTTCATTTCACTTCACTTTACTAGTCATTTTAAACAAAAATATTATTATTTTAGAAACTACTAATCCCTAATCAGAATGAAGAGATCAAAAAATGTAGTTTCACAAGGATTTTTTATTTATTTTATTTTTGGAGTAAGTACTAGTGTCTATTATGAAATAAGTACTACTAGCTATTGAATAAGTCATTGCTTGTGGTATGATTCTTGCTTAGGATGAATTACATTCTAGGATAAAACCCTAGGGACAAACCCTTTTCAGCCATTTTCTGGAAGATCTTGTCTATAGTTACATTAATCCATCATTTGATGGGTTCTAAAGAATGTGTAAGTGAAGGAATATTTAATAATGACTTTCTAAGGCAGGCTTATGGGAACCAGGGTTCTCAAATCAACAGCTGTCAGCTAAATAGCCGCTAACATGATCATTTCCAGCCAGCTACTTTTCCATCATAGAATGAACGATAAGCATCGTCTAGTAGACCATGTACACATCTATTAGTCACAAAGCAAGCAATCATTGTACGCAGTACGTCATACACAGGGGAACACTATGTCCTACTCACACCAAGCCTGAATGCCACCACTTTGACCATGTTGTGAATTTTTTGCAGACTTTTTTCTATATGAAAGGTGCCCAAAAGGAATGAAAGCAACCAAGTCGGTACATTTCCAAAGGATCATTACCATAAAATATTGGCTATGACTCAGTATAAATGGAGCACTAATGTGACTGTTATATTTTTTATCACTATGCACAGGATTCTCACTTTGTGAATGAAACATACATCTTCACAGAGACGATGCACATACAAGCCTTTGGATATTCCTGAAAAATCTTACATATATTTACATACTCTTACATGCATGATATATTAAAGCCCAGGAGTGCTTGATAATTATTAAACCAACAAGTTATATAATACCTGCTATTAGCAAGTGGAATGTTAGCCAGTGCTACATATTAGCTGAGTCAATCAACAAACTGGCACAACTTTGGGACCTGCATTACATATTCGTTGTTTGATTTCAAAAGGCTTAACTACAAAAGTTAATATAAAACTGTGTAATAATACGTTTCATTAATGCCCAGAATGGAAGTACTAGTTATTTAGCTAATGCCTCATTAGCCATCAGTACAAGTAGAAACATTTACATGCCAAAATCAACGTGCATCATTAATAATGTTTGCATTGGCGTAGCTTGATCAATTCAATTCCACTATGTGGAACACACTCTCCATCATTTGTTAATCTTCTCATTTGTCAATCTAGGCACAATCTAATGTCAATTTGATAAAATGTGTCCTTATGTATTCCTCCAACAGTTCTGGGTTGCTGTAAATTTTCCCTCTATGCTTTGCCTCCTTGGCTTTTTAAAAAAAAAAATACTTTTAAGGGTTTAATGGTCTGTCTGTCTTTCTTTGTTAACTACATTTTTCTCACCATTATGATAGCAATATACTACTTCTTGCAGTACAATACTGTCTGAATAATGCTAAAGAGGGTGTTGTAAGTAATCAACAAAATTTGGGACACCTGTAGGATTTGTTAGCATCACCTTTCATGGCTTAATTTACTTCCATTGCTGCAGAACAGCTGTAAGTTGTTCACCTATTACTTGTTCCCTGAGAAATGCCTTTTTATAGTTCTGAAATATACATTCTTTCTCAGTTTTTGGTACCCTAAACCTTTTTTTAACTGATTACCTTTGAACCACTTCAGGTTATTCACTGGACTTGAACTGTTTAAATTTCAATAAAAACTGGAGAAATGGGGTGTTCTAAAACTTTTTGGGTGTATATAAATATATATGCATAAGTGCCAATAATCATAACACACAAAATATATGTTGTTTTATTAAGAATAATATTTCCTTTCAACAAATTTTCCTGATTTACATTTTGAGTGTAAGATCCAACTGATATACAACAACGACATTTTCTCATAACCAAGCATGCCAGTACTCCTGGAGGCCATTCTATGTGGTGGATTTAATCCTAAAACTGGTGTAAATGTGAGTCCTGTAGTTTCTCAGAGTTCATGAATAGAGTGGATGGGGGAGCCTGTCCGCACGTTATAGTTGATCTCGCTAGAATTACAGGAGTCGGAGTCCCCAGAGGAGGGAATAGGGGAGGGGGGGTCGTGGTAGCGTATGACTCTGGTCAGCAGGGCTGGCCCCTCCCTACCTACCACCTCTCCCACCTGCCTCCATCGCTGTCCTTCATTGGGCAGCAGGGTTCTCAGCTCCCCCTCAGAGACAATTTCCAGATCAGAGCCCCCCTGTCTAGGCACTCTGGGAGGCACAGGGGGTGGGCATTCCTCAGGGAGAGGCAAATGTCTGTCTGAGTGTTCTCTCTGGTTCCCCAGCTCGACATCATCACGATCACATTTCTTGCGGCACTGTTCCCGCATCTTCTTCCTTTTGCGTTTCCCCTGCTCCTTAAGTTTGTCGAGGCTCTCAAGCTTTCGGCTCTCACGGTCCCGGTTCTCAAAAAGTAATGTTCCGGCGCAGATGAAAATGAACAGGCCGAGGCCCATGATGACAGGGCCGAGCAGTTTCATTCGGTCACTGTGGGAGCTCACGCGACCACCGACGGGGTTTGAGGTGGAGCTAGCATACCCGGCTATGGCCACCACCATTCCCACCATCACAACGACAGCACCCACCATCAGCCACGCCCCAGGAGGAGAGCGGAGACGGAGTTTGACCTTGCGCTTGTCCTCCTCTTGCTTTAGGAAGCAGTTTGGGCATGGCCGTCTGGTTTGTGGGTAAGCTGTTTCAGGTTCTTGGGAGGAGTCAGTGCTGCAGGCGGAGTTGAGGTCTCCAGTGGACCCTGCTGCTGTCATCCTCTACCCAGAGAGGGAAGGAGAGAGACCGTGGGAAAGACTGAGGTGAGAGATGGGTGAGGAGAGAAAATGGTTCAGTCAGAAAAAGAGAGAGAAAAATAGAGGAGCGAAAGGGTGGGGTGGAGATTGTTGAGAATTGACTTTGCTTTGTAAACAACAGGAAATGACAGACTTGATAAGAGTCCCAGACGTTCCCCTCTCCAGTCCAGCTCCTTCTAAACTCCCTCAACCTTAAACTGTAGCCTAAACAATCAAGCAAATGAAGGCAAATAAATTATAAATATATATATATATCAGTAAGGTTTGCAATTCTGAGTTCTGTATCTTTTAATGGATCCCAGTCACATTTCCAGATGTGACTCCAAGGCTACACACAACAGTTACATAAACTGTAGGCACCGTTATACGTGCTACAAAATGTATAAAACATCAGTCAAGAGCGTTCAACAAATGTCAACTTGCGGTGAATGTAGGCAAGTCTACTTGTGACGGAATTCCGTTGGTTTAATTCCAGTTAGGATGTAGGATAACCGTGGTCTTGTAGTTCGTGGCCATCTGCCACTAGACTTTTTGACAGGATCATGTACATGTTTAAGCAACGTTATGAACACTATACCAGTATAATTTTATTATGATTAAGAAACGTGATGACTAAATAGCATTTAATAATGTAGGTTATCTACTCTGCTCCGATTTTTTGCAGTCCCATTCCGATCATTTTCAGCCTACTTGCCTTGATTTGGTTGTTCCTCCGTGGTTGACATTTCTTCTTCGCTGTTGCCATTTCTAAAACTGTTTCTCCAACATAATGCCGATTATTTCATTGGTCTCAACATTCAAATGATAAAGATAGTCTCTTCAGCTCACTGTAAAAAAACGTCCGGTTCAGTTTCAACTCTCTTCAGATTAACATCTGTCCACATCCTTGGTTTAAACTGGCGAGTATACAGCGCATGCGAGATGTTGGTCCTCGTAACATTTACCTTAACAGTCCAGAGCGACTAGCAGTGTTCATAAATAAATTACTCCTACATTAATTCTCTTTTGGGTATAGGCATAATGTTCTAGCTGATTTCGTACTCTGCGCACACTTCCCTTATTGAAATACAGTTTGTTCTAAAGCCTACACTTGCGTATTAAACTGTGTGGGTGTGTGCGTGTGTATAAAGACCGTGTGATTGTGCGGCAGAGGTCGTGGGAATCTTTGGCTGGTCTGGCTCAGTCCCCCGATGATTCCAGTTATTATTAGTTGCAAGAGCAGCATACTGCGGATTCTGTGTGCCCGAAGGGATAATAAGAGAAGAGGTATTGATGAATAGTAATTTAATGGTGTGGGTCTGGATGGAGCATGGATGTACAACACATGCTCTCGAAGAACTACAAACCAAGGGGTGCGCACAATAGGACGGAACGCTCAGATAGAAGCCGTTGGACAAACACGCATCTCTGACATAAATAATAAGGAATCGTATTCGCACTATTCCTGCATTTCTATCTGTAACGTTATAACTGAACGTGGCCCGCGTGTGTGTGAGAGATAACTAGATAGAGAGAGCGCGGGCGGCCCCAAACTGTGTGCTGCCTGAGGTGTGTGAATACGAGGCTGCAACAGGTTAAGGACTGTAATGATGACCACAGACCAGTATTGTGGGGAGAAATGTGGGGAAACCCAATGTATAAAACTAAAAACTCTGTATTTCATTTATTCCATTCCAATCATACACACTCTAGCAAACACAAGCCAACAGATACCTTTACAACACCATCTCATAAGTCAACAGAACTTATCCCTTAAATTAAAAATACATAAATACCGGTTTTAGAATAAAAACAATATTGTCCATGTACACAAGCTATTTGCAATATACTGCCATTGACAAAGAAAAAGTATTCACAACATTTTTACAAAATGAATTCAGGCAATGAAGATTTTTCATTTCCTGGAAAATATTTGAATTGATTTGCATAAGCCGCCAAGGAACAACTTATCATAAAGACACAGGGTGTATAACAACCCCAGAGCTATAATACACTATTTACACAAGCCACCAAATTAAGCAATTCGTAATTTTTTTTACATTCAAATCGCATTCGTATTTAAACATTACTTCCAAAGCAATAACATAGAAAAAGATCTCTTCTGTTGAGTTCTATTGACTAAAGTTCCCAAAGCTACATTAGCCCTTTAGCCTTGTCAAAGCAACAAATTAATCTGATGAACACAGGTGCACAGATTCACTCCTCCATCCACCCAATCCCTGGTTCATACCAACCTCCTCAAGCTCAGAGCTGTAGTAACCTGACTCCATCAGCTGGAGAGAAGTAGAACTACATGGTTCTTTTCATTTCACCTCAAGATTGTTTTTGCAGCTAAAAAACCTAAGAAACATTCAAGTAAAAACATGTACCGACTAACCCTGTTCCCTTTGCTCAGGGCTTAGCCCAATTTCGCCACATTTTAAATAAATGCTGATTATTTAAAGGATAAAATTATATACATTTCAATATAATACTTTTAAGAAGCCTTCACTTTAAAGGTGCCTGCAGGTCATTTCTTATTCATTCAGAAAACGAAGTAAAATAATAATTGTTGCTATTTTACAATATAACACACAAATCAGATTGTCTGACAGACACCATTGGTAAATCTTGTCAATTCTCTATTCATGTACACCAATGGAGACAAACTAGACATGTGAAAACAGGTTCTTGGTGGGATTACATCACCTTCCTCTGACCTATCTAACAGGTTTCCATCAGTGTAGATGACGGGCATGAGGAGAGGAGGCAAGGAAAGGAGTTGAGATAGAACGTATATACATTGAGATACAGCATCGGTTGGGTTTAGGAGGAAGTGAGAGGGCCGGTCTCACTCCTCATCAGCATTCTTCAGCATGAGGATGGCATTGTATATCTTGAGGGCAGGGCCTAGTTTGATTGACAGAATCTTGACTATGTCCGCTTGGGTGAGAAGCAGGAAGGCCTCGCCATCGATTTGCTGTAATGAAACACAGACACAGAAAAAGCTCCAACTCAGTATGGGCATGTGTTGCAATGTCAATGTTAGTAGTTCATTTGGCTTAACTTCAACATGTATGTTGTCCTTAATACACTAGCCTGTAGCAGCAGATGAGGGGGTTGTGGCTACTGTGATTCAAAGAGTTGGGATTGTAAGTGGTCATTTTTACCTCTGTCCTAAAAGTTGCTGCATGCTCTTTGCAGCCCTGGAGACCTTTGACAAAACAGGCCACCTGATACACAGCGTGGGGGGGAAACAATTAAACTCACTTAAATGCAAATAAACACAAAACACTTGCAGGTGCCTCATTGCACAAGAATTCAGTTCCCACTTGTACATACATATACTTAATGCTTGTAAATTGCCTGCCCTCCACTAATTGCCTTCATCGCTCATTTGGAATTGCCATTTGCACTGTATTTGCGCTCACTGCACATCTATACATTCCACATGTTAACATATACTATACCTAAATATACTATACATATACTATACCTAAATACACTATATATACACTATACCTAAAAAAATACAAAATAAATAGCATACACAAATAAAAAGCTATTTGGTGCTAATTGGTGTTATTTCTTACAGAGCAAGTGTTTTTTTTAAACATTCAGCATGCCTTTTTTCTGTGTGCGCATGCGCATGTCTAACCTCGTCAGCGGTCCAGGTAGCCACTCTCTTAGCGGTGAGGCCCAGGACCTCAGGGAGCAGCTGGCAATGTTTGTCCCAGCATAGGGCCACCCTATGTGGGGGGGAGGAGGAGCCACCTGGTGAGAAAACAGATTCATGGAGAGCCTGCTGGAGGGACAGGCAGTCTGTGGAGAGACAGGAGAAATAAGGTGTTTATCTCCCCAACCTACAGACAACATATGTATTATTAGGTTTGGGTGATGTTTGCAATAACACATTGGCCTGTCTAAACATCACCCACATTGGAGTTGTTTTATTCTTGTGGTCTATTTCAGTACACATAAGCTATCTGAATAACATCCATCGTATGCACAGACAACCTAAATATTTAGATTACCTCACAACTACTATTGTGCATTAAAATGTGTAAACTGTAGCAGGCTTCTTACTCAAAGTTTTAGTGAACTGATAAGAAGTAACGTTAAAATAGCTGCCACAGTTAACACCAACTCTATTCCAGGGAGGAAAGCATCTGAATACCTTTCCCATCACCACTCTCTTGCTTGACCAATTGCTGCTTCAGATACTTGGGAAGCGGAGCAGACCTGCGAGAAGACAACATCTGCTCTTAGTCAACCAGCAACAAGAAAACCGTCTTCATTAAAACATTTGCTCTAGAGTTGTGTAGGAGAGAGTGTGTGATTGTACTTCTTGGCTTTGGCTCCATTGTGGCTGGGCTCTGTGGGGCCTCCCGGTGGTTCACTCTGACTGCTGCGCCCGGATCTTTCACCCTCGACAACCGCCGGCCCTTTGGTTACACTACTACGGAAACAACTGTTACTATGGATACAACCGTGTAACCACAAACTTAAAGGCAGACTCAGCATAGCACACAGTGTAGATGCACAAAGAAAACAGCAAGGTGGCTCAAATTCCATAACATCTAAGAGCATTGATGAAGCAAAACTGCTCCTCCATTTTGGATCTGTGACTTTCACGAGCTAACAGTATGCAGTGAATCTGTGCACATGCCAGATGACTGTATGAAAGAAAAGTGAACTTGTGCGTCTCGCTGATCTCAACATCTAATAACGGAAGGCACAGAATAATAGCCACGGCAGCCCGTTTAGTCCCCCCCATACCTGGTTTGAGGGGAGTCATCTGCTGCAGCCTCAGGCTGTTCCACTGTGGTGGTGGTGGTGGTGGGGTTTGTCTGAGCGTGTGTCGGAGGGTCTGGCCGTCGCCCGCGGTTATGAGGCCCACTCAGGGTCATAGGTCGCTCTCCACTCAGACGGTCCGGTACCAGACCCTCCCTGTTTACGTTCATCTCAGAGTAAGGACAGCTCACCAACCTGAACACGTACAACATTTATGTTTACAACAAAACTCATGTGACATGACCGTGTGTGTGTGTGTGTGACTGGGAGACTTACGTGTAGTGGGTTCCATAGCGGGGTCCTTTAATGTGGCCAACCCCATTGCATCCTGGGGTAGGACAGCCCTGCCCTGGGAGGACCGGCATATCGGTGGAGCCTGAAACGCATCACAGAGTTACTACCACAAACAGGACCTAATCTTTAGCATGAGCCTTCACGTACAGCTAAACCCCTTTGATGGGACTACGCTGACATGTATAGGTGTGTGTGGTTGTCTCTCACCGTTCGGGTGTTGTAAGGGATGACCAGTCTTCTGACACCAGCCAGTAGGGTGCAGGTCTGGGCTGTCAGCGTCCACCCAGTAGTCATACTCCTCACTCCAGCCATCAAAATGGATCTGAGAACCAGAGAAAAGGACAAATACCCGTCCCTTATAAACTGTACAACGATAGCAGCTACTATATGTCACCCCGGATATTTTCCTAGTAAAGTACACATGTAATGTCATTCATGTGTACAATTGAATGTGATTACTGTGTATTCATGTGTACAATATGCTGTGTTATGAAGGCAAATAAAGCATCACACGTACCAAGTAACAGACCACAGTAATCAAATTCAAACCTCACATTCAACTCTCACATTCAACTCTCACATTCAACTCTCACATTCAACTCTCACATTCAACTCTCACTCGGAAACCGTACCCTCAGCCGGTGGTCCTCCACTTCGGCGATCGTTGCTACACGAATGAGCATGGGGTTCCTCTTATCCACGGCTTCCAGTTTCATCCCAGCATGAAACCCATGGCAGGGGCGCTACGAGACACGTTGGGACAGATTTATAAAAGTAACAGCCACTGGGAAATACAGCTCCGGAAGAAATGAAGAGACCACTGCACCTTTTACATTCCTTTCCAAAAAAGTGAGGAACAGAAGGGTTCAAATTAAGAGACCACTGCAGAGAACTTTTCATCTTTTTTGGAAAGGAGAGATAAAGGTGGAGTGGATTCTAAATTTTTTCCGGAGCTGTATATGCCCATCGCCAGAAATGTGGTGTGTGCGTCTGTGTCTGTGTGTGTATTTGTGTGTCTGTCACCTGTTTGAAGGCGCGTGCCGGCGCTGCCTGTGTCCCAGTCTCCTCCATGTATTTCTCCCAGGAAAATCTCTTTGGATGCTTATACTCTGAGAAGACACCATAAGCACACAAACAAACACACTTGGCCTCACAACATTTCACGCTACACCCAAGTAATGTTTCGAAATGTGCGCGTGTCTCCTCTCACCTGCAGGGGTGGTGAGGGTCAGCTCAGCCTCCTCACAGTAGCCCACAGGATGGATGTAGGGGCTGCTGGCATCGCACCAGTAGTCATAGGTGTCATCCCAGTTGTCGAAGTGTATGAGGAGTCGGTTGTCCACAACAGCCGCGATGGATGCTACGCAAATCAGATAGGGGTTCTTCTTGTCCACCGCCTCCAGCTTCATGCCCGCACGGAACCCAGACGGAGTCACCGACTGCACACACAGAGACACAGTTAATATGCGAACATCTGAATGGAGGAAAGATCCCCCAGGGTTCCGACAGGATGTCAGTATTCTCACCGTGTTCAGGCTCTTGAAGAGGTGTTTGGGGGCCAGCTGTCCCCTGCAGTTTTTCACGTACATGCCCCAGTTGAACTCTCCGTCTTTACAACCTGGACACAAATCGGAAAAGGCTACAGTTCTCCGACCACCAAAAATCCCTTCCTGTGAAATGTGCGTGCACGTGTGTGTGTGTGTGTGTGTTTGTGTGCGTGCGTGCGCGCACCTTTGGGCAGCAGCAGTTTGTGTCCCATCTTCTCACACCAGCCCGCAGGCTTCACATCCCAGGTGTCAGCATTTACCCAGAAGTCATAGTACTCTGGATAGCCGTCAAAATGAAGCCTTATCCTATAACCCTGGATCTAAGAGAAGAGAGGGGAACGCAGTGAGGAAAAGGAAAGCTATGGGTGGGTAGTTCTGTCCGACCTGATAAAGCGACACACATACCTCAGCTACGGTGAGCACACAGAACAGAGAGGGGTGACACGGGTCCAATCCCTCCAACTTCATCCCCACCTTGAAGGCATTTCTGCTCTGAGGAAATGACTGGTGCTGCAAGATACACATAGAAGCTCTTCACGTGTCTGCTTAAGAGTGTTTGTTTGTTTGTTTGTTTGTGCGTGTGTGTGTGTGTAAAAGTGCTTTACCTCCTTAAAAAGCTTGACAGGTGCAGCTATAGCTTTCTCCTCCTCCAGGTAGGCGGGCCAGCTCCAGGGACGCTTCTTATTGGGTGGGGCCGTCACTGGGGTGAGGAGACAAAGTCAAATCAACCAATCAGATACATAGAGACCAATGTAGTGCAAAAAAAATTTCTCTTGAGGAAGAGTGGAAGTGTACTCAATGAAAAGGAGCGTCTGGCCCCACCAAATCTCCACTGTCCATCACACTCTTGGTGATGTTAATCAGTGGTCCTACATAACATTTGCTTCTCTAAAGATCTGGAACACCAGGTGTGGGCCATCAGCCCCACCCTCCTGAGCTCACCTGGAGTGGTGTGAAACTCTGAGCAAACTGGAATGTAACTAAATGCATGATATTGTGGACATCTATCTGTAGTGGTTGGATTACCCCTGTTCCCCAGAAAGGGCTGAATAGTCTGATATGCTTTATTGTACTGTACAGGTTATGAATCAAACTTTACAAGAACATTGTAGAAATGTTTGTCCTAATTGCCTGTCTGACAATAACTGGCGGCAACACCCCGTCCATTTTATGATTTTGCATTGATTAATTGGGACAGTTCCTGTATTTTGTCTTCATTGTGTTTGCCAAGGTAAAAACAATGCTAATGACTATTTGGGGGAGTGTTTTAGATATGTCTGATTTTAGGATAAATTGCCATGTCTCCAAAAAGTGATTTGAGTTAGGGTTGTCATTGTTAGAGACCTCCCAACATGTTGTGTTGTAGTCATATTTAGGAGTTTGTCATCATTAAAGAGATCTCCCAACACGTGTTGTAGCTTGCTACAGGACGGAGACCACACACAGGTTGTGTCTTAGTGCACGCCAGAGTGCAGACGCCATTATGTTCACACCCTACCAAACTAAGGGTAGAAGTACGCTTGAGTTTCGGGAAGAAAACGCTCAAACAATTTTTTGGGGTGAAAACCACTTATGAGAACATACCCAGCCTGGCCAGCTTAGCAGCTCTCCGCCCTTTGAAAGCTTTGGCCTTCTCCTGTAGGGAGAGGCAGAATCATAATCAGCTAGACTGCAAACACACAAACTTTCCAAGATCAGTGTTGGAGGACTTTTTATCATTACCTCTTCCTCCTCCTGGTTGTCCTCTTCTTCATCACCAGAGTCCATGTACATCTTTCTCTTCTTCCTCACTCGTTTTCCAAGTCCCTCTTTCTCCCTCTGCTCACTGGGAGATGACCTACATAGACACAGAAAACAGGTCTTCGTGTGAAGGCCTTGTGGTGTTTTTGATATTAACTGTTATTAGTCTTTATAAAATATAGTACTGTAAGGACAGCTCACATCTGAGTGTAAGTCATTACCTGCCACTGGAGGGCTGAGCACAAATGGAGCTGCAATATTTTCCCTGGAGGAAACTCTTCTCTGGGCCTGAGCCCCCACATGACCTACAGCTAACCATCTCAACACTGGGGCCAAACTCTGTACTGGGGACCACCTCTGCAGTGAAGCCCATCTCTGCGCTGGACCCTATCTCAACACTGGGGCCCACCTCCACACTGGGCACCTCAACAGTGGGACTCTCCTCTAGAGACAGAAGTACAGGGCCTTGAGCTGGGGGAAAGAGCAGAGTCACACTGAAGCATTGAAGAATTCACCATAGAATGGGGGGGATATGTAGATATGTAATATTGCATAAGAGGCAGTATGGTATCATCAATACAGTCACAGGTAATTTTGCGTTGTTTGTCCACATTTAATAAGTCTTTCTCTTTCTCTTTCTAAGCTGTCTGTCTGTGCCCCCTATCTGAAATCACCATTATCCACTAGTCTACTTGATACTGTTTCAGCTAGAAATGTATGAATGTGCATTTATACAAATGACACAAATAACAAATTGTATGAAGGGTGAATGAACAGTTTTACTTTGACCAAGGTGGCAGCTGACCTTGTTATCACATTTATGAAATTATCATAACCCATCTAAACATTCGCATACAAAGTGAGTAGATAAATAGTCATGTTTATTATTATGTGAAAATATATCTGATTTACCCTTAGGCACAGGTGACTGGACATCCTTTGCTGCAGAGACAGCTGTGCTACTCGCTAATTGGGCTTCAGGTGGAGGGGTTGGGCTTTTCGATTGGACAGGCTTCTGGGGGGATGGCCCGGCTTCCTGTCCTTTGACCTCTGGCTCTGTCACAATCTCTAGAGTCCCAAATTCTGTCATACGAAACTGAGAGACCAGAATCCGTTAGAAAGGTGTGTGTGACTGATTCTCAAAAATAGTGACTGTCATACATGTTATACATCTCTATATATACAGAGACACACACACACAGCGACACACCTTGATGTCGCTGCCTGGCAGTGTTGCAATGCCATCCTTCCAGTCAAGAGCGCCAATCATGTCAAACTCCGACCCCTGGGAGGGGCCATCACTGGGTGGGGTGTCAGTCATCTCTCCTTGCACTGACATCAATCAATCCATCAGCCAATCAATCTATCAATCAATACCCATATATGCAGGTGTCAATTCCAAATTAAGGTTGAGATTCATTCAAACTTGCCATAGCATTGTCAATACTAATTATAATGTCTAATTGTGTACAGTTAAAGAATACATCTTGGGGGGGTCACATTGCTATGTGCTTTGTTCTTGCCATGACCACTGTTCTTGGCCTAGTATATCAAAAGCATCCTAACACAAGTTCAACATCTGTAATATGTTTAGAGAATTGTGCTGTTGTTGTTGCTACTTTGTTTTTCTTCTGTAAACTGTTGTCTTTGTTTTTACATGATTTGCTCACTCAAATTACAAAATTGCACATTGTTGTGGACAACGTATGATGGCAGTCAATGTTTTGGTTTTATTACCCCCGCACCTTTTAACCTTCACATCTATAAACCGTGCCAGGGGACCGAAAATACAATATGGATTGCTGTCAAACCTTAGTCCATATACTACTTACACTAATTTTATGTAATTTGGGTGAACTATTTCTTGAAGAATGCAGAACACAATCATGTCTGTTACATTCCTATTGTATTTTACTCACAAAATATATATATATTGAATCCAGGAAAAAAACAACAACAAAGAAATAAAGAGCGAAAAGGAAACCGGTGCGTGCATGTCAAGTCATAAAGAACATCTCATCGCCGCTAGAGGGCGACTGTAGTATAGACTGCCTGTTACTATTGTGGAATACACCATGCACTTCTAGGAAGCAAAACAGTATATATTTCACTTTTGAAAGCTAAATATCACAAAATAGATGCACAACCACTCCCGTAAGGATTAGCCTACAACACAAGTATTAACAAACACAGGGAGAAATGTGTCAAATACAAATTAAAAGAACAAGTTCAGGTTTTCCTTGTTTTAACTGTATCTTAATAAATCGGTTGTTCTAATTGACGCAAACAAAAGAGATTATACAATAATCAATGATTTTAATGAAAACAGTATGTTCTTCGCCAAAAGTTCAGATTTACGTATGTTTTAATCAAACTAAGATCACGATATAACGTTTTCGTCTCGACGCTGGATCAACACTATTTTATTCAAATAAATTATATGTTTGACTGAAATAAACGTAGAGGAACTAAACAATCAAGTGAGCTATTCGACAGCTGTCACTTTAGGTACCCAAGTTAATGCCTCGAATTTATTCCGACCATAAATAAAGTGTATGTAAGAGAGCGCCCATGATTAGCATTCGTCTTATACAAAATGGCGGAGCATAGGAAGAGGCCACCAACACGTTAAAACTATGTAAATTACTCAAGTTATTTATTGAAACACATATTGCAGTGTCTTGCCAGTCAAAAAAGAACAAATATATACCCTGCAATTTAATATGTTAGTGTTTTCCCTCATCATGGCTATTTTCTTTACTTTCCCCTTGTCTCGGAATGTCAGCCAGCTAGCTTGCTAACTGATTTTGGCTAGCAAAGCTCCACTACGGTTCAATTCAAACTGGTAGCTATACGGTTAGCAACTGAGACTAGCATTGTGGCTTGATGTAGCGAGGTAAGGGGCAATCAGTACCGTAATAAATAAGTTTGCAGGTTTTGAACATTAGAAAACGCTTTGGAACAGACTTCCACAACAGTTGATATAAATAAATAAATAATCGCCCCTACACTGCGTTATTTTGTTCCAGGCTAAAATTTAGAATTGCTTGCTTTTAATTTCTTCATTAGAAACTTGATTCTCCGATTTATCTTTACGGTTTTAAATCACAGTACAAATAGCAAGAACAGGTGCAAACTATAAAACAAACGATGCTTTAATGACAGCTGTTGTTATTCGTAACATTTAATGTACAACAGCAATTATAGTATAAGAAAATTATGGAACTCACCTCGTTTCTGTTTTAACTCTTATTTTGAGCTGGATAGTGGATGCAATGCGCATGCGCTCAATGAACGCCGTCTGCCAACTTTAGATCTCGACAAACTTGAGCACAACTATTGATTGTCGATATGCAAAGAAAAACGGACGCAGAAAGTTGACTAACCACATATCTTATACATCTGAGTGTTGTCTTGTGTATTTTCAGAATTTTACAATATCAAGCCGGAGCGCAGGGGCGTATAGCGTCGGATTGGCATAGCGCGCGATTTCTATTGTGGTCAACACGTAGACTATGCCATCAATAACTTTTTACGTCACCACCAGTAAATATTAATAATGAGCGCTTCTAAGGGACCATCAAAGCGCTTCTAGACCAACAATGAAAACATCTATGTTGTGACAGGTTAACTATTGAGGCCTTTGGAGTTGTCCTGAGATGCAGGGCAGGTCATTATTAAGCGGAGGCGTTGATAGGGATGGCGATCATCTTGTGCCTTGAAAAGCCGTAGCCTTTTAAGGACGCCAGAAATCTCACCACACGAAGTTCTGAAGAGTAGCGAGATATCCACAGTATGGCTCGGTATATGAGCCCCCTGGCCCAGCACTGCAGTATTCCTCAATCTCCATACTCTAATACTTCAGGGACCTCAGCGATGTTCCCATAAACACCAAGAACTGGCAGCAAGAGTAAAACAGTTGCTGCTTTGTCCAGATGGATTTTTCAAACAAAAACATTGGGCAGCTATTACAAAACAAACTAATTTTTGACCTGTTAGTCAATCTGTTGATTTGTGGCTCAAAAACAAGAGATACATGCAATAAAACGGGTTGAAGAACCTCGCCAATGAAGAATTTGGCTAAAATGTCGAATATTCATGCCGAGACGATTTCAAAACAGGAGACTGTTGAAGTAATTGATTAGCTTACAAATAGCCGTAGGAATGCTCAGCTCCTTAGGATGAACACGTTTAGGTTCAGGGTGTCGTATGCGCATGATGCAAGAGGAAAACCATATAGCACGACATTATTTCCAAATGTTGATTGGTCTGCATTGTGATTGACGGACAGACTAAATGCAAAATACACATGGTCTAACTAATGTGATTGTAAGATTTGGTGCAACAATGGATTTTCACGTGCCAGTGTCTTAATCAGCCAACCCTTCAATATTGTTTTTCTGACTGCTATTTCAATGTGTATGCTTAATGGTAAATCAATTAGACAAATTCCTATAGTGAGATGTTGGACTGGATGTTCCCAACCTACTCAGTATGTCCCCTACTCAGGAAAGGACAGGAACTGTCTTGATTTGAGGCGTAGACCTTATAGTTTTTAATAATTAGCGATAATTTTAACTGATGTAAAACGACACATGAATGCGCCACGATTTAGGCTAGAAACATGCTATAAATTGCCAAATTTAAATTAACTCTGATGACCTGGGAATTCATATGTTGGGATTGTTTAGACATTCAAAAGCTACGCAACAATTTTCGAGGTCAACAAGCCAAAGGCATTGGATTTTAGTAATTTCATACCATGTGTGACAGTCACTATCAATTTATGGGATTACTTTCTGTAATAGAGAATAAGTGTAATTGAAGTTCATATACATTATAATAATTCAAGATATTTTAAAACAAAATAAACATTTTAGTAATTGTTTAAAATATTAATAAATATCCTACATAAAATATGTAATGAGTCGTGTTAAACTATGTACAATTGAAGGAAATGAGATTCAGAATATCCAAACAACAAATCTCTGCGACGGTAAAGACGATATGAAAAGTTCCACCCACTTGACTACATTAAAATGGCAGATTCCTTCAACCGTGATGTCCATGCTAGGTAATATAATTTTGGTCACTGGAGGCATGATACTCTCAAGTGCAGGTAATCTAATCCCAGAGTTATACTATATGTACTGTATGTCCCTATAAATAAGACTGCTGTTTCAGTCTTTATCGCTAGATGGCAGTAAAAGGCTGTTTGCTTACGGATTAATGTATAAAATAACCAGCTAGATACATTATTATCAACGTCAGAAGAACGACTAATTCAAACCATGACATGGCCTTCAGGGGTAAAGTGGCCGACACGAGGGTAAGATTACAGTTTACTAGTATTTGAAATATGATTAGCTGACCTCGACGCAGCCGTGTAGGTTAAAATATGAAGGCTCAGAAAAAAAACGCTAAATCATCAGTTTTAGTTGTTGGCGACTTCGAAGCATACAATTAATTTATATTAATCGGCGGATGATCTATTTTTTGCGACTGGCGAATGCAACAGATGATGACCATTACATCTGTGCACATAACGATCTTCCGCCTTTTGCTCCTCATCTGCGTACAGCGCGCAGTCCCTGCAGAGCCTGTTACAGTTCTGCCATTGGATTGATATTACACCTGCTAAATGATCGACGATTCAGTTTACAGGACTGGCAGTCACGGCTTTGCTATCTGGGCGGTGGATTTTGGGTATAATATGGTATATGTGCTATATGTGTTGACTTTCTGCCTCTCCTCCTTAGACCGTGCTCGTGCACTTGCTACTGTGCCTCGTCATATTCTACTCTGTCTACTACATGATTGGGAGTGTGTGTTTCGGAGCGTTCAGGTGCGACACTTATATTCTACGTGCAGGTGTGGGTATTGAGTAGTGACCCCAATGCCGTTTCAGTCACCCCCGTCTTGCATTGCCTCTGTAAAACACTATGCCGGTGACAAGACAGGGACACAGATTCCACCACCCTCACAATCTCCACCTCTATTGTTTTTCTCTTTGATCAGCTGTTCATGTATTTGCATTCAGGTTGGAGCACTTTGATGGACTCATCCCCTTTGATTTTAAGACCGAACCAACCAACTTGGAGTCCAACTCTAAATACTTAGGTGAGCAGATGTGCATGTTCATTTGTGTTTGTTTCCTTCTCCGGAAATGGTTAATGATATACACTGTTGTTGTAGTGAACCTGCTATCCATGGAGCTGACCTATTTCTGCAGTGGCCTGCTGTTTGCTGCCGTGGTGAGATGGGTCTGGGACTACGCTCTCACTGTCACACTGCTGCACGTACTGCTTACCAGCCTAGGTGAGGCACGCACCGGCTTACCTCAGGGTCATCTCTCTTGCCAGGAGAGCTGAGTACCCAAGGCCAGCTTTGATGACATCATCACAAAATGGGAGGTGGAGTTGAGAGTTTAGAAGCAGCTGAACCCAAGTTAAGGCTTTATAGGTCAACCGTAATACTTGTTTTCTTTCATTTCCTCTTCTCGTGTGTCAAGGGTCGAGTCTAGCTCCGGGGCAACATGAAATGCACCCCACTTACCTTAGTTTGTGTGTGGTAGATTCACTGTTTATGTTTATGTAATGTGTGTGTTGCAGTGATGTTGGAGTTTCCCCTGGTGTGGCAGTGGTGGCTGGCCCTAGGTAAGACCTCACCATGTCTCTCCACTAACATGAATCCTACAAGTAGCATTGTATTGTGTTTTTGCTTCCTTCATTTGTGTGTGTGTGTGTATATTGTTTGAAGGCAGCGGTTTGTTTCTGATGATCTGCAACGGTCAGCTGATTGCATACTTCACCTGCCAGAGTGATCAGAGCTACCCCACTTTCAACGGCTACTAAGCACACACACACACACACACACATCAGAGCTCTCTGCGATTAGTGAGGTAGAAACGAAGAGAAACCAAACCATCCTGTCGCCTTTGGGTCATCTTTCGGTCATCTGATTATTGCACTGTAAGTTGTTTACATATGTATTATATAATCTACAGACTGGTTTTCCAAGCACCAGTTTTCCCAAGTGTTTCTCCATTGAACTTTTCAGTCCAGAAAACCATTCCTTTACATGTGCTGCAATTGTTTAATTCTGTACTGTTGTCTGTATTCTGAATGTTAATTATGAACGAGATTCTTAGTTCTGTAATGTATGTATTACTAACATCTTAGACCCATTAAACCAGCGGTTACCTCACACCGTTGGTTTGGCTCCTCCCTCACACACACACACACACACACACACACACACACACACACACACACACACACACACACACACACACACACACACACACACACACACACAGCTGATTCATACTGTACATATGTTTCAAGAGTATATGTGGTCTAAAATCTGAGGTGATTCTTTAAATGTTCAACCCTAACCTAACTTTGATCCAGTCTCCTAACTTTTCTCTTTGGAATAATGTGTTGGAGCTCGGCTCTGCCTGGCTCACCCTTTGACCCCAGATGCAGTAGGGAGCTCTGCCTCAATCTCACTTCAAGTTCTAACCCAGCCTGAGCTACAGTTCTCTGAGAAAAAGCTGATACATGATAGGAAAACGTTTAAATGTATTCAACAAATGTATTCAACAGGTATAAAAAAATATATACTCAAATTAAATTATGGATCCACAACACCAAACTCAACCAGGGGCATATAAGAGAACCCTGGGAAGGCTTCACTGACCACGCCCTCTGACATGTCACTCAAACCAAGAGAGGCGGGGACTGGAAGGAGTGTGAACTCAGGGTCAAAATATCGCACATCACATGGACTAGACTGAAAGAGAGAGAGAGAGAGGGGGAAAGGGATGACGAATATTAAGCATAGACTTATCAGGCACCTTAGATTTTGCCCAATGCTAAATTGACCCATAGCCCCAATAAAACACACATACCAGCTTGGGAATGAAAGGGGGAGGGACTCTCCTGGACAGCAGGTCGTCCCAGTTAATGGACTGGAAGAAAGTGTGGTCCTGCAGCTCTGCCTACACGCACAGGGAGATGACAGCATTAGTGTGTGTGTGTGTGTGTGTGTGTGTGTGTGTGTGTGTAAGGGGGGTAAAGCAGATGCTTACAAGGTCCCGTCGCCTTCCCAGGCGTTTGTTACAGTCCCTCTCCAGCAGGCCTCGCAGCAGAGACTGTGAGGCTTGGGACACAGTACTACGGAGCTGCAGAGGGGCGTGAAGGATCTTTTCAAATGTCTTGGCCTTGCTGCGACTGTAGAAGGGGGGCTGAGGGAGACGGGTGGATAGAGGTGAAACAGGAGGTTGTAATGTAAGTGTGCAGGGATGACACATGAAATGAAGACTAACTGAAACAATTTTTGGAATCGCACTCACCAGTCCATAAAGCATCTCGTAGAGAACAGTACCCAGCCCCCACCAGTCAACGACTCGACTGTAGGCGTGACCCAACAGCACCTCAGGCGCCAGGTACACAGGGGTTCCACAGAAAGTTTGCATTGTCTCACTCACAGACACTCCCTCTTTACACAGCCCAAAGTCTGTCAGAACCACATGACCTTCACCGTCCAATAGGATGTTCTCTGGCTTTAGGTCTCTGGGAGAGTTAACAAGTGTTAAATCACTGAGGAAAACAACATGTGTGTGTGTGTGTGTTATGTATGTGCCTGGGTGTGTACCTATACACTATGTTGAGAGAGTGGAGGTAGCCCAGGGCTGAAGCCATCTCCGCAGTGTAGAATTTTGCTCTGGACTCCGGGAAGGCTCCCTCCTTCTGAAGATGGAAAAACAACTCTCCCCCATTTATGTAGTCCAGGACAAAGTACAATCTGTGTAAGGTCTGGAAGGAGAAGTGGAGCCCCACCAGGAATGGATGCTGCAGTCCCTTTAGCAACACATTCCTCTCTATCATCACAGTTCTCTGCTGCAAGGAGAGAGAACGCTAGGTAAGAAAAAAGATTGATGGAATAAAATACAATAGAATGGAATAAAATAGGATGGAAATGTATACCTCTTTCCTTCTCATAATTACGTCTTTCTGTAAAACCTTGACGGCATAGAAACCTCCACTCTTTCTGTGTCTCGCTAACAACACCTGCAATAAAATAAGTAAGTCACAAAAACACACATACTACAGAATATAAACCCGCACAACTTTGAACTTGTTCTCACCTTTCCAAAGCTTCCTTTGCCAATGACTTTGAGGTAGTGGAAATCAGAAGGCTTCACCCTGGTAAACATGGCAACAGAAGGAAGCATGAGTGACAGCAGACCTAACAGGCAACTCAATCTCCTGAACGTAACTACGAGTGTTACTCACTGAGTCTCGTCCTTCGTCAAAGTCTGCAGACGCTGACAGAGAGAAGGGTGGGGCGTGGTTAGGTCGGGGTTAACTTAATGTAACAGGTGGAAAAGAAAACAGGTTCTGAAAACCCCCCAGAAGACGCTTTCAGGCTTCCTATGTCTTTGACCTTGAAAAAAAAACCTTTTCTTCTCATCCCATTAAGGCTGGGTTTAGTCTGAACAGAGAAGTGATCAGTCATAGATCACCTGTGTGGCTATTAATACTCACAGATGTCCCCCCCGCTCTCTCCTCTTTTTCTCTCTCTTCTTTCTCTGCTTTCTCCTCCCTTTCTCTCTCTTCTTTCTCTGCTCTCTCCACTCTCAGGCTCTCTTGCTGTAAGATCCTCTCAGGTTCCAAGCTTCACAGAGACGACACGGACAGTTTTAGGCCTGAGTGTTATTAGGCGGGCTTGCCTAAGGTAAGCACAACCCTAGATTTTCTCTCAGTCATATGATTTAGACTGAGAGGAAGAAATTTCTCTGCGTATCTCTTCTTACATTGTTCAAGCACTCAACTCTGAACCAAATTACAATGACAAAGTTTGATTTCGTAATTATAAGCTATGAAAATGTGCATAAGTTATGGTTTTCAATGACAACCAGTAATACAGGTGTTTATATTCAAAATGGTCATGCTTCTTAGCCAATTAAGCTATAATACCAACTTTTTTTATGAACTATAGACTCTATTAATTAACAAAATGAACATAACAGTCTAACAGTATCTCTTTAACCGTTCAAGCTATAGACACCAAACCAACTTGGTTTCACATATCTCGGCTATCCCAATATAAAACTGTTAAACGTTTATTAACTGTAGCTATATCAATTAGCATCATTTACATTAATTGATCCTAAAACGTATAATACATTGCATTATAAATGTTAGCTTATCAATATGAATGATGTAACAACCATGACAACACAAAGTAAGTGACTTACTGTTGACATATTTGGTGATTGGACACCAGTTTGTGCATAAAGCCGCTGATGCCCACTTTTTTTCCTTTGAGCAAGGCTGAAACAAAGGAGACGTTTCTTACAAGACTATAATTTTGAATCAATAATTACTTGACTATAAGGTAACGGTAATCTACTACTAAAACAAATGATGCAAATCAGGTATAAAAAGCTCCAGTGATTTTAAGAACATGCAAGAATGTCAATAAAATCACATCTGTCAATGGCAAGCCGTTATAACCACACAACAGCCCAAACCTATAGCATTTAGCAAAAAATTATGTTTTTCCACCAAACCCTCAAACTCGAATATTGCCTACCTGTTAAAAATAATACAAGCGCTTTCATTTTAGCATAGCATATTCTGCCTCTTGCCTGCGTCACACCCATCTGAAATGTAATTTTAAAAAAAATGGAAATAGCTGAAAACAAACAGCTAGAGAAAAAATAAAGGCTGAGTCCGTGATGGTCTTGTACTCCAGTGGCTCCGGTCTGAATCTTTTCCAACCAGTTGATCTGGAGAGAGCGCGCGCTCTCAATGCATGCTTTTTATAGTTCAAAAACCTCATGTCAAATAACCTCTGACGTCATTGCATCGAAGCCACCCCGCTAGGCTGTATTACTCTCATGTGCACTGGGCTTTTGGACTCAAGTGGCGCTAAGAAATCATTTGGGTTTTGAATAAAAAATAAAATTGAGGTTAGTGATTAAATGAGTGTTACTTAGACAATAAGGATTGCGTTAGGACTAGATTAACTTTAGGCCTCAAGGTTGGGTTATTGAGCTTAAGTTTATGGTTAGGGTAAGGTTTAGGGGATAAGGAACATGGATTTTGCCACAAGGATAGAAAAAGGGGTAAATTCTCTTTCGGTCAGATCTTCCAATTGAAGCGCATCACTGCAACCCAGGTTTATTGTGTGGTTGCCATCCTACCATGACTGGGGATCCCACGAAGGGAAATGCAAATGGGGAGGGGGGGGGTCCGGAATTGCACAACATTAAAGTCTCTGCCTCGCTGTACAGCAGAAATCCTGGACGCGGGACACAAATAACACCAAGGGGACTCGTATGTGATGGCGCATATTACGTCATCAACCTCCAGGGTTGGTGGGTGTTGGACAAGCCTCGTCTTTCCACGTCGTGGTCCATCATGTTTGTTTGATTGTAAAATGTTCTCTCTTTCAAGCGAGTTTGGGGCCAGCGAGTATTTCCTGGTTAAGCAGCAGTATAATAAGAAACACATTGTGTTTTTGCGAGACGTGCTTCAGAGGACACATCTTGATCTTTGTCCCTGCACTGAGGGTTGCCTTGTATAGTAATTTAGCAGACACACTCATCCAGAGGGACTTATAGTTAGTGCATTCACCTTTAGAGAGCTAGGTGGGACAACCACAAAACCCAGTAATGGTAAGTACAACTTACTCAATGAAGTAGCTGAATGAGAGATGATAGTAGTCAGCCTTTTTAAGTACACACGTTACATATCCATTATGGAATTTCATGGCTGCAGTGATAAAAGGGATTTCCCATGACTTTGGGTGCAGTTTTATTCAGACCATGCAATTCTTATGCTTCAATCGACTGTAATGGGAGGAAGGAATGAATGGCTACAGAAGTACTGCACTCAACAATTAACTATCCTGTGTGTGCCAAAGAGTGAATCTATATTACATAATGTCAGAAAGCTAATCGTGTAATTTAATACACTGTACTATGTTACCAGAGAGAACACGTTTTTCCAATGAGACAATCATATGGGACGACATGCTGCTCCAACGAAGACACCTACCAAACCCTCTTCCCATCAAAGGAATTACATCTGGAGAGAGATGGGAGAGCGGTGTATAGTAAAGGGAGGGAATTGAGTGGGGAAAAGCGAGAGAAAAGAGCGTGTAAGTATAAAAGGTCCTTGGTCTCTATATTTGGCACAGCAGAGTTCAAGGGACAGTCAGTCTGTTTGGTCTGGGTTACTGCAGTTGTAAGATGACACTCCAAGAAAAAGAGGCAGAGGCAGTCCCCTTCCTCTATTACCCCACTGACAGATACAGAGGGAGGAGCACCCCACGACAGGCATAGGAACCAGTGTTTGCTGGTTTCAACTCACCACACTACATCTGACACAACATATCCTCTAACCCTGTTATCTATCGGTACAGAAGCTGGTCTGTGCCGGTTTTTATTCCCAGTTTAAAATCAGACATTATACACATACATAATCCTTGCAGAGAAGAAGCATTCCCATTTGACGGCACCACAGTGGCATTTCTCTGAATGGGGCAGTGGGATACTCATTCAGCCAAACCAAATGTGCCACACCTACCTAACCATTAAACTACTATTGATTAGTATAATCACCTAACCATTAAACCACTATTGATTATTAGAATCACCTAACCATTAAACCACTATTGATTAGTAGAATCACCTAACCATTAAACCACTATTGATTAGTAGAATCACCTAACCATTTAACCCCTACTGATTAGTAGAATCACCAAACCATTAAACCCCTACTGATTAGTAGAATCACCGAACCATTAAACCCCTACTGATTAGTAGAATCACCTAACCATTAAACCCCTACTGATTAGTAGAATCACCGAACCATTAAACCCCTACTGATTAGTAGAATCACCGAACCATTAAACCCCTACTGATTAGTAGAATCACCGAACCATTAAACCACTATTGATTAGTAGAATCACCTAACCATTAAACCACTACTGGTTAGTAGAATCACCTAACCATTAAACTACTATTGATTAGTAGAATCACCTAACCATTAAACCACTACTGGTTAGTAGAATCATGTTTGCAAAAGCTGAGCTGGAAGACAAGCATGCATGCACACACATTGGCTGCGTTTGACTGGACCAAAATGACTGTAGGCGGTGACCTATACAAACCCTACATAGCTAACGCTACGTCGTGGCCAGTTAGCATTTGAAGCCAGCAGGTCTCAGTTCTCATACTCCTTTTGGGGCATTGAGCAAGGAAATAAGGGAGGAGTGAATAAGAGAAACACACAATGATTGAGCCCACATGTCAACTATGCCACAATCTCTGACATAGATGCAGGAAGGCATCACCTGTTCAAGAGTTATGAAAATACATTTCATATGTAAGTATAGAAGTTATCAGTCAAGAAAAGTCTACTTCAGTGTTCTTCGCTGAAAGACCCGCGATCCCCTGGTGGCCCCTGGTGGCCTTTGGTGCGTCCAGCAATGTAGAGTCCTGAATCTGTTCAGTTCCCGGAGGATTCCCGTGGTTGAACCACAGAAGAAATAACGAATGGGGTGGAATAAAGCTTTACTTCAACCTGCCCATCGGAATTGTAAGTCTGATATCAGATAATGCACATATAAACAACATATTACAAATCCAGCCCAAAACAAGAAGTTAAAAAAAAATTGCTTGTCATTCGCGAAAGTCCCAGTTGGCTTCTTTTACTAACTTTGTAATTTATGTCACATAGTTTGCTGCCCCCGCTATAACAAATAAATGACTGAATTCATCGAAATTCCCATTATATCCTAAGGCTGTTACTCATGAAAGGTATTAATGGTGGACTGTGACTTCAGAACAGCACCCCCTGTTAGTCATCTAGTGAATAAACACATGATTATTTATAGACAGTTCCATCAGTCACAATGTACTCATGATACAGGCCAATAGCATGCTATCCCCATGCTATGTGTAGTTATAGGTAACTTAAAAGTTGGTGATGAAAGACAAGAGCTCAAATGATCAATATGCTTCTCACAGCTCCTCTCCCTCTTGCTAATGAAAGCTCCTACATCACCTATTAATGCAGGAGTGACTGCAGAAGATATCCAGACCCCTTCCCTTTCTCCAAATTTTGTTTTTTATTGACATAATTAATAATTTTGTTTAATAAATTCCATCAATCTAATCTCCATAACCCATAATGACAAAGTAAAAACACATTTTAAGAAACAAGTGCTTATTCAAAATAAAAAAAACTTAAATACTTCCAGTACATATATATTCAGAACCTTTATTGTAGAAGTGCCTTTGGCAGTGATCACAGCTGTAATTTTCATGCTGAAAGATGTAAGTTCTAGGCCATGTCTGCTCTGGATTATGTTTTCTTCAAGGACCTCTTTGTATTTTGCTCCGTTCATGTTTCCCTAAATCCCAACTTCTCAGTCCTGCTGCTGAGAAACACTCTCTTAGCATGATGCTCACACCACCATTTTCACCAAATTCTAAGACTGTTAGAGTGGACAATCGGTTCTTGGTCACCTTCTAGGAAGAATCATTATGGTTCCAGTTCTTCCATTTCACAATGATGAAGCCCACTGTGCTCATGGACATTTTGATTGCTTTATCCTATTAAAAAAATATCCCCAGATCTCTGCCACAAAACAATTCTCAACAATCTCGGAGCTCTACGAAGCGTTCAGATTTCATTACTTGGATTTTGCATGTGAATTGTGTACTTATATTGACAGATTTTTGACTCTGCAAATCAGGTCCAATTAACTAAATTTGCCACTGGTGGACTCCAATCAGGTTTTAGAGACATCTCAAAGATAATCAAAGGCTATAGGATGAATATGAGCTTAATTTAAAAGAGTGGAAAAGGGAATATAATCTTCTGAATACTTGTGATATTTAATTTTTCGATTTTGAAAAATCTGCATAAATATCAAATCTTTGCTTTGTTGTTATTGGGTATTGTGTGTAGATTGATTAATTTTAAATAATGTATATAACACAACAAAATGTCAAGAAAGTGAAAGGGGCTGAATACTAAATGTGAAATACTGATCTATCAACAGACTAATTGTGGACCCTTCAAGCAATCAATTATTTCTCAAATAAATAAAACATTTAGGCTACTAATAGGTAGCTCTGTTAATATGAAAGGTAAGAATAAATAATACTGGCAAGTGGCAAGTAAAGGTTTAGCTCACAACTTGCTTTGATTGCATATATTGAATAGTTATACTTAGTTGTTATCGAATATTCATGACACACAAAGGCATGCTAGGAGCTTACGTTAATGATAGACTCCTAAATATGAATGCAAAACAATGTGTTGGGAGGTCTCTTTAACGATGACAAACTCCTGAATATGACTACAACACAACATGTTGGGAGGTCTCTTTAACGATGACAAACTCCTGAATATGACTACAACACAACATGTTGGGAGGTCTCTTTAACGATGACAAACTCCTGAATATGACTACAACACAACATGTTGGGAGTTCTCTATAACGATGACAAACTCCTGAATATGACTACAACACAACGTGTTGGGAGGTCTCTTTAACGATGACAAACTCCTGAATATGACTACACTTCCACTCTTCATCAATATATAGGAGTCTGTCATTAATGGAAGCTCCTAGCACACCTGTGTGTGTCTCAGACACATAGGGTATACTTAGTAGACTTTTAGACTAGTTGGGAGGACGTTGAATCGTGTTGGTATGTAAGTATGTTTTGTATTGCAACTTTATTACTTGATTGGAATACATTTTATTACTTTGGAATATAGATTACTCTATATTCATTATCTTCACACTCAAGCTCATAGGACTACTGATAATCACACACACATAAGTGAGTCTAATCGACCAGACTTGGCATCCCTGAGTCCTGGATTTCGAAGCAGTCTGGTTAGACCCAGGAAAACTTTTTATTGTATAGTTCGTGTTAAATAACCTACACCTTATGATTACTGATATAGGCACACACACACACATACATAAGTCAAAGTGACCAGACTTGACATCCCTGAGTTCTGGTTTTCTGGCCAGTCTGGATGGATCCAAAAACACGTAATTTTAATGTTAGGCTCATGATGAAAGGAGTAGCTAACCTTTACTAAGGACATCCAACATATGGTTATTTATGATAATTTATTTACTAACAATATGGAGTCAGATTATATATTTATATTGATCTATCACTAAGATGATGTTCCCTTGCACTCAACCTTTCCAATCACTCTCTCTCACCCCTTACTACGCTAACAGAAGTGTAATGAGCCAAGTTGGTGACACCTGTAGTAGCGCATAGTTCCATAGGCTTAGACACAAATGAACAGTACAAAACATTTGGGGACCCAGCAAAAAAATTGTAGCCAAAGTACATAATCTCTATGGATACTACCTATCATTCAGGGGTTTGAATCTGTCCCTCGTTATTAACAAACTTATTAAAAATATATTTTCTCCAAGCAGTACCACTGTGATGATGAACAGTTTGGTCTCAACTGGAAGTTCCATGATGTCATTCTTTCCATGGCTTTGCAAAAAGCACTGTATTATAGTGTAATATTTCTGAAACATTGTTATTAGATGAACTTTGTATATTAATAAAGTATTAAAGGTTTTATTAAATTGTTATTATCAAAATATTTTTGTCCTAAAAGTAATTTCGAATTAATAAAAAATGCCTTTCTAATTAAATTTCTATATGAATATATAAAAAGATTATTGTGAATTCATGCATTTCTGTAAAGAATTGACCGTTTTTGTGTAATCAAAAATGTCTAGTCCTCTACAGTAATTTGCACTTAATGCTTCTATGACAATCGATGAATGTATCAAGTCAAAATAAAATATTCAGCAAGCTGAAGTTTGTAAAACTTTACTAGCTCTTTTCAGAATAGTCTTTGCTTGAAATTAAGTTTCTATGTCAATCTATGAAAAAGGTATTGGGTATAAAAAAATAGATTTTTATAAATTTTGATTTTATTTGAAAAGTTTCCAATAGTTGACCAGCCCACTCTAGAATAATTTACACTTGAAAAGAAAAATCATTGCAAATGAAAGCGATTTTTTTATATGTATAAAATGATTTAGATATTTAAAAACAGCAGTTCAGCAAGTCAAAGGGTGAAAACGTTGTCCAGGCCCATCTAGAACGTGTTTGTTCTTGTAATCAAGTTTTATAACAATCAATGATCAAATTATTTGAGAATGAATGCATACACAAAAAATATATACTATTTTGTCATTTCAAAGATTTATTATCCCATCGGTCATTAACTACAATAATTGCTTAGGAAAGACACTTTGTATAATCATTGTTGAATGCACATTGTTTCCAACATTTAAATACGGTTACATCAAATATCTGCTGAATCCCTAAACCAACTTTACCTTGATTTGTTATCGGTGAATTAGCTTGAAACTGTCTTGCAAGCCTGGATGAATATACTTTTTTTCTCTGCATGAAAAAATATCTAGCTCTGGACAAGACCGCGGCGCGCAACCATACGGGAGCGCGCGTAGACAAGGGGCGGGACAGCTGGAATCTCCGCAGCCTCACGAGAAAATAAGCTCTTTCCGGATATTTACCGATGTTTACCTCCACCTGCCCTACGCGACGCACCCTGTTCTGAGGTTTTTAACAGCGGTAGTACCAACGGACATGTCTCAAAGTTCCAAACCCCGGAATACTGAGGTATTTTAACAGATTTTTAGATTGTCTGCCTTCACAACAAACCACCAGGATCAAATTGTGATCTGAAAGTTTCTGATGGCATATGTTCGGGTGTAAAAGAAGAAACATTTCTATTGCATTTATGTTGGTTTTCTTTGTTTGTATAGCCTAGTTATAGTTTTGAAGTCCACGTCGATTCTGTTGTCTCTATGTTGCAAATAACAGATCGTCTATGGACGTTATCGTATTCTTGTTAATCATTGCGAAACGGCTAAAGTTTAATCGATAACCGAGATGACGTTTCGCATCTGAAATGAGGAATAGGCTGATTTAACAGAACATTCCGTGTCTGGCTTTAGAGTAGCGTTAAGGCAGTTCCTTTCCAGCCTGTGTGTGGGTTTCATTTAAAAAAAAGTCGTACTTTAGAGTGTGCTGTACTCTGTAGTGTATTGAGCGTTGTTAGAGTAAGTCCAAACGTGGGTGGGTGGGTGGGTGTGTGTCTTTGTCATAAGCCTTCACCAAGACCTGTCCCACTCCCCTTAGCTCTCTCTCCCTCTCTCTCTCGCTCTCTCTCTCCCACTCCTACACAAGTATACTTAGCTATTTAAATGGGGACACCAAAGTTGATTGTCTTTAAAAAGTCCTACTTTGACTAATCCTAAAGTTAACCTCAACCAAACCATAACCTTAATAACCTAAGATTTATGCCTTAACTTAACCTATCTTGAATGCCTAACCCTAAACCTAGCTGGTAATGCCTAACCCTAATTCCAATCCAACCCAAATTGTAACATTTGCAACCTAACCGGTAATGCCTAAGCCTAATTTTAACTGTAACCTCAATTTTAACCTTTGCCCTAACACTTAAACTAGCCCTAACACTTTATCAAAACGAGGACAGGAAATGGGTACCTATTAGTCAACATTTTCTGATTTAAGCACAGTTTGGGGAAATGTTTGCGATGGTATATAGTTAAGTAAGAAACATGGACATGTTTTACTATCCTTTTGCAGACCCAAAACATTGTTTTTAAAAATACCTTTCTCCCTAATGTGATCAGATCTCTGTAGTTACTAGCCCATGTTTACTTATTTCAGACAGATATTGAAATCTCCACTGAGATTTTACTTCGAGCTGCAATTTATTTCAACAGAAAATGACATTTCCACGGAAAGTGGGAGCATGGCACCAAAAAGAGGTCTACCTACTCAAAAAGCTATTTGAGATTTTCTATCATATTGATACCATTCTAAAGGAGTCATATAAGCTTCCATATTGTAAAACCCAAACACACACACACTCTTACTATTAGTCTAAAAGTAAGATGGGATATTGGGTTGATGCCCAGCATAACTTGTGTGTGTGCGTGTGCGTGTGTGTGTGTGTGTGTGTGTACACTGTAGATCTCAGATTGGTTCCTAGGCCTGTGAATGGGTGTGCTAGTCTGTAAGAATATTTAACATTCTTGTCATTCATGAGAGAGAGGGGGGGGGAAGTAGCAAGAGGGATGAGAGGAAAGACATGTACAGACCCAGATAATGATGTATTGCTAACTGAAACCACAAATATTACTCACTGGGTGTGTGTGTGTTTGTAAGTGTCTGAGGGAGAGGGAGAGGAAGAGGACAGGCTCCTTTCTGCAGAACAGTGTCATCCAAAGGGAGGAGCTAACCTACATGGGCAGATATTACAGCCTGGGAGCGCTGTATAATGATATCTGTGTGTTTTTAATCTTTCTCCGCAGGCCAAGTAGAGGGATGAGCTGAGTGGTGTGTGTGTGTGTGTGTGTGTGTGTGTGGGAGTGTGAATGTGTGTGTGTGTGTGTTTGTGAGGTTGAGTGTCCTGTGGTGAAAGTGGAAGACATGCCCAAACCTGAACTACTGTGTTTGGTTCAACTACTGGACAACACCATCCATCCATTTACAGTCAATGTGAGTACACGCGTACACAGACACACACCGTCTTGATTTTTTTTTTACAGTTAATTTCTCACACTGAATGTGGTCTGGCCATTTTGTGGGTTAGTAAGAATAACATTGAAGATGGGTGCTTGTTTCATTTGTTTTGTGTGCTGGGTAATCAAACATTTACTCTTTAGGTGTAAGGATTATTAGGGTCAGGTGTTTGAATACCTCGGTAAACAAAATGGCCTGATTTGGGCCGGCCCTGCCCAACGGAAATCTGACTACTTCCAATTTGTATGCACCCGGATTACAGAGCCACAACATGCCACAATCAAGTGACCTTTCTGAAGACCTCTGGAAAACAGTGGTTGTCCAAACAAGGAACGTTTGGGACTTCCCAGGAGTGGCCATCCTACAAACCCTCAAAGAGCCTGGTGTAAAATCATCCAGGGACTCATAAAGAACACTAGATGAACACCCCAGGATCTTTGGGCCTGTCTTACCTCCTCTAAGGTCAATGTTCATGACTCCACCTTCAGAAAGACACTGGACTAAAATAGAATTCATAGCAGAGTTGCAACGGCCAACTACTGCAAATCAAGAAGAACATACAATCCCTTGCAAAACTATTCAAGAGCTCTACAAAACACTGCTCTGTAGTGGGGGTTAGCAAGAGAAAAGCCGTTACTTAAAAAGTACATCTGAAAGTATGAGAGTGACACAGCTGTTTGTGGTCCGTGACCAATATAGAGCATTTTGGCCAAAACTCATAGTGCTAATTGTCAACCTAACACTCCCAGTGCCTCAGTACACACCAGTGAAGGATGTGTGATGTTTGAATGCTCATGCAAGCAATGTCTTGAGTTTTTCTTACAAATAGTTCCCAACATTAAACCAATGTCGCCTTAGAATAATTGATTTTGAGTGTCAGTGTTTTACGATGAAGTATCAGAGCGATGGACATCTCAAAGTGATACTGGCCCAGTATGTGTAATGAGAACCAAAAACCGCGTTCCACATTAAGAGCCTCATAACAAGGCCCATCTGTCCAGAAGCTGAAGTCTGATTGCATCTGGTTCACATCGGAATAGTTGAAGAATAAGAGACGTAAAGATTGGAATAGTTTTGGAATGGCTTGTTCAAAGTGGATCCATAAACCCCATTCAGACATGCTATCAGAACAAATAACGTGCCATTTGAGGTAGAAAACCTGGTTGCAGTCATTGCTGTTAAAGGTTGCATTTCGTCTTTTTATTTTAAGAAGACGATTCACTTTTCACACCAGGCATTAAGTTTTGTATAACCTTTAATTAAAAGAATGAGTACTAACATTTTGTTTTGTTTCTCAGCTTCCTGTATATCTAGCATTTGGGTTTGGTTGAAGATATAACAACATTCAGTACCAAAAATGCTATCAGGCGGGGCAAATATTTGTTCATTTGGGGCGCTGTAAAAGCTTCATCGCGCCATACTGTACTACTCACACAACATTAAATACTTCATTTGAGCCCACAAACAAAGCACCTTCCAAAAATGGTCAATATAAACAAACTCCCTTTCAAATTTTATGTTGTCCAATTCGCTATAATGACCTTTTTGAAACAACCCCAGAACCCGTTCGGGGGATTTGAAGATGTGTCCTCTGATGCACGTCTCGCCAGGCCGTTCGATTCCTTATCACACTGCTCGCTCAACGGGGACGCGTTTGCCAGGCACACACGCTGTGGGTGTTCAGCACGTCTCCCGGCCGAGTCATTGGAGCAGAATGAGGCAAGGCAACCCTATCCCGCATCCTAGCCATCCACGCCCAGCGTTGCTGAGCCACTTTGCATCGTCTTTTCACCGCCCCCCCCCGGGCATTGTCGGTATGCCACGACCAGGGTTGGAAGTCCCCGGGCACAACGATGCTGCTATGCTTCAGACAGTGTCTTAGACCACCTCGATAACGGCTTCACCCCTGCAGCCTGGTGGCAACGCACTAAAATACCAAACAGACCCACTGACAGCGTGCGTGGTTCTTGTCTCAGAGCCAGGATGCAGGCGAGGTTCTGCTGGACCAGGTGTGTAAGCAGCTGGGTCTGCTGGACAGACACTACTTCAGTCTACAGCTACGAGATTCCACCAATGCCTTGTTTTCTCACACACACTCTCCTGTGAGTACATGCACCAACAAAGCTCGTAAACACTTTTTTGACTACTCTAAAACCCACACAACAGATGGTGGCGTGTTGATGATTAACATTATGTTTGTCTTGCAGAGGTGGCTGGAACCCAGCAAACCGCTGAAAAAGCAGCTGAAAGGTAAGAAACTCTAAACCCTGTGTCGCCTTCAGTTCAGTCGAATGGTTTCATGTTCATCAACATACATTGGAGGCATTTGTTTCTTAATCGTAAATGTACATAATAAATGTCAGGAAATGATAAATATTCATTTGAAGGCTTGGCTCTGTGGAACGGTTGTGTGGATTATTAGGGTCATATTAGGGTCATGGATGACATGTAAATATTATTAAAGGCCAGAGGTAATAAATAACAGTGAATCTCGTTCTTATAGGTGTTGTCTCTCCCTTCTACCTGACTCTCAGAGTGAGATTCTTCATCTCAGACCCCAACTCTCTTCAGCATGAGCAGACCAGGTGTGTTAAATTACGGCACATTATTCAGACTCCCTAGCTCTCACACAGGCTGTTTCATCATCCTGCAGAGTTGCCTGTGGGGGGGGTACAGTGGAGAGGAAACAAGACTATTATGACCAGAAGTACTAATGACTGTTTATGAAGGACAATATTACTCTGAGATCAGTGATCTGAGATCAGTTTGGGTTTGGATTCAGCCTACTGCTCTTTCAGTGTAATAAAGCGTAAAATGCCTGAACATTTCTAATGAAGTAACATTTGCTACGATACGGTATGATTTTCTTTAATGTTCTATTAGTTTAAGCTTTCTTTCATTGCCCAGCCAACAAAAACACAATCCTAGTCAAATTTGCAGCCCATGTTAGACAAAAGTTACATAAATTCTAAAGTCTTAAACATGCATAAATTCCTAACCATTTGAGGTAGATGCTAGTAAGTTATATCTTGTAAAAGGAAAACATTGGTAGTAGCTTTCACTGGTGGAGTAACATTTGACCGTCGGCTGCTATTTTCTGTAGACAAAACAAGCCTACCACCTAATGTTTGAACTCTTTTTAACAAGCTCTTCTATTTATCTAAAAGCTGACTATAAAACAGAACCCCTATTGATAAAATAATATAATGGAAGTCGGCCAATATTAAAAAGAATATTAATTAGTAGTAATAAAAAAAAAAAACAAAGCACTGCCTTTTTAACACTGTAGTCTTCTGAATTTTCAATTTGGCAGAGATTATTCCACTAGGTCTGTGCGATGCACGTGTGTCCTTACAAGCCAAGTAGAGTTGGCAACCAGCATTATACACCCACGTTGTGCTGTTGGATCATGAGCTGGAATGAGAAGGAGAAAAACCCTGGGTAGCTCAGTAAATAGTTCCTGTTCCTGGAAAGCTACCCTCCTGGAGGTTTTCACTCCAACCCCAGTTATAACTACCTTTCACAGCTCCTCAACTAGGTGATTATTATAATCAGGTGCAGGAGAGTTTGGAGGGCACTGGGGTGTGTGTCATTCAGATGATCACGTTTTCCCCTGTCTTGTGTCTCTGCAGGCATATGTACTTCCTCCAGATCAGGAGTGACATCAGAGAGGGCAGGTCAGTCACAACGACTGCACTTATACTGTACTTCTCTTCTTCCGCCCAGCGTTATGTTAAGTGCCTGTGTGTTTTACAGGTTGAAGTGTCCTCTCAGTGCTGCTGTAGTACTGGCATCGTACGCTGTTCAGTGTAAGTCTGAAATTCTTTGTGGATCTGTGGGAAATGTGTCTCTAATGCGGTCATACTTTGGCAGGAGGTTAGGTGGAGCTCTGTATCCACTTGTTCTTTTGGGCTGTGTGTGTTCATGGCCTGTCTTCTGACTTGATGATATGTATCTCAATCAAGTGTGTAAGTGGTGGGGCAATATTTGAAACAGGTGTGTGAGTAAAAACGTGCATCCATTTGGGTCCCGAGGACCAGGATTGGGAAACACTGCCATAGTCAAACTATGTTTTCACTTGTAATCAGTGGCAGTGTTCAGGTATTCTGCTACTATGTACAGGGTAGTGTAACATTCTAATTGGATGTGTTTTTTTGGTTGATTCTTTTGTATTGTGTCCAATAGTTAGTTTTTCATTATTGTCTCCCGGGGCTCCGCACAGCCCCAAGACCATCTGGCTGAGGTGGTTCTTATCCAGGTTAATCTGTCTGTAGATGCTGGCTTTGTTTACAAGGTTTGAGAATCTCTTTCCTTTGGGTGTTTGTGAAATTGAACAGCTTTTTTTCTAGATGTTGATCTTTTGATGTAGTACCTTTGAGGCTAGAATTCCCTTGTCATCGGCTTTGGGTTGCCATACATACTGCAATCAGTGGAGGATGTAGGTTTCCATTGATAGTGCAATCAGTGGAGGCTGTAGGTTTATATAGATAATGTAATCAATGGAGGATGTGTGTGATGGAGTGATCTGAGGAACTGTCAGATCACAGCGTGGATCATCAACCTCACCCCTCCTTGTCCCCATCTACTCCCCACGACCAAGTCTTTTTTTCATAGTGTACGACCAAGTCTTTTTTTTCATTTCTCTACCGTTTTAGTAATGTTTTGCGTGCCTTTCTCACTCAGCTGAGCTAGGTGACTACTCCCCGGACCTTCTTCCTGGTTACCTGTCCAAGAGACACTTCCTCCCGGAACAGGATGAGGATTTCCTGTCCAGAGTGGAGGCATTGCACCCAGGCCACAGGTACTCAAAGACACACAGGCATACAGTAACACTGTCCTACTGGGATTACTCTGAAACCATACTGGGTCGGCAGTGTCCGCCATCTATGGTCCTCCAGTACCCCCAGTAGTACTGTAGACAAGCACACCTGACTTATCTTGTCGACTAATCACTGGGTCTTCGATGAGTTGAATTGGATATGTTGGTCTGGGGCCACTACAATAATGTGTGCTGTTGAGAGTATCCAAAGAACTGAGTTGGAGACTAACATGTACAATGTCACATCTCTCCTGTTCATGTGCTGTTTCAGGGGGCTGAAGCAAAGTGAAGCAGAGCTGTGTTTTCTCAATACAGCAAGAACACTGGAGCTTTATGGAGTAGAGCTCCACACTGCCAGCGTGAGTCCCTCTATGAGTTGCATTTATCTGCCTTTCCCCCTCTCGCTTTCTCTTTCACTTCACTCGCTCTCGTTCACATTTCCATCTCTTTAATTCTCCCAGGATTCCAACACTTCCCCCCTATTAGTGGGATTGGCCTCGGGAGGTGTGGCTATCTTCTGCAACATGATTTGTTCCAGCTTCTTCCCCTGGTGAGTACCCAGGCCTCTGATGACGCACGCGCTCACACGTACACATGCGCGCGCACACACTGAACATGCACGTTCTCCTGCAGGGTGAACATCATCAAGATATCCTTCAAGAGGAAACGTTTCCTCATCCAGCTCCGACGCAAGCACGTGAGTCCCGATTGGCTGAAACGTCTGTGTCGCACCCTCGTAATGGCCGGCCACTGTGTGGTCTTCATACGTGTTCGTGTTCCAGGGGGAGACCCAGGACTGCGTGGTGAGCCTGGTCCTGCCGTGCCCCCGGACGTGCAAGAACCTCTGGAGGTCGTGTGTGGACCATCACTCCTTCTTCCACTCCAAGTCAGCCCACAGCCCACACCACACCAACCTGGTCACACAGATACACAACAAGCTGCTCTCCCAGCACTGGACCTTGGGCAACGCGAAAACAGACAGGCAAGCGCACAGACAACATGCAGTCCGTCTTTAACTCTTCTTACGTGTTCAGGGCCGTTCCTACTCACACGCTCTTGTTCGCGCGACAGTGGCCCGGTGTGTAAGAAGGTGATGGGTGGGATGGAGTGGAACCCGGTTGGAAGGGGATCCTCCTCATCCGAACACCTGGAGACGAAGAGCCTGCCGTCCCGATCGCCGCCGCTGACACCCAACTGGTATGAACGCAGCCTCACACACTGATGTGGTGGGAGACGTCGTGTTACGGGCTGGCTGTGTCTGGGGGTCATTTCCTGTCATGTCTCGGCTAGGCGGAGTCCTCGCATACGCCACGGTGCCCGTAAACCCCGCCCCTCCTCTGTGGAGCTGAACAACGACCTGAGAGACTTATCAGAGGGCGAGGATGTGTTCTACACCTACAGGGTGTCACTCAGCAGCAGTAGGGACAGCCATGATGGAACACCTAGACACAGGTCAGAGACACACACACACACACACACACACACACACGCACAGGTCAGAGAAACATACAGCATGTAATTTGATCGAGAGCATTATTGTTGGCGTCAGTCCTGATACCGTATCACTCTCTTTCAGTGTTTCTGGGACACACACCCAGGAGGGTTGGAATTCCCACGTTGATGACGTCAGCCCAGGGGACGATGCCTCTCACCACTGGGATAAGGTCGGTTACCTAGACACCCTGGCGTGGGCGTGGTCATGTGTTACGGATAAGGTACCTGGTGTTCCAGGCTGAGTGTTGTTTCTGTGTGTTGAAGAGTGCTCTTGGGGATGGGGACCTGCTGTTGATTCGTATCGCTCCTGACCATGGCGGCAAGTTTGGTTTCAATGTCAAAGTGAGTCTCCCCTTCAATGAATCAAACACACGCGCTGTACATGTTTGGTACTAATCACACCTACTCATTCACGGGAAGGTCTTTATTTTGACCATTTTCCTCATTGTAGAATAATATTGAAGACATCAAAACTATGAAATAATATGGAATCATGCACCAACCAAAAGTGTTAAACTGATCAAAGTGCGTTTAATATCGTGGATTCTTCAAGATAGCCACGCTTTGCCTTGACGACACCTTCACGTCATAAAGTGATGACGGACTGTTGTTTCTGTTTGCTTATTAGAGCTGTTCCTGCCATTATATGGACTAGGACAGAACAGACATAGTGATGGTCTTCTGTATACCAAACCTACACTGATGCAACACACAACTGATTGGCTGAAACACATTATGACGGAAATAAATTCCACAAATGAGCTTTTAGCGAAGGCATACATGTTAACTGAAATGCCTTCCAGGTGGCTACCTAATGAAGCTGGTTAAGAGAATGCCTAGAGCATGCGAATCTGTCACTAAGGCAAATGGGTGGCTAATTTGAAGAATCGAAACGGTTAAATGTACTTTGATCTGATTTGATTTTGGTTGCTACATGGGTACATGTGTTATTTCATAGTTTTGATGTCTTTACTATCCTACAATGTGGAAAATGGTAAAAATTAAGAAATACCCTTGAAAGAGTAGGTGTCCAATGTCCAAACCTCTGACTGGTACTGGAGGTCATGTATCTCTGACACTCCTCTCTCTCCTCAGGGTGGCGTGGATCAGAAGACCCCTCTGGTCATATCCCAGGTCAATCCTGACTCTCCCGTAAGTTACTCTGAGTAAGTCATTTGTAAACATTCCTTTAGAACAATGTGATCAGAGGTTTTTATTGGTTGATTGCAGGCGGGGCGGGTTGAGCCAAGGCTCTTGGAAGGTGACCAGGTAGTGTTGATCAACGGTCGGGATATCTCAGAACACACACACGACCAGGTGGTCATGTTCATTCGAGCCAGCAGAGAGTCCCACTCCAGAGAACTTGCCCTGCTCATACGACGCAAAGGTAGCGTGCACACACACACACACACACACACACACACACTCAAAAAAGCGATCACAAAAAAAATAAACGACTCTGTTACCCAATGGCTGATGCAAGTCTGTGTGTGTTTATCTACTGAGGTGAGAGTCAACATCAACACAGTCATAAACATTGTGTCATCAGAGCCGTCTAGTTTGATGTTGATAATGTTAGTGATAACATGATGATTTTGTTTTTGAGGGGATGCTGCTCGTTTCACTGTTATACAAATATGTCAGCCTGCATTTGGATCCCAGACTGTCCAAGCATGACACACCTGACATGATGAAGCCTACCTTGACCAAAACAAAAAGACCAAATGAGAGAGGCTCTGTCCTTTTTCAGGTCCTTGAAATTCTAAAGTGACTTTTAGCACCCAGCTCAGAAAGCTCCTCAGATCCCAGCCCCTCGTACCACACCTGGACAACCTGTTATACAGATGATATTGACGATCTGGGTCATCAGCGTACAGTGTGTGGCGTTCAGGTTCCAGGCCTGTGCAGTAGTAGTGGAAAGCAGTTGGACAGATTTTTGGGGGTGATGTTGCCTGTGTGGAGGACAGAATGGTGTTTGTATTTGTGAGTGACCCTGTGTTAACAACCTTATTGTTTCAATCCTTTTGTGATGTGCATTTAGGTCCAGGGCGTGTGGCCCCCCTGCTTCAGTTTCCATCAGCCCTGTCACTGACTGGCCAATCACACGCTGATGCACTGCTACTGCCTGGCCAATCACACACTGATGCACTGCTACTGCCTGGCCAATCAGAAAGAGGTCAAACACTTGAAGAGTCCATGAAACAACTGGAGAGGGGCCTACAGACCGGCACACTCACCTTCCATTTTGAGGTGTGTTTATGCAGGAAACATATAGTACGGACTGGACCTGCTTGTGTGTTGAATGTAACATTAGCTCTATGAATAACTAGTGTGAATTGCAATAAGACCAGAGCCCTTATCAACAAAGCATCTTAGGAATCTTGTTAAAACCTGTTATGAGACAAACAGAAAACCCTGGTTTTTAGGGTGATGTGAAACTGTCTAGACACACTCTGAGCCAGAAGATCAACTCAAAGTTTATCTCAGCCAGAAATCACAACACTTTGAACCACTGCAAAGAAGTTAGTGATGAAGCTCACTGAAATTGTTGAAAATAATGGGGAATAACCAATCGAGATGAGGCATCTCATTTAACTTCCAGTAGCTTCAGTTCATTTACGCATTACATTCCCTGCATGGGTTTATTCTCTATTTGTTCTTTTTCTTCTGCTGAATTCCATCATTCTCGTTTCTTGCTGTGATTTGATCAGCCTGACAATTTAGCCCAGCTTCGTATTTCTGAACACCTGTGATTAACAGGTCGATATAAAAACCATTTTGGCAAACTGAACAAACACTCAAAAACTAAAATAAACAGCCTAAATGGTCTAAGGATACAGGCAGTCTGTTCAAAGTAGAGGTCTTTAACACTACCCCAGGTGGGTGAAGAGATTTTGCATCAGGACCAGCCATGCCCATGCAGAACAAACCAGCCAACTGTCAAACCCTGATAACTGGGTAATGTCTAGCCGCCCAGAGGAGGAAATATAGCAAAACAAAACACAGGCTATGAAGTTCAGCAGCAGATATAAAAGTTAGCGGGACAAGCTGCAACTACCCTACGCTGTAAAGAGCAGATAGAAAACAAATAAACTGTAATGTGACCCAATTCAATGCCCTGCAGTACAGCTGTGTCACTGTGATTACGAGTTTGGACATTGAACATGGCAAACAGATGCCCGCTCTGGACCAAATCTGAGCCAGTTGTAGAACCTACCGTTGTTTAGTTTGGTCCAGTCTGGATGTCCGTGGATGTTGAAATTAAGGCCAGGGCTTTATGACGATTATGGACCTAATTGATTTGGTTAGACAGTTGACACCACTGAAAGGTTTGTGGGTGTTTTCTTGTCGAAACTATAGTTGAAAAGTTTGATTCGGTGTTCTTGTGTATTTTGTTTCTGGGAGAGGCTGTGGGTGCACATGACTAACTCTGGTTTAGGCTGCAAAGAAAGATCTGAAAGTGGTGCCCTCTCAACCCAAATGTATCTCATATCTCACAATCCACTGCACTTCACAAATCTACATTTTTGTTGTGATGAAAAGAAGTATGTATTGCTGTTTTCCAGAAAGGTGTGCGTGTGTGCGTGTGTGCGTGTGTGCGTGTGTGCGTGTGCGCGTGTGCGCGCGTGCGTGTGTGCGTGCGCGCGTGCGTGTGTGTGTGCGTGCGTGCGTGTGTGCGTGTGTGTGCGCGTGTGCGCGTGTGCGCGCGTGTGTGCGCGTGTGCGCGTGTGCGCGTGTGTGTGTAAGTAATGTAGTGACAGCAGGCTCTGTTGCTCCACCACGCTCTCCACGAGTGAGAGGTGTGCACTTTGACAGTCCAGCACTAAGTCAGGGAGATTATTTACACCGGGTCGGCCACGTGTTACAGCAGTAAAACTACGTACAAAATACACAGCGTTAAAACATACTTTAAGAATAGCGTTTACGTTTGACCATAAAACTGTCCCTTGACAGATTTATGGTCAAATGGTCACTTGACAGATTTAAGGCCCTGGTGTTAAAGACTTTTACTTAAGGTCGTTCTGAAGAACATTCCAGCAGTGGGGTGCGCCATAGTAGTTCGCTTATTCAGAGATAGTAAAACCTATTATTGAGATTCTGTGATCACTGCGATTTCTCAAAAGAAAAATTTAGGAGAGATGAGTGGGAAGTTTCTACAGGATAAGTTCATATTGAAGCACATACACACACACATTTTCTGCATTACCCTTTACTAAGCACACTTTAGTGCATTGGTGTGAGTAAAACATACAGCTCCGGACAAAATGAAGAGACCACTGCACCTTTTTCTCTCCTTTCCAAAAAAAATGGAAAAGGAAGGTTTTGAGTGAGGAACAGAAGGGTTAAAATTAAGAGACCACTGCAAATAGAACGCTTCTATTCTTCACTCAAAACTTTCCTTTTTAACTTTTTTGGAAAGGAAAAGGTGCAGTGGCCCCCTAATTTTTTTCCAGAGCTGTATAATCAAATGAAATGCAATCGTTTTTTTTTTTTGTCATGTGCTCACACTATATGCTGTCATATCATGAGTTATGCCTCAGAATCCTTTAAAGCACAAGCTCAAGTAATACTGTTTACATATTACTGTGTGTGTGTATATATACTGTTTATATATACTCCAGTATATACAGGACTATCATGTAGTAATACTGTTGCTCGTAGGTATATAATACAGTATCGACAGGATTATCATGTAGTAATACTGTTGCTTCTAGGTATATAGTACAGTATAGACAGGATTATCATATAGTAATACTGTTGCTCGTAGGTATATACTACAGTTATTTACAGGACTGTCATATTGAAATATGAAGACATTAAAGCTATTGACTGTCTATGGAACAATCGACTCCCATTTGTTGGATGTCATTACACCTGCAGGGAACTCTTAACTGGTCAGGAAGTTGGCTCATCAGGTCTCTTAAATATCTGTTGGTGACTTAAGAAGCCTCATTCATATTTCCCACGTTTGCCCATAAGAGTGGAGGTAAAATGGCTCCCTTTTCAGCACCTACAACTAATGTTTTAGTCTGGGGCACTTTGTGGACATGGGCCTTACTGTTGAAAATCAAACCTAGGCAAAATGTCCTTGTGTTTGTGTGTGTTTAGAACCTGTACAGGAGAAAGCCCGGTCTGACAGTAGCCTGTGCTTGCCTCCCAGAGAACACTGACAAGAACAGATACAAGGACGTGCTACCCTGTGAGTACACACACCCTTCTCACTCACAGATCACCTAGTCACCAAGTAGCCACACCTGTTCAGCACACCAGTACAGGTGTACTTATGACGCACGTTTGGAAGCAGTAGGACATGTCAGTGAAGAAGACCCCTATTTCAGTGGTTTGAGTGTCTGATTCCTTCTCTGAAACACACCTCTCTTAACTACCGGTTCTTTGTTCTGGCAGATGACGTCTCCAGAGTGGTGCTTCGGGGCAAAGAGGACTACATTAACGCAAGTCACATCACGGTCAGTCCTGTGTGTCTCTGTGTGTGATTGTCTCCGTGTTTGTGTGTGTCTTGCAGTATTCATGCTGTATTTTTCTATTTCTGTATTCCCGTGCCACAGGTGGCACCCCCCGTGAGTGGAGTGTGTCTGCGCTACATTGCTGCTCAGGGACCCCTGCCTCAGACCTGCACTCACTTCTGGCAGAGTGTGTGGGAGCAACGCACACAGACCATCATCATGCTCACCACTCTCACAGAGAGAGGACGGGTGGGTACACACACACACACACACACACAATAATAACCCTTTTTCACTCACATGTGTACACACACACACACACACACACACACACACACACACACACACAATAATAACCCTTTTTCACTCACATGTGTACACACACACACACACACACACACACACACACACACAATAATAACCCTTTTTCACTCACATGTGTACACACACACACACACACACACACACACACACAATAATAACCCTTTTTCACTCACATGTGTACACACACACACACACACACAATAATAACCCTTTTTCACTCATGTGTGTACACACACACACACACACACACACACAATAATAACCCTTTTTCACTCACATGTGTGTACACACACACACACAATAATAACCCTTTTTCACTCACATGTGTACACACACACACACACACACACACACACACACAATAATAACCCTTTTTCACTCACATGTGTACACACACACACACACACACACACACACACACAATAATAACCCTTTTTCACTCACATGTGTACACACACACACACACACACAATAATAACCCTTTTTCACTCACATGTGTACACACACACACACACACACACACACACAATAATAACCCTTTTTCACTCACATGTGTACACACACACACACACACACACACACACAATAATAACCCTTTTTCACTCACATGTGTACACACACACACACACACACACACAATAATAACCCTTTTTCACTCACATGTGTACACACACACACACACACACACACACAATAATAACCCTTTTTCACTCACATGTGTACACACACACACACACACACACACACAATAATAACCCTTTTTCACTCACATGTGTACACACACACACACACACACACACAATAATAACCCTTTTTCACTCACATGTGTACACACACACACACACACACACACACACAATAATAACCCTTTTTCACTCACATGTGTGTGTACACACACACACACACACACACACAATAATAACCCTTTTTCACTCACATGTGTACACACACACACACACACACACACACACACACACACACACACACAATAATAACCCTTTTTCACTCACGTGTACACACACCTCAGTATAATACACACATTTGCAATACAAGCATAAGTTACAACACAGTCTCCCACACACACAGGTTTACCAAGGTCTAAGGCTCATTGTGAGTAGCTGCCAATGTCTTTGCCTGCTTGTTGCTTGGTAACCAGAAGCTCTTACTAATTGATCATCTTGCTGATATTCCACAAGTGCCCCAGTGCTTCAGACACGCGCACGCGCACGCATACATATATTCAGACAGACAGTCTCGTCTTGTCTCCGGACATAATCCAGTATAAATTTCTTCTGCTGAGAATGTCCTTAGCTGTTTGAGTTAAACACTCGCTCAGAAATGAGAAACACGTGAGTGGCGCAGTGTTTTAAATCACTGGTTCGCAGTTAAGCTGTGACGTTGCGGCCAGGGATCCTGGGGGCCACGCGTAGTGACGCAAATTGGTTCAGCGCTGGCCAGGGTGGACGGGTGGATGTGGAACAGCACTAACAATGTCTCGTTGCACTCTGGCAACTCTTTGTGGAAGGTTGGGCATCGGTGAGCTTAATCATGGTTGTTGACTGAAGAGTGCATTCCCCTCAGCGCATTGGTACGAGCAAAAAACCACTTCCTGGTGGAGAGAGCCGTGCGAGAAGAATCAGAATGGCTTTGCGCGATGTATGCCAGAGAGAACGAGAAGCGGTTTTACAGGACCTCATATGAATGAAGATGCATTGAGTGTTGCGTTGCCTAATCAGGTCATACACGTTTTTGACATTAAAAAAAATGGTATACTTTCCTATCGATATTGTTCCATTGCCTTTGAGAAAGACTGGTACTATGAATCACTTTGCTTAAATGCCAAAAGGGTATTTTTGAATAAGGAATGAGCTTTACTTGGTAGACCACTGGAGAATCAGTTTTGGGTGAAAGAAGCAGGTTTGAATGAGTAAATCATTATTATGGTAAACATCAATTGTGTGTGTGTGTGTGTGTGTGTGTGTGTGTGTGTGTGTGTGTGTGTGTGTGTGTGTGTGTGTGTGTGTGTGTGTGTGTGTGTGTGTGTGTGTGTGTGTGTGTGTGTGTGTGTGTGTGTGTGTGTGTGTGTGTGTGTGTGTGTGTGTGTGTGTGTGTGTTTCAGACTAAGTGCCACCAATATTGGCCACACCCTCCAGAAGTGAGTGATTATGGGTACCTGAGGGTGAGCTGCCACTCCGAGGAATGCAACCTGGCCTACGTCACCCGCCAGTTCACCCTCACACACACACAGGTAACACGCATGCACGCACCCACAAAAAGGCTGTTGAGCTGCCCTATATTACAGGTGTGCGCGCGTGTGTATGAGGTGCGCGCGTGTGTATGAGGTGCGCGTGTGTGTGCGAGTGTGCAGGCCATATGCACGCTCTCCACAGGAAACACTGACCCAACTATCCCTCGCCATGTATTTCTGCTTCATGCTTCCGTAGGCATTATGTGTTTATTTACATTTTCACCAATGAGGTTAATATAGAACACATTCTCCTTTACAACAATAGTCTGCCAAAGACCACCCACACCATCTCTCTCTCACACTGCTGCGCAGGCCCATCTGTTCCTCTGGCTGTCATAGTTAATCCCTGTATGGAGCCGCAGGCCGGACAACACACTACCCTCGTCCTCTATACCTCCCTCTCTCCTCCCCATACTCTCTCCCATTGCCGGGACGAACCAAAGTTATCACTCATCTCCTCCTTCGCAAATTCACTTTAAATAAATATGTTTGACAATCGGGTGTTGGTTGAAAGTGGCCAAAACGTGTCTGTGCGTGTTTCCAGCTGGGAGAGGAGCGTGCTGTTACCCACCTGCAGTATGTAGCGTGGCCAGACCATGGCGTACCTGACGACCCCTCAGACTTCCTGCTGTTCGTCAACTCTGTTAGGGAGACGAGGACAGGGGACACACCACTCATGGTTCACTGCAGGTACACGCGCACACGCGCCCTATATACGCACACACTCATACACGCACGCACGCACGCAGTACTTCTAACATGTTTTTACGTTTCGTTTTTTGCAGTGCAGGGATTGGGCGCACAGGTGTTCTAATCACCATGGAGATGGCGTTGACACTGTTGGAGAGCGGTCGACCTGTGCTCCCTCTGGACATCGTCAGGACGCTCCGAGACCAGAGGGCCATGATGATCCAGACCCCGGTACTGTACTCACACCAACCATTAGTTTAGGTCCTCTAGGATTAGCCCACATGAACCCATGACAACTGTGAGAACATTGTTCTGATTTGTTTGGTGTGACTTCTTGTCTGTTTGTCTTTCAGTGCCAGTTCCGGTTTGTGTGTGAGGCCATCCTTCGTGTCTATAGAGAGAGAGGAGAGCGTTCTGCAGCACCGTAGACCCCTCAAGCCCTTAACACTGCTACCAGAGAAAGGGGGACAGCTAGCCACAGCATTAGGCTATAACCTTACACAGCCATGGCACTTCAATAGCCTTAGGTGTTCGGCGACAGCTAGCCTTCTGTTAATTACAGCGCATTCAGAGCCGGTTGTGCTCAGTTAGTCCCATCCTTATGCTAGCCAGGGAGAGCAGCTAGCACGTAGCTGTATAGACTTCTGTGTTTTAATTATTTTATTTGGCACCAATGTTTACCTGTGTGACTGAATGCTTTAGCTCAGCCCTTCTCAAATTATTTTGTACCAGGAACTGGCAAAGCATTGCCTTCCTCGGGGGACCACTTATAGACTAATGGCTTTTTTTATTGGAAAAAAATGATATATACTACCCTGACAGATGTAATTGTTTTAACTTGTAATACCATGGTCGTCAAGCAATTTCATTTTCTGTTGGGCCACGTTGGTGGTTAAACCTTTGAATTTCACTTTTAGATTGCTGCCATAATAAACATTTCTCAGTAATGCACAAACATTTCTAATCAGGAAAACCAATGGCAATTTGAAGAATTTGGACACATTGTAGTGACAAATGCATCAGGATTGTGGGAAGTTCAGAACTTTAAGTATTTAGTAACATTGATTGTGTAGAAAATAAATTTCTTAATTTGCCGTTTTGCCACAATCTGTTATGGACTTGGATCTTTGAGAGTCCTACTTTTAATAAAAGGGGTCAAAATTGCTAATAGCCCTAACCATACAAAAGCTTGAGCCATTGAGGGATTTGTCACAGATTGGCAGATATTTCTTCACGGACCAGTGCCGGTCCAAAGACAGAGGTTTGAAAAAGGCTCCTTTACCTCACCAAAGCTAATAAATTCTGCCTCAGAGATATGTGGCTAGTTACTACTGAGGTGGGACTATAACTGCTAGAACTAGGCCTTGTCTTGAAAGATTGTAGAGGTTGAGAGGCTTTTGTTTGGTTTCACAGAACAGTGCCCCCCCCCCCCCCCAACCCCCATCTTCCCTAAATTATTGAGACACTAAATAAAAACATTATCTACTTAAACTCGCTGTTTGTTTGTGAGTGCATTGTACAGAAGATGGATAATGGTAAAAGATATTACATGTAATACTACTAAAATCTACTTTTAAGTGATATGTTTGTTGTCTGTAGAGTTGCCTGTACACTTTGTGCAAGTTGAGTTCTGAAAGGTACAGTAGAGTTTACCTGGCCCGATTCAGACACATTCCTTTTACCTGCCCTAGATGTCTGCATGCTCCAGTTAAATGCCAACATATGAGTCTGACTATTGTAGTAAGATTAATGAGGTGCATAATGTAGAGTAATAATTAGGTCTACAAATTATATAAACAAAAACAAAATAGCATGCAGATATCCAGAGAAGGCCTAGACTCTGTGCTAGGAGAGAAACTCGTTTTTTTCTCAGCCTGGATCTCAAGGCTACACTATAATCCTCTTTTTGGTTTATTTTGAAATCAAAACCTGTCTTTTATTTTTGAGTGACGCTTGTCCTCAACATCTCGTTTACCCAATTGTGTTGTCCCTCCTGCTATTGACTGTGGCCGACAGGTAGCGCTGCTTCACCGACAGCGCCAAGCTCCAGGAAAAAAAAGTTTGTTCTGCGTTGTTTTTACGCAGGCGCAGGGCATGCTGTTTGTCCAGTTCCTCTGGTTGATTTACCTGTGAGGTGGACTAGTTTCGGTTTACCGAATGAAGATTAAACTATACGGACATTAAACTCTTATCTGAAGACCGCAACCTCCTTCCCCCATATCTGAGCCTGTAGGGACTCCCGCAGCCGGGCGCGAGAGCTGCTGGAGATTTCTCCAGTATTTCAGAATCTCAATCTGTGCAACAGCAGGTGCGAGCAGGGACGAAAGGGGTTGTGCTTCCGTGAGTGAGTTTACTATTGAGATCGAATAAATTATTGTAAAATTCAACTGGTGGGTTTGATATTGTTGAGTAGTCTGATCTGACAGTCTGGTCCTGTTCAATAATGCGGCTGGTGATTCACACAGCTACCGACCTTCAGTTTCAGCATTCAGCGGGAGCCTGACGTCTCCGTGTCCGCCGTGAGTTACTCTCCCCGGTGTGGTGGCAGTGGGACGGGCACACATTATTTTACGGTATAACCTTCTGTGGACAGCGAAGGGCGCTCGCGCTGTGTAGCCTATAGAATAAACAATTTGAAAGATGATGGGCTTTCTACGCCGGACATTCAGCCGCCACTCGCGCAGACGATTCCAGACTGTGGATGAACAGGACGGGAAAGGGGGAGGAATAGGGGGAACAGGGAACTCCGCGCTCCTCGCGCACCAGCAGCAGGTCGTCCACGCGCCTGCCGTGGTAACCGGGGGAGCGATCGTTCACATCCCGGCTGCAGGATCCGCCAGGGATGCTATCACCTGCCGCGTGCTTCTGCTTGACGGGTCTGACGTTAACGTGGATCTACCGGTGAGTTGTCGATCTGTCAATATTTTCTGATACATTTTTATGTTTGACTGTTCGTCTATAATTGTATGGGGGAGGTCATTCAACACCATGGTGTTTGTGTGCGGGCGTACGTGCATTGCTGTGCTTAAGAGTTTTAGGGTCAGAGTCAGGGTTAAGGTTAGGCGATAACTTTGTCCTGGGCAAAAAAAATCTAACTCAATGGAAAATCTCCATGGTAATTGCCTTTTAGTTGTACAGTCTCTAACAGTCTCCAAGTGTTAAGGGTTTAGATGTTGGGGTTTTGGTGGTTAGGGATTATAGAAAATATGATTTCTAAACGAAATACATTTTGTTCCCAAGTCCTCACATGTATAGTAAAGTGTGTGTGTGTGTGTGTGTATGTGTGTATGCGCGCGGTAGGGCTACAGATGGTGTTGGGATCTTCCAAATCATCACATTAGGCTACTTCCCCACTCTGACTGTTGCGAGGAAGCTGTCTACTTCCCATAAAGCACAACCTCCGTGTATCACCCTTCCTCCCTCATGTCTCAGTCACATTCTATTACTGTGTGTGTGTATGCGCGTGTACATATGCGCGTGTTCGGGCACGATCGTATTTATCTCGGGGGTGGGGGTGGGGGTGGAGGTGGGGGGGACTGTGATGTAAGAAAAAGCCACGTGCGTTGATCCGGGGGAGTTGGAGATGAGTGTGTAGGCATGTACGCGTACGTCTTGTGAGATTTTTTTATCTTGAAGGTCAAGCTTGTGCGTGTGTCATCATGGCCAATTAAGTTGTCTCGTGCGTCACCTTTGTTAGTAAGTTATACTGAGGGTATCCATGGTCATATTAAGCCAATGATCATATTACCTAGGTTAGTGTATTATCATTTTGATAATACTAATATGACATTTGAGTTTTATTGAGCAAAATATGTGTTGTGTTTATGACGTTTTAAGGTTGTGTTTTTTGGCTTCTTTGAAAAGCATCAGGTAGTGGTCAAGTATTAAATAAGTAATTTAAATTTATTATATTTCTTGGATTTTTTTTGAAAAGGCTAGTCAAGCTTGTTTTTGCTCTTAGCTGTCATACACTGTTAGTTACAAAGATCAGATTGTACAGAAGCAATATACATCAAACTTGAGTATTCTGAGATTTACATTCTATTCAATGGCATCTATGAATTTTCATGGAGGGCTTTTTCTGTCTCTCAAATGCAACACCAAGAAACATACAGCTCTGGAAAAAATTAAGAGACCCTCCTAATTTTTCTTAAATCAGCATCTCTACATGTATGGCAGCCATTCCATTCCAGATTCTGTTAAATTCCAACACAGGCACACCTCATTTTACTTAATGAGGTACTGATTAGGTGATTACCTGAACCAAATCTAATTTAACAAGGAAAAGTATAAAAACCACTGCTGTGGTCATCACTATCCTCTTGCAAAGGACCAGCTGGATGGCAAAAACAGTGCAAGTAGTACCTCAAAGATAATTTGAATAAAAAAAGAACTATTCAGCATGACAAAAGAGTTGAAAAGAGTTTTCAACAATTATTGTTTTCTGAACTCTTCCTAAGTTAAAACATTAATATTTTGTTGTTGAAAAATGAATATGAATTTGTTTTCTTTCTATTACTTGAGGGCTGAAAAACAATGCATCTTTTATTTATTTTGATTTTGAACAGTTTTCTACAAATAAATACTCTAAATGACATTATTTTTATTTGGAAAATGAGAGTAATGTTGTTAATTTTACTCAAACACATACTTATGAATAGTAAAACCAGAGAAACTGATAATTTTGCAGTGGTCTCCTAATTTTCTTCAGAGCTGTGTAATGTCTCTTTCATATTTTGTACGCATATTTCAGAAAAAATAGAATGGAAAGGTACTACTTTTACCTTTTTAAAAAAAAAAAAACATTCCAAATGGCAGCAAATGTGTTAGAATATATTTTAAATATTTTGAGCAAGGAATCTGGGGTATTTGAATGTCTATTTCAGACTCTGTAACATCCATAATGGTCAACTGTCCTCTCTGTAACAATGAAAAATTACAGTATTTAAAAATATATATATTTTGTTCTGCATTATTATTCAACATCATAAATGTATATATTTAAACAGTATAATTTATAAATTTGTAGAACCGTGGGTTTTTGTGTTTCCACTATGTTAAAAGAACAAAACATGCGTTATGGATGTGATGGAAATGGACAGGCATTTTTGGGAGAACAGAAACATTGGCAAACCAATATGAATCACACATGCTTATTGGTCAAACATTAGTGGCTGTTTCAAAGCAAGGCTGTGTTACATACAAAAACTACAATTATGACATTTTCACATTTACTTTAGAGATGAAAATTGATAATTACGGATGTGACATTGTGCAAAAGTATGTGTTTCGTATATGAAATGTATTAACCAAATATGTATTAACCAATTGTGCCAAGAAATTGGCACAATTGCTTAACAAATAAATGTATTTAAAGTTATTCATTTAATAAATTTAATAATTTAAACCCCACTTTTTATTATATTAGCTAATGTGTTAGTTAGTGTCTAAGGCTATCTAGAGTTGTAAACACATTGTTTCTGCTATTCCTCTTGTCGATGCTAGATGGTTGAACTTATATCTCCTTTAATTCATAATTATTTTGTAAATTTTTTGAGATCAGCATTGTTGAAATTTTGCATGCAAATATAACCTCCATAATGCTGGAACATCCCCACAACAAGCTATTCAAAACATTTACATTGTTATTTAACAGATACTCTTATCCAAAGGACAATTCGGGTTAAGCACATTGCTTAAGGACACAGTTTTTTCACCTTGTTGGATTGGAGAATTGTACCAGCAGTCTTTCTGTTATTGTAAAAAGGGCTTTATAAATACATTTGATTGATTGATTATTGGCCCTGTACCCAAACCATTAGGCCAAAACCATAGGCAACAATCTTGAATGAGCTAATTGTTTACGGCTAATAATTTGAACTAGATAGAGCTAATGTTAACCAATCACAGGACACCCACTTACTGAAACCAGAGTCAATATAGACCTCTGACAGGCAAGACTGAGCTCTTTGGTTGCTCATCAAAAAGTAACCCTTATCGTCCTAACCAATTAAGCACTCACCTAGAGAAATAAATCTCTATTTAGCAATATTATTGTTATTTCTTAACTTTGTTTGCTTTCTTATGGTTTGGTGGACTTCATCCCATAGTACTTACATCTGCAATTATTCCCGGTTTATGCCGGTGCTTCCGGGATAGCACCTGTTTAAGTCAAATAAGGGGACTTGTTTGTCAAGTGTCTTAGTAAAGTCCCTAGGGCAGGGGTTGATCTGGAAGACTGGGGAAAATGCACTGTGTATGTGAAGTGTGATTTCATGGGACACAGGGAACAAGAACTCCCTGCACACACCCTATGCACATGCACACATTGCAGGTTCAGACTAGTTATCAACGAACAAAGTGCAGGGTTATCCTCTCCCTTTTTATACACACACACACACACACACACCTGTTATTTTAGGATCTGTCAGCAACGGTCCTGTGTGTAAAACTGTCTGATGGGCAGCCAACTTCAAAGATTAACATTTCCCTTTGGCCTCCCCAGAACAACATGTGGCATATTTGATACATCAGGAAAATAAAACATCCATATTGTTCTCCTGTGACAGCAAAGTTTTTGTAAATGTATGTTGTTTGAGGGACCACATTCATTTAAACTCTCTCTATAAAGTCAACAAGGCAGTCATGTATGGCAATATACAAGACATTTGCAGTGGTGTGTTGTTCCAAAATTCAGCTCTAGTTTGCCAAAACGAGAGTCCAAGATAAATGTTCTTCAGTGGACCGATGAGTCAAAAATTAAACTTTTTGGATGACATGGGTCCTGTTATGTCTGGTGAAACTTAATCACTGCATTCCAAAGGAGTGACCCCCTATCAAAGGTGAAACATGGTTGTACAGTATGTAGTTTGGGGATGCTTTTCTGCATAAGGACCTAGAAGATATCTTGTCATTAAATTAACCATACATCCTGCCCTGTATCAGAGAGTTCTAAAAGAGTGTGTCAGGAGATCCTCTAGCACGCAAGTTTGTCATACAGCAGGAAAGCAATCCAAACCACAAAAGCAAGGCAGAATGGCCGAAAAGCATTAAATCCTTGTGAGTTGCGAAACCAAACTGAAGAGTAGTGGCAGGTCCTCAAACAATAAGTTAATGCTTTTAAAACCTGTAAATGTGAGTGCATTAATCCAATTGTGCATGAAAAAGTGGGATAAAATTATTCCACTGACCATTAATTTCAGGAAGTGTTTGGTGGAAATCATTGCTCACCACCAGTTATTCAGTGTAAGGGGACAGTCTTATTTTCACAGTGGGCCATTGGGTGTTCATTGTTTCCCCTACTTTTTATTTTTGTTGGGTGGGCGTGCGCATCAACATCCAACACTGAAGTCTGGATGCGTTAAAGGCTACAAAGATGTTGTTAATGAGGCATTGCAAATGATAATCCATACAAAATCTTCCCTGTACATCAGCCTCTCTTGCTCATCAAATGTATATTTCTTAACAATTATTTTACAATATTTTTTAAATATACAGTGGGGCAAAAAAGTATTTAATCAGCCACCAATTGTGCAAGTTCTCCCACTTAAAAAGATGAGAGGCCTGTAATTTTCATCATAGGTACATTTCAACTATGAAAGACAAAATGAGAAAAAAAAATCCAGAAAATCACATTGTAGGATTTTTAATTAATTCATTGGTAAATTCCTTGGAAAAATAAGTATTTGGTCACCTACAAACAAGCCAGATTTCTGGCTCTCACAGACCTGTAACTTCTTCTTTAAGAGGCTCCTCTGTCTTCTACTCATTACCTGTATTAATGGCACCTGTTTGAACTTGTTATCAGTATAAAAGACACCTGTCCACAACCTCAAAAAGTCACACTCCAAACTCCACTATGGCCAAGACCAAAGAGCTGTCAAAGGACACCAGAAACAAAATTGTAGACCTGCACCAGACTGGGAAGACTGAATCTGCAAATGGTAAGCAGCTTGGTGTGACGAAATCAACTGTGGGAGCAATTATAAGAAAATGGAAGACGTACAAGACCACTGATAATCTCCCTCGATCCAGGGATCCACGCAAGATCTCACCCCGTGGGGTCAAAATGATCACAAGAACGGTGAGCAAAAATCCCAGAACCACACGGGGGGACCTAGTGAATGACCTGCAGAGAGCTGGGATCAAAGTAACAGGCTACCATCAGTAACACACTACGCTGCCAGGGACTCAAATCCTGCAGTGCAAGATGTGTCCCCCTGCTTAAGCCAGTATATGTCCAGGCCCATCTGAGGTTTGCTAGAGAGCATTTGGATGATCCAGAAGAGGATTGGGAGAAGAGGATAGGGAGAACCCTTTTCAGTAAAAACTCAACTCGTTGTGTTTGGAGGAGAAAGAATGCTGAGTTGCATCCAAAGAACACCATACCTACTGTGAAGCATGGGGGTGGAAACATCATGCTTTGGGGCTGTTTTTCTGCAAAGGGACCAGGACGACTGATCCGTGTAAAGGAAAGAATGGGGCCATGTATCGTGAGATTTTGAGTGAAAACCGCCTTCCATCAGCAAGGGCGTTGAAGATGAAACGTGGCTGGGTCTTTCAGCATGACAATGATCCCAAACACACCGCCCGGGTAACGAAGGAGTGGCCTCGTAAGAAGCATTTCAAGGTCCTGGAGTGGCATAGCCAGTCACCAGATCTCAACCCAATAGAAAATCTTTGGAGGGAATTGAAAGTCTGTGTTGCCCAGCGACAGCCCCAAAACATCACTGCTCTAGAGGAGATCTGCATGGAGGAATGGGCCAAAATACCAGCAACTGTGTGTGAAAACCTTGTGAAGACTTACAGAAAACATTTGACCTCTGTCATTGCCAACAAAGGGTATATAACAAAGTATTGAGATTTACTTTTGTTATTGACCAAATACTTATTTTCCACCACCATTTACCAATAAATTCATAAAAAATTTTACAATGTGATTTTCTGGATTTCTTTTCCTAATTTTGTCTCTCATAGTTGAAGTGTACCTATGATGAAAATTACAGGCCTCTCTCCTCTTTTTAAGTGGGAGAACCTGCACAATTGGTGGCTGACTAAATACTTTTTTGCCCCACTGTAATTTCCTAATAATAACCGTAGTCCTCCACCTCAATTAACAATTTTTTGTTATTTAAAACTACTATACAAGTTAATACATGGTGTCCCTGATTCACAATAAAAAACACTAGCTAATGTTAGTCTCTGACACTCTCACCTGTCTCTGAGCATCTTCCTGAGGCTTCCACGTACGTGTAAAGGAGTATACTAATCTGAAATACGAGGCCACGTTAATTCTGTTAATATCATAGTAATTAGTTAGCTAATTACCAGCGAATTCTACTGCTCTGGCTGGGTTCACAAAGTGTCTAGTATGGTAGAGGACGCAGCAATTCCCAGAATCTACTGCACTCAGAATGGAAGCCTCCTACTCATCTGATTTGACTTGCTTTCAATTCATGTTATTTCGTATAACGGTAGCCTACTTCATCTGGTTCTTTTGTCCTTGCAATTATCTCTGGTAGTCTGACCTTTTCCTCCTTTAGAAATACTTGCGCAAACTCATCTGAAAGTTATAATGGCTTTTTAATAAAATAAAAAAACTTTTGAGGCTGAAATTTCAGTCTGTACATGTGTATATTTTCCCATTAATGTTGTGTATTTTACTTGTTTGATATTTACGTTTTTCACTCTGAAACACAAGTTGACATCTGAGTCATGTTTAATGACAGAATTACATCTGAATATATTTTCTTTTGGTCTGGAATAATTCATTTTGAATGTGTGATATAGTTTCTGTGATTTTTGGCCACTGGTTGTAAAGTTGGTGATGTTCAGTCAGAATGCATCCCTGAAAATGGACCTGAATGAATGTCGTGTAACCGCTTGCTTTCAATCTTGGGTTTTCACGGCTAACTGAGGTATAATACTGATTCAACTTACAGATTATGCACTTCTAAACAACATATTACACATTCAGCACAAAATGGGAGCTTAAAAAAAAAAAAAAAGGTTCTTCTCTTTAAGAGGCACCCATAACAGTTCACACCCACTGACACTGTCTCTGGTGCGAACCAACAACAAACGCTGGGTCAACTTCTGTAAGTCAGTAATACTAAGGCTCATGTTTGTTTGTTTTTTCACTTCTTGAAATCAGAAACTGACATTAAACCTTGATACACATACTTCAAAACATTTATAATTGATTAGCACTACACTGACATAGGAGTGTGTGTTTTGTGGTGTGTGTGTGTGTGTGTGTGGTGTTTTTTTTTGGAGAGAAAATGTGAGACCAAGGCCTGAATGTTGGTCCTTCCCTCGTGACTTGTCACACTGATTCTGCCCCAGATGCAGTCTCTAGTGACACACACTCACACAAACTCACCTTTACTCACAGACTCTGTAGTTCTGCTCTATTTCCAGCCACAAGGTCTAGGCTATTTATATTCCAGTCTCCTTATTGTTATTAACTCTGACTATAGTACATGTATGTTTGTGTTTTTAAACAGAAACACTCCAAAGGCCAGGAGCTGTTTGACCAGATCATGTATCATTTGGACCTGGTGGAGGCAGATTACTTTGGACTTCAGTTTATGGACCCAGAACAAGTCTCAGTAAGTATAGAGACACAATGCAGTCTGAAACTGTCCTCTCGGCGTCCCTATGATGTAATAATTAAATTGTGCGGTGGGTTAAAAGGAATGATTGATCTGTCTCTTCTCTCGCTCCTTCATCCTTACTCTCTTCCTCAGCACTGGCTGGATGTGTCCAAGCCCATAAAGAAACAGATCAGAGGTGAGTTTATTCAATGTGTGATACGGTCCATAATGTGTGTGTGTGTGTGTGTGTGTGTGTGTACACGTACAGAACAGAGTATTCTTTGTACCGACCGATAAGTGAAAATCTGCTTCACTGAAGGCTTTAGTTTTCTTCTTATTGTGTCTCTGTGTGAGTTCAGGTCAGCTATTAACCCTGCCAGTCTTAAATGATACTTACAGTACAGTATACCAGGAAGTGAGGCACATTTTAACCTCACCCTCCTTGTTTGTTGGGTGTCCTGCATAACTTTTCAGTGAGGTATCACTGTACTCGGGTTATTCAAAGTTTGCACGGGCAGTTTCAGGATACTCAGTTTGTTGGACCACTCAGCATTTTTGGATTTAGGCCTGAAAGTAAAATTTTGGTCTCATCCGACCAGATCTTTTGCCAGATTGTTAATGTCTTCCACATGCTTCTGCACTCCCAGTGGGATTTAATGGGATTAATTTTCAGCAATGGCTTTCTCAATGCCCCTCACTTGCACACAGCCACGCTTTGTAGTAGTTCACATATGGACAGTTTCTCTCAAAATGCCTGTGGAACTACGTAGCTCCTTGAGCGTTAGGGTTCCGGTGTGGTAGTTTAAATACGGACAGTTTCTCCCATCTTGCCCGTGGAACTACGTGGCTCAGTTTCAAAGGATGTGGTACTGTAAATTTATACAAGTCATTATTTGGAGTTTACATAAAAAGTCAAACACATTATCCAAACAGTCCAGAGATATGAAAGTTGGTCAATAAAGGGTTTTACCATGTCATGGTAGTAAACAAAAAGGTTAATGTTGAAAGCTGGGAAGTAAATGAGGAAGTACAATAAAGCTCCGGTTCAGAAAGCTTGCAGAGCACGCCAACAGTGGTCACTGCATGAAGACTTGAAAGTGACACGGTGACTGAGGAGGATGGGCAGTGTCCAGTGTAACTGCATGAAGAGGTTACATGTACTTTAGCCCGCACAGACAGAGTAGTAAACATTGACATTTTGTTTAAGACCTGTCTTCTGTTGGGCACCGTGTTGAGTAAATATGATAGGCCGCTAGTGTTCTGATGACTGCTCTCGTGTAGCTGAACTGAGTTGATATGTCATTGGGGTATAATTAGTATTTCGGATATCTCAGCTACTCGCTAACTTTTCTTGGGGATATTCCCAATCCTTTACCATGTGTTTTAAGGTATTCTTACCTAGGTGTTTGTATGTACTTTTTAGTTCTCATCTGATGTGACCGTTTGACATGGTAGGAGAAACGTTCGGACGCAGCACTTGTAATTGACGGCTTTGAAAACATTACAGGCAACAACAGAACACACAGCTGTTGAGCAATGGTAGAGCATAAGGGGCCATAGAGAAGTTCAATTGAAACATTGCATTTAACAGTTCCATTTCACGTCACCCTGTTGATTTAAAATATTTATTCTGCATTATTCATCATGGGAAATGAGAATTGGTTTGGGCTGGATATCTCAGTCACCCAGTTACCACTGTTAAACATTAGTACGGACCATTCTCTCAAGAATACAAGATCCCCCATTTTAGTCAGTGGCAGTATGGAAAAAAGGCTATATCCAGATATAACCAAAGTCATTCAAAAGTAATTGCTTCTATTTCAGCATCTACATGTTCTTAAACCGATTATTCAAAAATAATTGCATGGAGAAAATATTATAAAGATAATTTTGTTGCCAATTGGCACACATCCAATAAAATGGGGCAGCACTGAGCAAGCCTGTGACATCATGTTCTGTTGTACCTCAAACTGCATAAGTTATGTATCCATGAGCCCATTTTAGTCAGACCTCCTTGGCTTCAAATGCTCTGTATAATTCTTCATGTCAGAAGAAATGGTGTCACATAATCGCTGGCTTCCTTCCACAGTATTATATTATTATTTTGTGTGTGTGTGTGTGTGTGTGTGTGTGTGTGTGTGTGTGTGTCGTAGTAGTGTGTGTGTGTGTGTGTGTGTCGTAGTAGTGTGTGTGTGTGTGTGTGTCGTAGTAGTGTGTGTGTGTGTGTGTGTGTGTGTGTGTGTGTGTGTGTGTGTGTGTCGTAGTAGTGTGTGTGTGTGTGTGTGTGTCGTAGTAGTGTGTGTGTGTGTGTGTGTGTCGTAGTAGTGTGTGTGTGTGTGTCGTAGTAGTGTGTGTGTGTGTGTGTGTGTCGTAGTAGTGTGTGTGTGTGTGTGTGTGTCGTAGTAGTGTGTGTGTGTGTGTGTGTGTCGTAGTAGTGTGTGTGTGTGTGTCGTAGTAGTGTGTGTGTGTGTGTGTGTGTCGTAGTAGTGTGTGTGTGTGTGTGTGTGTCGTAGTAGTGTGTGTGTGTGTGTGTGTGTGTCGTAGTAGTGTGTGTGTGTGTGTGTGTGTCGTAGTAGTGTGTGTGTGTGTGTGTGTCGTAGTAGTGTGTGTGTGTGTGTGTGTGTGGTGTTTGCAGGTTAGTAGACAGGTGTTTCACTATCTACGTTGACAAAATGGCGATTAGTGTGTTTTCCAGGGTGACGCCCATGTTTACTCAGTTAAGACAGTACCCCCGAGAGTGTGTGAGAGAGAGAGTGAGAGTGTGAGAGAGAGAGTGAGAGTGTGAGAGAGAGAAAGAGAGGAATTGCAATTGCGGCCTGCCCACTTTGCATTCAGGTTTGTTGACAGTTTTAGATTCATCACCCTGATGGCCCTGATTTATTTCTTTAACAACATGTTTTAGAATTATAGATGAGCCTGTGTTGTTTTTCTCTAATTCAATCCCCCTTTATTTCTGCCTGACAGACGGTCCCCCTTACAGGCTGTTCTTCAGGGTGAAGTTCTACTCCTCAGAACCTAATAATCTGCATGAGGAGTTCACCAGGTAACTCCACCCCCGGCTGCCTTCACACGCAGACATGTACAAATACACTTGTTGAGAGTCTGTGAACCTGCTTACCTAATCCAACTGATGTGGAGGGCCCTCGGTTGTCTTGAGATGCTGATGAAACTCTGAGGTGATCTCTGGAGACATACAGGGGGATTAACTGAACCCATCAACTCCGGGAAACACTCATAACTTGAATGATGTCATTTGTTTCCCAATTTTAAATCATAAAACAGGCGTGAAATAGTAGAAATTTGTTTCCACATTTCTCTCATTTAACAGATGCTGTTATTCCGAGTGACATTCAATTAAATTATTAATAACAGATCCTTCTTTGTTATACAAGATACAAAACTCAGAAAAACAGTAAAACGTTCATTTTAGGTGGTATTTCACCTTTTACATCTCTAAGTCTTGAGACATGATTAAGTGCATGCTCGATTAACATAATTAACCTATCATCCAGCCTTTAATTTGAATCAGTTGTGTGAGTTCTCAGGCAAAAACAAAAACATGCACGCTTTTGGGTCCCGAGGACCAGGATTGGGAAACACTGATGGAGGCTGCATCACTGTAGACTTGCTGGAAGGAGCCACAGGAGGGTGTAATTAGCTTCGACATCCTTGATCAAGCCCCCACCCCCAGATTTGGGACACTTGTGCAAATGGCTTTGGCGCACCTGGGCAGGCAAATGGAGAGTTGATTGTCGAGTGGAAGGGGATAATTTGGGATTGAGCCAGTCTCTCCCACACACACTGTCATACATACACTCACCCCCTCCTGGGTTTTGTAGAGGTGTAAAGGGGATGAAAAGCTAATTACTTTGGTCCAGTGAGGAATTGTCTAATCTAAGCCCAACTGACAGTGAAAGGGAAGGTGTGGTTCTGTCTGTCTCACTGTCTGTGTTGGTCTGTGTTTCAGGTACTTGTTTGTGCTGCAGCTTCGACAAGACCTTCTGTCTGGCAAGTAAGCAGCTTCTGACAATACTGGCACTCCTCTTCAGTGAATACCATTCAAGCAGCTCCCCAACCTTGAGCCTAATTCTAACCGTAGTCCCAGATTGTAACTGAGACCAGTCAAATGTCCTCCCATCATTACATTTGCTCACCTTCGGTCCTCACAGTGATAGGAAAATGTGTGTGTACACACCTTTTGCTCTATCTGGGCCATGTCTCCTGTGGGTAGGTCTATAATAAAATACAGGATCTGAACAGAAAGGGCTGCTAATTTTAAGACACAAAGGACCTCTTCTCGCCAACACACAAGACCACATACTCGTTTTTAATTTCTATTTCTTCAATTCTCTTTCCGTGTATTTTTGTTTTCTCTGTCTAAATGTCTCTCTTCCCTGGGATTAACGCTACATGGGATTTGTTTGGTCCTCTGTAATCTTTGTCTTTTCCTGCAGGTTGAAGTGTCCGTATGATGTAGCAGTGGAGCTGGGGGCCTATTGCCTACAGAGTAAGGGATGAATTTCACTTCCAGGCATCTCTTCAGTCAGCTTTCATCTTCTTCCAGCACCTGATTTATAACACGTGCATGTTTGTGTGGACGTGCAGGTGAGTTGGGTGACTGCGACCCTCTAGAACATTCTCCTGAGCTGGTGTCAGAGTTCCGTTTTACGCCCAAACAGACCGAGACCATGGAGGGAGACATCTTCAACAAGTGGGTGGACTTAAGGTGAGGTGAAATGCCATTGGACAGGACATCCTCCACTGATATCGGTCTAAACAGATTCAATACATCCCATTGATAACCCAGACTGGGTGAAACCAACGTGGGCGATGTCTGGCTCTTTACACCCAGATGGAGGAGATGGTGATTAGATTTTTCTTTTTTTTACAGGATGAGTGGATCACTGTGGTGTTCTCTAGTGTTGTGTTAAGCCTTTTAGATTGTCGCTTTCTCTTTTTTCTCTTTCTCTCCGTCTCTTGCCTCGTTCTCTGTGTTTCTCTCTGAGTGATGGATTATGGGATTAATCTGGGAGCGTCTTGATTGAATCCAGGCAGTAGTTAGAGTCCAGACGCGCTCCAGTCTCAGATTAGTTTTCACACACATGCATGCTGGGTCTGAGCTGACATGACACCATTGAAAGAGAGAAAGACGAGCCCTGTTGTGTCTCTCTGCCAGGGAAACGCATGGCCTGTTAGCTTTAGCGCACATCTGAACTGAATTTTTGAAAGCAATATGGAGGAGGAAACTGAGGGGGCAGGATGTATGGGTTATTGACACAGCAAGTGTGTGTGTAAGTGTGTGCGTTCCTGCATAAGCTTTTCAACTCAACCGTGTGTGTGTGTCTGTGTGTGTGTGTGCATCCAGGGGTAAGGATCCAGCCCAGGCAGAGATCAGCTTCCTCAACAAGTGTAAATGGCTGGAGCTGTACGGTGTGGATATGCACTTTGTCAAGGTTTGTGTGTGTGTATGTGTGTGTTAACATTATTATTTTTTTGGTGCTAGTTGAAGGTGCTGGTGACGGTAATGTGTGTGTCAATCTCAGGGCCGGGACGGAGGAGAGTATGCTCTGGGCCTCACTCCTACAGGCATCCTGGTGTTTGAAGGTTCCACCAAAATAGGACTTTTCTTCTGGTAAACCGACAATACACTTGACTAAAACACAGATACAGTATGGTATATCCTTGGAAACATCAGCCTAGTCTGAAGGAAATGAAACGTGATCTGTGTATGTCCGTGTGCACACGTTTCCCAGGCCCAAGATCACCCGCCTGGACTTCAAGAAGAGCCGACTCACTCTGGTGGTGGTAGAGGACGATGATAAGGTGCGCTACTACAGCGGCAGCAATGTTATCGCTATGGAAATATTTGGACTTCGGCTTTGGCAGACTGGGTGGCAACTGTGATTGGCTGTTGTATGTTTAGGGACGGGAGCAGGAGCACACCTTTGTGTTCCAATTGGACAGTTCGAAGACGTGTAAACACCTGTGGAAGTGTGCCGTGGAGAGCCACGCATTCTTTCGGCTGCGCCAGCCCACCGCTGGAAAGGCCTCCCGCAGTGACTTCACACGCCTGGGATCCCGCTTCAGGTTCAGGTGGGGCGCCGACTACAGACACGCCGCTAGCAGATGCAGTGTCTTCAGTGGAACTTTCTCCCTCCGTTCCTGGTCTGGTCCCTTTCATTATTGGCATTAACAATATTGGTTTATCGGTACCGAACGGTTACCATCACCTGTAGCCGGTGACACGGTTTTTCATCCTCTATGGATGGTGAGCAAAAAGCTGTCTGTTTGGAACATCAAACCGCGATAGGATCACAGTATCGAAACGCAGTAATTCAGAAAATTCTTATAGTTAGGACACTTGAGTAGTGTGATTACACTTTCATGATGTCCCTGGCCTTTTTCCAATGCTGACAAGTTTCATTTGAAAAAAGATTGTTGTATCTATACATGTTCTGTATATTGTATCTACAGCTTATTTTTATCACAACTCCAAGTGGTTTTGGGACAGTTGAAAGTTGCAGGAAGTCTTCCTCCTAGGCATCAGGGCCAATACGGTTTTCCACAGTTCTCTTCCAACCAGGAGGTTCTGTTGGGTCAATGTGTGGGAGGCACCCTCACTCCGTGGATGATCTCTGTTAATGCTACTCCTGAGATCTGTGAGGGAGTTACTTGAGTTCAGATGACGCCTCCTCCATTCCCAGGCATCCCAATGCTGGCCATTTTGCCTATGGGTCTTCTCAGTCAGTCATGGGCTATGTCCACAGTCACAGTATGTTCAAACATATACTGCTGTTATCAGCTACATTAGAGGACCTCTTTCATTTTAGCAATCTGCGTTCAATGCCTTGTAGGTAGTCTTTATTGAATTGAAATTAGTACTTTAAGCAGCTAAAACTTTATCTTCAATGTATATTTTCTCAATTCTGTAAAAAATTTAATAATGATTTATGCAAAGGTGCATTGGATGGTTGCCTATGGGTTGACCAGACCAAACCGGACTCTGTATTCAAAAGAAGGCTGGCCCTTTTTAGATTGTCGCATTGGACACCTGATGTTTATAAAGCTTTTGCATGAGATACCCTTTTACCACACATCATTGGTGACCTTCAGAGGTGCCAGCAGTTATCAAACTCTGGAGTTATTTTACACTGTGTCCTTGGAATGGTTTTCAAAAATAATGCTAAAATTGGATGAGTTGGTTTCAGACCTAAAGAGACATTTGCATGTTATTTATGAGATAATAGTGTAATGTTGCTGTAAATTGGATGTCATGTATTGTAACGTTCAACCGGCTGTTGCTGTAAATGAGAAACTGTTCTCATTCAGATTACCTGGTAAGATGAAGAACTATAGTGCACTTCTTTTCACCAAGAAGTACTTAAAGCTATAGGGAGTAGTGTCTTATTTGGTATGCACCCAAAGATTGGCTTGGTTTCTGGTAGAAAGTAGTGCACTAAATATGGACTAGTGTGCAATCCGAGATGCAGGCTCTGTCTCTATGGTTACAAGGATCTGTCCCTATGGTTACGGTGAGCTGTCGCCAAGCCATTGGTTTACATGTCAAACAGAAAGGACCTCCTCAGATGCAAACCATTACATGCATGTGTCACCAGCATAGAAAGAGATGAGTCATGGAAATATTCATGTTCTAAAGACAATCCGGCTAGGGTTGGTCTTCTCTGGTTCTCAGTGGAAAGACAGAGTACCAGGCCATTGGTCTTCTCTTATTCTCTCTGGTTCTCATTGGAAAGACAGAGTACCAGACAGTTGGTTTTGTTCTCTCTGGTTCTCAGTGGAAAGACAGAGTACCAGACAACTCACGGAGGGAGGCTGAGGAGAGCCAGTACATTTGAGAGACGACCCAGCAAGAGATACCCCTCCCGCACTCACTCAATGGGGGGCAAGGGTGGGTACATTGGCTTCCAGTGAAACATCTACAATCCTGCGGTCTTGTCTACCTGACTCACTGAACTGCTTGTCGTCCCCCCCCCACCCCCAACCCACCACCACCCAGGCTTCTCTCCGGCCAAACCACCACACCTCAGAGTCTCTGAGAGCTCAGGACAGCCAAGCATGTATGTCACGTCTTTATTATGGTGATAATCATATATTTACAGGTTCAGTCTGTACACGTTTATGAGGCATTAGGTAAACTGAACAAGTGTTTGTCTTAATGATCTTCATGTATATGTGGCGTTAAGCTGTTCTGTTGCTCCATTCCAGCGCCCACACCAGCCCATCACTACACCCGGTAAGAGAGACACACACACACACCCTTTGTAGTCCTCTACCTATGGCCCCTCAAGGACATGTGTGGAGAAAGAAGCCGCCAGTGAATAAACCTGTGATGAATAAACATCCTAGATGGACACCTTTGTGTGTTATTACCATGGCAATGTATTTTCAATAGTCTCAGTATAATTTCTGTTTGTCTCTCTGCTTCTCCTCATAACCCTTACCAGTACCAGCATAACATCCCCATAGGCCATGAGCCCTGGCACCCCGCACCCCCTGCCCTCACACCACCCTATCTACAACATCCAGGACACCCTTCCCTGCACAGGTGAGGCATGCAAACACACACTTACATTTTTTATCAATTCCCACAATAATCCATTAGTCTGTGAGTCATGTACAGTCGTGTTGTGTATTTGACGGAGACTACAGTCGTGTTGCCTATGTGACGGAGACTACAGTCGTGTTGCCTATGTGACGGAGACCACAGTCGTGTTGCCTATGTGACGGAGACTACAGTCGTGTTGCCTATGTGACGGAGACTACAGTCGTGTTGCCTATGTGACGGAGACTACAGTCGTGTTGCCTTTGTGACGGAGACTACAGTCGTGTTGCCTATGTGACGGAGACTACAGTCGTGTTGCCTATGTGACGGAGACTACAGTCGTGTTGCCTATGTGACGGAGACTACAGTCGTGTTGCCTATGTGACGGAGACTACAGTCGTGTTGCCTTTGTGACGGAGACTACAGTCGTGTTGCCTATGTGACGGAGACTACAGTCGTGTTGCCTATGTGACGGAGACTACAGTCGTGTTGCCTATGTGACGGAGACTACAGTCGTGTTGCACCCATATACCACATTGATTTGAGGGGCAGCTGGTAGTAATGGGGGCATTTCTGCTAAAGCCCCAAATGGCCATTACTTCAAAGGTCAGCACCTCCCTCTGACCTCCCACAACCTCAGGCTTGGACGAAAACCCATTAAAACCCTTTAAGTCAACAGCTCCCTCTGAAAACAGAGGGTTTGTGAATGTGGGCCATCAGTGAATCTACCCGTTTTCCATCAGTAGCTACCAGGCCAGCAAGTTGTCATGTCTAGCAATATACACTTCCATGCAGGAACATCAGCGGTTAACTGGACATGCTGTAGACTTCACCATATTTTACCGGGGGTGTAAAAGAACGGATCACGGTACTTCTTGGTAGAACCTGTGGCCTCCCACTGAAGCGAAGGTGAGGATGTCCTCGCCACGAGCATCATTCTGAGACATGGAATGGGAGACGGAGTGGCTGACAGAACTCAGTCCAACACAGCACGTTTACCTGCAGTCTGAGGCCAGTCCAGGGCACATGGCCGTGTCTGACGACAGGTGTGGTCCACGGTGAAGAGGTGACAGAGGGGTGTGGTCCACGGTGAAGAGGTGACCGAGGGGTGTGGTCCACGGTGAAGAGGTGTTCCATCGTCACTGCCAGTGCCTCCAGCAGTACAAACGGGCAACCATCTTGCAGCCCGAGTGTCCAGTTTTCTATTGGCCTTCTTCCTGAAGCTGAGGAAGGAATCCTCAGTGTCCTCACATACATTGTTGGACATTTTCACCCACCAGTAAATCAGAGTGGCTGTATTACTGGCAAATGGGGAAAATACACCTAACCCTCCACCTAACCCTTCATTGTTTTTCTCTCTCATTTCAGAGGTGCTCTTTCTGCCTGCCATGTTCCATTGTCTTTTAATTTTTTTTATATAAAAGTCACCTTCACTTCATATCACTGTACTGCTTCATTTAGACAGGCTTCATGTTTGTATGTTCACTGTGTGTGTGTGTGTGTGTGTGTGTGTGTGTGTGTGTGTGTGTGTGTGTGTGTGTGTGTGTGTGTGTGGGTGTGTGTGTGTGTGTGTGTGTGTGTGTCATCCATGTCCAGAGAGCCAGCCGTAGTAGCAGTAGGTCCAGAGTCCAGTCGCCAGTCAGTACCAGAGTCCAGTCGCCAGTCAGTACCAGAAAGGACCAGTCACCAGTCAGTACCAGAGAGGACCAGTCACCAGTCAGTACCAGAGAGGACCAGTCACCAGTCAGTACCAGAGAGGACCAGTGGCTCTTTCCCAGGATCCATCAGTGTGGTGTACAGAGACAAGGTCATGACTGCACTCTGACCCCGCCACCTCTGACCTTGAATCTATTTACTCGCTGGCCCTCCTAACGCCCACACACACACAGAAGGGAAGGCTGTGGGAGAGGACTGGCATACAAAGTGACTGGGAGCCTGAGAAACCCTCTGGTTATCAACTCACGGACATAAAACATCCGCCTCATCATCGTCTATCCTGTCATTACATCAGCCTCGCCTACCATACATGTGTCTAACCCGTCAATTCACCAACAAAAGGGACTGTAACAACAGAAAGAGAAACTGGCTTGGAACACTGAGACCATGTGTTTGTTTTAATATGATCTGTTCCTGGCTGCACCCTATCCAATTTGAAGAAAAAAACATACATAATTGTTTGCCCGGTGACTTTGAACCTGAATGTAAAATTATTCAGGAGATATTTTAGGGTCTAAGCTACAACATATATAAGAACCTGTGTTGAATGGTTGTATGCCTTCAAACAAGATGAAACCAAACCATTTATCTTCTCTAGTAATGGAGGTGTCTCATGGTGTGGTGAGAGATGAAAAGTGATTCTTTGAACATTTTTGTTTCTTGAGTGTTTTGTTCAAATTGAAGGGCAGTCATAATGATGGAAAATAATTCAATTTATACAGGACTTCATAGAAAGATCTATTTTCTAGTGGATTGGACCATGAGGTTCAATCTAACATTTCCAGTGCCTTGTTAGGTTTTAAGATTGATGTTGATTCTGAAGTTTCTTGGTACTATAATATCCTCAGATTTGATTTAGTAAGATTGAAATTCATGCTTTAGTCTTGCTTTACAAGAAATGCTTACCCCATTGTAGGGTAGATCCTTTCAGAGCAAGGAAAATAATATAATATTTGCAAAGTTATCTTTGATCAAGTTTCATTGTTTTAATTTAAGATCAGAGCATTTGAATTGTATTTTGTGAATTAGTCTGTTATCATAATCTTAAGGATTGTATGAAACTGAATCACAATCTGATTAAGGACTGTAGCTGCTATAGAGATCATAAATATATTATTAGGGAGTTAAGAATAAAGGAATATTTTTTCTAATCAGTGATGTGTATTACAATCGAGTTTCATGGAAAACTTGCCTTAATCTCTGCATATCTACATTTGTGTTCTTATTAGACGCTATTTGGTGTGAGATGCTCTGCTTAATCAAACCTCTGTTCTGACGCTCATTAATAGAATGGCTAGGATGACCTTTTTGTTTACCCCTGGCAATGCTCTCAATGTTTACATATTGTGATGCACAACATTAATTCCTGTTGCCTTACATTTTCTAATCGCAGCCAGCCTAAAATTCATTTCTGTAGCTACTTCCTTGATGAATAAACGCTATGTTTCAACTCTCTCGCTGAAGTTTAATGATGCGCCCAATGAATGACTGTTGTAGGTTTGTACAACCCTGTTTCCTAAACAGTTGGAACGCTGTGTAAAATGCAATTAAAAACAGAATACAATGATGTGCAAATCATTTAAACCCTATATTTAATTGAAAAAAGTACAAAGACAAAACATATCAAATGTTGACAAAGAAATGTTATTGTTTTTGGAAAAATACATGCCCATTTTGAATTTGATGACAGCATCATGTTTCCAAAAAATTGGGACTGGGCATGTTTATTACTGTGTTGCGTCTCCTCTTTTAACAACACTGTAAGCATTTGGGAACTGAGGAGGCTAATGGCTGTACTTTTAAATGTGATTGCTTGATATAGGATTTCAGCTGCACATACAATGTTTGGAATTGTCTTGCTGAAAAAAGCAAGGCCTTCCCTCAAAAACAAGTTGTCTCGATGGCAGCACATGTTGCTCCAAAACCTGTATACGTTTTTCAGCATTATTGATGCCTTCACATCACCCATGCCATGTGCACGAACGCACCCCCATACCATGTGCACTAATGCACCCCCATACCATCACGGTTGCTGGCTTTTGAACTGTGCCCTGATAACAAGCCGGATGGTCCCTCAAATATTTTGCTCGCGCTGTCTTTCACACAGTGAAACCCCTCCACATCTTTACTTCTGAAAGACTCATCCTCTCTGGGATGCTCTTTTTATACCCAATCACGTTACTGACCTGTTGCCAATTTACCTAATTAGTTGACATTTTTCCGCCAGTCTTTTTTTGCATTACTTTTCCAGTCTTTTTGACCGGCTTTTTAGAAACGTGTTGCTGGCATCAAACTCAAAGTGGGCATATATTTTTCAAGAAACAACAAACATTTCTCAGTTTCAACATTTGATATGTTGTCTTTGTACCATTTTCTATTGAATATAGGGTTTAAATGATTCGCACATCACTGCATCCTGTTGTTTCCATTTTACACAGCGTCCCAACTGTTTTGGAAACGGGTTCTAGTATGACTGTGTGGGTTTCCTAGTTGTGGGGTTTGTAGAGTGATGCTGTGTGATGCGGTTTCCCTCTCAGTTTCCCTCTGCCTGGTCCTGTCCTCGGAGGGGAGCAGCAGTTCAGTGTGGAGGAGAATGAGACGCCGTACCCTGGGAGCATCCACCATCGCCACTACAGACATGCACATTACCAGGACAGCCAGGAGACTTACTGTCACACACACAGTAAAAACAGTGAGTGCATGCACGCACACACAGTTATACACACACTGACAGCCCGGCAACATGCTGGGGTATAACACTGTGTGTGTGTGTGTGTGTGTGTGTATGTGTGTGTGTAGAACACAGAGCCCCACCTTGTCCTGTAGATGAGTTGGAGCTCTGTCTGCTCAATACCCTGGAAACAGACAGCGACTCCTCCACCTGGCCTTCACTGCACGTCAACATGGACAACAAGGTAAAACACACCAACCGGGGACACCTTCTAGCTATTCTTTCTGAACACATCTGGACACGTCTCCCACTCCCTCCCCACCCGTCTCCCACTCCCTCCCCACCCGTCTCATATCTCAGGCGGAGGAGAAGCAGTTGTCTGAGAAGTCCCTGCGGCCCTCCTCTCCCCGCAGCCCTCCGGATCACCTCAAGTGTAACATCCTCAAAGCTCAGATGGAGGCTGTCTTCAGAGTGAGTCCTGACTCCCTGTGTGTTTACACACTGCATTGTCTGTGTAAAATCTAACACCGTCTCTCACCCGTCTTTCCACTGTCACCCCCCTCTTCATCTCCCGGCGAAGGACGCCCCAATGACACCCAGAGGGAAGACCTCTAGTCAGGAGATCAACGACAGGCCAGTATTATCAGTGATGTTGTGTGTGTGTGTGTGTGTGTGTGTGTGTGTGTGTGTGTGTGTGTGTGTTTTTTTTTGGCATGCCTGCGCTTGTGACGCTAGAAAATAAATGTGCATCTGTGTGTGTCTCAGGTACCACAGTTCCAGTCAGGACTCTCGAGACTCTGCCATGTCCAGTCTGACCACAGAGAAATCATTGCTGCTTCCTGAACACAATTCTACCACAGATAGACCCGCCAGGTTTAATCCTAATGGCAACCCCAACCGCAGGAAAAGACTGGTCAGGCAGTTCAGCTTGTAAGTACCGGGTGTTGTTGTAACAGGGTGTTACAGGGTGTTGATGTAACAGGGTGTTGTTGTAACAGGGTGTTACAGGGTGTTGTTGTAACAGGGTGTTGTTGACCAATGTACTGTATGTTTAGGTTTCCATTGGAGAATCTACAGTGTTTTTAGAAAGTATTCAGACCCCTTCATTTTTACCACATTTGTTTAATAGACTTAATTCATAATTGATTACATGTGTTTTTTTACCATTCATCTATACAGTAATGGAGTAATGGAAATATTTAAAACATGTTAGACATTTTTCCCCATTTATTCAGAATCCCAAACTGGATTCTCATGCAGTTTGAAGTATTGTGGCAAAGGGGTCAAAACTGTATGTATATGAGATATATTTCAGTAAATTAGATTTTAAGTAGTAGTTTTTTGCTTTGTCATTATGGGGCTAGATGGCAAAAAATATGTACAAATTAACACCATGACACAACAAAAAGAAAGTCTGTTTACTTTTGGAAGGGCCTGTATATTTTTTTCACCTGTTTATTTAAGCCTGGCCACTACATACACAAAACATCATAAACAAGCCACTATGTACACAAAACATCATAACCATGCCCCTATATACACAAACATCATGACCAAGCCACTATATACACAAACATCATGACCAAGCCACTATATGCACAAACATCATGACCAAGCCACTATATACACAAACATCATGACCAAGCCACTATATACACAAACATCATGACCAAGCCACTATATACACAAACATCATGACCAAGCCACTATATACACAAACATCATGACCAAGCCACTATATACACAAACATCATGACCAAGCCACTATATACACAAACATCATGACCAAGCCACTATATACACAAACATCATGACCAAGTCACTATATACACAAAACATCATAGCCTGGCTAGCCAGTATAAACTACACATCAGTGCCTAGCTAGCCACTATCTACAATAACATTATAGCCTAGGAAGCCCCTATATACAAACAAAAACTAGTTAGCCACTATACAAAAACAGTATAGTCTAGCAAGCCATTATGTTAAAAAACCTGCCAGATACTCAGTATTTATATGAAAGTGTTTTCATTCTGTGCTGTGATTGGTCCTTAGTAACCATGAGGATGAGGACAATCTCCCAGAGGCCCTTGCAGCAATCTCATCCGAAAGCACTGGGAAGTCTGGATCTAACAACTCATTGGACAACCAGACACAGCCATCCATATACCCCCAGGTAACCCAATGATTACCATCTCCCAGAGCAACCTGGGACGCTGCCTTGAAAACAAGTCAGTGTCAGGCTTTTCACAGAGGCGTGTGTCAGGCAGGACAAGAGTCGTGTCATTTCTGGTTTGCAGTGGGCCTGTGTAGTGAACTGTGTGCGTGTTTCAGATGGACATGCCAAGGCTGGAGCTGGGGAGTCCATGCTGTGATCGTTCTCCCTCCCCGTCTTCACACCCCTCCCCTTCCTATTTCCCCCCCCCCATCCCACACCTGGTACCCTACCTCGCCTCACAAACCGACAGGTAACACAGTGGCACCAGAATACACACACACACAGGGTACAGAGAGACACGCCGACCGTGTAATGCATACACACATTCTTCATAGTTCTGTGTGTGTGTGTGTTTTGTTTGTTTAGCGGGGAGGAGATGAGGTTGGACAGAGAGAAGATTCTCAGGGCTCTACTAATGACGGAGCTCTGAGTCCCTCACACTTGTGACACCAACCGTCGCCATGCAACAGGAGTTCCAGCTCCGCCTCCACTGACTGCATTTCTACCTTTACGGAATGCAGCCTACCTTTCTACATCTATATTTGCATAAAAGGATTTTGCTTAAGTGTTATTTTACAAGGAATGTTTTACCCTGTAATAACAGACACAGGCTTAAAGTGATTGTTCAGCCATTCAGCGAGATAGCAGGCAGTCAACAAGGAACAGGCAGTCATTTCTGTAATAGTGCTGGGAATCTTGCACAATCAAAGCCCCAACAGTTCCAACAATAACACAGGAAGTAATATATCTAAGCTTATTGTGTTGTAGTGTGAACCCGCTGTTTTATTTTACCTCCTTTGTCACCCTTCCCCAATTTCATCATCTCCCATTTTATCTGTGGCCCTGCCCCCGCTGCAACAACTCCCAAAGGCTTTGGGAGAGTTGAAAATCAAAACAAGCTTTCGTTATAAGCGCCACCGCCAAGCCATTTTCCATTACTGCTCCTCCAATCAGGGAGAGTGACTGGGAGTCACTTGAGTGCAGTGGGATCAGGAAGTCCCCTCCTGATGGTGCCTCTCCACCTAATGCTGGCCAACTTGCATCACCCATGGGGCTTCCCAGCCACCCGTCAGCAAGCCGAAACCAGGGTTTTCCAAATGCTACATGCTGATTATGAGCCTGCAGTTACAGTCATGTCCTGTAGATGGCGACACACCCATACACACCGCAGCTTGAACCAGATGTACCCCAGTACACTAGCAAAGGCAGGTCTTCATACATCCTATGGTCAATCCAAGTCAGAATGTAGTGAATGATCTGATCCTGGGTCCTATGGTTCAGGGAAACTGGAAAGTTTGGTTCCGGTTATGGTCGCTCTGCCATCTCTTTGTTGTTTCAGTATCTGTTTCTATGTTTTATGCCGCTGTGTTTAACCCTAATAAAGATGAAATGGTTACTTAAACCAATGTACCTTGTTTGTATCCCTGCTCTCATGGGCGAGTCTGTGAGTCATCTGAATCAAGAGAAACCGGCTCTGACAGAACAAACACACTGCTCTTCAGCTGCGGCAGATCAGTTCAGACCTGGGCAGAATATCCACACCACCCTCATAACTTTTGTCCCAGCAGTTCCATGTAATATGGCTTTGTTGAGAATGTTTGTGCGTAAACAGTATCAGTTAAGGTGTGCTATAAGTGGTGGGGGAGTATTGGAGTGTGAAGTCAGGGTGGGGTTGGTAGTGTTGTGTTACGTAAGGCTGGGTCTGCCCTGGGGACGTCCTGCTTGTCATTGTCTTTTTCTCTGTCTCTCCTTCCATTCCCTATCTTCTGTTTGTTCCCAAAAAAAAAAAGACAGTGTCATATAATGTGTCCGTTTCAGAATGACCACAGAACGTGAGCGTGTATGTTGTGGGATCCTAAGAGGCAATGCGTTCTCAGTGTCACTTCAGCCACACTCTGTCAACAGTGGCCCCACCTACACCGTGTGAGAAGGGAGGTGGCTACACTGAATATAACATGCGTCCTACGTTCCATGTGATAACTTATGTTGTGAATGTTATGAGAAACACAAAGTCCCGAAGCAGCTTGTTTCACATGTTCTATTTATTGAGGTTAGTGTACAGAGTGACAGCCAGCGACCAAGTCAGCACAGACATCAATGCGTTACACTGATGAAACATGACGTCTCCATCATTTACAGATTAGTGACCTCCCGTCTCAGGCTTGGCATTACACACGGACGACGAGGGAGTCCTGTAGTGGCTTCAGGCAATCAATCATGCACAGATCAGACGGGAGGGTTGTGGGCGTGATTTGGCATTTTGACCAAGTACATGGAACTTGTGTCAGGCCAATATGCTGTAGATGCGCATATAATCTGTGTAATAATCTGATTGGTTAGCAGTGCTTTGGTATTTGGCATAACATGTAAACATCATAGAGGGTAGAATAGTACTACTAACTTCTTCATGCAGGAAGCTTCCTAATACAATCATCTACTATTTTGAAGCTAAGATAATAGAAAGTACGAATACAAAATGTCAACATTTTTCAACAGTATAATATAAAATATACAAATAACTACAGGCATAGATTAGCATTATGCCCGTTCTTTCTCTGTCTTTCTCTTACACACACACGCATCCACACATACGAGCACACATACACAATAAAAGTTCAGATCAATCATTTCTAATAAAAACATTTCTAACAGATATCTCCTGAAGTGGTTATAACATTGTATAACATCTCTATAAAGCTTTATGTGCAATATAAGACTGCTACTATTTGGCTGAAGCCACGTAGATCTGATATAAAATGTATTTCTGCTCTCATACATATAAATAGAACTCAGACTAGTTGAAAACAAATATAACAATACATCAAGGTTTTAAGCCAGGACATTCCCTTCAAACTACAGTGTGTACCTGCATGGTTGTAACTATATGAATGGGCACCATATCCTATCAGAAGGCAATTTTTTGTTGCAAGTGTTGTGTTTAGGGTTACAATTGGGGTTAGATTTATAGGGTTAAGGTTATCAAAAAGTAGATTTTAAGAGGGTTTCAATTTATGTACACAATGAGATATCTGTCTGTGTATAAGACAGAGGTGTCAAACAGCCCAATTCACTATGGCTGGACATGACTTGACTTAATAATAATAAAAGTAAAGAAGGAAATATAGCGTGGCCCTAGGGACCTTGGTGAAGCCTGACTGCCGGACCCTGGGGTGAAATGAGACAGCCACCCCCATGTAAGTGTCACTGTGGGGAGTTTCAAGGCATTCTACAGCATGCTCAGGTCCAGGTAGTGACCTCCCTGCTTGGTCAGGAGAGGGGGGAGGGGCATCAGAGCATCACCTCGGCTGGACTGACCAATCATACTGCTCAGGACAGGCACCGACTCCATGGGACTCTTCAGGAAGGGAGAAAGCATTGGCACAGGGTAAAGGGGAGGCTGTGGTTTAAAGGTAGAGCTGTATCCAAGCACCCAGTGATTAAATGAGCTACTCCGCCACCTCCTAGTTAGCACACCACGATCTATCACGGTACAAGGACAACACCACTGACCCCCAGGATCTATCACGGTACAAGGACAACACCACTGACCCCCAGGATCTATCACGGTACAAGGACAACACCACTGACCCCCACGATCAATCACGGTACAAGGACAACACCACTGACCCCCATGACCTATCACACTACAAAGAGGAGAGGGTGGAACCCTGGGAAGTGTTGAGTCAGAGAGCAGCAGGTAGAAATGGATCATCTAAAGACAGGTACGGTTCTAGATTCAACCAGAAAGTATTGTGTTAATCGGGACACCACAGGCTTCCACCCCGACCATTGCTCCAGGATCAGATGTTTTCGACATCGTAATGGTTTCGGTTGAGGTAGGGTTCATGAGGTAATCTGATCCTAGATCTTTAGTTAGGGGCGCTGAAATCCCCCCTCACTGGATTCCACCCAACGGCCTGGAATCTCAGACCACACCCACAACCACTGTCTCCCTGGAGACTAAAGGAGAGGAGAAGCACGGCCCCTGACCCTGTCAACCAATCCTTACCTGCCGCCTGCCTAGGACACGCCTCTTAAATACACAGCCACTCTTTGGGCTGACTGAGCAGGGTCCGGGAGGGGTCATGAGAATGAACAAGGCCATCCTCAGTAGCATACTGTGGTGTTGAGGAGGACAGAAACAGGGGACTGAGACAGAGAAAGACACAATCTGTGTGTGCTTGTGTGTGCGTCTGCGTGTGTGCAATTGTGACTTCAGAATGGTCATCAGGTGCATGCTCCCTGCTGAAAATGTATCCGCAGTATCTAGAGCCAAATCACCTCAACTTCCATCCAAACTACTACACAGGAATGCAGGCGGAAGGTATTATCTACTTCCTGCTGCACCAGTGAGGAGCAGACTCAGGTATATCAAGTCCATGCAGGCAGGGAAGATCCACCCTAAATAATACCTGTGGGTGTGTGAGGGAGAGAACAGGTACAGCAGGCCTGACTGACTGGCTTCAGGGCCTCCAGGCAAACACAGTGAGTGTCTGACAGTGGAGAGCGCTCCCCCCGCGTTAGCAGATCTGAATACCGTGAGACACTCGTGGAAACCAACTGAGCTGTTCACATTGCTGACAAAGACGGAAACATGTTCACCTGCCCACACACATGAACAGGCTCTAAATGTGAACACTAACACACATGAGCACATTAATACACACACACACACACAATGTATAATCACCTGGTATCCCTGAATGGTGTTGAGTAGGTCTTTGTAGGCCAGGCCATGCATACGGACCACTCCCCCAGGGGAGGGAAGGTGTGAGGGGGAGGGGTAGTAGCCTAGAGTGCTAGGAGAACCTGGGGGACTGAAGACAAGTGGAGAGGCCATAAATACAGTATTAGAAACCAGGTGGTTTGAATCCTGAATACTGATATTGCCAATATACAACGGCTAAGCACTGAGTCCAAGCATTCTACGGTGTTGTGCCTAAGAAGAACTCTTAGCCGTGATATATTGGCCATATACCACAACCCTCATGCTTTATTGCTTGCTTATACATGCTAAATGCCAACGAGGGGACAATACAGAATAATACATCCAAATGGATTTTGGGAGGGCTCATGTGGTCTTAATGCTGTGGACACTGTACAACTGTTCAGTCATTAACTGCCCTTGTGTGTGTCCTACCCCACAGTGTGTCCGCGCACACACACACACACACACACACACACACACACACACGCACGCACACACACACGCACGCACGCGCACACACAGGATAGGCAATACAAACAATACATAACCGGTGACAAACAGACCCACACTTTTATACTCTATATGGTTTTTCGATCTGAAAACATTGGACTGGTTTTAGATAGGGCTGTCAAAATTAATCCGTCAAAAACTTTATCCAGAACTTTGGCAATGTGTCAATTTGTAGGTTATACACGCAAAATATGTCATCTTGAAGCTGTGTGGTGCCATTTTGTGAACCCCCCGAGCAATTCAAGTTTCAGCCGGTGAGCTTCAGCCTCTCTTCGTTTAACTGACAGTTAGTAATTAACTCAATTCGTTTTTTAATTGTTTGACCGCCCTAGTTTTAAGCCATGCTAGGGTGTTGCTCATTTAAACCTCTCAGGACTACATGAAGGGTCATTATACAACAACCACCATGTTTTTGCAGAGCAGGGAGGGAGCAGGGCAGCGGCGGAGCTTAGCTTTCTCTCCCATGGGTGCCAACCTTAGATGTGGAGGCCCCACCCGCCGTTAAAATCTTTCTATTGCTGCCTGATTATCCTATTGCTGCCTGATTATCCTATTGCTGCCTGATTATCCTATTGCTGCCGGATTATAATATTTAATACAATTCTCCCCAAGAAATATGTAAGAATCATGTACCATGATGAACAGAAGCATGTTATTAGGCTACAAATAAACATACCAGTAGTTACAGAACTTCACCGCTAGCTGCTGTTGGACCTGGATCATAACTCTATCTCCCCCTTTCGCTATAAGCCACGATGCTGCTCCTTTCATTGTAACGTCAGATCTACACATCTTCTCATGCTTCTGCTTTGGAAGATTCTCAGCAAATTTGAGGAAATTTATTTGGTTTTTAAATTGTTTTAACAGAACTTTTTCTAACAATGTAAAAACCATTTAACTGCATTTTTGTTTATACACTAGGAACTTTCTCCAAATGGTTTGACATTGGGAATGTCCTTAAATCATTTAGGGAACATTAACCTTCAAGAAGTACATCAGGATTGTGTTTCCTACAGGTTTCCTCGTGGTAACTTTTACGTTTTAAACTTTAACGATTTATTTTATTTTATTTCAGTAGCATTCAGAGAATGCTATAAGAATTTTGTTCAAAAACCTATACAGCTGCTGGTCATAAAATTTGAATATCATCAAAAAGTTGATTTATTTCAATAATTCCATTCAAAAAGTGAAACTTGTATATTATAATCATTCATTACACACAGACTGATATATTTCAATTGTTTATTTCTTTTAATTGTGATGATTATAACTGACAACTAATGAAAATCCCAAATTCAGTATCTCAGAAAATTTGAATATTACTTAAGACCAATAAAAAAAAAATATTTTTAGAAATGTTGGCCAACTGAATAGTATGAACAACTTAGAAGTATGAGCATGTACAGCACTCAATTCTTAGTTGTGGCTCCTTTTGCCTGAAATACTGCAGCAACGCAGCATGGCATGGAGTCGATCAGTCTGTGGCACTGCTCAAGTGTTATGAGAGCCCAGGTTGCTCTGATAGTGGCCTTCAGCTCTTCTGCATTGTTGGGTCTGGCGTATCTCATCTTCCTCTTCACAATACCCCATAGATTTTCTATAGGGTTAAGGTCAGGCAAGTTTGCTGGCCAATTAAGAACAGCGATACCATGGTCCTTAGACCAGGTACTGGTAGCTTTGGCACTGTGTGCAGGTGCCAAGACCTGTTGGAAAATGAAATCTGCATCTACATAAAGTTGGTCAGCAGCAGGAAGCATGAAGTGCTCAAAAACTTCCTGGTAGACGGCTGAATTGACCATGGACCTCAGAAAACACAGTGGACCAACCCAAACCATCACTGACTGTGGAAACTTTACACTAGACTTCAAGCAACATGGATTATGTGCCTCTCCTCTCTTTCTCCAGACTCTGGGACCTTGATTTCCAAAGGAAATGCAAAATGTATTTTCATCAGAGAACATAACTCAGCAGCAGTCCAGTCCTTTTTGTTTTTAGCCCAGGCGAGACGCTTCTGGCGCTGTGTCTTGTTCAAGAGTGGCTTGACACAAGGAATGTGTCTGGAACCCATGTCTTGCATACGTCTGTGCATGGTGGTTCTTGAAGCACTGACTCCAGCTGCAGTCCACTCTTTGTGAATCTCCCCCACATTTTTAAATGGGTTTTGTTTCACAATCCTCTCCAGGGTGCGGCTATCCCTATTGCTTGTACACTTTTTTCTACCACATCTTTTCCTTCCCTTCGCCTCTCTATTAATGTGCTTGGACACAGAGCTCTGTGAACAGCCAGCCTCTTTAGCTATGACCTTTTGTGTCTTGCCCTCCTTGTGCAAGGTATCAATGGTCGTCTTTTGGACAGCTGTCAAGTCAGCAGTCTTCCCCATGATTGTGTAGCCTACAGAACTACACTGAGAGACCATTTAAAGGCTTTTGCATGTGTTTTGAGTTGATTAGCTGATTAGAGTGTGGCACCAGGTGTCTTCAATATTGAACCTTTTCACAATATTCTAATTTTCTGAGATGCTGAATTTGGGGTTTTCATTAGTTGTCAGTTATAATCATCAAAATTTAAATAAATAAACACTTGAAATATATCTGTCTGTGTGGAATGAATGTATACATTATACAAGTTTCACTTTTTGAATGGAATTATTGAAATAAATCAACTTTTTGATGATATTCTAATTTCATGACCAGCACCTGTATATTATATTTGAAGCATGAACAAAAAAAATAACTATCCTATCTTGTTAAAGGGGCACTTCACTTTGGGTGAACCTTCAGATGGTTCTTTAAATCTGCAGTAGACTGGACACTGGTAGCCAGCTCACTTTACAAGAAGCAGCCCAATGGCTGGAAAGTGATCTTACATTGTGATATTGAACCATACATATTTGAACCAGAGTAGGCTATTGTAGAATGGATTTGAAAGACAGTGGTAGGTGGATATTATGGGATTGAAACACAATCAGTATGTAATTACTACAGATAAACACAGAACATCAATATTGGTGTTTGAAATATATCTACTTTTTAAAAGTGTATTTCTTATCTTCTAAAAATTATCATTGTCTCCAATTGCAATTGAATTGGGGAGGCGGTATTAGAGTTGTCACAATATCAGATTTTCACTACACGCTTATCGTGGCCAAAAACATTTACGGTAATGATATTATCCCGGTATCTATCGCAAATGAATTCCACTCAAAATACTAGTGTATGGAGGTGGAGAGTGTCTGTAACCGTAACTGTAAAATACAAAAATTAAAGCATACAAAAATAACAATTACCCTTAATGGATAGTGAAAAGGCAACCAGATGAACTGATGAACAAAAGATCCACAAGGCCTAACACCAAGAGGAGTTTCTGGAAAAATACGCTGTTCTTTATTCCATGTGAATGGACTACAAAAACGGCGTCTTTGTGGATCTCTTTTTGGAAACATACAACTTCAGTTCAGCCTAGTGAATACAAAATGATCATGTGTATTATTAATATGATATCAGCATTTCATTTTTTAAATATCACGTTTATCCTCAGTACCGGCATATCGCGACACCCCTACGTGGTCTCCATGTTCGCCATGAATTCTGGAACTTGTGGTATTTTATGGACAAAGCAATACAGAGGAAGTAGATTCTACCACAAAATTCTAATTTGCTAGATTCTAGACTGTGTTAGACAAATGTATGACTGCTAACATTAGTAATTGGTGCATTACATAGCTGTGCTATAGAGAAATGCCCCTTTAAGTGTTCAGGTGTGTTGCCCGCACCCACTAATTTAACTTAATGACTGCTTGTTTCCTTTAAAATTGGGTCTGTTTGAATACACTAACATGAACAGCTTTGTATGTGGAAGAAAGCAAATCCTAGCTCCTTTCTAATTCCATGGATAAAGAAGAAGAAATCATAGGAATCTCACTGATGCCGAATCAATAACAAAAACATGTTTTAGTTTGCATGATTAATGCCCAAAAAGCGCAAGGACATTTTACAGTTGAAGTTTTATGGAAGTTATTAAAAATGTACAATTAGCCTCTAATTGCTTTGCGTTAATAAAAACCCCAGTGTAACATTCTTAAAACTGCCCTGCAACCTAAACGTTTCCAGAACAAACAAACTGTTCACTTTCTGGTCTTAGAACATTTAAGAATGTGAACAGTCCTTCCACACAGACAATGATGCTTGTATAATAAAACATTGATAGATTTTTAATCACTTCAGTAACTGAAGAGTGTCAGTGTGGTGAAGGATCAAGTCGCAGGAGTCAGAGGCAATGGTCCTTTATCTGTAGAGCGTGGGTGCTCAGAACACAGAACACAAAAGCAAACTAACTTCAGTTACTGGAATAACAAAGTGGCACGGAGCCCATAAAGACGGAGCAGCAGCTATGAACGCAGCAAACAAACCCAATGACACACAAAGACTGGGGGGGTTGAGAAACACTTAAACACATGATCATTTGTAAATTATGATCTGGTGTGGGTGATTAGGATCAGACTGTCCAGGGGGCATTCATGTGTATAAGGGAAATAAAGAAGGGGGGGTAGGGGAACGGCGTCGGCTAGAAGGCCGGTGTCGTCGGGCGCCGGAGCCCCCCCCCGGACCAGGAGGGAGCAGCTCCGGGGGGAAACGTTACATTAACAATGTACTATGATATTATATGTAGTTATACACATCTGATGTAGAATACACATCTGTGATCCTGCAGAGATGGATTCAGCTGTAAATCTAATTGTATTAAATGAGCACCATTCACCAGAGTACCCTGTTTTCTACAAGAAGAGCAGGGACTGGGCTGGTTCAATATTGCAGCAGACTTCACAGGTGAAACGAGACTGACAAACCAAGAAATCACCTCGCATCATAAATAACTACTGAGTACGATCAGTGAATCAGTCGCTGCCAACATTTTCCCACGATAAATCACGGTTTTGGTGTTCATTGAAGAAACACGGCGGGGGGGGGGGGGGGGGGGGGGCGGTAAAAGACTTACCTGGGGTAGTATGCAGTGTAGTTCATGTAGAGCTGAGCACTAGCTGGGTAGTAGGTGTGGCCAGGCCCTAAGGGGCGGGGACTCAGAAGCACCTGGCCAATGGGAGGGAAGATGCCTGCAGCCTCGGCAGGCATTATTGAATGGGCGGGTGGGAAGGAGTAGGAGGGGGGAGAAAGACCTGGGTAGGGGGAGAGGGGGGCAAGTTAGACAACACGCCCGGGCAAGGATGTGGAAAAGACAAATGCCCAACATGGTACACGGAGAACTACAAATCCCTTGTCCCCTCTAAAGATGGCTGTTCTAAGCAGACTACAGTGTACTTTTCAACTGCCTACAGCGGCTTTGTGAGAGTCGAGTCATTGTTTGGTTCTTTGGTCGGCTCATGCAACACTGACACAAACAATGACTTTCTTTAATGAACACCAGACGCTACAGGTAGCACACATTTCTACAAAAAAGACTGAGCTTGGAGGTGGCTCCTGACTAGAGATGCAAAATGGAAGGAAATTCAAATAAATTGCCTGGTTTTCCCAACATTTAGGCTGGAGGATTCCTGGAATAAAGAAAGGAAATCCAGAAAATTTCAACCAGAATTTCTGGAGAACCGGGGAATTAATTGAAAGTTCCCAGGAATTTTACAAGCCTATTCTGGACCACCGACTTCTCTTTTACCCACACCTGCATAATCATGACTACACATCACCTTGACTACACACCAGAGCTCAGCTCCGCCCACCTCTCCCCATAGCCCCACCGATTGGACACGCTCTGACTGGAAGACTCAAACCCAATCCCAAATCAACCTAGATTCCCTACCCGAAATACTGCTTATGGCAATTTGTTGTTTTCAGTGGAAAGAGATGGATTTGGAATTGGATAAGAGACCTCACACATGCCAAGCACACACAAACCATTGGAACAGAGACTATTTGGAATCAGAGTGTTTGTGAAAATGTTCAGATTAAAAAGTGTACTATACATTTCTCCCTGCATGCAAATTCACCGAAGTTACACAGAATTACACAAACAACAACCAAGAGTAACGCATACGCGCACACACATGCGCACTTGTGCAAACAGAGAGCCACGCATACACAGGCTCACACACGCCCACACAGACACCCACGCACAAGCCCACGCACGCACACCCACGCACGCACACGCACGCCCACGCACACACTCTAGGCTCCTACCCCTCCAGGTAAGATCCGACGCTCCTGTCCTCCCAGAGTTCTAGATCAGCGAGAACCCAGATAGAAGAAAAGACAGGGGGCAGGATTTAACCTCCGACTTTTAACCCCTCACCCTTGCCTGCCCCCTGGCCTGTGGCAGCCCACCTACCCTGCAGTCCCGAAGCGCCCAGCTCCCAGAAGCACTTACGTCTGGACTTACATGGCGGCGGACTGAGCCCTGTCCCACTCCGGGCCCGTGGGTGTGTGTGTGACAAGGAACCTCCCATCAACACCAGACCCATCTCCTCAGCACTGCAGGAGAAGACCTCCACATAGCGGCTGGCCACGCCGCGCTGGCCGCCCTGACCCGGCCCAGACATCACCTGCTTATGGAGCCGCTGGGAGGCGGAGAAGGCCCGCTCTGCCGAACGCATCTGGATGAAACAGTCCCCGGACGGACGACCCTGGGGACACACAGCGCCGCACTGTGAGCCTTGTATCGGTCGCGCGCACGAGTGCGTGTGCGTGCGTGTGTGTGTGTGTACACACCTGTTGGTTGAGCACCATGTGCACTCCATGTGGTCTGATGTCGTGTGTGTATTCTCCCAGGAAGCCCAGGATGTCCTCTATGGTGGCGGTGTAGGGCAGACCCCTCAGCCTCAGGCAGTCCCTCACTCCACCAGGAGAGGGCAGGAGAGACACCGTGGGCAACATGGACACCAGGGGGGCCGGAGCCACCGGGATCAGAGGGACTGAAGAGTACCTGTTCAACACCTACACACAAACACACACGACATGGTTGGACAGTTGTGACGTCTGGCTATATGCTGGTTCGCCAACAACAGGGATAACGTTGGGCGTATAGTGGGGTCAGGGGAAAAGGGGTGGTACATTTCCAATTGGATATGATGAAGTGGGGTCAGGGGAAAAAAGGGGGGGTACATTTCCAATTGGATATGATGAAGTGGGGTCAGGGGAAAAAAGGGGGGGTGCATTTCCAATTGGATATGATGAAGTGGGGTCAGGGGAAAAAAGGGGGGGTACATTTCAAAGGGCATTCCAGCAGTCTAAACTGCTACATCTGAGGCAAATGTACTTGCTGCATCATGGGTTGGAATCTGACCAGCTGCTCTTTCAAAAAATACATCCTGACATTTCATCACTTTCCTGTCCAATGAAGCATGAAAACAAGAAAAAAAAGGGGCACAATTAAAAATAAATAAAAGAGAAGCATATTCTGTGTGGAGTTTCTGCATTGACACTGCATTCCAGTTAAAGTATATTTGTTTTTGTTTGTGTGTGTGTGTGTGTGTGTGTGTGTGTGTTAGGACTCTGACTAGTTGCCAACAGGACATCAGTGTGTTTTCCGTCCTGTAAAGGGATTGCAATACTGTGGCACTCCTTTACCATCCATCAGGGCCCTCCCCCTGACACACACACACACACAATACACACACGCGTCAGTGCCACCCCAGATATTCACCACAGTGAACACCTCTTCAAGTTAATCTTCAGACAAAGACCACTTACAAATTCTTAGACCACTGACACTAAGTCTGGTCTGAGTGCATGAAAATGTTTCTACCCTGAGAGAGTCAGCACTTGCTTATCAATGAATAAGTCTATTAAGAGGAGTGAGTAGACATGTGTGTGTTTGTTAGTTGGGTAATATTTCACAGACCAGAGCATTTGAGTGTTTACTCAACAAACGTCCCATTAACCAGTACGCCAGGTGGCAAGGAGAACAAACACACACAGATAAACATTAACATACTTTCTTAATTTAAAGTAAATGGCTATAATGTATTGAGGTTCAGTGCCACACCCTTAAACCTTTAAGTCCTCTTCTTGTTTCCTACAGAAAACCCCTGGCAGGAATTACACCAACACACACCCACCCTCTCTCTCTCTCTCTCTCTCTCTCTCTCCCTATTTCTACCTGTTGCACACAGCTAATCACAGACACATACCTGTTGACACACAGATAATCACAGACACATACCTGTTGGCACACAGCTAATCACAGACACATGCCTGTTGACACACAGCTAATCACAGACACATACCTGTTGGCACACAGCTAATCACAGACACATGCCTGTTGGCACACAGCTAATCACAGACACATACCTGTTGACACACAGCTAATCACAGACACATGCCTGTTGGCACACAGCTAATCACAGACACATGCCTGTTGACACACAGCTAATCACAGACACATACCTGTTGGCACACAGCTAATCACAGACACATGCCTGTTGACACACAGCTAATCACAGACACATGCCTGTTGGCACACAGCTAATCACAGACACATGCCTGTTGACACACAGCTAATCACAGACACATGCCTGTTGGCACACAGCTAATCACAGACACATGCCTGTTGACACACAGCTAATCACAGACACATGCCTGTTGACACACAGCTAACCACAGACACATACCTGTTGACACACAGCTAACCACAGACACATGCCTGTTGACACACAGCTAATCACAGACACATACCTGTTGACACACAGATAATCACAGACACATACCTGTTGCACCTCAGCGGCTGTGCTCTTGAACAGCTCGATGTATCTCTTTCCCAGGATGTTTTTGTGCTTCCTCAAAGCGCACTGAGCATGCTCCTCGCTTGCAAACAGGACAAAGGCGTCGCCCGTGGGCCTTCCATCAGGGAAACGCACAAACAGGATGCCCTCCTTGCCCCCGCTGACTGGACACGCCTCTTTAGGACCCTCCCCTTGGGAGAAGAAGGCCAGCACTTGGTCGGGGGTGGCGGTGAATGGAAGGCCTCGCATCCTGACGATCACCTGATCCTCACGGGACAGGAACAACGCCACCTCGCTGGATGTACCTCCTGCAATCTTCAGGAAGTCCTCACCGGTTGCCTTGTACACCTGCGACAGAAGAGTCAGGCCACATAAACACTTGCTTTTTTTACCTCTAACGGATTAATTAATTAATAAACGGACAGCACTGCTATTCATAACCATTGTTGTTGTTAATGTTTGTGTACTTGCAGGATGATGGGTTAGGATTAGCTGAAAAGGGTTATAATTGTTAATTAAAGCTGGAATCCATAAGAAAGTATGTTTTCTTATGGACCTGTAGTAAAACCACTAAATTTGTACTACAATGTTTGTTTAACCACAATGCTGGATGCATTGTTGCAATTTCCAAAACAATATACAAATGTATGTAGGCAGACAGCATCACTGTTGCTTTTGTCAACTTCCTTTTATCTCCATGTACTGTTTGGTTAGGGGTAGGGTTAGCAATAACAGATTGATAACAGATTATTAACAAGTTACCTTCTTGTATGGTTTGTTAAAGCGTTACCCCTAAAAATATGAGGTTTAGGGTTAGCCATGGCTGGTGATAGGCTATTAACAGGTTATCTTAATGTATCAGTTGGTTAGTGTTAGAGTTAACAATAGGTGTGATAATAGGTCATTAAAAGGTTACCACCCATGTGTCACTTGGTTAGTGTTGAAAATCGGTTGATAATCGGTAATTAAAAGGTTACCTCTATGTATCGGTTGCCCATGTGGTGTTTGTGTCTCTGCAGGGCCATGTCTCTGTGTTCTTCATTGATGAAGCGAACCAGAGCCTCTCCGTTTCTCCGACCTTGGGCATTCAGGCACAACGCAGCCCCACCTCTGTGCCACACATTACAGCCATGAAATCACATCATTCCAGTAATAAACAAGGTCATAACAGCCATGGGCACAGAATAACTGACATGACAAGGCAACAAAAACACATACTTGGCGATGTTGAGTCCTCTGAAGAAGCGAGCAATGTCCTGGTCGGATGACTGCCAGGGCAACCCTCTTGCTCTGATCACTGTGTTATCACACACCTGCTCCGTCTTACTGCTACAGAAATATTTGTGTGCGCACAAACACATACACACAATACACACACACACACCTGTTAGCATCAAATCACTCAATTCAACCATTTTAACACACCAAATGTATCATATCATCAGTCTTACTGAAAAAATCTTAAAGATGCATTCTGGTATCTTAAGATGCTAAAAATCGGTTTTGAAATGTACCATAAGAATTGCATGTTGTCTCATATACAAAATGGATGACGTAGTACTCAATTTGACGATGAAAACAGTGACATGTTTCAGCTCATGTGCCTGACTTTCACACGTTTTTGACTCAAAGTTAACAAAAACACTAAAGTGCATTTTAACTAGTCAACATACCAAGTACCACTTTCAAACTTCTCAGGGACTCTCTCTGGGTTCAAGAATGAATGACCTGCAACAAACGAAAGAACGGGGAATAAAAGACAGTAACAGCAATGAAAACATAGTTAGAAAATACCACAGATGGTGCAAGTGTGCTACTCACAAAAGGGTTCAGATAGCAGGGCCAGGACGATGTTGGCCATGCTTTGGACCTGCAGTGTTGCTGTGACTGGAGCCAACATGGCCGTCGGATCCATCACAGCTGTTGGAGCCAACATGGCTGGCGGCTCTAACGTGCCTTCTGGCTTCACTGTTACACTGAGGGCTGAGGATACCGTGGTCAAGGGAAAAAAAATGACTGGAGTAGAGCAAGGTGTGTGTGTGTACGTTAGTCCTGATTCCTGGTGGGTGTGTAGGGCTGGTCCTGTTGGCTAAACACACAGCTTGTTTCTCTCTGAGCTAATGTAAGACACCACCATTGTGTCTCTATTTGCATTTCAAAACCTCTAGTTCCACAGCCAACACCCTCTGGCCTGCAGACAACTCCACCAAGGGACTGTGTGTGTGTTTGTGTGTGTGCGTGCGCGAGAGAATACGTGCGCACACACATACTGTCTCACATAAAAACACACCAATCAGGGATTAGCATTTAACACATTTTGAGTGAGTTCATGTCTGTGTGTTTGTTGCTCGGGTGAAAAGATACATTCTGCCATGGATTGTACACTGAGACTCTTGGTGTCCGCAGAGGGGAAGTGCTTTCTAAATTCTTTTCTCAGGTCGAAGAAGGAGTTCAAACAGTTGGGTAGTGCCAGGTTCTAAAGAGGAAAGAAAGACATTAACCCAAAGAAACTGGTGTATGGCACAAGGAACACAACCATTGTTGTTTTTAGCATGTTTGGGCCAAGCACTGATGACTGTCACTTCAAAAACATTACGCCCGTGTTGCAGTTCATTAAAAGGACGTGACAAGGATGTGAACATCTGTAGCCTACGATTAACAGCCTTTTGGTACATTGTAAACAAAAGGAGCTGTATTCTGTTTATTACCCTCATTTCCACATTTACTCATGTCAATAAAGTTGGGCATCCCACGGATCCGTGTATTTCGCGTGTCAAGGGTGGAGGAATGCACAAGTAAGAGGATTGCCTGTGTGTGTCTGTGATCGTTTGCATGCGGGGCAAACACATTACATGAATGACACTGTATCACACTTCAATCTCCTACACAGCTGTGTTCAGACAGATCTGCTTGTGGTTGTATGAGCACCACAGGGACTCCGCTGAATGTAATAGTCCGCTCATGCCGTGAGCATGTGCTCTGCTCCACCAGACCCCCCTGTGCCGTTACCTTGCTGGCAGCTTCGGGGTGGAGAACCTGGCGAATGTGGAGCTGCCCGTCCGTACAGACACACAACGATGTTCCCGCACCCAAGCTGTTCACTTCATTGGTCAATCCCACATGGAACTATTTAAAACATAGGAAGACATTAACTACAATTTAATAATGACACCTCTTTGAAAGAAATATGGAAAATACATCTTTAATGAACAGATTATACCTTAGCTGAAATGGGGGGGGGGGGGGGGGGGGGGGGCAATTAGGCTATAGGCATGGCCAACACATTACTACTTGTTGCTGTTGTTACTTTTGAGTGGATTGTTGAGTGGATGGGTTTTTGGTTTCTGAGCAAGCACAATAATTTAATTAGCCTAGTGGTATCATCTTCATTATGCAAATTGGATCATCATTTGCATTAGTATGCTCTAAAGAGACACTCCTCCTTATCACTCAACTGCCTCACACAACTGTCAGCACAGGTTGTCAAGTCATCTGTTCCAAGCTTTGTAAATCAAATATTAAGATTCACCTGTTATTAGGCAATTATATCTACAGTAAGGCCGAACGAACCCCCCCAAAAATGCTTAAATGAATATGCCCCTGTTCAAAGGTAAATGTATCGCAAAGTAGAACATAAGGTGAAAATATGAATCTTACAAAAAAAATTAAATAAAATAAGCATAGATATGTACCTGGTTAAGGGCCTGCTCCAGGCCCGTGACTGTAAAGACCGACTCCTCGCCGTCCTGTCTGTCCGGAGCACATTCTGTCAGTTCCGATTGCTCAGCCCCTATCAATACCTCATTCAGCTTTCCCAACTGTTAGAGACACATCATCACATAGTTAAATGCACATTTTCATAGTGTATTCTGCGTAAAACATTTAAGTATTTTATAATATTTGATGATCCCGTATTGTTAATATATTACTATCAGTATTGTCAGTAGATTTTTCTATTTATTTTTCAATATTGATTCGTCATTGTATAATCGAATACTGTACATTGTTATGCTCGATGACAATCATACTACAATGTACTTTGTCATTGTACTTTGTCTTTCTATTAGCCTAACCCTAACTAAAATTGTGTGATTTATACAATACGATATTATAAATTTCACCTTTTTGTTCTTTACATCTACGAGCTGCCAAACCAACTGTACAAGTTCCTTCTCGTCCGAACCGAGGAGATCTCCACTAGCGCCAGATGTGGTGGTGAACAACACCGCCAGGTAGTCTACCTGAGCCGTCATTTTCAAGATTAATACAAAGAAACTACTCTAACTACACCAAAAGAAAAAGAAAATAACCTAAAACTACAACCCAGAACAGCACAAAACCCAAAGAATACAGCTACCCACACACCTATAAAGAAAGGTGTGCTCACCAACTTGAGATATGTTTGTGGCTTCTTGATTGCGTGAGAATTTATGCAAAACCTCCCGCACCCCTCATCGCAGTGTAATGGCTGAATGTTCCCTTTTTTGTGAAGCACCTACCTGTATGCGACGCAGACCACGTGATCTAGGTAGTTACCTGCCTCAAAGATGGTTGCCAGCTTAGTAGTTTTCACTTCATTCTATGGCCACAAAAATGGAAACAAAACTAAGCTTTAAGGATTAGGCATGAGTTCAAAGTGTGATTAAGATTATGGTTAAAGTGAAAGGATTAAGTTTAAAATTCAAATGTAAGAATACAAAATGTACAAATGGGCAGGGTTTATGAATGTGTCAACCCCCAGGGTCTAGGGGGATTTCTCCTTCTAACAGGGACGTAGCATGCATTGCGACAAACCCTGTCGCTACCACTTGAACAACATTGAAATACTGTATTTATAATCGTCTTATTTTTTAATTGAGCCAAAGCTGTCATCCAGAGTGACTTATATTTATAGATAGATGGAACAAATACAGAACCCAGTAAATATACTAGTGCACAAATGTAAGCAGAGTAAGAAAAGAAAACAACTGCAATCAGTGTGGCCGGGAAGGAGGGAACGTAGACGTAGAGTTAAATTAGACATAGGCATACATTTAAATCATGACATGACTCGCACTCTTCATTGTACAAAACCCAATTCAGAATAAACAGAAACATTATATAGCATTATATCGTCTTCTTATTTTAGGCAATTCCATTGTTACAATAAATGGAACAATAGTCCTTCTCTTTACCCTATTGTTTGTTTTATTATGTAACCTTTCATAACGTTAGACGTTTCAATGGGAGTAGCTAGAAGTTAAATGTTTTTGGAGGAACTCTCTAGTTTTTATAATGTGTTTTAACTCTTCTTATGTTTTAGTCATAGTAGACGCACTTATCCATTGCGGCTTACAATAGTGTTAACCCTCATTAAACTAGGTTGGTGAATCACCAAATCCTACTTTACAATTAATTAGCTATCAGAAAAATCAGTTCTAAAAGGATCAGGTAACAGTGGAGACGGGGGGCTGGACCGCCGATTTCAGATCCATTTGGGTTTCTACTAATATGTTATCGTGGTTACGCAGGGACGCATTGATACACCTCGAAGCCGGGTTTTAAGACCCGGAAACCGTTGTAGGCGGGCAGCTAAGGTCCGGAAGTTACCCCAAGTGAAAACAGAAAAAGATGGCGGGGGACACTTCAATGGAGCTTCTTTTTTTGGATACGTTCAAACATCAAAGTACAGAGGTATCTAAATATATGAATACCACACTGGCTTTATATCAGGAGTGTACTTTGCTGAGGTCCCGTTATCGCTAAGACATGCATACAGTTGTTCGCTAACGTTTCGCTGCTTTGTCCCCGCTCTCTAGGCTAGTAGTTATGCTAATACTAGCACTAGTGGCCAACTTACATATTCTTACTTTCAAACAATGTATTACTACTTGATTACTACCAATATATTTATTTGTTCATTGGGCCAAAATGACGTGCTCTTATATACAACGGTCTTTCCTTGACAGTTGCACTTGGAATGTGGATACGAGCATAGCTACTGTCTTGTATAGCCATAACGGATAACGAGACCGTGCACTAGCGCGGCGTGTGCGCAGTTTGTTTACCCACTGTTATTGTACTATAGCTACTCACACTGCTCAACCACAGATATAACATGACTGTTAGTTCAGAATGACTGTGTATACACAGACCATTTTCAGTATATATTTATAGATAAGCATTTACTGTTTGCCACGAATCCACGAAATGATCAAAGAAAACGTTGCGACCAGCGTGTTCTGAACGTGTCATACATGAAATGTGTCCGTCGGTGTTCTTCCTGTAGCTGACAACTAATGTGGACGTGGTGCGGTTTCCATACGGGGTCCTAATCACAGAAGTTCGTGTCATTCCCCCGGGAATTAAGGCACACAGCAGCCTCCCAGATAACAGGGCATACGGGTAAGAAATCCTCACTGAGTATAAGGGATATAACAATAAATGTACTACTAGCTAGTGTGTGTATAACATCTGAGACAGGGCTTTGTGTATGGTTCTTGAGATGTGTTGTCCAGCCTTGCCTCATTTGCTCCATGTCTGTTGGTAGTAATGTGTAAGGTAACCAACCTACACTGCAACATCAGTCTTGTTATGGTAACTTTAAAGGCAGGGACAGCACCATTGAGGCATTCCGTTTTGAAGTAGTACATTAACATGACTGGGAAGCTGATAAGCGATTGGGGAGATGTCTATATCTACTTGTTATTAGGCTGCTCCTTAATAACAAGGATCATGCTTTAGGAATACCTGGCCTGTTGACTCCTAACTGTCCCTGTCTCTACCTCCCCCAGGACCCCCGGGTATACCCCCGGGTAGATTCTTAGAGAGCCTATTAGGGCCTATTTACATTTTGAAAAATGTTCCCGAGCCATATCAACTCAAGACACTAGATTACTTTGTTGTATAAACTTGCAGATGGCTTGAGACACCACTTTCCGAGGTAGCGTGTGACACATTTTCGATCAAATGCTATGTTTATTATTATGCAAACTAAGAAAAGTCTATCTAACCTTTTACTCTCTCACCCGTAATGTAAATAAGCCCTTAGAGGAAACATGTAGCAACTATCGTAATGGTTACACCAGTAAAATCCTCTGAAATCTTAAAGTGCATAGGGTGTTGGGCAACAGGGTCCATTTGAAATTAGGCCGGTCCATTTCTGTGGCGGTTACCGAACAGACTGGATCTGCAATTGGGCTGGATGCAGAGGGAGTCTGATGATGTCATGTCCTTTTTCTTTCTATGTTCTCAGGGAAACGTCTCCTCATTCTTTCCAGCTTGAGCTGTTTTTCAACAACCTCACTAAACCCAACAATGCATCCTTCCACAGACTGGGCAGGTCGGTAACACTTTACACTTTGTACCTCTACATGTCTCACTATGTACCTCTATTTATCTCACTTCAAACCTCTACTTATATATCTCACTCTATACCTCTACTTATATATCTCACTCTATACCTCGACTTATATATCTCACTCTATACCTCGACTTATATATCTCACTCTATACCTCGACTTATATATCTCACTCTATACCTCGACTTATATATCTCACTCTATACCTCGACTTATATATCTCACTCTATACATCTACTTATATATCTCACTCTATACCTCGACTTATATATCTCACTCTATACATCTACTTATATATCTCACTCTATACATCTACTTATATATCTCACTCTATACCTCGACTTATATTCCTCTGTACTTCTACTTATATACAGTACCTATCAAAAGATTGGACACACCTACTCATTCAGGGGTAATTTTTACTGTAGAATTATAGTGAAGACATCAAACCTATGAAATAACACATACATGATCATTTAGTAACCAAAAAAGCATTTCAATTAATCCTTGAATGAATAGGTGTGTCAAAATTTTGACTGGTACTATATATCACTCTATACCTCTACTAATATCACTCTATATGCCCCCTCTCTGTCTCTCCTATCACTCTTGTTCTCCAGGTAACTTTCTGTTTTACCCTCCTGCTCCTCCCCCTTTTCTGTTCCCTGAAAGGGTCCTTAAGATTGCAAGTCCCACCTGTAGAACCTGTCAGGGCAGGGACCTGTGACAACCGTCATTATCTATCTTCAGCCTAAGACTGGTCTCTCCTGTAACTCAACGCTATTGTTTTTGCATTTGCAGAATCACACACACACACACACTCAACATAAAGCACAAAATGACGCATCAATAATTCCAACAGGGAGAAACAGGTATTGCCTGACCTAAAGGCCTTATTTATTTGAACATCAGATTCTGTTTTTTGCAAGTATTACATGTCAAATTACGTTTAATTTGGCCTTCAGCAGAGCTATGAGCTAACCAACTACTATAAACCATCATAAACGTTAATAAAAGTTAATTATCATGCACATAACCAAATGTGTCATTCGGTGTACTTTTGCAGTTGTCACATACAATAAGCTATTATAGTACGAGTAAATGCCAGGCTCCTCCCAGCTGAACTCCCACCACAATTTCCTTCCACCCTGTTGTGATATGAAACACTCATTCCATGATTGCACGTCTCCCCTACTTCAGCAGATCTCACTAATTCCGACCTTTCAGCCGGGCATCATTGCCAAATTCCTACTGGTCAGTTATTGTGATTAGTTTGTCAAACTACACAAAGGCCGAATGTTTCTGACCCGGTCAGACCTAGACATTGTCACACTGGCCAAGCGAAGATGTTTGACAGTTCTTAACAACCTACACATGTGCTCGCTATCTTCACGTTTAGTTTAGGGGGTAAAATGAAAAGGCTATAGCCAATCAAGCAAATGCCCGTCACATGGGGTATGTCTAGTAACTATCTCATTGGCTGCTTCATTTTTATGTACTGTTGCTACAGCAGGGATGTTCAGTTGTAGCTGAGCCCTGAGCAGCGACTCCCAACAGGCCTCAGAGTTTCACACAGAGCTGCATGTGTGCCTCCTAGGTGTTCATCCCAAGTCTCTCTGCTTCTTCCCCCACTGCACGACTCTAACCAGGAAGTCAGTCAGACTTCTTCCCCCACTGCACGACTCTAACCAGGAAGTCAGTCAGACTTCTTCCCCCACTGCACGACTCTAACCAGGAAGTCAGTCAGACTTCTTCCCCCACTGCACGACTCTAACCAGGAAGTCAGTCAGACTTCTTCCCCCACTGCACGACTCTAACCAGGAAGTCAGTCAGACTTCTTCCCCCACTGCACGACTCTAACCAGGAAGTCAGTCAGACTTCTTCCCCCACTGCACGACTCTAACCAGGAAGTCAGTCAGACTTCTTCCCCCACTGCACGACTCTAACCAGGAAGTCAGTCAGACTTCTTCCCCCACTGCACGACTCTAACCAGGAAGTCAGTCAGACTTCTTCCCCCACTGCAAGACTCTAACCAGGAAGTCAGTCAGACTTCTTCCCCCACTGCACGACTCTAACCAGGAAGTCAGTCAGACTTCTTCCCCCACTGCACGACTCTAACCAGGAAGTCAGTCAGACTTCTTCCCCCACTGCACGACTCTAACCAGGAAGTCAGTCAGACTTCTTCCCAATTTAAACAGTCTCCGGTGTCCTGTCCAATATGCCTCGTCCCAGAACCCAGCCACAAACCTGGTGGCTAGTCTGTGGTGCATGGCTTGGTAGTGCAACAGGAGGCTTTAAACCTGTGCATGAGCTGAGAGCCCTCAGGATTTGAAATCGATTTCATTTTCGGAATTGGAATGGGATGTGACGCTGTCCATCAGTGTGGGCGGGAGGATCTGGGAACAAGATAAGTTATGTGTTCTGACCTCTCTCTGTCCTCTCCATGCAGTTTGGAATATGACGAAAACAAGTGCATCATCTTCAGGCCCAATGGAAAGGTAAACACTCCTCTGTCTCTACTCTCAGCACACGTAGGTATGTGGCTGTGTATGGTTGTGTAACTGTTTGTGTGTGTTTAGGTGAACACTGATGGTTTGGTGCTGCGTGGTTGGTACACCAGTCTGACCGTGGCGGTTTATGGTTCAGCAGAAAGGTCACATGGTAGCGACCGGGAATCTCCCCCGCCTCCCCCGCCCCCACCCCCTCAACAGCCGACTGGCCCCAAGAGGATCATCAAACAAGGTTGTCCGTGACGCCCACTGGAGCTGCCTGGCGAACAGTCACACTTTTCTTTAGGAAACACAAACAGCTGACTGTGTGTGTGTGTGTGTGTCTTCCAGAATGGGATAAGGAGGAGCATTATAATGGAAGCCCCCCCAGACCTGCTCCCCGAGGCCCCCGGACCCCCCCCGGACCTCCCCCACCAGACGATGACGAGGAGGAGCAGGTCCCATTGACAGGTATCACACGGGGGCGTGTTTTATACGGCCTTTCATGATGTAACCTGTCGAACGCCTGCGTCAGTGTGGCCCTGTGTGACCAATGACCGCGGGGCTGTCTGTCTCAGTGGGCGTGGCCAAGGTAGAGCCAGCGGACCGAGGGGAGGACTACCTGGAGGCGGTGTCACCCGAACGCGGTTCGCTGCCCGCCGATGAACCCTACTCTGACGCCGAGCCGGAGGAAGAGGAGGAGGAGGAGGAGGAGGAGGAAGAGCCGGAGGAAGAGGACGATGCCAGGACTGACGGCAGCGCCCCTGAGGAGGAGGAGGAGGAAGAGGATGAGGGTGAGGAGGAGGAAGAGATGGAGGAAGGTAGGGGGGCTCCTGTGTGATGGTAGGACCGACGGAGTGCGTGTGTCCTGGCATGTTGCCTGCACCTCCCTTGGCTTGCCCTCCTAAAACACCAGCTGTAGCCTGCAGCCTAATGCCCCGAGAGCCTGGAGCCGTGTTACTGCTGTACTACCACATCCCCCTTGCATGACAGACTGCCTACATGTCTGCTGTGTGTTTGTCTTTCTGTCTGAGCTCTTGGTGGAGTGACGACATACTTCATGTCATTAGAGTACCTGCACTTCTGTGAATGTCGAGTCCGGTACTTGTACCTTTGCCGTGTTGTAGTTGCTGTTGGGTGTTGTAGTTGCTGTTGGGTGTTGTAGTTGCTGTTGGGTGTTGTAGTTGCTGTTGGGTGTTGTAGTTGCGGTTGGGTGTTGTAGTTGCGGTTGGGTGTTGTAGTTGCTGTTGGGTGTTGTAGTTGCTGTTGGGTGTTGTACAGTAGATGTTGTTGAGTGTCATGGAGGGTTAGGTAGGGTTAGGTAGGGTCAGGGTTGTTGAGTGTTGTTGTTTTATCACATCTCTCTAAACGCTCATCTCTCCCTCCTCCAGGTGATGACGGTTATGAGCAGATCAGTAGCGATGAGGATGACTTGGACAATGGGAGTTTTAAACTCCCCAGTTTTGACATTGACTACACCCCTGAAGACCTGGCCTCTGTACCCCCAGTTCAGTATGACCCCTATGAACGAGAGCTCCGTCCACTGCTATATTTCACCCCGCCCTACAAGACCCGATTTGATTCCCAGCTGGAGAGGGCCAGGGGAGCTATGTTTGTAAGCCCCGAAGCGCCTGGAAGTGGAGAGGGGGCAGAGGCAGAGGCTGTAACCCAGCTGAGAGAGCTCCTGGCTGGGATAGGAGAGGACCGTGACTCCCGCTGGGTCACAGCTCTGGAGCAGGCCTCAGGTCTGCTTGCTAAAGGGATGGGCTTCCTGATTGGACAGGGGAAATGGGAGGAGTCTATCTCAGCTCTGGTCCAATGGGCTCTCCAGGGCCTGAGTATGGAGATCGCTCTGACCCAACCCATTGCTCTAAACCTCAGACAGCTAAAAGCTGGAGCTAAGCTGGCTTCCTGTCTGGCCGAGTGTCCTCAGGGCCTCAACATGCTCCTGGGCGAGGGGGCCCTGGGGCTCCTGCTGGAGCTGCTCAGTGCAGACCACGTGTCGTCCACACTGAAGCTGTGCATTCTAAGGGCTCTGGATGCCCTGACCAGTGCCCCCGCGGGCGTGGAGGCCTTCCTGCAGGACGGGGAGATGGAGAGGAGTGGATACCAGGTGAGAGGAGACGTCGATGGTCCATTGGAATGGCGCTGCCTTTGTGTGTGTCCGGCCAGTTTGTGTGTCCTACTGAGCCTGTGTTTTGCCCCCCCCCCCCCCCCCCCCCCCCCCCCCCGGCAGAGGTTGGTGCAGTTGTTCCTGGGAGAAGAGACTGTGAGGGTGGTCACCGCGGGCAACGCTATTCTGCAAAAAGGCCACGCTTACGAGGTGTTGACTGAGCTGCAGAGGACCGCAGCTGTCTGGAGCGAACCTCAACAGGTACACCGGCTGGAGTCCTTCCCCATCAGACCAGTTGTCTGTGTAGGATTGTTGCCATTTCGCATAATGCCCCATTTGTAACTCTCACGTTTCTGTGTCTGAGGTTCTACTGACCATATAATTGCTACAGTGTAAAACAATGAGTATTGATCTCTTTTAGGATGAGGGGGAGGAGTCTGACAGTCCCATGGAGGAAGAGACATCTTTAGGCCCCTCCCCTGTGAGTGAGGCTGAGCTGGATAGGATGGCTGGGGTTCTAGAAGAGTTACATCACCTGCTAGAGACTGCCCCCCACAACATGGTTCAGCCCCCCGGAAAAGCCTTCCCCACGACTGCACGCATCACTGGTCCCCAGGAGAGAGATGACCCAAACCCCACACTGTACAGGTATAATACCAAGACATCTCTACTACGCTGCCTTGTGCCTTCACCACTACTTATGGCCCAAATACAAAATGCATTCAATCTAAACACTGTCCCAAGTACAAAGTAGATAGAGAAATGGCCCAAGTCAGTGTACATAATACATACATAAATTGGGTGGACAGACCCACTCTGTGTGCAATAAGTGTCTGACATGTTCTGTTAATGATCACCCCAGATGTAATGTGTCAGTTTTAACCCCAGTTAATGATTTAACAAAAGGTGGAAAGCATCAGGGGTTTGAATCATTTCTGACATCAGGGTAATAACGTCCTCCCCACAGGTACATGCATGCGTGTCACTTCCTGGAGAGCACGGCGGTGGCGTTGTCTGCGGCCGCGGCGGCTGGACATACAGGCGTCACGCACGCCGTCAGAGAACTCTTGCGTTTCCTGTCTCTCACCCAATCAGGACTGCTCTTCATGCTGGCCCAGCCCACACCCACCAACCTTTTGCTCCGCCTCCTAGCAACAGTTGCCGAGGTTGAGGGAGAGGAACCTGTGCTCACCGGGGTTGACGGAGGTTTTTCTGGGCCGGCACTGGGCGAAGAGGGATTGGGGGTGTGGCTTATGCAGGCGCTGCACGCCCTCCAAGGTGTGTCGGAGCTGATGAGTCACGTGACCGCCGGGGGGGAGGGCGGGGTGGGGCTAGAGGAGGGCGACAGTGCGGAGGTTCTGAGCATGCTCCATGCCCTCTACCTCATCACCTTCACACAGACCGGGAGGAGCGCCGTGGCCCACGTCTTTAGCCTGGACAACAACCTCTCCTGTCTGGTCGCCCTGCTGCAGCACCACAGCAAGGACGGACACGGGGAGGCCAAGGCTCGGAAGGCCGTCACCTATAACTACGCCTGTATGTTGGTGCTGATGGTGGTTCAGAACTCCGGCGACCTCCGTACGATGGAACAGCATGCTGCTTCACTACTCAGCCTGGCCAAGGCCGACGACACCAACGCCAAACTGCAGGGTACGTAGGTCACCCCTGACACAGCCAGGTTCACGTCCACCCCAACTATTTACCTGGAACTCCGAACCAATCAATAGTTGGTTAACTGGTAATCCCAGGCCTTTCGGACGGTCCGGGTTCAGGTTTGCCTCTAGCTCATTTAATTTAATGGGTTTCACATCTGACAGGGTGGTTTTATTTAATCAAATGCAAATCTTGATCTACAAACTGGTTTGGTTAGAAGAGGGCGGTTAACTGGGACTGTGAGCATAGGTCTAGCCCTGCCCCATTCAGGTATTGGCCTGAAGATAGATAAGAGCGGTTCGTAGTGGCCAGTTCTGGGTTATTTAGCGGTGTGGATCTTCAACACTAATGTTAAATACTTCCACATCCGACGATTACCCTGTGCTGACCTACCTTACGCATTGTTTAGGAAGCCCAGTCTAATTTCTCTCAATAATAGGGATGTGTCGATGATGAACTTCACAGCAGTACATGATGTTGTCTGAAAATGGTCCCTAGAACTGAATAAGCACCCTAAAGAGGATCAAACTGTGCCAATATTTTTGAAAATGCCAACATAGGCATTTTAATTCTTTCATTTGTTCTGGTAACCCTAAACACTCCCTCTGGGTGGAAGCCCATGTTTGGAAAGGTTGGTTGAATGCAGATGTCAAATTTCAATTGGACTGTGCCTGTGTTTTTGTAATTTAAGTGTAGATGGCTGCTACTCTTTAGAGCAGTCTTATCTCAGTTAACACAGAGCTAAAATGTTGCCTGATCTGGTGAGCTGCATTATTCAGGTCACCCAGAAAAGGGATACATCCTATATGAAGGAGACATTTGTAAGTCATGAATTAAACAGTATCCCAGTTGTTTATACAGCGTCTTCACTGTGCTGACACCTCCTCCCTCCCCTGTGTTGTCCCTGTCCTTGTCCATCTGGTCATGCTTCTGACCTGGCCTAAATTTAAATGGACTCTGGATTTAGCCCACAAGCGTTTATTTATAATTCCAATTGGACTCTTAATATTTCACCCGGCACAGCCAGAAGAGGACTGGTCACCCCTCTGAACCTGGGTCCTCTCTAGGTTTCTTCCTAAATTTCAGCCTTCTTAGGGAGTTTTTCCTAGCCACTGAAATTCAAGACTACTGTTGTTTGCTCCTTGGGGTTTAAGGCCGGGTGTTTTGTGAAAGCACTTAGTGACAACTGCTGTTGTAAAAAGGGCTTTATAAATAAATGTTATTGATTGATGGGTTCATTGTATGTGGTCACTATAAAGTGCATGTTCTACCCGGCTCACTGTGGTCTTGCGTTCCAGAGCTGGGTAAATGGCTGGAGCCTCTGGACAAGGTGAAGTTTGAGATCAGCAGCATTCCCACCCTGCTAGACTACATTAAACAGGTGAGTCAGTTTTGCCAGTACTGACCCGATGCTGCCGTTTGTTTAGTCCCTCACCCACGCCCGGGCCGACTGTCTGATACGCAATCTCCCGCTGTGTTCATATGACTCCCCATGTGTGTCCCCCCGTAGAACATGGAGAGCTTGTTGACTGTGGAGGGAAGCGGCCTGATGTCTGCCCTGCGGGTCCTGTGCCAGATCGCCTGCCCCCCGCCCCCCGTGGAGGGCCAACAGAGGGACCTGAAGTGGAGCCTGGCGGGGGTGCAGCTGTTCTCCGCGGAGGGCCTGGACACATGCGTGCGCGTGCTCCAGAAGCTGTGCAGCGTGCTGCTGCCTGCCTGGCGTGTGCATGGACACATGGGGCCCACCCCCCAGCGCTGTATGATCCTCGGCGTGTGCGTGAACACGCTAAGGCTACTGCGCTCCATGCTGACGGAGCTGCTTCGCAGCGGGGCCTTCCAGTTCAGGGACACGCGCGTCGCTAGCGTGTTGGTGACACTGCACATGATCGTGTGTTCGGCGCCGGCGTCCGGCCGCCTGGATGGGGAGGAGACCAGGGTCCAGGCCCTCATCGTGGACGTGCTGCTGACCTTCACTCAGGGAGTCAGTGAACAGGTAAGACCGGAAGAGTGTGTGTGTGTGTGTGTGTGTGTGTGTGTGTAATTTCACCTTCTACATGCGTGTGCCTGTGTTTCTCCTCTGCAGATGACCCATACAGAGGAGACCCTGCTCAGCAACACGTGGTCTCTGATGCTGAAGGAGGTGTTGGGCTCCTTGCTGAAAGCCCCAGAGGGACTCTTCTCTGGCCTGACACTGCTCTCCGAACTGCTTCCGTTGCCACTGCCCATGCAGAGCACACAGGTACTGACCCCACCCCTCACCGACCCCACCCCTCACCGACCCCACCCCTCACCGACCCCACCCCTCACCGACCCCACCCCTCACTGACCCCACCCCTCACCGACCCCACCCCTCACCGACCCCACCCCTCTCATCGGCGAGGAGACGAACAGACACAACTAACCGTCTCAAATTGCCCCTCCCAGGTGATCTCCGACGAGGACGTGGCGGTGGCGCTGAACACCAGGAAGCTGTGGAGCATGCACCTACGGGTCCAGTGGCGCGCGTTCGCCGACGTCCTGGGCTGCGTGTGCGGGACAAGCTGTCCTCCGCTGCTGGCCGCGCTCCGCAGGGTGTGTGTGCAGCTGGCCGACCTGTCGTCCCCCACAGCCACGCTCATCACCAAGACCCTGCTGGAGATGCTGCTGGACGAGCTGCAGCCGTAAGACACGCTGACGCCGCGCCGCCCAGATCAATCCCGAGTCGGCCGGCAGGGTTTCAGTCGGATGTTCCCAACCCGTGTTCTGCGTGGGTTCCCCCGTGTTCCCCCGTCGTCTGACCTGTGCTTGCGCGCTGTTTTGTGTTCACAGGGCGGAGGGCAAGACTCCAGGCTGGGGACAGGTCCTTCGTCTCCTCTCTCTGTTCGACGCCCTGGTTTCACAGAGAGCCTGTAAGATCGCAGCGTTGCACCTGCTCTCCGGCTCCGCCCCCGGAGACGAGACGCCGGCCGAGCTCTTCCCGCTGCTGTTGGCCCTATTGGTTCCCGCTGCTGACCACGCCCTCCCGCAACAGCACTGTGCCGAGCTGGTGGGAACCATCCTCCAGTCACTGTGTGACCAGGTAACGAAGCACTTGGCAGTGAACGAGGCCCATGCATTTTCGTGTCTTGTCCCTCCCCCCCGGCCATTTCAAAGGAGAGGGACGGGGTGAATTGGTTCATGTAGCGCTTTGTTCACACACACACACACACACACACACTTAAGTCTCAGCAATGTGTGAGATTAGCAAGGTGTGGCATCAGGCTGGGCAGGGTGAGAAGGGCGCCCCCAGGGCGTACACAGAGGTGTGTTATTAACCCTGCACTCTCTCTCTCTCTCCCTGTGTGACTGACAGGACGTCTCCTTGGTGGCTTCCCATCCGGCCGAGGGGTGTGTCTCAGAGGCCGAACAGCTGGCCAATGCCCTGCCCGGACGGGAAATGATCTCGTCGGCGTGCGACTCCCTACTGGAGGTGTTGGGGAGCAGTGACAGCAGTGTGACGCTGCTTCTTACCTGCCTCAGAACTCTGATGTTCCTGACAGAACACCACTATGGACTTTACCACCTCAAAGGGTACACACACACACACACACACACCGTTCATCGTGAGTTTTATTGATGACAATTATTATTCGAAAAGCTTTTTCCTTGATCCCATAACATTAACGTCAGTAACTTTAACTTGGCTAAATCGAACTTTAACCGCTAGACCTAACGTATTAGTCTTTAACAGCATTTCAAAAGTTAGGACTGGCAGGTTACTTACATGGTTCCATGTAATGTTATAGCCTTTTGGTGAATTTTGATCCCCAGTGAAGGTACACACACACAAAATTTACCTGTAAGGAGTTAAGATAAATGCTTAACAAGAACACCATATTCAACTAGTTTGTGTGTGTTTTTAGGGCTCTGAAGAAGCACAGTGCCAGTGTGTGTGCTCTGTTGAAGAGACAGGTGTTTTCCTTTACTAAAGACTCTGCTGAACTGCTTTCTGCTCTTCTGGACTTTTTGCGACAGATCCTCAACACTGACCCAATGGTAAGACCCCGAAACAAGTTTATCAATGTCTTCCATTATTGTGAAGGCTGATCTACGCTATATAATTCTAATCAGTCTGTCTTTAACACTGTCGTTTACTTACCCAGGGTTGCTGTGGAGAGGATAGCGGAGGGGAGGAGTCTGCGTTGGTCCCGCCCCCTCGTTCCGTGGCTCTTTCTGGCTCAGAGATGAAGGCTCTGCTGCAGTGGGAGGAGACAGAGGCACACCCTCTGAACACACTTGAAAAACACATCACGGTACACACACACACACACACTGGAAAAACACATCACGGTACACACACACACACACACTGGAAAAACACATCACGGTACACACACACGCACTGGAAAAACACATCACGGTACACACACACACACACACTGGATAAACACATCACGGTACACACACACTGGAAAAACACATCACGAAACACACACACTGGAAAAACACATCACGGTACACACACACACTGGAAAAACACATCACGGTACACACACACACGCACTGGAAAAACACATCACGGTACACACACACACACACTGGATAAACACATCACGGTACACACACACTGGAAAAACACATCACGAAACACACACACTGGAAAAACACATCACGGTACACACACACACACACACACACTGGAAAAACACATCACGGTACACACACACACACTGGAAAAACACATCACGGTACACACACACACACTGGAAAAACACATCACGGTACACACACACACACACTGGAAAAACACATCACGGTACACACACACACTGGAAAAACACATCACGGTACACACACACACACACTGGAAAAGCACATCACGGTACACACACACACACACAGGAAAAACACATCACGGTACACACACACACAGGAAAAACACATTACGGTACACACACACACACTGGAAAAACACATTACGGTACACACACACACACACACACTGGAAAAACACATCACGCTACACACACACACACACAGGAAAAACACATTACGGTACACACACACTGGAAAAACACATCACGGTACACAAACACACACACAGGAAAAACGCATTACGGTACACACACACACACACACACACACAGGAAAAACACATTACGGTACACACACACACACTGGAAAAACACATTACGGTACACACACACACACTGGAAAAACACATTACGGTACACACACACACTGGAAAAACACATTACGGTACACACACACACACTGGAAAAACACATTACGGTACACACACACACACACACTGGAAAAACACATTACGGTACACACACACACACACACTGGAAAAACACATTACAGTACACACACACACTGGAAAAACACATTACAGTACACACACTGGAAAACACGGTGGATGATAATGTCCTCAAATACAGACTCTAAAAATGTAACTAAGTTCATATATTATTTTGTGGGTAAACAACCAATAATCCAGTCAAAGGTGCAGTTGTTAAGGCATTTCCAGATGTGTGGTGGTACATCATCCTCTAGTCCATAACACCAGGACCCACTAGCTAGCATATATATGTTGGGTTCTCCGCTGGCAGTCAGGAAAGCCTTTGATCATTCTAGGATGCCCAAAACTAGGGTGACTAAATCAGTAGATGGAAGCCGGGAAAATAATTCCACCCCATGGATCTACAGTATACAGAAGCCTAGAGGCGGTTTTCCTGACTGAATGTAGTTCACATACAACATCCTTTTGGTCACCTAATACAGAGGTCGAATAGAGAAAGATTTTGAAATATGAAATAGTTTTTTTATTTGTGATATACTATTTTAATATTCATTTTCAATAATCTTTCCTCCAAAAAAGTGTATCTGCACCATTTTAATTTCTGAAGGTTTTACATTTAATTCAGCATTTTTCAGGATGATTTTGCCTGAAAAATATTTGTTCCGGGTGTGTAAGCCCCTTAATGGAGGAGGCGGTCACTGGTTCCGGTGTGTAAGCCCCTTAATGGAGGAGGCGGCGGTCACTGGTTCCGGTGTGTAAGCCCCTTAATGGAGGAGGCGGTCACTGGTTCCGGTGTGTAAGCCCCTTAATGGAGGAGGCGGTCACTGGTTCCGGTGTGTAAGCCCCTTAATGGAGGAGGCGGTCACTGGTTCCGGTGTGTAAGCCCCTTAATGGAGGAGGCGGCGGTCACTGGTTCCGGTGTGTAAGCCCCTTAATGGAGGGAGGCGGTGGTCACTGGTTCCGGTGTGTAAGCCCCTTAATGGAGGAGGCGGCGGTCACTGGTTCCGGTGTGTAAGCCCCTTAATGGAGGAGGCGGCGGTCACTGGTTCCGGTGTGTAAGCCCCTTAATGGGGGAGGCGGCGGTCACTGGTTCCGGTGTGTATCCCCTTAATGGAGGAGGCGGCGGTCACTGGTTCCGGTGTGTAAGCCCCTTAATGGAGGAGGCGGCGGTCACTGGTTCCGGTGTGTAAGCCCCTTAATGGAGGAGGCGGCGGTCACTGGTTCCGGTGTGTATCCCCTTAATGGAGGAGGCGGCGGTCACTGGTTCCGGTGTGTAAGCCCCTTAATGGGGGAGGCGGCGGTCACTGGTTCCGGTGTGTATCCCCTTAATGGAGGCGGCGGTCACTGGTTCCGGTGTGTATCCCCTTAATGGAGGAGGCGGTCACTGGTTCCGGTGTGTATCCCCTTAATGGAGGAGGCGGTCACTGGTTCCGGTGTGTATCCCCTTAATGGAGGAGGCAGCGGTCACTGGTTCCGGTGTGTAAGCCCCTTAAGGATTTGTTCAGGATTGATAAAAACTTTGCTGGCTACAAGCTTCAGGAGCAACATTATAGTAAGCCTAAAGTAAAACGGTTTATGGTTATATTGCGATGAGCGAGCTGCACCGACAAAGAATATATTGATTTCGATTTACTTTCACATAACGTAGTGGTTGGCTGTTCGGTTGTCCATTTGTCTTCTGAAGAAACCAACCAGCCATGGAGTGATTGGAGTCATTGGTTTCATTATAGGTACTGTATAGCTATTAGCTAGCCATCTACAGTAATCTCTTTCTAATTTAACACGTTGAAGGTAGTGTTGCGATCCTGTTATACCTGTTGTTGGTTTGGATGTTTGCTAATGTAGGGAAGGAGTTTGGACTAATTGGTTTGACAGTGCAAGGAGTAACCACACACAACATCTCGACACGTATCACGTGCACCCACACCCGCTGTTTAAATAGCGTAGAGGTTAAAGACAATCTGTCGCATCGGAAACCGTGGATCAAATCCAGCCCGGGCCATAACATTCATCCCTTCTAATCAGGCCGGCAGAACTAGGCTTGTCCGGTTCCTTTTCTTGTTTATGCTTGTGCAAGAACTCACTGAACGATTCATAACATAAAGAATATTCTGTTTGAAAGCACATTTTCACCCACTCTGGGCAGAATGGGTGGAAAGCATACTTGGAATGGAAGTTGTAGCATTAGCTGTTGTTTGTGTCTGTGTAGAAGCTGTGTAAAGAGGACGATTCATTGGAGACCCTGTTGGAGAATGTGATTGGTCTACGACAGACGTTGGAGACGGCTATGGACACATCATCTCCCCCTGAGACAGAGCCCACACTTCCCAACCCAGACCCGCTGTTGACCCAGTTCAATCACAGGTACCACTCACTGACACTGCTGACCCAGTTCAATCACAGGTACCACTCACTGACACTGTTGGCCCATTAGGATACAGTCAACCATGTTAAGCCATGCTTCTGTATGAACAATATACTTCATCACAAGTGACATGCTATAGACCCAGTCTGACCCCCAGATGTCTGTGTTCTCTGGTGTAGGACAGTGTTTGTGTTGTCGGACGTTTTGGATGAACAGCTGAAGGCTCTGTGGTTCTCTCCCTTCCACACTGACGACATGGAGGCTGAGCTGGACATGGTGAGACACCCGGGTGTTGGTTCAAGTGTGTGTGGGTTTGATCCTGTTTCCACATTAGACGTGGGGACCTGAGGTCCACAAGAATTATAGGGTTCTTTAGCTGGTCACATAAAAATTGGGAATCCTTTTTCTGGTCCCCACAAGGATAGAAGAAGCAACGTGTGTGTTGGTGTCTTTATGTGTCCTTCCCGTGCCTGTCCCTAGGTGAAGGTAGATCTGTTAAGCCTGGCCCAGGAGTGCTGTCCGGACTTGGACCTGAAGGCGGAGCTTGAACGCTCCTTCCTGTCTGAACCCTTGTCTCCCAGTCATGCTAAAGCTAACAAGGGCTTCCGGTTGGGCAAGCACAAACATGAAACCTTCATCACCAGGTACACACAGTCCACGCACACCCCCACCCACCCTCACACGCACCCCCACCCACCCTCACACGCAGCCCCACCCACCCGTCACACGCAGCCCCACCCACACAACCTTGTGTGTGCATTAACAAAGTCGCCTTCCTCTCCCTGTCCCCCAGCGGTAAGTCAGACTACGTGGAGCCAGCTAAGCGAGCCCACATGATGACTGCTCCTCGCGGTCGGGGGAGGGGGGGCTTTGGGGGACAGCTCTGTCGCCCCCACGACATCTTCCGTCAGCGCAAGCAGAACACCTCGCGCCCTCCCAGCATGCACGTGGACGACTTTGTTGCCGCAGAGTTCAAAGACATTGGGACTCCACTGGGCCTGTTGCCCCCTAAGAGACCCCCCAAGAGCTCTCCCAAACCCCCCACTAGGGGCCTGTTCACCGGGAACCGAGGCCGGGCCACCTTCCACAGCCAGCAGACACGCTTCTTCACCCCGCCGCAGCCCAAAGGAGTGCTGCTGTCCGGTAGGTACTCCGAGGACGCTAGCGCAAACCGCTCACCTCTGCTTTTGAATGAGGTGCCGTTAAAAAGCACTGACCAAAACATCTGTGCCCCCGTTCCCCCCCGCCAGGTAACTATAACGCCCGTCGTGAGGCCGGCCGAGGCGGCTCGTCATGGAGCGGTCCTGTTCCGCCGGTCACACACCGGGGAACCTACAACGACGCCAGGGGCGGCCAGAGCAACTTCACCCGCGGCCCTCTGCCGTCACGCCAGCAACCAACAGGTACGCGCACGCACGCTATGCGCGCGCACGCACACACACACAGGGCCACGCCCGTTCAGAGAATCACTGAAGGCCTAACTGGTTTTCCTCCTCCCAGGTGCATACCGCCTGGCTCCACGAGACCGCGCCCCTCGAGGTCGTGGTGGTACAGGCCTGTCTTGGCTGAGTCAGGGCGGGGGAGGCGGAGGAGGGGGCAGAGGTTCCCAGGGGGGGAAGTTCAGCAGTGGGGGAGGCAGCGGAGGGGGGAGGGGGCGACATGTTCGCTCCTTCACCAGGTAAACAGCCCTGGCCAATGACTGCAGCCTGTCACGGCTCTAACGGACCAATCAGGATTATGGATACGTTGTCTCATGAGGATGACGTGTGGACTTTGTGTTGCTCTTCGTGTCGTTATTTTGTTTTTCTTTTACATTGATGTTCCAGCTTAATAAAGTTCAGTAGACAACAGTGCTGTCTGGGGTAGTGCTTTAATGTTCCTGATTGGAGGGTGTTAAAGAGTTCCTTCTTGAGCCAACATGGCTCCCCTGTTTCTGTTCTATATCCTCCAAGGGTGGTCTACATCAGCCAGTCCATGTTACAATTTGAAATGTTACTTTTCATCTGATATTTAATGCATCCATTTCTAAAGATATCATACAATTTTTGTGTGCTTAAGATCTTGGAATTAATCTTTAAGCGGATGAATGACTGAAAAGGCATCTGTGCATGGAATATACAAAGTTTAATGATGATGTATCAAAGTGCCATACTGTATAAACAGTCAATCCATTAACAAGGAGTACAACCAGAGTACCGTAAGACCAGGGCTGTCTCATCAGACTTTATTCAGATACTGGATATTGGTTTAAAGTTTTGAAGCAGTGGGCAAGCTTGTTTTGCCTGGCCCAGTTCCCCGGATGGACTGAGTTTGGCACATTTTAGCGCATTCAGTTGGTCATTAAGTGAAATCTCAGCCTACCTGGGGAAACAGCACGCACAACAAACTCATCCAGTGTCATTAGTAGCTGCCAATCATCTGTGCATTCAGCAAGCTCCACTGGCAATTTTATGTATTTTTTTTTAAACAAATATTTTGTTGTACAAAGCATATTCTCCTATTAGTGACTTTCAAACACAACAGTTCCCAAACATAAGGAATGTCCCGAACCCTTCAGATGACAGTGACCTCTCTGCTCTTCCTCTTGGCGCAGTCAAGGGGGAGGTTCCGGGGGCCGGCCTTACGAGACCCCTCCCCTGGATTGGGGGACATGGGCAGGACTAAGGTAGAAATGGACGGGGCTGATGGTAGTGACTGGCTGGCGGCCTGTGCCGGCCACTCGTTCGGCACGCCTGTGGTTGGCTGTTTCTGGCCCAAGACTGCATCGTCTCGGTTGGGCTGGCCTCTGTATGGCTGCAGGCTGCGGAGCATCTCTAACAACTCCCTCTTTTCCAGCTCGGCTTCTGCCAGCTCTTGTCTCCGCAGGCGCTCCGCCCCCAACAGGGCCCGCACATCACACACCACTCTGGACAGCTGGCCCTGCGGACACATACAGGGACAACTGGTGTACAACACAGGGAAGTGTGTGAGTGTGTGTGAGTGTGTGTGAGTGTGTGTGTGTGTGTTACCTTGAGATCTTCCACCTCACTCTTTAGCAGAGACTCTTTCTGCACCATGTGTCTCCTCTGAGAGTCCAACCTTGACTCCATCTCATGCCTCACTTCCTCCATCTTACACAACATCTCTGCCCTGAAGCACACAGTCACACTTAAATCCTTTTACGATGTTGATTTTATGAAATTGACCGCAATATTGCACTCTGCGCTTACTGTATATTTAAAAAGCCTTGTTGAAGATTTGTTGTGCACGACGTGCATGCAACATCTCAATCCATCACCACAAGCACACAAACCTCAGCAACTCCAGTTCTGTTCGTAGCTCGGCCACACAGTTGTGCTGTGATTGGTCTGTAGAATGAAGGGTGTGTCCACAGCCACTAGGACACGCCCGGCTACGGAACTCACACTCTGACAGGTGCGACTCAAGACCCCTCCTCTCCACCTGCACCGGACAACCTAAAGGAGAGATCATTTTAAAGAGGAGAGGTAGAAAGAGGAGAAAGGGATGACCGGAGAAGAGGAGCGTGGAGTACAGAAAGTAACAAAAACAGGAAGAGAGCACAATTAAGATCTACGAAGATCTGTAACTGCCCCCTCTCCCTAAGCACCCCCGCCACACACACACATCCACTGCATTGCACAGAACACAAAAACTTCCCCACTCACAAAATATAGGAGCAAAAGGTTGAAGGAAGATGTATGAATTATAAAATCTTTAAAAAACTGAATAGCACACACACACACACCCTGATACCTACCACACTGGTAACACATGTAGTTCCCACCTGTCAACAACAGGTCACAGACACGTCAGTTTTCACACACACACACACACACCCTGATACCTACCACACTGGTAACACATGTAGTTCCCACCTGTCAACAACAGGTCACAGACACGTCAGTTTTCACACACACACACACACACACACACACACACACCCTGATACCTACCACACTGGTAACACATGTAGTTCCCACCTGTCAACAACAGGTCACAGACACGTCAGTTTTCACACACACACGCCATTAACTCAAATTCCCTGGGGGAGGGTGTTCATTAAGAATGTAAGGATCATGGGTTCTAAGTGGAATCCCCCACAGTATTCAGGAATTTTCCATAAAGGCTGATGTAGTTTGCTCTTCACTCATAATCATAAAGGTTATCATTCAACTGTCCTAGATATATGCCTAAGTTTATATGCCTTTGTTTCCTGTAGTTAAGAGTTCATTATTGTCTGTGGGTGGGCTGGTCCAACTTGAGTTGTAATTTTTTTAAAAGCAACCCCCTTTTTTATCACATTCTACCTAATCAAAAACAATGGTTGTGGGAACAAATAACTGTAAGTGTACAAACGGTGTGTTTACTAACAGTTACACAGACTTTCCAAGTATGGTTTTGTGGAACAGCCAATCCCATTCAGGGTTACAGGCCAGAAGGCTGAGGTGAGGGTTAACCAACTACCCTGGGCAAGGTCACTTTCTTGTCTGTCTTTAATACCTGCTGTTCCTCTTGTGGTGTTATATTAAAGATTTGTTGCATTATTATTTTACGTGTGGTTTGACTGCTAGTTAACATATTGTACATCCAACAACGATCCTGCTTTTTGTTGCTACATGGATATAGGGCATGTTAGACAGATGGAAGACCATTTTGTTTAGTAAACGATAAGGAAATCAGGCTAGGAGAGAAGAACAGGTAATACATACATACAGTGAGGAGAACAAGTACATGATACACTGCAGATTTAGCATGTTTTCCTACTTACAAAGCATGTAGAGGTCTGTAATTTTTATCATAGGTACACTTTAAATGTGAGAGACGGAATCTAAAACAAAAATCCAGAAAATCACATTGTATGATTTTTAAATAATTAATTTTCATTTTATTGAATGACATAAGTATTTGATCACCTACCAACCAGTAAGAATTCCGGCTCTCACAGACATGTTCATTTTTCTTTAAGAAGCCCTCCTGTTCTCCACTCATTACCTGTATTAACTGCACGTGTTTGAACTCGTTACCTGTATAAAAGACACCTGTCCACACACTCAATCAAACAGACTCCAACCTCTCCACAATGGCCAAGACCAGAGAGCTGTGTAAGGACATCAGGGATAAAATTGTAGACCTGCACAAGGCTGGGATGGGCTACAGGACAATAGGCAAGCAGCTTGGTGAGAAGTTCAAGATGATGGTCAATCTCCCTCGGTCTGGGGCTCCATGCAAGATCTTACCTCATGGGGCATCAATGATCATGAGGAAGGTGAGGGATCAGCCCAGAACTACACGGCAGGACCTGGTCAATGACCTGAAGAGAGCTGGGACCACAGTCTCAAAGAAAACCATTAGTAACACACTACGCCTCATGGATTAAAATACTGCAGCGAACGCATGGTCCCCCTGCTCAAGCTCGCGCATGTCCAGGCCCGTCTGAAGTTTGCCAATGACCATCTGGATGATCCAGAGGAGGAATGGGAGAAGGTCATGTGGTCTGATGAGACAAAAATAAACTCTCGCCATGTTTAGAGGAAGAAGAAGGATGAGTACAACCCCAAGAACACCATCCCAACCGTGAAGCATGAAGGTGGAAACATCATTCTTTGGGGATGCTTTTCTGCAAAGGGGACAGGACCGTATTGAGGGGAGGATGGATGGGGCCATGTATTGCGAGATCTTGGCCAACAACCTCCTTCCCTCAGTAAGAGCATTGAAGATGGGTTGTGGCTGGGTCTTCCAGCATGACAACGACCCGAAATACACAGCCAGGGCAACTAAGGAGTGGCTCCGTAAGAAGCATCTCAATGTCCTGGAGTGGCCTAGCCAGTCTCCAGACCTGAACCCAATAGAAAATCTTTGGAGGGAGCTGAAAGTCTGTATTGCTCAGCAACAGCCTCGAAACCTGAAGGATCTGGAGAAGGTCTGTATGGAGGAGTGGGCCAAAATCCCTGCTGCAGTGGGTGCAAACCTGGTCAAGAACTACAGGAAACGTATGATCTCTGTAATTGCAAACAAAGGTTTCTGAACCAAATATTAAGTTCTGCTTTTCTGATGTATCAAATACTGATGTCATGCAATAAAATGCAAATTAATTACTTAAAAATCATACAATGTGATTTTCTGGGTTTTTGTTTTAGATTATGTCACTCACAGTTGAAGAGTACCTTTGATAAAAATTACAGACTTCTACATCCTTTGTAAGTGGGAAAACCTGCAAAACTGGCAGTGTATCAAATACTTGTTCTCCCCACTGTAGTACACATTAATGGTAAAACCTGTCAAATGTAAGACGAAACATTAGACAATTCTCATTTTGGACCAGATAGCACACCGCAGATTGTGTTTCACTATCCCTGAGAAGGTGGATAATTTGTGATGTCCCCATGACAACAAGCCTACCACCTGCTCCCCTAACACAGGTGTCATATCGCTTCTGACACAGAGTTCAGAGTCACAAATACACACGCACACACATAAACACGGACCCAAACACACCGTCTGTATTGTAGTGCACAGTAAGTTCCAGAATGAGCTGTAGTACCTGTGTAGGAGCAGGGTATTAGGGTGAATGGACACTTGTCCTCATGTGTGTGTAGCGTCTCCAGGGAGCAGACGGTCTCACAGCCCTGACCAGAGTTAACACAGCGGATCTGGAGCCTGGACAGGTCATTGCGCATATACCTAACATAGACCAGAGAGAGGTATGATCCTTTTGATGGTTAAGGTCTGGGTTAGGCTTTGGGGTTAGAGAAACATTTTGGTCCAAAAAGTTCTCAGAAGTATAATAAAACAAGCATGTGTGTATTCATACCTGTACAGTGGTCTGAGAGTGCTGACGTCCAGCGGCAGCCTGTCCTCAGGGCAGGACTGGTGATGAATCAGCCAGGAGCTGATGCAGCCGCTGCAGTAGGCATGTTCACATGGGGCCTGAAGGGGGCGCTCCAACACATCCCGACACACGCAACACAGCAGACCCTCATTCACGTACCCCACAAACCTCTCCAGGTCGTAGCCCATCCTTCAACACACACAGACACACGTGCAGAGCACGTTGAGGCCATACAGCACAAACAGGTCAGAGACAGGCAGCAAATATCAATGTGTAGTAAACTGCCTCCTCAATATTTCTGGTTTTCTTAGTGTTTCACCCCCATGGACCGATGACTACATTCTCCAGGCCCTCCAATGAACTGAATAAACTGGACCTTACCTGACACTGACAAACTCCTCTCCTCTGTTCCCTCTTAGTCCTCCTTGGACTCAACCCTGTTCTTTATCTACCTCCTCTTCTGTCTCCTGTGTCCGTAGTTTAACCCAGGTGAGGGTCTTTTTCAGCCCCTCCCCTATTTTCTCCCTTATGGCCAAGTCTCTGTGGAGACGTCTCCCTAGCAACGGGAGTCCCCTGCCCAGGCAGCCAGCTGTTGGACGAGACAGAGTTACACCCACAAATACACACACTTTAAGAGCAAGCAAAAATTTAACACTAGATCTACCGGACGTAATCCGTATTTATCTATTCGTTTTGTTCAGACAGTCTGGCAGAATAAATCCCCTAGGATGAATATTTATTTAAAGTGTATCCTGATGAAGCAAGCGTGTTACAAAGGAAGTTCCATGAAACCAAGAACATTTTGTATATACAAAGTCATAATGTTCTCTCCCTCACCCTCTTTTTCACTCTCTGCTTGTCTCTGTGGATATGGGATTATCATGGATTACACTCTCTCCTTTTCTCTGATTGGATTACTGACTCCATGACAACCTCCTCGCTACATTCTCAACCCATCACTGAAATAAAAAAGCAACCACGAAAAGATATGGAGAGAAAGAATATGTAAATATGTAATGAACAGCAGAAGATAATATCATGGAGAAATCATGTCAGCAACAGTAAAGTGTTGCATATACCCACGAGACAACTGCCCAGTCCTCCTAACGTGCCACTGAGACTATATGGTTCTAATATGGTTTTCTGGTCATGCATTATGATAACAATGTTTGAGCATTAAAAACTTAATTTGATGCCGCAACTTTATGGTCAGTAGTCTGCTTTTTACAGTATCTCCGTATGATTTTGCTAAACATATTTGCATAATAAAATATATTACACTATTATTTCTTAGAAAATTTCCTGGAAGTTAACTTACCACCAGTGCTCAGTCGATAACAAATGACATCTCAAACGAAATCTCCAACTTTTTATACGCAAATAAATCCCAATTAATGTGACATTTTGCGTCGCAAATATCTAAACGATCTCTGGGATGCAATGTCAATCAATAGCTATTAGTTTAATTAGTCTAAATAGCCAAGTGTATGTAGAGTATTATTGTAAATCGGTTAGTTTGCCTTGGATAATCCAACGAAAGTCAGGTTATTTACAAGGCTGAACGTACACTCGTTCTTCTGTTTCTTGTGACGTCGCCGGCATAAAGCGGCACATTACTTTGTTTATTCCAAGCAAACACCAAAGGAAGAGTGACCCGGAGCATAAAATGAGTGTACCCAATTAGAACTGAACTCCGCCCCTTTGCGTGGGACGCAGCCAATAGCAGTATACGTTACTTAAGCGGGAGAATTCATTCGTCTCTGAAGATGATGTTGATGTTTTGTAACCATTTAGAACTGTAAAGAAGGGTCTTGACTTTATTTGCTGAACACGTATGTATAAAACACTAACACCTTTATGTTAGCTTTCCAACATGTTATTACAAGCTAGTTGTTTGTCATAGACGATGACAATGGTTTCAACACTTTTACTGTAATGTTGGGGCACTGTCAAAGTATTGAGCTGACTAGGGCTAGCAGTTCCATAATGTAACGTTCAATGCATGGAAGTATTTCTATCTATCTATGTGTGTTATGTTAATATGTTCCCTAACAAATTGCTGCTAGTTAGCTGTGTCTGACTATCAGCTGCTTACTAACTAGACCATTGATTAGCTAGCTCAATCCGGCATTAAGGTAAGGGGTGAAATAAAAGCCTGCACACACAGGACAGTAGAGCAAATCAATCTAACAGTATTTGTCACATTCTTCGTGAACCGTAAATGTGCACTGAAAATGACATAGCCTTTTCCAATAATGCGGAGTAAAAAAAAAAGAAATTAGAATATTATATGACAGTACAGTACAGCATAGTATAATAAAATGTATAACATAATAAAGAATACCTTGCGATTTGGTTAGATCTTTTTTTTTTTAACACACAGTGATGCGTTGGTTCTGGATGTTAAAATTAGTTCCTTTAATAGAAACAATGAATGCCTTTCATCTCAGCAAAGAAATTAAATAGTGCAACACATTTCTATGTTAGTATTTAGGTGATGTGCTGTATATGCATGCCTCAGAATCAGTTTTGAAACATCTGGATGCCACTTTGCGTTATCACTGGTGCGCACTTTGGCACTGATCATTGTCTTTTCTACACTTGGGTTGGTTAGGGCGTCCTGATTTCCAGAAGGGCCAGACATTGTTTAATGTTTGTTGTACTGCAGATACTTCCAGAAAATGTTATCCATAAAATAAATAGGTAAAACAGCAGTTATGAAATGCGTTCTCAAGACTGGCAAATCATACAGATATCGCTGGCTTATTCAGATCGAGTTGTTTACTATGTTTAATTATGTTTACTATGGTCCACAATCATGGTATGTCTTGCAGAGTAACCTTAAGCCAGATGTTTTGGTATCTATGAGGCAAGTCAAATGTTTGATAAATTAAATTGTTATTGTTCAATGTGATTGCTTGCCTTGGTGTATGTGTATTTCTCATATATTTATATAATATTTTTTATTATTATTGCTGTAATACAGGGGTCTGTTAAAGGACTTAGTACTCAGCTTGATTTCTCTGTATCAATAATGGTAAAAGCGTGCGTGTGTGTGTGTTGCTCACAAACAGGATGCGTCGCTCGGGGGCCCCTAGTCAGCTCTTTGGTAACATGGCCAAGAAGCCCCGGTTTGTCCCTCCTGGAGCTTCTTTGACTGGTCCTCCTGATGTCAATATCCTGCCTGAAAAGGAGCTACTGGTCCCGACACTGGCCCTGGGGAATGTACTGAACAAGGTAAACACATGCCTCACTTTCCTGTTATCCAGAGCCCCAAATGTGACCCCTATTACTATTTTAGTAATTTGATAAGTGAGCATAAAGGAGTCACCAGCTATTTTATTCCAGACTGTGTAATTCCCTCACACGAGTCCTCTCATTCCTGAGTTACTGTTCTCTGTCCTTGAAGGTCCAGAAGAGCCTTTCAAATCCATCCCCTGCACTGCCTCCTGCCCTACCCGTAAAGCCTTTCAGCTTGGCTAATAGCCCCCCAGTGCCAGGCCCGTCCAGAGCTCTAGCCAGGGTGCTGAGTGCAGACAGTAAGGAGAATGGGACAGAGCCTGAAAACCCCACAGAGGAGACCACTGACGACCAAGCTGGTGAGTCAGTCATGGGAGGATGGCAGGTAGCGCAGGTTATGGGGTCAGAATAAATGTTGCTCTTGTAAAGTGTAAAAATATTGTGTAGAAATAAGAACAAGCACAGTATGTTTTATGTGAATAAAAGATGCGCTCTTAGCATCATCACTGAGAGCAATGAGCGTTTTTACTACACTGAATATGATTCAAAAAAGGGTAGCCTTGCTTTGTCATGCTCTTGCGTCTCCTGGGGGTAGGTTGAGCACCTGCAAGCGCAATCGTGGTTATAGGCTAGTGAATGCATTTCTCTCCAAGATGTTGCCTGTACTTCCTTGTTGAACAAAGAAGCGGAATGATTTGGCAAGATGTGCTTTCAAGTGCTATATATGTATGCCTCAGAATCAGGACTGAAACATCTGGATGCCTCTTTGTGTTATCACTGGTGCAATACATCCTTGTTGAGTAAGCAGCAGAACTGTTTGGCAAGAGGTGCTTTGAAGGAGTGTTTATTTTTGTCTTGGTGTTCTGTTTGCATATTCTATAGTCTTGTAAAGATACGGGTGACTGGGACAGGCAATGTAACATACAGTTGTGGAAAAGAATTGGCACCTTGCATTGGAATTCCCCTGATTTCATTATGCAGCAAAGCAATGGCAAAACATCACTGAACCTCCTCCATGTTTACCTGTTAGAAGGTGTTCTTTACTGAACCTCCTCCATGTTTACCTGTTAGAAGGTGTTCTTTACTGAACCTCCTCCATGTTTACCTGTTAGAAGGTGTTCTTTACTGAACCTCCTCCATGTTTACCTGTTAGAAGGTGTTCTTTACTGAACCTCCTCCATGTTTACCTGTTAGAAGGTGTTCTTTACTGAACCTCCTCCATGTTTACCTGTTAGAAGGTGTTCTTTACTGAACCTCCTCCATGTTTACCTGTTAGAAGGTGTTCTTTACTGAACCTCCTCCATGTTTACCTGTTAGAAGGTGTTCTTTACTGAACCTCCTCCATGTTTACCTGTTAGAAGGTGTTCTTTACTGAACCTCCTCCTTGTTTACCTGTTAGAAGGTGTTCTTTACTGAACCTCCTCCTTGTTTACCTGTTAGAAGGTGTTCTTTACTGAACCTCCTCCATGTTTACCTGTTAGAAGGTGTTCTTTACTGAACCTCCTCCATGTTTACCTGTTAGAAGGTGTTCTTTACTGAACCTCCTCCATGTTTACCTGTTAGAAGGTGTTCTTTACTGAACCTCCTCCATGTTTACCTGTTAGAAGGTGTTCTTTACTGAACCTCCTCCTTGTTTACCTGTTAGAAGGTGTTCTTTACTGAACCTCCTCCATGTTTACCTGTTAGAAGGTGTTCTTTACTGAACCTCCTCCATGTTTACCTGTTAGAAGGTGTTCTTTACTGAACCTCCTCCATGTTTACCTGTTAGAAGGTGTTCTTTACTGAACCTCCTCCATGTTTACCTGTTAGAAGGTGTTCTTTACTGAACCTCCTCCATGTTTACCTGTTAGAAGGTGTTCTTTACTGAACCTCCTCCTTGTTTACCTGTTAGAAGGTGTTCTTTACTGAACCTCCTCCTTGTTTACCTGTTAGAAGGTGTTCTTTACTGAACCTCCTCCATGTTTACCTGTTAGAAGGTGTTCTTTACTGAACCTCCTCCATGTTTACCTGTTAGAAGGTGTTCTTTACTGAACCTCCTCCATGTTTACCTGTTAGAAGGTGTTCTTTACTGAACCTCCTCCATGTTTACCTGTTAGAAGGTGTTCTTTACTGAACCTCCTCCTTGTTTACCTGTTAGAAGGTGTTCTTTACTGAACCTCCTCCATGTTTACCTGTTAGAAGGTGTTCTTTACTGAACCTCCTCCATGTTTACCTGTTAGAAGGTGTTCTTTACTGAACCTCCTCCATGTTTACCTGTTAGAAGGTGTTCTTTACTGAACCTCCTCCATGTTTACCTGTTAGAAGGTGTTCTTTACTGAACCTCCTCCATGTTTACCTGTTAGAAGGTGTTCTTTACTGAACCTCCTCCTTGTTTACCTGTTAGAAGGTGTTCTTTACTGAACCTCCTCCTTGTTTACCTGTTAGAAGGTGTTCTTTACTGAACCTCCTCCATGTTTACCTGTTAGAAGGTGTTCTTTACTGAACCTCCTCCATGTTTACCTGTTAGAAGGTGTTCTTTACTGAACCTCCTCCATGTTTACCTGTTAGAAGGTGTTCTTTACTGAACCTCCTCCATGTTTACCTGTTAGAAGGTGTTCTTTACTGAACCTCCTCCTTGTTTACCTGTTAGAAGGTGTTCTTTACTGAACCTCCTCCATGTTTACCTGTTAGAAGGTGTTCTTTACTGAACCTCCTCCATGTTTACCTGTTAGAAGGTGTTCTTTACTGAACCTCCTCCATGTTTACCTGTTAGAAGGTGTTCTTTACTGAACCTCCTCCATGTTTACCTGTTAGAAGGTGTTCTTTACTGAACCTCCTCCATGTTTACCTGTTAGAAGGTGTTCTTTACTGAACCTCCTCCATGTTTACCTGTTAGAAGGTGTTCTTTACTGAACCTCCTCCATGTTTACCTGTTAGAAGGTGTTCTTTACTGAACCTCCTCCTTGTTTACCTGTTAGAAGGTGTTCTTTACTGAACCTCCTCCTTGTTTACCTGTTAGAAGGTGTTCTTTACTGAACCTCCTCCATGTTTACCTGTTAGAAGGTGTTCTTTACTGAACCTCCTCCATGTTTACCTGTTAGAAGGTGTTCTTTACTGAACCTCCTCCATGTTTACCTGTTAGAAGGTGTTCTTTACTGAACCTCCTCCATGTTTACCTGTTAGAAGGTGTTCTTTACTGAACCTCCTCCTTGTTTACCTGTTAGAAGGTGTTCTTTACTGAACCTCCTCCATGTTTACCTGTTAGAAGGTGTTCTTTACTGAACATCCTCCATGTTTACCTGTTAGAAGGTGTTCTTTACTGAACCTCCTCCATGTTTACCTGTTAGAAGGTGTTCTTTACTGAACCTCCTCCATGTTTACCTGTTAGAAGGTGTTCTTTACTGAACCTCCTCCATGTTTACCTGTTAGAAGGTGTTCTTTACTGAACCTCCTCCTTGTTTACCTGTTAGAAGGTGTTGTTTTCTTTCAAGCCTTAGTTTTTTTTTCTGTGTAGAAATGGGGTGCTTTACTAAAAGGTTCTAATTCAGTCTCATCTGTGCACAGGAGATTGTCCCTGAATAATTGTGGAGTGGTCAGGTGTGTTTTGGCAATTTGCAGTCATGTTCTCATGTCTCTCAGCAGTGGGGTCCTTTTGGGTCTCCAAATATACAACCTCTTTTATTAAGCTGGCGACAGATGGTGTGAGTTGAAACTGTCATAATTTGTTTCTGATGATCAGCTAGAATCTGTGTCAGTTGACGGAGGTGCTTTTGACACAATTTAATTAATCCTTCGCTGTGATCTTCCATCGAGTTCTGTCTTGTGGCCATGCCCAGGAAGATTGGAGCAGTAGTGGCATGGGTCTTAAACATCTTTATAACATTAGGTGTGGTGGAAACAGGAGCATCACGGTCTCTGGGAACTGAACTGTAGCCTTGAGATTGTCAATCTTGAAATTGCTACAGTCTTGTGTCCATGCTGATTGCTTTACATACAAAACCGGATAATTAATTTTAACTGATTGGATGAGTGATTTTAATATTCCAAGCACTTGTAACACATCACAGATGATTTCATTTTCAAAGTGAAGGTGAATCACCTGCTGGAAATCTAATTATTTGTAATTAGATACTTCTAAAAGGTGGCAGTAACATGTCTATTTTTGGATTTATTTCTGTAATAAACTAAGATTTTGTAAATTATTCAGGTTTTTCTGGTTTTTACAATCTGCAAACATATGTTTCCTAGAGAAAACTGGTCTAAATATGTGGCCAAGACTAAGTTTCTGCTTGTTTTACAACATGCACTTTTCATGGGATAATTGTTAAAACCTCTTCAGTTGGGCAGCCTCTTTCATTGTCATTGACTTTTGTTGTTGTTGTGATGTAAATTTTATTCCTAACTGACCTAGATGTGATGGACAATAATAGTGTGTATGTTGGCAGTGTTGGCACACTTGAATGGTCTTATTAGCCTGGCCTTGTACTTGAATACTGTTCAGGTTACCTGTAATTATGCCTTTCATTGAGCCTTTAAAACATTCCAAAAGACATGTTGTATTTTTAAATCAAGAAATTTGCTATATTCCTTGTCTGTAAACATCAGTAACCCCAGTTTCCCTCAGAAGAAGTTCTTAAAATAATTTGTCATTTGTGTTTTTCGGACAAAACATATTTATTTTTTACCGAAGATTTACAAACTCGGACATTAGCTGAAATGTAAAAAGTTCTCCCCAAAAAGATTGTCTATTCAATAACTAATAATACAACTATTAAACATAATTTCTCCGACAGGCCAATATTTTTGTCCTCATTTGGATTCTACATTCCCCTAAAGTGGAAGTGCAGAATAACAAATCAAAAAATCGCCTGTGTATTAACACATTCATCGCCTGTGTATTAACACCTTCATCGCCTGTGTATTAACACCTTCATCGCCTGTGTATTAACACATTCATCGCCTGTGTATTAACACCTTCATCGCCTGTGTATTAACACATTCATCGCCTGTGTATTAACACATTCATCGCCTGTGTATTAACACATTCATCGCCTGTGTATTAACACCTTCATCGCCTGTGTATTAACACATTCATCGCCTGTGTATTAACACATTCATCGCCTGTGCATTAACACATTCATCGCCTGTGCATTAACACCTTCATCGCCTGTGTATTAACACCTTCATCGCCTGTGTATTAACACCTTCATCGCCTGTGTATTAACACATTCATCGCCTGTGTATTAACACATTCATCGCCTGTGTATTAACACATTCATCGCCTGTGTATTAACACATTCATCGCCTGTGTATTAACACATTCATCGCCTGTGTATTGCAATTCACTGTTTAAATAACATGGAGATGTTCTCAGTGATGCCGTCCGTCATGAGGCAGATGCCATGTTGGCATGGATACTCAGATGAGATCTGTCCATCAGGGGCATCACTGATCATGAAAGGGACAATGATCCTAGCCATGTCCACATTTATGTTCACACAAAAGTGCTTTGACATGTCTCACAGTGTTGTGCTGTAGCTGCGCATGTTCTGAAACATTTTCAAATGTTGGGGTTTTCTTTGATTTAATGATGGAGATCCAAATCTTTGCCAGGAGAACAACATGTTTTCTGATTTTAAAATATTTTCCAAGGGTCTTCATGTTATAGTCAGAAACCAAAGACAAATATTGATGGGGTTGTATCTGAAATGACACTTGTTTTTGTACACATGGTGCTTGATGGAAAAGATGGGCAGGAAAAACCTATACAAACATGAAGAGTATGAATGCATAAATAGAATGTATATTCCGCTTCAGAAGGGAAATGTAGTAGACAAGTATAGCCATCTTAAGGTGTGCATGCAAAGTCTCCATACAACTGGCTGGGATTAATTTAATGTTGTGTCATGGGATTCATTGAAACACACACACACACACACACACACACACACACACACACACACACACACACACACACACACACACTGAATGAAGCCTAGCCAACCATGACAAGCCTTTGTTTGAATCATATAGGTTTGAATGACAGCAGGTCCAGCGTTATGCTAATGAGCGTGGGTTGTGCAGCGGCTACGCGAGGCAGATTAGAGCTGTGCCTGGGATCAGTGAGCACACGCGCTCTGCCCCCCTCCTTCTCAGAGCAACTAGTGCCTCTGTCTCTTCTCCTTTCCCCGCGATCTAGCTATCTCTGGCTTTTTCCTTCTATGCCCCTGTTACTGTTCCCGTCTGCGGATGATTCGTGCTGTGTTCATCCGTGAAATGCGGCTCTGATTTTCTTTGTTATAACAAAACGCGCTTTTACACGGACGCGCGCAATGCGCGCACCTCTTTGGTTAAATCAACGCCGTTTTCCCATCGGTCCTTGAAAGAGAATAATAATAAAGCACATTCATATTTGCAGCTTTTTTTTTTTTTGCCATTTCCCCTATAAAAGAAAACATTTCCCCCCGTATGTTAGAATTTAGTGTAGCAGTTAAAATGAGCGCTGGTTTGAGGTTTAGAGAGACTGGGCTGTAAGTAGGTCGGGCTGGGTTTAAGCGGCTTTAGCCTGCGTCAGCCTAAGCTGGGAGGAATTCACCCAAAGCCCTCCGCGGTAGGCGGGGGCCTAAACGAGGCTGGCCTAGTTAAGCCTGATTCTTATTGTGTGTGTGTTGTGTAACACAGAGCACAGAAGACCTTCAATGAGAGAGAGAGTGTACATGCGTTAGAGTGAGAATGTTTTCTAGAGGAGAGAAATAAGAGATAGAAACAAGGAGGAGAGGAGAGAGTGAGTGAGAGTTAAACCAGTATTAGCCTGAGCCTTGTCACAGCACGCTGGCAGAAGGAACAGAAAGAAAAGGAAGGAAGGGAAACAGACCAAAGATAGAGGAAGAAATTACCAAATCGAAAAAAGGAGAGAAGGGGAAAAGCAAGGGATTGAGCCAAGACTTTATCTTATATAGCCAAGCAGTTATCTAGGCCCGGCCTGGTCTAGTTTTTTGGTCCCGGGCTATGTTCTAAGATGGCGTCTGGGTCTGTCTACATGTCGTCCAGTATGGTGGGCAAAGCTCGCTCCTCAAACTTCACCCTGTCTGAGAAGCTGGACCTCCTGAAGCTGGTCCGCCCACACATCCGAATCCTGGAGGAGCACACGAACAAACACGCCGTCATCGTGGACAAGAACAAATGCTGGGACACCGTGTCTGAGCAGTACAACCTGCTGGGTGGGGACCGGCCCCCCCGCACCGCCCAGGGTCTGCGCACCCTCTACAAGAGGCTGAAGGAGTCCGCCAAACAGGAAGTGATGCAACGGAGACACGCCCAGCCGGAGTACAGAGGCAGTATATCTGAGCCCACCAGGAGAGTGATGGAGATGATTCCTCACCTGTTCCACCATGGACCCATCCACCACGACAAAGACCCTGCGGCCATGCACAGGTGAGAGGAGCAGAGGTCACACCTGTTCACTGTCCCACAGAATGACCACACACACACACACACACACGTCCCACAGAATGACCACAGACACACACACACACACACGTCCCACAGAATGACCACAGACACACACACACACACACACACACACGTGTCCCACAGAATGACCACAGACACACACACACACACACACACACACACACACACACACGTGTCCCACGGACATGCTGCTCACTGTACAGCGCAGGTAATACACACCACTTATTGCGCAGGTGAGCACTCACTTAGGGATGGACAGTGGTGTGTGTGTGTGTGTGTGTGTGTGTGTGTGTGTGTGTGTGTGTGTGTGTGCGTGCTGTAGAGGTCTGCTAGAAATAGGAGGTGTTGCTCTGTATTACTGTACACAGAGCTAACCTCAATCAGTTTAAACACGCCCACATGAATGTACGCTCATTCAGCCTGAAGTATTTAGTTCCAATTCAATTGAAACCACAACTCTATTTCAGTGATGAGACTATAACAACACTTCTTCTGCACAGACAAAGTTGTATTGAATTGAAATTAAAATGTTCTCTTCAAAATGTAAATGGCTGGCTGTGCATGAATGTTTTCATTCTTGCGTTCACAGATTCGACTGATAGGTATATGAAAAGTACTACAAAGCAAACACATTGGCAACAGGTCTTTCAATGATAGTTTCACATTTGTCTCAGCAAAACACACTATATAGTAATTTAACACCTGGACTTTGGTGCTCACACGTGTATTTGTTTGGTCTGGGGGGGGGTAAGATAACATAAATAATTATGTTATATTATTTACCTACTGGTTGATGTGTAATGATATAGTTATAAAGCTGTGTTATGTTGTTTGTTTGCAGGTTGATGTGTAATGATATAGTTATAAAGCTGTGTTATGTTGTTTGTTTGCAGGTTGATGTGTAATGATGTAGTTATAAAGCTGTGTTATGTTGTTTGTTTGCAGGTTGATGTGTAATGATATAGTTATAAAGCTGTGTTATGTTGTTTGTTTGCAGGTTGATGTGTAATGATGTAGTTACAAAGCTGTGTTATGTTGTTTGTTTGCAGGTTGATGTGTAATGATATAGTTATAAAGCTGTGTTATGTTGTTTGTTTGCAGGTTGATGTGTAATGATGTAGTTATAAAGCTGTGTTATGTTGTTTGTTTGCAGGTTGATGTGTAATGATATAGTTATAAAGCTGTGTTATGTTGTTTGTTTGCAGGTTGATGTGTAATGATGTAGTTATAAAGCTGTGTTATGTTGTTTGTTTGCAGGTTGATGTGTAATGATGTAGTTATAAAGCTGTGTTATGTTGTTTGTTTGCAGGTTGATGTGTAATGATGTAGTTATAAAGCTGTGTTATGTTGTTTGTTTGCAGGTTGATGTGTAATGATATAGTTATAAAGCTGTGTTATGTTGTTTGTTTGCAGGTTGATGTGTAATGATGTAGTTATAAAGCTGTGTTATGTTGTTTGTTTGCAGGTTGATGTGTAATGATGTAGTTATAAAGCTGTGTTATGTTGTTTGTTTGCAGGTTGATGTGTAATGATGTAGTTATAAAGCTGTGTTATGTTGTTTGTTTGCAGGTTGATGTGTAATGATGTAGTTATAAAGCTGTGTTATGTTGTTTGTTTGCAGGTTGATGTGTAATGATGTAGTTATAAAGCTGTGTTATGTTGTTTGTTTGCAGGTTGATGTGTAATGATGTAGTTATAAAGCTGTGTTATGTTGTTTGTTTGCAGGTTGATGTGTAATGATATAGTTATAAAGCTGTGTTATGTTGTTTGTTTGCAGGTTGATGTGTAATGATATAGTTATAAAGCTGTGTTATGTTGTTTGTTTGCAGGTTGATGTGTAATGATGTAGTTATAAAGCTGTGTTATGTTGTTTGTTTGCAGGTTGATGTGTAATGATGTAGTTATAAAGCTGTGTTATGTTGTTTGTTTGCAGGTTGATGTGTAATGATGTAGTTATAAAGCTGTGTTATGTTGTTTGTTTGCAGGTTGATGTGTAATGATGTAGTTATAAAGCTGTGTTATGTTGTTTGTTTGCAGGTTGATGTGTAATGATATAGTTATAAAGCTGTGTTATGTTGTTTGTTTGCAGGTTGATGTGTAATGATATAGTTATAAAGCTGTGTTATGTTGTTTGTTTGCAGGTTGATGTGTAATGATATAGTTATAAAGCTGTGTTATGTTGTTTGTTTGCAGGTTGATGTATAGACATGACTCTCCCATTGAGCAGCCTGGCAGCAGCTCCTCTCTCCCCGGCCTCCCAGACTACCCATCAAACCCCATCCCCCTCCGTCTGGACCAGGATGTGGTCAGACTGGACCAGGAAGTGGATGTGAAGCCTCCGCCTGACCTTACCATCCTCTCAACACGTGTGGGGGCGGGGCTGGAAGCAGAAGGAGTGGAGGAGGCAGAGGAGGAGCTGGGCAGTGTCCATGGTTACGATGGCTCCCTCTCTCCCTGCCCGTCCTCAGTCGCCCTGCCTCTCTCTCCCTCACCTGTTCCCCTACATCGTGACCTTTACCCAAATGACATCTACCCCCACCGTGACCCTGACAGGCACCGCCCCCTTCAGCTGGCCAAGGAAGAGCATGAGCAAGTCATGGCCAATCACCGGAAGATGGGGGTATACCTGGAGGAGAAAAGGGAGGGGCTAAAGAGGAAGCAGGAACTGGAAGAGGAGCTTTTGAGAGCGAAGATCAAAGTAGAGAAATTGAGGGCAGCCAGGCTGAGACATGGACTACCACTGCCTCTATAACACACACACCCATGGCATATTTAACTCAGGAGGATGCTCTGAATTGTTTGGATTTGCGTGTGAAACAATGTTTTGTACACTGAAGAGGAAAATCGTTTGTGTGAAAAAGAATTCGGGTGTGATTGCCTGCTGATGTGAGGACGTGTGTGTCTGTTTGTGTGTGTGTCTGGACTGTATGGTCGAGCCATGAAAACGGCACAGGTCTTGACTTTTATCAGATGGAAGAGGTGCTACCATCACTGGTTTTAAAACTGGCAATTACATTTTGGATGGGTTTCCTTTGGTTCTAAATTTCGTGTTGCTTTACCCATTCAATTGGGAGGTCAGAGAAAGGGGAGGAAAACTGTGGGGCAAAGGGGTTGAGGAGGGAGTGTTCCTGTTACAGTGGTGTGACTACGTTCAGTGTTTGTGGTTCAGATCTTCTGTGGTTTCATTATTTGCTATTAAAAGTTTGGTTTTGTTCCGGTTGGTTGGTCTTGTGCTTCATTATCTCCTGTAGCTCTCCCTCCTTTGGCCTTTTCCAACTTCCGCCATCTCTCTTCCTCATAGATACAAGGTACTTCTCATGTTTAGCCGCCCACCTGAAAAGTGAAGAGGGAATCCAAACCCTTAAAGATACTGATCATGGGGTGAAGATACTGATCGTGGGGTTTAGAGTTCTAATGGTTTTATTTTTGATGAACAAAATGAACAGTTTTCACTTTAAGGCAAAGGCAACACCCCCTGTAATATGTGATCTCTCGGGATAAAGTGAGTGAAATGGCTTGGACAGCATATTGCAGCCCAGGGCTGATGTCTCACTCTGGGCATGGCGCTCTAGGGAAGACCCTGGCTGCAGTGAGTTTGGAGGCCTCTGTAGTGGCAACCTCTGCTGGACAAATATCTGAACTGCCACGGTTTAGTTCCTGCTGAATATTAAGTGAATGCAGAAAATGTGGGATTTGTGTGCACATTATTAACAACTTGCCTGAATTGTAGGTTGGCTCTGCCATAGTAAGAACTGAAAAAAATGTAAATTAAATTCTGTTTCAAAAGCCTTAGTTTAATGTGTTAGTGTACAAGTGTGTAATCTACTAAAAGCACAGATCTACTTGTTGTGTAAGTGTTCCTTGTCAATTCTGCTGTTGTTTTCAAGACGCATGGTATTCCTGGAATTCAAGGAGCTCTTTCAGGGTAGCGTATGTGTTTGTTAATCCTTTGATTACTGTTGATGGTTTGGTTTCAGGTTTCCGATGCCGCCCCCAGAGCCTGGGGGGGGGGTGTGGTCCCGCTGGTGTCACCCCGGTGTCAGTTAGTGTTCCCGGCGGGCCGCGGTTCTTCAGTGTGGTGTGGTGTAAGGCCAGCGGGAGGAAACACAAGCGCTGGGAGGGAGATGCCGTCCTGGTGACAAGAGGACGTTGCGCCACACTCAAAGATTTGGAGGGAAAGGACATTGGCAAGGGTGGGTGTGTTGCACTTGATTCTGTATTAAACAGTCACTCTCATTGGGGAAACCTTCATTTCTAATTGGTTTTATGTCCCCTACGGCTAATCTGTGGCTGGGAAACTGGCAATGGAATGTGACTTTTCTGTGCATCTCCTTTGATGTTTGTGTTTAGGTAGTGGATATAAGGTGTCAGAGCTGGCATCGCTGTGTGAAGGAGAGACGTTGACTATAGGAGGCAAGCAGGTTGAGGTGATGGGACTGATATCAGAGCAGGACTACAATAAGGGCCGCTGTTTCGTTGATGTCAATGCGGAGAGGGAGGAGCCTAAGATATCAGCTCCACCTCCTTCTCGACGACCGTCTTCCAAACCGTTCTGCCGTCCGACGCTGTTGGGAGGAGGAACCACGTCTCCGGAAAAGCAGCAATGCAAACCACGTCATGACCCCCAAGCTCCAGGTAATTATACACCAACCAGCCATAACATTGTGACCATCCGCCTAATTTGCCGCCAAAACAGCCCTGACTGTCGAGGCATGGACTCCACTAGACCTCTGAAGGTGTGCTGTGGTATCTGGCACCAAGACGTTAGCAGCAGATCCTTTAATTCTTCTAAGTTGCAAGGTGGGGCCCTCCATGGATCGGACTTGTTTGTCCAGCACATCCCACAAATGCTCGATTGGATTGAGATATGGGGTATTTGGAGGCCAAGTCAACACCTTGAAGTCGTTGTTGTGTTCTTGAAGCCATTCCAAACCATTTTGCTTCCGCCCATGATCCTGTCACCGGTTCACCGCTTCTCTTTCCTTGGACCACTTTTGATTGGTACTGACCACTGCAGACTGGGAACACCCCACAAGGGGCTGCAGTTTTGGAGATGCTCCGACCCAGTCGTCTAGCCATGAAAATGTGTCCCTTGTCAAAGTTGCTCAGATCCTTACGCTTGCCCATTTTCCCATCAACTATGAGGACAGAATGTTCACTTGCTGCCTAATATATCCCACCCACTGACAGGTGCCATGATAACGAGATGATCAGTGTTATTCACTTCACCTGTCAGTGGTCATAATGTTATGGCTGATCGGTGTATAAATGAAATGCATACACACACACACATACACACAAAGTTACACACACTCTTATCTGTTGACTGTGTAGGAGCCCTGGTCATGCCCCGGCCCTCAGCCAATCACCAGTGGGTGTATAATAAGGCAGGCCTCCCAGTAGTGGACGTGGTGGTTGACCCCTACTTGACTGCTCACCTCCGACCCCACCAGAGAGAAGGCCTGCTCTTCCTCTACGAATGTGTCATGGGGATGAGGTAATGTCTACTAATTCAGATGTGTGCACTACCAATATTAAAGCTAGAATCTGCCAGGAATAATATGTTGATTTTATTCTCCCAGTGGGTCCTAGAGGAAAAGTATTTAGAGCAGTTGGCATTCAAACCAGTTCCTCTGCTTACATCTCAAGCTTTTCCATTTGACAAAAGAAGCCGCCCTGGCAGTTTATCTCTCTGCTTTGTGGGCCTGCACCAATGTCTCGTAGTTGACGCAGGTTTCAACTGGAAGCCATTAGAGTGTGTAGAGGGGGATGACATTTGAGCCCTTGGGAGGGCTGTACACTTGGTGGGCTGCAGAATTCTGGGTAAGTTGCAGTTTAATAGCTGAAGCAGAGAGCTCAGCCCACAGTGAGCTGCAGAAGTCCAGACAAGATTGTCTGGATTAGGACCTGCGCCACTATTGTTATAGACCCAGGATGAACAAGTCTCTGCTATGAAGTTTGAATACAACTACAGGTTATTTTTACTAAGAAGGGGCAGGTTGGCCTTCCCCTGGAGGAAGAGCCGCTCTGGCTTGTTGAGGTTGAGCTTGTTGTAGTGACATCCAGTATATATTGGTGTGCTAAGATGAGTATTGCCCCCTGTGTATCAAAGGGAAAAGGCAAAGTAGTTGTAAGAGAGACCTAACAGGATATGACCGCCATGTGACCATATTTATGTTGAGGCAGCTTTTCTGTGTATGGCTCGTGTGGGAACTTATTCTATTGTGTGTGTGTGTGTGTGTGTGTGTGTCAGGGCTACTTGCAGGTACGGCGCTATCTTGGCAGATGAGATGGGTCTGGGTAAGACACTCCAGAGTGTGGCATTGACGTGGACGCTGCTAAAGCAGGGGCTGTATGGAGGGAAACCGGTTGCTAAGCGTGTGCTGGTGGTTGCTCCCGGCAGTCTGGTGCAGAACTGGGGCGCTGAGTTTAAGAAATGGCTCGGCAGGGAGAGGATCAGCATCTACACTGTTGACCAGGTAGGTGAGATGTCATCTACACTGTTGACCAGGTAGGGGAGGTGTCATCTACACTGTTGACCAGGTAGGGAGGTGTCACACTGTTGACCAGGTAAGGGAGGTGTCATCTACACTGTTGACCAGGTAGGGGAGGTGTCATCTACACTGTTGACCAGGTAGGGGAGGTGTCATCTACACTGTTGACCAGGTAGGGAGGTGTCACACTGTTGACCAGGTAGGGGAGGTGTCACACTGTTGACCAGGTAGGGGAGGTGTCACCTACACTGATGACCAGGTAGGGGAGGTGTCACCTACACTGATGACCAGGTAGGGGAGGTGTCATCTACACTGTTGACCAGGTGGGGAGGTGTCATATGTTTTTCATATGTACGTATGGTGTATGGTATTTTACATGTTGTAAGTTACAGCACGTTGTGTTGTTCATTAGGACCACCGGGTGGAGCTGTTTGCGTCCTCTCCTGTCTACAGTGTGTTGGTGATCAGCTATGAGATGCTGCTGCGTTCTCTGGAAGTGGTGAGTCGGTGCACTGCAGCTCCTTCTACGTGAGCCTTCTGTATGACTGTATGGAAATCAGGTTACGGTGCTTCGGTGTCATAATGCTGTGTGTGTGTGTGTGTGTGTGTGTGTGTGTGTGCAGGTGCAGAGGCTGGAGTTTGGGCTGGTGATTTGTGATGAGGGTCACAGACTGAAGAACAGCAGCATCAAGACCTCCTCTGCCATTAGTGGTCTCAGCTGTATGCGGAGAGTTATACTAACCGGTAGACACACACACACACACCCACACACACACACATCCCACACACCCACACATCCCACACACACACACCCACACACACACACATCCCACACACCCACACATCCCACACACACACACCCACACACACACATCCCACACACACACCCACACATCCCACACACCCACACATCCCACACACACACACCCACACACACACACACCCACACGCCCACACACATCCCACACACCCACACACACACACACACACACCCACACATCCCACACACCCACACATCCCACACACACACACACACACACACACACCCACACACACACATCCCACACACCCACACATCCCACACACACACACACACACACACCCACACATCCCACACACTCACACACACACCCACACATCCCACACACCCACACATCCCACACACACACACACCCACACGCCCACACACATCTCACTTTTCTTGGCTTTTAACTCTTCTGTCCCACTGTGTTTCTCTGGGACCCTGTGTGTTGTGCTGTAGGTACTCCAGTGCAGAATGACCTGCAGGAGTTCTATGCCATCATAGAGTTTGTGAACCCGGGGATTCTGGGATCGTCTGCTGCCTACAGGAAGGTGTACGAGGAGCCCATCCTCCGGTCCCGACAGCCCACGTGCACTGAGGTGCCTTGCCCCACCTACAAAACACCGTCAGTCTGTCTCCACGGCGGTGCTGTCCCCTTATCTTTGTCTCTTGCCCTGTAGGAGGAGAGGGTTTTGGGGGAGGAGCGAGCAGCTGAGCTCTCTCGTCTGACTGGTCTGTTCATTCTGAGGCGGACCCAAGAAGTCATCAACCGCTACCTGCCGCCTCGTCTGGATTGGACGCTGTTCTGTGGCCCCTCTCCCCTGCAGCGGGGGCTGTACCAGGCTCTCCTCTCCCACCGTGTCGTCCGAGCCTGCCTGCAGGGTCCCGCCCAGACTCACACGTCCCTCGCCTGCATCACCGCCCTGAAGAAGCTCTGCAACCACCCGGGACTCATCTACTCTGCTATACAGGTACAATACCGGACGCGCACCACAGACATTTTGAAATGCTTCATTTGAGCCTGAGGGACGTCTCTGATTGCCCCGGATGAAGACAGCGGTCATGTGTTCCAGGAGCGTTCAGACAGGAGCTCAGCGGAGGGTTCCCTGTATGACGGGCTGGGGAGTGCCTTCCCAGGGTCCTACTCTTCTGGAGGCTTCAGTACCACTGACTCAGGGAAACTGCTAGTCCTGTCAGACCTACTGGCTGCTATACATCACCTCAGCCCTGCTGACAGGTGTGTGTGTGTGTGTGTGTGTGTCAATGGAGCTTGTCACATTGTCCCATACCTGTGAGCTGATCTCCGCCAGTTTTTTCTCTGTGTGTACAGGGTGGTGGTGGTGTCTAACTACACCCAGACGTTAGACCTCCTCCAGGACATGTGTGTCCAGCGGGCATACACCTACTGCCGTCTGGACGGCCACACCCCCACCATCCAGAGGCAGCGGTTGGTGGACAACTTCAACAGCCCTCACTCCACCCACTTTGTCTTCCTCTTGAGTTCTAAAGCCGGAGGGGTGGGGCTTAATCTGATTGGCGCATGCCACCTTGTGCTCTATGACATTGACTGGAACCCTGCTAACGATATACAGGTACGAACACGCCCCCTCTGTCTTTTTTCTACACATTTGAAAACACATGGAGGAGTGCGGATGATGCCTTCCTGGTATTGTTTGTGATCAGGTGTGTGTGTGTGTGTGTGTGTGTGTGTATGTTTACATCCCCATACAGGCAATGGCGCGAGTGTGGAGAGACGGACAGAAGAAGACTGTCCACATCTACCGCCTGCTAACGGCCGGCACCATAGAAGAGCGGATCTTCCAGAGACAGGTGTCCAAACAGGGCCTTTCTGGGACGGTGGTGGACCTGGGGAAAGGGGCGGAGCACACCAGCTTCTCCTCGGATGATTTGCGCGACCTCTTCAGCCTGTCGGACACGCCCTGTCTGACCCATGACCTGCTACGCTGCTGCTGCAGTATGGATGGGTCGGCGCCAGGTAACATGCGTGCATGTGGAAACTTAAAGTTTACCAATGGATTTGGTTCTGCAATGTTGAAAATGCACTAACTTAAATGTATTTAGAAGAAAAAGAGAAGCACGAGGGTGTCGGTGTCTATATTTGTCTGCGTCTGTTTATCTTTCTACTTGTGTATTCTAGAAGTAGAAGAAGGTGACGATCCTGCATCTGATAGGCCATGTCAGCTGGGTCGTCATGGTGACCGTGGCGGGGCGGGGCAGAAGCATCTCAGCATGTCAGAACTGATGCAGTGGAGACATTTTGCAGGGGACACAGTCACCTTCAGAGATGCTTACCTGGATAATGCACGAAACAATGTCTCCTTCGCCTTCCAGTCCACTATCACACACACTCCTCAATAACACACACACACTGCACAAATGAGAAAGAAGTCCTTCCAGTCCACTATCACACACACTCCTCAATAACACACACACACTGCACAAATGAGAAAGAAGTCCTTCCAGTCCACTATCACACACACTTCTCAATAACACACACACACTTCACAAATGAGAAAGAAGTCCTTCCTGGCCATCAGTGGACTGTATGTTATTCTTTCTTTCTGAACCATTTTTACTGTTTGATGAAAGAGTGTAAAATTGTTTATCAAATATTTCTGAACCATTTTTACTGTTTGATGAAAGAGTGTAAAATTGTTTATCAAATAAACGACTGAATTATGCTGTATTCCATCTATTTATTGTTCGTTCTCTAGCAGAAAAAGTGCAAAATAATAAAACTATTATATATTATATGTATACCACTGTACTTTTTTCTTTCCTTTCAAAAAAAGTTGAAAAGGAAAGTTTTGAGTGAGGAATTTTTCCAATTTGCAGTGGTCTCTTAATTTGAACCCTTCTGTTCCTCACTCAAAACCTTCCTTTTTGACTTTTTTGGAAAGGAAAAAGGTGCAGTGGTCTCTTAATTTCTTTCCGGAGCTGTTTTATGATATACCTTTTTTTTTTTAACAAACACTACCAAAATGAATGGCTTCAGTTGGATTTTCGGGTGCCTAAGACTTTTACACATTATTGTATATATGAGCAATAAGGGCCTAGGGGGTATGGTATTCGGCCACAGTAGCCTGCTAAAACATTTACTTCTACAGACTCCCCCTCACACAACCCTTAGCTGTGGTATATTAGCCAATTACCAAAAACCTGAAGTGAAAACAACAAATATTGTACTGGCATCAAACAGTCTGATGTATTATGTGTTGGCCAACTAGCATTCAGGCCTTAAACCACCCAGTTTATAACAGCTTGGTAGGTTAATTACATCACTTTCACGGCTATTTATCTAGGGTCCTAAAGCTGATTTCTATTTCTTTGTTTTAATTGACCCACCCACAGCTGTCATGGAGGGTGTGTGTACACAAACCAGCACCCGGGGGTGAGCCTGCATTAGGTCTTTATAATTGCTACTTGTAGAGATCCTCAATTCTCTTCTGTTGCTAGAAGTCTGCACATTATCTTTGTGGGTTTTTGTTTAATATACTTCTGAGAACCTGCATTTCATGGACATTTTGAATATTTTTGTGTTACAGTGTGTCTCTTTCTCTCGTAGTCCTATGTAGGACAATCTGAAGGCTGGGTGTTTGGAGCCCATTCAATGGGTTGTTGGCTTGTGCTTTAGCGCATGTGTTCCTCTCTCCACCAGAGCAGCAAGACCCTGCATGGCAGTGTGTCCTGGTTTTAGATGGTTTAGTCTCTGTCTGTGTACATGTGTCACTGTGGCTGGGTAAGTGGGTAAGTTGGCATGACAGAGTGAACGGAGTCAATCTGTCATGCGCCGTCCTCAACACATAACATAACAATGACCAGGCCCGCTCGCAGTAATTGTTTTCTGCGCTGGCTGTGTAACAAATGGACCAGGGCTTGAATTAGTGACTCTACCTCCTGCACCTGAGAGGTCCAAACTTGGCAGAGGAATCAGGTCATCTCTGAGCCTCAACACTGTTAGCTTACAGAACTGAAGTCTAAAAATGCGATCAACTACATTGGCACCTTTGCACGATTTACTATTTCTTGTACATGAAGTTGAGTTTGATTAGAAGCACCTGATACCCGGCAGTGTGATTTATCTGAGCCGTGGTGACTTGCAGGTATTCAACCAGTGAAGAGACCAAGAAACAGTCCTGCGCTAGGGCTGTTTCACTGCAAAATGGGACACCAGTCATCAAGGCTCAGGCCTGATGACTCATCATGAAAGCCACAGATCAGTGACAGTTAAAGTACCACTTTGGTACAGAATGAGATCACCTTAGTAACCACCTTAACACAACCACAGAGTCGCACTCGACATCTGCTCTTCCAAGGCACGCCACGACACTCGCAACGCAGTGCACTGCGTCGGTTTGTGGGCCGTGGTGTTTGCACGTGTCCGCCAGGCAAAGTCAGCCTCTTTCCAGAGAATTCTATTTTGGGTGGATAGGGTTCACCAATGGAAAGATGCCAGCGTTCTGGCTCCTCAGTCGGCGCAGCTTTAGAACGTGATCCGGTGTGCCTAACACGCAGTGGTCTAGTGGAGGGGTTAACCACACTTCATGCTGTGTGCCATTAATCTACCTTTAATTTTCCCCATGGCCAGCAGTCAGAGTTTAAACAGAAGTGTGCACACATAGACTGGGAATTAACCCTGGTAGGTTAACCCTATAGGTCACTCAATGCATTAGGGAGAGCGCTCTAAATCAATCAGTTTACGACGCCATCTCATCTAACGACCAGGAACACGGTCTGCATACTACAAACCCGATTCCAAAATAAGTTGGGACACTGTAAAAATTGTGAGTAAAAAAGGAATGGAATAATTTACACATCTCATAAACTTAAATTTAATTCACTATAGAATATGGTTAACATGTCGAATGTTGAAAGTGAGACATTTTGTAATGTCATGCCAAATATTGGCTCATTTTGGATTTCATGAGAGCTACACTTTCCAAAAAGGTTGGGACAGGTAGCAATAAGAGGCCGGAAAAGTTAAATGTACAGAAAAGGAACAGCTGGAGGACAAATGTGCAACTTATTATGTCAATTGGCAACATGATTGGGTATAAAAAGAGCCTCTCAGAGTGGCAGTGTCTCTCAGAAGTCAAGATGGGCAGAGGATCATCAATTCCCCCAATGCTGCGGCGAAAAATAGTGGAGCAATATCAGAAAGGAGTTTCTCAGAGAAAAATTGCAGAGTTTGAAGTTATCATCATCTACAGTGCATAATATCATAAAATCCATAATATCTGTGCGTAAGGGTCAAGGCCGGAAAACCATACTGGATGCCCGTGATCTTCGGGCCCTCAGACGGCACTGCATTACATACAGGAATGATACTGGAAATCACAACATGGGCTCAGGAATACTTCCAGAAAACATTGTCGGTGAACACAATCCACCGTGCCATTCGCCCTTGCCGGCTAAAACTCTATAGGTCAAAAAAGAAGCCGTATCTAAGCAGGATCCAGAAGCGCAGGCGTTTTCTCTCGGCCAAGGATCATTTAAAATGGACTGGGGAACTGAAATGGCCAGCATGCAGTCCAGATCTTTCACCCATAGAAAACATTTGGCGCATCATAAAGAGGAAGGTGCGACAAAGAAGACCTAAGACAGTTGAACAACTAGAAGCCTGTATTAGACAAGAATGGGACAACATTCCTATTCATAAACTTGAGCAACTTGTCTCCTCAGTCCCCAGTGTTTGCAATCTGTTATAAAAAGAAGAGGGGATGCCACACAGTGGTAAACATGGCCTTGTCCCAACTTTTCTGAGATGTATTGATGCCATGAAATGTAAAATTAACTTATTTTCCCCTTAAAGTGATACATTTTCTCTGTTTAAACATTTGATATGTCATCTATGTTATATTCTGAATAAAATATTGACATTTGAAACTTCCACATCATTGCATTCTGTTTTTATTCACAATTGTACAGTGTCCCACCTTTTTTGGAATCAGGTTTGTGTTTCCATATGTCTTAGCAAAGATGTTGTAAGACATATTATTGCACACACACACACAACTTCAAAATAACATAAAATGCATATGCCACATGAGTAAGCTTTAATTATTTTGAGCTCTAGCTATGACAGACAGTCAAACAATGAGACTGAGGGATTTATGAGCCTAGACATATTTTCCATTATTCCCCTTTAAGTGCACATCCATTAACTTGGCTCAGATCCAGGGCCTAGAGGCTCCCCACATGACTGTCATGTCTGTTCATTAGAAGGTTATTAATAGCTGACATTGACAACCAACATTAGTAGCAGATTCAGAAAGGGTCTCATGGGACTAAACCAGGCTTACTCTGTCCATGCATATACACACACTAAAGTGTTTCAAAGTATCTAGAGGCCACTGGACACACATAGGTAAACCAGAGGTCAGATTGTGTACACGGTCAATAGGTGGGTGCAAATACACACCTGTTGTCTTCCAGAAAGAGAACTGTTAGTGCATGACAGGTCCCAGTTCAAATATAAGGCATCTAATCCTACACTGGCCCTCAGCTGTCTCAGGAATTAAACACCCAGGACTCACTCCCTCACACATACCACACACGCAACACCACACACCATGTAAACCACACAGACCACATACACAACACCACACACACCATGTAAACCACACACACACACAACACCACACACCATGTAAACCACACAATCTACACACACAACACCACACACACCATGTAAACCACACACACAACACCACACACACCATGTAAACCGCACACACCACATACACCGCGCACACAACTGATGGTACTCCAGCACTTAACTGGGATTTACAGTCCATCCAGTGGATGAGATCATATGAAATCTGGATTTAATTCACAGCCGTCTTTGCTCTCTGACCAGGACCTGATACTAAAACAGCTTGTCTCTGCTTTCATTGGCAACAGCAAAAGCACAATTCTCCTACAATTGCTGTAATGACTATTTTCTCTGGCCACACATACACAGCTCTGCAAATTGGTCACTGCCGGCCTCCCCCTGTGCTGCAAGTAGATGTATTTGCACCGCTGAAGGTGATGTGAGGAATGTGTGAAAGTATTCTCAGATGGTTGTAACTCCCTCTGTGAACACTTGCATTCCTCGGTCGCTCCGAGAGACACGCTGCCTGCCTGTCCAAGCTGTTGGATTTAAAGAATGTGGTGTACAGATTGTCCTCAGGTGAATCTGACAGGCCATTTATCCCAACCGTCTGAACCTGTTTTAAACCCGGTCTAGATTATAGACATCGGGGTCAGAGATTAAGCCACTGTCTCCGTTATCTAACCAATCTTCTGGCTGTGACCTGGAGAGGCCTCAACTCTTCCGACAGTGACAACAGCACAACACTCTTCAAAAGAATAATATAAGTCTAATGTGCCTCAAAATAAAGACTGCGTATTGTTGATAAGAGCTCTTTAGCTGTGAGGGCCAAAGTGTGAGGTGTGTGTGTGTGTTCCTGTTTTACTATCTTAGTGAAGACGGCCCTCACTTTGATTGCAAAACAAGGAAGATTATGCCATGTGAGGACACTTGGCCAGTCCTCTCTTTATCAGACTTGGTTATGTTTAGGAATAGAATTATTCTTATAGGGAAATTTCACTGCAGCTCTATTTTTCTCAATTTGGAAATTTTCACTTAGGGGTGAATTCACTTTTGTTGCCAGCGGTTTAGACATTAATGGCTGTGTGTTGTGTTGTTTTGAGGGGACAGCAAATTGACATTGTTATACAAGCTATACACTCACTACTTTACATTGTAGCAAAGTTTCATTTCTTCAGTGTTGTAACATGAAAAGATATAATCAAATATTTACAAAAATGTGAGGGGTTTACTCACTTTTGTGAGATACTGTATGTCTATGATTATGGTACCAGCATATCACTTGTGCCATCAAAATTGTGAATTTCCTTACAGAACACAAATATGAGTGATTCGGCATTTCACTGTTAGATATGGGCCTCCTACATGTCCTTGTTGTAAACAAACACCAGAATTCATAGTGATGTCCAGCTCTTCTAGTAATCGTCAGAAGCTGCAATTGTTTTGCATCTTAAAAAGTCTTGCTGGGTAGCATGCTCACGAAAATCTGTCAGATGTAGTCCTGCCCCCATTTTGAAAAGCTTTCCTTTTGGTGGGACCAGGGCTCCCACCAGACATTAGTCTTGACAAAGGCTGAGAATGATTTTTAACAATCTGGCTAGACTGAAATGTCATTACTTCAAAATATGAAACATCTCCAGTCTCTCAAAATGATCTAGAGAGACTGAACCAAACACCAATGTTTCCTGGTGGATTTCACCCAAAGACGTTCAAGCATTTTTGCTTTTGGGAGTCTGGGTTGGATTAAGTTAATGGAATTTAAGTTAATGTTATTAGTGTGGTGTTTCTTGTTTTTTTGCTGTATTGAACTAGCGGTCCTCACGCCATGTCTCCGTGCCACTGATGTCTGTGGAGTAGCCAGTGCTATGTCTTTTGGAAAAGTCTTGACTGTTGGGGGAAGACAAAGCGATGCCAATGCGTACAACAGGCACGTCGTACTGCAGGCCCTGAGTTTCATCTCATTAATAGCACTCATCTAAGCCTTCCGTAAGCCTATTGCATTAAGCCTGCCTCTAAATCTATCTGTCCAGCCAGGACTCTAGGAGCCCTGGCTATACATCATAATGCACTCTCATGCTCTATACATTACCTACAGCAATACGCACTGTTGCCTGTCACTCAAGAGCATTCCCTTATATGGCATGTTTCCATAGCAGCACCACCCGAGTGATTAGAAGAGTCTAAGCTCTACCGTTACTTTTTTGTGAAGTTTGTTTTTGTTGGCCAGGACGACCATGACCCATAAGACATGTGAAGTCGATTAATGACCTCCGCATATTCAAAACTGCCGCTTAGCGAGGTGTTATCTTTAGCCTTGAATAGACGGATAATGCATCATAGAGCCATGACATCGTGGAATTGTATAACTCAGGTGAACAATAAAATTTTATAAAAAAAATACAATAAATAAAACTGACACTAAGTCCTCTTAAAACATTCCGCACAGACACGCTGAACTCTGTTATTTGTAATGTTTTGTATTCATTCATGTTTATTTTGTGATGAAAGATTAAAGGTAAGAGTTTTTGCTGAAAGAGCAGCGGGACAGATTTGAACCCATGCAGTAGTATGTGTACCAGAGGCAGGGACCACCCTAGAGCCATATTTTTATCTTTTTATTTTACACAAAATATTTTTTTCATTCCTGTTATTTCTACAAGTTATTTTTATAAGTCTAACTGCTGTGGAGGTGGGAACACAAAGGTCCACTAAACCCTATGAATATCCCATGTCTTCCTGCTACAAGGACACGTGTATCTCCACAGGCTCCGTCGACACCAGTCTCCACTGGCCCCTAGCCCTCGATAATGCACGGTTGGAGGGGGACGCGACAATTGACGTCACGGAACCCTTCTCCTGGCGCCGAGCCCCTCTTTATAAACCCTTCGCCGACTCAAAGTCATTAGAATATTAGAGTCAGACAGACTTAGCCTTAGGATTACTCGCGTTCACAGTGGTCAGAGAAAATAACAACCAAAGAGCTTCCTTTCCCATTTCCCTGGCTTTACAGTGTTCCGTCACTGATGCTTGACTTCCACCGATGCGGGACAACTTCTGACATTCGTTTAATGAACCTTTTTCTGTTTCGACATTCTGTTGTACCTTGTCAGTCCATTCCGGATGCTGTATCTGAGAAAACCTATGAGAGTAATAATAACATTCTCTATTTAGCCCAGTTTTTTCAGACCTTAAGTTTTATAAAAACCTGTTTGCATTATTTTATTATTTAATCATGCTGGTGAGCATGCGACGACATAGTCTGCGGCTGCAGCACCAACTCCATCGGTGGAGCATATGTGATACCGGTAGCCACCTTTTCTCAGACAGCTTCGCGCCTCAAACCTGCATGTCCCGATCCAAGTCCTGTACGAACTCTGCGGGGGAGTCCGATGGGGGCCGCGATAGCTGGTCCTCCTCAGACTCAACAGACTCTATAATCTCTACTGGATCTACCGAAAAATCCAGGGGCAGCTCGAGCCCGTTTCGCGTGGTATTGATGGGCGCCAGCGGAGTTGGTAAAACCGCGATTGCCAGCATCTTCGCCGGAGCGGTGGACAGCATGGACTGTGACGAGGTGTACGCAGGTAAAAATAATTGCATTGTGCTTAATTAGTAAAATATGTTTTATATAGATTAGTGGATACTTTTATTTTGCTAGGCTATTGCTTTTGTGCATATTGCACGCATAGGGGAACATCCACTTGGGGATATTTTTACGCGTCTTAAAAATTATACTGGTATGAAGTTATATTGTTGGTGAATGTTTGCAAATCCAATTACTGGGTTTGTGTTTCAGATGAAGTGTGTGAACAGACCATCATGGTGGATGGAGAGAAAGCTATGGTCACTCTATTGGACGCCTGGGATTCAGAGGTTAGAGACATTAATACAGTCACTTGTTGATATGTGTGTTTTAGTATATTCAAATTTGCCGGACAGAAGAATATGTTGAATTCCTCTGTCTGATGGACAAGTTAGTAGAATTGTATGAAGGGCAAAATGTTCTAAATTGCAAAAAATACAGTTGCATGTAATATGTCACTCTGTGTGTTCAAGAGGGGGTCAATTAAATATTTGGCTGTGAGGTGGAGGACTCTAGTACCAGCCCTGACCCCTGGTTATGTGATGTTGATATGTCTGTGCTCTAGTGTGTACGTATCACATCTATAACCATGTGTACCTGTGTTTCCTTAAGGATGAGTTAGGATGTTCTCAGGACCAGTGTATTCAGGAAGGTGATGCATACCTGCTGGTCTATTCTATAACTGACCGGTCCTCCTTCCTGCGAGCCTCAGAGCTGCGTATATCCATCCGCCAACACCGCCCCGCCCAACACACACCAATCATCCTGGTGGGAAACAAGTGTGACCTGGTCCGCCGTCGAGAGGTGTCCATATCTGGTGAGACTAGAGGCACAGGCTTGATGTGTGTGTGTGTGTGTTGAAGAGGGCTGTGGATGGGTTATGATAGTCAGTTTGTTAATGAGTTTATTGGCAGCTTTATGACTGTGCGTGTATTTCTTTCTTCCCAGAGGGCCGTGCGTGTGCTGCTGTGTTTGACTGTAAGTTCATCGAGACTTCTGCGGCAATGCAACACAACATCTGGCCGGCATTCCACGGCATTGTACAGCAGTTACGACTACGAAGAGACACCAAGGAGAACAATGACCGCCGCAGACGCACACACTCACACACTCGCCGCGACAGCTTGCCCAAGAAGGCAAAACGCTTCCTGAACAAGATGGTGGCCATGAACAATACCCACGCTGCATTTCGTCTGAAGTCCAGATCCTGCCATGACCTCTCAGTGCTCTAAAACCCATGACACCAACCCCACTGAAGTCTACATTAGACTGACCCCTCAAAGCTGCCCCCCCCCCCCCCTCCAGCCTCTGTGATGGTCTGGAGAATCAACCAAAGGATGTGAAGCATTTGGACACTCAGCCTTTGTCCAATAGAAAGAGACCATGGAGTAAAAAGGAAAAGCGTGGATTGTTGAACAATTGGTGTCCTCTAATAATTTTAGGGTCATCAAAGTTGTTCATTTCTTTCTTGTTCTCCATCCCTTTGACTTTCCTCTGTCTGTGCCGTCCCTCTTTAATTTCCTTCATTCTGAAGTGCATTATTTAAGCAACTTAAGCCTTTTGATCTTTCTGGGTGGTTTTGTACATTGTCCTATCTGTCCAGTTATGTGACAACATTCAGTATTAATCTTGTTTATGTTTTTTCCATGTTGTGTTGTTTTCATTTTAACTGAAACCTCAGTATTTACAAAGGGAATAAAGTCCTTATTGTCCTTAATGTCATTTATTTTACTGCTTGAGTTTTTCCTGTAAGACTCACAAAAAACATCACTTGCACAAACATGCCTTGGAAAGATGACTCAGCTTGTGAATAAGCTGTTAAAATCCCCTAATAGATAACTGGTGTGTGTGTGCGTGTGTGTGTCTTTGCACATTTGAGTGAGTGGGTGTGTGTGTTGTCTAGAACTGGTCCCCTTTGGCTGGGACAGGAGTAAGTGAAAAGATAGCCTACATATTCTGCTTCACTTGGGCAGCTATGTTCAAAGAGAAAACAAGGCATGACATGAAGATAGCCCCAGAAGAAGAGCTGACCAGGTCAATGTGGATGACCTGATCTTATTATCTTCCAGTGGGACATGACCACTCATCAGCCTTGAAAGGTGTGTTTTCATTTTGTTTTAAGGTTTTGTAATTGGTAAGAGCGTCTGTCCAATACAGACCCAGCGCCACGAGTGGGCTTATCCCCCTCAGTTGTATTTTCTGCCAAACCCAGTTTAAGTTTTAAAAACCCTACAGTATCGAAAAATAGCCAAAAAACAGATTAGCCCCCTCGTCTTTTTTAACAGCCCCCTCAGTTACTTCGTCCTGGCCCAATATGTCTTACCCTATTCCCTCCTTCAGGGAACCATGGTTATAAAAAACCTTTTTTGGTTGTAGGTTTACATACATCTCAGCTAATTATCCTGTACCTTGATTTTGCACTGCAAACTCTTCAAAAAAAACATGTCAGTTCTTCTCAAGTATAGAAGTGACTCGAGAAGAACTGACTCACCCCACTATGTGTCAAACAGTTCTTTGTGCCACAAATCAGGTGGAATGAACATCTGATCGATCCAAATATCCCAGCTCGAATCCTGTGATCATAACATCAACCAGGTCTTTAAGAGGGATCAGCCTAGGACTTATACTGAAAGTGATTAAACACAAAGATAGCCTAAGTGGTTCTACCCAGGTTGGCACTGACTCCATAAGGATACATAGATAAGACCACTTTACATCGCAGTAATCCTCCGACGAGCATCAAAAAAGTACACTAGGTAGTGCAAGGAAGGACGCAGCTCATAAAGTCAAAGGTCAAACTGTGCTATGATTAAGAAATAATTCCTGTCCTTTGTAACCCCCCCCTTACAGATTTTTCTAGCTATATAATGTTCTGTTACAATTCAAGCATTATATTAATTTATTACATCCCTTGGATATGCTTACCACTCTGGTCTGTCTGGTTCTCTATTGGCTGGGTCAATTGGAAGGGTGGGGTGATTAGCAAATGATTAGGTTCAATAAAGTGTTGAATGTTAACATTGAGTTAACATTTGACCAGGCTAGATGGGACGGCAAGAAATCATTGTAGTCCAAGGAAAAGGAGAACTAGGCAGCAAGGTGCGTTTCTCCTTCCTCTGTCACTCTTTCTCTCCTTCTTTCTCAGTCTTTCTCTCCCTCTGTCTCAATATGTTTCTGTCGTCAGTGATGATTTGAAGCCTGAATTGAAGTCTTATGTTTGTTTTAAATGGAGAATGTCTTGTTAGCGTGTTGTAGTGTGAGACTGAAATATTGACTTTGCCAGGGCCTGTATGTGGGCAGTTGGCCAAGGTGTGTTTGTGGGTTTGTGAGGATCTATACGGTATATGGCGGTTTAAAGCCTGTGCTATTGAACATCCTGGGGCCTCTGGGGCTTGAGACCTAGATGCCGGGTCCGACAGACGGGGTCTGTGCTTGGGCAGTCTGGTTTGGTTTAAGGGGCGGAAAGACAAGTGTACTCAGACTTGATCTTCCAGAGAGGTTCAAAGCGGGCCTCACTCAATGTCTGAAACATTTTGAGATGAATCTGCTGTAATTGCAGACAGGCTCAGAGCAGAGTATTTCCTTGGGTTTTCCCAGGGAATGTATATTTTTCTGTCTTCTGATCTACATGTGTTGTGCATGGTTAGATAAGGCCACTGTTTCGTTCCTTCGGCAAGGAGAGACCTCACCAAGTCCCTGTGGAAACCAGAGGGGACAGCGGGACCGAGACGCACAGGTGAAATACAGCCGTGTGTGTTTCAGAGCTAAGGCAGTGGAAAAGGTTAGCAGGTGTAGATTGACAGTGACACAGGTCAGTGTCAGGTGGAGCATAACGTACTTAAAGCCAGCGAAGCAAATGTCGTCGGCGGCACCGAGGCTCAAAGTCACCTTCACAGTTTCAATACACGTACCTCACCTCTGTCGTACCTCACCTCTGTCCGCCCTCTACGGGGAGAGGTTGAACACCGACACACACAGGCTGTCCACACGCACATCCTGTTTAGGCCATCATGGTGGTCCTGCAGAATGTTTCAGACGAACTTCAGCTTGACAGGGAGATGTGGAAATCAAAAGCTGACATGTCCACAGTCTCATGTAGGGTGTACTTCTAAAATGTAAGTGTGTGCGTGCGCATGTGTCTGTTTGCTGAATCCTTTTGCATCAACGATTGTCAGTGGCGATAAGGCTGCCGGTGGGGTTATTCTCTTCCTCGTGTGACTCTACAACTGTTTGGGCAAGGAAGGGCTCCCTGACTGACAGGAGGCATCGCTGAACTGTAACAAACACATCGTGAAGCTGTTTTTACTGTCTGCTATTCTGACCTCTGAGGACGCACACCTCAGTGACCTTTCGCTAATGATGTAATCGTGTCTGGAAGGGGAGGGGTGGCGGCCGTCCAGTGAACTTCAGTGGGAATAATTCCCCTCGTTCCTTCAGGCGTTCCAGGTATCAGGGCCTCAGACTCCCAGTGAGGGGCTCCAAACGGCTGCACTGACCTTCAGTTTGTAGCCAGGCGGTGTGGCTACATGAAAACTTCCCTGTCGGCTCAAAGTCTGCCTGGCGCAGAGATAGCGTAGCCATGGAAAAGACAGTCATACTGGAGAACGGCCTGTTTGATGTCAATCAGTAACAGATTGTACTTCTGGATCCTGTAGTTAAGAAAATGTGCTGTAAAACTATTTTCCACCACTGGTGAACAACACACACACACACACACACACACACACACACAAATGACTTCTCAATGACAAAGTCCTATTACAGAGTCTCTCTGTGTATTCTAAAGCTTTTCCCCTGTGTTCCTCCCCCTTCTCTCAGAGTCTGGTCACTGAATCTCATCATGCCCCATCCACTGTTACACCTCCTGCTGATCTGCCTCCTCATCCATGCCGTGAGTTCACTCCTCCCACCACGAACACTCCCGTTTCATTTCTCAGGCATTCTTACTACACCGAAACCGGTTTGAGGACTCTGTCCCCGAGTGTTTCTGCTGTGAGAGCTTTGCTTTTGGTCGGCAAGGAAACGTGCCGCTGGGCGCTGTGCCGCTCCTGTCCTCCGAGACTCATTAGCACACCAGAAAATCAAATGAAGGTCAAATCCACAGGGTCACAAACTGTCGACTGATTCCAGTGAAGGGTCAATGAATAACTGCCCTTTCCGCGTGGGGAACGATGTTTCTCCCTGAGGGTGTAACCTCCATTCTCTACAGTCCAACGCTGATACACCTGGCCGAAACAAGCTGATTTGTTCATGCATAGGACTGGATCCAGTGTGTGAGTTGAGGACCACTGGTGTTTTGTGTTCCCATCTGTTGTGACAGGCTGTTGGGAAAGGCCTAGAGAAGGGACCGCTGGAGGACAAGGTGCTACAAGTACCGGAGGGGACGCCGGTACCCTACGCCATCTACCAGGTAACACACGAGCCCCCCCCCCCCCTACCCCCCACCCCCCCCCGCACACAGCACAAAGACTCCAGTCAGGCGGACACACGTATACAGTACACACAAACATCCTCTTAACCTTTCCCTCCTCCTTCTCCGCCTCCCTGTCTGCAGTTTCAGTCCTCCAAAGACGGTGTTGATGGGTTTAGCGTGACCGGGGAGACAGAGGGAAAGATCAGCATCTCAGATGACGGCTGGCTTTACCTGGACCAGGCCTTGGATTGGGGACTCACTCGCACGCACACCATTCAGGTAATACACAGACCATATATCGCTGCTCCTGTGGTTGTACGTATCTACCCTAATAGGAACGCCCAACACCCTGAACCTGACCTTAACTTCTAACCATAAATCTAACCTAATTCTAATGCCAAACCATACCATGAACTCGATGCCTAAAATAGTTGTTTTTATATGTGATGGCCAGACAAAATATTCTTACTTCACAGAATTTCCCATATCTTGCAACCCCGTTTCCAAGTAATTTGTGACTCTGTGTAAAATGAAAAGAAAAACAGAATGCAAAGATGTGTAAATCATTTAAACCCCATATTCAATAGAAAATAGTACAAAGACAACATATCAAATGTTGAAACGGAAATGTATTATTGTTCCTTGAAAAATGTATGCCCTCTTTGAATTTGATGCCAGCAACATGTTTCAAAAAAGCTGGGCCGGGGCAATGAAAGGCTGGAAAAGTTGTGTAATGTTAAAAAAGAACATGGTGGAACATCTCACAACAAATTTGGTTGATTGGCAACAGGTCTGTAACATGATTGGATATAAAAAGAGCATCCCAGAGTAAAGCATTCACAAGTAAAGATGGGGAGGGGTTCACCCTGAAATGTTGAGCAGCTGAAATCCTATATCAAGCAAGAATGGTAGAACATTTCACTTTCCAAACTACAACAATTGTTCTCCTCAGTTCCCAAATGCCTATAGAGTGTTGATAAAAAAGAAGAGGAGATGCAACACAGAACATGCCCCTGTCCCAAATGTTTAAAAAATGGCATCAAATTCAAAATGAGCATTTATTTTTCCAAATTTGTAACACTTCTCTGGTTCAACATTTGATGTGAACTATTTTCAATTAAATATAGGCATTAAATGATTTTCACGTAATTGCATTCTGTTCTTATTTGAGTTTTTGGAAACTTGGTTGCACTACTTCTACTAAGTATAGTCAAACAAGCGTGCACACACACACACCATTAATTTAACATGCAGTAGAGTAGGTGCTGGATTGCCTTAATGCTGCTGGATTGCCCATGTTGTTGTTTTATGATGTAGGTAGAGGCCTTAGTGTTCATTTTGTTGTGTGTTGTTGTTTTATGTTGTAGGTGGAGGCCTTAGTGTTCATTTTGTTGTGTGTTGTTTTATGATGTAGGTAGAGGCCTTAGTGTTCATTTTGATGTGTGTTGTTGTTTTATGATGTAGGTAGAGGCCTTAGTGTTCATTTTGTTGTGTGTTGTTGTTTTATGATGTAGGTAGAGGCCTTAGTGTTCATTTTGTTGTGTGTTGTTGTTTTATGATGTAGGTAGAGGCCTTAGTGTTCATTTTGATGTGTGTTGTTGTTTTATGATGTAGGTAGAGGCCTTAGTGTTTATTTTGTTGTGTGTTGTTGTTTTATGTTGTAGGTGGAGGCTTTAGTTGGTTCAGAGCCAGTGGAGGGTCCTTTTACCATCACCATCAACGTGTTGGACATTAACAACCACGCCCCCTATTTCAACCAGACAGACTACGCTGGCGTCGTCAAGGAACACACCCCCGCAGGTCTGTCTGTCTGTGTGTCTGTCTGTCTGTTGTTGACCACAGGTAGGATAGGTCCATGCTGCTTACACCACATCCTGACTCTGCCATCAATCCTGACTCTGCCATAATCCTAGCTCGGTCATAAATCCTGACTCGGCCATCAGTATGACACAACATGAACCGGGATTGATAGGACCAGGCAACGTTTGTCCACCGCGCCGCAACTCACAGTCTGCTTGAAAGACCTGGGTCCCTAACAAACCCCAAATAAACTGTGTGTGTGTGTGTGTTGCAGGTGTTCCATTCATGCGTGTATTTGCTACTGACCTGGATGACCCTCATTCGCTCAATGCTCAGCTGAAATACACCCTGGTCTCCCAGATCCCCAACAGAGACAACGTACTGCTGTTCCAGATGGACGGCAACACAGGGCAGATCTCTACTACTACTGATGGTAACACACACAGACTCACCCCCCCCCCCCCCCCCCCCCTTTCTGGAACCCCCTAGAGGGCACACACATGGATAATTAGGCCATGGTCTCGGATCTGTAATCTCACACCAACTCAGATTATCAAAATGTCAATCTAATGCTCCGGATGAACGTGCATCCGATTAACACATGCTGAGTATCAGATCGAGTACGTCACGATGTGTCCCACTAAAGCTGCGTGTGTGTGTGTGTGTGTGTTCCGGCAGGAGAGCGCCTGCTGAAGGCCAGAGACAGTGTTATTTCTTCCAGAGGAGGGGACATCAGTGATTCCCTGAAGAGCAAGTTTGATGAGTACTGCAAACCTGTCCAGGAAATCCCCTATGACCTCAACCCCTTCTACAGCTGTGTATTAAGGGCAGGTAGGTGGGTCCCTCACTGCACTTACTACATTGTACTGAAATTCAGAGAGGATCGAGAAAACACGAGTGGGACAGAAAAATTCTGCAAAGAGGTCAGAAATGGAAAAAAGAGGGCAGGACACAGATGCTCTGAGAGAAAGAAATATGCCAGAGAGGGATGGAGAGAGAAGGAGAGAGAGACTGGGGGTAGAGAGATGGAACAGTGAATAGGGAGAGATGGAGAGAGAGAATGAGAGAGAGGCAGATATATGGAGGTAGAGAGAAGGGAATGGAATGGAGAGCGATATATAGTGAGTTAGAGATAGAAAAGGATATGTGTGGATGGGGAGTAAAGACTGATTGAGGGATTGAAGCTGATTGAGAGATAGAAGCCTGGTGAGCAGAAGCTCTTATACAAACAGCTGATGATGAGCCCATCTGTTGCTTTTGACCTAATCAGCATGACCTCTAACCACTGACCTCATGTTTGAATCCCACTGGTGTCCAGTGGTGAAAATATTACGTGTCAAAATAGGAGGAGGGTGCTTACATTTGTCTTGTTTCACACATGTACAGTGGATTGACTTGTAAACTATTCAGACCTGTTAACTCTTTCTACACTTCGCTATGTTACGACCCTATTCTAAAATGGATTTAATAGAGTTTTTTTACACATTTTACACCAAGAGAGAATGGGGACTTCCTGGTTACTGGTTGGATGTTCTGCCTGCTAGGCTCCCTGTCAGCCGCTGGTAAACTGTGTTTGACCAGAGTTCGAAAGACAGCAGACACATGGGAAATGTATCATTATTGGACACATGGGGCTCAGTGGTCTCTTTCTCTGTGGTGTCTGTGGACTGACTGGGAATGGGCCTGTGTCTTCCTCTGTGGTGTTTGTGGACTGACTGGGAATGGGCCTGTGTCTTCCTCTGTGGTGTCTGTGGACTGACTGGGAATGGGCCTGTGTCTTCCTCTGTGGTGTCTGTGGACTGACTGGGAATGGGCCTGTGTCTTCCTCTGTGGTGTTTGTGGACTGACTGGGAATGGGCCTGTGTCTTCCTCTGTGGTGTCTGTGGACTGACTGGGAATGGGCCTGTGTCTTCCTCTGTGGTGTCTGTGGACTGACTGGGAATGGGCCTGTGTCTTCCTCTCTGGTGTCTGTGGACTGACTGGGAATGGGCCTGTGTCTTCCTCTGTGGTTGTAGAGTCTCGGAGGCAGAACCCTCTGGATGATCCAGACTTCACCCTGATCGTGCGTGTGGAGGACATGGGCGGGGCATCAGAGAGCGCTCTGATTGGTAACGCAAGGGTTAAAATTGCAGTTCAGCAGAACCTGTGGGTTAACCCCGGTCCAATCATCGTCAAAGAACAGCTGAAGGGGCCGTACCCCATGGAAATCGCCAAGGTAGGACAGGGGTCGGGACCAGGCTCAAAGGATCAATGTTGCTGTACCATTCCTTAACCTTAAAACAACCCCCTGAAAGCTGTGTATGAAGCGCAATTATAAAGCCCGCTGTCTGCCTACCTGCAGGTCCAGTCCAACGATCCCAGCGCCCTCTACAGGCTGGTGCAGAAAGAGCGGGAGCTGAAATTCCCCTTCAATGTCACAGAGGAAGGCAACATTCTGCTGATGGAGGAGCTGGACAGGGAGGACAAGGCTATGGTAATCAGTTACACAACGTCACCCACAACCGTCGTCACCGTCTGCCCATGGAGGGTTTTCCTGAAAATGTTCACGTGCGTGCGCGTGCCTGCGTGTGTGTGTGTGTTCCAGTACATCGTGGTGGTGTTGGCTGAAGACACCTACGGAAATGAGGTAGACCCTCCAATGGAGGTGCAGGTGGTGGTGGAGGATGTGAACGACAACGCCCCAGCCTGTGATCAGGAACTCAGTGTGTTTGAGCTGCAGGAGAATGAACCAGCAGGTAACTGCCAAGTCTGTGTCTGTGTGTGTGCGTGTGTGTGTGTGCGTGTGTGCGCGCGCGTGTGTGTGCTAGGACATTTCATTGATCCTGAGGTGTTTACTACTGTATCCACGTGTGATGTCAGCCAGCAGCACAGTTTGAAAGGTAACTGTCCGGTGTTGGGACTATGTACTGGGGATATGTTCTAATGTCTGGGGTAGCGTTGCTACGATGTGTTGCAACATCCAGGTATGGCGTATGCAGCGTATCATTGATCATGTAACGTCTGTGATTGGCTCCTCTGGGTTCCAGAAAGTACCGTGGGGGATCTGTTGGTGCATGATGCCGATGACCCTAACACGCTCAACGCCATGCTGGAATACTCGCTGGTATCCCAAACCCCCTCCTCCGTCTTTTCCATTGATAGCATCACCGGTCGCATCAAGGCCAAGCAAGTGCTCCGACGCAAAGACGCAGCCGAGTACCAACTCACTGTCAGAGTAAATGACCCAGGTACACACTTACACACACACCCACTTCACCTCGGTCCCACTGACTGAAGGACGAAGACACCCGTTTTCTTTCACGGTTCCTCAGTTATTCCTGTGTCTTTGTCAGCTTTCAGCACAGAGTGTACGGTCCTCGTCAAGGTCATCGACATCAACAATGAGCTCCCCATCTTCCAGAAAAATGACGTGAGTCTGACCCCCCCCCCCCCCCCCCGTGACACTTCAGACGGTACTGGTCGTTGACCTCTGACCTTTCATGCCGTATCCCTCTCTCTCGTGGTCTGTGTGTGTGTAGTATGGTCATCACAGCTTGCCTGAGGACACGGCTGTAGGCCACACCCTGCTCACAGTGAAGGCCACGGATGCTGATGATCCCGGGACGGGAAGCTCCCGCATCGAGTTCCACATCACCACCGGCAACCAAGACGAGGTTTTCGCCATGGAGACTGACGGCAATGGGGAGGGCAGGCTGGTTGTTGCCAAGGTAACCTCATAACCAAAGACAGTTTTTTGACGCAGGTTTGTGATGAAGATGACCCTGATCGAGGTATGGGGTCACTACTAAAGCAAAGTTCCACCAGCAAACCCTGAAAGAAATCCTCAGAAACGCTTCTACTTTGCTCCGGAATCATCATAGGTCTCTGTGTCACCCCCCCCTCCCCCCCACCCCCCCCCCCTCCCCCTCCAGCCTCTGGACTATGAGACGTCATCCTCCTACAATCTACAGATTGATGCTCGTAACCCGGAGCCCCTGATAAAGGGTCTAGTATACGGAAACACGTCCTCCTCACACGTGTCGGTGGCCATTGTGAATGTGGACGAGCCTCCAGCGTTTGACCAGGACATCCTTGAAGTCGCCGTTCTTGAGAACACCACAGGGGGAGCGACGCTGCTTAAAGTGGACGCCAAGGACCCGGAGGGCAACGAGATAAGGTCAACACGCGACGAGTGCGACTGGCGGCGGGGCTTTTGTTATGGCTGTGTGTTTTGTGTTGTGCTGTAACTGTCTGTGTGTGTGTGTTTGTGCGTGTGTGTATACTTTAGGTTCAAGTTGGAGGGAGACACTAATGGTTGGCTAGAGATTGATCCTGCAACAGGAGAGATAAAGCTAAAGGCTAAAGCCGTTCTGGACAGAGAGAAGGTGGAGGCCTTCGACTTTAATGTTGTCGCCTTTGAGAAAGGTGAGGAATACACACGTGTGTGTATATCTATACAGTATACAGTACATGTAGATAAACAGCTCCGGAAGAAATTAAGAGACCACTGCACCTTTTTCTTTCCTTTCAAAAAAAGTCAAAAAGGAAGGTTTTGAGTGAGGAACAGAAAGGTTAAAATTAAGAGACCACTGCAAATTGCTAAATGCTTCCATACCTCACTCAAAATGTAATTTTTTCCAGAGCTGTATGTACTTATCACATTCGTTCAGTGACTCACACATAATGTTAGTTTTTGAAGTTAGAGAAAATAAAATATCCACAATGAACAGGGTTCTTTAGACATGTTCTTGAACCTCTCCACCCTCAGCCAATCCAGACCAGTCCTCAGAGCATGTGGTGTCTGTGAGGCTGCTGGATGTGAATGACAACGTCCCCAAGCTGACAGAGAACCAGGGCTTCGTCTGTGTGAAAAACCCCAAGCCTCTAATCCTGACAGCCCAGGACCCAGACGCCGCCCCTTTCGGAGCACCCTTCACTTTCAGCCTGCCCAAGAAGTCTCCCAACTGGGACCTAATCACCCTGGACGGTACACACATTGCACTGGAACACCACGTCTTTAGGGGTCACCACCCGTTTCATGTCCTCTCGTGCTGATCTTAGGTGGCCTTTTCTCTCTCATAGGTACCTCCGCTAAACTGACCCTGAAGAGACCTCCCAGTGAAGATAAGACATTTCTCCTCTCCATCGGCGTCAAAGACAACGCTGGCGTGGGTGTCCAAAATAAGTTAGAAGGTGAGTTGTTACAGCCAGGGGTGTGTGTGTGTGTGTGTGTGTTTGAACATATCAGTGTGTAGCTAAGTGTATTTGTCTCTCCCGACAGTGCGCGTGTGTAACTGTACAGATCTGGGACACTGTTTAATCGAGCCGTCCACTCATGAAGGCAAGTTAGGAGTACCCGGCACACTGGGCATCCTGTGTGGAACTCTGGGATTCATCGGTAAGTTACCGGCTTTGCTGTTCACTAGTTCTGTCCCCTGATGCTCACTAGTGCAGTCACAGGGTGTATACTAACGCTATCATGGGCAGCACATTAATAAGGTGGAATGTTAAAATCAAATAACTAAAGAGCTCCCTTACAAACGAGAAATGAATTGATACTGCAGTAAAACAAAATCTTGTCTAGCTTTTTACAAACAAGTTGTATTTGTGATCGATTTTAGTTGTTGGTATTTTTACCTCTTGGAAAGACTTAGTTACACAATTATGAGATATTTTACTTCTAACTTACTGAATTATTGACTGTTACTAACTGTTGATGTGACTTCCTTTTCAGCGTTGATGCTAATCATCGTATTCTATCGTATGAAAAAGGAGGACCAGAAGAAAGCCCTGCATGTTGGAGACACTGACGCTATCCTCTAGGAACACATTAGATAACATGTATCTATCTAGATTGTTATTTTATTGGTATTTTTAAAAATGATATTTACTTTTGATTGGTGGTCAGCATATCTGCATAAACAACATGGTCTGGTAATAATCATATTCAACTAAATAACTTATTCCCTCTTAGTATTGTACAACGTAGACTGCCTGCTATGCTTCTTATAGTTGTTTAGATTGTTGCTTAGAAATGTCGGACAATTGCTCAATGTTAGCCTTATTTGTGAGGTTTCTTTATCGTCTTAATTATGTTTTCGATGTACTGATATAGGTGCAGACCAAAGGCTACATTTGGAGGATTCCACCACTTTCAATAATCCCTGTTTACCCCTGTGCATTAACATTAGGCACACCTACTGTGAATTGTGTACATTTGTTTGGAGAATGTCTGAGTGTGTACAAAAGGGTGTTTCATTGAGGGGTGTTTATATCTGAAAGTTTATATCTGAATAAAGGAACTATCTGGACCTACTGCTATTCACATTATTTTTCAAATGACGCTTTGGACTGAGACGGAAATACGCGGGTGTGTATGTCAGTTGATGAAGTTGATGTAATGTTGCTGCTTTAGGGACAGAATACACAAAATCGACACAAAGTTGACAAAATAATTTACAATGGGTGGTCAGCATATAAGACCATGTGATATGAGCCATGAGTAAATCTTACACATTAATTTACAGTTCATGAACAGATCCACTGATCCAGGATATGCAGCAGTGTAGTGTTTTTGGGAGCAGTATAGTGCAGGATATTTTGGAGGTAGCTTTATGAGGTAAATATTGCCAGTTGCTAAAGGCCACAGAATGGGAAAAGATTTGCAGGATTGTTTCGGTAATAGCTGACCTTGCCTGCCATCACACTGCCACAGAAACAGTGGGACAGTGGTGAACATCCTTGGGCTGGGGTCAGCAAAGATCCTGCCTGCACGCTTCTTCCACTGCACTCAAGTACAGTGGCAAACTGGAGCTAGGCCCTCATTAACAGAAAAGATCTGATGTCATACATATGGAGAACTCGAATGTCTGTGTATACAGAGCATGACTTAAGACCTTTCTTTTGCAGACCTATGTAGGAGAAGCAATTCTAACCGTCCTAAACCGTGCCTCAGCTGTGTCTCAGAAGCAGCGAACCTAGGCTCCACATCGGTTGCCAATATCAATAGCAGGAACCACGTTAGAAGAAAATATGGTTGTGTCGTTTCAAAGAAACATTTGCCAAAACAGTCACTCAAATTGTGGCGGAATAAATTCAACCACACAACGACTCACATTGTTACAAGACCAAGGACAGTATATGCTGTCAGAGAGAAAAAAGTTGCTCTGTATTTGATGTCCAGTATACACCAATAAAAAAACCACAACAAGAAATGTCAGGTACCCAGTACTTCCTACTGCAACATCACTACCTTTGTTTTAAACAGACAACCAGTGATCTAAAGTTGACATAATGTTTTACACATTGTATTCAAAATTACATATTTTTTTCTTGTTATTCTGTCTCTCACTGTCCAAATCAACCTACAATTAAAATTATAGACTGATCATTTCTTTGTCAGTGGGCAAACGTACAAAATCAGCAGGGGATCAAATAATTTTTCCCCTCACTGTACACTCACTGCAAAAAGCTAACCAGCGAGCTAGGATCTAGAGGGCTCAAGCGTGAGAAAACAAGATAAGCTCGCTACAGCTCCGAATTAGTGACATATACTTAAACACTCTAGAAGGCCTTGAGTATTACAATTGTCCCACCTATTACAAGACAATCTGTGATTGGTTGATTCTACTGTCATTCCAAAATGCCGCTCTATGTCAGTGAAGTTGGTTGGGGACTTCATTTTAAAGCCTAAGGGCCTAGCCAATGAGCATTGAGCACAGCTAGATAGTTTCTACCAAGATACTACCAAAGAAAATTTCTGATTGGATATTTTTTCTCTTGGATATTAACCCTTTCAGTTACCTTTTTCAGTTTCTGTTCCATGGTTTCAAGGATTATTTGTCAAATGAACCAAACAACACAGCGTCATCCTGCACAATTACATTCTTGTGACATGGCACCCGACAACTACACCGTGAGAGTTAAGAAGAAGTGCATATAAGCAAAAATATAGCTAGACAGAAAATAATAAAATAAAGCAACAATATACATAATTCTGTACACTAGCAGCAATCTGGGTTTTATTATTGATATAGCAGCAATGTGGGTAGTATTTGAACATTTAGATATAACAAGTATGGCAGTAATATACACCAATCAGCCATACCATTATGACCACTGACAGGTGAAGTGAATAACACTGATAATCTCGTTAGTGGGTGGGATATATTAGGCAGCAAGTGGACATTCTGTCCTCAAAGTTGATGTGTTAGAAGCAGGGAAAATGGACAAGTGTAAGAATCTGAAAGACTTTGGCAAGGGCCAAATTGTAATGGCTAGACAACTGGGTCAAAGCATCTCCAAAACTGCAGCCCTTGTGAGGTTTTCCTGGTCTGCAGTGGTCAGTACCTATCAAAAGTGGTCCAAGGAAGGAAAAGAGGTGAACCAGCAAATTGTTGGGCTCAAATTGTTGAAAACGTTAATGCTGGTACTGATAGATAGTTGTCAGGGAAGCCCAGTGGTCAAGACGGCAGGGAAGCCCAGTGGTCAGGACGGCAGGGAAGCCCAGTGGTCAGGACGGCAGGGAAGCCCAGTGGTCAGGACGGCAGGGAAGCCCAGTGGTCAGGACGGCAGGGAAGCCCAGTGGGCTAGATGTCAAGGTAACCCAGTGGTCAGGACGGCAGGGTAGTCCAGTGGACAAGACGTCAGGGTAGCCCAGTGGACTAGATGTCAAGGTAACCCAGTGGTCAGGACGGCAGGGTCCCTTTTTTGTGGTTGTCTTGCTGTTACCACTCCAGTGCACCTGTTGCCCCAAAATAGGTGACAGTGATTCACAATTGCTTATGCTTCCTAACTGGACTGATTGATTTCCCTGAGGTTTAATTGACAGGGTGTTATACTGTAATGATTCCAAGTTCCATAAAAACATTTGAGCAGTGTATTTCCAAACCGCTTTTGCCTCAGCAGCACCATTATATCTAATTTAATAATTGTATGTCCTTGTCTCTGCAACAACTCCCAACAATACACCGTCATACTTTTATTTTACTCATTATTTTACCATTGTTTCATACATTTTCATGATTGAGATCTTGTAATTTGTATTAATGTTGATCCTGATATTATACTTACGGTTGTATTTCTCATCTTTTATTATTGTATTTGTTTAGGCACCTTGGAATACACAGGGTAAAATATAATGTGCAATAGAAATGTGGAATTTATTGGAGCTGAAGGATGAGTCACGTCCGATGGAAGGAACGAGAGAGAGAGATTGAAGAATGAAAGCATTTTCCTAAAGTGCTGAGGGAATGAAAGCATTGTGGTCGACTTCAACTCAGGACAATGAGGCCGCCTCCCGCTAACGCTCTCTTCTTTCTCTGATTCACCCATGTGTGGGAACATGCAGCAGAGCAACAGCCGTCTGAGGGTTTGAACTACATGTGCTCGGGGACAATACAGTCTGTGAAACACATTTCCAGAAACATGGGAATTCACATGTCACACATTGAATGCCAGTAAGCGGTTACTGTGGTCGAGGTTGGGCGAGAAGTTTTGAATTTCTTTTTAAAATGTAATCTAAAATGTGTATAAACAGGTGTCTGACAACCCATCACACAACATCGTACTGAGCTGGTAGTCCCCAGAAACAGCAGACAAGATCACTGGTTAAGTGGCTCCACTATTTGGCCATTATTTTACAATTTCTTCGTATTTGTTTTGGCTTATGATCTCTTAATTTGTGTTAATTTCTATCCTGATATCATATTTGCATTGCGTTATTCATTTGAACTTTTATTATTGCATTTTAAGCACCTTGAAATACATTGTGTAAGAGATTTGCAATGTAAGTTTGCTTTTAATAGAACTGAAGAATGAGTCGTGTCTGATGAAGAAAATGAGTTAGAGACTGAGGGAAGAATGAACATTTTCAAAAGTGCTGGGACAATGTAAGCAATGTTTTTGGTTTTAATTCGGAATGAATTTGTTTTTTTACGTAAGTGTTTAGGGCAAAAGTTACAATTGGGGTTGTGGGTAGAAGTTGGACTACCGGTTAAGCTTAGTGTTAGTGTTAAGCATTAAGACTTGGCACATTTTTATCATAACTGTTAGGTTATGGAGGTTAAGATTATGGTTAGGTTAAGGTTAGAAAAATATTTAAGTTTAGGGTTAGGATTAGCACTGCCCTTAATTTTCTTAAGGGCAGTGAACTGTGGTGTCTCCATTTAGATAGCTTAGTAAATGTATGTGGGAATGCGTGTGTCTGGACAGAGAAACAGAGTGAAGTTTAGCTTTCAGAGCTCAGAGTGAATCTCTGAATCAGCCTTGTTTACTTCTGGGTCTTCTCTGTTCCCGTAACCAGGCAACACGTTCCACAACAACAGACCCAAACACACTTGTTACAGTGTGAGAGAAACAGAAGGGAAAATCCATGTTAGGATTGCTGTTGTTACTCAAAGTGTAGCTTCTCACGACCATCTGACCATCGACTGACCTCTGACCCACACAACACATGTCCTCAGGCAGGCCCTTAGAGGATATTTATGCACATGTGAGCGCGTGTTTATTCGCTTGTTTGTGTGTGCACGTATGAGAGAGCTTCACATCTACATGTACACGTGGGGACCCAAAGACACACAAAGATAGTGGCTGGTCCCCACTAGGCAAAATGGTATTTTAACTGAACAGTTAGGTTTAGAGGCAAATTTTCAATTGAGCATAGTGTTATAATTAAAAGGATTCAGGTTAGTGTTAGTGGGGCGTTAGGGCAAGTTTCTAGGCATTAGGGTTCAGTTTAGGCTTAAAAGTTATTACATTATTGAGGTTAAGTTTATGTTTATGTTTATGTTATGGTTAGGCAATTGGGCATAGGTTTAGAATTGGGCTCACTTTGTGGTTTAGGCAATAGTAGTTAGGTGTAGGCATTAGAGCTAGGTGAAGTTTAGGCCTCAGGTTCCCACAGGATTGATAACAAATGTGTACAAACTAGTATACCAATGGCAAATCAGGAAGTGAGGAAATTTTGCTGATACTCCCTGCCGATGAAGCCATTTGAGTTGTGAACACGTGAACAACAAAGCCATCAGCAGGTCTCTGCCAATAAGTCCTACAGGATTGTATTTTAAATAGTGGCAATGACCTTCTAATAGCCATCTCAGGAAAGCACAGTTTTAAATTGATGTAACATATGCATGTAAAGGAGTTGACAGGTGTATATACAGTAGTATATTCAAAATGTCTGGATGGGAGCTATAATCCAGTTACTATACAAACAAAATGCTTGGAATTACAGCAGGCCTGGCTTCTAAACCTGTAAAGCCTGCATGTGAATGTAGTTGAAAAGTCCATTTGCCTTGTGGACCTATGACCACGCCAATCTTCAGGAGGGATCAGACAACAATGTGAAGTTCCAACCACTTAAAATGGCAGATGCCTTCAATGAAAACATCTATGCTTGAACATTTCCTCTCGGTTATGTCCTCTAACCATCCTTATGTGCAACACTAACATACACCAACACTGATACTCGGTTTAGCAAGACACAAATGACACAAACCTTTTATAGCTGTTTTTATGAGGAACTGGATGTATTTTAACACTGTCTGTACTGCCTATACTTTTCCTTTGTCTTTATGTTACATGGGTTCTGTTTATTGTCTGAACCCTCTCACTGAAGTGGTGGAGTGAATCTCTCCCTTTCCAGGAGCAAAAGCACAACACACAGCCAAAGCTTAGCAAACCAGCATCTGTAAAATCTCCTTTACATGTAACAGTACTTGAACATGACACTGCCAGAGCAATTCATGGTAATGACACGGACGGCAGGTACTGGCAGACAGTGTGCACTGAAAAGACACCCTGGGACATTTGGGCCAAGACAAGACACACTTTTTCTTTGCATTGCATTCAGCATAGAAATATTATTGTCATATTGTTGACGTTTCAGCGTGTTTAGACGGGATGGTACATTTGTTCGTCTGCATTGGGTTTCACTAGGATGATGTGATTAGAATTAACCAAGGACTTTTCATCTGTGTAAGGGGGCTAGTGTCTAAACCAGCTTCTCAAAAACACATCTGTGCTACAGCAACTGTCAGTAGTGGAACGTCAGCAGAATATCAATCATGAAAGAGATATTTGTTTTCTCCCCTCCTAGATTTGTAACGTCACTCCTTTAAAGCGTCTCCTGCCAATCCATTCTGATTATCACAGCGCCAGATGGACCCAACCGAGGACAATAGCACATACACCGGCCGGTGATTTCAACTGTGTTTCCAGGCCACCAACCCAGGACTCTCCAGAGTGTTACAAGGTAAGGTAGTCCTGTCCAATATCTTTACAACCTCCCTGGCTGAGGGTGAGACAATATGCATCATGTGGACAAGAATCCTGAGCACTGTCAGTATGCTGCCATCAAGTCTTAACTTACAGCAGGAGTCACAAAGTGCTTGTACACATGCCCAGCCTAAAACCCTGAAAAGCAAACAACAAGAGTCAATGTACAGTGGCTAGGAACAACTCCCTGGTAGTGTCCAAAATGAGGACGATTTCAATGATGCAGCTGAACCCTCGCCTACTGATTTCAATCACCCTTCATTTACTGTAGGTATGTGTGAAGAGATGCTTAATATGCACTGTTGAAAACAGAGCCAACATGCTCGGAGGCACACTGTGTGTGGATACTGTCTGGATATGCATTGCAATATCTGAATTCACACTTTATGTATGACCTTATGTATCACAACCTCAGAGTTCATTATTAAATAGGCAACGCACTGTGACAGAGAAAGATACCATAGAAAATAAAGAAGAATATATTCAGTTTTAAATAAAAGCTTGGTGGTTGATATGATCCTTTTCGTTTTATTACCAAGTAGGGCCAGGAAGTCGTAGGCCGAGACACGTCCTATGATACACACATTGCCAAGCTGTTCTGTTTACAGGACATTTTCGCCTGCCAACGCACAAGATGTGGCACATTCCTCAGGTAAGAACTGTGATTGCACTTGCAGATGCCCACCTAGCACAAGGGGTCACTAAAGTGCAACCAGATCAAGCAGTTCCTTCCAACTCTATGCTCTGAGCCCCATGGACTTTTTGTAATGACCCTCATGCCTTCAAAATAAACATAACTTATACAACTAGTTTGCATAACTGTGTGAAGCAGAATGAGAATGGAGCAAAGAAAGAAGACCAGAAACTGCAATTTGTCTTGAATGTGTCTAGCATCATGAAATCAGGAGAATAACAAGACAATTTGGATCACAGTGTTGTGTCAGAAAGCTGGGTTCCTGTCAAAAGTCATGAGTCTTCCAGCAGGACAATGACCTCAGACACACTTCAAAAAGCACTCAGGAATAGTTCAAGACAAAACACTGGACTGTTCTGAACTGTTCTGAGTCCAGATTTAAATCCCATTGAAAACCAGTGGAGAGGTTTGGAAACAGCAGTTCAGATGCACACTTACAATCAGGGAGAACACAAAAACAGTGAAATAAAGAATTGTGAACACCGAATACACTGGGAAATGTTCACTTATTTTTAGAGACAATTGTGAGCAATAAGGAAAGTGCACTTAAGGTCACGACTGAATGTATAGTGAAAGGAGATGGATGGTGAATCACAGCATAATCTACCCAGTATAATTTTTGCGTATTGGTTACGATTAGTGAAAAATATATTCTGACATTTTCATTTTGTATAGCTAGGTTGGTGTTTGCGTGTGCAGAGCAGCATTATAGTTGAGTCATGGGACGACATTGTAACATCCCAGAAAGACCCTCCTCCACTGTGTCCCTGTTCCACTGGGGAAGAACAGGATGTGACTCGTCCCATGAGGGACAGGCCCACGCACACTGACACGACAGAACATCCACTTGTTTACAATAGGATGTTGTTCTGTACTAGCAGCGGGTGTCAGGGCTCACCGAGGCAACTCCAGTCAATAAAAATTACCTCCTGCTGGTGTTGTTAGTAATGAAGGAGTACAAGTTCACTTTCCTCAAGTGTATTTGTAGGAAATACCCAGTTCTCCACTCCAGGCAGGAGTGATGCGTGAGTGTCCCGGAACGGAGCAACGGTTCCCGTAAGTCAGTCTCTCTCAGACTGCATGGCCCCACTCCTGATTCCCATGTGGAGCCCAGTAGGAACGTTCTGGAAAAAGGGGACAATACTGCCCTCCAACCCATATATGCCTGGTCTCATCCAACCATTGGTCGAACCTGTACTGTATAATAAACTATATGCAGGTATTGGCTACTGGACATGTTTACTTTTACCAGACTCATGTGAGGAGTAGAGATCAGAATTGATGGTTACCGTCACCTTGATAAAAAAATAATCATGTAACAAAAACAGTCCAATAACACCTGATCAAACAAAATGCCCCCTAAAACACCTTTCCTTTCCAAACACAATCTGACTTAATAGATGCCAGCGGGACATTATGAACACATAACCCCTATCAAAACACGTGTTATGTCTCCTCAGAAATAGGGTAGGACATCGTTTGGGGGCTGGCTACTCTTGTCTTAGTGAGAGCAGTTCTGTACTCAGACAACTAGGGCCATCTAGTGGCTAATTTTCCAAATGTTGCTTAGCAACTTGTCTCCCACACGCCTCTAGTTGAGATTTGCTATGAGTTGTGTTCTTTTTGCCGCTCTCCCATGGAGGCCACTTTTGTCAATCACCCAGGCTGTTGTTGCAGTACCCACAGTGTCTCCCAGCTCTGCCCTGGAAGACTGGAACTCATTTGGAGTTGCCACGGGCCTCTTGGTGGCCTCCCTGAAGAGTGCCCTTCTTGCCTCGATACTTCATTTTTGTGGATGGCCTGTTCCAGACTGATTCAGTTGTGTTCTCTCTATTTCTTAATGATAGACTTTGCTCTCCTCTGAGTGATATTCAATGGAAATGTTCTTCTATCCCACCCCTTATTAGAGCTTTAGAAGATCCCTGTTCAGGATTTTGCTTTGAATTTTCCTTCCTCTTCTTGATGTATTTTTGTTAGGAATTATTCTAACCAATTGTGGGGCCTCACAGAGACAGGCGTGTTTAACCTGAAATAATGTGAAACACCGTAATTGTACACAGGTGAACTCAATTTAACCAATTACATGACTTCTAAAGACAAATGGTTTCAACACAGTTAGTTCAGGTGTGTTATAGCAAAGAGCGTGAATACTTACGCCAGGGGTTCCCAAACTTTTTTGGCCAACGGCCCCATTCCGATATCTAAACATTCAACCAATGCGAAGAAAATGTATACATTTGTTTTTGTTTTTTTTTAGGCTAGGAGAGTTGTAAAACCCCCGACCCCATTTTCATATCATGTGACCACACATGGGGTCACGACCCCTAGCCTGGGAACCTCAGACTATGCAGTCAATTATTTTCTGTTTTATATTTGATATTTAGAACAATTTCCAGATTTTATTTTTCACTTTGACATGGTCTTTTTAGTACAGATCTGTGGCAAAAACTAATTAAATTAATTTTGATTTAATGTCGCAACAAAATGTGAAAAGTCCAAAGGGTGTAAAATCCTTTGAGAGCCACTGTAACTCTGATTCAGGCGTACACAAATTAAACCTAAAATCAATAGGGCATTGTAGTTGTACTATCTGCCGAGTGGTTTGGAAAGAGGCTGAGCTGTAACTGCACTGACTTGTCTGCTGTTGCCGCGCGTGTGACTAGAAGAATCTGTCAGAGAATCTTACGCTGACCTAACCTGACCTCAGACACACACACACACACACACACACTGCAGTGAAACTTGAGACCTCGCTGGCTGACCTCTGAGTGGACTGACCTTCTGAGAGCACTGCGGACATAGTCTGGTCTTACCACATTCCAGGGCTGTGGCGGAAGACTTAAAGAGGAACCGCAAGAAGTGCATAGCCCGGCAGCAATACCAAAAGACGGGCAAAACCAAATGTAAAGCACCAATTCTAAGTCATCCGGCTTAAAGCAATCTGCTACATCGGTGGTTTTAAAATCTTTCCTCCGTGAACTCTGGATAATTCAAGTGTGTTGGAGCCATAATTCAGCTCACCACATTCAGCTATTCAAAGGTTTAATAATTAGGACAAGTTGCGTCTAGTGTGCAAGTTCTGGAATAGTTCAAATACACAGAATGGCTAAAAGTCCCTGAAGAGAGGTTGGAGAATCGCAGTCCTGAATGACTATTGTTAATAGGCGTTTTAAGTATTGATTGTTTTATTAAAACAACTACAAAACTTTACAGCTTAAAACAATATAGATACAGTACATACCAGTCACATATATGTGGATAAATACCTGTGACATTAAAAGCTGCATAAATAACCTTTTGTTTTCAGCCCTGAGTCCAGACAGACAATGACCTTCAGCATTACATTTTCACTTTTCCTAAATATACACCACCCAGAGGATATACAACCTCATATCATACACAACCCTTATTTGGCTTATAAGAGCCTACTGTACTGCCAAAACAGCATGGTTAGTGTCCTACCAACAATGACTAAGGCTGGGATTCAGTCAAATCCATCAAAGCAATCTTTACAGTGTTTTCATTTAGAATAGTCATCCCGTGCCCGGACACTTCTAATTCTGCAAATTGAATGCAGACATTTGAAGCGGTCACCCTGGTAGCAATCAGGATAGCACCCAAAACCAGTTAGAGTTAATTTGACCATTGGAAAGAGCAACTGCATAAATACGGCAGTGTGGGTTGGAGTGAATTGAGCCCTAAGTGAGCCACTGCTTTTGCAACTCCTGGAGGTTTGGCATGACATGGCAGAAGATTGTAACAGAAGCAAATTGGGCTACCCAGGCTAGCAATGATTTACAATGAAAAACAAGAGCAAATAGAGATGTTATAAAATACACACTTGTTCATTTATTATTCTGGGGTCTTTAGGACTTTCTGCAAATGACAGATTCAGTTGAAGTGCCTTGCATGAGGGCACAACAGAATTGATTTTTTCCTCCACCATGTTGACTTGGGGATTCAAACCAGTGACCTTTCAGTTACTAGCCCAATGCTAACAACTTAACTATATGCCACCTGAGGGAAACAGAATAATGCAATAAAAAAAGCAGGTTACATTAAACCTGGAGTGCTGCATTATACTGTCAGGTAGCTAATCCTCTTTCCTTTCCATGATTGACAACAAAACCATTTGCTTTGTTATCAAGATAAAAAAATATTTTTCAAAAAAACATGTGCAAAACAAATGTCTGGAAGCTCTTCGCGGCCAATCTGTAATTAACTTGTAATTTAAAAATAATAAAACATCCTGATCTACGATAGAACACAGACAGACTGCTATGTAACAGCAGAACCATGTTATAGAGCCAGAATGGAGGCCAGTTGCAGATCTAAAGCAGAGTAGATGCGGCAACTGCACACCGTAGAGCCACAGCTGCGATATGGTAGTGTGCGGGGCATCTGAAATAGTCTCATCTCAACTAAGAAGGCAAGACTGCCACTGCATCATTTATGCAATGCTCAGACAGCTGTGATGTTAGTTGTGATGCTTCAAACTCTTGGCACGAACGCCTCCTTTGGACAGAGACTGTACAGATTCCATGCACAGAAAAGCATGGGGCAGGTTGGCAACGTCATCCAATATCCATTGAATATTTCAAGACCTATACTCTAAAAAGACCCAATGTGCCTTGAGGTTCAGAAAGCATTTCAAATTATCTATATTCTTTAGTAAATGTAACCAGGACCGTTTGCTCACATGTGTATCAGTACACATGATTGAACACACCTCTTCACTGACAATCCATAAACAGTCTTGTGCGAGTCTCTTGTGCGTTGGGTAAATTAAAGGATAGACCTAAACGGTGGGTCTTTAGCAAGTCCTCAAATCAGTTTTTTTTCCCCCTTCTTCCTCTTTAAAAAGTAAACTTCCTGTTCATGTCTGCACTCCCCCTCTCATAGACTGGGTTGGCTCAGGACTTCTCCCCCTGGCGCTGGTGTCCAATCACGTGAGGGTTGAACTGGGTGATGATGATGGTGATGTCATCGCGGTACATGCGGGCCAGTTCCTCAGGCAGAGACAGCATCTTGGACAGGGTCTCGTGGTCTATTGCTCCAAACTCATTGTTGCCCACCGCGTGGCGGATCAGGTGGGTGGCAGCGTTCTGGTCCTGGAACACTAAGGAGGCTCTGGCCTTCCTCTCGGCCAGCAGCCCGTGCATCTGTCCCAGGGTAACATGGTAGCCCCCCACTGTGAGGGGCTGCCGCTGATGGACTCCTGTGAGATACTCCCCTACGATCCGGACCACTTCCTGCCGGTGAAGAGTCTCCCACAGTCCATCTGTGCCCAGAACCTGCGGGGAGGAGAGACAAAGAGCCGTAATAAGCAACCTCTACCTCAGACATAGGTACCCTTCCGCAAAACACAATCCAGGTTTTCGGCTGCAGAGCATAACTGAACTGAATGAAGACCAACTGTTATCAATCAATCCGCTGATCGGTCGTCTCACCAGGAATCTGTCCTGGGGTCGTAGGCGGTGGTGGGTAATCTCCGGCTCGGCTGTGAGGTACGGGGGAGTGTGGTAGTTGGGAGGGATGAACTTGGTGTGCTCGTTCTCGTGGAGCTGGTCCGGTCCCGACTCCAACACCGCCCGCTGCAAGTCAATGCTCCACTTGAACTTCACGTCCCCGAAGGCCCGGAAAGGCATCAGCAGGCCCAGCAGCCGGTCCTGACCCGGAGGGGGGGGGGGGGCACGAGCGCGTTTTAGACTTATTGTGTGCGACCAGCCGCCACTTATTGTGTGCGAAGCCCTCCCCACGCTGAACAGCGCTCACCTGCCGCACTACTGTGCTCCTCTCGGACGGCGGGTGCTCCCCCTGAATGCGGGCCACCTCCTTCTCGTTCTGAGCGTTGTGGTCATTGGAGAGCGTGTGGACGCTGAATGAACCATCTTCCTCCTGGACCCCCAGGACAGCCCGGCCATCGCCAGTGTTTGCTATATACCTACAGAACCACAGTCATTAGTCAGAGACCGACGGAGCAGACATGGAGAGACCACGGCCCCGGTTTCCATACAGCACAGAATTTAGGCTTAAGATGTTTTTGGAAAACCCGGGCCCGGACAATTCCTATGGGAGCCGAGAAGAGGGGGACAGTGAATACTACTGGAGGACGTACAGGTCATTTCCATCAATGTGAGCCACACAGGCCGTCGCTCCAGAGAAGGCCACTCTCAGAACCCAGTGGTGGAGGAAGGAATTGGTGTCGCCCACCTGTAGAACACAGGACATGGATCAGCACCACACACACCTGTGGCCGGTCACTATGGCAACACAAAGACATTGACAGACAGAGGGCCGCGGGTCTCCAACCTGAGCCTCCAGGGAGAGGTCACTGTCCAGCCTCTTAAAGGCAGTCAACAAGGCCTCTCGGGGCCCGAGGCTCTCCCCTGGACTGGAAGGACAAGCACAATGCTCGGTCAACAACGATAAACAACATCACTTGATGGATCCTCGTTCTCCCATACCTCCTGAGGCACGGCGGTTGCGGTTTGTGCGTGTACCTGCTGAGGTCGATGAGTTCCTGCCAGTATGTTCTCAGGCTGTTGAAGTAGAGTGTCTGTGCCTCCCGGGTGAAGTAGTCGTTTGGGTGTTTGTGCCACTGCAGGATGGGACTGAGAGCCCTGCCGGCCTCCACAGCAGTCTCCAGCTCACACAGGGTCTCATGGGGCATCAGCGACATGGCTATGTAATAGAACAGCCTCTCGCTCAGCGCCTGAGAAAGAGACAGGTGGATGGTTCTTTCAGTCTGGCTTTCATCCATAATCTTGTGATATATTATGCCCCCCCCCCCCCAGCAGGATTTGAACCCAGGTCTCATGATGACACAGCTTAGGGCGAGACTGTGACTTTTAGGTAGATAATTAAACTGCACATGAAATCTGGCTTGCAGATACAGAAATGAAACCCGCACCTGGGCACAAGCACAGCCGGCATGGCCATCAAAAACCCCCAGCAACATCCCCCGCGTCTGCAGACATGTGGCGGCGCTGCGGCGGTCCTCGATGGGCGCATTGGCAGGCAGCTGGTTACTGTCGAACCCCATTACCGTCGACACGTTCTTACCGTCAAACTCCGGGACCTATAACCCAAGTGCACACAAACACACGGTCACGGTCTCAGCAGTCCTCAAGCCGTGCTTGGTGGGGGGGGTTTACCGACCCCCCTCCTCCTTACCTTGAAGCTGTACTCGTTGGCCTTGAGGATGGAGTTGACCTGAGGGGGGCTGAGGTTGTAACTCTGCAGGCCAGGGCTCCGCCTGTAACCGCGTTTGGGAAAGGCTGGCGGCCATGACGAGGCGCGCTGATTGGACAAAGGGCAGCAGGGCACCTGGGGTTGACACGGTAATAGGGAGGGACCCCAGAGCCTTGCCCGAGGCAGGCTTCTGAACAGCTGTGATGTCACGGGCATGGTGGCAGCACACCCTGGGCACACTCCACCACCAACACACACCTACATAAGATACAGATGGATTTACATGCAGTGAATGAGGGGTCATGGATCCAAGGACATTACTAGTCAACCATCTGTGATAGAGGGTTTTTAAATATACTTACTGAGAGGGGGCATTGGAACAATTGTATGCTGCACAATACTCCATCAGACTCTAGCACTGGCCTGCAAGGTATGTTGCTCCATAAATGACACTTGCACCTCTACAGCGGTCAGCCACAATTAGCTTACTGAATACTGACACGCTACATTATAAATAGTCATGTGAAATGAGTCTGACTTGTCCTACTGAACTAGATTCTCTCGAGGCGCGAATAAACTATCCCTCTCGCTGCCTCTTCATTACGCAATTATTAATCTATCTACTGTAACTTTTTGTAGAGAGATGGGACAATAATTGCCGCTAAATTGTGCGGTAAAAAGAGTATGAGTTGCGGCGAACTACTCAGTAGTAGAAATACCGCAAATGTGTTCATTCTGTAACGTTAACCACGGCCCACCACTGGCTGGGACTGACTCGCTGATGCAGAAGTTGCCATATTGTTTAGCAAAATGTATTACTGTTCAGTTCAGACAATGTTGACTCTTCGTTCTTTGTACATTGATTGAGGCAACATCGGTATCTAAAACACAGTTCGATAGTTAACCATTCCAAACGCAACTCTAACTGAAACCAGCTCAATGGGCTATGCATGAATTTGCCGAGTCGATACTAAGGTGCTGCTATAGCAAGGTCTGGCTAATAGGACTTGATGTAGCTAGCTATGCGTCACCGCCAGGCAGCCAAAAATACCACTCCTCATTCAGTCCTTGTACAAACATGTAAGACAGGGAAGAAATCTAACGAGAGAAAACTAAAACATATGCATGTAGAAAAACATAGAATACAAACGTAGCATGTAAAACGCTCTAAGCCAAGCACATTTTGGTAGATACCAACCTTATTCTCAGGATTTTCAGTTTTGTTTTCGCATGCTACGCATGAGGGAATTATATTATCTGGCCCATACGCCCGCTGTAGGCGTGTTCGGCACCGGATGACCGAATGGATTCGTTTTGGAAACGGGCTGCCTCCCTGACCTTTCTTCCTCGGTAGGGTTTCAAAGTGGACTACATTCTCAAATGGTGTATCACTGCCCACTACTGGATTACTATTCTTATTTCCTTCCTGAGATCTCCACATCAGCTCTCGGGCCTGGGAAAAGCAAACATCTTCAGCTATTCCTTGTAATTTCTCAGCTGTTAAATCCTGGATGTCTAAAAATCGTTCGGGCACATTTACAATGATATGCAGCTTCCTGGTTTTCTTGTTAGTTTGGTCTTTACATTTTATAAACTGCTGTAAAATCAACTCTGATGATCAGTATTGTAAAATCCATAATATAAGTAACCATCACTGTGCTTCCACCTCCCCATCATGCGTAAGACCAACACCGCCCTGGTCCTTGCTACTGCAAACTGTTTTTTTCGTTCCCTGTACAGTCCTGGAAGTTTGATAAAAAATGACAAGTACAGCATCCATATTAGGAACATTATCATTCCTCCTCAGTAATCAGCCCTCCCCGGTCAAACGTCACCCCTCCCTTGGTCAAGTATCCGCTCTCCCCTTGTCAACACCCGTTTAAGCTTCAGCCCTCCCCTGGTCAATCGTCAGCCCTCCCCTTGTCAATCGCCAGTCCTCCTCCAGTCAATCGTCAGCACTCCCCTTGTCAATCGCCAGTCCTCCTCCAGTCAATCGTCAGCACTCCCCTTGTCAATCGTCAAACCTACCGTTGTCAATCGTCAGTCCTCCTCCAGTCAATCGTCAGCACTCCCCTTGTCAATCGTCAAACCTACCGTTGTCAGTAGTCAGCCCTCCTCCAGTCAATCGTCAGTCCTCCCCTTGGAGGATTTATATCAGTTTTAAATTAATTCGTTGTCCTCCTTTATTTTTACATTTTTGTGAGTTTTTTTTATGTTGCTTACAAGAAACTGGTCCCTATTGGACGTTAACCCAGTAACATTTTGTAAATCAGGTGAACAAATATTTAGGGTAATGTAATGGTACTACATGGCTGCAGCCCTGACAGGAGAAGAGCTGTGTAGTTTTATAGCACCATAAGGTACAATTACAATTCAGCAGGAGTGTTTTTATTTTATTTTTTACTGGCACAACATATTGTCAGTGAAAATGCCAGTACCACCATTAATACAGATGGATGGTTTCCAACCTTTAACCTGTGAATGAATACGTGACCGTTTAACACAGATATGTCCGTCATTGCATGCGCTCCATTTCCATAAACACTGGTGAGATGGAAGCTATTGTCTCTTCAATTCATTGAATATAAAACTGAAGTTGGATGTCTCATTTTTCCATTATTTAATTGTACTGCCAACTGTTTGTGAGACTCTTATTTCATACAAGAACCAATGATTGAGAATGCGAAAGACTGATTCTGAATTCGATTTTTTAATTGGTAAAAAGGTGACAGAAACAAAATCAAAAGATTTACATGATCAAGACTGTTTAAAAAAAATCTTTAACCCCCCCCCAAAAAAACAAAAAATAAATACAATAAAAAGCACAAGTATAAATACATTTCATTTGGAGGCTGCCAAATTGTCAACAAAAACATTTATACTACTCTTACACAGCTGCCAAGGCAGAGCCTGTCACTAACAAGGCATAGCATCGCGGATGACACAAACCACCACTTCCACAGGGGGAAAACACTAGATTTTGCCGCAGATAACCTGAACCAGAAAGGAACCTCTTTACACAGCAGCTATGAAATGGTATATTGGAACTGTAACTTAAGCACTTGTGAACTTTAAAAGTGAACTGAAGGCTGGTTCCCCTGTCCCAGCATTCAATCCCCCTGCCTGTACACGGATACTTCATCCCAACGTTTTAAAACGTGCTCTTTAACAAGCCAGGCGCATTTCTAATCTAGTGTCATCTATGTAATACTCAGACAACAGTAACTATATAAGAAATCTCTTGTCCACCAAGGTCTTGTTTGCCAGGTTTCTCCGCCCAACAGTGTCACGGATCAATCGGAAGAGCTGACAAAGAGAAACCGAAAGTGTTTTTTATTATTACACAATTAACACAGACAAACCCAAGCCAGTACAAACATCAAATACTGACCAGTTGCTGTGCGTACGTGAGTATGGCTGCTAGTACAAAGCTCTGTGCTCCCAAGTCGACCACACAGAAGAAGAGCGTGTCGAATATCAGCAGAGTAGCTTCATTCCCATAGAACAGGATGTCACTGAATGAATGAGAGTCATCTGTGAGAGATGAAGACATACATAGTTCTGGTCATACAGGTGCAGAGGCTGGTCCAGGAAAGGGTTGACAAATTAATCCTGTTTCTTTTTTTTTTAAATGAGGGAATAAGGATAAACAGAATCCTTCAAACAGGATTTCTGGAACATTTTGGAAAAGTCTGGAATTTTACAACCTAGCATAGACCATACTGCTGTTTGAAACGGTCACCTGTGTACAAAATAAAAACGAGAAGACTCACCATCCTGCAGGACACCGAGTAGAGAGACTTACCATTATAGAAGATGCTCTTGTCCATGGGCTCCATGAACTCCATCCCTATGACTCTCTCAAAAAACAGTTTGTCTCTCACAATGTATTCCATGTCGCGATGGGCCTACAGGCACACAAACAAAGCACATATATGTGACAGGTCCCTGGATGTCAGTCACAGTGTGTTTGTGTTAGTGTGTTCATACATGGTACAATGGTGTACATCATGGTGTCGTATGTAAATGTATTGATATCTCACATGGTCAATGACAGATCCTAGGAAACGGTTCATGGTGTTGTAGGCTCTGGTGCTCTGGTCAAAGGGGTGTCCCGAGGCTGCATCTACCAGCCGCGACGGTCCATTCCTCTGATGGAGGCAGACACATGAAGAGACAGCCACGCTCAATGCAGTACAACGTAACAGAATACAGAAACGCATTGTGTAGAACAGAATGACTCTCTCTATTGCTGATTATGACGACGACATTAAAACAACCAATGGACGCACGGACGCACATGCACACACACACAAACACAGGCGCAAACACACACAGACACACACCCTGCTCAGAGGCTCCAGGATGCGGTCGTATTGCTGGCGTAGTCGGCTGGTGATAGAGACCTGGAAGGTCTGAGTGTCTGTGTTGGGAAGAAGACCTCTCTGACCACACAGAGACTCCTGAAGGGGGAGAGAGAGGGGTTGATCAGACGGCCATAGAACAGCTAAATATACTCTCTCTTCTTTGTATACATACGGCCTCTCTCTTCAGGTTGGTGTTCATCTCCTCCATGTTGGTGTCAGCGTGGCCGTGGACGGAGCGCCCATGGATATAGTACCCAAAACACCTGTGGGACAGCAGCAGCACCGAGATCTACGACAGAAGGAAAATGCGGTTTCAATAAGCGATTGATTCGATTATGAGCTCATTAAATGTTAACAAAATGTGCAGGAGAACTGATGCACACACACTTGCTATATTATACTTGAAGACATTTAGGGAGAAATGTTATAGTCATAGTTCAGTTTTCCCTAAACGTAACTCGAAAACCCTAATCCTAACCCTTGATCTAAACCTAACCTCAATTCCCAACTCTAACCCCAGACCCTAAACTCAATCCCAATCCTATAAACAGTATTTTCTAATTATTATAATTTTTTGGCAAAAGGTCTTAATTTCACTATTGAGGACTTGTTCTCACAAGTATAGTTACACACACGCGCACACACAGGAGAGAAACTCACATTGCTGATTGAGCAAAGATCCACAAACTGACGGATTTTATCCTCCACAAAGCGCTCATGGAACACCGTGAAGAAAACCATCTACATTAAGAAAGTCAAACACAGAGATACAGTTAGAAACCCTGTCCGAGGACATAGTCTGGAGACGTCTGACCTGCTGAATGTCTGGTACTTACTTGCAGCAGTCCCATGCAGACCCAGAGGGTGGCGGCCAGTCCATAGCGCAGTATCAGGCTGTAGGGAGGGGAGTAGGACTGAGGGGAGCGCTGCAGGTCTGACCATGGGTCCCTCAGGGCCAGACTAGAAAACCCAACCACCTGGACAGAATGGGGCATGGAAATGTGAATAATCCTGTTCTGTTACATTAACAGCTGTGTACGCCATAGCTTTTGGTGGGACCTCAGGTTTTCAACTGTCAACTGTATTTCTGTTATTAATATAATACATGCCTCAGATATGGCCCTTTTATAGGTTATGTTTATATATTGATACTCCCAGTAGGAAGAGGAATGTGTCTGTAGCCCCAGCAGGAAGAGGAATGTGTCTGTACCCCCAGCAGGAAGAGGAATGTGTCTGTACCTCCAGTAGGAAGAGGACAGCCATGACCTGGAAGGTGGGGCTGATCTTGCGTACGGTCTGGATCTCATTCCACTCATTGGCCACAAAGTAGGTCCTCCAGATGCTGACTGGAGAGTGGTCCCGCTTCGCCTCACCATTACCTGACAAACAGTAGGAACACGTCTCACATCTCATTCAGAAAGACAGAGGGCAAAAACAGAAATAGTTGTGGGGTTCATCCAAACATCATAAAATCACCCAATGCTTCCAGAGGTTGTCCTTGTCCCAAACGGGGGCACAACAACCCCCCCCCACCTCAATCACACACCCCTCCCCCCTCTACCACACTCCCCCTCCCCCCACCACACTCACCCTCCCCCCTCCACCACACTCACCAATCAGTGAGCTAGTTCTAAGCAAAACCATTTATAGACCTCCACTATATTCTGCAAATTTTATTGATAATTTTGCTGAACAACTGTTATATCACTTGATTATAACTTGTTTATTATTACAGGGGATTTTAACATCCACATAGATAATAGTATAGAAAATAATGCCAAATAACTTTTTGCACTACTTGACACTTTTGATCTGACTCAACATGTGAAAGGGCGTACACACACTGAAGGCCACATTCTAGATTGGGTTATTTCCTCTGTCAGGGTTAAAGACTTGGCCCTGTCTGATTATTTCTGTGTCTTTTGAATCACCTATCACCTCGAATGTTCCAGTAAACTCGGTTTCTGTTAAGAAAAGGTACATTAATGAGAGTACTGTGGGGATATATTTTCAATCGCAGTTGTTGTCCTTGTTTGGTGTGCGTGTATTTGTGTGTTGTTGTGCCCATGATATGTTGTTGCTGCTCAGATCTATGCTTAAGCAGAAACTACAACGCAAGAAGTGAAAAACATGTTGTAGCTAAAAAAGAAGAGCTGCTGTTAAGCTTGGGCGCGGGTGGTATTAGACTATCGAGCACAGATCAAGGGTGTTGTGTTCTTTTAATTTAACCACAGGAGTACGAGGAACTGATCGTGCCTGAATTAAGATAACAGGAACAGAAACTTTGGTTGCAGAACACAGGGGTGAGAACAGATAATCTTCAAGAAAACAGACTCGTCGGACACGCCGGACAGATGGAGTGGGCCTGGAGGCTGCGGACCAGCCTGTGCGCCAGCGATAAGCTGAACAAGTCTAAACCGCGTTCAGCCCCATTCTGATAGGCCTGCAGGGAGCAGGAAGTACCACGTCAGAATGTATAAAAGAAGACATTTGTCAACGATAGTTAGTTCTCTCTGCTTACCCTGTGCGGTGTTGCAGTGAACCCATGTACATGAAGATTGCATGTCATGCTCAAATGAACTTTAATATTAAGGCAACTCTGAGTCACTAAGATTTGTCCTCACACCAGATTTGAAGCATGCATCTAACAGTACCAATGCTCAGTACATGGACTCCATAGCGATCTCTCCAACAATAAGTGCTAAATCAGTTGATGTACTCCTGGATAATTCTAATGCCAAAATATTGAATGTCATGGATTGTACCGGTAAAGGTAAAGAAAACTGAGCAAACAGAAAACACCATGGAGAACCACCATGACGGGAAGCGCCCTGACCATGGAGAACCACCATGACGGGAAGCGCCCTAACCATGGAGAACCACCATGACGGGAAGCGCCCTAACCATGGAGAACCACCATGACGGGAAGCGCCCTGACCATGGAGAACCACCATGACGGGAAGCGCCCTGACCATGGAGAACCACCATGACGGTAAGCGCCCTGACCATGGAGAACCACCATGACGGTAAGAGCCCTGACCATGGAGAACCACCATGACGGGAAGCGCCCTGACCATGGAGAACCACCATGATGGGAAGCGCCCTGACCATGGAGAACCACCATGACGGGAAGCGCCCTGACCATGGAGAACCACCATGACGGGAAGCGCCCTGACCATGGAGAACCACCATGACGGGAAGAAAAGAGAATGTAGGAAAGCGGAACGTAAGTGGAGGAAAACTAAACTTCTAATGCACTATGACATCGATAAACAAAGCCTTGGTAGCTTCAGCTATGAGTTAAGCAGGGCCAGACAGGAACATTTATCGGGAATGATCAACAAGAATATCAACAATACCCGCACTCTATTTGTCATGTCAACAAGCTTACAAACCCAATAAATCAGTTGGCATCAGAACTCATGTCCACTGTGAAATGTAATTAATTTGCATGTTTCTTTAGTGAAGTATTAGACTGACCATCAGAACTACACAATCTAACAAGGACACTTGTCCGTCACCTCACCGTCACACAATTGATCAAAAACCCCTAGAAGAAACAGTTCAACATCTTATAGCTTCCACTTGCTGTCTCGACGCACTGCCATTAGACTTTTTTATATTAACTCTATAACAAAGGACCTACAGCAAATAGTTAATAGCTGTCTGCAATCAGGCATTTTCCCAACGTCTCTAAAAACAGCTGCCATTAAGCCACTATTAAAAAAGAGAGCACTAGATGCATCTATACTGAACAACTATAGACCTGTATCAAATCTCCCTTTAATAGCCAAGATCATTGAGGAGGTTGTTTTCAATCAACTCAGCAATTTTGTGACCTCAAGCGGTCTCTTAGACATATTTCAGTCAGGTTTCCGACCTTACCACAGAACTGAAATGGCCCTGATTAAAGTTTTAAATGATATACGGCTGAATACTGATTCTGATAAAATAACAGTTCTGGTTCTATTAGTTCTCAGTGCAGCATTTGACACTGTAGGTCATATAACACTTCTAGATAGGCTGGAGAATTGGGTAGGACTCTCCGGGACAGTCCTTGATTGGTTCAGATCTTATCTAGATGGCCGGAGTTACTTTGTCACCATTGGTAATCATGAATCTGATAGGGTGGCTATGACATGCGGAGTTCCACAGGGTTCAGTACTCCACCGCTTCTGTTCAATCTCTATATGCTACCTCTGGGCCAAATTCTACAGAACAACATCATTAACTACCACAGCTATGCCAATGATACTCATATATATGGCTCTCAAACCATATGACAACATCTCAATAGACTCTCTGTGTCACTGTATAGAGCACATAAATACCTGGATGAACCAAAATTGTCTTCAATTAAACCAAGATAAAACTGAGATCATTGTGTTTGTCAACAAAAATAAAAGAACAACTATTAGTAAAGTGCTGGATTCTCGGGCCCTTAAAACCAGGGATCAAGTGTGTAATCTTGGTGTTCTGATCAGACCTCACATTTAAATCATATCAAAGCAGTCACCAAAACAGCATTCTATCATCTAAAAATATAGCCAGAATCAAAGGCTTGGTGTCCCAAAAAGACCAAGAGAAGCTCATCCATACTTTTATCTGGACTCCCGAAAAAGACTGTAAAACAGCAGCTCATTCAGAATGCTGCTACAATGTTTACCAGGACCAAGAGAACAGAGCACATCACTCCAGTTCTTAAATCTTTGCATTGGCTTCCAGTCAGTTACAGAACAGATTGTGGTGCATTTAGTCTATAAATCACTGAATGGTTTAGGGCCCGAATACATTTCTGACATGTTTACTGAGTATTAACAGAACAGGGCCCTTAGATCCATGAACACAGGTCAGCTAGTAGAACCCAGAGACAAACTAAATATGGAGAAGCTGCGTTTAGCACTTATGCTGCACACAACTGGAATAAACTACCAGAAGATCTTAGACGTGCCCCAAACATATCCATTTTTAAATCCAGGTTAAAAACACTTCTCTTCTCACGTGCCTCTGACTGAGCACTTAAACTTAACCACACTGTTCAGTCTTATAGCTTCCTATGTTTTTATCCCATTTTTAATCTTAATATGTTTTCTTATTGTATTTTTTCTTATTATGATGTTTTCATTTGTCTTGATGTTTTCATTCGAGTATTTGTTTTTATGTTATTGTATTTTTATATTTTTCTTTTTCTTTGTAAAGCACATTGAATTGCTTCGATGTATGAACTGTGCTATATAAACAAACTTGCTTGCTTTATTACGTACCCTGGACGAGCTTGTTGGCGTTGCCACGCGGTCTCTCCCAGTCAATGAAGAAGATATCCACTGACAGCTGCAGAATGAGCTTATGGAGAAACTGCACAGTCTGGAGTCGCGGAAAGGAAACCACTTTAGACAGACACACAGAAACACACACCCGGCATATGCTGTCAGGAAGATGCCATGGGCTTACCTTGAGAGCGAAAGCACAGCCCACATACGTTATAAACCTCTCTTCTTGCTGACCTGGCAACGGCAGCAGAACTGAGACAAAATGCTGGGCCTAGAGTGGACACACACACGCACACACACACGCACACGCACACACACAGTCTTTATAATGCTAGTGTGCTGTAATGTAAATATTGTACTAACATAGAACACTGGAGAAAGAGGAAAGGACAAGGAGGGGGGGGGAGAAGAGATAGACTTGCCTCCACTGTCTGGGTGTACAGCCCAAGAAAAGAAAGGAGAAGAAAAAACTTGAATAAAATCCTAAAGAGTTTGAACGAAAGACAGGACAGAGGTAAAGTTGTGTGGGCGTGGGGGTCTCTGCCCACCTTGTAAAAGATCAGCCAGTACAGGCCTGTTCCCATAGTGATGACAAAGAAGACGTTAGCCAGATCACCAGCGTAGAACAACAGGAACTTCAATACGGTCTGAAAGAGAGGCAAGAGAGAGACATGAAAAAATATAGACAATAGCTAGAAAGAGAGGTCAGGAAAAACATGACATGTTCAATAGGATGTACAGCTAAACCAGGACTTGAGGTCACAGGTCAAAGGTTCAGTACCTCCATGCCAATGAGAGGAGAGCCAATCCTTCTCTTCCAGCTAGCAGTCTTCACAAGGGAGTACAGAACAGAAACGCCACCCAATACACCTAGGGCAATCTGCACGCGTGCGTACACACAGACACACTTTAGATTTTCATTTCATTTTAATCCACAAATCATATTAAAGTAGAGGAGGATTGAAATATTTCCGCGATCACAGATAATGGGACACTGTGAGGACACAGAAAGCACCTTCTCCATATGACCTCTGACAGGGAGCAGTACCTTGCTGGCTGCTTTACCTGGTTTTAAGAAAAGGTCACGTCCACCTGGGTACATGTCTGAGACATGGTGGTTTAAGAGGCACAACATAATAACCCTCATCTTCGTCACTATACACACAATCACTACAGCATTACCTGACACAATCTAGGACCTAGAGGTGTAAAGGCACTTGGCTGCGTTCACCAGTTCAGGGAAGTTCCAAATTAAGACCTGTGTTAACAGGTAAAATTTGTAGATTTAGGTGTTAATGAGTAACTTCCCTCGTCTGGTGAACACAGCCAAGTATTGCTGAAAACAAACCAATGTTACTCACATCTGTCTTAACACGAGCCTCAGTCTGGTCCATCTCGTAATAGACAGCGAATGACACCTACAACACACGGAAGTAACACTGGGCTTAGGTGTGTGCGTGAGTGTGCGTGTAGTGAGATTGGCTGCGCGGTGCGTGTTACTCACAGAGACGCTCTGTGTGTTCGGGTCAGTGATGAGGATGTCGGAGTAGGACACTGTCAGGAGGGGAGGGAACACCTGGCCCTTCTGAGTCCCCGGAACCAGCTGGAACCTACAGGCCAAATATATGGCACATGACAAACCACGTCCCCACCATGCAGACAGGGGCGTGTTTGTGAGTGAGTGCGTGTGTGTGTGTGTGTGTGCGTGTGCACACGTGTGTGTATAGGTGTATGTAACTCACCCAATCCTGATGCTGCTGGCGATGCGCATGACCTTTGGCAGAGAGCTTAGGCTCTTCTCTCTCCCACTCAGAGTGTCCACCAGTAACACACGCCTCGATAGGTACCAGTCGTTCTTGTTTCCTACACACACACACACACACACACACAAACAGAAAAAAAGATACTGACTGAGTGAGTGAGTCAGGGACCCTTGTTAAATAGTGCAGTGGTTAGAGACACGGACTCCCACGCAGGGGACCAGTGTTCGAACCCCTCCATAGTGTGAGATAATGACGCATCAGCATTTGTTCAGGATAGGCAAAAACTGTGGCCACAACATTATAGTAAGCCTAAAATAAAACAGTTTACGGTTATATTGCAACTATTTCTGGTGGATTTTTGAAGTACTTGAGGCTACTGGCTAATAAGCTGTTAAAACAGCCAGTGGCAAAAGCCATGCAGTTCATAGATGCCATTTGTGGTGGAAGTCAACTCCATAAGAAACACTAGACAGATCAACAAAATGCTTTACAGCGTCTTGCGAAATCCTCAAAATGATCTCATGTCAAGACTATACTGACACTCAGCATATCAGTAGCTTTGTGGTGTAGTGGTTAAAGACACTGCCTCTCACATGGGAGACCCAGGCTCAAATCCAGTGAGAGCATCAACATTGATCCCTTCCAATTTCAGGCCAGCCTGACTAGGCTTGCCTGGCTCCATGTCTTGTTCTCTCCATTGTGGAGACAATTGTTTGACTTTTTTCCCCCTCTCCCTTAATTTAGCCCAAATGTAAACCTCAATAAAAAAATAAGCTAACCATAACAATGACCTCAATTATACATTTCAACCCTTAATTGACTCCTCAATTAGCATCCGTCTCGGTTTTTTCTTGACTCACCCCGGTTGATGAACTTCCCATTGTATTGTTGGTTGAGGTTGCATGTGGGGAGAGGGAGTAGTCTCCTGTCTTTCCCTTGGCTCAGATCCACAAACACATCATAAAACAGAGGCTCAGTGTACATATGCAAGAGGTCTGCTACGGAGAGAACACACTACACACACACACACACATGAGTCAGATATACAACTCTGCAACCACGATAAAACCCAAAAGTCTTGAGACAGAGACAGACACTCACAGTCTCCTGGTAGGCCGTGCCAAAGACGTAGGCAGCTTTCTGTCTGCTGGGACTGTCTGGACAGAGCTGGAGGAACAGACACATTGGTCACAATGAAACAACTGACACTGGTCGTTTCACATGCGTCTCAGCTTGGAGGTCAATATGAACGTGAATAAATGCGATACTCAATGAAAAGAGTGGCAATGCCGGAGTAGGTTTCAGTAGGCACTGACCCATTATGCATTCTAAGGTTTTACCTGTAGGTTGTTTCCTCCCACTGTCTCCCACTGGAGGAAGTCTCCCCTGGCACTGTAGACAGCAGCCACCAGGTTCACGTCGGCATTCTGGAAGAGATGTCATCCGCTAGAAAAGCAGGCATCATCATGGATGTCGTGGTGATAAGAGTTTTTTCACCGGCTGTAACTCACCCTGTTCAGTCCCTTGAAGCTGAACCCAGTAGGGAGGGGATCAGTCTGCAGCACACGATTGGCAAGTCCCGGCTGGTCGCCGTAGTAAAGCCACGGCAGATTGGCTCTCCTAGAGTCACCGGGGCAGGAACGGACAACACCATTGACTGAACAACTCCGGCAGAAAAAAAGCGATTTTCAAAGCAGCATTGGTTCTTCTTGGATGGTGTTACAGGCCAGAGAGGGATTACAGGGGCCAGGAAACAGAGCTGGGGTTACCAGTAGGAAATGTCCTGCGTAGAGCCCAGGGCAGCGGTAGCTCTGAAGATGGTGTTGTACAGACCGCAGGCATCGTTGGCCACGCTGCTGAAGGAGTGCATGTTCATCACACACATGTTCCCCAGTGCTTGACACGCTGTCAGGTTAGTGTACACCTGGACGACACGCACACAAACACGCAATCGTCTTAGAGATCCCCTGAAAGTCCGAAAAACACACACAAACACACAGGCACACATTTTCCAGGAACAAATGCGTGAGAAGGTGTGTAAGAGGAGGTATCATTTACCAAGCAGGCAGCTGCTGAAGAGTAGAGGTTCTTGTAGAACCATGCAGACTGAACAGGGATGGTCTACAGGAAAATACCAGAGAGTTATAATGTCATATTTACATTTTAAATCATATGGGATATGTTCTTAACCAGAGCGACTTTCAGTAGGGAAGACTGATAGAATATGGGCATGAGAAACATAACACAATGCATAAGTGCTGACTTATGCTGAACAACAGACAATAGATAAGATGTGGTGGCCTTTATAGATAGGTCCCACACACTTAGTCCACACTTCCTGCTTCCTTAGATTCTATTGATATACCCATGGACCATAGGGGAGGTTGGACCATACAAGTGGACCATGTAGGATAAACCTTCCTGATTGGAGGATAATAGACTGTGTAATGGTTGGCTGAGATCACTGACTGCCTCCTATGTGTTCTGGCATAAAAGACTGTGTAATTATTGGAGAATGTGTAAGAACTACCCCTCCCCTGGTTAAATCAAACCCATAACCCTGGCATTGTATGCAGCCTTCTCAACCAACAGAAATAAACAGGACCCACACACAGCCAAGTCACATCAAAGCTACATAATTATGTCTGAGTCACTTATGTTGTTTCGACTCACCAACTCTGCATAGTTGACGTTTGGGTTGATAGCTGTAGGGACAGGTAGGTTGTTGGGAGGGAAACACAAACCCCCGGCCTGTAAAGGAACATGACTTATGTGATACACTAATGTTGCCTGGACATTAGCCTTCAACTATGTCCTATCAAATGAGGCTCAGAGTGCGCTTCTTTTCTGAACTCTTACGCCGAACATGCATGTTTAGCATAGAGGACTGCCTCACCAGGATGTTGGAGCCACACACACAGGACTGAGAGGTGTTAATGAAGGAAGTCTGACATCTCTCACACCTGAGAGAGACAAAAGAGCAGAGGCAGACAGACGGGCCTTTAAATGCTAAAGGAGCAGAATACAAACCAGTCTGAAATCCAGATGTGACATTTTAGAGCAGAAATGTCAGTTGTACAGCAAGAGGACTTGGCTGGTCTGGTGTCTGGTACCTGTCTCCGTAGTTGTTGGGGGATGACAGGGCGGGGTCAGTGCCATTACACACCTCACACCTAGCCTGTTCAAGTGGGTTCCCTTGGACATCCCTCTCCACTAGAAAACCACAATACAGAATCAGTATCTCAAAGCAGTGCACGATACACACTAATGCCACCCATTCTCCTATAGATGTGGCCCCTTCAACTCGTATCTAAACCAATACAAATTCAAGCATTACTTGCCCAGTATATTTCCTGGTGGACACTGACAGGTTCCTTGCTCAGTCAGAATGCCGGGACAGCGAATACACCCATAGCCATCCTCTGTTACTGCCTTAAGGAAAAATAGGTAAAACACACGGTAAAACAGTTCCAAGGACATTCTGCATTGACATGAGACGTTTGAACTGGTCAATGAGCAATAAGAGAATGTACATGGTGTGATGTTTTGTGTAGTAGTACAGAGAAAGAACACAGAATCAGAACATACAGGTTTTTCTGGTGGACACTGCTGACAGGTGATGGAAGCTCCGTTGGTGGCGAGAACTCTATAACCAGTCACACAATCACAAGAAAAGCCTAAAGGAGGAGGGAGTTATAGGTTAAGCGAGATGATATACGCCGATTCTATATATGCACGGGAAGTTGTAAACACGTTTTTATCTAGAACAAACACGGACTAGAGCGGACGAGCCTACTTTTAGCTAGAGCTAGTCATAGCAACTGGCAACAACAGAAACAAGTGGTATACGCACCAGTTGCACTTCGCCTCTGGTTTGGTCCGCATTTCACACAGGACAGACTGGAAATATCATAGAAATGTTCTACGTCGCAATCTGCAGGACGCTGAAACGAAATCGCAAACTGCTGGGAGTAACATGGGTTTACTAGCATTGACAGAAATAGTGCCACTCCACAGATGGGCAACAGTAGCGTCGCCGTCGCCATGGTAGAGACTACAATAACTGACTTCCTGTTATTTTACCCATAACCCCTTCTGGCTTTAGGCATGTGCTCGTGCGGGTTCATGTCTGCTCGTGACTGTTTCCCTCCCCTCCCCCATTGCGCGAGGAGGGTCCAGCTACAGCTGGGTGTAATTGCATTGCGCTGGTGAACAGATATTTTAAACCAAGAGGTGCAACCATAGACATAATCATCTTTATTATGTCTATGGGTGCAACATTGTCCTTGAATGCTTGGAAGCAGATTCGACGAACTAGGGTTGGGGTAACATGAAATGGGAGTAGTGAAACTTCGTCTTTAGTTTCCTGTGAACTTTAGTTTTGTTTCTGGAAATATAAATGCAAAAACTAGACTCTACCTAATATCTGTTAGCTGAGAGGCTCATAAATACAATCATGGGACAGTGGCAAACTGACCCTTGAGACTTTTTTGTGAAAACAAAACTATATCAAAGGCCTTTGAGTTCAAGCCCTGCACAAGCGCTGTTCTAAGACTGCTTTTACGCAAGTGTTGAGCATGTCAACGTCCCTATGATATCATCCACACGATCGAGGATTTATAGACCACACAGGACTAAATGGCACTATGTTTATACTGGGGAAAAGGGGTAATGTTAAGAATTTTACGTGTATCTGAATCTGAAGGATGAGGCTTCGGTCCGAATGAAAATGTAGCACAAAGATTTATTAATAGAAAATTGTAAGTCAAAATACATGAAATACACTGCAGCGGTCAAATATTTGCTTAACCCTCGAGATTCCACAAAATATTCGCCCCGAATGAAGATCGGTTTTGATTCTCCCGCCACAGTGGCGGTTACTTTTCACTCTTGTGAGTAAATTAATCAGGTTACAGTAAAATACATTCTGTTGTCCTAACCTAGACTAGAACATCAGGGGATTGGAGACAGAAGGTCTCTTCCTGCTGTATAGGGGGCAGTTTCATTGAAGTTTGAGTGAGTGTGGCTGAGTGTAATGTATGGAGTTTTAAACTTTGATGGTTATTGTATTCAATCATATTTCCCTAACCTGGCTGCAGCATACAATTTAATAAAACAAAAACATAAGAATACATGGTTATTAAATCAGCATTATTTAAACTTCATTTATTTCAACAGTAGTGATAAATGTGACAACTGTAGAGTTAAAGAAAATACAGAACACGTTGCATTGTCCAGGTATGAAGAGGAAAGAGAGAAATTGTGTTATGAAGTTAAAGGGGTGGGCGGAGAGTGGAATCTGTTAGGAATTCTGGGAACAGAGGGAGGGGAAATCAGAGTCGTCAGGGAGGCACTTTTTACTTTCTTATGAAATACAAGGCTAGCAGGTAAAATCTAAGAGCTGTACGAATGAAATGATGTTACACACTCTTGTTCAGTAGGTGGCGGTATGCATCTAAAAGTTTAATGCTATCCGCCATTTACCCCAGAGAAAAGAAGAAGAGGATTTATGGGGTGAAAAACGGCTTCTCCTTATGAGGCGCGAGTGTGCTCGTTTAGAAAAAGCCAGAACAAGTTGAATTGCGCTTTGCCGTAATACAAATAAGTTATATAACGAGTTCAATTACAAAGAAACCAAAGTTTTTGGGCTATGTATTCGGTGAGTAATTTGAATCTTTTTAATCAAGCCAACCGTTTGTTTGTCATAATTATTAAATAATTTAAAAAAACGACCCACGCTGGCGTTCATCCGCTAACAAGCAAGTTTAATTGACGGTATATTAATTTGGACTTTCCTAACTGATTATAATGTTACCATTCAAAAGTTTGCAATTTGTGACTGGACTGTGAATTTATTAAATAATTCAGAATCTGTTTGTTGTATGTTTCCAGACACCTGATAGCGGATTAAAGAGGAGAAATATGATCATAATACTTCGGTTACAGGGACTGAACATAGAGGCTGGGACTGAAGACATACGGAGTTTCTTTACCAGCTTGTACATCCCAGATGGCGGTGTATATATTATAGGAGAACACCGTGGTGAAGCATTCATTGTGTTCACTACAGAGAAAGATGCTCAGCTTGCAATGCGGCGGTCTGGAAACCTGCTTCGAGGATCTCCTGTGACTCTTCATGTTAGTAGCATTGCAGAGCTGCAACGAAAACTTAAGTCCAAGCTACTTAAGGAGAAGCTCCTTCCACCGTTTTTACCTGAGAGGAAGTCTTTGCCATCCCTGGCAATGCCCTTGCCTGACCCTGCCACAGCCCAGCTGATCGGGGTTGTTTCTGCAATCCAAGGACTGCCATCTAATCGGCTCGCAGAGCACACCAAAGTGGAAGCAGCAGCACCTAGCCCTTTGAGCCAGAGGGATAGCACAGCCGTCACTGTAGGAGAGTTTGGGAAACGAGAGGACACTTGCTGCTCAAAGCCAAGCTATGTCAGGCTGTTTGGCCTTCCAGATACTGTCACCAAGCAGGAGATCTGCCACTTCTTCAAAGGTCTGTTCGTTCAGGATGTAATAGCAAACGTGAAGCTGGGTGTTAGCCATGGCTGCTTGGTGAAGTTTGCACATGCCCAGGATGCATGTGATGCTCTGAGCTTCAACCACCAGCAACTCGGCTCAGTCACTGTGCAGGTTCGCGGGTCCTCTGAGGAAATGTGGAGCTATGCTATTCAGCAGTGTCAGAACCCTTCATATGACCCCTTAGAAAACCCTGTCTATAGGCCCACAGCCCAGAGAGCCAATACCTTGTTCAATCCACAAGAAATATCCTCAAATACAATTTGTCAATCTGGACCCTCGTCACAATCAAGGGAAAGGGCCTCCAAAAGGGCAAGGCCCTCACACAGAACAAAGAGACAAAGCTTGTACGAGCTTGACAAGGAACTCAAGCCCAGGATGTGGGCCAAGAGGTGCTCCGAGGACCGATCGCTGTCAGTATCACCTAAGAGGCCAAGATCCTGTGAGGCTCTTCCGCCTAGTGTGGAGTTCTGTGTCATGGTCAAAAATCTATCACCAACAATAGCTAAGAGTGAGATAAAGGAATTGTTTGGCTGTCCACACATTGCGAATAGCAAAATAGTGTACTTGCTGGATAAGGAGAGTCAAAGGACAGATACAGCGTTTGTAGTGTTTGACCAAAGTGAAGATTATGTTTATGCTTTGTACCTCAACGGATGCCATGTTGGCTCTGGGGTCATAGACGTCTCCACAGTCACCAAGGAAGAGATGCAAACCTTGCTGTCAACTGAAAGATTCCCAGACAACCCCAAGACCTCCCCAGCTGTGTCCAAGCTAAACAAAGACAAAATGTTGATTGATGGGCCCAGGGGGAGACAATTACCCACAGAACAGACATGTGTTTACATGCGAAATCTCCACTCCGATATAACAAAAATTTACATAAAAGATTTTTTCCAAAATCTCCCTCTGGCTGAAAATGTCATACATCTACTATGTGACCAAGAAGGCAACAGTATCGGCGAAGCGGTGGTTCAGTTTAAAACAGAGGATTTTGCCAGACTTGCCACAAAACTAAATGGCACGGTATACATGGGCACTCGAGTGCTACTCCGCTGCATCAGCGTCCAGCAGATGGAGGACATCTTGGAAAAGTATTCGTGAGGAAAAGCACTTTCCTGTAATGACTGGGTACAGATGTGGTCATAGCAACATGACTCTGTGGACATAATGGACCCTATATGTGGGACAGGTTGCCACCTGAAAGACCATTACAAACTCATTAAAAAAAGATTGCAGTGTGGTAAATAGGGAATCGTTGGATTTGGCATATAAACATAAAAATGTCTTTGGTATGAAGTGTTGAAACTATAACTGTGTAACTTTTTTCCAGTCATCGAGTTATGTTTAGACAGCACTTCACTGGATATACATCTGATTGAATATCAATAGACTGTTACAGATTCATTTTAAGAAAATGACATGGCACACAGATCCCTCATTTATATAATACCAATGCATGTGTGCATCTTATCTTAATCTACAGGTTTGCAAAATTTCAATGGACGTTTCAAGTTTGGCAACTGTGGGAAAATGTTAAAAAAAAGTAATGCTTTAGATTATAGACAGGGTGAGGATTAAGGGCTTTATGTTCACCTTCTCCACAATTCTTTCAACTAATGAGTCAATCACATGATTACAAAGAAATAACCTTTGTTTTCAAAATGTTTTCAGTATTTTTGTTAAAATTAATAAAACTCATTGGACTGTACATTATAGTATATAATTTTATAGTATATAAAAGTAGTTTGATGTGGCAGTTTCTTGATTACTGAGTTAATGTAAGTTTGGCCCTTTAGGGGAAGCATAGAAAACACATCTGATCACCAGTTTATCTAAGTTGTTTAGTCACAAAGTCTGATCATAGTGACTTAGGTCTAACTCGCTGCCTCCGGAGTTGCCTGTTTATTAGGTACATTTTGTTAACGCAAATAGCCAATCAGCAGATCATGTGGCTGCAACTCAATAAATTGAGCATGCAGACATGGTCAAAAGGTATATCTTTTTTTTGTTAAACCTAACATTGGCACGTTGTGAGAATTAAGAAGAAAAATATATACACAGCAAAAATAAAGCAAGAAAAGAAAGTCACAATATACATAACACTGTACACTAGCAGCAGTGTACTGTATCATCACTGCTGTACTTAGAAAGTGTACTGTAAACTAGCAGTAATATTGGTGGTGGTATTGAAATTATAGATAGGCCTATGGCAATAATATACATAACATTGTAAACTAGCAGCTATTTTTGAAAGAGTAGGATGGGGAGTATGAACAGTAAGGTAGAAGTATTGAATATTATAGACACTTAGTACAGCAGTGATGATGAGTCTTCATTCATGACATTAGATGGCATAGCACTAGATACATTTCCAGAAACGATGCCGTCAACAAAGTGGTCCAAGTATGGCAAGAAGTACAAAAATCACTGTGTACATCAAGTGGTCCGTGCTGACAGTAAAGCTCTGTGCAGATACTGCAAAGCAGAATCTATCATTACAGTTTATAACAAAAAACAAGCATAACATAGCCTACTCGTGTGTGTGTGTGGGTGTATATATATATATAGCCAACTAATAGTACATACATGTACTAATACATTTTATTATTACTTATTTATAATTTTAGCTTCTCTGTTAATTATTTTTGTAGATGAGGATACCTGTTGGCTGTCTTTAAACCAACAGCTAATGCTGGTTTACACAACATAAATTACAAATTCCAGAAAACACAATATAGTTTGATGAGACAAGAAACATCAGTTGTTTAGTAAGAGTAAACTGGACAGTGTTTTGGAAGTGTTCCCCTGGGCATAAACATGATAGGATGAAACCAAAGCCTACTTGCTGTTGCCTCTCCAGTGCACCTGTTGTCACTTTCATTAGCACCACATTTAACAGTGATTCACTAAGTGATTGCTTATGCTTCCTAAATGGACAGATTGTCATCCCTGAAGTTTTATTGACTTGGTGTTATACAGTGATGATTACGTGTTCCCTTCATTTTTCTCAATTTTTAACCTGACCCCCCCCCCCAAGCCCCCCCCCCCCCCCCAAAGTTATGTCTCATAGGAACGTTAGTCTTTGGCTTTCTCCTACCATGCACACAAGCTGCATCAAACGTTAAAAGAGACTGGCAAAATCAGTGAAAGGCATGTCTTCTCTTCTACATAATTATAACTTGATATTTTTATGGACTTCCAAATACATTTGAGTCAGTCAATATAAATCATAGACCAGATCATATTTCAATTTGGTTTACCAACTTTTTCAAAGGTTTTTAGAAACAGTTTTGGAGTATTGGCCGAATTCACTCCAGTAACCCTAACGTGTCCTACAACAGAAAATATAGTCATGGACCATGTTGACTGTTGGTATACATTTTACCAATGGCTGGGCTGCATGGGGAAGTAGACAGACCTGTATGTGGTTGCATCACGTTGCTTGCACACAGTGCTGGGTGTAAAGTAAAAAAATATATATATATATATTCGTACTAATTCTCACTATGTAGTTGTGTGCTATGCCGCCATTCAACCTTATTACACTCATCTATACTATTCTATAATTCTACCAAATTACATTGCCATATCTACAATGGTTTATTTACTACTACCAGATTGCTGCTAGTTTATAGTACTCTTTTTAAACTGCTGCTAGTGTACAGTATTGTATATTATTGCTTTAGTTTTTGTTTGGCTACATTTTTGCTTACATAAAGGTGAATTTAACCCTGAAAATAGATTTTAGATGGTGATCATGTAACCAGAGTTCACCTCAAAAACGGTAGTCTTAGGTTATTTTGAGGGGATACACCACGGCATGGGAGTGTGTATAATAAAGTACACTTCTGGGTGGTCCTGCACAATAAATCCTAGTAATCATGTTCTAAATACCAATAAACACGCTGGAGACCACATGTACATCCTCAAACCGCAAATGAAACCAATGAATGAAGTTACATGTGACCCAAGGATTTCACCTGTAAAAGACATCCCAGAAACCTTTTATTCAGACCGGTTAAGTAGAAAACAGGGATGACAAGCAGTCAAACAGCAATCAGTACTTCAGTTACCCATTGATCTACAAACATCTTCGAGGAATAAACAGGATAAGCAATTCTCAGAAACATTTGACATTTCTCCAGCACTGAATTCTGAAAACAAATGACATATCTACAAACCCCCAGTAAAATCTTTGTCAAATCACATATGAATGTCAATCAAAAATGAATGTCAACTTTGGTCCAACCTATTAATTTCAAAAGAACAGTAAAAGCCTGCACTAATAAGTACACTATTGTATAACTTTTGCTTTGATGGACATGAGTGCGCAAAAAAAATAAAAAAAATAAAAATAAAAACACCCCACAGAGCACCTGTTCCCATCCCATGTTTAGTGGCAGGACACAAGCGAATGACTAGTTCAATCCAAAATATATATATAATTCAGGGCCATTGTAATGACACCATGCTTACTAGAAGATAACCCACATGAGACTAGTTGTAACTTCTTTTTAGGCTGACTTGGGCTAAATGAGTAACTACCAAGAACAAAGCCGAGAGTTCTTAAGATACATTTCCAAAAGTGAGATTGTGTATCTGTAGGCCTACAAAAGGTTGCCCATTCTTGGGGTAGATCTTGGGTTGAGGCAGAGATGGTAGAGAGGTTATCCCAGGAAGATAATGGATGTCACATTTGGAGATTTCAGTTAGTTGCAGTATCTGGATGGCCCATCAGAGTATCTGGAATGGCCTGCAGAGAGGACAAGTCTAATTAGTAAATACATATTCTCTCACACACCACACCCAGAGAACAAAACGACGTAAAAACGGTCAATGGAAACTAAAATCACCAAAGGATTGAGGGCTGGATTCAAACGCACGCCAAAAATCGAAGTAAACCATTGGAATCACAGGCTGTTCCACCTTGCGTGAGTTTCATCATGGCAACTCAATGTGATTCAGCAGTGTGTATGGCCCCCACATGCCGGTATGCACTGCTGACAACATCTGGGCATGCTCCTGATGATAGTGGATGGTGTCCTTGGGGATCTCCTCCCAGACCTGGATCTGGGCATCTGTGAGCTCCGGGGCTGTGTGGCGCTACTTGGTGGTGCTGGACACCACCAATTAACACAAAACACCTGCAAAGGTTTCCTAAGCGTGTTAATTTATCCTCTCAATACATGGTCGTGGCTGCTTTTGCACACATTTTTGGCACTGCTGAGGTGTTGGAAGCCCAGGTTGCTTTGATAGCGGCCTTCAGCTCGTGTGTTGTGGAGTCTGGTTTATCTAATTTTCCTCTTGACAACAACCCATAGATTCTCTACGGTGTTCAGGTCAGGCGAGTTGGCAGGCCAATCAAGCACAGTAATACCATGGCCAGCAAACCAGTTACCAGTCGTTTCCAGCACTCTGATGGAAAAGGAAATCAGCATCTCCATAAAGCTTGTCAGCAGAGGGAAGCATGAAGTGCTCTAAACACTCCTGGTAAGACAGATGCATAAAACACAGTGGACCAACACCAGCAGATGACATGAAACCACAAATCATCACTGACTGTGGAAACTTCACACTGGACTTCAAGCAACTTGGATTCTGTGCCACTCCACTCTTCCTCCAGACTCTGGGACCTTGAGTTCCAAATGAAATGCAACATTTATTTTAATCTGAAGAGAAGACTTTGGACCAACGGTCCAGTTCTTTTTTCTCCTTTGCCCAGGTAAGACGTTTCTGACGTTGTCTCTGGTTCAAGAGTGGCTTGACACTAGTAATGTGACCCTTGTAGCCCATTTCTGTGCGTGTCGGCTCTAGATGCACCGTCTCCATCCTCAGTCCACTCCTTGTGAAGCTCCCCCAAGTTCTTGAATCGGCTTTGTTTGACAATCCTCTCAAGGCTGCGGTCATCCCTGTTGCTTGTGCACCTTTTCCTGACGCACTTTTCCCTTCCAGTCAACTTTCCATGAATATGCATTTTGAACAGCCAGCCCTTTCAGCAATGACATTGTGGCTTAGCCTCCTCATGGAGGGTGTCCATGTTTGTCCTCTTCCCCATGATTGTGGTTGTGTACTGAAGGCTCCGGGAGTAAATTAGCTGATTAGAGCTCTTCTCAGGTCAACATTTCCGTATTGTAAATTTAGATATTTTGAGATACTGGATTTATTTAAAAACGGGAGCATTCCTAAGTGAACCCAACATTTTGAACAGTAGTGTATGTATTGTTTACAAGTATACACAACACTTGAACTTGATTAAAAACAATAAAGGCATTCAAAACAATCATGTTTCTTACAATCATCAGTCAAGTTGACAATGATAAGCTATTGTTTACGTAGCCTTTTATCACTATAAATACCCAACCCCACTGCTTTGAGGCAGTTCAGTCTACAACCATGTGACTAGATAATATTTATACTTTATCTAAATCTTGCAAAATTGGCTTAAAAGAAAAGACCCAGGCATACCAGACAAGTTTCCAGAAACGCCTCCTGAGAAGCGGTCATTAGCACTTGGCATTCTGGGAGAATCGGAGTAGTTCATGGAGCCCAATGACAAACTGCTGTTCATACTAGGACCCCGCTGCAGACAAACACATTAAATGCATTAAATCAAGCAGAATGAAGAGGAACAACAGACCGCTTTTCCACAACACTGGCCATGTTACAGGAGTACACAGGAAATAGGTTAAGCCAGGTGTGAAGTCAATGCAACTCTAATAACACCGGGTTCTACAACACTGCAGAGGAAGTGTGTAGAAGAGCATTGAACCAAGTGACATTTACCATTCGGTTCCGGTTACAGCTACTTCCTGAGAGCGGCACGGTGCAGTGCTACAGCTGCGGTCCCACAGCGCTGTGTGTGTGTGTGTTTGTGTGTGTGTGTGTTTGTGTGTGTGTGTTACCGTGGAAACACTACGAAGTCTGTACTCCATCAGCACGTCTGTCAGCTTCTGTGTCACCTTCAGCACTATCTGAGCATCGCTCTCATTCTCAATTCGAAAATTGTCCTGTGCAAGAATCAGACATCGTCAACACACAAATCGTCCACTCGCATCACGACAGAATTTATAGTCAGATGCGCAGTTCCACCCACCAGGTACTTCAGCAGTGTGGAGGGAAGTGTGCTGCTCTCTGGAGCTGCTCCCATCAGCCCTTGGCCTGACCCATTACCCATCGGCCCTCCTCTGAACTCCTCAGGGTAGCGATTTCCTGGGCCCTCACCCAACAGGCCTCCCTGGACAAAGCCCCTGTCCCTCCCTCCTCCCAGCCCAAAGCCATCCGCTGAACCCCCCAATCTTGGGCCTTCCATGTTGTCGGGGTAGCCTCGGAAGCCCATGTCCCTTCCCTGGAAGGGGCCAGAGGGAGTGGAGCGAGGCAGGGGGTCAAGGAAGCCCCCCATTCCACCCATCGGGAAGTCAAGGGGGCTGCCTTGGGGATGAAACTCCCCCGGGAACAGAGGATCTACAAACCTGCAACCTGGAGAAAGAAAACAGAAACACTTCAAGACCAATGTCACAAGCAAATGTTTGACTTTCTTGCAGTCCATGACTGCAGGCTAACTCAGAGCTGCACCATTCCATGGAGTTTTACCCTTCACATTTAAGTGCAGCGTTTCCTTTATGAATCCAAAGATGTAATATAACTTATCTGGAACATGATTGTCTTCAGGTTTTTCACATTTACTTTAACTACAATTATCTTCCACTACTGTCCCCAACTCTCACCTGGTTTTGGTCCTCTGGGACCCATCCCACCTGGAGGTACCATATTGGGGATTGCAGAACCTGTAATGACATGGACCAAGAAATCCTTTTATTTGTTTTGATGTTTTTTGAGAGTTTGTGTAGTTGCAGAAAAGTAGCTGATTTTAATTCCAGGTCAAACAAAGTAGGGGGAGGAAAAGCACCAGTAAACTCGAAAAGGAAAAGGGCACCTTATTGTCCCTGAAGTCATCATGTATAAATGTGACTAAATAATTTAAATAAAAAAGGTGAGTGTATATTCAATGACCGCTATTAGGAAGATCCATCAAATTGGGTTGGACTGAATTTGGTCTCATCCGTTTGTTCGGAAAATGCCAGGCAGCGTCTGGGCCGATGATAAACCATCATGGTCAATGCCAGCGTGTACCAGCTGGGTTGGACTACATCTGTGTGGGACGCTCAAAAGGCATTTCAAGAAAATCTAATCTGCATGAAGCAAGTAAGCTTGTTCAATGACAACGTAATTGAAGGACATTGTCAGTAGCCTTTAGTCCAACTAGTTGGAAGTATAGAAGCCAAACCTTGGCATAAAAAATTCAATTGCATGTGCCTACAGAAAGAATTTACACTGAAGCAAACAAAAACACCCCTAAATGTCATAACACGTAACAAACCAGTTCTTCTTGGAAACATACAGCAGCTATGAACACAATGACACTTTGGCAAACAGCAACTTAATAAAGAAATAAACATACGTAGTCCTTCAAACGCAGGGACCTCACTGGGCTCCTTCAGAATCACCTGAAACACCAGACAAAACCAAGTCAAGCAACAACATGGTTCCCTAATGTCTGCTTAGTATGCAGTGTGTTTGCCGTTCCTATGGCAGGCTTGTTGAGGGAGAACCAAAAGAACCTCAATTATTGTACACAAAGAATGTGAGGCAATAGGGTCCTTTTGAGTAGTAGCCTTGTGTCCACCAACAACAGATCTTCAAGGACACTCATGCACACGCATACATGCGCAGACACCCAAATATGTTGCACTGAAGCCCACCCAATATGCACATTTACACCCTACGGAGTCTCTCTCTACTGATGACAAACCAGCTAATGCCCTTTACCATGTATACACATATAGATCATATGCGCCAATACCCAGTAACCCTGTAAAGAACCTATGCAAATGTATGTACAAAACAAAACTACGACTAACATCACACAAGTACACCAAATGGAACTATACATAATGGTCAACTGACAATGATGTTACGAGTGTTAAGGACGCCACAAAGTCTACCCAGCCACCCGACCCAATCCTTATTCCCACAGCCCCTCCACTCCAAAATGTGCTGGTCATACTGGTAGAGAAGGGGTGGAGGAGATGGACAGGAGAAATAACCCTCACCAATATCTTTTTTAATTTTATTTTCTTTATTTGTTTAAAAGGGACAATGCACATTAAAATTTTTGTTAGAGTTAGCTAAAAAGCTATTTTTCATCTGTAGTCCCTGACTGACTACTATGACTGTCTGGTTTTTGGAATTTTGAATATAAATTGTTTCCAAACAAACGTCATTGCATAGTTGTTTAACATAAGGTTCTTAATCAGTTAATTTAGCATTTTTTGCATCAAGTTAACTTAATAAGGATCTGGATCTCTGTAAATGGAGGCATCTGCATCCTGTTTATTGAACGCATTAAAGGGGAGGGGGGGGTGGTCTGGGAACAGGTGTACTAGTTCCTCTGGGTACCAGCCGTACTCTGGATCCTTGTTGAAAGGACTCTGAATCCTCCTTGCCATGACTAGCGCCGTTGAGGCGAATCACCTTCCTTCTTGGTCAGAGCTACAGAACAATTCAGCCTTTTTGGATGAGGCAGATGTAGACGAGGCCACGCTCTCAGTAGGACAGGGTTGTATTTGAAACCACCTCACCTTTATCTGTCCCCTGCCCTCAGCCTTCTCCACCTCAGCGGCCGACGCCTTGACCTTCTTTCTCACTTCGTGGTCTTTTGTGGCGGCCTCCTCCTCAAAGGGCACCTTGTCAGGATGGTTCTGCTTCTGAAACAGGATGAGGCCACAGGGTTACACAGCAGCACCACAGGCTGGTGGTTGGTAGTAAAGTCACCCGTGACGGGCCGGGGACACACGCAGACAGGGCCTCACCATGTATCTGAAGGAGTGCTTCCACCCCTTGATGTGAGCCAGCATGTCGGTCTGTAGGCGACTCACCCGGCAGAGTTTACACTGGTAGTGAGGCGGGACTGACTTACTAGGGCTGCGGTACTCCCACACATACTGAAGACCTGCAAGTAGTAAGTATATAAAGCTTACGCAGCAAACCATGGGGCAGAACATACATAAGGACTGGTCACAGCCAGAGGAATTGTACTGGTATTCAATGTTCTTGTGGGGATGTGTGTAAGTGGATAAGTTCAATTTGTAAAAAAAACCAAATACAAATAAAAAAATACAATGTAAGGTACCTTGTTGCCATCTTTGGGCGGAAGTTGGTAATCTTTCAATTTCACCTTTCACGATTTCTTTCATTAGAGTAACTAACCATATTCATGTTATCCATGTAAACCATTTTTCCAGCAGGACTTTCCTTTTGAGGATAAGTGTCAAATAATTAAAAAACATTAGAAAAGAAGAGGAACCAGGAAAGCCTAATTCAGCCAGCCCGCGTTTAGAAGGAACGAATGCTGTTGCCCTACTGGATTCGAACCAGGGTCTCCTATGTGAGAGGCTGTGTCTAACCATCACGCTACACGTCTGCAGTGTCCTGCATGGTTAAACCAATTGGTCAAAACTTGTTATTTTTAACTAAGGTACATTTGAGAAATGTCTGTCTTTCTATTGGCTGGTATGTAAATCTTTACTTTGATTGTGACACACGTCTGTATATTATCAGAGGATATTTGGGCCATGTCCTCCTGCCTAGACAAAGAAGGGTGTCAGTCCTTTCTGTTCCTTAGGAATGTAGGAGAGGGGGATCGGGTGTTTGTCCTCGGGGGGCATCCTCTGACCGGCACCAGTAGGTTGTAGGGTTAATCATCTGCCGACCTGTAGGTTGTCTAGATGCTTTAAGTTTCCCTCAAGGGTTGAGAAAGTGAACCAGATGGGGGAAGACAACATGTCCCTTGTGTCAAGCCCAGGACATGTGATAGAACAAAGGGCATGTGTTTGATTGACTTGAGACCGATGGGCAACAACTTACCACACCCCTTTTTCTATGTAATAAATACGGATTATTCATGCATGGAGTTAGAGACTCCTCGGATGATTATGTCTGTAAGCGTTTGACGCATCTCTCATATTTGCATAATAGTTAATAAAACTGTTAGAATGTGCCAAGAGAACTTTGTCTCGGTTTCTTACTCCTTTAAGAGTTGTGTAAGATGCTACTGTATAAAAGTAATGGTCCAGGTCGTAAAACAATGGGTGTATCTGCAGAAGGGCTTTTGTGATTGTCATTGTTTTATACTTTTCATTAAAGTCTAATTGGATTCAGAAGTTCTGGAGTTGTTGCACATTTGTTTTAGAAAGAGTTAGACTTTTTTCCACAACAATAGCATCTATGAACTGTATGGCTTTTGCCACGGGAGGTTTAAACAGCTTATTAGCCAGTAATAGGCCTACTAGTATCTTACTACTTATAATAAGAATATAATAATTGAGCAATCGCTAACGTGACTGAAGATTTACTTTACACTGACAAAGCTATTTCATGGCACCACAATGTTTGTTTTTCTTTCAGTCATGAATTATATTGACACAATAACTATCAATATAAATGACGAGAACTGACTTTTTCATCTAGTGAAAAGCTGAGTGAATCGTGGAAACCCCTCTTTTACTGCGCAAGGGGATGTGGTCTATATTACCGCAAAAAGCATGCACGGATGCGCACTTCAGAAATCCACCAGAAAAGGTCACAATATAATTGTAAACAGTTATTTTAGGCTTACTATAACGTAGCTACTGAAGCTTGTAGCCAGCAACGTTTGTCTATCCTGAACAAATCCTAATGCATGGTTTGTTCTGTCTGAGGCGAGGATCGGACCCTGCTCCACCCACATGGCAGTCTGAGTTTTAGTGGAGATTCAGTGGATTTTGAAAAAAAAATATTTACTTCGTCTTTGACTTCCTTCCAAAATGAAGGTACTCACCAATGACAGTCTCCTCAGTGATGGCCTTCAGTTGCTTTGACATTGAGGGGATCGTCAGGACATTGCCAGCCTTGGAGGTGAACACTGGAAAATAAACAGAAGTCAACATACAAAAGCATAAAAACATGCTAACACTGCCGAGACTGACTCACGGGGCTGTAATCCTGACCACAGACAGCTGAGACCACATGGTCGAACTCCAGCCATCAGACCAGCAAAAAGCCCATCGCTAAGGAGCCTTATACTGCAGGAATTCGGAAGCGAAATACTGCAGGAATACTTCAAAAGGTGTCTTTAAAAAAAGGTCACCGTGTAGAATTACACAAACCCCAGTCAAAAGACTTGAAGTTTAGAGGTCCTTCACTTACTGAACAACCGTTAGAAACCGAACCCCATCTGAGTCTAGCCTCATCTCCAGCCGTGCATCTTCAACACCTGCTAAGAGTCCCTACTTTTTCTGTACTAGGTCAGCCTTCGCCAAAAACCCAGATTGGCCGAGAATACTAGATGCTCTGGCTGGTAATCATAAAGTCTGGGAATCAAAGATAACTTGAATTGATATTCTCTATACTTTCAGGCACACCTTCACAAAATAACCATTTGTTAGAAGGTGGCCCAGAAGGCACACAAGAGGCTAATGTGAGGCGTGGAAGGCCTGCTGAAAATTGCAGTGGCTTCGGTTATCTAGTCACAGGTCAATAGCCGGCCTACAGAATTCTCAGTGCCAGCAGGCACAGTTCTATACCGGTGTCAAATCAAACCAGAGCAACCGGAGTGCACAGCACTGCAGAGGTCTGCGTATTGGACCGCAGTGAGTTGAGGTAGAAACACTTTCCAGTTCCTCCTTACAGTCCACCTGCCATTGTCCCACAGACTTCCAGTTCCTGGGTCACAAAGGCTCCAGAAGACAATACCGCTGCCAGCATCTACTATCCAGTTAAACTACCATGGGCCTAAAAGGCCTCAGTTCTTAGCCAGCGCCAATACCCATTGATTGAATGAGGATGAGTGTCCCATTTCAACCGCCACTCATCTGGAGTACCCAACTGGGTGATGCCCGTATCCATCTGGCCCCACACCATCTGTGCCAGACCAGGCTCTCAGGGATTTAACCAGTGCCCACGTGGCGCAACAGATCCCTTGGAGCAGAGCGAACCATTGTTCTGTGGAGAGGTGTGAGGCTGCGGTTTCTAAAGTTGTTCAGGCTGTAAATCATGGACCAAAATGTTTTATGAAACAAGACCCTTTGCTAATGCACCTGATAAGACGTGTCCACATTAGAGTACTGAAGTTCTGGAGTTGTCGCCCCCCCCCCCCCCCACCCCCCCCAACAGACTAAAAACGAAAAAAGACCTTACTTTTATCATTAAGGAAAGACTCTTTTTGAACCACATAGCCTAAGGCAATGGCCAGTGACTTGAAGCTGATCGACATTTACAGCGACCGAAGTGAATTTCAGAAGCAGCCTGGAGCACACCCCTGACCATTCCCCTGTCCAATCAGCCGCCAGCAAAAAAGGCAGGAGAAAGTGGGGTCACAGCTCACAATCTCCTGTCAGAGACAGCGATGCTGTGTGAAAGCAGAACTTACCTATTTCCGCAGAGAAGTTAGGCTGCTTTCTCTGTCAGAGGGAATAACCAGGCCAGAGGAGAGAGAGACAGACAGGCATTAGTGAGACAGATGGAAGTAGCAGAGGGGTAAACCCCACTGCATGGTTCCCAAGCAGGTCACGACAGCCTGGTGGGTTTCAGCTAAAGATGTGGTTCTGGATATAGGCATTGGTTTGGTTAAAGCAAAAGCTTCAAGTGGACCACAGCACAAAAACATTGGAGAACCCTAATGCAAGTCTGCCTCAATAGGAAAACAAGTCTTCAACGTCTTCCATGACCCGGTCATTGATGGAACTGAGCCATCACTGACTACGCACAGGACATGTGTGCTTTACCATGAACCGAAGAACAACTACTCTAGTCAGTTGATTAAAATCAGAATCCTGCTGTGCCCAAAGGGGTATCAGAGAACCAAGCTTCCATAGACCATAATGAACCCTAGTGCTTATAGCTCAGCAGGTAGTAACAGCCCACTGAAGAGAAATGAAATCTAAAGAGAGAGCATGAGGTGTCCCAGAGACACACACACAGAGCCCTGTTAGACTGGTCCGTCACATCCCTCCCATATTTATTAACATGGTTCTGGAATTTCAGGCAACAACTTGCTTTAGCATCCCAGAGTCAGGGGAAAACTCAAACGCTGATTAAGGGGCAGTTCAGCAGACTGCAACTCCACAGACACCTGGAGTCGTAGGAGACCAGACAACTCCAATCAGCCTCTACAGTTCCTGCAGTGGCCACACAGCATGGAGCACTGCTATGGCTTTAAGGGATCAAACTGGTTAGATGTGCACACAGTACTTTCAAAACTAGATTAGATTCAACTTTGTCATTGAACAAGTGCAAGTACAGTACAACAAAATGCAGTAAACTACTACTTGGTATTTCAAAACTACTAGTTGGTATTACCCGTATCACATTGAAACTAAAATTCTTTGTATGCAAATAATGCTCCAAGTGAAACCCTTCAGTAAGGCCATGTAGACAAAAAAACCTATTAATGTAGACTTGTTTTGTTCCATTTTGCAAAATCTCACTACAAGTCTTTGTTTGTAGTCACAAAGTATTGTATTTTTGTAAGTGTTACTAAAATCTGTAATTAGTACATTATACAGATTAGTTACTGTGAAATATTTTAAGGTAGTGGTCTCAGACTGCAACGGTTACCAGCTGCTGCATGTTATTAAATGTGATAAATATAGCGTGGTATCCATGAGTTGCAGTTCAAACGCATCTTGTAAAATCACCTACAGAGCGCAAAAGAGACAAGAGAAAAACGTTCTGCACATGCGCAGGAACATCTGATCCAGAAGGTTTTGCAGTCATTCGGGCCATTAAAATTGACCTGACTACAGTACCAAGGACTCGACTCACCCTGTTGTTGCCCCCATTTGCGTTCCTGAACTTCTTCGGTGGTGGGGCACCAGAAGGTGGCCTTTCGTTTGCATTATCGCCTTGCTGCATTCTGTAGGTCACCAAACGAACCAAGAAAATATAAATACATCAGACATCTAGACATGCGACATCCATATTATTAGTGTCCCTAAGATTTGATCAAAACAACACAAACTGCTCGTTGTGAGACGAACAAAACCAATTGGCCCTGCCTGACAACTGCTAGGTAGCCGGACAACGTCCTCCACGGTAGGCTAACTTAGCAAGAAAACACTGCAATGTTATTAAAAAGTATAAATACGGGGCGGTAGGGATATGCCACAGGAAATACTCTACCTGAAAAATGAAGATTAGCAATGAACTAAAAACGAGTGAAGGGAAATCTTGCAAGTCAATAACAAAAAATAAGAACTAGCGTTAGCGTACACGCAATCTTGTAGGTCTTTATAGAAATAGCCGTGACGTTAGACGGTGTTGTGGGCCTCCGTCTTTGCCTGAGGATTCAGAATTGAAATAAAAATGTATTAAAACAATTGAAAAAAATGATATCAAAAGCTATATTTTATTTGCTATTAATCTATTAAGCAACACTTGTGATTGTAAAAAAAAAAAAATACAGGCAAATGATAAAACAGCTAAGTTCGTTGTTGTATGAAAGAGAAAGGCCCCTGTTGTGAATGAACACGAGCCTGGTTTTTTTATTAAACCATAGAGGTTTTGGAATTGAAACTCGTTTAAAGCTATACAGAGAACACTGCTACATACACACTACTGTAACTTTCTGACAGTTTCAACACACGTGAGTTTTAATAATTTTTCTAAACGCTGTAAATTATTCTGGGGTTTGTTCTCATACAGTTAAGAACCAAACGAACCGTGGTAACGTTGAGTAGCTACACAAGTTATGTAGTTGTGGATCAGTACCTGTGCTGTTGATAAAAGGATTGCCATGATGTTTCCTCTGTACCGCCCAGGAACGTTGATTTCAGATTCTTTCAGATATACGCACACGTCAAATTATGTTTGGGTACTCGCCAAAAATATGCTAGCTTAGCAGAATTGCTATTACAATGTTTACACAGACCGCCCGATTCTGCAGAGATGACCAAGAGTAAGAAGAAGAAGAGGCAGGATGACTTCCAGAAGGTCAAACTGAAGGTGGGGAAGACGAAGCCTAAAGCTGACAATGCCACCAACATTAACTTCAGGACAAAGGGAATACACCTGACTGAACAGCTGAAGAAAGATGGTTCTGCTCCCACCACACACAGGAAGCTTAACATCAAGGTAAGTAATATGCACATGCACATATACGCTGATAAAATACACTTCTGTATATTACACTGTGTGTCTTCCTTCTAGGACCTGCTGTCCCAGTTGCACCACTACAGTGGTACAGTGAAGCAGGGGGCTTTGGTGGGACTGCGGGAGCTGCTGACCCTTCACCCCTCCGAGCTAGATCAGCACCTTTCCAGTCTGCTCAGTGAAGTCGCCGCTGTCTTCACAGACAAGGATCCCAATGTACGGATGTCTGCCACACGTCTGCTCAGGTTGGGAATACATTTTATCATCACAGTGGGATGTTCTCATTATCTCAGTTCCCCAACCCAACGTACATGTTTACATTATGTTGGCCCCACCCAGGTTCATTGCCCAGAGTGTTCCAGCGGAGCGGACGTGTCCATTCTTTCCTCTCCTCTCTGCCCACCTGTCCTGTGCCATGACACACATCGAGACAGGCATCCAGGAGGACGCCCTGAAGGTCCTTGATGTTCTGCTGGACCACTACCCTGCCCTGCTGGCTGCTCGTCCTGCTCTTTTGCTCACCAACTTCTTGGAACTGATTTCACACAAAAGCACTGGGGGCGGGGCTAGGAAGGGGCAGGAAGGGAAGGGGAGGAGCTGGGCCCTGTCAGTCAACCCTAACAGAAACGTGACTGGTCAGCAGTGGAGACTCACAGTGCTTCTGAGGTACGTCCACACCTATACCTGTGTAGAGTTAGCAGTATTTTATTATGTGTAAATGCATTGTTCCGTCCTCATTTTGCTTATTTGTGTGTGTCTGATGTGTTTTCCAGACTGGGACGTTTTCTTCAGGCGGTAGTTGAGGAAAGGCGAGCGGAGGAGGGAGATGTATGTGTCTCAGGTGATCTGTTTGGTGGTTTGAATGGAGAGGAAGGTGCCAACACACCATTGGAACTCAACTGGGAGGAGCTTACCTATGGAAAGGGCTCATTCCAGGTTTTTGAACATTCAGGAGCCAATCCCACTCCACATTCTACCTTTAAACTCAGGTATGCACATCACACTCGCCCTCTTAATTAACCAAGACACACACCCACCATTACCCACATACTCTGCTGATTCACTCTCCTGTCCTTTTTTAAATGTGTCTCTTTTCTCCACCGTGTCTGTAGGCCAGAGTCTCAGCCTGGAACGGGGGTAAGTGAGGGTCTGAGCTCGGTGGAGGCTGTGCGGGGCTTCGCCTCAACCTTGGTTCCCCTTCTTCTGGATGTCTGGGTAGAGGCCAGTGTCAGCGACCGGAGCAAGACTGACAGTGCTCATCTACTCACCCCCGATGCCATGGCTCTGATGTACCAAGTCCTCTCTGTACTACAGCTGCTACGGAAGCTGACCCCACAGAGAGAACACCAAGATGCACTGGTAAATGTACACACACACTCCCTCTCAATTAATCAGTAAATCACATTTATTTATAAATCCTTTTTTACATCAGCAGTTGTCGCAAAGTGCTTTTACAAAACACCCGGCCTTAAACCCCATGGAGCGAACAGCAGTAGTGTTGAATTTCTGTGGCTTGGAAAAACTCCCTAACAAGGCTGAAATGTAGGAAGAAACCTAGAGAGGAACCAGCCTCAGAGGGGTGACTAGTCCTCTTCTGGCTGTGCCGGGTGAACATATTCAGAGTACAAATTGTAATACTTAATAAATGCATGTGGGCTGAGTAGAGAGTCTATTTAAACCTAGTCCAAGTCAGAAGCATTACCAGATGGACAAGAACAGGGACAACACGGGGGGGGGGGGGGGGTCAGCAGAGTGGCAGCTGAAATCGTCAGGTATCGTCTTGATCTGCGACTTTGGATAGGGACAGCAATGAGTCTTTCAAGCCTAGTACTCTGGAGGTGTGGGCCAAGACCTCATGTCCTCCTAAGTTTAACACGGCAGGAGACAGGGAACATGACCCTACTCCCCCAGGACAATAATATAGCAGCATAAGACCTTGGGGCTGAGATGGGGGGGTCCAGTGACACTGTGGCCCTATCTGGGGGAGGCCACGGACAGGGCGCAACAGGCAGGAAATCAATCCACCCACATTGCCAAGCATCAACCAAAGGGACACCCACCAACTGCAACCATCCTGAATGAGAGCAGAGTATTGCCAGCAGAGTACAGCCCAATTGCGTACTAGAGAGACAGCAAGCCATTGACTCTGACCCCAAATGGCATTGGAGGGAGGGCATCCCAGTGGTGATAAGATCCCACCTGGCAAGACAGCAAGGGTGGACAGTATCAAGCCTTTCTGGTCACCTTCACACCCCTGGGCCAGACTACACTTAATCATAGACCATGCTGTAGAGATGAGTCTTTAGTGGACACTTTCATTCTCTCCCTTTGTTTTGTCGCTCTCTCCCCCTCTCTTTCTGTATAAGATGTGTGGTTACCTTTGTATTTTTAACAGGGGTTCCTATTATTTATGTTTAGGATGCCTGGTTTCGCAGTGAGTACCTGGGGGAGTTTAAGCAGCAATTCATGAAGAACTTCCCTTATGGAAATCTGGACACCCCTAAACAAAGGAAAAGGAAAGACGCCAAGAGGTAAGACATGTCCAGGTGGTTCCTGATGTTTTCTTCAACTTCCTAATATCTCTCTGATGCATTTTAGTCCCTTTTAAACTACACCCATCCCATTAAGAGTAGTGAAGAGCAATGTGCAACAAAGCCAACCTCACGACCGAGGGATTTGTGGTACACAAAGATCACCATGGGAATGCAGCACGCTAACCTCCCACACTTACCATGACCCAGGTCGCCTCTTTTGGATGTTTTTTTTGTTATTTTCGGGGGGTTGTTTTGACACTTTATAAGATCCAAATTCCGACTCCTAGAAACCAACAAGCTAAAGTAGATGGTGCTGATTTATTTGCACATTGAACAATAGTTGAAACCTTGATGGGACTTGAACAACAATGTCTGTCTGAATTCTTCCATCTTATTGCACCTTTGACCTTAACAGGTTGGCTGTCACAGCCCAAATGTAAATTGCAAATGAGATGCCGATTTATTTTGACAATCCAGCACATGAGCACAGTGCTCCTGAAAATGTGTAACACCCGTCCCCGTTTTTTTGGTGAGGTTGCATGAAAATCTAAAGTACTCTTGGCGTGTGTGTGTTTCTGTGTCAGCAGTAAGCAGACTCCCACGGTCCCAGGTCAGGTGGTGGAACCCTTAGCGCTGAACATTCTGCTCTGCCAGGTCATGGTTTCCATGGTTATTCTCAACCAGAGGGAGGGGCCAGCTCAGGAGCCTGACGCTGATTGGCTAATGCCTCTGAGGGGGTTTGTCCAAGAGACTCTGTCCAGCGGGGCCAAGCTGAGCCATAGACACCTACACACCCTCCTGGAGACTGTGTGGAGAATGGTCATCACACAGCGGAGTAGAGGTGCGTGTGTGTGAGAGGGGGGGTTTCTACACATCAGTGGGTCTGGGCTGTCAATTAATGAATTGTGTGTGTGTGTGTGTGTAGCAGTGACGGAGGACTTGTTACAGGCGGTGTATGTTCAGTACCAGCAAATGAACCTTAATCTGCAGACCAGAACACTGCTGCTGTCCTTCTTCAGTCGCCTGTACCTACAGGAACACAACCACATACACATCGCTAGGTAACACAAACACACGCTCTCTGAGACTATTTCACTGCACTAAATAACTGAAGACATACAGTGTCTAGCCTCAACTATAAGACTTGAGCTGGATTACTATGCTTTTTTTCTGTCTGCTCTCTCTTCCTCAGGAGTAAGGTGTTGTCTAGGTGGCTGGCAGCACTGCCAATCCAGTTGTCCCAGCTGGGACACCGTAACCCCGCCCTCTCAGGGTGGCTCCTCCTTTCCATTCAGGCCGCTGCCTCTCGGGGGAATAAGGACCTGCTGAAATCCCTACACACACATGCATGCAGGCTCTATGGTGAACACACACACACACACACACACACGGAGAAGACTCCAATACCTTGTTTTATTTCAAACACTTTGCAGTCTGCTTTCATCATCCCTAATACCATGCAATATGGCGTTCGATCTGTCTTCATGGTTTTCTATCACACAGTGGAGAAATGTTTGTTTCCCAAACAGTTGATAGAAATCCAGTGAAATCCGTTAGCCTACGTGATGTTCACACATTGATGCTCTCTGTCCAAGGGCCGTGCATGATTCCTGTACGTTGTGGATGTGCACACAGAGACCCATCTGAAGCCCCATTCAGAACAGTCAGTTCACCAGAGTCGGCGGTAGGCAGGTAGCTGGTATGTGACCATGCTGTGGAAAGACTCTAGGTTTCTCAAAGTGCTTCTCAGTTTTTTCCACCTGGGGGCAGTAGAGGTCCACGGTGACTGGGCCTGGAGTGGAGTGTTGTGATATAAGCTTGCACAGAGATGGTTAGTGTTTGGGGAGGGGAAAAGGTTGAGGGTTTGAGCGTGCTGGGGGTTATGGAAGAGGGCTGTGGGGGTGTGGGGGGGCTGGTCCTGCGTTCTGATAAAAGCCCCGGAGCAGACAGAGAGGGCGATTCACTATCACAGAACTCCTTTTGTCTAAATTGTCTGTGACATCAGCAACGTGCGTCAGCAGCCGACATAACAGAGGTCTAATCATTACTACTCTCTTTCACGCTCTTGCTTTATCTCTCTTGCACTCTGATTACAGTTTTTTCTTAGATCATAAACTGGTGTTTATAGTCCATTCACTCTTTTACATCAACATAAGCTCCTTGTTGCTACTACGTGAGGTACTACATATAGGTGCCCACAGACGCCAGGGGAGCTGTTGACCCCCCCGCCCCCAAATAAATGAAATAAAACTTCACCCATGTTTCAGTGTAAAGTCTAATTTTAAAAATTGGTAGAGCACCTGCCCTTGATTTCCTGTTATTTCAGTCACTGACTGACATTGATTTAGCTTTAATGGTTAGTGATGATGTTATGCTAAATTTAAAGGAAATTAAGACTATTCACTGCCTGGGGGTGTGATGCAAAAGGCTAGACATGTGATACAGATAATCAATAACTTGATGGTTAATAGAGATGCATGTAATGAATCAAAGCCTGCGCAGTAGCTCTCCAGGGCTGGAGGTGTCCACCTCTGCTCTGGTGCATGAGCTCATGTTGGTGTTGGCTAGAAGGTGTATATTGACATGTGTGTCGTCTGTGTGTGTGTGTGTGTTGTCTGTGTGTGCGCACAGACCCACAGGAGGGCAGTGTGGTGTTGCTGCCGGCAGAGTCTCAACAGCGATTGGTCCAGCTACTCTACTTCCTGCCTGTGATTCCACAGGGTCTGTTGGCCAATCTGAGTCGCTGCTGTACCGCGGGACGTTTCTCAGCTAGCCTGGCCGCCTCCCTTATACGCATCATACATCTCAGGTAACCCCAGATCAGGTCAGCTTCACACTGTTCTTACAGGAAGCCTGTGCCAGGGTCAGCTTCACAGTGTTCTTACAGGAAGCCTGTGCCAGGGTCAGCTTCACAGTGTTCTTACAGGAAGCCTGTGCCAGGGTCAGCTTCACATTGTTCTGACAGGAAGCCTGTGCCAGGGTCAGCTTCACAGTGTTCTGACAGGAAGCCTGTGCCAGGGTCAGCTTCACAGTGTTCTGACAGGAAGCCTGTGGCAGGGTCAGCTTCACAGTGTTCTGACAGGAAGCCTGTGGCAGGGTCAGCTTCACAGTGTTCTGACAGGAAGCCTGTGGCAGGGTCAGCTTCACAGTGTTCTGACAGGAAGCCTGTGGCAGGGTCAGCTTCACAGTGTTCTGACAGGAAGCCTGTGGCAGGGTCAGCTTCACAGTGTTCTGACAGGAAGCCTGTGGCAGGGTCAGCTTCACAGTGTTCTGACAGGAAGCCTGTGGCAGGGTCAGCTTCACAGTGTTCTGACAGGAAGCCTGTGGCAGGGTCAGCTTCACAGTGTTCTGACAGGAAGCCTGTGGCAGGGTCAGCTTCACAGTGTTCTTACAGGAAGCCTGTGGCAGGGTCAGCTTCACAGTGTTCTTACAGGAAGCCTGTGCTGTGCAAATGAGAACATTTAGATGGAACTGCAGAAACCAGGCCAAAACCCAATCACAAGGCTTTTACTAACCTGAAACATTTTGACATATTTTTATTGTGCGTGAAATGATGCATGTTTGTGTGTTTGTGTGAGAAGGAGCCATCAGTTGTTCCTGGTTAAGGAAGGGAGACAGGAGACGGCTGGTTGGCCAGCTTAATGGAATCAAATAATTAACCAATCAAGACACATCAAGGGTCATGACACAAGATTAGCGGCGCACGCCTCACACACACACACACACACACACACACACACAAACACTTTAGCATTTCAATGTAGGCCTTGAGAGGGCAGTGTTGTGTGCGTGTTGTGTGCATAAGCGATGTTCTGCTTTTTGGTCATGCTGCGGTTGGCCAACGATTTCTCACACACGCATCTGACTTTGCATAACGTTACGATGTCATCAGTGTGCATCGCCGCTGGGTGGGTGTTTGTGTGTGTGTGTGTGTGTGTGTGTGTGTGTGAAACCCCCCGTGTTGTCAGTGTGTCTCTGGGGAATGTTACACAAACCAGACCAGAGATTGGGGCAGTATGTATGTCTGAAGCACAAAGGGCCCTTTGGAAAGTGGAATGTGGAAGAGTCGTCATGAAACGTAGGGAATATCGTCCTGTTAGCACATCACGTGTCTCCTACTGTTACAAAACACATTTCTGACCTGTCACCGGTGCCCACTTAACCACCCCCCCTCGCCCAAACATACTGCTGCTCTGGGAAACTGAATTCTGTCTAACGTGGTCTGTTCCATATAAGCCTGACTAAAGGGAGACTAAAGTCTCACCCATATCATCTGAAAGCAAACTGGAACGAACTCCCGTCCTGCGAAATGTTTGAAAGCCATTAGTTAAGCTCTCACTGGACCACCAATATATGCTGCTTTGTCTCAGTCTGCTGGCTCTAATGTGTGTGTGTTTTAGGTCTTCTTTAAGTGGCTGGTCAGTAGGGTCTCCGGACACAGCGGTGTGTGACGTTGACTACATCAGCTTCCTGTTTTCCATCCTCACTGGTAAGGCTCAGTCCGAGCATTTCCTGTCAGACACACATCTGGTCATCAGCCCTGTGATCTGTCTGTTGGATTTCATGAAGAGGAGCTCACAATGAGAACTGAGTGACTGTTCTGTCCCTCAGGCTTCTCCTCGGATGAGTTGTCCACCCTGCAGGAGGCTGGAGACGAGAGTGTCCTCCCCCCATCACCCCTGTCCCCCCTCAGCCTCTACCCCACCCCCCTGGAGCAGTTCACACACCACTGGGATGTCGTGGAGGTCAGGACACACACACACACACACTACCACCTTAATTCACGACACCTACCGCCACTCCTTCACTGAATGTTAAGACAGGAAGTGGAAGAACGGGTGAATGAGAGGGCAGGATGGAGGCATGGGATGGATGGGAGAGAGAAGGACAGCGACTTGTAGGATGAAGTCTGATGGAGAAGGACGTATCACTGCAGCCAGTGTGGTGTACCTGTGAGAGGGCCTTGGTATTCGTGACACCGTGGTTGTCTTTTTAGTTCCCCCTGGTACCTGACAAAGGGCTCAGAGGGGGACGCTTTATCTGGCTGCACCGGCCGAGAGGGGAGCCTTTATCGCGGTGTGCAGGCCGAGGCTGCGTGGTTATCGGGCGCAGCGGAAATGCAGAAATGCTAATGAGAGCCCGTGGCGTGATGGGTGTGTGACATTTCTGCTCGGAAATTACCGTTAACGGAACCGCGCCCTGAGGCGAGGTGTGTGAGGGTGGGGCTATAATCACTAATTCAGCTCCTCAATTAGAGCCTGAGATCCTGGCCGTCTCATCTCCACGTCGGAGTCAATCAGACTGAGGGTTGAGGGGGCAGGGGGGGATGTTATTAGGGGACGGACTGTGTCTGCTCTGATGCCACTAATGAGACAGGATTGTTTTTAATGGAGGGTTGAATGCCAACAGGTGCACAGGTCTGGGGGGCTGGTGCACACGCTGCCTCGCGTTTAACACACACCTCATTTCCATGGTCGGTAATGAGAAATTGGGATTTGATTTGAAGGTAATGAGGAAAAAGTTTAACTTAATTTCTTACCTCTGAAAGTTTGTGTTACACCCTTTCACCTGTGTGTGTGTGTGTGTGTGTAAAGACTGCATATTTTAATGTAAAACCCCATTTCCCAAAAAGTTGAGAAAAATGCAAATAACTACAGAATGCAATGATGTGCAAATAATTTATCACTATATTTAATTGAAAATAGTACAAAGACAACATATCAATTATTTTTATTTTTTTATACATGCCCATTTTGAATTTGATGCGAGGAACTCGTTTAAAAAAAGTTCGGATAGGGGCATGTTTATTGCTATGTTTCATCACCTCTTTTAACAACACTAAGCGTTTGGGAGCTGAGGAGACCAACAGCTGTAGTTTTGAATGTGAAATGTTTTCTCTTTCTTGCTTGATATAGGATTTCTGCTGCTCAACAGTTCAGGCTCTCAGATTAACACCCGGACTCTCTTACTACAGAGCCATGCTGTTTTAATACGTGCATAATGTGGTTTAGCATTGTCTTGCTGAAATAAGCAAGACCTTCCCGTGAAAAAGACATTTGGATGGCAGCATATGTTGCTCCAAAACCTGTATATATTGTTCAGCATTAATGTTGCTTTCACAGATGTGCAAGTCACCCATGCCATGTGCAGTAATGCACCCCCATACCATCATGGATGCTGGCTTTTGAACTGTGCGCTGATTACAAGCCAGATGGTCCCTCTCCTCTTTTGTCTGGAGGACACAGCGTCCAAGATTCCCAAAAATAATTTCAAATTTTGATTTGTCAGACCACAGGACAGTTATCCACTTCGCCTCAGTCCATCTTAAATTAGCTCAAGCCCAGAAAAGGTGGCAGTGTTTCTGGATCTTGTTTATATATGGTTTCTTCTTTGCATGGTAGAGTTTTACTTGCATTTGTGGTTGCAGCGACATACTGTGTTCACAGACAATGGTTTTCAGAAGTGTTCCTGAGCCCATACAGTGATGTCCACTACAGAATCGTGTCTGTTTTTAATGCTGTGTCGCCAGAGGGCCCTAAGATCACGGCCATCCAGTATTGGTTTTTGGCCTTGTCCCGTGTACAGAGATTTCTTCAGATTCTCTTGATCTTTTAATGATATTCTGTACCGTAGATGATGAGATCCCCAAACTCACTAAAATGTTAGGTTGAGAAATGTTCTTAAATTTTTGCACTATTTGCCTTCAGTCTTCAGTGGTGAACCACTCCCCATCCTTCCTTCTGATAGACCCATCCTCTGGAATTATCTTTTAATACCCAGTCATGATATTGACCTCTTGCCAATTGACCTAATTAGTTGAGTGATATTAGTGATTTTGTTTTTTAGCATTACTTTTCCAGTCTTTTAGTGCCTCTTTCCCAACTTTCTGCCAGCGTGTTGCTGGCATCAAATTCAAAGTGGACATATATTTTTCAAGAAACCATAAAATGCCCTGGTTTCAACATTGATATGTTGTCTTTGTACTATTTTATATTGAATATAGGGTTTAAATAATTTGCACATCATTACATTCTATTTTCATTTATATTATAAATTGGATTGAAACCCAAATGTGGTTGCAGTTGTCAGCTCAAACCTTTGATATGGGGAGAAATATCTGTTTGATATAAAAGAAGGTCAAATTTGGCTTTTGCACGGATGTTGTGAGCAGTGTGACAATGTGGTTTGTCTGATGAATGGTCCAAGATGTGTCGTTGATTAGAGAAAAGAGCCGGGTCCTTCTCCTTAATTTTTCCTCTAATTTCATACCTCCATAATGTAATTATTTTACACACAAGTCCATAAACAGTCTGGATGTTTGGGCTAACAAAACATTGTTACAGAAGAAAAAAAAACTTTCAGCCAGGTGTCAGCTTTCATGAACCAGCCAATGTCTGGGTTCGCTTACCCCTAATGTAAGGTAGCATACATTATTATTACTATGCAATTATTAGCCAGGCACCAGTCGTCGGGGGGACAGAATGTATAATCGTAGATCTGACATGAATTATTTTAGTAATAACTTTACTTAGAACAAGGTAATAGATTAGGGTTTTTAGTTGAGTCTTTCAGTTTGATGAGATGGCTGTGTCTTCTCGTTATTTTCTTCACTGGCTGTTCATTGCGTTGTTTTTTTGGGCTTTTGTCCTTTTTTATATGTTCTGTCCCTTGTAGCTCTTGGTTGGCTGTTCCTTGGGTTGTGGAGGCTTTCCTTTGATTCTTATCCTCATTTCCTTGGGTTGTGGAGGCTTTCCCCTTGTTCCAATCAGACTGAATTCTACTCTTTTTGAAAGTACTGTTGTCTTGCAATACAACAGAACTCATATTTTATAGCGTAGTGGTTAGACACAAGGACCTGCTACCAATAGGTCCCGCGTTCGACACATCAAAGCAGATTATGCATTAGGATTTGTTCTGGATAGATAGAACCTTCGCTGGCTAACAAAATGATCTAATGTGGAGATGCTGTACCGACACTGGGCAAGTGTATAGCACCGTGGTGTGGTGGTTAAAGACACACGGGTTCGAATCCAGTGAGTGTAACAACATTTAGCACTTTTAATTGCGGACCAGTATGGAACTGGGCTTGCCTGGCTCCTTTCCCTTTTTTTACATGGAAACGTCTGGGAAGAATTACAGCTTATGTGCTCTGTATTATTGCCTACTGGTTTTTATCTGCCACAGTTCCGTTTGGTGGAAGCGCACGATTATGGGGACAACATTTTCTTTATACAGATTTTAGAATACAGAATGATAATAAGCAAATTGGATGGAAACGTAACTGTTGGCAGTTTTACAGTTACGACCAAAAAAAATTTGGCTTTGCAAGAAGAAATGTTGTATAATGCACCTTTTAACAGGATGTCTTCCGCTGGAGTGAATGATGCAGCCTATCAGAGGTCCAGTATATACAACATTACCATTAGGTCATTGGGCTGGTTCATCATTAGTGTTTACTGTTGCCTTGTAGTCCACAAACAAACACTCAGGTTTTAATGTCAGTGACCCATGACCTTTACAACAGCAGGATGTGACCTAACCACTGTCTGCTTATCCCACAGGAAGTCTGCCATTGCTTAGAGACGCTGGGGTCCCGTTCACAGTGCTTCGACGTGCTGCAGAACGGCATCTGCAAGAACCTGGTAAAATGGTGTTCTTGTGCGTGTGCATCTTTTCTGTGGGTGTGGGTACGCTGTCATTTTCCCACGCGTAACTCCGTCTCCCTCCCTCTCAGACGGGTCTGGCTGTGGTACCAGACAGTATGGCAGCAGGGTTGTTGAGGGCAGTGGCCCGGCTGCTGGATCAGTCCGTCCTCCCCAGTGAAGCGCTGCTGAGGTTCCTCTCGCACTGCTGCCTCAGCCTGCTGTCTCTTGTTCTGACCCTGCAGCACACAGCCTCCGAGACCAACCATAAGAGGTAGGTGTGTGTGTGTGTGTGTGTGACCTCTCCACCAGTCACCTGGCGTCACACCCTGTGTATACCGGTGCCCAACCTGTCTGTGTCCGCGCAGGGAGGCGGTGTGGGGGGCGTGCGTGGCGGCGCTGGGCAGCGTTCCCCGGCTGTTACGGATGGTTCTGCAGTTGTTGCGGGTGGGGGACCTGTGTGAGGAGGAGCTTCCTCAGCTGGCCCAGATCCTGTCTCTGCTGCTGCAGCACACGACGCTACGCAACCACATGCTGGCTAACGCAAGTCTTCTGCAACACATCATACAGGACCTCACGGTAAACACACAGCCAACTGATCCGTCAGAGCGACGGACCTGAAACACTTGTGTTAGAAGAGTGTTTCTCATCCCGCGATCCTGGACTCCCGCCCTGCATGTTTTCGATCTCTTCCTGCCCTAATATACCTTATGTAGCTCATGAAGGACTTTATAATGAGCTGATCACTTCAATCATGTGTGACAGAGGGTCCAGGAGCAGGGTTGAGAAACGCTGTTATGATAAGGAGTGTGAGGAGGGCATTTCCCCAACGTTGTTTGTTGAGTTGCTGAGTGTGTGTGTGTGTGTGTGTGTTCCAGAGGTACTGTCAAGGCGAGGCGAGGGAGCAGTGGTTGACCGACCTGCTGTACTGTTACAGCGTAACCATGGCAACTCACCGTGGTAATCTTGGGCTACGTGACATCTACTGACCTTGCCCACAAAACCAAAAGTGTGTGCTCTCCATTCCATGATCTCCTGTTTTCCCATCCATCTCTTTGTCCTTCTTAATCAACTAGAATCCCTAGACAAAAACAACTGTCAGCATGTTGCCAAATCTTGTGTGGCTACCACTTTTAGTCCTGTAGAGTGAAGGAATGGGCAGGCCAGCTTTAACATGATTTCTTGTCCCTGTTTACTTTGTTTCTGTTACAAAAATAAAATAAAACTGGAGACCATGTATGTCCATTTATTGACAAGCTTTATGAAAAAAAGAGTACAAAAACAATATGGTATTTAACACCCTTGGTTGGTATTCATAATTTTAAAGCCTTCTGTTGGAGTTTTTGTGTTGCCGTGGCAATTTAAATTGTATTCATTTAGCACTGTGGGCTTATCCAGAGCAGGACGTACAGATCTGCATCAGACATGTTTGGAGACGTAAGACCCCCAACCCAAAAATGCAGTGCGTAGTCTTGTTAAATATCCCTCTGTACAGAGTCCTACAGAGGGGGCGGGTGGCCTGTGGACGGGGGTAACGGCTTGCCAACTACCCTGTGTGAAGCTGTGTATCGAATGTCACGACAGAGGGGGAGGGGCCAGGCGGGTTATGAACAAGTGTTACGGCTGAAAGGAAAAGTGTGTGTGGCTGCAGGTGGGCTAGCTGTATGACCTGCTGTTGACAGACGGACTCCTTCAACTGAGGAAAGGTTATTTGTATGTGTGTGTGTGGTTGTTTTCTGAAAGGTTATTTGTGTGTGTGTGTGTGTGTGTGGTTGTTTTCTGAAAGGTTATCTTGCACCAACACGCTTAATAAATGGACCCTGTGAGGTCACGACTGATGTAACCTAGCTTTGTTTTTTTTAATACTTGACACCGGAAGAGAGAACAATTCGACTGGTAGCTTTGGCGTGGCAGCTGGGTCGCTAAGCAACGCCAAGGCGATAACACTGAGGTCACGTGGGCCTTTCCTGTGCGTGTGGTCATCATCGTTTGCCCTGCGCCCCTTGTCCAGTGCTGTGGGGTCGGAGGTGGTAGGAGTACTGCCTTGCCTGGCCCACCGCGTCACACAGGTGAACACACTCCATACTGCTCACTGCACAAATAACACGGATCACATTTTGTCAAGTTCACCCCCCTGACAATCAAAGTATTGACAGCAGGTGTGTGTGTGTCTCTGTACTCACGCTGGCTGTGTGTACGAAGTGACAGGTCCAGTAGTATCTGGGACTGAGCACCCCTGAGAGACCGGCCCCTTCGGGCAACAGAACCTCCTACAGGACAAACACACATTCTGATATTACACACATACCTTGAGTGTAATTTAGACAAAACCAGTATACAAAAACAACTGGAGAGTCTAATACAATAACAATGAACATTAAACACAACAGTTTAAAAGGCTGCTAGTAGCTTGAATGGTAAATGGACACCAACAAGTTGTTTTTAAGGGACTCACGGTGAATGTTATTCCCTTTCTGGTCTCCAGTCCATGCTTAGTAAAGTGACTTACAGTATCTCACAAAAGTGAGTACACCCCTCACATTTTTGTAAATATTTGAGTATATGTTTTCATGTGACAACACTGAAGAAATGACACTTTGATACAATGTAAAGTAGTGAGTGTACAGCTTGAATAACAGTGCAAATTTGCTGCCCCCTCAAAATAACACAACACACAGCCATTAATGTGTAAACACCTAAGTGAAAATGTCCAAATTGGGCCCAAAGTGTCAATATTTTGTGTGGCCACCATAATTTTCCAGCACTGCCTTAACCCTCTTGGGCATGGAGTTCACCAGAGCTTCACAGGTTCCCACTAGAGTCCTCTTCCACTCCATGACAATATCACAGAGCTGGTGGATGTTTTGAGGAAGCCCCACAGATGCTCAATAGGGTTTAGGTCTGGAGACATGCTTGACCAGTCCAGTGTTTGGGGTCGTTATCATGTTGGGATACTGCCCTGCGGCCCAGTCTCCGAAGGGAGGGGATCATGCTCTGCTTCAGTTATGTCACTTTACATGTTGGCATTCATGGTTCCCCCAATGAACTGTAGTTCCCCAGTGCCGGCAGCACTCATGCAGCCCCAGACCATGACACTCCCACCACCATGCTTGACTGTAAGTTTATCTTGGTCTCATCAGACCACAGGACATGGTTCCAGTAATCCATGTCCTTAGTCTGCTTGTCTTCAGCAAACTGCAGGCTTTCTTGTGCATTATCTTTAGAAGAGGCTTCCTTCTGGGACAACAGCCATGCAGACCAATTTGATGCAGTGTGCACCCCTTCAACCTCTGCAGCAATGCTGGCAGCACTCATACGTCTATTTCCCAAAGACCATGGCGAGGTCTGTTCTGAGTGGAACCTGTCCTGTTAAACCGCTGTATGGTCTGGGTCACCATACTGCAGCTCAGTTTCAGGGTCTCTGCAATCTTCTTATAGCCTAGGCCATCTTTATTTAGAGCAACACTTCCAGTGACCAGTATGAGTATAACACCAAATTTAACACACCTGCTCCCCCTTCACACCTGAGACCTTGTAACACTAATGAGTCACATGACACCAGGGAGGGAAAAATGGCTAATTGGGCCCAATTTGGACATTTTCACTTAGGGGTGTACTCACATTTGTTGCCAGCGATTTACCCATTAATGGCTGTGTGTTGAGTTATTTTGAGGAGGCAGCAAATTTACACTGTTATACAAGCTGTACACTCACTGCTTTACATTGTAGCAAAGTGTCATTTCTTCAGTGTTGTCACATGAAAAGATATAATCAAATATTTACAAAAATGTGAGTGGTGTACTCACTTCTGTGAGATACTGTAGCTCAGTGTTTACAGCACTGGTCTCTTAAACCTGGGGTGGTGAGTCCAACTCCCACTGGGACCCACGGGGGTAAGTGTTGGGGTATACACCACACCTGCCCCATCAAGCATCATGGGAGAAGAACGGGGTGACCACTTGGACTGCCCCTAAGTTTCCAGCTCTCCCTGCACCCCCACTGCCACACATTCCCTCACACAGGTGTATGTGTGACAGAAAGTGTTTGATGGAGGAGGGGAGCAAGCATGATGATGAGATTGTATGAGAGAGACAATGGGTTTTGTGAACGTGTGTATGTGTGTGTGTGTGTGTTCTCAGCAGACCGCTCCATGCAATCGGCTGACATTCACCCTGACAGCTGTGAACTTTTCACAGCAGCAGTTGACAGGACTGTCTGTGTGTGTGTGTGTTTCTGTGTGTGTGTTTTTGAAAGGGGAGGGCTACCAAGTCAGGCCAAAACCAGAGGGATGTATCTGACTGTATTGGTGTAAGTGTGTGTTGGCACTGGTAGGTTTCTGCCTATTCTCCCATCATCACCTGATCATGCGTGCTGAAGGTCAGACCTGTCTGTGGGCTGAAACCCCACCAGAGGTAATTACAACACACATACACCTCTGTATAATGATGTATTCACAGCTCAGTGTGACTATGTATATGTCAACATTATAAGAGTATCGGTGTCTGCCTTGATGGCTTTTCTGTTTACATGAACATCGTCCCAAACCAAACAATGTGATACCATCACCAGTGGGGGCGCTATCCATGGACAATATATTTTTCATTTGTCCACGTGTCACAGCAAACTAATCAAAACAAATCGAACCATTCCGGATGCTAGGATTACCATAGATGCTTTGCAGCACTGAGCTCTTGTCTGCTGTCTTGGTGGGTGGAACTCGGGCCACAGGCTTGGTCCTACTCCTAATAGGGGAGTGGTCAGGAAAAACTGGCCTTTCCCAGAGCAGCTGGAGCAGGAGGGAGGTGGCCTCAGATGATTCCACCCCTTTTGCCGAACCAAGAGCCTGCCTCAGTCTTCTTCGCACAAGGAACCTAAGTGCAAACACAAAGAGCACGGTACGTGGGACGGGCCTTTATTGGTTCAAAAGGTTCAGTTCTGGGCCTGCCACACTGTAGCAGTGATACCTAAAAACATACTTGAGGGGAAAGTACCCAGGACAGGGCATGTTTGAAGATTTTAGTAGAAAAAGCTTATTGCATTCATAGTATAATTAAATCGGTTCCTGAATCTGCACGCAAGCACGCACGCACATGCACGCACGCACACAGGGGGCCAGGAACTGAGGGCTTTACGATGTGGCCCAGCAAACACTGAAGGAACGGCTGCTGGTAGCTATTAGAATGGAGCGCTTGAACTTTTAGCCTCTTGTTAAAATACTGAGTGGGCCCCAGATTATATCCCCTGTCTCTCCCACCTCCCCCAGCTCTCTCCCCCGTCATGGAGGTGTTGATGGTACGAAGGCAGGCGGCCAGACCGCGGAGGCCGATGGTGGCGTCACTGTGTGTACGTTTCCGTGTGTGTGTGTGTGTGGGGGGGGGGGGTTGGGATGGGTAGGTATGTATGGGGCACCTCCCGCCACACTCTCAGGGTTAACGGAAAACGCTACTGTGGAGTACACCCCCCAACCATGTCCACAAGCTCTGTACATGGCAGTACATTCAGTGCAGTCTTAGAGCTCTGTACATGGCAGTACATTCAGTGCAGGCTTAGAGCTCTGTGCATGGCAGTACATTCAGTGCAGGCTTAGAGCTCTGTGCATGGCAGTACATTCAGTGCAGGCTTAGAGCTCTGTGCATGGCAGTACATTCAGTGCAGGCTTAGAGCTCTGTGCATGGCAGTACATTCAGTGCAGGCTTAGAGCTCTGTGCATGGCAGTACATTCAGTGCAGGCTTAGAGCTCTGTGCATGGCAGTAAATTCAGTGCAGGCTTAGAGCTCTGTACATATAAATGGACAGTAGTAAGTGAAATGTAAACGGACAGAATAAATAAATGGGAAGCCATTCCTTGTTAGGCTTGAGCGTTACCTCCTCCAGGCTCGTTGGATAGTGCAGGCAGCCTGATCTGGATCCCCCTCTCTGGGCTTGCTGCTGCTGGAGCACTGTGAATGTGTGGTTGTATGTGGGGTGACCTTAGTGCGATTCTTGCTGGAGGAGGAGCTATGGTCTGTAGCAGGGTGTGTCAGTTTTTTGGGGCTGTTTGTAGTGGTATGTGTGTTTTTCTTGTTTCTGGTGGGAGTGTGGTCTGTAGCATGGTCTGTAGTGTGGTCCTTGTTTCTGGGAATGGGCGTGGTGATGGGTGTGTCTCTCTTCCTTCTAGGAGGGCATTTCTTGGTGCCTGGGGCTTGGTGGTCCACTGTGGTGCAGGGAGATGTGTGTGTGTTGGCTGTAGTGTGTGTGGTAGAGGGAGATGTGTGTGTGTTGGCTCTAGTGTGTGTGGTAGAGGGAGATGTGTGTGTGTTGGCTCTAGTGTGTGTGGTAGAGGGAGATGTGTGTGTGTTGGCTGTAGTGTGTGTGGTAGAGGGAGATGTGTGTGTGTTGGCTGTAGTGTGTGTGGTAGAGGGAGATGTGTGTGTGTTGGCTGTAGTGTGTGTGGTAGAGGGAGATGTGTGTGTGTTGGCTGTAGTGTGTGTGGTAGAGGGAGATGTGTGTGTGTTGGCTGTAGTGTATGTGGTAGAGGGAGATGTGTGTGCGTTGGCTGTAGTGTGTGTGGTAGAGGTAGATTGTGTGTTAGGAGTTTGACTGTTTGCAGAGATGCGTTTCTGGGTCCTGCGTGTGTTGGGGGGTCTGGGTTTGGGGCTAGGGGATCGTCTGCAGCCTGTGGGTGACAGACGTTCCTTGACCCTAGAACCCTGGGATACAGGGTCAGAGGTCACCACAGGGTCAGGGTAATTAGATGGCGCTGAGTCAGTCCCTCTCTTGGAAGATCTGCTACTGTGTGCTATGAAAGAGAGGAAAGTTAAGAGACTGAAGAAACGTGTGTGCATTTGTCTGTGTGTCTGTGACCTTACCTCTGTGTTTTGACTCCTCTTTTCTCTTGGTGTGTTCTACCTTTGGGGCTGTCTTATCACCACCCCCAGCCTCTCTCTCACACACTGACAGCTCCTTCATAGTCTCAGCCAATGAAAGCTGCTCCTTCTCAGCTCGTGCCAGTAACATCCTCTGCTTCTCAGTTCGGGCCAATGAGATTTGCTGCTCCGCCTCTCGTCTTCGCTGCTCCTCTTCACGTTTCCTGAGTGACATTATGACACGTCTCAAACCCCTCCCACACACACAGACCTTAATCCTATTTCTAGCAGTACCTCAGAGTCCTATGAGAACCCTAACGCTGAACAAACCCTAACGGTAACATCCAAAACTAACCCTGACAGTGGTCTAGTGTTGCCCAGCGCTCTGAGCCACTGCCTCTGCTGCACATATACTGCCGAAGCATGGGTTTGAACCCAGCATATCGCTCTTTCAGCATAAACTCTGTCTTTCACCCCTTTCCTGTCCAATGAAGCATAAATTGTGTGAGAAAAAAACCCTCCAAAACTAAAACATCTGGACATTCCAAACAAAATGTCCCGGACATTCCAAACTAAAAGACCTGGACATTACAAACTAAAAGACCTGGACATTACAAACTAAAAGACCTGGACATTACAAACTAAAAGACCTGGACATTACAAACAGACAAATTCCTTTTAGTAATCCAACCATAACAGCCGTCCCTGCACACAGACCCTTACAGACCACCCGTACAAACAGAGTAGAATTAAAAGAGGACGATGTGAGAGCGAGAGAGAGAGACAGGAAGAAGATGTATGTGGGTGCATGGCTGACAGGGAGAAAGATGGATATGGCGAGAGTGTGACTGTTGCTACACGGGCAGAGGGAATGACAGAGAGGCGGACAGAGAGAGACAGATCACAGAAGCCGTCACCGTGCCAACATGGATGGAGACGTTGACGGAGCAGGGACAGAGGGCGGTGTCCTACTTGGCTGCGTCCTTGCGTAGCAGCTCGTGCCTCATCAGCAGCTGTTTCCGGTCGGTGAAGGCCTTGCGGACGGTGTATCCCTTATACACAGCTTGGATGGAGGCGGCCGCGATGTCCTGGATGGCTGCTATGGACAGAGCTCCGTGCTCCAGCATGTACTGGGTCACCTCGCTGTGCTCCCTGAGGAGGGCGTAGTCCAGGGGTGTGTACCTACACACACACACACACACACGCCGTCAACACACAAAACCAACACCGAGACACAGTAGGGTGGCGGAGTGTGAACGTGTTGGTAGCGCCCACCTCTCCTCGTTGTGCTCCATGTGGTTGGGGAAGGCACCGCAGCTCAACAGCAGCTTCACGGCGTCCAGATAACCATTGTTACATGACCAGTGGAGAGCTGTCCTGCCCTGAGCACACGCACACACACATACACACACACACACACACACACACACACGCACATTATCACTGGAACCACGGAGAGCATGCCTAAGGCCGAGTTCAAAACTCTGGAAAGAAATGAGGTGAAGTCGTGACGTCTGTGAGGCGAGGTGAGGAGTGGGAGAGCTTGTGGGTTTTTCCAGCATTTCCCGCTTGGAATTCGGTGCCTGGTGACCATGAGCACTTAGCTCTTTTTACCCCACCCCCGACTTGCCAGTTGTCTTGAAAGCACCAACGTCATAGGTCTGAGATTTCCGAGTTCCCAGCGCAGAGTTAAATTTTTTTTTTTACAGCATATGCATGTAATTATACGTGCGTGTGTGTGTGTGTGTGGGTGTGTATGCGTGCGTGCATACTTCTTTGTCTTGTATATTGGGGTCAGCGTTGTTCTCCATGAGTACACCCATACAGGTGATGTATCCTCCATAAGCGGCACACTGGAGAGGAGTCCTGCCAGCCTGGTCCTGGACGTTAGGACTGATGCCGTTCTCCATCAGCAACTGCCAGCACCGAACACCCACATTAACACGCCAGCTTACCATGCACAAGGCTTCTTCAAACACACACACACACTTCTAACTGATCGCAGTTGGTTAGTCACATAAACCGTTAAGCAGATGTCATTGAGGCAGCAGTGACATTCTCTCTCTGCAGTAGAAACAATAACCACCCCCCCCCCCCTGATTTTTTTCCAATAAAAGTCTACAAATAGAAGAAACAAATCCAAATTCTAAACTGAGTCTCCGTATACGAAGGCATTGTGGTTAAATGGAGTGTTTAGGTGTGCCATTCAGCAGGGTGTCGAGATGAAACGGTCACCTGGCAGACCTCCGCGTTGCCCCCCAGAGCGGCCCAGTGCAGAGCAGTGTGTCCGTCCACATCCACCAGGTCCACACGAGCACCGCCTGCAAGACAATATGGCATCTTCTTCACCATACTAAGCCCACCCTGATCCACCAGGCACTAGGGCACTGTGGTGTTAGTATGGTCCCGTACGGCTCCGGTGCGTGGTCGATTCCCGGGGCCACCAATACAAACGTGTGCACACCTGATGACATCCCTTCAGAGTAGAGGGTCTGATAAACAGCAAATGTCATAAAGAGTGACGGCCGTTCCCGATCGTTGTAGCTACGGATTCAGAGAAATCTGACCTAGTGCAGGATCAACTACTGGCTTCTGTTCTCTGAATGGTTCAAACAGTCCACCAAGGGACTGAGAATTACCTTTCTAATAAAACAGAAACTGGAGGGCTTTTGGCCGTCCCACAGGAGAACTGATCCTGGCACCCCAAGCAACCCCTCCCCATTGTCCCAAAACGACTCAAACCACTTAAAGAGCATTGATGATATCTCCACAGCCCTCACCCACGCTTGTCTTCTGTACACTAATGTTTTTGACTTATTTTCTTCACCCGCCTCTTATCTGATGGCTGCCTTGTTTTGTAGGGTGTACTCACTCTGACTGGGCTGTGTGCTTCACCTGTCTGTCTTAACATTCTGGGGGGGGGGGGGACGACGACGACACTGCGTACCTCTGATGAGTGTCAGGATGACATCACGGTGTCCCATCTCGCAGGCTCGGAACAGAGGTGTGTGTTTCATCACATCCAGACTGTCCACCATAGCCCCTCTTTCCAACAGCAGCCTCACTGTACTCACGTGACCTGACAGGGCGGATGCATGGAGCGCTGCAACACACACACACACACACACTTTGTCAGATGAAACCTTCAGTTGTGCTCAGGTGTTTTATGATGTCAGTCCATTTTCTAATCACTTGTCCATCGATCTACTAGAGTGACTAAATCTTAACCTCATTAGCATTGCACACTACATTATTTGCATATTTAAACAGCTCATTTGCATATGCCCACATAAATTGTAACCGTTGAGCAGGAAGTGGGGGCATTGCCATGGTGAATATTACTCCAATCAGCCCACGAGGCAGAGCAGGGGACAAAGGATGGCGTTTTCATCTTGGGTTTGTGTGTGTGTGTGTGTGTCTGTCTGAGATGTTCACTTGTTTTGGAATTTTATCAGTGTAAGTTGTGTTGACAAGTCTCTCTCCCCACGCGTCTCTCTCACTTGCCTGCTTTCTGTGATTCCCCTGACATCTTGGCTGTGCTGGGGAATCCCCAGGTCATCACAGACACAGCCAATCTGCCACCTACGTCACCTCGCCAGGTCATCACAGACACAGCCAATCTGCCACCTACGTCACCTCCAGCGCCTCAACATTCCTCAACACACCCTGTATCAATCCGAAGCTGAGAGGGAGGTCTATTCAATCCCTGCGTGCCAAACCCATTACCCAGAGTTCCTCACCAGTGCCTCCGTACTTGTCTGACGTGTTGATGTCGATGTGAGGCGTGAGCGTCAGCATGGTGCGGATCACTTCATTACTTCCCTTCCCAGCGGCCCACATGAACGCCGTGCGGCCCTCCAGGTCTGGGTCATCCTTCACTGAGGGGTGGGACAGAAACACCCCCACCGTCTCCTACACGCACGCGCGTACACACACACACACACACACACACACACACACACACACACACCAACGCAAACACCTGGATTCCAATCATTGAAATAACTTGAAATCTGTGTGAGTGTGCGCGTGCGTGCGTGTGTCCACGTACAGCGTAGTTGCTTTGCGCTCCGTAGTGAAGAGGCGTGGCCCCCTGGCTGTCTGATGGGATGGTACCAGAGGTGTTCCTCTCCAGAAGCAGGTGCACTATCCTGGCATGTCCTGAAACACACAGCAGGCCCCGCCCTCAGAGCCCCTGAATCCACTGCGGTGTGGCGGTGTGGGTGTGTCATGACCGGGGTTGACCCCTGGACTCACCCAGCAGAGCGGCCCAGTGCAGCGGGGTCCTGAACAGGTTGTCGTAGGCCGTGACGCTGCAGCCTTCATACGACGTCAGCACCTCCACCACCGCCTCATTACCGTCGGCAACGGCAAAGTGCAGCGGCGTGCGTCCCTCGTAGTCCTGCCAGTTCAACAGGGACTCGGTCGGGGCTGCCTCCTACACACACACACACAGTATGTACACACACACAATAGTGTGTGTGCCAGGATGACATTTTCTGGACACACCGCAGGTGTGTGTGTGTTCTGGTCAGTACCAGTATACAGCAAAAGGTGTGTGTGTGGGTGTTCGGGTCAGTACCAGTATACAGCGGACGGTGTGTGTGTGTGTTCGGGTCAGTACCAGTATACAGCGGACGGTGTGTGTGGCGGTGTGCTCCTGGCTGTGGGCAGCCCAATGCAGGGGGATCTTGCCCTCGCTGTCTGGGATGCCGATGTTGGAGTCGTGTTTGATGAGCAGTCTGACATGCTCCGGCCTGTTATAGAACGCTGACCAGTGGAGGGCCGTCTGCTGTGAGGAGGGGCAGGGCACACAAAGCCTGCATTGACCACTCAACAATGACACTATGTTATAACAGAGGCAACCACTCCTGGATGGGCCTTAGAGAGCTATTCTGGGCTGTATTGAAACCAGGGTCATCTGACATGCTGATGATGCATATTGGATTATTACAAAACTAACAGACATAGATAACATATCAGCATTACAGACAGAGCAGGACTGTGTGTGTGTGTGTGTGTGCGCACATGTAGAATGTATTTGGCCCAACCGTCTGCCTTTAAAAATCAGGACAAAGCCGTATATTGTCATTCCACTGTATGTGTGTGTGTTGGTCTATCCATGGATCGCTCAGAGCTCCGTGTGAGCTCTAATTCAGTCAATGAAATCACAGATCCGGGGCAGTTCTGTAACAAGCACGTTTGAGGAAATGAGTCCTCAGCTCTGTAGACGGCGTGTTTGTGTGTCACCTTGTTCTTGTCCTGTGTGTCCACCTCTCCAGGGCCGATGTGTTTGAGGAGGAGGGCCAGTGGTTTGGGGGAGGGGTGGCGGGTTGCCAGGTGAAGGGGTGTCATATCTTCTAGATCCTTCTGCAGCCAATCAGCACGATTACACAGAAGGAGCTTCAGGAACCGCACATTCCCCTGGAGCATGCACACACATTTTTTTTTTTATATATATATATATATATATATATATATATACACACACACACACACACACACACAGTTGATGATGTTGAGGACCCTTGACTCCCACAGATTGTACCTCAATCATTTGTCTTGATGTTAGTCAAGACCTATAAGAATCAACTTATGAGAATGCGCACACACACACACACACACACACTCTTTGATCCAGTTCCCTAATCATCCATCTGTCCTTTACTATTGCTTCTCAGACCCTCTATCTTATCCTCCCACCTTCTCTCTCCTAACTCTCCTCTCTTCTTTTACTCTCTTCCTCTTCCCTCCCTCCCTCCCCTCCTCTCTATTTGCCTTCCAGCCTAACCGTCTGACAGATCTATCTACTGAGTGAGCGTGCATGCGTATGTGTGAGCATTTCAGAAATGATGTGTGTGTGTGTGTGTTTGTATAATCATATGTATGTGTGTGGGTACGTGTGGTCCATCCTCCCTATTCTCAGTCCAATTAGATCAGTAATCCCAGACCTCTGTCCCTGTCTCAGCTAGATATTGATCAAGTGTCAGAGAGAGAGGGCCTCACATCACCCCAAACACATACACAATCGGAGTGTGTTTGTGCGTGTGTGTAAAAGCCAGAGTGTGTGTGTGTGTATAAGCCCCCCACCACCCTGCCCCGGCTCTGACTGAAACCCCATAGAACAAGGCCATATATAGACACAGCCCAGAATCTGGTTCAGAATTGCAGCCCTGAGGGCATGTCTATTTCTCACCACCGGGGGGCACTGCCTTCTCGGCTAAGCCACCAGTAGGATGAGACCTAGGCTACAGAACACCTGTAGTGTCCAGCCCTGGAGTCAGTCTCCTAGAGGTTCACTATGTGCTGCTCTGGGTATTACTGGTATTCTACTGGTTAACTTCAGTGTTCCTGCTGGTGTTGCAGTGCACCCAGTGGACCTTCTGTGCAGCCAGGTGCAGGGCAGTGCGCTGGCTGTGGTCTGCCTTGTTGACAGAGGCCCCGGCCTTCAGCAGCGTCTCGGCACAGTCCAGCCGGTCAGCCAGGACGCAGTACATCAGGGGGGTGCGCCCAAACTGGTCCTCGCGGTCACGCAGAGAGGGATCCGCTGCGTTCACACGGGGGGGGGGGGGGGGGGGGGGGGGGTCAGAGGTTAAAGGTCAACGGTCCAGGGCTACAGGGATCTCAGTGCATGCGTGTCTAGTACCTGTGACGAGTCTGACGAGGGCACTCCGGTCTCCATTGACGGCAGCTGCATGGACCTGGGAGCCCAGAGGAGCAGGTCCTGACGCTGGAGTGTCAGAAGCCTAAAACAGACAGTGCAGTCAGAACCATGTACTTCTATTACATTTACTTATCCCTTATTTTTGCTGGGACCAAATGTCTCGTTCTGCAGATGAGCGCCGCATCAAAACAATTATTAAACAACAGAAAATATGGGGAGCACCCGCCACAGATAAAAACATTGAACACGCAATTCATGACACTCAAACACATTCTTCCTGGAAATGTTCCTCTATAATCCTTTTGAATTGTGCAAAAAGGCACCAATTCTTTCGTTTTCAAATGATCTTGGAATTTACTAAAAATGGAAGCTGCAGACAAACTAAAAGCTTGTCTACCTAACTCCGTGGGGATTGCAGGTTTCTATTGGGTTAGCCATCCCTGAGACCGTGTTTGATAGTTTGTACTTCTGTATGTCAGCAGAGAAGTAATGCGTGGTGGTAATTTATGCCGGAGTACTTTAAAAACTAAAATATATAAATGCATAGATCTGTGTTTTTTAGAGCCTACTTTAGGATACTGAGAACAATGATGTGCTGAAACAATCACCTGTAATAAAGCGTAATGCACATTAATAAACACATTAATAAATAATTTTTATCATAGGTGCACTTCAACTGTGCGAGATAGAATCTAAAACCAAAATCACATTGTATGATTTTTAAATAATTTATTTGCATTTTATTGCATGACATAAGTATTTGATCACCTACCAACCAGTAAGAATTCCGGCTCTCACAGACATGTTTGTTTTTCTTTAAAAAGCCCTCCTGTTCTCCACTCATTACCTGTATTAACTGCACGTGTTTGAACTTGTTACCTGTATAAAAGACACCTGTCCACACACTCAATCAAACAGACTCCAACCTCTCCACAATGGCCAAGACCAGAGAGCTGTGTAAGGACATCAGGGATAAAATTTGAACACCTGCACAAGGCTGGGATGGGCTACAGGACAATAGGCAAGCAGCTTGGTGAGGAGGCAACAACTGTTGGGGCAATTATTGGAAAATGGAAGAAGTTCAAGATGACGGTCAATCTCCCTCGGTCTGGGGCTCCATGCAAGATCTCACCTGGTGGGGCATCAATGAGCATGAGGAAGGTGAGGGATCAGCCCAGAACTACATGGCAGGACCTGGTCAATGACCTGAAGAGAGCTGGGACCACAGTCTCAAAGAAAACCATTAGTAACACACTACGCCGTCATGGATTAAAATCCTGCAGCGCACGTAAGGTCCCCCTGCTCAAGCCAGCGCATGTCCAGGCCCGTCTGAAGTTTACCAATGACCATCTGGATGATCCAGAGGAGGAATGGGAGAAGGTCATGTGGTCTGACGGGACAAAAATATTGCATTTTGGTCTAAACTCCACTCGCCGTGTTTGGAGGAAGAAGAAGGATGAGTACAAGCCCAAGAACACCATCCCAACCGTGAAGCATAATTCTTTGGGGATGCTTTTCTGCAAAGGGGACAGGACGACTGCACCGTATTGAGGGGAGGATGGATGGGGACATGTATCGCAAGATCTTCCCTCAGTAAGAGCAATGAAGATGGGTCGTGGCTGGGTCTTCCAGCATAACAATGACCCGAAACACGCAGTCAGGGCAACTAAGGAGTGGCTCCGTAAGAAGCATCTCAAGGTCCTGGATTGGTCAAGCCAGTCTCCAGACCTGAACCCAATAGAAAATCTTTGGAGGGAGCTGAAAGTCCGTATTGCCCAGCGACAGCCCCAAAACCTGAAGGATCTGGAGAAGGTCTGTATGGAGGAGTGGGCCAAAATCCCTGCTGCAGTGTGTGCAAACCTCATCAAGAACTACAGGAAACGTATGATCTCTGTAATTGCAAACAAAGGTTTCTGTACCAAATATTAAGTTCTGCTTTTCTGATGTATCAAATACTTACTGTATGTCATGCAATAAAATGCAAATTAATTACTTAAATCATACGTGATTTTCTGGATAATCTTTTCAGATTCCATCACTCACAGTTGAGGAGTACCTATGATAAAAATGACAGACTTCTACATGCTTTATAAGTGGGAAAACCTGCAAAGTGGGCAGTGTATTAAATTCTTGTTCTCCCCACTGTATAGTACAGTCAGAGCCTTATATAGCACATGGCTACTTCAGAACCTTCACCTTTTATTGCTGTAACCACTGGAGGGGCAACTTGGCCTTGTGCTTAGGGTCATTGTCGTGCTAGAAAGTCCAAGAGTGTCCCATGCGCAGATTTCGTGCAGAAGAATGCAAATTGTCTGCCAGTATTTTCTGATAACATGCTGCATTCATCTTGCCATACATTTTCACACGATTCCCTGTGCCTTTAGAGCTCACACCCCCCCAAAACACCAGTGAGCCACCCCCATTCTTCACAGTGGGGATGGTATTCTGTTCACTATAGGCCTTGTTGACCCATCTCCAAACATAGCGCTTATGTTTGTGGCCATGAATCTCTATTTTGGTCTCGTCACTCCAAATTACAGTGTGCCAGAAGCTGTGAGGTGTTTTAAGGTGTTTCCGGGTATATTGTAGCCAGGCTTTTTTGTGGCATTTGTGCAGTAAAGGCTTCTTTCTGGCAACTCAACCATGCAGCTCATTTCTGTTCAAGTATTGTCGTATTGTGCTCCTTGAAACAACCACACCGTCTTTTTCCAAAGCAGCCAGTATTTATCCTGAGGTTACCTGTGGGTTTTTCTTTGTATCCCGAACAATTCTTCTGGCAGTTTTGGCTGAAATCTTTCTTGGTCTACCTGACCTTGGCTTGGTATCAAGAGATCCCCGAAGTGATTGAACAGTACTGACTGGCATTTGCAAGGCTTTGGATATCTTTTTTCCATCTTTATAAATTTCCATTACCTTGTTCCGCAGGGTCTTTTGACCCCCAAGGCTCAGTATCTAGCCTGCTCAGTGCATCCACGTGAGAGCTAACAAACTCATTGCAATTTAAAAAGCCACAGGTGAGGCTTTTTAAATTCACCTTTAATTGCCATTTTAACCTGTGTGTCTTTAACAAGGCCAAACATTCAAGGGTATGTAAACTTCTGATCAGGGCCATTTGGGTGATTTCTGTTATCATTATGATTTTAAAAAGGAGCCAAACAACTATGTGATAATAAATGTCTTCATATGATCACTATCCTTAAATAAAATACATTTTTTTGCATGATCGATCATATTTTCAAAATCAATGCCTACATTTCAAAATTACGGCCAGGGCATGCACAAACTTATGAGCATAACTGTATATGAAACAGTCAGAACCTCAAATACAGTTGGGAGAACAAGTATTTCATACACTACTGATTTTGCAGGTTTTCCCACTTACAAAGCATGTAGAAGTCTGTAATTTTTATCATAGGTACTCTTCAACTGTGAGTGATGGAATCTAAAACAAAAATCCAGAAAATCACATTGTATGATTTTTAAGTAATTAATTTGCATTTTATTGCATGACATAAGTATTTGATACATCAGGAAAGCAGAACTTAATATTTGGTACAGAAATCTTTGTTTGCAAATACAGAGATCATGTTTCCTGTAGTTCTTGACCAGGTTTGCACACACTGCAGCAGGGATTTTGGCCCACTCCTCCATACAGACCTTCTCCAGATCCTTCAGGTTTTGGGGCTGTCGTTGGGCAATACGGACTTTCAGCTCCCTCCAAAAATGTTCTATTGGGTTCAGGTCTGGAGACTGGCTAGGTCACTCCAGGACCTTGAGATGCTTCTTACGAAGCCACTCCTTAGTTGCCCTGGCTGTGTGTTTTGGGTCGTTGTCATGCTGGAAGACCCAGCCACGACCCATCTTCAATGCTCTTACTGAGGGAAGGAGGTTGTTGGCCAAGATCTTGTGATACATGGTCCCATCCATCCTCCCCTCAATACGGTGCAGTCGTCCTGTCCCCTTTGCAGAAAAGCATCCCCAAAGAATGATGTTTCCACCTCCATGCTTCACGGTTGGGATGGTGTTCTTGGGGTTGTACTCATCCTTCTTCTTCCTCCAAACACGGCGAGTGGAGTTTAGACCAAAATGCTATATTTTTGTCCCGTCAGACCACATGACCTTCTCCCATTCCTCCTCTGGATCATCCAGATGGTCATTGGTAAACTTCAGACGGGCCTGGACATGCGCTGGCTTGAGCAGGGGGACCTTGCTTGTGCTGCAGGATTTTAATCCATGACGGCGTTGTGTGTTACTAATGGTTTTCTTTGAGACTGTGGTCCCAGCTCTCTTCAGGTCATTGACCAGGTCCTGCCGTGTAGTTCTGGGCTGATCCCTCACCTTCCTCATGATCATTGATGCCCCACCAGGTGAGATCTTGCATGGAGCCCCAGACCAAGGCAGATTGACCATCATCTTGAACTTCGTCCATTTTCTAATAATTGCACCAACAGTCGTTGCCTTCTCACCAAGCTCCTTGCCTATTGTCCTGTAGCCCACCCCAGCCTTGTCTACAATTTTATCCCTGATGTCCTTACACAGCTCTCTGGTCTTGGCCATTGTGGAGAGGTTGGAGTCTGTTTGATTGAGTGTGTGGACAGGTGTCTTTTATACAGGTAACAAGTTCAAACACGTGCAGTTAATACAGGTAAAGAGTGGAGAACAGGAGGGCTTCTTAAAGAAAAACTAACATGTCTGTGAGAGCTAGAATTCTTACTTTTTGGTAGATGATCAAATACTTATGCCATGCAATAAAATGATATAATTAAAATAATAATTATTATTATTTAAAATCATACAATGTGATTTTCTGAATTTTTGTTTTAGATTCCATCTGTCACAGTTGAAGTGTACCTATGATAAAAATGACAGACCTCTATATGCTTTGTAAGTAGGAAAACCTGCAAAATCGGCAATTACTTGTTCTCCCCACTGTAGTACAGTCAGAGCCTAAGACACACTGAACTGGACATCCATATGAACTGGACATGCAGGTAAGCAGTTTATTTGCTAAGTTTGTGTGTGTGCATGTGTGTGTGCATGCGTGCGTGCTTTTGCGCGTGTGTGCGTAAGCCCCTGCAGCAGTGGGGGTTAAATCTCTTCCTGCCCTCACTTAACCAGACAGGAAGCAGCTGGGGGTCATCCTGACAGGGGGGGTGGGGTGTGGCTTCTCTGCTCATGTCTTATTCATAACTCATCAATACTGCAGAATGGCTGTGTGTGTGTGTGTGTGTGTGAGTGTATGTGTGTGTGTGTGTGTGTGTGTGTGTGTGTGTGTGTGTGTGTGTGTGTGTGTGTGTGTGTGTCTGTGTAAGTGTTGACAGGTAGCTCAGGGGGGTCCAATGTGAAAATCTATTTCTGCCCCTAAACAATTAAACTCATAAACATGAGAAGACACCTTAAAGACAGGCATCATTGATGCTGGATGGAAATGTAAAAGTGGCTTTATGCAGTCAAATATTTATTGCATTAAAACTGCAGTTAAGTGGATGGTGCATTTTTGCTATAACTTTCTATTCCAGGGAAACTGTACCAGCCCGTGTACTGTGAGCTTGTGACAGACAGGAGAACTGCGGCCTGTTCAGCCTTCACGGCACCCTCCTTGTAAAGTGCAGTCACTGCGTGCCGCACGGTAATTACCCATGATGCAAAGCGCTTTCTCACGCTCTGCCAAGTAGCCCTGCTACAACACAGGGGGTTAAGGAGGCGAGTGTGTGGGATATATGATGTGTGTCTGTAGTTTACTCTGTGTGTGTGTCATATCGTGGGAAGTGATTTTCCATGAAAGAGTTTTTATGGGGGCTTTACTGGGATCCACCACAAACTCCCCTAATTTCCTTAGATAAAAAACACACACATTCTCCAAGCATACACAGTCAGTAAACTGATACAAGCCTACATACACACCACTGATACTTAATGAATGTTAACCAATAACACATGATGGTCCTGATGCCATCTGGCAGCACCTTCAAACAAACATCATATTAAGAACCCTAATGTCCCCCTGTGACTGCTACTAAATACACCTCCACCCATCTCATTCCCTACACACACCTCCTCCTCCTCCTTACACACACCTCCACCCATCTCATTCCCTACACACACCTCCTCCTCCTCCTTACACACACCTCCACCCATCTCATTCCCTACACACACCTCCACCTCCTCTCTACACACACCTCCACCCATCTAATTCCCTACACACACATCCTCCTCCTTACACACACCTCCATCCCTCATCCTTCTCCCTACACACACCTCCACCCCTCTCATTCCCTACACACACATCCTCCTCCTCCCTACACACCTCCACCTCCACCTCCTCCTCCTCCTTACACACACCTCCACCCATCTCATTCCCTACACACACCTCCACCTCCTTACACACACCTCCACCCATCTAATTCCCTACACACACCTCCACCTCCTTACACACACCTCCATCCCTCATCCTTCTCCCTACACACACCTCCACCCCTCTCATTCCCTACACACACATCCTCCTCCTCCCTACACACACCTCCACCTCCACCTCCTCCTCCTCCCTACACACACCTCCACCCCTCTCATTCCCTACACACACATCCTCCTCCTCCCTACACACACCTCCACCTCCTCCCTACACACACCTCAACCTCCTCCCTACACACACCTCCACCTCCTCCCTACACACACCTCAACCTCCTCCCTACACACACCTCCACCTCCTCCCTACGCACACCTCCACCCCTCTCATTCCCTACACAATTGAATTCCTACCATCATTCATCAGTGGCACCGAAGAGTCAACCTGCATATTAAAATTGAAACTAGGAACACTGGGGAAAGCATCGACCAGGTTTACAGACCCTGTCATTATCCAGGCTTAGTCTTTATTCATATTCTGGCTCATATTGGAGGATTTCAATGCAACAGAAACCCTGCACAACCTTTCAGAGACACTGCGGGAGCATCAGACAGAGTACACACACACACACAATACACACATGCAGCATACACAGTTTTAGGAGGGACAGGGAACACACTAGACCTCTGCTGGGATAGACTGAATAGATACCGCTGATTCACAAACAGGGAATCAAAGTGTGTTTGTGTGTGCTCATGTGTGTTTACGTGCGCGTGCGTGTGTGTGTGTGTGTGTGTGTGTGTGTGTGTGTGTGTGTGTGTGTGTGTAGGCGTCTGGTTTTGATGGAGGATAGAGCTCGGGCATGCTGGGTAAGCTGTGGGGAGCAGAGCCTGAAGCCTTTCTAGCTGTTTTTCCATTTTGGTGACACACACACACTTGTACAAACACACACATGAGCACACACTTAGATTCAGAGGATAAAACTGTAATGGCATGGAGTGTTTGTAATGTGTATGGGGGATAAAATACTTCTGGGCCTGCCAACAGCCTACAGTCCCAATGTCCTCCCCCCGCCCTAAAACCCTCTCCTGCTCCGTTTCTTCCCCTCATTACCTTCAGCCCTGGATAACCACAACAGAAAAAGGACACGAATGTAAAAACATTAAAGCCCATCATACTCTTGGTAAGAGACCCACCTGCAGGCTGTGCGCATGTGTGGAAATGCCTTAATAATAACCCTGGAAAGTGATCAAGTGGTCAAGGGGATGTTTATTTGTTAGGAGGTTAATTGAAGTGTCCTCTTCTCCCTGAAAGCCAACTTTCATCAAGGGTATTCATTTCTATCTTTCAAAGGAAGAATTTTGAAATCATCCACACCACCGACATGCTAGTCAATGTGGTAAGGACCATTTGATTTCATCCTAGCGCAATTCAATTCACTTTGCTCACCTCCTCTCACTTACCTTTGAACTTCTCTGTAGTTTTGATAGACAGGTAAAAAGGCAAGAAGAGGAGCATTGTTAGCCTATAGGGACTCCCTGCCTTGTCCCTCAGTGTCTAGGACAATTCCTAGATCACCCCCGGGGACCAATGAGCTGCTCTCACTCAGCTGGAGGCTGGGCTGTGTGAAGCAGTAGAGCCAATTGGAAGGGAGAGATAGCAGAGTGACACCCAGTGCTTCTAATTTTCATCATTACCTATGATGTACCCCGACAAATGAGCCCCCAAGGCCAGGAGCCAATCACTAGGGAGTGTAATGCAATTAGGCGGGACAATAGCTGTCAATCACACAATCACATCACCACTGGGGTCAGATAGTTAGGCCTGTGGCTAACAAAGCAGTCCGGAGTCACACACACACACACACCAGCCTTCTCAAGGGGATTCCCAGCCCTAGACTTCCTGAGGCAGAGAGACTGTGCACAACAGGGAGTGTGTATGTGCGTGGTGAGGCATTGTGGGCAGAAGGGCTGGTTTACTCTTCCTCTCCTGTGGGGTGAGGAGAGAGGAGAAAGGGGGGAGGGGGTGGGGGGTGAGTGGTGTGAGGTTGCTCTAGGGACACTGAGATTGACTGTGTTCTCTCCAAGGGCTTACACTGGAGTTAGAGTGAATGTTTGTGTGTGTGTGTGTGTGTGTGTGTGTGTGTTCTGAGTGCTGGCGTCCATTGGGGCTAGGTGTTGTTTATGCTTCCAGCTTGAGAGCTCAGAGAATAGCACAGGGGTGAAACGGTTTGGAGGATGAAGAGGAGGGACGAGGAGTACGGGTGAAGAGGAGGGATAAAGAAGAGGGATGAAGATGTGGGTTGATGGGGAACAAGAGGGGTTATGGGGGAACAATAAGGGGGTTAGCAGGGCTAAGAAGATGTTTGAAGGTGTTATTCCGGTTCACATCAAACTACACAACACCCTCTTCTCGGAGGAACTCATCAAATAACTCACCAGCGCCACCATAATCATAGACTTAGTTTGTAGAAATACGCATCATTTTGACTGGCATGTTATCGAGCCTCTGTTAATATCTGATCTTTTATTTGTGTTTCTACAGGCTTATCTCTGTCTCATTAGCTAGTGATATTATACCAGAACATTCCACTGAGTCAATACCATTCAGCATCACAGGACACTAATCTCAGACAGTGTGTGTGTATTTTTGATCATGTAGTCAAAGTGTGCGGTGGTGCCCTGTGTTTATGAGTCGGTGTGTAGGTGTGAGGTGCGTGTGTCTAATCTAGATCTCTACGAGCAGGTCGATGTCCCTCTGACTGGCAGTCGGTCAGCTGTATCGGAGATTAATCAGAGCCTCCACATCAATAACGCCCCGGCTGTGTCTCCTATGACACCCTTATTTAACAGGCAGTGCACTACTTTTGACAAGCACTAAGGGTGGAGCCCTAAGTTTCCCAGTGTATCAGAAATAAGGGACTATCTGCCTAACACCATTAGCTATGAGAACAGACCTGTGACACCCACCCATGACATCATTAATATGACGGGCCGGAGAATGAGATCAACAAACCTGTCTTATGCCACAGTGATTTTTGTTGAAGGGCATTTCTTTAATTACTGTTCTGTTTATTGTCGTGTTGACCATCTTGACTATAATCATTACTACTTTGAAGATGTTATATTCTAAATTAATCATTATTTCTGGATTATGCTTTGGCAAATCTAAATTTTTACGTATTGGAAATAAACCTTTTTTTTTTTATTGGGAGTAAGATAGGGAAAGAGAGAAAAAACAAGATTCATATTAAGAGATCTGCCCTGGGACTTGACACTCCCTTCACTGCCCTGCCCCCCCCCCCTCTTAGAGTCTAATTGGCTAAAACTGTGATCTAATTAAATGTCCAATTAGAGTGCAGAGAGCCATGCCTGCCGGCGAATCAGAGCACAGGGACATTAACAGCTGAAAAAACAAACAAGAAATCAATGAGAGAGAAAAAAATAGATTGAGAAAGATGGAGATGAAAATAAAAGAGGGGAAGGGAGATTTTAAAAAGATGGAGATAGAGAAAAAAGCGAGCGAAGGGGAAATGGGTTTTCTGTTTTCTGTTCTTTTCAGTGTAGATGCGATTTTAATGTGCGAGTACAGCACCGTACTGAGGTGACAATGAGCATAAACCAAGTTGGTACAGACTAGAAAGTCTGCTTTTAAATCATTATTAATAGAGCAACTATAGCAGTTAGCAGGCACACAAACAAACACAAAAAATCTGTCACCATCTGTGAGTTGCTGACACACTGTGAACCCCCTATGGACAGCTTTACTGCATCAAATATTAATGCTGGGATTCAATTCAAGACTCAATCTACTTAAGAATTATACAGCACACAGTTACATTCCCTCTTACACAAAGGACCAATTAGACATGAGTAGTGTGTTAATGTGGGGTTACATTAGAATTCATCATTGAGAGTGTTTATGCACTGGTTTGTTTGTGTACTGTATGTGTATTGTACTCTTACCATGGTAGTGCTAAGGGGACGCCTCAGCAGATGTTACCCAGCTCAGTGCATCCTCCACGGGCTTGGCTCCGGGACCAGGTCTCCTGCCTGCCCTGATCTTGGACCCTACTGCGAGGGATAGAGGATCACTCACACACTGACACCTGCCCACCTGCTCACACCCACGTTGCCAAAACAAAGAGCAACCCTGCCAGCTCTATGCCAACTACCGTTGTGCTCTACGGTAGATATGGTGAATGGGAAGGGCAAAGCAGGAAATTGACAAAAACAGATATACACTCCATGTCTCTCTATGCCCCAGTTATCTTTAATGTCTTTCCCACTTGCTACCCATACACCAGAAGCCAAGAATGCATACTGTAGAGTTTTACGATTTTATCAAGCAGTGCCTGCTACCTTATTGCTACAATTACGGTAGTAACTATGAAATACATCTATAGTATGTAACAACACTGTATTATCTCAGTAGTTTTAGCATCTGTTTCGACAAATGTACGGATTTACACATTCTACAGTAACCACTGTAAAAACAAAAATAACAAGTAGCTAAAAAAACGCAAACAGCTCAAGAGTAAAATCGACTTCAATCTGAATATAGTGGCTGCCTTTCGTCAGACAAAAAGAAGAGCAAAGTTGTCTTGTTACAAACTAATGACAAAGAAAATACAATTCCACTTACTAGCTGTGTATTGAGTTTAATAGTTAGCTAGCATTGTAGCCATTGCTAAACATGATGCAACTTACCTTACTCACTTAGAAATCACAGAATAATAATAGCTACAGAAATTTGCATTAAAAAAATGTAAATAATAAGAATGTCCTTGTCTTTATGATAGTTATTTATTCTTATGTTTAGTATCTGCCTGTCTGTCTGTCTCTATACAAAAGTTTTGTCCCAGTTGATGCTGTGTCCAACTACCAAACATCTGGACTGGTTCGCCAAAAACGTTAAGAAACTACAACTCCCGTTTAACTCAACAGTCTCTCCTAGAAATACGAAATATTTGTAGTTTTCTGCCTTCTCCGTAGTCATTGCTCCACATCATTACAAAACTATGACTCCCATCAACCTCCGCGTTAAACCCGGAAATGTGTTACCGTGGTCACCACGGGTCAGTAGTGCTTCTGTGCACCCGTCCGTTTCCTGTCGCAGCAGTAGAGTGGTGTCTTGAGATAGGGAAGACCGAACAACCTCAACAAACTCCACTATACAATGAAACTGCCACAAATATTACCCTCTCTCGAGGGCAGCCTTTTCACGATACTGCTGGTAAGGAGCTTAATTTGGACTTCGGCTGATGCACTTTCTCTTAATATTTGAAGTGCGGTGTCTGGCTCCACACGTTAGCTAGCGAACGGTGGTTAGCTAGATAGCAAGTCTTTCGGCTTGTTTGCGAACCTGATCAGCATTATTTTCAGTGTGTGTCAATTACTACATAAATATGAATTTATCATGAATATATTATTTATATTGAATAGTCAGCTAGCTAAAATGTCCAGTCTGCGAATTGGGTTAATAATTCTAAATCAGCTAGCTATTCACAGCCTGTTTGGTATGAGTATTTAGCTAGCTGGCTAACTAACTGTTAGCAAACATTGCAGATAGGACTTCTCTGTGATCGCTCGTCATATAGATTAATAAGCTAGCTAACGAGTTTGCAAGTTCACACAGTATCATATTCAAGCCAGATCACTGATTGATTGTGCGAGCTAACGCATAGCTAGTGTATGGTATACTAGGCTATATTGGCTAGCTGGTATGCTTCCCTAACCTGGCAAACTAGCCATCAACACAGTAAACCAGCTACTTTGATAATGGTAATTGGCATGCTTTCTAATATAGATCGTTTGCCAAGTCGTTGGACAGTCGCGGTAAGTTAGTGAATTTGGCCGTCATGTTGCGGAATGAGTGAGCCGGTTGGCGAATTCCTCTGTTGTGGCTCATTCCTATTGGTTGAGAACCCGGAACTGATCACAGCTCTCTTCAGCTACTCGGAATATAGGCGTAGTGGTGTAAACTTTCTTTACAGTAAGCCACGAATCTTAAAAATGTCATAGACTTGTTTATCACCATGGTTCATGGTTTTTATAGGGTCTTCTTATTATAGAAATGTTTTTTTTTTTTCACCAATATGTTTTTTTGATCCTATAAGCCTGTTTCACCAGTTAGTTAAGCCAGAGACAATTTATTTTATTACTTGGTGGTGTTAAACTGAAGCCGTTTTAGACCTACAGGTACGTGTTCCTGCCAGGCTGGAGTGAGGTGACCATACCATACATAGTCTGACTAGTCCTGTAATAGCAGACCCCAGTTAAAGTGTGCATACATTTTGCACATGGAATCACATCTGCGATCGGTCAACCTCATCTTCAGAGTGCTACAGTACATATTACAAACCACAGAAGATCCTGCTTTTCCTGTTAACCCCGACTGTCAGTCTAACCCAACATGCACTCAAACACACACCCACACTCCTACAAACTATAATACATCCCTGTCTGCTTGTCCGTCTCATTCTAAAAAAAAAAAACAAGAACTCTGCTCTCAGTGTCTTCATTTACTGATGCTACTGAGAGATTTATGGTCTGTTGTTCCATTAGGTTGAAGACATGAGGATGTCCGTGCTTCATTCTGTGTTAGCTCAAGACCTTTTTTCTTAGCCCTAGGTTCCGCTGTTATTATGTGACCTGTTACTGTGTTCAGTTACTGTCATGGTGATAGTAGACAGTTTGAGTGTGCTGTCTTCTGACTCTGAGCTGTTGGCTGAGATGGAGAGAAATAATGTTGATATGGCTGGGAATAACAGACAAGCATTTCCAGTAATACAATCCTCCATATACAAGAGTCCACTCTTACAAATTAACTTTGGAGTAAATGTCCATCAGATATCTAGAGCATAATATGACTCAGAAGGAATAATACATTTAAAAAAAAAAGTTTTCTTCGGTTTCAAACTTGTTTGCCTTGGAATTCATGTGAACAGTAGGATTTTAGGGTCTTCTAAATGACGCAGCAGTAAAGTCACTAACTCAGTTAAGTAGACGGAAACACTAACTCGCAGGAAAGGAACATACTCCGGCCTTATCTCGATGGAGTCACTGTCACCTGTAAAGTGCGCTAGAACCGCCAAACACCACCTGGTTGGGTGGTTTCCAGTTAAATATTCTTGCCTTGCAGCCACAAGGAACCGGTAGTGTGATGAGGCAACGCCTGTGAACTCCATCGAGATAAAGCCAGAGAGTGTTCCTTCTGACGAAGTATTCCTGCCTACACTTCTGGGTTGAGCAATGCTTTGGAAGATCATATATTGACATTGACTGTCCTTGGTTCGCTGGTAGTTGCTGTGAGGAAGTAGGGCCTTAATCGGAAACCGGATGTGGTTGTTTTTGAAAAGGGCTAATTACATGTATTTGAGGGGTGCTTCTGTTTATTTCACTAGGTGACGGGTCTCTCCACTCCTGGCCAGGCTGAGATTACCAGTCTAGACACAGGAAACATTGAAGACATCCTCAGTAAGACATCTGTTTGTCATGCTCACCTGTCTGTCCTCTCCGTCCATTCTGCCTTCGTCTGCGTCTGGTTGTCATCCACACCTTGTGGTGGTGGCTATTTAACTCTCTGAATGACACCAGAGTGGCAGGGGATTTTAAGTAATGTTGTTCTGCGGCGCCTATCCGTGTAGATTGACTTGGACTAGTTCATGTCTGCTTGGTGTTGTTAAACAGCGGGTGTTTGTTTTTCTCACAGACAATGCCGGGGTGGCACTGGTCAATTTCTACGCAGACTGGTAAGCATGTTATTTCTTTCCGTGGATGTCTGTCATCTTTTTCAACATTAACTCGAATTAAGAACATCGTTATCATTGTGTCCACATCAGCTGTTTGCCTTGAGTGTGTTTAACTCACGTACCAGGTGGGATGGTGTTTGTGTGGCTAAAACACGGTCCGTTATTGGCGTTAGGGTTGGAGGGTAATGCAATGTGGCCAAACTAATTAAACTACAACAGTTCCTCCACATGTGGATAAACCAATCACACCCCCCCACCCATTCCAGGTGTCGGTTTAGTCAGATGCTTCATCCAATCTTTGAGGAGGCGTCAAATATCGTGAGGGAGGAGTTTCCTGATGTCACTCAGGTGGTGTTTGCGCGCGTTGACTGCGACCAGCACTGTGAGTGACACACATGCGTGTATGCACATGCACACACACACACACACACACACACACACACACACACACAGGGTTTTGCCAGGCACAGCCTTTGAGATAAAACAAATTAAAGGGAATTATTGATGACCTGCAAACTGTTTGAAGACTAATGACAAAACTGCTGCTGCCTGTGAAGACTGGAGCTTAGAGACACCCTGCAGAGAGAGTGACACCTGCCACACACACACACACACACACACACAGAGAGAGAGCTGAATATTTACTCTCAGTGGGGGGTTTCTTTCATCGGAAGGATCAGGGGCTGAGTGATGGCTGTGTTTTTGGAAACATTCTGTCTTTTACCCTCCTTCAGCCAATTTATCCATCCTCCTCTGTCTGTCCTCTGATTCTCTGCACATGTCTCTCTTCCTCCATCCCCATTTCCTTCATCACCCCCCCCTCCCCCCCACACACCTTCCCTCGTTCTATGATTCTGTGTGACTGTGTCTTCCCTGTCTCTGTAGCTGACATAGCCCAGCGATACAGGATCAGTAAGTACCCTACACTGAAGTTGTTCCGGAACGGGATGATGATGAAGAGGGAGTACAGGGGTCAGAGGTCAGTGACAGCCATCGCTGACTTCATCCGACAGCAGAAGATTGATCCCATTAAAGAGATACTCAGTCTAGAGGAGCTGAACACGGTGGATGTGAGTATGGGCTACGTTCAGGTCATCGTGTTGTTGCACCATCACCTGCCGTTTAGAAGGTGTCCTCTGTATCACACTGTCCTCTAAACCTCATTTATATGTTGGATATATTGGGTCAAAATTGATGGTTTTGACGCCTTCATGCAATGTGTTACGATAAAACGATCTCTCTCCCTCACTCTACGCAGAGGAGCAAGCGTAATGTCATCGGTTACTTTGAACAGAAGGATTCTGACAACTACCACACGTTTGAGAAGGTGGCCAACATCCTCAGAGACGACTGTGTGTTTCTGGCGGCCTTCGGGTGAGTCGCATCAGTTCCCCTCAGACCGTGGCTCCCCGGCTCGGTGAAAACCTTTGTTCTCATATTACCGTTGTCCCTCTCCCGTGCAGCGACGTGTCCCAGACGGAGAGGTTCAGCGGCGATAATGTAATCTATAAGCCAGTAGGGGATACCGTACCTGACATGGTGTATTTGGGATCGCTAACCAACTTTGACCTCACGTACGCTTGGGCGCAGGACAAGTGTGTCCCTCTGGTCCGTGAGATCACCTTTGAAAACGGAGAGGTACGTTCTACCTCTTGTACTCTCTATTTCATTTAGCCTTTTGGGAAAAGCCTTGTGGGCTATTGTAAGCCTGGCGTCCACTGGCTTACAATAGCCCACCCCGTTCGACACCCCCATTACCATATAAAGTGGGTGTGGTGTTCTTCCAATGTTGCCCTGGGGTGACACCCACTGGGTTCATCAGACACCAGGCCAAGATACACACACATCCTGGATGCCCCTGGCTCTCCTCCTTCCTGACCTGGCTCTCCTCCTTCCTGACCTGGCTCTCCTCCATCCTGACCTGGCTCTCCTCCATCCTGACCTGGCTCTCCTCCTTCCTGTTTGTGTGTTGGTTTCAGGAGCTGACTGAAGAGGGAATCCCGTTCCTCATCTTGTTCCACGTGCAGGAGGACACGGAGAGCCTGGAGAAGTTCCAGCACGAGGTGGCACGTCAGCTTATCAGTGAGAAAGGTAGCGTTGGCCGTTGTTCACCACCGGGGAGGTTCAGGCTATTCTCCCTCGTCCGTAACGTCTTCCCTTCGAATCGTTGTGGTTGTGTTTTGTCTTCTGAGCCAGGGAAGATGAATTTTCCTTTATTTTTTATTAAGTTTCTGTTAAACCGTTCTCATCAGTGATGTTCTGATCAACTGTGTCCACTTGCCAGGTTCTATAAACTTCCTCCATGCGGACTGCGATAAGTTCCGTCACCCACTGTTGCACATCCAGAAGACTCCAGCAGACTGTCCTGTCATTGCTATAGACTCCTTCAGACACATGTATGTCTTCCCCGAGTTCAGAGACATAGAGTAAGTATCACGTCTTTACTTTCTGTCACTGCTCAGGTTTAAACCCCTTAACTAGACGTAGTCTAGTGTGGTCCTGTAGTCTAGCGTGGTCCTGTAGTCTAGCGTGGTCCTGTAGTCTAGCGTGGTCCTGTAGTCTAGCGTGGTCCTGTAGTCTAGCGTGGTCCTGTAGTCTAGCGTGGTCCTGTAGTCTAGCGTGGTCCTGTAGTGGAGCGTGGTCCTGTAGTGGAGCGTGGTCCTGTAGTGGAGCGTGGTCCTGTAGTGGAGCGTGGTCCTGTAGTGGAGCGTGGTCCGGTAGTGGAGCGTGGTCCGGTAGTGGAGCGTGGTCCGGTATTGGAGCGTGGTCCGGTATTGGAGCGTGGTCCGGTATTGGAGCGTGGTCCGGTATTGGAGCGTGGTCCGGTAGTGGAGCGTGGTCCGGTAGTGGAGCGTGGTCCGGTAGTGGAGCGTGGTCCGGTAGTGGAGCGTGGTCCGGTAGTCTAGCGTGGTCCTGTAGTCTAGCGTGGTCCTGTAGTCTAGCGTGGTCCTGTAGTGTAGGCCACTTTCATCCAGTGCACATGCTTCTGCAGCATAGGTTCAAATCCAACCCAATTCTCTTTAAAACGTGTGTGTGTGTGTGTGTGTGTATGGAGCATAGATATATAACTCTACACTCTGTAAAATCTCAAAAAGCATAACTTGAATCGTATGTTAAAATAAAAGATAAACATTAAGCAATCTCATGATCTGACATTGACAATTTTGTTACAGACCACTGCGTTGCCAGTTTTAACATTTTCTCAACACTGCCTGTGTGTTATTTGTGTGTGACTTAAGTGACAGTATTTGAGATTCATTATGGTTGTCATAAGATTATTTACATATGGATGTTTAAAGTCTGCAATTGTCAAATCTAATAAATTCCAAGGTACACACACAGTCCAGGGATTACAATAGAAATGTCACACCTTTGAGATCATTCCTCTATTAATGGCCCGCAACATCTGAGCTAATGTGATATGATTTGGCACGTGCAATTAGTGTTAACTAATCTAATTTAATTTAATATAATCTATTCTCCCCCCATCCTGGAACCTCGGCCCCACCACTCACCCCCCCCCCCCCCCCCCCCCATGCTGTGATCAGACAGGGCCCTGAGGTCCCACACCCGGTTCAGCTGATTACATCACATCCTCCGGTCTCCTCTAGTTGTGTGTGTGTGTGTGTGTGTGTGTGTGTTTGCATTCTCTCTCCATGTCACAGAGATCTAATTATTTCATTAGTGTGAGCGCTGGTGTCAGCCGTCGCCTCTAATCTGCAGAGACCGCTTTGAAAGGGGACCAGCTCTGATGTGATATCAGTTTATGACCCTTTGTTATTAACCACACTTCAATAATGGAATTGGTCGTGTGTGTGTGTGTTGTGTAGAGTCCCTGGGAAGCTGAGGCAGTTTGTTCTGGACCTCCACTCTGGGAAGTTACACAGAGAGTTCCACCATGGTCCTGACCCTACAGACAGCACACCTGGACAGGTGGGAAAACCCCCACTAGCATACTGGTCCGCCCTCCTTGTGTTGTATGATGTCATTTCAATGTCTGTTATCTTCACCAGGAGGATGTAGCTGAGATGGCCAGCAACCCTCCGGAGAGTTCTTTCCAGAAGTTGGCCCCCAGCGAGACTCGCTACACACTCCTCAGAGACCGCGACGAACTGTGACGATGTTGACACCTCGACACGACCTGTGACCCAGACCTTTGACTCAAGACTCCCTTGTCACACCCTGGAGTCAGTGATCGGGGTCTGGACAGGCCAGCGGGACAAGACAGCAACACCCTGGGAGTATCTCAAGTGCATTCTCTTGTTTCCCCGCGCCTTCCCTCAAATCCATTGGGTGAGAAGGCCAGAGGGCAGGGTCTCATCCAGTGGGAATTTAGAAGGAAGCAAGCAGAGGAGACGTGAGGAGTCAAGGTAATGCAATTGAGATCCACCCCCCAACTCACCCCCCCCAACACCCCCACTAGAAAGAGAGGAGGACAAGAGATGAAGAGTTCAGTCCACGACAGTCGTGTTGGAATAACCTATATTTTCATAACTCTTACGTGTACAATTTTTTATTTTGGATAAAAATGAGGAGAGAAGAACATTGTGTGTGGGAGGGCGTGGGTGTTGGGGGTCTGTAGGTTGTATTAGGACAAATAAGCGTTTTTACTTTTATTTTTGAAGCTTGTAAATATGTTTTTGCTGAGTGGGCATCGGTCTATATGATTCTGGTCTAAATTAAATACACAAGTTACAGTAGATTTTTTTTTTTTATCACCCTGTTTTTGTATCAAAACAGACGAGTGTGATCCCTTGCTCCAGTCGTTCAGTCTCATCTTGGTTCTCATCTGTGGGTTGTCCTGTTCAGTCCGGTTCAGTCCTGTTCAGTCCGGTTTGGGTGGAAGACGGTTCCAGTCCTGGAGGACAGTGTCTTGTCTGCATTTCAATACTTTGACCCCTTTCATCTAAACTGATAGGAAAGCATATTCCTGGCAGGTATCCACCATGCTGCTTCCACCAGTTACCATTTTAAATTAGTATAAAAAGACAAGGCGATGAGATGGACACATTGTAGAGTGTTGAGATGCGTACTTCTCCCTGGTACTAAGCTAATAAAGTGGGAATCTTGTGACTGACTGCCCAGGGAGCCTACTCCCCTTTGAGTCACCTTCAAGAGGCACAAAGCAGGAGAAAATGTTGAGGGAGGTACTACTTTAACCTGTCTAATATTTAAACGTTTGTCTTCATTGTGTGTTAGAAAGCATTGTCTCCGGTTTGTACTTGAACGTGCCCTGGGTCTGCAATACTGACTGATAAAGGCTGAGTGGTGTCAGTTAGTCACTGCTGCTCTGGAGGACAGGAGGGGAACAGTCCACTGAAAGAGACAGTCACTCTGAGCTGCTGTGGCTTCCTGTCCTTCCCAACCTGTCTGGAGGCAGAAGAAACAGGCCCACCCAGGTGCAAAGCAATATGGCAGACAATGACCAGATTATCCTACTTTCCCATGTCAGTCTGTTCAAGTGAAACATTGAAAGGAGATGTGGCGAGGAAGACCTAGGCTATTGAAATGCAGGCTGTTTCTTCATGGTATCGTGTGTACAGCCCAGTCACAGAGGGAGAGATCTTTTAACAAGACAGGGTTTGTTTTTTTATGTGTTGTTCCACGTAGGCGCTAGGGAGAGGGCAGTAGGGATGTCATTTTTACATCATTCATCTCAGAGGGAGAAAAGCAAAAAAATGAAAAGGGTAAATTAAACCATTTTACAGGATCTGGCGTGTTGCGTCGATTTCTTTCAGTGCAATTCTACATATATAAAAAAAAAAAATAATAATCACTTGACACGCGTCGTTCTTTCATCAGAGTCAGGTTTTATTGGTTTTCTTTGGCAACGCAAAACAGCAGAAAAGCAGCACAGAGAAAAGAGCATCCTCACGGAGTATGTTCTGATCCGAGTTCATAGGTCAAGGGTTCACTGTTTCATAGAGGACATGTCTCCCAGGTAACCCTTTAAGGCCTCGGGCCTCTCCCACCCACCCACCCACACACCACTATAACAAGCTGAGCGATCGTCACGTTCTGAACGTCACGTTAATAGGCACACTGACCCGGGGAGGTCTGTCCCCCTGACCTCTCCCTGCCACCCAATCTGTCAAATTCTCACACACACACACACACACACACACACACTTCTGTCGGAGAAGAGAGAGCAGGCCTCTCCAGCAAGGTTCAGGCAGGGACACAGGCTTGACATTTACTGGTGTTTATACCTCCTCTTCTCTCCGGGTAATGAGCTGTGTACTCTGAGCGGAGCAGTAGACATATCGGCAGGCTCACATGAACGCAAACATCAATGAGAGTTCATGGACTGGAGCGGAAGACTGAGAGGGCGACTGCTAAAGTCAGGCTGTCCAGCTTTGGGGTGGGTGTGTGTGTGTGTGTGTGTGTGCAGTGTTGGTGGGTAATGGATTGCAAAAAGCAAACAAATTAAATTACCCTCAGAAATACTGTAATAAGATTACAGATACTTTAGACATTCTAGTTGATCACCTTAAAATACAGAAAGGATATTTACAGGATAATGAAATGAACAAAAATCTAAACACAACATTTAATGTTGGCCATGTGTGTCATGAGCTGACATAAGATCCCGAGAATATCCAATTGCATAAAAAAGCTTATTTCTCTATATATTTTCAGTGAAAGTGTTTACATCACTGAGCATTTCTCCTTTGCCAAAATAATCTGCCTATCAGACAGATAACAAGAAACTGAACAAACCCCATGATGATCGCAGTGCCACTTGTTCTGGGGACAATAAAAGGCTCAAATTGTTTTTTTTGTGACAACACAATGGCACAGACGTGGCAGCTCTTGAGGGAGTGTGGAATTGGCATGCTGACTAAACGTCCACCAGGAAATTGAATGTTCATTTCTCTACCATAAGTTGCTGCAAAGGCAGCACGTCCAACTAGCCTCACAACCACAGACCATGTGTTACCAGGCCAGCCCAAGACCTCCACATTCAGCTTCAACTGCAGCGTCATCTGGGACCAGCCAGCCTGACAACTCATTATAATGTGTCTCTGCACAAACTGTCAGAAGCCTCAGCTCTGCATCTGCATGACTGATGTCCTCACCAGGGTCTTGACCTGACGGCAGTTTGGTGTCATTACTGATTTCAGTGGGCAAATGCTCATGTGAAATCCATAGATTGGGGCCAGACTGAAATGGATTTTAATTTCCTGGTTCCTTATTTGAACTGTATCTCACCAAAAACATTCAAATTGTTCCATGTTGCATTTACATTTTTGTTCAGTGTACACTGGACACTTGTTTTCTCAATTACATTAATCTCACCATTGACAAAAGATGTGTGAGTCAGATCAAATGTGTCTGATGGATCATTTTAATCTTTTTCTAATGCCTAATCAAAAAGTATTTAAATGTTACCAAGTTTGGGTCATTATAAATAAAATGTTCTACAGGTAAATACTAATTGTAATGGATTCCATTTAGATAGTAAGAGACAGTCATGACCATCTTTCCTCCTGTAAGATAAAGGCACCCAAAAGCAAGGCTTGTGTTACCCAGTCAGGCAGGGTTTGTAGTGTTTGCTACCAATAATGCACCAAATAATTTAGTGAATACATATTCATAGACCTAGGACCAGTTTTGTGAACAAAGATTACACCTAGTCTTGAACTAAGGTAGATAGGTGTCCGTTAATCTGTGTCCACGACACCAGTCCTTAAAGTATTCAACACAAAGCCAAACAAAAGACACTGCGTACACACATCTCACTCAACTAGCATTCATACCAATGTTCAACACTCACGTCCTCAACAAGACCTTCCGGATTTTAAGTCCCACCTTTGGGTAGTGTCCGATCCTAGTGGCCGGCGTCTTGTCGCAGTCTCTTGGCAGATCTCCCGTCTTCTGGCAGTGAGCAGGTGTTCCTCTGACCACAGTGACGAGAGCCAATTACACTGGTCAAACAAGCAGACAGTCCTGGGTGGTCAGCTAGTTTGGAGGAAGGTGTCTGTGTGCAGGCCTTGCCTCAACCACTGGTTGGGTTCCGTGGTGTCAGACTGATGCACAATGTGGACCAGTAGAGGCTCCTGAAGGTCAGGGGTCAGGAGGTGACCAATCACTTGTCCTTGTCCAGCCGGGGTTCAGGTTCTGGCACAGGGGCGGTCAGTTGTTTCATCTGTAACTCCACTCGGGCTTTGCGTTTCTTCTGGACCAGGTTCCCCCCAGCGAAGCCCAGAGCCCCACCTCCTAGCGCTGCTGCCACCCCGACTGCCTTGAATCCAGCCAGTAGACCCAGTGGACCCCCCAACACCCCTCCTAACACAGCCCCCGCCACCGGTAACAGAGCCAGCTTGTAGCCCGCTGCCTGTGAAGGAGGACAGGGAGGTCAACACACAACCTGGCGAAACAACATCCCAATTCAATGTGCCTGTTAATGCTTGATCACACTAAATCCAGGCCTATTTCTCTTAGATTATCCAGGCCAGTTAAGATTTGGAAATTCAACTGAAAAGAGGAGGAAAGTAGTAGTAACTTCAGTAGGGATGAATCAACTCACATACAACACACACAGAAACAGTCAATAACAAATACACCAACGTACCAACTTGGGGGAGGGGGGCGGTTATTTGATGTTCTAAGACACACAGTCTGTCAGATAAGTCGTCAGATCTGCCTGGCCTTTCATGATCACACACACACACACACACACATACACAGAGAATTGTACACACGTACACACATGCTTGCAAACACACACAAACACACCATCAAAGCTGTACATTTTAATTATCCACATTTATAAAAAAAAAAAAATTAAACTGAAATGAGTTGTGTCTGCGTGTATTATAGCTGTTATCTTCAGAGAGGAAGATGCTTCTCTAGGCTGATGGCCGTAAATGAGGGACTCGTCTGAACATTCCAGCACGCAGACACACGACCCCCTCCCACGCTTTATTAAGAGTTAACTATTGAACCAGGTTGAAACTGCCTCCTACCCCCTCCTCTGAAGGTAGCAAAGGTCATTTCAATTCAACAGGTCAGTTGAAAGCGCGGAGCACAGGGTGTTTATAAAGCAGAGAGGCTTCTGTGTATGTCTGTCTGTGTGACTGTACATGTGTGTGTGTGTGTGTGTGTGTGTGTGTGTGTGTGTGTGTGTGTGTGTGTGTGTGTGTGTGTGTGTGTGTGTGAATAATGGCACAAGGATTGATGGCCGATAACACATTTTATAAAAAACAATGCTGCTCCATCTACACAACTCACAGAACATATAAACACGTGCTCACATCACACACACACACTCACATCACACACACACACACACACACACACACACACACACAATTAGCCCAAAGCAACAGCCTGAAGGACTCAATAGTTTAATGTGATGAGACCCAGCAGAAGGCCCAGAAAACACATGGATATCAGGCTGGCTTGGGGTGAACTAAATGGCTAGACTAATATGTCATCTAGCAGCTTGGAGTGTCAACAAATAGTATCTGATCCTACTTGAACTGTCTAGGAATAGGGGAATTGCATGCATATTCTCAATTTTGTTGAAGCCCCAAGCACAGAGGAGATCGGAATCATGTGCACCCTTAAAATTGTTTTAATTCTGCACCAACATAATAGGATTTTAGTGGTTGCACACCGTTTGACATTAAAAATGATCCTCTGTCACGACAAACAATAGAGATGTTATATCATGTGGGAGATATGATTATCTTTCTGCTGATGGAGGGTCCTCTACTCTGTACTCTGTATTACTGTAATATATCATGACACATGGGGGAAAATTATGTTATTTAGTAATATTAACAAATTGCATTTCATTTTGGTTGAACCACATGATGTCGCCAGGCCATTTCCAGGGCCACTGTTCCAGGGCCACTGTTCAGATTCTTATGTACTGGACTGGAAAGAATATGGGCCCCGTCTGAAAATACTACAACAAATTTTCCAAAAAAGTTGGAAAATGTAAAAAGTTGGAAAACGCTGTGTAAAATGAAAAGAAAAACAGAATGCAATGATGTGCAAACCATTTAAACCCCATATTATTGTTTATTGAAAAATATATGGCCACTTTGACACATTTAAAAAAGAGCTGGGACAGGGGCAACAAAAGACGGAAAAAGTTGTGTAATGCAAAAAAATAAAATAAAAAATAAACTGGTGGAACATCTCACTAATAATCAGGTCAATTGGCAACAGGTCGGTAAAGTGACTGGGTATTAAAAGATCATTCCAGAGAGGATGGGTCTTTCAGAAGTGAAGATGAGGAGGGGTTCAACACTCTGTGAAAGACTGCGAAGTCAAATAGTGCAACAATTTATGAAGAACGTTTCTCAGAGTAAAAATATTTTGGGGTTCTCATCATCTATGGTACATTATATCAATAAAAGATTCAGAGAATCTGGAGAAACCTCTGTACACAAGGGACAAGGCCAAAAACCAATATTAGATGGTTTTGATCTTCGGGCCCTCAGACGGCACTACATTAAAAACAGATACGATTCTGTAGTAGACATTACTGCATGGGCTCAGGAACACTTCCGAAAACCATTGTCTGTGAATACAGTACATCGCTGCATCCACAAATGCAAGTTAAAACTACCATGCAAAGAAGAAATCAGATATAAACAAGATCCAGAAACACTGCTGCCTTCTCTGGGCCTGAGCTAATTTAAGATGGACTGAGGCAAAGTGGATAACTGTCCTGTGGTCTGACAATTCCCCAAAAAATTGGGTCATAATGGACGCCACGTCCTCCAGACTAAGGAGGAGAAGGACCATTTGGCTTGTTATCAGCACACAGTTCAAAAGCCAGCATCCTTACGGGGATGCATTAGTGCACATGGCATGGGTGACTTGCATCTGTCAAGGCACCATTTATGCTGAAAAATACAGGTTTTGGCGCAACATATGCTGCCATCCAGACAAAGTCTTGTACAGGGATGGCCTTGCTTATTTCAGCAAGACAATGCCAAACCACATTGGTTTCGGAGTAAAAGAGTCCAGGTGCTAAACTTGCCTGCCTGCAGTCCAGATCCGCCACACATTGAAAACATTGGGCGCATTATGAAACGAATACTAAGACAAAGGAGACCCCAAACTGTTGAGCAGCTAAAATCCTACATCAAGCAAGAATAGGAAAACATTTCACTTTCAAAACTACAGCAATTGGGTCTCCTCAGTTCCCAAACGCTTAAAACATTGCCCCCTGTCCCAACTTGTTTTTAAATGTGTTGTTGGCATCAAATTCCAAATGGGCAAGTATTTTTCCAAAAACAATACAATTTCTCAGGTTCAGCATTTGTTTATTGTCTTTGAACTATTTTCAATTAAATACGGGGATTAATGATTTGCACATCATTGCACTCTGTTTTTATTTGCATTTTACATCCCACATTTTTTAGAAACGGGGTTGTAAAATAAAAAGACAACAACTTATACATTTAAATAACAAACACTAAAAGACACATGCATGTGAACCCACGCCTGGTGTGTGTGTCAACCAGCAGCCCAAACAGTATTAAACAGCCATTCCTCTCTTTCCTCAAAGCCTGCACCCACACACTGCCTCACACACACTTCAGCCTCCACCCGACTCCACCCGACTCCACCCCCCTCTAACCTCCATCACTCTACCTCTTAACCCCCCCCCCCCCTTTCAATCGCTCTCTTTATTTCCTTAATTGCAGCTTTCCTCCGTATTCTGCTGGATCAATAGGGACAAACGCTGTAGAATGGCTGAGAGGCAAAGTGCCATCGATCCCCAAACACCACACACAAGTGCGCGCACACACACACACACACACACACACAGGCACCTTTCCGAGGCTCCTGGTTCCCTCCTCCACGTTAGCTGCTGCTGTGTTGACGTTCTCCTCGATGCTGTCAATCTTCTCCTGCTGAGACTGACACACACACACACACACACAATTTATACATTGGAGACACTCTAGCTTGGTCCCTCTACACACAGCACCACAGATTTGGGGAAGTCAGGGTGTGTGTCTGTGTGTGGGGGAGGGGAGGGTCAGGGCAGGGGAGATTATATTGGGGTGGGGAAGCAGGGGGGTGTATTGTGAGGAACTCATGAAATATTCAGAGTGGCAGCTGTCCCTGTCTCTCTGTGTGTGCTGGACACCATCCATCCCTCTCGCCCTTCTTTCTCACTGGCCACTCAGTCCATCATTCTCCCTCACGTTTCCACGTCTTCACCATCCCTCCCTCTATTGACCTCCCGGATGGATGTCTGGTGGAGAACCTGCTAGGCTCTAGAAAGCCTGTGTGTGTGTGTGTGTGTGTGAGAGAGTCCTAGGGAGAAGAGCGATTCAGCCAGACACTGGCAGGCTGCTGCTAAACACTGTGACTGTTTTTGCCCTACTCTGGCTCTCAAAACTCTCTCCAATCCTCTTTGAAATCCCCAGGTACACACTCACACACACACACAAGTGTTTACCGTGAGCTGAGAGGTTGAGTACTGGTCCCTGAATGAAACCAGTCACCCAAGAGAGACAACAGACTAATAACATCTCTATGCTCTCTCCTCTGACACACACACACACACACACACAACCCCCAACCCACCCCCCGGGATTCTGTGATTGCAGAATTCTTAGCAAAAATCAACAATTCCCCACATAATAAGCAAGGGCTTGTATATCCAACGAATCACTCGCTATTTCTGCATAAAACAGCCAAATCATCCCATTACCGCTGCACACAAGTGACCCATCACTGCAGTGCATTTAGGAGGGCTCGCAATTTCAACCAATCATAGCACATTTACCCCATAATATGGTTCAATCAAGTCACACGCCAACAAACCTTTCCCCTCTTCAGAGGATTTTTTAAGAACTAAATCCTTATATATTGCCATGCCAAAACTCCTAATTGTAGCAGTCAAACACTTTAGCCTGCAGATATCACTAAAAACCTCCCTGAACCCTTGAGGGATTAGGAAACCAGTCTCTATCCCTCCTCTCTGAAGCCCCCCGCCCCTTCACAGTTTTAAACCCTCCCTCCACAAGAGGATAAGAGTGATATTCAGAGTCATCTGTTCTCCTTCTGGTCCACCATACGCCCAGGTGCCCCGGTTCTCCCCCATGACACCATCACCACTCTCTTCCCCATGGATACACCGCCCCTCTCCCCCCTCCTCTCCCGGGGGCCCATTTTCCAGCACCCTCCCCCAGCCGTACACCTGCCTGCAGCCCCGCAGTTAACCTGTGACCATCTCTCTAAGGAGCCAAGCACAGGAAAACAAGCACAGACGCTAGGCTAGGCTAGGCTAGGCTAGCTCTCTCGCTACAGTCTCTGTCAATGGCCGGCTAACGACACGGTTACTGTAGCCACTTTAGGCTTACTGTGTTATGTTGCCCTGTTCCTGTCATCCACCCTGTCTCAATACCCACCAAGCAGACACAAAGACCGGGGATGTACTCACATGGACCAGCATGGAGAACTCTGTCACCAAACCATTGAGCTCCTTCAGGTCCTGACATACACAAACACACATTAACTTAACTGTTGTACACAAGATGTCAAAGATACAGTCAAATATCTTATTATGTTCCCACCTCCTCCAGAGTGTCCCAGGATTCAGCAGCACTCTCATTGTGGGGGATGACTGGGAGGAGGAGCTGCGTTTGACTGACATGAGAAGGCTCCCCACCCAGGTCATCACCATGGGAACCACCTGACGGACAAGATAAGTGGTAACTATTACCTTTTGACATCTTACTGCCTTTGAAATTGTCCAATTCAAAACAAGCAATTTCTTATACAGGAGGCTACCAGGGCTGCCGTAGAATGGAGTGATGTTGAAGAGGGCTGGGCTACCTGAAGACTCTGGGGGGCATTGTGCATGTGGCAGAGGAACAGGGTTAGAATGCATGAGCAGGAAGTCCTGGGCGGCAGTGGACGCTCGATCCCGGATTGGCTGAACTAGCCTCTCCAGAGTGGGGCCATCTTCTGGGCGGACAAGCCCACACAGCTTCTCCATCTCTCTAACATTTGCCCTCAACTGCTACACCGAGACAGAGAGACAGAGATAGAGAGAGAGATAGATATAGATAGAGAGAGAGATAGAGAGATTCATAATGTCATACAATAGATGAAATTAAAAAGAGACACAGGAGAAAGACAGACAGGTGTAGAAACACAGGAAAGAAAGACATCTAATAAAGACAGGTGTCAGAGCCTCGGCTGAGAGGAGGGTGAGGAGGGGGTAGTGCTGTGGGGATGACAGGCAGGATTACAGCCTACCCATCAGCCCCCAGGGCAGAGCAGAATAAGGGTCATGAGGTCACAGCCAATAGATGCTCCCACTCTCACACTAATTAGATGAATAAACACACACCCTCTGCAGCACCGCGTGCGCACATGCGCACACACGCACACACACACATGCGCACACACACATGCACGCACACACACATGCGTGCACACACGAGCACACGCGAGCACACGCGAGCACACGCGAGCACACGCGAGCACACACACACACACACACACAACTGCAGACTGGATTAGCAATGATCTGCTAAGACCACGGGAAGGCACACCTGTCAGATTGCTAATAACCTGTTAGCATACACTTGACAGACTGTGCATGCATGCACGTATGCACACACAGACACACACTCAAACAAAATGTCAGCAACAAGAACAGCAACAGGTGAGTTTCCTTTATTTGATGCTGAGGAAGGCTGGTTAAACGTGTCTGATAAAATGGGCAAAAAGACATTTCTAGAAATACAGACGTATTTCTAGAAATGTGTACTGTAGTCGTGTGTGTGATATCACACTGTTTTTTCTCACTTGAGGAAGGAAATAAGGATGGGGCGGTCCCCTCATGCAGCTGTCTGTCTGTCAGTCAGTCAGTCAGTCAGGGACAGCAGAACTCCAGTTTTCCAGATAAACACCAGGGCTGAACCAAACACACATGATGCTAAAACACAAACACCGGTGAATAACATCCACAGGAAAGAGTAAGTGAGTGACGGATTAAAATAGTGGAGTGCCTGGAGAAAAATAGAAAGCAGAGAAGCCCACTTCCTGTTATTTCACTTCCTGTCTTGAGAGATGTTTCTCTCCCTCTCATCTTTTCTCTCCTTCCCTATGTCTTTTTATTTATTTTGCAGTTTTTAAATCTGCTCATTCTCTCTGTATACTGTCCCTGTGTCAGACCAGCCCTCTTCAGGTTACTTACACAGATACATGCACACACACCCAGCCCAGGGAACAGAAAACACACTCATGCCAAATAGACACAGGAAAGCACTCTGAGTCCCCTATGGGATCTGGTAGAAATTGGGTGTGTGTGGAAGTGGGGGTCAGGGTGAATCTGTCTCCTTCTGAGATATTGTGGTTTCATTGTGAAAACCCACTTTGCAGCGCTTTACACACACACACCGTATAGACTGCACACTCAATATGACATACATGCCTGTAGCTCCAGCAGGAACACAGCCACGTCTCACAACATATACATTCGGCACAAGGCCAGTGTGTTGTCTGTGTGTTTAGTTTTTTACCTGCACAGTGCGGCTTGCATTAATGTGCTCCTGATGAAGGCGATCCCATTGTTCACAACGCTGGAACTGTAACACAGTAAAACAATAATCAGCTATTTGTCTTTTGTCTGGCTTCTGTTGAATAACTTGAAGTAGACGGTTTAGTTTTACCTTCAGTATATTGTTATGGTGTCTCTGTAATCTCTCTAGGTCTGTCGGCAGGGCTACTTTAATGAACTTGTGGATTGGCCCCTCCAGGCGCCGTAGCGTCAACTTGCCCCCCTCCTCTGACATCCTTCCTGAACTTTGACCCCAGGTGGCAAATCACACAGTGTGACTGACCTCCACTCGCAACTATACACACCTGCTCTGATTACTCTCACTCAGCGGTCTGGATGAAAGTTGGAAGTATAGAAATACAATGTGGTATCATATTATTCATCACCATCACCTAACCTTGATGTCAACCTCTCTTACACCTCCCTGCAATCCAAAAACAAATACATCAGACAAAACATTGTGAGCTAGGAGGGAGCTTTACTGGATTTTTCGTGCGTATGGTCTGAATAATGTCTCTCAGTCTGTCTCGAGTTGTGTAAACTAGCTAGTTAGCTATCTAGCTGTTGACGCGTTAGGTCAGTATCTTCAACGCGACCCCACGCTGCGCATGGATCCCGGATAGCACCTACAGTTGACGTTAGTGACTGCAGCTGGAACAAATGACAACATATACCTTTGCTTGCTGTATCAAGAAGGAATGTAATAAATTACAGCACAGCGCAATTTCCACCGAGTTACATTAAAGCTTATCTACCTACCTTGGCACTACAGTATTTATGAACATACTCAACTGTCAGTGTCAAATCGGAATCCAATGACGTATGTCATGTGAGTTAACGTAACGTTATTAACTATCGCAGCTGAATAACAATTCGAAATTGTCATACATTATATTTCGCTTTCAGATCGTGAAAATATTACTTACTTAATCTAAAACCCACCAGAGTGTCAAAATTCTAGCCTATTTTGTAACCAGCTGTCGAGTTTCCAAATCCAACTTTCTCTTCTGTTTGTAAACAACTCTCTTCCTTGTGCGTAGACGAATTACTTCCGACTAAAAACCCACAGAGACAACGGTCCGCCACTGCATGACACAATTATTGATAGTGATTACTGAATGACATTTAATAGTGAATATTATACCAAGAGATTAGTATTTCTTTGTAAAACAGAGAATTAACTTATTGTATATGGATAGGGTTTAGTTTTACAAAAGCGAGAATTGAACTTCCGACAAGTTGTATCCATATTGATTGCATACACAATATTGATCATGTCAGGCAAATAAAATCGACCAATGTGTGACGCGCAAGGACAGCTGGAATTTCCACTCAGTCAATCACACGAGCGCGAGCAGGCACACAAATAAACACACACGCGCGCGCACACACACACACACACACACACACACACACACACACACACACACACAAAGATAAATACTCAAAACTATGATATGGAGCTCCTAGGAGGGTTGAGTGGTGCCAGGTGCATGATCTGCCTCAGCCAGTAGGGTAGGAGGCTGTATTATTAAGGACTTGCCATCTCCTGTGGCTCTTTATTGTTATGTATTGTGTTTGAGTGTGTGAACATGTATGTGTGTGTTTTCACATTTTACTAACCTGGTGGGGAACAAAAATTGCAGGTCTCCATTAGGAAAAATAAAATGTCCAGCTTAGGAGTTGGTTTTAGGGTAAAAGTTGCAATTAGTGTTAATTTTTTGTTGAACAATTATGGTTACAGAAAATGTGATTTTGAATGGAAGTAATGTTTTGGGTTTATACAGTACACTGTGTGCGTGTGTTTTTGTGTGGTGTGGGGCTCCTTATTTTAATATACTTGTGACTTTGGAGTTATATTTACAGTTTGGTCTGAATTAGGGTTTAGGTTAGGTTTAGGGGTTTAGCTAAAGTATTAGGATAAAAGTTGATAAAATAATGAAATTATTGAAATCATTTGTTGGGTCTCCACAATGATACTAAAATACAAAATGTGTGTGTGTGTGATGGGATGGTAGATAAAGCAGCAGTGCATTGCTCCAGGCGCCCCATAGCCTGCTGGGAGATAATCAGATCTACCCCTCTGCCCCTTTGCCATTAATAATAACTCATATACATACACAAACACACACATCCTGTTGTGGCTGGTGAGTGTGTTTGGGGAGGCCTCTATTTATGACATGGCCTCGAACACTGAGCCTGTAGGGGGCTCCCCGAGTGTGAACGTGTGTCTGTGTGTCCCAAAGGGAGAATCCCGCAGCAGAAAGGTAGAGCCACAACTGACATTGAGGGGGTGGAGCTGAGCAGACTTGGAAAGTCTGGACACCCACATCACACCACAATGATATATTGTTGTCTCGATGTCAATCTGTAATTGATGTCAGTCTGTTTTGAGAGTGTATCTGGGTGGCAGGACGCAGGTGCAGTTTGTCTGAGTGTAATCCAAGAAGAGTGTCTCAGTAGGACAGGAAGTGCTTCAGCGGGGTACCAATGGATCTCATGAATACTACATCACACCCCAAATTATACCCCTGAATTTTTACTTGTTGGGACCAAATGTAAAACCTGAACAATCAGTTTGCAAAAGGTATTTTGGCCAACCCAGACTAGAGGATGGGTTTAGGAAAAACACTATTGGACACAGTATTAGAATTGAAGGTTGTTTTCAGGTTTGGCATTACTAGTTAGGTTAAGGGATAGGGTCAAGCATTGTGGCTGGATGACGTTTAGGCATAAAAGGTAAGGAGTAAGGGGATAGTTAAAGTTAGGGTTAGAGTTTAGGTTAGGTTTAGGTGTAGGGATTAGGGTACATGGATTTCTGGGTTAGGGTAAGGATTCAGGTCCCCAAAAGGATATATAAACAAACATGAGTGTGTGTGTGTGTGTGTGTGTGTTTGTATGTTTATGTGTGTGAGTGTCTTCTAATGGGAGTTCTAATGAAGCCTCAGGGGTAACTGCTATCTGTCAGCGCTGATCGATTGGCTGGCAGAGACTGACAGCTCCTTCTGTGTGTGTGTGTGTGTGTGCCTTTCAATCCTCTCATTGAGCACTATCTGTTTTAGTGTTATGTTACTCGTCACTCAACATTGTCACTACTTGTTTCAGAGAAAGATTCGCGCGCGCGCACACACACACACACACACACACACACAGACACAGAGTTAAAACAAGTTGTGTCGTTTTACCTGTCAGCTTACACAGAAACATCATGGTTTCTGATAGAGAGACAAGGTGTTTGAGCCTACTGAACACAAACACACCTTCCACCACCAGACCAAGCTCTAAACAGTTAAGCACCTGGATGAGAACATGTTTGTTAGGAATGATGGTTAGTCAGTGAAAGTATGACTGTAGTGTGGTGTTTGTGTTGGTGTATGTGTGTGTTGGTGTGTGTGTGTGTGGGTGATAGTAGTGACAGTATAGACAGTGTGCTGTGAAATGTCCCCATGGCGATCGATCCTGTTTAACGAGGGTGGAAGACCATCTGGGCCTTATACTTACAAGAACCCTCTCCTCCTCTCCTTCCTCATCCCTCTCCTTCTCCTCCTCTCCTTCCTCATCCCTCCCCTTCTCCTCCTCTCCTTCCTCATCCCTCCCCTTCTCCTCCTCTCCTTCCTCATCCCTCCCCTTCTCCTCTCCTTCCTTATCCCTCCCCTTCTCCTCCTCTCCTTCCTCATCCCTCCCCTTCTCCTCTCCTTCCTTATCCGTCCCCTTCTCCTCCTCTCCTTCCTTATCCCTCCCCTTCTCCTCCTCTCCTACCTCATCCCTCCCCTTCTCCTCCTCTCCTTCCTTATCCCTCCCCTTCTCCTCCTCTCCTTCCTTATCCCTCCCCTTCTCCTCCTCTCCTTCCTTATCCCTCTCCTTCGCCTCCTATCCCTCCTCTTCCCATCCCTATTCCACCTCTCCTCTGGGTGAGCCAAAGTGTCTACTAAGAGAGGAGTGGCCCCTTACTTGTCAAGAGGAACCAACCATCATCACACACACACACACACACACGCACATACACGCAAGCACTCCAATCTACATCTCACACATATTCAGTGATTTTTATTTCATTTTATTAAGAAATGTGTGCAGGATAAATCCCTGGCGGTGAATCCTCTGGTAATCGTCCTGATAAAACATTATTCCATGGTACGGAGTGTATTGAGTGATGATGATCACCATGATGATGATGATGATAGAAACAGCCGACTCAGTCAGTCAGAATAATCAGGTCTACTTTATGATGTCAAAGTGCTGAACAGAAACTCCAGTGAACCAAAGAGAAAGAACAAAAAAAAAAAAAATACCAGGAAACTCCAACCAGAGGGGGACATTGAAAAAAACATTTTTTTAACTTTTCATTTCTCTTCTTCAAAAAACAATGCACAACTCGTACCACAATATTTGAAAAAGCTAAAAACACTTCAAAATATTAGTTTTTTTAATATATATTTATATATCTATAGAATTTGCTTTTTTTTCCCCTCTGTCAAACGGCTGCCTGTGAGTGTGTCAGTGGTGTGATGTGGTGGAGGCCTGTGAGTGAGTCAGTGGTGTGATGTGGCGGAGGCCTGGGAGGGATGTCCACACCCACAGCCGCAGTCTGACAAAATGAACACAGGCCAAGCTGTCTTAACCGCTTCATAAGAGCTTATAACAGCTTATAACCCCCATGCGTACGTTCCTGCACTCCAACACCCACACACATAAACAGTAACACATCCTCCAATCTCTCACAGGCTCCATATTACAAACATACGAAAACAGCATGACTGTGGAATGTTTCAACCCCCCGAGACCCCTTAAAGTCCTCCGCCAAGCACCTTCTCTTCCTTGCCCCTCCCTCTCCTCTGCTGACCCCTATTCTTTTTCCTCTCCCTCTCTTGGGAAGCAAGGTGGGTGTGTGTCTGTGCGTCTCTCCCTCTGAGGGTGTAAGTGCTTGAAGCCAAATTCTGCTCGCGCTCTTCTCTCCCTAATCCTACGAGTTCATTTTAAAACCTACTACAGCCATTTCAGTCGGACAGACTCGGTCATCAATGGTTAGTGCTCAGTATCTCCTCTCAGCCATCTCTCTCCAGGAGCTACTGATAGACTGACAGTACGCGCCAGTCTTAGTATTAAAATAATTTAGAGTTTGAAATGAAACCTCTCCATCTCTAGCTGTTGCTTTTTTTATAAGATAGCACTTAAGAAATTGCACTTAGATACAAGAGCCAAACGGCAGTTACTTCACTGTGTGTGTGTTTGTGTGTTTGTTTGTTGGTGTGCTTTAATGCATTCTGTTGGAGGTTCTGTTGTGTGTCTGTGCTCACATACACACAGACTTCCTGGTTACCCAAACTCATGCTGTACATCGTCTTGCCTGATGACACAACTCTATTTCGTCCCTTTCCTTCAATTTCACAGGAGGAATTACAAAAACACAGCTTCTGTTTCCCTGGGACATCATCAGAGCATCACACACTTTCTCACATAGCCTGCATGTCTCTAATCCATCTCACCCTAGGACAGACTGCTATAAACTTCAGACAGAACCAAGTCAGACTGAAGCAGGCCAGCAAATTGAAGACAAAGCAAAGACGTGTCTTTTTCTTCTTTCAGCCATAGACAGATTAAATAGGACAGATAAATGTCACTTTCATTTTTTTCTCATCCTTTTTGAATCTTCCCATCCTCCATTATATGAGAAAATGAGGACCAGATAAAAAGTGGTAAGCGTATGAGTAACTGTCTTTTGCGTGAAAAACATTTTGGATTGGTTGTCCTTTATGAGTGAAAAGCAATTTGATTCGCCGTCTCTCAGTGCATCTCAGCGCATCTCAGCGAGTCTCGCTCCTCCGGGTGTGTCCATGTGCTCTGGGGGGGCGTGTCTTAAACAGGATGTGACACGTGTGTGTTGGTGGAATAAGACAGGACAGCATCAGTAGGGGAGAGTGTCCAGGAACCTGTCAATCAGGGGTGGGGGTGGGACCAGGTCCTCCAGCTTCAGGTAGAAGATCCTCTGCAGGCCTTGGGTCCTCTGGGAGCGGAGCTCCGCCCTCACACCTAGCACACGGCTCAGAGCAGGTGTGGCCTTGGATGAGGAGGAGGGCCCAAAGCCCAGGTGGTCTTTAAGGCAACAGACAACCTTGTTCTGCAGCTCCTCAACACGTTTACTGTCTTTAAGTCCTGGCACCTGCTCTGTGGAGACAGAGAGAGATGGGTTAAACACCACACACACACCCTGACAAATACAGAGAGACACACTTATGCAGTGCTTCTCTGACTTGCCGCCAGGTCTAAACATGAGCTCCTTTTTTTAAATTCAATTTAATTTAATTCCAATCTCATTTAATTCCATCTGATTAGTTCCTGTGGATCATGTTGTTATCATGTTTTCACAGCCTTAAACCTTACAGAGGGGCTCCAAACAGCCTAGACACACACACCCTGTCTGTCTCTCACTGCAGATCAATACACACACACACTAACCTAATATACCTCCCACCCCAGAGTCCTGTGACAGTTTAACATAAAAACACACACACACACACACACGCACACACACATCCCCTGCTCTAAGTTGACATCAACACAAGTAGCCAGTACTCAACAATTAGCAGATTATTCGCTTCTGTGGGCAGCCAAATGTGATTAGACACACACACAGATGTACACGCGCACACACACACACACACACACACACACTTCACTGGCCTTAGCAACCCTACTGGCACCGCGACCAGCCTTAATGTGACACTAACTCATTCTGTAGAGAACAGGGTGTCCAGACCGTCACACACACATGCTAGACTTGTGAAGACTTCAAGGGGACAAAAATGTATTAAAAATCCAGTTTTCCCTAACCCCTAAACCTAACCATTACTTCTCATAATTGTTGCTAGTTTACAAGAATCTTGAGGAGTTGTTCTCACAAGTTTGATTAAATGAAAGCACATACACACACACACACCCACATATACACCACACATAACCTCACAAAAGGCATCCACTGTAGTCATAGTTTCAGCGGTGGTGTATCAAATGTGTATATGTGCTGTGTGTGTGTGTGTGTGTGTGCTGTGGGTGTAGATCTTTGTAATGTTAGCTTTATTGTGAAGTGTATATTATTTTCATTATGTTTATTGTCTGTTACGGAATAATTTTTTCGGTTGTGTGTGTTGTGTGTGCAGAACTCTTGTCAGTTGTGTCTGTTGTGTGTGTTGTGTGTGCAGAATTATTTTGTCAGTTGTGTCTGTTGTGTCTATTGCGTGTGTTGTGTGTGTTATGTGTGCAGAATTATTTTGTCAGTTGTGTCTGTTGTGTGTGTTGTGTGTGCAGAACTCTTTTGTCTTTTGTGTGTGTTGTCTGTGCGGAACTCTTTTGTAAGTTGTGTCAGTTGTGTGTGTTGTGTGTGCGGAACTCTTTTGTCTATAGTGTGTGTGCTGCTGGAGAATCACTGTTGAAGTCCCTTTCACTTCTGACTGAGAGAGGCAGCTTTCAGAACCCTCTTATACTTCCTCTCTACCTCTCTACCTCTCTTTCATTTCTGAATCCCCTCTTTCTCTCTCTGTAGCTGAGTTCCTGGGGAGGGATCGATGGCTGTCTTTCTGCCAAGGCCACTCTGCTGCGGTCGATAGCCCTAGCGGCTCTGCCGGCTCTACAGTAGCAGTGTCCCGTGAGCTGCGTGGAGGTGGCAGAGTGCCACTGAGATCCGTGTGGACACCATTCCGGAGCCGAGCTCCACGGTGATCAGGTCGATCCGGCACGGAGTTAAGTGCTCCCCCAGAGAGGGGAGGAGGAGGGGAGGGTGATGGACGGGGAAAGGAGGAAGGAGGGAATGGGGCCTTGTAACATTTTAGGCATAAAGAAGTGAAACTAGGGTAAATGAAAGAGTGACATAAAGTGCCTCTACTCTGCTTTTATCTCTCTACTCACTGTGTTGAAGTGTTTATGTTAGGTGAAGTGAAAATTCAAAAAGTTTTCAGTTAGGGGTAGCTATTAGGCTTAAGGTTACAGTTAGGATCTTGGTCTGTCTGTCTATCTATCTATATATTTTGTAACAGGTGGAGACCCAGGGAACAGACACAGTTGGTGTGTTCAGGGCCCTGGTGGGCGTTTTATGAACTTAACCAGAACAACGAGGGGAGAAGGTGAGGGAGAACTCAAACCCAAAAAACAAATCCGCTTTTATTGGGAGGCGGCCTTGTCTTTGTGGAGGCCTCCCGGTGGTGGTTGGGGAGGAATGGGTGCTGGTTGTTGTAATGTCTGCCCCCCCCGGGAGCCCTTAAATACCTCCCCTGATGAGGTCCCAACAGGAGGCAGGTGTGTTGTGTGGGGCCGGCCCAGCTGGCTGCCCCCGGAAGATTCCGGAAGCTACCAGGTTTTTCTAGCGGGGTGCTGGCGTGGCGCTGATTCATGGGGTGCGGGCGGGATTTCGCACCACAATATACGGTCATTTATACACATTTTACATACATGCACAAATGTCTAGTACAGATGTGGATCTTAGTGTAATCTGGGTCATTTAATACATTAACAGACATACACGTACACAGGAACCAGCGATTCACCTACGTGGTTCACACTCTGATTAGGGGCCAGCTGCGAAGCAGGTGCTGCCGGAGATCAGGTGTACCTTCCGGACAGAGGAGTGTAAATGTGTGCGTGCGTATGTGTGTGACGTCAGTCTGACACTGAGTTACCAAAGGCTTAACGTAAAGCCCACCAACAAAGGACTGGGTGTGTGTTACCTTTTGTGTGGCTGTGTGTGTAATGGTGTGTGTGCGCGCGTGTTGGGTGAGTGTGTTACCTGTGAGCAGCACCAGGGCAGCCAGGCAGGAGAAGGCAGAAGTGTCCAGGTTGAGACTCTGTAGATGAGAGGAGAAGTCCCTGATAGAGTCCAGCCACTCCCCAAAGCCCCTGAGACATTGGAACCTGCTCAGCACCAGGCCATTACAGAACACCAGCTTATCCTCTGACAGCAGAGACCTGTCCCCGAAAGGAGAGAGAGGAAGAGGGACAGAGAGAAAGGGAGGGAGGCGGGTGAATGCTGACCCAATGTGGATTCTGGTGGAATGAAAACATTTGAACAGAGCAAAGGTAGAAAGTGAAGTATTACATCAGACTAACTTCAGCAATCAGTTTGACAGTCTTGGTTTTGAACAGCTCGGGGATTAGAGACAGTGAGTGACCTTTGGGCCCAACACTGTAACCACTAGGCTATCTGCCATCTCATAGAGATGAACCAAGAAGAGAGGCTGGATTTCTAAGTGCTAAGTTTTTGGTGGGAATCACATGACTCTCTTGGGTCCTCCTACTGGCTCTTAGTGCCCCCGTGTAAACCACAGCGCAAGGAAACAATTACAATAACTACAAATGAGAAACAGTGGCCGGCTGCACACAAACACACACACAAAGACACACACAGAAACGTCCACACAAACACACACACAAAGACACACACAAACACATCCCCACACAAACACACACACAAACACACACAAACACAGACACACACACACACACACATCAAACACAAGCATGCTGCTGATTAAAATTGTGTTTTCCAAATTAGAGCATTTTAGAACGTTTTAGAACATTCCTGTGTTTCCGTGCAGTGGTGTGGGGGAAGGTGAAGGGTTAGAGCAGAGGGCTGCGTGTGTGTGTCTGCGTGTGTGTCTGTGTGTGTGTGTGTGTGTGTGTGTGTTTGTATGTGTGTGTGGGAGCAGGGTTTAGGCTAAGTAAAACAGTGGAAATGCAGACTTTGGTCTTTATGAGGAAATTAAAAGCTTTTTCAGCTGTATTTAAACATTGTTTATACACACGACACACAGATATCCTATTGGCCTCTCACGACAGGGGGAGATAGATGGGAGTGACAGAGAAAGAGAGTGGAGAATGAGAGGCCAAGAGGAAGACAGGTAGAGAGGTAGAGAAACAAACATAGACAGAGAGACAGAGAGAGACAGAGAGAGATATGGGTGTGTTAAAAGATGAGGGGGACGAATACAGAGAAAAGGCATTGGGGTAGAAAGAGGCAGGGATGACTGTTCCTTATTAGTGCCTCAGAAACCTGGTCCCTGTGTATAACATTTAAATCAAAGAGCTGAATCACCGACAGGGACTGAGGAAAGAAAGAGAAAGAAGGAAGAGTGAGTGAGAGAAAGAGAGAGGGAATAGAGAGAGTGAAATGAGAGAGGGAAGACAGAAAACGACAGGGAGGGTTATTAGGTGGGATTATGGAATTTGGAAAGAAGATGGAGATAAGAAGAGAGAGTGAGAGGATAAAAGAGTGAGAGAGAGGAAAGGAGATGGAGATGAAAAGAGAGAGTGAGAGGATAAAAGAGTGAGAGAGAGGAAAAGAGATGGAGATGAGAAGAGAGAGTGAGAGGATAAAAGAGTGAGAGAGAGGAAAGGAGATGGAGATGAAAAGAGAAAGTGAGAGGATAAAAGAGTGAGAGAGAGGAAAGGAGATGGAGATAAGAAGAGAGAGTGAGAGGATAAAAGAGTGAGAGAGGAAAGGAGATGGAGATAAGAAGAGATTGAGAGGATAAAAGAGTGAGAGAGAGGAAAGGAGATGGAGATGAGAAGAGAGAGTGAGAGGATAAAAGAGTGAGAGAGAAGAAAGGAGATGGAGATGAGAAGAGAGAGTGAGAGGATAAAAGAGTGAGAGAGAAGAAAGGAGATGGAGATGAGAAGAGAGAGTGAGAGGATAAAAGAGTGAGAGAGAGGAAAGGAGATGGAGATGAGAAGAGAGAGTGAGAGGATAAAAGAGTGAGAGCGAGGAAAGGAGATGGAGGGAAAAGGAGAGAAAGGGTTTTGTGTAAGCCTCAAATTAAGATCTGTGCTAACATTAGCTGTGTGTTGGTTTAGTGGTTATGAGACAGATCAAATACTGTGTGTAAATGCAGTTTAACACACACACACACACACTCATAAAAACGTATGCCTACATATACCCACATCCACTCACTTATGCACACACGCACACACACACACACGCAAAACATTGACACACACACACACACACATGCCAGTCAGTACTGAGTGAGGATCCCTGGGTGGAAGAGGAGAATGAAGAGGAGGAATGGATGAAGAGGGCAGGGCAGAGGAGGAGTGAGGGATGGGTCTGGAGACAGCGAAGGAAAAACAGAAGAGAGACAGCAGACGAGATCACACACAACTCCACACAGAAAACAGACACACACATCATTGCTCCCTTTTGGATGTCAGCCACACATTCCGATCTCCCCTGACTACAACCATCACCGTGGAGATGGTCCAATAAATACGAAGTTAAAAAACGGAGTGCTAACGGCAACACCAGCATGACTGGAGCAAATAGACTGTACATACACACACACACACACACACACACACACTCGCACACACACACACTCACAGGGTTGTGCGCGCTCACCCATACATTGGGGTCAGAAAGCGACTGGGTTCACGACATGGTCAAAGCAGGGTTGCAGCAGCAGTCACAGCGTGTGTCGTGTGTGTTTGAGTGTGTGTTTGAGTGTGTCTCCCACTTCCTCGGCCTCCGCAAGTAGTGAAGGAAAGACTACCAGCACAACCATGTGATCTGCTTGTGTAGTGAAGGAAAGACTACCAGCACAACCATGTGATCTGCTTGTGTAGTGAAGGAAAGACTACCAGCACAACCATGTGATCTGCCTGTGTAGTGAAGGAAAGACTACCAGCACAACCATGTGATCTGCCTGTGTAGTGAAGGAAAGACTACCAGCACAACCATGTGATCTGCTTGTGTAGTGAAGGAAAGACTACCAGCACAACCATGTGATCTGCCTGTGTAGTGAAGGAAAGACTACCAGCACAACCATGTGATCTGCTTGTGTAGTGAAGGAAAGACTACCAGCACAACCATGTGATCTGCCTGTGTAGTGAAGGAAAGACTACCAGCACAACCATGTGATCTGCCTGTGTAGTGAAGGAAAGACTACCAGCACAACCATGTGATCTGCCTGTGTAGTGAAGGAAAGACTACCAGCACAACCATGTGATCTGCCTGTGTAGTGAAGGAAAGACTACCAGCACAACCATGTGATCTGCCTGTGTAGTGAAGGAAAGACTACCAGCACAACCATGTGATCTGCTTGTGTAGTGAAGGAAAGACTACCAGCACAACCATGTGATCTGCCTGTGTAGTGAAGGAAAGACTACCAGCACAACCATGTGATCTGCTTGTGTAGTGAAGGAAAGACTACCAGCACAACCATGTGATCTGCCTGTGTAGTGAAGGAAAGACTACCAGCACAACCATGTGATCTGCTTGTGTAGTGAAGGAAAGACTACCAGCACAACCATGTGATCTGCCTGTGTAGTGAAGGAAAGACTACCAGCACAACCATGTGATCTGCTTGTGTAGTGAAGGAAAGACTACCAGCACAACCGTGTGATCTGCTTGTGTAGTGTAGGAAAGACTACCAGCACAACCATGTGATCTGCTTGTGTAGTGAAGGAAAGACTACCAGCACAACCATGTGATCTACTTGTGTAGTGAAGGAAAGACTACCAGCACAACCGTGTGATCTGCCTGTGTAGTGAAGGAAAGACTACCAGCACAACCGTGTCATCTGCCTGTGTAGTGAAGGAAAGACTACCAGCACAACCGTGTCATCTGCCTGTGTAGTGGCAGGTTGAATGCAGGATTTTTGATTTCTAGTGCCCGCGTGCATGTGTGTGTGTGTGTGCGTGTGTTTGTGTGTGTGTGTGATCGAGGCCTCTCAAAATCCCCAGTCCAGAGTGAGTCAGAGGCCCAGGCTGGTGCCCCCCTGGTGGGACTGAGACGACACCACCTACCCTCTACCCACCCTGCACCTGGAGGCCCGGCTGGGACGGAGCCTGTCACATTATAACGGACAGTAATGGAATCATGTAGAATCTGTGCCGTCACCATTTGTCATTTGTAGATTCATACTGTGGCTGCGTTTTGGACCAGGGAATTGGGAACTTGACTAGTTCTAGTTGTGCACTTTCTAGCAGAAGTACCTTGTGGATGTTAAAAGTTGTGCGGGCAAATACGTTTTTCTGTGTCTGTTTCTATGCATGTTGGTTTTCGCTCCCCGACAACTGCATGGACAAAAGGATGAGCTTGTACCTCCTTTCTTTGCAATCCCATAAATTTCACCAATTACATGCTCTTGGGGGTCAGCACGGTATCCCATAGCAACGCTGTGGTACAGACAGGCACGGGCATTCACTAACACACTGCAGGTGTCCACACACACGTTATTAACACTGAACCTCTAAATGGGGACATCAAAGTTGATTGCCCTATAAACATCCTACTCATACTAATCCAAAACCTAACCTTAACTCTAATCCTAACCTTAACCTAAAAAAAAATACATTTATGCCAAAACTTAACATAGGCCTAATTTCTAACCCTAACTCTGACCCTAACTGGTCATGCCTAACTGTAAATCTAATTTATAACCATAACCCCAACACATTTTTGCCCTAACCCTAACACTTAAGGCACATCAATTGTTTTTTCAAAATGGTTTCCCAAAGAAATGGAAAAAAAGAAAAAATGGTTTCCCCCCAAAAAAATCTGAATTAATCACAGTTTCTGTCCCTGTTATGTAGTTAAATCCTAAACACAGATACACACACACACACACACACTCCCAAATGTCTCTGCGTCAGACACCAGATTCAAGTGATTGGAACTGTGGATAAGTCTGTGGTCAGGTGTGGGGCACTCCTTCCCTTCTTACCTGTGGGCTAATCGCAGGACGAAGAGCTCCAGGAAGGCGGAATCTATAAGCAGATTCTGGTCATCGCGATGAAGCTCGTTGAAGCCGGGCAGCCGGTCGGCCCAGCAACGTGTGGTCTCCATGGAGACGGTAAGCAGCCTATAGAAGAGTTCAATGTTCTGGGCATCAGAAGAAGAGGACGTGGCTTCCGCCGCACTGAACTGTAGGAGAGCAACACAGGGGTCATTGGGGGTTAGAGATGAAAGCCCGGGTTAAGGGAGAAACAGGGAGAAGTGGAAAGACAGTTGGGGATTAATCCTGTGGCAGCCCGGGACCCTACCTGGCTGTAGTCTAGTTCCCGAGGAGTGCAGTGTGAGTAAGCCCTGAGAAGAGCCGAGAGCAGGCTGAGAGGAGGCGAGGGGGGCGAGGACTCCGTCTGCAGGGGGCTCTTTGGTTTTGAAGGCAGGCGACCTCGACGGCCCTTCAGGTTGTCCGTACGCACCACTGAGGAGAGACCAGAGAGAGAGATCACATTTCAGGTCAGCGCTTCGGGAGAGAGAGGAGAGAAAGTGTTCGACCATCTTTTAGGCCGCTGATGAAAGACCTACAGTTCCTCAAGCCCTACTCTTGGTGACCAGTAGAGGGCAGTGGAGCTGTGTGACAGTTGATGTGTGGGAGTTAGAGGGTGATCAGGAATCTCGCTGGACCCACAGTGTCGCGTGTGGCTGTGTGTACTGGTGTAGATGTTCATCAATTCCATTTCATTCCATGAAGTTCACAAAGTAAACGGAAAATCCAAATGAAACTCTCTTCAATTCTTTAAATTAAGAAAGCCTAGAATTTCAATTGGAGTTTAGGTCAGTTTTTGATTGTACTGTTTGAAATGAAATGAACCCCAACGCAGCTGTCAGCAGCCGGGTCTGTTGGTCTTTATCTGAGGGGTCAGTGTATGCATCCACAGACTGCAGATTGAGACTGGATCACAAGTAGGTGCCAGACTCTGACATTTGTCTTTACCAAAGCAAGATGTGTGCACCTATGTGACCATTCTACAAGCCAGACCATTACCGGTCAATCGCATCGTAATTACACACACATACTGTCACCATGGTGACTTGGGCAGCGGATTCATCTCATTACAGAATGTGTTCTGTAGGAACATCAGCTAATGGGAATGACTGTGCTGGTGATGAGCAACTCTTCCTGTGTGTGTGTGTGTGTGTGTTCTTACCCTCCTTCACCATGCCGACACTGAGGCACTTCTGGAAGCGACAGTACTGGCAGCGGTTGCGTCTCCGTTTGTCCACCGGACAGTTCTTACTGGCCAGGCACACATACTTAGCATTCTTCTGCACCGTACGCTGTGGGGACAATTACATGGAAAAGTGAGTGTTTGCATGAGAAAGAGTTTGTGTGTGTGTGTGTGTATGTGTGAATCAGCTGCCAAACAGGGGCAGGACAAAAGACACAATCAGCCACCTAACACTTGATTTATTTAATTCAGTTGGTGTTTTTTTCTCTGTAGTGGAGAATAGAGGCTGAAGCTCGCAGGTCACATTTTAATTATGTGCTGAAAGACAGCGGTGACATCAGGAAAATTAGATCAAATTAATTTCCCGACATGCCTTGCCTCCAGGAGGGACGATTTTATTAGTGCGAGGGGGATGACAATGGGCACGAGTGTGTGGCATGCCGAGGTGGGTCCCGCGAGACAGGGGACAGCGTCCGCAACGCGCCGCGATCGGATTGTTTGTGAAGCCGGCGGGTCAGCTCCAGCGGTACCTCCGGGGCCCTGTGCAGCGCGCCTCTCAACGGGGCCCCGTGGGAGCTGTTTTCTCCTCGGCTGGCTCGTGCGATTATTACTGACCTTATTAAAATGAAATCAGAGACGGCCGTGCAGGGCAACGCGCGCTCCCTGCACAGAGAAGAACAACATTAATATGATTGTTTATTGAGTGGTCCGTCCATTCCCGGGCACGCCGCAGCCTAATGGAGCGAACCCAATCACCATGGCTCTCTCTCAGCAGAGACAGCGGAACAGTCTTAACAGTGTGTCTATGGGTGGCAAAACACACAGCTATTAAAGATCTAAATAAACTACATAGCCATATGCATATGCATTAATAACAGTCATTTTAGAGGGACTTTCACTCCCATATTTGGCGACTGTGAATGGTCTGGTGCGCTAATTGCTAGTGTGGGGAGCCATGAATACGAGGTTAAAATGGAGCACTGCTTATAATAATCACTTTATTTGACATGTGTAACTCTTTAATTCCTGTAGATGTGTAACTCTCTGAGATGGGCCGGCTCTGTAGGGAGCCTCTCCTCATTTAGCACCTCTAAAACACATCAAAACAAATCAATCCAGTTAGGAAGCCCTAGCGCCACACATGCCTGGTCCCCCTAGAGACCAATAACACATCATTTATTCCATATGCTTCCACGCCAGACCGGAACGGCGGTGTAATAGAAGGCTGCGCTGGAAGAGAGGGGTTGCCATGGTGCCCCTGATCACACCAATGTTTGCCCCTCATATCTTAAACAGTCAATGACCCATGCACACGACGACACGTTGGTTATGGCCGTTATTGAGGCTAATATGGTCGGAGAGAATTGCCATTCAGGATTTAAGCTAAACATGATGATACACTTAATAACTGTGGTCTGAGTTTGAAACACGCACTCCCTGGACAACCTGGAATACATGGTTTATAAAGGACCACCTCGCCTGTTAAAGAATAAAACACAATATCCTGATAATGTAAGCTTCATTTTTTCATTTTGTATCTTAGTAATTAACTAGCGCACAATGATGGACTGATTTGCATATTCTAAATGCATGGACGTGTGGAATTGTTCAATTGCAGTCATTTGAATATTCAGCTGAAAGAGGCGGGCAACTTTAGACCTCTTTGGAGACGTTAAGTAACAGCAGTTGATTTTGTGGTGACCAATTCTTTTAAGATGTTGCTGTGGCATGAACTGTGTCTTTAAGATGTTGCTGTGGCATGAACTGTGTCTTTAAGATGTTGCTGTGGCATGAACTGTGTCTTTAAGATGTTGCTGTGGCATGAACTGTGTCTTTAAGATGTTGCTGTGGCATGAACTGTGTCTTTAAGATGTTGATTAAGGGTTTAGCCGATTATAAGGGGTGAACCAAGAGCTAAAATTGCTACTAGTTTGTGGAAAAGTTTGTTGTTTGCATTTATATCTGAATAGGAGCCTTGTGTGAATGCGTTTCTGCGTGTGTTTGTCATTTGAAGTTCTGTGGTTGTCTTAGTGGAGACGCTACGCATCAGAGCTAATGCAGCCTTACTCACTCATCCCTGATACAAATCTCTGGTCCTGACACGAAAACACACACACACACACCAACAGTTTTTGTGAGAAACTGCATGTTTACATTGGATGTTGGGCATCCAATATGTTTTGATCAAGCTAAACACAGAAATTCATCGATACTTGTACAAGAGCCATGACGTCAATTCAGAAAAATGTCTGAAAGAATTTCAGAACATCATCAAGATACATGACGAAGGTGGGTTCCTGAATGAGACGCTCCGTGCGCATTACTCAATGTGTCTATGTGTGTGTGTGTGTACGCGCTGTCCACACTGCCCTGTCAACTCGATCTGTCTCAGGCAAGACGATGAGGGGGGATCGGAGGATCACGGAGAAAGACAGAAGGACAGAGCGGTGAATGAGCAGGGAAAGACACGCCACTCCCACGAGAACAAACTGGCTGCCTACCGTGTCCTGCATGTTCTGGCCCTGTTCAGGCACAATGACAGCAGAAAGGCCAAAGGGCTGAACTGGGGAGGGACTGAGTTAGCACAGCTCTGCCTACCACCCAGAAAGGGCTGAACTGGGGAGGGACTGAGTTAGCACAGCTCTGCCTACCACCCAGAAAAGGATGAAGCTCAGTTTTACTCCTGCTGATACACAACAGCTATGGTCCGCTGACTGACCATCTACACTGGGGGCATGCACACCCGCACACGCAGAGGCACACACACACACACGCACACACACACGCACACGCACACGCACACGCACACACACACACGCACACACACACACACACACACACACACGCGCGCCGTAGGGGTTCTCAGGGGCAGGCAGAGGCATGCAGAAGCAGATTCATGACATGTAACATGTGCTAATAGCCTGGCTTAAATTAAAAGCCTTCAGGGACAACTCTCCCTCCTCGCCTCCCTCATTCCTACATTCCCCCTCTCCTCCTTCTCCACTCCTCCCTAATCAGGGGCTATCAGACAGCTCTCTCCCTCCTCCCTCTCCCATGACTGCCACTCCACTGCCGTCCATTTCTAATTAAAAGTGCTCGGGCGGTTTAGCATTTATTAATTATAAATTCTGATTTTTTTTTTCATGTAGTGACGTGTGTAGAGGGTTAACAACCATCACTTGACTGGGTGCTCAGGGGTTAATGTGTGTGTGTGTGTGTGTGTGTGTGTGAGCATGTTTTATTCGTCATGTTCCATTTCCCTCTGTATGAGCAGTAATTGGGGCTATCGCTGCTTCTGTTAGCTTAACCTCTCTCTGTCTCTGTCTGTCACTTGACCTGTCTCTCTGTCTCTGTCTGTCACTTGACATGCCTCTCTGTCTCTGTCTGTCTCTAGACCTGTCTCTCTGTCTCTGTCTGTCACCTGACCTGTCTCTCTGGCTCTGTCTGGCTCTTGATCTGTCTCTCTATCTCTGTCTGGCTCTTGACGAGTCTCTCTTTCTCTGTATGTCACTTGACCTGTCTCTCTGTCTGTCTGTCACTTGACCTGTCTCTCTGTCTCTGTCTGTCACCTGACCTGTCTCTCTATCTCTGTCTGGCTCTTGACCAGTCTCTCTTTCTCTGTATGTCACTTGACCTGTCTCTCTGTCTCTGTCTCTGTCTGTCTCTTGACCTGTCTCTCTATCTCTGTCTGGCTCTTGATCTGTCTCTCTGTCTCTTGACCTGTCCATCTTTCTGTCTCTCTGTCTGTCTCTGTCTCTTGATCTGTCTCTCTGTCTGTCTTTCCCTCTCTGTTAAATAAGTATGTGTCAGTTATTCACTCTCCCATACGTATTCACTAATGTATTCACTCTCCCATACGCACTGGTTTTATACGACTGTCTCTCCAAGTCTAATTCTACGAATGTGTATTTGAAATGACTACAATTTATTTGCATATGTATCTCCCACATAGGCTACAAATTATGTTCCCCCCTAAAAAAATTATACTTATTCAAGAGGAAAATCTCTTTAATTCACATTAGTGAAAACAATTATATCTCACAAATTAAAAGACAATAAATCCCCAACAACACTCCTAATACGAAGGAAATAATGCATGAATGCCCTATTAGATTTAATCAGAGATGATGCACGTAATGGTGTGTACACAGACAATAGTAATAAGCATGCCCACTCAGTGTAACTCCCATATTAATATGTTGTCTGTGGTTTACCTGCTGACCACTATGTTTGCCTGCTGCCTGCTGTCTCTAATGTTACACAGTGTCTGGGGAAAAACACAGATGGGCACAATGTTGTGTTGTGTGATTCATTGTGTAAATAGGGTGTGAATAGTTTGTAATGCCAAAAGGATTATGTTGTGTAAATGCTATAAGGATTGTGTTTTGTAAATCATTTTCTAGATGTTTAGCTTTGATTGGCATGGCTCTGGAATCACTGATTTGCATAAATTGTTCATGTGTGTGTGTGTGTGTGGCTGATCTAGTGTGTTGACAGGCTGTGTCTGGGTGCTGAGCTGTGTAATGAACGCACAGCCCACGGCATGCAGCCACCCACAACACACACACACACACACACACACAACATACACCTAATACGCACACAACACACACACACACTGACACAACGTACAGACAATATGCACACAACACACACAGAGACACAACATACACACAACACACACACAACACACACACAACACACAGACCCACTAAGAGCCCGAGGCCTGCAGCCATCCAGCGCTGCTTTAATTAATTACTAAATAAAAACAAATTGTGAAACAAATTGAAAAGAATGATCATTCATTCCCACCTACCACAGGCAGTATTTAGTAATCTGTGGGTTGGCTTCCTCTCTCTCCTTTTCTCACTTTCTTTTTCTGTCTTCCTGTCTGTCCTCCTCTGTCATGCCTTTTCGATCGTATTGTTCTCATATAACAAATAAGTAAATTTTAAATTTTACTGACAAATATATTTGAAGTGAAAAACGCCTCCTGACTAAAAGCAGAATGATGGTGCAAGCGGGGGTGAGATGAGTGTTTGTGTGTATTTGTGTGTGTTTGTGTGTGTTTGTGTGTGTGAGTATGTGTGTCTGTGTGGGACGTGTTATATCCAAGATGTGCGATAACTGTCATAAAAGAAACGGAAACTGCGGAGGAAGGAGATGTATGATACAAGCAGAAGTCATAATAAAATAAATACAAATATTTGTATTGCTGCTTAACATTATTGGCTTTGCAAAATTCTTAATAATACATTATTTAAGCAGAGCAGTCCAACTGAGATTAAATACGCCTTTCTCAAGCAAATCATCTGAGTTACTAGTGATGAATCCAAGTTTGTGAACAAGTTAAGATTTTCTGGTCAGTAGTAACTGAATAGTGAATATTGCCTGAAGTAAAAAAAAATGTTTAACAGATCTAAATTTATCGGGATGATGCTAGAAATAAGACATTATAAATGATAGTGAGAAAATTGTATATGCTACAGCATAACATGATATCATTCTCAATATCATATGAGGTTAAATTTTTATGGGGGGTTTGATCTTTACTCTTCTGTAATATTCCTTCATGATTATTCATGATCTATGAAGGTTGTGTCCACATCCATCACAGTAGCATCCACATGAAAGTAGACATTTTAATCTATTTACAAACAAATTGGCATTATTTAACCTTCTGTTCCTATTAGGCAAAACACAACACACAGACAGACGTCCAGGATTTGTGTCCTTAAACTAGCGTGTAATGTGATGCTGGTTTTTTCACAACCAGAGTGAAAATGTCAGTATCCAATTGTTTTGTATTTGCAGACTTTTGTCTCGTTCTCTTTCAGTCTTTTTATTTTCTCTCTTCTCTCTCTCTCTTGTTCGCTGTCTGTCTGTCTGTCTGTCTGTCTCTCTCTCTCTCGTTCTCTGTCTAACGCTCTATGAGCTGGAAGAGGCAGCAGTCGCTGATCGTCACTCTAAAGCACAGTATTTTTATTGCACCCTGCCATCATGCCACACACACACCCACTAACACACACACACATACACACACACACCCCCACACACACTAACACACACACATACACGTACATCCACTAACACACATACACACACAGATCCACTAACACACACACAACCTCTCTGCCCTGCTGGTCGCCGGGGGAGACGACCCTCACAGGCGCCTTGGCAACCCTTCTCAGACAATTTAGAGAGCACTCAATGAATGACAGAAAGAGAGAGAGATAGAGATGGAGAAAGAAGGAGGGGGATGTTTGTAACAGACACACACACAGACAGAGAGAGAGAAAGAGAGAGAGAGAATGAGAGGGAGAGAAAGAGAGGGAGACAGAGAGAGAGGGAAAGTAGGAAAAAAAGTGATTTTTAGGAGACAAAGAAAGACAGGGGTGGGAGCAACACTTGAGACTCCAGATTGAGGTTAGACATGGTTTCGGTCACTGGGACAATGGAAAGAGGCTCTAGGTGGGTCAATGTACATAAACCCTGATCTGAAAAGTAGCCCTAGATACACTCAGTCCTCCTCCACGTTTGGTGTGAGCGAGGCTGGTGTAACTTGTGAGACACAAACAATTCAAATTGTGACACCTCTATTGATCAGATTCCAGCCCTGTGGAAATACAGAAAATATCTATAGAGAGAGAGAGAAAGAGAGAAAGAGAGAAAGAGAGAAAGAGAGAAAGAGAGAAAGAGAGAAAGAGAGAAAGAGAGAGAGAGATTGGGAGAGAGTTCTGAGCAGAGAGTGTGAGACACATAGGCCTGTGGGTGGCTCGTACCTTGAAGAAACCTTTGCAGCCCTCACAGGTGCGCACGCCATAGTGTTGGCAGGCGGCGTTGTCCCCACACACGGCGCAGGTGCCCTCTCCTGGGGGTCCGCGGGGGGGGGGGGCGATGGAAGGCCATCCCCCAGAAGGGGGTTACAGGAACCCAGCGCCAGGGAGCGGAAGGCCAGTCCCCCTGGGCCGCCCGGACCCCCGACCCCGCGGTGCAGCTGGTACAGGTGCTGCTCCAGTGGAGGGCCGTGGGGGCGGGACGGCACTGAGGACGGGGAGGAGCGAGGAAGGCCCCCTCCGAGCCCCTCGTACCCCCCGCTGTGGGGAGGGGAGTGCTGATAGAAGTGGGAGAAGCGAGGGGACTTGATGGGGCCGTGGGAGGGGGGCTGCAAGGAGTGGTGGGGGGACTCATCCCAGAGGAAGGAGGAGCCGGGCTGGGGGGGGAGAGAAGGGGTGGTTGGGGTTGATGGAGGAGACTGTTTAAAGTACATGGAGGAAGAGGGCAGGGTGTCAAGGGGCGGGGGGGCAGATTGGGGGTAGGATTCCTCCTCTTTCTTGATTAGCGGCCTATGGGAGGGCAACTGGTACAGGCAGGAGGACTTGGGTTCGTAGCTTCCCTCAACAAACACGTTGAAGCTGGGTAGAGAGGTGGTGGCGGCCGCCGAGATCTCACCCCCGCCCAGGTCCAACTTGGAATAGTCTGGGGCCATGAGGTCTGAACTGTAGCTGTCACCCTGGTAACCAAAGGACTGGGCGGAGTAGGATGAGCCTGGGGGGGTGGGCCCATACTGAGCCTGCACACAAGGCATGTCTACAAAAAGGAGGGGAAGAAAGAAAGAGAGAGAGACAGTGAAAGATAGACAGAGGGAGAGAGGGAGGGAAGACTTTTTAATCATGCAGTAGATTTAAAACACTATGACAAAACACTAGCATTGTAATGGATGAATTTGGCAGAGCTGATCAACACAGTTTGGTGCAGACACCCACAACCCAGAGGGATCTCCTGTATGATGTCAATGATGTACAGTACTGTGGGATCCTTTTCTCATCTAGTGCGAGTATGCATGAAATGTGTAAGAGGGCTGTTAGTATGTTGTTAGTATAATTTCCTCAATAGAACACTATTAATAAAGCACATAAAACATGTTAACCAGTCAATGAAGCAGATAATACGACATTTGACACCAGTGAAGCTAATTCTTGTTCACTAGGCAGGAAATAGGAGAAAACACAATTCACTTAATTTTGTGTTTTCAATTTTGACACCATTTCTCCTGTTTGTTTAAACTGAATGAGCACCTGATTAAACCCCCACCCATTCTGCAGTCAACACACAAGGTAATTAACAATCACAAACACAAGCAACCACTCACACAGCGCAACCCTCATTCCTGCACAAGTAAACTGTAAGAGTAAAAATGCTGTGTGTGTACGTGTGTGTATGCAGTAGTGCAAGCGCATGTGTGCCTGTTTGTGTGTGTGTAATCTATTTGCACTAATGATTTTAATGACCGTCTTAATCTGTTGATAACACACACACATACACCTGTGCACATACATACACACACAAATAACACATACTGTATATGTAATGTATAATAATAAATATTGATAAGAATCATGATAATTGGTGTATATTTCTCATTAATACATCCTGCACACAACATGCAAAGACATTTTCTACCCCTTTTGAGCAGGAGAGTTGAGACTGGTCACTATCTGTGTGTGTGCGCGTGTCAGACTTAACCATACAAAGGGGATAAACCTTTCCCCAAGTTATGATTAAATTAGAATAAGTCAACTTTGTCTTAGCTTATATGTTAGGTTCAACTTTGTTTTAGCTTTGTCTTAGCTTATATGTTATGTTTAGGGCAAATGTTAACATTTTTGTTAAGGTTAGAGTTAGGGTTAGGATTCAGCAAAAGTTGCTTTTTCCCCCATTTGGATAGCTCAGCAAACACGTGTGTGTGTGTGTGTTCGTCTGTTTAACCAGTCGTAAGTGCCAGCGCACCCAGGCCTGTGATGTTTGCTCTTCGCTCTCCACCAGGGAACTGTCAACAGCGCGCGGTTCCCATTGACGCTCTGCCTGCGCTGCGCGGTAATCGTCTTGTTCCAGCGCGTCATATTTATTTAGTCAAATATCGAATTTATCAATACAACTACAATCATTTTTCCTGCACTCCTCTTGTCCTCTACGGACTCTAATAACTGTACATTTTCCCTACGCACACTCCTCACGCAATAATGCGCGCGCACGGAAAATGTCCTGCAGCCGTAGCGAAGTATGAGCGTCCTTCAATAAGCTGCTAATCAACTTTGGTGATTTCTGAACGCCGTTTCATCCTTGGTCTCTAATTTTAAATCAATATGAAAAGAAGAGTAGGCAGTGGGAGTGAGGTACATTGACCCATTAAGCCACTGATCAGTATTTCTGGCCTATGTTAGGTTGCCTAAAGGATTCTAACAATAATGTCTAAACTCCTGTTTATCTTGCAAAAAAATTAAAAGTAGTGTCAACATTTTGAATACATAGGTTGAGAGTATTAGGCTATTTTTACTTAGGTGGTAAATGTAAGTTTAAAAAGTACATTTAAGTCTTTTAGCAGACGCTTCTAAACAGACTGACTTACAGTTTTATGCTTTTTCATCATTTGAACACTACTAATCAAACATGTGAGATGTCTTCAAAATACAATACATCCCTTGCATAAAACTAAATGAATGTAAAACTAATTTGTACAAGGCAGACAATATTGATAAGCCATTAGCTGAACTTCCCCAAGGCCAAATAGCACAATTTACCCAATAGCAACTATTTTAAACATAGCTTATTTGCCCACACAGCTACACAGTTGTGCACTTCCATTCTAGGACCTCACACTATAAGTGTAATATACAGACAAACTAACTGACGTATAAAACAATTTCAAAGTAGGCTATTTACTTCAATTTAGCTACAAGCTTCAGAAAACCTATGACACAATACGTTAATTTGACTTTGTGAAAACTTGCTTACCACTTTTTCCACGGGGATTATTCCCACACGTAGGCCACTGAAGGAAGTAATGACCCCTTCATACATTTTTAGTCAGATGATTTATTTCATTTTGTGTTTTCCTAGAAACACGGGTTGGCTCAGCTAATGCTTTCAAACTTCTTTCCCCTCGTAATAGGCCTATATTTGCGGATATTAAATAAACACAACTGTCCTATCAGTTCTACTAGGCCTTTGCCTTATTATGAAAATGATGATAATCTTAATATTATAGCCTTACGAGAAGAATAAAACAAAGGCATAATTATGTGAATTAAGTTGTCTATAAAGTTGTGAACTGGAACAACACTGGAGAAACTCCAAAACACTGCGGAGAAGAAATTAGAAAGTAGGCTAGCCTGGTCTAGGAAAAGACCATGTCATCAAGAATGCATGCTAATATCAGCAAATAAATGGCACATTCAATAAGTCAATATCCAACCAGATGTTATGGAACCATACAGTATTTGGGGTATTTTTGTTTAGCTGTGGGCTATGGTAGGGTTAGTAGAAGACTGCCGTGATTAGAACATCTACATCGGTAGAGACTGAAACCCATACTGAGCACGCTGATCTAACTCGTCAGCGCGGATGAGCGGCAGAGACACAGTTTATGTACCATGTAACCATAGAAACGCAGGGGACACCAGGTAAGGCGGGAATTCGGGGGTTTGACTCAAACTTTCTCAGAGCCCGCTCGCGCATGCATTCGTCTGGAAAGGAGTGGGCGAGGAGAACTGCACGCAAGCAGACCGCTAGACGCGCTGTGACGCCATCTCAACTTTTCTTTTATTTCTATGACGGCCTCGCGAGTGACCAGGCAGTTATACCACCCACACGGAAAGCCTGTCATGGGCCGCCACAAGGACAACCATCTGGGGGGTGGGGGGTGGGTGATACGGAGAGGAAGGGGTTTTGTAGCGTGCCTAGCGTTACCGTACGATCAGAGAACAGTGGGCCATTCAGTCTTTCAAGATAAAAGACAGCTAGAAGGGGAAAGTGAGAAGGAGAGAGAAACAGAGCCAAAGAGAAGGAAGTGTAAGAGGGAGAGGTGGGGAAAAGACTAAGGATGGAAAAAGAGAAGAAGAGATAGAGAGCTGAGAGATGAGGAAGTTTTCCTGGGACAGGACATGTGCTTGTGTGTATGAGGTGAATTCATACACAGGTAAATAAAGACTAATCTACTGACCCTGCTTGAAGTAGAACACAGATGCACATGGAAACAGACCTACACACACCACACATCCACAGTGAAGATAAACACAACCTAGCAGGGGTAAATCCTGACCATGCCTCACCTAGTGCTGTGTCCTTCCACAGCACTAGGTCAGAACTCCCTCCCTCTTTCTCTCATCTCTCTGTCACGCGCACACCTTCTCCAGGGCTGCCTGCGTCTGCCATGCCCATATACACACACATCTATATATACATATACACACAAACAGACATTCACACAATGTGGTGTCACCGAATTGACAGAAAACCTAAAACCCTCTTCATTCAAACACCCCGAGGAGGTTCACCCAACAGTGAAAGTGTGTATGTTAGTGTGCATGTGCAAGGGAAGTGAGTATGTCGGCCTATCTGTGCAGGTGAACAGTTTGTGTGTGTGCGTGTGGTAGTGTGTAAAACATGCATGCGTGAATGTGATTGTGTGACTATAAGCTACATGCATGTTTGTTAATAAGTAAGGGTTAGCAAGCATTAAGGACAGACAAGCCCAATGTGTCTGCGTGTATGGATGTGGCATGATAGAGAAGCGGTCTCTAACCTCGAGGTGTGCATTTCAACTGGACACAATGCATCTGTTCCAATAACTGAGCGCGCTTGTTCATTGTCAGAATGCCATAGATCTAACAAACAAAACATGAAGTGCATAAGTAAATACAAAACACATTCTATTGATTAGGGAATCAATTTAGAATTGTCAAAAAGGAAAAATGAAAGAAAATGCATTTAATGGACTCATGCGATGGTGAAACGATATATACAGTCAAAACATACACATTGAAACAGATTGATAAACTGACAGACAGCTTTCATTCGTCATTCGATCGAAATCTTATTTTGTGTACGGCCTTTGGTCGGGTAAATACGGGTATAGGGCCAAGATGCAGGTGCAGAAACACAGAACGTGTTTTTGTCCTCGAGGCTGTGTTCACCTGAATCTAAACGCAGGCTAAAGGCCCTAAATGATACGAGTTGAATAGCCTATATACATGTCAGGAGAAACTGCTGGTGCTTTCAAATTATTTTACCTTATTTTGGTCTCGAATGTTTAAGACATTGAATAGTGTTGACTTCTTTACATTTATCGATATTTACAGATTTGAGTAATTCGTTTTTTTTGTCTTGCTTTCGAAGTCGATGGGTTCAGTTTCACAAGACAATATTCTGTCCCCATATCTACACATGCAAATGTCAGACCGCGCACTGACTGAAAAACCTTACAATTACACTTCACAACTTACTATTAAATTATCATTGCATGCTACACATTAATATCCCATAAATATTTAAATACAATAATAGTTGTCCTGTCCTAAACGCACGTTTGGTACTGATACAAGCATGACAAAATAGGTAATAATGACTGTTTAGCAAAACAATCAACTTACAGGCCTAAACAAAAATGCATGAACGAAGTATCACGTGGCACGACTCATACTTTGGAAAGTACGCGCGCATTTGGAAAGCACCAGGCCAGGTTGTCACAGGCGCTGGGCTGCACTGCGGCTGGCGCCTCGTCGCCCCCGGCAGATTCAAGGTGTGTTTTAGTAGCCTACCTGGTGTGAAAGCCTCGCGCTGAATGGTGCTCTGTGTGGGGGGCTTGGGGCTGGTGCGGCTATCGTAAGGGCCCCGGTGCGGGGTGGACTCCGAAGGACTGTCCGGTAGCCGGGGATCTGAGCTCGGCTGGGCGCGCTCTTCCGAACCGGGGTCTGGAGTAAAGAAACAAGGGTCACAACCGGAGATACAGGAAATGCCAAACCGCACGCATTATATAGCTTGCTTAACAAATAAAATAAAATCTCACAGAGAGGATTTAAGTCACACATAATATTAGGCTACACTGTGATTACCTGGTTGGAAACAAACGCACCAAAAAATAAATAGAACATCAATAGAATACAATTGATGAGTAGGCAAAGCATCAGCAGGCATAGATAAGTGTGATGCAGAATTAAAGGTCAGACGGAGAGAGAGAGACCGTACAGACAGGCGACAGAAGAATTAAATAATTGTTATTTTATGGGAAAATTTTAACAACTATTTAGCTTTAAAAAATTGAATATACAATTTCATAGCACTCATAGAATGAATGATTCACAAAACTCAGAAATGAAAGGATATTGACTTTAGGCTTTAGTAAATATACAAATGGCAACTAATACCAATTTTAATACCAATTTCATTTATTGTAAAAAAAAAAAGCATTGGAAATTGATAAGAATGTATAGTCTAAAATAACATCACTTCACCTGTGAGCCTCATAAAGTATAAAAATTAAATAGTTAAATGAAATATACTTTTTTAAATACTATATACATCTGAAATAAAATACATTTAAACCAGTTATCTGCAATTAAATAAAAATTCTACAAAATAACATATTTTTAAGCGCTAATCTGAGACCCATGCACTCATAGGACTTAGAGAATCATAGTCGGTTACTGGAAAGAGAGAATACAATATCCACCTAAGTTATGAATCTCAGAACCGAAACCTCTCTGCTCTCAGCGCGTCTTGCAGCCTGCCAGGACTGCGGAGCTGAGCATACAGCAAAGATATTTCACAGCGCCTAGCGCCCCCTCTCTGCAACACTCACTGTTAAACCCTGACCCATACCCGGACAAAAATCTCTCCACTAACCCGGGGAACAACCTTTCCTTTGCGGACTCATTCTCAATCCCACAGCCATGCAGATTGTTGAATCAATGTCCAGTAAATTCAGAACCCAAATGTGGATAGGTTCTTATCCAATTTTTGAACTATGTCACTACACCTATTTCTGGAACTTTAGTCTGTGTCTAATCTATTCGTCTCACATGTTTGAAGACTATGTATATTATTCACTCATGGTCTGAAAAATGAATTATTTCTAGGTTTAATAACATTAACCTCATCATGCTGACAGTTGCTTCTCTCAGTCTTTTTAAATATCTGTCACACCAGGCTCCATGTCTAATCAGGAAAGGCTATCAAATATTATTTCTCAATTGTATATACTTCATATACAATGACATACATTCTTTGTTATTTTGTTTCTAATTCGGTGTGAAGTTTTTGCCTAACTGGTGATACTGAACGCGACCGTGTCATAAAGCAAATAGCATGTAACGCGTATGAACACAAAGCAGACAAGCAAGTTATGCATGTCCTCTTTAAAATTGCTAAATTTGCCCTGTCTGTCTGTCCGTCTGTCTGTGTGTCTATGTTTGAACACAGAACAGAACAGTCGACTCGCACTCCTTCCTTAAGCCGGTCGCTGGGTGCTACTGGGCCTAACGCCCCGGTAACCTAGAGAACCGCGAAGGAGCCATGAAGCACGCTCCACGGAGCGCCGGTACAGCCCCGGTAGCCCCCAGCGCCAGTAAGCCAGACAGTGAGAGGCTTCCAGCAAACAACGAGAAAAGAGAAGATATAAAAGGGCTGGAGATATATACAAGTACAGTAAATTAGCCCCAAGTATCGAGGTTGTCACATGGAGACTTTGTGTTTATGTATGTGTGTCTGTGGGTGTGTTTGTGTGCGTGTTTGTCTTCACATCCAAAGCCAATTTTAACCGCCTGAGAGAACTCAAACCACACATATCTCATAGTGAAAGATACTCCTGGCCTTCGACTTTAAAAAAAAAAAAAAGTGTTGTGAGAATAGAAGATCCCGAAATGTAATTTAGTCTGGCCAAATATTGGCCAGACTAAACTAAAATTAAAATGCATTGGGCTGTCTTTGAGTCATGGAACTCCATGACATTTAGATCGAAGATCCACGTTCGATTGCAATAACTTTACCTTTGGAAATGAGACAAGGCAATCTACATAGATCAAACATTTTACATAATTAAATGTTTTTGTGAGCAATTATAGGCCTAGGCCTATCTAATTCTGAAGAGCCGCAGGCTGCAGACACACACACAGAAAGACATTGTGACAGAGATATGGTGTGGAAAACAAATATAAAGACAGGCAAAAACGGTCAATTAAAAGAGTACTATATGCAAGCATTTATTTAATAGGCAGGGCAAATTTACTCACAATCACCCCGCACATAGACACATCCTAGGATCGCTGGGATTGAATGGCGAGGTAATACCGGTCAGACATTACACTCATGCAGCAAAACTATGTATTAGTCCAAGGCTATATTGCAAAAGCATCAAACATCATATCCACATAAAGCTGAACTAATACTAAAACATCCTTTCAAGCGGCGTGGATAATGAGAACATAATGCGCAAGCATTGATGTAGGCTCTCCTCTCTCTGCCTGGCTAACTGTGTTCTTCACTGAGCTCCATTAGTGCTTATACTAGCGATGTCTCCCACTTCATTGTCTGACTGAGAGGCATCCTATTTCCATGACAACCACAAAGAATATGATACCTTCCTTTAGCAAATTAAATTAAGATTCGTTTCCATCTACCCTCGGTGACATCAAGCACACAATGAAGTTCCCGAGCGCACGAGTTTGCCAGATCAACAGGTTATCATGCCGGAGGAAGTTTAAGACAGCGCTTGTGTTTTAACAAAATAACAAACAGGTGGGTTTCTAACCAAACGCAGCCTACAACTAATCATCTTACTCTCTGAGCATAAACCATAGTCGAATGCAGGCTATCTTTTTAATCACCAGAATTACAGAAAGTCATTCATTCCCAGAAGATAATGCAGTGACTTACTTTTTTGCTGTAGCGGTTCCGTCTTTACATGTGTTTTTAACCCAACTTAAGTCTCCTGTATAGATCCAGAATAATTACAAAAATGACAAAAGTTGTACAAAAAAAAGTAACAGACTATATGTGCAGAACTCGTTCAGGATGAATCGGTTGAAAAAACAAGTTGTTCTTCTTTCCCTTTTTCCTTTTAATTAGCCTATTATAAAGTAAAGTAGGTTACAATATAGTCCGATGTGTGTTTAAAAAGTGTTTCGGAGAGGTCCGGTGTAGGCTATGTGTCAGCGATGATGGGCGCAGATGTAATCGGTAGCGCGGGTTTGTTTATGTACGCGGTCTGGGGGTGAAAGTCTAATAGAGCATTTATGTGAGTCTGCTTCTTCATAGAGCGTTTGGTATGCGCTACGTCAATGTGACGCCATGGCAGAGGTGACGTCACTCACTAGAGCTCCCTCTGTCCGGCCTCGCCGTACAGTACTAGACACATTAAGCTCCACACGCGGTGCCAGATGCCAAAAAGAGAGGGAGGGAAAAAGAGGGGTGGTTAAGACGAATTGATCTTATGATTTCAAGACAGAATTGTTCTCGAAGAGCCCAGGCGAGTGAATGTGCTCATGGCTAGGACTGCTATTAATCCTTTGGCCATACATTTTATTTGTTGAACATACAGTTCAACGTTGATGGAAGGGTAAAAGCTTTTAAGCATTTTACCACAATAATTAATTATATGTTGGCGACTTTATAATTTTCCGTTATTGTCTGTAAATAAGATAATTTCTAATGTGTTTACAGATTTACCAGAATTAGCTAACCTTTCTGTGACAGGGCTGAATTTTGGAGGTTGCCATTATAAATGTTGCAAATATAACAGTGCAAATATATTAATTTCAATTTATTTATTATATTATTGGCAAACATTGGTATGAAAATTAAATCATGTTGTTTGACTTATGCCAGAGGTCTCTTCTTTACTTCACTGATATATTTACAATAAGTGCTTTATTCTACTGTGAAGTTTGTTGAATAGGCTTTAGCAAACATAGGATAAGCCTACGCCTGTTTACATTTCAATCCACACACTGAAAACCTTTATTTATTTTTTAACCTCTACAATCCTGATAGTATTGACCTAGTTAGGAAATATGGAGAGCTTCTAAAGGAACACATCCCTTAGAGAATCAGGCCTGCGGGGGACAACCAAGTATTACATAACAAAGGCTTTCAAACAGCAGCATTTCTAACATTCCCAAAGGTTGCTAACTATACTGATGAAAAAGTATACATCAAAAATAGATTAAATAGATAATTTAAAGTTAAAACCAAAGTAAATGGTAAAATGTATCACCTTAAATGTACCCTCTTGTCCCCTCCAAATTTTATCTACTAACTTTTTCCTCAACACCTGTTACTCCCACTGACCCCTCCAACCCTCCCATTTACCCCTTCACATTTCCTCCATAATTGTCTCTCAAACTACTGCATGATGGTAACTAGTGTATTGTGTGCCTTGACACTCTTTTTCTCTGTTCTGAAGTCTATTTCACACAACCTCCGTCTGGTTTTTAACCACTTAAAACAAGATATTAAAAAAAAAAAAAAAAAAACGTCCCCAGCTACTTAAGTTTAGTACTTATTGCACTCTCGGTCTTCTTACAGGAATAATAACACACCTAATTGACATTGAATAACAGCTAGTCGTTTTATGATAGCTGATGTCAGTCTAAATAGCCTAGCCTACTTGGTTTCAATTCTTCCCTTAAAAATGCCAGCAGGGTCGGAAATAATATCCAGGTCTGTTCGTATGTGCGTGTCAGTTATTCTAAACAACAGTTTCGGCGTAGTGGTCAAACTCAACAATAAATGGGCCTCTGAAAACAGTACATCAACGACAGCCAATCACTAGACACGTATTTCCTGGCCACGTTTTGATCCTGGCCAATAATCAGCCCCCGGAGGCGGGGTCAGGGCTTGACGCACTGAGGCGCGTGATTGACGCAAGCGCTGTTGCTAAATTTAGGTTCTGGCTCTTCGGCTGTGTGAGATAGCAGAGAGCCCATTCATTGTGCCGGGGCGGGACCTACTATTTTAGAGATGTGATTGTGATCCAGCCAAGCCAAATATAGTCTTAGACAGGTATTTTTAGCAGAAAGCGTAACCTGGTTGCAACCTTGCGAGATCGCCATGGCTACTATAGCCCACCCACAATCTATTGAGTGATAAATATGTTGGCTAGCTAACTGAAATATCCATGTAGGAAATTAGCTGATAATGGTAGTTTTTATCTGTGAATAGTTTTAAAATCAGGTGGTCTGACCGACGTGCTTAAAAAGAAAGTGTATGGTTGATTTTAGTCGTGTAGAAATTTCTCCAGTGTCCTGTCCAGTTTACATTTTGTATCCAAGCTAGAGAGATTTTGGAGAGACTGGAATATCCCACTACAAGACCGGAGGATAACCTTTCACCGGCAGGTTTGTGAAACTGCAGCATGTGAGTTTCTGAAAACTAGTTATAAACTAGCCAAAGCACGAAGACACCAATTCTGTTACATTGGGAATACATAAGATGTAACCTTAAATTATGTAAAATGAAATGACATGCTATCCTAATAAGAAGGCTCCACATGTTCACAGAAACTAAAACAACTCCGCAGATATACTACCATTTACTTGACCGTGAACTAGAACTGCCCGGTTTGACATGGCTCGATGCGCAGTGTTTGAGACCGGAGTGGGGTTGCCTGGCGGGGAAATCCCCAGCTCTCTCGAGCGCTTCTACAGAAATCCCTCTGACACAACTGGAACGCGCGTTGGACCAGTAAACCTGTGTGATCTGACGCTCGTGCCTCGGGAATCAGCCTCCTAATTGTCGGGGGTTTTGTGAAACATTATCTACTGAAAATAGGCTACAACCATTGCAACCCCGAATAAACTATCCCATCCTCTGTTGGTCAAGTTTCCAATTAAATGAACCAGTACACAAGCATACAACCATGCAATAACTGATTGCTATGAGTCAATTTAAATGTTCCAGCATGATGAGAGCATACTAACCTATTAGGCCAACGTGGTCTCTCAGTGAATTCGTGCAAAAACTCACTTTAATTCATGTGGAAGATTTCATGCGTTTTGTTAGTTAGGGAGACCCGATTTTTGCGAAATTGCACGAATTGTCAGGCCGTATTTTGTGCGTTTTTACGCGTTTCGCCAGATTTATGAGAACATTCACGAATGTATTTGATGAAATGCCAATGCTAACGGTATGTTTAGTAAGGCCACTATAGGTGCAATAATAAACGCGTGTAACTTAAAGGATATTCATTTTTGCTTGGGAGTTCGCACAAAACGCACGAAATACTGCATGCAAGTTCTTGCTTTTCGCACAAATTGGTCGCTCTTAAAACATGAAACTCACGAAATCATTCACATTGCTTTTTGTACGTTTTAGCACGAATTCACAGTGACAATGAGGAAGGCCCATAACACTTTAATGAGGAAGGCCCATAAATTACCATAGCCTACCGGTTCATGACACATTTGTAGTGTCAAAGGGTAGGCCTATAGCCTTAACTGGTTGAACAGACCAGTTTGTTCAGACTTAGTTACATAACAGAACAATGCACCCTAAACTATCAAATAAAGATACAGTACAGCCTATAGAAAGCCTAGACCCCCTTGAAACTTGCACAATTTCCATTTCTAGTCACCCTATACTCCTCACTTTTAACTGTGAAATAAATTACATATTAAAAATAAGGTTCCAATCGTTTGAGGTATACAATGTATAGCCCCATCTGCAGCATTTCATGCAAGCTGTGGAATGAGCATATGGTGCATTCTTAACTCTGCTACATTTGCACAAGTATATTTGGCAATATTTGACTATTCGTCTTTACAAAACTGTCAAGTTCCTTGAGGACAGCACAACTGCCAAGTTCTATGGACAGCAATCTTCAAGTCATGCCACATATTTTAGATTTAATTTAGATCAGGGCGCTGACTGGGCCACTCAAGGACATTAGCCTTATAATTCCTTAGCCACTCCACTGTAACTTTGGCTGTGTGCTTTGGGTGGTCATGCTGAAAGGTGAACGTAACGGTTCCAGTTTTATCTTTCTTGCAGAGGGCAGCAGGTTTTCCTCAAGGACATTTCTGTACCTTTATTCATTTTCCTTTCCTGCCAGACAAATGCTCCGATTCGTGACGATGAGAATCACCCCTCATGTGCTGCAGCCACTGTCATGCTTGAGAGTAGAGATGGTGTTCTTTGGGTAATGCTCTGGTTTGGGTTTGCACCAAAATGTAGCACTTTGAATTGAGGCCAGAGAAAATATTTTCTTAAGGCCACAGAACCTTTTGATGCTTGGCCACCGAATCACATGAGTGTTACATCAAATAAGATTGAAAGTGGGGTTTATTGAGTAATGGCTTCTTTCTTGCTACCTTTCCATACAGACCTGATTTGTGAAATACTTGTGGAGTGCAGATTTGTGGCATGGGATATTGCATGGGATATTGTCACGTGTACACTTTGACCAGTCTTGGCCAAAAAAGCCTGCAACTCTGCCAAAGTTTCCATTTGCTTCTTGGTAGTTTTGCGTATACCTTCTCCTTAATAATTGTCTTGACCGGGCTCCAAAGCATATTCCAGACCTTTGAATATCTTTTTTAATATCTTTTTATACCGTCTCTTTTGAAAGTGTCTTGTTGTTCATGTTGAAGCTTTTGGTTTGCAACTGACTACCCAAACGATGGAACCCTCGGAAGCTGAAGAGTTTATCCTGAAATCATGTAAATCACTACAATTTATCACAGGTGGAGGCCAGCACATTCGTTGTAGGATTTTAAAGGTGATTGCTTGATTGTGTAGTATGTCATTTCATTTCACAATTATAAAAACATGTAATATTGGGTAGTATTGTGTGTAGATAAGTAGAAAAAACTCTCAATTAAAATGCATGATACTCTTAAGGTATTGATACAACAATAAAAAGTTCAGGGGGATATGTACTTTGCACTGTACATGCTAGCATACCTCCGTTCCAAAACAAAACATGGACACAAAGGCTGCTTTCACTTCGGCCATGCACAATGTTAATAATACTGACTTCAATCATGACTATAGGCATACCTTTTAAAGTACAAAATAATACAACCATGGCAGTGTGACCTGAACCTCTTACAAAATTGAATATATTGTGAAATAATAAGAGGTCTGTGTATGAGAAGATTTTATTTCGGCCCACCTGCCATTCTTACCCACACATGCCCATGTGAGTACCTTTCCCTTTACTCGGGGGTTCCCTGTGTGTGGCCATTGCAGCCCCTTCTCTGACCTCATTTCTGTGATATGACAGATAAGGTTTCTGCTCTGGTGGTTGGCCTGATCCTGCTGTTATTCTCTTCTAACAGGCAAACGGAAGAGATTATTGTTCAGCCTTGCCGACAGATTATAACTTTGCCATGATGACAGACGTGTGCGTGTGTGTTAATCATGTCTCCTCAGTGCATGTGACAGTATGTGTGGTTGTTAAAGTACACACACACACACACACACTGTACAGACACCCTTACTGTACACACACCTTTTCCACTGATACATACACACATACAAGGTTGGTTTGAATGCCCATCCCTGAAATGGCTTGCAATTCCCCAGGCAGTGTGATGTTTCTGACTGCCTGACTGTCCTGGACATTAAGTTCTCATTTAGTGTCAGCTTCATAATAACCATCCCATCTGGTTCTGGTGTCAGTCCATCTAATCTGTGGCCCAAGTTACAATGTGATCTTTCCCGGTGCAACTGGTTTCTGATCAAAATGTCTGTAACTGTCTGGGCTTGAGTCTAACTACTACTCCTAACCTCTCTATGCTAGTCAGAACCACACCTTTCTCTACTCTGCCGGAAATGAGCCTTTCAGTCTATGTAACAGTTAGGAGAGGTCTATGGTCTGGTAGGCAGCTTTGCCTCGGGGCACTCAGTTACGCCGGGGTGACACAGTTGAATGAGAGGAATGGAGGACCGGGGAAAGAGTGGAACAGAGGAAGGCTTTTATCTGCCTGTCACTGAATCTGTTTCTACGTAAGAGGGGGTCACTAGGCTAATGGCAGGGTCCTGAATGGGGGTATTCTTCCCCTCATGCCCAGCCGTCACACACACAAACACACACACACACACTCACATGGACGCACAAGTACACATGTGCACAAATGCACGCGTAAATACACATTTCACAGTCACACACGCTTGCAGTCACACTGGGGGGGTGGGGGGGGGGGGTTCCCCGGGGTAGTCCTGTCTTGGAGGGACGCAGCCCTGCACAGGTTCTTCTTGTCAGTAAACACACCGGCTCGACAGGCTGTGCTTCCTCAGTGGGCGGGGATTCCTCTCCAGCCAGAGTGTACTGAGTGCTGGTTAAGTGTTTGTGTGGGCCTGCTGCCCTTAATGTTACGCCGTCACACATACCTGTGATCTGACTAGTCTAGTCCGCAGTCTCTCTCGGCTATGCGTGCGCGGAGGTGAATGTGCACGTGTGGGTTTTCTCCTGAAAAAGAATATTTACCTTATTGCGTAGTCTGCTGCATTTAGGATAGCCTATTAGGCAACTTTCTCCCTAGGTTTTATTTGTTTCAGACCCCTCTGGATAGTTGTATTGGTAAAAGAGTCAAACAGCACATTTAGCCACTTGTTCTGACTTCCCCAATGTACTTTGGTTCCCTGTTTGTTGTTTTACCAAAATGTATTCTAGTTACAGTTAAATAATGAATATGGGCTTAATAGGTGCAAACCATTCATAAGTCTCAAGAATAGAAAGGCCAGATTAGACTTTGCCAAAAAACATATTTTCATTCTTTGGACAGATGAAACTAAGATCAACCTGTACCAGAATGATGAGAAGAAAAATGTTTGGAGAAGGCTTGGAACGGCTCATGATCCAAAGCATACCACATCATCTGTAAAATATGGTGGAGGCAGTGTGATGGCATAGCCATGCATAGCTTCCAGTGGCACTGGGTCACTAGTGTTTATTGATGATGTGACAGAAGACAGAAGCAGCCAGATTAATTCTGAAGTGTATGGGAATATATTGTCTGCTCAGATTCAACCAAATTCAGCCAAGTTGATTGGACGGCACTTCACTTTACAGATGGACAATGACCCAAAACATAGTCAATCACCTGATCTCAACCTGATCGAGCATGCATTTCAGTTGCTGAAGACAAAACTTAAGGCAGAAAGACCCACGAACAAACAACTGAAGTCAGCTGCAGTAAAGGCCTGGCAAAGCATCACAAAGGATGAAACCCAGCATTTGGTGGTCCATGCATTCCAAACTTCAAGCAGTATTAAAAATGTTAATTTTTAATAAATAAAATGTTCATTTTGAATACTTTGTCAATAATTTTTTGCAGGCAGTGCAAAGGATTCTCGACAAAGTATTAAAAATGAACATTTTATTTATGATTGTGCTAATTTGTCCAATTACATTTGAGCCCCTGAAATAAGGGGACTGTGTATGAAAATGGTTACTATTCCTAAACGTTTCATACAATATTTGTATTCAACCCCTTGAATTAGAGCTGAAGGTCTGCACTTCAATTGCACCTCAGTTGTTTAATTTCAAATCCATTGTGGTGGTGTACAGAGCCAAAATTATGAAATATTTTTCAGTTTCCAAATATTTCCAGAACAACTGTATATGAATTGTGCCCAAAGTAGACAATTGCATTGTGATGATGGGTGACAACACACCTTTGCTTGTGATGAAAGATCGTAAAGGCAAGCATGCTAACAACTTTCATCCACTGGCACGCAGGGAGGTCACATATTTACTGACGCAATAGCATTAACAAATGTTTGGAGACCAGAGCTTGTAAGATGTACAGTCCTGGGAAAAATAGGACACCCCATGAAAACATTTAGTGATTTGTGAAGAAATAAATGTGATGAAATTGAACAAAAAACTATGAAAATGTAACTGTGTTATCATTTATTTAAAAACAAATTGAACTGTATGCCCTAATAGCTGGTATTTCCCCCTTTGGCTGAAATACCCTCAATAAGACTTGTCCTGTAACAGTCTACCAGTCTCCGACATCGACTTGGAGAATGTTTTTCACACTCCTCCGTACAGACTTTTCTCAGATGTGTGATGTTTGATGGGTTTCTTAAATGCACAGCCCGTTTCAAATCACACCACAGCATTTCAATAGGATTAAGGCTTTGGCTTGGACAGATGGTCTTACATTTCCCTCAAGCATCCTCTTATACAATAAAGAATTCATTGTAGATTCTATGATGGTGAGCTGACCAGGGCCTGTTGCAGCAAAGCAGCCCTAAACCATAACATTTCCACCCCCATACTTCACAGTTGGTATGAGATTCTTGTGCTCAAATAATTCAGCTTTGAATTAATTTGTCCAAAGCATATTGTTCCAGAAGCCCTGGCCTTTTTCTAGATGTTCTCTGGCTAACTTTATTCTTGTCCTGATGGTTTCTTTTGACAGCAAGGGTTTCCTCCTTGGGCTTCTCCCAGGAAAACTTGTGCTGTTTCTTTCTGATGGTAGATCCACGTACTTTGACATCAACTGTGGCAAGAGCTACTTGTAGGTCCTGTGATGACATTTAAGGATTGTTAGAGTTTCTTAAGCATCTTGCGGTCTGTTCTTGGGCTGAACTTGCTAGGATGGCCTGACCTGTAAATGATTTTCCATACAATGGAACGACTGATTTCTAATTGTTTGGAGATCTTTTTAAATCCCTACCCCTTCATGTGCATCTACAACCTTATTTCTGAAGGCCTTTGGGAACTCTTTTGATCTCACAATGATGATACCACTCACTTCAACAATCATGAGCAAACCAAACTAAAAGTATGAGGTTTAAATAAGACTCCTCCAAAATCCTCTCTAACGATGTTCTAATCATTAGCACTTGATGTGGTGCATCTGATTATTATTTAAGGCATTTTCAGTTGTAATAAATGTTGGGGTGTGAGGACAAAGTTAGGACAAGAGAATTGCATTTCTATTGATTACATTTTTACAAATTGTTTGTACATGTCATTACTTCAGTTTTATTGCTGTTGTTATGCTACCGCCATTTCTCAAAATTGTTAAAATGAAGATCAAATGTTCATGTTTAAAAATGTTGGAAAAGACAATAGTTGTCATGGGGTGTCCTATCTTTTGCAGATTTTAATATTTTCTGATCTCCTTGTTGGTGCCAAAGTAAGAAAAGACAAAAAAGGATTGATTGACGATAAAATGCCATCAGGCCATTGGAAACTTGCATCTGTTACAAGGCCATGATGCTTCCCAAAATTCAGGCAATACTTAAAACCTACATCTTTACCTGGGTAATTTGCTCTGCCACTTCTGGGCTCTTAGCAGTTCTGCTCTTACGGGAAAGCAGCTCCCAATCTGCCCAGCCAAAATACTACTCTGTCCTTGCATCCCAGTGGTGGAACGTAGAGTTTTCACAAGAAAACGTAACCCTACTGCCTTAAATATCTACAGCCACTCACTCTTTGACTTTGTTTACCAACAGTTGCTTGGTTTACCATTTGTAATGTCTTGCTTCCAGCCCTGACTTTTGCTGATACCTAATTCATTGAGTTCAATTTACTTACTACTATAGAGTTTTGTTGCCCTCTATTAAGCACCAAACCCAAACTCAATCTGGATATGAGTGTTCACTAAATGGCTGAACTGTAAATGTCATATTGGAAACTTAATCAGAATTTATTGACAGTCGTAGCAGATTTTGTTTATAGACAACAAAGATTCTGCGTACCCATGTATAGTATAGTATACACATTTATGTGTGCCAGGCCACTTAGTAACATTTTCATCCTAAAAACAAAATACTTCCTGTCAGAGGAGACAAAACTGATAATAATTTGAAATATTGACATTACAAATCAGCAGTGATGAGGGAATGCGCCACAGAAGAACTAAATCATTTAGATACAAAACAGAAAGTGTAAGGGGTTCTGATCACTCCCAATCAGAGTCCACACCTCCATCCCATATAAAATATGTGGACTGACCTCAAGAGGGCTCTGCACAAGAGATCTCCCCATATCCAAACAGACTTACTGATGAAATCCAGGCAAAAGGTGCTTTTGCAAAGTTGTAATTGTGGGCTGTGCATAGTTATGCAACCAAGGAATTGAGTTTTTATTTTATATCGAGAAATATCCATTTATTTTTCAGTTAAATATTGTTCCTTACAAGATATTATGAAACATGAAAAAGGGTCTGACACGATTCAGCCTTTGCATAAACAAAATCTAAATATTCAATGATGTTGTGTAGACTTTTCACATCCACCATAAAGTTGACTTACACATTCTTGTCTCCTGGGAGTGTGTGGCACATTTATAGCCTCTGTGTTCTCACCTTGTAATAAGTGGTTGTACAGTACAGAATCACTGTAACATGTCACTTGCCTGTGCTGTTCGTGTTAAATGGAGCCGGAGCTGCTGATGTGTTTGTTATCCAAGGTGTTGAGGGTGGGGTAACTCGTGTCAGGTTGGGGATTGACAGGTGAGCTGTGTTGAGGAGGGCTCAGGGTTGTTTAACAGGTCCACATGTCCGGTTCTGTATTCTCTTAATCCCATAATGAGCTGACAGGCACCAGCATGCAAACCCAGCACACAGCCGCCTGTTGCCCTGCAGCGGGTTTAGCACCTTCTAGGGAGATGTTGCATAATGGAGTCCCCTTGTAAGATTCAGATGACCAAGGCAGTACCACATTCACAATGTATAAGGTCTTTGGCACTATCCCAAGCACCATTTATCTAAGTATGCTTACAAAGCAATTCATAAGCAGACTCTTCCGTTGAAGAGTTGCTGTGGGCTGGTGGGGGATTGGAATGATAAGTGTTGAGGAAAGATAGATTCACGTTTGCTTGATTGTTTAAGATTCTGTTAGTAATCAGTCAGTTTTGTGTGAGTGTTTGCGTGTGTATGTTTTTGAGTATGCACTTGTTTTCCCATCATTTCAAGGAGCAAGTGAGTTTTGAGTTAAATCAGGGGAAGCAAGGACATTTGAAATAAATTCAATAAAAAAATTTTATCCGTAACCTAAACCTATTCCTTACCTTAACCCTGATGCCAACTTTAACTCTGACCCTACCAAAACCCCCAAAATCTAGCTTTAATCCTAAATCTAAACCATCCCTTACTCCTAAATGTAATGCTTAACCTAAGCCCTAATGCCTAATCCTAGCATTAACCTTCAGCCTAAAAAATGCGTTGCCAGGGTTCGGTACCCATCTCCACCCTTTACTAGCTCTTCCTCACCTGTCCCTCATGACTCCCACAGTCAAGAGAATGTTGAATAGGTGTGTCAATTTGAGATGTAGCGAAATTTCATAATAAGGGTATGAAAGTATACTGTATGTATAGTATTTTAAGATATTCTATAAAGGTAGTACATATCATATTTTAAGTACATTCTTTGCTGAAACCTGGTTAATGCTTCTTGCAGCCAGTGTAAGACTGATGCTATTACCACTTATCCATTTTATTACTTACTTGTTTACATTTCTTGTATATTATTTTTATTCAAATGTTTTATTATATTGGATTACTTATGCCTGCACTGTAAGACGTTTTGGAGACCAATCACTTCATTGCCAACAACTCTGTTGTTTATGTGACAAATAACGTGAGTAGTTATACGCACGTTTTTAATTAAATACTTTTTTCAGTTTGGATGCTGCACTGCACAGCTGCTGGTTTGTGAGTAAATGTCAATATCTTCATTCAAGAGCAAAATGTAAATGCTAATATGGAAGGTAATTTACTGATCTCCGTTGTCCATTCCAAGTCAACCTGTAATGCACTGCTGCCCCTTCCTAGGCCAAGTGTGTGATTCTTGTGGGGGCCGCATCTCTTCATTGTTCCCTTCTAAGCAACCCTAAATATACATCAGGAGTTCCTCTTATCACTTTCAGCCAGAGGGATCCCCTCGATAAACCACAAGGGCATCAAATAAGAGAAGAGAGAAGGACCTGGTTCACTTGAAACTCAACTGACTGCCTACCTGCATGGCAGGTATGCCCCCAAGCCCTGCCCGATTCCTGGCAATGCCAAGCTGGTCGCGTGTGGGTGGGTGAATGACGTGTATCAGGGTCACAATGTGGAACCGCATGTGACGAAATCTCTGATGTAGCCCTTATTCAGCCCGGGATAGACTGATTCTTGAGAAATTCATCTGGAATCTGAGTCAGTTAAATTAATACTCAACTAACTGGAAAGCCTCGAGAGTTGGTAAAATATGATTTCATCTGGAAAATGATTTTTTGAGATGTACTACGTTCTAGTACCCATGTGTAGGGGAGCTACAATCAAATTTCAATCAATCAAATTTATTTATAAAGCCCTTTTTTTACAACAGCAGTTGTCACAAAGTGCTTTACAGAGACACCCGGCCTTAAACCCCAAGGAGCAAACAACAGTAGTGTTGAATTTCTACAACAACAACAAAAAACTTTCTTTTGTGGGAGATGCGTCTCAGCTGTTCAGGTTTGACCAGTCTGCATTTGATTACTCCAATGAACATCTCAGTTATGATGTCAACAAGTTACCAATCTATATAAATGCTTATCCAAGTCCGCTGTACACAGTAGGAAGCATACGCCCTGGTCATTTGGATTGTGGCCTGTATTGAAGTATTTGGGGAGTTCATTTTAGATGCCATGGAGTTCCTGGGGTCAGTCTCTTTAGGACTAATAGAATATGTGGGACAAGGAGACCATGCTTGTCTGGGGCAACATGGGGCAACATGGGGCAACATGGGGCAACATGTGACTTTTAATTTATTGTCTCATTGTCTCATTGATTTTGAGACAGGGAGCATGATTATAAATTTCAACCATACCAAGTCATTTCTGCTTTTGGTCCCACACAAACATATACTTTGTTTAATATTGAATACTGTTCTATACCACAGCCAAGGGCCTTTTTTTTTTTGACTTGAGGCGTCACAAATTGCCTAGATATAGAACCTAGCTATGATATATTGGCAATATACCAGAAACCACCAAGATGTCTTGTTTTTCTAATTAACCAAATATCAACACAATTTGAACAGGTTATGTGATGTCATACCCATGGTCAAATCAGCACTCAAGATCTGGTTTATAATACGCATTGTAGTGTCCTTACATCGGATAGTCTTTACTATGAAAGTGTGTAGAATACTGTAAAATACTCCACATTGTAATATCCCTCAATTGTGGAAGTGCCTAAAAACAACTCACCAAAAGCTAACGATTCACTTGAAAACCAACACAGCACTTTTATTACTTAAATGTAAATGCAAGAGGTAAGAAAATCACTGCTTTTGAGAAATGAGTAGCCCTCAACTGCCACCACGATGACCAGACACTCTCGGCTATGTTAAAATACATAGATGAACAGAGAGCGCCTGGAGTAGCAGTGTTTTCTTGGGTGATTAATTTCTCTGTCAAGACAAAAAGTCCAGTGCCTGAAAGGCAGCAACGGCTGAACGTTCCAGGTTGTGCTGGCAGGGAACAGAAGATTATAAGAGTTGCGGTGGCTGGGTGGGTGGGGAGAATCAGTGAAAATGACAGAGACACACAGAGACCTGCCCCATTGCCTGGTCACAGGTTCTACCACCACCTTCTTCCTCCGTCTCACTGATAGTCTGTTCTGTCTACCCTTCTTCCTCATTTTCACTCCTTCCTTTTCCGCTGTCTCTCCACCCCCTCTTCCTCTTTCTCACTCCCTCCTTTCCGCTGTCTCTCCATGAGAGGGAACTTCCACTGTTACTTCTCTCCAGGAGCATAACAGAAATACAACCAACTACGCAACTTTGTCCTGGTTCAGTTTCCACAAGAGCCCCCCCCCCCCCCCCCCCCCCCCCCTCATATACACATTGAAGACGCTGGGTACGGAAGGGTAACAGCTCCGTCTGATGAGGGGAAACATTAACACAATGTTTCTCTAGTGGTACGTTCTTGCTGTGGTTCCCCAGTGGTTTGGATGCAGGGGCTCGAAACACCAGTGGACAGAGGAACATTCCAATCACATTCAAATCAAACCGCCATATACGAGCACACATCCTAAAAGACTACGGCATTCAAATCTGAGGGCTGATTATGACCTGTGTGTGTAAACTCGGTGAAAGCCTCTGTTGTGATCAGGACTGTGCCTCCAGGCCATATCTATCTGGACTGGCTATTAATAGTGACACGCTGCCAAATATAACAGCTGTCTTTCAGGACTAGCTTTCATATAGATGTGCAGATATAGACCTCTGATTTGAATACAGTGGCCGAACATGAACAGCCATACACACATACACACACAGGAAGAGAAATGCTTTGTGCTGAGGAGTCACCGTATTCAAAAGAGCCAAGAATAGAAACAACGGATGAGGTAACCACAGTGGTGAGAGCGGTAGCCATTACCTCAGCACTGCCCATGAATATGCGCTCCGAGTGAGAGACAGAGGGAGAAGAGAGAACAGGAAGAGACAGACACAGGTGATCAGTGAAGTGTGTGTGAGGGAGATATTAGACATGCTTAATTCACGCACTGTTCTGTCAGTAAACATATGGGAGAGTCCGTCATGGCGTTAATCATCATCCTGTTATGTAGTCTCTCTGCTCCACTTTGTTTAAGTGGGGCAAACTATCCAGATTACTGTGTGTGCTTGTGTGTGTGTGTGTGTGTGTGTGTGTGTGTGTGTGGAAAGCCTGTGGAATTCTGTGTATCTCTGACGCTGCTCTCCTGGCTGAGGCTGTGGAAATGTTCCACTACCCAACTGAACTATGGGACGATGGAGTATAGGATTGGGGGGGGGGGGGGTCTGCCCTGTGGGGTCATGGGATAGCAAAGGACCTACTGGATTGTAGGACATTGAAGGGGAAGTCCCAGTGGAACAGCTTCCCATTTGAGGCTAGAAGGGATACAGGTTACATCAAAGTGATGGTGAACTCATGCGAGAGTTGGGAACTTGTCTGCCAAATTTGGGACTAGGGAACTTATCCTGAAGTAAATATTACATTTTGTCCCCACAAGAATGTTCTGATATTGGCTGCACACACTATAGTAAGATTCAAATTTCATTGCCGTAATTTGGACAGCAGTGCTCATTGAGCAGGAGTGAAGGATAGGTCTGCACGATATATCGCTTCAGCCTCGACATTGCGATGTACGCATCCGTAATAGTCACATGGCAGAACGTGCGATTTAGTAAGGTAAACATATATCAGTCTACAATATATATATTTTTCAAATGGAAAACCAGGATTATATCTGTCTGATTTAATCTGATTCATGGTTTATTATTATTTTCTGGCTTGAAGTTTACGTTTTCAATAGCCATTTCTAGGAGAATACATATTGATGTTGGTGTCTTTCTGACTTTCTGCTTGCCTGTCCACCTGTCTATCTTACTTTCTGCATATTTGTCTTCATTAGAGCATATTTAAACCTTCCAGTCTGTCCAAACCTTCATCCCTGATAGCATTACTGTGTGTCTGTGTTCATAGTGGTGTAAACTCTTCCTGACTCTTTGCTGTGGTATTTCTGGGCAGGATTCCCTCTATTCCTCAGTGGAGAGAACCACTGTATACACCACACACCACATCTCATGCATGTACACACACACACGCAAACACACACATGTGGGCTGCTTATATTTGTCCTGTTCCATACACACATACAAGTGCGGTACAAGTGTGTTGATGTGAAATGGAAATGTATTTTGCTACGTCCCACTCTCCCTGAGACACTCTGGTAATTGTACAGGAACACAGTACGTTTCCACAGTGTTTTTTGAATGCTATCTTCCCCTCCCTTTTGCTCTCTCATCACTCTCTCTCCTTCGTTCCCTTTCCCTCCCTCCTGTCTTTCCCTTCCAAACTCCATCTCTTTACCTCCCACTTTCTTTCCCCACTCTCTTGCTCTCTTTCTGAGGAATGTAACTCTGGAGTGACCCAATGAGTCATCGCTCCCAAACTGACCACACCAACTGATTCTACAGCACAGAGACCAAATAGTGACACCCACCCACCTCCACACACACACTTTTTGCATTGTCTTCAACAGTTCAGATGTCAGCTGTAATGTCAAACAAGTGTTGCGTCTGATTTGCTACTGTGTGTGTGTGTCTGTCTGTGTGAGTGTCTCTGGGAGTGTGTGTGTGTGCGAATGTATGTGGTTCTTCGTTAAAGACAAACGTTACACCAAAGTTCAAAGGTCAAAAGTCCAGCCTCTGACTTTTTAACAAACAGCAATGACCTACTTCATTCTGTCCAGCACTGGTTCACTCTCCATCTCGTCTGAAACAAGGAGCTTGAGGGTAAAGATAGTTAAGCAATAAAGAGAGAAGCTGATGTCTCTGGGACAGGAAAACACTTTATTTTCCTTGATAATTTTTCTTGGCCTGGTTTGAAAAAATCTGCAGTTTCAAAGTAAGGATGGAAAGAAGGAGAAGCGAAAAGGGGGATGGAATTGGATATATTAAAACAAAATAGTGATTTACTTCTATGTCATTGTTCTCTGATGTAAAGCTAGTAAAACATTTTAGAACATATATTGTTATTCCATAAACCACTTAAGTCACAATATTACGACACATAGTGAAAATGCGGTTGGCAAATGTTTATCTGACTTTTTGCAAATAATTAAAAAACAATGTCCATAATGCTTGCAATCATGATACATTTTCCATTGCCAAATTAACAAAATGACAGATTATGCCTCTATCAGTTATTAGTCCAACAATCTGGAAGTGTCTGGAGGGTTGTCATATCCTCTTGTTCCAGTCACCATGGTGAAGTCATACTACCATCGTCATGACAACTCCATCAAAGGCCTGATCAGAGGCCGGTTCAGAGCCAATACACGCAACTGTCTCCTACGCATCACATACACACACATGCACACGGACAATAGGGCACAGTGCACCAGAATAGATCTTTATTTTGGTGCTGAGAAAGCTGTAAAGTAAGGTGTGTGTTAGTTCCTGTGTGTTTCTGTCGTAAAGTACAGATTTTCATGCAAGACTACATCTGACTTGAAAACAACCTGAATGCGTTACGTCTGTCCTGAGGGGAAGAGGGATTGGAAAGAGGGGTAGACCTGTGAGACGGAAGCCCCCCTCCCCCATGTCTCCCAACTAGACAGTTGGCTGGTGGACCAGCTCTGTTGGGCCTTGGGGTGTCTTCACTGCTTCCACAACCAACCCTCTCCCTGACCACCTCCCCGCACCTCCCCGCTCTCTGAGACTTGAGCGAGGAACAGAGATTCAACCATCACTCTTCTGACCCATTTTCTCTTGCGATGCCTCCAAATCCCCCACCCCCCCTTCACACACCCCACACCGCTGCTCTGAACCCCTACCACCTCCTGTCTTGCCTCCCCCTGCCCCCACTGCTCCAGGGCCTGATGGAGAGGAGATCAGGGGCGCGTGAGTGTGTCCATTAGCCCCTTCAGTGACACACCCTGGGGAGGTGAGGCTGCGTGAGGGAGGGGCCGGGCGGGGGGGGGGGTTGTTGTGTGCGATACCGGGCCATCCGAAACCATATGACTTTGGAATCATAGAGGTGTTCATGACAACCTTGTGACATGTCAGACAGTTGTTAAGAGCGTGTGACAAAGGTGGAAGTGAGAACACACCTACACACGATCGGTAGACGATAGCTCCCCTCACACCACTCCCACAAGCAGTCAGCTTGTTGTTTTATTCTGAATTCTGACAGTCAGATGTCAAACCGATCAGGGCACCAGTCCTTCTGCTAATCATTGCCTTTTGTGGTCATCACTATAGCATGATGATATGTGAACTGAAGTGAAACCCCAGAGCTGAGGCCACACAGACACTGTGGATGACTGTGTGAGTATGAAATACGTACTTTCACTGGATACTTTGGTGTGTGTGTGTTCAAATGCAGAAAAGAGAAGTGAAAAATCAGTTGGACACTTCCGCTCCCATATTGACTAAAAATAGACTCCCATCACCACAACGACAATGCATCACTTCCTCTTTCTGGCAAGAGGTTCCAGAAGGTAAAAAAACACACATTTGCATCTGAAACCATGTTCAGAAGAATGCTCTGTGACCTCCTCATTTCCATACACTGAATCTGTGGTCTGAATAGGCATCATGGAGGGATCTGCAAATATGTGTGTGGAGAGATGCATGGAAAGGGTCTACAATGATATGGTATGTGTTTTGGTGTACATGTGTATGTGTGTGTGTGTGTGTACACGAAAGCAGGTAGGTCACATCATACCCATTATAGAGTTGGAAATTCAGGTGTTCAGGATGTCGGTCGATGCATTCAATACAGACCACTAGGAGAGATGCTGAGCTATTACGTAGGCTGGTACTTACTAGGCAAAGTCGGTGGGGATGGCAATGGGCATATGTGCCTTAGACAACTTATTCAGAAAACACATAACCAATCAGAATGAACACTTTATTTTAACCATCAAGTTGTTTCTGTTTTAACCCGAGCTCAAACCTTAAACCCTTAGACCCAGTTGGATCGAATGCCTAAAATGTAACTGTAGCAGCGTCAAATACTGAAGTCAGGGTGTGAGCCGTTGCTGGTGACAGAGTGTAAGGTGGAAATGGTTAGTTGTAACGGCACACTGTGTAGGCAGGTGGAGTTGCTGGTGGCTCCACTGTGACACACACGGAGCAGAGCGGAGTCGAGGGCTAGCGTGTCTGCGTGTGTGTGTGTGTGTCATAGTTTGTATGTGATAGTAGGAAAGTGTTGCCTCACCACGTGACGTGGGTCTGTGGTGTTTTCCAAACCGAGGAACTGGAACTAACAATGACGAGGATATGATGTCACTGACAGCTCCCCCTATGCCTTTGTTGTTCTCTGTCTGCTGTAGTAGGCGGGGCCTACGTCCTTCTTTATGAATGAAATTGTTTACTTTCTGACTAAGCTATTTCAGTCACACACACACACACAGTGTGACCACAGTGACTTCCTTTTCTCTCCCCAGCCTGCAGCTCATTGGCTGTGTCTTCCCTATCAGTTACAACAGAATATAAATTACTTTCCAAATGTACATTTCCGATGTGTGTGTGTGTCTGCGAGTACCTGGAACAGATCCTTTGCAAAGACTAGGATAAAGTTCTTCATACAACAGTGACCTGGTGAAGTCCTCTTTGGACTGACATTCATGAGGAACTGAATTCTGAATTGGCTGCCGTTTCTGTGTTTTAATGAGTGAACAACAGTACTGTAAGGGTGGGGTGATGGAAGGGTCCATCATCTCCCGCTTTTCCCAGTTTCCATTTCTTCACAAACACATCCCGGACTGGTTCATTGTCACATGTCTCCAATTACGCACACCAGGTCCCAATCATTCTATTAGTGTGTGTTTAAATGTTTCTCCTCTGCTCCCCTCAGTTGTCGGTTATTGTTGCTTGTCAGTATACTGTATGTGTTGGTAAGGGGTTCTTTTCGGTCTGTTTTTCCCATGTATGCCATTCGTTTGTTTTTTGCTTTAATAAACGCACATTCTAACGTGCTCTGCCTGCGCCTGGTTCCATCCACTCAACCACCATATCGTGTGACAAGTACATGTGCAGAGCTGGATCCTATGAGATTATATGAATGTGTATTGATTCAACAAAGCTGTCATTGCATGTCAAAGACAACAAGGAAATACATGCTTTTTGTTTATATTCCTCCTAACGTCATCACTCATTATAAAGTCATCACTCACTTTATAATCTCTGACCAATCAGAGTATTAAAGCCAATGCTGGTTTTACCCATTGGTGTTTTGTTCTGATGCTGTTGTAGGACAAGAAGGCCTGGCCTGCAATCATTGTTTCAATTCATCCCATAGGTGTTCAATGGGGTTAAGGTCAGGGCTCTGTGAAGGTCAAACCAGGGCTCTGTGAAGGTCAAAACCTTGTCAATACCATATTGTCATGGACCCCGCTTTGTGCACAGAGGAACAGTCATGCGTGAACAGGAAAGGGTCTTCCCTGATCTGATGCCACAAAGTTGGAAGCACCTAACTGTCTAAAATGTTTATGTATCCTGTAGCATTAAGATTACTCTTCACTGGAACTAAGGGGCCTTGCCCAAAACCTGAAACACAGCCCCAGACCATTATCCCTCCTCCACCAAACTTTACTGTAGGCACAATGCATTCCGGTAGGTAGCATTCTCCTGGCATCTGCAACACGCAGATTCGTCCATCAAACTGCCAGATAGTGAAGAGTGATTAATCACTCAGGAGAACATGTTTCCACTGCTCCAGAGTCCAGTGGCGGCGTACTTAACACCACTCCAACCTGTGCTTGGCGTTGCACATATTGATTATTTATATAGTATAAATAATAATATATGTGATGTTTGTGTGTGGGTGTATGTGTAAGTAGAGATCGGGGGATGTTTCAGTGAGTTTCAGAGATCTTTTACAGAGTAGCTCAATGTCATGCAGTTGAACCAGTAAATTTACCCACAGAGAACATAACAACAAAATGCCTAGAAACAGCTCCAACAGTTCCCGTCTCTGTGGTGCTGACATGTAAGACTCTAAATACTTAACCAGGCTGACATTAAAGATCACATCCAACATGCAACTCTTTAGACACACACACATTCACATGCTGGGACTGACCCAAACCTCGACAGGAGGCACGAAGATGTAAAATCACTTCTAGTTTCTCCTGCTAAGAAATGACTGAATGTTCATCTCAAAGAGTCGAAAGAACATATTGAAATCAGATTTGTATGGCAGGGTTTGGGATTTTTTTCTCCATAATTAAAGTGCATTTCACAGCAAACAACAACAAAAGAAAACTAGCAATAGTGACATCTGCCATTATCATCGTAGCTGCTGAACCTTCAAATAAACACAGCCGAGCCTTGTAGCCAATGGTGATTATAGCATGAAAATCTGAGGGGAAACTCAACCCAATTTTTAATGCATGCCAGTAAAGCCACTACACAAATACATCAAATGCACTACACAAGAAAGACCTAGTATAGCAACATATTATCGCAGGATTATTACATTATGCCTGCAAGCTCCTTTTTTCTTTATTTCACAGAGAAAGTCTCTGAAGTCATCATTAGTGTACTGCACACTCCCCGTGACGCTGAGCAGTGCTTGTTGAGATGTTGGGCTGACATACAAGAAGAGATGTTGGCCGGTGCATAAATGTGTGTAGCCACCAGGGTGTCAGAAGAGGTGAAGGGGTGTCATGAATGCGAGGACTACTGTCTGTAATTACTTACAGGCCTGAGAGTAGCATGCCCGGGAGTAGTATGGTGTCTGGGAATAGCATAATGTCTGGGAGTAGCATGGTGTCTGGGAATAGCATAATGTCTGGGAGAAGCATGGTGTCTGGGAGAAGCATGGTGTCTGGGAGAAGCATGGTGTCTGGGAGAAGCATGTTGTCTGGGAGTAGTTTGTTGTCTGGGAATAGCATAATGTCTGGGAGTAGCATGTTGTCTGGGAGTAGCATGGTGTCTGGGAGTAGCATGGTCTCTGGGAGTAGCATGGTGTCTGGGAGTAGCATGGTATCTGGGAGAAGCATGTTGTCTGGGAGTAGCATGTTGTCTGGGTGTAGCATGTTGTCTGGGAGTAGTTTGTTGTCTAGGAATAGCATAATGTCTGGGAGTAGCATGGTGTCTGGGAGAAGCATGGTGTCTGGGAGTAGCATGGTGTCTGGGAGAAGCATGGTGTCTGGGAGTAGCATGTTGTCTGGGAGTAGCATGTTGTCTGGGAGTAGCTTGTTGTCTGGGAGTAGTTTGTTGTCTGGGAGTAGCATGTTGTCTGGGAGTAGCATGTTGTCTGGGAGTAGCATGGTGTCTGGGAGTAGCATGGTGTCTGGGAGTAGCATGGTGTCTGGGAGTAGCATGTTGTCTGGGAGTAGTTTGGTGTCTGGAAATAGCATAATAGCAAATAAACTGCTTATGTGCGTCCACGTTTGCGTGCATGATGATCACACACAACTGAGGCGTTCAATTGTTATTTTGGTTCAAATAATGATGTTTTTGAAACATTAAATAAAAAAACAAACATGCAGCATGTCAAATACTTTTTCAATTGAAGTAATCCAAAAGTAATCATACTTTTGAAAAATGTATCCAAAAAATGTATCTGTAATCTGATTACAATATTTTAATTGGTAACGTGATGGATTAAAGTTACAGTTTTTTTGTAATCCTTTACTCCCCAATTCTGCCTACAGTTGAATGTGAATCCCATAAGAAATAAAGGACATGCATTTTGCCTGCTCACTCTTGTTTTCTTTACAAATGGTACATACACTCACCTAAAGGATTATTAGGAACACCATACTAATACTGTGTTTGACCCCCTTTCGCCTTCAGAACTGCCATAATTCTATGTGGCATTGATTCAACAAGGTGCTGAAAGCATTCTTTAGAAATGTTGGCCCATATTGATAGGATAGCATCTTGCAGTTGATGGAGAATTGTGGGATGCACATCCAGGGCACGAAGCTCCCATTCCACCACATCCCAAAGATGCTCTATTGGGTTGAGATCTGGTGACTGTGGGGGCCATTTCAGTACAGTGAACTCATTGTCATGTTCAAGAAACCAATTTGAAATGATTCCAGCGTTGTGACATGGTGCATTATCCTGCTGGAAGTAGCCATATAGAGGATGGGTACATGGTGGTCATAAAGGGATGGACATGGTCAGAAACAATGCTCAGGTAGGCCGTGGCATTTAAACCATGCCCAATTGGCACTAAAGGGCCTAAAGTGTGCCAAGAAAACATCCCCCACACCATTACACCACCACCAGCCTACACAGTGGTAACAAGGCATGATGGATCCATGTTCTCATTCTGTTTACTCCAAATTCTGACTCTACCATCTGAATGTCTCAACAGAAATCGAGACTCATCAGACCAGGCAACATTCTTCCAGTCTTCAACTGTCCAATTTTGGTGAGCTCGTGCAAATTGTAGCCTCTTTTTCCTATTTGTAGTGGAGATGAGTGGTACCCGGTGGGGTCTTCTGCTGTTGTAGCCCATCCGCCTCAAGGTTGTGCGTGTTGTGGCTTCACAAATGCTTTGCTGCATACCTCGGTTGTAACGAGTGGTTATTTCAGCCAAATCAGTCGGCCCATTCTCCTCTGACCTCTAGCATCAACAAGGCATTTTCGCCCACAGGACTGCCGCATACTGGATGTTTTTCCCTTTTCACACCATTCTTTGTAAACCCTAGAAATGGTTGTGCGTGAAAATCCCAGTAACTGAGCAGATTGTGAAATACTCAGACTGGCCCGTCTGGCACCAACAACCATGCCACGCTCAAAATTGCTTAAATCACCTTTCTTTCCCATTCTGACATTCAGTTTGGAGTTCAGGAGATTGTCTTGACCAGGACCACACCCCTAAATGCATTGAAGCAACTGCCATGTGATTGGTTGATTAGATAATTGCATTAATGAGAAATTGAACAGGTGTTCCTAATAATCCTTTAGGTGAGTGTATATTACCAATTCTCCAAGGGTATGCAAACTTTTGAGCAAAACTGTATATGAAACAATTATTGCCTACACTTTTTAGTTCTTGTTTTTTCACCTTAACAGAAATTGAGTGAACTGTGGAGAACTTCAGCAATTCCTTGGGGTTCTGTTTTGTCCCAGAGTTTGTAGCCTTGTGGTGTTCATTTAGTGTAGATGGCTGCCTTCAATGCACATCTACCTATGCAACATGGACTAGAATCCAGCCTATTGCTCTTTCAGCAAAACTATTTTATAACTTTCTCTGTCCTCTGATATTCAGGGTTATTTGTACCTATACATACACTCTGATTGGCTGAGCGGTGACTCAGTTAAACCCACTCACAATAGATTGTTTGGAATTAATTGTGTGTGAATGTCTGAGTGTGTGTTTCACTGTTCTTTAAGGTCTATAAATAACCAGAGTGCTGTCAAATTACACAGTACACATTCCATGTTATAGACAGATGCCTGCTAGTTGCTTTGTTTTCTTACAAAGAACCTTTCTCATGCACAATTATCACCAAAATCCCCCTCTTCTCCAGATATTGTAGAGTTGTAATAGCTAAAACATAACACAAATTAACTTCAAAACTAGTTATTTGAGTGGTTAGGCCAAATACATTTTATTTTGTATTACACAGTATTAAAACAGTGATTTATTCCACATACAGGATAAAATAAATCACTGCCTAGAACTGGGGTTGAACACCCAACAACCTAACAGTCCAACATCCCTGTACCCATCAACCTAACAGTCCAACATCCCTGTCTCCAACAACCTAACAGTCCAACATCCCTGTCCCCAACAACCTAACAGTCCAACATCCCTGTCCCCAACAACCTAACAGTCCAACATCCCTGTCCCCAACAACCTAACAGTCCAACATCCCTGTCTCCAACAACCTAACAGTCCACCATCCCTGTCCCCAACAACCTAACAGTCCAACATCCCTGTCCCCAACAACCTAACAGTCCAACATCCCTGTCTCCAACAACCTAACAATCCACAATCCACCATCCCTGTCTCCCAACAACCTAACAGTCCAACATCCCTGTCTCCAACAACCTAACAATCCACCATCCCTGTCCCCAACAGCCTAACAGTCCACCATCCCTGTCTCCAACAACCTAACAATCCACAATCCACCATCCCTGTCTCCCAACAACCTAACAATCCACCATCCCTGTCTCCAACAACCTAACAATCCACCATCCTTGTCTCCAACAACCTAACAATCCACCATCCCTGTCTCCAACAACCTAACAATCCACCATCCCTGTCTCCAACAACCTAACAGTCCACCATCCCTGTCTCCCAACAACCTAACAATCCACCATCCCTGTCTCCAACAACCTAACAATCCACCATCCTTGTCTCCAACAACCTAACAATCCACCATCCCTGTCTCCAACAACCTAACAATCCACCATCCCTGTCTCCAACAACCTAACAGTCCACCATCCCTGTCTCCAACAACCTAACAATCCACCATCCCTGTCCCCAACAGCCTAACAGTCCACCATCCCTGTCTCCAACAACCTAACAGTCCACCATCCCTGTCCCCAACAGCCTAACAGTCCACCATCCCTGTCTCCAACAACCTAACAATCCACCATCCCTGTCTCCAATTACATAGTAATCCATGTAATTGACTGAATTAGCAATCACAATGTTTTGAAGTCATGTCTTGTTGTTCAACAGACTTGAACTGACATCTAAATTTGAATGGCTGAGACTGCTCTGATGAAAAAAGGGTGAAATCGGAATGTTATTTTACTGTTATTTTAATGTTATATTACTGATATAGAACTATGAAGGTTCTAGTGAGTCTTAGGTTATTTGTAGGTTGTATCTAGGTTATGTCAATGTTTCCAACCACAGTGACACAATGTGCTTTGTCAAATAAAGCAAATGGCCATTCTGCCACCTAACTGATTACTGAGTATTATTGTTATACACCCATTTATTTTACCACACAAGCTGACTGACAACTCATTCTCATTTACAGCAACAACCTGGGCAATAGCTACATGGGGAGGAGGGGGAATGAATGTGCCAATAGGAAGCTGGGGATGTTTAGGTGACCATGTTGGTATGAGGGCAAACGGGCAGTGGGAGGCAGGGTGCTATGCAGTTGGCAGCTGGAATGCTGTGTGTTGAAGTGTCTGTGTCACGTGCAATCCTATATAACTTTGGTTTGGGGCCCGTGGAGGTTGGTGGTCGGTGGCCCCAGGGCACAAGGCCTCTCTGTGCCTGTTCGCCAATCCGGCCTTGTGCAAGTGGGACTGATTGCAGATAACAGCACCATTCAACTCTGCCCTTTCAGAATGCCATCTGTACGACAACAGCCACAAGCTGTTAAAATGTTAAAGGACGTGACGTGAGAACAGCAGTGTTTTTTGGGTTGTGTTTGATGGTGATAATAATGGATTATACAGAGAATGCATTACATTGAATAACAGCAATCATCACTCATGGGTAGTGCCCACCTTGGTCATGCAATGGAGCCATTAAAAGCACTGTTAACATGACACGCTTCCTGTTACAACTTGAGCCGTGTTACATTTCTTTTCATCTTGCGGTCTCCTTTCTCTATGCTTTTTGGGAGAGATGTATTCCATTAAAAGGTTTAGATCTACACTCAGGACATACAGGTTTCTCCTCCACCGCTCTTTCCGGTTCAATTGGCGAGTTTCCCATCGATGGGGAATATGGATTGTTTTATCCAGCATTGCCTGTCTCAAACCATACACAGCCCCTTAACCCTCCATCTCTGGTGCGTGTGTGTGAGTGAGTGAGTGAGTGAGAGATCTGTAACGGCATCTTGGCTACCTGAAACAGGGCATCTTGGCTACCAACAGGGCATCTTGGCTACCGATAGGGCATCTCGACTACATTGGTAGGGCATCTTGGCTACCTATAGGGCATCTCGACTACATTGGTAGGACATCTTGGCTACCTATAGGGCATCTCGACTACATTGGTAGGACATCTTGGCTACCTATAGGGCATCTCGACTACATTGGTAGGACATCTTGGCTACCTATAGGGCATCTCGACTACATTGGTAGGACATCTTGGCTACCTATAGGGCATCTCGACTACATTGGTAGGGCATCTTGGCTACTCAGTAGGGCTTCTCGGCTACTTCAATATTTAGAGGGCCTCTTTGCACTCTGGACTGGAATATTTCTCATTCATGTCAATGTGCCATTACAGCTTTATATGAAAAAATACACATATGACCAAAAATGATTCCTTGTAATATTACATACCTCTCCTGTCTATTTGTAATGATGCCCTGTAAACTACAAACCATTAAAACTAGAAATCTGTAATACAATTAAACAAAAACTAATTGACTCTATTAACCTAACCCTAATACACAAAACTGAATTGATGTTAATAGATATTTTAGAAAATTCTATGAGATGGTATTTGAAGTGGAGAGGACAAAAACATAACTTAATTGCTTTTAGAACCATGTCTTATCATTCCAATTGGGCAATTACCATAAATAACCCTGACTAGAAAAAAACAGGCAATGCTGCAAAAACAACAATTGGTAACATTTGGAAGTAATGGCAAAAGAAGCTTACCTTTAACCTGTTCAATACCCAAGATAATGTAATAAATCTACAAATTCGTTATATGGGAGTATAAAATCCAGCAACATCACACTAATATATATAGGTTGGAACCAGATCAGATAATATTACGGAGGAATTCTTTAGTTATAGATCCTGAAAATTAACCTGCAATGCATTCAATTCATCCTTATGGAACGAATGCTTTGCGGGTAACTTTTCAGGATCAATAACTAAAGAATTCCAGAGTAGAATTGTCTGATCTGTTTCTAACCTACAGATAACAGTGTGGAGTTGCTAGTTTCAACCCTCCCAAAATGTTACTCATTGTTATTTTGGTATGGTTGCATGTTTAGTGCAGTCAAAATTGTATGGCGATTTAGACAATTTTATAGATTTCTGGCCATATCTTGGCCTTAAATAATGATACATGCAAGCTATTTCAGCAACTCCTTCAGACTTAGCCCCCAGTTGACATATCCAAAGCACCAGTCTCAATTGTTAAGCTTTCATATTTTTCAAAGAGGTCAGGGGTTGTTCCGTAAGGATAAATTGTGCATTTAAATGGGTAAATTGCAGGATCAATAACTGAACAATCCCACTGTAAAATTGTCTCATCTTGTTACAACCTATAGATACAACTGTGCAGTTGACAATTTAAAAGTTCCAAACTGTTACCTACTGTTATTTTGGTATGGTTGCATGTTTAGTGCCGTCTCAGCTAGTCAACATTGTATATACATCTTGATAACTATATAATGACGTTTTACCTTAGCCACTTCACCCATTTATTCAGACATAACCCACTGCTGACATATACAAAGCACCAGTCTCAACTGTTAAGCTTTCATCTTTTTCACAGAGGTCAGGGGTTGTTCAATATGAATGAATTGAACAATTTCAATGGTAATTTGCAGGATCAATAACATCAAAATTCCACAGTAATATTGACTCATACTGTAATATCTTGTAGATATACAAGTGTCTAGTAAATAGGTTACCAGGTTGGAAATGTTACCTATTGTTGTTTTTGCTGCATTGTCTGCTTTGTGCATTTTAGGGACATTTATGGTGTGGGTTAAGAGAGGTCTCCTAGAGGCCCTATTGGGTTGTAAATGTATAATTTTCTGAGAACATTAAAATGATGTTGTTTACATTTACACTTCTCGTGCTATGTCATAGCATGTTCTAAATCAGTGTCTCCCAACCTTTTTCAGTTATTGTACCCCCAAAATGTTTTTGCACTGCTTTCAGTACCCCTGAAGTACCCCCTCATGTTAATTTCACTAGTAAGCCTATGTTGTCATGAGTGTTTTCAAGTACCCCCTGTGGAGAGGCCAAGTACCCCCAGGGGTCCTAGTACCCCTGGTTGCGAACCACTGTTCTAAATCATCTATCAATATACAGCTGGAAAAATAGAGTTAAGATATTGTTTTAGATCATTTTGTGAAACAGCATTAGGGTTATGGTCTCCAAGATGCCCTATTTTCCTAAATGTAGTTATTTTCAGTATATTTTTCATAATATAACAAATATCTACAGTTGTTTGTAATGAATATGGATTGTATCTATTCATTTTCTATAATAAGTTAATCAATTCACACAACAGATGAAGTGTTATAATAAAGTGATCTGTATTTTTGGTCCATCTGATGGTGCTACCTACAACTTATAGTTTGAAATGATCATAAATCCCAAAATAAATGACATAACATCAGGTCATGAACATTTCTCATCCACCTTCGAACATCAGATGGATGTACAATCATACAATCTACAGAGATTATTTCCCCCCGTTTGAGACAAAAACAAATTACCATGGAGAGAATGAGAGAGAACAATATTATTACTAGCTACCTAGTGATCCCTCAAAGACTGAAAAAAAACTATAATTCTCTCTTTTTTTAGGTATTGCTATAAGATAGGGCCTCTAGGCTACCTGTCTCCAGGGTTTTCGTAATTAAATGTAACATTTGAGAGATTATAATAAAAATTACTGTTTGTAGCTTTGAAAATGGAAGAGGACAGTGATAGCTATGTGTTTATTTATGGAGAGAAAAACATTTTGACATATTTTTTCAAGAAGAGAGAGATGGTAACCTAGAGGCCCTACAATACTTCTAAAGAGAGACAGAGAACGTTTTCTTCTGTTTACACATTTCCTCAACTATGTAGTCACATTAAAATCCTACCTGAAGCCTGTTAATTAAGCAGCCTGCCTTCTCTGTCTCATAGCAGAACATTGAAAGCATTTTGAGACCTGCTCAACTCAGAGGCACATGGGGACATTTGAACTCACACAAGCAAACGCAGCATGGCATCTATGTCACACGCACATTTACACAAACAGCACTGAGTGAGTGAATGTGTGTGCGTGTGTGTGTGTGTGTGTCTGAGAGTGACCCTGTGTGTTATTTTAGGAAGTGCACATGGGTTCATTGATGAGCTAGTGAACACCTTGGCAACAAAGGCAGACAATTCCTGGATTGCCCCTCTGTCACTCAGTCGTTTCATTGCCATGCTCACTAACATACTGTGGATGCCACCGCCATATTGATGGCCAAACTTTAAACGGCGGCTAGTTAATGTTTGGTCTAAATCACACTTAAGGGGCTTGGAAATACAATGGAATTGCTAAAGTTGGCTAATATTTGGAACAAATCAGTGTTGCCATCAACATTATCAAATGCACACTACAAAGTTTAAGGTCACATAGAAATGTTCTTGTTCTACATGAAAACACATGAAATTAGTCTGAATGGGAAATATAGGGAAAATGTATTGAAAATAGTAATTCACAATGTTAGAAATTATGATTTTTAATAGAAATAATAATAATGTCCTTCAAACTTTGCTTTGGTCAATGAATCTTCAATTTGCAGCAATTACAGCCTTGCAGACCTTTGGCATTCTAGTTGTCAATTTGTTGAGGTAATTTAAGAAGATTTCACCCCATGCTTGCTGAAGCAGCTGGCTTGATGGGCACTTACAGACCACACGGTTAAGCTACTCCCACAACAGCTCAATAGTGTTGAGATCCGGTGGCCACTCCATTATAGACCGAATACCAGCCTGTTCCCTAAATAGGTCTTGCATAGTTTGGAGCTGTGCTTTGGGTCATTGTCCTGTTGTAGTAGGAAATTGGCACCAATCAATCACCATCCTCAGGGTATGGCATGGCGTTGCAAAAGTGTGATAGCTTTCCTTCTTCAAGATCCCTTTTACCCTGTACAAATCACCCACTCCCATTGCCAACAAACCACCCCCAGACCATCACATTGCCTCCACCATGCCTGACAGAGGGTGTCAAGTACTCCTCCACCATAATTTGCTCTGCATCTAATGAAAGATCTTCTTTGTGACCTGAACTCCTCAACCTTAGATTAGTCTGTCCATAACACTTTTTCCATTCTTCCTCCGTCCAGTGTCTGTGTTTTTTGCCCATCTTAAACTTTTCTTTTTATTGGCCAGTATGAGATATGTCTTTTTCTTCACAACTCTGTCAAGAAGACCAGCCTCCTGGAGTCGCCTCTTTAATGTTGACGTTGACACTGACATTTTGCAGGTACTATTTAATGAGGCTGGCAGTTGAGAAGCTGTTTCTCAAACTAGACACTCTAATGCCACGTTTCCACTGGTGCTTTACCTCGGCACCAGGGTCACCCCGATGATTTATGCTATTGTTTGTTCCAGACTTTTCTGTTTCCACTATAAGGAGGGACTTGGGTGGGGAGGGAGAAGTAAACTGTCAACGCGATTTAGTTTTCCAGTTACGAAAAATAAAAGGCAATATTTTTTTGGTAGTAAAATAAACAATAACGCCATGTTCAGTTTGTTTACAATACAGCGTTTAAGATTGAGTAATGAGACTAATTTCTTCCTCAAACTCCTACGACCGACTCCTTCTCCATTAACACTCATAACACTCGTAACTGTAAGCCAATGTATTCATTATTTAGTTTGAAAAGTATTTTTTTCAAAACTATCTACCTTTAATAGAAGGATTTGGGAGAATTCTGAGGTAATTTTATGTTGTAATAGTCTCAGTGCTCCATTTTTATATTCAGTCAATTGCATCGTATCACATTCGGTCGTTCCAACTCTTTCTGTTCTGTCTTTGCTTCCCTGTACTGTTTTATCTGTACATAACCCAAAATCTAATGACGCTTAAGCCTGTTGTCAATCGTGAACACGCGAATAGAAATAAGAACGTAACCTGCGATTATATTATAGCCACCAGTGATGGATTTTCAAAGCGCAAATGAAAGAAATAAACTGTGATTATAAACCTGCACTCTTAGTTTAAAGTACGTGACGTCAGCAGCCAATGATAACCAATTAACACAATTTTCAGAGATGCAAAGCAAGCAGAATCACATGGCCTTACCTGTATGGACGGAGTTGATGTGGCCGCGTCAAATGCAAATAATCATAATTTGGCAGAGTGCTTCCCAAAACACCCTTCCTCCTCAAATGTCCTGGTAAATTCCATATAATGTTTTATCTTGAAGGCAGCGCCATGTTGCAGGTATATCTAACAAATAGTTGCCTAATCTATTAAACAATTCCTGTAAAAGTTATTCGGTGCAACTAGTCCTGGCTGTGTTGTTCCGTGCATTTGACAAATAAACCTTGAAACTTGAAAAATATATAACACCAAGTAGGCCAATGCCTATCATTGTTCTGAGAATTATGCGTTGAGTAAATAACTAAATAAAATTGTATATGACTCGACTAATATTATTGAAGATATCCTCTGTTTACCAGCCATCCAACCAACCAAAACCGGAGAAATATAAACTAGCGCTTCCTCCGTCACTAAACTGGTTATGCGCGTCCACCTTTGTGCGTGCGATTCATATTTTGGTTCAAATAAAGTTTTTATAACATTAAATAATAAACTCAAACATACAACGTGTCATAATTATTTTGTGCACCTATTCTTTTTCAATTGAAGTAATCCAAAAGTAATCATAATAAATTATCTGTAATCCGATTACAATGTTTTTGTTGGTAATGTAACGCATTACAGTTACTGTTTTTTTGTAATCCGTTACTCGTCAGCTCTGGGCCTCCCACTCCTCTTTCTATTCTGGTTAGAGCCAGTTCTGTTCTCTAATCTAAAATCAAATTGTGGACATCCAAAATATGATGAAAGGCTTAGCTACTAATTATTTCACTACCTTTGGAGATTATATTGTGTTTTCAAGCCTTAGTAATTCACTTTAGACAAAATCTTCATCAGCTCCTTTTGAGGATGCATTGTGTAGAATGCTCAGTTGGACATCAGCCCCAAAACAAATGTTCAGAACAGTATTATGATAAAACACACAATCCGTGAATAGGATGAGTATGGTATGATCTCAGTCATTCACACTGATGAAAATCTCTGGGGAAACAATTGGCTTCAACTGAAAGTCACTTTTGGAGAAATTTCCTTCATGCATGAAGAAACAATGTTGCAGTTTTTGGTAAAAATAAAAGTTGTATAACGTGGTTAACTAGTCTTCTTTGTATGGAAACATGTAGGGATAATATTCGTATTTTACAGTTTATACAGTACTAACCCCCTCACCACACCCCTTCATACTGTGTGTTGCTAATGAAATCTCCTGATTGGTGTTGCCGCGGCAGCAGGAAAACCACAGTCATCATGTCAGCTCGGCTTGTCAATGCTGGTTTTAGACATGACGTCACAACAGTCTTACGGCAACAGCTTTACTCACACAGACTAACATACCAATGACACTCTGCTTACACTTTTAAGCCAGGGAAACCCTGGTGCGTGCACACATACTCACACACAGACTGATCCAATTATTGCTGGTGGGCTAGCCAAGTGTTTCCCAGTGGTAAGGTGCTTACTGTAACAGCCTTGTCTTACTGCCTTGCATTGTGTCATCATTCACGCAGTGTCCCCCCACTAATAATACACACACACACACAAACAAACACACGCTCAAATACGCTAATACGTACCCACACACACACACACACTGAGGCAGTGAGTCAGGTGAGTCAGGGGAAAAGCCAAGAGTGCGTTCCATCCAGTCTGCAGGAGAAGAGCCTGAACCGGAAGCCCACAGCTTAGCCTGGCTAAGAGACTTTCCCCTGTGCACAACCATCTCTGAATATAGCCTACAACCCGTATCTAATACTCATAACTAATACTGCATTACTATGGAGTTTATTTAATGATGTCATACAGCACAGCACACTACATCATATGTTTGCTTTGTAAGCAGAGTAAATGCGTACCCCTGTCCCTCGAGACACAGTCCGATTGGTGGAATAATGGTGTAAGGCTGTGTTGCATTAAATGAATTAATCAAGGCAATGCTGTTTTTTTCAGAGAGCCTAGTACACTCTAACCTGGAGAGTGTCCCTGAGTTGAAGAGTTTATTAACCCTCTCGTGTTTGAACCCTTAAAGTCTGAGAGGCTTTTCAATGCGTGTGTGTGTGTGTGCGTGTGTTTGTGTGTGTGTGTGTGTGCAAATTCTCCTTGCTCTGAGAGGTTCATTAGGGTCCTTGGCAACGAGGGCCACTTCATTCAAGGCTTTGAGTCTACTCATATGCACAGTCACTCACTCACACACACACAAACACACACATTTATTGAGCTGATCTAAATGGGGATACCAAAGTTGATTGCCCTTAAAAAAAATCCACGTTTTACTAATCCTAACCCCAAACCTAACCCTAACCCTTAACTGAACATTTATCCCTAAATTTAACCTAGCCATAAAGCCTAACCCAAAAAAAACCTGTAATGCTTAACCCTAAAACAAACCTATAATGCCTAAACCTAACCCCAAATGTAACGTTTGCCCTAGCCCTAACACTTTTGTGTTAGCCTTTTGTTAATTGGGGAAAAACACTTTGTGGTTTAACCACAGTCTGAAGACATGTTTGCCTCTTATACAGATAAGTCAGAAATACACAAAACGCACATAAGCTGTCTTGCAGTGGGAGCAGACGTCATGTCCTCCTGTGAAACGATAGAAAGAAAAGAAAAGGAACAGGGGATAGGAGGGGACGAGGGAGAGAAGGGAGGAGGGTATGGATCCAACTGAGGCTATAGGGGTTTATAGCCCTTGTGTGCATGTGTGTGTGTGTGTGTGTGTGTGCGTAAACACACGTGCCCGAGGGGGGCCAAGGGATGTTGAGACTGATGTGTTCCGACGGACTCACATACGGACACAGAGCCTGTCTGACTCACAGACGCGACTCACGTTCTCCCCCTGGGACGGCCCCCGGAACACACACACGCGCACGCACGCACGCACGCCCATCCAAGTGTGAGCATGCCCACACAGGCACGGCGGGCGCAGGCTATGGGACGCTGGGTTCAGGTGTGTAGCGTCCATCCTGTTCACGGCTGGTCCTCGAGGTTGGGTACGGCGCACCGTCAACACACTCTTCACGTGTGTCGTCTTGGTCACTTAATAGACGAACATGTGAAGTGTAACACAGAATGGACCCCTGGGTGGAACGGCCTGTGGGTGTGGAGGGGCGACGGGGACGGGGACCGTAAACGTAGCTCTGAGGGCAGTATTCTGCCTCATTGTAGAGCTCTTTGTGACTCACTGCATGGGAGATATCAGGCTTTAAAATATGAGTAACACACTTTCGTTAGCCATCGGGGTCAACACGGACACACACACACACACACACACACAAACGCACACGCACACACATTGCTAATGTGGATGAGCTGTGTGACGCCAAGCGTATGCTCGTTATAATATCGCTAGGAGCCTGGACGTACAACACACACACACACACTAGTGATAATACATTTATTTCAGCAGGCCATCTCCCTTTCAGAGCTGTCTCTTTAGGAACTCACACGGCACTGTTTGATCCCAGCTTCAGCCTGAACATGTTTAAGTGGCTAATTACTGAAACACGTTTTTAGTGAATTGTAAAAAATCTTAGGTATTTTCAAAGTATTATTAAGTGACTTGTTCCACAGCCTTATTCTGATTCCTTAAATTCTCGGTAAAAGTGTTATGTGAACTAAATGCCCCACACCTGTGTAAATCTGCTTTTTCAACCTGAAAGATGATGGCCCATGGTGTTGTGCAACCATTTACATGTTGTGCATATTGTGCAACCATTTACATACACAATATGATATATTTGGCCTTGACGTGACCAAAATGACAGAACATTCTCAGTCTTTTCCTATAAAATGTCATTACTTTTTGCCAACTGTTTAATTCAGATGTATGGTTTGTTTAGAATGTAATCTCCCACCAACATGGTAATGTTAATTGATCAAAAACACCTGCTGTTCTCCCTTTCTCAAGCTGCAGCTAGCTGACAGAGAGCTTTTCACTTGGTTTACATTGTCATAGAGCAGTGTTCTTCACAGTTTCCTACAGGGGTCGCATTGGTTGATAAGACATTGGTTTGAGGCCCTTCATGAGACAAAATAATGCAACCCTTTATGCAATGGTGTACACATCAAGGGCTGCACATACGGTCACCAGGCGCCATCTGTAGCCCGCGGGCCTCGCAATGAAGAGCACTGTCATGGAGCATGTTAGAATAACAAGTGCAATCAGGGGACTAGATAACGCACTGACATAGCTACCTAGCTTGCTTAAAACAATAACTGAAGGAAAGAAGAATTCGCTATTTTTTCTTGTCTAGTGTTCAAATATTAATGATGGCTGGAAACCGTCACGGCTTAGCGGAATGATCAAATAGCATGAGACAGACAAATGTCAACACTGAAACTGTCAACACACACAGGGGCCCCTGAATGGTGAAGCGCTAATGTCACGCAGATAGCTGTGTCATTACGGTACCAGAGTTCAAATTCTGTTCAAATTAGCCCAGTGGTCCGGTGGAGGTTGGTGCCATTGACCATCACCATTTGGATTCGGGGAGTTAGGAATCTAATACGGTTCCTTGGCCCTATCATGCTCTTGGGCTGCTTGGGCAACAGTGAGCTCAGTTGAGGTAGAAGGCCAGAGAGAGTGTTTCTTCCGGCACCATGACCATTCCGATCTAGACTACCTGGTTGAGCGAGCAGTGTGACAAGAACCAGAACGGCATCAAATGTGGGTAACACTTTCCGATAAGGGTACATGAACTACCATTAATGAATGCAGTAGTTAACATGAACGAATGATGAACAAGGACATAAACAAATGGTTAATAATGATAAAACCTACTTTAATAATGACTTACAAATGCATTAACTAACAGAGTGTAGTGTCATTTGATCATGTTGAGACAGAACATGAACTGATGTCAGTAGTTAGTGATTATTAATGTATGATAATTCATTACTTTACTTAACGGGCCAAAAAAGATTTAACTAATGGTGAAGTATCAGTTATTGAGGGTTTATAGCTACCAATGGGTCAGTATTTAGTGATTGTTAAGGTAGAATCATTCATCACTTAACTTAAAGAGACACAAAATAATTACCTAATAGTGAGGAATCCTTTATTAATGCTTTTTTCCGGCTCAGTGGTTACTTGGTTGGCCAAATGAGTATGAACTAATGGTTTGGTGTTAGAATACTAGCGATAGCACATAATCCTCCCTTCAAGAATGACAGGATTAACTAGGTGTAGGTTATAAAGACAATTTGTGAAACAACCACTCTGGAACAACCACTCTGGAGAGATGAGTAATGTATTTTTAGTAGAAGTGTAAACTGGCAAGTCTTATGCAAATAAATAAACAGTCACATTATTCAGTCAATCAAATGTAATTGTCAAGCCCTTTTTACATCAGACATTTCACAAAGTTTTTATATAGCAGTAATGTTGTACTTATGTGTATAACACCTTCCTGTTCAGCTAGTGTAGTAAAATGTGGTAAAAGGATTAGACAATTGCAAATTACCTTAATGTTAACACGAATATAATATGGCTGAGCAAACTAGCAAAGTGCTAACCGAAACTAACAATCACTTGACAGGAGCTAGCATACAGCTAACTGGAGCCAGCTAACAGAAACTAGCTAATCGCTAACCCTTGCAAAGTTCCTAAACAACACAATTACAAAATTCTATTATATTAATCCTAGAGATATTGTCAGGAGTGTTGTTTTAGAAAATACAATTTTCATACAGTACTGTAACAAATTCGTTAAAAAAAAAAAAAGGCCACCATGGCATTTTACATTCAACATGGGTTTTTTGTCTAGCTCATAGTTATAAAATTACTATGCTTTTCCAACTCTCTACTTCAATAGGCAAGTATCGAAATGTCCAGTGAACTTTTGTACAATTTCCGACCTGGAAAAAAGGATAAATTATGAGAAATAAAACATGGCTTTTCCTTCAAGAGTTACCAGAATGCGCAGTTGTTTGTTTGGATCGAATTCAGTCCTAACGCAAAGCCACCACGTCTCTCTGTCCCCTACTGGCCAATTAGAGTAAGTGTCCTTTAATATATGTAATGCATCCCCCATTTCAAACAATACATAACCCTAAATGCGACCATACATTTTTGCGCGTTACACCCATTTGAAGACGCAAGTAGCCAGCCTACCTTAGTAATAATGGTGGCTGCACTGTAATCATAATAACAAACGGAATTATCTTATTAGTAATGTATAGTATTTAACCTATTCATGCAAACAACTAGCTACACGAACACATGTCCTGCATCAACGCAAAAAATGACATGAGTTTTTGTCTTGTGTCAACATTACCAAAGGACACTACATACTGTTAGTTAATGCATTTGTAAATCACTAATAATTTGAGGGTTATCATTATTAACTGTTTGTTCATGTCATTGTTCATCATTCGTCCATGTTAACTACTGTATTCGTTAATGGTAGTTCATGTACCCTCATCGGGAAAGTGTTACCCAAATGTGAATCGGAGGAAACGTCTCCACATTAACCGTTTCGGGTTTTGTGGGACGCAGCCAAGACGAAGCAGGGCCTTAATCGTATTTGGATGTCAAGGAATCGGCAGATGTTTTTTGTCGTCATTGTTATTCTTCCCATCCACAAAACCCAACATGTGAATGGGGGACAGTGACCCTGAGTTTGGAGTGTTGGACTGTGTTGTCATGTACATAACATCACATATCTGTTAAATGGGATCCGATGGACACATTAGTGTCAGTGGGGGAGAAAAGAGGGAGATCTCGAAAGGGGTCCAGGAAGTGGTCTGTAGCAGAGGTCTGTATTGGCTGGGGGGGGGTCCGGAAGTCTGCACGCTGGACAGCCTGTCCCTGTGGCTTAGAACTGAGAAGGAATGCCTTCAAATGCACGTCCATCTTCTACGAGTCCTGTGTTTCTGTCAGTAGTGTCACATGTTGAGTCAGCCCAACCCCCAACCCCGCCTTATCTTTTCAGATTAGACGAGGACAATGGCTGATCAGAAACGAAGGTTTTGCGTGAGGAACAGAAGGGTTAAAATTAAGAGATCACTGCAAATCAAACGCTCGAAACTTTCCTTTTCAACTTTTTTGGAAAGGAAAGAAAAAGTTGCAGTGGTCTCTTAATTTTTCCCGGCGCTGTGTGATATACCTTTATAAACACAGTCTGAAACACTTACCCAGCCAGCAGTTGTCATGAGTCCCTCCCTGGGCTGGTTGATTGGGTTTCCCTTTCCCCTCTCCTCGTTCTACACACTTAGACACAACCACATAGAAATCCTCCTGATTACAACATCCTACTCTAATACAGCCTGACTGTGATGATCTGTATCAGAGTCTGAATGTGTGTGTGATTATGTCCTCATACCATAATAGGTCTCTCCTGGTTTCCTTTAATTCCTGTCTTGTGAGCAGATACGGAACAATGTGGCCTGAAAAGGAAGAGAGGGGGAAATATGCTATAACTCACACCACACACACACATACACACGTACCCACACACACACACCCTCTGATACAAATCACGTGTCTCATACTCTTTCACTCATGGTGTACTCCAGCTCACCCCCAACATCAGACAGGGGGGATTCCACTTGGAATTTCAAACATCTCTAAAAGATTTCTCTTCCTGATTCCATAAGTCTGACAGTCATTCTAATCCCAAGCCAAGAAATACAGATATTTGCATGGAAAACCTGGTTTATGTCATGCTTGTGAAAATGGAGCAGAGGCAGATAGACAGGAACGTGTCTGTGATCCTTGGAAATTCAGTGGTTTTGTGAGAAGGAGTCAGGAATGTGTCCGATTATAATCCACTGTGATGAATTCTGCTGGCGATGCTGGGTTGGCACTGGGGCAGGAATACCACAGAGCAGCTGGTGGTGTGAGGAGAGAGAGGAGATAGATAAGAGGGCAAGAATACAGCAGGCAGACTTAGAGTTATTGAACAAATACTGAACCCTTTAGAATAAACCGAACCCCATAGAACAGATTCTAAACCCTACAGAATCACAGAACAGAAAATAAACCCTACAGAGATACAGAACAGATACTGAACCCTACAGAGACACAGGACAGATACTGAACCCTACAGAGACACAGGACAGATACTGAACCCTACAGAGACACAGAACAGATACTGAACCCTATAGAGACTCAGGACAGATACTGAACCTTACGGAGACACAGGACAGATACTGAATCCTACAGAGACACAGAACAGATACTGAACCCTATAGAGACACAGAACAGATACTGAACCCTACATAGACACAGGACAGATACTGAACCCTACAGAGACACAGGACAGATACTGAACCCTAGAGAGACACAGGACAGATACTGAACCTTACAGAAACACAGGACAGATATTGGACCCTACAGAGACATAGGACAGATACTGAACCCTACAGAGACACAGAACAGGTACTGAACCCTACAGAGACACAGAACAGATACTGAACCCTACAGAGACATAGGACAGATACTGAACCCTAGAGAGACACAGGACAGATACTGAACCTTACAGAGACACAGGACAGATATTGGACCCTATAGAGACACAGAACAGATTCTGAACCCTATAGAGACACAGAACAGATACTGAACCCTACAGAGACACAGGACAGATTCTGAACCCTATAGAGACACAGAACAGATACTGAACCCTATAGAGACACAGAACAGATACTGAACCCTACAGAGATACCCAACAGACGCTCAACCCTACAGAGAAACCCAACAGACGCTCAACCCTACAGAGATACCCAACAGACGCTCAACCCTACAGAGATACTGAACACAGAAAGGTACTTCAATGTGTGTACAGGGCCTATTGAAACTCTTCCCTGTCCACTCACTTCTGGTAGAGTAGCTCTTGCTGCCATGAGAGGGGTGTGTGTTTGCAGCGAGAGGCCCTTGGGACATACAGTAAGAGGGTACTAGAGTCAGGTGTCCTTCAGAGAGTTTCCCACACAAGGACACCATGTTGGATCAGGGACACCAAGTGTGTCTGTGTGTGTGTGTGTGTGAGTGTTTGTGCATGCATGTGTTAAAATTTTGTGCATTGTGTTGCCGGGCAGGTTAGAGGATATCTGAGGCAGAGTAATGTAGAAAAATCTAGTTACTGGCTGTGAAAGTGGATCAGGTATCCGTGATGGCCACCTCGTGTGTGGGCATTTATAGACCAGCGCGTGTGTTTGGGGTAACTGACATTAATAGACCAGTGTTTGTGTGTATGTACAGAACAGTTATAGCCGCATATCTGATAAAGGGGATCAGTTTACATCACACTCCGTTGCGTAGAAGCACCTGATTCAGCAGGTGTTCCCCTCATTTTCCCCCTTCCTTTCCTCTCACTCTCCCAGTGTCGAGTGTCTGGGTATTCTATGTGCCACATTTTCTCGAGTGTGTCTCAAAGGTCGGGGTGGAGGGGAGGTGAATGGGGAGTTATCAATGCCAAAGGGTTTACCCTGTCCAGCACAAATTCAGAGGGTGTATTTTCACTTCAACATCCTGTCATTGGAGGAAACGCAAATGTAGAGAGTTCACGATGACATATTTTTTTAACAAAAATGTTTGAATTCAAATTTGCGAATGTTCGAATCTCACACCTGAACTGATGGAAATAAATCAACCACTACATTACAAAGTCAATAAAATGTGTATCTCATTGATTCAAGGAATCTATCCAGAGAAAATTCCAATATATTTCCAGAATTGCCAGAATATGTAAAAGCAAAAATAGTTTTTTGGCCATGATATACATGGATGACCTGGAAAGTCTTAACAAATTCATAGACAGAGCAACGAATTCAAGGTCTGACTGTCCTTTATATTAACATTATAGTCACAACAATGTGTTCAGGCAACAACCTTTGTTTACAATGTTTACAGTAGAGTAAAACATTATATTTTGGGATCTAACTAGGTATGTACAGGATGTTCCAATGACATTCATCAGCTGATTGAAAGATGGATCTAACAGCAAAGGATTTTGGGGGTTTTAAGGATGAAGTTGGAATGGGGTACCCACAGAGTGAATGATAGGTCCTGTGATGTTGGGCTACATATTGTACGTGTGTCTTACACAAACTTTTAATGAAACTGTTGGGAACACCCAAACACCCACACTGACTATGAACTAACCCCAACCTCAACTGGAAAACTACCAAAGGTGTGTGTGTCTGTGTATGTGTGAGTTTTGTCATTTCACAGATTGAATTAGAACCAGTCTTCACAAGGAAATTAAAAGAAATCTTTGCAGGTCCCCGATTTCCATATAAGATGTTTGGGTCAAACTCACATTTGTGATTAGTGTTAGAATTGGGGTTACTTTTATATCTAAACATTATGTGTTGGGTTTAAAGGTTAGGTATAAGCATTAGGTTAAGGTTAGGGTTGTGTTAAGGTTATGGTGAGGTAAAGGTTATTCATTGTGTTTTGGTCCCCACAAAGATAGAAATACAAGGCTGTCTGGGTGGGTGTGTGTGTGCGTGGAAACACTGCTTCAGAGTTCTTTTTATAAGCTTACCCAGACAAAGGCTTCTAGTCATTCTGCTATGAGAACTGGACCTTGAACATGACCAGGGGCTGTTACTTCACACACTTTATGTATATGTGTGTGTGTGTGTGTGTGAGAGAGAGAGAGAGAGAGAGAGAGAGAAAGAAAGAGTGTGTGTGGACCCTAGTTAGAGGAGATATTGCATGTGAAATAACTGATGGGGATCCTAAAAAACAAAACTACACATGAAAAAAGTGAGAATAGTCTCAACATTCACACATATATACATAAACACACACACACACACACACACCCAGTCTTATCACAACAGATGAAGGTCAATATAAGATATTTTTCCAGGTGGGCAAAATTTCTACCCTTGACTGGCAACTAGGAGCAATAGTGAGAGATGTTCCATTACAACAGTGGGGGTTTGCCGGGGCATCTTAGAGGAAAACGGCGTCTTTGACTGTAAAAGTAGTGGGATTTCATCCATGCACCTTCCCCATTCATGACTAATACTGGACCCTAACCTTAATTCCCTAACCTTAACTCTAAAGTTAACCTCAATCAACCTAACATTCACGCCTAAGCTTAAGCTAGCCTTAATACCTAACCCTGAATCTAACCAAATGTTATTTATAACCCTAACCCCAACTGTAACTTTTGCCCTAATCCTAAAAGACACCAAGTTTTGGGATTTCCAATGGAATACAAAAGTAGAAAAATGCTAAATGGCATAGTACGTTATAGTAGTAAAAACGTTGTTATTGTATATATATTTACACTCAGTAGATTGGGCATCTTCACAATGATTTTCTTTTCTTTTTTGGGGGCCTTTATGTAGTTGCCTGTCTAAAGAAATGGTGATAAAGCACTGGCAAAATCTCAAATAAGTATATACACATTGCTTTTTAGCGATAGTGTAATACACAGGCTGATATGGACCTGAAAATCTATATTTTAGACAGCTAGTTGTTATCTAGATAGCTGCTAATGCTATCTAGAGTCATAAATACGCTGTTTCAGTTTTTCCCCTTGTAGATGCTAGAGAGCTGAAATAAATTGTGTGTGCCTTTCAAATTGGGGAGAAATGATTCCAAATTAGTCAAATTATTCTGATTTAACAAAGTTTTGGGGACATTCTTGTCCCCCATTATATCATTCAGTCAAACACACACACACACACACACACACACAAAAACACAGTAGTTGTGTCACGGTCGTGGGGTGGAAAGGACAGAGGCGCAGACTGAAGGTCACAAGGGTAATCCATGTTTTATTCAAACAAAAGAAAGAAGGACTCCAACAAAACAAAAAGGCAGCAACCAGTGACGTGGGTATTCCTTACACAGGACAAACAAAACCAAAATGAACCACGCCTTGGGGCCTACAAACTAAACTTAAATAGGGTCCCCAATTGGAGGCAATGACTAACACCTGCCTCCAATTGGGGAAACCAAAAAAAGGAGTAGAGGTGGCTAAAGGCCACCTCCTGTCCTGTCCTGGCTATGCCCCGAGCCCAGCGCAGAGATGGCTAGGGGCACAGCCAGGACGTGACAGTACCCCCCCCCAAAGGTGCGGGCTCCCGACCGCAAGACCGGGACGACCACACCCGGACCGGCGGAGGCTCAGCGCCCGGAGCCGCCGGCACAGGCCGGGGAGGCGGAGCTGCAGGGACAGGCCAGGGAGGCAGAGGGTCAGGAGACGGGAGAGCCGGCGGAGGGACAGGAGCCGGCAGGAGAGCCGTCGGCGGGTTGACAGCCGGCGGAGGAACAGGAGCCGGGGGAGCCGGCAGAGGGTCGAGAGCCGGCGGAGGAGCAGGAGCCGGGGGAGCCGGCGGAGGGTCGACAGCCGGCGGAGGAGCAGGAGCCGGTGGAGGAATAGGAGACGGGGAAACCGGCGGAGGGTCAGGAGCCGGCGGAAGAGCCGGCGGAGGAGCAGGAGACGGGGGAGCCGGCGGAGGAGCAGGAGCCGGGGGAGGCGGCGGAGGGTCCGGAGCCGGCGGAAGAGCCGGCGGAGGAGCAGGAGATGGGGAAACCGGCGAAGGGTCAGGAGCCGGCGGAAGAGCCGGCGGAGGAGTAGGAGCCGGCGGAGGAGCAGGAGACGGGGGAGCCGGCGGGGGAATAGGAGCCGGCGGAGGAGCAGGAGCCGGGGAAGCCGGCGGAGGGTTCGGAGCCGGGGAAGCCGGCGGAGGGTCCGGAGCCGGCGGAAGAGCCGGCGGTGGAGTAGGAGTCGGGGGAGCCGGCGGAGGAATAGGAGACGGGGGAGCCGGCGGAGGGTCAGGAGCCTGCGGAAGAGCCGGCGGAGGAGTAGGAGACGGGGAAACCGGTGGAGGGTCAGGAGCCGGCGGAAGAGCCGGCGGAGGAGTAGGTGCCGGCGGAGGAGCAGGAGCCGGTGGAGGAGCAAGAGCTGGGGGAGCCGGCGGAGGGTCCGGAGCCGGCGGAAGGGCCGGCGGAAGAGCCGGCGGAGGGTCCGGAGCCGGCGGAAGAGCCGGCAGAGGAGTAGGAGCCGGGGGAGCTGGCGGAGGAACAGGAGCAGGCAGAGGAATAGGAGACGGGGGAGCCGGCGGGGGAATAGGAGCCGGTGGAGGAGCAGGAGCCGGGGGAGCCGGCGGAGGGTCCGGAGCCGGCGGGAGAGCCGGCGGAGGAGTAGGAGCCGGGGGAGCCGGCGGAGGAATAGGAGACAGGGGAGCCGGTGGAGGAACAGGAGCCGGCAGAGGAATAGGAGATGGGGGAGCCGGTGGAGGAATAGGAGCCGGCGGCAGGTCGGCAGCCGGCAGAGGAGCAGGAGACGGGGGAGCCGGCGGAGGAATAGGAGCCGGCTGCAGGTCGGCAGCCGGCGGAGGAGCAGGAGCCGGGGGAGCCGGCGGGGGAATAGGAGCCGGTGGAGGAGCAGGAGCCGGGGGAGCCGGCGGAGGGTCAGAACCCTGTGGGAGAGCCGGCGAAGGAGCCGGAGACGGGGAAGCCGGCGGAGGGTCAGGGAGAGCCGGCGGAGGAACAGGGAGAGCCGGGACAGGCGAGGGCGCCGCTGAGGCCGGGACAGGCGAGGGCGCCGCTGAGGCCGGGACAGGCGAGGGCGCCGCTGAGGCCGGGACAGGCGAGGGCGCCGCTGAGGCCGGGACAGGCGAGGGCGCCGCTGAGGCCGGGACAGGCGAGGGCGCCGTGGGACGATGCGGGGGCTCCTGGGCAGGTGAAGGCGCTGCGGGACAAGGCGGCCAGTCAACCGCGGGCTCGGGCGGCGGCGGCCAGTCATCCGCGGCCTCGGGCGGCCAGTCAACCGCTGGCTCGGGCGGCGGCAACCAGTCATCCGCGGGCCCGGGCGGCGGCGGCCAGTCATCCGTGGGCCCGGGCGGCGGCGGCCAGTCATCCGCGGGCCCGGGCGGCGGCGGCCAGTCATCCGCGGGCCCGGGCGGCGGCCAGTCCACGGCGGGTCCTGGCGGCGGCGAAAACAGGGCAGCGGGAGGAGCTGGCGGCTGAGGCCACTGGGCAGCGGGTGGAGCTGGCGGCTGAGGCCACTGGGCAGCGGGAGGAGCTGGCGGCTGAGGCCACTGGGCAGCGGGTGGAGCTGGCGGCTGAGGCCACTGGGCAGCGGGTGGAGCTGGCGGCTGAAGCCACTGGGCAGCGGGAGGAGCTGGCGGCTGAGGCCACTGGGCAGCGGGAGGAGCTGGCGGCTGAGGCCACTGGGCAGCGGGAGGAGCTGGCGGCTGCGGCCACTGGGCAGCGGGAGGAGCTGGCGGCTGCGGCCACTGGGCAGCGGGAGGAGCTGGCGGCTGCGGCCACTGGGCAGCGGGGGGCGCTGGCGGCGCTGGCTGCGGCTCCCAGGCAGCGGGGAACGCTGGCTGCGGCTCCCAAGCAGCGGGGGGCGCTGGCTGCGGCTCCCAAGCAGCGGGGGACGCTGGCTGCGGCTCCCAAGCAGCGGGGGGCGCTGGCTGCGGCTCCCAAGCAGCGGGGGACGCTGGCTGCGGCTCCCAAGCAGCGGGGGGCGCTGGCTGCGGCTCCCAAGCAGCGGGGGGCGCTGGCTGCGGCTCCCAAGCAGCGGGGGGCGCTGGCGGCGCTGGCTGCGGCTCCCAGGCAGCGGGGGGCGCTGGCTGCGGCTCCCAGGCAGCGGGGGGCGCTGGCGGCGCTGGCTGCGGCTCCCAGGCAGCGGGGGACGCTGGCTGCGGCTCCCAAGCTGCGGGGGGCGCTGGCTGCGGCTCCCGAGCTGCGGGGGGCGCTGGCTGCGGCTCCCAGGCAGCGGGGGGCGCTGGCGGCGCTGGCTGCGGCTCCCAGGCAGCGGGGGGCGCTGGCTGCGGCTCCCAGGCAGCGGGGGGCGCTGGCGGCGCTGGCTGCGGCTCCCAGGCAGCGGGGGACGCTGGCTGCGGCTCCCAAGCTGCGGGGGGCGCTGGCTGCGGCTCCCAAGCAGCAGGGGGCGCTGGCTGCGGCTCCCAGGCAGCGGGGAGCGCTAGCTGCGGCTCCCAGGCAGCGGGGAGCGCTAGCTGCGGCTCCCAGGCAGCGGGGGGCGCTGGCTGCGGCTCCCAAGCAGCAGGGGGCGCTGGCTGCGGCTCCCTGGCAGCAGGGGAAGCAGGGCGCCGCGGGGTAGGCCGCGGGGTAGGCCGCGGGGTAGGCCGCGGGGTAGGCCGCGGGGTGGTAGCAGGCTGCGGAGTAGGGAGTGGGGCACGCCGACTGGACAGGGGACCACTCGTACCATCCAACCCGTGGCTGGTAGGAGGCACGGGCTGCTGCTTCCTCCTCTGGCCTCCCCTCCTACGGCCCGTCCTCTCCGTCCTCTGCATCTCCTGTAGGAGCTCCTTGACGACCCCCTCCTCCTGCCGGCTGAGGGGCTTGACACCACCCCACTGGTCCACGCCCCATAGCACCCCCCCAAAAAAGTCTTGGGGCGACCTCCGGGTTTGCGCCACCGGGGGGTCTTCCTCCACTCTCCCATACACCACATCCTCGTCGTCCGGGGAGAGGGAGTCAGCCCCCCAATCGCCTCTCCAGGCATACTCCCCTCTCAACGGGTGTACCGGAGGGGCGTAGCCGGAATAAGCGCAGAGACGCCGAGCTTCCTCCTCCGGCGTCTCTGGCTTCTCCCACAACCACAGGGAGTTGTCCCTGTGGCCATGGCGGGTCTTCCTCGTGCGTCTGCGGTTCCTTTTTTGGTGGTTCATTCTGTCACGGTCGTGGGGTGGAAAGGACAGAGGCGCAGACTGAAGGTCACAAGGGTAATCCATGTTTTATTCAAACAAAAGAAAGAAGGACTCCAACAAAACAAAAAGGCAGCAACCAGTGACGTGGGTATTCCTTACACAGGACAAACAAAACCAAAATGAACCACGCCTTGGGGCCTACAAACTAAACTTAAATAGGGTCCCCAATTGGAGGCAATGACTAACACCTGCCTCCAATTGGGGAAACCAAAAAAAGGAGTAGAGGTGGCTAAAGGCCACCTCCTGTCCTGTCCTGGCTATGCCCCGAGCCCAGCGCAGAGATGGCTAGGGGCACAGCCAGGACGTGACAAGTTGCAGTAAGATAACAACAAGATTTATCTCATTCTGTTATCCACTACCTCTTCCAGAACGGCAGACACCAGACCTGGGAAACCTTGTCCAAGTTGCATTGTTAAGTTACACACACACACACGCACACACATAAAAACACAGAAACACACACAGGTGGCTGTCAGTAATCCCTCCTTAAACTGTTCAGCCCCTTCTTTCCTCTCCTCCTCTTCTTCCTTTCTTCTCCTGTTTTTTCGCTGTTCTTTTCCAGCTCCGATGACGCACTCTCACATAATGAACCTGTTAAGAGGAGTCCGATGTGTGCTCGTTGGGCTCGCTGGCCTGGCAGCGAGTAAGGTGACACCTCGCCCTGGCACTATATTTACAATGCCCCACTTTCAGACGCGGCCTATTAATAGCGCCTGGGCTCTATTCTCAGTCCGCGAGACACGATCACACTGCCACACACACACACCAGCATCATGTGGCACAGCGCATTCGAGACACCACAGGCCGCCAAAAGAGGGTCACACCCCGATGTACGGTACACCCCGATGTACGGGACATTCCCTTCCCCTTCATGCCCCCCCCCCCACCAGTTCTTCCCCTGTCCTACCCATGTGATACAAAAGTCTCACCAGTCATTTTTGTGTTGTTTTATTTAGTATATACATAACATTGTGAGTTCGTTGACTGATTGGGTCCGAAAATGTACGTTTATAGGAAACATGGGTATTTTGTGAGGGAAATGGAGCGGCGGGAGAACTTAACAGTTAGACTGTCACTCTGGCACAGCCAGAAGAGGACTGGTCACATCAGAGTCCTGCTTTTCTCCAGGTTCAGACCCTAGAGTTTTTCCTAGCTACTGTCCATCAGTTACTTGCTGTTGCTCTTTGGATTTCAGGCTGGGTATCTGTATGGGTACTTGGTGACAACTGCTGCTATAAAAAGTCTTTATGAAATATGTTTGATTGATCTGACAAGTGTCTGGAGGCTTGCTAGATCTAATCCTTGGGAGGATTTCAATTATTTGATTCCCCTACTGTTTACTGTTGACAATTCACATTGTCCCCCTCCCAGAATGGAAAAAAACGTGCCATGTCCCTAGACAACATCCTGTCGCTCTCTTTCTCATTACTTGTTCATGCTCTAAGACCTCTGTAGACTACAACATTACCTCACATATTGTGGCTCCAAAACTAAATCGGGAACTTCTCAGCTCACATCGGACAATTGCAACTGAGTGTGCCAAAAAACCAGCAACTTACCCAGAATGCCACGGACCACTTGGTGTTCAACCTACCCATGTTCTTCCATGTCAATATGTACACTTCCAGGCTTTCAGTCAAAGCTGGCATCCACTACAAGACCATGGGGCTTGCCTATAAAGCAGTAAGTGGAACTTCTCACTCAAGCAAATTTTTCTGCCTTCTTTGGTCTCAATGAGAAACTAGCTCCCACTCAGATCAATGCACACTCTTTCTCCTTTCACCCCAAAGTTTTAACTTGCCCATTTTCAGAAAACTTCTGAAAACCCTACCTTTTCAAAGATGACCTAACAGTACTCCAGAGTATTCCCCCTTAACCCTAAAATCTCGCAAACGGACATCTCTGGTCATTGACATGGAAATGATAGAAGAGAATGTGTTATTGAAAGAGGAGAAGCGGACCTAGGGTTTAACCTAAGGGAGCGCCTGATATGCCCAACCCTGAGTAGGGGTGAGGAGGATCTGATGTTTTAATGTCAAAGGCAGCTGATAGATCCACCAGAGTGAGTCCGCTTGGGCACATGAAGATAGTGGTCTCAGTTGAACAGTTTGAACCCTTACTTGTTAGGGTCGAGGAGATCGCTCTAATGGAGCATGATGGAATCCTAGTCAGAATCACCTTTATTTGCTAAGTACATACCCAGACATTCACTTGTAATGTGGCTGCTAACAACGAGTTCAACACCTTGAACTCGTTGTTGTGTGGCAGGGCGCATTATCCTGCTGAACGAGGCCAATGCCGTCAGGTAATACCGTTGCCATGAATAGAGTGCACATGGGCTGCAACAATGCTCAGGTAGGTGGTAGGTGTCAGAGTAACATCCACATGAATGGCAGGACCCAAGGTTTCCCAGCAGAACATCGCCCAAAGCATCACACTGCCTCCGCCGGCTTGCCTCCTTCCACGTGATGTAAAAGGAAACGTGACTCATCAGTCCAGTTCTTCCATTGCTCTGAGGTCCATTTCTGAGGCTCATGTGCCCATTGTAGGCGCTTTCGGCAGTGGACAGGGGTCAGCATGGGCACCCTGACTTGTCTGCGGCTACGCATCTCCGTATGCATCAAACTGCAATGCACTGTGTGTTCTGACACCTTTCTATCAGTACCAGCATTAACTTTTTCAGCAATTTGAGCTACATTAGCTCGTCTGTTGGATTGAACCACACGGTCAGCCTTTGTTCCCCACGTGCATCAATGAGTTTTGGCCACACATGACCTTGTCGCCGGCTCAGCACTTCCTTAGACCACTTTTGATAGGTACTGACCACTGCAGACCGGGAAAACCCCACAAGGGCTGTAGCTTTTGAGCCAGTCATCTAGCCATCACAATTTGGCCGTTGTCAAAGTCGTTCAGATCCTTACTCTTGCCCATTTTTCCTGCTTCTCACACATGAAATTTGAGGACAGAATGTTCGCTTGCTGCATAATATATCCCACCCACTGACAGGTGCCATGATAACAAGATTAACAGTGTTATTCACTTCACCTGTCAGTGGACATAATGTTATGGCCCATTGGTGTATATGGGTGGTTGACATATAAGCCTAAAAAACTTTATATATTTTTATTTTATTTTAATATAAAGCCTTTTTGGTCACAATTCTGAAAATCACACCAAATGATGAACCACAACACACTATAATCTGTCAATGCAAAAACGTGTATTATATGCATTGATCACTCAAAAAAGATTGTTTAAGAACAATCACACAAAGGTGTGAAACATTGTGCCACTAAACATTGTATAGCACTTTGTTATCGGACACAGGACTAGTGAAGAACCATATTTCTAATGGGGAACACACTAATAAAGAATTGTATCACAAGTAATTGTTTACAGTTAAGTTGGTTGAATATTAACTACTGGTAAGTGTTGATTAAGTATTACTGGTAAGTATTACCCCTACGTAAACCAGTCATATAAACAAGGTTAGGTTAGTAATGAGTAAGTATGACAGATGGTGTAGGTACAGTCTTCTTCAATGGGCACAAATATAAAATAATAGACTGAGGTCAGCTAAAAGAATACAATTAATAACCCTCGGTTTACCAAGGCCAGCCAGGCTATAAGCCTAGTTCACTTCTTTTCATTTGATGATAAACAAAATAAAGTTTTAAAAATGACAATGACATCTTAGCTATTAGTTGTAAAATACAATAATAAAATGTTAGCTCAAATTAATAATTGTTCTGTGTAGGAAATTAGGATAATTCAGTTCATATCACATGGTTTGACGAATGGATCATATGACGTGGCATGCAAAACCTGTCACACTATATGATATTGTGTCACACCATATGAGGTTTCATGCACTTAGCATGGGTCCAGGAGAGGTTGGGAATGTGAGGATGGGATAAGAGGGAGACAGAGAGAGTTATGTCTTAAAAAGAGGTTATGAGACAGAGGGGTGAGTGTGGGATGAGTGGGATGGAAGGAGTGAGATGGATGAGAGGGGTAGGAGAGGTGAGAGGGATGAGAGGGGTAGGAGAGGTGAGAGGGATGAGAGGGGTGGAAGGGGTGAGAGGGATGAGAGGGGTAGGAGAGGTGAGAGGGGTGGAAGGGGTGAGAGGGATGAGAGGGATGAGAGGGGGGAATGGGTGAGCGGGATGAGAGGGGTAGGAGAGGTGAGAGGGGTGGAAGGGGTGAGAGGGATGAGAGGGATGAGAGGGGGGAATGGGTGAGCGGGATGAGAGGGGTAGGAGAGGTGAGAGGGATGAGAGGGATGAGAGGGGTGCAAGGGGTCAGAGGGGTTGGGAGAGGTGAGAGGGATGAGAGGGATGAGAGGGGTAGGAGAGGTGAGAGGGATGAGAGGGATGAGAGGGGTGCGAGGGGTGAGTTGGGTACAAATGGATGAGAAGTTCAATAAGGAACAGTTTTTAGAAGGCAGACGAGGTTTGACACAGTGAACAGGAACACTGGGTTCTTGGTGACTTGGGACTATAACACAATCTGGAGAGAAGAAGAGGTGGAGTGAAGGAAGAGAAGAAGAGAAAGAGAGAGTAGAAGAGAAGAAGCTTTGCTGTGGCACCTGATCACATTGTTTAATTTAATATTTAACTGTTAACTGTCTAAACCGCTACAGAACCAAAGACACTCTTCACGGTCTCTTCTCAAGTTACAGGTGTCTTGGTAGGGAGTCTATTGCAGTCTCAATACTGCCCCCTTTGGACACACACACATACCACACATATCATCATGGGTCCTTCTGGATAAAATTAGTACGCTTGCCTCCCTTGAGCCATCGGTTTTACACAGAACCATAGATGTCACACATCACATACTGCCAACAATGATTTGTGTGCGTGTGTGTACAGTTCATTCTAATGTATGTGTGTGTTAGTCTGTGTGGGTGCATGTTTGTGAGTGTGTGTACCCTTGTTTTGTTTTTACCTGCGGCAGAGTGACAAGGTCATGAGTGTGTTTAGCCAACAGCGTGTTCATGTCAGCAAAGGAGACCTCTGTTAACCCTCAGTGGCACTGCTTGCTGTGTGTGTGTGTGCGTGTTAGTGTGTTTTTTTTGTATGTTTTTGCTTTGCCTTCATCCAGCATTGTCCCCAAACACACGCATGCAGCGCCAGGGACACAGGACAGCATGCTATCTCCTGACTCAGCGTAGCTCCACACAGCCATGGAAGAGACTGACCAGGAAGAGACAGAGCAGGAAAAGACAGACCAGGAAGAGACAGACCAGGTGGAAAGAGTCCTGGAAGAGACTGACCAAGAAAAGACCAGGAAGAGACAAACCAGGTGGAAAGAGTCCTGGAAGAGACTGACCAAGAAAAGACCAGGAAGAGACAGACCAGGTGGAGACAGACCAGGCGGAAACAGACCTGGAAAAGACTGACCAGGAAGAGACAGACCAGGAAGAGACAGACACCGAGGAGACATACCAGGTGGAAACAGATCAGGAAGAGACAGACCACAGCACAGCAGGACAGAGTCTTCACACATTACAGCCCTGTGGTGGTGGGAGGTGTGACAGCGTCACAACTGTTTCCCCTCTGTGATGTTGTACGCATACACACACAAACTCCTCTCTGACAATGTCACAACAAAGCAGTTAGAAGGAGGGGGAACAACGTCAGATAACATACCATGGGGACAGCCCCCATCTGCCACTCTGTCTCACTCTGTCTCTCTCTCTTTGTCTCTCTCTCTCCCTGTCTATGTTTCTCTCTTTCTGTATCTTTCTGCGTCTCCCTTTCCTTCTGAGCTTTGTTCCCTCCGTTGCGGCTCAGTGACAGGCTACTGGGGACAAGCCTGGCCGGTTTCCCAGCCATCCCCCTGGGATCACAGTCCAGCTGTGGCAGCTCTGCCTTGCCTGGAACCAGATGTACGCAACACAGCCCTGACCGTAACCAAGTGACATCATAGCCCTGACCAACACACACGCGTATACGTAATAAAGACCCTGCCAACCCACAGACACACACTGTACCTCCACACTGACATCACAGACAGATGATGGACACTCACAGACGACATTTCAGTTGTGCATCTCAGGGTTTTGCTCATCTGTGGGGAGCAATGGGAATCTTTTGGATTTTTTCCATTACAGCTTGACACAGGCTCACAGGAAGACAGGGGCTCTGCTTGCATAGACATACACACACACACACACACATCTGCATTGAGATAGATGTATAGTTGAACAGACTGAGAGACTGACTGATGTAAAACGTGCTAATATCATGTCAATAGCTGTTAACCCCCGGATTTGAGAGAGTAGGAGAGCAGAGGTGCTAGTGTCTCCATCCATCATTCCTCTGTGACTCAGGCTGTGACTCTCAGGCTGTGTATCTGACTCCGGTGTTCCAGTGTGGTGTGACTCTCAGGCTGTGTATCTGACCCCGGTGTTCCAGTGTGGTGTGACTCTCAGGCTGTGTATCTGACTCCGGTGTTCCAGTGTGGGGTGACTCTCAGGCTGTGTATCTGACTCTGGTGTTCCAGTGTGGTGTGACTCTCAGGCTGTGTATCTGACTCCGGTGTTCCAGTGTGGTGTGACTCTCAGGCTGTGTATCTGACTCCGGTGTTCCAGTGTGGTGTGACTCTCAGGCAGTGTATCTGACCCCAGTGTTCCAGTGTGGTGTGACTCTCAGGCTGTGTATCTGACTCCTGTGTTCCAGTGTGGTGTGACTCTCAGGCTGTGTATCTGACTCCTGTGTTCCAGTGTGGTGTGACTCTCAGGCAGTGTATCTGACTCCGGTGTTCCAGTGTGGTGTGACTCTCAGGCTGTGTATCTGACTCCGGTGTTCCAGTGTGGGGTGACTCTCAGGCAGTGTATCTGACCCCGGTGTTCCAGTGTGGTGTGACTCTCAGGCAGTGTATCTGACTCCGGTGTCCCAGTGTGGTGTGACTCTCAGGCTGTGTATCTGACTCCGGTGTTCCAGTGTGGTGTTTATCCATGTAGCAGATGCATATTTCATGTTCCTGGGAGAGAGAAGCGCGAGGCGAGGATCCAGGGTCTGGGAGCATGCATGGATAATCCCAGGTCTGTCGCTACGATGTTTGGCACGCTGCGCCAGTTTTCCACATGGAGGACCACGGAGTAGAGTAACAACAGGGGGATAAGTGGAGGGCGGGGGGTATTGGGGGGGGTGTCAAGGAGGAGGAGGAAGAGGAGAGGGAAGACCAGCCGGCTGTGTCGCTGCTACCTTCAGGGCTGACCTGTGTGTCTGAGGGATGAGCAGGCGTGGAGAGGCTTTGCGGTATCAGAGCATGTTTCTGGCCGCCCTGAAAAGTCCTGCTACGAGCGGGAGTGTGCAGGTTGTTTGGCTGAGTGTGTGTCAACCAGTGATCTGCTAGCTTGTGTGTGTATGTATGTTAAGCAGTGAGTGTTTGTAATGCTGGCTTGTTTTCTCATTATTCCGGGTTGCAAACAGATCTCCAGATGTACCACCATGCCAGCTCAGACCCTTTGGCAGTCAGTCCCCTGGCCCATCAAGTGTTTTTGCGTAGGGGTGACAGAAAAATGGAATGTCTCTTCACCTGCTCCCACTGAATCTTCCTATGTCTTTTTCTGTCTAGATACTACACCCTACATACAACACCCTAAACATTACACCCTACACTCCAGACACTACCATCTACATCAGTGTTTCTCAACCCTGCTCCTGGGTGCCCCCCTGCCCTGCATGTTTTAGATCTGTCCCTGCTCAAACATACCTGATGTAGCTCATGAAAGACTTGATAATGAGCTGATCATTTCAATCAGCTGAGACAGAGCAGGGACAGATCTAAAGCATGCAGGGTTGAGAAATATTGCTCTAGATAATAAACATTAAATACAAGGCAAAATCTATATATATAATGCAAAATCTCGAATCAATAAAAAAATATTATTCGGAATTTCAATGTTAAATGTTATTATCACTACCATTTTAAGGTTAATTGGTTTTGTAAACAGCTTGTTTTAGGGAATACGGAAATATTATGGTTAGGTTAGGTTTAGGACAGGTGTCTTCTTTGACTCTACTGCGTGGAGATGCAAATGACAGTGACAGATCATTGGCTATTGTGAACTCCCCCACCGCAAACACCCTCTTGTAGATTACATCCGCTTTACGTCCTACAGCAGAGAGAAGACAGAAAGAACGTTGACATTGTAAATGTGCAGGTCATGCTGGGGTCACAAGATTTCTCTGGTGGGAATGAGTGTAGGCTTCAACATTTTAGGGCCTTTTGGTTACTGACCCAACATTCCAATCAACGGGCAGCCTACCGCCCAGGGTTACTGGGGATGCAGTTGTTATGTAAAAAAAGAACATGCCACCCGGATTTTACCAGGTAAGCTGACTGTGAACACATTATATTTGGCAGCAATGACATGGGAGCAAATGGGGTTAACTGTTGAGATCATACACTCAGCATGGTGAACACCTAGAATGCAGAGCGTTCAGCTGAGTGAGGGAAACGTAGCAGATTCCTTCAGGTTATTGGCCCCGAGCCATTAACCAAAGTCACAGAGAAATGGGCTTGAAGTTTAAGGACTGTGTCTGCTCTACAGTGTAAGTTATGCCTGGGGAAAATGTAACATGATCCCCCTATTCAAATGGCCCCTCTAACACTGTTCTTAAGAATGTATCTCACCTTGTCTAAACATGACCTGCACAATCTTTCAGCTATCTGGACTTCTGAGGAAAAGGTGGAATTAACTGCCATGTAAACTTCCTGTCTTTCTCTGCAACCACGACTCTCAGACCAATGGATGTCTCGCAAATTTGGTCTTCCACCCACCACAGACTTTAATAGGGATGGGACTGTCCGAATGTTATATTTTTAGCTTATTGAATGCCTAAACTAGCGCCCTCTTGGTAACATAATCTTTTACCATTGGGGCTGTTCCCAACATCAGTTGCCAATAGATTCTGCATGCACGAAGGCTCAACAACACTCAAGTTGCTCTTATTTTAATGATATACTCCAATCATCCCAGTTTCAACTGCACATACAATCTCTTCTGTTTACTATTTGGCAGTGCAATATGTATGACATATCCTTGTTTTTCTCACCACACTTTCAGCTATCTGGGTGAGATATCTATTGGATTGATTACCCAAAAGGGGAGTATGAAAAAAAAAATTCAAAATTAACTAAATGTTTATCCAATATGGGGTGTCGCACATGCAAATAATGTGCATGTAAAAAACAAAACAAACACTTCTACACAGAGCAAATAATGAACTTAACATATCATCCTCTCCAGACCAGTTAGTCACGTTGAAGACAAGTCTCTTCCAGTTGTCATAGGATGTAATTTACAAATATTTTATATATTTTTGGTTATTTGAATTCGTAATGTAGTTTCTAAACATTTAAATGTTTTTTGCTGTTGAATATAATAAGTAAAAAATGGAATACTGGAAAATCTGGTACATGCACCTATGTTGGTTTTTTCAAAATCAGCGATGATCGTTGAAGTAGTCCAGCCTACAGAACAAACCAATGGACCGCTTCAACTGCTGTAACATTCCCAGTAACAGGCAGAACTGAAATGTATTTGTAGAAAATAAAAGAACGTTGTTGAGGCTTTTTGGGTTGAAATTTGTCCGGGCTTTTTGAGTTATACCTTGAGTATAGTAGTTTGACGATGATCAAATTAAGATAATGTGTCTGTATTACCAACTCCAAAGACCATACCCTGAAATGTTGAGTGAGTTGGAAGCTTTCTATGTTGGTGACAAAAGAAGATGAGCATTTTTACAATAATTAATTAATAGTAAGCTGCAAAATATGATGATCAACCTACAATCAACTTGGAACAAGCCTGTTTGCAGGCAGCAGGTGGAATACCACTTCACTGCAGGAATGACATGACTGAACAAGAGCAATACAGAGGGAGACAGAAAGAGAAAGAGGGATAGATGAGGAGGAGAGGTGTATGGATGGAAGAATAAGGGAATGAGGGGGAGAGTAACAGAAGAGCGGTGCCAGCGGAGGACAGGTTATATCAGTGCTGGTTGAATCTCAGCATTGATCTCATGAATAATAGAATCTCTGTGGTGTTGTGATGTAATGAGAAGTGACATCTACTTCAAAGTACCGGCCCTCTACACACACGCACGCACATGCACACATAGAAGAGTGCGTGTATATATGTGTGTGTGTGTGTGTTTGTGTGTCTGTGTGTGTGTTTCTAACCTCGGGCGACTTTAAGTTCCCATGCAGTCTTTGTAATTATATTTTTAAACCATGACCGTGTGTCTAATAATTGAATATGTTTTGTTATGTAACAGAATAAACTCCAACATCTTTTCATCAAGTATTCACCTGAGCCACATCCAGGTATGGAATTCTTTGGGAAGATTATCCATGACTCACCATTCCAAGATAAACTGTTAATGGTCCGTTCACTGGTAAAGAGACGATGTCACAAGATTTAAAATCAGAAGAAGCACTGAAGCCAGTTCCCAATATCTGCCTTTACCATCATCAGTATGGAAAATTACTAGATCCTCTCCAGATCAAATTGGCCAAATGCTGTCTAATCAATCAATACTAAAAATATGATTTTCATATTTTCTTGATCAGTTCAACACTATAATTTTTAAAAAAGGAATTTCAGCCGTTTGAGATGGGATGCAAGTTCATATTTTTACATCTGTTAATGCAGACATGACCATTAATGCAGACATGACCATTTCATAGGCCTAATGAGGCTTAGGGAAATAATTATTTAATATATATTTTAGAATTTACTAGTTCTTAACATTTTGTTTTTTTAAAGAATGCAACAAGAGAGCATTGCATTTTGGGCTCTATTTGGAAGGACTATGAATAGACTAAGGGACTCATTTTATTGAAATACAATTCTGTTTTAACTACAAGGGTATTTTCAATGTTTTCAAAGTTCCACAACCTTACTTATTGACAGTCATACAATTGGACAATTATCACATTTGTCAAAACAGTTTATGACAACAAATACATTACATAAATATACTTAGGATCCAAGTAAAAATAAATGCTTTCAGTAATACATATCAGAACATTTGCTAGTTTCATTTATATTTGTGTTTGCCTGTTAATTGTGTTTATATGTGCAACATTTACCAACATACTTACAAATACAACCCAAGCACAAAGGCACATGGTGTACATAATGTAATCTATGGCATTAAATGATGTCTAGTTAATTGGGAAATGTATTAGGACCTCTTTAACTGTCAACAGGCTTTTCGTTGCTGAGCACAGAACAAAACAAATCTACGAAACAAGCTTCATTACACTGAATATTATGTTGTAATTGCAGTAACTTTGGGCTCATGATTTTGCCATCTAGAAAGTAGAAGTGAATAATAATAATTTCCTCAAGTCTTTTCACTAATATAGCTTTTGCCTAGACTGGGGGAATTCCACTCTTACCTACAAGGTTCTGAGCCTGCTGGTGTTCTCCTCATCATTAATTGCTCCCACCTATAGTAGAGTGCCAGGTCTTAATAAGTAGTTGATGTTATAGGATGTATGTAAAACTTTAAAAAAAATGTGCCAAGGAATGTGTTTCTTATGAACCTTTTTAATATACTTTAATACATGACTTACTATATATATATATATATATATATATATATATATATATATATATATATATATATATACACTCACCTAAAGGATTATTAGAAACACCATACTAACACTGTGTTTGACCCCCTTTTGCCTTCAGAACTGCCTTAATTCTACGTGGCATTGATTCAACAAGGTGCTGAAAGCATTCTTTAGAAATGTTGGCCCATATTGATAGGATTGCATCTTGCAGTTGATGGAGATTTGTGGGATGCACATCCAGGGCACGAAGCTCCCGTTCCACCACATCCCAAATATGCTCTATTGGGTTGAGATCTGGTGACTGTGGGGGCCATTTCAGTACAGTGAACTCATTGTCATGTTCAAGAAACCAATTTGAAATGATTCGAGCTTTGTGACATGGTGCATTATCCTGCTGGAAGTAGCCATCAGAGGATGGGTGCATGGTGCTCATAAAGGGATGGACATGGTCAGAAAAAATGCTCAGGTAGGCCGTGGCATTTAAACCATGCCCAATTGGCACTAAGGGGCCTAAAGTGTGCCAAGAAAACATCCCCCACACCATTACACCACCACCATCAGCCTGCACAGTGGTAACAAGGCATGATGTATCCATGTTCTCATTCTGTTTACGCCAAATTCCATCTGAATGTCTCAACAGAAATCGAGACTCATCAGACCAGGCAACATTCTTCCAGTCTTCAACTGTCCGATTTTGGTGAGCTCGTGCAAATTGTAACCTCTTTTTCCTTTTTGTAGTGGAGATGAGTGGTACCCGGTGGGGTCTTCTGCTGTTGTAGCCCATCCGCCTCAAGGTTGTGCGTGTTGTGGCTTCACAAATGCTTTGCTGCATACCTTGGTTGTAACGAGTGGTTATTTCAGTCAAAGTTGCTCTTCTATCAGCTTGAATCAGTCGGCCCATTCTCCTCTGACCTCTAGCATCAACAAGGCATTTTCGCCCACAGGACTGCCGCATACTGGATGTTTTTCCCTTTTCACACCATTCTTTGTAAACCCTAGAAATGGTTGTGCGTGAAAATCCCAGTAACTGAGCAGATCGTGAAATACTCAGAGCGGCCCGTCTGGCACCAACTACCATGCCACGCTCAAAATTGCTTAAATCACCTTTCTTTCCCATTCTAACATTCAGTTTGGAGTTCAGGAGATTGTCTTCACCAGGACCACACCCCTAGATGCACTGAAGCAACTGCCATGTGATTGGTTGATTAGATAATTGCATTAATAAGAAATTGAACAGGTGTTCCTAATAATCCTTTAGGTGAGTGTATATATATGTGAATGTATCTGGACATTTTGTTTGTAAATATATTACTTAGAATATGTTTTGTATGTCCCTATTGTTAAGCGTCTTTGGGTCATTGAAAAGCGCTATATAAATCCCATGTATTATTATTATTATTATTATTATTGTGATGGTGCGGTGAGTAGCAGCGCCACCGTGCCATATATTGTCAAGTTCCCAAATCACACGAACACATCCCGGACTGTCACATGTCTCCAATCTTTCACACCAGGTCCCAATTGACATCATTTGTATTGTGTTTAAATGTTTCCCCTCTGCTCCCCACATTGTGGGTCATTGTTGCTGTTTTGCCTGTGAGTGTTGTTGATGTACTGTTTGAATGTTCGCTGTCAAGACGCGTTGTCGCGCACTTTATTTTCATTCAGTAGATTAGTTATCGTTTTCCGTTCGTGTTTGGTTTGTTTGTTGTTTATTAAAACCCACGAACGCGATATATGCCTGCGCCTGGTTCCTTGCCAACACTACACCACAAGAACATCGTTACACCTATTTTGTCTTGTTTATCCATCATTGGAATGTCCACAATTTTGTTATTTTGACATGTTGTGGAAATATCTAGAAAAATAAGGTTTTTGACTGCAATAGGCCTTTTAACTTAAATCTACACAATCAAACTCCCTGGTTCATCAAAGCAAACCCACAAGTTGAAAATCAAAGCATTAATAGCAATCCTAAGCTCCATGTTCCTGTTAAATCAAAGTTTTTTCTGTTCGACAACAAATCACAGAATAGCACAGTAACTACCTCATGAATATGCAAAGGGTCATTCATTTATAACGAGCTGCCTGCTAACCAGAAGAGTTCCTCTGTTTCTCACTGTTTCATAGCACCTCAATTATACATATACACGCGTCTCATGTCTGTTTCCCTTCATCAATCATTCACAGTGATGAATCTCAGAATTTGCATGTTGGCACTTTTCTCCCCATGCAGTTTCTCACAAAAAAAAATGTACTCCTTTATTTATTAATTAATTAAAAAGTGGGACAAAATAGAGCATGAGAGAACAGGTGAGGTTTTATCTCTACATTCATCAATCCACCACACTCCACACACTGTATCCCATCAGATTGCACAGGGTATGGGATAGAGCTGTCAAAGAGCAGTCAAAGCAAGCAATCAGTCAGTCTCTCTGTCCATGGGACAAAGATTCCTGAAATACCATACTGATCCCCTGGAACTCTTACCAGGCATATGCACACGGATAGGATCTGGAGAAGGTCTGTATGGAGGAGTGGGCCAAAATTCCTGCTGCAGTGTGTGCAAACCTGGTCAAGAACTACAGGAAACATATGATCTCTGTAATTGCAAACAAACATTTCTGTACCAAATATTAAGTTATGCTTTTCTGATGTATCAAATACTTATGTCATGCAATGAAATGCAAATTAATTACTTAAAATACATACAATACAATCACATACAATGTGATTTTCTGGATTTTTGTTTTAGATTCCGTCACTCACAGTTGAAGAGTACCTATGATAAAATTACAGACTTCTACATGCTTTGTAAGTGGGAAAACCTGCAAAATTGTCAAGGGGGAAACAAGACTGTCATGTTACATACACATCAGAACATACCTCGCCAATCACCAGACTTACCTTAAAATAGTTTATACATCGTAGAAAATCAGTGCCAAAATTAGCCAATCTACTGCTAGCTGTTTTGCCGGTGAAAAAGGTCTAGATCTAGTTGACTGTAATATGTGTACTATAGGGGAGTGGTGAGCTGTTCTAGGCCCACTGGATCGCGTGCAACTAAAACTTGCTGCGGTTGGATAAAACTGGTTGGATCACTAGAAAGAAAAGAAATTTGAGTAATGTAGTGCAGAGAGTTTTGATATTTTTGGCAACATGACCAACTGACAAGAGGAGGATGTGTCAGTTAAATGGGCTCTTATAACTTATGCCCAACAGAGCTCGGTCCTAGGACCTCTCCTATTATCTCTATACACAAGTTATTTGGCTCCATCATGTTCTCACGTGGTCTCTCCCATCTTCTATGATTTCTCCTATCACTGCTACCTCTTCTAATGCCCGTACATCTCTGCTTAGATTTCAGCAAATCACCCCAAGTTCAATCTTGAAAAGAACGAGCTGCTCTTTCTCTGTGAAGGGAGTTTCTTTTGCGTCAAGTCCTATCCATCAGAGTTGACAGCTTTACTGTGTCACCCTTCCAGAGAGCAACAAATCTTAGTGTGACCTTGGACAGTTACCTGCCATTCTCCACAAACGGGTCATGATGCACTCTGATATTGTATAAATCAACTTGATTGCATGTAGAGAACATACCCCACTTTTTCATCATGCACTGTTACCTACAACCACTGTTTCAGATTTTCATTTTTATTCGTAACAAGTTCTTCAAATAATAGACTTCTAAAACCTAGTTTAGATATTAGATAACAGAATAAAACAAGGCTGCAAATATTTGATTTGCAACATTTCTCACAATGCTAACGATTTTTTTAAAGATCGGCCATGTCTCTCACAAATTGCCCATTGTCAGTTGTTTCTACTATTTTTACGAGAGGAAAAATACAGAGGAAAAAGGAACAGACATTCAAACAATAGTATACAATCACGTGTCCAGGATGACATGGGACATCACTGTGCCACTAGAGAAGAGGTGGCAATCCTCACAGTCCATTCTGTGCCACCTGAATGTCTCAGCAGCATCATCAATATCTCAGATATTAGCTGCCCAATAGTAAGATATACAAATTGAGAGAATTTGATTTACAATGTATTATTTTTAACCTATCCTCTAGGTTTTATAATCCCAGATTAAGGTCCACAGCCTTGGAGAGTAAATTATGATAAAGATTTGACTGAGTTTAAAAACCAGGTTTGTGATGGAAATTATGCCAGTTACCCACAAAAGTAATCTATTGGTGAAAGTCTTTGCTTTGCTATTGAAAGTATTTGCTATTGCTACATCATCATTGTAATGAGGTCATGAAAGGGATTTTCTGAGTCAAGTTTGTTTCATTGAAAATGTGTGATTACTCCTATATTATTTCATATTTAGGATTTAGATAACATTTCCAATGTCTGATTTATATTCTTGAATGTGTTTTGTACTTGTCTAACTACTGTGTATTTTACAGGTTTAGAGCAGTTTTTCCATTTGTCAGTGTTTGTATCAAGAATACCGTAGTAGTAGTAAAAGGCTTCATAAAAAAAAGCCAGCATTACCATATAGCTTTGGAAATTGTGGCCATCACTGAATTGGTGGCAGAAATGTTGCTATATACTGTATGCCCAGGTATAGATTTAATGTTCTGGGACAATTCACTTGTTCATACGTAGGCCTCACAAAAACGTTTTTTAACCGTTATTTTACCCTGTGTGTACTAAGAACACATTCTTATTTTAAATAAGGTTAATTGTTTTGCACAGGGAAAGAACATCAGTGGTTGTCACCTAAATCAAGGTAAACACTGAATTATAACTGTACTGGTACCTTATATTAAATTAAGAACTTGGTTCAGGAATGTTTAACTGACATAAACCTGCAGAACTTGCTAATTTCATAAGAAACCAAGCAGCTGGATCTTATCCAAATATTATCACCTTCAAAATCATACATTTCAGTTTCATAACATCTTGGCACCTGGCCAAGAAAATAGCCGTACAACAAGGCAGGAATAGAGAAAGAGGGACAGAAAGTTAATTAAAAAAGGGAGAGTGAATGATTGACAGAGAGTTTGCAACATTCCTAAAAGGAAGGTAATGATATGCTGCTTGACAGTTAAGTTAAACCAGGTTAGACCAACCCAATCTGACCCAGTTTGACAGGAGTGGATTAGTCCTTTACTGCTCCGGAACAGTCAGGGTGTGTAATAACTATAAGCATGACGTAGGCAAAACAAACTGAAGTGCGTGTTCAAAAGCAGATTACCTTTAAAGTAATTAAAAGCAATCAAGTAGAGGGTTTAAGGTGTGTGTGTATGTGTGTGTATGTGTGTGTGTATGTGTGTGTATGTGTGAACAAGTGTGCTACGTCCCAGGGGCACCCACTCCCTAAGCCGTGCCTGCCCACTGCCTCTGACGTCACAGCAGAAAAAGAGGGACACCCTCAACCTTCCCCTCTTCATCATTCACATGCCACTGATATCAAGGCTAATACCAGAGATATGTCTGACCGGTCTGTGTGTTAGTGTGTGTGTGTGTGTACATGTGTGTGTGTACATTTTTGTGGCGTGTGTGTGTGTGTGTATAATTACATCATTACATGTTCGGTACATTCATAACAGTACATGAATTACAGTACATTGGGGCAGTGTGAGTGTGTGTTTATGTACATGTGTGTGTATACATTTTTGTGGCACGTGTGTGTGTATAATTAGATAATTACATGTTGGGAAAGTTCTTCATAACAGTACATGATTGACTGTACATTGACTGTGTGTGTGTTGTGCCAGGGTGACTTCTAGCTATCACACTGAGGGACTCCACTGTATGGCCCCACTCCACTCCATCGTCCCTCTGCTCACAAGGAGTGGAAAATCCAGTCCCTAAATATACCTCTCTTATACATACACCATCACACACACAGAATCACACACTCACACACGCTCAACCAACTTCTTTAATATTAGAAAGCACAAGACCGACACCTGAGCCCTTCAGCAGAGAGGAGTGTAACCCCCCGCCTCCACCCTGGAGAGGGGGTCTAATTTGGGCTGGTGTGACCCTGGGGGTCTAGTCTGGTCTGCTCCCTGTCAGTAAGAGAGAAAGGGAGAAAAGGACACACACCTATGTCCCCACAGTCCAGTTGGTGTCCATGCTTGCCCCAGTCACACAGGTCATCTCAGGGTGGGATAAGCTGCCACACTATTAATAGGAGGGACATGATGTTGGACTACTATTATCACTACTACTATTATTACTAGTAGGGACATGATGTTGGACTACTATTATCACTACTACTATTATTACTAGTAGGGACATGATGTTGGACTACTATTATCACTACTACTATTATTACTAGTAGGGACATGATGTTGGACTACTATTATCACTACTACTATTATTACTAGTAGGGACATGATGTTGGACTACTATTATCACTACTACTATTATTACTAGTAGGGACATGATGTTGGACTACTATTATCACTACTACTATGATTACTAGTAGGGACATGATGTTGGACTACTATTATCACTACTACTATTATTACTAGTAGAGACATGATGTTGGACTACTACTACTATTACTGTGGTAGTATTTGTAGTAGGGGACATGATGTTGGACTACTACTAATATTACTGTGGTAGTATTTGTGGTAGGGGACATGATGTTGGACTTCTACTACTATTACTGTGGTAGTATTTGTAGTAGGGGACATGATGTTGGAGTTCTACTACTATTACTGTGGTAGCATTTGTAGTAGGGGACATGATGTTGGACTACTACTAACATTACTGTGGTAGTATTTGTGGTAGGGGACATGATGTTGGACTACTACTATTATTACTGTGGTAGTATTTGTGGTAGGGGACATGAGGTACATGGGCCAGAGCCTGTCACAGGAAAACAAAAAAGCTGTAAGAAAAGATTGACAAGCCAAATACATAGTATTTCGTTCTGAAATAGAAGCCTTTTACAGAGTGCTGATCTAGGCTGCTGCTGTTCTGAGTAGGCTGAACAACAGCAGTTGTCAGACAGCTGAGTGGGTGTGTGTGTGTCTGGGTTTTTGCCAGCTGGATGCTCCTTATTCTACTCGTGTTTCTTGGACCCTCCAGCAGACAAATAAGACTCACAGAGCAGGAGCAGACCAGGGGGCAGTGGGATATACACACAAACACTCACACAAACGCACAGACAACACTCACAAACACACACAAAACTCACAGACACACGCACTGCCCCCAGCCAGCCTATATCTACCTGACAGTGAACCCAGGGCCAGACCTACAGTACATGCCTATTCTACATCAAAGTCTCATAGGCCAAACATTAGTGTAATGGTTCTCCAAAAGCAGGTTAGCAGAACCCAGGTGCAGTGGTACACAAACACAAGGTTCTTTTATTCCAAAACTTGACATAACGCTCTGACGCAAGAACGTAATATAAGACAATGACTCAAAACAAACACTAGGACATGATTATAGATAGACGAGGTACAGGTGAAACTTAACTAGACACAGATGAAACCAATAAAACAACATAGAAACAGAACAACTGGAACACGAAGACACTGAACATAGAATTGCAACAGGCCATGACCAGCTGTTACAAATAGACACAATGTAAGATATGAGGCTTTTGCAGGAGGTTGAAAAGCTTTGATTGCAGGGGGTCACTGAACAGAATACCTCACCAGTCTGTCTGTCTCACTGGTCAACCACCCCACCAAACCAAAAGCTTCTCTACAACTCTTTAACATCCAGTCTCTAAAGCCCTCTCTCCACCCCCTCCCCCTCTGTGTCTCTCTCTCCCTCTCTCTGCCTCTCTCCCTCCCTCTCTCTGCCTCTCCCTCTCTCTGCCACTCTCTCTCCCTCACTGTCTCTCTCTGCCACCCTCTCCCTCTCTCTCTCTTCACCCCTCTCTCTCTCCCTCTCTCTACTTCTCTCTCTCTCATGTCCCCGAGGAGTCTGTTGGTCAGAGAGCTGAATCAATAGCAGCCGCCTTTCCATTCCACGCTTTACCAACCACATGATCCCTTAATACACACAACACACCAACAGGCAAGCAGGCATATCTGGGGTTTGTGACAAACACAAGTGGGGAAATAATATCCCAGGATGTCTTGCTTCTGTCTGATGGAATGACAGGTTTAGATCTCCCCTCCAGTGGAGTGAGGGATCTGCATGTCTGCCTTGTGCAACAGCACTGGGCTGGGATGCGTGTGTACGTGTGCGTGTCTGTGTGTGTGTGCGTGTGTGTGCATGTGTGTGCATGTGTGTGTATGTGTGTTATGGCAGAAACGGCACATCTTCCAGAGAATGTATTCCCCATGTGAAGACTACAGAGTGTCACAGGAGAGTAAATACATCTGACCTATATACAACTGGCTTCCATCCTGTGTGTGTTCACTTCTTAGGGACTGTCCCCTATGACACTGTGGTTTCTCCTCAGGAAGGGAGACAAAGAGCAAGACTTTTTCAGTCTCTCACTCTCAAAAGGTTCTGAACATATTTACCTTTAGATCATATAATTATCCAAGCTAAATAAATAATCTAAAATGTAAATAAATCTTTTTTTAAAATGTGGTTTATTATAATCTAGAAGAATAACACTGCAGTTGGTTTGGATCTACAAACCTTTACTTTTACTTTGCCTTTTATTACATTTTGCAGTACTTTGTCATGCTATATCTTATCTTTGTCCCTGTCCCATTGCAGTGTTGAAGATCGCGGCAAGCCTCCCAAGCTGTCTGAGTCTTCCAAGCCATTTTGCTACTGAACAGGATTGAGGGCCAGTTCCCTCATCTGACCACCTCAGTAACCTTTGCAGGCACCAAGGGCACATAACCTTTGGTGCTATAGTGGTAAGATCAGGAAGTCCCTGCACATGATGGCACCCACCTCCCTGGGTGTACTGGCCAAATGACATTGCCCGTGGGGCTACCTGGCCCTCGCCACCCAGCAGCACAGTCAGCCACGGAACCTGCCGGTCAGCTTGGTCCTACAAAAAGACTGCCATAGACATCTCTGTAACTTGGAATGCCCCATGAGTCATTTAATATTAAGGTATCAAACTTTTACTGAAGTATGACAATTGGGAACTTTTTCCCTTCACTGCACACGGACACAAAGCACACACAAACACAACCAGAGGCTCACACTCATCCTATTTGTCTTCTGCTGGCTGATTGATTGGACAGGAGGCTGTCCTGTTATCTTAGGGTGGAGCGCTCATTGAGATGAATAGGAGATGATAGCAGTTAGAGATCAATGTTTGTACAGTGTGGAGGTGTTTCTGTGTCTGCGTCTTTGGGTGTAAGTGTGTCTTTGTGTGTTTGCGTGTGTGTATGTCTGTGTTTATTCACTGAGATGATGAAAGTTGGTTTAGTGTGTGTGTGTGATCCAGTTAAAACAACACGTCCCCACAAAGGTAATAAAATAGTAACAAATCATTCACCGCAAGGATTGTTAACCCCAGTAGAAAAAGGCAACTTACAGGTTAGGGGTTAAGTTGAATGTAAAATGAACAGTTGGGGTGTTAGAACTGGGTTATTATAAGTGTAGGCGTTAGGTTTTTCACATTAAGGTTATGGTTAGTTAAGGTTAGGGTAAGTAATTAATTGGTAGAGAATCTTTTGTTTGTCGCCCAATAGTCCTCACACGTTTAGTTAAATACCCAACTGCATGTGTGTGTGTGTGTGTTTTGCGGTGTGTGTGATGAGCGGAGTGGAATACAGAAAAAATTAATTTGTGGTGTGTATACAGTATACTGTAGCGCATTATAAAATACACATTTGACTGTGGAGTTTCAGTGGAACCATCATTTTCACCACTTACTCAAAAACGGTATCTGAATAAATTTTTTAAAATATGACTAATATTTTTAGACACAGAGCAATGAGCTCCAAAGCTGTTGGCTGTGTTTGGGTGTTGTAACGCTGTGGGAGCGTCAGTGTGTGTTCCATATTTAATCACACCTTTGAATAATTCTGGCACGGTGCTATGTTGTGCCACAGCGTGTTGGCCATTGTATGGTGTGTCTGTGTGTATGTCTGTGTGTGCGTGTATGTGTGTGTGTGTGTGTGTGTGTTTGTATAAGACCAGTGACTGGCTTTACCACGAACACTGGGAGCTCATGGGAAACTCGAGTGAATTAATGAACAGGATCCAAACGCTACGTTAAACACAACGAACCAGTGATCAGGCAAGCAAACACAGAGACACACTCTCCATTGTCATCCTCAGCTCAGAGACAACTACAACAGGGCTGGGTTTTTAAAAAACATGTTCTTTTTTTTATTTTTACGTTATTTAACCAGGCAAGTTGACAACAGGGCTGGGTTGGCAAACTAGACCGAGGTTACTATCAGTCGCTGAGGCTTCTGCCAGTGCCACAACTGTAATTCAACAATGGAACAAAGTCAGAAGTAGGTCTAAAGGACAACTTGGTATAGGAAAGATCAAATATACAGTCATTTTGGAGGGCGACAGTTTAATGATAAATAAGTCATTCTTTCCCTGAGAAAGACAGTAGCCATGATATCTCCCAGTTGTACTGACCTGACAATCTCTCAGTTATCCTGACCTGACAAGACGAAAGTTAAAAACAAACAACAACACAAAACATCTGAACCATATCTATATCCGCCAGTAATGCAACCTATTCTGTGCTAGGCCTAGAGTGAAAGATTTTATAGTGTCTGCTGCCCTAAGAACTCCAGAACTAATTCAAAACCAACGACAACCAATGATGTAAATCATCCCATTCAGCCCAACAGACAAACCACAACGGTTTTATTTCCCATACAGTATGGACCAAATGTATCAAGAACTCTGTTCAAATGCGGCCAATTACTTTCAATTGATTTACCAGGGAGGAAGCAGAGAGAGACAGCATTGAATAAACTGTCTGTCAGACCAGTGAGAACTAAAAGCATGTCAGACTAGTAAGAATCATGTTTATGAGCGGTTAATAACAACATGAAAACACACCCTGAACAGACTCTGGTGTTCCACTTGGGTGGAGCTGTGAGGAGCGGACATCTCAGTCTCCATCAGTTTCTGAGGTTGACAGAGACAGCAGTCTGGAGCGCCACCCTCAGGCTGATAATGCCACTGCAGCAGACAGAGCCAGACCTAGCCAGGCTGATGATGGCAATAATCAAGTTATCGGCTACGGAAGATGACTTGCCATCTGGCAAACAAATATTTACCTCTCCACCCAGAGAAGGCATACACCAGAGCCAAGGACATGTCAGACACACATAATGATCGGGTGATAAGCGACCCCATTCAGGAAGATGTAATTGTACAGACAGTCACATGGCTGTGGCTTGCTATATAAAGCAGGCATTGAAGCATTCAGTTTCTGTTAGATTGAATGTTAGTATGGGCAAAAGGTGGTGACTTGACGACTTTCAGCATAATGGGATCATCACTGCCAGGCGGCTAGTTCCAGTCATTTAGGAACACCGGATCTCCTGGGCTTTTCACACACTTAAGGGTCTAGGGTTTACGAAGAATGTTGTGACAAGCAAAACAACATGTAGTAAGTGTAAGTCTCGTGGGAAAAGACACTTGAAGTAAATTATTATTTGAAGTAATCTAGCAAACAGGTTCACCACGAACAGACAGACAGTGCAGTACAACAGGGTGCAGAACAGCATCAGGGAATGGATGTCACGGATGTGCAGAACGGCATCAGGGAATGGATGTCACGGATGTGCAGAACGGCATCAGCGAATGGATGTCACGGATGTGCAGAACGGCATCAGCGAATGGATGTCACAGATGTGCAGAATAGCAACAGGGAATGGATGTCACGGATGTGCAGAACGGCATCAGTAAATGGATGTCACGGATGTGCAGAACAGCATCAGGGAATGGATGTCACGGATGTGCAGAATGGCATCAACAAATGGATGTCACGGATGTTCAGAACAGCATCAGCGATTGGATGTCACAGATGTGCAGAACAGCATCAGGGAATGGATGTCACGGATGTGCAGAACAGCATCAGTGAATGGATGTCACAGATGTGCAGAACAGCATCAGCGAATGGATGTCACGGATGTGCAGAACAGCATCAAGGAATGGATGTCACGGATGTGCAGAACAGCATTAGGGAATGGATGTCATAGGTGTGCAGAACAGCATTAGGGAATGGATGTCACAGATGTGGGGAACAGCATCAAGGAATGGATGTCACTGTGTGTTATTGCAGCAGATGACCACACTGGAATCCACTCAGCTAAACAAAAACCTAACTCCACTGGACCAGCAGACCCCAACACTGGACAGATGTGGAGTGGAAATCTATTGCCATTGGCCTGAGCAGTCCCCAGACCTCAACCTAATAGAGCATCCTTAGGAAGGAATGGAACGAGCTGTCAGCAGCATGATCTTGTCACTGACCACTCAGTAGCAACTGTGCGATGTTGCAGAATCCAGGCCCAAAATCATTCTCAGTTTGTGCTGGAGGCAAGAATGGGTGTACCTAATAAACGTGCCACTAAATGTAGGTATAACCTACAGATAGGTCCGGAAATCTTTGGACACAGACACCATTTTCATAATTTTGGCTCTGTATGCCATCACAATGGACTTGAAATGAAACAACCCAGATGCAATTGATATGTAGACGTTCAGCTTCAATTCAAGGGGTTGAATACAAATATGTTATGAAACGTTTAAGAATTGTAAACATTTTCATACACAGTCCCCTTATTTCAGGGTCTCAAATGTAATTGGACAAATCAACACAATCATAAATAAAAGGTTCATTTTTAATACTTTGTCAAGAATCCTTTGCAGGCAATGACTGCTTTAAGTCTGGAACGCATGGACATCACAAAACACTGGGTTTCCTCCTTTGTGATGCTAACTCCTGCAGATTGTTCTTCTCTTGGCTGGATATTGTGAAAGTGTTTTTCTTTACCATGAAAAGGATCCTATGATCATCCACCACTGTTGTCTTCTGTGGACGTCCAGGCCTTTTTGGGTTGCAGAGCTCAGCAGTGTGTTCTTGTTTTCTCAGAATGTACCAGACTGTTGATCTGGTCACTCCTAATGTACCTGCTATCGTTCTAATGGATTCTCTTTTTCCTGTTTCCCTTGCATTGGCCTGTTTCCCTTGCATTGAGAGCTCCTTTGTCCGAATGTTATGAGTTCACAGCAACAGCTTCCAAATGTGAATGCCACTCTTGGAAGGAACTCCACAACTTTTACCTGCTTAATTGATGAAGAAATAATGAAGGAATAGCCCACACCTGTCCATGAAACAGCTTTTGAGTCAATTGTCCAATTACTTTTGGTTCCATGAAAAAGAGGGGGGCTACATATTAAAGAGCTGTAATTCCTAAACCCGTCCTCCAATTTGGATGTGAATACCCTCAAATTAAAGCTGAGAGACTGCACTTTAAGCCCATATTTGTTATTTTACTGTGACTTTAATGTATTTTGTCAAACAGACAAAATAACAAAACTTGTGAGTGTCCAATTATATCTGGATCTAACTGTATGTAGGACTGTATTCATCAACACTCACATAGGATGGCTGTGCTGTCTCAAACACACACAAATGCTACTATAAGACCATTCCACTGGTGTTAAATGTGAGTAGTCTTGGTGTGTTCAGGGTTCTTTATTCTAGAACATGGTCCTCACAGTCTTTATGTTCAGTGTTAGTAGGTTGAGTGATGAGAAAAGGGTGACATAATCTGACAGCTTTTTCAATCAAATTTCAATCAATCACATTTATTTATAAAGCCCTTTTTACATCAGCAGATGTCACAAAGTGCTTTTACAAAACACCCGGCCTTAAACCCCAAGGAGCAAACAACAGTAGTGTGGAATTTCAGTGGCTAGGAAAAACTCCCTAAGAATGCCAAGATTTAGAAAGAAACCTAGAGAGGACCCAGGCTCAGAGGGGTGACCAGTCCTCTTCTGGCTGTGTCAGGTGAACATATTGAGATTATAATTGTAATAATTAATAAATGCATGTGGGCTGAGTCTAGAGTCTATTTAAACTTAGTCCAGGTCAGAAGCATGACCAGATGTTCTAGGACAAGGACAACACGGGGGAGGGGGAGGTGTCAGCACAGTGGCAGTTGAAATCGTCAGGTATCATCTTGATCTGCAACCCAACCAGGAGGACTCTGGACAGGGACAGCAACGGGTCCTCCAAACCAGGTATTCCACAGATGTGGCCCAGGACCTCAAGCCCTCCTAAGTTCAAAACGGGGAAAATTCAGGAAATGCATTCCTCATATCAACAAGGATTTATAGTGGAGAAGGAGAACTTAGTGGAGAAGGGGAACTGACTAGTTCAAAACATCCGATTCAGTATGAGTACGTGTTTATGTCATTCTCTATAACATTGGTAGTAGGTTTTAGAGGTGCAAATCAAAGACAAAGAAAAAGAAGAGGCATAGGAGTAGAAGAGAGAAGGACGAGATGAGAGAGAGTAAAGGAACAGAAGGGACTGTTGCTAAATCCTGTCTAACATTCACCTCCAAAGGATTGGCAGCTTTGAGAAAGATGAGCAAAAAGGCAGGATAATATTAACCACACAGGTAATAAGCTATATTGTAATTTTAAATACTTCATAAATGAAGTGTGTCTTTGTGTACTCTCCTCTTGCAGGGATTACAGCACTGAGCCTTTTCCCATAACCACTTTTATGAGATACAGAACACATTGGAAGGAATATTATACCATTACTCTGTACAGAATCTTTCCAGATCCTTGAGATCCTTGGGTCAGTGCTTCTGGATTACGTCTTCAATTCAAATCACAGATTTTCAGTGGGATTTTCATAAGTCCGGAGACTAAAATAGTCATTGCAAAATTTAGATTTTGGGTTTAATTAACCATTACTTTGTTTCCTGAATATGCATCTTTCCTTTGACACGAAGGATACCACTGGTTTGCATGGCCAAGCTCTTTTATTGTTGATTCTAATCATTGCATCCGGATCAAAAGCCAATGCTATTTAGCAAACTCCTGGCTCTTTGTTGGTTGCTCCCAATTATGTTTTTCCTGGCAACCCTTCCAAACAGGCATTTGGAATGAAGCTGGCATCTAATTGCACATTTGGAGACTTGGTGGCCCCGAGATGCAGCAGAGTTCTGAAACTCAACTGTGGCGCTTGGATTCTTCTTCACCCCCAAAACCTTTTACTGTATAATTGCACCAGTAACCGATAACTGGTTAATAATGGCATCAATGCAATTTGGGGTCCGTGGTATATTGCCAGTTTACACGGGCTAAGTGTTTCATGGTGTGCTGTGCTTACAAACAGCTCTTACCAAAGACTGTGGATTAATTTAATATTTTGAGATTCTGGATTATTGATTTCCATGAGCTACAAGCTGTAATCATCAAGATTGAAACAAAAAAGGCTTGAAATGTTTCACTTTGTGTAACCTAGAATATAAAAAAGTGTCACTTTATTTGAATTATGAAAAATAAATAATACTTCTCCAGGATATTGACATTTTGTAGATGCACTTGTACAACTATGTGGGTACATCTCCCATCAGATAGTCTGCTCCAGGCACAAAACACCTAGCAAGCATAAAGTTGACAGCCCCTTTAAGTATATACATTCTATTCAACCCCTTCTTGGTTTTTGTATGCACAAAAAGGTATTGCCATCACCTTAATATTAATGTATTATTATGAACTGGCATGAAGGAGGTCATAGGAATCCATGTAAATTCCAAAATGAACTCCATCACACACACACACAAGTTTGTACATCTACCCTCAGGGGGACCAGAAAATAGAAATTGCATGCTCCCTTGCCCTAAACTTAACCCTAACCTAACCCTAACCTTAACCTCAATAAAGTAACATGCCTAAACTTTACCTAGATGTAATGCCTAACCTTAACCCTAAACTTAACCAACAACGCCTGGACCTTAAAGAAACCCCAATTCTAACTATAAAATCAATTGTAAGTTTGACCCTAAACCGGACATTGACTTTTGCCTCACGGGGACCGGCAAAAGGGCCCAATGAGGTCAATTTTTTCTGGTTTTACTATACTCATTGGGACATTTGGTCCCCATTCGTTCAGTAAGATCTAACCCACACACCCCCACCCCCCACAACCACACCAAATTCAGTTTGAATCCTTTTATTGTACAATATTACAATTACATTTTTGTACAAATTATGTTAACAAAAAAAATCTACAGGTTCTAATTTTGACTGGAGAAAAAAATAAATCCTGGTGAATGGACTAGGGCCCAATCCTAACCGGAGATATCACCCATTGACATCAATAGGACTGACACCAGCAAGCTTGACTTAAGCATGAGTGTCTCATGTTAGCATTCAGCCCAATATGCTCTGTGCTCAGGGTCAACACACTGGTGATCTGGAGTTCAGTTGGACACTGGACTGCAGCTCTGCTCTGGTTACCAGATAGATGGGGGCTGTTTCACCCCATTCAGGGCTGAGGGGAGGGAAATGGGGCAGAGTTTTTTTGGGGGTTTAATGTTGCTTGTTTGTTTGGTCCAGGTCCGACGTGATGAAAAGCCACAGCACAGGGTCAGTTGTTAAAGGTCAGGGGGCAGGGTTTAGGAACGGGTGTACTTCCCCCAGATGTGCAGCATGAAGACAGACGCAATGAACAGCAGACTCATCACCAGCACCGGCACCGGCCCACTGAGGAAGGACAAAGCACACAGGTTACCATAGAAACACAGCGGCGCAGACAGGGCCACAATGCCAAGTTGGCACAAAGCCCAACACACTATGCACTCGAGGACATCGGAGAGAGGGAGCTTGTGTTTGTATTCACCCAGGGCTACACGTTTCTGCTGGTACTGTATTTACGGAGGTCCATCAGTTGGCCCAGGGTTCTGACCCGCCTCATGGCCGCCGAGCAGGGTTCTGACCCGCCTCATGGCCGCCGAGCAGGGTTCTGACCCACCTCATGGCCGCCGAGCAGGGTTCTGACCCACCTCATGGCCGCCGAGCAGGGTTCTGACCCGCCTCATGGCCGCGGAGCAGGGTTCTGACCCGCCTCATGGCCGCGGAGCAGGGTTCTGACCCGCCTCATGGCCGCGGAGCAGGGTTCTGACCCGCCTCATGGCCGCGGAGCAGGGTTCTGACCCGCCTCATGGCCGCGGAGCAGGGTTCTGACCCGCCTCATGGCCGCGGAGCAGGGTTCTGACCCGCCTCATGGCCGCGGAGCAGGGTTCTGACCCGCCTCATGGCCGCGGAGCAGGGTTCTGACCCGCCTCATGGCCGCGGAGCAGGGTTCTGACCAGCCTCATGGCCGCGGAGCTGGGAGTACCATTTCTCCAGGTGGCCACTTACTGACCAGAACAGCTACCAGCTGCCGGTGGCTTAACTGGCAAAAAGATCTATATGGTTCCATACCCTATTTAGATGCCTTTGCACCCCGCATAAGATCACTGCCAGTAAAAACACTGGCTGAGATACAGTAGGACCATGGTTCTAAGATCACTGACAAGGACTTGATGAGAGGAGAGGCTTGTGTCCCTGAAGTGGAGGGGGTTGCCATACCAACCCCTCCTCCTCCCTACACCTCCTCTGTGAAGGCTGTAATTGACTTGACCTTTCTGAGCAGATCTTAATTAAGCTCTGAGACTGGCGTTTAACACAGGAATATACAAGCTTGATATACACCAGCCTACCGTAAGACTGTCTGCGCTCCAATACAGGAGCAATACTCAGAAAATGTCTTAGCTACCCAGAAGTGACCAGTCTGGATAAACAGACCGAAAAGCCATTTCAATAAACTGCTCATTTTGGATTCTGTCAAAAAGTGTTCCTATTTTATGTAAAAATCTAATGTATAAATACATACACAAAATGTACTGTTATTTTACCAGGTTAGCATGACTAAACATTTATTTTCAGTCCTGGGAGCAATTTGGATATAAATTGCCTTGCTCAGGGACAGAAGGCTCACTTTGCCAGCTCGGCAAATGAAGTTACATCTACCACAGTCTTGGGCTCCCAGTGATTGACAAGTGCTTAACTCTCTGGGAGTGGTTCTCTGCTGTCTCTCTCCTCCATGTTCTCAGTGCACAGAACATGGGAGGTCACACAAGGTGGGACATGATGGCTTGTTAATCAGTAACGCACGGCAGCGCGTTCATTTGGGAACAGTATGGCTCCGCGTTAACTAGCTGTCTGGTAGGACAAGGTACGCTGTGTGTCGGAGTGTAACGCATTTAAAGGAATGCTAATGCCTTTGTACAAGGGCGCGCATCTGTGTCCCAGTATTCATTAGGAAAATGTGGAGCCGGACATTTCAGTCTAAAGGATATTTGAGATCCTTACGAATCGCGGGGCAACTCATTTGGACGTGCACCCAGAATGGATAACTTTAGATGGTCACTTCATTTAATTCTGTGAATTTCTAATTAATAAAGGAGAACTAAAGTATACTATTCACTAGTGGGTCCCGTAAAGCGCGCTCAGGTAATGGACACGGCTGTGAACGAAGGCTTTAACTACTGTACGTCAGTCCGGATAAGAGACTTCAAACGGTGATCGTGAAGGCGTCCTCCGTGACTTTTGTTCTGAGGCGTCCAGGGAGTGACAGAACGCGGCTGAAGCGCAAATCAGGACAACCCCTGTATGCATGTCTGTACGCGCTCACACTTTGAGTCCAGGTGAGTCCTCTGTGTAGAAGCGCCACATGCCACCAGTGCCACCCGCGGATGCCGTGGTCCTGCCCGCACTGCGTGTGCCGCTGCTCGTCGCTTTCCTGTGACATCACAAAAAAAAAAACAGACAAAATGTCAGCCGTGGCGTCCTAGACAACAGACACCCGAGGACCTGTAGCCCCCCGGTAACCTGAAAGAAAGTCCCTCCACACTAAATAACACGTCCTTTACCCAGTCAGGTTTTTTTGGTCTGTTTAATTGCACAGGTGATACGACAATTCTGGAGCCTCAGAGGACCATATATGAACAAATAATACTGTCGTCAAATCATATAAATGCCGCAGACAGTGTCAGCACTAGAACGCACTACTGTCCATAACTCACTCTTCTAAAGCAGTTTGCGTATTTACTGATGTGAGCGTGATTCACAGCTGCTGTACTTGTCAGCTGATGTTAAAGGAAGGCTAAATGCAGTAATGACAGTATATGAGGGAGAAGGTAGTAATGGGAAATTATGATGTAATGGGGTTAATGATAGCAAGGCCCTGATTACACACTGATTAAGCCCTGAGCACCTACATCTATCTAACTGAAATCTACTCACTGAGGCATATCTAAACACCATCACTCACTACTGTATTATCTCAGAGAGACAGGGAGAGAAAGGGATGCTGCAAAATCATATTTTACCCCCTGCTCTACCTAATATCTGCCTTATTTTAGTAATACACCAGATGTGTTTTAATAAAGTAGTGATAATGACATGCTTAAGAAATCCTCCCTTTAAAAATGGTGTAATGATTTGAATTTGACATATGATTGCGTTTATCGATCCTGCTAAATTGGTTGGGTTTAGGGTGTGTGTGGTTCCTATCTGTTGGAAATTATATTTGTCACCCAGCAGACGATCCAGAACTTAACCAGAGCTTAGAGTACACACAGTCATACTTTTTTTAAATGGGATTATGGGTAATTAAACATGGCGTTACAAACTAAAAGAACAGATTTTGCTGCAAGGGGCCAGTGTGTGTGTATACCTCTGTCGGACTGTGGATCCTGCTGCACGGGGGGCCACTGTCTTGCTTGGGGATCGGCTCCCTGCACCGACATTAGTGGCACTCGCTGCTGGTCCAGGCTGAAAGAGAGAACATTGTTATAATTAAGGCGGACAGTGGCCTTTAACATAGAGACAGAATGGATCTTCCTAAATGATAAGAAACGGAATCAAATAACTTCCATCCAAGTTTCAAATCTGACTGAAAGGTCATAGATCATTACAATAAAACTCTGTACACAGTTATGTGAAGTCCCAATTAAAGAATCTTAACAGAGTAAAAAATAGCCGATCGTGCCATGTAGTAGCGGTTTGAAATGACATGACTGTCGTAAACCGAAGGAAATAAAGACAATTTGAAAGCCACGTCTACAAATAGACGATGGATCATGCTGTACTGTACTAGTAGTGAGATAGCTAGCATGTACAGCACAGCAGCAAGCTAAATGGTTGGCTAAATTGCTAACTCTGACAGTCCCTGGCTGGTACAATTTAAAGATGAGATATCAAAAGCGGTTAGCAAACCCTTGCAATTTTATAGAAAGCTTACAGAAATGTATGATAATCATGCATGCAATTCTGCTAGGTAAAGCTAGCATGTAAGGCTAGCTGAAACACCACTGTGTTAGAAACATTGAAAAACAACTAGCAAATCATTCGGTTAAAGACAATTTAGAACAATCAACCCTTACCATTTCAAGTTACTCTTGGGATTTCAGCAGAAAATCAAGACTCAGAAGTGTTCTTCTAAATGATGTCTACGACAAATGAAAAACGCTGCTATTAAAATCGCCACAACTCCAGAAGGAAACCCAGAAAGATGACGCTTGTCTGAAAAGGACACGACTACAAAACAAAGGACCATGATAGATGACCTTTGTAAAGCCTGAACCAAGACAGCTCATTATCGAAATATAACGTATTCAATGTAATGTAAATTATAGCCCAATCAATATTTTCAGAGATGTTTTCATTTATTTTCTGAAGCAAGGTCCTATTACTAGTTTTGAAGTCAAATGTTTGGCTTTGAGTGACAGGCAAGTGAATAGTATGTGTACTAAGAAAGATGACGTGTCTCACAGGAAGTAAGCCGTTGACGAGATTGAAATTTGACACCATTGTGGTTCAATGCTGTGCGATTTGCGGTTTATGTTTTGTTGAACATTTGAGCCATCATGGCGATTTAGAGGAACAGTGCCACATGAATTTTCGGTAGTTTACCGCTGTTTCCCAGTGAATAGATTACGTTGGATATATAGCAGTTTCAAGGGGCAAAAGGTACAGTATAGAACGTCCACACAATATTAGCAACTAATGCAGAATTAGTAACTAATGCTACTCTCAGATTGATATAAAGTTTTGATATCAGATGTTTGTAGTGCCGCTGACGACTATGATTATTGTCTGGTTTTATACAACATGACAGTCAGCTGATGTCATGGAGCTTAACCTATTCAAACAGGACATGTTTAGGCATTGAAATCTAATGAACAATCCTTCCGATATGCAGTGTCAGTATTGTCCTTCATTATTTAACTTTGTTTGAAATGCGTTTTTTCTTTCATGCCCCTTAAATCAAGCCCCCTGTTGATGTACACGTCAGCACGTGGGTGTCTGCAGCCTTATTTAAGCTTTTCTCCTGCAGGATGGTGCGGGTGGTGTTTCTCCATCCTGACCTGGGTATAGGCGGGGCAGAGAGGCTGGTGGTGGATGCCGCTGTGTCCCTCCGCTCTCGAGGCTGCAGTGTTCAGATCTGGACGGCCCACCACGACCCCAGACACTGCTTCCCAGAGACACTGGACCCAGACCTGAATGTGGTGGGTGCCTATTACAGTGTTAAAACACACTAATACCCACACACACAAAAAACGAACACTGGTTTCCTGTCTGACCCTGTCATCTCCAGGTGTGTGTGGGTGACTGGTTGCCCACCAGTGTGGCTGGGTATCTGCACGCCCTGTGTGCCTACCTACGGATGATCTACGTAGCCCTCTACCTGGTCTTCCTCAGCGGAGTAGAGTACGATGTGGTCTTCTGTGATCAGGTTGGTTGCACACTTCACCTGGTCGGTTTTCATCTCGTCTTTAACGTTAACTCTGTCCGTTACCTTTCATTCCGACTCTAGACCTTAGTTTCCGATTCACTTTACTCTGTTTACCTTTACTCTGGTTCTGTATCGTGGGTTCCGTGGCGATAACGCTAGTCTCCCTGCAGGTATCAGTGTGTATCCCTGTCCTGAGGTTGTCCCGTCGAAGAAAGAAGGTGCTGTTCTACTGTCATTTCCCAGATCAACTTCTTACCCAGAGAGGCTCAGCCTTTAAGAAAATGTACCGTGCTCCCATAGACAGGCTGGAAGAACTCACGACTGGCATGGCTGATATGGTGAGGAAGAAGAAGGATACATGCTGTTAGATCTTAAACAGGAGTAGTTTTCTTCAGTTGAATTCAGTGGGTTTTGATTTGCTTAATCAGTTCCCCTCTTTATCACATTTAATGAGACATCATTGACCAATCCTTCTTGTTTCCTTCTCAGGTGCTGGTTAACAGTTGTTTCACCGCGGGGGTCTTCAGGGAAACCTTCCGTAGCCTGGACAGGGTCCAGATTGACGTCCTCTACCCCTCCCTGAACACACACACCTTCGACCGACCTCCTGAGGAGGAGCAGGGCTTGGAGGGCTTGATTCCAGAGGGCGTATCATGTCTCTTTCTGTCCCTGAACCGCTACGAGAGAAAGAAGAGCCTGGGTTTGGCCCTGGAGGGCCTCTCTGTCCTCAGGGCCCACGTCTCCCCGGAGGACTGGGTAGGACTTCACCTGGTGGTTGCCGGTGGGTATGATGGCCGTGTTATTGAGAACGTCCAACATTACACTGAGCTGAAGGAGCTAGCGGCACAGCTGGGTGTAGACAACTCTGTCACTTTCCTGCGCTCTCCCTCGGACAGCCAGAAGGTGGCGCTATTGCGGGGCAGTGCAGCTGTTCTCTACACGCCTAGCAGAGAGCATTTTGGGATAGTTCCATTGGAGGCCATGCATTGTGGTTGTCCTGTTATCGCTGTGAGTTCTGGAGGCCCTCTGGAAAGCGTGGTACATGGGGAGACGGGCTTCTTGTGTGAGCCGACAGCTGAAGCCTTTTCCCTGGCCATGGAGAAGTTATTCAGAGACCCCCAGCTCGGAAGGGACATGGGCCAGGCTGGCAAGAGGCGAGTTCAGGAGAAGTTCTCTCTGGAGGCCTTCTCCGACCAGCTGCATGGATACATCTTAAGGCTTTCCCTATGATACCTTGGCTGGGGTGGAGAGAAACACTGGGCTTGGGTTGCATTTATTTGGATAGAGGTGCTGTGCAACAAGCATTGCAGCTTTTGGTAGATGTTGCCCATGGTAACATTTAGCGTCAGATTTCCTGAGTCTCCCTATACTGGAGTAACTTCCTCTAATGTAGCGGACTTTGGACAGATGTGGATGGGCTTAGACAGGTGGTTGGGCTAGGTGTGGTGAGACAGGTGGCTGGGGTTGGGTGGTGAGACAGGTGGGCGGGCTAGATGTGGTGAGACAGGTAATTGGGATAATGTGGTGAGACAGGTGGGTGGGCTAGGGTGGTGTGACAAGTGGTTGGCTTGGGTGGTGAGACAGGTGGCTGGGCTAGGGTGGTGAGACAGCTGGGTGGGATAGATGTGGTGAGACAGGTGGGTGGGATAGATGTGGTGAGACAGGTGGCTGGGCTAGGGTGGTGAGGTTTACAGCAGGGTTACTGAGGACTAGAGGACAGATGGGTGGGAGGGTAAGAAGTGCCCTGACTGAAGAGGACTCTGTAGACAATTAGTCATTGTTCCCTTAGGAGGGGTTGCTGAGAGAAGGAGGGACGGAATCTCAGCTCCAATTAACCAAAGAGTAACGAGTTTACCCATACTGCCCCTGGGCCCCCCTGAACAATACCAGCACCAGGCCTCAGTTCCAGAAGTGTGTGTATGGTGGGTGGGTGACCAAGGGCCTAATGAACAAGCGCCACCACTAGGATTGATCTGTAAAGTCATAGACGCGCTGCAGTGTGTGTGTGTGTGTGTGTGTGTGCGCACACATGCCACTGAGCACCATTAGCCAGTTGCAGCCACTGATCGATCAGCAGGATTTTTCCACTTCCTCTGTCCTCTCAGAGCTTTGTTACTCTCACAATGAGGGAATGTTTGTCCTGTACACTGCTGTTGCTATCTGTCTGGAGGTTATTAGGAGATGATGCTGTGTGTTCATTAAGAGTGTGTCCGTCCATGTGTGTGTGCTTGTATGCCCTCTAGAAGGTTAGCCTGCCTTCTGCTCTAACTGTGTTGTCACTGGCCTGTTAAAGAGCTCTTATTGACATTTCTCAAGTTTCAATAAAGAAGGCACATAGTTTATCAACTCGGCTTGTTTTGTTCTTTTTTTGTTGGCCTTTTGTAACAGACTGATGTATCTCAGGCCAGTTATTTAAAACACAAACACACACTCCAAACACAGATCTACCAATTGCATTTGTAATGCCACAGACTATGGACAGGAGCTGAAATGTTGTGCTGAAAAGTGTGTGTGTGATTGTTCAGTTAGTGCTTTAGCGTGCAGAGGAATTAGCCAACAGTGATGAGGAGGACTGTTACCACGGTGATTTGGAGACCCTGCCAGGTGGGAAAAGAGAAAGAGGCCTTCTGGAGCTGTGGCGAGGAGGAGCGGGGAGGAGAGGGTGGGTGGATTGCAATGCGCCTCCCTGTGTCTCACCACCACAACCGTGATGTCAAGCTGCAGATATCAGGAGGACTCTGGTCTTCTGTCTCTCCATCTCACCTTTTTCTGACATTCTGTGTTTCCTATCTGTGTCCCTCAAAGCAGTCCAGTCAGCCCTCCTTCCCTCGCCTGGCCCCCCAGCCCTGTGGTGGGAAGGCTGGTTATGTTATTAAGACAAGGTGTGTCCTGAGCTGCAGTGATAACCACTACCCTGAGCCACAGGCGTCCAGGCTTAATTAATTAATGAGACTTCGGGGTTGGTTTTAAATAGGCTCTAATTCCACACACACAGACAGCGGAGATAGGTGTTCTGTACCGGGGCCAAATGGAGGATGGAGGGGGAGAAGTGTGTGTGTGTGTGTGTGTGTGTGTGTGTGAACGTGGAAACGTGTGCTGATGGGCTTTTAGAGATACATATGTCTTAAACTTGTAGTGGGTGGGAGAGGGTAGGGGAAGCACAGGTGAGATAAATTGGTCTGTGTGTGTTGGCAGTTTGGGAGCGTGTACTCATGTTATTAAAACATTAAAGATGAACTCTGTATTTTTAACCCCGCTCTATGATTGGATGTTAATCATGCGTTCTGATTGGGTGTTAATCATTGGCTAAATGGAGATGATGAGCAAATCACAAACAAGTTAATCATTACTAGCCCTAACCAGGTCATGGACCGCTGGCTAGATCCCGAAGAGAACACACAGACACACACACTTAACTCTCCTCCAACCCAATGAACCGAAGAGAAGAGCTATGTTACAAGCCTGTTTCCAAAAATGTTGGGACGCTGTGTAAAATGTAAATAAAAACAGAATGCTATGATGTGCAAATCATTAAAACCCAATATCCAATGGAAAATAGGACAAGACAACATATCTAATGTTGAAACTGAGACATTTTATTGTTTTTTGAAAAATAAATGCCCACTTTGAATTTGATGCCAGCAACACATTTCAAAAAGGTTGGGACAGAGGCACCAAAAGACTGGTATAGTTGTGTAATGATAAAAAACTAAGCCTGGTGGAATATCACACAAATAATTAGGTCAATTGGCAACAGGTCAGTAACATGATTGGGTATTAAAAGATCATTCCAAAGAGGATGGGTCAGTCAGAAGTGAGGATGGGGAGGGGTTCACCACTGCGTGAAAGACTGGATGGCCGTGATCTTTGAGCCCTCACACAGCATTAAAAACAGACACGATTCTATAGTGGACATCACTGCATGGGCTCAGAAACACTTCTGAAAACCACTCTCTGTGAACACAGTACGTTGCTGCATCCACAAATGCAAGTTTAAACTCTACCATGCAAAGAAGAAACCATTTATGAACAAGATCCAGAAACGCCACTGCCTTCTCTGGGCCTGAACTAATTTAAGATGGACTGAGGCGAAGTGGATAACTGTCCTGTGGTCTGACAAATAAAAATGTGAAATGATTTTGGGGAATCATGGATGCCGTGTCCTCCGGGCTAAATAGGAGAGGGACCATCCAGCTTGTTATCAGTGCACAGTTCAAAACCCAGCACCCGTGATGGTATGGGGGCGCATTAGTGCACATTACATATGTGACTTGCACATCTGTGAAGGCGCCGTTAATGCTGAACAATATATGCAGGTTTTGGTGCAACATATGCTGCCACCCAGACACGGTATTTTTCAGGGAAGGCTTTGCATATTTCAGCAAGACAATGCCAAACCACAATCGTGCACGTATTATTACAGCATGGCTCTATAGTAAAAGAGTCCGGGTGCTAAACAGGCCTGCCTGCAGTCCAGACCTGTCACCCATTGAAAACATTTAGCGCATTATGAAATGAAAACTATGACAAAGGAGACCCCAAACTCCCATTTTTAGCAAGAATGAGAATTCATTTCACAAAACTATAGCATATGGTCTCCTCAGTTCCCAAACGCTTACAGTGTTTTTAAAAGAAGAGGTGCTGCAACATAGTGGTAAAGGTGCCTCTGTCCCAACCTTCTTGAAACGTGTTTCTGGCATTCAAAATGGGCATGTATTTTTCCAGAAACAATATAATTTCTCAGTTTCAACATTTGAAATGTTGTCTTTGTACTATTTTTAATTAAATACAGGGATACATGATACATGCACGCTGCGTAAAATGCAAGTATCTGTGTTTATTTGCATTTTACGCAGTGTCCCAACATTTTCGGAAACAGGGTTGTATATGGCTTGTATCTGCACGTGTTCATCAAAACCAACTGAATTGGTCAACTGAGGTTTCAGATGAAATGTAATTTTGTTAATTCTTTCCTTTAAATGTCCCTTCTGTTCAAATGGTTCTTCTGTTAAAGGGTTCTACTGTTAAAGGGTTCTTCTGTTAAAGGGTTCTACTGTTAAAGGGTTCTTCTGTTCAAAGGGTTCTTCTGTTAAAGGGTTAGTGCAGAAGAGACAGCAGTCGATGATAGATTATTATTTACACAAGGCAAATCTTCATTGTTATTCCTGTGCCGTCTTTTAGTCCTGTTTTACATGGAACACGTTAACAAATGATGGATTTTGGATTTTACAGCTTCAATAAAGTATTAAAATATATGCGCATGCACCTCGTAACTGTTAGTACCGCAGAGGCATCCCAGGAGTGATACACAGGCACACGCTGGGGTGAGCAAACCACCACACACACACACACACACACATAAACTTTGTGTTAGAGTGTGTGTTGGAGGAGTGATTTAGTCCAGTGACATAAAACTACCATGTCTGGGAGGTTTTAATAACTATCAATAATGTCTGATAGTGGTGTGATATAGATAGCCTCAGTAAAACTTCATGTTTATGGCTCTGCAAGGAGAGACATTATATAGGAACAATTGTACCTGATCTACAGTAAGAGACAGGGATTCCTGCTGGGATACAGCATTGCAATATACCAGTTACTTTAAAAGATAACAGTGTATCTGCATTCATTTCTTTCCAGAAATGGCAAAGTTACTACTGTAGATGAAGGGGGGCGTACTTACAACTGAATATAATTGTTGTCTCTAGTGGAAACAACCAGGGGGAGAGATGAGGAAGAGGGATGAGGAGAGGAAGGGTTGAGGGGAGAGATGAGGAAGAGGGATGAGGAGAGGAAGAGGTGAGGGGAGAGATGAGGAAGAGGGATGAGGAGAGGAAGGGGTGAGTGGAGAGATGAGGAAGAGGGATGAGGAGAGGAAGGGGTGAGGGGAGAGATGAGGAAGAGGGATGAGGAGAGGAAGAGGTGAGGGGAGAGATGAGGAAGAGGGATGAGGAGAGGAAGGGGTGAGTGGAGAGATGAGGAAGAGGGATGAGGAGAGGAAGGGGTGAGGGGAGAGATGAGGAAGAGGGATGAGGAGAGGAAGGGGTGAGGGGAGAGATGAGGAAGAGGGATGAGGAGAGGAAGGGGTGAGGGGTGAGATGAGGGAATCCGGTGAATGAAACATGAGGGGAGGATGAGGAGAAGGAGAGATGAGGGAAGAAATTAAGGGAGGGATGAGGGGAAGGATGAGAAGGACAGATGAGGGGAAGGATGAGGTGAAGGAGAAATGAGGGGAGAGATGAAACTAGGGATGAGGAGAGGGATGAGAAGGAAACATAAGGAGAGGAGGAGGAGAAATGAGGGGAGAGAGGAAACTAGGGATGAGGAGAGGGATGAGAAGGAAAATGAGAGGAGGAGGAGAAATGAGGGGAGAGATGAAACTAGGGATGAGGAGAGGGATGAGAAGGAAACATAAGGAGAGGAGGAGGAGAAATGAGGGGAGAGATGAAGGGAGGGATGAGTAGAGGGATGAGGAGGAGAGATGAGGGGAACGATGAGGAGACATAAGGGCAGGAGGGCGAAGGCGAAAGGACCTCCTGCTGAACCTGGCATGCTACTATCCCTCAATCACCATCTACCTCTAATTGTCCCTGTCAGTCCCCCTGTCAGTCATCCTGTCAGTCGTCCTGTCAGTCGTCCACTAGGACACACACACCTGCAGATGGCACTTTATTCCACATAACACATCTCTGTGCAACTCACCCAGGAACTGAAGTGTTAAACACCACTGGTGGTAGTGTTCATTTGTGGACTCTTGCCTTGGGCACGGCGGTTGGGCCGGGATTGGCAGCGGAGGGATGTGTTGCATGCTGGCGTCAGGGGGGAGTGGTGAAGAGGCAATTGGTTTGAGGCTGATCCAGGGGAGCGGTGGGCCCAGCCTGGCACAGGGGGTACCAACGAGCCCATGTCACAGCTGGAGAGAACAACCTCACCTGATTACACACACCCGACTGGATGTCAATCACTGTGTGTGTGTGTGTGTGTGTGTGTGTGTTTGTTTATTTGCACACTTACGTACGTGCATGGATGTGTGTTTGCTGTGGAAAGACAATAACCCTTGACTAAACTGCATGTGTTCATGTCTGTCTGTGTGAGAGTGCATGTGTGTGTGCGTGTGTGTGTGTCTGTCTGTGTGAGAGTGCATGTGTGTGTGCGTGCGTGTGCCCAGTGATGGCCTGTTAGATTGAGCTGTCAGTCGGCAGGCAGCCGATGAAGATTAATGTTCCACACAAACAATAAGAGGCTGACAATGATCATAAATATGCTAATGGTCATTATCAATACACTGTGCACTGATGGGGGGTGTAAAGATAACTGGGGGGGGGGGGGCCCACAGAGGTTACGCTTTAATTCAGGTCACAAAGATAAATAGGGAAATGAATACCCCCCCCCCCGCCAAAAAAATAAATAAAATCTACACACAGACACAAAGTCATCATATCAGTTATCTGGTTGAGGCTGACAGAGAGGCACGGGGGGGGGGGGTCATGTGTTATCATAGGGGGAGTCACTCACTGAGTACGAGATGATTGGTGTCACATTAGGGAAGTGTGTTTGTTCAATGTGTGTGTGTGTGTGTGCTTGTGTGTTTGCTCGCATGTGCGTCTGCGCAGGTGTGTGAGTGTGTGTGTGTGTGTGTGTGTGTGTTGCGGCGGTGAAGATGATTGCGGTGGTGAAGGAGATATATTGCCAAAGCTTTGATTAAGGCTACAATGGCTACTATGTGCTACATTCCATCAATAAAATGTATTTCCTAAAGACATTTTCACACAAGCAGCTGTCACAAAGTGCTTATACAGATACCCAGCTGAATACCCCAACAAGCAAACTAGAACATGTAGGAAAAACATGCAGGTAACTGGGGATTTTTTCTTCACACAGACCAGTGAAACCAACTGAACAACATTGAACATTGTTGTTAACAAAGTTCATCCCTTAATGGCTATACAGTAGTTTACTCTTCTTCTCATGGATATTTTTAGCATACTTTACCACCTGGTCTCTACTGGTTTCTCTCCTGGTCTCTCCTGGTCTCTTTCATGGTCCCAGGTCCATACTGGTCTCTCTCCTATTCCCTTGCTCTTAACTCCTCTCTGTTCTGGTCTCTCACCTGGTCCCAGGTCTTTACAGGTCTTTCTCCTAGTCCCTGGTCTCTGCTGGTCTCCATCCTGGTCCCAGGTATTGACAGGTTATTCTCCTAGTTACTGGTCTCTGATGGTCTCCATCCTGGTCCCAGGTCTTTACAGGTCTCTCACCTAGTAACTGGTCTCTGATGGTCTCCATCCTGGTCCCAGGTCTTTACAGGTCTCTCACCTAGTAACTGGTCTCTGCTGGTCTCCATCCTGGTCCCAGGTCTTTACAGGTCTCTCACCTTGTAACTGGTCTCTGCTGGTCTGCATCTTGGTCCCAGGTCTTTACATGTCTATTTTCTGGTGTCTGTTGGTTTTACTCCCCGGTTTCAGGTTTCTCTTGGACATTATATATTAGATACACTGCAATAATACCCATACTCATCTAGCACATTATTTATTACTTATTAATCAGAGAATCATTTCTTCTCCACCCACATTCCCCCTCCTCTTCAACTCTATTGTCTCCCACTCTAAAGTAGTGGGTTGTGGGGAGACTGGAGGTGCCCATGGCTCTCTCTGACCTTCGTCGTCCTTTAAAACACACATGTTACACACACATACGTACACACACACTCACACACACACACACAACCCTACCGGTGATGGAAAGTGCAATCTACATGTGTGTGTTGCATGGTGGGGTTGGGGTGGCGGATTGGGGCTAATGAGCTCACAGGGGACTGTGGGTAAGAGAACGACCAGCCAATCGCTCACTAAGGGAGACACACACACCCCGTCCTCGGGGGGCAGCAACCCGTTCCCAGGCGTGCGTGAGTGTGTGTGAGTGTGTGTGAGTGTGTATGACTGTGTGTGAGTGTGTGTGAGTGTGTGTGAGTGTGTGTGAGTGTGTCCTGGACATGGCGAGAGAAGTAAGGTATGGGTATGGGTGAGATAGGCTGAAGGCCCTATGGGAGGGAGGGAGGGAGGGTTTCTCACAATCCTCCACGGTCTTTCAGTTCCCCGGGGTCATTACACGCTCCACTCTGGCGGTGGTCATTAGACACGGTCATAGGTGAGTGGTTAAACCACTATGGCCTGGCCATTACATTTTAAGGTCAGTGGTTATTGGTGTAACCGCAGTGGGACAGCGGTTGTTGCTGGTTGTAATGTGGAGTGCTGGTCTGCACAGCCTGGCGGTGCTAACTTATGTTAGATCATTTGTTTCACGCGTGAGCCTGACATTTTGTGTTCATGTGTGTCCATTTCAGTGTGTGTCAGTTAGACTCTGTACGTGTGTACGTGTGTACGTGTGTACGTGCCTCCGGTATTTTTTTGGTGTGCCAACAGTGTGTACCTGAAGGCCAGGCACCTGAACAGGAACTGCTTCCAGTCAGCGGTCACACTAAGAGGACAATGCTGATCTCAAATCTTGCATTTATTCAAAGTCCTACCCGAATGAATCTGTCATTTGTGGGCTCAAATAATGTATTTGTAATGTGTGTGTGGCTCTATGTGTGTGTGGCTCTGTGTGCGAGGATCTATGTGTATGTGGATCTATCTGTGCGAGGATTGATGTGTGTGTATCTATGTGTGTGTATCTATGTGTCTGTGCATCTATGTGTGTGTGTGTATCTATGTGTGTGAGGATCTGTGTGTGAGGATCTATGTGTGTGTCGATCTATGTGTTTGAGGATCTATGTGTGTGAGGATCTATGTGTGTGTGTATCTATGTGTGTACGGATCTATGTGTGTGTGCGTATGCAGGTGCGTCTCATTAGCATGCAAAGTGTCTCTCTGTTTCCTTTTCTGTCCGGCAGGCTTAGGTTTAGCTCAGTGCTCCAGAGTGGAGTTACAGATTAGCGTCTGGAGCAGGCAAGGGGCCGGGGGAGCCGCTTTAGCCCAGGCCAGGGCACCATAGGCTGGGCACAGCTCACAGCTCATCAGCCTGTCTCTGGAGGGTGTGTAACTTCACCCGGAGCAGAGCACTGATTAACCACACTAATGACAGAGCAGCCCCCGGCTCCCAGTGCTGCCCTGCCCCATAATCACTGCTTCAGGGCGTGTGTGTGGGAGTGCGTGTGCAGGGGGAAGGTTCATTGATGTCTCGGTTGCTCTGCCGCTGACAAGCTAATCACCTCAGCAAACATTTCATCAAGGTTGGCGCACGGCCCCTCTCAGCCACATCCACGTACAACAACACCCACCCCACGTGATTGTTAGGTGGTTAGCAACACGGCCGTCACCGGCACTGGTGCCACCCAACATTCCCCGGCAGAACGCCCGGAGTTCTTCCCTGAAACAATCTGGAACTCCCCAGTTGATTCAATCAACCAAAATTGGTGAATCCGCTTCACCTCGTTCTGTGATATCAGATTTTACTGTGCGGTTGGGTTTGTGTCTCTGGTCGGTCCGATGTACTTCTGCCACTGCATGCGTCTGTGTAATGGGTCCCCGGGGAAAAATAGGATTTGGGGTCAAGTGGTTCTGGGGGTGCGGTAACCACATCGCAGCCGCGCCACCTCACATCAATACACGAGAGAAAGAGACTAAGACTGCTAACAGCTGCAGCCTATTGATCTCGATCCGCTTTGTGTGAGGGTGTGTATGTGTGTGTGTGAGGGTGTGTGTGTGTGTGTGTGTGTTGGCCATGCAAGCTGTGTTTACCCTCCTCTGTGAGTGAAGTGATTCCTGACGGCTGCTAAATGAAGTCTGGTTATTGAAGAGCCCTACAGCGAAGAATATGGACCACAGCTAATGGCCGGGCTTTGTGTGAAACAGTGTGTCAGTGTTTCTGCGACAATAAAGTGGCATCAGTGCGCGAGGCGTTACTTTTTTTTGTGTAAGATGTATTATTTCATTGAAGTTATTCTCCGTTAACTCATTCTTTGCTCAGTATCCAAGCTGCTAGCATCCACAGAACCAGGTGATGATATTCCTAGCTAGGCTAGCTTGTTGCCAGTCGTACCTGTCTGCTTATTTCTACCGCAGAGCCATCTGAGAAAATCCTTTTAGCAGTTATTTATTCAATGTAGATGAGGCATACTTTGTAGACATATTCAATACCATAACATCAATAGAGCTACCTCACTCTGTTACCTTGGTTGCCAGATGTTCAAAATCCATCCTCCTGTCTCAGTCTGTCTCAAAAGTCTGTTTCTGCTGTAATGGAGTTGTGGTCATTGTAGTTAAATCACAGTCCACTAAGGATTACTATCTCACAGTTGGATCCAGATCTAATGTCTCTAACCGTCCATACGAGCTAACAAAAACATGTTTAGAAATCATCTAGAAATTGTCATAAATGAATCACAGTAACGACTTAAATGGCAATGGGAAGTCGTCAAGAGACTTCTGACAGATAAATTCTAATCCAGGGATCATTTGGCAGGAACTTTAATTTAATATAAGTCGACTTCCAGGCCAAAACAGAGATCAAACCTACAAGTGGCGTTGTCAGCGGAATCATGCTCTGACTTGCTGAGCCACTGGAATAAGAAACAAGCAGGAGAGACAAAAGGGTAAGAGGAGATGAGAGAGGAGAGATGCGCAGAGGAGACGGTGAGGGTGAGAAGAAGAACGAAAGAGAAACGGGGAAGAGAGAATCGGAGAGGGTGAGGAAAAGTGAAGGAGGAGAGTAAAGAAGAGGAGGATGGGGAGAGCGAGAGAGAGGGAGCAGATTTGAGTAGTCTGTCTGTGTTCAATAGGCCAGTATTCCCTGCAGACCAGTATTGACTGACAGCTCTGACTAAGCCATCTACATCACTGCTGATCCCTCACAACATCTACGGTTTACTGTGTGTGTGTGTGTGTGTGTGGGGGGGGGGGGGGGGGGGTTGCAGACACACACACAGTGGCAGTGTTTCTGAATGGGGCCGGCGGCCGTTGTTCTCCTGTCACTCACTCGTCTTTCAGACCCAAGAGACACACTGCTGACATTTAACAGATTCCCTCTATCCTCGCTCTCTCTCTTTTCCATCTCTCCCTTTCTCCTCTTTCTACCTCTCTCCCTGTGTGTGCGTGTGTGTGCGTGTGTGTGCGTGTGTGTGTGTGTGTGTGTGTGCGTGTGCGTGTGTGTGTGTCTGTGCGCGTGCGTGCTTGTGTGTATAGGGTGGTAATGCGATAATGAATGGGCATTTGAGGTTATTAAGATAAGACAGGTATGCCCAGAGTCCCTCATTACCCACCATGCACTGCTCCCCATGTTGAGTGGTAATTAGGAGAAAGCGAGAAAGAAGGGTGAAAGAGGGAGAGACGGAGAGAAACGGAAGGAGAGAGGGAGAGAAAAAGGACCCTGGCACAAGAGGGAATAATAGGTGGATAAACTGAGAATAATTGGGAGGATCGGGAGCGAGCAGAGCAATTGATCAGGGTGATTACAGAGAGCAGACAGAGAGAAGAGGGGTGAAAGGTCAACAGTGCAGGAAGAACAAACACACACACACAGACACACACACACACACATGGTGGTGTTTGCAGCAGGAGAGAATGAGACAGTTTGAAGCTGTTCTTCTGTCTGTGGTGCACCAGCACCACCAACTGGTAGTTCAGGATGCCTGGCATTTGGCCCCAGCAACTAACTTACAGAAAGAGCAGGAAGTGATAAAAAAAAAAATACAATTAACATGGCGTGAGAATCATTTTAATGTCAACAACAACAAAAAATGTAAGTAAGATTTTAAAACATTGTACCTATCCTATCAATCAATAAAATGTATTTCATAAAACATATTTTATATCAACCACTGCCCCAAGGCACAGTGAAAAATCCCTAGAAAATGCAGGAACCTAGTAAGAAGCCTGAAGAGGACCCACGATCCAGGTCATGTCCAGTCCTCTTCTGGCCATGCTGGGTGGAGATTAGAAAAGTATATTTCTCTTTTTGAGGCCAAATTGTTGTTCAAGATTGACCAGAGGATGCAAATGACCAGAGGATGCAAAACACCTCTTCAGCAGTAAACGTATTCAGTTAGCTATTCATAAGAGAGCTTATGCTGCCATCTAGAGACAGGAAAAAGCACATCCAATGAAGAGACAATGACCTGTGTGTGTGAGTGTGTGTGTGTGTGTGTGTGTGTGTGTGTGTTTGTGTGCGTGTAAGTGGATGTGTGTGTTAGTTTGTGAATGTGTGTGCCCTAGTGTGATGAGCTGTTATCATACAATCAGGTAACACATGCTTAGCAAAACTCAAATACATATTCAGACCTCAAACTTCCAAGAACACTTTTTAAGTGGAAGGACTGGTGCAATTCCTTTAACCTCAGTGGATATAGAGCATGTACAGACCGTGGAGAGAAAGAAAGACCTTATTCTAATAACTGGTTCAGTTCTCCCACTGCCTCACAGTATCACATTTAAATGGTGTCGTGTAACCAATCTTTTGCTCATGAACGTCAAAGTGAATCAGTAAATCCCATCCTTTTTCATAAACTATACCATTCACTGAATTCCCCTGAAGTACCCCCTAATGTTCCTTTTATTAGTAAGCCCTAATTGTCTCATGAGTTTTCTCAAGTACCCCCTGTGGATAGGCCAGGTACCCGGAGTGGTCCTAGTACCCCTGGTTGGGAACCACAGATGTAAATAATATACTCCCTGCTCTTATCCCATAATGTTTAATGGCCTTTGTATTTAAGCAAAAAGGCACCAGGTGGTGGGGTATATGACCAATATACCGTTGCTATGAGCCTAGGCAAGACACATCGCTGAGTGTGTGGACACAACACTTAGCCATGGTATATAGTTGAAATATATCACAAAACCCTGAGATACATTACTGCTTTTATAAACCAGTTATCAACACAATTAAAGCAGTAAAAAGTGATGTGATACCCCTAGTATAGAGTCTTAAATACCACAGCTATTTGATTATCAGCATTCAAGATTCAAACCACACGGTTGGTAAATAGTAATTGTTAAAGATGATTCTTTATTTGATTATATTTTTATTAAATTACTTTAAGAACCCTACAATACCCAATTGGACACACATTCTCCTTCAAGGGAATTTCTTTCTTTTTAAAATAATCCACATTGTAGAATAATAATGAAGACATAACACATATGGAATCACTTAGTAAGCAATTAGGTGTTAGACAAATCAAATCACATTTTAGATTGTTGCATTCTCTCAGCCAGCTTCATGAAGAAGTTTTGGGTATAAGTTGATTGGCTCTACACATTTAATATACAACTTATTTTCCAAAAAAGTTAAGACGCTTTGTAAAATGTAAATAAAAACAGAATGCTATGATGTGCAACTAATTTAAACCCTATATTCCATAGAAAATAGTTCAAAGACAACATATCAATGAAATGTCATTCTTTCTTGAAAAATATATCCCCAATTTGAATTTGATGCCGGCAACACGATTCAAAAATGTTGGGACAGGGGCAACAAAAGACTGGGGAAGTTGTGTAATGTAAAAAACTGAACCTGGTGGAATATCACACAAATAATTAGGTCATTTGGCAACAAGTCAGTAACATGATTATTATAAAAAAATAATTTCAGAGATTATGGGTCTGTCAGAAATAAGAATGGTTGGGAAAAATCACTCTGTGAAACACAAATAGTGCAACAATTTAAGAATAACATTTGTCAAAGAAAAATTGCAAGGAGTGTGGAGATCTGATCATTCACGGTACATAATATGATTAAAAGATTCAGAGAATCCAGAGAAATCTCTGTATTCTAGGGATAAGGTCGAAAACCAATATTGGATGGCCGTGATCTTCGGTCGCTCAGAAAGCACTGCACACAGATACAATTCTGTAATTGACATCCCTGCATGGGCTCAGGATCACTTCCAAAAACCATTGTCTGTGAACACAGTAAGTCGCTGCATCCACAAATGTAAGTTAAAACTCGACCATGCAAAGAAGAAACCAGACATGAACAGAACCACCACCGCCTTCTCTGGGCCCAAGCTCATTTTAGATGTACTGAGGCGAAATGGAAAACTGTCCTGTGGTCTGACAAATCAAAATTTGAGATGATTTTCCGGAATCATGGACGCCATGTCCTCCGGACTTAAGAGGAGAGGGACCATCCAGCATGCTATCAGCACATAGTTAAAAGGCCGCCATCCGTGATGCTATGGGGGTGCATTAGTGCACATGGCATGGGTAAACTTGCACATCTGGGAAAGCACCATTAATGCTGAACAATATATATTGGTTTTGCTTATTTCAGGCAGGCAAAGCCAAACCACATTCTGCACGTATTATAACAGCATGGCTCCATCTTAAAAGAATCTGGGTGCTAAACTAACCTGCCTGCAGTACTGACCTGTCACCCATTGAAAACATTTGACTCATTATGAAACGCAAAATACTACAAAGGAGATGCCGAACTGCAGCTGAAATCCTATATCAAGCAAGAATGGGAATATATTTCACTTTCATAACTACAGCAATTGGTCTCTTCAGTCTCTAAACGAAAACAACAAGCTCCTCTGTGTCTTCCAGTCAGTCAAGGCCAAGGGAGAGGATCTGTATCATATTATTGCCAAAGCTGGAACTGCAATCAATATTGGACGCTGTGTCTGACTAAGGACAATAGGGACATTCTGTGTGGGGAACATTACACAAATTACCCCTGTATTGAAAATAATACATGAACATTTAACATTTCATAACATGTATTTGTCCATACCTGTAATGAGTGGAGTGGTTTATGGTCACATGGCAAACCCTCAGAAAGGTTTTGTTGTGAGATTTTAATTGCATGAAAAGTAAAGGTGACCATTAATCTTTGCAAACCCCATCAGGGAGTAAGAATTAATTATATTTACAATTCAAGGTTAGGTTCTCAATTTCGTTATAAGAGTAGAAATATGTATGTACACTGCGTGCACAATTATTAGGCAAATCGTATTCCTCAAGATTTATTTTATTGTTGAACAAACACAATGCTCTCAGTCAATCCAAAATATCATTGAACCTCAAACCTGAATGTTTAACAAAGGAAAAGGTTTTGAGTTTTGATCTATCTCAGGGGAATATACACTCACCTAAAGGATTATTAGGAACATCATGCTAATACTGTGTTTGACCCCCTTTCGCCTTCAGAACTGCCTTAATTCTACATGGCATTGATTCAACAAGGTGCTGAAAGCATTCTTTAGAAATGTTGGCCCATATTTATAGGATAGCATCTTGCAGTTGATGGAGATTTGTGGGATTCACATCCAGGGCACAAAGCTCCCGTTCCACCACATCCCAAAGATGCTCTATTGGGTTGAGATCTGGTGACTGTGGGGGCCATTTCAGTACAGTGAACTCATTGTCATGTTCAAGAAACCAATTTGAAATGATTCGAGCTTTGTGACATGGTGCATTATCCTGCTGGAAGTAGCCATCAGAGGATGGGTACATGGTAGTCATAAAGGGATGGACATGGTCAGAAACAATGCTCAGGTAGGCCGTGGCATTTAAACGATGGCCAATTGGCACTAAGGGGCCTAGTGTGCCAAGAAAACATCCCCCACACCATTACACCACCACCACCAGCCTGCACAGTGGTAACAAGGCATGATGGATCCATGTTCTCATTCTGTTTACGCCAAATTCTGACTCTACCATCTGAATGTCTCAACAGAAATCGAGACTCATCAGACCAGGCAACATTCTTCCAGTCTTCAACTGTCCAATTTTGGTGAGCTCGTGCAAATTGTAGCCTCTTTTTCCTATTTGTAGTGGAGATGAGTGGTACCCGGTGGGGTCCTCTGCTGTTGTAGCCCATCCACCTCAAGGTTGTGCGTGTTGTGGCTTCACAAATGCTTTGCTGCATACCTCGGTTGTAACGAGTGGTTATTTCAGTCAAAGTTGCTCTTCTATCAGCTTGAATCAGTCGGCCCATTCTCCTCTGACCTCTAGCATCAACAAGGCATTTTCGCCCACAGGGCTGCCGCATACTGGATGTTTTTCCCTTTTCACACCATTCTTTGTAAACCCTAGAAATGGTTGTCCCAGTAACTGAGCAGATTGTGAAATACTCAGACCGGCCCGTCTGAAACCAACAACCATGCCACGCTCAAAATTGCTTAAATCACCTTTCTTTCCCATTCTGACATTCAGTTTGGAGTTCAGGAGATTGTCTTGACCAGGACCACACCCCTAGATGCATTGAAGCAACTGCCATGTGATTGATTGATTAGATAATTGCATTAATGAGAAATTGAACAGGTGTTTCTAATAATCCTTTTGGTAAGTGCATAAACGTGCACAATTATTAGGCAACTAAATTACAAAAAATAATTTCTCACTTGTTTATTCTCAATTTTTAAAGTTAGTGAAACAAATATGTAACACAAGATGAAAATGTTCTATAACTGCCATGAGCCTTCCATCCATGCAGTCTGTTAGTTTCTTGATCTGTTCATGATCAACTTTCGCTGAAGCAACAACCACAACCTCCCAAATGCTGTTCAAAGAGGTGTATTGTCTTCCCTAACTGTAAATCTCACGTTGGAGAAGGGTCCACAAGTTCTCAATAGGATTTAAGTCACATAAGGAAGGGGGCCAGGTCATTATTCGGGCATCTTTTGGTGCCCTGTGTCTATTAATGATGGTCACAGGCCCATCCATCTGGTCCTGAAGAGTCACTTTCATTTAATCTGTCCATAAAACCTTTGAAACATCTGTCTTCAGGTATTTCTTTGCCCAATCTATACGCTTCAGCATGTGAATCTTATTCAGTGGTGGTCTTTTTTCAGCCTTCTTGACCTTGGCTATGTCTCTGAGCACTTGACACCTTGTACTTCTGGACACTCCAGGTAGGTTGCAGTTCTGGAGTATGGTGGCACTGGAGGATAATGGCTTCCTGGTAGCTTCACGTTTAATTCTTCTCAAGTCTTTTGCAGTTAATGTGCATCTTTTCTTATCCATACATTTTTTGCACCCCAGGTCACTATTCACAACAAAACGTTTCAAGAGTGTCTGAAAGGCCTATTTTTGGCCCATTTTACCTGAGGTCATGAAGCTGCCTAATAATTATGCACACCTTGATATAAGGTGTTATTCACTGTTGCCACACCCTCCCTCATTAAACAAATACATATCACCTGAAAATGATTCAATCCAATTAGCATTCAGGTTTATATGGTTTGGAGTTGGAAAGTCTATGCCAGGGTACTGGAGAGGAGAATACGGCCGATAGTAGAAGCTCGGATTCAGGAGGAACAGTGTGGTTTTCGTCCGGACCGTGGAACGCTGGACCAGCTCTTTACCCTCTATGGGGTGCTGGAGGGTTCATGGGAGTTTGCCCAACCAATCCACATGTGTTTTGTGGATTTGGAGAAGGCATTCGACTGTGTCCCTCGCTGGGGTCCTGGGTCCTTTACTAAGGGCTGTCAGGTCCCTGTACGACTGAAGCAGGAGCTTGGTCCGCATTGCCGGCAGTAAGTCAGACTTGTTCCCGGTGCATGTTGGACTCCGGCAGGGCTGCATTTGTCGCTGGTTCTGTTAGTAATTTTTATGGACAGAATTTCTAGGCGCAGCCAGGGGCCGGAGGGTGTCAGGTTTGGGGACCACACAATTTCGTCTCTGCTCTTTGTGGATGATGTTGTCGTGTTGGCCCCTTCAAACCAGGACCTTCAGCATGCACTGGGACGGTTTGCAGCCGAGTGTGAAGCGGTGGGGATGAGAATCAGTGCCTCCAAATCCGAGGCCATGGTCCTCAGTCGGAAAAGGGTGGCTTGCCCACTTCAGGTTGGTGGAGAGTGCCTGCCTCAAGTGGAGGAGTTTAAGTATCTAGGGGTCTTGTTCACAAGTGAGGGAAGGATGGATCGGGAGATTGACAGACGGATTGGTGCAGCTTCTGCAGTTATGCGGTCGATGTATTGGTCTGTCGTGGTGAAGAAGCTGAGCCGCAAGGCAAAGCTCTCGATTTATCGGTCAATCTACGTTCCTACTCTCACCTATGGTCATGAGCTTTGGGTCATGACCGAAAGGACAAGATCCTGGATACAGGCAGCCGAAATGAGCTTTCTCCACAGGGTGGCTGGGCGATCCCTTAGGGTGAGAAGCTCGGTCACCCGGGAGGAGCTCAGAGTAGAGCCGCTGCTCCTCCACATCGAGAGGGGTCAGCTGAGGTGGCTTGGGCATCTGTTTCGGATGCCTCCGGAACGCCTTCCTTGGAAGGTGTTCCGGGCCCGTCCCACCGGGAGGAGACCCCGGGAAGACCTAGGACACGCTGGAGGGACTATGTCTCCCGGCTGGCCTGGGAACACCTCGCTATCCCCCCGGAAGAGCTGGAGGAAGTGTCTAGGGAGAGGGAAGTCTGGGCATCTCTGCTTAGACTGCTGCCCCCGCGACCCGGCCCCGGATAAGCGGAAGAAAATGATGATGATGATGAGTTGGAAAATGTGCATAGAAATAATAAAATGATCAGAATACTCACTTGCCTAATAATTGTGCACGCAGTGTAGAAATATGTGTAGTTCATGAATTTGCCATGTCAACAACTGTTGACATAACAACTGTTCCATTGCAGGTGATCATAAAAATTGGTTGGTTATGTAGTTTAAATATGCAAAGGTTTTTATATTGATATAGGACATAGAATGGATTTCAACACCAGAAATATAACATTTTGTGATTAATTGGTCTTATACTTTAAGCACATACAGTAGCTTTGTTTTTAGATTGTGGGTAATCATCTTTTATTCCTCTGCAAGTGTGGCACGGATTTACTGACGAACAAAGGAGAGATCATGGTGATATATGTAACGTTTCGGGGCGAAGAGCAAGTTTCGGTAAAGACTTTCTTGTCCTTTGGTGGTCCTTTGGCGACACCACATTAGGAGACACAAAATGGCAAACTATCAGAGAAAAAAAAATCAGTAATGTATTTCTGCACTAGACAGGATTTGACGATACTTGAAAGCTTTAACAAGACGTAAGCGCAAAGGAAATCAACTAAGCCAAAATGAGCTAAATGGATCCAGTTGTGTGGGCAGGTTGTCTCCAGGGCAAATGCATGGATTTGAATCTAGCCTACCTCTCTTTTTATCCTTTTCTCGCTTTTTCTATCCTGTACAACATTAAAAAAAATGGGGGGGGGGGGGGGGGGTAATTCTAGCGTTACAACACTTCATGGAGTGTTTCAAAACATTTCAAGCACTTCGTTTAAACCGTAAATATAAATTTTTTTTACAGAAGTAATCAATTGAATAGCAAATACATTCGCAATTATCCCCCATTGTTTTACAACACCATATGTGATTTTATAAACAGTGCTGAATGGGAACTTGTACCGATGAGAACACGTATCTGTTTCCTATTGGACACTGCAGTGATTGGCTTTATCAATGGATGCAGGGGGCATAGAAAAAGAGAGGAAATCGACGAAACCAACAACGGATTAATTCCTGCTTAAACTGGGATATTATTAAGATTACATCCGATTAGGCTACTTTGATTATTATGTACGTTTCCGTTTCGCACAAGAATAACCGTATTGGCAAAACAGATCGGTTCATTTACAAATCCCGCTAATTCCAGATTGGTTTAACCAATTCGCTTGACAGCATTGTATTCCCCTCCCCTCTTTTGCTTGCATCCGGAGTAAAAAGCCTACTAGGACACAACGTAGCATAGAACAGTGACTAAAAGACGATTTAGTGGTGCGATTGATATCCAGTGATGAAGCTCGGTGAAGACATGCTCAAACGCAATTAACAATGAGGATTCCGTCTCAGTTCTGTCTCGTTTAGACCGCCTTCATCCCCCGTTTTGGCCATGATCTTCATGCGCATTCTGCTGCAGTTGTCAGTACTCCTGGTCCAGGGCAGTTGGCGGGGGGTCGAGCCAAGCCCCACCGATGAAGGCGCACTGCGGGCCAGCCACGGAGATCATGGAGAACCGGGTCATAAGGAGCCCCATAAAGACTCGTATAGTACTTTCGCCTCGGAGTTCCTGGAGTCTAGATACCTGTCGGATGACGGTGAGGAAGGGTTACAGAATAGGTCATTTCTGTACGATGGGTTTTTCTTGTGGTGGCATTCATGGTCGCTATGTTTACGTATAGGCCTAGGCCTTTTCTTTATGGATAGGTTATAACAGGTAGCATGTAGATCTTTATTGTTAGAAAATCGTGATAGACTTGGTGATCTATGTATTTATATGACGATGCTCGGGTAATAGACCGAGAAAACTAAGTAGGTATATCCAACACTTACAGCCGAGCTATTCAAACATATCAGGACCCTGGCCAGCTCCTCGTAGCTCTCCACTCTTTGTCTCACTGGCACGTCTGGTGACGGGTGAGCACACATTTGTTGTTGTTGATGTTTTTGTTTCTGTTTTTTTTAAGTACAATTAAGTACAATTAAATAATTGTACCTATTTTAAATTGAGATGATTCCTCTCCCTGAAAGTTGCCATGGGCTGCGATAATAATATATCGTTAAATATAGTTCAGACTTCTTTAAAGTGTAAAGTGGCAGAAGGCCTACTGTAACAGTCAGAACAGTAATCATAAGGTCACTAGATTTAAAGGCAGTGAAAGTTTGAATAGAACATGTGCACATGTTGTGTGTGGCCACAGTGCCTTTTGAAAGTATTCAGACACCTCCACTCTCTTCACATTTTGTTGTGTTATAGACTGAATATGTAACTGACTGCATGTATTTATTTTTCTATGTGTTATTTACTATACACAATACCCCATAATTATAAAGGGAAAGCAAATTTTTAGGTGCTTTTTAAAGCAATTTACTGAAAACAAGAACGTGAAATATTTCATGTACATACAGGGAGTGGACAAAATAATGGGAAGACCACATTGAACAAGGACTGTTCCTTTGAAGTAAATAGATCACAATTACAAATGGAGCTGCAGAGGACACATTAAGTTGATCACCAATTCTCAGTACCTACAGTACCAGTCAAAGATCTGTTCTTATCTACTCATTCAAGAGTATACACTTTAACAAGGGTGCCTTGTTAAAGGTTATTGGTGAAATTATTTTCCTTAATCTGTTTGAACCAGTTGTGTTGTGACAAGGTATGGTTGGTATACAGACCACCATTACTATGTCATTACTGTAACAGTCCATACTATGCCAAGAACAGCTCAAATAAGAAAAGAGAAACGACAGTCCATCATTACTTTAAGACATGAAGATTTGGCAATCTGGAAAATTTCCAGCTTGTTCAGGTGCAGTCGCAAAAACCATCAAGTGCTATAATGAAACTGGCTCTCATGAGGACCACCACTGGAAAGGAAGAACCAGAGTTACCTCTGCTGCAGAGGATTCGTTCATTTGAGTCACCAGCCTTAGAAATCAGCTATTAACTGGACCTAATATTGCTCCCCAAATAAATGCTTCTCAGAGTTCAAGTAACAGACAAATCTCAACAGTTTTAGATTAGATTCAACATTATTGTTATTGAACAGTACAAGTACAGTACATACAAAATGCATTTGGCAGCTAAACAGAAGTGCAAATAGAAGAGGGCAGAAATGTACTATGTATTATATATAATGTATGTTACACGTGGGATGTACAGATGTGCAATCAAATTCAAGTGCAAATGACAATTCTAAATGTACATGAAGGCAAATTGAAGGTGAATGTGCAACTAAAATGCAGGAACAGCAGCAATGAGGTTCCTGAGGTAGATGTACATGATGTGTAGATGTGTACATGTAGCAACTGAAGACGTCCTTATCAGACTTTGCAAAGCAGTGTCAGAGTCAGGAGGAGACTGCATGAATTCGGCCTTTGGTGTCAAATTGCTGAAAAGAAACCATAACTGAAGGACACCAATAAGAACAAGAGACTTGGTTTTGCTCTGATATGCATTGTGAAGTGTTTGACTTTATCTAGACAGATGTCAATAGAACTTGCCACTGGTGGACTCCAAACAAGATTTAAAGACATCTCAAACATGATCAAAGGACATAATGTATTGGAGCATCATTTGGATTGTCATGTTAAAAGGTCTGAATTGATTTACATTTGATATTTCAGTTATTTATTTGAAATAGGTTAACACACATTTCTATTGTTATTATGTGTAGATTGATGGTAAAAATGAATTTAATCAATTTTAAAATGTTTTTAACTTTTGGAAGGCTATGAATACTTTCTAAAGCCACTGTATGTAAAATCTGTATTTTTTAAACAAATTTCCCATTAAAATGTTTCAGCATTTAGCAGATTCAACTTCAATGCTCTGGGATTTGATCCAGCAACATTTACTGTTATGCCATATATTTTCAAACAATTCTAAATCATTTAAATTAATTTCAAACACATTGTAGGTTACCTATGTGTAATAATATATAACATGGTGTGTGTGTAATAATATATAACATGGTGTGTGTGTGTAATAATATATAACATTGTGTGTGTAATAATATATAATATATAACATGGTGTGTCTGTTCCAGGCTATCCCTTCCCTACTGCCCCTCCTGTGTAATAATATATAACAATGTGTGTGTAATAATATATAATATATAACATGGTGTGTCTGTTCCAGGCTATCCCTTCCCTACTGCCCCTCCTGTGTAATAATATATAACATTGTGTGTGTAATAATATATAACATTGTGTGTGTAATAATATATAATATATAACATGGTGTGTGTAATAATATATAATATATAACATGGTGTGTCTGTTCCAGGCTATCCCTTCCCTACTGCCCCTCCTGTGTAATAATATATAACATTGTGTGTGTAATAATATATAATATATAACATGGTGTGTGTGTTCCAGGCTATCCCTTCCCTACTGCCCCTCCTGTGTAATAATATATAATATATAACATGGTGTGTGTAATAATATATAATATATAACATGGTGTGTCTGTTCCAGGCTATCCCTTCCCTACTGCCACTCCTGTGTAATAATATATAATATATAACATGGTGTGTCTGTTCTAGGCTATCCCTTCCCTACTGCCCCTCCTGTGTAATAATATATAATATATAACAGGGTGTGTGTGTTCCAGGCTATCCCTTCCCTACTGCCCCTCCTGTGTAATAATATATAATATATAACATGGTGTGTCTGTTCCAGGCTATCCCTTCCCTACTGCCCCTCCTGTGTAATAATATATAATATATAACATGGTGTGTGTGTTCCAGGCTATCCCTTCCCTACTGCCCCTCCTGTGGATCCTTTTGCCAGGATCAAAGTCACCGACTGCGGGGTCACCAAGGGATGCATTAGGTCAGCGCATGGTGTGTGTGTTGGTGTGTATGAGTGTGTGATTGTTGTGTGTATGAGTGTGTGCGTGTCTGTTGTGATTGTGTGATTGTTGTATGTGGGTGATTGTTGTATATGTGTGTCTGTGTGTGAATGTGTGATTGTTGTATGTGTGTGAATGTGTGATTGTTGTATATGTGTGTTTGTGTGTGAATGTGTGATTGTTGTACGTGTGTGAATGTGTGATTGTTGTATGTGTGCGTATGTTTGTGTATGAGTGTGTGTGTCTGTTGTGAATGTGTGATTGTTGTGTGTGTGTGTATGAGTGTCCGTGTCTGTGTGTGAATGTGTGATTGTTCTATGAGTGTGTGTGTCTCTGAGTGAATGTGTGATTGTTGTATGTGTGTGTATGAGCGTACGTGTCTATGTTTGTGAGAATGTGTGATCGTCGTATTGCTGTGTGAGTGTGTGTGTGTCTGTGTTCCTTCTCTCTCAGTTTTCTGTCCTGTTGTGGGAGTGTGTCACTGAAGCAGGACCGTGTCTTTAATGTCTGTTGTAGGTATGGGAAACCAGGGTGTGATGCAGAGACATGTGACTATTTCATGAGTTACCGGCGGATCGGGACGGACGTGGAGTTTGAGATGAGTGCTGATACTGATGGCTGGGTGGCTGTGGGCTTCTCTTCTGACAAGAAGATGGTCAGTGACCACCTGTGGGAGGAACGTGTGCCAGCATATGTGTCCGTGTGTTTGTCCGTGTGTGAGTGTCTGATTGGTGGACTGTAAAACAAGCCATCACGCTGATTCGTCCTTCTCGCCCGTTTCAGGGCGGAGATGACGTGATGGGCTGTGTCCACGACGACAACGGGCGTGTACGTATTCATCACTTCTACAACGTGGGACAGTGGGCCAAGGAGATCAAGAGGAACCCCGCCAGGGACGAAGAGGGGGTGTTCGAGAACAACCGGGTGACCTGCCGTTTCAAACGGCCGCTCTACGTCCCCAGGGAGGAGACCCTGGTGGACCTGCACCTGTCCTGGTACTACCTGTTCGCCTGGGGGCCTGCTATACAAGGTGGGTTGGTGGGCCTTTTCCTCACTCTCTACCTCCTTCTCTCGCTCTCTACCTCCGCCTCCTCTTCTCACTCACTGGCTCCACCTCTTCACCCAGGTTCCATCACGCGCCATGACAATGATGCTCCACCAGTCTCAGATCACATGATCAGCATCTATAAGTATGAGGACATCTTCATGCCGTCTACAGCCTACCAGACATTCTCCTCCCCCTTCTGTCTGCTCCTCATAGTAGCACTGACCTTCTATCTGCTGATGGGCTCACCTTGAGAGAGGAGAGGAGCCAGCAATTAGAGGTTACACCGCCTTTCCATCCGCAACACCCTGAATGCCGGGTGCTCTTTACACAGAATTATACTTTATATGCCTCTGTATATTCACAATCATAAAACCAGGTGGGTCGAACATGAACTGCTGATTGTCTGAAAACCGTGGGAAAATATGTTGCATACCACTGGCATGACAAACAGAAAAGGTTTTACTGTTCTAATTTCTTCAGTATACAGTTTATAATATCAAAGGCACTTTGGGAGGTTGTGCTGTATTGACCATATACCACACACCCTTGTGCCATGTTGCTTAAATACACAATAGGATACTATATAAACTTTACATTGAGAACAGGTCAGAAAGCTTGCAAATTATATTGTTTTGCAAAAAAAAAAACTACACTAACCCATTAGTCAGTACATCTAAAAAACTGTAGGTGTTTCTAGAGTACAGTAGCATAAACTTATGGCATTTAATTTGGCTTACTTATTTTTAAGAACAACACGGCATGGTATTACACACCTGGCAGCGAGTATCACCCCAAAGCATGTGTGGAATTACACTCAATGACTCACCACTGGTCCCTGAACATTGGAATAATGTAACATACTCTATTTTACACTGTGACTGGAGAGACTTCACTTAAAGAGAGAAACATTGAGATCATGTCCTGGGCCAATGGGAAGCAGATAGCTCATTGTCTTCTATTCTGCTGATACATACTGTTTCTAAATGGTTCCCGTTGTGCTTTTTATGTACAATACTGGGCAATATAGTATTATTACATTGTTATTGTTTATAGTATTACTATACAGAAACTAAGACAAAGATGTTTTAATGTTAACATTTCAGATTTGTTTAAAAGAATTGTCACTGGGGTAAACTGAACTGTATATTCCTCAATGCCATTTGACATACAGATGATAAAAACAGGACTGAGTTGTACTGGCACGGTTCTATTCTTTACGTTCCCTAAATCATTGTGTTACTGGGAAATGCTTCCCTACTGAAACAATGTCTACCATGCCAGTGTTTGTTATCAATAAAGAAAAAATATATATATATTCTCCAACCACCTGTTTTCATCAAGTTGGCCATGTGGTTGCCTGGTCAGTAATGTCCTTCCTTAGAAACATATATTTCGCCTGCAATAATTTAATTTACAATTAATTTAGCAATTTGGCACAACTTTCCATTCTTCTCCCATAATGAAAATGTATAAAATAATAATTGTGAAGTAGTAAATGTATGCTGTCAATAATGTATGTACAACCCTGTTTCCAAAAAAGTTGGGGCGCTGCATAAAATGCTAATAAAAACAGAATACAATGATGTGCAAATCATTTTCCTATATATTTAAATACAAAATATATGCCCATTTTGAATTTGATGCCAGCAATACGTTTAAAAAGGTTGTGACAAGGGCGTGTTTACCACTGTGTTGCACAATCTCTTTTAACAATACTCTGGGTAAGGGGACTGAGGAGATCAATGGCTTTAGTTTTGAAAGTGAAATGTTTTCACATTCTTGCATGATATAGGATTTCAGCTGCTCAACAGGTCAGGGTCTCCTTTGTCATATTTTACATTTCATAATGTGCCAAATATTTTCAGTGGGTGACAAGTCTGGACTGCAGGCAGGCCAGTTTAGCATCCAGACTCTTTAACTACAGAGCCATGCTGTGATAATACATGCAGAATGTGGTTTGGCATTGTCCTGCTGAAATAAGCAAGGCCTTCCCTGAAAAAGACCTTGTCTGAGTGGCAGCATATGTTGCACCAAAACCTGCATATATTGTTCAGCATTAACGGCGCCTTCACAGATGTGCAAGTCACAAATGTAATGTGCACTAATGCGCCCCCATACCATCACGGGTGCTGGGTTTTGAACTGTGCACTGATAACAAGCTGGATGGTCCCTCTCCTATTTAGCCCGGAGGACACGGAATCCATGATTCCCCAAAATCATTTTCAATTTTTATTTGTCAGACCACAGGACAGTTTACCATTTCGCCTCAGTCCATCTTAAATTAGTTCAGGCCCTGAGAAGGCAGTGGCGTTTCTGGATCTTGTTCACATATGGTTTCTTCTTTGCATGGTAGAGTTTTAACTTGCATTTGTGGATGCAGCGACTTCATAGACAGTGTTCATAGACAGTGGTTTTTGGAAGTGTTCCTGAGCCCATGCAGTGGTGTCCACTACAGAATCGTATCTGTTTTTAATGTAGTGTCGTCTGAGGGCCTGAAGATCAAAACCATCTAATATTGGTTTTTGGCCTTGTCCCTTGTGTACAGAGGTTTCCACAGATTCTCTGAATCTTTTATTGATATAATGTACCATAGATGATGAGATCCCCAAACTCTTTGCAATTTTATGTAGAAAAAACGTTATTCTTAAAATGTTGCACTATTTCCCTGGTGAACCCCTCCACATCTTTAATTCTGAAAGACCCATCCTCTCTGGGATGCTCTTTTTATACCCAATCATGCTCCTGACCTGTTGCCAATTTACTTAATTAGTTGTGAGATGTTCCACCAGGTTTATTTTCTAGTATTACACAACTTTTCCAGTCTTTTATTGTCCCTGTCCCAGATTTTTTAAAATGTGTTTCTGACATCAAATTCAAAGTGGGCATATATTTTTCAAGAAACAAAAACATTTCTTGGTATCAACATTTGATATGTTGTCTTTGTACTATTTTCTAGTGAACATAGGGTTTAAATGATTTGCACATTGCATTCTGTTTATCTTGACATTTTACACAGCATCCAAATTTATTTGTCTTATACACAAATCAACAACCTTACTCACAATTCTTCACAGTTGCTCACAAATTGTTCACAGATATTCAATGGCTAATAAAAATTTCTGGTCTTCAAGTTTTATGCACTTATACATCAACTATTTGTATTTTCATGACCCGTGCCTTACCAACTTCGACCAGACACAATGTTGGCAGAAATATGGAAGTGTCAGAGCCCCTAAGACTTTTTAACAAAGCAGCAAATCACACAAAATAGAATTGTCATCTTTTCTATGGTTGGCACACAAACACAACCATAATCCCCCAAAAAACATTCTAAAGGGTAACACTGTACATAAAGAACAAGATGGCAAAAAAAAACTAAGCTCTTTCACCTTCATATCAATTACAACAAACATAAACTTTAACAAAATGAACTGCCACAAAGCATGCTGGGATATCAATGATAAAGCAGAAATACTCCGTATTTATACAGTTTTTTCTTTTGTAAACTGCGAATCAATGTATGTGGAAAAACAGTTAATTCTTATGTTTCCTGATAACAGACTTTTCCAGTTATTTTACAGGACATATGTTAAATGAAGGTTTGAATGTGTAATTGAAAACAGAATTTTACTGTAATTCTGAAATACAGAGAATTACATGTACAATTTTAAGTAAATGACTGTAGAATACAATTGATTTTTTACAGTGCATATTAATAATGAATTTAAAATGAATGAAATATCACTGTAAAATGTTACATACTCATATTGGGGTGTTAACATAGCATACAGAGTACAAGGTCATACTGCTTACAAAGAGTACAAAGTTAAAAGCTGATGTATTTTTTGCAATTAACTGCCATTTTTTCTGCCATTTCAGAACACTTTGATCAAACTATAATTAGTTGTATATCATAGACCCACATAGAAAAATCTCAAGTCAATCAGCCTTATGGCTTAGGAGGAGTTCATTTTTAAAGTTTTTTTTAAGGTTAAGTATTCAAAAGATGGCGGAAAATCCATCATGGCATGATGGAGGAAACCTAATAAATGTGCGGGTCTCTAGGGCTGGGAACAAATATTGTGTATAGCACATTTCTGGATAAGCAAATAATTGCCACAAGAGATAATAGATTTAGGCCTAGTCCTAGAAAGAGCTCATTGCAACGACAGGCGCTGCTGCAAATATGTGGTTGTTTTTGCATAATATCCAAACTTGTGGTGATCCTACCTTTGACTGAGGTGTGTTCTGACTCAGTTGTGTGGCGATAACTGTTCAAAGAGTAGACTACCAGCAAACTGAAAGTCCGTACTGACAGCCGTAACTACAGTACCAAGGAGCATTCTATAGATACTGCAGCTTGCAACAGCGAGTGCGATACGTACAGTTGGGATGATTGTACAACCTCAACAGTAGGTGGCGACGATACAACTTTTATTTAGTTGTAGTCCGCCAATATATATTGACGAAGAAGTCGAAACCGTTCTGAAACATCCGGGCAGATCCCGCAAACTACAATAACCATTGCAACTGCTTTATCACCGTTATGTCTAGTGTTTTTTCTCTTTTGGTGAGGATGAAAGATAATTCCGTGGGATGAAAATACTGTATCAAATAAGAAGAAACCCACGGCAGAGTTGCTATCGCTATTCGCTGCATTTTATTTTAAATCTTGGGTGTGTGTGTTTAAGGAACACTTGAGGCTGAGGAAGGCAACAGGCATCGCAAACATGTAACTGAATGCGTGTAGAGTATTTCAGCAGATTTCCGCAGAAAGCCGCAGTGACCTGTACGCGTACACGTCTTGTGAACTGATGTTGTCAAGTCCTATTTTGCTGCAAAGAAAGTGTTGGTCAACTTTTCTGGCCTTGTGGGCGGGTTTTAAGTGGTCACTGCTAAATTGTTGGTAGACCTTGCACACGGGAAGCAGTTTTTGACGGGTTCGTTGAAGATGGCAGACGAGGAGGACTCTGGGCCAGAGGCAGAGCCGACCTGTGCTTCTCCAGCTGGGAGTCCAGAATCCGCTCGGCCTCACTTCGTCTCGTTCTCCGAGAGTGTTCAGCCTGCGGTGGGCATGATGAGCCAGCTACTCAGTCAACCTTCCTCGCTCAAATTCGACAAGAATATCAAGCAGGCCTTCTACAACACAGGAGCGATGATATTCGTGGCGATCTGTTGCGGGGCAGCTGTATTAGTCTACTTTATCCTAGAGGCATTTCTGAGACCCCTGCTATGGGCCGTTCTCTGCGGGACCTTCCTTCACCCGTTCAAGCACTCCCTAGCCCGACTGGGACGTTCCTGGCTCACAGGGCTGCAGGACACCGGTACGCCGATACTCCTCGGAACTCTACTGGTGCCGGTGTGGTGTGTAAACCACGGGGTGGAGTTCCTGGGTGCGCTGGTACTGGAGAGGCTCACCGTACTGCTAGTGATCGGGGCGGGTGCGCCCCTCATCTACTTCTTTTACCTATTCTGGAGCGTAATTGGCATGCAGGTTATCATTGGATTCGTGTGTGATGTAATCGGGAGCGCCCTAGACTGTTTCCACGCCATTTGGGTGAGTGAGAGTGACACAGCTGGCAAATGGGTGGCACCCACCCACATTAATAAAATGACATGTTGTCATTATTCCAGCCTCCATCAGGAATGGCAAGGAATTAGATTGCTTTTAAGCCATTACAAGAATCAGCACTTACACCACTGCTAACAGAATATCCTGAAACCTTCCACAGCCTAGACTTGAAAATATCTAATAGAAGTACATTCCGTTTTGACACAAACATCTTTCAAGTTACTTCAAATTCTTCTGTAATATTTGAACTAAGTACACTGCAGTCTCACTGTGAGATAACGTTACTGTATTGTATAGCTTAACTAGACTATAGCCTTCAGACTAGAGGTGTGCTGATACAGCAACTGTGTTAGATATGAGGCACAACGGGGTGTGGTATATGGCCAATATACTTCAGCTAAGAGCTGTTCTTAGGCATAAAAAAAATCTAGCGCGGACAAAGAGCTTGAGATGAAGTTGTAAACTGAAAGTGGAAATACCTAATTTATAATACCTCATTTATAATTATTTCTCTCACTTTCTGCTCGGCTCCCACTTCTCTCAAGGTTTCAGCAGTTGTATTGGGGTATGTAGTGGTTGTGGCATGCAGGTGGAGTCCTAACACCCAGGGATATCTGAGAACCATGTCTGTACCTGTTTGGACCATACTACTCTTCTATATGGGTGAGAAAAATGACTGGGGATGTGTAGAGGGAGAAGTTATCTGAGTGAAGGCCAAGCCCTTTTCCTGTTTGCCTGGGTACGATACTATATGATTTTGTGTGAGTATGTGATGTATAAGCATATCGGTCCTTGTCTCAAGTCCTAGTCAGATATGACTGAAGGTATAAGTCTTCAGTATTAAAAGACAGCTGGTAGGGAGGGGGTGTGTAGAGATTGGGGGGAGGGGGGTGTATGTGTTAACCTTCAGACTCAAATGTTAAAAGTTACTGAGAGCTGAAACACTATCAGGGGAAGGCCAGGAGCATTTCTGGGCAGCATGGTAAATAAACCACAGTCCCCCCCCCCCCCCCCTCACCCCCCTATCCCTAGTTTCTCTGACTGGCTCGTGGAGAGTTCCTGTGTTTGTTGTTGTGGTCACGCTCCTCATCGTGGGGTCTCAGGAGAAGCCAGCCGTCCCTGGCAACTCGGGTGAGTTGTCTGGGCAGGTGTTGTCGTTCGCTGCTAACACCATCTACATGGCCATCTCCTGCAGCAACCTCCGTCTCGGGCCCGAGAGGCAGACCGACGCCAGCGACGGCTCCACAGGTTAGAGAACAGGCATTAGGCACTACACCACAGTGACTAACCATCAGCTGGGGACAGCTACGTCACACTCCTCGCCCCTCATCCTCCCTCTTCTTTCCCCTTGTAGATGGGATGGACCCTGGCCCTTCCCGCATGCCCTCTGTCCTCCAGTCTCCCCGCCGGGCCCGTCCTGAGTTAAGGGGCCTGTTCCAAAAGGAGAAGGGGTCCCAAAAAGCCAGTGATATCTATTTCATCCTGCTGGTCTGGGCATTTGTTTTGGTCCAAGTCTGGCTCAATCTCTGGATGCTACAACTACTTCCTATCCCTGTGGCTGGTAATATTTGTGCTAACAAAAACACACACATATAGACACACACACACTTGCATTTAATTACAGTTACGCAGACACACACACACACACACACACACACACACACTCACTGTCACACCATGCTCCACTACAGCCATCAGCCATTGAGGGACACTTCCCTCTAAATCTGTAGAAAACTGCAGCCTCCAAGGTAAGTTAGACCCTGGCAACCCACACTGCTAGACGTGTGCAAGCTGTTTTGAATAACAACTTCTGTGTAAATATATTTTGCAACGCTCAAATGCACAACCTTACTGGTCTAGTCGGTGTTACACAACCACTCGTGCACACAGTTGCTCAAACACTCATCTACATTTATAAACATGCTGTCATCAGGAAGAAGCTAGTACCCCCTTGGAAGGTTTTTGTAGAGTCAAAGGTCTATGCAATATGATTGAAATGCTGAGTGGGAATATGAGGTGGGCCCTGCATGCCGAAAATCCTTCGAACAGGACAACTGAAGCAGTACCGCAAAGAAGAGTGGGCAAAAATACCTCCCAATCAATTTAAGAGACTAATGAACAGTTAAAAGAAACAGCTACATTAAGTTATTTCAGCCAAGGAGGGCAACACCTGCTGTTGAAGCTAGGGGTGTACCTATTCTTTCTGCACTATGAAAATGAATTTCTTTAGATTTTTGATGAATACATGATTTCAAAGTATAATCTTCTAGTGTTATTTGTTAAACTTGTTTACATTTATCTGTCAATAGTGTTGAAGAGAAGATTACATATACATATTTCTAAATATGTAAAAAATAAAAAAATAACTTTCCAGGAGAGTGTGCTTACCTTTTCACAGTACTGTGCGTATACTGTGCATAACAGCATGTGCGTACATGTGTCTGTGTGTTTGCGGTAGTGTGGGTGCTGAAGAAGCTGGTAGTACATTTTGGCCTGAAGGGATTTGCTGAGAAGACCCTGTCATCATGGTGGGTTGGGCTAGAGAAGTTTGGCCGTGAGCGACAGGAAGCCATCCTACCTGGACCAATCAAAGGACTTGTTCATTTCCTGCTCCGCATTGACACCAAGGTAACGGCCTGTACCCCTAGCCTACCTCCCTAAGACAGACACGCTGTGTTTAAATGCACCCCTTCCTCATGTGTGTTAACCACTGGAGGGCGTTGTTTCAAGCTATGCTGTAGCACTGTACACAATCATGGTTAAACCACAGCTAGTCTTGTGTAATTATTTAACTGTTCGATAAAGTTCTTAGTTCCTATGTAAAAAGAGTTGGGATCAGAATGAGATGAACTCAAGCCTCTCTCTTTCTAAATTAAAAGAATGCATCCAATGCTTCCAACCCCTTATGAATTTCAAGATACTTAAACCTGAAAATTCTGCATTTGTCCAAGGTACCGGCACCAATACTCCTTGTTACCTCACACACACGTTGCTATATGACAGATATATATATGGTAACATGTATGCTGATGTACAATGGGGAGAACAAGTATTTGATACACTGACGATTTTGCAGGTTTTCCCACTTACAAAGCATGAAGAAGTCTGTAATTTTTATCATAGGTATTCTTGAACTGTGAGTGATGGAATTTAAACCAAAAATCCAGAAAATCACATTGTATGATTAAGTAATTCATTTGCATTTTATTGCATGACATAAGTATTTGATACATCAGAAAAGCAGAACTTAATATTTGTCACAGAAACCTTTGTTTGCAATTACAGAGATCATACGTTTCCTGCAGTTCTTGAACAGGTTTGCACACACTGCAGCAGGAATTTTGGCCCACTCCTCCATACAGACCTTCTCCAGATCCTTCAGGTTTCAGGGCTGTCGCTGGGCAATACAGACTTTCAGCTCCCTCCAAAGATTTTCTATTGGGTTCAGGTCTAGAGACTGGCTAGGTCACTCCAGGACCTTGAGATGCTTCTTACGGAGACACTCCTTAGTTGCCCTGGCTGTGTGTTTCGGGTCGTTGTCATGCTGGAAGACCCAGCCACGACCCATCTTCAATGCTCTTACTGAGGGAAGGAGGTTGTTGACCAAGATCTCGCGATACATGGCCCCATCCATCCTCTCCTCAATACGGTGCAGTCGTCCTGTCCCCTTTGCAGAAAAGCATCCACAAAGAATGATGTTTCCACCTCCATGCTTCACAGTTGGGATGGTGTTCTTGGGGTTGTACTCATCCTTCTTCTTCCTCAAAACACAGCGAGTGGAGTTTAGACAAAAAAGCTATATTTTTGTCTCGTCAGACCACATGACCTTCTCCCATTCCTCCTCTGGATCATCCAGATGGTCATTGGCAAACTTCAGACGGGCCTGGACATGCGCTGACTTGAGCAGGGGGACATTGCGTGCACTGCAGGATTTTAATCCATGACGGCGTAGTGTGTTACTAATGTTTTTTTTTGAGACTGTGGTCCCAGCTCTCTTCAGGTCATTGACCAGGTCCTGCCGTGTAGTTCTGGGCTGATCCCTCACCTTCCTCATGATCATTGATGCCCCACAAGGTGAGATCTTGCATGGAGCCCCAGACCGAGGGAGATTGACCGTCATCTTTAACTTCTTCCATTTTCTAATAATTGCACCAACAGTTGTTGCTTTCTCACCAAGCTGCTTGCCTATTGTCCTGTAGCCCATCCCAGCCTTGTGCAGGTCTACAATTTTATCCCTGCTGTCCTTACACAGCTCTCTGGTCTTGGCCATTGTGGAGAGGTTGGAGTCTGTTTGATTGAGTGTGTGGACAGGTGTCTTTTATACAGGTAACGAGTTCAAACAGGTGCAGTTAATGCAGGTAATGAGTGGAGAACAGGAGGGCTTCTCAAAGAAAAACAAACATGTCTGTGAGAGCTGGAATTCTAACTGGTTGGTAAGTGATCAAATACTTATGTCATGCAATAAAATGCTAATTAATTATAAAAAACCATACAATGTGATTTTCTGAATTTTTGTTTTAGATTCCGTCTCTCACAGTTGAAGTGTACCTATGATAAATTACAGACCTCTACATGCTTTGTAAGTAGGAAACACTGCCGATTTTGCAGGTTATCAAATACTTGTTCTCCCCACTATAGTTGGTCCTGGAGAGATTATTGTAGATCAGATCCAACAGCACCTACAGTGGTTGTGTGTTTTGATGAGCTAACAGTAGTGTGGTGTCTGGGGTTACATTGCTTCAAGGGGACAGTGAGGTTTGAATGAATAGCTGGGTTTATCAGTTATGGGAGGAGTTCTCTTACAGGTTAATGCTGAATGAGGATGACACTAATTTGGTGTACTCCCGTCTCTCTCCTCTTTCTGTATTTCTGTTCCTCAGTGAGGAAAGAAGAAATCGGTTCTTTCTCTCTTTTCTCTGCACCGTTTTGTTGTCGACACCTGTCGTATCCAATCACAAACTGTTTGCAACCCTTTCTGTATCCAGTCAGAACTGCGTTCACTCCCTGCATCCAGTCAGAAATTGCCTGCAACACTTCCTGTTTTCTATAGCCACTCAAAGCCCCCCTCCCTCCCTGTAAACAGTCAGTCTCTGTTGTTTGTGCTTGGAAACCATGTGACAGGTTTGTCCAATAATAATCTACCCAATGTCTCTCTGTCTCCTCCTGAAGCTCTGGCATTGGCTTAACAAGCAGGTAATATTCTGGAGGAGTGTCTCTGTTGAGAGAAAGTGATGGATAGGGAGCATGAATGTGTGACTGGCATAATGTGAACATGAGAATGAGAAGTTAAAGAGAGTGACAAAAGGAAGAGAGAGTGTGAAGCAGCGTCCCTTATGTAGCTTGGACTGACGCTGTACCCGCCTACCCTCCCCCCTTCATCTTGTCTTTTTGTCTCCGCCCTTTGCTGACATCACTTCCTCCCTGCTTCCTGCTTCTGTAGTGATGAAGCTACGGTCGGTGAGCTCATTTATTGGCTCCGTAACCTTCCGTAGCTTCTCCTCTGTGATCTATTTGGCTGGTTGGCTTCTGAGTGTGTGAGCTGCATGGAGAGAGGAGACCAGAGACAGTAAAGAAAGGAGACACCTAACTCCATGCCATGCTACCATCTTTTTTTGGTCCAGGCCAGAACAATATGTGCTAGTGGGAGACGGTCTCGCTCTGGGGCACCCGTCTGAGAGCTGGGGGGCAGTAAGTAGAGAGGAGTTCCCCCTGTCTGGACAACAAACAAATATAGGGAGATGGCTCAGAGTTAGATGCCCTGCTTTCTTTTCCTTCTCTGTGGAGACTGAGTTGGAGAGGGTGCTGAGGGATGGGTTGGGGGGCTAGTGTTTCCCCTATCATAACCTGGTGTACCTCTGGGAAAATAGCTGTACCTTAGGAGGGGCTGTAGGGAGTCCTAAAGAAAGATCTGGGGGAAACGCTAGCCGTTGGTCTCATGGCCTGGGTCCCTGTGGAGAGGAGGTACTGAGCTGGAACAGGTTTGGATTCTTATCCCTGGGCATAGAGGGGCATCCGTATTAAAGATCCTGTGTTTAAGGCTGTAGATTAGCGTTCTAACAACAGGGGTTTTCACAGACCTTCAAGGGCTTCTGATTCCGACTGGGCTGTGCTGTAATATTCATGTCTGACTACAGAACCTTCTGTTAGGTGATGACTCAGGATGCGTCACGACATCTTGAGGCTGCCCCTTGTGCTGTTAGGTCAGTGATCACGCTGTGTAGCACCGTGGAAATCATATTTACTAATATCTCAGTAGCTCGAGCCTCGCAATCATAACCTTCAACACTCCCTCGCTGACCTCACACACTCTGGGGTCACTTAGGAAGGTGTCATAAGGTTGTCACAGGGGCCTTAATACACCATGTGTCTGTTATAACACAGGCCACATAGAGAAACCTGGGGTCTGGGATATGACCGTTCTTCTGTGAGGTGTAACGGAAGGTTACGTAAAGCAAACGGGTGAACGTATGAACCTGGGGGTGACGTAGCAAAAAGGCACGTGCACAGCCCTGGGGGTGAACACGCATGGGTTTAACGTGCACGCTGTGCGCTAGTGTGTATCAGTGTTTGCCGTTTTTATTGGGCGTGTGGTTTTCCGGGGATCGAAGGACGCAGGTTTCTCCGTGTGTCCGTCCACGTCTGGAGCACCACCCATGCGTTACAACAGACTGACTGAGGGCGTGTCACTGTGTCACCTCCTCTCCTGTGTCACCTCCTCTGTCTCCTCCTGTCTAGACGGTCGTCTGGCTGGAGCGTTCCCTGGATAAACTCATCAGCATCTTCATCATCTTCCTTCTGGTGACGGGAACCCTGATCATGGGTCTGCTCCTTACTGCAATGGTACTGTACTGTGTGTCCTTCAGGGCGCACCGTAGTTTGACCTCTTCTTGTGCAATGAATTGAGCGACGGCTGAAAGGCTGTCAAAAACTCCAATAGAAACATTTAACAAGTGACATAGCGGTGGCCAGCATTTACTGCTGTAACGTGTACTTTTACTGCTGTGGTGTGTACATTTACTGCTGTAGCACGTGTTTGAATCTTTCAGCAAATTCCCCCTCTTTTATCTCTCACCACATTGAACATGAAAACAGATGAGCTATTTTCAGCTCAATCTCTCTCTCCTCTCTCTGTAGGTTCATCATGAAAGTGTTCATATTATTGAGGTGACCAGTAACCTAATCAATGAGACGGTGTCCAACCATCCAGAGTGGGCCAAGTAAGACACCGCACACGCCCACACACCCACACACGCCCACACACACCCACACAAAGTCAGTCTGGATGTCCTTTATCTTATTTACCGATCGTGTTATTGTTGGGGGTGCATGATTTGCTCCCCGTTTGCTCCAGCGGAGTAAGGTGGTGCTCGTTTCACGCAGGTGTTGTGGTGAGGTCTCCTGTGTGTGGTAATGTTGTGGAGGTGTGGGCCCCGGGGGAATTGGCAGGTAGGGTCACTGGTTCTGCCGACTGCTGGGCTGTCTGAAATGGGGTTGATGTGATAGGTGGGGTTGAGTTGATGCAGACTGATTTGTGTCTTTTGAATGTGGACTAATGCTGAGAGGAGGCTGTGACGTTTAGCGAATGGATGTTGCTGAGTGGACGAGGAGTGAGTCATCCGCATGTTGTCGGAGTTTGATGAAAACCTTGTAACTGATTTCTTTCGGGATTCTAGTACTAAGGAAATGGTTTCAAAGTCCTTCTGAAGTTTCTTAAATGTATGTTAGTTGATGGGGAGATCATTTTAAATAAAACATTCCTGTCTGTTTTGGTGGCCTTGGTTGTGACTTGGAGGCCGGTAGTTTGAAACAGAGTTTTTCATCTTACAGAGGCTTGGTTAGTTGACTTGGCCTGGTAGTGGAGGTGCGATCCATCCTGCGTTGATAACCCACTGGCCACTCCTACACACTCTGCCACTAAACGGGGTGTTTTATTGGTCAGCCAGTCCCTGACACCCCCCCTCCCCTCTTCTCTCCTACAGTTGGCTCCCAGAGGCCCAGGTCATCCAGAAAGCCATGAACTCAGCAGCTACTAACGTTTACCAGCATGGCCGAGAATGGATAACATTCAAGGTGAGGTAGGGAACAAGGGGGAGACGTTTTACTCCCCGCTGGCCATTGACAGCCTCAGTGTTGACTGTTGACTAAAACAGGTTACCTTAAGATGGATGCTCAAAGCCTCGATGGACACTGGTATGGTCACTGATTGTGTGTGTGTGTGTGTTTGTGTGAAGCTCCACAAGATGCTAGGTGAAAAGGGGAACCACACGGCTGTCATCGAGAAGCAGGTTCTGGAACTGTGGGACCGTCTGTACCACTCCTGGTTCGTCAAGGTAATAATGGGGGGTACGGCCTGGCTCGTCAAGGTAATAATGGGGGGTAAGGCCTGGTTGGTGCGATCATAGTATTGGGGTGTGTTAGTATGTGTACCTTTGGCTTGAGAATATGAATGTAGTCATTACCCATTACTAACACATACATAGCCCGCATGCAGGTACAGCGTCACATGACTAATACATTCACACACTTTATGGAGGCGCGCGCGTGTCCGTGTGTTGCAGAACGTGACCCATGCAGGTGGGCGTAGCCGCGGCGGGGGTCATAAGCTGGCGCCTCAGAGACAGAACAGCTGGCTGGGAGAGATCTTAGACTGGCAGGACATTGCCTCCTTCGTACAGGAGAACATAGAAACACTGCTGTCTGTGAGTAGAGCACGGCACCCCGCAGCTCCAGGGTTTTGGGTTCAAATCCCATTGGGTGCCAGTAGGACGTCAGAACAAAAATGTAGGCACATAATACTGTAAGTCACTCCGGGCAAGAGTGTGTTAGTGCTCAAATGTCAGGTGTGGTTCTTCTGCTGTAGATCGTGGAGTCTCTGTGGGTAGTGATGAGTCGGAACGTTGGGCTCCTGATCTCCACGACGACCACACTCCTCACCATCCTCTTCCACAGCGGCACGGCCGTACTCAACTTCGCCCTCAGCCTGGTAACGCACCCAGACGAACAGTCAGCCACGCTGCTCCCCCTTAAACACCCTAATGTTGACACTGTGTGTGTGTGTGTGTGTGTGTGTGTGTGTCTGTAGGTGATATTCCTGACCACTTTGTTCTACTTGCTGAGCTCCAGCGGAGAGTACTACGAGCCTGTCAAATGGGTGATCAGCCTCACCCCGCTCTCCCAACCCGGACCGTCCTCTAATATCATAGGACAGTCTGTAGAGGAGGCCATCAGGTAGATACACACACACGTTTTAGATTGATATGCTTGATTCATTGATCAGTGTGTTTAATATGCTCAGCTGCTGCCAAACGACTCACACAGTCATTTAAGGTTTGAGGCACTGGGCTGTGAACACAACGAGGTGTGGGGTTTGTGTGTGCTAGGGGAGTGTTTGACGCCTCGCTGAAGATGGCGGGATTCTACGGCTTGTACACCTGGCTCACTCACACCATATTTGGCATCCACATCGTCTTCATACCCTCTGGTGAGTGACGGTTGGCTGATCAAATAGAGGAGGGTTATTTGATGATGAGTGGTTTGCAGCCCTCGGGTTGAAAGATGAATTGTAAAACCGGTTGAGTTTGTGGGAATTTGTCACTGAACTGATGAGGATTAGAAGTACCCCAAGAAAAAGAATCCATGGAAAGTGAGGCGTGGGAATATTACAGGTTCGAGTCATATTAGGTTGAGTCAAATATTACAGGTTACAGGTTTGAATCATATTAGGTTGAGTCAAATATTACAGGATACAGGTTCGAAATATTACAGAGTTGCTGTTTGAATTAGGTTAAGGTTAAGCTTCATTTTAGGGTTAGGGAAAGAATATTTTTGAATGGATTTCTGTCCTTCAAAAGTGTTGCTGTGTGTGTAGGTTATTCTGTTCTCTAGAACCATAATACACAGGATGCTGTCCATCGTTCTGTTTCTCCTGCGCCCTCCCTCCTGTAGCCCTGGCAGCTATTCTGGGAGCCGTGCCGTTCCTGGGGACCTACTGGGCAGCTCTGCCCGCTGTGTGTGACCTCTGGCTGGCGCAGGGGGAGGGTGTCAAGGCCCTGCTACTACTGGTGTTCCACATGCTGCCCACCTACTTTGTGGACACGGCCATCTACTCCGATATCTCAGGGTACAGATCGTGTGCCTGCGTGTGTTTCTGTTATCTGATCAACAGTGAGTGTGTGTTGATATTTGTGACCCCCCCCCCCCTTTACAGTGGTGGCCACCCATATCTGACTGGTCTAGCGGTGGCAGGCGGAGCATACTACCTGGGTCTGGAGGGGGCAATCATCGGTCCAATCCTGCTCTGTATCCTGGTGGTGGCCTCCAACATCTACAGTGCCATGTTGATGAGTCCCAGCTCTGCCCAGCCAACCCCCGTACAGTCAGCCTGGCCTCTAAACCCTGCCAGGTACAACCCCCCCCACCACCGTACAGTCAGCCTGGCCTCTAAACCCTGCCAGGTACACCCCCCCAACCACCGTACAGTCAGCCTGGCCTCTAAACCCTGCCAGGTACAACCCCCCCCACCACCGTACAGTCAGCCTGGCCTCTAAACCCTGCCAGGTACACCCCCCCCCCCCCCACCACCGTACAGTCAGCCTGGCCTCTAAACCCTGCCAGGTACACCCCCCCCCCACCACCGTACAGTCAGCCTGGCCTCTAAACCCTGCCAGGTACACCCCCCCCCCCCACCACCGTACAGTCAGCCTGGCCTCTAAACCCTGCCAGGTACACCCCCCCCACCACCGTACAGTCAGCCTGGCCTCTAAACCCTGCCAGGTACACCCCCCCCCCCACCACCGTACAGTCAGCCTGGCCTCTAAACCCTGCCAGGTACACCCCCCCCCCCCCCCACCACCGTACAGTCAGCCTGGCCTCTAAACCCTGCCAGGTACAACCCCCCCCACCACCGTACAGTCAGCCTGGCCTCTAAACCCTGCCAGGTACACCCCCCCCCCCCCACCACCATACAGTCAGCCTGGCCTCTAAACCCTGCCAGGTACACCCCCCCAACCACCGTACAGTCAGCCTGGCCTCTAAACCCTGCCAGGTACACCCCCCCAACCACCGTACAGTCAGCCTGGCCTCTAAACCCTGCCAGGTACACCCCCCCCCCCCACCACCGTACAGTCAGCCTGGCCTCTAAACCCTGCCAGCTACACACATTGATATGATTTGTGATGTTCAGAAATATGAAGCGGAGACACCAGAGTTACCTATTCTCAGGGAAAAGCTGTATCCTCAGCCACACTGTCATGCTATTTAGTTTCTGTGTCCACGCTGTTAACTAAAACGCCCTCTACCAGAGTCTGTCAGTACATTCAAATGAATAGAACACTTGTTTAGGCAGCGCAGTGGTTTGGAATTTAGGGAGAGGTGCAGGTTTTGTCTCCGCCCCCGGACGGTGGTGTCGAAGCCATGTCAGCCGTGTTGTCTCCCTCTGTGTCCGTGGACCATGATATGGGCTTATGGCAGGACTGTCTCTCTTTTTGTTTCACTCTCGCTCTCTCTCTCTCAGGACCTTCATGGACAGCACTCCCTCACTGCTGAAGAGGGCGTGTGAGTGAGGAGGGGTCACCCTGTGTCTCCTGGTTTTTCATTGGCTGGGTGCCTGTCCCTTGGCTTCCCATAGGCGGTTTCCATGGGAAAAGCGTGCCTGATTCCCCTGTGCTTCTCCCCTCAGCTCTATGGGGTCTCCCTGGCAGAGTGGCACAAGTGTGAATGAAGGTTACCCACAATGCCAGCTGCTATACAAAATCTACTTTTCAAACCAGCAAGTAGAGACCCTCCCTCGTCCCCAACATTACAAGACCTTAAAGATGCATATTGTAAATTTTAAACAACAGAATGATTTACCTGGGCAGGCGGCCATATTGGACTTACCATGTTTAATATTGGAATGTTTGCACATTGAATGTTATCACATCGTCTTGCCAAACACTGTGCCTCTGTCTGTGTTCCACACATGCAGCAATGGCAAAAGTCCACTGTGCCACCATATTGGATGGCAAAACGTTTTAGCACAGGGTCTATTCTACCTATTGAGTTTACGTCCCCAGTACCATAACTGCAGACTTACCGAAAATGGGGTGTATTTTTACCCCAACAAACCCAGTCTCTTCCCGCCCTTCCTAATGGCTCTAGTGGGGGATTCAGATTGGCTGGCATGTTGCTAGGTGCTATAGACTGGTGGTTCCCAACTCTGGTTCTCCAGTATGCCCACAAGCACGCTATTTTTGTAGCCCCAAACAAGCATACCCAATTTGTCAGGTGTGCTCACTGGTCCAGGGTTACAGTAAAAATGTGTCCTGTTGAGGGTACATGTGGACTGGAGTTTGGAACTGCTGAAATGGAGCTTTGGGGCAGCTGAGTCACTCAAATATAGTGAGCCTTAAGTGCTTTCATTTGTATCATGTTTACTGTTTCATTTTAATTGTACTTTTATTTTTTTGTAGTCTTTGTGGTTACACTTTGTCTTGACCTACTGTCGTGTTCGAAAGTTCAGTTGGCACATCGATGAGCACTGTATCCATGTACTTCTTGAATGCAGACAGGATGTCCTGTTTTAGGTGGGTGTAGTGGGAGGGGTTTGATCACTCATATCTCTCTTACCTGTGTTTGTGTTTTGAGATTTTAAAAATATTTATTTTTAGCTCAATGTTACGTTTTGCTCGCTTAACATTTCAGACACACGTTGATGTCATGTCTGCTGTAAGGTCAGTATCTTACATGTTGCTGTGACATATTTTAATAATAACGGTACTAAGTCTACAACATACATATAACTGTCAGTTACACACAAACACAATTAAAACCCACTCAGCGATTGTTGTAGGAAGATGCACTTTCCACACTGTTTCCACCAGATGGACACTGAAAAGCCATCTGTCCTCTGTGCAGTATGTGTACGTGATCATCTTGTCTCGCCTGTGTTTACTGCCTGAAGTCGAGAAAGCTGATTGGTTGGGTTGAAGTACTGTTTCATCCCCACTCACCTGAATGGAAAGTACCCCGTCACACTGCACTCTGCAGTGGTTTTCCACAGGAAGTGCACTGAGATAATAAAGACTTTCAACTAAGGCTGGTCCTCCAATAACTCACTCCCTTATTGACGTTGGTCATCCCAAGCGTTTACACGGCAGGGAACAGCAGGAATGCAGTATCAGCTAAAACAGAAAATGCGGACCACATTCACGAGCTCATGCTAACACACAGTAAGAAACAATCCAGGTAAATGAACAAAATACATCTCTTACAGGATGTGTGATTAATCAATTTCCACATTAAGATCCAGTGTGACAGTGACCCGTCGTTTGAAGAGCCAGGATATTTTGATTTTAGGAGGCATTTGGGGTTATGGCTGCAGTTTTGAGGCCTATTGGGTGTGTTTAAAGGATTTTGAAATGATCTGCCACATGAGAGGGCCTTGATCAGTTCTAGAGGTTTGGTTGCCAAAAGGCTTATCTGTCATTGTTTAATATCCTTTAACAAACGTTTTGTTGTATAGTATTTCATTCTGAGATCAAAGAGCACCTCATAGCTTAAAGAACCGCTCCTACCCAGTGACTACCATTTTATTATTTCTAAGAAAACGGATAGTTTCCTGAAAACAGAGGTTGGAATGGGCCCAAAAGAACGACCCTTAGCTTCAGAAAAACATAAACCTTGATAACACTAGTATAATAAGGTTTTGTGTAAACGTATTTTCTAAGAAACGTGGTTAAAAAGAAGACTTATTTACACAATACCCAGAGATGTTTAAATACCGCCCCCTGCAGAACACTGTGACACCCTGAGAGACAGAATGAGCATGGATCAAATAGCATTTTATTGGTGTTTAGTCAGTTTTATCCGTGCGTGTTGTTGAGGATTGGTGAGCCCTCAAAGCCACAATGGGTATACATTCTGGACAACATGTTAATATACAAACTACTACGCCTACGGTTAACACGCGAACCACCCAGCCGCAGTCCCAGGCGAGGGGAGTTACTCCTCCCCAGGCTTCACCTGACACAGGGTAATGGCAGAGGCCTTCCAGGGCCACAGGACGGCATATACGGGCTCAGTGAATGTGGTGCGGAACGTGTGCAGGTGAGTCAGCGTGTCTGAGGAGACGCTGTAGAAGGACAGGGTGCCGCCCTCCCAGTCCAGAAACACTCCCACTCTGCGCGAGCGGGAGGACGGCAGAGGGACGGAGGAGCTCTTTATGTTATGGAAGGCGTCACAGGACTTTTCATTGCAGTACAAACTCCAGGACATGTCATTGTAGCCAATAACACAGTCATTGTTCCCTCCTTTCCTAACGAGACCCCTGTATGTCATCCCTACATAAGCTCCATAACCCTCCCACTCTGCCTCCCAGTAACAGCGCCCAGAAAGAGGCTCTCTACACAGCACCTGTGTCCAGTGGTTAAACCTCTCTGGGTGGTCTGGATATTCAATGTACTGTTGTCCGTTGGAATCATGCACCACCTTCCTGTTCCCCTGCGTCAGGTATAGTTGAGGGTGTATGGTGTTGAGGTCAGGCGTGAGCGTACAGGCATCTGATGATGAATCAGAACACATCAAAATCATTTATTATTTGTCATTTGCTGTTTCAAGTCCACTTATGTAATAATTTATTCAGATGTATAAAAACATGATTGTGACCCTTACATTGTCTGAGTGCTGATTTTAACCAGCACTCTGAATCATGTTCCAGACTGAGGAAAAAGCAGAAGAACAAATTGATTATGTGCCACTTCTAAAGCCTGGGTTATGATGCGAATTATGGGCTAGCAGTCGTTTTTTGGTGAATCATGGTGACGTGTTTATCTGTTTACTTGAGTGTCTGCAGTTTAAGGGCTGAATCCTCCAGTAGACTGGAGAGCAGCTTCCCAGAGTCTCCTGGATTATTGTAGCTAAGGTCCAACTCCCTCAGATGGGAGGGGTTTGAGCTGACAGCCGAAACTAAAAAAGCACAACCTTCCTCTGTGACTCCACAAAAGGATAGCCTGCGGAAAGAGGAATCTTACTCTCATACACCATTGTCATGTCTGAAGTAGTACGAGTACAAGGTTATATTTTTGTACTACAGGAGAAGTCCTGTGAGAAAGTAAGTACACCACCTGGAATGTTTATCATGGATATCAAAGATTCAGGAAACAAATCACACCAAATCAATTTAACTTTGACACAATTTCTCCAATAAAAACCAAACAGAATGCAATATCACAGTGCAGATATTAGCTGATGTTGCCCACTTTTTGATAATTTAGCCATTTCTTGTGAATGTGTACCAGTCTTTTACATTTTGGCCCAAACTTATTTACATTATTGCTTCATCTGTATCATGCTGGAGGGATTTCTTGCATTCACAGCCCGCTTTAAGTCCCCCCACAGCATTTCAATAGGATAATGATCTGGGCTTTTATGCAATTCCATAAATATCCATTATTTTCTTTTTGTATTGTAGTTTTGAATTTGTGCATTTGATTATTGTCCTGTTGCAAGATCCTTGTTTGTTTCAGATTTTTGACAGATGGCCTCACATTCTCCTCAATAATTCTCTGTTACAATAATATGGAATTCATTTTTGACTCAATGTCAATTTGGCCAGGCCCTGATGCATCAAAGCAGCCCCATACCATAATGTCACTGGCTCTTTTCAGTTGGTATGAGCTTCTTCTGTTAAAAGGCAGTGTTTTGTTGTCGCCAAACATGGCGTCTGGCATTGCGGCCAAAAAACTCCATCTTCCACTTATCTATCCAGAGCATGTCGAGTACTCTGGTATACCTTGTGTGTTGATTTATTTTGAGAGCTTCTTCTTGACCTTCCATGTAGACCAAGTTTGTGTATTCTCTTACTGACGGTTGACTCATGAGCTTCGACTCACAAAAGAGGCCATGATGTCATCCTGGGGTTCTTAGTGACTTCTATTAGCATTTGGGTCATCTTTTCAACTAAATTTGGTGAGACAAAATGTCCTATGTACATTGCCAGTGGTCTGGAATTTTCTCCATTTATAGATGATCCATCAGCCAATGGAATGCTTCGAATTTCTTGGAAATTGTTTTGTAATCCTGAGTCACAGGTATCAAAAATACTTCTGAGTGCACTGAATAGGTTTTTTGATCATTTGTACAGGTTTTGGTGCCCCTAATTACATATTATGTTATGGTAGAGGAAGGGGTAAACTTAGTATTAACTGTAAAAGTTACAGTTAGATAGTAAACACCCTTTGAAAGATTAATGCTAACTTTCAAAAAGCTATTTTGTTTTGCATATTTAAGATGCACATCCGATAGAACATAAAGTGAATCCAAATTAAAATGAAGGACTCCAGTTTCCGGTATTATCTTAGTAAAAATAAAGAACTCCCCTGTCTCCAAATGTTTGAACTGGTACTGTATATTTGCAACTGCCTCTTACACTTACCTTAGTTTCTTTAGTTTACAATTTGGATTCCCCAGTCCACTAGAGAGTTGTATCACTCCTGAATCCTGCAGGTCATTGTCACTCAGGTCTAGCTCTATCAGATTTGAATTTAAACAGAGAACTGAGGCCAGTGCTTCCGTGTTTTTTATGTAACATTGCTTCAACCTAAAGTGAAAGTAAGAGTGTCATAATTACCTTTACAAATAGTTTTTGACACTTTCAAACAATTTAAACCAATTTCAGAATGTGTAGTTTACTTTAGTTTCTCCAGTTGGCAGAGTGGACTCTTCAGTCCATCAGAGAGCAGCTCCATTCCTGAATCCTGCAGGTAGTTGTTACTCAGGTCCAGCTCTCTCAGCTGCGTGGAGTCTGAGCTAAGAATGGAAGTCAATGACTGACAGCATCTCTCTGTGAGGTTACAACCATTCAACCTTAGGAAGAAAAAAAGACCACCATGCAGTTAAAAATTCAACCCATACATTTCTGCTCAAGGAGGCAGCATTAGTGTTAAGATGACAGTACTGTTCATTTCAAAGTACTTACAGAGCTGTTCTAGAAGCTTTGATTACTGGCAGCAGCCTAACAAGGCCTTCATCAGATTTGATGTATTTCTTCAGTTCAAAAACATCCAGCTCCTCTCCAGAGGTAAGCAACACAAAGAGAAGAGCTGACCACTGTCCAGGAGAGAGTTGTTCTTTGGACAGACGTCCTGAGCTCATGTAGCTTTGGATCTCCTCCACTAAAGCATAGTCATTCAGCTCATTGAGGCAATGGAATAGATTTATGCATCTCTCTGGGGAGGGATTCTCCCTGATCTTCTCCTTGATGTATCCAACTGTTTTCTCATGGATGTCTGAGCTGCTTCCCGTCTGTGTCAGTAGGCCTCGCAGGAGAGTCTGATTGGACTCAAGTGAGAGGCCGAGAAGAAAACGAAGGAAGAGGTCAAGGTGTCCATTCTCACTCTGTAATGCCTTGTCCACTGCACTTTTGTAATGGATGGTTGCAGCTGTGTCTTTTGATGTCTTACATTTCTTGGATACTTCATGTTTAGTCATTAAATCAACAGTGTCATTGTTAAATGAGAGAAACACATACAAAGCAGCCATAAACTCTTGAATGCTTAGATGCACAAAGCAGTAGACCTTCTCCTGTTGCAGGCCAAACTCCTCTCTAAAGATCTCTGTGCATACTCCTGAGTATACTGAAGCTTCTTTGGCATCGATGCCACACTCTCTTAGGTCTTCCTCGTAGAAAATCAGATTGCCTCTTTCAAGCTGCTGAAAAGCCAGTTTTCCAAGTGCCAGCATGGTAGTTTTGTTCCAGTGATGATCCAAAGTATAATCTCCAAGATACTTCAGGCCACTCTGCTTGGTCTGAAACACCATAAATTGTGTGTACATTTGAGTCAGAGTCTTGGGCAAATCTCCACTCTCTGCTTGACTCAACATATTTTGGAGAACTGTTGCAGAAATCCAACTGAAGACTGGTATGTGGCACATAATGTAAATACTTCTTGATGACTTCAGATGCTTGATGATTCTTTTGGCCAAGGTGACATCGCTGATTCTCTTCCGAAAGTACTCATCTTTTTGTGGGTCGTTAAACCCACGTACCTCTGTCACACGGTCAACACATCTCGCAGGGATCTGCAAGGCTGCTGCTGGTCGAGAGGTGATCCAGACGAGTGATGAGGGAAGCAAATTTCCCTTTATGAGGTTTGTTAGCAGCACATCCACTGAGGTTGGCATTGTTACGTCAGACCAACTCTCGTTGTTCTGGAAGTCAAGCGGAAGTCGACACTCATCCAGACCATCAAAGACGAACAGAACCTTGTACTTTTCAAAGTCTATTGCTGATGCCTCTGTGTCTGTAAATACATGATTGAGAAGTTCAACCAAGCTCTGGTTTTTCTTCATCCTATTAAGCTCCCGGAAAGGTAGAGAAAAAATGAAGTGGATGTCCTGATTGGCTTTATCTTCAGCCCAGTCTAGAATGAACTTCTGCACAGAGACTGTTTTTCCAATGCCAGCGACTCCCTTTGTCAGCACAGTTCTGATATGTTTCTCTTGACCGGGTAATGGCTTATAGATGTCATTGTATTTGATTGGTATCTCTTGTGTTGCTGCTCTTCTACATGTCGTTTCAATCTGTCTCACCTCATGTTCCTTATTGACCTGTCCACTTCCACCCTCTGTGATGTAGAGCTCTGTGTAGATCTTATTGAGAAGTGTTGGATTTCCCTGTTTAGCTATTCCCTCAAACACATTCTCATATTTTGTCTTCATGTTAGTCTTGAGTTTACGTTGCCACACAGTAAGCTCACCCAAAATACCTGACAATTTAGATAACATGTTACTGCATCTTTACTCAGTACATCACCAGCTTTGAATAACAACTTGCAAGCAATCAGGTTTATAGAACACCTCATCAGAAAATATTTTGTGATGGAAATATAGACTAAATGATAAAAATAATATTTACTTAATTTATTATTTATTTATGTTATTAATTAATTTAATAACATTTATCACTTATTTCTAAGTGATATTCCTCTGTGAAGGCTTTGAAGACTACAGGAAAAGCACTCTTACTTTTCTCAAGTATGTCAGCAAGCTCTTTGTGACCCATGTCCAACAAGACATGTAGTGTGATCTTCAGAGCTGCCTCTCTGGCACTGGTGTCTTTCTTCTCATCTTTAGCATCCACCACTTTTTCATCTTCTCTTGGACACTCAGAATGTGGCTTCAGAATCCTCTCAAACCTCTTCAACTCATTCTTCACAAAACTTAGGACTTGGGCTTCAACCAACTGTTGAAAAAATTACATTCTATAAAGAGGGGATATATTGGAGTATCTTATCTGTTTTGCTGTATGTTTTGATATACTTTATAATTATACCCAGTCCTCAAGGTTTACAGTGTGGCTGAGTTCCGAGATGTGACCTTGTTAAGATGAAATTAATAAAATTCTGATTGGGTATCTTAAGCGTAAAATATTTTGATTGGTTAAATAATTGCATTTAACAGCTCACTGTGAAAATGGTGGGCAGATCCATTTGATGACTCTGGGGAGACTGGTCACTGAAAAATAAACATGGTAGGAGATCTCATGCTTAAAGAGAAAGGATGTGTTCCAGATGTAACACTGAATGATTAACTATTACCTTTCATCAGTAGAAACATTGTCCTGGCTGAACTCAACTGGAAGACCTATTGAACCGTTGCTCTTGAACACACTGCTGGATACAGCTGAGTTTGGAGTCCTAAATTGGATAATTTCAGTTGATGAAAATGCATTTGTAATTTCCCAGATTGTCTCCTAGATCATATCATAAACATTAGCTTCCCAATATTTCCCTTCAATAAAATGGATGATGAAGTGTCGTCCAAAAACGTTGGAGGCATTTGGGTGCCCAAATGGACTGCAGGACTAAGAGCATGAGGAAATAATTCTCTGGACTGATGAAACAAAAAAATACACTCATCATCTGGCTAATGCCATCCATACGATGATGCATGGTGATGAAAGCATCATGCCATGGAGATGCTTCTCAGCGTCAGGGACAGAAAGACTGATCCGGATCGAGAAAACGATTTAACAGATCAAAATACAGAGAGGGCCTTGAAGAAAACCTGATCCACAGGTCCTTATACTGAAGTGAAGATACATCTTTCATCATGAAAATGACAAAGCAATGCTGAAGAGACTTTGGGACAAGTCTGTGAATTTTCTCAAGTGGTTTTAGCCAAAGCTTGGCTAACCAGATATTTCCCATACATTCTTATAGCATCCGCAATGAGGAATAGGAGAAACTGTCTAAATCCAGGAGTACAAAGCTGGTAGTGGCATACCCAAAAAGACTGATTGCTCCTAAAGGCCCTTCTAGAAAGTACTGAAAAAATTGTTGGAATACTTATTTACAAGAGCTATTTCAGGGTTTTTCAGTTGTTGTTTTTTTTATACAAATTCTTTCTGTACAAATGTGGACTAGGTGTTGGAGAGAAAAAGGTTTGCCCATCTGAAATCGAATGTTTCTTAGAATTTCTTGGGTTCCAGGTCATTTCTGGTCTTTGACTTCGATTTTAGTGCATTCTGCTATTCACAGTTTCTAAAATGCAGATAACATCCTTACCTTTGATCACTGGAAATAGTTCCTTCTTTGAACTCAATCGGAGCACGCATTGAATTGTCACACTTAAAGGACACACAGCTGGCTAAAGATGAGACTGGTACCTCCTTCTGTATTGGCCTTCAACACATAACATACATAATAGTCTCACTGAACCACTGCTTCTCCCTTTTCACAACACAAACTAAAATGCACTTATACCATATGCTATCTATATTAAATTTACATTACAAGGTAATTAAACACAGTCAGGTTGTATTACCCTTTAGCTTCATTGTCAGTGTCATGTTCCTCAAAAACACAATTTTTAGAGGCAGTGCCTCCTTCCTCTGTTTCTCTAGAGAGACTCTTTTTAAAGGCAGTGCCTTCCTCTGTCTCTTCAGAAAGACTCATTTTCGAGACAGTTTCTCTCACTGGGGAAGAAAGAGAGATACCATTTTAAAAAGAAAAATCTCAAATATCTAGAGATCTGCACACGTTATTCCTAATGTTGACGGATAATCCGGTTTTCAGTCAGACATTCAGTAGACAACGTTCTCAAAGTCATGCTTTGTCAAATTCCTGAAACTGCATACAAAACTCGTTTTCTAATAACTGATTTAAGGCAAGACACTAAATTCAAGGTCACCTGTAACAATCTCTTAGTCTTTTGATTGAATAATAAAATAACTCAGTTCCTACCGTGATAAGCTTCTCTCTAATCTTCCTCCAGTGTTTCTGTGAAGTCTGTTGACCCACATTAACTTACAAGTATAAAGAAGTATAAAGACCAGTCCCAACTGACATTTTATAACAGAGCCAAAGTCTGTCTTGGGTATTTCCATTGACTGTTTTATCCAATCACAGAGACAAACTTGTAAATGCTTAGAAATCACTTGACCTTTGGTTCCGGAATTACAGGAATTACATATCACGATTGTACCAGGGCACATAGACATACTTGTGCTTGTCTGTGCCTGTCTGTGCGTGCAATTAGTTTACCACTGAGTACAGATAGAGACAGGAAGCCATGTGATTATTGTGTTGTTCTGTAAACGTTGTCACTTTTATTTCTACGTTTGGATCAGCTCAGTGTGGAAGCTTGGACATCTATTCAATCAGTTGTCAATCGAACAGACCCTGTGACAGATTCAAGCCTTTACAGACGTTCCTCGCCTGTCTCCCAATCAAAACCCACCAATCAGAAATCATACATCTTTATCATACAGTCATTCAAACATGAATCCATCCAAGTATAGCCCCCGCACCCGACCTCCACTGCAAAGACGAGCCAATGAAATGTAAAACCACGTGTAAACCCCTCCCCCCCATTGAAGGAGGTCAAAATGGTTAATGATCGTCAGCATCTCTCCTGCAGTGATGCATCGGTAGTAGAGTGATTAAAAAAAAAAGAATGAAAAAGAAGAGGTAACGCATAATGATAAGAGGAGTTTGAAAGAAAGGAGCGATATGAGTCTCTGGGTGTGGACCAGTGGAAACCAATCTATTTCAGCAGATACAGTCTGGTCATGGACTGAGATTGTGTATTCCACCTTGTGTCCCTCTCCCACAATTGAATAACTACACTAACCACAGGAGACAATGTATGAAGCTGCAACACTGCCCTAACTGACCCCCAGTCAGTCTGTGTCGCACCACTGTGCTGTTTGGGGATATGGAAACAGCATTTCGTAGATCTGGAATCAGTAGATGCTGATAAGATTGGAGTTGGCAGGCTGGAGGTTAGCACAGAGTGGCTGCTTGATACACAAAGGCAAACACGCACACACGCACGCACACACACACACACACACAGGATGGAGCCCTTAATGTATCATCAAGAGGAGGTCACTAGGAAGATATGATAAAGAAGATTAATATGTCAATTTTGTTCAGCTTGTGTGTGTGTATTCACTTCTGGGTTTGTAAGTCTGTGATGCTTAGATCCATCAGATCAGATATGCAGGCCCAGGGCCATGTGTATTAGCGCAATACATGTCTCAAGTTGCCTTCAGACACTGATCGGGGTAAACTGATCCTGGATCTGTGTACAACGGTAACTTAAACCAGTGGCCTTATTAGCTCTATGTTAAACACTTTACCTTAAAGACATAGACAGACAGATAAACTAGAGTCTCTGCTCAGTGGAACTCTCACAGTAACAAACAAAGCCATGTAAAAAAGTCTACATAGAAATCTCAGTATATCACAAACATAGTATCTTGTCTTTAGGAGTGCAGGTCCGTCCATTAGGGGTTCAGTTTGTGGTTCAGCGCATTGAGTTCCTTGGTGCTTGGCTGGGGAGTTCTAAGCCTCTCCGTCTGTTTCTGTTTCCATCTCCATCTCTCTCCAAGTCTCTTTAGGCTGCAACTCAGGGGACGAACACTAGAGGGAGACAGTAACCGCCAGAGGTGCGGCTGTCACAAAACATGCGCGCACACACACATACGCAAATGCTCACTAACACACACACCCTTCCATCCTAAGTTCACCATAAAAAAATTAAATAAAAAAATCAGGAAGAAATAGCCTTCTTCATTTCAGAACACTCACACACACACTTGTACGTTCACAGCGCCCATCCACACAGGCACGCATGCACACAACACACACCAGGCAGTCAGGTAAACATAAGTGATGAGTTTGCAGTATTGGGGAGACCGCCTTGTCCATGAAAGTTGTGAGCAACACAGTTGCTGTCAGTCCGTCAACCTCTCTCTTTAACAGTAAGTCTCTCTCCAGGAGCGGGTCTCTCTTTTAAAACCCCAGCTGTCTTTCTCCCTCTTTCCCGTGAGTCCTGCCACGTGGTCTCTCCCAGCCTCCCGGTCCACAGCAGGAGTGCTCATTGAATGGTACATGGGTGCCCGTTTCATCCATCTATTGCTCTCCTCCTCTGTGTGCGCTCTGGTGTCCGCTGTCCCTTCCTCTCCATCTCGTTCTCTCTCTCCATCTGTGTGTGTGTGTGTGTGTGGGTGGGGGGGGGCTAGACGGTGGTCAGAAGATCTCAGGCAGTGTGACGTTGCGCAGCAGCCACTGTTGAGAGCGAGTGTGTGTGCAGTCTCTGACGCTGGGCACCTGGCTGTCCTCCTCACTGGCCTTGTCCAGACACTGGTTGCTGTTGACGTGTACCAGGGTCAACTTCTACAGACACAGCAGACAGAAAAACAGACCTGGGTCAACTTCTACAGACACAGCAGACAGAAAAACAGACCCGGGGCAACTTCTACAGACACAACAGACCGAAAAACAGACCCGGGTCAACTTCTACAAACACAACAGACCGAAAAACAGACCCGGGTCAACTTCTACAAACACAACAGACCGAAAAACAGACCTGGGTCAACATCTACAGACACAACAGACCGAAAAACAGACCTGGGTCAACTTCTACAGACACAACAGACAGAAGTACAGACTGAACGAACCATGGTGTCATACTCCCAGAGCTGATTTCCTTTAAGGTGGTGACACTTCAACATCATGACAGGACCGTTGAGTTTGGACACGTCTAGGCAGAGATCATCTGTCCTGATCTCCTTATTTGCCGTGTACGAGAACACCTGCAGGGGAGGCCAAAGGGTCAAAGAGGAGGAGACTCAACTCTACACTCTCCTCTTAGAGGAGCTGACAGGTTGCTCAGGTTAATGTCCTCATGACGACAAACACTGAAGCAGGTCTCGTCAGCTCATCACTTGGAGTTACCTGGTTTCCTCCCATGCCATGGCAGTTGAAGATGCCAACTTTCTCATTCTCCTTACGGGCCATGTTGTCCAGACACTGGTTAGTCTCCACGTTGCGGATCTGGTAGGACAACACAAACACCACCAACACTGACCACATGCTCGCTGTGTTTCTGTGCGTCTGCGTACGTGTGTGTGTGTGTGTGTATATGTGTGTGAGGATGTGTGTGTGTGTGTTTACCTCTCCCAGTGAGTAGTAGTGTCGTGGTATCTGGGAGTCAGGGTAGACATTCTCCAGGTACCAGCTGAAAGGTTTACACTGCAGCTTCTGTCTCAGGGAGGAGCGAGACGTGATGTCACCATAGTCCACCTTGGTCACGCCTGGTACACACAACACATGTCGCCGTGGTGACGAGGAGAAAATCTCTGTTTGTTACGGTGTGTTTCAAATCTAATTTGGGTCAGTGATTTGAATGAATGTAAAGGAAAGCAGTGAAAATCAGCAGTGTGTTAGTGGAGGAGCGGTGACAGTTTGTCCTTGTACCTGCAACCGGATCTGTGCAGCTTTGTGTGTGTGTGTGTGTCTGAGATGACAAGGTGAATGGAAGCTATGTAGCGTGAAATTACTCTGCACCCCCACACACGTTCCATTAGGTCACCGCGGCAACAACCCACTGTTAATGGATGACATATACACACACACACACCTCCACAAAGAAGACATACACACACAACCCTCCACAAAGAAGACATACACACACACCCCTCCACAAAGAAGACATACACACACACCCCTCCACAAAGAAGACATACACACACACCCCTCCACAAAGAAGACATACACACAGACCCCTCCACAAAGAAGACATACACACACACCCCTCCACAAAGAAGACATACACACACACCCCTCCACAAAGAAGACATACACACACACCCCTCCACAAAGAAGACATACACACACACCCCTCCACAAAGAAGACATACACACACACCCCTCCACAAAGAAGACATACACACACACCCCTCCACAAAGAAGACATACACACAGACCCCTCCACAAAGAAGACATACACACACACCCCTCCACAAAGAAGACATACACACACACCCCTCCACAAAGAAGACATACACACACACCCCTCCACAAAGAAGACATACACACACACCCCTCCACAAAGAAGGCATACACACACACCCCTCCACAAAGAAGACATACACACACACCCCTCCACAAAGAAGACATACACACACTCCCCTCCACAAAGAAGACACACATGCCCATGCCCCCACCATAGGCTCACCAGGGGAGATGATGTAGAAAAAGTTCTTGAACTCGTCCATCCAGACCTCGGCCAGGCGTCTGTTGTTCTTGTTAATGATCTGTCCTGTTCCCCCTGGGAACGTGTAGGGTGTGGCCTTGCGGAACACGTGACCCACGTGAGAACACGTTACAATCTCCAGCGTCCCTCCGCACTGCCAGATCTGAGCGGATCAAACACACTCCTGTTACAGCAGAGTCATGGACCGCAACGTGATGTGTGAACAGCTCACAGGGAACATTTCTCCAGTACTAATGAGGACAAACACCATACATATACAGTTGAAGTTTGGGTAAAGATTTGGAATATATCTAAGATTAGGAGTTCAGGTAAGGTGGTTGGAATCAAGGTTAGGTTTAGGCACATATCCTAGTGTTAGTTAAGTGAGGACATTAGGGCGGTCTTCACTTTGACAAGAAGCTTTATCTGACTAGGGGTTAAGTTGAGGGTTAGAGTTTGGCTTAGGGTTAGAATTACACTTATTAGGTTTGAGTTTAGGCATTAAGGGTTAGGTTTAAGAGTTAGGGACAGGTTCAATGTATGCATAAAGTTTAGGTTATTGAGGTTAGGGTTAGGTTAAGGTTATGCTTAAGGGTTCGGTAAATTAGTTATTTGGTATTGCCGGTCCTCACCTTGTGGATATGAAAACCTACATGTGTGTGTTTGTGTTTGCATGTATACTCACTCTGAAGGAGATCTCCAGGTTTTCTCCTCCCCAGATATCCATGCCGGCATCATACGTCCCTATCTCCTGGAAATAATCTCTGTCTATAGAGAACAGCCCACCGGCCATGGTAGGAGTCCTGGAGGGAGGGAGGGAGGGAGGGAGGGAGGGGAGGGATGGAGAGAGAGACAGGCGGGTTAGGGTTATGTTTAGGGTTAGGATGAGTTACATGAATAAACACACACGGCTATGTCAAATTGTCTTTATCTTAGCATAGTTCTCAGGACCGTTGGTCCTCACAAGCATAGTAAAACAAGAACACACCCCCACACGTATCCTGGTGTGTTTGTGACATAGATCACACGTTTGTCAGCAGAGGATATCTTCTGAGGCCCGAACGCATTAAGTCAACTTCAGATCATTTTCTTTCCTGTTTATTTCATCTTCATCCATCTCCCTGTCACTTGGTCAGAACTAGGGATATTTTTAACAAGCCCGCTGAGCTTTACGTTTGTTTTCAGACGGCTGAGCAGGAAAACAACCCGCTACAACAGGGCACATAGTGCCACAGCCACAATGGACTGCAAATAGAACAAAACAGGTCCATCTGGGGAAGCCTAGTGTTGGAACACGATCTGAGCTCTGCCTGGTGGGGGGAGTCAAGACTGGTTCTGTTGTTGAACAGCTGGGAACAGGACAGGCCAAAGGAAAACATCTTTCCACAGCACAGAGGAAAAAACAAAACCAAAATCCACTGGAGCTGATAGAATCTGAATAAGAATCTACTCAGTAAGATGTTGTTATACTGACGCTTTTTCACACAGGTCACCTCCAAATACTGGACTAGACTCAACTAGTCTGGAAACCGGGAATGTGGAGCAAATTGACCTTGGATATTCCCAGTTGTATGTGTGAGAAACATGAACAGATGATGAAGGACAAGCAAAAACAAACCCTGGCATTCACGTCTGTATTTTCCCAGTTTTCTTTAACCTCAACTACACAGAATCCCAGCTGCACCATACTGAGTTACATATTTGGCTGAAACCTTTTATATTCCAGTCCAAGCCACATAACTACGTGATTATTAGCCGTCATCCAATACATTCGGAAGCAGTAGAATACTTTGAGAAGGACTAATATTACAAGTCAATCCTCACTGGAGCCGATGAGTGTGTACCCTACGTGCCAGTCTGTGTGTGTGTGTGTGTGTGTGTGTGTGTGTGTGTGTGTGTGTGTGTGTGTGTGGTGCCCACCTGACAGGCAGGGTGCGGTCTCCCTTGCGACGGTCCATCTCTCTCTGTGGAACAGGGTACCAGCGAAAGTTGAGCTTCCAGTTGAAGCCTCCGTAGGTCATGTCCGAACCGGCCATGTACTCAAACGTGTCATCACTGATCACGTCAATGATTGGACACACAACCGTCTTCCTGTAACACACATTTCAACACTTCTCAACACACTGACTGGAAGGTCAAACATTATGGAGTAACCAGCCACCTGAGATCAGGCTACACCTGAGACTTCTAACTATTTTCATTTCAGTCATTCTTCTCATCCAGAACATCTGAAGACCTCCACCAGGTTTGTGGTCTTTTGCTGGGGGTGGTATACAGGGTTGATGTCTGCTCCTACACTACTGTCATGCTGTCAAACACACATCTCCATGTGGTTGAGTTAGCTTTCCAAAAGTCAGCCTTACTAGAACTGAGACCCTGCGTTCATAAATCTGTTCCAACCCTGTTGCTCTCCATTTGTCCTGGACACGCATCTGATTCCTTCTTTGTGAATAGACTGATTTCAAATAATGTCTTTCAGCTGGAATACTGGACACAGGGAAGAGTGTGGCACTTGGAACACTTTGGCAAAAGAAATCAGTTGGTTGTTCTAATCTCAATGCTGCAGTGAAAGTTTGATTCCGGATTTACAGAGTAGAAAAACAATATCTCAGTTTAATAACTAGTTTATCAGCACTTGACCTATTTTACCCGTGGATAATCGTCGGATTCAGTCAATTTGTGAGGTGTTGTTGTCAGAACCTACGCCACCCACACTCTCCCTATGCTGCCACTGACAGGCAGAGAGTGTGTCGTCTGGAGGAGGGTGAAATGAATGCAGCAAATCTATTTATGTGTGAGCATTATATGCATATGAGTGCTATATATGTTTATACTGCAGATGTGAGTGTGTGTGTGTGTACTGTATGTGTGTGTTTGTGTTTGTGTCTGTGTGTGTGTAGTGTATGAATGTGTGTGTGTGTACAATGTGTGTGTGTACTGTATATGTGTGTGTATCTCGGCCTGAGGGCATGAGTAAACAGAGGATTCGTAATTAAGCATCACATAAACAAAGTCAAGCACCCTGCAGATTCAACAAAGCGCTATTGATTTAACAATTGCATTGAGTATTTGTGTGTGTGTGTGTGTGTGGGTCTGAATGTGAATGTGTGTGTATCTTACCTGTCTAGTTTGATGCGGGCCAGCAGAGGTTCTAGCCACCCAACAGTGCACTCACAGTGAGCATCCAGAAAGGTGATGACCTTCATCAGAACCAAACAATACATCACTATGGAACAGTCACAACTGGAACAGTCATCACTATACCATAAACACTGTCAAACAACTGGAACAGTCTTCACTATACCATAAACACTGTTTAACAACTGGAACAGTCTGCACTATACCATAAACACTGTCTAACAACTGGAACAGTCTTCACTATACCATAAACACTGTCTAACAACTGGAACAGTCTACACTATACCATAAACACTGTCTAACAACTGGAACAGTCTACACTACGCCATAAACACTGTCTAACAACTGGAACAGTCTTCACTATACCATAAACACTGTCTAGCAACTGGAACAGTCTTCACTATACCATAAACACTGTCTAACAACTGGAACAGTCTTCACTATACCATAAACACTGTCTAACAACTGGAACAGTCATCACTATACCATAAACACTGTCTAACAACTGGAACAGTCATCACTATACCATAAACACTGTCTAACAACTGGAACAGTCTTCACTATACCGTAAACACTGTCTAACAACTGGAAAATTCATCACTATACCATAAACACTGTCTAAAAACTGGAACCGTCATCACTGTACCATAAACACTGTCTAACAGCTGGAACAGTCTACACTATACCATAAACACTGTCTAACAACAGGAACAGTCTACACTATACGATGAACACTGTCTAACAACTGGAACAGTCTACACTATACGATAAACACTGTCTAACAACTGGAAAAGTCGTCACTATACCATAAACACTGTCTAACAACTGGAACAGTCTTCACTATACAATAAACACTGTCTAACAACTGGAACAGTCTTCACTGTACCATAAACACTGTCTAACAACTGGAACAGTCTTCACTTTACCATAAACACTGTCTAACAACTGGAACGGTCTTCACTATACCATAAACACTGTCTAACAACTGGAACAGTCTTCACTATACCATAAACACTGTCTAACAACTGGAACAGTCTTCACCATACCATAAACACTGTCTAACAGCTGGAACAGTCTACACTATACCATAAACACTGTCTAACAACTGGAACAGTCTACACTATACGATAAACACTGTCTAACAACTGGAAAATTCATCACTATACCATAAACACTGTCTAACAACTGGAACAGTCATCACTATACCATAAACACTGTCTAACAACTGGAACAGTCATCACTATACCATAAACACTGTCTAACAACTGGAACAGTCATCACTATACCATAAACACTGTCTAACAACTGGAACAGTCTACACTATACGATAAACACTGTCTAACAACTGGAACAGTCTTCACTATACCATAAACACTGTCTAACAACTGGAACAGTCTTCACTATACCATAAACACTGTCTAACAGCTGGAACAGTCTTCACCATACCATAAACACGGTCTAAAAACTGGAACAGTCATCACTATACCATAAACACTGTCTAACAACTGGAACAGTCTTCACTATACCATAAACACTGTCTTACAACTGGAAAAAAGTTGTCACTATACCATAAACACTGTCTAACAACTGGAACAGTCTACACTATACCATAAACACTGTCTAACAACTGGAACAGTCTTCACTATACCATAAACACTGTCTAACAACTGGAAAAGTTGTCACTATACCATAAACACTGTCTAACAACTGGAACAGTCTACACTATACGATAAACACTGTCTAACAACTGGAACAGTCTTCACTATACCATAAACACTGTCTAACAACTGGAAAAGTTGTCACTATACCATAAACACTGTCTAACAACTGGAACAGTCTTCACTATACCATAAACACTGTCTAACAACTGGAACAGTCTACACTATACCATAAACACTGTCTAACAACTGGAACAGTCTTCACTTTACCATAAACACTGTCTAACAACTGGAACAGTCTACACTATACCATAAACACTGTCTAACAACTGGAACAGTCTACACTATACCATAAACACTGTCTAACAACTGGAACAGTCTTCACTATACCATAAACACTGTCTAACAACTGGAAAAGTTGTCACTATACCATAAACACTGTCTAACAACTGGAACAGTCTACACTATACCATAAACACTGTCTAACAGCTGGAACAGTCTTCACTATACCATAAACACTGTCTAACAGCTGGAACAGTCTTCACTATACCATAAACACTGTCTAACAACTGGAACGGTTGTCACTGTAATATAAACACTGTATATCAGCTGGATCTCAGCTTTACATCAACATTGTTACACCCAAACACACACACACACACACACACACAAATACCTGTCCAGTGGAGAGTGAGGCTCCTTTCAGACGAGCTCTGATCAGTCCAGACCTCTGCTCCATCCTCACCACTCTGACTGGAACCTCCATCCTCCTCACATACTGCTCCAGCGGACGCTTCAGGAAGTCTACAACACACACACACGTCAACACATGCACACACACGTCAACACACAGACGGGCTCAGAAACAGACACACTACTTCTGTACACGACTTCTCTTATACCAGCAGACTTACAGAGGAAGTCTGATGAATCCGTCCAGTGTTTGCCTGTGTGTGTGCGCACACGTGTCTGAGTGTGTCTGAGTGTGTCTGAGTGTCTGGTGCGGTTGGAGTTGTAAGTGATATTCCCCCTGTCAGAGAGCATGCACTCAGAGGTTAAAGATATCACTCTTGTCACTACGCCCATCTCGCTCTCCTCCCCCATCATCCATTTTCCCTCCCCCTCTCATCTCTCCTTTTTCCCCATCTCCTTCTCCTCGCCCTAACATCCCACACTATCTCCCAACATTACCCCTGTCATCCTCTGGTCCACCCTGTCATCCATCTCTCCTTTCACCCCCCTCTCCTCGCTTTCATCCCTCTATCCCAGGAGGTCCGATGGGGGAACAGAGGGGGGTTGGCAGGAGGTTGGGGTAATAAGAGAGTAATCCCTGCTCTCGGGGCATTAGGGACCTAATCTCCCCCAAACAGGGATTAACAACACAGCACTGGGCTAAGCGGCAGAAACAGCCCTTTAACACACAGACAACAAAAATCAAGCATGTAGTCACACGCAAGCAGACAGGCATTGCTCATACAGTGGGGAGAACAGGTATTTTATACACTACTGATTTTGCAGGTTTTCCTACTTACAAAGCATGTAGAAGTCTGTAATTTTTATCATAGGTACTCTTCAACTGTGAGTGACAGAATCTAAAACAAAAATCCAGAAAATCACATTGTATGATTTTTAAGTAATTAATTAGCATTTTATTTATTTTATTAGCATTTTATTTATTTATTTTATTTTTTAAGTATTTGATACATCAGAAAAGCAGAACTTAATATTTGGTACAGAAACCTTTGTTTGCAATTACAGAGATCATACGTTTCCTGTAGTTCTTGACCAGGTTTGAACACACTGCAGCAGGGATTTTGGCCCACTCCTCCATACAGACCTTCTCCAGATCCTTCAGGTTTCCAGGCTCCATCCAAAGATTTTCTATTGGGTTCAGGTCTGGAGACTGGCTAGGTCACTCCAGGACCTTGAGATGCTTCTTACGGAGACACTCCTTAGTTGCCCTGGCTGTGTGTTTCGGGTCGTTGTCATGCTGGAAGACCCAGCCACGACCCATCTTCAATGCTCTTACTGAGGGAAGGAGGTTGTTGGCCAAGATCTTGTGATACATGGCCCCATCCATCCTCCCCTCAATACGGTCCTGTCCCCTTTACAGAAAAGCATCCCCAAAGAATGATGTTTCCACCTCCATGCTTCACAGTTGGGATGGTGTTCTTGGGGTTGTACTCATCCTTCTTCTTCCTCCAAACACGGCGAGTGGAGTTTAGACCAAAAAGCTCTATTTTTGTCTCATCAGACCACATGACCTTCTCCCATTCCTCCTCTGGATCATCCAGATGGTCATTGGCAAACTTCAGACGGGCCTGGACATGCGCTGGCTTGAGCAGGGGGACCTTGCGTGCGCTGCAAGATTTTAATCCATGACAGCGTAATGTGTTACTAATGGTTTTCTTTGAGACTGTGGTCCCAGCTCTCTTCAGGTCATTAACCAGGTCCTGTAGTGTAGGTCTGGGCTGATCCCTCACCTTCCTCATAATCATTGATGTCCCACAAGGTGAGATCTTGCATAAAGCCCCAGACCGAGGGAGAATGACAGTCATCTTGAACTTCTTCCATTTTCTAATAATTGCACCAACAGTTGTTGCCTTCTCACCAAGCTGCTTGCCTATTGTCCTGTAGCCCATCCCAGCCTGGTGCAGGTCTACAATTTTATCCCTGATATCCTTACACAGCTCTCTGGTCTTGGCCATTGTGGAAAGGTTGGTGTCTGTTTGATTGAGTGTATGGACAGGTGTCTTTTATACAGGTAACAAGTTCAAACAGGTGCAGTTAATACAGGTCATGAGTGGAGAACAGGAGGGCTTCTTAAAGAAAAACGAACAGGTCTGTGAGAGCCGGAATTCTTACTGGTTGGTAGGTGATCAAATACTTATGTCATACAATGTGATTTTCTGGATTTTTTTTTTAGATTCTGTCTCTCACAGTTGAAGTGTACCTATGATAAAAAAAAGACTTCCACATGCTTTGTAAGTGGGAAAACCTGCAAAATCGTCAGTCTACTTGTTCTCCCCACTGTACATACTATTCATACAAAGAGCAAATTAGGGAAAAGCCCATATACAGCCCAAACAGACATGTAGGGAGGATATAGCACAAACAGACATGTCGGGAGGATATAGCACAAACAGACACGTCGGGAGGATATAGCACAAACAGACACGTCGGGAAGATATAGCCCAAACAGACATGTCGGGAGGATATAGCCCAAACAGACATGTCGGGAGGATATAGCCCAAACAGACACGTTGGGAGGATTTAGCACAAACAGACACGTCGGGAGGATATAGCACAAACAGACACGTTGGGAAGATATAGCCCAAACAGACACTTCAGGAGGATTTGGCACAAACAGACATGTCAGGAGGATATAGCCCAAACAGACACGTCGGGAGGACATAGCACAAACAGACACGTCGGGAGGATATAGCACAAACAGACATGTCAGGAGGATATAGCACAAACAGACACGTCGGGAGGATATAGCACAAACAGACACGTCGGGAGGATAATGTACACATGAGTGTGTATTTGTTCACCTCTTTCACTAGCGTCGTCCACCAGAACGATCTCCTCCAGCAGAGACTTGGGCGAGCGGTCGATGACAGAGCGTACGGTCCGCAACAAAGTGGACCAGGCCTCGTTGTGAAACACAATCACCACACTGGTACGCGGTAGATCGTCTGGATACAGCTTATTCTTACAGCTACGGACAGAGAAATATATATATATATATTTTTTAATAAATATATATTTGTCATCTTCCACTTGCAATGTAAACAAATGTTTCCCATGACAATCAAGCCAATACATGTCATTTATTTGATAGAGGGGGATGGAAAGAGTGGAGATTGGACACTACAAATGAAACATATATGTGCTGGGAGAAAGGCTTATTAGGGATGTTAATTAGTGAGTGAATGATAACTGACTCTATGAGAGAAGAATCAGTCCCACTCAGCCCTCTCTCACTCACACTTAAGCACGCAACATACAGAGAGAGATACAGAGATGGATACAGAAAGACTCAGGGAAAGAGATACACAGAGAGAGATAGAAACACACAAAAAAACACAAAGTAAACTTGAATGCTATTTGGATCTAAATCGACAGTACACAGTGGCAGACTTCCTGAACACTCTGTCTGATCACAATCTGAGAGAGACACTGACGAAGTACAGACTCAGTGAGCACAAGCTACTGTAGCCATAGAGATAAGCAGACACAGACAGACCTGCCTGCCCAGGGATGAGAGGGTATTCACATTGTGCCCTCAGAGAGAGGTGGAGACAGAGCTGCACTTTTTATTACATTGTGACCAATAAAAAGAAATGAGACAATATATTCCCCAAAATGCATAAGAAATATACAGAATTTTAGAGCCTACCAAATTAATTGCAGCCAAATATGTGAAAACCTGCCATAAGACCTAATCATCTTTTTATGTTTTTTTGTGTGTACTGTATGTGTGTGTATATATTTTTACTTATATATTTACCCTCTTTCTTGTCATAAATATATATATTTACCCTGTTTACTTAAATATTTACCCTGTTTCTTGTCATGCCAATAAAGCTTTGGAAAACTGAAAAGAATGAAAATGGAGATAAATACAGAGGGAGAGAGACAAAGATAGATAGAGATACAGGGAGAGAGATACACATAGGGAGAGAGATAAAGAGACAGAGAGACAAAGATAGATACAGAGAGATACAGGGAGAGAGATACACAGAGGGAGAGACAGATACAGAGATAGAGACAGAAATGGAGAGAGAGACAGAGATAGATACAGAGAGATACTGGGATAGAGACAGATACAGAGACACAGAGATACAGTGATAGATAGAGACAGATACAGAGACACAGAGATACAGTGATAGATAGAGACAGACACAGAGATACAGTGATAGATAGAGACAGATAGAGGTACATAGATAGATACAGAGAGCTACAGACAAAGGGAGAGAGACACAGAGAGGCATTGGTACAAAAGCCAGACTGAAATTTCGCACTTGGAATTTTGTAGAAATATCCTTGGTGTTTACAGAAATTCCTCTAACTTAGCATGTGGGGTAGAACTCTGGGGATTCTCTTTAGCACTCCATATTGTGAAAAGAGACAAAACATTTTGGATTTACCTAACACAAAGTGATCCAGAATATTATCATCAAAAGGCATTAATGTACAAACATAACCACGAGAGTGACCCTTTAAAGCAGTTAGCCCAGAAGCATCAGCTAAACTTAAACACATTAAAACCTCTATCCAAAATGCTTACACTAAATACTGGCAAAATGTAATTAAATGTTATCAAAAACTTCAATGTTACCAAATTCGAAATAGAGATATCAAGTTAGCACAACACCTTGTACACATTAAAGAATATAAAAAAGAACTAAATAATGTATAGACTCAGTGACCATAGCCTGGCTATAGAGACAGGACTCAGTGACCATAGCCTGGCTATAGAGACAGGACTCAGTGACCATAGCCTGGCTATAGAGACAGGACTCAGTGACCATAGCCTGGCTATAGAGACAGGACTCAGTGACCATAGCCTGGCTATAGAGACAGGACTCAGTGACCATAGCCTGGCTATAGAGACAGGACTCAGTGACCATAGCCTGGCTATAGAGACAGGACTCAGTGACCATAGCCTGGCTATAGAGACAGGACTCAGTGACCATAGCCTGGCTATAGAGACATGACTCAGTGACCATAGCCTGGCTATAGAGACAGGACTCAGTGACCATAGCCTGGCTATAGAGACAGGACTCAGTGACCATAGCCTGGCTATAGAGACAGGACTCAGTGACCATAGCCTGGCTATAGAGACAGGACTCAGTGACCATAGCCTGGCTATAGAGACATGACTCAGTGACCATAGCCTGGCTATAGAGACAGGACTCAGTGACCATAGCCTGGCTATAGAGACATGACTCAGTGACCATAGCCTGGCTATAGAGACAGGACTCAGTGACCATAGCCTGGCTATAGAGACAGGACTCAGTGACCATAGCCTGGCTATAGAGACATGACTCAGTGACCATAGCCTGGCTATAGAGACAGGACTCAGTGACCATAGCCTGGCTATAGAGACATGACTCAGTGACCATAGCCTGGCTATAGAGACAGGACTCAGTGACCATAGCCTGGCTATAGAGACAGGACTCAGTGACCATAGCCTGGCTATAGAGACAGGACTCAGTGACCATAGCCTGGCTATAGAGATAGGACTCAGTGACCATAGCCTGGCTATAGAGACAGGACTCAGTGACCATAGCCTGGCTATAGAGACAGGACTCAGTGACCATAGCCTGGCTATAGAGACAGGACTCAGTGACCATAGCCTGGCTATAGAGACAGGACTCAGTGACCATAGCCTGGCTATAGAGACAGAACAGCATAAAAAACATTGGTGGTTAGAGAAGATTTTGTAAACAGTGTGATTCAAGAGAAGTTGAAAATGAACAGCACTTGTTACTTCACTGCTCTAAGTAAAGGTCAAATCGAGATATATATTTCCTGAAAGTTATTAATAGTTTTAACTATCTGCTGAAGAGACAATGGTGCATTCTCTTAGCACCCAGAATGTAGATGATTGTTTTTCAGAATGTTTGAATATTTTTTGGTATTTATTTATGTTTATTCTATGTAAAACTGTCTTTTATTTGGTATACTGTATTATTTATTTCTTTTTTTTGTGCTTTTATAGGTTCATTTTATTTATTTATGTACTGTATCACTATTGCTACTTACACAGGTTTGCTTAGGCAACAGTGGCCACCATCCATTCACGCCAATAAAGCATGAAAGGATTGAATTGAATTGAAATTGAAATGAATTGACATGCAGAGGCAGAGATGGAGAAGCCTTTCATGATGAAGTGCAGTACAAAATGCTGTGGCCCAGGAACAATGAGCACCAACCCAGAAGTACGGACAGATCAAAAGAGAATCATTTTATCATTCATATCCTTTTCATGAATTTCTGCATACTTTTGATTCCACATGACTTAGGTTTCACAATTCCCGAGAACATTCAACTCCTTATTTCACCAGAAACTCCTTAAACTCCATATTTCTTCCGCCCATCAATACGTCCTGATCTCCCTTCTTCAATCTCCCTCTTTCAAAATCTCCTGCTCCTCCCTCCTCCCTCCCCTCACAGTGAAAGAGAGAACAGCCAGAACACCTTCCCTCCTCCAGCTGTTCGGACTATGGAACCTATTACCTCACACACAGGTTGCTCTAAAGGCACTGTTCTGTCTGGAGAAAAGTCAACTCGGTAACCCTTTATTTGGGTACTCAATCTGTAAATGTGCTACAGACTATCAACAACATTTTAATAAACTAGATACAAACACTAACCCTAACCATAAACCTCACCCTGTCCCTAACCCTTTCCCTAACACTTAAACCGAACCCTAACCTTAACTTTAGCAAGCCTTCATGAGTTAGTAACTGTAAATTATCTACAGATGGTAATCTTTACCATCCAAATAAAGTGATACTGTTAACTGAACATGGACTGAAGTAGAAATGTCCCAACTTAAGTCCCTGTTTTATTAACTTTAGTCAACTTAGTCTGCATTGGGCTCTGAAGGAGGGTGAATCAGATGTTTCACATTAAAAACAGTGACCTGTCTTTGGAGAATGTTCCCGTCCCTCCCAACACACACACACACACACACACACACACACACACACACACAGAATTACATAACCCCGACCGTGTGCTACCATGAATTTCCAGACATGATCTATGCTAGAAAACCAAGAAGAAATACCAAAGAATTAAGAAAAAAACTAAACCTAAACATAAAATAAAGGCAGTGTAGACAAATAAATACTGCAGTGTAATGAGGTACAGCCTATGTACGAGGTAATGCTTTGTGGGGGATATCAGCATGGAATACAGCCTGGTTCGGTTTAAACACACACACTAACAGCAGATCCAGCCAGAAGGTGTGGTTCTGGAAACAGCCTGAGTAAGGCTGGTGTCAGTCAGACCCAGCCAGCAGGCTAAACCCACCCAACCCACCTTCCAATACTAATTGAGTTCAATAAAAGCATCAGGCTATGGCTGTGATTGAATGTTTTGTCTGTGACTAGGTGTGTCCTGCCCTCCAGCCCAGCCACTGCAGATATTGACTAAGTCTTTTCTGCTAATTGGAAAAGCAGGTAGACGGAGACCAGCCTGGGAGAAAACACACTCAGCAATCAAATAAAGCTCAGAGAGAGAAACACATTTTACACAGCAATGTGCACGGTCTGTCTGTAAGCTCTGTGTGTGTGTGTGTGTATATGTATGTCCAATGAAACATATGGAGTGAGCCAACGTGGTGCCTGCTGCATAACAGGAGCAACATCCTTCTACAACTTACATGGCAACGATCAGGCGATAAGTCCCTATTGATGGTTATATTAATAGGTGATCAGTGATTATCTCCTGACCACATGTAATCCATCCTCACCCCTCCAGGCGAACGTCGGGCAGGGTTCGGTTGAGAGCGATCATCTCTGAGGCCATCAGGTTGAACTGGTTGATCTTAAACATCTCCTTCATCTTCTCCTGGTTCTCCTTAGAAATCACCACAGGTTTACCTCCTTCTCCCGGGCCGTCCCTGGGCCTGGCCACCGTATCTACACATCACAGGCAGACAACACAGACGTGCGCGTGAGTGGGAAGTGCGTGCGTGTTACTCTGTGGTTTAGTGTACGTGGGAATGTGTGTGCGTGCGTGCTGGTGCTCACCGTCTCTACCGGGCAGGCCCCTCTCCCGCTTGTCGTCACACTTGTTACACTCACTGAAGTAGAGCAGGATGAACATGTCCAACATCACCCACACCAAGGAGGTGGCCAGAACCACCTTACAGTAGGCAAACCTCCGCATTCTACACAGGGCCCAGAGAGGAGGGGGGTCATTAGACACACGGCAGGAAGGAGTGAAGACCACCTTCCATAACCACCATCTGGTCGTTCCTTTTACGCACACACAGCAACCACACACCGTAGAATGAACAGAACCAACTCTGTGTCCCCTGTCTCGTCGTTCTTTCCTCCGCTGCCAAAACCATACCCAGAAACTAATCTCTCAGTCTTCGTCTCTCGGCGTCTCTCTCCGTTCCGCCCTCATTCCCAGCCTTTCGCTGCCTCTCTACCAATGACTCTTTCTGTCCTAATACCCTCCATTACTGCCTCTTTTTTTTGTATCTCTTTTTATTCTCAGCTCTTTTTCTAAAGGTCACCTCGACACTTTGAGAAACAGCCCAGGATATATGCAGTCGTCTCTCGTTTGTGTTTGAGTCAGGGATAGCACAGTGATGTCTAAATTTGTAGCAGACACACAACACCTCTTCCTGCTGCAAACAGAAGAGCACAGTGACTCTCACAGATCGACCAACCTCATTGCTTTGTGCATTTAATAAGCATCAGACAAGCAAACGCACGCCCGCGTCTGAGAAAGTAATTGCTTTTCATTGGCAGCCAGAATCAGTCAGATACAACTACATTAAAATTCATCTGCACCCCATCTCTCTACTCTCCCACAGCCCCTCTCTGTCAGTGGGCCTTTCTTTCTATCTTCTCTGTTTCTGGTCACTCACTGCCTCTCCCTCTGTCTCCCTCTTTTCTCTCTCTTCCTATCGCCCTCTCTGGTTTCATCAGGAGGAATGTAAAGACATTCTTCGGTCAGACATGCCAATGTGGCCTCCCCTCCACAGAGTTAACAGTGACTAAACAGATGAGGCCAGCGTGTCTCAGTGTCAGAGTCTAAAGTTACCCAAGTTATTTTCCTCCTAAGAGCTCCCGGGCTTACCTTTAAATATTTTATTTCATTAAAGGTTGATACGCTTGTCTCCCCTTCCATCTCCAGTGGGAAGACTGGTAGCGTGGAGCATGTGTGTGTGTGTGTGTGTGTGTGTGTTTGTAAGAGGATGTGTGTAAAATACAAAGAGTGTGAGTGTTGTTCACAGGTGTGTGTTACATGGCGCAGCGTGTACAGACACACACGTGTTACTCTCCGCAGCCGGGTGACAAAGCGTGGGCTGAGAGAGAGGTAACATTCAACAGGCCCACCTCTTTCTTTCTCTAGAAATATACAGCCTTATCTTGCTATATACACTGCTCAGAAAATTAAGGGAACACTTAAATCACACATTGGGTCTTGATTAAGGAAATAAACACCAAAATCTTTACTGTACATTGTGTAATTTGTTGAGAACAAAATGAGGTAACAACAGTGAATGGAAACCAACATCACCAAACGATTGGCGGATGGTGTCCTTGGGCATCTGTGAGCTCCTGGAAAGTCTGGCTCTGTGGCGTTACTTGGTGGCATTGGATGCACCGATACATAACGTCCCAGAGGTTCTCAATTGGATTCAGGTCTGGGGAAGGTGAGGGCCAGTCAATGGCATCAATGCCTTCGTCATCCAGGAACTGCCTACACACACTGGCCACATGAGGCCAGGCATTGTCTTGCACCAGGAGGAACCCAGGGCCCACTGCACCAGCTTAAGATCTGACGATGGGTCTGAGGATTTCATCCCGGTACATAACAGCAGTCAGGGTACCGTTGGTTAGCACGTGGAGCTCTGTGTGCCCCTCCAAGGATATGCCTCCTCAGACCATCACTGACTCACCGCCAAACCGATCATGCTGGATGATGTTGCAAGCAGCACAACATTCACCACGGCGTCTCCAGACTCTTTCACGTCTGTCACATGCTCAGTGTGAACCTGCTCTCATCTCTGAGAACAGGGCGCCAATGGTGAACCTGCCAATTCTGGTGTTCTCTGGTGAATGCCAATCGACATGCACGGTACTTGGCTGTGAGTACAGGCCCCACTAGAGGACGTCTGGCCCTCATACCACCCTCATGGAATCTGTTTCTGACAGTTTGGTCACACCACACTACATGCACACCAGTAGCCCGCTGGAGGTCAGTTTGTAGGGCTCTGGCAGGTCCTGCTGCTGGGTTGATGCCCTTCTACGGGCCTGTCCAGCTCCCCTCGTGTAACGGCCCGTCTCCTGGTATCTCCTCCATGCTCTTGAGACTGTACTGCGAGACACAGCAAACCTTCTTGCGACGGCACGTATGGATGTGTCATCCTGGAGGAGATGGACTACCTGTGCTACCTGAATGGGCTGCAGGTACAGCCTCATGCTACCAGTAGTGACAAGGACACGAGCAAAATGCTAAACTACAGAATAATCGTTCAGGAAGGATAAGGAGAGAGCAATTGTCTGTGGCCACAACGTGCAAAACTAATCACTTTTGGGGGTTGTCTTGCTGTTGCCTCTCCAGTGCCTCTCACTTTCATTTTTACGAAAACAGATGAAATTGACAGATTGGACAGATTGATATCCCTGAGGTTTAACTTGACTTGGTGATATACTGTGATGATTACATGTTTCCTTTTTAGGACAGTGTATTTCTGACTCGTAGCCAATTGAACTGGGTATTTTCCAAACAAACTCTCCATTCTTGTTCATCTTCTCTCAAATGTTGTTATTTCCGATCACCCTCTATCCAAAGTTGGTACTGGGACAATATCAGTTTACACTGACCTCATCTGACCTTCAATGACCTAATCACTTCATCCAGATGGATGCATAAACTCTTATCTACAAGCTCTTTCTCCACACATGGTTGTTCTACAGTTGTGGTGAGGTAGTCACGTGATTGTTAGGTTTCTGTGTGGCGTGCATGGTCACTGGAATTAAGAGGAAGAGACAGCAACGCTCTGAGGGGGATAGAAATATATGTACACACACACACACACTCCGGGGGCATGTGGCAGGGACACTGTCCTTTAGCTTGCCTGCTCCACTGAATGCATTTCTAATCAGGCATGGCAGAGACACCCCAGGATCTCTTCTCTGCTAACGTAAGCTCTAGGCTCACTCAATGTGTGTCTCTGTCTGTTTGTGTGTTTTAGAGGAAATAACCATGTTTTGGCACATTTATAATGGCTGCCAGTCATAGAAGGACTGGTATACAACCAGGCATGACGGCCTTGTGGACTTATCTACTGCTGTGTTCTAAACAACAGCACACATTCATATACAGCATGTTTTTAGAAGCGCCAAGGTTTGACTCTATGTTTTTTTCTTGCATGCCTAATAAGCCAGATATTGTCGTACTGGGCAGGCCAGAGGGAGTTGCTAATTTAGGAACTGATCTGCTCCGTTAATGGCTTGCATACACTGAGTACAGGCCCTGTGTAGAAAGCTTGGATATGGTTGGGTCTAGGTAGGTCTCAGCCACGGGCCTGTCACTCCAGACTGCAGGCCTCCCAAAGGCAAGGCTGTTGTCCAAATACTGCTCTGTTTCACATGTTCTGCGCAGCCTTTTTGCCCCCAAACATCAAAACATACTGGGACATTGAGATATTTGTTTATCAAATTAAATGATTGAAATTGAGTGTGTGTATAGGTTCTATGAAACTTGTGATTTTGGAAGCCCAGCAGTAATGTGTGTGTGCGCGCGCAAGTCAATGTCTATATAATATGACAGGTTTAGTGGTTCTTGCCGTCTCTGTTTAACAGTCAGAAACAGACTTTCCATCTGACACTACACAGATGAGCCTATCTCGCTTCCTCTCTGCTGAACCCACCTCCCTCTCTCTCTTAAAGCCCTCCCTCTTTCTCTACTGTAATTCTCTGGCCCCTTCATCTCTCCTTTCCCTCTTCATGTCCTCCTCACATCTATTAACATCCATCTCTTGTCTCTTTTCTCTTTCCATCCCTTCCCCCTCTCTCCATGACGTTTTCTCCTTTCAACAGCCGTTGCCATCACTACTTGCCTTCACAGAAGAAAGCCCTCTCCCCTCTCTGCTGGTTTAATCCTCCTTTCGAGGGGGATTGCACAACTACTTGGCAATCCGTCGGTTACAGCCAGAGAATAATGATCCTCTGAGTCTTGGAGGAGACTTTCAGTGTTCAACCATTTATTGAGTTGCTATGAGGAATGTCCCCAATGGGATGCTCTGCCAGTGTTTATGTTTGTGTGTACAGTATGTGTGTTTTTACAGTATGCGTGTGTGTGTGTGTGTGTGTGTCTACTAAAGTATGAGTGTGCTTTGCGTTGTCATAACATCAGAACTCCCTAAAGATACCGTTCTGGTTGTGCATTATCATAGTTAAATAATGTTGTTGACTAATCCAATCCTTTTATACAGTATGTGGCTAAGCATAAATTGGAGAAAAAAAACACTTTTAAAACCTGAGGAGGATGAGCTGGCCAATCAGCTGTCTACACACATTCTTATTTTTGGCTGGTATACGCCCACACCATTCTGTTGTTAGGTCACCCCCACACTACATCTACACTGGAAATATTCTATTTATAGGGTAAGTACTTCAAATAATCTTTGAATAGATTGTGACACATCAAGTTTGGACCTTTGTTTTTCATTATGTTGTCAGTGAACCCATTTGTCAAAACATGATTATTGTTCGGACTCCTAAACAGAATCTAAGCCCCCGACACCGAACCCCACTTGACACCTGGCAATGATTCCTCTGTCTCTATCAAGTTGCTTCGAACTTTTCTGTCATGAAAACAAAAAACGAAATACATTTTATCTCCCAATGGCAAAGACATATTAGCTCTATCAAGTAGGCTAACACTATTGCATTGTGTCACGATCTAAAAGGCTACCTACTAAATAGATAGGCTCAATTTCCCCATCTTTCTTCTCAAATCCTCAGGACATTATAAACAAAACAGAGGTGAAATAGATATAGATTGTGAGACATGATAATCTGATTAACAAATGAATGAGACCTGCACTGCTATGTCAACAGAGCCAGGTGTTTATCATCAGATGTAGTCTAATAGGTTAAGATATTTGAGTTGTTTAATATAATGGTATGTTACAGAATAAAACTAATCTTATTCATGTCGGTAAAATGTATTTATATACTTCATCACCAATGCACGTTTAACCATAAGATAGTGTGCTTGTGTGACTCAAGGTTGAGAGAACATGCGCACACTTGTAGGCTCTTTCTAGGACGTGACTACAGTTCAGTGTCAGGTCAGTCCGTCATGGGAGACTTCATACATGGAGAGGAGAGAGGGAAACAGACAGGCACAGGGAGGGAGAGGTAGGACCGCACAGCTGCCTGACCCCACCAGCTAACATTTAAACGCTAAAGAGATATCACTTTGGTGGGCTGTAACTCTGACCATATGGGCATGGGGTGTTTCCAATGGGCATTGAGAAAAGTAAATTCGAATGCGACTGGATCGAATTCAACTTATTAAAGCAACAACGCACATGAAACAGTACTAAAGAATCGTAATTCACAAAAACAAACAGTACTGTACATCCAGCTACAGGAATCAAACAAGCATATCACTGAGTGTAGCTGATTAACATGTCTGAAACAATTAAGGCTGTGTTTGTCAGAAACATTAGGGCATCAAAGCCACCTTACAGAGAATCAAGAAATCTTTTGAAAAAAAAGAAAATGATGAAACTGTTAACTGAAGACCAATAGCATTAGATTTAACATTGCTGAACGTCATGGAAAAGAGAAACAGCAGAAGTATTTGGACAGTGACACATGTTTTACGTTTTGGCTCTGTACATCAACACACTGGATTTGAAATTAAACAGTGACAAACAGGTTCAAATACAGACTGTCAGCTTAAATGTCAGGGTATTTACATTCATAAACTGTAAACCGTTTACACACAGTGCCCCCATTTTAAAGGAAATGTTTAAGATTTACATTTTTGTAATTTTAGCAGACGCACTTATCCAGAGCGACTTACAGTAATGGGTACATACATTTCCAAAAGTACCAAAATGAATTGGTGTGGAGTTGCACTGTTTGTTCAGGCAAAACAGAGCTAACAAAAGGTCTAGAGGTGATTACATGTGTGGCATTTGCTTTTGGAGTCTATTGCCTTTGTCTTTCCACAGCACAAGAAGTGCCAAACCAGTAAAGGAGGCCATCATTGATTTATTCAGAAAAATCTGAATAAATCAATCAGAAACCTAGCCAAACCAGAAAATAAACCAGGCAAGCCTAGTTCAGCCGGCCTGCAATTAAAAGCATAAATGTCATTGCCCTTACTGGATTCGAGCCCAGGTCTACCACATGAGTGACTGTGTCTTTAACCACTACACCACAGTGCTATACGTTTGCCAAGTGTCGGTTATTAGATTTTGTCACACATTAACATCACGCAAAATTTGAATATTTCGCTAGATACCATTAAGCATTGTTTTAAACTGACTAACATTTCTTATTAAATTTACCTCCACCACAAATAGCATTTATGAAATATATGGCTTTTGCCACTGGTCGTTTTAACAGCTAATTAGCCAGTAATAGGCTTACTAGTATCTAACTAACTACTTGGAATAGTCATAAGAATTGAGCAATTTCTAGTGAATCTGAATAAGAACTTTACACTGACAAAGCTAGTTTATTTCATGGCACAAAAACAATTTGTTTTCTTACATTCGTGAATGACATTGATACAATAACTATCAATATAGGTGACTATAACAAGGGGTAGTCAGTCTGTCACTCAGTAAGAGAAATTCTCTCTTCTCTGCAAAAAATAGATGTGTGAAAGACAATTGTTTGGTACATTGTGAAGAAACAAGTATGCACCACGCAAGACAACTGTAGGGGATAACCAAAGAATACTTTTAACTGTGATGAAAAACCCCTTTTCAACTGTTGATCAGATCAAGAACATTTTCCAGGATGTAGGCATGGATGTGTCTAAGAGCACAATAAAGAGAACACATCACCTCTGAGGGCATAGCCTCTGAGATTTTATGACAAAATACAACCCACTGGTATGTCGCAGGAACAAAATGGTCTGTTTATATCTTATGGACAGATTAACCTGAACCAGAGTGAGGTAAGAGTGACATATGGACAGATTAACCTGAACCAGAGTGAGGTAAAAGTGATATATGGACAGATTAACCTGAACCAGAGTGAGGTAAGAGTGACATATGGACAGATTAACCTGAACCAGAGTGAGGTAAGAGTGAAATATGGACAGATTAACCTGAACCAGAGTGAGGTAAGAGTGACATATGGACAGATTAACCTGAACCAGAGTGAGGTAAGAGTGAAATATGGACAGATTAACCTGAACCAGAGTGAGGTAAGAGTGATATATGGACAGATTAACCTGAACCAGAGTGAGGTAAGAGTGATATATGGACAGATTAACCTGAACCAGAGTGAGGTAAGAGTGATATATATGGACAGATTTACCTGAACCAGAGTGAGGTAAGAGTGATATATGGACAGATTAACCTGAACCAGAGTGAGGTAAGAGAGATATATGGACAGATTAACCTGAACCAGAGTGAGGTAAGAGTGATGTATGGACAGATTAACCTGAACCAGACTGTTGTAAGAGTGAGGCTATGTCATCTGTGAAGCTTGGGTATGTTTGGCTGGCAGTGGAATTCTGAAGTGTACAGAAACATCTTGTTTGCTCAGATCTAACCAATAACTTCAAAACCCTTTGGATGGCACTTCATCTTGCAGTCGGACAATGACTCCAGAAATAGAATGTTTTTCACTTTAACCTCATTGTTTATTTCAAATCCAATGTACTGTCTGAATACTTGTGGACTACACTGTATCTCTGAAATGAAGGGAAGACAATAGAGTATTTTGTATTCTAAACTGGTGGTTCAAGCTTTCGTCCAGTAGTTTCAGATTCACCTGTGTTTAGGAGTTTCTCAGCACACAACACAATGTCTGAATGAGAGTCTAAGGTGACTGAGGCAGAGGAAGAGCAAAACAATGGCAAGTATCCTACTGTTATTATTTGTCTTGCTGTAACTAAATATAAGTGATACTGGCTGCGTTATGAATTAAAAGACATCTGCACACTGATAAAGGGCTGGTCAAGTTGCTGCAAGCACGTAACTCTTGTTTCAGGCCCACAACCCCCTCTTGGCTTGCCTTTACATGACAATGGTAATTGAAACATTATGTAAGTGATTATGTACCATAAGGCAATTTTCTCTCTCATTTATACTATCTCCCCATGTCTACGAAGACTGGAACTTCCCACAGTGGCAATAAAAAGCCAAGTAAAATTGATTACCAATGCAAAGCAACGTTGTGTTGGCACCAACACAAAGTGGAATGAAACATTTCTATCTCTAGTCACTCAGGCATTTTGGGACTGAAATCAATATGCATTACTGTTAGCATGGCTGTGCTGTCGGGGTGTTTCTTCCAACCTGAGAAGGGCTGCTTACACAACACACACAGAGAGAGGGGTAGCCTTATAACCCACAACTCGCCTGGATAATTGTTTTTTTTAACAACTTCTAATTCAGGTGTGGTGACGATGTCTCTGAGGTGTGTTACACACACACACACACACACACAGGGTTTAGGTTACACGTTACCATTCATGAACCCCATCAAGCGGCAAATCCAATTTAAGCACATAAGTGAAACACGTCGATGAAACACACACAGGCACACACACACTTTGGTGGAATAACTGCTCCATTCCTCGGAGCTGTTTCCGCCAGCAGTCCTCTATCGGTATTTATTGTTCTCTCTGTCATATAGTGGAGTCACCGGCAAACGGCGAAGAGTTTGCCGACTTGTGATGTCGGCAATAGTAAAAAAAGTAAAACACAAATGCGAGCACACAGTCACACAGCTACCTGTTCAGCTGTTTTAGAGGGTCTCCGGTCCAGATGTACAGTGGCTCCACCAGCAAGGGAGGACCTTCAGAGATCCCAATTTCTCCTTCCCTTGTCACTCAGACATGCTCCCTAGAGACAAAGAAACACACCGTGGTAAATCCTTCGGATACTCACATGTAAGTTACAAAACTTACTCTATTTCAATGCAAATGATCTTTGCAAGAAATACATGGTATGGTAATTAACTTTTGGTGGCTGCTAGCCAAATAGTCTAGTTTCTCTGAAAATATAGCTACTTAGTGCCAAATGTTTTTGCAATCGTTTATTTTGTGTCATCAAAATCTAGATGTGCATGCATCGTTTCACTCTATTTAAGTGAAAAATATAAATAATAATAATGCATTCCCACAAACAGTTTTGTTAAGGTCATAGCCCTGGTTAAGAACCATCCCCAGAGTGGTAACACCATGGCAACAACATGGGAATAGTTCTTTAAAGTGGGAAAAAAACTAAGACATTAGCCATGTCCGAAAGGTTACTTTCCCACTACTTACTAGAACTGCATACTATGCACAAATAAATCTATACTATAGAACTTACTGTTTAGTAAAAATATATACACAAATGTATATACATACTAGGCTCAACCTAACAGAAAAGGTCTCATCTAAGTTGTTTCCTTCCAGTTCCACTTTGTTTTGGTACAGCACATCCCCTTATCTGATTATCAGCCAATAATGTTGTCAAAGACACTGAGAAAACAGCATGCTTCCAATTATACTACATTATAAACTGAAATGAGCATGACAGCCTGGCATTTAAAGCATACTACATTTTCTAAAATGTCCCATATTATTTTTGAATATCCAACCAGCCAAAATAAAATGCAAGGGCAGGTATTCAGAGAGCGCTCCGACTTACTAAAAATTGTAATATTTTCAAAAGGTGCTGCTATTTAAGAGTTCAGAAAGGCTTAAGAGGCCACAGTGCATTGATCTGTCTCTCAGTCCTCTCTGCGCTGTCATTAGTCCTATTCTCTGTCTCAATAGTTCCCCGTAGCGGTTTTACGATCCCGAACCTATCACTCCAAAACTGACCCGACCCACCCAACCCAGGGTTCTGATCACATCCCCCCCACGCAGGTGTGACGTCATCTGGAGCGAGAGAGCAGGCCACAAAGGGGGGCGGAAAGACATGAGAGAAGCTGTGTCACCCAACAGGCTAAAACATACTTCCTTCACCCGTTCCTCCCATGGACGCATCATGGCCATAATATCCCACTGAATAACCGGCAGGTGGGAGGGTGAGTAGGATTATATCAGTCAGCATCAGACCTGTCATTCATCCGGCCAAGTTTAAGTGGACTAATAATATGCCGATAGACTAAGAGATTAGAAGTCAGACAGAGGGAAATGGGCAGTAGAGATGGAGGGACGAGAGGGGCGGATTCTTGGAGCTGCTCATTTTAGGGGATTATTCTGCTATTTTTGAGAGAAATCAACCCACCAGAGAGAGAGAGAGACAGAGAGAGAGAGAGAGAGAGAGAGAGAGAGAGAGAGAGAGAGAGAGAGAGAGAGAAAGCGAGATGGTCCTTGTCCTACATACAGAACAGCCAAGACGTCAGTCTGGGGTAGAGGGGCTTTATCCTGCCTGTGTGTGTGTGTGTGTGTGTTCATATGTGTGACGTATTAGGTTTGCACTGCAGTAAAATTGTACAGCTTTCCTTTAGAATCTGATGGAAAAGGGCTCAATGTGTGTGTGTCTAGTGTGTAATCCATGTGAAGATTAGAGAAGGACAAGCGAGGGAGAGCATCTATACTACTACACTGCATTGTAATCATCTGTCACTAACCTGCATACATCAGACCAAGGATAAGCTGACATCTCTCTGATCCTCTCATTTCTGTCTCCCCACATTCTCAAGCTGGTGGCTCGCTGTGCAATGCCTGCCAGCTTGCACTCTCTTATCCAGTGTGTGTGTGTGTGTGTGTGTGTGCGCGTGTTTGTATGTCTCAGATTGAAAAGGTGTTAATAACATTGCAGCAGATAGCAGGGGGTTTTCTCTGAAGCTGTCACTGGGCTACTTTCCAAAACTGGCAGACATATTGGGAGGGTTTCCAAAAACCTATTTCATAAACAACAGACTGGTCAGCTTCCACATTCCATAATATAGTACACATTCTCCCTCACAAACAGACTCATGGCTTTCAGAAATACTGTACTAGGTTCTGTCTCATATGTGCAATAACAAGCACGCGCAGAGGCATACAGCATCAACATACCGGAAAAACATACATGTTCATGTCACACAAATGCATCAAATGTGAACCATATGCATGAGCTCAAAACAACATATGTCTTGGATGAACAAAAAAAACATAGTATGCAATTTACTCATAAATGTCATCCGATATCATTTTATTTAGATTACTTACAGTGCACGGCAAACGAAATCAGACCCTTAACCAATTAACTAATGTTACTGAATTACAAATAGTACACTGAACTGTAGATCTTTACAATGTTTTATTTCTAAAAAGGACCTTATCATTGGTTTCCACCTGGGAACTTTTAAAGTTGGTGTCACATTTTATGCATATAAACCCCACTGCAGACGGATCCTTTGTCAGGCTTTGAAACTGAAGACCAAATAATATTTTACAAGATAACAACATTTTGGGAATTCCAGTTCAGTTGGATCAATTATCACACCACCTAGGTACACTGACTCGTAATGGAGAGTGGTATGGAAGGAGCTGATACTGAGTTGAAGTAGCTGTTACAGAGTTTGTATTGAGTTTGCCAGAAAGCACAAGAGTGACCCAGCTGCGGTTTTGCGGTCAGAAGAAATAAAAATGTGAGCTTTTCTGCCAAAACTAAGTGTTGTGTGTGGCGCAAACCTAACATTGCCCAGAAAAAACATCCTTACAGCTATGTATGATGGTGGCAGCATCATGCTGTGGGGATGCTTCTCAGCAGGGACTGGCAGGCATCTAGTCAAAATGTGATGGAAATACTGCAAAAGAACCTGCTTCAGTCCTCTAGAACTGAAGGTTAGGAGGAAATAATCCCAAGCACAAGGAAAAAGCAAAAATGTAAACCACTCAACTAAAAACATGTTTTGAGAATTTGAGAATCTGTGGGACTATTTGAAAACTGCATTGCACAAGTGTTGTCCAACCAACCTGAACAATGTGGAGCAAATCTGAACAATTGCTGTTGTGTATTTGTGGGTGTATCCTGCTTTTCTGTTTCCAGTGTGCACAGTGCAACTCCCATCTGCACTTCATAGTTGTCATGGTGATTAACAGGCCCCTCCTGTCCTTCTCAAAACCACAAACCCACATTCACTATGACTTTACTCTCTAGAACCCCTCCCCTATTCCTCTGCTCTCTTCTTTCCCTCCCCTCCCGTTTTCTCCGCCCAGCCCTAGAAGCACCACAGAATCCAGTCAACGCTCACACCCTCCACTCCTTGTCCTCCACCATTCTTCTCTCCCCTCCATTCACTCCTCCTTTCCCACGCTGCCCTTCTTCCATTATGACTGTATAAACGTAATTCCGGTCGTAAATCTGACAAGGGCGAGAGACATGGGGGCGTGCTGGAAGTGTAGGAGTATTAGAAGTGTTAGGAATTCAGGAGAGTAGGAGCATACAGATGAGTCCTGTTGTGGCATCGTAACACAGAAAATAATTAGCTCCAAATATGGTAGTAGTCCTGATTTCAATTTCTATAGGCCCTAGTTTCAGAATCAGTTAGGAAGTTCTGTCGAACCCTCCTGGCCTCCCTCTCACACACTTTCTCCACAGCCACAACCCAGAGAGAGTGACCAGAAACCTCATGAACATTTCCCATAGAACCACCGGGGCAACCACACTAAGAGGTTGGAGGCACAAAAATGAGTAAGAGACAAACAGAAACAGAGGGTGAGAGAGACGAGAATCTAGAAATGAACATGGAGAGGAGCCTCCTAAGCCCGCTGATTTTGGACCTCTGTTCACAAACCCAAACAGACCCCAGTGCCCCAGGAGAGCAACACAGTCAGATGAAACCAAATTACGAGAAAACAAAAAGAAAACGTTTTTACACAATGGAAAAGATCTACGGAAAAACGAAGCAAATTAGAATGCTACCACACTCTAAACAAAAGGTACACAGTGGCAGAATAGCTGACTACTGTATCAGACACAAAATGAAGAAGAACCATACCTGTGAACATACCGAGAGGCTGCCATAGGCAGACCTGGCTAGCAACAGGCTATGCACACAGCACCCACAAAATGAGGTGGAAACAAAGCGGCACTTCCTAACCACCTGCAAAATGTATGACCACTTTAGAGCTACTTATTCTCCTCAGATCATACAGACGCAGATGCTATATGTTTTCATGTGAACCAGAATGAACACATTTAAAGAAATAACTCAGAATAAATAGCTAGCTATGGTGTGTTGAACGCCTCAAATAAATCTGATTCAGCTGAAAAAGAACAAGGTTATACTTTTTAAGAGAGCTTTGTGCATGTCCTAATCTGAATTGTAACAAATGTTTTTCTATTTTTTGAGCTGAACCCCAACAAGCAACAAAAGCTTAATCAACATGATAAAATGTTGAATTATGAATCAACATTGTAGAATCCTCAAGCTACTTTTAAATCTCCTGTTTGACAGCGTTTTGGCATTCCAGTACTGAGTTCTGAGTGTGCATGGAGGGGAGAGAGCACATAGCACTAACATCTGCCAGACCGGAATGGATAGAGAGCATGTAGTTGAAGCCAGTGTCTTTTCTCCCTCCGTTGTTTCAGTTCACATGCGTGCTGGTTTTCAATGTTTCAGTGTGACACAATAGAATAGGAAATGTATGAGCATTCTGATTGGTCCTAATTTACAAGCTATTTGGTGAAAACCACGCCCCACAAGCTACACCCACACGAGATGCAACAGCTTCCTCTCCTGCTTAAGCAATGAAGAGGCTTTCTACATGTTGTGAACTGCTTGCTATTCTTAAAATTCAAAGAGAGGTATTGTCAGTCATGTTGTCTTCTAATATCGCTATGCTATCTGTACACTCTGCATCATCCCAGCAGTCTGCTGTAAGCAAACAAACATGTTGTTGAAGTTATCACATACGTTTTGGTATCTTGGGGCAATGCTACAGTAAAAAATCAAGCATTATTATTTAAAATGGAGCTATCCAACCAGCGGAAGACAAAGAAGCCACACCCCCTTCATTATCACCGCCACTTGCTGACAACTTAACACCCTTTCCAGACTCGAAAATCAGGAGGATTTTGAGTCAGGTGTCAGTCAGGTTAGACAGATGTCAGCCAGGTTAGTCAGGTGTCAGTCAGGTTAGACAGATGTCAGCCAGGTTAGACAGGTGTCAGCCAGGTTAGACAGATGTCAGCCAGGTTAGACAGGTGTTAGCCAGGTTAGTCAGGTGTCAGCCAGGTTAGACAGATGTCAGCCAGGTTAGTCAGGTGTCAGCCAGGTTTGACAGGTGTCAGTCAGGTTAGACAGATGTCAGCCAGGTTAGTCAGGTGTCAGTCAGGTTAGACTGATGTCATCCAGGTTAGTCAGGTGTCAGCCAGGTTAGACAGGTGTCAGCCAGGTTAGTCAGGTGTCAGCCAGGTTAGACAGGTGTCAGCCAGGTTAGACAGGTGTCAGCCAGGTTAGTCAGTTGTCAGCCTGGTTAGTCAGGTGTCAGCCAGGTTAGTCAGGTGTCAACCAGGTTAGTCAGGTGTCAACCAGTTTAGTCACGTGTTAAGCAGAAACACACCACGTTACTTGTTAGGCTAACTGGATGCCATGCTTAGAAGATTTAAGTGCTTTTAATTCTGCAAACTAAGTTAGTGCACTCAATCTTCAGAAACAGATAATTTAAACAAATTACTCCTTAGCAAATTACTCGTGATACAAAGACCAACAATGGCATTTGCAAAAGCAGCTTTGAGAGTTAAATACCTTACCAACCTTATTAACTACATTTCTATCAAGGTATTTTATGAAGTAGAATTACAGAAAGGGAATGTGCATTCACCATATCATTTATACATTTTCTATTCAAAATCAGACTTATTTTGGAGACTTTCATTGCTAAAATATATAGAAAGATGACTTTATTATGGAATTCACATTTGCTGAAATAAAAAGCATTGTCAGAAGCAACATTTTATTAAATAAATGCCAGGGTACACATGTACAGAAATGACAAAACATCAGTACCAAGAGGATGTGGTATATGAATACTGGCTATGGGTATCGGCCTGGTTATACATTATTTCATCCTGTTTTTAATGTCTGTATTTTATTATAGCTTTTATTATTATAAATATTTTCTGGCAAATACTTCCGATTCCAATAAAGCCCTTAAATTGAAATTGAATTGAGACAGAGAGAATGAGAAACAGAGGGAGAGAAAGAGAGACAGAGAAAGACAGACGAATGGATGGTAGAGAAAAAAAGAGATTTGTAATGTGAAGAGAGTTTGCTGTGTAACTGTTGTAGCAACAGCTGTCTGACAGTCACCAACGAGTTAGACCATGCCACTATATCTATTGTGTCTGTGAGTGTTATGAAGTCTGTTGTGGGAGTTTGAGCTCATGTGCCAGTGCAGTTGTCTTTTCACAGTGATGTTTTGTCCCTTATTACTGTGCTTTGGGCACCAGAATTGAAATGCCACATCATTGACCCGTATGCCTAGAAAAGAATGGCAATTCCCAACACAAACATAGATGTTAAGGTAACGCCACAGAACACAACCACAACAAGAGATAGGCCTAACTCCAGAGAGATGTTCAATCATTACTGCACTACTGACACATTCCTGGGAGTGGGAGTCCCCTGAGAAGAAAAATAGGGAAAACAGGAACATCGGGACAACAGGACAACCAATTCCCAGAATAAACGACAGGAATAAACCATGTGCAGTGGGTAAAAGGAGGTTTCCAACTTCTAGAACAGTAATTTAACACGACAGTAATGGCAGTTTTCCACACAGCCTGGGGAGAGAGAGACATCATGAGAGATGACGAGGACAGAGAGGAAGAGAGAGGGACAGAGAGGAAGAGAGAGGGACAGAGAGCGAGAGAGAGATGGAAAGACAGAGAGCTGTTTCCTGTTTACAGAGAGTGGTGAGCACAGAATAGGAAACCACCATGACACAGAGTGCCTTCATCTACACCAGTTCACCTACAGAACAACTCTCAGGCCATTTCTGTCCTCCTCTAGCTAGGCTATATCCTGTAAGCAAAATCACATCCTAGGTTTAAAAACGTCTCCCGCTTTACGCCTCTCATTTATTCCCTTTGATTCATTGTCCCATCACCATTCTTTTTCCCCACCTCCTGTCCACTTCTCCGCCTCTTTTGCTCTGCTCCAACTCTCTTCCCATCTTTTTGGTACTAACGTTAAAAGGATCAAGTTGAAAGGTTTTCTGCAAGTTCCTAACATGAGCATGAAGTCTCCCAACATTGAAAGATCCCAGCTGGGTAACCAATTCCCTATCCCTGTTCCTCATCAGCCAGACCAGCAGGAAGGGAAATGATGAATACACACAGGCTTCCTTTTCCCAAAGATATGGTGCTTAGTGTGGTTTTAGTCACACGACCACACACATGTCCTCTTTCAGTAAATACCCAGAAGACCATGGGGCAGGTCGATATATCAACACGATCAGCCCTGTAGAACGGCCTTACAACACACACACACACACACACACACACACACACACACACACACACACACAAATACACACACACAAACGTCAATGACGTCATATTGAAGAATTAACCACCCAACTGTCGGTCAGCTGCTGTACTGACGATCATCTGCGAGACACAGACACACACAGAGGCCTTATAAACCCTCAGCTAATTGTGCCAGTATTTCATTTAGTGCCTCTTTACAGAGCCACATTCAGCCAAAGCTCCAACCACACACATAGACCTGTAATTGGAATTGCAGAGGTGTGGTATTGGTATTTGGTTGTGTACGTTTGATGGTCTGTTCTAAACTTCTTTTCACACTAGTAGTGTGGGAAGGAGAGCTGAGAGACTTCCAAAAAAGTCATAATGTTCTTTGGCTGCTGACCCACATCTGAGCCGGCTGCTGATCGGCTCACACACACACACACACACACACACACACACACAATGGGTCTGCTGTTCTCTAGGTCAGTGGCTGGCTGAGAGGGTATGTGCGCTTATCAAAAGGACCTTGGGTAGACCCACTCTCAGATGAAAGAGAGAAACAAAGAGAAACAGAGAGAGGGATAACGTTTATATAAAACACAAATATTATGATCCCACAAACTATCTGCAAACGTTTCTTTATTCTGGAAAGGTATCCAGGCGTAAATGATTTGGATTTATTTTTTTCAGACTATATATTCCTCATTAGGATTTTTTTTGTACATTTCCTGTCCTGGAGGGCCACATTTCTTCTGATTTTCCTACTGTCTAGGGACTGATTCAGACCTGTCACATTAGGTCAGTGCAGATAAAAAATAGGTAAAAGTAAAAATCAGAAGTGTTTCAGCCCTCCTGGACCAAAGCTGAATAGTGTTAAAGGTTCGATTTCTCTCAGTAATTTAAGTGTAAAATCAAGCTCAATCACACCTTATTATGGAGTCAAAATCCATACAGAAAAGTGAAAATGATGACAATTCCAACACATCATTGTCAACCGCCTATGAAGGCCGTGATTTAGGACCTCTTGGCAACCATTTTTGCCGATGTTTGTGGTCACTTTACGGGGCCGGTGGTTGATTTTTGAAACAAGGCCGGTAGGGGTGGTCTGCATTCTTGACTAGACTGGACACGTAGTGTGCCTTGCGATATATTGTACAAGTACTTGTTGTTCAGTACCTTCAACCACACCGCTTGTGTGTGTCAGTGACGGTCTACAGGTCCCACCTCCCGAATCTCTCAGTAACTAGATAATAATGAAGGTAAAACAAACTAAAGATCAACGCATATCTTCAGGTCAAATTTGCCAGGGCTATCTAAATGTTAAGTCATCTTTCCTGTGTGTTTCAACTTGCCACTCGCCACCCAAAAATATCCAAACTGCTTTGTTTGTAAACATTTTTAGTTCTCCACAGGGGGGCCTAGAAGATTTGTCAGATTTGCTCCAGGTTGTTAAGTTTATTTGGATGAAATGTGTGTCTCTGCAATCTTTAAATAAAACCATGAGATTGAATTCAGGACTTTGTAGGAAATTCACCTTTTTGCTCTTGAGCCACTTGCTTGGGCCTTGTGTTTGGGATTCATTGTCCTGCTGACGTTTTTACGTGGACTGAAGCAGGTATTCTTTCCTTTGGCACCCCTCAGCGTGATGCTGCCGCCTCCATACGCAGTGTTTGTATTGCTTTATCTCTAACTTCTGTAAAATCCTCTTTGGTCTTCATCTTTTTTTCCAATTCACAGCCTGACCAAGGACTCTTCGAGAGGCTTGTTTTTGCCAGATAACGTGACAGCAACATCAATAGTTCACAGGTGGAGGCCAATAGTGATGAAAATGTGGCCTAAAAAGAGAAATGTCTTTAATATGTGTCAAATGAGAGCTTCCACAGCTCATCGGTTGAATACTTAAGCAAGCATTTCAGTTTATTTTTGTGCATAAACCAATACCAACTAATAATTTATCTTGAGTTTAAAGCAAAATACCAATCAGAACGCCATTTTTTTATGTGTGATTTGCAATTCAGTAATATGTACTCTGCAGTGGCTGATCATTTAATTTCTCTGCACAGGGTTGACTACTAACATTTTCAAAAGGTCTCGAAGAAAAGAATAGATACGTTGACTGAATAGACAGCCCTGAAAACTAAATGCAGGGCCAGACTAACCCTTGAGGTTGACATGTTGCTTTGTCAAAGATCTCCACACATTGACCACATTATTTCCAGAAGCCAGCAGCAGACCTCACACTGAGCAGCTTTGGCACTGTCTGGATTCATTTAACATTTTCATTTTATTTAGTTTTTTGTTAATTAAGAAATGTAGGCTTATAGTGACTTAATTTTTTTTTTATAAACAATGAAAACATTACATTTTGTAATAGCCTACTTTAATGAAAACAAAACAGAGGTTTTCATCTCTCATGTAAAGGGGGTCCTGAGTGTTCTTGGATGCAGGGGGGCCTTGGAGGTAAAAGGTAGAGAACCACTGGTCTCAATAACTTTAACAACATTTTTGATTTGCTTTATGATGTTTCTTAGAATCTGCATAAAATATATTAAAATAAAATTAACCAACATTTTATTCACGATAACAGGAAACTTAACAGGCTACAAGGTCATTATTTACAAGTATTGCAATCTGATAACATTCCCTTTAAAATATGAAGACATAAAACCAGTGGATGGAAGACCTAAATTAAATGGAATAAACAGAATATTTATGAAAACGCAGATTTTCACGTTAACATAACAACCGGGTCCCTTACTCTTTCCCAGCAAAATCGATGAATATATCAAAAGTGAAGTTTGACAAGGGAGATGTAAAAATAAACCCTGTTGGAAAGGGGATTATATAAACATTCTAACGTCTGAAAGCATTAAGAAACACAGATAAGACGGAGAAAGAAAGGTCCCTCTCTCTCAATCTCTGCTCCCCCACTTTCTCTCCATTCTTCAAAAAAAACAGCGGTCTGAAACAACTTTTGAGGAAAGATGTTAGTCATTGTGAACAAGAATGACCACAATAGGTCAGTCCAATAGTAAGCTACTGTCTCAGTGTGAACTGTAGAGAGAGTGTACTGCGCTGCTCTCATTTATCTAAATCCAGTCTGCTCCAGGCTTTCACCACTTGAACAGCAGACTGCTCAGACTGGAGCCCCCAGCCCACCCACCACACACACACACACACACACACACACACACACACACACACACACACACACACACACACCCATATACACACACACAGACACACAGACACCCACAGACACAAGATGAATCATTTATGTTAATATTCCACAAGGTAAGTATGACTGGGTAAGTATGAATGGTAAGTATTGGCATTTTCGGTAAAAGAACGACAGCAATTAAAACAAAGGCTTGACTCTCTTCCACAGGGGCAGAATGTTTTACCGTGCCGGCTTGGGGTTTAAATCTAGCAACATTGAGATGTCAACATTTTACCAGTAGCATGTCACGACCAGGGTTTGAACACCTGGCCACAGACACATGTTGCAGCTGTACTGCAAGGCAGAGATGGCACTACTTGGAGGTCCAGAGACCCATCCTACCCAGAGTGGAGAGCCATCTGTGTGTGTGTGTGTGTGTGTGTGTGTGTGTGTGTGTGTGTGTGTGTATTTTTCCATGAGTCAGCAGAATTTGGACACATTCCATTTCCTCTATGGGGGTGGGGTCACCATGGAAACAAGGCCTTTCCTGTTGGGGTCGTACCTCATTCTGAAACTGATGCTGAAGGAGAGAAGGACACTCATCCGCAGCATATACTGTGGCAATGCTGAAGGAGAGAAGGACACTCATCCGCAGCATATACTGTGGCAATGCTGAAGGAGAGAAGGACACTCATCCGCAGCATATACTGTGGCAATGCTGAAGCTAGGCATGGACGTATGTCCATCCTCTACAGACATGTTGCTTGGCAGTTTTACTCTGTCACTGTGGAGGACACCGAGGGTCTATCTGCTCCGTTTATTAGGAGGGAGAGTGTAGGGTTACGGTCCTCTGGGTTGAGGTGATCTGAATGTCAAACTAAAACACATATGCAGCTAAAAATGCTTAAAATTGTATCTGCTCTCATTGTGCGGTGTTCATCTGTTCCACTGCAAAATATCACTGCAAAAGTTCACCTGTTCCACTGCAAAATATCAAAAACAAATTAGCCCAAACCTGTTTAGCCATAATTAAAACTTAACAAGATCTCAGGCCAATACATTTTAGCATGTTTCGTACACTGTGTTATTCGCTGGATTGATTATCAGCTGACAGGAACTAAGGTGCTTCTGTGCAAACCATAAACGTCACCTTAATGCTGCAATTGTTTTTGGTTAATTGTCAGCGCTAAAGACAAACCTCTACCCCAAACACTGAATTGTGCTCCTAAATGTATTTCAGTGTGCCCAGATATTCAGATTACAAGCACATGAGCTCCTTGTAGAAAATGTCAGCGTAGAGCTCTGCACTAGAATACCAAAACTACAGAAATACTGTAAGAATATAATGAGTCATTTTGAAAGGGGGGGTTTAGGAAACCTGAGAGAAACATACCAAAATACAGTGCATCTGACTGGTCTCTCTGACTGGTACATACAACCTCTGTCTGATTGGTACAGACAACCTCTGTCTGACTGGTACATACAACCTCTGTCTGACTGGTAAAGACAACCTCTTTCTGACTGGTACAGACAACCTCTGTCTGACTGGTACATACAACCTCTGTCTGACTGGTACATACAACCTCTGTCTGATTGGTACAGACAACCTCTGTCTGACTGGTAAAGACAACCTCTTTCTGACTGGTACAGACAACCTCTGTCTGACTGGTACATACAACCTCTGTCTGACTGGTAAAGACAACCTCTTTCTGACTGGTAAAGACAACCTCTTTCTGACTGGTACAGACAACCTCTGTCTGACTGGTACAGACAACTTCTGCCTGACTGGTACAGACAACCTCTGTCTGACTGGTAAAGACAACCTCTGCCTGACTGGTAAAGACAACCTCTGCCTGACACCAGCAACATGTCTGGCAGTCAATATTAACCACTAGTCTACATGTCCCCAGTCACTACAATAAACATAATGTTCCATTCTATTCATGAAAGAACCATAAATGTCACAAGATTTTACACATATCTTTGTACCCATGTTTTTACCGTTTTTAGGATGTGAGAGCCTTCACTGATGGAAAATATAACTAACAACATCATTTGAGCTTGACTATAGAAGACTATAATTGCATAGGCAGGGCAGGCTCTAGGTTCAATAAACAATTTGGATCCCCATGGGTGGGGTCAAGGCGGGGCCGGCTGTCAGTGACACCACTGCGTGGGTGACATTCTGCAATAAATACACTGACACGGTCAAACAACCCCACACACACACACAGAGACTTTCCCAGGTTGCATCACACCCTCCCACATGGTGTTAGCTAGCTTTAGCCAATTTTCAACCACACACAAGGGACACACAAGCCAGCCAAAACATATGGGTTGTTGAGCATTGCCCTAGTGTCCAACAGTTGGTGCCTGCCTGTGTGTTTGTGTGTGGAGAAGGCAAATCTGAGTCATTTCGATGCAAGTCTCTCTTTCGTATAGGACACACAGACAGGCAGGCACGGTATCGTGGTGTACTCCTCTTTCTCTGTTTTACTCAATCTTTCTCTCACTCTTCTCCGTCGTTATGCTTCCTTCTGTCTCACTCCTCTACTTTGTTTCCATCTTTCTGTCTCACTCCTCTCTTTCATTATCCACGCTTCAGTCTCAGTCCTTCTTCCTTTAATATCCATCCCTCTGTCCAACTCATTCCCCCTCTCTATTGTACTCAGTATATTATCAGTGCCTCAAACACCTGGTATAAATTCATATCTAAGCAGTCTTGTTCAGGGAGCACATTCAGGGAACATATGTAATCAAAATTACATTAGAAGAGTGAGTCCATGGAAGCCTACAGTAGATTGTTCAGACTCACTCCCAATAAATAGTGCCTTTTCTAGATTAATAAAGAAATACAAGCATGTTTCATAAATTCATCAATTGAAATCACTTCAGAATTCCTTGAAGTATTCAAAAAGGTTTGAAAAAGTGTTTAAACTAAAAGCTGACTGATCAAAAAGAAAACCATAATTTGCTGATCTCAGCCCGAATACACTTGCAGTTTGGATAACCCCTCCTAAAAACTGTGCTTTGAAGATGAAAATAGGCTCTAGGGCTGTAGGTGTGTGAACAACATGCATGCATAGGGTTGGCAAGTGGTCGTGTGTGTATTCATTGTCTACACACAAACAGAGTTCTGATGAGCATCAGCCAAGAGTTCACCACATCGGTCTCTTAATAATCTTTAATAATTCATGTTTAATGTGACACCTGATCTCCTGACACCACAGGCAGAAGAAACAGAACAGATTGAAGGATAGAGACTGTTTTTGGCTGGCAGCAGTTCTCTTCAGAGATATAACCACTTACTGGTTGTGTGAAAGAGGTCGTGAGATCATATTACTAGTCAGTAACGATGTCATCACGTGACACAATCTCACATCATGTCAGTTGCATGAATCCATCAATACTTAAGTATACAACAGTATTCCATCTTCTGTGGTCACAGATCTAGAATCAGCTTACCAAAACTGACCATGGATCTATTAACTAAAGAAAGACTGCACCAGTTACGGCTTATCACGACAACGGACCGAAGAGGTGAGGGAGGAGCAGGCTTCTCAAGAACCAACACCATCCTGCACGGTTCATCATGTTGTCAACAACAGGGCATCATTCAGACAAATACACCATATATTCACGTTCACATTTTCAAACTAGTTTTCAAATGGCAGATAAAAGCAGTAACTTCAGCAAAATCTTACTCGTTACTCCACATGATTGAAGCCACTCTTCAATCATGAGTACCCTGTTCAAAATTGCCAAGCTCCTCCGAAAACAATTAGCAAAAAGTGATCTCACACCCAGGCATGTTTGAGTAGATTAACTTTTGTCAAGATGTTGACCAAAAGTAGGTCCCACCTTTTAAAGTATGTTGCCATATGGGGATAAATTGCGTCCTACTTTTGCTTTCAAATTAGCCTAACTTTTAAACAAAACATTCGCATTAGGCCTATTTAGAAATGTTGAAAGATTTAAGATATCAAAAACCATTTCACCAGCATTTCCTATTGAAAGGCATCTGCGTTTAAATTTTTTTATGAATAAACATCTGACCACGCAATATACCAATGTTTCATCAAGGTCTGGGACATCCAAGACTCATCCCCAACCCCACTATGCAGGGTTCAGTGCTCCAGCTACAAACCAAAGGGAACAATGGCATTCCTGTGTTGGGGGCTCCAGGTGGCTGGGGAAACCCAATCCTACCCAACACCAAGTCCAGTCACCCAGTCTTAGTCTGAGCCTGCCTCACTGGCACAGCTCAGTGACAGCCACAATGCTGCCTGCCTTCCCTTCCTCCAGAGACACACCACAGAATAGAGCTATTGTTCCACCAGAGCAACTCCAAACTCTACACTCAGACTCAGAATCACACACGCACACATACCAAATAGGGGAACACATCTGGTCAGAGCCAGAACATGCACCCGGGTAGGAAACACATCATGCCGACTCCACAGCCTTGAACTGAGGAACATGATTCATTTCCTGTAAATGCTGGACAGTAATTCCTCAAAACAGGGCTTGGCTGGTGGGGGGGGGGGGGGGGGCTTTGGATGTCACACATTTAAACACTCACGTGTTTTGGGCCAGGGCGTGTGTTTAACTGTCAATATGTTGACAACAGTCTTCTCCTTCTCTGTGGTTCAGCTTCAGTCAGCCCAAGCCTAGCTGCCTCAGCTGCTGTAGGCAATTACATGTTGTGTTTCACTGTTCATCCATGTCTTCTGGATGGCTGGTTCTGTTTCAGCCATCCATGTCTTCTGTATTGCTGGTTCTGTTTTAGCCATCCATGTCTTCTGGGCACACCTTTTCTGGGTAGCAGGAGGCCCATGCAAACACGATAAAGCCAGCTAGCTTCTTTCCAGATAGCAGCAGTAAATGTGCATTCTCCTGTTGTGAAACCCAGAACCACAAAGCGTGGGTCTCGTCCAGGGCCGAGTTCTGGGACAACAGATCAAAAATTAATACAACTGCAGTATGTCGCAACATGTTAAAAAGCTATGAGGCTGATGCAACAGATCTGCCGCTGTTTCTCAATCGGAATTGAAATTCACCTTACATGTGAGTCCTTGCAACTTCTGCCCAGAAGATTGTGCACCTGAAGCCCGCTCGCAAGAATATGAAGCTTGGGTATTTCATTTCACAAATTAACATTTGTTAAGCACACAGCTTTCGCCAGTCAAATCTTACCTTTAACATTTGAATTGCAGTCTATTTCAATTCAGTCATCTTGGTGTTCATATGAAAATGTTCATACTTCACTTGTTTGTGGCCTACCATTTGCAAAGACATTACCATGACGTTATCAGCGTTCCAAGTGAGACAGATAGACACCTACTGATTAAATGTTGAGCATAGATCTTCAGTGCATAAAGTGACATGGAAAGACAAAAACCAACTACATACTTAGCTGTTCTATGGGTGGTCTGGCTGTTTTCAAGTAGGCCAAACCTTTAGTAAGAATGGCTTTTGGAAACAACTCCTACCAAGGTTCCCTGTTTACATAATAAAGCTGAATCTGAAAATATATTTGGCACATCTACCCAAACAGAATCATTTCAACAAGTAAACAACCACACCAAAATATATAGCACAGCAGAGAAGTAGCCTACGAATAAAAGTGACACTCGCGGAAAAACACTGTTCACAAACTGCAAAAGTGGTTTCATATGAAAATATCTGTTTCGATATCTTGACGGAGGCGAGGTATAAAGATTCAACAACTAGAGTCACCTGGCTTGCTGAAAATATGACACGGATTGTAACTTTTCTTGTAGGAAAATGCATTGATTATCATTGCATCAATAATCATTCTGAAAATATAGAATGGTCCCTGCTTTTTTACATGGAGCATGCGCACACCTATGTTAAATGTGCACAATGCCAATTTCTTTCTGCTCTAGATGTAGAATCCTGAATGTTTCTAGCAGCACTGGTGCCCCTATATTAATTTTAAAATTCCAGGTAACACAGCATAATATTTAGGTACCTACACTTTTAAAATAAAAAGTGTATCCGCTACTGTTGACTAAAAGCTCTTCAACTTTCAAGGGTTTCCACTCAGTTTGAATGTGCAGAACCCCTAAACGACCCTCTAAGAACCTTTTCTTTTTAGTGTATGATATGATATTAAAATCTGTGACCTGTAGAGCCCAGCTCTAAAAGCCAGCATACACAATTAAGTATTTCACCGGTAGGTCTGTATATTGCTCCCTCAGCTTGTATTTCTAGATTGTATTTTCAAACTTCTGATGTAAAGCAAAGAAAAATTACAATTACATGAACACAACTGACAAAGAGAGTTCCATTCCAATCTGTGGAAACAGTTTCTTTTCACCATCATTGTTTTCACAAAATAAAGACTAGAAATGGAAAGAGCAGAACCATATTTAGTATGTCATTAGGATCCCCATTTTCTGGTGCGGAGGCAGTGGCGACTATTCTCATACTTATGGAAAAAGATCAGACGAGAACAGGAAGAGTTTCAGTAAGTGTTTAAGTTCATCCAACATTCTGACGGGCTTATTTGTGAAATGTACGTTACAGACTAGATTGTAACAGCGTTGTTTATCTTGTGATAGTTCTATTTACAGTAGAACAAGACTTCTTCCCAGATATGCGTCCGAGGTTTTAAAAAATGGTATGGTGTACATGGGCGAAAATATCACTTGTCACACGTCACCGTCCGAGATAACGCGGGACACTTTTCCCACAGATATTCCTTGCAGCTATTTAGGTCTAAAGGGGATGTCTCGCTCAATGTGTACTGGACCTAAATGAGCAGTGACGTGGGACGTCTGGGTCCGTAAGTCCTTCCAGCTACACAAAGAGAAAATAAAGCAACCCCAAACAGCTCATGTTGGCAACGAAACAATTCTACAATGACCAGCAACAGCACTTCGATGGAGAGCGCCCTGTTAGTTACCAGGTAAAAGTATTTTAGACAGATAAAATTGAAATTGAAATTGCACAATGATGAAAAGAAAGTATTGAGCCCTGGTTTCATCCACATGCAAAGAGGATAAATAATGGATGACCATCTCCTCCTGCCCCTAGAGAAACATGACAGACTTATTTAATTCCCCTTCATGAAAATCCTACATCTTCATCTGCAGCCAGAGAGAGTAACATGCAGAAATGGTATTTCCATCTGTCTCAGATGTATAATTACAGCACTAAGAGTACATGCTTACTGGCTAGCTCCTCTTACACACTCGCTCCATCACAAACTCACACAAACTACAAAGCATGATAAGTTAGCCATCTAACTAATATCTAGAACCAGAAATAAGTATTGATTGTCTGGTTCGTTGAGAAACCTCATCTTTACGCTCATCCTTAAAAAAAGTTATTTCAGAATATTGAGTTAGCTGGCATTGATCTTGTTATATAGTATACCCATATGCTCTGGTCCTGGCTCCACATCCACATAGCTGTATTAAAGGTTGAATTAGGCTACGTGAAATGTAATAATCATCAGGCCTGTTGCAGAGAAAAAGCTGAAGCTGGGAGAGGAATGCATGGCAACAGGCCTACTTCTGGACTGACCGGTATTCACTCCAACTGACTACTAATTGACTCAGACTATACAGCTGGTGGTAAACAAATACAGTACAGTTTAATTAAGGTGCTCTTACACCAGTGTTGTAACGTTGTAATTACAATATGTTTAACTAAGTTAAACATAGATTATATTGTGTTACATTGGATTTGTTTGGAATGGGACATTCTTCTTATTGCATTTCTGCTATGCAAACCACTGCAATAACGTAACAACTTAATTACAGGGCAGTATTATTTACTGGAGTGCTTTCTTGGAATAATGTTGCAGATTACCAATACAGCATTCTACAGTATTCTAAAGAGGCAGAATATATTTCACAAAACAATTAAATTCACAAGTTCATCATATCAACTGAGAATGTTAAATACATTTAATTTGAATGTAATTCAAAATGTTCATGATCAAAAAAATATGGAAGGTATGCAGAATAGTGTGCAGGACCGAATTCATTCCTGAGCACCACAATTTAATTTCCATGTAAGCTATTAAATTCATAGGTTGGTCTTTCCATCACAAAGCAGAAACACAATCCCCAAAAGAAATATGGAAAGGTGAATGCAACAGAGAAGACATAAACCCTCACACAAAAGCAAAGCCATGTAACAAAAGGTCAACATGTTCTAGAGAATAACATGAAAACCAAAAGTAAACCAAATTCATTTTAAGGACCTCAGATGTAAACAATGTTTGAATAATCATAAAAACAAGACAGTTGCTAAGATCCTTCCAGATATTGTACCAGATCGTCTACTAATTAAGCCATTCACTATGTTATGCAATAGTAATTACTGCCAGACATTCTAGAAATGTAAGCATTTGACCACTGTTGTTGATGCTATTGGTACATCTAACCACAGCTCCCAAAGATGTAGCTATTGTGACTAAGAAAAACTGTAAAACACACCCAAAACAACTACTGTAACGTAATAGTCAAGAAATGACAGTACGACTATAAAATGACGTGTTAGTGTCTAGGCCAAGACCTAAATGAGGTTCATGAATAGTTTGACCGTTCCAAATGCATACATCCAGTAAACAATTTTACCAACAATATAGAAACAGTAAAACATGCATTTTGAAACTGCACCTTAGTAGCTTGTCATTGACCGTTATATTTGCTGTCGTAGAAGGTGTCCAATGCACCACTAACAGCACCCGTGGCCTGTCTCCAGCAGTTGGTTATCTGTCAACGGCGTCTGTGGCCCATGTGACCGTTAGTTACCGTTACCTGGGCAGTAGCTAGTTAGCTAGCTAACAACGTTGGCCGCGTCAATCATCGACAACCGCCTTGCTTGCGGACTAACGACGTTAGCTAGTTAGCCAACTGGTAATGGTTTAGCTTGCTACCGTTACCAACTAGGTTAGCATAAAGAACACATTTATAGGAACATTCAGAGAAATACATGTCGGATAGTAGTTACTACAATAGCATTTAAATGCGTACCTTTTGGATGAAATTTCATGAATGTGTGTTTTCTCCTGTGTAGCAGGCTTGGTTATTTAGTGGATCGCATTCCGTATCAACTAAAACGAACCGAACCCTCCCGCTGCTCCCGTGCCAGTCAGATGTGCTTTGATGACTAAAATCTCCCTGGCTTGTAGCCTCCACGCAGCCTTGTTTAAATGATACACAATCTAAAACTAAGTCGATGCCAAAGCAAATACAGTAAATAAAGTACTGTATTATAATAACATAATTACTAACGCATATCTACAAACTAGATCGAAACCTTTACATTTGGGCTAGTTCTAACTGGTTAGCAGCCAGTGGAGTGGTCCTCGGCTCCAGTCCAGTCGATGTGAGATCAAGTAGAGATCACAGTTGTACCTAAAAAATTAATCCAAGCAGAGGGGTACATTTCCACGGTCGATAGCTGATAGTGGATAACGCAATGGTCTTACAAAAGCTCGCTAGAAACTGCGTTCATTGAAGACATCGTGGTTTAATGTTGGTTAGTAGCTACTCGATACAGCGGAAAAATTTGCAGAATAGGTTATGATGAGAGCTTTTCTGAGTAGGCAGCGGTCGGCTCGGATTCAGAGAGCACTCTGTGCGGCAGTCGACCGTGCGGCTGTCGGTGGCGAAGCAGCCAGAGGCAGCATCTCACCACTGATCGCACCCACCCTCTAGACGGCCCAACCCGGAAGAAAATTACAACCGCAGTAACGTCATTCTAACATTAAGGTATTTTAAATAAAAACGTTAATAAAAAAATTACAATAATGCTAATCGAAATTGTGTTTCAAATAAAACACATGAAGTCCAATTAAAACTAGTACACAACATATATCCCAATATTATATATATATATATATATATATATATATATATATATATATATATATATGTGTGTGTGTGTGTATGTATGCACATTTTTGGATTTCATCAAGGATTGCACCTTTTGTGTGAAATAACCAGAGTCAGTTATTCACTTATTCTATGAATTTAACCAAACTACTGCGCTCTGGGAGTATTTTAATTCCTCCTATAATGCATTACATAAGATTATTCTAAAATGTAGTAAATATTTCGTGTTTACTTTGAAAGCAAATACGACTCTGAATTTGTTTGTAAATGTAATGATTTTCATGGTAGATTTCACATACACAAATGTTCACCTTTACAAAAGAAACCGAGATTATTGACCTTTATACAGGAGTTCTCGTTTTTCATTGATTCACTTAAATTATATATTTTTTAAAAAGTTTATCTACTGTGAATATTTCCATGTATTCATCTTTCTTCTTACTGCATCATCCCAATTAGACGGGCACAAAGACTGCTCAAGCCACAGAGAAAGAAAGAGCTGAATCAATTATCACATGTTGTTGTGCTAATACAGAAGCACAGCCAATAAACACATGTTTGTAAATGGAACTTGTTGATATCCAGGCACAGGAGGGTTGCAATTTTTCTTTTAGCAAATGGGAGCATGGCGCAATTTATTCCTGTTTAACATATTCAATTTTGCAGGTAATACTTTCCCCTTCCTTTCATACAAGGAAAATGCCCCCATCCGCTTGAATGTGATTCCTCTATCAAGTTGTTTTGGTACTTCCCCTATGCACGCTTATCAGCTTATCTAAGCACTTACTATACCAGAGGTCAGTATAGTCTACGAGTCAACTCCCTATTACAGCCTCTGGACAAGTAGTGACATACAGTGGGGAGAACAAGTATTTGATACACTGCAGATTTTGCAGGTTTTCCCACTTACAAAGCATGTAGAAGTCTGTAATTTATTTTCATAGGTACTCTTCAACTGTGAGTGACGGAATCTAAAACTAAAATCCAGAAAATCCCATTGTATGATTTTTATGAATTAGCATTTTATTGCATGACATAAGTATTTGATAAACCAGAAAAGCAGAACTTAACATTTGGTACAGAAACATTTGTTTGCAATTACAGAGATCATGTTTCCTGTAGTTCTTGACCAGGTTTGCACACACTGCAGCAGGGATTTTGGCCCACTCCTCCATACAGACCTTCTCCAGATCCTTCAGGATTCGGAGCTGTCACTGGGCAATACAGACTTTCAGCTCCCTCCAAAGGTTTTCTATTGGGTTCAGGTCTGGCTAGGCCACTCCAGGACCTTGAGATGCTTCTTACGGAGCCACTGCTTTGTTGCCCTGGCTGTGTGTTTCGGGTCGTTGTCATGCTGGAAGACCCAGCCATGACCCATCTTCAATGCTCTTACTGAGGGACGGAGTTTGTTGGCCAAGATCTCGCGATACAAGGCCCCATCCATCCTCCCCTCAATACAGTACAGTCGTCCTGTCCCCTTTGCAGAAAAGCATCCCCAAAGTATGATATTTCCACCTCCATGCTTCACAGTTGGGATGGTGTTCTTGGGGTTGTACTCATCCTTCTTCTTCCTCCAAACACGGCGAGTGGAGTTTAGACCAAAAAGCTCTATTTTTGTCTCATCAGACCACATGACCTTCTCCCATTCCTCCTCTGGATCATCCAGATGGTCATTGGCAAATTTCAGACGGGCCTGGACATGTGCTGGCTTGAGCAGGGGGACCTTGCGTGCACTGCAGGATTTTAATCCATGACGGCGTAGTCTGTTACTAATGGTTTACTTTGAGACTGTGGTCCCAGCTCTCTTCAGGTCATTAACCAGGTCCTGCCGTGTAGTTCTGGGCTGATCCCTCACCTTCCTAATGATCATTGATGCCCCACAAGGTGAGATCTTGCATGGAGCCCCAGACCGAGGGAGATTGACCGTCATCTTGAACTTCTTCCATTTTCTAATTATTGCACCAACAGTTGTTGCATTCTCACCAAGCTGCTTGCCTATTGTCCTGTAGCCCATCCCAGCCTTGTCTACAATTTTATCCCTGATGTCCTTACACAGCTCTCTGGTCTTGGCCATTGTGGAGAGGTTGGAGTCTGTTTGATTAAGTGTGTGGACAGGTGTCTTTTATACAGGTAATGAGTGGAGAACAGGAGGGCTTCTTAAAGAAAGACTAACAGGTCTGTGAGAGCCAGAATTCTTACTGGTTGGTAGATGATCAAATACTTATGTCATGCAATAAAATGCTAATTTTTTTTTTTTAAATCATACAATGTGATTTTCTGGATTTTTGTTTTAGATTCCGTCACTCACAGTTGAAGTACCTATGATAAAAATGACAGGTTCTACATGCTTTGTAAGTAGGAAAACCAGCAAAACCGGCAGTGTATCAAATACTTGTTCTCCCCACAGTAGGTGTTTGGTTAATCAGTTGCTAGATCTGCAATAGGTTTACTAGCAATCATACAACACATACAAATATAAATGTTTTCATCCAATATGAATTCATAAGAATGTAGTTCAAAAAGCTACCTTATTGATCTTGTTTAGGGACAGTTCAATTATATTACCTAGAACAGCTTACAAAACAATGCAACAAAGCAATCATTTAATTATTGCTGAGTACAATTGAGGACAATTCAAATCTAGGGTATAGGCTTCATTGAAAATCTTGTTTAAATAATTACACAATTAGCCTTGATATATAAATTCCACGTAGATCAGTTATGGCATAAAATGAGATTACATCTAGAAAATAACCGTTGCATGCTGTGTTTTTAGTTCTGATAATGATTTGCTCTCTTTTGTGGATCATCATTCTCCCATGACGTTCAATTCGTTTGGTGACATAAGCCTATGCTTCTCACAAGCACAAAATAAGACACTTTCACCAATCGCAACTTAGGCCACAGTCAAGGCCCTATCTAAGAGTCCAGATATACCAATGTAAATAATTAGCTGAAATCCCCCACCTCCACCTTGCAAGACATTTTCATAATTGAAGTCTGTGCATTTGTTTGATAGTTTAATGTGTAAAACAGATAGTAATCATTTTGAAAGTTGGCAAGTCTTGTAACAAAATATTATCTATAATGCTTTGTAGTCTATATGATTTTAATGTTTCATATAAGCATAGTTAACATCCACTTTAGCTCTGCTCTCTTCAATCAATACAAAACGCTCCCAAGACAAACATTAAAATTGCAAATTTGTGATTCATCTATGTGCAAGTATAAAAGATAGGCTTGTCTGGAAGAGCATGTACACTACTGTTCAAAAGTTTTGGGTTACTTAGAAATAGTTAGAATAGGAAATATAACAAAAACAAATTGAAAATATCCATTGACAAGCTTAGAAATAATGTTTTTAATTTAAATTATAATTGTGTCCTTCAAACGTTGATTTTATCACAGAATCCTGCATTTGAAGCAGTTACAGCCTTGCAGAACTTTGGCATTCTAGTTGTCAATAATGAGGCCCACCACAGAGTGGGCCTCAGTATTGCAAATCAGCAGGCCGGTGTTGCACTCTGAGCCCCGTTCATACCTCAAATGATCGCTCCATCTCTCTTACACACACAAACACACAAGTGCCGCTAACTGTGTTGGCACACTCCAGCCCTGTGAACACCTTAAACTTAGATTTTTCTGCCCATAACACTTTTTTCCAATCTTCCTCTGTTCAGTATCTGTGTTCTTTTGCCCATTTTTATCTTTTCTTTTTATTGGCCAGTCTGAGGTATTTATTTTTCTTTGAAACTCTGTCTAGAAGGCCAGCGTAAGGAGTTGCCTCGCTCAGATACTCAACCAGTCTAAAGAAGTTTGCCTAAATTACTATCTCTTCTTATAGAATTTGGTTCTATATAAAACTCAAACACTTACTTTCAATTACGAACCACAAGAAAATATTTATAAAATCTGTCAATTTAAATGGAAAAGTAATTCAATTAAATATTTAGGGGTACAAATACCGAAAGAGGTCTCGGCCATTTATGACCACAATTACATTCCTATAACAGCTGATATTAGAGCAGATTTAAACCGTTGGTCATTATTACCAATGAATATGTACAACAGAATAGACGCTATAAAGTTGAATATACTACCCAGGCTGCTTTTTCTTTTTCAATCATTGCCCGTTGAAGTGCCCCTCAAGCAATTCAATGATTGGAATAGAACTATCTCATCTTTTATTTGGGGAAAACAAAAACCAAGAATTAAATTTCAAACATTACAACTCCCCAAGGACAAAGGTGGTATGGCTCTACCATGCTTGGAAGATTATTATTGAGCAGCGCAGTTACGTTCTCTGGTCTGTTGGTGTGACCCCTTGTGTGATGCAAAATGGAAGGACCTAGAGAAAAATCAAATAAGCATACCTCTCCAGTCTATACTGGGTGAAAAAACTCTCCTGAAAAAACTTCTGAAAAATTAAAATAACTGGATAGCAGTCCCTCTTAAAATCTGGCACAAACTACTTAAAAATAAGGAATTTGAAAGAAATGCACGAATATTACGCTGGATTAAATATGATACAGAATTTGCACCAGCTGGACTGGACGGTAGATTCAAACATTGGACCAATTCAGGTATCACTTCATACTGTATAATATCCTCCACTGACGGTTTGAAAACTCATAGATATTTACAATTTAGGGAAGGAAGATTTTTTCAGATACCTTCAACTGAGACACCACTTTGATAAACACATAAAAACTACTGGAGAGAAGGGAAAGGACCTGATTAGAGTATTCGTTGATGCATATAAGGGTAATACTAACAGAAAACTGATTTCCAGGTTATATTCATGCCTACAGTTAGACAGGGGACTTTCAACAATGTATGTAAAAAGGAGGTGGGAGAAAGAAGCTAACATAAAGATAAGCGAAGATGACTGGTTGAATATATGTTGGACACAATCTACCACTTCCAGCTCAGGTCTGTGGAGGGAATTCACCTGGAAAAATACTTTAAGATTCTTTACAACCCCAAATATAAAAAAGTCACAGAGTAACAACTCTGAACATGGTCAGTGTTGGAGAATGTGTGGTAATACGTCTGCTGGTCACTTTCATATCTTTTGGGAATGCCCTATTATTTCTTTGTATTGGATAGAGGTGGTAAGGGCAATAAAGTCAATAGTCGGCTCAGAGCTCGAGTTTAATTTCAGTGTTATATATTTAGGAAATCTACCTACAGAGCTGAGAAAAGTAGATAGATATTTGTTACAAATACTTTTAGCAGGTAGCAAGAAAGCAATAACTAAGAAATGGCTAAGTAAAGATTCACCAACAATTGCTGAATGGATAGAAATAGTTAGAGAAATGTATCTTATGGAACATTTGACTTTTGCTCTAAGACATGCCCAAAAGAAATGTGAAATGTATTGGGAAAAATGGATATCTTATCTTAATACAAATTGAGACGTATAAGCCCTTCTTTATTTATTGTTTTTTCTTTTCTTGTTTTCACATGATGTTGGACAATTTTGTTAATCATGATGATTTTGCCTGATGTCCCTTGGTCTGTCTGTCTGCTCCCCTTTTTTTTTTTTTTTTTTTTTTTTTTGTCAAATATAAAAAAATAAAGTATAAAAAAAAAGAAAATAGGACTGATCATGCAAAAAAAACTGTCTTTGATTTAATGATAGTGATCATATGAAGCCATTTATTATTACATAGTTGTTTGGCTCCTTTTTAAATCATAATGATATCAGAAATCTCCAAAGTGGCCCTGATCGAAAGTTTACATACCCTTGAATGTTTGGCCTTGTTACAGACACACAAGGTGACACACACAGGTGAAAATGCCAATTTATGGTTAATTTCCCACACCTGTGGCTTTTTAAATTGCAATTAATGTCTGTGTAAAAATTCTCAATGAGTTTGTTAGCTCTTACGTGGATGCACTGAGCAGGTTAGATATTGAGCCATGGGGAGCAGAAAATAATTGTCAAAAGACCTGCGTAACAAGGTAATGGAACTTTATAAAGATAGAAAAGGATATGAAAAGATATCCAAAGCCTTGCAAATGACAGTCAGTACTGTTCAATAATTTATTAAGAAGCGGAAAATTCACAGATCTCTTGATACCAAGCCAAGGTTAGGTAGACCAAGAAAGATTTCAGCCAAAACTGCCAGAAGAATTGTTCGGGAAACAAAGAAAAACCCCCAGGTAACCTCAGGAGAAATACAGACTGCTCTGGAAAAAGACGGTGTGGTTGTTTCAAGGAGCACAATACGAAGATACTTGAACAAAAATTAGCTGCATGGTCGAGTTGCCAGAAAGAAGCCTTTACTGCACCAATGCCACAAAAAAGCCCAGTTACAATATACCCAACAACACCTTAACACGCCTCACAGCTTCTGGCACACTGTAATTTGGAGTGACAAGACCAAAATAGAGCTTTATGGTCACAACCATAGTGAGTCAAAAAGGCCTATAGTGAACACAATACCATCCCCACTGTGAAGCATGGTGGTGGCTCATTGATGTTTTGGGGGGGGGGCAATACACAGAATTAAGAACGAAGGGTATGCAGACTTTTGAAAAGGGGTCAGTTAAATGTTTCCTTTTTGTTGCTATGTTTTGTTTTATGATTGTGCCATTCTGTTATGACCTACAGTTGAATATGAATCCCATAAGACATAAAAGACATGTGTTTTCCCTGCTCACTCAGGTTTTCTTTACACATGGTACATATATGATGAATTTTCCAAGGGTATGCAAACGTTTGAGCACAACTGTACGTAGATATTCTATTGAAAATTCCAGCTGCAACAGTCATTTACAACATTTACAATGTCTACACTCTATTTCTGATCAATCTGATGTTATTTTAATGGACATTTATAAGTGGCCCCAAACCTTTGAACATGTATACCCTCCTCATTCAGCACTCACATTACTCTGATCCAGAGCAATGCATTGGCACATATAAATTAAATGGGTTTGGCCAGAGTCATATTTCCAATATATAGAGTTTAGCAAATGTAGCTGAAACTTAATACATGGCTCCAGGGTAGACCTAACACTGTTAGTTGTGTCACTGTTAGGCGTGTTCTCTCTCCCTCTCAGTGTTCACTGATATATGCAATGGTACCAGGGCTGAGTGTGAAATATGAGCTGATTATCTCTGACTCTGGTCTCTACAGCTTGGGGGCAAACAGACACACATACCCCTGGATGTGATCAATCTCTTTATTTTTTCTCTCTCTTCCTTAAACACACCCCCACACATACATTGGCTCAAACGTATACCCGTGTCAGCCGGCTATCTCACAATACACATTACAAACACATTAATAGATATCTGGTGCCCAGTCGATGGCTGTCTTATACAGAAGGCAGTGCATGGGCAGTGCTGCTGGCTTTGGGTCCAATCTTTGACTCATATCAGAGACTTGGCTAGACTATGACATGGACTGTGAGGTAGACCTCAAATTTTGTGCCAAAGATCCTCTCCTTCAGGGATCGTATCTGCTTGAGCAGTTGTTGATCTGCAAGTAATGTTCAATCAATCAATCAATCAATAAAATGTATTTATAAGCCCTTTTTACAACATCAATTGTCACAAAGTGCTTTTACAGACACCCGGACTTAAACCCCAAGGAGCAAACAACAGTAGTTTTGAATTTCAGTGGCTAGGAAAAACTCCCTAAGAAGGCCGAATTTTAGGAAGAAACCTAGAGAGGACCCAGGCTCAGGGTGACCAGTACTCTTCTGGCTGTGCCAGGTGAGATATTAAGAGTCCAATTGGAATAATTAATACATTTATCTGGGCTTAATCCAGAGTCTATTTAAAAAGAAGTATGACCAGATGGACAAGGACAGGGACAGCAACGGGGACCCCCAAACCAGGTACTCTGCAGGTGTGTACCAGGACCTCATGTCCTCCTAAAGTTTAAAACGGGAGGAGACTGGGAAAATTCAGAAAATGCATTCCTCATATCAACAACAATTTATAGTGGAGAAGGAGAACTTAGTGGGGAAAGGAGAACTGACCCAATCCCCCAGCACAATAGTGTAGCAGCGTAAGACCTTGGAACTAAGACGGAGGAAGACCTTGGAACTGAGACACTGTGGCCCTACCCAGGGGAGGCTCCCGGACAGGGCCCAACAGGCAGGAAATCAATCCACCCACATTGCCAGGCAACAACCAAAGGGTCACCCACCAACCGCAACCACCCTGAATGAGGGCCAGCAGAGTAGAGCCCAATTGCACAAGTGCGCAACAGAGAGACAACAACAAGCCAGTGACTCTTCCCCCGAATGGCATTGGAGGGAGGGCATCCCAGTGGCGACGAGAGCCCAACTGGCAAGACAGCAAGGGTGGACAGTATCAAGCCTACTGGTCACCTTCATGCCCTCGGGCCAGGCTACACCTAATTATAAACTGTGCTGTAGAGATGAGTTTTTAGTAGACACTTGAAAGTTTGCACTGAGTTTGCATTTCTAACCTTAATGTTTCAAAGATGAAAATAAGTAACTCTTGAGACATATTTTATATGTTCTTCAAAGGAGAGGTCAGGGTCAAGGGTAACGCCAAGGTTTTTTACAGTTTTTTGGGATACGACCATGCAGCCGTCGAGGTTCACAGTGAGATCTGCTAACAACACTCTTTGTTTCTTGGGTCCTAAAACGAGCATTTCTGTTTTCCTTGAGTTTAAGAGCAAGAAGTTCTCTGTCACATGTTGCATGATGAACCACCCCAGGCGACATAAACTCCACACTATGTGGATAGAAATCATATTTGTGATTTTGCACATCTGACTGCCTGGCGTCTTCAGCAAAGAAATTATTGAAAATGGCCTGTGCAATATTAAGCTATATTAGTTAGGTGACAACCAATGTAAATTGCTAGAGTACTGTTAAAAAATACATTGCTGAACATTTTTGTTATTAACATTTGTGCCATTTATTCTTGTCTGTCAAACTTTAGATCATTTTAAAGTTAATGTGTCAATAACACACTATTAGTTTTTCGGTCCCCCTCAAATTTAGAAATTTCAGAATCACATTTTGCAGCAATAGACTAAGCTGTGAGTCTATTATGATAGTTCTCTACCAAATCTTCACACCTAGATTTAACTATATTACACCGTTCTAGTAACAACTGTTCAAGTTCTGTCAAGTTCCTTGCTGGGTGATTTGGAATGTGATATGTGACATTTGAACACAGTTATAAATGATATAATAGAAATTCAGTTAAAATGTGTTGGTTGCAAAACCTTAAAAGTAAAAAAAGTCTGCTATGATGTGATCTTGATTTCAGCCTTTGCATGTATTTGGGATGAGGGTTTGTAGACTATAGTTATCCACTGTAGATGCAAAGTGACTAAGACATTAACCAATGAACCACTCCTTACAGGTTTGCCTTTAATTATTTTATTTTACACACCTCATATGTCATTCTCCAGGATTATTTTCTTTTTATTCACTTATGGTTTCTTTCATTGTCCAGCAAACATTGGCAATTCTAGTCATATTAGCAACTCATGACTGTAGTTGTATCTTGAGAGTTGTAGTTATATATGTTTCTAAATCTCTGATATTGTCAGGTGAAAACTCTCATGGGAGATGTGCTTTCAGAAGGATTTATCTAGATGCATTTTGGAAGTGTACTACTATGTCGCTGCAGTTGTAATTTAAATAAATAATGCTTAACCAACATCTTAAGCCAAACAAAAGGAAATTGTCTTGTAAAACATGCTAAAAGGTTGATGTTAAGTGGATTTCAATCACATTTAGTACAGTAGTCCATTCACTAAGAGATCACATCGGCAAAACAATCATACTCTGTACCCTACTGAAAAACAAAATGACCATACTAACATGAGGCAACATATTCATGCATTCTGAGATAGATTTGAGATTTACATGCAAGTCCCTAAATGAACACAAGACTTCCTTATTTGTATTGACTTCTAGACATTACTGAATAGGACCAGGAGTATGTGGAGTAGATCTCCAGCTAAACGGTAGCAGATGCTTGAGCAGAAAACAATGTCTCTGATGCAACAGTAGTCCTTTATTGTTTATATTTAATATTATTTATTTACAGCCTTGTATTACAGCAATAAGAAAACATACAAAATACACAGATATGACATAAATACACATAGACTTATAATTTAAAAAAGCCCTCACAAATGGCTGTTAAACAGAATCAGAATTTGGATTGCATTATACGTTTCTAACTTAAGGTCACTTTGCAAAACATTATAAGTGTGGTGGTGTAGAAGTTGAAAGTCATTTAAGCTAGCTCTGAATAAATCTGTGTTTTATCTAGCACTAGCCAGTCCTGAAAACATGATTGATATCTCCCTTTTTCTTTACATAATTTGTGAGGTTTTGAAAGTTCTGAGGTTGCTGCAGGACAGTCTTATATACATGCATCAACCAATGTCATGGTCTTTCTGGAAGTCGGAGAGTCCCAGGCAACCAAGTGTGCAAAAGAATACATAATCATCATATTGGGGAATACATAATCATCCTATTGGGGAATACATAATCATCACAATATAACAGCAAGTCAATTAAACTTCAGGGATATCATTCTGTCCAGTTAGGAAGTATAAGCAATTGTGAATCAACATAGCAGCAGGGTCTGGAGACACCATAGTGAACGTTATGCTGCCTGCATCATCATCCAGTATGACCACTTTGGCGGTGGGTCAGTGATGGTCTGTGGATGCATATCCTTGGAGGGTTGCACAGACCTCCACGTGTCAGTATATTTCGTTCATCGAGACCCGATGTGTGATTTAAGTGTTCCCTTCATTTTTTTGTGCTGTGTACTTTGTTTTACTTGCATTTTGTACTAACATTAAAACCACAAGTGAATTTAGTTGGTACTCTAAATCTGACTCTAAATCAGACTATAAGTATGCAAAAAATTTTGTAAGCAAGGGAACAGACAAAAATAATACTGTGTCATCAGTAAAAATTAAAGATACAATTTATAGTTATAAATGTAATTACTACAAGGAGTAAACTGTATAGGACCCAAAATGTAACCCTGGGGAACTCAACAAAATATGTCCATTCTAATTTCATCACTAAGGTAATTTTTTACACCAAATGCAAGTGTCCGTGGCCATGCCTTAGGAGATCAGTTTCATTAGCAAATGGAGTGATCCATCGTATCAAAGGCCTTAGAACCGGATAACACTATGTTATATCTCAACCATGGAATTGGCAATATAATTTATGACCAATGTACAGTATTTGACAACAAAGTGGCAATAACAGGAATAAACAATAGCGTTTCCATCAGTAAAAATGTCCAGATATCACTATTGTTGAGGCAGAGAGGAGACGGCACTGTAATCTGACAGTTGAGGTGTCTGTTAAAGAATAGGGATGCTGGGGGTCCAGTGCCCAACAGTTAACTTACAGCTCACAGTTGAACTTGGTTTATAAAACATTCATGCATGTTTGCTATTGAACTGCACCAGTCTCCACCAATGCTTTATTAATGTGCAGCTTGTAGCTGTAGCCTGCTAGTGATATAAAATGGATGAGATGTCAGAAGAGTATTTCTCTGACTCAGCAGATTCTCTCCCTGTAAAAAATAAAAATGGTGTTTCCCAGGATTCTACATAACCATAGAGAGCAAGACCATATACTTAAACAACAAGAAAACACTGTTGAACAAAACACAAACACTACCATACACCTGGTGTCTTTATCCTGTGTTGACTTCTGGTTGTTGACAAGTCTTTCTCTGGGGACTGCTGTTAGCTGATGGATCTGCAGCAGGTGTGTGTGTGTGTGTGTGGGGGGGGGGGGTGGGGGGGGTTGGGGGGGGGGGGGGGACTGAAATCAGTTCTGGATTAATTACACACTTCCCAAAATAGACCGTTGAGAAGGAAACCACTTTTCTCAAATAAAAAATCTATGGAATGAACAGCATAACATGTGGTAGTTCTCCTTTAAAGTAACCATCAAGCCTCTACAGGTATTTTAATCACTTTTTCATGACTTTTGGAGACGCCCCGGAAAGGGACTAGGATTACAATTAATGGGAAATCGTGCCCATTGCTCAGCCCAACTGTAATGCAACCCTTACTCCCCTCTCCAGGAGATGATACTGTTTGCAGGAGGCAGGACAATATTTGAATATGACACTGAGAGTTCTATGGGACATAAACTCGATTATGGCAAAGTTACACACAAGGAACCCCTGTAATCCACCACTCAACCACAGAGATAGAGGGAACTCAAACAAAGCATGAACTCACCAACGTCTATATCATTTGCATTCAGGCACACCCTCCCTCTGTCAGTTGGGATAATCTCATACTAGATCATTTCATTTTCCTTAGGCAGTGTTCCCACCACACACTTTATGTTTAGTTGCAAACAGAGTGAATGGTTAATAGGCCGACCTGATCTTTGCCACTCACATTGATAAAACATATTCTGTTTATGTTTCCTCTTAGAAATACCAGATTTAGGGCAACATCACTAAATGTTAATGGAAACCCCATTCTATTCAAAATTGTATTGCTGCCGTTTGAATAGAGAGAACCCTAATGTTATGAAAACACAGTGCCTTTTTAGATTCCACTCTGGCAGAGATGTGGTCTCAAGTCTTGTGATTCAAGATAAACTTAGACAGGGTTGCTTTGTGTTTTCACACTCTAGCTACCACTTGTGGCAGGTCAGGTGCCAGCTAGCTCAATCATGCCAGGTGCAGATGCATTATGTCCCAGCGAAAACGTCCTTGTTAAGAGAGCTGTGAAATAAGTGGAACAGCTTGATGGGACATGCATCAGAGGAATCTGACATCTCCCACACCTAATGTGGAGTTGCAACAAGGCAAGGCCATAATCACAAATTGAAAGTTATGAAATTAGGAGGGGGAAAAATAAAATAAACGTAACATCCCCAAGTTATTCATAAACTATTTAAAAAATTTTTTTTCTTATTGTATTTTTTCCGGCAACTTTTTGAGACCCATTACTGAGTGGTGCCTAGTAAGTTTATGTCTGCATTGTGTGAAGCCACGCTAATGCCAATAAAACCATCTTCTGGTGGAGATTATATGGATTTCCTGAGTAGTCGTCCCAACGAAATGTCCTATGGATAGCTGGCAAGCATCATATTTGAAAAGAATGTGCGCCTCACTACCTGGCGGTCTGATATGATGCAAATATTTGTATCAGTCCATTGGCCGCTCAGTCATAACATAAGTACTACAGAGACGCTGCTAATCAACCGCCTCTTGCTGGTGTGCCCTTAAATTAAAAGCCCAGTGCAGTCAAAACACTTGATTTACCTTCCTGAAATGTTGAAAATGCCTGGATTTTAAACCTGTTTAGGTTGGATGGAAATGTTTGTCCTACTGAATTTCTTGTCCTGATATGTGTCACAAAGTAGATGTGATTGTATTTGTACATCTTAAATGTTAATCGGAGTAATGGTTGATGCTTGAGACCATCCTATAACCCAGGGTCAAGCTAGCCGGGGTGCAGCATCCTTATCCTTTGGTTATGTAGTTCTCCCTACACTATACTTGGCCTTATCCTTTGGTTATGTAGTTCTCCCTACACTATACTAGGCCTTATCCTTTGGTTATGTAGTTTTCTCTACACTATACTTGGCCTTATCCTTTGGTTATGTATTTCTCCCTACATTATACTTGGCCTTATCCTTTGGTTATATAGTTCTCCCTACACTATCCTTGGCCTTATCCGTTGGTTATATAGTTACACTATCCCTACACTATCCTTGGAAATGAATCTTGTGTTGGCAGATGCAGCATGTAAACACAGCTGAACAAATTACACAAGATTTTACTTCAGTGTACACTCACCTAAAGGATTATTAGGAACACCTGTTAAATTTCCCATTAATGCAATTATCTAATCAACCAATCACATGGCAGTTGCTTCAATGCATTTAGGGGTGTGGTCCTGGTCAAGACAATCTCCTGAACTCCAAACTGAATGTCAAAATGGGAAAGAAAGGTGATTTAAGCAATTTTGAGCGTGCCGGTCTGAGTATTTCACTATCTGCTCAGTTACTGGAATTTTCACGCACAACCATTTCTAGGGTTTACAAAGAATGGTGTGAAAAGGGAAAAACATCCCGTATGCGGCAGTCCTGTGGGCGAAAATGCCTTATTGATGCTAGAGGTCAGAGGAGAATGGGCCGACTGATTCAAGCTCACCAAAATTGGACAGTTGAAGACTGAAAGAATGTTGCCTGGTCTGGTGAGTCTCGATTTCTGTTGAGACATTCAGATGGTAGAGTCAGAATTTGGCGTAAACAGAATGAGAACATGGATCCATCATGCCTTGTTACCACTGTGCAGGCTGGTGGTGGTGTAATGGTGTGGGGGATGTTTTCTTGGCACACTTTAGGCCCCTTAGTGCCAATTGGGCATCGTTTAAATGCCACGGCCTACCTGAGCATTGTTTCTGACCATGTCCATCCCTTTATGACCACCATGTACCCATCCTCTGATGGCTACTTCCAGCAGGATAATGCACCATGTCACAAAGCTCGAATCATTTCAAATTGGTTTCTTGAACATGACAATGAATTCACTGTACTGAAATGGCCCCCACAGTCATCAGATCTCAACCCAATAGAGCATCATTGGGATGTGGTGGAACGGGAGCTTCGTGCCCTGGATGTGCATCCCACAAATCTCCATCAACTGCAAGATGCTATCCTATAAATATGGGCCAACATTTCTAAAGAATGCTTTCAGCACCTTGTTGAATCAATGCCACGTAGAATTAAGGCAGTTCTGAAGGCGAAAGGGGGTCAAACACAGTATTAGTATGGTGTTCCTAATAATCCTTTAGGTTAGTGTATATCAGATATTACTTGATTCTTGATTTATGACTTGGTTCCATCTATCCATTCTAGTTAATAGATTTAACCTTACTTTAATCGACACAATTTATATTTTGAATTACAGTTTTGCGTTTGCAGTAATATGTTACTGTTTTACACATTGCAATAAATGTGTAAAACAAATATTAATTATATAAATATTTAATACATACAGTGTAATTTATTTTCACCTACGCAACTTAGCAATATTGTTATAGTATTGCTGTTTCACTGCATGTTTTGATGATTAAATGTATAAAAACCTACCTAGCTTTTTGTTTCGGTGGCTTTTCTTTGAAACTTACCTACAAGTTATCAGTATTGATTCGGCATAATTTCGAGATAGGTTTTTGCTTAGTTTCCATACGGAAGTGGACATGATGTAACCAACAACTGTAGCATTGGTTACCTCCATAAATCCCCCCACCATAGACCCCCTACCATAGACAGATGATTATGGATGAGTTACCTCCATAAACCCCCCCACCAAAGACAGATGATTATGGATGAGTTACCTCCATAAACGCCCCCACCAAAGACAGATGATTATGGATGAGTTACCTCCATAAACCCCCCCACCATAGACAGATGATTATGAATGAGTTACCTCCATAAACCCCCCCACCAGAGACAGATGATTATGGATGAGTTGGCTCCATAAACCCCCCCACCATAGACAGATGATTATGGATGAGTTACCTCCATAAACCCCCCCACCAAAGACGGATGATTATGGATGAGTTGCCTCCATAAACCCCCCCACCAGAGACAGATGATTATGGATGAGTTGCCTCCATAAACCCCCCCACCATAGACAGATGATTATGGATGAGTTACCTCCATAAACCCCCCCAGCATAGACAGATGTTTATGGGTGAGTTACCTCCATAAACCCCCCCCCACCATAGACAGATGATTATGGATGAGTTACCTCAATAAACCCCCCCGCCATAGACAGATGATTATGGATGAGTTACCTCCATAAACCCCCCCACCAAAGACAGATGATTATGGATGAGTTACCTCCATAGCAAGATCTTATCTGAACATCATTACATTTTAGTGTCTCTTCGAAGAATATGGTATCAACACCCATGAGGGAAAAATATCCTGGTTGAGCAAGCAGAGTTATAAGGAACAGAACGGCTTGGGAAGATGTGCATTTGGAGACTCATATCTCAATCTTTGACTCCCTTCCACTGTGTTTTTGTGATGGGGCCAGGCCATAATCATGAATCTTATATTACAAAATTGACATAGGAGAAAACTGCACAAACATTGAAATATAAAGAGATGGTTGATCCCTAATCCCAGACGATAAAGACGGATTACGCACAGTTATTATAGAAAAAACGAGATACGTCATTGGTTAATGAATGGAGGAATCAATGGTCAGTCATAATGCTGCGCCGTGGCTTTGAATCTGCCCCACTGTGACCAGGAAAAAACTCCCCTCTTTCCAGTCTAATAAACTTTAACGATGCCTGAAAAAGCATCAATAAATAAAATGAATGGAGGAACCTGTAACACTCCTGCTCTGCTCCTAGGTGTTTTATGCTGTTTCAGTTAGGCCGCCCTGGTTCCCACAATATATTGGTAGCATTGAGACTAAGCATGGCTCTTGCTGTAGTCACCTCTTACTGAATGTATTTTCTCACAGGATATTCATAGCCGCCAATCTGCTAATCGGGCAGCAAATCTGTCATTGAAAAGTATGCAGCCTAACCAGGCTGGTTTCATTGTTTGAAATAGGGTTATGGGAAACAATTTCAAATAGGCCTGTTGAGCAAAAAGCAGTCTTCCTATTCTGGGTACAAAGTAATAGCCTATGAGAGAGAGGCTTTTAACATTGCCAGTGACTCAGCTGGACTGGAAAACATTTGAAGAACTACAATTTTCTTCTTCATATTGTAGCCTACAGTTGCTGGACTAAGACGTGGCCTTAAGACTTATTATGATACTGTACCATACCAGACCCAGATCATTATAGAAACAAGTATAACCACACATACAGATCATTCCATAATAACTAACTCTGTGGATATTTTGTCTCTTGAGCAGCTAAAGGATAAACCACTCAGACGTGTGTTTTAATCAGGTCGATACACCCAACATTTTTCTATTTTGTCTGGGATTCAATTTAATTTTTTTCCCTCTTAGACCTTCCTATTTTTTTTAAATGTTGTCTATGTGTCTTCATACCCAAGAGTTATTACTGGGTACAGGCAATACAGCTGTGAATCATTTTGAATAGGATTCAGCCCAAGTTGCTCTTGTGCAACAGATATTTATTGTTTTTGTAAAAAATCCAAAATAAGTTTTGTTGGGAATCATTGATTTAAACCATTCTTTAAGTAAGAGAGGAGACTGAACCACTCAACAACATTCATTAATTCTTGTAGAGTAAATTTGCCGTGTCCAATGCTGATGGCTATCTGCTAGATTGGGCTAAGTATTTTAAAGACCAAGACACGTATCTTTTCTCAACATTTTGAACTGGGTATTACTTGTTTCATATTTATTCTCATTCATATTCAGACTAATTTTGTGACTGGCTTACCCAAAACCAGCTGACAGTACATGAAATACACAGCTTTGTGACATGTTGACACAAACCCTGTGTTTTTTTGATTTCGGCCAAAACGCCAGTGTTGTCAAGAACATGGATGATTTTCAATAGATGTGTTGACGCAGACTTCCTTCCGTTTTCTTTCACTTACAGGCCAGTAATGCAATGTTTGCTGGTAATACAGTTTCTTGCAGCCAATCAGTGGATTTGAGCTGTGTGGAGTGGGTCCAAACACTGCTAAAAAATAATTCAGGGAAGGACGGCTTCTTCCAGGTGAGAAACATCCCTTCTCCACTCATGCATGACAGTTTTTGGGGGTTTTCTCTGAAATACTGGGTTTAATTCAATAGCTACAGTGTAACGTACATCTGTTTTTCATGAATTTTGATAGTCATGAAAAATTTGCCATAGAATGTTCAGGGAGACGGTTATTGTGTGTCCTACATCAGAGTTGTTTCCGGATCACTATGGCGCTCAGTATGACACAACACTGATGATACCCATTGGTGAGTTTCTGAGCTGCTGCCCATGATTTGGCACAGTTGGTACAGATACAAGGCTCTAGTGGGTTAATGAAAATGTGGGGGTCAGAGACTCACACCCCATCAAAATTCCAGAAGCTAACCACTACTGGACAGTATTGCATTGCATTGCATCATCTTCCGCTTATCCGGGGCCGGGTCGCGGGGGCAGCAGTCTAAGCAGGGATGCCCAGACTTCCCTCTCCCCAGACACTTCCTCCAGCTCTTCCGGGGGGACACCGAGGCGTTCCCAGGCCAGCCGGGAGACATAGTCCCTCCAGCGTGTCCTAGGTCTTCCCCGGGGTCTCTTCCCGGTGGGACGGGACCGGAACACCTTCCCAGGAAGGCGTTCCGGAGGCATCCGAAACAGATGCCCAAGCCACCTCAGCTGACCCCTCTCAATGTGGAGGAGCAGCGGCTCTACTCTGAGCTCCTCCCGGGTGACCGAGCTTCTCACCCTATCTCTAAGGGATCGCCCAGCCACCCTGCGGAGAAAGCTCATTTCGGCCGCCTGTATCCGGGATCTTGTCCTTTCGGTCATGACCCAAAGCTCATGACCATAGGTGAGAGTAGGAACGTAGATTGACCGGTAAATCGAGAGCTTCGCCTTGCGGCTCAGCTCTTTCTTCACCACGACAGACCGATACATCGACCGCATTACTGCAGAAGCTGCACCGATCCGTCTGTCAATCTCCCGTTCCATCCTTCCCTCACTCGTGAACAGGACCCCTAGATACTTAAACTCCTCCACTTGAGGCAGGCACTCTCCACCAACCTGAAGTGGGCAAGCCACCCTTTTCCGACTGAGGACCATGGCCTCGGATTTGGAGGTACTGATTTTCATCCCCACCGCTTCACACTCGGCTGCAAACCGTCCAAGTGCATGCTGAAGGTCCTGGCTTGAAGGGGCCAACACGACAACATCATCCGCAAAGAGCAGAGACGAAATCGTGTGGTCCCCAAACCTGACACCCTCCGGCCCCTGGCTGCGCCTGGACAGTAGCCTACCAAAATAGACGATCGACTATTTCAGTTTCGTTCTGACATAGTATGCATTCTGGAGAGATTCTTGTGTTTTTGCCCCCATTCATCATGAGCTGAATTCAAAGATCTAATACTTTCTTTATGTACACAAAAGGCCTATTTCTTTCAAATATTGTTCACAAATCTGTCTAAATCTGTGTTAGTGAGCACCTCTCATTTGCCAAGATAATCCATCCACCTCACAGGTGTGGCATATCAAGATGCTGATTAGACAGCATGATTATTGCACAGGTGTGCCTGAGGCTGGCCACAATAAAAGGACACTCTAAAATGTGCAGTTTCACTGTATTGGGTGGGTCCGGGGGGGTCTGAAAACCAGTCAGTATCTGAGTATGACCACCATTTGCCTCACGCAGTGCAACACATCTCCTTTGCATAGAGTTGATCAGGTTGTTGATTGTGACCTGTAGAATGTTGGTCCACTCCACTTCAATGGCTGTGCGAAGTTGCTAGATATTGGCAGGACCTGGAACACGCTGTCGTATATGCCGATCCAGAGCATCCCAAACATGCTCAATGGGTGACATGTCCGGTGAGTAAGCTGGCCATGCAAGAATTGGGATGTTTTCAGCTTCCCGGAATTGTGTACAGATCCTTGCAACATGGGGCCGTGCATTATCATGCTGCAACATGAGGTGATGGTCGTGGATGAATGGCACAACAATGGCCCTCAGGATCTCGTCACTGTATCTCTGTGCATTCAAAATGCCATCAATAGAATGCACCTGTGTTCGTTGTCCATATCACACACCTGCCCATATCATAACCCCACCGCACCCTTGGGCCACTCGATCCACAACATTGACATCAGCAAACAGCTCACCCACATGACGCCATACACGCTGTCTGCCATCTGCCCTATACAGTGAAAACCGGGATTCATCCATGAAGAGAACACCTCTCCAAAGTGCCAGACGCCATTGAATGTGAGCATTTGCCCACTCAAGTCGGTTATGAAAACGAACTGCAGTCAGTTGAGACCCCAATGAGGACGACGAGCATGCAAATGAGCTTCCCTGAGATGGTTTCTGACAGTTTGTGCAGAAATTCTTTGGTTATGCAAACCGATTGTTGCAGCAGCTGTCCAGGTGCCTGGTCTCAGACAATCTTGGAGGTGAAGATGCTGGATGTGGAGGTCCTGGGATAGTGTGGTTACACGTGGTCTGAGGTTGTGAGGTCGGTTGGATGTGCTGCCAAATTCCCTGAAACGCCTTTGGAGACGGCTTATAGTAGAGAAATTAACATTCAATTCACGGTCAACAGCTCTGGTGGACATTCCTGCAGTCAGCATGTCAATTACACTCTCCCTAAAAACTTGAGACATCTGTGGCATTGTGCTGTGTGATGGAACTGCACATTTTAGAGTGTCCTTTTATTGTGGCCAGCCTAAGGCACACCTTTGCAATAATCATGCTGTCTAATCAGCATCTTGATATGCCACACCTGTGAGGTGGATGGATTATCTCGGCAAAGGAGAAATGCTCACTAACATTGATTTAGACAGATTGTGAACAATATTTGAGAGAAATAGGCATTTTGTGTACATAGAGAAAGTCTTAGATCTTTGAGTTCAGCTCATGATAAATGGGGGCAAAAACAAAAGTGTTGCGTTTATAGTTTTGTTCAGTGTGTGTCAAGTAAGAACGGGAAAACATTTCACTTTCAAAACTACAGCAGTTGTTCTCCTCAGTTCCCAAACTGTTAAAGAGTGTTGTTAAAAGAAGAAGTGATGCAACACAGTGGTAAACATAAGTTACAACCCACTGATGTTTGCCATTGGTAAGTTTGGGGACATCCTGGTTTGACACACGGTTCAACGCTAGGTGTTATGTACGGGTATGACGTTATTACGTTGAGTGTGGTAATGGAGGAAGAAGAGTTAACAAAGGTTACAACTTTATCTCAGAGTCTGTGTGATTTCATTCAATATCTCAAGTGGTTCAAGCATTGATATAGAAAATAAAATTGTATTTTCTCTGACTACAAAAGCGCTCTAGTTTGATTATGCTTGTACCAATTATGTAAAATTAAATGGTATTTTCAAATACAAATCATTGTAATGGCTTCTTATTCCTTTGACTGTTCAATTTAACAGCAATGTTCTAGAACGTTGAAACTGGTAATTGGAAGTGTTGAATTTTCTATAACCTGTTGAAGCAAGGTGGCAAGTTTTAATTTGCATCATGTAGAGGTCAGGTCAACATCTGTTTACAGAAATAAACATTTTTCCGGGGCTGCCTGGATCAAGCAAATTTTTTATTCAAGAATAATGATGCAGTTATGGACTTAAAATATTGTTGGGAGGCATATAAGTGTTACATGTCTTGGAATTGATTATCTGAGGTCTAATTTAACCATTATCCTAAAAGTGGATTCAATAACATAAATTACAAGTAGAATAGGTCCAAAAGAGCACAACAGACAATACTGAAAGTCAATTAATGTAGTCCAAAAGCATGAAGTTAATGGCATAACCTAAAAATACACAATTAAATGATATGCCAGTTAGGTAATTAAACATTTAATCACCCGATCAAATATTAAAAACATTAGATACCAACACTGACAAAACTAAACCGTTTCTTTATGTAGTGTTTATTCAGCTTTGACAGATTCTGTAGGAATTGGTTTAATCTTACCATGTTGTATGGACAGGTGAACACTTCCAAAACACTGTCCAGTTTACTCTTGCTAAACAACTAATGTTTCTTGTCTCATCAAACTATATTGTGTTTTCTGGATCTTGTCATTGGTTTTGTGTGGAAACCAGCATTAGCTGATGGTGTAAAGACAGTTAATAGGTATCCTCATCAACAAAAATAATGAACAGAGAAGCTCAAAATTATAAATAAGTCCTCTTTTCTCAATTTCAGCCATGAATGTTTCAATGTCTTCAAAATTATTAAACAAAAACATGAATGGGGAGACAGCTTCTTGTTCTTCCTCTAGAATTGAGGCTCTCTGAGCATCTGCACAGCACCCTGTATTTCCTCATCATTCAGGGGTGAGGACTTATACCTGGTCTCAGAAGAGGCCCGTGTTGGCATTTACCCAGGCAACAGCATCCCCCAGGTCAACAACGCATCTTGGCAACTGAAATGAAAGATCACAACAATCACATAGAAGTAGAGGTAGAAGTACTCAACTAGGTTCAGCTGTGTTCAACACTTTAGGGAAGTATCTAATAAAGATCTAAGTAACCAGGTAAAGGGAGTTCAAAACTAACCAGTGATCAATAAAATAAAAAGGAAGAGTGTAAATGATCAATTAAGGTCATTGGTAAGTTATGAACTCTGTTTAGGTAATTTAGCTCATCCTTAGCAACTTCCCAAAACTGGTAAACACAGCCAAATACATCTACATTCAAATAATTTTGTAGATAAGCGATCTTAGTGAACACTTTAACTATCCCTAAATATATAGCTAAAGGTTGTCATATCGAAGCACTTGAATTTTCGTCATTTACCCTGTAATTCTTCCTTCATAAACGCATGGACTAAATCAAAAACACCATACCAATGGAAACCGTCAATGGGCGTAACTTAATCAATGCGGAACCCCCATATTAAGTCATGCCCCCGACTTTCGGTCTGCTGATATACCCTCCTCTCCAAGAAGGCCAGACGAGATTGAAGGTGTGGCCTCGCGAGACTAGGCGCTCCCTTGTTGTGGAGACCCCCGTCCGGCTCACACATACTGAGAAGCTTTCCAGAGAGTGGGGTCGAAAATAGGTTCATCAAACGAGGCTTTGATTAACACATTGTAGACTAGTGACACCTGCTGATCACAATAATTAACAGCAGTCAAATTGTTACAGATTACGTCTCACACCAACACGGTATGGTGCGGAAAAAGTGCTGTAATAGGTGCTTCGTTGGAGCATAATTATAATTCATTTTTGATCATTTTTAGACTGGGCAGTACCACACCAATGTGGTAACGAAATAAACATTCGGACGTCATGGATGAGTCTGGATATTTAAGCGACACTAAAATTAGCTTGAATAAACTTCACAGAGAGGTCGATGCAATCTCCGAAGCTTTGGTTTCAAACATAACATCACTAATTTTATCTACGTTTCATCTGTCCGGGTCACTGAGTTGATATGGGGGTGTAGGGTTCGTAGTAGACCTAAACAACGCGGACCTGTATTTTGAAAAAGGCCCTCTGGAAATATATTTGACCCGGAAGGAAATATTTGATAGAAGGTTCATAATTACTTGCGACGAGAATAGAATGGACTATGGTAGTTTAAGTGCATTTTGTTTGTTGCGTAATTCGTTTTCAAAAAAATGGCTTCTCCGACCCGTAACCGTTGTATAGCAGCTGCGGTGATGGTTTCGGCTTCGCCAGCCGTTAAAACACAGACTTTGGTGATGGCATCTAGCCCGGCCGCTATCCGCGGTAAGAAGCGACCTGCCAGCCCAGCCACTTCGCTTGCTGTACCGGCCAGTGGGAACAACAACAAGAAAAAGAAACTCCTACCCACCGCAAACCCGACACAACAAACACAGGTATGGTAACTAATGTAGGGTAGGGTAGGTTGTTCCAGGCCAGCCATATATAATACAGCTATATTCACACACAAGTTAACTCAACCCCAATGGGATTTTACCGAGAGTTAGTCTGGACAGGCTTGGAGTGACAGTTAACAAAAAAAATGTTTGTTTTTACAAATTATTACATTATAATGACACATGCATGTGATTGGTTCCACTGCTCAGAATAGAGCCATTCAGAATAGCATTATGTCCAAAAAGTTCCCTGAGTTACCAAGATATGGAACTTAACTGGGGACATATCAGATGTACATCATACTTATTGCCATTACCCACGCAAAGTCTAACTGGAAAAAACGCACGACTTGTCCTGGGACGGCTCCGATATTGACGCAGGCATCTGCATAGTTGTCAAGAATGCAATATAAAATGTGTCTAAGAATGTTATGAAATACTACGAAATACCTGAAGAAAACTAATTAAAGAAACCTATTTTGGATGTTGTCTTTGAACTCTTGGATAAATCCATATTGAATGATGGGACAGTGGATTTCTGAATCTTACAACCCAGTTTCCAAAAAGTTGGGATGCTGCATAAAATGCAGATAAAACCAGAATGCAATGATGTCCAAATATTTTATCATTTATTTATATTTAATTGAAAGTTCTACAAAGACATGCCCATTTTGAATTTGATGACAACAACATGTTTCAAAAACGTTGGGACAGACGCAACACTGTGTTGCATCACCTCTTCTTTTAACAATACTCTGTAAGCGTTTGGGAACTGAGGAGAACAATAGCTGTAGTTTTGAAAGTGAAATGTTTACCCATCCTTGCATTATTTAGGATTGCAGCTGCTCAACAGTTGGCAGTCTCCTTTGTTGTATTTTCTGTTTCATAATACTCCTAATGTTTTCAGTGTGTGACAGGTCTGGATTGCAGGCAGGCCAGTTTAGCACCCACACTCTTACTACGGAGCCATGCTGTTTTGATATGTGCAAGACCTTCCCTGAAATAGAGGTCGTCTGGCTGGCAGCTCCAAAACCTGTATATATTGTTCAGCATAATGGTGCCTTCACAGATGTACAAGATGCACAAATGCACCCCCATACCATCATGGATGCTTTCTTTTGAATTGTGTGTTGATAACAAGCCGGATGGTCCCTCTCCTCTTTAGTCCGGAGGACACAACGTCCAAGATTCCCAAAAATAATATAAAATGTTCATTAGTCAGACCACAGGACAGTTTTACACTTTGCCTCAGTCCATCTTGAATGAACTCTGGCCCAGAAAAGGCGGCAGCATTTCTGGATCTTGTTTATATATGGTTTCTTCTTTGCATGGTAGTTTTATCTTGCATTTGTGGTTGCTCTGACGTACTGTGTGCACAGATAATGGTCTTCAGAAGTGTTCCGGAACCCATGCAGTAATGTCCACTACAGATTTATCTGTTTTTAATGTAGTGCCGCCTGAGTGCTCGAAGATCACGGCCATCCAATATTGGTTTTCAGCCTTGTCCCTTGCGTACAGAGATTTCTCCAGATTCTCTGTATCTTTCAATGATATTATGTACTGTAGATGATGGGATCCCCAAACTCTTTGCAATTTTATGTTGAGTAATGTTATTAAATAGTTACACTATTTGCCTCCTCTCTGGGATGCTCTTTTTATACCCAATCATGTTACTGACCTGTTGCCAATTGACCTAATTAGTTGTGACATGTTCCACCAGAATTATTTTTTGCATTACACAACTTTTCCAGTCTTTTGTTGCCCCTTTCCCTGCTTTTTTTTAAAACTTGTTGCTGACATCAAATTCAAAGTGAGCATGTTTGTAAGAAACAATAACTTTTTTCAGTTTCAACATTTGATATGTTGTCTTTGTACTATTTTCTATTGAATATAGGGTTTAAATTATTTGCACATCATTGCATTCTGTTTTTCTTTACATTTTACACAGCGTCCCAACTTTTTTTGGAAACAGGGCTGTAGAATGGATTGTAGTGTTGCCTACACTTCCTGCATCCAGGTTGATATATGGTTCAGCCCGTGTAGAAGACTTGATGGTATGTGTATGGGCTATTTCATGCCAGAGAAACCAACCTGCTATGAAAATAAATTTCTCTAAGATACAATTTTTTTTGAGTATGACAAAAGTTTGTTTTACTGAAAGAGGAATAAGTCGCATACAAAGCCACACTGCAGGTGTATGTACGGACGAGTGGCTGCGGCTGGACCACTCTATGCAACAGGAAAATGTAGTTTTTACATAAACCCAACTCCATCTAGTGAATACGGATCATCTTGAAATAGCATTTGGTGAAGAACGTTATGGTATAGTTTGAAGAAAGATCACAAGGTCATGAGGAAGGTTCTGTAGCCGTAGGAGCCGTAGGAGGTTTCTCACTCTGCTTGTGCTCAGAGATGCAATACTGGGACTAATGCAATGTTTTTTTTAAATAAATGGCAGTTTCCTCAGCCTTGTTTATTTGCCAAACATTGAATATGTTCCGTGTGATTCCTTAAACGTCAAAGAGTCGTGTTTGTTGTTCATGGCATAGTTCTATTTGAACTCCCAAAACCGTTGCTTCCTTTTGATTGCACCCCTGGTGTGGACTTGTAGGTTTGTGTGTTGGAGTCGGTGTTGGAGGGTAAAGCAGTGGGAGTGTCTGACGCTGTAGGCCCAGCCACTGCGGACCCTGCAGCCAAACCCATGCCCTTCAAAGACCCCATGTTTGTGGTGAGTGGGGCGAGGAGATTGGGGTGGGGGCACTTTGGGGATTTTTTTTTTTATAAGAACATTTTCTGTCTTTGCCTCACTTGGTTTTACATTATACTTTAGGCCTCCCTCCCAGGTCCCATCTCTCCTCTTTTCTCTATAGCATTCTGGGATAGGGGGTGCAGCGGCTGGAAAAAAGAACCGGACCTGGAAAAACCTGAAACAGATCCTTGCAGTGGAACGGACTCTTCCCTGGAAGGTCAATGATCCTAACTGTGAGTGATTATATGCGTCTGACTTCGTGTTTTCGATTGAATGTGGTTTAGACTGAAAATGTTGTTTGGATATTAACAGCAGGCTCTGTAACTATTAATGTTCTGCACCATGACCCAAGGCTTATTTCTGTGCTTGGATTTCACCTTTGACCCTGCTGTGTTCACAGACTACAGCATTGATGCCCCTCCTTCTCTGAAGCCGGCCAAGAAATACTCCGACATCTCAGGGCTCCCTGTGAGTACCTGACAAACTGTCACATGAATGTTCTCGTCACACTCCGACAAAATGCTCTCCACTTGCGCTTAACCTCATACAAGCTTTTTTCGATTTGTATGCGTCAGGTAATCTACACACACACACACACTATATACTTCTTATTGCAATTTCACTTAATCTACAATATGACATGTTTCTTTGTTTCAGGCAAACTATACGGACCCACAGACTAAGCTGAGGTTCACGTCATCTGAGGAATTCTCCTACTTGCGTCTGCTCCCCACTGACACCGTTACTGGTTACCTGGCGCTCCGCAAGGCCACCTGCATTGTACCCTGACCACAAAGCCTGCTGGGAGGTGGAGTTCAGTAAGTGTCTGACCTGGCCTGGGAAAGACATTGGAGAACAAAGTGACCCTGGCAGTGGATCAGTGTTGCCTCACTCAGGGACATCTCACATTCCTCATGGAGTAGCGACAGACGGGGCCGGTTACAGACTAAAAACCAAATGAGACCTTTTTGTTTTGTTATCACAAGATAGCGATAAGACTGCCTTCCAATTTGGCCCAGGTCATGTTGGTGATTATATGAGGATTTCAATAGTTGAAAGAGTGATTGAGATTGCCTTTGTCTCCTGGTATGATGGCGCCATAAACCTGTTGGGAATCCTCACATTTGTGTGTTTCTTATGCTGTTGTAGGATGTTAAAGCTGGAATCTGGATGAGGTGAATTGGCGACTGCATGGGTGTATTTGTAGTTGTTTTTCATTTGTTTTATACATATGCATATTTATAGAAATAAAGATGATGCTCTGCTTTTCTACTACGTATCCAATAATTTTGTTTTTTAATATGAACATGGCAGTTTCACTGCTATCAATTCCAGGTTTGAGTTGCCGTATGTTTTGTTTGCCCTCTCTATGACAATGTTCTATTTTTTTTATAGTAATGAAGCAAAATAATTCTTATAAGTTTTGACAATAATTCTATGACCTGCTGTACAGTTTTAAAGGGGTGTGTGTGTGTGTGTGTGTGTGTGTGTGTGTGTGTGTGTGTGTGTGTGTGTGTGTGTGTGTGTGTGTGTGTGTGTGTGTGTGTGTGTGTGTGTGTGTGTGTGTATGTATGAATGTGTATATATAGACATGCTCAAATTTGTTGGTACCCCTCCACAAAAAATGAAGAATGCACAATTTTCCCTGAAATAACTTGAAACTGACAAAAGTAATTGGCATCCACCATTGTTTATAACATATTTAATAGAAAATTTAATTTTTTATTCAACATAATATTGTAAATAAGAAAACAAATGCAAATGGCCTGGACAAAAATGACTGGACCGCTAACCTAATATTCTGTTGCACAACCTTTAGAGGCAATCACTGCAATCAAACGTTTTCTGTAGCTCTCAATGAGACTTCTGCACCTGTTAACAGGTAGTTTGGCCCACTCCTCTTGAGCAAACTGCTCCAGCTGTCTCAGGTTTGATGGGTGCCTTCTCCAGACTGCAAGTTTCTGCTCTTTCCATAGATGTTCGATAGGATTCAGATCAGGACTCATAGAAGGCCACTTCAGAATAGTCCAATATTTTGTTCTTATCCATTCTTTTAGCTGTGTGTTTTGGGTCATTATCCTGTTGGAGGACCCATGACCTGCGACTGAGACCGAGCTTTCTGACACTGGGCAGTACGTTTCGCTCCAGAATGCCTTGATAGTCTTGAGATTTCATTGTGCCCTGCACAGATTCAAGGCACCCTGTGCCAGGCGCAGCAAAGCAGTCCCAAAAAATAGCAGAGCCTCTTCCATGTTTCACTGTAGGTATGGTGTTCTTTTCTTTGAAAGCTTCATTTTTTCGTCTGTGAACATAGAGCTGATGTGACTTGCCAAAAAGCTCCAGTTTTGACTCATCTGTCCAAAGGACATTCTCCCAGAAAGATTGTAGCTTGTCAATATGCATTTTAGCAAATTCCAGTCTGGCTTTTTTATGTTTTTCTTTTAAAAGAGTCCTCCTGGGTCTTCTTCCATGGAGCCCACTTTCACTCAAAAAGCGACGGATAGTGCGATCAGAAACTGACATACCTTCACCTTGGAGTTCAGCTTGCGTCTCTTTGGCAGTTATCCTTGGTTCTTTTTCTACCATTCGCACTATCCTTCTGTTCAATCTAGGGTCGATTTTCCTCTTGCGGCCGTGCCCAGGGAGGTTGGCTACAGTTCCATGGACCTTAAACTTCTTAATAATATTTGCAACTGTTGTCACAGGGACATCAAGCTGCTTGGAGATGGTCTTGTAGCCTTTACCTTTACCATGCTTGTCTATTATTTTCTTTCTGATATCCTCAGACAACTCTCTCCTTTGCTTTCTTTGTTCCATTTTCAGTGTGGTGCACAAAATGATACCAAACAGCACAGTGACAACTTTTCTCCATTTAAATAGGCTGAATGACTGATTACAAGATTGGAGACGTGTGATACTAATTAAAGAAACTAATTAGTTTGATATATAACTATGATCCAGTTATTATCTTTTCTAAGGGGTACCAACAAATGTGTCCAGGCCATTTTAGAATATCTTTGTAGAATAAGCAATAATTCATCTCTTTTCACAGCTTCTTTGCTTTATTCTATGACATACCAAAGGCATGCAAGGATACATGATAAAATAGCTTTCAATTTCATCACTTTTCAGGAGGAAATGAAGCATTATTTCACTGAGCTGTAAGGGTACCAACAAATTTGAGCACGTCTGTATATATACACTCACCTAAAGGATTATTAGGAACACCATACTAATACTGTGTTTGACCCCCTTTTGCCTTCAGAACTGCCTTAATTCTACGTGGCATTGATTCAACAAGGTGCTGAAAGCATTCTTTAGAAATGTTGGCCCATATTGATAGGATAGCATCTTGCAGTTGATGGAGATTTGTGGGATGCACATCCAGGGCACGAAGCTCCCGTTCCACTACATCCCAAAGATGCTCTATTGGGTTGAGATCTGGTGACTGTGGGGGCCATTTCAGTACAGTGAACTCATTGTCATGTTCAAGAAACCAATTTGAAATGATTAGAACTTTGTGACATGGTGCATTATCCTGCTGGAAGTAGCCATCAGAGGATGGGTACATGGTGGTCATAAAGGGATGGACATGGTCAGAAACAATGCTCAGGTAGGCCGTGGCATTTCAACGATGCCCAATTGGCACTAAGGGGCCTAAAGTGTGCCAAGAAAACGTCCCCCACACCATTACACCACCACCATCAGCCTGCACAGTGGTAACAAGGCATGATGGATCCATGTTCTCATTCTGTTTACGCCAAATTCTGACTCTACCATCTGAATGTCTCAACAGAAATCGAGACTCATCAGACCAGGCAATATTCTTCCAGTCTTCAACTGTCCAATTTCGGTGAGCTCGTGCAAATTGTAGCCTCTTTTTCCTATTTGCAGTGGAGATGAGTGGTACCCGGTGGGGTCTTCTGCTGTTGTAGCCCATCCGCCTCAAGGTTGTGCGTGTTGTGGCTTCACAAATGCTTTGCTGCATACCTCGGTTGTAACGAGTGGTTATTTCAGTCAAAGTTGCTCTTCTATCACTTTGAATCAGTCGGCCCATTCTCCTCTGACCTCTAGCATCAACAAGGCATCCTTCTCCACTATAAATCCCTGGAGATCTAAGGAATCCATCTTCTAAATGTTCCCTGTCTCCTGCTGTTTTAAACTTAGAAGGACATGAGGTCTTGGCCCACACCTGAGCAGTACCTGGCTTGAAAGACCCGTTGCTGTCCCTGTCCAAAGTCCTCCTGGTTGTGTTGCCGATCAAGACGATGCCTGACGATTTCAGCTGCCACTGTGCTGACACCTCCCCCTCCCCTGTGTTGTCCCTGTTCTTGTCCATCTGGTCATGCTTCCGACCTGGACTAAGTTTAAATAGACTCTGGACTCAGCCCACATGCATTTATTAATCATTGCAATTTGTACTCTTAATATGTTCACCCGACACAGCCAGAAGAGGACTGGTTTCCCCTCTGAGCCTGGGTTCTCTCGAGATTTCTTCCTAAATTTCGCCCTTCTTAGGGAGTTTTTCCTTGCCACTGAAATTCAACACTATTGTTGTTTGCTCCTTGGTGTTTATGGCTGGGTGTTTTGTAAAAGCACTTTGTGACAACTGCGGATGTAAAAATGGCTTTATAAATACATTTGATTGATTGATTTGTGCTGGTCCGTTGGAGAAACATTTTATACATAAGGAATAAGGGAAAGAAAAACCAATGCCAATGGGCTGAGCGTAACAACAGTAGACTGAGGATTAATAAATTACAAAAAAATATGTACGGTGCAAGACTTGTCCAGTTGAGGGTTGTGTGTGTGTGTGTGTGGGGAGGGGTTATAGATTTGTCCAGTTGAGGGTTGTGTGTGTGTGTGTGTGTGTGTGTGTGGGGAGGGGTTATAGATTTGTCCAGTTGAGGGTTGTGTGTGTGTGTGTGTGTGGGGAGGGGTTATAGACTTGTCCAGTTGAGGGTTGTGTGTGTGTGTGTGTGGGGAGGGGTTATAGATTTGTCCAGTTGAGGGTTGTGTGTGTGTGTGTGGGGAGGGGTTATAGATTTGTCCAGTTGAGGGTTGTGTGTGTGTGTGTGTGTGTGTGTGGGGAGGGGTTATAGATTTGTCCAGTTGAGGGTTGTGTGTGTGTGTGTGGGAGGGGTTATAGTCAGTTTGGCTACAGGAGCATGTTCATGAAGCCTACTGGAGTAGGAAAGAAACTGTTCTTGTGGCGAGAGGTTTTGGTCCTGATAGACCTCAACCTTCTGCCAGAGGGGAGAACAGTTTTCAAGGTGAGAGGGATCAGCCCCAAACATTGACGCTCTCCTCTGTTCGCCCTGTGAACCTTCATCTCCATTACATCCAATCGTCCTGCAGGAAGTGTCCTTCGGCCCAGAAATGCCTTCATTCACATTGAGGCTCTGTGATGTAGGCTTACACTTTCAGGACAGTCAGGGCCAGATCTAGCCTTTTGGGGGCCCTAAGCAAAATCTGATTTGGGGTCGCCTCTCCTAGTGGTTGGGGCACTAAGCAACACCTTATGTTGCTTATGGCTAGAACTGGCCCTGAGGACAGTTGGTTTAGAGCGGATAGAGAAGGGATAAATGCACACGTCCTTGCAGTGCTCTCGTCCTGAGAGTCCAAAATGTGTATGGCCATCTTTAGTTGTGTTTATCGGTCAAACGGTTAGTTATCCACTGACAGATGGAGCTACACATTGACATAGAAGAGTGTCTTGTTCTTTGAGGAGGATGATGATGAATGCAGAGTCCACAAACCGCATCTGTGCCTAAGTGTTCTGGTAGTTGAGGTTTCAGTTGACTGCACGAGTGCTTTAGTTTCAATTGCTGACAGTGCCCCCTGGTGGCATTGGATGGACAAAACAGGATTAAGGTGCTCGGTGCACACCAGGAAAGTCCTCTAACTTCCTGAATAAATATTCTTCCTGGATACAGTTGGTCACCAGTAAATACATTTTTTCATTGGTTCTAGAAAGTGCATGTTCATCTGTGTTATCATCAAAGTGTGTGAGATGTGTGTGAATTGTGATCTCTGCCACACACTCACAGGAGAGCTCTACCACACTCTCAAGCTGATATGAACGTTTCCGTGGCTATTGTCTTTCTCACCGGGATTTTTTGGGCATTTGCTGAAAGTATTTACTTTTGCATTACAAGCTTTTTCTCATTTATTTATCTAGTGTCTGTCATTCACCTTTTATCTTGATGTAGAAGCGTCATGGGATTCCTATTGGAGTTTTCCTATTTCCTATTTCTTCTTATATCTTTATTTGGGTACCATTGTAAGGTTTATGAGAAGATATCCTGCTGAATACAGATTGTCATTTAAATAATGTTTATGTATCTTTTGTTTGGGTTTCCAGTTCCTCATGAGGCCATTTATGTATTTGGCTGTCGTGAGGAAGGAGACGATGAGGCTGAAATTCAGTTGGATGGGAACGAAATAGTACATGCCGATTTCCAAAGAAGAGAGGTAGTATGGATGTTACCTGGTGACACTGAGTCATTTTCCAATGTCTATTTCACTCATGGCATTTTCCTCAGAGATGCGTTTAGAAACATTCAAACTTGTCGGGATGTTTTAAAGATTTGGACAGCGGAAGAAAGGTCTCCACCTGAGGTAAAAGGTAAAGACCAAATCAACTTTGGCAATGATGACTGAACATGCACAAGATACAGAGTGATAGCCTCCTCTGTAAAGATGACCAAAATTAGCTATGATTTTTATGCATTTATTGTTGTTCATTTGCCTGATCTTACACTCCAAATATTTGAGAATTCAAACCTTTAATGTTTCAAAGAAGAGGGTACCGGTAATTATTTATCAACAAATATTTTTCCCAAAAAAACCTGTCACATTTAATGCACTATTACATTTAGTTTTTGATGCTGCCTCCCTATGCCAAGATAACAGCCCTGAGTCTTCTACTATATCATTTGGTGAAGTAAGAGGACATAGACAGGGATTAGAGACCATCCATGCAGACTTTGGTCCTTGCTTGTAGACCATCCTCTTTAGCTTTCTCCACAGGGTTTAAATGAGGTTCAGGTCTGGAGAATGGTTTGGCCATTTAAAAAAAAAATCTGTGGTCAGTAAGACATTTTGGAGTGGGTCATGAAGGAATATCTTGGATCATTCTCCTGCTGCAAGATCAAACGACCAAGCTCCAGGTTTCAGACTCTTGGCAGGTAGATTTTGGTCTAAAATGTCCTGGTACGTCACAGTCCATGATTCCATGTATCCTAACAAGGTTTGGCAAGGTCCTGGCACTGTTTATGATGAGAATAAAGCCATTATTATGCTAAGGTGTCCAAATAGCCTTTTGATGTGGAGGTGGAGTGTAATTGTAGACCACATGATTCAACCAACTTCTGCAAATCTCCAGCTGTAATACATAGATATGCTGTTGATCCATCCTCTTCAGTGTGTATGAAGACACCATACATGTGGGCCCTTATCCATACAGGTTTAACACAGGTTTGAATCATTTTAATTAACGGAATAATAATTAGCTTTTATATTATTGCTATTACTGAGCTATTATGACTGGCAGGCCTGGTGTTTGGGTGTGTTCTACTGGGGCTGGCCAGCTCCGGACCAGAAAAGACAGTCCATGTGGAAGACCACCTGAGCATCTTGGAAGGAAGGCTTAAGGCAGTAGAGAGGAAAAAGGAAGAAGAGTTTTGGCAAATTGATTAAAAAAAAAGATACATCTAAAAAATTATATGAATGGTATATAAATAAAATAAAGTATATGGCCCTCACTATGTTTGAGCCCAGAATAGGACTGGACTGTTTTTGCTATTTATTTTTTGCAGTCTTTTTTTTTCTGAACCATTTGGGCAAAACAATGCTTTTTACAGTATATGTTTATTATCATCAATATTAGTTTTGAGGTACTTCTATTAGATTGGGTTAATAAAAACTCCAGAGGGTTCAGGAAACATGTTTTTGAGAAAAATGTGAGCACTCATATTTTCAGGGTAAGACTAAGACATTTCTATGATATGTATAAGAACAAAAATGCTCATTTTAGATTGCAGTCATTATCACATATGCCAGAGCACTCATCTCAAAAAGCAAGACAATGCATTGTTACTGACCAATATGTTTCAGAATAAGTGTTGTTGCATGATTTCTGCTACCCCCAGAAGCCCCTGAGAGCACCATCTACTCCAGAGAGGATGTGAAGCTTGGGGAAAACAATACTCTCATCTGTTTTGGGAATAATTTTTTTCCCCCCCCTGTGAAAATGTATTGGAAGAAGAATGGCATGGAGGTGACTGAGGGAACATCTCTTAGTCAATACTATCCTAATAAAGATGGAACATTCCACCAGTTTTCTACCCTGAGTTTCACCCCAGAGGAGGGGGACATTTATGCCTGCACTGTGGAGCACACTGCCTTGAACAAACCCCAAACCAGGTTCTGGGGTAGGAAGCTGTTTCTTTAAAGTCTTTACCTAATTAAACTATCAATGAAATTCAGGGAAATGTTTTCAAATGAAGTATTTCCTCTGCGGGATGCTGTAGATATGATCAATGAAAGCATCCCTTATTGGTTCTGATGATTTCACTCTCCTTCTGTCCCCAGAGTATAAGAACAGTGAGATGAATGGCTCCAGTGCTGGCTCTGCTGTGTTCTGTGGACTGGGCCTGGTTCTGGGGCTATTGGGGGTGGCTTCTGGAATATTCCTCTATGTCAAAGGACAACAGTTCAACTGAGTAGTGGATGACACATTTAACATGGGAAAAGTCCTCACTTTTACCATTTTGTAGGGAAACGTGACAAAGAATGGAATAATATGAGCTCTTAATAGCAACTATTGATTTATCACATGTATTGTATACAGAGCTGTATTGAATGTAACGTATTCTTAATAACGAATGTAAATAAAATGCACATTAATGACTTACATATGGGTTATGTCAATAGAATACACTGTTGTGTGGTAAATATGGGGAAGTATTTAAACAATTTCTGTTACTACAGTAAGGCCAACTGGAAAAACTAGAATGTGGTTATTCTGGAAAATCCTCTTTCCGCACCAGATTCTGTTTCGTCATAAAAACAGGACACCATTTTCCACACAACAATATGTGCACTTGACCTGTTCTAACTGTAAGATATGTCTGGGTTAAACCTTTCAATCATCCATCTACTGCTCCTCTTCTCTCTGTCTGGTGTAGGTGAGTACAAATGAACTATTTTGCCCTACAGGTGTGATCGAGATCACTGGAAATAATTTGAATGGTTTAAAAATACTCTCCAAATTCAAAGCATTTAAACAAATAAGCTTAAATGGTCATATATTATTCATATTTATATCAGTTACATCACAAAATGATTCCTCACAGGTTCCTGCTTGACAATAACAGAAAAATGAAAATAAATTTCAGTCATCAACTGGATTGCAGTGTTTCCTCTGGTTTGATGTTTGGATTATGTCATGAAAGACGGTAGAGAGAAACCTTGTTAGTGTCCTTTTCTAATTCCCCCTTATTTGGCAGTGAGCTATTTCGGACACATCCAGATGAAGTGTCAGTTCAACTCCAAGGATCTTCGTGATACTGAGCTCGTGCTGAACCTGAACATCAACAAGGGGTTGGTGGCAGAATACAACAGCTCAACAAATAGATTTACAGCCAACACCGAGTGGGTGAAGAAGTTGGTAGATAGCGTCAATGATGAACCTGATTCTAGACACAAAATACAATTTTATTTTGACCAATATTGCAGAAGAAACATCCCTCTGATGTACGAGTACATAATGAATAAGACATGTGAGTATATAAATACATTGAGAAGAACAGACAAATGAAAAATGAACATGGAAAGAGAATATGGGGAATATGAAGAACACTTTCTGGTCTTCCTCCTACAGTGAAGCCCCAGGTCAGGCTGAGTTTGGCAGAGCCGTCTGGTACCAGACACTCAGCCATGCTTGTGTGCAGCGCCTACAGGTTTTACCCCAAAGATATTATAGTGACATGGCTGAAAAACGGACAGAAAGTTACCTCGGATGTGAGCTCCACAGAGCAGCTGGCTGACAGTGACTGGAGCTACCAGATCCACTCATACCTGGAGTACACACCCACAGCTGGAGAGATAATCACCTGTATGGTGGAGCATTACAGCCTCACTGAGCCTCAGCTACATGACTGGGGTAAGATGAGCCCAATGCAAAATGGACTCCTAAAGCCCAAAACTGAGAGGATTAGATTTGATGTTAGAAGTATGGTCAATCTTACACCCAGCCTGAGTGCAAGGTGGAGTAATCACCTCATTACCGACACCTATCAAACCCTCTCAGAAGTGCATAGGGTGTAGTGGTCAATTTAGCATTTGGCCACTGCCAGATTCTTTCAGATATTCTTTGAATATGTACCGTTGAGCAAGACTTTTCACCTTAATTACATTGCCCTGAATAAGAGGGTCTGCTAAATTACTAAAATGTTAATGTAATCCCATTTTTACAACAGCAGTTGTCACAAAGTGCTTTACAGAGACACCCGGCCTTAAACCCCAAGGAGCAAACAACAGTAGTGTTGAATTTCAGTGGCTAGGAAAAACTCCCTAAGAAGGTCAAATTTCAGGAAGAAACCTAGAGAGGACCCAGGCTCAGAGGGGTGACCAGAGAACTGTTTTCATTCAAAGGAGAGTTTCTCAATTCAAAAATCTTCACTATAGTGCCTACATTTCTAAATACTGGCATGTTCAAGTTTGTTCATGTTAACATGGAACTCACTATTTGAAGTGATTTTGAATCCATCCTACATGGTTCTCACTGCAATTTTGTAACACTTCTATTACAGTCAAAGCTGCAATAGGTGAATTGATTAAAATGCAGAAGAATAAGTTTAAATGGGCTGTTGCTCATTCTAATAGTGATCTAATGATTAATAAACCCACGGGTTTGTTAAAAAAAACAGGGTTATTTACATTGTGTTTTGGGTAAGAGTTAAAAACAGTGGTTGAATTGGGTTTGGGGTAAATGTTAATAACAGTGGTTGAATTGGGTTTGGGGTAAGTGTTAATAACAGTGGTTGAATTGGGTTTGGGGTAAGTGTTAATAACAGTGGTTGAATTGGGTTTGGGGTAAGTGTTAATAACAGTCGTTGAATTGGGTTTGGGGTAAGTGTTAATAACAGTGGTTGAATTGGGTTTGGGGTAAGTGTTAATAACAGTGGTTGAATTGGGTTTGGGGTAAGGGTTAATAACAGTGGTTGAATTGGGTTTGGGGTAAGGGTTAATAACAGTGGTTGAATTGGGTTTGGGGTAAGTGTTAATAACAGTGGTTGAATTGGGTTTGGGGTAAGTGTTAATAACAGTGGTTGAATTGGGTTTGGGGTAAGTGTTAATAACAGTGGTTGAATTGGGTTTGGGGTAAGTGTTAATAACAGTGGTTGAATTGGGTTTGGGGTAAGTGTTAATAACAGTGGTTGAATTGAGTTTGGGGTAAGTGTTAATAACAGTGGTTGAATTGGGTTTGGGGTAAGTGTTAATAACAGTGGTTGAATTGGGTTTGGGGTAAGTGTTAATAACAGTGGTTGAATTGGGTTTGGGGTAAGTGTTAATAACAGTGGTTGAATTGGGTTTGGGGTAAGTGTTAATAACAGTGGTTGAATTGGGTTTGGGGTAAGTGTTAATAACAGTGGTTGAATTGGGTTTGGGGTAAGTGTTAATAACAGTGGTTGAATTGGGTTTGGGGTAAGTGTTAATAACAGTGGTTGAATTGGGTTTGGGGTAAGTGTTAATAACAGTGTTTGAATTGGGTTTGGGGTACGTGTTAATAACAGTGGTTGAATTGGGTTTGGGGTAAGTGTTAATAACAGTGGTTGAATTGGGTTTGGGGTAAGTGTTAATAACAGTGGTTGAATTGGGTTTGGGGTAAGTGTTAATAACAGTGGTTGAATTGGGTTTGGGGTGAGGGTTAATAACAGTGGTTGAAATGGGTTTGGGGTGAGTGTTAATAACAGTGGTTGAATTGGGTTTGGGGTAAGTGTTAATAACGGTGGTTGAATTGGGTTTGGGTTAAGTGTTAATAACAGTGGTTGAATTGGGTTTGGGGTACGTGTTAATAACAGTGGTTGAATTGGGTTTGGGGTAAGTGTTAATAACAGTGGTTGAATTGGGTTTGGGGTAAGTGTTAATAACAGTGGCTGAATTGGGTTTGGGGTAAGTGTTAATAACAGTGGTTGAATTGGGTTTGGGGTACGTGTTAATAACAGTGGTTGAATTGGGTTTGGGGTAAGTGTTAATAACAGTGGTTGAATTGGGTTTGGGGTAAGTGTTAATAACAGTGGTTGAATTGAGTCTGGGGTAAGTGTTAATAACAGTGGTTGAATTGAGTCTGGGGTAAGTGTTAATAACAATGTTTTGTTACTTGTGTTATTTCAGACTCCTCGATTCCTTGGTCTGAGAGGAATAACATTGTGATCGGAGCCTCTGTACTGCTGCTGGGGGCGGTCTCTGTAGCAATGGGATTGATCTACTACAGGAAGAAATCTACTGGTGAGGAGCCGCAGGCCTTAGCATATCTATTCTATATATGTCTATGGGAAACCTTCCTCAGATAGGCATCAAACAGTCCATTCACTGCTATGCTGCCAGACATCATGAAGCACAATAGTTATTTTACTCTCTTCTCAACTGTTTCCTTTCTCTCACTCTCTCTAAACAGTGCTGATGCTAATAGATTATCAGTTTCATTTTTGTTAAGGACTTGTCACACTTCAGCGATTGTAGGCCTTACCTCTAATTGCTAACCTACCTCATGCTGAATAGGTTACTAAAAAAGCTGAAATCAAAATAAATAAGGCAGTTGACCTTTCTTGTATATAGTCAGTATTATTATGTCTAGTTATCAACCTCCTAAGTTTAACAAATGAAGGTTAGATCAGGTTTTGACAGTAATGGAGTTTACTGAGTTTTTGAATATTGTACAGTATTTTTTGTCTTTGTAGTATTGGGCTGACAGATTTTCCCCTCTCTGTTCTCTCCACGAACGCAGCCAACAGAACGGGTCCCATTTGAGGGAGCCACGTTATGTCTATGAGGGGACACTTTCAGGAGAAGGATCAAAAATAAGGACATCAACTCTAAGAACAAATCTTTCTGATATGTCTATTGTTACAGTATTGTGACAGTATTAATCATTGCTAGTGTACTATATCAGTCTAACAAAATCAACATGATTTTACAATCATATGTTGACGCCATATTCATCTTTGAAACTGTATCTTTGTATAGGCTATTAGTTGACGGCTGTAACTTACGCTCAAATAGGGACTTCTGTAGTTCTTCAGCTCAAGGGACATCTTGCTATGTTACAAGACTTTAAACAAACAGACCTTCCTACGACTGTAGCTCATGCTCAAGCAATTATAACTTTTACAATGTATGTCTAACATGTATGTCTATGGGAAACATTCCTCTGATAGGCATCAGACAGCCATCCATCATGATGCACAATAGTCATTTTAACACCAAAATAATGTTGGTGACCCTCTTCTCAATTTTTTCCTCTCTCTCATTGTCTGACTGTCTCTAAACTGTGTTAATTCTAATAGGTAATCAGTTTAGTTTTTGTTATGGTTGGGGCACAAATGTACAATATAATCATTTGATGATGTCAATTGAAAACAAAAGATTGGTTAATAGAAGTGTTCCTCCTGAATTCATATTCCGAACATGAATGCAAAAACAACTGGAAAGATAAAAAGGAAATAAAAAGGAAATATACCCATTATTGCTTTCAATCATCCTTTGCTTACCATCAGTGAAGACCAAGAAACATACTTCAGCTGATTGGGTTGCGTTCCAGGTCATCTATTTTGCAGTCCCAGTTTGCATCTCATAAGATGGCTACATCTTCATGTGATTCCTGATTTGTTCTACAGTCCAGGCTATGTGAAAATAAACGATGCACCATCTGTAATTAAACTATGCATGCATGACATAATCAGCAGGTCCTTTTGACAAATCACGATTTTGCAGGTGTTAGCATTCATTTACATTTTGGAAGAGGAAGGATCATTTGGCCCATAATCTTGATACAAGGTCGAGCTCTATGCTACCTTTCGATCTCATCCCTTAACAAACATTAGAATAAATAAAATATTTACAACTAATCACCTTTTTGTTCAATATCATAAAATATGCATAGAAAATTCCTGAAGTGAGAAATAATATGTATTGGTTAAAGCTATAATAATATACATATTGATGTGCACAATGTGTGCAATTCTGGTAAAAAAATAATAATAATAATAAACATGTACATTTTAATACTAGTCAATAGTCTTTTGTAAATTAAAGATTTTGTACATTTGTCGAGTATCTTACTGTTACATTTATCAGAACTTTATTTCTGAGCATTCATATATTTTCATATAACATAAACAAGCACCTGACCAAAAGTAAGCAATATTTTAGTTCTGCATAAACCAAGATTATGTTTATCTTTAGAGCCTAATGTTAAATTATTTTGGCATTTGTTTATAATTTCTCTTTCATTCGGTCGATGGTAGGCTACTGCCCAGATGTTCTACAAGTAGATGTTTAGATCAGTGATACTGCATTTACTCTTAGCTTAATATTTAAACTTTGTGGCTCTACATCGTTGATTTTTCAGGTGATCTGAAACGCGCCCTCTATTATTCCAACTCAGACATCCGGGTACTGGCTCCATTGAAGGCTGCTAGAAGATGGCTTCGGCAGTGAGAATTACGTCAACTGCAAATACACTAAATTTTCTAGAAAATCAAAACAGCGAGGAGGAGGAGGGACAGAATTTATGGTGAATATTGCCCGTAAACTATACAAATCTAAGGCTTTTAGAAAGAGTTAGCTCGCCTGTCAGTGTGTCTTGGAAATTATAAGAGCTATCAGGTTCTCGGCAGAAGCGCATCCGTTATGATTTTCAGGCATGCGGGTGCTAGATATAATGTATCTGGTATTATTTTCTCTTGCAGGTCCTCAATTTTGAGTGAGGTATCAACCCGTTCACGATCCAAATTGCCGTCTGGCAAAAATGCCCTCATTTTGGGTAAGTTTATTTTATTTTCTGCTTACATTGTGTACTGTTCGCCCGACATTGACCACCTGCTCCAGAGTATGCGCAATTGTAGTGGTCCTGGCTAGACAGGAAAGGGGCAATCTCAATGTAATACTCCTCGTATCCTTTATTCACCACCTCAAACCCCATTGGAGGAGAACGTCTGACGGGAGGGACCTCGGGCTATTATCCAATAAATGGGTATAGGGAGGTGAGGAGACTGAGCATGATGTGTATAACGTTGAGATTCTCCCTGGGCGTGCCTTTTACCTAGCGTTGTGTATTCTTCTTAAGTCAGCATTGCAAAATGGTTGCAAGGTTTGAAAAAGTTTATCACATTAAGTCAAATCTTAGAAGGCTGTTGTATACGTTCAAAAAAACGCAGAAATTGTCGAAACATCATGGACATTGTTTTGTTTACGCCTGAAAACGGCATTGTCCATAGAAGATCTGAACTTGTCAGAACACATTCGAATCAAGCAAATTCGATATCTTATTTACAGTCTGAACCAGAGGGACGTAATATTACCTGTTGTTCGAGTATGTCTGACATGGATGTAAGCCTGATCATTTATTTTGTGAATGCCTTGTCAGAATGCATCACCCATGATTGGATGAAAATCTGTTTAGTTTCAGACCAGTAACCGGTCACAAGAAACATGCTCAAATAGCTTACAGTTTGCTATTAATTAATTATTATAAGAACATGTACATAATATACAGTATATGCAGTTATAATGGAATGATAGGCCTACTCTTTCTTAACAGTATTTTGTGTACATACAAAAACAAATCCGGAAATACAGCATTTATTTTTGTCAAAGGGCTTCTCAGAAATTGCACACTAAAAGACACGGAATTTCCCTAATCCCATAGACAAACAATGGCAGATGGGGGCAACCAAAATCCCTCTGTAATTTCTTAGTTGCTAAAAAATGTCTGTTCAAATGTGTGAACAAGTACTTTGCTGTGTAAGATCTATTAATCATTTTGTCACCTAAATAGCTTTTTTAGTATTTAGGAATATCAAAAACATATAGTTTGTAAAGCTTTTGAAAGCTGGTCGACCAAAATTGCAAGTGAAACACTTACTACTACAGTGTGCTTGAAGGGGAGAGTTGGTCTGAATGTGAACTGTTGTTGCTGCAAATGTCATTTAATTTCTGTTGCTTATAGCATGCTATTTAACTGCACAATTGGTGTAATGTTTGTTGCAGGTGATACAGGAACGGGAAAGACCACTCTGATTGCCAAACTCCAGGGAGTTGAGGAATATGTCAAAGGCAGAGGACTGGAATATCTGTACTTTAATGTTCATGATGATGATATTGATGGTAAGTGGATCTGTTGTCAGAGACGAAGAGGCAGAGTAACTATAAAGTGATACATGTGAGGCATTACCTTATCTTTGTAGAGAATAAAATTTGATCCCAGTTTTAAACTTGAGTTGGCTGACCTTTTAAAGAAATGTTAACTTCAACACGATAACCTGCTGGTTGGAGCTTTATATGTTCCTCAATTTGCTAATCACTGAGATCATGTCACTGAAAGTATTTATCGTTCATAGTGGTGGACAATGATCACCGATGTTAGGGCTCAATCATGAGCATCTCATACATACTTTTTTTGGCAACCATTCATTTCCAGAGATGCAGCGTTCGGGGGAGCAGGTTTGGTTTTGGAAGGGGAGAGTCGGCTTTGACAGCGTGTAGAGCGTTCGTGACACAGAGGCGTGTGGTACTGGCTGAGGTTTTAAGTTAGAACAGTTCTTTAGCCCATAAGATTTTAGCTGGCTTAACTTTAAGAGTTACATTTCAAACTTAGCTAGCTATCTTGCTTAAAGGGGCATTCCAGTAACATGATCACCTGTTTGAATTTGCCAAGCTCTTCCAAAACCACGTTGTTGTTAAGAAATGTATTTCAGCTTGTTTAAAAATGACCTCACCCTGTCTCAGAGGTTTAGGTGTGCAGCAGGCTGTTTGGGGAAGCTCTGCTGGGCTAGAAATGGACGTCACTCTACGTCAGTCTTTTAAACAAATTGTGCTATGTGGGACTTTTCAGCTGGATAGAGATTTCAGATGGTTGAGCATGTGACCAGATTGCACTTGAGAATATGGTCTGAAAATATCCATATTGATGAGGTAATTGTAACTTTGCAATTCAGGTTATGGTTGCATGATTTTCTCAGAATATTACACATGTAATTCCAACTTGGAGGGTCATTCAAATGAAATATCCCACTGGGAACTAGGATGTCCTGAAAGGTCCTTTTTGGACATAATGAAACTAAATAATTAAACATGTTCATATAGCTTGGGGCGTCCGTTTATGATGGGTCACCAGTGATCAGTTCCATAGTGTAGTTTGGCTCTGGTTTCTTTTGTCTACAACTGTTCACCTGCCTGTGTCTGTGCAGATCATGCCATGTGTAACGCGTGGATTCTGGACGGTGACCTGTATCACAAAGGCCTTCAGAAGTTTGCTGTGTGTGGGGAGAACCTGGCTGACACCATGGCCCTCCTGGTAGTCGACATGTCCAGGCCGTGGCTGGTGCTGGATTCCCTGCAGAAGTGGGCCAGCGTACTGCGGGAGCACATTGACAAGCTCCGAGTCAACCCAGAGACACTGAGAGACTTGGAGCAGAGATGTATGTCTGAGAAGATGAGATTGATGGGGGGGGGGGGGGGCTCAGAAATGTAGAAACAGGGTTCAAACAGGGTCTCCCCCTTCTTGTCCCCTGCCCCTAGTGGTCCGGCAGTTCCAGGAGTACACAGAGCCAGGGGGCGACCACAGCGCCTCTCCCCAGAGAAGAAATCCTGTTGCTGGGGACGCTGAGGAGGAGTGTGTGGTCCTGCCATTGGGAGATAACACGCTCACACACAACCTGGGTGTACCTGTTATGGTGGTCTGCACAAAGGTAGGGTGGCCAACCTCAAGCATTAGGCCAGAGGCAAGTCTTAAATTAATATTAACTTCAAATGGTCATCTGGGTGGCAGTACAGTAAGGTTTCCTTATGTGTGCAAGACTGGAATATCGATCATTTTGTTTCACACTTCCTGATTTTCTCTGCTTTTCCATTTCCTTTTCAATCTTGTCTTGTTTGGCTTACCCTCTCTCTCTCTCAGCATAGTCTTTCCCTCTTTCCGCTTCCCTCCTTCTCTGCAGTGTGACACCTTTGGCAGTCTAGAGAAAGATCATGACTACCGGGAGGAACACTTTGACTTCATCCAGTCTCACATACGACACTTCTGCTTGCAGTGTATCCTTAAGCCTTAGTGGTTTCCTGATTTAATGTCATTCTGCTGGTTTTATTATTTTAACTAATAACCTATACTTATTATTTTTTTAACAATGTCCAGCCACCAGTTTATTGCTTGTCTTTCTTGTGTGAGTAGAGCAGGTCCTAATGTTGCTGAAAGAGGTCAATGAGGTGTCTGTGGCCATTACGTAAATATTGTGTCCTTGACAAGTGGCTATTCAGATGGTGCAGCATTGCTATACACGTCAACGAAGGAGAACAAAAACATAGACTTACTGTATAAATACCTGGTCCACAGGTTGTACGGCTTTCCCTTTGACCTGTCTGCCCAGGTTGTAGAGAAAGACTCAGTGTTCATGTAAGTGTGGCTTTTCGTGTTCTCACTCATGAAACGTTTAGCCTCCATACCGTTCTGTTGACTGAAATGACTTATTCTGTTGGAATACTTTTATTGTCTTCCAGACCATCCGGATGGGATAACGAAAAAAAGGTTGCCATTCTATATGAAAACTTTCAATCGTTGAAAAAGGAAGACAAATTTGAAGAGGTTATCATCCAGCCTCCGGTTAGAAAGGTAAAATCACTCCCAGATTTCATCATTTCCTCTTTTTCCACAGACGTTAAGGATTTGGGTACTAAACCGTTACACTAACCTCCTACAGACTAGGCAAAGGCACGTTCTAGGGGTATGATCAGGGTTACCCAGGAGATTATAGCTGGCATGCAGGATATGGGCAGGTCCTTAACTAGGCCCCAGGATGAGGACCGTAATCTAAAATAACATCAGTTCACCAGGATGAGCCTTCCTGTAATCAGATTACAGTGCCAAAAACCAAGCAAATGTCTCTAAAAATAGTTTTTTTATAGCTTTTTTTATTGTTGTTTTTGTTGTTGTATAGGTTGTTCATGAAAAAGAACTAGGAGCGGAGGACGATCAAGTGTTTCTTTTAAAGTTTCAGGTAAGCAAAATGTGCAGATTAAATAAAACAGAACATTGCACATGAATAACTGTCCCAACATCTTACTCATGCCAGTTGCTTCTGTTATGTGGACCATCACACTGATGTGTTCTGTGTTGTTCATCAGACACTGTTGTCCAAGCAACCCCCAGCAGCAGCAGGCAGACCTGTGGTAAGTGTCTGGGGAAACTTTACTGAAAAGGACCCCAAAGCAGTAAATCTTGTCATGTGTAATTATAGATAATCTCCCTCCTTCCTGTCTCTCGTCTCCTTTGTCTCTCGTCTTCTCCCTACATTCCCTTATCTCTTGCCCCCTGCTTTTCTCCTCAGGACACCACCAACAGAGCACCCACAGGTTCTCCTCGGGTGTCCAACCGTTCGGCCACAGCAAACGTAGCCAATGTCATGCCCATGCAGCCAGGTACCAGCAACAGTCCCCAGATGACTCAGTCAGCTGAGCTGATTAAGACAGCACCGCTGCCAAAGGCTAAGATGGCAGATATTTGGTGCATTAGGAATAATATTAGTGTAAATGTCCCGATAGCAGAGCTGCCAACCTTGATGCTCAACCCTTAGTAATGGTTGTGTTTTGTCTGTCTTTGTTTTGTGCGGTGCCGTTAGGTGGCCAGACCAGTGAGGGCGTACTGGCTAACTTCTTCAACAGTCTGCTGAGCAAGAAGTCAGTGGAAGGGGGTGGGGGTGGCAACACGCCCAGAACTGTACGGAAATCAGGTGTAGTATATTTACAATGAGATATATAAATATAAAAATTTTCAGTGTGAATAAATGGCAGTGGTAGCAAACCTCTGTAACTAATATACATTATATTATTTAGGAATCAATGACCATAGACTTTATTATTAGCAAGCACGTTTATTTATATAGCACAATTCATAAATTAAAGCAATTCAATGTGCTTTACAAAGAAAAGGAGAAATATAAAAATACAATAGAATAAAAAGAAATACTGTAATAATAAACAACAAAATTACATAATTTTAGTAAAACATTGAATAAGAAAATATAAGTGGAATAAAAACGTAACTGGTAGATTCCATGAGGAAGCTGTAAAAGCTGTAAGGCTAAACGGTCTGGTTAAGTTTAAGTGCTCAGTCATAAGCACGTGAAAAGATACGTTTTTTTTTTTATTGTATACCCTTAGGGCACGTCTAAGTTCTTCTGCTAGTTTTGGGTGCAGAATAACTGCTAAATGCAGCTTCACCATATTTAGTTTGGCTCTGGGTTCTACTAGCTGACCTGTGTTCATGGATCTAAGAGCCCTGTTCTGTTTATACTCAGTAAACATATCAGAAATGTATTTGGGGCCTAAACCGGAGTGATGTTTTCTGTTCTGTTGGTCCGGTTAACATTCGAGCAGCAGCATTCTGAATGAGCTGCAGCTGTTTTATTAACTCAAAAGTATAAAATTTTATTTTTGAAAATACCACAGCTAACTACTGAACAACCATTTGGTATACTTATATTAGGAAATGAATTTAACCAAACATCAGTTATCTGTTGACTCCCACACCCATCTAGTTGTAGTTGGGCTTCTGTACCTGCCTTTGAGTCACAAAGCACTATGGAATGTGCTGGAATCCTGGTTTGACCAAAGGTTTCCCGCTGAGTGGGTCATTGTCTGTTCAAGATTTGGATTTCTAGTTACAAGCAATTTTTAGGGGAGTAGTGTAGAGTTGTTGGATGTTGGATAACTTTAATGACCGTTTCTTTCTTTTGGTTTTCACTTCACCTTCAATGTATAGTAATTTATTAATGATATCATGATAGGAATGGTATATCACAATTAAAAAAAATCCCAGATTCTTCTCTACGTCCATTGCTCACGTGTGTGTGTGTGTGTGTGTTCACCTCCTGTGTGTGTGTGTGTTAGTTACAGGATGCTGGCCCCGCTAAGGTCGGTGTATCGTGTAACTCCTGCATGCCCTCATATTGTATCGATGCAGGGCTCGTCTGCAAAAGAGACCTTTGCTCTCAGCATGAGCTCCCCTGCTAAAGTTAAAGTGAAAAATATATACAGTATATATTCCTAGAGCATGCTCTGTCTCTGTGATCTTATTACTATTACCATGCCTCCTTTGCTCTTATTTTAAAAGACCAGGTGAGTGAAATCAAGATGGCAGCAACTCCAGCCCACCAATCCACATTGCATTCTGCTATATACTTTTATATACCCCAGACTTTAAGTGCTGTTATACTCTTGATCTGCTGCTTTTGTACTTGTTCAGTTACATTAAATAGCCTGTTGTCCTGCCTGTGTTCCCTTATTTTAATGCCTGCACACACACAGAGCCTGTCTGGCTCATGTAAGTGGATGTGGCTGGATGCTACATTGGCTTTTGCTTGTATGTGTCCATGGCATCATTGTTTTTTATACTGCTCATTCTTTTTCTCCACACATTCTTTTTTTGTCAGACCTTAGATTTAGATAAGATTCAACTTTATTGTCACTGAACAAGTACAAGTACAGTACAACGAAATGCGGTTAGCATCTAACCAGAAGTGCAAATAGAAGATAGCAGGATATTTACAAGTGAAACCTGGGTCTGCCACTAGAGGACAGCATCATTTCCTCCTATATCCTATGTTTTTATTGTATTACTCGGGCTCTTGAAGACTACAGTGGTAGCTGGTTAGAACTTTGCAGTTTGTTTGTGGTACCATTTGAAAACGACAGACTAATTTGTCCCAATATCAGGAATTGGTGAAAGGGTGTTTTTAACACCTACTTCCTTAACTCTTATCTTTCAGATCCAAAGGTGGGACTAGACGGTGACCCAGAGGCATCCTCCCCCACCTCACCCTCACCCCCAGCGGGCATGGATGAGTCCTGAACCCCAGACCCTGACCCCACCACCACACGAGTGCACACACGGGCTGGATCTTCTCCCTCTTTTTATACCCTTTATTGTCAAATGGATCAAGGGCTGGACTGGGAACAGAACGGAAGCGGGTGCCATGAGACCAAGCCCTGCATGCCTGACCATCAAAACACCGCCAAAGCAGCACAAACTGGACTTAATGATAACCATCATTATATTATATAAAGTTATAAGCTCACTGGATATTGGAGAGAAAAGGAGTAAGGCTGCTTACTTGCCTGTCTGTTATTGCTGTATTTTCAGACCCACATTAAATTGAGAGTAACAGATTTTTTTGGGTGGCCTTAGTAGAGTTTAAGTCTTTAATTTGCCATATCTAATAAGCTATCATAGTTTTTAGATGAACAAACCGTGGATAATTTAGAGATTCAAGTTTTTGGAATAAAACAAAAACATATTCAAAATTAAAGTGAAATAGGCATGTACTGCTCATGCCCAAGCAGTTCCTTTTAAATTTACCAGATGCTTTTATTCCCAACAACTTGCATGTTAGGTTAGGTTTTAGTGCCCAAGGGCACAAGAAATTCTTCACAGTTGGTTCAAGGATTCGACATGAAAACATTTCGGTTGTCTGACCCAAACACACATCTGTCTCACCATGTTATCTCATAACATGTCTGTAAATTGTAACAGGCAGAGATACAGGGACAAGGGGTGCAGAGACACAGACAGCTAAGGGGTGCAGAGACACAGACAGCTAAGGGGTGCAGAGACACAGACAGCAAAGGGGTGCAGAGACACAGACAGCTAAGGGGTGCAGAGACACAGACAGCTAAGGGGTGCAGAGACACAGACAGCTAAGGGTGGCAGAGACACAGGTAGGAAGGGGTGTGGGTGGCTGAAACCTGGGTAGCCTCTGCACCCTCTGTCTCCTGGCCGGGGTAGTGTGACACAAACGCGTCGACTGCTTCTCGTTTTTGATCAACTCCTCGCACTGTATCTTCTGCTTCCTGGTTTTTCTTTTTTCCTTCTTCCACAGCCTGCTCCGCAGGGGCCTTCATATACACTCCCTGACAAGGTCCCAATGCGGCGGGGCTGCTAGCTGCCTCGCGAATGTTCTGGAACCTGCCAGCTTCTCCTGTGGGGGGCGTTGGTACAATGCTGATGCAGCAGGCGGGGCGTGTTTGCGCCAGAAAATGCACCACATTTGTTTTAAAGTGTATAACTGAGACATAAGGACTCAGGAAAAATAAGCATATGTTTTTAGACCCATGTTTGAAAATTTTACTCATGGGTATTTGCTCTTTCCATTAATGAATCCTAAAGTCTTCTCTTCGCTGTAACCGAAAACAAATAAGTGATCAAGTGGTCAAAGAGATGTTTATTTGTCAGTAAACAACTAAAATAGTGTCCTCCCTTCCCTGATTGCACACTTTCATGGAGGATACTCAGAAGTATTAATGGATGGTGAATTTCTTTCAATTGTAGTAACCACTTTGAACCATATTGTTTGTCAAAATATAAAATCATGCACATATTTAAAAACAATATGCCAGTTATTGTTATATCAATAAAAGGTATTGCACAACAAACTTAATCCTATTTTTATCACTTTATTTTGGGATGCACAACTGTAACTGTAATTTGCTTGATATAGGTGCATGGAGAAGGTGGGAGAAAGAACATCTCACCCACACAAATAGATTTTTTTCGGGCTAGTCTTTCTTGATAAGGTTGGAACTGCTTTGAGCGAAGGCCAAAGAGAATGAGGTACAGAGGAGGTAGGGAGCAATATAACTAATGCTAGTTTGTTTGCTTAATCTGCTTCTTCAAATATCCATTATTAGTTTAAACTCAAACTAGTTGGACAGCACAGACTTGCCTAGCTACTCAAACTCATTGCTCCTGCCAAATGCTAGGACACGCCCATGAACTTTACTTTCTTCTCTGCAAGGGTGTAAGGATCTAGAAGCACCATAAAGACAGTTCCTTGACGGCAAAAACAATGTTAACTTTCTAAACGGACCTAATCAGTAGTTAGTGTAGGGTATATTGTGTCAGAATGGTGATTTATGGCCCTGGGGGGCGGGACTTGTAGGGTGGGACTTCCGGTATGACGTATGTTAGGGTGGGACTTCCTGTATGACGTATGATGGGGTGGGACTTCCTGTATGACGTATGTTAGGGTGGTACTTCCGGTATGACGTATGTTAGGGTGGGACTTCAGGAGTGACGTATGCATGTCCGGTGACTTTGTGATTTATGATTACATTGATGTGTCAGTGTTTGATGTTTTACAAGGCCTGATGAACAAAACAGACTAGTGTTATAACAGGTGGGTTATGTTTGATGATTAACAAATGGGGCTTAGGGTTCCGGAATGTTAAATTCCCAGGCAGTAAATAAGTGTTGTGTCAGCGGTAAGGTGTTTGGTGTTAAACAAAAGGAGGCCAGGGTTCCAATGCCTTGTGGTACAGATGTAAACTTCCATGTTTTGCAATGTGGTGTTTTTCCACAAACACGGAGTTACACATGAGAGACATGTTTTTCTGTAAGATATAAAGAAGGGGATGGGACGGGACTTACGAGTTCGGATAGTTTTCAGCCCATTATTCATTTTAACAAGAGATGGGCTTCAAGGTTATGTCTGCCCAGTAGTAATGGTCCCTAAATAACCACTAATACAAACTGTAGTACATACAGGTTAGAAACCATCCCGTATCTCACGGTTTGTAGTCCAACACAGCACTACAGCAAGTTAACATCGCATGAGCAATGCTTTTATTTTGAAGGAGCATCCACGGCCCAGGGCCAACCACACATTTCGCAAAGGTAGATTGTTTAGCGGTTGGGGGGTTTTAAAATATTGTTATAAATAAAAACAAGTGTATGTATGAGCAATGGTGAGTTTTGTAATACAAATGGTTAAGTCAGCATTAACTTCTAAGTTGCATTATAAGGCAAAACGTCACAAAGTTACCAGCAAGGTCGCGTATAAATTTGCATGAACAACGGCGAATCGTTGACAGGTAAGGATCATAGACTGTATATATAATGGACGACGCCCTTTCGCTCTTTTCCATTGGTGAAAAATGAAGCCACCAGTGTCCTGATACGGCGCTGACATCTTGGACTTGCGTCTGCGCAGATAGCGATCTTGGGACCAGTTCTGCGCAGTAGTTATGCGCAGTAGCGAGAAGGAAGTAAAGCCCTAAAGCCGCGAAATCAACGGCCCCACCCCTGTGCCCCGCCCTCACTCTCCCTCGCAGAATGCGCATACCGTAATCAATCGCAAATCCAAGTACAGTACAACCTTTGCTTGTTAAACCTAGACGATGTTATAGCCTAACTTACATCATGTTTAACCTTAATTTAGAATAGGCCTAATACAAAAATAATTGGTAACTTCTAGCTAACGATCACCTGCTAGGTATTAACATGGCTATTAACGAGGCTTGTTGTCTTTTAGCTAACGTTAGCTAGCCCATTACATTTATTTACTAATTAAATAGCTTATACATTTAACTTACCGAAAAAAATTCAAAGATCGATTGGAAATGCCAGATCGGTTAGCACAATGTACTGCAGAACAACCCATTATGTCCGTGTGAAATTATATCAATTATAGAAATTTAGAGATTAAATGTAAAGTTCCAATCTCCTCAGTCCTCCGAAGATTCAGTGGCTCCTCGGCTCAGATAGCTGTCAATCGCAGCTGTGAATCACGACGTCACACCACCGTTTTTAGAGCATTAAATAACTAACTAAAAACAAACTCTTGAATTTACATTAGCGTGATACAAACTACAGTAAATGACAGAAACCAGCTTCGGAAAAAATATATTTGAAGGGTAATTTAATTGTTTAGTTGGTCTCGCGTCCCATTGAATAACATGGGGAGGGCGGGGTTTATGACCTATACTGGGACCACTCACCAGGGGGCGATCGAGACGTTTTGGCTTCACTTTTCAGGGCTTGTGCGGCACGCTTTGTAAGGATAGGTTATTTCAGGTAATTAAAACATTCGTAAAGGCGTCTTTTGAAATTGTACAACAGAGATCAACGCAAGATGGTTTTCTACACATTGGTAGAAATGTTTAATAATAGGCAACGTTGGTTAAAATGGGGTTATGGGGTTACCGGTATGCTGTCACTTCCGGGTGAAGATGTGCTGCATTCTCTTAATGAACAACTCGTGAAATCTGATTTTGTATTGCTGTATTATGCTCCTGTGTTTGTTAAATGTTGAACTGATTAATGGCGATATGGTGACAATAGCAAGCGTTTATATGTAAGCAGATGAGTTTATCGTTAATATATACAATTCTATGACGTGATGTCACGGCTGAGCCGCGAAAATTAACGAGAACGGCTGTTCTACCAGACATGATATAGCAATATATTTGGTTGCCAAGTGGCTACAAAAATCAGAACTAAATAGTTAAGTTTTATCCTGAATTTGTATCATTACAGCATGTATAGTTCTAACACAATTTGAATCTAACGTGAAGAACGATGACATGTAACCAATGACAAAGTTAAGAGGTGTGACTTGCTGGAGGAGCCCCGGCTGCGATGTGAAGACAGTAATTAAACCCCGCAGCATCCGCAAAAGACAGCTGGTGTTTCAAGCGTAGAGTATATCGTTTCTGTTGTAAGTACAAGTTATTTTATTTGAAGTAATTTATTTGAACTGTGATGCAACTTTTTAAGAATTTGTAAATCAATTTTACAATTGCGCAATCCATTCATTTTTAGCTGCCTTTCATATTGCCTGTTTAAATCTCCGGTTTAGGTTGAGCGGATTTGAACACCGACCGTGTTTGGTAAACACATTTTTGGACCTCCAAATCTTGGTAAGTAGACTTTTGACATTATTGTTAATCAGCTTTAATTACCTGTATACGCTTGGTGGTCAGACTGTGATCTTACACAACCTGAGCAGATACTTTGTGTAAGTTTAATTATTTACAGACATTTTTAGTCTTGTTCTAAAGTGTTATTAACAATTATGACTATGTATACTGACCCTTGGTACAACATTCTATATTCCAACAGATTGAGGACAGCCGGGTGATGAGACAAAGTACATTACCACAATGGGGTCAGTTACGGACACCCTTCCTTGTGGCTGCACAGCGTGAGGGGGTTTTTGTTTTCTTTCAGGCTTGAAAGCTGAAGGTAATACAGCCAACTCTTCAAAACTGTGCTGTATGTAAATGTATGTTTGAGTTAGAATATTCAAATCTGAAAAGTGGATTGTTATTTACACGTTAAACCAGAGAAATGGCGAAAGATAATGCTAACGACAGTCCAGACACGGAACAGCCAACAACCTCTACAAATAATCAATCGACCATACCCCAAAATACAAACGAACCAACCACTACTTTGTTACACAGCGATGCGCACAATAATCCTCAGATACAAGGCTTGTTAACCGAGCTTAGTAGCCCCCATTTTTCACACGATCTAGTTGACACTCCTTCGAGCTCTCTGATGCAAACTCAGTGCAGTGATGGCGATGTTAGAGTTATACAGCGTAATGCGTTTGACAATGTTGAATTACGACAGTTGATAAATTTACAAAATACTGGTGAAGTTGGTGATTTTGGCACATTCTACACAAGTATTATGGCAGGCTTGGATACTTTGATTGTTAGAGCCTCAGACTTTGTACAAGGGCCTGGTGATCGTCTGCAGATTGAGTTGATTGGTGAATCTCTGATAGATCCCGTACATGTGACCATGAGAGCGGATGAATATAATGAACGCACGTTTGGTAATTTACTTGAAAGTGTTATGCAGAGTAATGCCGAGATTATGATTGATGAATCACTAGAACTGGTGGTACAAATTGTCATAAACCGTGAGGGTGGTGCCCCGCGACGTAAACCTCAAACATTGTTGATAGATCAGATTATCAATAAAAAAAGAAGACATTTATATGTGGCTGTGAATAATGATTCTACGTGTTTTTCTGTTTGTTTGATGGGTATGTTGAACCCGCAGTACACATATCCTGAGGCCCTGGTTAGTGGTCGTGAGCTACATAAGGGGGCTGGTTTAGCTTTAGATGAATGTGTGTCATTCACAGATATTGTTCGGTTTGAAGAAATGACAGGGTGTAAAATTGTTGTCTTTCACCGAACACGGGATAGTCACTTTACCAAGTTTCAAAACAGCGAGGAAACCCACCCTAGAACTGTCTTTATGTACTTACACGATAACCATTTCTACGGTATCATGCATCTGAAGGGTTTTCTGGGTGTGTCTTATGTCTGTGACTGGTGCTATACCGGTTTCAACACACGTGGTGATCATGGTTGTAAACATAGCTGTAGTGTCTGTCTTCATGAAGATTGTCATACCCAACTCTGTAACAAAAAGCAGTGCCTTGACTGTAAACGGATATGTTATTCAGATTTTTGTTATAACCAGCATAAACGTTTGAAGCACCACAAAAGTGTGGATCGTTGGGTTAGCAGGTGTGACCAGAAGAAATACTGTGTCGATTGTGGTCGCTATTACAATGTCAGTATTACCAACTCTAAAGCACACAGGTGCATTGCTAACATGTGCCCCAATTGTAATGTGGATCTGGCTTTTGAAATGAATCATCAGTGTTTTATAAAACCCTCCAAGCCCGATGACCCCAGTGAGCGCTACATATTTTATGATTTTGAGACAATTGCCAATCCGGTGAATGGTGTACACACTGCAAATTTTGTGTGTGCAATAAGCTTTGATAACAAGACGTGGTGTTCAGCCGGAGATGGTTGTGTCACTGCTTTTTTTCAAAAGTTTAGGCAACCGAAATATAATGACTACACATTTATAGCACACAACTCTAAAGGTTTCGATGGTTACATCTTGATGCAGTACCTTGCTAACAATGGTATTGGCACGACACTTATTGCTAATGGTAGCAAGCTCATGATTTTTACAGACAGCACATTCAATCAGAGATACATTGATAGTCATTGCTTTCTACCTATGAAGCTGTCATCCTTGCCACGTGCTATGGGTTTTAAGGATTCGAAAAAAGGCTACTTTCCTTACAAATTTAACATCAAGGAGAATGAGAACTATGTTGGCCCCCATCCGGAACCGCATTACTATGGTGTGAATACCATGATGGCTAAAGAAAAAGATGAGTTTTTGCAATGGTATGCAACTGTTTCCGCAGACCCCTTTGTCATGCAGGATGAAATAAAGGCTTACTGCGTGAATGATGTGGTCATCTTGAGAGAGGGTTGTATGCGCTACAGACTCGAGTTCCTGGAGTGTGGTGGTGTTGACCCATTCCGGTCAATTACGATTGCTTCGGCTTGCATGAAAGTCTTTTGCAACAGATTCCTCACCAAGGACACCATTGCATTGGTCCCCTCAGACAACTACAACCGTTGTCAGAAGACATTCTCAAACAGCTCAATCCAGTGGCTTGAATATGTGGCCTCCGATGGGAATATATCAATACAGCACGCCCTGAACAGGGGTGAAGTGAAAATCGGTCCCTACTACGTTGATGGTTATGCTGAACGTGATGGTTTTAGCACGGCCTATGAATTTCTAGGTTGTTTCTGGCACGGTCACCCAAAGTGTCATTGTTCAACCAGCATCAATCCAATGACAAAGATTCAGAATGGGTTGATGCACCAGCAATGGTTGACAAAGCTAGAGGCTTTGAAAGAACAACACAACGTACATGTTCAATACATATGGGAGTGTGAGTGGAACCGGCTTAAAAACACATCCGCAAATGTCAAAGCTTTCTTGAAGACCTTTGGTTCTCCAGAGCGCCTTGACCCTCGGGATGCTCTTTTTGGTGGTCGTACTAATGCGATTCATCTGAAGTTTACGGCTCGAGAAGGGGAGACTATTCAGTATAACGATGTCTGTAGTCTTTACCCATTCTGCAACAAGACAAAGACTTATCCAATTGGGCATCCAGACATAATCTTTCGAGATTTCAAACCCCTAGACACTTACTTTGGTATTGTTAAGGCTACAGTGTGTCCACCGAAAGGCCTTTATCACCCCGTTTTACCACACAGGGTTGGTGGTAAGCTGTTCTTTCCATTGTGTAGATTATGTGCAGAGTCTGAAAACCAGGTAACTGATTGTTCACATACTGATTCAGAAAGATCTTTAACCGGTACCTGGGTTTCTATTGAGCTGGTTAAAGCTGTTGAGAAAGGTTATCGCATTGTGGAAATATTTGAAGTCTGGGATTTCACCAGGACATCAGATGATCTTTTTGCAGATTACATGAGAACATTCCTGAAGCACAAGCAGGAAGCTAGTGGATTCCCACCATCTGTGGTTGACGATGAGGCTAAAGACCGGTATATCCGTGAATATCATGAAAAGGAGGGTGTGCAGCTTGACAAGGAAAACATTGTTGTAAACAGTGCTAGGCGATCTTTAGCTAAATTGGCAATGAATAGTCTTTGGGGTAAGATGGGTGAGCGGACTAACCTTATGAACACAGTGTTAATTACAGATCCGGAGGAGTTTAGCCACTACCTTTTTTCCAGTGAAATAGATGTTGGTTATTTCTCGTTCATCTCAGACACTGTTGCGATGGTACAGTGGCGTTACACAAAACAGACACCAATCAAACCACGTAACGGCAACATTTTTATTGCCGCGTTCACAACCGCTTATGCTAGACTCGAGTTGTATTCACTCTTGGAAAAGTTGGATAGACGTGTACTCTACACAGACACTGATTCCGTGATCTTTGTCACACGCCATGGGGATTGGGTCCCCCCACTGGGTCCGTTCTTGGGTGATTTGACCGATGAGTTACCAGATGGTGACAGCATAGCACAATTTGTTAGTGGTGGGCCAAAGACATATGGTTACAAAACCGTTAAAGGTCTGACCTGTCTCAAAGCAAAAGGCATTACGCTCAACAGCTACAACACAACCATTGTTAATTTGGAGACGCTGACACGACTGGTTGACAACTTTGTACGGGGTGAGGGCGGTGATGATGATCATGTCCTTGCTAATGCAGACACAATTGCTAGAGATAAAAGAACATTCACGTTGAAAAACCGAGTAGTGTCTAAGCGTTTCAGAGTTGTGTACAACAAGCGTGTACTGCTCCCTGATTACAGCACAAGGCCTTATGGGTACTAAACCACAGTCTAGGATGGATAGCGGTTTTGACCCGCGACTGCAACACCCGTTCAGCTGTGTCATTAGTGGCCCCAGTAACTCTGGTAAAACATATTTTGTGAAGATGTTGTTGGATAATGCAGAGGTTGTATTCTCCAAAGAAATTCAAAATATCGTCTGGGTTTATTCATGTTGGCAACCGCTGTATGACGAACTGTTGAAAGTAAGGGAGATACATTTTATAGAAGGTCTAACAACATCGCTGTGTGATGACAATCTGCTACCGATTCAGAAAAACAACCTTTTAATCATTGACGATTTAATGAAAAGTACATCAGAGAGTTTGGAGATGGAGAGAGTTTTCACACAATATTCACACCACCGTATCCTGAGTGCAATTTACCTCGTCCAAAACATGTTTGTTAAAGGCAAATCTAGTAGAACTATTAACTTGAACACAAACTACCTCATCTTGTTTAAAAACCCCCGCGACAATCAGCAGATTAGTATTTTAGGCAGACAGATATACCCCGGTCTTTCTCGATTCTTCATGGAGAGTTTTAAAGATGCAACACATCCGCCTTTTGGTTATTTACTTATTGACTTTAAAGCTACAACACCAGAAGACTACCGTCTGAGAACAGGGTTATTTTCAGGGGATTGGCCTGTCGTGTATGTTCCTAAGAAAGTTTGATCATGTCTAAACGCATTCGTAGAAATTTACCACTTTTGAAAATGATATTTAAGGCACCGGCAAGTCAACGAAAAGTTATTTTAGAATCAGCATCCACCGACCTCATTCTATCACTCTGTGAAATAGCGCTTAATCTAAGGCGCGGTAATATACCCTTAACCGAGTCGCAGCTCCGAAAAGTAAAGAGACAAAAAGCCAAAATTATATACATGTCTAGAAAGAACACTTCAGTTGCACGGAAAAGAAAAACCATCAACCAATCTGGAGGTTTTCTACTGCCCTTACTAAGCGTTGCAGTTCCATTCTTAACCAGTCTAATTGCATCGAGACAGGGTTAAACAGCATGGAGCATGCTCAGAAAATGTTTCTGGTGCCACAACATCAGTTGGAAAAACTGCGAGAATACAAAACGACTAGCACCGATGTAAGACAATCTGTTGAGAATGATTTGGACTCATCGATTCGCAATATACTGTTGAAGCCTGATATGGATTTACATGAGAAAGCTAAAAGATACTCTGCCATTTTACAAAGATTTTTGACTGTTGTGCGCCAGGGGGATCTTGATACAAACACCCTGACTTTAAGTCTACCCGGGTCTGACCGGGGCTGCTGTAGTAAACGTGACTGAGAATAAGCAAACTGTTGACCGAAATGTTGACCTTGTTGATGAAATTTTGGATAATGTGCCTGTGACGCGTAGAAAGAATGTTGAATATATTCTTAATAGAATGCACAGGTCTAAAGATTTGACTTCATGGAATTCAAATGGTGAATTCGTTTTCAAAGGAGAGATAATCAAGGGCTCGCACCTATTGGATCTTGTTAAAAGTGTGACAGCTACCAATAAAATTGCTGACGATAGAAGACCGTTGGGGTGGGGTGTGTTTTTAGAGGCCGTGGCATGTCTCAACATGCCTTTTACAACTATTCCAAATGCGCATGTAAGATGTAAAATCAATTTGTATAAACAAAAGTCTGGTGACACAATGGATGATTTAGCCACACCACCAGCAACTGGTTTTCAAACAACCAAAGCTTTCTTTGAACCTCATACCACGGACCCCGCAAAATGGCTTCCATTTTAATGTGTTTTTATTTTATTTGTGATACATTGTATGTTTGTTTTATCTTGAATAAATGTATGAAAAATAATATGTAAACGTTGATGTGGTTTTACAAATGTTTTTATTTTTGAATAATAAATTCGACATACACGTTATTGGCTTTTCTATTTCTTCAACAACCATGGCACAAATTAAACGTTTCACAAGATTGAGCATGTTGTATGCAATTAAACATTTGCTTATCACGCTTACTCTGGTACATCTTAACTACAAACTTTGAGACTAGGGCATCATTTTCTCGTAAATCATCAGCATAAAAAGACATAAAATCTTTATAACTCAGACCTTTTGTCATTAGAAAGAGAAAGAACAAACAATGCTGTCCACACGTGGTTGAAACCAGGTCCTGTACTTGTTTTGAACTGTATTCCACATTCTCGCAGGTTTTCAGAAAGGCCTTGATTGACTTGGGAAAATATTTAAAATCCGGGGGGTTTCCAAAACTGTCATAAAACCTTCCAATGCCATCATCCGTTATGTAAATAGCCAGCCAGTGCTCCCCAGGTTGATTGCTTGGGTGTGTATTAACAATCATCATTGATGCAACATCTCGGACAGGCACCCTAGGTAGTTGGTCACTTGCCAGCACACCATAGAAATGGGTCCTAGATATAAATTGGTTCACCACACTGGTCAACTCTGCGGTATTCATTTCCACACAGTTCTCCTAATAGTAGTCAACCATGACTTGTCGCCGGTTTGACACTTCGATAATGGAGTCAAAGATTGAATAAACAACTAAACTAATTGTGTGGGGTAGTGGTTGTCTGAACCTCATCTCAAGTCGTACATTCCCTGACTTGATCAAGGATATGTGCTGACCACATTCCTCGTCTGGCGCGCAGTTGAATGCATAAAGGGCATAGCCGTGTAAGAAGTCCGACCTGTCAATAGCCAAGGCTTGGTCCTTTAGGTGTTTTCCTGAAGCTAAGGCCAATTGGTAAAATTCACGCACTGCTGACCCTGTTGTGTAATTTGGTTGGAATGGTTTGCTAGGAAATTGCTGCCCATCTACATACATAGCCATAAACTCCAAATTATAATGTTTGAAATTAAATGGATTCTTTGTGTAACTTCCGGTAAAAGTGTCATTGTCCACCAATCCTATTACAATACATTTTGGCAGAGGTCCTAAAAATAGGTTTTCCTGGTTACAAACACGACCCCCAGCCGGTAAACTAAATGTCTTCATACACACTCTTTCAATTGGGTACTTGGCATTGGTTGAGAGTAGCGCTTGAGCGTGTCCAAGTTTCACGGCTGGCGAAACAGACACTTTCTTGACAAATAGTGATGCTGATAGTATATGCAAACGATAACGCACATCCCGACCCCCATAAGGCAGAACTCATCTTTACCGCGCACCATCCTAACCTTTATGTCAACGCCGTTTAACATAAGTTTCTCTTGAAAGAAGATATCGCTATGAACAGGGCCGATCATTTCAAATGTTGTGCTATCCGCCGAATAGGCTGCCCTTTTCGTAAGTCCATCGTTCTCGCCTGCAGGGTCCGTAACATCCATGTGACCTGCGGCATCCTTGTAAAACAACCCAGCTGAAAACTGTGTCTTTAATGTATCACATCCATAATTCAGAATGCTCTCTATAACGGCTCTGTAGGGGTGTGTTGCTACTCTGGCTAATTAAACAATCACCCAAGGAGACATCCACTTGTGAAAATAGGGTGGCTATCGGATAGTTGATAACCCCAACACGTGCTCCGGCATCAATATTAGTTCCGTCCGGTTTAGTGATTTTTACACGTAGGTACAGCAAAGTATTGTTTAGATCAACGTAGTCTTCGCCATTCCCGGCAATAAAGAACTCCAGAGGGGCTGCGTCTGATATTGCTGATAGGGTCGGTATTTCAATGTATGTATTTTTCTCGATAGATGTCTGTGTGAATGGAACTGTGAATAAATCCAACTCTGTTTTCATACATTCACCAGACATACGGTGTAGGAGTGCCATCTCTCTAAAATATATTCTTAATCAGATTTGTCGTGTTCCCTTTGAGCGTCCTCCGGGGGGTATGTCCTCTTTTAACCTTGGCTCTTGTTTTTGTCTCATTCTTGCGTTTTTTACTCTTGGGTAGGCTCCGCCTACCAGGTGGTCTCTTTCTAACACCTCGAGACATAACCATTAATCCAGAACCATCCTGCTGTTTTGTTTGTCGTGACATAACACTGTTGACAACATCGCCGACTATATTCCTAGCCGCACTCTTCAGATGTGGTTTTGCTATGGAGAACCCGCGCTTCAACAAAGGTATTGCCATCCGGAAAAGCCCTCGGAAAAGGCCCCCTAGACCGGCCCCATACATTGCTGAGCTACCATGGTACCCTGGTAAACCGTTACCGGCCTGTGTTGTGTAGCATTCAACATACCTTTGAGGATCATCATAGAGCTTCTGCATCTGTATCTTAAACTCTAAAAGATTGTTTGACGGATCTGAAGTGTAATTTTGCAATCACCTTCCCCACTACAAATGAAACCAGCTGGTTTTGATCAGATTTTACTTCAATACAGATCTCATCAAATTGTCTCTTACTAAGAGGTACGTAGTGTGGCTTGTCGTACGTCACTGTGACAACTTCATTCTTTCTCCCTGTAATATGTACAGTTCGCAGCAGTGGGACATGACTGTCACCAACACATTGATAATCAATTATATCTGTGTAGATGTATAGGGTGTTAAACCCTGCCAGAATATCTGTGGGGTATGTTCCGTACCATGTGGCGGACCACCGCTCGCTTGGTTTTAACCCCAATATCTGTTCCAGTTTTGCGCTAAATTTCAAACTAAACTGGGGCTCACCTTTTAGAAACACTCTATTTTTAAATTCATCGTACCCCACCGATAAACCATGTGTTTTTATATGACTGTTGAGCTCTATCACTAGTTTTAATATGCTGCTGTAATAACCGGTGTCGAGTTCATATTTCCAAGTTTTGTCGTTTTTCAAGTCAAGTAGTTCAAATGCGTTTTCGCCCCGTGTAAAAGTTTTCCACGTATGCGGGTATTGGAACTCTATCAAAGATACTTCCCAATCGCCTTTCAAATCTATACCTTTGGCAAATTTAGTGGTATAGCATGAACTCGTGTTGCTTGGATAGACATGTCTCGATGAGTTACTGGGCAGCGTTATGTAGAAGCCACCGTCACCCATGCTGATCGCAGTCAATGTAAATGACGTGATCCTGTAAACCCTGGAGTTTTATCCAGTTTCTAGGTCAACCACCTGTTCCGATGGTATCCAGCTGTTGAATTTCTCAGGCCAACCAAGCCACTTCACAAGACACATTTTCCTCCCTTTCTGTACTTTCTCATTCAAAACTGCTTCCACTTTAAAAGTTTTATCCTTGGCCACGATTATTTTCAGCAATTCCTGTTCATAAAAGGTCCCAACTATCACATCACCATCGTAATCTTTTATTCTATATACAGGAGGTACCCGAGGAATGCATTCTGTTATTGTAAAATATTCATCTGTGTACCCTTTTTCATAGCCTTTTGTAAACGCACCTCTCAGCTTTGAGAGTCTCACAGTATCCCCAACCTGGAACTTGTAGCTTTGATTACCATTTCTCGTTAATGTTGTGCCATACAGGTTCTTGAGAACTAATCTAACATTTTCTTCACAAACGTCAGCAGGCTTCATCTTAATAGACCGATGGTAGCTATGGTTGTACCCACGAACTAAATCTTGAATAACCTCAACATAGCGGTGGGTGTTGGCTGCTGTCAGATACCTCCACATTCGTGATTTAATTGTTTTATTAAACCTCTCAACGATACTTGCTTTCACATCATTTCCTGTAGCAAAATGTTTTATGTTGTACTTCTTCATCAACATTTCAAAATGTGTCCGTTTGGACTTTTTGTGGTGTTCTTCCTTCTTTTAATATGTCTTCAAATGCTCGCTTTACCTCTATAGCGCTTTTATTTCTCAGCACGCGAATCCATGCGTATTTGCTTAATACATCTATGCATGTTAACATAAATTTCATGTCATTGTTTTCCACGCTGTAAGCACTCATGTCAACCAAATCCAGCTGAAATTGTGAATTTATATCATGAACAATAACTCTATTTCTTTTAAAATGTATAGCTACAGGCCTGTGTAGCGTGTATGCATCCTGGGCGAGCAGCCAGTCATCGGCCTCACCATTTTTGAGGATCTCCCCGGTTTTTTCCAAGTATGCTCTTTTCAAACCCTCTCTACCCACATAAGCACCAGGGTTTGCTGGGTCATAGTAAATACTTTTCATAACCTGTTCAGACATCGTAGAGTGTTCGAGCAATAATGAGAATTAATACATGTTCAACAATGTTTTATTTGAGTTTTCGAAATTACACAACCAATATATTCAGAAAAGTTACACAAACATTCAGATTTCTCATAGTCTTTGTTTATATACATGTTAACATGAGAACTGAAGCTACCCTGGCCTTAGACAACAGACTCTTTGCTTTCATCATACCATGACCCCGCTGCGTCGCATACAACATCCTCATTAAATTTGTCCATGTACTCATCCCTGTTCTCACTCAGTCTCTGTGTGATGTTCGGCTCCAACTTGAGCTCGTGCAGAAAGTTCTCAGCGGCCTCGTGAACATCAGTCATCGGTGTGTGAAAACCAGATGCGTTCAAAGCCTTGACCAACATATGTTTCAGTCGCGGTGTTAAAACTGTCGCCACAATGTCATCATAATGGGCCTCAAAAAAATACTCAGGCGGTTCGAGACATGAATGTCTTGTCTGGCTCGGGTGGTCCACTTCGCATCCGATGCATGCTTTGTGTAGAATAGCCCCAACAACGTTTTCCAGAATCATACCCATTGTTGCTTTGATGATCATTTGAAAGGTATGACAGGTTAAGAGGACCTAGTTGATCACCAACCCTGTCAATCCAATGGTAGTTTCTTGTTGGGTATGCCGGTGGAATCGAGCTGTCTGTGTTGGGGGTTCCGGAGAAGGCTTCAGCGTTGTCATCCCAGGCATCACACAGCCAGTCCTCAGCCTTGGGTTCTTCAATCACCGCTTGGTTGTAATCTTGAGACATGTTTCGTAAAATCTTCCGACTGCTTGAATGTCACCGGCGGTCTGTCGGTTTTTATGCTGTGCTGATGAAGGTGTTGGCTTAAGGCGGGGCTTCGGGGTCTTAAGTCAGTCGATCAGTCCGCAGTCACAAACTAACCCACTGATATTTTACGGAAATAACTCCAATCTGACAGAGTCATACTCTTTCAGCCCCTCGACAACTTTAAACAGTACATCTACTGTATTATGTGGGCCTTGTTTTGCCCCCAAATAAAACACTTTTCGAAAGGTGGCCCATAAACTGGCATTAAAAACCATTTGATCAGTCACACCAGCCTTAAACACTTGGCCTTCGGGTAATTCATAAAATGCAACCTCTGGTTGCTCTGGGTTGAAGATGTATCCCCCGATCCGACCATCGTCCAATTTCCACTCCTGTGCCACCATATCCGGGTGTAATTGATGGATTCGGGTTAAACTCTGCATCGGTTTCTTCGGGGCTGGCATGTTGATTGCATCTCTGCGGTCCATTTGCAATTTCTTACCAAATCGCTGAGCTGCGTTTAAGCTGTTAGCTTTCACCGGTGTTTCACCCAAAACATTGATAGCAGCACAATCCTCCATGTTTTGTAATGTGTAGGTAAGTTCGCTCAGGCAAGACTGAATGACCAACCCCGATGTCAGCGTGATTTAAATACACATACCACGCCCGTCAACCCATATAACATGAAAGGTTAACAAACACCATTTGTATGCCAGCTGTTGCAACACTTGTCAGAAGATAAAACACCAGGGTTTTATATTTGTCGAACACCATTTGCTGTACACCAAACAACTTACCGCTGACACAACACTTATTTACTGCCTGGGAATTTAACATTCCGGAACCCTAAGCCCCATTTGTTAATCATCAAACATAGCCCACCTGCTATAACACTAGTCTGGTTTGCTAATCAGACGTTGTAAAACATCAAACACTGGCACATCAATGTAATCATAAATCACAAAGTCACCGGACATGCATACGTCACTCCTGAAGTCCCACCCTAACATACGTAATACCGGAAGTCCCACCCTAACATACGTCATACCGGAAGTCCCACCCTAACATACGTCATACCGGAAGTCCCACCCTAACATACGTCATACCGGAAGTCCCACCCATGCAAACCGGATGTCCCGCCCACCTGTCACATCAATATGGAAGTCCCGCCCCCCAGGGCCATAAATCACCATTCTGACACAATATAACCTACACTAACTACTCTAATCAGTTTTTTTTAAAGGATGGTCTATGCACTCCTTACAAGTTTTATAAAACTATTAAATGTGCAGTCTGCACAGTGCAGAAATGTTTTAGGACTTGTTAGCCAAACTTCTACACCAGAATTTGATCATTTTATTTTGGGTAGAATGGAAGTAATACTAAGATCTAAGATCTTTGTCTATTTACAGACACAAAAAGTTTTGTGATGTTTTTGTATGTTGAAGATGGCTATGCTTAGGGTAATGGATAATAAAGTAATGATAAGTAATGTTTATAAAGTAAAATGATTGGCTACAGTTGACAGATTAATGTATTTTTTAGGAAAGGTGAATTTTTTTTAGCTACTGGGGTAATATGTCCCCCACCCCCATGGTGTTATTTGCCCCCTGGGGAATCTTATCTCAATAGAATAAAATGCCTTGGGTTTTAAAGATTCAGAAAAAAAGAGATTCAGAAAAAAAGTTTTTAATAGTTGGCTGGGAAGGTGTGATGACACAGAGGCATTGTGTGGTTGATTAACATTAGTGGCAGCCAGAGGAGGTGTTGAAAGAAATAATGGTGACATACATATTTATTTTTTTAGAGTTACATCCAGGGGTGTAGCGTCTTACCCGGTGGGTGTTTTGCCCCATGTTACCCTACTGAGTAAAGCTGCAGTGTGTTATTGATCTAAATTGTCAGGTATTTTGGGTGAGCTTACTGTGTGGTAGCGTAGACTCAAGTCTAGCATGAAGACAAAGTGTGATAATGTGTTTGAGGGAATGGCTAAACGGGGAAACCCAACGAATCATCCCAGGGACGTCGCTAGGCCTATTTTAGGGGGGCTTTAGTCTGTAAAATCTCTGTGATTTCTTTTTTACGCCAACCTTTCCATCACATCTAAACATCTTACAAATTGTATAGAAATTGTATATAATCATATTCATTTGCCAGCATGTTCAGTTGAGTTTGACTTAACTCGCTCATCTGAAGTGAGCTGTCTTCTGTAAATATTAGCCAACTTTCTAGTGGTCCGGGGAATTAAATCCTCTCAAGTTCAAAATGTATTAGCACTGGAAAGCAATGGTATGTTTTGCTAATCAAAATTTAGATAGAATTTAAGTCATATTTGATCAGTGTCTAACACAAACTAAGCGATAGGTAAACTTTTTGCCAACCTTGACCAGAAATAACCACATTTTGATTTTACACCCATTGTTACTCTAAAAATACATTATTAAAAGATGTTTTGGGGACTATACCCAGACCCCCCCAAAAAGCTTAGCCCCACCATCCATCATTTTCTAGTGACGTCTCTGCTTCATACGTACTCAAATTACCTGGGGTAGTAATTCCTACTGTCCTAATGTTCTGCCAAATTAGGGTAACTTGGGGGAAAACACCCAGCTTAAAGGAACTCTGTATTTTTGGACCAAAAAAAGCAATTATTGGTCTGATTTTTGCATGAACATATTGATTAGAGTCAGACAAATACATTTGGAAAAAATAATTGGGCAGAATTTTTCTATTTCATTGCAACTTAATCAAATGCCAAACTATGTAAATGGGGCATTTTAACCAACTGCTGGGGCAAAATGTCCCTCCCGATGGGGTAAAATGCTCCCTTTGTGTAATGAACACTGAGACCGGGGTTGTGTGGTTCCAATTGCAGAAACGCAACTGTCGATTTATTGATGTACAGGGGAGCAGGCAGGAGCAAAAACAGTAGAGCAGTACAGGCAGGGGTAGACAGTAGGAGAACCCAGGGACAGGCAGGCAGGTCAGGACGCAGGTTTCTGGATAACGAGAAAGGACGGGAACAGGAAGGGAGAGAACAACAGGCTGGGAGTCAAACGGCAAAGGCAATGAGCAATACAAAGGCTTGGCAGGTCCACTACGAACAATACCTCACAACTGAGTGGAGGCAGAGAACAGGCTAAATAGAAAGGCCAACAGGGCACAGGTCTTCAGTTTTCTGGTGATTGGGATCTGGATTGCTGGGTGCGTTCATGCGTATCGGGAAGTGAGAGCGTAACGGTGGCAGGTGAGGAGCGTGACGGGGAGGAGCTGGATGCGGAACGATGCGCGAACCTCACACTTTGTTTATTTTTTACCCCCAATTAAGATTTATTCCAAATTTAGGTGTCAAAATCATTCTATCAATGTAATCTATACCATTGAAAATAATTCAATCATGATAGCAGTATTTAGGTGAGTTAACAAAACCAATTTAAACCATATATTGCACATTCCAATATCCAAAGGCAAAAAGCTATGTATAACATTTATTACAATTTCAAATACATTTTGATGACTATTTTTTTTAATGTTTTGTTAACTGTGCAAAAATATTAAGTTAAAAACACAAAAACAATAACATTGAGCATCAATTGGAATTCAATATCAGTGCCAGTTATATTACATGTTATATATATGCTCAGTAAACTAGCTATTGAACTAAAAACTACTAATATGAGGCTATATCTGGAACTTTTGTTATATTTCAGCAAATTTGTTGTTATAATTTTGTTTTATTTTACCAATAAATTCTCAGGGGATAAAATCCCCCTGGGGTATTTTGCCCCAAAATAGAGGGAGCCTTTAGCCCCAAACACGATCACCACAAAATAAACAGGATTGCTATAATCATTATTTTCTCTGAACAAGTGGATTACGTAGACCTATTGACATGAAAAATCAGTTTAGAGGTCTAACTTCATCACGTCACGTGACAATGTTTTCTCAATTATAGAAACTTATATCAAAATCTTTTTGTGGAATTTCTTGATCAGTTAAGATGGTTCAACAACATTCTCTAGATGAACAAGAATAGTAGCAACCAAGGAATGTGTGGAAATAAAATTTGCCGTCATTTGGTGGTTTGGGGGAGAATTACGGGGGGCGGTTAAACCCAAGCCACCCTACTGGTATAAAAAAAAAAGGCAGAATTGGAGGCACTCCGCTCCAAATATTACTGGGCCTACGGTAGACTCAAACAAGACGTAATCAACGTTTCCACTGACGAACACAGCATTTGCAACCACATCTTGACGGAAAAATACTACAAACATCAAAACACATTTGAAACGCGTTTGAGGCTGCTCACAGTCTAAATCAGTGATGTGGTGCCTGGAGAAGTGGGTGTACCATAACTTAGATAGTTGGGTGTACTCAACTATCTAAACGTTTTTGAATCTACTTCCCTTGTTCTTAAATTTCCATCCACGCCAATTAAATTACTCCAGCGATAACGCGAGTGCAGTACGCATTTCGTACTGGCTTATTACATTGACATTTCACGCTAATCCATACTGTGCACAACATTGCGCTTAACATTTTAATAAATAGCTATAGTTGTAGTTGTAAACTAAACATTCGGGTATGTTCCATCAGCCTTATTTTTGTGTATAGTTGCCATATTTTGACACGTATGTTCTATGAGGTAAAAATGAGACCAATCCTCCTTGCAATTGTTAGCAAGTGAGTGTTAAAATATAAATGCATAGTATAGCTTCCTCCATTCGAATAGTACGTGTCCACCACCACCCTTCGTAAACTTTCCCTCCACCCATTTCCCCGCCTTGTTATATTCACCAAGTAATACATATTTTTCTCAAAGACATAGGTGTCCTAATGTAAATGAATCGGCACCTGTAACGGCTACATTAAGTTATTTCACACAGAGGGGGCAACACCAACTACTGAAGCTTGGTATGTACATATTTTTCGACACTATGCAATTTCATTACGGTTTTTGATTAAATAAGTGTAATCGTTCAGTGTCATTTGCTAAGTTACGTTACCTTTATCTGTCAATACTGTTGAAATGAAAATGACATATCCATTTATACAAATACATACAGTGGGGAGAACAAGTATTTGATAACCTGCAAAATCGTCAGTGTTTCTCCCTTACAAAGCATGTAGAAGTCTGTCATTTCTATCATAGGTATTCTTCAACTGTGAGTAACAGAATCTAAAACAAAAATCCAGAAAATCACATTATGATTTTTTTGTAATTAAGTTGCATTTTATTGCATGACATAAGTATTTGATACATCAGAAAAGCAGAACTTAATATTTGGTACAGAAACCTTTGTTTGCAATTACAGAAATCATACGTTTCCTGTAGTTATTGACCAGGTTTACACACACTGCAGCAGGGATTTTGGCCCACTCCTCCATACAGACCTTTTTCAGATCCTTCAGGTTTCGGGGCTGTCACTGGGCAATATGGACTTTCAGCTCCCTCCAAAGATTTTCTATTGGGTTCAGGTCTGGAGACTGGCCAGGGCACTCCAGGACCTTGAGATGCTTCTTACGGAGACACTCCTTAGTTGCCCTGTCTGTGTGGTTCGGGTCGTTGTCATGCTGGAAGACCCAGCCAGGACCCATCTTCAATGCTCTTACTGAGGGAAGGAGGTTGTTGGCCAAGATCTCGCAATACATGGCCCCATCCATCATCCCCTCAATACGGTGCAGTCGTCCTGTCCCCTTTGCAGAAAAGCATCCCTAAAGAATGATGTTTCCACCTCCATGCTTCACAGTTGGGATGGTGATCTTAGGGTTGTACTCATCCTTCTTCTTCTTCCAAAGACTGCGAGTGGAGTTTAGACCAAAAAGCTCTATTTTTGTCTCATCAGACCACATGACCTTCTCCCATTCCTCCTCTGGATCATCCAGATGGTCATTGGCAAACTTCAGACGGGCCTGGACATGCGCTGGCTTGAGCAGGGGGACCTTGCGTGCACTGCAGGATTTTAATCCATGACGGCGTAGTGTGTTACTAATGGTTTTCTTTGAGACTGTGGTCCCAGCTCTCTTCTGGTCATTGACCAGGTCCTGCCGTGTAGTTCTGGGCTGATCCCTCACCTTCCTCATGATCATTGATGCCCCACAAGGTGAGATCTTGCATGGAGCCCCAGACCGAGGGAGATTGACCATCATCTTGAACTTCTTCCATTTTCTAATAATTGCGCCAACAGTTGTTGCCTTCTCACCAAGCTGCTTGCCTATTGTCCTGTAGCCCATCCCAGCCTTGTGCAGGTCTACAATTTTATCCCTGATGTCCTTACACAGCTCTCTGGTCTTGGCCATTGTGGCAAGATGGCATCTGTTTGATTGAGTGTGTGGACAGTTGTCTTTTATACAGGTAACGAGTTCAAACAGGTGCAGTTAATACAGGTAATGAGTGGAGAACAGGAGGGCTTCTTAAAGAAAAACTAACAGGTCTGTGAGAGCCGGAATTCTTACTGGTTGGTAGGTGATAAAATACATTATTTAAAAATCATACAATGTGATTTTCTGGATTTTTTATTTTAGATTCCGTCTCTCACAGTTGAAGTGTACCTATGATAAAAATTACAGACCTCTACATGCTTTGTAAATAAGAAAACCTGCAAAATCGGCACTGTATCAAATACTTGTTCTCCCCACTGTATATATACAGCTCTGGAAAAAATTAAGAGACCACTGCACCCTTTTCTTTCCTTTCCAAAAAAGTCAAAAAGGAAGATTTTGAGTTAGGAACAAAACAGTTAAAATCAAGAGACCACTGCAAACTGAAAGCTTCTGTTCCTCACTCAAAACGTTATATGTATATACACACTACATATATATATAATACCAAATCTAAGTCAACACTATTAGTTGTATTATAATTAATAATAATGTATTACATTTATAGAGTGAATTTAATATAATAAATAATATATTTTAAAATATATAAAGACAAATTTAAAATATCATGTAAGGTCAAGAAAAACACAGTTATCAACAAAAAGCATTCCTATACAAAAATTGCTTCAGGCCTGTTTTAAATGAGCACATAGTCTGTGGTGACTTGGTTCGGGAGGGCATTCCAGAGGCTAGGAGCGATCGAGGTATAAGCCCTATCCCCCAAGCAGAAGAGCTTGGTCCTGGGGAGGTGGAGGAGCAGGCTATCACTTGACCTGAATGTGCGGGTGGGGTTAATGCTGTTGAGTAAACACATTCACTCAACAAGTATTACAAGTACTTACATATTACAATTTTTTACATTCTATACACATATATTTTGCATTGTCAAGCCGGAACCTGCAAATAGGGCTTCATGAAACACATTTGATTGTTTTGTGACCTCAGTAAAAACCTTGAATTTGTGTTGCCTTCCTGAAGTTAATGCATATACAGGCTTTCAGTTTTGAAAATGACTGAAGTTAACGCAAGTTCCGACATTAATTTACAGCACGCAAATACATCCTTATAGTGATCTCAAAGTATTGAGTTCAAAGAAAGCAAGAGAGACCCTCTACTTAAACCTGAATGCGTCACGGACGCTTTCTTGCGAATCGAGTACGACGCCCGTTTGGTGGCAAAACGTTCTTGAACATTTCTACAAAATGGTATATTAGAGACGATATGGCTCACATTCTAAACGTGTAAGACGGATGTTTGTTCTTTATAGCATAGGCTATTTTATGTTTTAAGGTTTTAAAATGAAGTCGCCGAAAGACGAGCATTGTAGGGGTCTGGTCTTGCTGCTGTATGGGGTGGAGACAATCCTCAAATTTGCGGAAGTGTTTGTCTAAGCTTTATACTGGAACGGAACAAAGAGAGCAACACATTGTAGTCAAAGTTTTAAACAAGAACTGAACAAATACAGGAAACATTTTGTATTTGAATATACGGTACACAAGTTTGCCAAGTCAGTTGGTGGTTTCTAAAGTGACACGTGAGTCCCTTTATACTTTTGCTTTGTCTACTAATTCAGGTTTATGTAAACCTTTATTACAGCTTAGGAGAGGCTGTTTTCCGTCGGTATTTTATGTAGCCAAACCTACTTGTAACCTCCAACGATTAAATCCTCAATGTGATCCTGCATGTCTTTAAAGTTGTCTGCTACACTTTCGCTTTCGCTCTATGCTAGTTTACTACTTGATACAATAATACAACAGGATATAGGCTACGTCTTTGCGATCCCTTTCAATTGTCTTTTTTTCGTAAAATCTTTTAATTTCAGTCACATAATGTCTACCAGTGAAGTATACAGTGCAACTACGGTTCCAGAGGCCAAATCCAAGTGGTTTATTGTACCAACAGAGAATTTGGATAAATTCAGGTGTTTGTTAAAGGTGGCCCAAGTGGTAAGTTATGTCCTTATCACAGTATTATGATAATGTTTATGTTATGCCTTTTTGTTTTATACATGTAATCCTGTGTTGGGAAGCATTTTGATCCAGTTATTTAAAACTACTTTAGATAAGGGGACGACAAACTGTATATTCAGATGGCACTGGCAGTATATAGGCTATTTATGTTTTTGGGAGTAGATCAGCCATGAGATGAATTTGATTCCAGAATTCTGCCGCAACTGGACAGTACCAGAACAGATGGAACACTGATTCTATTTAATTGTGAAAAAGACACACAATGCTATCTGTTCAGTTCCACATATATTGAGCATTTATTTTGTTGCAAGAATTTTCTGTAGTAGTTTAAACTGGAAGGAATGTATAAGCATCAGAAGTTTTTTATTTAATTCCATACACCCAATGGCATGGAAGTGAGACACCATGAACTGGATCACAACTATCCTGAATGCCACATGGAAATGACACGTATTACAGGTTATACTAGTGATTTTTAATTTGCCATACTGGATATTTCAGTCCTCTTTTGGTGTTTTAATTTCTGCTTCCACTCTTGTGGCAGGTCTGCAATGATCTGATTATACTTTTGAAGTGAACATGACTCTCCATATACCTCAATGAGTTGCTTGTAAGGAAACGTTACAGTCTGTACTAATTATGTCTTTAACAATCATGATACCTTCCTTATACATTTGATAGATGTAGAACAGAAGCTGTGTATGGTGGCTATAGGAAATAGTTTGCTAGTGCCAGTTTGAATTCAGACAATTCCGCCAGCTGTTTTGTCAGTGTAAACTTTGAATATTCAATGCTACTGTGGCAGAATACTGAATGTAGTTTGAACTGTTTTTGAGTAGTTTTCCGCTTGTAATGCAGGTTTGTGATAGCTGTACGTACAGTTTCCATTCATGAATTTGGACGATAAAGCTAATTACAGACTGGGACAGAGCTGAATAATGGATTTTTTTTTTAAATTACTGCCTCCTTTAACTTATAGAAAATTATGAATTTTGGACAAATTATCCCTTTAATGTATCTGAGTTTAGCCATTATTTGCTGGAATATCTGATCTGGGTCTTCTGGAGGATAGAACTGTAAATGTCCCCCTTCATTAAAAAAGTTAGATGATTTAATCCGTGTTTTATGTTTAAAATGTCTCGTTTTAATTTGTATCATGGCAAAGAGCCCCCTTTTATACATTGGATTAGCCTCTCTTGAAAACCATCTTGGTTTTCGATATACTTTCAGTATAATGGAAGCTTTCAGAGATTGATTTAAAGCCCTGATATTTAATAATTTTACTCTTCCCAACTCATATTCGTGGTATAAGTATCCCTGTTTTACTTTATCTGGTTTACTGTTTCAAATAAACCTCAAATACCTTGAAAAAAGTAATGCGGGAAAAGAAGTTGACTACATTTGTGAATTGTAGGATCACCAAGGTGTTAACTAAGGCAACTTTACTGTAAATAGTTAGATGCAGTCCTATCCCTCTTCTTTGCGCATTGTCCTATCAAAGTTACTAGAGGCGAGATCTGTCAACTTTGGTTTGTATACACCGATCAGCCATAACATTGTGACCACCTGACTAATATTGTGTAGGTCCCACTTTTGCTACCAAAACAGCCCTGACCCGTTGAGGCATGGACTCCACTAGACCTCTGAAGGTGTGCTGTGGTATCTGGTACCAAGAGGTTTGCAGCAGGTCCTTTAAGTCCTGTAAGTTGTGAGGTAGGGCCTCCATGGATCGGATCTATTTGTCCAGCACATCCCACAGATGCTCGATTGGATTGAGATCTGGTGAATGTTCCTCAAACCATTACTGAACCGTTTTTGCTTTGTGGCAGGGCACATTATCCTGCTGAAAGAGGCCAATGCCCTCAGGGAATACCGTTGCCATGAAAGGGTGCACGTGGTCTGCAACAATGCTCAGGTACAGTGGATATAAAAAGTCTACACTCCCTTGTGAAAATGCCAGGTTTTTGTGATGTAAAAAAATAAGACGAAGATAAATCATGTCAGATCTTTTTCCACTTTTAATATGACCTATAATGTGAACAATTCAATTGAAAAACAAACTGAAATCTTCGAGGGGGGAAAATAAAAACCTTACAGTAACTTGGTTCATCTTCAGAAAGCTGAAGATGAAGTTCACCTTTCAGCATGACAATGACCCAAAGCACACATCCAAATCCACATCCAAGCATGGCTTCACCAGAAGAATATTAATGTTTTGGACTCCTACCCAAAAAGACTGAGTGCTGTAATAAAATCAAACGGTGCTTCAACAAAGTATTAGTTTAAGGGTGTGCACACTTATGCAACTAGGTTATTGTGAGTTTTTTTAAAACATTTTTTCCCTCAAAGATTTCAGTTTGTTTTTCAGTTGAATTGTTCACTTTATAGGTCACATTAAAGGTGGAAAAGGTTCTGACATGATTTATCTTTGTCTCATTATTTTACATCACAAGAACCTGGGGTGTGTAGACTTTTTATATCCACTGTAGGTGGTACGTGTCAAAGTAACATCCACATGAATGGCAGGACCCAAGGTTTCCCAGCAGAACATTGCCCAAAGCATCACACTCCCTCTGCCGGCTTGCCTCCTTCCCATAGTGCATCCTGGTGCCATGTGTTCTCCAGGAAAGTGACGCGCACACACACCCAGCCATCCATTGTAGGCACTTTCGTCAGTGGACAGGGGTCAGCATGGGCACCCTGACTGGTCTGCGGCTACGCAGCCCCATACGCAACAAACTGCGATGCACAGTGTGTTCTAACACCTTTCTATCAGTACCAGCATTAACCTTTTCATCAATTTGAGCGACAGTAGCTCGTCTGTTGGATCGGACCACACGGGCCAGCCTTCAGTCCCCCCGTGCATCAATGAGCCTTGGCCCTGTCCATGACCCTGTCGCTGGTTCACTGTTTTTCCTTCCTTGGAACACTTTTAATAAGTACTGACCACTGCAGATCGGAAACACCCTATAGTGTCTGCAGTTTTTGAGCTCTGACCCAGTCGTCTAGTCATCACAAATAGGCCCTTGTCAACGCTGCTCAGATCCTTACGCTTGCCCATTTTCCCTTCTGTTAACACATCAACTGTTATTCACTTCACTGGTCAGTGGTCATAATGTTATGGCTGATCGGGGTATGCATGTATACCAAGTTAACCATCAGTTCATTTGACAGGGAGACCACATGGCAATTTAAAGCTTTTATTTTTAATGATTCAATATGTCATATATTATTGGGTGACACTATATCATAATTGTGTTTTAGTCCCGACAGATTGGAAATGTTATCTAAGTCCTCAATGAGACAGCACAGTGATTTCATCTTTGGACTTTTGAGCAGTGCCTTCGTTAGGCCTGGGAATACGGGGCTATAGCCCTGGATCTTTTATCAATTGCCCCGGATCTCAAATTGACCAAAAATAATAATAATAAAAAAATAGCCCCTGATCTATTCATCTGTAATTCCGGTCGCGCATTATGACAATGTAGACGTGTAGGCCGCTAGCGTGTACATGGGATACATTGCGTGTACATTCAAAACCCTGTAGTTTCTGTCCCGGGAGGGTGGGTGGGCTAAGCCCCGAATGTATTGTGATCCTGGCGACTTCTCTGCTTTTGGGAAAACCTGAGTCATATGCACAAATGGAGACCTCTGTTTTTATCCCCTGTATTTCTAAACCTTTGATTTTATTATTTGATCTGTTTTTAATTGCTGGTATCTCAATGGCTCCATAATCATGTAGCTAGTATTTCAAGATATTGTATCTAGTAGTCTTCAAATGTATTCTTTAAGCTCCAGAAAATGAAAATGAAAGTTTAACAAGTTTGTAGATTAAATACTATAATCAGCATTATGTCCTTTCTCCTATGCTTGGTATATCTGCCAGCAGCACTAACGAGGATGTCACAGTCATATGACAAATCTATAAAAAAAATTGTTTGCACTTTATATGGATTCTACACACCCTGGTGAGTATTTCTCAAATGTCATGTTCCACCTTACGTAGTCTTGTTTTTTGTTGAACCGAAATATAAATGTAAATACATTTTGGAGTTAGCGCTGCCAGCATAATATCCTACCTCTAGCACATTGGTAATGCCTGGTTGTCTGCAGCAAATACATCTAGAACCAGCATGTTTACAAATGTGACCATTTTAACTGTTGTGTGTTTGAATGTGACACGCAAGAACTGGGCTGTTTATCCCACAGCATGAACCCATATGCAACATGCAGTTTTTTTTTAATCATATCCTTTGTGATTTTAGGGTGTGACGATAGTCAGCATTTTTACTGGACTGTTCCCTGAAATATTGAGAGACAGACCATTCTTTAGAACAGTTGCATCAGTGTTGATGAGGCACCCATTCAGCCCAACCCACACACAGTCCCCTTTCACCAGGTCTTGGTGGGGCATTTCAGTCAGTCAGCCATCAATGGTTGAGTCACAATTCTCTAAGTCCTGGTGCCTGAATCTTGGTCCAAGAGCTGGAGTCACTATAACAAAAAATATTATAATGTTATTTATCCTGTGAAATGTACTGTACTTAGAATGCGAATCCCCAGTGATTAAGTAATGAGAAAATCGTGAAAACCAGGACTTGAGTCAAGATTCCTGGGGCCTCATTGATGAATTTTCTGTAGAAACGTTCCTAAATGTTGTAGTTACGAATGGAATTAATAGTGTGCGTTCATATAGAAAATGTGCGTTTTATCTAACAATCCTACGACAGTTTTACACACACACATAAACCCAGAAAATATAATTCATGAATACCACTTGTTTTCAGACTCAGTGCTGTACTCAACCATGGCTATTTGTATGTCAAAACAGCCCTATTTAATAATTTATGGTCAAAATTATTTCTTTAAGTCTGTGAATGCGTGACATCATTATTTATTTGGGTCACCAAGCCTGATAGCCATATATTTTTTTTAAAGCAGAAGACAGATCGTGAAATTAGAAAAGCTACTTCAGCAGATGGCTGTTGACTCATGTTCACCCCTTCCTGTCACTCACTTACATTTACTAGTGAGAAATGAATTTATTTGAGCTATATCATGAAGGACTTCCTCTTATTCTTATTTTCTGTCTGGAATGTATCCATTGACTTTTACCTCGTTTTCGAGGCATTCATTCTCTATTTTAGGACATATTGAGGCTGTCAGAAAATAAAATGCCTTAGGCTACTCCCATCATGTTAGTAAACCCACGTAAAGGTAGGTAAATTAAAATCGTAAAGATTTCAGTCTGTGGTTTGTGATGTAATTGTTTATGCCTTTGAGAGGCACGTTTACCTGCGGGACAGTGGAAATAAACTCAGGCAGACAACACGGTTCTTGTTGAAACAAAAAAGTAGTTATAGTTCTCTCCCTTTTCCCCACTAATGGTAATTGAGTGACTATCCCTGGGAGAAGGACAAAGCCATAAGAAAACAGAACAGAAAAACAACAAAAGGGACAATACCATTTCTCATTAACTCAACCCCCTAAGTGGCTGTGCCTTTTCCTGCGCGCCTAACCCACCATGTCATTGTGTTGTCTCTGTCCGGGGGCTCCTTTGCCAGTTTCCTCCTCGAACTGTGAAGCACCACCGGTTTTAAAGGAGAGTGATAATTATCCCCACAGGCGCTCGGCATTGTGCCTTACGACAGGTTACTCACATGGCGGGCGGGAATACTATTGGGATGTTGGCTCTGCCCCAGCCCCGGTCTGCCTTAGTAATGACTGCCATTAATCTGCATGTTATTGGGATGCTCATGTAAATGTCAAAGAGCATCAAGAAATAATTGACTAGAACAATCATTCACTTCTTTCAATTGGTATTTTGCCGCAGTTCCATTAAACTTGTGAGTGAAATGTATGTGTTTCTTAGAGTCATGCCTGTAATTTAAATAAAATCATAATAGCTAATACTTCAAACTGTTCAAAAGCTGGAGTCAAATTCATAGGAAAGGAATAGAAAGCACTCTGTACCAACCACTATGTAGTGTACATTGGAAGCGTCAATGCAGTTATTGGGACAGTTTCATGAAAACGTCAAGCACTGCTTCTTGGACTGGCGCAGGTCTGTGGACCTACATACATACATACATACATACATACATACATACATACATACATACATCTTCTTCCGCTTCATCCGGGGCCGGGTCGCGGGGGCAGCAGTCTAAGCAGAGATGCCCAGACTTCCCTCTCCCCAGACACGTCCTCCAGCTCTTCCGGGGGGACACCGAGGCATAGTCCCTCCAGCGTGTCCTAGGTCTTCCCTGCTGTCTCCTCCCGGTGGGACGGGACCGGAACACCTTCCCAGGAAGGCGTTCTGGAGGCATCCGAAACAGATCTGTGGACCTAGGTTTGAGAAACCTTGAGCTAGCTAACATTTGCCTATAAAAAATATATATTTACATACACACACAACAAACCAATCTCAAGTTTGAAAGTTTGCAATTATTATATTACTGTGAATTATTAGGTACAAATTCAGGTTGGAGCTGAAGAAGCGGGAGAACAGGTTTATTTGTTGCGGAGGATTATTTTTAAGCATTGCTGTGGATCAATGCACTCTGGATCATTGTATATTGGTCTGTTAATGTTTCCCTCAATCCTCACCAGTCCCCATAGCATGATGCTCCCACCACCATGCTTCACTGTAGGGATGATACCAATGTAGGGATAGTATTGTTTTCACCAGACGTAATGCTTGCAGTTCAGGCCTAATAGTTACATTTTGGGCTCCTCAGACCAGATAATCTTTTTCCTTGTGTCCTTGAGTCCTGTGACAGCATGGTAAAAGCATTTTTCTAAGGAGTGTCTTCTGTAAAGTGTCTACAATAAAGGTCTGATTGATGGAGTGTTAAAGAGATGGTTGTTAACTGGTTCTCCCATCTGTGCAGATAAATTCTGAACCTCTGTTAGACTGACCACTGGGTTCTTTGTCACCTCTCTGACTAAGGTTCCTTTCCCAGTTACTTAATTTGGCTGGACAACCAGCTCTATAAAAAGTCTTCCATTTCACAGGGCAAATCAATGTAGAAAAATCTTGGCGTGCGTTTTTCTGGATCTTTTTGCTGTTATTCTGTCTCTCACTGTTCAAATAAACCTACCATTAAAATAATAGAATGATAATGTCAGTGGGCAAATGTACAAAATCAGCAGGGGAAATTCAACACTACTGTTGTTTGCTCCTTAGGGTTTAAGGCCCGGGTGTCTCTGTAAAAGCACTTTGTGACAACTGCTGTTGTAAAAAGGGCTTTATAAATACATTTGATCAAATATTTTTTTCCCTCACTGTAAGGCCATAACGCAACATAACATGAAGAAAGTATAGAGGTCTGAGTACTTTCAAAAAGCCATGTTGTATTTTAACAGCACACACACACACACACACACACACACACACACACACACACACACACACACACACACACACACACACATACTTAACCACATTTCGAAGGGAGAACGACTCCAAAAGAAAGTATTTAAATCTCTCCAGAAAGATGTGGGCAGGGGTCTGCCACACTGTAATAAAGCCTGTTTCCACACTCCATATAGTAGTAATGACCACCCACATATGGTGTATTTTTAGGTGTTGTTTTGGCTATTCATGGGACATTAAAACCATACTACAGTAAGGATGTGGCTGTGGTCTGGGAAGTTGTACTGTTGAGGACAGACCCTCACCATAATGTGTTTTCTTCCTATTGTATGCTAGCAGAATGGCTGTCCTTGATACCTGAGGAAGCAGACCTACTCTGTTCCTTCTAAACTGTGGACAAGGAAGAAATAAATAGTGTGGTTTGGCCTGGCTGGCTCTGTGTTGTCCAGTCCCTTGGTTGGATCAGAATTGTCCTGCCTTGTTTCTTAGGATCTTCAGCTCAAGCAGTTATTGAGAAAACACGGGACAGTTCCTAAAGTGGGCCAAAATTATAATTGGAACAGTCTCTGTGTGTGTGCTATGAATGAAACCAGTATCTTGAGCTTCCACAGCTAGTTGGAGCTGCGGAAAGGGATACCCTGTAATGACCTTTGTAAAGAATGCTGTCACAGTCACACAGAATTGTCTTGTTGTTTAAGTAACATGAAAGACTAGTCCCTTCCTCTGTTTTGCATAGACTATTATGGAATGTTCTTAACCCTCATTTACTTGCTTTGTAAGATCATAAGTCAGATCACAAGTTACTAATGTAAATTCAGCTGTTAAACTGGCACAGTGCTTGTGTTAAAAGTTCATGTATTTAATGCACAAGCAGCATTAATGACTTAATAAAATCTGCCTTCTGAGACACTTCCCATATATATCTGACAGAAGTACCACAGTGCCACCTGCTGCTGTGAAGTGGTTACTACATGCAAATATGAGGCCATCACAGTTGGTTTAAATGTCTGTCTGTTCTCAGCTCCTGTCGTTTGTGGCCTTCATTCTTGAAGAAGTAGTGACAACTTGTTCGCAGTGCTCCCCGCTGTATTTCTTTGAGTTTGTCAGCTGCACTGCTTTCCTCTTCACTGCTCTACTCCTCATCCTCCTCTCCACCAATCTGCACAAAAGAGTCGGCATAGACTCCTGGCCCACACTGGTGAGTATTGTGTGTGAGCATTTGTAACATGGGGCTCTTTTTACTTTTTTTGTGTTAACCTTTAATAGCATTTGTTCCTGAATCGTGTGTGTGTGTGTGCATACTGTGGTGTTGTGTAAAAATTGTCCTGCCTCATCTCTCACAGGACTTTGTGTACACAGCTGTGATCTGTGTTGTCTTCTTCATTGCCTCCATTGTGTTTTCCTCTCGTAATGGTGGAACTGACCTGGAGAAGGCTGCCGTGGTAAATAAAAAACTGTCCTCACACTCTCCTCACACCTCAGGGTTTGATTACTGTTATTATTTTTTTCAGTTGAAGCCAAAATACCAGCCCGAACCAACCTGGGTTTATATTTCATGAAATATATCTTAAAAATATCATGAATCTTGTCATAAACTCCATCAATAGTTTGTTTATTTCAAGTTGTATTTACTGCTGTTTTATAATTGAAGTAACTATTTACTATTTTTAGATATTTGGCTTCCTGGCCACTTTAGCGTTCCTGGTGGATGCTGTGTGGTTTGTGAAGATGAAGGGTTTTCCTTTCAAAAAGACCAACCAGCCATCCACAAGCAATGGTGGGGCGCCCGTGGCTGAGGCAGAGAAACTTAACAGTGTAAACGGCGGAGCGGATTAGACCCAAGGAGACCCATACAAGTGAAACACTGGTATCACTCTCTTCATCATACACACATGCAAGCAACCAACACTCTAGGACCATCAGAAGACCAGTTAAAATCCTGCTTAAAATCAGGAAATAAATTGAAGACAAATTGTTTTACTGAAAGCGCAACTTTCAACCTGAAAATATTAATAACAATACTATATATATATATTGCAAGGATGTTTTTTTTTAATGTGAGAACACATTTGACCTTTGTTAATGATAACCCATAAAATTCAATTCTTGCCTTTTTGGCTGCTTTTCCTGTACCTTCTCTTTGCTTCCACTGTCTGTTTTTGTGGTTTCAAATTTCATAATGTGTGGTCAGAGTTCAGAAAGTGTCAAAGATGATGAGTCTACATTGAGTGATGGAACAGACTTGTTGTTCATATACCATTTTGCTTCTTTAAAATATGTCTTAAATGGTATATTACAAAGCAAAACTAGATCTACTCAGGATTTTTAAACTCTAGCTAGCTTTAGTTGATGTCACATTGACGCTTAGGAATCATCATACGAGAAACTTTATACAGTAACAAATAAGATGCTATGAAGTTCTCAGCATGCCCAGTAGAATATCCCAGTAAACTGCCTGTTTGTGTTGCTAGGATTTAAGCAGTCATAGGTTAAGGCTTCCCAGTAACCCCAAAAGGTGACCAGTAACATAAACCTCATGTTCTACCTATGCCAAATGTGCAACTGCAAAAACATGCAGTAAAATCATCGTCCAGGAAGCTTTATTACAGTTGTTACCTGTGAAAATGACTCTTTGAAAGAAGATTGGTTTGGATTCATTATCAGTGTGGTTACCATTGACCTATATGTAATCCAATATGAGCACCTGTGTAATGTCTATTTTGTAAAGGTTGAGGCCTATTCAAATTTTATTTTATTTTTAGTGGGGGGAAACGACACTGAGATATGTACAGTTAAAGCCAACACATTCCGAAATATAACATTTACAGTGTTTTAACTGGAGGCTATGTTTGACATGATTTTTAATGGCTGTAGTTCTCTTACATGACGATTTCTCCAAAATATTCCCGAAGGTAATTTTAAATTCCATGGTTTCAGTCCATTCAAGAAAACTCCTAGAATTTCAATGTCTCTAATTTTAAGTGCCTTTATAGATACATTTTAAATAACAATGAAACTGATATTTACTATATTTCTATATTTACTATGTTTTCAACAGCACCATGCATTTTTATTGTCTGTTTATTCTTGGTTGAAGGAAGGGTCAAGGTTAGAAATGAACTATTTATTGCCTGGGAGGGGAGTGGTGGTGCTAACGGTGCTAACCTTGTGCACCCATCTAGACTGTCTCCAGGTCATTTAATCCCCATAAATCAGCATAATGCTGAATGCTATGTTGGTTGCAGAGTACATCCAGGGTTTTTAGAAAAGTAATTACAATTGAATTTGCCAATATGAATCTAAGAAAATAACCATTTGAAAAGCCCAGTAAATCACATTTCCTCTGAGTACTGAGGCAAAAGCAGTGCTTTCTTGGACCACTACTGTGAAATTAGAGGCTGTTGAATTAAGACTGTATGCTGTGGTCAATTAAAGCAATGTGATACTAGGGCAGTATTCCAGATTTATGTTCTTTCAAATCTGCAGTACATAAAATAAGTTGGGATTTGACTTGGAATCTGTTATTCTGTATAAATCTATCTAAACCCGTGCCTTACAAATGGTAATATCTGTCGATAGATGCTTGTAAGATTTTACTGTTTTGTCTTAATCCTCATATTTTATAAATAAAATCTATTGTATCCATAATCTGCCTTGAAATAAATGATCTTTTCTTAAGTATTCTGTTCATTAATTCGTGATTGCTGGTAAAGAGCTCATGACAATTTTCTCTATTTGCGTTTATAAGAATTTTGTTTGAGGCATCTCATCAACATGCATTTGAAATCTGTCCACAAGGGGGCACATTTTGATCACAAGACAAAATCCTTAGTTTAAAGTTAACTTATTGCTACTGAGGACATTTCTGCTATCCTAAAATCAAAGCACATTAAAATACAACTACACTTTTTGTCAAATAATCCGAGGATCAGTCAGTCAGATGGAGAGAAAAAGTTGGTCTTTCTTGTGTTATAGCCTCAGTTTTCCTCCTGTATCTTCTAGTGTTCTTATACATTGTGTGTGCATCACTATATACATAGTTACAATTGGTTATTCACAAATCAAGAACAGTGGTCAGAACAAGAGTAGAAATAAGGAAACCAACTATCTATCAAAACAGGAAACCGATACCTCTAAAATAAGTCTTGAAGCAATAATTGCTGCTAGCAAACACTCAGGTGTGGGCCAAAAGATAACAGAAAATGCATAGACACCTACTTATTTGAGGGTGTTTCTTTATTTTTACTATTTTCCATATAGAAAAATAATAGTGAAGACAAAACTAGGTTCTTCAAAGGGGCAACCGTGTGTCTTGATGACAGCTTTGCACACTTGGCATGTCTTCAACCAGTTTCTTGAGGCACTCACCTGGAATGCTTTTTCAAGGAGGAGTTCCCACATACGGTTAGCACTTTTTGGATGCTTGTTCTTAACTCTGTGGTCCCACTCATCCCAAACCACCTCATTTGGGTTGAGGTTGAGTGATCGTGGAGGCCAGCTCAACTGATGCAGCACTCCATCACTCTCCTTGGTCCAATGGCCCTTACACAGCCTGGAGGTGTGTTTGGGGTCAATGTCTAGTTGAAAAAACAATTATAGTCCCACTAAGCGCAAACCACACGGGATGGCGTTTCACGTGGTAGCCATGCTGGTTGAGTGTGCCTCGTAGTCTAAGTAAAGAGTTTCTCCAGCAATGCACCCCAACACAATCACAACTCCTCCATGCTTCATGGTGGGAACCACACAGACTGTAAGTCTCACAAAGACACGGCTGTTGGTGCCAAAAATTGCACATTTTGACTCATCAGACCAAAAGATTTCCACTGGGTCTAATGTGTTTCTTGGCCCAAGCAAGTCTCTTATTTGTGTACTTCAGTAGTGGTCTCTTTGAAGCAATTCTACCATAAAGGTCTGATTCACACAGTCTCTTCTGAGGCTGGAAACTAATGAAGTAATCCTCTGCAACTGAGATAACTCCGCTACCTTGTCACAATACAATTGATTGGCTCAAACGCATTAAGAAATTCCCCAAATGTACTTCTAACAAGGCACACCAGTTAATTGACATTCATTCCACATGGTGACTTCATGAAGCTGGTTGAGAGAATGCAAAGAGTATGCAACGTGGTCATCCAGGCAAAAGGGTGGCAGCTTTGAAGAATGTACAATATGAAATGTGTTTTGATCTGTTTAACACTTTTTTGGGTACTACATGATTCAAAATGTTATTTCATAGTTTTTATATCTTCTGTATTATTGTCCAATGTGGCAAATAGTAAAAAAAAAACAAGTGTGTCCAAACCTTTGACTAGTACTGTACATGAATAGTAAGAGAATTTTCTCACAAAGCAGATAATTAATTTGTGCCCGTGACAACCGACGGGTATAGAAAATACAGTGTGGGCTTCTAAAAGTAAATAAATGAGGCCCCGGGGGAGACCATGTCTGTTGGAGCCATCACAGCGTGACTCATATTTCCCAGCATGCCTCTCAAACAGCTCCTCAGTCACCAGGGTTATTCCACTCCTCCCTCCCATCTGCCTTCCCATCTCAGACCGGAATGAAACTCCTGTGAGTGTTCCGTTACAAAGCTGTGGCTTGATATCAGATTGTTATGAGTCCGGTTTAGTTTGCGAAAGAGCACCGCTTGCATTTTATTTAAATGTACACCAATTAACATACACTATCTGAGAAGTAATAATAAATATATTTTTAAAATGCATATTCCTTTGCCTCCTTTCCCAGTAATAATGAGCTACTAATCAGTATTTTGTAAATAGTGCCCCACCCTGCAAAGTTCAGGCCTTCTATTCTATGTCTTTCATTCTTGGCCAATTACCAGGCCTCGAATGGACATCAACAGGCTATCAGCTGGGAATGTTGCACATATGAATAGAGTTGGGGACAATGGGTATGATTATACTGTAACAAGCCTGGTTCACACGTGCTGAAATCGACTGCTTTTTGAGCAGGCCTTTGTAACAAGGTTTCAAGCTGGAACGTTGAGGGTTGGAGCCACCTGCTTCATATTGTGCATGATGGCCAAGCACCAGGTTCTACAATAGAACTTTGTCTACTTTTCAACATACAAAAATTCTGAAACGACTTGGATGCTGCCAAGTTTAATCTTTACTTCAGAAAAACAAAATAATGTTAAACCCGTATAAACGTATACAAACTGAACACATGAAATAGAGCTTTAAAAACCTGTGACACTGAGACTGTATATAAAATGATGATATTTTAGGATTATATTTTAAGCAGCTGATAATACGATGACAGACCTACAGTAGTATAAGCATTTTACCCAGAAAATGTGCTCTCAAACAAATACTGTTAGCAGGATGGCATTCAAAAATTCAAACTATAATACTGAAAGCTTAAAAAACGATGCATCCGAATGTAGAGGAATTTTCTGACTGAGCCGACACGTGGAATTTAGTGAATGTGGAGCATTGCTTTTGAATAATAAAAAAAAAGCTAACACTTCTTCTTGTTGTCAAAAAAAATTTAAAACTGAAAAACATTCTATGACCTCTTCTAAACACTTTGTAGGCACTTCTATGAAACAACAGCTGCCCCCTATTCACAGCAGGTTTGGGACCATTTCAAGCCTATACAGGAACAAATGCCATGTCCAATATTCTGCCCAGCTCCGACAGCCCACACAGCTGGCTCATTTAACCCTGATCCACCAAAATGACATCAGGCTGAACAGAGTCAAGATTAATTGAAATGGGCACTGGGCCAAATGATAGCGATAAGTGACAGCTCACTGACAATTGAGTCATCTGGGTACTTGGGGGCAAGATAGCTTTTACACAGCAGCACCTGAAATGGAGATCAAGGATTAGGAATTGATGGTGGGGAGATTCAAAGTCTACAAAATAGCTGACTGCACATAAAATACTAGTCTGCATTGCACAAGAAATATCCTAAAGAAATATTCATCCACCACTGAAATAAATAGGAACAATTTCAGAATATGATTACAGGCTAAAATGTCTTTAAAATCTCTTTAAATTGAGCTTCTAACTGTCAAGGAAGCTGGACATGTCACTAGGCAACTACGGTTTGTGGGAAAGCACAGTTCTGATTATTTTAGACTTACTGGTTGGCTGGGAACCACATGTGACCTTATAGGAAGTCCATATACTGACAGCAAGTAGGAATGTAGCGATGAAGCCAAACACCTGTGGAATATAACAAGATGGCTCATTATTCGTCTATAGAAAATTACTTTTTGGTCATCTGCCAAGTATTAGGGAGGGACAGATGTAATTCCAGAAGCTGATTACTTGACAAGATGGGATGACTTCATAAATACCAATATCTCCCTATTTAGAAAGTTAAGTAATGCACGCCCTCCTCATAACGAACGGAAATAAACAATAGAGCTTGAATGTTGTTCGATCTTTGCAAACAGGCGCTCTAAATTATAAACAGCTAAACACTGACACACTACGGTAGATCAAATGTACGGAAACTGTACCACTGCCCTTGTAAGGTGCACCAAATAAGGAGAAAAGTATCTACTATGTTACTCACTGAACCAGCGACAAGTTCAGAAGCACCTTCATTCTTGACAGCTGCAACAATAGCGGCAATGAGGACAAGGACTGTCCCAACCGCATAATGCAGGAACTCCTGAAACCAAGACAAATAATGTGTAAAATTGTGTGCGCACATGTGGGTGTGTTTGTTTGGGATTTGCACGGCCGCTAACTCACCGTCAGTGTCCAGTTGATGCAGGCGATCTTGCTCTGCAGTCTAAACACATACATGAGGTAGAAGATGAGGAAGGCTATAAAGAACCACAGCGTCACCACCTCAAAGTACTGAAAGGCTGTGTAATCCCACTTGCGTCTTGAACAGTAAACACAGAGGAACGCAATCAGAAGGGTTACCTGCAAAACGCACAAAAACATGTGTTTTCTCATGTTAGAGTCTGACTGGAATCATGAAACAGTTGACAAAAAATTTTCCCGCCTGTCTTCAAAAATAGTTCTGGTCAAACATTCTGGTACCAGGTTGGTCCAGAATCTTGGATTCCAGTATCAAGTATATTTGTTTTAGGTAATTATAGAGGTTGTTCATATAATCTGTATGTTTTCAGCATGTTGGTTTATATAATATGTATGTTAACATCTTGTTGAACCATATACAAATTGAGAGAGCTTTTTGGGCTCTATTATTCTTATTAAAGCTTCTAGATCAGTGGGGCAGATCCCAGAGGGTTGTAGTGGAGAATTGGGGAAGGATCCACCCAGTGATGCATAATTGGATGGTCAGGGAACATTATGCAAGATGGTACTGAATAAAAGTGTGTCCGAGACTGGGAAGAAGGTTGTTCTGCAGAGCAGCACGGCTTTACGACTTTCAAATAAAGTATATTTTGGATTCACAGACTCCTGAGTTGTTTCAGGTTTTTGGCAGTCTAAAAGAAGGAGTAGATTTCCACGACATAACCCAGCACTTACTTTGCTAATGTCCAAGGCTTTTACAACTTTCACATTCTTGTTATTGAACATGCTTCACTGCTTGTAGGACTGCACTAAAGTGTTGCCTAACAATAAACCTATCAAACAAAACACTTCTCTAAACAGGAAGCAACAAACATGGGCTTCCTCCACCTTTCCTCTGAATTATCAGACCATTGTAGGGAGGAAGATGTAACCAGCAAAAATTTTGAAGAAAAATAGCAAATGTGTTAACCACACAATTGTCGTTGCTTGTTTCTTCTAGACCAAAAACAGAAAAAAGTGTAGAACAGACCTTTTTTGTAATTCTATAACTTTCTGTTAGAAGTAGAGATGGGAAGTTTGACTCTTCCTACTGACTCGGCTTTTGTCGTGTCATTCAGTAAAAAGTTTGTTTCTTTTCGTGTCATTTCGTTCATTTCAGTCAGCAAAGCCTAACCCCCCCGGGCCACCGAATGCTCATCACCGTAATGTCGTTTACGTGTCTTTTCTACTTAAGCAAAGGCTGATTACAACTATGTTCATTACAATAAAAAATCAAATACTACATTCATTACTATAGGCCATGTGTCCAACTATCTGTTCCAAACATGTATTTACAATTCTACTTTCTTCATCAACTTCTCTTTGCGAACGTAAAACAGCTGATGGACGGGGAGTAGGCTACTGAACTGGAAGACAGCAGTTGGGGTAGAACTCAGCTGCCAGTCGTTCAAATGAATGAAACAACCATTAAATTTGCACGATAAAACTGAACGAGTCAGTGGGTTCACAAGTGTTTTTTACTTTGGGCCAGGGACGTCACTAGAAAATCATAGATGGGGGGGGGCTATGCCTCGGTATGGGGGGTCTGGGCATACTCCCCCAAACATCTTTTCATAATGTATTTTTAGACTAACAATGGGTGTAAAATCTATCAAAATTAGGTTATTTTTGGTCAAGGTTAGCAAAAAGTATACCCGTCTCAGTTTGTGTTAGACACTGATCTAATATGGCTTAAATTCTAAACAAAAACTGTAGTAAACAAAAGTATTTGGGCTATATTAACACAAACGTTTTTGTGTTGGATGGAAGACAGAGTGGACTTCTTTGTTTCCACAATCTTTATTGCATTGAGCTTTCATGAGAAATGGGACTGATAGAAAGATTAAGTCTATAGAGAACAACAAACCAGGCAAGCCTAGTTCAACCCGCAATAGAAAGTATTGCCCTCTTGAGATTCGAACCCAGGTCACCCATGTGGAAGACTGTGTCACTAACCACTCGCCACAGAACACTACAGCCGAAGGGTGTCAGTATAGCCTTGTGTCTATCCTGAACAAATCATCTTTTACCACTGGCCATTTTAATATCTAATTGGCCATTCGTGAATGATATTGATACAGTTAAACTGGGTAACGTTTCTTACTAAGTTTATCTCCACCACAAAATGCGCCTCTGAACTGTTAGCTTTTGCCACAGGCCATTTGAACAGCTTATTAGCCAGTAATAGGCTTTACCAGTATCTACAAACCCGATTCCAAAAAAGTTGGGTCACTGTACAATTGTGAATAAAAACAGAATGCAATGATGTGGAAGTTTCAAATTTCAAAATTTTATTCAGAATACAACATAGATGACATATCAAATGTTTAAACTGAGAAAATGTATCACTTTAAGGGAAAAATAAGTTGATTTTAAATTTCATGGCATCAACACATCTCAGAAAAGTTGGGACAAGGCCATGTTTACCACTGTGTGACATCCCCTCTTCTTTTTATAACAGACTGCAAACATCTCGGGACTGAGGAGACAAGTTGCTCAAGTTTATGAATAGGAATGTTGTCCCATTCTTGTCTAATACAGGCTTGTAGTTGCTCAACTGTCTTAGGTCTTCTTTGTCGCACCTTCCTCTTTATGATGCGCCAAATGTTTTCTATGGGTGAAAGGTCTGGACTGCAGGCTGGCCATTTCAGTACCTGGATCCTTCTTCTATGCAGCCATGACATTGTAATTGATGCAGTATGTGGTCTTGCATTGTCATGTTGGAAAATGCAAGGTCTTCCCTGAAAGAGACGACGTCTGGATGGGAGCATATGTTGTTCTAGAACTTGGATATAACTGTCAGCATTGATGGTGCCTTTCCAGATGTGTAGGCTGCCCATGCCACACGCACTCATACAACCCCATACCATCAGAGATGCAGGCTTCTGAACTGATCGCTGATAACAACTTGGGTTGTCCTTGTCCTCTTTAGTCCGGATGACATGGCCTCCCAGTTTTCCAAAATGAACTTCAAATTTTGATTCGTCTGACCACAGAACACTTTTCCACTTTGCCACAGTCCATTTGAAATGATCCTTGTCCCAGAGAAAACGCCTGCGCTTCTGGATCCTGTTTAGATACAGCTTCTTTTTAGACCTATAGAGATTTAGCCGGCAATGGCGAATGGCACGGTGGATTGTGTTCACCGACAATGTTTTCTGGAAGTATTCCTGAGCCCATGTTGTGATTTCCATTACAGTATCATTCCTGTATGTGATGCAGTGCCGTCTGAGGGCCCAAAGATCATGGGCATCCAGTATGGTTTTACCCTTACGCACAGAGATTGTTCCAGATTCTCTGAATCTTTGGATGATATTATGCACTGTAGATGATGATAACTTCAAACTCTTTGCAATTTTTCTCTGAGAAACTCCTTTCTGATATTGCTCCAATATTTTTCACCGCAGCATTGGGGAAATTGGTGATCCTCTGCGCATCTTGACTTCTGAGAGACACTGCCACTCTGAGAGGCTCTTTTTATACCCAATCATGTTGCCAATTGACATAATAAGTTGCAAATTTGTCCTCCAGCTGTTCCTTATCTGTACATTAAACTTTTCCGGCCTCTTATTGCTACCTGTCCCAACTTTTTTGGAATGTGTAGCTCTCATGAAATCCAAAATGAGCCAATATTTGGCATGACATTACAAAATGTCTCACTTTCAACATTCAATATGTTATTTATATTCTATTGTGAATTAAATATAAGTTTATGAGATTTGTAAATTATTCCATTCCTTTTTACTCACAATTTGTAGTGTCTCAACTTTTTTGGAATCGGGTTTATACTAACGTACTGGACTTGTCATGGGAATTGAGCAATTGATAGCGAGTCTGCCAAAGCTATTTCATTTCATTGCATAAGAACGTATTTTTATGTTTCATGGCATAACAACTTACCTTTTTGTTTCATTCGTGAATGACATTGATACAATAACTATCAATAAAGGCGACAATAACTAACCTTTTCATCAAGTGAAATGATGAGAGAATCATGGAAAAAAATTAATTAATTAATTTTGTTCACAATAGATTCGAAATTGAGTCTTCCACGTGAGAGGCACTGTCTTTAACCACAATATTACGCATTTCACTAGCCGCTAAACACTATTGCGCATTGTGTTAAACTGACTAACGTTTCGTATTAAGTTTACCTCCACCACAAATAGAGTCTATGAACAGTTAGCTTTTGCCACTGGTCGTTTATTAGCCAGTAATAGGCTTACTAATATCTACTAACTTCTTAGGAATAATCACAAGAATTGAGCAAAGCGTGTTCTCACTAAGTCTGTGAGGGCTGTCCCACTGTCAAATCGTCAAGTGCGCGAGGGCTCATCCCCAGACATTTTGAGCCCTTTATGCAGCCTTTTCGTAAGTCCACATACACTAACCTTCGCTAGCTTTATACTGAATCTGCTAGCTAAAAACTGAGCCATAATGGGAGATAATTCCCTTTCTTTTCCACACTCCTGGCTTGCTAGTAAATCTTCCTTTGAATGTTTTGCATATGTATTTTATGAGGTGTGTATCATGTGATTGTGTCGATATGATGTAGATATGCACAATTTGCCTCTTTGCACATTTAGAACAGCCATTGTGCCTGCATTTTTACAGTTGTTACACACGCATGCTTACCTCGGGACCTAATTGCTGCTATTTCTGCATATTGGATGCACATGCTACCTTCCTTCATTTGACACGTTTGCACATCTTGAATGCCGTTTTGCATAAATTGCCATTTATACCTGAACAACTATTATCCCAGTTGTAATATACACAATACCTAATACTTACTACCTAATGTATGCCCTCCTATATTTACCTTATTGCACATCTACACACTCCACTGGTAATATACTTATACTTAATACTTGTAAATATTGCCCTCCTCTATTTGCACTTCTGGTAAAATGGTAACTGCATTTCGTTGTACTGTACTTGTACTGTTCAAGGACAATAACGTTGAATCTAATCTAACCTAATATTGTTTTAGAAAAAAAACTTTTACTGTCATCTTCAGTCAGATGTGTTTTTTTATACAGGCAGTTCTACTACAGCATGGCACTGTAGGTACTTCATCAATATGTACTTCATCACCCACGAAGTACGTAGGCTACTTGCAGTACGTATGTAGTATGCGATCAAAGATTAATCAGTCCTTCTTATGTGTCCCTATGTTGGAAAGAAAGGCCGAACAGTATTGGTTGTAGCCAAACTGACACAAAAAATTGATAACCAGTGGAGAAGCATCATCCACACCTAACACGAAAGCCCGCCCACAGCTGTGGGGTTAAAATACAAACGAAGAACTAGTGTTTCCAAATTTCTAAAGCAAAAAAGAAGCAAAGGGGGCTGTCTAGCAAAAATATTGTGGTTGATGGCGATGTGTTTTTTTTTTTTTATGTAAACATTTTTTACTTTGAAGACAAAAATACACAAATGTACCTCCACAGGCGCCATAGTAAATGAGAATTGGTTCCGAATCGTTTACATAGCAAATAATGGTAAAATCATTTTAAATGGTAAGTGTTTGCTAGAGTGAAAAGACAAAGAATTTCAGAAATATTATGAGCACCGAGCACTTTTGGATTAAGATGTTCCAAATGTGCGGGCAGAAGTGTTTCAATGAAAAGGGTTTATTCCTAGGTACATATATGGGCGTCATTATAGCATAACACCCCAGTAAATGCATGACAAAGTCGAAAATAAGTTTGAGGATTTATTACGCAGTCACACTTCTATCGGTTTCTGTAAAATGTTTAACTGTCGGTTAATGTATGACAATTCCCTAATCTGTATCACGCTTTATGATTAATTGTTGTGGATCTAAACGGAGAAAAACATGATCATGTCCGGTGGAAGAATGCTTTATTTACAGTTTATTTTTCGTACATCATCCCGCCTTCCACCAACTTCAGCGCATGCTATTTCCAGGTTTTTTTTAACAAAAACTACTAAGAAACAGACAATATAAAATACAAACCAACGCAACATAAAAAAAAATATCAAAACACCAAACACTTCTAAATATATACAAATCTTACCACTTGGGCAATCTTCAACAATCCTTGGAGAGAGCGGGTATATCCCAAATTCAAGTAACCTACGTTTGAAGACGATGTCGTCGTTGTGGTGGTAGTTACAACAGTATGAGACATTTTAATATGGAAATAAAATGCAACGGTTTAAATATTATAGAAAACAGTTTTCCGTTGTCTCAGAAACACAGACAGCTGCTACGTACAGGGCTTCGTCTACTACAGCCGGGGGTGTGGTTTTCAGGAAACAGACCGCGGTGAAGTTATTTTTTTATTGGACAATCGACAGACTTTCTGCTCTTCAAATCTCAATAACTCAAAGTATTCATGTAATCCAGTATTGTTCTTATTGTGATTAGAAAATTGTATACGATGTTGCAAAGTCCTCATTTGCCCATATTTTAACCGAGCATAAAGTAAACGATCCACGGAGAACTAACCGCTGTGTTATCCAGCCGAAACCGAAATTGAAGCGATCTCCGGGCTGGTGATGGTTGTTGAAGCGTTCAAACTGTATACAAATAAAGCCAGCTTCTTCAAAGGTCAAGTTTCACTAGCTTTTACAAAAAAAAGAGGGGGGGCGACGACAATGCACATTTTTTCATTTTTTTGTAATTCTGAAGTTTCAAAATTTGACGGAACTTCTTCAATTTAATAGCTCCTACAATAGGTGTGCCATGATTATAAAAATATATATATTCTTGATCTGGGGAGGGTGAGAAACACCCAATGCATAATCAGAAGAAAAATTTCAATAGCCAGGGTGCATTTTGTATAAATGACGAGGCATGTCTAATCATTGCGTGCACCCCCCCAAACGAAACATATTTAGAAGTGTATATACGTGCATATGCAAAGCCGATATTAACTTGTTGATCAGTTGAATGGACATGTTGATTTGAAAATCATCAGAGAACTGGAAAAGAGGAATGTTGTACAAGAATACATTTATTTTACAGTAATTATAAATATGAATGCATAAAATGTGCCTAGATACAAACTAAAAATATATAAATGGGTCATAAAAAGTCAAAAAAATTATTCCCACATTTTGTCCCACTAAAATCCCCATAAAAACGAAATATCTTCAAAACAGTTTGATAGCGAGAATCAGTTTTCTTTGCTGTTTTCCTGAGATTGCTAACTTAGCATGCTAACGCATCGCACGCTAATGCCTGATGTCAACCAGATACCTCAAACTAATTGCATTGCGCCGGAAGTCATTCATTGTCAATTAAGCAATCCAAAATGGTGCGTTTCCAATGTGATGTTGCATTGCGGTGCGTTTGATGTAACGCATGTGCACAATTGTGCTATGTGCAACCATAGTGTGTGAAAGCACACTTGCGTATTTGGAATGGGAGAACTGTTCCATATGGTTTTGTAGTCTGATTTCAATGATAAATAGAACAATAATAATGGGTGTCATAAACATATTGGACTGCATGCACATAAGGTGAATTATTTCATTGTTCACATTTATTTTGATACAATGCATATTTGTGTAAGAAAAGGGATTGCAGAAAACATTTGTGCTGGAAAAACTGAAAATACATGATTTGATCCATAAACATTACATATTGTTTATAAACCCAAATGTTAGAGTAGTGAAAAAGTGGAAAAAATGCTCAGTCCCCAAAGGGTTTCAGTTTGCATGAATGTGTCAGTGAATAAATAATCAGTATGGTTAATGCCTTGGTATAATGGTATTTAAGGTTTCAAGGCTGATGTTTGGCAACTCAAACCTTCAGCTCCCTCCTCAGATTTTCTATGGGATTAAGGTCTGGAGACTGGCTAGGACACTCCAGGACCTTAATGTGCTTCTTCTTGAGCCACTCCTTTGTTTCCTTGGCATTGTCATGCTGGAATACCCATCCACGACCCATTTTCAATGCCCTGGCTGAAAATTTGACGGTACATGACCCTATCCATTGTCCCTTTGATGCAGTGAAGTTGTCCTTCCCCCTTAGCACAAAAATACCCCTAAAACTCCATGTTTGACGATGGGGATGATGTTCTTGGGGTCATAGGCAGTATTCCTCCTCCTCCAAACACGGCAAGTTGAGTTGATGCCAAAGAGCTTGCTTTTGGTCTCATCTAACCTCAACACTTTTACACAGCTCTCCTCTGAATCATTCAGATGTTCATTGGCAAACTTCAGATGGGCCTGTACATGTGCTTTCTTGAGCAGGGGGACCTTGCGGGCGCTGCAGGATATCAGTCCCTCATGGTGTAGTGTGTTACCAATTGTTTTCTTGGTGACTATGGTCCCAGCTGCCTTGAGATCATTGACAAGATCCTCCTGTGTAGTTCTGGGCTGATTCCTCACTGTTCTCATTAACATTGCAACTCCATGAGGTGAGATCTTGCATGGAGCCCCAGACCAAGGGAGATTGACAGTTCTTTTGTGTTTCTTTCATTTGCGAATAATCACACCAACTGTTGTCACCTTCTCACCAAGCTGCTTGGCAATGGTCTTGTAGCCCATTCCAGCCTTGTGTATGTCTACAATCTTGTCCCTGACATCCTTGGACAGCTCTTTGGTCTTGGCCATGGTGGAGAGTTAGGAATCTGATTGATGGATTGCTTCTGTGGACAGGTGTCTATTATACAGTTAATAAACTGAGATTAGGAGCACTTCCTTTAAGAGTGTGCCCCTAATCTCAGCTCGTTACCTGTATAAGGCTGGAAATATTTCTGATTGAGAAGGGATGAAATACTTATTTCACACATTAAAATGCAAATCAATTTATAACATTTTTCTGGATTTTTGCCAGACCGTGTAAGCGGAGCTGGCTAAGAAGAGCACATTTCTTATTAAATAGCGCAGTGGTTAGAGAAGCGGACTTGTGAACTATAGGTCCCATATTCGTATCTCCTTGTAGGCGAAGCGATGTACGCGTTATGAATTATTCCGTATAGACGGAAACTTTGCTGGCTAAAACCGTTAATATCTACATTATATTAAGCCTGAAATAAAACAGTTTACCGTTATATTGCGACTGTTTCTGGTGGATTTTCATCCGTGCATGCGCTTTGGGTCAGGAAAGAAAAACACATTTGCTGGCTTAACAACATATAGTAAGCCTTAACTGAAACTGTATAAGGTTATATTGCGACTGTTTCTGGCATGGAATAGTTCATCTCAGTCTTTTGAGATTAACTATTCCATGCCAATAGTTCAGTTCTTATGAATATTCTTATGATTATTCTTATGATTATTCCTAGGAAGTTAGTAGATACTAGTAAGCCTATTACTGGCTAATATGCTGTTAAAACGGCCAGTGGCAAAATCAATACAGTTCATAGATGCTATGGTGGAGGTGAACTTAATAAGAAACGTCAGTCAGTTTTACACAATCCTCAATGGAGTCTAGCGACTGCTGAAGCGTGTAATGCCATGGCGTAGTGGTTAAAGACCACCTCGCATGTGGAAGACCTAAGATCGAATCTATTGAGAGCAACAACATTTATTATTTCTGGTAGATTCCACGATTCTCTCGCCTTTTCACTCGATGAAAAAGTTAGTTATCGTTGCCTTTATTGATATTTATTGTATAAATATCATTCACGAATGGAAAAAAAAAGTTGTTTTGCCATGAAAGAAAAAATATGTTCTTATGCCATGAAATGAAATAGCTTTGGCAGACTTGCTAGCAATTGGTCAATTCTTATGACTATTCCAGTAAGTTAGTAGATACCATAGCATAGCATAGCATCATCTTCCGCTTATCTGGGGCCGGGTCGCGGGGGCAGCAGTCTAAGCAGGGATGCCCAGACTTCCCTGTTAGTAGATACCGGTAAAGCTTATTACTGGCTAATACGCTGTTAAAACGGCCAGTGGCAAACGGCATACATAGCAGCTATTTGTGGTGGAAGTAAACTTAGTAAGAAACATTAGTCAGTTTAATTGTATCAATGTCATTCACGAATGGCCTGTTAACTATTAAAACGGCCAGTGGCAAAAAAGGATTTGTTCAGGATATAAAAATGCCGGGTGTTAATATAGACAAGAGGTTATACTGACTGTCAGCAAATGTATAGTGGTTAGTGACACAGACTTTTACGTGGGTGACCCGGGTTTGAATCTTGAAATGGATAGTCTTTCTATTGTGGGCTGAACTAGGCTTGCCTCGTTTCTTGTTTTGTTGTTATTCTGTCTCTCACTGTTCAAATAAACCTACCATTAAAATTATTGATTGATCATTTCTTTGTCAGTGGGCAAACACACAAAATCAGCAGGGGTTCAAATACTTTTCTCAGAAAATGACTTGTGAGTCACCTTACAAGTACTTAATGTAAAGGTTTTTACTATGAGTTCGACAAGTCATGATTCAACAAGACATTTGACAAAATTGTAAAAGTGTTATAAATATATTATAAACAAATTGAATCAAACGGTTTACATTGTTTTATTCTGTCTTTAAACTGGTTTTCATTGTCCATGTCCAGGTGCAGTAACAGGTCCAACTGTAGAGGAAGGTTAAGATAGAATTGAAGACCACTCAGACTCATTTCTGACAACAAGGAAGAGTAAAGTGTCCGTCTTTGCTTGTGATATTGTATTTTGTTAGTTGGATAATATTAATTGTTTGTTTCATTGTATAGTTTGTTTTTCTTATCTTAATAATTTCACAATTCTTCACCATTTCAGTAGAAAAGAACCAAATGTATTAATATTGCGTTGGCCCGCCACCCAACGCACTGGCCCGCCACCCAACGCACTGGCCCGCCACCCAACACACTGGCCCGCCACCCAACGCACTGGCCCCCCACCCAACGCACTGGCCCCCCACCCAACGCAAAATAGGCTCAATCGTTTGTGCCCTGTTTGTGATGGTTTGTGCCGTTAAAATTTTCGTTTGTGTTGTTAACATTTTATAGATATTAAATAATATTTTATAGGTCTTTCTGAGGTCACTCAGCCCCCGAACATCCTCCGAAATCAAGGAAAATAGTTTTGTTCGTTTGTGCTTCGTTTGTGCCGTTATAATTTTAGTTTTTGCTGCTTCGGTATTTTATATATTAGATATTTAATTATTGGCGATGAAGTCAATCCGCCCCCCAACATGCTCCAAATTTAACCAAAATAGTCTCCTTTGTTTGTGCATTGTTTGTGCTGGTTTTTGCCATTAAAAGTTTAGTTTGTGCTGATGCAGCGTTTTATATATTAGACATTTAATTTTAGGTGTCACCAGCCCGACAACCTGCTCCTCAAAATAGGCTCAATCATGTATCCTCCATTTGTGCAGCTGTTTGTGCTGCTACAGTTTTATGTACATAGCTCCATTCCCACTGGATAGCGCACTGGCTTTACTCTCTTTCCACTATGGTTAGAAAGCAGTCGCAAAAACAAACAAACCTTTATCTGCACAAAAGGAGCACAAATGATTGAGCCTGTTTTGAGTGAATTTGACTTATGAAATATTATTTAATATAAAAAAATTATAGCAGCACAAAAAGTTTTTACACACAAACCATGAAGAACGATAAAGCCTATTTTGCCAAAGTTTTGCGCTAGATGGGGGACCATCTTTACACAGGTAAAATACCTTTAATTGTTTCTGCTCCAGTTGTGCTGCTGTCATTTTTTAGATATTAGTCCTAAAAAATATTTTATAGATAACTCGGAGGTCACTCAGCCCCCCAAATCCTCCAAAATCCCCCATAAAGTTCTTGTTTATTTGGCCTTCGTTTGTGCTGGTTTGTGCCTTTATAAGTTTCGTTTGGGCTGCTTCGGTGTTTTAAATATTCAACATTTAATTATAGGGTATGGTGTCACCAGCCCCCTTACATCCTCCAAAATCGGTCAAAATTGTCTCATTTGTTTGTGCTTCGTTTGTACCATTAAACATACATTTTTTGCTGCTTCAGTATTTTATATATTATACATTTACATTTTGGTGATGTCACTCAGCCCCCCAAAATGCTCCAAATTGAGTCAAAATAGTATCCTTTGTTTGTACTTCATTTGTGCCGGCTTGTGCCGTTGAACATTTTCTTTGTGCTGCATCTGTGTTTTTAATATTAGATGTTTGATTAGAGGTGAAGTCACCAGCCACCCAACTCCAAACTGACTCAAAATAGGCTCAATCGTTTATGGTCCATTTGTGCTGGTTTGTCCTGTTAAAATTTTCATTTGTTCTGCTATAATTTTTTTCTACATTAAAGAATATTTCACTGGTCATTCTGAGATTACTCAACTTCCCGACATACTTCAAATTCACCTGAAATAGTCTAGTTTGTTTGTGCGTTAAAAGTTTTGTTTGTGCCAGTCACAACCTGCTCCAGATTTACTCAAAATGGGCTCAGTCGTTTGTACGGGTACAGTTTCTGGTATAACCTAATTTTCTACTGGATAGCGCCATTGGCTTTACTCCCTTTCCACTATAGCTCTGTCATTAATTCAACTGATTTTGTAAGAACTTCGCAAAAACTATATTTTAACCCGCACAAACACAAACGATTGAGCATATTTTGAGTGAATTTGTAGCATGTTGGAGGGCTGAGTGACCTCGGAATGATCTATAAAATATTATTTAGGACTAATATCTAAAAAATGACAGCAGCACAAATGGAGCACAAACGATAAGAAGTATTTTACCTGCGTAAAAATTGTCCCCACCCATCGCAAAACTAGGGCTAATAAGCTTAATCGTTGGTGACTGACGTCATCACCAATAATTAAATGTCTAATATATAAAATACCAAATGAAACTTTTAACAGCAAGAATGAATGAGCCTATTTTGACTCAATTTGGAGCATGTTGGGGGGCTGAGTGACATCATCATCAATAATTAAATGTCTAATATGTAAAATATCGAAGCAACACAAACGAACATTTTAATGGCACAAACCGGCACAAACGAACCAATGGTTTTCCAGTTCCAGTCGTGACAACATAACTGACAACGTTGCTGCTACCTAATTTCGGTCGCCAGATAACGTTGTAGCAACATTGTGACAACAGAAAATTGTTAGCTGGGGTACAACGTTATTTGATAAGATTCCCCCGCTCCCCCTACCTCAGATAGACTTCCAGTGAGGAGACCTTCCCATCTCGTACTTCTGAGTGGGAGACCTTCCCAGGCAGTAATCTGCCTAGCTCACAAACTAGAATCAGGGCGCCTACTCCGACAACATTAATTGTCACCACTATGATTTTTCTTTTGTGCAAGCAACTCATGCTGCTGCCTGTCTCGCCTATAGCCGCTGCTTCAAGGGCTAGTTTTGCTGTGAAAAGGGAGTAAGGGGTTAGGATTAGATGTTACAATGAAGGCCTACCCCTGTCCCAGGTGGACTGTACTAATGGGGCTACATATCATTCTAAAATAAAAAAAAATACGTTTTTGACCTTCATTGGACCCCAGATCCATAAATACTGCCACTCACTGTGAATTTTGAACTAAGGTACATTTGAGAAATGTCTGTCTTTCTATTACCTGGTATGTAACTCTGGTCTTTGATTGTGACACACATGTCTGTATAATATCAGAGGATTATTAGGTACTCTGACCATGTTTATCTGCTTAAACCAAGAAGAGTATCAGTCCTTTGTTCATAATGAATGTAGGAGAGCGGAATCTGGTATTTACCTAGGGGGGATCATTGACTGGTATCAGCAGATTATAAGATTACTCATTAATCTGCCCATCTGTATAAATCATCAGGGCATCTATTGTCTGTCCGGATGCTGTAAGAGCTCTTTAGAGTTGAAGAAGTTACCTATGTGGGCAAGGACAGCTTGCCCCTTGTGTGTTCTATTGAGTTAGTTCAGCTGGGCAGCATCTTACCACACCCCTTTTAACTGTAATAAATACGGACTGTTCATGTAGCTACCTCAGAGACTCCTCAGATGATTATTCTGTAAGCGTTTGACGCGTCTCTCTATTTGCAAATAAACTTTTAATTGTGCCAAGAGAGTTTTGTCTCTATACCTTCTTCTTTAAAAGTTTTGATCGATGGAATTACCATCACAGACAGACAAGAAACAATTGAGCATGTTATGCCTTCTGGCTCTTGCTTGAAACATCCATCAAATTGCTTTAGAAACTGGAAAACGAAGGTGGTGCTCCAAATGTAGAAACAGGGATCTATCCATTGAGGATAGACCCAATTAGGAAAGCAGCTGTTGAGATTTTGGTGCTATGTACAAATACGATTTCTGTCGCTGGCAACATTCATGAACAACAGTAACCATAGTGTCAAGTTCAGGACACTGTTCTCCATCACAATATCCTGTGATTGCTACAGAGGAAGAGTTTAAATGTATGTGGTCAAAACGCTGTACCAGATAAAGGCTACATGCATGCATTGCAAACACACATACACAGATAATCCTTTTGCTTAACCTAACCTTCACACTAGCCTGAGCTCTGAATTTCTAAATATGTGTAAAATAACTAAGATATAATATAAATGTAGCCACTAACACTTAACCACTAAGTCTAAAATAATATTTCTAAAAGTTAGAGCCTGCAAAATGGCCCGTTAAAATGATTTCTTCCCTTTATAAATTCTGGTAGTCACAAATATAGCACTGCTAGCCCCACCCCCACACCCACACACACACACACACACACTGAGAGGAAATGTTTATGCAGTGCATACCAGTAGGGTTAGTCTCCACACAAGTGTGGCCATATATGGAGAGCAAGACACACCCTAATGGGACATTATCTTTGCAAGCCAAACTGATTTGCAAGTGTTATGCATCAACTGTATAGGTCCTCAACAAGAAGAAAATATCAGAAACAACTCGCAGGCAAATGCAACAAATTAAAAGGGGACAAATTCCCAACACTAAATAAGTCCAGTGCAGTGACTGGTTAACCATAACTCAAAAGATCAGCAATGACTTTGTAAGCTTTTTACCCACCATTTTTTAGTAATGGGTTATTCATCGCATCGCATATGACATTTTAAAATGTAAACTTCAATGTAAAAATCTTTCATTATAACTGTTATAGCAGTGAAAATTATTTAAAACATGTAAATAATACATGAATAATAATACTAAAATAAATTTAAAAATGGCCTTCCTAATGTAAAGCATTACCATGTACTCTTCGTCCCCTCATGAATATAGGTTTCATCCAGCCACTGGATGTCCCAATGTTGTAAACACTCACAACAAGATTGACTGATTCATTTTTTTCAAGTTGAATGTGACATTACTGTTAGAATGAGTGAGGTTATTTTCAGTGTGACATACCTGGTTACTGCCTGTTCGTCTTTAACTATTTACCCATTCTTGACAATAGCATAGTGGACACCTGAAATTACAAAAGGTTTTATGGAAGGAATTCCCTATGAGCTAGAGGAGTGGCATTCTAGGATGTTATGCCATGTTTAAAACAATGATATCTTGGCTGTTTTATATAATCTCTGAGTCATTCAATGTTTGAAGATAAGATTACGAACTCTGACCTTCATCTGGTATGGGGACTGGAGAGCCTCCTGGTGTTCATTCAAAGAAACAGGGCTGATTCTTTAAAGTTCATCTGAGCTTGTATGATCATTCATTTCTGACAGGCTACTTATAAAGTATAAGTATGGAATTGAACATTGCAATTCTTGAGAAGGGCTGTATTGAACCTGGAGTACCTACTTTGAATGGTGGTCTTTATTTCAATGGTTGAATAAACCAGCTCCATTTTGCCATCTTGAGGTGAATTATGTTGATAAACTGACTGCTGGGCTTCTGAGCGGAGAACAACAGTATCAGAGTATATGACACTTAACAAAAACTGAACTGTCAGCAAATCTTTTACAGCCTTGTCCTCTAACCCACTTTTTTGGTGGGGTGAAGTAAACATCTTTGTCTCATTCTTTTACATCACAAAAACCTGGCATTTTAACAGGTATGTGTAGACTTTTTATATCCACTGTACAGCTGAATACTGATTTGTATAAAATAACAGTTCTATTAGATCTCAGTGCTGCATTTGACATTGTAGATCATAGAACACATCTGGACAGGTTGGAAAATTGGGTAAGAGTCTCCAGGACAGGCCTCCATTGGTTCAGTTCTTAAGTAGATGTCTGGAGTTACGTTGTCACCATCGGCAATCATGAGTCTGATAGGGTGGTAACGACATGAGGAATTTCTCAGAGATCAATCAAATTTATTTATAAAGCCATTTTTACAACAGCAGTTGTCACAAAGTGCTTTACAGAGACACCCGGACTTAAACCCCAAAGAGCAAACAACAGTAGTGTTGAATTTCAGTGGCTAGGAAAAACTCCCTAAGAAGGCCGAATTTTAGGAAGAAACCTAGAGAGGACCCATGCTCAGAGGGGTGACCAGTCCTCTTCTGGCTGTGCCGGGTGAGATTTTAAGAGTCCAATTGAAATAATGAATGCATTTCTCTGGGCTAAATCCAGAGGCTATTTGATTTTTGACTAGGTCAGAAGTATGACCAGGTGGACAAGAACAGGGACAGCAACGGGCCCCCCAAACCAGGTAATCCGCAGGTGTGGACCAGGACCTCATCTCCTCCTAAAATTTTAAACTGGAGGAAACTGAGAAAAGTTAGAAGTGCATTCCTCATATCCCCCAGCACAATAATATAGCAGCGTATCACCTTGGAACTGAGACGGGGGGGTCTGGCGACACTGTGGCCCTAACCGGGGGAGGCCCCGGACAGGGCCCAACAGGCAGGAAATCAATCCACCCACATTGCCAGGCATCAACCAAAGGGACACCCACCAACCGCAACCCCCCTGAATGAGGGCAGAGTATTGCAAGCAGCGTACAGCCCAATTGCACAAGTGCGCAACAGAGAGTCAACAACAAGCCAGTGACTCTTCCCTCGAAAGGCATTGGAGGGAGGGCATCCCAGTGGCAACGAGAGCCCACCTGGCAAGACAGCAAGGGTGGACAGTATCAAGCCTACTGGTCAACTTCACGCCCCCGGGCCATGCTACACCTAATTATAAACCGTGCTGTAGAGATGAGTTTTTAGTAGACACTTGAGTTTGCATTTCTAACCTTAATTGGCAGATCATTCCACAGTTGTGGAGCTCTATGAGAAAAGGCCCTGCCGACAGCTGTTTGTTTAGAAATTCTAGGTACAATTAAAAGGCCTGCATCTTGCGATCGTAGGTTACGTGTAGGTATGTATGGCTGGATCATTTCAGCAAGGTAAGTAGGAGCAAGTCCATGTATTGATTTATAGGTTAAGACCTTAAAATCAGCCCTAACCCTAATAGGCAGCCAGTGTAAGGACGCTAGTACAGGAGTAATGTGTTCAACATTTTTTTGTTCTAGTTAGGATTCTAGCAGCCGTGTGCAGCACTAATTGAAGTTTTTATTAATTTGTCGGGATAACCAGAGAGAAGAGCATTGCAGTAATCTAGTCTAGAAGTAAGGAAAGCATGGATACATTTTTCTGCATCAGTTTTTGATAGAAAGTTTCAAGTTTTTGCAATGTTTCGAAGATGAAAATAAGCAACTCTTGAGACATATTTGATATGTTCTTCAAAGGAGAGGTCAGGGTCAAGGGTAACGCCAAGGTTTTTTACAGTTATTTGGGATACGACCATGCAGCCGTCAAGGTTCACAGTGAGATCTGCTAACAACGCTCTTTGTTTTTTGGGTCCTAAAACGAGCATTTCTGTTTTCCTTGAGTTTAAGAGGAAGAAATTCTCTGTCATCCACTTCCTAATATCTGACACGCATGCTTCCAAAGTAGCTAATTTAGGGGCTTCTCCATGCTCCATTGAAATATATAACTGTGTGTCATCAGCATAATAATGATAGTTTACTTTGTGATTTCGGATTACATCGCCCAGAGGGAGCATATATAGTGAGAACAATAATGGGCCCAGAACCGAGCCTTGAGGAACACCGAAGCATAGCTTTGACTTGTCAGAGGATATGCCATCCACACTAACAAACTGATATCTTTCAGATAAATAAGATTTAAACCAGGCTATAACATGTCCACGTAGCCCAATATGGGTTTCCAGTCTCTCTAAGAGAAGGGAGTGATCAATAGTGTCAAAAGCAGCACTAAGGTCAAGAAGCAACAGGACTGATGCGGAACCTTTGTCTGTCCATTAGAAGGTCATTTGTTACCTTCACGAGTGCAGTCTCAGTACTATGATGGGATCTGAAACCAGACTGGAGTATTTCATAAATGTTATTTGTCTTTAGGAAGGCATTCAGTTGTTGGGAAACACATTTTTCTAAGATTTTTGAGAGGAACGGGAGGTTCGATATTGGCCTATAATTGTTTATGTCGGGATCCAGATTAGATTTTAGAAGATGCTTACTTTCCGCTATTTTTAGTGAGTTTGGTACACATCCGGAGGAAAGGGAGCAATTTGTTATGTTCAGCATTGGCTGACCTAGCACAGGAAATAGCTCCTTAAGTAATTTTGTTGGAATCGGGTCTAGCTGAGAGTTTGTGGGTTTAGAACTCATTACAAATTTAGTAAATGTGTCGAGCGATACCGTATCAAAAAATTCAAGTGTCCCCATTGACACATGGTCAGGGAGGTTCAGGACATTTATAGGACAACTGAGATTTTGAGGACCATAACTATTTAAGGAGGAGTCAGTTATTTGTTTTCGAATGGTGATGATCTTTTCATTAAAGTAGTTCATGTATTCATTACAACTAAAGTGAAGAGCCACTTCACTTGCTAAGCAATCAGTTCTCTGGCCGCTACTGTTCAAACTCCATGCGGCTTCTGGGCCAAATTCTACAGAACAATAAAATAAACTACCATAGCTATGCAGATGATCCTCAAATATATATGGCTCTCGAACTATATGATTACAGCTCAGTAGATTCACTGTGTTACAGTTTAGAGTACATAAATTCCTGTATGGACCAAAATTGTCTATAGTTAAACCAAGACAAAACAGAGATTATTGTGTTTGGCTACAAAAATAAGATTACTAGCATTAATGAAGAGCTGGATTCATGCCCCCTAAAAACCAGGGACCAAGTGTGTTATCTTGGTGTTTTGATAGACTCAGATCTCAAGTTCACCAGTCATGTCAAAGCCGTCACCAAAAACAGCATTTTATCATTGACTACTGTAATGGACTCTTACTGTAACTGGACTTCCCAAAAACACTGAAAAACCGCTGCAGCTAATTCAGAATGCTGCTGCTAGAAAGTTAACCAGGACCAAGAGAACATAACACATCACTCTTGTTCTTAAATCTTTGAACTGACTTCCAGTCAGTTACTGAAAATACTTTAAACTGGTGCTTTTAGTTCAGGCCCCAAATACATTCCAATTATATATATATATATGACAAGGCTGTAATTAATACAGCTCTGTTTTGTTAGACATCGATGCAGAGATTACTGACGGGTTAATCCAAGTGCTTGGACTGGGAGGATGGAGATCCTGGGGTGGAGAGTCCCCCTGGTGGGTGGTTGGAGAATTGTCTTATTTTGTGTGTCGTCTGTGTTTTTCTGATTTTATTCTATTGAATGTTTATCTTTTTCTTTGTAAAGCACACTGAATTGCTTCTATGTACTATATAAATAAACTTTCTTGCTACCCTGTTCATGAATGTATTCCAATATGTTCTGGCAGATTCATATATTTACAAAGATTCATTAAGAGACATGTCTCAGGGTTATGTCATATAACACATTATTGTTCATACTACAGTCATACGATTAGCTATCTAGCTGAATCTGGTGCAATGGCTGTTAATTTAAAAGATTTGCGCATTTCTTATTTCCCGACTATATAGTTATGTTTCATCATAATTAAAAACAGAATTCTGAATAGAAACACCTAATAGAGTTGAGAGTTGAGCCAGAAACATCTTAAAGTTAATCATATATATACGGAGGCAGCCTAGTTGCACTGGAGATAATTTTTTATCACAAAGAGGAACTTCGGTAACTAAAATCCAGAAACCTTCACACAAAGAAAGTTAATTCCTGTTAAGCAACAAAAGTTCATACTGTAGGCGACAGAAGTGGGGTATGTAAATATAACGTCATATAAGGTCACAAAAAGAACGATGTTCTTGGGTGACCCAGCACCAGTCTTGGGCATATATTCTGCTACCGCATGGGTTCAACATGCTACCGCATAGAAATTCATGCATTGTTAGTGTCGAGAACAAGTATTTGATACACTGCCGATTTTGCAGGTTTTCCCACTCACAAAGCATGTAGATGTCTGTAATTTTTATCATAGGTACTCTTCAACTGTGAGTGATGGAAAATCACACTGTATGATTTTTAAGTAATTAATTTGCATTTTATTGCATGACATGAGTATTTGATACAGCAGAAAAGCAGAACTTAATATTTGGTACAGAAACATTTGTTTGCAATTACAGAGATCATATGTTCCCTGTAGTTCTTGACCAGGTTTGCATACACTGCAGCAGGGATTTTGGCCCACTCCTCCATACAGACCTTCAGGTTTCGGGGCTGTCGCTGGGCAATACGGACTTTCAGCTCCCTCCAAAGATTTTCTATTGGGTTCAGGTCTGGCTAGATCACGCCTCTTACGGAGCCACTCCTTAGTTTCCCTGACTGTGTGGTTCGGGTCGTTGTCATGCTGGAAGACCCAGCCAGGACCCATTTTCAATGCTCTTACTGAGGGAAGGAGGTTGTTGGCCAAGATCTCGTGATACATGGCCCCATCCATCCTCCCCTCAATACAGTGCAGTCATCCTGTCCCCTTTGCAGAAAAGCATCCCCAAAAAATAATGTTTCCACATACATGCTTCACGGTTGGGATGGTGTTCTTGGGGTTGTACTCATCCTTCTTCTTCCTCCAAACATGGTGAGTGGAGTTTAGACCAAAAAGCTCTATTTTTGTCTCATCAGACCTCATGACCTTCTCCCATTCCTCCTCTGGATCATCCAGATGGTCATTGGCAAACTTCAGACGTGCCTGGACATGCGCTGGCTTGAGCAGGGGGACCTTGCGTGCGCTGCAGGATTTTAATCCATGACGGCATAATGTGTTACTAATGGTTTTCTTTGAGACTGTGGTCCCAGCTCTCTTCAGATCATTGACCAGGTAAATATTTATGTCATGTAATAAAATGCTAATTAATTATTTAAAAATCATACAATGTGATTTTCTGGATATTGTCTCTCACAGTTGAAGTGTACCTATGATAAAAATGACAGACTTTCATGACAGACTTACATGCTTTGTAAGTAGGAAAACCTGCAAAATCGGCAGTGTATCAAATACTTGTTCTCCCCACTGTATGTGCCACTGAAAGAGGAAGTAATGAATGACCACTTTAAGAGTTCCTAATGACTCAAATGAACTTAAGAAGAAAATATCACAATTGGAAGTCATTTCTGGGATGTGGGGGACAGTCAATGTCAAGATTCTTCATCTGAAAAACATTTAAGGGCTTTCTGGTTCTTTATAGGCTGTTTGCTCAACCATGATGTTCTCCAGGATTATTAAGTCTTCAGTGTTTAACGAGCTTGAGGCATCAAAGCCGCCTCAAGGATCCCAATAATTCCTATTTGCTTCTTCTCAACAAATGGTAGAAGTCAAAAGTAATAACGGATAGGTTCTCACTTCGCTGTATGTCAGGGAAATACTACAGGAACTAATATGAGCTACACTGGAATGACTGACAGTCACAAGGCAGTGTGACTGAAAACCAGTGAGTCAGTTGAGAACACAAGCACAGGATCCTCAGTCAGTCCTTTGTTCAGCCTCGAAAACAGCATGGATGCCTGGTCATTCTGCACAATGGTCAATCTACTGCTTTGTTTCGTGGAAGGTAAGTACACACGTCGTTATGTTGTACAGTGAAAGTGTATCTAACACTCTTCAACCTGTCCTGTCTTTTGTCCGGAGGAAATGGAAAACCAAATGTAAAGTTAAAGTTTCATTCAATTATCACTCCGACCTGAGCAAAAGCGTGTCTTCATTAATTGCAGTAACGCAAATGTGCGAACCACCCGTTAATAGCGTGTGTTATGACACAACCAGGCCTGAGTGCGGCTCCTAGCGACGAGGGCTGGTCCATGAAGGTCCAAGCGGAGGTGCGCGCCATGGAGGGCTACCCAGTGGTGCTGCCCTGCTCCTTCAGCCACCCCCACCACACACTCCATTCCTCCCTGAAGGTGGTGTGGCGGCTCGGCCACGGCCATGGCTCCACGGTGCTGTACCACTGCTCTTCCCCCACCGGGACCAGGGTCTGCCAGCCGGACCCCGAACAGGACCAGCGCTACCGCTTGGAGGGGAACCCCAGGGAGCACGACCTTTCCCTGCGCATCAGCAGCGTCGGCCTGCAGGACAACGGTCGCTACTTTTGCCGCGTGGAAGCGCCGGGCCACCAACATGCCAGCTACGAGGATAAGATGGGCACCCGGCTCAGAGTGGAGGGTGAGAGGGATTCTGTTTTTTAGGAGTGTACAGCAACATTTCACAAAACCTTGCGTTGCCATACTGCTATTACAAACACGTCTCTCATAACTAGCTGCCCCGCGGATCCTGGGCCTGTCGGTGACGGGAAGCGAGGTCACTGGCTACAGGGCTCAGTGTCGCGTCCAGGGCTCCCCCCTGCCCGACATCCAGTGGCTGGACCACAACAAGCTCCTGGACGGTTCCAACGTCTCTTGGCTCATGCAGGTGTCCCCGGGTCAACATCAGCACACCAGCCAGCTCCTGGAGGTACTCCCCGGGCAGCAGTACACCTGCACCGCCTCCAACCCTTTGGGTAAGGACCAGGCCACCCTGTACATGTTGCCCCCCAGGCAGGTGTATGTCTCAGGGGATGGACCCCCTCTGCTGCTCCTGGTCTCCCTCTCCCTGGGGGCCAAGGTGCTGCTGCTGCTGCTGGCGGTGGGGGCTTGGCAGCTGCAGGGGGGCGGCCTGGCGTGGACCAGATCCTGGTTCAAGTGACCCACTGTTCAAATGCACATGTGAGCTTGTACATGCCAAACAGGTCTCTGTTCTTTTCCCTCATCATGTACCAAGAGCATATTCGTTTTTTCACAAAAGACGAGAATCGATAGACTGTAAATCATTTGTTTATTGTATGTGAATTTAAGGGGTTGCTTGAAATGTTGTAATCATTGAATTATTTGTCACAAAATATGGGATATACAAAAAGTGCTGTTCATTTAAAGATGTTTTTATTGGGGTTATGGTGGTTTTAACAATAAAGCACTCACAAATTTTCTTCTAGTGGTATTTACATGAAATTAAAAGAATTAAACATAAATGTCACACAAAAACAACAATGTAAAAACATTTAATAAGGAGAAAAGTCAAAAAATCCTTACGTCCCAACATATTTTCATTGCTATGTTAGGCGTTATTCATGAATTTACATTCAACAATGTATGAGTCATGCTACATTCCTTAAATGTATAATCCGATACAGTTAGTTTCAAACCTATAATATGAAATAATAAAAATGTTTGGGACACATCACACTTTGTTTATCCAGAAATACAGCATGCCTCAACTTTAAACAAATAAAAATACACCAGAAAATTACTTATCAGAATAAAATGTACTGTAAGTGTAGTTGTCTATAGTAAATAGTATATTATGAGAGGCATTTCACACAAGTGGCATTAATGTAGTAAGGATAACTTAAGACAGACCCTACAGAAAAGGAAGTGGTTTAGGTTTTCTACTGAAGGGAAAGGTATATTGGTGTTTTGTAGCACACAGCTGGGAGAGCTTCACAGCAACTCTGGTCACTCCATGTGTAGTTTCCATGGGGGTCCAGCATCATCATGGCACATTGGCCTTCCATGGGGGTCCCTGGCTCATCCACGTCCCAGTGTGTGAATAGCACATTCTGTTTGGTCAGCCAGTACCACTGCCCTGTCAGTGAGCTCCGACGGAGTCCGATCCATCCCTGTCCGTGAGCTTGGACCTCAGACTCTCTGAGTATCTTGGCAATGCTAAGCAGAACCTCTTGTGTGTTCAAACTGACCAGATTGTAGCCCAGGTTCTGGCAGTAGTTCAAAGACTCTATCCAACCCTGCTGCTTGTCGCCAAGTTTCACAAGTCCTGGCTTCACCAGACAACCATTGGAGTCTGTGCATACAAACATGGAAACAATACATCCGTGCACACGCACGCAAACACACACACACACGCAAACACACACACGCAAGCAAACACACACACACACACGCAAACACACACACACACACACACACACACAGACAAACAGACAGGGCAATAGATATACAAATTATTAGTAAATCTCTTGGCTGACACAGTAGCAATTAAGCAATAAATGAAATAAAAAGATACTGTATAGTTTGTTTTTCAATTGAATTGTTCACATTATAGGTCACATTAAAAGTGAAAAAAAAGTTCTGACATGATATATCTTTGTCTCATTCTTTTACATAACAAAAACCTGGCATTTTATCAGGGGTGTGTAGACTTTTTTTTAACCACTGTATATTATCAATTCTTCAAGAGCACAACTGCATTACCCAGCATGCTTTGAAATTGTATTTCTTTACACATTCAGTGAATTTTGCAGAAGCTCTTATCACACCACGGTGCCGGGTTGGGAAACCCTGATCTTAGAGGGCCGCAGGATCCGTCGCTAACAGAAACCAATCACAAATCACAATGGCAGCGGTCATGCAGAACATCAGACGGCCGCGCCACCCGGGGGCCCCTTTAGATTTAAATTTAACCGACCTGGAAGACCAGGAGTATTGAATTCAGGTCAATTCTTTCCCTTGGCCAGGACATCTGCTGACTCCGGTCAACCCACCAAGTCCTCAAGATCAGTTAAATGTAAATCCTGCAGATCTCCAGAAGGGTTGCCGGCCCACGCCACAGTTCCGTCAGACGTCTGAAACTAAGGCGGGATTCTTTGGAAACATCCGATGGTGAATTGCTATGGAGTGTTTTGGTTATACCTATACTAACAGTTTTGTTGAAATTACCAAAAAGACATAGGAGAAATACTGCCTAAATACCACACGTAGGAGAAATACTGCCTATATCTGACAACGCCATACCGTACCTGGATCTGTGCTGAGGCTGGTAGCTGGATTTCCAAAAAACTTGTTGTTAGTCTCTCCCAGGTAGTAAGCTGCCATTATGGAGGTATTATGCCAGATGATGTGCCTTTTTTCTTCGGTCCCCAAATCAGCCAGTCCCCAGGAGTACCCCGTGCCAGTCATGGGAGTCCATGTGAGGGTCATGGCAGTGCTCTCCTGATACACCCCGTTGGTCTGGGCTGTCGGGACTATTAATAGGGCCTGGTTCTTTTGGCTGTTGAGGGCGTAGATGAGGTAGCAGGAGGAGAAGCTGGCTGTCGGGATGAGATTGAGTAGCAGGCCTGGCCTGTAGAGGGTGAGGAAGACGGGACTAGAGGTCTTGACCTGGACTGAGCCACCAGGGAGGGAAGGATAGAAGGGCAGCTCTTGGGAAGACTGCAATTGGAGGGGCTTAGTAGGGGGTCCGCTGAGTAAAGTCACAGTTTGATTTGTTGTCAGTAAGAAGGCGGTGTCGTTTGAAGTTTCATCCCCCAAAGAGGGCACCAGGTATTCAGTCCCCCACGCAGAGACAGGATACAGAGCTGACATCAGAAAATGGCAGGTGCAGTTAGTTGTGGCAGCACATGGGTGTCCATACAGAACCGCCACGGGGAAGTCAGCCAACACGTGTCGCTCTGACAGGGATGCATTGACCCAGAGTTGGACCAGTTGGAATGGCTGGAGCGACACGGTTTCATCTGTACCCGCTGGCCCCGAGATGTTGACCTTGTTAGTTATGTTGTGGTTAATGACGATGAGCCTAAACGAGCGGTTGTGCGAGTCCGCTTGAGGCGGCAGGGGAGCCGAGCTGTTCCCGGGGTCTATTTGAGACTGATTCATATTGGGTATAGGGGGGATACGGTACTCAGTATCCAAGGTCGGTACCGGAGGGACCACAAGGGTCTGGATACTGTCCCCTCTCTGACTGATGGCAAGGACACTGATGTAGTTTGTGCTGATCACACGCAGTGTCTGGTAAGAGAACTTTGACCGAGCCAGTCCCATCCCATTCCTGTCTAACAGAAACTCATACGATTGTCCTGCGGACAATTTCAGAGTCATCTGGTAACCTGGGTCTTGCATGGTTGCCATTACCCAGGTGTCTGACATCAGGGCTGTGACTACAATTCTGTTGTTAGACTGAGTTGGATGGTAAAATGCGATGTTCTCAGGGAATGCAGTGATGAAGTCTTGGCCAAAACAATTAGGGAAAGAATGCGCTGTGAATGGTAAAGAGCGATATGAATGACTAAACCATCAAAAATACACTCAGAATACTGCTAATCCTAAACAATGTCAACATACTTCCTATTGTTTAACTAATTACAATAAAAAAGTGGTTATATGCTTTTGGTGACAGATGGAGGTTCGAAATACTTAAATGTATACTACTTTCATACCAGCAGAGGAGGACATACTTGGTCTCAATGAACTCTGGGCTGAAAAAAGTACAAATACTCTGATATTGTATTCTTTGAATAAGGACTCAGCTCTTTTGCCAGTTCAGTTCACTAACTTGCGGTCAGAGTCAATCTTTACATTCATAATGCTATTAAAACAGGACATTTGCTGACTCCCATCAACCCACCAAGATAGACAGCTAGGGATGTGTTGAAAATCTAATGGTTTTTATTTGCAAAGCACACCAGAAATACTATACAACTATGTATTTGTAAAAGGTAATGGTAAGACACATGGCAGAATAACGATTTCATATGTTTAGATTGTGACAGTAAGGTGAGGGATAGAGGCAGGGGATCTGTGTTTCAGTAGGGCGTGGTGCGGGCCCTACTGATGAGCAAACCTGGAAAGCTTTGTGTTCGCATTGCACTGAAAAACAGAACCAGACCAGGGACTTCAAGAAAACCACACGTAATTCAATTCACTTTGAAGAAATGGAAATGAAGAAAACAATCTGAAAACTGACTAAATGTGTTAACACCTTCAATTTTGCTTCACCATTGTCCGTTTTTAAAAGGTTGATGAAAGGTCACTTCGGACTACTGATATCTCCTGATGCCATTATGGATTTTAAGTCGAACTGAGTAACTTTCTAAAAGGACATAGAACAGATCACAGTTTAGCTGAACAACACTGGATTTGCTTACCTAAGTCAAAGGTTGCAAGTATCAGGAGAATGACTCCCATGGTTGTGATGTGTGGAAGCGAGGCCGTCAAATGGGTTGTGGAGCTTGGCAGGTAACTGGGCAGTGAATGGACAATGACTCTCAGGTAAATGCTGTATTTGAGCGCCTTTTGTACAAAATCAGAAGCACATCCAAACAGTCCTCTCATGTAATATTGATGAAGCTGTTGGTTGTGGTTGTTTATGTAGCATGGTTTGACATACTGCACTCTTTCTATACTGTGTGTACTCAAATTCCCATCAACATGCGTACCCACAATGCTTTGGCAAAAACAGCACTGAAAACAGAATCTCATATTGTTGCCAGAGCAGGTCTGTGAGGACAGGAAGTAATTTTCATCTCTGATGGGTGCGGTCACTTGAGAAAGATGAGTTGCCAAAGTTAAAAGATCATTTTTAAAATACTGAACATATGCAAATTCTTTATATTCTTCAGAAAAAGAATAAATCCAAAACTTTGCTGGCAAGTTTTGCCTTACACCTTAATAAAGACTTTAGTATTCAGACACGTTTTATCAATTAAGGTACGGACCTAAAAACAGCACTTTCAAATTCAGCATGAAAAAACTGACGCAACAGTTTAAGAAACAATTAGGAGCTCTTGTTCATTACTTTTAATGCATCATACACATTATGAAAAAGAAACAGATGGAATGGCACATTCGTAGGAACTGGAAAGATTTTGTATCCTCTTACCTTGTTGGTGAGATCTCCCCCTTCCCTCAGTACACTGACCTTAGTCAGACTCTTACCTTGTTGGAAACAAATCAGGACATATTTGACAGTCAAACTCCGGACATTGGACAGCATAGAGCGCAGGCCCAGAGGACTGTAGAGGGTGTGTGAGTGAGAAGTAACCAGAAGATAAGGCTTTGTTACGCAAACGGTCAGAGCAGCTACATTAAGGCCCCTTCAATTTATTATTTAGTTGTTGCGATTGCCGTCTCAGCATTCTCAAAGTGAAATTCATACATTGAATTAATATCCATTTTGTCACATCCAATGTATCTACAGCCCTTTGTAATCAGCAACGGAAGACTGGCCCAAGTTGTTCAGCTCATTTAAGCCCTGCTCTTCCAGAAAGACGGTCAACGAATGACAGTCACCAATCAAACCTAGGCTGTGGATGTTACCATGGTGCTATGATAGAGCTGCCTTAGATAGTTGAAAATTAAAAGCTCCTTAGATTATCCTCTCAACACAACAGAGGATATGTTACATTTGCCAACACTGAGAGACAATTATTTCTGCCGGACTGGAGGGTTCACAACAGTGTAGGCTTTAATGCCATAGCAATCAGTCTAGAAAATACATTAAACACCGTCGGTGTGTCATTTTAAATCAAATGTGACATTCAGTCCCTAGTGGGAGCAGTTCTGTTTGCATTTTCCCTGTGCTAGTTAGTAGACCAGTGAATACGCCTTCCGTTTGTAACCAAGCAATTATGCTCAAAGACTGAGGCGAACAAACACCGTTACAACACAGTAAGCTTTATTGCTCTCCTTTAAACAAACGTAATTTCCGTTACAAAAAAATAGTTAATTTGTTTAATTTTCCTCTGTCATTAAGAATAGTACAGATAGCAACCATTCTTAGTACAGTTTAAGAACAAATCAATAAAAACTTCACTTATATCAAACCAAACTGCAACATGAGGCCAAATCAGGTCCACTTGATACAGGACTGAAATGTACAGTCACACAGTACAGAGAACGCCTGTCACCAGCAGTGGTCCCAGGTTGCAGAGTTACACAACAGTACTATTGCTCTACTTGTTCTTCAGTCTATGGTGTTACAGCATAGGGAAGATAATAAAAGAAGGCACATTGGACAGCCCCCAAACTCCCAGTAGGCAATGTTTCCCTGTCACAGCCTGTTTAAGCACTCAACTGCCCAGTGATAATGCACACTTGAGAATAATCAAATATACCAAGTACATATACAACTTCCAAAACATTCTTTTTTTTTTTTTTAGGTGGACCATAATTGTACCAGAGGGCAAATAAACTGCTTTTAATCAAGGTGACTTGGAAACTGTCAGTCTTCACAATTATTTTCCTTTCCTGGGCTCTTCCCCCAATACGATTTACATAAACCTATTCACAAGGCATTGTGTGGATACTAAGGTGTTCACTAGGTAAAAAAGTTCCTGCTAAATGTTTTCACCTCTTGGAAAACAGAAACTGGTAAGTGTTTGAGGATATAATGGAATACGGTCCTCTTCTCCCCCTCTACCTAGTGGCTTCCCAGGACACTAATGTGCATCTTGCTGGGAACGACGTCAGAAATCTGCCACCACCGCCTCTGTATCAGCTTTAGTTTTGTCCAAAGAGAGAGGGGAGGTGAGCAAAGGAATTAGGACACCCCCTAGAGCTTCCATATTGGCATAACACTACAGATTCAACATAAGCTATTCAATTTCATGTAACTTTACAACTTAAAGTTTTGAATTCAACTCAGTCCCTGGACATGAATGTTTCCCAGTGCAGACTTCTGTAATAGTAAACATATTGTATTTAAACTAAAGCCATTGCTGTTCATTAGCACTTAAAATATATAGGACATCAACAATTATTGTAGGGTTAACCTTTAAACAAAAAGGTAATAAAAGAAGCGCATGGAGAAAACTATCGCAATGTTGTCCAGTGTAAAACAGGAACCAAAGCTAAGGGTTGAAAGCAAAAGGCAGAAAAAAAGCAATGCGTTTTGGTTACTAGTGGCGTGACAGTGAGTCAGTGAGACAGGGTGAGGAAAAAAGGCCCCATTGAGCCTATTGGTTCCTGAGACTGATCTAAATACATACATTTACAGTATATTAAAGGTACATTAAAGTCTGTGCCACTATCAGTGTGGCAAGCGTACCTAAAGTGCACAGAGATAAACAAAAGGAAATGAAGAACAAATTACTGTCCAGCAACACAAAACGACCCTGCTATAACATCCTCCTTCTGCCCCTTTTCCACAAACTCCACAACTTTGACCAAATCAGAATAAATTAAATGCATCACAAACTGTATTAATGATATAGATAACAATGATAAAAAATAACAATATAAACAAATCTAAAATATATACCCCTATAACAGTAAATATTACACTGGATGTAAACCGTTTAAATGGATAAAAGTCTATATCCCCTTGTCGTGTTAGCCAAGGGATGCTACCACTATGTTAGCATGTTGTTAGTGCAGGTGGTACTAGACTAGACTGAATGCAGGCTACTACAGCGATGTACAGTAACATTACTGTAGAGCTTTCTCTAACAGCCTGAAAACCTGCCCTAAACATATCCATTTGAATTATTCTATGAACTTAAAGTACTCTATACAGTACAGTACTCTCTTAATAGAATAACATCTTTAAAGTCCACCACCATGAATGGACATCGTGCATGCAACACTTACCATTTATCCACTGGAACAAGACCGCTCAAGAAATGTGAAAAGTTCTCATTTTAGAAAGTTCATCTGACTATATAGTATTGTACATTTCCAATTTGGGATCATTTTAAAGGAGAAATCAGGGCAATGTAGATCAATATCTAGCAGTTTGAATATCCCATACAGTCTCTAATATATTTTAAGCGTATATCTAATAAAAAAAGAAAAATCTTTTTAACCATGTCATGACCTACACCTACTTTGGCCCTTGATATTCCTAGTTGGACATTGTCAACAGTTAGGAAACACTGTTGCTGCTTGAAAGTTTTATAGATGTAAAAAAAAAGGTACAGATTGACATTGAACGTTGCAAATTTGTCACCATAATTATAACACTTGCAAGCAGTAGTGTGCAAGATTCTTTTTTCTATGTTTGTTTTCTTCTATGCATCTGCCCAAGAGTTTATACAGGTGTGCGACTTAGGCATTTTGCTAGGAAACAAATGTGAAAACATTTACATAAAAAGCCCGGACTGGCTGAGTTGATGGTGTGCAGCCCATCCCCTTACCCAAAGGAATATTCATTTATCGATTATTGTCAAAGTAAGCCAAAAGTTCCATCCCATTTAAACCGCCTAACATTTCTTTCAAACACTTCTTACTCCAAAAGGCAATAATAACCCTTTTCACAATTTCAGAATGTTATTTCGACCCAAAAATGCACGATTTTGCAATATCCTGAATATAATGCCCTGAAAATAACATAAGTTTCAATGAGTTTAGCTCAGCTGTCGAACACACCAGCACATAATATAAACGCTTTATATCATGGTTCAGAAATAATATAAACCACATTGTGAACACTATCATTTGGATCGGTCAGGCAGCTCTTGCACCCATAGTTCTGTCACTGAATTCAGGCAAAAATTCAATCTGTTGGCATATTACAGCCACTGCACTTTTAAATGCCTAAGTTCCATTATTCACAGAGACGTAATTTATATTACATGATGCATGTCGACTTGACAGAAAATAAACTTAAAACCTACAATGCAATTAACCTGCGACAGGATTTAATCCTTGCCTAAGAAGACGTGCTATGGGCTATACTATTATCAGTGATTTTCACTTTAAATATATATTATTTAGCCCATGTCGTGATTCTGATATTGTGAAAAAGGCAACTTCAGCATCACTTAACACACATTCATACACACGCGCGAACACGACGGATACATTAAAAATAATGCGCTCTAAATGTATTTGGACCTTTTGTTGAGAATCAGCTGCTTTCTAAAGCATCATGGAATAAAAAATAAAAAAAAGAGAAAGAACTGTAATAATTAGAGAGCCCAGGTGACCTATTGGTTGTTGCTGATTGTGTTGGTGTTTTTGAGCCTCCCTGGACTGCTGCCTGGCCTTCTTGAGCTGGGTCCCTTTGTCTCTAAACACTGTGCCGATATGAACCACCTGGGGGCGGCCTTGAGCAATTTAAAATATGCCCACGGCAAGTGCATGAAGACACTTCGCGTACGCATTCATAATGCATTACACAAAAAAAGTGTTACAGCGGCCAGTTCTGCAACATATCAGACAGACAAAGGATATATTATAATTTTTTTTTTAAAAAAGCCTTAAGGAGCCAATTCCAAGCAGACCCAGTGGTTCCAATAGAGTTACACCTGATTATAAAGTAAATGTTTTTCACCATAAAACGATGATAAAATTATAGACATATTTCCCTAAGACTACATTTCACGGTAACAGAAAACACAGCTAACTGGAACTGGTTGCGTCCTTCAGTCTGCCTCCTTTGGCTTTAGCATGTCAGCAGCTACTGGGGAGAGGCAGCAGGCAGTGCCCCTGCTGGGAGGACAGGTGAACAGTGCCCCTGCTGGGAGGACAGGTGAACAGTGCCCCTGCTGGGAGGACAGGTGAACAGTGCCCCTGCTGGGAGGACAGGTGAACAGTGCCCCTGCTGGGAGGACAGGTGAACAGTGCCCCTGCTGGGAGGACAGGTGAACAGTGCCACCTGGTGGGTAGGTTGACTAACAGCAGACTTGGCACAGCCTGGTCCTCCTCAGTCCTTCCTTCATAATGAAGTCTCAGCATTCACATACTTCTCCCCCTGGTCATTTTCCAAGTTGATCTTCACACAGGACACCCTCTCCTGGCTTGGAACAGAGAATATCACCATGGTTAGCATCATAATCAACAGCATCATTAAAAATAATCATCACCACTGAGATTCAATTTGTTAACTGAAGTCACCAATGACTATATGAGATACATTATCTTACGTTATAGTATCTTATTTACCATGGATGCACCAAAACTATTGGAAAACCCAATTCAGTCATTGTGAACCAACTTGGTAACATTATAAAATGTTTTACTACAATGTTGCATATCTCAGGTTGGCCAAAATTGCATTGCATTGCATCATCTTCCGCTTATCCGGGGCCGGGTCGCGGGGGCAGCAGTCTAAGCAGGGATGCCCAGACTTCCCTCTCCCCAGACACTTCCTCCAGCTCTTCCGGGGGGACACCGAGGCGTTCCCAGGCCAGCCGGGAGACATAGTCCCTCCAGCGTGTCCTAGGTCTTCCCCGGGGTCTCTTCCCGGTGGGACGGGACCGGAACACCTTCCCAGGAAGGCGTTCCGGAGGCATCCGAAACAGATGCCCAAGCCACCTCAGCTGACCCCTCTCAATGTGGAGGAGCAGCGGCTCTACTCTGAGCTCCTCCCGGGTGACCGAGCTTCTCACCCTCTCTCTAAGGGATCGCCCAGCCACCCTGCGGAGAAAGCTCATTTCGGCCGCCTGTATCCGGGATCTTGTCCTTTCGGTCATGACCCAAAGCTCATGACCATAGGTGAGAGTAGGAACGTAGATTGACCGGTAAATCGAGAGCTTCGCCTTGCGGCTCAGCTCTTTCTTCACCACGACAGTTGGCCAAAATGTTTCTTTCAAAACATACATAGTTAGAAGACATAAACTCAGTACTTTTGCATGGCGTTTTTCACAGAATGTCTTACGAGTTGGAGGTCTTCACACACGGGTCATTGAAAAAGTATTAAAAGGCAAGAAATGCAGCAAAGCACAAATGCGTCAGGGTTCAAATTCTACACCGGACAGGAAAACAAAAAAGACAAAGGCATTTTGCTATACTACAAACAAAACACTGAATACCTTATCTGTGCTTAGTGAAGGCTGTTAACTGTATAGCTGACCTAACAAACATTTAAATGGGAAAATATGACATATCACAAATGTCATAATTGTGTGGTTTATGCATATTTTGTTTGAGACAGGTGGATTGTCTGACCCAGGGGGAGAGGCGGGACCAGACCCAGGGAGAGAGGCGGGACCAGACCCAGGGGGAGAGGCGGGACCAGACCCAGGGAGAGAGGCGGGACCAGACCCAGGGAGAGAGGCGGGACCAGACCCAGGGAGAGAGGCGGGACCAGACCCAGGGAGAGAGGCGGGACCAGACCCAGGGAGAGAGGCGGGACCAGACCCAGGGAGAGAGGCGGGACCAGACCCAGGGAGAGAGGCGGGACCTGACCCAGGGAGAGAGGCGGGACCTGACCCAGGGAGAGAGGCGGGACCTGACCCAGGGAGAGAGGCGGGACCTGACCCAGGGAGAGAGGCGGGACCTGACCCAGGGAGAGAGGGGGGACCTGACCCAGGGAGAGAGGGGGGACCTGACCCAGGGAGAGAGGGGGGACCTGACCCAGGGAGAGAGGGGGGACCTGACCAGAGGGAGAGAGGGGGGACCTGACCCAGGGAGAGAGGGGGGACTTGACCCAGGGAGAGAGGGGGGACCTGACCCAGGGAGAGAGGGGGGACCTGACCCAGGGAGAGAGGGGGGACCTGACCCAGGGAGAGAGGGGGGACCTGACCCAGGGAGAGAGGGGGACCAGAGGGAGAGAGGGGGGACCTGACCCAGGGAGAGAGGGGGACCTGACCCAGGGAGAGAGGGGGACCTGACCCAGGGAGAGAGGTTAGGAGGCATGTCTCTATGTCTAGAGCTGTCAGACAGAGAGGGTCACAGAGAAACTGCAAAACATTAGAGAGGGGAATTAGAGCAGTGATAGATACCTGGCACTGTGTTTCAGAACTTTGGCACTGTCAGAGTTCATGGAAACTGACTTCCAGTTGGCGGTTTTGGCCATCTCATCAGAAATGTTTACCACAGATGGGTCCAAACTGTTGAATGAACACACACACACCTCAGTAGGAAATACAAACTCATTTTACAGACCTGACACACAACCGGTCTGATTTCTGCAACAATAACCTAAGATCTTGGAATGATCTTTGTTTTGCTGCAGTCAACATACATTAACAGAGGCTTGGTCTAAGATAACCATGATGTACTTCACAGCAATGTTAAGCGCAACTTCAAATCCAAAATCTACACGAAATAGTTGCATGACTGCATGTTTCACTTGGTTTATTTCCGGCTAGTGGTCTTTGCGGTTATGATGAAATTGGTTGTCAGGGGGTCATGCATCCACTCTGTGATGACGACGATTGGATTAAATTACAAAACAAGTGCTGTGTTCCATTCCAGGAAGTTGTCCCCTCCCATATGTTCTGGTTTTCTCCCCTTGGCCAATCAGACAGGACTAGGAAGGCCTCCTGTGGATCCATGTCCTATCAGATCGAAGAGGGTTAAGAGGAGGAAACAACGGTTGTGGAATGAAACTGCTCCATGAAGGTTATGGGCTGTTAATCAACCAGCTGATGGAGGGAGCAGCTATATGAGTACATGGTAAAACTAGAGCAGGTCTAACAGCCCAGTGGGATTATGTGCTGTTAAATCTACCAGCTGGAGGAGAGAGCAGATGTATGAGTACATGGTGGGAGCAGACCAGGCCTGAGGTGAACGGACTGAGACCAACCCCTGCTCTCTCCTTGACCTCATGTGGAGTGTCCCACGCAACACTGCAGTCACATCTGCTTTGGGAGAAATGAGTCAGGGCTTCAGAACAGGTGGCGGTCCAGTCACTTCAATACTACTCCATTCTGCATCCTGGTGCATTACAAAACTACAGAGGAACCGCTTACAGAGACTATGATGAATGGGCAGTGACTGCCTCCAAGTACAGGGCATATTGATATACTAGATATAAAAAGGATATGAAAAAAAAAACGTGCCCCTTGTGACTCCCACCCCACCCCCAAACCCCCGCTCCACTAACCTGACTTTAAGGGTCTTGACTGGGATCTTGAGGATGCCCTGTCTTTCATAGGGATGGGCTATGCCCTCGTCTGCATCCAGCATGCGCTGGGCCTCCTGAAACCATAGAAACAAAGGTGTCAGTTGGCAGGGACACCTCCAGGACTAGAACAGCTCTGGGTTAGTCTGATGAACACACCTCCTTGGCCTTCTTCTTCTTGTCGTCCTCCTTCTTCTTCTTGCTTTCAGGCATCAGGTCATCCAGCCAGCTCAGCTCCCTGTTGCTGAAACAGAAGTCCAGCAGCTTCCTGATAAACACCAGGGCCAGCACCTAAACAGACAAGGGGGGAAAAGGACCAGTGAGTCACAGTGCTAGTGAGGCGTTTAACTCTTCAGTAGCATCATATAGGCATTAGATGGGCACTGTTCATTCCCACTTGGGTCGCAGCTTTACGAAAGGTCTTTTACCATCATGGGGAAAACCACAGCGGCGGCCGAGGCCTTGATGACCCAGAGCAGAACCAGGCAGGTGAGCTGCACCAGGGTGAACACATGGACCTTCCACAGGGGAACGTAGCGCAGGTAGATCAGGTCAGGCTGGTGCTTGGCTGGCATGCAGAACAACTTGATCCGGTCAAAGAACTACAGGACAACATGATGGAGAGAGAAAGGGACAAGTACTAACGTAAAACACACTTCTAGAGTGCTTTTCAATTCAAAGTTCTTTACATTTAATATAACAGGTGACATCACACACACACACACTCACCTGTATGCCTTTGAGTGAGGAGACACCCATGTATAGAAACACCCCATAGAGCACAGGCATTGGGATGAACTAGTCAGACAAAAGGGAAAATAAGCAGCTTGTCACTGAACAACCCAGTCATCTTTTCTCTTTCACAGCTTTGCTGTGATTTCAATTGTCCACATATAAATCACAATATTTTTCCATTTTATATGTTTTTGAATAATACAAGTTGAAAACATGCTAAAAATGTGCATGATCCAAGGGTGCCAAAAACGCATTCATAAATACGACTCCATATTTGGAACAACTTGATTTAAAAACAAATAAATAATAGGTTACAGTAAAGGTCTTCTGCTTTGATTTTTGTTTCACCATAAAGTAGAAACCTTTTTATACAGAGCCCCCCCCCTCTGGGGAATGTTCAGTTCCATCCACTGTATTACAGCAGTGGATGTTTAAGTTTGGAACCTCTGAAGGACATCCCACTGGATTTCATTTGATATTTGGTTGCTTGCTGTGGGGTGGGCACAATGAAAGTAGAATCTAGATTATTTAACTTACTTGTTCTTACATTAAACTGGATTCAATATAACCTTTGAGCCAGGTCATAAAATAGAAATGATGTACACGAAAAAGACCAGTAACTATTGTCAATGTGTGCTGTTAAAGAGTCTTGTTACTAAATGAGGACTCGGAAATAGTCACCTTCAACATGTACGGGCAAAACCATACTTCAATCAAATTACTTTATAAATGAATCAGCAGTTGTCACAAAGTGCTTTTACAAAAACACCCAGCCTGAAACCCCAAGGAGCGACAGTGTTGATGGACAATAGCTCGGAAAAACTCCCTAAAAGGGCCCAAAACGTAGGAAGAAACCTGCAGAAGAACTACATAATGTGTAATAACATCAGTATTTCCAAGTATTCCTTGTTACCATGTAACAACTGATTTAAAGGAATGACCATGTGGTTGCACAGTAATACTGTGAACTGTGTCATTCCTATGGTAATAATTACCATGTTCATACTAAAGGCTATTAAATAACGAGTCACGTAACCTGTCCGCCCAGCATGCTACCTCCTACACCAGCCTCACCTTGAGCACGGAGGTCATGAAGACAGAGCAGCCCATGAGGATGAAGATCATGAAGCCGGTGATCCTCTGCTCCCTGATGCCCAGGAACTTGGGCTGCTCCCCGGGGGCCGAGCACTCCGACTCCAGCTTCAGACTGTTGACATGGGAGATGGAGAGCACGGTGGCCGCCACGAACCAGGGCAGGCCCATGACGGAGCAGATCCCCAGCATCACAGACACCACCAGCAGGTCCAGGTGGTAGCCACACCCTTTCTGTGGGGGGGGACGGAAAAGCCAGGCAGACAACACGTGAATGACGGCAGTCTAAGTCCCTACCATGTCGTAGCCGCCCGCGAACACGCACAGGGGTTTGCAAGCACGCCGTTGCCTTCACTGAACCAACTGGAATCCTCTGTTGCCACGCAAGGTGAACGTGCAGACCCCCTTCAGCAAGAACATTCGGTGATGTACAATCGCCAATGTTTGTGCAAGCAGTACCAAGATTACAATGATTTCATGAAACAACTTCATCAACAAGTGGGATCTTTATGAAGTCTATGTTCAACCAGTAGCAGGGAGTCGGAAAAATCATAGTTGAAATGTTTTAATTAATCGAACAGGGAAGTGCGTGCAAAAATGGAAACACGGACAGATAAAAATGTTCTAGAACAGTATGCCCACACCATCCATTATTTAGTATAACTTCATTTCATTTCACAAAATAGCATTTCTATTTTGGTCTCCAATAATAACCATGGCAGGCAAGGGTCCCTTTTCATCTTTGCCGCATTGTTTTTTTTTTAATGAATTCTGTATCGGCCGCCATCTTCCTTCCCGTTCCTCACCTTGAGTTTGTGCTCCTTGCGGTTGATGATGACGGCGGTGATCTGTTGGTCCATGAAGATGAGGATGGTGCAGAGCAGGGCCGGGATGGCGGCAGCCAGCATGGTCCACCAGGGGTTGGGACCCAGCGGAGAGATCAGCCAGCCGCGGTTCTTAGACGTAGGCTGGAGAACAGACACGGTCAGGAAGGAACCCCACAGCGCGACACACACCAGCTACCTAAACACAACCGGTTGACAGCACTGGAATGTAGAGCCGGCCTGTCCGGTTTGGAACCAGACGGCAACCACTCTTGGATGGAATGCAGAGGCTCCGATGCCTCAGACCGCAGCGTCACGCAGGCAGCCTGATTAACCCGCAGATTAAAAAGACATTCAGAGTTAACGGTTCCAACCCGATACACACCTCAAACCGATCGGGCACTTCGAGTTTTGGGGAGGGGATGCCCACCAGGTAGTCGACCAGGACCATGACCATGATGGTCAAGAAGACCGCAAAGTCACTGATGGTTGAGCGCACCTGGAAGACAAGAGTGGGAATGATTGCACTGGGGATTTGGTCATACACAACAGACACTCCCGTTCCTATAACAAACCTTGGTGGGGAAGTAGCGCCTGGTCTTGAACTGCTTGAGGAAGGCGGACAGGAAGAAGGTGGTAAAGAAGAGGATGACGGACCAGAAGAGGACGTCTGGGATGTAGGGGCCGTCGTGGCCGCAGGACGTCCCAACAAACTCCCCACGCAGCCTTGAACACTCCTACAACACAGGCAGGGAGGTCATGTCAGTGCATGAATGTGTTTAACTGAAACAACCCAACATACCCTGGGGAAAGCCATTTAAGTATAGCGGTTTCCTACATGTATGGCTCCATCCACCAAGAGCCGACTGACAACTAAAGTCCACTCTCCCTTTTTCCTGGGCCAACTGCAGCAGCTGGACAAAATGTTCTTAGAGACAGCACCAAAGGTCCCTGCATGGGACCACCATCTATCCTGACCCACAGCAAGGCAAGCAAGGCAGCCATCAGCTCTGCTGTAAACACTGACAGATGGTCTGACAATCGCTTCCAAATCGTGACCCGTCTATCTGGTTCTGGCAAATGCTGACCCAGTGTAACCAGTCACTGGATCCTGTGGGCAGTACATGTTGAACATACACAGTACGCATCGGACAACAGTGTAGTTCAGACAAGTCTGCCCCTCGCTGTACATTCTGCTCCGTAAAATGTAAAAAAGTACATAAAAAAAAACACAAAAGAAAACAGGATGCAATGATGTGTAAATCATTTAAACCCTATATTCAATAGAAAATGGTACAAAGACAACATCTCAAATGTGGAAACGGACATTTTGTTTCTTGAAAAATATGCCCACTTAGATTTTTAAGCCAGCAGCACGTTTCCAAAAAAGTTGGGACAAAGGCACCAAAAGACTGGAAAAGTTGTGTTATGCTAAAAAACTTCACCTGTTGGAATATCACAATTTCTTAGGTCAATTGGCAATTTCAGCTGCTCAACAGTTCAAGGTCTCCTTTGTTGTATTTCATAAAGCGGCAAATGTTTTCAGTGGGTGACAGGATAGGACTGCAGACAGGCCAGTTTAACACCCAGACTCTTTTACTACAGCGCCATGCTGTTGTAATACGTGCATAATGTGGTTTGACATTGTCTTGCTGAAATAAGCAACACCTTCCCTGAAAAAGACAATCTGGATGGCAGCATATGTTGCACCAAAACCCGCATATATTGTTCAGCATTAACGGTGCCTTTACAGATGTGCACTAATGAACGCCATACCATCACGGACGCCGGCTTTTGAACTGTGCTGATAAGAAGCCTGATGGCCTCTCATTTTTAGTCTGGAGGACGCAGCGTTTTTGGACTATTTTCTATTGAACATAGGGTTTTTAAATGATTTGCACATCATTGCATTCGGTTTTTGTTTTACGCAGTGTCACAACATTTTTGGAAACAGGTTTGTAGACAGATTTTCCTGCTGAACCATGAATACAGTATTTGCATATTTTGTGGTTGTAAACGGAGTCAATTAAAGATGGATTTATGGAACAGTGGAAACATTCGGCCCCCGTAATGAATCTCATTCAGAATGATTGATCTGCAAATATTTTTGTTGGTTTGCAGTCCCTCAGCGTTTTTATTAGTTCATTTTCATGCCATTTAATTATTTTACATGCTTTACAAACATTCATAACGGCTATTATAAACCGAAACCATTCTTTGTAGGACAAACTAGAAGGTCAGAATGAGTGATAACGCCACATACAAAAATGGGCAAATTTGCAGAAGCACACTTACTTTGACAGTCAGCTCTGCCCAGGAAATGGATTCTGGGGTGACACCGCTGTGGTTCCAGACCTGCTGGATCTCAGACGTGGCGTTGCTAGGCGGAGAACATTTACACCTAAAAAATTATATCATTAGAAAATGTACACTTTAAGCAGGCTTAAGTCACGATTACACCGTCCGCCACAAAATGTCCATGTTGTATGCAGATTCTTAGGTTGCAGAAGTGGAAATTGCCTACCATGTCATGCATGTGCATTAAAACCATTCACATTCAAACTCGGAATTTCATGGCTAACAGAGGTAAGACAGTGATTGTACTCTTGGATTACGCACCTATAAACATGACACTTAGAGCTAAAAATGGGAGGACAACACTAATAATTTGTGAAATCCCAGAGTGCATCTTTAAGTCGTTTAGCAGACGCTCCATTACAGAGTGAATTACGCTGTGTGTACTCATCTAAAGATAGCTAGGTGGGAAAACCACACCACCCAGGAATAGTAAGTAAACCTTATTCAATGTATTGGCTGTCAGAAGAGGAAAAATAGCAAGGGAGGGAAGGTTGAGTAGTAGTTTGGGATTCCGGTGTTTATGGAAAATGGGACCGGACTCTGCAGTCTTCAAGGGAAGCTGGTTCATCCATTGGGGCACCAAGACAGTAGAGTTTTGACAGGGCTGAGAGTTTCCCTCCTGTTCCATTTGCTGCTCTGTATTAAAGTACCATAATCATGACGTTGACCTGAGCTTCTACTGGAGGCCATTAGAGTGGTGAGAAGTGGCCGAACACCCGGCGGGCCTTCAGAAGTGGCCGAACACCCGGCGGGCCTTCAGAAGTGGCCGAACACCCGGCGGGCCTTCAGAAGTGGCCGAACACCCGGCGGGGTGTTGAATATGTAAATGTATGAAAAGTCAAGGGACTTGGTGGATAGACAGAAGGGCAAAATCTGGGGTTACCAGTAGGGAAAGCCAGCAGAGCAGATAGTGGACCTGAAGAGAATCTGTGTTACGTGAAATGGTGTCACTCCACCATAAAGCTAAACCCTTAACTAACCGTAAACATATTCAAATTTAAATATTAGGTATTTGCATCCAAAAATGAACCTTCCTAAGGATCACTTGGTTTCCTCATACATTCTCTATAAACAGGCTGAATACCTAGCTGGGTAGAAATAGTGCGCGTTAAAGCACAACATATTTCAATGAGGAAAAACAGGCGAGTTGGTCAGAGATTGCACATGCAAGGGTTTTTGATTAGTAAGACATATCAGTGGGGCAAGTGTCTGGCCATCTTGAAGTCCACGGTCAGGAATGAGTAGTGTAAGGACTTTGAGAAAGTCAGTAGACGCGTCTGGAGAAAGGAAGGAATTGGGTGAAGGGGGCTGGTTAGCAGGCACCTAGACATCTCTAGAGATTCATGTGAACACGACTTCTCTGTGCGTGAGGGACCAATGGACTCGACAGGACGAATGAGGAGGGCGTGTCAACCTTCCTTTCAAAGACATCTGCAGAGGCGGAAGACGGAGGGGAGGAGATTAAGGATTAACGAGGAGAAGGTGGCCAAGAGACTCCTAGCGTTAGAGGGAGAACCTTGACATTTTAAGTGCCTTTAGCAGCAGATAAATACACAAGGAAGCTAAGAGGTAATGAAAAGAAGTTTAGTTATCTTTAATGGTCTGCCTGCAGCCCTGTGTCCTGAGTAAGCACGAGGAGAGGGCTAAGCTGGCCAGCAGAAAAGAAAAAAGGCGACCGTGAGAGTCATAGGGTATGGCGAAAGAGAGGAGGATGGAGAGAGACATGTACAAGCTGTGTTGAAGGTCAAGTGTTCTTACGTGGAGAAGGTAAGGTTGTCCAGCTGGCTGTTCATGTTGATGGGGTAGTGCTCCCCCAGGAGAACCAGCTTCTCCAGGGCCTCGTAGATGAAGATGATGCATATGAGTGCTGCAAAGGCCTCCTCTGTGAAGCGGGTGATGTAACAGACCAGTGAGCTGGCGTCCGTGGCAACCAGGACCAGGCACATGAAGGCTGTCCACAGGCCAATGCTGGTTCTCAGTGACAGGTAGGACAGGTCATAGTCACTAGGTAGGGGAAGAGAAGGGCAAAGGGTTACGGGGGGTGCGCACGCATGCGCGTGCACACGTTTGTATGGATATCCTCATGGGGACCAGAAATTAGAAATTGCATGCTCCCTTGCCCTAATCTTAACCCGAAACCGAAGCATAACCCAAACCCTAACCTAACCTCAATAAAGTAACATTTATGCCTAAACTTTACCTAGATGTAATGTCTAACCTTAACCCTAAACTTAACCAACAACGCCTGGACTTAAAGAAATCCCAATTCTAACTCTAAAATGAATTCTAAGTTTGACCCTAAACTCTGAGCCAGAAATTGACTTTTGCCTCATCGGGATCTGGTTTTACTATACCCATGGGGACATTTGGTCAGTCAGTCACAAAAAGGAGAAATTATTTAAAGACAAGACAAGTTGGAATCCTAAATCTAAGCAACCAAAACCCTCCTCGTGTTCAGAGAAAGCAAAGAGACAGGAAACCTGTTAGCTTGCAACATCCGTGTGTGTGTGTGTGTGTGTGTGTGTGTGTGTGTGTGTGTGTGTGTGTGTGGTCGCAAGCTGTGAAGCTGTCAATTGCCACTTCTAGTGTGCGCAGTAAAAGAGAGGGCGTGAGGGAGTTAAAATGATTGCGTAAGAGAATAACCAGTGTGACTATCAATAAAAGACAACATGGAAACCTGGATAGAGACCTGGGGGCCTGAGAAGTGATCCCCATGCATAGACCTCTCTGTGGCGTGACAGGTTGTGGGTACAAACATATACTTGTAGATGCAGAGATAATTATGACAAGACAAGGCGAGGGATTTTTCATAATAATAGTGTTGATAAGAGTGCACTCCACAATTCAAATAGCCCTAAGGTAGCATTTGCGACTCCACCAGACAGGTGTCGTTTACAAAAGCCTGGTCAACAAAGAGGTGTTGACAAATGTTGGTGGTGAAACACACACGGGCAGAGACACAGACTCAAGGACAAACTTGCCTTTTTAAATTCCCCTATTAAAACCCAGCTGTCCTCACAGGTGAATTTACAGCCTTGGCATTTACCACATCTGCTTCATGGCCAACGCCTTCACGGCAACGTGAGCGCCACGCTGTGCAAGAACAGCGAACACGTCGTCCGGCGCTGAGACGACACACAACTCTGACCCCCACAGCACTTACAGAAGCTTCCTCCCGTTCAACCATGCCAGACCAGTAGAGCTTTATACACAACAACACTGGTTTCCCCTGAATAAAACACCCCTGGAGCTGAACACCTGCTTGCTCAATAGTTCATAATACTACTTGAGTACCAGGGGAATGGGCTTATGTCCGAATATACAGCAATTTCACGATCTCACGATGTTCAGGAGAGCGTAGGTGCCGGTCCTCTCATCACCTGCAGATGGCACTGTGGTAAATCCTTTTCCAGCTCTTGCTGACAGTTGTGTTGCCGTCCAGCCACGTAACTAACCTACACTAGGCAAAGCCTCTGAGAGACCACATGGTTGAATGAGGCATTTCTGAGCCAGGCTAGATACAGGTAAGACCACATGGGAGGAGCGTCAGAGCCGGGCTAGATACAGGTAAGACCACATGGGAGGAGCGTCAGAGCCGGGCTAGATACAGGTAAGACCACATGGGAGGAGCGTCAGAGCCGGGCTAGATACAGGTATGACCACATGGGAGGCGCATCAGAGCCGGGCTAGATACAGGTATGACCACATGGGAGGCGCGTCAGAGCCGGGCTAGATACAGGTATGACCACATGGGAGGCGCGTCAGAGCCGGGCTAGATACAGGTAAGACCACATGGGAGGCGCGTCAGAGCCGGGCTAGATACAGGTAAGACCACATGGGAGGCGCGTCAGAGCCGGGCTAGATACAGGTATGACCACATGGGAGGCGCGTCAGAGCCGGGCTAGATACAGGTAAGACCACATGGGAGGAGCGTCAGAGCCGGGCTAGATACAGGTATGACCACATGGGAGGCGCGTCAGAGCCGGGCTAGATACAGGTAAGACCACATGGGAGGAGCGTCAGAGCCGGGCTAGATACAGGTAAGACCACATGGGAGGCGCGTCAGAGCCGGGCTAGATACAGGTAAGAGCACACAGTTAAATGAGGCGCGTTACAGCCGGGCTAGATACAGGCAAGTGACAAAACAAAGGAATCAGCAAGTGTGACATTGGGCCCAAACGAGCCACCAGAACTTGAATGCACTCGGGTATAGACAGGAAAAGTACAGTGAACTCAAGAGGGTTGCAACCACACTCTTCGACGAGAAGTCTCATAATTTGTCAATTTCATTTATATTAGAGGAGAATATTAGTTCCCAGATGCTGCCCCAAACCTCCAATTGGTGTTCAGTTGGGTTCTGGTCACAGACACAACATGGTGAAACATCAGGAAGTTGAACCACTTCCCCCACCCTGGTAAAACCCACAAATGCCCCAAAAACCACCACTTGGCTTGCCGGACAAAAAATGGACAACAGTTCCTGCCCAGCATTTTCATGTGTGAGGCTGAGCATGATGAGAGGTAAATTACACCCAACACATTACACTTGTATGTTTACATCCTTCATAACATCCTTCCAGACAAAAGGACAGAAGGAGACGAGAGAAGTCGACAATAACATGACTCCAGAGAGTTGAGTCGACTGGAAACTCACCTGCAAAATTTGAAAAGGATCTTCTCAAAGACCAGGACTGGCCCGGTGCTGCCTAGGATGGTGAGGGGCTGGCCCGCAAACATGGAGAAGGCCACACCCGTCAGAGACGCCCCAAACAATGACTCTATGGCACTCTGGGGGGGGGGGGGGGAATTAGACAAAAGCCATGAAAAATAGTACTGCAAACTGGTGAATATTTATGAACACACCACATTTCCCGCATAACACAATACAACATTTCCTACACGAAAGACGTTCTGGGGACACGACTCACAATGTTTCCCTTGGTTGCCTCGCCCAGCAGACCTCCAAAGGTGATGACGGGGGACATACAGGCACAGTAGAGGAACAGAACAGAGGCCAGGCACTGCAGGCTCAGTGCATCCCGAATATCACTCCACAGGAACGGAGCTTTCCTCCTCAGATCCAATACCAGGCCCCCGAAGATCCTGGCAGAGGACAGAGCAGGCGGGAGGGATGAGTTTCAAAACAAAGCGCCATTCCCAGTGAGGGAATACAGGGAGTGTGACAGCTTTCATAATAGTTGAACTGCTAGAGAGATCTGGAGTAGACTTAAATTAGACACATGTCCTCCTTTGAACACCATGTTCATCAAGTATAATAGGTGGCTGAGGTGACTACTCAATCTGGCACTGTGTGTGTGTGTGTGTGTGTGTGTGTGTGTGACCTACTTCCCAGTCCTCTGTAGCTCTGGTCCCGTTTGGTGCTGGTCTTCTTTGAAAGACTCGTTTTGGGCAGAGCCATTGGGTACAAATGGCACCTTCCGCTTTTCCTGCAGACAGAAAAATAAAAAAAATAAAACCCACACAGGCCAGGCTAGGTTACTGCATAGCCCCCAATGTTGCTTATATTCACTCATCTGCAGTGGACATACAAAGACCTCGGTGGTCGTCTCACAGGGTCAATAGCAGTCAAAAGCCGCAGTCTTCCCAAACGCTCACCTGAGAAGGGACACTCTTGGGGGGCTCTATTCGTATGGTGGGGTCCCACTCCCCAGGGGGAAGGACAGTCACCTGGTCCAGGAACTCATCTATCCCCGACATCAGGTCCGTCCTGTCTTTGGCCTTGTACGCCACGTCATGAAAGACCTGGGACAGGACAACACCACAACTCAGAACAAGGACAAAACGGACCTCTGATCTTCGGGGTCTGGACGTCAGAGTTCGGGGATGGCGCATGAGCTTCCAATTTCAATTCAGAGTTAAGACGATTACTCAAACTGGGGTGCCCCCCTCGTCATTTTGGGGGTTTGCAGAGTTTAAGTCAGATCCCCGAGATTGGAGTGGTTTCAAATAACAAGGCAACAAACCACACAACTCTGCCTTTGACCAATTAGCGTAGGAACTGGACCTGCCCTGGGCTGTGGTGTCGTGCTACTAACCTCGTCTGTCATCAGCGTGGCAATGGAGCGACCGATTTCATGGTACTGAGGCCCCTTTCCAAATGGTCCCAGAAGCAGGAACAGGAACCTGACCAAGACAGCAGGACATCACCATAGTACAAGGACATAAACACACATACACAATATAAAAATAACAGTTCCTAAATTAGATTTTCCTGGCGTAACTCCTTCACAAGGCTAGCACAACGGCTACAGTAACGAGGATGAGTACCGGCCCACCCTCGGGCACGCCCATGACGCCTCACAGCCAATCAGCACCAGGCTGCACAGTTCGGGCTCGTCACGTAGGCGGAGGTAGTCGGCGTAGTGCGACAAAAGCATGCCTTAGACCGCAGCGGCAAATAAGAGCCCGTGACACGTGTTCTGTTAATACGCGCGGATTTGCGCTGGACTGGGACTGCATGGGAATGACACCGAAGACGTTCTATTTCAGACTGGATCGGTCTCGCGTCTATGAGGTGCAGTGCTGATAAACTGTCAGTAAATAATCTGGATTTGCTACTTAACGAATCGTGAGACATACAGTTAAACCTACATTTAATGTCAACACGCGCCAATATCAACGGCCATAATTCTATGGGAAACAGATGAGCGTGTCTTTTGTAAGAGAGGAAATAGAGGAATTACCCCTGAAACATGATCTTACCAATTACCATTAAGTAAACATAATTCAAAATAAGACACGGTGTTGAGCAAAATGGGCAACACTTCAAAGTAACTCCTGCCTACCTAAGCAGCCTGGAAAACTTGAGGAACTCCAATAAGAGACGTACTGCTAGCTAACATTATACTGCTAGAAAGAATGAAATGTACTTCACAAAGGACTCAGGTTGGGGGGGGGGGGGGGGGGGGGGGTAGGTGACATCATCACCTATAATTAAATGTCTAATATTTAAAACACAGATGCAGCACAAACAAAACGTTCAAAAAGGCACAAACTGGCAACAATGAAGCACAAACAAGAACATTTTGGGTGAATTTGGAGCATGTTGGGGGGGGGGGGTGAGTGACCTCAGAATGACCTATACAATATTATTTCATATCTAAGAAATGATGGCAGCACAAACATTTTAACGGCACACGCCAGCACCAATGGAGCACAAACGATTGAGACTATTTTGCCAACGTTTTCTGCTGTGGGGGGGGCAACGTCACACAGGTTTCAACTTCTGATTTCGTCTTCCAAAAGGAGTTGATTCTACACCCAAAGCTTCTGTGTGAAAACATAATTGCCCCTTACCCTCAACAACTGGTTTTACCACCTTCAGCTGGAATTACTGTAACTAGTCACATTAGTTGATGATCAATCCCTCGCATCACTGTGAAGGAATCTTGGCCCACAATTTAATACTGAACGGCTTTGACTCATGTGGGTTTGACCATGAATGTCATTTCAGGTCCTGCCACAAAACTACAGTTTTGGTCTGAAACAAGCCATTCTAAAACTTTGGTGTGTCTTTCTAGCGCTTCTTGTGACCTTGGACACCAGGCATTCCAGGGCCATTCAGACACTGCATTCCTGTTTTGGATGAAGGAATTAACAGCATTACAGCTGACTGACAGATATGTCCTGATATTTTCCTTCCTGATACTGAGCAGTCATCCAGAAGTCATCCAGTTTCTGTGCTTGTATGTTTTGAAAGTGAAACACTCCCAGATAGTCTTAAACATCTAAAACCAGATTAAAAGTCTGAAGAAAAACAATGACTTGGCTACTCTTATTTCATAACGGTCCTTTTCTGGGGCAGTAAAATATGTGCATGCCACAGTCTATTTTCAGACAATGTGGCCATTGAGCAATTGGCCCTCCTCAGTTGTAGCAGGACAAAACAAGCAGTTCATATTTAAAACACTGAAATGTCACAGAGTTACATTTTGCAAGGAAGAAAGGGCAAACATTATTCTACAGCAACGTGAGAGACTGATCAAGCATTTGGTTACAGTCAATGATGCTGAAAGTGGCCCAACCAGTCGGATCATAAAGGGTCAATTACATTTTCACACAAAGGCGATAACTGTTGCATAACATTTCGTTCACAGAGGTTTACTTTCTCAAATATCAGGTTCTGTTTGAAGATCTGATAATCAATGTAAAAAACAATATCAAAAAACATAAGACCAACTACTATTTCACTATAACTGCCAGTCCACTGAGACGGTCAGTATTACCTGGTGGAAACGGGGACCTGAGTGAGACCAGTCCACTGAGACGGTCAGTATTACCTGGTGGGAACGGGGACCTGAGTGAGACCAGTCCACTGAGACGGTCAGTATTACCTGGTGGGAACGGGGACCTGAGTGAGACCAGTCCACTGAGACGGTCAGTATTAACTGGTGGGAACGGGAACCTGAGTGAGACCCGTCCACTGAGACGGTCAGTGTTACCTGGTGGGAACGGGGACCTGAGTGAGACCCGTCCACTGAGACGGTCAGTGTTACCTGGTGGGAACGGGGACCTGAGTGAGACCAGTCCACTGAGACGGTCAGTATTACCTGGTGGGAACGGGGACCTCAGTGAGACCAGTGAGCAGCACAGCAGGGGACAGCCTAATGAAGGCTATAATTGGTCGCTCCAGGAAGTCCACCTCCCCCACCAGCACATTGGATGCTTCTGCCCCTGGGGGGATTTTCTTCATAAAGTTCATGTCCACCTGAAGGGAAAAAGTGCATAGGGTCAAACAGAATATCAGATGGTGCACTGCTTCGGTGCTACTGAAAGGGTCACTGTGCTGTCTGTCTACTATATTATAATGCTAGTGTTTTCTCTGGTAGATGGGTAAAAAAAATACAAAAATGTCAAACGATGAAAGAAAATGTTTTGGTAACATTGTAGTCTCAAATGCAAGGCATAGAGAGCCTGGTAAGAGTGTAGGACTGTTTTACAGGATGCGTGGATTTGCATGCTAATCGATACAATTTCTATGCAAATATATACAACTGAGATGGGCTCCAAATCAGTAAAGGAGTAACAAAAAGTGGTCTTCAATGAGAAAAATTTATAAAAAATAACCAATCATCACATTGACCAGACCATTGTTGCTCTCATAAGAAGTAAAGCCTGTTACGTCAGGAGTTTCACATCCTTGTTATTAGATAATGAAGGCCAAGTCTGAGGCATTGTTTTCATCACACCATTCATGCATTCGGCCAAGTGCTTGGGTGGGAATGAGACTGGTGTTTTGGTAACATGGTCAGTTACTGAGGGTGTGTGTTGAAGTTGAGTAGTTTGGGAGTTGGTCGACCCACCAACAGTTACCATAACAAAGAGACCAGTGTGAGACCAGTCTCACTTCACGTAGTGGAAAGAAGCCGGACAGAGTCAAGAGCCCTGCATGGGTGGCGTGAGATCTTGGGAGCAGGAGATAACCTTGCAGGCCCAGCGCCCGTTCAACAGCGGGGTGATAAAATAGCAATAGTCTAGAATAACGGGAATGGATTTCTTCATCCCGCACATAGATTTTCACACAGCACCTCCTCACTGACTCATGTCTACTCTCTCAAGAACTGTCCTGCAACTGATCACTTCATTTTAGCCTTTGCTGACCATTAGCTGGTACACTCTTTTGTATATTATAAAATCTATAAAAGTTTATGGATAACTTTCAGATCAGGGTAATTCAACTTGGTACCCTAGGTCAGAAACTGGCTTGTTTTCACGTTTTACCTGATAACTGAGCCCCGCCAACACCACCCTGGGGTCCCAGGTCTAAATCAGTCCCTAATTAGTGGGGGAACAATGACAAAAAACATTGGAATTGGCTTCAAGGTCCAGAGTTGACTTTGAAACGTGACTTTGACAATGCCAGCAGCACAGCACAATACCAGCAGCACAGCACAATGCCAGCAGCACAGCACAATGCCAGCAGCACAGCACAATGCCAGCAGCACAGCACAATGCCAGCAGCACAGCACAATACCTCCTACTGCTGCTTTGAATCTGAAGCTAAGCAGGATCAGTGCTGGTCAGTCCCTGGATGGGAGAACACACGTTGCTAGAAGTTTTGTTGGGGGGGGGGGGGGACGGTAGGGGGCAATATTCCCTCGGGTCAAATCCTAATTCCCCTAGGGTGCCATGTTCTAGACTGGACGTTAACCCAGACTCCTGCCGCCATGCGTTCACTGAAGACCCTGGATTGTAGGGGCAGGGGTTGTAACTCCATTGCAATGGGTATTTTCCAATTTGCCCCCATACTGGCATGGCTACCCAAATCATCACCAGGTTCCAGTTGGCTCATGCATCCCAGGCAGTGTGTGTGAACAGCAGGCATGCCACAGAGGCTGAGCTGTGGCGTGAGCAACCCATGCCATGCACCCACGCCAAGGATCACATGACTCAGCTTCCCATTTATTAGTCATTTCTAACATGAGCATTTAAAGTCTTCAATACGGTTCTGACGAAATTAGTCCCACGTTTGTATTTCTTTAGGCCTGTGGTTCCCAACCAGGGGTACTAGGACCCCTAGGGGTACTTAGCCATTCTGCAGGGGGTACTTGAGAAAACTCATGACACAACAGGCTTACTACAATTTACACTAATGGGTGTATTTCAGGGGTATGTTGAGCAGAGCAAAATTTGGCTGTACAATAGCTGATAAAGGATGGTACCACTTTAGGCTATATGGGTGATTGCATTGCTAAGTCTGTTTTATTGAGAAAACATTCACATTATTAGTCAGAAGTTTCGATACACCTACTAATTCAAAGGGTTTCGGATCAAAATACATTTGACATTGGAGATTCTTCTAATCAGCCAGCTTGATGATAACTTCTCTTAATGTATATTGATCTGTTTGCTCTTTGATCACATAGTAACCAACATGTGTTAGACAAACTCAAACCTCTACAACCCAGACAGCATTAGGTAGGAACATTAAGAAACTCTTATTTACAGTAAGAGACTCTGAAATAAAACAAAGATATAATTTTTTCCAATTTTATAGGGCAAAAAATAATAAATACAACCACAACAAACTGCAAATGCCTCCAACAAAGTCACAAGCTTAATGTAGTCATTGCATGCTAGGAAAATGGGACAACATTTATAAAACGTATTGTGATAATGATTGATCAGTCATTCAGCTAATGAATTGTTACACAAAAGCATACTGTAAAATGGACCATGATGAGACCACAGCCTGGTCACAATACGGGGGGGGGGGGGTCACCAACGCACAAAAAACACATGCACAGCAATGTCAGGTAACAACATCAAAGACACATCACAGTACAACAGGGGACACCAGTCTCATGGATCAATCAGGGACAACACAACAACACTGATTGGCCATCGATTGGCCGAACTTACTGCAGGCCTCTTGGCACCCCCTCTCAAGGAACCACAACTACAGTAGCAGTCCTGAAGGCAGGACAAACAGCACACAGACAGAGGCACTGCTTAATTCAAATCAAAATATCAACTCCCCATGATGACACTATATTATATTGGTTTATAGAACATGCCTTTAAACTAGGTTGTTCAAACCATGAATGTTGACTGGCTGAAAGCTAGCTATTTTAGAAATCTAGCTATTATATATAAGAATTGGTACACCAAATTCATTCTCATGTTTAGATTTAGCAAGCCAGCTAGTATTTAATTCTGAGCAGATTAACAGAAACACAGTGGAACTAAAGCCATAACATTGTTAATCTTTTTTAATTTGTTTATGCCATCACTAATCAGAAAAAAAAAAAAATAATGATAATGTCTAAATGGACTTGCTACAGCGCCCATTCCTACTTCTGACCAAGCAAAGTCCTGAAACCCAGTGACCTTGTCACCATGTGTTTTTACATGTTCATTAGAATCTTTTCATAGTTTGTCAGGCACTGAAACAATTTAAGAAATTAACACAAAATTACCAAACTTTTTCTGGTTGCTTGAGAAAAGCTGTTTGAAAGCAGTTTTGAAGTAAAGTAAACACGTGTGTACATTTTCAACCTTTAGATCAGACAGACATTTAGATTGCCTGCATTCAGAAGGACACCACGTATGGTTTTGAATGTACAGTCAGTGTGACTACAAGAATAGGAAAACAGAAGTTTCTATTTAAATCATCAGGATTCTATGTCAGTGAAGCTGCAGGGACAACCAAGTCTCTTCCACATGTTCCACTTACCCTATAGTTAAACATGCAATTTTCCCCATACACAACACTACTTAAATATGCACAAATTAAAATACAGGCCTAATGAGGAGTAGGGTGACCCACTGCCTTTAGAACAGCTCCAATCCTTCTTGGAATTCAGTCATAGAAGTCCTGAACGGTGTGTAGTGTGAAATTACACCATTCCTCAACAATAAAAGTCTACAGGTTCTTTCAGGAATGAAGGAGGTGGAAATCTACTTCCAGAACTTCTCATAAAGGTTCAATGACGTTCAGATCTGGCGAGCGGGGAAGCCATTTGATGCCCTTCAGGCATTCATAAAACCACTGGAATTTAACCAGCAGTGTTCATGAGCAGCTTTTTGAGCAACCCTAGGGGAATTAGTAATTTCCTCCTGGAATACTGGAAGATCATGTGGGAACAGTGTTCGCGCCACAGGAGGCACCTTGTTGAGAAAAATGGCCTCATATTCGTTGGCTGTTATACCACCATCCAGATCGATCATCACACCCAATGACTCCCACCAGATGGCTGCCCGTAACGTTACGGATCCCTCACCATGTTTGACAGTTGGTAACAGACATCGTGGGGGGAAAAGTCATCCTTAGGCTTTCTGCAGAAGTAAACCCGTCCGAATATAGGAAATGGGATGACAGATGACTCAGAAGATATCATTTTCCTTTGCTGAAGGGTCCAGGTTGTGCCACAAATGGCAGCCAAGCCATTTCAGCTTTGTGAAGCACACGGTTTCTGTTGAGACTGGGTCACAGAGCGGCAGATTCAATTCAGTGGCCATTTTGAAGGCTGGGTTTCGGGTTAAATTATTTATTTGGTTCTATTGTTATCGGTCACCTTTGACTTGCGACCACAGTCCCTCTTCACTGACGCGATACATATATGCAAGCATGATTTTTGACAGTTTTTAATGTTGACATGAATAATCTGGCCATTTTTGTGAACAACACACCTGCGGTTTTGGCCTCTCTGGGACTCATCATTTTCCCATGTTGCGTTGAAAACTCAAATATCAAAGTGCTTAATTGTCAGACCTCTTATGGCTGAAACATATGTACTGCTAACTGGCGGTCAACACTGTGACCAATGCAGCTGCTGTGATTCAGTTATTTCAAAATAAGAGTCCTTCTCCATGTGTGGTCTGGGTACTGTTTGTCTACCACCTGTACCTTTGACATGTTTTGGTCAATTTATCATAATCTTTTATACTTTCCAGCTACAGGGATTTGCTACCACTATAAAAACTGCATTTTAAAAATCATAAACACTTAAAAAAATCTAGCAAGCACACCACATTTAAAATCCCTTTCCAAGTTAGATACAAGTTGAATGTGAAAGGTGCTGGAAGGGGTCCCAATAAGGCAGTCTGGCCCTACACTGCTGTCAGGGGGGAAATGTGCAAAGGGCCCAGCAGTCGGACGATCGTAAACGTTACCTTACTGAAGTCGACGGTGCTGTTCTCCCTGCTTCCTCCGTTCAAGCGGGTCTCACTGGCTTTACTGTTCTCCAGGTTCCCAGGAGCTGACTGTGGCGATGCCAAGAGGCCTGAGAACGGGCACAAGGAATACATTTACAGAGGGTATGCACAGCTCTCATTAATTGGGTTTTGGTATTTTTGTGCAATACAAATTCTAAAAATAACTGTTAACTCAAAGTGTAGGTCTGGACATGCACAGACTGCACAGACGGCAGGGGAACAATTAGGTTGACACCCATAGACACACCCATAGCCTATATACAGGGCTAACCCCACGGAGGCTGTGATTGGACAGTTTCAGAAAGAGATTAATGGAGATGGTGATGTGCTCCAAACAGGACAGTCTGCACCCATACCCCTTCTTATTACAGTGGTCAGTCCATTGAGCCAGGGGAAACCACCTGGTCCAGACACACACTAACAGGTAGCAGCATGTATAAAACTGCGAAAGACCGAACCAAACGCTCACATACTGAGGTTTAAATACACAACATAAAAGCCAATAAGCATGAACGCGCACTCAGGCTTCCTGCAATGTCATGGCGTCAGCCTCTTACTGCGCAACTGTTCTTTGACCTGCTCTCGTCTTACAGTGTGTTGGCCTTGCCATCTGAAACTACGGGCCCCGAACTCGCACTGCTCCATACGGTGTGTCCGTGCGCATGAGGGGGAAACCTGAGCATGTTCCCAATTCTCTGACATCACATAGAAGTCAGTGGTTATGGAAAGAAAATCAGGGCATCATTCATGTTGTTAGTTAACTGATATTGCCTAATCCAACCTGACAGATCAGTTGTTGCATAACTGCCTGGTGGGTAGAAACTGGAGGGGGGGAAAGGGGGCTTTCCTGTTACTCCTATAACAGACAACTGTAACTTTGTTAGTCAAAAGGCCTATTCAGACTGAATTTCTAAATAATATATAGTGTAATATTTGTAAAGAAAATCCCCTGCACACACAGCACTTTGCCCTGTCAAAATAATATCTGGGGCAACAGGGTTAGATAAACGGCTAGGTTGCCTGTTAAGTTTGCTATATATTTAGTTAACACACTAAATGTGTGTGTATCCTCATGGGGACCAGAAAATAGAAATTGCATGCTCCCTTGCCCTAATCTTAACCCTAAACCTAACATTTATGCCTGGACCTTAAAGAAACCCCAATTGTAACTCTAAAATGAAATGTAAGTTTGACCATAAACCCTGAGCCGGAAATTGACTTTTGCCTCATGGGGACCGACAAAGGTCCCAATGAGTCAAATTTTCTCTGGTTTTACTATACTCATGGGGACATTTGGTACCCATGAATATAGTCTCACACACACACACACAAAATTAAAAGCTTACGACAAATATTGTTATTAGCCACACAAAACAGCCTTCCATATCTATATTACTGCAGTGTCGTGGACCAACGGCCTAAACTTCTTGAGTTCGACAGTCATGGAAATTTGCATTCCTGCAATGTAGCTCAGCCAGCCAGTCCACGGCACACCTCATGTTACCTGGCAGCGCAACCATTAAAGACATAGCCATGTCACACCAAAAGCTAGCTAGAGAACATTGCAGTGCTTTCATTAACTCCCCTTCCCCCAGCTTCTGCAAGGTTCCCAACTGGTCAGAAGGAGCTATAGTCAAGGGAAAACCCGCTGGCGGACTGATCAGACGATTTACTGTCTGACCTTCTTACACTAAAGAATCTGCTACACAACGCAACACGCCGACCATTTCTTTCAGTTACATTGTGTAAATTCCCCACACAGCCATCACACACACACACACAGCGGTCAGACGTAAAAACGGAAGGTTTCATGCTAGTCGCAGGACGTGTGACCTGCTGGAGGTGGCGGGAGGGCAGGTTCTGCCCCTTTAGACCGGTCTTTGACCAGACAGGAACGGAGCGTCACTTCCTCCCCGTCAGGAGCATGGACCACCGCACTGGGGACACTTCCACCACTCCCCTCCCCAACTGCCAAACCCACCGCCGGGGAAAGGGCTGCTTTAGTCAGCGGTTCGGAGGGCGAGCAGTCAAGGGCGGAGCCTCGGGGCGGAGCCACGGCGCCCAGGGGTGCGCCTCGAGGGGAGGCCAAGGGAGAGGAACGGCCGCTGAGCAGGCGCCTGAGTAACTGAGACCCCCTTGACACCCGTGAGGAGGGAGAAGGGACGCTGGAGGAGAAGGTTATGAAGGAGAGGCGTTGCAGGAGGGAGCGAGACGCTGAGAGAGTCCCAACGAAGAGGGCAAGATTAGTTCGAGAAAGAGAGATACTGTAGGACAAGGGACAAGTAAAATTAAAGATGCAAGCAGTGTTGGGTGGGATTCATCATTAAACAGCCATGTTCCTGGTGAGGACAGTGACCAGACTGGGTGAAATGCGTGAGGGGCCTCTGCTTATTAAGTCTGCCCCTTCACTAGTGGCCCTGTGTGGTCGGAATATGCCTCCACTTGCTGTGACCTGCCATGATTGTGAACACGTGTGCCAAGCTTTATTATAATAATGAATGGAGCATGCAAAACCACACCCTCCTGAGGGTTTATTGGTAAATAGTGGCCATGTTTGTTGAGATGCGGGCCTGTATGCATAAAGACACTGGCCTGTCGATGCCAAATGTCTAGAATGTTCACAATGTGCAAATCGCATGCTCTCAGAACGCCATGAACCCAACGGCACCGGCCCAATGCCTTGTCCCTCAGTTCCCTCAGCCAACTGTCACCTTAACAGGCCCAGCCCACAGAAACAGCTCAAATAAAAAATAAAGCTCATCTGGTAGAGCACTAAACACTGAGACGGAAAGAGTTAAAAACGAGGGGATAAAGAGGAGGAGAGGAAAAGGGAGCAGCGCAGTGAGGCGCCTCACCGTTCCTCTCGAGCAGGTGCGGGTCGGACTGTTTCTTCCCGATGTCCGCGAAGGAGCGCACCAGCGGGATGCGGTTGCTGAGCTTCTTCTCGTTCTGGTGGTGGTGCCTCTTCAGCATGGCTTCTCGAACCTTCCTCCTCACGGCCTCCTCCAGCTGTCCTGACGCCACCATGCTGTCGATCACCATGTCTGAGGAGGGGTGCGGCATTGCGCGTTACAGCGAGGGGACAAAAGGAAGACCTCCAGAGGGACGCGACACGCGCAGCACTCACCGGCAATCTCCTCGATGGTGTTAGCCCTCATGTCTAACATGACGGTACCGTTGAGGATGCAACTCCGGAGCTCGAACAGGCTGTGTAGAGACAGAGTAGCCACGTAGGGCTTACTCCAACGCTCCCCGCCGTCCTCCACGTCCTCCTCGAACTTTAACCACCTACACAGAACACGCAATGCTATCACTGAGGGGGGGGGCGGGGGGGGGGGGGCCGAAAAACACAGAGAAGCTGTTTGCCAGGTTTAACGAGGAAACGTGGAAGGGTGTCCGCCGTACCTGGCCGTCTCCTTCCACTCGCAGACGTGACCGTCTGTGAAACAGAGCTCGTCCAGCTCCGTGAACAAGTCGTGCGGGATGTGCTCCTCATCGTCGTCCTCGGTACCCAGGATAAACTGCACCCTCTGGGATGGGGTGTCTGGAACACGCAAGGGGAAGAAAGGAAGATTGGGTTAGAGTGCAACGGAATATACATTCAGGGGAAATCCTACTACAAAGTTCGGTATTCACTTGGGTAAAAGCCCGGGCTTTTGACGGGGCCAGCCATGGACATTTACAGATGCGTCTCAAAGCAAAGAAGCTTTGATCATCCTTTCCTCAACCCTGACCAGTCTCCCAGTCCCTGCTGCTGACGAGCATCCCCATAGCATGATGCTCCCACCACCACACTTCATTATAGGGATCTTTTTTTAGTGCTGTCCGGCAAACTCCAGATGGCAAGTAATTCACCCTTTACTCAGGAGTCTCTTCTGCCGAGCCAATCTAGCATAAAGGCCACACTGGGAAAAGCACTGCGGAGATGGTTGTCCGTAAGGCAGGTTCTCGCATCTCTGCAGAGTAACTCTGAAGCTCTATCAGAATGGCCGTTAGGTACTTGGTTACTGCCCTGGCCAGAGCAGTTTTTCTTTTTTTTGCTAGGTCGTTATGAGACATGACATTTTCTTTTAATCAATATTTTATATATTTGGCTGTAAAGTAACAACATTTGAAGTTTAAGTGTCTGAATACTTTCTATGATTTAATGGCTTGGTTTTTGCTCTGACATGCACTGTGGAGTGTAGGATCTAATACAGATGTGTCTTTAAAAATTAAGTCCAATCAATCGACTTTACCAAGGTAACGTCCAAGTCCTAGAGACATCATGGATGGTCAAAGGACCCAGGATGCACCGGACTCCAATTTGGAGTGTCATGGTAGAGGGACTGAATATTTATACACAGATACATTTAATATTTTAATTTTCAATCATAGACACATTAACTTGTTCTTTTCACTTGTTTGCAGATAAATGGCAAGAAAGTAAATAAAACAAAAGGGGTCGAAAGCGAAGCTGGTCTGAATACCTCCAAAGGCACTACAGGTAGAAGTGCAAAACTAACCTGGGACAAGTGGAGCAGAAGCAGACAGGTAGAAACCTCTGCACAGACAGGTCTTTAAAGAGTGCAATGTCTTACCGTTCGAGGGAGACTCTCGTCCATCTTCGCGGTCTGAACGGTCTCTCCTCTTTCGATGGTGTTTGTGGCCACGGTGGCGATGATGCCTCCGCTTAGACTCCCGGCCCAGAGGAACATGGACCCCAACATAGACCGCTCTGTGACCTGGGGACAGGGTAGAGGTGGTCAATCCTCTCACCTTTAATAAACTTACGGTATAAATTTTTTCATATTGTCATAGAGTCACAAAATATTACAGCAGTATATACAATTACCGGGTCAAGAGTATAAGAAATAAAAAAATAGGGCCCCTGAGGAAGCCGTCTCCAACACACCGAAACGCACGTTGGCAAATTCTTATGCAAATGATGTCATTGCCATCTACCAGCTGACAGACAAACTTGAATGGAGTCTTAATTCTCTCCACAAGAGGTTAATACAATCTCGCTTTCATAAAAAGGTGCCCTATGCCGCATTTTCCATTTAAAATATCAGATAACCCATACATACCATCATTTAACATTAAAAACAAAGTGTCAGTCCTGACACTCGGCCAGAGACTATCTCCAGTGCCACGGTTGCAAGTAAAACGTAGAAGGCCGGGACGTTCGTAGGTGTGTACTCCCTTGAAGGTGAGTGAGGTGAAGGCCAACAACAAGCTTTGTTTGGGTTCATGTAGTCTACACTGAATGCTCCAGAAACTAAAATATACAGAAGCAACACGAGCATAAGAAAGGGTACATTTTGCATTTGATGGTGAGAGCTGAAGTTTGTGTGAACAGTGATGCAGAGTTGGCTACCTTTCTACCTGATAAGTAGGTTACATCACCACATGTAGCTAGTTGGCTAGATAGCCAAGGAAATCTATGTGCAAGTTACTAGTTTGATGATGATCAAGAAACAACGATACTACGTAGAAAACCATTCAATGTTCTTCTTTATTCTATTTGTATGAGCGCAGATACCTTTTAGGAAGATTTCCCCAATGTATTTAATCGAGAGAATAAGCTAATAAGCAAGCACTCTGTGCCATGTGAATGGAAACCGGAATGAGCAAGCACTCTGTGACCCATGTGTTGGTGCAGCCCCACTAATAAATAAATAAACATATTCCATTTACAAATCACTGCCTATAGGTGGTGTTAAGTTGCACAGGGCACCTTTAAAGATTCCGCAATGGCTGAATTCAAAAGTTTGATAACAAGACTAATGTTAATTAGGCCAAACGTTATAGCAGCTAGACCTATAGACAGATTTTAATATTTTCTACCCCCCGCCCCCCCAAAAAAAGTATGTTATACTTACAACCATGTTTATCACACCGAACAAATGACGCATACGCCAGAGGCTTGGAAACTAGAGTTCTACATTTCAGCCCAAACTCAATGAGTAACCAACAGGCCGACTGTGTTCTAAAGAATGTAATAGTCTCCGGCTGGGTTCAGGCTTGCAAAATTGTTAAGAAAATTAAATAAATAACAGTATTTTTAAAAACCAGATGTTAGATAGAACATCTGGTTTACCTAGGGAGGAGAGTGAGAGAGAGCACACCAGTCAAACACATGCTTGTGTTAACATAAGAAAATAGTTAACTGTCATTAATAGAAACCTCTGCACCACACCTGCCCTGTCAGTGCAATTGAAAGATAGGAGAGCAAAAAACCTCACGCAATACATTAGGCCTATATCACGCAATACATTAGGCCTATATCACGCAATACATTAGGCCTATATCACGCAATACATTAGGCCTATATCACGCAATACATTAGGCCTATATCACGCAATACATTAGGCCTATATCACGCAATACATTAGGCCTATATCACGCAATACATTAGGCCTATATCACGCAATACATTAGGCCTATGTCACTTTCCATTACAATGAAGTATTTAAAAGTTGGTGTTTTGGCAGAACAGACTGGTCAATTATTATTTGTGCAGAACAGTTGTGTCAAATAATCAAAATGTAATGAAGTGGTAATTATCTGCAATCAGCAGTTAAATGTTAACATAAACATGTTAATGATAAACTGTCTCCCGCCCCCAAGTTATTTAGTTTCAGTTCAAATAATCATCAGCAATGAAAAGATAGATATCAAGAATGGTAACAAATGAGCAAGCACTCTGTGAACCATGTGAATGTTAACAGGAATGAGCAAGCACTCTGTGACCCATATGTTGGTGCAGCCCCATTAATAAGTGTACATTTTCCATTTTTAACAGCTTAAAACAATACTGAATACAATATTAATCACAGATAACATGTTCTTATTAAAAAAATTATTACAGCCCATATTATGACATGCCAATGTGTAGAAATAAATAGGGAATTTGGGAAATATCTTTCAGAAAGTTAAGATTGTTTCCGTAGCTAAGGTTGTTCGGAGTTCAAGCAGATGGAATTAAATAAAACATATAACCCACACAAACACTAAGTTGAACAGAAAAACATCTGTTTTCATAAAAGTTTGCTGGCTCTTCCTATTCATTTGGCTGGAAAATAAACTCTGCCAAATCTCAGAAGTGGTGTTTATTTGGAACCACCAATCGTCAGGTCTAGAGTTGCTAACTTGTATTTTTCTTCATAGTGACACGACAAAACGTATCCAGAAAGTGAAACTAAATCCTGTAACCTGACAGACTGTGGAGCGCACACTGCTATAAACCGTAACTGGAAAGATGGTTATGAATTTGACAGTATATCATATTTTATGACATTACTGAAACTCACAATGTAGAAATAGCCTAATACCACGGTTTACTGTGTTAACATCATACTGCCCAACCCTACAAATAACTAATTTGCAGTAGGACAGGTGAACTGTGTGTGCAGGTTTCAGATTTAGCCTTAAAAGGTTATTGAGGTTAAGGTAAGTTTTAGTGTTAAAACTTAGGCAAATAGGTTTTGAATAAATAAAAACATCAGTCACTAGAACATAGTGTTCACCAATAATACTGAAACAGTTAATTGCAATATGCATACTCAGGAATCCAATCGAGACCCAGTCTCTCCAAACCCGGATGAGACATCACAGCCACTTCCTTAGTGGAAAAACAAGTCAATTCAGATTACTCAAACCACTCTGACCAACACTTATAACCAAAACAAGTTTTGCCCTTTTGTCGTTAATGAACATCACCTGGAACACTGCCTGTTGTTCTTCTCAAATTGTCATGTCAGCTGCACTTAGCACCTATTGTGATTGCTTTCCGGGCATGGATTAAATGTACAGAGTGTTTAGCATCACTGCCTACTTAGAGTTTCCTTTCCATGGCTCGAGTGCGAGTACCCATGTAGAGCTTGTGTCAAGTGGACATACCTGAATGAGCTACGTGGCATTCTAAAACCAACTAAGACTGGACAGAAAAGATGCCACGGCCAACTCTATTGACGTCACAACAGGGTGGAAAAGGAGAGAAAGCGAAGAGGAGAGCGACAGGCTTGCTGCTTTGTGCTTATAAAACAAGCTCTTTATCTTTTGCAGAGCCAGGAAAGTTAAACCATTCTGTATGAATGGCTACTGACGTCAGCCTCGATCAGAGCAGATAGAGGGAAGACTACAGCATTTATCATCATCACACACACACACGTTTCAAATACAGTTTCATGTTATAGCCCACCTAGACCAATCGGACGGACGGACACGGACACACACGGACGGACACGGACACACACGGGGACGGACACACACGGGGACGGACACACACACACACACACGGGGACGGACACACACACACACACACGGGGACGGACACACACACACACACACGGGGACGGACACACACACACACACACACGGGGACACACACACACACACACGGGGACACACACACACACACACGGGGACACACACACACACACACACACGGGGACACACACACACACACACACACGGGGACACACACACACACACACACACGGGGACACACACACACACACACACGGGGACACACGGGGACACACGGGGACACACACACACACACACACACACGGGGACACACGGGGACACACGGGGACACACACACACACACACACACACGGGGACACACACACACACACACACACAGGGACACACACACAGGGACACACACACACACACACACACACACAGGGACACACACACACACACACACACACACACAGGGACACACACACACACACACACACACACACACACACACACACACACACGGGGACACACACACACACACACACGGGGACACACGGGGACACACGGGGACACACACACACACACACACACACGGGGACACACACACACACACACACACAGGGACACACACACAGGGACACACACACACACACACACACACACAGGGACACACACACACACACACACACACACAGGGGGACACACACACACACACACACGGGGACACACACACACACACACACGGGGACACACACACACACACACACGGGGACACACACACACACACACACGGGGACACACACACACACACACACACACACACACACACACACACACACACACACACACACACACACACACACACACACACACACACACACACACACACACACACACACACACACACACACACACACACACACACACACACACACACACACACACACACACACACACACACACACACACACACACACACACACACACACACACACACACACACACACACACACACACACACACGTTTATTTTTTCAGTACTATCATCAAACACAAAAGCAGTTGTAAAATCCCTAAATCGAGTGTACAATGCCAGAACAGGCCTCAAGCAATGAGCCAAGCAGAAGGAGCACAGCATAGCAAGCAAAGTGGTCTAAGCCGAAGATACTAATCAGCTCCTCACAGGACGTCCATTAACATGGATATAATATAATGATATAATGGACACGTACAACAACTATAACACCATCAAAACAAAATGAGCCCATAAGCATCAGTCCCTAAGCCAGGAAGCATTTGAAAGGGTAAACCAAGCCTGCACGTTAACATAACCACATGATATCTTTATGGCTGTCGTTCCCATTCTTCATTGTTTCCTTGGACGTGCCTGGTAATAAATCCTTATGAATACAGTCACATTCAGGGCAGGGTGTGCCTCTTCGGTTTGCATTACCACCTCTGGCTGTCATCAGTAATGTTTTGCACAGTAAGAGAAGACCAAAACAGACTCCCAGCACAGCCAGTAGATAAACAGTCGTCTCCATCCAGCTGGGTTGGGACCAGGTCTCCAACAGGCTGCCAGCGACTCGACTGAGAAACAGCGGTCAACATCTGCTACATACAACCAGAAGTTAGCACTCTATCACAGACACAAACTCCACCGGTCTGCAGAATTTGATCCAGCAAACCTTTCAGGTTACTAGTCACATCTTCTAACTGCTGAGCTACTGGTCACCCCAAAATACATAACCTAAAGGGCAATGGTTCCCAGTGGAGCAGGGGTTCCAAAATGGTTTGTGTGTGTGTGACCTAATTTTGACTGATGTGTTACAGAGTCTTTCACTTGGTGGCACCAGCATGACTGTCACAGCGCCCAAAATTATTGTAAAACATTAAGCATTCCAGTTAATTTGTATATAAAGATGAATTCAGTAATTTGATTACATCTACATTTTAGCCTTCTGTCATTTAAATCTACAATTAGGCTACTGGCACTGGCATGTACAGTGGATATAAAAAGTCTACACACCCCTGTTAAAATGCCAGGTTCTTGTGATGTAAAAGAATGAGACAAAGATAAATCATGTCAGATCTTTTTCCACCTTTAATGTGACCTATAATGTGAACAATTCAATTGAAAAACAAACTGAAATCTTTGAGGGATTTTTTTTTTTTTAATAACCACAATAACCTGGTTGCATAAGTGTGCACACCCTTAAACTAATACTTTGTTGAAGCACCGTTTGATTTTATTTCATTACAGCACTCAGTCTTTTTGGGTAGGAGTCTATTAGCATGGCACATCTTGACGTGGCAATATTTGCCCACTCTTCTTTGCAAAAGCGCTCCAAATCTGTCAGATTGCAAGGACATCTCCTGTGCACAGCTTTCTTCAGATCACCCAACAGATGTTCAATTGGAATCAGGTCTGGGCTCTGGCTGGGCCATACCAAAGTGTATATTTTCTTCTGGTGAAGCTTGAATGCTTTTGTGGATTTGGATGTGCGCTTAGGGTCGTTGTCGTGCTGAAAGGTGAACTTAATCTTCAGCTTTCTAACGGATGCCTGAAGGTTTTGTGCCAAAATTGCCTGCTATTTGGAACAGTTCATAATTCCCTCCACCCTGACTAATCTGAAGAAAAAAAGCCCCAAAGCACGATGCTGCCATCACCACACTGTGGGTATGGTGTTATTTGGGTGATGTGCAGTGTTGTTTCTGCACCAAACATACCTTTTGGAATTAGGGCCAAAAGGTTCAACCTTGGTTGCATCAGACCATGACACATTTTCATGTGTTTTGGGAGACTTGAGCGGGGCTTGGATGCCTTGCCACCCTACCCCATTGATATGAAGAATACAGGAGATTGTTGTCAAATGTAGCACACAGCCAGTACTTGCCAGAAATTCCTGCAGATCCTTTAATGTTGCTGGAGGCATCTTGGAAGCCTCCCTGACCAATTTTCTTCTCGTCTTTACATACATTTTGGAGGGATGTCCGGTACTGTCTCTGTTGTGCAAGATTTTCTCCCCTTGATGATAACCGTCTTCACTGTGTTCCATGGTATATCTAATGATTTGGAAATTATTTTGTACCCTTCCCCTGACTGAGATCTTTCAACAATGAGATCCCTCTGATGTTGTGGAAGTTCTCTGTGGGCCATGGCTTTTGCTCTGAGATGCAACTAAGAAAATGTCAGGAAAATCCTACTAGAACAGCTGAACTTTGTGATTAATCAGAGTCATGATGGCAGGCGTGTAATGACTTCTATTTAACATGAGTTTGAATGTGATTGGTTAATTCTGAACACAGCCACACCCCCAGTTATAAGAGGGTGTGCACACTTATGCAACCAAGATTTTTAAGACTTGCAAATGTGGTTTAAATAAAGTTCTAACTAATGTCTAACTACTGGGCATACCTTCATCATATTTAGACATATTATGCTTGGCGATAAAATAGGCTATGAACTCCGCTTCCTCGGCTTGCTCTATCATTATGTTTCATGTTAAATTGTGCAGGGCAGTGCTTGCTTCACCAGCCAACAGGATGCTGTCACAGTTACTCCCCCGTCAGAAGGAGGGGTGATATAATGCCTGATCCTGCCAACGCCCCCATTTGGAGGACTTCACCATTTGGAATGGGGTCATATGTTGCATCTTAAACATGAAATGTACAGGAAGAAAACAGAACGGTTTAAAAAAAAAAACAGCATCTCGCAGTTAAGATTACGCACGTAACCCTAGTTATATGTACTAAGAATTTCAAAACAGGCATCCCCACATTATGGCAGTTATGGCTCCTAATTTGGGAAACCCTGGCCTAGTCTACAGCTTTACCTGCGACAGAACAACAGGAACCCACAGTACATAACAAGCCAACCGACCATTAGTCCCAGAGACAGCAGCAGTAAATGAGGCGGCATCTGCCTGCGCCACCTGTGAGTGACAGGAAAATAGCAGAACTAAGGGGGCAGCGAGTGAGCAGGCTCGATTTAATTACTGAAGGAGCGCTGCAGCCTAATCCGCAATAATGCGGTTACAGCGCGACCTAGAAGCGCAAGAAGGGACAATCAGCCAATACCGGGCACTCTGATCCTCAGACCGTCAGCCAGGTTATTGGTGCGTTTGTGCAAAAAGGTTACGTAGAAAAAGCCAGGTCTTCACCAGCAGCAGCATGCGCGCGTCACTGTAGGAGCAGTGCCTGGGATTTTTTTACCCTTCTTTTTCCCACTCACTGGAATACTCAGTGGCATGAGTGTGGACGTCATGCATACCTCGATTCCCAGACCAAACCAGAAAGCACAGACTTTATTTTCCATTAGTAAGTGTGTGTTTGTATTTGTAATAGAGCAGTGTTAAGAACTGCTCCTGGCCTGTTGCCATATAAAGTAATTCCAGACAGTATATGGGACTTTTTGCTACTTATCTGTGTGCAGTATAAACAGCCCGTGTGGGCCTAAGTGACACAGTGTGTGTGTACATACAAACAGCACCAGACTTACTCTCCAGCTCCTCTATCTCAAAGTTTGTGTGAATGGTGGAGCTCGTCTTCCCCAGGTCGACCACCGCCTCATCGTCGTTCCCCTGGAGACAACAGGAAAGAGAAACAGGATCAGGAGGCATTTCAACAAAACACAAAGGAACATGTGAACGTGCAGAAGGATGGAAGGTTGTTCAGATCTAGGCTACTGAGTAACTAGTTTCCTCCACTGATAGAAGGTAAGAGGACAGGAGGATAGGAGGGGAAGGTTAGCCACGTAACCAAAGATACAATGCAAGAAGGTAATATAGTTACAATTGGGTATCACTTTGAGCAGTATAGGCCCTGCCATTTAACACGGCAGTCACATTTAATAAGCCAAGAAACTATAAGGACCCATACACTGGTTTAGGCAAACTGCAGTACATACAAGAATAATTTATATCTTGATAAGGGGGATGCGTTTACCATTAGACCGCCCATTGAATTACTATTAAACACTGGACTAGACGATTCCACACAGGAGCCTTTGAAGGCATTAGCCAAGGTGAATGACTCCCTTACTGAGGGATGTCCCTTAATGAATACACCCAAGGCACATGGACAGAAACCTGTAGGGGTGAATGGTTTCTGCGTGCGTGCGCCAGCTTTAGAGGGAGATTGTGTTATAATATATATATTTTCTACCCCCTCTTTAACCCCCAATGCAACACATTATACTGTACATGGAATCCATATTGCCCATTTAGTTAGTCGCTGGTGGTTTTAATTAGGAGTCTGGGGGAGGCGATTCATGAACAGTTTTAGAGGATGGTTTTATTGAGAGTGAGTACTTATTGGGGAACGATGTTAAGACAGTATTGTCAAATACATTTAATAAAATTAAGTTGAGACTGGTGGACAGGGAGGACGTTTTAGCATTTCACGGATCGAGCCTTTTGTGTCGTTGATGTTGGCGTGTCAGCCCGCAACCCCCCCCCGACTGTTGGTGGAATAAAGTGGGGGAAACACTGCTGTAACTACCACAAAGCCCAGATGATGAGGCAGCACCCAATGAAGCAGCCATGCTGGACTAGCCTAAGCGTTGACCTTACTCCACTTAAAACTGAAGGCTTAAATATTACACACGAACAATAGACTAACTGCCAGTTGGCAACCTTTCACTACACTTCTGGCCAGCCTCCTGTCCTCTACGATAAACGTCAATGGCCAGGCATGGCTATTCAAGACATGGGGCACTATTTCAGGACCCTATACTAGACTTCAGGGTTTAAAGATAGCTGCCAACCTTCTTCTAGGCCCAAACAGTACCTTGTAAATATTATTAGATGCACAGGCTCAAACAGACACACCGCTGCTACGGATTCATTAAGCCATTTGGGCAAGGGTTCATTCTCTGGGAAACACAAACATTCCCTACCTAGACCATCACTCGCAGCCATGGCAGCGTCACTGAACATTCAGTCAATGTTTCCTGGACAGTTCTTAAAATGACAGCAATTGCACAAATGTCATTAAATTGCCTACTAGTCCATAGTTAATTTTGCATTCAGCAGAAAGTCTAGCACAGTCGGTGAATAACGCCCAGAAAGCGTTCAGATAGTTGGCGTCATATTCAGGTGACAACTCTTTCAAACAGTTATAAACTATGCTCTCCAAACGCCACAGACCTGCACACCCTACCTCCCCCCCTCCCAGGTCTGTAAACCAATAGTCCTCTGGCAACATGACAGCAGTGTACCAGAATACTGTGGTCAACACGGCATTCAGGCTGCTGAAATGGAAGTGTGATGTAAAGAGGAGTGGCTACAGACGTCAGTGAAATGAGGCGATTTCCTCAGTTCCAACTGTAACGACTTCAGTTTATCACAAGCACACCACAGCGGACGTCCGCTCTGCACACGACTTAAGTTCAGGTCATAGTCACAGGCTAAATGGAATCTGAACACTGACTGTAGGTCCGCAACATCTTACAAATCCTAATGGCATTAAGCATTGTTCGCTGTTAACTAATAACTCCCGCCAAATCTACATTGTGCCTCAGTAGGCAGGACAGGGCTGACTGCAAAAGTTTCTTTATCAAAAATGAATACTATTTCAACCAGAAAATATGTATTAACTGACCCAAGAGTTATCGCCGCTTTCAATTTCCTTTGTCCAGATAAACAGGTACCAAGGAGTCCTCCCCATCAAGAGACAAAGACGAAATACAAAACATTCCAAATGTCAAATAGCTTCCATCATGAGATTTACTGCAGCTGGGCAGTCTCAACACTAAACCATGCAATGTGGATTTCCAACTTGTTTTACTTGTTAGTTTAACAAGTTCCAAGCAAGCCTTATTTGTCTTTAGTGTGCTGTAACAACACCACTGTGACTTGAGCTGCAGCTATGATACGTTATAGTACAGGCATCGGTCCAGTTTTGCCATTAGGAATATTTGTGTGTTCCCAAATTGCCTCTGCTTTTAGGTGGTGGTCCAAATACACATTTATATTTTTAGCTCGGCGCATCCCAGGAGTGCTGCTTTTAAGAGGGGGCATGAATTGGGAAAGCATGTGGGGCGGCATAGGGGGCATCCAGTTCAGTTGTAAAATAAATTAGTTCACGTGCCAGGATTGGGCCACTAATAAATATTTTTTTGTGTGTGTGTGTGTGTGTGTGTGTGTGTGTGTGTGTGTGTGTGTTATACCACCATGTTTGTTGTTGGCACACAACCAAATTGCAAGACGTTCCACACAAGCAAGAAAGTTTATTAATGTAGCACAATTCATACACAAAAGCAATTTAATATGCTTAAAGAAAAATATAAAAATTCTAAAGAATAAAAACAAATACTAGAATCAAAATACATAAAGTTGAATAAAAACATATACTAAACTGGTAGATTCTGTAGTTGATTCTGTGAGGAAGCTATGAAACTATAAAAACTGTAAGGCTAATTAGTGTGGTTACGTTTAAGCGCTCAGACACAGACATAAGCACGTAAAAAGAGAAGTGGTTTTAACCTGGCTTAAAAATTTATACATGTTAGGAAAGTCTGAGATCTTCTGGTCGTTCATTCCAGTTTTATGCAGCCTACCTGCTAAATGCAGCTTTTTCATGTTTGGACTCTGGGCTCCACTACTTTTTTAATTCCATCAACTCCAAACAATATCTTAAAAAGGATTTCACAAATCAGCCAATATGATAACATTTACATTGAGAAAAAACACAGGAGGCTGAACACTAGACCCCAGCATAGTGTCTCATCCAGGTGTTTTTGTATGCGGTAACCCTAAGTCCTCAAAAGGTTTTTTCAGCAGGCCCCTACTAGAAGAAGTGTGACTTCCAGCTTAGGTTCAGGGTTTGCCCTGAACAGGGACAGTGAGTCAAAGCTAGTCATTGTAAGCGTTGTCAATGTCAGTTAATTCAAATCCAGTGTCCACATGTGCCTTGTGATCCCCCAGTGACCTGATGCTGACCCTCAGTGTTCTCCAAACACTGAGATTCATACAGAGAACACAATGCAGAATGTCACAGGCCTACCTCAACACAGGAGACGATTTTGATATTCAGGGAAGTAGCACATCTACTTCTCTATAAGTCTATTTAAAATGAACCAGTTTCATATCTGTCACATTTCCACGACGGCCCAAAACAAACAAAGAGACAATCAGTGGGTGGGGGAGGGCCCAGGAAGCAGAGCATTCATCCGGGAGTAATGTCCGGAGGGCTGACAGGTCTGGTGTGTAAAGGCCGGAGTAGACTTCGGCCGTATGGTGTAACAAACCGTTTCTCATGCACATTCAAACATTGAGTCTCTACTCCTAATCTCACACGTCAAACGAGGGGGGGGGGGGGGGGGGGGGGGGCAGGAATAATACCCCAGGAGATTAAAGGTGGTAAGTATCTGTAATGAATCCCATAATTTCCATCCAAAATGTGGAAGTGATGACCAGGAACAGGGAAGACACGAGTAGCCCGTACACAAAGAGATTCAACTGGCAAGACGATGGATGTTCAGCTAGTTAACCTCATACACCTTTTGTCATGGCGTTCTCAGGTGTTCTCATCCCATGAATTCGCTGCAATGTGCATGTGTTGGTTTTCATGAAGACGACTACCAGGATTGTATAGATGCCAGTACTGCAGGACTTGTTCAGCAAAATGGGGATCCAACATGCTTTGGTCCTACTCTTGGTGACACTTTTCGCTTTTGGTAGGGCTGGGTCAGTGATTTAAAAACCAATGGCTGTGTTAACCAAGGCACTTAAAACATTGAAAGAAACATCAGATATTTTCACATTTCTTCTCCAGGACTGATGAATATTGGGATGTTTTGAAAAGAGGGCTGCCAGTCTAAGCACGGTGATATGTGCCTGCACACACCCACAAACCAAAAATGCTGAATAGACCCATCTAGACAACTAAACTGCACCAGCATAGGACATCTGAACCACACCAGTGTCAAGGCAACTGAAGACATGAGAATGTATAATGTACTCCTACTCTCACTCTCTCTCTCTCTCTCACACACACATACCCGCGACCAACCAATCTGCGATATCGTGACAATATGAACAAGTGGTGAGCCCACTCACATCAATAAAGAAATATCCTAAACACTAATGTCGGAACTGGGGTTGTTTCACAGCAGTCAAGCCAGCCGAGTTGCTCAAACTCCATTTTTGTTCTTGCTCGATCCACTGCTGTCTCACTTCTGTTTTAAGATAACCAGCAAAGAAATTGAAGAGAGAACATAAACACAATGTTTAAAATCCATACAACTTCGTAGAATGCAATCAAAATAAAGAAGGCCATACACAAGGAGAGAAAAATAAAAAATGTAAAAGCTAAGCATAACATTCTGCAACAGTGAAAGATAGAATCGAGGATTCAGCAACAACAACCAAGACATGAATGGCAAGTACTTCCGTTACACACTACCGCCCCCCCCACCTTTGTTATCCTCCCCCCTTCGCTCACCCGCTCTACTCAGAGGTGGTAACAGACTTACCGTCTGCGGCACATGCTCTCCTTCACCAGTCTCCATGATGGGGAAGAGTCACAACAACAGGCTAGGCTACTGCAGTTCTAGCTGCCTGCCCTCCCTAGGCAGGAGTGGATGTAAACGCAGCCTATGTTCAGGTTCCACATTGCTCATGAATCTTTCAGAATCAGCCCCAGATGGGAATTAGCAATTGTACCTCCAAAGGACCCTCCCACTAGTGGGAAGAGGTGGAAGGCGAGAGGTGTATGGGAAAAGGGGAACAGACGGATGCAATCTAAGCTGTTCGCTTGGCAACCAATCCAATAGGGCGTTATGGTATTCTAATGCCATCTCTCAACCAATGTCCTCTCTCCATCAAAAAACAAAACCAGGCTAGATGAAAAGAGCTTTGAAAGAAGGCAAAAGGAACAGACAGAAGGATGAAATTCTAAGGTGCAGTCTCTCATTATGTTAATTATTACACGAGACCATCATAAAAATTATGGACTGTGTGCATAAAGAAGAATTTCAACACAAGTAAAAAAGCTAATTACATTTGGATTTTTTTTTAATCTACTTTCGGAATAACACGGATGAAAAGGAATCCAGAAAGAACACTAGGGCTATGACGAGGGGCCCCATCATTTCTGGAAAACATTGAAACAGACAGGGTATAGAAAACCCTACACTCGGCATCTCCCTGAACCCCTTTGTTTTCTGAGTCTCTGCATTAGGTCTGCAAGAGAGCATTGTTTCTAAACAACGTAATTGGAAACTGAAAACCATCAAAGGAAAACACAATAGAAACCTGCACTGTGGGGAATATAATGTTTTACAAGAAACCTACAGGAAACATTGTCTCACATTTGTGCGATGACTCCATCTGTATTGATACTTCTTGTATAGCTCAAAAGTAGTTTGGCTACAATTGGAATACCTATATAACCTAGATGACTGCCCCATGAATTTATCTTCTTTGTCAAAACCAGCTAATCTTAGCTAAACCTTAAAACATAAAAGGTTATGCATCAAGAAAAATATTTCTGCCAATTTTATTCAACTTTCAGTGTCAGATTTATATATTCTTGTGTAACCAAAAAGCATTTATTTTTCTGTCTGTTTGTATAACTGAACCTGCCAGACATTGTTTCTGCCTATGGCATTAGTTAACGTCATAATGAGGACCCGTTGAACAGAGCAACTCTAGCTGCTACTGTATAGTTGGAGCTAGCTAATGTTGGCCACTTATTTCTGGTGCTGCTTGGATTATTGGAATTTATCTCATAGCTCTAAAGTGCAAAACTGTCAATCACATATGCAAATAAAATTTCCACAACCATGCTAAATAATTTGCTCATGAGGGAGTGTCATTTGAACCCTAACGGAAAAACTAAAAGAATCTGTTCTCTGGAAAGATGAGCCAAAGACTGAGTTGTTTGGCTTCAATTTTTGGCTAAAACAAAACCCTACCTTTGAATGTAAGAATCTCATATCAAACATAATGCATGCAGGTGGCACCATGATGGTTTGGGCTGATTTGCTAGTTCAGGGCCTGGTCAACTTGCCATCACGGAGTTAACAATCAATCCCATACCAGGAGAATGTGAGGCCATCTGCCAAAATGCTGAAACAAACATGGATCTTGCAACAACATAGTGACCCAAAACACAAGCAAAGCTACAACAGAATTGCTTGAAACACTAGAAACATGAAATGGTAGAGTCAAAGCCCAGATCTCAATCTTAATGAAATGCTGTTGGGGGACTTGAAGTTGACAGCGCATGCAAGAAAGCCCTCCAGCATGACTCACCACTATAAAATAAAAAAACAAAAAGTGTCAAAAAGGGGATGTGATTATTTTTCACATGACTAGTGTTGCTAAAAGAAAAGGGAAATGCATTTACCCCCACCAAATCTCAACTTTCCCATATATCAGACCATGCAAGCTCCCACTCTTATCTTATGGTAGCTAATGTGTTTGCATCAAAATCCAGGGGAGGTAAGATCAGGTTCCACCTTCATTTATAGACAGCTTTGCTTTGACACACCTGACCCTATACAGCAAGTCTCTGTGGGTTGTCAGAGATGTGAAAAGAAACCAAACCAGATCACAAGTCAACTTTGTCAAAATGCACACCATCCAAAAATCTGTGTTTTAATAGATATGGCAACCTGTGTTCTAACAACGTAAAGTAACACTCACTATAACAGGGGTTCCAAACTTTATTACAAGTGAGAAATTCCCAGAACAACATGTAATTTACAAAAAAAAATTAAAAAATGAATCTCATTTAGAAAATGATTCAGGCATTTCAGCATTGAGACTTACATCAGAATTTCTTTCATGATTCCATGATTTTAGGTCTGTATCAGCAGGGTCTTAACATCCCAAACTAAACAAAAAAAAAATGGAGCGGTGAAAGATATCTAGTTAACCTAACATAATATTGAAATGAAAAGTTGTCTAGCACTCAAGAGAAAAAGAAAAGCAATCTGCCCCATGAAGTGTGAAAGGGAAATAAAAAGTTATGATCTAGGTGTGACACCAGCAGCACATTTTAACTGCAGGTATACATTTCTGTAATCAAGACTAATCCAAGCCTCTGTTTATCATGGCAGATAAAATGTACTGAAATTGGCACATTTCATTAAAAGGCTAAATTTTCGGCTTATATTTTTGATGTGGTCAATCAGGAAGCAATGGCAAGATTTTACGCTCAGGTAGGGTGGGTCCCAAATATGCCCATCACCCATGGAAGAGAAAGCAAAGCTACACCCCACAAGTTCTGCTCACGAGTCGTGAAAACATTAATACTGCAATGGGTTCCTCTCCCTTGATTTCAGAAACCTTTAGAAATAATGAACATACCACACAACTTGTGTGTGGGAATTCCTTACTAATGAGTCACTAAAAATATACTGCAGATTCTCAAGGATATTTTATTACCCATCGTTATTCAACTTTGAGGTGCTTTCTTATAAGCCTGAGTATAATGAATGCACATCTATAAAATACTATATTAATCTAAACTTTTAACACAATGAGTTAACAGAAACCTTTTAAATGTATTGTCATAGCTATTTTGATACATATTTTTTTTGCCAAAAAAATCATTGGTTTATAAAATATTTACAGTCATCCTTTTTGTATCCACCATGACCAATACAGGGCTCTGTTGGGACATCATGTAAGATTTAAGGAGTCCAATTTAGTCCTCAACTCGTTTCTCAGTCATTTAATTAAGTTCCTCAGTCATTTAATTCAGAGTTGTCCAAAATTTCTCTGCAGTGTGTTTAATCTTGCATTGTATAGAGCCTTCTGGTGTAGACTAACCTAAAGCACTTTGCCGGCATATTTCGAAAGATGCATAGTAGTAAATAAAATACAAAAACACGTTTCTGTTTGTCACAGGAAGTGTAGCTGCTGCTTTAGTCAGAGCCTAATGGGGGACCCAAATAAACAATACAATTACATCAGCTATGAGGTGAGGGGTGAGAATTCGGAATAAGGGAAGATCAACGTAATTTGATAAGTCTATCTTTAATGAATACAAACAGCCCTGGTGATGATTTCCGTCTTAACAGGAGCATGATAGTAAAGCATCCCCCTGTAGGACAACATGGGAAACCTCCTTTGAGAGAACTCAGAATATGACAGCTATGTTTAATTGAGGAGAGCATTTGTACATTGTATGTAACAACTCGCGGACAGAGACGTTCAAGTCTTCCCCCACGAGTTGGATTCAATAGAATAAACTGAAATGTAACGTAGAATACCAGGCCATCGATGAACTTGTCCTTGAATGTTTTTTGAGGAACCGGGCCCTGAATTACTCTGAAGTTTAAGCTAAAATGTCCTGAACGGTTTGAGAGAGAAAGCGAACGAGAGAGAAAGGGAGATTGGGAGTCCACGTGGTGATAACCCCTGATCATCCCATGCGAGCACAGGTCCTCATTACAATAAAAGGTTTATGTCTCAAAATATTTCGCCTGTAAATCACCACCAAAGACCGATGATTGCTAGGCTAACGTTGCTTCCTGGCAGACACATGGTTCCCAAAAACAATGACGAAGAAAGCAAATTATTTGCATCACTATTGCTCATGTACATAAAAAGTACAACGTCCGGGCTTTTAACCTGGTACAAAATGACAGCAAAAAGTTGTTTGCTATTGTACCTACAAGTTCTGTGTCCCGTCCACCTCTATGCCTTGGTGGCAAACATGTACCCCCACCCCCCATTTATTGTCCATTCCTTTCTCTGAGAAATGCGACTTCAACTGAACTGCTACTAGCTCACCAAGCTAACAAATAGAACACATTTCCAGAAACTTAAACTGTTAAGAAAGCAAACAACCTGACCAAAAACTTGGTACTCACTGATGTCAGGAGAGGTCGCATCTGTTCACTGGCCTCTTCCTCCATTTGTCGAAATTTCTGTCCCCTGTCCTCAGGCATAATTTAAATATCAAACTCCGAAATACCCCTTTTGACGTGCCTACGCCACCACTAACACGTCTGACTGCATTTTTACATACATTACCCAGCGCATAGCCCGCCCTATTTTGATTGACAGATTGTATTCGCCTTTAACATCCGAGGAACCGGCATCCATTAACCAATGATAAGAGTGAAAAGGACAAGTGGGCGGATGCGTCAAGCCTATCCAGGCGGGGCTTGTGACAAAGAGCAGGGATGCTGTGTTGCGAGTGCTTGATCTTGAAGTCCTTAGTACTACAAGTTTTATATTGCTCTGTGTGAGTTTCCAACGGACTAACGTAATTATGCCCACAAGAAAGCACAAATCCACTTATTTTTAGCATAAAACATTTATTGTGTTTACCTAATATCTTCTCAAGGCTATTGATTCAGTAATAAGGCTTATCTCTGGTTTTACTGTCATTCTTTTGGCCCTTGAATTCACCTGATTGTAAAACAAAACAGTAAGCACTTAATCATATTGGTTTTCAGAGACACTTAACCCTCTGAATAGCAACCTATATTAAAGTGCTGTATGCTTACTGTAGTCACTCTAAGAAAGTGTGTATGGTGGGAATCTGTCATTCGTAACTAGATGTATTTGGTGCCTGTAAGGAGCTTATTACAGATTAACTGATTCATATTCATGTAGAGTTTGCCCCCTGATGTTTTTGGTAACAGCATAATCCTGATGGATTACTTCAATAATTCAAGCTCATTAATGTTTCCAAGGCTAGTTTCATTTGCCAGAGAATACTCAAACAGGGCTTATATTTGAGATATAATCCTTAAGAAGTTTTTTTTTTAAAACTTTGTAATGAAAGATTTGTTCATAGTGGCTGACAAATGAACAATCAATCCCTGTTTCACCAAGACCAAGCATAGCTGTTCTAATCAGGACAAAATATAAATTCCACAAAGTACTTAGGCATACAATTAGTAGAATTTATCTGGGCACTTTTACTTATACTCCCATGAAAATACATACATCTTTGATCAACATAATCATTATTATCTTGTGGGCAATGTAGAAGTAACCTTTTAAGATAAATCTGCCTGTAGATTTTGGGAGTCTTTGGGCCCCACTTTCGGATAACTGATTTAGAAAACATTTGGAATAGTCACAGATTTGGAGGTCACTTCAGAAGTGCCAGGCACACATACAGTATATGGTCTCCAAATGATCAGCGTTGTAGGATGGCAAAACTAGTGCGTACGTGTTTGTGTATGTGAGAATATATGTGTGCATTCCAGTGAGTGTGTGTGTGTGTGTGTGAGTGTGTCTAATGAATATCAAGATTGTCCCCCACATGCTGGGGGTCAGCCTTCTAGGGACCAAAGATGCAGTCTGTAAACATTGTAATCCCTTTAATTTGGTCTCAGGTATTTCTTTGGGCAGTTACTGGAAGTAATGCTGGTGTCCCGATAATGCTCACAAGGGCTCCACTTCTACAGGTGGGGAGTAGCTTAATGCCTGCTCTCTCTTTTTCTTTCTCTCCCTCTCTCTCACCCTTTCTCACTCTCTCTGAAGATCCGAGGCAACCTTAGTCGAACACAAATTATATTTTTGGAGCCAACTGTTGACTCCAATGTTTAATAAGAAATAAAAATAAAAATATTATTGATTTGAATGGATTGAGCTTAATTCATGTTTTAGTGTCTATCCAAGTCTCTCCCAATGTGTCTGATTTGGTTCAGTCATGACTTATCTTGAATTCACCCATATAGTTAGTAAGCTTTTATTACACAGTGTTGCTCTATACAATACTGATTTGATCATTATTTCTAAACAAACAAGTAAATTATCCGACTGTACATGCTTATAACATTGTATTTGACCGTTCACAGCAATAATTAAACAGTCATTGTTAAGCACACACTTTGTTCCAGTACAATTCACTGTTACACATGATATGCAATAGCTACTGCTTAACCTGTACTGGAAGCCACGATATGATTAGAATCTACAGGCTCAATTATTTTGCCATACTTTCTGTTCAACACTATGTTGGCGATCGAGAAAAGACCTGAATCGTCTCACTCACAAACTTGCTTGTCCTCACAGGAACCCCTAGCAACGATATATGACTAAGTTGGGGAATAACTGCAAGGCAGCATACTTAATCCTGCTCAGGTTAGAGCAATCAAAGTATAACCATGTCATGGTGTTGACTGGTAGGCACCCTTCCAGCAGACTCCATCATGTTTTCCCAACTGAAGCATCAGAGTGCCACCTTGTGGATCACCCAATAAATGTGCAATACTTCAGGATTTCAGCTTTATGCTACTCTTTCTGTGCCTTTGGGTGTCATTCAGGGAAAACAGCTTCCTTAACTGCACATGTACAAAATGTTTCACGCTAGCAGGCTTGGAGGTAGATATGGAATCGAAATCCGTGGGATTTGTCCTGCAAAGAGAGAGTTTCAAAGTTAAATGGCATTTTAAAATTGAGACAATAAATACTGTCATTTAATGTAAATTAGTTATTTAATTATTGAAAATGAGATATCATAGGGTTTTCAGAAACCAAAATGGTGTAAACATTGTCCCAACCACATTAGACCATTCCAGCTTGACTCATGTGATGATGCAATCACACTATTATATTTAAAGCTTTATTTCACTGAGACAGTGAGGAAAGATTTTTTTTTTTTGTTGAAGAAAGAGCTGTGTGCTTCGTTCAAACCCATGCAGAAACAATACACTTGCACCATGTGTGGGAAGTGATCCCCAGTTTTTCTGTTGCACAGAGCAGTAAAGCCCCTGCCTGTCTCTCTTTGTGTCCATGTGCAGAACCAAAATAAGAAGACTATTCAAAACATTACTGAATCCATACATCTCTACTATGACAGTCATGAAAATATGACCTTGGAGCGCGGCGTGGGGAGGCTTGACGAGGCTTGGCCTCTCCAGCAATCTTCTGGGACATGAGTCTTCCCCTAGATCGCAGTGGCATTGTTCTAACCAGGGAAAAATGTCTCCTGGTATAACTTGGAACCATGACATTCCTGGATAGAGCTGCCATGGAGTCCCTGTAGATGAGGCCATGTCTGGAAGATACACTGCAGTGGTGACATGTAGCCAACTGAAAGAGTTCAGGGAGGGCAAAGGTCAATGTAAAAGAGAGGGGTAAACTCTTCATAAGGGTTACCAGCTTTATTTTACAGACAAGGTGAGACAATTCCCAAATAAAGGAAAGTAAGTGGACAAATTGAAACCCCTGTGCACGCATCCCTGTCAAAACGTAAGCCATACAGAGATAGATTTAAATAATATGAGTGGCTAGAGCCCTCTCCCCATAAAGAACACACAGCTAAAATCATATATGATCAACACAGGCCAGCCATAGCCAATTACAATTACATCGCCATTTCCAAAAAAGTTGGGATGCTGCATTAAATGTACATAAAAAGAGAATGCAATGATGCACAAAGCATGTAAACCCTACATTCAATAGAAAATAGTACAAAGACAACATATCAATTGTCGAAAATGACATTCTTTTGTTTTATTGTTTCTTAAAAAACATATGCATACTTTTAATTTGATGCCAGAAACACATGTGAAAAAAGTCGAGACAGAGGCTACAAAGGACTGGAAATGTTGTGTAATGCTAAAAAACAAAACCTGGTGGAATATCACACAACAAATTAGGTCAATTGGCAACAGATCAGTAACATGACTGGGTATAAAAAGATCATCCCAGAGAGGATGAGTCTGTCAGAAGTGAGGATGAGGAGGGGTTCACCACTCTGTGAAAGACTGCATGGGCAAATAGTGCAACAATTTAAGAATAATGTTTCTCAACGTAAAATTGCAAAGAGTTTGGGGATCTCATCATCTACGGTGCACAATATCATTAAAAGATTCAGAGAATCCGGAGAAATCTCTGTATGCAAGGGACAAGGCTAAAAACCCATACTGGATGGTCGTGATCTTCAGGCCCTCAGGTGGCACTGCATTAAAAACAGACACGATTCTGTAGTAGAAAACACTGCATGGGCTCAGGAACACTTCGAAAAACCATTGTCTGTGAACACAGTACGTTGCTGTACCCACAAATCCAAAATCTGTAGCCTTCTCTGGGCCCGAGCTCATTAAAGATAGACTGCGGCGAAGTGGAAAACTGTCCTGGGGTCTCACAAATCAAAATTTGAAATTATTTTTGGGGATCATGGACATCGTGTTCTCCGGACTGAAGAGGAGAGGTTTCACAACAGCATGGCTCCATAGTAAAAGAGTCTGCAATCCTATATCAAGCAAGAATGGGAATACATTTCACTTTCAAAACTACAGCAACTAGTCTCCTCAGCAACTAGTCTCCTAGTCTCCTCAGAGTGTTGATAAAAGAAGAGGTGATGCAACACAGTGGTAAACATGCCCCTGTCCCAACATTTTTTAAACGTGTTCCTGGCATTTTTTTTTTTAATAACTTTTCTCAGTTTTAACATTTGACATTTTGTCTTTGTACTATTTTCAATTAAATATATGGATGAATGATTTGCACATCATTGCATTCTGTTTTTATTAGCATTTTAATGCAGCCTCCCAACTTGTTTGGAAACAGGGTTGTACTTTCTTATAGTAATAGGATTTCAGGACAGCTCTCTAGAGTCTAGAGAGCATCAATTTCAGCATAGACCTATTTCTAAACCAGGACCCACTTATGTATGAAAATAATCCACTGTATGTAGCACAATGGATTAAAGGCTCACACTGCACTACATTGCACACTCTAATTTGTTTACGACATTTCTATGTGGAAAAGGATTTCACCCTTTCTCTGCAAAGTATATAAAACATTTGCTGTAATTTCTTAATTACATGTTTATTTCAAAGCACAGTATTTGAATAAGATTTAAATAAAGAAAACAATTACATGAAACATCCAGAAAATATTACACCACAAAAGCATGTTGTCTGTTAAAAGACAAAAAAGCCCCTGATATATTATAAGACTACATTATTTTACTTCTTTACAAAAACATTTGCATGTAACTCAGAATAGAAACAATTAAATTTAAACATTATTAAAAATTGTAGATTACAGGGCCTACACTAACAATTTCAATTTAACATAGAAACTGCCCCACTCACTCACATACAAGACCTACAAACATCGCTTGTGTCAAATAATTAAGGGTCAACAGACATAAATGCCTGTAAGAGAGGAACTCACCGAGACAAATGCTGCCATGCTGTATTGTAGTGTCTTCTGTTAGTCTGCTATGTAGGAAGCTTCACCAACACAAATTGCTGTCAACCTACAAATGGGTGGAGCCACAAGAGATTCATTTAATTAAGTATCTGCCCACCGGTGCCTATTGATCTCACAAACACAGGATTCCTGTCAACAGCCAAAGCCTATTTCCTGATTGTGGATTAGGGTCTCATAAAAAATAAAACTCCAAACCAATAAGGTAAGGAATGGGCTGCCCTTTTTTGTGATTCTATTTTGACAGGGCAAATCAACCTGCATCACACATATTCGCATAACTCCCCACTCTCTCCCATTAGCGCCCAAAGGACCTGCTTCTTTCAGTCTGTCTATCAAAGCACATGGGATAAATTTAGACAGAATTATTAATAATGACAAGGGGACAGATTGCTAAAAGGATTAACAAACTCTGAACAGATGGAAATAAAGGGAGACGGTGGCTTGTTCCTTTCAGACTGAGCTAGTACAAAATGTGCCCAAATAGCCACTGGCTCCATCCCTCGAACCTATAGAAATGTATAGAATGTGCCGGGAAAGATTTGGAGACAGAACATGAAGACAGGGGTGGAATTCATGTTAATCTGATATTGTGTTGTTTTACTTTGAGTAACATGGGTAATATTGTGTGGATTTCTTCATGAAAATACAACCGACAATCCAAAAAAGTAGGGATGATGCATAAAATGCAAATAAAAACAGCAAGCAATGATGTGCAAATCATTTATCCCTATATTTAATTGAAAATGGTACAAAGACAACATATCAAATGCTGAAACTGAGAAATGCTATTGTTTACCACACCCTGTAAGCATTGGGAACTGAGGAGAACAGCTGCGGTAGTTGTGAAAGTGGAGTGTTGTCCCATTCTTGCTTGATATAGGATTGCTGCTCCTGAACAGTTCAGGGTCTCCTTTGCTGTTTTTGTCATTTCATATGCTCCAAATGTTTTCAATAGGAGACAGGTCTGGACTGCAGGCAGACCAGTTTAGCACCCAAACTCTTTTACTACAGAGCCATGCTGTTGTGACCTGTGCAGAATGTGGTTATTCTTGAATTGTGGCACTATTTGCCCAAGCAGTCTTTCACAGAGTGTCGAACCCCTCCCCATCCTAACTTCTGACAGACCCATCCTCTCTGGAATGATCTTTTAATACCCAATCATGTTACTGACTGGTTGCCAATTGACCTGATTAGTTGTGTGATATTCCACCAGGTTTAGTTTTTTAGCATTACACAGCATTTCCAGTCTTTTGTTGACTTTGTCCCAGCTTTTTTGAAACGTGTTGCTGGCATCAAACTCAAAGTGAGCATGTATTTTCCAAGAAACAATAACATTTCTCAGTTTCAACATCTGATATGTTGTCTTTGAATTATTTTCTGTTGAATATGGGTTTTAAATTATTTTCACATCATTGCATTCTGTTTTTCTATACATTTTACATAGCAGGTTGTATAATGTAGGACCAGCCATTAGGTTCCTGTTAATCTCTATTTTCATTTGCAATAGATTGGTGTGTTTTGAATAAAACCACTTCTGTAAGTTGCTGTGCACAATAGTGTCTGCTAAATTAATGAAATGTAAATGTTCCCTTATTTTCACCAGACTGTTACATCAGCAAACATTTATTTGATGTTCTTTGTTTCTAGTTAGATAACGGGAATAGCCTTTTGGGTGATTATACAACCCTACACTTTAATGTGAGATACAGAGATTACAGCATTGTTTTTCTTCCCTAAAACGTAATCTTATCAAAAGGGCAACTGATGAGTTCACGTTGCCTCTTTACAGATTTGTGATCCAGGAATACCACTTTGCAGATGGATACCATTCTGAAAACATCTAAATAATACAGAATCCAATTTTACTGACAGCACTCCTGAAACCCCCATTCACTCATTTGCTATTTCAAGCATGGACAAATGCCACCTAATAATACATACACACAGGTCCAAACTAAAATATCACCTTAGACAACATAGGCTTGTCAGCGTTCTCTATTGTCTATATTTTAAAACTGTCTTATGTTTAATTTTCTTTGATGAACTGGCACTTTAAAAAACGTTGTGTTGAAAAGCACTTAAAACAAAATTGATTACTTTTTACACAAAGAGATCCTTATAATTTTTTTTGAATTGATCATCTCTAGAATATACACAACCGTTCAAAAGTTTGGAGTCACTTAGAATTGTCATTGTTCTCCAAGAAAACATATATGAAATCATTTTCAATGGGAGTCCTTCAGAAATATCATTGTTCTCCAAGAAAACATATATGAAATCAGTTTGAATGCATTGTATACTGTAGGGGAACAGATGTTACAAACCGGAGTTATGTCCTTCATCAAGATCCTTTTAATCCTGTACGAATCTCCCAGTTCACCACCAAAGCACTCCCGAACCATCACATTGCCACCACCATGCTTGACAGATGGCGTCAAGCACTCCTCCAGCATCTTTTCATTTGGTCTGTGCCTCACAAATATTATTTGTGATCTGAACACTTCAAAATAAGATGTGTCTGTCGATAACCCTTTTTCCCAAACCTCGTCTGTCCAGTGTCTGTACTTTTTTGATCACCTTAATCAATTCTTTGGTAACATTTTTCGCTAAGCTGACACTTACAGTGGATATGAAAAGTCTACACACCTCTTTTAAAATTCTAGGTTCTTGTGATGTAAAACAATGAGACAAAAATAAATCATGTCAGAACCTTTTCCACCTTTAATGTGACCTATAATGTGAACAATTAAAATACACCCAATACTCCCACCCTTGTCTTCTTTCGCATCGTTGCCATTTTTAGTCATGTATGTAGTAGTAGACTGACTCTCTATACCTAGCCGGCAGGAACCCTAAGGTAACATTAACAAGGCTAAGAAGAACGTCAAACTCTGAGTTAGCGCTTTTTTTGGAACAGGTAAAAAAAAATCATCTTTTTATTTGGAACGTTATTCTCTATCGGGCATTGGTGCCGAAACGGTTTTTTGAACAGTGAGTAATTGCAAAATGTTGTAATTGTTTTTATACTGAAAATAGTCGGGGGCGTCTGGTCATTAGAGGCCCCACCTGTTGTCAACAGAAAGAACTGCAACAAAATTATGTTATTTCTATTTCTCGAAGATTACTTCCTATCATTTATTATATATGAATATAGCAGCTTCCTAAAGTGCATATAATTTGTGTTAGGATTTTATTGGTCCCTGCCGTGCTGCTTCAGACTGCGTTCTGCTGATTCGAGCTCGCAGTAGTAGGCCATAGGATAAGCGTGAATGTGGGGCTAGCCCCTCTCTCACAATGCAATGTACATTGTACGTGTGAAAATATTAATACGCATGCTCAGAATGTTAGTGTGATCAATGTAAATCACACACATTTGATGCCATGTGGGGCTGACAGCCATTAGCATTCACAAATGCCAGATAACTTGAGAAAATTAATAAAGTGGATTTCATACTCGAGCACCGGTTTGAAACTCTTAATTTGGAGGAGAGACTTCCTGGGGGGGTGTTCCGGTCCCGTCCCACCGGGAGGAGACCCCGGGGAAGACCTAGGACACGCTGGAGGGACTATGTCTCCCGGCTGGCCTGGGAACGCCTCGGTGTCCCCCCGGAAGAGCTGGAGGAAGTGTCTGGGGAGAGGGAAGTCTGGGCATCTCTGCTTAGACTGCTGCCCCCGCGACCCGGCCCCGGATGAAGCGGAAGAAGATGGATGGATGGACTTGAAGTAAAGCGACTTGGTGCCCATCAGCCACGTGATACTGTCATCACTCAAACTGCTGGTAAAAGTAACCACGGGTTTAACATGGAGTGGTTTTTGAAGAAGAAGTAGCTAACTCTTCTGTTTTCCATGTCTGCTATTTGGTGGAGATGGTACTTGGACGGGTTACAAAGATTTGAAACATCTTTTTGAGAGGATTGCAAAACATCTGGACAATGCTGTGAAATTGGGCTTACTTGGAAGGGTAAATGTTGCAGCCCATTTGACAGTGCATACAGGCGCTCCATTGAGCAGCATAACAAACAGGTGGAGAAAAACAGGTACATTCTCAGTCGAATCATAAAATGTCTTCAACTTTGTGGAAAATGTGAAACCGCACTGCGGGGCAACGACGAGTCGGTGGACTCCCTGAATCCTGGAATATTCAGATGTATTTTCAAGACTACGTGTGAGGGCGATTCGAGACTTCAGAAGCACTATGACGCTCCGCCCATCTTCAAAGGGACATCTAGCACTGTACAAAACAAACTGTTAGACTGTATGTATGAAGTGTACAGGGAGGAGATGGCCAAGCAAGTGGACGAGACATCATTTGTTGCCATACAGGCAGATGAGACAACTGATGTCTCCTGTAAATCACAAATGGTGGTTGTGTTGCAATACATGTTGCCTGACAATACAGTGACAGAGAGGTTTTTGGACTTTGTGGAAGTCAAAGAAAAAACTGGACTCAGCCTCTCTAACAGCATCAAGAGTGTGCTGGAACCACTGAAGCTGGGAGAAAAGCTGATCGCTCAGGCTTATGGTGCAGCTGTAATGAGTGGAAACGTCCGAGGGGTACAGACACTAATAAAAGAGACATGCCCAGTTTGTTCACTGCTATGCTCACCAGCTGAACCTGACCTTGCAGCAACTTTGTTTAGCAAAGATGAGCATCCTGAAGGTGTTTTTTGGCACCGTTTTTTCTGGCGCTCCAAAACGTGTTGCGACACTTGCTGAGGCAACACAGAGACGCATTCCAAGGCCACCCGCGGTACGATGAAACTTTAAAAGTAGAACTGTCAATGCAGTTTGGGAAAACCGCGCTGCGCTGCTCCTGTGTATGGAGGACATACACACACAACCAGGATGGGATGAGGCCACCAGACGACGGCCTGTCAAAAAAACCCAGGGACCGATCCTTTCTGCAGCTGCAGGTATTTTTTTCTTCCTTATGCCAGAAGTTGATGTTTTATACAACACTCTGCAAAAACGGAGCATCGATGCATCTGGGATTAGCAGTGCGCTCACCCGTTTTTAAAGAAGAATGTCCAGAATACGCGGAAGCAAACTGATGAATGGGCTGCCACGGTTCACTATGGAACAGACGAGCCAGGGCGACGAGTAACCAACACAGCGCCAGTGATGAAGGAGGCATGCGACACAGTCATCTCCCAGGTGGAGCAGAGGTTTTCACAAAGTGACTACCTGATCGCTGCCAAGATGGTTGACAGCTCGCTCTTCCCACAATTTGTCTTGTCATTCCCTAAATCTGAGCTTGACTGTGCGGTGAAACTATGGCTTCTAGTAAACAAGGAAAAGTTGGAGTCTGAGCTCACCACTCTGTACGGCCACACTGAGCTTCACACTGGTAAGACGGCCCTGTCTCTGTTAAGATCCATCCATGAGAAAAACCTAGAGGAGGCTTTTGCTGAGACCGTCACTCAGCTGAAAATGATCATAACAACACCTATGACGACTTCAGAGTCAGAGAGGAACTTTTCCACCTTGAAGAGGGTAAAAACCTTCACTCACAATACCATGGGACAGCCATGGCTCAATGCATTGGCCATCGAAAGCCAGCTGATTCAGCAGCTACATTACTTAATTCCCAAAGTCATCAGAAAATTTGCCCAGAGGAAGAACCGCTGTGCCACCTTTCTCTTCAAGTGACCCCTCAGCCTTGGTGAGTGAAAGCATAATTTATCATCCTGTCTTTGTGGTGCTGGTCCGTGCATTGGTCATATTTTTATGCTGGATCGATTGATATAGTTGGTGATGAGTGTCAGTGTATCCATGCTTATCTATTAAGGTTGTTGTCATAGAATGGAGCTGTATCTCTAAAAAGTTGTCCCATTGTGGCCTTCAGTGGTGTTGAGCTCATTGCTGTCTGCGTATGGCCCTGTAGGCACATTGGTTATGAGCTTGGTTGCATTCTTAATTTAGGTTTGTAAAATGTGACAGTGGTAATTTTACGTGTGTGTGACAGAAGGAAAGCAATTACACAAGAAGGTCTCTCTTTCTCTAGTATGTGTATTACAACACCTGGTAGAAGTCTTTAAAAGTGTTTTGTGGAGCCACTGTTTGTTGATGTGTTACATAAACACATCAGTAGCAAGAGGGAGTTTTGTAGCTTTACTGGTATATATCCTATATTTTGAAATGGTTTGTGCCCCACCAATTTTCTACATATAAAAACACCACTGTACATAGTTGGTCAAATTTAACCAAAATAAATGTGTCTAACTACAGTAATTATTTGGCTAAAACATTACCATACAACCAAAAATAATTAAGAGCACAGAAATGGAATGACAAATCTTAGAGATCGACAAAATATATGTAGCAGTAATGGCTGATTGTGATTGAGTAGTTTATGAATTAAAACATTAAACAATAAAATGTTTATGACCTGTTTTTTGGACAGTAATATCATTACTATTTATTTATTTACTGGACCTTGGTTTGAATCCTAAAACATGTAACGGACAAAAAAAATTGCTTTCCCATTTTTTGTAAATCGGTTTTTCCTTTCCTTAAGAAAAGCATTTGTCTACTTTGGAAAAAGAAAACTGCTAAGCATCTAAAATGTTATTTGTGGCAAATGTAGCATATTTAAATCCCATAAAAAATAAAATACATAAAAAATATTAATTATTGTCATAAAGCATACAAGCATGATCCCATTCTCTCTCTACCACCCAGTGTCTGGGGAAGTTCTTCTCATGCTCCAGGATTATGATCAGGGGGAAACCCCAGGTTAGTAGGCACCAGAACCCCTCGCTCCTTCACTCCTCCGCTGAAGTCAGAAAACACCTTAGAAGGAAACACAGTGAGGAACGGGGGCAGTAGGTCGGTGGAGACCAAGGTCCTCCTGTACCTGTGACAGAGCACATGGACTTCTCATTCCACCAAATGTCCTCTCACCTGTAAAAGGCAAGCGTGGGGCTACAGTAAAAGTGTGCCAGCTGCCTCTGGTACAAGCCTAGCTGGCCCGCTCTGAAGACACAGATCAACCTGAGCTTCAGCTGCATAGTCTACTGAAGGGAACTGAAAGAGCTGTGGGGCCGGAGGAACACAAAGAGGATTCAGGGGATGTTTTTTAATTCTCTGATTACATTTGAGGCCGGATATACTCAATACATGCCATTTCAGAAGACAATGAATGTGTCAGTGTCTGGGATTTTTAACATTGGCCATGGTGGTAAAGTTAAACACATTCTGATGTCAGCCACCGAATAACACCCCTAGATGAGAATAGTGACTGGAGGTGTCTTTCTTGAGATATCTGGAAAGGTCCCTATAAACAAACTACATCCTTCTGTAAAACAGGAAAGCAGCGTTATCTAAACGTGGGTTGCAGAACTCATCTACTTGGACTTCTTTGCTTTACAACATATCAATAGTGCCCTCTAGTGCTCATTTTGTTGACAAGTCTGGGTAAATCTTCAACTCAATTGTTCTATTCAATCAGATGCTTTCATCAGCTGCACATATATCTGACAAGAACGTTTATCATATCGCCATATATTCAGTAAAGCCTACAGTAAAATGCACATTGAAATTGTCTGAAGACTTGTGTTAAAACGTCTGAATGCACTTATAAAATATCAATTGGTTTTGGGGAACTTGCCTTGTCATTTTAAGCATAGTTCTGAAGATGTCATTTATTCCAATGCACACCAGCAAAGGCTCCCAAAAACACACAAAAAAGGTTTTACAAGGTTATAGAGCAGATCTTGTGGAAAGGAAAATGTGTAATCAACGGCTTAGATTGACCTGTCTGTAATATTCAGGGGTTCATTGCCCCCCCCCCTCCCACCCATGTGTGTAATTCAGAAATGTACTGGCGCTGCTGTACAACCAGCTGTTCATGTTGTGACCACATTTTCTGGTGCAAACGCAAGATTTCTCCCATGGCATGAAACATGCACCTGTTCATGTACATTAGGGAGCGCACTGCACTGTAAATGGTTCTAAACACGTCAGGCTAGCTGGCGGTCAATAGCTTGACATTTTGTCTTTTAAACTACGGTACATAATACTAACATTACAAACATATCTGACTAAGAGAAGTGTTCTGATATGGAGGTCGATTTGGGATGACCAAAGTAGAAGGGAGAATGACGAGCAGTATCATGTAATGCCATGGAATGCAGTACGTGGAGTATACCCCATGAACTTAACAATTTTGTCTGATATCTCCTTGTTTTTTCCTTGAATGTCTTTTCAAAACCTCCCCTGTCATCTGAGCAAAAGAAAAGTGTTGTTCTTATCTGGAAACATTTAATTATAGCAGAATTATTTATTTATCAGCCAAGTAGATCTTATCAAGTATGACAGAAGAAACTGATAAAGTGGAGGCAAAGACTGAGGGAAAGGTCACAATAGAAACAAAGCAAAACATATTCTGAGAAACACTAAATCTGTATACCAGAGGTTATTTAGTAATAGCTTTTCATTTTCACAAGTGAAACATGACACTAGTTCATTGACATTTCATTAAGTGGGGAGATGTTTAAGAGCTTTAGAGTGCTTTCGAGAGCTTCCTAGCCACACTCTGCATGACCACCAGTCTGGTCAGGTCAGCGTAATGTGCCACTCGGTGAACACGTCTATCCACAACGTGGTAATCAAAGCCACCGGCCAGCCCCGTCACCAGTTGGGACACGCCCGTCTCATCGTAACCCTCGCCCACAGTGATGGCCAGTAGCCGTATGTTCTCCTTCAGCGCGGCGGCAGCTGCTCTGGGGATGCCGCGCCGCGCCGAGGCCTCGGACCTGCCGTCTGTGAATACCACCGCTTTCCTTGGGACCGCAGAGCGGCCGTCCCTCTGGAGGGTGGAGGTCAGGAAGGCTAAGGCAGCGGGCAGGTCGGTGGCCCCGTCCATGTAGCGTGTAGTCGCTAGTCCGGCTACTACGTCCTCCACCCTGGCAGTGAAAGGCACCTCCACTCTCTGCTGCTTCTTATCACTGTACTGCAAGACGGACAAGCGGAGCAGCCCTGTCCGGTCCTGAGAGAGCAGCCTGGTAGCCATGTTCCCGACAAATTCCCTGGCTCTGTGAAAGTTGGCCGGGCCCACACTGGCGGAGCCATCCAACATGAACACAATGTCGGTGGGCTCCTCGAAGTTCGCTAAAGGAGCAATGGGCCGTTTTAGGATTCAGATTCACACATTACACTGAGTCTTTTAATTGCAGTATATAAATAACCTCATTGTAAGGTAACTAAAACTGCCACCTTATAAATTAGTAAGAGGAGCAGTCTTACCAGGACAGGTGTAATTGGGACATTTCTTATCTGTAAACAAACAACACAAGCCTTAGGTTAGAGCATAGAGGCTCATGACAAGTATTCAATTCAGACACTCCAGATCTAGCTCTTGATATTGTATGTCTAGCCTGTACATTGCCTACCTTTGCAGATGTAGTCTGTAAGGCTGTTGAAGAAGGAATCCTCAAGCAGTTGCGCATGGTCTTGAATCTTAAAGTATAATCCAGCTGAGGAAGTGTCCTGACAGGTGATCTCCTCCAGCATGGAGAGGAAGGGCGCCCGTCTAAAGATGTCCCCAATACCAACGCCAACCACCTGAAGAGCCAATATGGAGGAAAAACAAAGACTTTGAAACACAATGGCTGACTTTTAGTGTATAATAAAATGTCCTTTGGGTCCCACTCTCCCCCCCCATCCCCCAGCCCCAGCCCCAATGCCTTCCTTCACCCTTATATTAGGCAGGAAGCAGAGAGAGGACAGTGGTTTGGGGTCCCGGAGGGTGTCCGAGCGCCCGTCTGTCAAGACTATTGCCACTGTACGGTTCTTGGAGTCAAGGTTCTGGCGGACAAAATCCAGGGCCTCTCCTGTGTATGTACCACCAGCAATCCACTGCATATTTTTCACAGCACTGCAGTTATGGGGGAACCAGACACAACAGGCATGACACAGACAAAATGAATCAGACAATATGCTGACAATCAAACATCTACCCAGGGCTTATTACATGGATGTTATTTACGACACGGTGTCTAATCTGACCTTTTTAGCTGTGCTACTGTGGTGATCTTTGGGTCCCTCATAGACACCAGCTCCTGCGTGCCCCCGTGGCTGTACTGAACCACACCCACTCGTGATCCCAGCTCCTTCTGCAAACGGAAACGCAAACTTAGCTAAGGCCCCTCTCTCAACCGGAGAGGTCAGGACAAACGTTCGCCCACCTTGTCCATGCTGAATTTAGTAATCCGGTTGATGATTTGAATGATGAACTGTTTCTCCAGGGTGAAGTTTTGCAGCCCAACGCTCTCTGAACTGTCCAGTACGAATAGAAGATTCACTGGGCCACACTCGCACACTGTGTATGCCCATTAGAGAATCATTATAATAGTAGGATTGCATTCTCAGTGTAACACATCATGCTAACTGTTCATCTTTGTTTTTTCACAATACAGTTTTCTTAGTTGGTGTCTCTCACTGGCATGCATAGTGATGTTAAACGTAAAAAAGCGAAATGTAAGGTCATGCAAGACGGTGAAGTTGTTGCTATGTGTAAAATGTAGCATCAAAAGCATTCTGAAGTTTCAAAATCTTACCACAGCACGCTGTAAGAGAAAAACAGACAAAATTGAGATCAACATGGATAGATGTTTTTGATCACATCTACAGTACATCATTAAAAGCCAGACACAATGTAAACTACAGAATTCCTACAAATAGTATTAATCCACAGTTTCCTTCACAATTATACTGTACACTCACCTAAAGGATTATTAGGAACACCATACTAATACTGTGTTTGACCCCCTTTCGCCTTCAGAACTGCCTTAATTCTATGTGCCATTGATTCAACAAGGTGCTGAAAGCATTCTTTAGAAATGTTGGCCCATATTGATAGGATAGCATCTTGCAGTTGATGGAGATTTGTGGGATGCACATCCAGGGCACGAAGCTCCCATTCCACCACATCCCAAAGATGCTCTATTGGGTTGAGATCTGGTGACTGTGGGGGCCATTTCAGTACAGTGAACTCATTGTCATGTTCAAGAAACCAATTTGAAATGATTCAAGCTTTGTGACATGGTGCATTATCCTGCTGGGAGTAGCCATCAGAGGATGGGTACATGGTGGTCATAAAGGGATGGACATGGTCAGAAACAATGCTCAGGTAGGCCGTGGCATTTAAACGATGCCCAATTGGCACTAAGGGGCCTAAAGTGTGCCAAGAAAACATACCCCACACCATTACACAACCACCCCCAGCCTGCACAGTGGTAACAAGGCATGATGGATCCATGTTCTCATTCTGTTTACGCCAAATTCTGAGTCTACCATCTGAATGTCTCAACAGAAATCTAGACTCATCAGACCAGGCAACATTCTTAGTCTTCAACTGTCCAATTTTGGTGAGCTCGTGCAAATTGTCTCAGCGTCTTTTTCCTATTTGTAGTGGAGATGAGTGGTACAGGTGAGTGTATTTGTGTTTGTGAAAATATTATTCGTCACAATAAATTTTTTGTATATCTTAATATGGTACTTTTTGATTTGTGCTCCGAGTCAGTCCTTATTAAACTGGAAGTATTTGCCAGAGCCCACACCTCCGGAGGGGAACACCAGAGTTACAATTAAGCTTGCAGGCGCCCAATCTGCCACAAGTAGTCGCAAGAGCCCAGCAAAATAAGACAGCCCTGTTCAACACCCCCCCCCACCCCCCCCCCACCCACCAACCCTGGAAAGTGATGAGACAATTTTCTCTGACAAACCACTCAGCACTGTGAGTTAGAACTATTTGAATTCCTGGCCACAATGACGCAGCTACATTTCGAGGCAGTGACGTTACCTTTAAGCCAATCAGGAGCCCTGAAAGGTTGTCTTTTAAATTAGTAGTCTTTTAGCCTTTAAAGGAGATCTGTGTACAAGAATAGTGCAGGGGCCTTTCTAACGGTAGAGTAGGAGACAGTTTTGTCTCACCCTGAAAACTTCTACAACTATGATTAGGTACGTTTTTTTTTCACTATGTAACACAATGTACAGGTACCTGCAAAATAACCACTCTGTTCAAAAAATGTACAATTAAAATGTTAGCACTAGATACTTACAGCAGAGTTTCTGAATGATCTCAAGGATCTCACATTCCTAAAAGACAGGGATATAAATATAAGACAAGGTGAACTCCAGTAAAGCCTTAGAGCAAAGAATATAAAGAAAAATATGTTTCTGATAAAACAAATATATAAAATCAACTGATGATAATCTTGTTGATGTGTGTGTGTGTGTGTGTGTGTGTGTGTCTCTGTATCTCTTAGTGTGTTACTGTCTGTGTTTACTTAAGGAAGCCCAATATACACAGGCATTAGTCTAAGTAGTGTCAGCTGTTGACCAGTTCTACACAAATCACGATGACACTGTTTAGTATACATCCCTGAAGGCTGAGAAACACAGGTCACCTTTTACCTCTGACATCAACATCGACAAACCAGTCCAACCACGCAACCTCCCATCCCTGCAAGCACCAAGCTCAGGCATTCTTCTACAAACACGGACCCTGCTACGTAATCAAGTGTGACTGGCCCGTGATTGACTTTTGAATTTGGCCCATTCCCATCGCCTGATTTAACAAAGTAGTTACTCACATCCACCCCTGGATGGCCTACTGGGCCTGGTTGTCCCTGTAGTGAATGACAGGAAGTCACATGTCAAGATAACAGCTTTTCTTCACCTTATAGGAATGACTTACACACATCTGCATAGCATAGGTAATTTTGAAGCTAGGTAAACCATATTGTATGTGAATTAAGGTGTGGATTGTCACAACCATGATGTTGCAAAATTTACTGTAATGTACATTGTCTTTTAGCCGATGTTTTTAACCAACTCAGTGTGATTAGACACATGCAGTATATTCACAGGGAGGAGAGGGGAATAACGTGCCAGTTGGAAGGTCGGGGCCGATTGGGCAGAAATTCGGCCAGGACACCAGGACAGGACACGTTTACACCCCTACATTTGCAATGCCAAGGGATCCCCCCAAACGGGGTCGAAACCTACGCATGGCTCTTGGATTTGGTGTTGGACCAAAGGGAAGAGTGACCCCTAAGGGCCCTCCCAGCCCATTTCCTTCAGCACGTGGTCTCTATCCAGGGCCCGACCAGGGCTGAGCCTGCTTAGCTTCAGGGGCAGGCCGGCACTGGGATGCAGTAGTCCACAATCATAGTCACTGTGCGGAACTTACATTTTCTCCTGTGAGGCCAGGGAACCCTTTTTGCCCCTGGGGGCCTTCCCGTCCTGTCTGGTCATTCTGGGAAATTAATATGGAAGAGCACACAGACATTACCCATGCTAGGCTATACACAGACATTACCCATGCTAGGCTATACACAGACATTACCCATGCTAGGCTATACACAGACATTACCCATGCTAGCCTATACACAGACATTACGATTTTCCTGGTTTGAAATTTTTGGGTGATATTCGACAGTGGACAGGGCTGAACTCTTTGCAATTGAGGGTTAACTTACATCATCACCACGATCACCTGGAAGGCCAGCATCACCTTTTGACCCTGGTAATCCCCTGATACCCTGTTAAATACAGAGAGGGAGACAAAGAGAGGCAGAGATGGGGGAGACAGGGGAGATGGGAGCCTAAATCCATAAATTGCTGTGCTTTGTTTTTATTTTCACAAGTTGTGAATTCACATCCTTTTACTGTAGACTTGGCACCAGAAAGATGTTTTTCAAGAGAACCAGCAAGTCAGCCTGAGAAAATAATGATACGCCGACCCCTATAAAACTTCCAAGATATGAAATGAATTCCAGAACAAACACTCTTTTCCTTTGAATCCCGCGGTTCAGCCTGACTTTATGCAACACTAAGACTTTCCTTTAAAGCTGTATCTACAAAGCGTATTCACAAAGCTTCAATGAATGGAAGCATGCTTTGTATACACACTTTGTATTTGAAAATATGTGTAGTTGCCTTCACATTCACTGATTCACCATGTACACAGAGTACTCAGCTCCCTTCTCATGTTAAATGATAGCCTTGTTCTAAAACTGATTACATTTAAACATTTTCTCATCAATCTACACACAACACCCCTGTATGAATAAGCAAAAACTGTTTTAAAGAAATGTTTGCAAATGTATAAAACAAGTGAAATATCACATTTACATGCAACATTTTAAAATAGAATGCTGGTTTGTTTGGGAATTGTGGATGGGGATGTGAGATTTTTTTTTTAGCATTTATCGTAACGATTAGGTAATAAATACTTAACCCTAACCTAAAAACCCAACCTTAACACTAACTCTACTAACTAACATTTAAGCTGAAATAGTAAGCTTTAGATTAAATCCAATTTCAAATCAGTGGAGATATTTTTTTCTAAAGCCTTTACGCTTAGCTCCCACCAAACATTAATACTTAACCCTAAGCTTATAATATGTAAGATTGAATACATTATGCAATTCATTAAAGTTTCATTTAGCAATTTAACAGTACAGTACAAAGCATTTTCTTGAAATTGGTCACAGATACATTTTGTAAAATTGTAACACAACATAACCAAATGAAGTGTGTCAGATTTCTGTTCACCCTATAAATCTGACACACAGTGACCATGTGGTTGCATCTGCTCTGTTGGCCAGAGGCCAAGTTCTTGAGAATTGTTTTTGGACATTAGCAGCCGGCAGTGTTTCACCCTGCATCCCATTGCTGGTTTTCCTCTAAAGATTCAAAGGAATTATTCCGGGAAGTCCCTGGATGGGAACCAGAAGCTGCAAGATGCAGCATAGCAAGCCCTGCAGGAGGTGCTTTCCTTAGCTCAAAAGAGCTTTGAATGCCCCAAGGATGTAAGGATGTCAAACAGGTGACCTAACTCTCCAGGGTCACCAAGTGTACTATAACAGTAGAGGTGTTAACCCCCAGGTCCTGGATGTCAGGGCCATGTAACCATCAATTAGCTTCCCATTCATCGCCCCCCCTCCTCTGGGGTGGGGGTGAACCAGGTCACTGCTGTAAATGAGAGTGTGTTCTCAGTCAACTTACCTGGTGAAATAGGGGTCATTTATTTAACCAAGGGTCATAGCCGACAGTTTCAGTATAAGTCCAGAGAATCCTGACACTAAAGTGAATCAGCCGTCTAAAGGACTGGGAAATACACCCTGGGGTGTTAATGTATTCCAAATATAGTTTTCTTTGTTTGTGATTTGGCCTTCACTATGTGAACCTAACCTGTCAAGTCACTCTACTGCTGACACAATTCTTGAAGCACTTTCCTTTTATGGGCCCAATGTGCGGTTACAGGGGAATGAGATATTACAAGATTCACAGCAGGCCCTAAATTGCCCTAAACAGTTGGCCCTAATTGTCATGATTGTAAGCTTTCAAAGGTATTTAATTTAAAAGTGCATTAGTATTGTATAAGTGTAATCAGGATTCCGTTTGGTTTGCTGTGCAGACAAGGCCTCATATTCCTGGGAAATGTAACAGGATATCAAGTACAACACCAAGAAAACAACATAAAAACACTGATCACAGTACATGCAGTTGTGCAATTTAGTGGAATTGAAGACACTCCCATCATGAGTGACCCACAGCTAGGAGACCCATGTCAAGACACCCAGTGGACCCATGTCAAGACATCCAGGGGACCCATGTCAAGACAGCCAGGGGACCCATGTCCAGACATCCAGGTGAGGCGACCACACAGCACACTGGTATCACAGTTGCATCAATCCCATCACACATCTCTAGCTACACCACTGTGATTGACCGACTACCAGGTGTTAAGACAAACAAATGGATAGATGGATGGACAGACAGACAGACAACCAGAAGTACCTGTGGACCTGTAGGTCCCCTCAAACCAGGGTAGCCCTGTGATATGGTGGTAAAAGAGAGAAATATAAAACAGGAAAATTAGGTCAATGGAAATGTGTCTGTGTCACGCTTGTTGCGTTATCATTAGACCACGGAAACATTTTCACTGTGGCTTAATAACAACTTCATAATAGAGTCCTTAGTATACACTATCTATTAATAGATCTACCAAAGTCTGAAAGGCGCTCTAAAATATTAGTTCCCACCTGAAATCCTGGATATCCAGGTAGGCCTTGACCTTGGGTTCCATCATCACCCTAAAGAACAAATCAGGGTTATGATGCGCTCCAATGTATAATTATTATTATTACACTATATAGTTTAGAATAAAAGCATCAGATAATTGCGTTAAAACAAATGACTTTGACAAAAAGGAACATTGTTCTGTTCTCATGAACTCACCCTCTCACCAACAGGCCCTGCTTCTCCTGGGGCTCCTGGAGGCCCCCTGGGGCCCCTAATACCCTGAGGGGAGGTCAAATTATGTTGTTAATCTGTTACCACGTGGTATAACAAATGTCATCATTGAAGTCATTGAAAACATCAAACCTGCCTTACCATGGGTCCTGGGGGACCTGGTTCTCCCCTGTACCCTTTTGGTCCAGACACTCCAGTCAGGCCCTGTCATGGAAAAAGAGAATGACATTGGGGAAGGGAGGGATTTGATGAATCATTTTCTTTTTAAGGGAGGAAACTTCCATCTCAGAACTGAAATCACAATAGTTAACTAACTGAAAACAGGAAGTGACAGGCTTTCACTATGATTTTATTTCTGGGTAACCAAGATTAGAGTAACCACATGAAAGCAAAATAATATATATATTGTGGGCCAAAATCCCAGCTTTCAGTGTGGGCAAACCTGGTCAAGAACTACAGGAAACGTATGATCTCTGTAATTGCAAACAAAGGTTTCTGAACCAAATATTAAGTTCTGCTTTTCTGATGTATCAAATACTTATGTCATGCAATGAAATGCAAATTAATTACATAAAAATCATGCAATGTGATTTTCTGTATTTTTGTTTAAGATTCCATCTCTCACAGTTGAAGTGTACCTATGATATAAATTACAGACTTCTACATGCTTTGTAAGTGGGAAAACCTGCAAAATCGGCAGTGTATCAAATACTTGTTCTCCCCACTGTATATAACACGAGGTAGGCCTATCGCCTATCATTGTTCTGAGAAAGATGCATTGAGTAGATAACTAAATCACCTTTAAATCAGTCAGCTAATATAGATACACACAGTTTTTACAAATTAAACTAGCGCTTCATCAGTCACTAAACTGCTTATGCGCGTCCACGTTTGCGCGCATGATGATCACACACAACTGAGGCACTCGATTGGTATTTTGGTTCAAATAACGATGTTTTAAAAACATTAAATAAAATAAAACAAGCATGCAGCGTGTCATAATGATTTCGCACACCTATTCTTTTTCAATTGAAGTAATCCAAAAGTAATCATATATAAGTACTGTTAATGTTTTGTTGTAATCCATTACTCCCCAACTCTGCACATGAGAGACCCAGGTTTAAATCCAGTGAGGGCAACAACATTTATGGCGGGCCGCTCGAACTAGGCTTGCTTGGTTCCTTTTCTTGTGTTTCAAATGTTCTCCACTTTGGGTAAGAATATTCCACTTAGGTAAGAACATATAGAGAAAACTGACCTGTGAACCCACATCTCCAGCCTGACCTTCATGTCCCAATTCCCCAACAGGGCCTTTGTCCCCCACATCCCCTTGAGCACCTCTTACTCCTGGAACCCCTCTCAGTCCCCTCTCTCCCATTTCACCCTTAGGAGAGAGAAATAGGAAGAGGGATAAAGAAACAAGAGACAGAAAGATTATACAGAGAAAAAGACAGAGGAAGGCAGAAAGTGAGGACAAAAACTTGTACAGTTCAAAAACAACAATATTAAGCAAAACTTCATGTGGTTAACTAGGCCGTTTTTATCATAGTGAAAATATCAAATGAAGTGTTTATAAAAGAAATATCCTAAAATATTGTAAAATAAGTGACAGAGTGATAAAACTATTATATTCAGCCATGATTCCAGGGTAGAGTGATCTGCGGAGCAATCTGTTTTTATTAAGATCTGAATCCCAAACCTTTCTGCCCATGGCCCCAGGGGTGCCAAAGTCCCCCTGTAAAAAGCAAAAAAGGTGCACAGGTATATTAATTCATTGTCCAGTTATCGTTACATTATTTCCTCATTCAATTATGATTCTGTTAAAATACACCATCAGGAGCTTATCACAATCTGGCATTATTTGGGACCTGCTATTTATTCACAGCAGAGTTATCAGGGAGGCGATGCACTTACATCATCTCCTCTGTCACCCTTATTTCCAGGCACTCCCATTGGTCCAGGCTCTCCCTACAGGCAGAGACGTAACAACAGTCAGGAGAAGGTCTCAGGTGTGTTAGGTGGATGGTTGATTGATTAATTGATCCATACCTTGGCTCCGTTGAGTCCAGCCACTCCAGGAATACCTGCCTCCCCTGCTGGCCCAGTCTCACCCTGTGGACAGGAAGGTGTGATGGCAATTCCATCGATCAGAACTCTTTAATGAGGAATTAAAGCGATGAAATTCTCTTGGCACAACTATTTGCAAATAGGAGAGACGCGTCAAACGCTTACAAACATAATCGTCCGAGGAGTCTCTAACTCAATACAGGTCAATCAACAGTATTTATTACAGTTAAAAGGGGCGAGATCAGTTGTTGCCCATCTGTCCTATGTAAATAAAACACATTCCCTTTGTTATGTTACTACCTAAGCGTCACACAAAGGACAAGCTCTCCTTCCCCCCATAGGTAACTTCTTCAATTTCTAAGAGTTCTTACAGCATCTGGACAGAAAATAGATGCACTGATGAGTTATACAATTACATTTTAGGTGTTTCGTTACCACCCTGAAAGTACACAATGGACCAAAATAAACTTGACACATGATTCAGTTCTTAAAACTTTACAGCAACATCGAAAGGTTAATTTAACCTCACTTTCCAATTTCAGTTATAATACCCTAAAAGAGGTTGATATTTAGGCAAGAGAAACTGCAGATGGGCAAGGTGTTGGATTTGAGACTTACCTTTTGCCCAGGTAATCCATAAGATCCTTCATCCCCTTTCTGTCCTAAAGAACCTGGCTCCCCCTATCAGAGGAAGCAGTTATTACCAATGAACCAGTCTCAACATCAGCATCAATACTACAGACTATATAAACTACATATTTATTATAAATCATATTTATTTTGTATTATTATATCCAAGTGGAGGACTTTACACATGAAGACCCCAAAACAATCTACTCCCAGACTCACACCACGATTTGACAAACATAAACAAAGGCGTTGTAACTTTCCCCTGGTTGATCAACACAAATATGCATCAAAAAATGTTCTGTTATCACAGGAAATGACACTGAAACCTGCTAAGGTTTTCAACCCAATTGGGATTACATTCATCATCCTGGAAAGTGCTGTAGTACATGTCAGTCAATTACTAACTGGCCTTGGCTCTTAGAACACGGCTGGCTGATGATCTCATGGTGTAACCATTTCTCAGGAAGTTGGACTCCTACTCTAGGCGGGAATGAATGCAGTAAGTGTGTGTGTGTGTGTGTGTGTGTGTGTGGGTGTGTGTCTGTGTGTGTGTGTGTGTGCGTTTGCATGTGTGTGTGCAGATTTATTTTCTTAAAGGGGGTTGCGGAAATGGGAGTAGATACGGTCTGCTAGGGAATTGCTTGGAAAGACTGAAGAAATGAGACAAGTAGTGTGCAATGAATTAGCTACCTAGAAGCTACACTGGATCCCTGACTAGCAGGGTTTTGCCATCAGCTGTCAGGCACCAGGAAGACAAATAACAATTTCTATATTATTCGTCTTGTGTCCAAGCATCACGAAATGTAGAGGTTCAATTACTGATGGCTTAAGAGCATTTATTCTGTTTCATTAAATGGGGCCATATGTAAAATTTGCCCATTCTAGTGTAAAAACAAAGAAACATGACCAGTAGACATATGCAGTTAATGTTTTAACTGAAATCTTTCTACAAAATGATATTGTGACTAGGATATTCCCCATTTAAACGTTCTCACCGTCCGTCTATCAGTTTGCACCGCCTTGTTATCTCCTTATACTCACTTTCAACACTCACAGTACCATCCTACCCACCCTAAACCATCCTGGACTAGCTAGTACCACACCGGTCTGGTTCGGTAGGAGGAGACGAGGAGGAGACACATCATGTTACTGTTTAGAGGCAGTACCCCTTTAAGGAAATTATGAAGGGTGAAAACATGCTTTGGAGACAAAAGGTTAATAGGTAAAAGGTCACTTTGAAGCAATGCTGATGGGAAGGCTATGCAACGCTTGAAAATGTATCGGTGTTGTTATGACCTCACTTGATAGGCTTACCTCTGCCCCATCGTCTCCTTTACAGCCAGGCAAACCCACAAACCCAGGTTCCCCCTAAAGTGAAAGACAAAGGGAAAGATAATGAGAAGGAGAGAGAAACCAAGTCAGCCATTTGCCCATACCAACTTCTTCATGTGTCGGTGACAAGTCAGGGGGTAACATCCAGAGTGGTGAAGAGTATCAATAAACCTGTCAGCTTTGGGACGCACCCATGACTTGGTGATGCAATTCATGTTCAATTTTTTTATTATAAAAAATAGAATCATAAACATTATTTGACATTTCACAAAATACATAAATGTCAGCAACAGTATTTTGTGTTTTAGCAAGTTGTATAGTTCAATATGCCTAACCATTTGTTTGCCTGAGGGACACAACACATTTAAGGAATAACAATTGGATGAGTAAATATTCCAGAGAAATAGAACTCTAAAATACCAACACATTTTTGCAGAATTTCTGCTGAAAAACCAATCCACTGAAAAACCAGGCACATTTCCAAAGGAAAATGTTCCCCACATGGTCAATAGCTTGTCTCCTTTCCCTCCTGTTATACAATATTTCAGGACAATTTTGATCATGCCTGGAGACCCTGTTAAAACCTGGGCTAAGGTTTCTTAGCTTACAACATCTTGCATTTGAAAGCCGGTTGTTGTCTACAGATGTGTCTACTGTCAAGTCACTAGGTATTTTGACATGCCAATAACAGAATGGTAGCTTAGGCTGACAGTGGGAAGTAAAGGGCTATACAGTATGCAACATAAACCTGGAAAATGGGTGGACATTAAGGGTGAATCTCAAATCGCATACTACATACTATGTACTAAAAGTACGTACTTATATCCTATATCATTTGGTATATAGTAAGCTAGCATGACAGTTTTGGGACCAATTGGGACATACAATCTCATCATAAAATTGTGTCTCAACATGAGATTTTGTCCTGCATTAACATCAAGCCAGGTTTTAACCTCCTGAGACCCTGTGTCCACATATGAGGACAGTATGTTTTAGGATTCCTGCATCATGTACTTCTGCTAAACTTAAACCTATTGTCCTTATTAGAGGACCGTTGTCTGCGCCATGCTTAGATATTATACTATATTTGGTCCTACTAATCCCAAAAAGCTAAGAGAAATTTAAAATGCATACATTATAAAAGCTCAGGTCTTAGGAGGTTAATATTTAGCTAGACACCATTAAGCAATGTGTTAAACTGACTAACATTTCTTATGAAGTTTACTTCCACCACAAACAGCATCTATGATGTGTATGGCTTTTGCCACTGGCCGTTTTAACATCTTATAAGCCAGTAATAGGCCTACTAATATCTTACTACTTGGAATAGTCACAATAATTCATTTTCAGCTAGACTGAAAATGAAGTTTACACTGCCAAATCATTTTCATTTCATGGCACAACAACATTCGGTTTTCTTCCATAAGTGAATGACATTGATGCAATAACTATAAATATAGGTGACGATAACTGACTTTTTTGTTGAGTGAAAAGACGAGAGAATTGTGGAAACACCTCCTCTTTTACTGGGCATGGGGTTGTTGTCTATATTAACCTAAAAAGCCTGCATGGATGCGTACTTTGAGAACCCACCAGGAATAGCAGACCATCTGGGAACTTTTGGCATACTATTTCCAGCGTAATCTGGTTTGAGATACTATAGTATGCAAGTATGTGATTTGAGATTCACACTTAGCCTACTGTACAAAATACCAATATGATTGTCTCATATTCAGCATATTGAACCTGGATTGATTGTTTATACAGAATTACCTTTGACCCCAATCTGTTATACTCTATGTTAGTTCCCCGAAGGTTTGGTTAAAAGTTAAATGCTATGATAGGCAGCTCCAGAGCCTGTGAAACAAGGCACAGCTGTTACGTAACCGTGTAGCATAGTCCGCCGGACCTGCAGACAATCACTGGCCTGTATCCAATGCTCATCTTGTTTCCTTCAGAACATCTTTAATCATTCTAGAATGTATATATAAAAGTGTATCTGCCGGGACACAGTCGGCTTGGCTCATTAAAGTGCTGTTTAATTTCAGTCAGTAGTTGTTTAGTGAGCCAAAACAAGTCTCTGTTATGTTTACTATATCGTGTACAAGGTCATCCATTTGGGATGCATGTTACAAATCCTATTAGAATTTGGGGTGCTAATATTGGGGCACGCACCTGTAAATGTCAAACAATGGGGCATGTACTGTTTTGAGGAAGATGTAGAACACAAACAAACCTTAAGGCCGTCTTTTCCATCCACTCCATTGACCCCTTTCTCGCCCTAGGACAGAAGCACAGGGGTCTCGTCACCTCCGTTCATAACCAACATTGTCATTGACTGGAATGGTGTCAGTATGTTACAATTCACAACCGACTTGGTTACTCAATTACTGAATTGGTGAGTGAATGGATGGATGGATGGATAAAATAATGAACAAATGGATTCTTGGATGGATGAATGAATTAATTGACGCATGAATGAATGGATGAAGATTAATGATTAGAAGAATTCATGAATGAATCAGATCAGAAATATACCTTTTGTCCAGACGGGCCCCTTGGACCCTACAAGGTGATCAAAAGAAAATACTTTGACTGCTGAACCGCTATTTGATGAAATCTTTGTTTTTACTATAAATACTTACAACATGGTTATAATCATTATTACTCTACACAGGATGCATAAGGGCTTACTCTGTCACCAACAGGCCCCTGGTCACCCTGTGAAGAAAGAGAGTCGTTACAAGCATGTTACAAGCACTTAACCGTCGTTTAAGAAACTGGAAGCCTAAGGCGTACATTAGTGCAGTTCAGCATATTACAGTCAAGACATAGCTGTGAAGTACGGCAGGCAATACCACATTACGGCTAACCAACGGCACGCGTTCTGAACAATCCGATGAATAATGACCTTTTCTCCTTGGTGTCCTGGGGGTCCCTGGTCACCTGCTGTCCCCTGGGTGACAAACACATGATTCTCAGTGTGAGGATTGCTACACTCACTGTGGCCATCATCTGTAGCCTTGGCATGTGTAACGCGCATGACAGCAGGCGGTCGTATGCCAACGGCCAAGCTCATTCGATGGAATGTCTAGTGTTACCTTGTCTCCCGAACTTCCGGGTCTCCCGGCGATCCCCTGACGTCCCGGAGTTCCCTGAAAAAGATGCGTATGTTTTCACACCTCTGTTGTTGTATTCAGTGAACCTATTTCGGTGCCCATCATTTTCGATGTAGATACTGAGTGAAGCCATTTGTGTGAATTGTGACATGCTGTGGAGATCGTGAAGTAATTTTTGCTGCCTTTAATATAATATCAACAAAAGAGTCATAAGCAAATTTCGTTACATGACACATTTTATTTATAGCCTTTGGCCTGAAATTCCCATTTTAAACAGAGTGTCTTGTTCTTTAGGCTGCCAACAAAGGTCAGAACACATTACTGTACAAAAGAACTGATAAAACTAGATCCAATTCAGTTCCTCCTTGCTCTGTAACACATGACTTGGCTGGACCACACAAGAGACGAGTTGACTAATAAAGTGGTCTGGAGGGGCCATCTGGATGCCATGTTTATTCATCCGACAAGGAGAAGCTCAAGTTATTTGTCTCTATCAGGCAGAACTCTAAACAGGGGCACTGGGCGAACGTTCAGAAGAACTATGATTGCAAATCCAAATATTTGTAATACAGCAGACGTGATTCCTTATTCCACCAGCATGGCTCTTGCATACGAATGTATTTCTGTCTGAGAGCACTGTAACATTAAACCTCACAGAACAGAGTTTTGGTAATGTCATTCATCATCTCATTTACATTCCATTGGATATTGGCACAAAGCCACACCTGTGCATAGAATGTTTTGTTTAAATCCTGACCGCAGTAGGGGGAGGGCTAGATCATATGCCAACAAAATGCCATTGAATCCATTATAGCATAGCTATACTATTGAGCTTAGGTCACTTGAAGCAGTCCAGTCCTTGTTTGCGTGAGATTGTGCATGCATTTATGCCAGACATGTCTTTTACAATTGTATTCTGTCACGGTTCAAGAAGTTGAACAGTTTAAACCCTTCACACTCACCTGCTGAATCTAATATCTATGGATAAGCTGGTCTACACCATCAATACATTTGTCAATCAATCAAGACAGTTCTCTGTTTCATGTCATTCTTTCATTTATTGTCCTGGTCATTTTTGTTTTCAGTTAGCCATGACACACTGTGTGATCATATGTGATCCATTGTGTGGTAAACGTTTTTATATGCATTTCCATAATGGTTTTCACTCCCATTTTCTCCCGTCCTTAATCTTATCATATTAAGTTGTATCTATGGCCCTGTCTTATCACAACAACTTCCAACAGATTTGGAAGGGTTGCCGATTGCGGGAGCAGTTGTTTTAACTTGAGGAAAATACGTGGAGCATCCTACCTCTTTCCCAGCAGCACCAGGATATCCTGGAGATCCCCGGGGAGCCTGTAACATTTTTAATAAGAGCTGTAGTAATGTTTTGTGACAGATCCTATGTAATCATGTCTGGAGCAATGTGATCAGCAATGTGATCAGCAGTGTGATCAGGCTTACCTTGCAATCCACTGAACAGCACTGAAAAAAACAGATTACAGTATTTAGAGCTCGCAACTAAAATCACACTGGATTGATGTGGAACCATGTGAAAAGTGGATAACAAAACTCACCAAAGCTTCAGAATCCTTGTACTGCAGATCCATAAAAGATGAGACAAGGTTTGATCAGAATCATTGTTTGGATGGTGAATCAAAGTGAATGACAGTTAGGTTTCAAAATGAAGAATGTCACACGGGCGTACTGACCATATAGGAAACGATGGAGCTGATGGTGTTCCTAACCACCTGAGGGTCCTCACTGGTAGCAGACAGGTTATGGGCAAGTGTTGGATCTGTCGATATGGAATCAAGTCTGCTGGTCTACAGAGGGAAAAGAAACAGCCACGGACAGAAAGAAAGACAGACACAGAGAGAGAGAGAGACAGAGAGACAGAGAGAGAGAGAGAGAGAGACAGAGAGAGAGAGAGAGAGTGAGAGAGAGAGAGAGAGAGAGACACACACACACATATCAAACAATTAAAAGACTTAGAATTTACAATTAAAGACAAACTGAACAAACTGGACAATGGCATTACATTATCCAAACTAAATAATAAACTGGACAATGGCATTACATTATCCAAACTAAATAATAAACTGAAAGGCCTCAAAAGAGGTAAAGCCGGTAGACCAGACGGTATTTAGCAGCCCTAAACTACGGGAAGACATTCTCAGGCTGTTCAACTTGACGATCAGGGTTGGCTCCTTTCCTGAGATCTGGAGCCAAGGGTTTATTACACCTTTACTAAAACATTTTGACTAGTTTGACCCAAATAACTATAGAAGCATATCTGTTAGTAGTAACTTGGGAAAGGTTTTTTGTGGCATTATTAGTGACAGAAGCCAGGCTTTCTTAAAAGAAGAAAAGTTAAGTTGAAGTCAAATTGGATTCCTCCCCAAAACACCAAACAACAGACCATATATGTACGCTTCACACCCTGATCAAAAGACATGTCCACGAAACAAAAAAAGGGGAAGATATTTTCCTGTTTCATAGACTTCAAAAAAGCCTTTGACTCAGTATGGCAGGAAGGTATGTTCTTAAAACTCTTTTAAAGTGGTGTAGGAGGCAAGGTTTATGACAATAAAAGTGATGTATGAAGAAAAATGTTGTGTAAAAGTAAAAAAAAAAAAATGTTATACAAGATAAAGGAGTGAGACAAGGTTGCAGCCTCAGGTTGCAAACGGCATACCCACCCCGCCACAACCTTGTTCAACATTTTTATAAATTAATCGGCTACTATATTGTTACAATCTACATCTCCAGGACTCTCACCTGAAGACAAAGAAATAAAGCTTCTTTCAGATGCTGATGACTTAGTTATATTGTCAATGACAGATCAGGGTCTACAATAGAGTCTGACCTTACTAGAACAGTACTGTAAACATTGGGCATTATCAATAAATATGGAAAAAAACTAAGTAACGACCATTCAGAAAAAGTCCAGAACTCAGGAGAGATCACACCGGGAGAAACATTCATGAAAAACTCCACAAACCATGAAACACACCATCAGGTAAGCACAACACCTAGTATTCATCAAAGAATATAAAAAAGAAAGATACTAACAAAGGACAGTCAGGATGGCATAAAGAAAACATGGGTGGTCAAAGAGGAGAGATGTTGTAAACACTGTGATTCAAGAGAATTTGAAAGTGAACAGCACTTCCTACTCCATTGCTCTGTATGAGTCAATCTTAATTGTGCTTTTATAGTTCCATTGTATTTTTTTATGTACTGTATCACATTGCTTACTAAATATGTTTGCTTTGGCAACAGTGGCAACCATCCATTCATGCCAATAAAGCACCTATTGAATTGAAATTGAATTGAGCAAAAAACCGACAGAAAGACAGACAGAGAGAAAGAGAGACAGAGAGACAGACAGAGAGAAAGAGAGAGAGAAAGACAGACAGAGAGACAGAGAGACAGAGAAAGACAGACACAGAAAGAGAAAGACCAACAGAGAGACAGACAGAGAGAGAGAAAGACAGACAGACACAGAGAGAAAGACAGCCACATCTGTCAGACAGATGTCAGATTAAAATCAATACTATTTCAGCCGCATTTGTCTACATGTTTCTATGGCCACCTCAGGGGGCAACACAGTGTATTCTGTCTCCAACCAATAACATTTCTAAAGAGCCATATTCCCTCTTGGTTACCATATGATGGGGAGTGATAGCCACACTGAAGATTTTGATCTCCATGGCTCTGGCCTCAGACACGGCGTCGGCCACGCCGCCACACGGCTCCTTGTAGCCGTCCTGCGGATGCCCATCTGTTACCACTACCATGTACTTGTTGCCACGGAGATGAGAGCTGTAGGTTAAGGAAGCAGATACAACAGAATGTTTGGAGTATAGAGACACAAGAAAGCAGAAAAAACAAACAAACATGCATTTTCCCATAATTATGGAGGGTACTGAATGTACACTGAAGATTCAAAACACTATGACCACTCACAGGTAAAATAACGTTGATCCTCTCCTAAAAAGGGCACATTAGTGTCGGGGCAGGAGTGAAGACCTGAGCAACTTTGACAAGGGCCAAATTGTTATAGCCAGATGACTTGGTCAGAGTCATCTGACCAAGGATGACTCTTGGTCAGACCACCACTGCTGACCAGGGTGGTCCCGGTCAGCCGTGGGGAGTACCTACTGACAGTGATCCGAGGAGGGACAAACCACAAACCGCCAAGGTACAGTATTGGGCACCCAAGGCTCATCCATGCGTGAGGGCAATGAAAGACCTGTGTGAAGTTGCCCCCCCCCAACACTAACCTTCGGCAAAACAGACTTCATCTTTTGTGCTGGTTTGTGCCTTTAACATTTTTGTTTGTGCTGCAATCATTTATTAGAAATTTAATAAAATTGTACAGGTCATTCTGAGGTCACTCAGCCCCCCAACCTGCTCCAAATTCACCCAAAATAGTTTGTTTGTGCTCTGTTTGTGCCGCTGAGGTGTTTTTTATATTAGATATTTAATTTTAGGTGATGACGTCACCTGCCCCCCAACAGACTGGTCAGAGTGCCCATGATGACCCCTGTGACCACCAACAAATGTGCCTACAATGGGCATGTGAGTGTCGGAACTGGACCTTGGATCAGTGCAAGAAGGTTGTCTTGTCTGATGACTGCCCTTTTCTTTTACATCACGTGGACTGCCGTGTACGTGTGTGCCATTTACCTGGGGAAGTGATGGTACCAGGATGCACTGTGGGAGGACTACAAGCCATTAGAGGGAGTGTGACTTACAGGACCTCGCAACTTACAGGACCTGAAGGACCTGTTGCTAACGTCTTGGTGTCCAATTCCACAGGACACCTTCAGGGGTTTGGTAGAGTCCATGCCTCAGTTGGTTGGCGTTGTTTTGGCGGCACACAGAGGACCAACAACATATAAGGCAGGTGGTGATAATGTTTTGGCTCATCAGTGTATAAAAGAAAAGGGAATTTACCTTTATCCAGTGAATGCTACAGATGGATAGCTGTACTACCTCTGTCCTAATTAAATGTAGCATCTAAAAACTAAAATCTAAAAACTAGACACAATCCTTATTTTTGCCAGACCGCGTCAGTGGAATGTCTCTTATTGAGTGACTGATTTAGTGACTGACTGACTGGCTGTCTAACTCTTGTTAAAAAGCGTAGTGGTTAGAGAAGCAGACTAGTGCACTATAAGTCCTGAGTTCGTATCACCTCGCAGGTGAAGCAAAGTATGAATTATTCCGTATAGATGAAAACATCGCTGGCTTAAACCGTTAATATCTAAAAATAAGACAATTTACGGTTATATTGCAACTGTTTCTGGTGGATTTCGGAAGAACGCATCCTTGCATGTGTTTTGGGTCAGGATAGACAAACACATTTGCTGGCTTAACATACAGTAGTTACGTTATAGTAAGCCTTAACTGAAACTGTATACGGTTACATTGCGACTGTTTCTGGCATGGAAAAGTTAATCTTCAGTCTGGCTAGCAATTGCTTATTTCTTATGATTATTCCTAGGAAGTTAGTAGATACCAGTAAGCCTATTACTGGCTAATAAGCTGTTAAAATGGCCAGTGGCAAAAGCAATACAGTTCATAGACCCTATGGTGGAAGTAAACTTAAAAAGAAACGTTAGTCAGTTTAACGCAATCGTTAATGGAGTCTAGTGACTGCTGAAACGTGTAATGCCGTGGCGTAGTGGTTAAAGACAGTGCCTCTCATGTAGAAGACCCAAGTTCTAATCTATTGAGAGCAATGAAAGTTATTAATTATTTCTGGTAGCAATTGCTCAATTCTTTTGACTATTCCAGTAAGTCAGTAGATACCGGTATAGCTTATTACTGGCTAATACGCTGTCAAAACGGCCAGTGGCAAACGCCATGCATAGACACTATTTGTAGTGGAGGTAAACTTAGTAAGAAACGTTAGTCAGTTTAACTCTATCAATTTCATACACGAATGGCCACTTAACTATTAAAATGGCCAGTGGCAAAAGAGGATTTGTTCAGGATATACTGACACCCAGCAATTGTATGGCTCTGTGGTGAAGTGGTTAGCAACACAGCCTTTCATGTGGGAGTCTTTGGTTCAAGTCTTGGGATGGTGACACTTTGTATTGAGGGCCGGCTGAACAGGCTTCTTGCCTGGTTCCTTGTTTCTATGCAGTTGATTGAAAACAATATCACAAAAGCATGCTGTATCAGCTAATAAGAAAACATTTTATTTAGAAGAATTAGTAAGATTTAGCAAGGTAAACTACGTTTTTGGTTTTACATCCATACCCAAGTAGAGGGGTGCAGCCACTGTCAAAAGTAATCATATTAGCATGACAGGTTTGATCAAGGATTTCAACTGGAGATGTTTTTGCATTTCACTAAACATAATATGTAGTGAAGCTGACTTTTTTTTTTTTTTTTTGCAATTACAGTTTCGGAGGAACCCATGTCTCCTATAGATTTTGGCATGTCTATCTGTTTACCCTGCAAGGGTAATTCATTAAAATTCCCCTTCAGGCCTACTCAGAACTCTTTCAAAATTTTAACTGACAAAGCACTTTCCTAAGGGGACTGCAAAAGTACAGGATGCAAATGTTACTATCATGCACAGATGAGCACATTCAAATAGATGTACTGTAAAAGTGACACGCCCACAAGTGACATTTGAGATAGAAAACAAACAGACAGTGAGACAGGAAGATAGATCGGCGAGAAGACAAGACCAACTACACCATTGTCCAATGGACTCACCCTGCCATGAGCTGCCCATTTGCCACGGAGATGGCACAGTCGGTGTGGGTACCCTTGCCAATGTAGCGGATGTCCCGTATGGCTGTCCTCAGCAGGTTTCTGCCACTGGACTCCTTGGTGCTGGTCAATTCACTCATCACCTTCACCTCGTCACTGTAGTGCAGGACTCCCACGTTCCACGTCAGGTTACGCTCACAGCGGTAGTACCTTAATGTACATGTAGTTAAAAACATTGTTGTGATTCTCAAAAAATGCTCAACTAAGTCTCTGGGAATGGATGGGATTTGTGCCAGAAATGCTAAAATGCTAGAACTTACAAACAATGCAAGGGAAACTAAACCAAAGCAGGTATTCTTGTCATACTTGGTCCATAAACTGGTTACAGGTTAAGGCACACTGATGTAACATTTTGTAATTTGCGTGAACTATCCCTTTAACAGTGGTATATTGCCAATGAGTCTGAGGGATAAATCACCATGCATTAGTGCAAAAGAAAAAGGCATGCTTGCTTTATATGTCTGACTGAAGTGTTTGAGGTATGTAGTATATGTATGTTTATCCAGTAAATACATACACCGAGTTTTCACTGGCCAGCTGCTCTTCCAGCAAAAACTCTCTCATTTTTCCCCCACTTTCCTGTCTAATAACCCATTCCTTATTTTTGTGGCATATTTAACCCATAATAATAATTAGGAAGGCACTGTTCCAAAGGTAAATGTTTTTCTGGACGAATGATTTGCAATGCCTGCATCAAAACGATATGTTTTGTCAGTCGTCACTCCAGTTACCTGCTAGAGCTTGTGAGGGGGCAGCAAACACAGACAAGCCGGCACATACGCACTCCACAGAAAATAAAGCTTAATTATTTGCGCTGTTTCTGAACAGTGTGATTACAAAAGATTCATGATAAATTAAACTGTTCATTGCTAGATCCCATTTTTAAGTCTGTTCTGTCTTGGCTTCTGCCTATACTTAAAATCTGGTGTTATTGAAACTAAATGATAATAATAAGGAAGGTAATTGTATTTTTCAAATTGAACAATTGGAAAATGTGAATTCTACCCACATGAATTGAAAAGGTGTATTTTTGTATATCTCACTGTCTCTGGGACACCCCTAGAGCAATAAGGTTGCGTGCCTTCCTCAATGGGACTTCATCTTTAACTTGATCTTTTTGTGTGAGCGTGTATGTTTAGTTTGTGGGTAGTCTCAAAACGAGCGTGTAAGTGTGTGTCTATATCTCTATGAGTGTGTGTGTGTGTGTGTGTGCTGGTGTGGTTGTGTGGCAGTCTGGGGTGTGGACCACACGTATGTATGTGTATACAGTGAGCACATGGATGCTTGTGTCTGTTCCAGAGCAACATATTTACATGCAAAAGTGACAACCTTGGAAGGAGAGGGGCCGTTCTCATACACTGCCTCCCAGGCCTGATTCATCACTGACGACCCGCAGCTACTAAGAGGTCAACGCAGAAATGTTACAGTACATTATTGGTAAAACCGCTGTACAGAGAAGTTATTAATGGTGCTTATCAGGGGTGGTTTGTGAGGGTGGTGAAGTTGCAGTTACTCTGTACTTATTATTATTATCACAGAGATTAATACTTTTATTAAATACCAAGCAAACTATCCGTAGTATCTGAAAGGGTCTGGTCTGTGATGTAAACACTATATGATTTTAATATGATTTTGCGGTAATGTGGCCAAAATTCAACCATGCACACCACCAGGCAAATAATGTGCTTTCATTTAAACTCAGCACATGTACAGCTATGTATGTTACATTTTAGTAATTTAGCAAAAGGTCTTATCAAGAGCGACTTACAATAAGTACATTCCTCCTAAGGTGTCTTGGTAAACCACAATAAGACCTTAATAAGTACACTTTCTTTCACCGAAGCCATTAGTTGGGAAAGTCAGTGCCAGAGAAATCAAAGTTAAGTGCATGTTTTTATCTTTTGCGTGGTGGGGGTGGGACACCAGCAGAGGTACATTTTCAGACATTTTTAGAAAATTGGCAGGGACTTTGCTGTCCTGGCTTCAAGAGGAATATTGTTCCACCATTGAAGTGCCAAGACAGAAGAGTTTTGCTTTGCTGAGCAGGAGCTGCACACCCGTGAGTGCTAGGAGCCCAAAAGACAGGAAGTGGCAGATCGGAGGGCATGGGTAGGGTTGTAGGGTTAAAGCATAAGCCATAGCCAGGTAGAGAGGTGCAGTTCCCTTTGCTGCTCCATAGGCAAACACTATGGTCTTGTAGCGAGCTTGTACCAGAAGCCAATGGAGCTTGCGGGGAAGAGGGGTGACATGGTTGAAAAAGGTTGAACACTGGACGGGCTGCAGCATTCTGGATAAGTTGCAGAGGCATGATTGCTATGCTACAGTATAACTAGATTAACCTATAACTCAAGAAGATTTATGTGTGTATCCCCATAAGAATAAGAGTAAAGGGTTGGTATGAAGATGCTGAATGGACAATTAACTAGTCAATGATGGTGGTTTTGCTACAAGAACAGGGAAGTCATACTCACCTGGTGTTAAGCTGGTCCACAAAGTCCTGGGCAAACTGTTTGATCTTTTCCACAAAGGAGCCATAGGGCTTAGCTCTCAGTGCTACACTCTCAGAAGTGTCCAGCACAATGTACACATCTGCTGGGCAGTCTGGGGCAACATATAGAGAAGGATAATACTGCATTAGATTGGATGTGACATAAAAATACCCTGTAAAATCTTAACACTGTGAGCTATAGTCCACTGCTGTAGCGTGGGATTGAACCCAGCCCACTACATTTCAGCAAATTCTCTCCTCTATCTTCCCCACTGCCTCTATCAAGTAAAGCATAAAATAACTGAAAATAGTTTTTGAAAATGAAAAAGTTGATACAAACTGATAATTTAATTATTGTATGTTTTAGTTTGCCTGGATACTTTGTCAGTTTTAGTTAGATTCAACTTAAATCAATTTTAAATTCCAAATTTGAATTCCAAGTTATGCTCTTCAATCTGCGGGCACTCCCTCGCAGTGCAGGGTGTCCATGCCCGCCCCATATCCATCCGTTCCTAGAAGTCCCACAAAGCTGGTGCAATATGTACTGTCTGGAGTGGAGGCAGTTTAGGTTAGCATTGGTTGTCTTGTCCTATAATTTTCTAGTAACTTCTCGTGGCATATGCAAGCTGGTTGTAGCTGTTAACTGGAGGAGCGTTCTCCAAGTGCATTGGTCTCGACAAATAGTGTGACAAACAGAAGCATAGCTTGGCGCGATTTGTTTTGGAGGATGCATGTCTCAATATTCAACTCTGCCAATCATGCCGGGAGTTGTGACAAGACCGGCCAGTCCATACTCCCTAAACAAAATACCATAACAACGGGAGGAATAATGTGTGTTTACGTGTAAATTGGCTCTGACATTGTAAGAAGATCACTTCTTACGAAGACAACTAGTGTACAATGTCAACATGGGTTGTCTGAAGAGGAATCTGTTTGGGTCCCTCTTTAACTGCACAACGAAGGTGCCCTGAAATGTGAGGCACTGATGCATAATATTTTATATTTTAAGTATTTAGCAGACACATTGACATCCCACTGACACATATTAGGTAAGTTTCATTCTCTGGGACTAACATATTTTTTCTGACTTGCCTGCTAGACATTAGATCTAGCCAGACTTTGGTGAGTAGTCAGATGCCATAACCACCATGCTAACTGCTGCCTGCCTGCTGATTTTGAGCTTTTTAACCATTAAAGAAGGTAATGTGTTAATATTTGTAATATTTGATGTTTGAACTTGATAACCCGGGCAACGTTTCTCAAACATCAGCGAGTGAGGCACCAGTTCCTCCCAGACACATTGAGATATGTAGAAGCAACTGGTACTGACTCTGAGAAAGTCCAAAGACCAAAATCCAAAGTCTAATTCCACAATAAACTCTATGATAAAGCGGCAGAAGGATTACATGCTGCATACTTAAGGACTGCTCAGAGGATATTAACTGACAACCAGATCTATTGATCTACATCTGTAATCTATTACTTGGTTTGAGCACATTTGGGATTGGCAGTGCTAGCAAAAGCTGATTCCTGTTTTGACAGATATTAAGCATTGGCGTAACATTGCTCAGTTAAACTGATTGTCAGGAAAGGATTTAGAGGCTGGCCTGATATCCTACCAAATAAGTCTCCTCTTTTCCTCCCATTGAGAGAGCAGGCCCCATGGACTAAGGACAACGGTGAGAGAAGTAGAATTGCACAGATCAGGTTCATTGTGGGGGAGGTCCTCTGGAAATGCTGTGGAGAACTTCAGAAGAATCTAGGACAATCAAAAACATTCAGGAAGTTAATGTACATCTAGCTTAACCAATCAATGCCTACACCCCTGTCTGTCCACACCAATCATCCAGTCATTTACATTTTAGAAGCAATTAACATAAAATATCTTTATGACGAGGACTCGCGAGGGAGACGCACGCTCTCTTTCCCGGCGTTGTGTTTGGCGTGCGTCATCGCCGGGCCTTCTAGTCACGCCGCTCCTCCTCCCATGGCAATGTCATGTCTTGTTATTGCACACACCTGGTGTCCATTCCCTCGTTAGGTAACCTATATTAGTTCCTGTGTTCCTGGGCCTAATTTCTGCGCTTGGACGCTTCCCTTTCCTTGGGTTATACGTGCTATTGATTATTATAAAACATCACTACCCACCTTCCTGCATTTGGCTCCTTCCTTCCTTGCACACCACGACCACACCCTCCTGACAATCTTTTGCTAAATTTATTTTATTTTGGCAGTCCAGAGATTCAAACTTGCAGTCTTTCACTTCCTGGGCAGATGCTGTAATGCCTAAGCTACTCCCATCACAAAATGTCCCATATGGAAAATAAATACATTTGCATTCACGAATGACATGACTTGTCTAGTCATGTAGAAATTATGATGAACATTATGTCGAATACATTTAACTTTATTGAAAATACATTTCAGGTATGAAAAAGTATTTCACCTTTTATTCTGCAATGCATTTAAAAATCTATACATACATTCAACTACATTTAAATTACATTTCAGGTACCGAAATTGACTGTGGGGTCCCCTAGATGTAACCCAGGTATAGGGTCTTTGCTGAAATCAATATTACATTACAGCCAATAATAGGACCGGGTTTTCTAAACAAATGCAGTGCACATGTCTTCAGACAGTGAATATACAAGCAACACTTTTTCATCGTTAGTGACATATTAATGACATCACTTAAAGGTGTTCAAATACATATATATATTTATAGATCTACATTTACAAAATGCATTTCATCTTGCAGTCACCAATATACTCTAACATACTATAGCAACAATTGGTAACATCACAACTAAAAGTGATATCCCAGTTTGGAGCAGTGGTTCACATGTTTGACTTAGAAGCCAAACATCATGAGTTTGCGACACGGCCTGCCAAACACCACTGTACATTTTAAAAACGTGTTCAATGTATTCAAAAATATATTTTCCAAATGTACTGAAACATATTTTTAGTATGTATTTTCCAATATATTTTGAAATGCATCTACAGCATTTTGTGATCCATTTTATATGCATTTGGTAATATATTTGTAAATGTATACAAAATGTGTTAATTACATTTCCTTAAATACAATAATTGGCCAATTTTAAATGTATCCCAAAAATCTGGGAAAGTAATGTATGTATAATGCAGTATGAAAATCAAATGCGTTTACTCAAATTCAGTGTTCTGCATAATCATATAGTCTGAACTGGAACTCACTTCACAACAGTACCTGATGTACAATTAATTGTCAGCAATAATAAATGGTTTTGAAGTACAGAGTTCTCTTTTGAAATCCTTTGGTTTATAATGCGTTTGATTTAATGTTAGAGGCACACCAGTGTCCTGAATACCATATCTATTCCCACCGAATATACACCTGACAACAATGAGATTTCCTTACCACTCTAAATACATGTGGTTTAGTTCAATCAGAGTAATTTTTGTTCCAATCTCTTCTAAAGCACTTTAGATGAAGAAGTAAAATGTCTTACCCTTTTGACATAATCGTTAAAACGTTTCAGATCCTGCAGACTTATCCAGGTGTGTTTTCTGCTCTCTGTTAGTGGTGTGTGCTACAGGAGAGGGTGGGGCTCACCTGCAAAATGCCCTCCCAAAGTTACACCCCACACAGTCCCTGCTACCTCACAGAAACCTTTACTACACAAAATGGTTTGGGGTTTTAGGCTGTATATTAGCACTTTTTCACAACTTTAAAGGGCTTCAAAAAATGTATTGTTGATTGACTGACACGCAATTCAATCTTACCTTGCATTTTTCAAATTCCTTTTAAATTACATCCCTTTCTGTGGGCTAAAGATTTGGGCAAAAGATTCAAAGCCTTCTGAAGATTCTGGGTCATCTTAGAGAGCTTTCTACATTATGCAATTACTTCCTCCCTCAGTTGTTCCCTGTAACTGAGTCAATTAACTGTCAATTATGGCAATCAGGGCAAAAACTGTCTGAATAAATTGTCAGCAGATGAAGTTCAGTCTTAAGAATTTCTAAGACACAAATGGCCTATGGTGAACAACAGATTTCATAAAATTTTTAAAAAGGTAAGGTTTTAAAGTGAGATAAAGGGGTAAAGCAAAATAAACTAGTGGCTAGTGCTAAGATTGAATCTAAGAGCCTCAGAGCCTACTTGATGGTGAAAATTGCCCCTAGTGGCTAAAAAAAACAATTCGTAATGCTCTGGTTATAAGGATGTCCAATAACAAAATAATTCTGGAGTGTACTTCCTGCTGACATAAGGTAGTCCTTATTCTTATAGATACACATACTTATACATTCTGGCATTCACTGAAACATTATTGATGACTTAACTAGAGTACCCAGCTCAGAGTTAGGCAATACGGAAACTTTAAGCAGTGTATCCTGATAAAATCTATAAACGGACAAATATTATTACTTTTTTTACATGAAAATATATATATATATTGCTCGAATAATATTTTCAAAAGGACATAAGGCATACATTATATGCAAACATTTGTAATCTGACATGGACTAATCTTTGTCTCTGAGGGGCCTTAGATAGGATTATTATTCCCCTCAGGCTAATATTACGGGAGTTGGGAACTACAAAGGCCAAACATGCAGATACATGCCTCCAGCATAGAAATCTGCTTAATGTGCACTCTATATTTTCCTAACGCACTTTGTCCATCTTTCAGAGCTCGATCGATTCGGTTCCTTTGTTACATGGCTGTCAAATCTGAATAACCATCATGCTTTAAGGTATAACGGTATAGAGGGAAATGCTCAGCATGGTTGTCTGAACCAATGAACCACAAAGACAAGGAAAATAGGGGCAAATATTTACACAATCTCTCAAATGGAAATTCCACATTGGTTTTCTATCAATTCCCCTTTCAACACAACCGTTCTTCTTGTTCAGTCGTGTGTGCATGCTGAGGGTCTCTGTAATGTTGAGATTGGCTTGCAGGCATGACCGCTTTCAGCACCTTCAGTGTAGTTCCAGGTCATGTTTTTTAGGCCAGTAAAGGAAGGTGTAGAGTTTGGTTTACCTAGGCTCTCAATCATCAAAGAGACATTTCTGACAAGTTTACCATCCATAAATGAAATTGAATTTAATGTAAACCATTTCCCAGTAACATACAATGATTAAATGTTCTAAGTAACTGTGAAATGGTGACCATGGTTTTTAAGAAGTTCTCTTGGAAGAGGGATGGGCTGGAACATGTCACAGTCTATGAGGCCCAAGGGGAAAGGGCTGTTTGTTCTGGTTGGTGCAGTGTAAGATATCAAGAATGGTCTTTGTGAAAGAGAGTATTTGGGATTTTAGGAGAAGGGGAGAGTGGGATACTTTGAGACAACTTTAACTTCAGTAGTCCCAGAGACAAGGGGAAAAGAGACAGTGTATATATATAACGTATACATCTACCCTTATTTCAGGATGTCCACTGTCAGGTGAAATTAGACAAATGCACCCATAAAGGGCCTTTTAAATATGATTGCTATAAAATGTGGTCCTGTGGCCCCAGGGTAGGGGTAAGTTGATCCTGGTCAAGGGGTAAGTTGATCCTAGTCAAGGGGTAAGTTGATCCTGGTCAAGGGGTAAGAGGATCCTGGTCAAGGGGTAAGTTGATCCTGGTCAAGGGGTAAGAGGATCCTGGTCAAGGGGTAATATGATCCTAGTCAAGGGGTAATATGATCCTAGTCAAGTGGTAATATGATCCTAGTCAAGGGATAGGCTATATTTTAAAACGTATTCATTCGTTTTACCCTCTCAGCTGAGAAATGAGAAAATGAGAAAATATTCAAATGTTATTCCATTTCAAACAGCCGTAACGTAGAACTTATGATGCACTTTATAAAGAGTAACGTACGTGGTGGTTTGGGAAACAGGCTTAAGTCTGTCATAACAAAGTCCATCTTAAGGCTACTTGCCTCGTTAAACCCCCGTAAGTGCTATGTTTTTGGGAAACGGGGCCCAGGTCTCTATAAGCTTTGTTCTCTAACATGCTTTTAAGTGAAGCAAAATTTCAAAATGCTGTTACAGTTTCACCAAAGGAAAATATTGTTGTTTACTTTCTTTCATAAATTTGAACAAACATTGGTGCTGCAACAAATACTGTATCTATTTTATGCCATGTGTCCATATATTCATGAAGATCTCATAATTTCCAACTGGCGGTGGTGAAGAACAGTGCATGGGATAAGTGGTATGTTTTTCTTTTCCCCAAAAAACAGTTTGATTGTCAAAGTACATGTTGTATAAGGTATAATCACTGTTAATTCAAAGCACATTTCATCCAGGTCTAAAAATATACGCTACTCTTCAAAGGTTTGGGGTCATTTAAAAATGCCATTGTTTTTGAAAGAAAAGGTATTTTTCCATTAAAATAACATGAAATTGATCAGAAATACAGTGTAGACACTGTTAATGTTGCAAATGGCTATTACAGATGGAAACGGCTGATATTAATGGAATATCTACATAGGTGTACAGAGGCCCATTATCAGCAACCATGACATGTTGTGTTTGATAATCCAAGTATATAATATTAAAAGGCTAATTGAGCATTAGAAAACCCTTTTGCAATCATGGTAGCACCCGGAAACTGTTGTGGTGATTAAAGAAGCAATAAAACTGGCCTTCTTTAGACTTGTTGAGTCTGGAGCATCAGCAATAGGTTCGACTACAGGCTCAAAATGAGAAACAAAGAACTTTCTTTTGAAACTCGTCAGTCGATTCTTGTTCTGAGAAAAGGAATCTTTTACAACATTTGGATCTTGGGCAAAATAGTTGATCTGATTGGTCAGAATTACTAGATCAGAATTTGGCTGGCTGTGTAAATGTATGAATACACATTTTTGAATAGAGGTTATGTGTAGACCATGAGTGTGTGCCAAAATCTTTCTATTCAAAGAAACATATTTTTTGGCCTTTCATATAAATAGCTTGTCACGCAAGTGTATTTCAGTACATTGTGATGGTCCTCCAGCTCCTGGTTCTGCAACTAATCATTAGATTTTTGTTGTGCATGCTGTTTTGTGCTTGTCTTTTTTTTTTTTTTATCCACAGCTGTGTGTCGAAATACATAAATTAGAACAAAATTAAATATTCAAGAATGCTGAATAATATCTGTTGATTGGCTGATTTTCATTCTATTGTGTTGTAGGCAGAATTCTCAGAACCAAAGGTGCCACTCTTCGGCCCCACCTGGACCACAGGTTCCAGGGTTCAGCCTAGTTTAACCCCTTACTGTTGTTTTAGTAAAGTAACAGGACTGCTTTGGATTCACATTTCCTAACTGTCCTCAATACAATGTTTGAAATTACACAACACATTAATGGAGGGTATAAATGTTTATATGTCTGAAAATCTGCAGTTATACAGAAGTACAGGTACTGGTCATAATATTTGAATATCATCAAAAAGTTGATTTATTTCAGTAAAACCATTCAAAAAGTGAAACTTGTATAATGTATATATTCATTCCACACAGACTTATATATTTCAAGTGTTTATTTCTTTTAATTTTGATTATTATAACTGACAACTAATGAAAACCCCAAATTCAGTATCTCAGAAACTTTCAATATTGTGAAAAGGTTCAAGAGGATTGTGAAACAAAACCCATTCAAAAATGTGGGGGAGATTCACAAAGAGTGGACTGCAGCTGGAGTCAGTGCTTCAAGAACCACCAAGCACAGACGAATGCAAGACATGGGTTTCAGCTGTCGCATTCCTTGTGTCAAGCAACTCATGAACAAGACACAGCGTCAGAAGCGTCTCGCCCGGGCTAAAGACAAAAAGGACTGAACTGCTGCTTAGTTATGTTCTCTGATTAAAGTAAAGTTTGCATTTTCTTTGGAAATCAAGGTCCCAGAGTCTGGAGGAAGAGAGGAGAGGCACATAATCTACCTTGCTTGAAGTCCAGTGAAAAGATTCCACAGTCAGTGATGGTTTGGGGTGCCATGCCATCTGCTGGTGTTGGTCCACTGTGTTTTCTGAGGTCCAAGGTCAACGCAGCCATCTACCAGGATGTTTTAGAGCACTTCATGCTTCCTGCTGCTGACCAACTTTATGTAGATGCAGATTTAATTTTCCAACAGGACTTGGCATCTGCACACAATGCCAAAGCTACCAGTACCTGGTTTAAGGACCATGGTATCTCTGTTCTTAATTGGCTTGCAAACTCACCTGACCTTAACCCTGTAGAAAGTCTATGGGGTATTGTGAAGAGGAAGATGTGATACGCCAGACCCAACAATGAAGAAGAGCTAAAGGCCTCTATCAGAGCAACCTGGGCTCTCATAACACCTGAGCAGTGCCACAGACTGATCGACTCCATGCCACGCCGTACTGATGCAGTAATTCAGGCAAAAGGAGCCCCAACTAAGTATTGAGTGCTGTACATGCTCATACTTTTCATGTTCATATGTTTCAGTTGGCCAACATTGCTAAAAATCATTTTTTTGTATTGGTCTGAAGTAATATTCAAATTTTCTGAGATCCTGAATTTGGGATTTTCATTAGTTGTCAGTTATAATCATCCCAATTAAAAGAAATAAACATTTGAAATATATCAGTCTGTGTGTAATGAATGAATATAATATACAAGTTTCACTTTTTGAATGGAATTACTGAAATAAATCAACTTTTTGATGATATATTTTATGACCAGCACCTGTATATATAACAGTAGTTGAGCTTCATGTTACATTTTTTTATTGACACAGTGGTGAGTGTCCCTTATTGTACATTATTTCACCTACAAACATTAAAGGAGTTCTAAAACTTTCTCATTTTATAATACTAAAAGTTGAAATAGTGTTCAGGTTTTAATTTGAATAAGAAAGGATTGGTTAATTTACCCCCAGATGTCTCAACTTACCCCTTGAATAGGATCATCTTCACATCCACTTACGCACTTATTATATAATTTGTGTAGACTGAATAAATTGGTCTAAATTAAAGCTGTTTTGATAATTTTTCTATTGCCTTAATATTAAGTTTGTGATCACTCCTCTCGTTTTGAGGGAGGCGCTATTTCACAAGAACAGTAAGATCGGTTAAGATGGACTAACGAGGGGTCCGGATCATTAATTATCGAGGGTTATTAATTATCGAGGGATGTTACGTGCCATTTAAGTAACGATTATTTTGGGAAACGCACTGACAAAATAACGAGGCACTTACGTGCATCTTACGATCGTCTTAGTGCTTTGGGAAACCGGGCCCTGCTAATAGCTGTCAGGTTTTTGGCATGGCTCACTGAATTTCATGTTTCAGTGCATTACTAAGGCCCATTTTGGCAATAATGCATTTACTCATTCATGCAGTTTAACAGGTCTTTCAAAAACAAACAAATACGAAAGAATGAAAACGGATTCGGTTTGAACTTGTAAAAATAAGTATGAACAAAGCGATGGAAGGAAGAGTGGCATGGACAGAGGGGTAGAGCACGAGAAAGTGAAAATATGACTAATATTTTTGAGCTGTGTTTACATAATCCACAACCTATCTGCCTGTTCTGATAACTTCAGCTTCAATAAATATATTATTTTCAAATTCAACGCAGACAAGCCTCAAGCAAAATATTCAGATCATTGGCCCATCACATTAATACATGACATCCAGCCGTGAGTTGCCAAAAACATTATGCACAAACAACCTCCGCTCATTGAACAAGGTGCCACGGACCCGGCTACAACCGTCAATCTGTTCAATGTAATTGTGTGGTGTTATACAAGAGTTTTATAGCATTCAAAACAGTGCCCTAAACTGTAACTAGGGGCAGCTGGCAATACCAAGTTAATGTTTAGTAACACGGGGCATCCGGCTGAAAGTCAAAGGATTGAAAAGGCCACGCAAGGTGGTAAGTAAATCGTATTAATGAGGAGCAAATAGCACTTGAGGTAGAATATGGCCCACTGATCTTGTTAATACGGGCACGGGTCGAAAATATATACCACACTTCTCATTGCTTTTGGTCAATTGAAAATTGGAGGCGATATTTCCCTCAGTCCGTGCCACTGTCTCGCATATGTGCACATCATCATTCAAGTGAACATGTCCTCACGTGCACTGACCGGGTCGACTTCATGCCTGGTCATGCTGTGTGGAAAAAATCTGAATGGCTCGACGTGGATGCCTTGTTCGTGGAAGTCTCCGGAGACGTGTTTGCAAGACAGGGTCGTAGGTTCAATTGGATTACACAAAGCTTGGGACAGGAGAAATGTTCTAAATACTTAACATTACAGTGCATGGTTCATGCTTTACAGATAAAAAGCAACAATGCTATGATGTAGCATAAAACAGGGGTGTTTCTAGCCCAGGGACCCACACGGAAGCCGTTAACCAGGTACCCCCAACATATATTGTCCCATCTAGCTCTCTAAGACCAAGGTGCTTGTAACAACAGGGTTGTGGTGTTTTAACAATCAGGAGACCATGTAGTGTTAAACTGAATGCAGTGAGTTATATATTTGTTCTGGATGATTCATTTTCTTTTAAATTAAAATTGTGTTATAGTTGTGATAGCATTTTGCTACATCTTGAACGCCTGTTTGCATATATTTTAAAAAGAACATTAACAGACGGTTTTACATAAAAAATGTGTAGATTAGCCTATGCGGAACTGAAGGCATGTGAAAAACTGTAACTGTAAAATGATCTATCATGCAATAATTCGGGGCGGGGTGTGAGGAGTGGCAGGTCGCTCCAGTTCCTACAGAATAAGTTTGGGCTTTCCATAGAAGGGAATGGGATTCCTGTCTGCACGCACCGGATAGTAAGTTTACAACATTTATGCAACGTTTTTGATGCGCATGCAAACTTCAGCTGTTTGAAAAATGTTGGGATCCGCTTTAACGAATTTTGTTAACAATTTATAATTGTCTTGTGTATACATTGGCCCTGCAAAATGTAGTTTTTTGGTTAGAGGCACATTTGTTAATTCAACGTGTGGATTTGGGGGAATTAGTCAAAATTGGGATTAGTTGTCTATTTTATCTCTTAAGGTAAAATAAAACAAAATGGTAAAACAAATATATAGGCTGTAGTGAACTGATTAAGAATCACTCCATTGAGAGGATGTTCAATCATTAGTATTTTCTTCACAGGGGAGGCTACCAGAATTGACGTTCAACAAGTGAATTGTTCTAAAATCTTTAACGAAAGCCAGCACACCTAGTTACTGTAGATACTCATGCATACGTTTCCAGCGCAAGAAAATGCAATTTATTTTGTAATTAAGGAGCTTATTTGTAGATTAATAATTTTGGTGTGATAAATATGATCACGAAAATTTGTAAAATGGATGGATAGGCGCATTTATTTTATTCAAAGAAATGCATGATGTTGCATGTTGTTGAAAACAACGTTAGGTCGGCAAGTACTATAGCTAAGGGTCCTTTTCGTGGATGCTGATAGCTTGAACATTTTGCATAAGCTATTCCCATATTGAAAGCTATAATTCATTACTTTGTCAAAGGATGACGTCTTGTAGGTGCAAAACAAGATAAGGTGTTTGTGCTCATAATCGAAATCTGGAGGCTCTCAATGCCTTATCTGAGTAAAGAAGCCATGCACTTTCTTTTACACAATAATATAGTTTGACTTCCATTCAAGGAAACCATGAATCAGGGATAGATTGAGGCTGAAGAAGTACAGTAATATTTATGATACTGGCTTAAGACAAGATGTTGAGTGTTCATCAGTCCAGATCAACAGTTTGTGGGTTTCACATGGCTATGTAGAGACTACATGCTCACACAAGAGGTCTTCTCCAGAAAGAAACCTTCTAATTACGGTTAATGGTTTCCTGTTTATGTAGTTGTGTTGGGATAGGTTGTCTTTGTTACATGTTCAAGAACGGAACAATTTACTTCTGGCATGCTTTACGAATTCTGTGTAACGTATTTCTCCAGCATTCAGATACTGAAGAGAGATGCACAGAAATTATTACACTATATAAAAAAATAGTATGTGTACCTTAAGCATGTGTAACAGTCCTAAAATGTATGTTGTTAGTTTTTTTGTGGGCCCATTTTTTCTTTCTGATTTAGCTGGGGAACATTGGTTTGTTTATGGCCAAAAACAATGTATTGTGGAGGAGTGTGTATTGTGGGTCAAATAACTGCTGTAAAAGCTTTTAAGTGGGTCATTTTGTCCCAAAACCTCAGGGTGTTCCTGATGTATATATCCATCCACCTAGTTTTCTTACCACTCCCTGATTCTCACCTACCCACCTGTCCTTTTCAAACACCTAGGTTTTTTCAGTTAGACTGATAATGGGATTGTTTTAGTGTTGCTTTTCTTTTATGAGAAACAGTGTTCTGTTTTTGTTGTATTAGTCTGATTCACAATCACTTTTGTAGCGGAATTTCATAATTGGGAATTTCCTACTGAGAGACTAGACAGAGCCAATTAGTGGTATGCTGGTCTTTCAAAGTCTTTGAATCAGGGAAGGGCAATGTCTTTCACCCGAAGGCTCTGACATAATGTTGCCAAAGACAGATTTCCAGACACATCTGTAAAAGTTTTGCATCACAAACAAACACTTTTTCAACCGTGAAGCTGTGAAGTCAGAATCCAATTAGAGCCTTTAATCTGCAATGGCATATGAACCATTTCTCAGATGAGTGGGTTTTAAATCAGTAATAAAAAACAAAAACAACCTGAAATCAGTGCTACTACTTAGGGAATGTTCAAATGTTACTTGGTGGTGTAAATTGGACAAAAATGGAGAATAGAATAATAATATGGGTTTATCAAGTAACTATAATTGTGTCTTGTTTTGATGAGAATGACATTTCTAAGCGTTGGATTTTGTCTAGGGTTCTTTGAAACCAGGTAGACATGTCTTATGAAACTAGTTAATAACTTTAATAGTCATTTATAAAACTCAGTCTGAGTGCCAATACTTCCACATCCAAAATTGCAAGACCTGTGGTTCTGTACATTGACAGCCAAGTGCCTTTGTTTACACTATCCTACAGCTTCAACATCTGTGTATAGAACACAGCCGGCACCAGCTTCAATTCTAAATCAGTATGGAGCAAATATTAATCTCAGCTAGGAAAGATTAGCGGAAGACAGACAAACTGACATTGATTTTCTTGGCATAGGTCTTAGGGTAGGTCTTGGGCAGTTTGTTATTGGTTATCTTAGGGTAGTTCTAGGGGAGTTTGTCACTGGTTATCTTAGGGTAGGTCTAGGGGAGTTTGTCACTGGTTATCTTAGGGTAGGTCTAGGGGAGTTTGTCACTGGTTATCTTAGGGTAGGTCTAGGGGAGTTTGTCACTGGTTATCTTAGGGTAGATCTAGGGCAGTTTGTCATTGGTTATCTTAGGGTAGGTCTAGGGCAGTTTGTCACTGGTTATCTTAGGGTAGGTCTAGGGGAGTTTGTCACTGGTTATCTTAGGGTAGGTCTAGGGCAGTTTGTCATTGGTTATCTTAGGGTATGTCTAACAGTGTTTGTCATAGAGCCAACAACATACAGCTGTGGGGAAGTTTCCTAATCCACTGCTGGATGGGGTACAAATAGGATGCACATAGTGTACGTGTGGGCTATAGAGGGATGATGTGTTTTTGCTGCAGCAGTCATGTGGGTTTTGAGGGTTCAATCTGATACCTACCATGAACCCACCGTGACCATCAGTTCAACCAACCCCTGACTCATCCATAATTGACTCAACATAAGTAATCAAAACAGAGGTGGAAACATTGAAATACTCCATAATTAAACAGATCACTTGTATTTAAATGTCCATGGTCAATCTTTGACCACAGTTTCGGATGGGAATAGAAGACTTGTCAGTCAGCGCCATGGATTTATATGGACCAGAATGAAAACGTTTTGTCCAGTGCTCAAATTAGCCAGTTTAAACAAGGAGAGCATGAAGGATCTAATGAATGTCGGGTTAATGTGATTTAATGGATTCCACCCTGAACAATGTAAATATTAAGTCTGCATTTTCAATCACAGGAACACGCTTCTCGTTTGAAGTGGGGGTTTAAAAATGATTATTTAATCCAGATGCATCAACTTGGACCCAAATCGACCAAACCCGCATTTCCAAAACTGCTTAACTCATTGAGATTGGCTTCAGCACATGTTGGTATGACACTCTATCTAGCTAGACCCAGTACTCACACACACACACACACACACACACACATACACACAGACATATTAATGGCCAAACTGACTAGGGACACACATTGCTCCAAAAAATTAAGGGGACACTTAAATCAGACATTGGGTCTCGATGAATGAAATATATTAAAGATCAAAGTATTTACTGTACATTGTGTTATTTGTTGAGAACAAAATGACGTAACAACGGCCTGATTGAGGGCTGAAATCAACTCACACCGAAAATCACGGGCTGTTTCAACTTGCGTGAATTTCAATATGACAACTCATAATGTTACTCAGTAGTGTGTGTGGCCCCCACATGCCTGTATGCTCTCCCAACAACCTCTGGGCATGCTCCTGATGAGATGGCGGATGGTGTCTTGGGGGATCTCCTCCCAGACCTGGATCAGGGCATCTGTGAGCTTCTGGACAGTCTGACTCTGTGGCGCTACTTGGCGGCATTAAATGCACCAATACATATCGTGTTAAAGGTTCTTAATTGGATTCAGGTCTGGGGAACGTGAGGGCCAGTCAATGGTAACAGTGCTTTCGTCATCCAGGAACTGCCTACACACACTGGCCACATGAGGCCAGGCATTGTCCTGCACCAAGAGGAAACCAGGGCCCACTGCACCAGCGTAAGATCTGATGATGGGTCTGAGGATTTCATCCCGGTACCTAACAGTAATCAGGCTAATGTTGGCTAGCAGGTGGAGGTCTGTGTGACCCTCCATGCTGGATGATGTTGCAGTCAGCATTACATTCACCACAGTGTCTCCAGACTCTTTCATGTCTGTCTTATGCCACCCTCATGGAGTCCATTTCTGACAGTTTGTTCAGAAACATGCACATCAGTAGCCTGATGGAGGTCATTTTCTAGGGCTCTGGCAGTGCTTCTCCTGTTCCTCCTCGCGCAAAGGACCAGATACCAGTTCTGCTGCTAGGTTGATTGCCTTCTGTTGCCCTGTCCAGCTCTCCTCATATAACAGCCCGTCTCCTGGTATCTCTTCCATGCTCTTGAGACTGTACTGGGAGACACAGCAAACCTTCTTGCGATGGCACGTATGGATGTGCCGTCCTGGAGGAGCTGCGCAACCTGAATTGGCTGCAGGTACTGCCTCACGCTCAAGGACGCTACCAAAACTACAGAAGAATCAGACAGGAAGGATAAGGAGAGAGCCATTGTCTGTGGCCACCACCTCCAGTGCACCTGTTCTCACTTTCATTTGCACAAAAACAGGTGACACTGATTCACAATCACTTATGCTGTTCCCTTAATTTTTTTGAGCAGTGTATTCAGCATCCATGTGCATGATTCAACCAGACACACATATATTACACAACCTATCAAGACTATATGGGAGTCTATTTACACACACACACACACAGAGAAAGACATGCACTGCATCTGAAACAAGTAGGTCAACAATTTATTAAGAATGAAAGTCCATTAAAATCTCATCACCTTTGAGGGCTGATTCACCTTTGAGGGCTGATTCACCTTTGAGGGCCGATCCACTTATGAGGGCTGATTCACTTATGAGGACTGATTCACCTTTGGGGGCTGATCCACTTATGAGGGCTGATTCACCTATGAGGGCTGATTCACATATGTGGGCTGATTCACTAATTGCATGCTCGTAGGACCATTCTTGTCTCACAAGCTCACATTTTGTTTCAGTGTTTACATTTACATCAAAACAGAATGTGAGGAGCAAAAAATGGTATGTGCTTTTGAGATCAGGATTGTTCTACGTTGCTTGTATACGGGGACTGGTCATAAAATTTGAATATCATCAAAAAGTTGGTTTATTTCAGTAATTCCATTCAAAAAGTGAAACTTGTATATTATATTCATTTATTACACATAGGCTGATATATTTCAAATGTTTATTTAACTGACAACTAATGAAAATCCCAAATTCAGTATCTCCGAAAATTTGAATATTACTTCAGACCAATACAAAAAAATGATTTTTAGAAATGTTGGCCGACTGAAAAGTATGAACATGAAAAGTATGAGCATGTACAGCACTCAATACTTAGTTGGGGCTCCTTTTGCCTGAATTACTGCAGCAATGCGGCGTGGCATGGAGTCGATCAGTCTGTGGCACTGCTCAGGTGTTATGAGAGCCCAGGTTGCTCTGATAGTGGCCTTCAGTTCTTCTGCATTGTTGGGTCTGGCGTATCGCATCTTCCTCTTCACAATACCCCATAGATTTTCTATAGGGTTAAGGTCAGGTGAGTTTGCTGGCCGATTAAGAACAGGGATACCATGGTCCTTAAACCAGGTACTGGTAGCTTTGGCACTGTGTGCAGGTGCCAAGTCATGTTGAAATTAAATCTGCATCTACATAAAGTTGGTCAGCAGCAGGAAGCATGAAGTGCTCTAAAACTTCCTGGTAGTCAGCTGCGTTGACCTTGGACCTCAGAAAACACAGTGGACCAACACCAGCAGATGACATGGCACCCCAAACCATCACTGACTGTGGAATCTTTACACTGGACTTCAAGCAAGGTGGATTCTGTGCCTCTCCTCTCTTCCTCCAGACTCTGGGACCTTGATTTCCAAAGGAAATGCAAAATTTACTTTCATCAGAGAACATAACTCAGCAGCAGTTCAGTCCTTTTTGTCTTTAGCCCAGGCGAGACGCTTCTGACGCTGTGTCTTGTTCAAGAGTGGCTTGACACAAGGAATGCGACAGCTGAAACCCATGTCTTGCATACGTCTGTGCTTGGTGGTTCTTGAAGCACTGACTCCTGCAGCAGTCTTTGTGGATCTCCCCCACATTTTTGAATGATTGTTTCTCAATCCTCTCCAGGGTGCGGTTATCCCTATTGCTTGTACACCTTTTTCTACCACATATGTTCCTTCCCTTCCCCTCTGTTAATGTGCTTGGACACAGAGCTATGTGAACAGCCAGCCTCTTTAGCTATGACCTTTTGTGTCTGTCAAGTCAGCAGTCTTTCCCATGATTGTGTTGCCTACAGAACTAGACTGAGAGACCATTTAAAGGCCTTTGCTGGTGTTTTGGGTTAATTAGCTGATTAGAGTGTGGCACCAGGTGTCTTCAATATTGAACCTTTTCACAACATTGAAAGTTTCTGAGACACTGAATTTGGGGTTTTCATTACTTGTCAGTTATAATCATCAAAATTAAAATAAATAAACACTTGAAATATATCAGTCTGTGTGGAATGAATGTATACATTATACAAGTTTCACTTTTTGAATGGAATTACTGAAATAAATCAACTTTTTGATGATATTCAAATTTAATGACCAGCCCCTGTATATGACTACCTGTGCTGTCAAATAATTTTATGTTGGCTCTTGTTGTAAGACACTCAAGCTCAAGTGTCTCAGAACACTTAGTAATCCCTCCTTGTTTTCCACTTATAACTAATGCAAAATGAACTGTACTAAATAATAAGCAACAAGAAAATGTCTATGTTTAGCTGGAGTGCATAGTAATGTATGGTCAATTACTAGATTAAAAACCAGGAAATTACAATTTTCTTTCACATTAATAAATCCCTTTCATAAAATGTCAATTTAATTACATGAAATTACTAGATTATGAGATAAAGCTTGAATTACTGGGTAAATAGCACACTGAGGTTTGTGGAACTGAGTTTTAAGCTGTTTTGATAACATGTTTTCTGTACCAACATCTGTCTTTGTGTTTTAGGGAGGACAAGAGAAACCTGTTAACATGGAGGGGACACCAGGTCTCCTGGCCATATTCACCATAGCAGCATGTTTTATGGTCAGTGGAGCACAAAGAACAGGTATGTGTTGCTATGTTCAGTCCAAAATGGAGACCCCTAAGAAACACTGGAGAAATACAGCAAAAAGACAAAATGTTGACCTGGGGTTTAGGCTGTTTAGCACTTGTCTATATAGAAATGTTTGTGTGCTCTGTGACCCATCACTTACCCCTCCCTTCATTGCTCATCTACACATTCCACTGGTAATATAAAGATACTTACTACTAGTAAATACTTGTAAATATTCTGCCCTCCTCTATTTGCACTTCTGGTTAGATGCTAACATTTCATTGTACTGTGCTTGTACTGTTCAATGACAAAGTTGAATCTAAACTAATCAAATCAAATCTAATGTAAAAGCACTTTAGAAATATTATTTGAGTAATGATTTTACTTTTTGAATGAGAGATTAGCTGCTTTATTGCTTCGGCAAAGGTTTTGCTTCAGACAAGTGTGAATAATTGAATTGCCTAGCAATAGTTTTCTTCTTCTATCAGTCTGCACAGAGGAGGCGGTGGCTGACATTGTCTTCCTGGTGGACGGCTCATGGAGCATCGGTACAGAGAACTTCCAGCGGATTCGACAGTTCCTGTTCACTCTGGTCAACAGCTTCGATGTGTCCCCTGACCTGGTGCGCATTGGCCTGGTCCAGTACAGCACAACGCCACGCACAGAGTTCCTCTTCAACACCTTCCAGGACAAAAAAGACATCCTGGACTACATCAACAACCTGCCTTACAAGGGTGGCGGCACCAAGACAGGCGAGGGCCTGGACTTTCTGCTGAAAGAGCTCTTTGTCGACCAAGCAGGGAGCCGGATCAAGAACAACGTACCACAAATCGCTGTGGTGATCACCGACGGCCAATCACAAGACAACGTAGCGCCGCATGCCCTTGAGCTCCAGAGGCGGGGCATCACGCTGTATGCCATTGGCATCAAGGACGCAGATGAGGAGCAGTTAAAAGAGATCGCCACTAAACCTCACAACCAGCATGTGTACAGCGTATCTGACTTTGCAGCGCTGCAGGGCATCTCCCAGAGCATTGTCCAAGTTCTGTGTACCACCGTAGAGGAGGCGAAGAGACAGGTCTCTCAAGTGGACCAAGGTACTGCATGATGATACCATCGCATTGTTGCCATTAAATAAAATATTGTTCACAATTTAATTAGAAGGTATATTCATAATTCACAACACTAATAGATGTTGTCTTTTCATTCATTTCCAGACTGCAGCACAGCCACAGTGGCTGACATTGTGTTCCTAGTGGATGGTTCCACCAGCATCCACCCACCAGATTTCCAGGAGGTTCGGATGTTTCTCCACAACTTCATTGAGGGCCTGGATATCGGTTCTGATAAGGTTCGCGTTGGACTGGCCCAGTTTAGTGACCAGCCCAAGATGGAATTCCTGTTGGCGGATAATACAGAAAAAAGTTCCTTACTGGAGAAAGTGGATCAGCTTGAACAGCTGACAGGAGGCACAGCCACTGGCACAGCTATTAGATTCCTTCAGAGAGAGTTTTTCAACCCGGCTGCAGGAAGCCGTTCTGGTCAGAGGGTGCCCCAGATTGCTGTGGTACTCACTGATGGGGATTCTGTGGACGATGTAGTGGAGCCAGCCAAGGAACTAAGGCAGCATGGGGTCATTGTCTATGCTATTGGAGTGGGGAATATTAACAAAACCCAATTGCAAACTATTGCTAACAGGCCCAGCAAGCATTTCCTACATACCATCAATAATTTCCAGGCACTACAGGCAATTTCTCAGGGTCTGCTAAAGACAGTGTGTGTCTCCATGGTGAACCAGAGGATGGGTAAGGTACTTTTTTATACATTAGGAACATAGTATGTTGTAACAATTGTAACGATTTGTGAATGTTGGAATTCCAATGCATCTAATCTAAGTCACAAATACTATTTTTAACCAAAGCATTCATCCTTGAAAGATGTATTTTACTGCACAAAGGCAAATTATTCAGTCATCAACATGACCACTTCTAAGATAATAAGTAAATATGATTTATGTGTTGAAAACAAGCTTTTCTTTGTTTCAAAATATCTGTAGCTCTTGGTCAAAAGTTTGCCGACATCTTCTTCCTGGTGGACAGCAACATGAGACCGATAGACTTCCAGCAGGTCCGAATCCTTCTGCAGCGATTGGTCAACCAACTGAACCCGAGCCGAGACACCCATCGCCTTGGGCTGGCCCAGTTTTCCCAGGACACCGAAGTAGAGTTCCTGCTGAACGCCCTCACCACCAAGAACGACTATGTGGCGGCTCTCAAGAAATTCAAGCTGCGACCCAGCGGGGATCGTCACCTGGGAGATGCCCTGACACATGCCCATGGAGAGTTCTTCTCCACTTCGTCTGGTGGTCGTGCTGAAAAAGGCTACCGGCAGTTTCTGGTCACAGTGACAGGAGGGGATTCAGTTGATAGCTTCCGAGGAGTGGCACGTAAAATCAGACATGATGGGGTGACCATTGTTTCCATCGGGCTGGGTACATCTACTCTTCCAAAGCTGCAGGCGTTGGCTACCAAGTCATACGTATATCAGAATACAGCCATTGCACCAGCACTGAAGGTTCTCTTTGATAGTGAAGAGAAGGCCAATGTGACTGAGGGTGAGATCATTTCAGACTCGTTCTGTTGAATCAAGTGAATATCTGATTCCCAATTATTACTTTCATGTAGTGGTTTAAACGAAATCAGCGCACACTTACCAAATGTTTTGTATACAGCTCCGGAAAAAATGAAGAGACCACTGCACCTTTTTCTTTCCTTTGGAAAATAGGAAGAAGAGAAGGATAAATATTAAGAGACCACTGCAAATTAAATGCTTCTGTTCCTCACTCAAAAGAAAATGGTGCAGTGGTCTCTTCATTTTTTCCGGAGCTGTATATTATACTGTTTCACTGTATATATACACACACCTCACATACATTCATATTGGTTTGAAAGAAGACACTTGTACTATTTAAGAAATTAAGTTGCATTGTATTGTTTTTAGTTTGAATCCCAATATTCAGTCAACTCTGTCAACATCATCACAATATATATTTTAGAAGATATACTCTGTCAACATCATCACAATATATATTTTAGAAGATATACTCTGTCAACATCATCACAATATATATTTTAGAAGTTATACTCTGTCAACATCATCACAATATATATTTTAGAAGTTATACTCTGTCAACATCATCACAATAAATATTTTAGAAGATATACTCTGTCAACATCATCACAATATATATTTTAGAAGTTATACTCTGTCAACATCATCACAATATATATTTTAGAAGTTATACTCTGTCAACATCATCACAATATATATTTTAGAAGATATACTCTGTCAACATCATCACAATATATATTTTAGAAGTTATACTCTGTCAACATCATCACAATATATATTTTAGAAGATATACTCTGTCAACATCATCACAATATATATTTTAGAAGATATACTCTGTCAACATCATCACAATATATATTTTAGAAGTTATACTCTGTCAACATCATCACAATATATATTTTAGAAGTTATACTCTGTCAACATCATCACAATATATATTTAAGAAGATATACTCTGTCAACATCATCACAATATACGTTTTAGAAGATATACTCTGTGGCAATGTTTACATTTTCTTTTAAGTATATAAACATGAACCTTAATATATTTCAACAATATATTTGATACAGTATAGGTGTTTTCTTTGTTTGAAATCTATAATAATGTGTGTGATGAGTATTCTCTTGCTTTAAACTAGATTTGTTTAAGGAAAACATTCTGTGATTCAGCCCATTGCAGCAATATAATGGATAATGTCTCAATATATATCCTCTTAAGGGATAACCCATTGCTGTTGACTAACAATTTCCTCTCTATTGCAGTTTGCAGTGATGCTTCAGTGGCAGACATTGTGTTCATAGTTGATGAATCTGGTAGCATTGGAAACGAAAACTTCCAGCTGGTTCGTGGGTTCATCCACAAGATCGTGGAGGGGCTGAATGTGGGTTTGAACAGTGTGAGGGTGGGCATTGTCCTCTACAGCAATAAGGCTTCAGCTGAGGTTTTCCTAAACGACTTCCTAGAAAAAAGTAACATTCTTTCGTACATCAAGCTACTGCCCTATCGTGGTGGTGGCACAAACACTGGCGAGGCCCTAGACTTTGCAAGAAAGAATATGTTTATTATGGAGCGGGGAAGCAGGAAACAAGAGGGAGTGCAGCAGGTGGCGATAGTCATTACTGATGGAGAATCGCAGGACAACGTTACTTCTCGTGCCTCTGCCCTGCGCAGATCTGGCGTCACTGTATATGCAGTGGGGATCAAGGATGCTGATGAGAAAGAGTTGACACAGATCGCTTCATATCCCGCCACAAAGCATGTATTGAAAGTGGACAACTTTGCCGATCTCAAGACCCTGGAAATGAGACTGAAGAAGAGTTTGTGCTACAACATCCTACAACGTTCTGTCAAATCGATGGCTAGAACATTCACTGCAAAGAAAAGTGAGATTTAATTAACTATTCTTGTTTAGTTTGTGTGAGAAATTTTTATTAATATGTTTAGTTGTTTATGAGATTATACCAGGTTATTTCTTTCTCTTTTAATTCTAGGTTGTGTAGAGACAGATGAAGCTGAAATCTTCTTCCTGATCGACCATTCAGGCAGTATTGAATATCGAGACTTTGATGAGATGAAGAATTTTATTAATGAATTTGTACGCACGTTTCGCATCGGGCCGCAGCATGTCCGTGTGGGTCTGGTAAAGTTCAGTGATTCACCAACTCTTGAGTTTGACTTGACAGCCTATCCTGACCGAGCTTCAGTGGTAAAGGCTGTGAATGGTGTTACTCAAATTGGAGGTGGGACACTGATTGGAGAAGCTCTGAAATATATGGGCCCCCGTTTCCTTAATGCAGAGAACACCCGTGGTCACAAGGTCCGTGAGTTCCTCATTCTAATAACAGATGGGAAATCTCAAGACCAAGTGCGGAATCAAGCAAAAATGCTGAGAGATCAGAACGTCATTATATATGCCATTGGAGTGAAAGATGCTGATGATCAACAGCTGCTGGAGATTGCTGGTAGCAAAGAGAAAATGTTCACTGTCAACAACTTTGACGCTCTGAAATCAATCAAGAATGAAATCATCACTGATATCTGCTCTGAAGATAGTAAGGCCATCGTTTTGTTGCATTTTGCATCTAACTTATTTTCTGAATTTTGTAACTAAATGAAACAATTGTCTCTGACCAGGAATGTATTATAAGCATATACAATTGCAAGTTAAAACAATATCAATGATTATGTTTGTTCTCTTTTTAGTTTGCAAGGACATGAAGGGGGATGTCCTCTTCTTGATCGACAGCTCAGGGAGTATTAGCAACGAAGACTTTAATAAGATGAAGTTGTTCATGCAGTCCATCATCAATAAGTCAGCCATTGGCCTGAATGAAGTGCAAGTGGGTGTCATACAGTTTAGCGACGTTCCACAGCTGATCTTCCCTTTAAACGAGCATGAGAGGAAAGCAGACATGGTGCAACATGTAGAAACAATGGAACAGTTGGGAGGGGGAACACTCACTGGCAAAGCCTTGTCCTTCACCTCAGAGTACTTTGACCCGCATAGAGGAGGACGGACTGACGTAAAACAGTTGCTGATTGTCGTAACTGATGGTGAGGCACAAGATCAGGTATTGGCTCCTGCCAGAGAACTTCAACGCAAGGGTGTGAATGTCTATGCCATTGGAGTGGGCAATGCCAAATATCAAGACTTGGTAGAGATCAGTGGTAATAGGGAGAGGGTCTTCTCCGAGGTGGACTTTGATGCACTCAAGGCTTTGGAAAGCCAGTTGGTTTTGGCAGTTTGTGATGTTGACAAAGGTGAGTTGCATATTTGGAAAGAAATAAGATTACTTAAAGAAGTAACACGTTCTTTGATTTTGATATTAATATTTTCCTCTCTTCCATCAGACTGTGTGAGGACAGAGGTTGCAGACATTATTTTCTTGGTGGACGGCTCAAAGAGCATCACCCCAGACAATTTTAAAATCATGCAAAACTTCATGATGTCCCTGGTCAATGAAACCACTGTTGGGGAAAAGCAGACACGCTTTGGCCTGATTGTCTTCTCCAACACGCCTGAATCTGTATTTACACTCAGTAAGTATAAATCCAGGAGAGAAGTAAATACTGCCATATCCAAACTTGTACCGCTCGATGGAGACACCTACACTGGGGAGGCTCTCAAGTATTCCTTGGATTATTTTGGTAAAAACTATGGTGGGCGAAAAGCCCTCAGAGTGCCCCAGTGGCTCATGGTGATCACAGATGGCGACGCTACTGATCCGCATAACCTAAGACAGCCAGCCGAAAAGCTACGAGAAGAAGGAATATTAGTCTTCAGCGTTGGAGTGGTAGATGCAAACAAAGAACAGCTTGAGATCATGGCAGGGGACCCAGCAAGGGTCTTCTTTGTAAATACATTTCATGAACTGGACACACTGCACAAAAATATTTCCTTTGAATTCTGCAACCACACTAAACCAGGTAAGGTGGATTTGAATTGTACACATTATAGCTGAGAGCACATTACCTTGTAACACAAGCATATTGATTCATCTTACCTCTTCTCATCTCATCAGTCTGTAACCAAAAACACGGGGATTTGGTCCTGTTGATCGACAGCTCAGAGAACATCAGCCCTACTGACTTTATTGTCCTGAAGCAGTTTGCCTCAGACCTTGTTTCCAGCTTTAACATCACGGAGCAGTCCTTCCGAGTCGGAGTGGCCCAGTTCAGCAGTGATACCAAAACAGAGTTCTACTTGAATCAGTATTACACAGAGGAAGAGATCGTCAAACACATAAAGAATATGAGGCAACTTGGTCGGGAGACACACATGGGACAGGGCCTGGACTATGTCCGTTATGAGTTCTTCCAACCAGATAGAGGGAGTCGTATCAATGACAAGGTCCCCCAGAACCTGGTTTTAATAACAACCGGACCTCCAAATGAAGTTGACTTGAATGCAGCAGAAGCACTCCTTGCCATGAAAGTTGCTGTGTATGCTATCGGAATAGGAAAAGGTGACAACCCTATTAAGCTCCGGCAAATCACTCGTCATGAAGGAAGGGTCTTCTCTGTGCTTAACTTTGCCAGCCTGGAAGCTAACAGAAGGAAAGTGGTCGATGCCATATGCTCTAATTCTATAATACCTGACCCACAAAGTAAGTTCACAGCACACTTGTGTAATTTTCCCGTCCTTCGTTCATCTCTTTTCTCTCTGTCACTTGTGTCTCAGTGTAAAACACTCAGAATGCCTGTTAGTATTTGGAAAGAGGCTAGTCCACGTTGTCTCCCTTATTAAACCTGACCAATTGGACTTTTTGATTTGTGACATTAATAATGAGAGTGTGTCTGTGTCTATAGGCTGCACCATAGACATCGCCATGGGTTTCGATATTACTCACAGGACCACTAGCAGAAGGCTCTTCGATGGTCAAGCCCAGTTGCAGGCCTTCCTGCCACAGATTATCCGCCATGTGTCCAGTCTTAAGGGCCTGTGCTGCGTCGCCGACAGTGGACCCATTGAAACTAATATTGGCTTCCGCGTGGTGGAGCAGGATGGAACAGTTGTCTCTGACTACAATTTTGAGAAGTATGATGAAAAGATTTTGGAGAAGGTTATGGCGCTTGAGACCGCCCAGAAGACCTACTTTAACTCCGTCCTCCTGCGCTCCTTCCGTGAAAAGTTCCAGAGGTCAAATGCTGGAGTGAAGGTGAGCCCAAATACAACATGTCTCCGGTCTGACCCCAGCAATGTTTTTATTGTTTGTAAAAGTATTCACATTTTAATAACAATGCCACAACTACTCGGTCCTTTAGGTGCTGGTGATCTTCTCAGATGGACTTGATGAAGATGTGATTAATCTGGAGCAAGAGTCAGTACTTCTTCAAGGTAATGATACAAGAACCATGGGAAACTTAAATCCTTTTACATTTAAAAGAAAATGTGTTTGGCATAAAAAAACAAGCTGTACATTTCTCTCTGTTTTTCATGTCACATTTCAGGAAAAGGTGTCCATGCCCTGTTTACAGTCGCCTTAGAAGGGGTCCAAAATGCCAACCTTCTTCAAATGGTGGAGTTTGGAAGAGGATTCGGATACAAACAGCAGCTCAACATCGGCATGCATGATGTGAAAAACTACATTTTGACACAAATAGTAGGTCCTTTATCAGAATAAAACCCTCAATTTTAGTTGTCTCCCAGTGTTTTAGTAGTAATGTTAGTCACTTAAACTGGCTAATACTCGTAGTCCTTTATGTATTCACATTTTCCACATTAATTCTCTATCAAATAATATTCAGAATAGAGAGTCACTAGAAAACAGCAAAAGAGAGCAGTGATATTGACAGTAGTTTTTCAGTTTGGCTATAGAATATAAACTACCACAATCTTCCTTCACTTGTCTCCCACTCTCATTTTTCTCCTCTCTTCCTGAACCCTTTCTCTCTCTCTCTCTCTCTCTCTCTCCTTTCCACTAGGACACAGTGGCTGAGAGGGAGTGCTGCAATGTAATGTGTAAGTGCACAGGACATGAGGGTATCCGTGGCCCCAGAGGGCCCCCAGGCACAAAGGTGAGTCCCTCTGTCCCCTCCATAAAACAAAACAGTGTATCATATATAAGATGTGACAGAATAAGCAAACACCATTGATGTACTTTAAATAAGAAGTGAATGTATGTTTCTTTTTTGCCCGTTCCACTTTATTAATTAGCTTTTTGTCTCCTAACAGGGACAGCCTGGACTAAAAGGACACCCTGGATTCCCAGGCGAGGAGGGAGGAATTGTAAGAGTTTTTTTTTCATTAGAGTGGTATTTAGACATTATTTTATTATTATCCCATGACCCTGGTCCTTTTTGCCTTCCCTCAGGGTGAAAGAGGTCCACTAGGTCCCACTGGTCCACAGGGACTACAGGGATGTCCTGGGATGAGAGGAGTCAAGGTGAGCACATTGATTTACTGACAAACCAATGACACATTTTAACAAACATTTGGGTTTAGTAGGTTTCCAGCTGGATGTTGTCCTGCCATCTACTTTAAGCTCACATGTGGGCTGCAAAAATTATATCGCTTTCCCAGAATTCACTTTTCCCAGATTTCACTTTCTCTGAGTTCTGACGGAAAAAAACATGTTTCAGTTTATACTTTTACACTCACCTAAAGAATTATTAGGAAAACCTGTTCAAATTCTCATTAATGCAATTATCTAATCAACCAATCACATGGCATTTGCTTTAATGCATTTAGGGGTGTGCTCCTGGTCAAGACAATCTCCTGAACTCCAAACTGAATGTCAGAATGGGAAAGAAAGGTGATTTAAGAAATTTTGAGCGTGGCATGGTTGTTGGTGCCAGGCGGGCCGGTCTGAGTAGTTCACAGTCTGCTCAGTTACTGGGATTTTTACGCACAACCATTTCTAGGGTTTACAAAGAATGGTGTGAAAAGGGAAAAACATCCAGTATGCCGCAGTCCTGTGGGCAAAAATGCCTTGTTGATGCCAGAGGTCAGAGGAAAATGGTCCGACTGATTCAAGCTGATAGAAGAGCAACTTTGACTGAAATAACCACTCGTTACAACCGAGGTATGCAGCAAAGAATTTGTGAAGCCACAAAACGCACAACCTTGAGGCGGATGGGCTACAACAGCAGAAGACCCCACCGGGTACCACTCATCTCCACTACAAATAGGAAAAAGAGGCTACAGTTGGCACAAGCTCTCCAAAATTGGACAGTTGAAGACTGGAAGAATGTTGCCTGGTCTCATGAGTCTCTATTTCTGTTGAGACATTCAGATGGTAGAGTCAGAATTTGGCGTAAACAGAATGAGAACATGTATCCATCATGCCTTGTTACCACTGTGCAGGCTGGTGGTGGTGTAATGGTGTGGGGGATGTTTTCTTGGCACACTTTAGGCCCCTTAGTGCCAGTTGGGCATGGTTTAAATGCCACGGCCTACCAGATCTCAACTCAATAGTGCATCTTTGGGAAGTGGTGGAACGGGAGCTTCGTGCCCTGGATGTGCATCCCACTAATCTCCATCAACTGCAAGATGCTATCCTATCAATATTGGCCAACATTTCTAAAGAATGCTTTCAGCACCTTGTTGAATCAATGCCACGTAGAATTAAGGCAGTTCTGAAGGCGAAAGGGGGTCAAACACAGTATTAGTATGGTGTTCTTAATAATCCTTTAGGTGGGTGTATTAGATATACATGTCTTGGTCTTAGGTTCAACTCCTCTGGGGTTACTCACTGCCATCACATGATCGCTAATAACGATATCAACACCATAATATCATTAATAGCAATCCCCATTGTCAATGAGCAAGGACCGCATTACCGATCCCCCCATGAAAAGGAAACAGAACCAAAGAGGTGGAGACAGGGGTGGTAGGTGGGTTCACACCCGCATGCTAGTAAAACCAGCACACATCGGACTGAGTAACATGATGATTAAATATTCAGTTTGAAATCTGATGTTGAATCCCAGATTATTGTCATTTAACAGATTCTTTCTTATTCAGAGCTAGCAGTAGTCAGTGCGTAGATCTTACCACCAGCCACCCTGTGAGAATTGATCGCACTGTCCTGGCGATTTGAGCACCATGCTTTTCCAACTGGACCGTGATCAGGGGTAGTTACCTGGCTAATATACTTTCATCTAATCTTATCTTCTGGCAGGGTTCAAGAGGCTACAGAGGGAACAGGGTAAGTGTGTGAGGATTTAAAATTCATACAGTTTCCACTACATGAACACTAGTACATACAGTGTAAAATATAAAACTTTGTAGGTGCAGTACACAAGGTGTCCTGTCTATACAAATAGAAAACCACGTTCAAAAAGGTTTTTCATTGTGTGTGTCTGATTGCTGATATTGTTTTATTCAGTGTGTACATTTCCTTGGCAGGGTGATGATGGAGACCACGGTCTTGATGGGATAAATGGGGAACAGGGTGTGAATGGATCAGCTGGAGTTTCAGGAGAGAGAGGAAACCCAGGCCGTCCGGTATTCACATCCTCTCATATCCTGAATATATTTCCATTCAGTCCTACTCCTGTTTCAACTATATCATACTTCTAATTCACTGACTTCCCATTCCCATTACACCTATATCCTACTCCAGTATTGCTCATATCCCAGTCCCATTTCACCTATATCCTACTCCAATATCCCTAATATCCCTGTCCCATTTCACCTATATCCTACTCCAACTTTCCTAATAGCCCTATCCCATTTCACCTATATCCTACTCCAACTTTCCTAATATCCCTGTCCCATTTCACCTATATCCTACTCCAGTATCGCTAATATCCCAGTCCCATTTCACCTATATCCTACTCCAGTATCGCTAATATCCCAGTCCCATTTCACCTATATCCTACTCCAATATCCCTAATATTCCTGTCCCATGTCTCCTATATCCTACTCCAACTTTCCTAATAGCCCTGTCCCATTTCACCTATATCCTACTCCAATATCCCTAATAGCCCTGTCCCATTTCACCTATATCCTACTCCAACTTTCCTAATAATCCTGTCCCATTTCACCTATATCCTACTCAATGTTCTCCTAAATTGTATTACAATATGTTCTCCTTTAATGACTGATATATGATGGGATTTCTCATGCAGGGCAACAGTGGAATCAGAGGGGAGCCTGGAGAGAAGGGCCAACGTGGACTTAGAGGTGACCCTGTAAGTGACAAAATACCGTACAGCCAGTGATTCATGATGGTTCACCCAATGCAGTGTTTCTGTTTTGAACAGTCTTCTCTGGTCTTTTAGGGTGACTCTGGAGTTGACAGCAACATTGCAGGTCCGAAAGGAGCAAGAGGAAATCCTGGGTTACCAGTATGTATTGGTCGACCACAGTCCAATGTACTGATCTAAGAATTAGTGGGATCACCTTTATTCACCAGAACACTGGCATAGGCCACTAGACCTGTTCGTCTGTCTTTTTATAATGAGTAAAGCCGGATTCTTCTTCTTCAGTTACTCAATATCTAATAATGTAATGGGGGGATGACAAGACTGCTCTTTTGCCTATTTCCTTTCACTTCCTTTCCTTCTAATACTCCTTTCCCCACTGACAGGGAGACCCAGGAGAGGAGGGCATTCAAGCAGAAAGTGGTGTCAATGGAAACCCAGTGAGAGAAGTTGCATTTCTTCTGAGCCATTGTAGTCCCCATACACTAATGCAGTCTCATTTTTAGTCAAGTGAAACACGATGATGATGTTCATTTCCTGATTTGTAGGGGCCTGAAGGAAGAAGAGGTCCACCTGGTCCAAGGGTACAGTAACATCATGAACAATTATACTGCATGAAATACACACTAATAGTAATCCATGCCACTGTATGTCCCAATTATACTGCATGAAATACACACTGATAGTAATCCATGCCACTGTATGTCCAAATTATACTGCAAATCAAACTTGATTTATATATTTCTTATAGAATTTTCTTTTCAAAGTGCTGAAATGGAGGTTTCACCAATGCTCTATTTACCTATATTGTTCAATATGATGTTTAAACATCATATGTGACATAATAATTCTTGTTTTCCTCACATGACGACAATAGGGGTGTTTCTGCATTTTATTGGTAGTCATGGGTAGTAATCTAAACTTCTTGGTTTTATGGAAACCACAATATCCAGAATTAATTGCGATGTCCAGCACTTGTATTAGGGAGTCAAAAGAAGTAGTGATTGTTCTTTAAAGGACTTGCTCTATTGAACAAAGAACCATATCTACCTGCTGCAAGTGTAATAGAGAAATCGATGAAACACAAAGGCCAGAATAATTTTTATTAAACATGACTTTGTTTAATATTTTTTAGATCAGACTGCTCCATCAACCAATGGCATAATGGGTTGAACATTCCTGGCGCAAAACTTCTGTACTGTGGTGGATAATTGTTTCAAACAGCTCCATTCCTTAAAATGCTATGATTGAGGCAACTTAAAAATACTATAAGGCTTAAAAGGTGTGTTAAAATATTTTACAACTGCAGCAGGGATTTTGGCCCACTCCTCCATATAGACCTTCTCCAGAACCTTCAGGTTTTGGGGCTGTCGCTGGGCAATATGGACTTTTAGCTCCCTCCAAAGATTTTCTATTGGGTTCAGGTCTGGAGACTGGCTAGGCCACTCCAGGACCTTGAAATGCTTCTTATGGAGCCACTCCTTAGTTGCCCTGGCTGTGTGTTTTGGGTCGTTGTTATGCTGGAAAACCCAGCCACGACCCATCTTCAATGCTCTTACTGGGGGAAGGAAGTTGTTGGCCAAGATCTTGCGATACATGACCCCATCCATCCTCCCCTCAATACGGTGCAGTCGTCCTGTCCCCTTTGCAGAAAAGCATCCCCAAAGAATGATGTTTCCACCTCCATGCTTCACGGTTGGGATGGTGTTGTTGGTGTTGTACTCATCCTTCTTCTTCCTCCAAACACGGCAAGTGAAGTTTAGACCAAAAAGCTAAATTTTTGTCTCATCAGACCACATGACCTTGAGATCAAGGTGAGATCTTGCATGGAGCCCCAGGCTGAGGGAGATTGACCGTCATCTTGAACTTCTTCCATTTTCCAATGATTGCGCCAACAGTTGTTGCCTTCTCACCAAGCTGCTTGCCTATTGTCCTGTAGCCCATCCCAGCCTTGTGCAGGTCTACAATGTTATCCCTGATGGCCTTACAGAGCTCTCTGGTCTTGACCATTGTGGAGAGGTTGGAGTCTGTTTGTTTGATTGAGTGTGTGGACAGATGTCTTTTATACAGGTAATGAGTTCAAACAGGTGCAGTTAATACAGGTAATGAGTGGAGAACAGGAGGGCTTCTAAAAGAAAAACTAACAGGTCTGTGAGAGCCGGAATTCTTACTGGTTGGCAGGTGATCAAATACTTATGTCATGCCATAAAATGCTAATTAATTATTTAAAAATCATACAATACAATTTTTTAGATTCTGTCTCTCACAGTTGAAGTGTACCTATGATAAAAAGTACAGACCTATACATGCTTTGTAAGTAGGAAAACCTGCAAAATCAGCAGTGTATCAAATACATGTTCTTCCCGTTGTATAGTTGGGTGCAGAGCCATGAAGTGCTTTATGTTTTAAAAATCAATAAAGCAATTCATAACTGATTATAAAAACAACAGGCAGCCAATTCAGGCACTTTAAAATTGGGGTTACAGGTTCTCTTCATTTTATTTTATTGTTAGAACTCACACTGCTGGTTTTTAAGTTGATTGATGCTAGCTGATGAAGCTTTATTTTAAAGGATGAGGTATTACTATCCATCTGTATGTATTTTCCATGTGAGTTTTGCGCATGTGTCTTCAGGGAACTTCAGGAAATCCAGGTGAACTAGGACTCCCAGGAATTCCTGGCCCTTCTGGACTGCAGGTATATACTCTATTTTACCTGTTCCCCTCATCCGCTACTCATCCACTACTTTTCTTTTTCTTTGTAAAGCACATTGAATTGCTTCTATGTATGAATTGTGCAGTACTTGCTACTCAACAAACCTACAAGTAACTACATGCATTCTTGAAGCATTTGCAATGGTCAAAACAAAATCTAATTTAAATGTATTATCTAAAATGTTTAAGTAAACAATAATAAACGTATACAGAATGTGTTTTTTTGCATAAAGACGGTCATAGAATAGACACACCTTGTGTAACAAAACCGGGCCAGAGAGGTGACAGCAGAGTGCAAAGCTGTGGAGGAGTGTGCCCTCAGAAAATTGACCCTGGTCACACGTCAGAGAATATGCTGTGGGTCTTCGTCTTAGAATAGTGTAGTCTATGTAAAACATTGTATGAGACCTTGTCATGAGTTAATTGAGCAGCTTTGAATGCAATCCAATGTATCTATCCTTTTAATCTGGTATTTCCGTGCATAATTCTGCTGAAAACAATATTGACTGCTGCTATAAATGTTCTGTTCTTTGTGCATAGGGTTCAAGAGGAGATCCTGGCCCGCCAGGACCCAGGGGCACCCAGGGATTACCTGGACCACAAGTCAGTTTAACAACCCTTCTAATTCCATCCCATCTGACCACAGTGAGGGGCCCTAATGCACAGATTGTAATGTAATGTGGATGAATGGATGTTCTCCTCAGGGCACACCTGGGACAATGGGAGGCAAAGGATCCACAGGAAGCAGAGGGATGAATGGACAGAAGGTGTGTTTCCAGTAACATAATTCATTACAATAGAAACTGAAACTGAAAAGTTTAACATAAGACAATGTCTGATAGCCCTCCATCCAATACTGTGGTGTCCTTACAGGGCCAGCCTGGGGACCCTGGAGGAAAGGGAGCTCCTGGACCACTTGGGCCCAGAGGGATGCCAGTAAGATTTCACCTTGTCTTTATAGACTTTTCCTACATACACAAACTTTCACTGCAGAACTGTCAGATTGTGTTTGTTTTGAAACAGGGACTTGATGGCAGAGACGGACATGGACCTCCCGGACATCAGGGGATGAAGGTAAAGTACATGTTTAGTACTCCTCATCCTGAACAGCATCCACAGACATCGTTGTTGTGGATGAGTACAAGAGCTGCAATTTGTAAATGTACATTGAGAAGGCATTTCTATTGTTTATGTAGTGTTTTATTGTTGTATTATCAATATGAATTTTTAATATGTGTAAGCTGAATAATTCCCTCTGAATTGTGTTCCCTTAAAAGGGGGAGCCGGGTTTCCCTGGCTACCCTGGATTACAGGTCAGTTTTTGATTTTAAATATCCACTTTTGTCATTTCTAAACAATAAGGGGGAGTTAAATCATGACACATTGCAGTATGAAATGCACAAATAGTAATCAGTAATGTTTTCCTGTGTATGTCACTGTTAGGGTGAGTCTGGTGAAAAGGGAGTCAAAGGAGGTCCAGGCCCCAAAGGAAACCAGGGAAGAGGGGTAAGACCAGTGGTGAAATTGGTTTTCGGGATTATCACAGTATAGTGATTTTAACACCCATTTTTGAGAGGGGTACACTTTCAAACATTTATGTGTTAATATAAAAATGTAAATAGTGTGACTAATTACATAGAGCATGGTTGTGTGTCCCGAGGGGACCAGTGCATGGAATCAGGAAAGGCCCTAGCCATTTGGGGACCCGAGGCGAGATATGTTTGCCTCTTAACAAAAATGGCTAGATTTGGTTGCCTTTTGACCACTAATATAACATGAAAAACTAGACAAGCCTAGTTCGGCCGGTCTGCGAGTAAAGGTGATTGTGATGAAGGGATGGGAATATGGGCCAATGCCAGCTTTGTTGTGAGAAGTGACCAATATTCTGTTCCTGTGCTAATCCAAACCTAGTGTATGGAACCCAATTTGCATATCAAAACTACATCTCTAACCAGTACACTGTGGGTGGTCGCTTACTCACTCACTCATTATTCTAATTTCCTAAAATAAACTCAGCATGTGAAAGCTGTAAAACCATCTACTAAAATGACCATATGATTTGGTTGATGCAGGGAAACTCAGGCACAACAGGTGATCCAGGAGTTCCCGGAACCACAGGTCCACCAGGACATACGGTTAGAATATCATGTTTTGAATTTGGCAACATTTAGTTGTTTTTAAAGTCTAAATATTAGTACGATATTTACTATTATTTGTGCAGTCATGATAACTCTTTCTATATATCTAGGGCCCTAGAGGGAGACCTGGAGAGAGACCCATGTCTGTACGTATACTCTGAATTTGTTCAAATTCTATTTCATACTGACTCTGAAGAGCTACATTAAATGCCATTACCTCTATCTCTTTAGGAATGCCAGCTGACCACTTACATCCGTGATAACTGTGGTGAGCTCTTTGTATTACTACTACAGTTCATTATCAGTCATGTCAATTGCTTTATTACTATTAAGGCCATGCTATCATCAGCAAAGATTAATTAATTGAATATCCCTGTTTTTTCTCCAAACAGCATGCTCCCAAGGTATGTGTCCCAATTAACACTATTGTGGATCCATAGCCAAGTGACTGTAGATTCTGCTGTAATCAACTCAGAAATCTTGGCAATGTCATGTAGTTATTGATGTTTTACTATCGCTGCTCTCTATGTCCATTTCTCCCATTTCTCCTTCCCTTCTCTCCCCCTCTCCTTCTCTCTCCCAGGTCGGGCATTGTGTCCAGCCTACCCCACAGAGCTAGTCTTTGCCCTAGACATGTCACAGACTGTGGAGCCAGCCAGGTTTCAGGCAATGCGCTCCTCGCTCCTCTCCTTATTGGAGCACGTTACCATAGCCGAGAGCAACTGCCCAACAGGTGCACGTGTGGCAGTTGTGTCTTACAGTGACAAGGTCAAGTACTTGATCCGATTCCAGGATTACCAACGCAAGAAGGATTTGTTGGAGGCCATTCGTGGCATAGCGCTGGAGAGAACATCTAACCGCCGCTACCTTGGGGCAGCCATGCGTTATGTGGGGCGGCACGTCTTCAAGCGAACCCGCCAAGCGCTGACGATGAGGAAGGTGGCAGTGTTCTTCACCAACGGGCCCTCTGAGGACAACTCTGCTATAGTTACGGCTGCCATGGAATTCAAAGCCCTGAACATTGCCCCTGCTATCATAGCCACAAAGAGCGCCGTTGATGCTCAACAGGCTTTTGAGGTACAAACTGACATTTTCTGGGAAGTGGTTGTGAACAGGGGCAGCAGAATGTTTGGTGGTTTAAAATGCAGCCCATGTTTTTGTCTTTTGTCTCACAGGCTGATGACACGGGCAGCTTTATCTATGTTCTGATGAATAGGCCACAAGAAAACCAAAAACTGCTAGATAAAATCAACCATTGCGTGATCTGCTATGGTAAGCCCTAGAAAGTTGCACAGAAAGTTTTTAGTTTTAGTTTCTGCCTTGTTTTACCGACGATTCTGCTATAGAACCCATTCCCTCTTGGACATGTTGTAATGTTATTCCTGTTTGATCTCTGGTTCTGTGTCTCCAGACCACTGTAGACCAGACAGCCAATGTAGATTTACTGACGCTCAGCTGCCACAGGAAGTGGACATGGACCTGGCCCTGGTGATGGACGGTTCCAGGGAGATCCAGGCTGACCAGTACGCAGGTTTCCAGGAGCTTCTTGGCTCTGTTGTGAAGCAGGTAGCCTTGAGCCCCAGGCCCAATGCAGCTGACGGCCAGGCCAGAGTAGCCCTCCTCCAGACCGGTGGCTCTCACCTCCAGGTGGAGTTTGACCTGCAGAAGCACAGTGACCACAATAAACTGGAGATAGACCTGAAGAACATGCGGCAGCATGGAGGAGTGTTGTTTCTCGGGCGGACCCTGGAGTATCTGGTCAATGAGGTGTTACTCAAGGCTCAGAGGCCCAGGAAGAGTAGGGTGGTGCTGGCTGTGGTTGGCGCCGAGACGGCCCACTCGGACCAGGCCAAGCTGGCCTACATTTCCCAGAAGGCCAAGTGTGAGGGCATTTCACTGTTTGTGATCACAGTGGGTGACCATTTCAACAGCACCCAGGTGGAGGAGATTGCCAGCATGCCGTCAGAGCAACACCTACTTCATCTGTGGCATGTGAAGAAGTGGGAGATAGGCTATGCACAGCGCTTCTTCAGATTCTTCCTCAGTGTCCTCAGAAGTAAGGAACACTAAAATGCATTTTATCTGGTTGTCTCTTAATGGAAACCTTTTTAAATGTCTGAGCTCTTGTGTATTCTAAGCCCATTCCTCCTGCCTGTCAATATTGCAGAGGGATTTAACAGCTACCCTCCAGCACAGCTAAAACACACATGTGATCTGTTGGCGGGACAAGAACATGGACATCACCATGGAGGGGGACAGATAAGGACGGAGGTGGAAACAAAGGAAGTAGAGGAGTACCCAGACTACACGGAGGTGGATAAGGAGGAGGAAGAGGAGTTCCTTGAGCACACTGCAGGTGGATCTCAGACTCTGACTGATCTTGGCCAGGTTGACATTATATATGACTTATCCAGGGGAGATGGAGACACTGTGACCTCTCGACCAAACTCAAATGGTAATCGGTAACCCCATATACATAACTTATGTTACTCTTCTCTCTCACGCCCCCCCCCCCAATATTCCACTGCATGAGTAGACTTAGTTGGCACCTCCTGCTGCATGTCCTGCTTCCTCATTTACAAACCCACTTATTCTGCTTTCAGCCCATTGTAAGTTGGATGTTGACAGTGGCACCAACTGTGGGGACTATACCCAGCGATGGCACTTTAGCAAAGCGCTTGGTGCATGCTCACCTTTCTGGTATGGCGGTTGTGACGGTAACGCTAACCGCTTTAGCTCGGAAAATGAATGCTTCCAGAAGTGTGGTATTTACAGTAAGTCACCCCTGCCCTCTATTATCTCTACTGGACACAATATGCAAATCCAAGCATTACAGCTGTTAGCCACGAGCAGAATTACAACGGCTGTTGTATATAATAATGCACTCATTAAAACAGCAATAGTAGTTCAACAAAAACATTACATTGTGTCTAAAGGCTGATAGCGCCATAATCCTCAATAAGTACATCTGCCTTTACCGGTGTTAGCTTTGTTAGCATTGTCAAAATTCAGGAATGAAAACCATTTGACAACAAAAGTAATAACTGTGTTCCAAGAGGGAGTCTCCTCAAACACTTGAATTTACATTTGGTGATGTTGTTTGCTTCAAAGAAAATGACAATATTATCTTCCCTAAAAGAATGTTATTTTTACAGAAAATTTGTATTTTCAGTTGCACTAATACTTCCTATGTTTACCAGTCTGGTTTGATCACAAATTGTATTAATCTGTGTCAACTTGCATTAGTTAGTAACCCCAATGCTTAGCATTCACTTGCTAGATAGATGCTGTGTGCTGTGGCTACATGAGGGTAAACAAATTCCAGCTGCTATTTTAGCAATGTGCAATAAAAAAAAGGGTAATTGAGGTGTCCCTTGCAATGCAGCTTTTGCAATAGAGGTGACATGGCATATATTCAAAACTAACTCTAAGCTGGGGCACAAGTAATCTATGGTTTATTGTGATGCCATGGGACTTCCAAAACAACCCAAGTTATGGGGAAATTCTCAGAGCACTATGCCTGATAATCTAATAATATTCTGTGTTCACAGATCACACAGCACTTGTGGAGATAGAGGAAACCCCAGTTGATAACCAGGGTAAAGACCTCATATCTCTCTAGCTCTTATTTTGAATGCAATAATAAAAATATAAAAAGACGAAATGCTTGGTCTGTACAGTAGTGTTTAATGAGTCTCAAGTCAACCATCTCCTATCCCCTCTTTCTTTCCATTCTCCTTTATTTCCAATCTGTTTCCCCTGAAACTACACCTACCCCTCCAATTACACTCCTTCCTTTCTCTTGACCCCAGATGCATGCTTCCTCAGACAGGATGAGGGAGGTTGTCAAAACTACACTCTGAAGTGGTACTTTGACACGACACAAAGCGAGTGCTCCCGTTTCTGGTACGGTGGCTGTGGCGGCAACGGCAACCGCTTTGAGACACAGGAGGCTTGTGAAGGCCTCTGTCTGAGGAGGAAGCGTTAATACTACCAACAAACCTTCTAAAACCCTGAATAAAGTTGAACCGACGATCACACCAAGACATCCGCCAATCCAGTCTCGCTTCAGGTGGGACCAGCTTAAAACAACACAATGTAAATAACTTTAGGCATTTTCCTCAGCCTTTAGTGTTTTTTCTTTTGGGAAAATGGGTCTAAAGAAATACAGTATTTTGAGTATGAATATTCTTCTGTTCAAGCAGACCTAAGTAACAGATCTGACTCTCATGCAGACATGTAGTTAGACAACTGGCAGTAAACACTCATCTGGGCATTGATGCTTTTGTGAGTATAATCGAACAGCAATCTGTATTGCCTTTTGGTGCTATTTTCAGTCCATAGATGTCAACAGCTACTAAACCAAGCACAACTCAGGTCATGGAAGATTTTTTTAATAAGCCCACTAGGTAAAGCAACAGACAGTTTTATTGGTAACTTTAGCCGTACGTTAATCATAAATGTCATCTACTCCTTGTCATCAGTGTGTAAATAGGGGATTGCCGTTTTTCTTGGTCGCTTTTCAATGCAGTTATCATGTTAATTTGCTGATTTGGACACTACATTTTTGTTTTTGTTCTAAAATACAAGTAACAATGCAACTTTTAACAGTTGCCAATAAAATATATGGTCTGAGAATGTTGACACTGTTAATGCGAGGCGTTGTAGAGGGCTTCAGGCCATGTCATATTCTGGTGTTTTAACTTTAGCTAAAACATTAAGACTGTGGTCACACTAAATACTGAGGAATTCATTAAAATAAAACATTTGTTTTTTACCTAATTTTATTGACGCTGTTGGATTCTGTCCACTTTTGATCCATGAACAAAATCATAAAACCAGAAGTTGGGGAAGAATCTAAGATGTTGATCTTCTTTAGGACTTACATGTTCTCCAATAATTACAAAGTTAACCCAGTTTTTATGCCAGAACACATAGGAGGTGGTCAGGGATCTCAGCCAACCATTACACAGTCTATTATCCTCCAATCAGAAAGGTTTATCCTACATGGTCCACTTGTATGGTATGTTCCAACCTCCCCTATGTTCCATGGGTCTATTCATAGAGTCCTATGACAATCACATACACAGTTCCTACAGGTGGTATGAACAGTATGGGTGTATGTCATACCTATTGTCCTTTGTACAGTTGTCAGTCAGTACTATCATGTGTCATTAATTACCCAAAATTTCACAACACTTTAACATTTGATGATTTTGGAGCAGTGCTGGCCGAGAGGGATCTTCCTGTCTCCATGTCCCACATGGATATATTATTGTTCACTGGGACATGCTAAGAAACAGCATTAACAAATATTTTTAATTGTCCCCCACTGAAGTTGGTGATGGAGTTAACAAGGACACCACAAGGACAAGGACACCACACAAAGTTTACTTTCAAGTGTAAAGATATAAAAAAACAATAATAAGAAGAATACACATACATAAAAACATATATCTCACCCTATCTCAACAAAATATCTCACCCAGCACAGCCAGAAACGGACTGGTCACCCCTCTGAACCTGGGTCCTCTCAAGGTTTCTTCCTAAATTTCAGCCTTCTTAGGGAGTTTTTCCTAGCCACTGAAATTCAACACTACTGTTGTTTGCTTCTTGGGGTTTAAAAGCACTTTGTTGCTGTAAAAAACGTTGTGACCTCTGCTGTTGTATAAAGGGCTTTATAAATAAATTGGATTGATTCATTGATTGATTGAAGACTTTCTCTATGTACACAAAATGCCTATTTCTCTCAAATATTGTTCACAAATCTGTTTATATCTGTGTTAGTGAGCACTTCTCCATTGCAAAGATAATCCATCCACCTCACAGGTGTGGCATATCAAGATGCTGATTAGACAGCATGTTTATTGCAAAGGTGGGCCTTAGCCTGGCCATAATAAAAGGCCCCTCTAAAATGTGCAATTCCATCACACAGCACAATGCCACAGATGTTGCAAGTTTTGAGGGAGCATGCAATTGGCATGTTGACTGCAGGAATGTCCACCAGAGCTGTTGCCCGTGAATTGTATGTTCATTTCTCTACTATAAGCCATCTCCAAAGGCGTTTCAGGGAATTTGGCAGTACATCCAACCGGCCTCACAACCGCAGACTACGTGTAACTACACGAGCCCAGGACCTCCACATCCAGCATCTTCACGTCCAAGATCATCTGAGACCAGCCACCTGGACAGCTGCTGCAAAAATCGGTTTGCATATATCACATGTCAGAAACCATCTCAGGGAAGCTCATTTGCATGCTCGTCGTCCTCATCGGGGTCTCGACCTGACTGCAGTTCGTCGTCGCAACCGACTTGAGTGGGCAAATGCTCACATTCGATGGCGTCTGGCACTTTGGAGAGGTGTTCTCTTCATGGATGAGTCCTGGTTTTCACTGTACAGGGCAGATGCAGACAGCGTGTATGGCGTTGTGTGGGTGAGCGGTTTGCTGATGTCAACGTTGTGGATCGAGTGGCCCAAGGTGGCTGTGCGTTTATGGTATGGGCAGGCGTATGTTATGGACAACAAACACAGGTGCATTTTATTGATGGCATTTTGAATGCACAGAGATACCGTGACGAGATCCTGAGGGCCATTGTTGTGCCATTCATCCACGACCATCACCTCATGTTGCAGCATGATAATGCACGGATACAAGGGGTTGGTCAACTTTCCCTCTAGCTCATCTTACCCGACTCTCAACTATCTTTCTGTTGTCACTATGAAAGCCCTCCCAGACATGTCCTCAGTCTAGATGTAAATACTTCATCACCCCCTGCTTTATTTATCTTTTCATACACTCTTTAACAAAAGGAAGAAAAAACAAAAGCGGTTCATAGATTAATTATTTGTTGCAGCACAGATTTTTTTCACATTTATGAAAGAAAGTAAACAACAATATTTTCCCTTTGGTAAAACTGTAACAGCCTTTTCAATAAAAAAGCTTTTATAGACCTGGTGATAATGAGCTGTCAAGTTTTTGGCATGGCTCACTGAATTGCAAGTTTCAGTGCAATACTAAAGACCAGAATCCAATTTGTCTTGAAAACCATTCATGTTGTGAAAGTTGAATTTGGTATTCGACCAGCTTCTGTCACATATTTTATCCGTAAATGTTACAATTTTGGGAACAGTGCATTTATTTATAAATGTCAGAGAATGCAGTTAAAAAGGTCTTTCCAAAACAGACAAATTGGTTTAAATATATACGTAAATGAACAAAGAGATAGAAGGAAGAATGGCATGGAGAGAGGGATGGGGGATGAGAAAAGAGAAGAGGAAGGGAAAATATGTGTTCAGACAAGATGGAACGAGGCCATGTTTTACTTCAGTTGGATTCTGAACATTATTTTTAAAATAGAGAGTGGATTCCTGACAGTTCATTTACAATGCAATAATGCATAATATTATTATGCAATAACAATGCATTATGTGACTTTTACCTTCGTATACAATGAACATGTCCTCACGTGCACGGACTTGGTCGACTTGCCTGTTCATGCTGTGTACAAAATATATATGAATGGCTCGACGTGGGTGCCTCGTTGGGAGACTTGACGAGATGATCAGTTGGATAACACAAAGCTTGGGACAGGAGAAAAGGGAAACAACATTTCAAAATACTTAACATTACAGTGCATGGTTCATGCTTTACAGATAAAAAGCAAGGATACTATGATGTAGCCTAAAACAGGGGTGTTTCTAGCCCAGAGACCTGCATGGAAGCCGTTAGTCCACCAGGTACCCCTAACATATCCCATCCCAGCTCTCTAGGTGATACCAAGGTGCTTGTAACAACAGGGTTGTGGGTTTTATTCCCCTCTGGAGCATGTAGTGTTAGACTGAATGCACTGAGTACTGTAATTGTTTGGGATGTTTCATTTTCTTTGTGATTCAAATAGCTCCTTATAGCCTTAACGCCTTTTTGCATAGATTTAAAAAAAGAACATTAAAAGGTGTAGATTAGCCTGTGCAGAACTAAAGGCAGGTTAAATACTGTAACTGTAAAATGATCTATCATGCAATAATTCGGGGCGGGGTGTGAGGAGTGGCAGGTCGCTCCAGTTCCTACGGAATAAATATTGGCTTTCCATAGAAGGGAATGGGATTCCTGTCTGCACGCACTGGAGAGTGATCAGTAAGTTTACAACATTTATGCAACGTTTTTGATGCGCATGCAAACTTCAGCTGTTTGAAAAATATTGGGATCCGTCTTAACCAATCTTTTAAACCATTTATTGTTGTCTTGTGTATACATAGGCCCTACAAAATGTAATTTTTTGGTTAGAGGCACATTTGTTAATTCAACGTGTGGATTTGAGGGAATTATTCAAAGTTGGGATTAGTTGTCTATTTCATTTCTTACGGTAAAATAAAACAAAATGGTAAAACAAATATATAGGCTGTAGTGAATTGATTAAAAAAATCACTCATTAGTATTTTCTTCACAGAGTAGCCCACTAAAATTCACATTGAACATGAGTTGTTCTGAAATATTCAACGAAAGCCAGCACTCCTAGTTACTGTAGATACTCCGTGCACACATTTCCAGCGCATGAAAATGCAAGGAGCATATTTGTAGAATAATAATTTTGGTGTGATTAATATGATCATGAGAATTAGTAAAATGGATGGATGGGCGCATTTATTTGATTCAAAGAAATGCATGCTTCTTGACTATGTGGTTGAAAACAACCTATGTCTGCAGATATTATAGTGGAGGGTCCCTTTCGTGGATTATTTGTCAAGAGATGACGTCCTGTAGGTGAAAAACAAGTTCATGTGTTTGTGCTCAGAACATAGATATGGAGGCTCTCAATGTCTTGTCTGAGTCAAGCCCTGCATCTTTCACTCAATAATATTGTTTGACTTCCATTCAAGGAAACCATAAATCAGGGATAGATTGAGGCTGAAGAAGTACAGCAATATTTATAATACTGGCTAAAGACATGTTGAGTGTTCATCGGTTCAGATAAACAGTTTGTGGGTGTTTCACATGGCTATGTAGGGACTATACGCTCACAAAGCAGGTCTTCTCCAGAAAGAAACCTTCTAAAGAGGGTCGCGGGGGCAGCAGTCTAAGCAGGGATGCCCAGACTTCCCTCTCCCCAGACACTTCCTCTAGCTCTTCCGGGGGGACACCAAGGCGTTCCCAGGCCAGCCGGGAGACATAGTCCCTCCAGCGTGTCCTAGGTCTTCCCCGGGGTCTCCTCCCGGTGGGACGGGACCGGAACACCTTCCCAGGAAGGCGTTCCGGAGGCATCCGAAAAAGATGCCCAAGCCACCTCAGCTGACCCCTCTCGATGTGGAGGAGCAGTGGCTCTACTCTGAGCTCCTCCCGGGTGACCGAGCTTCTCACCCTATCTCTAAGGGATCGCCCAGCCACCCTGCGGAGAAAACTCATTTGAACTCACGCCAGCATTTGAACAGTCACCTTGCTAGGTAAGGAACACTACATGCATTGCAAGCTTCTCTCGTTGACTCGAATTCTAAGAGCTGCAAAAGTTGGTTGATTTATTACTGTAGCTAGCTAGAAAACGTCAGCTAACTGCTAGCAAACGTCAGCTGCCTGCTAGCTAACAAATCGTGACCAGTTATTCAGTGCAGTGAAAATGAATAAACTATATAAAATGCATACAACGGGTAACGTAACTTCTAGAAAGTTTTTGCAATGGTTTTGATCGGTAGTAGTCGCTAATATAATTCGTTTTTGTGCATTAGTGTTGGCTGTCTGTTGGTACGTAACTAACACTTCTTGTCCCGATTTGAATGCTTTCTACCTGGTTAATATCATAGTATGGTCTTGAAACAATTACAATCAGGAAATAAAGTTATAAACACTGTTTGAGCTAAATGTGAGTAAATAATAGCGCGGTTTTACCAGCCATTGTTACGTTACTTGTAGCTAGGTATGCTAATGGTGCGTTCTAAACATGACGTTCTAATCACACCGGTGTGATCGTATGCTCCAGGGACCACTCTAGATTGATCACACCAGTGTGATCGTACGCGCCAAAGGGTTAATGGTTTCCTGTTTATGTAGTTGTGTTGGGATAGCTTGTCTTTGTTACATGTTCAAGAACTGAAAAAAGTACTTCTGGCGTGCTTACGAATTCTTTGAACCGTAATTCTCCAGCATTCAGACACTGAAGAGAGATGCACAGAAATTATTACACTATATAAAAAAATTGTATGTGTACCTTAAACATGTGTACCAGTCCTAAAATGTATGTTGTTTGTTTTTTTGTGGTTTTTTTCTGATTTAGCAGGGGAATACTGGTTTGTTTATGGCCAAAAACAATGTATTAAGGAGGAGTGTGTATGGTGGGTCAAATAACTGCTGTAAAAGCTTTTAAGTGGGTCATTTTGTCCCAAAACCTCCGGATTCCCTGATGTATATTTCCATCCACCTAGTTCTTACCACTCCCTGATTCTCACCTACCCACCTGTCCTTTTCAATCTTCTATTTTGTAAAGATTTTTTCAGTTAGACTGATAATGGGATTGTTTAGTGTTGCTTTTCTTTTATGAGAAACAGTGTTCTGTTTTTGTTGTATTAGTCAGATTCACAATCACATTTCTAGCGGAATTTCATAATGGGGAATTTCCTACTGAGAGACTAGCCAGAGCCAATTAACGGAATGCTGGACTTTCAAAATCTTTGAAGACGGTGATGCAGTCAGACCTCCGTGTGCGCTACTTTAGGTTTGTTAGTGAGTTCTCCCAGAAACGTAATTAATCCAAATTGACTATAAACAATTAATAAACTATTCAGGAAACCAATATAATCTACTCAAGAATCTATTACAAGCTGGTAGGTGAGACAACGGTTGTTACACAAAGTGTTCAGCAACATATAACATCAATGAAAAGACTCAGTGCAAGACAAAAGTGCATGACAAACAAATACAGTTTAGGAATTCTTCTGTAATGAAACATGAACCAACTCCATGTTACCTCCCCCGACATCTCCACTGACCATGGGTGTGTCTAGTCTTGGTTTAGGGCCTATCTGACCAGTCTAATTCAGCTCCTCCATACCTGGCTAACCTCCTCCCTGTGTGTCTGATCACACGCCACCACTGAACAATACTATACAGATGCTTCTGTAGAGTCTCCATACAGGTTCTAAGGTCTTGCCTTAATCACCCTATCTTGAGCAATGAATAGATCACTCTGTCTTATAGTATGTTGTCAGGAAGTAAAGACTGAAATATCCCTAGTTGCCAAGAGTGGCTACACAATACCAGTCTTGTGATTCTCAGGTCAGTCAATCCAAGTCCAACAATCCTAACTGATTCTCTCGCAGAATGTTCTTATGGCAAAACTTTTATATAGCTGGTTTGTTCATGTCTAGATAAGTGTATTCTAAGACCCAGAATTAATCAATTTCACTGATATAATATGAATCACAAATGTAAGATTACATTTGATATGAAAAATATCAAAATCAGTAATGTAACATTTACAAAATCTTCTACAATGGGAAGGGCAATGTCTTTCACCTGAAAACTCGGACATAATGTTACCAAAGACATTTTTCAACCGTGAAGCCGTGAAACCGTGAAGTCAGAATCCAATTAGAGCCTTTAATCTGCAATGGCATATGAACCATTTCTCAGATGAGTGGGTTTTAAATCAGTAATAAAAAACAAAAACAACCTGAAATCAGTGCTACAACTTAGGGAATGTTCAAATGTTACTTGGTGGTGTGAATTGGACAAAAATGGAGAATAGAATAAAAATATGGGTTGATCAAGTAAATATAATTGTGTCTTGTTTTGCTGAAAATGTTAAAAGAGCATGAGAAATGTATGTTTGCTAACAGCAAATGAGAATGACATTTCTAAGCATTGGGTTTTGGCTGGGGTTCTTTGAAACCAGGTAGACATGTCTTATGAAACTAGTAATTAACTTTAATGGACATTGATAACACCCAGTCTGAGCACTTTGAAACCAGGTAGACATGTCTTATGAAACTTTAATGGTAATATATAAACTTCCACAGCCAAAATTGCAAGACCTGTAGTTTTGTACATTGACAGCCAAGTGCCTTTGTTTACACTATCCTAGAGCTTCAACATCTGTGTTTAAAACATAGCCAGCACCAGCTGTAATTCTAAATTAATATTGAGTAAATATTAATCTCAGCTGGGAAAGATTAGCAGAAGACAGAGAAACAGACATTGCATTGATTTTCTTGGCATAGGTCTATGAGTGTTTGTCATTGGTTATCTTAGGGTAGTTCTAGGGCAGTTTGTCATTGGTTATCTTAGGGTAGGTCTAGGGCAGTTTGTCATTGGTTATCTTAGGGTAGGTCTAGGGCAGTTTGTCATAGAGCCAACAACATACAGCTGTGGGGAAGTTTCCCAATCCACTACTGGATGGGGTACAAATAGGATGCACATACTGTACGTGTGGGCTATAGAGTGATGATGTGTGTTTGCTGCAGCACTCATGTGGGTTTTGAGGCTTCATCCGAATGATTAATATGATTCAATGGATTCCATCCAGAACAATGTAAATATTAAGACTGCACTTTTAATCACTGGAACACAAGCATGATTCTTGTTTGAAGTGGGGGTTTATAAATGATTATTTAATCCAGATGCATCCAATTAGAATGGACCCAACCCACATTTCCAAAACTGCTTCACTCACTGAGATTGGCTTCAGCACAAGTGTTGCTATGATGCTCTATCTAGCTAAACCCAGTACACACACAAACACACACACACAGACATATTGGCAGAGAAACTGACTAGGCACCAATACATAACATTTTAGTGGTTCTCAATTGGAGAATGTGAGGGCTAGTCAATGGCATCTGTGCCTTCGTCATCCAGAAACTGCCTACACACTCTGGCCGCATGAGGCCGGGCATTGCCCTGCACCAGGAAGAACCCAGGACCCACTGCACCAGCTTAAGGACTGACGATGGGTCTGAGGATTTCATCCCGGTGCCTAACAGCAGTCAGGATACCGTTGGCTAGCACATGGAGGTCTGTGTGACCCAGAACATCACTGACCCACTGCCAAACCGGTCATGCTGGATGATGTTTGAGGCAGCATAACGTTCACCACGGCATTGCCAGACTCTTTCACGTCTGCCACATGCTCAGTGTGAACCAGCTCTCATCTTTGAAGAGAATGGGGCACCAATGGTGCTGCACGGTGCTGGGCTGCAAGCACAGTTCTCACCAGAGGACGTCGGGCCCTCATGCCACCCTCATGGAGTCAGTCAGTTTGGTCAGAAACATGAACACCAGTAGCCAGCTGGAGATCATTTTGTAGGGCTCTGGCAGAGCTCCCCCTGTTCCTCCTCGCAAAAAGGAGCAGATGCCGGTCCTGCTGCTGGGCTGATGACCTTCTATGGCCCTGTCCAGCTCTCCTCAAATAACGTCCCGTCTCCTGGTATCTCCTCCATGCTCTTGAGACTGTACTTGGAGACACGATGGCACGTATGGATGTGCAATCCTGGAGGAGCTGTGCAATCTGAATGGGCTGCAGGTATCACCTCATGGTACCAGTAGTGACAAGGACACTAGCAAAGTGCAAACCTAGAGAAGAATCACTCAGGAAGGATAAGGAGAAACAATTGTCTTTGCCCACCCCCTGCAAAACCATTCCCTTTTGGGGGCTTGTCCTGCTGTTGCCTCTCCAGTGCACCTGTTGTCACTTTCATTTGCACCAAAACAGGTGACACTGATTCACAATCACTTATGCTTCCTAACTGGACAGAATGATATCCCTGAAGTTTAACTGACTTTCGTTATGTTGTGATGATTACGTGTTCCCTTAATTTTTTGAGCAGTGTGTTCAGTATTCACGTGTATGATCCAACCAGACACACATAGAGTACACTACCTATCAGGACTATGTGGGAGTCTATTTACACAAACACACAGTCATGGAATTTCTTGAACCAATGTACATTTTAGTATTGTCTGCTTTTCTATTTCCTTGTATGTAACTCTGGTCTTTATTTGTGACCTCTGACCATCTGTTTATCTACCTAAACCAATAAGGGTATCTGTCCTTGGTTCTTCAGGAATGTGGCAGACTGTCTTTTATGATGATCCCCTAGCCCCTTTGGGGGATGTGGAGGTTATTTGTGTAACACCCAGGACAGGATAGATGATGGGATAAAGGAACATTTTGTCTTTAGAGAATGAACGAGCAGTTTTACCACACTCCTTTTACCTGTATAAATACTGTAACTGTTAGGTTTTCCTATTCTGTAAGCTTTTGATGTGTCCCTCCTTGCAAGTAATTAAACCGCGAATTGTGCCAAGATCATTTTGTCTCTGTACTTACTTCCATTGAGGGTTCTTATTAACAATACTACCATAACAACACAGACAGACAAACACACACACACACACAGAGAATGACATGGTAGGTCTGACAGGTAGGTCAACAATTTAGGAAGAATGAACTCAGAGAAGTCCATTAAAAACAAATCACCTATGAAGGCTGATTCCCCTATGAGGGCTGATTCCCCTATAAGGGCTGACCCACTTATGAGGGCTGATTTACCTATGAGGGCTGATTCACCTATGATGGATGAAAACCCTATGAGGGCTGATTCACCTTTGAGGGCAGACTCACCTTTTAGGGCTGATCAACTTATGAGGGCAGATTCACCTATGTGGACTGATTCGCTAATTATCTCACAAGCCCCCTTTTAGTGTTTACATTTACAGCAAAACAGAATGTGAGTTTGTGACATCAGGATGTATCCATGCAGCAAAAAATGCTTTTGAAATCAGGATTGTTCTATGATGCTAGTATATTTGACCACCTGTGCTGTGCTCTGGAAAAAATGTAAAGACCACTGCTCCTTTTTCTTTCCTTGCCAAAAAAGATTTTGAGTGATGAACCGAAAGGTTAAAATTAAGAGACCACTTGAAATCTTCTGTTCCCCACTCAAAACTTTCCTTTTCATCTTTTGCTCTGTTCTCTTGGTCTTGGTTAACATTCCAGCAGCAGCATTCTGAATGAGCTGCAGTTGTTTTACAGTTTTTCGGGAGTCCAGTTAAGAGGCCATTAAAGAAGTCAACCCTACTGGAGATAAAAGCATGGATGAGCTTCTCTTGGTGTTTTTGGGACACCAAGCCTTTGATTCTGGCTATATTTTTAGATGATAGAATGCTGTTTTGTTGACTGCTTTGACATGACTTAAATGTGAGGTCTGAATCTATCAAAACACCAAGATTACGCACTTGATCCCTGGTTTTAAGGGCCCGAGAATCCAGCTCTTTACTAATAGTTGTTCTTTTATTTTTGTTGCCAAACACAATGATATCAGTTTTATCTTGGTTTAATTGTAGACAATTTTGGTTCAACCAGGTATTTATGTGCTCTATACAGTGACACAGAGAGTCTATTGAGATGTTGTCATATGGTTTGAGAGCCATATATATGAGTATCATCAGCATAGCTGTGATACTGTGGTTCCGCCGGCGTAGACCCGCTTCCGCGCTCAACCACTCATGAACGCACCCCTAGCTCCACCACTCATGAACGCACCCCTAGCTCCACCACTCATGAACGCACCCCTAGCTCCACCACTCATGAACGCACCCCTAGCTCCACCACTCATGAACGCACCCCTAGCTCCACCACTCATGAACGCACCCCTAGCCCACCACTCATGAACGCACCCCTAGCTCCACGTCACATGAACGCACCCCAGTCATCAGATCCCAATCACCCTCATTCTGAGCACCTGTGTCTCCACCTGTGTCTGGTTTATGTCCCTATGTAGTTTGGTTCAGTTCTCCCTGCCCTTTGTGAGGTATTGTTTGTCACTTCGTCATTCATACTGAGCCTTCTGTTTTCACCGTCGCCTAGTGTTATTCTGATATTGATTCTCGTGTTTTGACCATCGCCTGATCTGCTCCTCGACTTCGTCTCTAGCCCTGTGATTTTGTATTGTTTCGTATCTCGTGATTCTGACCCTAGCCTGTACGACCGTCCTTCGCCTTACCCTACTGGAAGTTCGTCTCCCTTATAAACCGCCTGCTCCGCGATTGGAACCAGCCTCTCTCCCTCTCCCTTTCCCCATTCATTACATCTACCCAATTTTCCAGCCTATCTTTAAGTGTTCTATGATCTATAGTGTCAAATGCTGCACTGAGAACTTATTTTATCAAAATCAGTATTCAGCCGTTTATCATTTAAAACTTTAATCAGGGCTGTTTCAGTACTGTGGTGAGGTCGGAAACCTGACTGAAATTTGTCTAAGACACTCAAGCTGTCTCAGAACACTTTGTAATCCCTCCTTATTTTCCACTTATAACTAATGCAAAATGAACTGTACTAAATACTAAGCAACAAGAAAATGTCTATGTTTTGCTGGAGTGCATAGTAATGTATGGGCAATTACTATATTAATTACATAAAATCAAGTTAATTTTGCCAGACTGCGAAAGCGGAGCTGGCTAAGAAGAGCGAATGTCTCTTACTGAGTGAGTGACTATCTGACTGAGTGACTGACTGACTACCCCTTGTTAAATAGTGGTTAGAGAGGCGGACTCGTGAACTATAACTGTATGCGGTTATATTGCGATTGTTTCTGGCATGGAATAGTTCATCTTCAGTCTCTCTTGAAATTGCTCAATTCTTATGATTATTCCTAGGAAGTTAGTAGATACTAGTTAGCTGTTAGAATGGCCTTTGGCAAAAGCAATGCAGTTCATAGATGCTATTTGTGGTGAAAGTAAACTTAATAAGATATGTTAGTCAGTTTAACACAATCTTCAATGGAATCTAGTGACTGATGTAATATGAAATCCTGTCACGTAGTGGTTAAAGACAGTGCCTCTCATGTGGAAGAACTAAGTTTGAATCTACTGAGAGCAATGACATTTATTAATTATTTCTGGTAGATTCCACCATTCTCTCGTGTTTTCATTTGATGAAAAAGTTAATTATCGTCGCCTTTATTGATAGTTATTGTATAAATGTCATTCACAAATGAAAGACAAAAGTATGTTGTTTTGCCATGAAAGAAACAATTGTTATTATGCCATGAAATGAAATCGCTTTGGCAGACTCGCTAGCAATTGTTCAATTCTTATGACTATTCCAGTAAGTTAGTAGATACCAGTAAAACGTATTACTGGCTAATACGCTGTTAAAACGACCTTTGGCAAAAGCAATACAGTTCATAGACGCAATTTGTGGTGGAAGTAAACTTAATAAGAAATGTTAGTCAGTTTAACGCAATCTACAATGGAATCTAGTGACTGCTGAAATATGTAATGCCGTCACGTAGTGGTTAAAGACAGTACCGCTCATGTGGAAGAACTAAGTTCGAATCTACTGAGAGAAATGACATTTATTAATTATTTCTGGTAGATTCCACGATTTTCTCGTCTTTTCACTTGATGAAAAAGTTAGTTATCGTCACCTTTATTGACTGTTATTGAATAAATGTCATTCACAAATGAAAGACAAAAGTATGTTGTTTTGCCATGAAAGAAACAATTGTTATTATGCCATGAAATGAAATAGCTTTGGCAGGCTCACTAGCAATAGGCTCTGTGCACAAGCGTATGGACGAAGTTCCACTTTAGCCAGGTGTCGGCATATCAGTTTCCGGTTTACTTAGAGGCGATCACCCGCGTCGCCCAAAATTTCAGGTTTTTGGTAGATGTCTCCAAGACCTGCCTAAAATAAGCATTAGTGATGTCCATCGAATTGTTGATGCCTGGTCTCCTGCTCCAACAAGCAAGCGGAACAAGGAATTCAAACTCTACGTATCGAGTTATCTGCACAACTACGAGGGTAAGTAGTTTACTGTGGTGTGGCGGCCGGCTATCGGCTAAGCTAGTTAGCGATGTGTTCCTTTTTAGTGTAGTATTAGGCAGGACAATAGAACACATAAAAATTCACCTTAACCTCAAAAATGGCAAAAGAACGCTGGCTGAGCTGGAACGCTACCGCATCCCCATAGCAAGTGAATTGAAACAAACCTTCATTCAGCCTCTTCTAACCTGAATTAAGCTTAAAATTCCATAGCCGCAAAAAAGCACCAAGACAGGTCTCCTCTTTTATTTTACTACTGTAACCTCATTTCACAACGAAACTGAAAAATAACAACTGGCATAGGAAGTAAACATTTGGTCATATACGATCTTAATTGCGCTTAAACCTGCGTTACGTGGAAGTATATAAAAAATCGCCTTTTCTGACTATTTCTAGTCTAGCGTTTGAATGGCGCAAGCCATATTTTATTAAAAAGAGGACATTCTCCTGATTAAAATGATGCTCCACTTGTACCTTGAAACTTAAATGAGTCACGTACATTTTTACATTTTTTTCCGTACAACAGCATCACTCATCTTGTTGTGAGTTTAGGTGTTTACTAATGCTGATGAGTATTAATAAGTAAACCGGAAACTGCAATGCCGACTTCTAGACAAAAGCAGAAGTTCCTCACTACGCTGGTGCACAGAGTCTATTGCTAAATTCTTATGACTATTCCAGTAAGTTAGTAGATACCAGTTTTAAGCTTGTTCTTTCACATTAATAAAACTGTTTCATAAAATGTCAATTGAATTACATGAAATTACTAGATTATGGGATAAAGCCTTAATTACAGGGTAAATAGCACCCTGAGGTTTGTGGAATTGAGTTTTAAGCTGTTGTCAACATTGCTTGATCTGATAATTTGATAAAATGTTTTCTGTACTTGTCCAACATCTGCCTTTCTGTTTTAGGGAGGACAAGAGAAACCTGCTCACATGGAGGGGACACCAGGCCTCCTGGCCATATTCACCATAGCAGCATGTTTTTTGGTCAGTGGAGCACAAAGAACAGGTATGTGTTACTATCTTCAGTCCAAAATGGAGACCCCTAAGAAACACTGGAGAAATACAGCAAAAAGACAAAATGTTGACCTGGGGGTCGAGGCTGTTGAGCACTTGTCTATATAGAAACATCTCTTTGATAATGGATGTTTTAAAGGTACGTGTCTACCTCAGGAACCTCACCGCTGCTATCCCTGCATTTCAGTTGCACATACCCCTTGTACATTCGGTTTGCCTCTTTGCACATTTAGAATAGCCATTGTGCCTGCATTTCTACAGTTGTTACACATGCATGTCTACCTCGGGTAGATCCTCTGCATCTCAGGTGCTCATGCTACCTTAATACATCACTCCTTCATTTGCCTTGTTTGCACATTTTGAATGCTATTTTGAAATGGCCATTTGTACCCGAACAACTATTATCCAACTTGTAACATACACTCTACCTAATACTAAAATGTCTGCCCTCCTCTATATGCCTTATTGCACATTTGGTTTTGCCATTTGTACTGCATTTGCCTCCATTGCACATCTGCACATTCCACTGGTAATATACAGATACTTAATACTTGAAAATACTTGTAAATCTTCTGCCCTCCTCTATTTGCACTTCTGGTTAGATGCTAACTGCAATTAATTGTACTGTACTTGTACTGTTCAATGACAAAGCGCTTTAGAAATAGTATTTCATTAATTAATTTACTTTTTGAGTGACAGATTAGCCGCTTTATTGCTTGTGTGAAAAAATTGCTTCAGACAAGTGTGAATAATTGAATTGCCAAGCAATAGTTTTCTTCTTCTATCAGTCTGCACAGAGGAGGCGGTGGCTGACATCGTCTTCCTGGTGGACGGCTCATGGAGCATCGGTACAGAGAACTTCCAGTGGATTCGACAGTTCCTGTTCACTCTGGTCAACAGCTTCGATGTGTCCCCTGACCTGGTGCGCATTGGCCTGGTCCAGTACAGCACAACGCCACGCACAGAGTTCCTCTTCAACACCTTCCAGGACAAAAAAGACATCCTGGACTACATCAACAACCTGCCTTACAAGGGGGGCGGCACCATGACAGGCGAGGGCCTGGACTTTCTGCTGAAAGAGCTCTTTGTCGACCAAGCAGGGAGCCGGATCAAGAACAACGTACCACAAATCGCTGTGGTGATCACCGACGGCCAATCACAAGACAACGTAGCGCCGCATGCCCTTGAGCTCCAGAGGCGGGGCATCACGCTGTATGCCATTGGCATCAAGGACGCAGATGAGGAGCAGTTAAAAGAGATCGCCACTAAACCTCACAACCAGCATGTGTACAGCGTATCTGACTTTGCAGCGCTGCAGGGCATCTCCCAGAGCATTGTCCAAGTTCTGTGTACCACCGTAGAGGAGGCGAAGAGACAGGTCTCTCAAGTGGGCCAAGGTACCGCATGATGATACCATCGCATTGTTGCCATTAAATAAAATATTGTTCACAATTTAATTAGAAGTTATATTCATAATTCACAACACTAATAGATTGTCTTCTTTTCATTCATTTCCAGACTGCAGCACAGCCACAGTGGCTGACATTGTGTTCCTAGTGGATGGCTCTGGCAGCATCGGCCCGACAGATTTCCAGGAGGTTCGGATGTTTCTCCACAACTTCATTGAGGGCCTGGATATCGGTTCTGATAAGGTTCGCGTTGGACTGGCCCAGTTTAGTGACCAGCCTAAGTTGGAATTCCTGTTGGCGGATAATACAGAAAAAAGTTCCTTACTGGAGAAAGTGGATCAGCTTGAACAGCTGAAAGGAGGCACAGCCACTGGCACAGCTATTAGATTCCTTCAGAGAGAGTTTTTCAACCCGGCTGCAGGAAGCCGTTCTGGTCAGAGGGTGCCCCAGATTGCTGTGGTACTCACTGATGGGGATTCTGTGGACGATGTAGTGGAGCCAGCCAAGGAACTAAGGCAGCATGGGGTCATTGTCTATGCTATTGGAGTGGGGAATATTAACAAAACCCAATTGCAAACTATTGCTAACAGGCCCAGTAAGCATTTCCTACATACCATCAATAATTTCCAGGCACTACAGGCAATTTCTCAGGGTCTGCTAAAGACAGTGTGTGTCTCCATGGTGAACCAGAGGATGGGTAAGGGACTTTTTTATACATTAGGAACATAGTATGTTGTAACAATTGTAACGATTTGTGAATGTTAGAATTCCAATGCATCTAATCTAAGTCACAAATACTATTTTTAACCAAAGCATTCATCCTTGAAAGATGTATTTTACTGCACAAAGGCAAATTATCATCAATATGACCACTTCTAAGATAATAAGTAAATATGATTTACATGTTGAAAACAAGCTTTTCTTTGTTTGAAAATATCTGTAGCTCTTGGTCAAAAGTTTGCCGACATCATCTTCCTGGTGGACAGCAACATGAGACCGATAGAATTCCAGCAGGTCCGAATCCTTCTGCAGCGATTGGTCAACCAACTGAACCCGAGCCGAGACACCCATCGCCTTGGGCTGGCCCAGTTTTCCCAGGACACCGAAGTAGAGTTCCTGCTGAACGCCCTCACCACCAAGAACGACTATGTGGCGGCTCTCAAGAAATTCAAGCTGCGACCCAGCGGGGATCGTCACCTGGGAGATGCCCTGACACATGCCCATGGAGAGTTCTTCTCCACTTCGTCTGGTGGTCGTGCTGAAAAAGGCTACCGGCAGTTTCTGGTCACAGTGACAGGAGGGGATTCAGTTGATAGCTTCCAGAGAGTGGCACGTAAAATCAGACATGATGGGGTGACCATTGTTTCCATCGGGCTGGGTACATCTACTCTTCCAAAGCTGCAGGCGTTGGCTACCAAGTCATACGTATACCAGAATACAGCCATTGCACCAGCACTGAAGGTTCTCTTTGATAGTGAAGAGAAGGCCAATGTGACTGAGGGTGAGATCATTTCAGACTCATTCTGTTGAATCAAGTGAATATCTGATTCCCAATTATTACTTTAATGTAGTGGTTTAAACGAAATCAGCACACACTTACCAAATGTTTTGTATACAGCTCCGGAAAAAATGAAGAGACCACTGCACCTTTTTCTTTCCTTTCCAAAAAGGTCAAAAAATAAGGTTTTGAGTGAAGAACCAAAGGGTTAAAATTAAGAGACTATTGCAAATGAAACACTGTTCCTCACTCAAAACTTTCCTTTACAACTTTTTTGGAAAGGAAACTTTTTTGGTCTCTTAGTTTTTCTTCCAGAGCTGTATATTATATTGTTTCACTATATATTATTCACACACACACACACACACACACACACACACAGGGGAGAACAAGTATTTGATACACTGCCGATTTTGCAGGTTTTCCCCACTTACAAAGCATGTAGAGGTTTTGTAATTTTTATCATAGGTACTCATCAACTGTGAGTGACGGAATCTAAATCCAGAAAATCACATTGTATGAGTTTTAAGTAATTAATTTGCATTTTATTTTTTGTGCTGATCCAAATGTGCTGCAGTGAAGTAGACAGCCAGGCAAGTGTGAGTGACAATCCAGGTGAGTAACTCAAGACAGAGGAACAGGCGGCAGATTAGCGACAGGCAAAGGGACAAAAACAGCAAAAGACTTTCCAAAACTAGAAGGTTGATACGAGAGCTAAACATACTGGTTAAACTAACGATCTGGCAGGCTTATATGGTGCAGGGAATGGTAATCAGGACCGGGTGTGCAGATCGCAGCAGGTGTAAGTGGTTGGAGACTCAGCCGAGATGTGTTCAGGAAAACTCAGGAAAAACAAACTTCAGGTTAGAGCAAAAACAAAACACTGGCAAAACAGGCTCAAGATGTTGGATTCACGACAACTCCTTAGTTGCCCTGGCTGTGTGTTTCGGGTCGTCTTCAATGCTCTTACTGAGGGAAGGAGGTTGTTGGCCAAGATCTCGCAATACATGGCCCCATCCATCCTCCCCTCAATACGTTGCAGTCGTCCTGTCCCCTTTGCAGAAAAGCATCCCCAAAGAATGATGTTTCCACCTCCATGCTTCACGGATGGGATGGTGTTCTTGGGGTTGTACTCATCCTTCTTCTTCCTCCAAACACGGCGAGTGGAGTTTATACAAAAAAGCTCTATTTTTGTCTCATCAGACCACATGAACTTCTCCAATTCCTCCTCTGGATCATCCAGATGGTCATTGGCAAACAGACGGGCCTGGACATGCGCTGGCTTGAGCAGGGGGACCTTGTGTGCGCTGCAGGATTTTAATCCATGACGGCGTAGTGTGTTACTAATGGTTATCTTCGAGACTGTGGTCCCAGCTCTCTTCAGATCATTGACCATGTCCTGTCGTGTAGTTCTGGGCTGATCCCTCACCTTCCTCATGTTCATTGATGTATGGAGCCCCAGACTTAGGGAGATTGAACTTCTTCCATTTTCTAATAATTGCGCCAACAGTTGATGCCTTCTCACCAAGCTGCTTGTCTATTGTCCTGTAGCCCATTCCAGCCTTGTGCAGGTCTACAATTTTATCCCTGATGTCCTTACACAGCTCTCTGGTCTTGGCCATTGTGGAGAGGTTGGAATCTGTTTGATTGAGTGTGTGGACAGGTGTCTTTTATACAGGTAACGAGTTCAATCAGGTGCAGTTAATACAGGTAATGAGTGGAGAACAGGAGGGCTTCTTAAAGAAAAACTAACAGGTCTGTGAGAGCCGGAATTCTTACTGGTTGGTAGGTGATCAAATACTTATTTCATGCAATAAAATGCAAATGAATTATTTCAATGTCATACAATATGATTTTCTGGATTTTTGTTTTAGATTCTGTCTCTCACAGTTTAAGTGTACCTATGATAAATTACAGACCTCTACATGCTTTGTAAGTAGGAAAACCTGTAAAATCGTCAGTGTATCAAATACTTGTTCTCCCCAATGTATATATACCATGTCAGAAATGAAGTTGCATTGTATTATTTTTAGTTTGAATCCCAATATTATACTCAGTCAACATCATCACAATATACTCTTTAGAAGTTATACTCTGGGGCAACATTTACATTTCCTTTTAAGTATATAAATTGTAATTTTGAACAAACTTAAACTTTAATTTCAACCTATTTAAATCTATAGTCATGTGTGTGAGGAGTATTCTCTTGCTTTAAACTAGATTTGTTTAGGAAAAACATTCTGTGAGAAACTGACTCAGCCCATTGCAGCAATATAATGGATAATGTCTCATTATATATCCTCTTGAGGGATAACCCATTGCTGTTGACTAACAATTTCCTCTCTATTGCAGTTTGCAGTGATGCTTCAGTGGCAGACATTGTGTTCATAGTTGATGAATCTGGTAGCATTGGAAACGAAAACTTCCAGCTGGTTCGTGGGTTCATCCACAAGATCGTGGAGGGGCTGAATGTGGGCTTGAACAGTGTGAGGGTGGGCATTGTCCTCTACAGCAATAAGGCTTCAGCTGAGGTTTTCCTAAACGACTTCCTAGAAAAAAGTAACATTCTTTCGTACATCAAGTTACTGCCCTATCGTGGTGGTGGCACAAACACTGGCGAGGCCCTAGACTTTGCCAGAAAGAACATGTATAATAAGAACCAGGGAAGCCGGAAACAAGAGGGTGTGCAGCAGGTGGCGATAGTCATTACTGATGGAGAATCGCAGGACAACGTTACTTCTCGTGCCGCTGCCCTGCGCAGATCTGGTGTCACTGTTTATGCAGTGGGGATCAAGGATGCTGATGAGAAAGAGTTGACACAGATCGCTTCATATCCCGCCACAAAGCATGTATTGAAAGTGGACAACTTTGCCGACCTCAAGACCCTGGAAATGAGGCTGAAGAAGAGTTTGTGCTACAACATCCTACAAAGTTCTGTCAAATCGATGGCTAGAACATTCACTGCAACGAAAAGTGAGATTTAATTAACTATTCTTGTTTAGTTTGTTCGAGAAATGTTTATTAATATGTATAGTTGTTTATGAGATTATACCAGTTTATTTCTTTCTCTTTTAATTCTAGGTTGTGTAGAGACCGATGAAGCTGAACTCTTCTTCCTGATTGACCATTCAGGCAGTATTGAATATCGAGACTTTGATGAGATGAAGAATTTTATTAATGAATTTGTACGCACGTTCCGCATCGGGCCGCAGCATGTCCGTGTGGGTCTGGTAAAGTTCAGTGATTCACCAACTCTTGAGTTTGACTTGACAGCCTATCCTGACCACGCTTCAGTGGTAAAGGCTGTGAATGGTGTTACTCAAATTGGAGGTGGGACACTGATTGGAGAAGCTCTGAAATATATGGGCCCCCGTTTCCTTAATGCAGAGGCCACCCGTGGTCACAAGGTCCGTGAGTTCCTCATTCTAATAACAGATGGGAAATCTCAAGACCAAGTGCGGAATCAAGCAAAAATGCTGAGAGATCAGAACGTCATTATATATGCCATCGGAGTGAAAGATGCTGATGATCAACAGCTGCTGGAGATTGCTGGTAGCAAAGAGAAAATGTTCACTGTCAACAACTTTGACGCTCTGAAATCAATCAAGAATGAAATCATCACTGATATCTGCTCTGAAGATAGTAAGGCCATTGTTTTTTTGCATTTTGCATCTAACTTATTTTCTGAATTTTGTAACTAAATGAAACAATTTTCTCTGACCAGGAATGTATTATAAGCATATACAATTGCAAGTTAAAACAATATCAATGATTATGTTTGTTCTCTTTTTAGTTTGCAAGGACATGAAGGGGGATGTCCTCTTCTTGATCGACAGCTCAGGGAGTATTAGCAACGAAGACTTTAATAAGATGAAGTTGTTCATGCAGTCCATCATCAATAAGTCAGCCATTGGCCTGAATGAAGTGCAAGTGGGTGTCATACAGTTTAGCGACGTTCCACAGCTGATCTTCCCTTTAAACGAGCATGAGAGGAAAGCAGACATGGTGCAACATGTAGAAACAATGGAACAGTTGGGAGGGGGAACACTCACTGGCAAAGCCTTGTCCTTCACCTCAGAGTACTTTGACCCGCATAGAGGAGGACGGACTGACGTAAAACAGTTGCTGATTGTCGTAACTGATGGTGAGGCACAAGATCAGGTATTGGCTCCTGCCAGAGAACTTCAACGCAAGGGTGTGAATGTCTATGCCATTGGAGTGGGCAATGCCAAATATCAAGACTTGGTAGAGATCAGTGGTAATAGGGAGAGGGTCTTCTCCGAGGTGGACTTTGATGCACTCAAGGCTTTGGAAAGCCAGTTGGTTTTGGCAGTTTGTGATGTTGACAAAGGTGAGTTGCATATTTGGAAAGAAATAAGATTACTTAAAGAAGTAACACGTTCTTTGATTTTGATATTAATATCTTCCTCTCTTCCATCAGACTGTGTGAGGACAGAGGTTGCAGACATTATTTTCTTGGTGGATGGCTCAACCAGCATCTCCACAGAGAATTTTAAAATCATGCAAAACTTCATGATGGCCCTGGTCAATGAAACCACTGTTGGGGAAAAGCAGACTCGCTTTGGCCTGATTGTCTTCTCCAACACGCCTAAATCTGTATTTACACTCAGTCAGTATAAATCTAGGAGAGAAGTAAATACTGCCATATCCGAACTTGTAGCGCCCACTGGAGACACCTACACTGGGGAGGCTCTCAAGTATTCCTTGGATTATTTTGGTAAAAACTATGGTGGGCGAAAAGCCCTCAGAGTGCCCCAGTGGCTCATGGTGATCACAGATGGCGAAGCTACTGATCCGGAAAACCTAAGACAGCCAGCCGAAAAGCTACGGGAAGACGGAATATTAGTTTTCAGCGTTGGAGTGGTAGGAGCAAACAAAGAAGAGCTTGAGATCATGGCAGGGGACCCAGCAAGGGTTTTCTTTGTAAATACATTTCATGAACTGGAAACACTGCACAAAAATATTTCCTTTGAATTCTGCAGCCACACTAAACCAGGTAAGGTGGAATTGAATTGTACACATTATAGCTGAGAGCACATTACCTTGTAACACAAGCATATTGATTCATCTTACCTCTTCTCATCTCATCAGTCTGTAACCAAAAACACGGGGATTTGGTCCTGTTGATCGACAGCTCAGAGAACATCAGCCCTACTGACTTTATTGTCCTGAAGCAGTTTGCCTCAGACCTTGTTTCCAGCTTCACAGTTGCAGAGCAGTCCTTCCGAGTCGGAGTGGCCCAGTTCAGCAGTGATACCGAAGCAGAGTTCTACTTGAATCAGTATTACACAGAGGAAGAGATCGTCAAACACATAAAGAATATGAGGCAACTTGGTCGGGAGACACACATGGGACAGGGCCTGGACTATGTCCGTTATGAGTTCTTCCGAACAGATAGAGGGAGTCGTATCAATGACAAGGTCCCCCAGAACTTGGTTTTAATAACAACCGGACCTCCAAATGGAGTTGACTTGCATGCAGCAGGAGAGCTCCTTGACATGAAAGTTGCTGTGTATGCTATCGGAATAGGAAAAGGTGACAACCCTATTAAGCTCCGGCAAATCACTCGTCATGAAGGAAGGGACTTCTCTGTGCTTAACTTTGCCAGCCTGGAAGCTAACAGAAGGAAAGTGGTCGATGCCATATGCTCTAGTTCTATAATACTTGCGCCACAAAGTAAGTTCACAGCACACTTGTGTAATTTTCCCGTCCTCTGTTCATCTCTTTTCTCTCTGTCACTTGTGTCTCAGTGTAAAACACTCATCTTAGAATGCCTGTTAGTATTTGGAAAGAGGCTAGTCCACATTGTCTCCCTTATTAAACCTGACCAATTAGACTTTTTGATTTGTGACATTAATAATGAGAGTGTGTCTGTGTCTATAGGCTGCACCATAGACATCGCCATGGGTTTCGATATTACTCACAGGACCACTAGCAGAAGGCTCTTCGATGGTCAAGCCCAGTTGCAGGCCTTCCTGCCACAGATTATCCGCCATGTGTCCAGTCTTAAGGGCCTGTGCTGCGTCGCCGACAGTGGACCCATTGAAACTAATATTGGCTTCCGCGTGGTGGAGCAGGATGGAACAGTTGTCTCTGACTACAATTTTGAGAAGTATGATGAAAAGATTTTGGAGAAGGTTATGGCGCTTGAGACCGCCCAGAAGACCTACTTTAACTCCTTCCTCCTGCGCTCCTTCCGTGAAAAGTTCCAGAGGTCAAATGCTGGAGTGAAGGTGAGCCCAAATACAACGTCTGCTGTCTGGTTGATCCCTGGTTCCAACAATGTTGCTTTTTTAACATCTGTTAAAGGTTATATTATATTTAATAAGAATATTACAACTGATTTGTCATGTAGGTGCTGGTAATCTTCTCAGACGGACTTGATGATGATGTGATGAAACTAAAGCTAGAAGCAGAACATCTTCGTACTAGTGGTAAAAGAACCAAGGGGAACTTAAAGATGGTGTCCATTTTAAGAACATGTGTTTTGGAAATCTGAACAAAATTGGTTTTGTCTCTGTTTTTCATGTCACACTTCAGGAAAAGGTGTCAATGCCCTGTTTACAGTCGCCTTAGAAGGGGTCCAAAATGCCAACCTTCTTCAAATGGTGGAGTTTGGAAGAGGATTCGGATACAAACAGCAGCTCAACATCGGCATGCATGATGTGAACAACTACATTTTGACACAAATAGTAGGTCCTTTATCAGAATAAAACCCTCAATTTTAGTTGTCTCCCAGTGTTTTAGTAGTAATGTTAGTCACTTAAACTGGCTAATACTCGTAGTCCTTTATGTATTCACATTTTCCACATTAATTCTCTATCAAATAATATTCAGAATAGAGAGACACTAGAAAACAGCAAAAGAGAGCAGTGATATTGACAGTAGTTTTTCAGTTTGGCTATAGAATATAAACTACCACAATCTTCCTTCACTTGTCTCCCACTCTCATTTTTCTCCTCTCTTCCTGAACCCTTTCTCTCTCTATCTCTCTCTCCTTTCCACTAGGACACAGTGGCTGAGAGGGAGTGCTGCAATGTAATGTGTAAGTGCACAGGACATGAGGGTATCCGTGGCCCCAGAGGGCCCCCAGGCACAAAGGTGAGTCCCTCTGTCCCCTCCATAAAACAATACAGTGTATCATATATAAGATGTGACAGAATAAGCAAACACCATTGATGTACTTTAAATAAGAAGTGAATGTATGTTTCTTTTTTGCCCGTTCCACTTTATTAATTAGCTTTTTGTCTCCTAACAGGGACAGCCTGGACTAAAAGGACACCCTGGATTCCCAGGCGAGGAGGGAGGAATTGTAAGAGTTTTTTTTTCATTAGAGTGGTATTTAGACATTATTTTATTATTATCCCATGACCCTGGTCCTTTTTGCCTTCCCTCAGGGTGAAAGAGGTCCACTAGGTCCCACTGGTCCACAGGGACTACAGGGATGTCCTGGGATGAGAGGAGTCAAGGTGAGCACATAGATTTACTGACAAACCAATTACACATTTGAATTTACATTTGGGTTTAGTAGGTTTCCAGCTGGATGTCGTCCTGCCATCTACTTTAAGCTCACATGTGGGCTGCAAAAATTCTATTGCTTTCCCAGAATTCACTTTTCCCAGAATTCACTTTCTCTGAGTTCTGACAGAAAACACCATGTTTCAGTTTAAACATTTATTAGATATACATGTCTTGGTCTTAGGTTCAACTCCTCTGGGGTTACTCACTGCCATCACATGATCGTGTACATAATTCTACTAATAACGATATCAACACCATAATATCATTAATAGCAATCCCCATTGTCAATGAGCAAGGACCGCATTACCGATCCCCCCATGAAAAGGAAACAGAACCAAAGAGGTGGAGACAGGGGTGGTAGGTGGGTTCACACCCGCATGCTAGTAAAACCAGCACACATCACACTGAGTAACATGATGATTAAATATTCAGTTTGAAATCTGATGTTGAATCACAGATTATTGTCATTTAACAGATTCTTTCTTATTCAGAGGTAACAGTAGTCAGTGCATAGATCTTACCACCAGCCACCCTGTGAGAATTGATCGCACAGTCCTGGCGATTTGAGCACCATGCTTTTCCAACTGGACCGTGATCAGGGGTAGTTACCTGGCTAATATACTGTCATCTAATCTTATCTTCTGGCAGGGTTCAAGAGGCTACAGAGGGAACAGGGTAAGTGTGTGAGGACTCAACATTCATACAGTTTCCACTACATGAATACTAGTACATACAGTGTAAAATATAAAACTTTGTAGGTGCAGTACACAAGGTGTCTTGTCTATACAAATAGAAAACCACGTTCAAAAAGGTTTTTCATTGTGTGTGTCTGATTGCTGATATTGTTTTATTCAGTGTGTACATTTCCTTGGCAGGGTGATGATGGAGACCACGGTCTTGATGGGATAAATGGGGAACAGGGTGTGAATGGATCAGCTGGTGTTTCAGGAGAGAGAGGAAACCCAGGCCGTCCGGTATTCACATCCTCTCATATCCTGAATATATTTCCATTCAGTCCTACTCCTGTTTCAACTATATCATACTTCTAATTCACTGACTTCCCATTCCCATTACACCTATATCCTACTCCAGTATCCCTAATAGCCCTGTCCCATTTCACCTATATCCTACTCCAATATTCCTAATAGCCCTGTCCCATTTCACCTATATCCTGCTCAAACATTCCTAATAGCCCTGTCCCATTTCACCTACATCCTACTCAATGTTCTCCTATATTGTACTCTAATGACTGATATATGATGGGGTTTCTCATGCAGGGCAACAGTGGAATCAGAGGGGAGCCTGGAGAGAAGGGCCAACGTGGACTTAGAGGTGACCCTGTAAGTGACAAAATACTGTACAGCCAGTGATTCATGATGGTTCAACCAATGGAGTGTTTCTGTCTGTTGTTTTGAACAGTCTTCTCTGGTCTTTTAGGGTGACTCTGGAGTTGACAGCAACATTGCAGGTCCGAAAGGAGCAAGAGGAAATCCTGGGTTACCAGTATGTATTGGTCGACCACAGTCCAATGTACTGATCTAAGAATTAGTGGGATCACCTTTATTCACCAGAACACTGGCATAGGCCACTAGACCTGTTCGTCTGTCTTTTTATAATGAGTAACGCCGGATTCTTCTTCTTTTGTTACTCAATATCTAATAATGTAATGGGGGGATGACAAGACTTCTCTTTTGCCTATTTCCTTTCACTTCCTTTCCTTCTAATACTCCTTTCCCCACTGACAGGGAGACCCAGGAGAGGAGGGCATTCAAGCAGAAAGTGGTGTCGATGGAAACCCAGTGAGAGAAGTTGCATTTCTTCTGAGCCATTGTAGTCCCCATACACTAATGCATTTTCATTTTTAGTCAAGTGAAACACGACGATGATGTTCATTTCCTGATTTGTAGGGTCCTGAAGGAAGAAGAGGTCCACCTGGTCCAAGGGTACAGTAACATGAACAATTATACTGCATGAAATACACACTAATAGTAATCCATGCCACTGTATGTCCCAATTATACTGCAAATCAAAGTGCTGAAATGGAGATTTCACCAATGCTCTATTTACCTATATTGTTCAATAGAGGTTAATATTGATAAACATCCTATGTGACACAATAATTCTTGTTTTCCTCACATGACGACAATAGGGGTGTTTCTGCATTTTATTGGTATTAATGGGTAGTAATCTAAACTTCTTGGTTGTATGGAAACCACAATATCCAGAATTCATTGCGATGTCCAGGACTTGCATTAGGGAGTCAAGAGAAGTAATGATTGTTCTTAAAAGGACTAGCTCTATTGAACAAAGAACCATATCTACCTGCTGCAAGTGTAATAGAGAAATCGATGAAACACAAAGGCCAGAATAATTGTTATTAAACATAATATTCTTTAGATCAGACCGCTCAATCAACCGATGGCATAATGGGTTGAACATTCCTGGCGCAAAACTTCTGTACTGTGGTGGATAATTGTTTCAAACAGCTCCATTCCTTAAAATGCTATGACTGAGGCAACTTAAAAATACTATAAGGCTTAAAAGGTGTGTGTTGAAACATTTAACAATTGTTTCTGTGTCCCCCAGATTATCAGGCAGAATGAGGCTTCACCAGACTTTTCTCTTCTGATCTTTGGGATAAACAATAGGCCAGTGCCAGAAGATGAGTGGGACGGACTAGCCACATATCTAAACAACATGTCAGACATACAGTGGGGATAACAAGTATTTGATAAATTGCACTTACAAAGCATGTAGAATCTGTAAATTTTATCATAGGTACTCTTCAACTGTGAGTGACAGAATCTAAAACAAAAATCCAGAAAATCACATTGTCTCATCTCTCGTCTCATCTCTCATCTCATCTTCATCCGCTTATCCGGCATCGGGTCACGGGGGCAGCAGCTCCAGAAGGGGACCCCAAACTTCCCTTTCCCGAGCCACATTTGCCAGTTCTGACTGGGGGATCCCGAGGTGTTCCCAGGCCAGTGCCGAAATATAATCTCTCCACCTGGTCCTGGGCCTACCCCGAGGTCTCCTCCCAGCTGGACGTGCCTGGAACACCTCCTTAGGGAGACGTCCTGGGGGCATCCTTACCAGATGCCCGAACCACCTCAACTGGCTCCTTTCGACGCAAAGGAGCAGCGGCTCTACTTTGAGTTCCCCACGGCTTCTCAACCTATCCCTAAGGGAGAAGCCAGCCACCCTTCTGAGAAAACCCATTTCAGCCGCTTGTACTCGCGATCTTGTTCTTTCAGTCATGATCCAGCCATCATGACCATAGGTGAGGGTAGGAACAAAAATTGACCGGTATATTGAGAGCTTTGCCTTCCGGCTCAACTCTCTTTTCGTCACAACGGAGCGGTAAAATTAAATGCAATACCGCCCCCGCTGCTCCGATTCTCCGGCCAATCTCCCCCGCTCCATTGTCCCCTCACTCGCAAACAAGACCCCGAGATACTTGAACTCCTTTACTTGGGGTAACGCCTCATTCCCTACCCGGAGGAGGCACTCCATCGTTTTCCTGAGAACTATGGCCTCAGATTTAGAGGTGCTAATCCTCTTCCCAACCGCTTCGCACTCGGCTGCGAACCAGTCCAGTGAGTGCTGAAGGTCACAGACCGATGATGCCATCAGGACCACATCATCCGTAAAAAGCAGCGATGAGATCCCCAGCCCACCGAACTGCAACCCCTCCCCAGGATACAAACAGGATTGGTGACAAAGCGCAGTATAAGCGTCATCTCGAACTTCTTCCATTTTCTAATAATTGCGCCAACAGTTGTTGCCTTCTCAACAAACTGTTTGCCTATTGTCCTGTAGCCCATCCCAGCCTTGTGCAGGTCTACAATTGTATCCCTGATGTCCGTACATAGCTCTCTGGTCTTGGCCATTGTGGAGAGGTTGGAGTCTGTTTGATTGAGTATGTGGACAGGTGTCTTTTATACAACGAGTTCAAACAGATGCAGTTAATACAGGTAATGAGTGGAGAACAGGAGGGCTTCTTAAAGAAAAATTAACAGGTCTGTGAGAACCGGAATTCTTACTGGTTGGTAGGTGATCAAATACTTATGTCATGCAATAAAATGCAAATTAATTATTTAAAAATCATACAACGTGATTTTCTGGATTCCATCTCTCAAGGTTGAAGTGTACCTATGATAAAAATTACAGACCTCTACATGCTTTGTAAGTAGGAAAACCTGCAAAATCGGCAGTGTATCAAATACTTGTTCTTCCCATTGTATAGTTGGGTGCAGAGCCATGAAGTGCTTTATGTTTTAAAAATCAATAAAGCAATTCATAACTGATTATAGAAATAACAGGCAGCCAATTCAGGCACTTTAAAATTGGGGTTACAGGTTCTCTTTATTTTATTGTTAGAACTCACACTGCTGCTTTTTAAATTAATTGATGCTAGCTGATGCAGCTTTATTTTAAAGGATGAGGTATTACTATCCATCTGTATGTATTTTCCATGTATGTTTTGCGCATGTGTCTTCAGGGAACTTCAGGAAATCCAGGTGAACTAGGACTCCCAGGAATTCCTGGCCCTTCTGGACAGCAGGTATATACTCTATTTTACCTGTTCCCCTCATCGACTTCTCATCCACTACTTTTCTTTTTCTTTGTAAAGCACATTGAATTGCTTCTTTGTATGAATTGTGCTGTACTGTATAAATAAACTTGCTACTCAACAAACCTACAAGTAGCTACATGCATTTTTGTAGCATTTGCAATGGTCAAAGCAAAATCTAATTTAAATGATGTATTATCGAAAATGTTTAAGTAAACAATAATAAACATATACAGAATGTTTTTTTTTTTTTGCATAAAGACAGTCATAGAATAGACATGAAAAAAGTACACCTTGTGTAACAAAACCGGGCCAGAGAGGTGACAGCAGAGTGCAAAGCTGTGGAGGAGTGTGCCCTCAGAAAATTGACCCTGGTCACACGTCAGAGAATATGCTGTGGGTCTTCGTCTTAGAATAGTGTAGTCTATGTAAAACATTGTATGAGACCTTGTCATGAGTTAATTGAGCAGCTTTGAATGCAATCCAATTTATCTATCCTTTTAATCTGGTATTTCCGTGCATAATTCTGCTGAAAACAATATTGACTGCTGCTATAAATGTTCTGTTCTTTGTGCATAGGGTTCAAGAGGAGATCCTGGCCCGCCAGGACCCAGGGGCACCCAGGGATTACCTGGACCACAAGTCAGTTTAACAACCCTTCTAATTCCATCCCATCTGACCACAGTGAGGGGCCCTAATGCACAGATTGTAATGTAATGTGGATGAATGGATGTTCTCCTCAGGGCACACCTGGGACAATGGGAGGCAAAGGATCCACAGGAAGCAGAGGGATGAATGGACAGAAGGTGTGTTTCCAGTAACATAATTCATTACAATAGAAACTGAAACTGAAAAGTTTAACATAAGACAATGTCTGATAGCCCTCCATCCAATACTGTGGTGTCCTTACAGGGCCAGCCTGGGGACCCTGGAGGAAAGGGAGCTCCTGGACCACTTGGGCCCAGAGGGATGCCAGTAAGATTTCACCTTGTCTTTACAGACTTTTCCTACATACACAAACTTTCACTGCAGAACTGTCAGATTGTGTTTGTTTTGAAACAGGGACTTGATGGCAGAGACGGACATGGACCTCCCGGACATCACGGGATGAAGGTAAAGTACGTTTAGTACCCCTCATCCTGAACAGCATCCACAGACATCGTTGTTGTGGATGAGTACAAGCGCTGCAATTTGTAAATGTACATTGAGAAGGCATTTCTATTGTTTATGTAGTGTTTTATTGTTGTATTATCAATATGAATTTTTAATATGTGTAAGCTGAATAATTCCCTCTGAATTGTGTTCCCTTTAAAGGGAGAGCCTGGTTTCCCTGGCTACCCTGGATTACAGGTCAGTTTTTGATTTTAAATAGCCACTTTTGTCATTTCTATACAATTAAGAGAATAAGGGGGAGTTAAATCATGACACATTGCAGTATGAAATACACAAATAGTAATCAGTAATGTTTTCCTGTGTATGTCACTGTTAGGGTGAGTCTGGTGAAAAGGGAGTCAAAGGAGGTCCAGGCCCCAAAGGAAACCAGGGAAGAGGGGTAAGACCAGTGGTGAAATTGGTTTTCGGGATTAACCCAGTATAGTGATTTTAACACCCGTTTTTGAGAGGGGTATACCTTCAAACATTGTTAATAGCGTGACTCACTCACTCATTAGTCCCCGTCTAATTTCCTAAAATAAACTCAACATGTGAAAGCTGTAAAACCATCTACTAAAATGACCATATGATTTGGTTGATGCAGGGAAACTCAGGCACAACAGGTGATCCAGGAGTTCCCGGAACCACAGGTCCACCAGGACATACGGTTAGAATATCATGTTTTGAATTTGGTCTAAATATTAGTACGATATTTACTATTATTTGTGCAGTCATGATAACTCTTTCTATATATCTAGGGCCCTAGAGGGAGACCTGGAGAGAGACCCATGTCTGTACGTATATTCTGAATTTGTTCAAATTCTATGTCATACTGACTCTGAAGAGCTACATTAAATGCCATTACCTCTATCTCTTTAGGAATGCCAGCTGACCACTTACATCCGTGATAACTGTGGTGAGCTCTTTGTATTACTACTACAGTTCATTATCAGTCGTGTCAATTGCTTTATTACTATTAAGGCCATGCTATCATCAGCAAAGATTAATTAATTGAATATCCCTGTTTTTTCTCCAAACAGCATGCTCCCAAGGTATGTGTCCCAATTAACACTATTGTGGATCCATAGCCAAGTGACTGTAGATTCTGCTGTAATCAACTCAGAAATCTTGGCAAAGTCATGTAGTTATTGATGTTTTACTATCGCTGCTCTCTATGTCCATTTCTTCTATTTCTCCTTCTCTCTCCCAGGTCGGGCATTGTGTCCAGCCTACCCCACAGAGCTAGTCTTTGCCCTAGACATGTCACAGAGTGTGGAGCCAGCCAGGTTTCAGGCAATGCGCTCCTCGCTCCTCTCCTTATTGGAACACGTTACCATAGCCGAGAGCAACTGCCCAACAGGTGCACGTGTGGCAGTTGTGTCTTACAGTGACAAGGTCAAGTACTTGATCCGATTCCAGGATTACCAACGCAAGAAGGAGTTGTTGGAGGCCATTCGTGGCATAGCGCTGGAGAGAACATCTAACCGCCGCTACCTTGGGGCAGCCATGCGTTATGTGGGGCGGCACGTCTTCAAGCGAACCCGCCAAGCGCTGACGATGAGGAAGGTGGCAGTGTTCTTCACCAACGGGCCCTCTGAGGACAACTCTGCTATAGTTACGGCTGCCATGGAATTCAAAGCCCTGAACATTGCCCCTGCTATCATAGCCACAAAGAGCGCCGTTGATGCTCAACAGGCTTTTGAGGTACAAACTGACATTTTCTGGGAAGTGGTTGTGAACAGGGGCAGCAGAATGTTTGGTGGTTTAAAATGCAGCCCATGTTTTTGTCTTTTGTCTCACAGGCTGATGACACGGGCAGCTTTATCTATGTTCTGATGAATAGGCCACAAGAAAACCCAAAACTGCTAGATAAAATCAACCATTGCGTGATCTGCTATGGTAAGCCCTAGAAAGTTGCACAGAAAGTTTTTAGTTTTAGTTTCTGCCTTGTTTTACCGACGATTCTGCTATAGAACCCATTCCCTCTTGGACATGTTGTAATGTTATTCCTGTTTGATCTCTGGTTCTGTGTCTCCAGACCACTGTAGACCAGACAGCCAATGTAGATTTACTGACGCTCAGCTGCCACAGGAAGTGGACATGGACCTGGCCCTGGTGATGGACGGTTCCAGGGAGATCCAGGCTGACCAGTACGCAGGTTTCCAGGAGCTTCTTGGCTCTGTTGTGAAGCAGGTAGCCTTGAGCCCCAGGCCCAATGCAGCTGACGGCCAGGCCAGAGTAGCCCTCCTCCAGACCGGTGGCTCTCACCTCCAGGTGGAGTTTGACCTGCAGAAGCACAGTGACCACAATAAACTGGAGATAGACCTGAAGAACATGCGGCAGCATGGAGGAGTGTTGTTTCTTGGGCGGACCCTGGAGTATCTGGTCAATGAGGTGTTACTCAAGGCTCAGAGGCCCAGGAAGAGTAGGGTGGTGCTGGCTGTGGTTGGCGCCGAGACGGCCCACTCGGACCGGGCCAAGCTGGCCTACATTTCCCAGAAGGCCAAGTGTGAGGGCATTTCACTGTTTGTGATCACAGTGGGTGACCATTTCAACAGCACCCAGGTGGAGGAGATTGCCAGCATGCCGTCAGAGCAACACCTGCTTCATCTGTGGCATGTGAAGGAGTGGGAGATAGGCTATGCACAGCGCTTCTTCAGATTCTTCCTCAGTGTCCTCAGAAGTAAGGAACACTAAAATGCATTTTATCTGGTTGTCTCTTAATGGAAACCTTTTTAAATGTCTGAGCTCTTGTGTATTCTAAGCCCATTCCTCCTGCCTGTCAATATTGCAGAGGGATTTAACAGCTACCCTCCAGCACAGCTAAAACACACATGTGATCTGTTGGCGGGACAAGAACATGGACATCACCATGGAGGGGGACAGATAATGACGGAGGTGGAAACAAAGGAAGTAGAGGAGTACCCAGACTACACGGAGGTGGATAAGGAGGAGGAAGAGGAGTTCCTTGAGCACACTGCAGGTGGATCTCAGACTCTGACTGATCTTGGCCAGGTTGACATTATATATGACTTATCCAGGGGAGATGGAGACACTGTGACCTCTCGACCAAACTCAAATGGTAATCGGTAACCCCATATACATAACTTATGTTACTCTTCTCTCTCACGCCCCCCCCCCAATATTCCACTGCATGAGTAGACTTAGTTGGCACCTCCTGCTGCATGTCCTGCTTCCTCATTTACAAACCCACTTATTCTGCTTTCAGCCCATTGTAAGTTGGATGTTGACAGTGGCACCAACTGTGGGGACTATACCCAGTGATGGCACTTTAGCAAAGCGCTTGGTGCATGCTCACCTTTCTGGTATGGCGGTTGTGACGGTAACGCTAACCGCTTTAGCTCGGAAAATGAATGCTTCCAGAAGTGTGGTATTTACAGTAAGTCACCCCTGCCCTCTATTATCTCTACTGGACACAATATGCAAATCCAAGCATTACAGCTGTTAGCCACGAGCAGAATTACAACGGCTGTTGTATATAATAATGCACTCATTAAAACAGCAATAGTAGTTCAACAAAAACATTACATTGTGTCTAAAGGCTGATAGCGCCATAATCCTCAATAAGTACATCTGCCTTAGCTTTGTTAGCATTGTCAAAATTCAGGAATGAAAACCATTTGACAACAAAAGTAATAACTGTGTTCCAAGAGGGAGTCTCCTCAAACACTTGAATTTACATTTGGTGATGTTGTTTGCTTCAAAGAAAATGACAATATTATCTTCCCTAAAAGAATGTTATTTTTACAGAAAATTTGTATTTTCAGTTGCACTGATACTTCCTATGTTTACCAGTCTGGTTTGATCACAAATTGTATTAATCTGTGTCAACTTGCATTAGTTAGTAACCCCAATGCTTAGCATTCACTTGCTAGATAGATGCTGTGTGCTGTGGCTACATGAGGGTAAACAAATTCCAGCTGCTATTTTAGCAATGTGCAATAAAAAAAAGTGTAATTGAGGTGTCCCTTGCAATGCAGCTTTTGCAATAGAGGTGACATGGCATATATTCAAAACTAACTCTAAGCTGGGGCACAAGTAATCTATGGTTTATTGTGATGCCATGGGACTTCCAAAACAACCCAAGTTATGGGGAAATTCTCAGAGCACTATGCCTGATAATCTAATAATATTCTGTGTTCACAGATCACACAGCACTTGTGGAGATAGAGGAAACCCCAGTTGATAACCAGGGTAAAGACCTCATATCTCTCTAGCTCTTATTTTGAATGCAATAATAAAAATATAAAAAGACGAAATGCTTGGTCTGTACAGTAGTGTTTAATGAGTCTCAAGTCAACCATCTCCTATCCCCTCTTTCTTTCCATTCTCCTTTATTTCCAATCTGTTTCCCCTGAAACTACACCTACCCCTCCAATTACACTCCTTCCTTTCTCTTGACCCCAGATGCATGCTTCCTCAGACAGGATGAGGGAGGTTGTCAAAACTACACTCTGAAGTGGTACTTTGACACGACACAAAGCGAGTGCTCCCGTTTCTGGTACGGTGGCTGTGGCGGCAACGGCAACCGCTTTGAGACACAGGAGGCTTGTGAAGGCCTCTGTCTGAGGAGGAAGCGTTAATACTACCAACAAACCTTCTAAAACCCTGAATAAAGTTGAACCGACGATCACACCAAGACATCCGCCAATCCAGTCTCGCTTCAGGTGGGACCAGCTTAAAACAACACAATGTAAATAACTTTAGGCATTTTCCTCAGCCTTTAGTGTTTTTTCTTTTGGGAAAATGGGTCTAAAGAAATACAGTATTTTGAGAAGTATGAATATTCTTCTGTTCAAGCAGACCTAAGTAACAGATCTGACTCTCATGCAGTCATGTAGTTAGCTGGCAGTAAACACTCATCTGGGCATTGATGCTTTTGTGAGTATAATCGAACAGCAATCTGTATTGCCTTTTGGTGCTATTTTCAGTCCATAGATGTCAACAGCTACTAAACCAAGCACAACTCAGGTCATGGAAGATTTTTTTAATAAGCCCACTAGGTAAAGCAACAGACAGTTTTATTGGTAACTTTAGCCGTACGTTAATCATAAATGTCATCTACTCCTTGTCATCAGTGTGTAAATAGGGGATTGCCGTTTTTCTTGGTCGCTTTTCAATGCAGTTATCATGTTAATTTGCTGATTTGGACACTACATTTTTGTTTTTGTTCTAAAATACAAGTAACAATGCAACTTTTAACAGTTGCCAATAAAATATATGGTCTGAGAATGTTGACACTGTTAATGCGAGGCGTTGTAGAGGGCTTCAGGCCATGTCATATTCTGGTGTTTTAACTTTAGCTAAAACATTAAGACTGTGGTCACACTAAATACTGAGGAATTCATTAAAATAAAACATTTGTTTTTTACCTAATTTTATTGACGCTGTTGGATTCTGTCCACTTTTGATCCATGAACAAAATCATAAAACCAGAAGTTGGGGAAGAATCTAAGATGTTGATCTTCTTTAGGACTTACATGTTCTCCAATAATTACAAAGTTAACCCAGTTTTTATGCCAGAACACATAGGAGGCGGTCAGGGATCTCAGCCAACCATTACACAGTCTATTATCCTCCAATCAGAAAGGTTTATCCTACATGGTCCACTTGTATGGTATGTTCCAACCTCCCCTATGTTCCATGGGTCTATTCATAGAGTCCTATGACAATCACATACACAGTTCCTACAGGTGGTATGAACAGTATGGGTGTATGTCATACCTATTGTCCTTTGTACAGTTGTCAGTCAGTACTATCATGTGTCATTAATTACCCAAAATTTCACAACACTTTAACATTTGATGATTTTGGAGCAGTGCTGGCCGAGAGGGATCTTCCTGTCTCCATGTCCCACATGGATATATTATTGTTCACTGGGACATGCTAAGAAACAGCATTAACAAATATTTTTAATTGTCCCCCACTGAAGTTGGTGATGAAGTTAACAAGGACACCACAAGGTCAAGGACACCACACAAAGTTAACTTTCAAGTGTAAAGATATAAAAAAAACAATAATAAGAAGAATACACATACATAAAAACATATATCTCACCCTATCTCAACAAAATATCTCACCCGGCACAGCCAGAAACGGACTGGTCACCCCTCTGAACCTGGGTCCTCTCAAGGTTTCTTCCTAAATTTCAGCCTTCTTAGGGAGTTTTTCCTAGCCACTGAAATTCAACACTACTGTTGTTTGCTTCTTGGGGTTTAAAAGCACTTTGTTGCTGTAAAAAACGTTGTGACCTCTGCTGTTGTATAAAGGGCTTTATAAATAAATTGGATTGATTCATTGATTGATTGAAGACTTTCTCTATGTACACAAAAGGCCTATTTCTCTCAAATATTGTTCACAAATCTGTTTATATCTGTGTTAGTGAGCACTTCTCCATTGCAAAGATAATCCATCCACCTCACAGGTGTGGCATATCAAGATGCTGATTAGACAGCATGTTTATTGCAAAGGTGTGCCTTAGCCTGGCCATAATAAAAGGCCCCTCTAAAATGTGCAATTCCATCACACAGCACAATGCCACAGATGTTGCAAGTTTTGAGGGAGCATGCAATTGGCATGCTGACTGCAGGAATGTCCACCAGAGCTGTTGCCCGTGTATTGTATGTTCATTTCTCTACTATAAGCCGTCTCCAAAGGCGTTTCAGGGAATTTGGCAGCACATCCAACCGGCCTCACAACCGCAGACTACGTGTAACCACACCAGCCCAGGACCTCCACATCCAGCATCTTCACCTCCAAGATCATCTGAGACCAGCCACCTGGACAGCTGCTGCAAAAATCGGTTTGCATATGTCACATGTCAGAAACCATCTCAGGGAAGCTCATTTGCATGCTCGTCGTCCTCATCGGGGTCTCGACCTGACTGCAGTTCGTCGTCGCAACCGACTTGAGTGGGCAAATGCTCACATTCGATGGCGTCTGGCACTTTGGAGAGGTGTTCTCTTCATGGATGAGTCCTGGTTTTCACTGTACAGGGCAGATGCAGACAGCGTGTATGGCGTTGTGTGGGTTAGCGGTTTGCTGATGTCAACGTTGTGGATCGAGTGGCCCAAGGTGGCTGTGCGTTTATGGTATGGGCAGGCGTATGTTATGGACAACAAACACAGGTGCATTTTATTGATGGCATTTTGAATGCACAGAGATACCGTGACGAGATCCTGAGGGCCATTGTTGTGCCATTCATCCACGACCATCACCTCATGTTGCAGCATGATAATGCACGGATACAAGGGGTTGGTCAACTTTCCCTCTAGCTCATCTTACCCGACACTCAACTATCTTTCTGTTGTCACTATGAAAGCCCTCCCAGACATGTCCTCAGTCTAGATGTAAATACTTCATCACCCCCTGCTTTATTTATCTTTTCATACACTCTTTACCAAAAGGAAGAAAAAACAAAAGCGGTTCATAGATTAATTATTTGTTGCAGCACAGATTTTTTTCACATTTATGAAAGAAAGTAAACAACAATATTTTCCCTTTGGTAAAACTGTAACAGCCTTTTCAATAAAAAAGCTTTTATAGACCTGGTGATAATGAGCTGTCAAGTTTTTGGCATGGCTCACTGAATTGCAAGTTTCAGTGCAATACTAAAGACCAGAATCCAATTTGTCTTGAAAACCATTCATGTTGTGAAAGTTGAATTTGGTATTCGACCAGCTTCTGTCACATATTTTATCCGTAAATGTTACAATTTTGGGAACAGTGCATTTATTTATTAATGTCAGAGAATGCAGTTAAAAAGGTCTTTCCAAAACAGACAAATTGGTTTAAATATATACGTAAATGAACAAAGAGATAGAAGGAAGAATGGCATGGAGAGAGGGATGGGGGATGAGAAAAGAGAAGAGGAAGGGAAAATATGTATTCAGACAAGATGGAACGAGGCCATGTTTTACTTCAGTTGGATTCTGAACATTATTTTTAAAATAGAGAGTGGATTCCTGACAGTTCATTTACAATGCAATAATGCATAATATTATTATGCAATAACAATGCATTATGTGACTTTTACCTTCGTATACAATGAACATGTCCTCACGTGCACGGACTTGGTCGACTTGCCTGTTCATGCTGTGTACAAAATATATATGAATGGCTCGACGTGGGTGCCTCGTTGGGAGACTTGACGAGATGATCAGTTGGATAACACAAAGCTTGGGACAGGAGAAAAGGGAAACAACATTTCAAAATACATAACATTACAGTGCATGGTTCATGCTTAACAGATAAAAAGCAAGGATACTATGATGTAGCCTAAAACAGGGGTGTTTCTAGCCCAGTGACCTGCACGGAAGCCGTTAGTCCACCAGGTACCCCTAACATATCCCATCCCAGCTCTCTAGGTGAGACCAAGGTGCTTGTAACAACAGGGTTGTGGGATTTATTCCCCTCTGGAGCATGTAGTGTTAGACTGAATGCACTGAGTACTGTAATTGTTTGGGATGTTTCATTTTCTTTGTGATTCAAATAGCTCCTTATAGCCTTAACGCCTTTTTGCATAGATTTAAAAAAAGAACATTAAAAGGTGTAGATTAGCCTGTGCAGAACTAAAGGCAGGTTAAATACTGTAACTGTAAAATGATCTATCATGCAATAATTCGGGGCGGGGTGTGAGGATTGGCAGGTCGCTCCAGTTCCTACGGAATAAATATTGGCTTTCCATAGAAGGGAATGGGATTCCTGTCTGCACGCACTGGAGAGTGATCAGTAAGTTTACAACATTTATGCAACGTTTTTGATGCGCATGCAAACTTCAGCTGTTTGAAAAATATTGGGATCCGTCTTAACCAATCTTTTAAACCATTTATTGTTGTCTTGTGTATACATAGGCCCTACAAAATGTAATTTTTTGGTTAGAGGCACATTTGTTAATTCAACGTGTGGATTTGAGGGAATTATTCAAAGTTGGGATTAGTTGTCTATTTCATTTCTTATGGTAAAATAAAACAAAATGGTAAAACAAATATATAGGCTGTAGTGAATTGATTAAAAAAATCACTCATTAGTATTTTCTTCACAGAGTAGCCCACTAAAATTCACATTGAACATGAGTTGTTCTGAAATATTCAACGAAAGCCAGCACTCCTAGTTACTGTAGATACTCCGTGCACACATTTCCAGCGCATGAAAATGCAAGGAGCATATTTGTAGAATAATAATTTTGGTGTGATTAATATGATCATGAGAATTAGTAAAATGGATGGATGGGCGCATTTATTTGATTCAAAGAAATGCATGCTTCTTGACTATGTGGTTGAAAACAACCTATGTCTGCAGGTATTATAGTGGAGGGTCCCTTTCGTGGATTATTTGTCAAGAGATGACGTCCTGTAGGTGAAAAACAAGTTCATGTGTTTGTGCTCAGAACATAGATATGTAGGCTCTCAATGTCTTGTCTGAGTCAAGCCCTGCACTATCTTTCACTCAATAATATTGTTTGACTTCCATTCAAGGAAACCATAAATCAGGGATAGATTGAGGCTGAAGAAGTACAGCAATATTTATAATACTGGCTAAAGACATGTTGAGTGTTCATCGGTTCAGATAAACAGTTTGTGGGTGTTTCACATGGCTATGTAGGGACTATACGCTCACAAAGCAGGTCTTCTCCAGAAAGAAACCTTCTAAAGACGGTTAACCTTTTCACGCGTGAGTTTCAAATATTCCTTACCGACCCCCCAGCGTGAGTTTTTTTGCACGTGACTTCAGTACTCTGCAGCATTTGAACTCCATCCATCCATCCATCCATCTTCTTCCGCTTATCCGGGGCCGGGTCGCGGGGGCAGCAGTCTAAGCAGGGATGCCCAGACTTCCCTCTCCCCAGACACTTCCTCTAGCTCTTCCGGGGGGACACCAAGGCGTTCCCAGGCCAGCCGGGAGACATAGTCCCTCCAGCGTGTCCTAGGTCTTCCCCGGGGTCTCCTCCCGGTGGGACGGGACCGGAACACCTTCCCAGGAAGGCGTTCCGGAGGCATCCGAAAAAGATGCCCAAGCCACCTCAGCTGACCCCTCTCGATGTGGAGGAGCAGTGGCTCTACTCTGAGCTCCTCCCGGGTGACCGAGCTTCTCACCCTATCTCTAAGGGATCGCCCAGCCACCCTGCGGAGAAAACTCATTTGAACTCACGCCAGCATTTGAACAGTCACCTTGCTAGGTAAGGAACACTACATGCATTGCAAGCTTCTCTCGTTGACTCGAATTCTAAGAGCTGCAAAAGTTGGTTGATTTATTACTGTAGCTAGCTAGAAAACGTCAGCTAACTGCTAGCAAACGTCAGCTGCCTGCTAGCTAACAAATCGTGACCAGTTATTCAGTGCAGTGAAAATGAATAAACTATATAAAATGCATACAACGGGTAACGTAACTTCTAGAAAGTTTTTGCAATGGTTTTGATCGGTAGTAGTCGCTAATATAATTCGTTTTTGTGCATTAGTGTTGGCTGTCTGTTGGTACGTAACTAACACTTCTTGTCCCGATTTGAATGCTTTCTACCTGGTTAATATCATAGTATGGTCTTGAAACAATTACAATCAGGAAATAAAGTTATAAACACTGTTTGAGCTAAATGTGAGTAAATAATAGCGCGGTTTTACCAGCCATTGTTACGTTACTTGTAGCTAGGTATGCTAATGGTGCGTTCTAAACATGACGTTCTAATCACACCGGTGTGATCGTATGCTCCAGGGACCACTCTAGATTGATCACACCAGTGTGATCGTACGCGCCAAAGGGTTAATGGTTTCCTGTTTATGTAGTTGTGTTGGGATAGCTTGTCTTTGTTACATGTTCAAGAACTGAAAAAAGTACTTCTGGCGTGCTTACGAATTCTTTGAACCGTAATTCTCCAGCATTCAGACACTGAAGAGAGATGCACAGAAATTATTACACTATATAAAAAAATTGTATGTGTACCTTAAACATGTGTACCAGTCCTAAAATGTATGTTGTTTGTTTTTTTGTGGTTTTTTTCTGATTTAGCTGGGGAATACTGGTTTGTTTATGGCCAAAAACAATGTATTAAGGAGGAGTGTGTATGGTGGGTCAAATAACTGCTGTAAAAGCTTTTAAGTGGGTCATTTTGTCCCAAAACCTCCGGATTCCCTGATGTATATTTCCATCCACCCCACTCCCTGATTCTCACCTACCCACCTGTCCTTTTCAATCTTCTATTTTGTAAAGATTTTTTCAGTTAGACTGATAATGGGATTGTTTAGTGTTGCTTTTCTTTTATGAGAAACAGTGTTCTGTTTTTGTTGTATTAGTCAGATTCACAATCACATTTCTAGCGGAATTTCATAATGGGGAATTTCCTACTGAGAGACTAGCCAGAGCCAATTAGCGGAATGCTGGACTTTCAAAATCTTTGAAGACGGTGATGCAGTCAGACCTCTCCCAGAAACGTAATTAATCCAAATTGACTATAAACAATTAATAAACTATTAAGGAAACCAATATAATCTACTCAAGAATCTATTACAAGCTGGTAGGTGAGACAACGGTTGTTACACAAAGTGTTCAGCAACATATAACATCAATGAAAAGACTCAGTGCAAGACAAAAGTGCATGACAAACAAATAAAGTTTAGGAATTCTTCTGTAATGAAACATGAACCAACTCCATGTTACCTCCCCCGACATCTCCACTGACCATGGGTGTGTCTAGTCTTGGTTTAGGGCCTATCTGACCAGTCTAATTCAGCTCCTCCATACCTGGCTAACCTCCTCCCTGTGTGTCTGATCACACGCCACCACTGAACAATACTATACAGATGCTTCTGTAGAGTCTCCATACAGGTTCTAAGGTCTTGCCTTAATCACCCTATCTTGAGCAATGAATAGATCACTCTGTCTTATAGTATGTTGTCAGGAAGTAAAGACTGAAATATCCCTAGTTGCCAAGAGTGGCTACACAATACCAGTCTTGTGATTCTCAGGTCAGTCAATCCAAGTCCAACAATCCTAACTGATTCTCTCGCAGAATGTTCTTATGGCAAAACTTTTATATAGCTGGTTTGTTCATGTCTAGATAAGTGTATTCTAAGACCCAGAATTAATCAATTTCACTGATATAATATGAATCACAAATGTAAGATTACATTTGATATGAAAAATATCAAAATCAGTAATGTAACATTTACAAAATCTTCTACAATGGGAAGGGCAATGTCTTTCACCTGAAAACTCGGACATAATGTTACCAAAGACATTTTTCAACCGTGAAGCCGTGAAACCGTGAAGTCAGAATCCAATTAGAGCCTTTAATCTGCAATGGCATATGAACCATTTCTCAGATGAGTGGGTTTTAAATCAGTAATAAAAAACAAAAACAACCTGAAATCAGTGCTACAACTTAGGGAATGTTCAAATGTTACTTGGTGGTGTGAATTGGACAAAAATAGAGAATAGAATAAAAATATGGGTTGATCAAGTAAATATAATTGTGTCTTGTTTTGCTGAAAATGTTAAAAGAGCATGAGAAATGTATGTTTGCTAACAGCAAATGAGAATGACATTTCTAAGCATTGGGTTTTGGCTGGGGTTCTTTGAAACCAGGTAGACATGTCTTATGAAACTAGTAATTAACTTTAATGGACATTGATAACACCCAGTCTGAGCACTTTGAAACCAGGTAGACATGTCTTATGAAACGTTAATGGTAATATATAAACTTCCACAGCCAAAATTGAGAAACAGACATTGCATTGATTTTCTTGGCATAGGTCTATGAGTGTTTGTCATTGGTTATCTTAGGGTAGTTCTAGGGCAGTTTGTCATTGGTTATCTTAGGGTAGGTCTAGGGCAGTTTGTCACTGGTTATCTTAGGGTAGGTCTAGGGCAGTTTGTCATTGGTTATCTTAGGGTAGGTCTAACAGTGTTTGTCATAGAGCCAACAACATACAGCTGTGGGGAAGTTTCCCAATCCACTACTGGATGGGGTACAAATAGGATGCACATACTGTACGTGTGGGCTATAGAGTGATGTGTGTTTGCTGCAGCACTCATGTGGGTTTTGAGGCTTCATCCGAATGATTAATATGATTCAATGGATTCCATCCAGAACAATGTAAATATTAAGACTGCACTTTTAATCACTGGAACACAAGCATGATTCTTGTTTGAAGTGGGGGTTTATAAATGATTATTTAATCCAGATGCATCCAATTAGAATGGACCCAACCCACATTTCCAAAACTGCTTCACTCACTGAGATTGGCTTCAGCACAAGTGTTGCTATGATGCTCTATCTAGCTAAACCCAGTACACACACACAAACACACACACACAGACATATTGGCAGAGAAACTGACTAGGCACCAATACATAACATTTTAGTGGTTCTCAATTGGAGAATGTGAGGGCTAGTCAATGGCATCTGTGCCTTTGTCATCCAGAAACTGCCTACACACTCTGGCCGCATGAGGCCGGGCATTGCCCTGCACCAGGAAGAACCCAGGACCCACTGCACCAGCTTAAGGACTGACGATGGGTCTGAGGATTTCATCCCGGTGCCTAACAGCAGTCAGGATACCGTTGGCTAGCACATGGAGGTCTGTGCGACCCAGAACATCACTGACCGGTCATGCTGGATGATGTTTGAGGCAGCATAACGTTCACCACGGCATTGCCAGACTCTTTCACGTCTGCCACATGCTCAGTGTGAACCAGCTCTCATCTTTGAAGAGAATGGGGCACCAATGGTGCTGCACGGTGCTGGGCTGCAAGCACAGTTCTCACCAGAGGACGTCGGGCCCTCATGCCACCCTAATGGAGTCAGTTTGGTCAGAAACATGAACACCAGTAGCCAGCTGGAGATCATTTTGTAGGGCTCTGGCAGAGCTCCCCCTGTTCCTCCTCGCAAAAAGGAGCAGATGCCGGTCCTGCTGCTGGGCTGATGACCTTCTATGGCCCTGTCCAGCTCTCCTCAAATAACGTCCCGTCTCCTGGTATCTCCTCCATGCTCTTGAGACTGTACTTGGAGACACGATGGCACGTATGGATGTGCAATCCTGGAGGAGCTGTGCAATCTGAATGGGCTGCAGGTATCACCTCATGGTACCAGTAGTGACAAGGACACTAGCAAAGTGGAAACCTAGAGAAGAATCACTCAGGAAGGATAAGGAGAAACAATTGTCTTTGCCCACCCCCTGCAAAACCATTCCCTTTTGGGGGCTTGTCCTGCTGTTGCCTCTCCAGTGCACCTGTTGTCACTTTCATTTGCACCAAAACAGGTGACACTGATTCACAATCACTTATGCTTCCTAACTGGACAGAATGATATCCCTGAAGTTTAACTGACTTTCGTTATGTTGTGATGATTACGTGTTCCCTTAATTTTTTGAGCAGTGTGTTCAGTATTCACGTGTATGATCCAACCAGACACACATAGAGTACACTACCTATCAGGACTATGTGGGAGTCTATTTACACAAACACACAGTCATGGAATTTCTTAAACCAATGTACATTTTAGTATTGTCTGCTTTTCTATTTCCTTGTATGTAACTCTGGTCTTTATTTGTGACCTCTGACCATCTGTTTATCTACCTAAACCAATAAGGGTATCTGTCCTTGGTTCTTCAGGAATGTGGCAGACTGTCTTTTATGATGATCCCCTAGCCCCTTTGGGGGATGTGGAGGTTATTTGTGTAACACCCAGGACAGGATAGATGATGGGATAAAGGAAAATTTTGTCTTTAGAGAATGAACGAGCAGTTTTACCACACTCCTTTTACCTGTATAAATACTGTAACTGTTAGGTTTTCCTATTCTGTAAGCTTTTGATGTGTCCCTCCTTGCAAGTAATTAAACCGCGAATTGTGCCAAGATCATTTTGTCTCTGTACTTACTTCCATTGAGGGTTCTTATTAACAATACTACCATAACAACACAGACAGACAAACACACACACACACACACACACAGAATGACATGGTAGGTCTGACAGGTAGGTCAACAATTTATGAAGAATGAACTCAGAGAAGTCCATTAAAAATAAATCACCTATGAAGGCTGATTCCCCTATGAGGGCTGATTCCCCTATAAGGGCTGACCCACTTATGAGCGCTGATTCACCTATGATGGATGAAAACCCTATGAGGGCTGATTCACCTTTGAGGGCAGACTCACCTTTTAGGGCTGATCAACTTATGAGGGCAGATTCACCTATGTGGACTGATTCGCTAATTATCTCACAAGCCCCCTTTTAGTGTTTACATTTACAGCAAAACAGAATGTGAGTTTGTGACATCAGGATGTATCCATGCAGCAAAAAATGCTTTTGAAATCAGGATTGTTCTATGATGCTAGTATATTTGACCACCTGTGCTGTGCTCTGGAAAAAATGTAAAGACCATTGCTCCTTTTTCTTTCCTTGCCAAAAAAGATTTTGAGTGATGAACCGAAAGGTTAAAATTAAGAGACCACTTGAAATCTTCTGTTCCCCACTCAAAACTTTCCTTTTCAACTTTTTGGAAAGGAAAGAAAAAGGCCAAGTGGACTCTTAATTTTTTCCGGAGCTGTATTTTTATGTTAGCTCTTGTTGTAAAGAAGCAAGCAAGCAAGTTTATTTATATAGGACAATTCATACATCAAAGCAATTCACTGTGCTTTACAAAGAAAAATATATGAAAGTACCATTCAGAGATTTATAAACTAAAAGCACCACATTCTATTCTGTAACTGACAGGAAGCCAATGCAACGATTTGAGAACTGGAGTGATGTGCTCTGTTCTCTTGGTCTTGGTTAACATTCCAGCAGCAGCATTCTGAATGAGCTGCAGTTGTTTTACAGTTTTTCGGGAGTCCAGTTAAGAGGCCATTAAAGAAGTCAACCCTACTGGAGATAAAAGCATGGATGAGCTTCTCTTGGTGTTTTTGGGACACCAAGCCTTTGATTCTGGCTATATTTTTAGATGATAGAATGCTGTTTTGTTGACTGCTTTGACATGACTTAAATGTGAGGTCTGAATCTATCAAAACACCAAGATTACGCACTTGATCCCTGGTTTTAAGGGCCCGAGAATCCAGCTCTTTACTAATAGTTGTTCTTTTATTTTTGTTGCCAAACACAATGATATCAGTTTTATCTTGGTTTAATTGTAGACAATTTTGGTTCAACCAGGTATTTATGTGCTCTATACAGTGACACAGAGAGTCTATTGAGATGTTGTCATATGGTTTGAGAGCCATATATATGAGTATCATCAGCATAGCTGTGATACTGTGGTTCCGCCGGCGTAGACCCGCTTCCGCGCTCAACCACTCATGAACGCACCCCTAGCTCCACCACTCATGAACGCACCCCTAGCTCCACCACTCATGAACGCACCCCTAGCTCCACCACTCATGAACGCACCCCTAGCTCCACCACTCATGAACGCACCCCTAGCTCCACCACTCATGAACGCACCCCTAGCCCACCACTCATGAACGCACCCCTAGCTCCACGTCACATGAACGCACCCCAGTCATCAGATCCCAATCACCCTCATTCTGAGCACCTGTGTCTCCACCTGTGTCTGGTTTATGTCCCTATGTAGTTTGGTTCAGTTCTCCCTGCCCTTTGTGAGGTATTGTTTGTCACTTCGTCATTCATACTGAGCCTTCTGTTTTCACCGTCGCCTAGTGTTATTCTGATATTGATTCTCGTGTTTTGACCATCGCCTGATCTGCTCCTCGACTTCGTCTCTAGCCCTGTGATTTTGTATTGTTTCGTATCTCGTGATTCTGACCCTAGCCTGTACGACCGTCCTTCGCCTTACCCTACTGGAAGTTCGTCTCCGTTATAAACCGCCTGCTCCGCGATTGGAACCAGCCTCTCTCCCTCTCCCTTTCCCCATTCATTACATCTACCCAATTTTCCAGCCTATCTTTAAGTGTTCTATGATCTATAGTGTCAAATGCTGCACTGAGAACTTATTTTATCAAAATCAGTATTCAGCCGTTTATCATTTAAAACTTTAATCAGGGCTGTTTCAGTACTGTGGTGAGGTCGGAAACCTGACTGAAATTTGTCTAAGACACTCAAGCTGTCTCAGAACACTTTGTAATCCCTCCTTATTTTCCACTTATAACTAATGCAAAATGAACTGTACTAAATACTAAGCAACAAGAAAATGTCTGTTTTGCTGGAGTGCATAGTAATGTATGGGCAATTACTATATTAATTACATAAAATCAAGTTAATTTTGCCAGGCTGCGAAAGCGGAGCTGGCTAAGAAGAGCGAATGTCTCTTACTGAGTGAGTGACTATCTGACTGAGTGACTGACTGACTACCCCTTGTTAAATAGTGGTTAGAGAGGCGGACTCGTGAACTATAACTGTATGCGGTTATATTGCGATTGTTTCTGGCATGGAATAGTTCATCTTCAGTCTCTCTTGAAATTGCTCAATTCTTATGATTATTCCTAGGAAGTTAGTAGATACTAGTTAGCTGTTAGAATGGCCTTTGGCAAAAGCAATGCAGTTCATAGATGCTATTTGTGGTGAAAGTAAACTTAATAAGATATGTTAGTCAGTTTAACACAATCTTCAATGGAATCTAGTGACTGATGTAATATGAAATGCTGTCACGTAGTGGTTAAAGACAGTGCCTCTCATGTGGAAGAACTAAGTTTGAATCTACTGAGAGCAATGACATTTATTAATTCTTTCTGGTAGATTCCACCATTCTCTCGTGTTTTCATTTGATGAAAAAGTTAATTATCGTCGCCTTTATTGATAGTTATTGTATAAATGTCATTCACAAATGAAAGACAAAAGTATGTTGTTTTGCCATGAAAGAAACAATTGTTATTATGCCATGAAATGAAATCGCTTTGGCAGACTCGCTAGCAATTGTTCAATTCTTATGACTATTCCAGTAAGTTAGTAGATACCAGTAAAACGTATTACTGGCTAATACGCTGTTAAAACGACCTTTGGCAAAAGCAATACAGTTCATAGACGCAATTTGTGGTGGAAGTAAACTTAATAAGAAATGTTAGTCAGTTTAACGCAATCTACAATGGAATCTAGTGACTGCTGAAATATGTAATGCCGTCACGTAGTGGTTAAAGACAGTACCGCTCATGTGGAAGAACTAAGTTCGAATCTACTGAGAGAAATGACATTTATTATTTCTGGTAGATTCCACGATTTTCTCGTCTTTTCACTTGATGAAAAAGTTAGTTATCGTCACCTTTATTGACTGTTATTGAATAAATGTCATTCACAAATGAAAGACAAAAGTATGTTGTTTTGCCATGAAAGAAACAATTGTTATTATGCCATGAAATGAAATAGCTTTGGCAGGCTCACTAGCAATAGGCTCTGTGCACAAGCGTATGGACGAAGTTCCACTTTAGCCAGGTGTCGGCATATCAGTTTCCGGTTTACTTAGAGGCGATCACCCGCGTCGCCCAAAATTTCAGGTTTTTGGTAGATGTCTCCAAGACCTGCCTAAAATAAGCATTAGTGATGTCCATCGAATTGTTGATGCCTGGTCTCCTGCTCCAACAAGCAAGCGGAACAAGGAATTCAAACTCTACGTATCGAGTTATCTGCACAACTACGAGGGTAAGTAGTTTACTGTGGTGTGGCGGCCGGCTATCGGCTAAGCTAGTTAGCGATGTGTTCCTTTTTAGTGTAGTATTAGGCAGGACAATAGAACACATAAAAATTCACCTTAACCTCAAAAATGGCAAAAGAACGCTGGCTGAGCTGGAACGCTACCGCATCCCCATAGCAAGTGAATTGAAACAAACCTTCATTCAGCCTCTTCTAACCTGAATTAAGCTTAAAATTCCATAGCCGCAAAAAAGCACCAAGACAGGTCTCCTCTTTTATTTTACTACTGTAACCTCATTTCACAACGAAACTGAAAAATAACAACTGGCATAGGAAGTAAACATTTGGTCATATACGATCTTAATTGCGCTTAAACCTGCGTTACGTGGAAGTATATAAAAAATCGCCTTTTCTGACTATTTCTAGTCTAGCGTTTGAAGTAATTGAATGGCGCAAGCCATATTTTATTAAAAAGAGGACATTCTCCTGATTAAAATGATGCTCCACTTGTACCTTGAAACTTAAATGAGTCACGTACATTTTTACATTTTTTTCCGTACAACAGCATCACTCATCTTGTTGTGAGTTTAGGTGTTTACTAATGCTGATGAGTATTAATAAGTAAACCGGAAACTGCAATGCCGACTTCTAGACAAAAGCAGAAGTTCCTCACTACGCTGGTGCACAGAGTCTATTGCTAAATTCTTATGACTATTCCAGTAAGTTAGTAGATACCAGTTTTAAGCTTGTTCTTTCACATTAATAAAACTGTTTCATAAAATGTCAATTGAATTACATGAAATTACTAGATTATGGGATAAAGCCTTAATTACAGGGTAAATAGCACCCTGAAGTTTGTGGAATTGAGTTTTAAGCTGTTGTCAACATTGCTTGATCTGATAATTTGATAAAATGTTTTCTGTACTTGTCCAACATCTGCCTTTCTGTTTTAGGGAGGACAAGAGAAACCTGCTCACATGGAGGGGACACCAGGCCTCCTGGCCATATTCACCATAGCAGCATGTTTTTTGGTCAGTGGAGCACAAATAACAGGTATGTGTTACTATCTTCAGTCCAAAATGGAGACCCCTAAGAAACACTGGAGAAATACAGCAAAAAGACAAAATGTTGACCTGGGGGTCGAGGCTGTTGAGCACTTGTCTATATAGAAACATCTCTTTGATAATGGATGTTTTAAAGGTACGTGTCTACCTCAGGAACCTCACCGCTGCTATCCCTGCATTTCAGTTGCACATACCCCTTGTACATTCGGTTTGCCTCTTTGCACATTTAGAATAGCCATTGTGCCTGCATTTCTACAGTTGTTACTCATGCATGTCTACCTCGGGTAGATCCTCTGCATCTCAGGTGCTCATGCTACCTTAATACATCACTCCTTCATTTGCCTTGTTTGCACATTTTGAATGCTATTTTGAAATGGCCATTTGTACCCGAACAACTATTATCCAACTTGTAACATACACTCTACCTAATACTAAAATGTCTGCCCTCCTCTATATGCCTTATTGCACATTTGGTTTTGCTATTTGTACTGCATTTGCCTCCATTGCACATCTGCACATTCCACTGGTAATATACAGATACTTAATACTTGAAAATACTTGTAAATCTTCTGCCCTCCTCTATTTGCACTTCTGGTTAGATGCTAACTGTACTGTACTTGTACTGTTCAATGACAAAGCGCTTTAGAAATAGTATTTCATTAATTAATTTACTTTTTGAGTGACAGATTAGCCGCTTTATTGCTTGTGTGAAAAAATTGCTTCAGACAAGTGTGAATAATTGAATTGCCTAGCAATAGTTTTCTTCTTCTATCAGTCTGCACAGAGGAGGCGGTGGCTGACATCGTCTTCCTGGTGGACGGCTCATGGAGCATCGGTACAGAGAACTTCCAGTGGATTCGACAGTTCCTGTTCACTCTGGTCAACAGCTTCGATGTGTCCCCTGACCTGGTGCGCATTGGCCTGGTCCAGTACAGCACAAGGCCACGCACAGAGTTCCTCTTCAACACCTTCCAGGACAAAAAAGACATCCTGGACTACATCATCAACCTGCCTTACAAGGGGGGCGGCACCATGACAGGCGAGGGCCTGGACTTTCTGCTGAAAGAGCTCTTTGTCGACCAAGCAGGGAGCCGGATCAAGAACAACGTAACACAAATCGCTGTGGTGATCACCGACGGCCAATCACAAGACAACGTAGCGCCGCATGCCCTTGAGCTCCAGAGGCGGGGCATCACGCTGTATGCCATTGGCATCAAGGACGCAGATGAGGAGCAGTTAAAAGAGATCGCCACTAAACCTCACAACCAGCATGTGTACAGGGTATCTGACTTTGCAGCGCTGCAGGGCATCTCCCAGAGCATTGTCCAAGTTCTGTGTAGCACCGTAGAGGAGGCGAAGAGACAGGTCTCTCAAGTGGGCCAAGGTACCACATGATGATACCATCGCATTGTTGCCATTAAATAAAATATTGTTCACAATTTAATTAGAAGTTATATTCATAATTCACAACACTAATAGATTGTCTTCTTTTCATTCATTTACAGACTGCAGCAGAGCCAAAGTGGCTGACATTGTGTTCCTAGTGGATGGCTCTGGCAGCATCGGCCCGACAGATTTCCAGGAGGTTCGGATGTTTCTCCACAACTTCATTGAGGGCCTGGATATCGGTTCAAAAAAGGTTCGCGTTGGACTGGCCCAGTTTAGTGACCAGCCTAAGTTGGAATTCCTGTTGGCGGATAATACAGAAAAAAGTTCCTTACTGGAGAAAGTGGATCAGCTTGAACAGCTGAAAGGAGGCACAGCCACTGGCACAGCTATTAGATTCCTTCAGAGAGAGTTTTTCAACCCGGCTGCAGGAAGCCGTTCTGGTCAGAGGGTGCCCCAGATTGCTGTGGTACTCACAGATGGGGATTCTGTGGACGATGTAGTGGAGCCAGCCAAGGAACTAAGGCATCATGGGGTCATTGTCTATGCTATTGGAGTGGGGAATATTAACAAAACCCAATTGCAAGCTATTGCTAACAGGCCCAGTAAGCATTTCCTACATACCATCAATAATTTCCAGGCACTACAGGCAATTTCTCAGGGTCTGCTAAAGACAGTGTGTGTCTCCATGGTGAACCAGAGGATGGGTAAGGGACTTTTTTATACATTAGGAACATAGTATGTTGTAACAATTGTAACGATTTGTGAATGTTAGAATTCCAATGCATCTAATCTAAGTCACAAATACTATTTTTAACCAAAGCATTCATCCTTGAAAGATGTATTTTACTGCACAAAGGCAAATTATCATCAATATGACCACTTCTAAGATAATAAGTAAATATGATTTACATGTTGAAAACAAGCTTTTCTTTGTTTGAAAATATCTGTAGCTCTTGGTCAAAAGTTTGCCGACATCATCTTCCTGGTGGACAGCAACATGAGACCGATAGAATTCCAGCAGGTCCGAATCCTTCTGCAGCGATTGGTCAACCAACTGAACCCGAGCCGAGACACCCATCGCCTTGGGCTGGCCCAGTTTTCCCAGGACACCGAAGTAGAGTTCCTGCTGAACGCCCTCACCACCAAGAACGACTATGTGGCGGCTCTCAAGAAATTCAAGCTGCGACCCAGCGGGGATCGTCACCTGGGAGATGCCCTGACACATGCCCATGGAGAGTTCTTCTCCACTTCGTCTGGTGGTCGTGCTGAAAAAGGCTACCGGCAGTTTCTGGTCACAGTGACAGGAGGGGATTCAGTTGATAGCTTCCGGAGAGTGGCACGTAAAATCCGACATGATGGGGTGACCATTGTTTCCATCGGGCTGGGTACATCTACTCTTCCAAAGCTGCAGGCGTTGGCTACCAAGTCATACGTATACCAGAATACAGCCATTGCACCAGCACTGAAGGTTCTCTTTGATAGTGAAGAGAAGGCCAATGTGACTGAGGGTGAGATCATTTCAGACTCGTTCTGTTGAATCAAGTGAATATCTGATTCCCAATTATTACTTTCATGTAGTGGTTTAAACGAAATCAGCACACACTTACCAAATGTTTTGTATACAGCTCCGGAAAAAATGAAGAGACCACTGCACCTTTTTCTTTCCTTTCCAAAAAGGTCAAAAAATAAGGTTTTGAGTGAAGAACTGAAGGGTTAAAATTAAGAGACTATTGCAAATGAAACACTGTTCCTCACTCAAAACTTTCCTTTACAACTTTTTTGGAAAGGAAACTTTTTTGGTCTCTTAGTTTTTCTTCCAGAGCTGTATATTATATTGTTTCACTATATATTATTCACACACACACACACACACACACACACACACACACACACAGGGGAGAACAAGTATTTGATACACTGCCGATTTTGCAGGTTTTCCCCACTTACAAAGCATGTAGAGGTTTTGTAATTTTTATCATAGGTACTCATCAACTGTGAGTGACGGAATCTAAATCCAGAAAATCACATTGTATGAGTTTTAAGTAATTAATTTGCATTTTATTGCATGACAAAAGTATTTTACGATTAGGTCCAGTTGGTCGGCAGGGAGTGGGGCTGGAAGACTGGAAGTTTTTGTGCTGATCCAAATGTGCTGCAGTGAAGTAGACAGCCAGGCAAGTGTGAGTGACAATCCAGGTGAGTAACTCAAGACAGAGGAACAGGCGGCAGATTAGCGACAGGCAAAGGGAAAAAAACAGCAAAAGACTTTCCAAAACTAGAAGGTTGATACGAGAGCTGGTTATACTAACGATCTGGCAGGGAATGGATGTCTGTTCGCGGCTTATATGGTGCAGGGAATGGTAATCAGTACCGGGTGTGCAGATCGCAGCAGGTGTAAGTGGTTGGAGACTCAGCCGAGATGTGTTCAGGAAAACTCAGGAAAAACAAACTTCAGGTTAGAGCAAAAACAAAACACTGGCAAAACAGGCTCAAGATGTTGGATTCACGACAACTCCTTAGTTGCCCTGGCTGTGTGTTTCGGGTCGTCTTCAATGCTCTTACTGAGGGAAGGAGGTTGTTGGCCAAGATCTCGCAATACATGGCCCCATCCATCCTCCCCTCAATACGTTGCAGTCGTCCTGTCCCCTTTGCAGAAAAGCATCCCCAAAGAATGATGTTTCCACCTCCATCCTTCACGGTTGGGATGGTGTTCTTGGGGTTGTACTCATCCTTCTTCTTCCTCCAAACACGGCGAGTGGAGTTTTGACAAAAAAGCTCTATTTTTGTCTCGTCAGACCACATGACCTTCTCCAATTCCTCTTCTGGATCATCCAGATGGTCATTGGCAAACTTCAGATGGGCCTGGACATGCGCTGGCTTGAGCAGGGGGACCTTGTGTGCGCTGCAGGATTTTAATCCATGACGGCGTAGTGTGTTACTAATGGTTATCTTCGAGACTGTGGTCCCAGCTCTCTTCAGATCATTGACCAGGTCCTGTCGTGTAGTTCTGGGCTGATCCCTCACCTTCCTCATGTTCATTGATGTATGGAGCCCCAGACTTAGGGAGATTGAACGTCACCTTGAACTTCTTCCATTTTCTAATAATTGCGCCAACTGTTGATGCCTTCTCACCAAGCTGCTTGTCTATTGTCCTGTAGCCCATCCCAGCCTTGTGCAGGTCTACAATTTTATCCCTGATGTCCTTACACAGCTCTCTGGTCTTGGCCATTGTGGAGAGGTTGGAATCTGTTTGATTGAGTGTGTGGACAGGTGTCTTTTATACAGGTAACCAGTTCAATCAGGTGGAGTTAATACAGGTAATGAGTGGAGAACAGGAGGGCTTCTTAAAGAAAAACTAACAGGTCTGTGAGAGCTGGAATTCTTACTGGTTGGTAGGTGATCAAATACTTATTTCATGCAATAAAATGCAAATGAATTCAAATTCAAAGTCATACAATATGATTTTCTGGATTTTTGTTTTAGTGTACCTATGATAAATTACAGACCTCTACATGCTTTGTAAGTAGGAAAACCTGTAAAATCGTCAGTGTATCAAATACTTGTTCTCCCCAATGTATATATACCATGTCAGAAATGAAGTTGCGTTGTATTATTTGTAGTTTGAATCCCAATATTATACTCAGTCAACATCATCTCAATATACTCTTTAGAAGTTATACTCTGGGGCAACATTTACATTTCCTTTTAAGTATAGAAATTGTAATTTTGAACAAACTTAAACTTTAATTTCAACCTATTTAAATCTATAGTCATGTGTGTGAGGAGTATTCTTTTGCTTTAAACTAGATTTGTTTAGGAAAAACATTCTGTGAGAAACTGACTCAGCCCATTGCAGCAATATAATGGATAATGTCTCATTATATATCCTCTTAAGGGATAACCCATTGCTGTTGACTAACAATTTCCTCTCTATTGCAGTTTGCAGTGATGCTTCAGTGGCAGACATTGTGTTCATAGTTGATGAATCTGGTAGCATTGGAAACGAAAACTTCCAGCTGGTTCGTGGGTTCATCCACAAGATCGTGGAGGGGCTGAATGTGGGTTTGAACAGTGTGAGGGTGGGCATTGTCCTCTACAGCAATAAGGCTTCAGCTGAGGTTTTCCTAAACGACTTCCTAGAAAAAAGTAACATTCTTTCGTACATCAAGCTACTGCCCTATCGTGGTGGTGGCACAAACACTGGCGAGGCCCTAGACTTTGCCAGAAAGAACATGTATAATAAGAACCAGGGAAGCCGGAAACAAGAGGGTGTGCAGCAGGTGGCGATAGTCATTACTGATGGAGAATCGCAGGACAACGTTACTTCTCGTGCCGCTGCCCTGCGCAGATCTGGCGTCACTGTATATGCAGTGGGGATCAAGGATGCTGACGAGAAAGAGTTGACACAGATTGCTTCATATCCCGCCACAAAGCATGTATTGAAAGTGGACAACTTTGCCGATCTCAAGACCCTGGAAATGAGGCTGAAGAAGAGTTTGTGCTACAACATCCTACAAAGTTCTGTCAAATCGATGGCTAGAACATTCACTGCAACGAAAAGTGAGATTTAATTAACTATTCTTGTTTAGTTTGTTCGAGAAATGTTTATTAATATGTATAGTTGTTTATGAGATTATACCAGTTTATTTCTTTCTCTTTTAATTCTAGGTTGTGTAGAGACAGATGAAGCTGAACTCTTCTTCCTGATTGACCATTCAGGCAGTATTGAATATCGAGACTTTGATGAGATGAAGAATTTTATTAATGAATTTGTACGCACGTTTCGCATCGGGCCGCAGCATGTCCGTGTGGGTCTGGTAAAGTTCAGTGATTCACCAACTCTTGAGTTTGACTTGACAGCCTATCCTGACCACGCTTCAGTGGTAAAGGCTGTGAATGGTGTTACTCAAATTGGAGGTGGGACACGGATTGGAGAAGCTCTGAAATATATGGGCCCCCGTTTTCTTAATGCAGAGGCCACCCGTGGTCACAAGGTCCGTGAGTTCCTCATTCTAATAACAGATGGGAAATCTCAAGACCAAGTGCGGAATCAAGCAAAAATGCTGAGAGATCAGAACGTCATTATATATGCCATTGGAGTGAAAGATGCTGATGATCAACAGCTGCTGGAGATTGCTGGTAGCAAAGAGAAAATGTTCACTGTCAACAACTTTGACGCTCTGAAATCAATCAAGAATGAAATCATCACTGATATCTGCTCTGAAGATAGTAAGGCCATTGTTTTTTTGCATTTTGCATCTAACTTATTTTCTGAATTTTGTAACTAAATGAAACAATTGTCTCTGACCAGGAATGTATTATAAGCATATACAATTGCAAGTTAAAACAATATCAATGATTATGTTTGTTCTCTTTTTAGTTTGCAAGGACATGAAGGGGGATGTCCTCTTCTTGATCGACAGCTCAGGGAGTATTAGCAACGAAGACTTTAATAAGATGAAGTTGTTCATGCAGTCCATCATCAATAAGTCAGCAATTGGCCTGAATGAAGTGCAAGTGGGTGTCATACAGTTTAGCGACGTTCCACAGCTGATCTTCCCTTTAAACGAGCATGAGAGGAAAGCAGACATGGTGCAACATGTAGAAACAATGGAACAGTTGGGAGGGGGAACACTCACTGGCAAAGCCTTGTCCTTCACCTCAGAGTACTTTGACCCGCATAGAGGAGGACGGACTGACGTAAAACAGTTGCTGATTGTCGTAACTGATGGTGAGGCACAAGATCAGGTATTGGCTCCTGCCAGAGATCTTCAACGCAAGGGTGTGAATGTCTATGCCATTGGAGTGGGCAATGCCAAATATCAAGACTTGGTAGAGATCAGTGGTAATAGGGAGAGGGTCTTCTCCGAGGTGGACTTTGATGCACTCAAGGCTTTGGAAAGCCAGTTGGTTTTGGCAGTTTGTGATGTTGACAAAGGTGAGTTGCATATTTGGAAAGAAATAAGATTACTTAAAGAAGTAACACGTTCTTTGATTTTGATATTAATATCTTCCTCTCTTCCATCAGACTGTGTGAGGACAGAGGTTGCAGACATTATTTTCTTGGTGGATGGCTCAACCAGCATCTCCACAGAGAATTTTAAAATCATGCAAAACTTCATGATGGCCCTGGTCAATGAAACCACTGTTGGGGAAAAGCAGACTCGCTTTGGCCTGATTGTCTTCTCCAACACGCCTAAATCTGTATTTACACTCAGTCAGTATAAATCTAGGAGAGAAGTAAATACTGCCATATCCGAACTTGTAGCGCCCGGTGGAGACACCTACACTGGGGAGGCTCTCAAGTATTCCTTGGATTATTTTGGTAAAAACTATGGTGGGCGAAAAGCCCTTAGAGTGCCCCAGTGGCTCATGGTGATCACAGATGGCGAAGCTACTGATCCGGAAAACCTAAGACAGCCAGCCGAAAAGCTACGGGAAGACGGAATATTAGTTTTCAGCGTTGGAGTGGTAGGAGCAAACAAAGAAGAGCTTGAGATCATGGCAGGGGACCCAGCAAGGGTTTTCTTTGTAAATACATTTCATGAACTGGAAACACTGCACAAAAATATTTCCTTTGAATTCTGCAGCCACACTAAACCAGGTAAGGTGGAATTGAATTGTACACATTATAGCTGAGAGCACATTACCTTGTAACACAAGCATATTGATTCATCTTACCTCTTCTCATCTCATCAGTCTGTAACCAAAAACACGGGGATTTGGTCCTGTTGATCGACAGCTCAGAGAACATCAGCCCTACTGACTTTATTGTCCTGAAGCAGTTTGCCTCAGACCTTGTTTCCAGCTTCACAGTTGCAGAGCAGTCCTTCCGAGTCGGAGTGGCCCAGTTCAGCAGTGATACCGAAGCAGAGTTCTACTTGAATCAGTATTACACAGAGGAAGAGATCGTCAAACACATAAAGAATATGAGGCAACTTGGTCGGGAGACACACATGGGACAGGGCCTGGACTATGTCCGTTATGAGTTCTTCCGAACAGATAGAGGGAGTCGTATGAATGACAAGGTCCCCCAGAACTTGGTTTTAATAACAACCGGACCTCCAAATGGAGTTGACTTGCATGCAGCAGGAGAGCTCCTTGACATGAAAGTTGCTGTGTATGCTATCGGAATAGGAAAAGGTGACAACCCTATTAAGCTCCGGCAAATCACTCGTCATGAAGGAAGGGTCTTCTCTGTGCTTAACTTTGCCAGCCTGGAAGCTAACAGAAGGAAAGTGGTCGATGCAATTTGCTCCAGTTCTATAATACCTAACCCACAAAGTAAGTTCACAGCACACTTGTGTAATTTTCCCGTCCTCTGTTCATCTCTTTTCTCTCTGTCACTTGTGTCTCAGTGTAAAACACTCATCTTAGAATGCCTGTTAGTATTTGGAAAGAGGCTAGTCCACATTGTCTCCCTTATTAAACCTGACCAATTTGACTTTTTGATTTGTGACATTAATAATGAGAGTGTGTCTGTGTCTATAGGCTGCACCATAGACATCGCCATGGGTTTCGATATTACTCACAGGACCACTAGCAGAAGGCTCTTCGATGGTCAAGCCCAGTTGCAGGCCTTCCTGCCACAGATTATCCGCCATGTGTCCAGTCTTAAGGGCCTGTGCTGCGTCGCCGACAGTGGACCCATTGAAACTAATATTGGCTTCCGCGTGGTGGAGCAGGATGGAACAGTTGTCTCTGACTACAATTTTGAGAAGTATGATGAAAAGATTTTGGAGAAGGTTATGGCGCTTGAGACCGCCCAGAAGACCTACTTTAACTCCTTCCTCCTGCGCTCCTTCCGTGAAAAGTTCCAGAGGTCAAATGCTGGAGTGAAGGTGAGCCCAAATACAACGTCTGCTGTCTGGTTGATCCCTGGTTCCAACAATGTTGCTTATCTAACATCTGTTAAAGGTTATAATATATTTAATAAGAATATTACAACTGATTTGTCATGTAGGTGCTGGTAATCTTCTCAGACGGACTTGATGATGATGTGATGAAACTAAAGCTAGAAGCAGAACATCTTCGTACTAGTGGTAAAAGAACCAAGGGGAACTTAAAGATGGTGTCCATTTTAAGAACATGTGTTTTGGAAATCTGAACAAAATTGGTTTTGTCTCTGTTTTTCATGTCACACTTCAGGAAAAGGTGTCAATGCCCTGTTTACAGTCGCCTTAGAAGGGGTCCAAAATGCCAACCTTCTTCAAATGGTGGAGTTTGGAAGAGGATTCGGATACAAACAGCAGCTCAACATCGGCATGCATGATGTGAACAACTACATTTTGACACAAATAGTAGGTCCTTTATCAGAATAAAACCCTCAATTTTAGTTGTCTCCCAGTGTTTTAGTAGTAATGTTAGTCACTTAAACTGGCTAATACTCGTAGTCCTTTATGTATTCACATTTTCCACATTAATTCTCTATCAAATAATATTGACAGTAGTTTTTCAGTTTGGCTATAGAACATAGACTACCACAATCAATCAATCAATCAATCAAAATGTATTTATAAAGCGCTTTTTACAACAGCAGTTGTCACAAAGTGCTTTACAGAGACACCCGGCCTTAAACCCCAAGGAGCAAACAACAGTAGTGTTGAATTTCAGTGGCTAGGAAAAACTCCCTAAGAAGGTCGAATTTTAGGAAGAAACCTAGAGAGGACCCAGGCTCAGAGGGGTGACCAGTCCTCTTCTGGCTGTGCCGGGTGAGATATTAAGAGTCCAATTGGAATAATAAATACATTTCTCTGTGCTAAATCCAGAGTATATTTGATTTTAGACTAGGTCAGAAGTATGACCAGGTGGACAAGGACAGGAACAGCAACGGTCCCCCCAAACCAAGTAATCCGCAGGTGTGGACCAGGACCTCATCTCCTTCTAAATTTTAAAATTGGAGGAAACTGAGAAAAGTTAGTAGTACATCCCTCATGTCCCCCAGCACAATAATATAGCAGCGTAACACCTTGGAAACTGAGACGGGGGGTCCGGTGACACTGTGGTCCTACCCGGGGGAGGCCCCGGACGGGGCCCAACAGGCAGGAAATCAATCCAACCACATTGCCAGGCATCAACCAAAGGGACACCCACCAACCGCAACCCACCAACAATCTTCCTTCACTTGTCTCCCACTCTCATTTTTCTCCTCTCTTCCTGAACCCTTTCTCTCTCTATCTCTCTCTCCTTTCCACTAGGACACAGTGGCTGAGAGGGAGTGCTGCAATGTAATGTGTAAGTGCACAGGACATGAGGGTATCCGTGGCCCCAGAGGGCCCCCAGGCACAAAGGTGAGTCCCTCTGTCCCCTCCATAAAACAATACAGTGTATCATATATAAGATGTGTCAGAATAAGCAAACACCTTTGATGTACTTTAAATAAGAAGTGAATGTATGTTTCTTTTTTGCCCGTTCCACTTTATTAATTAGCTTTTTGTCTCCTAACAGGGACAGCCTGGACTAAAAGGACACCCTGGATTCCCAGGCGAGGAGGGAGGAATTGTAAGAGTTTTTTTTTCATTAGAGTGGTATTTAGACATTGTTTTATTTTTATCCCATGACCCTGGTCCTTTTTGCCTTCCCTCAGGGTGAAAGAGGTCCACTAGGTCCCACTGGTCCACAGGGACTACAGGGATGTCCTGGGATGAGAGGAGTCAAGGTGAGCACATAGATTTATTGACAAACCAATTACACATTTTAATTTACATTTGGGTTTAGTAGGTTTCCAGCTGGATGTCGTCCTGCCATCTACTTTAAGCTCACATGTGGGCTGCAAAAATTCTATTGCTTTCCCAGAATTCACTTTTCCCAGAATTCACTTTCTCTGAGTTCTGACGGAAAACACCATGTTTCAGTTTAAACATTTATTAGATATACATGTCTTGGTCTTAGGTTCAACTCCTCTGGGGTTACTCACTGCCATCACATGATCGTGTACATAATTCTACTAATAACGATATCAACACCATAATACCATTAATAGCAATCCCCATTGTCAATGAGCAAGGACCGCATTACCGATCCCCCCCATGAAAAGGAAACAGAACCAAAGAGGTGGAGACAGGTGGTAGGTGGGTTCACACCCGCATGCTAGTAAAACCAGCACACATCAGACTGAGTAACATGATGATTAAATAGTCAATATACTTTCATCTAATCTTATCTTCTGGCAGGGTTCAAGAGGCTACAGAGGGAACAGGGTAAGTGTGTGAGGACTCAACATTCATACAGTTTCCACTACATGAACACTAGTACATACAGTGTAAAATATAAAACTTTGTAGGTGCAGTACACAAGGTGTCCTGTCTATACAAATAGAAAACCACGTTCAAAAAGGTTTTTCATTGTGTGTGTCTGATTGCTGATATTGTTTTATTCAGTGTGTACATTTCCTTGGCAGGGTGATGATGGAGACCACGGTCTTGATGGGATAAATGGGGAACAGGGTGTGAATGGATCAGCTGGAGTTTCAGGAGAGAGAGGAAACCCAGGCCGTCCGGTATTCACATCCTCTCATATCCTGAATATATTTCCATTCAGTCCTACTCCTGTTTCAACTATATCATACTTCTAATTCACTGACTTCCCATTCCCATTACACCTATATCCTACTCCAGTATCCCTAATAGCCCTGTCCCATTTCACCTATATCCTACTCCAATATCCCTAATATCCCTGTCCCATTTCACCTATATCCTGCTCAAACATTCCTAATAGCCCTGTCCCATTTCACCTACGTCCTACTCAATGTTCTCCTATATTGTACTCCAATATGTTCCCCTCTAATGACTGATATATGATGGGGTTTCTCATGCAGGGCAACAGTGGAATCAGAGGGGAGCCTGGAGAGAAGGGCCAACGTGGACTTAGAGGTGACCCTGTAAGTGACAAAATACTGTACAGCCAGTGATTCATGATGGTTCAACCAATGGAGTGTTTCTGTCTGTTGTTTTGAACAGTCTTCTCTGGTCTTTTAGGGTGACTCTGGAGTTGACAGCAACATTGCAGGTCCGAAAGGAGCAAGAGGAAATCCTGGGTTACCAGTATGTATTGGTCGACCACAGTCCAATGTACTGATCTAAGAATTAGTGGGATCACCTTTATTCACCAGAACACTGGCATAGGCCACTAGACCTGTTCGTCTGTCTTTTTATAATGAGTAAAGCCGGATTCTTCTTCTTCAATTACTCAATATCTAATAATGTAATGGGGGGATGACAAGACTGCTCTTTTGCCTATTTCCTTTCACTTCCTTTCCTTCTAATACTCCTTTCCCCACTGACAGGGAGACCCAGGAGAGGAGGGCATTCAAGCAGAAAGTGGTGTCGATGGAAACCCAGTGAGAGAAGTTGCATTTCTTCTGAGCCATTGTAGTCCCCATACACTAATGCATTTTCATTTTTAGTCAAGTGAAACACGACGATGATGTTCATTTCCTGATTTGTAGGGTCCTGAAGGAAGAAGAGGTCCACCTGGTCCAAGGGTACAGTAACATCATGAACAATTATACTGCATGAAATACACACTAATAGTAATCCATGCCACTGTATGTCCCAATTATACTGCAAATCAAAGTGCTGAAATGGAGATTTCACCAATGCTCTATTTACCTATATTGTTCAATAGAGGTTAATTTTGATAAACATCCTATGTGACACAATAATTCTTGTTTTCCTCACATGACGACAATAGGGGTGTTTCTGCATTTTATTGGTAGTAATGGGTAGTAATCTAAACTTCTTGGTTGTATGGAAACCACAATATCCAGAATTCATTGCGATGTCCAGGACTGGCATTAGGGAGTCAAGAGAAGTAATCATTGTTCTTAAAAGGACTAGCTCTATTGAACAAAGAACCATATCTACCTGCTGCAAGTGTAATAGAGAAATCGATGAAACACAAAGGCCAGAATAATTGTTATTAAACATAATATTTTTTAGATCAGACCGCTCAATCAACCGATGGCATAATGGGTTGAACATTCCTGGCGCAAAACTTCTGTACTGTGGTGGATAATTGTTTCAAACAGCTCCATTCCTTAAAATGCTATGACTGAGGCAACTTAAAAATACTATAAGGCTTAAAAGGTGTGTGTTGAAACATTTAACAATTGTTTCTGTGTCCCCCAGATTATCAGGCAGAATGAGGCTTCACCAGACTTTTCTCTTCTGATTTTTGGGATAAACAATAGGCCAGTGCCAGAAGATGAGTGGGACGGACTAGCCACATATCTAAACAACATGTCAGACATGCAGTGGGGATAACAAGTATTTGATAAATTGCACTTACAAAGCATGTAGAATCTGTAAATTTTATCATAGGTACTCTTCAACTGTGTGACAGAATCTAAAGTGACAGAATCTAAAACAAAAATCCAGAAAATCACATTGTCTCATCTCTCATCTCATCTTCATCTGCTTATCTGGCATCGGGTCACGGGGGAAGCAGCTCCAGCAGGGGACCCCAAACTTCCCTTTCCTGAGCCACATTTGCCAGTTCTGACTGGGGGATCCCGAGGTGTTCCCAGGCCAGTGCCGAAATAAAATCTCTCCACCTAGTCCTGGGCCTACCCCGAGGTCTCCTCCCAGCTGGACGTGCCTGGAACACCTCCTTAGGGAGACGTCCTGGGGGCATCCTTACCATATGCCCGAACCACCTCAACTGGCTCCTTTCGACGCAAAGGAGCAGCGGCTCTAATTTGAGTTCCCCACGGCTTCTCAACCTATCCCTAAGGGAGAAGCCAGCCACCCTTCTGAGAAAACCCATTTCAGCCGCTTGTACTCGCGATCTTGTTCTTTCAGTCATGATCCAGCCATCATACTTGGGGTAACGCCTCATTCCCTACCCGGAGGAGGCACTCCATCGTTTTCCTGCTGAGAACTATGGCCTCAGATTTAGAGGTGCTAATCCTCATCCCAACCGCTTCGCACTCAGCTGCGAACCAGTCCAGTGAGTGCTGAAGGTCACAGACCGATGATGCCATCAGGACCACATCATCCGTAAAAAGCAGCGATGAGATCCCCAGCCCACCGAACTGCAACCCCTCCCCACCCCGACTACGCCTCGATATCCTGTCAATAAAAGTTACAAACAGGATTGGTGACAAAGCGCAGTATAAGCGTCATCTCAAACTTTTTCTAATAATTGCGGCAACAGTTGTTGCCTTCTCAACAAACTGCTTGCCTATTGTCCTGTAGCCCATCCCAGCCTTGTGCAGGTCTACAATTGTATCCCTGATGTCTGTACACAGCTCTCTGGTCTTGGCCATTGTGGAGAGGTTGGAGTCTGTTTGATTGAGTATGTGGACAGGTGTCTTTTATACAGGTAACGAGTTCAAACAGGTGCAGTTAATACAGGTAATGAGTGGAGAACAGGAGGGCTTCTAAAAGAAAAACTAACAGGTCTGTGAGAACCGGAATTCTTACTGGTTGGTAGGTGATCAAATACTTATGTCATGCAATAAAATGCAAATTAATTATTTAAAAATCATACAATTTGATTTTCTGGATTTTTAGATTCCGTCTCTCACAGTTGAAGTGTACCTATGATAAAAATTACAGACCTCTACATGCTTTGTAAGTAGGAAAACCTGCAAAATCAGCCGTGTATCAAATACTTGTTCTTCCCATTGTATGGTTGTGTGCAGAGCCATGAAGTGCTTTGTGTTTTAAAAATCAATAAAGCAATTCATAACTGATTATAAAAACAACAGGCAGCCAATTCAGGCACTTTAAAATTGGGGTTACAGGTTCTCTTCATTTTATTTTATTGTTAGAACTGCTGGTTTTTAAGTTGATTGATGCTAGCTGATGAAGCTTTATTTTAAAGGATGAGGTATTACAATCCATCTGTATGTATTTTCCATGTGAGTTTTGCGCATGTGTCTTCAGGGAACTTCAGGAAATCCAGGTGTACTAGGACTCCCAGGAATTACTGGCCCTTCTGGACAGCAGGTATATACTCTATTTTACCTGTTCCCCTCATCGACTTCTCATCCACTACTTTTCTTTTTCTTTGTAAAGCACATTGAATTGCTTCTATGTATGAATTGTGCTGTACTGTATAAATAAACTTGCTACTCAACAAACCTACAAGTAGCTACATGCATTTTTGTAGCATTTGCAATGGTCAAAGCAAAATCTAATTTAAATGATGTATTATCTAAAATGTTTAAGTAAACAATAATAAACAGAATGTGTTTTTTTTTTGCATAAAGACAGTCATAGAATAGACATGAAAAAAGTACACCTTGTGTAACAAAACCGGGCCAGAGAGGTGACAGCAGAGTGCAAAGCTGTGGAGGAGTGTGCCCTCAGAAAATTGACCCTGGTCACACGTCAGAGAATATGCTCTGGGTCTTCGTCTTAGAATAGTGTAGTCTATGTAAAACATTGTATGAGACCTTGTCATGAGTTAATTGAGCAGCTTTGAATGCAATCCAATGTATCTATCCTTTTAATCTGGTATTTCCGTGCATAATTCTGCTGAAAACAATATTGACTGCTGCTATAAATGTTCTGTTCTTTGTGCATAGGGTTCAAGAGGAGATCCTGGCCCGCCAGGACCCAGGGGCATCCAGGGATTACCTGGACCACAAGTCAGTTTAACAACCCTTCTAATTCCATCCCATCTGACCACAGTGAGGGGCCCTAATGCACAGATTGTAATGTAATGTGGATGAATGGATGTTCTCCTCAGGGCACACCTGGGACAATGGGAGGCAAAGGATCCACAGGAAGCAGAGGGATGAATGGACAGAAGGTGTGTTTCCAGTAACATAATTCATTACAATAGAAACTGAAACTGAAAAGTTTAACATAAGACAATGTCTGATAGCCCTCCATCCAATACTGTGGTGTCCTTACAGGGCCAGCCTGGGGACCCTGGAGGAAAGGGAGCTCCTGGACCACTTGGGCCCAGAGGGATGCCAGTAAGATTTCACCTTGTCTTTATAGACTTTTCCTACATACACAAACTTTCACTGCAGAACTGTCAGATTGTGTTTGTTTTGAAACAGGGACTTGATGGCAGAGACGGACATGGACCTCCCGGACATCACGGGATGAAGGTAAAGTACATGTTTAGTACTCCTCATCCTGAACAGCATCCACAGACATCATTGTTGTGGATGAGTACAAGAGCTGCAATTTGTATATGTACATTGGGAAGGCATTTCTATTGTGTTTTATTGTTGTATTATCAATATGAATTTTTAATATGTGTAAGCTGAATAATTCCCTCTGAATTGTGTTCCCTTTAAAGGGAGAGCCTGGTTTCCCTGGCTACCCTGGATTACAGGTCAGTTTTTGATTTTAAATATCCACTTTTGTCATTTCTAAACAATTAAGAGAATGAAGGGGAGTTTAATCATGACACATTGCAGTATGAAATGCACAAATAGTAATCAGTAATGTTTTCCTGTGTATGTCACTGTTAGGGTGAGTCTGGTGAAAAGGGAGTCAAAGGAGGTCCAGGCCCCAAAGGAAACCAGGGAAGAGGGGTAAGACCAGTGCTGAAATTGGTTTTCGGGATTAACCCAGTTTTGTGATTTTTACACCCGTTTTTGAGAGGGGTATACCTTCAAACATTGTAAATAGCATGACTCACTCACTCATTAGTCCCTGTCTAATTTCCTAAAATAAACTCAACATGTGAAAGCTGTAAAACCATCTACTAAAATGACCATATGATTTGGTTGATGCAGGGAAACTCAGGCACAACAGGTGATCCAGGAGTTCCCGGAACCACAGGTCCACCAGGACATACGGTTAGAATATCATGTTTTGAATTTGGTCTAAATATTAGTACGATATTTACTATTATTTGTGCAGTCATGACAACTCTTTCTATATATCTAGGGCCCTAGAGGGAGACCTGGAGAGAGACCCATGTCTGTACGTATATTCTGAATTTGTTCAAATTCTATTTCATACTGACTCTGAAGAGCTACATTAAATGCCATTACCTCTATCTCTTTAGGAATGCCAGCTGACCACTTACATCCGTGATAACTGTGGTGAGCTCTTTGTATTACCACTACAGTTCATTATCAGTCATGTCAATTGCTTTATTACTATTAAAGCCATGCTATCATCAGCAAAGATTCATTAATTGAATCTCCCTCTAAACTATTACATGTTTTTTCTCCAAACAGCATGCTCCCAAGGTATGTGTCCCAATTAACACTATTCTGGATCCATAGCCAAGTGACTGTAGATTCTGCTGTAATCAACTCAGAAATCTTGGCAAAGTCATGTAGTTATTGATGTTTTACTATCGCTGCTCTCTATGTCCATTTCTCCCATTTCTCCTTCCCTTCTCTCCCCCTCTCCTTCTCTCTCCCAGGTCGGGCATTGTGTCCAGCCTACCCCACAGAGCTAGTCTTTGCCCTAGACATGTCACAGACTGTGGAGCCAGCCAGGTTTCAGGCAATGCGCTCCTCGCTCCTCTCCTTATTGGAACACGTTACCATAGCCGAGAGCAACTGCCCAACAGGTGCACGTGTGGCAGTTGTGTCTTACAGTGACAAGGTCAAGTACTTGATCCGATTCCAGGATTACCAACGCAAGAAGGATTTGTTGGAGGCCATTCGTGGCATAGCGCTGGAGAGAACATCTAACCGCCGCTACCTTGGGGCAGCCATGCGTTATGTGGGGCGGCACGTCTTCAAGCGAACCCGCCAAGCGCTGACGATGAGGAAGGTGGCAGTGTTCTTCACCAACGGGCCCTCTGAGGACAACTCTGCTATAGTTACGGCTGCCATGGAATTCAAAGCCCTGAACATTGCCCCTGCTATCATAGCCACAAAGAGCGCAGTTGATGCTCAACAGGCTTTTGAGGTACAAACTGACATTTTCTGGGAAGTGGTTGTGAACAGGGGCAGCAGAATGTTTGGTGGTTTAAAATGCAGCCCATGTTTTTGTCTTTTGTCTCACAGGCTGATGACACGGGCAGCTTTATCTATGTTCTGATGAATAGGCCACAAGAAAACCAAAAACTGCTAGATAAAATCAACCATTGCGTGATCTGCTATGGTAAGCCCTAGAAAGTTGCACAGAAAGTTTTTAGTTTTAGTTTCTGCCTTGTTTTACCGACGATTCTGCTATAGAACCCATTCCCTCTTGGACATGTTGTAATGTTATTCCTGTTTGATCTCTGGTTCTGTGTCTCCAGACCACTGTAGACCAGACAGCCAATGTAGATTTACTGACGCTCAGCTGCCACAGGAAGTGGACATGGACCTGGCCCTGGTGATGGACGGTTCCAGGGAGATCCAGGCTGACCAGTACGCAGGTTTCCAGGAGCTTCTTGGCTCTGTTGTGAAGCAGGTAGCCTTGAGCCCCAGGCCCAATGCAGCTGACGGCCAGGCCAGAGTAGCCCTCCTCCAGACCGGTGGCTCTCACCTCCAGGTGGAGTTTGACCTGCAGAAGCACAGTGACCACAATAAACTGGAGATAGACCTGAAGAACATGCGGCAGCATGGAGGAGTGTTGTTTCTCGGGCGGACCCTGGAGTATCTGGTCAATGAGGTGTTACTCAAGGCTCAGAGGCCCAGGAAGAGTAGGGTGGTGCTGGCTGTGGTTGGCGCCGAGACGGCCCACTCGGACCGGGCCAAGCTGGCCTACATTTCCCAGAAGGCCAAGTGTGAGGGCATTTCACTGTTTGTGATCACAGTGGGTGAGCATTTCAACAGCACCCAGGTGGAGGAGATTGCCAGCATGCCGTCAGAGCAACACCTGCTTCATTTCTGGCATGTGAAGGAGTGGGAGATAGGCTATGCACAGCGCTTCTTCAGATTCTTCCTCAGTGTCCTCAGAAGTAAGGAACACTAAAATGCGTTTTATCTGGTTGTCTCTTAATGGAAACCTTTTTAAATGTCTGAGCTCTTGTGTATTCTAAGCCCATTCCTCCTGCCTGTCAATATTGCAGAGGGATTTAACAGCTACCCTCCAGCACAGCTAAAACACACATGTGATCTGTTGGCGGGACAAGAACATGGACATCACCATGGAGGGGGACAGACAATGACGGAGGTGGAAACAAAGGAAGAAGAGGAGTACCCAGACTACACGGAGGTGGATAAGGAGGAGGAAGAGGAGTTCCTTGAGCACACTGCAGGTGGATCTCAGACTCTGACTGATCTTGGCCAGGTTGACATTATATATGACTTATCCAGGGGAGATGGAGGCACTGTGACCTCTCGACCAAAATCAAATGGTAATCGGTAACCCCATATACATAACTTATGTTACTCCTCTCTCTCGCGGCCCCGCCCCCCGATATTCCACTGCATGAGTAGACTTAGTTGGCACCGCCTGCTGCATGTCCTGCTTCCTCATTTACAAACCCACTTATTCTGCTTTCAGCCCATTGTAAGTTGGATGTTGACAGTGGCACCAACTGTGGGGACTATTCCCAGCAATGGCACTCATTAAAGCAGAATTACAACGGCTGTTGTAATGTTTGAATAATACACTCCTTAAAACAGCAATAGTAGTTTAACAAAAACATGACATTGTGTCTGAAGGCTGATAGCGGCATAATCCTCAATAAGTACATCTGCCTTTACCGGTGTTAGCTTTGTTAGCATTGTCAAAATTCAGGAATGAAAACCATTTGACAACAAAAGTAATAACTGTGTTCCAAGAGGGAGTCTCCTCAAACACTTGAATTTACATTTGGTGATGTTGTTTGCTTCAAAGAAAATGACAATATTATCTTCCCTAAAATAATGTTATTTTTACAGAAAATTTGTATTTTCAGTTGCACTGATACTTCCTATGTTTACCAGTCTGGTTTGATCACAAATTGTATTAATCTGTGTCCAAGTGGAAGTGTCAACTTGCATTAGTTAGTAACCCCAATGCTTAGCATTCACTTGCTAGATAGATGCTGTGTGCTGTGGCTGCATGAGGGTAAACAAATTCCAGCTGCTATTTTAGCAATGTGCAATAAAGGGTAATTGAGGTGTCCATTGCAATGCAGCTTTTGCAATAGAGGTGACATGGCATATATTCAAAACTAACTCTAAGCTGGGGCACAAGTAATCTATGGTTTATTGTGATGCCATGGGACTTCCAAAACAACCCAAGTTATGGGGAAATTCTCAGAGCACTATGCCTGATAATCTAATAATATTCTGTGTTCACAGATCACACAGCACTTGTGGAGATAGAGGAAACCCCAGTTGATAACCAGGGTAAAGACCTCATATCTCTCTAGCTCTTATTTTGAATGCAATAATAAAAATGTAAAAAGACGAAATGCTTGGTCTGTATAGTTGTGTTTAATGCATGAGTCTCAAGTCAACCATCTCCTATCCCCTCTTTCTTTCCATTCTCCTTTATTTCCGATCTGTTTCCCCTGAAACTACACCTACCCCCCCGATTACACTCCTTCCTTTCTCTTGACCCCAGATGCATGCTTCCTCAGACAGGATGAGGGAGGTTGTCAAAACTACATTCTGAAGTGGTACTTTGACACGACACAAAGCGAGTGCTCCCGTTTCTGGTACGGTGGCTGTGGCGGCAACGGCAACCGCTTTGAGACACAGGAGGCTTGTGAAGGCCTCTGTCTGAGGAGGAAGCGTTAATACTACCAACAAACCTTCTAAAACCCTGATTAAAGTTGAACCGACGATCACACCAAGAAATCCGCCAATCCAGTCTCGCTTCAGGTGGGACCAGCTTAAAACAACACAGTGTAAATAACTTTAGGCATTTTCCTCAGCCTTTAGTGTTTTTTCTTTTGGGAAAATGGGTCTAAAGAAATACAGTATTTTGAGAAGTATGAATATTCTTCTGTTCAAGCAGACCTAAGTAACAGATCTGACTCTCATGCAGTCATGTAGTTAGCTGGCAGTAAACACTAATCTGAGCATTGATGCTTTTGTGAGTATAATCGAACAGCAATCTGTATTGCCTTTTGGTGCTATTTTCAGTCCATAGATGTCAACAGCTACTAAACCAAGCACAACTCAGGTCATAGAATATTTTTTTAATAAGCCCACTAGGTAAGGCAATGGACTGTTTACTTCAGGAGTTTTATTGGTAACTTTAGCCGTACGTTAATCATAAATGTCATCTACTCCTTGTCATCGGTGTGTAAATAGGGGATTGCCGTTTTTCTTGGTCGCTTTTCACTGCAGTTATCATGTTAATTTGCTGATTTGGACACTACATTTTTGTTTTTGTTCTAAAATACAAGTAACAATGCAACTTTTAACAGTTGCCAATAAAATATATGGTCTGAGAATGTTGACACTGTTAATGCGAGGCGTTGTAGAGGGCTTCAGGCCATGTCATATTCTGGTGTTTTAACTTTAGCTAAAACATTAAGACTGTGGTTCTATAGTTCAAAATTCACACAACAATACTGAGGAATTCATTAAAATAAAACACATTGTTTACCTATTTTTATTGACGCTGTTGGAATCTGTCCACTTTTGATCCATGAACAAAATCATAAAAGCAGAAGTTGGGGAATAATCTAAGATGTTGATCTTCTTTAGGTCTTACATGTTCTCGAATAAATACAAAGTTAACACAGTTTTTTATACCAGAACACATAGGAAGCATTTGTAGGCAGAGCAGTGCTGGCCAAGAGGGATCTTCCTGTCTCCATGTCCCACATGGATATTTTATTGTTCACTGGGACCTGCTAAGAAACAGCATTAACAGATATTTTGAAATGTCCCCTACTGAAGTTGGTGATGAAGTTAACAAAGACTGGCAGGTAAACTTCTCCCAATTTTGATACCAGACTGAATGAGAGAAAATAATTTGTCATTAATCTTTACTCAGTCTTTGCATAGCAGAATAATTATTGTTGTTGATACAATAAGTAAAATGTGTGTATATAGGTCAATACACATTGTTGTTTCATAAACTTGTTATATCCTTGGTAGTTATATTTGGTATTGAACTAGCTTTAGAGTTTGTCCACATTAGTTGCATCAGATTAAACTAAAGTGTCCTTGCATACCAGCTAGCTGATGCAACACTGAGTAGTTCTGGCTGTGTAAAAAACAATATGAAGGGAAGAACACCTACTAGCTACACTGCAGAATTACTCAAACAATCACTGTCTTAGTTTTGATTTATCACCATATGGAATGCCCTCTGGGAAGGTCACCACAAATGGCATTGCGTACATCATGAGGGATGTTTTTATTTTAAGGTGTGCACATTTGAGTAATTTCAGTTTTGAATTTCACTGTGTCACATTGTGAATCACATTTAAGACATTATCTTTGATGAAAGGAGGCCATTTTAAGTCTAGAAGGTGCATTGTATATTTTAATAAAATGCCGTAGAAAGGCAAGTTTATAGACTAATGATCTGACAAACTGTGAGTTCATCTGAATCAGACCAAGTGATGGTGATACAGCTCTTGCTGGTGGCTACTGGCTACCAGACTGTAAAAGACATAGCCACTAAGCAACATCTGTGGCACTTTTAAAGATCAAGGTTTCATCATAGAATGTGACCATCTTGCAACCACACAAAGTTTACTTTCAAGTGTAAAGATACGCATATAATTAAACTGCAAGCAGCATTTAGACGGTTCTCTGCATTGAGCCATTAGTAGCCAGATTGCAGTTTTTCCAATAGGACACAAATCCAACTCATGTCCAGAGATGTAAACAATATTACATGTATGTTTTTCCTTTTCACCAGTATTTCCATGTGGCCAAATGGAAACATCTTTCATATAAACTAAACTCACAACCCTGATCATGTGTACCAAATGTAATCACACTTTTTCATAAATTCAGAATTGCCGAAAAAACATTACGCCCAACTTAATGGATCCCAATTGCAAATATGTTCCTTATGAGGAGATGGACTTATGAACTTCTTTTCAAAGCTGTATCTCAAACGGGGTGAGCATGGTAACCTTACTAATGTGAAAAACCTAAATAGTGCCACCATGTGATTGATAAAAATAAAAATCCTTGCTGTCATTTTTTTCGTATAGTCCTTGTCAACATACAAGTAGAATTATCATACCATTATCCTTATAGAAGATGTGTCTATATATGTGCAAAACCATGCCCCCTCACATGTTCATTGGTCAATCACATCCAAGTTTTTTGACATAATGATCTGTCTGAACTTTTGAAGACCATGGTTGCTAGATGCCAAATATCGAAGTATGTGAAGATCGGACATTTGGTGCCAGAGGAGTTAATTTTTGTGAATTTTTCAAAATATCCAAAATCGAAAATCTATTATGGCAGACTTTATGGGTCCCAATGGCACAAACTTTCATCACAAGGAGATTTACCAATTTACCAATTTTCAAGACTCTAGATCACAAGGGGTGGGTGTGGTGAGCTTGCAAAAAGTGCAACTTTGGAGGCTTGTGACAGCGCCACCATGAGGCTTTTGCCCTTTACTACCACAAAAATGTGGGCCCCTTTAAGCCATTTTATCTCATGGGAATTTGCAAAAAACACCCTTTTTTGCCGTAATAATAATAATAATATTGAACCGGAACAAACAGTGAACTGCTAAAACCCTAATTAAAGCTGCAAGCAGCATTTAGCAAATTTCAGCATTGAAGCTACTACTAGCCAGAGTGCAAATTCTTTCCAACTTATATCCATAGTTGAAAGCAATATGAAATGTATGGTTTTTCATTTCCTATAGTGCCCCCATGTGGCCAACTTGAAACATAATTCACACAAAGTAAAATCACAACCCTGATCATGTGTATCAAAAGTTATCTCACTGTGAAAAAGAACAACAGATTCTGTGTTATGGCTATTATGGCAGCACTCTTCAACCAAACTAACTTGCATGTTACATCGCAATAGTTTTCCGGACATTTACCTCAATTGGCATTATAATAAAATGTTTTGCATCAGATAAATATGGATAATTCAAAAGTCTGACACTATCAGAACCGTACAACATCTTAAGGATTAAACAATGTAACCAGGATGTTGCTTGAATTTTTCAGAATGTAATAAATGTACCCTAATCGCATTGGTAAATGTAACTGAATGGAAGTTTGTCAGATTTCCCCAGCGCAGAGCATATTAATGATTTAAAAGTTTGCTTGTTGTATGATAATGATGGGGTCAGAACAGATAATCATTATCATTTTCAAATGTATGCTTGTTTAAGTATGCATTTTAACATCAATGAGTGAGCAAAGAATGTTACTGTAGCCTACATCACTGACACATGATCAATGTTATGCTACCACGATTCAATGAACAACTTTATGACATCGACTAATCAAGATGCCCACCCTGTCGGTATTTGCTTGAATAACTTTGTCATAACTATGCAAAGAAAGAGAAAAACGTTAGTCAACCTTTATTCTTTTGACATATTTGCTGGATTTACATCCAAAGCAAGCTGCAATAATTACTTCCCTAAGATAGAGCAGGTATAATGAAACGACAAATCTTTGCAGAGTGAAAGGACCAAAACAGACTATGCTGTTGGTAACGGGGTGTGTGACAAGCGTATGTAAATTAAGTGAAAGGGCAGCTCTTTTGATTGAACAATAAATGTTCTATGGTTTGTTCTTGACCCTGTTTCATACTGGTTATTTTGTCACAATTCTTCTGGGGCTAGCCCTGAAATTCTTATAGGCCCACTATGATCGAAAAATTTGATTTGCAAGTGAATTTTTCAGAAAAAGTTATAAGCAACATTCATAATGTGTGATAATGTATGGAAATATCCCCCCTAAAAATGGGACACCCACACGATCTAACACATTTCTCGGGGAAATCACAATTATAAACTTGCTCTGTTTCAATGTTTACAAGCAAAGTACATTTTAACAATCTCTAATGTCATGTCATGGTGATATCATGGATGGCTCAGACCTTGCATCTAGAGCATGATCAGTAAAAACCTTAAAAAGTAGAAAAATATAATTCTATTTTTTTGATCTACAGTCAAACCGGTATTCAACACAGATGACCCTTAACGTGATTGGACTGTCTTAACATCATTATGTTTTCCATTTGCAAGAAAACATTTTCACTAAAGATGTCCACTAATATCACAGTCACTCTCAAGCAAGAACAACCCGTCCCACACAACAGTCACTCTAACTGTCCCACACACACACATACACACACATACACATACACACACACACACACACACACACACACACCCACACCCAAAATCCAGAGATCGTGGTGGAGGATCCAGGCCAACGGAGAGTTATCATAACATACTGTCTAGTTGACATGGTGACCTTTCCGATGTGTTTAATCCAAAATTACAAGAAACACATAGTTAGTGGTATATTGAAGCAAAAGGACAAATGAGGTGTGACGTAAGTCCAATACACAATACCACAGCTAAGGGCTGTTGCAGATAGAGTGGGGAGAACAAGTGTTTGATACACTGACGATTTTGCAGGTTTTCCTACTTACAAAGCATGTAGAGGTCTGTAATTTTTATCATAGGTACACTTCAACTGTGAGAGATGGAATCTAAAACAAAAATCCAGAAAATCACATTGTATGATTTTTAAATAATTAATTTGCATTTTTTATTGCATGACATAATTATTTGATCACCTACCAACCAGTAAGAATTTTTCTTTAAGAAGCCCTCCTGTTCTCCACTCATTACCTGTATTAACTGCACCTGTTTGAACTTGTTACTTGTATAAAAGGCAAGCAGCTTGGTGAGAAGGCAACAACTGTTGGCGCAATTATTAGAAAATGGAAGAGGTTCAAGATGACGTTCAATCTCCCTCGGTCTGGGGCTCCATGCAAGATCTCACCTCGTGGGGCATCAATGATCATGAGGAAGGTGAGGGATCAGCCCAGAACTACACAGCAGGACCTGGTCAATGATCTGAAGAGAGCTGGGACCACAGTCTCGAAGAAGACCATTAGAAACACACTACGCCGTCATGGATTAAAATCCTGCAGTGCACGCAATGTCCCCCTGCTCAAGCCAGTGAATGTCCAGGCCCGTCTGAAGTTTGCCAATGACCATCTGGATGATCCAGAGGAGGAATGGGGGAAGGTCATGTGGTCTGATGAGACAAAAATAGAGCTTTTTGGTCTAAACTCCACTCGCCGTGTTTGCAGGAAGAAGAAGGATGAGTACAAAACCAAGAACACCATCCGAACAGTGAAGCATGGAGGTGGAAACATCATTCTTTGGGGATGCTTTTCTGCAAAGGGGACAGGACGACTGCACCATATTGAGGGGAGGATGGATGGGGCCATGTATTGTGAGATCTTGGCCAACAACCTCCTTCCCTCAGTAAGAGCATTGAAGATGGGTCGTGGCTGGGTCTTCCAGCATGACAACGACCCGAAACACACAACCATGGCAACTAAGGAGTGGCTTCGTAAAAAGCATTTCAAGGTCCTGCGGTGGCCTAGCCAGTCTCCATACCTGAACCCAATAGAAAATCTTTGGAGGGAGCTGAAAGTCTATATTGCCCAGCTACAGCCCCGAAACCAGAAGGATCTGGAGAAGGTCTGTATGGAGGAGTGGGCCAGAATCCCTGCTGCAGTGTGTGCAAACCTGGTCAAGAACTACAGGAAACATACGATCTCTGTAATTACAAACAAAGGTTTCTGTACCAACGTTCTGCTTTTCTGATGTATCAAATACTTGTGTTATGCAATAAAATGCTAATTAATTACTTAAACATCATACAATGTGATTTTCTGGATTTATGTTTTAGATTCCGTCACTCACAGTTGAAGAGTAATTATGATAAAAATGACAGACTTCTACATGCTTTGTAAGTGGGAAAACCTGCAAAATTGTCAGTGTATCAAACACTTGTCTCCTACTGTATACCCCAACCTCTAAGGTGCCATATTGCTCTCATGCACAACGAAATAAAAACAGTAATTTTGTCACAGTCATGGTATAGTGTCATATAACTCGACTTTCAGACATTTTAATTACCCAGTTTAAGCAAGACAGTTAATCCTATTAGCTTCTCCTCTCCCTGTAACATTCCCTCCAGGATGTTGCCGTAAACAATAATTGCATCTTAATTTATTTGCCTAGTGGTTAAGTACTGTTAAAATAAACAGGGGACTATAGCATACCCACTACTTTTTATGAATGACACATCATAAATTGAATGAGGGTTCATATGTCATTATGTTTATGTAAATATAACGGCCCTAGAACTTCTTTAAAAAAATTCCCCTAAATTAAATGTTTTATATGTTCGAAAATGTTCTCTGTTGCTCTTCAAGTGTCTGTTCTTCACTCCAAAAAAAAGTATTTAATGAAAAATAACCAAATATCACTTTTGAGTCCATTGCTTAAAATGGTCATCCACCACTAAAATCACAAATCATAACATTCCTAAGTATTTGTGGGAGCCTGTGTGCTTTTATTACTAGGTCTTAAACATGATTTAAAATGCGTGTGGTGTGATTGGGAAATTTGCACTTGAACCGACCCTGTCCTCTGGGAGTGTCGGTTCTCCTGGTTGGGCAAGCAGTGTTAAAAAGGGACTTGGCAAAATGTGCATCGGAAAATGTCACGAGCTGGGCTGAAAGACTTCTGGTTTTCATTCTCCTTCTAACACGAGGACTGATTTAGACCTGAGTGGGAGAGTTAGGGGCAAGCAGAGACATATTCTTTAATATTTGTTGTTATTCTCTTTCAATACTTAACACGGCATTGTAATATTGTTTGAATACTGCCACCATGTGTAACATTTCAAAATGTCACTTCCAGGGAGCTCTAGTATAAGCTTGCACATAAAGTGTATATGTGTATGTTACAAGAATTTACACAGACACCAGTACAGTACAGTGTGTAGCTGGGTTATTTATTTGTGCAGGAAGTTAGTAGCTAGCAAGTTCCTGTAATTATATTAAGGTCAGTTTCTTTCACATAATACAAACAAATACGAAAAACAAGCAAGTGAACAAAACGTATCTTGCTGCAGTCTATTTGCTGACATTCTTGCATGAAATATCTTAGACTATCATTAACAGACCCTACAGTAGTAACCCTAGCTCTGTTTGGAGAAAACAATACTCCCTTAATTCATATCAGTCAAAAGAAGGTTGGAGAGTTTGTACCGGAGGCGATATGAAGATGTTCAAACGAACAAGTAACATAGCAGTTGCGAATGTAGCACTACATTCATTTTAAGAGCAAACGTATTAGAAAAGTTAATATGGATCTTCATGAATAGGCATAGTGTAGAAATCAAATAAGACTGGAAGTATTGATTTGAACCTTAACGCATTGTAGTGTGGAAATAATGTCATTCTTGATAAGGATGTATTGATAAGGAAACTAAAAGATAGAATAGAATCCATAATTGGTTTTCCTAAGTTACATTTTTTTTTTAAAACAGGGTTGTAATCCCATGGAACAGTTTAGTTAAGATCACCATTGGATACAACTTACATCTTAATAAAAAAGGGACACAATTTCTGCTGGGGAACAATCTGTGCACTAAAGTAAATCCTAAGGGATTTTTCAATAAGTAACCAAATGTATACTACACCCTGTGGTATTTGAACTCACAACCTGGCAGTGATAGCATACTGCTCTACCCACTGCACATAGTCAGTTGAGAGTGCCCAGGAAATATATAGAATAGATATCAAGGGACAAGGCTGAAAAACAGACAAGGACTCTGAAGTTGACATCACTGCATGAAAACATTCTGAAAACATTCCTCCGTACAGAATCCCTGGTGATGCAAAGAATCTTTTGTGGTGTTTAAACAACCAGGAAGGCAGTTAACCGTAATCTTTGTGTAAGGACAAAGAACGCTTTCTTTAAAAGACAATTTCCAAGGTTTTGTTTACTTCTGTTGCACAGATCAGTCTGCCCAGGAGAGTGGAGGAGCAGACACCGTTATGTATGTAAGCACCCTTTGTGGTCGACAAATTCTAGAGTCAGGGAATACTCTAGGAAAATAAATGCTAAGAAAACAACAACAGTTGGTTACATCAATTTATTGATTTCTCAGGAACAAGTAACAGCAAATGCATTGGCTTATTCAACTTCTCATGATCACGGCCTGGTCTTTATATAGCTTGACTACATTACTATATGTATCTGTTCAGCTTCACATGGAGGAACTAAAGAGGATATGTAAGGAAATGCATCTTGAAACATAAAACACCAAGAGCCTGACGCTTCATGTTGTGCATCTCTCCCTGAAGACATTAAGCGATGCAGCCTCGACTAACAGACAGTTGACTTATTGAATTGAGTTTGGTTAGTAAATGAACAGAACTGGAATACAACTTAATCAGGAAAAGGAAATACAGCCTTTACAATAGGTTATTGATGTTGATGATACAGTTGACAGAACATGATGATTACAGTCAGAGAACAATATTTAAAATGACAGACACACAAATCCCACTTCTAAATATGATTAGAAAAATGCAATTTCAACATTCCCAACTTCTGACATTTGTTACAACATACTGTTTTTTTCATTCTAAAAGTCCCTCAACCCTCTAATTCTCCATAATCACACACTGTCTGCAGCGCACCCTGGGAAAGTGGTTGTAGCACCTGGAAACTACGGATGCTGTTTAGGAAATACTTACTGGGCCTGTTAGCAATAGCCTTCAACTTGTTAATATTGATTTCTCCCACTCCAATAGCATACACATTGACCCCATGCTGCCTTAGTTCCTTGGCTGGTTCCACTACATCGTCCACAGAATCCCCATCAGTGAGTACCACAGCAATCTGGGGCACCCTCTGACCAGAACGGCTTCCTGCAGCCGGGTTGAAAAACTCTCTCTGAAGGAATCTAATAGCTGTGCCAGTGGCTGTGCCTCCTTTCAGCTGTTCAAGCCGGTCCACTTTCTCCAGTAAGGAACTTTTTTCTGTATTATCCGCCAACAGGAATTCCATCTTGGGCTGGTCACTAAACTGGGCCAGTCCAACTCGAACCTTTTCTGAACCGATATCCAGGCCCTCAATTAAGGTGCGGAGAAACATCCGAACCTCCTGGAATTCTGTTGGGCGGATCTTGGTGGAACCATCCACTAGGATCACAATGTCAGCCACTGTGTGACACTCTGGAAATTAAGAAAAAACAACGTGTTACTTAAACACCTTTGTGTACAACGGCGGACAGATAATCAACAAATACAAATCCATATACTGTGTCCATAGGATAAACAATGAAAGAAAAAGTCTGTGTCAATTAATCAATTAAATCCATTTACTGTGTCCATAGGATAAACAATGAAAGAAACAAAGTCTCTGTCAATTAATCAATTATTTGAATACTTTTTTTTATTTATATTTGTATTATAAGTGTTCATCATTTTGAAGTGTTGGTAATTTTTTTTATTTTTTGCTGTATTTTTCCAATGCTTCTTGGGGGGGGGGGGGGGGGTCTGCATTTTGGACTGAAGATAATAACACATACCTGTTCTTTGTGCTCCACTGACCAGAAAACATGCTGCTAGGGTGAATATGGCCAGGAGGCCTGGTGTCCCTTCCATGTTATCAGGTTTCTCTTGTCTTTTTCCCTGGAACATAAACAACTTGTAGACATACAAGGTAGAGATTTATGTCTAGCAACCACCAAGGATGTTGTGCATTTTATAAATAAATGTTATGAATGGAAAATACAGTTGAAATCCAAGTTCATTTTTCTTACAACGAGCAAAAAGGGAAATTTGTATTTGCAACCAAGAACCACAACTTCTCTTGGCTTGCAGACTTATACTGAACAGAATATAATGAGACGTTAAGTCCAATTCAAAATTCATGTCCAAGTTAAATGAGAGATATTTTTGGCATATTTGGAAGATTGGCTAATAATCATGGAGTTACGCCAGTCATAAACAGGAACATGAATCCAGAACATTGTTACAAATGGAACAAGATCCAAAACAATGACAGACAAGAAACATGAGAGAAGAAAGACGGCGATCAAGAACACAGGGGAGGGCTATAGCAACGATAAGTGTTTGTGCTCCAAAGTGGGGAGAGAACCCAAGCCAGGACATGACAAAAAATGCCATAGATTGTGTTTTTTGTCTCATTTACACTGATAAATAAAGTCCATAATGTCAAAAGGAAAAATAAAATCTACAAACAGAACAATTAATTTAATTAGCAAATCAATTTATTAAGTATTTGGTAGAGGCAGCAATTACAGCCATGAGTCTATTTAGATAAGTCTTTACCAGCTTTGTACATCTAGATATACAGGAGCTATATTTTACCTCTTTGTAAAATTGCTCAAGGTTCGTCGAGTAGGACATTTGGTGAAGAGCAATTTTCAACTCTTTCCACATTGAGGCTTTGACTGGGCCACAAATAACATTCACTGACATATCCCAAACCCACTCCAGTGTAGTTTTGGCGGTGTGCTTTGGATTGTTGTTTTGTTGAAAGAAATCTTCACCCCAGTCCAAGGTCCAGTGCACTCTGAACCAAGTTCTTCAAATACATCTCTGTATTTTGCTCCATTCAACCTTACATGCCCTGTGTCTCCCAGCTCAGCCATAGTAGACTGTAACTTCTTTAGAGTTGCCATAGCCCTGACTAATACTTTTCTCATCTGAATACTCAGCTTTTGAAGAAGCCCTGTCCTGGACAGATACTCAGTTATGCCACATTCTCTCAATGTGTTAATAATGAATTTTACAGTGCTCCGGGGGATATCCAGTGCCTTAAAACATTTCTAATATTCGACCTTTGGTGCTTTTGAAGAACCTTATTCTGGGTTTGCTTTGAATATTATTTTGTCCAAATGATGATTTTTTATGAATTTAACTAACCAGTTAATGTGAAACCGTAATTTCACACAGGTGGACTACAGTAAAATTAACTAATCACTTAATGCCTGAGGATAATTGTCTAGACCACAGCTCATTTAAGTATCATAGCAAAAGGAAGAATATTTCCAGATTACATTTTTACTTTGACATTATGAACTTTTTATAGTTGATCAGTGGCAAAAACTCCTAATAAAATCAGTTTTGGTTTGAAGTTGTCACATAAAATGTGGAAAGGTCCAAGTGGGTTGACAGTAAAGTATTGACAAAACCAGAACCAGGCAAGCCTAGTTCAGCCGGCCTGCAATAGAAAGTGTTACCATCTCAATATTCAAATCAGGGTCGCCCACATGAAAGGCTGTGTCGTTAACCACTACACCAAGGAGCTTAAGCTTGAGCTGGGTGTCAGCCTCTTGTCTCTATCCTGAACAAATCATTTTTTGCCACTGGCCGTTTTAATAGTTAATTGGACATTCGTGAATGAAACTGATACAGTTAAACTGACTAACGTTTCTTACTAAGCATTCACAAAAAGCGGCTATGTATTGTTTGCCACTGGCCGTTTGCCGTATTAGCCAGTAATAAGCTCTACCGGTATCTATAACTTACTGGAATAGTCATACGAATTGAGCAATTGCTAGCAAGTCTGCCAAAGCTATTGAGCAATTGCTAGCAAGTCTGACAAAGCTATTTAATTTCATGGCATAGGAAGGTATTTTTTTTCTTCAATGGAAAAACTACTTTTTTCTTTCATTCGTGAACATTTATACAATAACTATCAATAAATGCGACGATAACTAACTTTATAATTGAGGATTGTTTTAAATAGGCTTACTAGTATCTACTAACTTCCTAGGAATAATCACAAGAATTTAGCAATTTCAAGCGAGACTGAAGATGAACTACTCCATGCTAGAAACAGTCGCAACCGCATACAGTTTCAGTTAAGGCTTATATCGTTACTACGTTGTTACGCAAGCGAATGTGTTTGTCTATCCTGATCCAAAACGCATGCACGGATGCGTACTTCGAAAATCCACAAGAAACAGTCGTAAACTGTTTTATTTCAGGATTACCATATATACTAACGGTTTTAGCCAAAAAGGTTTTGGTCTATCCGGAACAATTCATAATACGTACTACGCATCGCCTGCGAGGACGTACGAACTCGGGACCTATAGTTCACAAGTCCGCTTCTCGAAATACTACGCTATTTAACAAGGGGTAGTCACTCAGTCAGTCACCCAGTAAGAGATATTCGCTCTTCTTAGCTTCCTTTTAAAATCCAGAATCACATGAATTTCACCGACATGACAACTTTGACAAACTTCAGTAGTGAACACAATGTTTAAACATGGAGATACGTCATGCTGATTTATGGTGGGTAATGACAGTAGTAGTATGTAAGTGTCTATTAAACGGAGCTAAAGCATCCATTAAATAAGCCTCAACATGTTACAACCTAGGTTGTCTACAGCCTCCTAGACCATACGAATTTCTTACATCTACAAACACACACACACACACACACGTTGTACTAATGCGTACGAAACGAAATGCATGCAAACTATCAACATCAACAACAGGCGGATTATTTTATTAAAAGTTGCACACATTTCAGAATTGGCTACTCACATGCTGAAGATAATAGCCGCAAAAAATAAAATAGGCTAGACACTAAAATAGTTAAAATATTCACTGCATATTTTAATTAAAATGTGAATCTAGTGTGCCTCTAATTAAAAACCTACATGATGTATGTAGCCAATAGACATGTCAGTAAATCGTTGAAATTGGTCTCAACATTTTCAGTCAATGAAATGCAGCCTAGGTTCGCATGCGTTTCGTACATATTGTGAACTTACAGATTACTATCCGGTGCGCGCACTCAGGAATCCCTATGCCTCCTACGGAAAACTGATCGTATTCTGTAGGAATATCTTTCTGTCACTCCTTAAAACCCACCCTGAATTATAGCGTAGTGTAGTGTACTGCCGAGAATGGTAGGGGAAAAAAACACTTTTACTGCATGGTCTTTGCCTCTTCACGTTATAAAAAGATGATTTCATCCATATTTAATGAACCAGTTCGATATCTGGTTCATATCTTACACACTATACATTAGTAATAATAACTAATAATTTAAGTAGAATGATCCTTATATTATTATGTCGTCTACAACTAGGCTATTTAAAGGGAGAACGGGGTAAGTTGTCACACGGGTAAATTGTCAAACTGCTCATACCCCCAACAGTAGAGATGCTCTTTCAAAAATTGAATTGCTACTTTGTGTGAATACAAGTTATATGTTCAACTTCCTGAGGTGAGCACAAGTTTCTTATTTTTCCACTTCAAAAGAAAAAATTTGCCATTTTACATTTTATCTAAGAAAACCTTGTTAGGTATGAAGGTAGAAAATTATAATTTCGCACTGAGTAGAGGAAACAATAACACGTCTTTTGATACTTTATCTGCAGTTCTATGTTGAGCTAAATTTGAGATTTAGCTAACATTAACACACGTCAGTTTTGGGCAAGTTGTCTCAATGACCTTGGGGCAAGTTCACGTGACTTGCCCCGGTATAAGACACAGAACATGCTCAAAAAACATTGTAATACATTTTAATCAGCTCTGATATTATTAAATGTAACTGTAAATGGATTATTATAAATACACATTTAAAAGAATTGTATCAGAATTGACCCAATTTCTGTCGTTTCTGCTACCCAGTGCTGGGTCTCTATAGCACATATCCAGCACTGGGTTACTTTGACTGGGTGCTGGGTTAGCTAAATTACCCAAAATGTTGGGTTACTTGATTTAACCATACATGTGGTTATTTTGACCCAGCAGGTTAGGGTTTTCTACACTTTGGTTGGGTTATTGTTATTCACTGATATTTCAACCCAGCTTTGGATTATTTCTTAGTTTTTTGCTGGGTTAATGTGAAAAAATGCAACAAAATGTTTGTGAAACTATATATTCACTGTATTATGAATTAATTGTGGTTTATTTGATAGCATTTCGTAGTGTGACTGATTTTAAGGGGACCAAGTACTGTAGGTACAGTCCCCTATTGTTTTTGTTGGTTTTATTATTATTATTAGGGGGCCAAGCAACGAAGTTGCTGGGGTCTTTCAAATTCGCCCCTTGGATTTTCCTTCATTTTGAATTTGGTCAAAAACACGTTAACATCTCCTCCGAGACTGCTGAACAGTATAAGAAAAGTTTATATCTCAAATAGTATGGCTGAAATCAGCGAATGAAATTGAGCTGGGCGGGTCTGTGACTTTACATGTCCATTAATCCCAAATGAAACATCAAACAGCTATGAAACGAAACATACTAGTACATGTGCCTCTCAAAAATGGACAGAAAAAGTCCCATACAGAAATAACTCTTGGGGGCACTATAAACATCACTGATGTTTCTCACAATTTTGCTGTTAATAAAAACACACTTAAACAACATCTCCTCTGAAACCACTGAACAGATTTGGTTGACAATCGGTGTAAAGGACCACTGGACCATTGTTTTTAAAAGTTATATAAGAAAAGTTCATATCTCAAACAATATGGCCTCCATTTGACCTTTTATGAAAAACCTGTTAACGACATCTCCTCGGAAACCGCTGAACAGATTTGCACACCATTCGCTGAGATGGACCATGGGACCTGTATCTTCAATTCAGTCCTTTGGAATTTTGATATCTCAAACAATGCGCGCGGTAATAGGCGAATTACTTTTACATGGGTGGGGCACTTTGTCAGGCTATATATCCTGTCAGGAATATCCAAGACTAATGCTCTTTAACATAGCACTAAACATCAGGTCCATGGATTGACCTGTGCAGTATCAACCAAATAGACCTTAAGGGGGCGCTACAACGACACTGACCACTTTGAGCATTTATGAATTGTAAAATACACACTCCAAAGACATCTCTTCGGAGACCACTGAACGGATTTGCACACCGTTTGCTGAGAAGGACCCTGGGACTATTATCTTCACTTAAATTATTTGGAATTTTGATATCTCAAACGATTTGACCGCAATAAGTGAATTAAGTAAAATCACCTAAACACCATCTACTCTGATATCATTGAACGGATTGGCATGCTGTTTGCTTGTGAAGGTTCTTTGGACAATGAAAAATGTATATCTCAAACAATATGGCAGCATTCAGTCCCCAAAGTTTTGTGTTATTCTCTTGCTCTATTTAGGACTATTATTTTTGAAGGAACTTTTATTTTGAAGGAAGAGCTGATGTAATGAGTGTGTGAATCTGCTAGAATGTTGAGTCGGAGTTGGTGGTTCTATCAGCAGTTATGGAGGGCTATTTCTGAAGCTAAGGGAGGAGCCATGGCAGTGCCTGTCAGTCAATGTGGAATGGATGGGGTGTTGGGAGCATGGCATCATTCAGTCCTTGATGTTATCTTTTTGTTTATATTGGACTATTATTTTGAAGGAAATCTTATTTCCTTCAAAATGTTAATTGTTTGTAAATCTCTTTGAACAGTAAGTTGGTCTTGGCAGTTGAAATTGCTGCTGCCATAAGCTCGATTCCAGTGCAAACCATTTTAAGGTTTAGGCTATGGATGATAAATGCCTGTGTAAATTCTAACCCTATTGAAATTATTATTCAAAAGAAGTCAATTTTATCATTTTATTTTCCCCTTGTAAAGAATACCTTCATTTAAATTAAAAAAAAAATAATTGATAAAAAAAATTACTAATATTTGAGGGTATTCCGGGTAATATGTTTGACTAAAGCATTTGTTTCTGTTTAAAAAAAAATAGTCAAGAGTATGTGTCCAGTGAGGTTAGATTCTTGTTAAATGTTACACAAATCATATATTATTGTACACATAGATATAGTTTTTTTTGTTATAGCGTTATTGTAGCTAGCTAATTTATTTATTGAGCTACATGAAGTTCGCTAGCTAGTTGATTTGTGCTGTGCTGGAAAGCTACGCTATAGACCGCTAACAAAGCTGTTTTAAGACCGGCTGTAGATCACTCATCTAGCATCAGTAAAGATTAAATAATCTAAGAGATTGACGACCGATATTAGGAGAGTTATCAGAGGGTCTGTCAGCTATCTACCAAATTCTTTAATATTAAAACATTCTGTCACGCTGTAATGATGTTTCACTGTCATGGTAATTCAGCCTACATGACTTGGTGCACCATGTCTCAGCAGGATTTTCAGTTGTATACAATATTATAATTAAAAATTCACCCTCACTTTTCATTTTTTTTCCAATCCTGTTATTTTACTAACTTAAATGTCAAAGTTGCTTGGCTAGTTTTAAAATAATTTTTTACACTATCTTTGCAATAGTGTTTTCCTTTTTCTGTGTGTACATTTGCTAGGTGAATTCTGAAAGACACTAAGGGACGTTATTCATCCTTAAATAATTCTAAAATGCTTGTTTGGTATTAGAAAATAATTTTTCATTATATTAAACCCAGCTGAAAACTATTTGGTTTATTTCAATTAAACTTAACGTTGTCTGTTATTGAGTTGTCACAGTATGTAATGCACTGGCATGTGTTAAGGTAGGTATTAGATTACAAATGGCAGAAAGGAATTAAATGAAGCTAAAGACGTGAGGCGTCTATTTCTGAAATTAGACATTCTGATGCACTTATTATTTTGTTTAGTTGTGGAATGAAAGATGTGGATGGAGCCATATACTTTGATCAGTTTTATACCACGTTAGTGAATTAGTAAAGTAAAAATGGCCTTTCAAAACAGCAACATTTGTAAATTATTTCAAACTTTTGAACTGCAGTGTATAACTTTTATTGTCCTGTTAGATTTCAGATCAGTCCCATGGCTAAAATGAAATGTATTTCAAATTGACAAATAATATTATTTGTTTTATAGATGCCACGCAAACCTGGATTTATGCAGTGTTTTGTGCGTATCCTTGTGTGTTCAAGAGGCTCTATAGTTAGAGTGAAATTTGTATTCAAGTTCTGTTTGATTCCCAATTGAGCCAAATGTTGTGTCCTAGGGCATGGCACTCCCCCGTAATTTATTCCAGGAAAATGTACCTGTACTTACGCTCTGGAAAAGTGTCTACTAAATGACTAGAATGTATACTTATTTTTTATATTAATGCATTTGATTTGTGTGTAAACACTGTTGTTTTTATTTACAATCTTCAAAGTGGAGTTATTAACAACTTGTTAAATTAGCAATAAAATGATTTGACATAATGACTCAATTCTGGTAATGGTGTGATTGTTATTAATGTACAGAAGTATCGTCTAATTTATTACCTACATTATCTAGCTCGGCTAGTCTTAATATTATTTTTAATCTTTCAAATGGTAATTTCCATTTTCAAAGTGTAGCTTAGAAAAATTAAGCTTTTCACTATATAAGAATTCTGTGAGTGTGACATTGATCTACTACCTTTTTATACACTGATGCTGAGAATGTTTTGTTGTAATAATCTAAGCTGTTCCACAAACAAAGTCATTGACAATATGTCATTAGGGTTTCAATAGTATGCCAAAATCCTATTCTTTGTTCCAGTTCACCATTCTTCTGGCAAACTGTCCTTTTTGCAAATTCATGAGAGTTAAAATGGTGTAAAGGTACCCAAATTAATATAGTAAAGTGTCAAGGAACACAACTTATGGTGCAGTGGACATGCCAGTCAGCCTCATGGTGGCACAAGCCTGTGAAGTTGGACTTTTTGAAAGTTCACCACATTTGAAAGACCATTAGTAACACACTAAGCCGTCATGGATTAAAATCCTGCAGCGCTCGCAAGGTCCCCCTGCTCAAGCCAGCGCATGTCCAGGCCTGTCTGAAGTTTGCCAATGACCATCTGGATGATCCAGAGGAGGAATTGGAGAAGGTCATGTGGTCTGATGAGACAAAAATAGAGCTTTTTGGTCTAAACTCCACTCGCCGTGTTTGGAGCAAGAAGGATGAGTACAACCCCAAGAACACCATCCGAACTGTGAAGCATGGAGGTGGAAACATCCTTCTTTGGGGATGCTTTTCTGCAAAGGGGACAGGACGACTGCACCGTATTGAGGGGAGGATGGATGGGGCCATGTATTGCGAGATCTTGGCCAACAACCTCCTTCCTTCAATAAGAGCTTTGAAGATGGGTTGTGGCTGGGTCTTCCAGCATGACAACGACCCAAAACACACAGCCAGGGCAACTAAGGAGTGTCTCCGTAAGAAGCATCTCAAGGTCCTGGAGTGACCTAGCCAGTCTCTAGACCTGAACCCAATAGAAAATCCTTGAGGGCGCTGAAAGTCCGTATTGCCCAGCAACAGCCCCAAAACCTGAAGATTCTGGAGAAGGTCTGTATGGAGGAGTGGGCCAGAATCCCTGCTGCAGTGTGTGCAAACCTGGTCAAGAACTACAGAAAACGTATGGTCTCTGTAATTGCAAACAAAGGTTTCTGTACCAAATATTAAGTTTTGTTTTTCTGATGTATCAAATACTCATGTCATGCAATCAAATGCAAATTAATTACTTAAAAATCATACAATGTGATTTTAAGGATGGCTATGATAAAAATTAGTCTTCTACATGCTTTGTATTTGGGAAAACTTGCAAAAACGGCAGTGTATCAAATAATTGTTCTCCCCACTGTACGTAGCTATAGCCTATCGCGGTAGTGTTTCTCACCGCCCAACCCTACTTTGCAGGGCCCATTGATCATATTAATGTCAGTGTTGTTTAAGTGACGGCGCCCAGAGATTTATCTTTTCAGGGGATCCAGGATTCCTGGCGATGGCCCTGGGTTTAGGGCGGGGGTTGCTTATACAATAGTACTGTGAGTGCCAAGCAGAGGTGTAAAAAGTACAAAGAAAAAGTACTCAACTGGGTTCGGCTGTGTTCACCAGTTTTGGGAAGTATCTAATTAAGATCTAAATAACCATGTAAAGGGAGTTCAAAACTAACTAGTGATCAATTAAATAAAAAGGAAGAGTGTAAATTATCAATTAAGGACACTGTTGAGTTATGAACTCTGTTTACATGGTCATTTAACCCTTCTTTAGGAACTTCCCAAAACTGGTGAACACAGCCGAACTTCTACTTTGTACTTTTGACACCCCTGGAGCCAAGTGAGTGTGAGGAGACGACATACTTACAGACGAACCGGAAAGAAAGTTTAAATGGAGAATATCTCAGGGTCTATGACCAATTTTGTGGATTTTCTTTTTAAACATTCACTTAACATTGACTGGTCATTTATGCATTTACGGTATCTCACAAAAGTTAGTACACCCCGCAAATATTTGATTACATCTTTTCATGTGACAACACTGAAGAAATGACCCTTAGCTACAATGTTAAGTAGTGAGTGTACAGCTTGTATAACAGTGTATATTTCCTGTCCCCTCAATATAATTCAACACACAGCCATGTCTAAACCGCTGGCAACAAAAGTGAGTACACCCCTAAGTGAAAATGTCAAAATTGGGCCCAATTAGCCATTTTCCCTCCCTGGTGTCGTTAGTGTTACAAGGTCTCAGGTGTGAATGGTTGTTAAATTTGGTGTTATCGCTCTCAGATTCCCTCATACTGGTCACTGGAAGTTCAGCATGGAAGTTCAACATATTCCTCATGGCAAAGAACTCTTGAGGATCTGAAAAAATTATTGTTGCTCTACATAGAGATTGGCCTAGGCTTTAAGAAGATTGCCAAGACCCTGAAACTGAGCTGCAGCATGGTGGTCAAGACCATACAGCGGTTTAACAGGACAGGTTCCACTCAGAACAGGCCTTGCCATGGTCGACCAAAGATGTTGAGTGCACATGCTCAGCATCATATCCAGAAGTTGTCTTTGGGAAATAGACGTATGAGTGCTGCCAGCATTTCTGCAGAGGTTGAAGGGGTGTGGGGTCAGCCTGTCAGTGTTCAGACCATATGCCGCACACTGCATCAAATTGGTCTGCATGGCTGTCATCCCAGGAGGAAGCCTCTTCTAAAGATGATGCATGAGAAAGCCTGCAAACAGTATGCTGAAGACTAAAGACATGGCTTACTGGAACCATGTCCTGTGGTCTGATGAGACCAAGATAAACTAATTTGGTTCAGATGGTGTCAAGCTTGTTGGGTGGCAACAAGGTGAGGAGTACAAAGACAAGTGTCAATTGAGTTGAACTGCAATGACAGTGGGTGAACAGGTGAACACCACCACCTCAAATTGCATCTATCTTCTATTAAATGTAATGGTTGCAGTTTTGATTTAAATGTCTAATACTGGCTGCATTGTTTTACAGTACACCAAGTATAATTTGCAAATTGTAACATAATTAACTATAGCAGGGGTTCTTAAACCTTTTCAGCCTGGGACCCAAATGAGAAGATAGAAACATTTGGGCCCCCCGAGCTCATATAAACATGACTATTATGTGTAAAAATATACCTAACAAATGTGTATTTTCTGCTCATCTCCTTCCTACTCAGAGATTCAGAGAAACCCATGATGCATTGCTTCAACTTGTCTATGAGCAAAGCACATTTCTCACACTAGAATATTATTGAAAAACATATCAATTATAATTGGAATTTATCTGAGCCTTTTGTACAGAAATTGTCAAATGCACTCCTCCTAAATTCTGACAATGCATCCCCGACCTAGCTAGTAGGACATGCTATGGAAAGTAGTTTTCAGAACACTTTGTAATAGGAACTGTTTCATATGTTCAGGGTTGTAGATGACTTCACTGAAATATTGTGTTTTTGTCTTTCAGATATGAAAGGTGACTTGCCCTGATAGTGCTGCCTCTACTTCTTTTGGGATTTCCCCACACAAAAATCTCCAGGGATTACAGAGAACGGTCAGAAAAAGAGAAAATATCCAGTGAGTGGCAGTTCTCTGGGTTGAAATGTCTTGTTGATGGCAGAGGTCATAGGAGAATGGCCAGACTGGTTTTAGCTGATAGAAAGGCAACAGTAACTCAAATAACCACTTGTTACCACCAAGGTATGCAGAAGAGCATCTCTGAACGCACAACAAGCCGAGCCTTGAAGTTGATGGGATACAACAGCAGAAGACCACAAGAAAAAGAAAGTCATATACAATGTACTTCTGTTCAATTGCTAGCTTTTAGCTGGACATTCCTAATAAATTTTTTTAATGCTTATGAAGTGCTTTTTTTTTTTATTATTGTGATGTTAAAGGATGGGGAGGGAATGTGGATGGTTTACATTTAATTGTGAATGTGTGGAAGAATTACATCAATAAATGTTTATTAATTTACTGACAATTTGTCATCATTTATTGACCATATAGGTAATACTGACAATAGACTTTTAACCTTTAAAATGCATTTTGTTAAATAGACTTTAGGATTTAAAACCACACAAGTTTCTTTAAAGAGTTATGGAATCGAATGTTTGCAACTTGCAAATTGTTTAATGATTTTGTCTCTGAAAAAACAAATGTAACTTCATGAATAAAAAAAACTTTTTTACATATTTTTCATTGTTGTTACTTGTAACTTGTTGATATTAGCAAATTGCAGGTGTGTATTTAACCCCAAACGGGTGTATTTTTTAGCACTAGTGGGGGAATATAGTACTTTAAAGAGTTATACAAACACTGTGTTGTGTGTATGAATAAACTCTCACAGTTTTAAAAATTTACATATTTGACACTTTGATAGGTGTTATTTTAACACCAAAATGGAGGGAGTCATATATACATTTCAGGAGTGTTAAATTTGTCTCAAATTGATTTAAATGTACTCTGGCTTTTTTGCTGTGCAGCTGTGGACTTTGACAATTACACAAAAACACGGTGTACCATGCCAAAAACCCAATGTCCCAATAACAGCAGGTGTTTGTAGGCTGTACTCTAAAATGCCCTTTTATTTAAGCAATTTTTAAACAAGTACGTTACATATTTAACTTGTCTCAAATAATGTTGGAATGAGGTTTGGGGGTATTTCAGCCTGTTCAAAATACTTGATCACAACACTTTTCCAAACAGCCCCTGAGTTTAAATCTAAATATGCTCACTACTGACCTTAGCATCTGTTCTCTAAACTAACATGACTGAACATAGGTGTCTTAATAATTCAGCTGTTAAATATTTATGTATACTATGTTGTGTGTTGCGGAACCAAACCTGGATCATCAATGCAGTCACATCTGTATGTCCTTCCAAAAGTGCCCACAAATAGTAAAACTTGACAACTGATTCACCGCAAGGTATTTTAGCAGGACCTCACAAGGACATTTTCAGTTATTGTTAGGTTTAGGATGAAACTGTAGTCAATTGTGGTCAGTGTTAGAAAAGGGGTTTAGGTATTTAGGTTTAGGGCAACAGGGAATATTTGTTTCTAGTCCCCACACGGATGGAAATAAACATTGATGTATTTGCATGTGTGCAAGTATGTGCATTTGCTTGGCTGTGCGTCAGCTTTTTGTCTGTGAATGACGATGTGAATCACCCAAAAACTGTGTTTATATGGCCAGACTCAACATTGTCTTGAGGTGACAGTTAGTATACAAAATATTTACTTGTTGAGTAATTAATCCTTGATTAATTGTTTCATGGAAAGATGTAAGTCAAACAAAATGTTATCCCCTAAAAAAAACAATTAATCATTGTGAATGCTGGCTTTACTCAAAATAACATGGGAGTCTCATCTCAAAATTCAAAATCTCAACACATTCACATGCTTCTCACTGACAAGATGCCTTTTACAACTTAAGCAGCGAGCTAATGCTTTCAAGCATGGGGATGGAATAAAATGCTTATGTTTATCATTACATTTTTTTATGTCATTGATGTGTTCTTACTGTTTTATCTTACACACCCTTTTGCCTCAAGTGACTTATGCCACTTGCCAGGCTGCCATTGTAAATAAGAATTTGTTTGGATTGCCTGGTAAAATAAAGGGGAAATATTTTTAGCTTTCTTTCATATTTAAAAAGGAACAGCACCTCGTGGTTAACGTGCAGACACAATCATCCGTGAGGTGCAAGTGAAACAGAGACAAACTTATAGCCAACATAATCAGTGATGGGGAGCAGGTGTGTCCATGGGATGCTTCACTGGTGTGAATCCTGACGCCGCCACCTGCCGGTGCCCCAGATGAAACCGAGAATGAGGAGCTGGCTGATCCGGGCGGCGCATATGGATCTCAGTGACAAGTTCATAGCCAACATTATCAGTGATGGGCCATAATCATAATCAGTGATGGGCCGCTAGGCGCCTCATCCATGGGATGAGTTGATGAGTGACTGCCATCACTCTCCTGCCAGCCAATTGCCAAAATAGATAATCCACACTCATAAAAACAAATCAGGACACTGAAATGTATAAAATCATGCATTATTCTGTGTTAGGTGGGATGTGCATTGGAAAAGGTCCTAGGCTTGGAGACTGTTAGATTGATTTGCCATCAAGGTTTAGAGGTCAAACTATTTTCAGGTAATACAACAGCACTAGGAAGAAATACGATTTCTAATTTCAAATAAAAATAATTACAAACCTGAACACAGATATTACCAGCCTTAGTTTTTTTGCACTATTTTTAGTTGTGATTAATTGTCTGAAAGTATTACAAATATACTGAAGTGGGACGAGCTATAAAATGCAGTGTAAATAACTTTTTAGGTCTTCAGCGTTTTGTGATTTTTGTTTTGGGGACAAACTACTTTGAAGTACTATTCTGATAAACATTTATTGTCCATGAAGTCATGTCGTCAGAATGTTGTCAACAAATATGCTTCTTGTCGTTGATGCTTTTGTGATTATGATCTTACAGCGACCAGTATTAACTCTTGGTGCTATTTTCAACTATCAGTTCATTGATGTCAACATTTGGTAAACAAACTCAAGCATAACTCAGTGTACACTGGATGGTTTAATGAGCCCACTAGGAAAGGAAATGTACTGTTTACTTCAGGGACTTGGCAGTTAACTTTAGTCTCAAGTTCATCCTGTATGTCACTTGCCCTGTACCATCTGTGTTTCTAAACAAGGGATGGTCATTTCCTGGCCACTTTTCAATTTTGTTATGACATTATTTAGTTGATTTGAAAACGACATTTTTGTTTTTTTCCAGTATTCAAGCAACAAATAAACTTCACAGTTGCCAACAATAAAAGTTATGAGAATGTGGACAATGTTCAAGTGTTGTAAAACGTTTTAAGCTATGTTGTGGTCTGGTTTGTCAACATTAACGTAACTTGTTTGAACAGTTTAACTATGAAACACTGATTTCAGGCATTGAATACTGCAGCTGTGTCAATGTCATTATGAACAGAAATTGTACAGTGTAGCATGAATATTTGGACAATAACATGTATTATTGTCTCATATTTTACAACAATGTGGGTTTGCTCATAGCTCCCCAGCTCTGCCGCCATGTGTTGGAGTTTACCCCGGTGAACGAGAGGGTCGTTTCCCTGCGCCTACGGGTCGGGGATAGGTCTCTCACTGTTGTTTGTGCCTACGGGCCTAACGGCAGTGCAGAGTACCCGACCTTCTTGGAGTCTCTGGGAGGGGTGCTGGAAAGTGCTCCGACTGGGGACTCTATTGTTCTACTGGGGGACTTCAACGCCCACGTGGGCAACGACAGTGACACCTGGAGGGGCGTGATTGGGAGGAACGGCCCCCCTGATCTGAACCCGAGTGGTGTTCAGTTCTTGGACTTCTGTGCTAGTCACAGTTTGTCCATAACGAACACCATGTTCAAACATAAGGGTGTCCATCAGTGCACGTGGCACCAGGACACCCTAGGCCGCAGGTCGATGATCGACTTCGTTGTCGTCTCATCTGACCTGCGGCCGTATGTCTTGGACACTCGGGTGAAGAGAGGGGCGGAGCTGTCAACTGATCACCACCTGGTGGTGAGTTGGATCCGATGGCGGGGGAGGAAGCTGGACAGACTCAGCAGGCCCAAGCGTACTGTAAGGGTCTGCTGGGAACGTCTGGCCGAGTCTCCTGTCAGAGAGATCTTTAACTCCCACCTCCGGCAGAGCTTTGACTGGATCCCGAGGGAGGTTGGAGATATTGAGTCCGAGTGGACCATGTTCTCCACCGCCATTGTCGAAGCGGCCGCTCTGAGCTGTGGCCGTAAGGTCTCCGGTGCCTGTCGAGGCGGCAATCCCCGAACCCGGTGGTGGACACCGGTAGTAAGGGATGCCGTCAAGCTGAAGAAGGAGTCCTATCAGGCCTGGTTGGCTTGTGGGACTCCTGAGGCAGCTGACGGGTACCGGCAGGCCAAGCGGGCTGCAGCCCGGGTGGTTGTGGAGGCAAAAACTCGGGCCTGGGAGGAGTTCGGTGAGGCCATGGAGAAGGACTTTCGGCTGGCCTCGAAGAGATTCTGGCAAACCATCCGGCGCCTCAGGAGAGGGAAACAGTGCCCTACCAATGCTGTTTACAGTAGAGGTGGGCAGCTGTTGACCTCAACTGAGGATGTCGTCGGGCGGTGGAAGGAGTACTTCGAGGATCTCCTCAATCCCGCTGACATGTCTTCCATTGAGGAAGCAGAGGATGAGGGCTCAGAGGTGAACTCGTCCATCACCCGGGCTGAAGTCACAGAGGTGGTCAAGAAACTCCTCGGTGGCAAGGCACCGGGGGTGGATGAGATCCGCCCTGAGTACCTCAAGTCTCTGGATGTTGTGGGGCTGTCTTGGTTGACACGCCTGTGCAGCATCGCGTGGCGGTCGGGGACAGTGCCTCTGGGATGGCAGACCGGGTTGGTGGTCCCTCTTTTTAAGAAGGGGGACCGGAGGGTGTGTTCCAACTACAGGGGGATCACACTTCTCAGCCTCCCCGGGAAAGTCTATGCCAGGGTTCTGGAGAGGAGAATACGGCCGATAGTAGAACCTCGGATTCAGGAGGAACAGTGTGGTTTTCGTCCAGGCCGTGGAACACTGGACCAGCTCTATACCCTCTACGGGGTGTTGGAGGGTTCATGGGAGTTTGCCCAACCAATCCACATGTGTTTTGTGGATTTGGAGAAGGCATTCGACTGTGTCCCTCGCGGCATCTTGTGGAGGGTGCTTGGGGAATATGGGGTCCTGGGTCCTTTGCTAAGGGCTGTCAGGTCCCTATACAACCGAAGCAGGAGCTTGGTCCGCATTGCCGGCAGTAAGTCAGACTTGTTCCCAGTGCATGTTGGACTCCGGCAGGGCTGCCCTTTGTCACCGGTTCTGTTTGTAATTTTTATGGACAGAATTTCTAGGCGCAGCCAGGGGCCGGAGGGTGTCAGGTTTGGGGACCACACGATTTCGTCTCTGCTCTTTGCAGATGATGTTGTCGTGTTGGCCCCTTCTAACCAGGACCTTCAGCATGCACTGGGACGGTTTGCAGCCGAGTGTGAAGCGGTGGGGATGAAAATCAGTACCTCCAAATCCGAGGCCATGGTCCTCAGTCGGAAAAGGGTGGCTTGCCCACTTCAGGTTGGTGGAGAGTGCCTGCCTCAAGTGGAGGAGTTTAAGTATCTAGGGGTCTTGTTCACGAGTGAGGGAAGGATGGAACGGGAGATTGACAGACGGATCGGTGCAGCTTCTGCAGTAATGCAGTCGATGTATCGGTCTGTCGTGGTGAAGAAAGAGCTGAGCCGCAAGGCGAAGCTCTCGATTTACCAGTCAATCTACGTTCCTACTCTCACCTATGGTCATGAGCTTTGGGTCATGACCGAAAGGACAAGATCCCGGATACAGGCGGCCGAAATGAGTTTTCTCCGCAGGGTGGCTGGGCGATCCCTTAGAGATAGGGTGAGAAGCTCGGTCACCCGGGAGGAGCTCAGAGTAGAGCCACTGCTCCTCCACATCGAGAGGGGTCAGCTGAGGTGGCTTGGGCATCTTTTTCGGATGCCTCCGGAACGCCTTCCTGGGAAGGTGTTCCGGTCCCGTCCCACCGGGAGGAGACCCCGGGGAAGACCTAGGACACGCTGGAGGGACTATGTCTCCCGGCTGGCCTGGGAACGCCTCGGTGTCCCCCCGGAAGAGCTAGAGGAAGTGTCTGGGGAGAGGGAAGTCTGGGCATCCCTGCTTAGACTGCTGCCCCCGCGACCCGGCCCCGGATAAGCGGGAGAAGATGGATGGATTTTACAACAAGATTTCAATAAGCATGTTATATATATATATTGCAGTTGATGGAGATTTGTGGGATGCACATCCAGGGCACGAGGCTCCCGTTCCACCACATCCCAAAGATGCTCTATTAGGTTGAGATCTGGTGACTGTGGGGGCCATTTCAGTACAGTGAACTCATTGTCATGTTCAAGAAACCAATTTGAAATGATTCAAGCTTTGTGACATGGTGCATTATCCTGCTGGAAGTAGCCACCATGGGTACATGGTGGTCATAAAGGGATGGACATGGTCAGAAACAATGCTCATGTAGGCCGTGGCATTTAAACAATGCCCAATTGGCACTAAGAGGCCTTAAGTGTGCCAAGAAAACATCCCCCACACCATTACACCACCACCAGCCTGCACAGTGGTAACAAGGCATGATGGATCCATGTTCTCATTCTGTTTACGCCAAATTCTGACTCTACCATCTGAATGTCTCAACAGAAATCGAGACTCATCAGACCAGCCAACATTCTTCCAGTCTTCAACTGTCCAATTTTGGTGAGCTCATGCAAATTGTAGCCTCTTTTTCCTATTTGTAGTGGAGATGAGTGGTACCCGTTGGGGTCTTCTGCTGTTGTAGCCCATCCGCCTCAAGGTTGTGCGTGTTGTGGCTTTACAAATGCTTTGCTGCATACCTCGGTTGTAACGAGTGGTTATTTCAGTCAAAGTTGCTCTTCTATCAGCTTGAATCAGTCGGCCCATTCTCCTCTGACCTCTAGCATCAACAAGGCATTTTTGCCCACAGGACTGCCGCATACTGGATGTTTTTCCCTTTTCACACCATTCTTTGTAAACCCTAGAAATGGTTGTGCATGAAAATCCCAGTAACTGAGCAGATTGTGAAATACTCAGGCCGGCCCGTCTGGCACCAACAAACATGCCATGCTCAAAATTGCTTAAATCACCTTTCTTTCCCATTCTGACATTCAGTTTGGAGTTCAGGAGATTGTCTTGACCAGGACCACACCCCTAAATGCATTGAAGCAACTGCCATGTGATTGGTTGATTAGATAATTGCATCAATGAGAAATTGAACAGGTGTTCCTAATAATCCTTTAGGTGAGTGTATATATACTGCGGATTAAAAGTGTGAACTCAAACTTCAGTAACAGTTTCACAGTAGTATGGACTGCAATCAATGCCATTACTGAAAAACACTAACATACTGTATTGTACCTTGTGTTCTTTTTACTCTAGAGAATGTTGTAGTTGGACAGCAGTGCAACTACAAATTAGTACCTGTTATGAGTACCTGTATATTGATGAAGCAGGCTTCAATCTTCACAAAAACAGGAGAAGAGGGAGAAATGTGATTGGCCATCATGCTACAGACAATGTCCCTGGACAACGAGGAGGCAACATCACTCTCTGTGCCACAATTTCTACAACTGGTGTTGTGGCACACAATACTGACTTGGGACCATACAACACAGCAAGGCTCCTACATTTTTTAAACCTCCTCAATGAAATCCTCTTTCCGCAGGGTGATCAGGAGCAAATGGTGTGGAATTTGGTAGTTGTTTGGGACAATGTCCAATTCCACCATTCAGCAGTAGTGCGAGAGTGGTTTGAGAATCACCCACATTTCAGCATGGTGTTCCTTCCACCATATTCTCCTTTCCTGAATCCAATTGAGGGATTCATCTCCTCTTGGAGATGGAAAGTATATGATCGCAATCATTACAACCAAGTAAGTCTTCTTCAAGCGATGGAAGAGGCCTGTGGAGATATTGGGGCACAAGCATGTCAAGGATGGATACAGCATTCAAGGCGTTTTTTGACACGATGCATGACTCGTGAAAATATTTGCTGTGATGTTGATGAAATTCTCTGCCCAGATGTAATTGAGAGGCATGATCAATAAATTCATTGATTCAATGAATGCAGTAAATCTTTTTGTTTATTTTTTATTTACCTATGTACTTATTTGCATAATATTTTTTTTGTGGGGTGACAACTCATTGTTATACACCTGAACTCCTCATTAAAGATGTAATGAGTAGAGCAGGTTGTTTATCGTGTTGTCCTGCCCTCTTGTGGTCCTTGTGTGTTGTTGTCTTGTCCATACCCTAGTTAATTAGGTTGAAGTGCTTCACTCCCAGCTGTCTTGTGTTAGTCTCGTTATTTGTCTAGTTAGTTGGCTCCCTTTGTGTGTGTTGTGTGGATCATTGTTTTAACTGGGTTGGATGTATAAGATGCAGTGTCACGCACTTTTATTTCTATCAGTTAAAATGATCTATCAGAATGATCCACCAAAGGAACCAGCAGGCAGCCCCTCCAGGAAGAAGTTACACCTGGAGGGGTGATTGGGGGTCTGACTCCCTCTCCATGGATGGTGAGGAAGTGGTTTATGGGAGAGTGGAGACCCCCTTATGAAGCAAGGCTGGAGATCGCCTCAAGAAAAGTTTGGGGGGTCGCTATGGGGCTTGGACCAATGGGGAGTGGTCAAGCCCCTCACTGAGGAGAAGGAGCTGGTAAAAGGGCTCCTGCAGGAGGCAGAGAGAACGGGACGTAGGAGAGTTGGCCGAAGGAAGAAGCACCCAAGACGTCAGTCACCCCAGCCATCAGCTCCTACCTGCCAGGAGCGGCAGCCCGTGCCTCCTACCTGCCAGGAACGGCAGCCCGTGCCGCCTGAGCCTGTGCAGGAGCAGCCTGTGCCGCCTGAGCCTGTGGAGGAGCGGCCTGTGCCTGAGGAGGAGGGAACAGAACCGCTTGAGGAGATGGAGATGGAACAGCCTGAGTCAGGGGAGTGGGATCCGGCACCATCAGCGCCGAGGGTGTTGGTCCCTGGGTTACTGGAACGAGGGACAACGGCCTACGTCAAGGAGTGGGCGGAGCAACCAGCAGCAGTCTGGGGTGAGTCAGGGCCGCCTGTGAATAATGCTGTGCTGTGTCCCCAGGCTGTTTGTATGGAAGCTCCGCTCCCTCGACCGTTTTCAGTGGCTCTGCCTCCCCGCCCTTTTCTGGAGGCTCCACTCCCTCGGCCGGCTTCGAAGGCACTGCCCCTAGCAGAGCCGCCTCCTCTGTGTGGCTCCTTGCCCTCCCCTCCCGTTGGATTTGGGGTCCGCTGGGGGGGGTACTGTAATGAGTAGGGCAGGTTGTTTATCGTGTTGTCCTGCCCTCTTGTGGTCCTGGTGTGATGTTGTCTTGTCCATACCCTAGTTAATTGGGTTGATGTCCAACACCGGTGCTTCACTCCCAGCTGTCTTGTGTTAGTCTCGTTATCTGTCTATTTAGTTGGCTCCCTTTGTGTGTGTTGTGGATCATTATTTCATGTCAGTCTGTTTGAGTGTTTACCATTGTATTAACTGTGAATGTTGGATGTATAAGACGCGGTGTCGCACACTTATTTCTATCAGTTAAGTTATAGTTTACGTTTGTTGTTTGGTTTTGTTTCATTTTAAAAATAAACCCACGAACATGAGACATTCCTGCGCCTGGTTCCTATCCTGCACTCCACAACCGTCGTGACAAAATAACTTGGATTTTCATTTATTTGTGTATCTTCATCATCATCATCATCATTGTCTTCCGCTTATCCGAGGCTTATCCCAGGAAGGCGTTCCGGAGGCATCCGAAACAGATGCCCAAGTCACCTCAGCTGACCCCTCTCGATGTGGAGGAGCAGCGGCTCTACTCTGAGCTCCTCCCGGGTGACCGAGCTTCTCACCCTATCTCTAAGGGATCGCCCAGCCACCCTGTGGAGAAAGCTCATTTCGGCCGCCTGTATCCGGGATCTTGTCCTTTCGGTCATGACCCAAAGCTCATGACCATAGGTGAGAGTAGGAACGTAGATTGACCGGTAAATCGAGAGCTTCGCCTTACGGCTCAGCTCTTTCTTCACCACGACAGACCGATACATCGACCGCATTACTGCAGAAGCTGCACCGATCCGTCTGTCAATCTCACGTTCCATCCTTCCCTCACTCTTGAACAAGACTCCTAGATACTTAAACTCTTCCACTTGAGGCAGGCACTCTCCACCAACCTGAAGTGGGCAAGCCACCCTTTTCCGACTGAGGACCATGGCCTCGGATTTGGAGGTACTGATTCTCATTTCCACCGCTTCACACTCGGCTGCAAACCGTCCCAGTGCATGCTGAAGGTCCTGGCTTGAAGGGGCCAACACGACAACATCATCCGCAAATAGCAGAGACGAAATCGTGTGGTCCCCAAACCTGACACCCTCCGGCCCCTGGCTGTGCCTAGAAATTCTGTCCATAAAAATTACAAACAGAACCAGGGACAAAGGGCAGCCCTGCCGAGAGTCCAACATGCACTGGGAACAAGTCTGACTTACTGCAATACAGACCAAGCTCGGTCGTACAGGGACCTGACAGCCCTTAGCAAAGGACCCAGGACCGCATATTCCCGAAGCCCTCTCCACAGGATGCCGCGAAGGACACAGTCGAATGCCTTCTCCAAATCCACAAAACACATGTGGATTGGTTAGTCAAACTCCCATGAACCCTCCAGCACCCCTTAGAGGGTATAGAGCTGGTCCAGTGTTCCACGGCCTGGACGAAAACCACACTGTTCCTCCTGAATCTGAGGTTCTACTATCGGCCGTATTCTCCTCTCCAGTACCCTGGCATAGACTTTCCCGGGGAGGCTGAGAAGTGTGATCCCCCTATAGTTGGAACACACCCTCCGGTCCCCCTTCTTAAAAAGAGGGATCACCACCCCGGTCTGCCATCCCAGAGGCACTGTCCCCGACCGCCACGCAATGTTGCACAGGCGTGTCAACCAAGACAGCCCCTATCTTCAGCTGAATTTATCAAATCAACAGAACACACTTTTAGTTTTGATGTTAATATTGAATTTTAATAAATGCATTACTAGAATAAAATGCTGTGTTTCATTGTGCAGTGAATACTTAACTGTTTCGCCAACATAAGAGTGTTTAGTTTGTTGTGTTAACTGTTTTGAGAGCAATTGCCTGAGTTGAGAAATTTACCAAATCGATTGAGAAACTGTAATTGCTATCAATACCGTAGGCATAGTTTACATCAGAGAATACTTCGAGTACACTGTTATATTGACAACATGGCTAAGCATTTTGACTATATTGTTTGTGAGCAATGACAAAAGGACAAATCATTCTCATGGCTCTGATATGTTCACTGAGAAATATTTACTTTTGATATATGAACTAAGGATTTTGAGCAAGTTTCAGGCTTTTGAAGGTAATCCATTGTGTGGTGCTGTTTGTATGAATTGTTTCAAGAAATGCACTTATGTGTTGGCAAACGTTAAAGATGATTTGAGAAATGTACCAAAGCAACTGAGAATCTGTTACTGAATAAATACTGTTGAAATGTTGGTAGAATACTGACACAATGTGGCTAATATCACTTCTAAGAACAAGGTCTTGTATGAAATTGTACATGAGGTAGAAACTCTAACACCGGAGCTCTTGAAAATAGACTTGAAATAGACTTTATTACAAAGTAAAAAGGTTGAACATCTGTCTGTTTCAGACTCATACATCCATCTTTATACAGTTCCATCCTTTCAGAACATGACATCAATTATTCTATGTTTTCAGAGTTCTGGAAGAAATCAAGAAATACAGTATGTCCTCTAGGAGAGTCAAAGATAGGCTACATGTCGTTAATCTGTCCTCCCTGTGAGATAAAAATAACCTACATGCCTTGTACAGACAATGGGAATAGCAGTTGGAGACAGGGCTACGTGAGCTCAGACCATGAGAATAGCAATATGAGATAGGAAGTGACAGATGACAAGACGCACCTGGGGTCCCTCACACACATACACACAGACTATGGGAGGTGAAAAGGGATTTTTAATAAGCTATTTAAACAACCTAACGTGTATACCACCACGTACGCGACCGTGTATACGTGTATGCACCCATGTATATGCGTTCCTATACCTGTATACGCGACGCGTCAGTATACTATGGAATATGGAAGGGCAAGGTATGGGGGGTGGATTCTGCTACGGAGATGTAGATAAGCGACCTACCGTCAACTTGCTCCCATTTAACGTCGCCGTGAGCGAATCTCTTTGGCTTAACGTCGGCGTGAGTGAATTCACATGTGCAACGTCTGAACGTAGCCGTGAGTGAATTCACATGTGCAACATCTGAACATCGCCGCCGTGAGTGTATGAAAATAATGCTTTTAACAACATATTTGTAAAATACTAGTGTAGTCAGTGTAAATAATTGTCACACAAATAGTTTATAACAACATGATATTACAACATAAGGAATTCTACTCATATTAACAGGTAGCCTATTTATATTTTTGCTTGGTTAACTGTCTGAATAGCTAGTAACATAAAATGATAACACAAGCCTAGGTCAAAATATCACTGAGCCGAAACATACACTCTCTATTCATGAAAATACTAAAGTGTAAATGTTACAGAATACAATGAAATGTACAGTGATCACCACATATGTATAGCTAAATCCAAAATCTAAATGTACAGCTGTAACCAGTCTGTGTGTAGTTCACTTGTTTAGCCACATGGTGTATCAGGCAAACGGCGCAAGTAGTAAGACAATTATAAAACATATTAACAAACATAACATATAATAGAAATTAAAAATATAAAATAAAAAATAATACACCACAAATTATGTTGTATTACTATGGATCAAAATACACGGTTGTTAATTAACCTCCATTTCTGTTTATTAAAGATATATTTTTACTCATGGTTAATCAGAATATATGCTGCTAAAGGTGCATTTGTATATAGGTATGTACACACACAGAAAATTAGTTTTTGCTCAGATGTGTACCGATAGGCCTATGAACAAATCATACATTAACATTAATTTCTTTAGATCATACCATTTTTATTTTATACGGAAACTAAGCATTTCATGACAAATACAAACACTTCGAACTTGAACAGATGAAGGCAACTTAATTCAACAACTGACACTGATATATTAATACTTGGCAATGTTAGCAATGGTGCATTTTGGAATGCTGTATTGAAAATGTACAAGGATTCATTGAATCTCCTAAACAGATTTTCGAGTTGAGCACAATCTTATAGACTACAAAAGATATCTGTGGTGAATGACAGAATAATTATTTCCCAGGTCAATAAAAACCCCTTCTTGGCCAGATCAGTAAACCCTCAGCGATTTAAAAGAAAGATGGGAAGGGAGGAGTAATGAGAAGGTGAGCAACTGCTTATGACCCAAAGCATACCACCTCTTCTGTGAAGCATGGTGGAGGAAGTGTTATGGCACCTCTTACAGACTCTACTTCATTTTGTATTTTTGTACTCTGTGTACTCTGTGTGTAACTGTATGTTGTCCTGCCCATTTGCGCTTTGTCTTGGCCAGGTCGCCATTGCAAATGAGAATCTGTCTCAATCGGCCTACCTGGTTAAATAAAGGTTACATAAAAAATACAAATAAACTATTCTGTGAAGCATGGTGGAGGAAGTGTTATGTCACCTGTTCTGTGAAGTGTGGTGGAGGAAGTGTTATGGCACAGGCATGTATGGCTGCCAATGATCTGACTGTAGAAAAAAGCACCTGTCAATCATCTGACCTGCATGGACGTTTTTGCTGGAGACAAACCTGAGGGCAAAAGGCACCAACAACAACCAGGAACTGTAGAGGTTGTTTCCACATATGGGCGTGGGGGGGGGTTATCCAGTGATATACTGTCAAACAAGGCTTGACTGATGACCCCAGGCCTTCATGGCCATGCAAACCTCACCGCCTCCACCTTCAGCACCTCCATCTGGACGCACTCCGAAGCGATGCGGTACCCCAGGCAGGACACAGTGGGCTGGTGGAATGAGCACTTTTCGCCTTTCACGTACAGCTGGTGGTCGAGTAGATGTTGGAGGACAGCACTGACGTGGGCCACATGCTCCCGATATGTTGGGGAGTACACCAGGAAGTTGTCAATGAACACTACCACATACTCTCTCAGACTTGTTAGTTTTTCTTTAAGAAGCCCTCCTGTTCTCCACACATTACCTGTATTAACTGCACCTGTTTGAACTCATTACCTGTATAAAAGACACCTGTCCACACACTCAATCAAACAGACTCCAACCTCTCCACAATGGTCAAGACCAGAGAGCTGTGTAATAAAATTGTAGACCTGCACGAGGCTGAGATGGTCTACAGGACAATAGGCAAGCAGCTTGGTGAGAAAGCAACAACTGTTGGTGCAATTATTAGAAAATCGAAGAAGTTAAAGATGACGGTCAATCTCCCTCGGTCTGGGGCTCCATGCAAGATCTCACCTCGTGGGGCATCAATGATCATGAGGAAGGTGTGGGATCAGCCCAGAACTACACAGCAGGACCTGGTCAATGACCTGAAGAGAGCTGGGACCACAGTCTCAAAGAAAACCATTAGTAACACACTACGCCTTCATGGATTAAAATCCTGCAGTGCATGCAAGGTCCCCCTGCTCAAGCCAGCGCATGTCCAGGCCCGTCTGAAGTTTGCCAATGACCATCTGGATGATCCAGAGGAGGAATTGGAGAAGGTCATGTGGTCTGATGAGACAAAAATAGAGCTTTTTGATCTAAACCTCAGAAGAAGAAGAAGGATGAGTACAAAACCAAGAACACCATCCCAACCGTGAAGCATGGAGGTGGAAACATCATTCTATGGGGATGCTTTTCTGCAAAGGGGACAGGACGACTGCACCGTATTGAGGGGAGGATGGATGGGGCCATGTATCGCAAGATCTTGGCCAACAAACTCCTTCCCTCAGTAAGAGCATTGAAGATGGGTCGTGGCTGGGTCTTCCAGCATGACAGCCACCCAAAACACACAGCCAGGGCAACTAAGGAGTGACTCCGTAAGAGGCATCTCAAGGTCCTGGAGTGACCTAGCCAGTCTCCAGACCTGAACCCAATAGAACATCTTTGGAGGGAGCTGAAAGTCCATATTGCCCAGTGACAGCCCCAAAACCTGAAAGATCTGGAGAAGGTTTGTATGGAGGAGTGGGCCAAAATCCCTGCTGCAGTGTGTGCAAACCTGGTTAAGAACTACAGGAAACGTATATCCCACCCACTGACAAGTGCCATGAAAACGAGATTATCAGTATTATTCACTTCACCATTCAGTGGTCATAATGTTATGGCTGATCTGTGTATATTACTGCCATACCTGCCATATCTATAATGTTTGATAATACTACCCAGACTGCTGCTATAGTTTACAGCACAATTTTTGCCAGACCACGTAAGCGGAGCCTGCGAAGAAGAGTGAATGTCTCTGACTGACTGAATAACCGACAACCCCTTGTTAAATAGCGTAGTTGTTAGAGACACAGACTTGCAACCAATAGGTCGATTCTTGTCACAGTCAAAGCTAATTATGCATTAGGATTTATTCTGGATAGATAAAAACGTTGCTGTCTACCACCTTCAGTAGCTGTTTTATACTACGCCTAAAATAAAATTGTTCACCGTTATGTTGCATTTATTTCCGGTGGATTTTCGAAGTACGCATTCGTGCATATAAAATAAAAAGTACGTACTTCGCCAAGCATGCAGTAAGCGATGATTCTGCCCTTAATTCTTGCTCCTTCAAAAAAAAATATTGTACATGCGAACGTGTTGGGATGTTCTATATTGATAGTTATTGTATCAATGTCATTCACGAATGAAAGGAAAACAACAGTTTTTGCGCCATGAAATAGCTTTGGCTGTATTAAGTTCAAGTAGTATGTTAGATACTAGTAAAGCCTAATACTGACTAATAATCTGTTAAAACAGCCAGTGGCAAAAGCCATACATTTCATAGATGCTATTTGTGGTGGAGGTAAGCTTAATAAGAAACGTTTGTCTGTTTAACACAATACCTAATGGTGTCTAGTGAAATGTTCAAACTTGGCGTGATGTTAATGTGTGACAAAATGATCTAATGTCGAGATGCTATACCAACACTGGGCAAAAAAGTATATCACTGTGGTGTAGTGGTTGAAGGCACATGGGGACCTGGGTTCGAATCCAGTGAAGGCAACAACATTTATCACTTTCAATTGCAGGACGGCTGAACACGGCTTGGATGGTTCCTTTTCTGGTGTAAACTGCTGCTTTTATACAGTGTTATGTAAAGTATTGCTTTATAATTTTTTTTGTCTGGCAATATCTTTGCTTATATATTCTTCTTATTAACTCTCATTACGTAGTTGTCAGTAGTGATGGCCAAACAAGGCTTCATTAGCGTTATTTTAGCAGCAGGATATTATACTGGCAGCGCCAAGATGTTCAATATCACAATAAAAGCCATATTTGAAATTGATAAGGCCATATAGTGAACAATCTAGTATGTAAAAAAGAACAGACAAGAACAACATTGGAACGGACATTAAACATAAAATGACAGACTACATTGACAGACTAGATTGTTAACTACATCGCCTTATATAGTTCAATGATGGCCTTTATTTTGAAAAAGAAAATCTGAGTTAGCTCTGCTAGCATAATATCCTGCTGCTAGAAGAACTGTAATGAAGCCTCGAATTGGCCATCACTAGTTGTCAGGTGCCACTTCACAATAATTTTATTGTGCAGGATGACGCTGTGTTGTTTGATGCATTTGACAAATAAACCTTGAAACTTGAAAACTTGAAACAAACAACAACCCTTCTCTGACTAATAGATAGCTGGACACTATTGCCTTTGCCTCCCAGCTAGTTCACAGAAGGATGCAATTAAACTGGAAATCTGTCAGTCTTCCCTTAAACACTCTGTGGCTCAAAGATAAGATGCTGTTTCTAATATTAGAAATATTGGGGCATTCTGGGTGGAATCAAAAAACAGGGAAAATGAATATTGTCTTTAAATGTTAACTTTAAAAATATCATATAAAAAAGGATTGAGGGAAAGATGAAAGTAGAATAATACTCAGGTCCTTGCAGAAAACATGACCTCAGAGTGAGACGAGAAATTCATCTTTCAGCATAATAACAACCCGAAGAACCCCAACAAGCACCCACACTGTTAAAAGCATGCAAAAAACCCTGGCATGCGCATGCACGCATGCATATATGGCCACCTGCACACAAACAATTTTTACCAGCAAAAACGTGACCTGCGATTATAAGGGCCACCACCAATGATGGATTTTCAAAAAGCAAAATAAAGAAATTAACTGTGATTTACACCTGCATTCTTTAATGCTTAAAGTCTGTATTCAACACCCAAATTGATCTCACTTTCTGAGATTTGAATAACAATGCTTTAAGACAATAAAATAAAAAATCTAACATGCAACCAGTCTTAATTATTTCAAAGGTAATCCAAGAAGTAATCATGATTTTTTTCCAAGAAGTATCCATAATCCGATTTAAATATTATTGCTGATAATGTAACGGATTACAGTTACATTTTTGCCGGACAGCGTAAGTGGAGCCGGCCAAGAAGAGCGAATGTCTGTCTGTCTGACTGATACATTATAGTAAGACTGAAATAAGAAAGTTCACAGTTATTTTGCGACTATTTCTGGTGGATTTTCAAAGTACGAATCCGTGAATGCTTTTTTGGTCAGGATAGACAAACACATTTGCTGTTATAGTGAGCCTAAAACTGTATACGTTTATATTGCGACTGTTTCTGGCATGGAAACGTTCATCTTCAGTCTCGCTAGCAATTGCTCAATTATTATGATTATTCCTAAGAAGTTAGTAGATACTAGTAAGCCTATTACTGGCTAATAAGCAGTTCAAATGGCCAGTGACAAAAGCTAACAGTTCATAGATGCTATGTGTGGTCGAGGTAAACTTAATAAGAAACGTTAGTCAGATTAACTATCAATATCATTCACGAATGGCCAATTAGCTGTTAAAACGGCCAGTGGCAGAAGAGTATTTGTTCAGGATAGTGTAGATGTAGTGATTGTATAAGTTAGTGAACTGTTATAAGCTGTTGTAACCAATGAAACAAAATATTAATTGTTTGTAATATGAGCTGAAACTGAAGGAGCAAGTAGGAGAATAGGAAACCCTGTTTAAGCAGTTGCCGGGGAGAGAAAGATTTAGTATGTCTGTTTTGTGAGAAACAGGACACAGGTTAGAGACACACACACACATAGTCTGACAGGCCAGACAGATACCAGGAGGAGACAAGAAGATGTTTGCGTTTATCCTTATAAGGAATCGAATTGGAACTGGACCAATAGCATACTTGTTCTGTGAATTTAACGACTCTATCTTTTGGGCGTAGTAGAAGTATAAAAATGATGTTTTGAATGTTGATCTTTAGACATTGTGCGGCGACACGTGTCTCCAGAAGCTTCTGTAATAAATGGACATATAACTACGGTAATTGCCCTGACTCCCTGTGTTTTATTCTCCTTTCCAACAAACCAACTCGGGGAAGTGTTATACTTCAACAATAGACACCCCTTGAACGTAGAGCTCTGTGGTGTAGTGGTTAGCGACACAGCCTTTCATGTGGGCGACCCGGGGTTGAATCTCAAGAGGACAATATTTTCTATCCTGGGCCGGCTGAACTAGGCTTGCCTGGTTTCTTGTTCAACTCAATGTGGTATTCGTTCTTTTGTATCTAAGGAATGAGTCCATGGACCCCGCCTTAGGACTACCTGGCCAGGGGACTCCTGGCTGTCCCTGTTGAAATGTCACCTGGTTGTGTTGCAAATCTAGCTTCTGCCTGACAAATTATGTTGTCACTGCACACAGCCAGCATAGCTGTCCTTGTCCAAATAGTTGCACAGCTGATCTGGATTCTGCATAAAGATTCTGAACACACCACATCTGCATTTATTGATCTGCTGGTCATCTGAACGTGCAAAAACATTGACATGGCCCATAAGGTAATGTACTCTTATAATCTTTACCATAAAGGGATTGGATATCCCTCAGAGTCCGGCTCCTCTCTAGGTTTCACGGACTGGGTCAGGAGAACACAGGACTGGGTCAGGGAGAACACGGGACTGGGTCAGGAGAACACGGGACTGGGTCAGGGAGAACACGGGACTGGGTCAGGAGAACACGGGACTGGGTCAGGAGAACACGGGACTGGGTCAGGTGAACACGGGACTGGGTCAGGTGAACACGGGACTGGGTCAGGAGAACACGGGACTGGGTCAGGAGAACACGGGACTGGGTCAGGTGAACACGGGACTGGGTCAGGAGAACACGGGACTGGGTCAGGTGAACACGGGACTGGGTCAGGAGAACACGGGACTGGGTCAGGTGAACACGGGACTGGGTCAGGAGAACACGGGACTGGGTCAGGTAGAACAAGCAGAGAAACTTTTTTTTCATAACACTGTCAGCTGTAGTCAAACTTAACCTCTCTAGTTATACAGCTGTCTAAGGAACTGCTTCTCAGTGCAGCTGTATCACTGAGTCTGAATAACTGAACATGCATCATTTCCTGGCTGAGCACAGAAATCCCACAGAGAGCAAAGCAATTTGGCCCGGTACAGTCTGAATAGGAGGGAAGGTCGCCTCAGGTTTCTTTGTGATGTCAATCTCTAGCAACTTTTTGAGGTGGGACAGGCCTCAGGAGCATTCTCCTCCAAGTGCATTGGTCCCAAGTAACATTCAGGTTGAGTGATCAGTGTGACAAAAAGAAACACAGCTTGTCTTGTTTCAGAGATTGCATGTTCCAATCTTTTACTCTGCTGAGCCTGCTGTAAAAGTTGTTTAAAAGACCAGCAAGTTAATTGTCACAAACTGGTTTTTGCAAAAATGTGTGAAGCAATGTATGCGTGTTTATAGTATCGTGTATCTGTTCTGCCTAATGAACATAAAAAACGGAAGTGAAGGAAAAAAGTCTGGGTATGGTTCACAGTTCTTGAGAACATTAAGAATTCACCCACATGTGGTACTCATTACGGAGCCCCATTCTCTAGAATTTCTGTAGAATTTCTCCTTCAGCCTGGGATTGCTGTGGGCTGGTTATAGACAAATCACTTTCAGTCCCTCTTTAAATGCTGTGTGGATGGCCATGTTACTAACATTGATTAAAAACAAAAACTGATTTGGAGGGGGAGAAGATCAGCACAAGTTGCCTTGTCATATTATTCTCTTGCGAGTCCTTGTGGTGTGACTGCCAACTGCAAGCTAATTGTGATCATTAGCTGAAAATGGTCGCAACTACATTCCTGATTGAGTGAGCAGTGTGACAGAAAGCAACACCACACGACTTGATTAACAAGTCTCACGGGTCAACTTTGCTGGGTCTACTGGGATTTGTTGTGATAAGACCAGCAAGCCCATAGTCACAAACTGGAGATCAGTGGGACATCAAAGGGAGAAAACATTTGAAAACACTCATTCAATTTAGTCTGATTCACTCTGATGCAAAGAGAGAATGTTGGAAAGTGCATAACGTAGAGATGTCCTGGTGTCCTGGTGTGAACTGGTTCTACTTACATTTTTAGGCCACATACAACTTTGGAAAATTGCAATGTAACATTGTACTGTGGCTATATCTTTTGTTGCCTACTATAAATCTTCTCTTTTGTATCCTATGTGCTCCAGTAAAAGCTGCTATAAGTTAGCATGGACTGAGTGGAAGGAAAACAGAGGGGGGAGGCCACTTCTCAGACAAGCCCCACCCTCCAGGAACACACACCACTAACCGCAAGAAAAAAACACAACCAGCGCCCCCCCCCCTCTCTCCACCACCGAAACGTCTGGAAAGTCTGTTTTTAGGTCAATGAGATGCATCTCAGCCAACTGGGACGCGTATGTCCCTGCCCATTATGTCCCACATGTCATTATGGCAGAGACCCGATTGAACCATTATCAGCACCCCCTGATCAAAACATCTTCCCACATTGAGGTGACAAGAGCCACAAATCTGTCGTTCTGTCTTTTAGCAAAATATATTTTGTGCTAATTGGTTCTAAAATACAAATAATGTCTGCAGCATGATGCATGGATGGTTTGTTTGGACAAACATTGATCTGTTAAGCTGGATGTGAATCAACCCTTCATGAATGTGTTCAATTGTCCTAGATTCTTCTGAAGTACAGTACAAGTTCTCCATTACATCTCCAGAGGACCTCTCCCACGACTAACATCACATGTGCTACTCTACTTCTCTCACTGATTTCCCTAGTCCACGGAGCCTGCTCTTGTTAATGGAAGGAGCAAAGGCTTTGTGGAAGGATATCAAGCCAGGCACCAAATCGGTAGTCTTCCTATCTGTTTTACTAAGCAAGACGTTATGCCAGTACTAGGAATATGGATTAAGTAGCTAATCCCAAATCTGGTCAGCCCTTGTAATAGGAAACAGGGGGTGATGAATGCATCTTGATGTCAGTTAATAAGATGTCAGAGAAGAAGTAGGAGGATGTAGACTATAATCCTGCAGCTTAATTTTGCTGTGGAGTCACTGGCCCTGTGGGAGAAGACAGCATTGGACTTTCTGAGAGTAACCACCAGTGGCTTCTGTCTGTTGTAATATGGCCAGATTATTTTACAATGCAGGCTTTCATGCCAATGATCCTTGGCTAAAAAAAGCTATTATTCCGAAATGATTAACAATGGAGCATCACAATGAGTTCCACATCTGGGTTAGGTTTATGTAGTGTTAACTGTCGATGGTTACTTAACAAGTCAGTGCAGATACATGATGTTGTGTGTGTTGAACACACATTTATCCTACCATTTTTGTGTTTATGTCTATGGTCTTGCTGGTTTTGTGATACAACTGTTTGCAGATAAAGTTGAACTGAAAGAATTTCATATAGAATAGACGTTGGCTCTCTCCAGATGTGAACCAAATATGTTGTCATAAAATGATTAAATCAACCCCATAAAGGTTAGGTTGGGAAAAAGAGTCCCTACCACTGGAACTGAACCCACAATCATCAGAGTTACAACCAATCAAGCACTGTGCTACATGTTTTTTCTCAGTCATTTGCTACACTGAAATTTGAAAGTTGAATCGGACCCCTGGGGGAACTTGGCCATTCCACAAGGGGTACTTGAGAAAACTCATGACACCATGGACATACTGGTGAAATTAACATGAGGGGGTACTTCTAGGGTACTCCAAGCAGAGCAAAATTCTGTCGGTGGTAAAGTTACTTACAAAGGTTTGGAACCCCTGTAAGAGTTTCCTGGTATAGTTTTAGTGAAATATAGAAATACATGCGTAATACTATTTTAGAAAAATATGTTTTTCCTTAAAAATGCATTAAGCAATGTGTAAAAATTGAAAAAAGATATTACCAGCTCTAACTATAGAACCACATGGCACTATTAAGTACTCAAAACCTAAAAATCATAAATGAATTAAAGACAGATACCTCAAGTGTATATCATATATCCATGTGTCTCACTGTTACTTAACCATTCTAAATAAAGTTTAAAGTAAAAATAACATATTTATTAAATGTTAGATAGAATTAAGCATATAAAATAATCATAACCTCTTTGACATAAGGTACAAGTTACTGTCACTTCTAGGATTTGAGTTCTGTTGACCTATTGACTCAATTCAACAAATGGCAGTTGATTTTGCAGTATATCGATTCTCCTTTCAACACCACTTCTGCTATTTTGGTTCCATCATCTATATGATAAGGGTCTCTGTAAAGAAAATGTTAGCTTGTGGTCATATAAACTTTCAGCACCTTCAGAGTAGTTCTAGTACATGGTTTCTAGCCATGTGAAGGAAGGTGTAGAGTTTGGTTTACCTAAGGCCTCTGTTCTAATTCTCTCAAGTTTAAAAAGTTCACAGCTTACATTTAATTTGATGCAGTCCATTTCTAAGTAACACACATCTGTACAATGATGGCATGTTTCTTAGGAAATTCTCTGGAACCAGAGAAGGGCTGAAACCTATTAAATTCTATGTGAGGCCCAAGAAGAAAGCACTGTATATCCTGGTTGGTGCCAGCAAGATATCAAAAATACTTTTTGCCGAAGACTATTTTGAATTGTAGGAGTATCTGTCTCTTGCCTTGTCCATCACAATGAAAGCCCTTCTGGACATGCATTTAGGATTCTCCTCAACTGATTCAACATTCATTTTTCAGCATTGCAAATGAATGAGTAATACCTAGTATTTATTGCAGCACACATTTTTAATTGGCTTGGAGGAAAAAGAAACCCACAATAATGTCCTTAGGTAAACATGTAACCAGCATACACAAAACTGAAAAGGCATGTTAGAATAAAACAGCCTGCAAAGACCTGCTGTTAAGGCTGGAGGAAGAGGAAAGGCATATCTGTTTTCAATCAGACAAGATAAAACTCAGCCAGGTTTCACTGCAGATTGTGGATTCTGATAACACCTTTTGAGCATTCATTTCAACACGGACTAAGCATTACTGAGAGTTACAAAGCCTAATGTCACACTTTCAACATACACACTTGGAACGTGAGGGGAGGTTGCAAACACCATCCACACCCTGGTCATAAATGAAACATCACTAAAATTACATGTTAATTACAGCTGTCATACAGATTTCTATAATTCAGTGTTTTTCACTGAGCATTTGTCTTTAAAGGAATTAAGAAATGCAGAGAAAAATCTTTCTCAAAGAAAACTAACAGTTAAATACAAGGTTGAGCTCAATTCCTAAATCACTGAGCAATTACATTTAGGGACTATTGTCCACAGCAGTGGTTGCTTGCCTTTTTCAGTTACTGTACCACCAACATAATTTTGAGCAGCCCAGAGTAACCTTTTCCTATGATCTCATGTGTTCTCAAGTACACCCCCAAGGAAATTTCATGGCCAAAAAGTGGGAAGTAGATGACAGGCCAAGTGATCCAACTGATATGAATGCAATTGAACATGCCTTTCACTATAGCCAGAAGCCCCAAGTCTGGCAGAGCTTAACCTGTAACGTCTATGGGTTACAGACTTTAGGTGATCATTGCATTCAAACAACATGTGACCAGGTAGGCCTAATAAACATGTTGCACATAATGCTGTAGAGATATGGAATAGAGACCCAGAAATATGAATGTGTGGCTGTCCAAATACTTTTGGAGTGCAATGTAAATACATGAATGTTGTAGTGGACTATAACTGTAGAATGATTTTATGGTATAATTCGGGGCGGGCTTTAAGGAGTGTCAGGTTGCGCCAATTCCAACAGAATAAGATTCGGCTGTCTGGAGAAAGGAATAGGATTCCGGTCGGAGCGCACTTGATGGTGATCAGCCCTCTGTAAGTACACAACATAAAGTAATTACACGCATGCAAACCTAGGCAGCATTTAATACATAAAAAAAATGTTGAGATCAGTTTAAACGAATTTGCTTAGAATGTTTCATTTTTACCTATATAGATTATGCACGTTACTGATTATTTAGCCACATCCGAGGCAGATTTCAAATCAAAGGATGGATTTTTGTTAATATTCAGTTGGGCAATGTATTAATTATATTTCTCTGAATGTTTAATAAAATAATCTAGCAGTTACTTGCAGTAAAAACAATAGCCCGAAGTTAATTACAAGTCACCCTATTCATAAGGTGTACCGTGTAGTTCAGCAAGTGAGTAGCGTAGCCTACTCTGAATTATTATTTTAAAATAATAATACATGAATGTTGTAGTGGACTATAACTGTAGAATGATTTTATGATATAATTCGGGGCGGGCTTTAAGGAGTGTCAGGTTGCGCCAATTCCAACAGAATATATATATATATATATATATATATATATATATATATATATATATATATATATATATATATATATATATATATATATATATACAAAAGGGAGTATCCCTAAACAAAAGGGAGTATCCCTAAGTGAAAATATACAATCAACTATTTGCAAAAATGTGAGAGGTGTACTCACTTTTGTGAGATACTGTATATCTCACGTAATTGCCGCAACTATACTGCAACTTTTATGAACGCAAATAGAGTACCAACCAGGGGCGAAAATCTGATATGAAATTTGGAGGGGAAAATTACATAACATTTTCTCAAGGGTAATTCTTGAGGGGAACCCCAAGAGTGGTTCTGTAATATGGTACTGTTTTAGTTTTCGCTGGCGGTTTGCCCGCTAATGTAGCTCTGCAAATTGTATGTGAACCCTACAAACTCAAAACAAACTCACTGGATAAGCCTCAAGTTAGCTATGTGCATTGAGTGTCTTTCAGACCCTCTCGAACACTGTCACCTTGCCAGCTAAGAAACACTACATGCTGGTCATATAATTAGAATATCATCAAAAGGTTGATTTATTTCAGTAATTCCATTCAAAAAGTGAAACTTGAATAATGTATACATTCATTCCACACAGTGATATATTTCAAGTGTTTATTTCTTTTAATTTTGATGATTGTAACTGACATCTAATGAAAATCACAAATTCAGTATCTCAGAAAATTTGAATATTACTTAAGACCAATACAAAAAAAATATTTTTAGAAATGTTGGCCAACTGAAAAGTATGAACATGAAAAGTATGAGCATGTACAGCACTCAATACTTAGTTGGGGCTCCTTTTGCCTGAATTACTGCAGCAATGCGGCGTGGCATAGAGTCGATCAGTCTGTGGCACTGCTCAGGTGTTATGAGAGCCCAGGTTGCTCTGATAGTGGCCTTCAGCTCTTTCTGCATTGTTGGGTCGCATCTTCCTCTTCACAATACCCCATAGATTTTCTATAGAGTTAAGGTCAGGCGAGTTTGCTGGCCAATTATGAACAGGGATACCATGGTCCTTAAACCAGGTACTGGTAGCTTTGGCATTGTGTGCAGGTGCCAAGTCCTGTTGGAAAATGAAATCTGCATCTCCATAAAGTTGGTCAGCAGCAGGAAGCATGAAGTGCTCTAAAACTTCCTGGTAGATGGCTGCGTTGACCTTGGACCTCAGAAAACACAGTGGACCAAAACCAGCAGATGACATGGCACCCCAAACCATCACTGACTGTGGAAACTTTAAACTGGACTTCAAGCAACGTGGATTCTGCGCCTCTCCTCTCTTCCAAAGGAAATGCAAAATTTACTTTCATCAGAGAACATAACTCAGCAGCAGTCCTTTTTGTCTTTAGCCCAGACGAGACGCTTCTGACGCTGTGTCTTGTTTAAGAGTGGCTTGACAAAAGGAATGCGACAGCTGAAACCCATGTCTTGCATACATCTGTGCGTGGTGGTTCTTGAAGCACTGACTCCAGCTGCAATCCAGTCTTTGTGAATCTCCCCCACATTTTTGAATGGGTTTTGTTTCACAATCCTCTCCAGGGTGCGGTTATCCCTATTGCTTGTACACTTTTTTCTACCACATTTTTTCCTTCCCTTCGCCTCTCTATTAATGTGCTTGGACACAGAGCTCTGTGAACAGCCAGCCTTGTGCAAGGTGTCAATGGTCGTCTTTTGGACAGTTGTCAAGTCAGCAGTCTTCCTCATGATTGTGTAGCCTATAGAACTAGACTGAGAGACCATTTAAAGGCCTTTGCAGGTGTTTTGAGTTAATTAGCTAATTAGCTGATTAGAGTGTGGCATCAGGTGTCTTCAATATTGAACCTTTTCGCAATATTCTAATTTTCGGAGATACTGAATTTGGAGTTTTCATTAGTTGTCAGTTATAATCATCAAAATTAAAAGAAATAAACACTTGAAATATATCAGTCTGTGTGGAATGAATGTATACATTATACAAGTTTCCCTTTTTGAATGGAATTACTGAAATAAATCAACTTTTTGATGATATTCTAATTATATGACCAGCACCTGGTGGATCAAACCAGTGTGGGCAGTGGATCAAACCAGTGTGAGGCAAAGAGCGGGGGTGCATACCTTTTTTAAACTTAAAAACGCGCTATAATCAGCAAAAGTGTATTCATTGCGTCTTACCAAAATTATTGAAATGGCATAGTTATGTTTACAGTCATATATTGGAGGGGACGAATCATAATTTTCCCTAGGATGGGGGTTTGGGGGGGTAATTGATTTCTGCAATTAATTTAATTTAATTGCAGAAATCAATATTTTAGTAACAGTACACTAAACAGAGCAAGCTAGCTTACTGAAATTTGGTGTGCTTAGTAGCATAGTAATCGGAGGCCAGAAAACGGAGTAACAAGGCTACTTTTTTGTGGACAAAGGCTAATGAACATCGCCACCTGCTGATGATATACAGTAATTATGATTTTATGACTAATATGCATTATTTCCCATAGGTTGTGTGCAACATTAATTTATACTTTACTTTAGTATGCCAGCTTTGACCGTTAAAATACAAATAGAATTCTGATACCTTTAAGTTACGTAGCTCAACACCTACAGTTAGGCTGGGTTAGCTTTATTGTTCATTGACTAAAAACATGATATTTAAGAATGAAAAGTATGTTATTATACATTTCTACACTGAGTTATGCGTTAACAATGTTTACTAGCTCCTTTGTATCGTTCATCCTTTTTCTGGACCAAATTACTGCTGCACACAATACCACCATGACTAGTGTTAAGTGGCGTGACTTTTCCAAACTGGTCCCAGGTAAGACACATCAGATAGAACTATATGTCCCATCTATGCTTTATATCTATGATCCAAACCAACTATATAATTAGTTTGAATGCTATGCATTGGTAACTCATTGTAATGGGATCTGATGGAAATAATGAAATAAACCACATTACATGATCATGGATTGTTTATTGGTAATTTGGCATGTAGTATATTTTGTATAGAAACTGGAAAATGGCAAATGTTTACCGAAGACAAATTGCACAATGTTTAGGTGGTCTGATCTGCTCACAATTCCGGTGGTGCTCACTCCCACTGCCCGGAGCAGCGTCATACTGCCCCCAGGGAAGATGAACGTCGGCCTTCCAGCAAAACTTCTTTCCATGCTAGCCGTAACTCTGCGACTGCTCAAGCCATCGAGATGTAATTAATTAATCATTGACACTACTCCAAAAATTAAGTGAACACATCACACATTGGGTCTCAATGAACGAAACATATTAAAGATCAGTCTTGACTGTAGGCCTACACTGTGTAATTCGTTGAGAACACAATTGACGTAACAACAGTCTATGGAAACCAAAATCACCAACGATTGAGGGCTGGATTAAAACTCACACCAAAAATCTATTTGACAATTGAAATCACAGGCCGTTCCAACTTGCATGAATTTCATCACGGCAACTCATAATGTGGCCCCCACTGTATGGCCCCCTCGTGCCTGGAAGAACTCCTGACGATGCTCCTGATGAGACAGCGGATGGTGTCCTGGGGGATCCTCTCCCAGACCTGGATCAGGGCATCTGTGAGCTCCTAGACAGTCTGACTCTGTGGCTCTACTTGGCGGCATTGGATGCACCGATACATAACGTCCCAGAGGTTCTCAATTGGAATGTGAGTACCAGTCAATGGCATCAATGCTTTTCTCATCTAGGAACTGCCTTCACACTCTGGCCACATGAGGATGGGCATTGTCCTGCACCAGGAGGAACCCAGGACCCACTGCACCAGCGTATCATCTGACGAAGGGTCTGAGGATTTCATCCTGGTACCTAACAGCAGTCAGGTTACCGTTGGCTAGCACGTAGAGGTTTTTGCAACCCTCCATGGATATGCCACCCCAGACCATCACTGAACCGCCGACAATCGGGTCATGCTGTACGTTCATCACGGCATCTCCAGACTCTTTCACGTCTGTCACATGTGCTCAGTGTGAACATGCCCCGAGAACGGGGCAACAATGGCAGACCTGCCAATTCTGGTGTTTTCAGGCAAATGCCAATTGAGCTGAACGGTGCTGGGCTGTGGATACAGGTCCTACTAGAGGATGTCAGGCCCTCATGCCACCCTCATGGAGTCTATTTCAGATAATTTGGTCAGAAACATACACACCAGTACCTCGCTGAAGGTCATTTTGTAGGGCTCTGGCAGTGCTCCTCTTTTTTCTCCTCACATAGAGGGGCGGATACCAGTCATGCTGCTGGGTTGCTTCTCTTCTACGGCCCTGTCCAGCTCTCCTTGTGTAACGGCCTGTATCCTGGTATCTCCTCCATGCTCTTGAGACACAGCAAACCTTCTTGCGAAGGCACGTTTGGATGGGCCATCCTGAAGGAGCTCGAATACCTATGCAAACTGAATGGGCTGCAGGTATCGCCTCATAGCAAATAGCAAAACTAGACAAGAATCAGTCAGGAAGGATAAGGAGAGAGCAATTGTCTGTGGCCACCACCTGCAAAACCATTCCCTTTTATAGACAGATTTCCTGCCTCCTTATGTTAGCAATTTCTTTAGTAGCTCACCTCTATCAGTAAGGAACAAATCTATACCCAGGCCACTGAGGAGGGCCATTAAAACATCTCACTCAGTAGCCATGAGCATAAATGCCATTAGGTGCTATTGAGATAGAGTGCTCCTGAGTCTACTCTTGATGAATTTCAGAGCAGAGAAACTTCATGTGCAAGCTACCTGGTTTACTGACAGGGTAAGTAGAAACTTGTAAGCAAGGCCCAGGATGTGGTATGCGTGGGCCAATAGGTTGTACTAACAAGGATACGGTACTGTTCTTGCAAGATAAACAGCTCTTGTTCACCATCTCCACCTGTTCTTCATCTCCTTCAGGTCCATGATCCTCCATAGTCATGGTTGTGTATTCTTCAAATCCCTGTTCTTTTAACCTAGTCCACTGTTCTGCCAGTCCACTGTTCTGAGCTCACTCTGTAAATTGGCCACTGATGCTCTGCTGTCAAATTTGATCAAACATTTACTTAGTTCTTGAAGGGCCGTCCGTGGAAGACCACTGGCCACTTAATGTTAGCTAACTAAAGTTTTTAAGGTCCAAAAGAGCCATGTCAGCATACAAACTCAGACATTTCTGATGGATGTCATCTATAACTGTATCCAGAATTTGATTACGGACACCAATCCTGTCTGCCCCAATAAAAATCTTATCTTGTGCCATCTCTCCAGTCATGGTTTTCTTCTTTCAAGTCCATTAAGTGGTCTCTAACTCCAGCTCTGTTTCCTCATCCCGTACCTTCCTGTTGCCCCACTGAACAAATGTGTCTGCAGCTGCGTTGACTTTTTCAAAATCTCTTGACATTCCTTCCAGTTGCTCCTCTGTAGATACAACCATACGATGCGCAGACAGAATCTCCATTCCACTAGCTAGTGAGGTGACCTGAAATAATCTGAGGAATATCTGTGCCGTAGGTATTGTTTCATACTTGAGCAACCCCTCAATGTACCCTTGTGCCTTGACCAATGCAGTAGCAAGGAGTTTTTTTAAATAATCTTGTATAGTTGAAACATACAGACCCTCCTCTGGATTTCCAAATGCTCCAAAGACCTTTAAGGTACTGTCTTTAGCCTGCCAGTGTCTCTCCAATATGAGCAAGACATCTGTGTCTTATGTTCTTGCTATCCTTCTCCTAATTGTTAATCCCCTGGTAGAATTCACAGAAGAACACAGCTATGTTGTTAATGAGAGAAAAAGGTGACCCACTTTCCAAGGCACACTCGGTTGTGTCTGCAAAAAAGGTTCAAAATGTGTGCATAGCACCACACGTGAAATTGATTGGTGGACTTTGCAGAGAGCAGGGCAGAGAAGCCTTTATACTGGCCTTGCATACTACATCAGTGGAATTGCCAATGCACTTGCTGATGTCAAGCTTCATGTTTCCCAGTACTTCACTCAGTATCTGGACCACCTATTGTCTAGTGGATGGCTCCCATATCACCACAGCCACAAGCCTCTCATGGATGAGATTCATCACATACAGTGGATATAAAAAGTCTAAACGCCCCTGTTAAAGTGCCTGGTTTTTGTGATGTAAAAGAATGAGACAAAGATACATCATGTCAGAACTTTTTCCACTTTTATTGTTACCTATAATGTGAACAATTCAATTGAAAAACTAAAATAAAAACCTTACAATTAACGGCAATGCATTGCTATAGTGCTAAAGAATATTGTTAGTATTTCATTTAGTTTCCACGCCAATATAAACCAACATAAACTTGGTTTTGAGAAAACATGATTCAAACGAACGTGAGAAGAAATTGTAATCGTAAGATGATGCGAACGTGGAAAAAAGTGTTTGAACGAAGATATTTTAAGATCAGACGTGGAAATCCATTAAATGATTTTAGCATACACTTTTTACACGCTTGAATCTAAGCATTTAACGTGGAGTGGTTTTTGAAGAAAAAGTGTCTAACGGTTACCATACAAAAGAAGGCACTCTTCTGTTTTCCATATCTGCCATTTGGTGGAAGACGGGTTACAAAGATTTGAAACATCTTTCTGAGAGGATTGCAAAACATGAGAGAAGCGGGACAGTGCTGTGAAATTGGGCTTACTTGGAAGGGTAAATGTCGCAGCCCATGTTGACAGTGCATACAGGCGCTCCATTGAGCAGCATAACAAGTGGAGCAAAACAGGTACGTTCTCAGTTGGATCATAACATGTATTAAACTGTGTGGAAAATGTGAAACTGCATTGCGGGGCAACGACGAGTCGGTGGACTCCCTGAATCCTGGAATATTCAGATGCATTTTCGAGACTACGTGTGAGGGTGATTCGAGACTTCAGAGGCACTATGACGCTCCGCCCATCTTCAAAGGGACATCTAGCACTGTACAAAACAAACTGTTAGTCTGTATGAATGAAGTGTACAGGGAGGAGATGGCCAAGCAAGTGGACGAGACATCATTTGTTGCCATACAGGCAGATGAGACAACTGATGTCTCCTGTAAATCACAAATGGTGGTTGTGTTGTGTTGCCTGACAATACAGTGACAGAGAGGTTTTTGGACTTTGTGGAAGTCAAAGATAAAACTGGACTCAACCTCTCTAATAGCATCAAGGGTGTGCTGGAACCACTGAAGCTGAGAGAAAAGCTGATCGCTCAGACTTATGATGGTGCGGCTGTAATGAGTGGAAACGTCCGAGGGGTACAGACACTAATGAAAGAGTCATACCCACATGCCCAGTTTGTTCACTGCTATGCTCACCAGCTGAACCTGACCTTGCAGCAACTTTGTTCAGCAAGGATGAGAATCCTGAAGGTGTTTTGTGCAGATTTAACTGCTTTTGCTACCCTTTTCTCTGGCGCTCCAAAACGTGTTGCAGCATTTGTTGAGGCAACACAGAGACACATTCCAAGGCCACCGGCTGTATGATGGAACTTTGAAAGTAGAACTGTCAATGCAGTTTGGGAAAACAGTGCTGCGTTGCTCCTGTGTATGGAGGACATACGCTCACAACCAGGATGGGATGAGGCCACCATAAGTGAGGCATACGGCCTGTCAAAGAAAACTCTGGGGCCGAGCCTTTCTGCAGCGGCTGGATTTTTTCAGGCCGATGAGTAACCAACACAGTCATCTCTCAGGTGGAGCAGAGGTTTTCATAAAGTGACCACCTGATCGCTGCCAAGCTGACTGACAGCTCGCTCTTCCCACAATTTGTCCTGTCATTCCCTACACCTGAGCTTGACTGAGCAGTGAAACTATGGCCTCTAGGAAACGAGGAAAAGTTGAAGTCTGAGCTGACCACTTTGTACCACCACACTGAGCTTCACACGGGTAAGACGGCCCTGTCTCTGTTAAGATCCATTCATGAGAACAACCTAGAGGAGGCTTTTGCTGAGACCGTCACTTCGCAGAAAATTATCATAACAACACCTATGACGATATCCAAGTCAGAGAGGAACTTTTCCATCTTGAAGAGGGTAAACACCTTCACTCGCAATACCACAGGAAAGCCGCGACTCAACGCATTGGCCATGTTGTCCATCGAAAGCCAGCTGATTCAGCAGCTACATTACTTCATTCCCAAAGTCATAGAAAAGTTTGCTCAGAGGAAGAACCGGCGTGCCACCTTTCTATTCAAGTGAGCCCTCAGCCTTGGTGAGTGAAAGCATATTTTATCATCCTGCCTTTGTGGTGATGGTCCATGCATTGGTCATATTTTTGTGCTGGATCGATTGTCAGTGTGTCCATGCTTATCTATTAAGGTTGTGGTCATAGAAGAATCTATATCCCTAAAAAGTTGTCTTTCTGCTTCGTTGTAGCCTTCAGTGGTGTTGAGCTCATTGCTGTTCCTGTTTTGCCCTGTAGGCACATTGGTTCTCAGCTTGGTTGCATTCCTAATTTAGGTTTGTAAATGTGACAGTGGTAATTTTACATGTGTGTGAGAGAGAAGGAGAGCAATTACACAAGAAGGTCTCTCTCTCTCTCTCCTGTAAGTGTACTACAACACCTGGTAGAAGCAAGCCGCTCTGTCGTTAAAAGGTGTTTTGTGGAGCCAGCCAATTTTTTCCATATAAAAACGCCACTGGAACTGTCAAATCTGAACTGCCATTCAGTGATCCTGGTTGTCTGGGCAGTATAAGAGCAGAAGAGAACATGAGCAAAACTGAAAAACAGAGACAATAAACATTTTCTTCTACTACAATCTTACTCCTCATCTTCCTTCTCTTTCTTCCTTTCCTTCTCTTTACCTTTCAACCTCATCTTCTACACTCTGCTTCACTCATTTGACTCCCTTAATTTTTCCTTCTCACTTTCTTCTCCTTCCTCTCCAAACTGTAATAATAAATAGTACACTATTAGATAAAATACTTTGGTTAACAGATTCCCATTGCTTGCTTAATTTTTTTATTTTATATAAAAAAATATTTTTTAATAATACAGGCTATGTAATCATATCTTTACCTTTCCTTCACAATCTCCTTCAATCTTCTTCATATCAAGTTTTCTTTCTCTCCTTCCTCTCCACTGTCTAACAGAAAAGATTATGCTATGTTATCCATGAAGATTTTTAAATATATTTTCACAATACTTATTATGTCAAATCATTAAAATTGTAATATACAAATAAATATTCTCATAATTAATTGTGCATTCATATAATATGATCAAATTTTCAAAATAGCCCGTCCACTGCATTTGTTAAATGTGCAAGGTTTTTAGAAAGAAGCTAGCTAAGCCTTTAGCTAAAATTTGCTAGAATAACCTATCTTAAAACTTAGAGCAGATCATTTATCTATTTAATAATAATAAATTGTGACATTGTAACATCACTAGCTAGTATTTCAAATGACCAAAACCTGTCTAGAAAAGAAGTTTTTGGTGATGTTGTGGATTCTCTTGACACTTGGTAGCTTCTGGCCAAGTTTCCCACAGTACTTTCCTCTATAAAGAGCGTGAGCTAAGTAATTAGCAGAAACGTCAATGAAGCAACTATAGCGAGCGGCCCCATCTGTTGCCCAAAAACAAGCACAGCGCGATTGAGGCTTCAACGGGTAGGCATCTCATACTCAGTCTTTATTGCCACGTAAAATATGATTTCATTTTGCAATCTCTATTTTTACGCACAGTTAAAAACTGTGACATTTCTGGAGACAACTCCAGCCGGGGACATGCCACCAAAAACGGGGACTGTCCCCGAAAAAAGGGGATGTCTCGTCACCCTAGTTTACACTGCGTGCACAATTATTAGGCAAGTGAGTATTCTGATCGTATCATTATTTCTATGCACATTTTCCAACTCCAAACCATATAAACCTGAATGCTAATTGGATTGAATCATTTTCAGGTGATATGTATTTGTGTAATGAGGGAGGGTGTGGCAACAGTGAATAACACCTTATTTCAAGGTGTGCATAATTATTAGGCAGCTTCATGACCTCAGTTAAATGGGTCAAAAAGGAGATTCAACTGACACTGAAAAGTCACAAATTGTAAAATGCCTTTCAGATGGCTGCAACACTCTTGAAGTAGCTAAACTATTGATGTGTGGCCACCAGACAATCAAATGTTTTGTTGCGAATAGTCAACTGGGGCGCAAAAAATGCCCAGAGAAGAAAATATGCAAAAGACTTGAGAAGAATTACATGTGAAGCTACCAGGAACCCATTATCAGTGTCACCATATTCCAGATCTGCAACCTACCTGGATTGTCCAGAAGTACAAGGGTGTCAAGTGCTCAAAGATATGGCCAAGGTCAAGAAGGCTGAAAGAACACCACCACTGAATAAGATTCACATGCTGAAGCGTATATATTGGGCAAAGAAATACCTGAAGATAGATTTTTCAAAGGTTTTGTGGACAGATGAAATGAGAATGACTTGATGGACCAAATTGATGGGCCTGTGGCTGGATCACTAATGGACACAGTACCAGTTCGAGTCAGGTGCAAGCAAGATGGAGGAGGGTTCTAGTATGGGCTGCTATCATTAAGGATGAGGTGGTTCGACCTTTTCGTGTTGAAGATGGACTGAAACTCAACTCCCATTCCTACTCCCAGTTTCTGGAAGGTATTTTCTTGAAGCAGTGGTACGGGAATTCCTCAGCATTCAAGAAGGCCATAATTTTTATGCAGGACAATGCTCCATCACATGCATACTAGGACTCCACTGTTGGCTAGCAAGCAAGGGCCTCAAAGATGCCTGAATAATGACCTGGCCCCCTTCCTTATGTGACTTAATTCCTATTGAGAACTTGTGGACTCTTCTCCAACGTGAGATTTACAGTTAGGGAAGACAATACACCTCTTTGAACAGCATTTGGGAGGCTGTGGTTGCTGCTTCAGCGGAAGTTGATCGTGTACATATCAAGAAACTGACAGACTGCATGGATGGTTATTGAAAAGAAGGGTGGCTATATTGGTCACTGAATATCTTTGAAAAGACGCACATTTTAATCAATTGTCATTTTGTGCAAATTATTTATCGCACTTACTTTAAAAATTGAGAATAAACAAGTGAGTTGGGAGAAATTATTTTTTACATTTATTTGCCTAATAATTCTGCACACTAATTGTTGCCTAATAATTCTGCACACTTATATATTCCCTTGAGAGAGATCAAACCTCACATTTCCTTGTTAAACATTCTGGTTTGAGGTTCAATTATATTTTGGATTGACATAAAGCATTGTGATTGTGCAACAATAAAATAAATCTTGAGAAATACAATGTGCCTAATAATTGTGCACGCAGTGTAAAGATGAGTTTCCTTACATCTCCAAAGATTGCTAATGGGCTTCTGCACAGTGAACAACGCAATAAGCCTAAACAAAATATGAGCTCTCGAGAATAGGACATTTCCATTTAGTGAAACAGATTGTACTTTGACATAACCATATTTGACCACCTATGCACTCAAATAAATGTATGTTTGTTCTTAGTTTAATCTGATAAATATAACTTTCTACTGCAACAATTTACCTGCCGGTTTGTTCCAGGGAAATATACTTGAACTATTTTTACATGGAGGGGACACCAGGGCTCCTAGCTGTCTTCATCATAGCAACATGTTTTCTGGTCGGTGGAGCACAAAAAACAGGTACCCATGTTTGTCGCCTGACATCAGAAACACTGCAGAATGCAGACCACAGACAACTGGAGAAGTACAGCAGAAAGACAAGATGATGACCCCTCTTCAGGGATTTACAGTGAGGGAAAAATTTATTTTATCCCCTGCTGATTTTGTACATTTGCCCACTGACAAAGAAATTATCATCCATCCATTCATCATCTTCCGCTTATCCGGGGCCGGGTCGCAGGGGCAGCAGTCTAAGCAGAGATGCCCAGACTTCCCTCTCCCCAGACACTTCCTCCAGCTCTTCCGGGGGGACACCGAGGCGTTCCCAGGCCAGCCGGGAGACATAGTCCCTCCAGCGTGTCCTAGGTCTTCCCTGTGGTCTCCTCCCGGTGGGACGGGACCGGAACACCTTCCCAGGAAGGCGTTCCGGAGGCATCCGAAAAAGATGCCCAAGCCACCTCAGCTGACCCCTCTCGATGTGGAGGAGCAGCGGCTCTACTCTGAGCTCCTCCCGGGTGACCAAGCTTCTCACCCTAACTCTAAGGGATCGCTCAGCTTGGAGGTACTGATTCTCATCCCCACTGCTTCACACTCGGCTGCAAACCGTCCCAGTGCATGCTGAATGTCCTGGTTTGAAGGGGCCAACACGACAACATCATCCGCAAAGAGCAGAGACGAAATCGTGTGGTCCTCAAACCTGACACCCTCCGGCCCCTGGCTGCGCCTAGAAATTCTGTCCATAAAAATTACAAACAGAACCGGCAACAAAGTCCAACATGCACTGCCAGAGTCCAACATGCACTGGGAACAAGTCTGACTTACTGCCGGCAATGCGGACCAAGCTCCTGCTTCGGTCGTACAGGGACCTGACAGCCCTTAGCAAAGGATCCAGGACCCCATATTCCCGAAGCACTCTACACAGGATGCCGCGAGGGACACAGTCGAATGCCTTCTCCAAATCCACAAAACACGTGAGTTTGCCCAACCAAGAAATTATCAGTCTATCATTTTAATTGTAGGATTATCTGAACAGTGAGAGACAGAATAACAAAAAAAAATCCTGAAAAACGCATGAGTGAAATTGCATTTTAATGAGTGAAATAAGTATTTCAACCCCTCTGCAAAACATGACTTTGTACTTGGTAGCAAAACCCTTGTTGGCTATCACAGAGGTCAGACGTTTCTTGTAGTTGGCCACCAGGTTTGCACACATCTTCAGCTCCCTCCACAGATTTTCTATGGGTTTAAGGTCTGGAGACTGGCTAGGCCACTCCAGGACCTTAATGTGCTTCTTCTTGAGCCACTCCTTTGTTGCCTTGGCCGTGTGTTTTGGGTCATTGTCATGCTGGTATACCAATCCAAGACCCATTTTCGATGCCCTGGCTGAGGGAAGGAGGTTGTCACCCAAGACGGTCCCTTTGATGCAGTGAAGTTGTCCTGTTCCCTTAGCAGAAAAACATCCCCAAAGCATAATGTTTCTACCTGCATGTTTGACGGCGGGGATGGTGTTCTTGGGGTCATAGGCAGCATTGCTCCTCCTCCAAACACGGCAAGTTGAGTTGATGCCAATGAGCTTGATTTTGGTCTCATCTGATTACAACACTTTCACCCAGTTCTCCTCTGAATCATTCAGATGTTCATTGGCAAACTTCAGACGGGCCTGTACATGTGCTTTTTTGAGCAGGGGACCTTACGGGTGCTGCAGGATTTCAGTCCTTCACAACGTAGTGTGTTACCTATTGTTTTCTTGGTAACTATGGTCCCAGCTGCCTTGAGATCATTGACAAGATCCTCCCATGTAGTTCTGGGCTGATTTCTCACCATTCTCATGATCATTGCAACAGGTGAGATCTTGCATGGAGCCCCAGACCGAGGGAGTATGACAGTTCTTTGTGTTTCTTCCTGCTTTTGTGAATAATCGCATTAACTGTTGTCACCTTCTCACCAAGCTGCTTGGTGATGGGCTTCTAGCCGATTCCAGCCTTTTGTAGGTCTACAATCTTGTCCCTGACATCCTTGGACAGCTCTTTGGTATTGGCCATGGTTGAGAGTTTGAAATCTAATTGATTGATTGCTTCTGTGGACAGGTGTCTTTTATACAGGTAACAAGCTGAGATTAGGAGCACTCCTTTTAAGAGTGTGCTCCTAATCTCAGCTCGTTACCTGTATAAAAAACACAGTGGAGCCAGAAATCTTTCTGATTGAAAGGGGATCAAATACTTATTTCACTCATTAAAATGCAAATAAATTTATAACATTTTTGACATGCGTTTTTCAGGATTTTTTTGTTGTAATTCTGTCTTTCACTGTTCAAATAAACCTACCATTAAAATGATAGACTGATCATTTCTTTGTCAGTGGGCAAACGTACAAAATCAGCAGGGGATCAAATGTTTTTTCCCCTCACTGTAGAATGTTTCAATAAATTCAAAAGCTCTACAAAACCAATATTGATCCTTCCTATAATCTTAATTTCCAGAGTGTCGCACAGTGGCTGACATTGTGTTCCTCGTGGATGGCTCCACCAGCATCAGCCCTACAGATTTCCAAGAGGTTCGGATGTTTCTCCACACCTTCATTGAGGGCCTGGATATCGGTTCTGATAAGGTTCGCGTTGGACTGGCCCAGTTTAGTGACCAGCCCAAGATGGAATTCCTGTTGGCGGATAATACAGAAAAACGTGCCTTACTGGAGAAAGTGGATCAGCTTGAACAGCTGAAAGGAGGCACAGCCACTGGCACAGCTATTAGATTCCTTCAGAGAGAGTTTTTCACCCCGGCTGCAGGAAGCCGTTCTGGTCAGAGGGTGCCCCAGATTGCTGTGGTACTCACTGATGGGGATTCTGTGGACGATGTAGTGGAGCCTGCCAAGGAACTAAGGCAAAGTGGGGTCATTGTCTATGCTATTGGAGTGGGGAATATTGATAAAAGCCAGCTGCAAGCTATTGCTAACAGGCCCAGTAAGCATTTCCTAAACAGCATCCTTAGTTTCCAGGCGCTACAACCACTTTCCCAGGATCTGCTGAACACTGTGTGTGACTCCATGCAGAACCAGAGGATAGGTACTGTATGTTAAATACTAAACTCATAGGATGTTGCATCTATTGTGACAAGTTGTCTATGTTGGAATTGCAGTGTATTAAGTCAAAGTCTCTATTGCTTTGGTTGCACCATGGAATATTACAAATACAAGTATGCAACATTTACACAGATATAGTTTACTGAATTTAACACACAAGACAATTATTCAATGATCAACCTAACAAAATGATCAACCAGTCCAAAACCGAGGAATCAAATTAAAAAATTGCACCTTTAAAAGGTTTTATGATCAAAGTAGATTCATGTTTTTCAAAATTGTCAAATATTTAGTACAAAAGTACATAATCCTCATATTATAGTTCATTAATAGGGTACATATGAAGAGAGGGAAATGAGAAATATTGCAAAAATGATTTTCTTTGTTTATTATGTTTTTAGCTCTTGCGCCAACGTTCTCTGACATCTTCTTCCTGGTGGACAGCAACCTGAAACCTGCAGACTTCCAAAGTGTCAAAAAATATCTCATGAAGCTGGCCGAAAAACTTGATGTAAGCGAGAACACCCATCGCCTTGGTTTGGCCCAGTTTTCCCAGGACACCAAAGTGGAGTTTTTGCTGAACACCCACTACACCAAGGAAGAGTATTTGGCAGCTCTCAGTATATTCAAGCTGCGCCCCAATGGGCGTCGTCAGCTGGGCAGTGCCCTTAGAAATGCCCGTGAAAAGTTCTTTACCACATCATCTGGTGGTCGTGCTGAAAAGCGCTACAAGCAAATTCTGGTCACTGTGACAGGAGGGAAATCAGATGATAACTTCAGGGAAGTGGCAGGTACTATCAAATCTGAAGGGATAATCATTGTTGCCATTGGGCTTGGTACCTGGGTATCTAAACTTGCAGACCTTAAGGATTTGGCCACCCAACCATTTTTCTACCAGACTACAGACAATGCAGAGATGTCAGTCTTTGAGACTGCACATGAGGTGGTCGCTGTTACTGATGGTGAGGGCATTTACATTTTGGGATTTTTTGTTAATTAGATAACAGATTGCAAATAACTTACAATTTCCTATTTGTTGCAGAGTGCAGCAAGGCTTCAGTGGCAGACATTGTGTTCATAGTTGATGAATCTGGGAGCATTGGAAACGAAAACTTCCATCTGGTTCGTGGATTCATCCACAACATAGTGGAGGGGCTGAATGTGGGCTTGAATGGCGTAAGGGTGGGCATTGTCCTTTACAATGAAAAGGCTTCAGTTCAGGTTTTCCTAAATTCCTCTCAAGAAAAAAGTAGCATCCTTACGTTCATCAAGCTACTGCCCTATCGTTCTGGTGGCACAAAGACTGGTGAGGCCCTTGACTTTGCAAGAAAGAATATGTTTATTATGGAGCGGGGAAGCAGGAAACAAGAGGGAGTGCAGCAGGTGGCGATAGTCATTACTGATGGAGAATCGCAGGACAACGTTACTTCTCGTGCCGCTGCCCTGCGCAGATCTGGCGTCACTGTTTATGCAGTGGGGATCAAGGATGCTGACGAGAAAGAGTTGAAACAGATCGCTTCATATCCCGCCAAAAAGCATGTATTAAAAGTGGACAACTTTGCCGACCTCAAGACCCTGGAAAAGAGCCTGACAAAGAGCTTATGCTACAACATTGTCCATAGACATGTTGAAGAGAATGCAAGGAAACACAGTGCTGAGCAAAGTGAGATCAAATTGACTCTTTTGAATTTTAATGAATATTTAATGTGATTCATGAGATTAGATTACTTTCCTCTTTTTTCTTTACATTCAAGGTTGTGTAGAGACAGATGAAGCTGAAATCTTCTTCCTGATCGACCATTCAGGCAGTATTGAATATCGAGACTTTGATGAGATGAAGAATTTTATTAATGAATTTGTACGCACGTTCCGCATCGGGCCGCAGCATGTCCGTGTGGGTCTGGTAAAGTTCAGTGATTCACCAACTCTTGAGTTTGACTTGACAGCCTATCCTGACCGAGCTTCAGTGGTAAAGGCTGTGAATGGTGTTACTCAAATTGGAGGTGGGACACGGATTGGAGAAGCTCTGAAATATATGGGCCCCCGTTTCCTTAATGCAGAGAACACCCGTGGTCACAAGGTCCGTGAGTTCCTCATTCTAATAACAGATGGGAAATCTCAAGACGAATTTAAGGATCAAGCAAAAAAGCTGAGAAATCAGAACGTCATTATATATGCCATTGGAGTGAAAGATGCTGATGATACACAGCTGCTTGAGATTGCTGGTAGCGAAGACAAAAAGTTCTATGTCAACAACTTTGATTCTTTGACATTAATCAAAAAGGATGTTCTCATGGATATTTGCTCTGATAACTCTAATAGTAAGTCAACTTTTCTAAATGTTACATCTAACTTGTTTTTTGATTTAGGTTCAAATGTATCACCTTGCCTCTAGACAGAAATGTATTATGAGCATACAATACTGTAATCTATAATAATATCTAAAACGATTTGTTTTCTCATAGTTTGCAAGGACACGCAGGGGGACATCCTCTTCTTGATCGAGAGTTCAGGGCATATTAGCAAGAAAGAATTTAATGAGATGAAGAGCTTAATAAAATCCATCATCAATAAACTTGTCATAGACCACAGTCAAGTGCATGTGGGTCTCATACAGTTTAGCGACAAACAAAAGCTGATCTTCCAATTCAATGAGTCTTACCACAAAGCAGATGTGGTGCAACGTTTAGAAAGTATGGGACAGATGGGAGGAAGCACATTCACTGGCAAAGCCTTGTCCTACGCCTCGCAGTTCTTCGACCCTGAGAAAGGGGGACGGCCTGATGTGAAGAAGATGCTGATTGTTGTGACTGATGGCGAGGCCCAGGATGATGTGTTGGCTCCTGCAAAGACACTTCAAAACAAGGGTGTGATCATGTACACCGTTGGAGTGGCCAATGCCAGATTTAAAGATCTTCAGGATATCAGTGGCGAGAGGCAGAGGGTCTTCAACAAGAGGGACTTTGATTCACACAAGGCTTTAGAGAGCCAATTGGCATTGGCAATATGTGGCGAAGGTGAGTTCCCCTTCGGTTTCATGAAACATAACTAAAAGCTGCAGTGGTTTAGTTATTTCCTAGGCTGACATTATTTTTCTGCCCTGTTTTTTCTTTTCCCCCCAGACTGTGTGAGGACGGAGGTCGCAGACATCATTTTCTTAGTGGATAGCTCAACCAGCATCAGTACAGACAATTTTACCATCATGCAAAATTTCATGATGTCTATAGTTAATATAACCACTGTTGGGGATAATTACGTACGCTATGGTCTGATTCTCTTTGCAACCAATTCCGCCTCACAATTCACACTTAACAGCTATAAATCAAAGAGAGATGTTAATGATGCTATATCAAGACTTCAAAAGACCAATGGAAACACCAACACTGCAGAGGCCCTAACGTATTCCTTGAATTATTTTGGAGAACAGTTTGGTGGGCGAAAAGCCCTCAAAGTGCCCCAATGGCTCATGGTGATCACAGATGGAGAGGCTACAGACCCCTATAGCCTAGCTCCTTCAGCCAAGAAGTTAAGGGAGAATGGGATTGTAGTCTTTAGTATCGGAGTGGTTGGCGCAAATAAGAAAGAGCTTAACATCATAGCAAATCATGACTCAAGTAAGGTTTTCTTTGTAGATGAGTTTGCAAAACTAAAAACACTACACAGAGATATTGCAAAGGAATTCTGCAACTCTACCAAGCCAGGTAAGAAGGACTGCGGTTGTAAACATTATAGCTGAAACCCCAAAGCCTTGTAGCACAAAGGTACAGCATGTTGGTTCATCAGACCTATTCTCTTGTCCTTTCAGTCTGTGAGAGAAAGCAGGGGGATTTGGTCCTGATGATCGACAGCTCAGAGAACATCAGCCCTACTGACTTTATTGTCCTGAAGCAGTTTGCCTCAGACCTTGTTTCCAGCTTTAACATCACGGAGGAGTCCTTCCGAGTCGGAGTGGCCCAGTTCAGCAGTGATACCAAAACAGAGTTCTACTTGAATCAGTATTACACAGAGGTAGAGATCGTCAAACACATAAAGAATATGAGGCAACTTGGTCGGGAGACACACATGGGACAGGGCCTGGACTATGTCCGTTATGAGTTCTTCCAACCAGATAGAGGGAGTCGTATCAATGACAAGGTCCCCCAGAACCTGGTTTTAATAACAACCGGACCTCCAAATGAAGTTGACTTGCATGCAGCAGGAGCGCTCCTTGCCATGAACGTTGCTGTGTATGCTATCGGAATAGGAGATGCTGAAAACTCTGTTGAGCTCAGTCGAATTACTCAGGATGGTGAAAGGGTCTTCTCTGTGCATGACTTAAACAGCCTGAACACTACAAAGAGGAACATATTCAATACGATGTGCCACATCCCATCACCTGAGCCGCAGAGTGAGTCCACAGCACACGCATTTCATTCATTTTCCTTAATCTCTTCCCTCTGTCGTTTGAGTCTCAATGTAAAACACTTATCAGAATGTTGGTTAGTATTTGGAAAAAGGCTATTCCACATTGTTTCTCATATTGTTAGTATAACATTTTGGACTTGTTAATAAACAACATTGAGAGTGTGTCTGTGTCTATAGGCTGCACCATAGACATCGCCATGGGTTTCGATATTACTCACAGGACCTCTAGCAGAAGGCTCTTCGATGGTCAAGCCCAGTTGCAGGCCTTCCTGCCACAGATTATCCGCCATGTGTCCAGTCTTAAGGGCCTGTGCTGCGTCGCCGACAGTGGACCCATTGAAACTAATATTGGCTTCCGCGTGGTGGAGCAGGATGGAACAGTTGTCTCTGACTACAATTTTGAGAAGTATGATGAAAAGATTTTGGAGAAGGTTATGGCGCTTGAGACCGCCCAGAAGACCTACTTTAACTCCGTCCTCTTGCGCTCCTTCCGTGAAAAGTTCCAGAGGTCAAATGCTGGAGTGAAGGTGAGCCCAAATACAACATGTCTCCGGTCTGACTCCAGCAATGTTTTTATTGTTTGTAAAAGTATTCACATTTTAATAACAATGCCACAACTACTCGGTCCTTTAGGTGCTGGTGATCTTCTCAGATGGACTTGATGAAGATGTGATTAAACTGGAGCAAGAGTCAGCATTTCTTCAAGGTAATGATACAAGAACCATGGGAAACTAAAATAATTTTACATTTAATGAAAATGTGTTTGGCATAAAAAAACAAGCTGTACATTTCTCTCTGTTTTTCATGTCACACTTCAGGAAAAGGTGTCCATGCCCTGTTTACAGTCGCCTTAGAAGGGGTCCAAAATGCCAACCTTCTTCAAATGGTGGAGTTTGGAAGAGGATTCGGATACAAACAGCAGCTCAACATCGGCATGCATGATGTGAAAAACTACATTTTGACACAAATAGTAGGTCCTTTATCAGAATAAAACCCTCAATTTTAGTTGTCTCCCAGTGTTTTAGTAGTAATGTTAGTCACTTAAACTGGCTAATACTCATAGTCCTTTATGTATTTACATTTTTCCACAATTCTCTATCAAATAATATTCAGAATAGAGAGACACTAGAAAACAGCAAAAGAGAGCAGTGATATTGATATACAGTAGTTTTTCAGTTATAGAATAATTAGCACTTCTAAAGGTGTTTCAGTTAATGTGTCAACAAATGACATTGATTTTCTTAACAACATTGTTTCTGTCTCCTTGTCTCCCACTCTCATCTTCCTCCTCTCTTTTGGACACTTTTCTTTCGCTTCCTCCCTCTCCTTTCCACTAGGACACAGTGGCTGAGAGGGAGTGCTGCAATGTAATGTGTAAGTGCACAGGGCCAGAGGGTGTCCATGGCAACCAGGGGCCCCCGGGCACAAGGGTGAGTTCCTCTGTGCCCTCCATAAAACCATACAGTTTTATATATACAGTTGTGCTCAAAAGTTTGCATACCCTTGGAGAATTGTTAATACATTTACCATTTGCGAAGAAAACATGAGTGAGCAGGCAAAATACATGTCTTTTATTTCTTATGGGATTCACATTCAGCTGTAGGTTATAACAGAATGGCACAATCATAAAACAAAACTTGGAAACAAAGAAAAATGATCTGACCCCTGTTCAAAGGTCTGCATACCTATAGTTCTTAATACTGTGTATTGCCCACTTTATCATCAATTACAGCGTGCATCATTCATCATTCATTGTCCATGAGGCCCCGAATTCTTGCTGGTGGTATAGCTGCCCATTCATGCAAAGTCTTTAGTCGTCTTGCATGAACCGCATGTTTGAGATCCCCCCAGAGTGGGTCAATGATATTAAGGTCAGGAGACTGTGATGGCCACTCCAGAATCTTCACATTTTTTCTGCTGTAACCACTGGAGGGTCAATTTGACCTTGTGTTTAGGGTCATTGTCATGCTGGAAAGTCCAAGAGCATCCCATGCACAGCTTTCATGCAGAAGAATGCAAATTGTCTGACAGTATTTTCTGATTACATGCTTCTATCATATTGCCATACATTTTCACAAGATTCCCTGTGCCTTTAGAGCTCACACACCCCCAAAACATCAGTGAGCCACCACCATGCTTCATAGTGGGGATGGTATTCTGTTCACTATAGGCCTTGTTGACCCCTCTCCAAACATTGCACTTATGGTTGTGACCATAAAGTTCTATTTGGTCTCGTCACTCCAAATTACAGTGTGCCAGAAGCTGTGAGGCGTGTTAAGGTGTTGTCGGGCATATTGTAACCAGGCTTTTTTCTGGCATTGGTGCAGTAAAGGTTTCTTTCTGGCAACTCGAGTATCGTCGTATTGGGCTCATTGAAACAACTGTCTTTTTCCAGAGAAGCCTGTATTTCAACTGAGGTTACCTGTGGGTTTTTCTTTGTATCCAGAACAATTCTTCTGGCAGTTTTGGCTGAAATATTTCTTGGTCTACCTGACCTTGGCTTGGTATCAAGAGATCCCCAAATGTTCCACATCTTAATAAGTGATTGAACAGAACTGGCAAGGCAATATCTTTTTATATCCTTTTCCATCTTTATAAAGTTCCATTCCTTGTTATGCAGGTCTTTTGACAGTTCTTTTCAACTCCCCGTGGCTCAGTGTCTAATCTGCTCACTGCATCCATGTGAGCGTTAACAAACTAATTTACTATTTATACACAGAAACTAATTGCAATTTAAAAAGCCACAGGTGTGGAAAATTCACCTTTAATTGCCATTTTCACCTGTGTGTGCCAAACATTCAAGGGTATGTAAACTTCAGATCAGGGCCATTTAGGTGATTTCTGTTATCATTATTAAAGGAGCCAAACAACTATGTGATAATAAATGGCTTCATATGATCACTATCCTAAAATAAAAGACAGTTCATCAGTCATATTTTCAAAATCATTGCCTACATTTCACAATTTCTGCCAGGGTATGCAAACTTATGAGCACATCTGTGTGTATATATATATACACTGAACAAAATTATAAATGCAAAACTTTTGTTTTTTCCCCATTTATCATGAGCTGAACTCAAAGATCTAAGACTTTCTCTATGTACACATTTCTCTCAAATACACATTTTTCTCAAATATCATCAACTTGATCAACTCTATGCGAAGGAGATGTGTTGCACTGCGTGAGGCAAATGGTGGTCACACCAGATATAGTTTTCAGACCCCCCCGAACCCCCCCAATACAGTGAAACTGCACATTTTAGAGTGGCCTTTTATTGTGGCCAGCCTAAGGCACACCTGTGTCTAATCAACATCTTGATATGCCACACCTGTGAGGTGGATGGATTATCTCGGCAAAGGAGAAGTGCTCACTAACACCGATTTTGACAGATTTGTGAACAATATTTGAGAGAAATAGGCCTTTTGTGTACATAGAGAAAGTCTTAGATCTTTGAGTTCAGCTCATGATAAATGGGGGCAAAAACAAAAGTGTTGTGTTGATAATTTTGTTCAGTGTATATATATATATATATATATATGGGTCTATATATATGACGTGATAGAATAAGAAAAAACTGCCAATGTAATTTAAAGTGGGTTGAGGTATTTACTTTAATTAATTAGATTTTTCTCTCTAAACAGGGTCAGCTTGGTCTTAAAGGAAACCCTGGCTTCCCAGGCGAGGAGGGAGTATTTGTAAGTGTGTTTTATTTGTAACTTAGTGTGTTCATGGTGGACAAAATCTTTATTTCATTTGAATGACCTATAACTGTTAAATCCCATGACCCTGGTCCTTTTTGCCTTCTCTCAGGGTGATAGGGGTCAACCAGGTCCCACTGGTCCACAGGGAATACAGGGATGTCCTGGGATGAGAGGAGTCAAGGTGAGCACATTGATTTACTGACCAACAAGTCATTAATAGACTTTTACAGTAGAGCCACTTCCAGTAGTGAGTGCATTTATTTTAATACAATCCAACCTTTGGGAATTGATCCCACATCCCTGCTGTTTTAAGCGCCATACTCTACCAACAGAGCAAAACAGCACCAAGATCCAGGGTAGTTACCTATCTAAAATATTTTCATCTAATCTTCTGACAGGGTTCAAGAGGCTACAGAGGGAGCAAGGTAAGTGTGTGAGGACTTGAATTCAGCATGCACACAATTATTTGTACCATCATCATCATCATCATCTTCTTCCGCTTATCCGGGGCCGGGTCGCGGGGGCAGCAGTCTAAGCAGGGATGCCCAGACTTCCCTCTCCCCAGACACTTCCTCTAGCTCTTCCGGGGGGACACCGAGGCGTTCCCAGGCCAGCCGGGAGACATAGTCCCTCCAGCGTGTCCTAGGTCTTCACCGGGGTCTCCTCCCGGTGGGACGGGACCGGATCACCTTCCCAGGAAGGCGTTCCGGAGGCATCCGAAAAAGATGCCCAAGCCACCTCAGCTGACCCCTCTCGATGTGGAGGAGCAGCGGCTCTACTCTGAGCTCCTCCCGGGTGACCGAGCTTCTCACCCTATCTCTAAGGGATCGCCCGGCCACCCTGCGGAGAAAGCTCATTTCGGCCGCCTGTATCCGGGATCTTGTCCTTTCGGTCATGACCCAAAGCTCATGACCATAGATGAGAGTAGGAACGTAGATTGACTGGTAAATCGAGAGCTTCGCCTTGCGGCTCAGCTCTTTCTTCACCACGACAGACCGATACATCAACTGCATTACTGCAGAAGCTGCACCGATCCGTCTGTCAATCTCCCGTTCCATCCTTCCCTCACTCGTGAACAAGACCCCTAGATACTTAAACTCCTCCACTTGAGGCAGGCACTCTCCACCAACCTGAAGTGGGCAAGCCACCCTTTTCCGACTGAGGACCATGGCCTCGGATTTGGAGGTACTGATTTTCATCCCCACTGCTTCACACTCGGCTGCAAACCGTCCCAGCGCATGCTGAAGGTCCTGGTTAGAAGGGGCCAACACGACAACATCATCTGCAAAGAGCAGAGACGAAATTGTGTGGTCCCCAAACCTGACACCCTCCGGCCCCTGGCTGCGCCTAGAAATTCTGTCCATAAAAATTACGAAATATGTTTTGCAAACCCTTTATGCAGTGCAAGAAGACACAAAGTGTTCGTAAACTTTATTGGAAGGTATTTCACAGGTAAAATATACCACTTACTCAGAGACACTAAATTAGACTAACATGCTCCTACAAGCCTTAGGATGGCCCCCAGCACTCCCGTCATTCATCCCTACTGGTACCATTACCCCAGTTACACTACTGTCATTCATCCCTACTGGTACCATTACCCCAGTTACACTGCTGTTATTCATCCCTACTGGTACCACTTCCCCAGTTACACAACCGTCATTCATCAGAAACAAATTACTTTCTTTTACAACCTGTCAGTCTAATCTTATAGAGATGAAAGCTATTCTGTTCTGAGAAATTAAGGCTATTCCAATGAAAGAAATTGCCAAGAAACTGAATTATGAATTTGATGCCAGCAACAGGTTTCAAAAAAGTTGGGATAGGGGCATGTTTACCACTGTGCATCATAACCAATAGTCTGTAATAGTTTGTGAACAGAGGAGACCAATTGCTGCAGTTTTGAATGTGAATTATTTTCCCATTCTTGCTTGTTATAGGATTGCAGCTGCTCAACATTTCGGGGTCCCTATACCCAGTCATGTTACTGACATTTTGCCCATTAACCTAATTAGTTGTGAGATGTTCCACCAGGTTTTTTTTCACATTACACATGCTTTCCAGGTTTTTGTTGCCCCTGTCCCAGCTTTTTTTAAACATGTTGCTGGCATCAAATTCAAACTGGGCATATATTTATCAAGAAACAATTCTCAGTTATAACATTTGATATGTTGTCTTTGTACTTTTTTCTATTAAACATAGGATTTACATTATTTGCACTTAACTGCATTCTGTCTTTCTTTACATTTTACACAGCATCACAACTTTTTTGGGAAATTGGGTTGTACATGTATTTATACTTTTTTTCCCCCATTGTGTCTGTGTGTCTACATGCTGATGTTGATTGTTTTGTTATTCAGTGTGTACATTTCCTTGGCAGGGTGATGATGGAGACCACGGTCTTGACGGGATAAATGGGGAACAGGGTGTGAATGGATCAGCTGGAGTTTCAGGAGAGAGAGGAAACCCAGGCCGTCCGGTAATCACATCCTCTCATATCCTGAATATATTTCCATTCAGTCTTACTCCTGTTTCAACTATATCATACTTCTAATTCACTGACTTCCCAGTCCCATTACACCTATATCCTACTCCAGTATCCCTAATATCCCAGTCCCATTTCACCTATATCCTACTCCAGTATCCCTTATATCCCAGTCCCATTTCACCTATATCCTACTCCAATATCCCTAATATTCCTGTCCAATTTCACCTATATCCTACTCCAATATCCCTAATATCCCTGTCCCATTTCACCTATATCCTACTCCAACTTTCCTAATAGCCCTGTCCCATTTCACCTATATCCTACTCCAACTTTCCTAATAGCCCTGTCCCATTTCACCTATATCCTACTCCAACATTCTAATAATCCTGTCCCATTTCACATATATCCTACTCAATGTTCTCCTATATTGTACTCCAATATGTTCCCCTCTAATGACTGATATATGATGGGGTTTCTCATGCAGGGCAACAGTGGAATCAGAGGGGAGCCTGGAGAGAAGGGCCAACGTGGACTTAGAGGTGACCCTGTAAGTGACAAAATACTGTACAGCCAGTGATTCATGATGCAGTGTTTCTATCTGTTGTTTTGAACAGTCTTGTCTGGTCTTTTAGGGTGACTCTGGAGTTGACAGCAACTTTGCAGGTCCGAAAGGAGCAAGAGGAAATCCTGGGTTACCAGTATGTATTGGTCGACCACAGTCCAATGTACTGATCTAAGAATTAGTGGGATCACCTTTATTCACCAGAACACTGGCATAGGCCACTAGACCTGTTCGTCTGTCTTTTTATAATGAGTAAAGCCGGATTCTTCTTCTTCAATTACTCAATATCTAATAATGTAATGGGGGGATGACAAGACTGCTCTTTTGCCTCTTTCCTTTCACTTCCTTTCCTTCAAATACTCCTTTCCCCACTGACAGGGAGACCCAGGAGAGGAGGGCGGTCAAGCAGAAAGTGGTGTCAATGGAAACCCAGTGAGAGAAGTTGCATTTCTTCTGAGCCATTGTAGTCCCCATACACTAATGCAGTCTCATTTTTAGTTAACTGAAACACGATAATGATGTTCATTTCCTGATTTGTAGGGTCCTGAAGGAAGAAGAGGTCCACCTGGTCCAAGGGTACAGTAACATCATGAACAATTACATTGCTTGAAATACACACTGATAGTAATCCATGCCACTGTATGTCCCAATTATACTGCATGAAATACACACTGATAGTAATCCATGCCACTGTATGTCCCAATTATACTGCATGAAATACACACTGATAGTAATCCATGCCACTGTATGTCCCAATTATACTGCATGAAATACACACTGATAGTAATCCATGCCACTGTATGTCCCAGTTATACTGCATGAAATACGAACTGATAGTAATCCATGCCACCGTTTGTCCCATTTGTGTATTGTCTCTGTGTGTGTTTATGTGTATCTACAGGGACAACCAGGATTAACAGGAGAACTAGGACTCCCAGGTATTCCTGGCCCTTCTGGACCACAGGTAAATATTCTAATACCCCATTCCCTTCATCCACAACTCTACAATAATATTACCATATTGAATTGCTTCTATGTATGAATTGTGCTGTACTGTATAAATAAACTTGCTACTCAACAGACATACAAGTAACTACATGCATTTTTGTAGCATTTGCAATGGTCAAAACAAAATCTAATTTATATTGTGTATTATCTAAAATGTTTAAGTAAATAATTATAAATGTATACATAATTTGTGTTTTTTTGTATTAAGACGGTCATAGAATAGACATTAAAAAAGTAAACCTCATGCAACAAAACAGTGCCTGAGAGGTGACAGCAGAGAGCTAAGTTGTGGAGTAGTGTGCCATCATTGTATGAGACCTTGTCATGAGTTAATTGAGCAGCTTTGAATGCAATCCAATGTATCTATCCTTTTAATCTGGTATTTCCGTGCATAATTCTGCTGAAAACAATATTGACTGCTGCTATAAATGTTCTGTTCTTTGTGCATAGGGTTCAAGAGGAGATCCTGGCCCGCCAGGACCCAGGGGCACCCAGGGATTACCTGGACCACAAGTCAGTTTAACAACCCTTCTAATTCCATCCCATCTGACCACAGTGAGGGGCCCTAATGCACAGATTGTAATGTAATGTGGATGAATGGATGTTCTCCTCAGGGCACACCTGGGACAATGGGAGGCAAAGGATCCACAGGAAGCAGAGGGATGAATGGTCAGAAGGTGTGTTTCCAGTAACATAATTCATTACAATAGAAACTGAAACTGAAAAGTTTAACATAAGACAATGTCTGATAGCCCTCCATCCAATACTGTGGTGTCCTTACAGGGCCAGCCTGGGGACCCTGGAGGAAAGGGAGCTCCTGGACCACTTGGGCCCAGAGGGATGCCAGTAAGATTTCACCTTGTCTTTACAGACTTTTCCTACATACACAAACTTACACTGCAGAACTGTCAGATTGTGTTTGTTTTGAAACAGGGACTTGATGGCAGAGACGGACATGGACCTCCCGGACATCAGGGGATGAAGGTAAAGTACATGTTTAGTACTCCTCATCCTGAAAAGCATCCACAGACATCGTTGTTGTGGATGAGTACAAGCGCTGCAATTTGTAAATGTACATTGGGAAGGCATTTCTATTGTTTATGTAGTGTTTTATTGTTGTATTATCAATATGAATTTTTAATATGTGTAAGCTGAATAATTCCCTCTGAATTGGTTTCCCTTTAAAGGGAGAGCCTGGTTTCCCTGGCTACCCTGGATTACAGGTCAGTTTTTGATTTTAAATATCCACTTTTGTCATTTCTAAACAATAAGGGGGAGTTAAATCATGACACATTGCAGTATGAAATGCACAAATAGTAATCAGTAATGTTTTCCTGTGTATGTCACTGTTAGGGTGAGTCTGGTGAAAAGGGAGTCAAAGGAGGTCCAGGCCCCAAAGGAAACCAGGGAAGAGGGGTAAGACCAGTGGTGAAATTGGTTTTTGGGAGCTCTTTAATCCCAGTATATAATCCCAGTATAGTGATTCTAACACCCATTTTTGAGAGGGGCACACTTCCAAACATTTATATTTATTAGTATAAAAATAAAACAAATAATGTGACTAATTACATAGAGCATGGTTGTGTGTCCCAAAGGGACCAGTGCATGGAAACAGGAAAGGCCCTAGCCTTTTGGGGACCAGAGGTGAGATAGTTACTGCTTAAAAAAACTGGTGAGATTTGGTTACCACCTGACCAAAATAAATGTTTCCTCTCTCTTCAAGGTGGAGGTTTTTTTCTTCAAATTCCTCTCCTGCAAATTAATAGATTTAGACTTTTCCATGTTAATATGGTATGTGAGTGAGTATGTCTGGTGAAATCAGTGCAGACCCCTTGAAGGCCAAGACCCAGATGCCTGGTTTACAAACGACCATGACCACTAATATAACATGAAAAACTAGACAAGCCTTGTTTTGCTGCATTACGAGTAGAGGTGATTGTGGTGAACGAAGGATGGGTTTTGGGCCAATGACAGCTTTGTTGTGAGAAGTGGCCAATACTCCTGTGCTAATCTGAAACCTAGTATATGGAATGCCATTCACGTGTCAAAAATGTACATTTAACATGCTAAATTAGAAATGGATTACTGTAGATGGCTAGCTAACGGTTCCAGGTAACTGTTCACTTATTCTTGATAAAAAAGTTGAACATAAACACAGAAGAGGAGCAGAACTGAAAGACTGTATAGAACTCTTAGGACATTGGTGGTGGGAAAGGTATGTATGCTACTTGTTTATACTATGTAAATCAACATAATATATTTTTGTTGTTAGTTTTTGACATACAGTTGTGCTCAGGTTTGCATACCCTTGGAGAATTGGTAATATATGTACCATTTGTAAAGAAAACATGAATGAGCAGGCAAAACACATGTCTTTTATTTCTAATGGGATTCACATTCAACTGTAGGTCGTAACTGAATGGCACAATCATAAAACAAAACATGGCAACACATTTATTTTACTGACCCCTGTTCAATGGTACTGCATACCCTTAGTTCTTAATACTGTGTATTGCCCCATTTAGCATCAGTGACAGCGTGCAGTCTTTTGTAATAGTTGTCTCTGAGGCCTCGAATTCTTGCAGGTGGTATAGCTGCCATTTTGTCTTGAAAAAAGAACTCCAGGTCATGCAAAATCTTTGGTTGTCTTGCAAAAACCGCCAGTTTGAGATCTCCCCAGAGTGACTTGATGATATTAAGGTCAGGAGACTGTGATGGCCACTCCAGAACCTTAACCTTTTTTGCTGTAACCCCTGGAGGGTCACCTTGGCCTTGTGCTTAGGGTCATTGTCATCTGAAAAGTCCATGAGCGTCCCATGCGCAGCTTTCATGCAGAATGCAAATTGTCTGCCAATATTTTCTGATAACATGCAGCATTCATCTTGTCATCAAATTTAACAAGATTCCCGTGCCTTTAGAGCTCACACCCCCCAAAAATATCAGTGAGGCACCACATTGCTTCGAAGTGGGGATGGTATCTCTCTCCAAAGATAGCGCTTACGGTTGTGACCATAAAGCTCTATTTTGGTCTTGTCACAGTGTGCCAGAAGATGAGAGGAGTCAAGGTGCTTTTTTGTGGCATTGGTGCAGTAAAGGTTTCTTTCTGGCAACAAAGAAAATAATTAACTGACCCCTGTTCAAAAGTCTGCATACCCTTAGTTCTTAATACTGTGTATTGTCCCCTTTAGCATCAGTGACAGTGTGCAGTCTTTTGTATTTATCCCTCCAGGTCAAGGTGTTGTCAGGCATATTGTAACCAGGCTTTTTTGTGGCATTGGCACACTGAAGGCTTCTTTCTGGCAACTCGACCATGCAGCTTATTTTTGTTCAAGTATCGTCATATTGTGCTCCTTGAAACAACCACAACGTCTTTTTCCAGGGCAGCCTGTATTTCTCCTGAGGTTACCTGTGGGTTTTTCTTTGTATCCAGAACAATTCTTCTGGCTGTTTTGGCTGAAATCTTTCTTGGTCTACCTGACCTTGACTTGGTATCAAGAGATCCCTGAATTTTCCACTTCTTAATAAGTGATTGAACAGTACTGACCGGCAAGGCTTTGGAAATCTTTTTATATCATTTTTCCATCTTTATGAAGTTCAATTACCTTGTTATGCAGGTCTTTTGACTGTTATTTTCTCAGTGCATTCACTTGAGAGCTAACAAACATATTGACTCTTTATACACAGACACTAATGGCAATTTAAAAAGCCACAGCCATTTCAACCTGTGTGTCTATAACAAGGCCAAACATTCAAGGGTATGTAAACTTTTGATCAGGGCCATTTGGGTGATTTCTGTTATCATGGTGATTTAAAAAGGAACCAAACAACTATCTGATAATAAATGGCTTCATATGATCACTATCCTTAAAATAAATGTTTTGCATGATCAGTCATATCTTCAAAATCAATGTCATAATATCCCAATTTCCGCCAGGGTATGCAAACTTATGAGCACAACAGTAGTTAACTTATTTCCTCACAAACTTCTATCAAGCAGATTAGTTGGGAGAGATAAATGTTTTGCTGCCCTCACTCTAAACTGATCTTCCTGGGTGAGAGGACAGAGTCCAACACAAGTGATTTATGATGTTAGACATGTCGGTTGCTGTTCATCCATCGCAACGTAACCATAAACTGTTTTATTTTGTAAACAGTTTATGGTTATGTAAACAGTATTTGGTTATGTACAGAACCTTGTAGCAAGTGACGTTTTAATTTATTCTCAACTAATCCTAATTTGTTTTGGCCTTTGTCGGATTCAATATCTGGTCTGCTGTGTGGCACACTGCGTCTCTAACCACTTTGCTATTTAAAGGGGGTACTTGAAAACACTCTTGACACAATAGGCATTACTAGTGAAATTAACATGAGGGGGTACTTCAGGGGTACACTTAGCTGAGGACAATTCTGTCAGGGGTACAGTAACTGAAAAAGGTTGGGAACAACTACATAGATACTAATTGACCCTGACTTATTTCCTAAAATAAACTCAACATGTGAAAACTGTAAAACCATCTACTAAAATGACCATATGATTTGGTTGATGCAGGGAAACTCAGGCACAACAGGTGATCCAGGAGTTCCCGGAACCACAGGTCCACCAGGACATATGGTTAGAATATCATGTTTTGAATTTGGTCTAAATATTAGTACGATATTTACTATTATTTGTGCAGTCATGACAACTCTTTCTAAATATCTAGGGCCCTAGAGGGAGACCTGGAGAGAGACCCATGTCTGTACGTATACTCTCATACTGACTCTGAAGAGCTACATTATTTCATACTGACTCTGAAGAGCTACATTAAATGCCATTACCTCTATCTCTTTAGGAATGCCAGCTGACCACTTACGTCCGTGATAACTGTGGTGAGCTCTTTGTATTACTACTACAGTTCATTATCAGTCGTGTCAATTGCTTTATTACTATTAAGGCCATGTTTTCATCAGCAGAGATTAATTAATTGAATCTCTCTCTAAACTATTATATGTTTTTTCTCCTAACAGCATGCTCCCAAGGTATGTGTTTCAATTTATTTGTGTATTTCGCAGACAAGCCCTGCATCAACACAATTATTAAGCAATAGAAAGTATAGGGAGCAAAACACCCCCCAAAAATACATGAACTCACACTTCATAACATACAAACACACTCTTCATGGAAATATTATTCTATCATCCTGTTGAATTGCCCTAGAGATACCCATTTATTCAATGTAAGTGATCTTGGAATTGATTCCAGTATCACTTTAAATGTAGAGGGGCAGAAAAACTAAAAGCTTGTCTACCTAACTCCGTGGAGATGACAGGTTTCTCTAGAGTTACCCATCCCTGAGAACATGTTTGATAGTTTGTACTTCTGTATGTCAGCAGAGAAGTAATGTATAATGGTAATTTATGCCAGAGGGCTGAAAAGTATAAAATATACATACACGATTTATATACAGCTCCGGAAAAAATGAAGAGACCACTGAACCTTTTTCTTTCCTTCTCCAAAAAAGTCGAAAAGGAAGGTTTTGAGTGAGAAACAGAAGGGTTCTGGGTCCTCACTCAAAACTTTCCTTTTCAACTTTTTTGGAAAGGAAAGAATATATATATATAGTCCCTATATCTTGTCCCTATATATACAGGTGCTGGTCATAAATTTAGAATATCATCAAAAAGTTGATTTATTTCAGTAATTCCATTCAAAAAGTGAAACTTGTATAATGTATACATTCATTCCACACAGGCTGATATATTTCAAGTGTTTATTTCTTTACATTTTGATGATTATAACTGACAACTAATGAACCCCGAATTCAGTATCTCAGAAAATTAGAATATTGTGAAAAGGTTCAATATTGAAGACACCTGGTGCCACACTCTAATCAGCTAATTAACCCAAAACACCTGCAAAGGCCTTTAAATGGTCTCTCAGTCTAGTTCTGTAGGCAACACAATGATGGGGAAGACTGCTGACTTGACAGCTGTCCAAAAGACGACCATTGACACCTTGCACAAGGAGGGCAAGACACAAAAAGTCATAGCTAAAGAGGTTGGCTGTTCACAGAGCTCTGTGTCCAAGCACATTAATAGAGAGGCGAAAAGAAGGAAAAGATGTGGTGGAAAAAAGTGTACAAGCAATAGGGATAACCGCACCCTGGAGAGGATTGTGAAACAAAACCCATTCAAAAATGTGGGGGAGATTCACAAAGAATGGACTGCAGCTGGAGTCAGTGCTTCAAGAACCACCACGCACAGACGTATGCAAGACATGGGTTTCAGCTGTCGCATTCCTTGTGTCAAGCCACTTTTGAACAAGACACAGCATCAGAAGCGTCTCGCCTGGGCTAAAGACAAAAAGGACTGGACTGCTGCTGAGTGGTCCAAAGTTATGTTCTCTGATGAAAGTAAATTTTGCATTTCCTTTGGAAATCAAGGTCCCAGAGTCTGGAGGAAGAGAGGAGAGGCACAGAATCCACCTTGCTTGAAGTCCAGTGTTAAGTTTCCACAGTCAGTGATGGTTTGGGGTGCCACGTCATCTGCTGGTGTTGGTCCACTGTGTTTTCTAAAGTCCAAGGTCAACGCACTTCATGCTTCCTGCTGCTGACCAACTTTATGAAGATGCAGATTTCATTTTCCAACAGGACTTAGCACCTGCACACAATGCCAAAGCTACCAGTACCTGGTTTAAGGACCATGGTATCCCTGTTCATAATTGGCCAGCAAACTCGCCTGACCTTAACTCTATAGAAAATCTATGGGGTATTGTGAAGAGGAAGATGCGACCCAACAATGCAGAAAGAGCTGAAGGCCACTATCAGAGCAACCTGGGCTCTCATAACACCTGAGCAGTGCCACAGACTGATCGACTCCATGCCACACCGCATTGCTACAGTAATTCAGGCAAAAGGAGCCCCAACTAAGTATTGAGTGCTATACATGCTCATACTTTTCATGTTCATACTTTTCAGTTGGCCAACGTTTCAAAAAATATTAAGTAATATTCAAAGTTTCAGAGATACTGAATTTGGGATTTTCATTAGTTGTCAGTTACAATCATCACAATTAAATGAAATAAATAATTGAAATATATCAGTCTGTGTGTAATGAATGAATATAATATACAAGTTTCACTTTTTGAATGGAATTACTGAAATAAATCAACTTTTTGATGATATTCTAATTTTATGACCAGCACCTGTATATATACACATACACACACACACGCACACATACAGTGAGGGGAAAAATTATTTGATCCCCAGGCTGATTTTGTATGTTCGCCCACTGACAAAGAAATGATCAGTCTATAATTTTAATGGTAGGTTTATTTCAACAGTGAGAGACAGAATAAGAACAGACAAATCCAGAAAAACACATGTCAAAAATGTATTCAACCCCTCTGCAAAAATGTTGTTGGGAATCACAGAGGTCAGACGTTTCTTGTAGTTGGCCACCAGGTTTGCACACATCTCAGGAGGGATTGTGTCCCACTCCTCTTTACAGATCTTCTCCAAGTCAGTAAGGTTTCGAGGCTGACGTTTGGCAACTGGAACCTTCAGCTCCCTCCACAGATTTTCTATGGGATTAAGGTCTGGAGACTGGCTAGGCCACTCCAGGACCTTAATGTGCTTCTTCATGAGCCACTCCGTTGCCTTGGCTGTGTGTTTTGGGTCATTGTCATGCTGGAATACCCATCCACGACCCATTTTCAATGCCCTGGCTGAGGGAAGGAGATCCTCACCCAGGATTTGACAGTACATGGCCCCGTCCATCATCCCTTTTGATCCTTTGTCCTGTCCCCATAGCAGAAAAACACCCCCAAAACATAATGTTTTCACCTCTATGTTTGACGGGAGGGATGGTGTTCTTGGGGTCATAGGCAGCATTCCTCCTCCTCCAAACACGGCAAGTTGAGTTGATGCCAAAGAGCTTGATTTTGGTCTCATCTGATTACAACACTTTCACCCAGTTCTCATCTGAATCACTCAGATGTTCATTGGCAAACATCAGACGGGCCTTTACATGTGCTTTTTTGAGCAGGGGGACATTACGGGTGCTGCAGGATTTCAGTCCTTCACGACGTAGTGTGTTACCTATTGTTTTCTTGGTGACTATGGTCCCAGCTGCCTTGAGATCATTGACAAGATCCTCCCATGTAGTTCTGGGCTGATTTCTCACCATTCTCATGATCATTGCAACAGGTGAGATCTTGCATGGAGCCCCAGACCGAGGGAGTGTGACAGTTCTTTGTGTTTCTTCCTGCTTTTGTGAATAATCGCATTAACTGTTGTCACCTTCTCACCAAGCTGCTTGGCGATGGGCTTGTAGCCGATTCCAGCCTTTTGTAGGTCTACAATCTTGTCCCTGACATGCTTGGACAGCTCTTTGGTCTTGGCCATGGTGGAGAGTTTGAAATCTAATTGATTGATTGCTTCTGTGGACAGGTGTCTTTTATACAGGTAACAAGCTGAGATTAGGAGCACTCCTTTCAAGAGTGTGCTCCTAATCTCAGCTCGTTACCTGTATAAAATACACAGTGCAGCCAGAAATCTTTCTGATTGAGAGGGGATCAAATACTTATTTCACTCATCAAAATGCAAATCAATTTATAAAATTTTTGACATGCGTTTTCTGGATTTTTTTGTTGTTATTCTGTCTCTCACTGTTCAGATAAACCTACCATTAAAATTATAGACTGATCATTCCTTTATCAGTGGGCAAATGTACAAAATCAGCAAGGGATCAAATAATTGTTTTCCTCATTGTAGATTTCACTGTAATCAAACACAGAATTACAGTTGTGCTCATATGTATGCATACCCTGGCAGAAATTGTGAAATTTTGACATTGATTTAGAAAATATGACTTATCATGCAAACAAAACTGTCTTTTATTTAAGGATAGTGATCATTTGAAGCCATTAATTATCACAGTTGTTTGGCTCCTTTTTAAATCATACTGTTAACAGAAATCACCCAAATGGCCCAGATCAAGAGTTTACCTACCCTTGAATGTTTGGCCTTGTTACACACACACACAAGGCGACACACTCAGGAGAAATACAGGCTGCTCTGGAACGATACTTGAACAAAGATTTGCTGTATGGTCGAGTTGCCAGAAAGAAGCCTTTACTGCGCCAATGCCACAAGCCTGGTTACAATATGCCTGACAACACCTTGACACGCCTCACAGCTTCTGGCACACTGTAATTTGGAGTGACAAGACCAAAATAGAGCTTTATGGTCACAACCATAAGCGCTATGTTTGGAGAGGGGTCAACAAGGCCTTTTAGTGAACAGAATACCATCCCCACTGTGAAGCATGGTGGTGTCTTACTGATGTTTTTGGGCATGGGGAATCTTGTGAATATTGATGGCAAGATTAATGCAGCATTTTATCAGAAAATACTGTCAGACAATTTGCATTCTTCTGCACGAAAGCTGCACATGGGACGCTCTTGGACTTTCCAGTGCAACAATGACCATAAACACAAAGCCAAGTTGACCCTCCAGTGGTTACATTAGAAAAAGGTAAAGGTTCTGGAGTGGCCATCACAGTCTCCTGACCTGAATATCATCGAGCCAGTCTGGGGAGATTTCAAACATGTGGTTCATGCAAGAAGACCAAAACCTTTGCATGACCTGGAGGCATTTTGTCAAGACGAATGGGCAGCTATAACACCTGCAAGGATCCAGGGCCTCATAGACAACTATTACAAAAGACTGCACGCTGCCATTGATGCTAAAGGGGGCACTACACAGTATTAAGAACTATAGGTATGCAGACCTTTGAACAGGGGTCAGTTCATTTTTTCTTTGTTGCCATGTTTTATGATTGTGCCATTACAGTTGAATGTGAATCCCATAAGAAATAAAAGACGTGTTTTGCCTGTTCACTAATGTTCTCTTTACAAATGGTACATATATTACCAATTCTCCAAGGGTATGCAAAGTTTTGAGCACAACTGTATATATAAAATTATGTTATTAATCTTGTTTTACCGTTGTCCCAAACCCTGCTGTCCCCACTGTCAATTTCTCCCATTTCTCCTTCCCTTCTCTCCCCCTCTCCTTCTCTCTCCCAGGTCGGGCATTGTGTCCAGCCTACCCCACAGAGCTAGTCTTTGCCCTAGACATGTCACAGACTGTGGAGCCAGCCAGGTTTCAGGCAATGCGCTCCTCGCTCCTCTCCTTATTGGAGCACGTTACCATAGCCGAGAGCAACTGCCCAACAGGTGCACGTGTGGCAGTCGTGTCTTACAGTGACAAGGTCAAGTACTTGATCCGATTCCAGGATTACCAACGCAAGAAGGAGTTGTTGGAGGCCATTCGTGGTATCGCACTGCAGAAAACATCTAACCTTCGCTACCTTGGGGCAGCCATGCGTTATGTCGGGCGCCATGTCTTCAAGCGAACCCGCCAAGCGCTGACGATGAGGAAGGTGGCAGTGTTCTTCACCAACGGGCCCTCTGAGGACAACTCTGCTATAGTTACGGCTGCCATGGAATTCAAAGCCCTGAACATTGCCCCTGCTATCATAGCCACAAAGAGCGCAGTTGATGCTCAACGGGCTTTTGAGGTACAAACTGACATTTTCTGGGAAGTGGTTGTGAACAGGGGCAGCAGAATGTTTGGTGGATTAAAATGCAGCCCATGTTTTTGTCTTTTGTCTCACAGGCTGATGACACAGGCAGCTTTATCTATGTTCTAATGAATAGGCCACAAGAAAAACAAAAACTGCTAGATAAAATCAACCATTGCGTGATCTGCTACGGTAAGCCATAGAAAGTTGCACAGAAAGTTTTTAGTTTTAGTTTCTGCCTTGTTTTACAGACGATTCTGCTATAGAACCCATTCCCTCTTGGACATGTTGTAATGTTACTCCTGTTTGATCTCTGGTTCTGTGTTTCCAGACCACTGTAGACCAGACAGCCAATGTAGATTTACTGACGCTCAGCAGCCACAGGCGGTAGACATGGACCTGGCCCTGGTGATGGACGGTTCCAGGGAGATCCAGGCTGACCAGTATGCGGGTTTCCAGGAGCTTCTTGGCTCTATTGTGAAGCAGGTAGCCTTGAGCCCCAGGCCCAATGCAGCTGACGGCCAGGCCAGAGTAGCCCTCCTCCAGACCGGTGGCTCTCACCTCCAGGTGGAGTTTGACCTGCAGAAGCACAGTGACCACAATAAACTGGAGATAGACCTGAAGAACATGCGGAAGCATGGAGGAGTGTTGTTTCTCGGGCGGACCCTGGAGTATCTGGTCAATGAGGTGTTACTCAAGGCTCAGAGGCCCAGGAAGAGTAGGGTGGTGCTGGCTGTGGTTGGCGCCGAGACGGCCCACTCGGACCGGGCCAAGCTGGCCTACATTTCCCAGAAGGCCAAGTGTGAGGGCATTTCACTGTTTGTGATCACAGTGGGTGAGCATTTCAACAGCACCCAGGTGGAGGAGATTGCCAGCATGCCGTCAGAGCAACACCTGCTTCATCTCTGGCATGTGAAGGAGTGGGAGAGAGGCTATGCACAGCGCTTCTTCAGATTCTTCCTCAGTGTCCTCAGAAGTAAGGAACACTAACATGCGTTTTTCTTTTTAAATGTCAATGCTTGTCTGAAGTCTAGTGTATTCTAACCCCATACCTCTTGCCTTTCAATATTGCAGAGGGATTTAACAGCTACCCTCCAGCACAGCTAAAACACACATGCGATCTGTTGGCGGGACAGGAACATGGAGGGGGACAGACAGCGACGAATGTGGTAACAAAGGAAGTAGAGGAGTACCCAGACTACACGGAGGAGGATGAAGAGGAGTTCCTTGAGCACACTGCAGGTGGATCTCAGACTCTGACTGATCTTGGCCAGGTTGACATTATATATGACTTATCCAGGGGAGATGTAGACACTGAAACCTCTCGACTAAGCTCAAATGGTAATTGGTTACCCCATATAAATATGTTACTCTCTCGCGGTCCCTAATATTCCACTGCAACCCCACATACACACTCTCTACAAAGAGGGACGCTTTCATTCATTTCCAATGAGAGCCAGGAAATGATGGCGACAGCGGACAAGCTGCTCTCGGGACAAAAGCTCCCGGCGACAGTTGCGAGAAATGTTCAACTTTATGCTAATTTCCAGTGAGCGGGCAGTGGTGTTGTTCTCTGCATCTTGAAGTCCCTTTTCTTTTCTACTTGCTAGCTAAAAAACATTGACGAGAGAGAAAGTTGTGATTGTAGTGTCCGGTTTCCCCATTATTTATGATGCTTCTCTGGCTTCATACAGAGATATAATTCTAAAAAAGATATGCATGGAAGGTTTCAGATCGTTGCGATCACGGTTGAGTGATACATGCATAATGAAAAAATAAGTAAATTGCTATTTGTACATTGAGAAATCATTGACTTGGCATTGTCATAACATGTTTTAGTAGTGGAGTCACGCAAATACTAAATACTTTATAAACGGATGTTTCCCCTATACTGGTTGTCTCTGGCATAAATTATAGTGCAATGCCCAGCGATGGCACATTAGCAAAGCGCTTGGTGCACGCTCACACTTCTGGTATTGCGGTTGTGACGGTAACGCTAACCGCTTTAGCACAGAAAACAAAATGCTAAGAGAACTTACAGTATTTACAGTAAGTCACCATATCCCTCTACTATCATTACTACTGGACACAATATGCAAATCATTCAGTAGATTTAGAGCAGTTAGTGTTGAAGTCTAACACTTCCCCGAGTTGGTTTGATGCAAACGAGAATTACACACCAGGAGTCAAGTCAATTCCAATACCGTATATTCCGTTTATTACAGAAGCTTCTGGAGACAGAGTGCCGCCCCACAATGTCCGAACATCAGCAGTAACACAAGAATTATTTATACTACCAATACGCCTAAAGAGCGGGGCGGAGGTAGCCAAGCATGTGTGCCATTGGTCCAGTTTATGTTCTTTATTATATGTGTACGTGAAGCCAAATTTCTGTCTTGTGTCTATTCTTAATCCACCCCTGCCCAGAAGTGTGAGTGCTATTAATCTGTCCCCCTCGGTTTCCTGTTAGTCTGACACACAGGCCTAGTCCACTCTTCCACCCCAGCAACAGCCTAAATAAGAGTTCCTGTTTTCTACTTGCAACTTTCAGTTTCAGCTTATGCCACATACATTCAACATCTTGCTTCAATGCTCACAACAGTTTGACAGCTTATACATTCAGTGTATCCACTTAGCCACAAACCCAATTACAGTGGCTGTGAAAAACTCGCGGTCAGGAGTATGTTCGAAAGTTTGTTTGTAGTTCGCCATTGAGAACAACCACAAGAACGGACTACATGCAAGTAAGCTAGCTAGTTATCGATAGATAGCTGACTTTTTTAGCGATTACCTGAATCAAACCTGTTTTGGAAGGTGCGTTCATGAGCAAATGGGAGGTGGGAAAGTTCCGACCTCCGAGTGAAAGAAAACCGGAGAAAATACCTGACACTAGGTTTGACGTCACTCGATATAGCAGCGTGTGTGGTGAAAGATTAGAAAACAAGAGTTTTGCTCCGCGCACAAACAAGTCAGTATATTTAGGCCGTACTCATTAGCGCAGGTGATTGTGATGTTAAAGGATACTTCGCGGTTTACTTTTGGGTCACTGACATAATGTTATGCCTCTGGCTAGCTAGTCTTAATGTTATTTAATTAAACTGTCAATGCCGTAGCCTGTTTGTAGCCTCATGCGAACGCTCCCAAAACTGAAATGAAACAGATTCCTGAATCTATAAAAAATTTGACTAGATGCAATTTCAAGGATTAAAACATGACAATAACTTTTTGTGGAAAAAACATCCGTTATAATGCTATTATTCAAAATATGATATTACAAAAGTTAATGTATGCCATGCATATTTTTTTCTTATCAGCAATTCAAGTTGTTTATTTGGAAGCTCCAAATCTTACTTCATTCAATGGCCTTTGTGCCCTGCCATGTGGCCTTTGTGCAGTAACATTTTTATGAAACCGAAGGCCAAATGGCCTTGCCCCTAAAATGAAAAAATTCCAAGCCTGCCCCCAACATTAACAACTGTAATGAATCACACAGTATGGCTCTAAAGAAATTATACAACATACGTTGTGATTAAGTTGATTCAGTTGTCATTTTGTTTAATGTTTTTGAAAATAACACTATGCCATATAGTCTGATTATATTCTGTGTTTACAGATCACACATCAATCCAGATGACAGAGGAAATGGTTAATGACCAGGGTAAAAAGACCACATTTTGATTTGATTGATTTTTAATGCAATAATAAAAATATGAAGACAAAAGCCTTGGTCTTTATAAAAATGTAAACTGCATAAGTCTCCCTTCTTCCTCAGACGCATGCTTCCTCAGACAGGATGAGGGAGGTTGTCAAAACTACATTCTGAAGTGGTACTTTGACACGACACAAAGCGAGTGCTCCCGTTTCTGGTACGGGGGCTGTGGCGGCAACGGCAACCGCTTCGAGACACAGGAGGCCTGTGAAGGCCTCTGTCTGAGGAGGAAGCGTTAATACTACCAACAAACTTTCTAAAACCCTGAATAAAGTTGAACCGACGATCACACAAAGACATCCGCCAATCCAGTCTCGCTTCAGGTGGGACCAGCTTAAAACAACACAATGTAAATCCTCAGCATTTATTGTTTTTTCTTTTGGCAGAGATTGGATCTAAAAAAAAATTACATTTTCAGATGTATTAATATTTTTCTGTTTTATTGAATTCTGTTCAAGCAGACCTAAGTAACAGATCTGACTGTCATGCAGTCATGTAGTTAGACAGCTGGCAATAAACAAACATCTGGGTATTGATGTTTTCCATGTAAAGTTGTACAGTATTGAAATGCTGGTGCTATTTGCCATTAATGTCTACAGCTACTTAACCAGCGCCAGCACAATTTAGTTTACAATATATGTTCTCAATAAGCCCACTAGGAAAGGCAATGGACTTCAAGAACTTGATCGTTAACTTCAGCTGTATATTAATCCTGTACTGTATGTATTTTACCCTGTCATCTGTGTGTTTGTAAGTTAAACTATCAATATAAGCTATGGTCTTAGAATGCGGACAGCCAGACACTGTTCATGCCAAATCTTGCAGATGATTTCTAGCCATGTTGTGCTATCATTTGTTAATGTTAGCTGCTAAAACGTGGATACTGAGATTAAAAATACAGTGCAACATTCACAGTAAATACAGAGTTCATAAGTGTCATAAAGGATTCCTTTTCATCATACCCCATTTTATTGACAATTGTTGGACAGCTGCTTTTTACCATAAAAAAATCTCAGATATCAGTCACTGCATAATTGTGACTTCTGTCAATGTCAGTACAAACACATACTCCTTTAAAGACATGATTTCTATGAGCTTGTTTAATATTAATGTTTCAAAATATACTATGTACAAAAGTCTATCACAGCAGATCAAAACTCTGGGGAAAAGATGTTGAGGAATTGAGTGAGTGAGTGAGAGAGAGGATGACCTGAACAAATCAGTTTATTTCCAGACTTTGACGATGCCATCTCTCGACGAGGTGACAATGAAGCCCTGTGTGGTCTGAAAGGTGGCGATGTCAGTGATGATGTCATGGTGACCTACAGGGAGAGACTCTGGGCCCCGACGGGGGGCGTCCTCTGTGGCCCCACTCTTCTGCTTACTGTGGATCTCCTGCAGGGAAATACAGCACGGCATCTGGGTCAATCTCTAGCAGTATCATGTCTGTGTGCAGTACAACCCTGTTACCAAATAAGTTGGGACGCTGCATATTATGCAAATAAAAACAGAATGCAATGATGTTCAAATAATTTGTCCCTATATTTAACTGAAAATAGTAGAAAGACAACATATCAAATGTTGAAACTGAGAAATGCTGTTGTTTTGGGGAAAATACATGCCCATTTTGAATTTGATGCCAGCAACATGTTTCAAAAGGTTGGGACGGGCATCTTTACCACTGTGCTGCATCACCTCTTCTTTTAACAATACTCTGTAAGCATTTAGAAACTGAGGAGACAAAATGCTGTAGTTGTGAAAGTAGAACATTGCCCCATTCTTGCTTGATATAGGATTGCAGCTGCTCAACAGTTCAGGGTCTCTTTTGTCATATTTTGTATTTCATAAGGTACCAATTGTTTTCAATGGGTGACAGGTCTGGACTGCAGGCAGGCATGTTTAGCACCCAGACTCTTACTATGGACCCATGCTGTTGTAATCCGTGCAGAATGTGGTTTGGCATTGTCTTACTGAAATAAGCAAGACCATCCCCAAAAAATATATTGTCTGGATGACAGAATATGTTGCACCAAAACCTGTACATATTATTTAGCATGTATGGTGCCTTCACAGATGTGCAAGTCACCCCATGCCATGTGCACTAATGCACCCCCATGCCATCACAGATGGCTTTTGCAGTGTGCAATGATAAAAAGCCGGATGGTACCTCTCCTCTTTAGCCCGGTGGACGTGGTGTCTGTGATTCCTAGAAATAATCTAAAATGTTGATTTGTCAGACCACTGGACAGTTTTCCGGTTTGCCTCAGTCCATCTAAATGAGCTTGGGCCCAGAGAAGGTGCTGCCATTTCTGGTTGTTTATGTAAGGTTTCATCTTTGCATGGTAGAGTTTTAAATTGCATTTGTGGATGCAGCGACATACTGTTCACAGACAATGGTTTTCTGAAGTGTTCTTGAGCCCATGTAGTGATGTCCACTACAGCATCATGTTTGTTTTTAATGCATTGCCATCTGAGGGCCTGAAGATCACAGCCATCCAATATTGGTTTTTGGCCTTGTCCCTTGCATACAAAGATTTCTCTGGATTCTCTGAATCTATTAATGATAGTGTACCATAGATGATGGGATCCCCAAACCCTTTTTTAGATTTTGAGACATTATTCTTGAATTGTTGCACTATTTGCCCATGCAGTCTTTCACAGAGTGGTGAACCCCTCCTCATCCTCACTTCTGACAGACCCATCCTCTCTGGGATGATCTTTTTATACCCAATCATGTTACTGATCTGTTGCCAATTGACCTGATTAGTTCCACCTGGTTTACTTTTGGTCTTTCAGATTTTTTGAAACGTGTTGCTGGCATCAAATTCAAAGTGAGCATGTATTTACAATAACTTTTCTCAGTTTCAACATTTGATATATTGTCTATTGAATATAGGGTTTAAATGATTTGTGCATCATTGCATTCTGTTTTTCTTTACATTATACACAGCATCCCAACTTTGGAAAACGGGGTTGTAGTATAATTTCCTGTATTTAATTTTATAAAAGGAATGTACAGAAAAAAGTATGTACAGTGTTGTAGGGCCAAGTGATTAGATATTCAAACTTTTTCCAGTGGGGCAATCAGTCTCGGCAAAGTCTCGGCAAAGGTTAACATACCATATAATAGCCTCTTCAAGCAGTAGCCCGTCTGGCAAAAGTGTCTAACATTGCCAACACCGGTCATTTTATTTATTCAATGAACTTTCCTATATAGACCCGACAGACCCGTTAGCATGAAATAAAGCCCCAGTTTTCAACGCTGGGCTACAATACCGTCACATTACTGAAGTACCACTGGTACATGGTAAAGTAAAATGTCATGTTTTTGTCCTCATAAAAGTATGTCAACGCCACAAAAAATTCCTGCAAACCGGACTTTCAATACAACCGGCGGGAAATACCCTTAACTACATCCTCATCACCAACATCCCACCAGAACACACCTGAACAACCTCCGTGCCCTCAATGATCTTGCAGCTGTAGCGGACTGAGGGGCAGTGCAGCGGTTCATTGGCTCCCCCCGCCACGATGTAAGACCTGTCTGGGTAGGCCAAGTCCCAGAACCTGGAGCGACACAGACACGTTACGCTAACAGTAGTACACTGTGCAACGCCGAATCTTCAGGGACACAACAAATAACACGACTGAAAAAACCAATGCATCGTCTCGCAAACACAGCTGGTGAAAACTGTGTTGGACATCAGAAGGGAGGTTATTCCTGTGGCCAGGACAGCAACCACACCTGATTCTCATGTCAGAGCCGGCGGTGAGGAGGAGCGGGTTCCCATCTGCGGGGCTGCAGTAGATTCCGTGGACACTGTGGGGGGACGGTTGCATCTCTGACAGGGGCGGAGCAGAGCTGGCCCACAGAGTGAACTTCCTGTCCCCTGTCTCCATGTCCCACATGGATACTTCATTGTTTCCCTGGACGGCTACATAACAGTAAAAAAAAAATGTAAAAGGTTTTAATTGTCCCACAAGTTGTAGATAAAATTAACAACAGGAAAAAAAAAATTTGAAATAGCAATAGTGAGTCTCACCGGCGATGACAGAGGATTGGTAGAGGGGGTGCATGAGCAGTCGTCTGATTCGTGCTCGGGCAGGGTGGGAGTGGTTGGAGATGGGGAGTTGGAACCGCATGTCCCAGCACGCCATAGTGCCATTGCTTGTACCTATATGGATTGTGAAAGCATTGATTGACTCAGCTAACTCCTATTAAGGGCATCTCAGGTAGGTCTGTTCACATCATGTGACATTGCCTGTCCAATAAATAAAACTCAAGCCAGCACCGTTCACGCCCGGATCCGCCCAGACACACGTCGCACTCGTTCCCACACCAACCCACATACCGAGGCAAAGCCAGCACTGGTACATGTCAACGGTGAAGGAGGTGATGAGCCCCAGCCGGAGGTCATGGCGGAGGGTCCAAGCATTGGAGTTGGAGCGCAGGTCCCAGCCTACTAGAGAACCGTTCACCGTGGCGTAAGCCAGAACAGACTGGGCACCAGAGTTAAAATGGTGGATGTCCACCACACAGCCATCATCCTTCTGGTCCAGAAACCTGAGGAGGACAGGGATTTGAAGAGACAATATGACAGTGTGTGTGTGTGTGTGTGTGTGTGTGTGTGTGTGTGGGGGGGGGGGGGGGGGCGCACACAATATGACAGTTACTATGTAACTCCAATTTGAAGTAGCACCTACGACTACGAATAAAACCCAAATCCTGGGTTCATAAATGATGTCCGGTACACACCTGGTCTGAAAGGGGTTGACTTTGGGTGATTTGGGGGGCTTGTTGGCCTCAATGGCCAGCAGCTGGATGGAGCCGTTGTCTGATGCAGCAGCCAAGTAGTGTGACCCCTGACAGAATGTTAAGGTCTTCACGTGACCCCCGATCCGGGAATATGTTAGCACTGACCTGTAGAACAAACAGTAGGTAAACATTTACACAGACAGATTGAGGATATTGGAAAACATTTTTTTTTTTTTTAAACGTGTGTATAAAATGGTCATTTATACACTGCCCTAGTGAGGCCTGCATGACTAACCTACAGACAATGTGAGACAATTGAGAGGGTTCAGAGGACCATCCTCATGGGATCACCAACCGCAAAAGGTTAATTGGTAGGTCATTGGTTGTTACTAGATTAGCGTACCTGGTGGTGGTGGTTTTGCCCTCCATTTTCTGGCTGTCCCAGACCTTAACAGTGCCGTCGTTGGAGGCAGTGGCGAAGATGGAGTGCTCGTCTGACACACGGATCCGGTTGACCGCAGACTTGTGCTCGTGGAGGTGAGCCACTAGGAGACCTTTAGGGTGCCACCCTGTGGAACAAAACATTTATATGTTGAGGGGCCTTACTGGTAGTTGACATGGTGACATTTCCCATGTGCTTCATCCAAAATGACAACAAACACACAGTGGTATATTTAAGCAGTATGACAAAGAGGGCGTGGTACATGGTCAATTTATCACAAGCTAAACCTTACTAATCTAAGGGCTAGCTGTGTGTTTCTTCAGACAACGCTAGGCTTGTGCGTTCTCGCTACCCAGCCAGAGATAAAAGGGTACATAACAAGCCAGCATGTCTACGGGAATTCCTTCAAGATTGTTTGAAAAGCATTCCAGTTGACTACCTCATGAAGCTGGTTGAGAGAAAGCCAAGTGTGCAAAGCTTTCATCAATGCAAAGGATGGCTAATATCAAGAATATATTTATATTCAACATACCGATTTAGTTATGATGTCTTTAATATATTCATTAATTTGTTTGGCAAGCTATTCATGAGAAGGCTGTGCAACAGACCCGATAGTGACCCCTGGCTTCGCCTATGCCATGTCAGAGGCACCACTTCACCTGGTGGCGGAGGACGGCTCTCCCACTCGGCGCTCTCCATCATCTGTTTGGCCATGCGTTCGGCACTGCACTGCTCCCTCTTCTGCTGCACCAGCTGCTGAAGCTCCGCCTTGCAGGTGTTGAGACGCCGCTGGTACGTGGAGACGCCGCCCGCGGACTGAGCCACGGGGACAGCAGGAGAGGCTGTGTTTCTCCTGGTCTGAACGCCCGAGGCTTCAGGCACCTGGCGGTGGGAAGAAGGGGATAAGACAGAGGGAAGTCGCCAGACTCCTGCTAACAGACCCTTTACGTACCGTGGTGGGCTGTGGTACGGAGACCGCTGGTTCCTGAGAGCCAAACATGCTCTTCCACTCTTCGTTCATGTTGGAGTCAGGCTTGGGATGCTTCCGTGCTGAACAGAGAGAGAAAACAGTTCAGAGGTGGTCCTAAGCTTGGAGACTCTGGGGTTCATTTGCCTTCAGGTTTAAGGGTTCTAACTATTTTCAGCTAATACATCAGGACAAGGAAGCAATAAGGTTCTCCACTTCTAATGTGAAAATTACCTACCTCCATGCAGATATTATCAGCCTATGTGTTGTCAATTATTTTGAATTCAGGTTAACTGAATTGCCTGAAAGCATTGAAACTCCATGAACAAATGCCAAATACATAGTCTATACAGCTTTTATCTATAAATAATGGCATGTGAAAACATGTTGGAACACAGTAGTGTTAATTCTTATTTTCCCAAATTTGCAAAAAGTTACCAAAAATGTAATTCCAAATTTGGTATTGATAAATATGAATCATTTGAAATCCCTAGTTAAGTGAATCAATCTACACTAAGTTGAGAGCTATGGATTGTATGGATTGTGTGGGTCCCCCATTGCATTAAGGATTGCATTATTTTTTTGTCTCCCTCACTTATCGTCCAAAGTAGCCCTATAGGAACAATTGTGAAGGACACTGTTGTATCGGGACATGTCAGAGTGAACTTAGCCACTAAGGTCAGTCCAAGCTCCACGTGACTAAAAGTTATCAGTTGCAAACAGTCACTTTTAGCCAACATTACTACAAACAGTGGCTACTGTATGAAAAAAAAAAAAAACTACAGAACGTTAATTAAACGTATGGTGTAGTATAAGCAACCCAATTTTAATATGTGCTTGAATAAATTGTTTCTATTGAATACCACAGAATCTCCAGTACAGCGTGATCAGAGGCACATCCTTGTGTGGTGGAGGCGACCGGCGATTAGCCATTATTTGAGAGTGACCCTGGAGGTAGATGGAGGAACATGAGTGCACAGGCTCTATATCCTGCCCATTCAGGGCCTGATTCAACTAACCTGTCAAACCTACCACCCTGGTAAGTTAACAAGTAAAGGTTTAAATGGAGCACTAACAACTTCTGTGTCTATACACACGTTGTGAGAATGGGAAAAACATTAATTTACCAGATGCAGTTTTACCCATCGAAGGAATTAAACAATAAGATGATATGGGGAAATGGTGGAAATGTGTGGATCCATTGGATTTATTTGTCATTCAACATTATTCACTTCAAAATAGTCCAAAGCATACTAGCAATATACCAGATGCTGTGGTGATGAAGTCTGCAAACACAAAAGTCAAATGTAGTAATGTATCAAAAGTACACATACATCCACCTATCCAATCCTTTCAGAGTCCACACATACACGCACACACCTCAAGAGCAGTGTTTCCCAATCCTGGTCCTCGGGACCCAAAGGGGTGCATGTTTTTGTTTTTGCCCTGGCAAACCTGTTTCACATATTGCCCGACCACTTACACACTTGATTGACATAATCAACCTATCATCAGGTCTTTAATTTAAATCAAGTGTGTGAGTGCTAGGGCCAAAAAAAAGCATGCACCCATTTGGGTCCAGAGGACCAGGATTGGGAAACACTGCTCAAGACTATAGGTACATTTGGGTTTGTGCACTACTCTCTGCAGCGCCAGTACCGCCCTTTGAACACCAGGTGGCAGTGGCGCCCCTACCTCTCTTGTCCTCCGCCTCCTGCTTGGGTTTGACCAGATCCACCTGGCGTCCTGTGATGCCGAGTGTAGCCAGATCAATGACCCCGCTCTGGACCGCCTCCCCCAGGTAGCTCTGGTCACCCATGTTGGCCTTGGCTTTGTTCGACTTCAGCATGAAATCCTTGAGAGCCAACAGCTTGTCTTCTTCCGCCTCCGTCATCCCCTGGAGAAAACGACAACAGTGACCATCGTCCTGATACTCCTCCTGGTCAGAGGTAGTAATTCACATTAAGACACGTCCCCACCGCTCTCTGACCTGTGAGAGCAGTTTCTTGAGCAGCTGGGCGATGGCGGGGTCCTCCGGGATGGGGCATTCTGGCAGCGAACCGCTGCGCTTCTTCTGGCGCAACAGCAGGTGCCGGAAGAGGCTGGCGATGTCTTTAGAGCGCAGGGAGTAGTCAAAGATTGAGCGGCTCACCGGCTCCTTCAGCACACTGAGCAGCACGATCTCTTTGTCGATCTGGGAGGAAACACAGGCTAATGTGAAACCACACAGCACGGAGGGCACGGCATCCCACCACACACAGCACTTCCTCAGGCTTGTCGGCAGGCGAGCGTGTGTAGCGGTGTTACCTGTATGATAGGCTGTGTGATGAAGGGGTTGAGGTGAGGCATCAGTTTGCAGTAGACGTCGGCTATGTTCAGGTGCTGGGCCACCACGGTGATGAAGCCCACCGCCCCATAGCGGATCCACAGGTTAGGGTGGCACAGGAAAGGGGCTTCATCAAAAGGAAGGGGGGGGGGGGGGGGGGGGGGAGAAAGCGTAACGTACAACTGCCTCTCTGATACGGCCAACTAGCAACGGCTATAACCGAATGGCAACCTGTCTCACCAATGTCGCTGACAAACTCGTAGATGTGAGGCTTCTGGAGCAGGCCCAGCTGGCACATGCAGGTGAGGGCGTTCAGAGCCTTGTAGATGACAAACTCCTCGGCGTCGCTCAGGCCCTGCTGCAGGAGAGGCTTCAGGATGGACGAACTCTGCCAGCCCACGTACGCCGCCACACCTGGAGCAAACGGGGGAGGATGAGGGAGACGGAGGGGAAGGGAAGAGAAGGACGGGGATCAGTTGGGATACAACCCTGCATCCTGCTCGGGCCGGGAGCGTACGCCATCCGGCTCCTTACCCACGATGCTGTCGAAGAAGGCCCCCCGCAGGTGCCAGTCGTTCTTGTCGTTCAGGAAGGTGATCATGTGGGAGAGCAGCACGTCATTGGCCTTCTGCCGGCCGAAGAACACGCAGAGCCGCGTGATGCCGTTCTCCATCAGAGACTGCTTGACTATGTTCTCAGAGTCGCTCAGCAGCGTCACCACCTTTTGCTGCACCATCTCATGCAGGGCCTGCAGCTCTGTGAGGAGGAAGGTGAAGTCAGAGGAAGTCTGAACTGTCTCCAGGGGTCTTTAGGTGCGGCACTGAATATGCGTGTTTCTGGGAGAAACCTCTGAGACACGTAACAGGGAAAGGCCTTCAAATTACCAGAGTCATAGTTCTCATTTGGGTGAAGGGTCTCCTCTGCGTCCTCCCCATTCAAATCATGCTCCATGTTCAGATTATTCTCCTGAACAAGCTCTAAGAATCTCAGTGCCGTCTCAGCCAAGTGGGCTATGTTCTCTAAAAACAAAAAATTTACATTACGCAAAATGTGAAACTATTCTCATGCACGCAGTCATCACACTTGGCACCACATCCTGTTATAAACACACAAAACAAATGCTGATCTAGAGAGATTTTATTTGGTGGGGACTTTCGACCTGACCGACCTGCGTACGCCAGTCTGACGATGGTGGCGTCGTCCTGCGCCAGGTGGGCTATGCCCGGCAGGATGTACTCCGGGTAGATGTTGACATCGTTGCGTGGGACCTCCTTGACCAGTGCCAGCACCTTGGCCAGGGTGCGCACCGCCTGGGCCCTGACCCGCGGTGCCGGGTCGCTGCAGAAGTGCAGCAGGTAGGGCGTGATGCGATCCAACAGAATCTCCACACTCAGGCGGCCCGCCAGGTGCAGAACGAGCTCCAGAGCCGCCAGTTTGGAGTCACAGGAGCGCAGCGTCTGGAGGCAGGAGGTGATGACCGACACCAGCACCACCAGGCCCTGCTCCTCCTTGGCTGACACCGAGCCAGACTCGCGGGCCCCTTTCTCTGGCTTTTCAGAAGATCCGCCAGGCCCTCCACAGCGGAGGTTATGGAGGATGTTGTCCAGGTCTTTTCGGATGACCAGAACACGCTCGTCTGCCGACTGGAAGGTTTCCTTGGCGAACTGGGCCATGTAGGGCTGCAGGAAGGTGTAGAATATGTCCGGGAAGGCGTTACCCCTCTGCTGCTTCAGGTACTCCTCCGCAGTCAGGCGCTTTTCAGGCTCCCGGTGTACCATCTGGGCCACCTGGGGAAAAAACCTGATCATTAAGCACACTGAGAATTGGTGCTCGAGACGTTTTGAAAGACCACTTTTCAAGAATTATCAACGTTACATTTAAATTCAAAGTCACAACTGCCTCACAAAATAAACCAACAACCTATTAATTCTAATTTAAAGGGGTGATACGTATTTTTACAGAACTACCAGCATAAAAACAAGCAAAAATTACCCAGCTGACATCTGCAGTTAATGTTTTAAGTTAATGTTTCAAACAATATTTTTCTACAAAATTTATCAGAGTGACTGACATATTCCCCATTTAAACTTTCTTGCCGGTTGCGTGTATCAGTTTACATTGACTTGTAATCGCCTTCTACTCACTTTCAACACTCACAGTACCATCCTTCCCACCCTAAACTAGCTAGTACTAGAAGACAAGCTGTTTAGAGGCAGAATTCTACACAGTGCCCTTTAAAACAGACATTTCTCTACTGGCTTGTTGGCAATTTAAAAATAATTATAAGCGTATGTTAGATAAAATGGACAAGCCTTATTGGCAAGACTGGCAAGACTTAACTTATTAACAAAAGACTTGTAAGTCTTAGGTCAAAACATGAGGTGTCATTTCAAAGAAAACATATTCAAAATGTATAATTCGCCATTATAATATTAGAAAGTGGATAATTGACTGTTTTGGATGTTATAGCCTGATACATCCAATAAAAATAAATCATAAAACATTTGGGATCTGTTATCACCTCCACAACCATTATGGACGTTACAAATATCCCTGGGCAAAAAAAAAAGTATACCGACAATTAAAAAGAGAAATCAACTACATTTGGTTCTGTATTGCTTCTCTCATATCTCTAAGTAACAGTACGAGCAAAACAAAAGAGATAGGCCAAGTCCCAAGTAAGGCATTTCAGTCAATCTCAGGGCCAGAAGGGAAACAGTTTCCTACATACACTGGTGACATGAAGTCTGATATTCAAAATATAAACTGTAAAGTTATCAAAGAACATGGGTTGGTTTCGAAACGCTAAATACATTAAGATGTCTGGATGTTGAGGCTGACCTTCACTAAAACACAACAACTCTCCGCATTTGTTCATACAGAGATTAAAAGCATTGTCTATTACCAGCTCTCTGATGCTACGGTCCTCTATTTTCATGAGGACATGCTCTGTCTGAAAGTGTCCTTTGCGATATGCCAGCAGTTGAGAGAGATCAAAGAGCGGCACTCCCTCTGTAAAGAGTTCCGCGATGACACAACCTGAAAAGCACATTCAAAACATAGTCAGCAAAGGGGAACGGATATTATAGGCTGACACACTACAAAATTCCATGTAGGGCTGTACATTTAAGCTATGACATTTACCAGCTGAGAAGATATCCATAGCCTGTTTGAGCTCTCCCCGGCTCCTCTGGCTGTTGCTGGTGAGGTCCACCAGAGGCGTATTCTGGTCACTCTCTGTTGTGAACATACTCCCATCAACAAACCTCTCTGGTGCAATGTAACAGGTCCGTCGCCTGGAGGTGTCGAAGAAGTAGTTAAAGTCGGCCGGGTTGTCCTCCGGTAAATAGGTAGGCTTGAAGCTGGCAAAGTCTGTGAGCAACACCCAGTTCCAGCTGGTCACCATCACGTTTTCCGTCTTTATGTCACCATGTCTCACGCCCGATTTGTGAGCCTGGTCCACAGCAGTGAGGATCTGGAAGGCTAGCCATCGCTTCTCCACGTTGTTGAGGAAAGGCCGCGTGCTTATGCGGTCATAGAGATTGTCCCGGACATACTGACGGAAGAGGATGGCGGCCTTTTCAGTGAGAGAGGCCTTCTGGAAGGGCAGGCAGTTCTGGCAGGAGTGTAGTCTGATCTTCAGCTCCTCCAGCTCCTGCTTGTAACTGGTCAGGGGCAAAGAGGGGTCCTGGATAGCAAACACCTTCACCACTACCAGACCTTCCCTGTGCTTGGCACGGGCAACCTTAAAGAAGCGAGTGCTTCCCAGGCTCTTGTCATACTCATGATCATGGATGTCAGAGAAATAGCTGTCCACAGAGAGTATCTGGGAGGGGGCGATCCCTGCCAGCTGATTCCCCATGGCTCTGCTCTAGCCAGGTCCCTGATTTGAAGTACACAGGGACAATCAAACGCTTGACATGAATAAGGATACAAACAGCCAACACAAAAAATTTACCAACTATTGCATCAGGTAAGCAAAACATCTAGCCTACCCGATCCCTCACTAGACTAAGTAATGCTAAAGCTTTGTTAAACAGCGAGTTAAAAGGTGTTCAACAATAACAGAGGGCTATCAAAGGTAGCGTATATAGAATTGAAAATAAATATCATATAAGAATGCTGACTACGGCTACATATGCATCTGTTAGCTATCGCACCTAGCTACTTTGAAACTGGTTTTGTGGTACTCTTCCATGAAAACGGGGTCATATGCATTGCCTCATCATGTGAGGTACACTATGATGATGATGACAGTGCAATAACTAAGCTAGCTACAGTACCATTGCCGTACTCATGAGTGTTAATTTATTGAAAACAGAAAAATTTTAAATAGCATCCAAGTAGTACATACAGTAGTTTTATTTGATATACTTACAATACAAACCGGGCACAAATTGCACGTGACGTTAACGAAATAACAGTGGAGAAATAACAGTGCAGTTACTGTTTACCAAATGGTTGAGATGCGGCGTAACGTCGTTGGAGCTGTTGATCAGAACAGTCTGTATGTATCCTAGCTGGTAACAGCGAACTAGATAAATAGCTACCAAAATCAATCGGTTCAAATGTGTTATTTCCGTGCATTTCGCTAAGACAACTCCATTAAAAGAGCAAATCTGGAGTGGAAATGTCGTTTACTGAGAGGGTTCAGCCAGGTTTTAGCTGGCTGCGGAGGGAAACATTTCCTGTAAAATCTATTGACACCCCCCCATAAGAAAAATGTATCCCTACGCAAAGCCATATGTCACTTTCAAACAAACTGGGAACTCGAAATCTCCGACCCCTGACTTCGGTGCTTTCAAGATCAGTGGGAATTTGGGATATAAGTATATTCGACTAAGAAACATTTTCGGACGGTGTCCTGATTTCCAAAGACAGAAACTCGAAATGTGTTCAACAGAGGCGTTGCTAGGATTACAATACATTCGGGTAGTGATGGCCATTCGAGGCTTCGTTACCATTCTTCTAGCAGCAGGATATTATGCTAGCAGTGCTAACTCAGGTTTTCTTTTTCAAAGTAAAAGCCATCATTGAAATATATAAGGTAATATAGTTAATCTAGTCTGTACATTTTGTTTAATGTCCGTTCTAATGTTATCATTGTCTGTTCTTTTTCACAGACTAGATTGTTAACTATATTGCCTTATACATTCCAATTATGTCTTTTATTGTGTTGAAGAAAATCTGAGTGCTGCCAGCTTAATATCCTGCTGCTAAAATAACACTAATGAAGCCTTGAATGGCCATCACTACATTCAGGGCTTAGACATTCTGTAGGAACTTCTAGTCATTTTAAAGGCACTTAGAGGACTTACATGTAATATTGGATTAAATGTAGGTTTTGCATTTAATTTTCACATTTTAACACATTTTAAACAACTGTCACTGTCTGGTGAAATTTCTGTCCCCAGTTTGGTATGTTGAGTCTGGTTCCCCAACAAAATATGTCTGTTGTTTCAGTGTTTTGCCTATGGGATAAAAACCTCTGTGATGAAAACTGATATCAACTTCTTTCTTGAAAAGAGAAGTGTTTTAGAAGAACTGAAAGTTCTGTATTCGACTGATAATACTATTGTTGGTGGAGCCTTGAATATGGTATTCAACGATTGGTTAATCCATTATCCAATAAAATGTTATATCTAATAATCACCATTATATGCAAACAGTTTTATACTTCTGCAGAACTCAAAGATTTCTGGAGCTCAGCAAAGCCTGATATTAAACAGGACTCTTTGTTCAAACCTGATGCTTCTTCTAAGTCTGAAATTTACTATTGGCTTATCTCTGATACAAACCCGATTCCGAAAAAAGTTGGGTCACTGTACAATTGTGAATAAAAACAGAATGCAATGATGTGGAAGTTTCAAATTTCAATATTTTATTCAGAATACAACATAGTTTAAACATATCAAATGTTTAAACTGAGAAAATGTATCACTTTAAGGGAAAAATAAGTTGATTTTAAATTTCATGGCATCAACACATCTCAAAAAAGTTTGGACAAGGCCATGTTTACCACTGTGTGGCATCCCCTCTTCTTTTTATAACAGACTGCAAACGTCTGGGGACTGAGGAGACAAGTTGCTCAAGTTTATGAATAGGAATGTTGTCCCATTCGTGTCTAATACAGGCTTCTAGTTGTTCAACTGTCTTAGGTCTTCTTTGTCGCACCTTCCTCTTTATGATGGGCCAAATGTTTTCTATGGGTGAAAGATCTGGACTGCAGGCTGGCCATTTCAGTACCCGGATCCTTCTTCTATGCAGCCATGACACTGTAATTGATGCAGTATGTGGTCTGGCATTGTCATATTGGAAAATGCAAGGTCTTCCCTGAAAGAGATGACATCTGGATGGGAGCATATGACAATGCCATATATATATATATATATATATATGGCATATGACAATGCCATATATATATATGTCAGCATTGATGGTGCCTTTCCAGATGTGTAGGCTGCCCATGCCACACGCACTCATGCAACCCCATACCATCAGAGATGCAGGCTTCTGAACTGAGCGCTGATAACAACTTGGGTTGTCCTTGTCCTCTTTAGTCCGGATGGCGTCCCAGTTTTCCAAAATGAACTTCAAATTTTGATTCGTCTGACCACAGAACACTTTTCCACAGTCCATTTTTCAATGATCCTTGGCCCAGAGAAAACGCCTGCGCTTCTGGATCCTGTTTAGATACGGCTTCTTTTTTTACCTTTTTTTGAGTTTTAGCCGGCAATGGCGAATGGCACGGTGGATTGTGTTCACCGACAATGTTTTCTGGAAGTATGCCTGAGCCCATGTTGTGATTTCCATTACAGTATCATTCCTGTATGTGATGCAGTGCCGTCTGAGGGCCCGAAGATCACGGGCATCCAGTATGGTTTTCCGGCCTTGACCCTTATGCACCGAGATTGTTCCAGATTCTCTGAATCTTTGGATGATATTATGCACTGTAGATGATGATAACTTCAAACTCTTCTCTGAGAAACTCCTTTCTGATATTGCTCCACTATTTTTCACCACAGCATTGGGGGAATTGGTGATCCTCTGCCCATCTTGACTTCTGAGAGAAACTGCCACTCTGAGAGGTTCTTTTTTATACCAAATCATGTTGCCAATTGACATAATAAGTTGCAAGTTGGTCCCCCAGCTGTTCCTTATCGGTACATTTAACTTTTCCGGCCTCTTATTGCTACCTGTCCCAACTTTTTTGGAATGTGTAGCTCTCATGAAATCCAAAATGAGCCAAGATTTGGCATAACATTTCAAAATGTCTCACTTTCAACATTCAATATGTTATCTATATTCTATTGTGAATTAAATATAAAAGTTATGAGATTTGTAAATTATTTCATTCCTTTTTTACTCACAATTTGTACAGTGTCCCACCTTTTTGGAATCAGGTTTGTAATTTAGACAATTGTGTTTCTGATTCCAACATATCTACAGCTCCACTTTATGATAGATCTGAGTCTACAGCATCAATATTATTTATCATAATAAGGGATATTAAAAATGTTATTCTGGTCTTTTGAATCATAGACAGTTTTGTCAAGGTATTAAAGTGATCATTTCTGAAATCATTGAAGATAAATATCTCTCCCATTATATTATTAAATGGGAGTTCATATTCAATTGTAGACTTCACAGATTTTCTTTGTGATTTGGTAAACAATTAAATATAATTCAACAAGAGGAGATCAAGCTGAAAAAAGAAATAGACCTGTGCTTCAATAATGCTATTCTCATAGAAAACTTGTAACTCAGCAATTGAAACTTGATAGACAATATTGCAGAAAAGCAATCTTATGTTAGATCCAGAGCTAGGTGGATAGAAGAAGATGACAAAATCTTATTAATGGTCTGGAAGGTAATTAACCTCTTTTAATTGAGAATGAAAGAATAGGCTTTTATAGCAGATGGTGTGCCTTGTCATTTTCCAGGGCCAATGCTGATACTTTTTTCATACTATAAAATAGCATATTCCTTAGATAAATGAATTAGTCAGAGGTTTGTGATGTAGATTTCCAGATAGAGAATTGGACAGAGTGGCACAATACTTAACTTCAGATACATTTACTGTGTCTGATGACCTAACTCCCTATTTCTATAGACATTTCTGGGATTCTCTAAGATAACTCTTATTCAACACTTTAAAGGAAGAAACTATAAAGTGGAATACCCCTCTTCTATAAAACCAGGTCTAATCACTTGTATTCCCAAACAAGGACAAGACGCCAAATTGTTGGTTATTGTGTCCAATAACCTTGCTTAACAATGATTACAATTTATTAACTCATATTTACACTAATCATATTAAGTCATTAGTGAAACAGTCCAGTTAAAAATGTATTTAAAATGTAGAAGTGTAATTGGTCCTTTTTGTCTCCCGTCTGCAGAAATCAAACATGCTCTTACATCTACATTTTAAGTGAGTGACCAACAGGTTGTTATAACACAACTCTGATATTTTCTCCAAAGCATCTGGATTTTTTTAATGGATTCTCCATTTTTGGAAGTATATATTTCACAAAGATGGAAAGTTTATCATGATGCATTTACCCAGCGTATTCCTTGGCTCCAACAAAGCCATCAAATCCATCAATCAGATAGTTAGATTACATTTGGAAAAATAAAGTAGGCTACACAATATATTAGAAATGTTTACTGTAAAAAAACTTACCAAAAAAATTTCACTGTAAAATAAATTCTGTTTTTTGGTATTGTGTTCCCATAGAAGATTCTTAAGAACTGTTCAATTTTATTTTATTCACTTCTGCTGTACGTTTTTCAAGGAAAAATGCAAGAGAGCTTTTGGACCTAATAAACACACAGGGACTGTATGAAGTCCCGTAGCATTTTGATACACAGTATGATATGTTCACTTGTTTAATGTTATTATTGATATTATTTTACTTTGTTTACATAATTGTGCTGCTTGGTTACGGACGGATGTTTAGTCAACTAAGGTGGATAATGCCACTGTATGTATATTTTTGAACTGAAAAAAAGAACCATAAAGCCCCATTTCTACCAATAAGATCTCTATGTTTTTAACGTCCTGACCTCACCAGTGACCGTAAATGGGAGCGTTCGACAATGCAATCGAGCCTAAATTGACGCATCTACAAGCATGAAAATACCATAGATACAGTCACAATTTACCCACAATACATCACGGTTTTTATGTTATGTCTCGAACACGGCCAAAGAGAAGCGACAGTGGATTACGCGGAAGATGCTGAAGAAACGGGAGCTGCTGGTAAGTTTCCGGATTATAGCTTTTTATAAGAAATTCTCCTTATGTTTAAAACATAGTATATACCCGAGAGTGAGTTGTATTTGTGAAAGAATGTGTTGACAATGGTTTAGTTTTACTAGGGCTGCGGGGTTAGCTAGGGCAGAGGAGAGACAATCAGTGTAGCTTGCTAGCTAATGTTATGGTGCGTTCGCAACCGAGTGGGAACCTGGAAATTACCTAATACTGTTGAGAAAATACACCTGATCGGCACTCGTAAACTAGTGTGGAAACTCGCCCATATTCTGACCTCCCACTTCTTCTGTAGTAACCTGAAATATTATCAACTGGGGGAATGACCAATGTAAAAAAAATCGGTAGTGAAATCTAACAACAAAGTTTATTCATAATAACAATTTATTATACATTTTGAACACTATAATGGGTTCGGAGTGCGCATTCAACTTTCCACACATTCGCGAAAGTTCTGCGCATGTGCGGATCACGTTTAACACCGCGCGACACTTGTCAGAAATGTAACCTCGAATCAACGATAGTGGGCGCTATTGACCTTAATTTCGCTTGCTCCACCATCTTCATTGTGGTATTGAATGATGCTGAATGGATGTATCACTGGTAAACGTGAAGTTATCATTCATGCTGTGTTGTTTTTCTTTTACAATAACATTATGCTATTCATATTCTGTTCGGTTTTTGCCTACGTAAAATGCTGTGAACGTTCATTGTGTGATCTGATTTCTGTTCTTTATAAGGATAGCACAGTAAAAACAGATTTTTTTTACAGAAGCCCTGGGAAACTGCAGATCTTTTAACCTAAAGATGGATTAAAGAAACTGCCTAATTTATTTACAGACATGATAGCTGAGATGCATTCAGTTTGCTGGAATATTCTTCGCATTCTAGAATGGACTGCACTGAATAGCACATGCACCAAATGTTCCTAATTATGTTATTAAATAGACTTTGGGGTTAATTTGCTGCTGGTTTGGTGAGGTGTTGTTTGAAGCAATATATCTGTACAGTGGCCATGCTGACAGTATTCCCCAACAAATAATCTGTTAACCCCATAGAATTGGATTGAGAAGGCATCTGTATTTATTTCCCTTTTTGACATCTGCGCAATTCAGAGCATCCACCATTTGAAAGTGCCGGACTAAAGTCTTACATAATTGGTCATATGGTTAAGTTCTGGGTCCATATCTGTTGATAAGGTTGGAGAACATTTGGGTTTTTGGGGAAAAAGAGCCCTATATAATGGTGATTTGCAAGTCTGTGGGAATATTATAACTTGACTAATCTTGTTCCCAGACACCTGACCAAACCTATTGAGGTAATTTGAAGTTACTTACTGAGGTAACTTCAAGCAACATTCCTTCATTAGCCAATGACAAAACTCTGAAAAATTCCTGGGGCTATAGACTTTGGTTTATTTGGCTTAGTCTGCTGGCCAATCATCTCCTACCACACATTACCCCACATGCTCTGTACACTGAAGCAATAGTCGCTACATTGTGAGGTTGCGGTGGACCGCCATGTGAGCATATAGCACAGATGAGCTGTCTCGCTAGCACTGACTTGCATGCATAACAAGGCAGTTTTTGGTTCATACAATACTTACAAGGAAAAAGTTTTGGAATCGATGGTTTTGGGCTGAGTATTGGAATTAGGTATTTTGAACTCCGATTTAAAGTAAAACTGTTTGCTACATTATAACGAGAAAAACAAAATCTTGTTCTTCATAGCATAGTGGTTAGAGGCGCTCAGATGTATACGCTCAGATAAATGGCTCGGATTTATAGCTTTTTGAAATGGTGTCTCAAAAAAACGAATTTGAAGCAATAGTCTACAGTGTGGGTCGGTGAAGCTGATTTGCTAATATAATCAGAACATAGCTTGACAGCTAGTTGGCAGAAAAATGTATGCTGTGTTTGAAAGATAGGTCTGTGCAAACTAGTCATTCGTGGGTTAACTAGGGCCTATGTATCAAGTTAAAATAACGTGCACAATAGTGACGCCGTTGACACTCACCGTCTGTGTGTTTTCACCTTAGATTTACCTGGCAGAACGATATCATAATCATCCGTCCAGTGGCAGATTATTTCGGAAACCATTCCAATTTACAAGTCATATCCTAGTACGCACTTTGATTAAAGTTGCTACGAATCGGATTCTTTTTTTTCGTTAATAGCGTGAACTGTTTGTAATATATCTGCAGTGTTAGTGAATTAGTAGCACTTGTATTTGCCTGCCCGTGTTGTAGTTGTTATTCGCCGATGGATTTCACAGCCCCGATTTTATTGTTGCTATAAGAATTATGTTTTTGGCTGGGGCAAGCAACAGTGTCGTTCGTTGTCATTCATGGTTGCTAAACGTCTACAAACATTTGTTAAATTTGTGTTGGTACAGGCTATAAAAAAAACGAAGTATAGGGGATCATGTTGCAGTCTATTTTGTTATGAAATATATCTTGTATAACAAAATATAACTTTTACAGCTGTTTAAAACTGGTTGGTGAAAGTAAAAACTCAACATTTTTACAGATTTTATAAATCATCACTTCAGAATTAATTTCTCTTTTTTTCTTGTCATTGGTATTGTATTAGATTTTGGTAGAATGTATCTTACATCATATTTGCCCAGCCCTATAATATACTAACCAATACACTGTATACCTTAACTTTGTCTTCTTATGACTTTGACCTTGTTTTACACGCACCTCAAATCCTTTCAAATAATGTGGTCAAATAAAGCAAGCTACATAATCACTCATACAAGCACAAGGTCTCAAACATAGGCCACAAACTTGAGCTGGTGGATTAGTCAGCCCACGTGGGACCGGTGGAAATTACACTCAGGTTGACAGTTGTGTGCATTGGAAATGCAGGCCATGCCCTAGGTTATAGGCGTACTCTTTGAATTCTTGCTAGGTTGCCTGTCAAAACGTTGAATTGTTTTATATTTGGCTCCCATGCATCTTTAGTTCCAGGGGTGTGTTATGATGACGCATATCGTTCCTTCTCTTTGTTCCAAAACAATAGTATACCTTTCAAAAACTATTTTCTATTACCTGTTATTTAATACTAGGAAGTTAGGAGGACAAACAAAAGGCAACAGATAATTCTAAATATGGAAGAAAAATTTAGACCTTTACACTGAAATCCAAGTTGATTGTTTTACCAGTGTTTATGGCTCTGTTTTGTATAGTCCTGAGTTCAACAGAATTGGTCTTTATCAATAATGGAATATTAAACAGGCACATTTCACTGGGGATTCCTTTCGTGCTAAAATCTCCTGTATTAAAAAAAAAACATCTTAATAGTTATTTTAATAGATTGAATTTGAATATGATGCTATCACTTGTTAAAAAAGCAACCAAGCAAATTGGTCAGCAAAAACCAGAGTTCACTCAGTTTCATCAAGGCAGTGCAGTTAAAAAAAAGAGTTTTCTGTTTTCAACTGTCACGCTATGAGATGGAAAATGCACTTTTTGGGTAAGAGATTAGAATTTCAGCCTGTTCAGATGGGATGGAACTTTTGACACAGATCATGACATCTGTCTTGATCTGATTATTATTGACCAATGACCACTCATCTGGGAAACAGGGTGAGGTGGCGCTACGCCACCCTATCAGTCGATCAAGGCTGTGTATGTATAAACGTTTCACCTGCATTATCATACTGAGTATTTCAATATCCATAGCGGTGTCAGGAAAATAACATGTTTTCCTGAAGATTCGGCACATGTGCAGGTTCCATTCTATGCATTAGTTTTACTCTCTATGCATAGTCTCTGCTCATACAAAACTTCCTTAAGGAATAGTGCAAAAAGGGATGATCCTGTGGACTTCTTATGCCACTCTTGGGTATATAAGCTATACAAGGCCTGTCAGTTCTAGACAATGTGTTGGTATCAGTGTGTTTGTTTTTTTGTGATGGCATCCAATGGTGGTATAGTGTTATGTAATCTACTCTCTTCTTGTTGCCTTGGTGATTGGTTTACACAATTGAGTGGTTATGAAATAGGCGTAGAAAGCCAAACACAGTGTGTGTCTACAGTGTTGCGTCATGTGTCTTCTGCAAATTGGCTTTTGTTAAGTTTACAAAATATAATTCAGTTACTATAAAAGTATGTAGTACAGCAGGTGGCTATTATCCTGTCCAGTTCAGATGCAGGACAGGGAGGAGTCTGTATCCGTGTTGAAGAGCGTAGGTGTGGAGGTAGTGTGTTTACTCTTGAAGTGTGTCTGCTAAAGGGGGAGGGATCGGGGTGTGTTGGCCCCCATTTCTTCCTTATGGCTGGCAACATTCCCTTGCTGTTACTGTCATTCCCTTCTTCACCCATCGTTCATATGGTGTCCAATGTCCACTTGCTCTTTCCTTCCTTCTATTGTTTCATGTCTTCACAAGATAGACCGGCACAATCCTTACATTTCCCCTACCACCACTCTCGTCACAGAACCCCTTCCATCCCTTCATTTCTCTCTCTCTCCTTTCCTCATATGTTCTTTTTTCCTTTGTGGACTGACACGTCTCTGTTACCAGACAGGGTTTGTGTTTCTTCTTCCCAAACACCCTCTGTTCCAGACAGCAGTAGATCCCGTGGTCCTTTTTGTCTGGCGCTTAGGCATTGAGTCTGTACACTTGGCCACATGACAATGTCCAGTATCCAAGATGGCTGACTTTCTATTTTAAACCAAACTATATTCAGCAGCGCACCATTTCCCAAAATGGTGATCATTTGGACTATAGATTAATGTTTCCTGTGTTTCCTCTATTTTGATTTACCAGCAACTACCGACCACTGCCAAATAGCAAAACATTTGATGGAAAGTTATTTAATCTGGCTACAAAAATGTCAGCGTTAACTTATACCTGACCAAATGTGATGTAGAAAATATAGTGGTGCTATGTTTAAATGTTTACGACACCTCTGGCTGAAGGGTGGGCTTGTGGCGTGTAGCCAATATTCCACAGCTAAGGGCAGCATCCCGGTACTCCATGTTGCGTTATACATAAAAACATCCTTTAGCTGTTGAATGTTAGCTGTTGAAAATACCATAGCACCTCATGCGTTATTTCTTAAATATATAATACCATTAAGAATTGTGAAAATATTGTTGGTGATATTTTTACTGTATGGCCCGGCCTTAATCAGGATAATGCATAAGTCATGGCAAAATATGTAGAATGTGCAAAATGTTAACTATGCAGCCAAGAGAAAATACTAAAATGTTTGGTTGGACCCCCCCATGCTAACTTTGCCAACTTTGTTGGGGAAACACTGGTTGCTATCACGTTTCTTTCCTGTACACGGTTAGAGCACATTTCTACCTAATAGGTAAGCTACTGTGTATCTCATCTCTGCTATTTTACTTTCTCCCTTTTTCTATAGGCTAGCACACGAAAAGGGACCTATTTATGTAACTGAAGCCATCAACATCCTACAATAGGTGTAGGCTTTTTCTGAGACTCTTGTCAGGTAGGCTTATCTCACTAGTTGTTGTCTTGTCAGGTCCAATGGACCTTTATCATCTTGTCGACTTGTACAGAAAAACAAAGACATCCAGTTTCTGTGTCTATTCAACAGTGGCCTCACTCAGCAGCTGCAGTGTTGTGCAAACATATTTGGTCACCTGAACATTTTTTTTAAGCTTTTTACCCAGGCAGTACATTTGTAATTGCTTATAAAAACACTAACTTAATACAATAAAAAGTGATGCATTAATTGTAATTGAAGAAACTTGGCAAACTTGACCCAAAAAGGATCCCGCATCTGATGAACATTACGTCAAGGATAAGTTCTCAAATGTTTCTAACCTGGGGCCTACTTACAGATTAGATCATTTAAAAAAATGTCTCTATAAACTAGAATCATGCTAGATAATCTTTAAAGGTTAAAAAATGGCAAAATAATCCTTTAAAGGTCTCTTCCTTGAGAGACAGAAGGAAATCCATTGAAGTGCTTGTTCAGCATCTAACAGAGTCCTCTGGCACCACAGTGCACACTTTGACCATGAGAGGCTTTTCAAGAAATAGCTATCTTCAAATTATTTGCCAAAACCTTTTCTTTAAGCAAGATAATGACCACAAACGTTCAACAAAGACACTTTAGACATACTTCCCATAGCCCTGTTAAAAAGAAGGGTTATGGCAAAGCCTGCAAGATGCTTGGAAAAAGTTACCGGAGGACTACTTTTAAACGATAGTCTACCAAGTAAGTTGCTTCAGTTTCTTTGTATGATATGGACTGTCATTATTTTTTTTTAAAACAAGTTTTCATTAGCCTACTTTTTCTCGTTACTTTTTCTTTTGTCTTTACTTGAATGTTTATTTTGCTTTAGTTTACAGATAAATGGCTTTAAAAAGGGTGGACCAAGAGGTTCACCCACTTACACCAATCAGCCATAACATTCTGACCACTGACAGGTCAAGTGAATAACTCTGATAATCTCGTTATCATGGCACCTGTCAGTGGGTGGGATATATTAGGCAGCAAGTGAACATTCTGTCCTCAAAGTGTTAGAAGCAGGACAAATGGGTAGGCATAAGGTTCTGAGAGTCTTTGACAAAGGATCAGAGCATCTCCAAAACTGCAGCCCTTGTGGGGGGGTTCCCGGTCTGCAGTGGTCAGTACCTATCAAGTGTGGTCCAAGGAAGGAAAAGCGGTGATCCGGCGACAGGGTCATGGACGGCCAAGGCTCATTGATGCACGTGGCGAGCAAAGGCTGGCCCGTGTGGTCCGATCCAACAGACGAGCTATTGTAGCTCAAATTGCTGAGAAAGTCAATGCTGGTACTGATAGACAGATGTCAGAACACACAGTGCATTGCAGTTTGTTGTGTAGCTGCAGAACAGTCAGGGTGCCCATGCTGACCCTGCCGAAAGCGCCTACAATGGGCACATGAGCATCAGAACTAGACCACAGAGCAATGGAAGATGGTGGCCTGGTCTGGTCTTTACATCATGGATGGTTGTGTGCGTGTGCGTCACTTACCTGGGAGCACCAGGATGCACTGTGGGAAAAATGATAGCCGGCGGAGGCAGTGTGATGCTTTGGGCAATGTTCTGCTGGGAAACCTTGGGTCCTGCCATTCATGTGGATGTTAGTTTGACACGTACCATCTATCTGAGCATTGTTGCAGACCATGTGCACCCTTTCATGGCAATGGTATTCCTGATGGCATTGGCCTTTTTCAGCAGGATAATGTACCCTGCCGAAAAGCAAAGATAGTTCAGGAATGGTTTGAGGAACACAACAACATGTTCAAGGTGTTGACTTGACCTCCAAAGTCCCCAGATCTCAATCCAATCAAGCATCTGTGGGATGTGCTGTGGGATGCGCTGTGGGATGTGCGGTCCGATCAACGGAGGCCCCACCTCGCAACTTACAGAACCTGAAGGATCTGCTGCTAACGTCTTGGTGCCAGATATCACAGCACACCTTCAGAGGTCTACTGGAGTCCATTCCTCGACGGGTCAGGGCTGTTTTGGCGGAAAAAGGGGGGACCTACACTATTAGGCAGGTGGTCATAATGTTAAGACGGATCGGTGTATGTGTATTGTTGAGGGAAATAATAACGCTTTAAGGCAATTCCAACATTATGGATGTGTCATTTTCAGAAAGAAAGTGCCTTACAAAATTACTTAAAGTATGTTAAGGTTTATATTTGTAGAGCCCTGCAGAGGAAATGTTCTGTGGATTTACTTATAATTTTGTGTCAACAACAGAACTTTTGTCATGAATGTGAAGGAAATCGATTTTTGGGAGAACCGAAACATTTACGAAAATATATAAATCTGAGGGGTGGAATTGATAGGAAGGCTTGGCTGCATTCAAAAACAACAATTATGAAAATCAATCATTGTGACATTCTCTGTTATGGATGTGACATTGTGTATATTTTATCTTTTAAATCAATCAATCAATCAAATTTATTTATAAAGCCCTTTTTACAACAGCAGTTGTCACAAAGTGCTTTACAGAGACACCTGGCCTTAAACCCCAAGGAGCAAACAACAGTAGTGTTGGATTTCAGTGGCTAGGAAAAACTCCCTAAGAAGGTCGAATTGTAGGATGAAACCTAGAGAGGACCCAGGCTCAGAGGGGTGACCAGTCCTCTTCTGGCTGTGCCGGGTGAGATATTAAGAGTCCAATTGGAATAATAAATAAATCCAGAGTCTATTTGATTTTAGATTAGGTCAGAAGTATGACCAGGTGGACAAGGACAGGGACAGCAACGGGCCCCCCAAACCAGGTAATCCGCAGGTGTGGACAAGGACCTCATCTCCTCCTAAAATTTTTAACTGGAGGAGACTGTTTTTATATGATTTACTTGCAAAATTTCCTTAATACTTTTGTTGTTGATAATTCAATTTTTCCTAAGAACCGAGGAATTGGCACAAATCTGAAAAATAAATGTATTAAAAGATATTTATTGTAAATTGCCCTGTATGCGGAATTGCCCTGTAGTCATATTCAAGACACATTTTTGTGTCGCTGTGCTGTTTTGTTGATTCTCTCTGCAGAATGTATCCTGCTAACCTATCCTGATTAATCTGTCATTGCAGCATTGCTAGCAAACTCTTGACCTGACCAGTCAAATCCATCTATCACAGTAGGAAGTGGTGAAATCCAAGTGGTCTGAATAAATGTGCGAGGCACTGTATTTTTTACCTTCGCACATATGAACACACTGAATATAATCTGGCATCTGCTTAATTTTGTAAGACTTCATTTTCTTGGTTAACTCAGAAATAATCTAGCCAGTCATTTTGTGAGTGAACCTGTGCATGTAAGAGTGTCCGTTTTCTTTTTCTTGCTTTAGTCTTAAATGAACAGTGTTTGTAACTTTTTTGCTCTCCTGATTGTGTGCCCTTAATTAAGGACAACCATTTGTAGGTGTTAGATGTGTCTTTGACATTCAGAAGCAGCATTATCACTGAGGCTGTGTGGGTGCTTGCACGTGCATGGGGCGTTACATCCAGAAAGGGCTTGACCAAGTCCCCTTTTTCTTTGCTGCACTGGTCAAGATTAACTCATTACTATGTTGTCTGGGGTAAAAAAATTTATATTCTGAGAGGCAATATGAAAAGTGTAATCACTGCAGCAATTGACAGGGAGCAGTTTGGAGATTATGGGACATTAACTAGACCAAAGGTAAGGACCCAACTGGGTAGCTAACAACATTGTACTGATTTTATATGCATTTTATTATTGTTGTTTTTGCCACATTTATTGATGATGAAATGGAAAGATATTAATATTACTGGAAAATGTGTGGTACGTGTCACAAACGGTTTGAGAGGATGAAATATTGTCTTTAACTTATGCACTTGTATTTAAATGCCCTTTTATTTATGTTTACATTTGAAAAAAAAATTGCAGAGTCAAGTGTCTAAAGTCAGATCTTTTTTTAGCTGTGGTGTCGAAACTAGAGCAGACACACTGGAAGTTGTTTTGTTTGGAGCACCGTCATCTTCACGCATCGTTTGACTTGTTCTATTGACTAAGTGATATAATGTTAAAGCTCCCAATGTTTAAGTAGGCCCACACCCTCTTGTCATTTTTAATTAGACACTCAACGCACACACAAACACCCAAAAGTATCGTTGAAGCCTCAAGGCACAATAGCCACTAATGACAAAAGATAAAAGTTTTACAAAGATCTCAAGGATGATCAAAGGACACAGGATCCATCTGAGCTCAATTTGGAGTGTCATGGCCAATTTTAAAAAAATGTGTTCGCTTTGTCCTTATGGGCTATTGAATAGATCGTCATTATAACTGAATCCTATGATTATAATTATTAAAAAATCACTTATAATTGAATTATAAATTAAGTTTAACGCAACAAAATGTGGAATAAGTGAAGTGGTCTGAACAAAGGCATTAAGTGCTTGTCCACAGTTTGAACAATATATTTCAAATTCAAAAAATTATATACACTTTTTTCATATTTGTATTTATTATTAATAATAATAATAATATGCATAAAATCTTTTGTTATTATTATTATTATTATTATTATTATTGCCAGACAGCATAAGGGGAGCTGGCTAAGAAGAGCGAAGTGGTTAGAGAGGCGGACTTGTGAACTATAGGTCCTGAGTTCGTATCTCCTCACAGGCAAAGTGAAGTAGACATTATGAATTATTCCGTATTGGCTGAAATTGTAGACGTTTTTATTGCGACCGTTTCGTTCATGGAATATTTCATCTTCAGTCTCGCTAGAAATTGCTCAATTCTTATGATTATTCCTAGGAAGTTAGTAGATACTAGTAAGCCTATTACTGCCTAAGATGCTGTTAAAACGGCCAGTGGCAAAAGCAATACAGTTCATAGACGCTATTGTGGAGGTGAACTTAATAAGAAACGTGTAAAGCCATTGCGTAGTGGTTAAAGACAGTGCCTCTCTTGTGGAAGACCGAAGTTCGAATCTATTGAGAGCAATGACATGTATTAATTATTTCTGGTAGATTCCATGATTCTCTCATCTTTCACTTGATGAAAAAGTTAGTTATCCTCGCCTTTATTGATAGTTATTGTATAAATGTCATTCACGAATGGAAGAAAAAAATACATTCTTATGCCATGAAATGAAATAGCTTTGGCAGACTCGCTAGCAATTGCTCTATTCTTATGACTATTCCAGTAAGTTGGTAGATACTGGTAAAGCTTATTACTGGCTAATACGCTGTTCAAACGGCCAGTGGCAAACAATACATAGCCGCTATTTGTGAATGCTTAGTAAGAAACGTTAGTCAGTTTAACTGTTTCAATGTCATTCACGAATGGCCAATTAACTATTAAAAAATATAATTCACGAATGGCCAATTAACTATTAAAACAGCCACTGGTACTTCTCCATGGTGTAGTGATTAACGACACAGCCTTTCACGTGGGCGGCCCGGGTTCGAATCTCTAGGTGGCAACATTTTCTATTGCGGGCCGTTGACTGAACTAGGCTTGCCTGGTTTCTTGTTTAATTACTATGGGATCTGTATTTTTGACACCCCCATATTAGAGCACTATAAACAGCCCTATTCACAAAGCATTCATTCCTTTTAATTTGCAGCATTTTCATGACTTATTTGCAGCATTTCAGCCCCTTTTTAAGGAGTTTTTACTAGCCTCTGTGCTTCAACACTGTTACTTGCTCCTTGGGGTTTCAGGCTGGGTGTTTTGTAAAAGCACTTTGTCACCACTGCTGATGTAAAAAGGGCTCCATAAATAAATTTGATTGATTGACTTTGACTACAGCACGTTAGCTTTAGAATAGCTGCCAGTCAATAACCATACACCAAAGCATAGAGGCTAAGCTCTGACATCATGTATTGCGTGTTATTGTACAGTCAATACGTTGCAATTCATCAGTGCCCAGATCTGCAATTTTCAGCCCGTATACAGGTATGAGCGTAATGGGACTGCAAGGTCAAGGTTGAAACACCACAAACACCTTAGACTCCTTCAGATTGGCCTTATAGGCTCTACCTACTGTAACACACTAACTGCACCATGTGACATTCTAGACTGATTGTTTAGGTGTGTTCAACCCTGGTGTAATCTTTCATGTGGGACGTTCTTGTATAAATAGCCTACATAATAAGGAAGCACAATTCTCCAGTAGTACATATCACCTCTGTCAGCTTTTGAGAGAGAGCGACAGAGTAAGGTATTCCTTGGACTGTGATTCAGCCGCTGAAAATTGAAATTGATAGGTAGCAACAGTCTGATCTACGATGGAAATGGCGCATCCGGAAAAAATACCTATGGTACGTGCAGTCTGTCTGGCAATGTGTTTGTGTTTGTGTCTGTGAGGAAAATGGAGAGTGGGATATATTGTATTAGTTGTGTGTATGTTAGTTAGGCTGCTGATCTTTGTTTCCTTGGTAACATAGCCTAAAGGCCATTGCAGGATGACTGATTGTATGAGCACTGTAGTTTACCTTTCCTTGTACTGGCCTCATTGGGTTAGTCTAAAAGGTTTCTATTAACCACTGTGTCTCAGTATGTCTTTGACATGTTCCTGAATTTCAGGAGCATCATTGCAACATTACAGATCTTATCTTTTCATACGTGAGGTTTTGATTGGTTAGCTTTGCATTTTGCAAGCTCATTGTATAATGTAAGTGATAATGCTTCTTAAGAAATGTTAGGCCTGGGAATATAATTCAATGTTCAACCCGCCCGCCCTTTATACAAACAATATTTTGTGACCCTAAATCCGGCTGCATGGTCGATAACACCGCAGGGGAATCCAGGAAATGATGAGTCAATCTGCACGGCCCGGCTGAGCGGGTAGGCCTGTTGGAGCGAGCCATTGGTTTCTCACATGCGCTCCGGCGCCTGTAGTGCGTGTGCATTTCATTGTGTGGAAAATGTGCCTCTGCACACAACGCAACAAAAACAACTCTGCCGTTAATGAGCAACAACAGTTACAACATAGAGATCCACGTGACACTGCCACAACCACTGAGCATTAAGGAGTCATACATACTATAGGTAGAACTCTGTGTTCTTCCAGATAGGCTGCGCTTTTATAGTAGGCGAGAGTCAACAACCCAGATGCTTTGGTGCGGTGCTGGTATGGGCCTATATCAACATGTTTCTTGTTTTTGCGATGATATCCTCTAAATCGAATGGGAATATGGCTTACTCCTCAGCCCCCTCTGTGGTTCATGTCATGTGGCCAACGTTTGTGACTCTGCAGCTTATCATGCAAACATTGAGACCATAAAGAAATCTAAGTGGTGAACCATTGTTTAAAAAAATAAATAATTGCGATCATTGTTTACATAAATTATTTCCGTTTTCTCTTTTCAATTTTCACAAGATCTTCATTAACCAAGGGCAAGCACACCTGTTGTTCAAAGGAATCGCTTAACAGGATATATTACGTCCTCAAGTTTGTTCTCTTTATAAGGCATGCCCATGTGACTTTTATATATTTATGAGAGATAACAGAAAATTTGAACTAGAGAGTATAAGTGCAACCTCAGAACTGGTGATGTGAAGTTCCCATTAGCCAGACACTTGAATGTGTTGTATCAGATAGTGTGCCAACTAATGTTCAAGGGCTTAGAGTTTACAAAGACCAGGTGCACATAGTTCCTTTCAACCTGACACCTGATATATGTTACCATTCCAAAGTTTGGGGTCACTTAGAAATGTCCTTTAAAATAACATCTAGTTGATCAGAGTAGACATTGTTAATGTTGGAAATGGTTGATTTGTAATGGAATATCTATATATGCATGCAGAGGCCCTTTTTCAGCAACCATCACTCCTGTGTTCCGAAGTCCTTTTATGTTTACAAATCCAAGTTTATCATTTTAAAAGGCTTATTGATCATTACCAAATTCATTGTCAAAAAGAATTTGATTGACGGTCATTTTATTTGACGTTGGCAATTTCAGTTTAGTATTAATTGAGAATGCAATGTAAGGCGGGGAACCCTCTGAATAATCTACAGCGGTATAATCCAATGACAGATTAAGCAAGCAAAAATAAGCATGGTTTGTGATCATTTTGATTTAAAAAATGATCATGTTCACTGCAAATACTGTGTGTTAAAATAATACAATGACTAGGCTATGCCAATTAGGTATTCAACCCAATATCTTCCTTTTGCATACATATAACACAGGTTAACACTTTAGTACGCAAAAGGAAGATAGTGGGCTGGATGTATTACTTGACAAACAAACATCGTCAAACGATTATAATATCGATTTTGCTAGAAATAACTGTAATCAACAACAGGCAGAGAATAACACAAGGGATTTGCCTGGTAATAGAGACGGATATGATGCCCTTAAATATTATTGACCGTGAGGTTTTTTTTGCGGTTAATGAATTAGGTGGAACCGGAATATAGCATTCCATTGCGAGGCACAGTCACCGGGAGCATAGAGAGGCGCTACTGAGATAAAGTAACTTTCTGCGGGATATTTTACCACCGCTGGATGGAAATCCAAAGGGCTGGTGGAAGGTAGGCTAAATGAAGATTCCCGCGGAAATACAAGCGCATTCCCGCGACCTCAGTGTCATCCAAGCGGGTGTTTTCACCTGCTGGACTAACCATACCCCCCATGTGCTCTCGACTTGCTCCTCGCCATTTATGAAAATAAAAATCAATAGGCTTGCTTGGAAATCGGGTCAGCTTGCTGTAGTTTAGTTATTGGCGTCCAAAGACGCTTCATTTTACATTGTTGTTTTTTAGTAACGGAAAAGGCTTCTTGTTTTTGCGGATAGTTTGTTTATATTTGATATGTATAAACTACTCTTAGTATATCCACAGAGCCCTTAGTATTTTCTTAGTATATTCTTAGTATTTTCCACCTCATTTAAATGTAGGATAGTAGGCATACTCATCCAACAATGGTGAGTCCGATTGATTTTTTTGTTAGTTTTTTAAAAATCAGGCCTAGGTTTAAAGTTACTTATTTTTCATTGATCTTTTAACTATTTGTGTTTTAAGATATACTGTTTCCGTTACATGGTATCAAATATGTCCAGGTCTTGTAAACATTTTATATTTCACGATGTAATGATTTTATTTAGGAAAATAATTACACATTGGAGATTTCTTGTCATAGAATCTTTATTGTAGATCCTAAAAGATTAAGATATTTTACAATGTCGACCATCGATTAAGGTAAAGCCTGAAAATATGCAATCCTAGTTAGCACAGCTGAAAACTGTTGTGCTGATTATAGAAGCAATTAAACTGTCCTTTTTTAGACTAGCTGAGTATCTTCAGCATCAGCGTTTGTGGGTTCGATTACAGGCTAAAAATTTTCAGAAACAAAGAATGTTTTTCAGAAACTTGTCAGTCTATTCTTGTTCTGAAAAATTAAGGCAATAACAGCTTGAATTTGCCAAGAAACTCAAGATCTCCCTCTACGGAACAACGCAAACTGGCACTAACCAGAACAGAAAGAGTGGGAGGCCCCAGTGCACAACTGTCTAGTTGAGAAACAGACACCTTACAGGTCCTTAATTGGCTGGATTCATTAAATAGTACCTGCAAAACACCATTTCCAATGTAAACCGTGAAGAAGTGTCTCTGGGATGCTGGCCTTCTAGGCAGAGTTGCAGAAAAAAGCCATATCTCAGACTGACCAATGAAATGAAAAGCTTAACATGGACGAAAGAACACAGACACTGGACAGAGGAAGAACCCCCGGTGTCGCCTTTTCACAGCGTCACAACATAACTCACCTGCCCATTCTTATACATCTGAATCTGGCTTGAAACTGTTTAGTCATTATTATGGATCTACTGTATAAATGTCTTAATTATTGCCCCTTTCTAGCCCACAAAAAATTATGAACAAATTACAAAACATATGTGGCCCTCCATTTAATATTAAAATCCTTATGTGGGCCCCCGTGCCAAAAAGTTTGCCTCACCTGAGCTAGAGTAAGGCTAGAGTATTGCTGTGATCCTTTTATAGTGTTGTACAATGGTACTGTTCGACATGTATGGACAGGTGCCATGGAAACACACAAAAGCATAGGGAATGGATGGGCTCACTAGTTACCACAAGAAAAGGTTCAGTAGAGGGTGTGTTACAGTGTGCCAGTGTCCTCTCTTTATGTCCTGCACCACTGGTCAAGGCACAGCACACATCTTGCACATATTTATATAAGGGTGTGTGTTTATTTGATCCATGTGATACACTTCATCCATGAAGTTCATCTGGCGTGTGTGTGTGTATATATAGCCTAAATAAGCTAATATGGAAGAGTGAGAGAGAAATTGATTGCTTGGACTTTGATTCATACTCAACCTGTTTAACGGTTAGCAGCCAATCTGCTATGAACATGGCTCATCTGGTCTTGGACATGAGACCATAAGTTATTGCAGTCTGCCAAATCTGACCAGCTTTCTTTGGTGTGAGGTAGTGTGCCCTTGAATTCATTCAAACATATTTTGAAAAGCCTGTGTGCTTTTTAAAATAAAAAAAACATTATTGCTTATTCAAACACATGGCATGAAACCAATAATTGCTAACAAGCAGAGGTTTTTGAGTAAAATAATTATTAATGAAGATTTTTGTTTTTACTTTTCACAGAATTCAAGGTTAGATTCATCGTTTTTTGTGAGATCAAGCTGATAAACAACAATTCAATTTTCCCACAGCCATATTTACTGGAGGGCACTGTATATAAACCTACATTTTGTTCCAAACAACCTCTCATCTACTCCATCTCTTTGTGTGCTGTGTTGCAGCCAAATGCTTCCCTCCTCAGGGCATAGGCCTTTTCCCTGCTCTCTCTGTTCTCTCTCTTTCTCTCTGTTCTCTTTCTCTGTCCTCACTGTCTATAACCTCATTAGTAGAGTTTGACCTGGATCTAATTTGAGTTGCCTGGAAATGATTAACCCTAAACAGTGGGAAATACACAGTTTGGTATGTCGAGGTCCTGCAAACTTTCTGAAGCTTGGAGAGTGGGGGGAGTAGTAAAGAAAGGTTGGGGGGCGAAGAGAGGAAAGACAAGGAGATGCTAGAGCACACATCCTTCAGCCCCTCAAATCCCTCTCTTTCACTAGTGTTTCTTCTACAGCTCTTCAAACTGACCTTTTCATTCATTATTTTAGAAAGGGGAGAGAGAGATTAAGAGACATGGTATGTTATAGAGAGAGATTAAGAGACATGGTATGGTATAGAGGGAGATTAAGAGACATGGTATGGTATAGAGAGAGATTAAGAGACATGGTATGGTATAGAGAGAGATTAAGAGACATGGTATGGTATAGAGGGAGATTAAGAGACATGGTATGGTATAGAGAGAGATTAAGAGACATGGTATGGTATAGAGAGAGATTAAGAGACATGGTATGGTATAGAGGGAGATTAAGAGACATGGTATGGTATAGAGGGAGATTAAGAGACATGGTATGGTATAGAGGGAGATTAAGAGACATGGTATGGTATAGAGGGAGATTAAGAGACATGGTATGGTATAGAGAGAGATTAAGAGACATGGTATGGTATAGAGAGGGAGTGACGATGAGGAAAGACAAGTCCATTCTGATCAAGGTTTAAGCTCTTGTCACTCTTCGTTAAAGGGAATCCTCTCAGGCGTACAGCGCACTCTCCAGCCTCTTATGCAAGATGCTTTGTCGCATCTAATTCCCGGAGAGTAGATGGGAAAGAGACCAGACAAGGAGAAGGAGAGGGCTTTGGTGTTTCTGGAGGAGTAGACTCACTGACGGATGTTGGCTGGATACCTCTTTAACAGTACATGGTACAGGCAGGACCAAGAGACGCAGGCTGGTAGCGATGAGTTCGTTCAGAAAAGGTATTTCATCTCCGGCCTGTTTAGTTACCGTGTCAGGCAAAGGTCAACCTTGCTGCCCTCTGCATGATGTTGACACGGGGAGACGGTTCGGTTGGCGAGGATTGACGGGTGACCTCGGCAGTTGACTGTCTTGGCAGAGAACTGCCTTTTGCTAGACCTCAGTTGCTGTGGGATTAGAGAACATGTGAGCCTAGCGTGCAGATTTTTGTGTCTGTATTTAGGTTCTGTCACCCCCTAACTTATGTTAGATTTCTTACCCGTACACCAGGTTGAAGCCGTAGCTTTGCACAGCGACCAATAGGCACATGGCGCGTTGCTGTGAAGTACTGTCCTTTCCCAACCATGCCTTTTGAAACCATCCACTAACAGCATTTGATTAACATTAGTATTATCATGGTACGCCTAACCTCCGTGTTAGTGATGTTGTTGGTCTGACGACGGGGGACACTGGTGGTTAGTGGGACATCTGTTATACTGGCAGAACCAGCGTTGGCATAGTGGAGTCACGGCTTAAACTACAGCTTTAATCTTAAGTCAGTGGTATTAGAAATGCTACGGTATCATTGTTTGGGATACCAACTAATCTGACGAGGCTATATCAAAGAGGATTACACCGTTGACCGAATTGTGTATGATAATAATTTTTTGTTTCTGTTGGACTTGCAGCTTTCCGAAATACAACCCCAATGTGAAGATGAGACCATGGTTCCAGTATTAACCTCAAAGAAAGCCAGTGAACTACCGGTGAACGAAGTAACTTGTATCCTGCAGGTATGTCTGGCCCAGTGATGATGGAAAGATGGAATGAACTTCAGTCAATGCCATACCATTTAATGTTTCTAAGTACAGTTGTCAGCATCACTGTGTTTAACAAGGCCCATCCAGCACATTGAAGGGTGAATCCATCTCATCCCATGAACGGGTGATCGATATCTGACACCAATATTGTAGGTCACCATGTTCCTTTCCTCAGGCTGACCTGCAGTACGGCCTGACCAACAGTGAGGTGACCCGTCGCCGTGCCTACCATGGCTGGAATGAGTTCGACATCAATGAGGAGGAGCCTCTCTGGAAGAAGTACATCTCCCAAGTGAGTGGCATCTCTTACACGCTTAGACTTGATGCGTCCTGACCGATACTTAGACTTGATGCGTCCTGACCGATACTTAGACTTGATGCGTCCTGACCGATACTTAGACTTGATGCGTCCTGACCGATACTTAGACTTGATGCGTCCTGACCGATACTTAGACTTGATGCGTCCTGACCGATACTTAGACTTGATGCGTCCTGACTGATACTAGATTTCTTTATGGAGACTCATATCACAGAAGCCAATGTATACCTCCACTTTTTGCCACGTGTCTTGATCACGCCACTCTGGTGGGCTGTGCGTTAATTTGGGGGTTTTCAGCAGGTCGTGCATATTATTTACTAGCTTTCTTCCCTGTCAGATAGAGGCTGGTATGTGGTGATTGGTCGGAAGTCCGAAAACTTGTTTTTAGAAAATGGAAAGTTGAGAAAGCATGTTGGATCTCCATTTTTCTGAACAAGTCCTTCATCAGGGGCATCTATACGATCCTGGTAGTTATCTTTATAAAAACCAAAACATGGTAGCGAATTCATGGAATGAGAACCCCATAACAAATAAAAAAAAAAAATTTGAGGTTAACTAGCTGAAGTTCATGGTAAACGTCCATTGTCTTGCCAGTGCAATCTCTTTGTGTACAGGCTACTGCTTGGAGTGAGTGCTCCGTTAAAGCTGATGGTTAGCCTGCAGTAGGGACAGAAAAGTTCTAGGAAATAGCCCTCTATATGCTGTTGTTTGGTACATGCCAAATATCACAGATCACTTGGTATCCTCAGCAAGGATAAAAGCTCCTAGTGTCCTCTGGAGAAGGGAGGGAAAAATGAGAGCTAAAATGATTGAGAGTGGGAAAGAGAGAAATGTGAGGACAAAATAAAGGCACTGACCAATTAAAGAGAAGGGAAAACGGGAAGGAGAAATGTGGTGGGAAAATGGGCAGAAGAGATCATGTAGGAAGACTGGAGGTGAGAACTGGGTTGCTTTGCTGTGCCTAGGTTCAGTCCTCCATGGCTTGAAGCAAAGTGTTGAGCAGTCTGATAAATATAGAGTTGTCATCCTGAGAAGCAGTTTTTTCCTCTTTACATCTCTCTGTCTGTCTCCTTCTGACTCTCTCTTGCACTCTGTCTGTCTTGGTTTCACCGCCTTTGATAGCCCACCATGGCCACCCAAAAAATGAGTCCATCAACATGAGATGCAGCCTCGTGTTGCCATGGCAACATGCTGACAAATACTTCACGCACTTCCCGACCAATGAAACTCCCCTATGTGACGTTGTGGAAGCTGTTGTTTGAAAAACAGTACTCCAAGGTTAGAATAGATGTTATCTACAGTAAAAATAAACAGTTGTTAATTCACCCTATCTTTTTTCATCCCTCCCCACTTTCTGAATTGGGAAGGTGTCATTCCACTACTCCCCTAGCTGTGTTGTGAGATCAGATGATGGCTCAGTGTTGATCTCACCCCTATTGAGTTACATGCTCTTATGGAGTCGTCTGATGCTCCCTTACTAAGTTACTGAAGTAGCAGAGATGGTCTGGTCTGGGTCGTTTTTTTGTCGGACCGCGTAAGCAGGCTGTCACGGGCGACCAGGGTTTGATCCTCACCACAGACCAAACAAATAAGGCATTAGGATTTGTTCAAGTTAGGGTTAGGTCAAATTATGCCATGGTCAGTTGTCAAATAGTTAGAGCCAGCAATCTTTTAAGGCTTATCTATTTAGGACTAAGCAAGCAATGAACTCTAGATTCCTATCGCTTCTCTGCACAATATAATCCTGCACATTTTAGGGCTGTTAGAGCATCAAAGACAGTTGACAAGATGTAACTCTTTCTTTTATTTTTTATGAATAAAAACAGTTTTGGTGGTTATATTATTTTCTTGATGGCCTTCATCCATAACTGCCGGTTGTGCGTTTTATTTTATTTTTATTAGTGTCATACAGACATACCAACCAGTCAGGTTGTCTCCAGAAGAGAACTGCGATGTGATTCTTCCTATGTCAGTCCAATGTCCCTGTCAGCCCCATAGTTTATTCAACCTTCATCCTCAGACAAGGCTGCTACACACAGACAAGACCATACAGCGTTTCGAGATAAGCAATCTCCTGTGTGTGCTGGTTTTAGGGCAAATGTGCGTGTGTATGAGTGTTTGTCATTTTCCCACTGGTGTTTCAAGGAACAAAAGCGAGAAGGCAGCACAAAGCATTAGTTTGGCGTCAGCATAAACCCCCTCTGTTGCTGTACCTCATGTGTTAATGCAGATTTTGTTTTAGTCTCTGTGGCATGAAGTCATTCATCACTGTTTGTCAGATTGCTCTCTAAAACGGACTCAACATATTGGTGTTGATATAGCCTAACCCTATGATGGGAAGACACCATCAGGAAAGGCAGACTGCTTGGCTGGAAGTGCGTAGTCAATGACTGTTCCAGATGTTAGCCAAGCCCTACTGCCAGCACAGGTCATTCTGTGTGCGAGAGGGGCTGAATTATCCCTGCTTCCCTGCGTTTGATGCCAGTGTTTATGGAGTTAATGGTTCTGCCCATATGAGGCTCCTGTTCTTGTCAGATGTAGCCAGGAAGCCAAGGCTCTGAAGGCCTTTAGTCACTCTTACCACCTTTTTATTACCACTTTGTAGGTATTGAACGTGCCGATTACTACCACGGTGCCATTGCCTGGCTAATTTGTGCACCCCCAGAAATGATAGTCTGGGTCTGCCGACTTTCACACAGCATCTTGTGTTAAGTACACTTTTGCTTTGCTGTAGATGGAGCAGCCGGCCATTAGTCTCTGGCTGATTCACAGCGTATCATTTTTTTTTATGTCGTGGACGGGATGTGACTATGCAGCCTAATTGAAATGTATCACCTGATTTACCATCTCTCTGTCTATGTAGTTGGTATGTTTGAAATTTGCCATCTCTCTGTGTTGCTAGTGTGTTTTGAGGTTTGCCTTCTCTCTGTTTATGTAGCTAATGGGTTTGAGGTAATGGAAAGGGACCTCAAACACATTAGCTACATGTCATGGAAAGGGATCTGTCACATTGAGACTGAGGAAACTGTGTGACAATGAACATGCTCCATGTTTTTGGACTGCATTCTCTGGATATAATCCCTTATTCTGACCCTGCTCTATATGTTAGAGTCAAACGTATACACTTTCACACTTTCTCACACACACACACACACACACACACACCCAAACATTCTAACTCGCTCATACACACTCATTACTAACCCTCAGACCATCAGATGTGGAATGTGGTATTGATTTTGGACTGTCACAGTTCAAAGATGGCATCATTCTCTCTGTCTGTCTCTCTGTCTGTCTCTCTGTCTGTCTCTCTGTCTGTCTCTCTGTCTGTCTCTCTGTCTGTCTGTCTCTCTGTCTGTCTCTCTGTCTGTCTGTCTGTCTTTCCTCCCCCCCAGTTTAAAGATCCACTCATCATGCTGCTACTCACCTCCGCTGTCCTCAGTGTGCTCATGCGGCAGTTTGATGACGCCATCAGCATCACAGTGGTAAGAGCACCCAATGAAAACCCACGTGACAAACGCACGCACACACACACGTTGTTCTCACAATTGATTTGTATGCATCTGTTATTCTCGTGCATTTTAATACTATGAGTGAACATGTTGTTGACAACTGATGACACTGGTACTACCGTACTGAGTTCACTAAAGCTTTTTTTCTGCCATTCACTCACTCCCTTTCTGTATCCTCTGTTTCTCCCTGAAAGGCCATTCTAATAGTTGTTACAGTTGCCTTTGTCCAGGTAAGACCATGTTTTTGTTGCATTCGCTCTTTCAAATTTGTTAGTTTCTTTTGATTATTATGTAGACCCGGGCTGCCCAATCTCCTTCCTGGAGAACCAAAACACTTCTGGTTGGCACTGATATGGAGAGTAAACCACCAAGGAATTGTGCCATATTTGACATGCTCCCTTAACATGGTGTTTCAGTTTAGACTGGTATATACCGTCTGACAAGCCAACAGAGTTTTGGGCTTCTAGGGATAGATCTGTGCGTCAACTTGACCAGCCCCTTATCAATGTCGACTGTCCAACAGCTTAATACGCTGCAGTCAGTATTGTTCTCAAAGTGAATTATCTTCCTCCACCAGTTGTCTTCCTCCACCTCAATCATCCTCGACTTATGTAGTGTTGTGTCATTTGCTTTCTAGCAGGAAATCTGATGTTCCCGGTTTACTTCATGCTTTAATGTTTTTCTTGACTAAACACACAGGAACCATGGACTTGAGCCATGTCCTTCCTTTGAGGTGACTGGACGGGTCAGTGTTTCAGAAATAGTCTGCGTTTTGGTTGGTCTGTCCCCGAACATTTCCCAGTTCAGCCCGCAAAGAAAAAAGTTACCTTGAACTTAAATCACAATTATCAGACACTTTTTCCATTCCTCTGCCAAACTTTTTATGTGCATGTTTGATCAGTAATGTATTGTAGACTAACCATTACCTAAACAATCATGCCCCTGGCCAGAAAGTGATGCAGTGCTTTACTTTTACAGCAACAGTAGCGGCTCCCAAACCTAGATGAATCTGAAATGATGAGAAATTTCAGATTACATTTTTAGAATACATTTAGAAAAATACATTGACTTTTCAAGTTTTAACTTGAGAAATCTGTTTACCTTTTTGTTGTCAGTAAATGCCCTACACAATACATTTCTGTTCACATTGCAGTGCTTGGAGAGGAGGCCCCCCTTAGAAGGTCTTGTGATAATTCCACTATATTCTTACTACAAAATAATTGGTTCAAGCATTATTCAATACATTTCAGGAAATACTGTATAGACAGTGTCATGGTGTTGTAAGGCCCTTGGTTTTGACAGGGAGTCGGTGTGTAAGGCTCTGCCACTGTTGTGCTGCAAGCTCAGAGCACAAAGCCAGATGCCTGTTGGTCACAGTTGAACAGAGCGCTGTGTGCGTGTGAGACATCTCTCCATAGACAGAACACTGGAAATGCATGCCTGCTCCATCATTAATGAAGGGCATGAAAAATGAACAAGAGACACAAGTACAGTTGTCAGCTCTGCCCTCTGTTTCTCTATAGGAATACCGCTCTGAAAAGTCCCTCGAGGAGCTGGGGAAACTTGTGCCTCCAGAATGCCATTGGTGAGAACCGACTGTCCTGCTTGAATGCTCCTTGTAACGTTTTCTTACTTATGTATTAGTTGTAAATTGTGGAGTGACATTCAATTGTGTGGAAGCAGCTTACCTGCAATGTTACTTCCATACACTTCTGCATAATGAAAGCCCTGGTGGCTTTTGAAAGAAAAGGGGACATGAGAAATGTATTTAATTTCCACTTAAAACATGATATGGAGGGGCATATTGGGACTCTCAAAACCAGTATTAGTGTAGTGTATTATTACTTTCATACTGTGTAAATAGCTTTATCATTGGCTTGAAACCTATAAAAATGACCTCTTTCTCTGCCTTTCTCAACCTCCTCTCGGTCTCTCTCTATCAATCTGTCTCCCTCGCTCTCTCTGTAGTGTGCGGGAAGGAAACCTGGAGCACATGTTGGCTCGGGAACTTGTCCCTGGAGACACAGTATGTCTCTCTGTTGGGGAGAGAGTCCCGGCTGATCTGCGGCTCTTTGAGGTACTATGTATAGACTCAGAAACACACACCTAACAATTTATTTACAGTAAGCATCCTATTTCCCTAACCTTTGATGGCAGCTACGGATTCCAGAAATGTAACCCTAACCTCTAACCTCTAACCCAGACTCTTCCCCTAAAACGTACCCATTCCAACAATATTCTTTCTAGAATATATACAGTACAAGAATGTCTGCACTGATTTATTATGCTTGTGAGGACTCTATACCTAAGAGTATCAGATTTGTTTTAGAGTACAGAGCCTTTGGAAAGTAATAAAGCCTTGAATGGCCATCACTACCCTTCCTAGAGCTGGTCGTCAAGCCAACCCAAGGTGACCAAGAACCCATTGGCCACTCTAACATATCTTCATAGTTCCTATGCAGAGATTTAGAGAACCTGCCAGAGGACAACCATCACTGTAGCGATCTGCCAATCAGGGCTTTACAGTAGAGTAGCCAGACGGAAGGTACTGACAAAGATTCTCTGGTCAGATAAGTCCAATATCGCTGTTCACGGATGCTCCCAATTCAATCTGAAAGAACTTAAGAGGGTCTACATTGGAGAATGGAAATAACTGCCCATATCCAGGTGTGCAGAACTGGTAGAGGCATATCCAAGAAGGCTCAAAGCTTTGATCACTACCATAAGTACTGAATATAGGGTCTGCAAATGTATGTACATGAGAATTCATCTTTCTCAGTTCTTTGTCAGTATTGTGGATTGTGTGTTGATTCATTGCAAAAAATTGCCAATTATATATTAAGTATATAACACACAAAAATGAGGAGAAAGTGAAGTGGTCTGAATTGTTTCTGAAGGCACGTACACACGCAGTAGATGTCAACTAGTGATAGACACATCTGAAAAGAGCCCTGTAATAACAAATGTAAAGCTTAGGCAACCCATTGCTAAAGGTGTTGACCTTGTTATGTTTGTGACCCTTTCACCCCTCCCCAGGCAACTGACCTATCAGTGGACGAGTCCAGTCTGACTGGAGAGACCACGCCCTGTTCCAAGTCCACGTCCCACCAGCCCACCAACAGTGACATCACTTCCCGAAGTAACGTGGCCTTCATGGGCACCCTGGTGCGGTGTGGCAAAGCAAAGGTAGGAATGTCTGGTCCGATAACAGTCGTGGTGAACTGCAACATCACCATGCTCTAACATCATAACTTAGCAATTAGTGAAATCAATCCCAAGGTCCACTAGAGAGTAGCAGACTACCTCTCACATCCTGCATGTTCTGTGCCATCCAAATTGCTTTTTGACACTTTATAATCGTTGTGAAAGACTGGGGGACAGCTTGCTGCTCTTTAGTGGCTCTTTAACGGATTGCAATTACACCATGTTACATCATTGTAACCATTTGTTTTGTCCTATAGGGCATCGTCATAGGAACAGGAGAGAATTCTGAATTTGGAGAGGTTTTTAAAATGATGCAAGCTGAGGAGGCCCCCAAAACACCTTTACAAAAAAGCATGGACCTGCTTGGAAAACAGCTCTCACTTTATTCCTTTGGAATAATAGGTACTTAATATAATATTTATAATTTCTATTCAATTTGACATTGATAATGATGGAGTAGTTTTTCCTGAAAGTGCAATAGACCCAATTCGAACCCATGCTGCAGCAGTACATGTGTTCCAGAGGCTGCGACCGAGACCACTGACCTCCCTAGTCCATCTTTGTCTATTTTCTTTGTCTATTTTCTACTATTTTCCTAGCTAAGTGTGGTGCTGTGATACTAGTCAAAACACACTCCAAGCCCATTTAGTGTCGCCTGAAACCTACCACAACTAAGCCCAACATCAGATTCTATTTACTAATTTTAAACCTTATTTACTATTACACGATCTCAATTTCAAATGAATCTGTTTTTGTATATCATTGGAAAATCTCCTTAACTGAATTTCTGGAGATTCAGGGCCGTAAAGGATCGACTGTTGCCAGCCCCTGCTGTAGACTGTTTAGACATTACACTGTCATTGCTGCAAGCCTGTTTCTGTGGCTAATGAGGCTTGCTATGGTTTTCAGGGGTGATCATGCTGGTTGGTTGGCTCCAGGGGAAACACTTGTTGGACATGTTCACCATTGGTGTCAGGTAAGCAAACATGTGTATATAATATATGCAAATGCAATGTGTGATTTATTTGTTGCCCTTGAAATTGTCATTGTTAGCATTTGTAATCATTTTGTCATTGTTTAGCCCAGAATAGTTATTACGTCAAGGTTGTTTAAAAGGATATTTAAAGTATAGCCCTGTTTCAAAAAAAAGTTGTGATGCTGCGTAAAATGTAAATATAAACAGAATGCAATGATGTGCAAAGCATGTAAACCCTACATTCAATAGAAAACAGTACAAAGACAACATATCAAGTGTTGAAACTGAAACTCAAAAATATATGCCCACTTAGAATTTGATACCAGCAACACATTTTTTAAAAGCTGGGTCAGAGGCAACAAAAGATGGGAAACTCTGTGTAATGCTAAAAACCAAACCTGGTGGAACATTTCACTACGAATTCGGTCAATTGGCAACAGATCAGTAAACATGATTGGGTATTAAAAGATCTGACCGACCCATCCTCTCTGGAATGAAGTAAGGATTAGCAGGACTTCACCACTCTGTGAAAGACTGTATGGGCAAATAGTGCAACAATTTAAGAATGATGTTTCTCAACAGTAAATTGCAATGTGTTTTGGAGATCTCATCTACGGTATGTAAAATCATTAGAAGATTCAGAGAATCCAGAGAAATCTCTGTACGCTAGGGATAAGGCTAAAAACCAATATTGGATGGCCATGATCTTCGAGCCCTCAGGTGGCACTGCATTAAAAAAGACACGATTCTGTAAAGGAAATCACTGCATGGGCTCAGGAACACTTCCAAAAACTATTGACTGTGAACACAGTACATTGCTGCGTACACAAATGCAAGTTAAAACTCTGCTATGCAAAGGAGAAACCAGATATAAACAAGATCAAGAAGTGCTGCTGCCTTCTCTGGGCCCAAGCACATTTTAGACGGACTGAGAAGAAGTGGAAAACTGTCCTGTGTTCAGGACGCCGCATCCTCTGGACTAAAGAGAAGAGTGACCATCCGGCTTCTTATCAGTGCACATTAATGCTAAACAATATATACAGGTTTTGGAGCTGCCCTCCAAGGGATTTCTTTTTCAGGGAAGGCCTTGCTTATTTCAGCAAGACCATGCCAAACCATATTGTACACATTAAAACAGCATGGCTCCGTAGTTAAGGAGTCCAGGTGCTAAACTGGCCTGTCTGCAGTCCAGACCTGTCACCCACTGAAAACATTTGGTGCATTATGAAATGAAAATACAAGAAAGGAGACCCCAAACTGTTGAGTAGCTGAAATCCTAGAATGGGATAAATTTCACTTTCAAAACTACAGTTGGTCTCCTCGGTTCCCAAACGCTTACAGAGTATTGTTAACAATAACATTTCTCAGTTTCAGCATTTGATATGTTTTTATACTATTTTCAATTAAATATAGAGAGAAATTATTTGCCCATCATTGCATACATCCATACAGTTAACACTAATTGTGACATCTGAGTATGTTAGCAAGATCTCATTGTGGATTTGTTAGGGAATGTGACTGGTGTGTTGGGTAAGGTCAAGAGGTCAAGGTTTCGGGTTACATATACTGTTGTGTTAATGTTAAAGTACACATCACATTTTGTCATGCCATTGTGATTAAGCAAAACGGTGTTGCATAGAGTTTCAAGAGATTTTATCATTCCTTATCAGAACTCTGCACCTTTGGTTACTTGTTTTGTGGCCTGTAATGTGTTTGCATTGTTGCTGTGTAATACCTCCTGCTGTGTTGTCTGGTGTCTGCCCTTGTTCTGTTGTCTGTGCTCATCAATGCATCTACCATATTTAGGGCTGTAACTGAAAACCGATTCATATCCATACTGTACAGGGGCTCTGGATGGTTGTTTTTCAAAATAAATAGCTATCACATTCTATGTTGAATTAATTTTAAAGGGGACTAACAATGAATATCTCAGATTTAAGTAAATCGCTTGACGGAGTTGTTGGACTTTCTCTGCATGCAAGTCTCCTAGTCAGGGAGGGCAGAGTTGAGCTACAGTAGCGCAAGTGCAGCATTAGAGGGTTACATTGCTCTTCCCCAACTAAAGCAATTTGATATAACCTTGTAAAATAATGATTTACAGCGAAAACTCAAAATTGGAAAAACCCCAATCTGGTAAATTCCACATACATTTTCTGGTCAGTCGCGGGTTTTAAAGTTGACCTTTTCTAACGTCTTTGTAGACGCATGTAGACTTCCTGCATATTTAGCTGTTTGTTTAAATGAGAGTCTTTGCTTACATCCTAATCAAAATTATAATAATTGTTGTAGCTTTTCCAACTGTTGTTTTGTGGGCCGAACTCGAGGAGGAAGAGCTGGTTGTACTTTGGCGCGCAGTGGTATTAATAAGCCACATAAACATTTAAAATCCTCCAGTATTTTGGCATTTCGGTAGACTACAACTGTGATGGACAGACAGGTTTTAAAAAGTGATACAATGTTAACTTTATGTAGCCACTGCTTGATGAAAGGAGCTTATGAAGTGGCTAACACCTCAAACATGTTTACAGATCAACGCCAACATCATCCCATATCAAACACAAAACAACACAAATTCCTCAACCCAATGCATTCAAGCAACCCTAAACACAGATTTGTCTGTTGACATTGTTCTGTCTTGGTCGTCCATCTTGTCTTGCTTGTTTTTGAAATCCCTGTCCCTTGCCACACAGAAGGCCAACTATTGTTTTTTCAACTGACCTGCCTGATAAATACATATAAGAAATGTTTTTGGCTGTGGTATATACCATGGCATCTTAGCTTTATGGCTTAGGTTAGTAAAAGGCAATACTGTATTCTCCCTTCATGTAGACTCTAACCGGTTTTCCCTCGGTCGTCTCCTCTCTCCCACCCAGCCTGGCCGTGGCAGCCATCCCGGAGGGTCTGCCCATCGTGGTGACGGTCACCTTGGCCTTGGGTGTCATGAGGATGGTGAAGAAGAGGGCCATTATCAAGAAGCTGCCCATCGTGGAGACACTCGGTATGGATCTGGAGGATTTAAGATACGATGAGGTGCCCTCTGTGCCGAAGCGTTCTGCTGGAAGACCCCAGTGGTGTACAGTATGTGTGCATGGTTACGTTTTGACCCCACTGCCAATTTTTTTCCACAATCCAGGCTGCTGCAATGTCATCTGCTCAGACAAGACTGGGACTCTGACCAAGAATGAGATGACCGTTACTCACCTGTTCACCTCTGATGGACTACATGTTGAGGTGGGTGGGTGTGTACTGTATATACATTTCACCCATGTGTGAAAAGTCTTGTGTTAGGTGTATAAGCTATAGAGTTTGGGTCAGATTAGGGGAGGAATAAAAATGAAATCTGTTTTATTCATACTTTGTAACACAACAATTTCTGCCGGACTGCGTAAGCAGAGCCGGGACAAGAAGAGCAAATGTCTCTTACTGACTGACTGACTTCCCCTTGTTAAAGAGTGTAGTGGTTAGAGACCTGCAACCAATTGGTCAAAGCAAATTAAGCATTAGGATTTGTTCCGGATAGATAAAAATGTTGCTAGCTACAACTTTCAGTAGCTGCGTTATAGTAAGCCTAAAATAAAATTGTTCACTGTTCTGTTGAGACTGTTTCTGGTGGATTTTTTAAGTACGCATCCGTGTGTGCTTTTTGGGTCAGGATAGACAAAAACGTTGCTGGCTACAACCTTGCTACGTTATAGTAAGCCTAAAATAAAACTGTTTATATTGCAACTATTTCTGGTGGATTTTCGAGGTACGCATCTGTGCATGATTTTTGAGGTAATATAGGCTAGATTAAAACCCCAGTAAAAGAGTAGGGTTTTCCACGATTCTCTCATCTTTTCACTCGACGAAAAAGTCAGTTATCGCCACCTATATTGATAGTTATTGTATCAATGTCATTCATGAATGAAAAAAACCCAAAAGTTTTTGCACCATGAAATAGCTTCGGCTGTGTTAATTTCAAGTAGTAAGTTAGATACTAGTAAGCCCATTACTGGCTAATTAGCTGTTAAAACGACCAGTGGCAAAAGCCATACATTTCATAAATGCTATTTGTGGCGGAGGTAAACTTAAGAAACATTAGTCAGTTTAACACAATACTTAATGGTGTCTAGCAAAATATTCAAACTTGGCGTGATGTTAATGCGTGACAAGATGATCTAATGTCGAGATGCTATACTGTACCGACACTAGGTAGATGTATAGCACTGTGGTGTAGTGATTGAAGACACAGCCACTCATGTGGTAGACCCAGGTGCGAATCCAACCAAGTTAATCACTTTTAACTTGCCTGGTTCATTTTCTGGTTGTTAAACTTCCAAGAAGGTGCCTGTTTAAGCTATCAACTGTTTTTTTTAATCTTCTCATTAACGGTTGATGAAAGATTCAGTAATTATGCTTCAAAACGTATATTTTGTTATTTCCAGCTAATTTTCACATGTAATTGTTTGACGTGAAACTCGATAGCAAACGCCCTACGAGTCATGCCAATACAGTTACCTACGTGTTGGAAATGGCTCATTTACAAAACTTGGTTTACCTGTTTTCAGCAGCACATTGTCTGTGTCAGGAAGTGTATTGAATTGGTAGACTGTTTTGTTGGCAAAGAGCTGCCTGTGCCGCAGAGCAGTGCCCAAGAAACTTAAAAAAACAATGGTTTGATGCTGCCACGTATGGATATAGGACTCTGTGCCATTATGTTGATCTGCTTTGTATCTGTGGCTACCACCCCGTTCCCAATTAAAACCAACATGGATGACTCTGAATGTACTCGCTACTTCCTGTCCACAGCAGCAAGCAGGCCAAGTGTGAGGCTAATTATCTAGACCGACCGGGGTGACACTAACCGGGGTGACACTAACAGGGCTGAACGATAAGCAAGACACAACATTGAATCCATGTTTGCCTTTAATGTCAGTCACCTGCCCCAGAGATTACTGCAATAATGAAATACTGACATCTCTCTACCAATTGCTACTAGTTCACACTTAACACTCATGTATATTTCTGCCATACTTGCCATATCGAAATGTTCAATATTACTAACTGCTAGTTTACAGTACTCTTTCTTAAACTCCTGCTAGTGTACATTGTTGTATATCATTGCTTTTTTATTATTATTATTATTTTTTGTCTGGCTATATTTTTGGTTATATATTTTTCTTAACTCTCACTATGTAGTTGTCGGGTGCCATGTCACAAGAATTTAATTGTGCAGGACGACGCTTTGTTGTGCATTTGACAGAATAATCCTTGGAACTTGAAATTGTTGCTAGTTGTTGTACAAAGGATGTTTGGTATTATTACAAGTGCCACATGTTTTCTGATTACAAAATATTTAAATTATAAATGACGGTTAACTACATTTGATTTGCCTTCCATGTTGGAGGTGTTCGTTGTTCTTCACTGTTTTGCCATCCTCCTTTCCCAGGTGACTGGGGTGGGTTACAATGGATCAGGGGCGGTGCTACTACATGGGGAGGAGGTCCACGGCTTCTCCAACTCCTCCGTCAGCAAGATTGTGGAGGTGAGAGAGACTGGGATGTATATGACGTCATTGGTTTTCCATCAAAGTAATCTAGTGACTGGTTCTCCTCATAGTCTCTTCTCATTCGTCTGCACCTGAATACACAGTACAGGCTCAATACGCCAGCTGAAATGTATCCCCTGACATTCATGAATGCTGAGTCTGGGTTTACTTTATGTGAGGTAATTTTATTTTCCTTTCTGCTCTCCCATAGGCTGGTTGCATATGCAACGATGCTGTCATCAGGAACAACACCCTAATGGGACGTCCCACAGAAGGAGCCCTCATCGCCCTGGCGATGAAGGTAAAAAACTGTGAGACACAAAAGTGTAGGCACCCTGGTCGCACGCACGTTAAATCGGAAGGCCGTTGGCGACCTGGCAAAAAAAAATAAAAAACTTTCCATGCACAGGGGCTTTGTGGGTGTCTGAGACACTTTCAGATGACGCGGTATTGACACACGGGATTCTAGGGAAACGGAGGAGTGCCATGGCAATGTAGAGTGTTGCTGGAGAACGCTGTGATGATTACACTTGGAAGTGTGTGTGTGTGTGTCTGTGTAGTGTGTGTTGGGGTGTGTGTGTGTTGGTGTGTGTGTGTGTGTGTGTGTGTGTGTTGGTGTGTGTGACAGTTTGACAACAGTGTGTGTGTGTCTGTGTGGTGTATGTGTGTTAGTGTGTGTGACAGTTTGACAACAACGTATGTGTGTGTCTGTGTAGTGTATGTATGTGTGTGTTGGTGTGTGTGACAGTTTGACAACAGTGTGTGTGTGTCTGTGTGGTGTGTGTGTGTGTGTTGGTGTGGTGTATGTGTGTGTGTGTGTGTGTTAGTGTGTGTGACAGTTTGACAACAACGTGTGTGTGTGTTCACCCAACAGATGGGTCTGGAGGGGCTGCAGCAGGAGTATGTGCGTCTGGAAGAACACCCTTTCAGCTCGGAGCAGAAGTGGATGGCCGTACGCTCTGTCCACTGCACTCAGCAGGTCAGCACGCAGCCTTCACATCCTTATCACACAGACATCAATCCGTCTCCTCTCTGTGTCCGCTGCAAGGGATGTAGTCTGCTTCATTTGCAGTAGAGCTGCATTACATTACGTTTTACTGCTTGAACTTGTGTGGATTTCCCCCCCAAACCCTGACATTTACACATGGAAGTAGATGTTATTTCTTTAGTAGTAGTGTCTTATCAGGCCACTGAGTGAATCATGTTGTTTGTCTTCATTGTTTTGTGTGCTAACTCAGGATAAGCCGGGTGTGTATTACATGAAAGGGGCTTATGAGCAGGTCATCCGCTACTGCAGCTTTTACCACAGCAAAGGTGCAACACTGCCGCTCAACCACCAGCAGAGGGAGTTCTACCAGCAGCAGATCAGCTACATGGGCTCTGGGGGACTAAGAGGTACATTTTTCAATTTAGTAATTTAGCAGATACACCAATCCAGAGCTACTTAAAGGAGGAATTAGGGTTAATTGTCTTGCTCAATTACAGATTAGGGGAGTCTTGGGTGAAAGTCGCCCATGTTACTGGCTCAATTCCAAGTAAAAGAGTCAGTTTTCCTCTGGAGATCGTTAACGTTACACAGTAGTCACATTATGTCCTGCTCCTGTGTAGTCCTGGCGTTTGCATCTGGCTCAGAGATGGGCAGCCTGACCTTCCTGGGCCTGGTGGGCATCATTGACCCACCCAGGTCAGGGGTCAAGGAGGCTGTGGGCATTCTCATCAGCTCAGGAGTGGCAGTCAAGATGATCACTGGCGACTCCCAGGAGACGGCCGTGGCCATAGGTGAGTACCTTTCCTGTTATGGTTCCCCTTCTGTATTTCTGTCTGTCTTTGAACCCACAGGGAGTGTTTTCTGCAGAAACTGAATGATGAAACCGGTCTGCAATGTGTTTGTGCGTTCTCAGCGGGCCGCCTGGGCATCTATACTAAGGGCTCCAAGTCTTTATCTGGGGAGGAGGTGGACCAGATGGATCTACAACAGCTGTCTCAGATAGTGCCCAGGGTAGGAACATATGAACACACACTTCGGCTCACACAAGCAGGCCTGTTAGCAGCATGTTTGCCATATCACTGTGTGTGTGTGTATGTATGTATACATGGTTGACATATAATATAATATAATAAATGTATGTGTAGAATCTGCATCATACATGTTTTTAATATATTGAACACCCATACAGTTATACCCAAGGTGTTGATTACATATTTATTGGGGTTTTGGTTTATTTTAGATGTTGTGCGCACTTACTGAGTTACGTTTGGGCACTTCCAAGACCAATGGCACCTTAAAGATCCTCTACTCATAATGACCAATCCTTTACGTCTGTAAAGTTGAGTCATACAATGAAATGTGCAATTTATAGTATATTATGATTATCCAGCACCAACCATGTTAGTGACCCAGATTTCTCTTAACGGGATAGTGTGAAGTTTTAGTTAGTCTTCGTCAAACGTATACAAACGTTTTCACTCTACTGTAAGTATAGGTACATTACATACATGTCCTGGGCAACTAAGAAAAAATAAGGGTTAACTGTCTTGCTCAAGGCCGGAAACGGCATATTTTAAGGAGGTATGTTACAGCATTATCATGCTGTAACAAACCCCACCCGGGGCTGCATTAACAGTGTGGTGTCTCTGCCTCCCACAGATAGGGGTGTTCTATCGGGCCAGCCCCAGGCACAAACTGAAGATAGTCAAGGTGAGTGGCCGTAAAGTAGTGACAACTAGCTGGCCTGGGAGCATGTTCTGCGTAGGCATGTCTGTTCTGCGTAGGCATGTCTGTTCTGCGTAGGCATGTCTGTTCTGCGTAGGCAGAGCCTGACCTGGGAGCATGTCGGACTAAAGGCTGGGAGGTGGGTTCTGGCATCCCCCAGCACAACTGTTGGGGTCTGTCAGGAATGCTGCAATGCTGTGCCTGGTGGCTTTCCACAGTCACTATGACTCGCAGTAAATCAAACGGGATGCCATAAAGTGTCTGACAGTGTAAGATATTCCACTGACAATCAATAAAACGGGCCAATTCGGCAACCTCGAATCTCAATGAATGCCTAGGTTTATTCATGTCGGCATACCCTCCGTTATTAAGCCAACACTATTGTCCTCGCTGAGAAGATTGGATCGGTTACAAGGTTTGAGTAGAACTGACGGTTACCTTTTTTCATTGTAGTCTCTCCAGAACATTGGCGCGGTGGTGGCCATGACCGGGGACGGTGTGAACGATGCCGTGGCACTGAAAGCAGCAGACATCGGCGTGGCCATGGGCCAGACCGGCACAGACGTCTGTAAGGAAGCGGCAGACATGATCCTGGTAGACGACGACTTCCAGACCATCCTGTGAGTGAACTTTAAAGAGTGATTGTTAAAAACTGTCGGTTTATGTACGGTTGCTCATGCCGGGGTACCAAAAACCATGGATGTAAATGTTTCCGTCATTGTTTTTTTTTCTTAGGTCGGCCATAGAGGAAGGGAAAGGCATTTACAACAACATCAAAAACTTTGTCTGCTTCCAGCTAAGCACGTAAGAACAAATGGCTTCAAAGAGATTCCTTGGAAGAAGGTTCATGGGCCACCTAGCAAAAGGATTTGCGTTATTAAATTGCCATTGTTTCTCGCAGGAGCATCGCGGCTCTCACCCTGATCTCCCTGGCAACACTGATGAACTTCCCCAACCCTCTGAACGCCATGCAGATCCTGTGGATCAACATCATCATGGATGGACCTCCAGCTCAGAGGTGACACCCCTCCAGGCATTATGGGAAATGTTGTCTTTTGTTTTGTTTTTTTGGTTTCACATGGTTTTGAATGCAAGTCCTCCAAGCTGAGAGCAATGTTTAGGCTGGTACAATGGGTAAAACAGCAGAAGTGTGGCACAGCGTGTTTACTGATGCCATGTTCTCAGTTTGGGAGTGGAGCCCGTGGACAAGGATGTGATCAGGAAGCCTCCAAGGAACGTGCGGGACAGTATTCTGACACGCAGTCTGCTCGTCAAGGTGTTGGTGTCGGCACTCATCATTGTTTGCGGCACCCTGTTTGTCTTCTGGAGAGAGGCAAGTAGTCGTGGTCGTAGATGGGTGATTAAAGTATCATTACTGGGATATCATTATGGGATATCATTACTGGCCTAAGGGGCGGTTATCATTACTGGCCTAAGGGGCGGATATCATTACGGGTATCTTTACTGTCATTACGGGCCCAAGGGGTAGACATTTTCTTTTCTTTTGACATTTAAGTTTGTATATTAATGGCAGTTTTTCTTCTCTGGACATTTGCCTTTGATACTAGGAAAACGGTTGATGGTTTTCTTTGTAAATTAGAGCTGATCCCTCCTACGCGTGTCATGTACAAATTGACTCATATGAATTTATGTTCTCCTCTCAGCTTCGGGACAACCTAATCACTCCCAGAGACACTACCATGACCTTCACCTGCTTCGTGTTCTTTGACATGTTCAACGCGCTCAGCTCCCGCTCACAGGTGGGTACACTGCATCGCCGCCGTCGAAGGATCAGCACAAAATATCTGCTGCTGACTTCTGTCTCTCTCTAACCACACATCCCTCTTTTAGACCCGTATGGTCCATGAGATGGGCATGTTCAGTAACAAGATGTTCTGCTATGCGGTGCTTGGCTCCATCATGGGCCAGATGGCGGTCATCTACTTCCCCCCACTGCAGAGTGTCTTCCAGACAGAGAGCCTCAGCTTATTTGGTAAGAACAGCGGTTACGTAATCTTGGTCTTATGCGGTGGAATGGATGATGTGTGCTATCACCTAGTCTGAGTGTTGAGAGTCTTTAGGGATGGATGAGGTGTGCTGTCACCTTCTCTTAGTGTTGAGTCTTTAGGGATGGATGACGTGTGCTGTCACCTCGTCTGAGTGTTGAGTCTTTAGGGATGGATGACTATGCTGTCACCTCATCTGAGTGTTGAGAGTCTTCTGGATCCTATGTGTTGTCCTGCTGGTCCCAATGATCCAGACCCTCCAATAATTAATCAGAGGTGCTGGGCAGATTGACCAAGGCCCAGCAACAATGCACTTCTTACCATTATTTCAGCCAAAATGGGGGTTTTTGGATGGAAAATTGAGCTCCCTGGACTAAATTATGGGTCAACAAATTGGAGAACCCTCATTTTAGAAGTAATTGCATATATTGTGGGCAAGAAATTATATGTATAAAAAATTGGCAACCTCTCCTCTCCTATTTTGATGGGACACCAGAGAGGGAACTTATTTCCATATGAAGATAAAAAAAAATAAAAAATTCCTCTGAGATTGGAGCTGGGTGTATGGGGAGGGAGGGAGGGAGAGTATAGGGGTTGTGGCAGGTTGGAAAACTGGGATGGAGGAATTATGGTCTCCAGGTTTTTTATGTTCTTTTCGTTATGTTTGGATGTTTTCTGGGTCCCCGTAAATGTGTTAGCCAAGTGGGCTAAAGGTTCAACTTAAACCTGTTGCTGATCTGTGATGCATGTTGTCCTTTTTATACCTGGCAAATGAACAGCCCTGATCCTAGGTTGTAACTGATAATCACGTGCTGGTTTCCATGTGCTGTAATAACGGTCTGTCCCTGTGGCCTGCAGACCTCCTGTTCCTGGTGGGCCTCACGTCCTCAGTCTGCGTGGTCTCGGAGGCCATAAAGTGGGTCGAGCGGTGGAGAGGAGCTAGGGAGAAGAGGACCACAGTCACCGAAGACTCCTTCCAGGATGTATGACGCACATTGCGTTACGTGTAACAGGAGTCGATGGGGGGAGGGGAGGGGGGAGGGGGCAGGTTGGGGGTTTGTTTGCTGTAGGGGTGGGTTATAAAATATAATGGTAGGAAGGTCACTGGAAGATGGGGGCTGGAGAGGAAACAGTCACTGTCCCTCGATGTCGTCCACCCCTACAACGTCCCTTTCCCTGACCGATGAGAGGTTTTGGCCTGCTGCTTTCAGACTGCACCATCCTTCAGGAGGGGCTTCATTCATGAGACACTGTAACTGTTGTTCATGCGGCAACTTGATCATGTCTGGGGTATCATGACCTGAGAGGACAATCTCACTGCTCTTAGGTCAGCTACTCGCGTCAGGTACTAAGGCCGCGAAGGACCATGTAATTGTTCGTACAGCAGCTATTCATGTGTTCACGAACTTCAAATTCATTTTGTAACACTATTTTCCTTTGTCATCACCTTGCTTAAAGTGCCGGTGGCTGACCGTAGCTTTCCTGAAGTCCGTGGATGTCACGTTCATGCTTTCCAGGTTTTGTGCTTGTTGCAATCTTCCCCAATGAAAAGTCTGCAGCTTTCCACACATTATTATGGCTAGATAATTGTGTGCAATTCCTTTTTTTTGTTCTTTTTTTTGGTGGAGACTTGAGGAGTTGACCACTATACGTGATTCATGTGGTTGAATAGAATTCATTTTCTTCTCGAGAACATACATTTTAATACTTGCATAGGCAGACATATTGGCTTCGTTTAAATCAGTTTAAGTCAATTTGATTCCATTCTCACAATCTCAGTTTTTGGGATATCACATTGCAATTATTATTATATTTTTTTTTTACTGTTGCCCCCAGCCCCAAATCCAGTCTGTTGCTTAATATCTTACACTCGCTATATCCAGCCGCCCATATTAAGTGTTTTTCCATTTTAGGAATGAACTGTTCGTCTGGAATTAAAGGTACAGGGATGTTTTAACCTCTGACTCTATTTTATACACCAATTGGAAGTGCATAGATTTCTCCCCATGACTTCTGTTTACATGCACTGTTTATAACAATCATCTTAATGTGTCTTGTGTTTTGGGTCCACAAGTGGCAATTTGAAGCACATTTTCTCTTTCTGGGAGCCTCTGATGCCTTGTTTTGGTACAGCCACACATATATGGGCTGTGATTTACAACGCACACTCAATTAACAACCTGGCTTTGATAAAGATGTAGACCAAATTATACAAAATCTGAGATTTGCAAAGACTACATTTATAAAGGTAGACTCAGCAAAATGACAATTGAAGTGAGTAAATGGCATGCATTTATGAAATGTTTTCAACAGCAGAGAACAGAGTCTGTTAGTTAAAGCATTCAATTATTAACAGAAATGTGTCAAGATTGAATTTCTGAAACCTGTCGTTCTGTCCTTGAAGACCTAACCCTTTTGTTGCTCCCTGGGCACCCCTTGCACCCAAGTGTTTGGGTTAACAGCGAAAGTAACATTTCGGTTGGACTGCGATGACTAATTTAATCCTTTAATAATATAGTATGCTGTATCAGCGTGAAACAAACCTGTGCACATGGCCCAGGTACTGTGTGACTGTATGAGAACAAATTCTTGTATTTTGCTCATCTTTATCTGTGTTACTGCCCATACTGTAGCAATGTAATTTTGCTGAGCCTGCCTTATAGAATATGGGATATTTGAGTCATTGTCATTCCAGGTCAGTCTCTTTATGAACCAGGAGATTGTGTTTTTCCTAGGATATTTAGGAAATATTGATAATTTATTGATATTGCTTTGTAGATCAGTTTTTGTCAGTGCTACAGGAGTCTTCTTCTGAACATACACCAGTAACTAGCAAGTAGGCTCACATTGCTAGCTCCTATTAGTCATTTTGTTATTTTCCAAGATATTAGTCTCTCTGCTTTGGTCCATTTTACTAGTCAAATCAGCTACACCTAAGAGGTTTTTTCTTTTATTTTAATTTATGATGTGTATGTGTGTTGCACAGCTGAAGCCAGTACTCTGTTGTGATGGTATGAGAATAAATCTGTACATTAAACATTTTATAATTCTTTTAAGTGTGTCTTGTAACTTTAACAATATGAATATCATGCCAATTCTGAAAGTCTCATGTTTTGCTGTGATAAACATTACAGTAATTTAGGATTTGTTGATTCCAAGATTTCTGTATAAAATATACTGTAGGTAAGTGTGTACTCAATTTTATTTTTCAATTTCGTTTAATATTGACTTTCCACTGCTGTAATGGTGCCAAGAAATGGGATTGATCTATTTTAAAGATTACAAATATACTTCATAGTAAATATCAAACAAATATAAAATCCAAACAAATCCAAATGCATGACTTCTTATATTAGAAATGTACCCAGCTATTGTTTTTCAGGTTTATGTATATTGTGTCTATTTGTCTATACCCAATAATTCTCAAGGACCGCTAAATATACAGCTTTGGAATAAATTAAGAGACCACTGAACCTTTTTCTTTCCTTTCCAAAAAAGTTGAAAGTGGTCCCTTCATTTTAACCCTTATGTTCCTCACTGATACCCTTCCTTTTTGACTTTTTTGGAAAGAAAAGAAAAAGGTGCAGTGGTCTCTTAATTTTTTTCCAGAGCTGAATTTCGTTCATTTAAAAATGTTGATGTTTACAGTGGTGTGGTAATTCATAGTAACAACAAATGGGATTTACAGTGCCTTTCAGAATTATTCAAAACTGTGACCTATTTGCTCATTACTGAATTACAAATGGTACACTTAAATCTTGTTCTGTTTGACATTTTAATTTAAAACACTTGAACTCCAAATCAACTGCAGTAAGATGACATTGGTTTGATGCTGGAAAATATTCTTAAGAACTATGTTTATTACATAAGTTATCGACCCCTGTGCTGCAAAACTTCCAGTCGACGGGTGAAAGTTGCTGTCACATTTTCTGAATAAAAGCCCTGCTTTTGAAGGTTAATTGCTCAGGCTTTGGATGTCAAAGGAAATGACGACCAAAGAGGATTCTACAAGAGTTTGAGATAAATTAATAAAAAGGTGCCTTAAAGTGGCCCAGAACTGATCTCAATCCTTCTGGGGGCATTGACACTTTTTGTGACTGAAAATTGATTTTCAAATGTCAAAGATTAAAAAAAGACATTGTCACTTTTGAGCCAGAGAGGTTGTTGGTCTGGATTATAAACTGCCCAAAAAATTAAGGGAACACTTAAATCACAAATCTGGACTTGAAAGAAATATATTAAAGATCAAAATATTTACATTGTGTAATATAACGAAAATAACGTAACAATGGTCAATGGAAACCAAAATCACCAAACGAGTGATGGCTGGATTCAAACTCATACTGAATGTGCAAGCATTTTGATTGTTTAGAAGTGGGGATACCAGTAGACTTAAAAAACTTTATCTTAGAAACATGCTAAACAGTGTCAATGTCCTTAAGGTTACAAAAACAATCCAAAGAGGTTCTTAAGTTGAAGAGTTGAGCTGATCATCTCTAAAACTAAACAGTTGTGTAGAGGTCTTTACTCCCAGCTGATCCGTCCCTGCTTTTGAGAGAATTCTGGATTCTGAGATTGGTTGTATCTTTTCTTGGTCTTGTGGCGGGTCCGAACCAAAGTCCAACCCACATCATCCTCTTGCTTAGGATTCTCCCCTCCTTCAGCACCGGAATCATCTTCCTCTAGTGCTAAAACCTGCATACGGGCCATCAGGTCGTCTTGTGGCTTTTTCAGGGAAGGAGGGATTGCCCCAGACACCTTCGACTTGAGGCCAGCAGCATGGGATTTGTGTATGGCACGCAGCATGGCTCTGTACAACTGCTCAAAGGAATGGCATTCCACCAGGAGAGAATCCGGAGTCATTGTCCCTCTCAGTTTGGCCTCAAGCTGGTGCACCAGAGTGCCCTTGTAAAGCCTAAACACCAGAGAAAGACAAAATGGATGGGGTATTACTGTTAGGCTACAGCACAATGTGGACGAATACCAGTTTTCTACTCTAGAGCAAGAATAGGCAACTTTCCCCAGTTCACCAAGTGGTGAAGTAAATTGGTATGCTGCGACCAATATTTAAGCACACAAAACACAGTTTGCAAGCAAATCATTTTGATGAGTTCATTTCCTGCAAATCTAAAATATTTTGCCATCCAACGTAGACAAAATGGTGCAGTTTTAAAATACAATACAATGCAATGAACTCCAAAGGTATTTGGACAGCAACACATTTTTTTCGGCTCTGTATTCCAGCACTTCGGATTTGATATATGGGATTAATGTCAAGACAGTCAGCTTTTTCATCCATATCGAAGTAACCATTAAGAAATGACAGAACATTTTGTACATAGCCCAGCTATTTGAAGGTACCTGAAGTATTTAGACAGTTGGCTTCACAGATGTTTCTTATTGGGAAGATGTATTCGTTTGCATTCTTGTTCTAACCAAGAGCTGTCAATGTGTTTGTATTGAATTACATTTTAGAGTTGGTGTCTGGTGTCTGACAACATGAGGACCAAAAGTGTTGATGCCATTTGCTGAATTATTGATGCCATTTGCTAAATGGTTTGTCCAATACAGATGACAACAGTCTGAAAATAAAGTCTGCACAACTCCATAGTCATTGAATAAGTTAAAATCCAAAGTGTTGGAATAGGGAACCAAAAACATTGAATGTCCAAATACTTTTCAAGTAATTAGCAATTTGCAAGTATAGCGTTGCCTTATTGAAACAACTCCCCAGAAAGTGGGGGGAGTCAGAGACATCTCCATCTGATGCACATCTTGCCAAGCCTCATCACACGGCCTGTTCAACCAGGAAGTATTCTGGAAGAGAATGTATGCGTTCCCGGACCAATAATCATAATTCAACTTGCTGGAAGCTGTCTGACATCCGCCTCAACCACTCTGAGAAAATGTTGCTGTTTTGAAGTTTGCAACATTTTTACACATTTTGCCAGGGACATAGAGTTTCAAACAGTTTTACTAATGTTGCCATAGGGTGATAACAGAGTGAGAGTGACTAACACAATCACATGGGGCAATCATTACATCAGTGTTTTTCAACACTGCTCCTGGAGGCCGCCCTGCATGTTTTACATCTCTCCCTGCTTTATCACGCCTGATTCAAATGATCAGCTCATTATCATGTCCTTGATGAGCTACATCAGGTATGTTTGGGCAGAAAGAGATGTAAAACATGCAGGGCGGGGTGCCTCCAGGAACAGGCTTGACAAACACTGCATTACATGACTTATGTAGATAGCAACTGGTAGTCCAGTGTTTTACTCAACCCTGCTACTGGGCGCCCCCCTACCCTGCATGTTTTACATCTCTCTCTGCTCTGTCACACCTGATTCAAATTATCTGCTCATTATCAAGTCCGTCATGAGCTACATCAGGTATGTTATGGCAGGGACAGATCTAAAACATGCAGGGAAGTGGGTGTCCAGGAGCAGGGTTGAGAAACATTGTGCTAGACTAAAAATGTTTTGCTAACATAGGCTTACTCATTAACTCTCACTGGAAAACGTTTTTATTATTCTAATTTAAGGGCAACTGAGTTCTTAAACTAAAAGTTTGCCATATCTTCTCTTGGGTTTAAGCTTTGGTTGACTGAGGAAGTGACACCTCACCAGGCACATTGAGGCTCAGGTAGAGGTAGTGACAGCAGTTGGTTCAGGTGAATACTGTCCTTCAGGCAGCACTGCCACTGGCTGTAGGAATGGGCCACAACCAGGTCTGGGCTCCCCGTAGATTTCTTAATATGCCATATCAGTCTCTCAAACAACTGTCTCTCAGGTCTTTTAGCTGTCACACAAAAAGGTGAGAAGTCAATGATAGCACAAAGAAACAATTACATTTTCATCTTCTAAACAACTTTACAATTGGAACTAAGTGATCCTGTGTGTGTTTTTGTAAATGTTCTGGGCTGTACCTCTCTGGATCTTCCTTTGTTTGCGGAGCACTCCATACACCAGTCCCAGTAGTAGGGCCTCCAGGAGAGGCTTGTCTGGTTGGGGATGTGCGTGCCTCAGCCAGTAGCAGGTTACAGCCACAGGAAGACGAAGATGAGGCGGGACACCACTCAATGAGGAAGAGGACACACCAAGAGTCTCTAAAAACACCTCACACCGCACTGAATGTGGAGCCTAAGGAACCGAGCAATAGGGTCCGAGACAATTTCAGAATTAACGGCAGTATGTTTGAATATACTGTGTGCTATATCCTAGAAACGTATACTGTACATACCCGGTGAAGTGTGTCTAGCTGAAGTTGTTCCGAAGCACTTGGCAGCACTGCTTCTACCATGCTGCTGGTTAGGTTCATGCCTTCCCTGTCATACTCTTCCACATATTCCACTGGAGGTCCGTCACTGCTCTGACACTCCCTCCTCCCTGCCAACAGCAGCCCATAGAGTACCTGCCGTATGGGCCGAGAGGTGATGTTCCCACTGGGCATGCGGAGATCTTCAACTTGGGTGCCCATTATCTGCCTCCTCATTTGCAGCACATCCACTATGCAAGAGGGAAGTCTACCTTTCATTAATGGAAGCAGGGTCCAGTCTGGAAGGACCCTGTGAGGCACTGGGAGACGGCACGGTCCAGGCGCCACTCCACTGCTGAAAAAACTCTCAAGGAAACCAGAAGGAACCTTGTATTCTTCTATGGCCAGAGAGAGGCCAGACCTGGCAAGAGACATTTTCTGTCTGTTGTAACTATGATCAATGCGTTTGAGCACAGAGTCCAAGGCCTCCTCCTGTCCCTGGAAGGAGGCCAGCCAACTCAGCAAGCCGTTGAAGTGGGCAAAACGTCCCTCCACTGAAGTGTGGTCTTCCCACCGGAGGAAAATGCCCATGTTACGCAAACTGACATAGTCATTTCCCACTACTGCAGCAAAGACTGGGAGAAGCTGCTTGTTGATATTGAAGTATCTGCAGAAGCTTCTTGTGGTGTAACGCTTGCAAGGGATGCATTTCTGAGAGCATGTTTTGTTCACAGACACATTCTGCCACTGAAAATGGGAGATAGGCAGAAATCCTGCCTTGATGTTGAAAATATAGAAGTCACTGTCATTGGACAGCACTGGACAGTTCCACCTATGAGCCAGGGAGGCAATTTCTTGGACTGCCTCATCGGTACACTGTGCCATTGGAACACTCAGGCTTGCAAGGATCTGTTTGAAGACTTGATTTACAAGAGTTGGTAATAAACTACCTCTCCCGTGAAGCCCTCTAGACAAGTGGCTGGCACTGTTGATATTTGATTGTGCTTGTTGTTTGAAAGTTTCCAACTTGCTGTTGTTGCTGTTAGAGCCCCCATCTAAAACCACATATGGGTCAATGCTGCAGTCTTTCAGAGCCTGAAAGAACTTGTGAATCCTACCTTCAAAAGCATCGTAATCCCCTCCATGGCTCTGATCCAAATTTGAATTAAAATAAAGAAAGTTGTACAGAATACATCCATCTATGATCAGCTTGCTGTTTCTAAAATGAACATCTTTTAAAATGTTTCTTTCCCCCTCTATAAAGCTGGTTAATCCAGGGACTCCCATGGTGTGCTCTACCAATGTGACAAGTCTCAATGACAGGTACTATAAATACTAAGGTTAAGTTTCACTTTCCATTCGTCGCTAGAGATACTTTATCACTTCCTATTATGAGTAAGCTTAGGCAGGTTCATGGGACTTTTTATGACAGTCATAAGGCTGGGAACATGTTATGTTATAAGCAATAAGGATGCATAAGGTTCAGAACAAATCTTATGTATTTAAATCAGTGCTTAAATTAAGGCTCTCATTTTAGATGCCTGTATATTCACATAAATATTCTGTATTTTAATATCACATGACAAATGCCATTTCATTTTTATCTTTCAATGAAAAACTAAGAATTAATTGGTTTTGTTCTCTTGTTCATACCTTGATACCAAGATGTACACACCTGGGTGGGGTTAAATGTGGAATTCAGATCATTAGCCAAATGCATAACCAACACTTCCAGTCACTTCAAAATAAGAGTTCACAGATGGGAACTCATTAGGTGAGATTTCACCATTTTCACCGGTACCCGTCAGCTGCCTCCTGAGGCAGCTGACGGGTACCGGCAGGCCAAGCGGACTGCAGCCCAGGTGGTTGTGGAGGCAAAAACTCGGGCCTGTGAGGAGTTCGATGAGGCCATGGAGAAGGACTATCGGCTGGCCTCGAAGAGATTCTGGCAAACCATCCGGCACCTCAGGAGAGGGAAACAGTGCCCTACCAACGCTGTTTACAGTAGAGGTGGGCAGCTGTTGACCTCAACTGGGGATGTCGTCGGGCGGTGGAAGGAGTACTTCGCGGATCTCCTCAATCCCGCCGTCACGTCTTCCATTGAGGAAACAGAGGATGAGGGCTCAGAGGTGACCTCGTCCATCACCCGGGCTGAAGTCACAGAGGTAGTGAAGAAACTCCTCGGTGGCAAGGCACCGGGGGTGGATGAGATACGCCCTGAGTACCTCAAGTCTCTGGATGTTGTGGGGCTGTCTTGGTTGACACGCCTGTGCAACATCGCGTGGAGGTCGGGGACAGTGCCTCTGGGATGGCAGACTGGGGTGGTGGTCCCTCTTTTTAAGAAGGGGGACCGGAGGGTGTGTTCCAACTACAGGGGGATCACACTTCTCAGCCTCCCCGGGAAAGTCTATGCCAGGGTACTGGAGAGGAGAATACAGCTGATAGTAGAACTTTGGATTCAGGAGGAACAGTGTGGTTTTCGTCCGGGCCGTGGAACACTGGACCAGCTCTATACCCTCTACGGGGTGCTGGAGGGTTCATGGGAGTTTGCCCAACCAGTCCACATGTGTTTTGTGGATTTGGAGAAGGCATTCGACTGTGTCCCTCGCGGCATCCTGTGGAGGGTATATGGGATCCTGGGTCCTTTGCTAAGGGCTGTCAGGTCCCTGTACGACCGAAGCAGGAGCTTGGTCCGCATTGCCGGCAGTAAGTCAGACTTGTCCCAGTGCATGTTGGACTCCGGCAGGGCTGCCTTTTGTCGCGGTTCTGTTCGTAATTTTTATGGGCAGAATTTCTAGGCGCAGCCAGGGACCGGAGGGTGTCAGGTTTGGGGACCACACAATTTCGTCTCTGCTCTTTGCGAATGATGTGGTCGTGTTGGCCCCTTCAAACCAGGACCTTCAGCATGCACTGGGACGGTTTGCAGCCGAGTGTGAAGCGGTGGGGATGAGAATCAGTACCTCCAAATCCGAGGCCATGGTCCTCAGTCGGAAAAGGGTGGCTTGCCCACTTCAGGTTGGTGGAGAGTGCTTGCCTCAAGTGGAGGAGTTTAAGTATCTAGGGGTCTTGTTCACGAGTGAGGGAAGGATGGAACGGGAGATTGACAGACGGATCGGTGCAGCTTCTGCAGTAATGCGGTCGATGTATCGGTTTGTCGTGGTGAAGAAAGAGCTGAGCCGCAAGGTGAAGCTCTCGATTTACCGGTCAATCTACGTTCCTACTCTCACCTATGGTCATGAGCTTTGGGTCAGGACAAGATCCCGGATACAGGCGGCTGAAATGAGCTTTCTCCGCAGGGTGGCTGGGCGATCCCTTAGAGATAGGGTGAGAAGCTCGGTCACCCGGGAGGAGCTCAGAGTAGAGCTGCTGCTCCTCCACATCGAGAGGGGTCAGCTGAGGTGGCTTGGGCATCTGTTTCGGATACCTCCGGAACGCCTTCCTGGGAAGAAAAACAACAACTGGTCGAAATAACCACTGGAGGGTCAAGTAGGCCTTTTGCTTAGGGTCATTGTTGGGCTGGAAAGTCCAAGAGCGTCCCACGCACAGCTTTTCGTGCAGGAGAATGCAAATTGTCTTCCAGTGTTTTATGATAACATGCTGCATTCATCTTCCATCAATTTTCACAAGATTCCCCATGCCTTTAGAGTTCACACAACCCCAAAACATCAGTGAGCCACCACCATGCTTCACAGTGGGGATGGTATTTTGTTGACTAGAGGCCTTGTTGACCCCTCTCCAAACATAGCGCTTATGGTTGTGACTATTATGCTCTATTTTGGTCTTGTCACTCCAAATTACCATTTGCCAGATGCTGTGAGGCGTGTCAAGATGTTGTCGGGCATATTGTAATCAAGCTTTTCTGTGGCATTGGCACACTAAAGGCTTTATTCTGGCAACTCCACCGTGCAGCAATTTTTTGTTCAAGTATCGTCGTATTGTGCTCTTTGAAACAACCACACCGTTTTTTTCTAGAGCAGCCTGTATTTCTCCTGAGGTTACCTGTGGGTTTTTCTTTGTATCCTGAACAATTCTTCTGGCAGTTTTGGCTGAAATCTTTCTTGGTCTACCTGACCTTGGCTCGGTATCAAGAGGTCCCTGAATGTTCCACTTCTTACTAAGTGATTGAACAGTACTGACTGGCATTTGCAAGGCTTTGAATATCTTTTTCCATCTTTATAAAGTTTGATTACCTTGTTACGCAGGTCTTTCGATAGTGGATTTCTGTTATAATTATGATTTCAGAAGTAGCCAAACAACCATTATAATAAATGGCTTCATATGATCACTATCCTTAAATAAAGTTTTGCATGATCAGTCATATTTTCCAAATCAGTGTAAACATTTCACACTTTCTGCCAGGGTATGCAAACTTATGAGCACAACTGTATGTGTGTTGCACAGCTGAAGCCAGTACTCTGTTGTGATGATATGAGAATAAATCTGTACATTCAGCATTTTGTAATTATTTTTAAGTGTGTCTTGTAACTATAACAATATGAATATAATGCCAATTATTTTTCAAATATACTGCCATAATGGAGGTAATTGTGTATACAATCATTAAAAAAATTACTTTTACATTTTATTTAATATTGACTTTCCAGTGCTGTAATTAGGATTGATTGATCTATTTTAAAGATTACAAATATACTTCTTAGTAAAATAAAAACAAAAACTTCCTATTATAGAAATACATGCAGCTTTTGTTTTTATATTTCTGTATATCTTGTCTATTTGTCCTTACAAAATATTTCTCAAGAATATCTAAATGTTTATTTTCTGTCATTTATAACTGTTGATGTTGAATATTTACAGTGATGTGGTACGTTATTGTAACAATTCCTAGGATTTGCAGTACCTTTCAAAATTATTCAAACCTGTGACCTTTTTGCTCATTACTGAATTACAAATGGTACATTGAAATGTTGTTCTGTTAGATTTTAGTCAAAATAAACTTCAGTAAGATGACATTTGTTTGATATTGGAATTTTCTTTTAAGCAGAAATATGTTGATTACATAGGTTTTCAACCCCTGTGCTGCAAAACCTCCAAGTTGAGAGTGGTGAACGAATTTGCCCTAACAAAAACACTTACCTCATAATGTACAACTTTAAAGGTTCTGTAACATTTTCTGAATAAATGCCCTGCTGTTGAAGGTTCATTGCTCAGGCTTTGGATCTCAAAGGAAATGAAGACCAAACAGCATTCTACAAAAGTTAGATATAAAATAATAAAAAGGTGTGTCCTTAAAATGTGTACTTAAAGTGGCCCAAAAAAAGGTGTGTACTTAACGTGTCCCAGTCCTGATCTCAATCTTTCTGAGAATCTGTGGCAATATTAGAAAATTGCGGTTCCAATACCATTGTCCACCTGAAGAACCTTGAGCAAAGAAAAAACTGACAAAATCTCTCAAACGTTTTCACCCCCCTGGAACTTTTTTGCAATTTTATTGTTACAAAATAAGATCAAAATAGATTTAATTACAAAATTACAAATTTTTTCACTGATCAATACAAATAAAAATCTTATAAATGAATAACAAACATGAAACAAGAATTGATTGCACCTATAATCACCCCTTTGCAATGACAGAAGTTAATGAGTTTGGTGCAACCAAGAGTAATTTAATTAGTTAAATAGAGTAAAAATCTGTGTGTAATCAAGTTGTTTCAAGGAGCTTCTAAAACAAATCTGGAATACAGTTCTTCATAAACCCCTATCAGGAGTAGAAATATGGAATCTTCAAGGCATTCAATGCCCCCAGGGATAGGCCACCTAGAGGCCACCTAGAGGCCTATGGCAACTCAGTTGCTGAGCTGGGAGACAATACATGCTGAAACAATAGCCCAAGTGCTTCAAAAAAGTGTAAGTCATGGAAGAGTGACAAAAAGAAAGATATTGTTGATGAACACCTCACATAAAATCTTGGCTAGACTTTGCCAGAAGGCATAAATGCTTCTCTGCTTTAGGGCCTAAACGCTTGTGAAGATAGATGGCAAAATGGATACAGCTAAGTACAGCTAAACCTGGGAAGCAAACCTACTGACGTCTGAAGAGACCTGGGACACTTCCAACAGGATACCCCGGTTCTAGTACCAGGAACTGCAGGAGAGGCTGTTCTGGTTGTGGTTGGGCATGCCTCTGCCCTTAGACGCTTATCGTATAGTTCAGTTGGTAGAGCATAGCAGCAGTGTTGTGGACTTGATTCCCACAGGGCCAGCATGAAAGCATCTGTTAATTAGACTTAATGTAAACGCGGCCACCCCAGGAAAACAAAGATGAGGCTGGACGCCTCTTCATGTGGACTGGGACACAATGAGTGACTCAGAATACTCCCGAAGCCTTGAAAAAGCTTATTGTGGTGTTGTGCTTTCAGTATGTTGTTTTATCTTTAAGATCTTCTGGGGGGCATTGACACTTTCTGTCAATTATTAAAAAAATTGATTGTCACTTTTAAGCCAGAGAGGCTATTTGTTGGTCTGGATTATACATTGCTTAAAACAATTAACGGAAATCACACATCGGGTCTCGATTGAAATATATTCAAGATCAAAATCTTTACATTGTGTAATTCATTGAGAACAAAATGACTTAACAATGGTCAATGGAAACCAAAATCACCAACCGATTGAGGACTGGATTCAAACTCACACTGAATGTGCAAGCATTTTGATTGGTTAGAAGTGGGGATACCAGTAGACTAAAAAATCTTTATCTTAGAAACATGCTAAACAGTGTCAATGTCCTTAAGGTTACAAAAACAATCCAAAGAGGTTCTTAAGTTGAAGAGTTGAGCTGATCATCTCTAAAACTAAACAGTTGTGTAGAGGTCTTTACTCCCAGCTGATCCGTCCCTGCTTTCGAGAGAATTCTGGATTTTGACATCGGTTTAATCTTTCCTTGGTCTTGTGGCGGGTCCGCACTGAGACCAAAGTCCAACCCACATCATCCTCTTGCTTAGGATTCTCCCCTCCTTCAGCACCGGAATCATCTTCCTCTAGTGCTAAAACCTGCATACGGGCCATCAGGTCGTCTTGTGGCTTTTTCAGGGAAGAAGGGATTGCCCCAGACACCTTAGAGTTGAGGCCAGCAGCATGGGAGTTGTGTATGACACGCAGCATGGCTCTGTACAACTGCTCAAAGGAATGGCTTTCCACCAGGAGAGAATCCGGAGTCATTGTCCCTCTCAGTTTGGCCTCAAGCTGGTGCACTAGAGTGCCCTTGTAAAGCCTAAACATCACCAGAGAAAGACAGAATGGATGGGGTATTACTGTTGGGCTACAGCACAATGTGGACGAATACCAGTTCTACTCTAGAGCAAGAATAGGCAACTTGGATGGGCTGGGGCCAACAAAAACATAACTCAATTCAGCATGAGAGGCCGCAGTGGGTCTTGGTTTTGCTTCAATTCTTGGATTTGTTCATGAACATTTATGTTAAGTTTAATCAGTTGATGCTTTTCGAATAAAAAGAAGATCTATTCTTACCTAATATTTACTGTATTCATATCCAATTTGATCTTGGATATAATGGAACGCAAGAGAAAACATGCATTCTGAGCGGAAGAAATCATTGTTCTTCTCGAGGAGGTAGAGGCACCAGCACCTATCCATCAAATATAGTACTAGTACGATGCAGGGTTTCAGACGCGTGAACGGATAAGGTAGTTAGCAATATGCAAGTATGGCGTTGCCTTATTGGAAAAACTCCCCAGATAGTTAAGGGAGTCAGAGAAATGTCCATCTGATGCACATCTTGCCAAGTCTCATCACACGGCCTGTTCAACCAGGAAGTATTGTGGAAGAGAATGTATGCGTTCCCGGACAAATAATCACAATTGAACTTGCTGGAAGCTGTCTGACATCCGACTCAACAACTCTGAGAAAATGGTGCCCTTTCCAGATCACAGTTAGAATTTGGCAGCACCAATAGCACCTACATTAGCTGACAGATCTCCCTGAATCTCAGCTGCCCTGAGCTCACAGATCTTACTTTGGACAGCTTCCCCCAGAACTCATCGACTGGTAGATTCTTGTCATTTGGCACCAGTGTTTCCAGGTTGGTTGAGACATAATCCAGGATTTCTAAATTGAGTTGTTTTCTGGCATCTGCCTTAATCACATTTGGAAATCTCTCTGCCAAAGTCAAAATTTGCTCTGGTTTCACATCATCTTGGTTCTGACAGATTTGTCAAGATTTGGTCTCTCATTGGGAACTTTTCCTTTACTTTTTGAAAGCTTCTGACATAGAATGCTCTGGCATCTTTGAAGAATTGCTTTGTCTTGTGAGTGGAGAGTGCCTCTCTGAATTGAAGAACTGCGTTATATTGGAGCAGCCTTCCCTGCACTTAGCCTCCCTAACATGTTGTGGTCCCTAAAAGATATAAAAGCATAATATATCATTTCTACAGGTTATAGGCCTATGCAATTATTTGTTAATCATTAAAATATGTAGATTAATTTTTACTATTTATATAAGCTGCTTATACTTTTATCCCAAGGGCCATCAGAACTGTGTGTGAGTGTGTATATGAAAGTGAGTATTGTTTTAGAGGATGCACAAGCACATTTCGTTGTATGGTACTGCTGCACAATGACAAATAAAATATATCTCTCTCTATCTAGCTATCTATTATGTAAACTGCTTTTATGTATATTCCATTGCAATTTTAAATATGTCTAAGGTGTTTTCATGTAGCTAGTTGTTAGCCGACCTGAATAATATGCGCATGAAATCAAATTAAACTTGATGAACTCACCTCAACATATCTTTTAAAATTATTTAACCCACCATGGGCAAGGCTGAAGTCGCTGTTGCAAACTGTACAGCGTGCAAGACTGTCATTATGTTTTACTCTTATAAGACAGGGGTACACTTCCGTGTAGTCTTGCGTAAAATGTGTCTTGTATTTGCGTTTTTTGGGGCACTCTCCCTCTGCCATGGCGCTCATGTTTCTATACTGAACTGACTGAGTATTCAGTTCGGGACTCGAGAGAAGAGATAAAAGCCCGCCCACACTGACAATTGATTGGTTGACTTACCGAAACAGACCAATCAGGATGCTCTCTGTATTACATGCGCTTCATGAGGCACACACGCAGACTAGCACACACACATGCAAGGTCACTCGCTCCCTCTCCCTCTCGTCCGTGTGCCCGCTACACGGTTTGAAGCACAGTCTCTGTCTCGCATGCGCGCCCTTGATCACTCGTTCTAAATACCGGGATATTTGTAACTCATTTGCGGGCATCAGGGAGCCGCTATCAATATGCGGGAGACTCCCGGAACTTCCAGGAGACTTGGGATGTCTGCTAATGTTGCCATGGGTGTGGAAAAAGATGTGTTAGTCACTCTAACACTCTAACACAATCACATGGGGCAATCATTACATCAGTGTTTTTCAACACTGCTCCTGGAGGCCGCCCTGCATGTTTTACATATCTCCCTGCTTTATCATGCCTGATTCAAATGATCAGCTCATTATATGTCCTTGATGAGCTACATCAGGTATGTTTGGGCAGAAAGAGATGTAAAACATGCAGGGCGGGGTGCCTCCAGGAACAGGCTTGACAAACACTGCATTACATGACTTATGTAGATAGCAACTGGTAGTCCTGTGTTTCTCAACCCTGCTACTGGGCGCCCCCCTACCCTGCATGTTTTACATCTCTCTCTGCTCTGTCACACCTGATTCAAATTATCTGCTCATTATCAAGTCCGTCATGAGCTACATCAGGTATGTTATGGCAGGGACAGATCTAAAACATGCAGGGAAGTGGGTGTCCAGGAGCAGGGTTGAGAAACATTGTGCTAGACTAAAAATGTTTTGCTAACATAGGCTAACTCATTAACTCTCACTGGAAAACGTTTTTATTATTCTAATTTAAGGGCAACTGAGTCTTAAACTAAAAGTTTGCCATATCTTCTCTTGGGTTTAAGCTTTGGTTGACTGAGGAAGTGACACCTTACCAGGCACATTGAGGATCAGGTAGAGGTAGTGACAGCAGTTGGTTCAGGTGAACACTGTCCTTCAGGCAGCACTGCCACTGGCTGTAGGAATGGGCCACAACCAGGTCTGGGCTCCCCGTAGGTTTCTTAATATGCCCTCTCAGCCTCTCAAACAACTCTCTCTCTGGTCTTTTAGCTGTCACACAAAAAGGTGAGAAGTGAATGGTAGCACTAAGAAACAAAATAAGTGATCCTGTGTGTATTTTCGTAAATGTTCTGGGCTGTACCTCTCTCGTATTTCCTTTGTCTGCGGAGCTCTCCATACACCAGTCCCAGTAGTAGGGCCTCCAGGAGAGGCTTGTCTGGTTGGGGATGTGCGTGCCTCAGCCAGTAGCAGGTTACAGCCACAGGAAGACGAAGATGAGGCGGGACACCACTCAATGAGGAAGAGGACACACCAAGAGTCTCTAAAATCACCTCACACCGCACTGAATGTGGAGCCTAAGAAACCGAGCAATAGGGTCAGAGACAATTTCAGAATTAACGGCAGTATGTTTGAATATAATGTGTGCTATATCCTAGAAACGTATACTGTACATACCCGGTGAAGTGTGTCTAGCTGAAGTTGTTCCGAAGCACTTGGCAGCACTGCTTCTACCATGCTGCTGGTTAGGTTCATGCCTTCCCTGTCATACTCTTCCACATATTCCACTGGAGGTCCGTCACTGCTCTGACACTCCCTCCTCCCTGCCAACAGCAGCCCATAGAGTACCTGCCGTATGGGCCGAGAGGTGATGTTCCCACTGGGCATGCGGAGATCTTCAACTTGGGTGCCCATTATCTGCCTCCTCATTTGCAGCACATCCACTATGCAAGAGGGAAGTCTACCTTTCATTAATGGAAGCAGGGTCCAGTCTGGAAGGACCCTGTGAGGCACTGGGAGACGGCACGGTCCAGGCGCCACTCCACTGCTGAAAAAACTCTCAAGGAAACCAGAAGGAACCTTGTATTCTTCTATGGCCAGAGAGAGGCCAGACCTGGCAAGAGACATTTTCTGTCTGTTGTAACTATGATCAATGCGTTTGAGCACAGAGTCCAAGGCCTCCTCCTGTCCCTGGAAGGAGGCCAGCCAACTCAGCAAGCCGTTGAAGTGGGCAAAACGTCCCTCCACTGAAGTGTGGTCTTCCCACCGGAGGAAAATGCCCATGTTACGCAAACTGACGTAGTCATTTCCCACTACTGCAGCAAAGACTGGGAGAAGCTGCTTGTTGATATTGAAGTATCTGCAGAAGCTTGTTGTGGTGTAGTGCTTGCAGGGGATGTATTTCTGAGAGCTTGCTTGGTTCACAGACACCTTCTGCCACTGAAAATGGGAGATAGGCAGAAATCCTGCCTTGATGTCGAAAATATAGAAGTCACTGTCATTGGACAGCACTGGACAGTTCCACCTATGAGCCAGGGAGGCAATTTCTTGGTCTGCCTCACCGAGGCACTGTGCCATTGGAACATTCAGGCTTGTGAGGAGCTGTTTGAAGACTTGATATACGAGCGTTGGTAGTAAACTCCCACTTCCATAAAGCCCTATGTTGCTGGCACTGTTGATCCTTGACTGAGCTCGTTGTTTGTGAGTTTCCAACTTGCAGTTGTTGCTGTTGGAGCCCCCATCTAAAACCACATATGGGTCAATGCCGCAGTCTTTCAATGCCTGAAAGAATTTGCGGAGCTTATCATCAAAGGCATCGTAATCCCCTCCATGGCTCTGATCCAAATTTGAATTAAAATAAAGAAGGTTGTACAGATTACATCCATCTATGATCAGCTTGCTGTTTCTGAAATGAATGTCTTTACAAAATGTCCTGTCCCCTTCTATAAAGCTGGTTAATCCACGGACTCCCATGGTGTGCAGCGTCTGGGATGTGCTGTATTTCACTGTGCCCAGTGTCAATAACAGGGACTATAAATACTAAGGCAAGAACTATTCAAATAGATATGTTATGCTTTCCTTAAGTTTCACTTTCCATACGTAGTCACCCTCTGTTAGTCACTGGGTGATTAAGCCCAGGCAAGTTAATGGGAGTTCATATGAAAGTCAAAATTAGATTAGATTCAACTTTATTGCCACTGAACAAGTACAAGTACAGTACAACGAAACGCAGTTAGCATCTAACCAGAAGGGCAAATAGAAGAGGATAGAAAATGTACAAGTGAGATAATTAATTATAATGTATGTTACAAGTGGGATGTATAGATGAAACTGTTCCTGAGCCTGCTGGTGCGGGAATGAGTAGACCTGTACCGCCTGCCTGATGGCACAGTAGGAGGGCAAACAGGTTATGGAATGGATGTGAAGGGTCCCTGATGATGCGACGCACCTGATGCAGACACTGCTTGTGCTGGAGGTCTACGATGGCTGAGAGCTGGGCTCTGTTGATGTGCTATTATGTTATAAGCAAGAAGGATGCAAAATGTGCAGAACATGTCGCATGTATTTAAATCAGTGTTTAATTTAAGGCTATTATGTTAATTAACTAACTGTTCCGTTAGAATGAAGGACAACATTTTTATTCTCTCTGTCTGATGTTAGTGTGTCATGTAGAATTTAGTACGTAGTGTTTCCTCAAACATTCTCAGACGCTACATATTTTGTGTAAACTTACTGTAGAAATGTACATTTGGCATGTACAAAATACACAATATGTCAAAGGAGGGTGTAATAGAAGTGGTTTATGTGCAAAAACAAGGCAACATTTGGTTGTTGCTGTGAAAAAAATATAAAACAGGCGTCTTTCCTGTCCCTCCTACATCGCTTTGGTATGTTTCGTTTTCGATTTAGTTGCGAAAATGGATCAGCAGACAACAGTACTAGCATTGAAGTCACACATCATTCACCGACACGTTTCAGATTGTATTCCTGAAGTGAGGGCTGATCAACACGTCATAGATAGCACTTCACTGGAGAAGAATACAACGCGACTACTCTATTTGGCGAATTGTCATTGTTAAGCTGCTGCATGGCAATCCTTAATGTCTGACTGAAAACCTATTAATCACATCATTGTTTTCACAATAAAGCAAGGAGTATGGAATTGAGAACCAAATTAATAAACTAGGATCAGAAAAACGTCCGTCCTAACAAGCCACTTGTCTCTGACATTGGCAAAACGAAACCAATATGACATGGCTACGGGTATGTGTTAATGGCCCATCAGCATGATTATTTAATTAAGATTCCTCTAAAAGCCAAATAATTAACTTAAGAAATGCATTACTCGTTATAACACGTAGGCCTACTAAAATATTTTAATCTGAGATTGTTATTGCTATTAATGTTATTATTGCCATTAGAGTGAGTATATTGTGAAAGTGGGACGAGCAAACTCGGGTGCTTGAGCATTGTTATGGATATCATTTAAAGTGTACAAAAACATAATAATAAAGAAATGACGTGTATCAGTGAGGTGTGTTACTAAGAAAGAATGTGACAGTGACAGTATGTTTATTCTGTGTCTATATGGGTGTGCCAAGTGAAATTAATTGTCACAATGTGTTTTGACAAAGGATGGAAGGATGTCCTCCTGGATGATTAATGTCTTTTATAATAAAAAAGCGTTGAGACGCAATTTGATGACGAGGTAGTAAGGCAATGCAAGGCAAGGCAAGGCAAGGCAATTTTATTTATATAGCACATTTCATACACAATGGTCATTCAAAGTGCTTTACATAAAAACAATTTAAATATCCATTTGACAGAGGTACTGTTACAGAAATAGGAAAAAATAAAAACCATTAAGAATATAAAATCAAATACAGAACAGTGAAGAAATAAGAAAAATTATAACTGTTAAGAATATAAAGTCAAATACAGTTTAGAATAAAAAATATAATAAAATAAAGGACAGTGAAAACAGTCGGACGGACAGTGGCACAGTGCTCATTCATTAAATGCAAAGTAAAATAGATGTGTTTTGAGTCTGGATTTGAATGTGACTACTGTAGGAGCACATCTGATCTCTTCTGGAAGCTGGTTCCAGCTGCGACTGGCATAATAGCTAAAAGCAGACTCTCCTTGCTTAGAGTGAACCCTTGGTATTTCTAGCTGATGTGATCCTAATGATCTGAGTGTTCGTTTGGGTTTATATTCATTAAGCATATCTGCAATGTATTGAGGTCCTAGGCCTTTGAACGATTTATATACCAGTAATAATACTTTAAAATCGATCCTATATGTAACTGTCAGCCAGTGTAAAGACCTGAGGACTGGTGTGATATGATCATATTTTCTGGTTCTGCTGAGACTCCTGGCCGCGGCGTTCTGTACGAGCTGCAACTGTCTTATGGTCTTTTTGGGAAGGCCAGTGAGGAGTCCATTACAATAATCCACCCTGCTGGTGATGAAAGCATGCACCAGTTTTTCTAAGTCTTGACTAGAAACAAAGCATCTAATTCTTGCAATATTTTTCAGATGATAGTATGCTGATTTAGTTATTGCTTTGACATGACTACTGAAGTTAAGGTCTGACTCTAGAGACACACCGAGATTCCTGACTTGATTTTTAGTTGTTTGACCTTTAGAGTGAAGGTACGCGTTCACCTTGAGAACTTCATCTTTATTTCCAAACGCAATAACTTCAGTTTTATCTTTGTTTAACTGAAGAAAGTTTTGGCACATCCAACTATTTATTTCATCAATGCATTGGAGCAGGGAGTCAATTGGGCTGTAATCGTTAGGCGATAGGGCTAAGTAGATCTGTGTGTCATCTGCATAGCTGTGATAAGAGATTTGGTTCTTTCTCATTATTTGGCTCATTGGGAGCATGTACAGGTTGAATAGGAGTGGCGCAAGAATTGAGCCTTGAGGAACTCCGCATGTCATGGACGTCCACTCAGACCTATGGTCTCCTATACTCACATAATACCCTCTTGCTTCTAAGTATGACCTGAACCATTTTAGGACTATCCCAGAGAGCCCCACCCAGTTTTCCAGCCTGTCTAGAAGTATGTTGTGATCGACAGTGTCAAATGCAGCACTGAGATCAAGTAGTATCAGCACTGATAATTTGCCTGAGTCAGTATTTAAGCGAATATCGTTTATTATCTTAATGAGCGCTGTCTCTGTGCTGTGATGCGGTCGGAAACCAGATTGAAAATTGTCAAAGTATCCGTTTGAGCTTAAGAATTTGTTCAGCTGATTGAAGACAACTTTTTCAATGATCTTACCTATGAAAGGAAGATTTGAGATCGGTCTATAGTTGTTTAATATGGTCTTATCCAGATTGCTCTTTTTCAGGAGGGGTTTGACAACACCAGTTTTCAGGGAGTTTGGGAAACTTCCAGAGAGAAGTGAGGCATTTACCACTTTTATGAGATCTACTTCTAAACAGTTTTGAAAAAAGATGTGGGAAGTGCGTCAAGGGCACATGTTGATGTTTTAAGGTGTTGAACAGTTTCTTCCAAAACTTTGCAATCAATTTCTTCGAAATCAGACATAGACATAGTATGTCCTAATCGATCCCAATAATGGCATACTAGCTTACTTTATACTAAACAGTACCTTCTTCACCATCATCTGCGAAGTACGTACTTATAGTACGTAGTATGCGATTGGAGATTCCAAATGCTCCGGAAATCTCCCCTATCCACTTCGCCTGATTTTGCAGCAGCCCTAAAGCGTTTACGACCAGAAAAACACTTTACGCCATATGTTCACGGCTCTGGATCGCTTTGAGTTCGGTGTGTTTTGAGTGCTCCTTTCATGTGGACGGAGTTTTAAATTGTTCACGTATTGCGTGCTTTCGGGTAAGAATTAATTAAAACGTTTCTTTGCATCTATTAACGTGAGGGGGATCCAAACATCCTCTATGTTAAGAACTGTCTTTTATGAAAACTGAGTTTTAAAACTAAGTCTTGGTTAAATAGCATATGACTCCATCGCTGACACGGTTTTCCAGTTAGCAGCTACAGCACTGTACAGCTGGAATATTCAAGTTACTAGCTAAACAGTTTATGGTTTATGGCCATAAGAAGTGTTACGGCAATGTCTGAGGCTACTATAGGATAACATATAACACGCTGATTAAAAGTATCTGTGTGCTTGCATGTCGCTCTACATAGATGAGGTACAGGTGACATGGAGAACTACAGTAAGGAAAAGACAGTGGAACAGCCCAGCCTCTGCCCATTCCCTGGCCTCCCTTGTGACACACCTGAGGTGCGAGTGAAGGACGGCAGCAAGATCCGCAACCTCATGCGCTACGCCTTAAGCCGCATGGAGGTCAAACCCACTGCGATGGAGGGTGAGTGGGAGCATCCTAATACCGAAGAAGGGGGTGGCACCACCGCAGTCAAGGAAACTCCCCGTCGTCAGGCACCAGAGAAGATGCCATGCCGGCAGATAGTGTTCACTGGGACCGGGAAGGGTGTCTCTAAAGCCATCACCTGCGTGGAGATTCTGAAGCGCCGTGTGAAAGGCTTGCACCAGCAGACCAAGCTGCTCTTCAGCAACGTCCTGGAGACGTGGGAACCCTTGGAGCCCACGGCAGGCCTGGACAGCCTCACTGTCAACAGGAACATACCCGCTATCTGGGTCCTGCTCTCCAAAGACCCCTTGGATTCTAGCCTACCTGGTTACCAGGCACCGGGCAACTTTGATGCTCTGTGGGCACAGGCTGCCAAGGAGGATGCAGAAGCAGGAGGTGGACAGAGACACGGGGGCAGGAGGAAGAGGGGAGGAGGAGGAGGAGGTGGTGGTGGTGGCCGGGTTAAGGGGCCAGGAGGCCCTGTTAGACAAACCGGTCGATCCAGAGAGCCAGGGAAAGGTCGGGGTGGTGGGACGTCGACAGAACAGGATTGAGATCTGATTTGAGTGTCAAGGGGACTCACTGACGAGCCTGCTAAACGAACAGGACACTTCCTGTCATCTGATTGGGGTGTTAAGAGGACTCACTGACGAGCCTGCTAAACGAACAGGACACTTCCTGTCATCTGATTGGGGTGTTCTGAGTGCACCCATTTTCAACTTTTTTTGTTCATGTGGTATGTCTCACTTCCATGAAGAGAGAGTTCAAGAAAGTGCCTAGGTTTCTTAAAATTTGTGATTTTTCAGGCTTGGGTGGAAGGTTTTCCTTCAAATAACTGATTTTGTCTGTGCCATTTTTCCCCCTAGTTTTTCGCTAGTTTGAATAAGTTAATAAAAGCCTATACATGATTGCAGTTGTTGTTTTTTTATTCATTTTTTCATTCAAATATTTTATTACATCCAAATGATGCAACTTCATGCAGATCAATAATAACTGATTCCTTCAAATTAATGTAATATTTGGATGTTATTGCAGGAAAAAGTAAAACGTTCTGAGATCATAGAATCTTCTGCTAGTGCAAATCTCTTGAGCAGACCCACAATGCCACCTTCTGGTGAACATGGAATGATGCCACAATTACATTTGGACAGCCTGCTCTTTGCTTGAACACAACAATCTTGTCCCTTGTTGTTTTCCCTGTCCCATATTATTTGTGCAGTCTTTTTAAGGAGATTTTAGTTCTTTTATCTTGAGGTTAGATGGTTCAATCACCTTGAAAGTGGTCTACAGGCAGAGAAAAACTGAAATCTGTTTTCTTTGATCTCCCATTACAAATGCCGTTACAAGCAAACATCAAGCTGAAAACATTTCAAGTTCTACTCTTAAGTATGATTGTGCTGCTACAGTGTAGGTTTTCCACATGTCAGTTGGGTTCAGCCTGTCATGTAAACAAATCCAAATACAGGTTTACAGCAGTCACTTCCCGAGTAAAAACAAAGCAAGCAGTGCTATGGAATAAGTGTGGCAGATGTAGGTAACCTAGTCAGCCACAGCTAGCCCCTTTATCCTTTTATCCTCTTCAGTGGATTCTCTTGAGGTGGCACCTACGGCCCTTGGTCTGACCTGGCTTGAACAGAAGAGGATTATGGGTCTTAAGGAGGTGTCTTCTACGGGGATGTGTGTGCCCAGGCAGGAGAGGAGTGCACTAGGTAGACCAGGGCGACGTGTCAGGCAGGGACATTAGTGTAGAATGGGCGGATGGGTGAACTTGGGGCAGGGGATGTTGCTCGCGTGGCTGCTTGTTGTGCCCGGTTTGTCCCACGTTCGCCACTCTCTGCCGGTCCTATGGATCATGCCACTGACAAACGATCCGGGGGGGGCGAACCTCACAGCGTCGGTGTTGCCGGCCGTCGAGCTGGCTCTGGATGACCTGAGCAGGCAGCAGACCAACCTAAGAAACTACGAGATCAACTTTCACGTCATAGATTCAGAGGTAACGGTTGCTGTTTTGACAGTGGCCTGTTTTTTTTTTTTCTTCTTCCAGAAACCTTTAGCTTTATTCCACGTAGAGTTGTTGATGCAGAAGAGCAGCTGTTCAGCTGTTGAATGAATTTTACAATAATTACTTATTATTTTAGTAATACTGTAGTGGTGTCAGGCCGACGATTCACTCTCACCATTTCTTTCAGTGTGATACTGCCAAAGGACTTAAAGCCTTCTTTGATGCCATATGCTTTGGGCCAAAATACTTAATGATCTTTGGAGGTGTGTGTTCATCTGTGACGTCTGTCATTGCCAGATCACTCCGGGGATGGAATCTTGTGCAGGTACTGTACACTGAGACACCTTTTTATACCGCATTATTTGAAACTGAAAAAGGGTTACCTAAAATAGGTGCTAAGTGGGGGGAAAAAAGTATATAAAAAGTCTATAATGTTTTATAAATTGCAGACAAACCATCACTTAATAACACAATTGCTGGCACTGTAATTCGACCTTAACATTATTGCACATTAAATGTTTCAGCTATCTTTTGCGGCAACGGCGCCTGTTTTAGATGATGAAAAAAAGTATCCCAACCTCTTCCGGATGGTTACAACGGACCACACAGTCAATCAGGCAGTAGTGAAGATCCTACAGAACTACAAGTGGAGTCATGTAGGCACTCTGACCCAGGATATACAGAGGTTCTCTGAGGTAACTGGCCTTGCAAACCTTTCATGTCACAGGCTTGGTTCAGCTTGTACAATGTACCTGTTATCACCATTTACAAGAAGGCCTACAAAGGGATCAGGCAGTGCCCTACTGATTCTGGCATATGACAATTAGGTTGTCCTCTATCTGGACTCTGAAGTCTGTGTTATCCTGTCCATGACAGATAAGGAGTGATCTGTCTAAGCAACTGAAAAAGGCTGACGTTGTGGTTTCTATCACTGAAAGCTTGTCTGCGGACACTTGTGTTAATGTTAAGACATTTAAGGTGAGTAATTGTCTAAATTATCTTTCCTTTGAATCAAACGTCAAATCAAGGGCTCAACTGGAACATGTCAAATAGCCTCTGACTTAGCTTTTTTTTAATGATTTCCTTTTTAACAGGATATGGATGTAAGAATAATTATAGGGCTATTTGATGAGAATTCAGCCTCCAAAGTCTTCTGCTGTGTGAGTACCATAAACCCGAAGTAATGTAAAGCACCATAAGGCAATTCACCACCATGCTGGCATTAAGGACATGCGCATTTTAGACAATGATTGGCGAAGTTCAACTCATTTGCCTTTAAAGTACCATTTACCTTTGTGGTTTTTTTTACGATCTCGTTTTCCTTCCAGGCGTACATCCTGAACATGTTTGTCAGGAGGTTTCAATGGATCCTCCCTGTTGGGTACCAAGAGAAGTGGTGGGAAGTAGCCAACGCCTCTAACTGTTCCTCAGACCACCTGCAAATGGCTATGGAAGGCTACATCGCTGTGGACTTCACACCCCTCAGTAACAGTCAGAAACGAGGAATCTCAGGAAGGGTAGTTTTCATTGTGATCACATATAATGTTCCCTGTTCTCTTTAATGGATAAATTGTCAGTTGAAAATACAAAATGAGAGACCTACTATGGGGAAAAATGGGGATAATTTGAAATACATAATAAGCAACTTTAGGTTTCTGTTTAGACCCCTCAAGATTATGATGAGAATTACAACAGGATGCTGCTGCAGAAAGGCTTGGTTGCCAGCAAGTTCCATGGATTTGCCTATGATGGAGTTTGGGTAATAGCCAAAGTATTGACCAGGGTCATTGAGTCAGTAAGAGACAGAGAGAGATATGACATCTACCGGAACTTCACAATCAGCGATAAGGTGATTGGACGAATGGTCCGGGACTCCATGAAGAAGACCAAATTTGAAGGTGTAACAGTAAGATAACATGACATGTAATGATCATTGCTCCAAAAGTAAGAATCAGTTGGTTTTCTGTGTCATGTTGTTATTGTTAAGCTGATATTTTGTTCTTTGTTCAGGGTCCAGTTTTTTTTAAACATGGTGAACGCAAGAGACCTATTGCATTAAGCCAATTTCAAGGTAAATATTCAAGGTAAATACATAATTGGCAATATTCCAATTATGTATTTCCATGAAATTATGAACGTTCTTCATGAAATATCCATCAATTGCTTGTGTTTCAACAGAAGGCCGGGAGGTCAAGTTTGGTGAATATATTGCTGGAGCAGAAGTTTTGAAACTCCTTAACTACATAATTCGGTTTCCAGGTATGTGGGTATTAAACGGGAGGCATAAAGTAAGTGTTACTTTTCAAGATGAGCTTTTTCCTTCCCAAGTGTATCAGTCACAGATCTACAATTCACTGTGTCACAGGACCCGAGCCGCCCAAAGATCAGAAACCCTCTACGCGATGGGGTGTTATTTGTACTGTCTACATCATGTTGTCCGTTACTACGGGCCTGGTGATGAGTATGGCGTTCTTCTTCCTCTTCCTCCTCATCAAGCATCGCAACCATTGGTATGATTCTTTTTCCAGCATCTTTCATTGGTTTGTAATTGATCTGCATTAGGTCCTTTTGAGGAAGCTTTGATCAGAACATAGTCGTTCTTTCTAGCGTCTTCGCCTCATTCAGTCGCTCAGACAAGGTGGCCTCTCAAACGCTCTCATTATTTTGTCTTTCCCATAGGGTCATCAAGAATTCGACTCCATTCACAGACTACCTCATTATACTGGGGACGATTTTGGCCTGTAGCTTTGTGGTTCTCTATGGGCTGGATGGATCCGTTTTGTCTGATGAAGTGTTTGAAACTCTTTGCCCTGTGAGTGTATATGATAAATGTGTCAGACCTTTTGTGATTTTAACAACAAAACCCTTTTTTAAGGGGTTGCCCATTGCCTCATCTAAAAATGTCCTTACTTTTCTCAGATTCGTGCATGGACTCTTTCTGTAGGATACGACATAACGTTTGGAGCATTGTTTGCCAAAACCTTGAGGGTTTGTTCAATTGTAAAAAAGGAGAAAAAGAAAAAGGTAAACTGGAGCAGTTACAAAAAAGTAAAGGTACATCTTTTAATGTCTACTATCTCTCATCACTTTCTTTCTCTGTTCTTTCATCAGATTATTAACGATGACCAACTATGGATTATAATTGGAGGAATGCTGCTGATCGATTTCTGTCTCTTACTCCTCTGGCAGATAGTGGATCCACTCAAACAAACAGTAGAAGAGTTGCGTTTTGAGGTATGATGAAAACATTTCAACTGTAGTTGATCCACTCAGAGAAACAACAGAGGTCAACAAAAGTGCCTAAATCCCTCAAACAGGTCTCGTATTGGGTAAGGTTAAGGATCACTACACATGCTTATAATAGGTCTAAAAGTGTACATTATAATAATTTTCTAAGTCTAATTATATATTGTATTACTCAGTTAGATGCATTCCAGTATTTTTGGTAAAGAGGCACTGTTGAGATGAAATAGTAATTCTACTCATTATGAGCATGTAAAAAACATATTACGCTTCCAATCCAAAATGGGAATTAATAAATAGGGTCCCAGACTGCATTTTTATCCAATCACGCTTTTCACCTCTATAATACATCCATCCCCATTGGTCTACCGTTTTAGATCTCAGACACAATTGTGTAATCTGCAAATTAGTTGAATCTCCTTGGTTCTTAGCTGTTCCAAGAGATCAACCAAAGGGCACTGGTCCTGAAGATGGCTTCACAACGCTGGGTCACATCCCTGAATAGATTGTGGTAAACCCTGCTCACATCTCACAAATCAATATAAAATGCAGACAAGAATGTAAATACAAATTAAAGTGTCTGAAAAACAGGGGCACATCTAGACATTTCAATTCTGTTAAAAAAAGAAGCTAGTAACACAGCATTTCCCATGTGAAGGGGATTTCACTGTGTTAGAGTAAACACTGTCATGGGCTTTGTTTACAGTAATGAAGTTATCTAGTTTTACCATCGATCCAAAGATTACCGTAAGTGGTGTTTGAGGTCAACCTGGGCTCTGGTCTGGACCGTTGTGCTAGTAGTCATTGTGAGATTTGTGGTGTGTTTCAGGCTATGCCAGGTGATGAAGACATGGCTGTGAGGCTGTTTCTGGAACACTGTGAAAGTTCCCACATGACCACATGGCTCACCATTTTATGTGGCTACAAAGGGTTCCTTACGGTAAGCCGAGATACTGCCGGGAACCCTGTTTAACATCCAGGGGCCTTTTTAAACAAACCTGTTCATCTATCTTGACTGCTTTCACATTTTTCTTTAGTTACTTGGGTGTTTCCTGGCCTTGAGGACCAGGCACGCGGATGTCTGTCTCTGCGATGACTATGACAGCAAGTACACAAGGCTGAGTGTGTACAGCTTGACGGTCATGTCTGGCATTGGAGCGTCTGGTGGGTTCCTGCCCCAGTACAACCCTAATGTACAGGTTTGCCTCATGGCCCTGGTTGTCATCTGCTGCTGTATCTGCACGCTGTGTTTGGTGTTCGTGCCCAAGGCGAGTGGCACCTTTACAGGCGTTCAAAAAAACGATTTTGATCCTTTCTAAACACTTTCTTCATACCGTTTGCCCTGTTCTCAAATTAAAGCTCTGGAATGACCCCCCCCCCCCCTTGAAGCCTGTGTGTATTATTGTTTGTCTTATATTACAGCTTTTAAAAATCCGAGACAATCCCAATGAAGTGGATCCCTCTATCTGGTTCCGGTGTGGTCCGACGAAAGAGGACTCTGAGAGCTCAAGTTCTCCTAGCAGTCTTGATCAGGGCAGCAGGTCTTTTGAAAGCCTTTGTAATGAAAACCAGCAGCTCTGGAGGAGAGTCACAGAGGTCAGTTAGTGTGAGTGACAGTTAGTCTTTGGCCTCAAATAAAAAGAAGTATAACCTGCGTGCTTATCATCATTAATGCCGTTCAGGAATTAAAAATATGAATGTAATTTGCAGATTTCCAACGAGTTGGAGGATGTCGCCTTGCAAGTACTAGAGGAAGACCTGACTCCTCCCAGTAGACAGGGCCATGAAGTGACCCTGACAGCCCAGATGTGCTGTGAGGATGTGTCAAGGATGAGCAGGGAACTCATGGATGATATCAACTCACTTGAACAGTACAAGCAAACATACTACTCTGATACTAAAAGCTACATTATCCAGTGCAAGTATGTGTTCTGTGCTATAGAGATAAGTACATTTCACTGAAACATCCTATGCGTTTGCTTTCTCACATAGCGTGCAAAGAAGACTGTCCGTGCAACTACCGATTCTCCACCACGCCTACATACCAGCCATTGGGGGAATGACTTCCAGCTGTTCCAGCCTTGTGAATAGTCCACATGTCCCTTGTGCACAACAGAGACAGGAAACATAGTCATATCGGGTCGTGGTCACTGGGCTGTGACAATGTTCCCACGACAACATGCTTGAAAAGGACACTATTAACAGATAAAGGTAACATTACAAATAACAAAACATTACACCAACATTATTACAAGCCAAGTGTTAATTGTTAATGTTGTCAACCCTGACGTGATTACTTTAATACTATGTTTAAGGCTGTCAGTCTCTTTCATCAAATGGGAGGAATTGTTGCCTATTCTTCTATACAGAACTGGGATGTTTGAGGGCTGTTTTGAATGTATGGTCCTCCTTCCATTTCTATAGGATTCAGATCTGGGCTTTATAATCCAATATTAAACATTTCTGAGCCGTTCTGTTGCAATTGTTGGTTCAGCTTGACCTCTCACAGTTGGCCTTATATTCCCAAGTATTCTCAGTTCCAATGTGGAGTTCACAGTTGAATTACTGACAGCAAGCTGGCCAGGCCCTGAGGCAGTGACGCAAACCAAAACCAGCCACCGTATTTTATTCTGTTCAAGTCAGTTCTTTGCAAAATGACATCTGTCATTGCGGCTTAAAAACTCCACCTTTAACTCATCTGCCCAAAACACATTGCTTGTTATTCCTTCCACACCAGCAGCGTGGGCTAAGTTTGTGCTGTCTTCGTCTGACAGTTGACCTGTGCAATACTGTGCAAAAGTTCTAGGCCCCTCTTAATATAATAAAAAAACTACTTTAAAGCCATTTCTCTTAACAGTTAACTCTTTATTTGATAGAATATACAATGTGTGACATTGCAGTTAACACTAAAAAACATGAATATGCAGAATGCAGAACTGAAGCAATTCACTTTACTAGTTTGTTTTATAACTTTTGTAAGTTGTCCTCGAGTGTCCACAAATGTCTTTGACAATAAGATATCAATTAATAATATAACAATATTTGTATAGGTATGTATTATGTATATATGGTTATTTATAGTTATTCTAATGTTATATAGTGTTTTGGAAGCAAACAATTAATATCCAGATAAATAACTTTACACAAATTATTCAGACGGTCTAAGACTTTAGCACAATACTCTAGATAATCCGTAAGGCAGGGGAATGATTGTCTTCAAATGGTTCAGTAAACCCTAACAGAGTCATTGGCGCAATAATATTTTAAGGGTTCCAGAAAGGTCTTTCGATCTTGACATTAATTAATAGCACACACCTTTATAATTAAAAATGCAGTGTGGAATTTCTGACTGTAAAAGTGGTTGTGTCGTGCCAAAAAAGGGTCCCCCAAAATGGTGAACTGTGTCATGAATGTGAGGACTTGGGCCCCATGGCATCTAAACCATTGCTTTGGAATGTCATGTCTTACTCAGATATGATAAGGGTCCTTATGGGTCAGGAACATCTAAACAACACAGCCACCATAAAAATGCAGATTTACAAAAATATTTTTGTTAATAGCAAAATTCCTAGATTGTATCTTTAAAACCAAACCAAATTTCTGATCTTCAAGAACATAAGAGCATAATGTTAGCATAGTGCATCTCCAGATTTGTGGGTTCAGTAAGTACAGGGGCCCAGCATGGCTGTACATCACTTTGGATAGGAGCGCCTGTTAATGTACTCTCCAGTGTTTCTCTGATGATTTATCTGTTTTAGGCATCTAATTCTATTTTAAGCCATTTAATGGGTTGATAAAGAATGGACAAATGGGTGTACTAATTCTTTCTGCACAATGAAATTGCATTTCTGTTCATGTTAATTGCATTAATGACTGCAAAGAGTTTTGTGTTATTTGCTGAATTAGGTTAAACATATCCGTTGATCAAAATAAGTAAAAAGAAAACAACCTTTCAGGATGTATACTGGTGACTTGATGGAAGAAATATGAAACACTTTGGAAGTTGACCATGTGTTTCCCAACATGGGAGTTTTTGATATTGCAGCAGGGTACTGGTAATGTCATTATTTACACAGTTTGTTATGGTTCAGGGGTAGGACATGCTGCCCCCCTTTTCTCTAAAATATTGAATGGGATTTTCCAAGTATCATATTGCAAAAGCCGGAGAATGAACTCCAAACTTGTATTCTGAGGCAGAATTTAACTCCTTAGTGATTACAACTAAAGAATCAATTGTCTTTTAAAACTTTACCTCTGTCCTTGAGAACAACAGTGCTATCTCTAAACAAATAAGCAATAATCTCTAAGCAAAATCTGTGTTATGTCTCTACTGTCAGCCTTTTAAAAGCTATTAATAATTGGTTTGAACTATTGCATATTTGGCACAGATTGTGAAAAGAATTTCGCAATACACCGTTGTTTGCCAGCTTTTTCCATTTTGACAAGAACGTGCAATAATAAATTATGGAGGAGGAGCATCACAACTTGGGGTTTATAAGAATGGTACATCCATCTCACTGCACAAAGGTGTGTGTTAGGTCCAAAGTAACCTTAGCTAATTGCAGAAGGTCCTACAATGTTCTCTACCAGAACCTCCATTATTCTGGCTGCTCTTCTGGCCATTTTGGTTTTACAAGTGGAATCCTCCTTCAGTGGTGGTAAGTTTTTACAATTATATATTTTTTAACCTTTTTTATATGAGTGCTGTGTAATCACAATTTGTCAATGCAATATACTTTCTTCACAGGTAGCGGAGGATCTTATAGTTATGATCTGTCAAAACAATCTGAGCTGACAAAGCTGTACAACTCCAAGGTTTATCAAGCTGACAGGATGAAAAGACCCCTGGAGGGGACATCTTTTCAGCTTGGGCCTTTAAGCCACTCAGGGGTCCGGTGAGTAACGTTTCATTAATGAAGACTAAAAAGTTTGGTTTGTGACTACATGTCTACTGAAGCAACATCATGACTGTTTAATTATGTCAGAAATGCCACGGCTGGAGTCCCCCACGTGGCACTGCCTTGCAATTCAGCTGTGTTATTGTGGACATGAGTTTGAATCCTGGTTGCAGCGTAACTAACGCTCAAGGATCTCACGAAGGGTGGTGTAAATGGGCTCATAGCGGCCCGGTTTGGACGCTGAACATGGTTACCTTCTCTCATTGCGCTTTGGTGACTCCTTGAGGTAGATTGGGCATCTGAAAGCTCATTGTGGTTGTTGGCACAGTAATTACATTATCCTCCAGCACATTTATGACAGCGAATATTTCCTAATCTAGATAGCTATGTGAAAAGGAGTCTGAACAGCTTGGCTCTCCTGTACTTGCTGTGGTATTTCTGTAGTGAGGCACAACCACAAATTGGGAGGGAAAAATGTAAAAACTTTTTATATATATTTAATTTCCCCTCATAGATTTCAGTTTGTTTTTCACTTGAAATGTTCACATTATAGGTCACATTAAAAGTGTAAAAAGTTCTGACATGATTTATCTTTGTCTCATTCTTTTAGATCACAACAACCTGGCATTTTCACAGGAGTGTGTAGACTTTTTATAACCATTGTAAACTGCTCAAAAATATTAATGGAACACTTAAATCACATATTGTGTCTCAATGAACAAAATATATTACAGATCAAAATCTTTACTGTAAATTGTATAATTCGTTGAGAACTAAATTACCTAACAGCGGTCAATGTAAACCAACCTCACCAACTCACCAAAAAGAACAAAGGAGCAGATGCCAGTCCTGCCGCTGGGTTGATGCCATGTCCAGCTCTCCTCATATAATGGCACGTCTCCTGGTATCTCCTCCATGCTCTTGAGACTGTACTGGGAGACACAGCAAACCTTCGTGTGCCATTCTGGAGGAGCTGGACTACCAGAGAGAGCAATTGTCTGTGTCCACCACGTGTAAATCCATTACCATTTTGGGGGTTGTCTTGCCTAGCCTCTCCAGTGCACTTGTTATCAGTCATTTGCACCAAAACAAATGACACTGATTCACAACTGGACAGATTGATATCCCTGAAGTTTAATTGACTTGGTGTTATACTGTGATGATTGGTTTTCCCTTAATTTTTTTGAGCAGTGTATAAACCATAGCCTAAACTAACAGCCGTGTGGTAACTATCCTGGTGGCTAAGGAGTTGACACCACATACTCTTCATCCAGGGGGCGCTGCACTGCAGCTTGGGTCGGGAATCCAACAGAAGAGACATTTCTGTTAGCTGTAAAACCTGGGACTATAAAGTTGTAATGTATTTTTGTCATTGGCTGTTGATCCACAGGGTGACCTTAAATGATGGCACCAAGTGGCTTGTCCATAAAGGGAAGGGATTTGGAATCAGCTCTCAGACTATAGTGGTAGACGCCCGCCACATGGGCAGAGATTGGAAGGCAAGTATTTTAATTTGTTCTCATGCAACAAACCATTTTTATTGAAGTTACTTCATATTGGCAAACACATGAAGTTGTTGAGAGAAAACTATTTTTTTGCAGATTGTTGAAACTAAAAACTTTAAAGGGAGCAAGACTGTCTCGGATTTCGTCAAAGCTGGAGGCACGGACTACAGCCTCATATTTGATAATTGCCATGATGGAGCTGGCCGGATGTGGGAGTGAATGACTGCGGCAGTCACTGTTTAAGCTGCAATGCCTGTTTCACATTGATTGACTGAAGCAGAAACTGTCCAATGAAGCTTTAAAATATATTTTACTTGTATTTTACAATTACATTTATGCATGTTCTGCTATTCATCCCATTGCCATGCCGGTCCCATTTTTTGCTTAGCATACACAATCCCGTGATTAATAAAATGTATTTGATTGCAATAAACCCACAGAGAGACCATAGACTTATTGTAACGTGCCAGTGAACAAGCCCATGTGAGAACTAATTATTGCACACACTTGCGTGTATAGAGCCATCATCCAGCACAATGGGCCAACATGGTATGTCGGGCAGCATCTCTGTGAATGGAGTTCCTTTGTTCTGTCAACATGAGAAGTGACAGGCCACTCACACCCCCCCCCCCCCACTTGGCTAGGCTCAATCAGGGGCCCAATGAATAAAAGACACAGCACGCTGCTATAAGGCCTTTCAGAAATGGCTGCCCTCAGTTACTCTGGGAGATTCTAAACACGAATGCAGAAGACAATGTTTTGTACAAACCCATGTAATCAGAACAAGTGGTAGGGAGGAGTGAATCTGATCGTGATGACAGTACAGAGCTCTCAGATCCTGTTTCATTGCTGCTCTTCCTCTTGTAAATTCCCTGGTTCTTTTTCATTGTTTCTCAGTGGCCTTTGACTCTGCTGTCTCTTACGTACAACCTTGGGTATTCTTTTTTCATTAGATACAGGTGTTTTCCAAGGGACTGTCCCCAACTTTAAAAAGGAAACCTTTAGTCTTGCACAAAAGGTTTTGTTCTCCATCCTCTCACAAAACACCATCAGTAAATGATGAGTAAAATGTTTTGGTTGAAGAGGATCAGCCACTCCCATCTGTATTGGGGGACGGTGTGGACCAAAGTGTTTTATACCCTTTCTTTTGAGATCTCAAAAGTGGGGTCTGGGTATCCATGTCCCTTAGGGCATCTTTGCTAGCTAAGCGGAAGTGTCTCTGTGTCCAGCCATACACCACACAGTTCAGAAGACCTTGAGAGGACGAGGTGAAGGCCTGTAAGGTAAAGAGAGGAACATTAGAATTTAAACCATGGACTAAAGATGGGGTTGCACAAGGTTTGGATGTTGGTTTCACAGGTAGATTTACCTGTAAGACGTAGAGAATGACACCTACAACTCCCTCTACTGTTCTCGGGTTGTACAGAATCATGGCTGCCAGCAAGACAGCTGAAATGAGGGTAAACAAAGTCAAATACTATTATTGTTTCATTTAGTGTTATATTACAAAAGGACTTTGTAATTGGTAGCTGCTTCAAAGCATTTCGCACGCCCCGGGGCTCCAATGATTGTGGCCAAACCAGCTCAGGATGTCATATTGTTACCTGGGCCCCAACAAAAGAGGAACACGGAGGGGTAAAGTAGCATGCGTCGCTCTAGACCGCGAAGGGACGTCCACTGCCTGTCGCTGAGGAAACCACTGGTTGTAACACAACGTCTGTACATGGCGCGGGCTTTCCCCATGAGCACCTGACGTAGACACAAGGTATATGAGACTGGTTTCATCCAGTTACAGTCCAGTATTGCAACCGCTTAATAGGTGACTCACCACAATGCCAATAAAGGTGAGGACGAAGGCTGTAAGGAAGGCAGCAATACTGTACATGTGCAACCGTTGGCAAGCCGAGTCCACCTTCAACTCAAGGAAGTCAGCGGATACAAAGAGTGCCTCTGTGTGCATTAGAAGGCACCTAACCCCATACCATGGGGGGGGGACACACATGATAATATACGTGTTCACCAACAGATCTTCCAAATACACGTCCGTCACCCATTAAAATGCAATTTCTAAAAATACATTATAAATGTCTTTAATTCCCATATGAGATGTGCTGGCAGCAGGAGGTTAATCAAACCAGTGTAAACCTTTAATCAACAAGGTAATTGAGCCTAAAAAACATTGAAATTCATGACTTTGTCATATTAATTCAACAATTTAAAGCACAGAAGTGGTATGGACATAATTCGATGTCTATCCCAAAGGAACCTCCATCGTATGAGTTATGTTAAAGTCATACTGTACATACTTGTATGGCTTACTGAAGTTCCTGTAACAGTAGCCCATGTTTCCGGTTACAAATACTGGCACCATAAGCAGCACTGGAAAGACACTAGAAAAACAAGACAAAATAATATTGCTGGATTACATGCATTTTATCATCTGCAGCACATTGAAAATACATGCAGCATACAAGAATGTTGTAACTGTGAAATTGTCTATACTTACCAGGACAAGACTGCAGCCAACTTGCTAAAACTGCTTACTTTGGTAGTGTACTTTAACAAAACAGAGGGCCAGAATTAAACCCGACAAGCTTAATAAGTTTAACAACAAACGGATGGACACAAACATTTTAATGACTTGTCAGGTTACACCTACATGGGCTGGGCATCCATTAAGGCTCCTGTAGAATTTGTTCTTCAGCCCAGAGTAGAGGGTCCATACATAGTTCAATGTGTAGAAGAACGAGGCCATGTACAGCATCTGAAGACATGGAGTTTCACAGTCAGTGCTTCCATTTGCTTATTTGGTTAGAGGAGTGAATTCACGCACCATTTGAATGGTGTTCTTTGTTGGAAGTATTTAGTGCCATCACTGGTTTTGTTTGTACTGTTATATATCATAATTTTCACTTAACCAGTCCAGTGCACAAATACAAGTGAAATGGGTCAGACATCCAGACTCCTTTATCCCCTTCTAACATAATGAATTGGAGAGGGTCAAATTGTGCAACAGTACATTCTGCTCTACTTCAGTTCAACCTGACCTAGATTTGGCTTGGGCAACTATTTGTTATTGTTTGAAGTATTTTTCCTAAAGGCATATAAATACAGTCAACTCTAACTTTAGTAGTCAACTGGATTATGTCTGTTTACATGCCTGTTCAACGATGTGCAGGTTGTAGCAGTTGCCATGGTTATCACCATCCTGGGTGAACAGAACTGCTCCTATCAGCCAGCTGAGTGCCAACAGAAAGTCTGTCACACTCAGGAACAACAATGGCTGGAACTGTCAATAAGATTATTGGTGATCAGTTTGGGAATTAGAAACATATTTTACATCTTAATGTTAGACAGTGTTATTCAAAGTCTGGTAATCGCAGGGAAATCACCATAATACTTAGAAAAATTTAAATAGACAAATCACATTGAAGTAACAACACATTCAATAACTATACATTTAATAAGTGATTTTTACTTATTTCAACCATACATGTTTTCACTAAAGCTGTCTTAAAGAATCCGAATTATGGATTATAGTTTCTCCTGGACAACAGACTCTTGAAAAGTGGGAGCTCTTACAAAAAAGTGTGCATCATAAATTAGCTTAACATTTTAGTAATGTATCTAGCTATAGGGGCAAAAAAAAATTTATCGGCTCTAGGATTCAACCTTTAGATTATCTGGCCCTGTTGACAACTCTCTGCTGCCCAGTAGTATGGCCGCTGGAGATGAAAATACCTATTTGAAATGATTTTGTTCAGTGGGCAATGTTGTAAATACGGAGTTCGTTTTTAAGTTCACTTTTTTCGTAAGGAACAATCTAAGAATCCATTGCAAAATAGCAGAGTTAAGTATCCACCAAAGAAAGTAACAAGTGTATAACCAACCTCAGGTGTCCTTACGAGACGTTGAAAAGTTGCATAAACAATTATGGAGGCCGAACCTAAAATGCTGCAAGGAACAAAGAGAAACAAAAGGTTGACAGTTTAAAGTGTTTCCTGTTGGCTATTATTCCGGGACTTTCACTGAGTTTGTAAATGCTGAACCCAGCTTACCTTAGCACTGCCATAGACAGCTGGATCCATCTGACAGCGAAGTACACCTTCAGGGGGTGGAGGGAGGGGGGGGGGAGTTATTTAGAAACAAAAAGATATTGCTGGAACGTCACATGGGTAAAGTTGCGCTACTTTAGCCAGTTCTGGTGATTTCATGAGTATTTATATTTATTCCAAGCTACAGTGCCAATGTGGGAAATGTCCCATGCCCACCGAAAACAGCGATTTTGCCGATCGACATTGCGGCATTGCACACATTGATGTGGCTGATATAACTACAACTGATAAATTCACATTGTTTGACTAACAACTAAAATACACGACACAGTGTTTTATCTACAAATAATGGCAACACGTAATACTTAAATGATAAATAACTCACAATAGTCCAGTCCTCCGACCTTGTTGTGTTTTGCTGCGTGTTATTCGAAACTTCTTGCAAGACAAAACTTAACATCTTTACCCTTTAACTTATACGTTCATATAATACTGTAGTTAAATGTAAAAAATATATGTGTGTCCAAATAACGTGCACGTGGTTTAAAACTACAAACTTACTAGTAAGTTCTACGAATTCGAAACTGAAGTGGTTCTATCGCGTACATTCAATAGTATACACTTCTGACCGAAGCCAGGTCGGGCTTTATCTATTTGACCGAACCGGTTTTTACAGTAGCACGTCACATGACAACACGAAGTGTCACCACTCATAGGTTATCATTGGCTTCATATTATAAATACTAGGAGATAGACAACACCCTGAAGTGTTATTTTTAGTGACAGAAATGTACTTGGAAGGAGGGGGCAATCAACCCGCTCGGCATTTTAAACACTTTTTTCAGTTAATGTAGGTGTTTTTGCCAAATAAGAAATAATAAAATATCCAAGTAAAAATGTCTCTTGTAAATAACGATTCTCCCCTGAATATCCAGATTTTTGTTTTTTTACACTTCATATGTTCCTGCAATCGCTTAATTGCCATTCTTATAAGTTACAAATGCACTGGTTCTTCTTTAATGTAGAAGCTGATGGCCACAATTACATCACATTCCGGGAGTACAGTCCTAGGGCCTACTCGTTTTATGTGTGAAATCACAGCTCTAAGCTAAGTAATTACTTAATCTTGATTCAATAATTTTTATGTTTCATGATGTTAGTCTTTATAGAGAACTAGAAAAGTTCAAATCCTGGTTACGTTTTCATTATCATTCAAACTCTATATTGATCAAGCACAGAGGTGATTAGTTAGAATCACTACTGGCTGGTGACTATAATCAGCTAGGGGAAATCCAGTTTTCAAGATGTTTATTAAAAATTATGTAAAATACTCAATGGCCAATATATTAGGTACACCCATTTAGTATTGGGTTGGACCCACCCTTTGCCTCCAGAACAGCCTGAATTCATCTGGGCATGTTTCCTGAAACATCCCACAGGGTTATAAATCTATTCTAATCCAATGGCATCACTTTGCAATTGCTGCTGATTGGACAGCAACATATTCATTCTGACAACAGCCAGTTCCATTAGAAAGATGCTGTACTGGGTTGAGATCTGAGGACTCCAGGCCAGTCTGGTAAACTGAATTCAATGTAATTTTCCTTGAACCGTTTGGAAATGTGTTTTGTGATGTTTCCGTACCAAGCCACTACACAATAATTAACCAACAAATAACTACATACATGTTTATGTTTTCAGCAAGACATTCAATTGATTAAATATCTCGACAAGCAGGGAAAACCTCCAGTGTTTGAGATTGGACGGGGAATGTTAAGTACTGCACTCATAATTCACCTTACAATACACACGGCTCAAAAAAACTAAGGGAACACCTACAGTAAATCACACATTGGGTCTCGATGAAGGAAATACTTTGGGGAGAACAAGAATTTGATACACTGCCGATTTTGCAGGTTTTCCTACTTACAAAACATATAGTGGCACATGTCTACATGGTGGGACACATCTGCATAAATGTCTACAGGACGGGACACGTTTACATGGTGGGACACGTCTACATGGTGGGACACGTTTACATGGTGGGACACGTTTACATGGTGGGACACATTTACATGGTGGGACACATTTACATAATGGGACACGTTTACATGGTGGGACACTTCTACATGGTGGGACACGTTTACATGGTGGGACACGTTTACATGGTGGGACACGTTTACATGGTGGGACACTTCTACATGGTGGGACACGTTTACATAGTGGGACACGTTTACATGGTGGGACACGTCTGCATGGTGGGACACGTTTACAGGGTGGGACACGTTTACATGGTGGGACACGTCTACATGGTGGGACACGTTTACAGGGTGGGACATGTCTACATGGTGGGACACGTTTACATGGTGGGACACGTCTACATGGTGGGACACGTTTACATAGTGGGACACATTTACATGGTGGGACACGTCTGCATAGTGGGACACGTCTACATGGTGGGACACGTTTACATAGTGGGACACGTCTACATGGTGGGACACGTCTACATGGTGGGACACGTTTACAGGGTGGGACACGTCTACATGGTGGGACACGTTTACATGGTGGGACACGTCTACATGGTGGGACACGTTTACAGGGTGGGACACGTCTACATGGTGGGACACGTTTACATGGTGGGACACGTTTACATAGTGGGACACGTCTACATGGTGGGACACGTTTACAGGGTGGGACACGTCTACATGGTGGGACACGTTTACATGGTGGGACACGTCTACATGGTGGGACACGTCTGCATAGTGGGACACGTCTACATGGTGGGACACGTTTACAGGGTGGGACACGTTTACATGGTGGGACACGTCTACATGGTGGGACACGTTTACAGGGTGGGACACGTTTACAGGGTGGGACACGTCTACATGGTGGGACACGTCTACATGGTGGGACACGTTTACATAGTGGGACACGTTTACATGGTGGGACACGTCTACATGGTGGGACACGTCTACATGGTGGGACACGTCTACAGGGTGGGACACGTCTACATGGTGGGACACGTCTGAATAGCGAGACATGTTGCATATTTTAATTAGCCCCCCAACCCAAACATAATTGGAACTTTCCCTGATAGCTTCCATCAGACAATACTATCCTTAAACCAAGCCATTGCACTTTTGAATTTACCTTTCCATGGTGGCCATATCATGAATCTATATCTGTGAAAAAATTTGATGAAAAAGGTGGCACAAACAGATTTTATACAAAGGTTTAATTCAAATACTTCATCAATTTTAGTTTTTTTTGTAATTTGTACCTGTTCTGACAAAGTTTAAGTATTTTAGCAATTCTATTGTTAATCTTTTGATAAAATTATGGTTTCTTGTTAAGTATTCATATTTTAAAGCTGAATGCAATATTAATTCATTATTAACTGATTTAATAAAAACATAACCAACAAATACATACAGTATAAACAGATGTAAAATAAAACTACTATTAAAATAATATATTATTCCAAATAATATACATATTTTGAAGGAAAGGAAAATACTTTTTCAATTAATTAGAATAGTGAAAGCTTTGGAAATATATGTATTTTTTACATTAATGTAAGGTCTACCTCCATGTCACTCCCCCAACCAAGCAACCAATCCCCTAAACGCAACTCACTCCCTCAACCAAGCCACCAATCCCCTGAACGCAACTCACTCCCTTAACCAAGCCACCAATCCCCTAAACGCAACTCACTCCCTCAACCAAGCCACCAATCCCCTGAACGCAACTCACTCCCTTAACCAAGCCACCAATCCCCTGAACGCAACTCACTCCCTTAATCAAGCCACCAATCCCCTGAACGCAACTCACTCCCTTAACCAAGCCACCAATCACCTGAACTCAACTCACTCCCTTAACCAAGCCACCAATCCCATGAACGCAATTCACTCCCTTAACCAAGCCACCAATCCCCTGAATGCAACTCACTTCCTTAACCAAGCCACCAATCCCCTGAATGCAACTCACTCCCTTAACCAAGCCACCAATCCCATGAACGCAACTCACTCTTCAGATCCCAATCAGCAGAATAACCACCCACCTGTTTCTGATCAGCCTCACTATTTTGTTCAGTTCCGTGCACTGTCCTTTGTGAGGTATAGCTGTTTCTATGAGCGTTCTAGGAAGCCTTTTCTTACAGTTATTTAATCGATATTTCTGTGTTATGGCCAGTGTTTCTCTCCTTAGACCTTTTCGACATAGATTCTACATATCCCCTTTTGTATCTTAGCCTAGCCTAAGGCTTTGCTTCTCTCTGGAGTCTCAAGTGTACTTCATTACAAATATACTGGAGCCAAGGATTAACCTTTCTAGTTTTATTCAGCATGTAATGAAATCATATGGATATTTTTCATGAACAGTACATTTAAGAAATTAACCAAGAACAGAAATAGCTACATTATAAATAAAATGTAGATAACATTTAATGTCAGAACACCAATGGACAGCTGATTTGTTCTCCCACCTGTGTAGAAAAAAATATTGTCAATAGTTAGGCTCACATGAGACTCACGGATTTTGATCATAAAAGATTCTCATGGATTTTTATGATAAAATTCTTATAGGAGATGTTTTAGATCTGTACCGTTCTGAATCAGCATGCCCTCAGTGACGGATAATGAGCCATTGTGTGGGGCTGGATCGATCTGCAGAAGTTTGCACATTAAAGGGTAGATGTGGATACTGTCAAAGGGCTCTGACAGATAATTCTTCTTGAAATCTGGTCCAAAGGCTCGAAAAATTGTCTTCATGTCCATTTCATTCATGTTGAATCCATGATCTCCTTTGTTCACATAGAAGATTAACCTCTGTTGAAATGACATTCATTAGAAGAAATCAGTGATATTTTCACTTTTAAGCATTGAATTTGGAAAGTCATAAACACTGACACCAACCGAGTTTAAGTTGAAACCAAGGTCAGCAATGACAATAATAGGTTGTATTCTGTCATTCTTCGACAAATGAAAATTCTCTGGCATTCCTTCTTTCTTGTAGACTGTCAGGTTAGGGGCCTTCATGAGAGAGTCATACACCTCCTGTTCCTTTCCCTTTCTTGGTGTGATCATTCCAAACCCACCATAGTCAAGAAGTTCAAAATTTACTAAGTGGAGCAAATTGAGATAGTTAGAGAGGACTATCTCATCTACAAGAGGTCTTTTTTTAACTGTGGTCATGCCATGGTCAGAGGTGATGATGACGTTTAGGCTTTGGGACAAGCCCTCTCGCTGGATTGCTTCCCTCAGATATCCTATAGTGCGGTCAATCTGCTTTATAACGTTTTTCCTTTCAATATGGTCTGGTCCTTTCGCATGGCCTACACGATCAGGCTCTCCATAATACAAAGTCACAAAGTCAATGTCTTCTTTAGTGAACCACCTCAGTACAGTGTCTATGTTATCACGCCATTGGGTTTCATTTTCATTTGGTTGACGTGGTTCTTCAACCATAACCCGGTTTACAGACTGACCGCTGTAATTCGCTCCACCTCCTGGAAAGTAAAAGGAACCTGTTTTCCGGCCCTAAAAGAAAAACACTGGTGAATATAAAGTGCTTGTGTTTTTTGAACTTATATGGGTCAACAAATCTTACTTTTAATCAGCGCTACTTTATATCGGTAGAAAATGAATCTTACTGTTGTAGTTATAAATAGTACAGTATCCTAGATCTGTATAACAGAGAACTTGGATTTGTGTTATTGTATTACCATGATCACATTTTGACCAGTTATTTACCTGGTTCTGAGCTGTAATCCACAATGGCAAGGCTCCATTGTCCCACCACTCTGAAGTCTTCATGGTAACTCTATGAGGGAGTTTCTTATGAGTTGTGGAATTAAACATCATATTGTGGACAACTCCATGATCCTCTATCCATCTACCTTTGAGAGATAGAGATAAAATATAATGATAAGTGACTATTCTCTCATAACAGCAAAAATATTATCATATTCTATCAACAGGCCCATAAGGATATAGTTCTGTGTTTTATTAAGGTAATCAAGGACGGCATTTACAACTTTCAGTATTGTACAATGATTAAGCAATATGACCTTGTGCAAGTACCCCTGACTGCAGTGTGCAGTTCAGGGCGGGGCTCAATGTTATGTAAAACATAACAAGTCTGTTGTTCACTGCAACAATATCAGTACCATGTCTCAAATATAGTATGAAGGAAAAAGTGTTATAACTTGCTAGTACCACTTTATATATTATATCTTACCATGTTCAAAAATGAAATGGGTTTCTATTCAGTTTGTGATTGTCAAACCTAAGATTAAAAAAAAAACAGTAGACGGGGTCAAACGTTTGAGTCCGCTCACATTGAGCCATGCCCCTGGCAGCACACTGCAAAAATATTACAGTACACACTGCAGTCTGGGGCTTTTCACCTTGTATGGTATTGTCAATGATAATATTAAGGTATGGTCTTCTGCACAACACAGAGTCCCTGGACACAGCCTTTAATTGTGGTTATATTTGACAAATATCAAAATCCCCTGAGGTGCAGAGCTCATTGCTACTATAATCTGGTTAACAGTGGAATTACAAAAGGAAGCAAGGAATTTTGAGTTAAACCCATGGTATATTGTGTAATAAAAAAATTGGTCTGTGGATTTCTGGGGTTTTCCCAAAAATGGAAAGTGAGATTTGTATTTATTAATAATACCATGTAGCTTTATAGGGCCAGATTAAAATTAGGTCATTTTAGCAATCCTTAACCCGAATTGGGACATTATGACAGAACATTTTTAAAGGCTCTAAAAAAAAATCTCTCTTAGGTCCTTCAAAAGGACAGCTGTCCTTACAATACCGTATTTCGAAACTGCATTTTCCTGCTGCCACTGCCAACACCCCACCTGATTGTCCCTGTCCTTTTTCATTGGGCTATGCAGCTGAATTGGATCCTATTTAAAGACTCTGGACACTGCCCAAAATTATGCATTTATTGACCTGCTTGTCACCCAACAACATTGACATGGCCCAAAAGGTTATGTACTCTTATAATCTTTATCTTGCCCAGCCAGAAGAGGACTGGCCACCCCTCAAAGTCTACAGTGGATATAAAAAGTCTACACACCTCTGATAAAATGCCAGGTTCTTGTGATGTAAAAGAATGAGGCAAAGATGAATCAAGTCAGAAATGTTGCCACCTTTAATGTGACCTATAATGTGAACAATTCAATTGAAAAACAAACTGACATTTTTGAGGGAAAAGATTTTAGTAAAAATAAAACTCACAATAACCTGGTTGCATAAGTGTGCACATACTTTGTTGAAGCACCTTTTGATTTTATTACAGCACTAAGTCTATTTGGGTAGGAGTCTATTAGCATGGCACATCTTAACGTGGCAATATTTGCCCACTCTTCTTTGAAAAAGCACTCCAAATCAGTCAGATAGCGAGGACATCTCCTGTGCACAGCCCTCTTCAGATCACCCCACAGATGTTCAATTGGATTCAGGTCTGGGCTCTGGCTGGGCCATTCGAAAACGTTAATCTTCTTCTGGTGAAGCCATGCTTTTGTGGATATGGATGTGTGCTTTGGGTCATTGTTGTGCTGAAAGGTGAACTTCATCTTCAGCTTTCTAACGGACACCTGAAGGTTTTATGCCAAAATTACCTGGTATTTGGAACTGTTCATAATTCCCTCCACCCTGACTAAGGCTCCGGATCCAGCTGGAAAAAAAACTTCCCCAAAGCATGATGCTGCCACCATCATGCTTCACTGTGGGTATGGTGTTCTTTGGGTGATGTGCAGTGTTGTTTTGGTGCCAAACATACCTTTTGGAATTATGGCCAAAAAGTTCAACCTTGGTTTCGTCAGACCATAACACATTTTCCCCCATGCTTTTGGGAGACTTGATGTTTGTTTTTGCAAACTTCTGCCGGGCTTTGATGTTTTTCTTTGTAAGAAAAGGCTTCCGTCTTGCCACCCTACCCCATAGCCCATTCACATGAAGAATAAGGGAGATTGTTGTCACATGTAGCACACAGCCAGTACTTGCCAGAGATTCCTGCAGTTTATTTAATGTTGCTGTAGGCCTCTTGGAAGCCTCCCTGACCAGTTTTCTTCTCGTCTTTTATCAATTGTTGTGCCATATCTTCTCCACTTGATGATGACTGTCTTCACTGTGTTCCATGGTATATCTAATGCTTTGGAAATTATTTTGTACCCCTCTCCTGACTGATATCTTTCAACAATGAGAACTCTCTGATGTTTTGGAAGCTCTCTGCGGACCATGGCTTTTGCTCTGAGATGCAACTAAGAAAATGTCTGGCAAATCCTACTAGAACAGCTGAACTATATTTGTGATTAATCAGAGTCACTTTAAATGATGGCAGGTGTGTAATGACTTCTATTTAACATGAGTTTGAATGTGATTGGTTAATTCTGAACACACCTTTTTTATATGAATACAGTGTAATCACAGTTTGTCAATGCAATATACTTTCTTCACAGGTAGCGGAGGATCTTATAGTTATGATCTGTCAAAAATGTCTGAGCTGACAAAGCTGTACAACTCCAAGGTTTATGAAGCTGACAGGATGAGAAGACCCCTGGAAGGGACATCTTTTCAGCTTGGGCCTTTAAGCCACTCAGGGGTCCGGTGAGTAACGTTTCATTAATGAAGACTAAAAAGTTTGGTTTGTGACTACATGTCTACTGAAGCAACATCATGACTGTTAGATTATGTTCAATTATGCCAGAAATGCCACGTTTGAATCCTGGTTGCAGCGTAACTAATGCTCAAGGATCTCACGAAGGAGTCATGGCCAAAGGTATCCACACCCTTGTGCTTAAATCAAATAATGCACAATTTCTTCAAAAAACAGTTAATATCCCCAAATCTTTTAATACCCACATATGTATTTCCTTGTTTTGCAGTTCAACAAAACCAAAACATTAGAATAATTTAGTAAATCTTAGGAGGTCTAAAACAAGATTGTATCCTATCATTGACAATCTCAAGACTACAAATCCTGTTCCAGAGACATTGTTGTTGAACCCAGTATAATAAACACAGGGGTCTAGTGACTTCTAGTAGGATAAGGACACTATATTGAGTCTGGGGTGTCAATAATTATGTCAATGCCACTTCTTTTTTTCTTGTATAAAAGGATTTATTAGGTTCCTAAACAAAAACAAAGGTTATATAATATTTAAGAAACTGGAAGGGGGACAATACTTCTCACCAAACTGTATATATTGACTGTGTTTGAGTATGACTTGTGAAAACCAACAACTAATACTTGGCAGAAGCAGTTTTGGCAGTCACCACAGCTGTGAATCATTTTGAATAATATTCTAATTACTTTGCGTGACTTTGTTTTTGTTGTAAGTCCTTGTAGGTATCTTTTTTTTGGGGGGGGCAGTGATGAAGAGCAATATTCAAACCGTCTTTCTGATTCTGAATCAAATCAAGAGATCAAATCAGAACGAAAACACTCAGGACTACATTACACCACTTGGAGAGTCATTATGCTGCGTCTTTGGCATAATGTCTGTAATAGATTCATTGAAAAATAATAAATCCCAGAGTTAGATGTACAAGAGACAGTTTTTCTAACTTCTTACCTGCGCTTTGCTCTTTTCATAGCTAATTTAATCCTGCCAAACTCCCCAATCCCTGCCAATGAAAATCAATGACTCCTGCACATCTTAGTGCTGCTAGAGCATCAAAGACAGTTGCAACAAAGAGTTTGCAACACAAACTAAATAAGCAGAACAAGTGTTTACAACCAATACTAATCTGTTATTTGATATTTTTTTCTGCATACAATAAAGTTGACACAAATGTTTAGTGAATACATTATGTATTTATTAATTCATTAAAACTGTTTATTTTCATTATGGCCTTCATCCATAATCTTGTAATAATATTCAGTTGTTTCCATTTTCATCACAGCCCTACCTGCTACTGCAATAGTTGAAAATACAAAGGGATCAGTAACATACACTTTAATACACATTACATGACCTGGATGGTGTATTGAAAAAATGTCCCAAGAACCACAATTCAGTGTCCCAAAAAACACAATTCAGCAAGAACATTGGCAAGTGAGTCCACAGTGTAATGTCCGTTGTATCATCGCATGAAGGACACACACCACAAAGAACCATTCTGATGAAATGCCCCAGGCCCCATACTCACATTTCACACCAAGATAACAAACAGCTAAAATGCATTCCACATGTCAACAGATGTTTTACCTGTTACAGATGCCCTACCTGTTATAGTGGTGAAGTGAGATGGAGACGTCATGGTGATAGCCGGAGGGGTGATGTACTTGGCCTTTACTCCATCTTCTACTAGTTTGTCCATGTTAGGAGTGTCCACATCTTGATCATAGTCCCATCTAAAACCATCAAAGGAGATCACCAGCAACTTGTTGTGCATCCCATTTGTCAAGGGTTTGCATTCAACACTGAGAATAATTATAATGCCTAAACACAAGTTCAACCACATCTTGATGTCTTGGCTTGTTCGCACCAACTGATCCTGCTGACTCGATAGATGTCATTTATAGTTTTCATTATTATCAGGAATATTATCCTGAGTGTTATCTTAACATAAAACCTTGAGCGTGACATGGGTTTATGGACAGCATGGGTGATATAAATGGTTATCTGGGTGGCGATTTCAGGTAAGAAGGTTCAAACTGATACCCCTGCTCTCTCTGCTCTCCAAAATGCTCCACATACTGTGTCCAAGGCCATCTGCCTTATCAACACAACAATAAACATGAACCTGTACATGACATGAACTACCGTCCTAACACTAATCTACTCAAATTTAATTTGGATTGATTATTAATTAAACATGACGGTGAAATTTCTATCATATCAGTGCTATGTCCTAACCTTAGTATCCCCTCAACCCTTCGATTGTACTTAAGTGCCCTCCACGACTAATATGCAGTATCTGCTTTGCAGCTTACACGTGAATGTGGGTAAATCGCAATGACACCATTGTAGCCACGAGAGGTCAGTATTGTCAAATTAGAGATAGAGCACGTAGCGCAACTCCTCGTGGAGGCAGGGGGTGCAACCTAACTGATGGGGAGCCTGAAAAATAATCTTTGAAACTATTTCCCAACGTTTTTTTTTGCAAAGGGGGAGAAGCCGATGCGAAGGCTGAGAGACAAAACTACATTGAACGCAAAGAGGGCTGGACCTGCAGCTCCGTCTATGCTGATATAAACAAGGGATTGAGAATGGGGTTCGCTTCTCTGCGTGGGGTCCTCTTTTTTATTCGAGTTTGTTCAAAAGGGAGCATTTGAATCAAAAAAGTTTTTTTTTGCCGACATAACTCTTTTGGGATTATTTCTCATGTTTCTTTAAGGTGAGTAACAATCTAATGATTGTACATGGACATTCATTGGATGTTGTTTTTATTGAAATATTTGAATGAGATATGCTTTATAAAATGTTTTCTGATTATGGAATTTTCAGTTTTACATGTTTCAGGAAAATGCGTTGGTAACAGTAGCCTACTTTAAATATGGACATCAAATGAGGTCATAGGCGATCTGTCATCCAAACCTGTCTGCCAATCTGCGTTATAAAGGAATTCGGGAGCAGCTATAGGTCAATGCAATCTGTAACGAGTACTGTATCACCGTGAATTCTTAACATCAGGATAATTAATTTTGCCGGGCTCTTCGTCATACGAGGAACATCCAAAGGATCATCTTAACCGGGATGCTTACGTTTGTGCGGAAGGTTACAGTATTGTGTTGAGTTGGCTACTATTTCACAGATTTTCAGTCGTGCGAAAGTATATTTTTAAATATCCTTTGGATGAAGAGCAATGACACCCTGACTTTAAACCAACAAATAAAAGTTTTAAAACTATGATTTTGTAAGCTGACCAAGAAATGTAGCCTATACAGTAGACTATACAATATCTAATTACCTAATTATTGTCTGAGTGTAGCGTAGGCATATCTGCAGTCTACACTCAAACACGCACGCAGTAGCTCACAAGAGCTTTATAAGGTAATTCCCCCTGAAAGAAGCCAACAAACAGTAAGTGGAGGTCACTGTTCGGCAAGTAGCTACTTCCTTCACTGATTGCCCCAAAAACAGGTCTCGAACATTCAGGTCTTCTTCGCAAACGCGTGTGGCCAGCCTGTCACAAGCACCTTTTTTGTTACTGTTCCGCCACTGAAAAAACGTGTGAAGATCAGCACAAATGTAGACACTAATGCCTGAGGAGTAAGTTTCACACGTATGTTCATACAAACATGGATGCCTGTGTAGCGCACGAGAATCCATGTTTCTATGAATATATACCTGAATCTCTGTCCTATGAGAAGGAAAAAGAAGGTATGTGATTTTATAGCCGGTTATACTGCATAATACTGTAGATGTTTGTGGGATAAATTTTTTTTATCGTCTGGCTTTATAGCTATGTTTATTCTCATGCATTAACACAACTCATTCACTGCCGTAAAAACTTGCAGAGCAAAGGTTTACCTTGTTAGCACCAACATGTATTTGTAAACCTGATGTGCCAACCATTTTAAATGAATAAGGACCTTGATTGGGAATGTAAATTAATGGACTGAGGCCTGTACATTTCCCTTTGATACTGAATCTAATTAATGTGGTTCACATACTGTTGCGTTTTGATTCTGATAGAGCTTATGAGTAATGAGTAATCCATGCAAGGTAATTTCAGTGTTATTAATTGTTTCTAGATTTAAAGTAAGAGCTGTGTCCCCCTGACTTACGTTGCCATGAATAAGAGGTATTCTTTATCACTGAGAGAAACCAGTTTCTGTTATGACAATGTCCTGAGGCAGTTCTTCAGACAGTGGCATGTAGACTTAAACAATAATTGCCAAAATGGTTTTCCCACCACAAATGTGTTTTTATCCTTGCTCAATCTCCTTCCAGTTTTCAGTGTCTAGACAAAATTCAGTTAGTTGGAAAGTGTCCTTTCCTAGGTTATTGGGCCGAGCAGCTTTTTGAGTGGTCACAAGCTCTAGTTCTGAAGACTAGGCAGGAAGTCTTTGGTTCCAGTCCACCTGATTCTAAGTTAGAATAATAAGCAATGGTAGAATAAGGTATGTTGGTGTTGGGCTGATGCACTGGTCGTTTATTTACACTTGTTTCCGACGGTCCACAGGAGCAGACAATGTAGTGGAACGCTCCCTGGTTTTCTATTGTTGAATATAGTATAACAGACCAATACTAGACAGACCAGCACCATTCTCTGTCCACTGAGAACCAATCGACACTTTGTTTCTGCAATCGCTTAAATTCTGAACACTTTTACCTGCACAAATTACGCAGCGCGGGTGCCACTTAATGGCCCCAGTTTAGCATACATGGACTGGTTCATCCATCACTCAAACATTTAGTGAATGGGCAATTACTGGCATGTGAGATATGGCACTACACTGCGTTCAGAAATATGCAGTGAGCAGCAGGGAATTCCAGGAAACTAAGTGTTGGAACTGGAACCCATCTCAATGCCTTCAATAAGTGGTACATTGTGCAACACCTATGTTGGTAACAAATTATGTCTGACGCTCAGTGCTTGACTTGGGCTGGAATGGCATTCCTTTTTTCGGCAAGAGAGCCAGCTGGGACATGGGATAGGTCACTTTAATGGAGCAAGCCTTATTAAAATAAAAATGTTGATGAACATAGTCTAATGTGCAATTTGTCCGCTCCTGCACATATTTTATCCCAAGTCAAGCACCACTGATGCTGTTAGAAAAAAACAACCTTGCTCCCATGGCAACCATGCAATACACTGACCACATTTGAGCTGATTATACAATGGATAACTGAAATTAATAGCAGCGTGTTGATTATCTGCAAAGTATAGGCTAATTATGAAATATGAGTATGTTTTATAGACTGAAAAGTCACAGGGCTTTGGTCGGGCAATGCCAGCGCCCCCCGTGGTGTTGACACAGGCAATAAGTGGACCCATTTAGTCTCGCTCCATAGGGCTTCTAATGGAGCATGGAGGTTAATGTGAGCTGCCGACAGACTCATAGTCCTCCTAGCACTCTCCCTCATCAGCAGCCCATTTCGTCATCCCTAATAAAAAGTGATGGCCTATCCTCAGATTCAGCAATCATGGGTAATGAGAGAGGAAGAAGAATGTACAGATGACATGATTCACGCTTGTTGTAATTCCACCCTGTTGTCAAATTATTTGTGCTAATCAGATGTTGTTGGTTTTTGCGGTGAATAATATCTGATTTCCCCCGGGATTATTGACGTCCTGACTCAGGAAGTGGTGCTGAACAGGAGGGAAGCTATTCTGTCACAGACTGGTGTGAAAATGACACTGCATTATTAAAGGCAAGAGGGAGTAATATGAGCATACTGATAAAAAATAATGTAATAATGGTGATGAGTTTGAGTTCCGTGTCAAAAGAAAACAACTGTAAGTACCTGCCTGCGCTATGGGGAGAGTCCTATGTTGTTAGCCAGAAACTGTTGGTCATACTCCATTCCTGGATACCTCAGAGCAAAACCTCTTAACGAGCTGCTGGGAGTCAAGCTGAAAATGGGAGGATATCCTTCTTCAGTAGTCTAAGAAGACCTCTCATATCCACTAGATGTTTCACGTCGTGTTGTGGTGACGGACATAAAGCTTCTGTGAGACCTGGCCACTGAACAAGAAGCCCGTTGGTCTCTATCAGCAAGTGCCACGGCTGAAGACAGGCATATATCGAAGATATGCTGTTGTCATTATGTCCTCTCTGCACACTAGTTTAGCTTGCTTCATGGGTGCAGGTTTTTTTTTTGGTCAGTGTGTGTACTCTTACTCTTTGTGTGCTAGTGTGCTGACACGCTGTACCGGTCCTGTCCGTCATAGCCTAACCTTCAGCTTCGCCGTGGTCCTGCGTCAGCACTTTCATGAGACCTGCTGTGACAGACAGCATCAGCAGATCCAATCAGGTCCGGAGACAAAGCGCTCACAGGTCACCACCGTCCACAGATAGGGGTCGAAGTGCGCTGCCTTGAGCTGGCAGAGAGCGAGTCGGAGACAGAACAGGCAGTCTCTGGAGGTCTTACTGGTTTACAGAACAGCCATGTTTTATTCATCTCCACACACACGCAATGACACTTCAGCACAATATATTTAGGTGCAAATACACATGATCTGCGGTAATTATGGATGAATTATTATACATACAGTGTAACAAAAAACCCAGTTTGGAGAATAGTGCTGGTAACTGGAAGTGGTGTAACTGGGCAGAACAGAAATTGCATGGTCTTCAACCAGAACAAAAAAAACATCCTTGAAAAATCGACCATCTGAAGAAGACAGAGGAGTCTGGGCGCCAGTGTCAGTTTGCTCTCTCACTCACCAGCTGTGCACTAGTCCTGTGTGTGTGTGTGTGTGTGTGCGTGTGTGTGAGGGGGTGCAGTTGGCTCATATAGGGGTGAACTTTTGATGTGTCTCTGGGAAAGAACATTTGTACAGAAATATACAAAACACATTTTGCTAGACAAATCCAATCATTCTGTTCAGTTTGCACCTGTTACTCAAATAACTTAGGTAGTCCCATCATGCCATGCACAACCCTGGCATTCCTTTTTTTATGCAGGTTGTAGGTTAATGCAAATTTGACAGGATTACAATGTGACTGGATTTCAACAGGAATTACATTATTTTGAAAGTCAGAATAACGAAATTGCAGGTAGGATTGTACAACCATGTTTCCAAAAAAGTTGGGACGCTGTGCAAAATGGAAAGAAAAACAGAATGCAACGATGTGCAAATCATTTAAACCATATATCCAATAGGAAATAGTACAAAGACAACATATCAAATGTTGAAACTTAGAAATGTTATTGTGTCTTGAAGAATATATGCCCGCTTTGAATTTGATGCCAGCAACACATTTCAAAAAAGCTGGGACAGGGGGCATGTTAACCCCTCCGTTGCATCACCTCTTCTTTTAACAATGCTCATTAAGTGTTTGGGAACTGAGGAGACCAACTGCTGTAGTTGTGAAGGTGAAATGTTTTCCCGTTATTTCATTTTGCACAGCATCACAGCTTTTTTGGAAATTTGGTTGTATGCTTTTTATTTGTACATTTGGGCACATGTATTTGAGCTAAATTTCAAAAACTTTCATTGATAAAGGTAAACCAATTTAACAAATGACACACAAAAAATGAAACTTTGAAATCATTTATGAACAGAAATGCAAATTCCTTACACTAAAAATGTAGGACACCCTTACCTTTATCATCATATGAAATGGTTAAAGGCTATCTGTCACAAAGCTGGACCTGAACTGAATTCTAATTTTGCAACAGAACAATGATCCAAAATACATAAGCATAGGTTCAACAGAATTGCTCAAAAAGAAGAGTGGGGGGTTTTGGAACGAGTCAGAGCCCAGATCTGAAGTCTATCGAAATGCTGTGGTAAGACTTAAAGCAGGCTGTGTTTGAAAATAATTCCTATAACACAAGACTGTTAAAGCAGTACTGTTAAGAAGAGTGGGCAACAATTCCTACCAGTTGATGTAAGAGACTGATTGACAGTTCCAAAAATGGCTGCCTGAAGTCATTTCAGCCAAAGGGGGCAACTCCAGCTGCTGAAGCTAAGGGTGTACTTATTTTTCCTGATATTTATTGCATTTCTGCTCGCTTCAGTTGCAACAATGCTTATTTTTTATATTTTTTGTGAGATTTGTTAAGTTCAATGAATGTCCACATAGGTAAAAAAGACAACAGGGGGTGTGCTTTTTCACATGACTTTACATCCATTCAAATCCAATTAGTCAGAGAAGAGCACTTTAATTAGAACACATTTTTCACAGTCTTCTGTCTTTATCTGGATTAGTTAGTTACTTTTGTCTTTATATACTATAATGTCTTGTGGATTAGTTATTGTTTAGTGATTATGTAAAAGATATCACTCCACAGGCAGGAGATCTGATATTAGTGATATCCGTTTTGATTGGGCTAATCACTTCAGTACATCAGCTACTTTGACTGTCTAAATGGAGGGTTTGGGAATAATTAAGGGATGGGTGGACAGAAGAATGCTATCAGATCATGTCTAGTGGTCTTCAAATCAGCGTGAGACAACTTGGGAGCGGTCTCAAAGGTCAGTGTGTGGAGGTGTGGGTGCATTTTTTGTCTAGACATTGTCTGATAGCCTGTGAGGGTGGGCATGCGTATTAAAAGTGAAAGAATGTGGCGACAACTATGAGCGATGACTCCCTGTAATCACCGTGATGTGTTCCTCTCTCTCTTGCAGCACATTTGCCACACACACATACACACAAACACACACACACGGCTTACACACAGACACACACAGCACACACACACACACACACATCATGAGCAACATCTATGAGTCTGCGGCCACCACCCTTGGCCTGTTCAACAGCCCGTGCCTGGCCAAAGTGGAGCTGCGGGTGACCTGCAAGGGCATCTCGGACCGTGACGCCCTGTCCAAGCCGGACCCTTGTGTCCTCATCAAAATGCAGTCCCACGGACAGTGGCTGGAGGTAGGTCGCCCACTCACTCTGTTCCAGCCTGTCACTAGCATGGCAGTGCCGTTCCCCCCTTCGGTTTTTGATGACATTTTTTTACCCGCCGTTTTTTGTCTCTTGCAATGCGAGTGCTCGTTTAGGCATTTCGTATCGGTCCAAAGTTTGGACAGGCTCAGCCGTTCCCTTGCGTGAAGCGCATGGTTGGTCGCTTCATTTGTCCTTTAAGCAAATGATTCCGGTTTTAATTGTGTCAATCATTTATGATCCCTGTGTGTCGTCCGTCTGGAAATTCAAATGACCCCGGTACCACAGATGTACAGCGATGGCTTTACTGCCTTCAACAACAGACACTAAGAACTAGATTGGAAACATTTTGAGAGCTAGCTAGTTAAATTAGTAGATAGCAGCTAAATTGCTCTCCCTTCTCTGGCATAGGCATCAGCCACAATCCATTTTAAGATGGTCAGGTATTTAGTTTAGCCCGCTAGAACTAAACCGTGATAGTCTTCATTTGGTGTCTTGGTAATTTAGCTACAAACCATGACATCAGACCAACAAGGCATAGATTTTCATATCACAGCTCCATTTCCCATCTCAGTTTAATCTTCTACCTGGCATTCTCCTGCTGGTCTCTTTCCATTTAAGCTCAAAATTATAAGGTTGAGGTCTATTTGATTGTAGTTTTCTTCTATAATTTGGGTAATGCAATATGTTGCTAAATGTGAATGTTCATAAAGTATTCAGATGTTTTTGAACGTCACAGCCTTATTCTAAAACTGATTAAAATATGTTTTTCCTCATCAGTCAACAAACAATACCCCTTGATGACACAGTAAAAACATTTTTTGCAAATACAATTTAAGAAATGTGGCACATCTGTATTTTGAAAGCTTGTCCTATTCTTCTCTGCCGACCCTCAAGCTCTCTCAGGTTAGTTAGGGAGCGTCGCTGCACATTTTCAGGTCTCTCCAGAGATAGTGGATAGTGTTCAAGTCCCTGACTGGGCCACTCAAGGACATTCCCAGACTTGTTCCGAAGCCACTCCTGCATTGTCTTGACTGAGTGCTTAGGGTCGTTGTCCTGTAGGAAGAGGAACATTCGCGCCAGTGTGAAGTTTTCAACAAGGATACATTTTTTCATTACTGGGTATTGTGTGAAGGTTGATGACGAAAATAACCGATTTAATTGGAATACTTTCTGAATGCACTGTACCTTGCAGGGTATTGCCCAGTCCTTGCTGGCAGTGGTTAACTATCGGTGTGGTTCGCTGCTTTAACAGTCTTCACCTACATCCACGTCTCACAGTGTTCTATTTCAGGATGTTATAGTTCAGGTGTGGCTCCGGTACATATAATTGGTTACAGTCCAGGTTTACAATGTTGGGAACAGTGCCATACAAGCTTGATGCGTGTCTGCACATCACGTTATGGATTGGCCGGGTGTGCGCAAAGTCTTTAATCACCGCAGCTGCATGTTGCACCATTTAACGTATTTACCAGTGCTGCTCTCCCTTGCACTTGTTAGGAATAATGTCCCTCCTACTGTAGTACAAGAACCGTAGCCAACATCATGTAAAGTCAGCATTCCTTCAGTTCTTAGTTGGCCCCATTGGTCTACTTCCAGTGGCATTTTTCACAGGAATTAAACAGAATTCTCCTCATGGCAGGCAATGTGAACAAGGTTCTTCACAGCGTAATTTTTCCCAAATTAAAATAATATGCAATAAAGGCTGAATTAATGGTTTAGTAATGATCCTGGGTAGAAGATTTATGACGTAAGCGTGAAGGACTAGGGGCTCCCCAGTGACCAGGCAGTCTAAGGCACTGCAATGTATCACCACAGTCAGGGTTAGTGTCCTGAACATGGCCTGCCGGGCCATGCCCAGGAGTCCCATAACGGGCTATGTAAAGGGCTCAGCACCGCCCACATGTTGAGGGAGTGATGATCCTGCTGTTGCACTCTATTGACTCTTTGTGGTGGGCGTTTGGCAAAGCCAAATTCCCCACAGCTGCCATACGTCCTGCGGTTATGATGGCCTTGTTTTGTTTTACACCCCTATATCACCAGTCAAAGTAGAACATGTGTGTCTATGCGTGTATATATGGGTGTGTGCTTTTTCGTTACTCAGATACAGAATTAATTGGGATTGGGAAGGCTGACAGGTAGCCTTTTCTTTAAACAAAAATGATTGGTTCGATATCTTTCATTATTTACAACACTGTTTATTTTTTCTTTCAATTGGAAATGGTTTGTGTGTTATTGTGTGTGTGTTTCTATCTTATATACGAGTCTGTCTCACCATGAAATAGATTTCACACGGCTCTACAGATTGGCTGTCAGCCTCTGAGCTGAAAGGGCTAGCAGCATCTGTCATCTCCTGTAATGGCCATGCGACTGTACACATGTGAGCGTGCAGTCGGCCTGTGTGTGATTGTATGTTGCAACATGATTAATTAAGCCAAAATGCATCATGTTTGGTGACATTTCCTGGTTTGTGGTTGTGTGTTGTTGTGCGCATGCATGCTTAATATATTGCGGCAATGATTCCCATAGTTCTAGGGTAGGGGAACAAAATAAAACTGGGAAACTGCCATTATGTGCAAATCTTTCCTCCCAGTAAGAATTGATAATTGTTTCACTGTGAAGTTGGCACCGATTTTAAATGGAACCTATGAACTAACGATAAGCATTTCATCTATGCACCCATGCACAAGGTGCATACGGCGTTAAAACCCAATGCAATTTTGTTGAATAAGAAAGTTTGGCAGACACCAGAAGCAATTGCAATGCTGAAACACCAGGCAAAAATATTCCTTAGAAATGTCTGTAAGTGTATATATGGAGAATGTTTGTGGTGTGGATAGGGTACGGTTTGATAATATGAGAGTACCATTTCAGATTGGAAACTAACAACCTCAATTATGGACATAATGTTCTCCAATGGGGGTATATTGGCCAGGGGACGAGTCCTGAGAAAATGGACCATCAGAGTAAATGCGAGGAAGATGTTTTAGACAAATTTAAAGAAAAATGATGGGCCCTACCCATTTAAGTGGAAATGACATTCCCTTTGTGTGGCAATGGGATTTTTTTTAAAAAGGGAATGAGGACGAATATCTAAGATTTGTCTAAGTCCATAAACAGCTTGAAGCGCTTGTTGGACTGTCTCTCTATGCAGGCAACTGTTATAATAATTGTCTTTTGGCAATCAATTATAGCTTTGCAGACCTTTGGTATTCTAGTTGTCAATTTGAGATAATCTGAAGAGATTTCACCCCATGCTTCCTGAAGCACCTCCCACAAGTTGGGTTGGCTTGATGGGTACTTCTTACGTTTCATACGGTCAAGCTGCTCCCACAAGAGCTCAGTAGGGTTGAGATCCAGTGACTGTGCTGCCCACTCCATTATAGACAGAGTACCAGCTGACTGCTTCTTCCCTAAATAGTTCTTGCATAGTTTGGAGCTGTGCTTTGGGTAATTGTCCTGTTGTAGGAGGAAAGGGGCAGTCAAGTGCTGTCCACAGGGTATGGCAAGAAACCTTGGTAAGTTTAACAAGGATTAATGGTGTCTAGCTAAATATTCAAATTTGGCGTGATGTTAATGCGTGACAAAATGATCTAATGTCAAGACACAATTTTCTGATGAGGTAGTATGTCCCAATTGGTCCCAATACTGGCATACCAGCTTACTATATACAAAACAGTACGTACTTCATCATCTGCGAAGTACGTACTAGTACGTAGTATGTAGTATGCGATTTGAGATTCAGCCAATGCTTTCAATTTCCTCGTAGGTCACATATCGTAGTAGTTAGCTATTCAACTGTTATTGTATGGATGACTATCTATAATCTATGTAAAAAAGTACTGTTAATAAACGTTCTGTTGCCAATGTTTTTTCAGCAGAAATGTAAAGTCCAGGATGGTCTGCTGTTGTCTGTGTGTGGGTCTGACTTGCTGCCAGTTTTGCTCTAGAATACTTTGTTGGTGACTAAAAAAGTTGTTGTGTGGTACGTGCTCCATGAACTGTGTAATGGTTTTGATGTTTCATAATCTACAGACTGCAGACATTATGTTGAATAAGCAAGATACTGTAAGGATTGAAAGACTTCAGTTCACTGAAGCACGTGCCTGTGCTGTACTGGGTTCCCAGTACAATTTATTACATGGAATAGCCTTCATTTAGAACATGATTAGACTGATTAGTTTCAGAAGAAAGAAGGCCAGTTTTTGCCGTACCGCATAAGTGGAGCCGGCCAAGAAAAGGGAATGTCTCTTACTGGGTGAGTGAGTGACAGACGTACAGACGGACCGACCGACGGACCCACCCACCCACCCTTGTTAAATAGCGTAGTGGTTAGAGAAGCAGACTTGGGAACTATAGGTCCAGAGTTCATATCTCCTCGCAGGAAAAGCAAAGAATGAATTATTCTTTATAGACGAAAACTTCGCTGGCTAAAACCGTTAGTATCTACATTATAGTAAGCCTGAAATAAAACAGTTAACGGTTATATTGCGACTGTTTCTGGTGGATTTTCCGAAGTACGCATCCGTGCATGCGTTTTGGGTCAGGAAAGCTTAACATACAGTAGTTACGTTATAGTAAGCCTTAACTGAAACTGTATACGGTTATATTGTGACTGTTTCTGGCATGGAAAAGTTAATCTTCAGTCTCGCTAGAAATTGCTAAATTCTTATGATTAAGTTTTAATCTATTGAGAGCAACAACATTTATTAATTGTTTCTGGTAGATTCCACGATTCCCTTGTCTTTTCACTTGATGAAAAAGTTTGTTATCGTCGCCTTTATTGATAGTTATTGTATAAATGTCATTCACGAATGAAAGAAAAAAATATTGCTCAATTCTTATGACTATTCCAGTAAGTTAGTAGATACCGGTAAAACTTATTACTGGCTTATACTTTATTAAAACGGCCAGTGGCAAACGCCATACATAGACGCTATTTGTAGTGGTGGTAAACTTAGTTAGAAACGTTAGTCATGTGTCAATGTTATTCACGAATGGCCAATTAACTATTAAAATTGTCAGTGGCAAAAGAGGATTTGTTCAGGAGAGAGACAAGAGGCTATACTGAAACCCAGGAAATGTGCAGCTCCGTGGTGTTGTGGTTAATGATGCGCCCTTTCACATGGGTGACCCGGGTTCGAATCTCAAGATGGCAATTCTATTGTGGGCTGGCAGAACTAGGCTGGCCTGGTTTCTTTTTTCTAACAGTTTAATAGTTTTCAGCTGTGCTAACATAATTGCAAAATAGTTTTTAAAGGTCACATAGCCTTTTAAAATTATATATTTGGATTAGCAAATACAAAGTGCCATTGGAACACAGGACTGATGCTGATAATGGGCCTCTGTACACTTATGTAGATGTTCTATCGAAAATCTGCCATTTTCAGCTTTAATAGTCATTTACAACATTATGTCTACACTGTATTTCTGATCAATTTGATGTTATTTTAATGGACAGAAAATGTGCTTTCTAAGTGGCCCCAAACTTTTGAACAGCAGTGTACATTTCAGTCACATTTCAGACCTTTTCTAACATCTTCCCAAAAGACAGCCTGTTGCCATGTGCTGTTTGTTTTTCACTTCGATAATCAGGATTTCACTAAGTTCTATCAAATCGCTATTGTGGGGGTAGAGCAATATAATCAGATTACGCTGCACTCCCACTAGCTTGGCCCTGCTTGAGTGCTTAGAGACAGTCCAACAACTGCTTCAAGGCATTTATGAACTCAGACAAATGTGAGATATTCATTGTTATTCCCCTTTAAAGAGGTGTCCCATTGCCACACAAAGGGGAGTGCCAATTCCACTTAAATGTGTAGTGACTATCTTTTCTTCTCTCAATTTCTCCCTCTAAAACCTTTTCCTCACATTTACTCCTTTTTCTCTGGACTCCCCTTGCCAATATACTCCCACTGGGGAACATTATTTCCATTATTGAGGTTGTCATTTTCAAATCTGAAATTTACCAAAGGAGGATACTGGCTCATCACATTACAAAGCCCAGACCTTAGCTCCTCTGACATTTCAAACAGGAAGTATCAATATTTCCCAAAGCACATTGCAAACATGGCGTGACAGGGCGAGGGGTATGGATAATAATGATAAGATGTTTGGTGGTTTTAAGAAGGCTTTGGGGTGTGCTTGTTATACATTAGACAACACATGCATACAAATGTGAGAGGAAATTGGTATATAACCATACTTTGACTGGTCATTTGACTTGTTTGTTTCCCCTTTCGGACATTTTCTGGGAATCTGATTCATTAATGTTTTGGTACGTATTTGCAAAAAGAGATGTTGCATCCACTCAACAGCTAATCAGGCACACCATCCTGTTCAGGAGAATGTATTGTACCTACCAACAATTAATCACACTGGCATTGAAGCGTTCAGTTACGGGCAAAAATGTGTGACCTAGGCAGCTTTGGTAGGTACAATACATTCCTCAGAAACAGCCACCCGTCTGGGCTTTTCGTCCACAACAATGTCCAGGGTTTATTTATTGGTCGGAAGGTAAGTCACCTTTCTCTCCATGTCCTCCCTCGTTCACTCACTTATTCTACCACCTTGCTCATCCCCCATCTGTCTCTTCTCCCTCCTTTGTACCGTCTCTCTCTCTTCCATCTCTCTTCCTTCACACCCTTTTTGCCCCCCCATCATCGTCTCCCTGTCTCTCCAGCGTCTCCTTCACGTTCCCCTTCTCTCTCTTTTCTCACCCTCACTTTCTTTCCCTCCTACTTTACCTCGCCTCCCCATTTCTCTGATCTCTGTCCCTCCCTATTCATTATTTTCTCTCCCGATCCTTCATCTCCCTATCCTTCGTCTTCCTCTACCCATCCCTCCTCTTTCTCTTCTTCTCTACAGATTAGGTATTGACAAATAGCAGCGAAAAACCGTGGTTACAGTCATAACTTTAACCGATGTGGGAAGAAATTGTCCAGAACATAATTTCAAACTAAATAATAACTAAAAAATGCATCATTGCATCACTCATTCACTTTTTGCGCCCAACATCAATTCAAGTGCTAATGCAAGAGAATCAATGCTTTTTGATGACAGGGTAAATTAAACAAATAGGCCTGTAATCTTTGGGCACCCACTCAAAGAGAAAAATGCACCAGCAACAAATAATGTGATCAGCAACAACAACCCCACTGCATACCAAAGGCTGCCTAACACCATTTAAATCAATAGACCTGACAGCCAAGGACCATCAAAGTATGACCCATCAAAATACCTGCTCACTCCTTGTGGGCAGACATGGGAAGTTACAGATTACTTGTAATATTTTTTATAAACTTTAATTGAAATCCGTTACATTACCAGCAAAACAATTATAATTATAAAACTGATCTGGTTTCTGACAAAACATATTGTCTGTACTTCAAAACCAAAAGCTAGGTTTAGGGTTTTTAGTGCTGGATTGACTGACCTAAGATCAGCATTGGCACACAAAGGCAGGAACACACATACAGATTCAACACCAGAAATCACTTCATTCATTTTTCGCTTGTTTTGCTGATGTTTATATTAGCCTATTGCATAAAATACAGTTTAGCGATCTACTATGATGCATCTTTGCCAGAATTACAATAGACTAAAACGAGGTTTACTTGATCATTTTTACATTTCAGATAGGACTTAATAGTTGTATGTCTAAAATTGGATGTAATATTGCATTGCGCACAATATGATTGGCTGAAGATTCAACATACACTATATGTAGGGTTGTTGCTAACATGGGGAAAGGGAAATATGATTCACGGGGCCCATGGCTTGGCAGGGCCCTCTGATAGTAATGTTGTCCATTAGTGAGGGGCCCAGGCATATATCTTTTCAGGTGGCCCAGGATTTCTGGTAACGATCCGGACCATATGACCAAAAGTATGTGGACAACCAACCATCACACCTGTATGAACTTGTTGGACATTCCATTCCAAAACCATGGGCATTAATATGAAGCTGCCCCCCCACCCCTTTGAAGGTATAACAGCCACCACTCATCTGGGAAGTGTGATGGCAATTTCATCGATCAGATCTCTTAAAGGAGGAGGTACAGAGCCAAAATTCTCTTGCACAATTAACAGTTTATTTGCAAATAGAGAGACGCTTCAAACGCTTACAAACATAATCATCCGAGGAGTCTCTAACTTAATACGTGAACATTTAGAGAGGAAAAAAGGGTGTGGTAAGATGCTGCCCATCTGTCTTGTCAATATAACACATTCCCTTTGTTCTGTCAATACCTAGGCTTCAAACAAGGGGCAAGCTGTCCTTCCCCACATGGGTAACTTCTTGTTACCATCTACCAATACCAGTCAATGATGCCCCCTTGGCAAATACCAGATCCCCCTCTCCTACATTCCTTTTCTCATCCAAACATGGGGATGAGAAACCTTTAACTAGTAACCCATTTATATATGTATAGGACCAAGTATATATCAGTTCAAGAATTTCCACAACAGAAGGCTTTCCACAAGGTTTTGGAGTGTCTCTCTGGGAATTTGTGCCCATTCAGACAAAAGAGCATTTGTAAGGTCTGGCACTGATTTCGGATGAAAAGGCCTGGCTCGCAATCACCATTCCAATTAATCCCAAAGGTGTTCAGTGAGGTTGAGGTCTGGGCTCTGTGCAGGCCACTCGAGTTCCTCCACACCAAACTCGTCAGGAGGTAGTGTTCTCCTGGCATCTGCCACACCCATATTAGTCCTTCAGACTACCAGATACTGAAGCGTTTACTACTCCAGCCGACGCTTGGCATTGTGCATGTTGAGCCATGGTAACTTATTTTATGAAGCTCCCGACACACAGTTCCTGTGCTGATGTTGCTTCCAGAGGCAGTTTGGAACTCTGTGGTTAGTGATTCTAGAGATGATATCCCATGACAGCGCCAAGTTTAAAGTCACTGAGCTCTTTAGTACAACCCATTTTACTGCCAATGTTTGTCTATGGAGATTTCATGACTACAGGTATGTGCTGGATTTAATACACCTGTGTGCAATGGGTGTGGCTGAAACACCTGAACACAATAATTAGTAGGGGTGTCCACATAATTTTGGCCATATAGTGTATTACAGGGACGTTATGTTATCTACGAGGAAAAGTGTATGCACCAGCCACTATGTCCAGTGATAGCCCGGAATACATTTGTTTTATCCAATCTCTGGACTGAAGAGAAGCAAAATTATATCCCTAGTCGATACTGTCTGCTTACATGGTTGACTTTAAAAGTGCATCTCCGATTGGCCTGTTCCAGTCTTAAGTCCACAAAGCTTCCTTCATCCATGCTGCAAAATATACTCTGGTAAAAATTACCATCCTACCAATGCAGTGCTGGATTTTGTCATTTATAGGCTTGCTGCAAATAGTCACCATTGTATTTTGCGTTGTTACCAATGGCCAATACAACACTCATCAGTGTGAACTCGTCAGTGTGAACTCATCAGTGTAAACTCTAACTGGCCACTGCTGGACACGCAACTCCAAACTCACTGGTATCAGTCCCTCATAGGTAAATCTCCTTAGCTCTCTCCTCAATATATCTGTGCATCAAAAGCTTACTCTGGTCATTCCTAAACTCTATAGTTCCTTTAGCAGTAATTTTTTTTCTATTAACTGCAGCCAATAACCGGAATGAACTGGAGAAGACTCTAAAACTTCACACTCATCATACTTAAAAAATATATAATTCTGACCTGCGATCTGAAAACTGTACCTGCTAAGCTTCTCATTACATCACTTCATATGGTGAACTCCTACAAATGTACAAGTCGTTACTATAAATGAGAATTGCTCAATAAAAAAATGAATGGAAATTCACCAGCCACCCAGCGCTGTAGCTTGTGAAATTAGAGTGGTTTAACCACTCAGTTTTGGGGTCCACAGGGCAGAACTGTTACAGTGCTTGGGTGATACAGGGATTTTTTGTACAGGGATTTAAATCACACAGCTGCTCTCTGAGTTATTTGTGCCTTACTGGTTGTGGTTATTAATGGCTGTTCACAAATGGCTAAATGTGGCATAAACCCATTAATGGTTAAATTGAAGATAAGCTTTAGACATCGGACAGTCTGTGAGAACTCTATACTTCCTGCAGTTCGGGGTTCCAGCCCGGACAGATTATACTAGCCTACCTTGTGTCAAAAACGACCACTATTGGGGATTTTACTGATATCTAATTGTGCTAGTTGATTTATATTTAATCCCTTTTAGACACAACAAGGTCTGATGTCAAATTTAAATAGCTGAAGTGATTGAGATATGAAATGTAATATAAAAAACCCACAACAGGCATATAGTATTTGTAATGTACATCAATAATTTTCCACATCCAAACAACCCATTTTTGTAGTGCTCAAGGAATGCCATTTATAAAAAATGTTTTGAAGCAATGTGTCCTCTATGATGAGAAAAACTAATAACTGAGTAGGCAAATATTCTATATTATGTTAATGTTTTTGGCGTTAATGATGCTTAAAAGATGAATCAGGATCTGATCAGAATTACCTCAGATCAGAAGTGAACAAAGGGTGGAATCTACTTCACTAAAAAGTAAAAAACGCTTGTTTGTAATAGCACTGAATACATTTGAGAACTTGTTTAAAGTGAATTCATATTCTGGTATAGCTGAAATATAGTCAAGGTCACTGCTTGCTGAAGCACGGCATAGCCCAAGGAATCTCAATAGGAAATGACACTAATATCCAAAGAAATAATTTCACATGCAGCTTAATTATGTCCTTGGGGTCATTATAAAATTACCACATATGATCGTTTACATCCTGTCAACTTAAATGTATCCGACATGTTTGCCACAAAAAATAATGCTCTGCATATAGGACATTGAACAGTCAGTCATGTGGAGAGTACAGTAATGTGGAGACTACAGTCATGTGGGGTCTGTTCTGGTTACTGTCCTGCGGCTGCTTGTTTTTCAACTCAGGTCATCATATTATCAAGGTTTGGAATTACAGTCTGTATTGTGGGTTGGATTTGAAGGACCAATAGAAAATACCACCGGTCTCTTGGGCAAATGTTTGTCAGAAATGATATAGGTGGGGAGGTTCAAGTTCTTTGTGAGTCACGATTGTAACATTGAGGGATGTTTTGCAAATATAAATTGTGGAATTATAATGTACTAGGAAGGATGGAAGGGTCTGTGGGCATTGGAGGGTTGCAATGCAAATTAGGTTGATACACTAGGATATCTAACAGAATCATTATTTAAAAATTATGTAAAAACTTTTCCTTTGTATATCCTAGTGGTCCTGATTGTGGTAGTACTCAAATTCCTCTGGGTTGGGGTGGGTGGGAGATCTCTCAGGCAGAGATATGCTTCCATATCCAATGGAGTTAGCAATGTCCTTATCACATAAGGAATTGTCCACATCAAGATGTTTAAATGAGATATGAAAGGTTAGAATGTATGCATTTTCTTATAATTCATTTATTTGAATTTGTTATTTTATGGCATCCTCTATTCGGGATTGGAGTAGGTGTGGTACAGTAACTTCCAGAGATGACTGTGGGTCTTAGTCTTTGATCCTGCCCTGGGAATATTCCCTTGGACAGCCTTTGGGCAGCCTTTAAAATAGCAGGAGTGTCTTTTGTTGGGTTGTGGCTCTGTTGTGTTGTTTTGTTTGGTGTAGCTGTATTGTGTTGTAGTCTTTTTTATTGTAGCATGCGGGTCCTGTCTGTAAATATCTAGTGGTTCAGCATGCAGGATCCTGTCTGTAAATATCTGGGAGGTCAGCATGCATGGTCCTGTCTGTAAATATCTGGGGGGGTCAGCATGCAGGGTCCTGTCTGTAAATATCTGGGGGGGTCAGCATGCAGGGTCCTGTCTGTAAATATCTGGGGGGTCAGCATGCATGGTCCTGTCTGTAAATATCTGGGGGGGTCAGCATGCAGGGTCCTGTCTGTAAATATCTGGGGGGTCAGTATGCAGGGTCCTGTCTGTAAATATCTGGGGGGGTCAGCATGCAGGGTCCTGTCTGTAAATATCTGGGGGGTCAGCATGCATGGTCCTGTCTGTAAATATCTGGGGGGGTCAGCATGCAGGGTCCTGTCTGTAAATATCTGGGGGGTCAGCATGCATGGTCCTGTCTGTAAATATCTGGGGGGGTCAGCATGCAGGGTCCTGTCTGTAAATATCTGGGGGGTCAGCATGCAGGGTCCTGTCTGTAAATATCTGGGGGGTCAGCAGGCAGGGTCCTGTCTGTCAATATCTGGGGGGTCAGCATGCAGGGTCCTGTCTGTAAATATCTGGGGGGTCAGCAGGCAGGGTCCTTTCTGTCAATATCTAGGAGGCCAGCATGCAGGGTCCAGTGTGCATTTACACTCACCTAAAGGATTATTAGGAACACCTGTTCAATTTCTCATTAATGCAATTATCTAATCAACCAATCACATGGCAGTTGCTTCAATGCATTTAGGGGTGTGGTCCTGGTCAAGACAATCTCCTGAACTCCAAACTGAATGTCAGAATGGGAAAGAAAGGTATTTTAAGCAATATTGAGCTTGGCATGGTTGTTGGTGCCAGACGGGCCGGTCTGAGTATTTCACAATCTGCTCAGTTACTGGGATTTTCACGCACAACCATTTCTAGGGTTTACAAAGAATGGTGTGAAAAGGGAAAAACATCCAGTATGCGGCAGTCCTGTGGGCGAAAATGCCTTGTTGATGCTAGAGGTCAGAGGAGAATGGGCCGACTGATTCAAGCTGATAGAAGAGCAACTTTGACTGAAATAACCACTTGTTACAACCGAGGTATGCAACAAAGCATTTGTGAAGCCACAACACGCACAACCTTGAGGCGGATGGGCTACAACAGCAGAAGACCCCACCGGGTACCACTCATCTCCACTATAAATAGGAAAAAGATGCTACAATTTGCACGAGCTCACCAAAATTGGACAGTTGAAGACTGGAAGAATGTTGCCTGGTCTGATGAGTCTCGATTTCTGTTGAGACATTCAGATGGTAGAGTCAGAATTTGGTGTAAACAGAATGAGAACATGTATCCATCATGCCTTGTTACCACTGTGCAGGCTGCTGGTGGTGGTGTAATGGTGTGGGGGATGTTTTCTTGGCACACTTTAGGCCCCTTAGTGCCAGTTGGGCATGGTTTAAATGCCACGGCCTACCTGAGCATTGTTTCTGACCATGTCCATCCCTTTATAACCACCATGTACCCATTCTCTGATGGCTACTTCCAGCAGGATAATGCACCATGTCACAAAGCTTGAATCATTTCAAATTGGTTTCTTGAACATGACAATGAGTTCACTGTACTGAAATGGCCCCCACAGTCACCAGATCTCAACCCAATAGAGCATCTTTGGGATGTGGTGGAACGGGAGCTTCGTGCCCTGGATGTGCATCCCACAAATCTCCATCAACTGCAAGATGCTATCCTATCAATATGGGCCAGAATTTCTAAAGAATGCTTTCAGCACCTTGTTGAATCAGTGCCACGTAGAATTAAGGCACTTCTGAAGTCGAAAGGGGGTCAAACACAGTATTAGTATGGTGTTCCTAATAATCCTTTAGGTGAGTGTATCTAGAGTACCCAAATCTTAATTTTAAGCCCCCCATTTAAAAATGCCCCTTGGACCTTTCCTCATTGTATTGATCATAACACCATCTCTGCTACATCTCTGCTACATCTCTGCTACATCTCTGCTACATCTCTGCAGCTTCTGTAGTTTGTTTTCAATTGTATGAATAAGAAGAAACACTGTGATACATTCAAATCGACCTTTCTAAGATTAAAAATTAATATAAGGATATAACAACATTTTGTGATGGTTTTTAATGAGGTTTTCTGGAAATAGCTAAGGGTGTCTAAAGATGTATTCTGAGTTGGAGCCACTGGTCTGGTTATTTTCCCTATTTACATTAAAAAAGTTACATGCTACATGAAAAAAGTAAACAATGTACAGTTTTAGATGATGAACTATTGTACTTGTACATAGGGGAGAATAAGTAAGTGCTTCTGTACTTAGACCTCTGCATGAAAAATAAGCTAATTACTCTATGTACAGTAATACACACAGTAATAATACACCTCCTTATAGTTGAGTAATGATGTCATAGGTTTTGGTTCCGATTCTGGTAAAGTGGTGGTCTTGGGTTCTTGCTAATTGTGCCTTTGTCAAAGTGCCCAATGTGGCCCCTGTAAAGTGTCTTGGGTTCTTGCTAATTGTGCCTTTGTCAAAGTGCCCAATGTGGCCCCTGTAAAGTGTTCACTTGTTTTCTCTCAGCTCAACTATTCTGCCAAATGTTGGCATGAGCTGAACATCACTTTTGCATTTCTAAGTTTTCTTTCCATCATTAATTCAACACCAGTGAAAATGGAAAGTGTAGCACACACACAAGCTCACGCACACACGCGCACACAAACGCACATACACGACATGCACACAAACTGTATTTTCTTGCTGTCTCCCATTCTCCCATTGGTTTGTCACGCTAGATGCACTCATCTCCAAAATAATGATTGCAACGGTGAGAAGGGCCTAATCATTTGTGAGCAGTGTAATCCCCTTTGGAGCATTTAGTAATTTTGTCTCATCTCAATGTCTAAACACTATCTGATGTAGGATGCGTCTCTGTGAATACACTTTAACATTCATGAACCCATTAAGACATTGCTCTATGTAATTTTGTGATGAACAGACAGGATAGCCTGATGTAAGAGAGCAGTTGAAGTGGGAACATATGTCAGCCAGGTACCAATTTCAATGGTTTATGAGTAGTTTCTAAAATAAACTTGCTTTAGTAGCAGGCTTTCCTGCTGCTAAATATTTAGCTTCTCATGACAGTAACATTTTATAGTTTTCTACTGTAGGGTCAAGCTTCTGGGACGTGTCATATAGGTTATTACAGTACACTCCACATAGCCTTTAAATGTACAAATTACAAGGAAAATCATAGTATTTTTGGAGAACCGTTTATATAAGGTCTGAAATTGGAATATATGCAGAATAGCATTTCCCATCACCCTAAGTACCCCCCTCTGGGCCTCTATTCTTTATTCAAGTCATACAGAAGGACAAAAGCAGAAAATTGTACTACTGAGAAACTACCTGCAACACGCCCAGACTGGCTAATATCCACCTAGGAATTTGAATGAAAGTTAAAAAAGGACAAAGTGAGGAGACTTGGGGATTCTTCTCAGCTTCATTTGTTCAGTTTTGTGGATCATGGACCTCTCCTTATTAGCAGCATGGACAAAACGTTTTCTGTCTATTGAAGGAGGAAGAAAACTGTGTTTGGTGTAGGGAGACGGGATAGAAACATTGGTCCTGGATTAGTGCCCATCTGCTTCAGGGTAAGAGGTTCAGTGAGTCTTCTGGAACACACTCAGATCTTTCTCTCCTTCCCTTCCTCATTCCCATCCTCATTCCCTTCCTTGTTCCTTTCCTCCCTGCACCTGTCTGCATCAGTTCTAGGTGACATTCAACACTAGCATATCCTGCAGAATCTCGTGGAGATTTCTCTGGGGGAGTCATACAAAATCTTCCCCTCTGACGAAAGTGCTAAGTAAAATAATATATGGGTCTCTTTCACTAATTTAGTTTGGGCCATGGCAACATTGCAATGAGGTTAGCAAGGCAAACACCTTTTATATTAGCCTTTGCCGTTCCAGAAGCGCTTGGAACAAAATTATTTTTAGAGAGCAGCATTTTATTAACAGTCTTGTCTGAGAAAATGCAAATGGCCTTAATAAACTTTTTTCTCTCTTCTCCTTTGGTCCAGTCTGTTGCGTGTTAATAAATTATTTTTAGTACACATTCCTTATTGTTCATTTTCATTTTGTTCAGCTGTGATGTCGGTTAGGCGAGAAATAGGTTTTAGGTTAAAATAATTTACAGTAAACAGTAGAATACGAACACAGTATTGATGCTGTATGATATAAAACTGAACAGATTTGGGTGAGTTAGATGTTGTGGTAAGCCTTCTCCCTAAGCATCCAAGCCATGCCATTATGCTTTTCCACACACTGCTTGTCTAACCAGGAAGTGAGGTGGTCAGAGGTGTCACTACAAGTAACAGATGGGTGTAGTGGATCTGGTAAACTAAACAAGCAAAACTTGGTCCAAAACTGGATCTGTTACGGTATTACGTGATTCAACTGTTGCAAAAAGGGTCAGAGTTTTCCTAATGAAGTCACATGGTTAAATATGCATAAATCCTGGCCGTAGGGAGGATGAAAACTCAAACAAATCTATCAAATTGCAGCAACCTTGTTTGGAACTTGTGTACAGAGCTTCATTATAATATGAAATTGCTATCTGGTATATATGCATTTATGTGCCGGACTACATATAAGTTAATGGTCATTGGTCAGTATGTTCAGATGCCATGTGGTCTGACATCCTAGTCAGGCAACTATTATGTTAGGAGACCTTCATCCATACATCTCAGGTTTTGTGCAAATCTTACATTTGGTGGGAGAGAAGTTTTCATTAAAATATTGTTACTCTAGGGAAGGGACGTGTGTTTAAATAGTTTGTGGCACCACCATGAGGCTTGTTGACATGGCATTGTATGGCCTTTTTACCAACATGCCATCTTGCACCTTATGAGCCGTGCCATCTCATGGGCGTGTGCATTTTATTGTGGCCGTAGGGAATAATAACAACCAGTGGAAGAAAATACTATTTGATTTTACAATTTTGCTGTTGAACCCATAATTGTTCATTTTCATTTGTCATACATTTATGTAAAATTAATTACATTTCTCTCTGAGTTGCATCCTGTTCTCCATCTGTTCTTCCATGCTGTTTTAGCATGTCCCTACCTGCCCTTATAAAACTGCTTATTCAATAGCCATAAGGCACTGCCAAGACAAATATCCCAGCAGGTCATCAATCAAAGTAACAGACCATCAAATCCTTCCAGAAGCAATTCTGCTAAATAAAATAAAAAGGTAACAATGATATATACAATACATTTTAAAATCTGTTTTTATTTAATTATTTGAACAGCAGCTCTGTTGCGTTTTAGCACATTCTCATACATTGGGTGTGCTTTCAAATTAGTGTATTTCTGGCCAGTCACATCCCAAAGCCACATAGGTTACATGCATCCATAAATATTTTCACTCCATGTGGAGTGAAAATAACATCCATCCATCCATCCATCTTCTTCCGCTTATCCGGGGCCGGGTCGCGGGGGCAGCAGTCTAAGCAGGGATGCCCAGACCTCCCTCTCCCCAGACACTTCCTCTAGCTCTTCCGGGGGGACACCGAGGCGTTCCCAGGCCAGCCGGGAGACATAGTCCCTCCAGCGTGTCCTAGGTCTTCCCCGGGGTCTCTTCCCGGTGGGACGGGACCGGAACACCTTCCCAGGAAGGCGTTCCGGAGGCATCCGAAACAGATGCCCAAGCCACCTCAGCTGACCCCTCTCGATGTGGAGGAGCAGCGGCTCTACTTTGAGCTCCTCCCGGGTGACCGAGCTTCTCACCCTATCTCTAAGGGATCGCCCAGCCACCCTGCGGAGAAAGCTCATTTCGGCCGCCTGTATCCGGGATCTTGTCCTTTCGGTCATGACCCAAAGCTCATGACCATAGGTGAGAGTAGGAACGTAGATTGACTGGTAAATCGAGAGCTTCGCCTTGCGGCTCAGCTCTTTCTTCACCACGACAGACCGATACATCGACTGCATTACTGCAGAAGCTGCACCGATCCGTCTGTCAATCTCCCGTTCCATCCTTCCCTCACTCGTGAACAAGACCCCTAGATACTTAAACTCCTCCACTTGAGGCAGGCATTCTCCACCAACCTGAAGTGGGCAAGCCACCCTTTTCCGACTGAGGACCATGGCCTCGGATTTGGAGGTGCTGATTCTCATCCCCACCGCTTCACACTCGGCTGCAAACCGTCCCAGTGCATGCTGAAGGTCCTGGTTAGAAGGGGCCAACACGACAACATCATCCGCAAAGAGCAGAGATGAAATTGTGTGGTCCCCAAACCTGACACCCCCCGGCCCCTGGCTGCGCCTAGAAATTCTGTCCATAAAAATTACGAACAGAACCGGCGACAAAGGGCAGCCCTGCCGGAGTCCAACATGCACTGGGAACAAGTCTGACTTACTGCCGGCAATGCGGACCAAGCTCCTGCTTCGGTCGTACAGGGACCTGACAGCCCTTAGCAAAGGACCCAGGACCCCATATTCCCGAAGCACCCTCCACAAGATGCCGCGAGGGACACAGTCGAATGCCTTCTCCAAATCCACAAAACACATGTGGATTGGTTGGGCAAACTCCCATGAACCCTCCAACACCCCGTAGAGGGTATAGAGCTGGTCCAGTGTTCCACGGCCCGGACGAAAACCACACTGTTCCTCCTGAATCCGAGGTTCTACTATCGGCCGTATTCTCCTCTCCAGAACCCTGGCATAGACTTTCCCGGGGAGGCTGAGAAGTGTGATCCCCCTATAGTTGGAACACACCCTCCGGTCCCCCTTCTTAAAAAGAGGGACCACCACCCCGGTCTGCCATCCCAGAGGCACTGTCCCCGACCGCCACGCGATGTTGCACAGGCGTGTCAACCAAGACAGCCCCACAACATCCAGAGACTTGAGGTACTCAGGGCGGATCTCATCCACCCCCGGTGCCTTGCCACCGAGGAGTTTCTTGACCACCTCTGTGACTTCAGCCCGGGTGATGGACGAGTCCACCTCTGAGCCCTCATCCTCTGCTTCCTCAATGGAAGACGTGACAGCGGGATTGAGGAGATCCTCGAAGTACTCCTTCCACCGCCCGACGACATCCTCAGTTGAGGTCAACAGCTGCCCACCTCTACTGTAAACAGCGTTGGTAGGGCACTGTTTCCCTCTCCTGAGTCGCCGGATGGTTTGCCAGAATCTCTTCGAGGCCAGCCGATAGTCCTTCTCCATGGACTCACCGAACTCCTCCCAGGCCCGAGTTTTTGCCGCCGCAACCACCCGGGCTGCAGCCCGCTTGGCCTGCCGGTACCCGTCAGCTGCCTCAGGAGTCCCACAAGCCAACCAGGCCTGATAGGACTCCTTCTTCAGCTTGACGGCATCCCTTACTTCCGGTGTCCACCACCGGGTTCGGGGATTGCCGCCTCGACAGGCACCGGAGACCTTACGGCCACAGCTCCGAGCGGCCGCTTCGACAATGGCGGTGGAGAACATGGTCCACTCTGACTCAATATCTCCAGCCTCCCTCGGGATCCAGTCGAAGCTCTGCCGGAGGTGGGAGTTAAAGATCTCTCTGGCAGGAGACTCGGCCAGACGTTCCCAGCAGACCCTTACAGTACGCTTGGGCCTGCCGAGTCTGTCCAGCTTCCTCCCCCGCCATCGGATCCAACTCACCACCAGGTGGTGATCAGTTGACAGCTCCGCCCCTCTCTTCACCCGAGTGTCCAAGACATACGGCCGCAGGTCAGATGAGACGACAACAAAGTCGATCATCGACCTGCGGCCTAGGGTGTCCTGGTGCCACGTGCACTGATGGACACCCTTATGCATGAACATGGTGTTCGTTATGGACAAACTGTGACTATCACAGAAGTCCAATAACTGAACACCACTCGGGTTCAGATCAGGGGGGCCGTTCCTCCCAATCACGCCCCTCCAGGTGTCACTGTCGTTGCCCACGTGGGCGTTGAAGTCCCCCAGTAGAACGATAGAGTCCCCAGTCGGAGCACTTTCCAGCACCCCCCCCAGAGACTCCAAGAAGGTCGGGTACTCTGCACTGCCGTTCGGCCCATAGGCACAAACAACAGTGAGAGACCTATCCCCGACCCGTAGGCGCAGGGAAACGACCCTCTCGTTCACCGGGGTAAACTCCAACACATGGCGGCAGAGCTGGGGAGCTATAAGCAAACCCACACCAGCCCGCCGCCTCTCACCATGGGCAACTCCAGAGTGGTGAAGAGTCCATCCTCTCTCAAGGAGTGTGGTTCCAGAGCCCAAGCCGTGCGTAGAGGTGATCCCGACTACCTCTAATCGGAACCTCTCAACCTCACGCACTAACTCAGGCTCCTTCCCCGCCAGCGAGGTGACATTCCACGTCCCTAGAGCTAGTTTCCGTGTCCAGAGATCGGGTTGTCTAGGCCCCTGCCTTCGACTGCCGCCCGATCCACTTCGCACCGGCCCCTTATGGTCCCTCCCGTGGGTGGTGAGCCATCAACAATGTTTCCTTTTCACAGTATCTCAGCTGCTGACATTTGTCCCATTTGATAATTCCATTGATACTGAGATTGTAGAAAATGTTCATATTTGGGACAATATTTACACACCGACACAATCAAACGGCCTATTAAGAGTTTCTTTATGTTATCGTTTCTGCACGTTATATTCATCAGTGCGTCTGGATTGGACTCTTAGGACCAATAGAATGCTTCAGAATGAGCAAACTATGCTCACCCACAGACGCAGAGGATGCAAAACAATGTTTCTAGTAGCATTAGTGGTCAGAGAAACGATAACGAGGGGAGCAGCATTCACAATCATATACCCTCATTTTCCAATCAATACTACGGTAATTTACTGTATATTCATTATTATTACTAAACAGAGCCGTGCTGGTGAGTGGTAACATCCCAAGGAATTCCATCCCTTAAACTAAACATACGCTCTAAAGAACTTTCTCAGAAAACAATCGTTAATAAACAAACGTTAATAACCAATTTATGTTTTTGTTTTTTTAATTTAACCTTTATTTATCCAGGAAGGACTCACTGAGATTACAAATCAGTTTTTAAGGAGTGTCCTGGCCAAGACTGGCATCACAAACAAAAATGTCTATAAAACACACAACAGCGCCACATCCAGCGGCAATACAAAATAAATACAGCAACAATTTAAAAAGATGCACAATTTTAAAAGCAAAAAAAAAGTGTTGTAATCTTTTGTAAAAGGTCAAGGGTGATGGCCATCATTTCAGGTTGGCAAAGTGGATTTTTTTTTTACTGGCGTGGGGCTTTAAATGATCAGGAAAAATGTAATTACTGTATACTATACAGCTCCAGAAAAACTGAAGAGACCACTGCACCTTTTTCTTTCCTTTACCAAAAAGTCAAAAAGGAAGGTTTTGAGTGAGGAACAGAAGTGTTAAAATTAAAAGACCACTGCAAATTGAATGCTTCTGTTCCTCACTCAAAACTTTCCTTTTCATCTTTTTTGGAAAGGAAAGAAAAAGGTGCAGTGGTCTCTTCAGTTTTTCCATAGCTGTATATCCTGCTCACCCACATCTTACATTGATCTCCCATGGGAAATGTGACCAATATTATTGAAACAAATTGATTACATATGGATCGACTCTTTTTAACACACAACATTTAACGGCATTCAATACCCAACTGTAATTATTTTTCTACTGTGGCTATGGTTTAAAAGTGGCTATGTAGTAGATTTATAGTTTTGCTCTAAAAGTTATTTGTCTCTCTGAAATATAAGTGCCTTCCCTTCAATATATTTCAAACCGAATCATGTCTGGCTTTTTATGTCATGCACAGTAGGCTATAATATGAATGAATAGCTCTCTCACACTGTGTCCATACATGTCATGTTTTGGAACGAAGTCCTTTAGTGTTGAGTTGGTGTTCTATTTCTTTCTTATTCTCTCTAGTTGTGTGATTAGCATTTTTAACACAACCTTGTCAGTCTCTCGTGCTTCCTTTCCCACTCTCTCTCTCTCTCTCTCTCTCTCTCTCTCTCTCTCTCTCTCTCTCTGTCCCTACAATATCCCTGTCTAACCACCTCTTCCTCCCTCCCTCTTTCTCCCTTTCTCTGTTCAGGTTGACAGGACAGAGGTGATCCGTAGCTCCATAAGCCCTACCTTTTCCAAAGTCTTCACGCTGGACTTCTACTTTGAAGAGGTGCAGCGGCTACGCTATGAGCTCTATGACATCAGCAGCAGCCATAACGGCATCAAGGAGGCTGACTTCCTTGGGGCTATGGAGTGCACCCTGGGACAGGTGGGGCCACCATCCATGGCGTCCTACGCATGGCTTTTTACTGACACTGAAAGGAACGTGAATGTGCAAAGATGGACCTCCTTGAGGGTTGCGTGGCATTTCGCTTCTCACAGAGACCTGGTTAAACTGTTTATGCGTCAGTATTGTCAAAATCTTTAAATGTTTGCTTGTAGATAAATGAATAGTGTCTACAGGCTCACACACTATCCCCCAATCCTGCACACTAGGGGTACATATTTCTTTTAATACATATTTATCATACATACTTATCGCACATATATCATAAATATTTATTTTAAGGCCTGAGGGCCCATTTACAGTACAGGGCCTGGGAGTTGGGAAACCCTGTGTTAGACTATTGTGTAAGTCAGAGCTAAATTTAGACCAGCTTGTTGAAAGCAGGTAGCAGTTCGCCTCTATAGTCCATTCAGTCAGACAGTGTCTTTACTCAAGTCTGACACGTCCTCCGTTTCCACTCACAGTGGAGGTCTCTTTCTGAGTATCATTTGCATAGTCACTCGCCTCTGAAATTTTATGCCATGTGCAAATAGCGATAAGGCCAGCAATTAAACAATCTCAGATGATCATTAAAAGCGTTTCGCTACATGCATGTGTCGGCTGAAACCGTTGATGCGTGGCCAGCGGAACTGAAATGTTTCAGCCTGCTGAGCCTCTTATCGTGTGGTAATGCCAAGAGCAGACAATTCTTCCCAACTAACCCTGCCAGATGGTCGATAGGCGCCGCGATCTCCATCTATATGGAAGGAGTCCACTAGAAGCCCATTTAATGTGCTGTGAATTCCAATATTTGTTTGAGTTTGATCCAAGTTTCAAAGTATAATTTTCTCTCTCCCTCTTCCCTTTAACTTTTGGGAGCTCTTTGCATCGATGAGCTGTTGATTTTGTTGAAGTTTTCAGTTGTGTCTACAAGGAGACTGTGGTAGTGGGGTGTAGGCTGCATATCAATTCAAATGAGCGGCGTAAAACAGCAAAACCATTTGGCTTGTTTTTTTTCCCCCGGCAGTTTTACATTTTAAACTTCACACTATTTTCAAAATGATGCACCAGCACAATTTTGCCATTTAGACATTCCAGCAGGGCCTTATTGTTGAACCTTCATAAACAAAGTTATTGCATAGTGCAATAACCGCATTCTTTCCAGCATGTGTTTACTTCAAAACATCTCCAAACCCACCAGACTACCAAAAAATAATAATAATACTCTTACTTCAGACATTTGTGCTGAAAGAGAAACCCTCCACGATTCTCCTGAGTTGCTGTAGTGTTGACGTACGGCATCAAGGCAGTGGAGTCTCACGTCTTATCTCTCTCCAAGCAGATTGTGTCCCAGAGAAAACTCTCCAGACCGCTGCTCAAACAGGGCAACACAGTGGGCAAGTCCTTCATCATGGTAAGGCCCTCTGTCACTCTGCGGTCTCTCTTTCTGATCCTTCTTTCCTTCCCTCTGTACTCGTGTAGACATTCCTTCTCTACCTTCTTCGTAAGTATTCCTCCCTCTCACTTTCTCTCTCTCTCTCCCTCTCAAAATGCCTTCAGTGACCAACCAGTTCACCATTTCATCCATCATTTTTTGCTTTCTTCCTTTGAAAAGGCATTGCCAGAATCATGCTGACTTAACACAGGATGAACATGCATATATGTCATATGTTCCCGGTAAAATAACATGGTGTGTTACGTACTGGCAGGTCACCGCTGAAGAGCTGACAGGAAATGATGACTACGTGGAACTCTCTTTCAGTGCCAGGAAACTTGATGACAAGGTAAAGGCATGGCGGTATATAAAATGTGTACGTATGAACGATGATGTATCATGAATGCGTTACAATGCATATAATCTTCATTAACCGTGGCATAAACTGGTCTCAGAAACAACGATTGTACACACCGAGTTCTGCTTGAAGGGGAAAAGCCCATTAGAGCCCATTAGAGGGATAATTACATCAGAAACACATTAGATACAGAAAACTAATCCCTCTCCAGTGACTATGTACGATCCATCCAACTCCCTATTTCAGTCTCTCCTGTTGCATTGTGGGTCTGGCTAACACACATGTGGACACACACACAGATGTGGGGTGGAATGATAAGGAGAGAGTAGATGTGTCTGGTGTGTTGGGGGTTAAGTCCCAGAGATAAAGGCTTTCTTTTTAGTGGTTTCTTAAGTCCCCTGGTGTCTCGCTCATCCCCGGTGTGTCTCCAGTCAGTGTAAACTAAATGAGTTAATCTCCCATGAATGAACGATGGGTGTGATTGCGGGTATCTCAGGGAGAGTCAGATATGTATGCTATATCACGCCAACACACTTGTATAACACATAATCCGTGTGTGTTGGGCGCAGAAGAAATATAACCACGGCGTATTGTGTGTGTGAGTTGGGATCCCATACTGTATGTTGTTTTGGCATGTCCCTGCTAGGGAAAATTGTGTAAAATAAGCAGTTTTATAAGGGCGGTAAGGGACATGCTGAAACAGCATGGAAGAACAGATGGAGAACAGGATGCAACTCAGAGAGAAATGTAATTAATTTTACATAAATGTATGACAAATGAAAATGAACAATTATGGGTTCAACAGCAAAATTATAAAATCAAATAGTATTTCCTTCCACTGGTTGTTATTATTCCCTACGGCCACAATAAAATGCACACGCCCATGAGATGGCACGGCTCATAAGGTGCAAGATGGCATGTTGGTAAAAAGGCCATACAATGCCATGTCAACAAGCCTCATGGTGGTGCCACAAACTATTTAAACACACGTCCCTTCCCTAGAGTAACAATATTTGAATGAAAACTTCTCTCCCACCAAATGTAAGATTTGCACAAAACCTGAGATGTATGGATGAAGGTCTCCTAACGTAATAGTTGCCTGGGAAAAACATAAATATGTAACAAAAAACATGTGCGAGTGAGATTGAGGTCTAACAATACGTAGGGACCAGAAGTCACCACAAAAATCACTAAAGCTGACAAGTCAGCCAAGGTTTTTTAGCCAGTTCCCACCTGGAAAAAGGCTTGAGGTCAGATTTACAGTAGTACTGGGGTAAGTGTTAGAATTTGAGTTACTTTTAGGTTTAGGTAATTGCTCTAGGTTAAGTTTTGGAGTAAAGGTTAGATTATTGAAATTAAGGTAGGGGTTAGGTGAAGGTTATGATTAGGATTTGATTAAGGTTAGAGTTAGATTAGAGTTACAGTAGAGTATAGGGGGCATGGAGAATTGAGTGTGTGTGTGTGTGTGTGTGTGAGTGTCCAAATAAGCATAGAGATGCATGGAGAAATCCAATCAAAGCAAAGCAATTTGCTCTTAACTTTCCTATCAGTATCCTATCAGTATGCATTGTGTTTATAAATGATTGATTTTGAGCTTTTGGAATTGTAGATTTATTTTGATCATCAGATTCTTTGAGGCAAGGTTGAGGTAATTTTTCTCCTAGAGCAGGGTGTCAAATTCATTTTGGCCCCAGAACCACAGTCAGTGTTATATAATTCTGAATGTGGTCCCGGGGGCAAAATTTATTTAACAATGTGGTATTTCCTTGCGGTCAAAATGTGAAAAAAAATAATTATTGTTTGTATTTGGAATTTCCAATGCTCTCTTATTGCCTAGTGTTCAGTTAGGTAAAAAACTGGACTGAATGTTTCTGGTTGTAGGTCAGTTATTATTTCTACATAATTTCAAATTAATTTTATGGACAATTAAATACTAACTCTTGCCTTGAAGTGTGAAGTAAAACTGTATTTCTTTACCATATAAATCCTTTCCCTTTACATTTACTGATGTTGATAGAGAAATTTTCTATAGAAATTCTATATCCTTTCCATTGTTAGCTATACCGCTCCGGAACAAATGAAGAGACCACTGAACCTTTTTCTTTCCTTTCCAAAAAAGTAGAAAATTAGGGTTTTGAGAGAGGAACAGAAGGGTTAAATTTAAGAGACCACTGCAAATTGAACGCTTCTGTTCCTCACTCAATACTTTCCTTTTCAACATTTTTGGAAAGGAAAGAAAAAGGTGCAGTGGTCTCTTCATTTTTTCCGGAGCTGTATTATCAATGATCAATTTCGGCCTGTAACAAGAAAATCTTTTTACATCACACATTGTTGGCACATTCATAGACTTTCACATGAGCTAAATAAGCCAGACCCAAAAGGGGCTTCCAACTACGTCAGTAGCGTGGGTCCTCGGGGGGTTGCAGCAACAGTGTCCTCTCTGCCGTCTGTTGTCTCTTTGCTTTTGTGATTGAACACAGTTCACACAGTTTCCTTTCCTCACAGAGTTTGCTTTCTACTGTGCAACCTAAAACATACAATTTACTCTAATAAAATGCACTTTCACATTTAGCCATCAGACAGTAATCAAATTGTTTTTGTTTTTCAAATTTGCTTTGAATCACATTAAGGAAGGTTTGTCTAACCTTATGGAATGAAGTGGTGTGACTATATTCATAATATTCTTTTTGTATCCGCATGAAAAGCACTCACTTGTTCCTGTTCAGAGAATCACAATGTAATGTTTCATTGTTGAGCCTTGAAATGAAAGGAAGTGAATTACTGTCTAAATGGAGAAATGCATGATGCAAATTATGAGCAAACAACCATCTGTATTTATAAGATTTAATAAAAAGATCTATGCTTACTGGAGATCACTTTGACGGTCTTCAAAAGCTAAGGGTGAACAGTAACTAGAATCATGTAGATCTTAACAACATGTACAGTGGGGAGTACAAGTATTTGATAGACTGGCGATTTTGCAAATTTTCCCACTTACAAAGCATGTAGAAGTCTGTAATTTTTTCCCAAAACAAAAATCCAGAAAATCACATTGTAAGATTTTTAAGTAATTAATTTGCATTTTATTGCATGACATAAGTATTTGATACATCAGAAAAGCAGAACTTAATATTTGGTACAGAAACCTTTGTTTGCAATTACAGAGATCATACGTTTCCTGTAGTTTTTGACCTGGTTTGCACACACTGCAGCAGGGATTTTGGCCCACTCCTCCATACAGACCTTCTCCAGATCCTTAACCTTGTTTCATTGGATGAGATTGTCTGTTAAATGTCTAAAATGTAAATGTGAAATGTACTAGCATATTTCATGGCAATTTCTGCAACTCATTCTTAATGACTTGGTCGGAGTAGTTGATGCTGGGAGAGTTAACGGAGTTGGGTTTTCTGTTATTTAAGTTGGTGACTTTAAATAATACAAAGATGGTTACAATTTGATATTTACACCTGGCGTTCAAAAGTGTTCAGAACCATCAATGATTTTCTAAAGACTTTGGCCTTTTCTACTTTTTCACCTTCTCCCTTTCATCCTTCAACTTTCCAGAGCTGCTCTTACTAGATACTGCCAAGTGCCACTCAATTTGTAGGGTGTCAGCTGCATACTGTATTAGTCTGAAGTCTGGGTCATTATACATGAATTACCGCTTGATTCAACCTATAGTGCACAAGTTGGGCACTTTAGGGTGATTAAAATGTAAAGCATATTTACATGTATGCTGCATTTAAAGTGAATAAAGTGACACAGCAACATTGTCTAAACATTTTGAACCCACTGTGGTGTAGTTCTTCAACGCTATGGTTTGAATTGAGCCTTAACCATGTTTCTTTTAGCTAATTTGGTTGTGTAAGTGTTTTGACATTGTCCAGAGATCTAACTGGAAAACTGAGTGATGAGGGAAAACCTAAAAATATACCTCAGAGGATACACACGGTCTCACATCTTTCTCGACTACAGATAAGATACTGTGTATGGGTGGGTGTATATGGGTGGGTGTATATGGGTGGGTGTATATGGGTGGGTGTATATGGGTGTGCGCAGGCTCGCTGTCAAAAATCCCAGTGCTCAGAACAGAATATTTCAGGTTGGTTGGTGTGTGTGAGCTGGCAAGTGATGGAGCACCGAGCAATTTCAGAGATAACTCTCGTACAGATTGCATCAAAGCCCAGCTCAATGAATCATTGAACAGGAAGGGGAGACACCAACCTCTCTGGGGATAGAGACAGAGAGTGATAGAGAGTTGGACGTTTGTATAATGGACATTTACTATGCACATACTATCAATCAATCAAATGTATTTATAAAGCCCCTTTTTACATCAGCAGTTGTCACAAAGTGCTTTTACAAAACACCCGGCCTTAAACCCCAAGGAGCAAACAACAGTAGTGTTGAATTTCGGTGGCTAGGAAAAACTCCCTAAGAAGGCCCAAATTTAGGAAGAAACCCTTCTGGCTGTGCCGGGTGAACATATTAAGAGTACAAATTGTAATTAATAAATGCGTGTGGGCTGTGTCCAGAGTCTATTTTAAGTTAGTCCAGGTTGGAAGAAAGACCAGATGGACAGGGAGAACACAGGGGAGGTGTCAGCACAGTGGCAGCTGAAATCATCAGGTATCGTCTTGATCTGCAACACAACCAGGAGGACATTGGACTGGGACAGCAACGGGTCTTTCAAGCCAGGTACTCCTCAGGTGTGGGCCAGGACCTCATGTCCTCCTAAGTTTAAAACGGCAGGAGACAGGGATTTTTTTTTAAATGCATTCCTTATATCTAGGATTTATAGTGGAGAAGGAGAACTGACCCTACTCCCCCAGAACAATAATATAGCAGCAGAAGACCTTCTGGCTGAGATAAGGAGGTCCGGTGACACTGTGGCCCTATCTGGTGGAGGCCCCGGACAGGGCCCAACAGGCAGGAATTCAATCCACCCACATTGCCAAGCATCAACCAAAGGGACACCCACTACCGCAACCACCCTGAATGAGGGCTGAGTATTGCCAGTAGAGTACAGCCCAATTGAACAAGTGCACAACAGAGAGACAACAACAAGCTAGTGACTCCTCCCCTAAATGGCATTGGAGGGAGGGCATCCCTGTGGCGATGAGAGCCCACCTGGCAAGACAGCAAGGGTGGACAGTATCAAGCCTTTCTGGTCACCTTCACGCCCCTGGGCCAGACTACACTTAATCATAGACCATGCTGTAGAGATGAGTCTTTAGTAGACACTTAAAAGTTTGCACTGAGTTTGCATTTCTAACCTTAATTGGCAGATCATTCCATAGTAGTGGAGCTCTGTGAGAGAAAGCCCTGCCTTCGGCTCTTTGTTTAGAAAATCTAGGTACAATTAAAAGGCCTGCATCTAGGGATCTAAGGTTACGTGCAGGTATGTATGGCTGGATCATTTCAGCAAGGTAAGTAGGAGCAAGTCCATGTATTGATTTATAGGTTAACAATAAAACCTTAAAATCAACCCTAACAGGCAGTCAGTGTAAAGAGTAATGTGTTCACATTTTTTTGTTCTAGTTAGGATTCTAGCAGCAGTGTTCAGCACTAAAGTTTATTTATTGATTTGTCAGTGTAACCGGAAAGAAGAACATTGCAGTAATCTAATCTAGAAGTAAAAAAGCATGGATTAGTTTTTCTGCATCAGTTTTTGAAAGAATGTTTCAGATTTTTGCAATGTTTCGAAGATGAAAATAAGCAACTCTTGAGACATAGTTTATATGTTCATCAAAGGAGAGGTCAGGTTCAAGGGTAACGCTGAGGTTTCTTACAGTTTTTTGGGATACAACCATGCAGCCGTCGAGGTTCACAGTGATATCTGCCAACAAAGCTCTTTGTTTCTTGGGTCCTAAAACAAGCTTTTCTGTTTTTCTTGAGTTTAAGAGCAAGAAGTTCTCTGTCATCCACTTCCTAATATCTGAAATGCATGCTTCCAAAGTAGCTAATTTTGGGGCTTCTCCATGCTTCATTGAAATATATAATTATGTCATCAGCATAACAGTGAAAATTGACATTGTGATTCCAGATTACATCACCTAGAGGCAGCATATATAGTGAGAACAATAATTGGCTCAGAACCGAGCCTTGAGGAACACCAAAACATACCTTTGATTTGTCATAGGATATACCATCCACACATACGAACTGATATCTTTCAGATAAATAAGATTTAAACCAGGCTAGAACATGTCCACGTAGCCCAATATGGGTTTCCAGTCTCTCTAAGAGAAGGGAGTGTCAATAGTGTCAAAAGCAGCACTAAGATCAAGAAGCAACAGGACAGATGCGGGACCTTTGTCTGAGGCCATTAGAAGGTCATTTGTTAACTTCACGAGTGCAGTCTCAGTGCTATGATGGGGTCTGAAATGGACTGGAGCATTTCATAAATGTTATTTGTCTTCAGGAAGGCATTCTGTTGTTGGGAAACACATTTTTCGAAGATTTTTGAGAGGAACGGGAGGTTTCGATATTGGCCTATAAGTGATTAATATGTCAGGATCCAGATTAGATTTTTTAGAAGAGGCTTATTTCCACAATTTTTAGATCTACAAGATCTATTTCTCGTAACAGGACTATATCTAAGGTAGGATTGTGGCAGTGTTTTGAACCTGAGACATGTTGGATAAAATTCATTGAGTAAATTATGTCTTGAAAGGCTTTTTGAAGAGGGTCATTGGAATTTTCCATATGAATATTGAAATCGCCAAACATTTGAATATTATCTGCCATGACTACAAGGTTAGACAAGAATTCTGTACATTGTGTACATTGTGTACAGTGGGGAAGTATTTGATACACTGCCAATTTTGCAGGTTTTCCTACTTACAAAGCATGTAGAAGTCTGTCATTTTTATCATAGGTACAGTGAGTGATAAAAAACCAGAAAATCACATTGTATGATTTTTAAGTATTTAATTTGCATTTTATTGTATGACGTAAGTATTTGATACATGAGAAAAGCAGAACTTAATATTTTGTACAGAAACCTTTGTTTGCAATTACAGAGATCAAACATTTCCTGTAGTTCTTGACCAGGTTTGCACACACTGCAGCAGGGATTTTGGCCCACTCCTCTATAAAGACCTTCTCCAGATCCTTCAGGTCTCTGGGCTGTCGCTGGGCAATATGGACTTTCAGCTCCCTCCAAAGATTTTCTATTGGGTTCAGGTCTGGAGACTGGCTAGGCCACTCCGGGACCTTGAGATGCCTCTTACGGAGCCACTCCTTAGTTGCCTTGGCTGTGTGTTTTGGGTCGTGATCATGCTGGAAGATCCAGTCACAACCCATCTTCAATGCTCTTACTGAGGGAAGGAGTTTGTTGGCCAAGATCTCACGATACATGGCCCCATCCATCCTCCCCTCAATACGGTGCAGTCGTCCTGTCCCCTTTGCAGAAAAGCATCCCCATAGAATGATGTTTCCACCTCCATGCTTCACGGTTGGGATGGTGTTCTTGGTTTTGTACTCATCCTTCTTCTTCCTCCAAACACGGCGAGTGAGGTTTAGATCAATAAGCTCTATTTTTGTCTCATCAGACCACATGACCTTCTCCAATTCCTCCTCTGGATCATCCAGATGGTCATTGGCAAACTTCAAACAGGCCTAGACATGCACTGGCTTGAGCAGGGGGACCTTGCATGCGCTGCAGGATTTTAATCCATGACAGCATAGTGTGTTACTAATGGTTTTCTTTGAGACTGTGGTCCCAGCTCTCTTCAGGTCATTGACCAGGGTCTGCCGTGTAGTTCTGGGCTGATCCCTCAGCTTCCTCATGATCATTGATGCCCCACGAGGTGAGATCTTGCATGGAGCCCCAGACCGAGGGAGATTGACCATCATCTTGAACTTCTTCCATTTTCTAATAATTGCGCCAACAGTTGTTGCCTTCTCACCAAGCTGCTTGCCTATTGTCCTGTAGCCCATCCCAGCCTTGTGTAGGTCTACAGTTTTATCCCTGATGTCCTTACACATCTCTTTGGTCTTGGCAATTGTGGAGAGGTTGGAGTCTGTTTGATTGTGTGGACAGGTGTCTTTTATACAGGTAACTGGTGCAGTTAATACAGGTAATGAGTGGAGAACAGGAGGGCTTCTTAAAGAAAAACTAACAGGTCTGTGAGAGCCGGAATTCTTACTGGTTGGTGGTTGATCAAATACTTATGTCATGCAATAAAATGCAAATTAATTATTTAAAAATCATACAATGTGTTTTTAGATCCCGTCTCTCACAGTTGAAGTGTACCTATGATAAAAATTACAGACCTCTACATGCTTTGTAAGCAGGAAAATCTGCAAAATCGGCAGTGTATCAAATACTTGTTCTCCCCACTGTATGTACATTGTGTATGGCCCAGGGGGCTTGTAAATAGTAGCTGTGTAAATCGCTTTATCAGCCTGGTTAAATTTAAAAAGAATGAAAACCTGTGATGTGTTTGAGTGTAAATGTATATTTGCTGTCATAAATATTAGCAACACCCCCTCATTTTCGGGATGCAAGGAGGATATAATAACTAGTATAGCCAGGAGGAGAGGCTTTATTTAGGGCAGTGACTTCATCAGGCTTTAGCCACGTTTCACACAAGCCAATGACATCTAGTTTATGATCAGAGATTAATTAAAAGACTGCAACTGCCTTTGGAGCAAGGGATCTAACATTTTGAGATGCGAGTCCCATTATGAGATTCGAGGTGATACAGTCATTTTTATTTGTGACCGAGGTGGAGGAAGGCTTTATCTTAATAAGGATGCTATTGTTAGCACTACCTTGTTTAACTTTTCTCAGCCTGGAATGAGCATCAGTGCCAATAGGTAAAACTGTACTAACTACTTTGGCTATGCTAGCAGGCTGACTAATAGCCTGCGGCCTGACCTGCACCCTATCTCATGGTGAGGCTATATGAGTGAGACTCCTGTAAATGTTCCTAGATAAAAGAAGAGCACCACTCCAGCTAGGATGGAGTCCGTCGCTCTTCAGCAGATCAGGCCTGGCCCCATTTCTGGGAGAGTCCCAAAAAGAGAGCCAGTTATCTACAAACTCTACCTCCTGCGACGGGCAGAACTCCGTTTTCAGCCAGCGATTGAGTTGCGCAAGTCTGCTGTAGAGCTCGTCACTACCCCTAGCTGGGCCAGAGACAATTACTCGATGCCGACACATCTTTCTAGTTAGTTTACACGCTGATGCCATGTTCTGCTTCGTAACCTCTGACAGTTTCATCCTAACATCATTGGTGCCAATGTGAATAACAATATCTCTGCACTCTATACTTGCCAGTTTTAGACTTGGCTAGCACCAGCCCCAGATTTGCGGCTACGTTGGTTGCTCTGCCCCCCGGTAAACAGTGTACGATCGGCGGCTGATTCTTTAGTCTAATACTGCGGGTAATGGAATCGCCGACGACTAAGGTTTTCAGTTTTTCAAGGCCACCGGTAGAAAATGCCTGTCGATCATTCCCCTCCAAAGAAGGCTCGGGCCTCGACTACAGTGGGAAAAACCTGTTGAAAGTCTCAGTTGGATTTAGCAACGACTCAGGTTTAACTGGTTGATGGCATTTCTTTGCAGTGACCAAGAGAAAGTTCTTGCCCGGCTGCAGGAGCTAACAACACTGTCGTTTCTTCCTGGTGTCACAGACAGAGTTTTTTCTATTTCTGCACTAACATAATCTTTGCCTGACATTTGCATCTGAAGCCAAGCCTCTAACTCCACTATCTTTACTTGAAGATGATAGTTCTTCGTGTTGTAGCTACAACAATTATAGTGATAAGGCATTTTAATGATACTTAGCGTTGGGTGTTCAGGGGTGAGTAGTTCTGTTAATCATGTCCAAATAGAGTCCCCGGTGTAGAAAAGTTAGGTAAAAGGTCAACAGATAAAAATATTGGATTGGTTAACTCTTAAAATAGAATTTAACCAATTAGTTTTTATAGAGTAAATTCTAAAAAGTTTGGCAGGTAGCCAGGTAGGTAACAGCAAGCAGCGTACAGCACATCACCAATTATGATACTATATTAGACAGGACAGTAGAGGACACTAGCATATTGTTAACATGGATAAATGCATGTGGTAACTTATATTTCTTTACAGGTAGTCAATCCCAGCAAGGTTGGGAGGGAATTGATGGTGTTTCATTCAGCATGGCATTTAAAGCCCACTGTGTATCTCTGTCTAGGACTTTTTTAGCAAATCAGACCCATTTCTGGAAATCTTCAGGATTAACGATGACAGCTCACTACAGCTTGTGCACAGAACAGAGGTAATACCAAAGAAATAGCATGTTCCCTCAATATACTAATTTAACTGATTCAGAATAACTTTAGCTTATTTACTCTTTTTGAACTTCCACTTTTTCAGTCATTCTTTTTTTACTCTCAGACTGTTATGAACAATCTTAACCCGGTGTGGAAAACCTTCAAGACCTCGCTGAATTCCCTCTGCAGTGGAGACCATGACCGCCCACTAAAGGTATAGGTGTGTGTGTTTGTTTGTTTGTTTCTATGTGCATCTATGGGGTTAGCTCTATCACTTCTTCCCAGAACAGGGGACCTGTTTGAGACCTTTTGTCACAGTGGAAGGCGAACATCATTGATTTCAGCCCCAGGCTTAAATTCTATTGGGGGTTTTACTATTGGAGTGAGGAATGCTGGTCTAGGGAGGAAAGGTTTTATTTGACTCTTCAAAATGGTCTCATTTTGGCTTGGATAACTGTCAACTTTAGGAAGGTTAGTGGGGTTAGGAGCTAGTATTGAACAATGGGTGCAAATGGCACCTCTGCTTGTCATGCATCCTTCGTTGTCTCCAAAATCCACCTAACCTGTTACCCTCTGTTCTTTGTAAACTGATGAAAGAAATTCTGTTTGAAGAAATACAATGCTATTTTTCAGAGAATGTCAAAGTCAGCATGCATTAAAAGTTTATTAACAAAAAGTAGGTCTTGAATTCATCTAAAACTTAAAGATTTGTATTAGTTTCAAAACGCTATCCAAGACCTTAACTCGGGGGTGGATAAACTAAGGCCCGTAGGTAATAACAATGTTTTTAGGTGAAGTCAAACATAAAAAACTCACCAGCTCACTCTTATACTGTACATCTGAATCTGAATTAAAATTATTGAGACATTGTAATGGACCTCCTGCAGAAATGTTTCAATTACTGCCCATTTCTGGTCCGCAAAAGATTTATCATTAGCAAATTACAAAACAAATACATTTTTATTTTCAATATCCAAAAGGTTTGCCCTCCCCTGCCTTAACTAGTTCATAAAGGTTGAAACTATTGGGTATTCGAAATGATACCATGTGTAAAGGCTTACATTGCTGACTGTCAGCTGTAATTTGTTGGTACTGTATATTGGATGAACTTTTTTTAAATGATTGCACATTCTTTAGTATTTAGACGAATTAACATTATCCACAATAAAGTTGTCCTGTTTATTACTTTGTTTCATGTCGTTTGCATGGAATGATGACCCATCACTCATCCTCCTCCCATCACTCATCCTCCTCCCATCACTCATCCTCCTCCCATCACTCATCCTCCTCCCATCACTCATCCTCCTCCCATCACTCATCCTCCTCCCATCACTCATCTTTGTCTCATCTTTTTACAACACCCTTTTGCCAGAACTCTTGCAGGATATTTGGGGAACTTTATGGCCATCTTTTATACGACGAAAGTTGAGTTTATTGCTTCGCTTGTTAAGATTAAAATATGTTAAATAATGTATGTTATGAAAGGCATTTGTTTTTTTGGGGGGCTGTAAAAATAGAGCATTGCATTATTGTGTATTTGGATCAGGCTGCTAAATGTCATGCAGAATATCTGTTTGTTATTGGTTGTTTCACCGATGGTAAGTCAAGCACCTAGCTTGAAGAGGGTAGTTGAGCTAATGGACAGAGATTTAATGCCACCAAGTCTAGGTTGGGTGGCGGAAAATAAAAGTTTTGGATTGTTAAAATCCTTACTTCCAATTAGATCTTTTTGAATAAATAAGTATTTTTAAAAGTAAAACAAAAAGTATGTTTTATAGGGACTGTTGGTTTTGTTCATCAGTCTTCATTATAGATGCTGTGTATGTCCATCATTAATATTTAAGTTGACTGTAAACGGTGTAATGGTATAATGGTTTGTGTATCAAGGAGATCATCTACAGCCATTCCTCCTTCACTTTCATCCCCTCTGACTCAAATCCACTGAATCTTTCTTGTTTCCTCTATTACCTCCATTCTTTTTAACTCCCTGGAATGTCTAAATCATTAAACTACAGTTGGTCTAATGGGTTCCGGAAGGACATGCTGTGAACAAATAAGAGTTTCTCATTAAACATTTAGGCAACGACCATGAGCTTCATTGTGTTTAGGTGCACCAGCGATCGGAACGTCCTCTTCGTTTCTTCCTGTGTCCTGTATCCACCGAGGGGGCCGGGAGGGAAGTTCTCAGACGCAGTGTTTCCGCAGCCTCCCCTTATTTAGTCCTTTCCCTTCCTCTGCCTCTCTATCTCTCCTGACCGGTGATCTGTCGTTTCAGCCCGCCATCCCCTCACCCATCCACTGTCATAGTCCCTCCATGTCACCTACAGCCAAACTCTTCTTCATCCCCTGATCTCAAAGGCTGATACAAGCTTCACACAGACACATCTGTCATTTTCATCATACCTCATTATGCTAGGTAAATATGATTGAGAACGCTCATTTTCAGCAACAACCTGGGAGGAACTAGGGTTAACTGCCAGAACAAACAGTTTTCCCACTTAGCGGTTCTGTAATTCAATCTGGCGACATGCAGGTCATTGGTCAGGTGCTCTTATCACTCGGCCAACCGTGATTAACTTCTGGGAAGAAAATAAGATGAGATAATTCACCTAAATATAAACATTGGTTAAGAAACTTCCTATGGCTCCCAGTATGAACTGTAGGACCAACTGCATTATCATTATGTTGAGAATAAGCAGACACTCTCACTCAAAATATTAATGTGACATAATGTGACATGGCAAAAAAAATTGAAATAGTATTGTATTGCGTTTAATTAGCTCTAACACAGCAAAAATGTCAAATTATGTCAAATTGTTCTCTCTGCAAAATGAGATTTTGTCCCCTTGAAAAGGGTGGTGCCTCTTACATTATATTTACTATTGTGGGGCCATTTGCCATTTGGCCAGAATTGCCAGAGAGGACAGAAGTAAGGGCTGGGCCTTCACTGTCTCTTAGTTCCACTGGCAGCATAATGGGAGCCCATAATGGTAGCATCATTATGGCAGCTCATTAAGGACATCGTGGGGGAACATTATAAAAGAAGCATGATTTGCAGTGGTGACTATTGGGCCCAGTGGTATAATTGCTGAAAGCTTAAACACATTCAGCAAAGAGCATGTTCTTTTCAACAAACATGAATGAACAGATAATAATAATAATCAATTTGTGCCTTAAATCACTATATGTGGGTCTTGTGTAGCTTAGCATAGCACATGCAAAGCCAGTGTTGTAGGTCCAAGTCACACAAGTCCAGTACAAATATGTATGCTGTCACTTTACGTTGCTCTGTTTAAGAGTGGTTTCTAAATAGAGAATGTTTATTGAAAAATAACTAGTAATTTTTGGCCATGACAAGCTGGAAGGATTCTTCAGACTCTTTCAAATAATGCACAAAAGGTACATTTTTCATCACACATTTTAACCTTTTATCATGACTTTTTCAACCTCAGACACATTTATGAATGTACAGGGAAACATTTGAGAGATGAAACTGTTTGGCCTGGCCAGTCTCCCCTGGGTCTCTGTCATATCGCCGTGATATGAAAGCCAGTTTCCATCTAATGTTACGGGGAAGGGAATGATTTCACATGAAACTCCATCGGTTGTTTGCGTGCTCCCCCTCCTGCCCTTCCCCCGAACCTCTCTTTTGGTTAATTGGACAGCTACACACTTGACTTCTATTGACCCCAATGAGAATCGTGCGGAAAAAAGAAACCAATTTAGCCGTCTTGGCCAAACCCACAAAGCCTTCTTTGCCAAACCCATGCAGCGAGAATCTCTCACCATGCAGTGTTTGGGCCGGTGCTGCCGTGGTGTCTGGATGGAGCTGAAAGATGGGGACCTTTAAAGGCAAATACCCTGCTTGTCCTTGCATTATTCATGGCCTGCTTAAGGAGGTGGAGAGGCTGTGGGGAGAGATGTCCTGGTGGGTTGGCAAAGAAGTATGCGTCAAAATCCTTTGGATCCCCTTAATCCTGTGTTAGATTTCCATGTCATAACGCCCACTTAAGCATAACTAAGTGGGTGTGTTTTTTTTGTGGTTGGCAGTGATAGTGGAACAGCTTTTGTTTCGGTGGACGTAATATGACTCCAGTTCCAACGCCTGTTGACAGCTCCAATTTGACTTTTCCCCAAATTATTATAATTGTTTGTTCAGGTTCTTAGTATCGTGGGCTTATTATACAAAATCATTTATTAAACACACAATAAACAGACAGCTGTTGCAAAGCCACAGTGTTAAACACACCCATGGCCACATGATGCAGTCCTGAGAAGATCCCTCCAGTGAATGTGTGTTATAGAGGACTATTTAGCAAGGCAAATTGTTAATGGGAGTCAGAGAGGTCAGTTTGCTTATCTATGATCCATGTGAAACCAGGACACACACACAAACGCACACACTCAACATTTTTCTTTCTTACTTCAAAAGCCTTTTGTATCCCTAATTCCATATTTGATGTGCCCTTACTGATTAAATAATCTACAGTCAGAATTAGAACCTTAGTTGCAATGACGCAGTTGACTTAACTGCTGCTAGCGCTTTAAAGCGATTCATACAGGTAATTCTGATTTATACCCTCAAACTTAAAGTTCTGTTGACCTGAAATTCTGAAAATGTGTGAAAATGAGATGGAGGGATGAAAGAACGAATGACTGATAACACACAGAAAGCTACAGTTGCTGCACTGGTATCACAAACATATTAGGCATAATATGTTCAGTATCTCACAAAAGTGAGTACACCCCTCACATTTTTGTAAATATTTGAGTATATCTTTTCATGTGACAACACTGAAGAAATGACACTCTGCTACAATGTAAAGTACTGAGTGTATAGCTTGTATAATAGTGTACATTTGCTGTCCCCTCAAAATAACTAAACACAGAGATTTCAATGTCTAAACCGCTGGCAACAAAAGTGAGTACACCCCTAAGTGAAAATGTCCAAATTGGGCCCAATTAGCCATTTTCCCTCCCTGGTGTCATGTGAATCATTAGTGTTACAAGGTCTCAGGTGTGAATGAGGAGCAGGTGTGTTAAATTTGGTGTCATCGCTCTCACACTTCCTCATACGGGCCACTGGAAGTTCAACATGGCACCTCATGACAAAGAACTCTCTGAGGATCTGAAAAAAATTATTGTTGCTCTACATGAAGATGGCCTAGGCTATAAGAAGATTGCAGAGACCCTGAAACTGAGCTGCAGCATGGTGGACAAGACCATAAAGCGGTTTAACAGGACAGGTTCCACCCAGAACAGGCCTCGCCATGGTTGAACAAAGAAGTTGACTGCACGTGCTCAGCGTCATATCCAGAGGTTGTCTTTGGGAAATAGATGTATGAGGGCTTCTAGCATTGCTGCAGAGGTTAAAGGGGTGTGGGGTCAGCCTGTCAGTGCTCAGACCATACGCCGCACACTGCATCAAATTGGTCTGCATGGCTGTTGTCCCAGAAGGAAGCCTCTTCTAAAGATGATGCACAAGAAAGCCTGCAAACAGTTTGCTGAAGACAAGCAGACTAAGGACATGGATTAGTGGAACCATGTCCTGTGGTCTGATGAGACCAAGATAAACGTATTTGATTCAGATGGTGTCAAGCATGTGTGGCGGCAACCAGATGTGGAGTACAAAGACAAGTGTGTATTGCCTACAGTCAAGCATGGTGGTGGGAGTGTCATGGTCTGGGGCTGCATGAGTGCTGCCGGCACTGGGAAGCTACAGTTCATTGAAGGAACCATGAATGCCAATTTGTTGGCAGTATTATTTGAGATACTGTACATACGTACATACATAACACATACGTGTACACTGTGCTGACTTACAGTAGACCTCAGAAATCAATATGAGACATTATGGACCGTGCACACCCCAATGGCTCTTGGACTAATACAATAATCACTGTTTCTCCCACTACTCTTTCTCATGTTTTGCTCTGATAAAATCCTTTGTCCCCTCTACCATTCTACTTTTTCTTTTCCTTTGTCCCTTGCTCTTTCTGTTTCATCTCTCAGTGCACGGTGTGGGACTGGGACTCCAATGGGAAACACGACTTCATTGGTGAATTTCAAGCCACTTTCAAAGAAATGAGAGGGGCGATGGATGGGAGACAGGTAGGCTGAACCTTTCCCCGCCGTGAGTGGAGACCTGTTTTTTGGTTTTATGTAGCTTGCAAACGCATCAGTTCGGTGAAATTAAAATTTCAATAGGTTTCTAAATGTTTTCATTGCCTGAAACCATTAAAGGAAAGAAAATTGTGCACTCTTTTGTGTGTGTATCTACCCCCCTCATTTCACAATCCAATCTAGAAACGTAAATTATCTACCTCAGATTGAATCGGTCAGTCAATTATGGCTCAAGGAACAGACTATGGTGTGGTTCTGTGCTCAGTGGAAAGCCCATCTCTCAAGAGGATGTGGCGTGTAGCAGACCGAAAGTGGGTTAGAGAGGCACAGCTCATGTAGGTTGCTGATTACAGAGTTGTTTCCATCCAGACTTCTTTAAGGGTTTTTTCTCAAATCCTCTCTCCCCGGGGGGACACTAACTAGTGGGTAGCTTCCCAAACTGGAACAGTCTCCCAAGTCTCCAAACGGGGTCACAGTTCATAGTGCATGCTACTGCTCTCTGCTCCGTTCGCCACGGGGAAGGGCAGCTGCAGTGGCCTGAAATTCGAGTACAGGAAATCTTTCTCCCCTGGAGGAGATGTTTATTTTCATGTCAGTGGGTGCGGAGGAAATGTCAGCACTCCCCCGGAAAGAGTAAGACAGAAGCATAAACAAATGACGGTGTATCTCTTAGCCAGGAGATTCTCCTACATTTGATAGCCAGGATCTGATCTTATTTCTCTCTAAGTTGCATTTCAAAATCAGCTATCTCTCTCTCTCTCTCTCTGAATCTGAATGACCATTAATTGCACTTCAGTGACAGAATACCTGCAATACTATGCAATATGTGGGAGATGTGCTTAGGTAGTGGAAGGTGAGTGGTGATTTTATAACATATATGGATTTACAGCTTCTGTACTGTATACTGTATCTACATGTATACTGTATCTACATGCTGAGTTTCTGTGTGCAGCATAATGCTGCTTGTTAGTTGACAGTTTGGAGGTGGCTTGATGTGGTGAACACAGTCTTATTAGTCTCTACGAGACAGATGGCTGGTTTCTGAGCACAGGAAAGAAACTGTTCAGGTGGGGGGACTTTGTTTTAATCGTCTCTCCTCCAGCTGTAGAAAAATAAATGGCCCATGGCAGGTTTTGAGGAAAAAAACAACAATTGATGTGTGAAGCCAGGTCGGGATTGATTAGCAGATTTCTCGTTTTGTCGGCTACCCCAGGTGGTCCGTCCACTGGTGTACTTTCTTGTTGATCGCTGAAATGTTGTCTTCCCACCTGGCTGTAATGTTGTCCTCCCACCTGGCTGTAATGTTGTCCTCCCACCTGGCTGTAATGTTTTCCTCCCACCTCGCTGTAATGTTGTCCTCCCACCTCGCTGTAATGTTGTCCTCCCACCTGGCTGTAATGTTGTCCTCCCACCTGGCTGTAATGTTGTCCTCCCACCTGGCTGTAATGTTTTCCTCCCACCTCGCTGTAATGTTGTCCTCCCACCTCGCTGTAATGTTGTCCTCCCACCTCGCTGTAATGTCCTCTCACCTGGTTGTAATGTTGTCCTCCCACCTGGCTGTAATGTTGTCCTCCCACCTGGCTGTAATGTTGTCCTCCCACCTGGCTGTAATGTTGTCCTCCCACCTGGCTGTAATGTTGTCTTCCCACCTCGCTGTAATGTTGTCCTCCCACCTGGCTGTAATGTTGTCCTCCCACCTGGCTGTAATGTTGTCCTCCCACCTGGCTGTAATGTTGTCCTCCCACCTGGCTGTAATGTTTTCCTCCCACCTCGCTGTAATGTTGTCCTCCCACCTCACTGTAATGTCCTCTCACCTGGCTGTAATGTTGTCCTCCCACCTGGCTGTAATGTTGTCCTCCCACCTTGCCGTAATGTTGTCCTCCCACCTCGCTGTAATGTTGGCCTCCCACCTGGCTGTAATGTTGTCCTCCCACCTGGCTGTAATGTTGTCCTCCCACCTGGCTGTAATGTTGTTCTCCCACCTCGATGTAATGTTGTCCTCCCACCTGGCTGTAATGTTGTCCTCCCACCTGGCTGTAATGTTGTCCTCCCACCTGGCTGTAATGTTGTCCTCCCACCTCGCTGTAATGTTGTCCTCCCATCTGAGGTTGTGGGAGATATCTGTTGCTCTTTATGGAGTTCATGAGTTTGTGTGACTGTTCTGTCCTGCCTGGTGTTTTGGAAATAACTCTTACTGTTTTTTTTTCCTGCTCAGTATGTCTGAAATCTGTTGGACCATGACTTTTTCACGCTTGATTCAACGGCCACACAGTAACATCAAATAGAAATCTTAATTCTTGGATTTGATATAAGGCTATAAGTGTGGTAACACTTATCATCACATTGTAAGAAGATAGATTAAAGCAGGTAGGGTTTAGCAATTATGAGGACAACTGCCCGACTCCGTGATGGTTCTGCGGTTTGAAAAGTCAAAGCATTATTTTCTGTGTTTTCCAATTTAATCAGACCTGAAATATACAGTATTTTGTTTACCCTTCCTTCAAAATGACTTCCTCAATAGAGATCAGCCTTTATCACAAGTAAGAGACTTTTACATTTTAAGTTTGGTATTTATGAGTTCCTTATGTTGCCTTTTGGTTTAAGCCATGCACCTGCATTTTATTTGTAGCGGCGTTTCCCCATTGTACAAGCGTATTTCCAAATGGAGCGGCTTCAATTGGAACAAGTACAAGAAAGAATGCATTTAATTAACGAGTGCTTCTTAGCGAAGACGACAGGTGTCCACCGCTGGCCGGCTCTCCTTCATCAGGACAACGGGCTCTGTGCTCATGCAGACATCTGCGTCTTCATTAGCATACAGAAAGTGCTCAAGGCAGAGGAGCCTGGGCTAATTACACCACACCGTGGCTCGCTGTGCAGTCAGAATAAATGCTGTGGTTCCTTTATCTGCAGCTATTTATATGTATGTATACAGTACTGTGCAAAATTCGAAAGGCACCTGAAAGTCGGACTAAAGCCATTTACGTGGGGAGTAAATGTTTTAATTAAAAAAAATATGTATATACCGTATACTATATAAATGCATGAATATTTCATGTCTATATATATATATTTTCCAAATAAATTACTTCAAGTCGACTTTCAGGTACATAAGACTTGCACAGTACTGTATGTTTGTGTGTGTGTGTGTGTGTGTGTGTGTATGTGTATGTGTATATTATCTCACAAAAGTGAGTACACCCCTCACATTTGTTCATGTGACAACACTGAAGAGATGACACTTTGCTACAATGTAAAGTAGTGAGTGTACAGCTTGTATAACAGTGTAAATTTGCTGTCCCCTCAAAATAACCACACACAGCCATTAATGTGCGCTCTTCCATCTTCCGTTTGAGGATGCCCCACAGATGCTCAATAGGGTTTAGGTCTGGAGACATGCTTGGCCAGTCCATCACCTTTACCCTCAGCATCTTTACCAAGGCAGTGGTCATCTTGGAGGTGTGTTTGGGGTCGTTATCATGTTGGAATACTGCCCTGCGGCCCAGTCTCCGAAGGGAGGGGATCATGCTCTACTTCAGTATGTGACAGTACTGTGTTGGCATTCATGGTTCCCTCAATGAACTGTAGCTCACCAGTGCCGGCAGTACTCATGCAGCCCCAGACCATGACACTCCCACCACCATGCTTTACTGTAGGCAAGACACACTTGTCTTTGTACTCCTCACCTGGTTGCCACCACACATGCTTGACACCATCTGAACCAAATACGTTTATCTTGGTCTCATCAGACCACAGGACATGGTTCCACTAATCCATGTCCTTAGTCTGCTTGTCTTCAGCAAACTGTTTGCAGGCTTTCTTGTGCATCATCTTTAGAAGAGGCTTCCTTCTGGGACAACAGCCATGCAGACCAATTTGATGCAGTATGCGGCGTATGGTCTGAGCACTGACAGGCTGACCCCCCACCCCTTCAACCTCTGCAGCAGTGCTGGCAGCACTCATACATCTATTTCCCAAAGACAACCTCTGGATATGACGTAGAGCATGTGCAGTCAACTTCTTTGTTCGGCCAAGGCGAGGCCTGTTCTGAGTGGAACCTTTCCTGTTAAACCGCTGTATGGTCTTGTCCACCATGCTGCAGCTCAGTTTCAGGGTCTTAGCAATCTTCTTATAGCCTAGGCCATCTTCATGTAGAGCAACAATTATTTTTTCCAGATCCTCAGAGAGTTCTTTGCCATGAGGTGCCATGTTGAACTTCCAGTGACCAGTATGAGGGAACGTGAGAGCAATGACACCAAATTTAACACACCTGCTCCCCATTCACACCTAAGACCTTGTAAAACTAACGAGTCACATGACACCGGGAGGGAAAATGGCTAATTGGGCCCAATTTGGACATTTTCACTTAGTGGTGTACTCACTTTTGTTGCCAGCGGTTTAGACATTAAAATCCCTGAATTATTTTGAAGGGACAGCAAATTTACACTGTTATACAAACTGTACACTCACTGGTTTACATTGTAGCAAAGTGTCATTTCTTCAGTGTTGTCACAAAAATGTGAAGGGTGTACTCACTTTTCTGAGATATTATATATATATATTTACAGTATATATATATTTTTTGTACCTATTATATGCCAGTCATTCAGGGGCCTGTAACCGGACAGATATCCACTTCTACAATAAGGGTTAGGTAGTTGGTTTTGTCAAAGATTGAGAATAGCATGGAGAGAATGTGCCTGATATAATATGTAGTGTTTAGGGTTTTATACAAGGAGCAATCTGAAATGACTGGGATAATCTTTTGATTCATGAATGGATTATTCTCCCCTCATTAGTGGACAAACAAAGACCCACTAATCTATCTCTGGCCTGCTTGGATTTCTTATCCCGAACACGCTCTAAGGATCTTTTCCCTCAACACCTTTCATTGCTAGATCACATTGTTGTATTTCACTGCATTGTCAGATTTCGCCCACTGCCATGTTTCCATGCCATCCTATGGGACTGTACAGCGCATTCATTGTGTTGTTCATAATTAAGTAGTCTCCATTTGGAATGAACAGCTGATACTATTTTGCTTATGCTAATGGTTTTTGATCTCACATTTGTTTTTCACAGGTTCAGTGGGAGTGTATAAACCCCAAATATAAGATCAAGAAAAAGAATTACAAGAACTCTGGGATCGTCATTCTCAATCAGTGCAAGGTGATTCACTCTGCTCTCTCTCACTCTTTCTCATTAACACTCACATATGCTAATTTTCTCTGCACTTTTTCCTTCCTATCTTCCTGTCTTACTCCACCCACCACTTTCTCTCGCCTGGTCTCATTGGCAGACAGTTCCGGAATGGAAGCCAGTAATGCATCCCTATTTTGATGGGATGTGATGGGACACTTTAATCAGATGGACTCTGACTAATATACCATTTTCCCCATCTGTCGAACTCACGTATGGCCTTTAAATGACTTTCATATTGGCCCTTCACAGTTGTCTCTATTGGCAGATTGCTGTTTTCACAATGCTGGCCAACATGCAAACCCAGTGGTAACAAAATGCTATTATGGAGAACACACAGTCAGATCTGGTGTCAGTGCTAATGGCTAACATTACATTAGCTCTCTTCTGAAATAAGGATTAAGATGTTTCTCAGTGGTGCGGTAACTGTGTGTCCGTCTTGTGTCTCCTGTGACTGAGTCAGTGTGGACAAGCGGAGGCAACTGTCCTCAACAGTTATCTCTTCTCCACAGATCATCAAAATGCACTCATTCCTGGATTACATCATGGGAGGCTGTCAGATCCAGTTCACAGTGAGTTCACACTCTGACACGTATTGGAACATGCATGCCTCATGTTCACACAAAGTTGTCTTTTTTGGGTTTGGTGACGTAAATGTGACACATCAGGTCTTAACCAGGCGTCATCTGCGTTCCATTTGCCCATGTTCTTCATGAGCCTGATAGTTATGATGTTAAGCCGAGCTGTTAGTTATGGAAACACATGCAAATGATCCACTTTTGTGCTGACAGTTAGCACAAAAGTGGTAACTATCACCACCTTGGAAAAACACATCTGCCGTAATTAGTTGCAGCTTTCAAGAATCCCTTTCCCCAGGCTGTGTACACTGGTGGACGGTGATCAGCTGTGATACCACCCCTGCCCCAGGCCCTCATATGAAAGCATGGTGTGTGGGAAGGTCTTCTTGAGAGATACTTAATTGGACAGGAAAGTGCTCTTGCAACCCACTGAACTTTTCTTTAATTCTGGTCGCCTAAAAATTCGAATTGATGATGAAATTTAAACAGGCTGGATTCCCCTGGTGAGAGTGTTGGCTTCTCTCTCGGTGCCAGGCCTACGACAGATCAAAAAGATTCTTGCGTTTAACCCGAGGAACAATTTATCCACGGGGAGACAGATGTGAGAGACAGAATCAAGCATGTGTCTGATTTAAATCAGAAACAGGAGTAGGTAGAAGAAAGGGGAGGGCGACAAGCCTAATGGAGTGGAACACGGCTCTAGAGCACACAGAACGGTGTGGCTGCCTCAGTATAGGGCCCGAGGTGTGAAGGGAAAATGCATACATTTGAGCTAATTGTCATTAAGCAGGTCTTTGATTGCCACTTGTTTTCCCAGGTAGCTATTGATTTCACCGCATCGAACGGAGATCCGCACAACAGCTGCTCACTGCACTACATCCATCCCTACCAGCCTAACGAGTACCTGAAAGCTCTGGTGGCGGTGGGGGAGATCTGCCAGGATTACGACAGGTGGGGCCTCGGACTTCACATGCTGTCGTTAATGAGTCCAAACACGGCCACTCGTTAACAGCTGTTATGTATAGGGCCAGGCTTTTTTTCTGGTGCATTTTGATCAGCTCCGCTTTAGCTGCCCGTGGCTGGATTCATAGTCACTCCCCTTTGACTGCCCGTCAGGACAATTCGTTATATTTCTATAACAGTAGTCCTATCTGTTATGGGAAATCTGGGTTGAGGCTGTAACTGTAAATAACCCGTCCCAGATTTCCTTGGAGAGGCTCAGCTAGACGTGAGGTGTAGAATCCTAGATGTCAATCAGTTCTATATGCTTTCATATATATGTGTGTATAATCAATAATTGACAAGTAGTATTCCCTGACAAATAACAGGCTTTGTGGTGATCCAATGTAATGGAGTTATACCGGGCAAAGAAAAAACCCACAAAAACCCACCATAACACCTGGCCTTCAATTTAGTAAAATGCTGTACAATGAATTGATCCTTTTAAAACTGTGTGAAAATGTACAGTAGGTCTGCGGTGGCTTGAAAGGTAATGCAGATGATAAGGAACTAAGACTCTGTGGTAGTCCTGGACTGATCAGAATGGACTTGTTTATGGACAGTAGTTCAATACTAATCACCCATTTGTTTCTGTTACTGCATTTTAATCCAGTGACAAAATGTTCCCAGCATTTGGCTTTGGTGCTCGGATCCCGCCTGACTTCAAGGTAATTTCTAACCATAGTTTAATTTGGGCTGTGACATACTTGAGCGAATTTATGCACCTCTGCCAACCCCCCAGAATTCACCATTGAACTTCAGATATTTTTTTACATGATATTGTGATTTGGTTTTCTCTGGCTAAGTGTGTGTGTGTGTGTATGTGTGTTCTTCTAGTTAATTTCTAGTGAGGACCAGAATTCCTCAAATCTTCTCAAAAGTAGTAAACCATTTATTAGTTCTAGAAATATATATTTTTAAAAATGCAGGTTAGGGATAAGGATTGCAATGTTAAAGTGAAACCGTTTTTTTACTACTATTTTACCAGGTGAGGAGAACTAAAAATACATTTCCTTATTCCTCATGTTTAGCAGCAACATCAGAGCCATTTTGGGTTCCTGTCTTGCTCAGTGGCAGAACAGATTTTCCACCCTTCCAGCTTGGGGTTTGGAACCAGTAACCTTGTGTCTACCAGCCCAACACACTTGGCCTTTAGGCTAACAGTTTGGGGTTTGCAGTTAGTAAACCGACTCTCCAAACGGTCCTAACTATGAATACAATACAAAGCTCTGTGTATCTGTGTGTATTCATGTGTGTGGGCCTCTGTTTGTACTGTACACTATTGCTCCTTTATGTCAGTGAGCATGATGAAAAGACAGCTATGTTTTTTGTTCCTCCAGGTTTCCCATGACTTTGCTGTGAATTTTAATGAGGAAAACCCAGAATGTGCAGGTAGGTGATTTGCCTCAAACTGATTACTGAGGTGCACCCTGCCTTGAAATCACAGACTGTCAAAATTATTTATTCAAAATACTCATCACTTGCTCTGGGTAGGTTACAGTAAATTAGCTACAGTGGTAATAGCAGAATCTTCCTTTGTTATGAATACATTTTAAATAATGCATGCAGAACAAACATTATCCAAATACTGTGGCCTCATTTGCCTCACACTATTTATTTCAACCCAAACATTTTCGTATTGTATGGGATGCATAATGAAAGGTTATAAGAGAGATCGCCATGGTAGCTGTGGTAGTATTAGTGAAATGGAAAAGGCTTGTAGAACGTGTTAAACAGCCAAAGGATTTGCATTAAATCCCACAGCTTCATAAAACTTCCTACCTAAGGGATATCAATACCGACCAGCTTCATAAAACGTCCTACCTAAGGGATATCAATACCGACCAGCTTCATAAAACTTCCTACCTAAAGATATCAATACCGACCAGCTTGGTTACAGCCATGTCCGACACAGTGTACTGTTACTATCTTAACTAGAGACTGAGAGGAGTTGGAAAACCATTAGTCACTGAATGGATACATCATGTTGTTGTCATGCTACGTCACATGGTTGCTAAGCAAATCATCACAAAATCCCATCAAATAATAACATTAGTGTTCAGTACCTCTTGTGTAACCCTCACTATCTGACGTAATGGCTTTCAAGTAAACTTACCAGAGCAGCGTCAGAGTCTATACTCACCAACAGCATTTTGTATGGTGGTACGTTTTGAAAAAGAGGGTTTCATCAAATGATTCTACAAGCGTTTTAATCACACCAGTAGGAGATCACCATTGATGAATGCTACTTCTCAGCCTCTGTGTGCATGTAGGATCACTTCTGTTTGCTTGACTGGTGAAAATAAAAACTTCACCAAATAGAAAAGAATTAGGATATTTAAAGTGACTTCATCATTGGGATTTACTGTGCTGTGCTCATAGCCCTCCCATCCTTAATAGCTCTCTCAAGTAGTCGATGTACCAACGCCACTGATCTGGTTCTGTAGAATGAATGAGGGCCGCGTTTCCCCTGACAACTTTGCCAACACATATTGCCGCATCTTCTACACAACATATTACATGCCAATTAGGTTGGTTGAAGCTGTTCTGTTCACATTCTAGTTCTGGGTGGCATCTATTACTCCGCCTGTTTTTAGGAATTCATTAATCTCAAATAAAGGACTAAACTCCTCTCGACCACAATCTGTGGAGAGTTGGTGTATGGAGGGTGTATGGTTATTTTGTGAGCTTTTATCAGCTAGTTCATCCTGGGTGAGATGCCGGACTGATAAGGCCATTTTGAAAAGTGCCTGTTGCACTAACTTGAGGTGGGAATGGCACCTGGATGTGCAATAAAATGGCATTCATGATCTTTGTTTTTAATGTCAAAATGATAACTGCTGAGCCACTCTGTACATTCTGCTCAAAGGTCCCACCTGTCTCTGAAAATGCACTTTCTGAAATGCAGCTTATGGCAAATCTTTCATCAGAGGATCAGCCTCCCATTAGATTTCCCATTATCTCTTATCTAAATAATAATTTAACGATGGTTTTAAACATGTCTCTACATTCCAAAGGGGTATATAGCTGCAGTGAACCTATGAATCCAATTCCGTCATGTATGGCCCCATCTACGAATAGCCAACCAACAACAAAAACCTACTCACCCCTCTTCCCTGTTGACATCTTTTTTCTGCTGCTGTCCACATTTACAATCAACTACACCACCTTGACAAGATGTTCTTTGTGGTCCAGACATGTCTGAGAGACTGTGCATTTATGTCTGCTTTCCTTTGGTTTGAACCACTATGAGAGGTAAAGGAACTGCACTGGAGTCCCAGCATATGGCCACTCTTTTCTAGTCTGACTTCCTCCACACGCACAGCAAGGCAAGCAAGGCAGCCATCAGCTCTGCTGTAAACACTGACAGATGGTCTGACAATCGTCTATCTGGTTCTGGCAAATGCTGACCCAGTGTAACCAGTCACTGGATCCTGTGGGCAGTACATGTTGAACATACACAGTACGCATCGGACAACAGTATAGTTCAGACAAGTCTGCCCCTCGCTGTACATTCTCTGTTTTGAAGGCATGTCCAATGCTGTTCAATTAAAATAAAATCACGATTAAAGTCAATGTGTGATAAGCGCTGCAAATCACACATCATTCACAAATATTTCAAATACTTTGTATGAAATGCTTGTTGAGGACAAATGGTTTACAAGTAAAGTTAGTGCCAAGCTGTAAGCATATGTAATCTGGCCTATGTTTTATTGCATTGATCCAAAACATTTTTGCTATTATGGAAGCCATTGCTTAGCTTTGATGAAACTATAGTTACACGTGTAACATGGATCTCAACCGTGGAATGTGTCATTCCCCTTACATAAAAATGTCTCCAGTCATGATATTACATATACTACATACAAATCTAAAGGAGGTACCATTCTATGCTAGGTTCTATACATATTACCTCATGGAATCTTCATTGTTGCCCCTAGCTTTCTGGGGACCCTATGTGATTTTGTTTCTGGCGAGGGGAAACCTTGCAGCCAGGGGCCCTCAATGTGTGCTGCCTGCATTCGCTGTAGGAAAAGGCCACAGTGGCAATACAGCATCAAATAGGTTGAACAGTGGGTGTGCACACATTAGTCATGTATCTTATGTGTTTGTGGAAGAGATTTTGACAGAAAAGTAATGAAGTGAAGACAGTAAGACATGCATGCTTTGATTCAAGGTAATATAAATGATAATGTTTCTCAGAAATTCTGGAGAAAGCTTTCTTTTTGCTTTCTTCGAATGACACTCTTACTGTAAAAGCACCAATTGGGTAATCTTTGATAGTTTTTTTTTAATCTCATTTAACTTGGATTTGTGTACCCTCACTGAAAAGATTTGACATTGAAAATCATTAAAAGATTTACACTGTACCTCGTAAGGTAACTAACTCACAGTCTCTGGATTTCCCCTGCACATTCATTACCTGTTAAATATTTCTGCAAGAGGGCCATCTGCACAGTTATTTTAATCATCAGTCAATCTGATTCTTTTCTTATTGATTTAAAGTTAATTTGTACATTAACAATGTGTATTTTCATAACTCATTCTTGTTGTCAGTGTTTCTGACAGTGTTCTATCAAGTTTAGGTAAGATTAGGATTTGGTTAAGGTTACAGTTAAGGTTTAGTTCAGGGCCAGGGGGCCGGGAACATGGCTTTCTGGGTTAGGTGTTTAAGGTCCCACAAGGGAAGAAAAACAATTGTGTGTGTGTGTGTGTGTGTGTGTCTGACAATATGGTGTTTTAATACCTGAGCTCAGCCCCTTGGCAGGCTGAGGATTTCAGATTATTGTCCCCACACATCAAATGACTGATTAACATGTCACTTTAACACATTAAACATGTTTAATTAGTAATATGTCAGATATATATATATCTGTGTAGCTCAACTATGACATACAGTTACCAATTATAGCATGTAGTTGGATTTCAAAAGTGGACGGTTGTGACTGTTTGGTTCATTACAGAGCACACTGTCACATTGTCTCAGAATAGAGTACGAGCTTCTCAGCTTCCCTCCACTCATTGACTTATACTGGTCATTCTCAGTTGTCTTGATTATTTTGAGGGGCGCCTTGGATGGGTGGAGAGCCGATCTAGAGCTCCTTGCCAAGGCAGCAGCCAGGAATAACTCAGCTTCAGATCCCCTCTGCCCGGCAAGCGTCCAGCCCCCCCCCCCCTCCCCCCCCCCCCCATCCAAAGGCAGAGGGCATAGCTTGCACATTTCTTCACTCAGGGACACTGACTGTCGTTCAGATGCTCTTAGGAGTTGTCGTGTGTGTGCGTGGGTGTAGAGTGTGTGTGTGTGTGTTCGTGTCTGCTTGTGCATGCTTGTCTGTTTGAGAAGGTGGAGAAAGAACGGTGAAGTGAGTATCTCTTCAGACCTGAATGCTCTCAAGTCCTCCAGTCATCTGTGTGTGTACTGAGGAGCTGTAGAGTGGTCAGTAATCATCTCTAACGTCAACTGGTGTTGGTGTCAACGCTTGATACCACTTGAACACACACACACACACTACGGCAAGCCTAACACTGGTATGAATTGTGTGCATGTCTGCCATGAATTAGATATTGTTGGATGTGGTTCTTAATTAAGAGGTTCCTGTAGTTGTGAGAGGACACGGATAGCAGTCTGAGCAGTTGTGAAGCTGACCTACCGTTGGCAGAGTGACAACTTCTGCTAACATCAAAATGATCGCAAAATATTGTACCCCTGTGTCCTTTGGTGCTGGTTAGTATTTCCCCTCATGGCCAGAGTTCTCCGGATGTAGCGGCATGACTATGTGTATGTCCGTGTTACTGTGTGTAATTCTGGGTTGTTCCAACTTGCGTCCATGTCTTTCGGTGTGCAGGTATCCAAGGGGTGGTAGAGGCCTACCAGAACTGCCTTCCTAAGCTCCAGCTTTACGGACCGACTAATATCGCCCCCATCATCCAGAAAGTAGCCAGGTCTGCTTCTCAAGAGATGCACACCAAGGAGGCCATGGTAAACTAGCTCTCAGTCCTCCTCTCGTTGGGACAATGGGAGATTTGCCCAACCTTTTGAAGCCTACTCAGAATGCCCTTCCTACACACCTCACAGACATTACGCTCCCCCTTCTTCTCCCCTGCAGCAATATTTCATTCTGCTCATCCTGACGGACGGGGTGATCACAGACATGGCGGACACACGAGAGGCCATTGTCCAAGCCTCCCACCTCCCCATGTCCATCATCATCGTCGGCGTGGGCAGCGCTGACTTCAGCGACATGCAGATGCTGGACGGAGACGACGGGATCCTCCGCTCGCCCAAAGGAGAGCCCTGCCTTCGAGACATCGTCCAGTTCGTCCCCTTCCGCAACTTCAAGCACGTGAGTTGCCGTAAGCGGCAGGTTAAGCCGAATGCCACAGGAAGTCTGTCAGGAAGTGACCTATTCCTCTCTGTCCCCCACCAGGGCTCGCCTGCAGAGCTTGCCAAAACTGTTCTGGCAGAAGTCCCCAACCAGGTGGTTGACTACTACAACAACAAGGGCATCAAGCCCAAAGTGCCAAGTGAGTTTGAGTCTTCCAGGACATTCGCCCCGTGAGCAGAGGAAACCAGCACCCACAAACGGATGGGACGATTACTCTTACTGAACAGTTGAATATTTTTGCTCTTTGGTTTGTTTGTTTCATTTAGTTGTGCATGTGAGGCCCCAGAGGCTTGCATCTGTTAAGCAACTGTATCAGGATCTGTAAGGAGGGGAGACAAACGCAAACAGCCAAACTGACTGGCCTATAGATGAGCATGTCCACCGGGAAACTACAGAGCAGGGAATGTATGGAACACCCCCAGTTCATTTTTATAAGACTTTGTTGAGATTTTGCTAAATTTCATAAGATGAATACGTTGTAAAGCATTTTGGACCCCAGCACATGGCCTAGCTACCTGCATTAGAAACGTCTGCGCCCTCAGAAGTCCTTTTTGCAAATGAGATGGAAGCATGGACTTATTTTGCATGCTGCTAATTAAGCAGACATTTTTTCTCATTGTTAATGTTGTTTTCTTAGTGAAGAATAACGTTTACAGTATTGTGGAGATGGAGATTCTACTCTGAAGCATGTTGAAATGTAAACAAACTTGTGTGAGTAGACTTTAAAGCACAACTTGACTATTCTGAGAAGTTCAGTTGAGTATATTATGGGGACATTATTTGCAAATGTTATGTTACATTGAAGTATTCTGTGAAAAATGATTATAAATTACTTATGAATAAAAGCTTTATTAAGATTGCCTGGTTTGTACTGTCTTGAAAAAAGAATTTCAAATACATTATTAAAATGTGGATATAACCATTTTAATTGATTATGAATAATCCATAGAATGTGCTGAATTTAAATGTTTGCTGAATTTAAATGTTTTGGCTAAAAAGTAGTAATTGCACTTACATTCATTGCATTTCCAATATATTATTATAAATCTGTTTGCCACCAATGAATATAACTTAAATGTTACTGCCTTGAGGGACATTTCAGTGTAGTTCTTTCTGAAAAAAACATCTGGCACTAAAATACACGCTTCGGTTGTGAGATGATTTACAAGAATTGACCTTGTGAGGTACACTGTAGCTGGGAAATCATCCTTGCAATCTGATCTGCTTTTCTAAAAACAATTCTTACCTGAAACCTACCCCACAAAGCCAATTTTTGCAAGAGGGTTTTCTCATGTCTGAGAATGTACATTGGTGCCAGAGTATTGGATTACACTTTCTGAAGTCAATGCAAATACCTGGGGCAAATCCAACACATCAAATAAACATTAACACTTAAAATCTAACTTTTTTTGGTCTTTATTTAAATACAGTAAGTGAATACAAAATCTAGAAAACTCTGAAAATCTAAAAAACAATAAAATATTGTGGATTACTGTGTGTAAATAAATAAAATCTCAGATTTACCTTATTTTCATATCAGTCCATATCAGTGCCAGGCATTGGAAGGTGAACATTTTGAAAGGGGGTTGTGACTTTTATACCCACTGTACGTTTTCGTAGTGCAATGTGCTGTAACATAACATAACATGTCATAAGAATTTGTCTCTCACAGATTTACCCCTGAGAACAGGTTGGGAGTAACTGTCATAACTGCAAGTTTTATAGAAATCAAGTGAAAATTAAATTGGAAAGAGGGTCTGAATGCTTTTGCAAGGAGAATGTACAAGCATTATACATAGTTATTATTTCTATTTCTTTGATGGGAATGTTTTCACTTAAGGCCTAAATTGGCTTTCGTTGAAACCGATCTATTTTCTCCATGTGTAGCCATGTGTGCAGACAGGGACAAGTCCTCCTAGGATTGGAAAGTCACGACTCTTTCCCTTTGAGGCATCTGGGAAGGAGAGAGAGATGGGGAACGAGGGAGCCATGCAAGCAGAGAGTGATGGAGTGACAGGCAGCACAAGGGCTGAATCCATCGAGACAGCCTGAAGGATCATTTACATTTTAGTAATTTAGCAGACACTCTTAGCCAGTGTGACTTACAGTACTAATTGGAAACGTTTTCATTCTTTTTTTATACTGGTTCCCAATGGTAATCTAACCCACAGACCTGGTGTTTCCATCACTATTCTTTACCAACTTGAAATTCTCTATGAAAATCACATTTCAGCAGCTCCTTAAAAAAACCCAACCATGGTAATAAATGCTATTGTATCTACAGTCCTCAAGGGACTTTTTAGACCACAATTGAGGGTAAACGACAAAGAATATGTGCCTTATTTTACATAATAATTTACATAACCTTTCAGTTTACATGCCACGCACAGAAATTCAGTGAGCGGTTGGTTGGATGAAATCGGGGGCTATATGCCAGTAGGAAGAGGACCAGCCTCAGTGTCCACTGTCATGGTATTTTTTGATACGTGAGATATATAAATCAGATACGTGAGATATATAAAGACAATATAAAGATAGTTAGCTACACAAAGCTGAATAATACAGTGGGCGGCTTGTCAATTTCTTGCTCATTCTCTTATTTAATCCCCCTTGAATATGGAGAAATATGAGATTGGCCTCCTGTAATCCGATGTTTATTTACAGGTTTTACATTTTACCATGCAAATAGCTTCCAACTCTTCACTGTGTCCCAGGAAAACTTTGGAATGCACGTGGCAGTGTCTACAGTAAAAGGCCTGTGGGAGAAATGAATTTGTTTAAATGGGAATACTCAATATATAGCCTCCTGAATCTCAATTTTTTTCATAGTGGGCATTGCTGCAATTTAATTAGATTAAATTATCAAATAAATAAGATTGAAATGTGTTAGTTAATCGATGCCAGGACCAATATACTTGATTAGAATAATATTAGCTAATACCTCAACATATAAACATTGACTCTGCCATTCCATAACCCTCCATTTACATTTTTTTAGCCATTTTGCTGTAGCTTTGTGGATTTTGTATCATTGTCCTGTTGAAAGACCATGTTTTGTTTATCTTTTGATAGACGGCTTCAGATAGGACTCTTGATGTTAGCATGTTGTGTTACAACACACCCATATGGTTAAACCAAACCAGACCAAGTTATTCATCTTTATGGAAGGCTGGACCCTCCCAAACGTTCTCTTTAAAGATTTTCTAATCATTTTTCTTTTGTTGCACATAATTTTTATTTTAGCAATTGTACACAACTGAACTAACTTTTACACAAAAGGAAATTGCCTTTCTGTTTATTTAAATTGCATAAATGTTTTTAAAGTTTTTTGGTATAATTTATTAACTTTGGGTTCTTACATCAAAAAATGTGGTTGGACTATCTACAAAGAAAGGGTACTTACTATTTCACAAGACTGTAAGTGTTACCTTGTTGTCTGAAAATTTTGCTTAAACCAGCCTATGCTGTCGTGTTTTCTGAAAGTCTACATCGACTGACAGCACAGTACATACTGCTGGTGTTACATCACTAAGTGTTGCAGTGAGTCATCGTTTACTGACTACTGCATGGCAGCTCCAAGCTGTATTTCTGACAGGCAGGAAATGGGGCTGTCAACACCACCCCCCGTTAGGACTCGTACTAAGAAAAAAAGGTGTCACTTCAATGGCTCCCTCAATGTACTGATAAATCGAAGCGTAAACAATACATCACAATTACGTTATATTACATTAGACAACTGTGGATAGTCTGATTACAACCGCTGTAAAAAGATTTTCAAATGCATATGATGAGTCATACGTCTAAAATAAATATAAATTAAAACATTATATATATCTGTGATTATATATGCAAGAAGAGCAACAACAACAGCTAAATAATATAGCTGCAAGCAGCAATCTGTGGGTTCCAGCCTATGCAGCAGCAAGCAGTGAAACAAACAAAAGAATGGCACATTACACAGGACATTGCAACTGAGCAACAGTGCGTCATTGCTACAGGTTTCCCTGTTTTCTGCACTGGGGGAAAGCATGTTAATATCATGGAGATCAACTATATATTATTTTCTATGAAGTAAACATGTATTTTTTCACTCTAAGTAGAAAAAGCATATCTGATCAAACGATGTCTGTTTGTAAGTATCACTGTGTTACCTATGAAACATCCAAGATGAATGAAAATGGATTAACAAAACACTGTTATATCGCAAATAACAGGCCATTTGAGGTGGCACGCGGCATGACATCTTCAGGACCGGGGTTGGACATGTGGCTTTGCATGGCAATTGGATATTTTTTTCAGGATTAAGAGCTGTTTGTTTAACAGTGGCCACAAAATACCAAAATGGCCATTGTTGATGGGAATGCCATTTCTCTATTTTTCAACCAATCAACTTTTTTTTCTATGTTGAACTAGAGGGGGATATGAAGTATATGTATACTAACCTACAAGTCAATCAGACAAACAGTTCATGAGAAGAAAATTTTAAAGGTTTTTCAAAAATGTCTAAATGACCGGCAATCCAAGATGGTGGTCTTTAGAAGCAGAATTGTTCCCCATCAGGAATGGGACCTTGATGAGAAGTTTCAAACATTCTGGGAACTTTTTCAAGTGAACAAAACATTTGCTCCTCTGAATAGGATATTAACTTTTCTCTGTAAACATTGTTATAGCGCCACCAACTGACCAATTGAGGTGGCACACAGCATGACATCTTCAGGACAAGTGTTGAACATGTGTGTGGCTTTGCATGGCAATATGAAAAAAAATTATTTCTCCCTATTTTTCAACCAATCAACTTTAACTTCTAAGTTTAACTAGAGGTTATAAAATATATGTATACCAACCCACAAGTCAATTGGACCAATGGTCCATGAGAATAATATTTTTTAATATTCAAAATGGCAGAAAAACCCCCAAATGGCGGACTTCATGGGCCCCAGAGGAACAATTGTTCCTTCTTGAGAAGAATGGGACCTTCTTGAGAAGTTAAAGCATTCTGGGTGTTATGGGATTGTGGAGCTGTGTTCTAGCATTTCAACAGGCTGTTGCTAGGCAACCATGCAACAGATCCACCCCATCAGGTTATTTCATGTGCACAAATTTTGGTGAGTTTTCACCAAACAGAACAATTGTTATAAGCGTTTAAAATGGAGAATAATAATAATTGTGAAAACCAGGTTTCCTATAGGTTTCCTGTAGTTTTGCTGACTGGACCCCCAATGAAACAGAGTTAGTCTGGGCAATCTGTGGATCTTAGGATTAGTTACATTACAATGTAGTATTATTAATAAAATAATAAACCGTAGGCAACATACTGTAGTCCTTAGCCTGGCTGACACGACCCATGTGACTCACAAAACAGGTAGAGCTGTGACTCACTGGTCTGGACTGGAGCCTATTATAACTGCAATATTTGCTGGAAATTGATGTGTTTTGATTGATTCTCATTTCACACAATGCACAATGCTGCCAGCTTCCTCATCAACTCGCAACGGCAGATATTTTGAAGGTAAACATGAACGTTTTGTTTTGTGGGGTGGTGATTCAGAAAAACATAGATCTGGGTCTGTTCAATTCCACATCCAACCACCAATGCACATCATTATCTACGCCTCTTGTGCACAACCTCACGACTCCCTTTCCCGACTATGAAGCCAGGAAGACTTTGAGTCAAGTGTCAGCCAATCTACACAGGCCAGGAAGGCTCACAGAGAAATAAGTCTACAGCTAAAAGTTTTTCTCCAGAAACTTTGCACATTGATGTATTCTTATTTACATGTACCCCTTTTTTCTACCCAATTTTGTAATGTGCAATTTTTGATCAAGGCCCTGCTTCATGCAACAACTCCCAGCGGAGCTCGGGACAGTCAATCTTAAACCGTGTTTCTTCCAAACCACATCCAATATCAGTATTTGGTATTACCATACTGCTCGCTCAACCAGGAAGTCTAGACCGGAATCCTCACATGCCAGAAGGAACACACTCACTGGGCTTCTACCCTGATTCTGCTCACATTGCAAGAGTGTGATGAGGCATCGCTAGGCAACCGTATTTCATTGCTAACCCCCAAAACCCGGAGAGTACTGGCCAATCGCACTGCACTCCGCAGGACCCCTGGCTATGTGAGCTGAATTTGAACCTGTTATTTTAACTGTTTTATTTCTTGCTGTCATGACCAAACATGCAAAATAGATGAAAATGTACTATAAAACTAAACATAATTACCACATTTGCCAAGAAATGGGCATTTAAAATGCTCCCTCCCTCAGCCCAACATTTGATTAATACAGCTCTGCCAAAATCATTGCAAAACTCCTTGTGTGATATTATTATTTTAGTTGATTTGGGCTCTGATTCTGATGGAGTCCCTGATCAGTTTGCTATTCAATTATAAAATGGGTCAGCGTCTCCAATAACTTTGAGCACCACTCATATCTGAGTAATATAATTCACATTTACAGATCAAAACAAATGTGTTGTTTTTCATGCTTTTTCTGTGCTTAGAAAGTATTTCACTGCCAAAATGTCACAATGTTAAGATCTGGCAATGCTATTTAAAATGAAAGATGAATAATGGCATTTAGGTTATGTTGTTTGTGTATCTTTTGGAAGTAAGAAAAAGGTAAAATAAAAATAGGACACATTTATGTGTTTGTGTGTGTGTTTGCACATTGAAGATAGTTATAATGTGTTGAACATGCTATGTTGTCGAGGGAAATTTGAAGAATTTCCTCCTGGATGAAAACAATATAATATAAAGGTTCTAGAGAAACACTGAGTTATGTTGTTTGGGTATCTTTGAGAAGTAAGAGAAGGTAAAATCAGCAATACCGACAAAAATGTAAATGTACTTACATTTGTCTGTGTGTGCATAAAGGGGTTGAACGTGCTGTGTTGTAAAGGGAAATTAAAGTTAGATTCATATTATTTTTTGTCTTAATAATTTTTGTCAATAAATCATATTTCCAATTATTTCCCTCCATCCTGAAAGTATTTTAAAAACATTAAATAAAAAAAATATAATCAGATCCTATTCATAAACTATGCGTAATTACAGTTTGAGAAAACAAGATACTAATACTGTACTTCACATTTTGAGTAACAAATAACTACCTACCAAATGATACACTCCAATTGAAATACAAGGGAACACGTACAGCACATTGTCAGCCTTTAATCATTATCTCGGTTCCACTACCACGTCTTGGTTTGGTCGTAGGATTTTCTTCTTGCCAGACGGTTATTGTTCTATAATAATGTGACTCATTTTCAGCTGACCAAGCAGTGGACCCCCAAGATAGCCCACAGCCTTCATTACTATCTCCATTCTCCTCTTATATATTCTCCTCTAATATATATTTTCTAGCCGGGAGCAATTTTGCCATTAAATTGCCAATGTTCTTAGATGCTTGTCTGATTAAAATAATTTAGAATGTACATTCTTTGTTTGCCTCAATGTTATAACACACTGCTGAAGAGGCATCAATACAAATACATCACTGATAACAAACAAACATGCCGTCTTTGTAAAATATAGTGTGATTTCAAAAATATTGAAGTGATTTTTACCCCAAAACGATTGTAATGCTAAAAAAATAAACCTGGTGGAATTTCACACAACTAATCAGGTCAATTGGCAATAGGTCAGTAACATGATTGGGTATTAAAAGGTAATTCCAGAGAGGATGGGATTGTCAGAAGTGAGGATGGGGAGGGGTTCACCACTCTGTGAAAGACTGCGAAGTCAAATAGTGCAACAATTTCAAAAACGTTTCTCAGAGTAAAATTACAAAGAGTTTGGGGATCTCATCATCTAACGCACAGGTGTCGAACCGGTTCCACAAAGGGCCGAGTGTCTGCAGGTTTTTGGTTTTTCCTATAAATTGGTTCCTAGTTCATACCTACACAACCAGGTGAGGGTAGAAACTAACCAATCAGTGACCTAATTAACCAATCAAGTACAAGGAGAGAGCAAAAACCTACACTCGGCCCTCCGTGGAACCGGTTTGACACCTCTGATCTAACGTATATAGTATCATTAAATGTTTCAGAGAATCCGGAGAAATCACTGTATGAAAGGGACAAGGGCCGAAAAACAATACTGGATGGCTGTGTTCTTCAGGCATTCAGGCAGCACAGAATTAAAAACACAATTCTGTAGTGGAAATCACTGCATGGGCTTGGGAACACTTCTGAAATCCATTGTCTCAGTTTCCAAACGCTAGTATTAGCTCTATATAACAATACAGAGTATTGTTAAAAGAAGTGATGCAACACACTATTTTAAAACGTGTAGCTGGAAAAATGGGCATGTATTTTTCCAAAAACAATACAATACAATAGAATTTCAACATTTGATAGGTTGTCTTTGTACCATTTTCAACTATATACAGGGATAAATTATTTGCACATTATTGCATTATGTTTTTAGTTAAAATATTTTGCAGTGTCCCAACTTGTAATGTAGTTGTATTTACCTTACCTATATATTTTTATTTATTTGTAGTACTCAGTATTATATTTTAGATTTCAATTTAACTAGCAATAACTTTATATATTACTAGCTGCAATTTTCTTCTCAGCTGTGTTCATAGATATATGTCCCTAATGGGAAAATAGGGTCAGTGGAGGCTTCCATTAGGCAGGGACAATATTTAGGACAGCCACATTGCTAATGGGAGACACTAAAAGAAAACTGTGTTCACTGACCCCTTAAACTGACCACTTCATATCGTCCTACCCATTTCAACTGACTGCACCAGTGACATAGCCAATAAAGATTAAATGGCTTGTCTTGTCTACTTCAAAGTTTTGGTAAATGTTTAAGTACTCTGTAGTCTATAAAATGACACTTTTTATTGGATGTGGCATTTCACATTTGACAAGGGAAGCCGTTAGCAGGAACTCCACGATGCAGTATTCTTGGAGTTAGGGAACACAGGCCGTTGTGTTAATTTGATCGATGGGGCAGACAGGACCTGCTCTAGAGAGGTGGGCTGTGAGTGACTACTGTTTGGGGCAGATTGTTAGTGTCGCAGGGTTCGGCTAGGGAACTGAATCAATTCCATCTCTGTTCTAATCATACTGGAGGGAGCTGCATGAGTAGATGTGGCCTGTCAGTTCCTAGTGTTGCTGAGCTTCTTGGAAATGTCCTATGGCACACGGAGTACTACGGTACAAAATAATCTTCAGCACCCAGTTCTGTAGCAACACTCTTATACAGTATGTGATTTAGAAAGTAATTAACTAAAAAACATCCAACTAACGTGGCTCACCTGTCAACATCACAGACTAAGAATCTCCTTTAGATGAAGTCTGACAAACAAACAACCAACAAAGATATGAGAAAATACTATTTCTAAAGACTACAGCTAGACACCAACCTTTTCTAATTTAAGAGTAGAGACACTTGTACTGTGGAGGACTTGTCTAAATAAAACTAACTAATGAAAACAAAGGTGGTAAATTACCTGGTTTTTTTCTAGGGTCAGATATGCTGCTGATTTGTTTTGGTGGAAATTGAAAGATGTTTCCTTCAAATCTAAGTGTTTCGTAGTCCATCAGGAGCTGTGAAATGCGAGAAACTACCTCACTTCAATCAAACTGAAAGCTCAATTGTATTTAAGTAGCTCTCGCTTTTTACTGAATTGTATAGCTTCTGCCCTAGACTATTGTTGTGGTAGGGTTGATTGAGACCAGACTGAGTGTGTCAGAAATAGAACGTCTCCTAGCAGGAGCAGAGCCCTGGCTCTTTGGATTTGATTTTCAACCAAGCTAATGTTACATGAAGCAATTTACAGGCCAGTTTATCTGCACACCATAGTCACAGTTGACATCATCTGGCCAATTTATATCAAGAGTTTTGATTAATACTGGAGCATTTGAATTGGCATTTTATTCCCTGTAATATACATGAATTTCACAGAAGATGTACTGTCAGCTTTAAATGAATTTCTGTGAAATGGCACAAGATGAGTATTATACTTTATTAAATCAAAACCAGATGTATATTTCAGCAGTCATCTTACTGCTGCATTCTGCAAAATATTCTGCAATTATTAATATTATACTGCATGAAATCAAAACCAGTGGTTGTAGGTGGATTTCAGTAGTGTTTTACTGCTGCATTTGATAAATTGTTCTGCAGGTTTGTCACCTGATCTCCAACAAATGTATTTGTAATTGAGATGAATGAGTCCAATGTTGTTTTGATTGAGAAACAGCAGAAAAACTATGACACCTGCGACACCTGCCTGAGGACAAACAACCCTGCCAGTAAGTTATACTTCATCACACCTGTCCTTTGATGTAAAATATGAAGGGTATTATTTTCTTTTCTTAAAGAGAAATATACTGTTATATTTCTCTACTGAACATGTTTTATTTTTACATATTTCTCATCTACCAGACTTACAGTATTGAAAATCAGTAGTGAGCTGAGAATCATGTCTAGTCTAACATTTATACTTGTAATAAGTATGCAGAATTTTTCTAGATGAATAATTCGAAATCTGATATTGACATGTTATAGGAGGGCTGGGTATAACAGGGTATATCCGTTCCTGAACCTCTGAACTATATTTTCAAGTTGTTATAGCAAGCTTTTGTACTTTCATATTTTCCGCTGTTTTTCACACAGACCCAGGCTGTAGCCTAAATACAGTCAAGGGTCATACAGCCATTTGGTCCCCGGGAATGTTTTATTAGAATTGCACACACAGACTCAATAGTTAGGCAAGCATCATCACACTGTCCCATGTATCTCTCTTGATTCCCTGACCCCACCCCACCTGGCTATCAGTTCACCCTCACATCTGTCATCATCCTTCCCATAATTTGATTGTTTGACTTAACAACCATGCTTATAAGCTAATTCAATTAGTCATGTTTTTCTGGCCATGGATTAGAGGAGTGGCAGGATACTTACAGTGGGGCAAAAAAGTATTTAGTCAGCCACCAATTGTGCAAGTTCTCCCACTTAAAAAGAGGCGAGAGGCCTGTAATTTTCATCATAGGTACACTTCAAATATTTGAGAGACAAAATGTGAAGAAAAAGTCCAGAAAATTACTTTGTAGGATTTTTTATGAATTTATTGGTAAATTATGGTGGAAAAAAAGTAATTGGTCAATAACAAACAAGCAAGATTTCTGTCTCTCACAGACCTGTAACTTCTTCTTTAAGAGGCTCCTCTGTCCTCCACTCGTTACCTGTATTAATGGCACCTGTTTGAACTTGTTATCAGTGTAAAAGACACCTGTCCACAACCTCAAACAGTCACACTACAAACTCCACTATGGCCAAGACCAAAGAGCTGTCAAAGGACACCAGAAACAAAATTGTAGACCTGCACCAGGCTGGGAAGACTGAATCTGCTATAGGTAAGCAGCTTAGTGTGAAGAAATCAACTGTGGGAGCAATTATAAGAAAATGGAAGACATACAAGACCACTGATAATCTCCCTCGATCCAGGGCTCCATGCAAGATCTCACCCTGTGGGGTCAAAATGATCACAAGAACTGTGAGCAAAAATGCCAGAACCACACGGGGGGACCTAGTGTATGACCTGCAGATGAAACCAAAATATAACTTTTTGGTAAAAACTCAGCTTGTTGTGTTTGGAGGAGAAAGAATGCTGAGTTGCATCCAAAGAACACCATACCTACTGTGAAGCATGGGGGTGGAAACATCATGCTTTGGGGCTGTTTTTCTGCAAAGAGACCAGGATGACTGATCTGTGTAAAGGAAAGAATGAATGGGGCCATGTATCATGACATTTTGAGTGAAAACCTCCTTCCATCAGCAAGGACATTGAAGATGAAACGTGGCTGGGTCTTTCAGCATGACAATGATCCCAAACACACTTCACGGGCAACGAAGGAGTGGCTTCGTAAGAAGCATTTCAAGGTCCTGGAGTGGCCTAGCCAATCACCAGATCTCAACCCCATAGAAAATCTTTGGAGGGAGTTGAAAGTCTGTGTTGCCCAGCGACAGCCCCAAAACACCCCTGCTCTAGAGGAGATCTGCATGGAGGAATGGGCCAAAATACCAGCAACTGTGTGGGAAAACCTTGTGAAGACTTACAGAAAATGTTTGACCTCTGTCATTGCCAACAAAGGGCATATAACAAAGTATTGAGATTAACTTTTGTTATTGACCAAATACTTATTTTCCACCATCATTTACCAATAAATTCATAAAAAGTCCTACAATGTGATTTTCTGGTGATGAAAATTTCAGGCCTCTCTCATCTTTTTAAGTGGGAGAACTTGCACAATTGGTGGCTGACTAAATACTTTTTTGCCCCACTATACTTTCTCTTAGTGTTGCTTAGTGTTTAGACCAAGTTCCAAACCAGAACAAGACAGAGACCCAGAGCCCGACCAAAGCCCAGCAGGTCAAGACCAAGACCATGGAGCTAATAGTAATGCTTCCCAAATGTAAAGAAATAAGGGGAAGGTATTATAAATAAATAAATGATGCAATATTTGTGAGTCCCTGATTAGTTCTCATAGAGCACAATGTAAAGAAATGACATTCAAAAGCAAATCCATTATGTAAAGGACCATGAGGTTATTCAACAATTTCCCATCAAAACATTTATTTATGACTGCAATGCCAGTCCAAATTCCAAAATTAAAAAAATTGCTAATCCCCCCCAAAATGCCATTTAAAATGTATTCCCTGAACAATACAACCATGTATAGCGATCAACTTTGCAGTTTGACAAAGATGGATTTAAGACCTTAACACTGGAGACCCAGACCAAGACCATAACACTGGAGACCCAGACCAAGACCATAACACTGGAGATCCAGACCAAGACCATAACACTGGAGATCCAGACCAAGACCCAAACCCTGGAGACCCACACCAAGACCACATTTATGTGGTCTCGAGTTGCCTAGAGAGAGAGAGACCACAAGATCGAGGCTCCATCTCTGATATTAATGCCCATGATTTTGGAATGGGATGTCCAACAAGCTCATATAGGTGTGATGGTCAGTTGTCCATATACTTTTGGCCATATAGTGTATATCAAAGTGTTATGCAGTAAGTGTGTTTTGAATAAATTTGAATGTTCAGAGAAATGTGTTTAGTTAACAAACATTTGTCCACCCGACTCACAGAATAATGCTGATGAAGCCATTCTTGATTTTTTTACAGTGTAAAAACTCATGTTAACAGGTCATGAAAAGAAATTACCTGCATTTATGCCAAAAAGCGTTCCTCTTGTCTATATCCCACACAATGCATGCCCAAATCCTTTATCTTATAAACTTTTGCCTGCAGGAGAGGATTTAGGCAGGAACCAATTACTGGTGGCTGCAATCTATCCATCAACAGCCATTCAGGGCTAAGGCTGAAATAATTATGTGTTTGAAACATTTGGAAAAGTACCTTAAAAGTGTCACTTTTGAAAACTTTGCACCCGTGCTTAGTGTTATCATGTCACTCAACGTTGCAACTACGCCGAAGATCCCAATCACTCAGCAGGAAGTATCTTATTCTCTGGTTCCTCGCAATCAGTGGGTCTCAGGGGTTGACACAAATGGAATGGCTAATCATCACTATGCCCCAGCCCCCTTGTCAGTGGAGATTTTAGCAATGACCACCACCAGTCACCCCCACCTAGAGCACCACCCGAGTCAAAGATTAATAAACTACCATAGCCCCAGCTCAGTGAAGGACGAGAGTTGAGCTGTCTCTCTCATTAGCCCGCTGTGGGGCCTGGGTCATTGGGATCCCAGAGCAATTAATACTGGAATTCAGAGAGTGAGAGACAGAGCGAGAGCATGAGAGTGAGAGAGAGAGAGACAGAGGGAGAGCATGAGAGTGAGAGAGAGAGAGACAGAGGGAGAGCATAAGAGTGAGAGAGAGAGACAGAGGGAGAGCATGAGAGTGAGAGAGAGGGAGGGAAAAACTCTTAGCAAACGCTCTCCATTTGGTGAACACAAAGCAGTTCACCTCAAAATCCAGTACCATAACAGCTATCTGCATCAAAAACCAACATAAAAACATAACAGCTTTAACAATATTCACATAACGCTACTGAATTCCAATTTATTCATGTATAATTCATGTCAGCCTGCTCGTTTCTACTGATCTGGGAGGTTATAGGCCAGAGGAGGAGATAGTTCAAAAGGGAGAGGTGTGGGAGGGTCTGTAAGCCATGGGAAGAGGCGGTGTGGGAGGGTCTGTAGGCCATGGGATGAGGAGATGTGGAAGGCTCTAGGTTATTGGGTCTCTCTGAGTTGTGTGATCTGGAGCTAATTGAGTTCTAGTGAGGCACAGTACTTCTGGAGGGAATACTGTCTTGGAAAATGATGTCCGTTCCCTGGAAGTCTCCACTCCCAATTACTTCTCTCCATCAAGGCTCCTTACACAACCTATATTTGTCCAAGTCTTTTTGAAAGAAGTTGAGAGGAAATTGGCTGAGGATGCAGTGGAGAATGTTATCCAATCAATTTTCCCTGACACCCCGGGATTTGTTTTCTCCTTCAAATTTCATTGGGCTGGCTGACGCAACCCACAGGACTGTGCAAGACTTCAATACCTGGTCTCAGCCATTTCATTTAATTCTGAATTTCATGAAGAGAAATAAAAACTATTTTAATTGTCAGTGATGGCAATGTAATTTTGTTCCTGAATCCCACTGCCTAGTAGATGTCAATCATAATACCTTCTCCTAATTGCATCCTGTACAATATATTTATTCAAGGAACCTGGACACAAATGTATTGTTTGGTGTTTGTGTATTTGGTTTGGTGCGTGTATGCACTTATATGTATATGTGAATTCACAGCAAGTTTCCCCAAACCAGTTTCAAAGGTAACTTCCCCTAAAAGCATCTGCTAGGGGAATGGGTAGACATGGTAACTTTTAAAAAGGTTAACATTTGGAAGGCTGTGGGTCCAAATGGAATACCAGTGTGCATGCTCCAAGCATGCGCAGACCAGCTGGTATATTCACAGGCAAATTTGTCGCCACAGCCCAGTTTATTGGGTTTCAAGCTGAACACCATAGTCACTATGCCCCAAAACACCAAGTAAACCTGCCTAAATGACTTGTAGAATTTATAATGTTGCTACAAAATGGTTTGATAGGATTATCATGGTTCACCAAAACACCATCATCCTGGACACTCTGGATCAACTCCAATGTTCATACCCAGCTCATCCACAGATTACCTCATCTCTATTGCACTCTACAAAGCCCTCATCCACAGATTAAGTAATCTCTATTGCACTCCACAAAGCCCTCATCCACAGATTACATCATCTCTATTGCACTCCACAAAGCCCTCATCCACAGATTACATCTTCTCTATTGCACTCCACAAAGCCCTCATCCACAGATTACATCATCTCTATTGCACTCCACAAAGCCCTCATCCACAGATTACATCTTCTCTATTGCACTCCACAAAGCCCTCATCCACAGATTACATCATCTCTATTGCACTCCACAAAGCCCTCATCCACCGGAATATGAAGAATACATAGTGCCTTTGGAAAGAACTCAGACATCTTCACGTCCCCCACATTTTGTTGACTTGATTTATTATTGATGATTTTTTATTGCCATCAATCTACACACATTATCCCATAATGAATAAAGTATGTGTATTGTACTGAACACTAACTATATTAAGTGACAATACAGATGCAAAAAGGAGATCCACAGCATTAAGCAGATACTATAATGTTCACCATAATGTGCATTAATGTCAGTGACTCTTATATACAGTTTGGAACAAAACCGTTTCAACCAGGCCAACCCCCGTTGAGGTGTTTTATACATTGGTCTGTGCTGGAAACCCTGTATGACACACAATGTATGAACTTTGTTCTAGTTAACAGGGGGAATAATAAGTTGCAATTTACAGACTTTCAAGAATGATCTCTCTTCTATCACTGAGAAGTTATAGCTCCAAAAGGCTATAATTATATTCAAAGTTGCTCTTAAAGGCTCCTCCCTGGCAGTGAAGGCTTGAACCTGGCAGTGGGCACAGCACTTTGTTTGGTTGAAGAACACATTAACTACAGACCATTCATCATGGTCTTTCTCTCCATTTCTTGGCTCACTGAAATTGCAAGAAATAAAAAAGACATATACAGACACAATAGGTATGATAGTAACTAGTGTGAAGCTCCTGTGTGAAGCCCAAGAGGGTTAAGGCAGTGCTGGAAAATAATGGTGGACACACAAAATATTGACACTTTGGACCCAATTTGGACATTTTCACTTAGGGGTGTACTCTCTTTTGTTGCCAGCGGTTTAGACATTAATGGCTGTGTGTTGAGTTATTTTGAGGGGACAGCAAATTTACACTGTTAGAAAAGCTGTGCACTCACTCCTTTACGTTGTAGCGAAGTGTCATTTCTTCAGTGTTCACATGAACAGATATAATAAAATATTTGCAAAAATGTGAGGGGTGTACTCACTTTTGTGAGATACTCTATATGAAATGCTGCATACTGTATCAACATTGATGCCTTGTTACAGACACACAAGGTGACACACATAGGTGAGAATGGCAATTAAAGGTGAATTTCCCACACCTGTGGCTTTTTAAATTGCAATGTATGTGTATAAAGACCTAGGACACGCTGGAGGGACTATGTCTCCCGGCTGGCCTGGGAACGCCTCGGTGTCCCCCCGGAAGAGCTAGAGGAAGTGTCTGGGGAGAGGGAAGTCTGGGCATCCCTGCTTAGACTGCTGCCCCCGCGACCCGGCCCCGGATAAGCGGAAGAAGATGTGTGTGTGTGTGTGTGTGTATAAATAGTCAATGAGTTTGTTAGCTCTCACGTGGATGCCCTGAGCAGGCTAGATACTGAGCCATGGGGAGCAGAAAATAACTGTCAAAAGACCTACGTGACAAGATAATCTTTATAAAGATGGAAAAGGATATAAAAAGATATCCAAAGCCTTGCAAATGCCAGTCAGCACTGTTCAGTCACTTATTAAGAAGCGGAAAATGAGGGTATCTCTTGATACCAAGCCAAGGTCAGGCAGACCAAGAAAGATTTTAGCCAAAACTGCCAGAAGAATTGTTCGGGATACAAAGAAAAACCCACAGGTAACCTCAGGAGAAATACAGGCTGCTCTGGAAAAAGATTGTGTGCTTCTTTCAAGATGTGCAGTTCATGCAAGACGACCAAAGACTTTACATGACCTGGAGGCATTTTACTAAGACGAATGGGCAGCTAAACCACCTGCAAGAACTCAGGGCCTCATAGACAACTATTACAAAAGACTGCACGCTGTCATTGATGCTAAATATTAAGACTATTAAGAACTAAGGGTATGCAGACTTTTGAACATGGGTCAGTTCATTTTTTTCTTTGTGGCCATGTGTTGTTTCATGATTGTGCCATTCTGTTATAACCTACAGTTGAATGTGAATCTCATAAGAAATAATAGACGTGTTTTGGCTGCTCACTTCTGTTTTCTTTACAAATGGTACATATTTTATCAATTCTCCAAGGTATGCAAACTTTTGAGCACAACTGTATATATTATAGTGTCTCATTTTGCATTATCCACCAATTATTTAATATGCACACATACAAACCAGGACTTCCGTTCGTTTTTTATTTTTGAATGCTTTGTTTTCACCACACCTGGTTGCACAGAGTTGTTTGGCATATCAGTAGATCTTGGCCTGCTCAAAGTGAACCTCTGCTGCTGGGTAGTTGAAACTCCTTGAGCCTGTATTTATTTGGTTTTTGGAGAATCCCCTCTCTGTCGGCACACTGTAAATCAACATAATTATTCAGCAACAGCACACTGTATGTGAAGCAGGATCTCTCCCCACCCCCAAAGTGACAACAGCACAAGTTTAACTATCAATGCCAGATAGTTTAACTATCAACGCTACTATTCTTGCATTCTTATTAACTCATTAAAATGTTTTGTTAATTAACATAACTAGAACTGAAGGAATTACACTGGAGAAATGTGAGATTATGAAGAGTGAAAACCATCTTGCAAGCAGGTGCTACACAAGCAAAATCATTGTTTTGAAATAATACTGTACGGGTGTTTTTGAGCCAACCATGTGTGAAAGAAGGTAGGTAATTTTTATATACATGATCAGTATAGTAGTTGGTAATATCAGGGGTGTAACAACATTCTAATTCATATTTTTATATAGCTCAGAAAATATTGACCTGTCCAGTATTTGAGATCCAAATAAAATAGTAAAAACTAAAATAGTATCACTATGTTTTCGCCAGTGCTTGGCTGAACGAACCAAGCACTGGGAAGGAACATGCTTGGCAACAGTTTTAAAACAATTATCCTGTAATTACACAAATATCTCCATGAGGCAAAAAATACTGTTTGTGGAGTACAGTAAATATCAACCACTGAGAGCCTTCCAGGCCTAAGTTGGCCATAAAATATTATAACGTAATGTATTACAGCTGGTAAACATTCTACGTATCACTTAACCAAAATATCTGTTAAATCTGTTGTAATTTCCAGGGCTTTTGAAGTAAGAGTGCCCAGTTTCAATCCTTAGAGTCTTGCTTTTTTTGCATTGCTACATCTCCCATAATCTTTTGGCTTGAGACACAGATTAAACTTCAAAACGTCCAGTGTTTTCATGACCAGGTTGCTTGCATACAAGTTTTTGATATGTTTTAAATTGTTTAAGATGTAACATTTTGAAACATTTTAAAAAGGGGATTTTGTCAATTGGATTTCATATTTACTTTAGTGTGAATCCCTACTATCCCACCTTAAAATGCTTAAAGGCGTTTAGACTTTGACAGTTTAAATTTGCATTGATTTGCATAATTAGCATACCTTAACCCTAAAACAGTATTTCTTGAAACTTTCAGGTTACCAAGATCAAACTAACTTAGTTTCACAAGTTTAGGCTAAAATGCTTAAATGTGTATTGACTATGACGTAAATGTGCTTAATTAGCGATAATTAACCCAAAAATAGCATCTCTTGAACTGTTAAAGATACAGAGACAAAACTAACTTTGAATCACATGTTTATGCTACGCCAACTTAAAGTATCAACCATGGCAGCCTACATTTGCCTAAACTCCATTACCACCCCCAACCTATTTTGAAATGTCACATGTAAAGTCTAGTTGTGTTATTTTTTAAATCCTGGACTCCCTACAGTACCAACCACCAGAGGTGGGGGACTCGAGTCACATGACTTGACTTGAGTCTGACTCGAGTCACAATTTTCAGGACTTGTGACTTGCTTGATTAAAGTATGAAAATGACTTGACTTGACTTTGACTTGAGAACAAGTTACTTGAGACTTGACTTGACTTGAAGTGGAAGACTCGACAATGACTTGAACTTATAATAAACAAACAGCAATAAAATTATTTTATATGTTGTGACATCAGCAGCACTAATCAGTGTATGTGCCTTTAACGCTGCACAATTCAAACCGCGCCAAACATGGCAGACAGTAACGTTAGTCGAGCTCCACAAATAGTATCGTTTGGATACAAGGACTTTGAACTGGACCGTGTGAATAAAAAAAGATTTGCCAGATGCAAAATATGCAACAACGTCAAATTTCATTCGTCATTTTAAGAACCACAAGGAAAGGTAAGAAAGTAATCTTATAACGATTAAGTAATGGATTAATCTTTTGTTTGTCATAATTTGGCCTTGGTTGCATATTTGATTAGATTTTTTCTTGTTAGAAATGTGTATCATTACAGAATACATCTGCTAAATAGATGTAAGGGAATTTGACTATAACAGTGGCATAGCCTGAATTTTAATGTTGATGGGCATCTTAAAATGAGCGGGCATGTATATTATTACACGTAGGCCATAATGTCTGTATTAAATGTGCGCATTTTCAAGTGTTTGTGGACTGCGTGTGGAAACTAAAAAGCATTGTGCTTACACCATAACAGTTAACTTTACTGCATGAAAGGCTAACATGGAGGCGCCGATGTGATTACTAGCACCTAAACATTTCGAAGAGGTTTTTTTTTTTTTTACTCATACAGACAAGAATAATTACAGCGTAATTACATATTAGGCAGTTTTTCAGTCACAATAATTAGTTTATAAGGTTGTTATTATTAGCCCTTATTACAAGTATTGGCTGAATTCCAGTGCAGAATGCGTGTTATTTCTTGATAACAGCGCGTTGCTATGGACGCAGCAGGATTCTAACCAGAGACGGAACGGACTATTTTCTTTAGAGGAAGCAATACAATCGTTTTTAAATCAATAAATTCCTTTTGAAATCAATATTTTGTGTCAAATTATTGATTTATTTGGTAGGTAGCCATGTAATAAGCGGGATAAGGTATAGCGAGGCGGTTGTTATAGCGAATACAACCCCTTCAGGCTGATTCAAGATACCTCTGCTTCGTCCCCCCAAAAAATTGAAGTAGCTTGAAGTAGGCTGTAGGCTGACATCAAAGCTGAGCTATCTGTCAGGCACCCAGAGGTAAAGCTGAGTGTCATCAACACAGCAGCGATAGATGAACCCAAAGGAGGTTATGACATAGCAGAGTGATTTCATTTTTAGAAAAAAAGAGGGCCCAGAAATGATCTCTGGGGGACACCAGTAGTGACAGCACATGGTACAGAGAAGAGCGGAGTATTTGGTAGTTGACAGTGTTGAAGGCAGTGGACAGATCTAGCAGGATGAGAACAGAGAAGATAGACAGATTTGGCAGCGCGGAGTGTGTCCGTGACAGTAGAGCAGTTTCAGTTGAATGACCTGTCATGGAGGCTGATTGGTTAGGGTCAAGAATGTAATGTTAAGAAACATAAGAGAGTTGGTCAGAGAGTGCACACTCCAGTGTTTTTCGAAGAAAAGACAGAAGGGATACCAGTTTGGAATATGGCCCAAAAAGATCAAATTGAAGCATGTATGACCAGTACAATAAATAAAAGGTACGATAACTATGAATAAACCATAATCAAGTCAACCAGAAAGTCTAATGGAACAACTGGTAAAGATAAAGAAAACAGAGAACATGTACAAACTTTACTTTATTGACACGGTGAAATAATGCAAAAAGCAAATGTGGAATTACTTGCAAAAGTGACGATGTCTTCAGTCTCTGTACCAATATCCTGGAGCAGTGGAACATGTTGTTCAGAGTACTGTGATTCCTTGTTTTTAAACCACACTAGTGTACAGTGGTCTTGACTGTGTGTTTAAGATCATTGTCTTTCTGAAAGATAAACCTCTACCCCAAAGGTCTCTCTTGCAAACTGAGGTTTTCCTTAGGCTCCATCCGAATTGCCCCCAACCCTTATATGTCCCTCGCAATGAAAAGTAGCCTTAAAAACACACTGGCGTTGGTTTTGGTCCACACATAACGTTTAGCATCTAAGAAAAAGGACGTTTTGACATACAGCTCCAGATAGAAAAAGGTTGAAAAGGAAAGTTTTGAGCAAGGAACAGAAGCAGTTGTATCTTAATTTTAACCCTTCTGTTCCTCACTCAAAACCTTCCTTTTCGACTCTTTTAGAAAAGAAAGAAAAAGTCTCTTAATATTTTCCGGAGCTGTATCTTTGCTGTGACTCTCACTTGCCTTATGTGACTTGATGAGACAGGCATTTTGTTTTCTTTGGACAGTGATAATGGGAAGGATAGAGCAGAGAGTTTTTGCTGAAAGAGAAGTGGACCAGATTTAAACCCATGCTGCAGTGCCCTAACGTTAGCAGCCTGGTCTCTGGGACCACCCTAGGCCACAGCAATGCCATTCTGTGCATCACTCTTCCATAAAGCCCAGCTTTGTGGAGAACCCGGGTAATATAACCATATTATTTAAAACATTTTTAATGGATTTCACAGTGCTCCGGGTGGTCCTGCTTCAAAGTTTGGGCAATTTGTTTATAGCCCATCTGGTGCTTTTCTAGAAATTTCTCCCAGCCTTGTTCTAAAACCTTCTTGGTCTTTGGTGTGTTTTAATTTTTTGGTAATGCGCTCTGTCATACACTGGTGCCTTCTGGAAACGGTCAGATTTACTCTGTGATTATGTGACACTTGAATTTCACGCAGGTGGACTCAGTTCAAATAATTACATGATGTCTGAAGGCAATTGGTTAGACATATTATTTAGCTTGTCACAGCAAAGTGGAGTGAATACATATGCAACCAAGACTTTTCCTTTTCTATTTGAAATTAATCAACAGTATTCAACCCTATGTAATACTTCATGTAAATCAGTGACAGAAAATCACAAATACATTTCACTTTCACATTTTGTAACACTACAAAATGTGCCAAAGTCTTCGTGTGGTGAATACTTCTAATCCAGTCCACTGAATTTCGAAATAAATTATAAAAAAAAAAAGATACTGCCTCAATAATCCTGGTAGGCTATGGTATAGCCCAGTTACTGATGACTGACATCCATTCTAACATTCATTCTTTCATGATGTCCACTACGGTGCAATGGAAGTTATTCACAGAAGAATATAAGAAAATAATGGTGTCCCAAACTGTGACAAAACACTAGCTCAGTTCCTGCTACCTACCATCTGGGAGCATGGAGAACACATCCTCTTGGTTGAACTGAGGCATGCAATTGGCACAGAGAACTGTGATGTCAATCTGTCAAAACAAGTGATCCCTCACCCTTCGCATGCTGGCAAGTCACAACTGAACTATCAGAGAGATGCAGCTGGGCAACTAGGTTACGGAGTGTCTCTGTTGGACCAGAATGACAGTACCCACTTCCTGGCACGGTAAAACAATGAGCAGTGCCAGTTTTATGTATAACTCTCTTTGAATAATGCAGTCAAATGAGCTACAGTGTTTGGTTGTGTGAGCAGAATGGCCGAAAGGGAAGTTTGGGAGGGGGATGGATGTGTGTAATATAAAGTTAGGTCCGGAACAATTTGAACACTGACACAATTTTCATAATTTTGGATCTGTATGCCACCACAATGGATTTGAAGTGAAACAACTGAGATGCAACTGAAGTACAGACTTTCAGCTTTAATTCAAGGGGTTGGAACAAAAATATTGTTTGAAACGTTTAGGAATTGCAACCATTTTCATACACAGTCCCCTTATTTCAGGGGCTCTAATGTAATTGGACAAATTAACACAATCATAAATAAATAATTGTAATTCTTTGTTGAGAATCCTATGCAGGCAATGACTGCTTGAAGTCTGGACCGCATGGACATCACCAAACATTGGGTTTCCTCCTTTGTGATGCTTTGCCAGGTCTTTACTGCAGCTGTCTTCAGTTGTTGTTTGTTCGTTGGTCTTTCTGCCTTGAGTTTTATCTTCAGCAAGTGAAATATATCCTTGATCAGGTTGAGATTAAGTGATTGACTCAGCCATTGCAGAATATTCCACTTCTTTGCCTTAAAAAACTCCTTGGTTGCTTTCGCAATATGTTTTGGGTCATTGTCCACCTGTAAAGTGAGGCGCTGTCCAAAAATCTATGCTGAATTTGGCTGAATCTGAGCAGACAATACACTCACCTAAAGGATTATTAGGAACACCATACTAATACTGTGTTTGACCCCCTTTCCCCTTCAGAACTGCCTTCATTCTACGTGGCATTGATTCAACAAGGTGCTGAAAGCATTCTTTAGAAATGTTGGGCCATATTTATAGGATAGCATCTTGCAGTTGATGGAGATTTGTGGGATGCACATCCCGGGCACAAAGCTCCCGTTCCACCACATCCCAAAGATGCTCTATTGGGTTGAGATCTGGTGACTGTGGGGGCCATTTCGGTACAGTGAACTCATTGTCATGTTCAAGAAACCAATTTGAAATGATTCCAGCTTTGTGACATGGTGCATTATCCTGCTGGAAGTAGCCATCAGAGGATGGGTACATGGTGGTCATAAAGGGATGGACATGGTCAGAAACAATGCTCAGGTAGGCCGTGGGATTTAAACAATGCCCAATTGGCACTAAGGGGCCTAAAGTGTGCCAAGAAAACATCCCCCACACCATTACACCACCACCACCAGCCTGCACAGTGGTAACAAGGCATGACGGATCCATGTTCTCATTCTGTTTACGCCAAATTCTGACTCTACCATCTGAATGTCTCAACAGAAATCGAGACTCATCAGACCAGGCAACATTCTTCCAGTCTTCAAATGTCCAATTTTGGTGAGCTCGTGCAAATTGTAGCCTCTTTTTCCTATTTGTAGTGGAGATGAGTGGTACCCGGTGGGGTCTTCTGCTGTTGTAGCCCATACGCCTCAAGGTTGTGGGTGTTGTGGCTTCACAAATGCTTTGCTGCATACCTCGGTTGTAACGAGTGGTTATTTCAGTCAAAGTTGCTCTTCTATCAGCTTGAATCAGTCGGCCTATTCTCCTCTGACCTCTAGCATCAACAAGGCATTTTCGCCCACAGGACAGTCGCCTACTGGATGTTTTTCCCTTTTCACACCATTCTAGAAATGGTTGTGTGTGAAAATCCCAGTAACTGAGCAGATTGTGAAATACTCGTTTTGCTTAAATCACCTTTCTTTCCCATTCTGACATTCAGTTTGGAGTTCAGGAGATTGTCTTGACCAGGACCACACCCCTAAATGCATTGAAGCAACTGCCATGTGATTGGTTGATTAGATAATTGCATTGATGAGAAATTGAACAGGTGTTCCTAATAATCCTTTACACTGAATAATTAATCCGGCTGCTTCTGTCTTCTGTCACATCATCAATAAACACCAGTAACCCAGTACCAATGGAAGTCATGCCCATGCCATCACACTGCCTTCACCGTGTTTTACAGATTATGTGGTATGCTTCGGATCATAAGCCATTCCAAGCCTTCTCCATACTTTTTTCTTCCCATCATTGTTGTACAGGTTGATCTTAGTTTCATCTGTTCAAAGAATGCTGATCCAGAACTGTGGACATCCAGACCGTGTTGCAGAGCTAATCAGTGCATTCTTTTTTCTCAGAATGTACCAGACTGTTGATTTGGTCACTCCTAATGTTCCTGCTATCCCTCTGATGGATTTTTTTTTGCAGCCTACGGACGGCCTGTTTCACTTGCATTGAGACCACATGTTGTGGGTTCACTGCAACAGCTTCCAGTTGAGAATGCCACACTTGTTGTACCTGCTTAAATGAAATAATTAGCTCACACCTGTCCATGAAACAGCTTTTGAGTCAATTGTTTTATTACCTTTGGTCCCTTGAAAAAGAGGTGGCTACATATTAAAGAGCTGTAATTCCTAAACCCTTCCTCCAATTTTGATGTGAATACCCTCAAATTAAGGCTGAGAGGCTGCACTTTAAGCCCCTATTCATTATTTAATGGTAACTTGAATATATTTTGGTAAACAGCCAAAATAACAAAATGTGTGTCTGTATTGAATTATTTCTGGACCTAACTCAATATACACTCAGACCAACAACCGAAAAATGGTTGGGAAAAACTGTTCCAACCTACAGATGGGAGTGGAGTATTGAAGAGTGCACTCCAGTGCTTTTGTATAATTTCAGCCAATAGTTTTGTGCTGCTTACAAGCCAAAATCTATCCCATTTTTTGTATACTTCGTCATTCATTCATATGATATTTTACAACTTGCAAAGCGTACAATATTCTCTGCTACTAACCACTGTTTTTTCCCTCACCATGAGTTATTAAATATCATAGATTAAAACTCATATATAACAATGCATTTTTATGAAAAACCCAAGGTTTAAATTAAAGCTAAGGAGGCAGGATGTAAGCTGACCATTTTAGAGCCCAGACATACGAACAGTGTACCAATGATGACTTGCTCAGCTGTCAAAGTCCATTACCAGGCAAGTCACATTATTCATATATAAAAGTTGAAAAGGATATTATTTTTGACTAAAAGACAACCCAGTGTTAACATATGTGTAATAACAGCATTCCTTGTGCCATGATAAATTATACATGAAACTGTTTTCTTTCTACATCCAAAATCTCTAGTAGAACTGATTATACTGAACAGAATTTTTTTAGAGCAAACAATTTTCATTGCAGGGCAATCCCAAAGTAGATGGAATTGGAGCATCAATCCCCACAGTTGTGCCAGCACACCGGATTGGATATTATTAACCTTGGAAATCCAGGGGTGATATAGGCTCAACGCATTCTTTTGAATCGGATGATCTTGTATCACACAATTTTAAAGCGGATAGGCCAAATAGTGTCCCTTTGTAATGGGAGGAGAGAGGTCGTCATGCTCCCATGTCAATAGGAGTGCCTGCGTTACTGATGGAATGTAACAGCAGCCTACAGTATAAATGTCTGACACAGCTTCTCTCATGTAGGCAGCTTTCCTGAGGATCTGGTCCTAGAGGCAGGGACAACACCCTCCTTTTTAATCACTTTTCTTGACCTTTAGAAATGATTGAAGATTCATACAGATCCAATTCTACCTTAACTTGAGAAAATAATACAATATAGTCTTTAACAACCTGTTGAATAGATGAAATGCCACAGCCTTGCCTGAGTCTGTTAATCAGAGTGATTCAACCAGCTGTGAACAGGCGGATTATACCATATGGGACAAGATGAGATACACCATATACACACAGCCTTCTGTGCAACAGCTTAATAACGCCACATTAAAACCTGAGAATTACACTGTCAAGACTTGTAGATGATTAAGGGGTGTACCAGAATGACGTCAGGTACGCAGTTACTGTATGTTTTCCAAAAGGATCGTCTCCTCTAACCCTTCCCTGCAACCACCTAATATTCCGTTTTATGAATTATAACGCAAGGCGTGGAAAAATACACCTGGGACACCCAAGACAAATTTATATTACAAAATAATCCATTTCCTACCTCCAATCAGGGTTTTGTGATTGCTCTGTGGAGACTTTGCAGAAACAGTTTGTGCCTCCTTGAATTATGACTAAGACAACTAAAGAGGCCAGCCTAGGAAAAACATTAATCTTCAGAATATTAGTCTTGGCCCATGAATACGAGGGAGGAGCCATCCATCTTTTAATACTTTCCCTAATGGTCGGGGTACCTCTCAGGTGGAGGACAAATAGAATGGGATTTTGAATTATTCATGTTATTCTCATCCCTAATTGGTCTTTGCCAGTATCTTAAAGTCCCTATTCAATAAAAGGAAAAGCGTAAAATGTTCTAGTTCTACCCAGTCCCTTCAGGCTTGGGGAGCAGGGACATGGTGGCACATTGATTGGGGAAAAGATAGTACTTTACTTCAAAAGGTTTCCAAAGGATCAGGAAGAACCATTTTTGGAAATTTTGGAACCCAATAACCCAACCAATGTTCGAACACGTGATCAGGATGTCTGAATCAACTATAACTATAAGTGATATTGACCAAGGGAAAGTTCATGTTGTTATGGAATCTAAGTCAGAGTCTGCTGTTCTCCCTGACCTAAATATGGTTCTCTATTTCTTTCAAACTATGTGCTAACAACATATTCCTCCTCATGCACCTGCTTTTGTAGATGTCCTGGTAAACAGGAGAGAGGTTTTAAAGTCTAGATTAGAAGGGTCTGACAAATGTTCCTTCTCCAATTTTATAAGCTTTAAGGACAATAGAGACCTTGTCTTTTTTCAGCTGATTTGAAACACATTATCCATCCTCTGCAAATGGCCATGTACGCTTCCCAGTTAGGGGCCACAGAAGACACATACATTAAAGGTCCCCTGACATGAAATTTTCATTTTGTGAGGTTTTTTAACATTAATATGAGTTCACCTAGCCTATATATGGTCCCAAATTTTCTAAAAATTCCATTCGGTGTAAATTGAGCATTTTCTATCTTTCTCTGACTTGGAGAAAACGGAGAATCAAACAGGCTGATCTGGACCCGTCTCTTTGTGACGTCGCAAGGAGAAATTGTTAACTCCCTTGGTAACTCCCCTTTTTCTGCTTTGCCCGCCCAGAGAAAGAATTTAAATAGAGCCAGGTGTGAGGCACACATGTGTGTGAGCGCGACTTCAATTTGTCTACGCTACGAGGAGGGGCATCATGGCTTTTGAGCGAAGGAAACACAATAATTGCTCAGTAATAGGATGTAGAGATGAGCAACGAAGCCTTTTTTTACTTCCTTCGTACATGCCACAGAAGAACCAGTGGAATGATTTCATTTTCTCCGGAAAAGCGCCGACACAGCTTCCCAAAGTTTTGCATGTCTGTGGCAAACATTTCACCGACGACTATGTACATAATGTTACACAACAAAATTATTTACTCCTGCGCGCACATAAATATATAGGCTTTATATATCTTGTGTAACGTGACTTCATGATATGAAGGGAGAATTTTTACATTTAAAAAAACCCTAAACTAGAATATTTACTGATATAGATGCTAACACAGCTTTAAAATCATCACAAATCAGAGAAACATGAAAAGGCAAAAGCAGATTAGCTTTAGCTTTAACTTACATGATAATCAGACATCCTAACAAAGTATCATATAGACATAATATTTTTAACTAACCATTCGGAAACATCCTTCTGGAGGCACTGAGTTGCTACTTCTTCATCCGTTGCTTCTCCATCTGGATCGGATTCTGGGTCAAACTGAAATGCTTCAATGTGTCTTTGTGCCATTGCAATATGATCCAGACATACCGGTAAACATGCACGCAAGATAGTAAAGGCCATGCCCACCTCACCCACCACCTTGCCCCGCCTTTTTCATCCTCATTAAAATTTAAAGTCACAGACACCAATACGGGCCGTTTGAAGGAAGCTCATTCTGTGACTGTATTGTAGTGGCTATAATTCTGCAGCAAGGCTGAATTTTTGAAAAAAGATTTCAGATACAGTACTAGGGACCACTATGGCCTATATTAAAGCCTACAAAAAGTAGCATGTCATGGGACCTTTAAGTTTAATTTGAAGAATTCAATGATTCTCCTTGAATTCATTATTTGAGGGTAGATATTCAGCCATCGCTGTCAAGATGATAATATGGCTTTGGGAAAGAATGTAAAGAGCAAGGCACATGATCACTATCAATCAGCCCTTTGCTGATTCAGACATTATATTTTGGGGACTGGTTTGTACTGTCTGCTTCTTGATTCGGAACCATAACCATGTCATATTTCAAATTCCCAATGTGTTTTTCAGCTCCCACAACCCTATTGAGAATTGCTTCACAGCATGAATGGATTTTTTGGTGGTACCAAGTTTGAAGAGACTTTTCAAATTTTTTCATTTCATTGTTTGAGTACTCAACATCATTGTGGTCAGATCAGGGCACATTTCTGCTAGCTACCTAGCTAGCTTTGCTCAAGTTTTTTTCCTGCAACCATTTCAATAATGTTGTATTCCCATTCATCAGTGTATGCTTAAAGGATGTCAGCTAAATTAACAAGGGGAATTCTCTGTAAAACATGACCGAAAGCTACAAAGAAAGAGTTCTCTTCTTTTTAAAAGACAAAATTGTAATGTTACAGACAAAAATCTCAAATCAAATTGATTTTTCTTACTATACCAGAGACCAAGGATAATTTAACGAGAATGTGCTGACAGTCTGGGAGGGTGCATTTTGCAACCTAACTCCACCCTCAAGAGACTGCTGATGTTTATTACATGTTACTTACTTTCCCAAGCCATTTGAAGTTTCAGAAGAAATCTTCTGCGATCTTCCAGAACTTATTAATAATGATTCCCGTGTTGGCTTTGGAAAACAGGACATTGCTGAAAATGGAACAGTCACGTTTTTAGAGTGGAGCCAACAGATTTGGCTTGCTAATTTGACTGTATTATGGGTAATATTGTATGCAGCAATATGTACATCCTGTCACTTGTTGATTATCTGGCATACCTCCACAGAATCTGAGCTACATAAATATCCAAGTGGTTTCCAAGACATTATTAGGTATTCAGAATACTAAATGGCATATCCATGAAGGAGCCTTGTACTATATTGTTGTTTTTCTAAAGACGTGCATTTTCGCTGTCAGTGCTCTGCTTTCAGTGGGACTCATTATTCCTCTAGAGGAAATCCCTCTGATATGGAATTAGCATTTCAGATGCTGGTGAAGCTAGTAATCTTGTTAAGCAGCAGCCGTTGGTGGGTAAATGTCCAGGCAGCTGTGGACTGTAGCAGGAAGATACAGTATCCAGAGCTTGGAACTAGAAGGTTCTATTTGCAACTAGGTCAAAATGTCATTATTGACAAAGCTTTGTTTTGTTCAATGTTCTCTACCTCCATAGCACTCCAAATACCCCAAGTCATGTTATTTAAATTACAATTTCACCATAGCTCACCCACTTAATGTAATATTTACTGAAGTTAGCAATGAAACATTTGTGTCGTAAAAATACAACATCTTGTCAACACAATCTAAAATAAGCTTTGAATTTAGTCTTCAGAACTGTTTACTTCTGACTGTATTTGTCTGTTCATATAGTATTACAACTTCCAGCATTCATAACGGAAGGTAGATACTGGCTCCATAACAAAATAGCAATCAGAGAGCAAGAAATGTAGAAGATGAAAAAGCACTTCTTAAAACAGTAGTTATTTTTAAAACATTGATCATCTTCACACAGTGTTCTGGGCCTGGCTGTAGTAATCACAAGCAAATGCAGAAAAGTGCTCTTTTGCGTTTAATTTGCTTGTTGCAAGTAATAAGTTCAACAAGAGCCAGGTGGATTTCTTTTGTGGTGGGGGGCCTGGTCAAAAATGGGGAAGGGTTTGGAACCTTCTTTTTGGCTCTGGGGAGTGTTGTGAGTTTTTCACGAGGGCAAGTGGAAGGACATTATTTTTGGAGGAAGGGGTAATAACAGTTTTGCAGGTTTTCTCAAGTAAATGTTTTCCATCTGTGCCCAGCCTTATTTTATGGTGTTTCCCTACAGTACATTGGAGTGCTATTGGAAGAGACGGGGCTGTGTTCAAATTTTTTATGAACATTGTTAGAAACCAGCCGTTCGTATAGTGGTGTAATAATGATCGGGTACCCGGTCATGAAGGGAGAGAGTCTGTTGTTCATGATGTTGCAGACTCGATACTCGGTCTTACAAACTCGAGTTCATCTCACTCAATCTCAAAGAAACTTTCGGTTGTACCTCAGCTTTATAGACATCACAGTCCAGAATACAAAACACAGTACTGTAAGCCCACTGGCTGATTACTTTGACTGAATGTGACTTCCTGAGCAGAACGGATGTTCTGTTGTAAACTAAACATAACAAGCATGCATTCATACACTTCTACAACATTCAGGTAGAAATATGCTATGAAGAAAAAACAACGCTTTCCAACAAGAAGAACATGAATTATGCTGGCTCTGTTTTTGTAATTTCTATTTGCCGAGGATAGAAGCAAAAAAACAAAGGCGTTCCAAAATGTGGTGTGTTAGGGGTCGGGCTAGGCTAGAGCAGGAAGCCTCTTCCATCCATATGTATAGTCTTTAAGATAACAAAGGTTGACCTTTTGTACATTTATCGAATCATTTTCCATATAGAAACATCTCTGAAAGACTTCCATTGGCTTTATCAAACAAGGAAAACTATGACTTAAAAAACTGACAAACTGACTTAGTCGCATGGAAGCTTCGCAAAACGTTTCTTTTCACTCGCTCCTCCTTGAATACACGTTCTGACGTACTGGAGTGTGGCAATCCCATTCCAACTGTTTTCCTGGGCACTTATGTGTCAAAAAAAATTACTGACTTACAAATCTCTCAAACATGATAAGAACCACTTAAGGATCCCCCTGGGTGAAACATCCCTTTAAATTGCTACACATGGGATTTTTGTTGTTTACAGTTTCGTATATAACGTCAGAAGAGGGTGATCATACTGTATTCCCACAGTAATAGTGGAAGGATAGTTCTTACAGTACAACATACCCCCCAGTGCAGCAATATTCATTAACAGATTTCTCCCCCAGAATATTACAGAGTATGAGAAGTGGGATATATTTTTTTTTGAATTAGGCTATTCTTGTAATTTACCTATCTTCTGCATGGGAGACAAAATCCCATATGTAGCACCTTTCTGTTCAAAAGAATACAATACAAAAATTGCTGACGGCATTCAAACAAATGAGGTTCGGAAACTTGTCGGCCAATTACCTCCAAATGATCTTTTTGCAGATGGAACATTGTAGTCCCAAGCTCCTGAAATACAGGAATGTAGCCAATTATCTTGCAGCCTCCATGTACAAAGTTATGTAGCAAACACATAATGTATACACTAGGTCGTGTTTATACAGCGTGAAATCTGGAGAATTTTAATGATACAGGAGTTTTAAAATTTAGGCTTCATTAGTGAATAAGAATAGGTACAGAACTGTGACAGCGAAAGGAAATGAAACCTAGAGTACAAAAACTTTATTTTTGCCAACATGTCCAAGATAAAACTAGGAAAGCTACTGTATTGTATCTGTTGAAAACATACACATTAGTTGATATCAGCGAGCAAAAATTATGCCCTAATATTTATACAAAAGCTAGGTTCTGATTCATAAATCTACAATATGCTGAAAGGGGCTTCACAATCACTTCTTCACTAGCAGCAAACTCGAGGCTTGAGCTTATTCTGTAATGATACTGTATGCTTGGTGCTACTGTACGAAAGCATTGTGATACAAAATAGCACATGAGCACGTATTCATATGAAATAGAAAACACAAAACTGTCTAGTCACTTCAATCATCTTTTCACAAACATTCTACAGTATAAGTTAGTCCCATTAAAATGAGTTCAAATAATAAAAAAAAAGCTGAGCCAGTTTAATATGAACTTTAAAGCATTCACATGGCACTATATGGGAAATAATGATTTTTTGCTTAGCCTGAATCAGGCAAAATACATTTGTGTAGGTTTATGTTTTGCTGTGTGCATAGTTAATATAACTATGCACACAGCTAAGGATACAAATATCTATCTAATCTAATAAGGAGACAATTCCTTAGTAGTGAAAAAAGCTAACAGAGAGCATCCATGCTTGAGGTGCATTTGTTTACGTTGAAGCTAAAAGAAAACACTGACATGCCTTTTTATTAGCTGATTATAGTATCTCTTGGCAATTATGTGGTCTCCAGATTTTTTTTTTTACAAAAACCAAGTTCTTTATATCTATGCCAATATTCAGGCTCAAGTCTACCGTGGCATCGTATGGGCACTCTTACAGCATGGCAGATATTTCATCCTGTGTAGTGTTTCTACCATCCATACTGCCCACCCCCAACTTACTGTATTAGACTGGCCTCCTCTTATCCAGCCCAGTGTGGGATAACTTGGACATGAAAACCATATCCTGAGCAAATGAAAATGTCTTGAGGTCTTTACAGACGTTATTTGATGAACTGCCTGTGCATGTTATGCTATACAGAACTTAAACATTTGAATATTTTATTTTTTATTTTATTCATACACTGAAGAACCCTGTAACATATGAAGTGAATGGAGAGGGGTGGGGGGGGACCAATACATGAATGGAGAAAAAAAACCAAACAGCTAAAGTAAAAAAAATAAGATTTGAAGTAGGGCACGACGTTGATGGTCTTATAAAGCTCATTGTACTGTAGACCCCACAAAAATGCTGACCTGTGGTTCAAATGTTTTAGTTACTTTTCACTTGATAAATGTTTCTTTGTTTTTACTTCAACAATATACAGTGCTTACTGCTCATATACATCTCCGGAAACAATTAAGAGACCACTGCACCTTTTTCTTTCCTTTCCAAAAATTTTTAAAAGGAAAGTTTTGAGTGAGGAACAGGAGGGTTAAAATTAAGAGACCACAGCAAACTGAACGCTTCTGTTCCTCTCTCAAAACTTTCCTTTTCAAAATTTTTGGAAAGGAAAGAAAAAGGTGCAGTGGTCCCTTATTTTTTTCTGGAGATGTAAGTGGCTTTAAACAATTTAGCACAGTACTGCATAATCACTTAATCCATTGTTAACTTATTGATTGGTTTATTGTTTTGTCAGCAGTCTATGCAGATTTTGAAAAGTACAGAATGAAAATATAGACAAACATACTGTACATTATCATATAGTAGGCTATAATGTATTGTCAGGGCCTGGCTGGGGTGTGTCTAGGCAACTCCATGTGCCTGGAGACCACAGTCAGGGCCTGATTGCAGAGGTGCCTCTTGGCATCTCCATGTGCACTACTGTTTAATTATCCCCCATCAGAGGCAGCTGCTCACTATTGCTTCTGTTTGGGGATCCTATTTAAGTTGCCCTATTGTTCCTTTGGTTGTTGGTCATTGATTTGAGTTAGTGTGGTGTTTTGCTGCTCTTCAGTTTATGGTTTGTACCGCTCCTTTTGTTGTTGTCTGTCTTTACAATTAAAAGGATGTTCATTAGCTCTGCGCCTCGTGTCCTGTCAACACTGAACTGTGACATGTATAGTTATTATATGACTACACTTTAAGTTTACACAATATTGATTTGAATAAGAACAGCGATGTATCCTATTTACAATAACATATGCATAGAGAAAACTACATTAAACATGTATCTAAAATAAAGTAGCTAGTTTTTTACACTGCTTTATTATGTGCCAACAGAGTACTCTAAATGTTATTTACATTTTTATCCAAAGGGAAACTAGTAAGTCCATGCATTTTCAATACCAGTAAGAATTGACTCCATAGCTTGCTGTTGCTTGATCCATGCATGTACCAACTGAGAAACATAGGACAACAACAATTCATAAGTAAAATAGGACAAAATATGACCATACACAATGACTAATCATTAGTGTACAATTGTATGAATGTATTCTTGTTATGTTTAGATTACAACAGAACATCTGTTTATCCGTACACAAGAAGTCACATTTAGTCAAAGCGCTTTAGCCAATGGGCTTACAGTACTGTGTTGTGTATTCTGGATTGCGATGTCTATAAAGTAGAGGATGACCGGAAGTCTCTTTGAGATTGAGTTTGTAAGATCGAGTCTGTAACATCCTGAACAATAGACTATCAAATGCTGCAATAAATAATTGAATTGCTCTTTCCCTTCATGACTGGGCACCGCGGTCATTATTTCACCACTATACAAACGTCTGGTTTCTTAGTTTATCCTTCAAGTTTTATCATTTTTGTTATTGCTATTCAGTGGTACATTTGCACAATTCTTAATGCAAATCATCAGCAAAACTCAATGCAAATCATCATTGTAAAGTTGTTGCAAAATGTTTATTGAATTGTTGTTGATAGAAGCATCTACAGATTGATTATACATAGAAGTTCATAATTAACAAAAAAGTGTACACTCATTCTTTTCATCAAACTACAATGTTTCATGTAGAAATACAACATAGTTACATTGAGAAGGTATCAATTTGCATTTTGTACTAAATATATTTCACAGTAAACACAATCATTTGGATCAAGAATTGTGTGGGAAATGAACCAAATAAACCAATATGAGTATTTCAATGTTTTAACATAAAACTTTATCTGAGTTACAAGTCCAACAAGTTTGCAGCTGTAAGTATTTTAAATTCATAGCACAAGTGAAAATAGTACCAATGTGATAAGAAAACAGTAATACTGCTTGTGGACTCACTAGTTGATTCACTGGATGGTTTGTCTCTTCTCACCAGGATAGTTGGGTAATCAGTGTTGTCTGTATTGATTGTTGAGGGGTTTGTTATTATTTACACTGTGAATGGGGGCCTCTATATTATTATCTGGATTGTGTGTGTGTGTGTGTGTGTGTGTGTGTGCGTGCGTGCGCACTGGGTAAACATCACCCTAATGGACAATGTGTGAGCTCAGTGATTACGTGGTCCAGTTACGTGGTGGTGTTTCTGTTGTGACAATGTGAGAAGTGAGCTGAAGGGCAAAGTGGAAATGTGTGTGTGCGTGCGCATGTATCTTTCCAAACAACACATAAACCCCTTCAACCTGTCCAGTGCTTCTGGCTGGTGCATGCTGGTACTGGGATTAGCACGATTCATTTTTAACAGGGGTTTGTGCTTCATTGGTAGCATCAAGGTCTCACAGTATTCTTGTGCACGGTCTAATCTTCCCAAGAGGTGTCTGTGTATTAGAATGTAATCACCATTTTCCTATTGACCAGGCCAACACCACCCCTGGCTAAGAGGCAGATAAAGATTAACAGGTTCTCACAGCACATTGTTAGCCAGGTGCTCAGGATGGCAATGGAAGGAATAGGCTCAGGACAGGTGCACTCTACTGATAAAGACACTGACAGAAAGACCTACCTGGTGGTAAGAAATTCTCCTCACAGATAACGACTATCTGGCGGGTAGGATTCATGTTGAGCACAGAGGGTTTGGGGATTTTACTGTTAAAACAAAATAAATGTGTTTTATTAATGGATAAGTGTTATGAGACAGTCTGCGTCAACAATTGAATTAAAGTGCACACTACACTTCAGGATTTGTCATTGTTAGTAGGTTGACATTGCTTGAGGCATGATTGAGGCCATTGAATAAATGCAGTACTATTTATCTGCATTTATTTTTCGGCATTCACCCTAATTATCAGGCTGTGGTAGGCCAAGGAAAGGAATTTATGTATCCAAGTACTTGGATAATCTAAACGCATATGTTAAAGACTCTGTGCAAGAACACAGTGTAAGTATTGAACAATCATCACTCCAATGTGCATTATCATAATTAATTATCTGAAGCGCAGCCTCCGGGAAGACAGTAAACCCTAATTGTTCTGAGGTGTCCAATGAGAATTTGGGTTAAAAGTAGACAACTTCAGTGGACAACTTGATGAATTTAACCTTGATCCTATCCCCTGACATTCTACACTGTATTGATAGGGATTTGAAGTAAGCTACCGTGATGAAGGGTGTGATGTAGAATGTCAGGGTATGGTCACTCGTATCTTCCTTGAGTAGGTGAGACCATTCTGCCTCAATGTTTCCTGTGAGAGGAAAATAATGATCTGTCAGCACGCCTTCACTCTCTGTTCCCACCTCATCCCTGTTGTTAAATGAGGGAGAGGGACCATGGCTATTACGCCTGCCACCTCTCATTTAGTTTCAACCCCGAGAAAGGGGGATGGAGGTTAGAGGTAGAGGTTAATGGATCCAGTCTCACAGTGACAGTGACACTTAGACTGGACCCCATGGGACAGCTGGAAATCACAGATGATATTAATCGAATTCATCCAATGCTATTGCCAGGGAGATCAATTAGGGGTTGAGCAATACATTTGTCTTTTAAAACGTTTTAGCTGTTGTCATTTTGTAGCGCTAAGGCAGCCCTAGTTCGCAATAGTTTAGTGCTATCTGGAAATGTTAGCTTGAGACTTCTGATATTTCGGAGGTGGATGCATGTAAATGTTCAGTGTGCGCAGTGTGTACACAAATACACATTTCTTTACCATGGAAAGGATCCTATGATCATCTACCGCTGTTGTCTTCTGTGGACGTCCAGGCCTTTTTGTATTGCAGAGCTCAGCAGTGTGTTCTTTTTTTCTCAGAATGTGCCAAACTGTTGATTTGGCCCCTCCTTTTCTCTCTAAAGGATTTTCATCCTAAGTATGGCCTGTTTCACTTGCATTGAGAGCTCCTTTGACCACATGTTGTTGGTTCACAGCAACAGCTTCCAAATGCCACACCTGGAATACTTTTGGTCCCTTGAAAAAGAGGGGGCTACATATTAAAGAGCTGTTATTCCTAAACCCTTCCTCCATTTTGGATGTGAATGCCCTCAAATTAAAGCAGAGAAACTGTACTTTAAGCCCATATTCATTATTTAACTGTAACTTGTTTATTTTGGTAAACAGCCAATATAGCAAAGCTTGTGTCAAGGTCCAATTATTTCTGGACCAAACTGTTTGTACCTGCTGAGCAGTTCCAGCCGCTGCTTGGCATTACTCTGCAGCGAGGGATGGATCAGAATATCAGGTTGTCATTGAAATTCAACACTATTGTTGTTTGCTCCTTGGGGTTTAAGGCCGGGTGTCTCTGTAAAGCACTTTGTGACAACTGCTGTTGTAAAAAAGGCTTTATAAATAAATTTGATTGATTGAACTAGGTAATCATTAACTTTAAAGCAAGATATACATGGAATTAGGCACTTTAAGCACTCGACATACTGATATTGAGGTCCCCAACGCAACACACTGAACCAGATGGAGTCAAACAAGCCCATTACCCAATGTGAATCATTAATACACCAAGACTTGGGATTCATTTAAACCAGCCATAGCAATATTTACACAGCATCTTTATTTAACATATTAAATTATTATTTCTTTGGGAGGGGTCACACCAATTGTAGATGTATGTTTTTATATAGTACCCAAGACCAGTCTGGAGTTAATGAGACCACAGGAAAGAGGGAGAACTGAATTATATACTGCAGTGTGGGTTTGATTGAAATCACTAATCTGATTTCAATTTCACTTCTATAGTTACCTGTCTGTGTACTGAAGAAGGCACTGTATGTTCCATGGATGCTGAACTCCCCATTTGCTACAACTACCTGGGACAACAGAGGACATACACACTTACACTTACGCTGCCACTCCCTCCTTTTCAACTGTATAGGTTGGAATATATGATGCAGTAATACCAAACGGGACCCAGCTGTTAATAAACACTATCACAACTTTAACTGTAATGGTCACTCACATAACAGCGATGATGCCTCCCTCTGGGTCTTAGGACCAAAACCCTGTTGAAGGTTTTAAATGAGCTGTCCGATGTTCTGAAATGAGCTCTCCCCCTACTGCTCTAAAAGGGTAGTTAGAGAACCACTCTGCCCTATAAAGCCTGTTGTATCCTGCTGTGTGTACGCGCATGGAAGAACATCAAATGTAGAGAACACTAGAGAAACTTTAGTTCATCCTGGTTAAGGACTGAGGTCATTCACTTCTCAAGATGACACAGAGATGCCCTATCAACGGATGACCCTGTTAAAACACCCTTCCTTTCTTCCCTTATTGGTAAGCTCTAAACTTGATGAAACACTGGAAAATCTGCAATTCTGGAAATTCTATACATAATTGGGATAAGATTACAGTGATTTCCTTTGCCAAGAAATGCTGGCAACACTTTATTTTCATAGTCAGTGCTTCACAGACGATCAATAACATTTTAATTAATTATCTGCTAACACTAATCCTAATCCTAACATTCATCCTCAATCCCTAACACTTTCCCTAACTCTGACCCTGACCCTTATTTTAAACCTGAGTCAATCTAATGGGTTTTTTGATAATATATAGTATGAATATCTGCACAGCTAGTGTAACCAAAATGTTTGCTCTTTATTTGTGTTGACATCACTTGCCATGGCAGAAAAGATATGGTTTCTCCAACCTCATGGCACCTCATGTTTTCTTGTGGCCTGTTTGTTGTTGCCTCAGCTCTGAACTCTGGCCCACAGGATGAGCATCTCATTAGATAGGCAATAGAGAGTGTTTAATGGATTAAGCCCAGTTCAGCTCCAGGTTGACATACAAAAACAAATGCACTGGCTCAGCAAAACACCTCCTGCCCCAGCTGGGGATTAGATAACTGACTGAGAGCAATAGAGCTTTTTAGGAGCTAATATTACAAATCGACATCCAATGCACTAGTCTGGGGGCTCTGAAAAAGCATAATGGATTAATGACCGGACAGGAAGAGTTGAGATTAGCGCTGTACTGCATACTGTGTCTTCTGGTGGTCAGTCATCATTAAGTGTGATCAGCAGAATCTCTGTGGTCTTGTATGTGAGCCAGTTAACAGACCCTGATGTGTCAGACAGCTGGCAGGTATTAAATCATAATTCTAATAATAAAATGAAACTTCATTTGATCTGTTGACCACCTTTGATGCGCCAGTGTCAAGTGAAGCAGGCAGGTTTATTCATATACCGTAGCACGTTTCATATATAGAAGCAGTTCAATGTGCTTTACAAAGAAAAGAAAAGTATAAAAAATGCTATAGAATAAAAACAAACACTAGAATAAAAACATCAAACAGGCAATTAATTATGCTTTAGATAGAATAAGAAAGACAATAGAATAAAAACAAAATAAAACCGTAACTGGTAGATTCTGTAGTTGATACCATGAGCAAGCTTTAAAAGCCGTAAGGCTAATGGTGTGGTTACATTTAAGCACTCAGTCATAGGCATGTGAAAAAAGAAGTGATTTTAACCTGCATTTAAAAAATATACATTTGGAGCATGTCTAAGATCTTATGTTAATTTATTCTAGTTGTGTGCAGCGTAACTGCTAAATGCAGCTTTGCCACGTTTAGCTTGGACTCTGGGCCCTGCTAGCTGACCTGAGTTCATTGATCTAAGAGCCGTGCTCGGTTTATAATCTTTAAATTTGTCAGAAATGTATTCTGGGGCCTAAACCATTCAGTGATTTATAAACTCAAAGCACCACTTTAAAATCTATTCTGTTAGTTACTCCCATTTAGTTACTAACTGGAAGCCAGTGTAAAGATTTATGAACCGGAGTGATGTGCACTGTTGTTGAACACTTGTTAAACAAACGTATGAATATTAACACCAGTTATAATTTTTCTAAGCACCACAATAAATTTCCTTTAGTAGTACTGTAACTCTGGCCTGATATTGGCTATAACAGAGCTATTCAACTACGGTCCTGGAGGGCCAAAATACCTCTCCTAGTCCAGGGCTGAATTATAACTGAAATCTCTCAGCCCACCAAGCCCATAGTTAAAGAGCCCTGCAAAACATTCTCTGACATCACCGACAACGCTTGTCTCTGCTCTGCAAGCACCAGCAATCTCACAGTGCACCTTTGACGCATGCACAGCAAGCTATTTTATGTGTAGGCTGCTATCCAACTGTAAATACAAGCCAGTTTTATGGAACATGTATCGGCCAGGTGTAACGGCTGGCTGTGGCCTGCGCTGTGCCGGTCTTTCTGTTTCTATGTTCGTTTCTGTTCTTGTTCTAGTTTGCCTGTTTCTATGTTCAATTTAGTTCTTGTCTGTGTATTGCTTTCACCTGTGTCTCCTTAACCCCTTGCTTGGTCCCAATGCATGTTCCTCCTGCCCATGTGTTTCTTGTTGGTCATTGTTGCCCGTCAAAGTTGCCTGCTCCTGGTTGTTTCTATAGTTGCCTTGTAGAGCCTGTCAGTGTCAATGCCTGTTTATTAAAATAACTTTTGTTCACTCAACTTCTGCGCATGTGTCCTGCACAATGACGATTTGTGACACCATGTCAGCTACTGCCAACCTGTGATACATCTGCCCAGTGAACCAAGTGCAAGCAACAGTGGGAAGCACTTTGGCACAACATTGTTGCACTGGTTCATCACACTGGTTCATCTTTATGCTAGCTAACTGGCATGTTTCGGGGGAATCCAGATGAGGAACAGTACTAAAAATTATACATAGTGCCCTGCTGCTGTGGTTGCCAGCTAGCAAGCATAAACTAGCTAGCTGAGAAGGGTTTGACATATTGACTGAACCAGCATTATTTTATAATTCATACAGTGCCCACCAGAATTATCGATCCCATTGGTAAAGGTGGGCAGGCCAAGCTATAAAAACTGTATTGTAAATGTTAATCAAGGGGATTTATCTCTTGAAGAGCCTAGAGTCTTTCCGTTGGCATGAGGGTGGAGTGTAATAGTGTCGCCAAGATTCTACCACATTTTTGTTCTACTGTGATCCATGGAGAATATATTTTACATCCGTAACCGTCGTCCTCTTTGTGTGTGTGTGTGGGCAAAATACACTCTACCAGGCAGCATCATTACAGCTCCAGCTGGTTTAAATGTATTAATTATTGCCCTACTAATGGAGATGGGCATTTTCAAGCATGTAGCATTGTGTTTTTGCTGCCATTGCTTAATTTATGAAGGTCAACAACATTTTGTCTTACTTAATTTGCGTGTTCTCTGAAACCTTCTTGTGTTGATTGATGAGTTCTGGTTATTGTGTGTCACCTCATATTTATACCCCAATGAAACAGGAAGTCATTGATGATTGAAAGTATATTAAGATTCAAATACCCATAAACAAACACACAATGATCTAGATGAAAAATGAAATCAGATTGATGATACTTTTATTAGATTTGATTCATATTTCTTGAGATGCCAGTAGTTGTGACACAGAAAAAAAAATCTTGAATTGAAATGTTTTAAATGTGCCTGTACACTAAAATTAAAACCTCAGTAGATTCCGTAATGAGTTGAGCAGTAGCTCAGAACTATCTCCCACAGGCATGATGTACCTTTTGCAATTCCTCGTCCTCTTTCAGTCTCTGTCTCTTTCACTCTTTTCCTCTCTCTAATCATCTGCATGAAATGCATTTCTCCCTGCCTCTCTGGAATCAAAATGACATGTATTCCTCTAAGCACCGAGCCCACAAACTCAGGTTGAGATGAGTTCAATAGCTTTTCCTATGCTGTTAGAGCAGGAGTTCTTATAAACATGAATGAGGATGCCATGAAATACAAATGCATAACAATTGAGAATTCTACCCAATTCTCCAGGCCCAATTCTCCCTAATTTTTCATAACCAATTTCCTTTGCATAGGAGAACAAAATGTGCAGTAAAAACTAGTTATGATTGTGGCACCTCCTATAGAGTCACACATGTAAAATAAAAACACACACACACACACATACACACACACACACAAATATACACACGAATACACAACAAATAATTCAAGATACCTCTAAAATGGCAAAGAAAGCAAGATCCTCTAGGGAAGACTTCTGATATATCCAGTGCTATATTTAGGGCCTGGGGCAAATATGATTTGGGAAAGAATGATAACATTCTTCCATCCTCTTGCCCTCCTCCTCAACCTCTCACTTCCCTCTCACTTCCCTCTCTCTGTATATCCATAGAGTGCCCACCCTTCTAACAACCTAAATTGATCAGATTTAAGGAGAGTAAAATGGAAATTGTGTTTTAATGAAATTACACTAATGACATATTAAGACCCAAAGACACACACACAGACACACATACACAAACACAACTCTGGTGGTTAATAACGCTAAAAGGTTACAGAAGTCATAAATAAGGATACTCTTGGACCTTATTAACCAAAGTTGTAAGCTTACGGAACTGCTACTGTAAAATGACTTTTTTGGCATTCCACACAAACATTACTCCGATCCTCCACACAAACACAACTCTGATCCTCTTACACTTAGAAGAACTGTTGGAAACTGTATACAGTACATATCTTTCCACAAGGGCTAAAGACTAAAGCTTCATTATAATGTATAGGGGAAAGTTCTGAGTAGGTTACTTCAGGGAGAAAGTTACGATTATACCTCACAAAATTTTTAAAATAGCCCCAATCCATCAATAAATTAGGTTTTTGTGTTAAGAGCGATGTTAAGCATGAGAAATATGTGCATCCATGATTTGGGGCATTGACTTAATTAGATCCTTTTATGTGCACATTATGCAACAATCTGACATTCATTGCAATTCATTTCATTAGACAATAAGCCTGGGTCTGAGGTTGGTGCTCTGAGAAAATACTTTTGCAATTATATTTTGATGCTCATGTTTAAATGCCAGTGATTGCAGATCACAGCCAAAGGTTGGTAGGATACAAAGTAACGCATTGGAGAACCTCCCCCAGGCCACACCCACTCTGGTGGACTGTGTGGGTTCAGATAAAGTGAGTGGGCCCTCAGCTCCTTATTGGCTGATGATGAAATACAGTGGCATTAATATTAGTCTCTTTAACTCTGTGCCCAACGCCTCCAGCCAGCTGGTGCATCTCTCCTGGGTTAAAGCTGACCCCTTTCAGCTGACAATGCATGAGTCAATAATCGCTGAAGCAGATTTCCCCACATCTCTCTGAAATATCACTTGTATGGTATGTATGTCGGATGTCCTATAGGACATAGATAATGATTATTTTTGTTTATACACATTCAAAAGAATGCATACTTCCATGAAAAGCTTTGTTTTTGAGTTACTCTCGAAACTCCCCGTTTGAAGTTTTAATTGAATTAAGCCTCAAGTAACATAGAATACGCCTTGTTGAGCTCTCACAGATTTTTTGGCCCCAGTTTGATACAGAGCACTTAGCCTCACTCAGCATCTAAAGTGGGTCAACATGTATAAAGTGTGTCCGTAAGAGTGGAACTGTCGCCACCTCTCTGCACCGCCCAATATAAATGAAAGTACCTCCCTGCAGCCATGGACACAGCAGCCCTTACGCCACAGCAAAGCAAGAGAAGGAGAAACAGAAACCACGCAATAACAAAGAAGGAGACAGGCAGAGAAAAAGAGAGAGATGCAGAACTACAGACTGAAAAGAGAGAGGGAAAGGAACAGAAATAGAGTGAGTAGTTGGGGGGTGGGTATTCCATTAGACAATGAGTGACAGAATATGTCTTTAGTGGTGGAAGGTAGGCGGGATTTCAGTAATAATATAGTTATTGACAATGATAAAGAGCAGTTATTGCCTCACCACAGGAAGCCAGAGGGACATCATAGCTAATTGAACCCATACAGTAGGCTTCACCCCCGGGGTCCCCAAACCCTTTTCTCCCAGGGAGGACGTTTTCACATTTGTATACTGTCATTATTATTGAGTTAATCTATATTAAATACCCCACCAGCTTAATTCGGATGAATTGGAGAAGACCGGGATCGTGTTGTTAAATTAAAGGAACCAAGACATGTTTTGTTTTTTTGAAGCAATTTAACATTATAAGACTCATGACAACCTTGAGGTAAGCTTTGTAATAAGTAATAAGACTTTTCCAAATGTTATTCCACTACCAAATAATAATGTTTTGTTTTTGTATTTACATATGACATCTCTTTTACAGAGATTGATTAAATTGAAGGATGGTAATAGTCACAAATACAATATTATTTACAATGTCTTCAGCTCCTTGATTTTAGAAGGCCATACCGTTTCTGGATGTAATGAGATCCCTATTGACAATGACATTTATCATTTGCATCATGAAGCATGTTTTCCTTTACTCATCTACAGTTTGTTTCTAGACCAAATAATCACATATTTATGTGTTGTTATCAGTATGAAATTGTCACTTAAACAACATGACTTTAAATACCAGCAGTATACATTTAACTGTAATACTACGTTTCCAACCCAACATTCTAACTGAGTCGGCAGGTGCCACATAAGCCATAAAAACATTGGACTTCCTTATTCCTAGATGAAGATAAAGTCAATCTTTTGACCACATCAGAAAATAATAGCTCATGGACACAACACTTGAGAGAACTAAACGAATAAGTAAAAAAGCGTTTTCTGTGGTTGGGGATAGAAATGTATCTGGGTAACGTCTGCTTTGTGAGTTTTATTCTGTCTTGTCAATCCCACAAAAAAAATTGTCACGGAAAACACGCATCCACACATCCACACACACACAGACGCACACACACAGCTCCAAAATGTCTGTTGTGAAGAGTCACAATCTCACACACCAGGCTCCGAGACGACTGCATGGGGAGGCCCAATCAGGCTCCATTCTGCCTGACACTCACCTTTCCTCCCATTACCCAGCTGGCTTACATCCTCACGCTGGTGCTCTCTCTCCCTTTATATCAGAGCCAGGTCCAATTCCATTTCATTTCTTTTCAGGTGAATTGAACATGGAAGTTCTCCATTACTTCTTGCAATAAATCACAGTCACAGAAAGCTGCCCTGCTAGCATGCGGTTTTCTAAGTGTTGCAAAGTGACTAGAATGAAGAATTGTTTTTTTTTAACCGAGAAAGATAAATATAAAAGCAATGTAGTGAAACATTATGGGTGAATAGCAGAGTTGATTAAAGTTTAAAGACGTACCGGCCGGCCGCTGCCAGGCTATGTTGTCATAAATCTCACTGTCATTGAAGACATTAGGTATGAATAGCTGCTAGCTGGACTAGATTACAATTCAATATTTCTCTATCCTGCAGTCGTAACATGGATCCTCAAAGGTGCTATCTTTATCTCTTATTATTCCTATAGTCTCCACGCCCCCATTCCTAAAAGCCAAGATTCAAACACAGCATAGGGACATCCCGGATCCCTGCCATGCACAGTAAAACCCCCATGAAGGAGAAAGGACCAGCTGTACTCCTAGACAAATTAAACATTTATTTATAAACATTTATTCCTGAAAAGAAATCCGGTATATTCATATAATGTATACATACATTCACCTTTGATATTTACAATGTGCACTCCAATGGTGTCAGTAAGCACATTTTATATAGATACTGCCATAAATGGGAATTCTGAAAATTTACCCCAGTCTGTTCAGTGAAATAACTTAGCCTTTGGGGCTTGTAGTGATGGCTTAAAGTCATTTACTTATACAATTTGGTAGTAAGTATTAACTTAAAACATTAGCCAGCTATGTAAGCACTAGGGAAATTATCACCTTTTGCCAGCGCATAAACTTGTAAGGTGCTTGTAATGCTTTGTTGGCTACTGTGCGGTACTTCAGGGCTTCACTGAAGCATGTACTATCACGGTTTGGGGTTAACTAAGCTTTTTCTAAGCAAGTTTGAGAAACATTGAGTTCTGCTGGTAACAGCCTACTCAAACAGTAAACATACATATTAGAGTTAGAGTTGATTTTGGAACTTTGACTAGGAAGGTCAACAAGGTAGACTAAATTGCATTATCCGTGAAACGTGATTGGTTCACGTGAGTGCGCATCCTGCACCTAGACCTTGAAGTTAGAGTGTGTTAGAGCAGGTTAGAGCGTGTTAGAGCAAGTCAGAGCATGTTAGAGCAGGTTAATGCGTGTTAGAGCAGGTTAGTGCGTGTAAGAGCAGGTTAAAGCATGTTAGAGCAGGTTAGGGTGTGTTAGAGCAGGTTAGAGCCCATTAGAGCAGGTTAGGGCGTGTTAGAGCAGGTTAGAGCCCGTTAGAGCAGGTTAGAGCCCGTTAGAGCAGGTTAGAGCCAGTTAGAGCAGGTTAGAGCCCGTTAGAGCAGGTTAGGGCGTGTTTGAGCAGGTTAAAGAGTGATCTTGAGATTAAATGGACAGAGATGGGGTCTAATTCAAAGAACCACTGTTTCCTTTGCAGATTAATCTTTAATTAAGGTACAGTTATTTGTATAGATACCTGTTAGTTCCAAATATTCCATTACCAAATATTTTTGATAATTTATATATATATTTTTTACAAAAAGTAATTTGATCTATTAAAGTAGCAGTCATACATATTTATCATTATAAATATGTATGCAATAGTCATACAAAATTACTTCCCAGAAAAAGAAAGATCTTGCTCACTTGTTTCTTCCTCTGACTAAATCCCTGCAGAATATATTTTTTTATTAAATGGGCACTGTGTAGAATCCTGCCTCCAACAACACGACTTGTCTCCTCCTCGTCTCCTCATACCGAACCAGACCGGTGTGGTACTAGCTAGTCCAGGGTGGGAAGGATGGTACTGTGAGTGTTGAAAGTGAGTAGAAGGCGATTACAAGTCAATGTAAACTGATACACGCAACCAGCAAGAAAGTTTAAATGTGGAATATGTCAGTCACTCTGATTAATTTTGTAGAGAAATATTCGAAACATTGATTTAATACAATAACTGCAGATATCTACTGGTAATTTTTGCTTGTTTTTATGATAGTAGTACAGTAAAAATCGTACATAAGGAAGGTAATGGGCCGGCCATCGATCTAGATGCCCTTAGTTGTATATAATCTGAGTTGGTTCTGGAACTTTGCATTAGGATCCTGCTTAACTGACTTTATGGATCTACCAGCGTTGATATACCATACCGTATCTCCTGTTTGATTTCACCTGGGTTAGGCTGTGAGTTGAGGACTTCTTGAATATTCAATGTCAACAGTTAGAATCAAAGGCTTTGGCTAAAATTCCAGCACCGATGATCCTCCAATATTTATATTTCTGTACTGTTCCGTGGTGAGGTGAGACAATTGCTAGAGTGGAGGCCATTACAAAATTCCAGGAGCAAGAGTAGCTATGCACGGTTCACACCCAGTTAAATCAATACCAGTTGTTATTGAAGCCATTATTTTTCTTGTCTGAAAGGGAATTATATGAGATGAAAAAGGAGGATAACTCCCTCCATCAGTCAATATCCTCTAATGAGTTTACAGTGTTGAATTAAATTCTAGTTATATACAGGAACCATTGTGCAATAACTATTCGTTAAGTTTAATAATGTGTAATGTTTGCTTTACGAATATACAGGTAATTTTCTCTTGAAGCATAGTTTGAGCCTGCAGACAATTGCTTAGTTCCTCATGGAATACAACAAAATTGCTAGCTAGTTGGACTTCAAAGATAGTCAAACTTTTCACATATACATAGTAGTCATAGATCACACCCTAATGGCGAAACACAGGACAGTCCCAGTTGTAGGACTATTATAATGAATGCACTAAAAGTAGCACTGTATTAAAGTCTTACAGCAATGTAACAATTGTTTGCATACCAACTTGTTTAAGACACCCCTTTAATATGAAGCCAAAAACGTATGAACCATGAAGACAATGCAACTTTAGGTCTGCCTTCAGCCAAAATGTTTAGGTAGCAATGTGCTTGCTTCTAAAATGCTACGTTAACATGAATGTTTAGTAAGGAACTGAGAACAGTTCAGGTTAACTGCCTGGCTCACAGTCACAGAATTACATATTTTTCACCTTGACTGCAAAGGGATTTGATCAAGAAAACCTTCGGTCAATCTTTTTAACCAGATGTCCTTAAAACCTTTAACTGATTTTTACTCAAACAACAACATACCTCTGTGACATTAGCATTGTATATTCATTATAGGTTTCTTTTTTTCTCTCAACAAAACCAATCTAACCAAAAAGTTTATAGTGTACTCCAAAGGTTTTGCAGACAGAAATTAAGCGTACTCTAGGACATAAAAAATCAAGTTAAATGTTGAGCAGCTTGATTTTTGAAGTCCTAGAATAGGCTTAATCTCTGTTGGTGAAACTGGTCCTAAATGTTTAAAAACGTTGCACTGTTCATTTACAGCACAATGCAAGCATTAACATGCATCGACTGAAGTAGTGTATCATAATCCCCATAAAACCTCCCCGCAAAACAACTTCCATAAGTGTAACATTGCAGGATACATGCACAGGGGTTTTATTAAAAGAGGACTTTTAATAAAATAACTAAAACATCACCAAACAAAACAGGAAAATAAAAAAAAAGAATGTTATATAGGAACAGGATCCAGACACTGAATGATAAGATACACGAGGAAAGAAGGAACTTAAATTCGGACAGTGATCAGAAACACAGGCTCGTAACTTCAGTCAGGTAACGTGTGACAATTAATAATTTCACGTGTTTACACTATACAACACCATTGTTTAACACCTCCCTAATTTGAACTGCAAACAACCTCCATGTTTTTTCAACACCCTCACCCCTCCCAGTTTGTCAGTTTTCCACTGGCATGAATAATAGCCAACCTGCCAAATACGGGTCTGTTTTTACAGGAAACATACTACAATTATTTTGTAAAAGCAGTATTATAGGCCAAATGTTAATATGGAATCCAACAGCTGAGAGGCAGGTTAACACACTGTACTAGATTCACGAAGCATTTGCACAAGGTGAGAATTTGAAATCACAGAAAAACATGCAATTACAAACTTAGTAAACCTGGCACATGCCATTTGAAGCCGCCTGATGAATAACCAACATAAAGGGAGAGCAAAGAAAAGTATTATTTATGAATTTCCTTCATATTACCTTGCTCCTCACACCTCTCCAAAGGCTCTTTCATCAAAGGTCCCTCTCATCTCACTCCCACAAATATGAGATCTCTAATATCAAACTGTATCATTTCAAGCTCCATTTACTGAGACAATCAGACAAGACTGAAACGTCTCTGCACTAGAATCCACCAAGGATTTCATATATCTTGCGTATTGTGTAACATTTGAATTCTAAGGAAGTGATGGAAAAGACTTGTAGAACATATATAATAAAAATAATCAAACGATTGTATGTTAGGTTTATTTAAATTCTTGGTACAATCTCCTTGACCTCAGTGCATTAATGCCTTCTTTGCCATTACACCAGTATCTCTAAAACTGGGCGGTTACCAACATCAAGCTGCAGGGTCCTGAGCAGAGTGTCTTACTGAAAGGAATGCATGCACCAGCTTTCAATATAGATTAAATATAAAGTGCTAGAAGAGCTACTAATGTAATTAGTTAACCTGCTTCTCAGATTCCACCCTTGATTTATAAGATAATTGACCATTGCTTTTTCTTCTACATGGAAATGAAAGGAAAAACAAACAGAAAAACATGTCTTGAAGTGAATGCAGTTGATCTTTGTTGATCTATTGAGCAACATGACGTTCTCCTCCTGTAAGGCTTGGACACATGCAATATGACAGGGTGGCAGGTTACTCAGTGTCATCCGAGTCTTTCACCCTGCTCTCCCTGCCTCCCTGGAGCTGCTCCTCGTAGTACAGCAGTTGGTCCACCTCAAAGGCATCACCGGGCCTCTCCACCAATTCACCAAGGGCCTTTCTGATGCTCCCCTCATCCTCCTGCCTCTCCCTGGCAGTTTTCAGGTAGTCATAAACCCTCTGGAAAACGACTGTACCAAGACGATGCGACACTGACCTGGGGCAGACAGGATGAGAACCAGGATGTCAAATATGTCAACCAATCACATTCATCAGAACAACATGGAGAGACAGGTTAATAGTTGCCAAAAGCATATATTCTTAGATAGTATTTGGATGTATGGATGTTTGAAAACATTTATTTAACGATGACTTATGCGATCTCTCTGGATAAGTACCAAAGAAAAGCATTTCTCATAACTGTATTTCCGTCTCTTGCATCGTCTGGGGGCAGTCTTGCCCACTCTTCCTTACAGAACGCCAAAAACATGTTGATGTTAAAGGGCTCTCTTGCAGAACAGCCCACTTCAAGCCTCTTTGAGCATTTCTATGGGATTAAGATATAGGCTTTGACTCCGCCATTCCATAATCCTCAGGTTTTGAGTCTTTCGGTTGTGGATTTTTGTTTCGGATCATTTTCCTGTTTCAAGATCAATTTGGCGTTCAAGGTTGACTCAGTGATGGCAGGTTGGTAAAGCCCCGAAGGAACAAAGCAACCATAGACCACAATGTCGGGTATTGTGGTCAAACAACTTTGATTCTGTCTAGAACATGTCTGTCCAGAACACAATGAAAACAGTGCCACCGCTACATTCACATAAAAGGGATTTGGTAAGCAGAACACAGTTTAATGCAGTTGACAATACAACACTTTTGGAAACTGTACAACATCTTAAGTTGTCCAGCTGCTGCCTTGATGTTCTGCCCACAAACTTTTTTAAAGATGTTTTTAGCTGCTTGGTGATAGATCTACTGCAAATATTTAACAGCTCCCTCTTATCTGGCAATTGTCCAAAAGCCCTGTAAAGAGAGTCATTAAACATCTGCTAAAAAAGCATAGCCTAGACAATTGTGAAGTCAGCAACTACAGACCTATATCAAATCTAGACTTTATAGGTAAAATCATGGAGAAAGTTGTTTTCAAACAAATAATTTCTTAACCACAAATGGTTACTTTGATACTTACCAATCAGGATTTCGCACCCACCACAGCACTCAAACTGCTCTTATTAAAGTTTTAAATTATATTTGTCTAAATGATTCTGGTAAAATGTCAACCCTACTGTTATTGGACTTTAGTGCAGTGTTTGACACAGTTGACCACACAATACTGCTAGACAGACTGGAAAACTGGGTTGATATTAGTGACATGATCCTAAATTGGTTCAAATTTATAAGACAGGGAATACTTTGTCTCCATAGGTAACTATATATCAAAGAGAACACATGACATGCGGCGCCCCGCATGGCTCATCCCTGGGGACTCTTTTATTCTACATTTATATGCTATCGTTGGCCCAAATTATGTTGGCCCAAAGACAAGACACTGACAGTTAGTAATTACCTTTACACACTGTTCCTTAAGACTAAAAGTGTAGTCTAGTTAAACATTATTATTATGATCTGAATGTCCATAGCCACATAAAATAACAAAATCAGCCTATTACCACCTAAAAACTTGATTTAGAGGATTCATGTCCAGACAAGATCTAGGGAAATGTATCCATGTTTTATCTTCAGTATGTTGGACTTCTGTAATGGCCTGTTTTCAGTTCTCTCAACAAAAAAAAGCCCTCAGAAAATTGCAGCTCATTCAGAATGCTGCTGCTTGAGTTCTAACAAAAACTACGTCACACCAACTCTTAAGTCTCTGCCCTGGCTCCTTGTATCTTTTAGAATAGAAGCTACTCTTCTATAAATCACTGAATGCTTCAGGGTCAAGGTACATCTCCTACCTTCTCTCTCACTATGAACCCTCTAGACTCCTCAGGTCATCAGGGTCTGGTTTTCTAACCGTTCCCAGAGGAAGGAAAAAAAACTACCAGAAAATCTTAGACTTGCTCAAACTTTGACCACTTTTAAATCTAGGCTAAAAAAAACGCTGTTTTCCTCTGCCTTTTATTATTTTTCATCAGACCTTCCATGTACGACAGGTTTCGAATGAGCAATGTTTTCCATTCAGCAAAGTTTCAACCGAACAAAAGTGGATTTTGCCTCAGTAGGTGAACCAAGATCTGAAGAAAGCTAAAGAGCACTTAGCAACCATTCACAATTCACACATAACGTGTCATAGAGAAGTAATACCCTACATTCTCAGAGTTTATGTGTGTTTAGTCTTAGTCAGCGTGTGTTTTGTGAAACCGGCAGCATGAGAAGAGCAGACGCATTGAGGCGGGACCAGGTGTATAAATGACTTGTGTCAGGTGTGCGGTCGGTGCGGGGCAACAGGGTGCACTGCCCCCCCCCCCCCCCGGGGCAGTTGTGATGGACACCTAAGGCCTCAACAAAACCGCTTGGATCATATACCACGGCTCAGGTGCCCAATTGGTAACAGCTCTGGCAGTTTAAACAATCGGACACAAAATCAACTGCTTCAAACGCTCAGAGCACATAACACTCAATTGTCAAGTCTGTGTTTCAAGACTTGTGAGTCTGTTGTGAGATCTATTGATAATCATTTGTTTTTCAATTGAAGTAAGAGCACAGAGAGTTGTTCTTCTCTTTCCTGTCTTTTTTGGGCTCCTTATACCTGATAATATTTCTGGAGTTATTACTGAGAGATGCTGATGAACAGGCCTGTGTGAAGAGGTAGGCATTGTAAAATATTTTGGTATCCACACATTTGGGTCTGTTTGGTCAGTTTTGTCAATGGTGATCATGGAGATTACCAATATCAAAACTTTTGTTGGCCATAGTTGCCTGTTCAGAGTCAGCTGCCTGTGAATCAGTTGTGTATGCAGAGTTTTGTCTTTACAAAGCATGTCCTCCAAAGCCTAAACATAAAACTGTAATAAATGTGTAATCAGGCTAAGCTTTTTTCTAAGAGTAAAATATTCCAATCCAAGAAATGCTGTGTCATTATTATTATTATTCAGAAAGGAAATGCCACGTTTCAGTTTCACCATTGAGTGTAATGAAAAAGTCTGTGCAATAGGCCCAGTTCCTTCAGGGTAACTCACTGACAAACCAAATCTTCAACATGACATAACCTACAGCAGTGGGCGCAGCAAACTATAACTATACCCCAGCAGGAAACCGAATTTAACTGGTGGAGTCTGAGGTGGTGGTGGTGGTAGCAGAATCAAAGCCATGCTATCAAAAACAGTAAAGGGCAACACAATCTGCTCAGTTTACACAGATCAACATGTTTGCACTAACACCTGACTGGCATATTCTCAGTCTTCGAAAGACTCATCTCTCTACATGGTCTATGGCCTATGATTAAGTGCAGTCTTGGCCTAGGGGTGTGAAGATGAATGGAAAGGCTTGATACGGTCCACCCTTGCTGTCTTGCCAGGTGGGCTCACATCGCCGCTGGGATGCCCTCTCTCCAATGGCATTGGGGGCCAGAGTCACTGGCTTGTTGTCTCTCTGCTACGCCCTTTGTGCGATTGGGGTGAACTCTGCTGGCAATACACAGCCTTCATTTCAAGGTGGTTGTGGTTGTTGTTCCTTTGGTTGATGCTTGGCAATGTGGATGGATTGACTTCCTGCCTGTTGGGCCCTGTCTGGGGCCTCCCCCGGGAAAGGACCACTGGACCCCCCTGTCTCAGCCCCAAGGTTTTACGCTGCTATATTATTGTGCTGGGGGAGTAGGGTCACTTCTTCGCCACTGTAAATCCTTGTAAACCTAAGGAATGCTCTGTCTAAAATGTTCCTTCTCTCCTGCTCCGTTTAAACTTAGGAGGACATGAGGTCTTGGCCCACAGCTCCTGAGTACCCTGTACCCCTGTCCAAATTGTTGCTGGCATCCAATTCAAAATGGGCATGTATTTTCCCCAAAACTATAACATGTCTCAGTTTCCACGTTTGACATGTTGTCTTTGTACTATTTTCTATTAAATGTAGGGATACATTATTTGACATGTTGTCTTTGTACTATTTTCTATTGAATGTAGGGATAAATGATTTGACATGTTGTCTTTGTACTATTTTCTATTGAATGTAGGGATAAATGATTCGACATGTTGTCTTTGTACTATTTTCTATTGAATGCAGGGATAAACTATTTGACATGTTGTCTTTGTACTATTTTCTATTGAATGTAGGGATAAACTATTTGACATGTTGTCTTTGTACTATTTTCTATTGAATGCAGGGATAAATTATTTGACATGTTGTCTTTGTACTATTTTCTATTGAATGCAGGGATAAATTATTTGCACATCGTTGCATTCTGTTGTTATTAGCATTTTTTGGAAACCGTTTCCAAAAGGGACCCTGGAGACGCACCCTCCTCAAATTTCTCTCTTACTCTCATCCCCTCTCACTCTCTTCCCCTCTCACTCCTTCCCCTCTCACTCTCATCCCCTCTCACTCTCTTCCCCTCTCACTCTCTTCCCCTCTCACTCCTTCCCCTCTCACTCTCATCCCCTCTCACTCCTTCCCCTCTCTCTCTCTTCCCCTCTCACTCCTTCCCCTCTCACTCTCATCCCCTCTCACTCCTTCCCCTCTCACTCTCTTCCCCTCTCTCTCTCTTCCCCTCTCACTCCTTCCCCTCTCACTCTCATCCCCTCTCACTCCTTCCCCTCTCACTCTCTTCCCCTCTCTCTCTCCCCCTCTCACTCTCTTCCCCTCTCACTCTCTTCCCCTCTCACTCTCTTCCCCTCTCACTCTCTTCCCCTCTCACTCTCTTCCCCTCTCACTCCTTCCCCTCTCACTCTCTTCCCCTCTCTCTCTCTTCCCCTCTCTCTCTCAGGTATAAAACAATCTGTCAGCAGTCAGATGGACTAAATCCAAATCATCTGCCAGTCATGATGAAGTCAGTGTCTAATCCCAAATCGTCTGCCAGTCATGATGAAGTCAGTGTCTAATCCCAAATCATCTGCCAGTCATGATGAAGTCAGTGTCTAATCCCAAATCATCTGCCAGTCACCCTCTGGGTGGCTACTATCCATCAGCCACAGGTCCTCACAAGACACAACTGTCAGTCTGGTGATGGTCCCTACCATGTAGTCAACAGGGTCCCCACAATAACTGTCAGTCTGGTGATGGTCACTACCATGTAGTCAACAGGATCCCCACAATAACTGTCAGTCTGGTGATGGTCACTACCATGTAGTCAACAGGATCCCCACAATAACTGTCAGTCTGGTGATGGTCACTACCATGTAGTCAACAGCGTCCCCACCATAACTGTCAGTCTGGTGATGGTCACTACCATGTAGTCAACAGCGTCCCCACCATAACTGTCAGTCTGGTGATGGTCACTACCATGTAGTCAACAGCGTCCCCACCATAACTGTCAGTCTGGTGATGGTCACCACCATGTTGTCAGCAGGGTCTCCATCATTAAACAGGTGGACAGGGGCCATTTGTTCACACTAACACCCTGCATGATTAGATTAGATTAGATTCAACTTTAATGTCATTGAACAAGTACAAGCACAGTACAACAAAATGCAGTCAGCATCTAAAAAAAAAAAAAAAAAAGGCAGAAAAAGTATTTACAACTATTAAGTGTATGTATTTTACAAGTGGAATGTATATACACTCACCTAAAGTATTATTAGGAACACCATACTAATACTGTGTTTGACCCCCTTTCGCCTTCAGAACTGCCTTAATTATACGTAGCATTGATTGAACAAGTTGCTGAAAGCATTCTTTAGAAGTTATGACAATTGTTACAGAATTGGATTCAGCTTTTGTAAAATTATGTAACAAGAATGGTAACAATAATTTGTTGTTGCACTTATATACATTTCAGATCACACGTTTATACTGTAACTGTACTGTGTTTGACCCCCTTTCACCTTCAGAACTGCCTTCATTCTACGTGGCATTGATTCAACAAGGTGCTGAAAGCATTCTTTAGAAATGTTGGCCCATATTTATAGGATAGCATCTTGCAGTTGATGGAGATTTGTGGGATGCACATCCAGGGCACGAAGCTCCCGTTCCACCACATCCCAAAAATGCTCTATTGGGTTGAGATCTGGTGACTGTGGGGGCCATTTCAGTACAGTGAACTTATTGTCATGTTCAAGAAACCAATTTGAAATGATTCAAGCTTTGTGACATGGTGCATTATTCTGCTGGAAGTAGCCATCAGAGGATGGTACATGGTGGTCATAAAGGGATGGACATGGTCAGAAACAATGCTCAGGTAGGCCGTGGCATTTAAACGATGCCCAATTGGCACTAAGGGGCCTAAAGTGTGTCACGAAAACATCCCCCACACCATTACACCATCAGCCTGCACAGTGATGCAAGGCATGATGGATCCATGTTCTCATTCTGTAGTGGAGATGAGTGGTACCTGGTGGGGTCTTCTGCTGTTGTAGCCCATCCACCTCAAGGTTGTGCATGTTGTGGCTTCACAAATGTTTTGCTGCATACCTCGGTTGTAACGAGTGCTTATTTCAGTCAAAGTTGCTCTTCTATCAGCTTGAATCAGTCGGCCCATTCTCCTCTGACCTCTAGCATCAACAAGGCATTTTCGCCCACAGGACTGTCGCATATTGGATGTTTTTCCCTTTTCGCACCATTCTTTGTAAACCCTAGAAATGGTTGTTGTGACAACTGCGACCTCTGCTGGTTCACCTCCCCCTGCAGCGGGCGGGCCCCAGCGGTCGACGTCACCTGCTTTCTGACGCCACCGTCTTCATCATACATTTCACCTGTGTCTCGTTTGTGCACCTGTTCCTCATCATCGCTGTTTCCCCCGGTATATATGTTCCCTCTGCTCCCCCTGTCTTTGTGTGTAATTGTCTCTTGCCATATGAAGAGCTGTTCAACGCTTTGTGTCAAAGCTCATGCTGATTTCTCTCACTGGGATATAGAAATATTAAACTATAATTCCATCACGCCTTCTCCGGTTCCTCCTTGCTCCTCTCAACCTCCGAAGCCGTGACAGTTGTGCGTGAAAATCCCAGTAACTGAGCAGATTGTGAAATACTCGACCGGCCCGTCTGGCACCAACAACCATGCCACGCTCAAAATTGCTTGAATCACCATTCTTTCCCATTCTTACATTCAGTTTGGAGTTCAGGAGATTGTCTAGACCAGGACCACACCCTTAAATGCACTGAAGCAACTGCCATGTGATTGGTTGATCAGTTAATGGCATTAATGAGAAATTGAACAGGTGTTCCTAATAATCAGTTTAGGTGAGTGTATGTGCAATAAAGGCAAATGCAAGTACAAATTGCAATAATAAATGTGCAATTAAGGCAAATAGAGGAGGGCAGAAAATGTACAAGTATTAAGTAGAGTGTATTTTACACCATACACAATAAGTGGGATAACAGTTGGGTACAAATGGGCATTCTAAAGCGCATTCTAATGGGCATTCTGAAAGGCAATCTAAAGGGCATTCTAATGGGCATTCTGTGAACTTGATGATGGTGAACTTGGCAATGAGTTGTCGTACCCACAATTCACCTGACTGTTTACAACTGATGGACGTCAGTTGTGAAATTTTACTGTTGAGTCTCTGTGATGCCGGATATAACAGATTTTAACGGATTTTCATTATTTTTGCGTTGCCCATCTTTGATCATTTTGACTGATTTTTGTTTTTGTGTTTTCTGTGCAATTACAGAAGCACAGAACTTAAAATAAGCTACATGTTTTCATGTGTTGAAGGGCCTTATGTATGGTCGGTAGATCCCTGGGTATGGTCGGTAGATCCCTGGGTATGGTCGGTAGATCCCTGGGTATGGTCGGTAGATCCCTGGGTATGGTCGCTAGATCCCTGGGTATGGTCGCTAGATCCCTGGGTATGGTCGCTAGATCCCTGGGTATGGTCGCTAGATCCCTGGGTATGGTCGCTAGATCCCTGGGTTAGGGTATCTGATGTACGTAAATCCTCCACAGTGGTACGTCAGGCATGCTCTGATTGTACATGACTTGTATGTAAAGCTCCAGAGTAATACATGATTTGTACTTCTGATAAATATATGTACTGTATGCTCCGAAAACAGGTGGACTGCATTTGTTTACTACACCTAAGGGTCAGCTCAGACCTTGCCAGTCCCAGTGTGTTAACCTGTATAAGCAGGACCCAGATATAAAACAAACATTGGGCTCAGTCTGTGTTCCTTGTTGAAATAAAGGTTTAATAACAATAAAAATAATAAAAAATGACTACAATGGACGTTATTCTGCTCCCTCTCCTTCACTCACTGACCCTCCTCCATCCCACCTCCTCCTAATTCACCTCACTCATCTTGTCCACCTTCTTCCTCCACTCTACCTCCTTCTCTAGTTCCCCATCACTCTCCTTATACACACCCATATCCTTATCCACTACCTTATTTCATTCCACCTCCATCTCCTAATCTACCTCCTTATTCCACAGAGACATGATATAGATGTCTTTCACAGAACATGTTAATCAAATCAGGCACAGATCTGAAAATGAAAGCCTTCAAAATGTGATTAATGATTAATGCATGTCTTTCTCTCTCTCCTCCTTCTCCTGCTCACTACACTCTCAGCACCCCACCCCCCCACAGATCTCCTCGCAGGCTTTCAAAATGCAATATGGCCTCATGTTTAGACAGGAGGACCATTAACCACAAGGTGCTTAACCCAAATGGCTTATGTAAGTCATTTTGAATGAGATATATTTCCAATATGGGCCTTATATCACCAGAGCCAACTTATCTACCCCAGCTTTCAGTTCAATCACTTTACCCCCTCTGTACGCAATCAATAATGTGTGTACAAGTAGCTCTGGATAAGAAGATCAGCTAAATTACTACAATGTCAAATATAAATTCAAAATGTCACTCTCTCAAACACAAATACAAAATTTGTGATACCAATTTGCATTTCACAGTCAGCATCACCTAAACCACTTGACAGAAACTTTGGCTGATAAAAATAAAATCCTATCTCTATCCAGCAATCCAGTGACCCCTCTTGCAACAATTCGAACAAACAAGGGAACTCTTCAGGCTGATGGATGCCCTCCACAGTAATTCACAATATAAATGACAGCATAGCTATGGCACAAACCAGGTATCCTCAAATGGGAAACCTGGGGATGTCCATGGTAAAGAAAAAGAAATGGTAAATAAGTTTGGGAACTGATGCACTGGTGCTCACTAGATTAGTATAGCAGACAACACTCTGCAAATTGTGTCCAACCTGGTCTAAAAACAATGAAAAAAAGAACACCAGAGTGTAACACTGTGGAGTGTCTAGAATCACAAGCTCGTCCTTGTACAGTAAAGCGAATTAAAGCAGAAGCTCACCTTTATTTTGTTTTGACTTGGTGATGATTTTATTGTTAGTATAGTGTTGTAATTGCTCATAAGTAACTACACAATGTTTAAACTAGTTCTTAGATTGTTCAATTAGATGCACTCAGTAATGTACTAGACTAGAGTGTTTAACCTCCAACTAGTTTAGCAAAAAGGGTTCAGGATGTCATAGTGGATCACATACATCTGGGCAGGCAGTAACCGACATCTGAAATTAGTGTTTTATTTAAACTGACCCAAGTTGATCTAGCTGATCTAGTTGATCAGCTTGCAACCACATTGATTGACGATTAAAAAAAAGTCAAAGACAAAGTTATGACAATTGTTACAGAATTGGATTCAGCTTTTGTAAAATTATGTAACAAGAATGGTAACAATAATTTGTTGTTGCACTTTGGTAAATATATATTTCACATCACACGTTTATACTGTAACTGTACTGTGTTTGACCCCCTTTCACCTTCAGAACTGCCTTCATTCTACGTGGCATTGAGGTGCTGAAAGCATTCTTTAGAAATGTTGGCCCATATTGATAGGATAGCATCTTGCAGTTGATTGAGATTTGTGGGATGCACATCCAGGGCACGAAGCTCCCGTTCCACCACATCCCAAAAATGCTCTATTGGGTTGAGATCTGGTGACTGTGGGGTCCATTTCAGTACAGTGAACTCATTGTCATGTTCAAGAAACCAATTTGAAATTATTTGAGCTTTGTGACATGGTGCATTATCCTGCTGGAAGTAGCCATCAGAGGATGGGTACATGGTGGTCATAAAGGGATGGACATGGTCAGAAACAATGCTCAGGTAGGCCGTGGCATTTAAACGATGCCCAATTGACACTAAGGGGCCTAAAGTGTGCCAAGAAAACATCCCCCACACCATTACACCACCACCACCAGCCTGCGCAGTGGTAACAAGACATGATGGATCCATGTTCTCATTCTGTTTACGCCAAATTCTGACTCTACCATCTGAATGTCTCAACAGAAATCAAGACTCATCACACCAGGCAACATTCTTCCAGTCTTCAACTGTCCAATTTTGGTGAGCTCGTGCAAATTGTAGCCTCTTTTTTCCTGTTTGTAGTGGAGATGAGTGGTACCCGGTGGGGTCTTCTGCTGTTGTAGCCCATCTGCCTCAATGTTGTGTGTGTTGTGGCTTCACAAATGCTTTGCTGCATACCTCGGTTGTAACGAGTGGTCATTTCAGTCAAAGTTGCTCTTCTATCAGCTTGAATCAGTCGGCTCATTCTCCTCTGACCTCTAGCATCAACAAGGCATTTTCGCCCACAGGACTGCCGCATACTGGATGTTTTTCCCCTTTCACACCATTCTTTGTAAACCCTAGAAATGGTTGTGCGTGAAAATCCCAGTAACTGAGCAGATTGTGAAATACTCAGACCGGCCCGTCTGGCACCAACAACCATGTCACGCTCAAAAACGCTTCTTTCCCATTCTGACATTCAGTTTGGAGTTCAGGAGATTGTCTTGACCAGGACCACACCCCTAAATGCATTGAAGCAACTGCCATGTGATTGGTTGATTAGATAATTGCATTAATGAGAAATTGAACAGGTGTTCCTAATAAACCTTTAGATGAGTGTATCTGTTACAGTGTAATTCTAAATGTAATTACAATGTAAATATGTACCCCTTCAAATGAAATTTACCAAATGCTGTCATAATCGGCTATAGCAACATCCCAGCTATCGGTTGTTATACATTACAGACCATTTTATTTGCTGAACTTCCTAGTTCATTAAGGTAATGCTTTTTTTTTTTTACAACAACACAATAATATAATTGTTATAATGTTGAAAAGAACATTAGATTGAGGAGTGTCTGCTTTGAGAAGGCTCAGGAAGGTTCTCATTTACACAGAGTTACATACATTGGACTAGAGTTTTGATGACACACAATCAAACATCCTGTAGCCAGAACAGCTACAGTATGATGAGAGATGCAGCTGCGCTAAATTGCTACCTGTTCTCCTCCTTCCCCCTCACTTCATCCCATTCGCCTCCGCCTCTCCTCCTTCTCCAGGGCTAGCCTCTATGAAGCGGTAGCTGTGAGGGATCTGGCAGGGTCTAATTCTCCTTTCCACAGGATATGGGCTTATGTTATTAATAAACTAGGACCTGTCAGAAACTCACTCTTTGTTTTATCGCAACTGAAAGTGTATTGACATGAACAAGTGAGTGTGACTGACCGAGATGCAGTGCCACATGTTACAGTGCAGGAAGGGACATTGTCATTCTTTAATGACCATGATAGATGCTGCGGGATGCCCACATCCTTGAAGAGACGGGCTTTGTTTTCCAGGTAGGAGCCCATTGCCACTTTTCTAACTGTATAGTCGCAGTGTTTCCCAATCCTGGTCCTCGGGACCCAAAGGGGTGCATGTTTTTGTTTTTGCCCTGGCGCTCATGCACCTGATTCATATATTGCCCCACCACTTACACACTTGATTGACATAATCAACCTATCATCAGGTCTTTAATCTGAATCAGGTGTGTGAGTGCTAGGGCAAAAACAAAAAACACGCACCCCTTTGGGTCCCAAGGACGAGTATTGGGAACAGCTGGTATACTGAAACCCCACACACCCATCCCCGCAATCACACCAGAGCTGGTCTACGCTTCGATCTCTGTGAATATCATGGCTCAGTGTATTTATTTATTCTCCCCTCTCTCTCTCTCCGTTTTTCCCTTTCACATCCCTATGTCATGACCTCCTGTCTGTCTCTCTGTCTGTCGCTCCCTTGAGGTCAAGAGTACTCTACAGGAGAATGGCTGACTGGGCCTCTGGGCCAGCAGTCAGGCTCTACCACTCTCTCACACCCCCACTCACGCGTCCACCTTACTGGGGAGACAGCAAAGTGACAGGCCGCCCCTCTCCCACAGCTACCGCTGGCTGGTGTGATGTCCATAAAAGTGTACAACACAGATCAATAGACAGTACAGAGGGTGGATCGATATATAGGGAAACCAGTGAGAGGGACAGGGAAACAGACTGTCAGAAAATCAGCTTAATCTTACTTTAATTTATGACAGATCAATACTAAGAATGTATTAAAATGTGGTTGCCCAAGGGTCGGGGGCAAATTGTCCAGAATAACCCAGGATGGGGGGAGGCATTGGCAGCATAGACATATTTTAGTGATTGTGCTCTAATGCCTACCTCTGGTATGTAAGGGACCTGCAGGTAAAATTAGGTGAAAAGGAGAAAATACATTCAAGTGAACTCATTTAGAAAGACGTAAAACGTGTCAAATGTATATATTTTTTTCGGTATTCTAGCAGTTCGGATTTTAAATTACATAATGACTTGAAGTTCAGATAGTCAGTTTTAATTTCAGGCTATTTTCATGCATTTTTATAACAGTCTGCTTTGTAAGTAGGTCCCCCATTTTAGCCAGTTGCGCTGTGGAGGCGTCGCTCCCATTCATTTCCAACGTAAGTGAAGCACGGCCAGACATTCTGCTGTGCGCTCCCGCAGTGGCAAGCAGTGAACTTTTTCAAGACATGTCACCATTATGCAAAACGCCAGTTCTTATTGCTCTGTGATAACCACGAGGGCTGCTGTTGGTGAGTTGCTGGAATGTCCTCCGTGTTGTGAAAACAATGTTGGATCCCAAATCAAGTCCACAATTTCCAGTCAAATGAATGCCCCTTAATTAATTTAAGCAGTGTATTTAGGAGAATAATTGACCTATTTTATGGATGTACACTACATGAAATTATGCTGCGTGTGAAATGGTGGCAGATATCATTTGCGTCCCTGGTGGTTTCTATTAAAGCACATTCCCAACATCCCAGGCATCTCCAAACCATGTAAAGTATATCATGGGCCTTACACAGCTGGTCTGTTATATTTCTAGAGCTAATAACCAGGCCAGTTCAGACCGGATGTAATGCACTTTTGATTAAATAATCTCACAAAGAGTTTTGTAATCGTATAAAAGGTCACATGGGAGGTCGGGTTGTTATACACACTCTTTCATGCGTTGAATCCTGGTTTCCATCATGGTGCTGTTGGTTACCGCTGGCACAACGGGTTGTCTTTGGTCCTTAGCGGACACTGCATCAGACACTGTAAAGGACATTGGGATTACTGAGGACGCACACGATAACAGTGAAAATGTAAAGCTTAAACTAATATTATCTCAAATAATCACAGAATTCTTTGCAGAATTATTAAGAATGGTTCAAACGGACAAAGCAAATTGTCATACAGGAGCTCCTTGTATGAGTTGTCCCAGTGACTCACACATCACATCCCTGTCAGTTGCATTTCGGTGACTCTTTTCAGTAAGATTGACGGCAGGATTTATTAGAGCTGTTAATAAGTGGTTCTTTGGTTCAGCAGTGCAGGAGAAGTGCAGCGACCAGCAACTTCACACAGAAAAAAAATGCTTTTGTTGAGAACTGACATTTATTGCACGGTTCAATAATAATAATGTAATTAATAGATTATCACAGATGAGCACAACTTTGTAGAACCCAAATCTACTCAAACTGCCTTTGCTCAACACATGATCAAATCGTTTGGAGCTGCTGCTGCCATTCGCATATTATTCTGGGCCAATCACTCAATTGACAAGTGGAGCCTACTAGTCATGTTATACATAATCGCAAAAAAGTTCCACTGGAATAAAAAAATAACTGTTGTTGTTTTAATCAATATAATTTAGAGACACCCGTACGCACCTTGCATTTAGCTGATTGCAGCTCGAGCTTGCATTGTTATGATTTATTAAAAAGCTGATTTATGTAAAGAGAGAGGAAGTGCTTCAGAATCTTGAAAATCCTTCATTGATGTCCTTAATTACACACTTTGACACAAAAACATAGAGTAGAAAAAGAGAGAAAGCAAGAGAGACAGATAACATCTCTGTACACTTCCAAATGCAAAATGTAGTTTCTAATAGTTTTCAGAAAGTTGTTACTTCTTGACCGCATGCCTGCAGCTCTTTAACTGATCACTTCTCGTGTATGTTTGATTAAGCTTATAATACTTCACTATTTAAAGGAAACTTTTAACTCAATGTCACAGAGGCAACTACTTTGGAACTGGGTTGGAAGAAAGTTCATCAGTGCAAGTTTCCAGACTTATCTAGGCCAATATTCAACAAAAGCAGCTGCCTGAGAGTACAGCCTCGGCACAGGTGAGCTGACAGGCGGCTGCATCTAGGAGCTGCCAGGATCTGACATGAGGTTCATGGTTCACTGGGCCAGCTAAGTGTGTCTGTGTGTGTGAGCGTGCACAACCCTGAAACTGTGCATGTGCATAGGGGGGGGGTATCTGTGTGAGAGCGTGCGTGCGTGTGTGTGTGATACTGAGTAGGTCCTTACTGTATTTGTAAGAGCAGATCAAAAACAAAAGCGATAGTTATTGGCACCCTTGTACTTAATTCAAATGCATTCTCTTCTAGAAAATCTGAAATCTGAATAATTTACTAAATATTATCTTGAAACACAAATCCAAATATTATTGTCTCCTTGTAGAAGAAGTTTAAATAATTTGATTTCAAGAAGGTGATTCTTCCTTACTTCGGAATTAAACTCACCTGAGGTGATTTGGAGTTACCTGAAAATCACATATTCAACCTGACTGAACGTATAGAAAAGGACTCATTCGAGAGAACAGTCTAAGGTCAGACACTAGAGCACAGCCACACAATCTCAAGCCTACAAATCCATGTTTGAGTGACCTAGGTGTTCGTGTTTCACTAAACCTTTAGAAAGAAAATCTAAAGCTTGTGTGCATCATACAGCAATACCACAAAGACTGGCTTGTTTTTAATCGGCTACTGAGTCTGAGGAATTCATTAGTTTGTAGCAACTTCTGAAATATGTTTCAGAAAAAGTTTCATGACTTTGTCTTTTCCAGATCCTTTTACTCTGATCAACTACCACATTTCACAAGACCTATTTTATTTAACACATTGTAAGGAACTCAGAAAAAGTAGATATGATAGATTAAAATAACTATTGCCATGATATTTTTTTTAAGTAATGAGAGGAATGAGAAAGAATAAAGAGAAATGTGTGAAGTGTGACTGATGAGATTTCTAGCAAGTTTAACAGTTTGAAAAGTTTTGTTTGAAATAAAAGCAGCGGTTATTGGGGTTGCTAATAGTGTTCAATAGCCTGGGTATCAGATTCGGAAGCCCAGGGGACGGAGATTATACCCTATAATGTTTCATGAAACCTTCCACGAGAGCGTGCGGCTAACAGTGGACTGTGTAAAGGAGCCAGACTGCTAACAAATGGGAGCCATGATTGGAAGCACATTTCATCACACATCGCACATTTCATCAGGACGTTTATGCTTCATGTTCAATAAGTTTTAAGGGAATTCTCTTTGGTATGTTATCAGATTTTTATTGGATTATTATTTATATTTTACACAGATCATTCCCGCAATCTACAAAGTAGAACTTTGTTTAACAAAGCACCTTAAGAGTACTGAGTGCACTTAAGGTTTGGTAAATAAACTGCTAGCTAATATGGATGGTATTTCAGGTGGTCTGAGCCTTTGAGTACTATACTGGGGTAGTTTTGAATTCTGTATAGATGCCAGACATACCTTGGTTTTATGTATTTAGGGTTATACGATACAAACATTTCTTTAAGATTTAGTCCTGATTTAGGTTGGATAGTTTTTTTTGTTCTTTAAAATATGATTTCAGGAGAATGCTTTATGAGGAATCTTTTATTTTGCATTGGAAAATATATATTCATAAATTATTCTACTGTATGTCGATGTGGATATCATTTGTATAGTAGTAAGGTCATTATTCGTGGAAGAACAAAAATAACTATTCTCTTAGAGTAACTTGAGGTGGAAGCAGAGCTATCATACATATGTTGACAAATAGTAACCCCTGTGGATTATATTTCTTTAAAGATCTCAGGATTATTTAAATGTATAATTCCTTTACCGCTTGCAGCCAAGCCTGTTGTTCCATTAAGTCCAGCTTGGGGTTACAACATCAATCTCTCATACTGGAAGATTTGTCTGGACTCCATGAAAGATACAGGAAGTTTCTCCCACAAACATAAAGAGCTATTTTTACTATATGATGTCACATTGTCTTGCAGGCAGGATAATCGAGCTCTGGGGTATATAAATATAAAATATAAATATAAAACTCCATGGAACAGCTGGAAATACTAGTTGTAGGGCTCAGTATAGAGATCAGACAGAGAACAACAAATCTATCTATAAAGACCCAAAATATGCACATACAGAGTAAATGTATGCATACATACCTTAGAGTATTGTACCACATCGAATGCACCATTATATTTATATTTAACGGAATGCACTGCTTTTTGTGGCAGGACATACAGTATTCAAGCAAGAACATGGGTCATTTTTTAAGAAATCAAATGTAGAACTTGTAAATTGGGGCAACCAGACGTGCTCCATTTAGTAAGTAAAAAAGGAAAACTTGACAGGGAATCCACTGAAACATTTTGGTGAGTATGATGGATGGTGAAAGAGGAAGATGTACACTTACACACAACATCAAAGTTTTGGTACAGAAGAACCTTAATAGGGTTAGAGAGCATACATAATGTAGAGAGAACTACTGAGATGCAGAAAACAATTCAAGCCCTCCACTCAGACATTGATATGAAGGTAATTACAGTACATCCCGTACTGCTAATGCAGTTTCTTTAAATAGTCTTAAAATAAATTACCTGATCAAAGCTCTAACATGACATGCTCTTATAAGACTACAGACCCTCCGGTACAGTCCATGGGAATATGTGTTTACACTTTGGAAACAAGTAAATATCTCTAACATTGGTAGGCAACAGCTACATCAAAACTTACTGCCAAGAACCAACCTGCGTGCTTACCACTCCACTATATAATTAAAACAAGTCTATTGATCTCTTGGTTGATATGTTTGTTTCTGATTGTGCTCACGCTTTTGTGCATGTGAGGAATGTGTGTAATTGTGTATAATGTGTCTAATTGTGTCTTCCAACTCACCGCTAAACTCGCCTTCCAAAACCTGCTCCATGTGCCTCATCATGGCTTCCATGTCACTGTCCTGAAGACAAACAGGGGTCAGAGGTTAGAGTTCACATTCAACTATTTAGGATAATTTATCATATCATGGTAATGAAATGGCGAAATGGTGATCACAAGACATGCTACAGTTTACTTGTATGTTCTAGAATATCCTGACAATGTTTCACTGGTAAAAAAAACAAACACACCTGCTTGACTTGCGGCCTGTGGATTAGCCTAGTGGTCTGGCATTTTCACACACCTAGCGTCTTCAAACTACAGCACACCTTTTACTTTTCAACCAATGCATCCTTGATTAGCAATTACCATGGATGCATTGAAATTGGCCAGTACCATCTAGGTTTGTAGGGGCTGCTAATTTAATGGTTTTCTTGCTTCGTTGCACTCTAGTGATTCCTTGTGTTGGCTTGTGACTGTGAGCTCAAACAAAGAAGGCCAGAGAATGCGTTCATTCCAGCACGTAAGGAAAACTAAAACAGCATTATCCAGACAGATATCTACACGGTCCCACCACACAACAAGAGGTTGAGCATGTCAAGAGTTCGAGGTCAGTGAACTGAACATGACAGCAACAATCACACAAACAACAACTGCAGTTTCTGCAGGCATTCCTCTGACTCTGTCAAATATTTCAGCTTGTTGTTCTCAACCCATCGCTGTAAAGGCAGCAATAAAGAATCGTACTGTTTCCATAAACCACACATCCCAGAATCCCCCACTCCATGAGCCCAGGTCAACACTGTACCACTAACTTTTTCCTCGTTCAGTAGTAGCTGTTAGATCTATGTATTTTTAACCGTTACACTAGTAGTTGTTCATGTAGATTTGTATACAGTTTTGTTATTTTGGCTGTTTACCAAAATATATTCAAGTTACAGTTAAATAATGAATATGGGCTTAAAGTGTAGTCTCTTCGCTTTAATTTGAGGGTACTCACATCCAAATTGGAGGAAGGTTTTGGGAATTACACACTTTTAATATGTAGCGCTCTCTTTTTCAAAAGTAAATGGACAAGTGACTCAAAAGCTGTTTCAAGAAGAGGTGTGGGCTATTCCATCATTATTTCTTCATAGATTAAGCAGGTAAAAGGTCTGGAGTTAATTCCAGGTGTGACATTTGGAAGCTGTTGCTGTGAACCCACAACATGCGGTCAAAGGAGCTCCCATCCTTCGGCTACAAAAATAAAATCCATCAGAGAAATAGCAGGAACATTAGGAGTGGCCAAATCAACAGTTTGGTACATTCTGAGAAAAAAAATAATGCACTGGTGAGCTCTGCAACACAAAAAGGCCTGGATGTCTATGGAAGACAACAATGGTGGATGATCATAGGATACATACTATGGTAAAAAAATATATATATTCATAACATCTAGCAAAGTGAAGAACACTCTCCAGGAGGTAGGCATATCATTATTCAAGTATACCATAAAGAGAAGACTTCACAAGAGAAAATTCACCACAAGGTGCAAACCATTCACACGCCTCCAGAATAGAAAGGTCAGATCAGACAAAAAAAAAACATGTAAAAAAGCCAGCCCAATTCTGGAACAGCATTCTTTGGACAGATTAAACTAAGATCAACCTGTACCAGAATGATGGGAAGAAAAAGTACGGAGAAGGCTTGGAACGGCTCATGATCTGAAGCATACCACGTCATCTGTAAACACGGTGGAGGCAGTGTGATGGCTTGGGCATGCATGGCAGTCAATCAATTGATCTCAACCTGATCAAGCATGCATTTCACTTGCTGAAAAAAAAACTTAAGGCAGAAAGTCCACTGAACAAACAACAACTGAAGACAGCTGCAGTAAAGGCCTGGCAAAGCATCACAAAGGAGGAAACCCAATGTTTGGTGATGTCCATGCGCTCCAGACTTCAAGCAGTCATTGCCTGATAAAGATTCTCAACAAAGTATTAAAAATGAACATTTTATTTATGATTGTGTTAATTTGTCCAATTGCATTTGAGCCCCTGAAATAAGGGGACTGTGTATGAAAATGGTTGCAATTCCTAACTGTACTGTAGGTGAGAGAATGAATCAGGGTTAGAAGCTTTTTCGATGTTTATTCAGCAGTCATAGTACATTTCTCAAGATACAATCCCAGCTTTCACCAGACTCCCCCACCATCTAACAGTTAACTTTGGGGTAGCTGATGTTATAAAGCAACGTCCTAGGATGGTCTGTCCAGCACCTTTTCTGTCTCCATGGAAACGGAGGAACAGATATAAGTACGGAATGCCAATCCCCAAGAAACAGTAACAGTTATATCATGCTTATATATACAGCTCATAAAAAATGAACAGACCACTGCAACTTTTTCTTTCCGTTCCAAAAAAGTTGAAAAGGAAGGTTTTGAGTAAGGAACAGAAGGGTTAAAATGAAGGGACAACTGCAAATTGAAAGCTTCTGTTCCTTACTCAAAACTTTCCTTTTCAAGTTTTTTGGAAAGGAAAGACAAAGGTGCAGTGGTCTCTTAATTTTTTCCGGAGCTGTATAAACATTCTTTTATCCCTCTATGTAACAACTAAGAATAAACCCAGTTCCTACAGAATCTATGGGCCAGGGGACAGCAGCGCCAGGATGACCTTAGCGTGTGCTAGACCCTGGCTATCATGTATGTGGCAGTGGGTTCCCCCATTTCACTATGCTGCTGTTAACCAACTGGACAATTCAAAGGGACGGATGTGGCATCACAGTCTCCACGGAGCTAGAAGAGTTTGAGATGAATGAGCTTTTAGATGAAAGCTGAGGGAATGGCACCGTGCACTGCAACAGCACTAAAGAATTTGGCGGTGAATTTGTCTTCATGCAGGACAAACCTGAACAAACCTGGAGTGCATCATTAGTAATAAACTTTAAAAGCGCATGGCTCTAATGAGAGAACTACTCAAAGCCCTCCACTGGATTCTCTTTGGCTCTATCACGGCTGATAACTCCCATTTCTGTACATTTCTTTGGTTTTCATTGATTGCTGCGTCCTATTCTGCCCTTCTCCTTTTCTTCTGTCTTTTCTCCACAACAGTGACAAATAGTTTTAATCTAGCTTGGCCTTCCTACCCTAATAGTGCAGTGGGATGAGATTGTATTGTTGAATGTAGCCTTGAGATATCCCCTTGTGAGGGAGGGCTTAGGGGTGGGAAATGGGAGGGGAATTATGTATTTTTTTGGAATTGGTGGAGAGGGGAGAAAAATGCTAAATGGGAATCTTTGCATAAAAAAAGTAAAATAATTTAGAATTTGATGAATAAACAAGTATGAGTGTTTCCTTTGATTTGAGGACAAAAAAGGAGTCATGTTTTTCAGCAGCAAGAAACACGTTAAATTAGCTTTTTTCTTCCTGTAGGTTTGGCCTCATAGCAGGTGAGACCTGCAGCATAACCTTGAAAATATACAGTGGGGCAAAGAAGTATTTAGTCAGCCACCAATTGTGCAAGTTCTCCCACTTAAAAAGATGAGAGAGGCCTGTAAATTTCATCATAGGTACACTTCAACTATGAGAGACAAAATGAGAAAAGAAATTCCAGAAGATCACATTGTAGGACTTTTAATGAATTTATTGGTAAATTCCTCTGTAAAATAAGTATTTGGTCACCTACAAACAAGCAAGATTTCTGGCTCTCACAGACCCGTAACTTCTTATTTAAGAGGCTCCTCTGTCCTCCACTCGTTACCTGTATTAATGGCACCTGTTTGAACTTGTTATCAGTATAAAATACACCTGTCCACAACCTCAAACAGTCACAATCCAAACTCCACTATGGCCAAGACCAAAGAGCTGTCAAAGGACACCAGAAACAAAATTGTAGACGTGCACCAGGCTGGGAAGACTGAATCTGCAATAGGTAAGCAGCTTGGTGTGAAGAAATCAACTGTGGGAGCAATTATAAGAAAATGGAAGACAAGACCACTGATAATCTCCCTCGATCCAGGGCTCCATGCAAGATCTCACCCTGTGGGGTCAAAATGATCACAAGAACGGTGAACAAAAATCCCAGAACCACACGGAGGGACCTAGTGAATGACCTGCAGAGAGCTGGGACAAAAGTAACAAAGGCTACCATCAGTAACACACTACACCGCCAGGGACTCAAATCCTGCAGTGCCAGACGTGTCCCCCTGCTTAAGCCAGTACATGTCCAGGTCTGTCTGAGGTTTGCTAGAGAGCATTTGGATGGTCCAGAAGAGGATTGGGAGAATGTCATATGGTCAGATGAAACCAAAATATAACTTTTTGGTAAAAACTCAACTCGTCGTGTTCGGAGGAGAAAGAATGCTGAGTTGCATCCAAAGAACACCATACCTACTGTGAAGCATGGGGGTGGAAACATCATGCTTTGGGGCTGTTTTTCTGCAAAGGGACCAAGACGTCTGATCCGTGTAAAGGAAAGAATGAATGGGGCCATGTATCGTGAGATTTTGAGTGAAAACCTCCATCCATCAGCAAGGGCATTGAAGAACGTGGCTGGGTCTTTCAGCATGACAATGATCCCAAACACACCACCCGGGCAACGAAGGAGTGGCTTCGTAAGAAGCATTTCAAGGTCCTGGAGTGGCCTAGCCAGTCACCAGATCTCAACCCCATAGAAAATCTTTGGAGGGAGTTGAAAGTCCATGTTGCCCAGCGACAGCCCCAAAACATCACTATTCTAGAGGAGATCTGCATGGAGGAATGGGCCAAAATACCAGCAACAATGTATGAAAACCTTTTGAAGACTTACAGAAAACGTTTAAACCTCTGTCATTGCCAACAAAGCGTATATAACAAAGTATTGAGATTAACTTTTGTTATAAACCAAATACTTTTTTTCCACCATAATTTACCAACAAATTAATAAAAAATCCTACAATGTGATTTTCTGGATTTTGTCTCTCATAGTTGAAGTGTACCTATGATGAAAATTACAGGCCTCTCTCATCTTTTTAAGTGGGAGAACATGCACAATTGGTGGCTGACTAAATACTTTTTTGCCCCACTGTAAGTACCACAGCAGAGTAAACATAACAACTATAGTTGTTTTTACCACAGCCAGCGTTTAAAATACTGACACAATATCTGGGATTTGTTATTTAAGCTCTTCTCATACAAAAGAAGCGTGTAGTCTGGCCAGAGACGCCTCAAGCCTCAGAAGGTTTTGAATTATATTGCATTGTATTGTATTGGGCAGAATTGTTTCATAAGCCTGCTATTAGTAACGCCTAGATTGATGCGGCCAGCATGGGATCATTGCATATGTGTAATGCTGCAATACAGTGTGGATCCACAGCAGCACATCAACACACATTAACCGCAGAGGGAGGCGGTGGCCCAGGGCCAGATCTGATTGGATCCTTGTGTAAGTGGATTTAATTGATCCTATAAGCATATATGTACATATATTAAATGCTTCTGTTGTATTTATGACCAAGTCAAACAGTCGTAATAACATCTATGCTAATGTGTGTCATGACAATATGTATCAAGCTAATCCAATTTTGTGTGCATGTTTGTGGTTGTGTGTGTGCAAAAATGAAATTTCACATTGATATTTAAGTCATTTAAGAGATGCTCCAACCCAGAGTGATTTATAGAGTTAGTGCATAAATCTTCAAATAGCTAGTGGGACAACCTCACATCCTAGTAGAAGTAAGTACACATTACTAAATGAAGTAGCGATCAGTAGTCGCTGCTGGATTCAAACAAATCCATATAGACATTGCAAACATTAGTTAACCAAAGAGGTTGGGGGATACCTCTGGCTTCAGGCGACAGTGGAAAACGACTGTCTGTATTCACATTGTTCTTCATTGTGTTTCGTCAGTGACAAACAGTGGTTTGCTATTGTGCATCTCTGAGGAGGACAAATGCTCCCTCAAAACTTTGATTAAACCACTGTCTAAATGGGCAAATAAGAAAATTTGAAAAAATGTGAAACAATGCCACAATCTACCAAGGCCCATGAGCTAGGCGTCATAACGGTCACATTTACCCAGAGTCGCCAGCAGAGAATTATTCAGCAGTAATCCCATCTGAATCATCACCCAAATCCACCAGCAACGCTGCAGAATACAAAACAGGGCATTAGAATGGGCAGAGAGGATCCAGCAGCATAGAGCCGTGTTCCATGCTGCGCAACCCGCCACTCATATACCGACTATCATTTTGAATTGCTGCCCGATGTCTTTCAGATGTCGCGGGGGTTTCTTAAAGCTTCTCATGTTGATATCGAGTCGGACGCTTTTCTAACGTCTCCAAAGACAAATGGCTGTGGTGTGCGGCATCACACATAACAGTCGTAAAGGTGACGCTTCACAGACATAGCAATGATTGTCACGGTGATGGAATGACACTATGGTAATGGAGCCTAACAAGGCCCATCAGGACTAAGAGACGAGGAGGGGGTGCTTCAAACGACGTATAGCCTGCAGCTTATTTGCACTTTGCACAATATGTGACTACTTAAAATGTATGTATTATTCTAGGAAAGACTTCAGCCTCCTAAAGGCACAGATGTTCCCATGATAACGTTATGAATAAACACTAAATAAAGGATTCATAATCATGTAGTGTTTATTTAATAATTGATTATATTAACATGTACACCAGAGATCCCATCGAAAGCTATTTATCGTCATAGAAAGGCTGACACAGACACTAAGAAACGTCAGTTAAGCCATTCAAACTAGAAATGAATAAGATTGTCCTCAACATCTTCCGATTTCACCTATAAACAGGAGAGACGATGTCCTTAACTTTCAAGCCACGTTAACCCCTTGCACTAACATAGTGGTCATCCGATCACAAGAACCGATCACTGGATTTGTACTGTCAATACATGGTCAAAGAATATGTCTCTTATCTACTAACTGTGTCTGAGTCACAACCACATCCCCTGATCCTTCGCTGCCCGCAGATTATTCCATCCTGCCATGGAATGGGCACGTGACACAAGCGGAGTAAATCAACAGAATTCAAATTCGTACTTCTTCTGTTATCCAACAATTTGTACACGCACAGAGCCTCACAAATAAATATGAGGAGAATCTCTCCCATCATTACACCACAAAAAAGCATTTTGTGTGTACAAATACAATACACTTACATGGTAAATACAGATTACACAAAGACTCCCATGCACACAGTCGATTAAAGTATTTGATACACTGCTGATTTTGCAGGTTTTCCTACTTACAAAGCATGTAGAGGTCTGTAATTTACAAGATCTCACCTCGTGGGGCATCAATGATCATGAGGAAGCTGAGGGATCAGCCCAGAACTACACGGCAGGACCTGGTCAATGACCTGAAAAGAGCTGGGACCACAGTCTCAAAGTAAACCATTAGTAACACACTACGCCGTCATGAATTAAAATCCTGCAGCGCACGCAAGGTCCCCATGCTCAAGCCAGCGCATGTCCAGGCCCGTCTGAAGTTTGCCAATGACCATCTGGATGATCCAGAGGAGGAATGGGAGAAGGTCATGTGGTCTGATGAGACAAAAATAGAGCTTTTTGGTCTAAACTCCACTCGCCGTGTTTGGAGGAAGAAAAAGGATGAGTACAACCCCAAGAACACCATCTCAACCGTCAAGCTTGGAGGTGGAAACATCATTCTTTGGGGATGCTTTTCTGCAAAGGAGACAGGACGACTGCACCGTATTGAGGGGAGGATGGATGGGGCCATGTATCGCAAGATCTTGGCCAACAACCTCCTTCCCTCAGTAAGAGCACTGAAGATGGGTCGTGGCTGTGTCTTCCAGCATGACAATGACCCGAAACACACAGCCAGGGCAACTAAGGAGTGGCTCCGTAAGAAGCATCTCAAGGTCCTGGAGTGGCCTAGCCAGTCTCCAGACCTGAACCCAATAGAAAATCTTTGGAGGGAGCTGAAAGTCCGTATTGCCCAGCGATCTGGAGACGGTCTGTATGGAGGAGCGGGCCAAAATCCCTGCTGCAGTGTGTGCAAACCTGGTCAAGAACTACAGGAAACGTATGATCTCTGTAATTGCAAACATTCTGAACCAAATATTAAGTTCTGCTTTTCTGATGTATCAAATACTTATGTCATGCAATAAAATGCTAATTAATTACTTAAAATCATACAATGTGATTTTCTGGATTTTTGTTTTAGATTCCGCCACTCACAGTTGAAGAGTATCTATGATAGAAATTATAGACCTCTACGTGCTTTGTAAGTAGGAAAACCTGCAAAATCGGCAGTGTATCAAATACTTGTTCTTCCCACTGTATCAACATGTTTTAGTAGTGGTGAACGCCACATGATTCGGAAATGGGTCCGGACAAGTTTGAGATTATGCAGAGATGTTCGTTCAAACCTCTGCTGTCAACTACTGTAAACAAATATAATAGCCTCCAACATATTTGATAGCAGCCTTGCCAATTGCTTTAGAAAGCTATCTGCCTTCACGCATCAGCTGCGTACCTGTCCTTCATTGTTAACAATTACTAACAAACAGAATGGGGTCGGGTTCTTTTATACTCGGCCTAAACAGCAGCAAAGGAATAAACTAATGAGCTGGTGAAATGATTGTTGTTTGGTTTCCTCCAATTCATCGGTAAGAGATAAATCAGTTACAGAGTATATAAACTGAAGTAAATGTATTGAGGTAAGACTGGGTGAGTTGCAGGAGACGGGAGCAATAGATGACACGGTTAGGTTAGGCCACTGTATAATAATACCACAATTATGTTAATATATGATAGCAACTGAATTGGAAAATTCCCATTACAAAAAGCTTTCTCCACACAACAGTGTTCAGAATGAATGGTGGCTGTTCCCCAAAAAGCTCTGGTATTCTCTCCTGCTGTTACAGTTCTGGGCCTTCAACTACCTATGGCGCTGGCACTAAACTCAGTCACAATCACAATGCGTCTTTTAAGTGACCAGATCTGTCAATACATTTGGCCACAATCAGAATGTGTACATGATCAGGACAACAGATGCAGGTGTAAACAGGCCCTCGTCAAGCAGAAGGAACTAAAACACACACACAGACACACACCTTACCTGTGCATCGGTGTGACAAATCGTGTCCATTGTCAGGGTGTCCCTTTTCTCTTTCTCCTCCTCCTCTTCGTCAGTGCAGGACTCAAATCCATCCTGGTAATAGTACTCCTCTGCAGTCTGAGGATCCTCTGGGATCTCTACACACACACATACATATACACACACGCACACACACACACACACACACACACACACATACACGCATATATATACACACACACACATATATATACACACACACACACACACACACACATATATATACACACAGACACACACACACACATACATATATATATATACACACACACATTCATATATACACACGCACACACATATATGCACACACAGACACACACACGCACACACATATATATACACACACACATACATATATACACCCGCACACACATATATACACACACAGACACAGACACACACACACACACACATATATACACACACAGACACACACACACACACATATATACACACGCAAACATACACACACACATATATATACATACACACCAACACGCACATAGCCACACACACACACACACGCACAGATTAAATATATTAATGATGTATAAATAAATAAAAAAAACGTTTGGCCAACCGTTACCTAATAGTGTCTTAATGATTTCACAAACAGATAACTCTTTTTAAAGTGGTTTGTAATTGATTTAGTAATTCATATATATCTTGCTAATAAATAATTTATCAAGTGTAAAGACGTTATAGCAATACTTACATTTTACATTTGTGTCATTTACCAGATTGATTTACATGTATTATTGTTTGCAATTATTTAGTATCTACAATCAATCATGTCTTACAGTTTCAATCATGTATAGGGAGAGGGGAATCAATCAAAGAACCAATTGGAAGCTGGGGATTTCTATCTGGCAAGGATGATATGAGGGATAAATTCAAAACATAGTTCAAATATTGTTTATTTGAATCCCGAGGATTACAGCAGAATTACACCTTTTTAACATGATGATAATGTAATGTTTCCTTACCCTGAAAGACATCTATGGCCAAGAATAATTGTAATCCATGATTTTTATGTTTTCTTTAACCAGTCATTACCAACTTAACCAGCTAAATTTCATAAAAAATCTAAAGGAATGTGTAAGCATGTAAGTCTAAACAGTTGTGCTTATAGGTTTGCATACCCTGGCAGAAATAGTGAACTTTTGGCATTGATTTTGAAAATATGACTGACCATGCAAAAAATGTATTTATTTAAGGATAGTGATCATATGAAGCCATTCATTATCACATAGTTGTTTGGCTCCTTTTTAATTTATAATGATAACAGAAAATCACCCAAAAGGCCCTGATCATAAGTTTACTTATCCTTGAATGTTTGGCCTTGTAACAGACACACAATGTGAAAAACACACACAAGTGAAAATGGCAATTAAAGGTGAATTTCCCACACCTGCAGCTTTATAATCTGACGATGCTTGAAGAAAAATGAGCTGCATGGTCGAGTTGCCAGAAAGAAGCCTTTACTGCGCCAATGCCACAAAAAAGCCTGGTTACAATATGCCTGACAACACTGTAATTTGGAGTGACAAGATCTAAATAGAGCTTTATGGTCACAACCATAAACGCTATGTTTGGAGAGGTGTCAACAAGGTCTATACTGAACCGAATACCATCCCCACTGTGAATCCTGGTGGTGGCTCACTGATGTTTTAGGGGTGTGTGAGCTCTAAAGGCACGGGGAATCTTGTGGAAATTAATGTTAAGATGAATGCAGCTTGTTATCAGAAAATACTGGCAGACAATTTGCATTCTACTTCATGAAAGGTGCGCATGGGACGCTCTTGGACTTTCCAGCACGACAATGACCCTAAGCACAAGGACAAGTTGACCCTCCAATGGTTACAGCAGAACAATTTGAAGGTTCTGGAGTGGCCATCACAGTCTCCTGTCAGTCTCCCAAACCACTCTGGGGAGATCTCAAACGTGCGGTTCATGCAAGACGACCAAAGACTTTGCATGACCTGGAGGCATTTTGCCAAGAGGAATGGGCAGCAATACCACCTGCAAGAATTCAGGGCCTCATAGACAACTATTACAAAAGAATGCACACTGTCATTGATGCTAAAGGGGGCAATACACAGTATTAAGAACTACAGTAAGGTTATGCAGACTTTTGAACAGGGGTCAGTTAATTATTTTCTTTGTTGACATGTTTTGTTTCATGATTGTGCCATTCTGTTATAACCTACAGTTGAATGTGAATCCCATAAGAAATAAAAGAAATGTTCCAAGAGGATCATACAAGTGAGAACATCGCAACAGTGATGAGAGAAGCTTTAGCTGATTGGGGCGTAGATGAGAGTCGTCTAGTCTGTATAACAACTGACGATGCTGCGAACATGAAGGCTGCACCTGAACAAGTGGACCAGATGGCAGTGCTTTGGCCACAGACTGCATCTTGCAGTTGGTAAGTTATGACCAATTGTGCATTCAAATGTACTGCTATTGGTTTACTATTACTGTTACATATTATTACCTAGCAACCTGTTCTGAAATATAACAATTTTCATGAGTTTTTTTTCATTTTTATTGTAGAGGATGTGGCTGGGTTAGAATGAAGGATACGTACTGTCAGGTTGATAGCCAAAGCTCTTTCTGAAGACATCCTTTTTTCATATCGTAATATATATAGCAGAAAAACTAAATATAGCAATGTCAGTTATTTCCAATATCATGCAACCCTAAACTGAACTATGATTTTGGGTTATAGTGATTTTTTTAATCTCTCTCTCTCTTCCTGTCTCGCTCGCTCTTTCTCCATCCCTCTCCCCCCCTCCCCCCTTCTCTCTCCCCCTTCTCTCTCTCCCTAACTTATATCAAGAGTTAGAGAGCATTGGTGCTGGTGCTGGTTTCCTTTAAAAATCAAACAAACAAAATGTTCTTTCTTATCTACTACAAAAGCCTGTGACACTTTGAGTTTCTGACTGAAAAAGTTCAATTTCAAACCAGGAAATCTCCAATATAAATCTGTGAATGTTACAAAGAGTTTTCCTTAATCCTTAAAGACCAAACCATATATTCTTAGAAATATTGCAAATAAGGATGTGCAAAGCAGATAGGGGGAATGATTGATGGACAAAGATTGATGGGTGAAAGGAAGAGAGGTTCTAGAGTTATGCATCGTTATAGTAAGTAAAAGCAAGCAGCAAAACAAACTCCGATTCTAGGAAGAACGATAAAGGCTCTGCACGTCTCTGGATTCCTCATTTTAAGAACTTCCTCTGCACTGTTATGCATTTCTCATTCTCAGAACTAAGTCTTACACAAGCCATGCAATACAGTAAGACGTCTCCCTCATCTCCTTCAGAGAACCCGGGTTGCCTTCCAAAGCAATTCCGAAGTTCTTTCAACATTTCACAATGGGTAACTTGCAAAACACCATGATTGCCACTAGCTCGTTTTCTGAGCAACCTGCTGTGGTAGATGGTAATGTACCTCATCCCATCCTAATCAGCTCCAGAGCCAAGGAAAGTTTACAAAGGTGCGAGGTGTAGCCAACTAGCCACTGGCACGAATCTCAGAGATGATGAGGGCCCTGAACAGTGAAAATGATGAAGCACTTCTTCCATTCAAACACGTCTGTGTAGCGGATGTCTGTGTAACAGTTTTTATGTTTTGTATGAAGTTCGTAAAAATATTACATCCTCATTGTAAAGGGAATACATTTCATAAATGTTTGTCCTGTTTTTTGGACATCTTGTGTTTGTTATGCCTTGTCCTCTTATAAAAGTTGGGCAGAAAGTAGTTATGATTTTCAAACAAAGCTGGTCGTAATTATATAAGCCTTATAAACGTATCTGGGTCACATCCTGTGTAGAAATTAGATTATTTTAATGTAAAATTATAATGAGGAGTGAATTAGTCAGCATTATCAAAAGAAACCTGGAATGTGTTGTGACTCTGAAAATACAGAGATGAAATGTAATGTACAGGGCTCGGACATTACTAATACAAACAAATACATGTGCTTTGATCATTACCAGGTGCCTTGTATTTTATTTTGAGAAAACTATGTTCTTGATGTATATCTGTAATCATTTTGTCTAACCGCACAATTTAATAGCTGCCAATATATTTGCCATTATATTTGGAGGGCGGGGCTGGACACGACTAATTGGAACAAACATACATGTATGTACTTTAGTTATCACCAAATAATGATGATTGTGAATAAACCTGGAACTCTCAATCTGAGCTAAACAGCCCTGCTCAATGAGTGAGGCATTGTTGGGACTAAGCCCTACCCCAAGCAGGGCTGACAAAGGCCAGGCGCTGCTGCTCAGGGGAAAAGAACAGTGCAGGGTCAAAGGTTGAACGGGTCACTGGCTTGCCTACCATTGAGTCATGAGAATGACCTTAAGTTCAAACAGAGCATTAGGATGAGTCGGCTCCTCTGAGTAGTCAGGCGCTAACTGAGTAAACTAAGTCTGAACCGAGAGGGCATGAACATTGCTAACGCGCTTGAAAGTGGCTTTGCGGGTGATGATTCTGCCAGCGTTAACAGAGAGAGAGTTCTACAGTATGTAAGAGCTGATAAATAGTCAGCAGAGAGAAGCACACACCTGTCGGTTCAAGCCGAGGGATGTCACCCATTGCTGGGAGTCTCTCATGAGGAAACTAAGTGGAACTCCCACAATCACAGAAGCAGTTAGACCTAGAAGCCTCAGACAAATCCAGTACATGACTGATGCTGCCAGTGGACAAGACATTGATAGGCTGTGGGGAGAAGTTGCTCTCTCTATGCTGAGATATGTTCAACAGGCTAGAGCTACAGGGGCTAAATGCAAAAGAAAAATGTATTTCCCAGGACAAAATATCCAGGACGTATTCATTACACATCTACAAGCATTTTATGAACGTGTCTTAACAGGTCCCTACTACATTATTAAAATGAAATGAAGTATATACAGTATCTTATCATTATTCAAATGAAATGTAGTATATACAGTATCTCATCATTATCTAAATGAAATGTAGTATGTACAGTATCTTATCATTATTCAAATGAAATGTAATATGTACAGTATCTTATCATTATTCAAATGAAATGTAGTATATACAGTATCTTTGGAACATTTTCTTAATCCTGACTTAATTAGACATCATTAATAAAACCAATATTTTGCTATCAATGTACACACAAGGATCCATATTGACAAAAGCAAAAACATGTTTCTAGATATTTTGTGCCATATTTACCAAAACTGAAAAACCTAAATATCTCATGCACACAAGTATTCAGCCCCTTCGCCATGATACTTTAAATTGCATCAGACGCATGCTATGCCCTTTGATCATCCCAGAAATGTGTTTTTTCACCCACATCCCTGGCCTTTTGAGCAACGCGCTTTAACGGCTGAGCTACATGGTTACTAGATCAGTGTGGATCAGCATGGCAAACTGCATTGTTGATCACAATCAAGGGCTTAGCTATGAACTCTTTATAAACGTGACAATAGAATTTACATAGACAGCATACCATGCATATAGACCATTTGTGTTATAGTTGTTTGCCTTAATAATTTTTCCGTCTGGGGATAACAAGGGAGCTCTCTGGTAGCTGGTCCAATGGGCCAATCCGTCTCATAGACTGAATTCAAAGATTCTGAACCATCACCCATGACCTATAGGCCCGGACATGATTGGAGGTCTTTGTTTGAGAACTGAACTAGATAAGCAGCATTGGTTCATCCCAAAGGGGGCATATGAATGTTGAGGTAATTGTGCTACAACACATTAGAGGGAAAATGTGCTTGTGTGACCTTACACAAAACGCACAAGGAGACTCTGGTTGGCAGGGTTGTGAAAGTCAGCTAACCTGTGCCAGACTGTATCAGGGAAAGGTCTCCGCTGCTCGCTCGGAGCGATGCCTGTGGCCTGGGACAATGTGTTACTGTCAAGCAGACTGTGTCCGTCCCGAGGGCGGAGTGGCCGAGACATGCTTCTGGAGCTTCTTAGGGATCCCGGGGTTGGGGCTCTCAACCTGGAAAACCCTGTCCCACGCCTATCCAACCAGGATTAACCAGTCACAGGAGAAAAAGGCTTCACCAGGTGGAACGGAACTTAATTTATATCAAAAGCCGTCGAAGCGAGACTTGAGAGTCTGGTACTGAAAACCCCCGTCAGCAAAGATGTTCTATTTAACGGTCACTTACAAAATGAACATCCATTCTTCACCCACAACAATATCTGGCATTTTTGGTGGACAAAAAAACAAGCAATAAAACACAGACGCACATTCACACAACATGTCTGTCTGGTGTTTATAACCTGATTGCCCTTGAGTGCAGGTCGGCAGACTCTCTCCTGAATCAGGGCTTCATTGATTTTAATTAGCACTTTTAATACCAGACCAGAATAATCACTTATGCAAACTAACACTAAATGTTTTTGTAATCCAGAATGTTTAATTAATGCGCCCTCTAAAGCCTCTGGTATCAAGAATCTTGGCCTTCCAGACCAGTAGTAGTGTGGTGAAGGTTAGAGCGGGACAAACACTCCCATCATTCAGTCTGCCCCTGTCTACCTGTCCATGCTAACCTCTGAGACAGAGTGCAGAGACTTCAGAAAGTGCTTCAGTAGGCAAATCGGGAATGTCAGAGTCAATGAGTGACAGAGATTAGAGAGGAAGACTGAGACCTCTGTCGTCCGACCTCTTCATTGATACCTACATACCACCAGACAAGGGATGTGACATCCCACATCCTACCAGGGATGTGACAAACGGTACATTTTCCCAAATGTTAAAATGGACAACAGTTCTCAACAAGCTGGAAATTGAGAACAAATGTCATGGCAAATTTAATTTAAACCAGTGGCTCTAATATAAAACAACACAGCCAATAGATCTAGGTTCGAAAGGATCAGGAGATTGTCAATAACTCATTTACATTATTTAAACACAATCTTCCAAGTCTCAGTAACAAACGACTGGGTTTTAAATTCGGTGTTAGCAGATAGTGGATGATGCATGCTTAGGCATTTCTGAATAAAATTAACCGAATTAGCTGAAAGATGTGTTCTTTTCACTGAGCAAGCTGAATTGTTGTAGCCTAATAAGCTTCTCTCAGTTTAATGCAGTCAATACAGCAATTATGTAATCGGAAGAGACAATAAATAACAGCCAAGCCATTTAACCGGGCAAGCATGAGTCAACTTGGTTGCTATCTTTCCCCCTGTTCCCAGCTCCCTTCATCACTCACGGGCACACACCGTGCAGCACCCTCCCCCATTCTGTTTGATCTACTGCTCTGCTTCTCATGCATTGCAGCTCCAGCTAATTAAGAAACTGCAAAAACATCGCATCCCCCACGCCCAAATACACACACCTGACATGAGAGCACAGGTTGTGTTTCGGTTCTTTTTTTGTGTGATGACTGCAACCTGTTAGTGATAGATTTGCAACAACTGTATGTGACAACTGGTTGATAGACCCCTTTTCTTAAAGTTACGGAACTCACTTACGTTCAAATAGTTTAACGTTTAAACTTTCACATCCTTACAGCAGACTGTGTAAAATGGTGAAGCTACCCCATCTTCCCAGGACCCTCAGTGAAACGGTATATTGACTTAGTCAGGGCAGAGGTCATCATCATGCATTATTCAACTTTTATTAACTCATTCTTTGTATTCATATGCTTGACTTTATTCCCCAGTGAGGCTATTTGAGGTATGTTTAATGTCATACCAGTTTTATGCCTACAGTTAAAAGGAGAAAGGGGGCAGCAGGCCAGTGTCATTTGCATGTCGTTTAACAAAAACAAGAAATCATTTTTCACTTTACTTTCTTGGGCGTGTTTAAGAAATCTGTAGTCATGTGAGAGGTTGTAAGGTGGACTGCCCATCCAATCTGCCACCATTTATGTTAATGTAATTCATTCATCTAAATAAAAATGCCTTTTGTGGGTGTTAAACACTTAAACGGTTCTTTGGGTAATTGATATGGATATGGGTGCTTGAACAGTGCCCAATATTATTGGTTGTCATCTATGCAAAATACCTATTTTCGATTTAACATCTGCTAGCTGGGCTGTTGTAAAAGCCGGTTTATTTCTACTAGTTGAAGTGACCTGAAACATTTGAAGATATTTCTTATTATAATGCAGTTCATTAATGATCCCAAGCATTGTGTATAGCAGGACAATTATGCTAAGCTAAACCAAATGCGGAGTGGAATGCCCTAATAATTCACCATTCATTAATAATGTAATTTATATTTATTTTTGCTAGTGTCCTACAAGAACTGCCAGTGTTTACTGCCACGAACACAGCGCATCTCCCTCATGCGGCAATATATGCAAACACAGAAGGGGATCTATATGTAGCCGTGAAGACAAGACAACTAGGGGACTTGCTAAAAGGGTTGCATTGATTTCCTAGTCTTGGCCATGAGATGTTGTGACACACGACCATACTACTCAACCAAGCTGAATGTCACAAATGCAACACATTCACATAATACAGGCATTTAACCAAAGCAACGTGAATGTTTTACTTACGGGTGGTCCTAGGAAACGATCAAAAGTCAAGATATTCTTGCACAATGGTGACACTTACAAGTGATGTGAAAAGAAGTGTTGTGAAAAGAAGTGTTGTGAAAAGAAGTGATGTGAAAAGAAGTGTTGTGAAAAGAAGTGTTGTGAAAAGAAGTGATGTGAAAAGAAGTGATGTGAAAAGAAGTGATGTGAAAAGAAGTGTTGTGAAAAGAAGTGTTGTGAAAAGAAGTGATGTGAAAAGAAGTGTTGTGAAAAGAAGTGATGTGAAAAGAAGTGATGTGAAAAGAAGTGATGTGAAAAGAAGTGTTGTGAAAAGAAGTGTTGTGAAAAGAAGTATTGTGAAAAAAAGCGGGAAGAAATGCAACATTTCGGTCAAATCCCGTCGTCAGGCAACAAACTGCCCAAGCGTGGTAGTTGCCAGGCTCTAGTAACTGAACTAGAGGATCACATCGTGTGACGTGTAATGTGAGCACTGATCCTCATGTCTCACTGTACAGACCACACAGTTCAGCAGCATCTGCCTGAACACAGCACTGTACCGTAGCAATGAATAATGAACATTCCTCCATGTTGTTTTCTGCCTTCAGCCTGTGATACGGCTGATGGCAGAGCTGTGACGAGAAGCTCCATGACACCAGGAGTTCTCTGTGACTGAACCCAGTAGGCGAGGTGAGGGAGCCTAAGGCATAGAAAGATCTGACGGATTACTTGGATCTCCCAACATGGGTGTCTCACACTGTTGGTCAAACAATGTTTTAAGACAATAGAATAAAACATGCAACGTGTCATACCTATTTCCACCACTTATTCTTTTTTAATTTAATAGTATTCCAAGAAGTATTCATACATACATTTTTTTACAAATATTTTTGCAGGTAAAAACATTTGCTGTTAATCCGTTACTCCCCAACTCTGTCAGGTGATATCAGTTTATTATAGCACTGCAAATGTACAGGGTGAAAATCTGTTTTTTATACCACAGTGCATATATAGGGTGCATGCATGTGTGTGGGAATCTTTCAAGTGCCAAACATTTGGTGCTTTTAATTTAAACTTTATACACATAGTATAATGGGAATGTCATACCATTCAAATAACTAATGGAGATTAATCACAATATTTACTGTCATTGCAATTATTCTCATTCATTATAAGGGACAGAAACGCATAACTAACTGTATCAAAAACATCTCTCATCAACGTTTGGAACTCTGGAATGTCACAAAGTGGCCAAACGCACGCCGTGTTGTGTTAAGCTAAGTCTGTGTGCCCAGTGCACGCCGTGTTGTGTTAAGCTAAGTCTGTGTGCCCAGTGCACGCCGTGTTGTGTTAAGCTAAGTCTGTGTGCCCAGCGCACGCCGTGTTGTGTGTTAAGCTAAGTCTGTGTGCCCAGCGCACGCCGTGTTGGGTGTTAAGCTAAGTCTGTGTGCCCAGCGCACGCTGTGTTGTGTGTTAAGCTAAGTCTGTTGTGCCAAGCGCACGCAGTGTTGTGTGTTAAGCGAAGTCTGTGCGTAAACACGTTCACTTAAAAAGGGGACTGTATGTAAAGGCAGACATTTTCCTACAGCACTGAAATGGGTGTGTGAACTTTGACGGCCCTGATACATCTTCCCCACAATATTAAACCCCTGTTGGCTCAGTTTTCTGACATCCAGTTTGAGGCCACAAGCCTCCTTGCAGCAGTATCAGGAGAGCTGAAGTTAGTGGAAACTAATTTAACTACCCTCAACTAACCACTGCAGTTTTCTTCCAGGTGCCTGACCCACCTGAGGGAGTTGCCAGAGCCAAGTAAACCCCTGCTGATGATGCCTCCACCCACCCTGGGCAAGGCAGGTCAATATACACCACACTGTCAGCAAGTGGTACAGTCAGGGTTTGGCCCTCAGACTGCCACATTTGGTGGCAATTGAAGTAGCTATTGAAAGCAATTAAGTCTGAAATAAAAGGAACCACTTTTTTTGGAAAGATTTTAATGATTTAAGTAAGATTTTATTTAATCAAGATGTATGTTCAGTGATATACTCACACAGTGCAAAGAAAATATTTCATTAAAAGAGGAGTGATTCTACCCTGAAAATATTCAGCAGCACTCAGCTTGAGTTAACTTTGATTAGACAAACAGAGAAAAAAACACATTTAAACCCATCTGAAAAGCCAGACATTCAAAGCCTTTTTTGTTTCATAAGGAGAACCAAAAACAAAGTGAGAGTTGAAAAGATAGAAAATGAATAGAGAAGAATAAAAATGGAGACCAAATTTCTCCTCAGAGATTAACATGGGCACTAGGCCAAGGGTTACGATGTGAAATTTCAGGAGGCGACAGGTCAGCGCCACAGTCGGCAACCACCAGAGGCCTACAACGCAGGCCAAGCAAGATGTACTGCATAACATCCATGATGCTCTACTATGACAATTGTTGATTGGAGATAATAATGTAGATGACCATATGCTCACCATATCCCGCTGGCTCAGACATGCACATCCTGTCCATCTGTGGCTGTCGTCCCGTTTGCTGTACGTAACCCAGTGACTGGTAGTCCTGGGCTGTAACTGGTGCTGTCTGATGGGTAACATCCCCTGCGCTCTCCTATTGGTTAGAAGTGATTTTATTAATTCACTTCAAACTATTGCTGCATGAATCATTATAAATACAGTGTCTAACAGTAAGCCAAATAAATATATTTTTTATTATAAAGCAAGTGACTGGCCTGAGAAACCATTAGGGAATAACAAATGAGCTCCACAGAAAAGGGAAACCTTTAAAGAAAAGTTATTGCACTCAAGATGGTTGGTGAATTCTGGTGACTGTAGTCAAAGAAAATAAAAGTGTTTTTCATCCAATTATATGCAAATTCCCCAGAGAGTTTTTAAATGAACAATTTCTTACATTAAAGACGTCCAAACTGACTTTTTCAAAGTGACGGCTTCTCAGCTCCTGCATTCTGGTCCGGTTTTCCTGGTATTTCTCCTCTGCAAGTCTCCTGTATTAACATTATAATAACACCAGAATGATGTATACAATATGAAAAATAGATAAGTATTGGTTATGTTAATAATCATCATTAATGGAAATGTTCACTCTGCATTATTGAAAAAGTACCCGCAAGAAAGCATATCACTGAAATAAAAAGTAATTTGATAAAATTTTCACTCAGTAGCTATCGGCCCAAAAACCAGGTTTAAGAAAAAAGAGAGGGAGTAGAAAAGAAACACATAGGAGAGGCAGAGAGAGAAATGTAGACAGTAAAAATAATTAGAGACCCACAGAGAGAGAGAGAGAGGGATGGATCTAGAGAGTTAGAGATACACACAGACACAGTGTCTGGAGGGTAGTGTAAATAAACAAAGGGAATAAATGGGGGAAAAAGACAAGAGATAGGAGGAGAAAAAAACGGAGAGGAGGAACGAGAGACAAGCTCATGGACAGATATCAGCTTCCTGCTGAAAGACAGAACACCACAGAGCACTTTAACACCACTGTTGCCAGGCCCCACCCTCCTTCCCGTCGATCTCCCTCCACACCGTTCCCTGTAGACAGGTCTCCAACACAGTTCAGCCCAGGAAATCTAGGGCAGGGGCGGATGTTTCTTCACTAATCTCTCCTCATCTTTAAAGAGAACCTAGCCATGCATCAGCCCCAGGAGAATCCCAAACGGGACTTCGCTGGCTCTATTCTGGTCGCGGACCGCATGGGTGTGTTATGAGCTGAGCGCGCACGTGTGGGCACGTGCACGCGTCCTACCTAAGCCTTCTGGCCTTGTCGTCGGCAGCCTGTAGCTTCCTCAGCCTCATCCTCTCCCTGGGAGTCATTCTGTCAACCTCTGACCTCTCCAGCAACGTCTGCAGGTGCACCTTCCTCTGCCTGGTCAAAGGGTCAAAGGGCAAACGACTGAATTCGTGAGGCCGATGGAGGTCATTCTATAAAATACTCCAACACAAAATGACCTCGGTATTGTTACTTTGCTGTTGCATTAATGGGGATCTGAACAGACCACCGCAAAAAGAGCACTCGAAATGTGTCATAATGACGGATTTGATTGAGTTGAAAGTAGCATTTGCTTTTTAGAGGTCACTTTCCATGTAAATATGTCTCTCAGTGTTCTTCACTGTAATGTAGCCAGGAAGACCTTTTAGCAGTTTTAGTCAAAAAGATTTCTCAAGGATTCACTCTGAAAAGAGTAATAGCAAAGCCCCAGCAAAAAGGTTCAAAACAAATGTATTTTGTGATTGACTTGAAATATTTAAATATTAACATTACTGATAACATACTGACATGACTGATAACATATAGCGGTAAATATTCCAACTTCTACACCTCCAAACTTCTTAATCATGCTACAAAATTGTGAGTGTTCAAACTGAACCTGTAATGGAAATGCAACAGATCATGTGAACAAGAATGACATTTATTCCCAAGGGTGCCCTAAAAGAAATCTGAATTATTTCAGGAACACTTTGCTATACTGAAATATATTTCATATATATATATATATATATATATATATATATATATATATATATATATATATATTATATTGAAAGAACCCATCCAGTTAAGTGAAAATATTTTAGCAAGTGGATTCATGAAGATCTCCAAGGGTTCTTTGAGGATCTCCAGGTTCAATTCACAGAAACTTCTAAGATTGCGTCACAAGTTTCATCAACGGCTGAGTGTCTCAACATTGTCATTGAGAGGCAGGATACAGGCGCAGGGGGACTGAGTTCTTGAATTAAAAAGGGGAGAAATAGCAGAACAAAACGGAAAACTAGGGAAGGAGGAATTTAAATAGGGACAGTGAGCAGGAACACAGGTGCGGGTGATATCGACTAACAGGTGTCCATGCTCTAAATGGGGGAGAGAGGGCGTTTGATTTCACTGGCACAGCAGGCCTTCCGTGACAGGACGTTGGCATAGCAGGTACTGCTAGGGTTTTGGGTTCAATTCCCAGGTAGTGATCATGATTAAAATGTATGTACTCCCTTATGTTAAAGTCATTCTGGATAAGAGTGTGTGCTAAATGACAAGTGCAATAATATATATACAGTACCTTTGGAAAGTATTCAAAGCCCAAAGATTTCACCTTCTCCACATTTTGTTATGTTATTTACATTTATGAGGTATTATATTTGGGGTTTGACAAAATATACCTTTTGCATATCTATTCAAAATATGTCATGTAAATAAGTATTTATTCCAGACTTTGAGTATGCCTCTGCCTGTTTCACAAGGGACAGGCACAGTTAGTCGAATAACCAAAAGGAGGTTAATATTCAAGTAGGCTGCTTGTGTGTCTATTCATTTTTCTCCCCAGTAAGTTTTTTACATTTCTGTATTTTTTTGGTTGAAATAAATAGACCTGAACATGATTTTTATAACTGCAATTCCAATTCCAAATTATACTACGTTCCAAAGTCGTTTTTGCAGGATCGCGTAGTGGAGCCGTCATAAAAGAGTGAATGTCTCTTACTGAGTGAATGAGTCGGTGAGTGAATGAGTGAGTGACTGACTAATGCCTTTTACTCAGGAGAGAAACTGTACATTTCTAGAAGGCTGGATTGATGGAGCGCTCCAGAGATTGGTTGTCCTTCTGGCAGGTTCTCTCGTCTCTGGAGGAAAACCAAGCGTGCCGCACAAGCCCTGAAAAGTGAAGCCAAAACGTCTCGATCGCCCCCTGGTGAGTGGTCCCAGTATAGGTCATAAACCCCGCCCTCCCCATGTTATTCAATGGGACGCGAGACCAACTAAACAATTAAATTACCCTTCAAATATATTTTTTCCGAAGCTGGTTTCTGTCATTTACTGTTGTTTGTATCACCCCAATGTAAATTCAAGTGTTTGTTTTTAAAATAAGTTTGTTTTTAGTTAGTTATTTAATGCTCTAAAAACGGTGGTGTGACGTCGTGATTCACAGCTGTGATTGACAGCTATCTGAGCCGAGGAGCCACTGAATCTTCGGAGGACTGAGGAGATTGGAACTTTACATTTAATCTCTAAATTTCTATAATTTCACACGGACATAATGGGTTGTTCTGCAGTACATTGTGCTAACCGATCTGGCATTTCCAATCGATCTTTGAATTTTTTTCGGTAAGTTAAATTTATAAGCTATTTAATTAGTAAATAAATGTAATGGGCTAGCTAACGTTAGCTAAAAGACAACAAGCCTCGTTAATAGCCATGTTAATAGCTAGCAGGTGATCGTTAGCTAGAAGTTACCAATTATTTTTGTATTATGCCTATTCTAAATTAAGGTTAAACATGATGTAAGTTAGGCTATAACATATCGTCTAGGTTTAACAAGCAAAGGTTGTACTGTACTTGGACTTGCGATTGATTACGGTATGCGCATTCTGCGAGGGAGAGTGAGGGCGGGGCACAGGGGTGGGGCCGTTGATTTCGCGGCTTTAGGGCTTTACTTCCTTCTCGCTACTGCGCATAACTACTGCGCAGAACTGGTCCCAAGATCGCTATCTGCGCAGACGCAAGTCCAAGATGTCAGCGCCGTATCAGGACACTGGTGGCTTCATTTTTCACCAATGGAAAAGAGCGAAAGGGCGTCGTCCATTATATATACAGTCTATGAGGAAAACACAGAAGCTCTGTTGGAGTGGCCATTGGGTTCCTTCTTGCCCAGTTACTTACTGTAGCCAAACATGACAGCGTAAAGGAAGAGTCTTGGTGGTTCCAAACCTTTGGTAATGATGGAGCCCACTGTGCTCCTGGGAATTTGTATTGTTTCAGAAAATGTTTTATAATCGTCCCCAGATCTATGCCTTGACACAATTCTGTTTCTGACATCGACTGTGAGTTCCTTGGATTTAATGGCATGCACTCTGACATGCACTGTGGAGTGTGGGACCTTATATAGACAAGTGTGAGGTGTGTGCCTTTCTAAATCATGTTCAATAAATTGAATTTACTACTGGTGAACCAATCTAATCACGTACTAGAGGCATCTCAAGGAGGATCAAAGGACACAGGAGGCATCTAAATTGAATTTAGTATGTCCTGGCAATGTGTCAGAATACTTATGGAAATGAGATATTTCAAGCTTTCGTGTTCAATATATACAAACATTTAAAACATTTTGTTTCCACACTTACTATCAAGGACCAAACAAATATCAGAATCTAAATTAAGTCTACTGTACAACACAACAAAATGTGGAAAAACAAATTACTTTCCGAAGGTACTGTGTATATATACACTCACCTAAAGGATTATTAGGAACACCATACTAATACTGTGTTTGACCCCCTTTCGACTTCAGAAGTGCCTTAATTCTACGTGGCATTGATTCAACAAGGTGCTGAAAGCATTCTTTAGAAATGTTGGCCCATATTGATAGGATAGCATCTTGCAGTTGATGGAGATTTGTGGGATGCACATCCAGGGCACGAAGCTCCCGTTCCACCACATCCCAAAGATGCTCTATTGTTCTACAGTGAACTCATTGTCATGTTCAAGAAACCAATTTGAAATGATTCGAGCTTTGTGACATGGTGCATTATCCTGCTGGAAGTAGCCATCAGAGAATGGGTACATGGTGGTCATAAAGGGATGGACATGGTCAGAAACAATGCTCAGGTAGGCTGTGGCATTTAAACGATGCCAAATTGGCACTAAGGGGCCTAAAGTGTGCCAAGAAAACATCCCCCACACCATTACACCACCACCAGCCTGCACAGTGGTAACAAGGCATGATGGATCCATGTTCTCATTCTGTTTACGCCAAATTCTGACTCTACCATCTGAATGTCTCAACAGAAATCGAGACTCATCAGACCAGGCAACATTCTTCCAGTCTTCAACTGTCCAATTTTGGTGAGCTCGTGCAAATTGTAGCCTCTTTTTCCTATTTGTAGTGGAGATGAGTGGTACCCGGTGGGGTCTTCTGCTGTTGTAGCCCATCCGCCTCAAGGTTGTGCGTGTTGTGGCTTCACAAATGCTTTGCTGCATACCTCGGTTGTAACGAGTGGTTATTTCAGTCAAAGTTGCTCTTCTATCAGCTTGAATCAGTCGGCCCATTTTCCTCTGATCTCTAACATCAACAAGGCATTTTCGCCCACAGGACTGCCGCATACTGGATGTTTTTCCCTTTTCACACCATTCTTTGTAAACCCTAGAAATGGTTGTGCGTGAAAATCCCAGTAACTGAGCAGATTGAGAAATACCCTTTCTGGCACCAATAACCATGCCACGCTCAAAATTGCTTAAATCACCTTTGTTTCCCATTCTGACATTCAGTTTGGAGTTCAGGAGATTGTCTTGACCAGGACCACACCCCTAAATGCATTGAAGCAACTGCCATGTGATTGGCTGATTACATAATTGCATTTATGAGAAATTTAACAGGTGTTCCTAATAATCCTTTAGGTGAGTGTAGATATACACAGGTTTGCATACCCTAGCAGAAATTGTGAAGTTTTGGCACTGACTTCAAAAATATGAATGATCATGCAAATAAACAGTCTTTTATTTAAGGATAGTGATTTTATTTAAGGATAGATTAAAATCACCATGATAACAGAAATCACCCAAATGGCCCTGATCTAAAGTTTACATACCCTTAAATGTTTGGCCCTGTTATAGACACACAGGTTAAAATGGCACTTAAAAGTGAATTTCCCACACCTGTGGCTTTATAAATTGAAATCAGTGTCTGTGTATAAATAATCAATGAGTTCATGAGCTCTCATTTGGATAGACTGAGCAGGCTAGATACTGATCCATGGGGAGCTGAAAATAACTGTCAAAAGAGCTGCATAACAAGGTAATGGAACTTTATAAAGATGGAAAAGGATATAAAAAGATATCCAAAGCCTTGCAAATGCCAATCAGTACTGTTCAATCACTTATTAAGAAGTGGAAAATTCGTGGATCTCTTGATACTAAGACAAGGTCAGGTAGACCGAGAAAGATTTCAGCCAAAACTGCCCGAAGAATTGTTCAACAAGTTGACCCTCTAGTGGTTACAGCAGAAAAAGGTGATGGTTCTGGAGTGGCCAACACAGTCTCCTGACCTTAATATCATTGAGCCACTCTGGGGAGATCTCAACGCTTCATGCAAGATGACCAAAGACTTTGCATGACCTGGAGGCATTTTGCCAATGGGCAGCTATACCACCTGCAAGAATTTGGAGCCTCATAGACAACTATTACAAAAGACTGCACGCTGTTATTGACACTCAAGGGGACAATACACAGCATTAAGAACTAAGGGTAGTCACACTTTTGAATAGGGGTCATTTTTTTCTTTGTAGCCATGTTTTGTTTTATGATTGTGCCATTCTGTAATGACCTACAGTTGAATGTGAATCCCATAAGAAATACAAGGTTTGCCTGCTCACTCATGTTTTTTCTACATATATAACCAATTCTCCAAGGGTATGCAATATATATATATATATATATATATATATATATATATATGTATTGGAAACCCTGAATTAAATATTTCCCCCAACATCCTTTGAGTGCCCATCATTCCACTCTTTGATCTGTCGTTCAGTCCTTGAGCAAGTCAGTTTACCCTCTTGGCTCTAAAGCGTAAGTTGTATTAAATGCAAAAGCCAAATTTCAGTCGGACCTTGTACAAAAACTGAAAAATACTCCCTTTCCTTTTTATACAAAATATCTAATTACAGAATAATGTCAGTAATCCCAAAATTATAATCAGATAACCATGTCAGGCATAATACCAAGAATCCTTCAATACATTAACCCAAAAATGACATCATCCATTATCCTGATCTAAGAATCAGACATTATTTATATTAGCATATCAATCATAAAGCAATGGGTTGTTAACGCTAAGACCCAGATCTAATATGGGCTATCTCTGTTCCCTTTCTCACCTGACTGCCCTGAATAAAAATGGGCTGTCTCCGTTTCCGTCTTCACCTGACTGCCCTGACGTGTGTGTGAGAGTGTGGCCTGCTAAGGTAACGATGACAGACACATTCATTGATTGGTGCCAGTTTGAATCAGTGATGGTCGGGTTTGTCAAGAGGCAGCTGCTACTGAGCTTTCACCTTAATAAACACAGGTCTGTATTTGTAGAACCATGTGCGAGCGTTTGCGTATGTGTTAGAGAGTAGCTATGGGCCAAAACATTGTTATTTACTAATATAATTAAGCACACCCGTATTTACTGCCATTTGCTAATGCAACAAAGATGCAATGGTAAGGTCAAGGTAAAATTGGCTTTGAAACAAGCCGTAGTTACTGGCCAACCCCTAAAGCAATTATAGAGGATCCATGATCCACCCCTAGTCAACCTGGTGGGGGAAGAGCTACTTGGTTAGATTTTGCAGAGTGTGGATGTCAGATGTCACAGTATGAATGGCAACAATGGCAGGCTCCATGTCGCATCCTAAGAAAAAGCCCAGACACAAGTGCTCTGTGACAACTGTTTTATTTACTTCATCTTCACCGACCATCCTGGAAAATGGAATATTGTGGCAGATTATCCGGAAGAATGGCTGCGTTTTTTTGTTAAAAATCAGGATGGGGGATGCTTTGAAGCGTTTATGCATGGATTCATAACAAGGGGATACCCCAGTGGAGGAGTGGCCTTTCGGACAAACCGAACCAAGACCAAGCTGCATTTTATTCAGAACACCATTCAGATGTCACCCAATGGCAACAGGAATTAACACCAACGAGAGCAGAAAAGGGTCTGCAAAAAATGGCACCATCGCAGAACTAGACAAGTGTACGTATTCTAAAGCACTAATGATAAAATGGCAAATGTTAATCCCATCTGATAATCTACCGCTGGCTGTGTCATGTTTGTGTTAAAAAAAAAGAGTACAAAATGGTACAACCAGACTATATGCATGTCTGCTGAACGACGTAAATGCAAACAAAAAAGCACCTACAGTATACAAACAGGGCATGTTTTGAATTCACTCATTTTTAAAATAGGTTTTTCTTGGACTCTTAGACTGTAGATATGCCTTCTCTACTCTACCAAAGTGTAATGATAATGCACTTGAGGGAATACAACTCCATTAGCCTTATGTGGAAATGATATCCCATCTGTGCACAGGCTCTGAGCTATCTGTGTGAAACATTACAGGGGAATGGGTGATGATGTCCAGATCTCCTAAATGTATCCTCATTTTCAAAAGGAGGCTCATACCAATTACTTTTTGACATGGTCAGGGCTAGAAGTAAGACACACAAGGTATAACGTTCCATGAAAAACAGAAAAGAGTGTATTAGCTCTCAAAATGTACCCTAATTAATAAACAAACCAGAATGTACTTTCTTCACAAAATGTGAAGCTATCTTATGTCATCACAAAACATGTTGTTGGTGATTGCAGGAAACAAGTTGAGGAGCTTTACCATGAGTATTCAACCAAGCTTGATATGATTTACATTTCCCCTCTGCCTGTGGTCATGAAGCTAATAGCTGTTTGAAAGGTGGTCAAGTCAAAATAATCTGTTTCCCAAATGAGCATTTCTTACAACAGACACTAAGGACAATGTCCAGGGTCATCAAGACCAATGGAAAACTGAACAATGTTGCTGCAGACTTTGGGATCTAGTCAGACTGACCAGACCAGATGTCAGGGAAACCGGACTGGACTGGAGCTCAGATGGACACCGACTGACACACAGATGCAGTTGCGGCAGACCCCTGTGTGACCGTGGAGGCCTTTCTTGCTTATGATGGAACAGCTCTATATGAGACAGCAGCTGCAGATTTGGCAGCAGTGGACCGGCTGTAGGGGAAACTGTCTCACGCAGAATGCTAGTATTCACCTGTAGATGGCATGGTATTTCTCAGTGTCAGTGTCTCAATGTGTCTGTGTGTGACAGAGACAGAGAAATCGGGGATATGGAGAGCTACAGAGTATTTTTGGGAAAATGCTTAAAATCCCTCATTGCAAATGCAGCCACATAGCGCTAAGATGGGGAGCCAGTGTTCCTCATGCCTGGGGTAAATTTGTGGTGAAACTATTTTAGTTCTCCCTCATCCACCATAAGAAAAACAGAAGAAAAAAAAAACAACGAGAGATACGGAGAGCTTGCCCTTACATTGCTTTCAACAGCTGTGCTGCGTCTTTTTCTCCCCCTGATGTCTTGTCTGTCAGTGTCAGACGGCAGTACTTGTGTTTTATGTTCTGTAATGAGAGAACAAAAAGATAGAGAGACATAAAAAAAGAGAGAAAGACAGTGAGCGAAACGGAAAGAAAGGTGAAAGACATAAATCAGCAATATGTTGAAGTGGCATAGAGCTCCTTCTCTCTCTCTCTCTCTCTCTCTCTCTCTCTCTCTTTCTCTCTCTCCTTCTCTCTCCTTCTCTCTCCTTCTCTCTCTCTCTCTCTCTCTCTCTCTCTCTCTCTCTCTCTCTCTCTATATATATATATATATATATATATCAAAGAGGCAGGGCCCTAGCGGTCTCTTTCTTTCTCTTAATGAAAAAACAAGAGTGAGAGAACCTGACAATAGAAGAAACTTGTCAAGGACAAATAACACAAGTCAAGCCCTGCAGAGAGGAAGGGAGAGATGGAGGAGGAGGAGGATCGAGGACAAAGAAAGAAAAGAAAGAGCTCAACACAAAACAGCGAAAGCAACGCTAATGACCATGTTTACTGAGAAAGAGAAACAGTGTCAGGCTAGCTTACAAAAATACAAGTGGATAGCCACAAAATCTTAAGATGAACATTCAACCTCGGTGCTAAAGAGACGAAAGACAAAAAGATCAATGCAATTGTACACCAAGCCTGGTAATAATTATGTGAAGCTGACATTACCTTCCTGCAGAAAGTAAACACATGGATGCCCAAACATGTAGTGGACTGATTTACATGCTGTACATTGGGAATATGACGCCAACCTGGTCTATAGGTGTGATTATATTTCCAAAGAATCACAGAGGACAGAGCAGGATGGTAAAAGTCTCACTGTTTGAATGGATGAGTGATATGCTAAATTCTACCTTCAGATACATCCATTGCAATATTCTCATATCTCACATGAGCTTAGCTGGATTTATTTTTGAAGTGAGATTTATATTCATGGGTATGTGTGTGTGTGTGTTTGTCTGTGTATAAATGAGTACACATGAGTAATATTCTGTGTGTACAAGAGTAAGTAAGAGACATTGTGGGAATAACAGTGGCAGCCCACCATTAGGGGCTGTTGTAGGTGATGCCCCAACTGTGTGTGTGTGTGTGTCTATGTATATAGATGTGTGTGTGTGTGTGTGTTTGCATTTTCATTGTTCTTTTTACCAAATTTGTTTACCTATCACTCTTGATATGTAAACAAACCCTTCATTCAATAGCTTGTGGCACATCCTTTAGCAGCGATAACTTGAGTAAACATCTCTTGTAGCCACTGATCAGTATATGACATCTTATCTGAGGGATTTTTGCATCACTCCTACTTACAGACATGATGCATAGCATACCCACGGGAAATAAGCTCTGCTCACGAGATTTAGTAAAAATGGTTTGCTTATGCAATCGTCCGCTACTCGCGCACTCAATTTCTTACTTTGCGAGTCACGCAGATGAAACCGGCGATGCGACACGGAAACGTGCTGAGATTGATGTAGTAAAATATTTATTTGCATTACAAATTGTCCAGGGCAGTCTCAATAGATACATGGAACTGACAGTACAGTTCCCTTTAAAACGTGTATGCTTCCAATCTAATGACACAATAGAAATATATTTGCTAGGGAGTTCAACCTGACTAGTGAGTAGACTATCAGATTTGAGTGTATTTCTCATTGCCTACCCTTACCTAGACCTCACCGCACAAGACTGATGCACAGTAACCTAAGGGGCAGCAAGGGAGGTCTGCACATCTCCAGTTATGTTTGGGGTGGTATTTACGATCCCAAGAATCACAAGGGGAATAATTGTCCAAATATCTGGAACTTTTTAACTGGGAAATGATGAAACCAAAGAACACATTAATGTTTGCTGAAATAAAAAGAAATCTGCCGCCAACGACCCTATTGCTCAGCCAATCAGGAGCCACCTCTGGCGTATGGGGTACTCATGCCTTTATAATTGTGTATGCAGCCATAAAATCTAATCAGAATTTAGACAACAAATCAAATACTGACATTTTCACCTACCATTGTTGAAAAGGTTATGAACACAAAAAATGTGTCTGGGATATATGACAGGAAGTCAATTTAGCATTGAGCATCTCAACCAACTAAAAGGCTTGATTAGTCTGAGATTTTTGATCTCAGCCACTGACCTTTCGAGGAGCAGCCAAATCAACCAATCAATCAGCGATAGAAAGTGTCTTAACTGATCTGTGTTGGATGTTTCCAGGAACAGCCTAACCTGCATACTGTCCTCTATGTATTTTGTCTTCAGAGCCTCTGCAGCAGACAGTCTGTATGAAGGGGTTTTCTCCAGCATCCTGTGACCAAAAGGAAAGCCTCCATGAGTATAGTCAAGTTTTGGGTTAGGATTGTAAGGAGAGATGGCTGAGGGAAAAGTGCTCCATTTTAGTACACTCTGAAGCATTGAAATAGTAAATGACTTCTGTCCAGTGTGGTGCTACTTTCCCTTCCTTCTCACCTTTGCATGACTGCGTTGAGCTCCAGTGAGTAACTGGATGGCAGTCTGGGGGTCTCCCCCTCCACAACCTTCATCACAACTGACAGGAAGGTGTGTCCTTCAAAGGGATGTGACAGGCAACACATCTCATACAGGACACAGCCTAAGGCCCTGAAAAACAAGCGCAGACACACACACACACACACACACACACACACACACTGATACCATATACACACACAATCAGCCGTAGGGTGTTCACAGCGTGTCAGTGGTACCGTTACCACTTCCTGGTTGCGCTCACGTTGGGTCAGGACGCAACTTTCCCGATGATCCTTTGGTGCCACACTGTGGCATAGTGCTACGGAACCATCCACGCCAGCCAAGGTAACCTTTGAGTCCCACATCCATCAGAGCACCTACTGTAAGACTGTCATTCCAATCCATACACATGGAACGCACTGGGAGGGGCGAGCGGCCGGACACTCTGATCCACTGTGCAACTCAACCATTAAATCAATGTGGTCTCATATTACAAACATTATTCCTACCCTATGGAATGTATCACACTGACTCTCCGTGAGACCGTGCTGAACAGCAAGAAGAAGTAGGAATAGAAAAACACGGGCCATCTGCTAATGCAACTGTACCCATCTTTTATTCCTTAATTATCCTTCAGGTTGTTTGATATCAAAGGAAAATGGCCATGAATAAACAGATTAGATGTGAGAATAATAATAGCCAACGCCAGAGATACAGTATGTGAATGAATATATTAGCTCTGTTATTGCCCTACTGAAAACAGAATAGAGAAGCAAACAATCACAAGAAGCAGATTAATTTCATAGAGTTAATGGTATTATATGTCAGTCATCCTCCACTTTCTCTTTTGTCTAACTCCATTATGTGACAGTTAGTGAGAATTACAAATCAAAACAAACACATGGATTCTACAATGCATCAGAACATATTCAGATATCATGTAGGTTGGAAAAACAAGCAATAACGTGCATTTTCCTAGGAGCATCTCTATCTTATTTTCCACAACAACCATGTTATTGTTTTGAAATCAAGTAATACTTAATGAACTACACATCTCACAATCAAATTATTCCAAATCAAAATGGGTTTGGGGATTATGTACCACTGTCTCAGTACGGCTTAACAGCGTTGTAAATCTACAGAAAGTATCCAGGAAAAACATAAAAAAAATAACAGATTGGGACCATTTTGACCTCTGACCCTGACATTGGATCCTCCAGTCAATGGAATCAATGGAAGACTCAAGTACTGTATGTGAGAAAATCACTATTTTTACTCACATTCACCCTCTATACATATCTGCCTCTAAGCCATTTAAGATTGCGCTCCTCTCCCAATGTATTTTTACTCTCTGCCAACCTATACTGTCCAACATCTCTCTCACACAAACCCTCGTCCACCGTTCTCCTAGGCTTCCTCAATCTCGCTAAACATTCTGGTTTGCTCTCTGTCTCCTTCAGTTGATTGTCTCTTTTCGTCTTTTCGTCTTTTCGTCACCCTCTTTCTAACCCTTAGACTCCATCTCCCACTTTCTCATTCTTTCCAAATTAGCTACAGTGATCCGTCTCCTTGTTTGATCAGCTAAATGGACCGTGCCTGGTACAGTACAGCGGTCAAGGCGTGAGGCGACTGTTTCCTCTCTCATTAGTGTTGTTTATCGGAAGAGGCTGTGAAATACACAGAGCCCTGGAGGTGAAGAGGAGTGGGCGGTGGGCAGCAATAGACTACCCAGACCATTGTCTGATCTGTGTCTGGGATTACCAACATCTCCTCAATTGACTTCTTGTTTCTTCCTCTCTGCCCTTCTCTCTTCCGCTCTGTTGGATAAAAGAAGCCAATTTCCCACTCCCACTCTGGGATTAGTGGTCATTTCCTTCAGAAAACTGATTTATGGGGAAGGGAAGATGTGAAATGGCTGGAAGAAAGGAGCTGGGAAGTACAGTATTCTGAAGTTCAAAGTTGCCAGTGCTTTCATATCAATTCAGTACTTGTGTTCTAGTTGTACATGTAACTTAGGATAGCGTTTTTTTCATCACAAAAAACTTTTACATAAAAACATTACCATGTGGATAACAAATCCTTATTGAAGTTAATCATAATCAGAGAACTTTGCCAGTTCACTAGATGAATGTAACTCAGTCTGCAGTGATCCATCATATATCAAAGATACTTCTCTTTACTGCATCCTTTAAAGGGATAGTTCAACCAAATTACAAAATAAAATTGGTTTTAATACTCTGAAGTTCATGCACAAGTTATGACATAAATCCATGGTTATGTTTCCCTGATTCTACTATTATTTTAATATTTGCGGCAAAAGTCAAAATCTTCCTAATAATATAAGCCTTATCGAGCATCATGTTCAAAATATCTTTTATATTATCCGATTATTAGGGCATGATGCAAAATATTGATTGCATTACTTAATCAGGATTTAAACCACTGTTTATGGAAACAGTGCCACAGAAACTAAAAAATTGTGCTTTCCCGAATAGTGCCCTTGTGTCCTCTTTCAGACCGGTTTACCACAGCTCCAGTCACTTAAAAGTCTTAAGTATTAACAGTAGCGATAATTATTTTCAGGCATGAAGAATCTTTTTTACAGCCGTTGCCTAATTTATGAAGGTCAACAACCTTAAGTCTCTTTTCATGTGTGTTTTCTGAGCTTCCCATGTTAATAGATAAGGGATTTTGGCATTTGTGTGACCTCATATTGATACCCCAGTTAAACAGGAAGTTGTGGATAACCACATAAGAGTTCAAAATGACTCAGAAAGTCTTTAACAAACATAAAATGACCAGTTAACTATCCCCTGAAAGGCCAAAAGCAGTGTTAATTGCCTTAGCTGTTCGCAATAAATAACTGGATTTTGACAGACTTTAATCTCCTGTTTAAGCTCTCCTGCTGTTTAGACTAACGGCCATATCAACCATATACATTCCCTTTCTACCCCTTGTCTGCACCTTCTGACTGATCACATATTCCCGTCCTTAGCCAAACTACCTCTTAGCCATCCTCTTTTCACAGTGCTTTGAAGTGAGTAGCAAGTTCTCAGGAAATGGCATATCTTACAGAGTGTCTGCCAGGATATGACAGCATTACTCAGCAATGTAAGCTCAGCAATATAGCCTCAGCAGCAGTAACTGGAGAAATTGAGGAAATTGGATGGCAACAATTCCTTTGCGCTTTGGAGGGGTTTGGAAAATCAAAGCATGCATCTTCAAAATGCTGTGCACTAAATAGTTGTTTGTGTCATTAGATGTTTTAAAGCCATAGAGACAAACATTGAGGAAAAACTTGTTCAACGTCCACTGAATTTAATGATGACATTACCTTGTTTCTATGTTTGGGTTTATGACTATCTCATTGTGTTAAGAGTAGGGAATTCAGTTTCTTTTCTCACTGTGACTGACACACTCTTCTGAATCTACCAGCGTCAGATACGTGTATTGCATACTAGGGGTCCACTGAATGCTGAGTTTTAGTTTCAGTTTTTTTTTTCTAAGTCGTCTTCTGACAAAGCCGAACAGTTTGGGAAAGAAACAGATAACTTCAGTTACACTCAGTGGATTCTTAGAACACAGGGGTGTTTAAAAATGGTTTCTGGCAATGCACACTAGCTTCTGAGTAGCCATTTCAAAGTATGAAATTCCTGGGGCATTTCATAAAAGCATAAAACATTTGAAAATGAGCACATTTCAGTATAGGGCAGATTCTATTTTCGTAGTTATTTATTAAACATGTGTTTCTATTGGCCATAAGTGTAAGGGCAAATATCAGTGTTATTTCTTTATATAGAGGTCTTTCCCCACCTACCAGATATCAGACTTGGAGTCATAACCCTGGTGGTTCAGCACTTCTGGGCTCATGTAATATGGCGTGCCTGTGAAGGTGGTGGCCAGGTCACATGAACCCATCAGCAGACAGGATACCCCAAAATCACCTGAATGGAGGAACAGAGGAGTAGGATCATTCAATTATTCAATCTCAACAGGAGATTGAAGGAGATCCCGTGTCTGAAAGGACCAGGGAGATAGTGGTGAGCAATATGAGGCCTGCACAAACGTTATATCCAGCTCTCTATGACTGATAAGGATGAGTCATTGGAGCAGCATACATTTTCTGGTTGAGTGAGCTCCTTGCAAAACACTACGACGGTCCCATGGCTGTTCGTTCCCATGGCTGTTCGTTCCCATGGCTGTTCGTTCCCATGGCTGTTCGTTCCCATGGCTGTTCGTTCCCATGGCTGTTCGTTCCCATGGCTGTTCATTCCCATGGCTGTTCATTTTATTTCTCCAATTAGTCTGGTTCCAAGTTTCCCCCAAATGATTTCAAACTCACAAAAACAAACTAAACATTCAATATATCTATGAAACCAATGGGCTAGACCAGAGCCACAACATTTATAAAATATGTCGCCTGGGCTAAAGACAAAAAGGACTGGACTGGTGCTGAGTTATGTTCTCTGATGAAAGTACATTTTGCATTTCCTTTGGAAATCAAGTCACAGAGTCAGGAGAAGGAGAGGAGAGGCACAGAATCCACGTTGCTTCAAGTCCAGTGTAAAGTTTCCACAGTCAGTGATGGTTTGGGGTGCCATGTCATCTGCTGGTGTCATCAACGCAGCCATCTACCAGGAAGTTTTAGAGCACTTCATGCTTCCTGCTGCTGACCAACTTTATGGAGATGCAGATTTCATTTTCCAACAGGACTTGGCACCTGCACACAGTGCCAAAGCTACCAGTACCTGGTTTAAGGACCATGGTATCCCTGTTCTTAATTGGCCAGCAAACTCGCCTGACCTTAACCCTATAGAAAATCTATGGGGTATTGTGAAGAGGAAGATGCGATACGCCAGACCCAACAATGCAGAAGAGCTGAAGGCCACTATCAGAGCAACCTGGGCTCTCATAACACCTGAGCAGTGCCACAGACTGATCGACTCCATGCCACGCCGCATTGCTGCAGTAATTCAGGCAAAAGGAGCCCCAACTAAGTATTGAGTGCTGTACATGCTCATACTTTTCATGTTCATACTTTTCAGTTGGCCAACATTTCTAAAAATATTTTTTTTGTATTGGTCTTAAGTAATATTCAAATTTTCTGAGATACTGAATTTGGGATTTTCATTAGTTGTCAGTTATAATCATCACAATTAAAAGAAATAAACATTTGAAATATATCAGTTTGTGTGTAATGAATTAATATAATACACAAGTTTCACTTTTTGAATGGAATTACTGAAATAAATCAACTTTTTGATGATATTCTAATTTTATGACCAGCACCTGTACATGTGAAAATACAGCCTATACATTTGCAATGAGGGATTCAGCCTCTTGCAAATATTTGAAATTGACATTGAATGAAAAACATCAACTCTCTGAGCAATGGAACTCACCAATTTTAAGAATGTTCCTTTTTAGAAAGATGTTTTTGGCCTTCAGATCTCTGTGAAGGATAAGCCTAGGAGAGAGGAGTCAGGAAATAACATGAATAATCAGACAGTCAGACAGGGAGAAGTACAATTAATAAGAAATGCATGTACAGTGCTGGTGCCGGCTCTAGCCTTTTGGGGGCCCTGAGCTAAATTTCATTTGGGGCCCTGTCTCCCCTATCGGTCAGGGGCTACCTAGCAGTTGGAGGCCCCCTAGCAGTTAAGGGCCCTAAGCAACTGCTTATCTTGCTTATGCCTGGAACCGGCCCTGCACAATGCATTCATGGAAGTATAAAGCTTTGAAATCTTCAACTTGTTTTTTTAATCCATGTAATTCTAAGACATCCCCCTCTCACACACAAATGCACTCGTCATTTTGGGAAAAAGGAGACTTGGACATTCAAAGGTATGCAGAAAAGTATAAGAATGAACCTTTCGTGCATGTAGTGTAGTCCAAGCAGCAGCTGGATCAGCCAATCAGCAATCTGCTTCTCAGGCAAGTTCTGGCCCGCCTTTCTCACTTCCTCCAGCTTCAAGTCCAAGTCCCTGTCCTTCAATTTAGAGCATTATGACATTAAACTCAGAGATTACAAAAGATAACCACATCACAAATGCATACAGTCACACACACACACCATTTTGTATGTACATGAACACAAACAAAACAGGTTGTATGTGTATAAGTAAAAAGGGATAACAGCATGCAGAACAGAGAAAGAACCATGTGACTGTAAAATGAATCTGTGGGAGAATGACTGGAGGACTCCTACCAGCTGTAATATATTCAACAAACACTTTGACAAGATAAAAAGGAAGACGGAGAGAAAAAGAGAGACGAATGCTTTATTTTAAATTTGATTTTTTTCCCCTCTTTCTCCTCCGCAGATCAGAGGGGGGATTTGGCTTGATGTGTGCAGCGTGAGGGGGAGGTTTTGGAGGGGGGGTGGACAGATCAATCACTCGTTCCATGTTCTGTCAATTCCAGACATTCCCCCACTCCACCTCCCTGCCGTTCTAGAGGGTTACAGTTTCAAGAGAACGGTGTGCTGCTGAATGAAACCACAGGACCTAGATGCTAATCAGGTTCTCTATATGGAGCGGGTGCAGTTCATGAGCACATACGTGATGAATTAAAATGGAAAGCAAGACGCCATGGCTCTATAAAATGACAAGTGCATTGCAGGATCAAAACACAATTGTTTCTACTGTAATAATGCAGTAAACTTAATATCCAGTTATGCTTGACCACTCTCACTATCTCTCACTATCTTAAAATATTAGTTAAAACAAGTTTCTGTTTCTCAAAACCAGATTAAGAAAAAAAAAAAACATAAAAAAAAGCTCTTCATTAACATATTTCATTAGGCAGGGATTCAATCTCATTGATCCTTTTTGCCTATGAAAAAAAAGGCTATATGTTCACTCATTCTGGGATTTAGGCCATTAAGCTGGAATCCATAGCTGCTACATGCAAATTATATAAAGCTCTGGTCAGTGATTGCATCCATAGCACTGTCTAAGGAATGGTTACATTCCTCCAGGTCCATCCTTCAGCATTTTAATAAAAGGGAGGGGTCAGTGCTTTGGAATTGCTTCATTAGCAGATTCTAACTGCAAAATGGAAAAGGAACTGTCTTCACTGATGTGTATTCAGTACCTCGCAGTACTCAGTGATGATGCAGAAGGAATCTCTATGCAGGAAGCTGCTGTAGAAGGTGAGGATGGCTGGGTGATTGAGCTGGGACAGGAGCTGAGCCTCCTGGGATGCCTGGACGGTCTCATTGGGATGTAGGTCACCCAAAGGGATCTCCTTCAGCACTTTACTGTAGGGTCATAAGTTAGAAGAGAGAGGCATGTCACAGCATAAGTCTACCTCAATCTTCAAAAATCAGCTTTCATGATAAACAATGCTCCAGGTTAAAAATCCTATATTCAAACAGGCTACATATAGTGTCAGTCTAATATAGGCCACTTCGGCAAATGCAAACTAACAATGTAATGAAATTGTGGAAATCAAAGCACAGTAACAGCATGATAGTTTGAAATGTATCTGCAAAACCTTCTGCAGCACTGTAATATGCGCATGGCTTCACAAGTATACTAATGAAGCTAACAAAATAATGTAATTTAATGGCATTACACAAAAATGAAGACCATACAATTTAAGTAATTAGCAGACTCTCTTATCCACAAATGAGGTACACATGACCTCAGCTCCAACTGAGGGGACCAATCAATAAATGGGCAGGTTAATCTGAAGCTATAGGCCTGCTTATGTTTGAAAGTTCTATAATCGACAGATACAGCAAGAGGGATGCGGTATATAGCCAATATACCACTGCTAAGAGCTTAGGAAAGATTCATCGTAGAGTGCCAGAATTCAGCACTTAGTCATGGTAAAGTATATTGACAACATACCACAATCCCCTGAGATGAGCAAATGTTTTGCTATTATCAACCGGAGCAATTAGAACAGAAAAACTTTGAGATGTCATAATGTGCAGCATTCAGGACTCAAACCATCCTGTGTACATTTTGAGTAACCATGGCCTCTAGGCTTTAAAAATGTGTTTCACATTTATTTCTTCTTAATTTCTCTTGCTCAAACACATGGGACTTTTCTTACTGTCATTCACCTTACACTTTCCCATCTCCTACTCAAAACCCATTGCATCAGAAAGCCAGAGGGCAAAAGAGACAATGTCATGTGCAGAGTATGATATAAAAATGCCAACATCTTTAAGCAACAGAGAAATTAAGAAATGGTTGATATTGTATTGCAAAATATTTAAAAAGTACGGATTTCAGCAAAAAGAGACCGGCACAACTTCACACAGGATGACACAAACAATGCAGGGCTTTTGTTAGTCGGCTACATTTGGCTTTTGGCCAATAAAAAAAATAAAAAGCCAGGAACAAAATGTCCTGAAGAAAAAAAATATATAAAATCCAAAACTTCCCAACTGCTCTCATAGTCATCATAAGGGAATTCAGTGAAGTGTACCACACGCTGGTAGAAATGGCAATAATTGCATTAATAATGAAGATTTACATTGTGCCCTCGGAAAGGGGATTCTCGCTCCAATAGTGGACTCAAGACGTGTCTTTGTGAGGAAAACGTAGCCAGCTAACACGTGTCGCTGCTCAAAGGAGTTGAGCAGTTTAAATTTCCCAACATTTCACTTTAACCAGGTCAAGATCTGCCACAAACGCTGACATGCAAAACAAATTAGTGCAATTGGAACAAAATGCTGCCTGTGAAAAAACAAGCACTCATCGTCTACCATTGTGCGCGTTTCATAACACCAGTCGGTAAAATGTCTGCTTGCAAAACAACATCAGGGGCTAACCAAAAAACACCAGGGACTAAATCCCCAAAAGCCCAGGTCTGGTGACACCCCAGGTTTTGAGGCAATTGTTGGGTTGATTACATTGACCAACACAATGTTGTTATTCATTAGCTTGTTTTAAAATGTTCAAACAGCCTGCATTTATTACTGTGTAAGCTATAGGTGCATTTCTTTATTCAAACATCATTTAAAAGAAGATAGTATGAGAAATGTTATGCTCTCCAATAAAACCTGCTATATTATCGTTTTTCTCCTTTATTTTACTATATTAAAATGTTTGCTAACATTTGAAAACAATAACATTTATTTGCATTTTCATTAGTTCATAGCGCTGTAGGCTGTGTCTGGTACATTGTTGTTATCATATGAAAACTCAACAGTTGCAATATGTATACATTTGGTTAAATCTTTTTCATAAAGGTCAAATGACCTAAAATAAAAGGTATGAGTTGTCTTCAGAACAACAGTCTTTCTATATTGAGGGTTTGCTTGAATTACTTGATTCACACAACTACTCAAATACAGGGATGTGCTATGCAAATGCAATGCGCATGTTAATGAGTCTGAAGTTTTTTTCCCTCTACCTCCCTTGCTTATCTCTTCCTGTTCCTTGGGGAGCTAATCAGGACCCACTCAGAGAAAATACTGATCTGCCACTGCAAAAAAGCATCTGGTTAAATTGGTCCTCAGGTTTTTGAGGTGAAGTCTATGTTCAGTCTATTTCAATTAACTTACCTACTATATTCTCTTCATTTTTGTCAAAGGTTACGCAGTGGAAATTCAATTACCTAAATTACCGTACATCCTGCTGTACACAATACAGAGACAGCGCCATCATTTTCAGTTTCACTTGGATCAGACTATGACCAGTAGGGTTTGGTCCAGATCTAGGAACATGTTGGGGCGTTTGTTAGCATTCAAGGCTAGTGGGGTTGATTAGATATATGCTGAGCCTGGTGTTTCATCTCCTCAGCGCTCTTTACCAATTCCTGGTGGCAGCAGGGAAAACATTAAAGGCCTTGGTTTGGCAAACATATTTTACACTGTGACATTCCTGATGGCGACTGACAGCAAAGTGGTACAGGGTGCATATTCATTACTGGGGATGTGGTGGCATCTTGGGCTCCATTCTCAGGGTTAACTGCTGTGGTTTTCTGACATTACCCCACAAGTTTGTGATGTTTTATTACCTTGATGTCACAACTCCCAGCCTTTCACAGTGTGCTGTCAGCTGTGGCAGGAGTGGCTGAATAGGTAGCATGCGTACCATAGGGGACCACTGCTGTGTCCAGTGAGTTTCTTAGTGTGGGCTACCTTAGGCTGTCAAATTCAGTGTTTTGCCTCAGTAAGCAGTGATATTATCCCCTAGAAGCCAGGGCTTCCAGGATGGATCCAGCAATTCTTTTACCTTAAATTGGCATAACTGAATATTGTATACAGGCTGAATGCAAGGTGAGAGTGCATTCCTCATAGGTGTTGATGTAACGTTCCCTCCTTCAGAGAACCGAGGATAGAGACATAAACTTAGGTTTTTATTTATACTGCATCATCCATCACTTTTGCTATGTTGTCATGCATACACTGTATATGATATGATAAATGGTCTGCAGTTTAAAGACCTTGCCTATAGTGATATAGATTGATGTAGAGGACCACAGAAAAACACATCTGCTAGCATGACATCTAGATGACTTCTAGTTCAGGCAGGCTGGCAGGAACACCTTCCAAGGGCATATTGATAATGTAAAAAATTTACAAAGGCAATTCCACACGAAGGTCAACCTGAGCAATAATTTTTTTTAATCTAAAGCCTTATTATTATGTCAATATTTAGACTTCATTTCAGTTAACATAGGAAACTGAATGCATAGCTAAAATAGTATTAGTAAGGATCATCAAAAGGCAATGGAAGGTAAAATGTTTAAAAAGATCTTACAAGAAATCTAATAAAAAAGTTTGACAATGGATTGAGATACAGAACTGTTAACTTATTGAAAAGAGAAAATCTATCAAATAGGCTGAATTATAGCCCCTTCAATCTAAGAAAATTTACAATTTACAATATACAGTATATGCACAATATCAGACAGGTTTTAATACAATGTGATAAAATAAAGCTAATGTGCATACAGTCATGTGGAAAAATAAGTACACCCCATGGAAACACATTTTGACATATCAAAATCTGAGCTAAATTAATTGATTGAAGCAACATACTTCAACAAATCACACACAAAAATGTTTACTATGAAACAATTTATGTAATTAAAATCATAAACATTTTAACTGCACAAAGGTCAGGAAGGAAAGTCAGGAAGAAAGAAGCCTCTGCATTCAAAAAATAATATCAATACACAATTGGTTTGCCAGACAACACTTGGGTAAAGTCCAAAACTGCTGGAACAATGTGCTCTTGACAGATGTGTCAACGGTGGAATTGTTTGGCCCCAATGCCAGACGGCCCCAATGGTGATAACAAAACACTGCCTTTGAACAGATTAACCTCATAACAACCGTAAAGCATGGAGGTGGTGGCATTATGGTTTGGGGTTGCTTTGCTGTCTCAGGGTCTGGCCCAGCATGCCACCACTGAATCAACCATGAACATCATATAGTACCAGAGAATTACTGAGGAGAATGTGAGGCCATCTGTCAAAAAGCTGAAGTTGAACTGAACATGGATCTTGCATTAGGACAATTATCCAAAAAACACAAGCAAAACTATACCACAGAATAGCTCAAAAAGAAAAAATTTAAGGCCACATCTCAATACTATTGACATGCTGTGGGGGACTTAAAGTGGGCCATGTAAGTTAAAAAGTCCTCGAAAATGACAGAGTTGAAGCCGTCCTGTAAAAGTTGGACAAAACTTCCTACCAGTTGATGTTAGAGAATGACAGACAATGAATGTGGATGGAATTGAGCTAAAATGTCCATGTGTTCAAATATGTACACAAAAAAAATCAGGGGGTGTACTTACTTTTACACATGACCATACCATGGATACATTTTCATCCATGAATACATTATTATAAAATGGTGGGAAGAAGGCACCAATTACTGCTCTGTCTAAAACTTAGGCTGCCTCATTAACTGCATGTTCTTCTGCAGAATTCAACAAGTGTATCAGAAGGACACCCAAGCAATTAAAAATGAAAATGCTTGACTTTAGATTACACCTATCTGTTCCCACTTTACATTGTTGGGACGCTGTGTATACAGATGTGCTCATAAGTTTGCATACCCTGGCAGCAATTGTGAAATTTTGGCATTGACTTTGAAAATATGACTGATCATGCAACAAAACTGTCTTTTATTGAATTATAGTGATCATATGAAGCCATTTATTATCACATAGTTGTTTGGCTCATTTTTAAGTCATAATGATAACAGAAATCACACAAATGGCCTTGATCAAAAGTTTACATACATAGAAAATTGTACAAAGACAACATATCAAATGTTGAAACTGAGAAATGTTATTGTTTCGTGAAAATGCTGGGACAGAGGCAACAAAAGACAAACCCAAATGCTTACAGGGTATTTGTCAAGGACATTGAATTGTTGCTGATCTAGCTGTACCCAAACAGGCGAAGATCTTCTGTCAGAAAGATAATACAAACTCTGGAGATCTTCAAACTAGGATTATTCTAAATTGTTCTTTAACAGGCTGACATAATGTCGTTGGTTGATGTGATGGCAATTCCATCGATCGACACTCTTAAAGGAGTAAGAACAGAGACAAAATGATCTTGGCAAAATTTAACCATTTATTATTATTTGCAAATAAGAGAGACGCATCAAATGCTTACAAACATAATCGTCCGAGGAGTCTCTGACTTAATACATGAACAGTCCTTATTTATTACAGTTAAAAGGGGTGTGGTAAAATGCTGCCCAGCTGTCCTATGTCAATAAAACACATTCCCTTTGTTCTATCACTTGTCCTGGGCTTCAAACAAAGGGATAGGCTGTCCTTCCTCACATGGGTAACCTTCTTAACTCCTGAGGAGTCACAATGTCTGGACAAAGAACAGATGACACTAAAGGGTCACACAGATTTACTGATTTACGAGTAACCCTCTAATCCGCTGGTGCCGGTCAAGGATGCCCTTTAGGCAAAACCCCAGATCCCCCCACATTCCTTTTCTAATCTGAACATGGGGACTCCGTACCTTTAACTAGTAACCCATTCATACATGTATAGGACCAAGTATACATCAGTTCAAGAATTTCCACAACAATGAGTAAGTGGGTGTGTGTATGACCGTGAGCGTTTGAATGTGAATGTGTGTGAATAAGTGTATGGTCCCTGTAACAATGATTAAAATAATATTCCTAACAATGTTACAATATGTACTTAAATTGCAAACACACAGTAAATAGCTACAGTGCTATAGGACATTCGGTCAAAACGACGGCAGTCGAACACCATAAATGAACTAGTTCTTAGAGAAAGGAAATTAGTCATGAAGGAAACTATTTCACCAATAATATCTCTTGGTGTTTAGCTTATAATAGTTGCCTCGACACTATCACCTCGACATCTGGCACTGATGAATTAACGCAGTATTGTGTGCAGTATTAATTCAGGTAACTCAGGTAGATTAATCTTTATTAGTCCGCAGTGTTGAGTTTTCCACAGTATTGTTAAAAAAAAGAGGTGATGCAACACACTGGTAAACATGCATCTGTCCCACTTTTTTGAAATTCAAAAAACTTGTGTATTTTTCCAAAAACAATAAAAATCTCTGTTTCAACATTTGATATGTTTGTACTATTTTCAATTAAATATAGGGATAAATGACTTGCACATCTGTTTTTATTTGCACTTTACGCAGTGTCCCAACTTTTTTGGAAACAGGGTTATATATCAGTTGCTTTAATTTCAGGACATCCAGTTTGTAAAAAAAAATGTCAAGCTATCAAATACAGTCTAGGTTTTAGCCCTGACTTTGCCAGTGGCTATGTGGAGATGCATATTGGCCAGTACCACCCAAGGTTGGGGGTGGCATTGTCAGCAAGGACTTGTCTAGTGACTCCCTCTGACAAGGTCTGATACCTGCAAAAGCTACTTGAGGTTGTCAGGCAAGTGAGCTGGTGCTCACATTAGGATTTGACTGACTTCCAGGTTGGATGTGAAAAAATAATTTTCTGATAGTAGTAAAACATGTTCCAATCTTCAACTCTCCCAAGACCATTATACAAACATGAACAGTATTGCATTTCTTTTTTTTCAATTACACAAATATCTACAGCCATGACCTCTTTCTTGCAATGTAAGTAAAATCCTGACCAAGCAGTACAGTTCTTTTGTATTCTCTTGAGCAAATTTCCATCTAATTTCATTACCTGGGTAAATTTATTTTACAATAGAAAGGTTTCCGCCCCCATAATATGTACTGTAAAAAAATATATGGTTCACGCTAGAGGAGCGTTTGCCCTTCTCAAAAACAGGAAATAGATGGCTGAAAATGAGAGATTCTTAATTGGGTGTAGATTGCCAATCTCTTCTAAAGTTGGCATAGGTCAATATACATCTTTATACAATTGTATATTCCTGTGCCTTTAACTTTTGAGCATGGTTTCTATCCAAAGCTTGTGCTGAATGCCAGAAAGTATTTTTTTTCAAACCTTATAAAAGACAAGTTTGGAATATTAAACATGTCAAATACCCATGCATTTGAGTTACAAAATGTGTTGTCGTATATTGAGGGACAAGGTCGCAAGTCTGATGCTCAAATCTGTAATTACATTTTTCAAACTTGTACATTTAGGTAGATGCTTGCAAACTTATCTTCACAAGTCTGTACATTTAGTTTGTGCTTGCAAGCAATATTTGATAAGCTTGTACAATGAAGTTCGAACACATTTTACAAACTCGCAATGCTGTAACCAAACATGTGTTGTATAAATTCAACTTGAACAGCAAGCGTGTTTTATTTTCAGATTTAGAGCTTTACCGCAACAATTTAGGCTAAAATGCACGGGCTTATCATTCTTTGCCCACTCTTGGAATTTTGACATGTTTACAACGTGGATAAGTTCTGTATTTTGAGGTTCCTAAGTGAAAATTCATTACGCAAGCAAGAGGGGGTGGGTCTTCGAATCTTGACCAGTCAATTACATTTGCAGTTCTACAACCAACACCATTGGTCGAATAAGTCCCTCAATCTAATGGAAAAACCCTATTTCAAGAAGACGATTAGTTCTCCGCAATTGTTGAAAGTTTGATGAGGTACATTACACTTCTACAGGATCAGACTTGCAACCACGGCCCTCAATATACGACCATAAACTTTTTTGACATGTTTTATATTCCATAGACAAGATGAGTCATTGGAAAATTCTATCCGTAAACGGACACGGACACGTTATAGAAGGGGTCTCCTCTTACAGGCACCTGGGTATCTACTTAGATGAAAAGCTACATCTTATAAAACATATTGGCAAAGAAACTGAGCTTGAAATGTGATTTTCATGGTCAGTTAGAGAGCATCTTGTCTGGGTTCATTTTAGAGGTCGACCAATAGTGGATTTTTAAAGGTCAATATAATAATGATAGTTTGGAGGACAACAGGATAACTGTTGAACTGAACATCTAAGTCAAAGAAATTTCCTAAATAAACAAATAAATCTGGAACTGAACTTTAAACTGAGGATATAGGCTACAACTGATCACAATAATTTGAGCCAGATCACAATTATTTTATAGGCAACTATCCTTTTGCACAATATTTGGATTACAAAATCAAGTTTCCAAACTGAATAAGGGATTTTGAAGCCAATGTTAGAAACGTCTCAACAAATACCATGCGAATTATATCATTTTCCATGGGATGTCTAGGCCATGGGTGCAGAAGAGCGTTTGACAGCTCTGCCCAAAGTTACAGGCGCAGATCATTTTACTGAAACTCATTTGCTTCTAAATTTCAGTATATTTAGAAATGTTTTGCAATGGCCGATAATGTAGCCTAATTTCGCAACATTATTATTTAATAGAGAATCAGTCTCTTATATTTGTTAGATCAACTCTGCTCGACAAAAGATCGCCGTTTTCTTGCCAACAGATCTTATAGGTCACACAATATTAGGCTATTTAGTATGCCATTAATCTATTTATTTGGCATATTTCCCACCAAACATTTTGGCTGTTGATATTTTCATCTGCCAGACAACTACTTTACATCTGATGCCGGCAAAAAGCCAGTATTTACCGACTAACGTAAACCCTGAGCTACGTATATATTTTATGTATTTTTTCCACAAGGTCAGTTATTCTAGTTGAGAAACCTAATATAACGACCCGAAACACACAGCCAGTGCAACTAAGGACCTTGAGAAGCATCTCAAGGTCCTGGAGTGGCCTAGCCAGTCTCCATACCTGAACCCAATAGAATATCTTTGGAGGGAGCTGAAAGTCCATATTGCCCCAAAACCTGAAGGATCTGGAGAAGGTGCAAACCTGGTCAAGAACTACAGGAAACATATGATCTCTGTAATTGCAAACAATGGTTTCTGTACCAAATATTCAATTGTGTTTTTCTGATGTATGAAATACTTATGTCATGCAATAAAATGCTAATTAATTACTTAAAAATCATACAGTGTGATTTTCTGGATTTTTGTTTTAGATTCCATCACTCACAGTTGAATTGTACCTATGATAAAAATTACAGACTTCTACATGCAAATCGGCAGTGTATCAAATACTTGTTCTCCCCGCTGCATATGTCCAAACGTTTGAAATTGGCCACTTAAATATATGTTTTTAATGCATATATAAATATAAAACAGCATCAGCGAGGTTCAAACCTGCAACCTTATGTTACCGAGTCAGGCACACAAACCACTACACCAAACAGGATCATAATATCAGTGGTGGCAAGTAGTTGTCTTACCAAGTTTGTCTTAGTATGATAGACCATATTTGTGACTGTAAGAAGAAATGTATTTTGGTAATGTATATCTATAAAATGTGTTTCACCTAAATGTGATATAACCAATACGTAGGTAATTACATTTCATCTTTTTACTTTCACAGGTTTTGAAAAATGCATTTTAATACGGCTTCAAAATACATTTTCACGTCAAAAATGTTGTTGCAAATGGAATGTACTTAACACCACCACTTGCACGACATTGACTATTGAGCTGTTACTGCATAGAATAACTTAGCATGTAGGATGTCCCAATTCATTTATTCTCTCGTGTCATTGGGTCAAGTCAGAAATATGTGACCCAGAAATATTGACCCAGAACTTTTATTGGGGATTGAAACACCATTATGGTAAAAAATACAAAATAAAATGTGGTCTCGCCCATAACCTGGCTGATATGAAGCAGAGGGGAAGCCAAGGCTGGGCCTAGGCCCTGCCAGTTTGAGTACTGGCCCACACAATAAGGTTGGCTTAACAAATGCATTTTTTTTTACTAAAGAAATGTAATACATTTGATATGTTGTTTGAATTGCTTTCAAACAAATCAAAAATGTCGAAAAGGGCTGTAGGAGGAACTTGAAATCGAATTGGTTGCATCAGAATCAAATGCTATCCCGCCGCCCCACCTTCACAACATACGGCTCCGGGGAAAATTAAGCGACCACTGCACCTTTTTCTTTCCTTTCCAAAAAAGTTGAAAAGGAAAGTTTTGAGTGAGGAACAGAAGCATTCAATTTGGGTGTCTTAATTTTACCCCTTCTGTTGAGTCAGTAGTGAGGTGACTCAACTCGAGCTTGAGTCACCTGCCTCCCTACTAATGCGAACAATAATACCAGAGCTCTGTGAATCAACAAGCACTTACTATGCTATTATAGCATATGAGTACAAGGATGAATCAAAGCATGAACCTGTTGCTGTTTGTATCAGACATGTCCACAAGGAGACAGCGCCTCAGTGATGCCTTGATGGCGCCTCAGTGATGTCAGGGAAAAAAGGGGGTGCGCTGGCAATGCTAACTAAGACTTTTCCGGATGCTGTTTACGTGCATTGCAATTCTCGCCACCTGAATCTGGTCCTCTGCACAGCAACAACAGTGTCCGGCCACATAAGCACCTTATTTGACACAGTGAACGCTATACACAGTTTCATGACAAGGATCCAACAGACATGCAAGGTTCATGGAATTACAGAAAGTGCTCCATCGCAATCGCCACTGCATGGAACTGGAACATTCCATAGGCACACATTGGAGCTCAGTCAGGATCGGTTAGTAAGATACTTACTTTATTTGATGTTATTTTGGAAGCACTTGCGGAGTTTGCTGAAAACAGTGGTCAAATGAAAGTGGAAGCTCAGTCACTTCTCCAACAGATTCAAACCAAAAAGTTTCTGTTTGTTATAAAAGTTTCTGTTTATCTTGTTATATTTGGCAAAGGATTTGAAACAAGGGTTTACAGAGCCCCACACTCTCACTCATAGACTGCATACACCTCATTGAGGGACTTAAAGAGAGTTTTTAGAGACAATTCCAGTTGTGATTTTGATCAAGAGTAAGTTGACTGATGAACTGATGGAAGAACATGACATTATTAGCTGGGATGTCACTACAGGGTCCCAACAAGAAGGGTGCCCCCAGGACAGACTGACTCTGTGGTCACCACTAGTTTTGGCAAAGTAAACAAATTTGAAGATTGATGATGACCTGAGACAACTGTGGGTTGACATCCTGGACAGGCAGCTAACAAAGCTGCACACGCCGTTCCAGGAGGATCAATATGGAATAATGAGAGCCACAGCGTCCTCTCTGCCAGGATCTAGGACTTTTGCACAGAAATAATCTCTTCAGGCCTCATGTGATTACTGCCATATCTCTGTTGAGGACGCTATATTAACTGTGTTAATTCAGCCACTGCCTCGGAAAGTGGAGGGAGGTCATGAATTCCCTTCCCTTATTGAAGTTGTTGCAGCCCTGACATTTTCCCGAACGTCAATCGACTGCTAGGAGCTATCGTTACCCTTCCTATGACTTTGTGTGGTGTTGAGAGACCGTTCTCTACCACGGGCCGGATCAAAACATCAATCGGATCTTGCACGTTGACTGCCCGTCTCAATAATCTGCCGTTGTTGTCCTTTGAAAGGGAACTCAGTGACTCTTCGGACGATGATGAAATAATGTCTCAAGCAATAAGCCCAGGCGTATACGCCTTGGGCTGTGAACCACGTTGATTATTATGATGGCGCCTGCTTTGCTAGGCCAGGTTTCTGCCTACGCCACTGATATGAAGGTGTTTGAATAAAATATTTGTAGCTTTCGAATGCCTCTCTACATACTGTACACCCCTAACTGGTTTGTAAAAAAAAAAAAAAAAAAGCAGTGATAGAAAAACGAAGATGAGAAATCCCTTGCTATGGAAAAGGAACTGGTATATGTTGCAAATGTTGTCTGTCTCGCGGTTAACATCCCAGAATCCCAATGTCCTATGTTTTGATGGGTCCCAGAGGTTCAGAACACATACCGAACAAGGCAGAGGGGGGAATCAAAGAGGGGAGTCCCTGAAAGTGACAGAACGGCGAGAGGGAGCCTCACCAGTCTAGATACGGGAGGCAAAACGAAGGCAATTAAAACAAGAGTGATGGAAGGGAGGAATACAGCAGGAGGGAAGAACGCAATAGTGAGATGGAGATGAAAAGTGGAACGAGTAAAGAAGAGAGATAAAGACTGAAGGGAGAACAGCTAATGTATGTTTGTGTGTGTGTTTTTGTGTGTCTCTGTACATAAAGTATAGATATAGATGTGTTTATTTCTACCGGTAGTGTGTGTTTGTAAATAAACCGTGTTTGTGTGTGTATATATGTATGTTCCTGTTTTACTGTCTGAGTGAGGAAAGAGATACTAAATAAAACAAGATAATAAAACCAAAAAAAGCTTGCAGAAGGAATAACATTGCCGGTCATCACTTTGACAAGAATCGTTATCTGACTCTGGGTTAAGTTTAGGGTTAAGGATTAGAATTAGACTTAGAATTAGGGTAAGGTTTAGGCATTAAGCATTAGGTTTAGGAGTTAGGTTTAGGTTAAGATTAGGTTATTGATGTTAAGGTTAGGTTTGAGTTAACATTGGGTTTAGGTAAAATGTTAATGGCACTAAATTGCTGCTCCTCAGGTTAATAGTAAAACCGAAGCATGTGTCTGTGTGTATTTACACACTCAAAAATGGAGGTATGAAACAAGTTCTGCACTTACAGGTACACCTTTGAAGAATGTTTCCTAAAAAGGTACAATGTTGGTCTTTATGGGGACGGAAGATAACCTTTTGATTAACAGAAATGGTACAAAGTGCCTGCCTCAAGTGGAGGAGTTTAAGTATCTAGGGGTCTTGTTCACGAGTGAGGGAAGGATGGAACGGGAGATTGACAGACGGATCGGTGCAGCTTCTGCAGTAATGCAGTCGATGTATCGGTCTGTCGTGGTGAAGAAAGAGCTGAGCCGCAAGGCGAAGCTCTCGATTTACCAGTCAATCTACGTTCCTACTCTCACCTATGGTCATGAGCTTTGGGTCATGACCGAAAGGACAAGATCCCGGATACAGGCGGCCGAAATGAGCTTTCTCCGCAGGGTGGCTGGGCGATCCCTTAGAGATAGGGTGAGAAGCTCGGTCACCCGGGTGGAGCTCAGAGTAGAGCCACTGCTCCTCCACATCGAGAGGGGTCAGCTGAGGTGGCTTGGGCATCTTTTTCGGATGCCTCCGGAACGCCTTCCTGGGAAGGTGTTCCGGTCCCGTCCCACCGGGAGGAGACCCCGGGGAAGACCTAGGACACGCTGGAGGGACTATGTCTCCCGGCTGGCCTGGGAACGCCTCGGTGTCCCCCCGGAAGAGCTAGAGGAAGTGTCTGGGGAGAGGGAAGTCTGGGCATCCCTGCTTAGACTGCTGCCCCCGCGACCCGGCCCCGGATAAGCGGAAGACGATGGATGGATGGATGGGTACAAAGTGAATTTAAACAAAAGAAAGAACACCAAAGGGTACACAATTGTCTCTCAAAAAGGTACCCCCCCAGCGACAAGCCTTTGTATCCTTTTAAGTACACACTGGTACTTCTATTTTTGAGAGTGTACAATGTATTCAGAAAGTATTTGGACCCCTTCACTGTCTCCACGTATTGAAAATCCAGAATCCTATTACACAACAAAATGTGAAGAAAGTCAGAGCCGTTGTATTTGCAGTGGGTTATAGAAAGTCAGCACACCCTTTCAAAATGTGCACCTTTTGTTGGCTTACAGCCTGAAATTTAAACACACAATATCCAAGCGAAAATAAAATGAAACAAATGAAACTCAGAACATTTTATACAATTAAAAAGTAAAATGTCCTAATGTAGGAGTTGCAGGTGTCTGCAATATGAAAATCACCTAATCAACCAATTTGAATAGAGAAAAACACAAATTATCTTGTTGTGTGTGACTTTTGTGTAAAGATATTTATATTTAAATAAATTTTACCAAGCATAGACATTTTCAAGGCTACAAGTCCATATATACCAGAGACCTTGATGTTCTTTATAGGTAAAGGCCCATGCCAATGTAGCCAACCTACATGAAAATGGCCACAAGAGATTACTTGAATGAGATAACTGCAATGGGATTGTTTGAATGTTGAAAAAGGCACCTCAATCAACTGCCACAGATATTCAAGATGACTTTCAGACACAAGGTAGTATAACTTGAACGTTCACCATCAGTCGCCAACTCAATGAAAAGGGGTTGTATGGCAGGAGGTTCAGGGGGACGCCACTGCTGAGAGACATAATAAAGCTTGATTGCATTCTGCCCAAACACACCTGAACATGCCACAATCCTTCTGGGACATCTGCAGTGGATAGATGAGACCAAATGAGAGTTTTTTGGTAAAGCAAACCATCTATATATTTACAGAAAACTAAGTTAAACCTTCAAAGAAAATAACTAATTCCCCACGGTCAAACACAGAGGAGATTCAGTGATGTTTTGGGGATGCTTTGCTGCCTCTGGTATTAGGTGCCTTGAACATCTTCATGACATCATGAATTCAGGAGAATATCAAGGAGCACTATGTCAAACCCAGTTTTAGAATTCTGAGCCAGAAAGCCTTAGTTTTCCAGCATGACAATGAACCCAAACAAATGTCCAGCACCCAGAAATGTTTCAAGACAAAATGCTGTGCTGTTCTGATGTGGCTTGCAATGATTACAGATCTAAATCCTATTTAAAACCTGAGGAGAGATCTGAAAATCCCAGTTGGGAGGCACACTTCAAACCTGGGAGAGGCCAGCCTTGGCCTTTAGCACACATAGAAACCCTGCACTATCACAGTGTCAGAGACCTGGGAATCTCTGACCCACTGGAGCCACCAGTAAATTCAACTAAAAGTAGTCAGTCTCCAATACGCAACCATGGCTTCTTTATTAATTCAATTCATTCATTTCCCCCTTACAATTCCATTCCTGCATCAGTGACAACCAATTATCTGTCTTCATCAAGAGAAAGATCTTGGGTGGTGGGAAAGTTAGTAGGGATGTTGCTAAATCGATGTGGAGTGCTGGCCTGAGATGGAAAACATGTTCTTTTTAATACAGGTGGACAGGTTTAATTAAATATGAATAAAAGAAGGTTATATAAATGTGTTTTTTTTAAATCTGCAATATCAAACCAGATCAGTGTTAATAAATACTTTCTGTGCAAACACAAGTATTGGATGTAATTCACAATGACTATTGACAGCAAAGTTAATTAAAGGAGCAATCATTACTTTTCCAGAACGTTGCACACAGTGAAGTTGTGAGGGAAAATGTATAAATAAATGGGGGGGAAACAATTTATGCCTGTCACTCTTGTTTATGAAATAGACAGAATAGAACGCATTGCTCCTTATTCAAGTTAATCACTTTAACACGCCAATTAAACGTTAAGGGGAGGCTTCATAATAAAGGCAAGGAAGGCCTGTCCATTTGTCTTGAGCTGATGTTAAACAACTGGACCCAGAAGCAGCTGGCTGTTGGTCCCATACCAGAAAACACCTTTCTTCTCATTTTGAGAAGTCACCTGGCGTATTGAATGGGATCACATATTCACAGTTCAAGAGGAATCCACTTGTTGACGGGGCCTTAAATGTATTAACCCCGACTAAGGTCACCTTTTCATGCTGTGCAAATGCACATCATATTTATTATTCTTTATTTTGCCAAACAAAAACATTTATTCAAAAATATATGATTCCCAAAACAAAAACAATGCATGCACTCACGACTCTGGTTAAGAGTGTTTGCTAAAAGACTTGCAAGTAAAATGTGTTTTGTGCTCTGATTTATGTTTGGACTCCAGGAAAAGTAGCTGTTGTTATGGCAGCACTAATGGGCATCTTAATTACAGTGAACAACAAATACAAAAGGGCTGAGCTGAAGAGTGTTGCAGGCCATAATCCATGGGTCAGGGGGACAAATATCACATATTTGTCACCTCTGTGGTGTAACAGTACCTTGGTGATGAGCCGTGGTGGCTTTGCACAAAACATTTTTTGGAATTAAGGTCAAACCTTTTAAACCTTGGGCTTATCCGACAACAACACATTTTCACACATGATTTTAGAAGATTTAATGTGTTATCTTGCTAAATGTCCTGTTTATGGGCTTGTATATTGTATGGTTGTTTTTATTTGTACGAATTTACTTCCATCTTGCCACCCGACCCCACAGTTCTGACTTGAGGAGAATACGTGCAATGGTTGTAATGAGTAGGGAGTGCCCAGCTTCTGGCAGAAATTCTTGCAGCTCCTTTAAGGTTGCTTTTGGCTTCTTGGTAGCCTCCCTGATGACTTTTTTCTGTGTCCTCCCATACATTTTGCAGGTACGTCCTGAGCTTGGCAATGTTGGTGTTGCCATCAATCCTCCACTTCCTAATGATGGTCTTCACAGTGTTCCATGATAAATGTAATGCCTTCAAAATGCCTTTATATCCTTTCTTCTGTACCTTTCTGTTGGCTCATTGTAGATTATGGCCATTATGCAGTAGGCAACCAAGAACCTTTCAAGGAAATCCTTCAGGAACACCAAATCATTTTATTTTGGATTAATCAGTATCACTTAAGTGAAGTGAATCAATAACTGATTTCAGGTGATGGCAAATTACCGTAGAGATTTTTTGGAATGTGATTTGTCAAATCTTAACAAAAATACAAGACTCATTACATAGGATGTACACATTTATGCAACCTAACCACAGACCGTTTACATTTTCTGAGAAATCAGCCTTTTCTTTTTCATTATTTTTGGTTACAACATTTTCTAAAAGGTGACAAAAAGCTCTGAGAGGATTTGACTTGATTTCAGACTTCATATTAACAACAGCTACATTTTTAATAAGGGCATGTAGATTGATATCCACTGAATGTAATACGTTTTGCCAAAAGGATTTGTGTGAAATTTCTTCTGAAATGAAGGCCATTTAATATTAACTTCATTATAGAACACAAACTGTATTTAGGTCAGGGAATATCCAGCAGGTAAACTTTATCTTTCAAGTTGGAAACAAAAATAGGACTTTGTTGCATTAACTTACATTTAGGTTAAGGACAAATTTACATTTAAAAATTGTGTTTACAATTCTAAGAACTGGTAATAATACATTTTGTTAACACTAATACAGTTAAATGCAATTTATCATTAAAAAAAATTATCATGAAAAGTACCTGTATGTCATAGATCTTTTGGGGTAAATCAAGACTACTAATGCATGGTAGATGATAACTACAGACAGGTAGAATTGAGGTTGGATAAAATTCTGTCATTCAAAACCCCATATGCAGGTGAATGTTTACTGCATATGTGATAAATAGCTGCCTGACAAACATTGGTCTCCATGATAAAAGAACCCTATCAGCCCTCTCAGACAGGGAACTGGCACTTTGACAGACAGCCCAGGTAATAAAGAATGAATCCCCTGAGGAAAAAACATCAGACATTCAGAAACCCCTCTTACTAAAAGTAGCTATGAGTCATGAGCTGAGTGATAACATTGATCATCATGCAGATGATGATTTTATATTTATTTTTAGTGCCATGTTTGGAATATTGGATGTCATATTTGGTAAAGGAAATGGCAAGTCTTCACCAAACCATAATATACATCAAAATGATCTCACATCATATTGAGAGTGTACAGGCTTGTGTAGTGTGGGTGTGAGATAGGGAATGAATGGATGTGTACCGTATGTGAATGCACTGCTATAAACAAATTCCTGGCATATATCCTGTATCCCAAATATACTGTAGCTAAAATCCAAGGCACCAACAATCAGTTGTAGGTGGGCTGATTAGACTGAATTCTGCTGTATAGTGAAATCTTAAAGTATTGTGGAATTCTGGATGAACCAAACAGGAAAAATGCTGCACCTGGAATGCTGGAGCCATGTGCCCTGGAGAGCAGAACAAAGCAAATTCAGGTACTGATTGATGGGATCAAACTGCATAAGAAATGAACCTGAAAGAACACACATATGCACACATGAATGTACATGAGCGTACAGTAACAAGCAGATGCAATGTGACAAAACCCTCACCTACGCAGCTCTCATAAATCTTGACATGACTTTGCTACAGTATAAAACAGACATTTGCTATTGTAATGAATCAGTCTGAGAAAAAACTCAGGGAATACATTTACATCGAGTGGATTTCCTCTGCCAGTAGCCAACCTGCTCATGTGTGTTGTGAGAGAGATGAGCTGTCTGGCCTATGGCGGTGGTAGTGATGGCAGGGTCAGGGTGTTAGTTGGCACGGCTGGGCAGTAATAATGAGTTGAATGCCTGGCCTTGAGCCTCTAGTGTGGGCATAACGACCTGTGGCATTACACCACTTGCCCCTGGGTGACATCTCTAATTCACACTGCTCACTCTCTCTGAAAGGGCTAGTTCGCTCTCCCTTTCCTTTCTCTTTCTGCCATTTTCTTTTCTTTTATTCAACTTTTATTTAACCAGGGAGACATACTGAGACCTTGTCCTCATTAACAACTGTGCCCTGGGAAGATAAATCCAAGAATAAAACAACAATTAAATACCAAGTATGTACAATTTACATACAGACTGACATTAGCAAGCAAGCAAGTTTATTTATAAAGCACAATTCATACATCGAAGCAATTCAATGTGCTTTACAAAGAAAAATATATTAAAGTAAAATTACATTAAAACAAATACAAACCCAATTCCAAAAAAGTTGGGACACTACAATTTCATGGCATCAACACATCTCAGAAAAGTTGGGACAAGGCCTTGTTTACCACTGTGTGGCATTCCCTCTTCTTTTTATAACAGACTGCAAATGTCTGGGGACTGAGGAGACAAGTTGCTCAAGTTTATGAATAGGAATGTTGTCCTATTCTTGTCTAATACAGGCTTCTAGTTGCTCAACTGTCTTAGGTCTTCTTTGTCGCACCTTCCTCTTTATGATGCGCCAAATGTTTTCTATGGGTGAAAGATCTGGACTGCAGGCTGGCCGTTTCCGTACCCGGATCCTACTTCTATGCAGCCGTGACATTGTAATTGATGCAGAATGTGGTCTTGCATTGTTATATTGGAAAATGCAAGGTCTTCCCTGAAAGAGACAACATCTGGATGGGAGCATATGTTGTTATAGAACTTGGATATAAATACCAGCATTGATGGTGCCTTTCCAGATGTGTAGGCTGCCCATGCCACATGCACTCATGCAACCCCATACCATCAGAGATGCAGGCTTCTGAACTGAGCGCTGATAACAACTTGGATTGTCCTTGTCCTCTTTAGTCCGGATGACATGGCGTCCCAGTTTTCCAAAATTAACTTTGACCACAGAACACTTTTCCACTTTGCCACAGTCCATTTTAAATGATCCTTGGCCCAGAGAAAACGCCTGCGCTTCTGGATCCTGTTTAGATACAGCTTATTTTTTGACCTATAGAGTTTTAGCCGGCAACGGCGAATGGCACGGTGGATTGTGTTCACCGACAATGTTTTCTTGAAGTATTCCTGAGCCCATGTTGTGATTTCCATTACAGTATCATTCCTGTATGTGATGCAGTGCCGTCTGAGGGCCCGAAGATTACGGGCATCCAGTATGGTTTTCCGTCCTTGACCCTTACGCACAGAGATTGTTCCAGATTCTCTGAATCTTTGGATGATGTTATGCACTGTAGATCATGATAACTTCAAACTCTTTGCAACTTTTCTCTGAGAAACTCCTTTCTGATATTGATCCACTATTTTTCACTGCAGCATTGGGGGAATTGGTGATCCTCTGCCCATCTTGACTTCTGAGAGACACTGCCACTCTGAGAGGCTCTTTTAATACCCAATCATGTTGCCAATTGACATAATAAGTTGCAAATTGGTCCTCCAGCTGTTCCTTATCTGTACATTTAACTTTTCGGGTCTCTTATTGCTACCTGTCCCAACTTTTTTGGAATATGTAGCTCTCATGAAATCCAAAATGAGCCAATATTTGGCATGACATTACAAAATGTCTCACTTTCAACATTCGATATGTTATCTATATTCTATTGTGAATTAAATATAAGTTTATGAGATTTGTAAATTATTCCATTCCTTTTTTACTCACAATTTATACAGCGTCCCAACTTTTTTGGAATCGGGTTTGTACTCAAATGAAAACATCTAGAGATTAAAAATTTGATAAAAACATAGGAAGCTATAAGGCTAAACCATGTGGTTAAGTTTAAGGGCTCAGTCATAGGCACGTGAAAAGAAGTCTAAGATGTTCTGGTAGTTTATTCCAGTTGTGTACAGCACAAGAGCAAAACGCAGCTTCTCCATGTTTAGTTTGGACTCTACTAGCTGACCTGTGTTCATGGATCTAAGAGCCCTGCTCGGTTTATATATTTCAAACATATCAGAAATGCATTTGGGTCCTAAACGATTCAGAGATTTCTAAACAAAAAGCACCACTTTGAAATCTATTCTGTAACTGACTGGAAGCCAATGCAAAGATTTAGGGAACTAGAGTGATGTGCTCTGTTCTCTTGGTACTGGTTAACATTCTAGCAGCAGCATTCTGAATGAGCTGCAGATGTTTAACAATTTTTTTTCAGGAGTCCAGTTAAGAAGCCATTACAGTAGTCAACCCTACTAGAGATAAAAGCATGGATGAGCTTCTCTTGGTCTTTTGGGGACATTAGCTATCACAATCAATTAAAACACATTTCTTACTATAAAAATCTAACTTTTTTTTTATTGACACATGGACTCCAAGGAATCCAAACAAAGCGCCAATTGGATCCTATCTCACACATGAGGTGCTATATGTGAAAAGGAAGAACTACCCAACTCAGTAGTTACAAAAAGTGTCTGTAACACTAACCAACTCTGTGATCTTTTATTGTAGCCAGATAACCTAGGTGTCAACAGAGAGGTTAAGTATGTCAGAAGCCTGTGTAATAGGGCTTTATATAAAAAAAATTAGTAATGAAGGCATCTGTGCACTTTTACCAGCCAACTTTCTGGTAAAGGATGCAGTGATGAGTATTATAACACTGTGATGTAATAATACGAAGGGCACTATGATAAACTGAATCAAGTGACTTCAGAGTTAAATCATATGCACATTGGTATATTGTATCACCATAGTCAAGAACAGGCAGGAAAGTTGACTGAAAAATGCTTCTTGTATGCCTCAGAAAAGCAAGATCTATTTCTATAGAAGAAACCCACTTTACCCTTAAGCTTGTTAACAAGCTAATTTGTATGCTTCTTAAATGACAGGTCACTGTCAATCCAAATTCCCAGGTATTTGTATGCAGAGACCCGTTCAATTATAGAACCATCCAAAGAGTGAAGATGCAAGCCAGGTGAGATCTTTCGATGTGATATAAAAAAAAGCATGTATTTGGTTTTGCTAGTATTAAGTACAAGCTTTAAATTGTTAAGTGCTTCCTGCCCAGCTTTAAAACCAGACTGTAAACTGGACATAGCTACATTGATTTTTTTGGAGCCAAGCATAGAGAACAGTGTTGTCTACATAAAAGTGAAAAACACAACTATTTACAGATTGATCAATAGCATTTGATGTCGTAAAAAGAACAGGTCCTAAGACTGATCCCTAAGGAACACCTCTGTGTACCTAAAGAAGATCAGACCTAAGATAAGGTCATGAAATCAAGAACATGCAGCAGAGCTAATCCCTATTGATGACAATTTCCTAAACAAGATACCATGATCAACAGTATTAAAGTTCTCAGAGAAGCCAATGAACAATGCAGCACAAGTCATTTTAGCATCCAGATCATCAACAAGATTATTTACAACTAGTGTAGATGCAGTGACAGTGCCACTGTATGCCGAGGTCTAAAACCAGACTGATTTACATTTAAAATACATTTCTCAGTCAAGAAGGAGATAAGCTGCACATTTACCAATGACTCAAGAATCTTAGCTTAACAAGGAAGCCTTGAAATTGGCAGATAACTGTTGAGATCACGACTGTCAACCCCCTTATGGAGAGGAAACACAAACCCCGATTTCAAATATTTTGGAATAATTCCTAAAGACAATGTCAAATATAAAATGTGTTACTGCTCCAGCAATAAGGGATGCTGCACATTTTAGCAGACCAGGTTCTAAATTATCTGCCCCTATAGATTTCTTAGAGTCTAATGTTAGTAAAGCATCAAGGACTTCCTTAACAAAACATTGTCATTACTCCCATACTATAGTCCCTGTCTCTTCTTCTTTGAAATCAACAAGATTTGTTGCAGATTCAGAGGAAGAGTGCAGTGTGAGTGCATGCATGCGTTACTCCACGTGTCTCTGCATGTCTATCTGTCTCTGTGTGTCTTCATGTGTCTGTCTGTCTGTGTGTGTCTCCATGTGTCTGTCTTTCTCTGCGTGTCTGTCTGTCTCTGCGTGTCTATGTGCGTCTGTCTCTCTCCATGTGTGTGTCCCTGCTTATCTCCATGTGTCCGTCTGTCTCCGTGTCCTTCTGTCTCCATGTGTCCATCTGCCTCTGTGTGTCTGTCTGTCTGTGTGTCCTTCTGTCTCCGTGTGTCTGTCTGCCTCTGTGTGTCTGTTTGTCTGTGTGTCCGTCTGCCTCCATATGTCTCCATGTGTGTCTGTCTGTCCCTGTATGTCTCCACGTGTGTCTGTCCCTGTATGTCTCCATGTGTGTCTGTCTGTCCCTGTATGTCTCCACGTGTCTGTCTGTCCCTGTATGTCTCCACGTGTGTCTGTCTGTTCCTGTATGTCTCCACGTGTGTCTGTCTGTCCCTGTATGTCTCCATGTGTGTCTGTCTGTCCCTGTATGTCTCCACGTGTGTCTGTCTGGCCCTGTATGTCTCTGCATGTCCCTGTGTGTCTCCGCGTGTGTCTGTCTGGCCCTGTATGTCTCCGCGTGTGTCTGTCTGTCCCTGTATGTCTCCATGTGTGTCTGTCTGGCCCTGTATGTCTCCATGTGTGTCTGTCTGTCCCTGTATGTCTCTGCATGTCCCTGTGTGTCTCCATGTGCGTGTATCCGTGCATGCGAGGGAGGGCGACAGACAAAGCACGGCTACAGTAGTAGCGATAAGTGCAGAACAAAATCTAAACTACAACAGCAAGCTAAAGACAGGCAGATCATACCCACACGGTCATCATAACTTCCTATCAGGCCTTTTTACTATTAAAATATGTGCTAACATGCCACAATTGAATACTGGCCCATGATTAAAGACATCCCTCTCTCCTTAATGGCTGAGAGCATATGGAGGCAGCACAATGCAATGCTTAGGCAGCCTCTTAGCCTTCTGCTTGGCATAGGAGTGAAGCATGACACCTGCCTGTCCATGCTGCGGCATCTGTATGTTTAAAAAGACATGGGGCTCTGGGCTGAGCTCACTGGACTGTGTCAGCAGGTATCATGTGTAAACCTCAGCTTGGCCCGGTTTCATCATGTATCCCCTTTGTAGTGAGAGCGCAGTGGGACTGCAGTGGGTAGTTACAGTGAGCTTAGGCTTACTGGTGTGTGCATTTGTAGATACAGGAGATTATACGACTGCCGCTCCGGTTTTGATGGCCAGCATTTGAGCAGTGAGCCAGGAGTTTGTCATGTCCTCTCCTGGATCCCCGCTGGGAAATCCTATCTCACAACTACATGTACAGATTTGCGTGCAAAAAAAGACATCTAAGCATCTAAGCCAATCGGATTTTCTGGATTACTCTGATAGTGTAATGCTACACTATCGGTGTTCGACCCATCGAAATAAGAATGAATTCAACGGTGATGGTCAATGATGGTGTGGTAGGGGACGGGCAGCCATTACAAGTGTAACCATGAGAGCAAAGCAGGAAGTAAAGGCAGGAAGTGCACCAAACAATCAACTCTGACGCCAGCTGATGTCACAACAAATACATTACATTGCTATGAGCAACATCATTTTGCAACATTTGAATGAACAGTTGACAGCATATTACCACTGAAGATCTTGCATCATAACAACATGCAGTTATTGCAACTGCACAACCAAATTCAGCCAGTCAGAATTCTAGGAATTGAGGTTCCAAGCCTGTTTTTTCTTTGACAGGGGGGGGGGGGGGGGGGGGGGGGCAGGTGCATTTCTATGCATCAGCCATTTGATGGAAATACTCATTATACTGGATTCAATTAAACTCAGTACAGTCCAGCCTTATCGTACTGAGTCTACAGTTTCTCCAGATAAAGCCTTGGGTTCTGCAATGCAGTTCAATGTCTTTGATTAGCACAGACCCCGCCTTACAGAGCAAACATTCAATCCCCTATGCAAGGGACATGAGGGACGAAGGAGCATAGATGTGAGGTGCTGTGATGCAGCCATTTGTATACCCAGGCCAATGCTGCCACCTAGAGCATGTATACAAAACAGCTTTTTTGATTTGGTAGCAAAAACAGCGGATCCAGCCCCTACAAAACTAGAACTTGGTCTCCCTTTTAAAAGGATTGGAGAGGTGTAAACAACGTTGAAAACATTCCCCATTTCTAAGCGAGGACAAGGTGGACACCGGACAGTTTACACATGAACACAAGTACTGAACAACATGAAACATACTCACAGTTTCTCCTTGTCACTTGATCTGATGTCGTGCACGAGGTAAATATTGCCAAAACTGCCCCTGCCCAATCTCTGTAGGACACTGTATCGCTTGGCAACCAGGCTGCCGAGGTCCGGGGATACAGAGGTGGAGGGCGACAGTAAGTGGCATGATGAATGGGCTGCTAGCTCCTCAAACCTGGGCATCTTGTTTTACATGTAGCTGTAAACAAATCCGCAAAACACACAAATGTTGTTTTTCATTATTTTAGTTTAATCTTCCTGTTTGTTCAATAAAGATACAAATATTACACACCCACACACACACACACACACACACACATATATATATACATCTCCGGTAAAAAAAATAAGAGACCACTGCATCTTTTTCTTTCCTTTCCAAAAAAGTCGAAAAGGAACGTTTTGAGTGAGGAACAGAAGGGTTAAAATTAAAAGACCACTGCAAATTGAGCGCTTCTGTTCCTCACTCAAAACTTTCCTTTTCAACTGTGTAATATTTTTATCTCGATTTTTATCTTGATTATCTTGATTTTTACTCGAGCAGGTCCCGCTCGAGTCAACCACAAACTGTTTCTGGGGCTCAAAAAAAGAAAAACATATTTAACGGCGACAATTACTGTTTGCGTTAACGCGTTAATATATGTATATAGGCCTACAGTATATACCTATAACTATTATGTATTTTACAGGGGAGAGTTTCCTTAGCAGCAGCTGGAGTTACAATTATTAAAAGCAGAATATGTCCCGACTAACTTATTTCATTCTACAGCCATTGTCAAAAAACTCACCTGTTTGCAGTCCAAAACACCCATCACTCGATTTACTTCCGTGTTTATTCGTGTTCCTATGGTAATATGAATCCTCCTTTCTCGAATTGTATACCATTGTCTTCCACTGGGTGTAAGTAAAGAGCCATATGATCCATAGGTATTCATTTATGTATGGGCATGGAAATTGTGTTCATTATCGTATTTCAACTATTGTGGAACAGAGTTGTATGAAACGACTGAGAACCAGGCTAACTAACGAAGGGCAAATTGTAACATCCATTTCCAGTCTCTCCAGCTGTGCTTGTTTTTAGGAATGCAGAGCACTGTTAACTCTGATAGAAAACAGAGGGTGGCCAATCCAGTTATGAACAGATTTGATTTCCACTGTCCACAAGATAACTCACCTAATTGCTCCAATGTCCCCAGAACGTAATAACACAGTGCATGGCTGCGGAAAGATGTTTCGAGAAGGCGTTGTTGATAATGGTTGAGATTGATAACGTGATTGAATTTAACAAATGTTGAAAGCATGGGCGACGGTCTAGTTCCTACAGGTATGCAGACACTCATCCACAACTAAAGAGAAGTATGGAAATATATAACATCCCTATAATGACAAATTGTGTTTTTATTTGTGCCGTATTTCCGGTAATCGTGTTTAAGAGTTCATCTAAAACCATCCTGTTAGCAAAATAAAAAACAGAGAGCAAATTTTTTGCACAACATGGCCAAAGGATGGGGATGCAGACAAACGGGAAAGTATTTGATTGCAAAATGGAATTTTGTTTTATAATTACTTTTGATTACAATACCAAAAGTTTTGCCCTCAATTATTTAATATTTGATTGAGAAAAAAAAGAATCTTGAAAAAAACAACATGTTGTTTGCATTGCAAATAGTCTTTAAAATGTACACTTCGGTGGCAGTGTTTGTGTGCATAGGATGTAAAAACACAAACGCTTTTTAAAAAAATGAATAGGCCTTCAATTAAAGATACATCGAAGATCTGACATGGCAGGATCTGTAGGCTTACTCATCTTTATAGGTACTCAAGCAGGACTAACATATAACAAAGAAAGGTGGACATAAATATCATGAGAATATAAATACTAAAATTGGAACACTTATGTGTGGGCATGTTGCCATAGAATAATATGGTGTGGGCATGCAGGCGTAGTACATAATAATTTGGGCCTGCAGGTGTAATATATTATCATGTGGGTCTGCAGGTGTAGCACATTATAATTTGGGCCTGCAGGTGTAATATGTTGTCATGTGGGCCTGCAGGTGTAGTACATTATAATTTGGGCCTGCAGGTGTAATATGTTATCATGTGGGCCTGTATGTGTAGTACATTATCATATGGGCCTATGGGTGTAATATATTATCATATGGTCCTGTAGGTGTAGTACATAATCATGAGGGCATGCAGGGCGTAGTACATTATCACGTAGGCCTTCAGGTGCCGAGAAAGTAGTTAATGTGGGCATGCTGCTTTGTTAATTACTAGAAATATTCAGATAATGCATACTGTGTATTAAGATTCCTTAGCTAAGAGGTTTACAAACCTATCCTCACACAGCCCAATACATTTTACAGTTTTGTTGTAGCTTTAAACTAGCTCACTGAATGAATCAGAATCAGAATTACACCTAACACACCTAAGTTGAATTACAGTGGCTCTTAAAAGTCAATACACCCATCTTGTTAAAGAAGTTAGATGTAGTGGAAAACACTTTAAGTAACTGTAAGCAATATTATTAGATATTGACATAAGAAACTTACCTGATTTAACAAAGGATGCGCACAAAGACTCAGAAATGTCATCAATTCATGCATTTCTTTTAATCTTGGAGACAAAAAGTGGGCTAGCTTACCTCCTCAGTGAGTAGTGCTTGAAAGGCCTGGAATAGTATTTGTAGATTGCTGAAAACAATCTGATAACAAAGGACTTCTCCTGTTAAGATGTAGACAGGCGATTCTCTGGAGTTACCAAGGCAGCAGATATAACAGAATCTGGCATTATTCTGGGCACTGCAGAAGATACATTTGACATGAACTAAAGAACCTGTAGAACTGACCTCCACCATCATGAAGTGCTTCGAGCAGCTGGTCAGTACTCACTTCTGCTCCACCCTTCCTGACAGCTTGGACCCCTTTCAATTTGCATACCGCCCCAGTAGATCTACGGACAATGGCATCGCCCTGACGACACACACCAGCCTCTCCCTCCTGGACAAAGGCAACACATACGTGAGGATGCTGTTTGTGGACTACAGCTCTACGTTCAACTGACCCTGAGCACTGGAGACCCCAGGGCTGCATATTCAGTCCCTCCTGTTCACGCATGACTGCATGGCCACACACAGCTCCGACATCATCCTCAAATTCACGGACGACACTACCATCCTGGGTCTCATCTCCAACAACGATGAGACCGCTTACAGAGAGGAGGTAAAGAACATGGCTACATGGTGCCAGGACAACAACCTCTCTCTCAACGTCTGAAAGACTAAAGAGATGATCGTGGACTTCGGGAAGCGGCAGAGGGGGTAATTCCCCCACATACACATCGATAGAGCTTATGTGGGGAGAGTCTTCCAAATTCAAGTTTCTCTGTGTGTTCATCAAAGAAGACTTCACTTGGTCCAGACAAGCGAACACAGCAGTGGAAACTTCCCAAAAACCACTACACTTCCTGAGGAGACTCAAAAAGTTTGGCATGTCTGTAAAAACTCTCACCAACTTCTACAGGTGCTCCACTGAAAGCATCCTCTCAGGTTGCATTACTGCCTGGTACAACAGCTACTCCTCTGCAGACCCCAAGTCCCTCCAGAGGGTGGTATAGTCCGCAGAGCGCATCATCAGCTGCCATCTCCACTCCGTGCAAGGCACCTACCATGCACAATGCCTAAGGAAAGCACGAAGAAGCATCAAAGATCATAGCCACCCAGGCTAATGTATGTTCACACTGCTGCCGTCTGGTTGATGCTACCGGAGCATCAGTGCACACACTTCCAGACTCTAAAACTGTTTTTCCCTCAGGCCATAAGGCTCCTCAACCAGTAACACTGATCCATGATCATACTGATCACACATAAACTTCTAACACAAACCAACATTTTTACTTCTATTCTCAGTAACTCATTTAAGAAAAGAAATGGTACTTTTAGATATGATTACTTGACTACACATTGTGAATAGCTTCTCTTTGTAGACTCAAATGGAAAATGTAGTGCTATCTTAGGCAAGGCAAGTTTATTAATATAGCACACACAGGGGCAATTCAAAGTGCTTTACATTCGAAAAAGCTAACTTATCTCAGATATCCTCAGCAGTAGACAGGTCTTCAGATTCTGAGAGGTTGGATCCTTTTCCGCAATCCTTTTTGTTCTTCTTTGAGGGCATATAGAAAGTAACATGTAAACAAACAAAACAAATGACAGCAAAGTTAAAAACCTGATGAAAATAACAACACAGACTAACGTAACAACATTTACAGCTGTGCTCAGAAGTTTGCGTACCCTGGCAGCAATTGGGAAATTTTGGCATTGATTTTGAAAATATGACTGATCCTGCAATAAAAAAGTATTTTATTGAAGGATAGTGATCATATGAAGCCATTTATCATCACATAGATGTTTGGTTACTTTTGGTATCCTCTTGTTTCCCATCCATGTTCTCCTCAAAGCCTTGTGCTGCAGTGGTCTCTGGTCTCTCAGATGGAGAAGATACTCAGTTTTGGGCATCAGAAACCATAGGTTCCATGACCTGGCTGACCAATACTTTTGTTAACAGACTCACTGATCTAAGGAATTCCGAAAAATACAAGAAGTATAAAATCCTACCTTCAGACACAGCTACTCACACGCTGACTCCCTGAGCCAAACTACCTGAAGACAATGAAGGCCGAAGGCCAAAGGCAATGAAGCAGGAGACGTTTCACAGACTCCTCTGTAGAAAAAAAAAGTAGCTCATCATGTGGGCTTCCCCACCTTTGTTTCCATCCCTTTCAGTTGATCAAGAGCTGAATTGGATGCACTCCATCCAGCTGACACTGTCAGCTGTCAGAAATGATGCTGTTTACGAGTACGATCACATGAGACAGCCCCTGAGATATGAAATCCTCCAGTCTAGCTATTGCAGCTGTTTGACCACAGTGAGACGTAACCTGCCCTTTGTCTCCTGTATAAACCTCCTTCATGACGCTGTCTGCTATAGCAAACATGGATTTCCTGGCATCACATGCCAATGTCTCAGCCTTAGTGGGTTCACTCATGTAGATGACTGAACATCTCACAATGGGTGAAGTAATAGCCTCTGGTGGATCAGAAAGGGTGGGAGTGCCAGGGAGTGTAAATTCCCACTCTGAGTCAAACTATCTGACTGATGACGTTGATTTGGAAGATATTGTTGTATCGGTTGATTACATTGGCAAAGAAGAAAGTGGGAGATGTGGGTCTTGTGAGGTCCTTATCATATCCTCTGTTCATATTGTGAATGTAGTCCTCTGTAATGTAGAGAGGACTTGGTTGAGCTGTTGCCACCTTCTCTAAGATCAACAGTTATCTCAGGTGGGCAAGACACATGGATATATAAATCAATTACATCCCTATGAGGCTAACAGAACATACCTTCGTTTATTTAGACGCGCATGGCCCTGGGAAGATGTTTTGAGGAGAGGGCGCTGATAATAATGGCTGATCGCGTCATTGTATTGAACGGATATCGACAAAATGTTATCCTGCACCCCTACTTCCCACGGTATTCCCTAAAACATGTTGCGGTAAAAGATGGTAGAAGTGTTATAACAATGTTGTAATAGACATATAAACTTCTTATAATTTCCTTTATTGTTATTCAGGTCAAAAAATAGCATATGCACGAACATTAGTGGTTTTGCTGGCACAAGTAGCACATACATTGTCGGCTGATCAATCTCAGTGTACCCTAACCAAACACCACTAGAATCTTCTCACTCAAGTTAGGTTGTAACCACTGTTGAATGTGCTAACAAAACAAAAAAAACGTGGATATCGTATCAATTGCAAAAAAGCCCGAAATAACCAATACTAAATAAGCTGTCTTTTTTATGGGACATCTAAGATTTCTACTGGAAACCTCAGCATGCGTACATTAACAATGGGTAAATGAGGAACAGGTGACAATTTAGACTAAACTGGACAGGTGAAACCAATGAAGTAAGGGGCACTAAACAGAACATCGAAAGGAAGAAACTAGAACTGAACGTAGAAATGCAACGACCGGCACGGCACAGGCTGTTGGCAGGTCGTTACGAATGTAATATATTCTTCTTAGGGAAAATTCGAATTCTTCAATTTAACATTATTTTAATAATAAGGATTTGTATCATATTTTCCTGTGAAGAAATGTAATGGAGGCAGGAAGAAAGAAAATAAACACATCGCATGAAAATTTAGGCTACCGGTATTGGGTTACAGCTTACAGTGACTGGCGGTAACTGCTGTGTAGACTGTCATGTAGCCTATTGATTGTCTTCCACTTGTGGCGCTCTGCCACTGAGAAAGGCTGAGAAGGGGAGTGGACTGAGGAAAATTGCCGACGTTTGACTTTACCACACCTAGACTTCTGAGCTGACCGTTTTATAGATAGCCTATCACGATCACTCGAAGGAGAAATTGGATTTCACACGGCTGTTACGGTAAAGATACATTTGTTGAAATTTGTTCTTTATTTGTACAGGTTTTGTCCAAAGGTACAGCTTTTCGTGAGTATCAACGCTAATTTATGAGTGACTAGTGAACGTTTGATTGGAGAAACCTCGCGAGTCTTTATCGTTAGTGAAATAATAATGCAGATGTTACATTGTTGCTTAGCAGATGTTTCCGCGGAAACGTCGGTGGAGTACCGGCAGACAAAATTATGCCGCAATACAGCCTAGACCTTGTTCATTCGAGAATTACGTTCTAGGTCCATATCGATATTCCATACTCATAATCATATTTATCAGGACACATCGATACATATTCAAACATCACCTCTTGGTTTCAGGAGAGTTTAGTCAATACGTTTTCATGAACATGCCTGTTGCCATGTTGCTATGCTGTAGGCTATTGCAGAAGAGAGTCAATTAATTTTCGGTGATTTTCTCAGGCCAGGAAGTACAGTAATAATAATAGCCTAATAATTGAAATACATATACACTATACATACATATACACATATGATACATATATAGCTTTGGCTGTCTCACATACGAAAACACTCTTTAGTTTGACCTGGTTCAATGTCAAGTTCAGTTCATATAGTGATACACCCCCCTTGTCCATTGTCTTTGATCTCTCATATGGGGGTACTCTTAGAGCCATGAACTATGCTTTTTGATCATCAATGATCAAAAAGCATAGTTGAGATCATTATAAAACTTTGTTTAATCCAATGCAAATACTTTATCAAGCAGAACTTTAATTATTCATCAAACCCCCATTGCAACAGTTTGATTTAATTTGAGTTAAGTTATCTGTGTTGTAAAGTGTTCTCATTTTGATGACATAACTGAGATTTAACCTGTCTTAGAATTCTGAATCAAATCAATTTGTAATAGCGGCGGGTCAACAAAGTTTGCATTACATAATGATTTAACAGTTTACTTGTGTTAACTCTTTTCTGAGGGCCAGTTGAACTCAGTCCCGACCTTTCAGTGGGTGTTGTCATTATGACAGGATGTCGCTTGCCACTACAGAGTCTGTTGTCTCACAGGAAGAGTGATAAGCAGATGTGTGGGGTGTCCATGTTGAATGACAGCAAGAATGCCCGTAGAGATGTAAGCCTATTTGGAATAAGGGATGCTGAAATGTAGAACTGAACATGTCCATACAACAGAACGATCGGCGTGTGATTCCAGCTGGTAGAGACTGTTCCACGGTCGTTCCTTGTCAGCCTTCAACTTTTGGAATCTGGTTTTGTCTTAACAGGCCCTTCAGTACCGGAGGCAGTGAAACTCTAAGAAGGCGAGGAGCCATAAGAGATCCTGTGAGAGGGAAGTGGAGCCATTTTAAAGGTTTAGAGAAAGGGAAAAAACTGGACTCTGAGCCTTGGAGGAAATTTCTATTTTTGGGGACTTATTGCTGCATTCACCTCATCATTCCCCGTTAAGCGACACGCTTGTTCGCCACCACATCCTCAGCTGCCTGCAGGGCATCCAAAGGAGCTTTCGGTCACACTACCAAGCTCAGAGGCAGCACGTCAGGGATGAGCGAGTTCTGGCACAAAATTGGCTGCTGTGTGGTTGCTAAACCTCCACCGGTGAGTTTGTGAAAACACAGGAAGGTCTGAGATGTCTTGCTAGACCTGTTTTAACAGCCTCAAGGTCAATGGGCCGAGATTGAGGGCTTGTCCGATTGAAGTGTTTACTTGCCTGCATGAGATTTTAGAGTAAATTGTAGATTACACTGGGTAAGTACACCACAACTTCAATGTTATTAGTTTAACTTAGTTCAGCCGTGACGGCTGTGTGTCCTCAAGAGGTATGACGTTTAATTAGCTCAATAAATAAAAAAGTAATTCCCCTGCCAGCTACTTTCATGTGATGGAAGAAATAGTCCAAGTGGCTAGAAGGAGAGGGGAGGGACACATCTTTGTATGACTCATTGGTGGTTAAACAACATAGTCCAGACAGACTGACTATAAAACCAGTGTAGTGCAGATGGTTTGACTGTGACCAGCATAGTCCAGACAGTATGACTGGGTAACCAATGTAGTCCCGGCAGTTTTACTGTCAGGAGGGCTAGACCTCGGCCCTGACACGAGACAGGCTCAGACAAAGACTGCCCCTTTGCTTGTAATTAAACGGCCGATGATAGTGAATCATCATTATGAAGATGTAGATAATGGTTTTGTAGGGTTCAAACCATTACATCAGTCCAACTCCTTAAAAGCTGCATCTTAATTTAAACACGAAAGGGAATGGCGAAACATACTCAGCGATCGACAGATCAGAAAATAAGAACACTACTATACAAGGTATGTTTACCTCGAGTTTGAGTTCAATGAATGTTGCAGTAGTGTCGCATACTGTCTTATTATTAGTAGTAGTACTTGGCAGTAAGTCAGGAGATGGTATCCCTCCACAGGATGTCTCCATGGTAACGTCCTTCTGCCCACCCCTGACCCCTGTTCTCCAGGACCCTCCTCTGACAATGAATAGGGTCTCTTGGGGGAATTGAGCTTCTGGCATGTGCAACCAGTGAGCTCATGCTGTTTCCTCTGTCCTTCCTCCTCCCTCTCCTTTATTTTTAGGTTCTTGTTTGTTCTATTGCAGGGACGAGAGGCCAGATTATAGTGGGTGTATTGTGTGTGAGATGCTAACACATGTACCGTAATGTCCTACCAAGGCTAACTTTGAAGACATTTATCTTTTAATAGTGTAGAGTAGATGTTGTTCGATCATTAAAAAAAAACTCTGTTCATTAGTAATGACCTTTTAATAGTTTTTATGAATCACTATTACTTTTACAATTAGCGGTACTAGCGTCATCTAATTAATGCCACATGCTGTACTGTGGGAACTATAACTTTACAGTCACTCGGACAGTTTGTTGACCAAGTGCCCATCATGGGAAATGGCTTATCTGTTCCTGTAAATCCTGAAGCTCTAGTTTGTGGACAGCACCCATCATTGCACGTTGAAACATTATTCACAGCACAGCTGGCAAGTGATGACACGCCTTTACAGTCACAGGGACTAACCATGATCTAATAAAACGTGCATGGAAAGAGGAGATGGTCGGGGTTTTCACTGAGTGTGACATGCATAACATGAAAAGACCATACACATATAATCTCATCAACAATCGCACATGTTGACCAGCCCGTACAGGGGTTTACAAGGCAAGCATGAGGTTACACTGTAGTTGCTGGGTTATATTAGTAAGGCTTTTCCTTCAGCGGTATTTTCCTAATTTGCCATTTTCTGTTGGCAGAGAAAGAAGCGGAAGAAAATCGACCGGAGCATGATTGGCGTGCCCACAAACTTTGTTCACCTAACGCACATTGGTTCTGGGGAGATGGCGGAGGGACGCACCCCGGTAAGTGATGTGTAAACTGACTGGTAGTGGTGTCTTAACATGTGTTGATATTATGTAGGCTAGGCCTGCTAGTGAAGGTGATGTCCTTTGTGTAGCGCCTGATGTTCCTCAGTACAGGGCCGGGCCTTGCAGATTCCAACCTGCCAGCTGGAATGTATTCCGCATTTCCCACGGAATACGGTCTCGTTGGGCAGGAACTTAGAAGACGTGTTGTAAAAACACTGGGAAATGATTCCTGGTCACTGTTTATATAGTATAGAAAGTGATAGGGGACACTGTTTTCGGCTAACTGGGATGCTGCTGATTGCAAATGTGACCTTTCTAAGCAAGATAGGATGCAAAATAATGCGGATTAGGATTTAGGTTGAGGTTAGGAAAAGACTAGGGTTTTCACATGCATTGCATTTGTCTTAGACCCGAATATGCAAAAATCCACTTAGTGAATGTCAAGGTGAAACTGAGTGACGGTACACTTGCGAAAATCCTACCATACTTGATGTTGTCACTGATAAATGAACGCTATGACTGTCTGGATGATTACCCTCTTTGCTAGTCAACTGATTGTAAAATGGCAGAGATATATTTATGACATGGGCTCAGAGCATTCAGGTGCATGAATACGTTGTTTAAATGTTCCTGAGATGTAATGACATTACCCTTTATGTTACATAAGGCAAGTCCTTCAACCACATGGTGACCCATACCATCAGACTGTAACCTATGTATCTATCTATGGTTCTTCTAGTGCCATTCAAGCACTTGGAGTTTCTGTAACACTTGTGAGTGAAGACTTTGGAGTTATTCAGCCACACGTGTGACCAATTTTAGCGTAAAGGGATTTCATTTACACAGAAAGCCTAATTCTGGTATTTTTTCCAATCAGAGATTAATAATCAGAGATATTTTCACACCAGATTATTTTCAAACCTGATCATTACTGAAAGAACTGTGCTCCCTGCAAACAAAGCCCAAAAGACACACTTGTTCCTCAAACTGTTTTTTATAAAGACATAATACAAATACCGGCCTCTCTCGAACCCATTCATGCAGTCATCATGCTTATGTAACCCAGACTATGAGGAATGCCTCTGGCCATATGGATCAAATTTAGATGGAAAATATTATCAGCAGTCCATATAGGAATACATTTCATACTCTATGAACCTCATAGGAAAAAGACAATACAATATTTTACATACAACTAATACAGCATAGAAACAACGCATTCAATCATAAAGTCCAAAATGATTGCTTCAGATCTTGCCTCTCCGTCTGTAGCTTGCCTCTACATCATTGACATTATAATAATGTATAATAATATATTTAACAGACGCTTTCATCTCAAGTGGTTTGCTGTCAATAATGCATAAATTGAAAGTGCCATTATCTACCAACTAATTGCCCTTTGATATTACATGGACATTTGTTCAGAAACATTTAACAGTCATTACTTTTATGCGCTGAAGTCAGGTCCAGTCCAGGAACAGATGAGGTCCAAAGGACCCAGTGCCAACAGCCGGAGGAGCATGTTATAGCTGAGGCCTACCAGGTAAAAACACAATCCATGATCCTATCGCCATGAAGGCAATGTCATTGTTTCTCTGGACTTGTGGAATAACTACTTTTGTTTATGCATGGCCATGCATCCCCTCTCATCCCAAACCAATAGCAGCAAGTTTCGGATGGAGAACTTGACAGAAGTTAATAAGTGTGATGGTGAGATGAGGTTGATCCATTTGACCAAAAAGAAGGATTCCCGTCTCAGAGGAGGATGGACTAAGTTTTTTTCGCGCTTTATGAAGAAAAGTATTTGTCTTTCATGACAGACTTTGGACTTCTACTGCATTTGAGTGAACCATGATTTTGTGCCAAGCATGCGTGCGTGTGAATGCATTTCTGTGCGTGAGCAAACAAGAGTTTTTTTTGCTGAATATTTTGACTACCAAGGCTAATTCCCCTTCAGAAAGTGAACATGTTCATACGGATCACCTGAATGTACCATTTACCGACTCAAAATAATATTACACTAAATATGTATAATGAATGAGGATGTACCTTTATTTTGATACAGTACCTACCTAAAAGTCTGTTTGTGTCTGTGTGTGTTTAAAAGTGCAAAATTATAAATTACCTTACTTGCACAATGTCTGTCAGTCAGGCATTTCATTTTATTTTTATTGAATTTCTGTGTAAATAGCTATACTGAGTCTTGTTATTCTAATTGAGCCATTTGGCTTCAAACTGCGATCCACTTGGAAACATAGCTGGGAGCTGTGATACACAATTCACCCACCACATACCTCAGCAAACCCAAGCTAGTAACAGTGAGTAACAGGACTTGTTGTTGAAATTCAAAACCCACCCTGATTTTGACGGGGCTCTCCAGTGATCTCTCCGGGAATTACTCAGGAATGCCACTTATTAAATCAACTGTATCAGAAGAACATTCCATTAGTTTCTTTGTGTGTTCTTGCCCGGGTTGGTGAGGGCTGGATGTGCAACCCGTTGGTCAGAATGGAAAATGGCAACTATTTCACTGAGCGTTCTCCTCACCATTTCTATATGGTCGCCCACTTGAGCTGACTGGCTGTGCCCAATATGGCAGGACTACAGTACTAATACAAACACACTGGTTTTCATACAATTTAATCGTACAGTACAATTCAAGTGTGTTTCCTGTACGACCACTGTATCTACGTGCTGCTTCATATGTGTTGAGAATAAATTATCTACAACTGTTGTTGACCCCTGTCAGAGGAAAAACTGTAGCTGTTTGAACTGTAATGTTTTTTTATTACTGTATTTTGTATGTGTGGTTTTGCTATGCCTCTATGCTCTCGCAGTACTGTAAGAAAAAATATGTGCATTCAAATTACAATTATAAGGCAACCAGCTGCAATAGAATTACCAGTGTGCTCAACAGAACATTTTGTGAGTTATTTCTCGACAGCCTTTTTGTTGAACAATCCTGGTTGCATTACAACTGTAAATTGAATCAACGTTGTTTTTTCTTCTTTTTTTACGGTGAAGGCATATGGATGGTGCCATGTACAGTTTGTTTTCCAGCATTTTACTAATGCCTTATCTGTAGGACACACTGGGCTCATTGTTTACTTATTGCTGAAGACAAGTGAAGGGGTGACTTTGCATGTTGCTTTGTGGCTTCCCTATCTTTGTTACTGCAAGTAATACTGATCAAATGGACAACTCAACATGAAGACTGCTGCCTCAAATGTTCTTGTACCATGTACAGTACATTGATAATGTCCGTAATCCTGGATAATCCAGCACTAAAGTCTTGCGCAATTGGTCCAACCAATAGAGATTGGTGATGTCTCCAGTTTGAGTCAGTCTGTTGGCACTTAAAGTTACTTTCCTATCTTCATCATGATTGTTATATTAGACACATGCTTCAGTTTAAAATAGGTCAACCTGTTTTAACTGGAAATACAGTACATGTTCTTAATACAGTCCTGTTTGCGTAATCTTTTCTGTCGCTGTTGGTGCATCTGAATGTTTTCAACAAATGTGTCAGGGTTATTTCATTTTCAAACTGCACGGTTCACAAACAACATGAGGAAAACCACTGATTTCAGTGGCCCCTATAAGGACTGTGCTGTGAATAGTACTGGAAGATTAGGTAGTATTATTTTAATAAAAATGAATCTCGTGATAATTCAAACTCATACCTCATTGACATCCATCTGATGTACACCTTTACCTGTGCTGGTGTATGTATACCATGCTACATGCTAGTCCCTTCAACTAACATGCATCCAACTGTAATCTTCTCTGGCTTTAAGAACCCGCAATCCTCATTCTATTTTAGTCATCTTTGACGCATGACAACTTTAAGACAATTTCAACTTCAACTCTTACACTTGCCTCTACATCCAACTAAAATAATGAATGCAAGCCAAATGGGAGTTGTGACAAAACATTTTATTCATGTGAACAACTGAAAACAGTATAGACCACAGGGACAGAAGATGTGAAAGAAATACAGAGATTAACCAAAAAACAAATAGCCAAATCCAATCAGGTGTTAACAAATGACAACACTGTTGCACCATGTTGCAATCCAACTCATTATTAGGCTGGATTTTTTGCAAAGCTGTTGCTGATGATCTTAGAGCAGGTATTTTCTATCCACACAGGTATCAGCTATCCACATATAACACTCGATGATGATGTGACACACAGCTATTGGTTGATGCATGCAATGTCTGAGCAGAGGAACACAACCTTCAATTTTTTTAATGATATTTTCACAATTCTAATGCCCTTTTTGCATGTTTTTTTTATTACATTTTGTTGAATTTCCACCTGTTTAGGTGGGACTAACCTTTTGAACTACTTTGAGATGTCAGAAATGTCATCTGATTGTTAAAGACCAATGACTTTCCATCAGGGTAAGGGATGCGCTCCTATTGGCCAGTTGGAGCTGTTTGTGTATGTTCTTCAAATTTGTTTCCAGGTCTCACTCACTCTCACTCTCACGCTCACTCTCACACACACTCTCACACACACTCTCACACAGCTCAGTTAAATAGATTATAAAACACATAAACACACACTGTTATGCTTCAGCCATTGACTATCTATAAATAAACTATGTACCTCAGGGAGTGTAACTACCAACATTCTTTTAAAGACTGGCTTTGTGTAATAGCAAAAATAGAATGGTGTTAAATTGTATAAAACAAGGTCAACTCAACATTGCATCAGTTGGCTGGATGCTCAACCTAGACATAGCTATGTCATCAGTGAAGTGACAGAAGCACATGCAATGTCTGTTTTCAAGTTGACAGAGGGGGAGTTTCTCAGATTTTAGAGGAGCATTTTGAGGGCGTCTGTACCTTATGGTCCTCAGTCCAGGTGACACATTAACCAACTGAACATTCACATCGGTTAGGGGTGTCGCGATATACCGGTACTGACGATAACCGTGATATTTTTAAAAATGAAATACTGATATAATGTTAATAATACACATATGATATCGTATTCACTGGACGAAAATGACTTGGTATTCTTCCAGAAACTCCTCTTGGTGTTAGGCCTTGTGGATCTTTTGTTCATTAGTTCATCTGGTTGCCTTTTCACTGTCCATTAAGTGTAAATGTTCTTTTTCTATGCTTTAATACTTTTTATTTGTCCAGTTATAGTTAAAGACTTTCTCTTCACTTCCCTACAATCAAAGAGAACACACAAACAAAGTTGAAGTTGACTGATAATCAAATTTTCTATAGATACCGCAATAATATCGTTATTGTGAATTTTGGCCACGATAATCGTGTAGTGAATTTCTGATATTTTGACAGTCCTAATGCCGGTTCACACTAAGTTGTCAGTACTACTGTATCTTCGATGGCCTTAAACTATACTCACTAAGTCAGACTCAACAGCCATAAAGTCTAAGAGTTGTGCATGAAGTTAGTGCATTGGTTATCATAAGATATGTGGCTATTGTAGTCTTTTAATGTAGTAAAAACAAGGATATCTCAAAGCGTCCCAAGGTAAGGTAGGCATGCAACTATGCCTGTGCATGAAACTGACCAGAGGAACTTGCACAACAAATGCAGACAGCCCCATTCTTCCTCCAGAGCTACCTCGATTTCCTGAATGTCGTTTCTTTTATAACTATAATATTCATTATGCATACCCAGGTGGTAAGCACTGATTTTAAACAAATACTTGTATTTAGAAAGTGAGAAGATCATTCAGCTGTAGAAAGTGCCCCCTAGATCCAGGCAAGTTGTTGACATATTATCTTAAAAATTATTTTGCTTTAAGGTAGGCTATATAAAGGCTAAGGTTTAAAAACACAGTAACAATGTTTTTTTATTAGAATACACTAATGTTTCCCTGTTAATGTAATGCTTATGTTGCACATTAATCAAATGTAAGTAAACATTTAAAAAATTCTCCCACCTCACTAACAATCTAAAAGTAAAAGGTATTGTTCTGGAACAGTCCAGTGAGTCCATTCTGCAGTGGTGCCCAGACTGGAAACACATGGGGGTTGACTGATTAACAAAATGGGGTTATGAGAGAACCTGGGAAAAGAGAGCCACTTGAACATGCTAACCGGACTCTGATAGATATTACATGGGGCACTAAAAAACAGAGCCCTTTTAATATTCTTTGTACTAATATGGCGCTAACATTTTAGTAGTTTAACAGAGAAAAAAAATCTTGACTCCATTCCTGATAGATACATATATCTGGAACAAGTGTCTCCTGTAAAAACATGGTAGATAGGACCAGGCAATAAATTGTTATCAATGCTTAATTTTCATTTCAACACACACATAAATATTGACCGATTATCTACCTTAAATTTTCCTGAAATTCACATACCTTATCATCTCATTTCAAACCTTACTACCTTCAGTTTTATATGTTATTACAGAATAAACTACATTCTAAAGAACGCCATAGCTCCAATTAAGACAGTAAATTGTTCATTGAATATGTTACTTATTGTTACACAAAATTGTGATATTATAATGAGGTCACAAGCCAAAACCTTTTGGGATCCCCTGCCATACAGATTACGTAGCAGTTAATCAGTCAACGTTACTCCCACTGTAACTGTAACAGAAAACCATTTGGACCTTTTAGTCCAGAGCAAGAAGCAATTATATCAAATATTGTGCATTTTATAATAGGATTATTAAACTTGGTACACAAATACTGCATACCTTATAATTTTGAGGCAGCCTGCAAAGCCTGTCTGTCAATGTCTGCCTTTCCGAATTCCTGTTAGGGACTTGACGTCTAAGAGCCTATTGAGGTCATTTTGGTCATAGTCCAGCAGCAACACAAAATATTTTAAAACTATTTTTTAATAGAGCCATCAAAACTCTCCCACAGCCAGGACTGTCTAGAGAAGAATGCAATGGCAGAACTTAATCACTGTGAGTGACCAAGGGACACACCGAGACCAAAAAGAGTTGCCGTGTGTCATCTTTCTCTAGTGACTCCTTGTGGTCATCTGAGCACATATAAACAGGCAAAGACTTCCTGGTTAAGTGACAAGTATGATAATGAGACCGGCTTGGAGAGAGCGCATCGGAGGACACGAGATCTTTGACACTCATACACATTGTAAGTGTAGTTTTGTGTGAAATCTTGACCTCAAACTGACTTCAAAATGACACCCAATTTCTTAAAATGGCTGCGCTGTCTGACAGGCTTCCCAGATCGCCACCAATCTTACAATAAAATGTAATTACCTTTTTATAATCCTGTCATAAAATGTACTATAATTTCGCCTATCTACTGGCCTATTATATTTAACTACAATGTTATTGTTGGGTTCACACTGACTGTGAATTACCTTGATGATAGTTCTCATAAATCAGCCGTGAGAAAACATCACAGGTGTGAGACAGCATTCAAGTAGCTCTCAACAGTAGCATGTAAATGTTTCTTCAACTATTGCACTGGCTTGTGTCAGTGGCAATACATTCAATTAGGAATAAATAAAAAGGTGTGCCTGCACAAACCAAAAGTCTTTTTTTCTTTTTAAAAAGTGCTGCACATCCAAGACTACTTGCAGGGTGGTATTTGGACTAAAACTTAGATGTTGACCTTCCAAAGTAATTTAGCCCGTAGTTCTTTGACGTCTACTGTTGCCACCTCCTTGACTCATCCACCCTTTATTTACTGTATGTACACTGGATCTTCACACGATGTGTGCCTCGTCTCACATGTTCATCTTCATGTCATACCTAAAAAAAACACACCTTTAAATATGCAAATAGTGTATCCTGCAACATCAAACTAAATAATTAAATAACTTGTCTAAACATGGTCTCAAAAACCAGTTACTCACTCTCGGATGCAGACGGGAATCTGTAGGTGTTCCATAGGGATGTAATCAGACAGCTCCTGTAGGCTGGGAATGAAGCGGATCTTCCGACTGAACTTCTCACTGTAGACGACACACAGAGGTTGGACAGACCTTCAGCACGGTCAAGGTGTGGCCCGTGACCATGACCTTCAGCACGGTCAAGGTGTGGCCCGTGACCATGACCTTCAGCACGGTCAAGGTGTGGCCCGTGACCATGACCTTCAGCACGGTCAAGGGGTACCTGGCCTGTGCTGAAGGTCTGTCATGGTCATGGGCCACACCTTGACCGTGCTGAAGGTCATGGTCACGAGCCACACCAGATAGGGTGGGAGTCACTGAATCATCTCCTGGGGTTTGATGTCCTTTACATGAAAAATTCCTCTAATTTGTCTGCTCACCTGATGAAAGGCTTGACGACAGTGATGAGGGCTTTGATGTACCAGGCTGGGTGGACCACAAACAGCCCCTTCAGATCCTTTCTCAACCTAAGACAAAACATTTAAGATGACTCAGACAGATTGGTACATGACACAATATATGACTAATTTGGAAGACCTTATTCACACAGAGTTACAAATACATAGGCTGAAACAACTGAAAATATGAGTAATGCTTTTGCTTAGGCCAATTTTTTGTTTTAGATTTCTTTCTTTTTTTGACTGTCGCAACATAACACAACATCAACATGTTAGCGACCTAGCATGATAGCGACATAGCATGAAATCAACATAACATGGAAGCAACAATTCCCTCATGGTCATATGATTCAAACGCTCATGGTCACATAACAACAATATTTTCTTCTGTACAAATTGAGCGTGTGAGCTAATGTCTGAGGCTTGGTTTTCTCAAAGACCTCAGTGTCTGGAAATAGGTCAGAGTGTGTACAAGTTCCCGAAGAAGACAGGTTACCTTTGACAAACCTTTGCAGGCCTGGTAGAGACCTCTCACTCTAACTGAATGGAATACTTAGGGATTTTTTTTTTTCACCCATAACAATACAGACCAGTAAGTCTATCTGGAGTACAATGACAGACAACCTGTCGTTTCACATGAATACATTTTGGTATGGGAATGTGATGCTGTGGATTGTGGCTACAGGCCAGGCATGCAGGGAGACAGAGCACTGAACTGCCTTTATATGGACTATGCAAACAGCTAGCCTAAGTGATAAGGAGGCTAGCTGTTTACAATTACAGTAGAACCATGAACCCACATAGAGTGTGTGGCAACTGGCAAAAATACACAGGGCCCGGTCTCAGAAGGTTATCAGAGGAATGTCCATGATAGAGCTCTTCACACCCCTGAACCATCACAGCATTCCTGTCATATTTCAGGGGCCGAAAGGAGGTGAGCCCTCCCTTACTAAAGTGTACTTGGAACACAGGAGCGCTGAGGAGAACCACGGGGACATATGCACCCTCTTGTGGACCTATTCGCTACCACATAAGCAAGGAAACATTCAACCTAAACCTTGTGACAGGAGTTCAAGTAAGGAAAAGGAATGTACCTTCTGTCAATAGAGGAGTAACACTGTCGCAGCCATTTGATGGCGGGCATTTTGTTCCTGGGGGCCATGCTGCACAGGTACACCATGACATAGCTCTCCGACACCATCAGGTCCAGTGTCCCCACTATGTACCTGTACAGTACACATCAGTCCAACATTTTTTTTAAATGAGCGTGCTCTGACTGTCATCTTAAATTTAGAGACCTCAACACATGCGCATACTAACCTGAACAGATTGTCCATGACATATTCATAGTTTTCCACTGTGTTTTCTGGTAGGTAACAGGAGGAGAACAAGATGATGGCATTCATTGGTTCGCCGTAATAACCTGGGTCCCAGAAAATAAATTACTCATTAGATACTATACCAGGAAGTCAGTGTCAGCTAGAATGAAAAGGTACATCTAAAAATGTTATCCATTTCAATGAGGGCTGCCATTTTCAGCAAGCGCGTATAGTGGGAGCTTGCCTCAGCAAGACGTTAGAGAAGTGTTGATTTTACAAGCCTAACAAAGTAGCTGCTTGAAAGTCAGCTTGAGCTGTGTCTCACCTCCGTGGGAGAGCACCTGGAGGTATGGTTCCAGGACACTCATGTTGACGATGTACTCCTGCCCAGCCACACAGAAATGTCGCCAACGCCGCCCCCTGCTGTCCACTTGGTCTAACTCCAAGGAGCCCATTTCAGCTTGCTCTGTCACCAAGGTGTTCACAACCCGGTCCTTTCCGCGGCCCAGCCGTGGCAGATCATCTGGAAGGGTTGAGTGAATAGCAGGGGTAGATTGTACAAGCATCAAAACATTGAATTTCAGGATGGAATGGAAGAATACCAGTTCCAGTTTGGAACTACCCTTTTTTAACCCCCCAGTTTTCTAAAATCTGTTAATGCACTCGCACCTCGCCCTCTTCTCCTCCAAGTCTAGTTTGTTCAAACAATCTCTTTCTCACTTTCCTTTTCACTTTCTCTCTGAGAAATAGTCTAAGCCGGCCCAAGTGGGGAAGAGTTTGCACTGGGTGATCATTTTCCTTTTCAAACTGGCACGTGAGTTCAATGCCAATGCCGAAGTTGACACAAAACAAAGTGGTATCAAGCACGACCCTACCTTTCCAGTTTCTGTCCCCTCCTTCACCCCCCCATTCCAGTTTGTGTCCCCTCCCTCACCCCCCTTCCATTCCAGTTTGTGTGCCCCCACCATTCCAGTTTGTGTGCCCCCCCATTCCAGTTTGTCCCCTCCCTCACCCCCCCTCCATTCCAGTTTGTGTGCCCCCCCATTCCAGTTTATGTCCCCTCCCTCACCCCCCCCCATTCCAGTTTGTGTGTCCACCCTCACCCCCCCCCCATTCCAGTTTGTGTGTCCACCCTCACGCCCCCCCATTCCAGTTTGTGTGCGCCCCCCATTCCAGTTTGTCCCCTCCCTCACCCCCCCATTCCAGTTTGTGTGTCCACCCCCGCCCCATTCCAGTTTGTCCCCTCCCTCACCCCCCCCCCCCCATTCCAGTTTGTGTCCCCTCTCTCACCCTCCCACTCCAGCTCGTGCATGCTGTCAGGGAAGTTGCAGGACTCGCTGTCTGAGGGCGTCTCCAAGGCCTCCAGGTTAATGTCCAACTCTGGGTCTTCTTCGTCGGGTGAGAGAGCTGCCGCAGAGTAGCCGGTGTCCCCTGACTTTTCACTGTGGTCCAGTGAGTCAGTGTGGGACAGAGTAAGGCTGAGGGTCGGGGCCACCAGGCGCTTCTTCCTCATAGGGTTTCCTGACAGGGCCAGGCTAGTGGGCGGAGCTGGGAAGAGCAGAAAATTGTATTGTGGGTAATGGTACATTTGAAATTCAGCTATCCACTTCCTAGTTCTTGGAGGCTAGTCCGAGTTTTACCTAAAATACAGGGGTTTGTGTTTTACCTGGTCTTTTTCCATTATCTCCCGGAGTCTCTTGTTCATCAATAGGGCTATTCGCATCTTCAGGAAGAGGCCTACAGTGAGGAGTAAATAACTGAATAATACAAATCATAAAATACCTAAAGCTGACCTAAAACTTAATCTGCAAGCTGACAAGGCAAAAAAGCTGTTATTGGGCCTATAAGCAACACAATTAACAATAATTGTTCCTGTAAATCACCTTGTTAAAGAGTGTATGCTAAATTACTAAAATGACAAATGTTACCTGGCAATAACCAAAAAGACTTATTTCTAGGGACATTTTTGAAATGTTGAAAGTTTTCATGGTCAGAAGAACGGGTAATGAAGAATTAGGATGAAGGTCAAAGAGTTGGGTTAGCTTTTGTCCCTGACCTGGGGAACTCCTCATCTTGCCACTCCTCCCTCAGCTCCATATCCCGTATGTCGTGAGCTGCCTTTGCCCCGTCTGGACCCCTAGAAGAGACAACAAATCACAAAATTCGTGAAATGCTCTGCTATGCAATGCTGAAATAATCAAAATGTTCAACAGCCTGAACACCTACAAAGCTGAAATAATGCAATGGTCTGCTGGAACCTGCTGGAATGTTTCCACATTTGAAGATACTAAATGAAGACGGTCTCACCTGTAAAACGCTACTGAGCGTTACACGTGATTTACGAGGCCTAATCACTGCAATATGCTTACTGATCCATAAAGGCAAAACACACAAAGAGCAATGGGTTTTCTGCTGCATGTTCAAATATGTACAAATAAATTAGACACTGTGATTTATTTTGTTTCCTAGTCAGTTGTGCCCAGACAGCTACACTGGTCCTCTTTTTAGGGACACAAGAGCAAAAAACAGCTGAAACCCATCTTCAGCTGTTGGGACTGTGCCTGTCAGAGCAGCGGTCACACATAAAGACATGTAACCAAGCAAGCATTCTCATATATACAGACACAGAGACACAGAGAAAATAGTCCTTAAGCATCCCTCATTTCACTCAACTGCTCAAAAAAAATCAAGATGACATGCAAAGGTAAACTCCAGCAGTGCACCACACAATCACGTGCATCAAAAAATTATGTCAAGCTAGCCACTGGTCTTACTCGATGCTTGTCCTCTGACTATCATTGGTCCAGTGTCTGTGCTAGTAGACACCACGAGTAAAAAGACAACTCCTGTACGACTCTCTTAAACAGTGGTTCACCAAGTGGCCAACCCACTCAACGCCATCAGCTTCCTGCATAGTACATGACCCGTGCGTGCACATCTAAGAGTAATGATGTTCAAAGAACCACACACTGAAAAACATGCTGAGAATAAATGCTGCTTCATTCACGACCTCTCTGAAAAGAGGACAGATTTCTGCTTGGAAGCCTTCCACCTCGAAAAGTGCTAAATAAATTACAATGAACTTATTGACAATGACAAAAGATTATAAAATGTCCAACTATACACAATGCAGAAATAAATTGTATAAGTGTCGTGAAAAAACAACGCAACACAGTACTTTCCGGTATAGAACAGTCTAACACCTTTGTATTTACACAAAATGAAGAAAAAAAAACACACACACACAAAGAACTGAACAATACTACCTTTCGTTATTTTGTTTTGATAAAGGCACACTCACGCAGACATCATGAATAAAACATTAGTTTCAAGGGACGAAAATAAAATAATAAAACGTATCAGAAGATAAGGTTAGGCGTCGGCAATTGTAGACGCTTCGATGTACGCACAAGTGCACGGTTCTGACCTACCACCCACACGGTAAACAATTCTTCATCTTAGCCAATCAGAGAGAGCTTTGTACTGTACCTGCTGCTGACACGTTACACCTGAGCGAGTGAGAACATTTTGATCTAAAACAAATTGAATCTCGAAAACAAATCAAAATAAGCAGATCCGTATTAGTGAAGTATTAGAATTTGATTATTTCATTGGAAGACATTTTTCAAAGTTTTTCCTACAGAATAAGGAATATTTCTTCAATATGCACTATGGTCTTACCTCAATGAAAGGAAACACATCTGGGCAACCGTACCAGTTCCATTACCATCTCAAAAGTATTGTATATACATTGATTCACAATTGTACATACATATATGTATCTCATGAAGCTAGTTGAGAGAATGCAGAGTGTGTGGTGCTGTCATCAAGGCAAAGGGTGGCAAATAGGGTGGCTACTTTGAATAATCTACTAAATGAAATGTATTTTCTAACGCGTTTTTGCTGCTACGTGATTCCATATGTTATTTAATTGTTTGTGGAAAATATTATTATTTTATCATGTGGAAAATAGTCAAACTAAAGAAATACCCTAATAAAACTATAATAAATAGCCTATTAAATGAGTAGGTGTGTCCATACCTTTGACTGGTTCTGTAGGAACCATTTTAGGTTCCAATAATTGGTAAGTGTTCCAATAACCAATTATTGGGACACTTAAATCACAATTTGGGTCTTGATGAAAAAAATATATTAAAGATCAAAATCTTTACTCTACATTGCATAATTCGTTGAGAACAAAATGACGTAACAGCGTTCAATGGAAACCAAAATCACTAACTGATTGAGGGCTGGATTCAAACTCACACTGAAAATCTAGGTGAACAATTGAAATCACAGGCTATTTCAACTTGTGTGAATTTCATCATGGCAACTTATAATATGAATCAGTGTGTATGGCCCCCACGGGCCTGTATTTACTCCCGACAATGTCTGGGCATGCTCCTGATGAGATGGCAGATGGTGTCCTGGGGGATCTCCTCCCAGACCTGGATCAGAGCATCATTGAGCTCCTGGACAATCTGTGGCGCTACTTGGAGGCGTCGGATGCACCGATACATAACGTCCCAGAGGTTCTCGACTGGATTCAGGTCTGGGGAAGTTGAGGGCCAGTCAATGGCATCAATGCCTTCGTCATCCAGGAACTGCCTACACACTCTGGCCACATGAGGCCGGGCATTGCCCTGCACCAGGAGGAACCCAGGGCCCACTGCACCAGCTTAAGATCTGACGATGGGTCTGAGGATTTCATCCCGGTACCTAACAGTAATCAGGCTAATGTTGGTTAGCACGTGGAGGTCTGTGTGAACCTCCAAGGATATGCCTCCTCAGACCATCACTGACCCACCGCCAAACCGATCATGCTGGATGATGTTGCAAGCAGCACAACATTCACCACGGCGTCTCCAGACTCTTTCACGTCTGTCACATTCTCAGTGTGAACCTGCTCTCATCTCTGAGAACAGGGCAACAATGGCGGACCTGTCAATTCTGGTGTTCTCTGGTGAATGCCATTCGAGCTGCACGGTGCTGGGCTGTGAACACAGGCCCAATAGAGGACATTGGGCCCTCATGCCACCCTCATGGAGTCTATTTCTGACAGTTTGGTCAGAAACATGCACACCAGTAGCCCACTGGAGGTCAGCTCTGTCCAGCTCTCCTTGTGTAACGTCCCATCTCCTAGTACCTCCTCCACGCTCTTGAGACTGTACTGGGAGACAGCAAAACCAGCAAACCTTCTTGCGACGGAACGTATGGATGTGTCATCCTGGAGGAGCTGGCTGACCTGTGCAACCTGAATGGGCTGCAGGTCCCGCCTCATGCTCCCAGTAGTTACATGGACACTAGCAAAATGCAAAACTAGAGAAGAATCAGTCAGGAAGGATAAGGAGTGAGCAAGGTCTGTGTCCACCACCTGCAAAACCATTAAATTTTTGGGGGTTGTCTTGCTGTTCTCTCTCCAGTGCACATGTTGTCACTTTCATTTGATTCCCAATCACTTATGCTTCCAAACTGGACAGATTAATATCCCACCATTTTAATTGACTTGGTGTTATACTGTGATGATTATGTGTAACCTTATTTTTATAAGCAGTGTATTTAAATGAATAGATCCCTCTGGGTGGGTTAGTAATACATATTTTTTTATTTGTTTCTGTTCAATGTTCATTTCATAAAGGATCTTTGGGTCCTTGAAAAGTGCTATATAAATATATAGCATTATTTTTATTATTATTATTATTATAAAGATTCTCGACTGAGAGGATCTCGTGACAGTAAGGTTCAGCTGAGTTGGTTTGTGTGTTGTAGTTAGAGAACAAATTATCTTGTTCATCACTTCATATGTTCATCCCATTATTACATGTGATCATGAGTTCACGTGCCACAGAATACCTGAAAACCCTTTTAGGGTTCTAATCTAGAATAAGTATTGCCTACAGTCCTATACATTCCAGTGTTTCTGTGAACCATTTACAAACCATTGTTATACATTCATACAACATTCACTTCAAAGCTAACCTCACCGATAGCTTGGGTAAGTGATCAGTCCTTTCCTCCCCAATCCCTGACTTAGTTTGCACCCTGCGTACAATTCAACAACATTTTTAAAACCTTGGCCTACATCTATCAGCATGCCAATGACATGACAGAATAAAATGTTGACATTACTGTCTTTGCATTTGCCTTACTTCACCTTCTATGGCAGTTTGTCATATACATTGAATGAAGTACTGCAAAATAAGTAGCTATTCTGACGTTAGCTAAAGGGGTTGGGAAGAGAAGCAAACCATTGTATTTCTGCAGAGCTCCTGTTGAAGCATGACTAGGGTGAATAATCTACCTTCCATTGTCCTCTATGGTGAAACCTGAGCCTGGCTTATTGAGACAGCCCTTTGTTGCCTTGGCCTATAGGATAAGAATGGAAAGTAAGGATAACATCTCACTGCACTGAAAACCTCAAGTGGAAGCATAGTCTCCAAGTCAGGTCCTGACGAAGACAAACTGTTCCTGGAAGAATGCATTCAAGACTTTTGATTAGATGGGGCTTTGCAAAAGAAAATTATGTTCGGACAACAAACATGCTAACTTAATTACTGGCTAATGGATAGATGTTGTAGACTTCATTTAACCTTGATTAAATATATTTTTGGCCAACAATCTACACACAATACCCGGTAAAGACAAAGATGAAACCCCTTTTTTGAATTGTGCGCCATATTTCTGAAAATGAAAAACCTCATGTGTATATCTATTAGACCCTTTGCCATGAAACTCCAAAACTGAGCTCATATTCATCCTGTGTTCTTCTAGAGGATACTTCCTGATATGTCTCTAGACCTTGTTAGGAGTCTGTTTGTGGCAAATTCAATTGATTGGACATACTTAAAAGGCACACAGTTGTCTATATAAGGCCTCACATATCACAGGGCATGATAGAGCAAAAACCAATGACAAGACATGGCCGCAGAAGGACTATGAGAGCATGAGGTAAAAGATTCTCTGGTCTGATCTATTCGGCCAGAATTCCAAGCATCTGGCGAAAGCAAGGTACCGCTCATCCCCTGGCTTATTCAATCCCCACGGTGAGGCATGGTGGTGGAAGAATCAAGTTATAGGGACGCTTCTATGTGGCAGGGACTGGTCTGGAATGAGACAAGGATGAACAACAAAATACAGAGATCCTTAAAGACACTTTGACCTAGAGTGCACAGACTAGGGCAGAGATTGATTGCCAGGAAGACTCAAAGGTGTGATCTCTGCCAAAGGTACTTCCACAAAGTACTAAATAAAGGTCTGAATACCTATGAACATAGGATATTTCATTTTAAAATTTTCTATAAATTGTTTCTAAAAATGATTTTTCATTGTCATTGTGGAATATTATCAGTAGATTGTTGCCAAAAAAAGTGATCGATAAAAAGAAAAGGGCACTGCATAAGAAATGATATAGAAGGATTTCAGAGGTGACGCATTAGAGTCAACTTATGAAGACCTGTTGCTGTTTTTCTGTACGCTGCACTCTAACATAGTCTAAGATCAAAGTGTTCCACTCAAATTACATTAACTATAGGCCTAAACCAAAGACCATCATTGATTTAGATAATGCAAGGTCATTGGTTTCCAGATCAGCAGACAACACCAGCTCAACAGACAACAACACAGAGCAGGAGACCTTGTTCGTGACATCATTACATCACCTCTGACACGGTTCACAAAATCCAGTGGTGGAACACTCCCCTTAGTCAATGTAAATCTTTGTTATAACACAGACATGGCTAATGAATCAAGCTTTGTCAGCTTTACGAAGCAAATGAATCAGCACTCAGGAAGTCAGCAGAGCAGACTTCCAGGGTGGATGTGACCATTATCTTCCCTACTGGCCCAGTTACGTAAGAGTCAGAGTGGCTTGTGATTCCCTACCTCTCCTTGTCTGTTGTTTAGAGAATAACTCATATGACATGGTGTCTACTCATGGATTTACACAAACAGGTACATCAATCCAACTTCATTACTTCATTTAAAGTCATCATTCGATACATCTTTCCCTTTTGCAATTGACACAAGCTTGGTTCAGGAAACCTCTGACACATGCTGAACATGCCGGTTGTGAAATGCTGGGTTGCCACAGAACAAACAGTAGCAGCGTTAAAAATCACTTTAATCACATATAAGAACAGCTTACCCATTTAGCATGTACTGGTCCCCGTGGTCTGTGTAAGTCCCCATATTGTCCGTTCACCCTGAGAGAGATCCGATGACGGTCACAGCCCCGAACGGACACATCCAGGAAATACTGTTTCTTAAAAAACAGACAGCCTGCTGCACTGGCTCATCTGCCTTTCTCCTGAGGAAGTGTTGTTGGTGTGTCTGGGTGTGTGTGTGGGTGTGTGCGTGCGTAATGCATGTCTACAGTATGTCAGCAAACTAACCCTCACCTTGTTCCTACAGGTTTTTCAGCATTTCAGCAGTACCTGTTTGGGTAGCCTCTGTAGGCTAAGATTAGCTCACCTGGGTGGTTATAGAGATTAGGCTGTGGCAAGACTAAGAAACTGAGAACAGAAATGAAATCTGCACACGTTTTTACAAGCATTCTCATGGTATAGTAGTGTATGGGGCTTGTAAAATGCATTCATTTAATAGTAAGCCACTGTACATAAGGTAGGTTTTGAACAAGCATGGCACTGAAAATCAATGACTGGCCTGAGCAGAGGGAAACACGTTTAGCTGAAGCCTAGGTGGTAAAAACATACATTATAGGATGGATAGATTTCATGCAAAGCCAAACTGTATGTCCAAGTCATACATTAGATTTCTATTTGTAACGAGTGTTGCACTTCATCAAATCTTGAGTTCTCCCACTTAGGAATGAGTGAGCAGAGCTAAAGCGCTGTAGATAGTAGATACCACATTGGGAGGCCTTCTCCGTGATATCAACATACAAACACTACTACTAAACTACTAAAAGGGTGTCTTTCAAAATGTGGTTTCTATACCATTTAACCATTAACAAATACATCTAACTGGGACAATCTTCAATATTCTCATGCTTCACAAAATCACAACTGCAAATTGGTCACTCAGTGGTTCCCAACCATTTCCATTCCAAGACCAGCAAATCAGTCAATTCTATTAAATACATGCAATTTTATTATGAACAAAACATGAATACAGAAAACTTAAAAATGTTAAGTGTATATATTTTTTTAAATCACACGCACACAAAAACTGTTCAAAAGCAGGTTTAATTTTGAATATTTTAAACCTTTGGCTAATAGATTACTTCTGTATTTCAATTAACTGGTTTTAGACTGCATCAGGTCTGGAAGTACCCCAGCCATTAATAACACCAGGCTTCAAAATATATTATAATAAATCCCAAAATCCGAAACTAGTACCAAGTGCTGAACAGCACAAAATGAAATAACCTTCTTAGACTAAACACAATGACATTAAACACAAATGGACAGCATATACATTAGAATGATGCTCTCATTTGGAACAGGTTATGTTAGTTCTGAATCAGAAGAACAAATACTGATTTCTTAGAAATAAAACACTGTCAACACAAACACGTCAATATAATACTTATGAAGTATGAAGAATCAACACTAAATATCACACAGGCTTAAGCATCAATCACAGAAATTGATCTATGCAGATTTGTACAAGCCCACGCAGGGAAAGAGTGTATGTTTTTCTCATCCTTAATAATATCCCAAAATCCTCTGTTATGCATCTTTCCCAATCAGATGTCAGATTCCCACTCAAGGATGAAAGTACACATCGCTGATACTCTCAATGCATTTCCATTTTGACAGTGCGGTTTCAAGTGGACCGTGTTCTCTGGTGGATACAAAACAGGGTGCCTCACAGCTCCCAGCTGATCAGTGCTGTGCATACTTTAACACCCTGCACATTCACAAACAATCTGGATGGAATCCGATCTGAGTCCTGTTGAAGTCGCGGGCCATCCCACCGTTATACAGGTTAGTGAGCACAGCCGGTGGCCTTCTGACCTTGACGACAAGGGTGAGGACGAGAGAGTGACATCAGTGTCCCCCTGCGTTCGCCTCGTCGCTGGCCATCTTGCGGAACTTCTTAGTCAGAGCTTCAGCGCTGATCTTGGGCAGCCCGTTGTCCAGGGGACACCCCTCTACCAGGCTGTTCATAGGCGTGGGAGGGAGCTGAACGTCATCTTCTATCCCAGTGTCTTCAGCACATGCCAGTTGCACTGGTACCTCGTAGCTCTCTTCCAAGTCCCCACAAGGAACCAGCCTCTTCTCCCTGTCCATCAGGAAGTCCTTGATAATGGGAAGCACTTTCTTCCTGGAAGCCAACGTGTTGCCCTGGAGATAAGCCTTGATGTCGGAATAAGGGCTGCTCATTGGACTCAGGCTCAGACTGGGGCTCCTGGCTTGCTCCAAGGCCTGGCTGACCTGCAGGGCAAAAAAATAACATTGCCACAGGAAATAATTGTTTAATCGTGGAATAATTGTATTGAAAAACAACCAGTACTGCCATCTGATTGGGGTGATGTAGTTCTCACCTGCTCCCTGTAGAGGGTGTTGGAGCTGTATACTGCCAGCTGCCTGAATGGTTCCTTGATATCGTTGTAGCAGATAGTCATGGCCACCACAAGGCTGTAGCTGTGTTTGTTGCTGAACTCACAGAGCTCTTGCTGTAAGTTTTGTCTCTGTAGAAAAGCCTGAGAGACAATGTTTATAGTATGTTACTATTGTAGTATGTGAGTATCTATGTACGTAAATTCAGTGCTTCAGCTGAATTCCTTTTCAGTTCAGAATAGCAAATAAGACACACCCCTTGTCTTTTCAAGTGAAGGGTGTGAGTTGTGTCACCATTCATGTTTTGAGTATCGGTAAAAGGTGTGTGTGTGTGTGTGTGTGTCTCTCTCTGTCAGTAACATAGGGAAGGGCAAAAATGTTCAGTTGAGGTTTGTGTCAGTTGAGTTCTTGAGTAAGATTTTGTAAAGATCTACCAGGTGAAACATTACAATTTTGAAGGAATGTACTGCAGGGCAAGTGGGGTTTGTCCTTAGAAACAAAACATTGAACCGTTCCAACATCCACATGTAGTTGGTTTAACCTTTTCTGTATCAGACATTCAACAGCTAAGACACAGACCAACCTCCAGTGTCATATATATCACACTAACTGCCAGTTTCACATCTCCTCCAGATGCTACCTTCATGTCCTTCAATAGCATCTGTTCCGTAGTGAGACCTGGGAATGCGGGAATACCAGCAGAAATGTCAGCCTCCCTGTCCATGTTTATATTGCAGTGATGTCACAGGAGGATTACATTCCCATCTGAGGGTAGATCTTTGGTGCAAATCCTGGCTTTTTACCTGATACGTCAAACTTTGCGTTTTGCAAGGACAAGAAGAGGGCACCCCTCGGTGGCAAATCAGGGAAGCGCTTCTCCAAGAGGGCTGCATAATGGCTGTCTTTGGGGGTGACTTTCCCCGCCTCAGGGGCCATGTTGACACAGTCTAACACAATGGTTCCTGCAATCCCAAAGAACAAGTGGTCACTACACTCTGCAATGCTATGAAGGAAATGACATTCACCTGTCTTTACTACAAAGGACGAAGTCAGAAGAACAGTTCACCAAGAACAGACTTGCTAAACTACCCCAATTCTGTAAATCAACTATATTCTCAATAACCGTATAGGAGAAGGGCCATCTGTTGGTGGAGGACCTCCGGGGCTTTCTGGACAATACACTCTGTCACCAGGGTGGCGCAGGAGCCCACAGTCTCCACTGTAACGGCACAGGACGGAGAGGGCTTCCTCTCCAGGCGATGGTGGTCGATCACCTCCACCACTGACGCCTCTAAATCCCTGTCAGACCTACAACAGACAAACACACACCCACCCCCACATGGGGGCTCAGTGAGCATTAGCAGAGACACACATTGTGCAGAGCTAGTCGCATGTCAAAATGGGTACGTCCTGGACGACTGTCAAGCCTTAAGGCGTTATGGTGGACCCAGACCAGGGCAGCATGTTGCAGTCCACCAGGGTGAGGTCCAATTGGCCGGCACGGTGGAGAGCCCCTAGGTCAACCTCATCCCGGAACACTAGGTCATCCGGGGAGAGTCCGCTCTCTCTCAGCAAGAAGACATTGTCCGTGCGAAGGGAAAACTCTCGCCGGGGAATATTCATGACAGGCAGGGGTGTTTTACCCGGGACCATGGTCTAGGAGAAGACAGATGTGTTCTGACAAAACGACAGTGGCTCTGTTGAATTACTCTCAAGAAACTGTCAAGTCGGGACCCAAATACTGGGCGGGCTCTCTCTCACCACAGACAGGAAGTATGCATAGGCCACGGCCGACACCATGGAGTCCACGTCGCAGGCCTCGTTACCCAGGACCACACGGAACCCTGGGCTGACACCTGCATTTCTCTACAGAGGAGAGAGAGGAAACGACACTGGCAAGGCCATTCAACTCATCATATACAGTCTATTTAAATATATCACAGAGCAGTCCACGCACTGCTCTTCAGATGGATGTACACCAGCAATCGGTTGTGGGTCACGGAGTGTGTGCCATGCGTACAGGGTTGGGACTATGTGAGGCTGATGTAATGTCCAATAGGACAACGACGCTGGAGACGAGAAACTCTTGGTTCTGGAAAACCTTGTAGACTGTTTGAAGTCATCTTCTATGAGATAAATGGCAGATCTTAGTGCACCCCAAAGTAGTTCAGCTGAGGGCAAAATTAGAGTGGAAAAACAAGTACGATGTTTCATTTCCCTGGAGTTTGGCAGTACCTGACTGCCGGTTTTAACCCTGGAGTTTGGCAGTACATGACTGCCGGTTTCAACCTTGGAGTTTGGCAGTACCTGACTGCCGGATTTAACCCTGGAGTTTGGCAGTACCTGACTGCCGGTTTTAACCCTGGAGTTTGGCAGTACCTGACTGCCGGTTTTAACCCTGGAGTTTGGCAGTACCTGACTGCCGGTTTTAACCCTGGAGTTTGGCAGTACCTGACTGCCGGTTTTAACCCTACAGCTAAGAGAAAAGAGACAGCCCCTGTGGCTATGAAAACAGCCCCCTCATAAGACAATTAAAGGCCCTGTCTACATGTTGAGGTGATTATCAACATTCTGCTGGAAATGTGTGTGATGCCATGTGGTTGTGAAACCCAATTTGATCTCACTAATGTGAATAGTAAATTTCAGTCAAGTCAAAACACACTAAATATTTTTGCTAATTTAGTCATTTTGACATGCAATAAATAAATAAAAAATACACTTGCATAGTTGATATTTGATAGCTACTGCAGAATTCTCTGGCAATAGTGAGATCTAACTATTTGGCAATAGTTAAATAGGAAATCTACTTTAATGGTCTATTGCAACAACTAAATATAGCTGATACCTTATATAAATACAACTTAAAATCTTACAGCAACAGTAAGCACATCAGTTGTTCACTTTGCGAATGTGTTTACTAGTCACGTTACATTTGGCAGTTTATTAGCTTGGCTTGTCATCTACAACTTACAATAAGAACAGTGACAGCTGTCTCGGTATTTAATCATTTGCTAGTAGAACCATCAACTACTAGCTACTTTCAGTTACTGTAGCAACGTTATGGTCGGGCAGATATTGACACAACGCCAACGGTTTAAAGTAACTGTTCACCCATGTACATGAGGCCACAACAAAATGAACGATTGCCCAGACAAGTCTTTCGATTTCCTATTGTCGGAATGTCATCGGTAACTAGCAGACTGACTGAAGACTCTGAAAACTCCACTGGTTGGTTGTACTTGTGAAACAAGCATGCACATGAGATCTATTCAGAAGACGACTACTGTACTGTAGCTAGCTTGATAACCACGCATCGCTCAAAACAGTCGATGTTCCTACCTTCAACACATCGCGACAGCTTTTCAAAAAAATATCCATGTTTAGTTAAAACACTAGCTAACAAATGGTCAGTCTGGAAGCACAGTGAACTATTTATTGTACTTGCAAACATATAGCACAACCTCTGACTGCAATCTACAACGTAAGTACATTGCCGGAATTTCAGTGCAGTGGAGTTTGAAACAATATCAGCGTAATCAGCTTCTTATGAGCAACATTAAAGAAACACTTCCGGGTCACGAAAATTTTGAAATTTTTTAAATAAAAAAGATTAACATATTACTTCAAAACTGAGATAACTTTAGTTTATTAATTGTTTAAGAAAATGTACCTCTCAAAATATTGACAACAATTCATATATGATCATATTTAAGAGTAATTTCAATAAAAAGTGGGTTGTAAAACACGTTCCAAGGGCACAATTCATACAATGCCAATGACTGAATTTGGAATACATATTGCCTTACAGCTCATAAGCAATTGAATATTCCACAGAGAAAGCAATGTAGGAAATGTTCAGGAGAGTGTGTAGAGTAAGACCAACCTGTCTAATCATGGGGAATGGTGTGCTACATCTAGCAACACAATATTTCCCACACCCTCTTTTTCCACAATGTAACTTAATGGATATGAAATAAATATTGACTCATACAGAAAAACTGTTCTATACGCCGCAGTGAATGTATTGTAGGAAATGTTCAGAAAAGAGACTCTATAGATTGATTATATGCAAAAAAATATTGCAAGTGTATTTGCAATTGTTTCTGGCATTTTACTCCGCCCATCCCACTGACCACAATGTATCTCAATGGATATGAATACCTTTGTTTGTTTAGAATTTCTAAACAAATCTGGAAGCTGGGATTTCTCCTATATATTCATTATTGCAGAATGATCTGCCAAATAATGTGAGAGACGCAGACTCAGGCTTAACCGTTATGTCTACTAAAGACTCACCTCTTCAGTAAGGTCTATGATTAAGAGTAGTCTGGCCTATGGATGTGAATGTGAACAGCAAGTCACTGTGTCTACACACCATCCTTGCTGTCTTTGCCTGGCAGTCTACCATCCCCGCTGGATTGCCTCTCTGCAATGCCATTCAGGGGCGGAGTCACTGGCTAACTCATGCTTCCTCCATGCGTTCCCTAACACTCATGCAATGGGAGTGAAATCTGTGGGCTATACTTGGTCCTCTCTCAGGGTCGTTGTAATTTGTTGGTGTCCCTTTGGTCTGGTGTTTAGCAAACCCTGGACAGGACCTGGTTGGTCCTGTCCAGGGTTATCTTCAGATGGGCACAAAATGTCTCCAGATCCCCCGTGTCTCAGTCCCTAGTTTTACATTGCTTTAGTATTGTGCTAAGGAGACTAGAGTCAGACTGTCCTGGCTCAGTCCCAGTTGTTTATATGATGAGGGATAAGGGTACGTCTGAATTATATACTCAGGTATCTTTTTGGATCCAATGAATGCTCACTCATAATTTTTCGAATGCTCTGTTAAACGTTAGGAGGACATAAGGCCGTGGACCACACTTAAGGACTCCCTGGCCTGAAAACTTATAGCTGTCTCTGTACAAATTCCTCCTGCTGCCTGATTATTTCTCCTGTCACTTTTTGATAATTTTAAATATATCAAATAAATATTAGTCCAAAATATTATTTAAAACCAAACACTGATAAAACAATTTCCCAGACATTATTGACACGACTCCAATAACAAATAAATGCCAAGTATGCCTGTGTTGTAACCAAAGAGAACATTTGTGCCTCAACTATGTAACCCTTCTATACATACATTGTAGTATTGTGGAGTAGGATGTTTTCAATTTTATTCAGTCCAAACCTATTCAATATCAAAATGGTGTACACTTGGCCACTTTTGGTTTGGAGTGCCTCTACACGAAGTTCTAAAAAGGCCTAGATGCTCTAGGTCTAGGATATTACCTACAGGAGCAGGGCAGAGAAACATCTCCACCCAGTGGATTTATTTGTCAAGTGACCTCCCTTGTGCTTAAGCTCAACTACATTTCCTTTGAAAGTTAGTTTTTCCCTGCAAATCAGTGCCATTGCAATGGTATCCACCTTGTCACTGAACTACACTGATTTACATGTGATCTACTCTGAGATCAAGTTAATTCACAACAAGACCATGAACTCTTCAGTTCTCCAAGATCCTCAAATGGTTACCGTATATTGCTGAACAAAAAACTCCATGACTTCACTTCTTTTTTAATAGCATTAACATGGACCCTATAGAATATCACCACTTTCTTCACATGTGGATTGAGATTGCTAATGAAGAATCTATTGCCATTCTGTATCAGGAGACAGAAGTAAACACCTTTCCCCTAGCAAGTACTGCTCATACAAGTGATCTTAAACAAGGCTTACCCAACAGCCAGTATTACAGGCTCAGATGTGTGTGATATTTTACAGAGGACTTTCAGTAATAAAAGAAGGTACTTCTGCACATGTTTACTAAATATACAATACAAAATGTAACTGTTTAATCTTGCATTAACAGCAGCCATTTATTGTAGTTTAGATATGTCTGATATTGTTTACTAGCTAATGTAATGCAATCGTCAATATTATTGGTAAAGTTCGAGAGCTAGCAAATTTGCAGATGAATAGCTTGCCATCAATGCCACAATTGAACAATGTTGATGTAGCTTGCTATGGATAATTAAATGGTTTATTTCTGTGGAGAAAGTTAAGGTTTATCTACAATAATTCTAAATTAGACATCTCTGGAAATCTATATAACATCAACCGTGATGTGTGGTCATATGTGATTATCAGTTGTAATTTAAATTTAGTTAGTATATTAAATTGCTACTCTATAACCTCAGTAACCTATATTTAGTGTTTGTATATTATTTCAAGCAATATAAGCCATTAATTTTCAGGATGCATAGATTTATGCTTCTGCACTTGGCAGAATAATATAAACAATGTGTCCAAGTAAAATCCTGCGTCTTTTCCCTCAATTTGTAAGTTGTGTATGTAATACTTAGGGAACTCCCAACACTCAGAGATTTTGCACACTGGAAAGACTCATACCGAACTTGGAACACAAACATCAAAGTGTAGAACCTGCATGATATTTATTAGCAAGACATTACACTGTCCTTTTTCAGCAGCTTGATTTGTACAAGTGGACATAACCAACAACAGAATGATATGCCACCCTTCTGCCACCCCATGTAACGTTTTCTAGAAATGCCCCTTTGTGCAAGTAACAAGGACTGCATGCTTCAGGTCCTTCTACAACATTTCGATCAGATTAAGGTCAGGACTTAGACTTGGCCATTCCAAAACATAAACGTGTCATTAGCCAATTCATCAATAGGAGATATACTACGTAATTGGTCTAAAGCTACCACAACCTCATAATTTGGGAAATGGACACCTAAATATTGAGACCATGTGGTTTGGGAACAGGTTACACCTGGAATCCATAAATCATCTTCTTTCCCAGAAGAGAGGCGGTGAGAATGTTGTGTCTGGTGACGCATAGCAGGATAGAGAAATACCAGGGACACGTATCAGTGAAACGGGCTGGTAAACTATAGGGGCAGGGATACGGTTAGTGAATACGAGTTTTTCCAATGATGGGCATTCATCCAAACATTCAGTACCTGCAGGTCTAGGAATTCACGCCTTGAGCATGGTGTCCAGGTTGATTAGCAGTGATACACTAGCGCCCCCCACAGCATTTAACTCATATATACAGGAACACAATGAGGACTTAATCTGACCTAAACTATTTGAGGCACCAAAGCTGCGGAGACACCCTATGATATCAGTCATGTTAAATGCAGGAAGTTGTGTGGCTTAAGATTTACAGCCACCAGGAACACAACATGTCTTAATGGGTGGTATAGTCAGGTTGTCTTGTGGTTATTGTCGTAAGGGAGATGGAACGGGCATTCAAAAGGGAGCGTGTATCACAAGCTTTTGAGTCAATTGTCCAATTCTATGGCAAATAAGGGTGCTGCAGCACCCAGACACAGCTTCAGCACCCCCGATGAGATTACATCCCGACACAGCTTCAGCAGCCCCTGACGAGATTATGTCCTGACACAGCTTCTGCATCCCTTGACGAGATTATATCCCGACACAGCTTCAGCAGCCCCTGATGAAATTACGTCCAGACACAGCTTCAGCACCCCCTGAGGAGATTATATCCAGACACAGCTTCAGCCCCCCGAGATTACATCCAGACACAGTTTCAGCCCCCCGAGATTACATCCAGACACAGCTTCAGCCCCCCAAGATTACGTCCAGACACAGCTTCAGCCCCCCCTGAGATTACGTCCAGACACAGCTTCAGCCCCCCCTGAGATTACGTCCAGCAAACGCCAGTAATTTCAGGGGACGGGCACACATTACTTGTGCATTTGATTTTCCTTCAAAACTTCATCAGCACCCCCTTGCTCAAAACATCTTCTCGTGGCCATACACAATTTGTATGACTGCCAAAGGTGAAAAGAACCACATTTTGACAATATAAACAGTGTCCGCTGGTACACATCTTATATCTGAACTGATAATAATATAGTGCTTTGGTTCTACATAAACAGAATTAAAAAGATGAAATAAAACAAATGATATACATATGCAGCTTTATTTGAACACTTGGTAAATGCCAACAAAAAGATGAAAGATAAAACATTTCTTTATAACTTTAAAATAATCTTTCCCCAATGCTAAAACAATAAATCAAATCCATTAATAAAACATTAGCATTATTTGAACTTGAAATCCTCCTTTGTTTTTCTTTTGCCCAAAACAATCCTCCTGATTTCAAAGAGAGATGGAGAAAAGTATGCTTTGATAATGCTTTCTTTGCCCACAGTGATAATGTTTTTTGCCCTCAGTGATAATGCACTTTGTATTGCTGTCCTTCAACAGCTGCCCTGACACCATGGCCTCCTCGATCTACAGCCTCAATGTTCTCCCATTTGATACATCCCTGATTGCTCCAACTTATATCTTCTCCACATAATTTCCAGGAAACATGCCTTCCCTCCCACGAAGACGACCATACCACCAACCTGAATTATCTAGAGAGAGAACAGTTGGAAAAAACAGTCAGTCAATCTAGTCATTAAAAAAATGTATACAGCCCATTTCTCTCCACAGACAGATTTAAAACTGACAATGTAATGAAGGTATGCCTTAAAGGGGCAGTGTAGAATCGGGCCAGACTGAATTTAAACAATGACAACTAGTCTCTTCCTCCCCTTCCCTTACTGAACCCAATCGGTATAGTAAACATGAGCATGTGTCTAAAACGAGTGTGAGGAAACTACAAGTCAATGCAAACTGAAAGTCGGACCGGTGAGAACATTTAATTGGGAATATCTCAAGAACAAATTTTGTTCCAAAAAATATTTCAAACATTCTTGTAAGTAGTAATTTATGTAAGGACAATAAAATTCGTACAAATGACCCTTGTATATCAAACCAGTAGCAGTAACTCAGTGTAGGGTTTAATATGATTTCAAACTACTGTATGTAATATACTCAGACTTGTTTATGTACCCTAAAATGGGGGGCTATGACATTCAGTAACAAAAAAGCTCAGCGTGTCACCTTCCAAACATGTTGGGTCCACTGTATACACCCTCCAAACACAATGGGTCCACTGTATACACCCTCCAAACACAATGGGTCCACTGTATACACCCTCCAAACATGTTGGGTCCACTGTATACACCCTCCAAACACGTTGGGTCCACTGTATACACCCTCCAAACACGTTGGGTCCACTGTATACACCCTCCAAACACGTTGGGTCCACTGTATACACCCTCCAAACACGTTGGGTCCACCGTATACACCTTCCAAACATGTTGGGTCCACTGTATACGCCCTCCAAACACGTTGGGTCCACTGTATACACTGTCCAAAGTAAGCACTATAAGTGCTAAGTACCTTCAGTGAGGATTTCAATGACATCATCAGCATTGAAGCTCAGCTCATCTGTGTCCTGGGCATCGTAAGCATACAGCGCTCGGCATTGTGGGGAGCGAGGCTTGGGCTTGGGGACTGGCTTGGCACGACCTGCGCCTGGGGTAGGCTTGACCTCCTTTGACCGTCTACGATGAAGACTAAAGGACAGGAGAAATTATAAATGCAAATAAACCATATGTAAAATATACCTTAGAAATAGTTGAATACGATATTTTTAAAATAAAATACATTGAGACAGCTGTAAAAATATATATATATATATATATATATATATATTTTATATATATATATATATATATATATATATATAAATATATAAACAACGAACACCTTTGTGGTTTAATATTAAGGTTTCAGCCATTTCATTGTACACTTTTTTACACTGTCAATTTGGCAGTTATAAAGTACAAACCCAATTCCAAAAAAGTTGGGACACTGTACAAATTGTGAGTAAAAAAGGAATGGAATAATTTACAAATCTCAAACTTATATTTAATTCACAATAGAATACAGATAACATATCAAATGTTGAAAGTGAGACATCTTGTAATGTCATGCCAAATATTGGCTCATTTTGGATTTCATGAGAGCTACACATTCCAAAAAAGTTGGGACAGGTAGCAATAAGAGGCCGGAAAAGTTAAATGTACAGATAAGGAACAGCTTATTATGTCAATTGGCAGTGTCTCTCAGAAGTCAAGATGGGCAGAGGATCACCAATTCCCCCAATGCTGCGGTGAAAAATAGTGGAGCAATATCAGAAAGGAGTTTCTCAGAGAAAAATTGCAAAGAGTTTGAAGTTATCATGATCTACAGTGCATAACATCATCCAAAGATTCAGAGAATCTGGAACAATCTCTGTGCGTAAGGGTCAAGGACGGAAAACCATACTGGATGCCCGTGATCTTCGGGCCCTCAGACGGCACTGCATCACATACAAGAATGATACTGTAATGGAAATCACAACATGGGCTCAGGAATACTTCCAGAAAACATTGTCGTGAACACAATCCACCGTGCCATTCGCCGTTGCCGGCTAAAACTCTATAGGTCAAAAAATAAGCTGTATCTAAACAGGATCCAGAAGCGCAGGCGTTTTCTCTGGGCCAAGGATCATTTAAAATGGACTGTGGCAAAGTGGAAAAGTGTTCTGTGGTCAGACAAATCAAAATTTGAAGTTCATTTTGGAAAACTGGGACGCCATGTCATCCGGACTAAAGAGGACAAGGACAACCCAAGTTGCTATCAGCGCTCATTTCAGAAGCCTGTATCTCTGATGGTATGGGGTTGCATGAGTGCGTGTAGCATGGGCAGCCTACACATCTGGAAAGGCACCATCAATGCTGACAGTTATATCCAAGTTCTAGAACAACATATGCCCCCCATTAGGCTACTTGTTCACTTGAACTACAAGGTTTATCCACTTCATATTTAATTTCAGTTACTAAAGTCTGAATTAACTAAACGTATTACAGATAATCATAGATTACCAGTTAAATACTAATATTAGTGAAAGTTCCAGAAACGCTGATAAACCACAACCTAGCAAGGCTTCCTGTCCCTGGGAACTCACCCAGCCACTCCCTGGTCAGGCACGTTCATGAAGGTGGTGTCTGCCTGGCCCTGGTTGTTGGAACGGTTGATGGTCTGCCGGGACCCCTGTTGCCTGGGCAAGGTGGGCTGATCCATACTGGACTGCCGACTGAGCACGGAGTTCCTGGACGCCCTGGATGAGGGCGGTCCACCTCGCTGACCACCGCCTCGACCACCGCCCCCACCCCGACCTCCACCTCGGTCACCGCCCCTGGGGGCCCCTGACCCACATTGACATGAACGGGGTTAAATCAGGTAAAAAGTCAAATGTTATTGGAGAGGCTCAGACAGTAGCCTCACCTTGCTGACCTGAACCTGTCGTCAAGTTGCCCATGTAGCGACTTTTCCTGTTGTCCTTGCGGGTTGGTCCTGGAAACACATGAGGAAATGAGCTGTGATTTGTCAGAAATTTCTATTTGCACAAAGATTATTCCTGCTAATAGAAGTCTCCATTCAAAGTGCTTAGACTCACTGGAGTTCTTTGGAAGGCCCGATCCAATGGAGACTGTGAGGACCTTGCTGCTGGGTTTCAGAACCACCTCATCTCCTTGGCCCAGTTGGAACTGGATCTGCCTGGAGCCAGCTGCTGAGAATGGTCCCCAGCCTCCCTTTTTTACCTTAAACTCCAGTCTGAAACAGGAAAGGAGTGAAGAAAGTTTTTCCCCCCCCCCAGTTAAAATGTTGTAATATAACATTAAAAGCCTGTCAATGGTGCGTTTCAGTTTTCCAGTGTGAGGCTGAGCCTACAAATAGTTCGGACTGTGACTGACAGGTTGTTGAACTTGAGCGGTAGCTTCCTATTGGTCTTCTCATCGTAGCGTTTGTACAGCAAACTGAGAAACTCGGTCTTGAAGATGCACTGAAGGACACTGTCGTAATGCTCCTCGTGGATGATGAAGAAGTCGTCTTGCAGGGTGCTGAAAAAAACTAAATGTCAACCCACTGAGGAGAAATAGCATTTCATATTTTTTGTATTAAATTCCCCATTACTGCAACATCTCTAGTAATAAATATATATCCCGTTGTATTGTACCTTAGCGAAACAGACTGAACCTTTTCCACTTCAATCTGTCGCTTCAAAACCTCTCGGATCTGCCCCTTTTCTGGTCCCTGCTTCACTTTCTCCCGGCCAATCATATAAAGGAACTTAGGGGTCAGGATGAGGTCACGCTTTACAGTCTGGAAGATGGAGAGAGGAATACCACACGTGCACACTGACAAGAAGCCAACAGTTCTATGGGGTTCAACAAGCAGTATTCCAGTGGTAACATCACATATGCCAGCCAACATGGGTTTGAATCTGCCCCACTGTCCTTTTACCCGCCCTCCTCTATCTTGCTGTCTTCCCAGGACTACTAATTCTTCAGTTAAGCAGAAAGGGAGTAGGACTGCCCAACTCTGTAAAAACTACCATTTCATTTCTTTCTGCAGACATGGATTGGCCAGGGATGCTAGAAGCAGTATCTATCAGACCATGGCAGGAGTAGAAATGCAGGGTCTTCTACAGTATAATGGAATAACACTGGTGACAGCGTCTACTGTACATTATTTTGGTACTGAGGTCATACTGGACTCTTACCCTAAACCTGCGGTCATATTTCACAACCACATCTGCAAAGTCGATCCTCTCCCGGCGGCCCACAAACTGCCGGACCTCGGGGTGGTTGTCAGTGCCGATGTAGTCGCCCACAAAGTTCCGGTTCAGGCTGTTCCTCCTCCGCTCCTTCTTATTCAGCAGGATGTCTGAGGCTACAGGACGCACAACAGTCGGACGCAGCACAGAGCTTGTGTAGACCAGAGCCTCCCACAGAGAAGTGCCCGATAAACTCACCTTCCTCCCTCATCTTGACGTACTTGCGGACAGCAACGTGTTTGCGCCAGGCCTTCTGGATGACCCGAGCATAGCCATTATACTTCCTCTCCCTCATCTCCTCCAACAAGAACAACTACAGGGACATTCAACATGGGTTGATGGGTGATTACCTTCATAGCAGAGACTAACCAAACCAATTCAGGGTCAGTCAACGATACTCCACATAAGCATTGAAATGTGTACCGATTCTGGGGCCTTGATGAAGATCTTGGTTTTGCCCAACTGGTACTGGTCTTGGTCCATGTTGACGGAGCGGAGAAGGTGGAGAATCCCCTTCCTCTCCTCCCCTGTCCATTTGGGCCACGTCTCTCTGGTCAAGATGGCATACCTGCACCATACCACACCACACGTTGACACAAAAGAAATACATTTGTCCTGACATATGAAACACGTGAAGCTAAAATGGAAATAAGTCACTTGACCCCACGCCATCTCCCCTTAGTCAATCAGCAACAGAGGCTCACCTCTGCAGGAACTTGGAGAAGGCTCGGCGGAAGGCGTAACCAGCGCGTCGCACACGGATGTTCTCGCGCAGGCCCAGGTACTCCACTTGATGTTTGGCCCGAGAGTCTTCCCAGTCCCGAGGCTTCTTGGTCTCGTTGGGCTTGATACAGCGGATGTAGTGGGGTGTGCACTTCATAAGGGTCTGGACCAGGTTGTTGGCTTGTTTCTGAAGGACACAGACGCTCAGTAACACAGCTCTGTAGCAAAGACCCGGCATTAACAGCAATGGACCGAATGTTGGGACAGAAAAAGAACAATCTACAAAAACACACGAGGTGACCAGAGGATATATGGAATGAGGTGGGAAGAGTCACTCGTCTGAAATCTGACTCCCATCGTAGAAAACAACCAGCCATTTCAGGTCTTTACCTTGATCTTGCTACTGGCGGTGGTGGGACGACCCTTTTTCTCTGCCTCCAGGTTTTCTGGGAAAAGGTTTTTTATAAAGGCACTGCCCAAAAAGAGAGAGATACTAGTCAGCATCAATCTATTGAATGATCATAGTCTGCCCGTTATAACGCATCCGGTACACTAACAATTCACTGCTCTGCATCAGCTCGATGATGTCGGTAAAGAGCACATCTCTGTTCCTCTCACAGAAGCCACTGACATCATAGGACACCTAGGAGAGAGATGACAGGTTACTAGTCTCCAGATCAATTTGCCCGATGCCTTTAGTGTATGTATTTTCATGTTCTTCAAAGCCCCACCAGGCAGCAATCAAATTATAGCAGATGACCAAACCAAACTTTTTTGGGGTTGCGTAAATGTTGGTCATTGTTGGATTTAAAGGCCTGTGGAGTCAGTAATGCATGGTGTCCTTGCCTTGCCAGCGTAGTGGTGCACTATGAAGCCTTTATTCCAGTTGTTGAAGTGTTCGTGAGAGCCGATTCCAGCTTGTAGCTTCTGGATAAGGGTCTGGTCGGCCCCCTCCCCCTTGGCATGCATGGTGGCACACACATCGTCTAGGATACTCATGATGCCTGGAGGATTCTGGGTAATAAGCATATAACAGGGTACATTAAAGTGATGCTACTGCAAGTTTAAACACACAAGGTCTAAGGGCTGTGTGTTAAACTAAAGGGATATTGTACCTGAATTACATATCAAACGGCAGCCCAACTTTAGCACCTCAGCAATGGGTAAATTGGGCAAACTCACCAGTTTAGACTCAATGAGGTCACAGACAATTTTGTTGTTGAAATAATCAATTGGTGTCCATTTAATCCCTTCCTGTATATACTCCTCCTAAAAGAAACAACGTCAGTGTCTGGGAACACCAAGGCTAGAATCATGTAGACATATCACAAGATGAAAGACTGAAAAAACTAATAACGAGTGACCACAATTACCTGTTCAGCTTTTAATGTCAGCTCAATGAAAATTTGCTGCAGTTTCTCATTCACAAAGTTGATGCAAAACTGCTCAAAGCCATTTTTCTGTTTGAATTGAATACAGAGGATGAAAAGTCATGATTGTTTGGTATGAAAGCAGTAACAATTAAACAGCAGGTACCTGGATGTGGTCATTTGTGAATTTGAAGAGTAACTGGGTCTAGCCCATAAGAATGGGACCCCTCCTACATAAGGCAGCTCAGAAATACCCACCTGAAAGATTTCAAAGCCATAGATGTCCAACACCCCAATGTTGAATTCCTCACGATCTTTCTGTATGGCTTTATTGATAGACTGGAGGGCAGAAAGGCAGAATCAAAGACAAAACAAATTGGAAGGGAAGAAAGAAAGAAAAACCTATCTGCATGTTTAATATATAGCATTCATGACACTGTACGACAATAAAATGAACTGACACAAATGCAGCATTAGTGCAGTAGAGTCCCTGTGAGGCAGTTGGACGTAAAATGTGAATTCACTCCCTCCTCCCTATTCCTGTCTCTAAACATGCTCCATCATGTGTAGCTCCCACGCCGGTAGTAAAAAGACAAACAACTGAACAAATATCCAAACAGCAAGCCCAATACACATTGCGATAACAGAGCATGACTAAAGTGGGAGCATGTTTGGCCATGCTTTGCTGTCAGTTATCTCTAGTAGTTAACTGGTCACAATATAAGCTGAAGGAATAAGAAGCAGAAAGGAAACGACAAGGTCGTCTAATAGAAACATACGTCCACAAGATAGTCAAACAGACGGGAGTACAGGGCTTTGGAAAGGGCGTCCCGTGTGAAGGCGGCCTGCTCGGTGTTCAGGGTGACAGCAATGCTCTCGTTCTTGCCACCCCATTTACTGTCCATGATCCGGCTGGTCAGTTTGCTCTTCAGGCCCTCCTGAGCGATTCCTAATAGGTAGGCCGGGAATGCCAGGACTGCGGAGGCATGGAGAAGGGAACGTGAGGTGGGAGAGAGGCAGGGTACAGGACCGGGGTCGATTTGGGGGTGTGCTGGTAACTCACAGTCCTCACTCTCCACCACGGCGTAGTTGCCCTCCTCTCTGAAGGCAATGTTTCCCAGGTGCAGGATGCCTGCTACGATCTGCAGCACCATGTTCTGCTCATCTAGAGTCAGGCCCACCACTGACATGGCTTCCTGAAACACACACACACACACACAGGATGAAGACCAAGTGCCCCACTATGCATGGCTAGATAGACAGATATGGATACATGCAGATGGGTGACTTATTAAAAGGAGACATCCTGAATAATTGAGTGGAGGAACATAACGAATGCAGATGCTTCCATACAGATGTACTGCATATCGTGCTCTGGGGCATGTATAAAAAAGCTGAGCAGGCCAAGGATCAAGATGGTTGGAGGAAAGGATCTGAGTGACTTTGAAAGAGGCTTCATTATTGGGTCATGGACTGTTATATTATGGGATAAGCCCTTCAGAGTCACCAGATCTCAACCCAACTGAAAACCTATGAGAGGTTAGGGGCCGACGTATTACATAGCGATCTCCATCACCAGCATCAATACATCAAATGATGGAATATCTGTTGGAAGAATGGTCCCCCCCCCTTTAGTAGTGTTCCAGAGACTTGGATCCATGTCAAGGTGCACTGAAGCTGTTCTGTTGGCTTATGGCAGCCCAACACTGTTCTGAAACACTTGCTGCTATGTTGGTTTTTCTTTTTGTAATTTGTCTGTGCATGCCTGCCTATATACAGTACCAATTAAAGGTTTGGACAAGCCTACTTATTCAAGGGAATTTCTTTATTTTTACCATTGTAGAAAGTAGTGAATACATCAAAACTATGACATAACACGTATGGAATCATGTAGTAACCACAGAAGTGTTAAACAGATCAAAATACATTTCATATTGTAGATTCTTCTAAATAGCCACCCTTTGCCTTGATGACAGCTTTGCACACTCTTTGCATTCTCAACCAGCTGCATGAGGTAGTCACCTGGAATGCCAAGAGTGTGCAAAGCTGTCATCAAGGCAAAGGGTGGCTATTTAGAAGAATCTACAATACGAAATGTATTTTGATCTGTTGAACACTTTTTTTGGTTGCTACATATTGTGTATGTGTTTTTTCATAGTTTTGATGTACTCACTATTATTCTACAATGCGGAAAATAGGAAAACAAAAGAAATAACCTTGAATTAGTAGGGGTTTCCAAATGTTTGACTGTGTGAATAGAGAAATAGAGTGTGAGAAAAAGTGTGTGTGTGTATATATATGTGTGGTATGAGTGAGTGAGAGTGAGAGAGAGAGAACAAGCAAGATATTTTACCATGGTGTCAGAGAATTCTTTCTTATCGTTGACGTCTTCCACAGTGTAGGTGCCAGACTGGTTCAGGTAGAGGTAATAGTCGGGTGTGGTGACACCAAGATTCTCCCTCTGCTCTTTTGTGGAGCCTTCAAGGAGCTAAGGGTCAAAGGGCATTGGTTGTTAGAGGGTTAAATAAGTGATGGAGTTCATAGTTATTCAGTCTCACCTGGTAGTAAATGTGGAAGTTCCTCTCTCCCTGGTTCTGTGATACAACTCTCGACTTCTCTAACAAAAAGTTGGAGATCTTCCCTCCATCAGGCTCTCCTCCACGGCTGAACTGGATTTCAAAGTACTTACCCTGTAGGGCCAAAGAACACGTTTTTAATGGGAAAGTTAGGATTTGGGGAAGTATGCCATTTATCTACATCCTCAGAGTTGGATAACCCTGTGCATGCCATTTTATTGGTCACTATGTACATTTTTTTTAATTAAAGGAAAAGAGTGGAAGGAAAGAGTTATCTAGCTTTTGTAAAACTGCTAACTAGCATTAGTGGCATGAGGACTACAGGGTCAGTTCCTGTCAAGGTCCAGGCATGTGTTTATCCTGGTGTAAGACCTGGAACCTGAGACAGCGATCCCACATTAGGTAGTGACGGCATGTGAACTACTGTGCCTCAAAAGGAATTGCCTCCTTCTTAATTCGTTTTTTACTGGGGAGTATTTCTGACACTGTAATCAGATTTTCAAAACAAACCTAATATCAGCTAAAGGGAACCTGAGTGAATTATTTAATTGACATGCTACCCTGAATTCCCCAGTATGAAAATGAATTGCCACCTCACACTCAGTGACGGTTTGCGCTACCTTTGGCTGTAACGACCGTAACAAAAAGCTTTGTGTAGTTTTTGATCAGACTCTCAAATTGTCATTGAAGGGTTATTTTTTTCACACACTCATCCACACACATTTTCTCTGACAGAATATTAGTGTTGTCCTGGTCCTGACACAGCAACACAGGGATCAGATATAACGGGACCCGTGTTGTTAAAAATGTAAACCACGGTTTGTCAAAACGCACCTGGAAGCACAAGTCAGAGCACATCAAGATTCCTGAAAGAATGTTATAAAATGAGGTATAGATGAGTCAAGGACTTTTTTAGACAATATAGGTGCAGTTATCTCTGGGAATAACCAAACACCGCATTCCACAGTATTTACCCATTATCAACGGTCAAGCATGATGGGGGTAGGGTGATGTTTTGTGAATACTTTGATGCCTCAGGCCCTAGGAAACTTGCAATCATTAAAGAAAGTCTGAATATAATCAAGCAGCAGAAACACAAATGGCCATGCAGCAAGAAAATAAACCAAAACAAAAACAGGTCGACTTCAGAGCACTTTAAAGCAAAAAAAATAAATAAAAAGAAACATTTTGGCAATAGCCTAGTCAATGTCAAAGCCTAACTCTAATTGATTTGTTGTGGCAGGACCTATAACGAGCAATTCATGCTCAATAACCCACAAACGTTGCTAAGGTAAAGCAGCTCTGCATGGAAGAATAGGCCAAAATGTAACCATAGCATCGTGAGTGACGACTCAACAACTAAGGGAAGGGTTGGACTGCAGTCCACTTACTGGACCAACAATAACATTATCGCAGAGGGGTGTTGTACAGGTGCTGCATAAAACTTGGTTAAATGAATTCATTTGGAAACAAGCGATTTATTCACTCCGGTTTCCTCCAATATTATGCTGACACGGATGAAGATCTGAAAACACGAAATGACAAAAATACCCAACTGCACGACCTATTAGAGAAAATCTGAAAGGGAAGAATACTTATCACAGCACTGCACATGTAAGCGGTGAACTGCTTGTTCGACTCACAAAGCGACTGGAGTTGTTGTTGCGCACAGTCTTGGCATTCCCAAATGCTTCTAACAGTGGATTGGACTGGAGGATGATTTCTTTAACGTGCTGAGAAGAAAGAAAATGAAGAACAACACACTGATGCCAAAACGTGTCGGGAAAAATAAGAACTTATATAACGAAGAGACACGGGGGAGAGACAGAAAAATGATTGCCTCATACCTGGACTTTGGCACCACCTCCGGACACTTTGGAGATGTAACTCATTATGTACTTGGCTGCCACAGTCTTCCCTGCTCCACTCTCCCCACTGCAGACAACAGAAACCGTGTGAAACAGGCCAACACTCAAACACATTGTCGCCACAAAATCCCCCCCCCGACCCGACACTGACAGAATGCCTGCGAGAAGGATGATTGGACAGACCTGATGATGACACACTGGTTCTCACAGTCGATCATCATGTTGCGGTACATGTTGTCAGCCAGGGCATAGATATGAGGGGGATTCTCATACTGAGCCTGGCACAGAAGGAGCAAGCATTATTCCACTTGATTTCTATAACATCCTATCAAGCATCTGGCACCTAAGATGCATGTCATAGCAGGAAAAAGTTTCACGTTTTTATAGGAGCATAATAATTGTGACACATTTCTAATAATAATAATAATAATAATAATAAATTACATTACATTTTTATAGTGCTTTTCAAAGACCCAAAGACGCTTTACAATACATACATAAACAACTACAGATAGAGAAATGGTAGCTAACAAAACAAAACAAAAAAGGGGGCGGGGTCAAACAACATAGGGCTGGGGCTAGGGATAGGCTTGCGTGAACAGATGAGACTTGAGGTGGTGGATGAAGATGGCAACAGATTTTGAGTCACAAATTAATTGTGGAAGTACATTCCAAAGTCTTGGAGCAGCCCGTGAAAAAGCCCTGTCTCCAAAGCTCCGCAGCTTGGACCGAGGGATGACAAGCAGGCCAGCAGTGGCAGAGCGGAGTGACCTGGAGGAATGGTACTGGGGAATAAGGTCCGAGAGATAGGGTGGCGCAAGCTGGTGGAGGGCTTTATACGTGAGAAGAAGAATTTTGAAGTCAATGTGTTTAGAGATTGCGGGCCAGCTGAGTTCTGGTATGATGGGGGTGATGTGCCACCAGGATTTGGAGTGTGTGAGAAGTCTTGCAGCCGAGTTTTGAAGTAGTTTATGGAGAGATGAAGAGTTAATGCCAGAAAGGAGAGAATTGCAATAGTCAAGACAGGCATAAATTAATTCATGTATTAGGGTTTCAGCAGCAGTTCTAATAAATCAAGTGTCTACTGGTTTATTAGACCAGGGCCCATTACAACAGAAAGACATGGTGGTTATCCATTAACACGCAGCTACCAAAGGGAGGTAAACAATGACCGACTAACTGGGAACGAAAAGGAAATCGGAGTGATAGTAGGAGTGGCCAACTTTGCCTGACCTTTTGATAAGCGCTACTGAACAATCTGCGATTCCTACATTCTCTCAATCCAGGGGGAAAAAAACTGTGAAAAGAAATCCTCAATCTGCTAGGTGCGGACGGACGGTCTGACGGGATTAGCGTGTGTTTAGAGTAATACTCACTGCTCCCTGGTAGAGCTCCACCTCTTTGTCTGTGAAGTAGGGAAGCTGTTTGAAGGGGTTGACGGAGATCAGTACTGATCCAATGTAGGTCTGAGGAATACACGTTAAGGAAAGCTGGACAACACATTAATAATACACCAGGGGCCGATCCAGTGCTGATCTGGCAGGCGTATCTGAGATTAGCGCTGTTGGCTACACTGTTACAGCCGGTGCCCTATAAATGTGACTGTTGAGAAACAAAAATCCTGCCGTGTTGTTCTGTGTTGTACACCGTTTTAAAGCATGTCATTATGGCTAATCTCGTAACAACAGGCTAACGTAAGCCTAATGATCACAGGTTTGTGTGTGTGTGTGTGTGTGTGTGTTGAAGGATACAAAAATGTAGTCATCCATGTATCTTTTCTTAAGGTTGTCAGTGATGGCGTCCTCGTTGATCTTGGAGAGGAGGACCATGTCATCCACCCCACTGATCTTAACATTCTGGGTCTGCCAGTGGTAGCGCTCCTTGCTCCCCTAATACAGAAAAAAAGAGAAACAAAAATATTATTGCCTGTGCAGTTCTAACATATTCAGCTTTGTGAAGCCCTAGTATGCCACATTTGTAACCATCCAAGCCACCTTACTTCCTTTGCAACTCATCTGTTAATAAACACTTCCATTTTCTCATTAAGTCACAACACAGACTGAATGTGATGCAGAAACATCAGTAATGTGATAGCAGCAGGGAAAACAAAATAACATTAATTTTGGTATTAGAGTTTGATAGAAAAAAAGCCTAAGACAATTCACTGCAACACCCAACCATAAACATTTGTCCACCACAAAAGGTGCAACACATATTACACAATCAGTGACCTCCATTTCAAAAGAGGATGACTTGGTGTGGTGCATCTGAAGACAAAATGTCTCAATGGTTTACAATAATGTACACACTGATTATTGCCATATTAGCCACTAGCAATATAACTACAATGCATGGCTCTCATAATATAACTGTGTTCCTACCAGGTTAAAACCTTGAAGATGGCAGCTATACATTATGATTATTATCATTGTATTGATTACTACCTATGACCCTAGTTAAATTAGTGATGTAAAGTAATCATCAAACATATCCTCACATAATAATGGGTAGTAAATTAACTAAAGAATGTCTAACGAAGGAGGAAGTATGCAAGATGTGTTGTTTCCTGACACTTGCTTGCCCATGAAGGGTCATATGGGCAAGATTAACTAATGCCATGAGGGAAGTACCTTGTGAATTATTAGTCACAGTTCACTTTTACTGTTTTAAGAGTATTGCAGCAGTCTATTTCACATAGAATAATTCTGTGCCATTTTTAAGAACGAAGTACCAAAGTCATAGGATGAACACCAGTGGTTCGCTAGTCCTGTAAATTTGTCTTCTTCACAAACCTATTGCATAAGAGAGCAAGAAGTCCCTCCTCTCTGACCTACGTTTCGAGAATGCAAGGAGTATAGAAATGTGAATGTCCTCAGGTCTCCATAACTATCAGCGCAGATAAAGAACAGATAAGCAGAGGACGTCACAGTGTGACATCCTCCTGAACGTGACCAGTTATACTTTTGCATACATAACGTCACAGAAAGGCCCTCTGAAATCATCTCCTGAAATACTCAGCATTCCATGTCCTCTCAGGGCTTGTTAAGTGATGGAGGATAACCCTGCCCAGACACGTTGTTACCGGTTGATTCATTTGAGTCAGGTTAACATTTTGACAGGGAACAACAAAACAATGTAGTTGGCTATAGTACAATTTTAGGCGAAATTGAAATTAGTAGCAGTATATCCACAGCCATAACCAGAATATAGGATAACAAGGACCAAGCCCGATGCAAGAACTGAGATGAATATCTGTCCATCTGGTCTAGCCATGTAAAGATGTGAATGAGTACTTGAACATATCGATAGCCAACCGACTGAATGAAAGGTAGACACGGATACCGGTTCACACCAAAGAAGTCTATGCAAGGAAAGTTGAGCAGTGATTTGACTCCTACCGATCAGAAAATGTTTAACTATTTACAATTAAAAGCAACTTATTGATTACATTTTGTTAAGTCTTTTCAAGTTGATTTAAAAGTGCACAATCTCGCATTGCTCTCCACCAGGGTAAGACAAATTCCGACTTGTCGACTTTTTCTTGGGCTGCATATTCTTTCAGTCGGTAGATAAGCACACGATTCCGAATAGCTCACAATTAGGATTTATGTTGGAAAAACACTTGCTTTTCTGATGGAGAAAACGAAAGAAATGCCAATAAACGCTACTTACCATTTTGACTTTGTATTACTTCCTGTAAATGTTGAGAAATCCACTTTCCACGGAAAGCTTGAGCTAAGTAAGGAGTGTCCGGAGCTCAGGTGAAGCTCAAACTTAATATCCTACTTACATATCTAAGGTTCATTTCATTTTCGGTGTTATAGTCTTTATATAAACATTTAAAAATAAATCACCTGGTGCATAAAACTGATAGAATAGCTTTGCCTAACTTTTAAGGAGGTGTGGTCAGATTGTTAGGCAATTGAAAGACACAAATACTAGCGGCAAGTGTGGACAGGTAAGGGAGTATTCTTCTGGCATTGTGGGTGTGTTAACACGATAGGTTAAGCAGTAGCGCAACCTAGTGGCATTTTATTTTCTTCCTAGGTTATTAGAATACTTGTTCATAGCCTATGACCCAATTCATTTAAGGCATATGTAGCAGGTATAATGACATTCTTTTTTAATATATATATATATATATATATATATATACACAGATACATTTTCAGCAGCCTGAGACAAGGACCTTTAATTTATTACACATAGGAACATTCACAAGTTAGGGGAAGTCACATGATCATAAGATCTGGTCAATTAAATATCAGTTCATAAAGAAATACAAGGTTGGGCAAAAACAGAAAAGGTAGTAGAAAAACTTGAAAGTTAATTAGGATTTTGGCTTGTAAATGGTTTCTCCTTACTCATTCAAACATTTTTTAAGAAACAGGTGAAACTCAAGCTTTTAGTGAGATGAATGGATTAGAAAAAACTGCAAGGAAAGTATTCGCATCTTTACCCAGCACATAATGACATACAGATTGTTCAGTCTATTGACTCTATCCTTATCAACCTCAATGTAAAAGTATGCCGAAATGTTTAATTCAACACCATTAGTCAAATGGACACTTTTCTTCATGTTTTAGCCTGCACTGGTTTCGCAAAGAACTAGGTTCTTTTGAGGTATTTTCATCACACCGGTGTCCTGACTGTATTTCTTTTCTCAGCTTTTCTATTGTCTGTTCAGACTGGCAGAGCAAGTGTAGTGTGCCTCATTACAGACTACAGACAGCAGTAGGCTGCTTCCCTCACCTCCTCCAAAGAGATAACCAGGCAAAAAATACATCTTCACAGTTGAGTGTTGCCATCCCTCTGTACACACAACGATGTATAATAGACAGACAGGAAAAAAACTAAAGATCTGACCTAAGATACACCATTGTATAGAACTTCTTGTGCCTAAGTTCAAACCCACTCTGGGGGTATTAGGACGTCTTCACAAGTCTTATTTTGAACAGTTATCACAACGGTCTAATGACAGAATCATTTGTAAAGTATTTCAGGATGAGCGTTCACTCAGTGACGGAGAAAATGAGAAAGCCAAAATAATATAGATGTGTGTGATATACATGGAGACGTCCCCGCACTCTTGGCTGAGACAGATGAAAGGGCTGGTGGTTGTTGTGAATCTCTGCTGAGGCACAGGGAAACTGGACCATTACATACTGTGAAGTGGGAAGTATATTTCTTGAAGTAAATACAGAAAATTCCAAGATTTAAGGGGCCAAAAGACTACAGAAGCTAATGGAAAAAGGGCAAACGTAGGGCAGGAACCACAAATATGGGGAAGGAAAAGGTCAGAAAGAAAAACTTAACTGAAACTCTCCAGACTAAGTAAAAAAAAGAATCCTGTGGGGAAAGATTTCAGTTCAAAGGGTTGAGGTTGTTAGAAATAGAATTATAAAGAAACATTCGCTCAGTAGAGACGTAAAGAGGCTAATAAGGAGTGGTCTTTGCCAGTGGTGTGGCCTCTCCAGTCCGGAAGCGCCCGTGAGTCCAGTCCATGTACGTCCACTGTACATGTGCGCACACACACACACACACCCACTCAGACACACCCACACCCACTCAGACACACCCACTCAGACACACCCACTCAGACACACCCACTCAGACACACCCACTCAGACACACCCACTCAGACACACCCACTCAGACACACCCACTCAGACACACACTTGTTCACATGATGCCGTTGGTGAGGTACTGGAAGCCATCGTAGAGCTTGGTGGTGATGGAGCGCATGGAGCCGTCCACCATCTGCTCCACCAGTACCTGTAGCTGCTCCTCGGTCAGGCTCATGTGGAAACGCTCCTTCAGGCTGCGGATTGTGCTGGAGCCGTGGAAACAGGGAAGCTGGGATCCTAGGCAGAAACACAGTGTAGTACAGCTTAATACAAAGGCTTAAAAAAACAACAACAACATTATTAAAACAGAAGAAAAATTGCACGACCAATGTACACAGCAGGACTGTCACTGCTGTACCTCTGCTCAACAACCCTCCGCGTTAACTGTGCCTGAGCTTTGCCCGTTCTGTCTATAGAGTATTTCTAAAACATAGTTGAACCTTGTTGCATGATCTCCACTATCTGGATGACTTTGTCCATGTGTTTGCGTGCCGCTATCAGGCCTTGCAGCATCAGCATCTTATAGTAGTTGAACATGTCTCCGTCCAGACCACCCATCACCTAGAAAAAGGAACAAATATCCCCCGTCAGCGTCACAACAGATAGAAATACGTTGACTTGGGGATAACTAAATGCTTCAGAGCAACAGCTGCTCTCAAACGCTACCCCCCGGGCCGACCTCATTGTCGGTCCCTGTCATTAAACTCACATCTACAAACTCGCTGGTGAGTTTGAACGCGGAGGTCTCAAAGCCCAGGTTGCGGGGCGAGCTAGACAGGATGAAGCCAAAGTCTATGTGGATGATGTGGCCGTCGGCATCCAATAAGATGTTGCCGTTGTGTCTGAGGAGAAATCACACGGGACAGAGGTGAGAGAGCAGAAATGGTCGGAACGAAAGAGTAAGGATGAGATTAGAGTGAACAGAATGCATGGAATGAAAGAAAGAAGAAGAGTTTACGATAAAACACGCTTGGGGGGGGGGGGGGGGGGGCGCGGCCATACCGGTCTTTAACTTGCAGCAGGTAGCAGATGAGGCAGTAGCCCGCACAGCTCTGGACAAAGTTGCGCTGGGCCGTGAGGAAGGCCTCAGTGGTGTGGGTGCCGTGCTCCTGCAGGAAGTAATCCAGCAGAGGCATCTGGCTCTGCTTCTTCACCTGGCGAGGGACATCAAAGAGCCTTAAACATTGCATGACACCGATGCCCAGAAGGAAGTTGTTGTTCTGGCTGGCTGAGGGGGGGGAAGGAGTTCTGCAAGAGCAATGCAGTCTCAAGTAGTCACTTTCTGACTTTTGTTTTTGCGTGTGATTTGATGCCAGCTTTTCTGAGCACACTCACCTGGTGGATGGACACTGCATTTACTATGGGTTCGATCATGCCACTGTCAGAGGAGATAACCAGGATCTTGTAGGGTTTGATCCAAATAGGCACACGCTCCTGTTCCCAGATGACCTTGGGGAGTGGGGTAAGGGATAAGATGATATAAATACAGGGGGATTACATTCTAGTGTAAAAGCTGGGTGTGGTTGTGTAGGTGGAGTTGGACGAGGGGGACGTGGAGTTGGACGAGGGGGACGTGGAGTTGGACGAGGGGGACGTGGAGTTGGACGAGGGGGACGGGGAGTTGGACGAGGGGGACGGGGAGTTGGACGAGGGGGACGGGGAGTTGGACGAGGGGGACGTGGAGATGGACAAGGGGGGCGTGGAGTTGGAATTAAAGTATCTATTCATCGTCACCTGGAGCTGCTGCAGCACTTGTGAGGCCAGGAGCTCCTGCCGGAGGTCGTCACCACACTTGACAATGACTGACAATAACCGCCAGGTAGGGATGTGACCGTAGGGAGAGCCCTCCCTTATTCGCCTGTTCAAAAGGACACAAAGAGAACGGACACGCACAATTAATAACAGCCCCAAACCTTAGGTTTACTATCAAGGTGAGAAAAAATGGGCATGAGAAACTTAACACAACGCATGTGCTGACTAACTCTGGACAAAGGACAATAGATAGGATGTGATGCCTGTTACTGTTGGGCCCCACACATTCTATCCATACATCCTGTCCATACCTCCTGCTAGGAGTTGTCCATGTGACTGTCATAGGCTGTATGGAAAGGCCCATTGACCATAGGTTGGAACATACCATACAAGGGTATTTTGTAGGATAAACCTTTCTTATTGGAGGATATTGGACTCTGTAATGGTTGGTTATGACCACTGACCGCCTCCTATGTTTCCTGGCATAAAAGACTGGCATAACTTTATAATTATTGGAGAACATGTAAGAACTACGGAAGATCAATATCTTGGACTCACGCTAAATAAAGATTCTCCCCTGACTACCGGTTGAATTTTATTTGGTTCATGTGTCAAAAATGGACAGAATCTAACAAGGCCTTCGCCACCTCCACGGTCCACCCGGGGGAGGGGAGTACTTACTGAACCTTCTCCTGCCACGGCTCCTTCAGGGCCATTGCTGAAGGGTCCTCTGGGTCCCGTCTGAACGTGGTGGGTGTGTGAGCCAGCTGCTCCGAGAGACGTCGCCTGTGCATCGACAGGAGAAACACGCCGACAAATGAGGCCCATTCTGACACACGCACCACCGCCTGAAAAAGCCACGCGCCGTGACGCCCGGAGCCGTTCCTCCATACCTGATATCTCCAGCGGCAATGAAGATGGGCTCCTTGCTGTCCAGGCTGGTGATGCTGTCCACGGAGAACTGGGAGATGTTGTCACAGCTGTTGGTGTGGATCTCTGGGAGCTGGGATAACAGAGGGAAGGGAGAGAGCAGGAACGATTCGCCCGTGTAAGAGGTCTGCGAACAGTGGCCAGCTGGATATGGCGGGGAAGCTGAAATGCATATCTCCCAAGCCCCACCTCCACCTGCAGCTCCCCGATGTCGTCCACAGACCAGGCCTCGTTGTCGTCATCGTAGTTGGGGACCGTGGAGAAGCTCACGGCGCGCTGATCCGCCGTGATGCCGCAGTCCGGGAGGTTCTCCACCGAGCGCGTGCTGCGGATCCTCGTCTCGGAGATGCGAACCGGAACACTGGAGGTCTCAAAGTCCTCGCACTCCAGAACTTCCACGTAGATGAGGTACGGAGCCTGGCGAGGCACGCGCAACGGTTTACGCGTCTGCACGGCGTGTGCCGTCTCACTCCACCCCCCACAATGCGTGTGTGTGTGTGTCTGTGTGTGTGTGTGTGTGTGTGTGTGTCTGTGTCTCTGTGTGTGTCTGTGTCTGTGTCTCTGTGTGTGTGTGTTCACCTTGTCTTTGGAGTTGAGCACCACGGCCTGTGTGTGGGGAACGCGGACCACGTGGTGGTCAAAGGCGGAGGTGGGCAGCCAGACGCGGGCAGGCAGCTTGTGGTTGAGCAGCGACAGCTCCGAGATGAGCCGCTGGGTCTTCTGCTCCTTGGTGGGCAGAGTGGCCAGCCGCTTCCCGATGCCCATCAGGGACTTAATGAAATCCCTCTGGGGCGTCAGACGCACTGGCTACAGGGAGGACAGGGAACATGGCCAGAGTTGTTACCCGACATTGTCAGTTATTGGAGGGCAGAAAAGAATGGTTCAGCAGTGGATGCGAATACAGAGGACCTTCTCATTTTGACGTCGGAGTGTGGGCAAATCAGAGCACCACCGGCCAGTCTGTTACAGGAGAAACCCAACACTACAGCCACGAGCTGCTTGTCCATTTGGGTCAAGTTAGTTGGAACTATTAAGGCGTTAGGAGCCCAGGTGATTTTTAGCGAGCAAATTTGCATTATTGCATGTAGTCTCAAGATACCCGCCGTTAAACAGCTGAAAGGCACTTTACAATCAACTTGACACAAATGTTAGAAGACTAGGTGAAATGAGAAAGACTGAAACTTCAACCAATTAGCGACCCATCATTCGAGTTTGGACTCAGGAGTCATTTCAATGTAAAATATTTCAGCAGTGGTTTAAAGATGTCAAAGTTAACAACAGCCCCAAAGCAGCACATACACAAATACATAATTTTTTTTAAAGAAAGAAAAACAGACAGTGTAGTTTTACAAGCATGTATCTATCTGCCTCATCATTGACCTGACCTGACCTCAGAAGGCCTTTTAGCACTGGAGCCTAAAGTGGCACATTGAGATGCATGCTCAAAACTTGTCCTTTCATATAAAGAGCATAGCTTGGGCTCTGCCAATGGAAAAGAGCCCTCAACCCATAATGCACCACACAAGGTTGTTGTAATGGAGGCAGTTGACTTACTGTACCAGTCTTACAATCATGATTTTCACACTCAAGACTTTCAGAGCTGGAGCTCAGATCCTGGGAAAAATGAGGGGTTATAATGCAAAATATGAAAATAGACAATCACAGTTACACACTCGATTCTAGATTCATATTAATCACTCCAAAATGACCACTGAAGCGGAGTCTACTATCAACACCCTCCAATCATAGTAAAAGTTGAAGCAGGGTAACAGAGTAAAGAGTGAGATGAGAGGTTTCATGGGCAAAGCAAACACAAGGCATATATACTTAGTAAAAGTCCTTAAACAAAATCACAACACACCCAGTGATTAAAAACATGTAATCAAAACAGTTTCTCTTTATACATTAATCAGCAGGAAGAGGAACGGGGGGGGGGGGGGACAAAAGAGTTGAAACTGTGAGATAAATAGGTTCCACACAATCACCAGACACTTTGAACTTTGCACACAAGGCCAGTACATTCTCTTATATACACCAGCTCTGCAGTTTCAGGGACAGTCGCTGAGCCCATCCATTACCCAGTGGTCATTATTATTGGTGATGACTGAATCAACGACCCTCTGAGATGTGATGATGTTACCAATTGGTCGGTCACCATGCCATGAACTAGGTTAATCAATATTTCACTGAACCTCAAATTCTAGAGAGCTTTGGGCATAATGTGCTGTTGTGTAGCTAGGCTAAAACTGCACAAAATTTCAACCATGTGTCAGTCTCTGTGGATAAACTGGCCCTCTCTTCAGCCATGTGTCAGTCCCTGTGGATAAACTGGCCCTCTCTTCAGCCATGTGTCTGTCCCTGTGGATAAACTGGCCCTCTCTTCAGCCATGTGTCAGTCTCTGTGGATAAACTGGCCCTCTCTTCAGCCATGTGTCAGTCCCTGTGGATAAACTGGCCCTCTCTTCAGCCATGTGTCAGTCTCTGTGGATAAACTGGCCCTCTCTTCAGCCATGTGTAAGTCTCTGTGGATAAACTGGCCCTCTCTTCAGCCATGTGTCAGTCTCTGTGGATAAACTGGACACCTGATTTGCAGAGAAAGAAGGGGAAGCATTACTCTGTGCTGTGTATATAATCTATGCATTCCTCTCAATTAGTCCCCATGCCCTCACAACAACATCCTGTCTTTGGGCTTACCCGTGAGACAGCTGTGGATAACCGATGCAGACAACAGTCAACCCTTACCTGTATCTTACTGTATTATAGGCCCATGAACAACCAGGGACCTCACAATGCGACATCATCAGAACCCTTGATGGTGATACAAAATGCACGCCAATTCAATACTGTGACTTAGTGATTTGACATTCCAAACAGAATGTCCACAATAGGTCTGAAGGGAGAAGAGAGGGGAGTGGGGAAAAAACTCAAACCTGACTTTGGTCAGTCAGAGGAGGACATGGATATAGCAAGAATCTGCAAACCCTCACCTCGTCCTGGCTGCTCTCAACCTTGGGGTTGCTGGCCGTCCTCTTCAGGTTGCTGCTCAGGCTGATGCTGACTGTGGCGTCCGACTTGGAGCGCTGATGCGTGCGCTTGGTCGGGGACAGACCGTGCTCCCCGCCCACGCCGTGCCCGTGCAAGGCCGGCGTGGCATTCGGAAGGGGGCAGAAGGGTGTCAGCGCGGGCGGCCGGCGGGCTCTGAGACCTGCCGGCTTGAGTTCATCAGAGAAGATGAGCTTGCGCAGCTTGGTGCCGCGCGAGTGCCGCTGCGTGGAGATGTGCATGTCGGAAGAGTAGGCGCCAAGCAGCCAGGCGCACTGCAGCGAGAAGGAGATGCTCTGGCGGCAGCGGTGCACCTGTTGGGAAAACCATTAGGAGACGTGAACGAGACTCTTTGGAAACCGCACACACAAATGCCTATGCGCCCAGGAAAGGCTCACAGCGGTAAGAAAACGCACCACGTAGGGCTTGATGGCGTCCCCCACGTCCTCATCCATGTGGATGTACATGTTGAGCAGCTGCGGCAGGTAGAAGTCCACCTCCTCGTGGCGGAAGCTGAACAGGCGGTTACCGATGTAGGCCTGGACGCCCGGCTCTTTGGAGTTGTGCAGGTAGGAGATGGCCATGGACACGTCAAAGAGCTTGGACTCAAACAGACGCAGCAGCCAGGACTGTTTGGAAGGGTTGTGGCGCTGGCGCCTCCTCGCGCTTTTCACCGAGCCGGGGGTCAGGGACTCGGGGTCCTCTTCCTCATGGATTTTCTGTGGCTTGATGATCCCCCCGCCTCCAACGCTGACTGGGTCAGTAGGCTTGTTATGTACAGTCCCATTGGCCAGTGTTGGGTCTGGACCACAGCCACCCTCGAACCCTGACCCCTCACCTTCGCCTTTGAGGAGCTTGACCTTCTGCAGGACCTCCTGACAGGCCTTCTTGGCCACCTCAGGGTCGATGACCAGGGTCAGCTCGGTCACGCCCTCCGAGATTACGCCCAGGGATGGGCTGGGGATGGCCGGACCATCGCTGTGAGTGGGACTGGGGGTGGAACTGGTGGGTTGGTGATGGTGGTACGGTCCGGAGGACGGGGAGGAGGGCAGAGAATGGGACGGCGAGGATGAGATGGACACAGAGGAGGCTGTGGAGGGGGTGTGCTGTTGTGGCTCCTCTGTCTGAGCAACGGACTGCTCCAGCTCCACGTCACCCATCACGGCCACTCACCGCACTCCCACTGGGGGTTGGGCAGAGAGAGGGCAGAGAGAGTGCAGAGAGAGGGCAGGGAAAGAGAGACAGAAGAGGGAGAAAACAGGAGAGAGGGAGGGGTGTCAAAAGGGTGGGGGAATGAGTGGGAGAATGGGGAACAGAAAGAGGCCGGTGTAATAAGACTGTTATAAAGCGTCAACATGACTCAGTCACTTGTATAACTGAAACTTTACAAACAAGCTGTGGGATAAAGTGCTCATTGTGTAAAACAAAAACAGACAATCGATGTGTGTCTGTCTGGCCATCAGTCAGCTAGCATATAGCCAACATCGGTTACGGTGTTGTCAGTGTCACTCTGTCCATCCGTCTGTCCAGCTATGAACATGTGTGTCTGACTGAGCGAGGTCACGGAGTCCCAGCAGGCCATGTAACATGCACGGCCAGGCACACATCTGCTAATCCAACTGAGCAGATTAGCACCGCAACAGCACTGCCAAGCAAAGAGGAAGGATTGTATTTCTGAGAAAGGTATATTCATGCCAACCAAATATCGTGTTTTTTAGTGTTGAGTTTCTACAGGACAGAGATCCTTCCCTGTCTCAGTCTCAGTGTTAATCGGCGGAATGAATGCACGTTGAATAAAAAATTTAAACGTTAATAGAAACCCATAAACTATCAATCATGCATGTGAGAAGTTAACATGGACCTACTTTAAACTTTACAACTACTAAGAGACAAACAATTAATTCCCCAATCCTCCAATCATCCAATCCTGGAGATTGATAGATGAAATGAAATCCTTGTCATGCTGTAAAATAATTGTGTGGGTGGTAGACTCCCATAGGGCTAATATCGAAGATTAATCTATTCTTCCAAATGTTGAAAAAGTATATGAGTCTAGCTTTGGGAAATGGTTCAATACTTTGCCTGAATGAGCTGGTAGGTGAAGAAAATCAGTGTTGGGCTTATTTACAGTGTTCAGCAGATGGAATGAAGCCTTTGTGAGCTGCCTGCAGCAGTTTTTTTATTTATTTTTTATTGAATTAGCTATTTAAAATGGAATTAAAATAGTAATAATGCAAATGCGCAGAGTTAGTTAGCAACGTTATTCCAACAGCTCTAAAACGTCCTAACAGAATCACACAGGTGTCTAGACTCCAGCAAACCAACTACTGCGTCTAATTTCTAATGTCTCGTGGAGATGGGGCTTTTGGGAAAGTGTGGTTATGTTGCAGTGTTTGCAAGTATTAATATAGTTACTGTAAATAGCTCCTGTCAAATTAGTACAATACGTGGTATTTGTTTTCAAGCAAACTAGTAAGCAAGAACCGATTAGGCCATTACAACCTGCAATCAACAGACGAATCGACAGACAACATGTAGAACTAGATGATCTGGAGTAAGGGTTGATGTGGTAACCAACTAATCAATCATGAATGACTAGAATCCTGAAACAGTCTTTGCTTTAGCCTCGTAACCTAGCTAGCTAGATTGCTAGGCAAGTTTGTTGACATTTACTTAAAGTAAGACAGCTACTGCTAGCCAAGAAGGGTCCAACATATTTCATTGGTTCGTTGATGATTCATAACTAAATGTTGTTTTGTCTAACTAACATGTCAACGGCTCATTTTCCGCCACAGTAAATGTAATCATTAGCTACTAAGCTAGCATTTTTCACCGGTCAATTCAGAGTACACTTTACTGTATAGTATACATAGCTAACGTAGTCGTAGCTGTACAGTTTAGCTAGCTAGTTACACGATTATTGAAACGTGAGGTTACTATTATAACTACATTCTTTACTTAGTTTTTGTATCAAATTATGTTGAAACCGAACCAGTCAATGGTTGATATTTGCTACCGTAATCTTAACATTAATCTCAGGGATTACGTTAGCTAGCTAGTTAGCTAACTGCACACACTATAGTAGCTAAATTAAAACATTAATATAGTTGTGGTAGTAGTGGCTAACTTGCATAGCCATTTGGTTTGCAAACTCCATGCCACGCTTTATGACTGGTATAAATGCGCAGCAACATATCTCATACCTTAAAATGTGTTCGGTGGTAATAACGTTTAGTTTAAATCCAGTTTATCTGCTCCATTTAGAAAGCAGTCAGTCTCTCACTGTCCGACTTCTCTGAACAATTTGAAGAACAGTGACAGTCAGGGTTGCCCGTTCAGTGCCTGTGTAAAATGCTCGTATTACAGAAATAGTTCATATTTCTTTTGAATATGAAACTTTGCTGAATAAAAAACGTGTACATTATTAAAAAGACCTAGAAGTGAGTTACAGAGCCATTGCTGAAAAAAAGTTCACTCTGGTCCACTCACAAAGATACATGTCCACTCCGTATTTTCTTTTTTGTCTAAATAAACTCATGATGATTTGATAGGGGAGGCTGATTTGAAACCACAGCGCAGCAATCTTGGCACTCCAAATGTGTCTAAATTCGCGTTGGACACTTATTACCCACAAAGTATGTTTTCAGATAAGGTTAGATGGAGAGGTGTGGAAAGGTTGGTGGGAAGAGTTACAGAACGGAGAACGGAAATAGAGATTTCATTTTAACCATGATTTGAACATCCAAATCATTTTTACAATATTTTTCTTTTTTAACGTTGATTCATTTAGTTTGGGAAGAAGGAAAGTAAATATTCAAATCAGGTGTTTTTTTTTATTCCCGTGCAAACCGATGTAACACTAATAATGGCAATAATGTTACATCAAAGATTATTTAGAATCAAAAACCTAAAATAATTGCAATGATATCCTTTGCATTTAACTTGCTCAGCTCTGAGAAAGCTTCAGTTATCCATTTCAGAATTTGCTTAAGGTCCTGCTTCAAAGACATTCCATGCGCTTACTGAAACACAGCTATTAGACCCAATGATCAATTATCACTCAAGGACTAAAAACCAGTGTGAATAAAGTACATTTAGAAAATGCTGGGGTATTATTAAAAGGCATTGATTTCTTCCAAATGAACATCAATAACAGTGCAATATATAATGACTATACATAAAATGAATTTCAAAGGTGTCAAGTACACAAGTCATGTCAAGTACACAACAATCCAAACCCACAGATTAATTCAACCCAGCTGATACACACAAATACACACTCTGGTCATATAGAAATCTAAAATGGTCATCATATATACTTAATTAAACAGTAAGCTATAACAACTATAACAAGTGTTAGTCTTTGCCTGAAATTAGTTGGTTATTAGTTATTTTTTATTTGATAATTGGCACAGAAGCTGTATGACAACCAAAGATAACATTTCATCCAGTTGTTTTCAAAGTCAGGTCAGACCTGGAACTCCAGTGGGGTTGCCAAAATAAAATAAAGACTGTTAATTGGTATTTCATTAATGAAAAAATAAGTGCAGATTTATTGTATCGGACAGTGTTTTTTTTTTCTAATAGTGATGAAAATATTATGTATTGTAAATATAATACATTTAAGGTTATTAATCAATGTTAAATTAGAAATGTACAGATGTTAAGGTTGTGCTTGACTGGATGTATGTGCAGGTGCAAGAAAATTGAAAAATATACACAGTACCAGTCAAAAGGTTGGAGATACAGTTTTTCAATAATTAATTTGCATTTTATTGCATGACATAAGTATTTGATCACCTACCAACCAGTAAGAATTCCGGCTTTCATAGACCTCTTAGTTTATCTTTAAGAAGCCCTCCTGTTCTCCACTCATTACCTGTATTAACTGCACCTGTTTGAACTTGTTACCAGTATAAAAGACACCTGTCAACACAATCAAACAGACTCCAACCTCTCCACAATGGCCAAGACTAAAGAGCTGTGTAAGGACATCAGGGATAAAATTGTAAACCTGCACAAGGCTGGGATGGGCTACAGGACAATAGGCAAGCAGCTTGGTGAGAAGGCAACAACTGTTGGCGCAATTATTAGAAAATGGAAGAAGTTCAAGATGATGGTCAATCTCCCTCGGTCTGGGGCTCCATGCAAGATCTCACCTCGTGGGGCATCAATGATCATGAGGAAGGTGAGGGATCAGCCCAGAACTACACGGCAGGACCTGGTCAATGACCTGAAGAGAGCTGGGACCACAGTCTCAAAGAAAACCATTAGTAACACACTACGCCGTCATGGATTAAAATCCTGCAGTGCACGCGAGGTCCTCCTGCTCAAGCCAGTGCATGTCCAGGCTTGTCTGAAGTTTGCCAATGACCATCTAGATGATCCAGAGGAGGAATGGGAGAAGGTCATGTGGTCTGATGAGACAAAAATTGAGCTTTTCGGTCTAAACTCCACTCGCCATGTTTGGAGGAAGAAGAAGGATGAGTACCACCCCAAGAACACCATCCCAACCGTGAAGCATGGCGGTGGAAACATCATTCTTTGGGGATGCTTTTCTGCAAAGGGGACAGGACGACTGCACCGTATTGAGGAGAGGATGGATGGGGCCATGTATTGCGAGATCTTGGCCAACAACCTCCTTCCCTCAGTAAGAGCATTGAAGATGGGTCGTGGCTGTTGGGTTCAGGTCTCCAGACCTGAACCCAATAGAAAATATGTGGAGGGAGCAGAAAGTCCGTATTGCCCAGCAACAGCCCCAAAACCTGAAGGATCTGGAGAAGGTCTGTATGGAGGAGTGGGCCAAAATCCCTGCTGCAGTGTGTGCAAACCTGGTCAAGAACTACAGGAAATGTATGATCTCTGTAATTGCAAACAAAGGTTTCTGTACCAAATATTAAGTTCTGCTTTTCTGATGTATCAAATACTTATGTCATGCAAAAATGCTAATTAATTACTTAAAAATCATACAATGTGATTTTATGGATTCTTTTTTTAGATTCCGTCACTCACAGTTGAAGAGTACCTATGATAAAAATTACAGACTTCTACATGCTTTGTTAGTGGGAAAACCTGCAAAATCGGCAGTGTATCAAATACTTGTTCTCCCCACTGCACATACACACATACTTTTGTATGACAGAATTAGTATTTGTAGAAATGAGAAGCATCCCCAGAAGAATCATCGGTATTCATTTTATGCTAAGGGTACATAAATGTCTAAACAGTGGTATCAGAATAAAGTCAGCAAAGTATGCAATTTATGCATGGGACTGATTTAAACTCCAAGGCCTGTCTACCCTACTTGGGGGCGTGGTCATCTTAAACCACACCTGGTATGAATGAAACAGGCAGAACTGTAGCCGTCTGTAATTTTACAGCCAGATGTCTGAGGTACAGTCTCCTCCCGGGTATCGTAGCTCATGGGCCAAAGCCGGTCCATGAGGCTCTTTCCCAAAGTCGACCAGGAAGTTCTCATTCACCTTGAGCCCACCACTGGTTGTGTCCACATCAATCTGCATCATAACCGACCCATCCCTAAAAGTGAAATATAGACAGACAAGTACTTAAATATAATAGACAAGTACTTAATTATAATTGTCAAGTACTTAAATATAATGTGTCTAGTGTGGCAATAGAGGCCAGCTGGGCAAGCGCCAACCAACAGTGACGTGTCCTGGGAGGTGGTACCAGAAAACTTGCAAATCATTTGAGTCCACTGATTTGTCGAGTCTAGATCTATTTAAGGTTCAGGTGCACCTGTGATCACTCTCTGAGGATCACTTATGGGAAGAGAACACCACGCAGGGCGGTCTAGAAAAGACGGTGCCTACTATTTGGGACCGAACGTGAAAGCCAAACCTAGGTCTTCGTATTAGTGATTAATTGTTATGGTCAGTAGAGTATTCTTCTCTCCTCTTAGCGCTCCATATTTCTTTATTTTGGCATGTACTACAACACCGGAAACTTCTCTGGAATTTGTGAACTAAATGAAAACAAGACTTTGCAATATCATTTTTGACATTCTATCCGACTGTGCTTTCTTTTTACACCGTCCCGCAGTTTTTTTGTACAGACCAACATTCAACCAGTTATGGTTATGGGTTGTAATGACAATAACATTTTGCTGCGCATCGTGACATTTTCACCGCTCGCTGTAAATATTATACCGCCATCCTTACTTAGCAAAAGGTGTTTCAATGTTTAATATGCAATGGGACAACATATACAGTATTTCTATCCAAACGTTTCAGTGCGCAATATCTAATTAGGAAATATGGTTGGACAAAATTCCGCTGACAATATTAGTAAAAATATTTTACACACACGTGTTTTTTTTCTTTTGTCGATCAGAGTTGATGCAACAGATAAGCGACTGAAACGCATTATTTAATAATAATATTGCGAAATAACATTTCTGTGCATAGCAAAACAATTCCAAATTAGGTTTAAATATACTGAAATGTAGCAGAAAACTATTTTAAGTAAATGATTGGCGCCTAAAACGTTCTGCAGAGCTGTCAATCGCTCTTCTGCTCGCATGTCTAGCGTATCTGTTGATGGAAGCGGACATCAATTGCATGGTATGTGTTGAGACATTTCTAACATCGGCCTAAAAAAAACTTATATAGATTGGACACATGATTTTGGAATCAAAATACTGTGCAAATAAAACAAAAGTGGCACAAATAATCGTGATCAGGCAATTATTTCATTATTTGCGACAGCCCTAGTTACCGGCATTCAAAAGCTGGCGTCTTACACACCAAGCAAACAATATAGAATTACCACACATACACAACCAGAGCTACAGCTTACATATCCAAAATGTTTCATGCTTACAAGTGAAACTTGGTACTGACAAGTGGGTCAGATATTCCACAATAAACTCAACAAAAGAGGTCCTCTCACTTGATCATCTCTGGATAGAACTGCTTGTCCCAGCCACTGTAGAGAGAGGTTGTGACATACAGTCTCTTCCCATCCAGACTGAGCTGCAACATCTGGGGACTCCCTGGGATCCGCTTTCCCTGGTGGGAATCACACGCACACACACACACACACACACACACACACACACAAGTCAGAGTCAGCACCCTACACACGCAAAGGTAAACCGGTGCAGCGCCTGTCCTACCGCACATTCTGCCAGTGTGTTTATAATATTACGGTGGCAATTTCCAGGTACAGGTTTCAAAATGGATACACAGGGTGCCAGGTTATTTACTTCTACAGCAGGTGTAGGTGGACAGATAATTACTTTCACACACACCTTAATTACGCGTGGGGGTGGTTGGGTCTGATTCTCTGGGTCCTCCAATACTTTGACAGGGCCATCGCTTGGAATGCTCCCCCCCAAAAAGACCTGAATACAGTCAGTGCACAAACCATTATTTCACGAGGCCGTCTGTCTGTCCTAGAAACATTAGGGTAATTAAAAATCGTTCTGGCTAAGAGTGACTGCTAAATTAACAATGTAAATGTAGGTCACTTTCTTGACACAATGTTTAACACAATGTTTTTTCACATAGGCAGACTGATGAAGAGAATCATTTAAGGATGTATTCTGAAATCTTGAGCACATCAGGTCATAAAATATTCAAAATGGGTGATAAATGAAACATTAGGCTGATGTAGTACACAAAAGACTGGGTACTCATTTTGGCTTATGAACATAATTTTAAAACCCTTGGCGATAGGAAACTTTCATGGGTATAAAATATAAGTTAGCCATGTTGTGATCTCACCTGACCAGTCAGACGTGGGTGCCTGCGGTCTGTGATGTCATACTGTCGTATGTCTCCATGCAGCCAGTTACTGAAGTAGAGGAAGCGGTCATCCAGGGAGATCAGAATATCTGTGATCAGGCCTGGAATGTGCAGATCACACATCTTCTGTCACTTTTGCCAATAATTGGAAAGCAAAACCCAATTACAACTGTTTAATAAGAACTGAAAACAGTAAGCGTAATGGTAGCCCACTTTAAACGTTGCCCAAACACACTTACCTGGCATCTCTGGCAAAGCCCAACCCTCCACTTTCTTATTTGGGACCTGTATAACCTTTTCAGCAGCCCAGTCTCCTTTCTGCAAAGAACACTATCATTTAAAAACGGAAAACAGGCACAAAAGCAAAGAAATCCAAGACTTCATGGATTACGATCAACTTCTTCCTAGGTAAGACGTTAACGTGGAGATGTTGCTCACGGTTGTCCTGTAAAAACGGAAGACATTTCCTCCCAGCGCACAGCCGACGTAGCCCTCCGAGGAGGCAGGGTCATGGAGAAAGCGGATCTCCAGAGGAATAGCGCCCTCCTCCCCCAGGTCCAGAGACTGCAGACGCTTGTGAGTGGTCCAGTCCCACACGTGGACCATGGACCCATAACGACCTATAACAACAGCAGTATTAAAAACACCGCTCTCTCTACACAACGGGTGTGACACAAACACACACACACGCTTGTACTTACACACCTTCTTTGACATGTTCCGGGTTAAAGCCATCGGCCAGGAATTTGGGCGTTCCCCATTCTGTGCTCATCATGACGTTGTGCTGAGGCTGGTACCAGAAGTCATAGCCAAAAGGCGCGGCCTCACCAGGCAGCTCCCAGTTACCGACCACTTCAAACGTTTCACCATCCAGCAAGATGAAGCCACCTGAGCGGAAGACAAATCCAGGATTAGTCATCTAATCCATATAGCTTACGCGTCTGAATGACACCTGGCCCCTCAGCGCCCCAATGTTCTTTACCACGGTGCAACTTCTACATGACATTTGGAAGTATGGCCTTGTAAGACAAGATAGTCCCCGAAAGTAAGAGTGTTTTATGAATCCTTTCATCTGTAAGATACAAAGGAACACGTTGTAGGATGCACACATTGTCTGAGGCTGCCGACAAGCAGAGGATCAGCAGTGTTCTCCCCCGTACTGCCGTGTATAGGCTCTCCTGTTACCTTTCCCATTCCCAGAGGGATCTCCCATACTGCTGATCATGATCTGGCCACTGCCCAGGCAGTGCGTGGTATGGGGGTTTGCCAGGCCAGTCTTCCAGAACACATCTGTCGGCTCTACAATCTGCAAGGAATAAAATGGACAATCATTTGGTTCAGATCAGATTACACCTTTGCATGGGAAAGACAACAACAACATTTCCAACATCAAAATGTTAACTTATTGTTTAAGGGATTGTGTATAAAGAAAATGTAAAACAGTCCGAAGTGTACAGTCATGTGGATTAAGAGTTGGGGGCTTTTAATTTGGCAAAACATTGTATGATTAATGTCATGTAAGCTAGTGAAACATAGAATAAAACAATGCGATCAACAGGTACTGTAGTACCACATCAGCCAACGGCCAACTGTAGCAAGCCAAGCCTTTACCTTGTGGATCCGTGGAGCATGGGGGTCTGTACCAGTGTCCACCACGTAGATCCGGGAGGAGATAAGCGATGGTAGGATGAGGCGGTTGCGCTTCTTGGATGAGTCCCCAAAGCAGCTGCTGCAGGCATTCCAGCCGGAGTGGTGAAGCTCATCATTGAGGTTGGGCATGGGCAGCCTGTGGATAACCTGAAGGCGTGGACCAAACCAGGACAGACACAAGCTACAGTCAAAAGTCATTACAGAAGATACGGTCGTCTCTTCTGTGTTTCAGCTGGCGACCAAATTTACCACAGAAGAAAAGCACGGGTTTGAAACTGAAGGCCATTGTAGATGAATATGAATCAGTAGTACCTGACAATAAGTAGGAGACTTTGGATCCACATCGACAGTGGCAAGGTAGTCAGGTTTCTGGATGCCGGTGTTGCGATAAATGCAGGGCAGATACACAATCTCCTCACGTGGTCCTTCAAAACGAAGATCCCCATTTTAGGAGGCACTATGGTCATATACTCTGCCCTGACCACAGCAGCAAGAACCATGCAAACCTCAATGAACTGACAGACAGAGAGGTGGAGCGGGCTCAATGGTGGTCCCACTGGACCCTTAACATGTCTCTACCAAAAGCAGACGGCAAAGAAACTCAGTAGCATTTTGGCACCTAGAACTGTCAATGGAAGGGACAATACAATTCAATCAACCATAACAAATCTCCAAACTTGACTGATGGTGAAGCAATATTGACACTTCTACGTCAATCCCTACTTAAATATGTAGTGTAAGTATAGCTCATGTTCTTTTCAGTACATGACTCACCTTTCATGGCATCAAGGGGGCTTTTGTAGCCAGGTCCACAGCCTTTGCACTGAGCTGCTGGGGGAAAAAAGCGGTATTTGGGTACATACTGGATTTAGAAATGAAAATACTTTAGTGCAGTCCCCTTACTGAATGTCAGGACACTAACAACTGCCAAAAAACAAGTCTTCAAACAATTGACCCAACCAGACACTGAGTATTTTTCATGCCCAGCTAGGTCTGTATTGCAACCATTGTTACTTTAGAGGTATTTTTTCCTTTAATCTCATCTTCAGCCCATGTTCAATTGAGTTTAAAGTTGGTGATTGGCCAGTCAAGAAATGTCCTTGAACCAATGAATTGGCCCTGAATCACTCTAGTTGCTATGGCAGTATGTTTGGAGTCATTGCAGTATGATGAAGCCCTAGCAAACCAGTGCTTTTCAATGACTTTGGAAGCATAAGCTTGTACTTCAGCAGATAAGTTGTTCCAGTACACTTACAAATAAAAATTAAAAAAAAGTTTTGAGTGAGGAACAGAAGCGTTCAATTTGCTATTGGGTTAAAATTAAGAGACCACTGCAAATTGAACGCTTCTGTTCCTCACTCAAAACCTTCCTTTTCGACTTTTTGGAAAGGAAAGAAAAAGGTGCGGTGGTCTCTTAATTGTAAACTTGAACCCTGTTTCAAAGCTAACTAGTAATTTGCACCTTGCAGTGTGGATGGCAGTGGCTGACACATCCACACCTACCTCTTGGAGATTGCTTGTGATCTGTCGGAAAGCTTTTTATTTTCCTTCAATAGGGTGAGTGTTATATTGTCATCCACTGTTGACGTCTTACCAGCCTGTTTGCAAAGCTGCACTCACCGATGCTTTTCACCTCTTTAAGATGATAAGGCTAAGATTTTGGCTATGTTTCTGGTCGATTTGTACATCCTCATAATCTTCCTTGGCACTTAAGTTTTCAGTGTGTTGACAGAGACCAATACTGGACTCCATAAGAAAAAAAGAGAATCAAGACTAGATACTGACCACTCTCAGCTTATACTTACACAATTGATATGACAGAACACACTTGACTAACCAGAAACACAATTTTAGATATTTACCTACAGTATAACCAATTACTATTTCAAGGCGATAAAACAAACAATGGTTAAATGAAAGCCTAAATAATTGTTGCAGCTCATAAACAATGGTGAGAGAGCATGTGTAAACCAGAACAGATGTAAAATATCAAGGAATCTTGCAGGAAAAAGTTTTCAGTCTAGAAGTGCATATGTTTTGTTCCAAAATATACAACACGTAGCCCATGTGGATTGACGATGTTGCATCATTGCTGGATCTGCCCCATTCTGCACTGGCCCCCAAACTGCCCTCATCCTTTCTAAATTCCTCTCCCTTTTGGATGAGGCCAGGTCTTCCTGCCTTCAAATTCTAATTTGAAGTTTCAGCTGTATACAATGCAGTTATGAAGGTCCAAAAGTTGTTCTTCTGGGGGTTATATATTAAATAAAAAGTGTGTCATAAAGTTTAGTGAAAGGTTATGGGATTGCTACCCAACATATTTGTTCTCTCTCCAGACGATATATCCCGCCCACTGACACTAACAAGTTTCCTCTCTGCTGCCAAGAGACGTTTTCAGTTTGAGTTCAGTATAAATGTATCTGAGAACGGTCAAATGATTAAGTTGAGATACCACCGTAACTTGCTTTGAATGTAGTTGAGAGGATATTCAGAATATTTAGTAAATATTTAGAACTATTCTTAGTAATGTTTTGTATATTTAGTCCATATAGTCCATGCAATCAAGTTGAAAATGACGGTTGGTTGTCCGTGATGTCGAAATATTGAAAACTCCTTTGAGACATTTTAACTAGAAAGACAAGTCTAACTTATAACTAGGTAAACTCGGAAATAATATTTTAAGTTTCACCACTAACATTTTCAGTCTAAAGTTGACATAAATCCGTTTTTACCTACATGTAGCTATACAGCCTGACCACTGTAAAGTTCAAGTTTACGTTATTGCACATGCATAATGTGTAGCAAACTGCACAGTTCAGATAATTTAGGATTTACAAGGCACTTACTGTTTCTGGTATTGATCTGGGGATTTTGAGAACGATAACGTTTTAGTTAAATTTCATGTTTCAGATATAGGTCCCTTTCTTGTTTTTCTTAGTTTGCGTTGAAGAAACGTTTCGAAAGATAAACATTGGTTGGCAGAATATGGACATCATACTAGACTGCCAATTGGCCAAACACAAGTTAATTTACATTAATGACATTTCGGAGCAGAAATTCGCATTCGTTTTGTATTAGGCAATGCAGGATAGCGTGTAGTCTAAATTAGCCTAGCACAAATTAACGTTTGTCCAAGTAATTGCAAAACTAAATCACAAATGAACGATGGAATTTGTCTATTACCGTATGAAAAACTGCCTCACGTGAGGAATTCGAGCGCTTCTTTTTAGAAATTGGTCCAAACAGGCATTTTATAGAAATATAACATATCAGAGTATATAATGTTAAAGACTCCTCTTAATCATCAACATTGTTACTACGTATGTGAAACTGTACAGAGAATAACTATACATACAAAAACAAGAAAACCACACAAACCCATTGTGCAGACTTTATTCGTCCACAGAGATCCGCGCTTTCTGTTGATCTTTTGAGTTTTGGGGTGGGTGGCCTGTGTGTTCAGGGTAGTGATGGGTCGTTCGCGAACAGCTCTTTTTGCTGAACGTTGGGAACCGATTTGCACTCGTGAAAAGAACCGTTCACTGGGCTCCAGGATATCCATTTTTCTTTCGCTCAAACAACGATAATTTGCAGATACGTAAAAAAAAAACTCAATATAATATATCCCTACTGCAGAACCTGTCAACAGTGTTCCATGCACATATTTCCAGAAGGGAATTGTCTGGTAAAATAAAAAACAGATTCAATAATAATTAGGATAATTAGAACGCTTTCATTTTAGCCTAAACTTTCGCCTTCACAGTGAAGATTGGAGAAGTTTGTTCTTGAGTTGTTTTTAGCCCAAGCGTTTTAAACCAAGAGCCGTTCGGGAGCCAAATGAGACGGATCTGGTGAAATGAGAAACAAGAGCCGGCTCACTTAAAACTCTTGGTCTGTCCATGTATATGTGTGTGTGTGTGTGTGTGTGTGTGTGTGTGTGTGGTGGGTGGTGGTTATGCAGTACCATGTAATGTGTGGACTCCAGGAAGAGTAGCTGATGTATGGACATCAATAAAGTGCAATTTTAGCGACAAATGTATGCTGTCATTAAACAAAATTAAGTCAATCTGGATCAGCCATCTAACATTTCAGATGTTCTTATTTTTTAACACTTTCTTCTCAGAGCTAACTAATGAACAAATATGAACAAACTTTTAAGTCGGCGAAAGCATTTGGATGCAATGTTTTTGGTGGTGTATAATAGCCAACATTTTAGTCTGTTACTCCCCCCCCCCCACTTATTTGTAAATATTTAATAAGCCATGTGAATATATTTAAAATGATCTGATTTATAGACCATCCGAACCATACCTAAGTACATTCCTGTCTCTCTAACACCCTAACTCCTGGATCACGCCCTCTCCCTTTCACCAATACGCTAACATACACAAATACTAGAGATGTCAATTCACCTTTACATGTTTATCTGGGGTAGTTAAAACAAAGTAAACCTGTGAGAGAAAATTCTGGCTTAAATCAACACTGTTTTTCATCAGATCATGACAACATTAAAGGCACATTTCTCTTTTTCCATCCTGATTTTAGAAGTTTCCTCACCTTAAAGACAATGTGCCAAGAACAATTGTTATTCCTTAAAACAGCCATTATCTAACTTTAGCCACAAGCCAGAGTCTGACTTCCGAATCTGGAGAGCAGTTGCAGTGACTATAATTGTAGAGGGTCCTATTCTGGTGACATGATCATTGATGCCTGGCTGCCTTTTCATGATGTTTGTATGGATAAGTGCGTTTGCTAAATTACAAACATTTTACATTTTCCAAAAATAATCTCATGTAGCCTTCTAGCATTCTCTGTAGCATATTTGGTACCGGTTGTAGGTGCTGGTGAGCAGGAGCCAAGTTCAGTGTGCACATTTGCTATGTAATAGCCATGAGCAGTCCTAACTGTAAAGCATTTTCGTAAAGCATTTTTATGGTATGTTCACACTGTAATAGTGTTAAAAACAGTCCTTTGTGTTTAAGAGCTGTTTGAAAGAAAGGCCAGAAATGTCAGCTTGTAGGGGTGGGATGGAAGTCTTGGCCTACTCTGTCATGACACACGTGATCCATTTGCACATAACAAAGTACACCAATGACTGTTCATCCGGGTAAGGAGATGGGCTCCAGACCAGCTTATCAGCCAGAACTGTCATGTAAATATTTTCATTGTTTTCGACCATGGTCACTTCAAGGGCCAGTGGAGGAACAGGCATTCATTTTGAGTTATTTTCACCAAATAAACAAAGCAATTCATTAGACCATCGCAATAAAAGTCTAAACTGTATTTTTAACATATTATCCTTCAAGCACACTAATGGGTTAAAACATGAACAAAGACATATCCGTGCAGCAGTCCTCACCTCTTATGATTACTCAACATGTTTCCTGAAGTTCTTCAAGTTAATATTTAACAGCAACAAATATACGGTATCTGCCACACTACTCTGGCACCAACCAAGGTAAAGTGGTGAAATGTCTGAATTCAGAAACAAACATATCTTTATACTTTAATTAGTTCTGCAGTTTATTTCCTGTTGTCCACATACTAATTAGGCTATAGGTTTACAGCCTACTAAACATGTGCTGTTATTTATTCTTATACTTTGTTACATGGTCATCTCTTTACTGAAATGCTGAGGGAAAGGTGGACAGTGACTCTAATATTACACTGTAAACCCAAATGTATTTCTTACTCAAATGTTTCTACTAAGTGTAACTCAAAGTTAGAGAAATGTTCCCAATCACTTAAAATGTTTGTTATACTGACTTTTACTCAATTTCTAGAACATTTTCCCAGCATGCTCTGCTTCAGGTTGATATCTTGGAATGGTTTTATTATCCTTTTTTTGCATGGACATTGAATGATTGATTCATCTTAGCTACACAAACATCAAACACATACATTTGTCTAAAGTAATCCAATCATTTAGTCAAACATATTTGGCACCCACAACTGAAATGATTGTATTATATTATATAAAAAATATTCCTGTCCAAACATGTGCTGGATTTCAAAAGGAATTCTGTATTCCTTTGCAAGCCAGTGCCTTGTGGGTAGCTTTGCAAAAGTCTGGGTAAGTTCCCAGGTTTTCCAGAAATATCAGCAGAAGCAGTTATTTCATTTTTGGAAACCTGGGGATTTACAGTAAATAACTATTAAGTTCCAATAAATGTAAATAATTACTTAACAAAATTAAGTTAGTTGACTTAAATATTTAGATGTAATCAGTTTCCACAAAAGTTTTGAGTATTCTGAATTTATAAGGTTTTACTGTGTAGGTATGGTGGCCCATTTACATCAGGTCAACAACAGACAGCACATAATGTAAACATCCGACTATTTCAGATACCTTTTATTTTTTAATCCAGACTGGGCCTCTATGAGATGTGTTCAGTTTGCTTAAATTATTGCTATGTTTCTGAACTATTCATTCTGGACGAAACTCATTCTGAATTTCCACTGCACTTAATCAAAACGAGTAAAACAAAACATGTTTGTTCTTTTCAACCAGGCGGTGAAATAACCTTTCACTGAACTTTCTGTGTTTGGTCATGTTTGGTTTGAAAAAGAATATCCACTGGAAAATATTTAACTGAGGCTAAGTAGTTTAAATGTGTAGGGCCTGGCACATACACAAAACCATGTAAACACTAATGCTTGTGCCTTTAGATAGGCAGAACAACTCTCATATTTCCACTTGAATGCCAGATCAAGTGAATGCCAGATCTTTTTCAGAGTAGATATGATTGGTACTAAAAACAATTAGGCAAATAAAGCAAAACTAGTCTGCTTAGCTAAACTTAATTCTATCAGAAGCCTGATAATTTCACTGGGAGTCAATCTGCACCACAGCAACAACCTCAGAAATTTTGAAAAAGACAAGATGCAGCACATTTTTTGATTCCTTCGTTGAGCAAATAATCAGTTAATAACAGATTTTCTAAATATACAAAGATCTCTGGTCACGTTTTATCGTTACAGGTTTGTTGAAAATTCTCCTGCTATGGTTTTAAACAGATAAGCAACAACAGCTTTTCAGCAATACTGAAGAACCATGCTGATATATCAGTAGCTAGCCCATGCTGGAATCTCTTCATTGTTTTCAGTAAGAACGTACATTCACAAAGGCAAATGTATATTACAACCAACATTAGCACTTAATGCAAAATCTCCTGAAAGAAACATTGTATTGAGGCTGAAAAGAAGCTAATCAACCATATTCCAACCATTTATTATTGACCTAACAACTCATGATTTTTTCTAGCAATATGGCTGTGTCTGGACACCAGACATACTATTTACATATCCAAATAAGGTATTAAAGTGTCTCAACTAGGCTACCATCAGGCTACTTTAAAGGTAAGGAAATAACATACAGCCACCAGAGTACACTATGTGATGAAAAGGTTTGGAACAGTTCTGTGAACACCAATGTGTCAGAGGATATATGTTCCTGTAAAAACTAAACATGGCATAGTAAATATCAAACTGCATTAAACCTGTATTCATGTATTACCAGTACAGCACCTTAAGAATGTTTGAGTACAGTTTATTAACAGTCTCTGGCTTGCGCTCTATCAGTAAAATAATTTATACCAGAAGAACATGTCTTAGTTCATGGAGTTTGGATCCAAACTGCTGTCTGTCCTATTGTGTTTACAAAAGCAAAACATGGAACTTATGTCCAACGCAAGTAATCCCCACTGACGAAATAAAGACGTGATATGATTAACGGTAGAAGTATGCACTCTGTTGCAATTTACAGGAAGGCCAATGTTGTGCAGGAAGGAAGAACAATATTCAGTTCAGATTTCAAGAAAAGGGAGGACCCAGAGGGGGAGACTTGGTTGCATCATCCTCATGGGAAACACCAGTCTCCTGGCCCATTGGTAATGGCACCGTCCATTCCCCCCTTTTCTCCAAGATGTTACACTCTGTTATGTCCATGTCCATTTCAATAGCTGCCTTGCGACTATCATCTACCTTTCCTCCATTTTTGTGCTTGTCGTCCACCTTGACTTTTCCACATCCCTGGTCCTCATCCACCTGCCCTTGTCCAACATCTTGCTCTTCATATACTACCTGCTCTACTCTGGCCTCCATGTCCTCTGTGCCCATGCAGTCTTCTTGAACCAGCTCCATTGGTGACTCCACCTCCAGATTCTCAGGACCTAGCAGGGCCTCTCTAAGAGTACCCATTAGCTTTGACTGGATTTCTGCCAGAGTCTCTGCCATTTCCTGGTCCCTCTGTCCAGGGACCACATCAGTAAGGTGGAAGGATTGTTGCAGCAAATCTGGCTGTTTCTCTATACAGGCCAGGGCCTCCACTAGCCAGGCCACTAGCAGTTGCACCAGGTCTTTCTGAGTGGCTCCTGCTGCCCCGCCCTGTGCAGTCAGCCAAGCCCAGCGGGCCAGCAGAAAGCTCTGCAGCACAGGCCTCACACACATTTCCAGGGGCTGGAGGCGACAGGTGCAGCCAGCCGGAACCACGGCGGGCAGGGTAGCAGTTGCACCAAGGGAGGTCAGAAAATCTTTAGACATGTGTCCGCGATGGCTGTCCAGGATCAGCATGCCTTTGGTCCTCCTACTCTGGTCCAGCATGTGTTTGCGCCACACTAGAGACTCCCAAAGAGCCAGCTCCTCATCCCTGGTGAATCCCTCTACTTTGGCCTTCAGCAGGACAGAGTTGGGCAGGCCTTTGTCCTGCATCTCAGGGAGCTGTCCCTTGAATAAGACCAGGGTGGGTAGCATGGTGCCATTTGCGAGAGCTGTCAGGTAGATGGTGACCAGGGGATCTCTAGTTCCTACCAGCTGGAGAGCCCCTTCTTTGTCAACCTTTGCAGGATCCGTAAGAGCCTCAAAGTCTACGAAGACTGAGAGCTCATCCATGGCAGCTATGTCTGTTTGGGGCAGATTGTGGGCCTGGATGTGCTTATGGGTGAACTTGGTATAGGAGTTAATGTTGTCCTCCATGGAGCGTGGCAGGCGGCGGCTTACCATGGGCGTCTGCCCAACAGCCTGCCAGCCAAGGCTGTGCTGAAGCATGAAGCTCACTGCCCAGTCGTAAGAGATGCGGAAGGAGCTGCTGTGTCCGCCCTGGCTGTGAATCTCAGAGGCCCTCTGGAAAAGGTTCTTCTCGTTGACCGGCAGCTGCTGCTCTCGCTGTGCCATGACCCACTCAACCATGCGCTCGACCGCCTCTCCTTTGCCGGGTCCCCGTCCGTCGCGCTCCAGCTGCTTCTCTTTCTCCTTCAGCCAGGCACGGATGAGACTGGGCTGGGTGGAAAGCTGCTTGGCGGCTTGACGTACCCCGCAGCACAGGGCAAACAGCACAATCCTCAGCAGACGCACAGAGAGAGTGTCCTCCCTTTCCTTAACCACCGGGCGTTCTATTGGAGGGGCAACAGGAGGATCGGCTAGGACGGGCTGCTGTTTGGACTCCCCTTCAGGAGAAAGATCACATTTGTTCTTGGCAAGAACTTCAAACTCAGCCTCTTCGTCATCTGTGTCTGTGGCCACGTCCTCCACCGGGGCCATTGCCTCGTCCAGGTCACTCTCAGGACCTAAGGGGCCCCACTCACTGCCGTCATCAAAGCGATCTGCTTCCATAGTGTTCCTATGGAAAGACAAAGCAGGAAAGAGACCAGTGGTAAGAGGCATAGAAAACACACACATTAATATAAAACATAAGTGGAGTGTGGACACATCAACAGGTTAAGTACCTCATATCCTCATTGATGAATCCAACCTTAGGGGAGCCTGTAAAAAAAAAAAAAGAAAAGACCAGATAAGAATCTACATTTCAAGAGAAAGCATTTGCATCTAAATGTAGTTGGTACAACAAAAACATCTCAGTGGAACTGCTATGACATATCAGGTACAATATGCAGTGTCTCACAAGAGTGAGTACACCCCTCACATTTGTGTAAATATTTGATTATATCCTTTCACGTGACAACACTGAAGAAATGACACTTTGCTACAATGTAAAGTGAGTGTACAGCTTGTAGAAGTGTAAATTTGCTGTCCCCTCAAAATAACTCAACACACAGCCATTAATGTCTAAACCGTTGGCAACAAAAGTGAGTACACCCCTAAGTGAAAATGTCCAAATTGGGCCCAATTAGCCATTTTCCCTCCCCTGTGTCATGTGAATCATTAGTGTTACAAGGTCTCAGGTGTGAATGGGGAGCAGGTGTGTTAAATTTGTAGCAGAGTGTCATTTCTTCAGTGTTGAAAAGATATAATCAAATATTTACAAAAATGTGAGGGGTGTACTTTTGTGAGATACTGTATATAATATCCATCACCATTAGACCCATTAGCTTCACTCTCAAGCAATCGTGGTCAATGTATTTGACTTGTATTATTGTTTATTCTCCATGAGGGTTACTAGTTTTAGGATTTCTTATACATAGTTTAGGTATTATTAAAGATTAAACTACAATGCGTGCATCTTCAAAGCATCAAATAAATGATTGACCTAAGTGGTGGGGTGAGAAGCCATGATATTCCCAGAAACAGCTGGGGCGTTTGCACAGGTTGGCTTTGCAAACGATGCATCCAAACACACTCTCATGTCGGAGGTTCTTCAGATTGCAGTTCTTGCATCTCTTGGTCTTGGCAGTGAGTTTAACCAATCTGTGCCTCAGCGTATTTGGATTGCCTTGCAGTGCAACATCTCGCAATCCAGCTGATCCCTCCTTAATTTCAGAGTGAATGCGCGCTTGTCTCTCCGCGCACTTGGCTAGCTGGTGCCCTAAGCGCTTGCGAAAGTTTGCCTGGGTAAAAAGACCATCCTGCACCCATGGTGGAGGGTTGTCTTTACGGCTCTCCCGCAGCACTATAAAGGCATTGACTATGCTCAGATTGACAAGGAACCAGAAGAGGCTACGCCAGTGCTTGTCTAATGGCAGACCCCCAAGAGGATTGCAGGCCAACAGCTGTTTGCAGATATCCACCCCTCGCATATTCTCCTGCAGAAGTCGGAATGCTAAGGGCCGGTCAATGGGGCTTAGTTCGCCTACTTTGGTCTGAGACTTTCTCCACACTGTGTCTGGCTGCCCCGGAACAGCATTGGTGGATAAGCAGCCCATCTCCTTTGTGTCTTTCCAGCGGGTGGCCAACAAGGGTCCAAACTGCCTCTGCAGGTAGTCCCCAGGCTTCTTGAGCTGACCGTGCTCCCATAGTTCCCTAGGGAAAATAGGACTTGGCGGAGGAAAGGAACTGGAGGCGTATATGCCCTCGTCCAAAAGGTTGTGCATGAGGGGGACAGAGGCCAGGGAGCTGCCCAGGAAGAGCTGGTGGTGTTTTTCCTGGAGTCCCTCCACTAAGGTGGGCACTACACTGAACCCCAGTTCCTTCACATTCTCTCTCCGCATGTGGACCAGAAGTCGGTGGCAGTAGCCCGATTTGGAGTCACACAGCAGCCACACCCCTGGTTGAGCCTTGGGGGACCCTTTCGCTTGGCCAGCCTCTGTCTCCAGGCTGGGCAGCAGAGCTCGGTCGATGGTCAGGCAGCGGTTGGGTTGGTAGGCTTTCCACATGGAGTCACCTAGGATATTCAGCAAAGGTCTGAAGACACTCAGCATGTCACAGCCACCCTCCTTCTCCTCCGTGGAGATGAGCGTGCTCCCCATCCGGATGTTGGTGGAGATCTGCTGGAAGCGCTTGACGGACATAGCCCTAAAGAACGTATGACAGTTGTCGTAGTGCTGCCATGACCAGTAGTTGGCAGGCTCTGGGAGGCTCTGGAGGCCCATGAGAATGCTGAGACCTATGAAGCCCTTGATCTCGTGAGCGGTGACGGGGACCCAGTCCAGATCACGCTGCCCAAGAAATTGGCAGGTCTTGGCATAAGCGTTGGTCTCGCTGGCAATGAGCTCCATGAGCGAGTATGGAAAAAGCAGGTTGAAGTAGTCTATAGCATCACTGTTTTTGTGTAAGGAATGGCAAGGACCACAGCTCTCTGTGAAGTCAAGGATGGTGGCTAACTGGCAGTCGCCTCCACTCAGCGAAGGTTCCCTCCAGTTCTCCATTAACGCCCATTCAGGCTTCACTTCTAAATCCTCTCCAGTTTCCTCCTCGTCCTCTTGGCAGAAATCAATGTCTGACTCCAGATATTCTGTGGGGGAGGGGGGATCACAGGAACAACAGTTAGTCTTCTGCTCCACAGAGCCAAGTTTACACAACTTCTCTTTTATAAACACCAAGGGCCATTTCTTTTAAGGTCATCGCAACTCCACTTTTACAACATCATGTGGATAGAAAGAAGAAAAATAACCACTTCTTCACTGACGAGAAGTCTGAAGTTAAACGGTAGAAGCAAACAGATTGGTATGCAGACTTTCCTTGATAAGACATTCCTCTGCAGTGGTAATTTTTGTACTCCACACATTTTCCCATTTACTTTGGCACAAGCATGCTTTGGAGTGGCTTTTTGTACAAAATGTTTGCCAGGTCCTTTAGTGTACGAGCTAGCAACGTGGGAAGCAGCCATGTAGAGTCCATTTACCTCACACTTTAATGAAGAGAAGGAGTATATAGTAGCAAACCAGTGTTCAGTGCTGTTGTGAATAGGTGTGGATCATCTTTTGCAACATTAATTTCCGTAGACAAATGCTCTCACAATTTTCCCTCAATATTATATTTTTGGGTTTTACAATGGCCTAGGTTGGTTCAGCGGTTTAAGCCACTGCCTTCAATGCATATATACAGCTACAGTGTGTTTGAATTCGAGCTCCTGCTCTTCAGCAAAAACTCACTCTCTTTCACCACTTTCCTTTCCAATAACCATAACACCCTGAAAAACACATAGGGCCAATAGGGCCTTGCGTCATAACTCTACATCAGGTTTGGGACAGTCAAAATCAAGGCAGCGCTATCAATCATCCCAGCCTCTGCTAGACCCCCCACCCAAGCACCGTTGGTGTGCCGTGACCAGGATTCAAACCCCTGAACTTGAGAGAGATGTCTAGCTTTTGATTGGCACGGTGTCACCCCGAGGACCTAACATTTCCCATGATAATGTACCAAAAGATAATCTACCAAAAACAACATGCAGTAGTGATGACTTATTTATGAAGTGATATAAAGCTGCAACCTTCACTTGAGAGGTCTAGATTGCCTACCTAAACTTGTACTGGTTGCTTCTTCAGAATTATGGCTATTTGAATTTCCGTGCCTTTATCACAATCAAGACAGGGGATTCAGTTTCTTGTGCTTCACTTGAGCGAGCAATACTGGATTATAAAGAACGTGTTTGCTTCTTATGTTTTAGAGGAACATGTTCATTTCTTTACAGTGTGACAGTTCTGGTCCATTTAATTGCCCATGTTTTTTCCAGGTTCTTGTTCAATGTGCATTGCACATTGCGTTGTATTAACATGTACGCTCCATCTGGGTATTGGTATGGCCTACTTGTTGATGTTTGACAACAATTAATAGCAGCAACTTTTTTTAGCACTGTGCAATTCCAAATCTGGAGGACCCTCTGAATGTTCACCCCCTGAAATGTTAGCCTCTTCCCAAAACCATAGCTTCATATCTGGTCTTAGTTACTTAGATCTTGTGCATACTCCCTTTGGGAAGTTATGATCATTGTCAAGATCTCGTGTATGAGGCCTATCGCTTTTTACAATTGTATACCCAGTTATCCTGTGCAAAAAAAAAACACATTTACATCAGTGAAGTTACACATCAAAGGAACTGGTAGTACTCGAAAAACGTAACACCAACACCGTACAGCAAGAAATCTTATCAACTCATGTTGCCATTATGCAAATTCTTACAAAGACATGCGTTATATAAATAAATATATTTTTCATCCTGGTTATAACCTCATGCAGTCACCTGGTAGTCTTGCAAGCTCACATTCTGTTTTCCTAATCAGTCCGCTAATTACAAGGCCATGCGGTTTATGGACCGTAAATTATCAATGTAGTGTACATTATTATAAATATTTCTAAATAAATAAAAAAGGAATAGTTAGATTTTTTTTTCTTCTAAATAGTATGTAATAGTTAATATGGCACGTTTCAACACGGCCAGCAGTCGTGTGTGGGAGCTTGAAGACACCCACCCTTTGGTGTACAGTTGCTGGAGCCGTGGCCTGGGAACTGGCCCAGGTGCTTGGCCATCAGATCCCCCGTCTGAGAGACGAAATCACAACCTGCACAACGCAACTTCAGGTAGCTGTGTGGGACAAAGGGCGAGAGGGTTAGAAGGTGACAGACACGTGGCGAGATGAAGACCAAAGCCGATTAAACGGAAAAATGTATGCATTACCAAGGGGGTGGCTGCTTGTGCAAGGGAACGTGGTTGGTTTTCATACTCGGGGCGTGATTTCTGCAACCGGAAGAAATAAACTTAATTCAGCTTTCCAAGTCATCCACGGCCGAGAAATAAAGTCGGCTTGACTAATGAAAGGCAATCTGTTATATAACAGTTTAGGTAATGCGCTCGACTGACGTGATCATGTGGTCCGCGTAGGAGCGTGAGCAGCAGGTACTGTAGGGACACACGGCACAATGGACGAAGGTGGGGTAGTGGTCGGGGAAGCTGGACACATCCGCGCTGCACTCCATACACCGCTGCTTGTCCACCGACACCCTGGAGAAGTCACACACAGAGCTCAGACAATTCAAGGACAATGTGAATTAATGCAAAGAATATATTCAGAAGTATCATGAGAGAAGATATAGAAGATCCTCCACGAAGACGCGTGCAACAGTACAAACTGGGGCTCCGATTCCTGAATGCTTATTGACTGATAGCCGCGGTATATTGGCCATATACAAACACCCCGTAGTGCTGTATTGCTTAAATATAGTGTATTAGTCACCTTTGTTTCTGAAACTTGGTGAGCAGTTCCAGCTGCTTAGTGGATTTCCTAGTGATTATTTGCGTGGTTTGTGGAGATGTTTTGGGCTGATGTTGTTTGTGTTGCACGTGGTTAACGCTGGCCTGGCCTGCCTGAGGTGTGGGGCCTGTTGTCTTATAGTCAAGAGGTATATTCTTCGGCAGTGCTCCTTTGTGGTGAGCATACGCTCTGATGGTCACCTAAGCAGGGACAAGAACACAAGAATGTTTAAACCCCACTCAACTACAAACACAGATTCTCCTATGAAGCCTTTCTAGATCTATGGGATTCACTGGGGTTTTTCTGGGTAACCGGTCGGTCCAACAGGCACATGTGCATCTACAATTTGGCGGCGTTTCTCAGTGTGGATGACACCAGCTTGTGGACTGATCCAAGAGATGAGGCGGATCTCCAACTCACTTTGGTCCCAGGCTGCAGGCCCTCTAGCAGCTTGGGCTTCCGGAAGGTCCTGTGGTGACGCGTCTTGTGTTCCATCCTGTCTGAGGAGGAGACGAACTGCAGCCGGCATTTGTTGCAGTGGCTCAGTTTACTGCCCTAAACAGTCCGGGTTGAACGCAGAAGAAACTGAAAACATGCTTTCTTCTACATTGAAATATGCTGCCTTTACGCAACAGACCTAGACTGCGCCTGGTTCTGAATGACGACACGTCGTCCATTAAAATGGTTGACTGATAACAGGGTTTGATCACAGACTTGATCTGTATTCACTTCAAGTTTATTTGCACTAAACATGTTACTATTAGACATAATAGATGGAAATCTATTTATATATAATAGATGGAAATCGCTTTATTGTATTGGCCTGGGTTGTTGGTCTACCTGGTGCCGGACAAAGTGTTGCTGGTAGGAGTTGGGACTCTTGAACACCTTCAGGCAGTACACGCAGAGCTGGTTGCATGTCATTGCATGAGCGCTACGGAAGTGGTTGAACACGTCCGAATAGAAAGAGGACCGGTACCCACACACCTTCAGAACAAAGCATAGGACTGATCAAAGTTTGGTTCTGAGTAAACGGGCAGCGTCTACAGTCACGTTTAACTGGAGGCAAAAGGTCACCCACCTGGCAGATATAGGGCATCTCTCCTGGTTTGTGGGTGCTCTTCATGTGATGCAGGAACACAGGTTCACTGTCAAAAGCCCACTCGCATATCTTGCAGCAACCTGCAGATTATTGCACATACAGAACAGCTGCTCATCTTAGATTCTGAACGCTGTCATCAGAAATCTCGCAGGACCAACGACAGTCAATCAACAACGGACCGAAAACAACCGCGTGGTAGGATGTGAAACTGTCCGTGCTTACTGGAAGTCTGCATGGGCCCGTGGACATTCTCCATATGGTGCTGAAGCTGGGCAGTGGTAGAGAACTGGCGGAAGCAGTGCTCACAGAAGGTCAGTGGGTCCACACCTTGAGTCATCTCTGGGTGTTGCATTATGTGGTCCATCAACCTGCCGAGCGCCAACACACATAGCTAACATCACCCCGGGCTTAGTTAAGGGTTCCACTGAACTAAGCTGAAGAAGGGTTCGAGTAATGTGGCAAATTATCAAATACAAACCTTTCAAACATCCGCCCCTAAATCAGGGGAGGGCAAACTTTTTGGCCATGGGGTCCAGATGAGAATTGTGAAATTCAATGGAGGGCCACATTTGTTTTGTAATTTAATAAATGATTTGCAGGCCAGAAAAGGGCAGTTATTACAAGATGTATACAGTAGGTCCATCATAATGTCTAAATAGATGTATAAGAGTGGGCTGGTGAGTTATTTTATTACCTACCACGGGCTGGATGGAATTGCGGGCCTTAGTTTGCCCACCCCTGCCCTAAATGTTGTCACTCCCATTTCACTTGAGTGTAAGTGTGTGAGTCTAGGGCAGATGACATTCACACCTGATGTTGCTGTTGGATCGTTTTGGGCAGAGTATACATTTGAAGGAGAAGGTGAGCTTGGAGGTCTGGCTGTCGACCGGTGTTGGTTCGCCCTCGAAGCGGCCATAGTAGAAATCGTCCACTAACATGACCACTTTGGGCATAGGGTCTGGATTGGAGGTGGGGGCCCGTGGCCGGTCTGAGGCGGGATTCAGAGGGCCAGCACTGGTCGAAGGCTTGGCAGTATTGACCAGGTCCGGACAGCAGAACTGTGAAGGGGGAAATGTAATGCATTGACATCAAGATCATAATTTGAGGAGAATGTTCATGGTTTAATACAGTGGGGAGAACAAGTATTTGATACACTGCTGAGTTTGCAGGTATTCCTACCTACAAAACATGTAGAGGTCTGTAATTTCTATAATAGGTACACTTCAACTGTGAGAATCTAAAACAAAAATCCAGAAAATCACATTGTATAATCTTTAAATAATGAATTTGCATTTTATTGCAGGACATAAGTATTTGATCACCTACCAACCAGTAAGGATTCCGGCTCACAGACTTGTTAGTTTTTCTTTAAGAAGCACTCCTGTTCTCCACTCATTACCTGTATTAACTGCACCAGTTTGAACTTGTTACCTGTATAAAGACACCTGTCCACACACTCAATCAAACAGACTCCAACCTCTCCACAATGGCCAAGACCAGAGAGCTGTGTAAGGACATCAGGGATAAAATTGTAGACCTGCACAAGGCTGGGATGGGCTACAGGACAATAGGCAAGCAGCTTGGTGAGAACTGTGGTGAGCAGTTGTGAACTGTTGGCGCAATTATTAGAAAATGGAAGAAGTTCAAGATGACGGTCAATCTCCCTCGGTCTGGGGCTCCATGCAAGATCTCACCTCGTGGGGCATCAATGATCATGAGGAAAGTGAGGGATCAGCCCAGAACTACACAGCAGGACCTGGTCAATGACCTGATGAGAGCTGGGACCACAGTCTCAAAGAAAACCATTAGTAACACACTACGCAGTCATGGATTAAAATCCTGCAGCGCACGCGAGGTCCCCCTGCTCAAGCCAGTGCATGTCCAGGCTCGTCTGAAGTTTGCCAATGACCATCTAGATGATCCAGAGGAGGAATGGGAGAAGGTCATGTGGTCTGATGAGACAAAAAATTTGCTTTTTGGTCTAAACTCCACTCACCGTGTTTGGAGGAAGAAGGATGAGTACAACCCCAAGATCACCATCCCAACCGTGAAGCATGGCAGTGGAAACATCATTCTTTGGGGATGCTTTTCTGCAAAGGGGACAGGACGACTGCACCGTATTGAGGGGAGGATGGATGTAGCCATGTATCGCGAGTTCTTGGCCAACAACCTCCTTCCCTCAGTAAGAGCATTGAACATGGGTCGTGGCTGGGTCTTCCAGCATGACAACGACCCGAAACACACAGCCAGGGCAACTAAGGAGTGGCTCCGTATGAAGCATCTCAAGGTCCTGGAGTGCCCTAGCCAGTCTCCAGACCTGAACCCAATAGAAAATCTTTGGAGGGAGCTGAAAGTCCGTATTGCCCAGCGACAGCCCCGAAACCTGAAGGATCTGGAGAAGGTCTGTATGGAGGAGTGGGCCAAAATCCCTGCTGCAGTGTGTGCAAATCTGGTCAAGAACTACAGGAAACATATGATCTCTGTAATTCCAAACAAAGGTTTCTGTACCAAAAGTTCTGCTTTTCTGATGTATCAAATACTTATGTTGCAAATTACACTTATAAAATGCAAATTAATTACTTAAAAATCATACAATGTGAGTTTCTGGATTTTTGTTTTAGATTCTGTCACTCACAGTTGAAGAGTACCTATGATAAAAATTACAGACTTTTACATGCATTGGAAGTGGGAAAACCTGCAAAATTGGCAGTGCATCAAATACTTGTTCTCCCCACTGTATCTGTGATTTTCTGAAATGTTTTGGGTGAACATAATAAATCTCCTTACACACATATGACCTTGAAGGGCTTCTGGCATTTTATACTGGGCTCCACATCGGGGACATATTTTCAGCACCTGATCAGCTTCAAAACAAACAACAGGAACCATTCTTCCAACGTTCTGGTCAATGAAGGGGTCACTTTTAGAACTGGCAGGCACATGTAGGGCATAGCAGACCTGACATGGATGCACTTACTGTACCTTTGTTGCCCTGGCTCAGGTGCGGTGCCACAGGCCCACTGGCCGGGCTGTTGTTCACCTGCAGGATCTGTGATTGGACAGCGACTGGGGCTTGGTTCAGTTTCACTGCAGCACAGGGCACAGCAGAGGTGCACGATTCAAGAGGGGGTCACGACTTGGTTCAACAGCGTTCGCATTAGATGCACGTGGGCTACACTCACGTATCTGAGGCTGTGACGCAGGGCAGTGTATGGTGGTCCGTAGCCCCGGGGTGACCGGGGTGGCGTGGCCGGCCGACCCAGCGGTACGTACGGTGAGGGTGGCAGGAATGTGCACGGTGGCAAATGTGCTGGCTGGCACCTGCGTCGCGCCACCACTGGGGGCAGTGCTGTGCCTAATCTGCGCAGGTTGGGTCACAACCTGGGGCATCCCCATAGCCGGAGCGAAGAACTGCCCTCCAGGGCCTGCCGTAGGAGACAGGCAGGCCATTAAACGAGCAGTGTTACGCTAAGATCCGGGTATACAGCCGACACACAAACATGCCGCTCGATATTGCTGAGCTGTAAAAACAGAGCAGGGATAAAAGGGTAGGAGGTATATTTACCAGACAGCAGAGTGATTGGTCGAATCATCTGCCCTTGTTGTAAATTCAGCACTATTCCCATAGGCTTCTGTGCAGGTCTCACATTTTGGACAGGAAAACCCTACGACAGACGAAATGACGAGAGAGAAAAGACCAGTGAAACACATTTTTACACCCAGCCACCCCCCGTGCTCAGTTTAAACAAATGCAGTGTGTACCTGGGTGAAGAAGATCTGCTGGGCATTGGCAGGGCTGGCACCAGTGTTTCCAGCAGCGGGCAGCAGCATGGTGCTCAGGCCCGTGGGGGTTTGAATCTGGATCAGCTGCTGTCCTTGGACCAGGCCGGTTGGCATCAGGGGGGGCACACTGGGGGACCCAGTGGGGACCATAAACTGAGGTATCACTGATGACACCACTGGGGCTAAGAGACACACAGGGGACCACTTAGTGTTTAGTCAGTGTCAGGGGCCAGATCGGAACAGTCATCAATAAACCACCACGTTTATCCCCTTGAACCTCAAATCCCTAGAAAGTTATCACAGACCATGAATCAAAGGGTTTTCAACTGGGAAAAACACAACGTCTTGACCATCACACCATGCGGAAATTCCTCATCAGGACGAACTGACACAGTTTTAAGTGGTGGGTACGGGCTGTAACCTCAAGACCAAGAGTCCGTCTGAGTTTAGTGTGTACTGTATATTGTAATCAGTGTTGCCCCTAAAAGGTGAGGCTGGTCTGAGCGTCTGACGGTTAATGACTGTGGTGTATAAAGCAGGTGTAAATTCTCAAATTCGGAGCATCTGAAGTATTTCTAAAACAGCTGTTATTGCGGTTTGTTTGGAGTGTGACACCATCTTTCCCTAAAAGGTCAACTCACCTGCTGTAGGGGTGAGTAGCGAGGCAGATGACATGACTGGGTTGGAAACTTTTGCCGGGACCTGCTGTGCACCCGAGGAATTGCCTGGGTGTACGCTGGGAACTGCAGTCTTTTGGGCGGTCGTAAAGGAGGCATCACAGACTGCGTGAAAAACAACAGTTAAGTGCAAGACAGCAAGATAAAATTAAACTATATTCACATTGACCTTTAAAATGCGTTCAAAAGTCAAGAGCGGAAGTGATCCGTCCGTCACTAGGATGTAAAAAAAAAAAAAAGAGTTTGCCAGTAGGCCTCTGTGGCAGTAGGTATGCTCACCATTGTCATTGTCACCTTCGATGAATTCCAACTCCTCCTCATCCACGTCATCATACATCTGTTGCCATGGCTCCAGCTCCTCCTCCTCACACTCCATAAATAAATCGCCATCCATATTGCTGAAAGAACCACATGTATAATAAACAACAAATGCACAATGAATAATTAAATATGTAGTAAGTTAATACTCAGAACTTTAACCCTTTTCACGTATGCACCATGAACAGACCCAGAACACCCATTAGATTCAAAATAGCCATATGTAGAATGTAAGCTAAATGTATCACTATTATGTTTGTGATAAGGCAGTCCAACTAAGAAAAAGTTAATCACAAAGAATTTGCTCAAATATGGCCCCTAAATATTTTTTCCATTTAAAAAGATGAGTATTGTGCTACAGGCATATAATACTTTTATTGTAAGAACTGGAATTTTTTATTTCAGAATTATTCTTATAGGCATTTAATTAACATAACAAAAAGGAATGAATGCTCCCAATGTTGAAAGAATGAACTGCCTCTTTGGATTCCAAACAAAAAAGAGCTTTTAAAACTGTCCAAGTATGTCACATAAACACTCAATATGTTAACTATTTCAATAACTTCACACATTGGGCTAAACACACAATCTATTACAGTGTCATGCTTATGTCATGGCATTAATGTATTCATTTTGACAGCCCTAATTAGTGTCCCTCTTCTTGATGACAACTTGACTCATACCTAGTGATTGATTGATTCATGACAATTGGACGCTTAGACTTTGATTCAGTAATGTAAAAAAATATATAATCATGGCTCTGTAGCAGCAATTAGCAATGTACTTGTATATTCACTACTCGTGAATATATAATTATATACAATTAAGTGTATTCACAGCCCATTTTTTGTAAATTTGAAGCATGTGCTGGAGAAATTTGAAAAATTGAGAAACTACTCTTAACTTCCAGTACATACATTATTATACTTAACAATATAATTTTTACAGCGTTGGTTTATAATTGTTATTACAACATGGAGTAGCTAAGCTCTATATTTTCGTTTCTATGGTGGAGAATCATATTTTTCAAAAGAATGCCAAACCAAAAAAAAAAATGTGCAAATCATACACCTGTAGAATTACAACATATCTGCTGATTGGCCCTTCAAATTTGCCGAAATTGAATTTATAAAAACATACCACGAGTTTCTTTCAGTAACAAGCGAAATTAATCTACTCAGAGTTAACCTATTCTTCTCGATTTTGTGATACGAATACTCGCAAGATTTCTGGCAACCAGGCTATTTCAGAAGGGAAAATAGTTCGCAGCATTCATATGTTGCATGTCTGCAACAAAATAGCTGTTCCTTCAGTCAAACAAGTTATGCAGTTGCATTACAGTATAAATTCTCATTTTAATGCAATAGCTTCCCTCCAAAAGATAATAAAAAAAACTAAATTCAAGAAAACCGCCCGGCAAAAATTTAGGGGAACAGCATTCTGCATTGGCGTAATGTTACAACACTCACAACGTGTAACCGATTGATGCCTTGTCACTGCGACGTATATTGTATCCATAGTTTCTCGTCAAATACTAATAAGTGACATACAAAAATGAGAACAAACAATTTAAGTTAAATAGTCTACTTACCCTTCGAGAAACAAAAAAAACTACACACAAGAACACGCAGAAATTATTCGCGGGCTAGCTACATCTTCCCCATTAGAGGCATATTCATCCGCGTAAAGAAGGCAGGCGTTTACCTTTTTCACCAAAAGACATTGGCTGAAACAAAGTTGTACGCCATTTCCTCTTTAAATTGTGCACTGTGGTTGGCTTCCATCAATGTAAAGAAGAAAGGCGGAGCAAAGTGTTTCAGGAAGTATTTTCTGGTAAAACTGCGTTGTTTGGGAAAATTACTTTAAACACGTCCAATAATTCAATTAAATTACTTTTTAACACCGACATTAGTAATTAGTGCATCAAATATATTTATTTTAAACCAAAATCATGTCAATAAGTTTATCTATAAAGTCAATAAAGACAAATTCATTTGGAGCTCCTAGCAGCCATTTTATTTTGCACTGATACCATTGTGATAATCTTATACTGTTACCATTGATCACTGCAAGCAAGTTGCAGTATTTGCAATTTGGCATATTTTGTGAGTGAAGTGTTTGGGCGTGTGTTTTCGTGTGTGCGTGTGTGAAAGAGATGCCCTTCATATTTCACTTAACATTTTTAAACAATTTCCTATGTAAGACCGGTCACCAATTAATTCCCTCAGATGTTTGACTCGACCACACACTTAAGTAAACCTTGAACAGTAGGGAAATGGTATGTATAAGTAGGCTACCAAATTTAGGAAAGATTCAGTTGACAGACTACTAATACAGTCCACATCCTTTATCCCATGCTGATATTCTGCGGTCACAGTTTTCAAGTTTGGTTTTTAGTGCATGATGTTCCACATAGATACAATGGTGGTTCTCTATCCTAGGACTCCAGAGATTTTATACTTGTTGAATCAGATGAGCAAGTTAAGAATTTCATCTAGAAAATAGTTTAATGGTTAGTTCAAGGTGAATCTGCTGTGTTAGCTCCGGAATAGAGCAAATTGAGTAGTGCTTTTCTCTATGGGGTACCATGGGATATGGCCTGCATACCTGAGGGGACGTTGGATAGCCACTGGACTGGGCACCTTACATTCTTTTTTTTTAATGTTATAGGCTACTTGTGCTTTTAAATAACATTCTACTTTAGATGTTATTATGAACATTTCATTATTATTATTATTCTCATATGTTTAAACATCAGAACGTTTATGAAAGAAAAAAAAGTTTATTTGTCATTTGTTCAGTTTAAGCTATTGTGCAATTGAGTAACCTGGCTACATTTAATATAGGAATGTGGGCCATACAAACATCCGTGCATGCTTGCTTTTGGTATAGCTGTATATTATATACTATATAATAGGTGTTTCATAGCATAGTCTATAACCATGTCATTGTATGAACTTTGATGTCAACGCGTATCATTGGGGCAACAGATTTATCTAGCTATTGATTATTTATTTTTGATAATCTAAAAATGCAATGTCTCCGATTTCTGTTGTTTTGCACTGGTATGTAAGCACACATTGTGTTTGCAGAGTTTTCATTTGTTGACTCCGCTCAGTTCAGACTTCACACCAGTGGATGATAGTTCTGTATTTTGACCTCACTGCTCAGTTGCCTCTCATTGTCTATGACCATGATACACAGAGAATACGAGCTTAATCGCTGCGTAATCTGAAGAGACGCTAAATCCCCTATTTTTAAGTTGCTTGAAACCTATTCATAGCCTCGCTCCCAGATGAGAGCCTCGTAGCGGACAAACATCATAATATTCCTCGAACAGAACGAGGTGACTAGCAGGGACGCTATTCTGTACAATACGGTCCACTCATGGTCTGGCAGGTCTTTGCCTAGACTACGGATAAAATGTGGGATGAAATTGTTGAATCTGTGCCGGTTAAATACGGCGCTGTCATTGCGGTCACATTGATCTGTAAGTCATGGCCTTTGTGCCTCTTTGTACTTTTATCTTTAACTGAAGACTGTTTGATGCAATTAAACTTGTGAAAATATACAATTGACGTTAAATGAAATGGGAAGATGGAAATCATTCAGAATATGAAATCGATGTAATAGTTTGAAGAACGGCTTCTTTGGACAATGTTCTTCTCTGTTAGAATTTTACTTGGTTTGTATTTTGGTTTATTTTCTTTCTTATTAGAGAAAATATAGACCTAATTGCTGTTATTTTGAATTTTCAATTGAAATAATTAAAAAGTAAATAACAAAAGTTGCAGCATTTATCTTAATTTGTCTTTTAAAAGAGACGCCTTACGAAATGTTCCTGCATACTCATAATCTCATCCTTGGTATTTGGTTGGCTGTATTTATGTTTTTAGCCACAATGGTAACTCATTTCAAACAAAACAGGTTGCATTATACAACAAAATAAACATAGACACAATAGCAATGACTAGTAATAAAATACAAAATGAAAATGATAATGCTTAAGGTAATACCAAATACTGTCTGTGTGCCTGTTGAGTCTCCATCCTACCACTATGTTTTATCGGTTTTATTGTTTGCCTGAGTTACCAGTGAGTGCCAAGTAATGATTGCTCAGTTTTGTACTAAGTCTACTGGATTTTGGGACTTCCAAGAGACATCTAGTGGCATGTCTTCTGTGGTATGGATGAGTGTCTGAGCTGTGTGTTAACTACCTGAACATACAGCTGAGAACCATCAATAAGTCACCACCTCTTACAAAGGCCAAAATTGAGGCAGTCAATTACTCCTCCATTCTAAGCCAGCAGAGGGTGACAATAAATGCTGTTAACATTTGCCCTATTTGTATACCTGAGGACTTTAAATACATGCTGCTCTGGTGTTTGAAAATGCAACTTGCCTATATCCTTCTATGCCACACTTTACCATTAAACTAGGCAGTATATTTCAGGTGAGATAAAAGTAGGATCTGTAGGGTTTGTTTGGTCAAGTCATTCAAGAAAGCAGAGCAACGTTTATCACTGATGCATTATTGTATGTCTCCCCATCCTAGTAACCACTAAATCGATATGTTTTGACAATGTCAGCTTGCAATCTAAAAGGTATCCTAGCATTTCACTAAACTTGCTTGATCTCCTCATCATTCAGTGCTAGAACTAGATACGCATAAGAGCCAAATAGCATCTTTTGAACTTCCCATAGATTCATATTTGAATTATGGAATAATATTATTGTTGGTCACTCCAATTATATACTCTGATCATATTGTTTGACTGAAATGAATTAGCTGTGATTGTCTACACCTGCCTCTCCAGCTAGGGGAATACTTAAGCATTAATGTGTGCTGAGGCCTTGGGGAAAATGGCTGACTGGAACACATACAGTTTTTGACCATGCTTCCTTTGTCTCCAGTATTGTTGACATTTTTTAATTAAAACATTTTTAAGTTATTATTTAAATGTTATTTTATATTCTGATTATTTTCTTACTGTGACATGGAGTGAATGCAACTTAAGGTTATGGCATACATCCTGCAGACATTAGATTTTTCTATTCAAGCTTGACATGCGTCAAGAACAAACAGTTAGGTCATGTGGCTGTTGAAAAGACACTAGGGTTTTTAAATGGCTACGAATAGCCACTACAATAGAGTTTATAGTTGTTATTATATTAGTTATGTGTTTAACTTTAGCTGATTTGTATAATATTGTATTTACAGTGTACATGGGCATGGTGTTATTCAAGGTCAGTGGAAGGTCATTTGCGAAATCAGGAAGCAAATTAAAAAGGAAGCAAATTCAAGTTATGACCAAATTAAAAGCTAATCTTCATATCAGTTGTCTTAATAAACAAAAATAGTGCTTTGCTATTACAGTCTGCCACTGTCCTTAATGGTACATCATCCAGGTGTTATTTAGGTGTTATCTACATATATTCGATGTATTTTAACCGTGCTATTCACAATCTTATCTCAACTCTCCTTATAATGTTCATAATTAAATCAAATACATTCCAGGAGCATGTTAAACTAACTTACGTAGTCCGTCTGCCTAAAAAAACAAACAGATCAGACATAAGAGCTTTTTTGATACCTAGTACATGGTGTGTTCCCGAGTCACTAGAATATTCTGCACTAAAATCCACCCACTGTATCTCTCAGAGCAGACATTTAGGAGATTATTAATTATTTAATGTTGGTTGTCGAACCCCTAGGCATCGTTCTGTTGAGAAAATGGATTGCAGGTGGTGTGTGTCGGTCGACTGTCCAGTTACGTGGCAAGACTGTTTTGGTAACGGGCGCCAACACTGGCATCGGAAAGGAAACGTGTCGTGACATGGCACGTCGAGGTATGGTACAATCACACTCGGTAGGTAGTACATTATCACTAAGGGTTTTGTTCATGTCTCTGTGTACGTTTGCTTGATTGTGTGTGTGTGTGTGTGTGTGTGTGTGTGAGTTCTTGACTTATAAAATAAGTAAAATAAGTGCAGGAACTGACAAATGGCACATTAGACATGTTCGTCAAAATGTATGTGTTAATAAGGTTTTTTCCATTGAAGTAGCCTATGCCATGTCCCATACGGCTCTTTTGCCAAAATCGTTCCGGCCCAAGTCATGCACTGTATATACAGCTCTGGAAAAAACTAAGAGACTGCTGCAAAATTATCAGTTTCTCTGGTTTTACTATTCATATGTATGTGTTTGAGTAAAATGAACATTTTTGTTTTATTCCATAAACTACTGACAACTTTACACCCAAATTTCAAATAAAACTATTGTCATATAGAGTATTTCTTTGTAGAAAATAACAACTGGTCAAAATAACCAAAAAAAGATGCATTGTTTTCAGACCTCAAATAATGGAAAGAATACAAATTAATATACATTTTTCAATAACAAAATACTAATGTTTTAACAGAAATCGATATTTGGTTGAATAACCCTGATTTTTAATCACAGCTTTCTTGGCATGCTCTCCACCAGTCTGTCACATTGCTGTTGGATGACTTTATGCCACTCCTGGCACAAAAAGTAAAGTAGCTTGGCTTTGTTTGATGGCTTGTGACCATCCATCTTCCTCTTGATCAAATTCCAGAGATTTTCAATGCGGTTCAGGTCTGGAGATTGGGCTGGCCATGACAGGGTCTTGATCTGGTTGTCCTCCATCCACACCTTGATTGACCTGGCTGTGTGGCATGGAGCATTGTCCTGTTGGAAAAAACTATTCTCGTCTAACCATTAGATGACCAGGTGTTGGGCAAAGCTGAACATTTCAGAGAAGATTACCTTACTCCATTCCTCTACAGTCCAATCCTTATCGTCTTTTGCAAACTTCAGCCTGGCTCTTCTTTGCAACTCATTGATGAAGGGCTATGTTTCTAGCCCTGCACCTAGCAGCCTGTTTTGAACCGTCCTCGCCGTGCACTTCACCCCAGCTGCTGTTTGCCATTCTTTTTGTAGGTCACTTGATGTCATCCTACGGTTGTTGAGTGACATTCGAATGAGTTGCCGGGCATCTCGGTCAGTGGACAGTCGTTTTCGCCCTCTGCCAGTCTGTAGCTTTGTTATCCCCAATCTCTGTTGCTTGACCTTGTTCTTATGAACCGCCGTCTTTGAATTTTTCAGGATAGAAGCAACCTGACGCTCATATAGAAAATGTATTTACAAATATATCCTTATTTTTTAAATTTTCTCTTAGAAGGCCTTCGTACTCTGTACTCTCGAAACATTACGTATACTCAACAACTTGTCTTTCCCTGTCAGCAACTTATGATGTCTCTGAGTTCAGGGGCAGGAATGAATGGAATGTCGGTTAAGTAATGCTCCTAGTCTCCCTCTATGTGTGGTACACTAGGCCTTGGGCATAGCAGAAACCACTAGAAGACATCTCCGTTTTGGGGGTACATATTAATAGCAGCAATGTTTTTTTTTTTCCTTGTATTATAGAGGTGAACAGGACTCTATTCCTTATTGGGAGAGTTGAGTTAGCAAAACCACCAATAGTAACATGCCCCTGCTGTCCTGTGTGAGCTTTCACCAAGTTGCCTGGGCAACCGACATTCTATGATTACCTATGACTCCTGGATCTATGTCTGTATGCAACCTTGCATTCTCTAGGCTACATCATGGCAACAACAATTCTTTGTATGTACATTTTTGCAAGTGCTGATGTCGTCACCTGGACTGTTGGAAGAGAATATAAGCTTGAACCTGAAATGCCATAATCAGAACAACTGTCATGACACCACTCTATGTTGGTCCCTGTACTTGTACTCTTTTTGTCATGATGCTTGTTCCCGTATATACAATTAAACCTGAAATAATTAACTGTTATGCTAATGACTGAAGGAGTTTTTACTAGATAAATTGCGAACATCTTCCATCTTCCACACTCACTGTATCCCTCTGCCAGTAAAGCCAGAATTTAACCCTTCTTTTCCTCACTCAAAGCTTTTCTTTTCAACTCTTTTGTCATGCTGAATAGTAATTTTTTTATTCAAATTGCCTTTGAGGTGCTACTTGCACTGTTTTGCCATCCAGCTGGTCCTATTGAAAGAGGATAGTGACGACCATAGCAAATCATTAAATTAGATTTGGTTCAGATAATCACCTAATCAGTACCTCATTAAGTAAAATGAGGTGTGCCTGTGTTGGAATTTAACAGACACTGGAAAGAGTGGTCTCTTAATTTTTTCCAGAGCTGTATATAGACTACCATTCAAAAGTTTGGGGTCACATAGAAATGTCCTTGTTTTCCATGAAAACATACATGAAATTACTTTGAAAAGGAATATAGCAAAATGGTCAGAAATAATTACTTTTAATTGAAATAATAATTGAGTCCATCAAACTTTATTTTCATAAAATAATCCTCCATTTGCAGCAATTACAGCCTTGCAGACCTTGGGGATTCTAGTTGTCAATTTGTTGAGGTAATCTGAAGACATTTCACCCCATGCTTTCTGAAGCACCTCACACAAGTTTGATTGAATTGATGGGCACTTCTTACGTTCCTTACGGTCAAGCTGCTCCCAACAATAGCTCAATAGGTCTGAGATCCAGGGACTGTGCTGGCCACTCCGATCCTGTGACTGCACTGGCCACTCCTTTATAGACAGAATACTAGCTGACTGCTATCCACAGGGTACAGCATGGCATTGCAAAATGGAGTGATAGCCTTCCTTCTTCAAGATCCCCTTAACTCTGTACAAATCTCCCACTTTACCACCACCAAAGCACCCCCAGACCATCACATTGCTTCCACCATGCTTGATAGATGGTGTTGAGTATAATACCTGCAGTCAGGTCTCGGTCACTTTCTTTTCCAGCACCTCCTGAACGCAGCACACCCTTGCCTTCCCAAGCCCCTGCACCCAGCCCTGGCACTCACTCACTACACTTACTTTTATCACTCCACATCTTGGTTCTCTTATCTGCACACCCCCAGACTCCTTGTCATCCTGTGTTCCATGAACGCTGCACCTTCCTGTCATAATCATCTGGATTCATCTCACCTGTGTCTATTTGAGTTTGTGGTGTTTTTTCGGGTACTATTTAATGAAGCTGCTCATTGAGGACCTGTGAGGCATCTGTTTCTCAAACTAGATACTCTAATGTATTTGTCCTCTTGCTCAGTTGGGCACCGGGGCCTCCCACTCCTTTCTCTATTCTGGTTAGAGCCAAATGGAAGTGATGGGCTGCTTGACATTCACACTCAATACTGTTCTGATCTGTTCGGCACCTGCTGCATAGAAACAATATTCTGAGACGTGTTCGAAAACACTGCTGGTCACGTGACACTGGGTGCTGAAACAATTTCACGTGTTGCATCCACCTGAAAGGCATTTTACAATTAGCGACTTTTCAGTGTCATTTAAATAAATTTTTTGGCCCATTTTACCTGAGGTCATGAAGCTGCCTAATAATTATGCACACCTTCATATAAGGTGTTATTCACTGTTGCCACACCCTCCCTCATTACACAAATACATATCACCTGAAAATTATTCAATCCAATTAGCATTCAGGTTTATATGGTTTGGAGTTGGAAAATGTGCATAGAAATAATAATACGATTAGAATACTCACTTGCCTAATAATTGTGCATGCAGTGTATATATATATATATATATATATATATATATATATATATATATATATATATATATATATATATACGTATATACAGTATCTCACAAAAGTGAGTACACCTCTCACATTTTTGCAAATATTTGATTATATCTTTTCATGTGACAACACTGAAGAAATGACACTTGTGAGTGTACAGCTTGTATAACAGAGTAAATTTGCTGTCCCCTCAAAATAACTCAAAACACAGCCAATAATGTCTAAACAGCTGGCAACAAAAGTGAGTACACTCCTAAGTGAAAATGTCCAAATTGGGCCCAAAGTGTCAATATTCTGTGTGGCAAACATTATTTTCCAGCACTGCCGTAACCCTCTTGGGCATGGAGTTCACCAGAGCTTCACAAGTTGCCACTGGAGTCCTCTTCCACTCCTCCATGACGACATCATGGAGCTGGTGGATGTTAGAGACCTTGCACTCCTCCACTTTCCGTTTGAGAATGCCCCACAGATGCTCAATAGGGTTTAGGTCTAGAGAAATGCTTGTCAGTCCATCCCCTTTACCCTCAGCTTCTTTAGTAAAGCAGTGGTCGTCTTGGAGGTGTGTTTGGAATCGTTATCATGTTGGAATATTGCCCTGCAGCCCAGTCTCCGAAGGGAGGGGATCATGCTCTGCTTCAGTATGTCACAGTACATGTTGGCATTCATGGTTCCCTCAATGAACTGTAGCTCCCCAGTGCCGGCAGCACTCATGCAGCCCCAGACCATGACACTCCCACCACCATGCTTGACTGTAGACAAGACACACTAGGTCACATTAAAAGTGAAAAAAGTTCTGACATGATTTATCTTGATTATCATCTCATTCTTTTACATCACAAGAACCTGGCATTATCATAGGGGTGTGTAGACTTTTTATATCCACTGTATGTATATATATGTGTATACAGCAATATATTAAAATATATACATATATATGTATAGATATATTTATCTGTATATGTGTGGGTGTAGGAAATGTGTAGAGAACTGAGTGCAGGATAGAGACGTTATTGGACAGAAAGTTGCTGTGTGTTTGTACTTTCTCCAGGTGTCTTTGTGGTGTTGCAGGAGCGCGTGTGGTAATGGCCTGCCGGGACCTGACACGGGCAACGAGGGCAGCAGAGGAGATTCGTAAGGCAACAGGAAACAAAAAAATTGTGGTACGACACCTAAACCTGGCCTCAATGTACTCTGTCAGAGAATTGGCCAGAGAGTTCATTGCCAGTGAAGATCGGCTGGATATACTCATCAACAACGCTGGTGAGACTCAGCCACCATTGGAACAGCAATGGCTGGGCCAAGATTTACACAATGTCCCAGACGAGAAGTGCTGATCTAGGGTTTTGTCTTTCCTTTTAAAGACAAAATTGATATAATTAAATGGATACGCACACACTCCTAGATCCACACTTCTACTGAGACAATTAATTAACTGTCAACTATAAAATAAACACATTTTTGCACAAAAACATCTTCTTGCCTGAACAGCGTCTGTTCACTATAAATAATGATTGCCTTTGTCAGGTGTGATGATGTGCCCTAAGTGGTTAACCGAGGATGGCTTTGAGACACAACTGGCCGTCAATCATCTTGGACACTTCCTGCTGACCAATCTCCTTCTGGAGAAGTTGAGGAGCTCCTCCCCAAGTCGTGTGGTCAATGTGTCGAGCATTGCACACAAAGGAGGTGAATCGGCTACTTTTCTTTGTCTTGCTACTCCATAATATACTTTAGCTGCCACACACTGTAAATTCAATGTACACTGTGTTTCCCTTCCTCTAGGTAAGATCCAGTTTGATGATCTGTTCTTTGAAAAGAGGCCATACAACTCATTGGCTAGTTACAGACAGAGCAAACTGGCAAACGTACTATTCTCCAGAGAGCTGGCCAGAAGGATGAAAGGTAAGAAAAACATTTACACTGTTGAGTCATGTGTCCATCTACCACAGCCATTACAGCAGCAGCTCACTGGCAGATAGGCCCTTCCCTAGACAGTGTGGAGGTTTAAAACACAGATGAATTGTACCATCCCCTTGTAGGTACTGGAGTGACATCCTACTGCCTGCATCCCGGGGTGATCAGGACAGAGCTTAGCCGCCATGTGGAGAGCTGGTTCCCCATGATGAGGGCCATCCTGTCAGCCCCGTCCATGCTCCTCATGAAGACCCCCAGTCAAGGCGCCCAGACCTCCATTTACTGTGCCGTCACCCCAGGACTTGAGTCCAAATCAGGGTGCTACTTTAGGTAAGCCCGGGTGGTGAGGGACGTGGTGGATGCTGGGCAGGGGTGTAGCGCAAAATTCTGGGCCCTGTACACAGGCGGTCTCTGCGGGCCCCTCCCCTCTTTATTCACGATTCAAACATTTTCGAGGGCCCCTCTACACGTTAGAGCCGTATATTCTTTCCCCCCAGTCCGACGGCACTGGTGCTGGGCAGGGCATGAACATGGATTAAACCCTTTTCTGTATTGTCTCACCTCAAATTATTTTTGTGTCTGTGTGTGTGTGTGCTTGTATATGTGCGTGCATCTGCCATGTATCTGTATGACCCAGTGACTGTGCGGTGAAGGAGCTGGCCCCCGAGGGCAGGGATGACGTTGTGGCCAAGAGGCTTTGGAAGGAGAGCGCCCGTCTGGTGGGTCTCATGGAGAAAGACTGAGCAGCCCCCTTAACCTCAGAACCAGGAACTGCCTGAGAAACCTAGGACAGTACCAACCCTCTCTGACCGGAGAAAGACTGAGCAGCCCCCTTAACCTCAGAACCAGGAACTGCCTGAGAAACCTAGGACAGTACCAACCCTCTCTGACAACCTGACAACTGGTCCCATGACGTCCTCAAGTCTTCTCTGGCCGGTCACTACAAAAACACAAAGCACATCGCAGTTCACCAAGGCTCCCTATCCAATCGAACAAAGCTTGAGAGGATCTACAAGGAATAATGAAATGCCTAATCCAGTTGTGCAAAACCAGTAGAGGCATATCCATGAAAACAGAAAGCTAGGATCGCTGCCAAAAGGGTCTGTATACTTGAAATGAAATATTTTAGTTATTTCAATAAATTGGCCCAAGTTTCTAAAAACTTATTTTTGCTATGTCAATATGGTGTACTGTGTTATATTGATGCAAAAATAATTAATGTAAACATGTAGAAATTAATTCTGTAACAAAACAAAATGTATAGAAAGTAAAGGGTCTGAATACTTTCCAAAGACACTGTAGCACTATATTTACCAGACTGGTGTGTCCGTGCTTTGATATTGCAGTCTGATGGACCAACAGCCCTGAAGAAAGTCTTATGTGGTCATTATGTTCAACATTTGTGGTCATTATGTTCACCTTACTCAGCATATTTAAAGCAATCAGGTTAATTCATTTGGGGCATCCGTCGCTACAATCATGTAGAATTCTGTACCCTGATAACAATGCGTACAGACTAGTCAGGCCCATAATGACTGTCACTCTTGATGATTTAAACAAAGGTTTTCTCTCAAAAAGAGCGTAAGAACAGTGGGAGCAAAATAGCCCCACTGGTCTTATTAAAGATCCAAAATTATATATTTTTTAAGTAATATCAAAGATCCAAAATTATATTTAATACAAGTACATCTTTCTTAAGATGCAAAAGCACTAACTGGGTGATTTTCTTAAACAGTATTGACACTGATTGGAATGCTTGGCCACCCGATTGGTTAAATGTTTTTAAGTATTCTTTATTGTAGTACTTCTTGAACAAAATGTCCTACTTAAAGTAATGATATTATTATATTTATTATTAATTAATAATATTTGTACAGAACAATATACAGTAAATGAAATGTTTTCCCAATATACTGTCAGTTGGTGTTTTTATCATGGGTGGCATGCCTTTGACCTGACTGCATTTCAGTTCTGCATTGGTGATCAAGCATTTACATAACTTTGGGATCATAACAGGGAGTATATCAAATCGTTATTATTTAAGGGATGTTTATTTAAATAAAAAATTTGTGTTGATTTTATTAATTTGTGTGTCTATCATCCAATGAATAGGAGTAACCAGTAGAGGGCAGTTTGTCTTTTATAATTAAGCCACAAGAGAGCAGCAGAGTAAAGTTAAGAAGAGAGTCCTTCCCGTGTTTGCCGTGCTGCTGAACACTCTTTCGTCTTTTCACTTGCCAAAAAGTCAGTTATAAATATATCGTCACCTATATTGATAGATCCTCATTGTCATTCACAAATGGCTAATTAGCTGTTAAAACGGCCAGTGGTAAAAAGATTTGTTCAGAATAAAAAAGAAGAACAGACAAGAACAACATTGGAACGGACATTAAACATAAAATGAAGATCTAGATTGACAGACTAGATTGTGAACTATATCGCCTTATATAATTCTATTATGGCTTTTATTTTGAAAAAGAAAATCTGAGTTAGCGCTGCTAGCATAATATCCTGCTTCTAGAAGAATGGCCATCACTAGTTTACTGTTATATTGTGACTATTTCTGGTGGATTTTTGAATTATGTGTTAGCATTTCTTCAGGATAGTCAAACACTTAGCTGGCTAAACGATTCTAAAAGTCTGTTATCGTCACCTAAATTGATACAGTAGTTATTGTATCAGTGTAATTCACGAATGGCAAATAAGCTGTTCAAACGGCCAGTGGCAAAAGCCATACAGTTAATAGATGCTATTTGTGGTGGAGGTAAACCTCATAAGAAACGTTACTCAGTTTAACACAATGGTTGATGGTGTCTAACGAAATATTCTAACTTGACGTGATGTTAATGCGTGACAACATTATATAATGTCAATATGCTATACTGACACCCGGCAAATGGTCAGCTCTGTGGTGTTGTGGTTAAAGAAACAGCCTTTCATGTGGGAGACCTAGGTTAGAATCTTGAGAGGGCAGCCATGATCAACACTTTCTATTGCGGGCCGGCTGAACTAGGCTAGCCTGGTTTCTAGTTTAAAAAATACAACGCTTGTGTCATTTCATGTTCTCAATGTGTTATGTCTTATTCATGATAACTTTGAGCTAAATGGTACAACATGTCACGGGTCAGCTGTGTGACAAATATTTCCCGGCGCAGATGTAGATCTGCCTTTCCCATTTCCAAATAATATAAGTATATCCAAATGTTGGTTAATATTGATCTGGCAAAAGATGATGTAAAAGCTCTAGGCTGCTCAATGGACAGAACGTCTCCACCCCTATGCCACTCCATTCAGATCTCTTTAACTGCCTCATTTACCGTAGACATAAAATAAAAACGCATAATGGCCTGGATCAATGACTGCCAGGATGGAGACACGCACAAACCTACAAACACACACGCAGAGCTTGCATCCCCAGAAGGCCTCGACTGCTGTAATGCATCCTGTTGGTGTGGGATCATTGATCACGCCAGGCAGTCTGGGCTGTAGCGACGGTAATGTCTACAGCCACCCCTTCACTGGGCCACTTATCGGTAGTTTTATAAACCCCTGTCTCCTTGGTACCTCACTCTATCCAGCCCCTGCAAAGTGGATGACATCCTCGGTTTTAGATGTTCCCTTCTGTCTTTTAAGATGTTGCTGTATGTTTGGACCAGTCTACAAATCCCTGTTTCCTCCAGGTCAGAAGGTGTGCCAAAGGCAAGTGCCCCCCCCCCCCCCCCCACCCCACCCCAATGTGTCTGTCGTCCGTCTGTCTGGCTACAAACAGGCTTTCTCTCAGCTGTTCCCTCTCCCTAGGGAGGGATAGTCAGAAACACCTGGGGGAGGACTCCCGGATAAAACGCAACGAATCCCTCGTCAGTCTGATTTGCTACACAAGCACAGCTGTGTGACAGAATTTGCCAGCACATGCGCCCCCCTCCGGTAATATGTGCGGTATTGTTTTTACAGCACGCATGACAGTGCAATCAATCACCAAACAAACAGCGCCCTTTCCCATGTGGGAAATGCTCAGAGCTGTTCTCAAGCAGGCTGTTCTGTGATTATGTGTGCAAATCTAAGGAGCTCATTGAATGGATAATTATTAAAGGAATGAGTGTCCAGCTGCACTTCATCAAGAGACAAGTTGAAGGGCCAACGGGCACTATAAAACACAGTGATAGTGTCTCCAAAGAAGCCGTGGATGGAGGAATGCGCCAAGATGACTAACAGGATGTTAATGATGGCTTGTGACGTACTTAACCCGACACAGTGAAAATAGCACATGGGCGCATGAATAGGACACGTCAGCACAGCCGACCCCAGCCCTTATGATGATGACCTTGGGGGGGTCCCTGTTGTACCCCGACGACACCTCTCACACATACACACGCACGCACACACACACACACTGCACCACCAAAAGGAGAGTCCTGGGCCTGCACTGTGCTAAGTAGGTTTGGATATCTGCGCTACAATGAGTCATGGCCTGATTATTGCTTATTCAATAGTCATACTACACAGCAGAGGGTTTCATGTCTCAGAGGTATCAATGCCATGAAACGCCATGGCCCACACACCACATTAGCTCGACACACCCCACACACCCCAGGACGGGGGCTGGCTGAATTCCAGTCACAACCGCCTGAAGGGGTCAATTGTTGGGCTTACGTCATTTTACGAGCGAACCCTAGCTACTTGCTTTGCAAATAAAGCACTTTGAATTTGAAACAGAAAGAAAAAAGGGGTCTGGAAGAGAGGAGAAGGGAGAGAATGACGAAAGGTCGCTCTTGGGTGAGGCGGGAAATCTCAGGGGAGAGAGTCGAAACAGCCCGGTTGGGTTGGGTGAGAACAGCAAATCGGATCCGACTATGATGTTATGTAACTGCAACGTTCAGAGAGCACGGTGCACAGTCACTCTTTGGGGTCTGTGTTTGTACGGGTGCACAGTCACTCTTTGGGGTCTGTGTTTGTACGGGTGCACAGTCACTCTTTGGGGTCTGTGTTTGTACGGGTGCACAGTCACTCTTTGGGGTCTGTGTTTGTACGGGTGCACAGTCACTCTTTGGGGTCTGTTTTGTACGGGTGCACAGTCACTCTTTGGGGTCTGTGTTTGTATGGGTGCACAGTCACTCTTTGGGGTCTGTGTTTGTACGGGTGCACAGTCACTCTTTGGGGTCTGTGTTTGTATGGGTGCACGGTCACTCTTTGGGGTCTGTGTTTGTACGGGTGCACGGTCACTCTTTGGGGTCTGTGTTTGTACGGGTGCACGGTCACTCTTTGGGGTCTGTGTTTGTACGGGTGCACGGTCACTCTTTGGGGTCTGTGTTTGTACGGGTGCACGGTCACTCTTTGGGGTCTGTGTTTGTACGGGTGCACAGTCACTCTTTGGGGTCTGTGTTTGTACGGGTGCACAGTCACTCTTTGGGGTCTGTGTTTTTTACGGGTGCACAGTCACTCTTTGGGGTCTGTGTTTGTACGGGTGCACGGGGAGATTTGATTTAGGTGGGTGATCGCAGTTCAGTCCCGAGACTGGAGCAGGTCACAAGGTCACCCTTTCACTCTCTCACAGACCCTGGTGGCCTCTCCACCTCCCCCGCAGTCTCCCCCGCTGTCTGTTTTCCCCTGACTCACTGACATTTTTCTGGTTGCCGGTTCACCCCCCTCTCTCCTTCTGTCCCCACCCCTGTCTGTCTGCCTGTCTGTCTGTCTGTCTCACACGTGTGCTCTTTCTCTCTTCATTTTGGAAATACGCCTGCTCCCCTCTCTCCTCATCTCCTCGCCTCCTCACCTCTACTCACACTACCTCACGTCTTGCCTTCGTCTCCCTGCCACATCTCCACCTCTACCTCTCAACCCCCCGTGGCCTTTAAATCCCTCTCTGCCAGGCTGAGGGTGTTGGCACCACGGTCGGAAGGCAGAATGTGAGACAAAGTGAAAGATGAAGAGAGTGACACCGACAAAGATTCTAGGAACAGCTGCAAGTATCCTCCATTTTGACCCTGCGTTGACACTATCTGGGATACACCTGTTTTCACACACACACACACACACACACACACCGGCATGCATGAGGCAAACACACAGGAATGCAAGCACACATGCAAATTACCACACACACACACACACACACACACACCGGCATGCATGAGGCAAACACACAGGAATGCAAGCACACATGCAAATTACCACACACACACACACACACACACATACACTGATCAGCCAAAACATTATGACCACCTGCCTTATATGCTGTTGGTCCTCCGCGTGCCGCCATAACAGCCCCGACCCTCTGGACTCTACAAGACCCCTGAAGGTGTCCTGTGGTATCTGGCACCATGAAATTAGCAGCAGATCCATCAAGTCTTGTAAGTGGTGAGGTGGAGCCGCCGTTGATCGGACCTGTTGGTCCAGCACATCCCATCAGATTGAGACCTGGGGAATTGAGGCCAGGGCAACACCATGTTCCTCAAACCATTCCTGAACAATGTGTGCAGTGTGGCAGGGCACATTATCCTGCTGAAAGAGGCCACTGCTATCGTGGAATACCATTGCCATGAAGGGGGGGTGCCTGGTCTGCATCATTGTTTAGGTAGGTGGCACGTGTCAAATTGACGTCCACATGAATGCCGGGGCACATGGTTTTCCCAGCAGAACATTGCCCAGGGCATCGCACTCCCTCCACCTCCTTGTCGTCTTCCCACAGTGCATCCCAGGTAAACGGCGTGCACGGCCATCCACGTGATGTAAAAGAACATGTGACTCGTTGGACCGCGCGACCTTCCACCGCCCCCAGGTCCGATGCTCGCTTGCCCATCTTGGACGCTTTTGATGGTGGTCACAGGGGTCATCATGGGCACTCTGTCCAGTCTATGGCTACGCAGCCCCATACACAGCACGCTGTGATGCCCTGTGTGCTGTGACACATTCCTCCCGTAACCATCATGAACATTTTCTGTGACTTGTGCCACATTAGACCCCTCTGTCAGTTCTGGTCCGATGGGATGACCTTTGTTGCCCTCGCACATTGATGAGCCTTGGGCATCCTACACCCTGTCGCCGGTTTGTGTTTTGTCCCTGCTCCGACCACTGTCATTATGTACTCTGACCAGGAGCTGACCTGGAGCACCCCACAAGTCTTGTCATTTCAGAGATGCTCTGACCCAATTGTCTGGCCATAACAATTTGGCCCTTGTCAAAGTCCCTCAGGTCTTTACTCCTGCATTTCTCCTGCGTCCAGCTTGTTGACAACGAGAATTGATTGTTCGCTTACCATCTAACCTACCCAGACCTTGACATCTGCCCTTGTTAGGAGATGATCTACGTTATTCACTTCACCTGTGAGTGGTCATGATGTTTTCAGTGAATACACACATGCATATATACTGTATACACACACATTGCGTCTCTTTGTACCAGTTCACAGAGGGCACAGGGAAAATATCAGACCATCTCTACTATATAATTTCTCCTTCTGTTACTAGGTGCCTTGTAGACTGGCACTCCAGCCCTCCCCCTCCTTTTAAAGCAGTACTCAAACCAAGAGTGGTAACCAGACTCACCAGGTGCTGGTAGACTGTCATTCAGCACATGGTTAGGCTGGTTTACACCCTTGGTTTGAGTACTGCTTTAAAAGGGGGAGAAGGGGAGAGGTTTAGATGGATGGAGGGATTAAAGAGAACATGTTTAGAGCAGGATCTAGCAAGAAATTAGGGCTGGGTTGTAATTTATACTCTGTTCATAGCATATTGGTGTGTTGGGTTTGGCAGTCTCTATCTCTGTCACTTTCTGTGTGTGTCTCTCTTTCTCTTTGAGTCTCTTTGTCTTTCTGTCTCTGTCCTCTCTGACTCAGTTTTGTCCATTGAATCTGAGAAGTGCTCTGTTCAGCATTTAACCCGCAGAGGCCACGGGGGTCAAAGGGAAGACAGCCGTCTGCTTTCATTGGAAGCAGAGTGGCCTTTTTTCTACAATTACAAAGATATTCACAGAACACATACTGTACTTTTGTCCTTGTCTCTCTCAACTGCACACACACACGGGCAGACACGCACACACACACAAGCACACTCAAACATACATGCATACATACATAGTGATTTGCCTTGGGGGATTTTATCTGCTCCAGTGCCACAGGCAGAGGCAACATTCATCAGAGTCCAACCCCTCGTCCGTGTCCTGTATCCAATATAATCATCATTCTCGTATGCATAAGGACAACATGTCAATCCTTAGGTCTTCATCAACTGCGGCTGAAGCGACCACATCTGTTTTGCCATACTCAAATACAGATTACACAAATACACACAAACTCACGCACACACACACACAGCCATCTAAATGGAGACTACTATTAACCTTAACCCTAATTCTGCATTCAACTCAACCCGAGATGTAACATTTCTGTAACCCAAACAAATAGGATTTTGTCAAATATGACATGCAAAATTCACCCATCTATTGCGATTTCCTCTGTCTTGTCTAATCAAAGGATACATACATATATCAAATATATTTTGGTATATCGTAATACCCGTTCACACACACACAGACACACACACAAAGGAACACGAGGAGAAAGAGGAGCCGTTTCTAGGGAGAGTGGGTCAGTATTGATTCTGACTAGTCTGTGTCTGAAACAGAGCTTTTACTCCTAAAACCTCCCAGTCCTCATGTTCCTGTCAGAGAGGTACAGTCCTTCAGGAAAGACATTGCTCATGGGGAAGGGTACTTTTCAACACTAGTGTTTCCCCTATGATCCGCACTGATGTATTTTTAATGTGTCCCATTTGAGGCTTCACCAGTGAGGTAAACGATAGCTTTCCCATGATGCCGCGTTGAACGCTACGATTCCTGGAAGGTTGTTACTATGGGGCCTGTTTGGCTGCTTAGGGGTTTCTCTTCTGGGAGAGGTTCAAATTACATCCTCTCTCCTCCATCCTCTATTGAAATCTGTCATACCATCTTTGAATTAGTTTTTGTTTAGTTGGAGGAGAAAATCTTTTTAAAAAGATTTACACATTTAAAAATAACACGCTAATAATAATTTATTTAAAAAAAAAAAGGTACAGCCCAATACCTTTATTTTGGTTTAATGAGGATCAAATAGCGAATATGTGAGCAGGACAATCTAATTTCAAACACTCATATATTTTGCTTTCCTCGCTGCTTCTCCTCAATAATCTTTGAACTTTTTCGAAAAGAGGGCCAGAGAGAACAGAGGAAAGAGGATGAGCAATTATCCGACCAAATGATGAAAGGCCTTTGTTTTTGGAGTGTTTGGTCAAAACAACATTATTCAATAATTCCAGTGTGATGGTGTCTGATTAAAAAAACATTAGAGCAGTAGTGCATGTTGACTTACAACAATGACTTAAGCATCATACAAATTACAAAAAAACATTAACTACATAAGCAATTAACTGGAAATGCAAGTTCCATAACAATTTATTGTAATTGGATAGGATTTATTTGCACTATCAGAGAGTATTTTGACTTCATACACTTACCAAAGTAGCTTCTTGGTTCCTGATTCATAACTATGAGTTATATCCAGTGTATTTAATTGTGTTATAATGCACAGAAGTCTTCATAATCATTATGAGGAATGAACTCATCTATCAATCAGTGGTCTTTTTGGGGAACATTTTGGGCAAGATATTTTTTCCCTGTGTTCTGAGACAAAAAAGGCCCGACAGAATTGGAAGTAAAAGGGGAAGAATGACTGCGTAAGCATTCCTTTATCTCATTCCACTCCACAACCTTCTAATTGTAATCATGAAGCAAACTAATAGCCCTGGTATTAGAAAATGTCATTATAGAAAGGTTTGACATTGTTCTATGACCGAATGAACAACCAACAGAGGGAGGAGCAATTGAATAAGAAAGAGGGAGAGAGAAATAAGAAAGAGAGAGGGAGACAAGAGAGGAGAAAGTAGAAATACACAGAGACAGACAGGCAGGGAGAGACACAGTGACTGTATTGATTTAACAGACTATGATTAGGTTACCTAACTTGAAATCGCTGGCAGACATTTCCAGAGGCAAACAGTGTTCCCTAAATGGAAAAAAGGCTTGATCTGTGTGTCTGTCTGTAGCCCAGGAAAAGGGCACAGGAACACACACACCCAAAAACACATGCACACAAATACACACACACACACACCACAACAGCACCATCACCCAGGGATGCATAGATCGATCATACATCTAGGTGTCTGGTTCAATGGTCTGGACAAGCAGGAAGCATTTTTTTCCACTCTTGGTGCGCAGTGCATTGATAGTACTTGCAGAAAGTTATGTAACAGTTTTTGTGGGACCAGTCAACAATTATGCAACAGTTATGCAACAATAATCGAAGTAGATTACCCTTAAGGGCAAGTGTATATTTGGACCAGAATCTACTGTGAGTGGGAGGTTATGACCGGTGAGTCAGAGAGAATGTGTGCACGCGCTCCTGTTATCACACGACATGCCAGTGACTGAAGGGAATTGAAGAGTATGTGAGTGAGGGACTGATTGATCGTGTGGCTGTTAGGCTGGTACAGGACGGACAAGGGCATCGCCTGGGTTTGGGGGGACGATATGCCCATTAGCTAAAAGGGAGAGAAAGTGAGGGAGAGTTTCCACTGTCTTCTGGTCATGTGTTTATTGGTCCTGTCCGTGTTTGGTCGTTTGTGGTGCTGTCTAAATTGGCCCTGATTTCAATTCCTGCAGATGTCTGGTCCAGGCCGGGCTAATTCATGCCAATATTAGATGTCAGTGTTTGATTCAGATTGTGTGTTTTACCTGTTTGAATAGTACAGCTGAGCAGAGCAGAGTACAGGACATTACAGTGGAGTACTGAGGACAGTATTGTAGAATATACAGGAAAGCGTAGAGCACAGTCAAATGTACTGTATTGTACCCTATACTCTATCTACTGTAATACTGAAGACTATTGTGCCATAATGTACAATACCCTTGTGTGCTGTACTTCTCTACTCTACCACTCAGCATTGTACTTGGTTGTATTTTAATTTATTCCGCTGTTCTGAACTATACAGTACTGTACTGTACTGTAATGTTCATTTATTCAGATTAGTCCAAATGTGTACTCGGTATGTGGAGTGAAGACCGAACACCAGCTACGACACTTCGGACGTGACAGGACTGCAAGCTGCCCAGTGACGGAGGCATATCGGATGAGACAAATGCTTGTTATGCTTCTTGATAGCAAGAAACACTGGACCATGTTGGAGAGGACCTGTTGCTCTGGCCACCTATGTGAACTCACTGTCTGTAGCGGATTAAAAACATGTTAACATTACCTGTGAGCAGAGAGCACCCACGGACCAGTTACGCAGAGATCTTCAACCTCTCCCTGACAGTCCCTGTGTTCATATGCAAAGGCAACCTGACACTCAACATTGGGGCTCCACAGGGCTCCGTGTTTCATCCACTCTTGACTCCTGACTAATGACCACAGCGCCCTCGTCAGGTTTGGTGTGTACACTACGGACGGTCGACCTGATAGCTGATGACAACGAGACATCCTGTACAAGAGGGGGGCGTGGGAGAAATTGGGCAGTGTGGTCCCTGGACAGCAATGTTTTCCTCAATGTCAGCAAGATGAACGAGCTGATCATGAACTACAGTAAAGGGAGAGGCGAGAAGAGAGAACCCCTTAATAACTAATCATAACCCTTTATACATTATCTTCAGCATCCTCATGCAGAGGCTATGATAATCTTACATTAAATTTTAATCATTTAACAAGTCAATCATGCATTTATTTTCAGACTTTTTGGACTGGCCCCTGTTGCACCCCCAAACTCTGGCATTGCAATTGCCATACTGTACCAACCGGACTACACAGGACTATAAACTTCACAGCCATCCGTGTGCAGAGGCCATGCTAATCTTCCCTCTACTGTTCACAGCCATCCCTGTGCAGAGACCATGCTAATCTTCCATGTATCTTTTATTCATGTTCGCTTTCACTTTGCACATTTAACTCACAGACCTCACAGTGGACAACCGTCAAATATTGACAAGAGACTGTGAGATCATGTGGGATCCACACACACACACCCACACACACAGTGTCAGACACACACGCACTCTGACAGACACACACTGAGAGACTACACAATGCTTCCCACGACACATTCTTCACATTCCAGAACCAAACCCACCACTAAATCATCAAGGTTGCTCCGGAATGACTGTTTATTTTGGGTGTCTAAAATTACATGTCAGGGAAAACTAGAGGTCCAGTGTAATTTCACTCTGTGTTTTGTGAAGGAGTGAAGGGAAATGAACAAGCTCAAGAGCCTACTTGGGCTGCAGGAAAAGTGTTACAGTGCAGACAGAAATACACAAATATACCTGTATGATATCAAATATAATAGGGCAATTTTGAATCAATGCAAAAAAATATATCATTCTACACAGGACTCCTTGGTCTGCACAATGACACAACCAAAAAGCCCATGAGACCAGTATGCATTGAGCCCTGACCATAACCCCAACATACAAATGTATGCTAGTAGTCCCCAGACATGATGTAGCTTGAAACAGCTGTTACAATTCTCTCCCTAACCTCCAGCCATCTAAAGGTCTGTCCTGGAAGTTGGATGTTTGTTCATTCTTCCAAGTGGATCTGAAGGAAGTAGAATACTATTGGCTGACAGAATAAGGTGAAGAGGGGTTTGCTGTTGCTCTCTTGTGCAGCGTCAGCCCACTCAAAGTTTGATTTTGGCTTTCTGGCGCTGTGGGAGGCTGTATGGGTCTGCATAGAACAACATAGCAAACCTCGTTAGAATTCCGTACGTTCAGTGAAAACAGATGGAAGGCTTGTAGAGACACAGGGTGTGGTTGCCAAACAGACTTGACCAGAGGTAGGTTGTCACAAATACTGGGTTGGTGAAATTAAAGACAACAAAAAAGTCCAGTGATGCCAGTAAGAAATGAACATGGCCAGCCCTTATATAAAGCCTCTAAATGAAGGCTTAATATAAAGGCTGGACCCTTATCATTGTCATTATCAAATCCAGATTACCAGGGTTGCAAAGAGTTAAGTATTTAAAATACATGTTGCATTCCTTCATTTTATTGAACATTAGCAAAATTAAAAGGTAAACCAATGCAAAACGTTCATTTATATTAATGCTGTATATACATAAATGTTTTGCTCAATAAGAAATAATATCCATATATTTTGACTCATTTTTGTGAAACCACACTTGGGTCATTAAAACTGAAAGGTATTCCTTGGTTTTTATGGATATTTAAATTTTATAGCTATTTAAATGTAACCCTAACACAAAAAGAGAAATTTGCAGTTTTGAAACTTTTTTGCCATTTTAAATAACATTTTCTTACGCAGCTCTAATTATTTTACAATGGGGTAGAGAGAACATTTAGCCTTTTTTTATATGAAAGAAAAAAGATGGGGTAACCATGATTAGTAGACATTTTGAGAATAGTATTACTAAAATGTTATTCATTTACTAATTAACGACTGTCAGTTATAAATTGAATGCACTAAATAAAATAAAAAAATTGACATTGAGGAAAAATGGCAGCCACCAGTTTGCCCATTCCAGATCAAGATAGTAAGCTGTATGTGTGTACACAATGTAATATAATGATGACTTACGTCTTTTTTTTTAGAGAGGGCAATATACTACCATGACATATCCACTGTGTCTCTTGATGTACCCTAATATGGTAAATAATCTCCAGACACTTGCTACAACATACATTTTAGTTAGTTCCTCTTCCCTCTTTCAGTTCCCCCTCTATTCAGAACCACCTGATTGAGAGATAACCCCCTTCTAGTTTTGGTGCTGCTGTTGTTGATTTTATCACAAGAAAGTTATGTGACTCACGGTTTCCTCAGCTTATTCCTGGCATTCTAATGACAGGTTATATAAATTGGGCAATTTTCCACTACTGAGCACATTTTGTTTTGATCACACAAACTATTTTCAGAAAATGGTCGGAGCTATTAAGTAACACACCAGTATATATTTTTAACTTCGTCTAACAGGTTCTGCTGAGGTTGGATTTATGGAGTCCAGCAAACTTTTCAAGAGTGGTTGATTGTGTGGAGAATAGTCTTGCAATGGTAGTTAGGAATGAGTTATGGTGTGTTAGTCTGACACCTTAACCACAACAGAGCCAAGACCTTGGGGATGAAAGGGAGGCTTTCTGAAAGAGGTGTTTTTGATGACGTCTTGTGTGCATTGTAGTCCTGAGCAGCATTTTCACGTGACTCACAGCAGAACATAACCTTGAAGGGAGCAACACAGAAGCCTTAAAAGACTGTAACTTTTTGCAGTCGTTGCATTAATAACCGTTTTTAGATTGCGTTGATGTTTTCCAAGGGTTGTTGAGCGTGAATTAAAAAATAGCCCATGATTGCCCATGATGCCAAAATGTCCTAAGTCAAGACAAATTAAATTCTGGAGCAAACATTCGCTGAACAAATACATGTGTTATATGGACTAACTCGCTCTCTGCGCAATAACAGTGATTCACTGGATTGCTGAACAAGCTCCCTGTCACTGCAACTTACACATACACTAACCTGTAAGGGATTTAAAGTAAGTAGTGATAAGTTAAGAAATAAAATAACCCTTTGATCATAGTAGATATATTAAATAGGCTTAATATCTTGTATCAACACACCCAGTCACTATTAAGATACTGGTGACCTTCCTGACTGTTGTAGGAGAGGATAGAAAAACCACTCTGGATTTCACTGTGAGGCCAGTATTGATTTGTTAACAGTAACAGAGTTTAATGGCTTTGAAAGGAGATAACTAAGGATTGTATCAACAATATTGTAGTTACTCCTAAATACAACCCTAACTGACAGAACTCCAGTACTGCAAAAATCATTTTAATGTGAGGCAACTTAGTAGATTTCACGTTGTTTGCATTATGAAATACAGAAAAAATTTCACAACATAAACATCATTGTTAATATTTCAGTTATTTAACCATGTAAGTAACAGGAATGTTTTGGTTTGACCCCTTTTTAATTCCATTTAGTAATATAACAACATGTGAAGATATGGAATGGAATTCCTCAACGAAATAGACACCATAGATGGTTTTAAGCATAATGTCACAACATGACTGACAGCAGACATTTATTTGGCCTTCCACTTTGTACTGAAATGATCAGTTGCATCGTGCCTGGGATCAAACTCCTCTCAACATCTGCCTAAGGCTAAAGCCCTGACTGAGAAGAATGAGAAGACTTCAATCGGATTTCACATCTAAGAGTCACTGAGCATCTATTTACAAGCCACTAGGCTGAAGGATTAAAATAATTCTCATTTTGGAAGAGAGGGTGTGCGGGACTGATGAAGATCCTCAGTCGTTTGACCTAACCCGCTGATGACCACTGGATAACATCCAAGTACAGAGGGCTGGGATGGAGAGCCAGGGGTTTTACCAGTCTAATCCCATGTCATTGGGAGTATCCTGGTCTTCCCAAATCCCTGGCCCAGGAAGAAACCACAAACCCCTGTCCCACCAGCCCCCATCCCACTACCCTGGCCTCCCGTCTGTCATGTCCGAGACCCACTGTCCTATATTGCTGGTTTATAAACCCCAGCCATCTGCGCCCCTCTCTAGAGCCCACCAAAACGATCCACGGGCCCTAATCTCTCCCCTTCCAACCTAATCCGGGCCTCAGGATCCAGTGGTGGAGCTCAACATCAGAAAGACACATGCCAGCTTGGCTAGTCTGGTCCACAATATCTTTAATAACACCTGTTGGAGGGGACACGTCGATATGTTATCTTTGGGGGGAACACGTAGATGTGTTTCACACACATAAACACGCACACATAAACACGCACACATAAACACGCACAATCACACAAACAGGAACACTCTCTTTGAAGAGATAACCCTATAGGGAAGACCATTTGAGAAAGAACAATATGTTGTTCAAAGACATAAAGAATGCTGTTAACACTCTGGGAACATTTACATTATTTCTTGTCTTCTGTGTTTGCAGAGGAGCCTTGTGTTATTCCAGGCCAGTAGTACCTCTTTACAGTACTGACTGAGTCAGGCTGCTGGGACCATTCTTTGATTAAATCATCCCATTTCTGGCTGGATTTCCTTTTTTCAACACCCAGCGTTCAGAGACTGTGGGATGGAACAGACTACTGCCCTTTGTTTCTCTCTCCTTAGCTCTGAGTAAACTGTCTGTGTGGTGAGTTGTGATGGTGGCATGAGTCTGTTCGGAGAAAGAGCAAAGTGAGAATAAGGGAAGACAAGACATGACAGATTTATAACACATTCAGCTTTAACCAGATCTGTTTGCATGTTTTGTTCACCCCCAAAATACATAGCATGTTGCTTTGCTGGCCCATAGCGCCCTTCGGAAAGTATTCAGACCCCTTCCCCTTCTCCACATTTTGTCGGGTTATGGAGAAATAACCAAAGCAGAGCCGGATGAAACCAATCAAATAACATAGAAACAGAACCAAAATACACTGAACATCGAAATGTAACAGCCGGCACGGCACAGGCTGATTGGCAATTGGGTTATTGGTCACCTCACTGACCAATGCCCTTATTGTCTGGTTCCCTTGGTGGAGCCAGAGGGACAGCTTCTTCACAGTGATGGAGCCCATTGTGCTCCTGGGAACTTTCAATGATTTAGCATTTTTTTATATAGCCTTTCTCAGATTTATCCTTCAACACAATTCTCAGAGGTATTCAGAGGTTTCCTTGGACTTCATGGCTTGGGTTTTCTCTGACATCCACTGTGATTTTGTGGGACATTATATAGACCACTGTGTGCCTTTTTAAATCAGGTCCAATCAAATAAATTCTCAAGGTGGAATTGAGGTGGACTCAAATTAAGTTCTAGAGACATCTATAGGATAATCAAATGACAGGATGAATCTTAGCTCAATTTGGCTTGTCATGGCAAAGGGTCTGAATACTTTCTGAAGGTACTGAAAAGCTTTGGAGACTGGCAAAACGTACATAGTTTGATGTCAATGCAGTACTGACTCAGTATAACTAATTAAAATATGTATTATCCTATGTTCTTATGTACTTTCTGCTATACACCTAGGTTAGGATAAGTAACCCTAAAACTAAACCTGAAATGTAAAATTTCTCCACCTAATGGTATTGTATGTTGTGTAATCCTGATTACTAACGTCTTTTAGCCTTCTAATGTATAACATCGAAGATCCAAATTGTTAATTATCTGGAAAAGCACATGCCCTAGCGATCTGCAAATCCCAACCATTGCAAGCAACATCAAATCACGAAGGTGACAAAAGTACAAACTGAAATCTGGATAATACATTAATGACACTGACAAATGTTGACAAAGACACAACATTTACAAAGGAAACTAACACTGCCATTTTCGGAAAACAATTAAATTTTTTTAAAGGAGGTGGTGATGTATTCAAAAAGAAAATAAACTGTCTACCACGCACGCTTTTATATTTAATTGTACGTGGATCATTTCAGTTTACAAAAGCAAATGTGTGAAAGGTTCAGAGGAGACTTTCATCAGCTTTCTCTAACCCTGGTTATAATTATTCTAGGAAACCTAAGAGGGTCACCAATTTTTCAATCAAAATATGACCATTTGTTAATTACAAATATCATTATATAGTTAGGTGTGACATGTTTGACAGACTAGCGGCCTAGGCGCAAAATGTAACATGTTTTTTTTTATTTATTTGTATTGTATTAATATCATGACATAAAATTCGATATAACATATACTTTTTCGAAGTATCACTGCACGTCTAACACCCACCCTCTACACCTCCCACTACCTAAAACATATACGTTTCCACATGCTCATAACGTGTCTCACAAGAACCTCGTGCTTGTATTCCTCCTGTATTCTTTTCTGTTTCTGTTGATGACATCACGCGTGTGTATATAGGCCTAACGCTCCGGCTTTAGATAGATGGAGCTGTCGAGTTTTACAGCGGCTAGGATCAGCCTATCCACTCCGCAGCTGAAAGTGCTGTAATAACCGAAGTCTCAGTGAACGGAGGAGAGGGAGGGGGGACTCAATGGGGAGACAATGATACAGACTCATCCGCGTAACTAGACACCAGTTCAGTTCATTGTAGAAGAGCGCAGCCAGACCAAACCCATTCAGTTATAACTACAAAGGAGTCGAGAGGGAGACAACCGAAGTGTTCAACGTAGGGTGGCGGCGAGGAAAGGGACAAGAAATACAGACGGCTTCCGAGCTGCACGGGCAATACACCCGGTGTCCCGAATTCTCTGCGATTCTTGGCATCTGCCTTTTTGGCTAAATTACGGATTTATATTTGGGTGAAGTCGGGTCGGGGATAGTCATAAACAGCCCTATCCTTCACAATGAAGAAAAACAATTCATCAAAACGGGTAAGGGTTCCGAAACCATACCAGAGATGAACACATACCGTCTGTAATAAAGGGGTTGTGGTTAGCCGTTATTCCCAATAACATCAAACCGCAACTGTGTAACGACTTTTGCGCACATCAATGATACTCGATACATACTGACTCGATTACTTCATAGTCTACTCTGTCTAAAATCCACAGTAACGCATTTGTTATTTTAACATGCTGCTTTGCTATCTTTATTCATAGTGGAAGGGGTGTGGGGGGGCATTCTTCAGTTAGCGTACCACTATCTTAACTTTGATTAATAAAATATTCTACTAAAGGTCTAGTCTATGTGGAGTTTAAAAGTGTCCTCATGATATTCTTGTTGTGGATATGAAACAAATGTTTTTAGGGAGTGCTCTTTTTGTGTCACGTAGCCAGAGGCTTTAAAAGAAGGCCATTTTCTTGGAATACAATTGGCTAACGTGGTTGGTGTAACTGAGATGCTGACAAAAATACAAGACCAAGAAAAACGGTGCGCGCAAGGAATGTGACAGCATCTACATGACAAAGGAAATGACAGGGGGCAGAATCGCCTTTACAAAAAGTCTCTCCTCTTTTCTTATCCGTGCAGTGTTGAATCTACATGAGCGGCTCTGGTCATTTCACGTCATTTCTGCTTGTGTCTTTTATTTCAATATGCAGGGCCTGCAGGAGACAAATCAACACCCCACGCAGCCAGACAAAATCGGTTGGATTCGCAAGTTCTGTGGCAAGGGGATTTTTAGGGAGATCTGGAAAAATCGTTTTGTTATACTCAAAGGGGACCAACTTTACATCTCAGAGAAAGAGGTGAGTGACCTCTCTATATTGAAACAATTACATTTAGGCCTAAACAGTTAAAAGTTTGGGGAGCCCTGAACTTTTTTACATTCGTTATGACATTATGCTTTGAATGACATTACGGTCTGCGGTTAATAAACCATGTTATTAACCGATTGGTTTAAACCATCAATGCTGATTGTCAGAAAGCTCTGTGCATTACTTTTTAGTGTTCTAAATGCATTGGTAACAGGTTTATTATAGCACCAAGGCAATGCATGGTTTGTGGTGTGTTATCAGTATACCATAGCTATGACAGGCCACTCGTACATACCCCCCCCCCCCCCCCCCCCATTGCATTATGTGTAAGCAGCCCATCTCTAACGGCAACGTAACTGTATACAATCCTGTGTGCAACTATTATCTGATGACTGAAACTCAGACGTTAATGTGTTTCAGTCTGAGTCTCCTTCTCTTGCTGTTTCCTATGTTAGTCAAAATGACGGGTGTTGTAACAAGACCAAGTCTTCAGTGGTTGGTTCTCCTTTAACCTAACACTGTGAAAGCGAATTTTCAGAATGTTGCTTTTGCTTTTCTGCGTAGGTAAACAAATATATATATATTGAACGCTTCTAAGTGGAAACTGACGTGGAATTATACATAAATTAGTAGAAAACACCTGGGATGTTGTCAGATCCAGACTCCTTGTAGCTGAGAAACGTCTGAGAGCAAGGCGTAGCATTTTGGCTGGGGCAAGGAGTTTAGGTAGCCAGGCAAGTTAAACCATGAAGTCATGCAGCAGTCCCATGAGACATGGTCTCTTCTGTTCTGGATCTACTCTGACCTATTGGATGAAATGAACAACTCTAAAAGCTTTGTGTTTGTGTGCTAAGCTGAGCTTGAGGCTGAGCATTTCCCCCCGGCTTCCACAGCAATTGGCCGTCTCATCGATCATCCCTCAGGGGTTGATGTGCTGACAATCTGAATTTGACCACTTTCCCACTGTCTTGGTCGCTCACCTTGTCAGCTACAAACCCGAGCCACAGTGCAACTACCGCTTTGTTGAAAACAGAACTTTGAGAACAATTTCGGACAGAGCCATCACTGTGTGTCTACACAAAGATTCCTAAGGGGACAGGCGGGTGTGGTGAATGGTGAATGCATTTATTTACACAGCGCTAGCAATAATCGTTATGAATGTAACCTACTACACTTATATGTTTCCAAGGTTATGTAGACTTCGTACTGTCTGTATATTCAGAATACTGGTCTTAAAAACAAAATGCATCCCGTCTAGCGAAATTGTTGGAATAAATTAAGAAAAATTTGGCAGGGGGCAGGGCGCAATAGTGGAGAGAATTGTGTCAACTAGACCCTGTTTTCCACAATCCAGTTGAAAGTTTTCCTCTTCAATACACAGATTATTTAGCAATCAATGTAGATTAATAGCTTATTTTATTTTGTAATGCTGTTGATTTTGTTTTATCATGTAATGCGTGCATTTAGTAGTTTCATCTGGGAAGCCCGCAACTGACAACATGAACAGTAAATATCAAACAGAGTATTGCTGTTGTTAGGGCTTTCAATGTGGTTGTCACTGGACAGCTGGCTGGACCTCTGGCAATGTTTAAAACATTTTACTGGAGTGAAAAACTGTTTGGAGTGGTCAGAGTCACTAGAAGGTTTTTGGACTGTTATGTTGTTTTTCTATTGTATTATCTGCCTATGTGGTATATATTAGCTTATTCTTCTCAACATGTCGGTCTCAGAGCATCTTGTAATTTCCTGTCAGTCATTTTAGACTAGTCTATGAAAACATACATTTTTCGGTCTCGCTAAATGACCTAGAAATGCAGCTACTCTATGGTTGTTGAAAAAGTATTTTTTTTCTTGGACCCTGAAATATACCTGCAGTGTTTATTTGAATCTGTATTTTCTACCTGCTCAGACCCAAATGTTCTGACCTCTGTTGACGTCCCTGTTGTGCACTGTTTTACGTGCGCGTTACGTTGTGTTCATTCATCTTGATGTTCTCTAAATGGATGCCCACTGTCTCACACTTTGAAAATGCATCCCTTAAACTAATCCCAAACACTTAACTTTAACCATGAACCTAATCCCTTATCCTATTTTGTACCCTAACCCCAATTATAACTTTTACCCTAAACCTAACCCAAAAGCAAAAGACAGCATTTTTGCCCATGGGCTTCTCAGAAATTGTCCCACAAGGTAAACTTGTCCTTCCTGGCTTGCTTTAGAGTTGTGGGGTATTAACATTCTGCCAAGCTCGGCTGACATTTACAGAAGAGAGTGTTGGGTGCTCCCAGGGAGAGCTTTAACACCTTTATCTTATTGTAAAGAGAACTCTAAGGATCACAGTGGAATCCGACAGATGAACATTCCAAACGGTGATGTGGTCAATCCTGATCTATTTAAAGCTCTGAGGGAAAGTATAGTCTGTTGGAGTTAAATATCAAGGGGTATGTGGCCAAGAAATGCCTTCCAAGGTTTTGGTCACATGAAGAGGAACTAACCGACAACCCAATGCGTGTATGTAGTGCCATTCTGTCATTTGTCACAGAATTAATAACCCTCTAAGTACTTAACAAGTACAAACCCAACCAGAACCTTACATTTGATTTGATCATTGTCAGATAAAATGTGTTTCATGACAATTTCCCATTCAAATTCCATCAAGGTGCTTGTAAAGATGGGTGATTTCTGTGCTGCTCTAATAGTTTACAGTATTTACTCACTAAGCTTTTACTTATTTGACTGCCTTGTCTTATATATGTGTCAGCAGTCCTGTGAGAGATTTACGATAGAGAGAGACTGAGCTGGAGTAGGTCCAGTCTGTAATCAAACTGCTGTCCTTCTTTCTATACACTCTCATGCCTGGTTTGTAACTGCCGCTATCATGAACCCTTTGTTCTGTTCTTGTTAATAATCTGATTCTTCTCTCATTTCATGATAAATCTGGACTACTAAACATTGTATAGTAATTTGATTTTGAGGTGATCTTAAACAAGTGTTCAACAAACCAGATCAGGTCAACATCAAGAAAAAGGACACATGTTAATGGTGGGCATAAACAAGGCTTAAGGTTCCAAAAAGGGTTCTAAAAAGATTATTTCCATGAATAGCTATTTTTGGTTTCATCTTTTAGATTTGTGGAAAGGGATCTTGAAAACACAAAAGGCATGAAACACAAAGGGCCTGTCACCTAACATGGTCCTATGTAGAACCAAAAGGGGTTATTCAAAGGATTCTACTATGGGTACAGATGATATAGAGGCTTTCTAAGTGTCCCCCTCTTCTCTGGGGGTTCATAGGGACAAAAGAAAAGAGATGGAAGTCTCTTTTAGTAATAATATTAATAATTATGGTTTGTATGGCCAGATTAAGAAAAGTATAGGGCCTACTGGAAACATTTTGTTTAACAAATTATGACATTTCTGTAAACATATATATTTTTTTATGTTCTTTGTCATCTATGTTTTACTAAGTAACTTAAGTGTACCTGGCAAAAGTACATTTTTATCACTTACATCAATCTAGTGGTAATTTGTTTTGTTAACTATGCAGTCACATGAGAGTTTCCAGAAACACTGTAGTCCCCTTATTTGGTTTAAGCATTTTGTGGAAGTAGAACATTGTTTTCTAAGGCAGTCTGGTCTTAGTGTCAGATTTCATTGAGATCTAGTGAGTGAAGCCCTACCATAGTTGGGACATCTGCGAGGAATCAGGGCTGGCAAGTGGGAGAGCTCTGATTTCACATCACTGGCCAACCTGTTCTTGTGTTCTGAGGTTCAGTCCACTTTCACTATAAGTGTTTTTTTTTTTTTTTTATCTGTTTACCTAACCATATTCCCCTGTCCCTGTTCGCTATTAAGCTTATATTGTCTTCAACCAAAGGGATAAGGATGATGAAAAAAGTTTTGACTGGCGGTGATGTGCCATGACATAAAGGAGTTCCTCTTTCAAATAAAGGGAAGATTTTACTTCCCTCTGGGGTGTTTTAAAACAGCCTTTGTGTTGGTTGGACTTTGTGTATTAGTGGTTATAATGGTCATGAGAAAATATATATTCCTCTCAGAAACAGACCAGCTTAATCTCTCTTCTTCAAACATCTGTCTCAAGACAAACCTTTTTTATATTTTTTTAAGAGCACTTTGAAAACATAAAGTGAGCCAGTCTGTGCTCTAGGTAACACCAGAAAATAAACTTTGACCGTGATATAGTGTCACTGAACAAACACATGCGTTTGACTGAGATACTAATGGCCCAAGACGAGCCAACTGGCTTGCCCACTAACCTCTATTCCTTGATTTGCTAGTTATCATTTCTGGCCCAGCTTTCACTTTAGCTGATAACCTCATTGACCAAAGGGCTTGGGTCTTTGAAACCCTCTGCACATGGTTTCTTATCTTTAAGGAGAACATTTGCTACAGGATCCAATAGCTTTTTTTCTCAGCATCGCTTCTCTGAACACTGTTTACTAGTACACATCCCTCAACATACATTCTGTATCCTTTTTGGTACCGTTATACTTCCTGAACTATATTTTTAAATGCACTAGCTCATCTTTCTGGGCCTGTTCTTATTGAGGCTGGCAATGGTGATGTGATGAGAGAGTGCAATGTGTGAAAGATCATCTGTTTGAATTGCAGATTAGCCTGATCAGAGCCCAAGAGCTAATGGATTTCTCTTCTCTGTGGCCTCTCTTCTCTACTGGCCTTCCCCAAGCAGTCTGCTTGCTGCTATAGCATTTTGACTGAAGGGAGGATATATATTTTTTCAATGGTTTTCTAAAGTGAATGCTGCATGAGGGGTGGGGGTGACTGGGGGAGGAAAGTTGAAAGACGGAAAAAGTGAGAGGGGAAAGAAAAAGAACAAAGACAAACCAAAGAATACTTTTTTTTTAATGAAGTTCACACATTCTTACATATTTCATTCCTTCTGTGATTGTAGGTTTGTTTCTGACCATATATTCTGTATTGCAACACATACAATTGGTCCGATTGGCATGGTCTCTGGTAATGTGTGTGTACACTGCATTATAAAAATGTGCCAAAGCTTATGATAAAACTCTCCAAAACTAGTTTTTTCCCCTTCTGTGCCATCAGTGAATATTTACATCAACATTAATGAATGAAAACATAGATTCATAATTTAAAGTCCATTGCTGTGTCATCTAGAATGAGATTTGGATGTAACATGAGTTGGTTTTGAGTGGTTTGAAGCGTTCTAAAACGTAATTTTCATAATGCATCTTGGTCAATAGCGTTGCATGTGTTTACACAATAAAGTGTGACAAGCACATTTCTCTGAAACCAAACAAAATGAGGAATTAGGTCTGGGCGAAGAACTACAAACAAAGATCCTGAAAAATACATCTGCAAGTAAAAATGAGTGAACTTCCCCTTTTAGTAAATTTCTTTGTTCAGCTATGTGAGGGTGAGTGTTGGCATAACGCACGCTAATGTTTGCCAACTGGCCGCTCATGCCAGGCTATAGCAGGGTCAGGACCAGCTCCAGGAGAGCGTGTCATTGGGTGTGGCCCTTATAGCACAGCAGTGAAACAACATGTAAACCAATGCACATAACCAGCCGTGCAGGTGGTTCTGTCGCGGCAGGCTTCCAGGTTGCCATGGCCAAACGTCTTCCTGTCCATCTGTCTCTCCCCATTCCTCTGTGATGGGACAGAGGTTATTAAGTCTGGTTCGTCATCGCCTACTCCGTCCCTCTCTTCTGACATGGGAGCGGCGGGTGTTTGCCCGTGTGACTCTGGCCAGAAAATGAGGATTGGGAGGGCGAGCAGGGGTGCTAGTTTCCTTGCCAACCGGTAGAAAGCCTTCAAAGCCCTGGCACGGGGCGGACCTTGAAGTCCTCCTCCTCCCAGGCTGAGGGTAATAATGGGCTGGACTCAAGGTGTGAGTGAGATGAACAGACACCGCTGACACATATATTATAGATGTGCAGCTTGCTGTTGAACTCGCCCCCAGTGTTTCAAAGACACGGGGCGGTGGAATCTGGACCGACTGCGAAGGGCACTGGTGCTGAGTCGACGGTGTTCCCAGCTGTCATCCAGATCAGAAGTGGACAACACCGGGCGGTTTAAGGCGTCCAGAAGCACCATGACTGGATGCACCGGGGCCATTAACCTCTGGCATGGAGGATAATGGAGTCAAAAGGCTGTAACACTCAGTGCACTTTCCTTCGTTTTAATGTATTTAAGTCACGCTCGAGCCTTGCCAGAAATGCTATGCTAACACAAATATTATCCACTGGTTGTGAGAGTTGCATAAATACAATGAAGAGTTCAGGCACCTGCCTAGATGTTTCCCGTCTTACCTACGCACTCAGCGGGTCCCTCTGAAAGCCCACGACCAGCGTGTGGAATCTGAATGGAAGATGGAAAGTTCTGGTAATGCAGTTTCCATTGAGCACCAGTTTGTGAGCTCAGAATGTTTTGCTGCAGAAGCAGTAAATTGGAGCAACCATCTGCTTGTTTTGAATGAAGTAGTCCAGAATAAGTATAGTGTTTCCATATAACATTACTGAGGCGGGCCTTCGTTATTTCCAACAGAGAAGCAGGTTCTGTTAGTCATGGATATTCATGCCATGGTTATAGTAATGAGGAAAACAGAAATAAAATAACAGCTTGAAGGAATTTAAATTTCAGGATGATGGAAAGTGTGGTGTGATGATGATTACAATAAAAGACTGGAACAGGTCTGATTAGAAACCCAGCATTAAATGATATCAGAATGATCTCACACATACAGTAGAAATCATTTCTGTATGCTATGACTCGCTTTCAGCTGTGTCTGACTCACTTCTGTAATGGGATCCTGCCAGACATCGCTGATCCTCATATCAGCAGCATCCTGCTCCACTTACTCTCCCTCTATGGAGAAACACATTTTCTATACAAAAGTGAAACAATGGAACGAACCCAAGCATTTACCAGCATTCGCTATTAGCTGTTCGTTTTTTTGTCCGTGTTTGACCAAGTTTATAACAATGGTACCTAATTACTTCCATGTAAAAGGCAAGTAAACAGTATGTTTCTGTATGGGTTCTAGGGGTTGCATTTAGAGTGTACAACTACTTATTATAGAAATAGCAGGTGCCTGCAGCAGGAATTGCTCCAACAAAAGATGCTGAATTTTTTTACATGTTCAGGTTGAGAGAGGCACTTTGAACAAGTGAACGCACAAGTCAATGTTTAGTTGAGGAATCACGTTGATGGCATTGTGTGATACTGACAGTTGTAGTTGCACATGTTGAGAATGCAGGGCCAGATCTCATAGCTGTAATTCTGGTTGCAGGCACGGGCCAGGATCTCAACCTGGGATTTATTACATTTAAGTTTTTTAGTTGCACCTAATGGAAATAAAGCTTGAAGTGATGAGTGATTCATTTTAAAGGATTCAGTAAATACTGGGGGAAACACTATATGAACGTGGAGGGATTGATTGCGTGATCACTTTTTAGTTAGGCTGCTCACAATGTTAATAAACACATGTGAATAACACACTTTTAAAGTAGGTAAATTACATTTTAATGAGTGAGGTCTCTGGTTTGTTGTGATCGAAATTCATCAAGATGGTTTTGGAAAGTTGCCCATGAAAAACTGGCAGGTTATATTAAACAATAATTCAGAGTACAAAGTAAGATATGCATTTTTTTTCAATTTCTATATTACCACAGTCCCTTCTAACAAATCGCACACAGCCCAAGAGCATCATAGAGGGACAACGAAGACATGTAATTACACCCTAGAGTAAAAGTTGTTGGAGTTAAATATACACCACTCCGTATGTGCCAACTGTGAAATAACGGAGATCATCAGTGATTTCTTGCATAACTCTGATTCTATGAAGGAAGCTTCAATGCAATCAACAGGAAGTTTTGTTGAGGGATTAGCAAAGCCAAGCACAGCCGGGTGCTTGGCTTGGCTGTGCCCGCAGACCTGAGTTTGAGAAACACTGCTAGATTGTAGGTTTTCCACCCTCTCCTCACGGAGCCCCAGACATGTTACCGTTTTGTTGTAGCCCTGAGCAGGCTCATCTAATTTATTAATCAAGGTCTTCGTGATTAGCTGACTAATCAGGTGTGCTCATTTTGGAATAGATCAAACACAATACATGGAACGGCTCGGGTTCCCTGAGGAGAGCGTGGAATACCTCTGGACCAATATTCTCTGCCGTTTAATAGACCACTGTTTGTTATACATAAGCACACGGGTTACATTTGAATTTGAAGACCTTTGTGTTACTGTGTACAACTTTGAGGGAACAGGTGAGAAAAGGCATTATTTCTGCGTACACATTAGTGCAGCCTAGTTGTATTTCAGGACGTGTTAACCACTTACAGTTTCGACGTGTTAACTGGGGTTTCGACAAGTGACTGTGTCAGTTTTCTGCAGTGCCACTCCCACTGGGATTTGGGCATCTCAACGGACCAGTTGGGTGAAGGTGTGAGGCCGGCTCCACTGCAACACCTAGCATCGCAGAAGGCAATTCTGCAATATTTGGTTAGCTTCATTTCTGCTAACAATAAGCTGTGGCCAGGGCTAGTGGCTGTTTTAAGACCTGGCATTGATTTGGGAACCTCATCTGCTGTGAACACTGTGTCTAGGAAGACATCGCTGAGCTGATTCCTGACTCATGCGGAGAGCCTGTGACTCACTCGTGTGAATGTAGGAGGGCATTTTGGTTCTCCTGTGGACACACACAATGGATTGTGCTGGCACACAATTGAGTTTGAAACAAAACGGGCTTGAGGCACATTTCATTGGAAACTGAGGTGTTGAAGTTAATAACACCTCCAGATAATGAAAGTGTGATTGAACGTTCCTAAATGTTTTTAACCAGAATTTGGTTTGTTCTTGTATATTGAATATGACACCTGGCGCATAGGGTTTAAATGGCCCATTTTGTTTGTCTCTTCCTTTCTTGTGCTGCTCTGTTGAAGCTGGTCCTGAGCTGAAGTGGGCCTCGGTCAATATCATAACCTGACAAAGGAGAGAATCTTTTTTCACTTTGGAGACAAAGAAGGCAGCCTCGTGGGTACTTTTTTTCCTGTCAGAACACTGCGGAAACTAATCGCTCACACTGTTCATCTCTCTGTGTACTCTACAGTCTATCCATTCTGCCTCTGGATCCCAGGGGGAGTTCTCCAAACATTTGATCTTGTTTTCTAGAGCTTCTCTGTGTTTTTCCCCCATCAAAAGCACAGTGAATAGTTCACTCTCCCAGCCCTGCCTTCCCTCTTCACCCCTGTCCCTCTGTCGAAAAAAGTTGCCAGAGTTGGGAGCATGAGAGGAGGTGCTACTGGTGCAACTGGGTTTCTATTCCAGCATGTAGTCATGGTCCTACCCCACCTGCCTCTCTGGTAGCCTCTGAACTGTGATTCTTTCAGCTTTATTGAGGGTATACCCACAGTGCACACCTCCCCTGCTCCATCTGACCTTTCTATCTAGTTATTTTAGTTGATTTCATCTGCACACAGAAGAAATGTAAAAGACCAACTATTGCAAATATACATTTTGGAACATAAAGGAAAAAGTGCAGGAGTAGTCTGGTAACCCAAATGGGGCTACAGATGATCAACATACCCGGAAATAATCTGGAAAACAGTAGAAAGCAGAACAATAGGTGCACACCGAGAGCTGACGCATTCTGGAGACTTTGAGGCAGCTGGTGTGAAACTGACTGTGATTACATGGAAACTGGAGCCAGCATGCTTATTGATGGGCCCCTCTACTCTTTAAAAGCGCTCAGACCATGAGCACACATCGTCACTTGCCATCATCCTCATTGATCAGCCAGTCAGTCAGGATTTGACTTGCGTCAGGTACTGGTTGAACTCAGTAGATATACGCAGAGGACTTGAATCGAAAAAATACAGCGTCTTCACCGGTGGCTGAAGTCGTCCCCTGGTGAGATGTATGGGCCAATCACAGGGCCAATCACAGGACCAATCACAGGGCCAATCACAGGGCCGGCAGTCCTGCAGCTCCGGCTCAGCATTGGTGCTCATTCTCTGCAGCTCTGCCCGGCCGGTGGTTGGTTCTGTTGAGTTTTCACAATTCTGTCAATTGGTTTGAATAAAAGGGTCCGCTAAGTGGCATGTGTTACTGTATATTATGTAGAGCCTTGCTTTTAAATACACAGTGGAAAAAACAGTTGCAGCAAATTCACAGTGAAGGAAATGTTTCCGTCACCCAAGCATGGAAGTTGTTTCATGATGAATGATTATAGGGTATTACAGGGTATTTGCTGCGCTTTGGCAAAAACCTGTGATGGTGATTAGTGGTTACATGATACATAATCAGACCATTTTCTGGCCTGCTTGTGACCTCACAAATATACTTTACACCACTGGAAAACACGTATCGTACGTGATTATGTGTGACAGGAGAGATATGTAGTTTTATTCATCAGTGTCTTTGGGCTAGGCGTTTTTGAGATTTCTCATATTTTAGGGAAGGTGTTTAGTTAGAAAAGGGACGCCCCAACCAAAATCGTAATGCAACACAGACGTGCTGTTAATTATTCACGACACCCCCCTCAGTGCGCTATGGAAAATGTCCCCCGTAGTTTGTCCTCACAACCCGTCTTCAGGCAGAATTAGTATCAGGCATCTTTTGTGTGGAGAGCACTTGGGTTTCCCCCACCTATAGAAGATGTGATGAGGATCTGTGTATTGCCCAGGCCAAGTCTTGGAATAGTTCCATACTACAAAAGAGCCTCATACAAAGCCTGACAAGATGGCAATTTAAGATCTGTTACTTCCTAGGCAGGTATCAGGGGCACAGAACACTCTGCAATTCTGTTTGTCCACCTCCACAGTGTACAGCCGGCTTTTGAAATAGATCTCCTACAAAAAGGTGCTAAATCAAGCTTGACGGAGGGAATTTGTTCCCTATGTTCCACGACAAGCAGATCTGTGCTCCGAGCTGGAGAACCCCATGGCTGAGAGATGAGAGTCTGTAGAGTCACAGCTGACTGGAATAGTGTTGGCGTTGCCTTGGTCTGAACCCCTATGTTTCTGCTGCACCATCCTGTCCTTCTATACATCTAACCATACTTCTAACCATACTGTACATCTAACCATACATCTAACCATACATCAAACCATACATCTAACCATACCTCTAACCATACTGTACATCTAACCATACCTCTAACCATACTGTACATCTAACCATACGTCTAACCATACATCTAACCATACATCTAACCATACTGTACATCTAACCATACGTCTAACCATACATCTAACCATACATCTAACCATACTGTACATCTAACCATACGTCTAACCATACATCTAACCATACCTCTAACCATACTGTACATCTAACCATACGTCTAACCATACATCTAACCATACATCTAACCATACTGTACATCTAACCATACTGTACATCTAACCACGCATCTAACCATACTGTACATCTAACCATACGTCTAACCATACTGTACATCTAACCACGCATCTAACCATACTGTACATCTAACCATACGTCTAACCATACTGTACATCTAACCATACGTCTAACCATACATCTAACCATGCATCTAACCATACTGTACGTCTAACCATACTGTACATCTAACCATACGTCTAACCATACATCTAACCATGCATCTAACCATACTGTACATCTAACCATACGTCTAACCATACATCTAACCATACATCTAACCATACTGTACATCTAACCATACGTCTAACCATACATCTAACCATGCATCTAACCATACTGTACGTCTAACCATACATTCAGCCATACATCTAACCATACATTCAGCCATACATCCAGCCATACATCTAGCCATACATTCAGCCATACATCTAACCATACCTCTAACCATACATCTAAATATATGCCTAACCATACGTTTAACCATACATTTAACCATACATTCGGCCATACATCTAACCATACATTCAGCCATACATCTAACCATACCTCTAACCATACATCTAAATATACATCTAACCATACTGTACTTCTAACCATACATTCAGTCATACATCTAACCATGCATCTAACCATATATCTAAACGCACATTTGGCCATTCATCTAAACATACATCTAACCATACATCTAACAATGCATCTAACCATGCATCTAACCATGCATCTAACCATGCATTTAGCCACGCATACAGCCATACGTCTAACCAATGCGTCTTGTCATGTATCCGGAAATGTTTCTAGTCATGTATCCGGCCATGCATTCAGCCATGCATTCAGCCAGGGGTCCAGCCATGCATTCAAGCATTCAGTCATGCACCCAGCCATCCATTCCACCAGGAGTCCAACATGTGTTCAGCCAGGGGTCCAGTCATGCATTCAGCCAAGGGTCCAGTCATGCATTCAGCCAAGGGTCCAGCCATGCATTCAGCCAGGGGTCCAGTCATGCATTCAGCCAGGGGTCCAGCCATGCATTCAGCCAGGGGTCCAGTCATGCATTCAGCCAAGGGTCCAGCCATGCATTCAGCCAGGGGTCCAGTCATGCATTCAGCCAAGGGTCCAGCCATGCATTCAGACAGGGGTCCAGTCATGCATTCAGGCATGCATCCAGCCATGAGTCCAGACATGCGTTCAGCCGTACATGTCCTAGACAGAAGCTAGACAGTTTCATCAGACTTTGTCCCGCTCCACTAATGGAAATTGATTGGCACTTAGTGGTGGTTGCGTGTGGGGGTTTGTGCTTGTTGTGCTTGGGGGTTGATGGATGTCAAAGCAGGTCCTGGTGTTTGCTTGGAACCTGTTGGGAGAGAGGCTTTCTGATGGTTAGGTAAGGTCTGGCTGTAGATTGTCTTTTCTGTCCATCAATCACAAAGTGTCTCTTCACTGAACAACACGGGAAACGGGAAAGTTACACAGTCATCATGATGAGACATACCCCTGTCACTGAAAATATGTGTCAGAGTACCTGTGGCAAGATTTTTGTATTGGAAGGAATTGGTGACTTTGAGTGGACATTGTATATATATATATATATATATAATATGATGCCAACAGAGGGTGGTTAGTCACATGTACTTTTACTGGGAAAGAGGAAGACACCCGCCTTCCCCTTCCTTATGGCCTGATGAGAAGTGAGTGTGATGGGGAGGGGCTAGTGGATTAAAACCAATGTGAGTGTCGTGGCTGGGGGGACATGTGTTGGGGAGTGGGGGTGATGGGTTCATGGGGTCTGATATTCCCCAAAAACCTTCTGTCAAGTGCCATCCACTCTTTCAATCCCAAGCCCACAGACGGCCCGTCTCCCTCACCCAGAGCCACAACACATCTCCAAACAGCTGTGCTGTTCAGCTGTTACTTAAGTCGTGGTAATGCTGTAAACACTTTAAATCACCCACATTTTATCGTGTTTATTGAAGTGTGTGGTTAGTTGAAATAATTACACAAGATTATTTATTTTTATATATTATATATATTACTTCTTTTTTTTACACAGGATAAAACAATGACCACTTTTGTTTGTAATTCCTGTCTGAAAGCACAGATAAACCCATTTAAAAACCCTTCATTGTTACCCTTTATTATTTTCTTCTGGCTGGCTGGCTGCCTGGACATAGCAACTAGATAACAGGTATCTTATCTCAATGCAAACACTTGGCAGCAGTGTGTTGACTCACAGAGGCACAAGTATGTACAAGGCAAAACAAAATTATCATAGTCTTCTGTATACAAATTAACATCAGGGGGTGACTGTCATTTGGTCACATGTACATCAGGGGTTGGCTGTCATTTGGTCACACAGCCCTGTGATAGACAATCCTGTGGGGGATGTGTCGTAGAGTCACAGCTGTGCCCCGTTAGGCAACTGGCTGCCTCTGACTAAACTTCCAAACATCAGACCCTGACCTCCAACCTCGGGAAAGGGCCGGAATGAGTGCCTCAGGTCAGGCTGACGTGATGGTGGCACCACGACCCACTGCTTCATGGGAAGGGCTGAGCTGGTGACGGTTGCTGGTCTCCTCTTCCAAACTGCTGCATCATACTACTGACTGGGCTGATGGCATTAGGATACCCCAGGGGGCTGTCGATAGGCTAGCCTAGGCCGGGCTAAGCCTGCTGAAGGGACACTGGATGCCCCACAGACAACAACAGCGGCCTAGCCTTAATGCGTGAGAGGACGGGGTACGTCACAAAGCTGCGACTGACCTTAATCCAATTAGCAGTTGTGTTGTCACTGGGTGCTGTGGAGGCCTGTGGCCTTTGTCCCGAGGTGTGCCCAGCATGGGGCATGGAGAGTGGGGGCACGGTGGGCAAGCAGAAAAGTAACGGCAGTTATTAATAACGCGCAGGAGGATGGGGAGGTCTTTCATGGTGTGTGTGGGGGGGTGGGGGGGGGGGGTTGTCGTTCAACAATTGGATGCTTGTGTTTGTTTCTATTTTAGCCTCCTTCTGCCTTCATGACACAACCTCACACATTGCCCTGGAGACATAGTACTTAATACAATCAGTTCATACAGTTCCCGCATGTACTGGGGTCTTAGCTTGCTATGCAACATCTAAATCTGTCCACTGTGTCTGTCCTCAGGTAAAGGATGAGAAGAAGATCCAGGAGGTGGTTGACCTAACGGATTACGAGCGCTCCGAGGAGCTGCGAAAGGCCAAGAGCCGCAGCAAGAAAAACCACAGCAAGTTCACACTGCTGCGCTCCCGAACGCCAGGAAACACCGTGAGTCTCCGTCCACATAGACACCCACACCTAAACCTTCTCAAGTGCAAACCTCTAGGTACCAATGTACTTCTCAGATCCCCTGACAGAGCCCAGGCTGAGGGGCAGTTAGAGGCCAGCGGGTTGACCACATCCTTGGGCACCTAGATGTACTCAGCCTTGTCACTGAACTCACAATAGAAACCCCTGTCCAAACCCATCAAAGAACAGGACCTTTCTTAGATTTACTCCACCGTTAGCGTAGCGCGGTACTTCCCTCTACAACACACCTCTGAAAGGAGTCCCTCGGTACTATAGGCAGCCTTTAACATTGTCGGATCAGTAACAGCAGCCTTTGACTGCTTGATTGGCGCTAACCTGATCCCGGATCACCGGGCAGCCGCCCCGTACTACCTGGCCATAATCATTAGCTGTGATCGCCTTTGGCTCCACCCATCATGTCCTCTGCCTCTGCCCAGAGACTGTTCCTCCCTCTTTCCCTCCCTCCCTCCCTTTCTCCCTCTTTCTCTCTCTCCCAGAGGGACATTGTGTTCCAGCCCTGCCACGCCTCCATCTCCTACAACATACTGTACGACTCCAACGCTGATGAACAGACTGACCTGAGAAACAGAGTGGAAGTGTCCAATTCCAAAAGCTTGTTAACTTCAAATCAGACGATTGACCAGCCCGGTTTGACTTGGAAACAGGGAGAGGCTGTTATGCCTAGGCAGCGATTCCCTTCTGACCCCTACAGGCCCATGCACTCACACAGCAACACGCGCACGCTACATGCAGGGTCTCCCAGAATCCCCCAGAGCGACATGGGGTGGGGTGAGGTGTCAGGGTTTCCTGTTAGGTTGTTAGACAGCTTGTGTTTTGACACTGTCAGTCAGTCAGTCAGAGAGCTGTGTTGTGGTTCACAGCACTCCTTTAGGCTGTGTAAGATTATGACCTGTCTTCTGTGTCCTTTATCTCCTCCAGGTCTCCAACCTAGTGTTCCTGGCTGTTAGTCCAGAGGAGAAGGAGTCCTGGATAAATGCCTTAAATGGAGCCATAACTAGAGCCAAGAACCGCATCCTGGATGAAGTGAGACACTGCTGCACCCCACTGCTCCACACACACTCACACACACAAACCACAACATCCTTTCTGAATGTCATTTTTTGAGTGGCCTTACTAGCGATATTTAATCCGTCTGATGACCAGCGGCTGCAGAATATTTTACATCATGCCCCTCCCATCCTCCTCACCGATCCCCAGTATGTTGCCTGGTGAAAAGTGCTTTATAAAGAACATCAGCTGTCTTGTTTTGTGACGGGGGAATTTGTACAGCTTCACTGTAGCAAGGCTAACCATTCATGCATCCTGGCCGCTGTGACTTTATCAATGCTCCAATCCCACTGTGTACTGTAGACGTCATTCACTCCACACAGAAGAGCCTGATGGGGCCAGATGTCTCCAAGCTGAGGCTGCTTATCAAAAATACATCCTCTCACTTGCCTCTCAGTTTGGAGGCGGCCCGGATCGCTGCAGGTCCGTTTCCCTCGACACTTCTATAGACAGAGAGGAGCAGCTTCAAATGAAAAGCCATGAACAGCCACATGTATTACACACACTTACATACTCTTCATGCACACACACACACACACACACATATATACACTCACCTAAAGTATTATTAGGAACACCATACTAATACTGTGTTTACCCCCTTTCGCCTTCAGAACTGCCTTAATTCTACGTGGCATTGATTCAACAAGGTGCTGAAAGCATTCTTTAGAAATGTTGGCCCATATTGATAGGATAGTATCTTGCAGTTGATGGAGATTTGTGGGATGTACATCCAGGGCACGAAGCTCCCGTTCCACCACATCCCAAAGATGCTCTATTGGGTTGAGATCTGGTGACTATGGAGGCCATTTCAGTACAGTGAACTCATTGTCATGTTCAAGAAACCAATTTGAAATGATTCGAGCTTTGTGACATGGTGCATTATCCTGCTGGAAGTAGCCATCAGAGGATGGGTACATGGTGGTCATAAAGGGATGGACATGGTCAGAAACAATGCTCAGGTAGGCCGTAGCATTTAAACGATGCCCAATTGGCACTAAGGGGCCTAAAGTGTGCCAAGAAAACATCCCCCACACCATTACACCACCACCAGCAGCCTGCACAGTGGTAACAAGGCATGATGGATCCATGTTCTCATTCTGTTTACGCCAAATTCTGACTCTACCATCTGAATGTCTCAACAGAAATCGAGACTCATCAGACCAGGCAACAATCTTCCAGTCTTCAACTGTCCAATTTTGGTGAGCTCGTGCAAATTGTAGCCTCTTTTTCCTGTTTGTAGTGGAGATGAGTGGTACCCGGTGGGGTCTTCTGCTGTTGTAGCCCATCTGCCTCAATGTTGTGCGTGTTGTGGCTTCACAAATGCTTTGCTGCATACCTCGGTTGTAACGAGTGCTTATTTCAGTCAAAGTTGCTCTTCTATCTGCTTGAATCAGTCGGCCCATTCTCCTCTGACCTCTAGCATCAACAAGACATTTTCGCCCACAGGACTGCCGCATACTGGATGTTTTTCCCTTTTCACACCATTCTTTGTAAACCCTAGAAATTATTGTGCGTGAAAATCCCAGTAACTGAGCAGATTGTGAAATACTCAGACCGGCCCGTCTGGCACCAACAACCATGCCACGCTCAAAATTGCTTAAATCACCTTTCCTTCCCATTCTGACATTCAGTTTGGAGTTCAGGAGATTGTCTTGACCAGGACCACACCCCTAAATGCATTGACGCAACTGCCATGTGATTGGTTGATTAGATAATTGCATTAATGAAAAATTGAACAGGTGTTCCTAATAATCCTTTAGGTGAGTATATATATATATATATATATATGTGTACACATACACACATGCATATAATGTATTGCACCTGCGTGCTCTAATTGTAATAATACAGGTTTTTACGATCGCTAACAAGCATTGTTCAATACTGAGGATACATGCAAAACTCTAAATACAGTTATCAAAACAACACTCCATGTGGCAATCTGTGGATCATTTTTCATTGCTTCGATCTTTCAAATGTCATAAATATTTATCTCACAAAAATACGTTTACCAACAAAACTCTTTGTATCTAGAGACCATTTTGCAAACATTAAGACACCCTTATCAAAACTATTAAACTTAAGTTCAATAGCTATTAAAGCTTTAATTAGACTGCACATTTTTCCATTTCTACAGCAAAAGCAAAATTCAAAAATGTAAATAAAATAATAATAATAACTCTTATTTATTTAATTAATGGAAGATCTTTATGGAAGACTTTTGTCAGGTGAAGAAAGACGGCAAATCCGAAGAAATATGGAAACCTGGGTGATTGTATGGGACAATGTAACATTTCACCACTCCCATGCAGTCACACAGTGGTTTGGATTATGGAAACCTGGGTGATTGTATGGGACAATGTAACATTTCACCACTCCCATGCAGTCACAGAGTGGTTTGGAATATGGAAACTTGGGTGATTGTATGGGACAATGTAACATTTCACCACTCTCATGCAGTCACAGAGTGGTTTGGATTATGGAAACCTGGGTGATTGTATGGGACAATGTGACATTTCACCACTCCCATGCAGTCACAGAGTGGTTTGCAGCCCATCCCAGGATGGTGTCACTTTTCCTCCCCCATGACTCTCCCTTCCACAACCCCATAGAAGAATGGTTTTCCTTATGGAGGTGGATGACCACCATCCACATGATCCAATGTCACTTTTGGATGCAGTGAATGCAGGATGCCTGGACATCTCTGTGGAGGATTGTCAGGGATGGATGAGGCATGCAAAGAGATTCTTTCCCAGGTGTTTTGCGCGAGAGGCCATATGGTGTGATGTGGATGAGAACTTGTGGTCTAATGCAGCAGACTAGTGTTGTCACGATACTAGAATTTCTAACTTCGATACGATACCTTGAAAAATATCGATATTCGATACCATTTTCGATACCACAGAGAAAAAAACTGCCACAATATTAAGGGGTTATTTTTTTATTTAAAGCTAAATATAACAAGTCTAGAACATATATTTTACATTAACAAAAATGTCCTGAGGTAGTGCACTTGTTCAAAAGCCTCTCAGATTGCATTACATTCAAAAACCAATAAAGTATGCCAAGAAGTGTGCTCAGTGTTGAGCCCAACACAGCCCAAACACCAGCTCTGCATGTCCCAGGTTTCAGGGACAAATTGCAGAGTTACTGCCATGAACGTGGAAGTGGCTCTGCTTGTCCACAGATCAGTGGTGCATGAAAAAAAGGTTTTCCTTCCAAGATGGTTCATTACTATTTCTTTTGTTTCGTTATATAGGGCTGGGATTTCAGTGTGCATGAAAAAGTTGCGTGAAGGAAGGGCATACCTGTTGTTCAAATGTTCAAGAAGTTGTTTGAAGCCAGGTTTCTCAACAGTATACACAGGAACCTGATCCATGCAGATGTACACTGCTACAGCCCTGTTCAACTTCTTGGCTTCATTTGAGTTTGCTTCATACTTACTTTGCTGTTCAAATACAGCTGGTAGTGTAGGTTGTGATTGTGTTGTTTTTGTTGCAGGTCGAGTCTCATCTTCTTTCTGGTGCTACAAGAGAATGCCAAACTTTAATAAACATTTTAGACCACACTTTTAAAATGAACTGAATGAACTAATCTAAAAACTTAGGTTAATGGTAATAGATATTTGTTAACATGAATAAGCAATGAAAAATACTTACAAAACATTTTTTAATCAAAGTTAAAAGTTGATTTAAACTAACATTCACTAATACATGTACTGATTAAAATCCAAAGTTCTATTTGTTAATATTTTTTCATTGGACCAGAGCTAACATGATCCGTTATATTTTTATTACCTAATACCTACAGTTATCAAAGATTAAAATATACTGTAACAAATGCATTGCTCATCGGTCATAAAAGCTGGTTAATACATTAATTTGATGAACAGATTTAAACGCAAACGTGCGTGCATCACACGCGAAAACTGTGCTCACTGGATCGACATGAAGTCGTCAAGTCACCTTTATTTATATAGTGCTTTTAACAATACAGATTGTGTCAAAGCTCTTAACAGTATCAAATTGGAGGATAGAGTGTCAGTAATGTATAATAATAATACCAACCTTGAGAAATTCTTTATACAGATCCGGGTGTCGGTCTCTCAAGTGCTTTGCTATATTAGTGGTGTTAGCGCCTTTTGTTAGCGCTGTTCTGTAGCATCTCTTGCATATTGGCTTGCTTGTGTCCTTCGGCTTTCCATGTTCATTTGCCTCATATGCAAAATATTTCCAGATAGCACTCCTGCTGTGTTCCTTATCAACCAAAGCCGGTCGCACGGGCGCTGCACTCGCCATCTTTCCATTCACTTCACCTTTGCTAACCAGAGCGAATGAGACGAGTGGGAGTGCGAGTGCGCGTGCGCGTGTGGTGGTTGTCAACGCGCCTTTGGAGACAAGTGAAAGTGAAAGCGCGGCTAGTATCGATACTTCGGGAAATGAGTATTGGTACCGTTCAGAAATTTCAGTATCGATATTTATCAAAATATCGATATTTTTGACAACACTACAGCAGACAGGGTTGACTAGCATTGTTATGTATCTGTTTCATTTGGACAATATGCTAAACATATTCATAGTGTGTATACACTTATGGTTTGTTTAACAGTACTGTAATGATTTATTTGTGTGTATTTTGGAATTACTCAAATATAGTAATTTGCAAAAATACAGTGAATTGTGTTGAAGCATATTGCAGCCTTTCTGCTTTATTTGTTTACATATCTTGCAGAACATTCTATACAGTACAGGTTTGCCACTCATCTTTTATAAAAAGTACTTTTGGTTAATCTAAAAACATATAATATTAAAAACATATTGACACATTATAGTGGTAACTCTTTTTAGAGTTTTGTAGGTCATTCTACTATGAATGACAAAGTGTGCACGTCGTGAGAGACTGTTAGCCTTTGAGACATATAGGATGTGCATTGCCAAATTACATGTTGTTTTGGTAGCTGTATTTATAGACTTTTGCACGTTTCCGCAGTATTGAACAATACTTGTTAGCAATTGTAAAAAAACTGTAAAGCTCACCAAAATCAGACAACAACAGAAGCACAACAAAGTTAGTGACACAGTTAGTGACAGGACAACACAGTTAGTGACACAGTGAGTGACAGGACAACACTGTTAGTGACACAGTTAGTGACAGGACAACACAGTTAGTGACACAGTTAGTGACAGGACAACACAGTTAGTGACACAGTGAGTGACAGGACAACACAGTTAGTGACACAGTGAGTGACAGGACAACACAGTTAGTGACACAGTTAGTGACAGGACAACACAGTTAGTGACACAGTTAATGACAGGACAACACAGTTAGTGGCACAGTTAATGACAGGACAACACTGTTAGTGATAGTAAAACACAGTTAGTGACACAGTTAGTGACAGGACAATACAGGTAGTGACACAGTGACTTATTGTATATCAATATTGCGCCTCCATAAACGCAGCCTAAACAGTTACAGCTGGGAGCAGCAGAAGGACTCTCACTGGCTTCATCCAAATCCATGCTTACACTCACAGTAACTGACCAAATACAGAATGCATCAGTTACTTTCACATTTTAAAACCCATAATTTGGAGGACAAATAGATAGTGGTGAGGATGGCAAAGCTAGAACAGCACCAGCAGCGAGAGGTATCAGTTACCTCCAGGGCTCCAGTGTCTATGCCGCTCAATAAGTTGAAATCAGAGACGGGACTCACTAGTCCAGAGAATGGGTTTTTTTCGTTGCCCTCAACAGAACTGTGGGCTTTATGCGGGTGGAGTCACGTGATGGCTGGCACACATAGATCCACGCTGATCAAACAACATTGATTCATAAGAAAGCATTGTTTGAACATGTCTGTTGTGTACACGGTAACACGGGATGTATGTAGTAGGTAACCAAGTGCCCTTATATTCACTGTCATACAAACAGCATAACTCTGAAAAGACAGTCACATTATTCACATGAAAAAACTGTCCCATTACATTTCTATTAAATGTATGGATTCATCCTGGTCTGCTGTATCACGTAGTTCACTTAAAATGCAGTAGATACAATAGATTTGACAGTTGATGAGAAGATGGAAGCATTTTCTGGGTGATGACTGGGATTTCTTGGTGGTTGCCAAGTTGGAAAGAAATAAGCTTAGTCATAGTTGTTGTCGCATACATTTAATGATAGCGGCAGGGTGCTTACAACACTCGAGACAGTGGTGTGTTTGGAACAACGTAACAGCTGCGTGCTTCATGTAACCACCATTTAAACCTCCTCTGTTATGTCCAACACTGGTCACGGATGATGTTGGCAAACAAATGACAGTCAACATCCTTGAAAATGTTGGGAATGAGTTGCATTATGCCTTAATGGACTGCCTCCACCTCGCCTGAACACACAACCCCCAACCTCTCTTATAAGCCTCTGGAGCATAAAATACAGATTAGCTTCATTTTTTCACATAAATACCTAAATCCAACACCCAACCCCAATGCTTCTCTGTTTAGGACACTGGACTAGGCTCTTGGGGTGTCTGATTGGGTGTGGTCAGAAGGAGTGAAGGCCCATGTGCTCGCACGCTGAAGCTCTTCTCGTTACGCTCGATAATGTAATGGTTAAATGCTTTCAGTGCAATTTAGCATTTAACTTTGATACCGGGCGTAAAATCCCAGTGAATCAAAGTTGTACGCGTCGCCCGGGGCCACAAGCCAGTGAACAAACGAGACTCTAGCTCCACCAGGGAAAGGGTGTTATCCCCAGACAACAGTGCAGAGGCTTTGGTCTCCGGTGTCGCTACGCTGTGTTAGGCTAACACTCCGTTCCCACAGGCGTCGGAGGTCTTATGCAATAGGCTTCGGCCCATTTGGCCCAGGGAATCACATGCCTGGAGATAAGAAGCCGATGATTAGGTCAATAATACTTATCAATCCACTACAAGACAAACACAACCCTCTGGCTGATATGAGAACACGTCAACCCTGCTCCCTTTGACTGTGTTTCATTACATTCTCTCTGTTCATCTATCCCCACCCCCTCTGTTTTACTCCCCCCCCCCCCCTCTGATTCCCTCTCCTTTGATCTCTCAGGTGACGGTTGAGGATGAGAACCTTCTATCCCACCTTACGCGGGACCGGGCTAAGATCCCTCACACGCGGCGTCTGCCTACACGAGGACACCTCATGGCTGTGGTGTGTATCCGGTTTCTCCTGGCTAGTCCTGTCTGAGCTCTCCTCATTACCGTAACATCTCCTTGGTAGCTGCTCCAACTAGGTTAATTCAGTGGACCATTACAATCCACTGTAACAGTCTCTTCCTATAGGGATTGGATTCCTTGAGTTTCATCCAGTTAATTTCTGTGGACTGAAAGAAATTCGACCTAATATCTCTAACAGAGTGTTTCTCCATGTCAAGGCATCCACTTCCACCTCCGACGGCATGCTGACCCTTGACCTGATCCAGGAGGAGGACGGCCCCAGCACCGATGGTCAGGACTGTGAGAGCTTCCGGGTCGACTCAGATAAATCCGGCCAGGTCGGCCCTGACTGCATCAGGTCCAAAACAGAGAGCGCCATCAGTAATATCCGCCTAGCGGCCCCCGCAGAGGCTGCTGGGAAGTCCCAGAGCCTGCCGCGCGAGACTGGCGTGGCCTGCGACGGTGAACAGCATCTTCAGAGCCCCGTGGGGAAGTGCTGCACACCTCAGCCAGGCAAGAGGCTCACGCCGGCTGAGAAAAACCGTTGCGCTTCCATGGACGAGATCCTCTCACACTCCGAGACGCGGGCGACTAAACCCAGGGCGGCTATTCCCCGCTCAGCGGCCTCCGCACCCCCGGGAAATGTGCCGCCAATAAGCCAATTGCAGGACCTCATTGCCCAGAAACTGGAAAGAACTCAGGAGCTGCTGACGGAGGTGCGCGGGGCACAGGGGGAGGAGAATGAGCGCGGGAAAGGGAAAGGGAAGGACTCGCCAGTCAACAGGGGCTCCAAGGGTTGCTCCGAAGGGGGCCGGGCAGAGGTGGAGAGGCTGTTGAAGGAGGCAGCAGCTACGTGGGGCCAGGCCAAGGAGGTGCTGGACGAGGTGAAGGAGCTGAGGGCACTCTACCGGCAGCTGGATTCCCAGCCCACCGCGTGCGCCTCCCTCTCGCCCCTCAGCCCCTCTAGCAGCGGCAAGCAGACTCACTACAGGAAGAGCATGATGTGACCGTCAGAGTACGGATCGGACTCCACCTTGAATCCCTCAGCAAAAAAAAAGAAAGACCTAAACATGCAAAGCCACAATATTGTAAAAGATGTCTGTGTCTCCCGTTCTGTTTCTTTTCACTTTATTGATGTTGTGACAAAGTGAGGACATTTATTTGCCTGACAACATCCCCTGTTGTTGACCACTGTGCCCTTACAAGAAAGAGGTCCAGGGTCGGATTTGCTTCACAGTCTCAATGTTTTCCGCAACATTGGTTGTAAAAGAGGGGATGTTCCCCACGTCAGGTCTGAGCAGGGAATCAGAAGGGCTCTCCTCGCCAGGGTTAGACACACGCTGGTCAAGAATAACTTTTGATCCGATGCAACACAGTGCCCGGCGGATTGAGAATATGAATGTTTTCCTTTTTTCGGTTACATAACACACTGGAAGGTGGGTCTGAGCCAGCAGATTCCCATAGAGCCCCACTCTAAAAGTAGTCAGGACAGTAACACCAGCGCCCATGGCTGCTGAGGAAATGGAGCTCAGTAAAGCCCTCATCTCTGCTGGCCCGTCATTATTAACCGGGACAGGGATGGGACGGAGGGGGGGGGTCACATATTAGGAACTCACTGGCCTTCCGTCTTCATTGCCACTGCAGCCAATAAGTACATAATTGCACTATAAAGGAAGGCTGTGAAACAAGATAAAACTGGCGGGCGTAAACTGGAGGGATCGGAGCTGGCGTATCACTCCGTTCTGCACCTTTTTCTCTGACAATCTACTGTGTATGAAAACCACGGTCCCGCATTTAACACCACACCTTAGGGAGGGGCTGGATTACTGCTTAAAAAAAATCGTAGCTCCTCATCGATATAATCATTGTAAACAGGGGTGTCGGCAAACACACCACTCCGACTAGTGAGCTGTGAGCCTAGCACTTGGCCTCAGACCTGGCTGTTGCGCCTGGAGTCGTGCAGGGTTTACGGTGGAGAATGGAGATATGCAACGTAGCAGGCATGCACACAACCACAAATACAGGGATAGAGAGGTATGGTAATAGAGCCACTGGACTGCAGCGCCTGACCAGAACACCCAGCGCGTCCTGCCCAAGCACCCCGTATTTGGTTTCTGGTCTATAGCTACGTATGTTCAGCAGTGCTGGGGTAGCGGTTTGCTGTGGACTGTCAGACCAACTAACAGTATTATGGTGTTATCGTCATTGTTTGTCATTTTTATTTGTAATATGCTTTTATAGGACTATTTAAGGCAACCTTTTTAGAAGGAAGTGGGCAGGGTATTTTTGAACGTTCGAGGTTTCACCTCTGCATTTCTTTTTTTACTCTGTTCAACCACTACGACCCAATAACAGAAGTCATGTAAAGATTTTCACGTCCAGTCTTTTAAAGATTTTATGATGAACGCAAAAGAGGGTGAGGGGAGAAAGGTATGTGGAAAAAGAAACAAGACAACAGGAATCCAATATTTCCCCAGAAAAAAATATAACCTTGTCAGACAGATGTTATATTTTCCTGTTGTTCTATCAGTGTTGGCGTCATTGTATTTTTGTCTGGGCTGAAGTACTGTCTCGTGAGGCTGAACTTGAAACCAAATGCTTGTGCTTTTCTGAAGAAATGTCCCCCACCCTGGATGCACTGTACATACTCTTTGCATTTGTAATCATCTCAAAGGTTGTTGCTGTATTTTCTTATTGCGTTACATTATGATGAAAACGGAAGTAGCTTTGCTTTGCACTGAAGTTCCTCACTTCTGAACCCTCAAAGTTCTTGAGACACAACCATTTGTGCAATTATAACAATCAGCCTCATTCAGCTACTGTTGTTCTATATTGAATGTTTGCTTTTTTTAATTCAAAACCTAGTCGATAATTGTAAGAAATGTGATTTTGTATGTCCTTTGAGAAGAATGCCCCTCCGATGCCCCTCAAGCTCTGGAATATAGAGGTTTTTCATAGTAAATGCTGAGGTATAAAGTGATTGATCCAATTTTATTTTTTTATGGCAGCAATAATACCATTGTGAAGCTATGCCAAAGATGGCTGTACAAGGTAACAAAACTGTTGAAAAGCTACATGTTGTGTAAAATTGTTGGTTGAATTCATAAAATCCAACAGAATCACAAACACAAAATGAACCTAACCTCCTCTAAATCTGGCTTTGCACTGTATTCTGGGATCACATCTGTGGATATAAGTAGCAAAATCCAGCCAACATTGCCCACACATGGTCACAAGATTCATAACATCCAATCATGACTGAAGTGTTAACCAGTGTTGTTCTTCCTGTAAGGTGAAATGTATTTCTCTTTATGTTTGATATTTTTATTTAGTCAATTTTCCCTTTCAATTCTGTTCACCAATTGTTGGTCTAACAGTAGCTACCATAGCCTTAAAAACCAACACAATTATAGGACAATTACTCAGCAACTCAAAAGATGGTTTCCCTGCTATTTACAGAATCTGAATTATTGCATTTAATGAATTAAAAGAAGATTGTATGATAGGAATACAATAGAGTATGAGCTTGGTTTCTTACTTGATGTAAATGGAAAACACATTGTACACAGACTCAGAGGTTTTAAATCCTGCTCCCTCAGGGTTTCATTTGAATAAATGTGCTAAAATAAATAAATGGAGTATTGCTTTGTATATTTATTTTTGGACATATCTGTTTCAGACCACTGCCTGGAGCGGTGTTTCATAATCCTGGTTCTGTGCTTCCTAAAATGGTGCACATTGTTTTGTTTGTTGGTCTTGCAATACACCCCTGATTGCCTTAATCGTCTCATCATCAAGCCTTTGACTAGTGGAATCAGGTGTTTTTGTTGTCTTGCTTTGGGCGAAGACAAAAAGATGCCTTTGGGTCCCAAGGACCTGGATTAGGAAACACTGGTTAAGAGCAGTGCACACTCACACACCCTCTGGATGCAGTAGCTTGTTCATGCCCACACACACAGATATATGTGCAGACCATGGCCTAATAAGAACCGAATAAGGGACCAATGTCCCCAGCAAGGTCTAGGCAGGAAGAGAAGCGGTACGAACAGGCCTGTTCTGTTTGAACCACACACACAAAAAAAAACACCATCTGAAAAAGTTTATTTTTAGCCAATAAGCAGACCCTGCATTATTCTGAGCGTCTTCCAGTTAGTAATTCTGAGACCAGTGCACAGATACGGTGGTCTTACCATACGCTTCAGGTTCCCACTCCAGGCCTGAGGAGATCCTAACACCCCAGCAGGCAGAATCCTCTCCCATAGGGCAGAAAGCCCCTGTAGCCTCCTTCACACCAAGCGCCGCTCATTGAGAGAGTTCCCCTCAGCCTCCTCTGATTAGAAGTCATGCTCCTCTGCGGCTCTGGTCCGTGACTGACTGCGGTCACCCTCCAGATGTTAACACTCTGACCTGTCTGGAGTGTGTATATATGTGCTTGTGAACCCGTGGTGACTTACACCATGTCGTACTGCATCACGCATCGAGGAGAAGCCTCTCTTGGACACCTCAAGTGTGCTTCAGGTGTTTGTTTTGGTTGAGCACTTGCATGTCACAGCCGGTCAATGTAAGAGTTCGGCGAGAGTTCAACTAGGGGTAGAGAAAGAGGAGGCTGAACATGTTGTTGTTTTTTGCTGGTGTTTACTTCTAGGATGGACAGAGCTTGGAGCCAATAACATCTCAACGGAACACAGACTGGTCTGGTCTGTCTGTCTGTCTGGTCTGTTTGGTGTGGTCTGCTTGGTCTGTCAATCTGTCTGGTGTGGTCTGTCAGTCTGGCTGGTCTATTTGGGGTGGTCTGTCTGTCTGCTGTGGTCTGGTCTGTCAGTCTGTCTGCTCTGTCTGTCTGGTGTGGTCTGCTTGGTCTGTCAATCTGTCTGTCTGGACTGTCAGTCTGGACTGTCTGTCCGGTGTGGTCTGTCTGTCTGCTGTGTCTGTCTGTCAGGTCTGGTCTGTTCTGTCTGTCTGGTCTGTTTATAGGATTAATTTGTTAGTTTTTTCTAGGTAATCAAAGATCCAATCTTCAAGGGTTGAAATGGAATTCCCTCCAATGGAAGGGTTTATGAGGTAAACAATCAGGCCTGATTTTGGCCAGCCCAGCCCACTATAAATCTGACTGACATTGGCACTTGGCACCAAGTTTTCAGCACCCTGGTTCAAAAGCTACAGTCGTGGTCAAAGGTATTGGCACCCTTGCCCTTTCTTCAAGTAACAGACAAATTCCTTGGCCCTCTGTGTAACAACTAAAAGTTTCTACAGCTCTAAAAAAGAATTGAAATTTACCAAAATATTTGATGTCCAGAATAATTCTTTTTCACTGTCAATAACACCTTTGTTATTGATTCAGAACCTAATACATCCATTTACATTTTTACAAAAAATCTCTAAAACTATTGACACCCTAGATCCTAAATATTTTGTTGCAAAGCCTTTGGCCTCAGTAACTGCAATTAATCACTTCCTATCGACATGGAAGAGTGTCCTGCACCTCTGCACTGGTGGTTTGGCCCACTCTCTTGTCCAAACTGCGTCAGTTCTCCCAGATTTGGGATGAAAGATGCCACTCAACTGCTGTTTGAGTCTCTCCACAGGTTTTCAATTGGATTAAGAGCTGGGCTCAGTAATGGCTTCTTCAGAACAAATCAGTATTTTATCTTGAACCATTTTGGGGTGCTTTTTTAAGTGTGTTTTTGGGATCGACATTGTCCTGCTGGAAGACCTAGGACCTTTGACAGACACCTGCATCTCTGACACTGGCTCGGTATTCTTCCCTCGTCATGATCCCATGTAAACGTTAAAGGCAGAGGCCAAAAAAAACATCACTGGATCTCCTTTGACTGTGAATGTGTTTTTCACTTTGAGGTTTCATTTTTCTTTTGTAGACAGAGATGGTGTGCTTTTACAAAATATTCTAATGAGGCCTCCGCTGTACATACAAGTTCAGGGGTGTTATAATATACAGGCCATTGGCCACACAGACCAGTTGTGATTTTGACATGGAAATGAGAAAGCAGAAAATAAACAGAAATTGAGACTCATCAGACCAGGCAACATTCTTCCAGTCTTCAACTGTTCACTTTTGGTGAGCTCGTGCAAATTGTAGCGTCTTTTTCCTATTTGTAGTGGAGATGAGTGGTACCCGGTGGGGTCTTCTGATGTTGTAGCCCATCCGCCTCAAGGTTGTGCGTGTTGTGGCTTCACAAATGCTTTGCTGCATACCTCGGTTGTAATGAGTGGTTATTTCAGTCAAAGTTGCTCTTCTATCAGCTTGAATCAGTCGGCCCATTCTCCTCTGATACTGGATGATTTTCCCTTTTCACACCATTCTTTGTAAACCCTAGAAATAGTTGTGCGTGAAAATCCCAGTAACTGAGCAGATTGTGAAATACTCAGACCGGCCCGTCTGGCACCAACAACCATGCCACGCTCAAAATTGCTTAAATCACCCTTCTTTCCCATTCTGACATTCAGTTTGGAGTTCAGGAGATTGTCTTGACCAGGACCACACCCCTAAATGCATTGAAGCAACTGCCATGTGATTAGTTGATTAAATAATTGCATTAATGAGAAACTGAACAGGTGTTCCTAATAATCCTTTAGTCAAGTGTATACATGTATATTTTGGCAAGAGAAAATTAGAGAAAGGTGGTACCACAACCCTCGCATTCTACCGGACTCCCCTCTGTGAAATACTTTGTATAATATGTGGCAACACACTTGTAAAAGACAACTATTAAATCTGCCCTGTTGTCCATTTCCACTTGAGCAGCCTCCCTAATATCAACCAAAATATATATGCAATATATTTATTCTAAACATAATCCTATTAGCATGTAATTTTTAAATTAAATTTGAACTCACTCATCAGCTATATAATAAATAGCAGTCAATGTTATTGTTGTCTATTTTCGTTGTTTTGCTATATTCTTGTTATTAATATAGCCTTGCATAAAAACGAAACAGAGCTGTATATATTACTGCCTTGCCTTGCCTTGACGCCACATCGTTAATCTCCCCTCTCTCGACTTCCTTCAGCTGTACTAGGCTCTGCTGCTGTCGCTGATCCAAAGTCTTTACGTTCATATATTTATATTCTCAGTGACTTAAAAATATTAATCGTAAAAAAAATGTCACTGTATTTTGAATATATAGCCCAATGTTTTTGGTGACAGTACACACCCTAATCTGATTATCTTTTTACCAGTCATCTTCATTTGTCTGGCGATCTCTCTTTAAATAAATCTATAATTGTAGGCTAGAATTCACCTGAAAAGTTTTTAAAATGTATACGGATTGGATGTAGTTTGAGGTTATTGCATTTTATTGAAATATTTTGACATGCGTGGGTGTAAAAGAAAACTAGGATCCACTTGTATTTCTGATCTCACCTCCGTGATGTCAGGACCCATGTGGTCCTGTATACAAGGTTGCCAAATTTCATTGACAGTCATGCTATTCTCCTGTGCAAAACCATGTTTTACCATGCCAACACACAGAGGCGGTGCAAAATTTTGGCAAGGCTGTCGCCTTTGAGTTTTGAAAGCTGGAAAAACCCTGTGTATAGATATAGAATGCCACCTGCCAAAGTGGCCAGTAAGAGTGACTGCGTTACCCGCCACAGCCGAATTCCACCCGCATTTGGTGGGTGGGCCGATGCAAATGTCAAGCCCTGATTGGGAGTTGCTTTTGTTTGTTGGGGAGAGGGGTGTACTACACCCATTGAAAAATATGTAAAACCCTGTTCTACTATTTTATTGATTTCTGTGCTAGTGAGTCACACTAGATGGGGCCTACAGTTCTAATATAAGACTGGACGTATTTAAGTAACAGAGGTACCCCCTGATATGGGTTAATTTACATTCAGGTTAAAAGTCAACAAAATGGTTGACTTTATCCAGTAGGTGTTTATATCAGCAAAAACAAACGGTCCCACACACTGAAATCCATAAGGAAATGGTTAATTGACCACAAAAGGACAATTAAATACCATTGAAAACCTGGGGTTTGAATAGAAGAGGCCAGTTCTTAAGTACATACTAGAATTATTTCAAATATCAGGAACGATTCTGTATGGAGGACTGGCCCACATCTCAGTGTCCTTATCCAGGCATATACACAGGTGGGAATCATTTTTTTAATATTTTCTAATAAAGTACCATATACATCCCATGTTGCAGAATTACAATATTGCTCATTATTGTATACAACCTAGTTTTCTCAGTAATCACAGCTGAGTCTTCACACCTGGATTGTGTCATATTCGCACACTGTTCTTTTGAAAGTTATTCTGGCTCTGTCAAAGTGTTTGAGATCATGGCTAGACAGCATTTTTCAAGTCTTGCCATTGATGGTCACGATTGAACTCAAAACAGTGAATTGGCCACTCAGGAACATTCGAGGTAAACCACCCCAGTGTAGGTATGGCCTTGTGTTGTGGGTTATTGTCTTGCTGAAAGGAATTCCTGAGTTCCTCTCCCAGTCTCTGGTGAAAGCAGATTAAAGAGAGTTTTCTTCTAGTATTTTGCCTGTACTTAGCTCCATCCAGTTTCTTTTAATCCTGGAAAACCACCAGGGCAGAAGCTCTCCAGGAACAATGTTGTAGACTCTAGATAAAGCATGCCATCAAGGTCTCTCTCTGTTTCTGCACTGCTCTCTTTCATCTCTGTTCTTCCTTGAGCTGATCAGACAGGAACGTAAGAGTGAAGGGGATATGAGCTCAATCTAGTTATTGTTTCCTTTAAACAGACAAAGGCAGACAGATAATTAAAATCATTAGAAACAGCAAAAGTAGTCAGTGAGCCAATATTTGTAAAATATTTTAAATTCTGTCAAGAAAAGCACTATGGAAGTATTAGCATGATGATTATTCTTTATTTTAAAAGGCAAGTGCTAAAAACATATTTATTCAAGTTATTTCATTAGTGCTCACGGGTCAGTTGCCAAGGTAACAATTGCACACACTTGTTGTCTCCATTTTAATTTCAAAGATATCATGTTTTAGGATTTTACATATGCTCTTTTAGACAGCTGTAAACGATAGAGGAGAGTTTCTGCTGAAAGAGCAGAGGGTCAGATTTGAACACATGCTGCAGCAGTACATGGCTTACACTGCTGAACCAACCAAGGCGACCATACAGTGGGGAGAACAAGTATTTGATACACTGCCGATTTTGCAGATTTCCTACTTTCCTACTTAATTTTTATCACAGGTACACTTCAACTGTGAGAGACGGAATCTAAAACAAAGTCCAGAAAATCACATTGTATGATTTTTAAATAATTAATTAGCATTTTATTGCATGACATAAGTATTTGATCACCTACCAACTGGTAAGAATTCCGGCTCTCACAGACCTGTTAGTTTTTCATTAAGAAGTCCTCCTGTTCTCCACTCATTACCTGTATTAACTGCACCTGTTTGAACTTGTTACCTGTATAAAAGACACCTGTCCACACACTCAATCAAACAGACTCCAACCTCTCCACAATGGCCAAGACCAGAAAGCTGTTTAAGGACATCAGGGATAAAATTGTAGACCTGCAAAAAGCTGGGATGGTCTACAGGACAATAGGCAAGCAGCTTGGTGAGAAGGCAACAACTGTTGGCGCAATTATTAGAAAATGGAAGAAGTTCAAGATGACGGTCAATCTCCCTCGGTCTGGGGCTCCATGCAAGATCTCACCTGGTGGGGCATCAATGATCATGAGGAAGGAGAGGGATCCGCCCAGAACTACACGGCAGGACCTGGTCAATGACCTGAAGAGAGCTGGGACCGCAGTCTCAAAGAAAACCATGGGGCCATGTATCGTGAGATCTTGGCCAACAACCTTCCTTCAGTGAAGATGGGTTGTGGCTGGGTCTTCCAGCATGACAACGACCCGAAACCCACAGCCAGGGCAACTAAGGAGTGACTCTGTAAGAAGCATCTCAAGGTCCTGGAGTGGCCTAGCCAGTCTCCAGACCTGAACCCAATAGAAAATCTTTGCAGGGAGCTGAAAGTCCGTATTGCCCAGCGACAGCCCCGAAACCTGACGGATCTGGAGAAGATCTGTATGGAGGAGTGGGCCAAACTCCCTGCTGCAGTGTGTGCAGACCTGGTCAAGAACTACAGGAAGGTTTCGGTACCAAATATTAAGTTCTGCTTTTCTGATGTATCAAATACTTATGTCATGCAATAAAATGCTAATTAATTACTTAATCATACAATGTGATTTTCTGGATTTTTGTTTCAGATTCCGTCACTCACAGTTGAAGAGTACTTATGATAAAAATGACAGTCTTCTACATGCTTTGTAATTGGGAAAACCTGCAAAATCGGCAGTGTTTCAAATAATTGTTCTCCCCACTGTATTTAGGAGTCTCTAGGCAGTTTGAGCATGTCACAACCCAACATTCTGATATCCGCATCATAAGGAACCTTGGCTTGGATTAGCATGGAAACTTTTATATTTTTATTCTAGAATTCCTCAGATTCAACGGATTCAACTTAATACTAGTCATAAACTACTTAACCATTCTGAGAAGAAGTCATTTTTTTTGATACACTGTATAGCAGGAGGATTTTGACTCAGGCTGCGACGCTGGTTATTGGTCTGACTTTGAGTCTGATGACGACGCTGATGCCTTCATCCAGCTCAGAGGCCCTGGCTAGGCCGGTTAAAGCCCCGGTAGCCCAGGATAGAGCCCTAGTTTCCCAGGCTAGAGCATTACTTTCCCAGGCCAGAGCCCTAGGTTCCCAGGCTAGAGCATTAGTTTACCAGGCTACAGCCTTAGGTTCCCAGGCAACAGACATAGGCTCCCAGGCTAAAGACCTAGACTCCCACACCAGAGCCCTAGATTCCCAGGCTCAAACCTTAGTTTCCCAGGCAAAAAACTATCTTTTTCTTGTTTCTCCAGACAGAGACCTAGTTTCCCACAACAGAGCCCTAGCTTCCAAGGCTTGGATTTTAGCAATAGCCTCCCTGGACCTAGAAATTATGGAGCACGATCAGCATGAGAACCTCCAGAGCTCCAGCCCCAAGGACACTAAAGCCCTGAATGTGCCCAGCCCTCCACCTTGGTGGCACCACCATGCATTACCTATAGGAGCTACCAGGAGTCAATCCGGCCCAGCAAGGCCTTGCTCAGCCAGGTCCCAGAGCAGCGAGAGTTCCAACGACAGCACATTCTCTGAGAGAAAGAGGCCCATGGAGGACCTCGGTAAGTTCCCATTAAACCCCTACAGTTCTGCACGACAACTGTGTTTTGAGTGTACATTAATAAAGTACATGATCTCTCTGTGTGTCTGTAATGCATGAGGCCAGCTGTAGCAGAGCGGCGGAATGGGCCATTTCTGGAAACCCAGCAGGCCCACCGGCAGTGGACACCCCCTTAAGACAGAGACAGCATCAAAGGACAGTTTTCCCATCACTAGAGGGACCACATCTTGCAAGAAGCCCAAGGAGTCTGACCCCTTCAACTAACCCAGGTCACTGCGAGATCCCTCTAAAGAAGATGAAGTATGAGCAAAGCAATGTGTTAGCCTCAAGGGTGCCTTCTGTTTCCCAGAAAAGGATCTGGGAAGAATCAGACCACAGCCCAGGAAGCTCTGATTCTGAGTCAGATGGCATTGAACTGAAGAGGACAATGTTCCATTAGGGAAAGATCCTCAACTGTACGTTTGAGTTCTGATGTTTTGGTTAATCTGTGACTACAGCCAACTACGATCAACATAGTGAACTTATTAATAAAGCTGAAATGGGAAATAAACAAATTACAGTTTCTTATAACTTCATCTTTAATTACTGCTAAAAAATGATTCAGCCTCTGACAAAGGCAACACAGGTTACAACACAGAGAAACACAGACACACAACCCACTTGCTATTCTTAATGATATTTCAACACTTTATGGTTGTAAGAACACTATGACATCATGAATATGATGACAATGCCATTTGATGTTAGAACGATTCTGAGTTGTTGGTGATAGAACCAACCAGGACAACCAGGACAGCAGCCTTCCAAGGAACAGGTTTGGAGAACCTAGTGAGAACGTAATATACTGTTTGTGAAATGTCCTCATTGACATTGTGGAATGTTTTTCATCTACTCTACCCAAAAATGGTTCACATTTCTCTTACGTTCTACTCTAATGCTGTTCTCACATTGGTTGTCCAGTTTCATTTTAGCACAGTGCATAATGGGAATGACACAGGCAACGACTACTGATTGCACCCAGGTAAAGAGTTGTTGTGGAAATCTACACTCTTCCTCTCTGCTTTGCATGCCTATTTGTTTCCAGCCCTGGAGTACCACAACAAGGTCAAAGTTTGATGGGTTAATTTGCCATTGCACTTGCAAAAAGAATGTTGAGGCCCAAACTGTGTTGGTGGACAACTTGGTACCAAGCAATATTAGCCCTTTGAGTCTGAAACGTACAGGTTAAAGAGATCAGAAGTTACTGGAGTAGGCTATGATTTATTTTCCTTAGTACATCCACTTTACATTTTGTTTTGCCTTTAGCCCTATCCCAGTGAATTGTATATTGCTTTGTTTACTGATTTTTTTTAAATCTGTTTTGCCTCAGACGATTTGCAAGTTCTATCACCCCGTCAAAGCTTTATTTGTTTTGTGAATGTGTTGTGTTTTGGAGGGATTTATTTGACCGGATTTGGAGAGTTGATACCGTGTTTACGAGAACTGTGGGCGAGACAGGGAGCTAATGCGAAGCTGAAGCTCCAGGTCTATGGGGAGAGCCCCCCAGCAGCTAAGCCTTTGTCCCTGTCTGCAGCTGCCCCTCTCTGGGGACGGGACAAAGCCTCAGGGCTCTGTGGAGTCAGGGTGGTGAGAGCAATGAGCAGCAGTGAGACATGGGCTGTGTGTGTGTGTGATTGCGTGTGTATGTGTGTGTGTGTGTATGTGTGGGCAATGAGCAGCAGTGAGACATGGGCTGTGTGTGTATGTGTGTGTGTGTGTGTGTGTATATGTGTGAACAATGAGCAGCAGTGAGACATGGGCTGTGTGTGTGTGTGTGTGTGACTGCGTGTGTGTATGTGTGTGTGTGTGTGTGTATGTGTGAGCAATGAGCAGCAGTGAGACATGGGCTGTGTGTGTGTGTGATTGCGTGTGTATGTGTATGTGTGTGTATGTGTGGGCAATGAGCAGCAGTGAGACATGGGCTGTGTGTGTATGTGTGTGTGTGTGTGTGTGTATATGTGTGAACAATGAGCAGCAGTGAGACATGGGCTGTGTGTGTGTGTGTGTGACTGCGTGTGTGTATGTGTGTGTGTGTGTGTGTATGTGTGAGCAATGAGCAGCAGTGAGACATGGGCTGTGTGTGTGTGTGTGTGTGTGATTGTTCTCAAGAGGGCACAAAACAGGTATATTGCAGGGATGTGGTCTGCTGATACACTCCTTTCAAAAGATTCTGTTCTTCGCAGTGTCAGCAGCCTGTCTTAAAGGACAGCTGAAGCTCCAGCGTTTATGCTGACCCCCTGTAAGAAGGCATTGGCTTACTCCTGTGTGGGTGTGTGTGTGTGTGTGTGTTTGTGAAAAAAAATCACAAATCACCTTTTGACATCCATGCATCAATTATGGATAAGTTACCCGTGCTTATCTCAAGTAGATAAGCTTGAGTCCTTTGTGCGTGTGGGTAGCAGGCAGGCAGAGCCTCCGCAACAAAAGCCTAGCATTGCTGCATCTGCTAAGCATGTGGAAACCCCTCCCCTCAAAAGCTGATTCTCCATATAAGGCATGGAGCAGCCCCAGTGCTACGATCTGCTGGCTTAGAGACAGAGAGAGCGAGGACGGAGGTTAATGAGGTGTGTGTGTGTTTGCGTCCATGTGTGCATGCACATGAGTGAATGTACGAGTTTATATTTAGAGTTGCAATAAAGGGGGGAAGTAGCCGAGGGCTAACCAAAAAACAACACTGAAATGTTGAGCAGTAATATCACAGGGTGTAATTGTTGAGTGGTAATATCAGTGTGCATGTCAAAGTTTAGCACATGTGAGGTTATGGTAGTATTTGTTTGTATGTAAAACGTGTGTTGACTTGCAGTAGTTTGAAGTGTGCTGATATTGCTCAATGGACTGTACGTGGTCTGTCTGTTTATAATGATTCTAATCCAGAAGCAACTTATGGGGCCTAGAAAAGCTATAGATTTGCACTGTGACAGAGTTACATAACAGCAGTGGACAACGCCTCCATATTGACTGAGCAGACAGCAAGGGATGCTGACTCTGAACAAGGACCGTCCCTCAGCCACCAGACAGCCTGGGTCCTGCTGTATACAATCTATACTATTCTGTGCAATTGACACAACAGTATATATAACTAATCTACCTCTGTCTTGCTCCCTACTCCCTTGCTTGCCAAACAGTGTTAAGTGGTGCTTCCACCCAAACCTGACAACAATGACAGATCTCATGTCTGCCCTGCTGCGTGGCTTTGAATTATTCATCAGCCGGCAGACAGTCCTAACCCTGCTCAGCTTTCAGACATAAAACATGAAGCAGGAAAAACCCCAGCGTCATATCAGCAAGCGCTTAATAAAGCCATTGTCTTTCGGCTGGTGTGATGTGTTTGGAAGATGATCATACAGCACAACCAATGTACTCAAAATGTTCAACCATTACATGAACACCCCTTTCTGGTGGGTTTTACTGATGGATGTATGCCAAGTGTTAAGTCAGAAATACCTTTTATTTGCATTCACAAATATTTGAAATGTTAACAGAGAAAATATAGACAAAAAATATATATTGATTTTAATAACAACCTGTATTAAAGAAATAGCTTCAGTTTCCAGCACACTCAATTGCTACTATCAACTTGAAGCAGTCCACAGGGCATCATTGATTTTAATGAGCAACCAGTAGGACACCCCTGCATGTCTGTGAATGAAGCTGTCCCCCTGGCCCTTGTAGAAGGGCCCCAGAGGAGCCCATAATGGGGCACTCGGTGCCTTGTCGTTCCGCTATGGTATGGCCCCAGGCAGGGAACGTGGAGGACCAAGGAGGGGGCGCGTTACGGCGTACTGGCTGACTCAGACACCGGTCAAGTCATGGGCGGAATCGTCTCAGGTCAGGTTGTGGAGACTGGTTCTCCCTGCTGTGTCCTCCTCTGCCCAGTCCACAGTTGACGGGGCGTGGATGGGGGGAAGGGAGAGAGGACAGTGTGACTGAGGGGAGAGGGATAGCCCAGCCTATGTTACTTGCAGATGTGACAGACACTTCTGTGACTGTAGTATGCTTCCCAGTGTGGGATGAGCTGCGATCCCCCGGTTGGATTTTGGCACTGGGTGGCTGAGGGAGGGAAATCTTTCATCTTATTTGTGAGTGGAACTGCCTGGGGTGTTCCAGACGCTCTGGAACTGTTCAGTGTGTTGCCCTACGTGGGTCGCTAAGCAGCTCTGCCTGTCACTCCGCCAGCCACAGTTCACCTAAATACACTGGTCTTTGCTCCCTCTAGACCAGGATTAGTCCCCATGACCTACGCTTTGTAGTATATTAACAGCTGTAGAGATCACAGAACATGATTATCAGGCTGTGGTTGAGGGATGACAATAGCAGAGTACAAAGCTACTCGGCAACACAGAAATGGTAAATCGGCAGAATGCCTTAAACTGATCAAAGACTGCGGATTGAGGGGAAAAAAACTGTTGAAAATTAAGTCACATTTTTACAAACCATCAACAAAAAAAAAACACACACAAGAACAAACATTTCATTGTTAAAAGGCAGAGATGATCTTGTAATGTGCAGGGCAGTGTCTTTCAGTTAATCTTTAACAGGCTACAGCCCCACCCAGTGGAATATATAGAAACTATTTAAAAATACTACCTACCACCCACCGTTTCCCAGAAAACCTATGGCAGGTCACATCCATTAGGTATCAGCAGATAAGACTGCGATCCTTCAAATTGGTTAACACATAGTCTTATAAATAGAAATAACCAGAGTGACGGGTGAAGTTACATATGAGAATTCATTTAAGAGAATGATTTTCTATTTATTAAAAAAAACACTCTTCAGAAGATTACAGCACACAAAATCCAAACACAACTCTCAACAGCAGTGGAATTAAAAAGAAATGATAAAAACCATATTGAGCGTAGGGTCTGAATCTTTACATCCTGACCTGTGCTTTGTGTTTATTCAAAACAAAAAGGACAGAGATATTGCATGTTTAAAAAGACAAACCAAAAATTACAAGCAAATACCACAGAAAAGATGAATCAAGATCTATTTACATATTGTCATACAAACAAGTTAAAAATTCTTGCTCAGTTAAACCATAAAACTCAAAATGAAAACAAAAGGGTTTGATTGGGATTCGACCCAAGTGAAGGGCACGAAGTTGGGTTCAGAACAGGACCAACTGCGTTCCCGTTACTCAGGTCCTTCTGAGAGATTGGGTCCACCTGAGCTTCATAATGTCACCAAACGAGTCAAAATTAACTTTGTGTAGCCTGAATATGAATGGGATCTTAAAATCTTAGACCACTTGGGCTTCCTTGATGACTATCAGGAGATGTAGCAAAAGAGACCTGAAAACAACATCTCCCCTGAGGGATATTGCAGCCCTAGGACAACACACGTAACAAAATAATCTTACAAATCTGCTGTTTGACTGTGGAGTAAGAAGCAAATCGACGACCGACAAAACATGATCAAACGCACTATCAAGGTATCAAATCCTGGTTCCTAAAACAAGTACTGGGGGAAACAGTCAGCCGCCTCTACCAGACGACACATGAACACGTTGTGTTGTAGGGGATGTGGGTGGACAGCTAGGAGAGGGTTAGGACTCACTACAGGGTTCCCTTCTGCACGGATCACTGCTCAACACGTCTCGCCGGCCAGGTGTCCACGTAAAACCACACAGTACACGGGGCTTTGCGCTCAACGACAAGGTCTGAAGCGCAAGCCTTAAGAGCCACAGGGATGGCGAACATCTAGGCCAAGTCTACAATTTCACCTAACATAATGGGTGCGATACTTCACTATTTGGGTTTGAACATGGCATAGGGGACAACCACAACCAGACTCGGTTGAAATGGGCCAAACGTGCCACTACATGCAAACGGAACCGGGAGCCACGGCTAAAGGTAAATGCCTAGATTGGATACTATAGTCCACCTCACGTCCAGGTTCGTGACGTTACTTTTGGAAAGATTTCAAACAAAAACCAATTTCTTTTTGTATGGAACATGTACAAAAAAAAATGACACAGCTTCTACAGTGATATCTATGGTATACAAAAATTCCCGAATCCATTTCCTGTTCTACAGCTTGGTTCTGCTTCCCAGCAGAGAGGGGGTGGGGGGGGGGGTAAAGTAGGGTTAGTCATCATCGGCATCGCTGTCGTCTCCCTCATCTTCGGCATCTCTCTTCCGTTTCTCTCCCTGGACTCCTACTCCATCTTCCTCTTCCTCCTCCTCCTCAACATAGTCATCATCATCTTCTTCATCCTACGGGCCATAAATGAGATTTATATCAAAACTATAATTGATATTTTACAGTACATTATAGGAGAATCAAAACTACTTTGCCCAGGGGTTACATAATCTCAACAGGATCCAAAGGGCAATACTGCCACGCAGTGAAAAGACAAACTGCCAAAACCTGCAGCTTGGTTCTGGATCTCGTTCTCCGTAGCATGGTGATGGAGGAGGGACTAGTGGTTACTGCCGTTGCTGTCAACGCCAGTGACATGGGGTGTTTCCTTGATGCATAGTTATTTTGTAATAGCTGCTGCTAGCAAAGACTGTAGCCTTGATTTTGCTGGCAGAAATCACAAAACAGTCGCCGGCTTTCCCCTGCCTTTGATCTAAAGGTGTTTTCCTGTCGCCCTTACAGCCTGTGACAGTCATCTGCCCACACACTGGAATTAAAGCTTACCTGAATGCCATCCTTCATCAGATAGGCAAGTCCCACCTCTTCTTCACCCACAGAACCCTCATCTTCATCGTCTTCGTCGTCGTCGTCATCATCGTCGTCGTCCCCGTCTCCAGTGGGACCAGCAGCATGATCATCGTCGTCATCGTCTGGAGGCAGGACAACACAGAGTTAACGTTAACACTCTAGGGCCAGGACCCAACAGGACACAGGACAGCGCAGTTGGTCGCTCACCATCATCAGCCTCTGAGTCCGGCACCTCATTGTCCTCCTGGTCATAACCATCCAGGAAGGTGACCTGGGGTAGTAGCTCGAAAACCCTCTCTCTGTAGTCCTCCAACGTGGTGATCTCACAGCTGTACAAGTCGAGACTCTTAAGGTTCTTCAGGTTCTGCTGCAATTATGAATGTTAAGATGTAAAAACCGTGATCACAACATCATTCATTAAATACATCATCTTATCAGCAACTTGTAATTTCTTGGGGTCTATTAAGGGCATTTAAGGGGTTTCCCTTACCAGAGCCTTCACAGTACTGAGCTCCTTGATCTTGTTGCCACTCAGGTTGAGGTATGTCAGGTTGGGACACTTCTCAGACAGTTTGTCTAGACCGCCAACGATCAAGTTATCACTGATCTCCAACTGAAGGGGACAGATGAGAAAACCGAGCTAAATTAAGCAATAAGACACTCTAGCGTTTAGCGTACGGCCAATACAGCATGACTACGAACAGTTCCTACGGGCAACAGAACACAGACTCACTGAATACAGTCCTAAGCAGTGGCATTTCGGCCAACTTTCACAAAGCCCTAAGGTGCCTTAATGCTAACATAAACCAATTACCAATGCAAATAAAACAAAGCGTAATATTGCTTTTTGACAAGTCGACCAAGATTCAGGGCTTAAACAACCTGCATTATAATCATAATTACTTTAATGGTCATTGTCATAACCTCTATGACTCATAGCAACTTATAGGCCAGATGTTTTCTCTCACCTTGCGCAGTTTGGGCAGTGAGGGTAGTTTGTCCAGGGAAGTGAGTCCCACATTGACCATGCTGAGGAACTCAAGTTCTTTGAACTCATCAGACAGACCTTCCACCTCTCCATCACTTGACCGGCAGTTGTCCACCACTAGCTCAGCCACCTGTCAAACCACGTTTTTAGTTACACGTCAATTATGCACTATTAATAACACTTTGCTATAAAATAACAATAAGGATGTTTACAGAAGGCAAAACTTAAAATCGAGGTTACATCGGATTCAGCTTTCATCAAATGTGTCAATGCCGTTAAATGCTTGTCTGTTGGACAAAGAACGCATATGCAGGAATCATTTTCTTTAAGGGAAGGAAATCAAATGCCTGGTTATGGTGGTCTTCACGCTTTTGAAATGTTTGTCATAGCACGGCTTCAGGTAACAGCAGATTGTGTGCTGTCACCATCACCAGCCGGAATAGCGTAATGCATTACTGTAGCGTGAATGTAACCAACAAGCACGAAAAACCACTACTGTGGCTTCTAACGGATGCAGCAACATAGCCGTTGGAAAGGAACATCTTGATTAAATGGACACGGTGATATTCAAATACTCTCCAAGATGACGGCCCAACGCATCATTAAACGCTCTTATAAAACTACATCGACTGATGCAATGTTGGATGGACAAATACTGGTTTGAATAACTCCAGGAAACTAACTAGGTACGGTTACCTATGCATTAACCACACTAAACCACGGGCAGCATTCCGCACAACTCCACCTTGCAAAACGTCACGCGGGCGCATAGGTTGGAAGAAACGCAATCCCAATATAGTTAGCCAGCTACAAATGCCATGTGATTGATAATGTAGTATTTGCGAGTTGTCCTACTGTATAATATACCAAGTAAATACTAAACACAACCTACTCAGATTCAAGGTACGCAAACAGCAAACAACTATTGTTTTCTTTAAAACAACTCGTGGAGCTGGCGGGCTAGGCGTCGCTAGCAAGTACTGTATCGTATATGTATAGGAGGGATAGAGCATTGCAAGCTAAATAGGCTACTGTCCCGCTAGCATGTTTGCTAGCAATAGTGTTAGCTAATCCAAAACATCGCCATTACGTGGGTTGCTAAAAGTCCGGCTTTAGTTTTGCTAGCAACTGGCTGGAAACTACCTAGCCATTTGCGCTAGCTAAATGTATCAAGCTGATGCCCTTGCTATATAGCAGCGCGAGCTTAGTGCAAGTCCCTCCAACATCAAGGTTCTGGTCTCCGTCAGCATCGATTTCTATCGCATCCTTTTTGTAGTAGCCATTTATAGTTAGCTATGTGATTTAGTATCCAATATTTTCCCGAGTTAGTTCTCCAACTATTTAGCTAGTTCTCTATATAAAACCGAACATCGTCATTTTGCATCCATGGTCGACTGTGCATCCTTCTTGAAATTCTTTCGAAAATAAATAAATAAAGACGAAATATTATAGCTTAGCTACCTCGGCTGGGGTCTTGTTTCTCAACTCCAAACTGATCCTCTTCTTCATCTCCATTTTGAAGACAAACAAAAGCGCAAAAACCAAGCAAAAACTGAGAAAAAAATTAAAATAAAAAGCTGAAAACTCAAGCTCTCAGTCCCTACTACCTTCCTCTGTCAATGGCTGATAGGTGACAACTAAACCACCATGTTACCTCGCACCCAACCCCCTTTCTAAGACACGCCCCCTTGAACATACATATTCCGTCTTTCTGCTTAACATCATACTATTGGCCAGCTTTTGCGTCATTAAACAGACACCGCCTCGTTTGACTTGGTGGTGCTTATAATTGGTCAGGTAATAAACTACAAGCCAACCAATGAATAGAATAATTCTCCACTTTTAAATTTCGGATACTCCTACTCTTTGTTGTCATTGGCGCGATTATGAAGGATTGACAGTTGACACAAGACATCCACAATTTGTCCACAGTTGACCACAGTCAGACGTTCAGTGCTATAGTTGTTGTTGATAATTTACTAGGCACGACCATATCCACAGTTACTAACTATGGCTATATTTGTTGGTAGATACCCCGAAAGCAGGTCACCAGTACTGGAAACGTGTGACCCTACAAGTAAAGATATGGCCACCAAAAATGATGGGCTTTACCTCGGGGGAGTTGGGGGCCAAACTTTCAGAAACGAGGCTTGCATTGTAAAACGGTTAATAACTCGAAGCGTTCAAAAACAAGTGCGCAGTAGTGGCATCTGCTGGTCAGAAATGAATATCACATGTTTACTCAGAATTATTTTCCTGTTATGCTGGGGTAAATGTGACTGAGGTTACGGAAAGCTTTATATTTGGATACTTCCAGTATACCTCTGGCGCATGTTTAGACTTCGTGGCTCAATGGTTATACTTGTTTCAAAGGGCAACAGGTTAGTAGGCAACAGTGTTATAGCATACACTAAATGTAACATATTATTTTAACAAAAATTAAGAGTTGTTTCAACCGAAAATATATTCAAAAGAAGATTCAATTTGGTAATACCTGTTACCAGTTCCCGGAAACTGCCTGCTGCGCCACCGCTCAAGTAAACACTGTTGAAAACCTGTGTATATAAATTGGTTAAAAAGACGCCCAGTAGAGGTCGGTGTTTGAAAGCAGCACTGTAGAAAGGCAAATGTCGTAGAGCCCTCTACATCAAAATGGAGCAATTTGGCAGCCTTCTTATCTGGGACCTGTTCTAAACCAGCTGCAATAAAAACGAATGATACATTTTTTGTTTGTATAATGCTTACAATGGTTATAATGGTTAATAACATATAAATAACCACTGTAATGCATAGCATACTGCATACAATGACTTTACAACAAAATTATTATAAACAAATCCATTTGAAATAGTTTTCAAGTCATAATTCATTAATTTAAGTGTACAACATGGGTATATGGTATCTACAGGAGGAAGACAGAAAAATACAATACAAATATATTGTGATAACAGTGAGTCTTAAACTGGGACATGGCCCATATATATATATATATATATATATACACACACACACACACACACACGCACACACATACAGTGGACATAAAAAGTCTACACACCCCTTGTGTTAAAATGCCAGGTTCTTGTGATGTAAAAGTATGAGACAAAGATAAATCATGTCAGAACTTTTTCCACCTTTAGTGTGACCTATAACGTGAACAATTAAATTGAAAAACAAACTGAAATCTTTGAGCAAAAAAAAAAAAAAAAAACCTGATTGCATAAGTGTGAACACCCTTAAACTAATACTTCGTTGAAGCACCTTTTGGTTTCATTACAGCACTCAGTCTTTTTGGGTAGGTGTCTATTAGCATGGCACATCTTGACGTGGCAATATTTGCCAACTCTTCCAAATTGCGAGGACATCTCCTGTGCTCAGCCCTCTTTAGATCACCCCATGGATGTTCAATTGGATTCAGGTCTGGGCTCTGGCTGGGCCATTCCAAAATGTTAATATTCTTCTGGTGAAGCCATGCTTTTGTGGATTTGGATGTGTGCTTTGGGTCATTGTCGTGCTGAAAGGTGAAATTAATCTTCAGCTTTCTAATGGATGCCTGAAGGTTTTGTGCCAAAATTGCCTGGTATTTGGAACTGTTCATAATTCCCTCCACCCTGACTAAGGCCCTGCTGCCACCACCATGCTTCACTGTGGGTATGGTGTTCTTAGGTTGATGTGCAGTGTTGTTTTTGCGGCAAACATACCTTTTGGAATTATGGCCAAAAAGTTCAACCTTGGTTTCACCAGACCATAACACATTTTCCCCCATGCCTTTGGGGGACTTGATGTTTGTTTTTGCAAACTTCAGCCGGGCTTGGATATTTTTCTTTGTAAGAAAAGGCTTCCGTCTTGCCACCCTACCCCATAGCCCATTCATATTAAGATTACGGGAGATTGTTGTCACATGTAGCACACAGCCAGTACTTGCCAGAAATTCCTGCAGTTCCTTTAATATTGCTGTAGGCCTCTGGAAGCCTCCCTGACTAGTTTTCTTCTCGTCATCAATTTACGAGGGACGTTCAGTTCTTGGTAATGTCTCTGTTGTGCCATATTTTCTCCACTTGATGATGACTGTCTTCACTGTGTTCCATGGTATATCTAATGCTTTGGAAATTCTTTTGTACCCTTCTCCTGACTGATATCTTTCAACAATTAGATCCTTCTGATGCTTTGGAAACTCTCTGCAGACCATGGCTTTTGCTCTGGGATGCAACAAAAAAACATGCACAAGGAAGGCACGTTCTCAAGTTAGGACATTTAGTGATCCAGCTCATTAATACTTGAGAAGTATCAAATATACGTCCTCAAAATGTGAGTATGTTTTCAGTGTCATTGGTTTGGTTTGCAAATTGGCAGCGTTTCCTTGTCGTGCTCTTTCTAAGTGAGCAATATTGTTTTCTTAATGAAGTGCAGTGACAGTGTTTCCTTTGTTTAAGGCCATACTAGCCTGAATACACCCAATTTCCAAAGCAAAGCAGGGTCGGGCCTGATTAGAACTGGGATGGGACACCGCCTGGGAATACCAGGTGCTGTACGCTTTTTCCCCCCATTAGGGTGTGCTCTTGTATTATTTTACAGGAGTACAGTACAATTCACTATGGGCAGAAAGAAAAAGATTTATGAAATACAGTTGTGGAAGGCCACAAGTCAGGGAATGGATACAAAAGGATTTCAAAGACTTTATCCCTTGGAGCACAGTTAAGAAGTAGGAGGCGTATGGCACAACTCAGACTTTACATTGATCAGGCCGCCCCTCCAAACTGAATGACTGGGCAAAGAGGAGACTGATCAGAGAGGCTACCAAGAAGCCAATGGCAAATTTGAAGTAGCCACTGGCCTCTATGCATGTGACCACAATATTACAAGCACTCCACAAATCTGGCCTCTATGGGAGCGAGGCAAGAAAAAAAAACTTTGCCATAGCTCAAACAAGACTTGTCGATTCCGAGGCCAAGTGGCAAAAGGGGCTGTGGTCAGATGAGACAAAAAATTTACTTTTTGTCCTGAACGCAAAACTTACATCTGACGAAAATCCAAAACATCTTCCCATCGGAAGAACAACATGCTGTTTTGTTGTGAGGGTGTTTCTCTTCAGCAGGAACTGGATCACTTGTCAGGATAAAAGGGAAAATGGACAGTGCAAAATACCAACAGATTCTTGAGGAGAACCTGCAATCCTCTGCCAGGAGGTTGAAAATGGGGAGGTGGATCACATTTCAACTTGACAATGACCCAAATTACACTACAAAAGCAACTGTACAGTGGCTGAAGAGCAAGATGGTGAATGTCCTTGCCAGACCCCTGACCTAAATCCTATCAAGAATCTGTGGAATGACATGAAGAGTGCAGTCCAAAAGAGGTCATCATGCAATTTGAGTGTGCTTGAACAATTCTGCAAGGAAGAATGGGCAAATATTGCGCAACCAAGGTGTGCAAAGTTAGTATAGATGTATTCAAAGAGACTTGTGGCTGATTCAAGCAAAATGTGGTTCCACCAATTATTAACTCCGGGGGGTTTTCACTTATCCAAATTGGCTATTTTACTGTTTATATTTTAATAGAAAATTTGTAGAACGTTTTGTTCACTTCGATGTGCCAGAAAAAGTCTATTTTCATTTGTTTTCGTTTAAGGCTTTAAGGCAATAAAAGGTGAATATTTTGCAAGGGGGTGACTCATTTGGCTGCTGAACTGCTGGAGGTTAAAAATGCTTAAATTAACACCAGAACAATGAAGAAAGTACACATCTTGTAAAAGGAAAAGTAGTAAGCTAAAATAATTGAAAGTTAACCCTTGTGCCCTCCTCAAATGTACTACCCTCTGGACACCTTTTGGACAAAAATGTACACGTACAACATTAATATTTCTTTCAGGTTTTTTCCCCCATAAATCTCTTAAACAACTTCAAACCTGCTCAAAACAACCAAACATTAAATACGTTTCAGGATTTTAACCCTGAAATGAATTATGACTTGGAAAAAAATTAGAAGAATTTACAAAAATGCCTGGTTAAATTAAAATCAGTTTGATATTTTATTTTAAAACACTGACACAATCAATTATTGTTAGATTAGACATTAATTTTATGTTGGTTGCATAAGTATTCAACCCTCACTCATAAATGTTTGGCAGAGTCACCTTTTGTTGCAATGACAGCTTTAAGTAATTTGATAAATATGTGTCTTAAACAAAGATTTTGCCCCCTTTCTCTTTGAAAAAACACTGAACGTGTGAAGAACATGCAGCCAAAAGGTTAGAGAAATTAGGATTGTGATGTTGTAACATATCAGCCAGCCCCAAGCCAACACAGTCTTGAACAAAAAACAGTTCTGGTTGTTTAAATCATCATCAGTTACAGGAGTTGCACTTGTCTTAACCTGCCTTTGTCTGTTCATACCAAACCGGGGTAGACTCTAGGTAGAACACTGTCCCACTGACTTTGGGCAGTACACTGGCCCACTGACTTTGGGCAGTACACTGGCCCACTGACTCTTCCACTACAGAATCATGTTTGTTTTTAATGTAGTGCTGCCTAAGGGCCCAAGATCTCAGGCATCCAATATTGGTTTTCGGCCTTGTCCTTTGCATACAGAGATTTCTCCGGATTCTCTGAATCTTTTAATGATATTATGTACTGTAGATGATGAGATCCCCAAACTCTTAGCAATTTTACTTTGAGAAACGTTATTCTCAAATTCTTGCACTATTTGCCTTCAGTCTTTCACAGAGTGGTGAACCCCTCCTCATCCTCACTTCTGACAGACCCATCCTCTCTGGGATGATTTTTTAATACCCACTCATGTTACGGACCTGTGGCCAATTGATCTAATTAGTTGTGTGATATTGCACCAGGTTTAGTTTTTTAGCATTACACAACTTTTCCAGTCTTTTGTTGCCTCTGTCCCAACATTTTTTAAATATGTTGCTGGCATAAAATTCAGAGTGGGATTTTATTTTCAAGAAGCAATAAAATGTCTCAGTTTCAACATTTTATATGTTGTCTTTGTACTATTTTCTATTGAACATAGGGTTTAAATTATTTGCACATCATTGCATTCTGTTTTTATTTACAATTTATGCAGCATCCCAACTTCGTTGAAAACCGGGTTGTGTAATTACATTACATTGTTTAGACTGTGAGAGTAGGTGTGTTGACCCCAGTGTCCTGGCAACATTTCCAACGTGGCCCTCATAGCATCCTGGTCACCAAATCCTCCCCCAGCTACCAAATTCCTAATCGTTTTAAATGGAAACTCACTAAAAAAGGGCAATTTAAACATTATAGAAAATGTCCCACGCATATGTTGCTCCCCTACTCGATTTGTGACGTATTTTAATACTCCAGAGAGACTGTTTCCCACCTGGGCTGCTGTCGTTTATGCCCTGACCCTTGACCTTTGACCCTTATCCCATTGCCAGTTGTGTGACTCCCAGGCTTCCAGATGTGTTAGGTGGGTCTGAGCTTTCATAGATCATTTTGTTCAGAGAGTGCTGAGCAACACTGCTCATGTCTCACCAGTGAAATGGACAGCTTGGTCAACCGAAAATCCTGTTGATGACAGGTTTGAGCGTGAATTGTGTGTTTTATATGGCAGGATAGGAAATACCTACAAGTGCATTATTTCCATGGGACTGGGTATGGAACAGAGATTTTTGCTAAAATGAAAACTGTGCAAATCATTTTATTTTAACCTTGTCTTATAAAGGTTGGGATATGCGTCCTCTGAGCCGTTGTGGTTCTTCCCACCCTGATCACTCAACCACAAAGTTCTCAGGTTATCCAGCCAACAATTACTTTGTGTGAATGAAAATTAGGAATAAAGTTTGTACTGGTACTGCCTGTAAACTGCCAATGTTTTTTATTCATATCATGTTGTGTTCCTTGTCAATGTTTCTTTTTTTGCATCACATACATATTCTTTGGTACAGTTTCTCCATGTTTTTATTTTTTATTTACTTGAATGAGAATATTTCAAATGGCCCGTAGGTAAGCATTTCACTGTTAGTTTATCCAAGTTTTTAACGAAGCATGTGACAAATACAATATTATTTCAGTTGCATAAGCTTTTCCAATCCTCAGCTTTATTAGCCGAGCCAAGCATGAGATACAGTGATCTTATTGGCAATAACTAAATTCACCCTTGTCTATGTAACAGATTCCAGTAACAGAAAATGTCATAGAAATCAAATAATTAATTGATGAAAACATTTGAAGATTCACGTCTCAGTTCCATCTTGCTCCATTTTGTTACTCTGCCGTTAACCTACCTCTTCCAGCCACATTTGATGGAATGAGTAAATGACTCAGATGTCAAACATCTGTCTCCTTGTTTTGTGCTGTTAGCCATCAGCAATACATTCTAGTTCTGTTTTGTTATGAAAATATTGTACTTTTCACCCAGGTCTGAATCCTGGCCAGCCACAAACAGATAAACATGGACAGTCTGTTAAAAGGGAGATATATTGCACAGCTCAAAACTATTTGGGGTTAAGCAGTCACAGCCAAGCAATGATTCTTGTAGTTTCCTAAATGCTCTTTGAAACGTTTATCTTGGGCTCAGACACAACAGAAAAAATGTAATGTAAATGTTATCTGGGCCCGAATAGAAAAAGTGTAAAGCCCAGTGAAGTAATCAGAGCGATTGTTCTAATTTCTTGATGGTATTTTCACACTGAGCTAAATATAACACTATGAAAATCTGGGAAATCTCTTGTAAGAGTTGGTTGAAAATGTAGGCACTTCAGACTGTTTGGGGGAGATTGGGTCATTTGGTAAAGTGGAGGATGTCACTGTTTGATTTGGTTATTGTAGATCAATTACTGTTTTTCTGTATAAAGTGGTTGGCTCAGAACCATCCAATCAGTAAATCAGGCATGTGTGTGTAAATTCTATCTAGACTACAAACCCGATTCCAAAAAAGTTGGGACACTGTACAATTGTGAATAAAAACAGAATGCAATGATGTGGAAGTTTCAAATTTCAATATTTTATTCAGAATACAACATAGATGACATATCAAATGTTTAAACTAAGAAAATGTATCACTTTGATTTTAAATTTCATGGCATCAACACATCTCAAAAAAGTTGGGACAAGGCCATGTTTACCACTGTGTGGCATCCCCTCTTCTTTTTATAACAGACTGCAAATGTCTGGGGACTGAGGAGACAGGTTGCTCATGTTTATGAATAGGAATGTTGTCCCATTCTTGTCTAATACAGGCTTGTAGTTGTTCAACTGTCTTAGGTCGAATGGCACGGTGGATTGTGTTCACCGACAATGTTTTCTGGAAGTATTCCTGAGCCCATGTTATGATTTCCATTACAGTATCATTCCTGAATGTGATGCAGTGCCGTCTGAGGGCCTGAAGATCACGGGCATCCAGTATGGTTTTCCGGCCTTGACCCTTACGCACAGAGATTGTTCCAGATTCTCTGAATCTTTGGATGATATTATGCACTGTAGATGATGATAACTTCAAACTCTTTGCAATTTTTCTCTGAGAAACTCCTTTCTGATATTGCTCCACTATTTTTCGCTGCAGCATTGGGGGAATTGGTGATCCTCTGCCCATCTTGACTTATGAGAGACACTGCCACTCTGAGAGGCTCTTTTCATACTCAATCATGTTGCCAATTGACATAATAAGTTGCAAATTGGTCATCCTTATCTGTACATTTAACTTTTCCGGCCTCTTATTGCTACCTGTCCCAACTTTTTTGGAATGTGTAGCTCTCATGAAATCCAAAATGAGCCAATCTATATTCTATTGTGAATCAAATATAAGTTTATGAGATTTGTAAATTATTCCATTCCTTTTTTACTCACAATTTGTAAAATTTCCCAACTTTTTTGGAATCGGGTTTGTAGATGGATCAACATTTTCCCCCATTTCCCAATTAACTGTGCTACTAACAAGCGCCAATGCATAGTTAAGGCTATATACTGTATGTATATTGTCCCCTTATCATAGACCCCTTATCATAGATCCCTTATCATAGACCCCTTATCATAGACCCCTTATCATAGATCCCTTATCATAGACCCCTTATCATAGACCCTTATCATAGACCCCTTATCATAGACCCTTATCATAGACCCCTTATCATAGACCCCTTATAATAGACCCCTTATCATAGATATATCCAAAGGAGCGGCTTGTGGCGGCAAGTAAACATAATGTAAGTATCATCAGTAAATGCATGCTAGGTGGGATTTGATTTAACATGGTGCAATTGGCCCTAAAATGTTGACCCCCATCTGTTAGAGAACTTTAGTGGCCTTTAAGTGGGAGGCAGAAAGAGGCTGTAATTCATTGTAGTTTGGAAAACCACCTGAATACACAGTCGGTCCTGGATTACTACATTACCACATTATCTCTGATGTGTCACTGGCACACCCCAGAGCTTGTGCTAGCCTTCAACATGTCAACACCACTGCCCCCCCAACGCACGCACGTACGCACACACAAGATGTAAGCTCACCAAAATGTGGGAAATAATGACCTCTGCTTCACTCTTATCCATTCCAATGACATAATAGTAGTAGATTAATTAGTTTGATATGTTACAATGTGTACACCAGGATGCTGTCATTCCAGTGAACATTGCAGCATGTTCTTCATCTGAGCAATGCTTCCCCGGTTCGCACTAGACTGCATTGTAATATTTCATTTGCGGAGGATGAAAATTGAATGGGCCTGCTTCCACATTTCATTCTAATACTGTACATGTTGTGGACAGTGCCGGCTCTAGCCTTTTGGGGGCCCTAAGCAAAATGTGATTTGAATAATGACCCATCACCAACCACACCCTCCCGCCCACCACTTACTGCCTCTCAGGGACCTGACACTGCTTTGTAAAGTCTGAAAAGGATGTTTCAATTGTTACTCCATATCCAAACTGGATCTTAATAAAATGAAGAAAAGTTATTGTGGTTTTGCGATTGTTTTTATGTTTTTACTAGCAGGTTAGCGCTCTTTGATTTATATATTTAGGGCATATTCTTGATCAAGGTACAGTATTGTTTTGGTAGGGTGGAGGGTGGGGATGGGATATTAGTTATGAAAAGTAAACATGAATGCACTATTGTCCCTTTGCCAAGTCAGACATCCAAAGCCTAACACTGTTTCATAGGACATGGACATGGAAATACCCTATGACGGTCTCCAAATGATAGCATTTCCAGAAATATTGTCTCACAATGCTCTTCATTGTTTTCAGAAAATCCACATTTGAATACACACAGGACCATTGCAATTGACATTCTTTCTGATTTCATGTCTTTCCGCTATCAATTCAATACAGATAATCCATCAGTTTGACAAAAAAGTATTTCATATCACAGGACATGATTGATTCCCCACCATAAAGCTAACACTGTGTGGGTAACATGGCTGAGATTAATCTGCCTTCAATGACTCATATTCCTCAACTAGCCGCTGAATGACTGTTTTGACCCCCTGAATGATTGAACCTTCCCAGTGACCTCAATGACTTCAAAGACTCATTGGACTAAATCTCAATTTCAACAGTAAAACCATGTTGGTTTTTGGCTGAGGGTTGGTAAAGAGGCTTGTCAGCTAAGCTATAAAATAAGTAATGTGCGCCAACTGCCAAACCCCCTTCGTAACACAACCCAGGAAAACAACCACATTTACCCGATACATGTACAAAGGTGACCATGCACACACTTTTAAGTGGAAGTATGAACTCAACTTAACCCACTCTTTTACGTTTGTGCTAGTCTTTTTTTACCTTTACTGTGTTCAGCTGAATTGGTCCATATTACAGTAACTGCATTACCAGAATGCGTCCTTTGTGGTCTTTTTGCGAGAGGCGGTGCCCTAACAACAGACGCCACTCAGAAGTCTGTATATATCGAACCATTTGTGACATAAATGTGTTGTATGCATCAATAGAAAGGGAAGAGCCAGGGGAAACAAATGGAAATAAACCATAATATCTGTTGGCGAACATAAATGATGTCAGTGGCACTTCCACAAGCAAGAACAAACTCCAGTTCAGTTTCTTGCATTCAGAGTCAATTTTTTGTTAAGGTAGTATGTCCCAAAACTGGCATACTGGCTTATATACCTAACAATATGTACAGTTAGGTCCGGAAATAATTGGATACTGACACATGTTTTGTTCTTTTCGCTGTTTACCACAATATATTCAATTAACAGTTAAATAGTGAATATGGGTTTAAAGTGCAGTCTCAGCTTTAATTTGTGGCTATTAACATCCATATCGGAAGAAGGGTTTAGGAATTACAGCTCTTTAATATGTAGCCTGTTACTTCTTTATCAATTAAGCAGGTGAAAGGTATGTAGTTGATTCCAGGTGTGGCATTCGCATTTGGAAGCTATTGCTGTGAACTCACAACATGCGGTGGCCCGTCTCAATGCAAGTGAGACAGGCCATCCTTAGGCTGCAAATAAAATCCATCTGAGAGATAGCATGAACATTAGAAGTGGCCTAATCAAGAGTTTGGTACATTCTGAGAAAAAAAGAACACACTGCTGAGCTCTGCAACACAAAAAGGCCTGGACATCCACAGAAGACAACCGAGGTGGATGATTGTAGGATCCTTTCCATGGTAAAGAAAAACCCCTTTACAACATCTTGCCAAGTGAAGAACACTCTCCAGGGGTAGGCATATCATTATCCAAGTCCACCTTAAAGAGAAGACTTCAGGAGAGAAAATACATAGGGTTCACCACAAGGTGCAAACCATTCATAAGCCTCATGAATAGAAAGGCCAGATTAGACTTTACAGATGGACAATGACACAAAACATACTGCAAAAGCAACCCAGGAGTTTTTTAAGGCAAATGTTCTGCAATGGACGAGTCAATTACCTGATCTCAACCTGATCGAGCATGCCTTTCAGTTGCTGAAGACAAAACATAAGGCAGAAAGACTCATGAACAAACAACAACTGAAGACAGCTGCAGTAAAGGCGTGACAAAGCATCACAAAGAGGAAACCCAGCGAGTGGTGATGCCCATGCATTCCAGACTTCAAGCAGTCATTGTCTGCAAAGAATACTCAGCAAAGTATTAAAAATGAAAATGTTATTTATGATTGTGTTAATTTGTCCACTTACTTTGGAGCCCGTGAAATACAGTTGTGCTCAAAAGTTTGCATACTCTTTGAGAATTGATAATATATGTACCATTTGTAAAGAAAACATGAGTGAGCAGACAAAACACATATCTTTTATGTCTTATTGGATTCACATTCAACTATAGGTCATAACAGAATGGAACAATAAAAAAAAAAACAAGGCAACAAATATTTTTTTTTACTGACCCCTGTTCAAAGATCTGCATACCCTTTGTTCTTAATACTGTGTATTGTCCCCTTTAGCTTTAATGACAGCGTTTAGTCTTTTGTAATAGTTGTCTATGAGGCACCGGATTCTTGCACGTGGTATAGCTGCCTATTTGTCTTGGCAAAATGCCTCCAGGTCAAGTCTTTTGTTGTCTTGCATGAACCGCACATTTGAGATCTCCCCAGAGTGGCTTGATGATGTTAAGGCAGTAGACTGTGATGGCCACTCCAGAATGTTCACCTTTTTCTACTGTAACCACTAGAGGGTCAACTTGGCCTTGTGCTTAGGGTCATTGTCGTGCAGGAAATTCCAAGAGTGTCCCATGCGCAGCAGAAGAATGCAAATGGTCTGCCAGTATTTTCTGATAACTTGCTGCATTCATCTAGCCATCAATTTTCACAAGATTCCCCATGCCTTTAGAGCTCACAGAACCCCAAAACATCAGTGAGCCACCACCATGCTTCACAGGTGGGATGGTATTCTGTTCACTATAGGCCTTGTTGACCCCTCACCAAATATAGCGCTTGTGGTTGTGACCATGAAGCTCTATTTTGGTCTCGTCACTCCAAGTTACAGTGTGCCAGAGGCTGTGAGATGTGTCAAGGTGTTGTCAGGCATATTGTAACCAGGCTTTTTTGTGGCATTGGCCCAGTAAAGGCTTCTTTCATGCACCTCAACAATGGAGCTAATTTTTGTTCAAGTATCATCGTATTGTGCTCCTTGAAATAACCACACCGTCCTTTTCCAGAGCAACCTGTAATTCTTCTGGCAGTTCTGGCTGAAATCTTGGTCTACCTGACCTTGACTTATTATCAAGAGATCCCTGAATTTTCCACTTTTTAATACGTGATTGAACAGTACTGACTGGCATTTGCAAGGCTTTAGATATCTTTTTATTTCCTTTTCCATCTTTATAAAGATCGATTAACTTGTTATGCAGGTTGACAGTTCTTTTCTGCTCCCCATTGCTCAGTATCTAGCCTGCTCAGTGCATCCACATGAGATTTAACAAACTCCTTCACCATTTATACACAGACACTAATTGCAATTTAAAAAGCCAGCTAGAGTAGCAACCTTTGAATTCTGGTCAGATACTCTAAAGGCTAAGCTACCTTCTGCCCCGTGAAAAATCATAGTTTTATCAGTATAGTAATAATTTTTCATATCTTAGTTACACATTCAAAAGAAATTGTGCTAATTCCTAGGTGTAAATGATTTGACCTGCATAGTTTTGAAAAAATTACACAATTGTAAAAATAATATTTTCTGTAAAAGCATACTAAACAGAGGTCTAAATGAATAAACAACAAAACCAAATCACACATATGATGCACTTGTCATCAAGCATTTAACAGAAAATGTACACCTCCTCAATGCACATTGTAGGTTACTCTTGGGAAGTCCTGCCCCCCCCCCAAAAACTGGATCCCTAGCATTTTGCCTACCAGACCGTTCTATAAAGGATGCTATCTCCACAGCTCTACACTCTGCCCTGACCCACCTGGACAAAACCAACACCTATGTGAGAATGCTATTCATAGACTTCAGCTCAGCATTCAACATTGTCATCCCCTCTTGGCTGGTCAACAAACTCCATGACCTGGGGATCAGCCCCTCTCTCTGCAACTGGACTTTGGACTTCCTAACCGACAGACTCCAGTCTGTCAGGTTAGACAACTTCACCTTCTCCACCCTGATCCTGAACACTGGTGTTCCACAAGGCTGGGTGATGAGCCCGCTCCTGAATTCCCTCTTCACCCACAACTGCGTTCCTGTAGACAGTACCAACACCATCGTCAGGTTTGCACAAGACACCACGGTGGTAGGCCTGATCAGTGACAATGACGAGTCAGCCTACAGGGAGGAGGTCAAGCGCCTGGCGGCATGGTGCACTGACAACAACCTGGCCCTCAATGCAAAGAAAACCACAGAGCTCATTATGGATTACAGGAAGTCTAAAGGCTGCAGTCACACCGCAGTTCTCATCGATGGTACTGAGGTGGAGCGTGCGTCCAGCTTCAAATTCCTAGGTGTCGACATCTCCGAGCACCTCTCCTGGACCCTCAACCCCTGAACCTTGGTCAAAAAGGCACAGCAGTACCTGTACTTTCTGAGGAGGCTGAAGAAAGCCCACCTGTCCTCCAAGATCCTTGTGAACTTTTACCGCTGCACAATCCAGAGCATTCTGACATACTGCGCCACAGTGTGGTTTAGCGATTGCTCCGTAGCCAACCAGAAGGCCCTGCAGAGGGTGGTGAAAACCGCTCAGCACATCATGGGTACCCAGCCATCGTAGATCTCCAGCGCACGCGGTGTCTGCGCAGGGTGCATGGGATCATCAGGAACACTTCACATCCATGCCACAAACTGCCATCAGGCAGGCATCCATGCCATCAGGCAGGCAGTACAGGTCTCACACCAACAGGCTCAGGAACAGTTACTTCCCATCTACTGTAACCCTGTTTAACTCTGTGACCCAGAGAACTCTGTGAACTCTGTGACCCATCACTAACCATACCCCCCTGCCTCCCAGAGAACCTGTTGCTAGGATCACAATACACTAGGGGCTTAGAACCCCCCCGCCCCACAGGACAGAAAGTAGCGTTTTGAATGTACATGAGGAAACTTTTGATGTACATGCTAGCGGCCTACACGTCTACATTGTCGCGATCGGAATTATAGATATATAGATCAGGGTCTATTTTTTTATCATTTATTTTATTGGTCAAATAGAGATCTGGGGCAATTCATAAAAGGTCCAGGGCTATAGCCCCGGACGCACAGGCCTAACGCCACTGTTTAAGTATAACCTAATATTTTCGGCCCTCCTCTATTTGCCTTAATTGTACATTTAAAATCGACATTTGTATTACATTTGACTTCATTGCACATCTATACATTCCACTTGTAATATACATATACTCCCTCGGGTAGGGCCACAGTGTCACCGGACCCCCCCATCTCAATTCCAAGGTGTTACGCTGCTATATATTTGTGCTGGGGGATATGAGGAATGCACTACTAACTTTTTTTCAGTCTCCTCCAGTTTTAAATTTTAGGAGGAGATGAGGTCCTGGTCCATACCTGCGGATTACCTGGTTCGGGGGGCCCATTGCTGTCCCTGTCCTTGTCCACCTGGTCATACTTCTGACCTAGTCTAAATCAAATAGACTCTGGATTTAGCCCAGAGAAATGTATTTATTATTCCAATTGGACTCTTAATATCTCACCCGGCACAGCCAGAAGAGGACTGGTCACCCCTCTGAGCCTGGGTCCTCTCTAGGTTTCTTCCTAAATTCGACCTTCTTAGGGAGTTTTTCCTAGCCACTGAAATTCAACACTACTGTTGTTTGCTCCTTGGGGTTTAAGGCCGGGTGTCTCTGTGAAGCACTTTGTGACAACTGCTGTTGTAAAAAGGGCTTTATAAATAAATTTGATTGATTGATTGACTTAATACTTGTAAATGTTCTGCCTTCTTCTATTTTCACTTCTGGTTAGATGCTAACTGCATTTTGTTGTACTGTCTTGTACTGTTCAATGACAATAAAGTTGAATCAAATCTAATCTAATGATTACATAGCCAAGCTTTCCAAGCACTAGGCTGTGTAATCATGTCAGTTGAATTGATGAGTCTAGGTTAATGCAGCCAAATGTTTGAAATGAAGATAAGTTGAATAAAGAATAACCAGGATGTATGTCTTTCTGAAGTCTTTACGACAGAACAATACTGCTGTGTTCTAGTAGTGTAGTCATATTGGCATCATGTGTTTGCCTGCGACTAATTTGCGGACTTTTGATAATATTTTCAGTCTCCCCAAAATGCTATTCCATTTCATGTAACATCTATGACACTTATAATTAGCAAAATTTTTCCAAGTGCACTTTTTGTGGCATACACCCCACCAAGGGGTAAATGGACTCTATTCCATTAGAAATTGAATCCATACTGTATGTGTTCTCAGTATCAATAGCTGTTCATTTGAGACAAAGTGGAGAGATCATGTCCTTAAATTGCTTTATGACGTAAGCTACCATTATTTCTCACTGTTCACGCTTTAATAGTCACCTGAAAAATCTAAATCTTCACGGTTTTCTGAGTAATAACAAGAGAAAGACTGAGAGCAAATGGCTTGATGAGTAGTTTTCCGCTGTGCCAAGGAAAGCATTTGATGTCTGGTCATATTTCTCTCTGTTATTTCTCTCTGTTATGTCTGTTAAGTCAAACTCTTGATACAGTATATCATATGTCAACACACCTTTTAGATGACATCAGACCAGAGTTTCATGTGCCTGTAGAAAAGATATTTGTTTTAACACCAATAGCATTCATTTTTACCCTGGGCTTCAAAATGAAACACAGCCAAACATTTGTCATAAAAAAAACAAAAAAAAACAAGTTAAGACATTTTCTTGGATGTCACTCGCTTTTCCACTTTCCAATTGAATCTATGACCGTGTGTCATCACAACAACCATTCAGCGTTGCAGATGTCCAAAGAGTTACCAGGTAACAGCCTTGATTATCATCTTTATCAGGCTGCTCCCTCAGCAGTGAATGCTTTGAGACTTTGGATAGACCAAATGTCCAAAAGTTGATTAAAAGGTGATTCTGGTATCTTAAGCCTGTTTTTTAAACTACTGCCAGTGTTTAGGCTAACACGTTGCGGATTCAGGTTACAATCCTCTCCACTTTGCTAGTCTCTCCGCCATGAGGATGGTCCCTGCTATTTCGTTTGGCCTTTCCATCTTTCTGGTCAGACTAAATATTTTTGTTCCAAACTCCCTTATGGTCCGTGGGTCTATCGATAGAATCTATGACTGTCATTTGAACAGTTCCTAGCAGGAGGTATGTACTGGGTGTGTAGGGCCTATCAGTAATGGCCACCACGTATTATCTATTGTTATTATCATTACATGTTGATAAAACTAGCAAAATAAAAGTCGGGAGTGTTTCCAAACACACTTCTTCTCCTCAAATACCGTGGGAATTATATTCCATGTGTTCTACCTTGAAAGCAGCACCATGTTAAAGCTGTCTAACAAATATTTGCCTAATATTCTAAACAATTCCTGTCTGATTTGTTCAAGTGCAACTCTTCCTGGCTGTATTGTTCGGTGCATTTGACAAATAAACCTTGAAACTTAGGTAGACCTATCGCCTATCGATGTTCTGAGAAAGATACGTCAATAGTAGATAACAAAATCACATTTAATATACCGTTTTTACCAGCCACCCAACCAACCAAAACCAGAGAAATATAAACTAGAGCTTCATCTGTCACTAATATGTTTAATATGGTTTTAGATTCATTACACATCAAGTGAAACATTTCAAGCCTTTTTTGTATCAATCTTGATGATTATGGCTTACAGCTCATGGAAATCAAAAATCCAGTTTCTCAAAATATTAGAAAAAAAACTTTACAATACTTTACAATATCATCTTACAATACAATTTTTTGTTTACCATTGCACTGGAATTTTACAGTAAATATTTTTGTTTCTAGGACTTAAGCTGTACAGTAACATAAGCTGTACATATTTTTTGAAGCCTTTCTATAGTGTTCACTGAAATGAGCGTAGATCTTTCTTAGAAGCTTGTATGAGAAAATTATAGACAGCAGTGTTTTCTATAAAGTATATCAGTGTGTTGTTGCTGCTTTGAAAGAGTAATTCAAATGATGCATGTGTGTATCATTCTGTCGCAAATAGGACATTTTGAAAAAGGATTGTTAGATTTTGATTGCAGATAATTTTATTTGGCTTGTGTGTAGAGTATTGACAATGAGCCAAATTCTGCAAAAACTGTAAAAAAAAATAAACAGTAAAAAAAAAAAAATCTTCCACCTTAATGCAGAGAAAAACTCCTCTATGGGGTTAAGGAAGGGGGAGTATGGAGGCAGGAATAATGCTGACATCCTGGGACAACCAGGCCATGTCGGCAGCAGAGTGGTGGAAGGCCACATCATCCCACGCAACGACAAAGGTAGAGGGGTTTCTTGCCCCTCTCACCTCCGCTGGCACAAGCTGATTATGCAGGTCATCCAGAAAGGAAATGAGCCTCTCTGTATTGCAATCAACTGTGTTTGGAATTAATAAATATTCCGCTAACATTTTCTATAGATTTCAATCTGGTTACTGTAGGAATGCACAACAGGTGCCATCATTCTGTTTTGGGAGCAGCGTGTAAGCATTTGAAAAAAACACGTGATACGTATATGTTGTTTTGCAGGTGGTGGGGTATGAATGAGAAGTTCATGGATTTTGGAGAATGTGTTCATTGAAGGCAATGAAAAATTATTCACAGTTTGGTCCACATATACTTCTGTTTTGCTGACTGTGAAGTATTTTGACAGTGTGACTTCAGTATTGACCGATGTTTGTTAGCAATGGGGAAAAACAGTGAGGATCAGAAATAGGTTTAAAGTTAAAGTTAGGGTTTAGGGTTAGGGAAAATTAGAACATTCATGGTAATCTATTGTTGATCCTGAAAAGTATAGTGATACTAAGGTGTGTGTATTTCCATGTTCTGTTAGATAGATTAGACTTTATTGTTCCCAGAGGGAAATTAGTTTTCACGGCACTGTACATCACAATCAACATTATACACCACACATATCATTCCCCAAGAAATGAATGCGCACAGAGGGCAGTAGAATGGAGTGATGTGATTTCCGGTGCTATTGTACTTGCAATGGGTGTAATGGCCTTAGCTCTGAGAGGTTAGGTGTGGGCAGATCTGTTTCCATGGCTTCTGTATTGGTTGTGCGTGTAAGTTTGACCTGGTTTGTAACAGAGAGTTTGTTGAAGAAACAGATGGAGCAACAGAGCAGGATGTGTTGAACAACCATAGGATGGGTTGAACAATTATACTTAAGAGGATGAAAAAGGCTACTTTCTGGTTAGGTTTAGGGCAAAGGTTACAGTTATAATTAGGGTCAGTTGTTAGGGTTAATAGTGACATCAGGTTTGGATTGGGGTTTAGGAGTTAAAGGTAAGGCTTTAAAAATGACTGTAAAAGTATGGTTATGGCTTGGGAGTGCTTTTTTAAGCATTTTCTGATATTTCATTGGGTTCCCACAGACACAGTAAACATGGCACAGAGATTGTCTCCAAACTCCCACAGTCCTGCTCACACACCCCCAGCAACCAGATGGGGCTGGTTAGGATGTGGGGGGATTAAGGCTAGGTCTGGGGCGGTAGGGATATAGTGAAGTCCCATATATCTGCCCTCATTTACTCTGACTCCCTGGACAGGAAGAGCGGCGTGGCGCGGGGGGGATCGAGAGAGTCGGAATGTGGACTGTGTTCCGACTTCCTGATTCCCTCTCCTTCAGAATGTTTTTCTTTACCTTTTCCTCCAGAGATATGATGGACTCAGAAGAGCGCATACATGCAAGGCTGTCAGGCTCTCACATGGAGGTTTCCGTCTTCAAAACAAAGGCAGCGTTCCTAAAGGCTCATTACTCCTTAAAATCAACTGTATAAGAATTTAAGCAATTTAATAATTAACTACAGACTTTTTAATGAGGCAATACAGTAATTTGCAGCATTTGTATCTGTCCTGTTAAAAAAGAATCACATAATGGCACAAATTAACCGTTTTCTGTTAAGATCATAATGCTGATATATAACGTGTCAAGTCTTGTATTAGGCTTGGGTTTCCTGTTACAAAAACATTGATAGAAAGAGAAAGTATCCTAAACAGAGTTCCAGCCAATGCCTCTGGCTCTTCCTTTAGCCCTACCTCCAAGTCACACCAACATGCTCACACACACACACACACACACCACAATGTCTGCTTTCAGATTTCCCTTCCCCATACTGCTGCTGTCTTCAGTCCAGTATGTACAGACGACTGCTCTCTCTTTGGGTGACCGGGGCTCTGCTGATGCCCTTGTGCTGGGGTGAGTATCCGCTGATCTTAGACCTATGTGCTGGCAGGAGCCCTGGCTGACCTCTGCGTAATCTCTCAGTGCTGGATCAAAAGAGGGCATTACTTTCCACCATGAAAGGGTGTGTAAACAAGGCACTAAGAGAGGAGTGTTTGCCATCATCCGAAGCTGGAGAGCAAAGTGATGGTGGCTTTAACTTTAGACAGGGCAACATCTGGGGTAATGGGTAGGAGGACCTGGGCATTCCTGAAACAATATCTGGTGCATTATGGAGCAGTTTAAAATAGCTCCAAGCAGTATTTGACCCTACAGTGGGGTATTGATGAGTTCTCCAATGGAGATGTTCTTCTAGAGAGAAAATAAGGGGTTTCCTTTGTGGACTTGACCAAGATAAATGGATAAATTAAGACCTTATCGCCTGTAGGCTATTGAAAACGAATTAGCGTCCACATTAGACCGGGGAAAATATATATCCTTAATGTTCATGTTCAGTTATTTTCAGACAAAATGTTTACAAAATATTGAAACTTTGTTTCAGAGCTGACCAGGTGTTTGATGGTGGCGTGCTTCTCTCTTGCCTTTCTCCACAGCCAACGAAGAGGACCACAAGGATGAATATGAAGATATTTCTCCCACGCCAGACTATGACTTTACAGCCACCTTCGATTACGGATTTCACAGTAAGACAGGTAACCAGATATGCTAGTTCGAAGTGTTGGTGTGGTATCAGATGTGCTAGTTCAAAATGTTGGTGTGGTATCAGATATGCTAGTTTATCCTTGATATCTCTCAACTTGTCAGATAATTTCAGCAGCGAGATTGACAATAATAAATATACAAGTCTCAAAGATAATAATCTGGGAATAGAAAATAAGGTACAGTACTCTTGCCATTATTCAATCTTATAGTTGAAACTCAATGTTTTGTCTTAAAGATATATCCCACAATAATTGGTCACTGTTATTAAGTGGGACTGTCAAGCCGAAACGGGTCCCCAACCAGTATACAGTACATGCCGATATGTTCCCAATGTAATCAGAACCACTCACTTTCGAATTAATGGCCTACTGATTTACAACAGCGATTCTACTTACAGATTACAGTATGCACATGTTAGCCAAAAAATCCAGCCCAAAATGGGAGGTTCAAAACATGACTTTTTGATAAATTCCCAGACTCCCAGACTCCATAATTAACTATATTTCCATTATAAAAAGAATACTAGAGTACAAAAGTTTTTCAGTCTAGCGAGTAAAAGGCACTCTTTACACGATCTCAAGATGAAACATGCTAAGCCAATGACCTCACCTATCAAAGTTGTCATGCTGAGGCTATTGAACATCTGCGCTTCTTCAAGTGCCTGCCTGCCTGTCCTGGGGTTGACCCTCACTCTGGAAATGTTATCAAAGCAGCTCTGAAAATGTATTGCGGTAGGTGCATTGAAGAGAAGTATGACAGTTGGGGATACCAGAACAGGGCTAATGCTCTATTTAGAGGGATGTCACACTGGCGATGGCGCAGTAGCGCATTTTTTTCAGTTACATCACATAACTGAGATCTGGAACTCAACCCACCAGGGACTAAATTAGTTGTGAAAATAAGCTCTGGAAAAACTTCTCCAGCACTATCCAGTCTTGAGAGTGTTTGTTAACTTCGGTCCTTCCAACTAATTTTCTTAGAATGTCAAGAGGTTTTTCCATGACTGCTTTATATAAAAACATCAATCAATGTCTGACCCTTCTAGATGTCAGCGACTCCCAGCCAACTGAAGCATATAACTGATAGTGATGATGAGTGAGAATATTTCCACCATTGATGAGGCTGAATAAGGCCGAATTATAATCTTTAGCTGTTCCACCAACTCATTAACTTGTGTTCTAAAAGACAGATTTTCATCTAACCAAATCCCAAGGTATTTGTAAGAAGCAACAAGTTCTATAAAAGAACCATTTACAGTAATGATTTTAGGATCATCCAAAGCTAAGTTCTGTGATATAGAAAATAGCATGTGCTTAGTTTTATTGGCCTTTAGCACCAACTTAAAGTCCCTAACTGAGTTTTGTAGCAGAAATCTGACAGCACGTGTGCTGTAAGTCATTAAAACCGCTTGCTTTCCTACTTGGAATTTCAATCTTTAAGTTAGGTATGATAAGGGTTTTTCTTACTCACAAATAAACAATAGATTTACTGCAAAAAGTCCCAGACTGCGTCTTTAATAGAAGTCATCTGATTCAGTGCAGTTTCAGAGCAGTTGCACTTCCCTGAATTATATTGAAAGAGAAGCCCTCAGTGTTCCAGCGAACATCACTCACTTCTTGAAGTTGGTGTATCCTGAATCTTGGCTCCCGTGCTGCCACACCCGAAGCAGGAAGAGACATGCTCCTCTCTGTCCCATGCGCGTGCACAGGGAGACCATGGAGGCGTTCCACCTGCAAGCACGCATCATTCACTCAGACAGGCATAGTGGATGGGCGCACACACCATCGTTTCCGCTGCCGGCATTTGGCCGGGGGAGCCCTTTTTTGTAATTTCGATCATACCCCTCGAAATGTCTGTGCATGACCGTCGTCTGTCCTATTTGCCTGAGGGCGCTTTGGTGGTTTTTGGGGGGTTCTTGAAGAACCTTGGGTTGACTCTATGATGGTGTAGGTGGACATATTAGCTGAACAAGCTTGATTTATTCCATATAAATGTAAACACTACCTAGTGTCGCTGCCAGGGTTTAATCAGACGGTGTGGTTTTGTATGTCCTGTTCCAGCTTGTTTTCGAGTTAACCCACTGAACCTGATACTCAGGTACCCCAAAATGACAAAGCAGTGAGACAGGTCTTGTTACATTCTGTAAATGTGTTAAATAGTGAATGCATCCATAATTGCTTGGTTCCACCACAACTAAACACTTTTTAGACTTATTGTAGAAACCCAGTAATTGGGTTAGAAACTCATTAGCAGAATTATACCCTTTGAAAAGAACATATTCTACAGTAAGGTGCTGGAACTTCCTTTTGTATTTTGGAGGGGAGTTCCAGGAAAGACCCGGTTCTGTTATTTTTACTCACATTAACAGTAATTTCAGTTTATATGAATTATATTTCACACAATATCCTTCCTAACATTGTGATTGAGACCTTAATGTGTTATAAAGATCAGGAATTCCCCCACACCTTAAGGGAGCATGACTACGGGACTGTATAGATCAAATCCTTTCACAATAATTGCAGAGGAATGTAGGAAGAGTTGCTTCACAAACCAGCACAAGAACAGAGAAGGGACGGAACTATTTGCTTTACCACTGGCAGCTGTTAGAATGTTTTTTGGCTGAGAGTTGTGGTGCGAAGACATTACAAAACAATTTTTAAGACGTGACCCTAAACCACAGTACAGCAAATCACTGTCTACTGTAAATACAACAGGTCCTGAGGTTAAATCTCACACCGCATTGCAGACATTGCTTAACCAAAGATTTCACAAGACATCGGTCCACTTGACAAGCTAATAAGAATCCAACAAGGAAAACGGACACGACTTGTTTCACTGTACTCTGCCCCGCGGAGTACCCCCTCTACCTGTTGTCTGATGGACGGCGGTCCAGATTATTTCTCCGTCGTCCTGCTGCCAGCTCCTGAATGTATGCCCCTGGGAGACACAACTCGTTGTTCTCTTCTGTGATGTGTCTGTCACATAACTCACAGTAGATGTCTTGATGTGCTCCTGGGCCAGATAACAACACGCAGCGTCTGAGTGTTTACTGGTCCCCTGAGGAAAGCAAGCAAGGTGGGCCTCCCAAACCCACCTTCAGAGGGGACAAGGGCTTTTGTTTGTGTTCATTCATGCAGAGCCCAATCCACATGTTAGGTTTATCTGATATGTTTGTAATAGGAGACGCTGAGGAGCACAATGACATGGATGATAGTTTGGTGAAAGCACAGCGGGATGTGAGGTGTGATACATTGAAACTTTGTTTCAGAGCTGACCAGGTGTTTGATGGCGGCGTGCTTCTCTCTTGCCTTTCTCCACAGCCAACGAAGTGGACCACAAGGATGAATATGAAGATAGTTCTCCCACGCCAGACTATGACTATTTAGCCACCTACGATTACGGTAAGATATTTGACAGTAAGATAGTTAACCAGATACGCTAGTTCAAGGTGTTGGTGTGGTATCAGATATGCTAGTTCAAGGTGTTGGTGTGGTACCAGATATGCTAGTTCAAGGTGTTGGTGTGGTACCAGATATGCTAGTTCAAAGTGTTGGTGTGGTATCAGATATGCTAGTTCAAAGTGTTGGTGTGGTATCAGATATGCTAGTTTAAAGTGTTGGTGTGGTATCAGATATGCTAGTTCAAAGTGTTGGTGTGGTACCAGATATGCTAGTTCAAAGTGTTGGTGTGGTATCAGATTTGGGTTCTTCTTACTAACATCCTTGATATCTTTCAACTTGTCAGATAATTCCAGCAACGAGATTGACTATAACAAATATGCAGTTCTTGGAATCGAAAATAAGGTACAGTACTCTTGCCATTATTCAATCTTATAGTTGAAACTCAATGTTTTGTCTAAAAGATATATCCCACAATAATTGGCCACTGTAATAAAGTGAGACTGTCAAGCCGAAACGGGTCCCCAACCAGTATACAGTACATGCCGATATGTTCCCAATGTAATCAGAACCACTCACTTTCGAATTAATGGCCTACTGATTTATAACAGCGATTCTACTTACAGATTACAGTATGCACATCTTAGCCAAAAATTCCAGCCCAAAATGGGAGGTTCAAAACATGACGTTTTGCTAAATTCCCAGACTCCATAATTAATTAAGGGGTAATGCCTACAGACTGAAAGCCAATTTAGTATTTTTATATTATATAGCAATAATGCACAAGGGGAATATGTATATGGCCAATATACCATATATATACCATATACCATATCAAATAAAATGCCTTACGGGGAATACACTGATCAGCCATAACATTATGACCACCTGCTTAATATTGTGTAGGTCCCCTTTTTGCCACTAAAACAGCCTTGACCCATCGAGGCATGGACTCCACTAGACCTCTGAAGGTGTGCTGTGGTATCTGCAGACCGGGAACACCCCACAACAAGGGCTGCAGTTTTGGAGATTCTCTGACCCAGTTGTCTAGCCATCACAATTTGGCCCTTGTCAAAGTCGCTCAGATCCTTAAGGTTGTCCGTTTTTCCTGCTTCTATCACATCAACCTGCTGCCTAATATATTCCACCCACTGACAGGTGCCATGATAACGAGATTATCAGTGTTATTCACTTCACCTGTCAGTGGTCATAATGTAATGGCTGATCGGTGTATATCCCTGTGTGGTCAGTTGTTTTGATTTTGTCATGCATGAATGAATGAAACAAAAAGTTGACTGATATTTTACTTTTGGTACTTTTTTGCAGTTAACCATATTCTAATGAATTTCTAATAACCCTTATCAGGCTTTTGGGATTGGCTCCTCATTCTCAGTGCTTCTCCTTGGATTGGCTGCCAACCAACTCTATCAGTTATTGTAAACGAGACCACTGAATAAGACCACTGCAGAACAAATACAGGTAGATCAGTTTGCTCACTATAGTTTTAACTTTTTCTTTCTTTTTCTCTTTTTCTCCTTTACATCCATGAAATAATAATAATGGAGAAGCAGAGAGGACTAATTATGAGGCTCAAAATCCATAAGGCTCTAAATCATAACCCTCTCAAAATTCTTATGTGGATGCTTCAAATAGGCAAAAAGTGAGGGGCACTTCATTTGCCATAATTTCTCACCTCGTTTACAATTGAAAGATCTTGAAGATTAACAGTTTCAACTGTAAGTGCTTCATGTGAAAAAGCATTTTATTGCTTTTGTGAGAAGACCATAAATCTCTAGTTTAGTTACTCTATTAACATGTGTTTCTCTGTTCTCACAGACACTCAGATCCCCGAACTAAGAGAGTTAAACAATCTACGGAATTTGACATTACAGATGAAATGGACAGAGTATCAGACATTTCAGCAATTACATTTTCTGATACAGTTGAAAGGAATCATATTGGATCATACTTGTGAAACAAACTTGTAAATTTACAAATAAATGTAAAAACAATTGACCACTAGATTGTTGGTTTGTATGCATGACAAGTTCACAAAAGTCATTATACTCATATGCTGTCTTCTTTAGCCTTTGATACAAACTAAACTAAGTACGCATTTTGTTTTAAGCATTTTATTAACCAGTTTTTGTTTCTTATACTGTTAAAACTTTTCTTTTCTTTTTTTTCCTCTGGGCAATAGTTTTTGGTCTAAGGTTGTCAACAGATGTGAAGCTGGTAACTCGTATCAATAATACAGTTCCAATTTTATATAGAGAAAATTCAGTGAAGAAGCTTCAGTGAAGAAGCTTTAAAGATTATAGGTATCAAACCTCTTAAAAGGTACACTCCTAAGGGGACTTTAATTATAATTACATAGAGTTATTAAGATGTATCAGTGTGCTTCAAGATTGTTGAGGCAGCCAGCCCAATTTCAATCCAATTTGCCTTGGATTATCCTGTTGTAAAGGGCTCACACACACTGTCCCCTCTTCCATTCAGATAGATAAACAACAAAATAAAATTCCATACACATTTCGCAAACATGTTGAACTGACAGATCTCCCAATCACCTTGTATCATTAAAAACAACTAATCATTAGGGCCCATTGACATTTGGGATTTAATTTTAATTTAAATAATATTTCAATAATACTGCATGTAGACACTTGAATATATTCAACAGGAACATGTCACATAGACAGAGCTGGGTGATAGGCGGAGCAAATTGTCCTCACCAAAATATGACCTTAAAAGGATATCAGAATTTGTCTATGCACTACTGCCAAATAAGGTAGGCCTCTAACTAGTGCAACTAACAGTTTTTCTCGGTTGGTTACAAGCATCGGTCAATACTGAAAGCACTAACAAAACTCTTTACACAGTTTGCATTACCAACATGCATTGTTGCAAAACAGTTACTCTCCCCCAAAACTCACTAAAACCACCAAAACACTGGCAACAATTCTCACTCAGAAACACAATGTCAATTATAACACACTGACCTAAAAAACACTAACAACAGGGATTATTACATAAATGACAAAGTTTTATCTTGTAGGTTTTTCTAATTATTTTTCACATAAATCAGTATTTGATCATAGAATAAGAAAAACACCTCACTTTATTGACTGAACTAAAGTATATGGAACAAGAAAGAATCAGAAATGTAGCAATTTGAAGGAATATCTTTTATTTTTTCTACATCTTTCAATATAGTAAATTATACTTTTGAAAGATAATAATTTCAAACAAAAACCTAATTTACACCAAATTCCAGGGCTGCAACAAAAACAAACAAACATCAACAAGTATAATATAATCAATAGCCTCTCTTTATTGTAGGGGGCAATGAGTGGTTTGTGTAATAGCAAACCATCATGGGACAGTTCTACACACATTGTGATGTTAGCTCCTCTCTGGCCTGGGACATCCACAGTGGCTCTCTATCCCCTGAAATGTTTTTGCAAGGTTGAATCCAGCTTCATCCACAAAGATTAATTTATGTGCAGTTTGACTGGCTTACATCTCCATTACTCTCTAAAAAAACAGTAAATCCATAGTTTTACAGTACTTTACATTATGTGTAAATGTGTAAATACCCTGTTTAGTTATTGAACAGACATCTTACCTGGATATATTGATACCGGAGTTCTTTCACACATTCACCATTTCTCTCAAAGAGTACCGTGTTCAACACTTTTTTTTTCAGTTGAAACTGCAATCAACTGTGTTTGGATTGATTAAATATTCTAACATTATTACAATTTTCTAACAAATATCAAAAATGTTCTTTACATTTCAATCTGGTTACTGCAGAAATGCACACCAGTTGCCATCATTCTGTTTTGAATGTGTTTTTAACAGTTTTGAGAACAGTGTGTAAGCATTTGAGAAAACATGTGTTGTGAATATACACTCACCTAAAGGATTATTAGGAACACCTGTTCAATTTCTCATTAATGCAATCATCTAATCAACCAATCACATGGCAGTTGCTTCAATGCATTTAGGGGTGTGGTCCTGGTCAAGACAATCTCCTGAACTCCAAACTGAATGTCAGAATGGGAAAGAAAGGTGATTTAAGCAATTTTGAGCGTGGCACGACGAGCCAGTCTGAGTATTTCACAATCTGCTCAGTTACTGGGATTTTCACGCACAACCATTTCTAGGGTTCACAAAGAATGGTGTGAAAAGGGAAAAACATCCAGTATGCGGCAGTCCTGTGGGCGAAAATGCCTTGTTGATGCTAGAGGTCAGAGGAGAATGGGCCAACTGATTCAAGCTGATAGAAGAGCAACTTTGACTGAAATAACCACTCGTTACAACCGAGGTATGCAGCAAAGCATTTGTGAAGCCACAACACGCACAACCTTGAGGCGGATGGACTACAACAGCAGAAGACCCCACCGAGTACCACTCATCTCCACTACAAATAGGAAAAAGAGGCTACAATTTGCATGAGCTCACCAAAATTGGACAGTTGAAGACTGGAAAAATGTTGCCTGGTCTGATGAGTCTCGATTTCTGTTGAGACATTCAGATGGTAGAGTCAGAATTTGGTGTAAACAGAATGAGAACATGGATCCATCATGCCTTGTTACCACTGTGCAGGCTGGTGGTGGTGGTGTAATGGTGTGGGGGATGTTTTCTTGGCACCCTTTGGGCCCTTAGTGCCAATTGGGCATTGTTTAAATGCCACGGCCTACCTGAGCATTGTTTCTGACCATCAATGGTCACGTAGAATCAATGCCACGTAGAATTAAGGCTGTTCTGAAGGCGAAAGGGGGTCAAACACAGTATTAGTATGGTATTAGTATTATCCCCTCTAGGCTGGTCAACAAACTCCATGACCTGGGGATCAGATCTTTTCTCTGCAACTGGGCTTTGGACTTCCTAACCAACAGACCCCAGTCTTAGGTTAGGCAACTTCACCTCCTCCACCCTGTATTCTGAACACTGGTGTTCCACAAGGCTTGGTGTGAGCCTGCTCCTGTATTCCCTCTTCACCTAAGACTGCATTCCTGTAGACAGTTCCAACACCATCATCAAGTTCACAGATCAGCCTGATCAGTGAAAATGACGTATCAGCCTACAGTGGGGAGGTCAAGCGCCTGGCGGTATGGTGCACTGACAACAACCTGGCCCTCAATGTAAAGAAAACCAAGGAGCTCATTGTGGATTACAGGAAGTCTAAAGGCTGCAGTAACGCCCCAGTTCTCATCAACGGCACTGAAGTGGACCATGTGCCCAGCTTTAAATTCCTGGGTGTCCACATCTCCGAGGACTTCTCCCGGACCCTCAAAACCTGAACCCTGGTCTAAAGGGCGCAGCAGTGCCTATACTTTTTGAGGAGGCTGAAGAAGGTCCGCCTGTCTCCCAAGATCCTTGTGAACTTTCACCACTGCACAATCGAGAGCAATCTGACTTATTGCGCCACAGTGTAGTTTGGCCGATGTTCCATGGCCAACCGGAAGGCCCTGCAACAGGTGGTGAAAAACACCCAGAAAACTGGTGCCCACCTCCCAGCCATCATAGACCTTAAGCGAAAGCGGTGTCTGCATAATGGTGCGTGGCCTTATCAGGGACCCTTCCCATCCATGCCGCAAACTATTTCCACCCCTACCATCAGGCAGGCAGTACAGGTCTCTTTTTTCCCGCACCAGCAGGCTCAGGAACAGTTCCTTTTCAGCTACTGTAACCCTGCTGAAATCTGCGACCCGGCACTAACCACACCCACCCGCCCACTGCTTAATACTAACTCTCAGGGACCTTGTTGCACTTCTCTCTTTGCACCCTTCACTGCTAGTACTGGATTGTGACATTGCTTTGCAAAGTCTTATAAGGACATTTTCAGTTGTTACATGTACATGCCTGCCTCGTGCCTACCTTATGTAAGTAATGTAAAATACATGAGTCTGGAAGCACCCTTTGACTTCTAGAACTCTTATGTCATCACACGTGACTACAATATGCAATCTTTTCTTCTCCATACATTTTTTGCACAGTTGACTATTCGCAACAAAACGTTTGAGTGTCCAGTGGTTATGCCTCAATAGTTTAGCTATTTCAAGAGTATTGCATCCGTCTGAAAGGCATTTTACAATTTATGACTTTTCAGTGTCAGTTAAATCTCTTTTTGCCCATTTTACCTGAGGTCATGAAGCTGCCTAATAATTATGCACACCTTGATATAAGGTGTTCTTCACTGTTGCCACACCCTCCCTCATTACACAAATACATATCACCTGAAAATTATTCAATCCATTGAGCATTGGTTTGGAGAATAATATGATCTGAATACTCATAATAATTGTGCATGCAGTGTATATATGGTTTCTTCTTTGCATGGTAGAGTTCTAACTTGCATTCGTGCATGCAGCGACGTAGTGTTCACAGACAATGGTCCTGATTCATGAAACCTTCTCAGAAAAGATCTCAGATTCGAACGTTGGGAGAGACTTAAAATCATTAACTCAGATTTTCTTTTTTAAGATAAAAGCCAACATTCAAATCTATAAGGCAATATAGATAACAATCTTGTCTGTCAATCTTGTCTGCCATTTTATGTTTAATGTCCGTTCCAAAGTTGTTGTCTGTTCTTTTTTTCAGACTAGATTGTTAGCTATATTGCCTTATATATTTCAATGATGGCTTTTTATTGTGCAATTCTACGTTGAGAAACGTTATTCTATTTGCCTGCGCAGTCTTTCACGGAGTGGTAAACCCATTCTCACTTCTGACAGACCTATCCTCTCTGGAATTATCTTCTAATACCCAATCACGTTACTGACCTGTTGCCAATTGACCTGATTAGTTGTGTAATATTCCACCATGTTTAGGTTTAGCATTATACAACTTTTCCAGTCTTTTGTTGCCTCATTTCCAACTTTTCTGAAATGTTGTCAGCATCGGGGTTACATTATTCTCTTTGATTAAATTCATTCAACTCTACAACTGCATGTTCAAACCTTCAGCAGTATTTACTCCTGAAGGAACTATATTATGTAGAATAAATAATTAAAATCTAAAATAAAACCCGAAGTCAGTTTTAATCTTAACTTCATGTAATGCAGTTCTTAGACTTGTATAGTGGCAAAAGATTAGTAGATTACAAATCAGAATTGTAATGGTAACAGTGCTTTCTGATGGAGCCATCTAGTGGCCTGAGAACATATTCAGTAAATGTCTCTGTGTAATTCAATTATGTTTCCACGATATGGCCCCCTATGAGACTCTCCAAGAGGGTCAAGATGCAACCCTTTTTCTTTTTCTATTAATTTGTCTGGAATCATTTAGAATTTTTTATATTTTCCGTCGCTATTTTCTGAGCTCACTTACATCCAAGTACTATTTTTATAATTCACCTATCCTTTCACAAATTTCATTTTGATAATTGCAATTAAATCACTCACTATGAACATAGGATATTTAAATACAGCATGAGATTGACTTGCCTAAAATAATATTTTTCTTACTAGCCAAAATTTCTTACTATTTTCATACTTTAAGCAGAACTGGGCAAAGTAATATTAAATGACTACCTAAATACAACAGATTCAGTATCCATCATAAATACAAGGGAAAACATTTGTACTGAAACATCTATTGTATACTTATCACACCAATGTAATTATTAGCCATTGGTCAGTAATACTGAGAAATTGGAAGGACAATGTCACATTTAGAATCACACACAATGATGCATATCACAGAACAACAAAGACGATAAATGAATATAGTTTGTACACATCTGAATTTGACACCCAAATGAGATTTACTAATCATCGCTACATACCCCATAAAAACTTCAGGCAAACACCTGTAATCTATGCTGTAGTGCATTAAGTGTAGCTGGTAATGTTGATGCAAATGTTGAAGCATGTAGACAGAGAATGTATGAAGGATTGGGCTACATGGACATATTGTGTTGTAATATTATTATCCATACCCATTAATACTCATACACATTATTACCCACACCCATAATTAATTACCCATACCCATTATTACTCATACTCATAATTACCCATACCCATAATTACCCACACCCATAATTAATTACCCATACCCATTATTACTCATACTCATAATTACCCACACCCATAATTAATTACCCATACCCATTATTACTCATACTCATAATTACCCATACCCATTACTATCCACAACCATAATAAATTACCCATACCCATTATTACTCATACTCATAATTACCCACACCCATTAATTAATTACCCATACCCATTATTACTCATACTCATAATTACCCACACCCATTACAACCCACAACCATAATTACCCACACCCATTATTACCCACACCCATAATTACCCATACCCATAATTACTCATAATTACCCACACCCATTATTACCCATACCCATTACTACCCACACCCATTATTACCCATACCCATTACTACCCACACCCATTATTGCCCACACCCATAATTACCCATACTCATAATTACCCATATGAATAAGTCCTCAAGACATTGGATCAAAACAGAACGCAGATCCCAAAAAAACATCTAGTGAAGTGCAGGTGCTATCATTCAAGAACTCTTGATCTATGGTTGAACGCTTCACTACAGCACCTAGCCCCGGCTATATGGATTGGATCTGCGGACCTTTTCAGAGGCTAGGTGGTCCAAGATTCTCTGACGTGTTACGACCACCAGCACAAAGGCAACCATCAGGCCCATCATGACCCATTCAAACCTCCAGAAGAGGCTCTCCTCCATCCAAAAGGAATGGCAGCTGAGAAAAGACAATGACACAAAAATGGTCAGTCTTTAACTGCTAAAAGCAATGTCCATTTTGGAACTATTCAAATAACACAACAATAAGAGAGCAGGTCACTTCTTGTATTCAACTGTGTTGGACTTTGCACAGTTGATCTTTTCTATGAATCCAGTTTGATCGCATGGTGTCCACAGTTTCTAAAAGTAGACAATGGCACATGAAAGTTAATAGCTTTCTTTTACTGACCAGGATAATGGTGCTTGTGAAAACAGGAATCTTTGCCCTCACCATCTGAAATGGGTTGCACTGAGCATATTCTGACAAAATCGAAAACCCCTCCTTTTTCCAGCAATAATGCGTTGTTGTGCTTATTTCTACAAACATGAAACAAGCACAAAAAGACAATAGTTAATACTACGTTTTTGGTGCAGCACAGCCTCACTACAGGGCAACTAGACCCATTCAGATAATAAAAGACTGTATTTAACCCTACCAATCCAAAGTTGGTGCGGGCGCAGCATTGGACTTTACCCCTAAAACTCATCAAATGGGCTGAAAAATCGAGATGTCAGGCCTAGTGACTTGAAAATGGAGGTCTTTCAATTCAGGCTGTACTACCTGATGTACTACCTACTGATGGTTTAGTGATAAATGAAAATCTATTGATTTACTGCTTGACAGACATACTTGTTGAACAATCTAGTTGAAAGAGGAGTTTGAGGCATATCACAATATGCTTAACCCAAACTGTGGATATTGTTTGTAATGGATATTATAAGAACAGCAGCCAACATTAAATGTTTCTAAAATGTTGACCTGACTGAGGCGGATTGCTGGCAGCAGCCATTAGGGTTAGCTAGCAGCAGCCATTAGGGTTAGCTGGCAGCAGCCATTAGGGTTAGCTGGCAGCAGCCATTAGGGTTAGCTAGCAGCAGCCATTTTTAGGATTGTTTGTGATTTGGTCTTAGTGACTTATGAGGCCTCTTGACCACCCCTAACCTTTCACAGATTTAGGAGCTAGATTTAGCACTAAAACACTTTGTGAAATACTCTTAGACCAACGATTTAGGGGTCCTAAAATTAGCAACTTTTAGCCTTAAGATGTATTTTGAATACACCCCCTGAATACTGTCACTCACATACTGTATTTTCTGGGTTAGAATCAAAAATGTTACACAGTTGTCAAAGACTACTTCAATTTGTTAAGTATGTTAAAATATACATGTATTAAATGTTTTTTGTAGAACAAAATAGCTGTTTTGTCAGGTGACATGTTTAATTAACGTTGTAGTCTGATATTTAGACAACAGGGCAACTGTTTTAGCTATGTGCATTAAGGTGTAATACATCTATAGGTTTACCTTTGGAATACTCCCTTTCTGAAATACCAGCAACATGGAAACTGGAGAAAAATTTGAGATTGGATTGGTAAGCACTTTCCTCCTCAAGTGTCAACATATTGATGACAGTTCAGCTGAACATTGCTTGTTCTTGTTTTCATTCTAGGGATCTGGCCTTGAGGTGCAAGTCAGTGAACTTTGCAACAACAATGAGTCACCAAAAAAAAAATTTACTTGTATTTCTTTGTCCTGTACAACACATATCCTACAAATCATTTTATACACAAACAGAGACCTTTTGCTCAATATTCAGTTTACAGAGTAAGTGAAGGTGCTCAACTCTATGAATTAGTCTTAAAGTAATGATGGACAGACATTTCTCTTTGCTTATTTGTGCAATTATTGCCTGAAAATGGAGTACTACAGTGTAGACATAATGATGTTAATGTTAATTAATATATGTCTTCTGTAGGCTACACCAACTATATCTTGTCACAGTAGCCCTAACACATTAAGAAAAAAAGAAAAGAAAATCTGCAAATTAACTTTAAACAAGGAACACCTGTTTTAAATATATATATATAACATATCATTGCTTGAACGAGAATGAGTTGAGTATGTTATCAGCCAATGGCTGAACAGCTTTCAAGTGGCATTTCTGGTTCAGGCTGGTTGCCGTTTACACTCACCTGTGTGACGCGGGTAGTAACAGGAGATATGTGAAGATTGAAAATGTTTTTGAATCACTCATTTTGCTGGTAAGATGGACAGATTGTCTAGACAGTCTGTAAATACATTCCCAAAAACGTAAGTTTACTAACTTGCTGTTGCTAGGCAAAATTCATAAATTAATAATACATTTACTGCAAAAGAGCATATAACTCTATAAAGTTCGTTTTTATTATCATGGCACACTTCAACCTATACCATTAATGTGTAATTTCTGCAGACGTTTTGCCATCTTGAATCCTGGAAGTTTCTTCGGGGGAGAGGGTTTATCTTCACCATATACTGTCGCCATCAACTGGGACGGGATGAAATTTGGACCAAAGAAACGTTATTCCATTGCGGGGAATGGAGAAACAACACGAACAAACACAAACAACAATAAAGGAATTTTTAAAAATGTGTAATATTTAGTCTATCCATCAGTCCATCCGACCAGAATAGAGTTTGAGAGTGCAGCGTACGTGGGACCGCACGAGACAGAGCCTGCTATTCTAATATTATTGAGGCTAGATTACACTGGTGTTATGAAGTAGAGTGTAATTTCGGTCTTCACATTCCCCCATTGTGTATGATGCTAAAGCATGCAAACAGTGATTGTGGTTGGTTATGGATGGTAGGTCAAATCCATAGTTTATTAACATGCCTTTGTTGACTGAAAACGTGTTGAGATTTATTCAATTCTGTATGTCTTCTTTACGTCCCACAACTAAAAAGCTAATATCTAGCTTTACTTACGGTAAAATCTAGGTAAACTCATATTTTGCAATACGAGTGTTCGATTAATGGACGAAACTGCAATTAGAATGACAATGGTATTATTGAATCACTCAGTAAGAGACATTTCGCTCTTAGCCGGCTCTTAGTCCGGCAAAAACGTCTTAATTGTTATCTGTGGGTGTTACAGTAGGCTGATAATTCATTTCATTCAGTGAAAAAGCAGATATCCCATTTCATAGACACAACAAGTAAAGCTGTACATTACAACCATGTCTCCAATATAATTCTGCAGTCTTAACATCCACAGTATAATTTCAACATATACAGGTGGTGGTCATAAAATTAGAATATCAAAAAGTTTATTTATTTCAGTAATTCCATTCAAAAAGTGAAACTTGTATAATTTATACATTCATTCCACACAGACTGATATATTTCAAGTGTTTATTTCTTTTAATTTTGATGATTATAACTGACAACTAACGAAAACCCCAAATTCAGTATCTCAGAAAATTTGAATATTGTGAAAAGGTTCAAAATTGAAGACACCTGGTACCACACTCTAATCAGCTAATTAACCCAAAACACCTGCAAAGGCCTTTAAATGGTCTCTCAGTCTAGGTCTGTAGGCAACACAATCATGGGGAAGACTGCTGACTTGACAGCTGTCCGAAAGACGACCATTGATACCTTGCACAAGGAGGTCAAGACACAAAAGGTCATAGCTAAAGAGGCTGGCTGTTCACAGAGCTGTGTCCAAGCACATTAATAGAGAGGCGAAGGGAAGGAAAAGATGTGGTAGAAAAAAGTGTACAAGCAATAGGAATAACCGCACCCTGGAGAGGATTGTGAAACAAAACCCATTCAAAAATGTGGGGGAGATTCACAAAGAGTGGACTGCAGCTGGAGTCAGTGCTTCAAGAACCACCACGCACAGACGTATGCAAGACACGGGTTTCAGCTGTCGCATTCTTTGTGTCAAGCCACTCTTGAACAAGACACAGCATCAGAAGCGTCTCGCCTGGGCTAAAGACAAAAAGGACTGGACTGCTGCTGAGTTATGTTCTCTGATGAAAGTACATTTTGCATTTCTTTTGAAAATCAAGGTGACAGAGTCTGGAAGAGGAGAGGCACATAATCCACGTTGCTTGAAGTCCAGTGTAAAGTTTCCACAGTCAGTGATGGTTTGGGGTGCCATGTCATCTGCTGGTGTTGGTCCACTGTGTTTTCTGAGGTCCAAGGTCAACGCAGCCGTCTACCAGGAAGTTTTAGAGCACTTCATGCTTCCTGCTGCTGACCAACTTTATGGAGATGCAGATTTCATTTTCCAACAGGACTTGGCACCTGCACACAGTGCCAAAGCTACCCGTACCTGGTTTAAGAACCATGGTATCCCTGTTCTTAATTGGCCAGCAAACTCGCCTGACCTTAACCCTATAGAAAATCTATGGGGTATTGCGAAGAGGAAGATGCGATACGCCAGACCAAACAATGCAGAAGAGCTGAAGGCCACTATCAGAGCAATCTGGGCTCTCATAACACCTGAGCAGTGCCACAGACTGAATGACTCCATGCCACGCCGCATTGCTGCAGTAATTCAGGCAAAAGGAGCCCCAACTAAGTATTGAGTGCTGTACATGCTCATACTTTTCATGTTCATACTTTTCAATTGGCCAACATTTCTAAAAATCCTTTTTAAGTATAGGTCTTAAGTAATATTCTAATTTTCAGAGATACTGAATTTGGGATTTTCATTAGTTGTCAGTAATAATCATCAAAATTAAAAGAAATAAACACTTGAAATATATCAGTCTGTGTGTAATGAATGAATATAATATACAAGTTTCACTTTTTGAATGGAATTACTGAAATCAACTTTTTGATGATATTCTAATTTTATGACCAGCATCTGTATTATCAAGTCCGAATACATCATGGTAACGTTTCACATTAAAAAAGAAAATGTGCCACTGTTTATAGGTGAAACTCAAATTTCACTATTGTGGTAAATCTGTATTACATAGTTCTTAGCTCCTCAGATTATAGATATTTTCAATAGTTTGACTTGTGATTTAACTTCTCATAAAAAGTGACTTTTCATGTTAGATATGAGAATGTAATTCGTACACGCACCCCCCCCCCCCCCCCCCCCCCCTTGTATTCCTTGACATGATAGACGCAGTGGTTCTCAACCTTTTAGAGCCAGTGCCTCCTATCCATTATCCAGGTCCTTACTGCGCCCCATCAAATAAGATGTAGGCTAATTGTCCTGAATATTAATAATAATTATGATTGTTATTACTATTGTTGTTACTATTATCATACAAATATCAAAAAAGTGCATCAGAATGATAAACGATGTATTCGTTTCCCAGGAAACAAACCGCAGCCAATCAAAAACAGGTAGCAATTTAACATTCAAATCTGAATTAAACACCAGCCAATAAGAAATGGCAAACTAATTCTTGTGAATTGTTCCGACGAAAACAAGCAGGCACTTACCAACGGGTTACAGCAGGATTCATTTTCAAAGGAAATAAGTAAAAAACCTCTCTGTGAGAGCCCTTCGCTTGGTTGTATTGCAGTCATGTCAACAAAGCAACTTGTTTTGAATAGCGTATTAATGTGTCTGGATGCTGGACGCTCAGTCGCTTTCAGGGGAGGTTCGAATCCGGAATATCCCCCTAAATGTGTAACCACTGCGATAGCAAGGCGTTCACGGTGTATCCCTGAGACAAAATAACCTTTAAGAGAAATACATTATTTCACAGGTAATACCAAGAAAGAGAGCGTCCATTTTCCAGAGTATACACAGTAAACGCCTTGTGGGAGAAATGTTATAGATGATGCTCTGACGTCCCGTTCCCGTGAAGGCATCACAGAGCTGCGCCACCAGAAGCCCTGGGGGGCGCAGTGCCCCCGTTGAGAAACAGCATGATAGAGGAACATTTACGTTTTGGTAGTAACACCTTTAAAACATTTAATTTTTTAAAAGAATCTCGAACATATGAAAATCTTTAACAAAAGGTTTATATCATCAGAGATATTTCTTAAATGTTTTACAAACCTGGTTAGCTTAAGATACGCTTTTCACAAATAAAAGATGGCAACCACCAACTAACTTTTAGAGCAACATAACATTGTTACAAACGACATAAAACCATGTGTTTTGTAAAAAAAATAAAATAAATACAATCTCTCATGAAAAACAAAATATATACATAACAAAAATATATTTTTTGGGGGGTATAACACCCACAATATAGCGAAGTGATGAACATTAATTTGCTTGCTTTGGATTTTACTGAACAAGTAATTACTCCTATGCAAACACCAGCAGACCCTTGCTCTTCTCAGGTTTTAGACCTTGCTTATCAGCAATGAGCTCGTGGATTAATAAAAATGAAGGGAATTTTTTTTTTTACAAAACCACTCAAGTGTGTGTGTGTGTAACAGAGTGGTAGTTCTACTGATGAATCAGTGCATTAGAGAACGCCTCCTCCCCGGTCCTCCTCCGGGTTCTACTCAATGTAGTCAGAGCCTGCCATGGCCATGTAGGAGTCCAGATCAGCATCTAGGCGGGCCTTGCTCATGGACATGTAGTCGTCCAGCTGGTGGTCGAGCTCCTCTTTGGATGGGATTTTCTCAGGTCTGCCCATTCCTTGGCCCCGAAACCATCCCCGGCCCCTCTGGCTGAGATGCTCTCCTCTGCCTGAGTGGGTAAGACAAAACAGGAACAGAGAGGTCAAAATGGAAGAGAGGTCAGGTGTGTATGCACGGTTGAAGGAGCGTAAGAGTTCTTTCACCTCTTCCTCTCAGTCTACACTTAGAGCCACGGCTCACCAGGGCTCCAGAACGGTTTAGCTGGCTACCTTGCATGCCTTGAAGAAACTTCAGCTTGGTCTGTTTTACACCTGAAGCAGGAAGCATGTTAAAATAAGTGTAAAAAAAACATTTATAATTTTATTTAGGCAATACGGCCTGAGGGGCAGTGGAACAGCGCCTTTGGAAAGTATTCAGACCACTTTTTGGTTATTTACATCGAATCAATTATATATTAATTTACAAACAATACCCCATAATGAAAAATTAAAACACTTTAGAAATGTGTGCCAACATATTGAAAATTGAAAACTGAAATCTCACATGTGCAGAATTAATCAGAAGTGCCTTTGGCAGGGATCACAGCTCCCAAGTATTTTTGGGTAAGCCTCTAGCAGCTTTGAGCAGTGTCTTGCATTCTTCCATGCAGATCATCTCAAGTTCTGTCAGATTGGATGCAGAATGTCAGTGAACAGCGATCTTCAGGTTTCCCCTTAGATGTTCAATAGGTCCAGGCTTTGGCTGGGCTTCTCAAGGACATTCACAGACTGATGAGCAGTACCTTGTTTTTACCACATGTAGTCCTTGGCATTCAGGCCTAATAGTTTGATTTTATTAGACAAAAATCTCATTTTTCCTCATGCTCTCAATATTCCTTCTGATGGCATGTCATATTTACTCAGGAGTGGGTTAAATCTAGGTCAGATGGATGGAGTGCTTCAGAGATGGTTGTCCTTCTGGCAGATCCTCCTATCTTTCCAGAGAAACTCTTGATCTGTGCTACAGGCCAGCTTTAGGAAGTCTTGGTTGTTCCAAACATCTCCCACTTTTTTTCCTTTTTTTAAACCTTCCCCAGATCTATACCTCAACACAATTCTTGGAGATCTAGAGATGTCCTTGTACTTCATGGCTTGGTTTATAACCTGACTTGCACTGTGAAGTGTGTGACCTTATATAGACAGTTGTGTCTTTGTAAAACATAACACAATTCTGTTAGGTGATAGGGTCTCAGTCCAGATTAGAGAGAAAGGCCAGTGTCTGTTCCATACCACATTATTTACAGCCCGGGGTGCCATGTATTTGTTGGAAACCTGTCTTCACTCCGAAGTGGTCGAACCAAAGTACAAGTAGGAAATGTCTTATAATCACCTCCTGGTGTTGTGTGCCTTCATATTTCTCTTTCAGCTGCTGAAAGGAAAGATCCCAAAAAATAAAGCCTACGGTGGGACTTAAGACAAAGTCATCAGTAACCGGTCTGACAGTGGTAAAGTAGTTTTTCCATTGCCGCTTTGTCTGTCTAAGCCAGTTTTTATAATAGGGAAGATGCATGAAACTACTAAGAGTGTATAGAGAATGCACAGAACATGATTCACACAGGCAGAGAAGCTTATGGATCGTTAGCAAGAGAGAAAGTACATTAAGGTTGGAGAAAAGCCTGGTCCCAGTCATCAAAATATTAAGTGCAACCTAGTGCACCCACCTCTGAAGAAGCCCCGTTGGACGTTTCCTAGCGCCCCGAATCCTCCTCTGTTCATCCTTCGCACTCCCCATACAGCAAACCCCCGGCTTCTAGTGACCCCCCGTATCAGGCTTCCCATGGGCCGACCCAGCCTGTCCAGGACGTCACCCTTCCCCTGATGCAGCTGCAGGCTCTGTGGGACATCAAAACAGAGTTGAAGAGTGAATTCTACCCCCCGAGACAGCTCTCTTTCTGTTAGGATGAAGTTTCAAAGCGCAACGCAGGAATTATCTGAAAGTCTTAAGCAGGGTGGACGAAACAACCACAGGTTTTAATTAGCCAATTTCTCGGTTTATCACCATCTACTGTAACAAAACCCCACTGGATTTCAAACGAGTCCGAGCATGATAAATGATTAAGGCCCATGTTTACACTTAAAATAGGGTCAGACATGTATTGAGTTGACATTCGTATTGACAACACCAACCTGGGAGCAGTTAGGGTTTACTGCACCTTCAGGGAAAAATAGCATATTCTTTACATTCAGCTTGGAGATTCAATCTATTAACCTTTGGGTGACTGGTCAGATTTTCAAACCGCTAGGCCACCCGCCACTCCATTGTATAGCTGTAGCAGACGCTCTACCGCCTCTGTTGTAACCCAAGCCTCTTTCAAATCCCTTTTGCAGTGTTACCAGGCTCTATTGGCCTTATTTAAACGGTTACTGTCAAACTGAACGCAGGTCCCTCACCTTGAGCTGCAGGGCAGCCCGCACAGAGGCCCTGTTCTCCATCTGCCGGGCCAGTCTTCTGTTCGCAACACTGCTTGCTTCCTGCTGTAAGTTGACTTGCACATCCACTGGCTCCTGCTGCTTATTCTTCAAAATGGTTGTAAAGCTTGAAGAAGCAGGAGTTAAGAGATAAAATTTGGATAAAGGTGTAAAACCCATTCCAAGAAAAGGGGGGCGGCAAGGGTCTTTATAGTCACTCCTCCCTTGATCGCTTTTCAACAGATATTTTCAACTAAATTTTCTCCCCTCACAGTTTTCCAATTTGCAATTCTTATTGTTTTCTTCAAGTACATTTCACCAAGACACTCATATTTACCACACTGCTTGCTCGACCAGGGACAGTTTTAAAGGTAGACGTACGTGTTCCCTGGCCAAGAACCACAATTGAGCATTGCAGGCACCTGACCTACCAGGCGTTGCTAGGACACGACATTCCAGTGTCCATCCCGTCCTTACATTTGGCTACAATAACAGTTGTACTGAGAGACAGCAACTTAGACCAGTGGTTCCCAACACCGGTCCTCAATAGTTCCCCACAGCACACATTTTGTTTGTTGCCCTGGACAAGTGCATTCCAGTTCAACTCAATGAGAGGCAGATAATTAGTTGAACAGTTGAATCAGCTGTGCTTGGCTGAGGCTACAATGAAAATGCGTACTGTTGAGGGACCGGAGATGGGAACCAATGACAGACCACTGTGCCACTCTGGGCTGCCACCCTTGTTAACTGATGATTTAGGATTCAGTGACTTTAGAAACTCCCCTAACCTGGTTGTCTGAAGTCTGAAATAAAAAATAAATCCAGGAGACACCCCTTAATTTGACATCCCTGGAGAAGGGTGTCAAAGGATTGGTGAGAAGGTGAAGGAACATACCAGTTGGCATCCCAGTCAGTAACTTGGTGGGGCAATGTAACTGGGTACAGATATGAAATTGTTCTTACCCAGCTACTAACAGTGTGCAAGGATATGGCCTCAAGTCATAAAATATTCTGTAGCTAGTGGCATAGAAAGCAGATACATTTAGGCTTGGAAAAGGCCTTAGGATAATGAATTTAATTAAAAAAAGAGAGACTCAAAACAGAGTTGGGATCAATTCAATCTACATTTCAGTCAAATCAGGAAGTACAGAAAATATCGATATTTTTCCATGCTTTCTGATGTGGAACAACTGTGATTTCAAGTTTGGTTCACCTTTTCACTTGTAATCTAACTCAAGAGTAAAGCCACTAATTAGACGAACTGTAACCAGCAAGAGATTGTGTCGGAGGCCTCTCTTCAAACATCAGCACTGGTTTATGTGACTGTAGTCTCTTACCGTTCGTTGAGGGACGCCGTTGAGGTGCCTATCAGCACAATTTTCACTGATGTTGGGGAAGTCATTGCGTCAGTTTGCCGATACATTCCTGTAATAAAAAATAATCTATTTGTTGTTTGTCTACAGTACTGTGACAATTTGAAAACTATCAAATATAACACTTGTAAATTATTGTGACCTATGTACACGTGCTAATTAGCAAACCCTAGTTGTATTAACGACTTGTATGAAGTCGTTTGTTCGTTGACATAATTATTGCGGAGTTGTACTGTAACTCTTTTAATATGGCTGCAATTACATCTAACTAAACTAGCAAACTAATCTACTAACTAGGCCATTACTTATATTTGAGTACGCCGCAATACTCACCTCTAGAAACAAACACAGATTGGGGTGATGCTAGCTAAACGTCGATTACTCATATGCCTGCTTTCTGTGGAATGTAGTGATGGGTTGTTCGCGAATGAACGCCTGAATGGCTTTTTGTCGAACTTTAGGGACCGAATCTCAGTTGTGAAATAGATGTTATATTTAAATATTTATGGTGTATCCAAACAGCAATTGTGTCATTCTGATCGACGTAGATTATTTTTTTTCAGTGACAAAAGATAAAATACATACAAAATTATCATAATTAGGTCAGGTCAAAATATGTAATACTTTGAAAATGCATTTCACTATATAAAATAACGTTAGCCCACGTTTAGTAACATTTGAGATGTATAAATGCGTTCATGCTTCCTTTTCACTTAAGCATTTTAATCAAAGCTGATCTAAATACAGCTTGTGTGAACAGAGTCAAATTAGGCAGTTAATGCTAAGTGGCTGAAGAAAATAAGATTTTTAAATACTCAAACATGTCTTGGGCTGGAGTCCAGTTCCACTCTGTCATAACTCTAATCGGGGACTGATCTAGACCTGTGACACCAGGTGGGTGCAATTGATGATTAGGAAGAACAGAAAACCAGCTGTCTCCGTGTACTGTAACCCTTGAACTGCCTAGACAATTCTAACAAGACATTTCAAGGAGAAAAACAATGACAGCCACAAGAGGGCAGCACAATGTAATTTTTAACAGAGACTCCTCAAAATATATTTTCTGTTTTGTTCACAGAAATGTCACAGAAACGTCCTTTCTACCAATTAATGTAATGAGTAGTTTACATAGTAAGGGGGAAACTCATCTCATCAATACCCAAGGTGGAGCCCCCACAAGGTTGATGCTCAAAACCAATTTGTGCAAAAAAGCTCACCAGGTGGAGTTGTGAGGGTCTATACATGCCAAATAAGAATGAGTGGAGGATTAAGATGGTCATGAAGGGAATGGGGCTAACCAGGGAATTTAGACAGTAGGGTAAAACCCTGATGTGCCATTAGATTTTTGTGAATACAGAGAGTCTGGACACCTGTTTAACTTCATATCAAAAAGACAGCACCCTACCCAGGTTCATGTACCTTCCAGCTCTGGTGAATGGAAATTTAATCTTTTGACTTGAAGGAAGACTGTCCTCCAATTGCTGGCTCTTCAACACCACATCCAGCAGCATTTGTTCTCCTATTCGATGATCAACCAGGATCAATCCTGCCTAGTTTCAGTGGGACACAGGGTGCTACATACTACACAAGACAATGGTCATACCCAATGCATTCAATTGGATGCCCATTATTATTGTACAGTGTGCTCTACTACAAATCTGTTCTATCATGCATAGCTTGGAATCCCACTTGATGGGAAATGTTACCCTGAAACTATATTTTAGTATGTGGTCCATTAGGCTTTTAATAACATAATCCAAAAAAGAGTTGCATACCAGCACTTAAGGTTTTCAATATGTTAGTGCACTGTAAACATTTCGGGGGAAAAAGTCACATGTTGATGTTCTACGTTGTGCAACCATAATACTAAATGCATAAACATGTGACATTTTTCGTTGTGTTCAAAATAAAATTAAAAAAATGATATGGGGTATCCCTATAATACTGCAGTGATGGGTTTAACTGTGTGTTTTACTCAACTGCCCTCATAATTACACGTATTTGTCAGGTGAAATAATATTCACTCCACGAAACAAACAGTTGCAAACACGTTAAGACAAAAACGCTACCAAATAGGAAAGGAGTGGTTGAACACCTGAAAACTGACCAATAGAAAATATTTTTTGATAAAACAGTCCTTCCCAGGCAACCAACATTTTGTTTGGTGTAATGAATACATCCCAGCTACGTTTCTTAGACGTCAGAAATGAATGCGGCTGATGATGTGACCAACACTCTCACCCGGACCACGCCGCCGCAACTGTTTCTGGGAGGAGAAGAACGATTCGGACTGCAATGCAATCCCAGGAACGTTGCAATGCCTTGTTCCACTTATGAGGTTGGGGTAAAGGCAATGTTTGAGTGCCGTTGGTAATCACAACGGGGTAGGATAGGAATTAGGATTCTTCTACAACGCTAAGAAACTTTATCCAATGCAACGTTAGAAAAAATGACATTATTGATCACCCAGTCCAGCTAGTTACTACTAACTACAGATTTCGTCTTGATGTTTACTGGAGAGAGAGTGGTAAGTCCCGACCATCCTTCGTTGACTTGATAGTTTGTAATGCGTTAACTAGCTACAGTACACTACACATAGCTAGCTAGCTAGTTAGGCTAACTCAGCCCACGTTAACTAAGGACGGTCGTTCATAAAATTATTTGAGTAAATTGCTAATAAATCTGCTCCACAAGTTGAGGTTATATTGCGTAAAACATCATATGTCCAAGTAATTACTAGTTAATTAACGCTTAACTAGCGCGATACAATGCTGTAGTCGGTGAACGAACGGGACACCAGGCACTAGCGACCGTAGTAGACGCTGCTAGATAGTACAGGCCTATAGGCTATAAGCGGCTTCTTTTCTCATGATGGGTTCTCTACCGCTAGCTAGCGAACTATCATTATTTAGCTAACTGCTGTAGTTTGTCTACTAAATTCAACGGTATTTAGGTAAATATATTGGACATCACTGTTTCTGACTAATGGTTAACTAGCATTTTTTTTATCCACTGTAAGTTAGTTAGCTAACGTTTACTATCGTTTTCTACGTTTGGTACTGTAGCTTCCACAGCTAGCTAGCTTGTCATGACAACCAAAACACCTGACTTGGTCGCTTTTAGCATTTCTGTGTTAGTTCAAAAAACAACTACCCTACTATTTAGATACTTTCTTCTTGTGTTGCCCAATATGCTTGTATAAGCACCAGTACAAAATTAGCTAGCTTAAATGTATACAGATAACATCTAGTTATTTAGCTGTCGTTAGCTGCCTAAATAGTATGAATGGTGTGGCTGAGGGGAAGAGTCGTTTCCATTATATTAAAGCACCGTCCAGGGGTGTGTATGTAGGTTATTCGAAACAACCAATGTGGTGTTAAACGCTTATACTATAGGCAGTTGGTAGAATGTGCGAAAGGGCTACACATTTATGGGTCCTCTGGAATTCAGTGAGTTACCTTATAGCTACGGGTGAGTACTTAGATGAGATTGAATCGACCCTGTCTTAAATACCAGCTTTTGTACTAGACCAGTGGCTTTGTTGTTGGACAACAGGGAAGTAGTACACAATGTAAAAAAAATGCTCCAAGCTGAAGTTTTGAGATGGGCCTTATGCAGTTGTGTTCTATTGCTGTTGACTTTTGAATTTTCTCTCATGACTATTAGGAAGCTGGCACCATGGGCACAACATTAACATCCACCGTGTTGAAATAATCTGGACCCACAATACTGCGCTGACCCCGCCATGGCAGGCTTCAAGCGAGGGTATGATGGCAAGATCGCCGGGCTCTATGACCTGGACAAGACGCTGGGCCGGGGCCACTTCGCTGTGGTCAAATTGGCTCGCCACGTCTTTACCGGGGAGAAGGTGGCAGTCAAGGTCATTGATAAGACCAAGCTGGACACGGTTGCCACGGGTCACTTGTTCCAGGAGGTGCGCTGTATGAAGCTGGTGCAGCACCCCAACATTGTCCGGCTTTATGAGGTGATCGACACGCAGACCAAGCTCTACCTGATTCTGGAGCTGGGGGATGGAGGGGACATGTTTGATTACATCATGAAGCATGAGGAGGGCCTCAGCGAGGAGCTGGCCAAGAAGTATTTTGCTCAGATCGTCCATGCAATCTCCTACTGCCACCGACTGCATGTAGTACATCGCGACCTCAAGCCGGAGAATGTGGTGTTCTTTGAGAAGCAGGGCGTGGTGAAGCTCACTGACTTTGGCTTTAGCAACAAGTTCCAGCCAGGGAAAAAACTCACCACCAGCTGTGGGTCGCTGGCTTACTCTGCCCCAGAGATTCTGTTGGGAGATGAGTATGACGCTCCTGCAGTAGGTAAGCAAGTTTGTAAGCCTGGTAATATTAGATGGATGCCGTTTGATGTTGTCTGCCATGTATTGCCTACTCGAGTCACAGGATTTGTGTACTAGAATATATTTCCTGAAATGTATCAAAGAATACTCAAGGAAATGTCATTTTTTTGGTTATATACAGGGGGTTATAGAAAGTCACCACCCCCTTTCAAAATGTTCACCTTTTGTTGCCTTACAGTATGAAATGAAAACTCATAAAATCTGACTTTCTGGCTTTAATTTCACACAGTAACACACGATATCCAAGTGATTATTTTTTTTCTAAAATTTGTTAAAACCAAATTAGTAAAATACCCTATTCGGATAAGTGAACACCTGGATTTACTACTTGTAATTTAACTCATAGTGGTAATTTTGGACTAACTTTGGACACCTAGACTGTGCAATATTCCTTGCAGAATTGTTCAGGCTCAGTCATATTGCATGGGGACCGCTTATGGACTGCATTCTTCAAGTCATTCCACAGATTCTTGATTGGATTTTACGTTATATTATGTTTATAATATTCAATTCTTCTACCCATTTTGTTCCCATTCCACCCTCTTTAAAATTGCTGCTAGTTTACATTATGTATATTTTTGATTTATATACAGTATTCCTTAATTCTTCCTGCGTAGTGCCATGTCACGAGAATTTCATAGTTCAGAATGAAACTGTTATTCGGTGCGTTTGATAAATAAAATTACTTCGACTAGGCCACTCAAGGACATTTACCTTCTTGTCCTTCAGCCACTGTAAGGTTGCTTTGGCGGTGTGCTTTGGGTCATTGTCATGTTGAAACATGAACCATTTTCAATTTCCTGGCTGGGGGCTGCAGGTTCTCTTCAAGAATCTGTCGGTATTTTACGGTGTCCGTTTTCCCTTCTATCCTGACAAACGTCCGCTTTATGTTATGTACTTTATGTTAGGCATGGTGTTCTTAGGGTGGAAAGATGTTGGGTTTTCAACCTATCATTTTGTGTTTAGGCCAAAAAGTTCTGTTTTGGTCTCATCGGACCACATCACAATCTGCCACGTGGCCTCAGAATCTACAATGAACTTTTTGTCAAAACTCAACCAAGACTTGATATTGAGTTTTTTGTTTCTTGCCACCTTACCTTGGAGGCCAGATTTGTGGAGCGCTTGGGGTATTGTGGTCAAATGCACACATTGACCAGTCTTGGCCATGAAGGGCTGAAGCTCCTTTCAGGAGACAATTTGACATCCCTGGAGAAGGGTGTCAAAGGATTGGTGAGAAGGTGAAGGAACATACCAGTTGGCATGCCAGTCAGTAGCTTGGTGGGGCAATGTAACTGGGTATTGACATGAAATGGTCCCTACCCAGCTCCTTGCCATTGGCTTCTTGATAGCCTCTCTGAACAGGCTCTTCCTTGCCCGGTCGTCCAGTTTGGAGGGACGGCCTGATCTATGCAAGATCTGGGTTGTGACATATGCCATATTTCTTAATCATGGTCATAACTGTGCTCCAAGGGATGGATAAAGTTTTTGAAATCTTTCTATATCCGTCCCCTGTATGTGACCTATCCACAACTGTATCTCACAGTACCTTTCCGCCCATTATGGTTTCTTTCCCTTGATTTGCGCTACTTAGCAGTACTCTATGCCCAACTGCCCAACTAATCAAAGTCACTACAATTGATCACAGATGGAAGCCTATTAGCTTGATTTGGAAGTTGTTTGATTATACTTCAGGGAGTTTGCACTTATCCTAATAGGATATTTTACTTTTTCAGTTGGAATTTCCAGAAGGTTTTTGGGGCTTTCTTTTCACTTGGATTTTGTGGGTTGCTGTGTGTAAATAAAGCTGGAAAAAGTCTAATTTTATGTGTTCAATTCAGGCTGTAAGGCAACAAATGTGAACTTTCTGAAAGAGTGGTGACTTTCTACACCCACTGGAAACATGCAAAATTGTCCCTCTGAGGTGGTGCATGCTACTTTGTCGTGGGAAGTTTCTGCACCGAGCATTGCACTGTGAAGAGCAATGTATTGCATAGCCTACTTACAACATTGATGAGAGCAAATTGCTACATTGTTAGGAATAGGGGCAGACCAACTGCTTCATAATTTCTTTTTCTTTTCATGCCATTTGTTTTATTTCACGGGAAAGATAGGAAGAAGGCATCCTAGAATAGCAATGGTCTGGATTCTAACCTCGTACACATTTTCTGGAGGCAGCGACCAAGACTGCTAGACGACACCAGGCCATGGTGAACAGCTTCAGTCTAATCATTTCAGATCTTCCCAAGTTTTGGTGCTGCTGATGTTGCTGTAACATTATGTAATGCAACACAAATGTGACAATGGACATGTTTTTTTTATATGCTGCTCCTAAAAAGTCCAGTGAGCTGATGAGGAATATACCATTTGTATTTTTTACATTAAACTCTTTGCCGATATATTTTCAGTAGTTTCTGCATTGTTGGTAAAAAAAAAAGATTGAGAAGACAGATCCAAAGACTGAGTAACGTGACTAAATAGTCAGTATGAAATCTGATGTTGTGATTGGAGCGATCCCAGGGCGTCAACTCATATGTCGCTGACCAATGATGACCAATCATGTTTCCTGTCTGAACTGGTTATACTAATTCATGGAAAGGGTAAAACGTTTGAGCTTTAATCATAAACGGTAATGCAAACCTAAAAATGATGTCAAACAACCTCCTGATGAAACGACTGAGAATTCCTAGAGCAATTTCAGATGCCAAAAATATTTTTAGGCTAAGCTGGCGTGCAGTCTTCCATGACACAACGAAATTGCAATTTCAAGACCAGCCTAGACTTGCATACGTACTGACTGTTCACAACAAGAGGTTGTGCTCTGCTGTAATACACAAGGTCAGTTCTACTGGTGTTGGTGTCCAGAGTGTTTTATGGGACCTAATTTACTGGCTCATTGATTTCCTATGTGAACTGACTTGACAGCACGTTACACAGTGACCGCACTGACTTGCTTGACAAGTCTGCCCTCTGACAAAACCAACCATTTACATATTAAATCATTTTTCACAGAGATATAATTTGACTCAGATGTTGCTATTCACAGCGTTTAAAAAAGAAGTCCTGTGCATGAGAATGGTTTCGATAATGTTTGGATCAGCTATATTGCTTCCCCTTTGATGGGTATGCATTAAAGACTTGTAGGGTGTAACTGCAACTTGAGGAAACTGTGGGTACTCTTTTTCTCTCTCTCACACACACCCACACACACACAGTTCTTTAATGTTGGTGCTTCTTTGTGAAGCATGACAGAGCATTATATAGTACTAGGTAGGTCTGCGGCTGGGTGTTTTTTGTTTGTAATAGTCTCTTGGTTCTGTGTCAGGAAGGTCCCCGGAGAGGAGAATAGGCTGGCTGTTGTTAATTGCGGCCCAGTTACAGTCGCCAGCTCTAGACAGAACAGTTAATCCATCCTTTGTTAACACTGCACTACTGCAGTGCTGAGGCCCTGATTAAACATTTCCCTATCGACATTGTAGGGTTGATTAAAATACATGGCTACATGATAGTCATTGAAAGGCCCTCGCGCACAATTCTACGTATTATATATATTTTTGGCTTAACCCTGCCAAATCAATATTCCATCCTGCAGCCTCTCAGTCCAGAGCTGTGTCTCTGGCTGCCTCGCTCCCTCTAATACATTAATCTGCCCTCAGTGAATGGCTACAGCAGCACTACAGGGCTGATTGACTGGTGGCATGGGATGAACCCTCCAGAGGGTAAGTAGGCGTGAGAATAGCTCACCTATGACCCGCCACGCTCCTCAACAGTCTCTTGACTTGGGTACAGTTAGGTGTTTCATGACTCACTTCTGAAAGCAATTATTCCAGTTATCGGTGATGGCACATCAGGAAGTCTTCTGCCGATTTAATACGGGTGTGGTTAGTTAAATATATAACCAAGCATAGTGAACCAACAACCCTCGTAATTCCACCCCCCTAACAGCCCTTTGTTGTTAGAATTATTTTAATGGAACCCAATACGTTTGAGCGCTCACTCACAAGACTGATTTTGAATGGGGCTAAACAGTTTATTTTTAATACAACTTAACGGGCTATTTATACACTGCTCAAAAAAATTAAGGGAACACAAAAATTCACACATCGGGTCTTGATGAACAAAATAAATTAACTATCAACATCTTATACTGTACATTTTATAATTAGTTGAACGAATTTATGTGACAATGGTCATTGGAAACCAAAATCACCAACCAATTGAGGGCTGGATTCAAACTCTCATTGAAATATGAAAGTCAAAAATTGAAATCATAGGCAGTTCCAACTTGAATTTTATCACAGCAACTCATAATGTGACTCAGTAGTATGTATGGCTCTCGTGTGACTGTATGCACTCTCGATAATGTCTGAGCATGCTCCTGATGAGATGGCAAATGGTGTCCTGTGGGATCTCCTTCCAGACCTGGATCAGGGCATCTGTGAGCTCCTGGACAGTCTGTGGTGCTACTTTGAGGCGTCGGATGCACCAATACACAACGTCCAAGAGGTTCTCAATTGGATTCAGGTCTGGGGAAGGTGAGGGCCAGTCAATGGCATCAGTGCCTTCGTCATCCAGAAACTGCCCACACACTCTGGCCACGAGGCCGGGCATTGTCCAGCACCAGGAGGAACCCAGGGCCCGCTGCACCAGTGTAAGGTCTGAGGAATTCATCCCAGTACCTAACAGCAGTCACGGTATCGACTCTTTCACATCTGTCACATGCTCAGTGTGAACCTGCTCTCATCTGTGAACAGGGGGTCAAATGGTGGACCTGCCAATTCTGGTGTTCTCTGGTGAATGCCAATCGAGCTGCATGGTGCTGGGCGCACAGGTCCCACCGGAGGACATTGGGCCCCCATGCCACCCTCAGACCCTAGAGACTGTTTCTGACAGTTTGGTCGGAAACTTGCACACCAGTAGCACGCTTGAGGTCATTTTGTAGGGTTCTGGCAGTGCTCCCTTTTACGGCTCAGTCCAGCTCTCCTCATGTCTCCTGGTATCTCCTCCATGCTCTTGAGACTGTTCAGGGAGACACCGCAAACCTTCGCGACGGCATGTATGGATGTGCCCTCCTATTGGAGCTGGTCAAGGACACTAGCAAAATGCAGGAGATGTTGATTCACAACATAACTGTCCAGTTATGCTACCTAACTGGACAGATTGATATCCCTGAAGTATAAATTACTTGGTGTTATACTGTCATGATTACGTGTTCCCTCAGTTTTTTTGGTCAGTGTAGTTGAGTTACACTACTTAGCTAAAATATCTTGTCTGTGAGTTTAGTTAGAACCAAATAGTTATGCATGCCTTGACTTCCTGACCTGAAAGCGCTTGTTTCATTTACCATGGTTTGGCCTGAACGTAGCTCTTGAAATTATTAGATTAAAATATCTGTACCAGAACAATAACAGGCTCCATGATTTCATTGATCCTTACTATGTCTAGGGATCTTCAAAAATAAGCAATGACGATGTTTTATATTATGGGGAATACTTTAGGATTGCCTGTGTGCACTGCCATCTGAAGTGATGGTGCAGAAATGCCATTCTTTCCATGCAGGTAGGCCTTTCTGCTTGTTATGCACTTTAGATAAGTGAAGAGTTATCCCTAGTTACTTATTAGTAGCTTATCCCATTTGGCAGAAAGAAATTGTAGGTCTGAGATGCGTATCTTGCATTATGGAAATTATTGCCTATTGTGGCCTGTGGTAGTGTTTTGACAGGCTGTGTATGAACAACAGCTGTGTTCCTCCAGTTCGGTTTAGTAGTGTATATAGGAAGCCCTGGAGCAGTTTAGGATGAGACAATAACTGATCTTCGGGAGTGTCAGGGATTTCTTATTGAGCCTATCTGTTACCACTACTACAAGCTCATACAACTGACCAGCCACTTCTCTATGAGCTCATAGCATGTCATTTTCAGTTCTGTACTGTAGGGATGCAACTAACAGCTTTCATCAAAGTTCATCTGTTGACTAATGCTTTGATTAATGAAGTATGAAAGATATGCATTCAAACATTACCCACCAAAAAAGGTTGCACAATGCTTTATTCCAAAGAGCTTGAAAGAGCGGTTATATTTATGGTTTTAAAATGTATCTATAACTCCACCCTTTGCTTAAACATTGTAAAACATCCCTGGGAATATTATTGCTGGCATCTTTAACTGAAGTACCATGACAACATTACTGTTAAAATAAATGGATTGACTGGGAATTTTAAGTTGCGAAGAAATTTGCGAACTCTGGCACTCAACGCATGATCCATCAGTGATGTCTCGTAGGGCTGCAAAATTTCTATAAAGCATAAAACATTGAATCAAAAAAGACAGTTTGACAGATATTGCAGTTATGATTTGTGATTTTCAAACAATAGAGGTCATAGCTCACGTAATGTGATATTACACTGGTTGAAACACAAGTTCAACGTAAGTGCTTTTGAAACAATTACCACTTACAGATTCAAAGGTGCTGCCTGTGTCAAAACGTGTATTAATTCAGGGCAGTGGCGTTTGCTGCATTTGCTATGTTTGTACCATTGCCATAGCTAGTTAGGGAACGTTTCTCAACCTTTGAGGGATATTTTCTCCCATATTAAGTGAGCAATCACCACTGCAACTCATCTGCCGGACTAGGTTGCAATGCTTGGGATGTTGCAAGAGTTGCCACGCGGTGTCAGGAACAGAAGTGGATCTACCCCTGAAGATGCTTATGTGTAGCTTTCAAATATATGGTTATGAGATTGCAATAATCACACTGACAGTACATTTAATGGAAAAGTAAATTGTACTGAGTTGCATTGTACACAAGTCTACTAGTGTAGCCAGAGTCTCTCGATCTCTCATAAGACTAACTACATGGTAATGAAATTGGTTGCCAACTATTTTTCATTATTGAGGTTATTGATTAGCTGCTGCAGCCCTACTGGACTGTGTTCTGTCTGTGTTTCCTATGGGGAAATGTGAAGCTGCTATTAGTGTAGTCTAATGTACATGAAATGCTATCTAAACATAATTTACTTCTATGTAAATAACCCATTACATGTTGGTGAAACGATTTTGTTTGCATGGTGGACCATACATACTCTCAGGTGTTATAAGCTATGGGTGGTACAGAATTCCAATCATAAAAATACACCAAAATTACTGAATACTTGGTTTACTTTCCAGGTATTTCTGGTATTGTCACCCCTCTGAGCCTGGGTCCTCTCTAGGTTTCTTCCTAAAATTCGACCTTCTTAGGGAGTTTTTCCTAGCCACTGAAATTCAACACTACTGTTGTTTGCTCCTTGGGGTTTAAGGCTGGGTGTCTCTGTAAAGCACTTTGTGACAACTGCTGTTGTAAAAAGGGCTTTATAAATAAATTTGATTGATTGATATTGTGGGATTTATAGTATATTACTTTCCATTGTTAGTTGTTTTTGATATAGACTAGAATTATATGATCAGGACTATCAGATAATATTCATCCTTTTAAAATTTGTCTTTTTCTCAAGGTTAAAAGCTTATTTCCATTTTTATTGCAACATTTGAATTACTGCAATGACGTTTATCCATCAAATGATTAATTTCATAAAAAATAAAAATCCATACACTTTAAGAAGAGGGTGGCAACTTCATCTGCATGTAATTATTTGGTTTGTGACACCAGTAAACTGTGCTAATGTTGGGACTTTAGCATACATTGGACTGCCTGGAGACCCTTTTTCCGCTACAGCCATCTCTGATTTGAACTTTGTGAATCTCTATAGGCCATGTTGAATTTCATTGTGACCTTGGCTTCCACTCTTCCGGTCGGTTCTGTCTTTCCTCTGAAATCCCGTAGTTAAGGTGGCAGCATCTCGGATTGCGTACTGATCCCTGCAGAGGTTATGCTTGGCACTGAGGTTGTGTAGCTATAGGGTCTCATGCTTTAACCAAGTTGATTCAGTCACCAACTTTCAAATTATATGCAACTGCTAATTTGCTATACCTCAATCTGCAGTTTCTGAACATGCATGTTCTGGATTCTTGGGCTGCTGAGGTGTTGGTCTCAGTAGAGAGGATTTTTTTGTTAGTTGATAGTTCATTTTGAAATTCATCTCAAACCCATCGCTCAGGGCACTAGGAGCTGTTTGGTGCGCCAGCAAAATGCTGTTGTCACAGTTACTCCCTTTGTCGGGAGGAGGTGTGAGTGAGGAGACTCACACGTAGCCACATGCTCCGTTACAAAACCAAATGGAGTTCTGACTTTGACAACAGCATAAGAATGATTCATTTTTCCAATTTGTCAGATTTGGAGAGAAATCTTTGATCCAGCAAAATGAGTATAGCCCAACCCTGTGTGTTGTGTATCCTCTTTGCTCTGACCTCATGGAGATACTGTGTGAAGTCCTGACTTATGTGAGTGTCTCAGGTTTAATGGTATTTGTCACCTCCTGAAACCTTGAAGGAAACCTTTCTCTCTGAGAGCCTGAGCAGCAACCACACTACTTTCAGTTGGGGGCGATGCCAAAATGGCAGGTTGTCTAGTGCGTGCACTCACTATGTGGTTATAAGGCATTCAACTGACTTCTAAAGCTTCTGTTGGTCATATTGAGCAATTCTAGACCTGCACCCATGACTCAGTAAGGTGTATGTACACACGTGAATTTGGTTTGTGTGCACACTTGCACGGTGGTTATGCCCTGATCAATAAGCCTGCTAGCAGAATTGGCAGAGAATTCTTAAATTAGTCAGTTGCTATTGAGAGTAGATGATGCCTTTGGCAGATGCTAATTGGGATAATAATCTTAATTAGCTGATCTATCTTTCTAATGGCAGATTGAAAGGAGTCTCTGACGCTGAAGTCATGATTCTGTTTTAGCTCCAGTGCTCATTTAAAGGGCCTGTAAACTTGACTGATTTCTCTGCCTCTTTAAACTGTTCAGCCTATGCTAAAAACACTTGATGTCGCACAAACAATTGCACATGGCACCTGTCAATCTTTTTTTGCCCCAGATGTTACCAACAGCAATGAATCCACATCCAAAATGGGGCACAATGTGATGTAGCTCTGATCTGGGGAAAAGGCTATTCAAAATTATACTGAACTAGCCTTTTAAGATCAGTACAAACTACTTACATGTACAATTTGGCTCTGACCAGTGGATCATTTTGTCAAGGTAGTTAGACAGAGATGCTGCAGCTAAAACAACTTGGGTCAATCTGGCTAATCCAATGGCTACCTGGTGGAAATCTGTCTGAAGGGGAATGGTTGCTGCACACCGGACTCTTGCCAAGGCTCTCTACAAATGTAATTAATTTCCGCCTGACAGGTTTTGATACCGCAAAGACATATAAAAAAATCCAGGATAATTCCCTGAAGTCCTTAGAGCTAACAGGCCCTCTAGGTTTTCCGATCACACAGAATGTTGAAGGGGGAAGGTTATATAAATATATAATGGTTATTAGTTTAAGAAGGAAATATGAATTTTAATGAGGGTGTATGTGTTTGTCGTTTATTTTCAGTATCAGATGGTGTGATTGTTCCCAGCTTCTCTCTCCCTCCAGCAGGCACCTCCACCCCTTCACTTGACAGCTCAGGTTCACATTGCCTGCCCTGCCTCAGTGACTGTGATACGTCTGCTATTAATACATTGTGGGAATATTTTGAAAAGTTCAGTCTCAAGCCTACTACTAAGGACTCTGTCTTGGCTGTACTGTAGCACAGGGGACAGAAGCTAGGTTTGGCCTCAGTCCAAATTTGTTCTTAACTAGTGCTCTGCCTAGCCAGGATATAAATAACTCTGCAATGAATTGCCTGAACTACAAATTAATATAACAGATTAGTAAATAATAAATTCAATGACAGGAAGTCATTTTATTTTATCTGCTTACACTACTACACACAGTTAATCTTGAGGGGCTTATGTGGGTTTCATCCACTGATGCCATCTTCCATAGAAGCAGACTGACGGACAGTGGTTGCAAACTGCCTCTGCAGTGCTTCCTCCTTCATCGTCAGTATCCCACCAAATTTGACCAGGGGCCATAGTGCTCAGCTCATTTCTTATGTTAAATAATTTGCCTCCTCTGTATTACTCCTTGTACAATCAGTTTCACACTGGTTGAATTCTTCTTCAGTTAAGGAATTAGGGAAAATCTCATGAATGCAAACATGAAAGAGCTGGCAATCAGAGCAATGCCAAGTCAGGCAGGCTGTTTTGGAAAGTGACGGTAGGTCAGGGCTGTTGTTCGTGTGGTTGTTAATGAGAGGAGATCCAAATGGGTGAAGCACATACACATGTAAGCGGGTGGCCTGATTCCTTGTGAATGGAGCTGTTTATAACAAAGTTTGGCATTGGTGGGAATGATTTACTAAAAGTCCCTCATGTAATGTCCAAATAAGGAGTTTACCCCACCAAACCTCTGTTTTCCTTACCCACCTTTCCAGATTTTTTCCCCTCTTGCTGGCAAGTGACAAGGTTAAGGTCAAATGGACAACATGTTCCAAATGAAAAATGAACTCAGAGATATTATGACAGGATCCCCATTGTAAAAATTAGAATAAAATAACTTAATATTGGCCTACAAACTTTCTAGTGAGAGCATTGCATTGTATGTTTTTTTAGATGACTGGAATCTCACTCATTTTTCTACACATTTCACTTGTTACATTTCACATGCTAACTTTTCACTAAGAAATGCAGAAAAATATTAGACCACAATTGTCCAAAAACATAGTTTTTGCTTTTTTATGATGTGGTATTATGCGTAGCCTGAGGACAAAACATTATTCAAATAGTTTTAAATGCTGTCTATAACCCAACAACATCTGGAGAATGTGAAGTGGTCTGAATACTTTGCGAGGGCACTAGGCCTATACAGCTCTGGAAAGAATTAAGAGACCACTGCAAAATTATCCGTTTCTTTGGTTTTGCTATTCATAGGAATGTGTTTGAGTAAAATTAACTGTTTTATTCTATAAACTACTGACAACATTACTCCCAAATTCCACATTTTTGCTTAGAAAATAACAACTGGTCAGAATAACCAAAACAAGGATGCATTGTTTTCAGACTTCAAATAATGTAAAGAAAACATTCATATTCATTTTTTAACAACAAAATACTAATGTTTTAACTTAGGAACAGTTCATAAATCAATATTTGGTGGAATAACCCACATCTTTCATGCGTCTTGGCATGCTCTCCACTGGTCTGTCACATTGCTGTTGGGTGACTTTATTCCACTCTTGGCACAGAAATTCAAGTAGCTCGGCTATGTTTGATGATGGATGGTCACAAGCCATCTTCTTGATCAAATTCCAGAGGTTTTCAAAGGGGTTCAGGTCTGGAGATTGGGCTGGCCGTGACAGGGTCTTGATCTGGTGGTCCTACATCCACGTCTTGATTGACCTGGCTGTGTGGCATGGAGCATTGTCCTGCCGGAAAAATCAATTCTCAGAGTTGGGGAACATTGTCAGAGAAGAAGGAAGCCGGTGTTCTTCCAGGATAAACTTGTACTTGGCTTTATTCATGCTTCCTTCACAAAGAAAAATCTGCCAGATTCCAACCTTGCTGAAACATCCCCAGATCATCGCCGATCCTCCACCAGGATGCGAGACACTGTGGCTTGTAGGCCTCTCCAGGTCTCCATCTAACCATTAGACAACCATGTGTTGGGCAAAGCTGAAAATTGGACTTGTCAGAGAAGATTACCGTACTCCATTCCTCTACCGTCCTATCCTTATGGTCTTTTGCAATCTTCAGCCTGGCTCTTCTTTGCTTCTCAATGATGAAGGGCTTTTTTCTAGCTTTGCACGACTTCAGCCCTGCTCCTAGGAGCCTGTTTCAAACCGTCCTTGAAGTATCTTTGAAGTATTTCTTGCACTGTTTTTGCCATCCAGCTGGTCCTATTGCCATCCAGCTGGTCCTATTGCAAGAGGGTAGTGATGACCACAGCAGTGGTTTTTATACTTTTTCTCATTAAATTAGATTTGGTTCAGGTAATCACCTAATCAGAACCTCATTATGTAAAATGAGGTGTGCCTGTGTTGGAATTTAACAGACCCTGGAATGGAATGGCTGCCATACATGTAGTGATGCTGATTTAAGAATAATTAGGAGTGGTCTCTTTTCCCAGAGCTGTATATTGTCACATTTGCGCTATTTTACAGTGTATATCATAGGAATGTATTCTTTTGGGAGAATTACCCTTTAATCTTATCTTTTTCAGGGTACCAGACATTATTGTGCTGTGGCTACTCGTTGTCATATACCAAACAAACCGATCCAAAAAATAAATAAAAAATCATCCTGTTAATTGGTCTGTTCCATTCAGTACAGTGTGGAACCTTGACTGACGTGTCTGTAGTTGTCCTTCAGCGACTCTGCATCTTCATCATTGACCACTGCTTCTCATTGCGTTGCTGCTGTATGGGAAATTATTTTGAGTGCCTCCCACTAGTGCTGTTGCAAAAAAGCCTGATCATGATTATTTGAGCCAGATTGCAATTGTTTTGTGGCAACAATCTTTTGCACAATATTTAGATACAAAAAATAATTTTTCCAATCTGAATGAGATATTTACGCCAATATTAGACACGTCTCAACAAATACCACGCAAATTATGTCTGGTTCAATAAGTTAGGATGTCTAGCCCAAAGGTTGCAGCAGAACACTTTACAGATCTGTGGAAAGTTACAAGCCCAGTAATTTCAGTATGTTCAAACCCTGTTTAGAATAGTTTTTCAATGCAATTTTCACAGCATTATTAGTTTATAGACAAATGCGTTTCAGTCGCTTATTTGTTGCATCAACTCTGATCGACAAAAGAAAATACTCACAATCGTGGGTAAAATATTTTTACTAATATTGTAAGTCAAAGTTTAATTCTATCCATATTTTCAAATTAAATGATGCACTTTAAAATGTCTGGATACAAATAGAAATCATGGATTTGGTGGTAGTTCCAAAGCTGAACACAACTGCGCTACTCTGGGCGCATTTTGGTTTTAAGCCAAATAAAGCAATTATTTGTTGGTGGCGAATTGTCGGCTTAACTCCAGAAAGGTGTTGGTTAAATGCTTGAACACCACAAATCTGAAGAACCATCTTTGGATCCGCCTTGTGTATTTTTACAATGTTATTAGCCGTACACTGTAATAGTGGCATAAAATTAACAATATAGACAAAATCGATTAATCGCAATTATTTGTGTCACAATGGTCAACTGAAATGTCACAATCGTGACAGCCCTACCTCCCACCCTGTGAACCTGACTAGTGGCCATAGGGCTGTGGTCATAAGTAGAGCACTACAAAGTTAACTGGCTGCCATGCAGGACGCAGCCAGTGAGTTGAATGGAAGTGAGGCTTAGTAGCACATGGTCCAGCTCCCTTACTGGAGAGTCTGTTGTCGTGATGATTGGTTAGCAAAGCAGGCGACGACACCACATCGCTCTTGAGAAAAATTGCCAAGTTACAAATCCCCCAATCGCTAATTAAGCCACCACTGTGTGGCACATATGCTTAGAGTGCGGTACTGTGGGCCTGTCTTAGCCCAGGCACTAGAGTGGAGAGATTGAGGGGGGGGGGGGGGGAGGAATGTTGTTTTGGTCCTTTCCTCTTCACTTCCTTTTTCCTGTCTTCACATTGTTTTGTTTTTGTCGTTTGGCAAGGAACATGGAACGGGGGTGATGGATGGATAGATGCAGGGATGTGGAGAAGGGAATGACGGGCTGTGTTTAAAGAGGTCTTCCTGGTGTGTGTGTGTGTGTGTGTGTGTGTGTGTGTGTGTGTGTGTGTGTGTGTGTGTGTGTGTGTGTGTGTGTGTGTGTGTGTGTGTGTGTGTGTGTGTGTGTGTGTGTGTGTGTGTGTGTGTGTGTGTGTGTGTGTGTGTGTGTGTGTGTGTGTGTGTGTGTGTGTGTGTGTGTGTGTTGATGGACCGTTGCATTGCCAGAGGGGTCTGGTGGTGTAGGAAGATAAGTCCAGGACAGAGGCAGGCAGAGAGGTGTTGCCATGGCAACGGTGTCTGAAGCAGGTGTTCTTGGGGCTGCTTTCTGCCGCCTGTCCTGTTTGTCCTCAAAGCTCCTCACCAGCTGCTGCTACTATGGCACATCACTCTACACAGAACAGGAAGCTTCCCTTACCTACAGAACAGGGACACTTCAACATTACCATTTATATTTGCCTTTTAACAAGGGACACATATATATATACACACACACACACACAGCTGGCAGCTGTGCTTCAATACCCTGTCCTCTGCTCTCCTCTGAAAGAATGTCTGCTAGTTCTGACCTTTGCAGAACCCCATGCTTTCCAATCACATGCGGTTTTAGGACCCTGTCACATATTGGGTCGGAGGTAATATCCTTCATAAGATTTATTTTCAGAGATGCCTAACGACACGTTTTCTCGATCAAAGGAAATAGATTTGTTTCGCTCACGCTGCTTTCACTACAATGGGAACTGTATTCCCTGTGTTGAGGCATATGGGCTCTGTTCAAATATAGTGAACTGTAAAGGGAATAGGGTGCCTTTCAGGACGTCAGCATGGTAATGGCCAAGCCCAGACCGCTGATCGACGACCTGGGCTAGCCCTGCCATCTCTGTCTCCCACAGGGCGAACACCCTGGTCTGACTTGATGGACCATGAACTAATGTGGCAGGGCCTTCCTCTTGGCTGTCCGTCGGCACCACCCCCTGCTAGTTGAAACGAAACAGAGCTCTCATATGTGCTCTTTGCACACACTTGATTGACACCGTGTGTAGATGTCATGCTAACTTTAGTTAAAAAGAATCCAGAAAAATAAAACTGAGATGGGGCCCTTTAGAGTTATTTATTGATCTGGGTATATTGACAGAAAACAACATACTGCAATACTTTCTCTTGTACAAAAAGGAACTAGAAAAATATTGAAGGGGAGAGAAAATGCCTAATAGATAGCATAGGGATGGTGTGGTGAAATTATTTTTGCCGCTAATGGTAACTATTGAAGTCAGTTGATGCTAAGGATGAACCAATAGAATTATTGGCCGATTTTCATATAACACCAAGACCTTCTTGCCTGGTTCCAAACTTCGTCCATTTCACAAGAACTTTTAAAGCTTTAGCATTTCTATAACATTTCCCAGATCTATCACACAACACAATTCTATCCTGGAATTCCTTGGTTTTAGCTCTGACATGCACTGTTAAGTGTGGGACCTTGTATCCATAGCCTTTTAAACCATTCAATTTAAACCAATCAATTTGATTTGCCACAGGTGGATTCTAGTCATGTTTTAAAGTAATTTCAAGGAGGATCAAAGGACATTGGATGATTTGTAACTCACTGAACTGTGTAAAATGTTATATTTTTCTCCCCAAATTTAAGAACTTAGTGTGATTTGATCTCGGTTATAAAAATGAAATAGTTTGACAGCCCCAATTTGAGTTTTTCTGTTGTGTGCCTTAAATCTACCAGACTCTGACATGTTCTGACAGTCCTAGTCATCATTTGCACGTTCCAGGGACATGTAAGGAGAGTGGTAAAGCATCATGGAACTAGCAACTAAGCCATTTTCATATCTGTATTTCAAAAGGTGTCACACCGAGTTGTGTGGCCCTGAGGTAGATTAGATGATTTAAGAGCACATAGAATTTTTTTGTATTTCTTGGCTATGTAAGGGATAATCAACAAGAAGCGATAAGGCGTGTGTAATAAGAGTTGGAATATTTTTCAGAGTGCACAGAGCCCAGAGTTGATTAACCCTGTTTATACAATGGCTGTACTTTAATATCTTTGCAGCTACAAATGAATTCATTTGCCAGTAGAAATGTGACATCAACCACTGAACTAGCAATTTGCACAATTCCCATTATGTTCATTATGATTGACAGTATTTTTTATTTTATTTGCAAAAAGTCTCAAATGAGAACTTGGCATGTTATTTAATTTAGTGTCTAATCTTCTGACTGTGCTCAGTGAGACGGGGTAATCTGGAGACATTATGGTTTGAAGAATAATCTACACAAAGAGGAGAGGCTGTAGCTGACTTGAATTGTCTCAGTAAAAACATTGGTCAGCAGCAACATTGGATTTACCAAAGGCTCCCTATCTAGTGGTCTTCCATCTCATACCTTGTGTGGCAGACAGGAACATTTTCATTTCCAAAATTCCAGTTTTCCAACCTGTTGGTGAGACCCACATGAGTCATTATCAAAAGCACCTGCGTACGTTTCTTTACAGTGTTTCGTATGGTTTTGTATTTTTGTAATTTTGTAAGTGAGCCACTGTGCTGGGTGTCGGGGCATTGCTCCCTGACTGATTGACATGGCGGGCAAAGTAATTGGAGTCTTGTAGTCTTGGCACCTGCTGTTGCTGCGTTAGCTAACCACATTTCAACCAGTGTAGTGAATTTCACCGGATGGCTTTCAATGTGTTTGTGTAGGCCTTCTCTGCGTGTGAATTGGGTGTAAAGATTAGACCAATCTTAATTGGAAGGATGGTTCGTTTACCGACGATCGTTTTCCGTGTGTATCTTTGTGTGCATCTATACAAGCCTTGTGTGTTTGGTTTGTAATCACAATTTGCCTGTTTAAATTCAGCTCTGTTTCATATACCTACAGTGGGGAGAACAAGTATTTGATACATGTCCGCTTTTGCAGGTTTTCCCACTTACAAAGCATGTAGAAGCCTGTACATTTTATCATACGTACTCTTCAACTGTGAGTGATGGAATCGAAAAGAAAAAAAACTGAAAATCACATTGTATGATTTTTAAGTAATTAATTAGCATTGTATTGCATGACATAAGTATTTGATACACCAGAAAAGCAGAACTTAATATTTGGTACAGAAACCTTTGTTTGCAATTACAGAGATCATACGTTTCCTGTAGTTCTTGACCAGGTTTGCACACACTGCAGCATGGATTTTTGCCCACTCCTCCATACAGACCTTCTCCAGATCCTTCAGGTTTTGGGGCAGTCGCTGGGCAATATGGACTTTCAGCTCCCTCCAAAGATTTTCTATTGGGTTCAGGTCTGGAGACTGGCTAGGCCACTCCAGGACCTTGAGATGCTTCTTACGGAGCCACTCCTTAGTTGCCCTGGTTGTGTGTTTCGGGTCGTTGTCATGCTGGAAGACCCAGCCACAACCCATCTTCAATGCTCTTACTGAGGGAAGGAGGTTGTTGGCCAAGATCTTGCGATACATGGGCCCATCCATCCTCCCCTCAATACGGTGCTGTTGTCCTGTCCCCTTTGCAGAAGAGCATCCCCAAAGAATGATGTTTCCACCTCCATACTTCACGGTTGGGATGGTGTTCTTGGGGTTGTACTCATCCTTCTTCTTCCTCCAAACACGGCGAGTGGAGTTTAGACCAAAAAGCTCTATTTCTGTCTCATTAGATCACATGACCTTCTCCCATTCCTCCTCTGGATCATCCAGATGGTCATTGGCAAACTTCAGACGGGCCTGGACATGCACTGGCTTGAGCATGGGGACCTTGCGTGCGCTGCAGGATTTTAATTAATGACGGCGTAGTGTTACTAATGGTTTTCTTTGAGACTGTGGTCCCAGCTCTCTTCAGGTCATTGACCAGGTCCTGCCGTGTAGTTCTGGGCTGATCCCTCACCTTCCTTATGATCATTGATGCCCCACGAGGTGAGATCTTGCATGGAGCCCCAGACTGAGGGAGATTGACCGTCATCTTGAACTTCTTCCATTTTCTAATAATTGCGCCAACAGACGTTGCCTTCTCACCAAGCTGCTTGCCCATTGTCCTGTAGCCCATCCCAGCCTAGTGCAGGTCTACAATTTTATCCCTGATGTCCTTACACAGCTCTCTGGTCTTGCCCATTGTGGAGAGGTTGGAGTCTGTTTGATTGAGTGTGTGGACAGGTGTCTTTTATACAGGTAACAAGTTCAAACGGGTGCAGTTAATACAGGTAATGAATGGAGAACTGGAGGGCTTCTTAAATAAAAACTAACAGGTCTGTGAGAGCTGGAATTCTTACTGGTTGGTAGGTGATCAAATACTTATGTCCATCCATCCATCTTCTTCCGCTTATCCGGGGCCGGGTCGCGGCCACAATAAAATGCTAATTAATTATTTAAAAATCATACAATGTGATTTTCTGGATTACAGACCTGCAAAGTAGGAAAACCTGCAAAATCGGCAGTGTATCAAATACTTGTTCTTCCCACTGTATTGGTCCTCTAATGGGTTAAGAGCAGTTAGGTCTACTAGCTAAAAATGTAGCATTTGCCTCATTTGCAAAAATGCATAAATGTGCTTTTCGGTCTTAAGAAATGAATTGCTGAAATAAGTGGGATGATGTATTTTATGGCTGTAGAAAAAAGTGAGGTCTAGTGAACACTGACAATGTTCTTTTTGTGAAAGTGAATTCATGATTGTAACCCCGTGTGACTCAAAATCATAGGAGTGGAAAAGACAATGTCCTTATTAATTTGATGACCTAAATAACACATCAGTTGTCTTGTGGACCATAAGGCACACAGAATCAGTCACTGTAGGATCCACCAGTACAAGTGTGCACTTCCTGTTTCATTTAAACCTAGGCTTAGCTTTGTTTCTGCATGATTTTCACCGGATGGTTGGCCTTACTGTGGAAACGCATGGTAGGCCCTCCCTACCAGTACTGATAACACTGTTCTGTTTGTGTGTGCAACTGGTTAATGGCTAGTTTGTAAACCTATTGCTTGCATTAACAGTGGCACGGTAGATTTGATTGATTGGAGTTCAGCCACGGACGGAAATGGGAGATGTAGCAGATGACTGGGCCCGGGCTGGCTCATTTAGGTCATGCAACTGAAGCATGGCTGATGGAAAGATAATGTGTACCGCATGTGTGATTCAGTGATTGGCATGATGTGAAGTCGACTACGGTTCGTTGCAGAATATTGTGTTCTGTTTGCTGTAATGAAATAATGGTCCCTTGACCTGGCATGGCGTTTCGGTAAATTTAAAGGGAAATCTCATTGGCAGTCATCAGAGTTGCAAGTCTGATATCTCAGGGCTAAGACACATGCACTGGCATCAGGGCCAAGAGTAATGGTGGTTTTTCCTTTCTCACTGTTAGTGAGTGTAACCGTGACTGTTCAGGCCAGACATCCGGCGGGCTTTCAGACCACCGTATGTGATTGCATGCAGCATTACAAATATCTTAGTTGGCAAATTTCAAGTTGGCAAATGAATGACGAATGACCTCCGAGGCCCCGCACCCAACAGTCTGTTGAATCTCAACGTTTCCCTGTGAAATAAAAAATATCCTTCCTGTTCCTGGTTTGATGGGCCTGAAGGGGTTCTTAATATGGCTTGTGGATTGTTTTGCACGAAAGAAAGGGGTTTGATTGATGGGCTGGGTTGTGTTCCTCAGGACAGAAAAGTCTTGTTTTACAGAAATTGGGCCTGTCTGTCCCAAAACTACTAATTTCCCACATTCTAAGGTTTTTGACAAAGAATGAGCTCCACTCAACCAACTGCTCTCACGATTTGGGCAATTTTTTAAATAAAAAAAAAAATATGTTGCTGAGTCGCAATTTACACCAAGTAGAGCCTGTCAAATTAATCGGTTGGCTGATATGCCTTTTACAGAATTATTTTGTGTTTCAATTTCATCTACTCTAATGTTCAAAAGTTTGGGGTCTTTTAGAAATGCCCTTGTTTTCCATGAAAACATAGGCTGCATGTTTTTACACTGCCTTGCAAAGTCTGATAATAGTAGTTTTCAGTAGTTACAGGTACGTGGCTACCACGAGGACCTCATTGCTCCTATCCCTGCATTTCATTTTTACATGCACCTTGCACATTCAATTTGCCTTGATTGCACATCCAGAATGCCATTTCAAATTGCCATTTGTACCCGCACAACTATTGTCCCACTTGTAACATACACTATACTTAATACTTTAATACCCTCTTCTATTTGCCTTGTTGCACATTTAGACCAAATATTTGTATTGCATTTGTCTTCATTGCACATTTATACATTCCACTTGTGATATACATATACTTGTACATTTTTGGCCCTCTTCGATTTGCTCTTCTGGTTAAATGCTAACTGCATTTCGTTGTACTGTACTTGTTCAATGACAGAGTTGAAACAAATCTAATCTTTATGAATTTTAAGCTTCACAGCATTGTACAAGGTCTTAATTTTCTTGACAATTTCTCGCATTGTAATAGCTTTCATTTGTCAGAACAAGAATAGACTGAAGAAATTTTGTTTCTGGCCATTTTGAGCCTGTATTCAAAACCACAATTGCTTAATGCTCCAGATACTCAACAAGTGTAAAGAAGGCCAGTTTTATTGCTTCTTTAATCAGCTCAAGAGTTTTCAGCTGTGCTAACAGAATTGCAAAAGGGTTTTGTAATGATCATTTGGCCTTTTAAAATGATGAACTTAGCAAACACAACATTGGAACCCAGGACTGATGGGTGCTGATCATGGGCACACATTGCCTGTGTCAGATCGGGGGCCACTTTGGGATGTTGAAATTAAATGGAGGGCCATGTTTGTTTTGTAAGTTAATAATCATAAATTATTTGCGGGCCAGAAAAGGGCAGTAATTAAAACATTTATGCAGTAGGTTCATTGTCTAAATAATTTAAGATGAATAAGAATGGGCTTATGTTTTACTTCCCCTAAGAACGTTTGTGTTGCCTACTGTGGGCCAGATGGAATTTTCTTAGTTTGCTCACCCCTGGTAGATATTCCATAAAAAATCAGACTCATATATATTTTTTCCTGCTTTGGGGTGTTTTTGTAAACAGGGCTCGACAGCAAAAGACTACCATCACAGTTAGATTTTGGTTGTAATTGGTTCTGTTGAAAGGAGCAAATGTCTTCCCTCGCTCCCCCCCTCCATCTCCTTGCTTCCTTCCCGCGTTCCCTCTCCTCTTTATTCACCCTCACTGCTGCTTGCTGAGGTAGAATAGGAGCTGCTGGATGCCACTCTAGATGCAGCAGCAGTAATGACAGCGGCTTTAACCGGCCGGCAGGCCCTCATTTCATCTTGTTGAGAAATGAGGAGGAGCCCCATGGACTCGTTTAACCTCCCTGGAGCTGCTGGCCACAGACATCAAGAGGAGATTTAAGTGATTGAGCACAGCACAGCCAGCCCAGCAGCTACACAACTACAAGCTGTCTTTCTGACACTGTTTGGCAGACAACTCTCTTCACTGTGCAGTGTTTCCCCTAGGGTTTCTTTCGGCAGCGTTGGCATAGTTTGAGTTTGAGTGTTTTTGGGGGTGTAGTGGGTGTGGTCATTGGCCCAGTCTGTCTAAAAAAAAATTGTAGAGGTTCTCCTTATGGCTGCCTAGTCAAGATTTATGACTGATACTTTTACGGTTAAAGGGTTTGTTCACTGCAATCATACATATTTTTTTTATGGGAATGAGTTTTAATAAAATTTCCTACAGTTCAACACATTTATTTCGATTAGGTCTTGACTGTATGGAAAAAAATCTATTTATTAATTTTTTACATTTTTGAATAATAGAGTTAAATAAGCTTTATGAGTAGGCCTAGTGCATGAACCTAGGGTGGCAACCAATACATACGTGCTTTTCAACTGTTGGCAGTTACTGAATAGCTCAATTATATATTTTACATACCGCATTTTACAGAAATGTTGTACTGTCCTGAAATTAATTTCCCAAAAATAGAATGCATTTATTTTTTCCATGGTATTTTGGATGATGTCAGAGCCACCAATAACTGAATGTAGAGGAAACACTGCTGTAAGACAATACGGTCTGCAGCAGTCATGCAGTCCGGAACATAGTTAATGTTTCGATTAGGCTACATGATTCAGTCACACTAAATTCCTTCCAGGGACAGGTTGTTTGACCCAAGGAGGATTTGAACGTCTCTTGTAGGCGAGCTACAGTTTCCTTTCCATCATTTAGTGGCACCACTTGTGCAATGAGGCTTAAGGCTGCACTCAGACTAAACTCTGTTTTTGAGGGCATCAACACTTAATTATTATAATTATAGCAGAGCAATGAACATTTCTCCTGGACCATCTGGCGAAGTTATTTTTGCAAGCATTAAGTTGACTGACAAATTCTGAGAAGCTTGGGATTAAAGATGTAAATATACTCTGCCTATTAATTAATTCTGTTATTGAGAGTTGGGTCAAATCACAGCAGTTTTCGCTTACAACATTCCGTATCAGCAGTGACATGCATACTTCTGAAATCCAATTTGGCCCTCATCAAAGTGGGATGCTATATAGGAAACAGTGCTGTTGGGGCTGCAAAATGTGTGTACTGGTGCCTAGCAGCGCTGGAGGACATCAAGTAGAACTTTATTTAGCTAGTGCCGTAACTTGCTCTTACTGCAGAGGTGTGAACATTGAAATAAACACGTCTTAGCACTGAGGATCAATCTGTGGTGAGGCTGAAACTGGATGCAATGCAGAGCAGCCAGTTGTGCAGGTTTCATTCATTTCATCCACGAAATTTAGCCGGCTGTCTCCTCCAGAGTGACTTACAGTACTAAGGGCACACGTTTGGAAGAATGTTTTGTCCTGGCCTCTTTGGACCATGCTGCACTAACTGAGCTTCAAGGGGCCTTTCAGTGTCTTAAGGGAATACCTGATGCTGCTGGCTGTAGTGTAGCAGAGCTGTTACTGTCAACAGCACAGGAAATCCTTTTTAACCCGGGCCAATTGGTTCGTGCTGCGGAAGGAATTGAGTGCTCTGTCGTGACCGATGGTTCTGCAGAACCCAGGTAGGTTCCAATAACGGAATGGTCCATTCACCAATCCTCCTCTCCCCAGATATCTGGAGTCTGGGTGTGATCCTCTTCATGCTGGTGTGTGGACAGCCCCCCTTCCAAGAGGCCAACGACAGCGAGACCCTCACCATGATCATGGACTGCAAATACACTGTACCCACGCATGTCTCCAATGCCTGCAAAGAGTGAGTCCAACACACACACACACACACTCCATGTTTTACTATCATTATTTTTCTACAGAATTAATTTGATTGCCTGAAATTCCCCATTTAAACTTTCTTGCGGTCTGTCTTTTAGTTTGCAATGACTTGTAATCTCTATGAAGAGGATGATCTATCAAGAGCGTCCTCAATTTCCTACAATGTCTTCACTTAGGCAGTGTTGACAAGTGCACATTTTTATAGCAGTTCCGGTACACACACACACAGACGGGTTATGTTAGTGGTGACCTGGTGTCTGGGCTCTTTTGTTTTTTCACAAAACACTTTTTTTTTTTTGTGTTTTATAGTTACATTTTTTTTCTGTTTAGAGCGATGGCCTCATGCAACCTAAAACAAATGATTTGACAAACATGCCTTTCTTAAATGTATTTTATGATATTGAGGCCCATGCAAAATATTATTTGATATGGTATGGAAGAATAGCTGAATTAGCTTTCATTGTCACAGGGTATTCCTATAGTGGATTGACCCTGGGGTTGATGCCAATCATTCTAGATTTAATCAAATCCAAATTCAGTTAGGATATAGGAAATTAAGGTGGACAGAGATGGACTTAAATCATGAGCTAGTGTCGGCTGAACAATGAGCTAGGCCTCCTCTGTCGGCTGAACAATGAGCTAGGCCTCCTCTGTCGGCTGAACAATGAGCTAGGCCTCCTCTGTCGGCTGAACAATGAGCTAGGCCTCCTCTGTCGGCTGAACAATGAGCTAGGCCTCCTCTGTCGGCTGAACAATGAGCTAGGCATACTGTGTGTCGGCTGAACAATGAGCTAGGCCTACTGTGTGTCGGCTGAACAATGAGCTAGGCCTACTGTGTGTCGGCTGAATAACGAGCAGGCCTACAGTTTTGTCAGCTGAATGAGGACAACAGTCACTTAAAATAGGCTGGGGCCTAATGGTTCCAAATACAGTCTCCATTTACACTCTCTGAAAATGGACTTCCTTTCTAGCAACCGTGACATCGGCTGTTATTCTAATGGCAGTGTAGTTTTAACACCCGGTTGTATTGTGTATGTGCATTGCAACTTCATTGTTAGAAACGCATCCGTAACACCACCAGGCCTTCCATCCAGGATTCCACAAACCGTTGTTATATATGTAGGATGAAATGCTTTATTCTGTAAAGACCAGGCCCGGTTCTGTTTGGTTTCCCATCAGAGCAGAATGGGTGTGTTTTGTCAAGACGTGACTGATGGTGTTATTTTTGCTCCTTGAACATCCAGTCCATTTCCTCCTTGCTGTGCTGTAGTTGATGTTTACAGGAGTGTCCTCCATCCTGGACTGTTCCAGTGTCTGTCTTGATTTAATCTTCAGAGTCAAATTCAATGAAAGGGAGAGGGGGAAAAAAGAACACTGACTGGCTTGAAATGGAATTGAAAATGCACATGTCCTTGTGTCTACGGAGTTCTGCTAACTCTATTACAATTTAGTTCCAACAACACTAGACTTTTCCCTTTGTTTCCATGTGATTGGGGTGGAGGCCATTGCAAGCATTTTGTTGTCCTGTTTAGCTTAAATTGAGTAGTGACTATATGAGACATGTAATTTTAACAAATACTTTTGACAGGATGCTGATGCAATAGGAATGAAATGCTCATTTAAAAAAACATTGTTCAATACAACAGTCACAATTTGGCGCGGGGGAAAAACAAGTGTTTGGATGTGTTTCATATGCTGCGTCTTTGAAATAGTGCCTGCATTATTTTTAACCCGAGGAATGTGGTCAGAATAGACTAGGGTTTGGTTGCACGACATACTGAATCGTATGTGCCAAAACGGATGTATCTCATGTACATAAGTATTCATACTCTGTGCCATGACAGTCCAAATGGCGCTCAGATGCAAGCTGTGTCCTTTTGATCGTCCTTGAGATGACTCTAGAACTTGGCATACAACTGTGGCCTATTCAGTTGATTGGACATGATTTAGAAAGGCGCTCACTTGTAAGCGGAAGGGACTTAGAGACTGGTCAGGATCGAGGGAAGGTTGAACAGAGTAAAATATGTCAAAAGCCTTGAAGAAAACCTGATCCTGTGCACGCAGGGCCTCAGACTGGGGGCGTCGATTCATCTTTCAGAACGACAACGACCCGAAGCACACAGCTGGGACAAGTCTGTGAATCTCTTTCTGGCCCAGGCTAAGCCCGGACTTGAGTCCCATTTAAAGATCTGTGAGACCTGAAGATTGCAGTTCACTGACCCTTTCCATATTATCCGAGAGAAATTGAGAGGATCTCCAAAGAAGAGTTGGAGAAATCCAAATCCAGGTTTGCAAAGCTGGTAAAGGCATAGCTAAGGTGATCGCTGCCAGAGGTGCTTCTGTAAAGTACTCATATATTTCAGTTTTTTTTTCCCCAACAACTTTTCACCTAAACATTTCTAAAAATTGTTTTTTGCTTTGTCATTATAGGGTATTGTGTGTAGATTGATGGCAAAACATAAATATAATCAGTTATAAATTGTATATAACACAACAAAATGTTGAAAGTGAAGGGTTCCGAATACTTCCCCCAAGGCACTGTACATGCTTTTAACAACATAACAACGCTAATAAATGATTTCATTGGTCAATTGCTATTGGTGAGTTTGGCAAAACCAGGTGTATAGCCTATTCATGATGCAGGTAAATGGGTATAATTCAGTTGTCTGTGTGCTTGCGTGCATTGAATTATTAGGCTTGTTTTAAGTGATTCCATGGGCATAGGGATGGCAATATTCCTTTTGGGCCCTATTTTTATGGGAATCTGCCAGGAGAACATTGTGCACTGTTCATCTGTATTTGCATTGAAGAATAAATTATATTTTATTAAAGTGGGAAACTTAAAGTCAAATGATGGCACTTGTTTCTCAGTCTCTGGGCACAGGCAATAGAGATGATTAGTGGACATCCTCCTTTTTAACCAGTTGGTCATTTTCCAAGCAGGTAATCAGAAGGGATCTGCCTGTGTTTCCCTCTTAATGTAACAGGATCGGGCCTTTTGTGTTGATGCCGGCCCGCAACATCCTTCCACTGTTAGGAAAAAGAGTAGGGGAGACACAGGATCTGTCAATTAATAACACCTAAATGGACTTGTAAAATGGATGTTGTGTTTTTGGTTCAGCCCATGCTGGAACAGATGGCATAGTGGCACAGACACACAGATGAGGCCTCTTCCCTCTTGGGTTGCTTTTATCCATCAGCAGTGTTGAAGTGGAGATTACATGTCCCTATATTAAAAAAAAAGACAACTTTCCAGGGAGGTGTCCTTACTTTTCACTTGACTGCATTAAGCAGACAAACTGTAAATGGCCACACAACACACATTATCAACAGAAGCTGCTCACTTAACCTGTTTTACTTACATCTCCTTTCCTCCTTTGCCTTCTGTTCTGCTTCTAGGCGCACGCATGATTGATTATTTATGAAAAGGATTTAAAGGAATTTGTTTCAGCTGGGACACTGAACTCAGGGAAGCGCAGGCACTTGGAAGTCATCAGACCATTGAGTTCGTTTTAATTGGACTGCTGCTGCTGTACCAGTTTAGTTTAGAGTTCACGCTGTTGATAACTATCCACTAAGTAGTTTACGTCAGGACGTTTGCATCCAATACCAACAGTTATCATCACTTAATCCATTTCGTCTGGGGTTAAACTTAGGATTTCAAGGTCAATTTGTGAAATATGCTTGATATATGCCTCACTGCCATGTACAGAGACAGGCTGAGTCTGTTTGAAGGAGCCTAGTGGCCAGGCAGGTGATGTCAAGGAGAGTACTAAGCCTATGGGACGCAGCCCCTTTAAAGGGTAGTTAGTATGAGTTTTCACTCTGTAACCACTCTGTGTGGTCAAAGATGGTCTAATGTAGTCACAATTTGGTTCTCTTTAATTCCATGATTTCAGGTTTTGAAAAGGGTATTATTTTCAAACTTGCTTTGGAAATAATGCACTATACTTCCCTAAAACATCATTACTAAATGGGAAAGGCAGAGGCGAGTGTGCTTGAATGGGACCAGTGAACCCATGCTTCATCGCTGTGCCTCTGAGGCAAGGCTTGGACTGTTGGAACACCCTTAAACACATCTTAACACTTACTGAACCTACGCTGGCGTTTTCTAAACCAGTCTCTTTCTCTTCTTTCAGATCGCAAAATGTCTGCCGGTTTCAGTGTTCTGTGGGTTCATACTGTTATTAGGATGATGTAATGTGGTGGTTCAAGGCTAGTTAGCTCCCTGAATTTATCATTTTACCTGGCGTTTTTGGTTGCTGGCTAAAATGAATGCATACATTTTTTTAATACCCTGTTAAGTGATCGCTGGTTAGACCAAGCCCAAAATGTTGAGACATGAGCACTAATGTAAAAGTCATAGCTAGCAGGCTAGTTGGATTGCAGTCTTGCATGCTGATGTGTAACAGTGAATTCAAAGTCATTACTTGTACATTGACTAAAAATGTAAGTAAATTCATTTTGGCCCTTTTTTTGGCTCTTTTTTTCTTATGACTGCACAGACCACTAGAAATGAATGTCCGTAGCCTATCGCTGGAGTACTTAGGAAGGGACTCTTCAGTAGTTGCAGGGATGTGGTGGTGGTGCTTGAATGAACAGCGATACATATCATTGAAACATGGCAAAACCTCTCCCCTTGTCGATACAGCAGGGGTTGGATAAATGTTTTGCCCGCCCATATAATAATGAATAAATAATACATTTGAGGCTTATTCTGCTCTCTATGAGAACTGATATTGTGTGCAAAAGCATGGGGGTAAATGGCTCTTTTGGTCTAATGACGGACATAGGACTAAAGATACTGAATGCCTAATTACAGCCCAAGGCAAGCAGTGGACAGCTTTGTAGTGCTGAAACATCAAATGGAGCTGGACATTGTATGGTGCTGTTATTTGTAGAGTTCATGTTAACAGTAGACTTCTGACAACAGTTGACTTTTTGGAGAAATTCAGACCGTGATGAAATGGTTGCATCTTTACATTTGAAATTAGTTGCGTCAGGGTTACTTTAAAAAACAAACTATTTAAAATGTTCCCGCAACGTTTCATGATTTTGTGAAATGATAATGTGAATCATTGTTTTCCTGTAAACCACAGTTAATTTCGAAGTAGACTTATGCAGACCTGAGCTGGCATTTTAATAATGTTGGGCTAAGCTTCTAGAGCTGAGGTTGGTACACTGGAAGCGCCAAGCCCGGTGGTCCACTAGAACAGGTTAGTTAACGGACCTGTATAGTCAGGTGTGACAGGCTCTTACATTGCGCTAATTAGCTGTTGACAAGCGTGTGACCTGGGATGCTCCTGTGGAGGATAGGAGGTGTGTGGTGAGAAACTGGACTAGGGAGGCTGGTGGCCTCAGCCAGCGGAGGTGTACAGGGAGTTGACTTGCTCTGACTGCAGAAGATAGTCACAGAGAGATGTGATGGGACCAGGCGGATGGAAACTTGGCAGAACTTTTGCTGCCACAAGAATGTCATTGTTCAGGATGACGCTGTGTTGTTGGGTACATTTGACAAATAAACCTTGAAACTGAAACTCCTGAAATTTACTTTGGCTCATTCATTGGACTGACTAAAACCAATATCCCAGATCAGAGATGTGATATTTTGGCATAAATTGCCATAAATTCCCAACCAATTATTGTTCAGTTGTGCTCATAAGTTTGCATACCCTGGCAGAGATTGTGTTTGGCGTTGATGTTGAAAATGCAACTGATCATGCAAAAAAAACTATTTTATTTAAGGATAGTGATCATATGAAGCCATTTATCACTTAGTTGTTTGGCTCCTTTTTAAATCATAATGTTAACAGAAATCACCCAAATGGCCCTGTTCAAAAGCTTACATACCCTTGAATGTTTGACCTTTTTACAGGCACACAAGGTGACACACAGGTGAAAATGGCAATTTAAAGGTGAATTTCCCACACCTGTGGCTTTTTAAATTGCAATTAGTGTCTGTATAAATAGTCAATGAGTTTGTTACCTCGCACGTGGATGCACTGAGCAGGCTAGATACTGAGCCATGGGGAGCAGAAAATAACTCAAAAGATCTGCATAACAAGGAATGGAACTTTATAAAGATGGAAAAGGATATAAAAAGATATCTGAAGCCTTGCAAATGATAGTCAGAAAATTTGGGGATCTCTTGATACCAAGTCAAGGTCAGGTATACCAAGAAAGATTTCGGCCAAACCTGCCAGAGGAATTGTTTGGGATACAAAGAAAAACTCACAGGTAACCTCAGGAGAAATATAGGCTGCTCTGGAAAAAGATGGTGTGGTTGTTTCAAGGAGCACAAAAACGACAGTACTTGAACAAAAATGAGCTGCATGGTCGAGTTGCTAGAAAGAATCCTTTACTGCGCCAATGCCACATAAAAATCCTGGTTACAATATGCCCAACAACACCTTGACACGCCTCACCGCTTCCGGCACATTGTAGTTTGGAGTGACGAACCAAAATAGAACTTTATGGTCACAACCATAAGTGCTATGTTTGGAGAGGGGTCAACAAGGTCTATAGTGAGCAGAATACCATCCCCACTGTGAAGCATGGTGGTGGCTCACTGATGTTTTGGGGGGGGGGGGTGAACTCTAAAGGCAGCGGAATCTTGTGAAAATGTATGTCAAGATGAATACAGTATGTTATCAGAAAACGCTGGCAGACAATTTGCATTCTTCTGCACAAAAGCTGCACATCGGACTTTCCAGCACGACAATGACCCTAAGCACAAGGCCAAGTTGACCATCTAGTGGTTATAGGAGAAAAAGGTGAAGATTCTGGAGTGGCCACCACAGTCTCCTGACCTTAATATCATCGAGCCACTGGGGAGATCTCAAACGTGCAGTTCATGCAAGACGACTAAAGACTTTGCATGACCTGGAGGCATATTGCCAAGACGAATGGGCAGCTATACCCCCTATAAGAACAAACAACTATTACAAAAACTGCATGCTGTCATTGATGCTAAAGGGGGCAATACACAGTATTAAGAACAAAGGGTATGCAGACTTTTGAACAGGGGTCAGTTAATTATTTTCTTTGTTGCCGTGTTTTGTATCATGATTGTGCCATTCTGTTATGACCTACAGTTGAATGTGAATCCCATAAGAAATGAGATGTGTTTTGCCTGCTCACTCATGCTTTCTTTACAAATGGTACATATATTACCAATTCTCCAAGTGTATGTATACCTTTGAGCACAACTGTGTGTGTCCTCTATTCATTGGACTCTTTTGACGAAGCGAGACCGGTTACGTGGTTGGATTTGTTTATAGGTTCATTATTTTGGTTTTTCTCTTCACATCTATTGGCTAGTCTTTCCCCCTCCCCGTAGATAAGATGGTCCTATGTGGATTGAGCTGTACTGCCAAGCTGCTGGATTAGCGCATTTCTCTTTCATTAGAATATTGTCTCTGTTCCACTCTCCCCATGCTTTGCCAAAATCTACAACTAATAATTCAGTAGGTTGTTTGCATTGCATCCCCAAGTGGTTTGTTTTTGTCATTCCTTGTTTTGATAAGTATGTAAATGTTGCAGGTATTAGATTTAAAAACTCTGCGAGTTTCTCGGCGTGACGTGAAAGTGCTGTTCGTATTAAGCCCATCACTGGGTATGGTGCTGTATGTTTCCATTGTTCTGTTCATTGAGCCGGTTCATTGTCGTTCTGGGATTAATGGCAAGTCTGTTTGATTGCGATCCTCGTCAACACCTATTGATAATTCTTTTTGTACTGAATCTTGCCAGTGTATGCCTTCTGAAAAGTGGTAGACATTTATCTTCAAGGTCTTTTGGAGAGCGAAAAATCACGGAGTGACAATTATTTATTTTCTTAATTAACTGGGCCTTTTTTGCAGTGTGTGATGTCACATAGCTTATACAAATTGTGTGCAATTAATACAATTAGACGCCTGCACATTGCTCCCTAAACGCATCCAAATGATCCGTCTTCTCGCTCTCTTGCTCTCACGTTGTTTATTTTCTTTGCCTCTTCCTCTCCCTGGCTGCCTGCCTGCTGTTATAGTATGGAGAGATGCAGCAGGCATGCCTATTGCCTAGGAGGTTACTATAAATATCCCCATAGCAGTTTCCTGTCACCTTCCCCAGAGAGGAGAGTGGGAATGGGTAGAGACAAGCCGAGCCAGGCAGGAAGAGTAACGCTGGAGTGGGTCATGAAATAGTACATGTTAGCCAGGTATGAATCTGGCAGTCTGTAACATGCTCCGGGTCACAAGCAGGAAGTAAAGTTCATGTTCAGATGAATTCTGTGCACACGGAGTCGCGGGGTCGTTATCCACTGACAGCTGACAGAGGTAACTGGTAGCCAAACGTAATTTGTAATTTATACACCGGCTGTGAAAGTTGCTAGTTGACGTGCGCCTCGTGTACGTGCCTGAGCATGTTTGCGGCTGGGCGCGTGTGTTTTGTCTCACGATCCACATCACGGCAGGCAGAGGTAAATGGAAGCTGACAGTGGTTATTAAAAAAAAAAAAGAGGTTGAGTTCTTCTTATCTGTGTCTGCCGCTCTGCTGACACATCCCCCGCGCCGGCCTGACCGACGGACTGGGCTGAGGGACAAAGTGGGGAGGACTGCAGGGCTCAGGAGGAGCACGTTGTCCCACTCTACTTAGCGTGCCTCCCAAATGGTCCTGGTCAGCATAGGGCACTAAGGGACATGCTGCATTTGTGATTCACTCTGGTCAGTGCCCTCTTTGTTTTGTCTTCGAAACCCTTGATTGGTTTTCAAGGTGGGACTTTTCAGAAGGCAGGAGATCTCAGATCGACAATCATTTCCAGTTGTGTGCCCGACCCTGTTTTGTCTTGGGTTTAATAGAGAGAAGAGAAGTATGTTGTTGGGGTTAGCCTAGTCATCTCCCTGTTGTGTTGGTGTGTCATTAGGGTTTTAATATAGGCCTATGACAGGCTACATTATAGTCTGGCTTGGCAGACTAGTGGACATTAATAGACTCATAATGAAAAATAAAAAGCCTAATATCTGGATTTGTCTGTCATTTTATGCTACCAAAAAACAGATATGCCTTGATATTTACAGACATCAGGCTACTTTTAATGAAGATGGGTTTTACAGTGATTAGTCTCTATCTGGTTTTATTATAGCTGTCATAATCTCATTAAAATGAAATCTCTGTTTTCACACATTTTATTTGCCTATCAAATATAAGCCGTTGAGCAGTGACCAACTTCAGTTTGCCAGCATGGTTTTCATCCTCTCTAAGCTGATGCCTTTTCTGTGTGTTTGTATCGGCACTCAAGCCTATCTTCAAACACTTTGAGACAGGCAGTATAAGCCTATTGTTCTTTTTAGTGATGGGAATTGCTGGGAACCTCACAATACGATATTATTACAATACCTAACCAGTTACTGCAGTGTGCTAAATAACTTTTTCTGAACCCTGTGGTGACTATTCAGTGTGGCTCAGGGGTCAAAGGTCCCCTCTTGTCAACATGTAGCAAAACAATGGAGCAGACATCTTACACCAATCTGTCTTTAAAGAAAAACATTTATTAGTCATTTAAAATATATCCCACTAGTTGTGGGAGCAGTTTTTTGTTTTTAAGGAGAGATTGGTTTGAGAGATCTGCTTCAGTTACTACAGGGCTGTTGACCCACAGCATATTTCAGAATAGTAAGCACAAGGCACAGAGAAACAGTGTGACTTAGCCTATTGCCATGTAAGGTTAAGGGCTGATTTGATTAGTATAGTGTTTATATACGTACTGTATTGCGATTGACAAGTTTTCTTTAAAATTCCAAACATTGCTCATCTCATTGCTGCAGAGAGCCAAGAGTTTTTTTCATCACTTATGAATGTTAAAGTGAAAACAAATGATCTAAAACCCTGTTTCCAAAAAGTTTGGACATTGGGTAAAATGCAAATAAAAACCGAATGCAATTGAAAAATGCATGCCAATTTTGAATTTGATGCCAGCAGCATTTCAAAAACGTTGGGACAGGGTCATGTTTACCACTGTGTTGCATCACCTTTCCTTTTAACAATTCTCTGTAAGCATTTGGAAACTGAGGAGACCAAATGCTGTAGTTTTCTAAGTGGAATGTTGCCCCATTCTTGCTTTATATAGGATTGCAGCTGCTCAACAGTTCGGGGTCTCCTTTGTCATAATTTTTGTTTCATAACCAGTTTTGCACCCACTCTTTTGCTACGGAGTCATGCTGTTGTAATACGTGCAAAATGTGGTTTGGCCTTGTCTTACTGAAAAAGCATGGTCTTCCTTGAAAAATACATTGGCTGGATGGCAGAAGATGTTGCTCCAAAACCTGTATATAGTGTGTAGCATTAATGGTGCTTTCACAGATGTGCAAGTAACCCATGCCATAATGCACCCACATACCATCACGGATGTTGGCTTTTGAACTGTTCGCTGAAAAGTCAGATGGTCCCTCTCCTCTTTTGTCTGGAGGACACAGCATCCATGATTCCCAAAAATAATTTCACGTTTTGATTCGTCAGCCAACAAGACCGTTTTCCACTTCACCTCAGTGCACCTTAATTGAGCTTGTGCCCAGAGAAGGTGGCAGTGGTTCAGGATCTTGTTTATATATGGTTTCTTCTTTGCGTGGTAGAGTTTTGACATGTGTTTGTGGATGCAGTGATGTACTGTGTTCACAGACAATGGTTTTCAGAAGTGTTCCTGAGCCCATGCAGTGTCATGTCTGTTTTTAATGTAGTGCCGCCTGAGGGCCTGAAGGTCACGGCCACCCGATATTGGTTTTCCAGTCTGGAATTATCTTTTATTTCATTTAGTTTTACTATACATGTACTTTTCAATGGCAGTAACGTTGAATCTAATCTAATTTTAATACCCAGTCATGTTACTGACCTGTTGCCAACTGACCTAATTAGATGTGATATTCCACCAGGTTTAGTTTTTTAGCATTACACAACTTTTCCAGTCTTTCATTGCATCTGTCCTAACTTTTTTTAAACTGATTGTGGATGTATTTAAAGGAAAAGCACAAGTTGTATATAACATTTATTTTATTGTTTAATTGTTCTTGTAACTTCTCCGGTTATCATTTATGGTCAAAATGCAATGGCTGAGGTCTGTATCCAGGCACTCTGCATTGCTTTGTGCCTAAGAACTGCCCTTAACCATGGCATAATGGCCATATACCACACACCCTGGAGCCATATTGCTTAAATGTAACTTCTACTCTGACTGTTAGAAAACCAAGCCAGCTAGCTCTAATGTATAGCGGCAGATGTTTTGCGGCATAGAGACATAATGGAGGGCCGTAGCTCGGCGTTAATATTTAATAGATGAATATGTATAAATAGATTGGAGCTCTGTAAGGTTTCTAGTGTTCTAGAAAAGCATGGCTACCTGCCTTTAGAGGGTTGTTGTGGTCTCCAGCAAGCAAGGGCGTAGGATTGTGATGCAGTGTCAATGGGGTTTTCAATATTATCCAAAGGGGGGTCAAATTGACCTGTCTCTAATATTGCCAGTTAGACTGACATGGTGCTCTTCCCCCCCATGCCCCTTTCTCTAAATCCATCCTTTCCATTCTGTTGCTCACTCATGTTATTCTCTGTCATGCAATGCAATTAATACTTTTTGCAGGCACAAGAAAAACCTTTTGCATTGCCAAAGCAAACCTGTTGTTGCAGTCCAGTGACAGAAACGGACTTCATGCTCAGTCTGTGATCCTCTTCCCTCTCTCTAGTCTGGTGGGCCGCATGCTGCAGCGGGATCCAAAGGGCCGCGCCTCCCTGGAGCAGATAGAGAGCCATGCCTGGCTGCAGGGGGTGGACCCGTCGCCCGCCACCAAGTTCAACACACCCCTGGTGTCCCACAAGAGCCTGTCTGAAGAGGAGCACAACGGCATCATACAGCGCATGGTGCTGGGCGACATCGCGGACCGAGAGGCCATAGTGGAGTAAGTCAACACACGTGGGGATCCCCTGAGCACTCTGCATCTTAACGTGCCTAACTGTCGAGAGCAGCTGTTCGGTATTGCTCTACATTGCGACAGATTTGCTTGCATATGCAACAACAAATTTGGTAGGCAAACGCAGGAAGTATTTGCACAGGGGCAAGTGATGATTTCGACCCCTGAAACTAACACTCCCATGGTTGTAGTGTTTGGGCGTGTTTAAATGCATAGTTGTTAACCACACAAATAACTGTTCATACCGTAATGCCCTGCAACAAGCCAATTATAGCCTACCTCATGGAGAATAAAAGCGCTAAGTCTTTCTCCCAATTCATTGTTTAACTCTGGCAGAACGAGTCTATGGTAATTGTTTGGAATGACCAAGAGCATCAAAAGTTATTTTAAGTGGCAAGACCATGCTCCGGACAGGTCTTTGTGTTGTGGATGTGGTTGAGCCAACAAAGCTTCTGCCTGCAAGAGCAGCAGTGTTTGCAACTACTTTGCTCCGCGAGCCAGTGACCGTGCAAGAGCCAACGCCGAGAGGACATGCAAATATGGCTCATTGTGAGAAGAGAACCATTCCTGTGCTTGCAGTCTGAAGGTGTATCCCATTGTGTGTTCTGTAGGCAGGGCCTCCTGTAGAGAGCATCTGAATTCTGTGGTGGCCTGGCGGGTCCGTTCAGTGTGCCAGGTTCTTCATTTACAGACATGCATGGCCAACAACACATTGTGTTTGATTGTTGGACTCACACACAGGCAGAGCACCAGTATGCACGATGCCAGGACCACTGCGAAGTTGTATTTTTAAGTGGACGATAAGGTGTAGACATTTTTGTTGTTCTTGTTTTCTGTTCCGTGTTATTGTCCATAGTTGTTTTGATTAATTGTCAACACTAGAGACAATTTAAGCTACCTCAACAGTAAGCTACCTCATCATTGTGCTCCAAAATAAATGTGTGTGCCTGGATCTTTCAGCAGAGGAGCACAGTTGCTCCTTGTAAACAGCGCCAGCATAGAGTCCGGTTTAGAGGTTGATTGACAGTGGATGGAATGGATGGAGTTAATGTAAGAGAGAGAGATGGAGATGTAGTTAAAGAAATGTGCACAACATTCTGTCTCACCTGAAGCTACAAGGACAGCCTTTGAGAGACAGCTGCACAGTGGTAACTGAACAGCACATACCTGACCTGACATAGCAGGCTTTAAAGAAACACCTGGAATCAGGACCATCACATAGCACTCTTGATGAGAAGAAAACAAGCTTCTCTACTTTCCAACCAATTTATTTAAACAAAAATAGCTTCAAGTATACCAGAATGCTAAGAAAATTCAAATGTTCCAATGTACCCAGTTGGCTAATAAGGCTAACAAAAGCAAATTAATAACGGTTTTGACAAACTTGGGCATTTACAAGGAAATGTTAACTAGAGGCCTTAAATGAAGATGACCGATGCAGTCTTATGAAAAAATATATTGATTTGTTTTTATTTACATGGTCATTTGAGAAACTCCAGCCTCATTGATTTGTAAAGGCAACCCAATTAAACAAATCACACAAAAATTAAACATCGAAAACATCAATGCAATTGAAATAAACAGAGCAATTTCCTTTTATGTTAGTGCAGCACCAGCTTTTAAATGGCTAAAGTTAAAGTCTGGTGTCCCAAAATAGGGGCAAAGGATTAGAAGAGCATTAGAGTGCAACTTTGAAGGGTCCAACTTTCCATGAAGATTAGAATTTGTCCGGTTTAGTCTTAACCAAATAGGTGTGTGGTAACGCATGCCAAAATCAAAAGACTTATTTGAGACCCTTGATGCCCGGTGTCTTGGAGGGGTTACAAAGCCATTTTCCAGCAATTTGAAGTACATCATTCCATTGTCCAACAGATCTACAAATGGAGAATATTCCAAGGCACTGGCAGTCTATGTAGGTCAGGTCGTCACACCAAATTCTCGAAATCTCCCCAGGGTAACATCAAGAAATCTGTAGGCCTGTCTTCCCACAATCAATGTCAAAGTGCAGGAGTCAACTGTCAGAAAGAGATGGCACAAACTACCACCTACATGTGAGGCCAGGAAGGAAGAAGCCTAAAAAATTTTAAATCAAGGATTAACTGACGATTGCCAGACATCTGAGTTTCTCAGAGAACCTGGCCAGCTGTTCTGAAGTAAGATTTGTAGTATTCATTAGTATTAATTAAATGGACCTGATTAATCCTAAAATAATCATCCCATGTAGCTTAGTAGAGCATGATGCTTGCAAGGCCAATACTTGCAGTCAACTTATACAGTATATTGTACATGTATATCATATATGCTCATACACAGGGACCTAGAGTAACGAATGCATACATGTTCCTTCTTTTTCATACCGCCCACAGCGGGAATGAAAGCCACAACCCCGGCCTTGCTAGCACTGCATATATGGTATACTGCCAAGCCTGTCTGCCCTCTATCCTGGCTAGCTGCTGCCCCTGGGCTACAACGCTAGGCCAGTGAACCCGACTGAGTTTGTCCTACTCTCAGAGAGCCATCAGATGCCTCAGTAAAACAGAGACAATGCTCATTCAATCTCTGAACTGTGTCTACATCTCTTTTACCCCCCTCCCCCTAAGAAAAAACACTTCAATCTGATCATCTGAGGATAAGAGCCCACAGTGTTTGACTGTAATTGCATTTGTATCTAACAGCAGCCCTGTGTTTGCCTCCCACACATGAATCATGTATGTGATTTGTAACATGCTTACTGTCTAAAGCAGCAGCACTGTCGCCGCTGCCAGCTATGTTCCAAACCACAGAGACACAGGAAGGATCAAAGAGGCCTTTACTAAACTGCTCTGAAGGAAGGCCTTTACTAAACTGCTCTGAAGGAAGGCCTTTACTAAACCGCTCTGAAGGAAGGCCTTTACTAAACCGCTCTGAAGGAAGGCCTTTACTAAACCCCTCCGAAGGAAGGCCTTTACTAAACCGCTCTGAAGGAAGGCCTTTACTAAACCGCTCTGAAGGAAGGCCTTTACTAAACCGCTCTGAAGGAAGGCCTTTACTAAACCGCTCTGAAGGAAGGCCTTTACTAAACCGCTCCGAAGGAAGGCCTTTACTAAACCGCTCCGAAGGAAGGCCTTTACTAAACCGCTCCGAAGGAAGGCCTTTACTAAACCGCTCCGAAGGAAGGCCTTTACTAAACCGCTCCGAAGGAAGGCCTTTACGGAAAAGGAGACTGGTGGGGTGGAAGTCCTGGGCCCATGCCAGCGAGTTAACTCCCACTTCCCAGTCACTCCATAGATGACTGTCCTGCTAAAGCTCCCACCCTAAATACACACACACACACATGTGTGCGCATACTCCACAGCAGCTTGTGGCTAACACGTTCACTTGTTTACCCATTAACACAGGGTAGTGTAGGCTTATCCCAAAGGCTGTCAAGGAAGGTGTGTTAGCTAGCTGCTGTCTGTATAGCCTCATATACAGGCTAAAGGTGAGAACCTACTATCTTGTTTCCATTACATGTATCACTCAAAGGCCTTGCTTAAATGCCCACCTGATTGGGTTGTGCTGCACTGAGAACAACTCGTTGATGTACTGTGTGTGTGTGTGTTTGTTACCCTCTCCTTGGCCTTGTCTCTGCCATCCTGTGCTAACATGTTTTCCCCTGTCCTTGTTGCAGAGCCCTGGAGACTAACAAGTATAACCACATCACTGCCACCTACTTCCTCCTGGCTGAGAGGATCCTGAGGGAGAAACAAGAGAAGGAGGTCCAGACGCGCTCCTCCAGCCCCAGCAACATCAAGGCTCAGTTCAGGTAACAGTCATAGCCACCCATACACACGTGGAACATATACCTGCATACACATAGAAGACCACCCCCCCTTGTGGGTAGAACCCACCAGAACCCAGCCTCTGCATCACCAAGGCCCGCTCACTCATTTATTGGGGCCATTCAAAATGTACATTATCTCACAGAAGTGAGTACACCCCTCACATTTTTGCAAATATTTGATCATATCTTTTCATGTGACAACACTGAAGAAATGACACTTTGCTACAATGTAAAGTAGTGAGTGTACAGCTTGTATAACAGTGTAAATTTGCTGTCCCCTCCAAATAACTCAACACACAGCCATTAATGTCTAAACCGCTGGCAACAAAAGTGAGTACACCCCTAAGTGAAAATGTCCAAATTGGGCCCAATTAGCAATTTTCCCTCCCCAGTGTCATGTGACTCGTTTGTGTTACAAGGTCTCAGGTGTGAATGGGGAGCAGGTGTGTTGAATTTGGTGTTGTCGCACTCACACTCCCTCATACTGATCACTGGAAGTTCAACATGGCACCTCATGGAAAAGAACTGTCTGAGGATCTGAAAAAAAGAATTGTTGCTCTACATAAAGATGGCCTAGGCTATAAGAAGCTGAGCTGCAGCACGGTGGCCAAGACCATACAGCGGTTTAACAGGACAGGTTCTACTCAGAACAGGCCTCGCCATGGTCGACCAAAGAAGTTGACTGCACGTGCTCAGCGTCATATCCAGAGGTTGTCTTTGGGAAATAGACATATGAGTGCTGCCAGCATTGCTGCAGAAGTTGAAGGGGTGGGGGGTCAGCCTGTCAGTGCTCAGACCATATGACGCACACTGCATCAAATTGGTCTGCATGGCTGTTGTCCCAGAAGGAAGCCTCTTCTAAAGATGATGCACAAGAAAGTCCGCAAACAGTTTGCTGAACACAAGCAGACTAAGGACATGGATTACTGGAACCATGTCCTGTGGTCTGATGAGACCAAGATAAACGTATTTGGTTCAGATGGTGTCAAGCGTGTGTGGCAGCAACCAGGTGAAGAGTAAAAAGACAAGTGTGTCTTGCATACAGTCAAGCATGGTGGTGGGAGTGTCATGGTCTGGGGCTGCATGAGTGCTGCCGTCACTGGGGAGCTATAGTTCATTGAGGGAACTATGAATGCCAACATGTACTGTGACATACTGAAGCCGAGCATGATCCCCTCCCTTTCGGAGACTGGGCTGCAAGGCAGTATTACAACATGATTACGACCCCAAACGCACCTCCAAGATGACCACTGCCTTGCTAAAGAAGCTGAGGGTAAAGGTGATGGACTGTCAAGCATGTCTCCCGATCTAAACCCTATTGAGCATCTGTGGGTCATCCTCAAACGGAAGGTGGAGGAGTTCAAGGTCTCTAACATCCACCAGCTCCATGATGTCATCATGGAGGGGTGGAAGAGGACTCCATTGGCAACCTGTGAAGCTCAGGTAAACTCCATACCCAAGAGGGTTAAAGCAGTGCTGGTAAATAATGGTGGCCACACAAAATATTTACACTTTGGGCCCAATTTGGAAATTTTCACTTAGGGGTGTACTCACTTTTGTTGCCAGCGGTTTAGACATTAAAGGTTGTGTGGGGACAGCAAATTTACACTGTTCTACAAGCTGTACACTCACTACTTTACATTGTAGCAAAGTGTCATTTCTTCAGTGTTGTCACATGAAAAGATATAATCAAATGTTTACAAAAATGTGAGGGGTGTACTCACTTTTGTGAGATACTGTAGACGATGATGATGATGATGATTCTTCATGGACTATGGCCTCAGGAGGACATCCCACACTGCCCTGTTGCCTTGGTCTAGCTTACATCCCTGCTGCTCTGTCATGTGATTCCTCCATGTGGAGACAAATGTGTTTAAAGGCTGACCACAGTAATTGCTTTTGAGTGACCTAGAAAATGGGAGTCTGGTTGCCCTCTCAGCAGAGAGGGAGTCAGATGAGGCATTTCGGAGCCAAAGAGCAATGGGAAAAAGAGGGAGATCCAATGCGCACAGGCTAAAGCGGCTCCCCTCTGTATCCCTGGCCTGCCCGCTCTAACCCGTTTGACCAGAAACACATGGGCAAACAGGTGCTCCAGGAGAGGCGGCCCATTTTTAGCTCCTGGGTCACAGCCCTCTCGGGTGCAGGAGTAGCTTGTCAGCCAAATCTGCTGGATTATATGGCCCAGCAACATGGATCAGATATGCTGTTCCACCTTGAGCTTCTCTGTCCACTTCACGTGGTTTTTGATCATTAAGCGGTGTACTGTACTTAAGCATAGAAACACTCGGTGCAGCTTCAGGCCACGTTGTTGTCATAGGCGAGGAAGCGCAGCGCTTTCTGATGGAGGTTTTCTCCTTTTTAGACGGCCCACTGTGCAGTGTGTAACATGTCTATGTCACGTCACTGAATATGCCCAAAACGGCATTCATCAAAGTTCACAAAAGTCCCATTGTGACAAGGCTACATGGCGCCGAGACCTCCATCCACACAGCCAAAATGTCTGCCTCCCCACGTTTATCCACGAACAGACGCACACTCCGAAACGACGCATCATTCTGTTCTTTTGAAAGTGTTCATGAATCGAGCTTTGTCGATAACTCAAAAAAGTATGAAGGCCAACCGTCCCAATATTTCCGGACGGTTCCTGTGTGGGAATCTGTTGAAGACTATAATAAGCGCTTCTGGCTGACCTCTATCAAGCAGACTGCTTCAGGGATTGTAGGATCTGTCTGAGGGCGTTAACGGAGATCAATTATCAAATCGAAATGTCTCATGGCTGTCAGACATGGTGAGCAATGTTTGGAAAATCAAATCAATATGTTATTTGTTCTTTAAAGCAGTCATGACACATGTAGGATGTTTAGAACCACGGTGCACCTCGTATTGGCCTCCTAAGCGTTGTGATTATATCATGGTAACGCCGCATGTGTCCTTGTGTGGTTGAGATTCTCTGCGGTAGTTAAGCCTTTGAAAGCCTGGCCAAATGAAATGGGATGGGAGCAGATCCAGCACAGAGGGTGGTGCCGCGGCCAAGTCTCCCCCCGCAACGCAGCGCTGTGGGAGGTCCAAGACACGCTCGTGACAAACGGGACTACCTTGGGATGAATTGTGTTCTGACCGCGTGGAGTCGGAGGACTTGGCACCGCTCCACTTTTACATTTCACTTCACATTTAAGAACATTATGCAGCTGTTGCACTTGCATTCTGGACCATCATCATCCCACTGGTCACCCGTGGGAATCGAGAGCCACAGGAGACCCACCCAAGCTTTTAGTGTTTTAACCAGTTTCAGCAGTTCAGTACTGAATACTAAAAGGCTGTTTAATATCCTCTCCTCATCGTGAGTCATTACATTATGTACGAAATGTGGTCATCGTTGTCTGTTCTTTTGCCCTTCCAGGCAGTCCTGGCCGACCAAGATTGACATGCACCAGGACATTGAGGACAGCCTGGCAGCCTCGTCCATCTCCCATTCTGGGGGTCCCCAGTCTCCCGCCCGCAGCACTGAGAACCTCCTCAACGGACACCGTGCCAAGGGCCTGCTGGAGCTTCGCAGGGATGAGTGTGACCCAGGGGCCTCCGGTGCCCCTGCCCCCATTTCTGGGCCTGCCAGATCTGGAGCCACGGCCCCAGCGCCCTCCACCTCTGCCAAGCAGCGCACCTGCCTGTTCAGGGTGGAGGAGGACGAAGAGGAGGAAGAGGAGATGGACCCGTCCCCGCTGTCCACTCAGGTGATCCTGCGTCGCAAGCCTCCGTCTATCACCAACCGCCTGACCTCCAGGAAGAGCGCTCCGGTTCTTAATCAGATCTTCGAGGAGGAGGGCGAGTCGGATGACGACTTCGACATGGACGAGGGTCTGCCGCCCAAACTCAGCCGGCTGAAGATGAACGTGGCAGCTGCCGCGGCCGGGTCGCCGGGCACCGCTCAGAAACGCTACCACCGCCGTAAGAGCCAGGGCCGCGGCTCGTCCTGCTCCAGCTCAGAGACCAGCGACGACGACTCTGAGAGCCACCGGCGGCGCCTGGACAAGGACACGGGCTTCGCCTACAGCTGGAACCGCAGGGACAGCAGCGAGGACCCCCCCGGAAACTCTGGGGGAAACGGGGGCAGCAGCAGTGGAGGGCAGAGCAAACCCCCTGGGGAGGGAGGCAGCTCCGGACCAGACAAGGGCAGTCCTCCTGGAGGAGGTGGTGGGGGGGGTGGGGGTGGTGGTGGAGGAGGAGGTGGTGGTGGTGGTGGGGGAGGTGGGGGAGGAGGTGGTAAGGGACAGGGTTCCCCCTCCAGTTGTTCTAATAGTAACCACTCGTCTTCGGGCTCAGGGTCCATACGGGGTCACAGGGCAGCAGAGCTGGTGGAGGGGCTGAAGCTCATGAGCCTGTGTCTCAGCTCCCAGTTACAGAAGAGGGGGAGGAGTGGGGGCCCCGGCCTGGCCGGAGGGGTGGGCCAGTTCATCATAGACAGCAGCCTGTCGGCCGTCAGCGTCAAGACCCAGGAGAGGTCCTCGTGGAAGATGTGCATCGGCTCCAATGGCAGCCTGGACCTGGACCTGGACCCCATGGCCCTGCCCACCATGGCCCTGCCCACCACGGCCGCCAACAACCTGGGGGCGTACGCCGACCAAACGGCGGCGGCACTCAGCGAACTGGCCCTGGCCACCAAGGAGAAGAATAAGCTGAACAGCCTGAAAAACAATGTTCTCCAGCTACCTCTGTGTGAAAAGACCATATCTGTTAACATCCAGCACAGCCCCAGAGAAGGGCTCCTGTGTACATCCTCTCAGGCCAGCTGCTGTCAGGTGATATGACGGCCACACACCGCGCACCCTCTGTCGTTACTCTGCCAGGCGACCATGTCCGACCACAGTCACCGATGTAGCATACGTCTGACCTCGGAAACAGCTCACCGTCGAAACCTGCCTTCTGCTGTTGTCTTAAAATATTCAAACTGTTTTTATTTCGATTTCTTTGGGAACGCCCCCCCCCCCCCCCCTCCCTTCACTAAGACCTATGACATATGAGGCGCATGCTGCTAGGGGTCATTTAGTTTGCTACTATCACTTTAGCCTTTTGCCCCCCCCCCCCCCCCCCCTCCCTTCAATGAGATGAGGTAATAGCACTTAACTAAAATTGTGAGGTGAGTTGATGGCATTTATATAAACAGAAATATGGAAATGGGATTGATTTTGATTGATTATTTTGAGACTAAAAAGGACCAAATTTTGCAGTGGGTAAGTAGGAGCACATGGTAGCTGAAACGACACTTTAAATATGTCATTTTGGTCTACTGCTTAAATCCAGTCCTGATATTTCTGTGCACTAGCAGTGGAATATAATGATTCGGCTGGGAGATGTACAGCTACTGTTAGTAAACTATTGTTTGTTAATGGCTTCCAATCAAGGTTTCTACTTAGGTGGTTTGAAGCGTAGCAGGAAAAGTAAACCAACCTGGACTTAAATGCAAAATTGTTTGTGATTCGGTCTAAGATCTTATAAATGTCAGGGTCCAGTTACAGGTTTAAAATGTAGGTTTGCTCTGTTACAAGCAATGTTCAGCTCCATGGAGTATTTCAACAATGTGCATTCTGACATCTTGTCTCTTTCAAACCTCCCCTCATTGAGACGGCTAACTCATCGTGGCCCCCCAACCGTTTGGGGGGGGGCACCCACCTGTCCCCACTAAGAGAACGCGTTTTAAAAATATCTTCTGTTTAACAAATCACTTTTTAAATATTTTATCAGTGAAACACCTACAATGGATACAGACTGAAGATAAAACCTTTCCCAGACGGGAGTAATGTCCATTCCAGGAAACATTTTCCTGCTGCCCTTTAAACTACCTAAGTAGTAATTGTTTTTATCAAGGCTTTTATTGACAGCAGAATCAGAGGGAGGCTGTGGGTGACATGAAGGTTAAGGGGTGGTCTTGAACCCTGATTGCCGATGGGAAGGCTTGTGTAGCCACTCGACCACGGCTCAGCCCCCACGTAGCGACCTCTGTTGGGAGCCATTCACAAAGGTTTCTAGGAGGGCTAAGTGACCGATTAATGGTTGACCATATATGGACCTGGAGGAAGGGTAGCCACCGTCATGTTGTGCTTCTCCATGCAGTCTTTAAACATTGACCAACTAACCAACTTGTGGTGGAATAAACCTATTTTTACTTGATTCAGTAATGCCATTGTACAGTAATGGCTGAGCTCCGCTGTCTAAGGTGCTTTTACTTTATTGCACTCGGCCAATCCGTTTTCGTATTGTTTCATATTTAAGTGGATGAAATTAAAGATTTTACTTTTAAATGGCTAATTTAAACAGCTCTCACTGATTTAATTTCAATGCAAGCTGAATTGTGCGCAAACCCCCACTAACAAGTGCAACTTCAAAACACCTGGGTAACTGAGAGACTTTCATTTGGTAAAATAAGTCTACAGAGCAGTCTTGATTTAAATTTAGATGCAATCCTCTTAGGCAGTGTTATGGGCATCGATTTTGATCGATTTTGAATAGCATGCGGTACTGTCACTGTGCAGGTCACCTCATTAGTCAGGAATTCTTTCACCTGGGCTGTAACACCTGATATTTAACACCTGTTGACTCATTGCCCGAGTCCGAGATCCACTTGTGTTTCCACCACCTTTCCTAAGTTGGTGTGGGAATTGGTTCAAGATAAGACTTGTGTGCACGTTGGGTGGGTGTGTCTGTCAGAGCTCCTTCTAAATCTCTTTTGTTGGTCCAGGTGACTGTTTTGAGCCTTGTTTGGTTATTAGGGAATGAAACGGGCAGCCTAAATGTTGCTGGTCAGGTAAAATACTACTATACTAATGACTATATAGTAAATCCACTTACCTACACTCTGACACTGTATTCTCACAAAAATGTCATTAAATTGATTAAACGTACTACTGCTAATTGCAAATTGGGCTAACTCCTGAAATCATTCAAGTACATGAAAACGTAAAACGGAATGTAAAGGAGAGGAAATAGACCAGCAGTGTGTGTGCCCTAAACCCCCCCCCCCCCCCTGCTTGGCCTGGATGTGGCTGGCAGGACCACTTGGTTTTGGGTGAGGTAGATTTGGCCCCATTCACATTTTGGTCATGTCATTCATTTACTGTTGTTTACCCACTCATGATGTGTAGAACTGCAAATAAGATCCATAGAAGGGCATGATAAATTAAAGGAAAATTAATTTAGTGGAAAACTATTGGGTATATGAATACCAGTTGACCCATGTGCACTCAGCCACATCTCTGCTTTGTAAGACAGATTTACTTTAAGTTACTGTAACTAGTCGTCTGTCTGGCAGGCTAGTTTGTTTTTAAAAGGGTGTTTTAAGTATGTATATATGTTTAAAAAAAGTTTATTTTTTGACTTCTGAACAATCTGCTGTTTTAAAATGTGTTGAAGCGGGCCCATGAGTCTCCTCTTGGGGAAGAGTGTCTGTCTGTCTGTCTGTGTCTCTGTCTGTCTGTGTCTCTGTCTGTCTGTCTGTGTCTGTCTGTCTGTCTGTCTGTGTATCTGTCTGTATGTGTCTCTGTCTGTCTGTATGTGTCTGTGTATCTGTCTGTATGTGTCTCTGTCTGTCTGTATGTGTCTCTGTCTGTCTGTATGTGTCTCTGTCTGTCTGTGTGTGTCTCTGTCTGTCTGTGTGTGTCTCTGTCTGTCTGTGTGTGTCTCTGTCTGTCTGTGTGTGTCTCTGTCTGTCTGTATGTGTCTCTGTCTGTCTGTATGTCTGTGTCTGTATGTGTCTCTGTCTGTATGTGACTCTGTCTGTCTGTATGTGACTCTGTCTGTATGTCTGTGTCTCTGTCTGTATGTCTGTGTCTCTGTCTGTCTGTGTGTCATACACACTTGACTGGACACTAGGGTGAAGGGCGGAAGGACGTTCTCACATTCAAGATCAGTGGTTCAGTCGGGACACTTGACCTTTCAGGGGAGGCTCATTTCTGCAAGCTTTAAAGGACCGGGCATAGTGATAAAGAGAGGGAGGGAGCAAGGGCTGTGGGGGAGATGTCTGGGGAGATATTCTAAGGGCATTGGCAATAAGCTATATGTTGCAGCTATCTGTAAATAAACATATTTTTGTTTTATATTTCAAACCAGCCTTAGACTAAAAGGCTCATCGAACCTAAAACAAAAGGAGAAAGATATCTTGTGTATTTTTTTTCTTTTTAAACAAAATGTATGTAAATAGAGATGTAAATATGGTGCTCTATATTTAGAAACAGCAGAGTGAACCATTTGGTGCATAGCTGTAAGTATAGCCTTATTAGTAATGGGTGTCTCATGTGATGGAAAAACATGATTATATTCATGTCATTAAGTCTCTGACTGTTGTCTTTTCCAGATGTGAACAGGTGATTGACATGTGCATGTGTTATATGTTTGACATTATCGATCCAAGGACCTCGAAGTAAGAAACAGAACCACCCAGAGAATGTTACTGGACCAAACCATTTACTGGCTCAAAGAAAATAAGGGGTGGAGGTGAAATGGCAGAATTATTAAATGTATTATTCTGTAGTTGATACCTGTTGTCAAAAGTTACATATAGCAATGGTAATATCCAAAATAAAATGTTGTGGGGAAAAAACTTATACATTAAATTTTTGTGTTGTTCAATGCCTTAACATTTTTCTCATACAGAAGTTGGAAAATTTTCTGGTGTCCTGCTCTTCGGAATGCCTTGCTGTCACCATGAATTGTCTTACATGGTCATTTAGCAGACACTCTTAGCCAGAGTGACTTGCTGAAGGACCAGATTATTTCATTGGTCAAAAGATCAATGAGTGGATAATGATCAAATTGCCACCTGACTTCCTTCCAGTCCAGAGTAGACAAGTTAAATATGCTGGGAGCCTTCCGCTGAAAGGTATTGCACCATGATTTACAAGGTAGCGCCAGCAATGCTGCTGCCAGATGACACTAGTAACCGCTGAACAGGGCATCCAACTGTGTTCCTGGAGAGCTAACGGCCTCCTGGTATTTGCTCCAACAGCAGCTGTAACTCAGATGCATTATAAACTGATCTTTAGAACAGTTTACCCCTATAGATTGGCTCCAGTCCTGGACAGTCAAACACTTTCTCCATCACATAAGACAATGTTCTCAAACTTCTGGGGGGCCCCCCAGATAGCTCTTGTTGTTGCCCTGAACTAGCTCAGCAGAATGAAGCGCTTCATAATAAGTATACGAGTTGACACAGCTGTGCTATCTCTGGAATACATCGTAATACATGAAACAGCTGGGGGTCCCCAGGAGAGGTTTGAGAACCAGAGTCTAAGATTCTGACTAGGGATGAGGTGATCGCAGTTAACCAGCAATGCCATGAGATGTATAGATTTATTGGAGAAAATGGATGTTACATTTTTGTTTCAATAACTTGAGATCTTTTTTTTGATACTTGCAAACTCTGTGTGCGTCCAGCATATAAAACAAATTGAAAGCATAATGTTTTGTCAAAGGCACTGTCCCTTTCAGAGGGAGTGTTAATATCGTGACTCCAGAAGATACTTCATTGCCACACATTCTAAGCAATAAGTGCTGTCTCTTATATTTGACAGTCGCTGAGTAGACAGAAACAGAGACAATGCCAGTTACAGAGGCTGAGGTGTATTTACAACTTCCCCATCACTAACAGTTTTTATCTAGCTTTCCTATTTCCATCCACCTTGATTCAGACAATACCCTGAAAATGTATCAAGGACCTCAATGAAGGAGTGCAGAATTATATCAGAAGACCTGAGTCACTGACCTGTATGAGACAAGCTCTTCAAACAGCCATCTCTGACACTGTAAGTTACTAGATTGGCTGATAAGAAAATGTTAATATGTGGTAAGATACCACATAATGGTATCTTACCACATAATACCATAAATATAGGTTACCTTCTTACCACATGTGTGGTAAGAGGGTCTTCGATGTTTCATTAAAAGCTCTGTGTTGTTGGAATACTGGCTCGTATCATTACTGTAGTTCTTTCCATACTATGGCCAATGCTACATAACAGAATTATACAAGTGTAATTCAGTTGCACAGCATTGTCTCCTCAACCAACTACATTCAAGACAGAATTGGTACATTTGGTATGAAGTGATGCATTTTAAACGGGGTTTACAAAGGAAGTTAACATACAGAATATAGTATTTTAAGAATGAGTCTTGTCATGTCAGATTAACTTTTAGTTAAGAGGCCCGTGCATACATTCTGTAAATCACATATAGTGATTTATATTACTGTTCTGTGGGTAGGTTAGAAGACACACAGAGACAGAAACTCAGCCAAACGAATATCAGAAATACCTATTCAACAAGGCCAAGGCAAAAAGTGTAAAACCTGGTTTAACAACCATTTATAAAAAAAGAACAACTTTGGATATTTTATGCATAAATAAGCATTCCGCTAATTCGGGTGGTATGAAGTAAACAGTCAGTTTGAACCGTCCAAGGTTGAGTATGCCCCATCTTCGTCTCGTCAGTATCTGAATGGTTGGCCTCGTCTCTCGTCATCACTTATCCGTTTTTGGGGTGCCCGAGCCCTCCAGCATTTTCTGAAACCGAACGGAGAAAACATTTGATTAACATCTTATTTATGCTCCACGAAACTTTCACGTAAATTATAGGTTACCCATTAAAAAGGCCTTTTACTGGTGATGTATAACAAATAAGGTACATACTAGGCATTTAACTGTTGGAAGTAACAATTTAATTAAATAGAACATAGGAAACAAATCTATTGATAAATGATTGTAGTTACTAAAGTTCCGTTATTTAACGTGTATATTTTTGGTTCTTTAGTTATAGGCATCTTATGTCTGTAATGTATGCATGTTTTTCCAATGTAAATTGGAAAGTGTTTTTCTATGAAACGTCTTATGTGCAGGACCTCAGGAAGACTACCTGTCAACATGGCACATGCTAATGCAAATCATAATAAAATGAAAGATCTTCATAAAATAAAAAGATGAAATATACCAAAATAAGTTTTAGTAAGTGAAGATAAGCACACTGTTAGCTTGTCTTAACAAATACAATGTTATCTTTCTTTTGGTCTATTTATTTTATGAAATGACATTAAGCCTCCTGAAGAGGGGAAACCAGAGCTGTAAAACAGCATTATGTCTCAAAATTGCAGTGGATCTGGAAGCCCTTAACAAGCTCTGGAGATGTTCACCAAGATGTAGTGATTTTTTTAAGCAGAATACTTTTCTATTTCACAGGCCTTCTCCCCAGACTCTAATCTCAGCTGAGATACATTTAATCAATTCCTTCCACTGCCTCCAGTGTACCCCAGCAAATTACATTCTGGGTTCAAATGTGTTATGTGCAATTAACGTTTCAATCCAAAATACAGATCAATGAGAGAGTTTTCGCTGATGCCAGCCTTCTCATTCACAGTCAATTCCATAGGGGGAGAGCAGGGTTAAATTCATTGGCATACAGTTCCCCAATGGGATAGATGGAGCGTGGCGGTTTGTACTCAACACCCAGACCAATCTACAGATGTACTTGTTATGAAGAGCAAAGTGTAAACACATTGGGTAACGATTTATTCAGGATTTACTCTGTTTCTTTGTGTTTCTTTTTCAAAATCAGAGGTTGTTCTCTTGGCTGACTTCAGATGTTCAGATGTTGAAATCACTATAACTACAATGCAATTAAAAAACAAGGAGACAAACAAGGAGACGCCCTAGTGGACATTCATCCCACGAGAGGAGCCATACCGAGTCCCCTTTAGAGCGGGGCATTCAAATCTTTGACCATACAGTAGGAGCCCATGCAGTTTGGACCACTTAATAAAGTTCAAGGTAGGAGAAAGGCAGGCTGCAAGCCAAAGAGAGAAGCACTGGATGAGAAGGCTGCATTCATGCCGTAACAAAGCTCCAACACACTGGGGGTGTACAAACCACCTTCTGTCCCTCCAGCAGCCCTGCATGTAGAACAGGAAGTCAACAGAACTGGCAGAAATTCCCTGGGTTTCCAGTGGGGTGTGGTGAGCATGTTCAGCTAATTGCAGGGACATGCTAGTATTGATCATGTGGGAGGAATGCTGCAGCAAAAGGCTTTATAAAGCTTAGACCATCTCCGGCAGAGACTAGGCATCTCTCACACTCACAGACACAGACACATACAGTGCACTCATTCTCTCAGGTTGTAGCCTATTTACTATGGTATCCCTCCCTCCCTCTCTCTCTAGGCAAATTCACACTCTGCACTGTATACTTCACTTGTAATCACACAAGGTTCACTCAGAGAGTAAAGTGTAGCTTGGCTGTAGCTAGCAGGTTCACTCCCAGAGAGTTAAGTGTAGCTGGGCTGTAGCCAGCAGGTCACTCCCAAAGAGTAAAGTGTAGCTTGGGTGTAGCTAGCAGGTTCACTCCCAGAGTGAATTGCAGTTGGGCTGTAGCTATCAGGTCACTCCCAGAGTGTGATGTGTAGCTTGGCTGTAGCTAGCAGGTTCACTCCCAGAGAGTTAAGTGTAGCTGGGCTGTAGCTAGCAGCCTCTCGCAAGCAAGTGTGTCTCTTCCGCTGTCTGTGATGTAAGAACAGGGCACAGCAGCTACCACACCAGTCTCCCCAGGCTCCCTGGGATGTGACAAAGTTCCTCTAATGACTAAGCATCACACAACATCTCCCTGCTGTCTGTGAAAAGACATACTGCATCTAGCTGTGCACATTCACACACACACTAATGTATGTTCTGTCATGTCTTGACACTCCTCACACTCAACATTCCATATATTGGCAGGGTCCTCTGTACAGTATCAGTAATGCCTTCTCTCTTTAGTATAGTATAATTCTCCCTCTATACAGTATCAGTCTTCTAGTTAGTATAGTATCATTCTCCCTCTATACAGTACCAGTCTTCTAGTTAGTATAGTATCATTCTCCCTCTATACAGTACCAGTCTTCTAGTTAGTATAGTATCATTCTCCCTCTATACAGTACCAGTCTTCTAGTTAGTATAGTATCATTCTCCCTCTATACAGTATCAGTCTTCTAGTTAGTATAGTATCATTCTCCCTCTATACAGTATCAGTCTTCTAGTTAGTATAGTATCATTCTCCCTCTATACAGTACCAGTCTTCTAGTTAGTATAGTATCATTCTCCCTCTATACAGTATCAGTCTTCTAGTTAGTATAGTATCATTCTCCCTCTATACAGTACTAGTCTTCTAGTTAGTATAGTATCATTCTCCCTCTATACAGTATCAGTCTTCTAGTTAGTATAGTATCATTCTCCCTCTATACAGTACCAGTCTTCTAGTTAGTATAGTATCATTCTCCCTCTATACAGTACCAGTCTTCTAGTTAGTATAGTATCATTCTCCCTCTATACAGTACCAGTCTTCTAGTTAGTATAGTATCATTCTCCCTCTATACAGTACCAGTCTTCTAGTTAGTATAGTATCATTCTCCCTCTATACAGTATCAGTCTTCTAGTTAGTATAGTATCATTCTCCCTCTATACAGTATCAGTCTTCTAGTTAGTATAGTATCATTCTCCCTCTATACAGTACCAGTCTTCTAGTTAGTATAGTATCATTCTCCCTCTATACAGTATCAGTCTTCTAGTTAGTATAGTATAATTCTCCCTCTATACAGTACCAGTCTTCTAGTTAGTATAGTATCATTCTCCCTCTATACAGTACCAGTCTTCTAGTTAGTATAGTATCATTCTCCCTCTATACAGTACCAGTCTTCTAGTTAGTATAGTATCATTCTCTGTGGCCTTCTGTTCATTGGGTCAGTGTCACTTCTGTCAGCAGTGACGGGTGCTGTTAGAGTGCCAGGGACGGGACGGGACGGGGGGGGTTTCCCAATGCCTAACCACCTGCTCTGATCAGTTCTGCATTTCCCCCTTGTCTCCAGTCAACATGGCCTCTGGCTGCTGATGAGGTGGAAAACACTGAATTGATTACAGCAGATGCAGACTTAGACGGCGGCTTAAGTTGCACAGAGAGAAACATGGCCGTCCACCACCCTCCTCTCACACCTGACTCCGGCAGAACTCCAACGGGGGGGGGGCTCTAATCTGCTTGCGTCATCAGCTCTAGGTGATGAATCATGATGATGTTCACAGTGGTAGGTTCATACTGACATGACACAGCCCTTCTGGCTTGACTGAAAGGTCCATCAAACCCCTGTCACTCAGAGCCTTCACTGCCTGGCTGGTCGGGATCATCAGTGATTCACGGAAACATTTGACAGTGATTCATTTCATCAGTAGCGTTTAAACCCCAGGGGTTAATTGTCCCAAGGCAGCATGACATCATTATGTTCTGTTTTAGATAGCTCAGTGTGTGTGTTTGCGGTAGATGTTTTTTTTGTTGTGTGTGTGTATCTGTCTGGCTCTTGTGAAAACACAGGTATTAAGGATGTATTGAAACAAATGCCTTTCATTGCACAGGGCTTGTGGAATGCGGTCTTTGTAGTATCCCAGCCGTTTGAACCAGAAACGAGTAAGTTAAATATTCTGACAGTACAAAGTGTCTAGGAACATGGTCATCTTCTGAGCTACGTACATCTGTTCAATTCTTTGGATTTGCTGTAAGACATACAGAGGTTTGTGTCTTCAAAGTAAAGTACTGATGCAATAGAAACAGGTAAATAAGTGCTTATGGAAAGCCATTCATGTATGAAAGTATTGGTTCTTATGCATTATAACCTTCCTTAAAACAATGTAATGTGCTACCTCAGTGTAAATCACATATTAATGGCAAGGAGAAGAAGACTTCAGAGATTTCCCTGAAAAGTATAAGCCATGCTCGAGATTCTTTAGTGATTATTAATCAAGATGATTGTCACAAGATAGTACTCACTGAATAATGATGAATGTGATTTAAATAATGATAGTGTTACTAAATGAATTCACTATTAGAAAGTGAAGACTGAAACAAAGACAGTTCTGCCTAGTTGTTCAGCTGAGTTATTTGAGGAATGTAAGAGAGGAAGTATTACAATCAGTATTACCGTCCTTCCTATCTGCTGTCCCATAAAAGAAAAGAAAAATACGTTGCTGTCCTGTCTGTTTTCATTCAATGTGTCTCCTTCCCTCTTTCTTTCTACTCAGTTTCTACAATCACCCCCAATCACGTCATCGCAACCTTTCTAGTCTTGTGTTCCCAGTCCAAACAATCAATGTGGAATACCTGCTATCTGGCAGCGTTTGGAACTGTCAGTCCAAACCCCCCCCCCCCACAACATAACACACATGGTTTGGTCTACTCTCCACGAGGAGAAAGAAAATACTGCAGATGTGACAGTTGGTCCGCCAAGTAGCCGAAGCGTTCACGAGAGATGACTGCTATGTCCCCCTCAAAAACTAAATTGGTTTTCCAGAAAAGGAAAGAAAGGAATCAGAGACAGATATTCTGCCCGCGTTAAGGCACTATTGGAAGAAATACAGGATCTGCGTAATCAATGGGACACTCTTCTGGCAGAACGGTGGCAAATGAAATGGGTGTAGCCGCTCAGTTTCATAGTGATTAGAGGAGCCACCATAAAAAAATGAAAACGTTTCCTTGATGAGACTGAAGATGACATGGCAAATGAACAGAAGTTAGACACGGGATTTGGCAACACAGTGTTTTATGGGGCTCTGGATAATATAATCAGTCATTTGGACATGTGGTTCCACACAACTACAGGTATATGCAAGGAGTTTTCACCAATACTTACATTTAGGAAAATCACTGAAACCCGTATTTGTGTACCTTGCCCCAAATTGAGAAACAAGTACTCCAAAGATCTCACAGATGGATCTGAAAATGAGGTGCAACATCTAAAGATGACTTGTGGTGACACTTTTTCAGATGGTCTTTCTCCTGTAGAGCTCCTAAATGCCATCTACAAGATGCAGCTACAGAACATCTTTGCACAGGTGTGCATTGCACTGTGAATCCTGTGCAATGCCTTTAACAGTTGCTGTAGGTAAACGTGCCTTCAGTAAGCTGAAACTTATAAAGAACTATCTATGATCTACAATGTGCCAAGACAGGTTGAACAGCCTTGCCATCCTTTCAACTGAACACCAGTTAGCTCGAAAATGAAACTTCAAAGACATTACTAATGAGTTGGCTCACATGAAGGCTTGATGCTGGTGGAGTGTAACCTCAGAGTTGTGTTAACCAATGTCCTAACCAGCACTACCCAAGCCTGCCCGCGATGGCCAAAATACTGTTTCATTATATTTTCTGCTATGGTTTATCTCCTGTTGAACTTACTCAGGAACACCCACAAAATGTCTTGACACTACAGTTGCAGTTTCACAGATGCTTGTTCTCTGTAGGTACCACATTTATGCATGCATTCCACATAGTTTCTAATAAACGATTCTCTTTTTATTTATTTCAGAATGCTATTTAGGCATATATTTAGGAATTATGCACAGAGTTAGCCTTGTTAATAACTGGTAATAAATTATTTCATCTGAAACATGCATGAAACGCTCACTACTCATTATTGGGTGACCTTCCAACATCTGCCTTTGAGTCATATTCCGCCCACACCACTTGTTTCCTCTTTTAACCACACCCTTTTCTTGTCAACTCCCTCTCACAGAGCAGGCAATGCACTCAATCTAATCTTTACCATGCGGTCTGTCAACTAATCACACCACTACGCTGCTTGATTCGTTTGACCACTTATTTCTCTCTCTCATGTACCCCTTCACTGTCAGCCCCCTCCAATGTCTAACACTACTGCAGGATTCGTTCACTCACCTCAACTGTTCTCTCCTCATCGATCCTATCAGCTCTTCCATCTCCTTAATCCTTCTCCCTACTATCTCCCAAGTCTGTCTCTTCCACCCTGTTCACCTCGCTTTCAAAGTCCTACAACTCTCCCTGTCCCCTCACCTCCTGGCAGCACAGCCATCCCTCCTGCTCCATGACTAACACACTGCCAACACACCGGAGCGGGCTTCAAGCATCTGAGTGAAAATGGAGGACAACAAAACCTGGCTGGCGGCCCGGCATCATGCCCTCTTGACCCTATCCCCTCCTCCCTTCTCCCAGACAATCTCAGGAGACCTTCTCGCAATAGCTCACCTCCCTCATTAATTCTTCTCTGAGCACTGGCTGTTTCCCAGTGGATTCCAAGATGTCCGAAGTAGCTCCCCTCTTAAAGAAACGGACACAGAGCGCTTCTACCAGGTGACGTGGAGCAGGTCGGTGTCTGCCGTGTAGCCTCTTACTACTGGTGTTCCCCAAGGCTCAGTTCTTGGCCTTCCCTATCACTGCTGTCGGCCCTGTCCGACATCTCCGCTTGGATGCTTAACCTGGATAAAACAGAGCCGTTCCCCTTTTGCGGGAAGGCTTGTCCACTCTAGGAAAGGCTTTCTCCATCATGGCTCGCCTTTGCATAGTGTCGTCCTCCCAAAGTGCAAAGAACCTTGGCATGACCCTAGACGACATTGCAACCGTTCTCTGCTAACATCTAGGCAGTTACTCACTCCTGCCGGTTCATGCTCAAAAAATGTGTAAAGTACGACCAAATCCGCATCAAGGCTGTGGTTCTTGCCTACGGAGCAATAAGAGGAGCTTCTCCTCCCCACCTTCAGGCACTGCCCAAACCCTACATCCCTACCTGGGCTCTTCATTCTGCAACCGCTTGGCCACCCCATCCCTTCGGGGCAGTTCCCAATCCAAAACAGGTTTTTACAGCACCTCAAATGGTGAAACTTGCTTCCCTTAGAGGCAAAGATATTTTGGTCTCTCTTCATATCTTCATAGAACATCTGAAAACGGACCTTTTCCCATAGAGTACTTCAAATATTTCCACCAAATGTGTCTGCTGTATGTTTATTATTTGTAAGGTCTTCTTTCCAGGACTAAGCTAATAACAAATTTATAAGAATGCAATTTCTGCAAGTCACTCTGGATAAAATTACTATCCAAAGTGACTCTGCTAAATGACTACAATGTATTAATACAAACTGCTAAACTTTCAGTAGCCATTTAGCTGGGACACTATTGAAGTAACTTTTTTGAAAACACTGTTGAACACAAGTCAGAAACCAAGTGCCACCATCACTAATGTTGACAAGTTCCGGAAACTTGCAATACCTTGGTATTCCAGAAATCCCAGTTAGAGGAGTCCTAGAATCACAAGTAGTAAATCCCGCCAGGAAGTGATTCATTGAAAGTTCCTGAAATGTTGCAACCCTAATCATGTGACACACCATACACAGCAAAGCACACCCCCAGACTCACCAGGCCAAATCATTTAAGTATTATTAAGTAGCCTGTGTCTCTACTCACAGGATAAATATGAAGCATTCTGTATTATAGTCACTTTCAAATCAAACCATAACTACACAAACTCACAACTTGCCAGGCAGAGCACGGTCAGAGTACAGGCGACTTACCTCCCCTGGGTCTGTCTCTGGACAAACAAATCAAGAAATCAACCAGTCCTGTTAAAATCTGCTTATTTTCAACACTGAGCTCGACAAGAACAAGAAGCAATAGAAATACTACCAATCAATATAATGTGGACCCGCCTTTCTTTCTGCAGTGCAGAGAGAAATTATCGCTAGCAGAGACATGCTAGCTAATTGCTGAAGCACTAAGCCATCATCCTTAATCCAGTGAATGGCGGCAAGTGCCAAGCTGAGGCAGGCTAATGCTCAGCAGCCTACTCATATCAATACTATTAAAGTAACTGGCCTAATTTATCTTCACCAAAGTGCTTTGGAAGATGCATTGAGGGCCTGAACACATTTCATGGGCCTCTCATAGAGAAAGAAATTGGTCTGCATTATTCTGCGGGAAAAAAAAATAGGCCTTTGGTATTGTCCTTAATTATACACGGTATGTAAGCTGTTTGCATACAGGCTATTTCTTGTTCTGGGAATGCATCCGCGTAGTCTTGCGGTCTTGTGTGTGTCTGTGACCTACTTCTGAGTTGCATGCAATGTGAAAACATCTGCCAAAATAGCAAAGCCTCATTAACGCAAAACAATAATGAACTCACACGCACACACGTGCACAGGGACACACATACACGTGCACAGGGACACGCACACTATTTGTTAGTTAGCTTCAGCGTGAACAAGCTCCCCATGCGTCATTAACCACCAGACCTCGATGATGGTAACCACGGGCACACCAGAAGATGTCTAGACAAAGGTCTATGGTTATCCTTCAGGTAGTGTTCCCTACTGTCATTCACCTTGTCAATCACCTACACTCAAGTGAAGTCAATCATCAATGTACAGTGGATTACAAAAGTATTAATATCCTTTGTTTAGTTTCCTTTGTTTTTTTTTCAGATTTTGTTACATTCAAAATTATGAATGGAATCAATAAAATTATTATTTATAATCTCAACAAAATGCTATGTATTTTCAAAGTGGAAAAAACTGTAAAGACATTAATACATTTTAATGAAAAATAAAACAATATAGTATTTCCATTGAATGGAAGTATTAGAAGTATTCACCCGCCTGAGTCAATACTACTCGGAAACATGTTTTTCTTGGTTAAGTCTCTAAAAGCTTTACATACATGGATTGTCAATTATCTTCCCCATTATCTTTTCCAAAATCTTCAGTCTCTGTAAAAGGGATCAGGGATCAGTGCCCGACAGCAATTTGCAAGTCTTTCTACAGATTTAAGTGAATTCTTGGCCCTGTCAGCAACTCCCGGGCAGACTTGTCCTTGGTTTGTTGGTTATTGTCCTGCTGAAAGGTGTTTTTCTCTAAGTGTCTGGTGTAAAGAAGACTGAACTTTCTACTAGAATTTTTAATGTATCTGTGTGATTCCATTTCATTTTCCATCAGAAAAACTCCACAATGTTTGCTTATGTCAAGCCCACCCATACCCCTAACCCTGACTTCTAACCCCTAACCTGATGCAGGCACTACCATGCTTGAAGAGGCAGTTAATCTATAATTTCTTAATTTCGTCCCAGAAAAATTTATAGTATTACCTTAGTGCCTTGCAATGCATAAGAGGCATATTTTGGAAAAGTTTAATAATGTATATTTTTATTAAAAAAAACATGTCCTTCCTGTACTGTAGATCAATCACAAAAAAGAACAGTAAAATCAATTTAAATCTCAATTTCTAATTAAATAAATCTGGAGAAAGTCACAGGGGGGTGAATACTTAATCCAATGTATTTCTTGCAGCCTTTTTTCAAACACACATGCAACACCATACCATCTATCCTGTAAAAATAACAGCACAAATAAAAAATAACACCATTAAATGCTAATGAAGCCGTACTTACCCTTTTCTTCAGAGCCTCCAGGGACTCAAACTCCAGACGGGACAGTTTGATCTGGATGTTTTTGGGAATATCTGGGATCACAAAGGTCAGGATGAACTTTACCGCCAAGAGGAGGTGCTGCAAAGAACAGAGAGGGACAACCGGAAGGAGTGGTAAGACTTCAGTAAATGGGAGTTGCAAAGATACACAATGATTATGTCATATATTACAGATGAACTAAGAAAGTTTTTCCCACTATTTGCTTGGCTGTCCTTTAAACAAATTTAACAGAGAAAACATGATTAAGTCAAACAGTTGTAGTGTCAAAACAGTTTAACGCTGTGTCAGTATTTATAAACCCCGTTGTTAACACATCATGGCAAACTCTACAAAATCATATTGAAATAATAACTGTTAGGATATCATTATGCATAAGTAAGGGCCAGAAAGAAGTAAATAGTAATATGAGAAATACAGTTCACAAATATGCATACCCTGGCAGAAATTGTGATGTTTTGGCATTGATTTAAAAAATGTGACTGATCATGCAAACTATTTAATTATTAAGGATTATATTTAAGGATAGTGATCATATCAAGCCATTTATTATTGCAAGACGACCAAAGACTTTGCATGACCTGGAGGCATTTTGGGCAGCTATAACACCTGCAAGAATTCAGGGCCTCATAGACAACTATTACAAAAGACTTCACGCTGTCATTGATGCTAAAGGGGGAAAATACACAGTATTAAGAACTAAGGGTATGCAGACTTTTGAACAGTGGTCAGTTAATTATTTTCTTTATTACCATGTTTTGTTTTATGATTGTGCCATTCTGTTATGACCTACAGTTGAATGTAGGTCCTAAATTATGACCTACAGTATCACATAAGAAATACAATGTGTTTTGCCTGCTCACTCATGTTTTCTATACAAATTGTACATATATTACCAGTTCTCCAAGTGTACGCAAACTTTTGAAGGGTACCAAACATCCAATAAGAGCATCACCATATGAGGAAGTTAAGAAGCTTCTGGACTGGAAATCTTTAAAGCTGCATCCAAGTGGTTAAAGATGCATTTTGTAAATTCTGGCCACTGGTTGTACAAGCATAATCAAACAAAAACAGGGTCCTCAACAATTGTGTACAGTATGTGGAGATTTGTGCCCCACTTCATCAAAAACACTTGATTTAAAATGTAAATTTTTTTGACTAACTGAGGTATGATAGTGATTCTACTTATTCACATCCATGAGTATGCTGTAACACTGAAAAAAAAAAAAATTATGTTACTGCCTTGCTCAAGGACAGGAATATATTTATTTTTTTCACCATTCCAACTTTTTGATCAAGTAATGCTTTTACTAGTGCTGTACTTGCTTCCTCTACTGACAAGTAATGTAGGTGTAAAAGAAATGCCAGAGCAGGGGTTGGGAAACTAAAAGCACTGGGTTTTCAGGCTACACCTATTTCTCCAGAAAACTTAGGATGCCCTGATCTACTTTTCTAAGGCCAATAGCTATTGCTTTAATGCTGGATCACAGGCCGATGCTGTTCAATTTCTTACCATTTTCTGGGAGGATGTGGAGAATTGCTGTTTTTGTAACTAAATGGGCCTCCCCTTGTGACAAAATAAGCATCTTATTATTGCTGAATACTACTATCTTTGATGTCTGTGTGTCCATGAAAAACTAAAAATCATATAAAAAATGCAAAATGTCAACTATTTCTGTTTGTGTGTTTTACAGCAGAGTTTTTTTCAAGTTGGCCATTACAAAGGTAGATCAGCTAATAGGTGATTGGCTATTTTAAACAAATACCGTTGTCTGATTCAAAACGCCGGCCAATCGATTGGGGCGTCACTATGAAAGCAGTATGCTTAAGATTCACAGAGAACTCACAGAGAGTGGTTGGCAAGGAGCACACTTCACAGTCCCTTTGAGGTGTGGTGAGGTAAGAGAAAGACTGCTAACTACCAGACCAATTTCCCAAACACATACCAACTAAGTGACTGTACTTCCTTTTTTGTAAGTCTAGAGACATCAGCTTAAAAAGACAAAAAAAATTCCAACAATGTGAGCAGAATCAAGTTTATCACTCTGAATCAATGCTAACACATTGCTATGCGCAGCAGAAGAACGGCCAGCTGCCAATGCACACCAAACTCCATCAGTGTGTGCCAGACACACTTCCATCTGATTAAGCCACTGCTTTCATCACAGTAATAAGTTGCATACATGTTAGGCATGACAAATGTTGTCGAATGGAAGCAGATCACAGGATCACTTTATCATAGGGATTTTCTTTCTCTGCGGAAAGTGTTTTCTCAGATAGGTGGTTTAAAGTAGATGACAAAGGCTTCGAAGGATATAGAGCTGTGTGTCACAAGAGTAATTTCACCCGAAAGTACTATATTACAGACAGTGTGCGTCTCAAATGCAACCCTACCTTTGTGGAACACTACCGCTGACAAGGTGGTGCCCTATGTAGGCAATAGGGTGTCATTTTGGACGCAATGCTGTATAATTTATAGTATAGTGAGTGTTTGGGGAAAAGGGAGTCCTCTCTGTCTACAGTGCTGCTGACTGAGCTTATCACACTGATTGAAATGCAACAATAAACACCATAGCCTTTTAGCTGATTGCTAGTTGACAGTCTGTCAGCTTTTAGGGAGACAGGTTTGGCACCAGTCCGTCCAGCCTATTGGGAGGTTAGACCTGGCAGTAGGACAACAATATCTCTCACAATGTCAGCAAGACGAAGGAGCTGATCGTGGACTACAGGGAAATGAGGGGTGAGAGCTTCCCCAGCCTACAGACAGGGCCGAAGTGGAGCAGGTTGAGAGCTTCAAGTTTCTTGGTGTCCACATCACCAATAAACAAGCATGTTATGCACACACAGACACACACAGACACACACACAGACCATTGTGAAGAAAGTCAGCGCTTCTTCCCCCTTCAGAAGCATTTCTGGTGGTCACGGCAACTGCACCGCCCATGATTGCAAGACGTTTTGGGGGGTTGTGAGGAATGGTCTTCCTCAGTCGTTTAAGACGTCTGAGGAAGACCCTTAAGATAACCCCACTCATGGAGTATTCGCTACAGTACCACATGGCAGGCCTGGCCTGCAACTGGCAGGACCCTGAAGAGCCTCCTCCTCCACCAGGACCCTGCAGAGCCGCCTCCTCCTCCTCCTCCAGGACCCTGCAGAGCCTCCTCCTCCTCCAGGACCCTGTAGAGCCTCCTCCTCCTTCAGGGCGTAGGACGGTCACAGAAGACTGACAGATGACTGATGGCTGTCTGCATCCAGTCCACACTTTTTGCACTGTGCCTTTGCATTGACTGTGCACACACACACACACACACACATACCCACATATACAGAGACACACAGAGAGACACACACACACACACACACTCACACACACACATACCCACATATACAGAGACACACAGAGAGACACACACACACACACACTCTCTAGGTTTCTTCCTAAAATTCAACCTTCTTAGGGAGTTTTTCCTAGCCACTGAAATTCAACACTACTGTTGTTTGCTCCTTGGGGTTTAAGGCTGGGTGTCTCTGTAATGCACTTTGTGACAACTGCTGTTGTAAAAAGGGCTTTATAAATAAATTTGATTGGTAAATAGTCAAGTTATTTGTAGTCCTATAATTTTGCCTGTGTTGTTGTTTTTCATATCACTCATCTCATAAGTATTTTTCCTGTGTTTTGGTAGAAAAGGTACTCTAGGCATCAGGGTTTCCTTCATAATCTTGAGGACAAAATCAAACTCAAAATCAAACTATACTTACTCTGTCTTACTTCTAACCGAACATAATGTGTAAACAGGTGAAAAAGAGTGGATCAAAATAGTAAGTGCCAGTCTAACATGGCAATCTGTGGCCTTTTGTGCCATTATCACCTCTGCACAGCAGGGAAAGAATTTCATGATTTTCAGGGGAAGGCCACTTGGTCCTAAAGGGGTGCTTAATTTACCAGGGCTCTGAGGCAATCGGCCAGGGCACTGAGGCCATATTCCTAGCGACCAAGAACTAATGGGCCCACTTCTATTTTGTCCCTCTCCTCCTACCCTTTGATTGGGTGTCCACCGGCCACCAGAGAAACATGCTTTTGTGGCCTGCGACTGCCACGTGTGGTTAGATTAAATAAAAATACTTTCAAAACGGCAAGGGCATACATCCATACTTGACTTGAGTCACTTGCAGTAGGAATGTATAGAGCCCAGTGTCAGTGTGACCACCAGTCAGTCGGGAGAATTCTAGGTTTGGTTATAGAAAAATCCATTTACATGTACACAATCCCAATTAACGGGAGTCATTTGAAATGTTTCCCCGTGTGACGACCGAACACTTTGCCCAAACAGAATTGTTAAATCTAACTTTTCACATTAGTTATTAAGGACAGATTTTGTGTGGAAGACAGCCATTGGTGGGTCGCCACAAACACGTTCACAACTTGGTGATGCATGCATCTTACAAGTACTGGTGAGAAACAGTGTGACAGGGATCTGGCAGGGGACTGATACCTAGTACAGAACAAATCAAGATGAAAAGAAAAGAGACTGTCCATGACAGAATATCCATCAATGTAGAACACACTTGGATGTAAAGTAAGAAGGGCCGTGAGACGACTCTTCTACGCAGAGCGCCGCACTGAGACGTTTGGCTACGAGGCTATACACTTCCATGCAGAACACACTTAAATTAAACATAGAATGGCTTTGGAAGACTAATCAAACCTGGTGTATAAGGCTCCAATTTAATGCCATGGAAGACAAAGTTTGTGGTGACCCTCTGTGCTGAACAGTTCCTGGATCCCAGTAAATCTATCCACAACCCGTTCTGTCTGCTTTGGCCGCAAACACCAGACCGGTTTCTTATGTAGCATATTTATTTTGCTCAGGACCCATAGGACTCCAGTCTCAAGTAGTGGACTACACAGGGAATAGGGTGCCAATCAGGACGCAGTCGGTCTACTGTGTCTGAGCAGATGCAGAGATAAAACTAGACCCAGCAACTATAGTGTCAGTGACAGAGGGCCCCCAACTACAGTATCATAGGCAGAGGGCCCCCAACTATAGTGTCAGTGACAGAGGGCCCCCAACTATAGTGTCAGTGACAGAGGGCCCCCAACTACAGTATCATAGGCAGAGGGCCCCCAACTACAGTATCATAGGCAGAGGGCCCCCAACTATAGTGTCAGAGACAGAGGGCCCCCAACTATAGTGTCAGAGGCAGAGGGCCCCCAACTACAGTATCATATGGAGAGGGCCCCCAACTATAGTGTCAGAGACAGAGGGCCCCGAACTATAGTGTCAGAGACAGAGGCCCCCAACTATAGTGTCAAAGACAGAGGGCCCCGAACTATAGTGTCAGAGACAGAGGCCCCCAACTATAGTGTCAAAGACAGAGGGCCCCCAACTATAGTGTCAGAGGCAGAGGGCCCACAACTACAGTATCATAGGCAGAGGGCCCCCAACTATAGTGTCAGAGACAGAGGGCCCCGAACTATAGTGTCAGAGACAGAGGCCCCCAACTATAGTGTCAAAGACAGAGGGCCCCCAACTATAGTGTCAGAGGGCCCCCAACTATAGTGTCAGAGACAGAGGACCCCCCCAACTATAGTGTCAGAGACAAAGGGCCCCCAACTATAGTGTCAGAGACAGAGGGCCCCAAACTATAGTGTTAGAGACAGATGGCCCCAAACCATAGTGTCAGAGACACAGTTAGACTTTCTGTGTTGACAGAAAGGAGACTGACCGACAGACACTCATAGAGTTCTTTAGAGCAAAAACAAATAAAGCAGGATGTATATCTGGCAATGTTGTTGTATCGCAACATCAGTAAAGCACTATGAAACTGTCTGCCTCATTTACATCCACACAGGCAGCCCAATTCTCAGGTGAATTCAGTGCGCTTGAAGATTCACTAGATTCTAGAATGGTTTGTACTGAACAACTAAAATGCTTAAAGCCTTCTGGTACATTCATGAACAGACTTAGAGGAATGTTTGCTTCCGCTTGGTTGGTATGGCAAGGTGTGACTTGAAGAAATATGTGATGTATTTCATATGACTACATATTAATTATAAAGATTAAATGTCTAACAAATATCATTTAATGGATTCAATTTAATGTATCTTCCGGCTATAGAAAAACTCCACAAACATTAATTGAAAAATTATCCAACCTATGAACTACATCTAAAGAACATAGAAAGTATATTGTTTAATATGCAGAAAATATTTTTAGAAATGAGTGAAGTTGCCATGTGCAGCACTGCAGAATTTGTGGTGTGCCAGACGCAACGCTTCATCTCACACAGCACCTTTTATACAGGGTTTACTTCAAGCTGTTACAGCGTGGCAACAATGAGACCAAAACAGCGCTTTCACGGTTCTTAGTTATCAAAATGTACTTACTGTACCAGAGCAACTAAGTTTGGCCTTGGGACACATTCCTTCAGTTGCTAATTTTCTACAGGCTAGTATAGAAATAACACTGTAATTATTACACTTAACTCTAAACAAATATTGGTAATAACATATTCAATGACAGTAAGTTAACATGATCATTTCAATCTGATATATACGTATCTATAGCTACTTATAGGTATAATTATTTTCATGGGGATGTGCTTCAGGCCTATTTCTCTAGGCATTGGGACAATCGGTCTGTGTGACATACATTTTTATGTTTATATGAGCTCAAAACTAGTAGCTTGCTAGCGAGCTAAAAGAAAATCCAAAGGACAGGTGGATGAGGAATAACGCTCTCCAGGGCCCTGAGCATTGTGTCGGTTCCCTGTGTCTTTCCCCTGTTACAGTACAAAACATTACCTGGTAGCCACAGTTTAGGGCCCTCCACACCAATGGAACAGACACAGGGCCTTCCAAAATGACTCGTGACAATTGTCAAGATCGAAATCGTAGTCGTCATCTGTGTTTTGGATTATGACAGTTTGGTACATTTGAGCTATTTTCGCAACCACAGTATATACACGCCCGCATTCATTAACACCCATGTTGTGAAATACTGGTTATAACCCAGCAGTGTTGTGGGTCTCTGACACCATTACGCTACTCTGGCGGTTATACCAATGACACAAGAGGAGTACCATGTAATGTACAGTATCTCTCCGTCTGGGTCCCCTATCATTAACAGGTGAACCAGCTATCTTTCACTTGTCCTCTGCAGTAGCAACGTGCCAGTTCTGTATCCAGACAGAGGTACTTACTCAACGATAAATCATAACTCCCCTTCCTCTCTCCTTTATGTGAATCTTTACATAAATTACCAGACAGAGCTGACCTCTCCATCCCCCATCCCTTCTCCTCTCCATCCCCCATCCCTTCTCCTCTCTATCCCCCATCCCTTCTCCTCTCCATCCCCCATCCCTTCTCCTCTCTATCCCCCATCCCTTCTCCTCTCTATCTACTCTCCTCTCCATCCCCCATCCCTTCTCCTCTCCATCCCCCATCCCTTCTCCTCTCTATCCCCCATCCCTTCTCCTCTCTATCTACTCTCCTCTCCATCCCCCATCCCTTCTCCTCTCCATCCCCCATCCCTTCTCCTTTCTATCCCCCATCCCTTCTCCTCTCTATCTACTCTCCTCTCCATCCCCCATCCCTTCTCCTCTCCATCCCCCATCCCTTCTCCTTTCTATCCCCCATCCCTTCTCCTCTCTATCTACTCTCCTCTCCATCCCCCATCCCTTCTCCTCTCCATCCCCCATCCCTTCTCCTCTCCATCCCCCATCCCTTCTCCTTTCTATCCCCCATCCCTTCTCCTCTCTATCTACTCTCCTCTCTATCCTCTTTTCTCTCTTCTCTTACCCCTCCCCTCCTCTCTCCCCTCCACTCACCTCTATTCTCACCCCTCCTCATCCACCAGACTGGTAATTAGTGTATTATCATGGGTTGTAAATGACAGGACAGCTGAGCTTTTTATCAGTCATCATCACCTCAACAGGAGCTGGGTGTGTGTGTAGCTGGATACACACCATTTCTCTTCCTTCCGACTTCCGCCTCTGTGCTAACTGTTGGACAAGGACACTCGTTTACATAACAGCAAAGCGATTCCCCCTTAACTTACAGATGCCTCGTTCAGAGACTAGTACCTGTTGGTTCCATACGGCACCAGGTTCCCTACGTGGTACACTACCATAGCCCTTTCAAAAGTGGCATACTAGAAGGATTAGATTGGTGCCGACCCAGATCAGTGCCCAGAGCCTGGGGTATGCCAGGCCCGCTGCTGGATTCTAATCTGATTAGCAGAAAATGACCTTATAAGGGATTGGCTATGGCATTCGATGCTTTAAATAACCCTCATGGAAAATGTGAACAAACTAAGAATGGGCAAGATGGAGCTTTTAGGGTTACGCTTGTATTCTCCCCACTAGCCAAACCCATAAACACCTGTAGTGTGTCTGGGATTATAATCCAAGGTTAAAATGAAAAGTTTCCTTCTGATTTCTCCTTGACACGTGGAAAATGATCATTCTGTATTAGCAGAAAATGTACCTGACAGTGAGCTAAAGGTGAGCTTCTGTTGACAAATGCATTTTCTCTGAAGATTCTATGGCAGCTGTGCAAATACACAAATGCAGGTAACTTATAAATGATATACATTCACCTACAGGCTTATCAACACATCCAGGCATGTTCCATCCAATCCATTTTTGGTGACCACATGGGCCCGATGCATCAAACAGTCCAAGGTAAGAGAATATTCTAGCCTGGCTGCCCTGCATGCCAAGGCTAATGCATCATCAAGTGTTTCAATTACTCCTGATCCAAAGCCTGCTCCTCTCCCTCCCGACCAACTGTCCCCGTGGCTAGGCTACTCTGTTGCCTGGTTACTGCTCTGTGAAGCATGCCATGTACAGTAATTACCCAGGTATCATCTGCTCAACAATGAGCCCTGTCACAGCCAACCACAGCCAGGAGAGAGAAATAATATCCAGCCACAGGAGAGACAAAACATCCATATGCCCTTCGTTCCACATAGATGAGACTGAGTCCATGGACTTCGAAAACAAAGTTACGTAAGAAAGGTCATCCAAGTGCTGCTCATCTGCATGTCAATGCTGCGTTATAGAGTAGTGAAGGAATCAAATTCAACTAGGTCTTCCTCTTTTAAAGGCCATTAAGACATGAATGTCTAGTACATTGGCCCACATCAGACAAACTGGCTAATATTAATGTAAAAGCATAGCAGCCATTGGCAACTTGTCTGTGGTGAAATGAGGTCTTCTACACTCCCAGACAACTGTCTGTTGTTGTGGAGCTGGACTGACTCAGAACATCCCTGACTGGAGGAACTAATGGCCCTAAGAGCCATATCCTGCTCTGCTTTCTGTATCTGCCTGTCTGGGTTATTATGTCTGGGTTCCAAATGGAACCCTTCGATCTGTTTAGTGCACTACTTTTGACCAGTGTCATAGGGATACGAATTCAAAAGTAGTGCATTGTACATTGAATATCGGGACACCTTTATATATCTGCCAACAGTGACTGTCTCTGTAGCACTTCAACAACATGACACAGGACATATCACAGCACTCTATACACTCTGGGTGACATGAAGGCACAACACTTAGTTCAAAAGGAAAAAGAGTGTGCTGTGGATATCCACAACCCCATCACCGTGGACGATGCAGGTCAGCGGTTCACGTGAATTTGGATCAAAGCCATGTATCTTTTTTTATGGCAGATGTTTTCTGGTGATTATGCAGTCATTGAATAAATAAACAAACAATTCAGAAAATGATCTGTCTGTTTGTGTGTTCGGACCCTGCCCTGCTTACTGAGCAGCACACTAAAGTTCAGCCCCTCCGGTCTGTAATGAACTGAATGATCTGGGAGTGAGATGCCAGCCAACAGAGCATATAGATCTACAGGAAATGTGCTGCTTCGCAGCAGGGTAAAACGTGCCTGGATGTACAATAAGCTAGGGAGGCACGGTCATCTCTCCCCACCTCCTGCCATCGCTGCTCCCTCTCCCTCTGTCTGTTCTACTCCTTATCCGCCTCGGAATATCTTTCATGCACACAGACAACCAGACACACACACATCTGAAGTTATTTACCGTGAGAACCCCTGTGGTGTAGGTTTAACTGTGGCTGTGTGTGTGTGTGTGTGTGTGTGTGTGGGGGGGGGGGGGCATCACATGTTCTACAGTGTGAGGTGGATTATAGACAAGCAAACAGAGAGATTAGAACCTGATTCTCCCAGCTTTCGACAGAAGCTCACCTCACCAGCATGCCAACTTCAACCTCTGACCCACTGAGGTTGGAGCATTACATGACCAGACCACATCCAGCCCCAAGCAGCCGGGCCCCAAGCAGCCGGGCCCCTAGCAGCCGGGCCCCTAGCAGATGGGCCCCAAGCAGATGGGCCCCAAGCAGATGGGCCCCAAGCAGCCGGGCCCCAAGCAGCCCCAAGGTATTATCAAAGGGTACACAGGTATTATCAAAGGGTTGTTAGGACTGGCCTTTGGGTGCTCTATCAACCATATACATGTGTCTGTATTGGCTGGTCCAAAGGCAAGAGGATTATTATAAGAGTGCAAAATAAATAGTAGGCAGAACTAGGCTATTAATGCCCAACATGAAATGTGTCAACAGAAGGGAGGTGGTTGTCATAAAATGTCCTATTTAGCAAGTATTTTGTACTTGCTCTGCTGTAGACCTATAAAAAAAAAACAACAACATTCAAACAACCATGCAACAAGCATTTCAGTATGACCTACTTTCAATTCCTTACAAACCCAGTGTAGAGAAACAACACTAAAATGTCCTCTAAGGACCCGCAGCACATTGCAGACAAATCAGATAAAACCCATCATATTCTAATGATATTCCAGTCATGTTAATATTTTCTCTTGAGGTCGTGCCCAGAATGTTGCACAACAAGCTTGCCCAAATGCTAACAGATGTGGACTGATTGGAGTTCTTCCGGGGCTGGGAGAGGAGCGGTGCATTATCAACACACATCTGGCCGACTAACAGCAGCCCCATCTACAGGACCACCTGCTGTCCTCTTCATCTGCTTCTTCATATACACACAAACACACCGCTGGGTAGACCTGTAGTACAGCCAGAGCACCCTGTTGAAGACACCCTGTCTCAACACACGCCTTATCAAAGCAGCAAGGCCGCGGCTGCCTTTTCCTGACTCTCTTGCGCCATCTGCTGAGCATCCTACCTGTCTCTTTATTAGCGCGTGTTGTTGCTGTGTGAACAGGGAGAAGTGCAAAATGACTCAAAATGAAAGCTGTACAGTACCTCTCCGGCCACCACCCACATTATGAGCTGAGTGTCGGACTCCGGGAAGTATGACTTGACTTGAGGAGACATGCCAATCAAAGCACAGTTGGTCACCACAGCGATCACACTCATGGCTTCAAAGGCCAGCTAGAAGAAGACAAAAGAAAAACATAAACTTTCCATGCAGACTTGTCAATCCCACATATTAAAAGAAAACATTCACCCGTTCTATATATGGTCATCTTTTCACCTACTTTGCATGACTGTGCATTTGAGATTTTGTATGATTACAGAGAAAATCGGAAGTCACATTTTCTATGTTCATCCCACTGACCAAAATGCATTGCGAAAATGTTTTGTAATGAAATGCCCCAAAACACAAATTCCTAGTAATGTATACAAACTGGGTTCCAGGTTAAAAGAATCCCCTGTGTCAAGCATCTACAGTATAAGTACATATACAGATCAGCCATAGCATTATGGTGAAGTGAATAACACTGACAATCTCATTATCATGGCACCTGTCAGTGGGTGGGATATATTAGGCAGCATGTAAACATCCTGTCCTCAAAGTTGATGTGTTAGAAGCAGGAAAAATGGGCAAGCGTAAGGATCTGATTTGACAAGGGCTAAATTGTGATGGCTAGACGACTGGGTCAGAGCATCTCCAAAACTGCAGCCCTTGTGGGGTGTTGATGGTCTGCAGTGGTCAGTACCTATCAAAAGTGGTCCAAGGAAGGAAAAGAGGTGAACCGAGAACAGGGTCATGGCCGGCCAAGGCTCATTGATGCACGTGGGGAGCGAAGGCTGGCCTGTGTGGTCTGATCCAACAGACGAGCTACTGTAGCTCAAATTGCTGAAAAAGTTAATGCTGGTACTGATAGAAAGGTGTCAGAACACTCAGTGCATCACAGTTTGTTGTGTATGGGGCTGCGTAGCCACAGACCAGTCAGGGTGCCCATTCTGACCCCTGTCCACTGACAAAAGTGCTTACAATGGGCACATGAGCATCAGAACTGGACCCCAGAGCAATGGAAGAAGGTGGCCTGGTCTGATGAATCACGTTTCCTTTTTCGTTACGTGGAAGGCCGGGTGCGTGTGCGTCGCTTACCTGGAGAACACATGGCACCAGGATGCACTATGGGAAGGAAGCAAGCCAGCGGAGGCAGTGTGATGCTTTGGGCAATGTTCTGCTGGGAAACCTTGGGTTCTGCCATTCATGTGGATGTTACTTTGACACATACCACCTACCAAAGCATTGTTGCAGACCATATGCACCCTTTCATGGAAACGGTATTCCCTGGTGGCACTAGCCTCTTTTAGCAGGCCTCATAATGCACCCTGCCACAAAGCAAAAATGGTTCAGGAATGGTTTGAGGAACACAACAATGAGTTCAAGGTGTTGACTTGGCCACCGAATTCCCCAGATCTCAATCCAATCAGGCATCTGTGGGATGTGCTGGAAAAACAAGTCTGATCCATGGAGGCCCCACATCGCAACTTGCAGGACTTAAAGGATCTGCTGCTAACGTCATGGTGCCAGATACCACAGCATTGCTTCAGAGGTCAAGTGGAGTCCATGCCTCGACGGGTCAGGGATGTTGGCAGCAAAATGGGGACCAGTTTAAAAAATAAATAATAATAACGCAATAAAAAAACTTTGTCCTATTTAGGATTGTCACTGCTGAAAATGATCTGATTAGTAATTACTATGATATATTTTGTATTTGAGCGCATCTCCAACCAGTGCAATGCAGCATGTGAAAGCATGTGAAAGCATATGAAAGCATGTGAAAGCATGTGAAAGCATGTGAAAGCATGCTGGGTGGTTGTAGTTGTTGAAGACCTGTAGTGGTTTCCTAGTAGATCTTTAGTTAGCTACTGAATTCCCATGACCCCCGTTAGACCGGCCTTACCTGCCACACTCCTACGTCGGCTGCTGGTTCGGAGAAGGGCCGTTTGAACACCTTGCACATCTTTAGGGCATCAGAGTACATCTCTGTGACATTGTTGAGCACCACCAGGACAGCAGCCAAGGGGTAGACACAGGAGAAAAGGCTGACGTAGCCAAACAGCAGGAACAGCTCCAAGTAGTCATCAAACGTCCCCTTATAAGGAAACAACAGAGGTTACACAAACTTAGAGATTAATGGAAGTTGGACTAGACGTTTAAGGAGGGGGGGGGTGGTTAGACCAACACCTACTTCATCTTTGGCTGTGTATGAAAAGCCACTGCTGAATAAAAGCAGCAATGAAACCTTCCTGTGTGTTGAAGTGTCATTCCTAGCAACCTTCATCACACCGTTGTGAAAGCATTTATATTACGTACATTCACGAGGGTCATCGGTATCATTCATAACCACCTTCATAACACCGTTGTGAAAGCATTTATGTTACGAACATTCACGAGGGTCATCGGTATCATTCATAACCACCTTCATAACACCGTTGTGAAAGAATTTATGTTACGAACATTCACGAGGGTCATCTGTATCATTCATAACCACCTTCATAACACCGTTGTGAAAGCATTTATATTACGTACATTCACGAGGGTCATCGGTATCATTCATAACCACCTTCATAACACTGTTGTGAAAGCATTTATGTTACGAACATTCACGAGGGTCATCGGTATCATTCATAACCACCTTCATAACACCGTTGTGAAAGCATTTATGTTACGTACATTCACGAGGGTCATCGGTATCATTCATAACCACCTTCATAACACTGTTGTGAAAGCATTTATATTACGTACATTCACGAGGGTCATCGGTATCATTCATAACCACCTTCATAACACCGTTGTGAAAGCATTTATGTTACGAACATTCACGAGGGTCATCGGTATCATTCATAACCACCTTCATAACACCGTTGTGAAAGCATTTATGTTACGTACATTCACGAGGGTCATCGGTATCATTCATAACCACCTTCATAACACTGTTGTGAAAGCATTTATATTACGTACATTCACGAGGGTCATCGGTATCATTCATAACCCCCTTCATAACACCGTTGTGAAAGCATTTATGTTACGTACATTCACGAGGGTCATCGGTATCATTCATAACCACCTTCCAGTGACACAGGATTTATTCTACCTCATTCAAGTTAACCAACTCACCAAGTAGGTGCTCATATCTGCCTCCAGTTTGACCTGATCTGACAGGGGCAACTCTTTGTCTGCCAAGGTCTTTATCACCCTCCTATGGGCCTTCTTGTTCCTCCTCCTCTGGAGCCAGTAGGGCAGAAAGGCCTCCATGATCTGGTTTAGGATCTGGGAGGTTATCAGCAGTGTGGCCAGACTCTGAAAATCAATACAAAAATATAGAGATTTATGGTTGTCTCTCCTGCTGGTGCCTTTAACCATCCATGTCTGAAATGATGGATCACCTGAATAGGAAGCTCAGGAGCAGATGGCTAGGAATGACCCACCTGTCTGAGAAGACCCATGTCTTGCATTACAAAGGCAATGTAGAAGAGGGACGCAAAACAGTTAAAGAAGTTGAACTGGGGAGAGAAGAGGATATTACATCAAAAACAATAAGATTTACTAAATCTATAGTTACTTGAAATGATCCAAAATGTCATATTCTGTGCAACTTACCACCAATACTTTAAGGACCAGGTGATTTTGAAAAGTTGACTCAAGCCTGTGGTTTTCTAAAATAAAAGAAGATATTTTAGACCGTTTCTCCATTTCTATGCCTGAATATATCCATCAACCCACACCACACCCTGACCTATCCACCCATTCCTCCACCCTTATACATTAATCTGGTCATCCCTCCAACCAACCATCCTACATCCATCCATCTCTTCATTCATCCAACCAACCATCCTACATCCATCCATCTCTTCACTCATCCAACCACACTTCCTACATCCATCCATCTCTTCATTCATCCAACCAACCATCCTACATCCACCCATCTCTTCACTCATCCAACCAACCATCCTACATCCATCCATCTCTTCACTCATCCAACCAACCGTCCTACATCCATCCATCTCTTCACTCATCCAACCAACCGTCCTACATCCATCCATCTCTTCACTCATCCAACCACCCTTCCTACATCCATCCATCCGTCCCTTCATCCCTCCACCAACAGTCCCCTCCGTCCATCTAACCATTCCTAAATCCCTCCACCTGACCACACTCACCCCAGTTAGTGAGGTACTCGGCAGCGTAGCGGTAAATCAGGTTCATGATCTCTATAACCACAGCGTAGATGACACTGGGGATGAACAGCAGCACTCCCGTCCAGAAGGTAGGCTCCTCGTCATGGATCATCAACACCCAGCCCTCCATTTCAAAGTAGATCATCATGACATAGAGGGACAGGTACAAACACAGTAGCACAAAGGGCACGGACACCAGATAGATCCGAAGCTGGCGCTTGAAGTTGGGGTAGAGTGGCTCCTCACGCCCCGTGACAGGGTTAAACCCCAGGATACCATGGAAACCTGGCCGCGGTTCTTCAAAGGCCTTCTTCCTGCTCAGTGTGCCCCACCTGTATGCCAGTGAGGCGCTGAGGCGCTTCCACAACTCCAGGATCACCGTGCACCACACCAGGTTGAAGCCAGCAAACACGGTGTACTTGTCATAGTCCTCCCAGTCAAACAGGTAGTACGGGATGCCTATGATGGCCATGGGGATCAGGGCGAAGGTGAAGTACTCCAGAAAAGCAAAGTAGAGCGCTAGACCCTCGCCAAAGTAGTGTCTGATGTCGTCTGGACGGACCCCACATAATGAGAGAGAAATCACGGCGAGGATTAAGACACAAATTGTTTCTTTGTAAAGGGGCTTTGAATGTTCTGTATCTTCTTGTATGTGCTGACAGAGAAATCATTTTAAAGATATAGTCCACAGTAGAAAAGTTATTTTATAATGTTGTGTGTATTTTTGACAGAGCTGAGGAATCAAAGGGCAATGTGATGAAGCTATGGCCACAGTTACTCACCAAGAGGCTGGAAGGACAGCTTGAATTGTTTATACCAGGAAAAGGAAAGCCTCTTGAGCTCCTCATTTTCGTGCAGAGGGAATATTTGAACAAGGATCCCCTTTGACTGGATTCTGCGTACTGAGATTACATGAAAAGCAGAAGAGTCAGTCTGTTATAATGTTCCCCCTGTCTCCTGACTAGGTCTGCCATGTGATTCAAGCTACAGTATGTCTCCTAGATACACACAACTTGTAATAGTAGCCTACGCATCGGCATTAGCCTACTTTGGTGAGCGAGAATTTCCTTGGCAACTCAGGTGCAGATAATTACTATGAACATTGACTACTTGACAGCAATGAAAACCGCAATGAAAGAGCTTTGACAATTCTCTTTAGTCATAATGAGACAAAGCATTGTTATCTAAAATAATAACGGACATGAAGGATTAATATATTTCTATAAATACTGAACATGCAACAGACCACCTACTCATTTCATCCGTCACTTTGTGACTACATTATTTCCAAACCATTAAGTTATGTTTCTACAATGTGTTAAGCTGAACAGCCTTCTATCTACACAGCAAGAGCATGGACTCCTTATCTCATACTGGAATAATCCAGAGAAATTAACATTTTTATTGCAGACACCGCTGAGAAGACAATGTGAAAGAATTTTAAGTCATGTTTCAAATATGGTATAGGCTTTCTGGCTTCCTGGGTTCAAATAGTTTTGGTTTTCATCCATCCATCCAAATATGGTTTTGGGAAAGTGTGATCTTTCCCAAAACCATGTGTAAGATATAGATATATATATATATATATATATATATATAGAGAGAGAGAGAGAGAGAGAGAGAGATATATATAGCTCCGGAAAAAGAGACCATTACAATTTTTACTTTCCTTTCCAAAAAGGTTGAAAAGGAAAGTTTTGAGTGAAGAACAGAAGTGTTCAATTTGCAGTGGTCTTTTAATTCTGACCCTTCTGTTCCTCACTCAAAACCTTCCTTTTTTGGAAAAGGAAAGAAAAAGCTGCAGTGGTCCGGAGCTCTGTTGTGCACGGCTCTGAGCTTGGGTACCATTATAAAACCAATGGAGTTCCCTGAAAGTGCAAACCCTGCACATCTGTTCTTCCACTCAACACTGACATGATGTATACATGTATACGTTCTAATGGGTTTGGTAAGGGAGCATGCAGTGGTCCAGTGTGGTTGATGTTGTAGGGCTTCATTCTGTACTTACTGACTGACTTTCCTGGATACAGTTTCATCTTAGGATATCCGGGCACGTGGGCCTCACCCTTGGCCCTCAGGGTGTCCAGCTCGTGTTTTATGATGTACTGACACTCGGCCATGCTCAGAAAACTGTCCCCATCGCCTGGATCACACAGATGTCCACAATGACAAGGTTGTCACTGGAAAATTACCTGCTCTGGCACTGCTGCAGAAATGCACCTTGTATTCATTTATTGCACTGTACCGTAATTACATAGTAATAGAGCTGTGCTGTAATAAAACCATGCAAATAACAAACGTCGTTCCTCATCTACACGACATCCACGGTTTCCTGTTCAACTTCCAAATGGCAACCTTCTGCATTAATAGGTATTTGAATAGGGTGTCATTTGGAACGTCCTCTAAATTACCTTGGAACTCCTTGAAGTTGTGCCTGTTGGCGCATGTGAAACTTCTCATGGTGCCGTCGTTGAACTCCTTGAAGAGACCCACGTCCTCAGCTCCGAACAGAAGCCTCCGCATGGAGGCCCCCACCATGTACACATTGGGGTTGTCCTTCTCCGTGCTTTGGTCCTCCGGGGACAGCTTCTCCACCAGCAGCTCCGCTCCTGCAGCACCACGGCAAAAGGAATCGGGGCAGATATGAGGGCTTCAAACGTCTAGATTTGGGGACCAAATTGCGTACTGTTGTCTTTGCAGGGCACTACTGTTGAACAGGACTCACTGGACTCTGGTCAAAAGTAGCGCAGAATGTAGGACGTAGGTTGACATATTTCAGACACAGGCTTGGACAAATATATTGACAAAACCAGACCGTCCGGTCAGCTAAAGGGACTTTCACATTATTGTGCCGAGCCAGATCGAAGAATGCTTTTTAAGTGGCTGTCCATGATATATGCCTTGCGTCTCACTGCTTTGTTTTAGACTGACCTTCAGGAAGGAGAGACAAAACCAAAAAAAGGCCTGCAGAGAAGCTGTCACATGTTATTTGACATGTCCCCAACATAACCACCCTCAATGTCCTGCGTACCTCCATCTTGCTGCTTGTCTCGGATCCTTTTCAGTAACCATTCAACGGCTTCCTCTTTGGTGTTCGGAGCCAGCTCGAGGACCACCAGAGGGGCAAACGTTGAGCCATCACTGTCAGAAACTGACAAGCCTTTTTGCATTTTCCCCACTCCCTGTGTAGCCTGGAGAGAAACATTATAGGAAACAAATGAATTAAACATGACTGTGCCTATAGGGGTCAAAAAGACACAGAAATGACAGACTCTGAAAAATACATATTATTCTCTTTTGAAAGTCTAAAATACAACGTCAAAGTTACTGTGGACTATACATACAAATAACCTAGTGCCAGTGTTGCTGTATTGGTATTTTGGATTGTCAACGCAACATATGTATTTAGGCTATTTGAATGTATAAAACCTGACTGGTTGTTGCACATTCAAATGCTGCTATCTGTAATCAAATTGTTTATGATGTGCAAATTTCAGTAGCTGCACCTTTAAACATTCCACAGGAATAGCCTATATCTAATTACCTAAGGCGTGGCTTGTGTGCATAGGCCTAGTCAATAATGTCTACAATCAACTTGTGATGAATGGTTCAATGTCTTTAACAGCCTACTAACTTCACTTTTGAAGAATTGAGACTGTAAAATGAATTCTCTTTTTAATAAATGTGGCAAGGCTTCAGACAAAAAAAAAATATTGGACAAACTGGAATGTTTATCTAAGACATGAATCAAAGAGCTAAAAACGGATTGCATTACATTGATTTATGTTTCCATTGCCTCCACGGTGTGATACTGAACATCAGCTACGGTGGGCTACTGACAGTGACAGCTGCATGTTTTGGTATGAAAGAGGGCGGGGCTTAAACTTCAAGATCGGTGCAGGCTATCAATGGTTAACAAACAAACACAGGTTTCTGCGTTTACTCGTGATTGTTAATCTGAGCAAATGTGCCGAACTTTGACATAAGCTATTCAACAGTATGACTTGAAAAAGTAGATAAACCGGTAGGCCCAAGTCAATAAATTCTCTACAGTTAAACAAGACGACTCACCCCGTGCTTTAGTCGCAGGCCCAAAATGGTTTACTTTCCAAGGCAACCAGCGAAGGCAAAGTACTGTAGACAATACAATCCGACAATACAATTTCGAATCTTTTTCTTGTCTTGATGACGAGTCAGAGTTGCTTGACTTCTGCCTCACTTCTGCCAACGTCACCAGTATCCCTGACACAGGCAAGCGCTGCAGACTTCAGCAGTCCGCAGTAACTTGTCACACCCTCCAAGGTGCTCTGCTGTGTGTACAAATAAATCAGTAAATCAATGGTGAACAGTTTCTATGGGTCTTCCTTTTTTCAATAGGATTCTAAAACAATTGTGTAGTAGGAAATAATGTAGGCTGAAACGCCGCAATGTACTGTTTTAATTATGTCTAATATGTAAGATTTAATAGGATTTTTTATGTTCTTTAGGTTGTAGTAGTTTAGGTTGTTTGTGATTAACGATAGGCTGTTTATAGAGGAGATTCAAGGTTGTCGTATACATACAAATCTATAACACTGTATTGCTCTCATAAGACAGGCAATTGTGAAGAGAAATGTCTAAATAATAGTATTTGACCATACCGGATCAGTCCGAGCTCATTTTGTTGCAGAGAAAGTAGAGAAGGTGTATATTCCTATTTTCCGCATTCCTTGTGTGCTTTACGTCCGACAGCGTCATTCGCGTAGACCCGGCGATGATGTCACGTTTTGTGGGTCATGTGCCGGGCTGGGCTGTAAGTGACAGTGAAGGAGAATGGCTGATCAAGCGGTGCCCGCTGAGAGACGGTGAGTGTAACTTTATGAAGAAATACTGAGAAAAAAAAAGTGAGATAAAATGTTAACTAGAAACATATCAGTGATCCACAAAGGCTTGATCATGATACAATCTGTTTCCCTTGTATGTCTTAATAGAATCAATAGCTAGCATTCGATTGTTGTTGTTATTCGTCAGTCAAGCGAACACTTGTAGATTACTATAGCTATAGCTACACAGAATGAAAGCAGGATGATGTGATGTTCCGTTACCCATTGTTATTTTTAGTCTACCCTGGATTGTCTCTGTATTGATATGTATTATTATAATGATTGTTAACTTTGTTATTGGGGTTATTGTGGTTGTTGTAAGCACAGCTATAGCCATCCATAGATTCCTTTTTCGAAGTTGAAGTGGCCTACATTTTGAGGCACTGGTGACTATCTATGGCATGAATAGAGGCCGTGTAAGTACACTAACTGTTCACAATAATTGATCATTCCTACAGAGTCATTTGGCCGTGGCTTGCATCGAAACAGCCAGACGGGCGTCCATTCAGTTGGTCTCATTGAACATTAGAATGGGCACGCAATTGACCCAAATTGCTTTGAGTGTGAAATGATTGTCGGTGCATTAAGAGGTGTTTTCAGTATTTCAGAACTGGCCGTGAAATGTTTTTTTTTTTTAGATGAAAACGTCTTGTTGAGGGGTGGTAATCTTGCAAGCTTAAAGATTGGCCACAAACAGGCGCAGTGATGATAAACTCGGGGCAGAACAGCGTCTTGGAGCGCGTTAATCGGTACTTGCCACAGATAGGCAATTGTAGAAGACAACAGCAGGTTATACTCTTATCTGCTGGAAACAAATATGATTCGGCTACCAGAGTAGGGATTTGGCGTAACACGCATACGTGATGAACCCATTCTGGCAGTTGTATACGAATGCATTGATAACAAGTAATTTTAATAACAAATACCCCGCCATCGAATACGGACATTGTCCTCTTTGTTAAAATTGAAAACATTGCCAAGTTCCACCACCACCTGCTAACTGGCGGTAAAGCATCACATTATCTTGTTTCAACCAATAAAGAAAATCCCAACATATTCCCTGGCCTGTAACATCCCTTTTTTCTACTTTGCTTTTTAGTTTGTTTTTTGGCATCAGAATGGCTCAGCGAATACTGACTTTTCTTGGTATCCATAATCTGTTCTCCAGTGTGAGTTCTGTGGACAGGATGTTAAGGTAACAACCTGCCTGTGTATTTGTCAGTAACACACTACACACTCGCCATTGCTTCTGGCTGCTGCTGATGTGTTTCTCTAACTCCCTGCAGCGTAGACTTGCATGGAAATCCCTGCTTGTGCAGCTATCTGTTCACTTATCCCTGATCGCCTGTTTTCGATTAATGCCATGACTCTATTTTGTTCTGGAGTATTCTGGTGTTCATGACTCTTCTGGGTCTGGTGGTTGATGAGGTTGTTCTCTCTAAGCAGGCCTTGGATTTCCATTGGATGGATGAGCAGCTGGCTACCGTCCTGGTGCCCCACCTCCCAGAACCAGCTCAGAACTGCAGAGGAGAAGATGCTGGAATGTAAGGACGTCCTCTTTCCTTTTACCATCCGATAGGTGTGGTCATTTCATGTGTGGAACAGATTGTCTTGTGTTTTGGTAACCGTGGCAATTAGTGGAACACAATCTGAATTGTGTACTTGGATAAATATAAAGTCCCAGTCAAAAGTTTGGACACCCTTACCCATTCAAGTCTCAGTCAAAGATTCGGACACACGGATACCCATGTGAATGGGTAAGTATGGCAAACTTTTGACTGGTTCTGTATATGATGTATATACTTATTTAAATACATTAGTGCTTTCACAGTACCACCCTAATACAGTACGCCCTATAGCCTGAACAGACCACCTTAAGTGCCTTCACAGTACCACCCTAATACAGTACGCCCTATAGCCTGAACAGACTACCTTAAGTGCCTTCACAGTACCACCCTAATACAGTACGCCCTATAGCCTGAACAGACTACCTTAAGTGCCTTCACAGTACCACCCTAATACAGTACGCCCTATAGCCTGAACAGACTACCTTAAGTGCCTTCACAGTACCACCCTAATACAGTACGCCCTATAGCCTGAACAGACCACCTTAAGTGCCTTCACAGTACCACCCTAATACAGTACGCCCTATAGCCTGAACAGACTACCTTAAGTGCCTTCACAGTACCACCCTAATACAGTACGCCCTATAGCCTGAACAGACTACCTTAAGTGCCTTCACAGTACCACCCTAATACAGTATGCCCTATAGCCTGAACAGACCACCTTAAGTGCCTTCACAGTACCACCCTAATACAGTATGCCCTATAGCCTGAACAGACTACCTTAAGTGCTTTCACAGTACCACCCTAATACAGTACGCCCTATAGCCTGAACAGACTACCTTAAGTGCCTTCACAGTACCACCCTAATACAGTACGCCCTATAGCCTGAACAGACTACCTTAAGTGCCTTCACAGTACCACCCTAATACAGTACGCCCTATAGCCTGAACAGACTACCTTAAGTGCCTTCACAGTACCACCCTAATACAGTACGCCCTATAGCCTGAACAGACTACCTTAAGTGCCTTCACAGTACCACCCTAATACAGTACGCCCTATAGCCTGAACAGACTACCTTAAGTGCCTTCACAGTACCACCCTAATACAGTACGCCCTATAGCCTGAACAGACTACCTTAAGTGCCTTCACAGTACCACCCTAATACAGTACGCCCTATAGCCTGAACAGACCACCTTAAGTGCCTTCACAGTACCACCCTAATACAGTACGCCCTATAGCCTGAACAGGCTACCTTAACGCATCTGTCGGATTCCCAGGCATCACAGGTAAAGTGTCCAAGCAGTATGTCCAGATCTCGGGCGGTAACATGCTGTGGACTCTCACAATGAACGGGAGTGTGAAGGGCAAGACTCCTCTAGTGTTGCTGCATGGCTTCGGTGGAGGGGTGGGCCTGTGGGCCCTGAATCTGGACACTCTGGCCTGGCAGGTTAGTCTCTCAACAGAGGCCACGCTTGTCCTATTCAACCGCTTCTGGAGCTCTCCTTAGGGGACAAGGAAAAAGGCCAAGTTATTTTGGGTGGGTGGAACGGTTCTGTTCCTATGCGTATTTCGTATATTTAGGCGTACATTCATATGATACAACAAGCGGCTACTAAAATTGATTTTGCCCCAGTAAGAGAACGAAAAACAAGAAAATGCCTCTTCTGAGTAGACTCAGTTTCTACTAGGAATCAGTCAAATGCCAACATCGAATGCTTGCACTGCCGTGCAAAAGCTGAATTGATTTGGAAGGATGGTAATGTTTGACTTTTGGTGAAGTGGAAAACAACTAAGGCTTATTCTGTAATACTGTGACTTATGTTTTTATTATAATACTTCTTAGAATGCTCTATGGTTGTGATAAATGTGGTATTTCGTAACGTTATTTATTAACAGAGGCCAGTCTATGCCTTTGATCTGCTGGGCTTTGGCCAAAGCAGCAGACCCCAGTTCAGCTCAGATGCCCAAGAAGCTGAGCTCCAGTTTGTGGACAGCATCGAGCAGTGGAGGGCTAACGTCGGCCTGGAGTCCATGATCTTACTGGGCCACAACTTTGGAGGTTATTTGGCAGCAGCTTATTCACTCAAGTTCCCCGCCAGGTAAGACATACAGACTAACATGTTCCCTGTTTAGGACTATTGCAAGGGTTAACTTCCAATTTAAATTTCAGAACAGCTTTGTAGCCACTTCTTGATGTACAGTTTCTATGTGCAGCTGCACTTTCTATCTGTAGCTGTGTTTGTTTGATCCTACAATTTTAACTGGATGTTAACAATGCAAGTCACACCACACATGATCCAGGTGTTAGGCCCTGATAGCATGAATGCTAAGACAAGACTTAAGGAGAAAACTAGCTTTAAAAATGCTAATACCTTATCGCCTTCCCAGATCACAACACCTTAAAGTAGCTAGTCAGCCTCATCTGGTCCTTCTAGGTTAATCTAGATGGCTCTGCATAGAGGACTGAGCACTCATGATCTGACTTCATGTCCTCAGTGATGTCTTCACCCAACGCCCCTAGGGGTTAATTCAACGCCCCTAGGGGTTAATTCAACGCCCCTAGGGGTTAATTCAATGCCTCTAGGGGTTTAGCTGTCATCCTCTCAAGACTCACCATTACAGTAAAGGAGTGTGACATTTTAGATGTCTTGAAAGAGTCCCGTTTCACAAGACCGACCCGATCCCTTAACTAACATGTGGTTCAGGAACACGTGTCTCAGGTTATTCACCCCACCTCTGCACTCTAACGTAGAGTGAAGCACTTGGTGCTGGTGGAGCCGTGGGGCATCCCAGAGCGTCCGGACACAGAGGACCAGGGCGGGACGGTACCCATGTGGATCAGAGCTCTGGGGGCCATGCTGGGCCGTTTCAACCCCCTGGCAGGGCTCAGACTGGTGGGACCGCTGGGTAAGGCTGGACGGTTGCATTGCACACGATTCCGGGCAATGCCAGACTGGTTCCATGGCTGCTTTACAGACACGTCCACTAACCCCCTGGGTGAATGTCTGTGCTGTGCTGCTTAAGGTCCAACCCTGGTTTCCTCTCTGAGGCCGGACTTCAAGAAGAAATACTCGTCTGTGTTTACCGACAACACGGTCGCCGAGTACATTTACCACCTCAATGTCCAGACTCCTAGGTGAGAGAGCCTCACCTATTTCTCTGGTTTCATTTTCAGGCTGTAAGTGGCCTGTTCTTTGAGCGCTGATACAGTTTTGGACCAGGTTAGCCCTTTAGGCCACAGTGAATAAGATTAGAAGGCCAAAACGGCCTTGTGAATGGAAGGTTAATGTGAGTTTAATGTGCCTCGCTCTCGTACTTCAGCCTCTTCGGTGATGTTTCCTTTGTTACAGTGGTGAGACTGCCTTTAAGAACATGACCGTCCCGTACGGGTGGGCTAAGAGGCCCATGCTGCGGAGGATTGGCCTGCTCCACGCCGACACCCCCATTACGGTGATATATGGGTCGCGCTCCAGCATCGACGGGAACTCCGGCAGCGCTATCAGAGAAATGAGGCCAAACTCGCATGTGGAGATCATAGTATGCTTTTTATCTGTCTGTTTATAATGGCTTTAAACTGAACCCTGCTGAGGAACTGCCTGTTTATGGTTCTCTGGTGTTGGGAGGCAGCTTGTTTGTCGAGCTTCATTTGGCGAGTGTTGGTGTGGCAAACTACAGATACACTACAGATAGATGAGCTCATTGTCTTGCGTCTGTTGTCTCCCTACCAGGCGGTCAGAGGGGCGGGTCACTATGTGTTTGCAGACCAGCCTGATGACTTCAACCGCAGAGTGCTCCGGGTGTGCGACGCGCTGGGCTGACTGGCGAGACCAGTACGCTGGTTAACCCGGAGAACCAGCACTTTGTAGCTGTCGTGACCGTAGCTTGTCGGCCCGGTGGCGCGCATGGCCCGCGGGGGTCAGAGACCCGGGCCGAAGACGGGACTGGCCGTAAAACTGTGCCGTGCCTATATCACTATATCACACCAAACTATCGTCTTCCCTTCAGGTATGTAGCACAGTGGCTGCGGTACTGGCCCAGTAATGGTGTTAACTAGGGAGAACCCTCACGTATCAAACTGAGGGGGATTTGACTGGACTGCTTGGTTCTGCTCTCTTGTTTTCATTCACAGTTTTATTCTAATTGCATTTTATGTTTAACAGCCTTAATGCTGTTTGAATTTAAAAAAAATATTTTTAGAATGAAACAGACTTCTTTATATTATGAGATTATTAAATTGTTCATTTAAATCATGACAGCTCATGTTGATATCTCAAACCATAGAGATTTGCTAAGTGTATTATTTATTTGAATACAATGGGTGTGATACAATTAGGCCACTAGTTTTTCTGACATCCCCAGGATAACCCAAATGCCTATTTGTCATTTTAATGACATATGATGTGATCTGTAGCAGCAGTCATTGCTGTGGAGCTTTTTTGTCTGTCTTTTTATATTTCCCAGTAGTGGCCTTTTAGTAGTGATCATTTTGAAAATCACTACCTTATTATTCTTGAATTTTAGACGAAATAAACATTGTTCTGCCGTAGTTCAGTTTTTTTGCTTCTGGATCAGTGAATGACAGACCTGGCTATCCAGACACCTGTTATTAAGCCATTGTCTGGAGAAACACAGTAACAACAAACAACAGTGTTATTCCCATGTTTTCTGTTCAGGTTAATATCTGATTGTTAAAGACTTGTAAATAATAAAGAGATTTCTTTTATGGTTTTTGTGTTTTTGTTTTGTGGCTTTTGTCTATCTACATTTGAGTTGAGTAAAGTGGTGACTTCACAGTGACATAGATTTCTGTTCATAGTTTTATGAATTCAGCTTTTTTCATTTAGACCTGGGCCTAGGAGAGATAAGCCCCCTCTGTGGGGATCAATCAAGAGAAAAGACCTTAGTTCACCAGGTCTTATTACTAGTACACAGGGCCTTAATACACAGGGACTTATTACTACTACCCAGGGCCTTAATACACAGGGCCTTATTACTGGTACACAGGGCCTTATTACTGGTACACAGGGCCTTATTACTACTACCCAGGGCCTTAATACACAGGGTCTTATTACTGGTACACAGGGCCTTTTTACTAGTACCCAGGGCCTTATTACTAGTACACAGGGCCTTTTTACTAGTACCCAGGGCCTTAATACACAGGGACTTATTACTAGTACCCAGGGCCTTAATACACAGGGCCTTATTACTGGTACACAGGGCCTTTTTACTAGTACCCAGGGCCTTATTACTAGTACCCAGGGCCTTATTACTAGTACACAGGGCCTTATTACTAGTACACAGGGCCTTAATACACAGGGCCTTTTTACTAGTACCCAGGGCCTTATTACTAGTACACAGGGCCTTATTACTAGTACACAGGGCCTTAATACACAGGGCCTTTTTACTAGTACCCAGGGCCTTATTACTAGTACACAGGGCCTTAGTACTAGTACACAGGGCCTTAATACACAGGGTCTAATTACTAGTACACAGGGCCTTAATACACAGGGCCTTATTACCCAGGGCCTTATTACTAGTACACAGGGCCTTTTTACTAGTACTAAGGGCCTTTTTACTATTACACAGGGCCTTATTACCCAGGGCCTTATTACTAGTACACAGCCTTATTACCGAGGGTCTTATTACTAGTACACAAGGTCTTATTACTAGTACACAGGGCCTTATTACCCAGGGCCTTATTACTAGTACACAGGGCTTTAGTACACACTGCCTTATTACTAGTACACAGGGCCTTATTACCCAGGGCCTTATTACCCAGGGCCTTATTACAAGTACACAGGGCCTTATTACCCAGGGCCTTATTACTAGTACACAAGGTCTTATTAGTAGTACACAGGGCCTTATTACCCAGGGCCTTATTACTAGTACACAAGGCCTTATTACTAGTACACAGGGCTTTAGTACACACTGCCTTATTACTAGTACACAGGGCCTTATTACCCAGGGCCTTATTACAAGTACACAGGGCCTTATTACCGAGGGCCTTATTACTAGTACATAAGGCCTTATTACCCAGGGCCTTATTACTAGTACACAAGGTCTTATTACTAGTACACAGGGCCTTATTACCCAGGGCCTTATTACAAGTACACAGGGCCTTATTACCGAGGGCCTTATTACTAGTACATAAGGCCGTATTACCCCGGGCCTTATTACTAGTACATATGGCTTTATTACCCAGGGCCTTATTACTAGTACACAGGGTCTCATTACTCAGGGCCTTATTACTAGTACACAGGGCCTTATTACAGAGGGTCTTATTACTAGTACACAGGGCCTTATTACCCAGGGCCTTATTACTAGTACAAAGGGCCTTATTACCCAGGGCCTTATTACTAGTACAAAGGGCCTTATTACTAGTACAAAGGGCCTTATTACTAGTACACAGGGCTTTAGTACACACTGCCTTATTACTGGTACACAGGGCCTTATTACCCAGGGCCTTATTACTAGTACAAAGGGCCTTATTACTAGTACAAAGGGCCTTATTACTAGTACACAGGGCTTTAGTACACACTGCCTTATTACTAGTACACAGCCTTATTACCGAGGGTCTTATTACTAGTACACAAGGTCTTATTAGTAGTACACAGGGCCTTATTACCCAGGGCCTTATTACTAGTACACAAGGCCTTATTACTAGTACACAGGGCTTTAGTACACACTGCCTTATTACTAGTACACAGGGCCTTATTACCCAGGGCCTTATTACAAGTACACAGGGCCTTATTACCGAGGGCCTTATTACTAGTACATAAGGCCTTATTACCCAGGGCCTTATTACTAGTACACAAGGCCTTATTACTAGTACACAGGGCTTTAGTACACACTGCCTTATTACTAGTACACAGGGCCTTATTACCCAGGGCCTTATTACAAGTACACAGGGCCTTATTACCGAGGGCCTTATTACTAGTACATAAGGCCTTATTACCCAGGGCCTTATTACTAGTACACAAGGCCTTATTACTAGTACACAGGGCTTTAGTACACACTGCCTTATTACTAGTACACAGGGCCTTATTACCCAGGGCCTTATTACAAGTACACAGGGCCTTATTACCGAGGGCCTTATTACTAGTACATAAGGCCTTATTACCCAGGGCCTTATTACTAGTACACAAGGTCTTATTACTAGTACACAGGGCCTTATTACCCAGGGCCTTATTACAAGTACACAGGGCCTTATTACAGAGGGCCTTATTACTAGTACATAAGGCCGTATTACCCCGGGCCTTATTACTAGTACATATGGCTTTATTACCCAGGGCCTTATTACTAGTACACAGGGTCTCATTACTCAGGGCCTTATTACTAGTACACAGGGCCTTATTACAGAGGGTCTTATTACTAGTACACAGGGCCTTATTACCCAGGGCCTTATTACTAGTACAAAGGGCCTTATTACTAGTACAAAGGGCCTTATTACTAGTACACAGGGCTTTAGTACACACTGCCTTATTACTGGTACACAGGACCTTATTATCGAGGGCTTTATTACTACTACACAGGGCCTTATTACTAGTACACAGGGCCTTATTACTAGTACACAGGGCTTCAGTGCATTTCAACACAGAAAATGGAGGGCAGTCTGGGAGCAATATTATATAATTTAGTTACTTGGTGTTGAGTGCTAAAATGGAGGAAAGGTGAACATTTGTCAATATACTGTAACAATTCAGTGCAGGCCAAGTAGTTTCAATACATGACCATTAGAGGGCAGTCTCACTCAGATAAGGAGGTTGAGGGCCGATTACTTAAGTTCAGTGAGCTAATCATCAATGTCAGTTTTCCATAATTCACTACTAGGACCAATTAATAAATCTATAAACACAGAACTTAAAGAATAACCCAATCATCACTGCATTCAGTTCGATGTCTGCCTGACATATAGGTTAGTTGAAAAAGTAGCTGGGGTGCTTTCACATTTTAGTGAGGTGGTTGTATTTGGCCAAGGGCGAGGCAGCAACTTTGAGCGATTGTAGGACGTTGTGTTGAAAGACTTTCCGGCCAAAGAAGTTCACAATGTCAACCGTGATATTGATCTCAATGACATCATGTTCATTTTTCATTTGGGTTCAGTCCTGGATCAAATGACTGTGAATGCTATATGAAAATGTGCAAACTCACATGGACATTTTCCAGATTTCTGAGGGAGGAGCCTTGAGGGGTATACTTGATACTTTTCTTTCGTAGGTCAAAGCTGACACGCAGACCAGCGATGGTTTTCCAGTACAGTTTCTGCACAGTGGGTGGGTATACGTAACACTGCAGTACACGTAACATAAAAGTGATGTAAGTTCCCACTTTGAGTCCTGATCTCCATAGATTTCGATTAGAGTTTCTTGACAGTGACTATCTGTTGATCCACAGCTGCTTGCAAATGTTGTGGAAATGTTACTTATAGTCTGCAGAGCGTCTCAGATGAAAGTGTACCAGCTGCACAGTTACGTAAACTTGGTTGTTGGTTAAGGTAGTAACACCACACTGTTGGAGTTGCAAGAAGGCAAAATATTGGGGAGAAATGTTCTGTTGATCAGTTGAACAAAATTGGAGCTCTTCAGCAATACAGATTAGCGCAGTGTTAACTGAACAAACATGTTTTGCATTCAGTGTAAGAACCCCCTCCATTAAATGTTTTGAAAAAAGGTGCACTGAAAACAGCAGTTGGTGGGTGCAAACCTTCAAACACTGGAGACTAACAGTAGTTTGCTGCTGTGTTTACCCGTGGAAAGCTGCAGGAAGCTCAAAAATGGCTACAAGAAGTTATTTTTGCAGTTATTAAGACATGAAACCAAGTGCTAGCTACTAGAAGTGTCTATAATTGTTTTGATATCATTATTATTTATTTTAAAAGTAAAATATCTCTGCACAGTTGAAAAGGCAGTAACTGAATAATGTGACCAAAAATTACTTTAAAATGTGTATTTTAGATTAAAAAAATATACATTTATATGCAAAGGTGTCTATAGATTTCACTGTGTCCGTATAATTCTGACATAATCTGACACAAGGCTAGAGGATATTCAGTATAGTACCGTAACATAGAGCAGTATGTATAATCTGACACAAGGCTAGAGGATATTCAGTATAGTACCGTAACATAGAGCAGTAGCTATAATCTGACACAAGGCTAGAGGATATTCAGTATAGTAACGAAACATAGAGCAGTAGCTATAATCTGACACAAGGCTAGAGGATATTCAGTATAGTAACGTAACATTATAGAGCAGTATGTATAATCTGACACAAGGCTAGAGGATATTCAGTATAGTACTGTAACATTATAGAGCAGTATGTATTTTCTGACACCAGGCTAGAGGATATTTAGTATAGTAACGTAACATTATAGAGCAGTATGTAAAATCTGACTCAAGACTAGAGGATATTCAGTATAGTACTGTAACATAGAGCAGTATGTATAATCTGACTCAAGGCTAGAGGAGGCCATGTACAGAGCAGACAGGCCAGGCAGGGTGCTGGCGGGGGTTGCTAGGAAACCAGTGCGCCTATATTAGATTTAATGTATTAAATTCTGCCTCTCTATCTCATTCTCTCCCTTCCTTTCTGCTTCTCCTTCTCTCCCCTTTCTCTCCTTTCGGACTACATTGACAGACAGAGAGCGTACACTAAAGCTCTGCAGCGGCTAGCCTTTCAGCTGCCACCTCCAATTCTCACACACAGTACCACAAGTTCTAGCCTTAGGTAAGACCTTTTCTGACTTACAGGGCTCAAAGTCTGTACTTTTTCTAGAGGAAAGGTTGCATCACGACTACTCATTCTGCAACACCAGCCCTACTGCCTGCGTTATATACATAGACATATATACATACATACCTACATATACATACACATATACACACATATATACATATATACATATACACTATCTCACAGAAGTGAGTACACCCCTCACATTATTGCAAATATTTGATTATATCTTTTCATGTGACAACACTGAAGAAATGACACTTTGCTACAATGTAAAGTAGTCAGTGTACAGCTTGTATAACAGTATACATTTGCTGTCCCCTTAAAATAACGCAACACACAGCCATTAATGTCTAAATTGCTGGCAACAAAAGTGAGTACAACCCTAAGTGAAAATGTCCAAATTGTGCCCAAAGGGTTCATATTTTGTGTGGCCACCATTATTTTCCAGCACTGCCTTAATCCTCTTGAGCATGGAGTTCACCAGAGCTTCACAGGGTGCCACTGGAATGACGACATCACGGAGCTATTGGAAGTGAGAGACCTTGCGTTCCTCCATCTGTGAGGATGCCCCACAGATGCTCAATAGGGTTTAGGTCTGGAGACATGCTTGGGCAGTCCATCACCTTTATCCTCAGCTTCTTTAACAAGGCAGTGGTTGTCTTGGAGGTGTGTTTGGGGTCGTTATCATGTTGGAATACTGCCCTGTGGCCCAGTCTCCAAAGGGAGGGAATCATGCTCTGGTTCAGTATGTCACAGTGCATGTTGGCATTCATGATTCCCTCAATGGACTGTAGCACCCCAGTGCCAACAGCACTCATGCAGCCCCAAACCATGACACTCCCAGCACCATGGTTGACTGTAGGCAAGACACACTTGTCTTTGTACTCCTCACCTGGTTGCCGCCACACACGCTTGACACCATCTGAACCAAATAAGTTTATCTTGGTCTCATCAGACCACAGGACATGGTTCCAGTAATCCATGTCCTTAGTCTACTTGTATTCAGCAAACTGTTTGCGAGCTATATATATATACACTCACCTAAAGGATTATTAGGAACACCTGTTCAATTTCTCATTAACCTTTTCACGCGTGAGTTTCAAATATTCCTTACCGACCCCCCAGCGTGAGTTTTTTTGCACGTGACTTCGGTACTCTGCAGCATTTGAACTCACGCCAGCCTTTGAACAGTCACCTTGCTAGGTAAGGAACACTACATGCATTGCATTGCAAGCTTCTCTCGTTGACTCGAATTCTAAGAGCTACAAAAGTTGGTTGATTTATTACTGTAGCTAGCTAGAAAACGTCAGCTAACCGCTAGCAAACGTCAGCTGCCTGCTAGCTAACAAATCGTGACCAGTTATTCAATGCAGTGAAAATGAATAAACTATATAAAATGCATACAACGGGGAACGTAACTTCTAGAAAGTTTTTGCAATGGTTTTGATCGGTAGTAGTCGCTAATATAATTCGTTTTTGTGCATTAGTGTTGGCTGTCTGTTGGTACGTAACTAACACTTCTTGTCCCGATTTGAATGCTTTCTACCTGGTTAATATCATAGTATGGTCTTGAAACAATTACAATCAGGAAATATAGTTATAAACACTGTTTGAGCTAAATGTGAGTAAATAATAGCGCGGTTTTACCAGCCATTGTTACGTTACTTGTAGCTAGGTATGCTAATGGTGCGTTCTAAACATGACGTTCTAATCACACCAGTGTGATCGTACGCTCCAGGGACCACTCTAGATTGATCACACTGGTGTGATCGTACGCGCCAAAGGGTTAATGCAATTATCTAATCAACCAATCACATGGCAGTTGCTTCAATGCATTTAGGGGTGTGGTCCTGGTCAAGACAATCTCCTGAACTCCAAACTGAATGTCAGAATGGGAAAGAAAGGTGATTTAAGCAATTTTGAGCGTGGCATGGTTGTTGGTGCCAGACGAGCCGGTTTGAGTATTTCCCAATCTGCTCAGTTACTGGGATTTTCACGCACAACCATTTCTAGGGTTTACAAAGAATGGTATGAAAAGGGAAAAACATCCAGTATGCGGCAGTCCTGTGGGCGAAAATGCCTTGTTGATGCTAGAGGTCAGAGGAGAATGGGCCGACTGATTCAAGCTGATAGAAGAGCAACTTTTACTGAAATAACCACTCGTTACAACCGAGGTATGCAGCAAAGCATTTGTGAAGCCACAACACGCACAACCTTGAGGCGGATGGGATACAGCAGCAGAAGACCCCACTAGGTACCACTCATCTCCACTACAAATAGGAAAAAGAGGCTACAATTTGCACAAGCTCACCAAAATTGGACAGTTGAAGACTGGAAGAATGTTGCCTGGTCTGATGAGTCTCGATTTCTGTTGAGACATTCAGATGGTAGAGTCAGAATATGGCGTAAACAGAATGAGAACATGGATCCATCATGCCTTGTTACCACTGTGCAGGCTGCTGGTGGTGGTGTAATGGTGTGGGGGATGTTTTTTTTTGGCACACTTTAGACCCCTTAGTGCCAATTGGGCATTGTTTAAATGCCACAGCCTACCTGAGCATTGTTTCTGACCATGTCCATCCCTTTATGACCACCATGTACCCATCCTCTGATGGCTACTTCCAGCAGGATAATGCACCATGTCACAAAGCTCGAATCATTTCAAATAGGTTTCTTGAACATGACATGTCTTTTATACAGATAACAAGTTCAAACAGGTGCAGTTACTACAGGTAATGAATGGAGAACAGGAGGGCTTCTTAAATAAAGACTAACAGGTCTGTGAGAGCTGGAATTCTTACTGGATGGTAGGTGATCAAATACTTATGTCATGCAATAAAATGCAAATGAATTATTTAAAAATCATACAATGTGATTTTCTGGATTTTTGTTTAGATTCCGCCTCTCACAGTTGAAGTGTACCTATGATAATAAATTACAGACCTCTACATGCTTTGTAAGTAGGAAAACCTGCAAAATCGGCAGTGTATCAAACACTTGTTCTCCCCACTGTATATACATATACATATATACATACATATACATATACATATATATATAATCTAAATATCTATAAATTGTAATTATAAGGTGTGTTCTCTAAGAAGATCACTGCATCAGTGTTCCTCAAATCACCCAGGTGAAAGTAGTGGTTCCAAATAAAAAAGGCTCTATTGACATTTTGTACTGTTTCCAGATGGAAATGCTTCATGGGTATTGCATTTTGTATCAATATGTACAGTACTAAAGGTGTACGGCATATTAATGAAATGCTACCAGCGCAGTGTTTTGATAGATATCACATGATTGTTGCAATATTCACCACAGGGACATGCTGAACAGCAGAGAAAATGTCAGATGAATATCTAAATGGTACCCATATCTAAAAACGTTCTTGTCTGCTGCTCAAAATGGAGATCACATCACAGCACTCATCACAGGTCAGGACAGGTCAAAATCAATGAAAGCCATGATGATAACAGTTTGAGCAGAACACATCCATTTGACTCCCGGCGGGGGTAGTGTAGGGATGTTTTCTGGCAGTGTGAATAAAACTACAAGGCAGCTGAGGACATATATTCAGAAATGCTGCATTCCACTGCTGAGAAGAATCTAGGACTCCTGGGAAATGCAGTATTTTCTGTCACGGTACGAGTAACCATGAACTCAACACAATATGCTCAGTGTCACTGGCTGACCTACATCTCTATGATGTGATTTAAATTTTAACATCAAATGAAGTAAAGTTCATAAAAAAACATGTGATGTGTATTGCAGAGACGTCTTTCAGGACCATACAGGAGCTCTTCTCAAATAGCTGACAACATGTGACTAACACATGCGACTAACACAGACGTGTGTTTCAGAGAGGTATGCAATAGAGTGCATCTGAATGGTCAGTGAGAGAATGAGGGAGGGAGCACAGGGAGAGTCCCTGACTATATAATCAGGAAGAGAACAGTGATGGACGACATTGGGGGAATGGCTGAATCTCTCTTTTTTCTTCCTTTCAGTCTCTTCTCTAATCTCATTGTCATCCTGCTACTGCTTTTAGTCAAACTGAGTTGCCAGAAAAAATAAAAAGTAATCCCCATTAATTAGTTCACTGTCCTTTTGTTTTGTGCTTTGTCTGTGTGTGAACTGCTTTTCTGGAAGTGTGTATTTTTTTTAAAATTCAATTTCGAAATAGGATGGAATTACTTAGCATTTGTTTCAGTGGAAAAGTAGTCTTTTTCTTTCTTTGAAGATCCTGCCTCTTAGCTGCACCAACCCTCTCTGCTCTTCCCCTGGAAGTCTCCTGGTCCTTCCCAGACGTGCCTCAGGCCATGGCCCCACTCCTGTCACAGGCCAGGGAGACACAGGCCAGGGGTGACAGGCCAGGGGTGACAGGCCAGGGGGAGACAGGGAGACACAGTCCAGGGAGACAGGGAGACACAGGCCAGGGAGACAGGGAGACACATCCCAGGGAGACACAGTCCAGGGAGACACAGGCCAGGGAGACAGGGAGACACAGTCCAGGGAGACACAGGCCAGGGAGACAGGCAGACAAATGCCAGTAAGACACAGGCCAGGGAGACACAGTCCAGGGAGACAGGGAGACACAGGCCAGGGAGACACAGGACAGGGAGACACAGGCCAGGGAGACACAGTCCAGGTAGAAACAGGCCAGGGAGACAGGGAGACACAGTCCAGGGAGACGCAGGCCAGGGAGACAGGCAGACAAATGCCAGTAAGACATAGGCCAGGGAGAAACAGTCCAGGGAGACAGGGAGACACAGGCCAGGGAGACACAGGACAGGGAGACACAGGACAGGGAGACACAGGCCAGGGAGACACAGGTCAGGGAAACAGGCAGACAAATGCCAGGAAGACACAGGCCAGGGAGACACTGGCCAGGGAGATTGATTGGCAAAGAGACAAAAGAATGTGTGTACAGAAAACGAAAAACAGCGAGAGAAAGGAATATAAATAGAGAGAGATAGAGAAAAATAGAGAAGCAGCAGAAAGAGAAAGATGGAGAGGGAGGGGGAGGGAGAGAAATCTATCCGCTGTGCAGGGCTAGTCGTGTCAAGTTCTCCCAGAAGCTGCACGGAAATGCGCAACTAAAAATACATGCGACAGGAGACTACTGCGGGCAGGAGCGTCAAACAAAAGACACAGGGCCTGGAAAATCCATTCAATGTGTCTGGTCTTGGTTTATAAAGGGAAATAGTTCCAATGGGATGGCAGGGTTGTTTTGACACTTATACTCCAAGCACACACCAGGGTCTGTGGGACTGGAGTAATGCACGTTGTGTGCGCGTGTGTGTCAGGAACATCTGCCAACTGTGTGGAAGTGTTCAGGTGAGGTGACAAGCGCAGTGATTGTGACAAGGAAAACCCTTGGCATGAGCGGGTGACGCGTGACAGTCTAGCAAATAGGCTCTGATTTCTTCAGCGGAAATACGGTAGACACATTAGGCCAATACCTGTTCAAAGCTATTATCAGATATAGTGTTTTCACAGACTTCTACAACGGGTCTGGTTGCTCCGTCACATTGGGACTTTCCTGTGAGGCCTTAGAGGTTGCTGCCGTTCTATACTCTCCTGTTGTCTGTCCGAACCCGCCCAACCGCTCTCAGTCAGGCTGCATCACATTCGGAGGAAGAAAAGAGGAATCAACCATTAGGCTGGAAGGTAATACAGTCCTATCAATAAATTAGTCTCAAGTACAAGAAATAGTAGTAGAGACGCGATGCCTCATCTACAATGATGACCCCGTTTGACTCAGCACACACACACAGACATAGAGACACACACACACACACACACACACACACAAATGTGCTCACGCGGTCAAACACAGTCAAACACAGTCAAACACAAAAACACTAAATTCCCCCCCACCCTGTCTCCCTGCGAGTTAATTGCTAGAGGCAGTCCTGTGATTGGGGCGGACTGCAGGCCTGTAGTCGGCTGTTGTTCTAGTGTATCCCCCCCCCGTAAGCCCCACCCGCTGCGGATGTGTGCGCCCTGCCCCTGCCAGGCGTGCTGAGACCACAGGACGCGGGGGCCCATCTGCACTGCTGAGCGGGCTTCTTGGGTGCATCTTGCCGGGCTGGCAGGCGGGCTGGCAACACACCGTCTCTCCTAAACCAGACCCCGGGACCCCTGGCAGGCACTGACACATTGTGGGAGGCAACAAGTTCTCTCTGACCCACCCACCCACACACACCCACACACACCCACACACACCCCCACACACCACCAAACATCCACCCCCACCACCCCACCACCCCACCCTGCTGCCGTTGCAGCCGTTACCCATAAATATCCGAGTGTGTGTTCCTGCCAGCCTTGCACTAATAGGCCTAATGCTTCCTGAGGAGCTGCCCAGAGCTGCATTAGGCCTGGATGGGCCATTGATTTAAAGCAAAGAGGCCCGGCCCAGCCCCGACGCCAGCTTCCTGTCACTAACCCACAGGGTTATCTCACAAATGCAATTAAGGAGCTTAAAAGTGCATTTTCAGGAAGATACTGGGAGTAATGAGGGAGAGGCAGGCTGGGCTGGGGTTGATCCTTTGCTGAGTGAGTTAGTGGGGCGGGGGCGGGGTGGGCGGGGGGGGGCTGTACTCCAAGCCGAAACCTTGAATGGAGGAAATGACTGCAGCATACATTGCATTACTAGTGTGGGAATTAAACAAATAACTCTGCTCAACACCTCATTGCTAATTCGATCAGAACGAGTGCACTGTGTAGCAGTTAGGGGGGTCATTTGGAAGCCCCCACGGGAAAGACGTACCCAAATGATTTAGGCACATTAGTGTTTAATGGGGTAATTACGGCGGCTGTTTTTTTTTTTTTTGTCTCACTGTGTGTTCTGTGCGTTTTGCAATTCTGGGTGGATGCGCACAATTGAATTTCATCATGGAACACTCAGGGAAAATATGTGATGGTTCAGATCCTGCCGCCTCAGAGTACTCTGCAGAACATAATAGCATGCTGTAATTTGTCAGTAATGTGACATTTTATGATTGATGCTTTTAGGTGAAATTTTTTATTTACTCAGGAATGTGAACCATATAGATAAAAAAAAAAAAAAAAGAATTAGATGGATTTCTTGAATTGGAAAGCTGGCTGTCCTAGATAATGGGGAAACCTAAACGAAGTCATGTTATAGGTGATGGAAGTGGTAGAAATTGCAGTCACAAAAAAATACACAAAATCGTTTTTATTCAACACTAGACGTTAACAAAAATGGTGTTCATTTATTATCATGGTTTATCAACCTATTTCTAATAACAAGTGGTTGTCCCTAAACCTGACTCAACAACTTTATTTTTCAAAATAAACATCTTGAGTTTTTAAACCCAAACATCTCAAAACATCTTGAGTTTTTGTATTATTGTAAGATACTGATCTAAACAGTAGTCGTGTATATCTTTCTGAACATCGTTCTCTAAGGCTTTCAAATGTTTTGGTGTCACCACCAAAACTCAGATGTTAAAAGTAGCTTGTCTGAATTGTGAGTGTATTTTATTGTATCTTATATTTGATATTTGAATGATTTTATTATTGCTTATAATAATAAAAACATACAACAGTTTGATATTTGAGTTCTTTGATATTTTGTTTTAGAACACGGACACACAAAATCCATTATTACACAGTGACATTGGTTAAATGTTGATAAATATTTGTAAGAAGAAAAAAAAAAGAAATATCTTGCTTGCATTCAACCTCTGTATGGTGGAAGCTCCAACTTCACATAGATGAAAGGAACTGCCTGGAACAATTAATTAACCAATGGCCTCCACATGCAACCTTTGAAGTGGCTGTCACATTTTTTGGATTAAAATAAATAAAAGGTCAGGCTGTGAATCTGGGGGGAAATGAAGACCAAAGACCATTCTACTAAAATTTGAGATTAAGTAATGCAAAAATGTGGATAATTCAGGTATAAAATCAAGGTGTTTGGATATCCCAGTGACATCATTTTGATTAATAATCAGGAATTAGAAACAGCATCACACAACCCAGGCACTGCAAAGGTAAGACCATCCCTCAAAGCTCAACAGTGTCTGGGCATCTTGTTAAAATAGAAAAATGAATGAATAGATGGAAAAAGAACAGGGACACTTCAACTAAAAAGATAGGAGGAAAGGATCCCAAGCACATTGGAGTGGCTCGTGAACAAAAAGGCGAATATCCTACAGTGACTTCAAGCTTGAATATATACTTTCAAGATTGAAATCATCAGTACCTAATATAACTACCTAATACCTGAATGTGGAGACGGGAGTACTAAGAAATAGCATTTAAGCAGCAACTTCATTAGCAACAGCTTCAATGCAGAAGAAGCAGCTGAAGCAAGGAACGGGGGATGGGGCACAGTGTGGTTAGGTGTCTGAGTCATCAACCTTGGAGCCATGAAGGAAACAGAACAGCTAGTCTGATAAACACGCTGGTTTAGTAAAGTAACATATTGCTTGTTATTTATCCTCCATTATTATTACATTGTGGTGGTCTTGACTGCTTCAAAACAACTTAAGCTGAAGCTAGCTACACTAAAGTTTGCTACGTTAAGAATCATCTATTCAGACTTATGACTACTGTGTACATTTATATGTATAGAAAATAGCATTAAATGTATATGTATAGACAATAGCATCAAAGGCAAACAATTGTATTTTAAAGAATTTTTTTTAAATACCTACATGGGTTTTAAACATAGCTGGGCACAGTTAATCAAAAGAGTTAACTTTGTTAACCGTTAATCCGTTCACCATTTCTGTAACAGAAGTTAAGGACAAACGTTAATGTTAATTCTTATTATAAAAATGTTTTGCTCTAAAAACATCTTACAAAGTGTGAAAAAAAGCTTTCTGTCTATTGGATTCCTCACTTACTAAGTCAAATCACATTACATGCATCCTTTACTGTCAAAGCAAGGCAACGTAAAGTGACTTTGAAGTTACTCCATTTTTGGAAGGTCTTGTCCCAGCATAAAAATGTGTAGTCAATCCATTTCACAGATACTAGAGAGCCTTTCTTTGTTGGCCAATTACAGATGATTTTTATAACACACGAATGGCTGCTCGCAAGTAATACAAGGGTTGAGATGCTACGAAGGATACGTGGCTTCAGTAGCATGATAGTAAGGAAGGTAGCTAGCTGACTCGCTAACTTGTTATGCAACAGTATGATAAGCAGCTAATGTGTTTTTAAAGCTGAAGTACATAAGTGTTTTGTACTAAAACATTGCTATTCTATTAACCTGGATCATGGATTTCCTACCATATCAGATGGTCCCAGGTCCGCAAAAACCTCTGTATACCATGTACCACCGCTAAGGAAAAAAGTCGTCGGCTTGCACACTGGCGGGAAAAACTTTCCAGTCCACTGGAAGTTATGTGTTCGACGAATCAAAAAATAGCTGAAATAAATAAGGAAGTGACTAATCTCATTTTGTGGATCAAGTGGTGAGACACTCTGGTGAGTGTCACGGCGGTGTGGTGGAGAGCAGGAACCAGGCGCAGGCAGTCAATGTACGCTTTTAATTTAAACAAACACCAAGAACAAAACAAACTGAATGAAAGGAAAGGGCTGAAGTTTCACAGCAAAATGAACACTCACCACGTACGCGTGACACAGCAACAAATTGCATAATTGGGACCTGGTGTGCGTGATGATGGGAGACAACAATGAATGAGTCTGGAGTGAGTTTGTGGAGTGACGGGCACTGGGAGTGCACGACATGTTGGCGTTGATCCTCACCATAACGTAACAGTACCTCGCCCCCCAAAGGCCTGGTTGCCAGACGGCCCAAGGGAGGTGGGGCGGGGAAGAGCAGAACCCCCACCGGCATAAACCAGCCGAGGGGGTGGAGCAGCCGGGACTGGCCAGGGCGACAGGCTCAGGCGGTGGTGTTGGCTGGGGCTCCTGGGCAGCAGGGAACACCTTGCGCCTTGGAGCTGGTACCGGTCGTAGAGTGGTGGCTGGCTGCTCCATGCTGGTCGGGGTTTCCATCACTGGTGCCATGGGGACCCTGGAGGGTGTTGTCTCCCGAGTCCCTGGTGAGAACTGGTACGGCGGGTCATGGAAGCTGTTCCAGTCCTCACACCTCCGGGTGACCGGGCGGATGAACCCGGTACACTGGGACCCCCCGTGGGGGTCAGAAGAAGCCCCCTCCGGGTACCCTGTTAGTCCCCCCCTAAAATGTTTTGGGGGGGAGGTCTCTGGGGGGTGACAGACGGAGGTATGGGCCGTGGACCCCAGTTTGGGGATCCTGCCAGCGCGTGGGTAACCCCCTCAACCTCTGGGAAGGCTGGGACCAGCTGGCACAGAACGGAGTTCCACCTGAGCACCCCCTCCGTTGCGTCCTCGTCCAGGGACTCACAGTCCATCTCCGAGTTGCGTGCGGGTCGGAGAACCAGTCCCCCTGGCTGGTGTACTCTCCTGTCGTCTGCGACATCAGAGGGGAGTAGCCAAAATACAGTAAGCTCGGAGACCACGAAGCTCCTCCTCCGGCATCTCCGGCTTCTCCCACTGCCACAGGTGGGTGTCCATGTGACCTGGTGGGGGTTTTCTCTGAACCTGCGGGTTTCCATATGTGGATACTGTGGCAGCGAGCCAATTTTATAAAAATGGAAGAAGTTCAGAATGTAGCAGTACCTAAGAAAAAATATGTTTTAGATCAAAAGAAAGCAAATCAGCTAAAAGAAAGTTAGATTGACCCGTTTGACTCGAGTGAACATTGGTGCAGCTGGATGCTATTGGGTGGTCTGGGTCTGCAGCTGGATGCTATTGGGCGGTCTGGGTCTGCAGCTGGATGCTATTGGCTTATCCACAATGGATGGAAGTCAAGGAGCAAAATGCATTACACGGCAATGCTGATGTGGTGATTCTTCTGTAAGATAAGTAATTCATTTTTATATATAATTAAAAGAATGGCATGTCAACTCACCTGGTCGGATGAAGAAATGTTTTAGATGAGCTGATTAAAGTGAACAGATAAAATGTGGGCTTTAAGAGTGAACTGACATCACATCAGCGACAGATGAGATTTTGGGGAATATTTTGCAGAAATACTTCCTGTTCTTCAAAGTTACGTACTTAATCTTTAAACAAATTTGAGTTTTCACTGACTTTATTTGTATGCCTATATGAGCCTGATTTTAACACTTTGAAACCATACTGAGCCAGTAGTCATCCACTTTTGTGGACATTCCCATAGAGAACGCTTTTTGCTGAAGTAGCAAAATGGTGGTTTGCAGAAATGTGAAACCTCCTGCTTTGGAATTTTATGGCTGACTGAGATGAGATAGCAATTCTACCTAGATACATTATGAAGATGTGAACAAAATATTTCAACCATGCCTAAAGTGGGAGGTCTAAGAACGTGTTTGCTAATCGTGAAAAACTGCAGAACGCATCTTTAATGACGACTGTCAATTTGTTTCACAACATACACAAGGTACCTGCTCGTCCAAATCAAAAGTTAAAATGTATTGGAAAATACATAAAATACATTGTGTGTGTGTGTGTGGTATGTGAGCCCAGTTAAGCAGAGTCAGTATAGGTGGTCAGACAGGTCATGTGCAGCAATCTGATAGTTTCTGTCTGCAAGCTTTTCTCTAAGCCTCTAAATAAGATGCTATGCTTTAATACAGACCCCATATGATCCACTGTAACAATTAGGAAGGTATCGTAAGCTCACATCTAGATTGAAATGTTGCCAATAGAGAAAATTTGAACGGATCTTGGCTCAATTCCTAGATAATCCCACAGAAGTGTATTTCTTTGTCTACAAAACAGCATGATGTTCTGTTAACAGCATCATGGTCTGTTATAAATCACTCCAGCTGGTCTCCAATTGCAAAATAGACAGCAAAATAAGAAATCCCCCTTGCCACTTTTTCTCTGGGTAATCCCCATCAAAACCGGATGCAGTCCCCTCTGCCTTTGATTTAACTTGAGGGGCCATTACACACCTTGCTCTCTTGCCAGGTGAATATCACCACAATCCAATCCAATCCAAACAACATTTTTGTGTCAGAGTTTTACCTTATCGGTCAGACATCTTGTGAGCTTTATAGCTGGTAAGCAAACTCTATTCCAAGTTTGCTAGCACCAATCATAACCCTGCCTTGATTGGGCAAATGCACTTGCATGTACACTGGGACGTGACAATGTAAAAACAGAATTCAAGTGCTGAGGGCGTAGTGTTTAGGGGGTGTCTACTTTATGGTTGGAGCACACTGTGTGGGTTTTTAGGTAGAAACCTTTTTTGTGCGCTTCCTGTTTGTTTACAAAAACATCTGTAGCAGTGGTTGAGATCCATTGTGCTCTTTATTACCTTATTTATGGATACACTTGCAAAACCTGAGGTGTACAGGTCAAGAAGACTCAGTCATTGGTGCACAGAAACTAACTCTGTTTTAACAAAGTTAATAGTATTATTTGTAATAGACTCATGTGGGTATTCCTCTATGTGCAACTGATTTTGAAGTGACTGCTTATATAGTTTTTTCTTCTAATTAGAGCTAAAAGGAACACCCATTCATATCAGCTGGTAGCATAGCTAGCATAAAAAATATTTAAATATTTATTTCTTGCCTCAATGCAGTTGATTGGTGACAATGACATTAACATATATTGGGATTGAAAAGCATCTTACTCCAATTTATACCTCAACATAGTTTGAAATACACATACAAATAATAGCTTTAATGTAGGCTAATTAGGCTAGGGGGCAGATTGCCATTGGTTGGGTTTTACTGAAGATATGTCTGCCTATGGTATTGTCATAAAATAATGTCAACCCATTCAGCAAAAAGGGAAGTGGAACTTTACCCCAAAAATTTAAATTATTCTATTGCAACAAATGGTAATACAGTTGTGCTTTTCAAATAAAATATATTTGCAGAGAATGTGTTTTCCTCACAGAATTATAAGCACCACTATATTTTTCAGATATAAAAATAATGTTTTTATGTAAAACAAGGATTGTCTTGATGTTCAAGAATGCCTGAAGCTTACTAGTATTCTGCCAGAAGCACTAACAATGACGTATGGTAATGAGGAAACCAATGCATTGCAATGTGTATAATGCATTGCAATGGGTGTAATTCATTCTAAAGATAGTAAATTGTAATCAGTGAATATTTTTATGTTGTTTTAATCAAATTAAAGTTGTGAAGAATCTGTACATAGTGTCATTTCATGGGTCAATACAGATAACATGTCTAGCGAGACATTCAAATCCGCCCACTCCATTGGCCCCAACGGAAAAACAGTACATACCAAGCGACCTATGCAAACCCCATTTTACTGAGAAAACTAGACTATGTGAAGTGGAAAATGGCATTTGAGAAATAGTCAGTAGGTTTATCTGAAGTTTAACCTAGATTTTTACAAATTATTTTAGATCTAGAGTTTCACTGTGGTATTGATTGTTGCAAAAATATTGGCTTATCATAATAAGTTGAATATGGCAAATATTTGTCAATTCTTTCCTACGCTACTTTATGTTGCAGGTTAAGCCTACTTGGGATGAAAAGGGTAGGTGGGAGAGTCAAGTGGCTGTGCTGCAAATGTATTATTTGGCAGTTGGCCTGAATTGGTAACAAAAACACAGTTTTACACAACACTCTGTGTGAAAACCTGATTTTGTACATGAGAACATTATGTCCAACTGTTTATTTAGCTGTTTATTTATTAATTAAAACAAAAGTTCAATGCAAATGCATTGTAACAGGAAAATGTCAGATATTGTATTTAATTTAGTTTACGATTTACACTTGACAAGTGTCAATCAGCAAATTTCAGTTTTATACAATCAAAATGTAGTTTGACAGAGAACAATAGTTGATATTTTTGAAAAATAAGATACAAATTACCTTTCTTTTCAGGTCCCAATTTGCATCATTTTTGTTGAGTGACCTACAGTAGAGAGAACAAGTAATTGATACACTACCGATTTTGCAGGTTTTCCTACTTACAAAGCATGTAGAATTCTGTCATTTTTATCATAGGTACACTTCAACTGTGAGACAAAAATCCAGAAAATCACATTGTATGATTTCTAAAAATAATTAATTTGCATGACATTTTATTGCATGACATAATTATTTGATCACCTACCAACCAGTAAGAATTCCGGCTGTCACAGACCTGTTAGTTTTTCTTTAAGAAGCCCTCCTGTTCTCCACTCATTACCTGTATTAACTGCACCTGTATAAAAGACACCTGTCCACACACTCAATCAAACAGAATCCAACCTCTCCACAATGGCCATGACCAGAGAGCTGTGTAAGGACATCAGGGATAAAATTGTAGACCTGCACTAGGCTGGGATGGGCTACAGGACAATAGGCAAGCAGCTTGGTGAGAAGGCAACAACTGTTGGTGCAATTATTAGAAAATGGAAGAAGTTCAAGATGACGGTCAATCTCCCTTGGTCTGTGGCTCCATGCAAGATCTCACCTGGTGGGGCATCGATGATCATGAGGAAGCTGAGGGATCAGCCCAGAACTACACGGCAGGACCTGGTCAATGACCTGAAGAGAGCTGGGACCACAGTCTCAAAGAAAACCATTAGTAACACACTACGCCGTCATGGATTAAAATCCTGCAGCGCACGCAAGGTCCCCATGCTCAAGTCATTCAAGAAGAAGGATGAGTACAACCCCAAGAACACCATCCCAACCGTGAAGCATGGAGGTGGAAACATCATTCTTTGGGAATGCTTTTCTACAAAGGGGACAGGACCGTATTGAGGGGAGGATGGATGGGGCCATGTATCGCGAGATCTTGGCCAACAACTTCCTTCCCTCAGTAAGAGCATTGAAGATGGGTTGTGGCTGGGTCTTCCAGCATGACAACGACCCGAAACACACAGCCAGGGCAACTAAGGAGTGGCTCCGCAAGAAGCATCTCAAGGTCCTGGAGTGGCCTAGCCAGTCTCCAGACCTGAACCCAATAGAAAATCTTTGGAGGGAGCAGAAAGTCCGTATTGCCCAGCGACAGCCCTGAAACCTGACGGATCTGGAGAAGGTCTGTATGGAGGAGTGGGCCAAAATCCCTGCTGCAGTGTGTGCAAACCTGGTCAAGAACTACAGGAAACGTTTGATCTCTGTAATTGCAAACAAAGTATTCTGTACCAAATATTAAGTTCTTCTTTTCTGATGTATCAAATACTTATGTCATGCAATAAAATGCTAATCATTACTTAAAATCATACAATGTGAATTTCCGGATTTTTGTTTTAGATTCCTTCACTCACAGTTGAAGAGTACCTATGATAAAAATGGCAGTCTTCTACATGCTTTGTACGTGGGAAAACCTGCAAAATCGGGCATGTATCAAATACTTGTTCTCCCCACTGTATATGATATACTGTAGAGAGAGTGATGGAATGGGCACAGTTTGATGTCCTTAGGCCCAAATGAATTATAATGGCTTTTTCATATAAAAGACACAAAAAGAGACATTTTTATGCGAGTGCTCGGGAATAAAGATAGAAATAAAACTAGTCAGAGGAAGAGAGGCAGAGGGGATAGGCCTAAGACAATGAAGTGGAAGAGTGAGGTAAGACGAGGGAAAAAGGGGGGGGGGGGCGTCTTGAGGAAACTGTTTTTGTGCTTGGCTGGATCCAATAAAACTCCACTGTTTCTGCACTCAATAGCCTTATAATTTCACCCAAATCACAGGTCTCAGGATCATAAAGTGACAAGTCCCTGGCACCACAGCCTGTGTAAAGGTTGGTCTGCTACATCTGATGAGGAGCCACATGTGGCCAAATAAGATCAGGGGTAATTAACTGTGAATTTGATTCCGGAGGAAGCTGGCTACAAGTGCTGGAATCTGCCTGAATACACAGATCAATGAAATGTTGGTATAACTTGCTTGTAGAAATGAAGTTTAGATACATTTAATGGTGAATAGTCCTTTATTTAAAGCCTGTGTACTCAATTTGATGTCTTGGGCCTCGAGTGTTGTTAGAGCAAAAGTCCAAAAAGAAATAAGAGAACACTTCCTTATTTATAGCAAAGACCTGGGAGGAATTAGGGTTAACTGCTTTGCTTAGGGACAAAACTACATGTGATTTTCTTCGCCAGCTCAGAATTATATCTGGCAACCTTTCAGTTACTGTTCGGTGCTTCAACGGCTAGGCTACCTGCCCCCACTATTTATTTGAAAAAGGCTTTGGTGGTCTGTGCTGGAGGGATCCATGTACAGTACATATATGTATTCATCTCTAATACCGTCATAAGTTCAGAATCCTAAACCTTTAAATAAAACCCAGCAGTGACACCAGCTAACATGACATGCCTTCAAGAAGGGTAACATAAACCCGGTCTTCTCTGCTCTGCTGTGTTTATGAGTGCATCTGCAGGAAGAAATTGAACGACCTCCCTACGGCACCCTATTCTCTACCAAGTCCACTACCTTTCAGCAGAGCATTATGGGCCCTGATAAGATCCAGTGTCCTATATAAGGAATAGGGTGCCTTTTGGGATGTAGGCCGTTTCTACGGCTTAGTATGCAGCTAGGCTAAAAGCCCTTCTGTCTATTCAGTGGTAACAACATCAAGAGGAAATCACATTTATAAATGCCAGAGTGGAAGGCGTGTCCGGCCCAGGCAGAGTGTATGCGTGCACATGTAAGTACGGGGCTTTTCTAATGGCTTTGTATGGAAGAGGACTGGAGCAAAGGAGCTTTTCTAAGTGTCATTACTGACTGTAGTGCTGTGGCTCATATCTGGTGAGCTCTTCATGTTCACTTTGATGTTCACTGTCAGCATGCCTTGCCCTTCACTGTACTTAGAGGGCTAATATCAACATTATGCATGCCATTCTCTCTTGGCTAAAAGTAGAGGAGAGATTGACTGAATCACTTCTTGTTTTAGTGAGACATTTCTCTGTGTTGAAAATCCCAAATTGTTTGTTTAATAAACCTCAATTCAGAAAGACAGACTAGACACACCAGACATGTTTCCAGGGGTTTCCTAAGGCAATGCACAGTGTTACGAAGAGCTGTGGGTGTCAACTCCCTTTTATCACAATTTACTCAAGCAGAGTCTAGTGACTCCTTGTGGTAGTCTGGGCATCTGTGAGCTCAATCATGGTTGTTCACGGGGGAATGCATTCTTTCTGTAAATGTTTTTAGGTTGCTTTGCTGGTACAAGGAGCCTTGATTGTGGTTTGGAACTCTGTGGATTAACATGGTGTATTGTAGTGTAATCTTAGGAACCTTTGTTCAAATACTGTGTCTGTTGGAGGTTATATTTCTTCCAGGAGGACCACACCCACAAATACCAATGTAACTCCCTGGAATGGTTCCAAATGAAAGGCTAAAAATGAAAGCCTGCATTTGTTTGTATCTTTTGTAGTTATCTTGGTCTAAGTCTGTGCAACCAGGAAATAACTATAATGTTGTCCATGTCATTTGTCTGTATTTTTTTATTAAAGAGTAACATTTGGGAATAACAATATGTAGAAAATTGGAAGAATCCATAACATGATGTCCATTACTAAGCTGACACTGCCTTGCAAAGTCTGATAATAGTAGTTTTCAGTAGTTACAGGTACTTGGCTACCTCCCCAAAAATAAATCTATTTTGCAATGCAAAATGTATGTAGAATGTTTGATGAATATATGTTGAATACATTTAAATTAATTCAAAATACATTTCAGGTATCAAAATGTATTTCACCTTTTACTCTGAAATGTATTTAAAAATGTATAAATAAATTTCAGTTTCGTCCAAATGTATTTCCCTGTCAACAATGCTCTCATTACAATTGTAATGCATTATAGAAAATACATTAAAAAATTTATTTTGAAGCCCATATTTATATGCACTTTTCAGTTCCTGTGAAAGTGAAAAGATAATGTAATTATCGACGTATTGATTATATCACATTTAGGTGTTGAAACACATTTTATAGACTTTTAAAATAAATGTTTTATAAATATATTTAAGCGGCCAATTTCCAACATTTTGACATATATTTACCAATATTGCACATTCAATTTGCCTTCACTGCACATTTAGAATTGCCATCATACTTGCCTAGTTCAGTTGTTACATATACATGTCTACCTCGGGGCCCTAATTGCTGCCATCTCTACATGCCATTTGCACACGCTATCTAACTCCTTCAATTTGCCTCGATTGTACATTTAGAATTGGCATTTGTACATGCACATGGTACATACACTGTACTTAATACTTGTACATTTTTCTGCCCTCCTCAATTGGCCCTATTATGGCCATTTGTACTTGCATTTTCCTTCATTGCACATCTATACATTCCACTTGTAATATACATATACTTAATACTTGTACATTTCTGCCCTCTTCTATTTATACTTCTGGTTAGATATGCTGACTGCATTTGGTTGTACTGTATTTGTACTTGTTCAATTAAAATAAAGTTGAATCTAATGTCATCTAACAATGCTCACCAAACAAATACATTAGATTTTTTTTAATACTGTGGGTTTACAGAAAATGAAAGGGTATTTTCATATTTTGTCACATCTGTAAAACAGTAGCTTAAGACACGGCTCCACCCTATCTTTTCTGACCTAAAGAACTTGCTATATAATGTAATGGAGAGAGACACAGGGACGAGACAGGCAGCAATATCCCTCGAATACCGCCTCTGATGAGGTCCCAATTGGAGGTAGGTGTGTAGGGGAGGGTTGGCCCAGCTGTTTCTGTTGGGGGCGTTGGTGATGCTGATTTTTGGGATGTGGGTATGTTCCTGCTGCAGTAAATGTTGAGATGTACAGTACCAGTCAAAAGTTAGGGTTAACTTTTTTTTGTTTGACTTTTTCCACATTGAATAATAGTGAAGATGTAGACAAAACTATAAAATAAAAATATTTCGCAACCAGAAAACCTCTTTGTGACGTAGTCACCTTCAGCACAAGGACTACCTGGTAAATGACCAGTCTGTCCATACAGCTTCTTAAAGTACCACGTGTGTCTTGTGGATAGATCATCTTGGATAAGGAGAAATACTCACTAACACGGATGCAAATACATTTTTTCACAAAATAAAGCGTGCAAGGAAAGCTTCTGTGATCTTTTTTTATCAGCTCATGAAACATGGGACCAACATTTTGAATATGACAGGTCTTACAGCGGTTTTACGCCTGTTTTGTGTTATCTGTGGACATGTGGAAGAGCAACAGCTAATAAGGATCCCAACAAACAAATCAGTTGTTCCAGAATGTAAATGATACAAACAAGAACACACATTCAAACAGATTATTATACAAAGATAGGAAATGCTGTATACTGTAAATGACAAATGTACATCTGCAGCCTACTCTGTGCTCTGTTGTACAAAATTATTGTTTGTTCCATACTGACAAGCTTGTAGAACTCAGCTGTCACAGACTGTTATTTTCTGAGCTGTTAGGCTTTTCTCTGAGGAAGACCTGCAATTTGCAGCTAGTCAGCCAGCCTACGCACACCACAGCACAGCCAGCCTCCATACATTGTCCCCAGACTCCACAGTGACGCTGATTAGGATATTTAATGCCAATGCTCTGCATTTGACCATTGTGGATTTTTTTTTCCCGGTGGGGCAAGTTAATATTGGCATTACGAAAGATGTCAGTTGGATATTCCTTTTCTCAAATTCGCCCAATTTTCTCCATGACAGAGCAGGGCAATTTTGATTGTTTCCAAACCACTCGCTGTCGAGATATTGGGGATGCAAGAACCCCCTCTCGTCTCATGACTTTGTACATTCCAAGGTAATGTACACCGAGCTAATGTACGCATTGAAATATTCATGTCCTCAGGCCAGCTCGATGTGAACATTTACACCTACACAGAGCCAACGACAGCCAGACAGTTTGTTTTACAATGAGCCCTCTCCCTCAGGAGAGGTGCACTAATGGCAGGAATTTAAATCTGAAATAGCAGCATTAAGAAGGGATTTCTCCCCTCGCGATGAGGACTGCAGGATTTAAGGCTGGGAGGCTGAGGTTGGGCTGCGGAGGATGGAGACAGAGGATAATGAATACAATATGTGTGCCGGGGTTTAGTTTGGGTTATGATGAGGTGTCAGAAAAGCGCATTGCCAGGCAGGGGTTTCTCTTTCTTTCTCCCCGGGAACACACAGCCAAGCACACATAAGAGTACAGTTGTTGTATTTTTATTTGAGACTGTTTGGTACAGCAGGGAAACAACCATGCAGCAGCTGGGCACTTGAATTGTCATGGGGTTTATAATTATAGAAAAAAGCGTAGGGGTAAATACATTCACATTTTGGACAATTTAAATATACACACACACACACACACACACCTAGACACACACACACACACACACACGTATAGACACACAAATGCATATTCACACAGCCATGCACATTCTCTCTCACATACAGTATACATAGTCTGTGTCTCCCTCCCTCTCTCTCTCTCTCTCAGTTTCTCTCTGCTGGTTCAGCAAAATCGTTTTGGTGTGATATGATCTAATGCATTCCAGTGGGGTATGGTTTTTCATGCATTTTAGAGTAACTTAGTCAATTGGAATTGGTTGCAATTAATCAATACTGTGTAACATTACAGTACATCATTGGTTTTCATGTAAAATTAGCTTTCTCCCTAAAATGTAGATAGGAGGATACCTCAGCTACTAGCTTTTCTGGCAATGAATAAATACAAATATGAGCTAAATTATCCCTGCAACATCCCCTATGGGACAACTGTGGTGTGGTATACATGAAGACGTACGCATCACTGCTGAGCTCGTCAATCCTCTTTAGCTCGTCTTTGTTGCTGTCTTTGTTGCCATGTAGCTGGAGGTTGTTTGAGTTGCTGGGGAGTGAGAAGGGAACCTGGGGAGATATAGGGAGGCTCTGTGTGAACTGCCGTAAGTCCTCCCTCCTTGCATGGTGGGCACAGTGCGTGTGGGGCGGCCTGCGCGGCCCGGGAGCTGAGGTGTGAGGTACAAGTGGCGAGATGCAGTACCATAACAATTCCCAGGCCACGGCCCTCCTGCTAAGGCCAAACTGTCAGCCTTGTAAAGGTGGAATTTGGCTTTTTTCTTGCTGGTGGTTTCTAAACCTGAAACAAATGCAATCCATATCATACTTGAGCAAACATTCGCCAATGCAAAACCTATGGAGATAATGTTACTTTTAAAACATGTAAGGTTATAAGGTTTATTACATGGGGTAACTGGGAGTGATAGAGGACTGTTTTTGCAGGAAGCGCAGTTGGCCAGATTTGAACCTAAATGCTGCAGCAGTACATGTGCATCAAATTCAACCGCTTAAAACGCTTGACCACCCTAGGACACTGTTTGATTACAGGGTAAGGATCCACCTGACATCAAGTTGAAAAATAAGGAATTTCTCCTTTACTTGTCCACTGGGGCCAAGGGGAGAAGAGACTAATAGCATGTTAACTACCCTAGATGATGTGGGAGGAAAGGCGTACAGGCCATTTTACAGCAATTAAAACCCATAGTTTAGCTCCCACCCTTCTGCAGAGATTCCCTTTTCTTCTTCAACCAAAATGAGCACTGCCACATATATACATACTGAACTCAGACTTTCTATAAATGTATGTTTTATCTGAATTAGTGTTGTGAATATTGTATTGTGAATAACATTGATTTTTACATTAATAATGATTAATTACTCAATTTCATGGAAAAAGTGTCCAACACTCAATGCACTGATTGGTCTGTTTTGTGTCTAACACAGCAAATTTTGTTCTAGGTGTAATGCCGAGATTAGTCATTCATATAATATAATATGTCGACCATAATATTCTATTAATTATTGTGTTATTCAAAATACATACAGTTTTGCTGTTATAGTCTTTTTTGTTTAACTTATTTTTAAACCACTAGATCTAAACTATTCATATTTGTTTTGTTGTGTCTAGGCCTAAAATGTGGTGGCCTAATTGTGATACATTGATATATTCTAGAAAGCCAGTTTGAGGGTTTGTATTCCGACTGAAATTAATATCTTTACGTTTTTTTTATTTTGTATTCTTCGAGCATGGATTAAATATATATATATATTTTCTTTGCATTTCAGCATCTCCTTTCCTTTTTCATGGTTTTGATATACCACAAACCCCCAATGGGATGAATTGCTTTAATAAACTAGTACACAGTAAACAAGTTATTTTGTGTCATACCAATGGTATATTTAAGCAATTTATTATACCAATGGTATATAATGGTATATATACTTAAATTCTCACCACGTAGTTGTACTATGCCACCATTCATAAGCTATTACACTCATATGTATCTATAATATTCAATAATCCTTCCAATTGCTGCTAGTTTACACTGTTAAGTATATTACTGCCATATTTGCCATATCTAAATGTTCAATAACACAACCCAGATTGCTGCTAGTTTACAGTTCTCTTTTTTAAACTACTGCTAGTGTACATTGTTATGTATATTGTTGCTTTAATTTATTATTTTTGCTTATATACTCTTCTTAACTCTCACTACGTAACTGTCAGGTGCCATGTCGCAAGTATTTCATTGTGCAGTATGATGCATTTGACAAATAATCCTTGAAACTGAAACGTTAAGCAATTTATTATACCAATGGTACATTTAAGCAATTTATTATACCGATGGTACATTTAAGCAATTTATTATTCCAATGGTATATTTAAGCAATTTTTTATACCAATGGTATATTTAAGCAATAAATCATAAAGGTAGATCTTAGGCATGATGCAATATGGAGTGTATGGATACAGTCTTTAGCCAAGGTGTGTTATATTGGCTATACTGCATAAACTCCCAAAAACCTCTTGTCATACCCATGTGTGAAATGATACATCCCAGCTTTCATCCAATCAACACACAGCGCACAAAACCCCCTTTTTTGCCATTTGCCGTTTCATTTTCTATTCATGATTTTTTATTTATTTATTATATTTTTTTCAAATGTTTTAATGTTTCTTCCTTCTCACATTTTCTGAAACTTTGATGATTGATACACTGTTGAGTAAAATGTACTTGCTATTAATATGTTGTGTAGTTGTCTGACCTAGCTATCTTAAGATGAATACTGTAAATACATTTTTACTAAAATGTAAAATGTTGTAATATTTACTACCATTTTCAGCCAATCAGCATCCCGGTCTACCCGGTTTATAATATTGATAAATTCTGTGTTATTGTAATGGGGAAATTACATTCATTCTTTAAATAGCTTGTTCCTCTGGGAGAAATACAGGGAGAAATTAAGTCTCCCACAGGAGATGGAGAGACTACAAAACAGTGTATTGAATTGATTTAAACACATACATTTGATTTCCATAAACAATGGGATTTGAAAACACACATCTTGAAATTAGCATTTGGAATAATCAAAATGCACTGAAATATTAAAGAATTAGATTCAATTAACTTAGTTGAATGAACACTATTATCCTATTTGGGTAACTGTTTGTGTGTGTGTGTGTGTGTGTGTGTTTTCTCCTGTATATCCTAAATATACCAGATACAGTTGTTATTTGAGGGAGGTGCTCATTTCTTTCATTTTGCTTTTGATGCAGTCTGGCAGCGCATGTATTCAGAATGGCTACAGGCTGGCTGTACCTGGCATTTAGATTGCCGGCCTGCATAAGACAAAAGCAAAGAGGGCAGAAGCCAAGAGGCTAGCAAAGAAGACAAAAGCCAAGAGGCTACCCACTTCAAGTCAGCAGTTATTCGTATCCTTGCTGTGTGGATGAAGTTATATTTGTATCTTTGAATGTTGGTGGACATAACAATTGTAGTGATGTTTGAATCCACTATGATTTTGTCTGTTTTGGGTTGTTTCACATTGATGATATGCTGGGCAGTGTTGTGATGTTAAGACAATTCTCTCTTTGTCCAAACATTTTTAAATAAATTAACAAAGACGTATTTTAACACCATACAAATATTATTTAATTACATTGCCACTTTCTTATTGTAAATAAGCTCAAACATTGCAATCTGGAAATATTTAGTAAATAAAGGCGCAAAACTTTTATATTGATGTGTATGCGTTTCTTAATGCGTGTTTGTATTTTTAGACTTTTTATTTTTTTGTATCTTCTCATCTCCTCTGCTCCTTTTCCTACCTCAGCTCTGGTTGTGTTTTGGTCTCTCTTCCCTTTCTGGCCTCTCTGGCCTCTTTGGACTCACTGACCTCTCTGGCCTCTCTGGTCTCTCTGGACCCTCTGGTCTCTCTTGCCTCTCCGTTCTCTCTGGCTGTATTTCCTTGGCACCACAACAGGCTTCAATGATTCAGCCAATTGTTTAGCTCCCCAGGATGCAGCAGTGTGCTGGGCCAATCCACACTGAGACAACGGTCACTTTGGTCAGTGCACAAAGCAACGCGTCCAGTTGCAATTTATATTGCTCATCTTGTCTTCTTCACAGCGCATACTTTTACTGGTGGATACTTCAAATTGTTTGGATGTGCTTACTGCTAATGAGCAGTATGGTTGTTCCACCATGCAATCAAAGAATGCGTGCACTTGGGTAAGAATGTATGCTGAATTACTAAAATATATAAATTGTTTAAAATGTAATGTACAATTTGGGTCCCTTACACAGTAGGCTCACTGTCCAGGCCCTATGTTGTGTCGACCATACACTTCCACTTCCCCCTCGCATGCCAAGACTGCAGCCCTACTTGCTAAGCATAAATGTTAATGATTTAAATGCCAGGGTGTTTAATGCAATGCGTCATTCAAGTAAAAAGTCAAGAGACATTAAGTCCTTGCAGCTAGATACAGTAACGTTGAGTTAGGTTAATTGATTGTCAATCTCAAATATTTGCTAAGCCATTATACTGTCCATTATGATAGCGTGTTAATCTGGGTTCATGTTTGTATTGAAACTGTTGTTGGCCTATAAATGAACCCTATTGGATGATTCCACACCAGTGGGAGATTACGTTTGTCTTGGTATATCAGATTGTTCTGGTAATTCATTGCGAATATATCATATGCATTTTACATTTGAATCACACACAATGATACTGTCATTTTTAGCCCAGCATATGCCCATTCTCTTAAGCAGACGCAAATTAGTCTGGCTACATCTTCATGTCATTATATCCTTTTTTGTGTTATAAAATATGAAGAATTTCTATTTATCCTTGCATTCAAATTATTTGACAATATTTGTAATGATACAATTACTACCAACCCAGGTAACTGCAGTTACCTGCATTCTGTTTAAAATAGAAGTTTGTGTGAGATAGATTATTATTTGATTTTTCATTTTTGTTAATTTCATTTTTGTTAATCTCTTTTCTTAAAATGACATTCCAAAAAGTAAGTTTAAAAATAAACAAAATAAAAAACAGGGGTTTTGAGTTATTAATATTAGTTTTAATGTTGAATACATGTTTTCACCCAATCTAGACATGATCTTAATTAAAGACCATACTATTAAGATTTTAATAAGAGATGCTTGGATCACAGGGATCGTGGATCCGAGGGTTGGAAAATGAAATCTTTCATCAGGTTTTTTTAAAGTACTCATTTTGTTACAGATGTCCTCCTTCGCCGTTAGGTTTCTATAGGAAAACTGCCGGAAAAACTTGATATTAGAAAGAAAAATAATGAACTTGCTGGCATGAAATCAGCCTGTCTGTCTTTCTAACTACAAGCGCAGATAAAAATGGAAAGAGACGGGGCATGATGCAGCGGACACTCAGTGGCCTTTAGTCAGTGATGATGTTACAATTGAGTCATGTGTTGGCAGTAAAGGGGAAGTAGCTGTGTAATGGTGTCAGGATGTAGTGGGTTCATTAGACCTTTGATAGGACCCTGGTTCAGCTGTCCGTGTCTGGGAACGAAGGGGCGGGTCTGGAGAGGATGGATGGGAGGTGGTACTGAGGCGGGGGGGGTTAGGTTTAGGGTTAGGGTTAGGGTTAGGGTTAGGGTTGGGTTAGGGTTAGGGTTAGGGTTAGGGTTAGGGTTAGGGTTAGGGTTGGGGGGGGGGCTGTGGGTAAGTGGTGGAGGTATTCGGGGGGAGGGTAGTGTATAAGTGGAGGTGCAATTAAAACCATGTGCTAAGCTCACTGGAAAGCTAGATTTAAATGTCTCAGTTGGTGACATTTGTAAAGCTTGACTGTACCTTGTGTGGAGCTCAGTCAATTGGAGCGTTGACAAGGAGGGTGGTCAGCGCGTGAGACAGAGGGTCACTGCTACGAGCAAAGCACGGGGGCATCTGGACACTGGTGGAAGACAGGCCAAGAGCAACAGTCAGGGGGAGGGACGGTGATGGGTGCGCATGGTTATATTCCACTGACTGGGGTGGGGTGGTAGCCTGGCCAAAGGAACCTTCAGGAACCTTCTGATTGTCTCCGTCGGGGTTTTTAGACTCAACAAAAGTGATTGATCAGATGGCTATAGGAGTCTATGAGGTCTGTACGATCTATACACTATTGAACTTATTCACATTTTGTCATGTCAGTGCCTCCGTGTTTCAGGCATTCATATTAAGACCCCAACCCCCCCCCCACCCCACCCCATTAATTTACACACCATAATGCACACATTCAAAAGGATTTATTTCTTATTGTGAAAAAAATATATATATTAAAAAGGAAAAAAGGAAATAATTGATTCCTACTCATGGCCTCTTCAACCCGCAGCTGACAGCGGGGGTAGTAATATCTGTGGCTGTCCTATGCCTGTTCTTCTGCCAATCAGTAGGACCATGTTCATGCTCACATTTCACTGTGTAACCAGGTGTCCTCCCATTCCATACATGGCGCTATTAATCTGATCGGTTTGCACTGCTCAAAGATGGTTAAGCAACACTACATCCCCTCCAATAGAAATGTAGCTTTAAAACCGTGCACAGCAGCTCCATAACTGGAGTACATTAGCGTCAAAACATGATCATTTCCATGGTAGCAGCAGGACCTCTACCTGCATCAGTCTCCCATTAGCATTGTTTCACTGTGCTAAAAGTGGCACTTCTTTGGTTACATAATCAAAACAAAAGGGAAGAAGTGTTCTTCTGGCTCTAATAGCTTCTTTCCTGTAAAATCTTGACCAATCAAAAGGCTGATACGTTATGGTCCCACACACACATTCGCTCACACACTAGAGGAATATTATGTAGCTAGGATACGTTATCTTTCTTTGCAGTACTTTGTCCCATCAGCCTGTGCACAGCTGACTGTGCCCATAACCCTGAAGTCTGCATTCAACGCCAGAGCAGGAGGATGTATTGTGAAGCTGAGACACATGCCAAAATTGTTTCTAATGTTAGTCTGGGAAAGGTCCGCTACAGTCAAATGTTGCCTGAAGGCAGCATCACATGATATACACGAAGGGAGAGTTCGGTCATCAGATGACATCAGCACACTCACACTATTATCAATCTCCCTATAACCCTAAATCTTTACTTCTGCTTGTTCTTTGTCATTCTTTCACAAACAAACACACACACACACACACGCCAGCCCATTTCTCCTGAGAGATATGTTGATGTCTCTATTGCTTCCTCATATCTCATCTTTCAATGCATTACTTCTCAGTATATGATGTCTGCTGCTCTCTAGCTCTTCATTTTCCCCTTTAAAAGCCCTTCTTCATCTCTAAAACAACACTGCTGCCAAGCTCCTTTCATGCTGCCTCTTTCTACAGTATATCTATTTCTCTTTCTATTTTATACTACAGAGTATTGATCTCTATCTTTTCCTTTAAATCCTGTAAGACCCACAGCTGCAAAACGGCAAGGCTGCCTAGATTGCATTCTGTAAAGGTACTAAACTTAATAATACCAAACACTCCACCGACCAAAATGTGTCTTGATTAGTATTTCTTGAGAGCTAGTATACTTACTGTGACATCAGTAACCTCTTTAACATTAGGTCCTTGTGTGTCAGACGTCCTGACAAGTGTCAATGTCTAAAATGACACTGGTCTGCTCCACAATGGTGACCAATTGAATTGAACCAAAATGTAACTTTGTACAACGATACCTTTATCATTACATGAAATTGCTTACATTATAATAAGGTGTAGATCAGTAGAATATGTTTAGAGACTACACACCTAATGTATACTATCAAAACCATACAGGTGTGTTGTTGCATGTCATGCTAAGATAAAACGTGATAGGGGAGCATATACAGAGACATTTTCAAGGTATTTTATCAAGTCAATTATTCCTCTGTCCAAGGGATACTCTACCAACAGAGAAAAGTCCACTGGCAAATTAGGATTGGCCTCCCATCAAATGTAACTCAAGAGTTGAACAAAAGGGTCTCAGGGAACTTTACGAAATCCAGGGCAACATAAAAGGATCTACATTCTTTCCACAATTTATATCAAACATCATGAGTCAACATAAGCAGATGAGGGCAATTAGAAAGTGTAAAATGTAATAAAAAAGTAATAGAAAATGCTAGTTTGAAATGTGAGGTTTATTTGTTCCAAACAAAATGTAGTGGTGAAGGGTGATAAATGTGTGACGCCATTGACATGATCTGAGGGGAAAGAAATATTGTCCATTTGAGATGTTTGATGTTCTCTGCATTATAGTAGGCTGGTGAAACACAGCATTTCCCTCCTCGTTGAAAATGTGCGGCTGACGTTACCAACCCTCAAAACAATATTTTAAAATGTATTTCAATATAAAAATGTATCCATCAATGACAAGAGAGCAGAGGACGGGGCTTGAATACTGTACCTGTGGAACTTTGTGTCGACAGGATCCAGTGGAAACTCAATTCTGCCTTGGACAACAAATCCATTGTTAGGGCAGAGAAATTAGGATCTTGTCATTATATCCAATATCTCTGGCCACAATGCAACACTGCCTTTGAACAGAAGAACCACATACCAACCGTAAAGCATGGTTTCTGGGGCATTATGATTTAGGTCTGCTTTGCTGCCAGCTTGCTAACAGTAAGTCAACCATGAATTGCATTTTGGACCAGGTAATACTTAAGGAGAATATGAGGCCATCTGTTAAATAGGAAAATGGATCTTTCAACAAGACAACAGAAAATCCTGAACAGAATAGCAAAAAAAATTATAATATGGAATTGAGGTTTACAGAAGGGCAGAGTAAAAGCCCAGATCTTAATCCTGTAGAAATGGTGAAGGGGTCCTGCGGGCACGAAAGCCCCCAAAGATCACATAGAGCCAGCATTCTATAGGAAAACATTTTCAAAAATGACTCCCAGTCAATAAACAAGACAGAGAGACAGTTGTAAGAAATGCCTACATGGAATGTCTTCTGCCACAGGAGGCCACACCAGCTACTTGACCTAGGAGTGTTAACTTCTCTCTGCACAATTTGTGAAAATAAATTATTTCAAAGTGAAGCATGTGTGAATGTTTTCGGAATAAAAGTTGAAAGACACTTTCCAAGCCCAGAGTTAGTTAGTTTTGGGAGGGTTACAAAATCACAATAGGGATTGCCTCATAGAAAGGCATTCAGACATCTCACCAATCCTTTCGTATTACTGAATGATTAATGGTAACAAGGTCAGTAGTCTGACTACTGCAAGACACTGTATACGGACAGCAAACCATTTTAAAAGAAAAAACATTCCTCCTATTGTACACATCAAAAAGACTGCAATGTATATACTACACATCCAATTAAAAATGCAATGGTTTGCAATGTATTACCGTTGAAGACCTGGTAAATAACATGGTTTAGCCTTCTAATGTAACTCAGAAATTCTCCCAACTAAATGTAAGTGAGATGTTCTTCATACAGTATGTAGAAAACTTGTTCAATCTTGAATGAATGATTTTGATAGGAGACTAATGAGGATAGTTCTGGTCTATCATTTAGGCTTTGAGGTGTAGACAATACTTTTCATCAAATTCAAGTTCTCTACCATTAATACTCAATGGTTCTACGAACCATTTTTTTTAAAAACATTTTATAATTATTATCAGACAACAAGTATTTCTGAAAGGTTATATATTTATTTTGTCATTTGGATCCATTCCTAGGTCTTACAGGCTTAAAATGCTTTCATATTAAAATCATTGCTGCAGTGGACAGTGGAGCCTGGAAAATAGGGACTTTTGTGAGGTTTGCTCTGCAGCAAATGTTCTAATAATGCCCATCTCATAGCACACACAGAAACAAAGACACAGCCCACAGGGATGCCACAGCATCAAGAGTGAGCAAGGCTTTGCTTCCGTATTATTTTAACGGGTAAGACATTTTGTTGTAATGTCAATATGATTTGCCCAGTTAGCCTACAGTTGTCAGCAGAAATACAGTTAGTAGTAAGTTAATGGCTAAACATGCCAAAGACAAAGACACACACACACACACACACACTGATCAATATTTACATGTGTGTGGAGTGAACAAGCTATACTGGTGCATGCGCAGTATGGAGCATCAGAAAATACACACACACACACACACGCACGCACGCACACGTACGCACACACACACGATGCTTGCGACACATGCAGAGAATGCATAGACACCCAATCCCAGAACATGGGCACCACCTCACATACACATACTCTCTCTCACACATACACATATACACACACACGCATACAAACACGCACACACATCCGGTGAGTGTGTGTGTACAGCGTAAGTCAGCAGACAGGCAGACAGACACAATGCTGTGATGGGGGCAGGGTGCAGACTAAACACACACATATGCTCCCATAGGCAGAGGGAGAGGACTTGCGGGCTGGAGACGTGTCAGGGAACGCATGCAAAACAGCTGCACCACACACAAAGAACCTAGATTCAAAATGTTGTCATTTAGCAGATGCTCTTATCCAGAGTGGCACAAAGGAGCCTTTAGGGTTAACTGTCTTGCTCAAGGTCAGAGCGACAGATGTATTTGTATCACTTTGCCAGCTCGGGAATTCGATGTAGCATCCTTTCACGCAAATCCCTATTTTTCAGGATGTATTTGCATAGTTCCCTCACATGCATTCAAATATCTCCAAAAAACTCCTCTTATTAATCCTTATAAAATGTATTTTATGTCACAAATACTGTCGCATGTTTGTCTGAGCCCTCTGTGTGTTTCTGCATTAATAATCCATAGCACAGTGTTTCCTAAAGTGATGTAGGCTGGGGTGCCTTTGTGATGGTTAATTCATCAAGGCCATCCCCCCGATTCATTAAGGAATTAAGGACCGCCAACTGAAGTGAGAAATATTATACAAGGACTGGTACTTTAACTTTAGTAGTACACAGCCATATCTTTGGCCCTGGAACGTTTTTAATGTTCATCCCCGGACACGTAGCAAGAACATTTTGTGGTTTTGAAGCCGATGTCCTGCAATGCTATACATTTATATTAGATTATTTATCTGCAGTATCTTCACAGACCTCCGTTTGAAAACCAGTGCCATAAATGTGGACATAATATGAATGCAGTCACACACCCACACACTAACCAAAGGACACGGTCCCTTTGTGCGATGGGCTGTCAATCAAAAGGCCTGTCGACATGGCACCTGACCACCATTGAGCTCTGCTATAGGTCGCTACAAACAGCGGGACCCAACCCAAAACAAAAGCGTTCTTCTGGACACATTTTGCCTGGAGGAATTTGGTCCAAATTCCATGTAATGGAATGTTTGATTCCTTAAGTGCTCTGTTGCCAGGATGAAGCCAAATGATTTTGATTGAATACGGGGGGAGGTTAAATTCCACCGAAGTGGTAGTACATTTTGCTTTTATGACGACTTCACAATGCAAGCCCTGAATCATTGCAACAGCTTGTCTCCATGCTGAAGGCAACTAGGTTGGCATTGATAGATATCACATACCAAAATGTCCAGTGCCACGCTGGCACGGTGCCTAGTTGAAAAGTGACAAAGCTCCCGTTCCAATACAACCGCGGCACCATTATACAGGAACCGTTTCACCCAACGCCGCGAGGCCCTCCAGTTGGTGGTGGACAGCACATATATCTGGCCTCGTGCATACAACAGCCAAGGAAATCTGCTTATAATGGTGGTCTGAGAAAGTCCTGCAGCAGTTCCAAGGATCCCACACGCCAGAGCCGCTCACGGTTCCCTCTGTAACCATCACACAGGCGTTAGAATGAGGGTCTGACGCCAACGGAGACTATTCCTATTCGCTAGCCGTCAAACTGCTGAGCCCTTGTACTGGACTGAGCACCTGCTCTGACTCTGGATACCTTAATACTTGAACATAAACATAACCCTTAATTATCTAACAATATCCCTTCATTATCTAACCCTGACAATTCATTTTGTTACGCTGACCCTTCATTATCTGACCCTGCCTAAACATAACATTAATATCCATACCTAACCATTAATGCCCAACCCTGGCATTTTTTTATCTATTGATTAGGGACCTATAGATGTTAAACACAGAATACAAATGGGAGCTGTGACATCATCCTACCCATAGACAGATACATTCTGCTTTTACTCTCAAAAGTGAGAACCACAATTTAGTACCATTCCAAAGACTATTTTCCCTAAACCATACCCTAACCGCAATCTAACCTTGATTACCTAACTTTTATGCCTAAAATTAAAGGGGCACTGTGTAGAATCCTGCCTCTAAACAATAACACGACTGGTCTCCTCCTCGTCTTACTGAAGGAGACCATTGTAGTACTAGCTAGTCCAGGGTGGTTTAGGGTGGGTAGGATGGTACTGTTACCAAGCAAGTAGGAGACTACAAGAAACATATTCCACATTCTTGCTAAAACCTCATCCAAAGTACTGCTACCTGACTTTTACTTATTATTTATAAAAATTACACTGTTTAAATGCCCATAATCCCCTGTGTTTTCCAATAAAGAAATAAATGTTGCCTTTGAGTAATATACCAAATGATCCATTATACTTCACTGAGCCATTTATTGTACTGTGTTCACATTCTTATCTAATTTCTGTTGTTGTTGCATCTCCTTGAAGACACCTGCAAATAAGCAAATAGTTTAACAGCTTTTACCCAACAAATCCTTTGGTCACATGACCGATACAATGTGAAACATTAAAGAACTAAAGAATTCTGTAGAGTTAAAGAAATGGCTTTTATCTCTAGAATGACTAACACCTCTGGCTCACCTTCATTCATGGTTCACTGATAATTCTTTTCCTTGAGTAATGTCACAAATCTACATTTGCATAACCAACTTCTTAAGAAGGCTATTGTAGCACACTGTAACCAGAAGAGCAGATTATGTTTGGATGACAATGCATGTATTAGAAGTGGATAAAGGAGGGTATATGGAAGGTAGGTGTACAGTGACAGATAGACAGACAGATAGACAGACAGGCAGACAGACAGGCAGACAAACAGGCAGAAAGACAGACAGACAGAAATACAATACAGACAGACTGATGGGCAGACAGGCAGGCAAGAAAGACAGACAGGCAGACCGACAGACAGAAAGACAGACAGACAGACTGGCAGGCAGACAGACAGACAGGCAGACAGTCAGACAGTCAGGCAGGCAGAAAGGTAGAAAGACAGGCCTCCAAACTCAGAGGAAGTTAGACAGTCACCCTGGTGTGTGATTAGCCAACTAAGCTGTTAGAGTTAAGAACCAACTACTGAAGTAGGGGGCGAATGGAGATTTGACGTCACGTAACATTAAGGTTTTTCACAGCAAAGGATTTCACATCCTTCAAAGAACAGTGGTTCTGGAATCAGTCGTTTTTATAAAAGCATCATTTTATTCACTGTCAGAATTCCAGTCTGTGCACACACTACCAAAGACACAATTCCATTGGTAATCACATAGTGGGGTTTTGGCAGCAAGGGCTTCACATGAGGAGATTTGTGTACACACAAATAAATTTATTCTATTTCTGGTTTAAGTCTACTGGCAAGAGGAGTGCGACCTAAAAGACAGTTTAAGTCTGCATAAACACCATTTGGAGTCAGAGTGTCCCTGTTTTGCAGTGCCTGTGTAAAATGTTCTTTTACCAGAATCAACAGAGAATCAGCCTTTAGTGCTTTAAGTCATCCCATCCTTCTCTATTCTCACTCTCTGTCTCTTTCCTTTTTCTCTTATCTTTCTTTCCCTTTTTCTCTCATTATTTGTCTCTCTCCTTCTTTTCCTGTCTTTTTTAAAGATGCTTGGAATTGTGAGGAATCAGCACCTCCAATCAGGGCAGTGGACCGGGAAGAGACCAACCCCGGTGCAGACGGAGGGATGTGGGCCAGCCGTGGCTGGAGAGCATTAGGCTGGTCCTCATCTGCTCCCCCCCCACCCTGTCATCTCTTTCTCCTGGGTGGTACAACCTGGTAGATTACAAAACACCCTCCCATGTGCCTGGCTGCTCCCTGTGCCAGACTGGAGAGAGTGATCTGATTCTCCTGGAGCGCGTGTCAAAGAGGAGGAGGCGGCGGCGCGAGAGACACGGGGAATGAACACGGAAGGCAAAGTGATCGGGAGAGAGAGAGAGAGGGAGAGAGAGAGAGAGAGAGAGAGAGGGAGAGAGAGAGAACACGATAAAAGGAGAAAGGAGAAGCAACCTCCAGGTGACAGCGTAAGGAGGTCTCCAGAAAACCCAGGACCTTGCACCCTCACCAGTGTCTGGTGTGCTGCACCTCCTCTTCAGGATCACCAGGGGTAAGTCTGCACACATTATACTGCAACACTGTGCATTTCTGCATTCCCCTTCCTACTTCTGTCAGTGGAGCTTGACAGCCTCGGCTAAATAAACACACAGAGTGACGGGCATATCTTGTGACAAAATATTGTAAAACACAAACAGGGACCATTTTAAGATATCCTTTCCTTTGACTTGAATGGCATCAGCTGAGTTTAAGTTGGACCTTTCCTGAAGTGCTTGAACCGCTTCCTCTTCCACGTTCCTTTCTCTTTGTTCCCACGGCTTGGTGGAACACGCTGCGTGCAGGTCTTTCAGGGAGATCAGAAGGAGACGCCTCCGTGGCTTAGAGGCGATCGCCGGCAAACACGACACACTGACAGACAGAGAAGCCTTTGCTGCATGTGATCAGTTTCATATAGTGCCTGACAAGCTGTCACGGAATCAATAGGCGTACGAATATACACGCGAGTACGCAGAACCCTCCAGAGACAAAGAGTCGCTTGAAGAGCCCCAACGAGGGGGGGGGGGGGGGGGGGGGTTGGGGGGGGTCTGTGCAGGCTCCATTCACTTTGTTTCAATGTGATTCCGAGAGACACTTACCCTCACAAATCACATCCGCCTTCCACACTTTCGCTCTGAAAATATCTGCGCATTTGGGCCGTGCTGCCCTGAAACACAGAACCAGTTTGGGGAATTTTTCTCAAAGGCATTCGGCCACAACCGAATACATGACGGGGCGAGAGGGTTTCTCTCCAGTGGGGTTCGTGCGGCGCCAGGGAAGGCGGGCGGGGGCCGGCTAACCCTGTAGATTCAGCAGACAGGGTGTGCTGTCTTAGACGGAGTGGGAGGCCCGTTTCGCCAGCAGTAGGAGGGGTCACCGCCGTCGTGTCCCGCGTCCGTGGCGGGAGGCGGAGTCACCGCCGTCGTGCCCCTGTCAGCGGTGGTCCCGCGCGGTCCCGGTCACTAGGGCGAGGCGCTTGCAAAGGCAGGGTCGCGGGTCGGATTCCCGCTGGAGCCGGGCTGTGTGAAAACGCGTGCACCCACCGTGGACGCCTGGAAGTCCCTTTGGATGACTACCTCAGCTGTGTGTTTCATGTCAGTGGACTGTGGAAATCGGCGGTGGCCGACGCCTCTATGACACATAATGGCGGCCATTTTAGAGTGTTGATGGGCCGAGATAGCTGACGGGCGACTCCAGGTGCAGGCAGGGACAGTGGCCCTGCTGGGGAGGTGAATGACACCCGGATCCAGGTGTCACTGTGGCAATAACCTCCCTGGCTCCTGTCACAGGCCCTCAGCTAAGAAATACATGTTTATTACGTGTCTCATGAGTGTTCATGAGTGCGTGTGCGTGTGTGGGTGTTTGTGCACACGTGTGCCTACGTGTGTGATGTCACAGTTGGAATATCTCATTGTTGGGCTCAAACAGAGCAGGTGTGTGTTCTGCCATGGCAGCCCCACTCTCACAGGTTACGGGGGGGGGGGGGGGCTTCCTGTCCCCCTTTTCTCTCCTATGTCGTTACAGGTTTGTCCAACCCTCCTTTGCTGTTCTTCTCTTCCTTTTTACCCCTTCCTATTAATCTGATAAAGAGATTGACTTTAGACGGTCAGTTACGTTTACATGCCTTTGAGCAAAATGCGTAATTAAAGGCTCAAAGGGAGTGGAATTTGAATACATATCAATACCACAGTCTACAAACCATTTAAAAATCCTTCTATCTGATTCGTTAACAAAGAACTAGATAATATAGCAACCCCTTCAGCTATGAACAATTACAAATACAAATATAGGCACAGTAATCCGCCATTAATCCACGTGGATTAAAAATCACATTATTAAAAGTGTCTATATATAGAAACCTATATATATTTTTATGTAATTATTTATAAACAGACATGAATTTAAGCCAATTTTCTTTGTATTACAGGAAATAGACTCTACTTAATCAATCTCTAACTGGAATCAGTACAGTAAAAGAACAATATAGAGTTGATAAATAAATAATATATTTGGCTTCAAACATTACACCAATATTATTAGGTTCCAACAAATACAGCAGATAATATTATAAAGTCTAAAATAAAATAAAATCTATAAGGAAATATGTTGAAGCTTACACACTGACTGATAACCCCAGTCCTCTTGTTTCTGTATTTTGCTGCCTGCATACATATTCATTATTCTAACCAGCAGGCCAGATCTTAGCAAAATGATATCCCATATCTCTGTATTACCAGATTTGTGAATTCTAGACAAATTAATATGTCGAACGGGTCTGTTTAGGATCATGAAACAAGAAATGTTTCAAACATCACATGTAACTATCAAATTTATAGGACATTATCTGTCATTTCATTAAAATCATCTTCACTTAAATGCTTTGTCATCCCTCTAATCCCCCCATAGCCTACATACTGCTACATATCCCTCTCATTCTTGCCAAGCAGAGTTCGTCGTAACGCATCTCTGTGCATAGTATTCCGCTCTATGCAGTGCTTGGACTGCTACATGCTTGAGAAATCTTTGGGTGTGGTGGCGTTGCTCACATTTGCCCAGAGGAAATTGGACGCGTTGGATGTACGACGCAATAAAGCCAGTTACACAAGCATATTATAAAGCTTTATTAAGGACGTTGCGAAGCACTGTATGTATCTACTAACTAGAAAGTGTCATCAGTTTACCTGTAGTCTTAAACAAACCTTGGCGGGCCTGTGCATTGTCATAACAGGCTAATTTACTGGAGAAACGACCCCTGCAACGTTTGTCATTTCAAACGATGCCTATTACGCACGGCGCATCGAGTTAGGGTCCATGAAATGAAAACACCTACAGATATAGATATATTAATATAGCCATCCTTCCATAGAACCTCATTATAAGTCTATGTGGAAGCAGCAAGCGTGAACACTGGGGAGATGTATGGTTGAGTCCCAGTCTGTTATGGTGGGGGTTCAAATCCTTTGTTCTCTCAGAGGGACTAGATAACAAAGGCAGTTAGGAACAAATTAATTAGATTTTTAATGGGAGTGCTTCAACACTGTTTCTTTTGTCTCTGCGCTTGAGATACTGGGTTACCTAAAATATACACATGTTGTGAAATAGTGTACATTTAAATGGAGATATGACACCTCAGCAAATTGTTATTGTGGGATTGTGCATCATTTGTAGAATGGCATGTACAGCAGAAGGTGCAGAATGCAATATATATAAATCATTCTCCTATGATAAAATACTGAGATATACTCCAAATATTTCATTGCAATATGACAATTTAATGAACTGCATGAAATGTTACAAATGTAGTTCAGATAAAAACACATGTATGGTTGACAAAATCATATAAAGTCAATTCTGTGAATTAACTGTAGATTAATAGGTGATTTCATTTCAAATAATTGACACTAAATGTAAAAAAGGACATACAAAAAATTCTATACATTCTTCATCATCTATCCAGTGTGTGTGTGTGTGTGTGTGTGTGTGGGCGAGCAGATGTTTTTGTGCTTGTCCATCTTTTGCCGTTATGTAACAATTAAAGATACAAAATGAAATACCAGTCAGTAGGGTACTGGAGGTATTTGCCTTCCTGTAACAGCTACATGCCTCCTCCATCTGAATGATCTGGTTACAACCAGTCTGCCTCTCACGCTGTCCTCCTTTCCCTGCATCCTGGCCTGCTCCTCCTTTCCCTGTATCCTGGCCTGCTCCTCCGTTCCCTGTAACCAGCCCTGCTCCTCCTTTCCCTGCATCCTGGCCTGCTCCTCCTTTCCCTGTATCCTGGCCTGCTCCTCCTTTCCCTGTATCCTGCCCTGCTCCTCGGTTCCCTGCATCCTGGCCTGCTCCTCCTTTCCCTGCATCCTGGCCTGCTCCTCCTTTCCCTGTATCCTGCCCTGCTCCTCCGTTCCCTTTATCCTGCCCTGCTCCTCCGTTCCCTGTATCCTGCCCTGCTCCTCCGTTCCCTTTATCCTGCCCTGCTCCTCCGTTCCCTGTGTCCTGCCCTGCTCCTCCGTTCCCTGTATCCTGCCCTTGCTCCTCCTTTCCCTGTATCCTGCCCTGCTCCTCCGTTCCCTGTATCCTGGCCTGCTCCTCCATTCCCTCCTGCCCTGCCTGGAGGCTAGTGTGGAAGTCAGCCGGTGTGTAGACGGGGTGAACCCCCCCAGTCAGCGGCACGCTTGCCCTCTTCTCCCATGGCATCTCCCACCTCCTCCCACCTCCTCTGTCCGAGTTAAAACAGCAAAGCCCCTATTGCATTCCCCGCACCATTATGATGTATTAATAATGGATCAGGGTAAGTGGAGTCGTGGGCTCCCCCAGGGGTGTTTAAACACGTGCCCCCTCCCTGCTGTCTGTCAACCATGGTTTGGAGTGTTGGGGGGCTGGGTGTTGGGAAGGCGCCTGTTTGTTTTCGCTAGCAGCTAACCCTCTGGTGAAACATGAAGACACATAGTCCTGCTCACACACACACACACACACTCACACACTCGTATGCCGTTCACAAAAATACACGCAACATGCATGCGTTGATTGTCAGCCACAAATATGTACGGATTTGTGCTGGCGAACTCTCATGATACAAATGCACGAGTACGCACGCAAACACACACACAACACACACACATTGTCATACACTCACAGACACCCATGTGCTCCCAGACTCATGCACGTGTAGCCTCACACTAATCATATGATCACATGGGCTGTGAGTGAAAGTCTTTGTGTGGAGCCCATACTCTGTGATGCGCAAGCAATTGTGTGTGTGTGTGTGTGTGTGTGAGAGACAGAGAGAGAGAGAGAGAGAGAGCATTAGAGAGTGAGTGTGCACAGGCTGGACTCTTTAACAGTGATGGAGGAGGAGAGTAGAGGAGGAGCGGAGGAGAGAGGAGAGGAGGAGAACAGAGAGGAGGACAGTAGAGTAGTGGGGTAGTTGCTGTTGCATATTTCCTTCCAGACAGTGTGTGGGAGGGGTTATTGGAGAACAATGATGGTCTCTCTCGTCTGCCAGTTCACATGTGTGCGTTATAGTACAGCAAGGTAAGACTCCTTTTCATGTCTTTGTACTGGCTTTGGCTGATACGTAAAGGGCTGCCCTCTGTTGAATTACCAATTTTGCCGTCTTTGTCTTTATGAAAGGATTACATTTAACTGTTCAAATGAATGTATTTTGTTGTCATATTGTTACGTAGTTATGAGGTTGTTAATGTTGTCAACACTGATGGTATTCATGTCTGCATATCATTCCATAGGCGTTCAAAATATTAACTGCATTTTCTGTTGAGACATAATTTCAATAACTTTGATCATCAATCACCCACAAAATTCAATTTTTTTTGTAAAAAGTGAAATTCTCTGATCTTGTTCTGACAACCAGTCTGGCTGAAAGTCACACAGCTCAGTAAGCTGTGTTAGCAAACCACTCGCCATCCAGTTCAATGACTTGTGTGATTCATAATGTGTCAATATGATGTGTATATTTGTTTTACGGCTTCAACGCGACTCACTCTCTGCCCCAATTTGTTGAATCATTTCAGAAAACAAGGTCCCCGAAAAGGAATCTCGATTCTTCATTGTCTTCCCAGACTTTCGTGGCCTGCCCATGGTAGTAGGTAGGATATTTCCATATCAAAGGTGCCATCATACTTAAGGAGCTATTATAGGCCATAAACTCCCCATAATAATTCCAGTGCAGGCTAATATTAGCTTCTGGCGGTGGGCTGGGTGACATCTAAAAGGACAGAACCGAGGAGATGGTATGACAGAGTATGACAGACTCCACATAGAGTCATTTGCACACGCCTCACTGGTCTCTGCAGACAGAACAGGCAGACGCCTCTTCTCTCCTCGCCTCAGCAGGCACAGGACAGGAAGAGTGACGGGTCTTTGTTTGACATATACACCAGTGTTCCTCCATCGCGGAGCTGCAAGCTCTGGGCCTGTATTCAGCGCCGATCTTGGATATGTCAATGTCATTTACTTTGTTTAAAATCTAAATATTAAAACTGAACCGATGTCAGTTGGCCTACTCTGAGACCTTTTATGAGCACGGTCGCTGGACATTGTCCTGTTAGGAGACAGCACTCAGATTTTGCGTTCTTAAATAAGAGCATGATATGTGGATTGTAGAACGTGTTGTTTCTTGAAGTATAATAGTAAGCCTCTCTTTTTTGACAATTTTAGCTTTTACCTCCATGTTTTTTTTTCCTGTCACAGTCAGGATCCAATTTGACTGTTTGTGAAACCTTTGAAAATGTGAGATGTTACTTGTATACCGACTAAGCTTTAGGCTGAGTCCCAAAAGGGGCATTACTGTATGTAGGGAATAGCGTGTCATTTGGGATAAACCCTTATTCCTCTCAGAATCTTATACTGAATGTTTGGGAAAGCTCATAGGTGGAGGTCAAATAATTACTTAATGCTATATTCTGCTATGAATCCGAGATCTAAAATTGGGGAATTGCACTCTAAAAATATTAAATCTATAAAGGTCTCTCAGTGGTGGGACAGTTAATTCTTCAAAGCTCCTTGTTTGTGTTTTGCTGTCAGTTTTGCAAACGTTCACTAGTACACTTTAAAAAAGAGTTTGTGTAGGAGAACCATGTGGTTGTTTTGTCATTATTAGTTAATCATTATTCATTAGTTAAGAAATATATTATTTATCTCTGTGTAGCATATGATCAATCAATTAACCAATCAATCAGTGTAATCACTCAACACAGAAACACGGACATTGAAACAAAGACTACAGGAAATCAACATTCTAAGAAGCATGCTGGGAAATATGCTAATATTGGTCATGGTACGGAGGGTTTTACTGTGCAAAGAGACAAAATGACAATCACAATAACTTCTGGTTATACACATTGACACGTTTAAGTCTTTAAGCCATCTTATCCAGTGTTACAGCATTGAGGGCTTACATTTCTGTATCAGCCCCAGACATTCCACACCAGAGGGATTCAACTCTTACCCAACATGGTAGTTTTTGGTTTTACCTCAGCGTTAATGGCACCCACATGCTGTCCGAGGTGTAAATAAGTCCCTGATTAGAGTGATGCAAAGAAACAACATGTGGAACTGGTCTTTATGTCCAAAGTGGAATTTCAGGGTTATACACTATGGTTGTGCATGGTCATTTACCTCTTCTTTACACTTGAACATCACACACACAAAAATCAACACTTGGTAAAACTGGCAAATTTGACTGTGTAACAGATAGTCATTCACAAACATTCTCACACTGATGGTTTTAAACCCCATAGAGTTAAAGTACAAATGTTGAGGTAGAAAATAATGCTCAAAGCAATACTTAAATCTGCACTCTGTTACCATGATCACCTCATTGTAAAGGGTGCCACGTGAAACACAGTTTAAGAACGTGAACCGACCTTGTCTCACCTTGTCTCACCTTGTCTCACCTTGTCTCACCTTGTCTCACCTTGTCTCGTCACCAGTCAGAATCCCAGTTGCACAGCTAGTGGTTAGGGGAAGAGGATACACTGTTCTCACGATGCAACTCCTATTTTGTCTTCTACGCCACTGATTTGTTCGCGAGGTGGGGCTTTTCAGCTGGAAACATATTTCAGATGGATGATCATGAGACTGGAGTACACTTCTAACCTCACAATCAAAACAACGTCGTGTTATAAACCTAATATTCCATAAAGGGCTATTCTTTTGGACATTTTTATATTCTGGTTGTGCTTGGGCCAACATCCAACCTCCATCTAGTCTACGTCTCCATGGGAATGTCTCCCAGGGCGTTAGTCAGGTCCCCCTCTCAGGTGATCACACTGCGGGAGTAGATCAAGGAGTCCCTCATGGCCCAGAGATATCCACAATCCTGGCGCTTTTAGAATTTGGTTTTTGTAATTCTATATTGTGTCGTCTAGATCAGATCGGCAGCGCTGAGTCTGGATGGTTTTGTCAAATTACATAAATGGGTGGGTGAAATATTGTCTAGTAGAGAAACAAAACTGGGTAAATGAAGACATTGGAGGTGAATCAGTTGTCGTGTTTCAAGGCAACGCCAGGAGCGAGTCTGCTGTAGAATGGTCACAGTAGAAACTGATTTGGGGCCTGCTTTACTGTCTGTCACCCTCTGAGACATTCTCACTGAATCCTCTAATGTACTTCCGTTCAGACATTTTCTTAATAACCTTTCTTTTTGATAGAGTAACCTTGGCACCGCAATCATGTTTGTTTGCTACCTGAGGATATCGTTGTTTTCACTGCCACACATAGATAGGAAATCAAACAAAAAACAATTGCCTTGGCCTGCATTGCCTACACAAACAAAAGAAACAGCAGAATGCCTAGCAAAGAATGTAATTCAGTTGACACCTATAGGCCTAGTTCCATATTTTGAAAGGGGCATCTTTTCAATGAGATAAAAAGCTTTCTTACAGAATCTGTCCTAAATGGATTTCACACTCAAGTCCTCGCAACAGGAGATTTTTCTGCTGAGGGGCAAGTGATAAAAATTCTTCCACAAAATGTCAGCAATTTCCATGCCTCCATTGGAGCTGTGGTTCACATGGTGGGATGCCCCAGTAAGTTTATGGCGGTTGACCCGTTATAGATCGCACCATAGTGGTGTTTAAAAGACAACAAAAAAGCATTCATGTTTTTATCCACTGTACACTAAAATATAATCACTTCATGGAAAAAACTCAAATCTGGCCATTTAATTCATCCCATCCAGCCTTCTTCTTAGCTTCGATTTCCCCCACTCAGAGAGAGACAGAGGAGGAGAGAAAGAGATTGTGCTTTAATTCCTCGATCAGGATGGCAGGTACTGTATGCTAGCTAGAGATAAAAAAAGAAAAATTAATTGAGTGACAGAAGCTCGCTATGGGTTTTATCTGCTGGAGCTTTTGTGGGGGTGCTTTAGCAAGCTTAAGAAATGCACACACACACACACACACTTCTCTCTTTTCCTTGCTCATTTTCACCTTATTTATTGAAGCGTATATTAACATTTTAAGACTTGGCAGACAGGAGTCATCATAACAGACAAGATTTGCATCAATCACATTTGCATGAAACACTCTAAAAATCTTTACCGCAAATCCATTAATGTGTTCTGTCATCTAAAAATTACAAAATAGAAATAGTCCAAAAAAATCAGTTCCTTACATTTTAAATATCATGCTTAAAATACTCTAAAGCATGTTTTTATATTGATTTATATGATTCTTATTATTTCACACAATATATCTGGCAGTGTCAGCAGAAAGAAAATCTGTGTTTTTGTATCTGTGCCAAGACACATATCTATAGTAGCTATAACAGTTAACTGGGACTGAATTCAACACCCACTGACAATGCAGTCACATTGAACGTGGAGATGGAAGACAGTACACTAAATGTGAGGACGACGAAGAAGCTGCTCAGGAGAATTAGATACGGTTTGTGCTGTACAACTTGTGAATTGTGTCTGTAATTACAGACTACTCATTAATCAACTGGCAATTCTGTAGTTTACACATGGTACTTTATATTTTTAATATACAAGGATTTTACAGCTGATATCTTGTCTAGGACATTAGCACGGAGACAACAGACATCCATCAGAAATCTGGAAAATAATAACGATAATTGAAATGTATGGGGTTTGTCCTTGGCGACTAGTATACTAATACTTTACTAATACTACTCTAACCTATGTACACTATAATAATACTAAACCATTTTATACTAACAGTCAACTATGCTACACTATATTAATACTAAACTCCACTAATACTATACTAATTCCACACTACACTATACAATACTGACACCACACAATAATGTATAACACCGTATGTCCTGCACAGCAGACGCACACAGCAACAGACCCGATCCTCTTCTACACATTCCAGGGAGAGGAAAATCGCTCAGACTCCATTTTGTTAGTGCTCATCCTTTAATCAATGAGCCAATTTATGAACAATCGCAGCCCAACGAGACTGGACCAGGCGCCCTAGCTTGGGACTATTTCACCCCAGTCAATGGCCATAATCATGGGGCTTACGTGTGATGCAGAGTGCAGCCTGTGGACGCATGATTAATGACCCCATTACCAGCCAGGCGGCGGCAGAGTGGAGCAGAGCGGGCCGTGTCACGGTGTCACCGCCCCGGCCGTCTACTGTCTGCTTAGGAGAGGTGCCGCCCGGCCACCAAACCGACCATCGAGTTCCTCTTCGTGATGAAGAGTAGACTCTGCTTTATCCGACTGCTACTGGATAGACCTCTGGAGGTTTTTGGAAGCATTTCACTGTTCTGTTAAGGTCTAAGTTTGATCGATACTGATACTTAAGACATAATTAAATATAAAGTATGTGTTTGTCACATGTACAATATATCAACGTTTCGGTCGCCTGCTAAAGTACTGAGATACTGTATGTAGATTGTCGCGCGATAAAAGTGCACCTGCCCTGTGAATGCAAGTGGCAAAAGATTGAATCGTGTTGCTGCAACTCAATGTATGAAGCACGCAGATGTGGTCAAGAGGTTTTGTAGTGGTTTAACCAAACATTTGAATGGGGGTTGACCGCGATATGATGGCTGGTGCCAGATGGTTCCAACGTGTCAGAAACCGCTGACCTCCCGGGGTTTTCACGCACTACAGTCTCTTCTGGTTTACAGAGACTGGTGTAGCAAACAAAAACATCCAGTGAGCGGAGGTTATGTGGGCGAAAGCGCCTGGCCAATTACAGAGGTCAGAAGACAATGGCCAGACTCATTCGAGCTGACAGAAAGGCCACAAATACTCAAATCTTTACAACAGTGGAGCGCTGAAGGACATCCTGAAGTGGATGGAAGTAAAAGCTGGTCCGAACCGATGGTAGATTTATTAGGTGTGCCTAATAAAGTGGACAGTAAGTGTTGTTTTTTTTCTTTTACAGGCTGCTGTTCATTCGACAGAAATGAATCCTAGTGCCGTCATGATGTCTCTCTCAATGTGGGAAGAACTGACAAGTCCTGAGGTATATGTGCCTTCTTTCTAATGTCCATGCCATGTTATTTCTTTTCACATTAACACATCTGTATTCATTAACATTAAATGTGTGTTTTTCATTTTAAATGCACAAACGCAAGGACAGAATGTCAATCTTACACTTGCAATTACATTTTAGGAATGTTTGGAATTCAAGCCAAATATATCAGCAAAAGCAAATGTTCCAGATATCATGATTTCAGTAAACTAATATATTCATAAGTAATTATTCACAATGATGTTTATTTTAATTTGTGAGCAGCCATTCAACTAGCATTAAATCAGGCTACCATAACTATGTTTCACAGGCAAATATACTGAACCAGATTGTTGCTAAATACCAACAAAGACAATGTATATGTACAATGCACTGATAAGGGGATAACACCACTCACTTACATTAAATATAATTATTGGAAATAAAATGTCCTCTCACAAACTACACATTGCACCATTTAGTTGCAGCTAAATGTTTTTAAAATTTTCCACAAAATGTGGGGGATAATGTTTGGAAGAGAGTCAATATTTAAGAACAAAAAAAGTATTATTTATACAGTAAATATACAATGCATATTGCCTATCACTTTGTTAAAGATTCTATGAAACTATACACATACACACACACACACACACATATATATATATATATATATATATATATATATATATATATATTTATATGTGTATGTGTGTGTGTATACACATATATATTTACTAAATATGTACTATATAAATATACAATGTATACTTCAAATGAGTGGACATTAACAGGTCAATATTCAAAATAGGGATCAATTAATAATAGACAGCGATGGGGTTAGGAAAATGTCTTTCCTCTTCAGCCCCTGTTGAAGTTTCTTCACCGTAGCGCAGCGGAGGGTAACCGGGCTGGTCGTGTGTCCATTGTGTGGAATTGTTAGAGTGTACTAGAAGGGCAGGCTGGCCCTGCCAATCTGCCTATTCAGCAGCGCCACTCTGCCTTTCACCCTGCTTAATTCCCTGAGCAGCTTGGCAGCGCTCCTACATTCAAGTTTAACTGGTGAAATAAACCAAACGGCCCTTTATAGCCCCGGGGGAAATCTTTGTAGCAATCTAGAATGCACACATACTGTAGATATGTTTAATTAGATCTACAAAGAGGCATAGATGGTTATCAAATACAGTGAAGCCCAGGCATGTGATCTTTGTGGAGATAATGAATACACTATTTGGCAACTGATGTTGTGTTCTACTTATTCTTAATTAATATTGACTGCCTATTATATATACATTTTGATTGAAATTGGGTGTGTAATATTCTGTTCAGTTATCTGTCTTTTATTTAGGCCTGAAGTACCTGTGTGCAATGTGATTTTATGTAGAGCAACTGAGTTGAATATATGTCCTACAAAAAGTACCGACCTTATGTAAAACGTTGACTTTTTTAACACAATTGATAATGAAATTATAATGTTCTAATTAAGTCAGTTAATTAATTCCACTCCCTTGTGTTGTTATCCTTTGGAAAATTTAAGAACACCCGCTCAAGAGCAAAGAAAGCCCACATTCTGCTTTAAATACAGATTTTATCATTTAATGTGGCCAAGAAATGACTCTTAGGTGCTCGCTTTTGGATTTTATTATATTGGACGTGTGGAAGAATGACCTGCATTTTAGACGGCAGAAGATTAGTAGGTTCTTCTGAAGCTAATTAAGAAAAGCGATGCTTTAATGGTCTTAGTAATACACCCCCATTGGTGCTCTGTTTTATAAATGACATCCCATTTTAGGAGTCACAAACAGAGAGAAATGGGATATTTAGAATAACCAGCTGGGGCGTAAAGGACGGGAGAACTCACATGTTTATGTCCTCTCTTGGTATCCTAAAATGCCATATCCATCATCTGTTCCCTTTCCAGTTAACATACCAGGTATTCTCATGTATCCATCCCATCACGAGCACAGGCTCTGATCAACAGCTTTTTCTTGGTTATCTGTTAAGATGCTTTCCAGATGGCATGCATTTTAAATGTATATGACCTGGGATACCTTGCATAGCCTCACTGCTTCAATAACGTTTTGGTGACTTTGTGAAATGTATCTCTGTCCATCTTTCCCCCTATATTTCTGTCCATCTATCCCTCTATATATCTGTCCATCTATCCCTCAATATATCTGTCCATCTATCCCTCAATATGTCTGTCCATCTATCCCTCTATATATCTGTCCATCTATCCCTCTATATGTCTGTCCATCTATCCCTCAATATGTCTGTCCATCTATCCCTCAATATGTCTGTCCATCTATCCCTCAATATGTCTGTCCATCTATCCCTCAATATATCTGTCCATCTATCCCTCAATATGTCTGTCCATCTATCCCTCAATATGTCTGTCCATCTATCCCTCAATATATCTGTCCATCTATCCCTCAATATGTCTGTCCATCTATCCCTCAATATGTCTGTCCATCTATCCCTCAACATGTCTGTCCATCTATCCCTCTATATTTCTGTCCAAATATTATTCTATATTTCTGTCCTTCTATCCATCTGACCGTACTGCATGTAAGTCTGTCAGTACAGACATCTGTCTGTACTGTATCTGTCTCTGTCCATGCATTCGTACGTCTGCTGTCCATCTGTCCATATTGTCGGTCTGATCTGTCCGCCCATCCTTCTATATTGTCTGTCTGTTCTGTCTGTTCTGTCTGTTCTGTCTGTTCTGTCTGTTCTGTCTGTTCTGTCTGTTCTGTCTGTCCGCCTGTCGATGAAAACCAGCTGGTTTCCTCTTTCTGCAGTGCTGCAGTGCCACGCCTGCCAAACCCTCAGAGCAGCAGGCAGTCAAATGTATACATACACACTTATACACCATCCTCCTCTGCTGCAGCCAGACAAAGAGGTCCCACGCTACAGCGTGTCTGCAATAGTACAGATGCCCACGGAATATGTTGGAATTACGAAAAATGATTTGTCCATTATCGGATGAGTAGCTGGGAGAAATGAGGGACAGGACAGGAATGGAGGGCAGCTCAATGATGTCTGCCTGTCACTGTTAGCTGTGTGTTTTGTGTCTGTCTGAGGAACTGTGCTGGCCATAGAAAGAGATGTGTCTGCATAGGTAAGGGTGTGTGACTGTGTATTTGTCTGTGTGGGTCTGCATAATTGTGTGTGTGTCAGTGTAGGTGCCTGTGTGTCTGTATGTGTGTTGTGCCCACAGCAGCAGATGAATCCAAAGAGATGCAGACGTCCAAAGAGATGTTCTCCCTGTAGCATAATGAGCAGACATCCCTCGGTTCTCCCTATAGCATAATGAGCAGACATCCCTCTGTTCTCCCTATAACATAATGAGCAGACATCCCTCTGTTCTTCCTATAGGATAATGAACAGACATCCCTCTGTTCTCCCTATAGCATAGTGAACAGACATCTCTCTGTTCTCCCTATAGCATAATGAGCAGATATCCCTCTCTTCTCACTATAGCATAATGAGCAGACATCCCTCTCATCTTCCTATAGCATAATGAGCAGACATCCCTCTGTTCTCCCTATAGGATAATGAACAGACATCCCTGTGTTCTCCCTATAGCATAATGAGCAGACATCCCTGTGTTCTCCCTATAGTATAATGAGCAGACATCCCTCTGTTCTTCCTATAACATAATGAGCAGACATCCCTCTGTTCTCCCTATAGGATAATGAACAGACATCCCTGTGTTCTCCCTATAGCATAATGAGCAGACATCCCTGTGTTCTCCCTATAGTATAATGAGCAGACATCCCTCTGTTCTTCCTATAACATAATGAGCAGACATCCCTCTGTTCTCCCTATAGCATAGTGAACAGACATCTCTCTGTTCTCCCTATAGCATAATGAGCAGATATCCCTCTCTTCTCACTATAGCATAATGAGCAGACATCCCTCTCATCTTCCTATAACATAATGAGCAGACATCCCTGTGTTCTCCCTATAGTATAATGAGCAGACATCCCTCTGTTCTTCCTATAACATAATGAGCAGACATCCCTGTGTTCTCCCTATAGTATAATGAGCAGACATCCCTCTGTTCTTCCTATAGCATAATGAGCAGACATCCCTGTGTTCTCCCTATAACATAATGAGCAGACATCCCTGTGTTCTCCCTATAGCATAATGAGCAGACATCCCTGTGTTCTCCCTATAGTATAATGAGCAGACATCCCTCTGTTCTTCCTATAACATAATGAGCAGACATCCCTCTGTTCTTCCTATAACATAATGAGCAGACATCCCTCTCATCTTCCTATAACATAATGAACAGACATCCCTCTCATCTTCCTATAACATAATGAACAGACTTCCATGACGGATGGGAACCTCCCAGAAACATTCTAGTTTTGGGAAGGTGGATGAGAAGTAGATTTTCCATCACCTGGTCTGTCCCTTACAGCTGCACCCATGATAAAAGGACTCGACTCTGTCAGTCTTCCTATCTCTCCTGTCAGAAATTGCAGTCGATGTTTCCAGCCATGCCGAAACGGGTTTCTATTAGGTTTGTTAAGTATTTGGAAATGAAAATGTGTAAGATAGGCAAAACAATTTCAGACAGATTAGAATGATACATACCCTTGGGAGAAATATCCACATGGACCAAATGAGATAGTAACACTGCTAACATACATACGTGCACAATGTATTATTAGTCACATTCTCATCAACTGGTCCCCTAATTCCTGCCTGCTGTATCACCTGCAGACTGCCAGGGACGCCAAACCCTCAGATCGAGATGAGTTACCAAGACGATGATGATGCCAGGGGTTTTTTTCTCTCGTGTACAGTAGATGATTGATCTTCAGGGTGGGCTGAAGTTTCCATTAGGAAACAAATGCTTGCTTTTTATTCGGTGAGCAAAGTCTGAAAGTCTCTCTCTCCATTTTGCAGGCTAAGCACAGCTGTCTCTGAGTCTGAGTGGACTGTGAGGAATGGTTTTGTCCATCAGCACAAACCCGGGCCAGAGCAGAGAGAACATGGCCGGAGGAGGGAGGAAGGGCATTCTGGTCCGGAAACACGGAGGCCACACTGCAAACCGTCTGGTCAGACATCAAGATAATTAAGAAAGTAGTTTTAATTACTATGAGAAGCCGTTAATGCACAGCCCATAGTTTAGGAAGTAGCCCCGACCCTGACAATGAATAAGCCCTTAACTGCTTGTCAAAGGATCTTCACTCTGAGGAATGTCTCTTCTCAGTTTTTTGATTGTTTTTTTTTTCCTATCCTTTTCTTTTCTTTTTCTCTCAAATTACTGGTTTAGCCTTTACACATGAGCAATTTTAGTTGCACTCTGCCACACAATATGGTTGCCACAGAACACTGTTTCTTAGCCAGACTGGATGGATAACCATCTTCACCTTGAGGATGTATTGTTCCTGAACTTCTGCAAGGGGAACTTGGAGGATTAGAAGCACATTGTAGCCGTGTGAGCTAGATTAATCGTTTTAAATGTGTCTGCTAAGCAAATATTGTAATGAATGGGTGATAAGGAAAACAATTCCAGAAATATATGATAGAAACTGACAAGGAGGTGTGTCACTCTGTCCAACCACGGAATCCACAGAATGGAATACAGCACAACATGATAGTACTGAATGGGGACTGCATAGAGATCTGATTAAAATGAATCAGATTTGTTTTTAGACAATGTGGAAGTTTCAGAAATAGTGGCAGAGATTGTGTCTGTCACTTTGCAACTGAAATTATGCAGAACCTGACTGTTGTTTAGGAAATTCTAGTATTTTACATGATAATAACTGGAATAAGTACTATATATTTTTTTTTTTATTAGATTTGACTCACTATCTAGTTTTAAGATTTCAGTAACCTAGACTTGACAATTTCTTTAGACCATTACTGCTGGAAATGGTGAGTGCCTGGCCACTTTTACAACTTGAGAAAATGTGACCGTATGGACATTAATGGAGTGCATTAAGTACCCCTGAAAACAACGCGTTTGAGAGGTATTGTCCGTCCTTGCTTTATCAGTACAGACATAGTACTGTCTGTCTGTAACAGCCCTCCCCAAATTTCCTCCCACTATGAGGCCGTTCAGATATATATGCTCTTTTTGTTGCTTTGACAGAAAGTTGACAAAGCACACACAGGCATAGTACTGAGGCATCTGGTGGCTGCTTTTTTGCTTTTTTTCAGGACGCAAGAGTGTTTCTGCCTATTAAGCACAGTGATATTCTTTGTCTGAAGGACACTGGCCACCATCCAAAAGCTTCCACTGGGTGCCCAAGCCGTTTAATTGAAAACATAAAGAAGGTCTTGGCACAAAAGCCCTTATGTGGGCTGTGTCGGAATTAGATTGACCAGGAAGGGCAATGGAGCTGATAAAACAGGATTAGGCATAAATGCATTTCTAGGATATTATGCTGTGTGACATGTTCAGCTGTGGAGGAATTAGCTGGAATTGACCCCCCAGGGATGATAATTGCTGAGTCTCGAGGGGAGAGGGCAAACGACGAGTCACACAAGAACTTCAAAATTGGACAATTTTCGGCTCATAAACGTTGGCAGCTTCAATTAGCGCTGCGTACCTAGCGATAGCCACCACTTCACCTCTCTCCTCTCCATCTCTCTCTCGCTGAAAACATGTTGTATGGTGAGATGTGTAATAAGCCAGAGCGACATTACTTCACTCAATCGCTGGTCACTTCACCCCAGATGCCCTCCAGCCCGTCTCCCTTTAGTTCAGTATTTCCAATCAAAGGCCCATGCTGGTGCATCACAAGGGGTGTAGGCTGCACATTTGGGACATGGCCGCAATCTTAACACACGATCTCTGAAGTATCAGACAACAGAAGCTGTTGTTTTGCAGCTACACCCCTGGCAGTCGCAGTGTTGTCTTTTCACCTCTGACCTCTCTGTAGTTCCGTCACACAGTGCCAGACAGGCCACAGAGGAGACTAACGCTCCACACACTGGGCTTTGATGGCGGAGCGACGATTCATCAAGACTTTTTCCTTTCTCTCCTCCCTTGCTCTTTCCGTCTCCAAATTAGTCTCTCTTTCTCTCTGTGTGTAAAAACCAGGCCAGTTAGTCAGACTGTCCTAGGGGAATCATTAAATTACCACAGACAATACAAGCTTATCCAAATCTCGCTGTAATGGGTCTGCGGCGTTGTAGGATGATGTCTTTCCTTCTCATTTCCTGGGTGGCATAACCTCCTTGATTGTTAATTGTGTAAATTGTCTCTAGTTAGATTGCTAGATGCCCAATGAAATGGTTTAATAGAAATTGCATCCTCTTTTCACTCTCTGTACATTTGCATTTGTGGAACCTCTCCCTCTGCATTTTATATCACCTCATCCAAAATCCAGTTTAACATAGCCTCATAGAACCAATTTTGATCTTGTAAGCTTACATTTTGTTTCAACTTCTCTGATAGCAAAACAGAACGTGAGCTTGCGAGATCCAGATTGTTCAATGAGGCTAAGAGTAACAGAGGTGGATTGAGAATTACAGCCGTGGCCTCTAGTTATTCCCAGCATCATCTATCTATGCCTTGGCCTCAATACACTCCCAGACTTTAAAATAGAAAACTGCTGCACTAGGCATGTTGGCAACCCCAACATCCGAAGGCTGCCCCTATTTTACTCACACCCAAATCAACACTCTGGATTTGCATGTATCTTGTTTAGACATTATAGTGGTTGTACCAATGTAAAACCATTATTCTAACCTAAATCGAAACGCACTGAATAGGACAGATGGATTTCTCATCTATTACCTGTAATGCATGAACGAACGAACGCATGACTAATGACGCAGTCGTTTTTATCTGATTTCCAGACTATCTCACCAAGCCCCTGGCTCAGAACGGATTCCAAAAGAGCAGCGCCGGCCTGGTTTGACCTGTGGTGGGGAGGGACAGCTGGTGTTGTGAATCAGGCCGCTACAGTGCCAGACACGGCTTCTTCCCAACACCAGGGTCACACCCCACTGTCTGCAGCACCGGAGGAACACAGCACCCGGCCCCCATGCCCTCGGCGCCGGCCAAGCCAGGTTAACGACGGGCGAAATGAAGATGGATGCAGAATTCGAGAAACTCAACCCAGACAAATGGCTTTTGAAGTCAGATTAGTTTAAGTTAATTAACTTATTACCTGTATGTATGTAGGGATGCGTGTATGTATGCAGGGATGCGTGTATGTATGCAGGGCCAGCTCCAGGCATAAGTGACATAAGCAGTCACTAAGGGCCCCGACTGCCAGGAGGCCCCAAATGAAATGTTGCTTAGGGCCCCCAAAACGCAAGAGCCTGCATTATATGTATGTACGTACGTGTGTGTGTGTGTGTATATAGGTATATATATATATATATATATATATATATATATATATAAACATTTTATATGATTGTATATCTGGGATATTTCAGAAACATTTGAGTATGGTTCAGAAATAAAACCCATCTTTTACCATGGCACTGCTGAATAGTGTATTCTGATTAAACTAGGTTTATTGTACTGACTTGCCCTTTGGCTGCTTCTGCATGTCTGCACTATTATTCCACATCAATAAGCTATCAGAGCATAACACACCCAAACTATAAGACAGGAATGGGAGAAACATTAAATACATTATAAATTATAATGAAATGTGTTACTGTTGTTATAAAAGCAAGGCAAATGAAAGCTCATTGTCTGTGAGGAAAATGAAACAGTATTTAGAATGGTATTTTCAGTCTTACTATCAGTAAGCTTTGGTAGCATCTTTTTGTGTGCTGCTTTTATTTTGTAATTAACACTTCAAAGGATTTTTATATTGTTATGGAATTAATTTGAGGTCTATATTGTGGGGTGCTAGGATGTGACAAAAACATTTTTCTAAATGTTTTCAATAATAAAGATACAGCAAAAACAACTAAAGCTGTGGGTTTTTTTTTTTGTTTTAATTTTATTCTACAATGGTATTTATTTTCAGACTGAATGGTCAATGGCTTGATTAAACTGATTGTGTCTATACACTATTTTGTTAAATTTGTTTAGAAGTCTAGGCTATTAAAAATGTATGTTGTGTAATATATTACATTATTACTATAAAACATTTAATTGGAATATTTGTTAAAATTAAATATGGTATTATGTGTTAAAAACTTTATAATCGATCTACATATCTATATATATCTATATAATATTGCATATAGCTTACACAGTATATATGTTTTAATAGACTTCAGATAATTTTTGCAATCCTGATAATCACATTTTACAAATAAAGTCTCATTTTACAAGCTCTTTCCAACAATGTAATCCGTTGATACGCAAGTAATATTAAAACGAAAGGTGTTTCCTACTGATACATAGACAGCCGGGTAAATGTCATTCACTAAAAAAGCTATTAGTAATATTCCCAGAATAATTGTGCATGTCAGGCAAATTCCTGAAACACTGACAAAGGCACCATTAGAAACGATTTCATTTAAAGAAATTGTTAATCGCTTTCAGTTCTATGAGAAAAAATGAACATCCCACCGAATCAGTTTGGTTGACTTCGGTTGTAGCTTCCTTAACTCACCAGCAGAGGTGGTGATACCAAATCGACGTGCAATTGCTTCTGTCTGTTGACACTGGATTCTCATTTACCTTACAAAATCTGTTTTTGAAATTAATGCCAATGGATCATCTAAGCAATGCAATATTTACAACACATTTTGATTTATCTGATTTTATTTGATTTATATATTTAATAATCCACATCATCTCTCTGGGTCGAGTCGACATGTGGTTGGTAGAGTCTTTTTCTTGCTGTGTGTTGTTTATTTTTAGCTGACAGCTCGCCAGCTGTATTAGGAGGCAAGGGTAAGCTAGCTAACTTGGTTGTTCTGATTGAAGGTGTTAATGTTAGCTATAAATAATCATACGATGTAAAACTCAGATTTGTGCTAGCTATAATAAAGTGAATGAATTTGCCTGCTCAGTGGTCTTCAGTTTGTCTCGCATGCTAGTCATGCGAATGTCAGAAATAGGCTACAGTAAATATGACCTAATTTTGCCCCACACACGAATTCTTTAGTTAGATAACTGCTGTAAAGTACTACGTTAGGGTTCATGTAAACCGTGTCTTCTTTGAGACTTGTCAGTTTGGATCCGTTAGTCAGTCAGCTTATAATCTATAACCTAATACTAAGGAGGGATTCTGGACCTGTGGATGTCACAAGTCATTGATTTGATGGTGTCCAACTAGAGCTAGCTAAAGCTATGTCTGTGACCTCTCTCCTGCGAAGTGCCATGAGGTAAATAACGTACTATACTTACATTATAATGTTAAATTATTATTATTATGCACACAGAACTACCTTGTGGACTGGAACACTCTTTGAACATCCAGCATCTTCAATCTGTGATTTTCAGTACAGCAGGCCATTTTGGAGCTTGTGGTGATCACGTCCACATTGTATCCTCACTTTCTCTGCTCACTGTTGTTTTTGACAGACTGGGAAACAGACATCTGAACAGACATTGGGTTCAGCAGAGAACCCTCTCAGGGGCAGATGCTATCAATGCACTTAGGCCCTTTTACTTTGCTGTCCACCCAGACTTCTTTGGCCAGCATCCCAGAGAAAGGGTAATTGATTATTTCCTGCCCTGTTGTGGGCAAAAAGAGCACTAATTAACATGTACCATGGAATTGCATAGCAATCGTGTCCTTCTCCACAGGAAGTGAATGAAAATTCCCTCAAGAGGCTCAATGGTTATTTGGAAAGTCTTCAGAAACCTGGGACCCGCTCTGTCAAACCGACAAAGCTCACCTTTTATGTCAGGGAAACAAAGGAGAAGATTGAATATCAGCAAGACATCATTCCGTCTGGTAATTTCATTTTAGCCTCTTATTTCTGTTTCTTGATGACCGTTTTTTTTTTCCTTTGGGTTTTATTCATGTATTGGTGGGACTCCATTGTCTACATAGACCACTACTTTTGACTTGTTGCCATGGGAACTGGTCAGAAGTAGTGCTGAATATAGTGACTAGGTTGCCATTACGTATTCTGACTAATGCATGCGACTGACTGTTTACATTTGTAATGCATTCCACTACAATTCCCAGGGTTCCGTTCAGTCAGCTTCACTCTGCAGACCAAAGATGTCCTGAGCACTGTGATGGATGTTCTCCTGTCCTGCAGTCTGTCAATAGAGCACATGAAGGAACTGAAGGCCAGCCCAGCAGAGTCACCCCAGGGCCGGGAACCAGTGGCCGGGTCTGGGAATCCTTTCTACAGGCCCATCAAGTGGGACAAAACCTACTACAGCTTCACTGGCTTCAGAGACCCAGAACAGGAGCTGGAGCAGGCCATGAGAGTAGAGCCCACACTCGGGTACCTTATACAAGTACCTAGTCCAGCTTCTAGACAGAGATTGTTCAGTCTAGTTGCATAACATTGAGACACCATTCTAGTTATGAAACAAGCCATTTTGCAACAGTGTCTTGCTTTGGAAATGATCTGTAACTGGTAGACGGTTCTGACCAAAAGTGCATCGTCTAAGTAACCAAGTAGTGCCCAAGAAAGTCTTCAGTTATATTGTTAAATGCCACCACCCCGCCTAAGAAATTCTAAGCATACATGGATTCCATGCTTTCTTCCTTATTTGACATACCTTTCTTTGCTGAACACTGGTTTATCTAGCTTATCAGCCTCACATAAATGCAGCAGTCAGGAAGTAGAATGGAGCATGCACGTTCAGATATACTTTCCCAAAATGATTATATGGATGCAATAGTCACTGGTTTACATTTGAGTCCAAATGTTGCACAACTAGACTGTAACATTTCTGTCTAGAAGCTGGACTAGGTACTCTTATATTGTCTACCAATTACATCCAGCTATTATGACAGCTAAACATCCAGACTGATATAGTAGCCACTGTAAATAAAAAAAGCTGGGATAATAAATACCTAGCTAGTTGCCGAGGTGACGCAAATGTCTTATTTACAATTACACTTTAGAGAGTAGTATAATTTTAGCTTATAGGCAACGCCTTCTTCTATGTACTTAAATACACAGGTTGATTCCAAAACAGAACTTGAAAAGTGATGCCTCTGTTCTTTATGTGAGACATATGACTGACTGTCTCAAGGGTTGTCTTTCTGCTGCAGCTTGTGGCTGAGAAACAATGAGAAGGACGCCGTGAAGAAGCAGAAGGCAAGTCTCCCGCGACGAGAAGAGTTGAAGAGACTCAAGAAGGAATTGTGTCAGAAATTTGCCTTAGAAGATATCAGGTAACATCAACCCATGGAATAGATTATATTCTTGTAAAATATAAATAATAAGAAGTGACTGAACTGAAGAAAATTGTCAGACTCTTGGTCGTAAGAAATGGACACTAAAGCTTCAGAGGGTGGATGTTTGATTTAGTATTTGACTTGGTTGTAGTTTCCTATGATTCTATAGAATGTGTTAAATGTCCATCCAAAGTCCTTTAAATGATATAGATCTACTGATATACAGTATCTCACAAAAGTGAGTACATCCCTCACATTTTTGTAAATATTTGATAATATCTTTTCATGTGACAACACTGAAGAAATGACACTTTGCTACAATGTAAAGTAGTGAGTGTACAGCTTGTATAATAGTGTAAATTTGCTGTCCCCTCAAAATAACTCAACACACAGCATTAATGTCTAAACCGCTGGCAACAAAAGTGAGTACACTCCTAATGTCCAAATTGGGCCCAATTCGCAATTTTCCCTCCCCAGTGTCATGTGACTCGTTTGTGTTACAAGGTCTCAGGTGTGAATGGGGAGCAGGTGTGTTAAATTGGATGTCATCGCTCTCACACTCCCTCATACTGGTCACTGGAAGTTCAACATGGCACCTCATGGCAAAGAACTCTCTGAGGATCTGAAAAAAGAATTTTTGCTCTACATAAAGATGGCCTAGGCTATAAGTAGATTGCCAAGACCCTGAAACTGAGCTGCAGCACGGTGGACAAGACCATACAGCGGTTTAACAGGACAGGTTCCATTCAGAACAGGCCTCACCATGGTCCACCCAAGAAGTTGAGTGCACATGCTCAGCGTCATATCCAGAGGTTGTCTTTGGGAAATAGACATATGAGTGCTGCCAGCATTGCTGCAGAGGTTGAAGGGGTGGGGGTTCAGCCTGTCAGTGCTCAGACCACACGCCGCACACTGCATCAAATTGGTCTGCATGGCTGTCATCCCAGAAGGAAGCTTCTTCTAAAGATGATGCACAAGAAAGCCTGCAAACATTTTGCTGAAGACAAGCAGACTAAGGACATGGATTACTGGAACCATGTCCTGTGGTCTGATGAGACCAAGATAAACGTATTTGGTTCAGATGGTGTCAAGCGTGTGGCGGCAACCAGGTTAGGAGTACAAAGACAAGTGTGTCATGCCTACAGTCAAGCATGGTGGTGGGAGTGTCATGGTCTGGGGCTGCATGAGTGCTGCCGTCACTGGGGAGCTACAGTTCATTGAGGGAACCATGAATGCCAACATGTACTGTGACATACTGAAGCAGAGCATGATCCCCTCCCTTCAGAGACTGGGCCACAGGGCAGTATTCCAACATGATAACGACCCCAAACACACCTCCAAGATGACCACTGCCTTGCTAAAGAAGCTGAGGGTAAAGGTGATGGACTGGCCAAGCACATCTCCAGACCTAAACCCTATTGAGCATCTGTGGGGCATCTTCAAACGGAAGGTGGAGGAGCGCAAGGTCTCTAACATCCACCAGCTCTGTGTTGTCATCATGGAGGAGTGGAAGAGGACTCCAGTGGCAACCTATGAAGCTTTGGTGAACTCCATGCTCAAGAGGGTTAAGGCAGTGCTGGAAAATAATGGTGGCCACACAAAATATTGACACTTTGGGCCCAATTTGGACATTTTCACTTAGGGGTGTACTCTCTTTTGTTGCCAGCGGTTTAGACATTAATGGCTGTGTACTCACTTTTGTGAGATAATGTACATAAAATGCATGACCGTACTAACAAGATTAATAAATATTTACAAAACATATTCAAATACTGAGTATTATTATATACTACGAAATTGGGAAATTCAATTTTACACTAATACAATTATGTAGAGAAAGATTTTGTAAATTGTGTAACACTTAGGGGTCAAAATCATGTCAACTTCTCTTTCATACCTTTTAATAATTTAGTTTGCCAGGACACAGATCCCTGCAGATCCTTGATACTCCAACCCTCTGCTTGTGGACTGCCCTCTTCAATACATGCTGAAGGTTTTCAACCAGTTTCACATCAGGAGACTGACATGACTATACAAATCGATTTCTGTGGCCTATTAAGCATATCTGGACTCTATAAGTGCTAGAGGTTATCGGCCCACTAGGAGGTGCCCTTGAACACGTTTCATGCCGGGTGGGGAAAGGTTTTGGCTCAAGGGAACACTGGATTTAGAAATTTAACATAGAAACATATTTTCAATTTTTATTCAGACTTTTGTGACTGGAATGTTTATTCAACCCTTATAAAAACAAAATACTAATAAAACGTCTTTATTTTTTTCCACAAAACCAACCGCAAAACCTTTTAGCTTAACAAGGGCCCCAGGATCAGTGGAAGCAAAATACAAATGAAAATTAAAACGTGCCTCTCCTTGTTATCAGTACATTGTCTCCTCTTGAGAGTTTTACATGAGGGTGACAACACCTCGTCCTACCTGCAGATGGCAGCGCAGCTGGGGAATCACTCACCGATGCTGCCAGCTCCAGAGCCTGAGCCGACTCTCCCAGCAAAGCCCTGAGGCTGTGCTCAACCTCCGAGGTATATACAGCTAGAATTGACTCAGTGAGGACACTTATGTATGAAGAATTATGTGCACTTGTCTTTATTAGACAGGAAAGAGGGAAAAAATACAAATGTTGATTTTCCTCAAAGAGCAGTGGGCTGGTTTCAAACCCATGCCGGAGTGGTATATGTGCATGCTTATATGTATTATTTTCCTTCAGGACACACAATATTATTCACTGACCAATCAGGGATGAATGCGTCAGGACATGTGATGCTGGGAACAATGGACGTTCATCACCAATGGACCAAAGTAAGGCAGAGCGTTTCATTGAGCTGAAGTTGGGGAAAGTGACCAGCCCCTTTATGTCCACGCTGCTCAGGTCTGCGTCTGTGTGCGTCTGTGTGCCTCTGTGTGTGTGTGTGTGTGTGTGTGTCTCTCTGTCCTAGCTATTTGAGCGGCTGCCTAGCTACCGCAGCCTCCACCAGCAGACGGAGACTCTGAAGGAGAGGATCAGCCACGTACTGGGGGGGATCCAAGTCATCCACGTAGACAGACTGGGCTCTATAGAGGAACACTACAGCATCCTGAAAAGCTTTCATCAGAGACTGCTGCCGAGACGGCTGGCCCTACACCCCAGGAGTCTGCAGGGCCTGGTCATGACCGTGGAGAAGTAAGAAACACACCCTCTACCTGGGGGGCCAAAACACTCCCGCATCCCCTAAGCGCCTGGCCGTCCATTTGGAGAGACCACAATGCCAGTCTGTGCAGAGTTGTGTTGTCTCCCCTAGTGACCGCTCCAGCCCCGGTCTCCACGAGATGGGCCACTTCATCATCCCGACGACCTGCGAGCCCAGAGTGCTACAGGCCTTCCTACAGAGCCGGGCCGACGAGGCCCGAAAACGCATCAGACGCAGTAACCAGTAAGTGTCCTCATGGCCTTTTTGTTGCATTACTCATCCCCCCCGTAGGTGTGTGTGTGTGACCCCGGCTGTCCACGTGTTGTCCATATCCGTCCTCAGGCTCCGGGTGGAGGAAGAAGAAGTTCTGCTCCGCTGCCTGGAGGCTCTAGCCCTGAGGAGCCTCTCCAAGGAGCCCAGCGTCAGTCACACCCAGATGATTCCCTGCTGCAGGCGGCTCCTGGAGGAGCGTTCACCTCTCATGGAGGGTCTCCGGGTGGAGGTGTCCCACTTCTACTCTGTCATGCAGGACGGAGACCTGTGCATCCCCTGGGACTGGAAGGGATGAGGGGTGGACGGGACGCTTCGCAGCCAGCTTGGTTTAACTGAATGCTGTGCTCACCATGTGGACCTCCAGGCTATGCTATTGCCGCCAGACAGACACGCCAGCCAACTGACTCACAGGGTCAAGCACTTTATCCTTCTGCAGGAGAGGTCAGACAAATAGACAGATACCCTTTTCATGGACCGGCTTGGATGTTTGCTTTTTACATTGTCCTTTCCAGCACGGTTTAAAGAAACCACGATGAATAAGTAACCAGGCCCAGTTGTGTGGAAAGGGTTAACCTGGACAGTGCATAGGGTTAGTATTATGAGCCCCCACCAAGGCCTGTTTTCTTGAACTCAACCAGTGTTCAAGACAATATCGTATGTGTGGACAGAAAATAACACGGTTTTACTGTATTATTTCTAGTGTTATTTTGGCCTGTGGAAGGAGTTCATGATAATGAGATCACGAGATCACCATTTCACCTGGGGTGATATTTCTGAAGTAATCCCCCAAGACTACAAATATAACATTTATTCAAATGTTGCACTTGAATTTAAATTCTACAGAAACAGACATTGCCTTTCTTTTTTTTTTTAAAGAAAGTAAACATAAAATGTAAAAAACCAATGCCTCAGCATCAAAGTGTCTCAAACAATGACTGCAGGATTAGAACTCTCCACTAGATGGAGCTCTCTCATTAGACTCATTGTTTGTATTGACGTGTGGTTCAGAGTGAGATTTTAATTTCTGCCCTGGGGGCTGTGTTTCACGTATTTGGAGTAGTTGGCCGGGGTGCAAATTGTCCTTACATCTTCACGCCACCCCTTCCGTGTGATGAGGCGGAAGCTACACTAAACGCCTGTATAATGTAAGACATTCGGGTCATTTGCGCGAATTCACGCTTGCAACTTACATGGCACATATTTGAGATAAGGTATAGTATAGCACGCGTAAAACTTGGGTTCAAGGACATAACTGCAAATTACCACATTCCATGGAACACTTCATGACACGGAACGAATGGATTAATTCAGCACTGGCGGATGGTCATGGGACGCCAGTGGAAAACACTACATTTCTCAAGAAATGTTGCAACAAGAATGTTTCGTATAGATCGCTTCGTTTAGAATAGAAAACATGTTTGGATGCCATTCAGCAGCTGCAGGTTGTTTGATATCCTCCACCCAAGTATGCGGTCGAGCTAACTTTCGACCTAATAGATTGATTCATTATTGTTTTCGATTAACTCGATATTTGGTGCGCGCGGTATATTCGAATAGGTTCGGATGTTGAAATAGAATCACTGGATGGATACTTAGTGCAAAAAAACAAACATGTACGTAATTTAGTTGTGGATGTTCATAAAAAAATCACACCGGTCCTTACGCTGTGCACGAGAGAATCGGAGCGCGGAACAGTATTAGTCTCTTACCCACACAATTTATGTAAACAATAACATAGTCATGGTTAGAGTCGTGGTAGTGGTTAGAGACGTAGGCTACCCGAAACATGAGGTCCCGCGTTCGAGGCTCGTCACAATCAAGACGAATAATGTATTAGGATTTGTTCGGGATGGACAAAAACTTCCCTTGCTGCAACCTTCAGTAGCTACGTTATAGTAAACCTAAAATAAAACTGTTTAAGTTTATATTGCAACTATTTCTGGGGAAAGTACGTATCCGTGCATGCTTTTTGGGGTAATATAGGCTAGATCAAAACCCCTTGGGCAGTATAAGAGTAGGGGTTTCTACTCTCACAATTCTCTCGTCTTTTCACTTGACGAAAAACGGCCAGTGCAAAAGCTACATGGTTCATAGATTCTATTTGTGGTGGAAGTAAACTTAAGAAATGTTAGTCAGTTTAACACAATGCTTAATGGTGTCTAGCGAAATATTCAAACTTGGCATGATGTGTGACAAAATTATCTCTTGAGATCATGCTGAAACATTAATCCATGGGTCGGCCAATGTCACTTGTTCCATAATGCCCAAGCATTAATTAGTTATACAAAAAAACGTCTAGCATGAGATGTGGCTAGAAAATGTGGCCAAAATAGCAGAATCTATATACCAAAAACTGAATTAACAGTATTAACAATGTAATATACAGCTATTTTGTGCAGAACTCAAGTCCATTTTGAAACTGATCTTTTATTTCCCCATGCCATGGAATTTGCTCTGTTGTCTGGTGTATAAAACAACCACTGAGACGTTTTAGGTTGTGGGGAGAAGAAAAGAGAAAGCAGGAGAAAATAAAATACAAATATTTTATAATATATAAAATAAAAGGAATACAAATTATTGATCAATAATTGTAATGGTTCAGTTGATCTACACACAGACATTTTCCTAAAAATAAAATGTCATACAATTTAATTCAATTCACTGTCTGAGCAAATATATCTGATAAGACATTAACCTCATCTGTAGTGACATCTCACCAACACACCATGCCATTTGATTAGAGGTTACAGTGGGTGGTGTTATGATATTATGTTGAGTGTTAGGCAAGTTTGGCCATGCTAAACACATCAACCAGCTCTTGATATACAGACAACTAGTTACCTCAACCTAATGAGCTTCTCTTCTAACCACCAACCCCTTATTACCCTGTAAGAGTAAAGGATGAGTGGGAGGGTCCCTGAATCACACCTCAGTTGCATTCCTCTAAAATGTAATTAATCAAACTACAGAATGAATAATCTTTGTTTCAGATTACTTCAGACCTAAACCTATCAGCACATTTCTTTATCAAATCATATGTACACTCACCTAAAGGATTATTAGGAACACCATACTAATACTGTGTTTGACCCCCTTTTGCCTTCAGAACTGCCTTAATTCTACGTGGCATTGATTCAACAAGGTGCTGAAAGCGTTCTTTAGAAATGTTGGCCCATATTAATAGGATAGCATCTTGCAGTTGATGGAGATTTGTGGGATGCACATCCAGGGCACGAAGCTCCCGTTCCATCACATCCCAAAGATGCTCTATTGGGTTGAGATCTGGTGACTGTGGGGGCCATTTCAGTACAGTTCAAGAAACCAATTTGAAATGATTCAAGCTTTGTGACATGGTGCATTATCCTGCTGGAAGTAGCCATCAGAGGATGGGTACATGGTGGTCATAAAGGGATGGACATGGTCAGAAACAATGCTCAGGTAGGCCGTGGCATTTAACCGATGCCCAATTGGCACTAAGGGGCCTAAAGTGTGCCAAGAAAACATCCCCCACACCATTACACCACCACCACCAGCCTGCACAGTGGTAACAAGGCATGATGGATCCATGTTCTCATTCTGTTTACGCCAAATTCTGACTCTACCATCTGAATGTCTCAACAGAAATCGAGACTCATCAGACCAGGCAACATTCTTCCAGTCTTCAACTGTCCAATTTTGGTGAGCTTGTGCAAATTGTAGCCTCTTTTTCCTATTTGTAGTGGAGATGAGTGGTACCCGGTGGGGTCTTCTGCTGTTGTAGCCCATCCGCCTCAAGGTTGTGCGTGTTGTGGCTTCACAAATGCTTTGCTGCATACCTCGGTTGTAATGAGTGGTTATTTCAGTCAAAGTTGCTCTTCTATCAGCTTGAATCAGTCGGCCCATTCTCCTCTGACCTCTAGCATCAACAAGGCATTTTCGCCCACAGGACTGCTGCATACTGGATGTTTTTCCCTTTTCACACCATTCTTTGTAAACCCTAGAAATGGTTGTGCGTGAAAATCCCAGTAACTGAGCAGATTGTGAAATACTCAGACCGGCCCGTCTGGCACCAACAACCATGCCACGCTCAAAATAGCTTTAATCACCTTTCTTTCCCATTCTGACATTCAGTTTGGAGTTCAGGAGATTGTCTTGACCAGGACCACACCCCTAAATGCATTGAAGCAACTGCCATGTGATTGGTTGATTTGATAATTGCATTAATTTAACAGGTGTTCCTAATAATCCTTTAGGCGAGTGTATTTATCACATAAGCAAATTATGTTGAAGGTTCAGCTAAGTGCTTGTGGACAGGCTGCCACAACAATGCAGGACATTAAGTAAAATCTGTAGGAATGTCATGATGTAAGGGAACATTAATCAGTATCCATAGTAATGTCATGATGCTGTAAGGGAACATTAATCAGTATCCATAGTAATGTCATGATGCTGTAAGGGAACATAAATCAGTATCTATAGTAATGTCATGATGATTTAAGGGAACATAAATCAGTATCCATAGTAATGTCATGATGATTTAAGGGAACTTAAATCAGTATCCATAGTAATGTCATGATGATGTAAGGGAACATAAATCAGTACTATCCATAGTAATTTCATGATGATTTAAGGGAACATAAATCAGTATCTATAGTAATGTCATGAGGATTTAAGGGAACATAAATCAGTATCAATAGCAATGTCATGGTGATTTAAGGGAACATAAATCAATATCCATAGTAATGTCATGATGATGTAAGGGAACATAAATCAGTATCCATAGTAATGTCATGATGATGTAAGGGAACATAAATCAGTACTATCCATAGTAATGTCATGATGATTTAAGGGAACATAAATCAGTATCTATAGTAATGTCATCATGATGTAAGGGAACATAAATCAGTATCAATAGCAATGTCATGGTGATTTAAGGGAAAATAAATCAATATCCATAGTAATGTCATGATGATGTAAGGGAACATAAATCAGTATCCATAGTAATTTCATGATGATTTAAGGGAACATAAATCAGTATCTATAGTAATGTCATGATGATCTAAGGGAACATAAATCAGTATCAATAGCAATGTCTTGATGATTTAAGGGATCTTGTGGCCGGTTTGGAATTCTGTTTTGCTGAGAACCAATCCCAGAAGCCTTCCCGTCAGTCAGAATATATAATATTACTTGCTTTTAGTTTCTCATCCTATTCCTCAACAATGTGCCCCCCTTTTGAGATTTTAACTAATTTCATGTGAGAGAGCCCTTGTGATGCTTTGATAGTGAATCTGGCAGCAAAGGACACGTACTTAAAACAACACAAGCCAAGCTCAGGCTCAGAGTGGGACCAAAAGGGGATCAATCAATCAATCAAATGTATTTATAAAGCCCTTTTTACAACAGCAGTTGTCACAAAGTGCTTTACAGAGACACCCGGCCTTAAACCCCAAGGAGCAAACAACAGTAGTGTTGGATTTCAGTGGCTAGGAAAAACTCCCTAAGAAGGCCGAATTTTAGGAAGAAACCTTGAGAGGACCCAGGCTCAGAGGGGTGACCAGTCCTCTTCTGGCTGTGCCGGGTGAGATATTAAGAGTCCAATTAGAATAATACATTTCTCTGGGCTAAATCCAGAGTCTATTTGATTCTAGACTAGGTCAAAAGTATGACCAGGTGGACAAGGCCAGGGGGGGAAAAAGCACTTGCTGCCAAAACCTGGAATGGGGGGGAGCATCTGGGGTTGTGGAGCTTCTTGTAGCCTAGGGTCTGTTGTGCATTATGTAAAGAATAGGGTGTTGTTTGGGACCAGGCCAGAGAGAGGTGTCTCTAATGGGGTTCTTTCCCATTATGGTAGGACAAGACCTGGATTAGGAATGTGGTCAGGACTGGGACTGAGAAGGGAGTCCTGACTGACTGCATGCCTAGCACACATAACAGGATTTTAAACAAGCTACTATGAATCCACTAGTCTGGTTTTACACTGCATTGTTCTATACTTTATTAAAATACACATTTCAGTGGATTAAGCAATACATCACAGTAATGAAAGAAATTACATAAGCATTTCAGAAGGATAAAGGATGAAAGCATTTGAATTATTTGTGGCCAAAAGTATTGGCACCCTTGCACTTAATTCAAATATTGTCTCATTTATATTACAAAAACTGTTGAAATTCAACTGTCTTTTGGTATCCGCATACTGTATATTATAATTTGGTTTACAGTTGAATAAAACAAATCAAAAATATTAGCAACATTTTGTTATTCTGCCCACAAATCCTAAAATGGCCTGGAAAATATGATTGGCATCTCTCAGAAGTGGTCTGTATTAGATTTCAAATGAGTGATTCTTTATCTGATGTCTGCAATATGAAAATCCCAAATTCAACCAGTTTACATAGAGAGAAGGACTGTTCTGCAGTGAGCGTAATCAGACACAACACCGTAGCCAAGCATAAAGTCTGTAGTCAAGCATCTCAAGGCTTTTGTGGGAAAGGCACCTTAATCAGCTGCCACGCAGATTCAAGCTAATGTTAGAATTTACATTCCACACTAAACTATACACACAAGGTATGACAGAACCCAAACCATCCGTCGCCAAAAGGGTATTGTATAGTAGGAGACCCAGTGGAGGGTTGGATGGGGGCTGGCATAGGGTCAGATGGGTACTAGATGTACTGTAGACATTATGGTCAGTCCAAAATGAGTCACCATCCCTGTCACGGTTCCAATTCCAAATTCTGGTATCCTTCCCAACAAGCTTTCTAGAAATCCTGGTTGGACGATAACTGGAATCAGAAGGGGAAAATAGATCTAGGAATCCTCCAACCAGGATAGCTGATGAACCTGGTAATCTTTGTAAAAGACTGCGCTTATGCATTTTATTAAAATCATGCATGTTCCTGAAAGGATTCACAAACCAACTGACCATTGGACATATTTTTACATGTTAACACACACACATTTGTGTTTTTTTCTGCACAAGGCCATGTGACTTTTGTGAAACAAGATTTGCATGGGCATTTTGTGAGTTTGAGTTAGCAGTTCGGGCTTCTTTATTCTCTCACTCTTCGTATTGTATATTTTTCAGCCAGATGAATACACAGTTTATCAGCAACCTAGTTGACCCTATCAACCCCCTCCCCCTCTTTTACATACATCAACCCAATATGAACTCTACTGTGTTGTTTTAGGGACTGGAGAGTGTAGCCTACTGAGAGAGACATTTCAGTGGAAAATGATTGCCGCACAGTTCCGGGCCAACAGATACACAAGTAGTGTGTTATGAATCATCAAAGTAGAATCAACCAATACATTTTTTATTTATGAATTACCTACAAAAGTCATACTGATCTATTTCCATGAAAGCGTTTCAGTGAGAGGTAAGTCTTATTGAACTGTGGTTTTGCCATGTAAAGGGAAGCAACTAAAAAGCACCACACAAACTAAAACCACTGTGATGAAGGATGGAACAACTGTCCGCAATCTGCCTGTTAGCCATCTATCACTGGACCAGGCTGTGGCTTTGTTGGAAGGAGTGACTCAGTCTCAGGAGAGCTGAACATTCACAGTTCAGAAGTTACATGAACACTCTCGTTGTGAACTATAGTATAACGTGAATGTATGGAGCTGAACATAATGAAGACGTGTGTTGTCCTGTGCTCTCTTTGCTGTCCTGTGGTCCCTTTGCTGTCTTGTGGTCTCTCTGCTGTCCTGTGGTCTCCCTGCTGTCCTGTGGTCTCCCTGCTGTCCTGTGGTCTCCCTGCTGTCCTGTGGTCTCTCTGCTGTCCTGTTGTTTCCCTCCTGTCCTGTGGTCTCTGTCCTGTGGTCTCCCTCCTGTACTGTGGCTTCCCTCCTGTCCTGTACTCTCTGCACACTATAGCCCTTTAATCCTACCCATTTCTCTGTATATGTTAGCTGCACGTGTGACTGTACTTCTGTGTCCGTCCCCCTGCAGGTGGTGCATTTCTGCTGTGACAAATGCTCAATGCATTATGGGAAATGCAGTGTGGGTGTTCACACCAGTCACAGCCTGAGATACCTCCAGGATATCCTTCAGGACTCCAGGACCCTCACTGTCCAGCTGCTGGTAGATCCCAGGCAGGGCCTGCACGCCGTACAGGTGGGTGCTGGCGTGGATCTGTGACTGGCGGAGAAGTCACTCAACTGATTACAGGTTACATGTGTTCTCTAAATGAGTGGATTAAATCCTTGTGGTCAGAGAAGATACGGTATAGTGGGAGCAGGGGCGCTCAAGGTTTGTTGTCACTGGTAGTTTAAATGGTGTGTGTGTGTGTGTGTGTATGCGTGTGTGTGTGTGTATGTGTGAGATCTGCCTCTATGTGTACATGTAGGGACTTGATGTTCCTATAAATATTGTAAAACCTGTCCCCATAGTTTCTTTGGCCGACATGTGGTCTTTGGCCACTAGGGAAGATGTGATTTCAGTTTTGGGGTTAAGTATTAGATAAAAAGTACAGCATAGTGTTAGAATTGGGTTACTTCAAGCTTAAGGCATGATGGGTTAGGTTTTACAGCTAGGTTAACTTTAGGCATGAGGGTTAGGTTTTACAGCTAGGTTAACTTTAGGCATGAGGGTTAGGTTTTACAGCTAGGTTAACTTTAGGCATGAGGGTTAGGTTTTACAGCTAGGTTAACTTTAGGCATGAGGGTTAGGTTTTACAGCTAGGTTAACTTTAGGCATGAGGGTTAGGTTTAGCGCTACGGAATAGGGAACATGGATTTCTGGGCCCCACGAGGATAGAAAGACGTGTGTGTGTCTCACAAGGCACTCGGACTGTGAGACTGCACGGTATCAGGAACTGATTGGGTCATTAGCGTCCTCTGTCACTCTTCAGGGCCTATAGCAGGGGAATAGGAGAGTTAGGGAAGGGAAGGCCAAATAGCTTATTTATAGCCCCCCAATTCTGTGCCAAAACAGACCTCTTTTTTCTACACTGTGAAATATCTCCCCCAGAACCTTATTAAAGAAGGGGGACACATTTGGGGTGCAGACAACCACTCTGATAAAAGGGCCCCTCCTGGGGGGTATTGGCTCATCCAGCTGTGAATTGAATGGAAAGGGAAGGTTGTTGAGAATAGGACAGCTTTAGAAGGACTGGCACAACAGAGTGGAATTCCAGGAAGATGCCTCCGATGACCCTCTCCCCTTTACATACACCGCACACCAACTCCGTTACATGCCACTAAAATAACTCAAGTGCATTCTGAATTGCACATCGGGATGCACTTTTCCTTCATTGACTATGCTCCTATGCCCTGGTCAAAAGTAGAGTACTGAAAAGCGAGTGCAATTTGGGATGCATTCAAGGCCATAGGCATCAATGGCACAAAGACTCAGCTGTAAACCCCCCCCGCCCCCTCCCCCCCGACCGTAGAGGACCCTAAAAGGTTGCATTAAAACACTATCAAATTCAGTGCCATTTTCCCAGTCAGTCTGTCTGATGCATCTCTGTCCACCCCTTTTTATGCCAGGATAGAATAGGATAGATTTACAGGTCAACATTATGTAGGCAATGTTACATTTTATACATGTGCCGTGTTTTTCACGGTTTGTTTGAATTATTTTGGCAGAGCCTGCATGTTAAAAAAACGTTATAGTTTTTTCCTGCTATCACAAATAAAGACAGCAAACAGCTACTACTAGTTAACGTGCAGCCATTAACACATCTATGGTCCCGACAGATATGTAACTTCAGAAGTTTGTAATGCTGCTAAAGGGAACCCCCCCAAAATGTTATATGATTTTGAAATGTTCCCATTTAAAGTCCAACCATTACTCGTTTTTGAGTGGTCATTTTTGTTAAGAAAACGGATAGAACAGAGGCTTAACTTAGAGCTTGTGCCGTAACCCATATATCCATCACTGCAGCCTCCAAGATGGTTTCATTGTGAGGTCTGTCCAGCGACTGGCTGGGAAACAGCTGCTGTCTTGGCCTGGGGCCTACTTGCTGTAGTGCAGGAGCTACAGGAATACAGTAGCTTTCTGGTCCGAGATACAACAAGGATGAGAAACACAGATGAGACATGAATGTTTGTGTTATGTTAGTTCTGTTTTGGTTGGATTATTATTGTTTGTGAGGACTGATGTAATTATTTTATGTTTTTATATGAACTATATTAAACCATTACACTATTTGTGGCATTGATTGTGCCGATGACGGCAGTGCTGATCACCATAATACTGTATATTCACATGAATAAAATATGATGATGAGTTGTATATTACTTTAATTAAATAATATTATGATCATCAAATATAAAGTCAGTCATCTCATCTCTGCTGATATTATCTGTCAGATGGCCAGCCACTTGCTAACGTTATCTCTTTCTTCCCTACATCAGCTGGACTTGTAGTAGTGGTTAACAAGAGGCTATACTGGCTAGCTAATTCTCCAATTTTTTGTGACTTACTTACAAATGGGCTACGAGTTGCCAATAGCTTGCAGTTGATCGTCATCGGCACAATCAATGCCCCAAATAGTGTAATGGTTTAATATAGTTCATATAAAAACATAAAATAATTACATCAGTCCTCACAAACAATAATAATCCAACCAAAACAGAACTAACATAACACAAACATTCATGTCTCATCTGTGTTTCTCATCCTTGTTGTATCTCGGACCAGAAAGCTACTGTATTCCTGTAGCTCCTGCACTACAGCAAGTAGGCCCCAGGCCAAGACAGCAGCTGTTTCCCAGCCAGTCTCTGGACAGACCTCACAATGAAACCATCTTGGAGGCTGCAGTGATGGATATATGGGTTACGGCACAAGCTCTAAGTTAAGCCTCTGTTCTATCCGTTTTCTTAACAAAAATGACCACTCAAAAACGAGTAATGGTTGGACTTTAAATGGGAACATTTCAAAATCATATAACATTTTGGGGGGGTTCCCTTTAGCAGCATTACAAACTTCTGAAGTTACATATCTGTCGGGACCATAGATGCGTTAATGGCTGCACGTTAACTAGTAGTAGCTGTTTGCTGTCTTTATTTGTGATAGCAGGAAAAAACTATAACGTTTTTTTAACATGCAGGCTCTGCCAAAATAATTCAAACAAACCGTGAAAAACACGGCACATGTATAAAATGTAACATTGCCTACATAATGTTGACCTGTAAATCTATCCTATTCTATCCTGGCATAAAAAGGGGTGGACAGAGATGCATCAGACAGACTGACTGGGAAAATGGCACTGAATTTGATAGTGTTTTAATGCAACCTTTTAGGGTCCTCTATGGTCGGTTGATCAGTTGATCTGTTGGAAAGCCCTGATTTAAACCTTGAATTTGAATTAGTCAAAGTCCTTTACTGGCCTAAGTTGACCTATGTAGGGAAATGTCATTGATGCCATGATGTCTACCAAATGTTTTATCCCTTCTTTTTTTTATTTTTTATCCAGCCATTCAGGCATCAAATACTCTGGTTCCAGTTGTTCCAGGACCCAAGTTGCAAAATAAAAATGCAGATACAGACGGATGACTTATTAAAGGATACACCTGAAAAGATGAGTGGAGGAACACAATTTAGATGGTTCCATACTGGTGTACTGCATGATACAATTAAACAAGTAACATCCTGTCATGTTCTGTGGCATGTAGAAAAACAGTTGACCTAGACTTTTTGAGTAAGGAAAGGATTTTATTGCTTCCAGGATGACAATGCCCCCATCCACAGTGTACGAGCGGTCCCTGAACGGTTTGATGATTATGAAAATGACGTGAATCATATGCTATGAACCATTTTGGACCAGCGTGTCAGATTGTGGTCCATCCCTCCAGGCAGAGTTCCATAGACGTGTAGAATTGTTCTGGCCGAACACCTTACCAAGATACTTCATGTTGGCTTTTCCTTTAATTTCTCACCCGTCTGTATGTGCAAAATCTTTCTCATCGCAGCAACCTACCCAGCTGCGGTTGACTCTGTCCGCAGTCGTTTCTCAACATGGGGGCGTTTCACTGGTCACCGCTGTAGAACATTAAGTCAACGTGTAGATTTTCCTTTTTAATGATTTATCTGCAGCTTAGCAGGTGGAACAGAAGACCAAGGCTGTCCAGTCAGAGGTCAAAGCCATCATGGAGCGTTATAAGGCAGTCCTGGAGGAACGAGAGATGGAGTGGTGGCAGAAAGTGAGTTGGTTTTATTTAGAAGTACTACCGTACTGTACAGTACATATAATACACAACCACACCTGCACATAACAGATCTGGGTCTCTGAATGACTGTAGGCCCCCCCCCCCCCATGCTCACGCAGACCACAGAGCTGAAGACCCTCAGGGGGCTGTTGCTGCCGCAGGACACTGACAGCAACATGTTCACCACCGCTGACCACAACCAGATTCTACTTGCCATCCAGTCCCTGGGGCCTGGTCAGCTCCAGGGCGTTCGCCCCCTCTCCGAGGCCCAGGGAGAGGGTGTGAATCGGGGCTTGCAGGGCAGGCGCGCGTCTCTCAGTGTGTCAGGGTATGATCATTACGGAGAGCCCAGGCGGTCCTGGGGGGGATTTAGTGTCGGCGGTGGTGATTGCGCCCAACGGTAACTGACTGACTGCTGAGGTGTCCGACCACCAGAATGGGTCGTACACAGTCTGCTACCTCCCTGAAGCAGAGGGAGGACATCTGGTGTCTGTGCTCGTCTGGGCAGCCCTTTCAAAGTGCTCGTCAAGTCCTGCCGCAGCTACGGCCAGACCCCCCCCCCCCGCAGTTGGCCTCGTTTGGACTGGAGGGGGACGGGGACGGGCAGCTCTGTCGCCCCTGGGGGGTGTGTGTGTGGACGAGGGGGGCTACATAATCGTAGCTGACCGTAGCAACAACCCGGGTGCAGGTCTTCAGGCTGTGTTGCTCCTTCCATCACAGGTCTGGTTCCCTGGGCTGTAGACCCGGTCAGTTCCACCGACCGGCTGGTGTGGCCTGTGATGGCCAGAGGAGAATCATTGTGGCTGACAACCACCGCATACAAATATTTACCTTCAAAGGCCAGTTTTTTCTCCAGTTTGGGGATAAGGGAACCGAGAATGGTCTATTCAACTACCCTTGGGATGTGGCGGTCCGCTCGGAGGGAAAGATCCTCGTCTCTGACACCCGGAACCATCGCATCCAGCTGTTCAGGGAGGACGGCATCTTCCTCAACAAGTACGGCTTCAGGGGATCGCTATGGGAACACTTCGACTCCCCCAGGGGTGTGGTCTTCACTCGTGGACATCTAGTGGTGACAGACTTCAACAACCACCGCGTGCTAATTATCCGGACTGCCAGTCAGCTCACTTCCTGGGATCAGAAGGTGCTAGTAGTGGTCAGTTTCTGCAGCCACAGGGTGTAGCATTGGACCAGGAGGGACGCATTGTGGTGGCCGACTCCTGGAACCACCGGATCCAGGTGTTCCAACCCAACTGTGCAAGTTTGGGTCTCAGGGTAGCAGCTTGGGACAGATGGCCCAGCCGTCCTTCTTGGCTGTAACGCCTGATGGAAGGATTGTTGTAGCGGACTTTGGAAACAACAGAATCCTTATTTTCTAGTCTATGCTAGTTTTCAAAGGGATTTTTTTTCCTGATACGCATCAAAATGATTTCCTTATAGTAGCACTACTGTGCTGGCAATATATTCTTCTAATGATTTTCTCTGGGAATTTTTTGCATTCCAGGAATATTTACTCTGTATCATACCTACCATATTTATCTTTGTGTGAATGTAATTATTTTTTGGTGTAAGGGTTTAGCCAGTAACATTTTGATTAAAATCAGTCTACCTCAATGCTAGAGAAAAGCTGTGTTTAACATTTATATATATTTAAAATCTTATTTGCACTGCCAGGGCAAATGGTCTATAATTATGAATGTTTACAAAAACGAATGAATCTGAGAATGTAGTTAAATATTAAAATGCTACATTCAAAGCAGAATCGTGGGGGGAAAAGACATAATATACCTAGTTACTATTCTTTTTCCATCAGCTACCTGCCTCCATACCTCAGTAAAACCATTTCCCCTCATGTTACGACCACACAGTACCTAAGAACCCCAGTTCCCTTACATGGCAACCTACTTCCAGATAATCCTTAGTATCAGGCTTCTTTTGACAATGACCCAATGAGCCCAGGTCACAAATGGTGCCCTCAATAGGGAATCATTTCACATTCAATTCCCTAAGTGGACCATTGCTACAATATGGCCACTGCCAGTTTGTTATGGAACATAAGTGCTAGTTCTGTCAGTGAAGTAAATGTACCCTTAAAAATATAAATAAAAGATTGACCATGTGAAATTGGGTCAATCAATGTGTGCCGTTATTTTCTGGGGATCTGCCAAATCATTTTGCACTATTCAGCACAAATGCTGGTTGGTTTCCATAGGCATGACCATTTGCATTGCCATGTGTATTTCTTCCTGGTCAATATTTCAGCCTTATGTTAAAGCCTGGTTTGGAGTAGAAACCAGTAGAAACCACCTCTCCCCCTGCAGGCAGAACTTACCCCCTCAACCCTCCCAACTCACCCCCACATTCCTCCTGACAGCAGCCCCACCTCAGCTCACTCATCCCCGTTAACCATGCTTATCCTCTTTGAAAAGCCAGTCCAGACCCACACGCTATTGGATAAGCATAAGCAAACAAAAACAGCCAATGGTTTCTGTAAATAAAATTTATTTTCATACAGGTATTTAATCCATCTGCCTTAGAAGTCAGTCATTACATATAGCAGGTGTTGCGGTCATGAATGGGTAGTGAAAACTCTCAGAGAGCAGAGAAATGACAGATCTGCTCCAAAGACTCTGCTGGTGATCAACCCCATCCACACCACTACCAAACCAAATGAAGGTGTGTCCTAAATACCAAGTATCCCCATACTTAGTGTGCTACTTTGGACCAGGTGCACTACATAGGGAGCCATTTGGAACTCATCCTTTATTTGCCCTCCGGGAGAACATTTGTACTACGAAGGCCTGGCTTGGAGAGCTCGGTCTGGCCACGGAGGGTTAACGTTTCCCCTAGGTAAAGATCCAGGGTCAGCTTCTCCCCCCCCACACCGAACCATAACCATTAGTGTGGGGGATTAAAGGCTGACCCAAGATCAGCTTCAAGGGAGAACGTCATCCTGCACTGGCGCTGGAGGGGAGGAGGGGGCAGCCGGTCTTCTATAAATAATACACTGAGAGTTAATAGGGGTCCACAGGCGAGTGCTGACAGTGATGGTTTAGGGAGGGGGGGGTTGGGGGGAGGGCTGAGGGGATTATTTGCGCTGGACTGTTGTGAAGGGTGAGGGCATCTGGATGGGTGGCTGCTGGATGGGCTGTTGAACAGGCTGGAAGGAGGAGGGAGTAGGCTTCTTTCGCGTGTCTGGGGAGGGCGTCTGGAGCACAGAGGGGAGGAGCTGGTTTCGTTTGATGATCTGCAGGGCGAGTTGTGTGTTCCCTGAGGAGAGAACGAGAGACGGAGGGGGGGGGAAGCAGAGAGCGGCAGAGAGAAACAGTTCATTCACAGCCGTTTGTGAGACCAGACTGTCTGGACCTCTAACCCCTCCACTCTGAATCACCCAGTAAGCCATCAATTATCTGTCAGCCTGCATTACTCCTGTCCGTCACTGGACAATTAGAAAACTGGAATTCTGCGACTCCCGGAAAGACACAACACATGCCGTTTGTCAAACGCAGGTTATTTTAACCCCAAACCCCATCTAAACACCTCAGAGCAATTTGAAAAGATTTCAAGTGCCTGACCGTTCTGCAGCTCGAGGTAGACTGCCAGTAAGATGGCTTCAGGAGGAATCTCCTTTGTGTTCACCATGGAGGCCGCCTGAGAGGGACGTGAGTAACAGGCTCATACCACACACACACAAACACCCAGGACAGTTTAAAATAGATTTTTATTTTATTTTTTTAAAGTGTGTGTGCTGTACCTGATGCAGGCATTTGCGGGCCTTCTCATACTCGCTCCTCAAACAGTAGGCACTGCCCAGGTTGAAGAGCATCATAGCCCGGGCGGAGCTCACTGTGCTGGGGTAACATAGCGGGGTCTGCTTCCCTGCTATGGACACACAGTAACAACACGCACTGTCAAACACAGTCCCGGCACCTCCTTCAGATGGACAGTATCTACAGGGAAAGCAGGGAGGGCACTCACACGACTCCACAGGCTCCAGATCCCCTTTATCTGACCCTGTGGAACACAAACACACCTAGTCAGGGCGGTGATCAGGTCATCGTGTTCCCCAGAACGTACATGGAACGTCAAACCAACGGAAGGTAACGTAGTGCATTTTCCATCACTGCCTTTGATGGTCACCAGGGGGAGAAACGAACTTGCTCCCCCACCCAATATGTCCGGTAGACCCCAAAGGAATCTGGCATTGAAATGGACACTCTTTCGCTGCCAATTAAGTATTATTAATCTCTTAACATTTTTGGGATTTTTACACTTTATGGATTAAGGAAATAGGGAAAAACACGGGAGAGTACTTGCTGAAAGAGCAGTGGGACGGATTTGAACCCATACTACAGTGTGCGAGCGGCAGCTGAGCAGTCAAAATGTCAAAGGTTGGGGGCTCACCTTGGTCCTGGTCACTGGACAAAACCCCCAGGGACACATCCGTCACATTCTCTGGGTTGAGGTGACCAATGGCCTTGGAGATCCGGTCCAGAGATATGAGTGCCTCAGCAGCGTACAGGTGACCCAGGAACCTGCAGTACACACAGGGCAGCATGTCCAGACAAATACAGCACACTTCCTGCAGGGGGGGTTCCCTTGCTGTAGACAAGCATTTCTCACATGGGTGGACCTTCCACCACCCTGACCAAAATGGCCTTGGCCTCAGCGGACCAGCTGTGACTTAGGACCAGGAGAAGGTCTCTGGCTGCTCACATAATGGCTTAGTGTGAAAACATCGCATGGTTAACTGTTAAGAGTTCACAGTCAAGGCTGAGAACCAAAGGTTGAGGGGATTTGTTAACTCTCCATAAAATCAGAAGGGTTAAAATTAAAAGACCACAAATCGAACCATTCTGTACCTAACTCAAAACCTTCCTTTTTGAATATTTTGGAAAGGAAAAAAAAATAGACCTTTTTTCAGGAGTGGTTTGTAATGTGTGTGTGTGTGTGTGTGTGACGGGAAATTACGGTACTGGTTTGCTGAAATACGCCTGATATTTACCAAAACAACTAGATGTGCTCTGCAAAGATGAGTCAAAGGTGGAATTGTTTGGCGGCAATGTCAAATTCCATGTTTAGCACAAACAAAACCACTGCCTTTCAATAGAACTTGTGTTAGTGTAAAAGTGAAGATTACATATCTACATGGAACTAGACGACTTTCCAGGGGGTATACTTTGTTTTTCACGTGACTGTGCCTACGTTAAAGGCAACATTCTCAATATGATGCTTCTGTGGATGTCAACCCACTATACATAAAGTACATTCATATCATAGTAACTCCACCTGTACAACAGGTAAAAACTACCACCACCACCACCACCACCACCACCACCACTTCTTTATGCTAGCTATGGTACCAGCTTCTGAAAATATAAACGACACTGAGAATCTTTATCAACTTGAAAAGGACCATTTCAACATTTTACGCACTGAAAACAACCAAGTGTGTCTAAATCGAGTAAAGCGGGACTGATGTGAATGCGGAATCGTGAAATAGACGAGTCAAGAGGTCCACCACGATTTTAATCCCAGACAGTGTGTCAGGCCTTACCTCTGGGCTAACAGCTTGGCCTACGGAGCATGCCTGAGTGGCAGAGAGAGGGGAGGACGAGGATGGAGACATATCTTACTTGAGGGATCCAGACAGCTTGGTTTGGTGAAGGAGTTTCTCTGCATGGTTCAGGGCCATCAGGTTGTCTCCTAAGGCCAGAGCTACATAGGCACTGCAGGCCAGGATGGAACACCTACAGGCACACCGGACGGTCACAGACAACCAACGCCACAACCCCCGCCCCGAGTAACGAAAGAATGAGAGGAGGGAAAGATGGGGGAGTCAAAGAAGGGATGGAATTTAGGGGCTCTTACCTGAGGTTTTCAACCTCCTGTTTACGAAGAGGTGAAGATGGCGCTGCAGAAAGGAACTTGTCCCCCTCTTGACCCTTTCCACTGTCAAACAAACCACACAGTCATCTGAGTGAGGGGCAATGTTCCAAAATGTTCTTTTAATGCTTGGTGATTCTGGCAATGAAACTATTTTATCCCGAACTTAGAACAGAAAAACATAACAGTTAAATACATTGTCTTATAAACCAGGTGGACTGAATGCTGACAGCTTATTGGATGATTGCCGTGTTATATGAGACCATATAGCACATGTGCGATATCACGTCACTGCTCTAATTGTGACCGTAACCAGTTTATAAGAGCAATAAGGCGGACACATCGTCAACACAATGCGTCATGCCTAAGTACAGCTCTTGTCGGCAGTGTATCAGCCATACACCGCATCTGGGCCTTACTGGTCACACACATCACAGCTTCTAGCCAATCAACGTTCAGGGTTCCGACCGGTAGGTTTACTCAAGTCAACTTCCGGATGAGACGACCCACTGACCTGCAGGCGTCGCTGTTCTCCGAGCCGCTCTCCGTGCTGCCCGACTGACTCGGCGTCTTGGAGCCGTTCTCTGCCTTCGTCTCCTGATTCGGGTGCTCAGGGATGAGTACCAGGCCGTTCCTCAGGCATATGGCAGCGAACTCCATACTGGCCACCGGGATAGCCGCAGACTGGCCGTCACTACACACAGCGGCGCGACAAGTAAACCAAGAAATGGATTTGTTACAAGGACGTCTGGAGTTCTCCTATGTAGTGTAATATCAGGCTGCACTCCAACACGAGCCAGTGTTTTTAGCGCCATCTGCTGGTTAGCCTGGGTTCGGTATATCCCGGCAGGAAAAATAAATACTGACCTGTAGACGGTGTTCTGGGTGGACTGTGACGCTAGGATGATCTTGCGATGGTAACCTTGCCCCACGATGGCCTGAACGATCCCTTTTCTACTGGGAAGACCCTTGTTCTCCTGTTCTAAGCTCTGAAAAAACATGTAGATTTAATTTTTTTTACCATAAGGACATTTTCATCCTAAGTAGTTGTGTGCGCGCTTGTGCGTGTCCGAACGTACTCCTTTGTTGGCTGCGATGCAGCACTCAGCCAGCCGTAACCAGAGACGAGGGTTGGAGTGGTACACCTGCACAGCCTCCATCAGACACTCGAAGGCCGCTAATGGCCGGCCAATGTGAAGCAGCTGGATGCCACAGTTGTACAGCAGCTCATAGCGCTTGTTGGCTAGCAGCGCGCACATTGGGATGCCCGAGAACTTCTTAGCTGAAAGGAAACCGAGCGACAACAAAGCTAGACAGGATACACCAGGGTATCAAGAAGTAAAAAAAAAAAGAGGACCGGTTTTCCAAACAATGATTCAGACATATGGTTCCGTAGTCTGTACCAAAACGCACTTTAAATGTGCGCGGAATATGAATTCTTCACAAAGAGCAGCCGCGACGTTCTAACGGTTAACTCGGTTTCTGTTCACTCACATTGCCCGTTACTCGTCGCTCCACCATCCCCCAGCTGTGCACACGTGTGGTCGTTCTCCTGCAGGGCCTTCTTGAAGTAGAAGATGCCGAGGTTGTGTTTCCCCATTGCAAAGTGTATGCAACCCAGGTTGTTCCAGAACATACAGCGCACACATTCACCTGATCACAGAAAGAGACGAGAAACACGTAACTCGTGTTCACTGTCATACACGTAACACTCAATTAATGCGCAAGCTGCTGCCGGCCTTCTCAGACAAGCAGGCCAGCCCAAACCACAAGGGGGGGGGGGGGGGGGGGGTGGGGGTCGTACCGGTCTTGATGGCTCCTGGATGCTCTGCGATGTTAGAGCTGTTTAAAAGCTTCACTGCTTTGCGGTAGTTTCCTCTCAGGTACTCAAAATTACTCTTGAGGAAGAGTGAGGGAGCAGACTGTGGAAAGACAGGGGCAAGGACACAGGTTGGAAGGGAAACCTCTCCACTTGATACGTTTAGCTCTGATCCAGACACACAATCAATGCATGAGACTAAAGTTCTTCAAAGTAGGATTGAGAGAATTAAGGAGCAGGTTTCATAAGCAGCGTAATAGCCTGGTTCCAGATCAAACTGACAAGACACCGACTACTTCAGTAACAGGGTGTAGCGACACCAACGTCGAGACTCACATTCCCTGCTGTGTTCATCACAGACTTGATCTCCCGTTTGCATGCCTTTGATGACTTCATCTGAATGTACGCTCGCACCTTGTACTGTGGACAAGAACGCCAAGTGTGAAACACAGGGAGCAAAACAAAAAAGTTTCATTTCTCTCTTTCCTCATATTTTTCTTCATTTGATCCACCGGTGCAAAAACTTACCTGGTGCATTTTTGATTTAGCTGCCTCGATCATGGCAATGAACTCTGCCTTCTGGTTCCCACCATCTTTGTTTGAGCTGTTGGCACCCTGCAATAAACAAGACAGACACCACCACTATGAATTGACCACATTGCATGTAATTTAGATTTCTGATCTCTTAATTTGTGAAATAATGTGCTCAGATGAAACTAGTGTGTAACTGCACACCCTAAAGTATTTGATGTCAGGTTTCTATTTGGTGGTGGAGGGGTGACATGGTCAACCAGAGTATGATTATATTGTATTTGATCTAAAGGCACCTTTGCACTGACTGACACAACAACCAACAGACACCAATTCCAACGGCACATCAGTGCAATGATGGCGTCTGCTGGTTAACGGTGTGTCAGGGAGTGGTTGAGGTGTCCCAGTAACCTGTCCACCAGTGAACTCCCTGAGATTATCCTGAATGAGGTCTGGTGTCTCCCCACTACCTGTCCTCCAGTGAACTCCCTGAGATTATCCTGAATGAGGTCTGCTGCCTCCACTACCTGTCCTCCAGTGAACTCCCTGAGATTATCCTGAATGAGGTCTGCTGCCTCCACTACCTGTCCTCCAGTGAACTCCCTGAGATTATCCTGAATGAGGTCTGCTGCCTCCACTACCTGTCCTCCAGTGAACTCCCTGAGATTATCCTGAATGAGGTCTGCTGCCTCCACTACCAGGTCTCTGTGTATGTAGAAGTTGCACTCTGCCTGGAACATCAACTGGACATGACAGACAACCACAACGTAAGTACATGTACCACAGCTTTACTCTCAACGCAGCAACTGAAATATCTGGCAACAGTAGTAATTTCAATAAGGGGGAAACATTTCAAATCTCAGGCACAAAGAAATCTCCACAACTGAATGCCAGCATAAGGAACAAGACGCCCCAGAACGGGTAAACTAGTACACGTTTTGTAATTGTAATTCATTGGACAGAGCTTTTCTAAAGACCCAAAGCCATACAGGAGCTCACGTCATCCAACTTGGGTGACGGAGGGTGCCCATTTGGCACCATTGCAGACAGACACACATACCTCTCCTTTGCCATTCTTGTTATTTCCCTGTACAGCCAGTTTCTCCAGCACGGCGAGGAGATGGAGGGCCTTCTCTGGCTGGTACGTTAGCAGGTACAAATCCACCAGCAAGAAGCAGACCACCTGAGCAAACTTCTCTTCTAGGACAAATAAAATCATCAAGCCATGCCAAACTGTTGAGCTGCAAAGGTTTACTTGTCAAAAACATAATCATTATTCAGCATGTATGTGTCTAATTTGACAAACAAACTTGCACAGAAAACATTAAAACCTACCAAACGGCTCGAGAAACTGGTACAGCTTCTCCCCAATAGCAATAGCTTCAGAATACTGCCTCATGTGGTAGTGAATGATAGCTTGATTGTAGTACAGCAAACTGTTTTCTACATCATCCAAACCATCAATATCTTCCATTGAAGTGTGAACCTTCAGGGAAAAAAATAAATACAAAACTGTAAAGCAGCGGTTCCCAATCCCTGACATGTTTTTTTTTCTCCCTAGCACTCACACACCTGATTCAGATTAAAGACCTGATGATAGGTTGATTAAATCAATCAAGTGTATAAGTGGCAGGGCAACATTTAAAACAGGTGTGTGATAGCTAGGGCAAAAACAGAAACGTGCACCCCTTTGGGTCCCGAGGACCAGGATTGGGAAACATTGCTTTAAAAAAAAATTCTAGACAATTCTATTCATGTATTCATATATGGCTTAAGAAATACATTATTTTAGAATATGTAAAACATTTATTAAGAATATAACAAAGAGCACTAGAGGAGCATTGCGTAATACGCCATTCAATACAGATGAATTGTACAGACAAATTCTACCCATGGAATCCAACCCTTACAGTGCGTAGTTATTTTGGGCGGAACCTATACCCAATATAACTGGTATCCATTGACGACCAGATCCCACACATACTAGAAAGATGAGAGCATTTGATCTGAATTAGGTCAATGAGTCAGACCCAAAATTATGTTAAAATTACTTTCAGAGATTCCGGGAAAGAAAATGAATGCAGAAAGTATCTGTGCTGAACAAACTGGAACATACATCACATTAAATGTGATTCATAAATAATATTTATTAAGCACTATTGGAATAACTCTTCTTTAAGTATACTTTTGGTGTTGGTCCGTAATTCACAGCCATGGCCACACAAAGTGAGCCCAAGGTCAACTACTAATACCAAAGCTCACGAAGCACAGTGCCAGATCGTATTTCAGGTACTGATACGCATGTCGGCAAAAATGTTCTCTCCGAAGCCACCAAACGAAAGTTCATATTTTTAATTGCTAAAATAAGCAGGGGCTATGGTTAAGGTTTCATGTAAAGCACAAGCTCTGGTCAAACGTCCTCTGAGCATTTGAAATGTAAGCCCCACCCTCAAAACTGCACCAACCAATCAAAACTCTGCCTTGAGGACAGCTGCTTTCATAACAACATTCCCTACAATAAAAAAATATGCAGTAAAGGGCATCAAAAACACATCATGCTGCAATTACCGTTTTTGTCCCCTCCTGCACAATTTGTTTTATGTTATTGTATATAATTATTTATGTACAATACAAATTTACCGCAGTCTCCAAAAAGTGTGCAAAATGATTTCATTATGTAGGCCTTGACAGTTGTCCAACAAAACCTGTCCACAAGTAATGAAAGGTTAATTGACCGTTACCTGGTTTTTTATTGCAATAAGAGTCTGTTTCAGGGTGCCTGTGGTGGTTTGGCCACTCTTGTAGAATTCAGCTATTGCTTTATTCAAAGCAATTTTGTAGTCCTCCTTGTTCAGCTCTTGCAGGTTGCCAAGGTGTTTCAAAGATTCGTCATATTTTCCAGCCTGAGTTAACAGGATGGGAAAAAAACAAATATAACAACCAAAAACAAAAGGGGAATGGAAGCATCAACAAATGTAAATCAATAATTATAATCGGACAGGCTGGACAGATGGGGGTGTTGCTAAGTTCGCTAGATCGGTAGGACTGCACAATTTAAAGCACACATTTTCTTGATATTATATAATGGTGATGGTTACCGTAAAAGCCTCGAACGCATTTGCAGCCATTTCTTTTTCTTGGTCTGAAATCCCAGGGGAGGAAGTGTTATCAAGCTTGACTTCATTTTGTTCTGGTTGAATAAAAACAATATAAAACCCATTTAGCTAACTACTCATGCAAACTGCTCGCTAACAAGTTCACACAATGTTTAAAAAAAAATGCTAACGTAGCTAAGCTAATGCAGTCCAACTGGTGGTGGGCGTGTTGACAACTGATATTACTCAGTCAAGATTGTTGACATGAGTTAGCTAACGCAAAAAGTACAGCAGTACTACTGTGTACCCGTGTCGCACAACTCTAAAAGCAGCTAGCCAGCCACTTGTTTATTTGGGTCACATAAATGCATTTCAGTGTTTAACTACTTAGTAAAAGTCAGCCCATAACTAGACAGCTACTATTAAGCCAACTACTAGTATTTCATGTACAGCAAGTACAAGGCCAGTAGTAGCAGTAAACTAGTACTCTGTACGTCATTAGATGGTTAGCAACACCGACGTTGCCTGGTATACGTTATTAGCTAGCTAACACTTAGCTAACTAGCCAGCAATCAACCTATGGTCGGTTGAATGTAAATCCAGTGTAAACGTTAGTGCACTAAACAACACTAGACTGGTAGTTACCTTACCATCTATTGTTATGGTATATAGTTAAGCCACTTTAGCTAACATTATATAGCTAGATGGCTAACTAGCAACCTTACCTGTGTTGTTATCTGCCATTTCGGGGATCTTGTGCTTTAAATGATGGAAGTACCCTTACCAGATTTACTAGAATAAATACTGGGAGAAAACAATCCGTTAGTTAAGTATGCTAGCCAAAATGATAAATATAAGTATTCCGCTAGTTCGTCACTTGCTTGATAGAGATATCCGAAATCAGACCACTCCGAATTGCTCTTTTCACTGTTCCGCCATTTAGATGACGCTAAAGTAAACAAATCTAAAAGACGTTGAGTTTGTGATTACCAGGCCTGCCCTTGCAGATAAGTAGCACCGTCTTTCGGTATGGAGGGGTAATGTAAGAAAAGTGCATAGAAGCCCTGTGGCCCCCACATTAAATTATTTGTCATCCTCAACAGCAGAAATCAGGAGGCTAACTAAAATATTCTTATGTATTACTGTGCATTACCACGTTATTGGAAGACATACATCTAAAAATCCAAAGCAAATAAAGAATTCTGAGAATTGATAACTCTCAGACATACACCTAATTTACTTAATCGCCACAGGGTGGCAGTACATTATAATTATTGACAGGCTACAAAAGGATGCCCAAGTGTCTGAATTTCACCTGACTTCATCTGATTCAAAGCATGGAAATCGAATAAATGGAATGTAAATTTTCCACCATTCAAGTTAGAAAATGGTCTATTCTATTTATTATATTTTAATTAATATAATCTCAAAGGCAAAATCTAGATTGATCACTTCAGGTCCCCGAAGACTGGTTGAAAAGAATAGATACAGTAACCACCGTTTCACCTATGCTACTTTGTTGCAAATCATGCATTCGACACTGTTAAGTATAGTAAGAATTTACTGAATATCTCTGTATAAAAATTACTGTTCCACACAGCCTGTATCATCTAGAGAAAGAAGTACAGCTAACTAAGGTAAAGCAACTGCTGTGTGCTAATAATATAAATATTTAATGCATCGTTACAACAAATCTTGCATTAAAAGAAAAATGGCTAAATTGTTTGCAGGTAAGTACAACTGAGTGAACAGACTGAGTCAATAACAATTAGTGAGTCAATAACATGTCACATGGCCTGGGGTGGTCCACCGGTCTGGTCTGCTGTCTCCAGAGCACATGTACTGCTGCAGCATGACTTCAACAAAAACTCTGTTTTCTATCTTTCAACACTCTCCTAAGTGTTGAATAAGATTTCATGAAATCCCCCATAAAATATCAATAGCAAGTCACATAATAATGAAAAGCATATGCAATATTCCTCTATAATAGCAGCACAATGATGGCCATGTTTTTATGCATTACCCAAGGGTAATTCTGGTATTCCTTGAATCGACATTATTCCAGTACAGGCTGCAGTATTACTTGTAGAGAGTTTCCTTCTACTCACTGGATAGCACATTAGTTCCCCTTTATCAATTTTCAATAACATTTCTGACAGTGTAGTAGATTTTTGAAAAGGAGGGCAAAAACATGTTTGTGGATTGTCACTGGGAAAGATAACTGCAATATCTTCTGAAACTGCTGCACTTTACCTGCAATAATGACTTCAAGGAAATGATTATGCTGAGACTGAAATTTATCTGGAAACTTGTTATCAATTGTTCTTTTAATTGCTTGATTGAAATTATTTTCCCTCCGAAGCTTGATAAGAGCTTGGTAAAAGGAGAGGTATAAAATTGTTGTTTATTTGGGCACAAAGGAAATTGAGACATTCGAGTCATTGTTGCACCAATATTAGCTTCAAACTCCAAAAATGTATTTTCTTATGCAGTTACATCACTTCTTAGGATATAGTGGCTCTGGTGGTCTGGTAATCAATTTCACCAAGCGAAGGATCCCATTTGTCTCTGTCAGGTATCTGCTTGGGGCCAGTACCAGGCAGTGTGTGTGTGTGTGTGTGTGTGTGTGTTTGCGTCTGTGTGTCATGAGACAGTACACTGAAGCCCTAATGACATCTCCCCTGAGACTATCATCACAACTACAGTACATCATTAAAAAAGAAATGTTGATGCTACAGCATCATTAACATTTGGCCTGTTAGTAAAGACTAGCTTGGTTAAATACACAAAAACTCACCTTTATTCTATTGTACACAACATAGAAATCTAGCAAAATCTGCTTTTATGTACACCAAAAAGAAACTTTACATATGCTCCCTATTTATATAGGCTTATATATGTTCCCCAAAGGCTGGCAAAGTCAAAAAGAATATTGTGTTCTACTGAAAATTATTATTTTGATCGGTTTTCAACTGGTAATGTACAAAACGAACACCTAGTGTGCTGGGCCTGCACAAGCTGCCAGCACAGCTTCAGTTCCTGTGAAACACTCCCGTGTTGAAGCATGCACTTAATCTTCAATGTCCGTAACATTAGGAAATGTCAGTCAAATTGTTGTTAACCAAACTAAACTGTTGTTTTCTGTTGTTGATGTATTAATATAGAGTTGTGTTTAAGTATCAATAGGTCCTTTTGGGGGTCATTTTAATTTTAATTTTCTTTTATTTTAAACTAGGTTTCTCTGGAGACATAATTGAAAGCTCTCCATATTATCCGAGTGAAGGGGACCTGTGACAGGGATTCTGACAGATAAGTGCCCTGCTGAGATATGACACCCCATCTACTTACATATGATTGTACTTTCCATACAACATGTCTAATTTCTGCATATGTAAAACCCACCAGTGATATACAAAGTCAGTGAAAGGCTTGATAGAACTGTTGTGCAACCCTCTGAATCTATATACGCAGATGTATTGATGTGTATTCTCCTGAAAGTAGTTACTCTGTGGCAAATCTAAAAAAGTATTCCTCTGAATCCAGGTTTATTCACATCATCAAAGGGAGGAGGAGGACATTTATCAGTGATTTTATATATTTTTAAGGCATTCTTTATGCGTTATTGGACATAAAGTAGGGGAAGATGAAAAGAGGTTTTCCTAAAAAATTATTGTCTGCATTTAGATCCTTCCTGCACTAGAAGCCATGGTTTAGACTGCTGGACCACCTTTGGAGAATGTTTTCAATCACTCTGACCACATAAACAGATCTCCTTTATGTCACCTATGATTATTATGGGTTATAACTTGGTGTGAACGTGCATACAACATGAAAATGGCATTATGTGGTGGCCTAGGGTGGTTGGGAAGTCTGAGCTGTAGATTCCGGATTGAATCCCACCAACTTCTCTTTGCACAAAAACATCTGTCCTTTATCCTTCAACACTTTCCTGTTCGAAAAAGCACAGAATAGGTGAAAATGTGTGTATCTACAAAATTACATTATACACAGTTAATTGAAGGGGGTAGATACTGTGGATGGATTTTTATAAGAATGCATTATACTCTCACACTGAATATATCAATATGTCAATCACATACACAGATAATCAGTATGGTAAACGGTATAACCATCAATATATAATGTATATGTCTTGTATTGGAAAATATCAGCAGCAAACCATCATGTGCCTTAAAGTCAATGGCCCTAACAGCTCTTTTGTTTTTGTGGATGTGTCCTGAGCCACCAGTGTTTGATGATTTAATGGTTTGGAGGATGGACCCCTAAAAGTTGTGGAACAAAGGAGGCACACGCCCAGGGGATTAACCTAATGGGATGGTAAGAACACGGCATGTAAGATGCTACTGTATAAAAGTAATGGTCCAGGTCTTAAAACAATGGGTGTATCTGCAGAAGGGCTTTTGTGATTGTCATTGTTTTATACGTTTCATTAAAGTCTAATTGGATTTGTATGTTCCTGAGTAATTGCACATTTTTCGGGAAGAGGGAAACAGTTTTTCCAGGACAACACTCGTATCAGATGATATTTATCCAACCTAATAAATGCTTTGCCTTACACTTGAACGTGTGACTGTTACGATATTAAATCAATGACGGCAGATAATCCTCTAGGCTAAGCGTGGCCAACAAACAACTTCTGTTGTAATTTACAATCTAGGCAATTGCACGGAATGATGGTCATCTGCAAAATACAAGGAAGTCATTATGGAACAGAGGTGACATTTTTATTGGGCACAGAGGGTATTTGAACTGAGAAGGCACACACACACACATGCACACACACAGAAACACACACTACACCGGGGAGAATCTGTGCACGGCTTCAGCCATTAGTAAGTGTTCCAGTAAAATTTTCCATTAAAACACGTCTCCATAGAACAAGTGCTTTGATCAAACATAACTGACAGTTGTTGTTTAATAGAGATGGTGTGTTTCTGTGTTTACTGCTTTGCCATTAAGGCGTCCACATGACCCTCTGTAGGCTGTCCAACTTTAACAAGGGTACATTTAATAGGGCACTAGCAAGCTATTCCTGAAAGAAGCACAGACCTATAGAGAAATAATCACTTATTAATTAAGACATAGGCACAGACAGTGCCTGATTTGCAAGCACTCCGCTGTTTTCCAAATTAGCTTGTGGAAATTTCATACTGTAAAGTTTATGTTTTACAAATACACAACACTTATACATAAGTATGGACCTGTTGTCAAAGACTTGAAAGTAATAAGAAATAAACTCACATTTTAGTAAAATACAAAAAAAGCATTTATTGAAGTCAAACAGTTTACCAGTAATAGGTCAGCCCTGCCATCTTCACACAAGAGGTGGATTTGTGTGCAGAGCTTTATAATAAAATAATAACTGTCTGAGGTTAAATTGGAAATGTACCTGCTTGTGACCCCTCACCTTTTTTTCACGGCAATGGAAATTAATTATGTGCAACAGCTAGTTACAAGAAAGTGCTTTAAGACATTCCAAAGTGTAAATAACAGTCACTTATTTGTGATTCACTGTACGTAAAATCTGAATGATTTGGTAGTATGTTTGGATTCCTTCAGTAAGGAATACTCCTGGAGAATGTGATCCATCTCCTCTGCTCTAGTTCAACACATCCCGTCACCAGCAAATCACAATCCCGTCACCAACTGAGCATGAGGGTGGCCCCATACCGTCCTTCATACCGTTGGTCCGTCATACCGTTGGTCCGTCATACCGTTAGTCCGTCATACCGTTGGTCCGTCATACCGTTGGTCCGTCATACCGTTAATCCGTCATACCGTTGGTCCGTCATACCGTTGGTCCGTCATACCGTTGGTCCTTCATACCGTTGGGACGTCATACCGTTGGTCCTTCATACCGTTGGGACGTCATACCGTTGGTCCTTCATACCGTTGGTCCTTCATACCGTTGGTCCATCATACCGTTGGTCCTTCATACCGTTGGTCCTTCATACCGTTGGTCCATCATACCGTTGATCCGTCATACCGTTGGTCCGTCATACCGTAGGTCCGTCAAGCAAGCAAGTTAATTTATATAGCACAATTCATAGATAGAAGCAATTCATTGTGCAAAAGCCTTTCCCAACAATGTGCAAGATCTAATTTCCGGCTGTCTTGTGAAAGTCAGGTCAGCCTGATTAAAACCTTCCCCTATACATGAAGAAGGGGAAAGGCTCCGATACATCAATATAGGATTCAAGACAGTTCACTACAAAGTATACTTATGATGCCCCGGGTGCTATTGAAGCTGCTTCTCCAACTGAACTGCACCATTCAAGTGAAGAGATGGAAAATCTACTGTTCTACTGTTCTGAGGGACACTGACTTAATCCTCTGAGGACAGAGTATAAAGAAAGATGGAAGAGGTTGGGTGTCTGACGCAGGCATTTTGACCAGGGGCAGCACCAGGGGACTGACCATCTGTAGGGACCCATAAGGGCCTGTGGGGGTCTCCGGCAGCGGCTAATGTTTTATTAAAGTCTGGAAGCTGAAAGCGGCTAATAAGCAGCCAGTGCAGTGTGGCCTCCTGAGTATTGACTGAAGTGTGGCTTGGAAAAACCATCAAAGAGGAGTCTCGAATGTTTTGGCTCCTTTGATATCCTCCCTCTCCACCCCATTCACTCTGTATTCTGTTAACCTGTCTGAGAGTGTGTTAGGGAGGTTGGCATTACACCGCAGGCCGCGGAAGTGAAGTCCACCGCAAGTCCATTTGTATTGGCGGAGTGGTGCCAGTCAATGCGCCCCAAAGGGAAAGCTGCCTGTTCCAGTCACTGTAGTCTCAGATATCAGCACTGGCAGATGCCATACTCTACATTTCAGTCACTGTAATCACAGACAATGGCAGGGACGTGCCATGATATATTCTTTGAGAGTATGCCTTGAAAGAAAAAAGTAAAGAAAAACTATTTATGAAAGCGTTAGTCATGTTAAAAAGATAAATAGATTGTTGATATATAGAATTCAATAGAGCAATAAATAGATTTATAGGCCGCCATCGGGCTATTCATTTTGTTGTTTGTTTATCAGCTTGATCTTAACCTCAAATATGAGAGAAATCTAACTTTTAATTGAGATTTGGTTCATAGGAATTTCTAGTGTTGTCAATAATCATCACCAACAATCACTGAGAAAATATTTTTCATTCAATCATTTTTCTTTGAACATTTCATTTTAGTTTTCTTCTTTGAAAATTACATTCCTCTTATAATTTGAGTGTAAGATCAAGTTGATAAACAAGTCTTTTTTGATTATCTTCTCTTAAGTGTCTAATTATTCTGGCTGTCACTGTAGATAGATATCTATAATTTGTTCTAAATAAAATACAAACGCTGGTAACACTTCATTTGAAGGGGTGTGCATAAGAGTGACATGACACTGTAATGATACTGTCATAACCATGACATGACACATGAAGGAATCATTTTGAACGTTTATGAATGTTGTCATTAGGTGTCATTCGGTTGATTATGTCATTTTTTATGCAAGGTTGACATTGTTTGGGATATCTTTATAATGACAACCTGACATTAACTGAGACAGCATAACCAGCCAATGTCTTTGTTATGACAACTTGACAGTAACCAAGACAAAATATCCTGTCAATGTCTTTGTTATGACAACCTGACATTAACTGAGACAACATAATCTGTCAGTGTCTTTTTTTATGACATCATGACAGAAACTAAGACAACATAACCTGTCCCATATATATATATATATATATATATATATATATATATATTATTTTTTTTTTTTTACCAGTAACATGTATGATGGTCTTAATTTGCAAGAATCTTATTTGCAACACAGATTCATAGAAATACAGTAATATTTATTTTTGCTAAATATTTTTTTTCTATTCTGCATGACTATAAAACAAATGCCTATTCAAACATAAAAAATGCAGTTAGCGTTTTTATTTCTTAAAGAATTTTTCCTTGTTGTTACTATGGCGCTAATGTCTTGAACAAAATATGTAACGAGTGTTCAAGTACCCTTTTGACCAAGTATTCTTTTACTCTTGGGTTGTTTTTTCAGGTGGTACTTCAACTTTTACTTACATTTTAGGATGTGTAACAGTACTTTTACTTGAGTACAGATCTTCCCCTGGTTAGCGATTAGCTAGTTCCCTTGTTCCTTGTTTTTAGCTGGCTTCGGTTGGTTGTTAGCTGGCTCCAGTTAGCTGTATGCTAGCTCCAGTCAAGTGTTTATCAGTTCCGGGTAGCACTTAGCTAACTTGCTCAGCCACATTCTATTTGTGTTAACATGAAGGTAATTTCTTAAACTATCACAATCTAGCCTACTTTATAAATCATGTTTTCAATGTGATTATATTATGAATAGTTTATATTACTTAGGTTATTGTTCATGCAAAGAACTAGTTACTGTACAGGAATGGATGTCCTGTATCAACCTTAAGAAATTACAGTACTAACTGCGTTCTTGCAAAAAACGACATGAGTTTATGTCCTGTGTCAACATGAACAAATGACACTACACTCTGTTAATGCATTTGTAAACCATTAATAAAGTAAGGGTTATCATTGTTAACCATTTGTTCATGTCATGTCTTGTTCATGTCATTGTTCATCAATGTTCATCCAAGGTAACTACTGCATTTATTAATGGTTGTTCATGTACCCTTATCGGAAATTGTTACCAAAGTAGGATTGTTGAAAGTAGTGAAACAATGAAGGAAATGTATTGCTTTTGTTAAGGTATTTAAAAGCATTTGACAGACATATTAATTACATATTTTTTACAGTATTTGACAAACTTAATGACAAGTCCAAATTGTAATACTGTACTTGAGAGCAAGAAAAATATTCATGACACTCTTATGAATGCATTTGACAGTGTTACAACACGTCATGAGATCTTTATGACAAGTCCAAATTGTACCACTGTACTTGAGGTCAAGAAAAATATTCATGACACTGTTATGAAAGTCTTTGACAGTGTTATAACACGTCATGACATCTTTATGACAAGTCCAAATTGTACCACTGTACTTGAGGTCAAGAAAAATATGATACTGTTATGAATGTGTTTGACAGTGTTATAACGTGTCATGAAATCTTTATGACAAGTCCAAATTGTACCACTTCACTTGAGGTAAAGAAAAATATTAATGACACTGTTATGAAAGCATTTGACAGTGTTATAACACGTCATGACAAGTCCAAATTGTGCCACTTTACTTGAGGTCAAGAAAAATATTCATGACACAATTATAATGGTCTCATGACAACCAATGTCAAAACCAACCACATATGACAGTTATATTTAATGCTAACACATAAACCTAAATAGTTTCTTCAAGTTTGATAATCAGGCCTGCTATGACATGTTTATGACAGGTAATGTTTCTGACTAACATCATCAGGGACCCTTCACATACATGCCACAAACTGCCCTCCTTCCAACAGGCAGGTTGTACAGATCTCTTCGTTCCCGCACCAGCAGTCTCAGGAACAGTTCCTTTCCATCTGCTGTATTCTTGCTGAACTCCGTGACCCATCACTAACCATATCCACCTTTTTTACTACTGGACTCTGACACTGCCTTGCAAAGTCTGAAGTTTTCAGTTGTTACAGGTACATGCCTACCTTGGGAACCTCATTGCTGTTATCCCTGCATTTCATTTCAGTTACTCCTTCAATTTCATTGTTGTCGTGGTTAATGTCAAGTTGTCATAACAAAGAAATTGACAGGATATTTGTCTTAGTTAATGTCAAGTTGTCATAACAAAGACATTGACAGGTTGTGTTGACTTAGTTAATATCAAGTTGTCATAACAAAGACATCCCAAACAATGTCAACTTTCCATAAAAAATGACATAATCAACCGAATGACACCTAATGACAACATTTATAAACATTCATAATGATTCTTACATGTGTCATGTCATGGCTATGACAGTATCATGACAATGTCATGTCACTCTTATGGACACACCTTCAAATAAAGTGTTACCCAAACACAAAATAGAAAATAATTGGCTGTATGTGGTCCTTGTCTTGCTGAAAGATTAATCTTCTACTAAGTCTCAGGTCTCTTGCAAACCTCATCAGGATTTTTCCCAGGATTTATCTGTATTTTGGTGTATCCATTTTGACATCTATATTTACAAGCTTTCCAGGCCCTGATGCAGAGAAGAATCCCCATAGCATGACGCTGCTACAACCATGCTTCACAGTAGGGATGGTCATCTCATTGTGGTGTGCTGTGCGAAGTATAGTGCTCGCCATTAAGGCCAATAAGTACTATTTCGGTCTTATTAGCCACATAATCTTCTTCTACTTTGTCCCAGAGTCTCCCACATGCCTACAGATAAAATGGAGGATATACACTCACCTAAAGGATTATTAGGAACACCTGTTCATATACATACATATACATCTTCTTCCGCTTTTGTGGGCGAAAATGCCTTGTTGATGCTAGAGGTTAGAGGAGAATGGGCCGACTGATTCAAGCTGATAGAAGAGCAACTTTGACTGAAATAACTACTTGTTACAACCGAGATATGCAGCAAAGCATTTGTGAAGCCACAACACGCACAACCTTGAGGCAGATGGGCTACAACAGCAGGAGACCCCACCAGGTACAATTCATCTCCACTACAAATAGGAAAAAGAGGCTACAATTTGCACGAGCTCCCCAAAATTGGACAGTTGAAGACTGGAAGAATGTTGCCTGGTCTGATGAGTCTCGAATTCTGTTGAGACATTCAGATGGTAGAGTCAGAATTTGGCGTAAACAGAATGAGAACATGGATCCATCATGCCTTGTTACCACTGTGCAGGCTGGTGGTGGTGGTGTAATGGTGTGGGGGATGTTTTCTTGGCACACTTTAGGCCCCTTAGTGCCAATTGGGCATCGTTGAAATGCCACGGCCTACCTGAGCATTGTTTCTGACCGTGTCCATCCCTTTATGACCACCATGTACCCATCCTCTGATGGCTACTTCCAGCAGGATAATGCACCATGTCACAAAGCTCGAATCATTTCAAATTGGTTTCTTGAACATGACAATGAGTTCACTGTACTGAAATGGCCCCCACAGTCACCAGATTTCAACCCAATAGAGCATCTTTGTGATGTGGTGGAACGGGAGCTTCGTGCCCTGGATGTGCATCCCACAAATCTCCATCAACTGCAAGATGCTATCCTATAAATATGGGCCAACATTTCTAAAGAATGCTTTCAGCAACTTGTTGAATCAGTGCCACGTAGAATTAAGGCAGTTCTGAAGGCGAAAGGGGGTCAAACACAGTATTAGTATGGAGTTCCTAATAATCCTTTAGGTGAGTTTATATGGATTGTTACATGGATAGATACAAGGTAGAGATATTCCCTGTACCAGCAAGACCTGACACCAGCAACCCTGTAAATATACCCTGTTTCCACCTTCTTGCTCTAAGCTACATTTGGCTAAATATATTTTAAGAAAATTGTCAGGGATTGCTGCTTTAGATTGGAGCAGTTGTGGATGGGCAGTTTCCCTTGCTGCTCCATAGACCAGCCTTCAGGAGAGACTGTGATGGAGCCAAGTGACAGGGCGTTTAGAGAGAAGAGGAAGGGCAACTGAGCCCTGGCGGAAACCAGCCCACTGAGAGGACACCTCACCTGGAAACAGGGTTCTGCCAGGGGTGATGGAACCCCAGGGTGCATAGAGGCTGAGATGGCCAGCCATGAGATTATAGAGAGGAGTATCTAATGATTCATAGCGTTGAAGGCCGTAGATGCATCCAAGAGAATAATAAGAGAGGGGAAAGAGGAGAGCGGTCTCGGCTGCCAGATCCGTCTCGACGTCTGAGTGGTTGGTGTCGAGGTGACCGTTCTGAGGATGATAACAGAATAGTTGATCACGGGGGAGATGCCGTTCTGTGGCTGCTGTGCAAAGTGTTAAAGTTCTGGCATCGAATTGTAACCGATTTTGCAGAGTAATATCATACATTCGTGTTTTCTTAGTTTTTTTTTTACATGAATTAAAGGTTCGATTTATGGCGTTTTTATAATGTTAGAGCAAGCTGATAAACAACATTTCTTCATGGCCTTTTGCTCATGCATTCCCGGAGTGCCAATAATTCTGGAGGGCACTGTGTATGTTTATCATGAATCAGTAGTTGGAGGTTGGAGGAAGGGATGTATTTATTTGCGTACGATAAGTTGACACGACATGGAATGGCCCACTGTTCCCCATGTAGTGCTCTAATTTAGACCAGGTTCCACAGGACACTCTGTCATCAATAGGGTACCATGGAACAATGAAATAATGTCTGTCCACAAGGCCTGAAAGCTGTTGGAAATGAACAGACCACATGAATATATAGTAATCGCATTCATGTTTGTGTTGTTATTAACCGCTCCCTCAGATTGCACAGAAATTCCTGGCAGTCGTTCCAAATGACACCCTATTCCCTAGATAATGTACTGTAAAAAAAGTAGCTGGAATATATGTATACTTGATTTAAACCAGTTTGGTTAATAGAAATCAGGCAGCAATCATGGCTGTTTCTATTTTGAAGTCATAACCAATGATCAAGGGTGGTTTTATGAGTCAGGTTTATGACTGGGCATTCGCTCTAATGGTTTTATAACTATTTAATCACCAATGAGAATGTCACTGATGAAAATAGAATGGAGAAGATGAGTATGAGGAGCCTGCTGGAGACCAGAAACCGATGTTTCAATGTCTAATTAATTATTCTGAGCTGAGCTATACACATGTTAACGGATTCAATTCTCCCTCTCATTGCATGCTTGGGGTATATATTAACAACCTAACAGTGATGAATACCAACTGAAAACATCAGAATTAGACTTTTTAACATGTATGACTTGCGTGAGGATAGTTTTTGCTATAGCTTTAAGCTAGAGATGATGATTTAATTGACCGCTCACAAAGATTAGCTGCCAGGGTTGATCCAGAATTCAGGGCTTGTTTAATTGTGTCCTTAAGCCAGTATGTGATGCATGATGAGCTTTGACACTATAATTAACAATAGCGTGTGGGTGAGCTGTAATTTGTAAGGGCATTCTTCATAAAGGATGTGAGTGGAACAATTATGAGGAAAACATTAGGCCAGTTTAGACATGAGACACGTGAAGGTTGGCACTTTACCTTTCTTGGAGTTCAAGGGTGTCACGATTAGATGTGTGACATCGGCAGGCAATAGTAATCTGCTGACAACCTGCGCCTTGCCTAAGGCCCGTCTGTCTATTCCGCTCCTCTTTCTTCTTTGTTGAGACGTTCAGCTTTTCACAGATTAGATTAAATGGATCTAGAGGTACTAGATGTGCTAGACTGCTGCTGTGTGTTTTGTCAAAACTTAGATCAATCATCCAGCATTTTGAAACATCAATAACGCTTGTCTGAGGTTTTGGAAGAATAACATCTCTAAATCAGGCCAGATTCTCTAAGCCAGGTGGTGGTGAATGACATAATGTTAGCTAAAAGGCACAAATGGATGTGACACTCCTAATAAGAGAACACCACCTCTGAGGCGCTGTATGTGAGTGAGCTTAAAGCCTAGAAAAACAATGGAAAATCTGTTATTGAGGATGAGGCAGACTTTCAGTGAAGGCTATAGTTGTTTCTGATGTGGCTTACAAATGTCAATGTGTCAGCCACAATAAAACCCAATTTATAATGAGGATAAATATATTTTTGCGTTGGCTGTTTGGACAAGCTGACACAATACAAATGTTGCAGGCATGCAAAGCATTGTGGGAAAAGAGATTAGAATACTGTTTGAGGAACTTGCGTGCACAATTATTAGGCATTTGAGTATTCTGATCGTATCATTATTTCTATGCACATTTTCCAACTCCAAACCATATAAACCTGAATGCTCATTGGATTGAATAATTTTCAGGTGATATGTATTTGTGTAATGAGGGAGGGTGTGGCAACAGTGAATAACACCTTATATCAAGGTGTGCATAATTATTAGGCAGCTTCATGACCTCAGGTAAAATGGGCCAAAAAAGAGATTTAAATGACATTGAAAACTCATAAATTGTAAAATGCCTTTCAGACAGATGCAATACTCTTGAAATAGGTAAACTATTGAGGCGTGACCACTGGACACTCAATCATTTTGTTGCAAATAGTCAACTGGGGTGCAGAAAATGTATGGAGAAGAAAATATGCAAATTAACTGCAAAAGACTTGAGAAGAATTATACGTGAAGCTACCAGGAACCCATTATCCTCCAGTGCCACCATATTCTGCAACCTAGCTGGAGTGTCCAGAAGTATTTTCCTCACTCAAAAATTCCTTTTAAACTTTTTTGGAAAGGAAAGAAAAAGGTGCAGTGGTCTCTTAACTTTTTCTGGAGCTGTAGACTTGGACATCAGACAAAATTTTGAGTTTCTAAGCACAATATGAGCTGTATGTTCAATGTCGGTTTACATGTGATTTATTACACTTACCATCTAGGCTGCACTGCTCCCGAAAATCCCCTTTACCCAGAATACCGTTCTTTATTTTTCCAGGAAGTCATTACTATGATAACATTGAGCCTTTACCAAACCTCTCGTGCTTCAATCAGTTCAATGCAAGACTGAAATCATTAGCGTGATGGCCATATTTATTAATTATTGCCACTGTTGATAAGAAGGTCTGCTCAGCAGAGCAATAAATATAAATGGTTGTTTGTATGTCTGTTTGTATGATGATTGCAGTATTTTCAAATGCCAGCTGCATTTGACCAGCCATGAACACATAGCATTTCACTATCACACTTTGTATTATTTATGTTCTTAGCTATCTTGTGTAATGAACACTTCTATTGTATCATAATGACGTCAGATAATTATTATTTGTCTTTATGTGCTTTGCAGGTTGGAATCCAATTTAACTCAGACTGCAGGCTAAATGATATACCTTCTTCATCAGTCCTTTTACCCTCTCAAAATGCCATTTATTTATACAATTAATTTACAACACAAAAGCCAAATCATTGCTGGCTGAGAAGATGTGCTGAGACAGTCTCATAAAATTACATATTGGGTGTCTGACCAGATTCATAATGTGGACTGATTTCCTTTGTGTAAAATGTTTAAGTTTTGAATCCATAGCTGATAGAACATAAAGACAGATGCTAGAACAATATTTTGCAAGCCCAGCAATATTGACGATGCAAGCCCTGTCAGATTGTCATCTCTTTTACACACACTCAAACCAGCACAACAATTAGCAGTAGAGACAGCGGAGACCATGGCCAGTCAAACTCAAGTCACATCTCCATGACATGTCCCATGCTTCTGCTTATCTAGTCTGCATCATGATAGTGACCATCTATATCCACAGAATATTGTCTATATAGTCAGTGTCATCGACATCCACAGGATATTGTCTATGTAGTCAGTGTCATCATCCACAGAGTATTGTCTGTATAGTCAGTCATCATCCACAGAGTATTGTCTATTTAGTCAGTCATCATGTACAGAGTATTGTCTATGTAGTCAGTGTCATCATCCATAGAGTATTGTCTGTATAGTCAGTCATCATCCACAGAGTATTGTCTGTATAGTCAGTCATCATCCACAGAGTATTGTCTGTATAGTCAGTCATCATCCACAGAGTATTGTCTATATAGTCAGAGTCATCACCCACATAGTATTGTCTATTTAGTCAGTCATCATCCACAGAGTATTGTCTATATAGTCAGTGTCATCGACATCCACAGAATATTGTCTATGTAGTCAGTGTCATCATCCACAGAGTATTGTCTATATAGTCAGAGTCATCACCCACATAGTATTGTCTATTTAGTCAGTCATCATCCACAGAGTACTGTCTATATAGTCAGAGTCATCATCCACAGAGTACTGTATGTATAGTCAGAGTCATCATCCGCAGAGTATTGTCTATATAGTCAGAGTCATCACCCACATAGTATTGTCTATTTAGTCAGTCATCATCTGCAGAGTATTGTCTATATAGTCAGAGTCATCTTCCACAGAGTATTGTCTATTTAGTCAGTCATCATCCACATAGTATTGTCTATTTAGTCAGAGTCATCATCCACAGAGTACTGTTTATTTAGTCAGAGTCATCATCCACAGAGTATTGTCTATAAGGCCAATGGGTAGCCTAGCGTTGCAGTATCTGACCGGTAATTCAAATTCCCCAGCAACGTGAAATATCTATTATCCTCCTCTTGAGCAAGGCAATTAATTAACTACTAATTGTTTCCAGGACATTGATGTAAACATATATGTTCTCAGTCTACCTACCTGGCAAAAGAAGTGTTAAAAAAGAACGCAGCCTCTCAGGTCAGAATCCATATACATTGGAAGAGCCTCTTTTTGATTGATTCCCAAAAATAACTATTTAATGTACAGGTGAGTCTTGTCTGAATCAGACTAGCCTGGAGAGCCTTTCTTCTGATAGGCAGTTTGATGTACAGTACAAAAACACCCCCTTGGTCGGACCCCAGGGTATAAAGCGAATAGAGACAATTACCTTTTACATAATTTAGCAGACCCTCATACTGACCTATTCTAAACATTTCCAAATAACATAATTGTCCCTAAGAACCAAAGGGGAATATATTAAAATCTAACTGAAGTATACTGTAGGGTTTTAACTGTTGAATGTAATTTGTGAACATTAAGTATAATAAGGAATAATGCAAAATAACTGTCAGTGCTAGTTGACCTGTCTGTCAATGACATACAGCTCTTGTCTGTCCAAACAATATGCGCAGAGCTAAGATGATGTTTGATTGCTTCTAGTTAGCTCTCTGGAGCTCATGCCGTATCTGGATCACGCATGTTGGCTGGCCAATAACCACACAACAGAGGCAAGTCTCCAGTAGCCTGACTCTGCGTGTCACAAATCTCAAACTTGAAAGGACTCTAACAAGTGTGACACAAACCCTACTTCAAATCCTCCTTAATCCATAGTCCAACTGTTGTAAACATCTTGTTGTTTAATTGGTTTTCAAGGATTTAGAAAGGGTACCTATATTCTTATCCTACGATGTAGTCAAATAGAGATTTTACATTGACCCTTTTACTCAAAGAGGTCATAAATTAACATAATTAGAAATCTGCTTGCGTTCAATTTACAATTCTGGTTGTCCGATCAATGTTTCTTGCTCTTTATTTTGAGTATGGGGCCTATTTTTCTGAACTTAATTGTCAGACAACTTGAGAATAATAAAGGACAAGCCAAGTGTATGGAGAGAGATGTGACCAATTAAAATATCCTGCTCCTTTTTATGGACAGGGGAGCTATGTTCTCTTTGATGCTTTGGATTACGACAGACAGTTCCGGGTTTCAGTTGACTATGGGAAGCTCAGGGCAAGTGAACTGTGACTGAAATATGAAAACTATGAATGAATGAATAAAAATCTATTGTGTATGAATCATGTGAAAACCTGTATTAATGGGAGTTTCAGGATAATTGATGTTACCAACAATAATAGCATCCATTACTCTGTAGTCTCCCATCAGCTATGGGAGGACTGAAATATATTTAATATAAACTTTTACCAATAGGTAGAATTTATCACAAAAGAGACATTCACATAAACCTAGCTGTCATCTGATTGTATCCTTGTCCCAAGAGTTTAGAGATAGAGCCAGCATGATTTACACAACCAGTAGTGCCACCTAGACAGTGAAGTGGCTAGTTATTATTAGTTAAAGGAATAGTTAAAACAAATGACAAAATGCCATGGGTGAAGTATCCCTTTAATAAACTTATTTGTTTGTTGTTTCCTAGGGGATTACAGCTCTGCTATGTTCACACTCTGCTACATTAGACAGAGGAAATTATCAATGTCTACAATGACCATGCCTCCTGAGGCAGGGCTATAGCAGAGTCCCCGGTGGAAAATCGAGCAATCAACACTTGTTACTTCTATGCCTGTGATTTACTTCTTCCCTTTACTTTTCATTGGTTTCATGTTGCCTAAGGGGCTTTGGAGGGTGGACCACATGTCATCTCCACATCTGCTCATATCTCCAGTACTGGAGCAGTATGGTCTTTGTTATATTGACTGGTACTGTGCCAAGGGTTTTGGTCTCTTTCTTTTGAGATTGTCATCTTTTGTTGTCCCCCACAATTGCATTGGTAAGGAACTGTGGACTGTTCTCCGTATATGCGTGCATACAATATTTGATGTGTAATACCACTGGCCAGGTTTAGATGAAATCTGGGGGATAGTTTTGCTGTACAGATCTGAGACTGTACAGAGGTTGCTATCACAACGATGAACGGGTGGGGACCCAAATGCGGACACAGAGGCAGAGGAGGGCGGTCCAAAGTATTTATTGAACAACCAGGCAGTGGGCAGGCTCGTAGTGGTGGACAGGCAGGGTTCGTTATCGGGCGTTCAGATGGTCGAAGGTACAGGAGTGGGCAGGCAGGCTCGTGGTAGGGGACAGGCAGGGTTTGTTGTCGGGCGATCAGATGGTCGAAGGTACAGGATAGGGCAGGCAGGCTCGTGGTGGGGGACAGGCAGTGTTCGTTCTCGGGCGTTCGGATGGTCGAAGGTACAGGAGAGGGCAGGCAGGCTCGTAATCCGGAAAACAGGCAAGGGTCGTAACCGGGGAATAGAAGGACAGGTAGACTGGCTGATGAACACATAGAACGCTGGAAACGACTGTACGGGACAAGACGATCTGGCAACTGCCAAACAGAGAACAGGGTTTAAATACACGGGGCTAATAGGGAACCGGGAACACCTGGTGAGGGGCGGGGACAAAACAGGTGAAACACATCAGGGTGTGACAGTTGCACTGATTGTTCTTGGGACAGAACCACAGAGGAGCATTTTAAAATGCAAGCTTCGCAATGGGCACCGAATTCTGCACAATGGTCCCATTACCCACACGAAACAAAGTTTTTTGGGAAAAACTGTTAAAATGCTACCTTTCTTGCATGGAACGGCTGATAGACACAGAACGTTATATGTGCATCTATGCTTAAAGCAATATTTTCCACATCAGAATAAAAAAATGGGAACTACTGACTGTTTATTGGAATGATCTTGACACCGCCTGGAGGAGTTGGGTGGTTGTCAGACATGGCTGTCTTGTCTTGTCACATTCTTCGGACCAGGAGAGACCGGGGTTGGTTGCTACACGAGTCGGTTGTGACAGAGTTCATAACAGCCAAAGCAGGGGGCGCTGAATAAAATGTCTCTCCTCCACTGTGTGACCCCTCTGTATGAGATCCTTTACATGGTCAGGTTGTAGTGGGAGCAAACAATCATGAAGTGATGTGTTCTGATGTGTCATAGTATATATTCACTCTTGTATTCATTGTCTTCTGTAAGTTTCTATGTTACGTGTATTCCCATGCTGTAATTTTTTGTTTAACAATGGAAGGGAACAGCTATGGTTTCAGTATATTTCTCAGATGCTAGGTCAAGTCTTGTGATTGCTAGAGAAACATTTAGTTTCAGATTGGGTTGGCTGTCACAGTGTGGGAAGGGGAAAGACAAAGGCATGCCAATAGGAAGACGGCTTCTCGCTTCCTCTGATGAAGAGGAATGCTTTTTTATTGTGCACTTTCTAACAGCTGACCCAAAGAAATATGAGTGCAGCCCTTTATGGAATACTTACTGATGTCAAAACTGGGATTCCTGTGACTTTGTGTGTGATTACACAAGAAGATGAATTATTCACAAACACACACGCTTAAATAAAGTACAGAAGTCTGATTACATTTTACAGTCAATGTTTTAGATACAGTATATGTTTTCCTGACTGATGGGAATTGTTTTGCTTTATCAAAAGCTTAAATGTGAAACACATGTGATGTGAATCACGCGATGGTGAACACAAACAGGAGAAACTTTATTGATTTCGAAACTACAAATAACGTAAGGTAAGTGATTTACTGCTGCATAGAGATGTATGCACTGTCGCAAAAATGGTCCTCAGATATCTCGACTACACCCATGGAATAATAAATAATAAAAACACTTGTTCTTTCAATGCATTGGTTAAAAAATAATTATTGTTCAGTTGGCTGGTCAGTCTTTTTGACATGCAGTCATCGTTATTAGACATTTGGGATCGATAGTAGCCCACAACCAGGGACGTAACCAGAACCAAGCTTTTGAGGTTTTAGAGATGGATGTTTTCTGGTCATCCTCTAGTGTTTTTTGTGAGAGGGCAGTAATAGATGTGATATGAGCGTGTCAATGAAATGCACATAACGAGAGCTGACAGGCGCTTCATTTCCACGTCGCATGCTGCTTTTCCACGTCGCACGCTTCATTTCAACTGTGGCCCACACCCTCCCCATGGATGATTCATGACGATGAATCACAAGTATTCAGCAGCTGCTAGATAATTACCAGCCCCATTCGGATGGCATAATTGTTCCAGTAGTACAGTTGGCCTCAGTGTCCCAGCATACAAAGCTTTATTATCATAGCTAGTAGGGCCAGATAGAGAACACAAACAGTCAGATATACAACACTACTGTATGCAGACGGTCAGTGTTTGATGTTGTTTTCTGTGTTTCTATTGTTTCCTTGTTGCTGCTTTCTGTTATTTCTGGCTGTGTGGTCAACCTGGCTCCATCCCCGATTCTGTTCCCTTTACAGCACAAACCCCATAGGCCCTGGTTAAAAGAAGTGCTCTATGGAGAATGCCGAGCCATCTCACCTGCGGCCGATCAGACGCTTGCTCGGGTTACCCTTCACTGAGTCAGCAAGCTGGATGATTTCTCAGATCAATTTCCTGACGTGTGATACCATGACCTGTAGGAAAACAGAATCAACATGAAAAAAGCCCATGGCTGTGGAAAGCCAAGAGTGTAAAAACACACAATGACAAACAACAGCCTCCGTCTATTTGTGATGATGCCTAGCTGAGAATAGGTTGATCTTTATGTGGGAGCGGTGCCCAGGACATGTCTGAGAATGCCATGTCTGTGTATACTCTAATGGGCATGTACTCCGTTGAAGCATAAAGCAGCAAGCCTTCTTTTCCTGTTATGATGGAAGTCACAAAATGCCTTTTGGCATGTAATATATGTGTCACTTCTGGACCTTGAAAAATGTAATTGGAGTATATTGCCTCACTGCCTTTCATAACCTGCGCTTTCTTGTTCAACCAATTAACCTCAGAGGCAGTTGCTTACTCTAAAGTGTTAAAGATAACAGTGGATTTCATCATAATACAGTAATTCACTTACATAATCCATTCAATTGATGTTTGCATTCATTCTTTCAAGACTCCTCTATGAAGTTTGGCCCATATAATGTAACAGTCAATGATACAGGACCAACAGATAAAAGCCCCTCTAATCTCAGAATGATTCATACAAACTCAAATTAAAACACAACAACATCAATATTTTGCTCATGTAAACTGATAGGCTTTGCCCTATTATAATGTATTTCATACGATGTCACGATAAGATACATCTTCAAAAAGCTTAAAAAACAAGATTAGTTTTCTACCAGATTTTCCTTTGTGGGAGCTTTTCTCTTCTGGTTACTTTGATGAAAACGCAGGGAGAGGTGATTTAAAGTTTCCATTCAGACTCTGAGTCTGGGGGATTGGAGGAATAAGGGGTACATGAGAAAGTTTCTAGTTGCAGAGAACATCATCGTCCTGATGAAAGCCGACTTTGGTGTTCCTGTGAATTTAAAATTGGAAAGAAGAGGAAACAGTGGCGTCGTTAGCCCTGGGGGTCTATTCTTTTATGAATAGCCCCATATCTATTAATTACTGATTACTGATGTAGTAATCGCGCTTTATGGCAATGTAGACATCGCTAGCGTGTACATTGACATTTTCCGCATGTACATTCAAAACCTTGTCCTTTGTGTCGCTGGGGGGGGGGGGGTATGATCCTAATATTATATTATCCTAGCGACGCCTCTGAGAGGAAATCAGCTTGGTCTTTTCTGAGGAGAATGGTAGTGGTAGGGTGACCGATGGTAATATTCTCACCAAGAAGGAATTCATATTGTAATAATTATGTTTTTGTCCAAAATGACACCCTATTCCCTATTTATTTAGGAAATTTCAGTTCAAATGTGTATATTACATTGGGAAAAAAGGCTAACACCTATTTGGAAATCTGGAATACATGCCAATATTACTACCTGGTTGTCATAATGTTGTCACATGGCAATGCCACAACCAAAGTTCTCGAAATCTTTGATGTGGTGCCTACAACATTTGCAAATACAGAAGAAAAATTAACACACTTACAAAATGCTGTTACAAGAGTAATCAGGGTTAGCCTACTACAGACAATGTGAAGTATAGTTAGTTAGTGGAAGTGTGTACACTGTATTAGTCTGTACTTTTCTGTCTGTGATTGAGATGGTTTTATGAGCTCATGCAGTTTTCCTGATTACTTGGTCCTCCACATCCAGTTGGTGCATAACAACAGTATACCTTTAGAATGCGGACATAAAAGTGGAAGGCTTCATGATCAATGTCTCTTAATTATCCTATTCTGCAGTCTTCTGCAGACATTACCAGGGGCCTCACCTGATAATTGATTTCAAGTTTATTGGAGCATATTTCTTCCACCTTCTTTGAAAATGCATTAGTTCATATGTAATCTTCATCCGGAATTATGCTATCTTGATGTTTCAGTGTTTGAGTGAATACATTTCCCCAGAGAATTTAGCCTTAAACTCTATGTTAATTGTGGACAAGTGAGTTGGGTCGTTCATGGAAGATAGCACGGTAGTATCAGACTAAATGTTTTAATGGGCAGAGAACTAGTAGTGTTGGGGAAGGTGTGGTTCATGCTTTGCGGGTTAGGAAGATCAACTGGTCTGGAGATGCATTCAACATAATCTCAAGTACGCTGACTTCCCTCTTAAACTAAGTCCTCTTACCCATTCTCTCCTACAATAGCTTAGTTAAAAATGCAATTTAATTTAATCATTTTGTGTACTTCCCTATTTGCATGATCGAACCAGAATAAAAATGAAAATTTATTTCAAATTATCGAAATTGACTATAAAAAAGTATGTATTATAAATTGTATTGTATATTATATATAAAATACAAAATAATGGACATTAAATAAATGTACCTACAATTTCTGTATCATTTCAAATCCAAACTCCTGGAACGAAGAGACAAAATAACCAAAAACACTTGGAATACATAGTATATGCATATTGTCTGTCTGTAATCAAATATTTACCAGACGTGTGTAGAGAATCTCAGACTTGCATACTTCAATGTTCAACCTTGTCATCTGGAAAATAACGTCTTCTAAATGACTAAAATGTCAGATGTAAATATTTTATATACAGATCTAATTTTGCTGTATTAATGACCTTTATATACAGTTCTTCATTAAAAATGTAGTTATTACATTTTACTGTGTCAAGCCCAGTAGTCCGACTAAATTATCTCAGACTAATCTAGCAGTTCGCAAAAAAAATAAATATATTTTGCTACAATAAGATTACAATCAAATATATTTCAAACAAGTCCTTTCACTTGCCCATGTCATGAAAAAATGACTGGTCTAACATAACATCTTTGTCCATTTCTCCTCCTTTTAAACTATCCAATGTCTCCTGAGTATCTTGGATAAGGGGGACTGACTGCTCTCCTAGTTCCACTACCACAGAAATTACTCCTGTGCTTATCAAATCTGTGGAGTCCTATATGTATCTGTGCTTATGATGTCTACCAAATATGAAGTCCATTATTCTACTGAGTCAGACACTCCAGGTAATTGGCAATGTTCATGTTCCAGCGTGTTGAACCCACTTGAAAAATATGTATCCAGTGGCATCAGGGTTTTAATGAATCTGGATTTTTTTCTCCCACTCCCTCCTGATCGAGACCATTTGGGTGTTCTTTAAGGACTTGTCGCTATACTGCAGTGTTATTATAATGAAGTTGAGGGGGTTGCTGGACTATTGCGTGTCTGTGCCACAGGGCTTTGTTCAATAGCAGTGTTGGGGGCGGTTTTTAATAGCTGTCACAGAATGAGAGCTGCCCTCTCTTGATATTTGAATTCTGAAAAGAACAAAATGAAAGAGAATGAAACAGAATATTTAGCTAGATTTAAGTAGACTAATCTGAAACTGCGTCCACTCTACGCAATGAGCACTGTATAACTAAATATTTTTTAAGCGAGAAAAACATTAAGCTGATCACAATCCTGAATCCATCCTCACATGTGACTGTAGTAAAAATTGGGTAGAGAACCAGATTAGTTATTTATTGGTTTCCATAGAACCATTTAAACAAATTGTGCTTTTTTTATTTCTCATTGTGGACAAAGACTTGGTTTTATCCTGTACTTCGTACACGCATAGCTGTCCTAGGAAGAAATACAAAACTGGACAATGGAGTGGAAAACACATTAACTATGGTACTTCACTAACAAATACGTACTGCATATGTGGACAGGTTTTTAAGGGTCAGCCAGTGAAGTGGAGGTCCTTACATCAAGCTCCAGGTATGAACCTCTCTGTGTAGGTGGGAATCTTTATGGAAACTAATCTGGCTGTTGTTTTCAGTCGCACTAAAACCCACCAACAATAAAGTGTAACAAACAATTGGTCATTGCTACAGTTTAATGCAGCCTTCGTCAATTTAACAAAGCTTTGAACCAAAACAGCTTTGCTAAGCCTCTGCCCATCCATTATTGATTAAGCAATCATCTTTTGTTGCATTTCATAGCCCCCTCCGGCTAATTTGACATCAAGTATTTTCTGGGGGAAAAAAAGAATGAAAGAGCAAAAGCATTGAGTAACGATGCTGGATCATCCATTTAACACACGGAGCTCCAACTCAGTAAGTGACAGACTTTCCTCTACTGTTTGTTTGCGGGACCTCCGCATCAAAGAAGTAGCTAGCTGGCGTATACGCTTTCACTGGATATCATTGTTTTCAACACAATCAGAAATACCCAGCCCGGGCTGTAACGACTGCCCCGCGTGGCGCTGCGGGCCCTCTCCCTCTCCGGCGCTCCACCTCGTCAGCATACTAACCACCGGCAGGAGACTGATGGCTGCAGAGTACTCCAAGGACACACCTGCTCCCCATCTCCAATTATGTCGTGTATATGTGTTTCTTCTTTTCACAGGCACCTCACGGATTATTGTGTTTGTCAACTGCGCGGTGCTATGCCTTTTTTCAACAAAATATATTCAAAAGAAGCTAAAACCTGACCTTGGTGTCGTTGTCGCTTGGTGGTTTTCCTTTTACCTCACATTTTTACGCACTCGCAAACCTCCCACCTCACACCAGTGGCATTCATTGTCGCTTAGAAAACATTCAGACGTGTTGACCGAAATCTTTATGGCTATATGACTCTATATCTAATATCTCTATGTATGACATTATATATGACTCTATCTGTGACTCAGTATATTTCTTTATACATGACTCTACAATAATGACTATATGTGACTACATATATGACTCTATAACTTGTAACTCTATTCATGACTATACAGTATTTATGGTATTTGCATACCCTTGGAGAATTGGTAAGAAGAAAAAGGCGCAGTGGTCTCTTAATTTTTTCTGGAGCAGTATGTACCATTTGTAAAGAAAACAGTGAGCAGGCAAAACACATGTCTTTTATTTCTTATTGGATTCACATTCAACTGTAGGTCATAACAGAATGGCACAATCATAAAATAAAACATGGCAACAAAGAAAAAAATAAACTGACCCTTGTTCATAAGTCTGCATTAGTTCTTAATACTGTGCATTGCCCCCTTTAGCATCAATGAAAGCGTGCAGTCCTTTGTAATAGTTGCCTATGAGGCCCTGAATTTTTGCAGGTGGTATAGCTGCCCATTTGTCTTAGCAAAATGCCTCCAGGTCATGCAAAGCCTTTGGTTGTCTTGAATCAACTGCATGTTTGAGATCTCCCCAGAGTGGCATGATGATATTAAGGTCAGGAGACTGTGATGGCCACTCCAACACAGTCTCCAATCTTGGGGGAATAGCTGAAAGGCAAGCCGAGGAAAAAAGGGGGGAAAAGAGTTGAAGAGGAGGAGAACTTTCACCTTTTTCTTCAGTAACCACTGGAGGGTCAACTCGGCTTTGTGCTTAGGATCATTGTCATTTTTCTATCCTTTTCAATCTTTACAAAGTTCCATTACCTTGTTACGCAGGTCTTTTGACAGTTATTTTCAGCTCCCCATGGCTCAGCCAAACATTGTCAGAGCAATGGGAAATGCTGATACTGATGGACTAGCCTAGCTAGTTTGCTGGCTGGCTGTCTTTACACCCAGTTATACTGATAATCAGTTTGGGGTCTGAGTCTAGTGACCTCAGAGAGGATCCCAAAGTTTTCCAACCAGAAGATGTGTAGGTTATGGCATACAGGGATGGGTAGGTAACTTTTTAAATGTAATCCGTTACAGTTACAAGTTAGCGGTCCACATTTGTAATCGGTAACGTAACGTTTTGAATACTCAAACAAGAATGTCTTTTATATTACATATTAAGAGGCATTAGAAGACAAATAGGAGTAGCCTATAACCAATTGAACACCTTTTGCAGGATCAATCAATGTTAGAGTTTACATAGCTGGCCAAAAACTGAATTAGCATTTTACATTTTGGGTTGTGTACAGTACCTTTGGAAAGGGTTTCTAAACCATTGCTTTCTACTTGAATATGATTCAGCTACATCTCTACATTACACGCTAAAGTTCTGTTAGATATCCATTCCAATTAATTCAATAACCCTTGATCCAGAATCTGACTTTTTATCTGAACATAACCCAAAATCTAATGATGCGTTAGCCTATTCTGTTATTTGGGTTTTATTCATGTTTTTAATTGCTTCAAAACATTGTTGAAAAATTATTCATAAAAGGTATTGTTGTATATAAAAATCAAGATATCCGTAGCTTTTCACGCTTAAACTAAACCTGCAGTAGTCTGATGTTTTGCTCCACAACCAACAACCTTGTCAAAATGTTGCAGAAACCCCAGGCATGCCAATGCACATTTGCAATCGTGAACATCCGAATAGAAATAAGATTTACCCGCGCGAGCATAACCTGCGATTATTAGGGCCACCATGGATTTTCAAAACGCAAATTAAATAAATAAGCTGTGATTATAAACCTGCACTCTTAGGTTGAAGTAAATGACATCAGTATAGCCAATGATAACCAGTGAACCCAATTTTCAGAGAATGCAAAGCAATGCATGGCCTTACTGTATTGCAACTCGTCCCAGCTGTTGTTAGGTGCATTTGACAAATAAACCTTGAAACATGAAAAAGCACCATGTAGGCCTATCTTCTATTATTGTTATGAGAAAGATGCGTTGAGTAGATAACTAAATAACATTTTATATGGCTTGGCTAATATTATCGTAGATATACTCTGTTTTTACCAGCCATCCAACCAACCAAAACCGGAGAAAATGTAACTACATCCGTGACTAATCTGTTTATGCGAGACCTTTGCGTGCATGATGATCACACACAACGCGCAATTCTTTTTTTGGTTCAAATAACAATGTTTTAAAAACATTAAATAATAAAATCAAACATGCAACGTGTCATAATTATTTCGCGCACCTATTCTTTTTCAATTAAAATAATCCAAAAGTAATTCTAAATTTTTTCAAAAGTATTTTAAATCTGATTACAATATTTCTGATGGTAACGTAATGGATTACAGTTACTGTTACATGTAATGGATTACTTGTAACCCGTTACTCCCCAACTCTGATGGAGTTATGTACTATGTGTGCCCTTAGAAGCTTGACATAGATATAAGAGGTCCCAGGGAATATGTTATAAAGCTTAGTCTTAGAGTTGTGTAACATATACCATATAAGATTCTATGAGACATTTAATTGAATTTATTGAGCAGGTGTGACTTTATTCCAAACTATCAATTCAGTATGACACACGTATTTCATAGCCTGGTTATTACATATTATTACATATATATATATTACATATTTGATTTGAAAGATTCTGCGGACAGGCTGAGTGACTGAAATGTGTCTTATACAGTAGACAGAATATTTATTTGCTTTATGCAGGTCACAAACTTGGAGGGTCTGGGTATTTTTGAATGCATGGAAGTTTACATGCTGTGGTGCAAACACGTCTAAACCCCACCTGCTACATCCGCGTCACAACCCCCTCCTCATGGAAGAAAGCTTGGAGTTTCCGGAACCTTCCAAGGGCAGCCAGCAGGCCTGTCTCTGCACAGCTGCATCCCATCGGCACCTCATCTGGGGAGGTATTTAACAGCTCCTAAGAGGAATCTTGGGGGAATAGCTGAAAGGCAAGCTGAGAAAAAATTGGGGGAAAAAGAGTTGAAGAAGAGGCTCCGGAAGGCAGAAGGAGGGCAGCTACAAGCCCTCATCGTGGCTCTCCCCCAGTGCCACAGGAGCCAAGGAGGGAGTAGGAGAGTATGGGGAGGAAGTGTAGAGAGGCCAGTGAGAGAAGGACTGCCTGAAAGGACTGCCTGAAAGGACTGCCAAACCACCACCAGGTGGTTGCTCCAGAAATATTGACGGCTCTCTAATACAGAAGTTGGTTTTCTATTTGTGATTACTCCTACATGTCCTCCCCAACCCTTTTTTTGGATAATAAAACACCCACCAGGGCCCTGAACACATACTGTGACTGTTCCATGTGTACGTTCCTATTACTATATGTAATCTGTAGATATCTGAAGATGTTACTTCTAAGGAAGTGATAGTTTTCCATAGTTGATCAAAAGAGGCAAATAAAAGACCAAGGTCTTGTCCACATCAAGGAGCCCCTGAATGGTGCAGTGGTAAAGCCCCTGCCTCAGCTGTATCACTGGGAAACCAGGGTTCAAATCCTGCTCGCAAACTAGCTGAGGACCCCCAGCAGAGAGTGGTGAAATTGGCAAGCACGGTCTAGGTTCTAGCGACGCCCAGTGCGACATGCATGCCTGTTAGCCAAAGTGTACTTCTGGCGCATAAGGATACCGGTAAAGATTTCTGGTTGAGCTAGCAGTGTCTTGACTTGGGGAGATAAAGATTTGGACATGGATTATCCTGAGTGGCCTGGGAGATGCTGTGATGAAGCAGCGACATCTTCATAAATTTGATATCATGAAATTGGTAGGTATAGCATTAAATTCATGATAGGTAGACTCAATGAATGTGTTACATTAAAGAAAATCCTAAGGTTTTCTTTATTCCATCATTTTAAGAGTAAATAAAATAGTATACCTCACATACCGAACAAAAAGGTTTGGAATCATAGTACTAAACCATGCATAAATCCTTTTTGTGTCATAAAACTATGAATTATGGACGGCGTGGGCCTTTAAGACCAGCTCCATTGACACCTAATTGTTGGCCTGCGGTCTCATTCCAATACTGTAGGACAATATGGACCCTTAAAGATCAGATATGGGCAGGCACTATAGGAGAGCAATATACAGTACATCAGTCTATTCTGAATAACATACAGTACATTCGAATCTGAACCTCGATGTCAGTAACACTGCTGATTTAGGCATGAGTTATCAGGTGGCTGCAATGAATTATGAGGAAAGTAAACCGGTGGCACACTAGAGACCACCAGGATCAGATTTGAATATGACTGCTGTATAGTCATAAACCATACGCCTACACCCACAACTTTGATGACACTCAGTTACACATATTCAGTCGGACGTCGGTGACGCAACCCAGTGATGTCAGAGCATTCCAATATATAACCGCCTCGGAGAAATACGACTTTCTCAAACCATCGTTCGGACGGAACACACGGGTGTATAAAACAAAGGTGATGTGGCCTACGTGGTCTGATATCTTTGACAAGAGGAAAAGCTGGAGGTGATGATGCAGGGAACTTGTTGTGAGCGGGGGATGGAGTCATCATGACCAAGACAACTCTGTGTGTGCGTTGCCTACACAGTCCACTACATCTGATTAGAGTCACATGGGGCCTGGTCAAAGGGAGTGTACTACATAGGGAAAACGGGTGCTATTTGGGACACAGCCTCTTTGTATCTGCAATGTTTTCATCACTGCAGCTGAAAGGGAATCAGATCACATTCCTTCATCCCTAACCCATCCAGGCGGTTGGCTGGCACCTAAGGTCTGACAGATCTCATCATCTTATGTCAGGGCACAGATAGTGCGAACATGCTTAGGAAATAATTGAAATTTAAAGGGAAACGTCACGTCTTATTCCCGTTACGTTTGCCCGTTATTTTCCACTGCTTTGTTGTGTCAGCCTGAGTTGCCTCTGATTAAGGAATTCTACAACAACAACAACAACAACAAGTGATATCGTTGTTACAGATGACCAAGTAATAATGGTCAAGTCCCAAGAAAAATGTCTCATGTTCCTCAATTCAAGTTAACAAGGTCTCAGTGCCTTGATGAATTACAGTTAACAGATACAGCTTAAGTGACAAATGTCCAATTAGAGTTGAGTTTTGTAGTTCTCCTGCCCATTGCATGTTACGTGTTGAGCGGTCTGTGAACAGAAGCTAGTGTCTTAAGGTTTTTTGGTTTTCTCCCACTTTATACATTTTTTTCCTCTCTCCAGGTTACTGGTTTTTCAAGTTCTTCCTCTCATTAAATCAAAAAACAACAAAATAAGTGGCTTGATGTGGTCCAGCAACCAAACCCCTGCCTTGGAGGTATATGATACAGCAGCGTGGGTTCTATTCTGGCTCACTCTCTCCTCTATCTTTCCCACTTTCTCTCCACTGTCAATAAGTAATAAAAAACTTTTTTTTTAAATACACATTGTGCAGTAAGTGCACATGTGTGACAGAACATTTGGTTGACAGCGTAACTGTAGCGCTCATTTGATTTTCAGAAGAAATAGACACTACATTGATGTAAATGACCATGACATCCTTTAAGCCTGGTCAGCATAATCTACATCCATAGTCAACATTTCGGATGGTCCAGTGGTTTCAGCTGCACCCTTCTGAGCACCTGCATTGCTACAGCATAGGTTTGAATCCCACCGACTGCTCCCTTGTCACTCAACACAATATTTTTCTGATTAGCACCAAAAAACAAAATGGCCTTTATTGACCACTGCATGTGGGTGTGGCCTGGCAAATTGTAAAGTGGTACATGTGTTGCAAACAATGTCAATACAACATATGCAAGAGCCATCAACTTTGAATGGCCAAAAAGATAACACTCCCCGGCCGAAAAGGATATGAATGTGCGAGTGTTTCAAGATGGAGCTCCCCACCCAAAAGCAAGAACACCTACACCCCAGTCTCCTTTCTGTCTTTCCTTTCCAAGACACTGGAGCGTGACGTTTCCAACCAACACGTTTCTCTCTCAGAACAATCTCCTCGAGCCCAGACAGTCAGGCTTCAAGATGGCCACTTGAGACTACTTTGCTCTATGGAACAGAAACTCTTCACAATGTTCAAGCAAACCTCTGTTCTTATTCTTCTATACCAGTCCGCTGCCTATGACACTGTGAACCATCAGATACCATCATGACACTGTGAACCATCAGATACCATCATGACACTGTGAACCATCAGATACCATCATGACACTGTGAACCATCAGATACCATCATGACACTGTGAACCATCAGATACCATCATGACACTGTGAACCATCAGATACCATCATGACACTGTGAACCATCAGATACCATCATGACACTGTGAACCATCAGATACCATCATTACACTGCGAACCATCATATACCATCGTGACACTGTGAACCATCATATACCATCGTGACACTGTGAACCATCAGATACCATCATGACACTATGAACCATCAGATACCATCATGACACTGTGAACCATCATATACCATCATGACACTGTGAACCATCAGATACCATCATGACACTGTGAACCATCAGATACCAGCATGACACTGTGAACCATCTGATACTATTCTCCACCCTTTCAGATCTGGGCATGGCACATGTTTGGATTGCATTCCACCTGGCAGGCTGCTCTTACCAGATGATGTGGAGAGGATCTAGAGTTCCCCAGTGCTTTATTCTAGGGCCTCTCCTCTACTTACTATACACAAATTCACTTGTGAAAGCAGTAAGTTCTTCATTTTGTCACTTCTGGGCTTTTAGCTGTCCCACCCCTATGGGAAAGTACCTTCCAATCTGCCCAGTCAAAATTATTTTCTGTCCTTGTCCCCCAATGGTCAAATCAGCTTCCCCTTGAGGCTTGGATAGCAGAATTTCTGCCAAACTGTCAAAGAAAACAGATACCCTCCCTCTTCAAGAGTACATAAGACAAGGACAGCAAGCCTTTCTATTGGCTTTGTGAAATAACGCTATGTTTATTAATATTTCTGACTTCCTCCTAGCAAGGATTTTTGCCGAAACCTATTAAGAGTATACTTGCTATTACTGAGTTGCTTCATAAAATGTATCCATTAAAAGTTGCTCTTGATAAGACGTTCTGCTAAATGACTCATTACTATTTAGATGTCTTTCTTTCATTCATTATTAATAATATTTTAGTGGAAAAACAATCAAATTAAAGGTACATAAAAAATTCTTGAAATGAATGTACTGAAAACCCTTTTGAATGTAGGAGTGTTGTCAGTGGTTCATATACATGCATTCAGTGTAGGCAAGGTACCCACACCTGTAGAATGTGTTACCTGCCTGAATTGGGTACGTCGGAATACCAACTACTGAGAAGTACACAGGAAAGGTGTCAATTGTAACCATAATATTTCACTGAAAGAATGTTGCTTTGCCCAATCCTAGATGTACACTGAAGAAGATTAAATTGACCAAAGCCTAACCCAAATTACAAAATCCTTCCTTTCACCACAACCCTATAGTAACATCAGTCCAGTTGATCTATGTGAGATGCAAGTGTCAAATCAGAAGAAAAATCCAATCGAAAACTCATTCTCTAACAAACATAATCAAGAAAAAAAAAAAAGAATCTCCATGTCCTTCAGCTTCAGTTAGACAACTTTAAAAGCCCTTTAAGAGGTTGTCCCCTGTGTTTAATTCCCGGACACAGAGCATGCCATGCGTCCCCATACTAATCAGGCAGCAATCTCTTTTACAAAGGAGAAGGATTAACCAGTCAGTGGCCACTGTGGCTGAAGCGGCATTGGGGCTTGGAGGGTGTTGCAGTCTCGAAATGGTTAGACAATGGTTTGAAACTGTGAGGGGCTCCATTGTACCTGTACGCGCCCAATTAGAAAACACAAACACTTGGTGCTGGGACAGATATTACGAGGGGCTTGTGTTCTGGGTGGAGGCGTGGACGTTATGACCTTTGACACCTCTTGTTTTCGGTTGTGTCAGGGGCAGACTGAGAGACTGAGAGGGCGGGGTCACGTGGAGAGCAATGTTGGGTCAATAGCGTCGCCCTGTTATTTTCTATCCAAGTAAGCGCATCTATCGTCTGCTACTGCGTCAGAGATGCGCAAGCACACGGTCAGAAGGGAGCAAGGGGCCGACCCTCCCACTCCGGTTATATAAGTGCCACTCCTGCACCCACTGGAGAAGTTTCCCTCTGTCTGTTAGTGAGCCCTCCCTCAACTGGAGCCTCTACCGGAGACCACACTCCTCTTCTCTGATTGTGGAGCCCAGGCTGTGGATTGACTGAATCGAAGGTAATTCATTTTAGTTCACTTTTTTTTATTGATCTACATTGTGTTTAGCCGTCGTTAAATAAGTTTAGTTAACACTTGTATAGCTGTAGTATTATTTCAAGCAACAGCAGAACCTCTGTGCAACAATGGACGCTTTGCAATGTAGCAAGTACTGAATTTAGGTCAGGTCCAGGAATGGAATAATAAGAGCGGGTTCCACTGAATTATGTGAGGATGTATATGTGTGTCTTGAGTGAATGTATCAACAGTCACTCACTGTACCCATACTTTGAAATGATATCCTGTGTCTCATCTCCTGTCTTGAATACTTTATCACTTTGCTGTCCCTGTCACATTTATCCGTGTTACAATGCTACCCAGAGACACTTCACTTTAAATTGAGGTCCCTTTATACCTGTGTTAATTTTATGCAACCCAGTCTTCGTTTGCTGTATCCCCTTGAATTATTCAGTAATGTGTTAGTAGAACAGCGGTATTAAACCACACACGTCTCCTTCCCCCTGGAGACTACTTTCTCCGTGGCTCTGTTTTTTTACGGCAAAGAAAGTGAAGGCTCTTGTGACTGGAAGCGGAAGGTGCCAATAACACGGATCGCTGCCTAATCGCGTTGGCCGTTTCCTCCAGGATTACATCATGACAGGATCAGTTCTACTGGTGGTCATATTGGGCGGGAAAGGGCACTTTTCCTTAACGAAAGGCTTAACGTCTAATTAGCTCTTCTGTCCCTGATGGCGAATGCCAAAAATTACAGCTTGACGTGCAGCCGCTGTAACTGTTTCATGTGACCGTGAGACGTCCACATTCCATATGTCTTCACCCAGATGTTCATAAATGGTCTATCTCCATTCTAACAAGTCTTTATGTCCTGTCCCTCTCTCCATCTCTGTGGCCCCCTCCCTCAGCGATGAATGTGGGCATCTGTGTGTGTGTACTGCTGGCTGCCCTCTCTAGCAGCGGCATGGGTCGCCCGTCACACCCGCAGGACAAGGGAAAGGCTGCACTACCCCGGCTGGACGGCGCCGTGTCCCCTCAACACACCCGCCACGCCCGCTCAGCACCCCTCAGCAGCCAGCTCACCACGTTCTCCAAACCGACGGAGGACGAGGGAGAAACCCGCACCAGTCTGAGTGAGTTACTCGCCAGGTTGATATCCAGAAAAGGTAAGCAATACCACTGGTTAAATGTTTTTATTTTATTTAAAATAAAATAGTTAAAGGCTGGTTTTAAATATATTGTATTCTAGGGTTTTACGTTATCCCAATCCAAATATCCCTAACCCAATGACAATGTCATTTGTGTGTCTGAGAATAAGTACACACACACACACACACACCCAATGTCTGTACTCATTTTGGATTGGCATCATCTCCCATCAGGTAGCTTTATAGTTAAAAATGGCAATTCCTCTGTGAGGGAAGAGAATAACTAGCAGACCTCCAGGGAGGAGATCAATGGAAATATGATGGAGAAGAGCCCTGCAGTGGTTTTCATCACAACAGAGAGATGAAGAAACTTGACAACTTTACAGAAAGAAAGCCTTCGCCCCCGTCCTTCTTCGGTTCTTTCTTTCTATGCTTCCTCCTCAAGATTGTCATCATCCGTCTCTCTGTCTACTGTCAACACCCGGTTTCTGGATTTCTCATGTGGCCGTTGTCCGGCCCAGCTCTAAACTTGCGTTCAGGGGTTTTCGTGAAGAGTCAAAGAAATTGCTAGCTGTTCAGAAGAAGTGTGTTGTAGCGCGGTTTGCAGTTAATGTATCATTAACGGGTCTAAAGTGCTGGAACAATCACACACAGAACACAATGACCAGTAAATGCCAAAGCATGCAGCAGTAAGTGTCTCCAGTGAATTGTTAATGACTGACGGGCACCAGCCCCTTTTGGCTAATGCTGAGTGGTTCAGTAGATGGCTAGGCTTGACTGATTTGTCAATTAACATGTTTATTGGTTTTAATCCAATATTTCTTGTCTCGGATGAGAAATTAAAACACTTAGTCAACCATAACATGTTCTGTCCGTATTCACGTTTATATTCAGATTAGTCCCAGATTAGTTAGTCATAAGGATAATAGTAATTTGTCTGGCAACTGCCCCTTCTTTGTTTAAAAGCTGAGGGACTGGGCCGGTGAAATGTGAATATTTTAAATGTTCTGCTTCCAGGTTCATTCCAGAAGAACTTGTCCTTGAACAGCAGAGCCAGTGGACCGGGTCCCAGCCACAGAATAAAGGACAGGGATTACCTTGGCTGGATGGACTTCGGACGCCGCAGTGCAGAGGAGTATGAGGAATACTCCTCCTAGATATAAACACATACACTGCTAGCTACTATATTAATTTCTATTATCATAATGTCATCACTGGAAAACAAAAATTATTGTCCCAAAAAGCTATATTTATTACAATGTATTTGATGTAAATTTGTTTAACGGATATGAAGCAATATATAAATATATATATATATATATATATATATATATGTGTGTGTATATATACACTCAAACTGTATGTACGTAAACAGATTTTTGAAGAAAAGAAAATCAAGAGAAGGGTTGTTTTCTTTCTGTTTCATGCTTTCTTATGTGTACCGTACACAGAGATCACTAATCAGACAGATTTTGTAGTAGAATAAACCAGGATTGCATATACACGCATCCCTTTCAACAGTGTGTCCACATACTCAGGCCTTGGGTTCATCACAGTCCTAAGTGCCACGTGCGCTGGCGCTGCATTTAGTTGCCCATCGATTGCTCCCTCTCTTTGTCATTGACAAATGCATGTTATTCAACGGTTCGTCCGGCTCATATTTGCTCTCCCATTATGTTGGACCGCACATTGTTCCAAGGACTTCTCATCACTGAGCAATGTAGACGCAGCCCACAGCGAGAGGAATTCAGTTGGTACAAGGGGGTAGATGGCGAGAGAAAGTTTCTATAAGAGCTTAATGAATTTTGGCCTGAAAGTTATACCTCCCTGAGCAAATTCTCTAATAATTGACCCACAGTACAGAAGCCCATCACATCACTCTCACTGATGGGATTAAAGATCAAGAGCGTTACTGTTAATGAGCTGTTCTCCAAATCTCATTTTTCAGACATGGCCTTAGGCGGCGATTGGTGGCAGCAATAACAGAGGCAATATCACATCCCAGTCGCTAAACGGAAAACAAAAACACGGAGGAGACAAATAAAGCTTGTTTTTATTTTTTTACATCAGGCAACCACATGCAGCTCAACAAATATTGGAGTACCACTTGGGCGCATGGGAGAGACAATAGCATGGCTTGGATTGCACTGGCGGGAGCATAATGCTAGCACAGGAAAAGGGCTAATGCTAGCACAGGTGTCTGTCAATGAGCTGATTTAATTGTGAGCAACAGGTGTTTGTTGTGGGGCTCGGCGCGGCAGGGGCTGGGGGTCCACATTAGTCTCAGTGGTTTGTTGAATTTAGTCAGTCGCTCAAATGATGAGTAGCTCGGTTGTCCTGCTCAGTCACTGACATAATTCTAACACAGCTGGTCTTCTAAATCCATATACAACTAAACCCTGCATATAGGCTGCTTACAGCCATACAAATAGGTTTGTCTCACAAAGGGATAGCAGTTTGATGTTGGGTTGGTGTTGCTGATCAGGGTATGGAATAGCTACATATAACTTATAGGTTTTAAATATGTACTGTCAGTTTAATCCAGATGTATTAGGCTTAGTGATTAAAACACATCCGTTCTAGTTGTAATTTTTCAATGTATATTGTATTTGTATTAGTAACTCTACAATGAGAATGAGAACTGTCACTGAAATTTGACATTGAGGCTCCTTGGAAAGATAACCCACTCTCATCAACGGAGTGTGGTCGACTGCCGCCTTAAGGGTCATTTACCCAGGAAAAAGATCTCGGCATTGCTTATAGCCACACCAGAACAGGCTTAAGACAGGGTATAGGGGTCATGAAACATTGTGTGGGTAAAAAAGGGTGTTAGAGAGTCACGAGAAAGAGTCAAATAATTTAAACTAGGCAGATAATAAGAAGGCTAATCTGAGGCGCCAGAATGCCTCACCGTTATTCAGGCGGGATAGCAGTGTATGCTGCCTAGTTCCCATCTCCATCCGCTCGGGACGAGGCATTGAAGCCTCCCGGTCATGACTAGCTGTGACACCCTGTGGGACTGAACCTGGGGTGTAGCAGCACTACAACACTATAATGTAGTGCCATACGCCAACTGGGCCACTTACGAGGCCCTACTTATTTGTTTTCATACTGAATTGAAAGTCAATGGAAACAGGTGTTTTAATGTTGTTTTTTGTTTTCAAAATCCTTTCTCAAATAAAAGCAATCCCATTAGTAATCATCGAGTTGTATGAAAAGTACATATCCCTGTGACATTCCATTATGGTTGGTAATGTAACTGATTATAGTTACTTGGTCCTCTGATTCCATGTTTAGGATCCAGTTACATTAGCTTTGCAAATTAGCCTCACATCGCTCTGGGCTAAGTGAGGTGGGAACTAGGCAGTGAAACATTACTCTTCTCATTGCGCTCTAGTGACTCCCACAGGCAAGTCTGGTGCGTGCCAGATAATTGCAGTTGTCAGCCAGAGTAGCATTCATCGCTCAGTATATCGGTCCAGACAGGTAAATATAAACACAACATGCAACGATTATTACTGACTTACAGTTCATATCAAGATATCAGTCAACTGAAATAAATAAATTAAATATGGGATCTTTCATTTCAGCACATGAAACATGGAATCATCGCTTCACATGTTGTTCCCATTTTTGTTCAGTGTAGAAAGAAGCTACAGGGCTTGACGGGTATGTCTCACGGAATGCAATTCCCTACCCTGAAGCCTCCTGAAGCCTTTGGCTATCTTACTATCTTACATACTCAAGTAACTGGTTACATTCAGTCAGTTACTCCCAAGCATGTTGGTGAGGCCCCTCAGACAGCCACTCATTTGACAGTCCTGAGAAATGACAGGTGTGATAATTCTGTTAAGTCTCAGCTCGGAATGCTGTGGACCGCTGTCAGGACATGCCATGTTTGGGGAGGAGACAGATTGTCTAGTAACAGCAATATCATATTTTTTACTTATTTTAAACGTTTTAACCAAAAATATGTACTTTCAATATCTTCTGCTTATACATCCCCCTTTCTGGGGCATTCTGTAAGCAAACGTCAGTCAAAGGTTAGCAAGAGCAGGGTCGGCCCTAGGCATAAGTAACATAGGCGATCGCTTAGGGCACCAGACATCTAGGGGGCCCCAGTCCGCTAATGGGCACCAGGGAAGAGGGGGCCCCGAAATCAAATTTTGCTTAGGGCCCCCAAAAGGCTAGAGCCTGCCCTGAGAAAGAGATCAGATGTTCCCCTGTGAACATTTTAATAACAAGAGCATCACGATAGTTCATTAACCCTCCACCCAATCGCGGCCTATGTCTGACATATTGAAAAGACAAAATCCTTTCACATGTTGTGGGTGTGGGGCATGGCTCTAAAAATATTTCTAGCTGGGTAAAATGTTTCAGATTCTACAGGATATACCCTAACTGTGTGGCTTAAATCTCAGTGGGGAGAAAAATGACAGTTTGAAGGAATGGCTCACAACTTGCCCCATGCCTACAATATTGAATGGTTGCGAATTACGCTAATTTTCGCTAGATCTAGCAATATTTCCCTTTGGTTGGTTAAACAGTTTAGTCTCTTTAAAGGAAGTACATTTTGGTTTCCTGTTTCTGTGTGCGGTGTTCATCTCTGACCCTACACACATCACAGGGCAACTCCTCCCCCAGCATCGCCACAGACGTGGAGCTTAACCTGCTAGCATTTATCCAGAGCAAACAGCGCATCACACTAAGTGACGGGGATGCTGTCTGGCAGCTGAACTCAGTGTACCGTTTTCCAATCAATGATAATAAAAACAAACAATTGCTACAGCCACTTGTCTCATCCCACTCACACTTCATCCATAACATTTAACATAACATGATGCTAATCACTTTAGTATAGTTATCAAAAATCATTGCAGTCCAAAGGGGCTTGAGCATCCGGGAAACACGCAAAAGCACATTTGTTCAGTTCAAAACCAAAAACGAACAAAACAGAAAAAGTTAATTGGCATATAACTAACTTAGCTAGACGTTCTCACTTGTCTCTACAACTCTCGAATCTCAACAGCCGAATGTTTGCGCTGTTACCGGACTTCACAGCGAGCCCTATGTACCATCAAGCCCATGAAATGAAAACCCTTCCCTTGATAAGAAGTTTCCTGGCAAGGTGCCTCAACATCAGGAGCAAATAACCTAGACGGTTACATTGAAGAGTAATGTGGATTTTGTATGAATAAGACGTGATTTGTTTTTCCCTATGGTGTGATCATGCAGTAAGCACCCAGTCACTGTGAATAATAGAGGACTTCCTTGGACATAAAGGGCACGTAGGTGTACATTGCCAACCGAATGAGTAGTGAGTTTATATCAGCTCATCAAAATTCACTTTGTTTCAACAAAGCTGAAGTGCTAAACTAGTCTTCTAATTGCATGTATCAGAGGCCAGGCTCTTTCTTATGCTGAACATGTGCTGCAAGTTCCTAACTTTAATTTAAGTCTATATGGCTCGTACATTTGATTCTTGGTTTAAAATGGCAAATCATTATGATAGCTTTTGCTCTTTTCCGTTCTGTGGCATTAAATAAATAAAACATGAAATCATGCAGGTCATATAAACTGTTTTATTGATAATGTCGGTTTCTGCAAAAAAAGGAGCTCTTGAAATTCCAGAACACAATTTTTTCTTTTTATACAATGTTTTTCTGACCACTTCATTGTCTTAACACTGTTGTTCTGTATATTATATATATATATATATTCTAGATTATTAAAAAATAGGTAACATTGCTAAATTCATTGCATACTTACCATGTACAAGTAGCATAATAATTCCCTTTGTGGTTGAAATGCAGCAAAAGTAATCATTTCAATCAATATACACAGACATTTTCTCATATTAATACATTCAGAGGATATTCAAGTTACACACAAAGTGCCCACAGAATATCCGCACAGACAATATTCTACTTTTGTCAGTAAAAGATAAATAAGCGGCTTGTATTCTTCATTTCGACACATACAGTACAACTCAACTTCATGTGCTTCTCTCAAAATATAGACATCCACAATCAAATAATCGTCTTTGCTTTTTGAACTTCAAAGTTAAAAACCCTGTGATGAGGATATTTTCTAAACATAATCCAATTAAATGGCTAATATCAGTGTGGATTATATTGGAGGAAGGCCGACCTTATGGTGGACAGAGAGGTCAGAGAGTCAGACAATAATGAAATAAAATAAAGTATCAGGCACTAGTAGGATGCATCCCCTTATTTTCTCCCTCTTTCCCAATTGTGTTTACAGTACTTTACAGTACTTTACAGTACTGTTAGTTTAAAGCTAACAGTTCAATCACTAAAGCCGTACTATTACTGAAATGATGAAAGTAAAAATGATGTGTTTCTTGATTGGCCACCATCTAAACAGATTCTCATACACAGGTTTAGAATTTCGGAGTGAGCAATTACTAGAGTCTGGGTGAAATGTCTTGCATGTTTACCAAACGGATTCAAATATTTGCTACCATCTCAGCCTGTAGGTAAGGCCTTCAACAACTTCATACACGTTTCCATATTCCATGTCTGTATATCATGTTGGGCTGTTACAATAAAATTCTAACCTCGGGTTTTCAAAGTCGAACCATACTCTAATCATTCACGACAAACACCCAACCATCCCTCTTTTTGAATAAAAACTCAGGTTGAATAATATTTCAGAGTAAAATGCTAGCTAGTTTGAATGGATGCCACTGTAACCCTTATAACATTAAGGTGTATTTATTGTAACTGCTTTTCTTATTGGCTAATCAGCAGTTAGAGACCACAGTGTTATGGACTTATAGGATCAGTGCTGAAAAGCTACACCATTGCCAGGTATTTTAAAGTGTTTTATCACCACACGTATATATTTAGACCTGGGAATAAAAAAAAAAGTGCATTTTAATAGGCATTTTCCTGGGCTTGGAAACTCTCCCCCCTGAACAGATAATGGGTGCTACAGTACATGTCCTTCAGGCGACTGAATCTGCTGAGCAAATCAAGAATAAAATTATAGTATGTCATGGTCCTACTAACTGAGGACAGGGATGCCAAGGGAGACAGAGAGATGGGGAGTAACACGAAAGGAAAACAACGTAGTTAGCACTGATACCAACATCCACTGAACAAGAAAGCTACTCTCTTCCAGGCACAGAACCGATTCGTCACAAAACGAGGGGATCCTACGGTAGCCATATATAGACATTAACGACGATTCATTGGACACAGAATAAAACGCATCATTCGTCGTTGAGACTAGTCTGTCTGGGGCGCGTGGAGGAAGAAGCCAGGAGCATGTCTGTGTGGACGTCGGGCCCCGGGCCCTTCATAGCCATGCTGGCCCCAACCATGGCTGGGTAGCTGCGGTTGCGGCGGATTCCGGTGTTCAGAGTTGGGATGCCCCCCATGGAGCTGGTCCCCGCGGATGGGCCGAAGGCGGGGCCTGGCCGGTGGAGGCCACTGAGGGGCCCCAGCATGGCGAGCCCCGAATTCCCCGGGCAGGGGGAGTGGGTGTCCCCGGCCATGCTGAAGCGCTTCAGCTTGTCCACCAGCTTGAGGTTGGAAACACTGACGTCAGTCTGACACCCACCATCCGACGACTCGCTGCTCTGGGCCTCCGCTCGGACCTCCTTCAATATGGAGCTGGCCGGCTTCGACGCCAGGAAGTTGTCATAGGGCGGGCTACTGGGGCTGAGGTCGAAGAGGCCCATGGGGCTGCTCGGTTTGGAGGGGCGGGGGCGGCGGGTCGGGGAGTTTGGCGGCGTGGAGGGTAGGGTGTCGGGGGGCCTAGGCGGGGGAGGCAGAATCGATGGTGTCCCCCAAGTAGGGACGGAGGTGGCGCTGCTCCCTGCCCGATCCCAGCTCTGGGGGTTGTAGACCGCAGCAGAGATGCCTCGCTCCTGGAGGAGACGCACCAGGCCTCCGCTTGTGCTCATGGTCTTGGTGGAGTCCCTCAGGTTGGTGAAGGACTCGGCGGAGAGGCTGAGGCGTCGGGGGGTACAGGGGGTGGAGCAGGGAGTGGACCTGACACTGCTACTGGTCACGACACAGGAGGTCTTAGGGCCGGACATAAGGCTGGGTGAAGACGACGGACAAGGTTAGTTTAGCTATATATTCAACTACAGTATACCACTTAATTCAATGACATATTCAGCTATACGAATTCCTCTGCACTCCAAATGATAACCGTTTAGTTCATTCAGCACAGGCTGTTCAAAGTCAAGAGAGAGTTAAAAGAACGCTCATTATCTCCTAGGATCTAGAGCACAATTGTTTTAATAGGTTGATTTTAGGACAATCTCTGAGTGGTCACCATTGTTAGTTAGCTTTTTTTAGTCCACACTCTCATGCCGACTAGCAAAATAATGTGGAAATTCCAACTAAAAATGTGCATGTCAAATAAATCAGTGCTTATATCTAATGAACAGAAATGAGTGAGTCACTCGGATGAGGTAATCCGGAGGTTAGCCCCAACACACGCCATTTCAAACCAAGATTCTACTTCCGAGGAAACCACCAAAGGGAGTTGGGCATAATTTAATATCAGAGCCATAGTCCTAACAGACCAGTAATGATAAAAAATTATGTGGCAAAAGCAGTTCCAAAGTTGGTTACAAAGCACACAAACAAGCTCAGCTTCAGTTACAAAATCGGGATACAACCAAGTTGTTTGTTTCAATGCCAGAACCAGAAGCTCTTAAGAGTATGGGAAACCTTCTGATGTGACTGTGATTGATTACAGTCAGGGTCAACCATTTGGGTAGGAGCTGTTCCTGGATCGGTCTGACTGACAAGCAAACAGAAGGAGTGTTAGACGGTTTAGAGATCGAGAGCAGGGGGGCTAGTGAGGAGAAAGTGAGGCAGGCTTTGTTATTCCCCGGTGAGAACACCCGGATTTCGGGAGCTGACCCCCCCTCCCCCGGGGCTCCTACAATGAGTCATGTGACCGGTCTCACCCGCCCGGCGGGGGCTTCAGTGGGCCTGCTGCTCTATGTCAGCCCTCAGAACCACATGATACACAGCCGCTTCCTCTTCCTCGTCACATGACCTGGAGAGGGGCAGTTCAAATCAACAACACTCTGTACTCATCCCCAGAAGGCTAAATAATGGCAGGCAGTCACAGTGGCAACATGGTCAGGAGGGCTGGGCCAGGCCAGGGACCTGCAAAAGCACTACGAAGAAAAGAAAACAGCCTCCCTGCGAATGACTCGGTAGTAAGCAGTCCCTTCAGCAGTGTGAGCCTGTTTGCCAGAGTTGGTGTTTCAGACAGGCACTGCCACCCTGTGGCCTCATAGGGAACCTGCAGCGGCAGGAGGCGTCCCATGGTCTCTAACCCAACATCCATTTGGACTGAACGGTGCACTACAATACGGTGGGTGGGGTGGGGTGGGGGGGGGTCAACTAGCGCGGGGGGAGTTGGTGGGTGGCTTTCTCACCTGGGGGTGACTCTGGTCAGCTCGTCCGAGGGGTGCATGATTCGACAGGTGGTGAAGGTGTAGGTGGACCCTGTATGGGACATACATTTACCAGGATAGTGGGCTGTCGCACACGCACACAAAGAGGGCAGGGGGAGGGAGGGAGAGAGGGCAGGGGGATGGAGGGAGGGAGGGCAGGGGGAGGGAGGGAGAGAGAGAGGGCAGGGGGAGGGAGGGAGAGGGGGAGGGAGAGAGGGCGGGGGGGGGTGGAGAGACAGAGGCAGACCGAAATAGGTGAGTATTAGTACTGGGTACAGATACACCAAAAAGGTAAATACATGACAATGTCATTCCAACACCCAAAGACACCCAAAGAATAGATAGTTTAAAGAGGCATCCGTCCCAATCATGAACTGACTCCAAATGCAGTTCAACCAAAGCTGATAAGAAAAGCTGATCAGATATGGAAATAACAGATAGTGGAATTCCCCCCCCCCCCCCGATACCACAGCCCTGATTATTGTGCAGAGGGAACCTGCTGCTGTGTTAAACCTCTTGAGGATAAGTGGTCTGCATCCTCACTGAGGATCAACATCAATGACAGGAGAGGTGCGGACACTCAGACCACTTCACAGTAATGACTCCTGGCAAACAGCGAGCCCCCCCCCCATGCCCTACATTTGAGCTTAGCCTTATAGGACCTGGTAGTGTATTACGTGGGGAATAGGGGGCCATTTCGGTCCCTATCTTAGCAGTAGTGTTGTGAGATCCTCGGCAGCCGCGAGAATACAGTGTGATTAATAGAACCATATCACCTGATGCTGTGACACAAACACCTCTGTCAGCTGCATGTGGGGTGCAGGTCATAGGTTGTTCAGACTAAATTTGGAGAGAGAGAGAGAGTGTGTGTGTGTGTGTGTGTGTGTGTGTGTGTGTGTGTGTGTGTCAGGGGGGGGGGGGGGGGGGGGTTTCACAACATTACAAAGAGCGTTGACAACAACAAATGACGGTACTTCTGTGATACTTGAAGTTTTTGGGGGGTAGACGTTTACACCTGTGCCGAAAGAAAATCTAGGAAATGTTTTTGACACCAGAAGGATTTTGAACAAATGACTTGCAGTGCAGAGAAGAGAAGGTCAGAACGGGATGTTGCAAAAACATTCAGAATTTAACGTTAATCAGGAATTCTAAGGAAGGAAATTGAGATAATCGGAAACTTATGAATGTGAGAGACAGAGATTGAAGGTAACACTGAAATGAATCAAAACAATATACTCAAAGGGGGCCTGGCCGAAAAGCACGTCTGGATGAGGTCGGTGTGCAGGTGTCTGGATGAGGTCGGTGTGCAGGTGTCTGGATGAGGTCGGTGTGCAGGTGTCTGGATGAGGTCGGTGTGCAGGTGTCTGGATGAGGTCGGTGTGCAGGTGTCTGGATGAGGTCGGTGTGCAGGTGTCTGGATGAGGTCGGTGTGCAGGTGCATGGATGAGGCGCCTGGGGTCAGGGACCGCTGAACAGGAGGGGATGGCGATGGCCAATGCACGCCTGTACATCCTGAGGTAGGTGGTGGGGGGTTGGGGGGGGGGGGGGTGGTTAAGGATGTCCCCCGCCTGTGTGACCCGTGTAGTAGGCTCCCTCACCGGACACCCCATCAGCGACTGCAGCATGATCCTGGTTCCCGTGGTTTTCACAGCTGGGAGGTCGGGGCGGGGACAGAGGGCCGTCGCCTTGGGCCAGAGTCCTGCCCTCCCCCCTGGCTTCATGTCTAGCGCCGGGCCCGCCCTCAGGGAGGTGGTTGGTGACGGCTCCGCCGCTGCAGGAGGACGAGCACGAGGAAGAGCGGGAGCGGAGGCCCGGCCGGCTAAGGACACCGACGCCACCGTAGTCCGAGGTCGGCAGGCTCTGGAGTGACAGGTCGTCGGGCCCCGCCACCACCTCAAAGTCCTCCTCAAAGTCAGTGAACCGGTAGACATGCTCCAGGTCCAGTTCTAGAGGCCGGAAGCCCTTGGTGACGACCCCAGGCCGTGCGTCCAGGATGCCCCCCAGGTGGGGCTGCGCCAGCTGCTGCCAATGGTGCAAGGTGGCAGAGCCTGAGGCAGCGAGGGGAAGGAGAGAAGAGAGGAACAACGTTAGACGCACCCCTGCCTTCCTCGCATATCGGTTTCCATGGTCACACATCACATCAGATGAAAGACGGCTGGAGAAACGCGAGAGAGGGGTCCTTCCTGTCCAGACCGCTGAAATGCATCTGGATGTGAAACATCTGATAATACAAACGATCAAATTCATCATCAAACGCCACTTATAAATAAAGAGCATAAGACGAGCAAGTCCTTAAAATAGACCAGAAACAAATGTTTCTAATGCACAATTTAGTTTTGTTTGTGCATGTTTATGGTGTTGTCACTAGGTGTCACTAGAGAACAAGGATACTCTCCAAGCTGGGGCACCCTATTTCCAGTAGTGCACAGCTTTTTAAGAAAACCATGAGCATTTTGGTAGAGCACTATATAGGTAATAGGTTATGAAGTCCCTAAATCATAGACGCTTGGATTTATTACATGTTGTCTGATGATATAGCACTATTACATGTTTAAAACTATTTACTACTAGCAAAACATGTTTGCAAAACAACCTTAGGATTTAACCTAAAGTATCTCTTAAGATGACGAACTCAAACTAACACTATATCCAGAAGACTCATATTTCAAACAGTTGCATACATGTTTTTACTTTTACAGTCAATTTTAAATGCTTTTTGCTGATCCCAGGTATATTATTTTGAAATGGCCACTAGACTAAGCAAGACGCTGTGCGGTAATCGATTAAACAGGTCGAGCCCCACGGGACCTCATTGGCCTGAGAGGGGGGAAAACGCCAACGACAGGTCGCCGTGTCCAGTGGCTTGCTGAACTAGCCTGTCGGGCAGGTCCGGTGCTGGGTGGCGGCTTTAAACCCACAACTAGGCTGGAAACCAGCGGCGGGCGTGGCCGTGACAGAAGTGGAGCAAGCGCTGTGTGCGGGAGAGGCTCCCCCCCCCACCTCCCACAGTGTGTCAGCCGGCATCACGGGAAGTCACCTTCTAGCGGCTTGACGATCTGCAGTTTCTCCGGCAGGTAGGAGCGGGAGCTGAAGGAGTATCCGGACCAGATGGAGGAGGAGTGGCTGCCTCCCAGGGACATGATGCTGTCCGTGGGAGTCACGCTGCCGCCGTACAGCTCTCCTTTCTCCGCCAGCCCCTGAAGCTTGCGGTCCCTCTCCTCCTCGAAGAAGCGCCGCTCGCTCAGGTAGTTATCCCGCCGCAGGGAGAGACGGCGGAGGGCCGCTTCGAGGTCCCGGGAGCCCGGCGTCCCAGGGGTCCCTGGTTTCTTGTTGGAGTCGTTGATGCTGGAAAGCGATGGGAAGGAAATGGGAGACCGAAAGAGCACGAGAAGACAGACAGAGGCAGAGAGAGGATATTAGTATTTCCCCAGGTAGTGGAAAACAGGAAAACCAAAATACACAATCATGCCAAATTAGTTATGAATCTGCATTCACTGAGGACGGGAGGAACTGTGTATGAAGCATGCACTCAATCCATCAAATGTATTTATAAAGCCCTTTTTACAACAGCAGTTGTCCCAAAGTGCTTTACAGAGACACCCGGCCTTAAACCCCAAGGAGCAAACAACAGTAGTGTTGGATTTCAGTGGCTAGGAAAAACTCCCTAAGAAGGCCGAATTTTAGGAAGAAACCTAGAGAGGACACAGGCTCAGAGGGGTGACCAGTCCTCTTCTGGCTGTGCCGGGTGAGATATTAAGAGTCCAATTGGAATAATTTATAAATTTCGCTGGGCTAAATCCAGAGTCTATTTGATTTTAGACTAGGTCAAAAGTATGACCAGGTGGACAAGGACAGGGACGGCAACGGGCCCCCCAAACCAGGTACTCCGCAGGTGTGGACCAGGACCTCATCTCCTCCTAAAATTTTAAACTGGAGGAGACTAAGAAAAGTTAGAAAGTGCATTCCTCATATCACCCAGCACAATAATATAGCAGCGTAACACCTTGGAACTGAGACGGGGGGGTCCGGTGACACTGTGGCCCTACCCAGGGGAGGCCACATTGCCAGGCATCAACCAAAGGGACACCCACCAACCGCAACCCCCCCCATTTTTCAGGATGAGACTGATCAATTGTTTGCCAATGGGGCCTGCAATTCACAGGATGATGACATTTTTATGGGGGGAGGCATGGGGTCAAAATTAGCCATGTTGTTGAATATTACTACTTGTCAATTAACGTAGGGTCTTTTACTGGCCTTGATTGCTGAATGATTTACCTACAATCAACTATTTTTATAGTCTACTAAAATGTTTTACTGTTTTTAGGAAATCAGTAATCTAAAGAAATAACATTGAAAAAAATGCAACCAAAGAACAATTGTTGCTTGCATGTTTTAGATCAGATATTGGATCATCCAGTTGGCCATCAGAAAGGAAGACTTTTGTAAGGGAAAATCATCCAATTCTGATTGCTGGATAGTTGATCAGTGCATCATTAGTACATAATTATTCACTAAATGTTGTACCATCATGTCTGACAAATAGGACATATACCTTGTCTGTAGGACTCTATGAATTGCACTGGGTCTTTACATAACGTTCATAGCATCAAGTCTGACTGGGGAGGAAAAGGGACCAGTCTTTATTTTTTTCCCATTAACTGACATCCCCAAATGGTTAACATTCAAAGAATTTGGCTCTATGAATAGGTACTGTTTGGCTTTTATTGTTCTATGGTTGCTATCGGACACCAGTAAACACAAACTTCCTCATCTCCAGTTAACTAGTAACGCCAAGGCCATTGATGGGAGGTTTGTTGTGGCACAGCTTGCAAAGTGCTTAGTAACTCTAACAGCAACTCTCATGAAATTACTGCTATAGTCTCTGAAGATTCAGGGAACCATAAGCAATGTGTGTTCACACTGACAGGGTTAATTGGACAGGACACAATGCTATAAACCTACTCAGGGAAAGTTGAGCTCTTACCAAGGTGACTGAACAGACAGAACTTAGAGAGAGTGAAGGCGAGGGACACATTGTTTAACTGCGAACGAATAAGCAATTAGAAGTCCAAGTCAGGCTGAAATGTTTTTAGGTAATGTCTACTTTCAATGTCTGCCTTTGGTTAAGTTTGTTCGTTTGTTAGTTAGCGCGCACACTTTTTCCCACATGCCTATAAAGCCCTGTGGATTGATTTTGAGAGATTCAGAGAGGACCAGAGAACGAGTTGACATTGACAGGAAGGCCAGCAGAGCGACTCGTCCATCCCAGTACCTGTCATCCGGGGTCTCCGGCATGATGCTGTTGTGGCGGTTGTCTATGGAGCTCACGTCCCCGTACAGGCTGGAGCGCGGCGTCGACATGCAGCTGGAGCGGCATGAGTTCAGCCCAGATGACCGGTTGGAGCCGGGGATGTTCATGGGAGATGGAGCCAGAGAGGAGCGCTGACGCATCAGGTTGATGTTCTTCACAGTCTCAAACACGCGCTTGGGGTGCAACCTGTGCACGTGCACACGCACGCAGACAGAAGAATACACACCATATTAGCGCAGCTCTAAGACTGGGACACTTCATTAAGACTTCATTAAGTAGGTAAGGGCATACTTCTGCTCCTCCACTTCTGGATCATCCATGGCCAGTTCCTTTCTCATGGTACCCTCTATCTCAGCAGCTAGCGAGTCCTAGGAAGACAAACAGACCAAATAACTACTATGGGACTGAACATGAGTCTGGAAACACAAGTTCATTCCTTAGCGAATCTTCCAGCCCCGCAAAAAACAACCAATGGATTCAGGGGGAGGGGGACGGGACGGGGACAAGACGCACCCCATCACACAGACACACCAGGGTTACCATGGGAACCAACCCCAGGTCATTAGTAGTCTTGCATACACACTCTCCAGGGTCCACAACAGAAGTCACCTTTTCCCCACCAGACAATTTTCACTACAGAAACAGATTAAGACGGTCCTCTCTGTCATTGTCTTTACGTTCCAGTTCCTCCAGAGATCTGGGGCAGTTATTTGAGGGCCAAGGCCCGGCACCGAACTAGGCCCTGGGATCTGGGCACCCTCCTGACTCCTCACTGGTAAGTGGTGTGGTAATTCAACATGCAGTCAATAGAGGTACTGTAGATTGTCCACTCACCCCCTCTGCACAAACAATGCTGCTAGCATCTGACACCTGAGGGATTGGGTTAAAAACAAAACCGGATGAAATGCAAACCTTCCACCCCCTTACCAGCGCTGCCTCTCTCTTCCCTCCCAACCATGAATGTTTCCCCATTTCTACATTGCAGTCATTAATCAGTCACTCTTGGTTGGGGAAAAATGGGCGAGTGTTCCCGTCTAGTCAAACATACCAGGGAATGGAAGCTGGACTGAGAAATCAGGTTAATTTGTGTGTCTCACCATTGGGAACTGTCCCAGGGAGTGAAAACGTCGAGGTGTACTGAGCGGCAGGGTTTTATTCCGGAGGTTCTTCAGCTCCTCCTGTGCCTCGTGGAGCATCTCCATACACTCTGCAAACTTCTCCTCCAACTCCCTCAGCTACGGAGATGGGGGGAGAGAGAGCAAGAGACTACATGAACATGAGTACTGAACATGAGATGACAGTGTACAGAGCATCTATTTATTAAATACGGTTTCTATTCAGTTTTTATGAAAGGACTAACAATATAACTCGAGTGGGGAAGAACTTTGAAACAGATGATCTCATTACAAAAGCAGCAGACGACACGGCTGTTGTGGTTCTGGTTACCTCCTTTCCCAGGCCTCACCCACCCAGCCTCAGTAACAACACAACGTTAAAGACAACTTTGTGGGTTTAGTTAGGCAATCATTATATCCCTTTGATAATTGATTAATCAGTTCTTACTGTACCTCAGCCAGGCATATTCCTGGAGAAATTGATTAATCAGGCCTTACTGAACCTCAGAGGTAATTACAGTCCTTGGGTAATTGGTTAATCAAGCCTTATTGTACCTCGGCAGTGAACACTCCTCTGGTAATTGATTAATCAAGCCTTACTATACCTCAGCAGTGAGCTGGCGCTGAGCATCTTTGGCAGCCCCTAGGTGCTGGGTGAGCTCCTCGTTTTCCACTGCATACTGCAAAAAACAACCCCCAGTCCCCTGGGTTAATGGCCTACACACAACAACAGGGACAGACAAATGATAGCTATGGCCATCACTGGTTGTGTTCCAGGTCGTTACCTTCAGTTTCTTTAGCAACAGCCAGAATGGCGACCTGGAACGTTCCCATTGGCTTAGTTTGGCCACTTACAGACTTGGACTTCTTCTGCAGGTCCACAATCTGGGACAGAAGGTGTGTGATCTCCTCCTGCTGGCGGGACGCATCATCCGTCTTCCTCGCCAGCTCCTCCGCCAGGGTGGACATCTGGTGGTTGGCATCTCCTGGAGGGTGTGACAAAGTTAGCCATACTGCCTCAAGGCACCATGGGGTATGGCACCAAAGCTTGTTTCTGGGTTATATTTAGAATGGCACGCTGTAGCAAAACACGTTGCGTGCTCAAACTGGGCTAACAGAATTTCAGTCCTCTGTAGCGAACACGACCCTGGCGTTACTGAACGAGGCCCAGGCTAAGAGGTCCGTGACAACGTGAACTCACTCAGCTCCTTGACGACATCGTTGACCAACTGCTGCTCCTTCTCTTCGTACTCCTCGGTCTCGGTCTCCAGGTGAGAGGCCTGGGGAGGGATCACAGGACACAGCCGCGCATCAACAACGAGCCACGGCAGGAGACTGGGCGGGGAGAGCCATCCACAGCAGGCGAAAACAAGCTAACCGACATGCGTTTCCACCCCTTCATGGCGATCTCAGGCGGAACGACGCCGCGGGGTTCAGGCCGTGACAGCGTCGCCCCCACACCAGGGGCTACACCCTAATGGGCGCTGCTTCAAGCGGAGCTGGGGGGGAATTCAGTTTACCTCAGATCTCAGAGAGATATTCTCCGCCTCCAGGTCTTTGAGTTTCTTCTGCAGTGAGTCCAGGGGAAAGAAGTTTGGCACCAGCAGCGTGGAGTCATTGTGGCAGACGCTGTGCGGAGGAGACACACGGTGACAGTCTGGTCAGCAAGAGACCCTCTCTACATGTAGTGGGGCCCTATTTTCTACCAAGGCCCTGCAGGCCTCTGTTGAGACACAGCAGACTACATCGGAAATAGGGTGCAATTTGGGGGAAAGCCATTCATTTGTAAGAACAGGGTGTCACATCCCACAAGGAGACATGACTTTGTCCAAAGCTGGCAGAGGGTCTGACTCAATACTCATACCAGCTGTCCTCAGACCCGCCACATCATTTAGGCCACAAGGATAGACAGCACAGTGGATTGGCGTTTTCCCACTATAGCAAAAGGACACTGGTATTACTGGACTTTTTTGGGGGAAAAAAATCACTATGACTTTCAGGGATTTTTATGCTTATTTGACAGGACGATGTGGAAAGATGGAGGAAAAAGAGCAGTGGACCGTACAGGGGCACAAGATGCAGCTGAATGTGTGTGCAAGAGCCAGCTGCTTACACGGAGTCTCACTGGTAGGGTGAGTCTCACTGGTAGGGTGAGTCTCACTGGTAGGGTGAGTCTCACTGGTAGGGTGAGTCTCACTGGTAGGGTGAGTCTCACTGGTTGGGTGAGTCTCACTGGTTGGGTGTGCCCATATGATACTAATCAGCCTCGATTTACACCTGACTGTTTTGTATGTGTGATGTAATCAGGTCTGTTTAAAAGCCCTGAGCCAACACCCCCCCCCCCATCTTGGGGCCTATGTAATATTTATGTAACAATTCTTAACCTGATTACATGTCTGGTTCAGAGGAAATCTGCCCGTTGAAGTGTGGGGTGATCAAAGGTTAGTCTTTATGAGTAAATGGATAGAGGGATATTAGAAGGCCTCTTGAAGTAATGGTAAAATAAAGGATGAACACATTGAAAATCTAATTTTTACCTCCAGGTCTAGAAAATAATTAAATCTGAGAGCAATGCGGTGTTCTATTTTAGTTTGTTGTGTCCAGAACACGTGTCCAATTAACAGAACAGCACATTTTCCTCAACCACCAACACTGATCCATGATCATACTGATCACACATGACCATTCCAGATGCTCTGATGTCATTTCATGTACATTGTGTGTTTTAGAATATTCCTTTGCATATACCATTCATTAGCATATTACACTCAGATTGTCTCTATAATATTTAATACTCTACCCATACTGTTCATATTCCCCATCCTACTCTTTCTGACACTGACACAAGTTGTTATTTTGACTGTTTATATATTCAAGCTACAGTTAAATAATGAATATTTGCTTAAACTGCAGCCTCTCAGCTTTAATTTGAGGGTATTCACATTCAAATTGGAGGATGGATTTAGGAATTACAAATCTTTAATATGTAGCCCCCCTCTTTTACAAGGGACTAAAAGTAATTGGACAATTGACTCAAAAGCTGTTTCATGGACAGGTGTGGGCTATTCCTTCATTATATATTCATCAATTAAAAAGGGCAATGGTTGCTATTCCTAAACGTTTCATATAATACTTTTGTTCAACCCCTTGAATTCAAGCTGAAAGTCTGCACTTGCATGTCAGTTGTTTCATTTCAAATGGATTGAGTCTGTGTCCAAATATCTCCGGACCTAACTGTATATCTATAATATTCAATACTACTACCCATATTGCTGCTAGTTTACAGTGCTCTTTAAATTGCTGCAAGTTTATAGTATTATGTATATTATCACAATATTTCTGCTTTATTTCTTTCTTAAATTCTTCCTACGAAGATGTCGGGTGCCATGTCACAAGCAGTTCATTGTGCAGGACGACGCTGTGTTATTCGGTGCATTTGATAAATAAACTTTGAACTGGGAAATGAATACAGTAAAATTAAGGAGACTTGTTACAATAATTAAAAGGGGATGAGTTCCCTTGGCAAACCACAACATTAGGAGAGAAAGAGGCCAGCAGGGCAGTTAGCTGACTCACGGGGTGGAGGTGCAGGACTCTCCTTCGCTCTCTTCTGCTGCACTAGTGTAGAACTGGAGAAGCTCATCTTTCATTGACAGATCATGGCGCAACTGAGACACCTGCAAGAGGAGAGGGGGCAGAAGTGTGAGAGACGGGGGACACAAGAGTGAGAACAGATGGGGATGAAGCACGAGTGAAAACATTCTCACCTCTTCTCGAATGTGCTCCACTTGTTCTTCCAGCAATTCGTTTCTCTCACTGAGGGTTTTGTTTTTCTTCAGTAGAGACTGGCCAATGCGGGCAGCAAGCTCCAAATCCCGTTCTTTCTGCAGGGAAGGCAGAGGAGGCCAATTAGAGCGGCTGAATATTGCTAGATGTTATGATGTGGATTTGAGACGGAGGGAAAACCGAGGCTACCGTAAGACATTGTTCTATGGTTTTGTATGGTGTGGTTAACTTTGCATGGCAGAGAAATAATATCAGAGTAGATTTTAATATTATCACTGTAAATTAATAACCCATGTTTCTTACCTCTTCAAGCAGACGTGTAACAGCATCTATGTCATTGTACGTCTTAGTCATCTGGCCCACTCTTTCAGCACATAGAACTGTGGAGTTGGAAAGATTGCAGTTTTTAAAAACAGATACAGAAACCATTACTAGGAAATGCAGCCACACATGTACTGTATGTTGGACAGCTAAACACCCTGAGCAGGGTAGATATTTGAAATGGCTGATATAGTTATCAGAGAACCAACTGCATGTCACAGATGAACTGCTGATATCAGAGACCTTAAACAAGTTGTTCTGATCAGGCAGACTGACAAACTGTCTGCCCTAATAGTCTTTGCTAAACCCCAGTGTCCTTTACTGCTCTCATGTCCTCGCTCAAAACACCAGGGGGAGGACAGGACAGGACTCTAGGTAGAGTCTTCATTCCCATGTAGCTCATTTGGTAGTGCACAGGGTTGTAGGTTCAATTCTCTAGGCAGCCAGCACAAATAAAAAAAGTACAAATCCTCTCAGAAGGCGGCAGAGAGTAGAACTGAAAAAGGAGACATCAGGAAAGACTATTGTGATGGAGGCATTTAGAGAGTCAGAGCAGAATCTGACTCATCTCAACACCACCCAAACACAGCTGGTAACACCAGGCCAGCATGCAGTTATTCTCCGTTATTACATTCTGCAATCCTCAACAGATGATCAGCAACGCCATGACTCAGGGAGGCATTAGATCCCGCCACATATAGCGCTCTGTTCTAAACCCACACCTACAGTGGGGGAAGAAAGTATTTAGTCAGTCACCAATTGTGCAAGTTCTCCCACTTAAAAAGATGAGGCCTGTAATTTTCATCATAGGTACACTTGAACTATGAGAGACAAAATGAGAAAAAGAATTCCAGAAAATCACATTGTAGGTTTTTTATGAATTTATTGGTAAATTATGGTGGAAAATAAGTATTTGGTCAATAACAAAAGTTAATCTCAATACTTTGTTATATACCCTTTGTTGGCAATGACAGAGGTCAAACATTTAATGTAAGTCTTCACAAGGTTTTCACACACTGTTGCTGGTATTTTGGGCCATTCCTCCATGCATCTCCTCTAGAGCAGTGATGTTTTGGGGCTGTCGCTGGGCAACACAGACTTTCAACTCCCTCCAAAGATTTTCTATGGGGTTGAGATCTGGTGACTGGCTAGGCCACTCCAGGACCTTGAAATGCTTCTTACGAAGCCACTCCTTCGTTGCCCGGGCGGTGTGTTTGGGATCATTGTCATGCTGAAAGACCCAGCCACGTTTCATCTTCAATGCCCTTGCTGATGGAAGGAGGTTTTCACTCAAAATCTCATGAAACATGGCCCCATTCTCATCCTGGTCCCTTTGCAGAAAAACAGCCCCAAAGCATGATGTTTCCACCCACATGCTTCACAGTAGGTATGGTGTTCTTTGGATGCAACTCAGCATTCTTTCTCCTCCAAACACGACGAGTTGAGTTTTTACCAAAAAGTTCTATTTTGGTTTCATCTGACCATATGACATTCTCCCAATCCTCTTCTGGACCATCCAAATGCTCTCTAGCAAACCTCAGACGGGCCTGGACATGTACTGGCTTAAACAGGTGAACACTTCTGGCACTACAGGATTTGAGTCCCTGGCAGCGTAGTGTGTTACTAATGGTAGCCTTTGTTACTTTGGTCCCAGCTCTCTGCATGTCATTCACTAGGTCCCCCGTGTGGTTCTGGGATTTTTGCTCACCGTTCTTGTGATCACTTTGACCCCACGGGGTGAGATCTTGCGTGGAGCCCCGAATCAAGGGAGAATCAGTGGCCTTGTATGTCTTCCATTTTGTTATAATTGCTCCCACAGTTGATTTCTTCACACCAAGCTGCTTACCTATTGCAGATTCAGTCTTCCCAGCCTGGTGCAGGTCTACAATTGTGTTTCTGGTGTCCTTTGACAGCTCTTTGGTCTTTGGCCATAGTGGAGTTTGGAGTGTGACTTTTTGAGCTTGTGGACAGGTGTCTTTTATACTGATAAGTTCAAACAGGTGCCATTAATACAGGTAACGAGTGGAGGACAGAGGAGCCTCTTAAAGAAGAAGTTACAGGTCTGTGAGAGCTGGAAATCTTGCTTGTTTGTAGGTGACCAAATACTTATTTTACAGGAGGAATCTACCAATGAATTCATAAAAAAATCCTACAATGTGATTTTCTGGTGAGAAAAAAAAAACTCATTTTGTCTCTCATAGTTGAAGTGTACCTATGATGAAAATTACAGGCGTCTCTCATCTTTTTAAGTGGGAGAACTTGCACAATTGGTGGCTGACTAAATACTTTTTTGCCCCACTGTTTCAGATCCTGTGGACACTGCAGAGGTGGTCCAGAGAAGCAGCTTAAGTATTGTCATCATACAGAGTGAACTCCATAGTATTCAAACAGTGACCCATGGCTTGTTTATCTCTGTATGCCACTTTCGTTATGAAATGTTGTGGTTACCTTTAATGTGAGGCCATTTTCCTCAACAGTGGATGAACTGTTTAGAAATGACAGTTTGCAATAGGAAAATATCCTCAAAATAAACCTGATAATTTGCACTTTGAAGTCATAGACAAATCCAAAGTGATGGAAAAATATTCATTATATTATAAAAATGCATTATATGTGGCTTTAGGAAGTTTCAGTATTTATTCACCTTTAAAAACAAAAGGCTACTGACCACCATCAGCGACAACTAGCCACAGCACTGTAGAACTACCAAGAAGCCATGAGCTCTCCAGTCCCTTTAAATTCTTCCTCCAAATCTCTCCATCCACGTTATCTACTAATGAGTGTATCATATCAGACTTCCAAGACATGCCAACAGACAAAACTGATTGGCAGTCCAGTTCAGAGGCAACACAAAGCAGGGACTAACAGAGTCCAACTTAAATCTATGGTCACACCTACCCTTCCTATGTTGACAAAATGGTGACTCGTTTCTGCTGACTACATACTCCTAGGTCTTGAACCTTGTGGTTAAGCGAGTTCTTATCTCTGATATGTTTCTGCAGCAGCGCAAACACACAGTAAAACAACGAGTTCAATGCAAAGTAGATATTTCCATGAGCACCATGGCATGCAGCCATCTCATATTTGACAGCTAAACAAACGACACCATGTTACATAACCAAACGCATTCTTGCACACTGAAAATGCCTTTATGACTTTATACACCATCCTATTAACCACAATCTCAACAACAATCGACAGGACCTTATCTCGAAGGTGTGGAAACACTGTGGTTGACTGTCTCGGCAACTAATCAACAGGAACTAATCTACAGCTGTGTTACTGGGTAGTGTCGGCTCCCACAGATTTAGGGGAGTTTCTGGAGAATATTCACTTTAGTCACGGTCAAACTCAACACTACCAACGAGGACAACAGATCCAGTTCACTAGCAAGTCATTATTTCCCATGATTCTAACTGGACTACCTAGTCAACTGACAAGTCTTGGTGAACCAGATAGTGTCAGCCTTGAAACACTCACCGGAACTCAAAAGTACTACAGTACCCGACAGATCAAACAGCCAGCAGAACAACCACAATGGAAGACCTCTCAACGTGACTGACTTAACCTGGCGGCTCCGTGAATGTCCACGGTATTAAGAAGGTAATTCAGTGACTTGTAGTTCATGTTGATACTGAAAACAAACAAACACGCCTTTCTGGTTCTCCTGGTAGGCTACAAATCCACATGACCTGACCCACTGAAAATCAGGGGAGGACAAACACGGAGCGGGAGACCAAAACCAGTCTTTTGTGGTTCCAAACCACAGTGTGAATAAATGGCATAGCATCACCTGCAGGAGTCCAGTTAAAGGATACCTTCAAACAGGATACGTTGCTCATCATCCACCTCCTCCTCTTCATCATCTTCCTCTTCCTGCACCTCTCCATCACTGTGGTCAGGTGAACAGACATACTCCAAGCACTCCGTAGAGGTGCTGGGACATTGGAGCGCCATGCTAACCCGGCTGTCTCAAGTCCAGAACCATGGCTCAGTGTGTGGACAGCAAGGGGAGACTGTCACACACTCACAGACAGCTAGCACAGTCATTCAGACACACCCTCCTGCTTTTTATGGTCCATTGCTCGTTGGCTATTGACCAGAGGACTAGTATGAACCAGAGTAGGGGAGTGGTAGGGGACTATTATAAGACAGACATAGCTTTGAATGTTCAGATTGTAGCATGGAATCAAATGACATATGTGAATATGAACTAAACAATACAGTGTGGCAGTTTTATCTTCGTTATACCGAAGCTCAAGTCTGAACACGCTCCCTTCACCACCCCTTTTCAGGTGTCGAAATGGTGTCTTCCGCCCAAAGCTCCATGGAAACACTACAAGGCGTAGCACACCTGTTGTAGGGCTAGCTGCCCAGCCTGAGTTACCACTAACATACACAGGTGACAATATACACACATGCAAACTACACAAAGGCAACCATCAAGAAATACAGAGCTTGATGAAGTGGCAGAGAGAGAAAATAATACAGCTTAATGAGGATCGTAACTGCTGCTGGTTTAACTAAAGAAAACCACTGCCTGTAAATCATTGTCAAATATCCTACCCAGTTGAAAAGACTAACAATTAAAGTTTGGTCAACTGTGGTATCCGGTGTCTTTGGTAACAGTAAGAGCACAACAAAAGCAAAACTAGCAACATTCAAGCGCCATCTTGCAACAAACCAAGTACATAATCTAAAACATTACAGTCCTCAGACTAAAATACAGCCCAATGCCAATACTGCCAGACAAAGAAAAAACCCTATTCATAAAACAACCATTGTAACCCTCCATGAACAAAGAATACAGCAAATATGTCACATAACTAACTATCCAATGTCCAAATGAGTTTAATTCATTTCAATTAACTCTTTGAGGTCCTCCAGCGATTCTGGGCTGTACTATATGCATGTGTGGGCATACTGAATGCACCCCATTCTTACGGATGTACCGCCGACAAAGCCAGACAAACAATAGAATGACCCCGACCCCAGCCCCCCCAACTCCCTCACCTACTGACCCCCCCCCCCCATCTCCCTCACCTCACTGCCCCCTTTCCTTTCTTTGAGGCCTTTATTGTGTGACGTTGTATAGCTCCCAGCATGGGAGGAGCCCCTCCCACCACCCCCACCTAGGCCAATAGAACAGGAAGCCATGGGCTTTGTGAGCAGAGAGGAGATGGAAGGGGAGAGATGAGGGGCTGAAGGAGTTTAGTTGGCAGCTTTCCCTCCAAACTCTTGTGGGGATATGCAGACCCACTGCCCTTCGCAGCAACCAGGGCTCTGTCCCAGCCAGCCAGCCTCCCCAGTCAGGCATGGGACTAGGATGCTAGGTCCATCTAAGAGCCTGGCCTGGGCTGTCCTTGGCTACCCCTGGCCTGGAGCCATTGTTTGCAACCCAAACAATATGGGACCTGGCAGGTGACTACGCCATCTCTGGCTGGCTGTCCAATCAGGGTGCACGTCTACAGAGGAGCCCTAATAGATCGACAGTACAGCACTGCAGCGTGCTCATCACTTAAATATAAACCCGTCCGGTGTAGACTCGGCGTGGCCGTTAGAAGAACCGTATGTCAGGAGGCCCTCACCATGTAATCCTCTGCTGGACTGGAACATGGAACATCCTCTGTGCCGTATTACATAATCACCACACTGACAGAACAGGCCTCGTCTGAAACATAACCACCCGCGTACACCACAATCATCAATCTAAATCAAGGTTTTAGCACATCCCCTTCAGCCAGGGGAATATGGCCCAGGTCAGGTTGTACATAATGCATAGATCCCCTGATGATCAGGTAAAGGGTGCAGGGTATTGGCCTGGCTCTGACTGTAGATGGAGCTGTTCTATCCCATGTCCACATGCCGCTGTGGCTGCCATGCAACGTGCTGCTTTCCAGCTGGTCACATGACTCACCCAACAGCTTCACATGCGTTTATCCCACACCTACTGACCCTACAGGACTCAACGCTGAGGGGACACTCGTGAATCACTCTTCACACAGAGACACACTCACACTCGCAAATATATCCTAAAGGGTGGCGCGCAGTCACAGTAATTACAGCTCACCAAAGTTAATTTCAATAAGCAGCCTCTTTTTTCAGTATCCCACAAAGTCGTCCAGGTTCCTGTCACCAAAAGCTGTCAGGATCACTGATGAAATACGCTGGCACCAGCAGCAGTGAACAGAAGACAACGACGAGCCACAGGCTCGCCAACAAAATGTCACGGGACAGCCTTCGTCTCTGACCACAGTCAAGTTTGTGACCCACACACTTAATCAGGCAGCAGTGAGGCAGCGCAGCTGAGGCAGCACAGCAGATCCAGGGCTCCACCATCATGTGACTGACGCAATACACACTGGACCTGAAGGAGGCCCATTCATACAGCCAACCCTGTCAATGGCATGCAATCACACCCTCTCCATCTCTACCGGGAACTTCCTCTCTTTCCTGTGTCATCTCCCTATAGCCACCACAACACCACACATTAGCCGCGACAATTAGCCTTACCATCTGTGCATTCCTCATAGTACCAGTCTAGGTCATAGTAATCCGCCTCCACAAATTTCTGCATACTCAGTCCCCTTCAGCTGAGAGGAGCATCTTTTTCTCCAATCCTGCTGCGGAGGTCAAGTGACAGCCGGCCCATCCTTTTCTGAAACGGAGACTTCTCTGGGAATCAACCATGCCGAGGAGACAACGTGAAAATGCACAATTGACCACCAGAACCCGAGGAGGAGGGGAGGAGAGACAGAAATCACAACCCAAACCCAGGCAGGCAGCAGGATGTGTTGCAGCCCCGTGGTGAGTCAAGGTTGTACCACAGAGGGAGGGGCCTGTAGAGGACCACCAGCCAATAGACAAAGCCTACAGGGGCATGCTCCTCCCTCCTCCAAGCGGTTTCGTCAATAGAGCCATTTTGTCCCCTCCTCTCTCCTCTGCTCACCCTTCCCTTCCTCTGAACGGTTGTCATGGAGACTGGCTCCATCTGAATGCAGACTAAAGCCGGTAGTGCTAATGGCAGCAGGTGAACAGCGCCCCCCCGTCTCAGATGGCAGCACTGGTTTACTACAGGCCAGGGAGTCTACCTTCCTGAATTCTATTTTTTTTTTTTTTAAACAGCTGGCTGACTAATTCTAACCCAGCATGATAAGACAGTAAAGAGAACAGATTTGACAAACTACTCTAAATTAAACAGTAAAGAAAATCCTTCAGTATTATTCCAGAGAAAAACAATGTCACTTCAATGACCTGGCTTCTGACTGTATAGACCCATCAGTATTGCGTCATGTGAGAGCAGCTGGGCCAGAGTGACATTTGTCAGATCAGCTGACTAGCCAGATGACCACTGTGCAATCCTGTGTGTGGATAAATAACAAATCAGAACAGCCGGGCCTCGGTTGTTCTGATCAGAAAATGAGAAGACAAGAAAGAGACAAGACCCGGGAATTCCCAAACAACTGGACAAGTCAAATAACAAAGCATACACTCACCTAAAGGATTATTAGGAACACCATACTAATACCCCCTTTCACCTTCAGAACTGCCTTAATTCTACGTGGCATTGATTCAACAAGTTGCTGAAAGCATTCTTTAGAAATGTTGGCCCATATTGATAGGATAGCATCTTGCAGTTGATGGAGATTTGTGGGATGCACATCCAGGGCACGAAGCTCCCGTTCCACCACATCCCAAAGACGCTCTATTGGGTTGAGATCTGGTGACTGTGGGGGCCATTTCAGTACAGTGAACTCATTGTCATGTTCAAGAAACCAATTTGAAATGATTCAAGCTTTGTGACATGGTGCATTATCCTGCTGGAAGTAGCCATCAGAGGATGGGTACATGGTGGTCATAAAGGGATGGACACGGTCAGAAACAATGCTCAGGTAGGCTGTGGCATTTAAAACGATAGCCAATTGGCACTAAGGGGCCTAAAGTGTGCCAAGAAAACATCCCCCACACCATTACACCACCACCACCAGCCTGCTCAACAGAAATCGAGACTCATCAGACCAGGCAACATTCTTCCAGTCTTCAACTGTCCAATATTGGTGAGCTTGTGCAAATTGTAGCCTCTTTTTCCTATTTGTGGTGGAGATGAGTGGTACCCGTTGGGGTCTTCTGCTGTTGTAGCCCATCCACCTCAAGGTTGTGCATGTTGTGGCTTCACAAATGCTTTCCTGCATACCTCGGTTGTAACGAGTGGTCATTTCAGTCAAAGTTGCTCTTCTATCAGCTTGAATCAGTCTGCCCATTCTCCTCTGACCTCTAGCATCAACAAGGCATTTTCGCCCACAGGACTGCCGCATACTGGATGTTTTTCCATTTTCACACCATTCTTTGTAAACCCTAGAAATGGTTGTGCGTGAAAATCCCAGTAACTGAGCAGATTGTGAAATACTCAGACCGGCCCGTCTGGCACCAACAACCATGCCACGGTTAAATTTGCTTTAATCACCTTTCTTTCCCATTCTGACATTCAGTTTGGAGTTCAGGAGATTGTCTTGACCAGGACCACACCCCTAAATGCATTGAAGCAACTGCCATGTGATTGGTTGATTGGATAATTGCATTAATGAGAAATTGAACAGGTGTTCCTAATAATAATCTTTAGGTGAGTGTAGTTTGGTGTTAATTTTAGGTTAGCTGCCTAGCATAAGAACGATATATTTTTTCACCTTAGTGGCTCTGGGATTAAATCTAGCAACCATTCAGTTACTAGTCAGACCTTCTAACCACCAGGCTTACATTCCACCCCAAAATACAGAGTACAATAAAAACCATCAAGGGGAAATGTTTATTACACTGCCCAGATGGGGGACAGTGACGTGGTTTTAACTAGTTAGAACACTCCTTTTGATCCTTCGAGTCAAGTCAGAAGTAGAAATTATTTTCAACCACCGACTGTTTCATTGCAGTCTACTGTACATCTGAAATATCATTAGCAGAGCAAAAATACTGCAGCATCTTGTTATAGCATTCTATAGTCTTAAAACACATTTCAAATACCAATGCAATAAAATATGAATTATATACAGATCTATTTAACGTTACATATCCATATATTTTGAGTAAAGGAAATACAGTAGGTCAATATGTTTAACACAGAATATTTTGCTCATCACTGCTGCCATGGATGGATTTTATAACCTTTTTATTTTATTACATATTTTCCCAGGAAATATTACTGAGAACTCATTCTCATTTACAGCAACAACTTGGTAGCAACTGGAGTTAACTGCTCAGAGACAGTTTTTTCACCTTTCAGACTCAGATGCTGTAACCACTAGCCTGCCGCCCCAAATGATGACTACATCTAACCTCCTGAGCTGAGCTCTGCTGTGTGAACTCCATTCACAATACACCGGTGCTGAGAACAAAATTACATGAAGGTCAAAAACAAGGACAGACTGATCTGACCAGTCTATCCAGAGAGCCATGGGATATTGAGACACACCTTGTGTCTGTCAATCCCAGTCTCCCAGACCCTGTTAGGATAGATGTTAATGTGACCACAACCGAGGCCCGGCGGTCCGCCCGGGACCACAACCGAGGCCCGGCGGTCCGCCCGGGACCACAACCGAGGCCCGGCGGTCCGCCCGGGACCACAACCGAGGCCCGGCGGTTCGCCCGGGACCACATGAGCTCAAGGCCAAATGAAAAGGCCTTGCTGTCCTTCTCTCCCACCACTGCAGCAAAATCTCAGCTTTGTCTTCCACCCCATCACTACTATTTTCTAAATTCCTAAAATCCCAAAATGCGATATGAGCTGAGCTCAATACAAGTAGTCTACATTTTATGGTTGAGGAGAATAACTGAATTTCACATCTGCAGGGCCAGACAGACCACACTGAACAGCAGAGGACCGTCGAAGGCCTCCCTCACCTGTTAGCATTGCTGCCTGTATAAACCTTTTCAGTTTTAGAACACGGCTTAGAAAATCGGCGCTTACGGAAATACTTTAGTGTCTCCTCGATCTGCTCGACGGTAAGGTCCACGTTGGTGTCAGGGGAGAGGAGAGGGGTGTGGAGCCAGTCGTCGTGGTCGTACCCATAGATGGTGTCTGCTCTTAGCTTGTAGTGGGGCAGCTGCTCTTCCAGTAGACTGATGATTTCCACCTCTGGAAGATCAGTGCGGTTACACACATCTGGAGAGGATAGGAGGTGTTTTAGGTGTGTTGACAAAAAGAAGGTCCCGGAAATTTACGATAGCGTCCTTAGTGTTGGGCTAAACATCTCATTCATGTACCAATAATAAAACATTGCTCTCATTTGATATTTTCTTTAGCTACTGTAAGGATTCTGAGGTAAGTTTTTAAACATACGGAAGTGTAAGTACAAGGGACTTAAAGCCAGTCTAGGATGACCTCGTGTGGCATACTGAGAAACTGCATTTCTACTGACATTCAGAATTACACTGCATTATTTCCATGCAGCTTCTTTCACTCGTAAAAAGGCTAACGTGCTTATGTACTGCTGTGGAAACTGTAAGATGTTTGTTGTACACATACTCAAATATATATATATATTGGGAAAATAAACAACATTTTGAGATACTAGTTTGTGTTTAAATAAAAGGTTTGGAGAGCCAGTGGAATCTTTGCTTCACTGGAACACACATTGACAAAAAAAAACATATCAAAGCATGTTAAGCGTTGCTCTCTTGTTTGATACATAGTAAGAAAACTTTACATGTTGCATTTATATTATTTTCCGTAGGCTACAATTTAAAAGCGGCGTTCACTTAAAATGACAAATTTCATAATATGATTACTTTAAAATTGTTGAGTTGATACTGTTAAGCAAAGTTAAGTCATCTTATCCACACTTCCTGACATAGGAATTACTCACTATCCCTGTTTATCCGTACGTCCAAAAATCTCCCATTCACGTACTAACGTAAATAACACAGCTCATGAGTTCATACTCTTAAGTACAAGATACTCCAACAGTCACAACAATGACCTGACACATTGACTGACTGGTGTCGGGCAGGGAGGGTTCCATTCTATTGTTCAACAGCTACATACCACCAGCATATGGGAGGTGGGGTCCCAGATAAGCCTTAATCCAGACTGATGGGATGGCCTCTCAGGGCTACATTGACAGAATGCCATGAGGACATTAGCATGTCTACAGCATGGTGGTCTGACACACAGCCACCACATTCCCCGTATGGACCACCACTTACCACGACGCTTCAAAAACCACTTCCAGTCCCATCGTTTGTTAGACAGTCTGAATAGAGCCTGTTGTGTGGTAATTCTTTATATTCCGCTATTTATACCTAGCTATAACAAAACTCAGCTTGTCGCAGGAACTAGATTTATTTAGATGTATATAAGACAAAAAGTGTTTAGCAATTAACCAGCTATGACAATATGTACACTGATACCAGGTTTCAAAACCAACATCTGTCATGTACTCTGTTACTAGGCAACCACAGTAAATAAGGGAATAAGTGCTGGATAAATGTTGCATGAAGCTTGCAGAGTGCTGCCTGGTAGCTGCTTGGCTGTTAGTTGGCGGTTGTTGATTATTCCAGGACTGTATTTATAGTCAGATCTGAGAGGCCCGGTCTGTCCCACTGTCCTTCCTCTCCCCTCTAAGGCATTCACCTTAAATCCCCAGGAGCCAGTACAGCTGTAAGTGTGGGTCAATTCAAAAGGATCAACCTAGATCCGGCTAAAGCTAGACCCAATGGTGACAAACATACACTACTGAGACTGAGAGAACAATGGGGACAGCACTACAGCTACATGTTTAGGCTAAACCATTGTCTTCATACACAGCCCACATGTGTGATTGCCAAGAGATGAGTGAAACAACTGAGCCAAAGTGTGTGTACTTAAAAAGCAGCCATTTCCAGAATCTATGCTATTAAGATTATGTAAATCAGTTGGTGACCTAGAGCCTTCTATTGTTCAAATAATCCTCATTAAAAAGCGGGCAACATATCCATTCCATTCATAAAGTCATGCTTAACATGAATTAATCATTAACAGAAGAACACAGATTTTTACTTCTCCATAAAGTTGTCATGAATTCAGATATATACAGTTGAAAAAGAGTTCACGAAAGCAACACTGATGTTCTGTCAACTTCAAGAACAAACAGTGAATAAAGTCCAAAAGAAGTGAGGACCGGCAGTAACATTTAACGAGAAACTATTCCAAAACAAGACCAAAACTACCCCAAAGGTTCAGCCCAAAGTCACGACGTCCAGTACTCACTCATGGTGCCTCGGCCCCTCGCTCGCCCTCTTCGCACCCCGACTTACATTTTCCGCTTCTCCAGGAAAGGGCAGGGCGAAGAGGAGTGGGAGAGAGACGAAGAGTGGGGAGAGGGAGGAACAGGAGAATGAGAGACAGGCACGGAGGGAGGGACTCACTGGAAAGCGACCCCTGCCTCCCTGCTCCAACATGCCTGGCATGCCAGGGATCGCGGTCACATGGGGACCCAGCCACCAACGGACTGAACACTGACGTCAGTGGATCTCTGCCGGCACAGACCGTTCAGGGGACTTGACCAGTCATTGTCCTCAACACTGCAAGCTAGTCTATTCTCACAGCTGTTGTGTCTCCATGATAATAAGTCCAGGCAGGATGTGCTGCAGCAGAAACCCGAGCAGGGGCGAGGGCTACAGGCCCCCTGAGAAAAGACAGAGCATAGCAGATGTATACGTAGAACCTTAAGGAACATTCCCAGGCAGCCCTGCATGTAATCCTGCAAAAAGTATATATAAATCCAGATCACTGGCAAGTTTCAAAGGAAGAACATAATAACTATTAGTGATGGGGGAATAATATTTATACAGTTACAGATTATTGCAATTTTTTTGTATTATATCATTTTGACAATTTATTAGCAATAGTATTTTGTGCTAGTTTGCTGTATCTGTATCTCCTTTTTAATATGAAACCAATTTGTTTTCAGCATTTCTACCATTATTGATAAAAATATGTTTCCATGGCTCCCCCTCTGCAGCAGTGAGCAAAGTAAATTTTTTTTTTTTAAAACACATTGCACAAATATTGCGCTAACATTGTGAGGTCCACGGCAATATGTTTCTTCCTGTTTAACCTGGGAGCTGGTGTTTAAAGGCAGCCGCTGGACTACTGCAGACAGTCTAGGTGGCTGAATGTCTCATCCTCCAGTATACGGACATGACGGTTCAGAGAAGCAGGACGGCCTGGCTCCAGCCCCTTTGCAATCACAACAGCTGAGGTACATTTTCATGGAAGCGTAGACAGCGAAAGGCTATTATACAGTTTAGTGTGTTACACAGATATACAACAGACACACACACCTGGTAACAGGCAGACACACACACAGACAGACAGAAAGGAGTGTTTCAATTAACATGAGACAACACTGAAGGAGACCTGAACGGATTTAGGGCACGACATGTTCAGTCAGATGTGGGCAAATTGAGGTATGTAAACATGCTACGCCAAATGTCATAGTGTTGAGGGGGGGGATCTGAGCAACTAGCAGCATGTGATCTGATTCACTGTGCATTCCACGTCTACAGGGAGGGAATCAGATGGTTGCTGGGAACAGCTGATGAAATGAAATGTGACGCTGATTGTTCCTTTCCTGCACCCTCATGGAAAACCTGTGTCCTCTCTTCATCTGTCTAAGCCTGTGGCAGGACTACCCGGGTGACTAGTAAGGACACTCCCTACTGATACAAGGCTTGGTCGTCTTTATTTCTTTTGCTTTGTCGGGTCCTTCAAAATGGACAATCTTGCCACGGCAGTGCCTGTTACAAAAGTTCTTTACATTACCCCAGCTATGGTTGGAATTGAAGCGCTCTTGCAGAGAGGGCGCGTCTGGCACAGATTCTCCGCAGATCACACTGCTGAATGGGTCACTGTGCCCTCCCAACGGCTCATGGAGATGTGTCGTTTGAGTCTCTGTTCTGATGTAGCCCTGAACCAGCTCAGCTGATCCACCTAGCTCATTGCTTGATGATTAGTTGACAAGTGTAATCAGCCTCTGTGCTGGAATGGATTAAATCCAATGGAACAGCCTGGGGTGCCTTAAAAGAGGATTCAGAACCACAACCCTCGTACATGTTAGCCTATCTCATAGAAAAGTGTATGCCGAGTTTGTGTGTCTAAGGAGAAAAACTGAATCTGATGACTAGTGCTGGGCTGGGCTGTGAGTCAGACAGTGTTAACAAGACTATGGAAAAATAGCTTTAGCTGAACAAACTGTTATCCACCGACAAACTGTTCCCATGGTTACATGAGGGTGTTGGTGAATATCCGTGGTGTGTGGGTAAAACATCTGACAAAAAGCCAATGACATCTTTAGAAGGCCATTCAAACTGTTCATGAGGCTAGTCAGCAAAACATATTAAACAGAAATACTGCACAGGAAACCTTTCTAAATGAAGCTAACAAAGTGATTACTATGACTCAAAAGTATTTGATCCCCTGCTGATTTTGTATGTTTGCCCACTGACAAAGAAATGATCAGTCTATCATTTTAATGGTAGGTTTATCTGAACAGTGAGAGACACTAACAATAAAAATCATGTAAAATGCATGTCAAAAATGTTATAAATTGATTTGCATTTTAATTAGTGAAATAAGTATTTGATCCCTTCTCAGAAAGAATTCTGGCTCCCAAGATTTCTGGCTCCCTGGAGCTGAGATTAGGAGCATACTCTTAAAGAGAGTGCTCCTAATCTCAGCTTGTTACCTGTATGAAAGACACCTGTCCACAGAAGCAATCAAATCAAATTAGATTTCAAACTCTCCACCATGGCCAGACCAAAGAGCTGTCCCAAGGATGTCAGGGACAAGACTATTACACAGGGCTGGATTGGGGCTACAGACCATCGCCAAGCAGCTTGGTGAGAAGGTGACAACAGCTGGTATGATTATTTGCAAATGGAAGAAACACAAAAGAATTGTCAATCTCCCTCGGTCTGGGGCTCCATGTCAGATCTCACCGTGGAGTTGCAATGATCATGAGAATGGTGAGGAATCAGCCCAGAACTACACTGGAGGATCTCAAGGCAGCTGGCACCATAGTCACCAAGAAAACAGTTGGTAATACACTACGCCATGAAGGACTGAAATCCTGCAGCGCCGCAAGGTCCCCCTGCTCAAGAAAGCACATGTACAGGCCCGTCTGAAGTTTGCCAATGAACATCTGAATGATTCAGAGGTGAACTTGGTGAAAGTGTTGTGGTCAGAGGAGACCAAAATCAAGCTCTTTGGCATCAACTCAACTTGCCGTGTTTGGAGGAGGAGGAATGCTGCCTATTACCCCAAGATCATCATCTCCACCATCAAACATGGATGTGGAAACATTATGCTTTGGGGACAGGACAACTTCACCGCATCAAAGGGACAATGGATGGAGCCATGTACCGTCAAATCTTGGGTGAGAACCCCCTTCCCTCAGCCAGGGCATTGCAAATGGGTCGTGGATGGGTATTCCAGCATGACAATGACCCAAAACACATGGCCAAGGCAACAAAGGAGTGGCTCAAGAAGAAACACATTAAAGCCCTGGAGTGGCCTAACCAGTCTCCAGACCTTAAACCCATAGAAAATCAATAGAGGGAGCTGAAGGTTTGAGTTGCCAAACATCAGCCTTGAAACCTTAATGTCTTCAAGAAGATCTGAAAAGAGATGTGGAAAGTACTAAGTCATGTTTTGCAGAGGGGTTGAATACTTATTTCACTCATTAAAATGCAAATCAATTTATATCACATTTGACGTGTGTTTTTCTGGATTTTTTGTTTCGTTATTCTGACTCTCACTGTTCAAATAAACCTATCATTAAAATTATAGACTGATCATTTCTTTGTCAGTGGGCAAACGTACAAAATCAGCAGGGGATCAAATAATCTTTTCCCCTCACTGTATGAGGTGGTATCAAAACAGCCAGTCTTACAATCTGCTTCAAAGTCAACCTCACAATAGAAGTGTTAAATGTTATTTTCTAAATACAACACAAGAGGAAGCCAGTTTCCAGAGCAGAGATCTTTTGAAGGTCAGTCTTTCCTTTAATCAACATGCCAGGAGACCGCAGAAACATTAGCATGTCCACACGGACAGACATTATGGCAAACAAACAAAGTCCATTAGTAATCATGCTTGACATGGACTTTGGGACCAAATGCAAAAATACTACAAGGTAATATCAAGAGTTAAAATTAGAACATATGGCATGTGTTAACTTCCTACATATAGCCTTGTGGGCAGATATATTTAGTGAGTGCAGGACTTCTATACAGTAACCTCCGTGTTTAATTCAAATTGTCATATCTATGAAAAGCAGCCTACTACTGCAACAGTGGAAAAAGAACAAAAAAACATGCAAAGCATTTCTATTTAAAAGGGGTGGAAAATTCTGTTTGTGAGTATCCTACTTGTAATATAAATTAAGTCTGCAAGACAAATGGGGGAGACACTTTCAGAATACATCATTTTAAATTGAGCACACCATTTAAGCATCGTCACTGAACCCAACCGACCCTTGGGCCCAGAATGGGTTCACTAACACCCTAGGCTCGATGACCAGGTTTCACTGGGAAAAAGCCAGTGACAGAGGTTACAAGTGCCTATAAAATTAAAAATGAACCCAGTGTATTTTTCATTACCAAGCCCAGCAAAGTTACTTCATTATTTGCATCAGGGCTCTGGACCTGATGTTTCAACCCCTCCAGGACCTAGTTGAATATCTCTGCTCTCCATCATCACACCACTGAGAATCATGGGAGATCCCCCAGCCCCTATGGCACCCACTGGGACACAGGGGGCGAAGGGAAACTAACAGAGGTCTGTTGTTCTCTGAGGCAATCAGCCAACAGCATCCCAGACCGAGAAACACCTTTCACACGGTGACATCATCAATGAGTCACAGACTCAAAAAGGTCCTCAGGCCTTCATCTCCTGGCCTGGTGGACAATAGCGAAAAAACAGCAGAAGGTCATGTGTCCTTACATGCAGTTTTCGGGTCAGACATCTCCACCTACTTATGGTTAGGGTTCAGTATGGGGGAGAGGAAGCTGACCCCAGATCTGTAGAGGGAACATCGCCCCACAGCCAATAGAACAGTGTCTGGCCTGTATCACCAGCAGAGGGAAGCAATACACTGTAGGATCAGCCAGAGAACCAAGACAATCAACTCAAAAGACATTCCCGTATAACTAGTTGATCCATATTGATCTTGTTGATCAAGAGCAAGACACTGCACTGCCAACTTTTTACTGGTTTGAGACAGGGAAGCGGACATGCTCTACGGTTTGCATACCACCCCCTGCCCAACCAGAAAACATTGGTTGCAGTCAGGCTTTGCTCTACACTACAGTCAGTCTCGCATTTCAGCGTGGTCATGTTAACCGGCAATGCTTTGCACTGCAAAGCAAAACAATCTGTGCATAGTGCCTCCCCGTTTCATTTTGTTTCAAAACGTTTTCTCTACTGAACAGGACCCAGCAGAATCATGAGGGGGGCAGGGTGTGGGAAAGGAGTCCCACTGACCCCTGGGAGTTTGTTGAACTCCCAAATGCCACCACGTTCCCTATTCAGCTAACTTCTTTTTACACGGGTCTGGTCAAACATGTTGGACTACAGAGGGAACAGGCTGGCCTTTGAGCCACCAGTAGTCTGCTCTCCTAACTGGCCTCATCACAGGAAGTGCCCATCATGGGCAGGTCACAACAGAGGTTAGCTCCTCCCCACATCTCCCCCACTATGACCTTACCTCACAAAACTAGGCAACAACAAACACTATGACCTTACCTCACAAAACCAGGCAACAACAAAGGGAGATGGTAAAGACAAATTCAATGATGCAGGAGTATTGTGTGCTGATATCGCCACTAACTCAGGCAGATGTTTTTTGGGGTTAATCCTTTAATATCCAAAAACAAAAAAGGGACTGTATTGGACTGCCCAGCCAAATGCTGTACTCCACTCTATGGAGCTGAGCTGTCTGCAGGGCACTTTCTCCTCTGGTCCACTGGGACTAAAACAACACTGACACCACAACTTTATTCTTACAGACAATTATTTATAACTCTGGCATGGGTCACTAGTCCAGCCATGGAAAAACACCTGACACAACGCTATCAAGACGGTCCAGCCAAACCAAAGCCAAGCTTGGCAACAGGATAATCTCAAAAGGAAACATTCTGTAAACACATCCACAAAATGAACAGTACATTGAAAAGGTCCACCAGTATGTACGACAGATGGTTTACACAGATGTGTTTTAAACCTTGTAACTACATTCTGACTGTCATAGCAGGCGTTGTGGTAGGATAGTTGATAGTCCACTATTTGAAGTCTTCCCAGAACACTACACAGAGACGATTTATTCAACAATGACAAAACAAATCCCAATAAATTGCACGATTTTGGACCAAGGATTCAGCGTTGGGATGATTCAGAATTAAGATGCAAATGGTCATTAATTACAAACACCAACCTTTGTTAACAGGTTTTATCTCGCAATGACGCTTGAAGTCTGGAAAGAAATGGACATCACCAAATGCTGGGATTTCGTTGTGATGCTTTGCTAGGGCCTTTACTGTAGCGGTCCTTCTTTTGGGAAAGGATAGAAGAAGGTGCAGTGGTTTCTTCATTTTTCCGGAGTTGTATATGCCTATACATTTCATAATTCATCCGACTGCTTCTGTCACATTATCAATAAACACTAGTGAGCCCAGCGATCATTGTAAGCCATGCATGCCCATGCCATCACACTGCCATCCACCATGTTTTACGAGATTGTGTGGTATGCTTTGGATCATGAGCATTTCCAAGCCATCTCCAATACTTCTTTCTTCCCATCATTCTGTGTACAGGTTGATCTTAGTTTCATCTGTCTCAAAGAATGCTGTTTCAGAACTGGGCTGGTTTTTTTGATGTTTTTTGCCAAATTGTCTAATTGGGCCTTTCTATTCTTGAGGCTTATGAATGGTTTGCACCTTGGGTGAACCCTGTATTTGCTCTCGGGAACTCTTTCTCTTTATGGTAGACATTGGATAATGATGCCAACCTCCTGGAGAGTGTTTCTTCACTTGCTGGATGTTGTGAAGGGATTTCTCTTAACATTGGAAAGGATCCTACGATTATCAACCATTGTTGTCCTTCCGTGGACGTCCAGGCCTTTTGTGTTGCAGAGCTAATCAGTGCATTCTTTTTTTCCTCAGAATGTACCAAACTGTTGATATGGCCACTCCACATGTTCCTGCTATCTCTCTGATTGATTTTCTTTTACAGCCATAAGGATGGCCTGTTTCAACTTGCTTTGTAGAGCTACCTTTGACCGCAGTTTGTGGGTTCACAGCAACAGCTTCCAAATGCAAATGCCACACATGGGATCAACTCCAGACCATTTACCTGCTTAGTTGATGAAACAAGGGACAGAGCACTGAAAGTAGTAGACAGAAGGATATGAATAGCCCACGCCTGTCCATGAAACATCTTTTAGGCGCAACTGTCCAATTACTTTGGTCCCTTAAAAAAGAGGGGGCTACATATTGGCCTGGTTTCAACCAAAATTAGCGTTCAGAATAATTCTGATGAATAATAAATTACATTGGGCATCTGCAAATCTACTTTATGGCTTATTTTAAAGTGATTGTGTTTCAATACTAACTGGGAATAATGTGCCAACTGCCCACACAAATAAGAGAACCAATTTTTGTTTGTGTTCATCAAACTCTCAATTACAGAACCAGTTAAACTTGCAGACTAAAGGTGTCCTAGGTATCAGATTACAGGTGGCCTTCTGAAACATTAACTCTATTCCAGATGGAGCTACTCTGTGAAGTTCTTAGATGACTAATGTTATGTAGAGCTCTGCCATAGTGCTGAACACCACAAAGCAACGGCAAGCGTGGGCAGAAACGTACAGCAGTAATAGCCGGTAATCACTCATCAGGATCTGAGAAACGATGTGAGTCAAGTCAGAAGAGAACCTCTACTTTCCTTCAGACAGGACAACACAAAAGGTATCAATTAGGTTATGGAAGTAACCAAGAGGAAATAGTTCTGTCGAGACACACCATGGCCTATCTCCTAGGCTCAGGGATGATCGGAACGTACCGGTTGATGGTCCCAAGCATCCCTGAAGATGGTGGTGACATCTTCGGCAGTCTCAGCCTCACTCACATACTGCTCCTCGCTGGGCCAGGGGCTCTGGGTGGGTCTGGCTGTGGATCGAGCGAGAGGTCCCTGGAGTAAGGGCTAGAGGTGGAGGCTGAGGCGTTATGGTGCCAAGCTGCGGTGTCCAGCTTGCTGGCTAAGTTTCACAGGAGAGCAGTACGTGCCATGGACAGGACCAACAGTGTGCCGATGATGTCAGGAAGAGATCACAGCACCACCAGACCACAGCACCACCAGACCACAGCACCACCAGATCAGATCACTACATGTGGAGCGAACCTGGGAGGAGACAAGAGAATGTAAGGGATTTAAAGGGCCAGAACGCTGAAATGATCAGGGCCCGGGATGGCCTAGTTTCAAAGTCACTGCCTCCCTGTTGGACAATTTTGAGTCATTGCAAGACCAGAATTAGAATCTGGCTAGCAGACTAGCCAGGTTTTCCCACGAAGGCCAGGGAATTTAATGCGTTAGGTTGGACCTTAATTGTGAATTGGAAATCACAATTAAGGTCCAACCCCCCCCCCCCCCCGCCCCCACATCATATCCTATAATTTGGCCTTAATCTGAAGCTGATCCATTTACCCTGCATGCTGTATTGTCAACATGCAGTTTGAATGGATGTTTGAGGTTTAAATAACACAGTGGATTAATGATCTTCAACAATAGACATCTAACGCTAACAAAGAGTTCCCTAAGCCTTTGGACAACCAGTGAGCGGTTCCCTTCTACATAATACACTTCTCAAAACAAATTAAGGGAACACATCATCACAGTATAACACCAAGTCAATTAAACTTCAGGGATATCATTCTGTTCAGTTAGGAAGCACAAGCGATTGTGAATCAACATCACGTATTATGGGACAAATGAAAGTGACAACAGCTGCATTGGATAGGCACCAGCAAGACAACCCCGAAAAAGGGAATGGGTTTGCAGGCGGTTGCCACAGACAATTGCTCTAACCTTATCCTTGCTGACTGATTCTATTTAAGTTTTGCATTTTGCTAGTGTCCCTGTCACTACTGGTAACATGAGGCGGTACCTACAGGCCATTTAGGTTGCACAGGGAGTCCAGCTCCTCCAGGACAGCACATTCAGACGTGCTGTCACAAGAAGGTTTGCTGTGTTTCCCAGTACAGTCTCAAGAGCATGGAGGAGATACCAGGAGATGGGCCGTTACACAAGGAGTGCTGGACAGGGACGTAGAAGGGAATCAACCCAGCTGCAGGACTCTTGTGGGACCTGTGTTCAAAGCCCAGCACCGTACAGCTTGATTGGCATTCGCCAGAGAACACCAGCATTGGCAGGTCCACCATTGGCGCCCCGTTCTCTTCACAGATGAAAGCAGGTTCACACTGAGCACATGACAGACTTGAAAGAGTCTGGAGACACTGTGGCGAACATTACGCTGCCTGCAATATCATCCACCATGACCGGTTTGGTGGTGGGTCACTGATTGTTTAGGGAGGCATATCTTTTGGGGATCATATGGACCTCCATGTGCTAGCCAACGATACCCTGACTGACTGCTGTTAGGCACCGGGATGAAATCCTCAGACCCATCGTCAGACCTTACACTGGTGCAGTGGGCCCTGGGTTCCTCCTGGTGCAGGACAATGCCCGGCCTCATGTGCCCAGAGTGTGTATGCAGTTCCTGGATGACAAAGGCATTGATGCCATTGACTGGCCCTCACGTTCCCCAGGCCTGAATCCAGTCGAGAACATCTGGGATGTTATCTATCGGTGCATCCGACGCCGCCAAGTAACGCCACAGACTGTCCAGGAGCTCAATGATGCTCTGATCCAGGTTTGGGAGGAGATCCCCCAGGACACCATCTGCAGTCTCATCAGGAGCAGGCCCAAACATTACAATACAGGCACATGGGGGCCATACACATTACTGAGTCACATTATAAGTTGCCATGATGAAATTCACACAAGTTGAAACAGCCTGTGATTTCAATAGTTTACTTAGATTTTCAGGGCAAGTTTGAATCCAGCCCTCAATTATTTGGTTTCCATTGACTGTTGTTACGTAATTTTGTTCTCAACAAATTACACAATGTACAGTAAAGATTTTGATCTTTAATACATTTCCTTCATTAAAACCCAATGTGTGATTTAAGTGTTCCCTTAATGTTTTTGAGCATTGTAATACATCCAATCCATATTTTATATTCCATTATGATTTAAGACGCTACCATTATGATTTAAGAAACCAAATAAGAAACTAACATATTGTGACGCACCACAAATAGCCAAGGTCATACCATTGAGTTCAGACCATAAACAAATACATCACATACCTGACAACACAGGCCTAAACATCAACCAAATGAAAGCAACAAATAGAGCTGCGCATTACATTTTACATCTGTGTAACAGATTTGATGCTCAGGGTTAACAGATGAGTGATTAGTCAGTGCCCACATACAGACTGTTCCCATGGCAGAGGTGTACGAGGTGCTGAACTGACGGAAATTTGGAGTCAGCACAGTGGATTAGGTTACTGACCTAGTGGCGGACAGCTAGAAACACCGTCGATAAAACCCCAAGAGACCACCAATTATAGGAGGGATGATCTGCCCCTGTGAGCATTCAACCCCACAGTTGTCCAAAACAGACAGGCAGACAACCTGGTTGTAGACCGACATATCTCAGTAACCGTATTCAGCCTCCCGGTTCCCAGGCCACGTGGGAAGGCCAAGCGCAAACTGACACCGTCTCACACCCAGGAAAACACCACTGCTGCCGCCCTGTTCATCATCTAAACATGAAGCAGAGACACGGCGGCTGCTACAGCAAGCAGCCCAGGGCCATTACACGGAGGGCCAAGCCTGGCACCATCAGTGGACTCCCCAACTCCATCGGGTCACAGGATGTCAGGCAGCATCCGTCAAAGACAACAATGGTTATCTAGGGAGCATGGAGACGGCTCAGTTACAGTAAATTCCATGAAAGAAAAACAAGCATTCCGCACCTCGCCGTTTCTTCAGGGAAACAATCTTTCCAGTCTGATGACTGTGGATAACCCTCCCATTAACTCCCAGAGCCCAGACACTCTCAGCCTACCCTACGCTGGCTGACTTGTGTTAAAGCAAGAGGACTCCACTTGACAAATGCAGATGCACAGCTGGGCAATGGGACAACGTAGCAATACTCCAAAAGCACATTAAGTTATTGACCACTGCCTTCAGTAAAGAATCATCCAGATCCTTCACATCTTTCGGTCTGTACTTACGGACTGCCTTCGCTCAGACATGTTTTCAATAAGATTCAAGTAAGGAGACCGAGAACAAATTAAACTGTTGATTTTGTGGTTAAGTAACCATTTCTTTGTGGATACATGCTTTGAGTCATTGTTGTGTCTTGAAGAGCCGCATTTTCCAACTAAGTGCCAAAACCATTTATAAAACTGCAAGTGTTAACGTTTGTTGTTGTTAGTTAGCACATTTTGTATTTGTTTTGTTTAGGGTCATTTTTGACTCAAGTAGTTCTGTATATAGGGATTGTATTTGGGACACTCCCTATATCAATAACCTGCCTCAAACGCAGAATTCTGAGCCAGTCGTTGAGCCATCAGCACAGTGTAAAACTGAAACCCAAGAAGAAACAGGCCTCAGTCCGTGAGTCAGTTAGCTACCCCCACTTGAACCCAGGAATATTCCCTTTTTTATTGGGGCGATGTCACATAGAAGGCCATATAACAACTCTTGGATGCTAATTATCTACACTGCTGCACTTTTGACCAGGGCAGGCTGGACAAAGTTTATCTTAAAAACCATACCATCAGACATTAATTCTGTATGCAGTTCTTCAAAACTCTACAGAAATGTAAGTGCAAACCTAGCTTCAATAGTTGGTGTTGCCCCCTTTGGTTAAAATATCATCATGCAGCCATTTCTTTTAACAGTAATCAGTCTCTTACATCTACTGGGAAACATTTCTTCCCAGTCTTCTTCATAGTACTGCTTCAACGGTGTCATGATTCTTGCATGCATGGCCCACTTTAAGTCCCCCCACAGCAGTTCAACCACACTGAGCTTTGACTCTGCCTTAAAAAAGAAGAAAATGTCATTCTGTTTCTTGTGTATTTTGGATCACTGTCCTGTTGCAAGACCCATGTTCACTTCAGATTTTTGACAGATGGCCATACATTCTCTTCAAAATATCTCTGATACAATATTCATAGCTGACTCAATGAAGGAAAGTTGGCCATAACTTGAGGCAGCAAAGCATCCCTAAACCATGAGCCCACGGCCTCCAGGCTTTATGGTTGATATGAGGTTCTTCTGTTCAAAGACAGTGTCATGTTTTCACTGTCCAGAGAGGTATTCCAAAATAATTACTCAGGAAATTTACAGATCCCAGAAAATATCCTGCTTCTCCAATAAAGATGGGCGCGTCACTGAGTTTAGGACTGGTTTTCAATTATATCATTAGGTTAAGTCAAGCGCAGATTGGTTGTTCCGACAACTTGCACGTGCACACAATATTTAAGGTACAATTGTCACTGTATCAAGCTGTAGGCCTCAATCGAGCGCACGTTATGCGGCGCACGTTACCATGGAATGTGGCATCTCGAATGATCGATATCTACAAGTTTACACAACAAAATATTAGCCTTATTCGATACGTCTCGGAAATATAAATAAACTTAAAGGGGAAATAACAGGCTTCCTACTGCGCAGGGTTTGTGTGTTTGTTGTGATAGTCAATTCCAGTCTCCAATTGAGCGAGGACTGCCCTCACCCTGCCCCATGCCAGAGTCACATCTACTCCCTGTTCAAAGTTTCTCAGAATGGACTAATGGGATAACAAAAGTTCTTGTAATTCAAACCACTGTGGACTCAGACATAGACGGCTGATGTTCTTTAAGGTAAATTACCGCTAACTGGCAAACACTACATTTAGAGAGAATTCTGAAATGCTGAGCAATAGTTTGATAGAACCTGTCAGTCTCTCCACTTCTATTTGAATAACTAAATCAATAATATACTGGGGTCAGGGAGGGGGTCAAATGGGGTTGACTCTTTCCTCTGTTTAGTTATTTTTGGTAATTAATCTTGGTTCCTCTTATCTGCTGGTATTTTCATTTATTCAATAAACATAGATTTCTATATTTAATGAATTTAGCATCAATCTTAGCTGACACAGTATATTTTTTAAGATTTGTTACATTGCTCATCTGCTTGTGCACATAGCAGATTGTGTTTTGGAAAAACTTTCAAAGGGACGTGCTAGAGAACAAACCAATTCAATCACAGGCACATTGTGACAACAGTATTGACCCCTTTTCTCTCACAGGACAAAATGTGTCGACCCGTACTACATTGTGACAGGCACCGGCAACTAGGAGCTTATTGGAATACAACAATTGTCATGACAACAAAAGTTAAGCGAGCCACATGCTTCCTGGCTTTGGTTGCTAACGCAGTTCAGATGTGAAAACGGAAGTGTTTGCTCTCAAACATCAAGCGTCAATATCACTCTGGGGCAGTGGAGCGGGGTGAGCTAGTAGTAGCTATACATGGGTATACACAGGGGAAGACACTCCCGTCCTTGCATTTTGTGAGATGTTTTTGTTGCTCCCCAACAACATGCTACTGACGCATAGTGTTGGAAGGTCTTCAGAACCAGACTTCCTATGTTGCCACTCATTCCAATGCACATCGAGCAAGACATCATCTTTAGTAACTGCAGGGAGTACCGGTCTGGAGTGCCCCACGCCACCACCGACATTCCCACCCTTTTAAAACTACAACACTTTCATATTAGACTCAAATCCGGCAACAACAGTCATTCATCTAAATAAAGTTAGTGTAGAACGCTTTGTAACGTTCTAGAAAAATTACACTGTCCCCCACAAACATAACCTTATAGTGTATAACATAAGATGCATCATTCATACAAGTTAAATCATAATCGTGCCATTGATGACTAAGATATTAAGCATTTTTACACTACGATTGTTTTTATTTAGATAAGGGTTGCGGCAAGATTTGTCGGATACATTATTGGGTAAAAAGGGAAACATTTTGTCCCCTGATACCTGGGGACATATAAATGGACAAAAATAGTCAAATTTCACCACTCATTTCTTCCATATGATTTATTTTCATAAATAATATATATCTATATCTATTTATACATCTATATGTATATCTATATCTATATCTATATATATATATATATATATATATATATATCATATGTTTTCTATAGTCTTACATCACCGTAGCGTTTTCATAACTATATTTTTTGTAGAGAGAATTTATGCAAATCTTGACAAACATCCCCTTGTCCTGATATTATTTACAAGCTTCAGAGCGGTGCATCTAATAATTCCCTTTGGAAGAAATGAAGGGAGGAATAATGGAAAGAGCTGCACTCATGGTTTGCCACTAGGTTTAAAGGGATGATGCCTTACACTATTTCAGTTAATTCCCCTTTGTCGAATATTAAGTTGGAGTGGCTAGCTCAGTAACACTGTAAGAAAGATACTTTCCATCAAACTTCAGAATTCAGTCTGCTGGTTCATGAAACACGGTACCTACCCTATTTGACATATAAAATATGTTTTTAAAACCACATGTCAAATGACAATAACATAATTTTGTGTGCTAGTGTAGGTGGGACAGCTTTAAACAGTGCAAGGTCCTGCTTGTGCATGTTTTCCACTTCTTTGCCGAGCTCTGTGAGTGCAACGTTATGAGTGCAAGTGTAAATTCAAAATCTTTCTATATTATTTAAAATGTATGGTCAACATGAATTACATTTTATTGAGCTAAAAAAATAAAAGCAGATACACATTAAAGACCATTTGATAAAACTAAACACCAGTAAACTATTAACTTGGGAAATATGAATCTGGTAACAAAAACCTCTGGATGAAACCAACTATGAAACTTAAAGCTTTTTAATCATAAACCCTGGAACCCTGGTACATGCAATATTTAATTAAATTAACCTCGTTAATATTCCAAGGGAAACAAACCTTTTCTGACCCACAGTCAGTCAAAAGACTACCGCTTGACCTACTACTGTAGTACTTGGCCAGTGTTCCAAATGGTACCCTACTCCTTAAACCACCCTACACCCTACAGTGCACTACTTCTGACCAACACTGTATGGAGTCTGGTAAGAGGCGTTATGGGGTATAAGGTGCCATTTGGGAGTCACTTCCTGATCTGTCCAGCATCACTACAGCTACACCACCTAACTTACGTCAACACCAAAAAAAATCTGGCTATAGCTGACATCTTATAGGCACAATTAGGCTCTTTTTACAACCTACACTTCCCATAGAAACTCTGGCCTGCCCCATCCAATTATCTTTCAGGGCACGTCCCCATAGAAACGCAGCTCATTTGTAAAACTCCCCCGCTTAAACCAACCAAAGTGATCCAAGTTAAGCAGGAGTGCGGAGGGCACTGCCGGCCTCTCGTGCTGCCGGCGTCACAGACACGGCAACAATTTCTGAGTAATGTAATTTCTGAGTGGGAAGACGTGCACCTTAATCTGTAGCTGTGTAGTTTCCTACAGTTAATTAACAGCTCAATAACCTATATGTCCCTTACTTGCCCTCCTCCATGCCTGGAAATGAACTACAAGTGGGGAAGAGGTGAACTACCAATTACAAGGGCTAACTGAACTACTAGAATATTGAGCCTCCATTTCTCAACAAGTAGAGAAAAAGGAAAGGGTTGCCCTATACAGTTAGCTGTGTGCTCAGCCACATTTGAAGCGGCTGTCCGCGGCCTGTGATTGGGTAAAAAAGCAGAAAGTGGGATGCTCATTTCCCCAACAAACAAAAGCTTCCTTTACAAAGGAGAGGCCAAAGAATGGAGCTGAGCTCAGAGCCCCTGCATGCCTCATTACAGCGGCAGGCTCAGACACATTGTGAGTCAGACAGTTAATCTGATTTCACTGAGTCTTCACGCCATGGCAGATCTATAAGAAACCCAACAGCTGAACTAAAGTTTGCTAGTGCAACTACAGAAAAATATATTTGGCATATTGTGACCTTTTACTAAAAAAAAGTAATATCCAACCATATAAAAACTTTGTCTATATATTGGAGGGATGAGCAAATAGTTTCAGAATCGTGTGGTCATCGGGGGAGTTGACATGATTCACTTTTATAATTACCAAACTGCCTCTTTCAGTATGTTGCACAATTGCTGAAAAAAAAATAGGAACTGAGGAATTATTTTGTTGTGCAAAAGAAAGCGCTGTAGTGCTTGATCAACTGTGAAAACAGATATGAACTGTAAAGGCCCAGTAAGCATAGGGTCGTGTTTAAAATATGCTTCATTATGTTCTGTAAAATAAGAAAGTGACTGCAGGAGCGGAAGTGGTCTGTATGAAAATCTTATTTTCATCAGTCCACTACTCTGTCACATGTTAAAGCCACGGCTGTAGGCAAAATAGGATGTAGGCCAAACAAATCTATCACATTTGGATTAGCAAGGTTGGACTTTATTTGCAGTCACAATATGAACCACCTAATTATACTGAATGCTGTTATTGAGTGAGGGAGGATATGGGCAACCACACACGTGTAGAATAGCAGAAGAAATCAGACATCAATGAAAAATATTGTCAAGCCTGTTGATCCTTTTAGTAAGGAAGCCATGGACTCATGTCACTGTAAAGTCTCCAGTGGATTTATCAGAAATCACACTAATTCACAGTGGTATCAGAAAACTATTTGTCGAAGAACAATATCTCACAACAGTCCTACTGCTCAGCTGTATGATTATATAACTAATCTCGTTGTTGCAGGGAATGGGATGGCAAAATGACGACCTGCTCGGGTAATCTGTAAAAAACAGGGATTATAAATCACGCATCGCCCGTGGATCTCTCTCTTTTTTTTTTTTTTTTTAGATACAAGGAGGTTTTGATAAGAAACCCGTTTTGACACGTGTTTTACACACCTGCACTTGGCCACTCTCAGCAGCACAAAGGCCACTAGAGCACGAAGCGGGTTAGGTTTAGGTTATTGGGGTTATGGTAAGGATTGTGGGAAATGTTCCCTATCCCATTAACCTAACCCTATACCCTTACCTTATTCTCATTAATTGAACCGTTATGCCTAAGCTTAAATTTATCCTAACACCTAACCATTATACTTGTGTCTGTGTGTACAGTCGTAGTTGTGAAAATCTATGGGCAGACTCATCACTGCTATGAAAGTCTGGGCTTGTGGACTATGCATCTTGCCAAATCGTGCCAAAATAATTTGAAAATCAGGAGAAAGGGAAACACTGTTCTATGCTTGCCCCATGTTAATCTCATATACCTAACTTTTCCAAGCGAAAGTAAAGGGTAATTATGATACAAACAACGTATTGAAAATGTTTAGAAATATTAAAATGTCTGAAATAAACGAGTGACATTACTAGCAGAGCTGTCGTCTCAAGAACCTAATCTTGGCCCTCAAGCAGACTCGGCTATTAAATATAGTAAACCATTATTAAAACCACCAGACACTGCATGAGAAACAGGCAAATACACCTTCAAGACAACTAGCCAATTCTACAGTAAGTCTTGAATCAATTAAACATTTAAGAATGAAAGCTTGAATGTAATCGGATATAATTAATCTGCTTGGTGGTATAAGCAGGCTTATTAAACCCTGCCGTTAGATCCACGCCATTGAAAATGCATGTTGATTTGCCGAGGGAGTCCGCGTAGGCTATACATGGAATCAGCATGTCATATCGTCAGGTTCCAGTAATCAAAAAGATACTTATCGTGCGCATAGTAACCAGACAACATTTCAATCAGTAATCATTCCAGTGCATAGCCAGACTAATTATATTAATCAGTATTTATTTACAAAATTGGCACTTACCAAGCGAATAGCACTGAAGAATCAGTCATGTGCAGATGGCGAATCAAGTTTCCCCTACTCTCGGTCGTCTAAGTTTAATTAGTCGCAAATTGTATTCCGTCGTAAAAACCACGAGATATCCTAAATGGAAATTGTCAATGGCACTAATGGATTGTTTTCCAAAAAAAAGACCAAACTGCATAACAAAATAGTAACAGGGTTCCCGAACAACCAAAAACCTTCTAAAGTAAATGCAGTCTATTGACGAAATTAACGCGCGGGTTACGGAGTTTGATCTGGGTTGGTTCAGCATTCGCTTTAACTAGTGTCTTAAAAGATAAGTACTGTAAAAAGAATGCAGCATGACAACACAAGGTTGGAATCTAGTAGATTTGATCAAGGCGGAACAAATTTGCAGAAAGCCGGTTGTGAGTAGGCTATATCCAAATCCACGCTGCTTGCTACAGTAGGTTGGTTACTCTCTACTGAGTGCATCAGGCATGGTGGAATACGAAACTTCTATCTCCTCACAGCTGGACGGTGATCCGTCGAACCTATTCGAACTGACCACAATAAAGGGTTAGCCAAAATAGCATCTAAAAGAATGCATCTTGCGTTGCGCCTTCAAAATAAAAGCTCCGTTTAGGAAGTGACACAAATTGTGGAATCTTTACATAACGCTATATAATGCTGAACGACATTGGAATGTTGTTATATTAATTTAACAAAATTCAATAACGAGTTATTTTACCCTAAAAAGGAAGGTGTTATAATTCTAACTGATAATTAAAATGTAGGGGTTTCAGAAGTAATGAAGGGTCACATCAAGGTTCTTTGCACTAGGTGAGGGGAAGTTGCCAACCTTGGTGGAAAGGTCTTAGAGGGGTCCTCTTTATTAAGTTTGAGCTTAAAGAGGCACTGTGTAGAATCCTGCCTCTAAACCATAACACAACTTGTCTCACCTAGTCCTCTTCCCTTCCCAAACTATACTGCAATAGTATTACTTTCAGGATGGTGGACGGTGAGAAGGGTGGTACTGCAACAGTCTGAAGTGAGTATTAGATTTTAAAATAAATCTAATTTTGTATAAACATATTATTTGAAACATCAACTTAAAAACCTAGAATTTCTAAACAAACAGCAGGCGGCAGGGCCTTTTCTCATATAGCTCCACTACTGTGGAATGATCTTCCAATTATTGTTAGAAATGCAAACTGATGTGCAAACTTTCAAGTGTCTACTTTAAACTCATCTCTACAGCACGGTTTATAATTAGGTGTAGCCTGGCCCGGGGGCGTGAAGGTGACCAGTAGGCTTGATACTGTCCACACTTGCTGTCTTGCCAGGTGGGCTCTCATTGCCACTGGGATGCCCTCCCTCCAATGCCTTTCGGGGGAAGAGTCACTGGCTTGTTGTTGGCTCTCTGTTGCGCACTTGTGCAATTGGGCTGTACGCTGCTGGCAATACTCATTCAGGGTGGTTGCGGTTGGGTGTCCCTTTGGTTGATGCCTGGCAATGTGGGTGGATTGATTTCCTGCCTGTTGGGCCCTGTCCGGGGCCTCCCCCGGTTAGGGCCACAGTGTCGCCGGACCCCCCCGTCTCAGTTCCAAGGTGTTACGCTGCTATATTATTGTGCTGGGTGATATGAGGAATGCACTTTATAACTTTTCTCAGTCTCCTCCAGTTTAAAATTTTAGGAGGAGATGAGGTCCTGGTCCACACCTGCGGAGTACCTGGTTTGGGGGGCCTGTTGTTGTCCCTGTCCTTGTCCACCTGGTCATACTTTTGACCTAGTCTAAAATCAAATAGACTCTGGATTTAGCCCAGAGAAATGTATTAATTATTCTAATTGGACTCTTAATATCTCACCCGGCACAGCCAGAAGAGGACTGGTCACGCCTCTGAGCCTGTATCCTCTCTAGGTTTCTTCCTAAAATTCGGCCTTAGGGAGTTTTTCCTAGCCCCTGAAATCCAACACTACTGTTGTTTGCTCCTTGGGGTTTAAGGCCGGGTGTCTCTGTAAAGCACTTTGGGACAACTGCTGTTGTAAAAAGGGCTTTATAAATAAATTTGATTGATTGATTGAAAACATTACCTGTCAGCAAGACAGCGGAAGTATAAAACAACTTGTGTCGCCGCTTGGGTGTGAAAGGGACAGGAAGCAGAAACGTAGTTGAGTGTCATCCTCATACCAAAGATAGGAGAGATCATATTCATGAGATAAGATCATCCCCCATTTGTATGTTTTTAATGTCGCCAACCTACTCTGTGACCAACAACAAATGGACATTAGTAATGTGCCTTTGGGAATCTGAAATGCATCAAATAAAATGTAAACGTCAGTCGATTTGCAATTCCCCAGTGGTGTATTGCCCCTGTTAAAAAACTATTATTTTTCCCATTAGATTATTGTCATTCCACGATATTGTATCTAGCACTTCAGTGAGGGGAGAATGGTGTTACTCAAACACAAGCTCGAGCCCAGTCTCCCTGCGTGAGAGTGCGGCAAGCTTAGACAGTCAAACGATAACTCAACTCATTTATGAACCTTGTCAAGATTTCCCCTTATTCCTGTTTAAATGTTACGAACATTTTGAGCCACTAATCAAGTGTAGAAATATGAAAACAAGAGGTGTTTGTACATAGTCTCTAATCTGCAAACTTTTAAATAAATTAAGTCTAAGGACATTCTCTTTTCATCATTTGAAGGAGATTGTCAGACCCTAACAGGTTTTCACCCTTTGATTGCTCTCACTTGTGTTGTCTTGTGTCGCCCCCACCAGGTGTCTCCCATCCCTTTGTTATTCCTGCTTACTTAAACTGTCTACTCTGTTTGCTCTGGTTGCCAGTCTTGTGGTTTCCCTGCGGTCTCCCTGAGGTGGTCCTTTGTTTCTCATGCCTTGTCCCCAGCCTTGCTTTTCCTCAAACCTCCTGTGTACTGACCTCTGCTTGCCTCAGCCTCCTCCTGCTCACTCCTTGCCTGCTTTGCCATTTCTGCCTACTGTGTATGGAACCTTGCCTGCTTGTCTCTCCTCTGTGATAATTTACCTTTCAACTGAACCCAACACCTGCATCAGTCTCCCTGAGTTTGCTTTCGGGTCTCACCCTGAGTTTTGTCAGAGGTAAAAGTCACTTCCCCTATGGTTTGAAGCTCCACCTGTCCACAGTGGTCAAAGGCACAATCTAGGTTAGAAGAGGCGAAGGCGTCCTTGCTATTGGTAGCAGGACAGACAGTGGTTTAGGGCTAAATTGGGCCTTCATTTTAATCCAAATGCAGATTTGATCTAAATATGGATTTCTCAGGATAAAGTAACGTTTCATTGTAGATACAGGGTGTGAACACTGAGCCAATAGAATTGGGCTGGCAATCCTCACTCCATTCTTAGCTACCTGGATGAACTCAGGGTGTCATCAAGCCAAAACGAGACATTTGCATACCACCAGAAACTATTTACTGAAATTGTATTCAAATGTTTAAATGTTAGCGTTTTTCTGATTGGATGACTACCATTCTCAAAGTAAATTTGTCTTTCTAGTTAGGCTAATTCTGCCCTGTATCATTTCTTTTTGGATGCTTATTTGAAACAGCCCATACTTTCCCACATTAAAACTGGGGAAGTATCTCCATCGTCATTGGTTTCAAACAACATTTTGAGTTCAGGTTTCAAATAATTACATTGATTTGCTTCTGTGAGGAGGGTTAAGCCTTCACAATAGGGCTGTGCCTGATTAAAACAAATATTGGTTGACAGAAAGCCTCACATCCAAACTGTCAAGACTAAATGGGTGAATCCTTGTCCACACCATCTCATTTGGCATAATGTCTCCCAGAAGAAAGTAAGTCTGTGTTTGCATATCAAAATGTGATAATTTATTATGGTAAGAGAGTTATTTAGTGTAAATTAGGATGTAGTTCACTCAAATAAACGCTCCATACATCAAATAGTGTACTATTTTTGATGTACATAATCAAAAACACTCTTGATTTAGAGGTAGGGGCATGGTGGGAGGAAGATCTATCCAAGCTCTGGTCCAACAGGCAATATCGATCCCCGCTGACAATCAGATTTTGTCTGTGAGATATCCAAGATAAGGGCCAGGATGTTTGAAAACGGTGGGATTATTGTTGATTGCTCTATAAATATTCAGTAGAGTAACCAAGGATGAGTTCATCTCTCCTCCCAGGAGCAGATAGTGACGCTCTCTGTTAGTGATGTGAGTTACTGTATATGTTGAATGGGATCACTTTCTGGATCTACACTTAAGCCTGCAGTGATAATCATTCTTCTAGTTGAAAATCATTACACCCTAATCTGTACTTAACGTTAAAGGAATATGTTTACGGCCTACGGAACATTGATTGATTAGGTTGTTCCAACTTTCACATATTAGGAGGTGACTTTATGCTGTGGTATCTTGGATTACAAACAGCTAAGAAGATGTAAATGCACTTCAAAATAACAAGTGCAAACAATGACCTTCCCTATTCAAAGCCAACTTCCAACCACTAATGGAAAAACGTAATGCAGAAAATCCTGGTGGAAATAAATGTATACTTTGAGAAATGTGCCATTTTTGTTGATTTCCCTTAATAATGTATGAAGTATAGTAAAACGACAAAATTGCTCACACTCTGTTTCTCAAACAGAGAGAGAGAAAGAGTGGTCAATGATATGGCATGGTAGGCCCTACTCGAAGCATATTACTGTAACTACGGTCATGCCTTACTCAATAAGGGCACAAGTTGGCATTGGCACCTGAGATTTTCCAGACATGGAGGTGGTGTCAAATAGTTGATTCTGAGACTTTATTACTCCAAGATTCCATTAGATGTGCAGTTCTGAAACTGGGATCCTTGTATTCTTCTTTGCCTCCCTTGCCATCTTTCTCATTGTGAGTGGGGACAACGTGTCCTCTTCTCGGCAAATTTGCAACTGTTACAACTTTTAGATTATTGTCCTGACTGTGCTTAGTGGTATTTCCAACTCTTTGTGTTTTTTATACCCTTTACCAGACCTGTGTGGGTCGACAACATCTGGCACCTTTCAGCTGACAGCTCTTTGGTTTTGCCCATGGGGATCAATGACAAAGAAATTTACTTTTGTGCTGCTTTGTATTTATACCCCATGGAAACAGGAAGAGGTGAAAGGTCTCGATACAGTTCCTGGACAATGAGACCAACTAAAAACCATTGAATTTCATAACAGACACAACTTTTGTATGTTTTTATTTTATATATTCTTTAGGGCTGCCATTATTTTTTAAACCTATGTTTTGCAGAAGAAAATTGTACTACTAAAATAAAATTAGTGAGAATGTGTTTATTCTTTATTTTTGCTATAGGTCATGGGGGGTGCCAAATTGTTGAGTTGACTATATCGCCACATCAAGAAAAATATTTTTCAGATTGAAGTGCTCTTCCAAGTGAATTTTAACACCCTCATACAGCTTTCCCTAAAAGAAACGTTTTGTTGGAGATTATACTGAAGTTACTCTTGGGAAAAGGCCAAGGGAGACATAGACTTTTAGAAAATATATAATATAAATAATATGGTATACATTTATGATATAGAACAAAATATCATATAAAGGGATTAATCTAATCCTTATTACCATGTTTGCCAAAGCAAGCAATTATTTCCACCTGAGTAGGCACCATCCTTTTTACGGTCTGAGCACAGGAAAATAACTTTCTACACATCACAGCGCAGATGTCGTTTTTGTTCTGCGTCCTCCCTGGTATCCTAGTAACCGTAGGTTAGCTCAGTGGGAGGGATTCAAACAAAATAATAAAAGAAAATAATACAAACGTAATAAAAAATGTAAAAAGATTATACACACGGCAAACGCTACTAATATATTGCCACATTTTAAATATCCATACATTCATCAATATTTATAGTTTACTTATTAAATTATACTTAGTAAATTCCTTGTCCCCTACTGTAGGAATGAGATGATCCAAAAGTGTTTCCGGAAACAAACTTCGCGCTTTGAGTTTGAAAGGAAGTTGTAAGGTACAGTTAACAACCGTTATATGTGACGTTAGCTAGTTTACTATCAATATAACTACGTATTGATACAGTACCTATAATTCTATGGATTCTTGCTTGTTTTAACCCATTTGGGAATTGGCTCTCAGGCTGTTTGACTGTGCGCGAAGCTAACTTTGGATGTCCATCTGTTGCTTCTGTAAGTCTACAAGTCTACAGTACTGTAGCTACCTAGCGAACCTGAATACTAGGTAGCAAAATGTTTGCTGGTGCTAGTTATATGGTCTACATACATACGCCATGTGGTTTAAATGTACATATGATAAACTGCTTTACGTTTACTTGAACCTGGTTATATAAAATTGCCATTCATTCCCATGAAGTGATCAACCACTCATCCCAATTTCAGAAATAACCGTTGACGATGGAAAACTTCATCCTCTATGAGGAAATTGGAACAGGAAGCAAGTCTGTGGTTTATAAGGGGAGAAGGAAAGGAAGCATCAATTTTGTTGCAATTATTTGCAGCGACAAGTCAAAAAAACCTGAAATTACAAACCATGTAAGTATCTATCATTTCCTACTCACACCTTTCAACTGAGAACTGAGTTTCACTTACCACGTTATTTTTCAAAAGGTGAGGTTAACCCACGACTTAAAACACGAGAATGTGGTAACCTTCTATGAGTGGTATGAAACCAGTAACCATCTTTGGATCGTGGTGGAGCTGTGCACAGGTGAGATGCTAATTGTGAGTATGTTGAACTTCAGTAATTATGATTGTAAATCAATTGTAAATCAACACTCATTGATCATTTCTCTATATTTTAGGGGGTTCGCTGGAGGCAGTCATCGCACAGGATGAATGCCTGTCAGAAGATGTAGTGAGGGATTTTGGCATCAATATGGTCAAAGGTTTGAGATACATACATGATGCTGGCATCGTGTTCTCCGACCTCAGTCCTTCCAAGGTGTGGTACAGTCTATATGTTCTAATTCTACATATAATTTGACAGTCCACTATCACAGGGGTATATATGATAAAACCATCCAAACTATTTTGCGCACTGGAAGCTTCCTACTCAACAGATCAGTACTGGTAACAGTGTTTCTGTTTCCTCACAGATCCTGCTGGATGGTCCTGGCACATTGAAGTACTCTAACTTCTGTCTGTCTAAAGCCGAGGGGGAGAATTTGGAGGAGTTTTTTGCTTTAGTCACAGCAGAAGAAACAGATGGAGGGTACAGCAGAGAAAATACATCTAGAAGAAATATCAAAAACAGAATCCAAGGTCACCCTTACTGTGCAAATCTAAATCCCATAACTTATCATATATTGTAATAATATTTCACTGTGTTCAGTGATACTGGATAACTCATGTGTCTGGCTTTCTTCTTCAGGGTCTCCAATATACTGTGCGCCAGAGGTGGTCAATGGAGGGGACTTGACTGTCAGTAGTGATCTGTGGGCTCTGGGATGTATATTCTATGAGATGTTTTCAGGTGATCATCAAATCACTAGGCTGCTTCCAGATCTGTGCACTTGCCCATTTTATCACTCAGTTGTCAACCTAGTTAGTTGTTAGTGTGGCCGTTGGCACACTAGCACAGACAGACTGGCGCTTTGGCTATCAAATCACCTGATTTATTACTATTTATAACAGAATAACAGTATCATCTCAGTAGCTAAATACCTCTGTCTTGTTCTGTGGTCATTTTTCAGGGAAACCGCCATTCTTCTCCGAGACCTTCTCTGTGCTGATTGAGCTGATATTACACATGGATCCCCCGTCTCCTATGCAAAGGGGTATAGCAATCAGTTACATTGGCTAACAAAACTTCTTCAGTGGAAATGTTTGTTTTATTTAAATGATGTTCACTTTAAGAGCAACCTATGTCCATATCACATTGATTTTAAATGTTTGTTTTATTTAAATTATGTTTACTTTACGAGCAACCTATGTCCATATCACATTGATTTTAAATGTTTGTGTTATTTAAATTACTTTTACTTTAAGAGCAACCTATGTCCATATCACATTGATTTTAAAGGGGTGTCCCTCTGCAAGCCTTCAGAAGAGTTCCAATCCTTGATTAAAGGCCTGCTTGAAAAAGACCCCCAGAAGAGGTATGGGACATTCCAACACCAAATCATATTGTAACCTTTGACATACAAGTGCGGAATTATTATTCTTTGCTCTTTTGGGATCTTCCTTAGGATGAACTGGACTCAGTTACTGGCCCACCCATTCTGGAAAGGAGCGTTTTCTGAGGTCCATACCAGCTTGGAGGATGATGTCTCATTCAGTTCCAGGTAATCAGTTCCTGTTATTCCACATGTTTCCGTGTCATTACTACAGTTATTAAGGTGTAGTTACGTAAGTGTATGGTGAAGTGTTTCAGTACATTTGTGGTTAGGTTCACTGTGTGTAGTGGAGTTAGATATTAGTTTCTGTGCACTAACTTATATGTGACTTATCTTTTGGCTGCAGTGTGGAGAGGCGAAGAGTCTGCTCCTCTAGCCAGTCATCAGCAGTGAGATCAGTCTCAGTCTCCTCCCTGGGTCCAGGAGAGGAGTACAGGGGGACTCTGGGAGGGACTGCAGGGGGCGAGGAGCCTGTCTGTATGCACCCCAACAAATCATTCCGATTAGGTAATGTTTTAGGGATGCCGTAAGCAGACTTGTTGATGACAAGTTTAGTTGCTGTGTGTTAAAATGTTTTTTTCTTCTTTTCCTAGACAATCTGACGGAGCTTAGACCAAAGAGTGCGTTGGACAAAGATGCTAGGGAATCCATATTTCTCCTCAGGTATGATTAGCTGGGGTGATATAATGGGCCTTATTAATGAAGAAATATTAATGTTGTGATTTGGGCAGCGTGTGAGCCCCGTAGAACAACGGGGCTTTTGCATTATGACTGTAGTCACACAGTATATTGTAATGGAAGACAGACCTGCCATGCCAAGTGACATTTATGGTTGAGGCTGTCAGTTTGTCTTTCGTGAATTTCAAAATACAATTGCTGGAAAAACACACTGTTTGGTGACTCAAAAGAATTGCTGGAAAAACACACCGCTCCAGACTCAAAAGAATTGGTGCTGCTGCAAAAAAGAAGACTTCTTTATGACCACCATGTATTTTCAACAACAATAAGCAGTTTAGTTTATTTTGACAGAACTATGATCGGCTATTACAGATAAAGAGCCTAGGCTTCATCTTCATCATGTTCAGGACCAGCGGAGTGTCATTTCCAGTGTAGCCACTCATTTTAGGCATTTGTCATTTGTGTTTAGTCAAATTCTTATTGTATGTCTATAATGAAATGAAGTAAAGTTGTACAAAATTATCATTTATTAATCAAGCCCGACGATTGCTGTCATCTCCGGTTGTATTGATCATTTAATATTATATTTCATAAAAATGTTATCTGATTAACAGCTTTAATTAGTCAAACTGTAATTTTTTGTCAGTGATAAAAAAAATTTAAATACAATTTTTGTGATATTTTTCCTCAATCAGCTCTCGTCCAAGAATGAGTTGCAGGGCAGGAGATACATCTGACAAGTCACCGTTACCTCAAGTGAGCCTTTGTCTCCCTCCACAGCATTCTCAAAGCATTGCAACTTTTCAGTTATTATTCTGTCCGGTTGACTTTGCGGTTGTCATCATATGCTAGACTTTCATTTAGCCAATTATGACATTTGTGCACGCTTAGTGTGTGAATAATGTTTTATATTTCCTCACATACCGATCATATATACATCACTGTGGTTGCCCCCTCTAGCACAGTGTGGTGGTCAGTGGTCTAACTGGCTTCAGATCCTGTATTAAGGACCTGGTGTACACTGACTCTGACCTGACTGTCACACCGATTATGGACAACCCCAAGGTACAAGGCAGACGCTCAATACGTCATGTAACTGTGGATGTACATAACGCTGGGTTCAACGATAGCAGACAAAGATTGTTCCAGCTAAGAAGTATTTATTCATGACCACATATTCGTCTTTCCTTTTGAATCAGATTCAGAAGACTGCTCCCGTGCGATATGACCCAAAGACGTTGTGTGTCCCGGCGTACTCAGGTAAACACGTGTGATCCGGAGTCCTCAAGACTTTAGTAACACTAGTGCTAGCTCATCTATGCGCATGCACATGCATTCACGCTAGAGTCCGACTGACAGCTTAGGGTCTGCTGCTGGTTCACCAAGCTCCTCTGACCCCCCAAATAGCGGAGAAGCTGTCCTGTATGAGCCCAGAGGACTGGAGGAAGTTTCTGCAGCTGTTGGGCTCCTCTCTGGAGGCCCCTGATGACAAGACCACACCAGGGGCCCGCTCCAGACTCAACCTCCTGTGCTATCTGTGTGTCATCGCTGCCCACAAGGACACAGCCACCAGGATCGTCCACTCCCGCCTGGTAAGGGAAGGCTCACGGTCCGCTCGGGCCGACAACACGCCCCGGCGTGCCTGGCGTTCCTACCAGCGCTGCCGGTGACCCCAGTTCTAATGAGGCCTGGGGGCGAATGGGGGCGTTCGTGGCTTAGGCCACGCTGCCAGGGGAGAATTCTCAGGATCACTGGACGCCCTTCAGGCCTGGCTGAGGTTTTTAAAGTGTTAGGGAGGCAAAAGGCGGTGGCGTTACGAAGCCACCAGAGGGAAACTGCGTCACGTGACCCGAGCTCAGCTCCGCCATGGTACGTGTCCACTTCTGGCGCTGGACGGGAGGCTGGAACGGTAGCCGGCTAGGTGGGGCCAGGAAGTTAATGCTGTTATTTCCTCAACATAATAAGAAAATGAATTTCCCATTTCCTGTCCTTTCATCAGTGACTAGAGCTGCGTCCAGAGAGATCTGCTTGGTTTCAGAGACCCTAGCTATGTACTGTATGAGAACCCAAAGACCAACTCTGCTGCCAATGTTATGTCATTGAGTTTTGACATGTGGGATATTAATCTGGTGAAATGTAATCCTCAAATCTCTTTATTCATTTTTAATGAAATGTCTAGACTAAGGATTGATTCGGGCGTCATAATTCCATCTGGAAGATAAAGTTCAACCACTAGATGGCCTACCAGTGACATTACTCACTCAGATTAAACTGACAAAGCACTCCAATCCTTACACATTGGTGTTTTAAGCATAGCTGGGTAGATGGCTGGACAAGTGTTTCCAAAGGAATTCTGACGTTATGGCCGGCCCTTACCCTTGACCTTGACGCACGCACCATGACTGATTTGAGTCTGAATCGGAGAAGTGAAATGAATGAATTTCTGAAACAAGGACAACTCGACAGACTAACATTCATATACAGGAAGTGCTACATATTATAGTTTCTTCCCAAACAGCGCCCTATTAATTCACTCTGTAGAATGTCCTGGTCGCAGGTACACCAGACCACTGTCTAGTAAATGAGGTGCCATTTGAGATGCAGCCCTAGACATTGGCAGCTATGTGTTAACCAAGTGCCTTTCTGTCCTCTCCCTTTGTGACAGTTCCCTGTGCTGACCCAGCAGCTGCGAATTTCACCTAACTGGGACGTGTGAGTTCCTTTAACTTCCATCTGTCCAGCCCCTACATACATTAAATCCGCCATCCCCGTAGGCCAGTGCACGGAAGGAATGTTCTGCCTGTTCTGTAACCTGCCGCACTAGCCTTCCCTAAGATCTGGTGCCAGGTTTGGATGCTGTGAATCACTGTTGTGGATTTAATTTAACAACCTTTAGATTATTTAAATTGAGTTGAGTATTTTTTTTTAAATGTTTAGGATTGAATGAAAAAAGATCGGTATAATTGCAGCCCCCCCATCTCGTATACTTACTACTTAATTCACACTTAATTCAATTCTATAGAATTATTTCTGTAGCTGTTTTACATACGGTTAGAACTGGCTCCTGTGTGTGTATTCCAGGAAGAGCATCGGCGTTATCCACATTGAATGGATGTTTGACGTGTGTGTGTGTGTTCCAGGAAGACCATCAGCGTTATCCACTTTGAATGGATGTTTGACGTGTGTGTGTGTGTGTTCCAGGAAGACCAGGGTGATGCGAGTTCTGGGTCTGTTGGCGTCCCACTGCAGTGAACTCCGAGAGGAGGCCCCTGTCATCGAGGTTAGTGGAACTGTCAGGCTGACATAATCCAGCTGCCCTGTGCCGGGCCCCTGCATGCTATTGTCACAGCATCTGGGCCCCGCTCGCTAATGGCGTGCTTGTCCCGAAATCTATAGAAGTAGTGGCATTGTTTAGGGAATTGGTTGGCCTTTCGGGGCTCATTCTGTGGGTCAAATGTAGAACTGTGTATCAAAGCCATTATAGACCGGAGCAGTCTGTTTAGAGGTCATAATGCCAAATGCCTGTCAGTCTTTTGCACGCAGACACAACTTCAGTAATGTGAAAGACAACAACAACAGCAAATGTTGCTGTTGACAGTCGCGCCATGTGAGCGTAGCCCGTAGCAAGGGCACCAGTGTGGATGGAGTGTGAAGTACCAGGCTGAATCACCAGTGTGGATGGAGTGTGAAGTACCATGCTGAATCACCAGTGTGGATGGAGTGTGAAGTACCAGGCTGAATCACCAGTGTGGATGGAGTGTGAAGTACCAGGCTGAATCACCAGTGTGGATGGAGTGTGGTGAAGTACCAGGCTGAATCACCAGTGTGGATGGAGTGTGGTGAAATACCAGGCTGAATCACCAGTGTGGACGGAGTGTGGTGAAGTACCAGGCTGAATCACCAGTGTGGATGGAGTGGGAAGTACCAGGCTGAATCACCAGTGAGGATGGAGTGGGAAGTACCAGGCTGAATCACCAGTGTGGATGGAGTGTGAAGTACCAGGCTGAATCACCAGTGTGGATGGAGTGTGGTGAAGTACCAGGCTGAATCACCAGTGTGGATGGAGTGTGGTGAAATACCAGGCTGAATCACCAGTGTGGACGCAGTGTGGTGAAGTACCAGGCTGAATCACCAGTGTGGATGGAGTGGGAAGTACCAGGCTGAATCACCAGTGTGGATGGAGTGTGGTGAAGTACCAGGCTGAATCACCAGATGCCACTGTAACCCAGCAGCATCGACCCACCGACCCACCTGCTCAAACATGTTTATGAAGCCATTAACAAACCATCAAAGAAACGCACGACAACGACGTTGCGGTTGAATCAATTAAATAAACAGGACTGTATTTAATGTCAGATACGGCGCCCCCACCCTTGATCCATGGCTTACCGCGATTTTCTGCAGCCGTTGGTTGGCTTCCCATTGCGGCTATAAACTATAGGCTCGGAGGTACAGAGGAAGAGGTATATGACCGTTATACAAAATGGCCGCTGTTGGTCGGGAAAACACCACAGTATGGCGCAGCGACTTTTTTAGTTTCCACAGTGTTCTTTTCTAAAGATGGCTGAGGATTTTATTTGTGCCCCCACCCCCCAAGCCCTCCCTGCCACCACCACTCTGGGCACAGATAGCTCATATTACTGGTGTCACAGATCCCAGAGACTCCGCAGGGGTTCTGTGTCTGACGGTCAGCCGCAGTCATGGCGATTTGTGCACCAGGGCTGGGCTTTTGTTTCCCCAGCCTCCATATGTCCGCCACGCGGTGGATCTCAGTGGTCGTCCACCGTCCTGGTTAAAGTCTGCCACTGTGAGACCAGATGCTTTCCCTCTGTTGATCTGGGCTTTTGTCATTTTCCTTGTTCCTTTGAGCTGTTTTCTCACGATAAAAATCTCAAGGTACAATACCGCGCCGATACAAAGTTTACCGTCCGGGCTGAATGTGGCGCTTTAGTATGCTCTGTCGTCGGCGTAACTGAATCGGGCATCAATTTGGTCCTACGGCGTTTGGACGATCCCAGATGTCTCTCAGGCACATCAGCAAGCTGCGATTTATGCAGGTGCTAATTTCTAGTCGTAATGTAGGGTTAGTTAGAACAGGAAGAGGGAAATTAGTTCACTATTATCCGCTTTCCTCTGTCCGTCTCTATGGAGACTCCAACATCATTCTAATTAAGTGTTATCTTCTCTGGCAGAGCCAGTACTTTCCTGTGCCACCAAACCACCAACCATCAAGCCCCAATTCAGACATTTTTTCTCTCTCATGGCAGCACGTCAATAGTACTGCACACATTGCCTCTGCTATTTCCAACCACCGTCCCCTAGAAACTGGCCCGGTGCGCCGTGCTGGCCATCCCTGCCGAGTGGAACAGACGGCCTCCTGCCTCCCTCTCTCCCTCCTCTTATTGTGTTTAATCAGAGCTGGAGAATTAGCCTGTTCCACTTCCACAGATGGAGTTTGGGAGCTACAGTCCTCCCTCCTCAGCTCTGGAAAAAGAACAGAGTGCTGTGGCCAATAAACACTGCTGTTTATTCTGTAGGGTTTTACTTAATGTGTCTTTTGCAAACTAGGATTGTGTAAGGATTTTTATTAAATCACTTTTGGTTGAATCATTTTTGGGTTGTTTATCCATTGCCCCAAAAACCTTTTATATGTAGAGTGAGTTGGTATTCATGTTTTATCCACCATCAACACATCTGTAATGGTTTGAGTCAATTATTGCTCGCTGGTCAAAGCAATCAGTCGTATGTCCCTCTGATAACTAGGCAGAAACCATAGGCGGTGACCATAGGCTCATGTAAGAAATTGAAGGTCTGAGGTCAGGTGTGTCACAGCCTCTCAGCCCTACATCAAACGCCTGCGGGATATTGATCCACCACGCTACAGCGCGGCAGGTCACCTTTAGTCAATCTCTGTTTGTTATCAGCTGGCTTCCTCCATCAATAAGACATTAGGACACGTCTATCGGTCTGCCCGGTCGACATGCCAACCATTCTGGAAGATGCAAACGGCCAACTCACAATACATTCAGTAGACTAACTCGCTCCATGGACATCTCGTTGATGACTTCGATCGGTTGCATTTGTTTGACGTTTAAATTAGATTTCGAAACCCAACCCGAATGAAGCAGTAGTGTCACGTCCCGAAAGATTTCCTCAGCACTTGGTGTGATTTAGTTTTTCGTGCCCGCTGAGTTGGTTTGTCGTTGCCTGGCTGTGGTCCAGCGTTGTGTGCTGAACCCGAGGTGAGATCTGATGGTGATGACGGTGGGGGAGAAAACCTTGGTTTTGGAGCAAAGTGAGTTCCCGTTGCCTTGAGAAAACCAGTCTCTTTGTTTCATACTCACTTCCTCTCTCCCCAAGCCTCTATGGGATGCTTAATGTTGCGTGGCCTTCAACTGCCTGCAGCTTCAGTAGTTTTAAAGCTCTGCTTTATAGGTAGATGGAGTGTGGGGTAGAGGTTGGGGGGGGGGGATAGTGCACAAACGATAATGATGCGTTTGGGGGAAATGGACGTGTGGTGCGGCTCCAACTTAGCCTGTTTGTTTTCCTGAAGAGCAAATTGTCACTCAGTTGCAGGACGTGTCTTCTGCCAAAGCAGTGTTTCTCTCTCGTATCAAACGTGAGCTGCAAACATCTGTTCCTTGCAAAGTCATCATTTATGTTATTTACCGGGCAGCGCCGGAGCCAGCCTTGCTCGGAGTGTGCCGCCTATTTGCATAGCCCCCTGCCGGGAGCGCTGCTGCAGTCAGGCCGTCATATCCTCCTCAAGTCTGAGGAGAAGGAGACAAGGAAAATGCTAATTCCACAAATGAGCCGGTTAGGGTGTGCGTTTGCATATATGTGAATGTGTGTGTTTGTGTTTTACCGAGGAGGTTATTATTATGTGGTTCCTTCCAATAACACCATAATTATGCTATGTGGTTTCTATGGTCCGCTCTCCTACCTTGGTCCTCTCAGTCTCCTCAGTCAGTGATGTAGAGGTTAGGATAGAGGTTGGTAAACTCTGATCGCTGGTCAGTGTGGGACAAAAGTAGCGCTTTCTACTCTCTGGATTTTTCCTAAAGGTTGGTGAAGTGTCTTGCTCAAGAATGTGGAGTGAACAACATTTATTTGTCTTTAACCCTACGCTACACCACAGGATATACTCGATTACATTGATCGCCTATCAAGTAAACATGTCTTATAGTAATTTCAGCAGATATTGACTATTGGTTTGGTCATCAGACCCGTACCTGAAAAGCTGTTGCTTTTTAGTCAGGCACTTAACGTTGTAATTTGCTCCTGTAAATCGCTCTGGATAAGAGCACATACTAAATGACTGGAATAAAAAAAGTCCACCCGTTGATGCATTATTTGGGTCAGTAATGGGTGACTAATTCTTGAAAAATATTTTTTCATTTCTTTTTCTCTTCCTCCTGGCATTTGTTTGGGGATAGTTACTTCATTGAGTGAGGTCTACTTGCTGTTAAAGGGTTGTGTAGTTTTTACACATAGATAAATCATGTTGAATGTGCTAACTATAAGTTGCTCTGACTAAGAGGGTTTGTTAGATGACTAAAATGGAAAGTAGTATACCCAATACTAGTGCATATTCGGTTTTTACAGGTGAAATATTCAGAAGAAAGCCTCACGCTGGGGAGGGTCAGAAGTGATGTCACAACTGTGAGTGAGTGACTGATGTTTTTTTATTCTTAAACTTCCAGGCTGTTGCCATGTTCATTGAGCTGATCAGGGAAAACTTCAGGAACAGCAAACTGAAGCAGTGCTTGCTGCCGCCTCTAGGGGAGCTACTGTACCTCATTGCCACACAGGTGAGAAGCATTGCTGGTGTATTATACTCAGAAACAGTGCCCTTTATACTATACTATTTGTTTACCCTATACTACTGTGATAATTAAACTACTCTGGGAAATCAATGCATTTTTAAACCATTAATTCACTCCTTTGTTAAATGAATAAATCAAATGTTTTTAATAAAGTCCATTTCATTATAATTTCTCTCAACGGGCTTTATTACTAATATTACTTTTGTGTTTAGTGAATGCTGGTCTCTATACTGTCCTCACATAGACATGAAGGTGGACAGTAAAAAGGTTTTAAATCTAGAATTCTCTGTTTTATAAATAAAATAAAAAAATACTTGAAAATTTATTAAAATAAATCCAAATTCCATAAAGCAATTGTGTATAATGTGTGTACTCTAATGCTCTGTAATGCTCGCTGCAGTCTTTGTATGGATGTGTATATATTGGCATATCACAAGTTTTACTTAGCTTTTCATACTAGTTTGATGTTTGCCTATTATTTAACTGAAAATGTATGGTATTTTTTTCCCCCTTTACTTTTTAAAGTGTCCTATCTTATTCTGCTGGTGCACTTGAAAGTGATGCTAAAACGAATAGAGGCCACTTGTTTCTGTGATAATTTCTGTGTTAAGTGTTAATTCCGCTTCCAGTTTGTCAGGGTCACTCAGTGCAAGACACCTACAGTGGCCATTGACTTTATTGGTGCGAAATCCAATATGGATGTAAGTGGTTTCAAAGTTATAGAAAGTAGTTGAAGAAAAGTACTTCTGAAGGAATTGCAAGTAATGGATCCACAACATATTGACACACCCAAAAATTATCTATTGCTCATTTTATGTTGAATTTGAGAATCTTATGAATTTTTGCAACATCTCCAGAGAATAATATAGAGAAGCCAGCAAACTTTTGAGAAGCATCCTTTTTTTCAATGCTCTTAAAATTATTATTTCTGATGATGGAAAAAATAGCAGAAAGGGAGCGTGGTGCTGATTTGTGCAATGGAAGAACTCCGGCGTAGCGAAAATGAACAGCACTGACTGCATAAAACCAAAAAGTTATTAGACTGCTTGAAATGAAAACAAAACCATAAAACAGACCGTAGGTGAAAGCAGGCCCTCTGAAAACTAGTGTAGTTGTAGTGTTTAAGCCAAAGCCAATGCTTCAGATTTTTTTTTTTTATATGTCTCCGGTTTACAACTACATCAACACACATTCCCTTACATAAGGAATTTCCAAGTTCCAAATGTGTCAGCTAGCTACAGCATTTGTGAATATTGGGGCTTATTTATTTAGCCTAATTACGCTTGCTACCATTGCTTTGTTTTGCCCTAATTGTCCCCCCAATGAGCCACAGTAGAGGTCCTCCCACAGTAGTCTCAACTCACAGCCCTTCCCCTTCCGCCCCTCTCCTCCCACCCCTCCCCTCGCTCCCCGCAGGAGGAGAAGAAAGAGCACCCAGGAGAGCTGTGGGTCGTTCCTGCTGCCGCCTACACAGTGTTAATGAGGTGCCTTCGGGAAGGGGTAAGACTACTGCGCCTGCCTCGGCAGGGGGGCTGGGCTGGGGGGGGTGGAGAGGTGGGGGAGTTCTGCGCGGTAATGATCCGCCTGCCGGGCCCTACAGGCGCTGTTTGCCAACTGCAAGTCAAGGGCATGCAGCCGACTCAGTCATCAGCCCCTGTCATGCACCTGCATCAAAACAGCCCCGGATGGATGGGTCCTTGTCGTGACCTCGCTGGCAATTAAGGCCCGGTGGATAGACGCTCGCTCCCTCTCGCGTGCACACACACACACACACACACACAACACAAACACACACAAACACACACAGGCTGTCTCTAGTAGTGTGGCAGTCACCCAGATAGTCATTCTGCCCATAGGACTGTTTATTTGGATCCCCATTAGCTGATACCATGGCGACAGCTAGTCTTCCTGGGTTCCAGCACTTAACAAAAAGTACATTAAGTAAACAAAACGATACAATTTACATACAGTACATGGAACGGGAAAGGTACACATATTACACACAAGACCGTAAACAAAGTAAAATAACAGCAACTAAGGACAGAATTTTATGGGAATTCCCTAAATTCTGGAGCAAGTCCAGAATTTGGATAGCTTAGTTTGACCTGTGTCAGTTGACTGTGTGAGTGATTGTGTGTGTATCTGCGACTGTGTGTGTGACGGTGTGTGTATCTGCGACTGTGTGAGTGACTGTGTGTGTATCTGCGACTGTGTGTGTGACTGTGTGTGTATCTGCGACTGTGTGTGTGACTGTGAGTGAGTATGTGATTTAGTGTCCGAGTTGACCCAGTTGGTGTCCAAGTTGCTGTTATGTTGTTGGACCTAAGAGTACTATACAGTTCTCTTAATTTCCTTGCTTCTTTTCTAGGCTTGGGGACTGTGACAAAACCCCTGGTTGGGTAATTATGGTGTAAGTTAGTGTAAGAAAGTGGAAAGAAATATATTTTGTGGGTAACTGAGCTTCATATTTTGAGTTTAGAGAAGATTTAGGCCATTAGTTACAATAATACGGCACTTCTCATAAAACCAATAAGTGGTACAAAAGTCTCTCTACGTTTGGCCAAGAAATACTGGAATTCATGCTAATGTTATTCTTGCCATTGTCAATGTTAGTTTTCTGTTTGTTAAGGGTAACGCGAGCTGCTGTGTTTAGAGCCAATAGCAGCTTTGTAAGGTTTTTGCAGTAACTGCCCATACTGTTTTAGAAGTTGAGATAAGACCAGTACCTGAAAAAACGAATACAGTTCATCTTTATGTAAAATGCAGAACATATTTTTTAACATACTTCTCCCACTCTGGATAACAACTTTGTCAATATTATTTAGCCATAATAAATGCCCATCCAATGTACAGTGGATATAAAAAGTCTACACACCCCTGTTAAAATGCCAGGTTATTGTGATGTAAAAGAATGACACAAGGATAAATCATGTCAGAACTTCTTCCACTTTTAATGTGACCTATAATGTGAACAATTCAATTGAAAAACAAACTGAAATCTTCAAGGGGGAAAAATGAAAAATATAAACCTTACAATAACCTGGTTGCATAAGTGTGCACACCCTCTTATAACTGGGGATCTGACTGTGTTCAGAATTAACCAATCACATTCAAACTCATGTTAAATAGAAGTCATTACACACCTGTCATCATTTAAAGTGACTCTGATTAATCACAAATAAAGTTCAGCTCTTCTAGTAGGATTTTCCTGACATGTTCTTAGTTGTGTCACAGAGCAAAAGCCATGGTCCGCACAGAGCTTGACTGAAGACAATCATCAAGTGAAGAAAATATGGCACAACAGAGACATTACCAAGAACTGGACGACCATCCAAAATGTATGAAAAGACGAGAAGAAATCTGGTCAGGGAGGCTTCCAAGAGGCCTACAGCAACATTAAAGGAACTGCAGGAATTTCAGACAAGTACTGGCTGTGTGCCACATGTGACAACAATCTCCCGTATTCTTCATATGATTTGGCTATGGGGTAGAGTGGCAAGACGGAAGCCTTTTCTTACAAAGAAAAACATCCAAGCCCGGCTGAAGTTTGCAAAAACTAACATCAAGTCCCCCAAAAGCATTTGGGAAAATGTGTTATGGTCTGATGAAACCAAGGTTGAACTTTTTGGCCATAATTTCAAAAGCTATGTTTGGCGCAAAAACAACACTGCACATCACCTAAAGAACACCATGCCCACGGTGAAGCATGGTGGAGGCAGCTGGAACCGGGGCCTTAGTCAGGGTGGAGGGAATTATGAACAGTTCCAAATACCAGGCAGTTTTGGCACAAAACCTTCAGGGGTCCGTTAGAAAGCTGAAGATGAAGAGGAAGTTCACCCTTCAGCACGACCACGACCCAAAACACACATCCAAATCCACAAAAGCATGGCTTCACCAGAAGAAGATTAACGCTTTGGAATGGCCCAGCCAGAGCCCAGACGTAAATCCAATTGAACATCTGTGGGGTGATTTGAAGAGGGCTGTGTATAGGAGATGTCCTCACAACCTGAGAAGAAGAGTGGGCAAATATTGCCACGTCAAGATGTGCCATGCTAATAGACTCCTACCCAAAAAGAGTGCTGTAATAAAATCAAAAGGTGCTTCAACAAAGTATTAGTTTAAGGGTGTGTACATTTATGCAACCAGGTTATTCTTTTCTGTTTTGAAATGTTCCCCCTCTAAGATTTCAGTTTGTTTTTCATTTTAATTGTTCACGTTACAGGTCACATTAAAGGTGGAAGAAGTTCTGACATGATTTATCTTTGTCTCATTCTTTTACATCACAAGAACCTGGCATTTTAAAAGGGGTGAGTAGACTTTTTATATCCACTGTAAGTCCTCTGAGTTTAGCTTCCTCAACTTGATCAGTGGTCTTTAACTTGATCCATGGCCTTCAATCATTTAAGTAGAACTCTAGTTCTTAAAGAATGCTTTGAATAGAATGTTCTTAGTTTTAGCTGTATTTAGGGCTATTCGTTGTTCATCACCAATTCAGTCAGTGACCTCACTTGGCTTTGGGTTCTGAAATTCAGTGTGGAAACATTAGCATACATGACTGCAGTACAAGTTGAGTGTCCTTCTCTATATGCATGCTGACAGTCGTTAGGTAACCTGTTCTCTTAAACAAAAACATAAAAGGAACCAGGCAAGACTAGTTCAGACAGCACGTGAATAGAAATTATGATTGTTGTTGTTCTCGCTGGATTCGGACCTGGGTCTCTCACATGAGAGACTGTGTCTTTAACCACTACGCCGCAGAACTATGCATTTGCTGAGTGTCATATGTAGAGCATTTTCTTTCATTCATGAATGACATTGATACAATAACTATCAATATAGGTGACAATAACTGTGGAAACCCCAACTCTTACTTCCCAAGGAGTCGTTATCTAGCCTATATTACCTCAAAAAGCATCAATCAATCAAATGTATTTATTAAGCCCTTTTTACAACAGCAGTTGTCCCCAAGTGCTTTTACAGAGATGCCCGGCCTTAAACCCCAAGGAGCAAACAACAGTAATGTTGAATTTCATGCACTGATGCGTACTTCGGAAATCCGCCTGAAATAGTTGCAATATAACCGTAAGGTTTTATTTTAGGCTTTCTATAATGTAGCTTCTAAAGGTTGTAGCCAGCGAAGTTTCTGTCATTCCTGACCCAAAAAGCATGCACGGACGCATACTTCGAAGGTGCACCAGAAATAGTCGCAATATAACCGTAAAAATCTATGACGTAGCTACTGAAGGTTGTAGCCAGCAAAGTTTCTGACTATCCTGAACAAATCTGAATGCATCATTTATTTTGACTGTGACAAGGCTCGAACGCGGGTCCTCTGGTTTGCTAGTCCACGTCTCTAAACACTATGCTATTTAACAAGGGGTAGTCACTCACTCACTCAGAGAGATTCGCTCTTCTTGGCCGGCTCTGCTTACGCGGTCCGGCAAAATACTCACTATATTTTTAAGTGGACAATTAATGGTAAACCAGTCAATATTCAAATCATCCCACATACATGCAGTATCTCACAAAAGTCAGTACACCCCTCACATTTTTGTAAATATTTGATTATATCTGTTCATGTGACAACACTGAAGAAATGCACTTTGCTACAATGTAAATTAGTGAGTTATACACTGTTATACAGCTCAAAATAACACAACACACAACCATTAATGTCTAAACCGCTGGCAACAAAAGTGAATACACCCCTAAGTGAAAATTGTGGGTTCGATTACAGGCTCAAAATGTCCAGAAACAAAGAGCTTTCTTCTGACACTCGTCAAAATTTCTAAGAAACTAAAGATCTTGCACTATGTTGTGTACTTCTCCCTTCATATAATAGCGCAAACTGGCTCTAATCAGAATAGAAAGAGGAGTGGGAGGCCCCGGTGCACAACCGAGCAAGAGGACAAATACATTAGAGTATCTAGTTTGAGAAACAGATGCCTCACAGGTCCTCAACTGACCGCTTCTTTAAATAGTAGCCGCAAAACACTAGTCTAAATGGAAACCGTGAAGAGGCAATTTTGGGATACTGGCCTCCTAGGCAAAGTTGCAAAGGAAAAGCCATATCTCAGACTGGCCAATAAAAAGAAAGAACACAGAAAGAAAAAGTACATACAAGAATTACTAGTGTAAAAGTATTCAGACACCTTTGCTATGATGCTTGAAATTATGCTCAGGTACATCCCTTGATCATCCTTGAGATTTGAGATTCTACAACTTGATTGGAGTCCAACTGTGGTAAATTCCATTGATTGGATATGATTTGGAAATGCACACACCTGTCTATATAAGGTCCCACAGTTGACAGTCAAAGAGGAAAAATGAAGCCATGAGATTGAAGGAATTTTCCGTAGAACTCAGAGACAGGCTTATGTCGAGGCACAGATCTGGGCAAGGGTACCAAAAAATGTCTGCAGCCGTCAAGGTCTCCAAGAAGGAAGTGGCTTTCATCATTATGAAGTGGAAGAAGTATGGAACCACCGACACTTTTCCAGGCCAAACTGAGCAATTGGTGGAGAAGGGCCTTGTTCAGGGAGGAGGCCAAGAACACGATAGTCGCTCTGACAGATCTCCTGATTTTCTGTGAGGAGATGGTAGGACATTACAGAAGGACAACCATCTCTGCAGCACTCCACCAATCAGTCCTTTATGTTAGAGTGGCCAGACAGAAGCCAGTAAATAAAAGTAACTTGACAGAACACTTGGAATTTGCTACAAAGCGCCTAAAGACTCTGACCACGAGAAACATGGGGTGTTTCTGCCCATTTATTGTCCAAAACCCAACCTTCCAAAAATCCACTGTATTTAGGTCAAACTGCTCTAACCACTGCCCCTAGCGGCTGATATTTACCCTAACATAATGTAACATATTTTACAAATTCAGCTGTCAAATATTTAATTAAAATAACTCAGTCATGTATATTGCAATCAAATATTGTACATCCTTAAATTTACCATCACATAAAATTGCTGCAATTAGAATCAGGTCACCTAAACAGATGAAAATTTTTTGAAAATCAACAGAGTAATCTGATTTGGTATTAATCAAATGGGTGCGGTTACCAAGCCATTTCTAATTAACTCAAAGGGCATCATTCCACTGTTCAACAGATCAAAATTCCAGACCACTGGCAATCTACTTAGGACAGGTCATCCCAACAAATGCAGACAAAGAGATGGCTGAAAGATGCTCATTGAAGTAACTTAGAACTCCAGGTTAACATCAAAGGAACTACAGGCTTCTCTTTCCACTGTCATTGTCGAAGTGCTTGAGTCAACTGTCAGAAAGAGACTGCACAAACCTGGCCTACATGGGAGGTCAGGAAGGGAAAGGCCTCTTTTCAAAAAGAATATGAAGACAGGACTGATGTTTGACAGAATACACCTCTTTTGCTGCAATGCCAGGTATGGTGAAAATGAAAAACCTTTGAACCAAAAAAACGAATTACGAAAAACGGTAAAGCATGTAGGTGGTGGCATTATGGTTTGGGGCTGCTTTGCCATCATTAAGTAAATCATGAATTGAATTCCTAATTTATTTCATTTAATTCTTAAGGAGAATATGAGACCATCTATTAGAAAGCAGACACTGAACCGAAAAGTTATCTTGCAACAGGACAATGATCCAAAACACACAAGCAAAGCTGCAATAGAATGTCTCAAATGGAGGGTTTTGGACGGCTATGGAATGGCAGCGTCAAAGCCCAGATCACAATGTTATCGAAATGCTTTGGGGGGACTATTCCATAACAGTTGTTAGTTGCAACCCTAAAAATAAGCTTTTATCTCCTGTCATTTTGTTTAAAGTAATAGACTAAAACGCTTTTCCAGACAGTTCACAGCGAATTTGTGAATTAATGTCTTTCAGAAACTTATAGCACATTTTCATCTATTCTGGTGTTCACACGCATATTTCCTCGAAGGTTTTGCAAAAGCATTGTCATATTGTTGTCGGTAAGTAGATTTGAGAAAAGTCACTTTCACACCTAGGGACCTCCCACAATGAAAGAGGGACTGTTAATGCACGTTCTCCCGGCATCATTGACAACATTGTCTAGGAGAGTTCTGTAGGGGCCTTCTGTAGGCACTATATGCACTGGGAAGTGACGTGGGCTAATTAAAGGTTTTGTTCTGTAATGAGAATAATTCTATCAGGGAAGTGGCATTGGGAGTCAGTGCTATACAAGTCTGTGTGTCTTCACCACCCACCTTGACTAATAACTGTCTCCTCTCCCAGAGGGCCGGGAGGGGGATATGACAGAGAAAAGGAATCACAGTAAACACGCACACACACCATGATGGTCTATTCTGGGATGTGTAGTGCTATAAACATTGGCGGTTAGCTCCCAGCTCTAATAAGAAAGGACAGTAATCAGGGAAGACTAGAGAGGAGGGGGGACTGACTGACTCCTATTGTCACTAAGGCGCTGCCTACTGGGGGGCTTTTTTTTATTTATTTCTATTGAGCTATGATGTCTGCCATGACTGACACTTGCCTACTTCTCTAGGGAGAAGCCCCTCAGCTAAACACAGATTGAAGTAGAACTTTTAGAATAGGGAGGGAATTCTGGCTAAAAGTTTTGATTGGATGAATCCCGGCCTTGGAAATTATTCAGTCGGTACACATCTTCGTAAACAAGAACATATGGCAATTAGAGATTTTGATATGTTATTTATGGAAGAATATATTTGTACATTTCACTTAAAACACTGGTTGCACTAATTTGATTTCCCTGTGTAATCTCATTTGCCAGCCAGCTCTCTGTCGAAGCATCTTACAAATGGACTAAACTCGAGGCTATGGCTGGAACTGACAAAACAACCTCTGACATCTATTTTCGGAATATTTCACACTTATTTTACAAGGTAAACTGAAAACACATTCTCGTTTTCCGCAACAACCTGGGGAATCGGTAAAGGTGCAGGAAAGGGAATGGATGAGTCAGTTGACAGCTAAGGATGATCAAGTTGCCAGGTTGGCATTTGGTCATAACACCATGGTTTACACCCCGACTCTTACAATCAGTGTAATGAGATCTTTAGTGACCAGAGCGTCAGGCCACTGTTCAACGTCCCATCCGAAAGACAGCACAATATGCAGGGCCATGTCCCTTTCTAAAAGGTTTGAAGGAATATACTCATTTTTGGATATTCCAGTGCGCACAGTTGGATCAATGATCAGGCCGTGGAAGCTGTATTACACCTACCAGGCAAAGCCAAGAAAAAGCCATCCCTCAAGACTCGGTGCTCAAACAAGAAGGAGACTTGTGAGATAAGCTACACTCTGATGGAGCTATGGAATTACGGTTGAAAGTGGATACCAAGATCTCTGCATAACACTGGCCTATATGGGAGGGTGGTAAGGAAAAAAACTGCCGCTCAAGAAATGCCATCTGAAAGCATGTGTTGGAGCATGTGAGTGACCCAGCTGTAATGTAGGTAAAGGTTTTGAGGTCAGGAAACCAAAATAGAGCTTTTTAGACAAAATTCTTAGGGCTCTGTGTATAAAAACCTAACACTGGTCGTTTCAAGACACACCATACCTACAGTGAACTATGGCGTTGGCCACATCATGCTGTGGGGATGCTTCTTATGAGCCGGGGAATCTTGTAAAAATTCAAGGAAGAACGGATGGAGCATACAAGGAAATACTGCTGGAAAACCTGCTTTAGTCGGCTAAAAGCCAAAACTTCTAAAAAAATTCACCTTAGAGCAGGACAATGACTCCAGACACAAGGCCAAAGTGACGTCGGACTGTCTTAAGAACAAAAAAGATGATTGCAGCACAAAATTCAATTGAATGCACCACAGCTCATTCAGGTATGGCATAGCAAATGGGATAAAAACTTATGCAATAGTTATTTTATGTTTTATGTTGTTAACAGGTAGGACACCGTGAACAGACACTGGACAAGGGTTTAGGGGCCTTGAGGGCATTTTATTTAAGTATGAAGAGGAGAGGGGATAATCCAAAGCACACAAACTACTCTCCTGGGTTGGCTGCATTGTCTTCAGGGTAGCCTCACGGTGGATGTTTGGGAGGAATCAGTGCGGGCAGTTGTAGTCTCTGTGACCCCTGAACCCTCCATTTCCTGACTGTCTTTCTCCTACGGCTGCTACATCTCTGCAGCAGTGAGGGCCGCATGGCTTTTCGCTTCATCTTTGTAGGCCTTTCCCCCGAGCTGCTTCTTGGGAGCCCTTAAATTACTCTCCTGATGAGGTCCCAATAGGGAACAGCTGTATAGGGGCGGGGCTGGCCCCGGAAGGTTTGGCAACCAGCCAGCCTTCTGTGGGGGCGTTTGTATGATGCTGATTCAGCAGGCGGGGGAGTGTTCTCACCCCAGTATTTGTAATTAATTTAGAACAATTTTTAGATTTTATTTTTCATTTTGATGTTATTATTTTTGTGTTGATCAGTTATAAAATACTGATTTCAATTTTAACAATAAAATGGGGAATTAATACATTTGAGAGCCAGTCATCACAATTTGTAATACTTTTCATGGGTGCTTCATCTGTTTAACTAGTGGGTCTAATAAAAATATGCATTTATGAAAGTCCTGTAACCTGTCTTATGTTTGGGGGGATTCTATGACATTAGGCGTTCTCTACACCTAATGTAAGCATGTATGCACAATCAGCATTTCTCAGTAGAATGAGCAACCGGAATCGCAAATGTAATTTAATGAGTGAGACATCAAGGAAAAGGATGTTTAGTGTCAAGGAGAAATGCCATGAATCTCATAACAATATATCACCATACTTGCCGATAGAAATTGTGATTTTAACAATTTTCAGTTTTGCGATTTCACACTAAGATTTTATTGTTATTTCATGTTCCAAACGTCTGCTGCAGATTGACAATAGGGCCTTCATTATTGTTTTTAAAGATGTAATTTGATTATTATAGCTATTTTGTCTTTTAAAGAATGCATATGACACATTTTGTCTCATTCTTTGCCTGTAATGATTGCCATAATGCCTTGCCCCTGTAGGCATCGTCTTCTCTGGTGACGCTCTGCCAGGCCTGCAACACACCCATCCTCAGTTATGGCTGGTTTCAGGGACATGTGGCTTTCAGTCTTTTCTTCAACAATCTACTGTTGATTGCGTTATTGACTTGACCTGTCAAGAACTTACCAGGTTGTTTGCCATTGCTGTGCTCTCCAGTGCTTTTTTCAAGTACATTCTGGCACGCCTAATGTTTTGGCTATGTCTGGTTTATGATGGTTTGACTTGACTTGACATGCAGCTTGACTTGCATTAACACTTCTATGGTCGGCATGTCAAACACCAAAATGGTAACTCAAAATCTACAGCCTATAATGTATAATTCTCTTAACCCAATAGTTATTTTATCATTTTAAATCCGAAGTACTGTAATACAGAGTAACATTTTTGAGCTTGCATTGTCCAAAAACATTTAGTTCCCTGTATAAAATAGAACTCTTAGAAAAGTAATATTAATACCTAATTAATACCTTTGTAGAATTATGCTGTATAATTTTACAGTTAAAATATTCATGATAGAATGCAGTGGTGTATTTATATTTCAGTACACTTTCACTGCTCTGCTGTTATATTCAGTTTTGTTGCACAGTGTACTGTGATAATAATATTATCAAGCAGACGTTAATTAAACTGTTATCTAACTTTATTAAACAACGCCATTCGCAAGTAGAGCAGAGGTTGTTAAATAGAGCAGAGGCTGTTAAATAGAGCAGAGGCTGTTAAATAGAGCAGACGTTGTTAAATAGAGCAGAGGCTGTTATATTAGAGCAGAGGCTGTTAAATAGAGCAGAGGCTGTTAAATAGAGCAGAGGCTGTTAAATAGACCAGAGGCTGTTAAATAGAGCAGACGTTGTTAAATAGAGCAGAGTCTGTTATATTAGAGCAGAGGCTGTTATATTAGAGCAGAGGCTGTTATATTAGAGCAGAGGCTGTTAAATAGAGCAGAGGCTGTTAAATAGAGCAGAGGCTGCAAAGTAGCCACACATTTGCAGATGCCTTGAGAAGCTTCAGACTTCTTGGAACAACAGAATAACATAATTTAATTCACAGCCTTAAATGTATTCTAACTTTGCATGTGATGACTAGAGCTGATTCTGAGAGCGGGAATAAGATCTCTAGAAGATTGTAGCTTATTGTCTTGTTAAGGGCCACTACCAACATACCATAACACTGCAGCATCAGCAAATGCTTCAGGAGGGGTGGGAAGAGAGGGTGGGAAAAGAGAGTGACAGGGTCCTGAAAATGAGAGATGTAGAGAGAGAGAGAAAACATGAGAGAATGTAGAGAGAGAGACAAGGATGAGGAGGAGAAGGCAGAGCCAGAGTGCGAAAGCGAGGTTTCCAGGCCAGACTTAAGCTGCCTGCAGGAAATATTTATGAGCGTGAAGAAGATGTTCAGAGTGCCAATGATGAAAGATGTATTTGGGAAGAGATGGAGGCTGTGTCGGTGGTTGCATCTCTACCAGGGAGAGAGAGCCGAGGGCCTCAACCCTCCTACTCTATCTGCAACTCCTGGCCACAGTACCACTCTGCACAGCGCTCCACCACTCCCATTACACACTTATCAGTCCAACACAGAAACTACTGGAATGCTCTCCTCCTAATCAGCCACAGTCCAATCTAACCCCTCTGTAGCACAGCCGGCATCCCAAATGGTTCCCTTTATCTTATGCACACTAGATTTGGCCCTGGTCAACAGCAGTGTGCTATAGGGAGTGACCTCTGGATGACTGCCATAACATCCTGCTACTGTACATCACACCCTTCTATATTTCTACATAGGAACTTCTGAAATGTAGTGTAAAGTCATGACTGCTGCAGATACTTTCTTTTTTTTTTGCTCCAGAAGGTTTTTTGCATTTGCAGTGTTGACCTGGTCCGTAGTGCAAAGATAGATTATATTTCCTATTTTTTTGCTGAAGACTATCACACTGGCCTGTTTTGTCCCACATTGAAATGTTTTATTGTGTTCTTTTCAGAACACCCTTGTCTATAAGTAAATGTTAAAACAATTTGATTGAAAAAGAAGAACAAAAACACTATAAGGACTGAATAAATAGACCGTGGAATGGAATATCGAGTTTGACAACAACTTGTGATCTAAATACAGTATTATAGACATTATTTTCTTGACTTTCCTATAATCTTTCATGTAACATAACCTCCATACAGCATCATCTAACTGCTCTTTTGTAGCTTGTGAGCATTTTAAAGAAGTATAGATTACATGTATGTGGGAGTCTCAGCTTTTCAGGGATGTCTTTTGTGTAGTTTATAGGTCAAACATCACTGAGAAATAACTCTCAGAAAACACTCTCTCCAGCTCAGCCTCCATTTATCAGACAGACTAATGGTGGGCATACGGATGTAGAACAACAAGAAAAATCAATGGTACAACCCAAGTCTGTACCACACACACACACACACACACACACAGTATTTTAAAGGGGGGTTGATAGGATTAAAAGTGTGTTTCGTATCCTCTGGGCAGATGGTGTATTAAAGGAATGCACTACCTAATTGTAATCATTTGAGAGATCTTTTTTACATTGTCAGTTTGCTGTTTCACGAAATGCTACACGCAAGCTCCATCTTTGCGTACTTCTGTGATCTTCTAAGCCCGCGTTTCAGAGTTTAAACCCGTTTTGTTTTTGTTTTAATATCACTCTTTATTAAACATGCCATTTAAACAGATACGATTTAGTTCTAAGCGGAAAGATGAAAACATGCTTGGTAATGAAAGGTTTGGATGGCAGTCATGATTTACATACAGCTTTCTTCTTGTCCAGGTGCTGTGCTGCTTCAAAAGGGAAATAATTACACTGAAGCACGTGTTGTAAGCTGGGAAAACCACAAGATAGACTGCCAGGCTCCTCACAGTCAAACACTGTTGATACTCTGAGGAAACATACAGTACAGGCTCCAACTGGTGAAGATTCTAAGGACTGCACTACTCTAATAGTTCTGTCCTCAAAGTATTGTGTACTGGTTTTTATTTTTAAGACTCCAGTATTACTGTGTAGACATGCTTTAAATAGACCCTCACCACGTCTCATGCTGAATTAGCCTTAAAGGACTGCACAACTGTCATAGTTTTCTACCCGTATAGTTTTGTGTAATTCCCACACAAGGGAATAAGTTGGCTGTGGAAGCCAAGGTTGCACAGTGTGCTTTGGAAAGGACTAATTCAGCTTTTCTCAAGGGGGTGTGAAAGGAGCCAGATCAATTTATGTCAAGTCATTTCATAGCAGTACATTGAGGATTTAGCTATATCCAAAATCTCCCAGGACAATTTCCTTTTGATAAGGAGTGAAACATAGCATAATGCTGTCCCTACTTGAATGGCACTGCTTGTATTCTATAGAGCAACCTGTGCGATATTCAGTCTTCACTTTCTCACAAAATTTCCCCGTAGTGATGAATTGCAAGACTCCAGTGATTTCTTTCTGTGTTCTGTTATAGTTGTTCTACTCTAGATCTGATGTTTTAGTGATATCAGGTTATAATGTTTCTCAGAGTTATGGCACACACTACGCGGCAGCCTGCAGTGGGACAGGCATTTGTGAAGAGGGAGTCTTTTGCATGTGCATGTGTGTAAAAGAGAGAGCTGTTCAGTCAGCTGGTTCTGTTTAAAGCCTATTTCTCTTCATTGTGATTTAGCATTGCTGTGTGCAGAGAGAAGAGAAACCTCGACGCTGCTGTGCCATGTTGGGTAGTTTGACTTTAGTTACACTTATTTTGTCGGGTTTTGTTTAACTGATACAGTAATGGCTTTCTGAGTGGAAAGTTCCTCCTCACAGCGCTCATTCTTCAAGTGTGTCCCAAATGGCACCCTGCTCTCTTATTACTTTTTACAAGGGCCCATGGAGCTCTACTCAAAACTAGTGCATTATTTAGGGCAAACAGGTTTCCTTTGGGATTCAGCCTTCCTCACTCGCCCTCCAGCAGCTTGTCAATCAGCACTGGTGTCCTCCTACTCAGCTCCTCAACTAGATCAGGACCTAGTCCCTCTCTATTCTCTCTCTCTCTCTCTCTCTCTCTCTCTCTCTCTCTCTGTATTGGCAGAGGGCTGCTAGGCCATGGATAAAGAGGGTAAACGATGTAGCTGAGCCGCAGCAGTGTTTCGTTATTTTAATTCAGATTGTGTAGCCCATGTGCATTGAGCAGTCTAGTCAAGCAATAATAGGCCTATGATGTAACACATTGTAACCAGGATAACAAGGTGACAAAATTCATTTGGGGATTTTTTTCCTAACCTTTTTAGAATGCTTGCATAATTGAAAAATCCATTCCGCCTGTGTTGTCAGCATTTCATTCCCGTGCAGCTTTTTCTCTATGCCCCCTTTTCACCATTTCAGCCATTGAAATGATTTGTGTAAAGCAAATTGCTACCCGCTGATTGTTTTGATTTCTTTTGTATGCGATCTTCGTGCTCTTGTAGGATTCATAGTTGTGTTTTATTTGGCTTAACTCATCTTCAAAGAGTCACAGGTTAGAAAAGCCTTGCTCTATTGACAATGCACGCAGTGTAAGAACTCTTCCTGAGTTTGAGACGTTCTTGTTTCCTGTGTGTGTGTGTGTGTGTGTGTGCGTGTGTGTGTGTGTGTGCGTGTGTGTTTGTCCAGGAGGAGCTGGTGGTGAACCACATAGCATGTAAGATCGTGGAGAACGTGTGCACCACCCTGTCCCACCACGCCCAAGGCTTCATCACCGTGGAGATCGGCCCCATGCTCTGGTACCTGTTCACTCACTCCACCGTCGACTCACTACGGGTCAGCGCCATCTCCGTGAGTAGCGACCCCGCCAAGTAACTCACCAATGAACTGACTCAAAGCACTAACTAACTCGCTCTTTTTAGCTAACTCAAAAACACTCACGAACTCGCTCAAGTTACTTTCTACGGTAGTTTGATTGTGTGTGACCGGCTTTCAACTGTTTCGATTCGGGGGTTTAGGACAAACTTCTACAACGGCTTTTGAAAGTCCTCGAAACAATGCCATTTTGAGTGCCTTCTTGGTCCCCCTCTCTCAGGCCCTGTGCAGAATCACCCGCCACTCAGTCGGCGCCTTCCAGAGTGTGATTGAAAAGGTGGGGCTGCCGGCCATCCTGGCCAGGCTGGTGTCAGGCATCAGCCGTGTCCAGCAGAACCTACTCACCATGTTCACCGCCATGCTGTCTTCTGGGGCCCACGCACACCTCCACAGGCTGGTGCAGGAGCGGGTACGTGCCGTCCCCTATTCCCTCCATACTGTGCCACTGTAAACCTGTTAGCAGGTGTTTTTGGGGGGACGTTTTTAGCACCAAAAGTCCCGTCTGTCCCACACCGCAGACATCCCCTAAACTACACCTGACAGGTCGTTAGCCGTACAAGACCGCCGGTCCCATCCAACGATGAAGAGGAAGATGCGGTTAAGACCTGGGCTACGAAGAGGAAGATGCGGTTAAGACCTGGGCTACGAAGAGGAAGATGCGGTTAAGACCTCGGCGACGAAGAGGAAGATGATGTTAAGACCTGAGTGATGAAGAGGATGATGTGGATGCGTGTGATGTAGTATCTGTCTTAGGCCCTCACCAACTGGCCCGGTGGAGAATAGTTTTCTTCAAAGACAGGAGTTCTGGCGCTGTTTTTTTTTTTATCGTCTGACTTGGCTCACAGTCAGAGAGACTTGAACAAACATGCCTTCCTCTTAGTGATGATTATCTTTAAGTATATTCATCTTGCTTTCAGAGTTCTCCACTTAGAGGGGCAGTCATGTTTCCTAACAGCATTAGGCCTGCTAATGCCCAAACAAGACCCTCCCTCTTGGTACAGTTCTTCTTGACAGAAATGAACTGAAGGAGCACCAATTTGTCTAAAATGAGACATTATACTGTACTTTAATAACACAGCGCATCTCACATTATCTGAAGTGGTAATCAATTGGAAAACGAGCCGGTGAAATTGATTTAAGAAGGTGCTGTACGCTGGTGCCTTCAAGGTTCTGTATGATTACCATTGGTAATTTAGTTTGACCTGAATTAATTTATATGTAAATTTCCAATTTAACTGGGGAAAACAAGTCTTTGAGTGCATAAAACTTACTGGATAACCTCTGCACCAATTATAAAATGCTATACATTTTCCTCCTTAATTCCCTTGACAAATGGAAGTCCAGAAAGCCATGTGTTTATTCATGCATTGTCTTTGCATAGAATGTTAATTTCAATGAATCTCTAAGCAACTCCACTAATTGGGTAAGGAGCTGCAACTATCTTGGAGTGCAGCTTGGAATACTGTTGATGTAATTACATTTTTTTTGTAGCCGAATAGACTAGATGCTTTTGAAATTAATTAACTTAACCGCACACACAACAGCCAGTATTTAATAACAGTGTTTAGGATTGGTCTGGTCTGGCCTTTTCCATTTGCTCCTGATAGGGAAAGTTAATCAATTCTGCCTAATTTGTTGCCCAGTAAATACTGTTCAGCCAATTAGTCCTGTTAACTTCTGGTTTCATGATAAGTGTATTTGGAGAGGCTGTCGCTCCCAGTGCAGCACCTACCAAACCGTGTTCATGATAACACCTGGGCCAGCACTTCAGCCCGTAGGGAGCCCTCCAGCTCAGTCAGCATGGGGTCAACACCACGTCGGACTCCAGGGGTCCGCTTATAGCCAACCCCACTTGATTCCATTACAATGGAGTGGGGCTTAAAGGGATGGCTTATTTCTGTACTAACCCAAGCGTGTTGTTGTTTTATCCAAAAGGAGTTTTTTTTTATTCACCAATACGACAGTCTCCTTGCTATAATTCTTTTTGGAGGACGTAAGACCGATCACACTGTATCGTAATTCAAAAGGGGGAACTCTCTAGCTCACCAAGTGGTTGTTGTCTGTGTGGTTGTAGGACTTTGTGTTGAAGATAATGCGTTCCCTGGAGAGCCCGTCGTCCATCATCAGAGCCAAGGCCTTCCTGGTTCTCCTGCAGGTCCTGTCCAGTAACAGGGACATGCTGCTGCTCTGTTGCAACTCCAGGTATAAACAGATCTATTACACAAACACACATCAGTCCTCACACATGATGAGCAGTGTCCCAGAGCATGCAAGGGGATTCACTTTGTAAAGGACGACTAGAGTGGAACTGACAATGAACTCAATGACTCAGTGAACTTAACTAGTATCAAAGTGTGACGTTGTACGGGGGGAAAAAAACTGTCAAATTAGTTCTGTCAAAATGACACGCCAACCAGAGAAATTGAATTCTGTAATAAAGTTTACTCAAGTTTGCTGAAGCGAAAGGTAAATCGAAAAAAACAATTTGTCGGGATGATGCTTTTTCAGCCCCAGGTGTGAGATAGAAGTCCTTTCGTGTGGGAAATGGGGCGGGTTCCACCATCAACTGAGAAGTGGAGAGATGGCTGTTTTGATAAGGGTCAAACATTTTGTTGTCTGCAACTTTCTGTCTCACAAGCACCAAGCACAGTAGAAAAGATTGGACATCATTTCTGTAGTCAGTAACTTTGTTCTTGTTGTACTTTTACGAAATTGGTGCTGAGTAGTTGATAATGTCTGGGTAATTTAGTATTGAACTGCGAAGAAATCAAAGCGCTTATTCGCAATTATACAAACTCCATAACACGGTAAAGTGAAGTTTTCATGAATGTTTTTATGAAAGTTTGAGTTCTAACGTTTGTAAAAAAAAACAAATAAAAAAAAAGGCATTTGTGCTTTTTTGTGTGAGCCCATCACATTTAAAAATGGAAAATAATTGGCCTAGTTGCAGTTTAAACAGGCCAGACCAGCCACGTCTGTGGATGTCCATGCCTCTTCCTCTCTTATCGCTCTTCCCTGGCCATGTGTTGATGTTGGCTTGTACTTGCTCTCAGACTCTTACAAGTGTTCCCAGTGCGGCCCCTGTCAGTGCTGACCCCCCACTCTATCTCCCAACGTGAGGACCGTCTGCAGAAAGGCGGCGGCACTCACCCAAACACTCCTCTAATTAGCTCCACTGTGGTGCGCCGCGCGCTCCTCCTCCTCATCATGCCTTCTGATGAAGCAGCCTAGCGCTCGCGTCCCTGTTGTGGAAATGTCAAGTTTGTTGCTTTGTGTGATGTGTTTTCAATGGTCTGGGAAGACACGGAGAGACACTTGTAGGCCGCGCTTTGACAGCGATGCAGGGTGAAATATGCACTGAAGTTGAGTTGTCGACGTGTCTTTTTATAGATCGACTGGAAACGTTGAGAAAAGTAGCTGGAGGTTTAGTACTACTTGTAGAATTTCGGGGGAGATTGAGGCCTTTATTTGATATTGCATTCAACCAATGGGTGACATATTAATAAGTTTGTTAATAATGTAGCTTGGGATATAGTACATCCTAAATAAGAGTCAGGCTTGGCTCACATGAATTGCAGCACCAAATTAGTGTAACAAGTAACCTAAGGAAAGACATTTAAAATGAACACCATAATCCCACAGGACATAGTTAAAGGAATCAATACAGTCAGCTCTCACTGTTAATAGAAAGAAGATCCATTCATAAAGCAGCTTGACCTCTGAGCGCGGCTGAAAATAAAGGAAGAGATTGGTGAATTCCGCTGGTTAAAACCTTATAGCCCAGACTTTCTTGAAAAATCAATTAAAGGTTAAATTGATAGTCTTAAGGATTATATCTTTGATTTAACATTAGCTTATATAACAATGCAATCTTTTTTCTTTTATCATGTTTTGGACCAGAATGAGGATTCAGTTATTCGCCGTCTTCATCGAATATTTCATCCGTAGATAATTGTCAAGAAATCTTCCAGAATGCAAATTAGGATAAATAAATGTGTCTTTCATCTATACGATTCGATTGGCAACACTGATGATTCACTGAAGTCTCGACATGAGCACAACCAGCACACTGGGACAGACAGCAACCGATCAAATCAGTAGTTGACAGACCAGTGCCTCTCCTGTCAATAGTTCACTAGAAGATATCGTTAATTCGATTTGGACTAATATTTCTGACCAACTAATTCTGAGTCTGTTACTGGCTATGCAGGGAAACCACTGTAAATGCCAAGCACTTCGTCTGGCAAGTTACCGCTCATCACCTGGTTAGGAATGGTGGTGGGAGCGTCATGCTTCGGGGGTGCTTCTCAATAGCAGGGACTGGGAGACTGGTCAGGATTGAGGGAAGGATGAACGGAGGAAAATTCAGAGAGGCCCTTGGGGAAAATCTGATCCAGAGGGCGCAGGACCTCCGGCTAGGGCGAAGATCAAACTTTCAGCACTACAACGACCCAAAGCACACAGCCAAATGCTGGAGGGGCTTTGGGACAAGTCTGTAGATGTCCTTGAGTGGGCCAGGCTAAGCCCGGACTTGAATCCCATTGAACATCTGTGGGAAGACATTAAGATTGTGGTTCACTCATTCTCCCCATCCAATCTGACAGAGCTTAAGAGGCTCTACAAGGAGGAATGGGGAAAACCTGGCCAAATCCAGGTGTGCAATGTTGGTAGAGGCATACTATACTACAGCCTATAGACTTGAAGCTGGGATTGCTGCCAAAGCCGCCTCCACAAAGTAAATAAAGAATCTGAATACTTATGTACATGAGATATTTAAGTTTTTTGTTTTAAATAAATTGGCACACAAGTGTTTTTGCTTTGTCTTTTTCAGGTATTGTGTAGTTTAATGGGAAATAAAATGCATCTAATAAATGTTAAAATATAACACAAAATGTGGAGAAATTAAAGTGGTCTGACTAAGTACTTCTATGGCTTTAATATGTAAATATGTATATAGTTTACATAGCATTCAGACTGATTTAAGGCTAGGCCAACTGTAAAGTCCTGTAACACTCAGGAAAGGTGTCTTCTTGTAACACCGTGGAAAGATATCTTCCTGTAACACTGGAGAAAAGTGTCTTCCTGTATATAATAATACACACAATAAGGATGTACTGCTATGGCCCCAAGGTTCCATACTATACTGGAATATGTCTTTCAAATAATTTTGTTGTGATAATTTGAACATTTTCTTGTGTTTTAAAGTCCATGTTTACTATAAATCATCTGCGTGACAATTATACCATGTAAGTACCAGTTAGTCCTTGGCGTGGAACACATCGGGTGTACAGAAGTGGAGCTTCTTTTCCCGCTCAAGTGATTCTCTCAATTTTCTCCGTGTTTTTCGTCTGTGTCTAATTTGGAAGCCAGGTGTTTTCCGTCAGGGGATGGGATGCCTGCCGGGTAGACGTCCGCGGATGGAGTGCGTTATTCAGACGTGTGTTCTGTTGGTGACAAACAAGCCGGGTCTAATTAACACTGCCTGTTAATAAGCCCAGGCCCGGGGGCTGTGTGGGCCAGTGTTGGTTTTGCAGCTGTATCTGCTAACTGACTGACATGCAATACTTGCAGCTTATATGGACTGATTAAGAGACATCTGTCCTCCAATCCTGTGTGTTGTACTGTGCCTGCGTACACTGGTGTTGTCAGTTTAATGGCAATGTTTGGCACTCGCACATCTTTGCTGAGTTTTGCCAATCATTATTCCCGTCTGTGAGGGTTGTTCCAACTTGTATGTGTTTGAGCTCAAAATTCTTGTTGCTGCTTGAGGCCGTTTTAATGGTCGTCATTGATCTCTGAATCTGTTGCCCTTTATTTTCAAACCCTAATTGTTTTAATGAACGCAATTTATTTTGCTATAATACATCTTACTAATTCTGTTTTCAATGGGCTGTATCGATCCCGGCTGTGTCCGGCTCGAGGGTAGATTGGGGGATGTAGGTGAATAATAATCTCTTCTTGGCTCGTCTTGCAGGCTGGTGATGTACATTGAAAGAGACATCAGAAAGGCCACACCAGGGAAAGAGCAACAAAGCAACAATGAATACCTGTCAAAATGCCTGGATCTGCTCATTCGTCACATGGTGCTGGAGCTGCCAGACATTCTGGGTAAATCAATCACAATAACACAAAAAACACAGCGCGGAGAGGACAGGAGACGGAGTGAAGCAAAAAGAGGAACTTGCATTAATGGCTAGATGGAGCGAGCCAATTTGATTCCCCCCTCTCTTTAATTACCTTTCTGATTGAATTTTAAAGCACCCGGCCAGGTATCGACCTTTTCCTGCCGTTTCATTTGGAAATCAGCGGTGCTAACCATGGCACCTCTCAGACTGGGGCCAGACCCTACAGGTTCATACCACTGAGGACTCCTCCTCCTGTAACATAATGGGGAGGAAGGAGAGGGCTGGACAGGAAAGGGGGAGGGGGTGACGGAGGAGATAAAGAGTTTTTGTGTGTGTGTGTGTGTGTTTGTGTGGGTGGGTGGCTGTGTGTGTGTAACCGCCCTCTCCTCTTTACCGTGTAGATGACATGCTGTCTGCCCTGGGGAGTGTGGTCGGCAGGAAGCACCCCTCCACTGTCCAGGCCAAGCAGCTGAAGCAGAGTTTGCCCATGATGACTGTGGTGCTCCAGCTCCTAACTTCACAGGTGACCTCCATGTGTCCACAACTCGTTAGCTACTTTTTATAATAACATTAGCTTGTTTAGTACATATTGTTCTAAGTGATTCCACTGCTTTTAATAAGTAAATATGCCTAGGCCTCATAGCATTTGGACTGGTGTAGGGGCTAGGCCTTCTGAGAAATGCTTGAGTATGGGCTTGTCAGACATTTGTCAATTAGCAGATGTTAATTGACAAATTGTCATGGTTTGGGGATGCTTTTCTGCCTCAGGACCTGGGCAGCTTGTTGTCATTGAATTCTGCTTTGTATCAGACAATTCTACATCCATGAATGAAAAAACAAGACATTTTAGTGCAGACCTAAACTAGCCAAAATCCAGACCTAAACCCAATTAAGTTGCTGGAAAGACCTGAAATGAGCGGTTTTTGCTCGAAAACCCACAAAGCTCACAGGGTTAATCCAGCTCAGCATGGAGTAGAGTGCCAGAATTCCTCCACAACGCTGTGAGAGTGATGCACTTCATGATGCTAAAAGTGGTGTAACCCGTTTTTTTGTGGGGGCTGTTACTTTTTCACAAGGGGGTGTGGGAATGTGACTAACTTTATTTAACTAATGTCTGAAATAATAAGATTTACATATTTTTACATATTTTTCATGGATATTTGAGCAGAATTCCAACCACATTTATTCATAAAGGTTACTTTAAATGTTATTGGGGACCAGAGAATTCTGGTAGCAATTTTGAGCTCATCTTTCAAAAACATAAACCGAACATGAATCTTGCATACAAAACAAACAATGATACAAAACACACTAGCAAAGGTACAACATAATTGCTCAAAAAGAAGAAATGGATGGTTATGGAATGGCCTTCCAGTGGGGATGATGTTCTTGGGGTCATAGGCAGCATTCCTCCTCCTCCAAACACGGCAAGTTGAGTTGATGCCAAAGTACTTGAAACACTTTCACCCAGTTCTCCTCTGAATCATTCAGATGTTCATTGGCAAACCTCAGAAGAGCCTGTACATGTGCTTTCTTGAGCAGGGGGACCTTGCAGGCGCTGCAGGATTTCAGTCCTTCACGGCGTAGTGCGTTACCAATTGTTTTCTTGGTGACTATGGTCCCAGCTGCCTTGAGATCATTGACAAGATCCTCCTGTGTAGTTCTAGGCTGATTCCTCACCGTTCTCATGATCATTGCAACTCCACGATGTGAGATCTTGCATGGAGCCCCAGACCGAGGGAGATTGACAATTCTTTTGTGTTTCTTCCATTTGCGAATAATCGCACCAACTGTTGTCACCTTCTCATCAAGCTCCTTGGCGATGGTCTTGTAGCCCATTCCAGCCTTGTGTAGGTCTACAATCTTGTCCCTAACATCCTTGGACAGCTCTTTGGTCTTGGCCATGGTGGAGAGTTTGGAATCTGATTGATTGCTTCTGTGGACAGGTGTCTTTTATACAGGTAACAAGCTGAGATTAGGAGCACTCCCTTTAAGAGTGTGCTCCTAATCTCAGGTCATTACCTGTATAAAAGACACCTGGGAGCCAGAAATCTTTCTGATTGAGGGGATCAAATACTTATTTCTTTTTTCTGGATTTTTTCTGTTCAAATAAACCTACCATTAAAATTATAGACTGATCATTTATTTGTCAGTGGGCAAACATCAACTAATCAGCAGGGGATCAAATACTTTTTCCCCTCACTGTGTATGAAATTCTGTTTGTTCAAAATCTTATGAAATTTGTGTTTTGTGTATATATGGGCAGCACAGAAAGCCTTACCTCTTTCAGAATGCATGACAAAACCAACTAAAACCAACTGCGTTACGGCTAACATTAGCTTTCAATTGGTCTTAAATGTACCTGCCAACATGCTGCCTCAAAATAGCTCTTTGCAACGCAGTCTTGAAGACACCAGAAATATTCCCTTCAGTCCCTGTGACAGTTCACTTACCAATCCATGTGCAGCAGTACTAATTACCAGCTAACGTGCACTTGACACTTGCAGTGCATTAACGCCAGCTGAAAATATGTCCAAATGGATACACAGGTTCATTAAGGAGCCCTGATGGGGTGCCTCTCTGACACAGCTGAACAACTGTCAGTTGGCTGTTTGAACATCTTGCAGCGGTCTCATAGAAATATGTCCATCATAAGACATATGTGCACACGGCGCGCCGCCTAAAGGCTTCAACTGATGCCTATTGATAACTTGAGCAAAAAAAAATATTTTAGAAAAGCAGCTATTCCTACCACCTAAAGCCAATCTAATAGTAGATAGGAATCAGGGGGTTAGATGTCAGCTTTAAGAGCTGCGAGTCTTTCCCTGCTCATCCAAACGAGCTGAGATCTTAATCAACTTTATCAGAGGCAGAGCGGAGAACAGTGCCAGAGACGATGACTTATCTGAGCAGAGCCATGGCTAATTGGATCAGAGCGCTGCAGTCAAAGTCACATGCATGCACCCGGTCACACACCTCTCTCAAGCGTCAAGTGCTGTGTACAGCTAGCATTAATAAGGCATCACACAAAGGCCCCGCTTCACAGGTCTTTTGGAACTGGAAAAAAATGCTGAAAAGTGCCAGGGAGAATGTGCTCAGAGATCCATTCAAGACGGACAGCTTCTTCTGGGATGATGTAAACCGAAACCTTTCCCCATTTGCTCAGTGGGGCCTTGACGAGGTTACTTGACGAGTGTGGAACTCGGTTTTGCATTAGTATTTATAACAAGCTTGCCCTTTTATAGGACATCTTGTTATTAGCTCACTCGGCTCCCAAAAATACATCTGTCAGACAGTTGATCAACCTTGTTCGGGTTAACCTTCGTAAGTAATTGAGCTTGCTTCATTTAATGTTGACATACCATATACTGTTTGATGATGCCTTCATTGTTTATCCTAGCAATTATGTTAATTAGAGCTATTGAAGACCTAGATGTATACACTCAGAGTTTATTTAACTGGAGAATAATACCAGTAGAGCTTTAGACCATTTGAATAACTAGAGACAGGTGAACACTGACAGGTGGGTGGGCATTATGTGTACCAGGGTGACAAAGACCAGGTTAAAGGTTCACATCCATTCATCTGACGTCAAAGTATGTATGTTACTGTGACTAAACAGATGTAGATACCCGTCATAGCTGATACACTATTTAACTAGAATTTTAGGTTAAACTTTAAATAATCCTTATTTTCCAAAGCCATGATTACAAATACCCGGAGTTGTCATATAATCATCTTCAAAACGGCATTTAGGTTCATTTTCCTTATATATACTTTTCACCCCACTCTGCCTCCCAGCCAGATTATTGCCAGCTTTCTAAATGGTGGGGAAATTGGATTTAGTGGTGACAGTCTCAATTGAGCAGAAATTATTTAAAATGAATAAATCCTAACGAGATGCTTGTCACTGAGCAGTCTGGGAGATGAAACCATGGACTGATTAAATCCAGCTCCTCTATTTCCCCTGCCATTCTCTATGACCAAACACACGCAACCAGAGTGGTGGCGCCAATTGAGACATCTCATCTGAAAAGTAATAACTTGTCACTCTGACAGTACCCCCCCCCCCCTATTTCGACTGCCTGTACCTCATTTTAGAAGGTTACATTTAACAGTCTGTTAAATGGGGTTCCTGTTATTTAGCTGTGTTGTGACAGAAAGCTGTCCCTAATAGCTGTGGTCCTTGCCATGCGTGGGTAATAAGATGATGATATTAAAGCTAGATGGAACTGGGGCTGTGATGGAGTTACTGATGCTCTGGTGTGTGCCTGTCACTTCGCTGCCCTGGAGCTCTTCATCAACATATGGGGAAGTCCTTGTAAGCCACACAGGGCGTTCGGGGCTTAAAAGGAACGCGCACGTGTGCGTGTTTGCGCGTGTGTGTGTGTGTGTGTGTGTGTGCGCGCGTGTTTGCACCATGGGACCTGGTGAGATAAAAATAAAACAATACTCTGCTGTGGTTGGAAGGGAATTAAGAGTTAGAGAAGAAGACAGGTTGGCAGAGGTCAGAGAGATAGCTAGATAACTTTGTAAATGGAACACACAGTGTAAATATCTCTTTCTCCCCACCTCCCTACAGATATTCAGGCCACAGGTTCTGACTGAGGAGTTTCTCTTGAAATTTGGAGCATTGCTGGTAAGTCCTTGAGACAGCGATGTAGTCCCATTGCCTTTTGCACTTCTCAGTATCTAACTTATGTTGTGTATTTCAGAATCACATAACATCCATTGATGCCAGTGAGACCAGTCTGGGCAGTGCAATAGGTGAGTGAATGTTTGCCTGCTGGTGTTTAGTAGTGTACACTATGGTTCAGAAGGTTTCATTTGAATACAGGCAACTGTCTTGTACAGTACATTTGTTACATTTACTGCTGTGTTTGATTCCCAGGACAAGTTGGTTCTGAGGAACTGATCAGGAATACTCTGTCGGCTGTGGAAGCCATCACCCAGCACCCAGCCCTGCTGACGCCCCATCACGGCACTGTGAGTTATACCCTATTGACAACCTGATACCAACGTGTTCTGTGAGTTAGACCCTACTGACAACCTGATACCAACGTGTTCTGTGAGTTAGACCCTACTAACAACCTGATACCAACGTGTTCTGTGAGTTAGACCCTATTGACAACCTGATACCAACGTGTTCTGTGAGTTAGACCCTACTGACAACCTGATACCAACCTGTTCTGTGAGTTAGACCCTATTGACAACCTGATACCAACGTGTTCTGTGAGTTAGACTCTATAGACAACCTGATACCAACGTGTTCTGTGAGATAGACCCTATAGACAACCTGATATCAACGTGTTCTGTGAGTTAGACCCTATTGACAACCTGATACCAACGTGTTCTTTGATTTAGACCCTATTGACAACCTGATAACAACGTGTGGTTAACAAGTTGGTATCTAGCTCATTAGTGAAAGCATGGTCATATTATTTTTCTTAAAGAAAAGCCAGGCACTTTCTTTGCAAATTTTTCGCTGCAGGATATAATCTACCTTTTAGGAGAGGACCAATTTGGAAGCAGAAACAAATAAATGATTATGAAGAATATCTTAAATAAGACACATCATCCTGTTAGACTCTGTAGCCCCGGAGCTCCAGTCTGTAAGCTAGCAAGCTCAACGCACTCTGCTTAGCCATATCATTAGAAACTGGTTTGCTGAGGTTAGTCAGGATGGAACTTTGTAACATGGGTTTCGAGCCCTGTTGACATTGTGATTACATTGTATGCAGAAAAATGACAGATCCCATTTTTAGACAAATAACCGATGCATGTTTGACTGAATGCTCCCGCTCACATCATGAGAAATGTTGATGCTGTCGGGATCATCTTTCAGGACCTGCAGCCTCAGGGGCTAAAGACTAGTCAATCAGTGTTTTTAACCAGTCCAGTAGTTCACCTCAACTCAGGCCCTGGCGTTGGGGGGGCTTGACCTGGAGTAATTGTGTTTGCAGCTGAAGAGAGGCAGCATCAGGCTCTCAGATAATCAGCTGTTCTTAGAGGAGATCCAGCTGAGTTTAGGTCTGAGGAGGAAGTGTAATGAATATTGACCTAGAGGAGGTGGCATGGAGGACTGGACCAGGCACGGGCTGCATCCCAAATGCCCTCACTGTTCCCTGGTTGCTGTGGGGCCGTGGTCAAGAGTAGCACGCTACAAAGGGAATAGGGTGCCGTTCGGGACGCCTGCAGGAAATGTGAAGTTGAAGAGAGAAGCGCGTGTTCTGGGGATAGTAATAGAGGAAGAAGAGCTGCTCCTCTGATACTGAGTAATAAGGGAAGGCACTTTAATTACTTGTCTGACACTAGTGGCTAGATTCCACTGAGCGTTGTCTGTCAGTGGATGGGTTTTGGAAAGGAAGACGCACACTCTGTAATCCACACACACACACACACACACACACACGACTGCACAAACACACATTAATTCACTTACACATGCACGCATATATGTGTACACATGCACACGTGTACACACATACTCACACACACACATGCACCTATGCGTAGTTTGCATGTTTCCTTTTGTTTGAACCAACTCTGCAGATGTGAACTACAACCATATCAGATATAATGTTCTGTTTTTATTGTACACCTATTTATACGCTTGACTGGCTGTTGGTTCGCAGAAATCCTTCTGAGTCAGGCAGCCCGTTTGAAAGCAGTTTTTATGACGGAGGTAGAATATGTGTTAAAGTAAATCTAATGGGAAATGGGCGACAGCAACACAAAATGCTCTGCAAAGCACAACAGTCTCTTTTGATGGATGTACAGTGTAGTCTAATAAACATTAAAGGGGCTCACTGGATGCATTCTAAATGACACACTATACCCTGTATAGGGTCTACGTTGATATTTCTGACGCCTCTGTGGAGACACAGTGTCTTAACATCCTTTATATCCACCTCAGGCTTCATATTTAAATGGGTTCTTTTGTTTCCGATACGTCCTTCTTCAGACTAGAACAGAACAGTGTTTACTGTTGTTTCTATGGAAATAGTAATCACACTAATGCTGATGGATCCATTGTAATTACACAATGCACTCACGTCAGGTGTTTTTCTTCAGGCGGTGTCTCTGATCAAAGGACAGTGGAAACATCGTATTTACACAGACATTGGAGAAGCTCCACAAATGCTTGATTTCATTGCGCCTAGCTTTTATAGATGACGACGTGTGACTGCCCAGTGAAAATTGTACTTTTAAAAAACGAATAATCTGTTAGGTCAGATAGCCAGATGCTGTTGTTCGCTCTTCTCGCACTCGTGTTTGTGGCCCCAAAGAATACATTGTGTATTTTTTTGTTGTTGTGGAGAATGTCCTTCTCCAACAGACTGTTGGAAAAAGACAGTGGCGACACTGAGAGAGGGTAGGGAAGAGGCACCCACCCCTCTGACTTGCCTGGACCGCCCCTCCGAAAAGATCTTTCTCCGAACTAAGAAATCCGGGTCACGCTCTGGACATGTTGCCCTTTCTCTCTACCCTCTTGTGATCCCTCAACCAATTTGATTAACCAATGATGTAGCCTGTTATCTCTGTTGAACCGATGAAATGAAAACGGCGCCCTCTGTAATTATTGGAAAGGTAAAGCATTTCTTTTTCTTTTGGCTGTGTACCCCAAAAAGCATGAAACCTGTCCGACAGATGAAGAACACTGTCCCAGACGTGGGTGTAGATGAGTTGGTCACCAGTTGGCCTCCAGAACAGAATGGCCAATATTACAATATGCTAAAAAGTACCTTAAAGACCCCGCGGAGTTGCGGAACAAGGTATTGTGGTTAGATGAAAGATGACCATGTACCGTAGTGATGGCACATGGAGAGTGTGGAGAAAAAAGGAACTGCCCAAGATGCACAGCACGTCCCCTCATCTGTGAAACATGGTGGAGGAGGTGTTGTGGCTCCCCTGGAACTGGCTTACTGCCACTGACAGCAGAAGCCCAATGAATTCTGAAGTGTACAGAAACGTCTTGTCTAAAGTACAAACATATCTCCTTCAAACTCACTAGACAGCAAGCCAATGACCTCAAACGCACTGCTGTGAAAACCTGGGAGTTTTTCAGGTCCAGAAAAGCAAAAAGTTATTTTCTGGCAAGTCAATCTCTAGATTTAAATCCAATCCCAAAACAAACAACAACTAAAGACAACGGCAGTACAGGTCTGGCAGAACATCGCTGGACCCAGAGTCCGGTGGGGTCAGAGAGTTGTCGACTTCAGTCACTTATTTTCCGACTTCAGTCACTTATTTTAAGTCCTAAATAACCAGGTAAATTGATCATAACTAACCAGTGATCATTTCAACAAAAACTGTGAAAAATTATCAATTCAGGTTACTGGATAATTTTCAATCAGTCCCATTTATTTATTTCAATCAATCAAATGTATTTATAAAGCCCCTTTTACATCAGCAGATGTCACAAACTGCTTTTACAAAACAACTGGCCTTAAACCCCAAGGGGCAAACAAACAAACTCCCTTTACCTGGTCATTTAGGTCTTTATAAGGAACCTCCCAAAACTGGCCCAGAAACCAAAGCAGAAAATCTATTGTTTTATTTCTAATCCATACTGCTTTAGTAGAGTGTCCCAATAAACTGTCCCAATAATCACAAAGGGCACTCTATATAATGCACACAAAAGACAAAAGTCTGTACCTGCATGAGGCTTTAACTATCAGCAGTTTGTGTTAGGTCATCTTTTTTTGTTGTTCTGCAATATAGCTGGAGTTGCCAAATAGATCTAGATCATTGCACATTACCGCTTCCATTCCCAGAGACACACTGTACATTTATTTTCTTCACGGTTTCATTTACTTGCTTGCTCTGCCCTCGTGTTCAGCCTTACATCATTACAGCACTACATCCAGGACTGTACGTGTGTCACAATGTGTGAAACAATTGAATTCATGAGTTGTGTTGGCAAAGGTCCAGACAAAGCAACGTCCATTAAATTATAACCTGGGAGTAAATAAAGAAAAAAGTACAGAAATGGTTTGATGGGTCTGAAATTCAAATCCATCTCGTCAGTGACAGCGGCATGGAGAGTTTGACAGCAGCGTGAAACGGTCCTAGGATGTCCAGTGAAAGCAAGTCCTAGGATGTCCAGTGATCTAATACTGTAGGACTCCTTACCTTCTTACTGCTTTTGTGTGGCTTGTAAGAAAAACAAAAGAACTAGATGAAAATGTGTAGGCATCCAATGGCCCAGAAGAGTACAGCATAAACACATAAACACACATTGTTTAAAAGGGGTTGAATTGTTGAGTCTGGTGCTTCCTTGTCTTAAATTGTGTTAAGTTGCCGGCATTATGTTGCGTGTAAAATTGCTGCATCTAGGTTTCCCCCCTCCCTCCTGAAAAAATGAAACATTACATATCTAGACTGCCTTGGTGTTGTGCCTGTATTTACAGTAGATTGCTGTTACAACAAAGAACCGTGTTTCTTGGATCTTCGTCGTTCATATAGAAGTGGCGGTGGAGTCAGTTTGAGTGAGCAGAGGGGAAACTGTCCGGGGGCGTGTCCTGCACATGTACAGAAACCGAATGGAAACCTGGATACACTGGGAACTTACTTTAAAGAGAAGACATCATTACACATCTACATGTCACTAGTAACTTGTAGGTGATGAATAATAGGAGTCAAATGTGACTTTTTATATCTAATTATTTTCATTCTTTTTAAGGTTGTTGACTGCATTCTTCCTCCACTGACTTCCCTAGCCTTCAGTGAAAATGGTAGGGAAGCAACTGCTATCTAATCAAAGTTGATCAATTGGCATAATGGCCATGTTTGGCCGCTCTGCAGGCATGTACTGCATGTGACTCAGTTACTTATACTGGAGATCGTAGCAAATGTTTTAACTTGTAAATAATGAAACCATCAGCTCTCCCACTGCTGGCGGTTTGCACGGATCACTGGTGTTGTGTGCGCGTGTGCACGTCTATGAGTGTGCGTGCGTGCATGTCTGTGTTTGCGTGTTTGTGGGAGTGTGTTTTTGTGCGTGTGTGCGTCCGTGCTCACCGCTGTGCTGCGCGTTGTAGTGGAGTGGCGTGTCGTCAGCCTGCGGGTTCTGTCGGAGATCGCACTGCTGCTGCTGAGTCAAGAGGCCGTGGAGGAGGGAGAGAGAGCGGAGGAGCAGGGGGAGAGAGAGGAGGAGGAGAGGAGAAACGGAGAGGAGGAGAGGGAAAGAGTGTGCAACTCTTCAACCGGCAGACTTCTGACTCTCATTACCCAAGCCCTTCTTCCACAGTGAGTGCTCATCTCTGACTCCCCCCTCTCTCCCTCCTCTCTCTCTCCTCTCCCCTACCCTCTCTCCCTCGTCTCTCCTACACTCTCTCCCTCCTCTCTTTCTGTCCCTCTCTGATCTTCCCTCTCTCACAACCCCTGTTTCTCTGTCTCACCACGCTCATGTCTCTCTCTTTCCCCACCCCCCATTTCTATCTCTCCCTCTGCTCTCCTCTACCCTCTCTCCCTCCTCTTCACCTCCCATCTCTCCCTCTGCTCTCCTCTACCCTCTCCCACCGTGCCTCTCTGTCCTCAACTGCCTCTCTACACTTTTCAGATTTGGATTAATTAAAGGACAGAAACTGAGAAATAGCCAATCTCCAGGGTTAATCTGGGTCTCGATGACCGTGTGAAGAGGGGCAAACTGTATATGACATTTTTTGCAGATAACAGTAATACTTATTTATTTAAATAATTATTCAATTCAATATTCAAGCCCGACCTATGAAATAACAATACACTACATCATATCCAGGCAGAGGACTTTCCAACCCTAACACTACAAGCTGACCAGCAACAATTTGGGTGGAGGGAGGGCCCTGTAGTTATCTTACATATAAAGAGGGGTTGATGTCTTTCCGGTGTTTCAGGTATGAGTCCCTGCTGTTGGAGCCTGATCCAGTACCAGTCTACGCTCTCAAACTACTGGTGGCCCTGACAGAGCACAGTACCCCTGTCAACAGGTACAGCAACCTCTGAACCACACAGAGACATATAAAGACCCCACCATCACTATTTTCTACTTGGTACAACCATAGTTATTCCAAATTCAATTATTATATGCTTTGTTACCCATCTGTTATTGTCAACTCAAAGCTGAATTGAATTATTATTTTTTTATCTGAATTGTAGGTCCTGCTCTCCTTAGTTACTGTTACTAGCTTAGTCAAGCGTGGGCCACTGTAATATGTTCTGCTAATAACCTGGAGTTGATGAAATTCCTTCATAGTCAGAATGTGTGTAATATAAAGTGTGTGTGTGTGTATATACATATACACACAAACACACGTGTGTGTATACTTAAGGCATAAGAAGGTGTGGTATAAGGCCACTATATAATTTTTGTTCTTAGGCACAATGCTTAGCTGTGCTGTATTGGTGATATCACACACCCGCAAGATTCCTTATTGCTCTTATAAACCGGTAACCAATGCAATTAGATCAGAGAAAAGTTATTGAATGTCATACCCGTGGTATACCGTGTCATATACCATGGCTATCATAATTCAGGATTCTAAGCACCCATTTTATAAATATATGTACAGTATATAAGGGTTTGTCTAAGTAATAAATCCATGTTTAGAGGTTTGAAATGAAAAAATGGAGTGGAGGTGACTTCAAAGTCCAGATTTGAATACCCCTGCTGTATACTCTTTTTTGACAAAAGCACATTATTTAAATAACCACTATTTAAAAGAAACTACATATCAAAAAAGCTTATTGAGCAATCATGACTTAAATATAACTGCACATAACTCAATGTAATGTGCACATACATTTTATACATAGTGGTTACATTGTTTAAGTTAATTTATTAGGCCCTTTTGTATAGATTTCACATGACTGGTAAAATATTGTCTGGGATCTTTTATTTCAGCTTATATACTTCAGCTTATAGGACCAAACATAAAAATGTATTTTCAGCTTATATATTTCAGTTTATAGGACTATCTCTTTGCATGTGGTCAAATGAGCATCGGGTCAAAATGTGCATGGGGTCAAATTAAATTGTGTATCGTAAAAACAAATTTTAAATGTCACAATTGGAAAAGTCTCCAGTACCGTGAATACTTGGTAGAAGCACCACTGGCAGTTTCATTGGGGAGCATCAATGGACCACAATCTTCAATTCGCACAACAAATCTTTGATAGGATTGACATCTAGGCTGTGACTGGGTCACTCAATAACATTTACCTTTTTATTCCTTAGCCACTGTAGCTTTGGTTGTGTGCTTTAGGTCGTTGTCCTGCTTGAACGTAAAGTTCTGTCCCAGTTAGCTTTTTTGCCCCATAATATGATGCTGCCACCACCACTCACAGTAGAGATTGTTATTTGTTTAATGTGCCATGTAAAGCTTTGCATTTAGACCAAACATTTCCATAAATGTTTTGTCAGACCAGTTTTTGCCACATCTCCATAATTTGCCACTTCTCCAGATCACCAGTTTTTGCACAGAATCTCTGAGTATTTTTGGCCACACTTCTAGCAAGTTTCAAGGGGGGCATTCTTGCCAAGCTCCCAAACAGGCTAGATTGCTGGAGAGCATAGGATGTTATTATAACATGCACTGCCATTAGATGCCATTATAACATTAGCATGGCACCTTCTTTGCAAAAGCACTCCAAATCTGCCAGATTGCGAGGACATCTCCTGTGCACAGCCCTCTTCAGATCACCCCACAGATGTTCGATTGAATTTAGGTCTAGGCTCTGGCTGGGCCATTCCAAAATGTTAATCTTGTTCTGGTGAAGCCATGCTTTTGTGGATTTGGATGTGTGCTTTGGGTCGTTGTCGTAAACTTCATCTTCAGCTTTCTAACGGACGCCTGAAGGTTGTGCCACAATTGCCTGGTATTTGGAACTGTTCATAATTCCCTCCACCCTGACTATGGCCTCGGTTCCACCTGTAGAAAAACAGCCCCAAAGCATGATGCTGCCACCACCATGCTTCATTGTGGGTATGGTGTTCTTTGGGTGATGTGCAGTGTTGTTTTTGCGCCAAACAAGTGCTGTATTATTGTAACTAATGGTCTAAATCTTCTCCACATCCCCAGTTATAAGATGGTGTGCACACTTATGCAACCAGGTTATTGTAAGGTTTTTATTTAAAATGTTCCCCCTCAAAAATTTCAGTTTGTGTTTCAAATGAATTGTTCACATTAAAAGTGGGAAAAGTTCTGACATGATTTATCCTTGTCTCATTCATTTACATCACAAAAACCTGGCATTTTAACAGGGGTGTGTAGACTTTTTATATCCACTGTGTGTATATATATATATATATATATATATATATATATATATATGTGTGTGTGTGTATATACATCCTTACATAATTCATAACATGGTTGAATTGTCGGCATTTAGGCTTGGTGTGAATGGGATATTATTAACACAAGTAGATATCCCTTCTCCCCCTGTAGCTTCAGGGCACAAACGCACTCTGCATTTATGACATATTTATAATTCGGATCACACCTTGTTTGCATTGCTTGCCAGGGCCCCCCACACACAAGTTCTTGGCAAAATTATTATAAAGTACTTTATAACCCCCCCACCACACACACACACAAAAGCACACAAACTCTGCTTAAGAAGGAGTAAAGTTATTGATTGATTGATGATTGGGGATGTCCAACCACTGTGCAGCTGGCTGATCTGTGATCTAATACAAGCCTACAGGAGGTGTCATGTCAGCGCCATGTGGCTGCTGTTCGGGGGAGAACAGTAAAGCTTATAGATAGAGAACAGAACTGGGGAGTTAACAGCTCCCGGGGGAGTTTAAAAGAGCCTTTCACCAAGTGGCAACACACACCTCTGCACTCACTCCCTCTGTCATCCCACTCCATGACTTTCAGAATACTCTGAACCACATGACAAAGAGCAAGAAGTGACGTTACTTCTCAAAGAGAAATGGAGAGTACACTGTCCTTAAACATCACACCCTCTTTGAGGTCGATGTCTACATCTCACAGAGCTCTCTATTCCCTGTACAGTGTCTGGTGGAAGTCTCCACACCCCAGCCTCACTCTTCACATTTTTCTGCCTCAAAAAGTCTAGAAGAGGGTATTTCCGTGATTTTTTTCTACAGGTCTACACAACCTGCTCCAGTTGTTGAAAGGGAAAGAACAATATATACAATTATATACATTCATCTTAATTTTAAAAGGAAATCATTGATTGAGCTTTTTGATTGGCAGTATATTACACAGCCTAATAAATCTATTTGATTTATTTTTGCCCGTGTCTGTACATTTCTTTCCACTTTCCAATCTGTTATTTTGACTCAGTCTGTCCATAGAACATTCTTACTGGAGTCGTGAATAGTTTTGACAGGTGCTTCCAGTTTTCCAGTACGTTCTTGTCAAACCTCCGCTGACATTTTTAACAACATTGGCCCAGTTATATTTGGGAAAAATCTAACAGCACAGTCCACATTATTTACTCCATATCAACGGTCAAGCATAGTTTTGATGATGCAGAATGCTTTTCTGCCTCAAGATATAGACAACTTGCATTCATTAAAGGTATGAATTCTGCTCTGTCTCTGATCAAATCTAAGGAGAATGTCCATTGATGTAGACTTGCAGAAAGACAACTCTGCAAGTTTACATCAGAATATCAAAAAATCACCAAATTCGGCAATTTTTCGGTGTTTTGTTTAATATAGTGTTCGTCTAACAACCATACTGTCCTTTAAACTTATGACAGGCAAAGCTTGAACAATTAAGTAGTTTGAAGAAAGATCAGACTTAGCTTGAGTTTGTGATTGTACAGAGGTTGGAGCATGCAGTTACCTAAAGATGCAATCAAACTAACTATGAACACCATCACGACAGAATACGGGTGTAAAGTATACTACAGAATCTACTATGAACTCCATCACTGTAGAGTACAGAATAAAGTATGCTACAGAATTTACTATGATCTCCATCACTGTAGAGTACAGAATAAAGTATGCTACAGAATTTACTATGGAAACCATCACTGTAGAGTACAGAATAAAGTATGCTACAGAATTTACTATGGAAACCATCACTGTAGAGTACAGAATAAAGTATGCTACAGAATTTACTATGGAAACCATCACTGTAGAGTACAGAATAAAGTATGCTACAGAATTTACTATAAAAACCATCACTGTTGGATGATTGGATTGGATTATCTTCAAAAATGGCAGTTAACTTCTGTACTTGCTATAGGCTCTAGATAGAACACAACTACACATTTCGAAAATACAGCACCTAATTCTTTTTTATTTGACCTTTGCTTTAACAGAGACCTACTGTAGTAAAAATCACATTAAAATGTCCTAAAAGGAGAGGATGAAAAACAGCCATCTCTGGGACCAGAGTTGCCAACCCCTGGCCTACATTGGGGTCCTGGTTTTTTACCAGTGCCTCTGGTTGAAAAGGTGATCATGGAGACCAGCTGGGTGCTCTCCACGGTTTATTCTCTTATCTCCATGACATCCCAGACACACTGCTGTTTCTCTCAAGGCTCTGAAGGCAACCCCCGCACCTCCCTTCACATTGTCTATCTGGCACTGAAAGAGTGAACTGAACTATTCAAATTGATGTCAGCAATCTTCTACACACTCCTGTTGGTGGTATTTCCCTTGTCTGAGGCGAGCTATTACATTTACAATGAGAAATAAAATTGCATTTGCCTCTGCTTGATAAAGTCCTAAAAAAGTGCAGACCTCTCTCCTTGATGGGTTCTTGCCTAAATTAGATTGCAAATTGGGACATTAACGTGGCTACATAAAATGTGTCTTTTCCCCCTCATTATCAGGTTTGATACCGAGTTCAAACTTTCCAATTATCTGAACCTTTGCCCGCTGTTGCCTTTGTGTGGGCTCAGTCGCTCTGCCTAACTGTGCTCGCTTTAGCGAGTCAAGCAAAACCAGTGCTATCTGCGTAAACGCTTTTACACTCTGATTAGCAGGAATTTGACAAACGCTTTTATCTCAGCAGAAGCCACCCGCACAGCTACAGTGAGCCTGCATGCTGCCGCTGATGAAAACGAGATCCTTTTTTTTTTTTTTTTAATAAGCAGGTTAACACAGGTTAGACACAGACTAGATCAAGGCGGTTGGCAGTTAGGCTCTTGCGTTGTTTTGATTTGACTGGGGATTGTTAAAGCGCCGCTGGTCCATGCAGCATCACCCCCTGGTAGTCAGTGCAGACAGAGTAAGTGATTGGTCAGTAAGACGGACAGGCGTGGGTGTTGCATCGAATGTGTCCAAGGTGTTGTCCTATCCCCTTCATAGTACGTGGTAGATGTTCATGGTAGTGCACTGTGAAGGGCATAGGATGCCATTGGGATCTCAGGCCATCGCGTTAGAAGCCCGGGAGCACTGAGTGTCCTCTCCGCTCTCTGCCACCTGTGCTGCCTGCATAGATTGGAGACCTCTGCTCTTCAGCGCTTATTGGAGTGGACAGCAGAGTAGGAGCGCTGTCAGAGAAATGCAGCGGAACCTGAGCTCTGGCTATGTTTGTGAACTCTATGAATGTGTCCGCGTGTAGACACACGTGTGTGTGTGTGTGTGTGTGTGTGTGTGTGTGTGGTGTGTTTGCCCTTCCACTCAGATGGCGGTGTGTGTTTGGGTGTGTATTGCGTGTGGTGGTGCATTTGCTGTTTGACAGATTGTGTGTGTGTGTGTGTTTGAGAGAGTGCATTCATGTGCGGGTAATCAGCTCTGACAGCTGCTGTGTGTGTAGGAGGATGTGAGTGTTACCTGGTACTGTCAGTGTCACTGGGCAGTCTGAAGGGCTGACTGGGCATGACCCATGTGGGTCTGTCTGATGTGGCTCCATGGCAGGCAGCATCTCCGTCCATTCAGCCTCAGCCTCTCTGACAGCCTGCAGAGATGACCTGTGGCAACAGGGGGACATGAGTCGTAGATATTCAAATGGAGAGGGAACGAGCTTAGAAGATGTCAGGATGGCACTAATTTAGGTTATTAACGTGCACTTCACATTTTAAGACCTTGAATAACTGAATGTACCGAAAATATGTATCTATCTAATCTTAAATACTGGAAGTGGCAAGACAAGACAGCACTGGCTGTATCGGGTGAAAAGGGGCTTTTTAAAATAGCATTGCTAGTTTCTCCCAGGCAGCTGCCCGAGGATCTGTGATAGCAGCAGGCAGAGTTAAATGTCATCCACACATTGTGTCATTAAGGCAGCGTGGCAGGTTGAATCAGAGCTGTACTCGGACACACTCTTAGCTTCATCAGATTAGAAATAAGATCAAAAGGTTGTCGGCAGCCATAGAGATGGTGGGCACAACGTCTCTTATTATTTTGCCCCTATAGCATCTCCGGCATGACATTTGGCTGTGTAAATACCACTTCCCGTATGAAAATTGTCGTTTTTATTCCCCTAACGTGGTTCAAGCTCAATCTGTAGATTGAGGAATATGGTTCGAAGTTTTCCATAGGCTACATCCGATGTCCACGATGGAAAAGCCTGAAACAACTCAGGAATTGACGGAGCGTCTGGAAAGCCATGGGTTTGACCCAGATAACCCCTGTGGCTGTTGACATGGTTTCAGGCTAGCTTCACCTTGTCTTTGACATGTCTTTAATAGGCCTACATTGTTATCTTGATTGTTAGGAGCTTTGGAGTGGATGGCTGTTCATTGCATTGCTTTCTGCTGATGCAGGCCTCCAGATTGATATGAAAGCAGGAATGGCTGGTGGATAAGGCACCAGCGCACAACAACACCCCGTAGCAGAGCTAACTGGTGATGAGACTACTCTCCCACCCTTGAGACGGACCTGATTTGTCTCAATAAACACCCCTCGATTTCTGTGATTTATGGTTGGCATGAAAGCTATGCGAGTCATCACCACGCCGCATGTACAGTTTGTACCGGTTGCCTGTGGCTGTAATTTAATGTCACTTCAGATCACTGTGACTGCATTCCAAATGGCGCCCTATCCCATGAATACTAGGCTGCTGTTGGTCAAATGGGGACATAGCAGGTGTGTCTGTGTGAGCCTTGGCGTGGGTGCCGGGCTATTTGTGCTCCTCTGTCACCCTGTCCGGAAGATGAAGACTGGCCATTCATCATGTCTGGTTACACTGCCGTCTAGTGTACTCTCTGGAACCAAAGTGTAATTGCAGCCAGGATCCTCTGCTTGCCTTTAGCTGTTGTTTTATGGGCCCAATTGAATCTTAGTGATGTGTCATCGCTCAGGGTCAAACGGATGGAGATGGAGGAGGTCCGAGTGTGGTGAGGCTCACCGATGAACATGATGAAGCAGGAGGGAGAAGGGGGGGGGCGAGGTGAGGCTGAGAGAAGAGGAGGGAATGTGAGAGAACGAGGAGAGAGAGGGAAGTGGAGGGGATGGGGGAGAGAGGAGTCACTTCTTGTGGAGCCATTTTGGCCAGGTGCGCTTCAGATTCAGCTGAAGGATGGATTGTCTGACATTCTCTTTTGGTGTGCTGTGATTCAGAGGAAAAACTGATTTTCTTTACACTCACCTAAAGGATTATTAGGAACACCATACTAATACTGTGTTTGACCCCCTTTCGCATTCAGAACTGCCTTAATTCTACGTGGCATTGATTCAACAAGGTGCTGAAAGCATTCTTTAGAAATGTTGGCCCATATTGATAGGATAGCATCTTGCAGTTGATGGAGATTTGTGGGATGCACATCCAGGGCACGAAGCTCCCGTTCCACCACATCCCAAAGAGGCTCTATTGGGTTGAGATCTGGTGACTGTGGGGGCCATTTCAGTCCAGTGAACTCATTGTCATGTTCAAGAAACCAATTGGAAATGATTCGAGCTTTGTGACATGGTGCATTATCCTGCTGGAAGTAGCCATCAGAGGATGGGTACATGGTGGTCATAAAGGGATGGACATGGTCAGAAACAATGCTCAGGTAGGCCGTGGCATTTAAACGATGCCCAATTGGCACTAAGGGGCCTAAAGTGTGCCAAGAAAACATCACCCACACCATTACACCACCACCACCAGCCTGCACAGTGGTAACAAGGCATGATGGATCCATGTTCTCATTCTGTTTACGCCAAATTCTGACTCTACCATCTGAATGTCTCAACAGAAATCAAGACTCATCAGACCAGGCAACATTCTTCCAGTCTTCAACTGTCCAATTTTGGGGAGCTTGTGCAAATTGTAGCCTCTTTATCCTATTTGTAGTGGAGATCTGTTCAGTGGTACCCGTTGGGGTCTTCTGCTGTTGTAGCCCATCCGCCTCAAGGTTGTGCGTGTTGTGGCTTCACAAATGCTTTGCTGCATACCTCGGTTGTAACGAGTGGTTATTTCAGTCAAAGTTGCTCTTCTATCAGCTTGAATCAGTCAGCCCATTCTCCTCTGACCTCTAGCATCAACAAGGCATTTTCCCCCACAGGACTGCCGCATACTGGATGTTTTTCCCTTTTCACACCATTCTTTGTAAACCCTAGAAATGGTTGTGCGTGAAAATCCCAGTAACTGAGCAGATTGTGAAATACTCAGACCGGCCTGTCTGGCACCAACAACCATGCCACGCTCAAAATTGCTTCTTTCCCATTCTGACATTCAGTTTGGAGTTCAGGAGATTGTCTTGACCAGGACCACACCCATAAATGCATTGAAGCAACTGCCATGTGTTTGATTGATTAGTTAATTGCATTAATGAGAAATTGAATAGGTGTTCCTAATAATCCTTTAGGTGAGTGTATGATGGCAAGTCTTTTATGATGGCCTTATGTGGCAGAACATCCCAAAACAGCACACTACCAACACCATGCTTGCCCCTTGATCTGGGTTCAATTCTATGGAATGCACCATTTGGGTTTTGCCAGACGTAATGGGACCCATGACGTAATGGGACTCAAAACACTAACCTTTGCCAAAAAACGCATTGAAGCACCTGTTCTATGTTCAAGACATGTTCTATGAACAGATGAGTCAAAAAGATGTGTGTTTTTTCATGTATTCAGGTATTCACCAAATACGGACCTTCTATATTACAGTTTCTTCCCATCTACTGTAATCCTGCTGAATCCTATGACCCAGAGAACTCTGTTACCCATCACTTACCATACCCCCCCCCCCCCCCCCCCCCCCCCGCCTCTTTGGTACCTTGTTGCACTACTCCCTTGTACTACTCTGACACTGCCTTGCTATGCTTGATAATGGATGTTTTCAGTTGTTAAAGGTATGTGTTTACCTCAGGAACCTCACCGCTGCTATCCCTGCATTTCAGTTGCACATAGACCTTGTACATTCGGTTTGCCTCTTTGCACATTTATAATTGCCATTGTGCTTGCATTTTTCCAGTTGTTACCACATATGTCTTCCTCGGGTAGATGCTCTGCATCTCAGGTACCTTAATTCATCTCAGGTGTAGATATACACCTTAATACATCACTCCTTCTTTTGCCTTGTTTGCACATCTTGAATGCTATTTTGAAATTGCCATTTGTAACTATTATCCCAGTTGTAACACTATACCTAATACTTGTGTAAAATTTCTACCCTTCTCTATTTGCCTTATTGCACATTTAGTGTTGCTCATCTCCACATTCCACTGGTAATGTACATATACTTAACACTTGTAAATACTATTTTCTGCCCTCCTCTATTTGCCTTATTGCACATTTAGTGTTGCTCATCTCCACATTCCACTGGTAATGTACATATACTTAACACTGGTAAATGCTATTTTCTGCTCTCCTCTATTTGCCTTATTGCACATTTAGTGTTGCTCATCTCCACATTCCACTGGTAATGTACATATACAATGTTCTGCCCTCCTCTATTTGTGCTTGTTTTTAGATCCTAACTGCATATTGTTGTGCTGTAGTTGTACTGTTCAATGCCAGTTAAGTTGAATCTAATCTAAGTGGAAGGTTGAAGTTGCAGTCAAGTTGCCAATATAGTTGCCATTCTCCATGCTTTGCCTTGGAAGCACACATTTTGCTCAGTGCGTAATGAGAATGAATGTTAAGGTTGAGCTGGCATTCATTAGCCCTGAGAAACGGTATTCCCGCTCAGTCGCGGTGGTATGAATGGTTAGTGGATGTGCAGGATGAGTGCCAAACCCATACGATGTTGAACTGAATTAATGACCAATTGAAAAGGGAAATGGTGTTAGTTTGAAGTTGGGAGCGATTATTCCACTAAGTTGACTTATTCGACTAGTAAAATCTGTCGACTTCCTTTTTGGCCTTCAATTAGTCACATACATGTTCCTCCTATTTGCCTTCATATGCAACTCAGTGTGAGCACAACAATGTCACGTGCCAACTGGAACAGTAAACATAACTGAAACATTTCTGAGGCTGCCGGCAGTAGCAAGCCTACACATTTACATTTAACATCACTGTGTCATTGAAAAATTTAGTATTCTTTCTGTTAAATGTATATCTATTTTGGGATGTTGTGAATCCCTGGAAATATTCAGAAATCATTTAAATGTAACAGTCTTGAAAGTATAGTTTGCCCCAAAAGAGTCGTCTCTTTGCACAGCTTGTCCCGGGCAGTGGGGAAATTGAGCGTGGGGAAAGAGTGAATTGAGCCACCATGGGGTAAAATTAAAAACTAGAACTCTCCCATATTGTGTTGTGGCCCCTGGTATTTGGCATAATAAATGTGCTTTTCTTAAATGACTCGAACCAATCAAGTCCTGTAAAAAGAAGAAGAGTTTAATGGAGTCGGGGTTTTGTTCGTCTTATGTGTGTATCTACATTCGGATATATAGCTCTCTGTGTTCAACATCACTTTCCCTGCTCGTCATTCTTTTGACCTGTCCTCTGCGACAGGGATGTTGTTTTGTTTTCACAGGCACGCTCTGTGCATTTGATGTTAGTGAGGTGAGTAAGCTCACTGAAAGGGCAATATTTTTTTCTGTGCTTGGGAAGCTCAGACAACATATAATCAGAGAACACATGGTGCCTCTGCCACTCTATCAGGTACTGTTTTAGCAGGCACACGTTGGTTTTATTCTTGTATCAATGAGCTACTGAATGATCACTGTCATTCAGAATCTTTTTTTATCCCTTGCTGCTGTTCAGATGGACTTTTTCCCTTCTCTTATTTCCTTGGCTGCTCTTTCAAGAACATCTACATCTATATTGTACCAGTATATTATATTGTACCAGTCAACAGTGTACTGTCTCAGACAGTGGGTATGCCAGCATGGGCCCTGAAAACAGTTGGACTACGATTTATTTGTTTTTCTTTACCTTGTTCCTAGTGTACCAAACTTAAATATCAACGTAATATGAAACCATTTCTGTGATTTTACTGTGTTACAGTTCATTAAAGGAAATCAGTGAAGTGACAGACTCATTAGGCCCCAATCTATGGATTTCACATGTCTGGCACAGATATGCCCATATTAAAATGTCTGGGATCATTTATTTCAGCTCATGAAACAGCCGACCAAGACTATAAGTGTTGTTTATAATTTGGGTCAATTGATGTGTCATTATGCATTTAATTTAATGCATAGACTAATCGATGATCAAACTCCTAGCTAGTTGCAGCCCTAGTTTGAAGGTACTGTGTTCCACTGTGGGGGGCAGGAAAGCACAACAACAAACAGTCTTGGTCACTTTTTGCATTTTCATTTGGATCCCCGACTTTGGTCATGTTTCAGTAGCCACGCATCAGAATGTTCAGTTTGCCTGCTGACTTCTATGTGACTTTCAACCTCAAGAGACTGTTTCTGTGTTTAATCTCAGGCTTTTGTTGTCCCTCTGCACGGTATTGGGAGATTTACTGTTACTCACACTGGTATATACTGTTATCTGGTACTCAGCACAATAGCTTGGCTGGCTCACACAAGTGCCACTATGTTGGAAACATTTGATGAAATGGTCTGTAGAGGACAGACACCAAGTATGGAAAATTGAAAAATAAATGTTTCCCAACCGTGCAATAAATCATTGTTATATATATAAATATATATATATATATATATATATATATATATATATATATATATATATATATATATATATATAAAGACTCTGTAATCAATGTTCTTTGGGTGACCTCTATTTAAATGTGTCTAACCCACCTGCCACTGTGTTTTCTTCCTTTGAGCCCCTCTATGTACATGCTGTAATTGGTTGTGAATCAAAAGGCTTAATCAATAAGGCAGCAGTGAAGAGTCATTTCCAATAAAGACATACATTACTCCTGGTGCTGAGGTGTCTGAAGGCTCTCCTCCCTGCCGAGGAGTAGAGATTTCTTCTTCCAGATGACTGATCTTAGAGGCATGGCACAGTGTGTTCACACCCACGCTCACACACACACACACACACACACAAACAACCTGCAATGCTCCCGTGCATACATAGTGTAGGCCTCAAATTCAGACGAGGCCACGTGTGGAACCTAATGAAGATCAAACGTCGCTCTGTTCTGTGGAGGTATCTAAATGGCCCTCTGTTCTTTGAAGGTAGATAAACGTCCCTGTGTTCTGTAGAGGTAACTAAACCTCTCTCTGTTCTGTGGAGGTAACTAAACCTCTCTCTGTTCTGTGGAGGTAACTAAACCTCTCTCTGTTCTGTGGAGGTAACTAAACATCTCTCTGTTCTGTGGAGGTAACTAAACATCCCTCTGTTCTGTAGAGGTAACTAAACATCCCTCTGTTCTGTAGAGGTAACTAAACATCCCTCTGTTCTGTAGAGGTAACTAGACATCCCTCTGTTCTGTAGAGGTAACTAAACATCCCTCTGTTCTGTAGTGGTAACTAAACCTCTCTCTGTTCTGTGGAGGTAACTAAACATCCCTCTGTTCTGTAGAGGTAACTGAACATCCCTCTGTTCTGTAGAGGTAACTAAACATCTCTCTGTTCTGTAGAGGTAACTGAACATCCCTCTGTTCTGTAGAGGTAACTAAACATCCCTCTGTTCTGTAGAGGTAACTAAACCTCTCTCTGTTCTGTAGAGGTAACTAAACCTCTCTCTGTTCTGTGGAGGTAACTGATTGTCCCTGTGTGTTTCCCCCCCCCTCTATAGGCTGGTCAGAGACAGCAGGATACTTCCAGCCATCTTTCAAGTCATTGCAGTAAGTTAAGAGCCCCACTTAATATTTTTTTTCTAAATAATGGTTTCCAGGAAACTGCTTTGCTATGCGGATTTCTCTTTTCACTTCTTCTCTCTGCCCAGCTTTTCGTTTCCAAGCTCACGTAAAAAGCTATCTCTCCTGAAAAGAAGTGGTTTGTCAAATTTCCACCTACAGCTACAATATGTGTGTGACTCTGTCAGGATGGCCCGGGGAGGAAAATAGTGCAAAGGAATGTTAGGATGAAAGCCATATTACAAACTAGCCCTCTATATCCTACCCTACCCCCTTCTCTTTTTCTTGTCTGTCACGAAAATATATGAGTTATATTGGGGTGGAGAAGACTTTTGGCTATTGGAACATAATTCAAAGGTGGTTATGTGTGGGGATTTCTGCTGGGCCAGACTTTTTAGCTCGTAAAAAACGCCTCCCCTCCACCCCAATCCCCACACACACTGCCTGCTGGCTTCTCCCTCCCTCCCTCCCTTTTCACCTCCCTCTCTCCCCTCCCTCCCTCCCTCTCTGTAATTTCAGGCCGAGCCCGTCTTGCACCAGCAGCTCTCATTTGCGAGGGTTCTTTATTGATTTATTATGCAAATGAGTGTGCTATGCGGTGATGACCCATCACGGTGCATTGTGTAATTGAGTGTCTGAGGGAGCCGAGCAGCCTTTTGGAGGCGCTGTGCTTAATGGAGTGAGGACGTGGAGTCCTGCTCTCCTCGCCAGCCAGCACCTACAGCAGGTTACATATTCATCAGACCAGAACACTTTTTACCAGTAAACAGCCAATTCCCCTTTGACCTGAATCCGCCAGTAACTGCTCTGCTCTCTTTAATGAACGTCTTGCTTGGGTGACTTCTTGGATACGGCGCCGCGGCGCCGCGCAAGAAGACGGAGAGAGATCACAGAGACGCCATCATTCAGCCGTTGGATTGATTGCTATTGTCTTTGACTTGCGTGGCTGTCTGATTAAAGAATGCACATGTAACATTCAACATGTACCTGTTTCGGCTTTCTCGATGTCTCCTAATAACAGTGAGATGGAGTACTGTACTACGCAGGGGAAGTGAGACAGAACTCATCCCAACAGTACATTGCAGGGTCACACACACGGCCACGCAGGGAGGAGAGACATTTAGAGTGCATTACCAGACAATACAGTCAGTGTGTCATCCAGGTCAAGTGCTTAACTGCTGTGTCTAATAAAGGGCCAGTCTACACACTACTCGCATGCTGTATTCTTCCATCCACACCAACGCTGCAGGGTGTACCATTGAGAAGCTGCGTAGCCCCTACTCTCATTGGCCAGAGGCATTTAGTACACAAGGCTTTATAGATACTGACAATATTAAATTATCTCCTTCCACTGTACTGTGGTCACCGTGGTTGTGTATTAAATTGGGCCCTATTTCCTGTGCATTGCAGATTTATTATGGGAAGTAGTGTACTACTCAGGGTTTAGGTTGCCCTTTGAGACACAGCCAAACCTTTAACTTCGCTCTAAACTACAATGGCTTGGCTTCTCCATTCTGTGGAAGCCAATAGGTTGGGATCGTATCGGATTTGCCTTTTCACGACCACAGCTAGTGTAGACTGCAGTAGTAATGTCTGTCTGCTTATTTCCTTCAAGGCCAGTTCAGCAGTTTCACGGGCTGCCATTGATTCAGGGCAAGAGACGGTATGAAAGTGATCCGCGGACAGAGCCATAATGGAGATCACTAATGAGTGTGGCGAGGAAGCCAGTGGTGATTGGCAGTGGCATTGATTGAGTTTGGTTCAACATTAGCGCGTCTGTTCCTTAGGCAGGTGCTGAGGGGACTTGACTCTGGGTCCAACGAGAGTCCTGAATGAGTCTCGAGTAGTTTGCTGCTGCTACAATGGTAGTGTTCTGCCGAGGATCAAGACGGGGCAGTGTTAGGAGCCCCCGCATCTAATGTTGTGACAACGTGCTTTTAGTTGAACGTCATAATTGCTTAGATGCTGGGGAACAAAGACGTCAGTTAAGTCGATCGTCAGACTCTTCCAGAATGTCTTCGCACTGGGCCCCAGGAGTCTCTACCTCCCCAATTGTGGTTCCTCGGTGCCATACTGCCCAGTTTGATGTTATCTGACTGTGCAAATGAAATTGGTAGAAAATCCATTTGCCTGTGTGTGTGAGGAGGGGGGATGGTGGGGGGGGGACTCTGTGTATTGTGTTTGTACTCTAAAAGAAAAAGAGAAACAAGCTCTGATTGCAATATTGCTGTTGCCGGTGTTGGACGAATGCGGGTCCTCTCCTCCCATTCTCATTAGTAGTAGAACCGAAGAGAAGAAAAGGCTGCACTGCGACAAATATTGATCTCTATACCAAATTACCTCCTAGAAAAAAAAATCCAATATAGCAGACATAAACGCAACCTTTTGTTTTTCTGCAACGCTAGTTTTCAGAGCTTTGACCGAAAATGGGGGGGGGGGGGGGTTGTTTCTGTTTGTTTCTTGTACATTTACCTATACTGTGGTTGTTGTTGGATGGAGCAAGCTGACGTGTCGGACTGTACTTTGTTGTACCCGTGTTTTGCTTTGAAGTGACTCAACCGAAAGGATCCTGCTTCTTATCAACCTCTCTGAAAGACATGCAGGAGTGCCATACAATATCCTGTGTCAGATTAGGAATTGTTTACATTATGAAATAGGGAATTACACATTACTACATTAGAATGATCTTCTTTTGCTTAATCATTTCCAAAGAATTTGAATTTACACTGGTGTGTTACCGCGCAATATTGTGGACGTCAGTCGCGGGAAAATCAAGCTAAATGTGTGCACACTGCACAGAAACTATATGGTTTTGACAGATTGGTCGACACACTTGCGAAACTCTCGGAGGGCTCTAACTGCATGCTACCTAGGCAGGTGGCATTTTGATCTATTGATATCTGCAGTTTTTCTCAACAACAAAATAATCTAGGGCCTCAAGTCTTGTTCGATATGTCCCTGAAAATGTAATGTAATGTAATGTAAACAAACCCCTAGTAGAGGCCAACAACAACAGTACATCTTACAGTAGAGATATTTAGCAGCAGAACATGGTTCAGCAGCTACTTGGTTCAGACTGCGTTATCTATTCATTAAGAGGTGTTGATATATGCATGACCCTTGCTCTTCTCTAGCGGCCTAGCAGGGAAATCTATTGAAAAATCAGATGGTTCTGGGCCTTGGCATTCCAATGCTGACTCATCCAGGAGACCGAGGAGGATCCCTGAGCTGCTGGCCCACCTCTCTACTCCTCTCTGCTTGTCAGCCTGTAAAACTGTGAAAGCCTTGTCTGGGCCCCTAATTATGGCACACATTGATTTTCTCTGTGTGAATTTGTGTATGTGTGCATGCACGCCTATGTGTGTGTGTGTGTGTGTGTGTTCACTCTGGCCTAGATCTACAACCCCAGTGTCCTAGCCCAGGCATTCATTGCCTGCCTACTTGTTATGTTCCTAATTGCCCCCTGTGTCCTCCTCACCAGATAATTACCAAACCTTCACAAGCAGCATGCAGCCAAGACTCATCATCCCCCATATCCTAAAGTAACCTCCACCTCCCTCTACGAAACCTCCCTCTACTCCACCCTCCCTCCACTGCAGCCTCCCCCTACCCCCACCTCTCTAACCACACACTACCCCCACCCTCCCTCTTCCAAATGTCCACCTCCCACAATCTCCTGCTACCCAAACCTCCATCTACCCCAATCTCCTGCTACCCAAACCTCCATCTACCCCAATCTCCTGCTACCCAAACCTCCATCTACCCCAATCTCCTGCTACCCAAACCTCCATCTACCCCAATCTCCTGCTACCCAAACCTCCCTCTCCCCCTGCTCCCTGTCCTCAACATCCCTAACCTTAACACCCCCCCACCTCCTCTCTTTCCCCCACCTCCCCTGCTCCAGGAGGTGGGTGAAAGTGTCCCTCAGGTCTGGAAGACACTCCTCCGCTCACACATTGAAATGCTAATGAATGTGTTCCATTAAATCTCAGCTGTTTCTTCACAGTTCTCCACAGTTCCAGGCACTCTCAGGAACAAACAGGTGTATCTAAGTGCCAAAGCTGTTCAGCAGGGGAAAGCTTGGCTAATGTTAGGCACTAATGAAGCACCACGTAGTACACCGTTACAGTTTGGTGTACTTCATTTTCAGCAGTCGTCTAAACAAGAAGGATCTGAAGGCTCTGCTGATGTCCATATGTGAGGATTCACCCCCAGGTCGATTGGCGTGCCGTTCCCTCACTTCCTGTCCTTGTCTCCTGTGTTGTGTTCAGGAGCACCAGGGCAACCTGTTGGGCGGAACCATGCAGAATGCCACGGCCCTCCTCAGCAATCTGACTGGACCGAAGGATGCCGACCTACAACCCTTCTACCAGCAAGGTGCGCCACCTCACCCAAGCACGTGCCTTGTCCTGGTGCCAGTTTTCCCTCGTGTACAGGGGACACTTTGCCCACCCTGCCTAGACCTCCAGCTGTTCAGTCGGTAACAGTTGTGCTCATGAGTCCCCGTACCTTGGCAGAAATTGTGAAATTATGTCATTGATTTTGAAAATAGGACTGTTTGTCTTTTATTTGAGGATAGTGATCATATGAAGCCATTTATTATCACATAGTTGTTTGGCTCCTTTTTATTTAAATGTAACTTGAGTATACTTTGGTAAACAGCCAAAATAACAAAACTTGTGCTGGTGTCCAATTATCTCCGGACCTAACTGTATTTGATGGTATAATACAGCTCTGTAATGTATGGAAGCCCATCTGCTAAAAGCATTGTGCACAGGTACCAAATGGCCTGTATTGATTCCTCGGCTTTGTTTTCAATTACTGAAGTGTGTTTTCCATGCCATTAATGTCCACTCTTTGCCTTCGTCTCACACCACTGATTGCACTGGGATCCTGGGGTGCCTTAAGCCCTGCCCGGTGTGTGTGTGTGTTTGTGTCCACAAAATCTATTTTTTGTCCTGTCACCAAGGGGAAAAGTGTGATTTTCTGGCTTAGGTGTCTTAGGTTTAGTACAATTGGTCATACTACTCCAAATGGGTTTACTTTTAGGTTTTCCATTACACTTTAGGTAGGTTAGGTTTAGGGTTAGGTGTTAGGTTTACTAGGTTAGATTTCCTGGGTTAGAATATGTAGACATGAATGTCATTGAGATTAAGGATGAGGTTAGGGTTAGGTGTTGGGTGTACTATTTTACATTTTCCGTGTTAGGTTAAAGATAAGGTTTGGTTTAGATTAGGGATAAGGTTAGGTCTAGGTTTAGGTGTTGGGTGTACTATTTAACATTTTCGGGTTACGTTAAAGATTAGGTTAGGTTTAGGTTTAGATTAAGGATAAGGTTAGGTTTAGGGCTGGAGAATAGAGGATTTTTGAATCAGGGTTAAGTCGTAGGTCCCCAAAAGGATGCGAAGGCAAATGTGTTTTTTCAGTGTTCATTTTGTAAATAAAAATAGTGACCGAAATATTTGTTAAACCTATGTTTCAGTGGCAATTGACGAACCAATAATTGAATAAAAAGTGTTCATTTTGGTTGATTCAAACAAGACAAAATTATTTGGAGGTCTTGACTAACGTTACTATACATTAGGGTCTTTGGAAAAAGAGAGAGGTTTTCAGTGCAATGGGCTTTCTTATTATCAAATTACATGAATGTCATGTAATTAGATAAAACGTGGCATTAGGTGTGCGAATACAGGCACAGTTTTGAGTGAAGCTGTGCTATTTATGCTGTGTGGCAATTAGAAGCAGTGCAACAGCGAAGCCTACACACCGGCCATGCTCATTCATCAGGTCAATTGAAAATGTACAGTTGGGTCTGGAAATATTTGGACACTGACACAATTTTCATAGTTTTGAGCTGTACACAAAGGATTTGAAATGAGACAACTGAGATGCAATTGAAGTGCCGACTTTCAGCATTCATTTAAGGGGTTGAACAAAAATATTGTGTGAAACGTTTAGGAATAGCAACCATTTTCATACACAGTCCTTATTTCAGGGCCTCAAATGTAATTGGACAAATTAACACTATTATAAATAAAATGTTCATTTTGAATACTTTGTCGAGAATGCTTTGCAGGCAATGACTACTTGAAGTCTGGAACGCATGGACATCACCAAACGCTGGGTTTCCTCCTTTGTGATGCTTTGCCAGGCCTTTACTGAAGCTGTCTTTAGTTGTTGTTTGTTCATGGGTCTTTCTGCGTTATTTGTAGTCTTCAGCAATCGAAATGCATGCTCGATCGGGTTTAAATCAGGTGATTGACTCGGCCATTGCAGAATATTCCACTTCTTTGCCTTAAAAAACTCTTGGGTCGCTTTCGCAGTATGTTCCGGGTCATTGTCCATCTGTATAGTGAAGTGCCGTCCAATCAACGTCACTGAATTTGCCTGAATCTGATCAGACAGTATATCCCAATGCACTTCAGAATTAATCCGGCTGCTTCTGTCTTCTGTCACATCATTAATAAACACTAGTGACCCAGTGCCATTGGAAGTCATGCCCACGCCATCACACTGCCTCCACCGTGTTTTACAGATGATGTGGTATGCTTCGGATCATGAGCCGTTCCAAGCCTTCTCCATACTTTTTCCCCCCTATCATTCTTGTACAGGTTGATCTTAGCTTCATTTGTCCAAAGAATGCTGATCCAGAACTGGGCTGGCTTTTTTAGATGTTTTCTGGCAAAGACTAATCTGGCCTTTCTATTCTTGAGGCTTATGAATGGTTTGCACCTTGTGGTGAACCCTGTTTCACTTGCATTGAGAGCTCCTTTGACCGCATGTTGTGGGTTCACAGCAACCGCTTCCAAATGTGAATGCCACACCTGGAATCAACTCCAGACCTGTTATCTGCTAATTGTTTAAAATATACCTGAATGAATACCCCACATTTGTCCATGAAACAGATTTTGAGTCAATTGTCCAAATGCTTTTGGTCCCTTGATGAAGAGGGGGACCAAATTACATATTAAAGAGCTGTGATTCCTATATCCATCCTCCAATTTGGATGTGAATACACTCAAATTAAAGCTGATAGACTGCACTTTAAGCCCATATTCATTATTTAACTGTAACTTAATATGTTTTGGTAAATATGACAAAATAACAATCCTTGTGTCAGTGTCCAATTAATTTCGGACCTAATTGCATGTAGCCTACGCACATTAAGCAAGAGCATCAGTTCTGTCATATTCTGCATGAGCAAATCAAGCCTGTGGGACTGGGATTAGAGGATGAGTCATAATTTGACATTGTATTGTTGGTTTATGTTAATAGATTGGCCAGGATAATGTTTTTTGCAACAACAAAAAAAAAATATTGTAAGCTCGCTGGCTACCCGCCAAAGTATCTAGTAAGGTACTTATCTAACTGATAGTGGGTGTTGTTATTCCCTGACACCAGCAAAATATATTTACTAGAGGATTGTGTTGTAATACTTTGGATTTTACAAAATATTTACTGAAATGTTAGGGCATTTTGTTACCCAGAATGGCTCACTGTTTATGACTAAACAGTGTGTGTGTGTGTGTGTGTGTGTGTGTGTTTGTGTGTGTGTGTGTGGGGGGGGGGGGGGGTTAGGGACAGCTCTATCAGCTCATCTCCCTGTTCCTTCACAAATGTCCACTCTGGGATCTGATGAACCCTTCCGCTGTGCAGCCATTTGTCTGCCTATTACCCACTCACCTCTCCTGCTTTGGCATGTTCCGGTATCCTTATGGGTTAATGCTCAGCTGACTGAGTAATAGATTCCCTTTGTGCTCTGCTGTTTTGACAGTTCTCACTATCAGTAGGCTCAGTCTCTCTGCTAGACCGTTAGCGCCACACGCTAGCTCTCGCTCTGTCTCTCTCATAATGTTGTGCCAAGCTGAGAACGGCTGTCCTGTCTACTCTGTTGTGTTTTTACACAAGCTCAGGAGTGAGTCATAGATTCACAGCCAGGCTCAACATCCAGCAGGCTCCTCTCCTGCCTAATGACATGGTTCCCCTTCTTCTCCAGATAGTAGACCTAATGAAATGGTTCCCCCTCCCCTAGAGATAGTAGGCCTAATGAAATGAGACCCCTTTCTTCAGATAGTAGGCCTATTGAAATGAATCCCCCTTCACTCCAGATAGTAGGCCTAATGAAATGAGTGCCCCTTCACTTCTGATAGTAGGCCTAATGAAATGAGTGCCCCTTCACTTCAGATAGTAGGCCTAATTAAATAGTTCCCCCTCTACTCCAGATAGTAGGCCTAATGAAATGAGTCCCCCTTTACTTCAGATAATAGGCCTAATGAAATAGTTCCCCCTCTACTTCAGATAGTAGGCCTAATGAAATGAGTCCCCCTTTATTTCAGATAGTAGACCTAATGAAATGGTTCCCCCTCCCCTAGAGATAGTAGGCCTAATGAAATGAGTCCCCCTTTACTTCAGATAGTAGGCATAATGAAATGAGTGCCCCTTTCTTCAGATAGTAGGCATAATGAAATGAGTGCCCTTTCTTCAGATAGTAGGCCTAATGAAATGAGTCCCCCTTCACTTCAGATAGTAGACCTAATGAAATGAGTCCCCCTTCACTTTAGATAGTAGGCCTAATGAAACGAGTGCCCCTTCACTTCAGATAGAAGGTCAAATGAAATGAGTTCCAGTACACTTTAGATAACCGACCTTCACTGTTCAAATCCTCTCCAGCCAAGTGAGTTTAATGTCATGCTGTAAACGACAAGGAACATTCTCAGTGTACTGATTTGCTGGGCAGTAAGGAACGCTAGCAAATATGAATGACAAATGTTATGTCACCTTTTTTGCAGTCCAGGTAGAGAGTGTGTGGGGGGGGTCTAGATTGGCGGAGAGAGGAGCACAGATGTGGCTACTTAATCGCAAACACAGAAATTATTCAACAACAGACACTGATGTATTTGTACAGAAGAAAGGAGCTCTGAGGAAGAGGAATGTGGTGGTGAGTGAGAGCGATATCAGCACACAGTGTTTTGCCACCGCTTCTCACTCGCCCTGGGTACCTGGGCTGCTTAGTGACAAGGCTGAATTGTTAGTCAACATGTTACCGCGGAGCAGCACATCATGTAGCGCCTACTCCCAGGACAATGTATGCAGAGTGTTATGGAAATGGGTTAGCTGTTAGCCACGGGAGAAGTGTCTGCTCTGCCGCTGCGGTGGAACTTTGCAGGCGAGGCAAACCGTTTCGAGCCCCTGTGTGCGTCAGTAACAGTATTTTGTCTGCATGTTACATCATGCCAAGGCCGGGGCCTTTTGAATTCTAGGTGTGGGTGTCAGAAAGCTTTCAGGTTCCTGGCTGTAATTGCTACCCTGCTGAACAGGAAAAAGGAAATCCCTCAGTCTGACAACAAAAGCCCCTCTCCCCTTCCTGTCCCCCCACCTCCCTGTCAACAAACCAAAATAGGAATGCCACTTCCACTCCGGGGCCGGCCCGGCCGTTGTTCTGAGTAGGGCTCGACTTCTTCCCTTTCCCACTTTGCCCTTCTCATTACATGAGGGTCATTTGCAAGTGAGTTTATGAAGTCAGCATCATTATGCACAAATCAGGTGCTCCTTTCAGGAATGTGTTGACCCAGCACTAAATATAACCTGGGCAATTAGCGCTATCTCTAGCAGTTCTGCTCTCTCTGGCACCGTGGCCCACTCCAGATCAGGCTCAAGAATAGGCAGGCAGGGGAAAACGGGCATAATTGGCTTCTTTAAGGTGTGACTGTTAGAGAGAAGACAGGGAAGGAACGCGGCAGGGCCGATTGTGTGTGCGTGTGTGTGTGTGTGTGTGTGTATGAGAGAGCGGGAGCCAGCCGGCGAGCGGATGAGAGGAGTTTTATAATTGGCCAGATTTCCCAGCGAGGAGATAAGAGACCCCTGGGAGTGCTGTGTAGCGCGGTGCCTAGCACTGTGAGGCCGTGCTGTAGGAAGTAGTGGCACAACAGCCCGCGTCCCAATTGGCCCCCCCGTCAACTGAAGTCATTTATTCAGTGGCACCTTATTCCCCACATGACTCTGGTGATAAGTAGTGCACTAGGGAGGGACAAGGCATTTGTGCCACGGGGCCGGAGCGGCGTGGCCTAGGGTCAGGTGGCGATGCTGCTGACTGATTTTAAACACGCCAGCTGAGTCGGTTTGATGTTCACAGTGAACAACAGGATCGTGTCTTCATATGTTGCATGCCGTATGAGTGACCTGATCTGTTTCTCACAGGGTCTTTATTCAGCCATGCAAGTCATTTGATTGCTGCCAGCCACTCATCTGATTTCTTTTCACTGCGGCAGCTTAAGTTTTCTTTTGGGATCTGGATAGCTTCCCTGAACTGTAAAGGACAATGTCCTGTCTGCCCGGCTGCATTCACCATCGTAATTATATTGTCTGTGGCGCATAATGCAAGGCGCGGAGGAGACGTCCCCGAGTTATCTTCAGAAATGCAGAGAGGGAGAGACACGAAATATACAAATATCTCCCTCCAAAAAGCCTGGAGTGGTAAACGGTGATAAACAGTATTGTTGCCTGGGGTCATCAGACACACAACACTGCCACCAGACCTCTGCCTCTCGTGGAGAGGTTTAAATACAGCCCTTCCACATTGTTTGCACATACGCGCTCCGTGGTGAGTGTGTGTTTCTCAGCAGGGTCGTCAAGAAGACTCATTAGCATGGTTATCACCCTCTTCCATTTCACAGTAAACAGACATGCTTATTAGAGGAGAGCCAGACTTCCTAATGGGAGAGGAGCCACTTCAGGAGGCGACACTGAAGACTGTGGTGGAGCTCCGCCGGTCTCTGCCTCACTGCCGTCATACAAGCCTGGCTGTGTACCTACTGGACCAGATCACCGAAGCCCAAAGCTCTATGCAACAACTATTGAATTGTGTAGAATCCAATTTACTTTGTAATTAGCAGTAATTCTGGGTAGTTTGATGCATGGGAGCAGCTGTTCGTTGTCTGTACTTGTGTCGTGTTCCTAAGCGTGTCATTTGTTAGTTGTTGTTTATGTCAATGGCTTCGGGTTCCGCCCTGGCATCAGGTTCCGCCCTGGCATCAGGTTCCGCCCTGGCTTCAGGTTCCGCCCTGGCTTCAGGTTCCGCCCTGGCATCAGGTACCTCCTTGGCATCAGGTTCATCCTGTTGTGTTTATTGATTCAGCATTAGAGCTTTCTGTCTTATCACTTTCTTTTTACATCCCTCCCGCTCCCGCTTTGTCCGTCTGTCTCTCTCTTGCGCTTGTCCTGTCTTCTCCTTTCATCCTTTCCTGTGAGGAAGCTCTAATACAGCCGTCCTGCCGGTGCCCGTTTGCTGAGCAATCACACATACCAACATCTGCGTGATCTTGAGGACATTCTCTGGAGACAATTCTACTTTGTACCTAAGTCTAGTCCTGCCCCTTCTTTCATTTGTACTGGGACTTTTTTTGTTTTGTTGTTGTCATGTGACTTCTCCATGTCTTCCTGATGACATAATGATGCCTATTTGTCACACCACCATCCTTCTTTAAGAGTATCTGTCTACTGAAAGCTGGACTGTTCCATTGAAATAGGCAGGTGTTTAATGTGAAGAAGGTTACTCTCAGATAGCAGCACAGGGTCAGAGCAACTACCTGCCCGATCCAGGGTGACAGGTCACCGGGAGCAGAACGCACGCTCTGAAGAACTTGTCTGAAAAGGTTATTCTGCCTTAAAAGACCAAGCAGATTATTCATGCTTCACTCTTAATATTTCAACAAAAGGCACGAGGGGAAACAACACTAGACAGGAGAAGGCAAAGGTTTTGTGTCAGCGAAAAGAGTTGATATCTTTGAGATACTCTGCTCTTTAATAATTGGTATGGAGAAGAGATGATTTGTTTCTCAACGATGTCGTGTTATGCAAGGAGAATGTCAAGAGGAGCATCTGTGTGCAAAGAAATATCTGTCATCCTGCACCTACAGTATTTAAGCTGACTGGTCCCAAATGGCACCCTTCTATTAAGTGTTAAATGTTGGAGCAGGGCCCATAGTGGCTGTGTAGTGGCTGTGTAGTGGCGGTGTAGTGGCGGTGTAGTGGCTGTGTAGTCAACAGGATGCCTTCAGACGTGGCCTTGGTTTGGTTGTCTTCATGCTGTGTGTTGTGTGTGTGACAGGTCTGGTGGAGGTGGTCTGCAGTGTCTTCAGCCAGGCGGCCATCCTGTACGCCGAGATGGAGGAGAGCCCCGGGAAGAGGAGTAGCCACGTCCTCCTGCTGGCTCTCCTGGACACCCTGCATAATGTACTGAAGAGCACCTCCTATGTGGTGCGCCTCGCCGTCCAGGTGTGCCAGCTATACACTCCTGGGTGTGTGTGCTCCTGGGTTTGTGTGTGTGTGTGTGTGTAGAGGGGCTCCAGGGTGTGTGTGTGTGTGTGTGTGTGTGTGTGTGGAGGGGCTCCAGGGTGTGTGTGTGTGTGTGTGTGGAGGGGCTCCAGGTTGTGTGTGGGTGTGTGTGTGTGTGTGTGTGTGTGTGTGTGTGTGTGAGAGAGAGAGTCTGTCACATCTAGGTGAGTCGCGTGAGGAAGGAGTTATATTTGCCTCTTGTGAACTTCTAGCAGGGCGAGTGCTGAGCAGCGAATGGATGTCCCATTGAAGTTCATCTCTGTTGACACTGAGGATTCACAAGGTCCCCCACCCCCAGGGACGCTCCGTTGTCTCCCACTGGCCCTCATTATCTTTGGTCCTCCACAGAGTCTCCCTCCACCTCCTGGCATACATATTTATGTTGCCCGGACATTGGGAGAGGGGAGCAGAGGGGATAACGTAATGGAAATCAATTCACTCACTGGGAAGAAAAAATGCAATGCTCATTAAAAGGGCTTCTGCACAAACCAAAATCATTTGAGTAATAATGATACGGAAGAATACGTGCCCCACTGCCAAGCGTCTTCCTCCTCTTCAGGTTGTCTCTCACTAACCATCCTGTTGATCTCTCTCTCTGTTGAACTTTTCTTCTTCTCTCTCTCTCTTTCCCTCTCTGCTACTTTCTCTCCCTCTGTTTCTCTTTCCCCTCTCTCTTTCCCTCTCTTTCCCTCTCTCTTTCCCTCTCTCTCCGAGATTCACTCAGCATTAATATTTTAAATGGATGAGGAAGTTAATCGAGAAAGTGCTACATGCTTCGCAATTAAGCAAAAGAAGAGCTGAAAAAAAATAATCACATTTACTGCAGACAGCCAATCTTCCTTCCCAAAGTTTTGTGCTGACAGAAAAACCCTGCTAAAATAAGCCAGCTGCCCCTCAGAAGGAAAGAGAGAGCATGTAGAGGAGCGAGGAGGAGGAGGAGGGGGAGAAACCAACAGAGAACCAGACGGAGAGTGTCACATTCAGTCTAGCACAGCCCAGTAGCATGAGGACTCTGGGGGAAAACACAACTTTGGAAATGACTTTAGTCGTATTTTTAAATTGTTCTGCATCTATTTCTGTCTGCCAAAGTAAACCGTCAGTTTGACTTAGGAATGATAACTAATCTCCTAGAGGGTGTTGTTAAGGAAGGCTTTTAGGACCAGTCAGTCGTTCTTTTGTCAAGGGCTAGTCAAGTAGCCTAAATAACTCCGCTACAGCTGTCAGACAGGGCTGGTGTTACTACCCAAGTCTACACCTGCATTGGGTTATTCTCGGTTCTTCTCAGCCATTATTTAGCAGCTGTGATGAAACCTAGCTCAACTTGGCTGTTTGTATGTCAGTGTATGTGTGTTTGTGTCTCACTGTCCATCCTTCTCTCTCTGTCTGTCTGACTCAACATCCTTTACTCGTCTTTCTGTTGCCTGGATCCTACAGCAATGCTGTCATATTCTGTACTGGTGGGATATCAACAGTAACTGTACAGTTGTCCATCAGCAGATCTAATTGAGCTGAGGACTAATCTGTGTGTGTTTCTGTGTATTACTATCCTAAAGACACAGACGGCTGATTCCCAGGAGGAGACGCAAGCTGCTGAGGAACTCCTTCTCATCAACAGACCTCTGACAGGACTCACCTCCCTGCTCATTCAGATGGTAAGACAGGACTCACCTCCCCGCTCGTTCAGATGGTAAGACAGGACTCACCTCCCTGCTCGTTCAGATGGTAAGACAGTACTCACCTCCCTGCCCGTTCAGATGGTAAGACAGGACTCACCTCCCTGCTCGTTCAGATGGTAAGACAGGACTCACCTCCCTGCTCGTTCAGATGGTAAGACAGGACTCACCTCCCCGCTCGTTCAGATGGTAAGACAGGACTCACCTCCCTGCTCGTTGAGATGGTAAGACAGGACTCACCTCCCAGCTCGTTCAGATGGTAAGACAGGACTCACCTCCCTGCTCGTTCAGATGGTAAGACAGGACTCACCTACCTGCTCGTTCAGATGGTAAGACAGGACTCACCTCCCAGCTCGTTCAGATGGTAAGACAGGACTCACCTCCCTGCTCGTTCAGATGGTAAGACGGGACTGGTCTTCCTGCCTGCTTGTCTGTCTGTCCATTAGTACTGTGTGTTTAATCAGTATGTTTTTATGGTTGCTCACATATAAAGGCAGTGGTCATAAGGTCTACAATTGCTGCAGTGTAACACAACCTCAACAAACTGTACCATTCCTCTATAACAGATGTCAAATGATGGAGATACTTATTAAAATGGGGGGGGGTGAGAAAACCTGCTAGCCTCTGCTTGGTAAATGCTGGTACATTTCTTAGCATATTCACCAAATAATATAGTGGTATACTGAGAGTATTCCCCATGACCCAAATAGGCTATCAAATAATCATGATTCAATCCCAGGTATTGTTTATCCATTTCTATTTCAAATGATGTTAGCTAGTCAGACGATAACTCATGAAATAGTCTGCTTGAAATAATTAATTTGAATCAGTCAAATATGAAGTAGCATTTCCATCGTTATGGCTTTTGATCATGGCCCTGATACGTGACTTGTTGATGATACAACATAAATCATCAATAATGGACGACACATTGAGAATGAACAGTTTCTGATAGTTCTGCGCGATTGTATAAGAATCTATATTAATATATTCTGAATGATGATGATAGCTGAAGATGAAGATAGACTCCTGTGTTTTTAAAATGAAGAGTTGGGATTACTGGGAAGATATTGCGTTCCATACTTAGTTGTATTATTAGCCCCATCATCCCAGCGTGAAATAGGCTTAAACAGGGACGAAATAGCATTTTAGATTTTTGAAGGCCTTCGTGTTGCTCAGAATGATTTCTCGTTCACTGCTTACTTTGGCCTTGAGGTTAGGAGAAGGTAAGTCAATTTAAAAAGTACCAGGGGCTTGAATGATTCAACACTTCCAATGGACAGTTTGTATCCGTCTTGCATTGCAATATACACACACACACGGTCACACACACACGGTCACACACACACGGTCACACACACACACAAACACGCACGGTACACAGAGGAAGGGTATACTCGTAAACACACATTCACATACTGGCTACATATGTGCCTCACACACACACACACACCAGATTTCCTTCCCTCTTGTGTTCCTCTGGTTTACCATACGTCTGGATGGTATTTCTTAGCTGAGTGAATGAACCCACTCACACACAGGCTCCGCGAGCGAACCCCCCGGCCGTGTAAATCACACAGATGGCATAGCAGAACAGGTCCGTTGGGAAGGTGACTGTTCCACGCCAGAACACCCTGTGGTGCCGCATGGAGCCCTCTCTATGTACACAACACACACACAGCCCAGGTTCATCCACCACCAGATCCCTCAGCCCCGGCCCAGCCAAGCTGTCCCTCTGAGCCTCAGGGGAGTGACTTAGCTCAGCACCCCCTGCCTGGCTGGCTGCTCCTGTCTGTTCAGCCACCTCTCCCCGGCACCACAATCACCCCCCCACACCCCCCAGCCCCTCCAAGCTGCTAGCCTTGTGTCAAAACTTTTTGCATACAAAACAAATGGGCGAACTGTGAAAGTGACCAAGTGCCTGCCTGGAAGTCAGCTCCCCGTAGATGAAACACACTCGGCCTCTGAGTCTGACCTTCTGTTTGACTGGGCTTTGTTCCAGGCGGGTGTGGCAGGGCCGTGTGGAGAGGCGGGGCCGGGGAGGGCCGTGTGGAGAGGCGGGTCTGGGAGGGCTGTGCGTAGAGGCGGGGCCGGGGAGGGCCGTGTGGAGAGGCGGGTCTGGGAGGGCTGTGCGTAGAGGCGGGGCACGAGAGGGCCGTGTGGAGAGGTGGGGGCGGGAAGGGCTGTGCGTAAAGGCAGGGACGGGGAGGGCCGTGTGGAGAGGCGGGTCGGGGAGGGCATTCATAATGGCGGGGCCAGGGAGGGCCGTGTGTGGAGGTTGGTGTAGGAGGGCTGTGCCTAGAGGTGGGGCTGGGGAGGGCCGTGTGGAGAGGCGGGTCTGGGAGGGCTGTGCGTAGAGGCCGGGCTGGGGAGGGCATTCATAATGGCGGGGCCAGGGAGGGCCGTGCATAGAGGCGGGTGTGGGAGGGCTGTGCGGAGAGGCGGGGCTGGGGATAGCCATGCGTAGAGGCCTGGCCGAGGAGGGCCGTGTGGAGAGGCGGGGCTGGGGAGGGCCGTGTGGAGAGGCGGGGCTGGGGAGGGCCGTGTGGAGAGGCGGGGCTGGGGAGGGCCGTGCCACAAACAGACAGCAAACTCAGACCAGCCATGAACAACCAGAGCAGCTCCTCAGTGAAATGCTGCTGTATATACAGAACTGCCATAGCAAAGGATTTCATGTGAATTTATGCTCATACAATTTCACATGAGCTGCCAACCCCTATGCCTGATACTATGCATTTTTACTAAATCAGCAAATTACCATTTTCTCCACATGATGGGTGTTTATGCATAAATATCGCTCCTCACCAGCAGTGCATCCAGACATGTTTTAGAGACAAATGGAAGCCCTATTTAACACCTACAACACAGGCAGGTGTCCTAGTAAGTACAACTTCTGCTTCACTCTCACTGCCTGTCAGTGATATTAAAACCTAAAGCCTGACACACAACTGGAGCATGGTTATGAGAGAGAGTGTGTGTGTTTATGTGTGTGTGTTGTTTATGTGTGTGTGCTTGCCTTGCTGCGGCAGTGCTACATTTACTTGGGTAAGAACAGCGGTCTACAGACAATGTGTCACTCAGTGTGTTGGAGTGGAGTGAGCAATGGCATATGAAGTCTGGTACGGTCCATGTATAAACAGAAATAATACTGGAATATCAGAAAAATAGCATTTCAGTGTGGAATGCCATGTTAGTTAGCAGGTAAATAACAGGACGGGAGGCTGGCTACGCAAAACCTCTGGCCCAGCGACACTTTCCCCCTATATAGTATGGACAGAAAATAGTATTTAAATGTATGTAAATGTTAGTTAAACGAAGCGGACACCCTCTTGGTAGTGACCCTGAATCAGCTCACCTGAATCAAGTAGTGAATCAAGTGGTTGACGAGACGTTTTGAAGATGATTCACGTGTGCCAGCACTGGAATACATCTTCTGCATGGAACAGCTGTGTGTCCCCGGGGGGAGGATTGAGAAGCAGCGGGTTGGCGGGGTGTTTTGTGTGAGGACGGGGGTAGAGGGCAGCACTGCTTCACGTCAGTCCACCAGTCCGTCCCCTCCACTCTTTCAGCCCTCTCTTTAATCCCTCTGATTCCTTGTATTGGATTCATTGCATTTGATTTCTTATTCTCCTTCAGATGCATCGACCACCACTGTTGAGTAAACAGGACATGTATATAAAGCCAGCTAAGCAGGTGTTAACCCTTGTCTGTTTTGACTGGGTATTGGCATGTGAACAATACTATCAGTGCAAGAGCGCACAGTGACACTAAAGAACCTTTCAGTGGTGGGTTTGGCCGGAGCACAGGAGTTTAGAATGATGGCCCTTAAGGAGGAGAGCTGGGGGGGCGGGCTCTTTCTGGATCATTGTTGAGGCTTTTCGGGCATTCGGCCTGTGCTGAGTGGTGGCCGTCGCTAACAAAAGAGGGGCAGGATTAGGCCCCGTGTGCCCCTTCTCCCTGGCCCTTCAGGCCCCCCCCAGGGACAGAGGCTGAGTGGAAGGGGGCAGCAACGGATCAGGGTGAAAGGATCCTAAACCCTGTGCGATTACGCCCCTGGCTTTTTACTGACACAGGAGACTGGGAGGGGAGGGATGTGAAGCCCTGGGATGGCATCGTGGTTTTAGCGCCGGGCCACCGTGACGAGATGAGTTGGAAGGCCACTGCTTGTGAGCCAAAGTGGCTTGCTCTCTGTGGCCATAGCTTCGAAGACCTCCAGGCACTCTCATCGGGGCAGGGCCACTATACCTAGCCTGGTCCCACATGTTTTTTTTTGCCTTTAAGAGTTAGTTAGCCGTGAAGCCCGATAAGGTCAGACACCAGTCTACCGGGTAGTTCCACCGATGGCGTCCTCTCACGGCCGGTTTCACATACGGTAATGTCTGCACAGGAACACAGGGTGGATGGTAGTGCTTGTCACGTTTCCCTGTCACACCGCGGTCCACACTGCCTTATTATGACAATTCTCTGTTATGTATCTCTATCTAGGCTCTGATTCTGCACCGATATGGGCAGAGCTGTCCAAGAATGTCTGTTAAATTGCTATTATGTAAATGAAACAACAGCAGGCTGCGTCTCAAATGGAACAGCGTTTTCTTTACAGTGCACTAGCTGTCACCAGGGCCCTGTTTAAAAGCAGGGAGGCGCAGGGAGGCGCAGGGAGGCGCAGGGAATGGGGGGCTATCCGTGAAGGAGACACCCAGTGCTGTGCTTTAAAAAGGTCCGAAGGGAGAGGAGAGGTAATGTGGAGAGGTAATGCGAGACAGTTCATGGAGATCTCTCCCTCTGATAGAGCTGTCTGCCACGTCAGTCTGTATCACTATCAGCAGCCTCTGACACCTCCCCTGTCAAGGTTAGAGGGAAATGAAGGAAAAGGGAAGAAAGAGACGATGACAGGGGAATGATAGACGAATCAAATTCAGTTTGAGCACAGATTGAACCAATGAATGCAGTGAAATTAAAGCAGGATGCTTATCAGGAAATATTTCTTCAGCCCAATGACGCGGATAGGTGGTTTACTGGCTGAAGGATCATTTCCACGTGGAGATGTCTTTGAAGAAAACCTCTTTGGTTTGTTAATATCTTGATTCTCTGAAGTCTGTTCGACCAGAGTGTGACTTCCAAATGCCTTTGTGTCAGAAACAGAGCCAGTTGACGATGAGTCAGCCTAATCATGTCACAATTATTCACCTAAACAATAAGGGGATGTGGTGTACCATGGTATATTGGCCATATACAACCCCTGAGGGGCCTTTTTGCTGTTACTAAATGGTTGCTAATGCAGTTTGTTTAAAACCATGTCTTTCAGCCAGTCGCCATTCAAGTTTTGAACACCTGGTTTATAAGTTGTGTTCTTAAGGCAGGTGTATGAGTCAGAATTGACACTTCACAAAGGCACAACAAGTATTACTGTTAAGGCCTTTTCACAATGCTTTGTTCTAAGCCCTGGAGAATCTTAGCCCCAGGTTAAAACTGGCCCTGTGTTAGCTTAGCCTGTGTTCACACAATAGTTTCTTAACCCTGGGCTAAGGTTTTATCCCAGGCTTAGGGTTCACACTATTCCAAAGCCCAAATACGACAAAAAACTGCCAAGAACGACACAGTACCATTTTACATTCTATGATTAGCTGCACACGTTACGTTCTCTGGCATGTGAATAATGTTACAGTACATCACTGACGATCAATGTTACGTTCTCTGGCATGTGAATAATGTTACAGTACATCACTGACGATCAATGTTACGTTCTCTGGCATGTGAATAATGTTACAGTACATCACTGACGATCAATGTTACGTTCTCTAGCATTTGAATAATGTTACAGTACATCACTGACGATCAATGTTACGTTCTCTGGCGTGTGAATAATGTTACAGTACATCACTGACGATCAATGTTACGTTCTCTGGCATGTGAATAATGTTACAGTACATCACTGACAATCAATGTTACGTTCTCTGGCGTGTGAATAATGTTACAGTACATCACTGACGATCAATGTTACGTTCTCTGGCGTGTGAATAATGTTACAGTACATCACTGACGATCAATGTTACGCCACCGTGATTCTATTAACGACCTTATGACATCGGTTAATCAAGATGCCCACCCTGTCAGTGTTTGCTTTGACAACTTTGGTAAAACTATGCAAAGAAAGAGAAAAACATTAGTCCACCTTCATTCTTTCGACATATTTGCTAGATTTACATCCAAAGCAAGCTGCAGTATCTAATTTGCTAAGATTTAGCGGGCATTATGAAACAACAAACGTTTGTAGAGTGAAAGGACCGAAACAGAAACACGGAACTGTTGGTAACAGCGCACGTTAAGAGCGTATATAAATTTGGTGAAAGGGCAGGTTTTGTGATTGGGCAATAAATGTTCTATGGTTTTGTTCTTGACCCTGTTTCTCACTGGTTAATCTGTCACCTTGTTTCTGGGGCTAGCCCTGAAAAGTCAGTGCTAACCCTGCTCCAGGCTGGGCCCGCTAGCCCTAGACTTAGGGTGGTGCTTGCCCACATCAAAATATGCAGGTGTGAACACTTGCTTAGCCCCGTGCTTAGGAGCCTCACAGCCCTAGGCTAAGGTGTAGTGTGAACACGCTTTTTGAGGCACTGCGGAGCTCAGTAGGGCAGTCACCTAACATAACCCCACTAGGATTTCCTTGTAGACCCTCAGCAGTGCAGAAAGCACTTGATTAACCCACCTTTCCAAAACAATTGCCTTGTTTTAGCGGCGGCACACCAGGGTAACGTGTTGGTGGCTTTCTGTTTCCCCCCGCTCCCGTAGCTGCCGTGTGGTGACGTGGAGGTGTACGAGGAGGCCAGCCAGTGCCTGTCCCTGCTGATGCAGCTGTACGGCGGGGACGGCCCCTCGGCCCTCTGCCCGCTGAACCTCCAGAGACTCAGCCAGACGCTACAGCTCCAGACACAGCCCAGGCAGCAGAGACTGCTGCTCCGCATCATCAGGCGCCTGGTGAGTAGAGGACCCGCCCACCGGCGTCATCTTGAAGCTGCCACTGTTGGAGTAGTTGGAGTAGTAGTGGTGGTTGTAATAGTGGTAGTGGTAGTTTAATTAAGCCAGTAGTAGTGGTACATTCAAAGTTCATTCTAGCAAAGGTCACAGATGCTGCTAAATGCTTGTGCGTCACCACAGTGTGAGTGAGCACAAGAGACGGAGTGTGTCCATGGAGAGTGTGTGTGTGTGTTTGATTGTTTGGCTACTGAGCATGTGTAAATGAGCTGAGGTGAATTTGCCGTGTAAATCTGCAGAAGGTCTCTACAGTACAGATCAGAGTGCTGGGCAGACAGGCCTCGAGTTTAACTGTCTAGTAGCCCCTTGGGGGTGGGAGCTTTGCTTCAGTCCTGGTTCTGATCCTCCATGGCTCTGGTGGCCGTGGTCCGTGATGATCTTTGTGGTGTGGATGGGCAAGTTGACCTGACGCCACCATATAACCGAAGACGCTTGCATTGCCGAACCAGAGTGTGTTCGATCTGAGGTGGTCTGATGGGACATGCTGGAGTCTTCAGCTGGCTGAGGTTGAAGAGGTGCAGTTGAGTTGTCGTCCTGCAGTTGTCGTCCTCTCAAGATCAGCTCCTTTGTAGGTTTTTGATATGGAGGTAGAGCTTGTTTACCTGGCACCAGTCCAGCAGGGATCTAACCTCCGCCCTGTAGGGTGTCATATTGTTGCTTAAGGTCTTGCCTACCATTCCATACTTGATAACTGAGGTGAAGGAAGACATAGCCACACATTTCTCTGTGAACAGGGATAAGAGGAGATGGCTCCGCACACGCCTCTGGGGAGCAGAACAGTAGGATTTGTTGTAGTAGTTCCTTTAGTAGTAACAGTAGCAGTAATAGCATTTGTAGTAGTAGTAACAATAGTAGTAGTTTCTGTAGTTGTAATAGTAATAGTTACAATAGCAACGTTAGTAGGAGTAACAATAATAGTAGTAACAATAGAAGTAGTAGTAGTAAGAATAGTGGTAGTAGTAGTAGTAGTAGTAGTAGTAACAAGTAGTACTAGTACTACAAGTGGATTCGTATTAATAGTGGTAGTAGCCATAGTAACGGTAGTTGTAGTAGTAGTATTTCTGTAGTATTGCAGGAAGTCTGAAAACTAATGCTACCGTATCCCCCATTAGAAAATCAGTTTTGCAACAGGGTCATTGTCTATATTCACATCTTAAAATAATCCCCCCTACTCTAATGATGTGCAAAGCATATTTTCAAGTGAGGTTTGACCAGTTGTTATGTATTGGTTTCATTTTGGCACCGCACTGTAATCATTTACATGAGGCCAGAAACTGCAGTCTGTGTGGTTTTGTAGAGGAGGAAAGGAAGATGAGGAAGTTTCATGTATCTCACCTTCTGTGCCCCATACATCCATGACCTGTTGATCCTCTGGAAATACTTCTGCAATCAGCAGCCTTTTATAGAACACTGCTGTCAGTTGTCAGCACTTTCAAAGGGAGAGGGAAAGCCAGAAAATGCAAGAAGCGAAGAGGTGTGTTTGTGTGCTGTGGTAGATGCTTTTTTGTGTACGTTCCAAATTGCAAGTTCTACTCAATATTGGATAGGTTGGGTGGCTGGGGGCCATGTACCCCTGCTGTTGTACCAGTGTTTGGCCTGGAGGAATGGGAAGCCAGCTGACCTCCCTGCTTCCTTGTGCCTGTGTCTCTCCCTGGTGGGTGGGGAAATTGGTGGGTCTGTCCATTCCAAAAGAACTCCTGGGTGGAAATTAATGAGAAACATTGCAGGTAAATCTGTACAGGAGCCGAATACAGTTGTGATGAGTGGGCTTAAAGAAAATCATCACTTCATTCAATGTTATATGTGCAGTATTTGAAAGGATCTTTCTTTACACTTTTGGTTGACCTCAGACAGGTTTTCCATACATTTTTGTGACACAACTGAAAATGTCAACTGTCGTGTGCCACCAAATTGATATAACAGTACTGAAAAGCCATTGTTATTCAATAGAACCCACTAGGGACACAAAACATTTCTGCCACAACTTCCAAAGCATCGTTGTTTGCTGTAAGCCTGGTGTACATCATGTACGTAAAAATGGTCTAGCCATACTATTATTCCCTTAAATATAGTTTGGGGCATTTTTAAAAAACATTTATTCCCACAAACACAACATGGACAACAGAACTTTGATCAATTTAACTAAAATGTATTGTAATGATTTCCAAACAAGCCCTGCCCTCAAACTGTCATTTGTTTTTAATGAAGCTCTGGGGGTGGGGGGGGGGGACTGTGTTGATTTGGGATTCATTCGTTTGACTGGGAATGGTGCAGGGTAATTTAGGATCCAACATTGGTTACACAACATGGAAGACATTCCAGTATCCCGGAGCGTTCACAGCTGGTGATTTGCATAACGATGACGTATCTCCAAAAATCCGATGCCAGGAGCACTCAGATACGCAGCTCGTTGCCCAAATCACTTTACAAAAACTGTGGTGGTCATGGTTGTGGCTAAGGTTTCATATTTTCTAGACAACCGGCTAAATATGTTTCCTGAGAAGATTGCATGAAAAGACTGTGCCATTTAAAAGCATAATGTCAGCAAAATATATCAGATGATCATGCCACTTTGAAGAAGATGGATCTAAAGTTGAATTTGTCATATTAACTTAGCTCAGAGCTCTCTCAAAGTCAACACAATTTTTCGGTTATGTAGGCTAGTTTTAACTATTAAACTATAAAAAGGTTGCTAGGCTACATGCAGACTATTGGAAATTAATTTAGTTTGAGCCTACATTTGACAGAAAGATGCAGCTTTGTCCTTTCCTCTTTTAAAATTGCGACTGTCCTTAATTTATGATAACCTGCTTATTGTGGTGATTCAGAGAAAGGGAATTTTATTATTCTCCACTAAAAACTGTAACCCATCTACCGGAGATTCAGAGCCATGAAGGGCATCAGTAGTGTTTTTTTTTATATTTTTTGCATTCGTTAGGCAAAATAATCTGTGATATTTATACTGAGAAAGTCAAGGATCATCTCTTAAGGTCTTATTCATTTTTTATTTGTTACAGCATAAACTAAATGACACAAGAGCCTTTTGCCTACACAAATCTAAAGTATAGGGCTTAATAAAATTAAACCTTAGTCACAACCCGACTTCCTTCACATACACAGCTCTCCACCGGAGGCCAGGGTTCAATACCCGTCTCCACCCTTCAGCTTTATGTCTCCATTAAACCTCTTTCCATCTGATTACTACTATCAATAAAAGCAATAAAAATAAGTAAGGAGAGAGACTGTCCAATAAATATCCACCCTCCCTCACTCTTTATTATTTGTCTCTGTTGGATCCCTGTCCCTTTCTCTCTCACTTTCTCTGTCTCTCTTATATTAACCTCCAACCCCTGCCATCCCTCACTCTCTCTTCTCCTTTTTCCCTTTCTCTGTCTTTCTCTCATTGATGTCCTACTGCTTCTCAGTTTAGAGTCCCAAGAGATGGAGACATCCTCAGCCCGTCTCTGTCCTCACTCCACCATCCGCTTCATATAGCAATAACATTACCCAACACTGTATATCTGCACCAAAACTTTTCCAACTTGGGAGACATCATATTCTCTATATATTTAAGTCACTGATATAGTAATATTTTTTGTTAGGCTGGCTTATTATTTCAATACAATTGTTGATGTGTGTGTAGTCATTTAATGTTACATGTGCAGTTGTTTTTGTGGTTTTTATTTGTCTCATTGCACAACTAAATCCAAGAGCGTTTTTACACTATGATATTTAAATGAATGAGACTTGCTGCCAGATTTGTGTCAGAGATACCTTTTTTTTTATTTAATACATGGGTAAAAAAGTCCATTGTCACATGCAACTTAGCGAGGTAACATGGGGACACTTTTCCGACACAGATACTTCCACGGCTACTGATGTCACAAGTTTAAATTAAATTGTGGTCACTACAATTTTTATAGTCTAAATAGGCTCAATCTGCTTGGAAATATCAAAACTAGTGGCATCTGAGATGCCAGCTACTTAAAGGATATAAAACCTTAAAATGTTTGCTGGAATATTGAAACATATCATACTGGAGTACAACTGGAAAAGGTCTTATTATTAGGGTATGCTGCTGGAACCTTATTGTATTCCTGCCAATTCCTGATGGATCGTAAGGCATAAAAAGGTGTATCTTAGCAGAATTGTAAATGGCACAGGTTTACACCATTCCATGCAAAGTCATTCCAGTTGGTTACATTTACAAGCGACATGTTTTCGAAAGCTTATGCACCAGACATACAGAGGGGGTATAATCTAACATGAAACACAGACATTATTTGATGTGGAACCAAAAATCCACTATGGAAGAAATTAATAGTGCAAAGAGTTGCTTTTCGAGGTTTATGGGCCTTATACTATTTCTGCCAATAGACAAAATATAAATTTTGAGCAACGTATTAATTGGGTTAATTTCAACACTAACTTGGGTTAATTTCAATATATATATATATTTCCAATAAATTCCCATAATGAATGTCATTGCACTTATTCATAGGAAACACATTTTGGCTTGGGTCTCCCTTGCAAGGCTACCCTGAGGACAAAAATGCAACAAAGAAAACACATCAAAAGTGTTAATCTAACTAACAGGAAAAATAACACTTCAAACATTACAATTTAATTGTCACCGTTTTAACACCACATGATCCTTTCAATCAAAGCAGTTCGCTCAAACATCTGGGTGTTATGCTGCCTAAGCGGGACCAGGGAATTAAGACGCAAGACGTTTTACTAGCTATTGCAAGAATGTGCTGCTCTAAATCTGTAAGGGAATTTGTCAGTACTGAATAGTGGAAGAGTTAGCCATCAATGTGAGGGGTTTGGTGCAATTTTATTTACAATTTGAATAGTAGGTTTTAAGATTTTTTAGCAGTGTTCTCTAAAAGAAAAAAATAATTTGAAAAAATTATGGTTAACCAAAAATATTCTCCTTGACTCCTATTATTATGGGTTGTGGTTACTTGAAAGGTTTCATGGGTTGTGGTTACTTGAAAGGTTTTATTCGTTACGTCTAATTATTTGCTAGCATTAACTTCAGACTCACTTGGTTGTTTGGCGTATATTTCGCCTGTGCGGTCAACCTTTTCAGCCAGGATGTTTTTTACCTAGGCAGGCCAAGCTGATTTTTAATAGCTGCAAGTACATTGCCTCTGTTGGAATGAAAACCCCTAGAGAAGCGGCACCTTCAGTTGTTCACACCCAAGCTGAAACCTTTGTTTCCTTTTGCCTGTTTGTTTTGCTCTACTTTTGATTTGATTCCCTATCCTACATGTGGGTTTTTATTTTGGTTAGCCTTTTTCTGGGGAGGTGTAGTTGGCATTCATAGTGGTTATCTTTTAGTGTATATTGATTAGTTTTAAGTCAAATTTCTGTTGATACCCCGCCGTTCCAGAACCCATTTTTTATTCCCTCTAGTTTTTTTATTCTGGAGGGTGTTGTGAAATAGGGAACATAACACTTGGCCTATATCAATATAAGGCTATAAACAGCATTTAACATTTTTATTGTATTAGCATTTTACTGAACTTTTTATGCTGCTTTTTTATATGCACTGAAACCCCAAAAGTGTTTTCACAACACTCCTGAAAACATGCACCAAAATTCAGATTAAAAAAACACATTAGGTGTTTCAGTGTACCTTTTGGGTTTACTGGAGGGCTTGCAGTACAGTTTACAGTAGGATTTACATTTAGAGTTTACAGTAAGATTTACATTTAGAGTTTACAGTAGGATTTACATTTAGGCTTTTCAGTAGGATTTACATTTAGAGTTTACAGTAGGATTTACATTTAGAGTTTACAGTAGGATTTACATTTAGGCTTTTCAGTAGGACTTACATTTAGGGTTTGCAGTAGGGTTTTCATTTAGGGATTACGTTTGGGTTTACAAATAATTTGAACAGTAGGTGCACTGCATTTTTTGGTTTTATTTCTCATCATGGTGTTTGGAGTCTTTATACAGTTACTGTGTGACTGTTTATTTGTTATTGATTTAGCATGCATTTTAAACAACATGGTTGTAGATTGCTTCATTAAAGTTTGATTCGTTTTCTGACAGTGTATAAAACATGTTTGACAAAACCTGCTATTTACAAAACATTAAGGCCAAACTCAATATACTAAATATATCAAAAATGTACAGCTGAAACCTGCCGGTTAAAGATTTAGAATATAAATAATAATTGAGATTCAAATTATGCTTCAAAAAGCCTATCACCAGGAACTGAAAATTGCTTTTATTTAGATCTCCATGCAAATATAAAGTATTCCTGCAAATAAAAAATAAAAAAACATTTGATCATCATTTGATACTTTATGAAATGATGTATTATTCTTTATAATTATCATTTATAAGTATTATAATCTATATTTCTTACCCTTAGCGTGATCCTTTTGAAGTATCCAAATCATTGTAGGGTAATGTTTCTAATTATGCTCTGAGTCCCTGTCCATCCACACTGACAACAGTCAGCCTGCAGCTACATCTGTCTGCCCACCCCTGATGTAGAATATAACGCTGTGTGTTGCCTGTCTCACTAATTCCTTCCAAGGTATTGCTGGTAAATGCCCCCTCTTACGTTTTTATGCAGGAGTATAATGGATTGGTATAATCAAATGTAGCTGGCAGTAAATATTACTAAATATTCCTAGTATTTTATGCAATATGTCTAATGGTCTGTGACGTTTTGAAGATACATACATTTTATTAGTTATTAATTTTCTGTAGGTGGGCTAGATTTAGTTTTGATAGGTAAACATGCAAGAATATAGCCTGCTGTTAGAGGAACCTGACAAACAATAAGTGTAATTCAATGGTAATGTGGACCAATCTCTTATCCATTATGAAATGTAATTTGTATCTCAGAATTCCGTGTCATTCCTTCAGTGGTTTCTAGGTAACATTATTACTGATTAACCCAGTCGGGAGCTATGCCGAGCACCTGGCTCTTTCTCACTTTAATATTTGACAAGGGGCCCAGGGCTAATTTCTCATCCGACATGTTACTATACTCAGCGCTCTTCAATTGCTGCTCTCCCGCTCAATGAAAGGTTATAAACAATTTACAGGCCGTAGTCTCTGGACGCTCCTCGCGCTCAGTGAAGAGAAATCCATCCGAGATCTTCTCCTGCCATCTCCTCCGTCTTGTCTAATGAGCTACAGTGTGCTCTTATCATTGTGAATTAAATATCATGGTTCTCCCCCCGTTATATATAGGGCTCGACCCAGTGCTACTCCCAGCGCTGCTTTGTCTTGAATAGCACGGCGTTGGCGCCACAAAGGTCACCGCTATAACGCAGTATTTGGATGTGTCCCTGTTGGTTGTTACTTTGTTTACTCAACCTGAGTCGGGCTTGTCATGTACCTTGGACACGCTGCTTATTTCTGTTGAAGATAAAGTGAATGTCAGTACATTCCTGCTCAAATCCGAGTCCCTTGGTCTAGTTCCAGCTCTGTTCTAGCTCTGGGGTCTGCCGTCCGCTATCTCCAGCCTTCCTTCCTTTGGAAAACAGTTAAAGGATGTAGCTACCATGGAAATAATCATTATATTTCTCTGGTAGTCACTGTCTAATCTGTGCAGAAACTTTTTAACAGATTGTGTTTCATCATTATTTCCCTGCCTGCTTCCCTGGCAAGTCAGTCCTCCACCATTGTGTTGTTCACTAAGTCCCTGCTTTTTTCTCTTTAATTGTCTGATCATGGGGCTGAGCTTAGCACTGACTGCTGCAGTCAACACCCAAATCACACACACACACACACACACACACACAAGCTGAATATACCATTAACGCTAGAGCTTAATTAGCCTCGTTAGTCATTAGGATGCAGAATCAGAGAAGAGCTGTCATTTGGGAAGCAGACGTTCTTGTTGTTGTTGTTTGGGCCGAGTCGTGATGTTCCTCCTGAGAACACCTGCCCTGGTGGGCGTAAGAGAGAACCAGCCCGGCTAGTCTGACCTCCTTAGTGTTCAATTAAAAAGTACTGTGATGAATGTGCTGTGTGTTCTTCTGTATGTGTGAATGTGCACCTATGGGTTTGCCTCGATTGTGCGTGCGTGCGTGTGTGCGTGCGTGCGCACGCATATGTATGCACAGACATTTGTAGCAATTTAAAAGGGGTGCAGTCAATAAAAGGTGTTGTGTTCGACGTTATTCAAGCCAGGTTTGGAGGACCTCTACCAATCTCGGCGCACATCTCATTTCTACTCCCCATAGTCGTGGCCTGGACTCCATCAGCTGGGTCCCGTCAGGCGGTGAGGCTCCGTGGGGGTGGGCGGGCAGGAGGATGGGCTGGGTCCCGTCAGGCGGTGAGGCTCCGTGGGGGTGGGCGGGCAGGAGGATGGGCTGGACCCCGTCAGGCGGTGAGGCTCCGTGGGGGTGGGCGGGCAGGAGGATGGGCTGGGTCCCGTCAGGCGGTGAGGCTCCGTGGGGGTGGGCGGGCAGGAGGATGGGCTGGGTCCCGTCAGGCGGTGAGGCTCCGTGGGGGTGGGCGGGCAGGAGGATGGGCTGGAGCCCGTCAGGCGGTGAGGCTTCGTGGGGGTGGGCGGGCAGGAGGATGGGCTGGAGCCCGTCAGGCGGTGAGGCTCCGTGGGGGTGGGCGGGCAGGAGGATGGGCTGGAGCCCGTCAGGCGGTGAGGCTTCGTGGGGGTGGGCGGGCAGGAGGATGGGCTGCGCTGCGTTGTGTAAAGCTGGGTGCTGCGGATTATACGTCTCATATGGAGGGGGGCTGAACTCTCTGGCCACCTCCCAAATCGCACCCTATTACCAAAATTGTGCATTCATTTTAACCCTATGGGCCCTGTACAAGAGCAGTGCACTAAATGGGCAGAAGGGTGGGATTTAGGAAGCAGCTTCTATTGATTCATGGCTCTGCCTGTCCCTGTCTTAATTAGCACACAGCCACTTCTCCCACCTGGGTGTTAATGGAATTAAGTGACCTGGCGTTATTCACTTGGCCTCACTCCCTCCTCACGCACGCAGGCCAAACACCCACCCACACACACACACACACATTCTACACCTAACCACCACCAGTATCCAGGACAACACACTGCTCTGAATGCATCGTACATTACAGGGTAGAATTTAATCACCCCCCCCCCCTTTTCTAGTCTGGACAGAATGACGTTAGCTTTCCCTACTAGCCTAGCTGAGCCCACTCAGGCTTCCTCGCCCTATCACAAGCAGGTCTAGAAATGCAGGGTCATATCCACTAGGTACCCAACGGCAGAGATGAACTGAAACGGTCAGAAACTACCTCAGCCAGGCCTATAATACAGCTGTAGGTGCATTAGGATCCACTATGGATTCAGCAACAGCCGAGTGAGTCCGCTCCAGTCCGCTCGTCGGGTGCAGTCATGACAGACTGTGGGGAAAAGGAACGCAGAGCAAACTGCTGCTATGACATCATGTTTGCCACCGGCGTGCTGCCTCCGTTGGCTTGGCACTGCAATTCCAAGATACGGATTTGTATGACAGGGGAGTGTGTCTCACCCTGAAAACCAGGCGACTGTTCTTTATGTATGATCTTATCTATTTTTTAACTCTTTAAAATGTATACACAAAATGTCTGACTGTATTTTGGAATAAACAGGCTTTATCTGGCAAGGGGATTTATTTATTCATTTAACTGGATAATTGGAGAAGGCTGGTTGGGTCGGAGAAAAACCAATAAAGCGAAGGCCCTCTAAGAGGAAAACACAGCTGATTATTTGTTTGCCATTTTGACAACGCCGTGTTGTCTCTCTAATCTTAGCTCATGCGGTCTGAATCCTCTAGCTGGCCCTCCTGATTGGTCCTGGATTCACACCTCTCCCTTCCCGCCGTCTCACCCTCCCTCCATAACTCCCAGTCCCTGGTTCCAGATGTTACATCCTGACTCCTGTGACCCAGGGATGCTGCTAGCCGCTTCTCTTCTCCTCTTCCCTTTCTTCTCGTTCAGCCATCTTGTGTCTAGCCGGGCCTAGTGGGAACTCCCAGGACAGAGACACAGGCGGGGTCCCAAACTGCGGCCTCCGGGCCCTGATGAAGAGTAACACTTTATACAGGGGGATAGGGTTCAGTTTGGGCCGCAGGTAGGAAGACGGAGGCGAGTCAGTGGCTCCCCATATTGAGCCGATGAATAATTCAGAACAGGGACAGTGCACCAGTGTAGCAGACAGGGAGACACAGTGTGAACCCTCTCTCTGGAGACACAGTATTGGTGCTCATTAAGTCCTAGGGACGGACTGGACTAGAGTCTCGCTCTCTCTATCTCATATTCCCTTTCCCTCTCTCCCTCTTAATCTCTCTCTCTCTCTCCATGACAGAGACAACAATGGGTCTGTTCACTTGCTGGCGGTGGAGCTGAGAGGGTATTGACCCAGGTATTGTGCCTCAGGGCAGCGGTCAGGGTTCACAACAAGGGATTTGCACAGACTTTCATGGGCACCATGAACTTGCATTCATTTTTTTTTCTGTCTTGAATTGGAAAATGGAAGATGCAATATGGCAATATAGTCTTAGAAATCCACAAAAGTAAAACTTTGAGTATGAATTTAATGTATTTTCCAAAGTATGAAAAAAATTGGAATATTGTTAGACACTATTTTTCAATTGGGCCTGTTTAGGTCATGATTGCATTGCATTTATTCTCACTTCTATAATTTCACATGGAGCTTTTCATCGATCATTAATAAATTTATGTTTCTTGCTTACTCTCACACTATTCTCCTTGAGAGAAGATAGATGTCCCAGCAATTCACTTTTGCAGCCAGCAGCTGCTAGTTTGTATGCCACCCAGCTCTGTCAGTAACACACATTCAGCTGTTCTCACTTCCTCTGCCCCTATTTTCTTTATAATGTTTATGTTGTGACAGATCGGCTGAATCTTCACGTTGTCGTGTGTGCCAATATAGAACAGTCCTCAGACTCGGCCCACTATCTCTGTTTTCAACATGACAATCTCCAATAATGCCCCAACAGCAGCTTGTTATCAGAGAGATCAGCCTGCCAGTCAGTCTAGGGTGATGTAGGGAAGAGACTGGATGAGATCAGCCTGCCAGTCAGTCTAGGGTGATGTAGGGAAGAGACTGGATGAGATCAGCCTGCCAGTCAGTCTAGGGTGATGTAGGGAAGAGACTGGATGAGATCAGCCTGCCAGTCAGTCTAGGGTGATGTAGGGAAGAGACTGGATGAGATCAGCCTGCCAGTCAGTCTAGGGTGATGTAGGGAAGAGACTGGATGAGATCAGCCTGCCAGTCAGTCTAGGGTGATGTAGGGAAGAGACTGGATGAGATCAGCCTGCCAGTCAGTCTAGGGTGATGTAGGGAAGAGACTGGATGAGATCAGCCTGCCAGTCAGTCTAGGTGATCTAGTTGGTCCTGGGATGTCACTGAGAATGTTTTACGTTGTTGGGATGTAATGACGTGGTCCTGAAGCTTTGTCTTCTAAGTCGTTACAAAGTGAGTCACCACCCTTTGTCGTTTGTGGAGAACGTCAGGGTGTTGTCTACGGTTATTTTGACGTTTGTGGAAAACGTCAGGGTGTTGTCTACAGTTATTTTGTAGTTTGTGGAGAACGTCAGGGTGTTGTCTACGGTTTTTTGTCGTTTGTGGAGAACATCAGGGTGTTGTCTATGGTTATTTTGTCGTTTGTGGAGAACGTCCGGGTGTTGTCTGGTTATTTTGTCGTTTGTGGAGAACGTCAGGGTGTTGTCTATGGTTATTTTGTCGTTTGTGGAGAACGTCAGGGTGTTGTCTATGGTTATTTTGTCGTTTGTGGAGAACGTCAGGGTGTTGTCTATGGTTATTTTGTCGTTTGTGGAGAACGTCAGGGTGTTGTCTATGGTTATTTTGTCGTTTGTGGAGAACGTCAGGGTGTTGTCTATGGTTATTTTGTCGTTTGTGGAGAACGTCAGGGTGTTGTCTATGGTTATTTTGTCGTTTGTGGAGAACGTCAGGGTGTTGTCTACGGTTATTTTGTTTTTTGTGGAGAACGTCAGGGTGTTGTCTATGGTTATTTTGTCGTTTGTGGAGAACGTCCAGGTGTTGTCTGGTTATTTTGTCGTTTGTGGAGAACGTCCAGGTGTTGTCTGGTTATTTTGTCGTTTGTGGAGAACGTCCAGGTGTTGTCTGGTTATTTTGTCATTTGTGGAGAACGTCCAGGTGCTGTCAATGGTTATTTTGTCGTTTGTGGAGAACGTCTGGGTGTTGTCTACAGTTATTTGCATTCTAGGAAGGGGACACTGTGGAGGTGCCAACAGTTGTCTTGGAGTGGACAGGCCTTCTCCAGAAGGAAGCTTCGTCTTGTCAAGGTAGAGATGAAGTCGGGTGGCCTGTCTGGGGGTCAGGGGTAGGGAAAAGGTAGTTGGGTGTTACTCACAGCAGTGATATTGGAGACCATGTGAGGATTTGAGAGGAAATGAGAGGACCTGAAACCAAGCCCTGGGGAGCTGGTTGAAATCTACAGTTCAAATCCACGTTACCTGGTATGAGCAGCTTGCCAAGTAGGAGACAAACCGAGGGTGTTAAGGGCTTAAGACACCCAGCACCAAGAGGATGTGGTGGTTGGACACCGATTGATCTAAGAGGATTAGAACAGAGAGTAATCTTGAGCAATCTTGACTGGTTTTAAAAAATGCATGCTTTTTATCTTTATTTAGGCAGAGTGAATTTCGCTTGAATCAGTAGACGAAATGTTCCTCTGATGAATCAACACTGGGCGATTTTGCTGTGCAGGGGGTGGAGTGTCAGTAAGATACAGCTGTGCTCATAAGTTTGCATACCCTGGCAGAAATTGACATTTTGCCATTGATTTTGAAAATGTGACTGATCATGCCAAAAAAATTATTTTATTTAAGAATAGTGATCATATGAAGCCATTTATTATCACATAGATTTTTGGCTCCTTTTTAAATCATAATGATAACCGAAATCACCTAAATGGCCCTGATAAAAAGTTTACATACCCTTGAATGTTTGGCCTTGTTACAGATACACAAAGTGACACACACAAATGAAAATGGCAATTAAAGGTGAATTTATGTGGCTGTGGCTTTTTAAATTGGTGTTTGTGTAAATAGTCAACGAGTTTGTTAGCTCTCACGTGGATGCACTGAGCAGGCTAGATATTGAGCCATGGGGAGCAGAAAATAACGGTCAAAAGACCTACATAACAAGTTAATGGAACTGTACAAAGATGGAAAAGGATATAAAAATATATCCAAAGCCTTGCAAATGCCAGTCAGTACTGTTCAATCACTTATTAAGTGGAAAATTCAGGGATCTCTTGATACCAAGCCAAAGTCAGGTAGACCAAGAAAGATTTCAGCCAAAACTGCAAGAAGAATTGTTTGGGATACAAAGAAAAACTCACAGGTAACCTCAGGAGAAATACATGCTGATCTGGAAATCGGAATCTTGTGAAAATTGGAGGCAAGATGAATGCAGCATGTTATCAGAAAATACTGGCAGACAATTTGCATTCTTCTGCATGAAAGCTGTGCATGGGATGCTCTTGGACTTTCCAGCACGACAATGACCCTAAGCACAAGGCCAAGTTGACCCTCCAGTGGTTACAGCAGAAAAGGGTGAAGGTTCTGGAGTGGTCATCACAGTCTCCTGACCTTAATATCATCAAGCCACTCTGGGGTGGTCTCAAACGTGCGGTTCATACAAGTTGATCAAAGACTTTGCATGACCTGAAGGGATTTTGCCAAGACAAATGGGCAGCTATACCACCTGCAAGAATGAATGCGGGGCCTCATAGACAAGTATTACTAAAGACTGCACGCTGTCATTGATGCTAAAGGGGCACTACACAGTATTAAGAACTAAGGGTATGCAGACTTTTGAACAGAGGTCAGTTAATTATTTTCTTTGTTGCTATGTTTTGTTTTATGATTGTGCCATTCTGTTATGACCTACAGTTGAATGTGAATCCCATAAGAAATAAAAGACATGTGATTTGCCTGCTCACTCATGTTTTATTTACAAATGGTAGATATATTACCAATTCTCCAAGGGTATGCAAACTTTTGAGCACAATTGTATACAGGGAGAGGAGTGAACTAGAATTGACAACATATAGAATTACTAGAAAGAGTAAAACGTTGCTGCAAGTTGTTTTAGTACACACACAGAGCCATTCCTATCCATCTCATTGGCCAATTTTCAGAATTCCATCAGTAACAGATTTGGATTTGGAATGAAAAATGTATGTGTTACTCCATCAAATCGAATTGAGCGAATCCAGGCCGAATTTATTTGTTCCATTAATCAATCCATAGTGCACGAAGTTGTTTGAAATTAGAAGTAGCAGTGTAAGATCCTGCAGTGTATCATACTTCAAAGAAGAGTTACAAATCCCAATTAATAATATATGTCCTAACATTGCATCTCAGTGTTGGTGAAGGTAAAAACAAAATGAATGAATTGTCATTCATTTTATATTGGGAATTACATTTACATACAGTGGGGAGAACAAGGGTTTGATACACTGCCGATTTTGCAGGTTTTCCCAGTTACAAAGCATGTAGAAATCTCTAATTTTTATCATAGGTACCCTTCAACTGTGAGTGATGGAATCTAAAACAAAAATCCAGACATTGTATGATTTCTAAGTAATTAATTTGCCTTTTATTGCATGACAGCATTTGATACATCAAAAAAGCAGAACTTAATATTTTGTACAGAAACCTTTGTTTGCAATTACAGAGATCATACATTTCTTGTAGTTCTTGACCAGGTTTGTACACACTGCAGCAGGGATTTTGGCCCACTCCTCCATACAGACCTTCTCCAGATCGCTGGGCAATACAGACTTTCAGCTCCCTCCAAAGATTTTCTATTGGGTTCAGGTCTGGAGACTGGCTAGGCCACTCCAGGACCTTGAGATGCTTCTTACGGAGCCACTCCTTAGTTGCCCTGGCTGTGTGTTTCGGGTCGTTGTCTTGCTGGAAGACCCAGCCACGACCCATCTTCAATGCTCTTACTGGGGGAAGGAGGTTGTTGGCCAAGATCTCGCGATACATGGCCCCATCCATCCTCCCCTCAATACAGGTTGTACTCATCCTTCTTCTTCCTCCAAACACAGCGAGTTGAGTTTAGACCAAAAAGCTCTATTTTGGTCTCATCAGACCACCTGACCGTCTCCCATTCCTCCTCTGGATCATCCAGATTGGACCGTCATTTTGAACTTCTTGCATTTTCTTATAATTGTGCCAACAGTTGTTGCCTTCTCACCAAGCTGCTTGCCTGTTGTCCTGTAGCCCATCCCAGCCTTGTGCAATTCTACAATTTTATCCCTGATGTCCTTACACAGCTCTCTGGTCTTGGCCATTGTGGAGAGGTTGGAGTCTGTTTGATTGAGTGTGTGGACAGGGGTCTTTTATACAGGTAACAAGTTCAAACAGGTGCAGTTAATACAGGTAATGAGTGGAGAACAGGAGGACTTCTTAAAGAAAAACTAACAGGTCTGTGAGAGCCAGAATTCTTACTGGTTGGTAGGTGATCAAATACTTATGTCATGCAATAAAATGCAAATTAATTATTTAAAAATCCTACAATGCGAATCGGCAGTGTATCAAATACTTGTTCTCCCCACTGTAGGTGGCCAAAATCCGAATGCACCAAAACACAATGTGCCCTCTGAAAACAATTTGGTTTACATTTAAAAAGGCCTAGCTGCTGGGCCAACCCAACAAAAAATAAATGGACTGTAAAAGGAAGCCATGTTAGAGTCATCCGGACAGCCTGTCCTCTTAGGTAAGTTACCAAACCCAACTAGCTGGGTCAAAATAACACACCCTTTCTTCTGTCCAGTAACCACAAAATACTGTATCCCAATTTGCACTGTTTTAAGCACATTATTTAGTATGCATTTAGATCCCATTAAGGTCATCCAAAGTCCTTGTGAACGTTTAATTAGTAGTTCAATGATGTAGTTCATCATTATTTAAACCCTGTGATGAGAAATAGGCATGCTATAAGAGTAAGAGAGAAAACAAAGATGAAAAAGTTTGTTAAAATGTTGTAATCACTGCAAAAACAATATTGTGGTTCCATTATCAGCCATTCAGTACATGCTCAGCAAAAAGGGATTTTACTAGCAGCAATTTTGTCAGTCATTAAATGTTCCTCCAGTACTTGTCAACAGTGGCAATCAATCTAATGTATTTATAAAGCCATTTTTACATCAGCAATTGTCACAAAATCTATTTGGCTTTTACAAAATACTTTTACAAAACACCCAGCCTTAAATCCCAAGGAGCAAACAACAGTTGTGTTGAATTTCAGTGGCTATGAAGAAACCTAGAAAGGAACCAGGCTCAGAGGGGTGACCAGTCCTCTTCGGATGTGCCGGGATGACATATTAAGAGTTAAGTTGTAATAATCAAAGACGCCATGCAGGATGCCATGCAGGGGAAACTGTGACAGAGTTACTGTCTGGTAGTGGACAGCACAGTGATCTACCCATCACATGACGGGCTGGACGTCTATGAAGCCATATGGTGTGGGGATAAACCACTGCTCTTTTCTGTTGGTGTTCTGGGGGACAAGCCTGGTGGCACATAGGAGCCTGGGGGGTTTGTTGGGGCTTGCTGACCAGATAGAGAGTGTGTGTGCGCGCGTCCATTGCCCAACCTGCAGCTCTTTGTGGGAGATGACTTTGGATGATAGGTCCTGCTTCGTTTGCCTGGACACCGAGGAACACTGGGACAGAAAGCAGCCAGGCTCAGGGCTGACAGAGGGCCAGGGGCCAAGAGGCGGTGGTAATCACACACGCCAACACACACCGAAACACAGTGCCACACAAGCAGGAACGGGGAAGCAGGGTTCTGGCATGCCACTGTGAGCCAAAAACTGCCCCCAGCCTCACTGAGTGACAGTCCAGTGGACACTGGAAGATTTATAGCTGTCGGACATTTTCTTCTGGGGGAGGGATCCCCGTCTGTACAGTTTGATAGTTCTTCAGCTATTTATTGAGGCATCGGGAATGGGCTTTGTAGAGGGAGACGACCCATGCAGAGACATAGAAAGTGTTACATTGTGCAGGCTTGTATCATTAAACAGTTGGTGTGGTTGCTGTGTGCTGTCGTTGCCAGTTCAGTATTGTTCACTATGTGGTGAAGTCAGTCTATATTATTGACAACTCCTCCAGTTGATATCCGAAACAATATGTAGTAGCCTCGCTGTCTCCTCTTAGTGTCCATTCAGTCTCCTCTCTGTTTCTTAGTGTCCATGCAGTCTCCTCTCTGTCTCCTCTTAGTGTCCTTTCAGTCTCCTCTCTGTCTCCTCCCTGTCTCTTCCCCATGTCATTTCCTCAGTGTCTCTCCTCTTTCTGTCTGTCTCCTCCCAGTCTATTCTCTGGTTTCCTCCCAGTCTCCTCTCTGACTTCTCCCAGTCTCCTCATCCCTCTTTCCTCTCTGTTTCCTGTCATATCTGTCTCCTGTCAGTCCCCCTGTCCTCTCTGTCTCTTGCTGTCAGTCTCCTGTCTTCTCTGTCCGCTGTGGCAGCCTCTCCCTTCATTCTATTGGCCGGTACTGTGATGGTTGGCAGACAGAGTAATGCAGTGCCAGAACCTCTCTATCATTTCTAGCTTTCATTGATTATGTATGTTGCACATCATCCATTTTTACAATATATCTTGTTGACAAATAACAGAGGGCTCATTTACACCTGAGTGAGCTGTTGACAATGGGTGTTCAATTTGTCCCACAGAGAACAGAGTGATGTAGAGTGTTCTCATCTCTCCCGGCACTCTCTATGCAACAAAGAGCTGCTTAATTAGCATGCATTCATTTCACTGCTGTACCAATCTAATGCACAACCACTTTTTATCTGCACTTCATCAAAGAAATTGCTAATTGCCTCATAATGTCAGAAATGGCGTCCGAGCAGCACACGCTTCAAACAGCGCTTCAAAAAAGAGGGAGGATAGGAGTGTGGGACGGTTTGTGTCAAGGGAAACAAAGGTTTGTTTGGGTTTACATGGAGGCACTTTCAGTCTGCTTCCGAATAATAGCCTATTATAACCTCTTATATTATATTATAACTCTAACCCTCTGGTCAAAAGTAATGCACTTAATGGGAATAGGCTGCCATTTCGGATTAAAACAAGGTTAATCCTGGATGACCTAGGATGTTCAATTCAATAATAATACCAACTTGTTTGATTATATATTATTATAGTATTTATTTTTCCAATCAATCTACGTACAATACTCCATAATGACTAAGCAAAAACCCAATTTTTTGAAATGTTTACCATTTTCATATATCTGATATACATAAGTAATCAAACCCCCTCCCAACTTTGCTCAGATCCATCTTATGTCCCTTGATCATCCTCAATATGTCTCTAGAACTTGATTGGAGTCCACCTGTGGCACTTTCCAGTTGATTGGACCGGATTTAGAAAGGCACACACCTGTCTGTTTAAGGGCCCACACTTCATGGTGCATGTCAGAGGAAAAACCTAGCCATGAAGACAAGGAACATTTTCCTAGAAGCACAGTGGGCCCCATCAATGTGAAATGGAAGACGTTTGTTACCACCAAGATTAATCCTAGAGATGCCCGTCTGGCCAAACTAAGTAACTGGGCAGGAGGGCCTTGGTCAAGAAGGTGACTAGAACCCAAAGACAACTCTAATGGAGCTTTAGATTGAACCTGAAAGAACCTGCCAGTAGGACAACTCTTTCTGCTGCATCATCATTCAAACCTTTGTGGCAGAGTGGCTAGGCATTTCCCAATTCTGAGTAAATAGTATATGACATACCACCTGGAGTCTGCCAAAAGGACCCTAAGAGCATTCTCTGTTCAGATGAGACCAAAATCAGGCCTCAATACCAAGCACTATGTCTGGTGTAAAAAAGGTGAAACATGGTGGTGGGAGCATCATGCTATGGGGATGCTTCTCAGTGGCAGGGACTGAGAAAAGAAAAGCTGATGCAGAGGTCACAGGACCTCAGATTGGGGCTAAGATTTAGCTTTCAGCATGACAACAACCCACAGTTTTCAAACAAGTTTGTGGATGTAAATGTCCATTGACGCTAGACCTAGGAAGCATTAGGTCTATGTTTATTGTGTAAGCACTTGGACAGTGAGGTATATGGATTTCATGAATTTGTTAAAGAAATTTACCAGATTTACCAAATGGAATAGGGTGCCATATGATTTTTGGGACTCATCCAAGGAGCTAATGAAATGTCATCAGGCATTTAGCTGAAGCAGATGGAAACCATTTCAAGTACATTCTTTCCATGTGACAGACCACATGAAGACGGACCACAACTAATCAGCCCTGTTTGTGTTTTACAAGGTAGCCGAATATAAATTCCAGTGTGTTTTGATCTCCTCAGTCAAAGTGAAGTAAAGGCATGGCAGGGACCTCACGCAACAGTATTGTCACGACTCTAAGCTGGCTACACCATATCTATTACCATGACGATATTTTCACAACTCTATGTTGCCTGTACTATATGTATCACCATGACGATATTGTCCAAACTGTAAGCTGCATATACGACATGTATTACCATGACAATAATTCTTTCAGTTCGGTTTTCCGTTGCTCTTCATTTGTCTTCTGCAGAGAGAAATATTGCAGGTACAGCTGTCTCAACGATAGTGTGATTTTGTCAAAATAATAAGATAATAGGTTTTCCAAAAATAACATCAGAATATGTAACAGCATAACTAGTTGCCACTACAGTGCACCAATCCGGAATGGTCTCGGCGTTGTGATGGTCTCGGCGAATGTGACAGACGTGTTACATTCAGTGGGAAGAAGAACGTGAGTGTGTAGCACAGTTCACATCCTGTATTCTGTCTCAGTCAGGACTGGACTTACATAAAACAAGACTTTATTTAGCTAATTTGGGCCAAACGTGGTGATTACCGGCTCATCCATGGTCACAGACGGTCCCCTGGGTCCGTGGTCTGACCAAGGCTGAAGAGCATTGCTGCTGATTAGCATGCCTAACCAAGGTTTTCTCCCCTAGCACACTCTGCCCTTGCATTTTGAATTCATTTAATCCAAAAATGGCTTCAATATTCATTCGACGACTTGGAACACTAATTGAATTGAGGTTACAAAAGGACCTCAGAAAAGAGGGAAACTTTCCATAATTGGATGTTCTGGCGTGTTTGAATCCTGATTCATTTCTCTCTCTCTCACTCTCCCTCTAACTCGGTCTGTGTCTCCTTTCTCTCTCTGGCGTGTCTTTGTGTCTGACACTATGATCTGGGGCAGGGGGACCTGGTGGAGAGCAGCAGAGCCGTAGAGTCTGACCTGCCCTCCTCTTCTCAGCAGTCAGGTGTTTGCAGAGACACTCTGATTCCCCTCAGTGCATCTAAGGTCATGATCATCAAACGTAACTTAGAACATACACACAGAAGTCTGTTTGTGCGTGTGTGTGTGTGTGTGTGTGCATGTGTGCACGCTTTACATTTGTGTATAAACCTGTAGCATCTGTAGTTATCCATGGCAATTAATGTAAAGTAAGGGCATTGTGCCTCACAAATAAAATAAATGTAAAGGCTATTTTAGACTTTAAGTTAGGATTACAGTTGTAATCAAGTAATAAGGTGCAAGGGGGTGTGGTATACCACGTCAAAAAGCAATATATTGGAACAATAATTTGGACACAGCACTTAGCTGTGGTATATTGTCAAAATATCACAAACCCATGAGATGCCGTATTGCTTTTATAAACCACGTATCGATGCAGTAAAAAGTTATGTGATGTCTTACTGTACCTGTGGTATACAGTCTCATATATGACGGCTTTTAACCAGTCAACATTCAGGATTCGAACCAGCCTATATAATTTAGGACATTTAGGACTGGTGTTGGTGTTTAGGTCACGGTTTAGTAGTTAAGGTTTGTTTTTTGGTTAGGTTAGGGTTAAGTTTAGGGGTAAGCTATAACTGGTTCTTCATCAACTGCTCCCGGAACTCAGGCTGCTAAGATTTCACACAGATTTAAGAGCAGCACCAAAAAGGTACTCCCTGTAATCTCCTGGCGAAGGAATACAAAGTTCAACACGTTTTGTGGTACATATCTAATCAAACGCAGGGGTCTTAGATCTTGAGATAGCTACATCAGGGATTGCGAATCATCTTCATGAAAGGATTATCATTTTAATTTCCAAATCAGTTTCATGTGCTGTGTGAGTGTGTACGATAGTAAGAATGTGTGTTGGTTCTTAGCCAGTGCATTAGCATGCAGTGGTTGAAAACACAATGTCATGGGTTCAAATCCAGGTCCTCTCACCTTGGCCCTCTCATCCCTTCATAGTGTGTCATGTGCTTTAAAAATACATCCCCTCAGAACGTATCTTTGATTGTGTTTTACTAATGTCCTCACAGCCACGTTCATTCACTCGGCAATCACAAGGACTTGGGTTTTACCGTTCTGTGTCAGAACTTTGATGTGGGAAATTGTTTAACATTCTAAAGAGTCCACTTGTTTGCGGAGGGGTGGTGGGTTGTGGGGTTTGGCTCTAGCGTTTATCACAGTGAGCTAGCGGAAGGCTAACCCCGACTCACTGGATGCTGTGGTCCAAAGCGGCTTACACCCAGATACACATCTAATTTTAGCGGTTTGTCCAGTTTAGCTGATAATGTGCTACTGTGGAGTCAGAATTCAGGACGGTGGGACCACCCACATAACTCTCCCATCTTCTGTCTCCCCTGTCTGCTCTCTCTCCCCATTCTCTGTCTCTCCCGTCTTCTGTGTCTGTCTCCCATTTCGTCTCCTATTCTGTCTCTCCTCTGTTGTCTCCTGCTCTCTCTCCTCTGTTGTCTCCTGCTCTGTCTCTCTTCTGTTGTCTCCTGCTCTGTCTCTCCTCTGTTGTCTCCTGCTCTGTTTCTCTGTCTTGTTCATTCCATCAATCTCCCTGTCTGTCTTTCCCCTCCGCTTGTTCTCTTTCTCTGTGTTTATTTATTTATTTATTTTGGGGGGGGGGGGGGGGGGGGGGGTCATTAATGCCTCTCTTAATTGATCGAAATCCTGGTCTTCCTGTCTCTGTCCCCGTCGCACACACCCAGGTTGTGAGAGCCGCAGCATCGTCAACATGCTCCAGCTCAGATGAGGACCACACTGCTTGTCAGGTGCTGAAAAGCGCTCCCCGCTGTGACTGCCTGCTATTTTAAGCCTGCATTTCTCCAATGTGTGTGCTGCACGCAACCCACTTTCTCCCACTGTTGTACAGCGCTGACAGCTCTAGCCAAGCATAGTTCTTCAGTGACTCACTTAGTCTGATGGTGTTTAATTGCACGCAAAGAAAAGGTGTGCTTACTCAGGCAGGCAGGGTCTGTTAGGAATGAGGGGATTGTTTTTGTCTTATAGCCAAGTACTGGTCCCACTCTGGACCGCTTAGATCGAGGTCTCAGACTGGATGTTAAGGACCAGGGAAATATAAACTTGTTTTGATTATGAAATCCATTGTGGGAGAACTGTGTTGTTGTGGAGAATAGCATGGGGGTTGCAGGCAACCCGGGCATTATACAGTGATTACTGTGGATAGAATTAGGGAAACTGGGAGCAGTGCTTTTGTGGAGGAGAAAGTCTCTTCTCCAAGGTACGTAACCCTGTTGCCTGGCAACGGGCGGTGCTTTACTGGCGGAGAGCGGAAGGCGCTTGCGATATCACAGGAGATTACAATGAAAATCCATTTGCAGCTTTATAAACTCAGCGGAGTAATAATTACCCCCGCTAGTTGGCTTAGTCGTCCAGCCGCTTTAAACAGCAATGCGTTGTCACAGCCTTTCCCATCCAACCAAAAGGAGCAGCTCATGTTCAAGGCCCACGTGGAAGACTTCACCACTCATCCTGCAGCACCTCTCTGGGTTAAGATGATCTGAGAGGGTAGAGAGTGTCATCTAGAAAGACCAAAACATGAACCCCAAACTGAAGTAGTGTTGATGCAGCGAAATGGGATTTGCTCACTGAGAATGGAAAGCAAGAAAGATTTCTTTCAGGTGGATGGTTGCTGGCATACAGCGTCCATTGCAGCTAAAACCGCCCTCAAGCAAAGTTTGCGGCAGATTCCAATTTATGCTCAGCCTTAATCCCAAACCTCCCACCTTCTTTGACCCCTCTTGTGTTTGAAGCTGTGAACCAACCAAGCCTCAAGTCCCAGTCTCCCAGACGGCGTCACTCACTGCGTCTGGTGGCCCGGTTCAGGTTGACAGGTAGAGGCAGGAGAGAGTTCAGACCCTGGCTGCCTTGGCTGGAAAAGCTCCATCGCTCCAGGCTCCTTTGTCAGAGATGATACTGAGACCCACCCCCCCGGCCCTGACTCCCTAAACCCTGTACTGGGTTACACCCCCGCCCCCCCCCCTTTCCTTCGTCAGCCTCCTTTGTCTCAGCCTGTCTGTCTGCCTGCCTAGACCCAGACTCTTACACCAGGGCTTTCCCATTCCAGTCCTGAAGGGCCCAGAAACTTCTGGTTGCCTTCTTCCTCTAAACGGGGTCTAATTCAAGGTTTGGGATGCCAGGTGAGTACAATTTACCACCAGATAGAAACAAAAAACGCAAGTGTCACCGTCCTCCAGGATGGGAATCTGGCAGAACTGAAGTGTACACACTAAGATGGAGATCACAGGCAGAAACACTAAACCGTATCGCACCTCTCCTGTCAACTAGGTAACCTACCCCCTCTTTGTTTCCCAACTGGACTGAGGAGATGGTATTACACTTGAAAGACTCTTGTTGTAATAAGGCCCCAGATCCAAATATAGGGGCCGCTCGTTGATGAACTGTGGCTGCTGGTATTCCACTGAATGCCAGGTGTCTGTTTTAGTCTTGCTAACTCCCAGAACTTGGACCAGATAGGATTTGGTTCACTGTGTAGCATTCTAGCTGTGCTTGCTGGTGCAATGCGACTGGTGGAATACTCCTGCTCATCTGGCTCTCCAGGCATGCTCAGTCGAGTGCTCTGAAGTATTTGAAAGAAAACAAACAGTATTTGAGCCCAGGTTTGGTGTGGCGTCTGTGGAGCAATGAGAGCGGAGAACCAGAGCCTCAAATGGCACAGTAGGCAGGGGAGGGGAACACACAACACCTGTTTTCCATTAGTACATTCCTCCTTTATCGGACTCCATTTTGTCTGTGCCCCAAAGTAGGCTAGCATTTTAAGCACCAGTAGCAAATGATCTGCGCGGTAGTACTAGCTAGGCCGGGCTACATCGTATAGAACGAGTTGTGAAACCTGATCCTGTGTTTGTGTGTGTGTTTACTGAGGGCTTTGGCTCTAAAACATTGTCCTTCTGTCTGCTTTTCCCAGATCACAGCTACAACAGACAGTTTGTGGTGCGGCACGGCGGAGGGTCAAGAGCTGGTCCATGTTCTTCAGAGACTGAGTCACGCTGCCAGGTGTGTTTCCAACAGTCTCCCGCTCCCTCCTCACTCTGTAGATCTGCAGCTTTGTCATCGGGGCTCTGCTTTGATCCATTCATGTGGGAGGCCAGGGCAGGGTTGTGCGATGAAAGATTCCTTGAGCCGTTGCGTCTGGAACCGGGGATAGTGGCCCATTGTTGGGCTGCTAGAGGCCTCTCACCCCTCCCTCTCGTTCTGCTCACCCCCCCCCCCACTCCCCTTTCTGAAATGAAAAAAAAAAAATCCCTTTGAAGTTGCCTAGCCAGGCTTATGAAGCAGAGCTTTGACAATATTGAGGTTTGGGGCGAAGTGGTGAAATTCTAAACTTCTCTCCATGTAGGACTGACTAGATCACGGCCTCACTCACCATGGCAACTAAGGGGAATTTATTTTCTTTTGAGATTGTTTACAGCAACAGAATATTGTAGGGTGACAGAATGAGAGAACTGGAGGGGCAGAACATGTTTATTAGTGCAGAAGACACATTTAAGAACAAGAGTAACTTTCACCAAGTCAGTTGTCAGGCTAATTAAAATAGCCAAATGCAAAGATTGATGTCCAAGTTGGCTGGCCTTTAGAACATGGGTTAAATCAGTAAGGAACACAAAGCTTCATCATTGAGACTTTAATGAGAGAACAGTGTTTGAAACAGCAGTCTAAAATAGCAATTACTAGGAGAAAGACAATACAATCATTTTGACTTTGCGACTGATATTCGGCTGGTCAAATTAATTTACAGAAATCACTATGAGACAATTGCTCTTCACTGGGCCAAATGACTAATGGTTAGGGAAGGTCTGAGGAAGAGACCTCATGTCTGTCCGGTATCTTTGTCATCCCAGGTCCCATGCCGATGATGCTGTGACTTCCATGGCAGCAGAGATCCTGACTGGGATTGGCTTCTTGAACATTGGTTAATTCACAGCAACAAGGTAGTGGATTTTGGAAGGATCCCTGATCAGGAGACATCAACTGCCAGTGTTCCTGTGCCTTGTCTTTTTATATCCCTTTATTTATAATAAAATGTATTCCACCCAGGCTTGTTGTTTTACTTCCCACTAATTTCACTGAACAATAGTTCAACTTAGGCTGGCCAATCGGTATCAGAGGAACAAATGCGAACACATTGCAACCATGCCCAGATTTGTTAACCAAGGACTGGTCAGACAAACGACCAAGACAGCTGAAATTAAAGTCCATTTTATTGTTTAGCCATGTCATACCATGTCTCCAATAAGCACAGCAGGCTACAATAATTAGGCATTATTCTCACTACCTTTAACAGCTACCATCAAAAAAAAGACAGATCAAAATAACTGCCTGCCTGCCCGCCCACCCCCGACCCACCAATTACAGACCCTTTGGAACAGTTGTGACACTACAAACAGTGCACCCTCATTAAAGCAAGAAAATATTTGATATTTGGACCATTTCCAATTCTTGGTTTTATACAAAAGCTACACAATGTTACACTTGATCAGAATACAATTCAACTGATTATTAGTGTTCTACACCATAACGTGAAAATGTTAATTGATGGAGCATTGCCACTATATAACTTAACACTATGAGACGTAAGGTATACAAATCACTGCCAAAGGAAAAAAAAAAAGATGAGTATAATAAAGCAAGCTAGATCAGTACCATTACAGAGACTGAAGAATCATAAAAAATAAAATGTAAAAAAATACAGACAAAGGTTTAAAATTCCATCTTTAGATCCACCTCTTGAGCATTCTTTTCTTCGAGTAGCCAACTCCAGGAATTCCTTTAACGCAGTTTTAACTTCGACAAAGACCAGCACAAAGTTTAACTTCCACTCCGTGTTCCCATAGGAAACTCAGCTTTTAGTAGTGTGTGTCAGGCACTTTCTGAGATACTAGCCCACTTTCAAAAACCTCTCAGCAACTCTTCCGGCCAAATCACAATGCAGGTTCATTCAGATCAGACGATACAGCTGCAGAAGAGAAGGGCACCAGTATTACCATGAGACCACACAGCATGAAGAGAAGGACCAGGGCCTTGAACTACACACGCACTCATTAGTCAGTGAAAACATGCACCAGCCTGTAAGCCCCAAACACAGACACCCCGTTTAGTCTTACCTAAAAAGTAGTTTATTTACAGGTCAGTATCAAACCAAGCCAACTGATTGCTGTCGCCTGGGGGCAGCCCATCGATCAGGTCTTGAGCGTGGCCCAGGTCAGGCAGTCCGTCGACTGGGTATTCGGGTCCGGGGTGGTGGGCACCCATGTCATGGTCCATCATGGAGTCCATGCCCATGGAGTCCTGCCCATATCCTCCGGAGTGGAAGGAGCGGTAGCTGGGGTCTGCAAATGAGTGGTTGGGAGGGCACACGCACGTTAGAGCCCAGTAACAAGCGCCACACAGTAGTAGGAGGAAGAGAAAATTAAAGCCATCCTCAACAGCTCAGCCAAGCCTGGTTCCAATCCACAAATTATTCATGACAGCCAACTAAAACTCAGTCTGCGATCAGAAACCAACTGCTGAGCAGATGACCAACTGCAGGGTCTCTACTAGCGAGCCCCAGGGGGCGTGGCAAGGAGTTAGTGTGGCGGCCAGGGGCCGGCTGTGGGGGTTGTGTTCAGCGTGAGCTGCAGTTTCAGAGCAGCCAGCAGACCCGGGGGTTACCAGGTTTCAGTGCCTACCTTCCTGGCGGTAGCCGAGGGGTTCTCCTTGAGCGCCAATGTCCAGGCCCAGATCGCCAGTCTGAAAGAGGAACCGGAGAACATCATGAACAGCCCAAACGGCAGAGTTTCTGTCCCTAAGAGTCTTGTGACATGAACACTCAAATCTGAAAATTACAGGGCACCTGTGCTCCACTGACATGCAGTTCTTAAATGCTCTTAGTTTGCCACCACCTAACCATTGGCAATCAGACAAAAGGAGTTACCCAGGCTTCTTCCCAAAAGGCATGGCAGGCCATTACAGGGAATAGGGTGCCATTGTTCTGTAGTCCCAGAGTGTCTGACTACTGTAAGGGGCTCTGGATGAATGACTAGATGCTAAGGTGCGATGGCAGCAGAAAATGCTGGGTACCTCATTCCAGGTCATGGGCTCTGTCCTGAACAGGGAGCTGGTGAGCTCCACAGACAGGCGCTTCTTGTAGTCCTGGGGCTTGTCCTCTGACATACGGAACAGCACTGCAGCAGCATAGGTGGCTACAGGGGGAAACGGGTAAAAAGGGTTGAGGTGCATTGGTAATTAAGTGTTGACTGGGGCTTTCGTAGAGCTCCGCAGTGACGGACGGAAGAGGCCTGTTGACTCACCCACTCCCTCATTCCTGGAGTGCAGCAGCTCTGTTAGCGGGGCGGTAGCTCCCTCCGCCTCAATGGCCTCAGCCGCCTCCTTGTCCTGGGCCAGCTCACACAGGACTCCTGCAGCCACACGCTGGATGTTCTCAATGGGAGAGTACAGCAGCTACACGGAGGACAGGAAATGAGTCTCCCACATCCCACATCCAGCCACATCAAGACTCTGGTGTTGAAGTGGGTTTACCTGGACGAAAAGTGGAATGGTGTTGAGTCCCCTGATGACGATTCTGTTGTGGACATCTCGGGCCAGGATGTGCAGAGCTCCAGTGCAGCCCTCCACAATCTCCTCCATGCGAACTCCCTCCTACAGCAGACAACTCAGTTAAGAAACCACAGACAGCATTTGGAGAACAACTCTCATTCGGAGACCGTGCAACGAGGGGGGGTTGGGGGGCTTTGGTGCCCTAAGGGTTCTGGTCTCACCACAAACTGCTGCTGAGTGCCCCCCATGGAGGTACGTCTCTGGGTGTCCTGGTGGGCTCTGACCAGCAGCTGCACCAGTCTGGGGATGGCTCCCTGCTCCCGCAGAGGGGCGTGGTTTGCCGGGCACAGGGCCAGGTTACGGATCAGTCCCACGGTGGCCTGAAAGAGGGAAATGAGACCGCGTTCTCACACACCTATCGGACAAAAAAACTCCAATATTTTGTTGATTTTTCGACAAGTTGGGTTCCTTCCGTGAAACCATCCACCCTGACTAAATGAACTAGAACAGCCCCCGGGTGCCCTGGGCCGGCGCTAAGCAGGCTCTAACCTTGATAAGGGGCCAGTGAGAGGGGGGGTGCAGCAGCTTGACCACCACCGGCAGGCCGTAATGAAGTCGCACTGCATTCTGGGCCATCTCAGCATCCTGGTGGCGACTGGTAAGGTGACGCAGGGCACAGATCGCGGGCTCTGTGATGTCCTCGCGGTCGCCGGCACGCAACACTGTGCGGACCAGAGCTTCGATCCCCCCAACCTGGCACACCATCATCTTGTTCTTGTAGTTGTTGCATGTGAGGTTGGACAGGATGCCAGCGGCACACGTCACCACGTTGATGTCATCGGAGCCCAGGAGCTGGACCAGGGTGCCCAGCAGACCCTCCATGCCCTCCTGTTAGAGGAGGAAGGGGACACAGCTATCACACTGTAACACCACAAAGCCTTACACTGGTCTCCTTCTCAGGGGAAGATGCTTACACACTAGCTGAGTTCAACCCTTTAGAGACAAGACATCCTTCAGGTTAAAGGCCCAAAGCAGCTGTTTTTCTACCAATATTAAATAATTTCTGGGTAGCAATTACTGTACTGTAACAGAACCCTGAAAGTAATGTCCACTAAAATGCATCTTTAACATAACAGCAAAATTATTAACACAAAGCAAGGATTTTGCAGGGCTGTTTGAGGGAAGGGGGGGGTGAGGAGGTAAGACCAATAAGAGTTCCACTAACTGAGCTTTATCATGAAAAGCCAAAACACCGACCCATGCAAACTAGCTGAATAGATTTTAGCAAGCAACTATCAGTAAATAAAATCAAGTGTACACCCTTTCAGTGGTAGCTGTTGTGTAATAGCATAAGAAAAACAGTTGAGTGCACTGAGCCTTTAATGAGAGCCTTTTAGTAAGAGAGCTGAACTCTACGGGTAAGATGAGCTTGGCTGTAGATGAAGTTGGCTCAAACTAGCCACAGCTCCCAACACAGATAAAGGCAGGAATGACTACTTTTACCTGCATCACATCTACTTCAGCTAAGGTCGTCTTCTCCATGGAAAAGGTAGGGAGACAGAAAGAGAGCTCTTATGTAGGAAGAATTCAGGAAAGACGCAGGACAGAGGACTAGAGGTGTGCTAGCTAGTGTGGGGGCGGGGCCTCCTCACCTGCTTGGTGGCAGCATCTGATAGGTTCCTGAGGGTCCACAGACAGTTCTGGACCAGCCTCTGACTGGGGTCTGTGAGGTGAAGCCCAAGGGCCTGCATGCCACCTGGAGAAACACAGCAAGGAGGAGCCCAGTGGGAGCGTCAGAAACTAGCCAGCCCGTTATTCCCAGAGACAGTACAATGTCCTCAGACAGGGGTTCACGGTCACCGTACCGGCTTCAACGATGGCGGGCTTGTTGCTGGAACAGACGGAGAGCACTTTGAGCACTCTGCTGGTGGTCCAGAGCAGCTTCTCATACGTGTAGGTCCTCATGATGTTCACCAGGGCCTGGGGGCCTCCGCTGGCCAGAATGATGAGCTGACAAGATTGACCGGGGGGGAGCGGTTCATGAGTAAAACCAAGAGCAGCGGCTAAGATGTTTACATTAAACAGACAAGTAAATCGAAATGGTATTAAAATCCCCAAAAGTTCCTTACTTTGCTTTCTTGGTTGCCGTAGGCCAGGATCTGAAGGCAATCTGTTGTGATGGCAAGGAATTTGACATTTGTCTTGTTGAGCAAGGCCACCATTTTCTGCAGGCCCCCAGCCAGGCGCACAGCCATCTTGGCTCCCTCCTGGTGGAGCAGCAGGTTGTGTAGGGTGGTGATGGCATAGAACAGCACAGAGTCCACAGGGGAGCTGAGGACAGGGACATTGACAGATTCACTACATGGCAGAGCCAAGCTAAAACAAAATACTGACTTACAAGAGCCAAAAGGTCAACTGGAAACAAAGGTAGGCAGTGCAGTGACAACTGTCAGAGACTAACAACTTGTAATTAGGGAGTACTGAGATGCAAGGAAAGAACGACAAAGTCAGTCATGAATGCCCAGGTCAGGTCTCTGAAGCCAGGGGTAGACAGACATACCCAAGCATTTTGACCAGGGCAGGGATGCCCCCGGACTTGAAGATGGCCAGCAGGCCCTCCCTGTGATGGGAAAGGTTGTGCAGCGTGCCGGCCGTGCAGCGGGCCGTCTCCACATCGTTGGTGTTCTGCATGGTGCGCACGATGGCCGACACCATCTGGGGGGAGCGCATTATGGCGTGGCGGCTGGCCTCCTTCTTAGACAACTGGTGGACCATCACCGCGGCCTTGTTCACAACCACCTGGAGGAGGAAGGGAAGGAGGTCAGGCCCACAAAAACCAAGGCAGCAACAAAAACTCTGACTGAAAGGCAAACAAGCTGGGTGCGTATCCTAAAAGCAGTGTGCGGGCAGACCTGGTCCTCATCGTTGAGTAGTTTGGTCAGCTCGGGGATGGCGCGTGTGGCCAGCTCAGCATCATCCTGGTAGTTGATGAGGTTCACCACGGCGTGCTTCAGCATCTGAGAGGGCTCAGCCAGCCGCTGCACGTTGGTGGGGTGGGCGCCGTCAAACTGGGTGGAAGGGATCTGCATGCCCTCATCCAGGGTCTCTGGGAACATGGCAGCACGCACCCTCTGGGCTCTGGTCATGGCATACTGCCCGTCAATATCTGAGGGGAAAGGTCAGAGGTCAGAGCTGACAGTCAGGAGTCCAAAAAGCTGGCGTTTGGGACTGAGCTACAAGAGACTGGAATCTAATGACATTAACAGCCACTTCACATTAGGGCCTGAATCAACAACTTCGCAACATCCCAAATGAAAAATAGCTGGCAACAAATGTCATTATCGATCAGTTAGGTCCAAATAAATAAAGACTTAGACAGTAGAGGCTGCAGTTACACCAGTGGAAAGACAAACCACTGAAATCTGCAATTTACACTGAAGACTTGAGTTTGCAGGGGGGAAAGCAGCAACGCTCAACTCTCATGGCACAGGAGCTTGACAGTAATGCGTTCAACACCTCAGAACAGAGACAGCTCAGAATATAGGTTGAGGGCTCAGCGCGATACATCAGTCTACAAGTGAGCCATTGTATTCCTTTCAAACAGTTTCAGTTGGTCTTCATGGCATGAGTTGCATTCTGAACAGAGACATGGTTCACCTGGAAGGCACAGTAGAGCTTTACATTAACTACACTAATGAAACATACCTAATGAATTTGTCTGTCAAATAACACAAGGACCAACACGAGTCTTCCCCTGGGACCAGCCTAGGGATGTACATTAACGGAACATTAGCGCCACCAAACTGGTGGGCTACTGGAAGGGCTGGGCGATAAAAGTATAGTGATAAGCGGACCCAATTACCTCGATAACAATATACGTCGCTAGAGAAACTTAATATTAATTGCACTCAGTTAGCAGAATGTCTTACCCTCATTGGAGTATGGCACAATTGTACTCAGCTGTTTAAAACAGTTATTGTGATATATTGTTAGAGGTAATTGGGTCCACTTATTTGCGACACTGATTGTTGATATCACCAAGCCCTACCCTACTGGTGTATTTAGAGTTGTTTAGTCAAGCAGCAATTGGTAACTTACAGCACTACTCTTATTGATGGATCATTTAGTAGGGTTTACCAATTCTATAATATACTCTGCAATAGAAATCCAGTCAATCCATTAATTTTAATAGTAATGTTGTCAGTGTACATCAGTTCAAGCTAACTGCTACAAGATTGTGATTGCACAGGTTTATTAAGCACACCGGAATTAGGGATAACTTCTAAAGTTGTTTTGAAAAGAGCACTGTGTAAGATTAGGAAGAATACTTGGTGACACCATGATTGTGTAGGCTGGAATGTATTGTGCAGCTAAACGTCAAAAAGAAAACCTCATCAAAACAGTTTGCCTTAGTTCACTAACTAGGTTTACTATAAAGCTACAATTCGACTCTTTCCGACTCACACCTGATTCTAATAGTTTGTTTTCATAGTCAGATTTTTACACAGGGTAATGTATTCTATTACCATACATAATGTATCCCAACAATAAGCCAAACCACTATGGCAGTGAAGGCACAGCATTGACGACCAGAGTAGGTTAATCTTCAATAATAGAAGCTGTTCCACTGAACTAGAGACACCACAAAACCAACTGACTTCATACCATTTGTCCAGCCCCCCCCCCCCCCCCCCCCAAATCTCAGGTCCAGCCTGACCCCTGAGATTCCATGATACATTAGTAAGGATGAGTGTCATCTCCATACCTGCCACCTGGTCATTTGTGAAGGACTGGTTGAAGCCATGTTCCCACTCGTAGAGCACCTGGTTGTCCACGTCCTCCTCCTCCGGGTTGCCCTTGCCACTCAGGGAAGGAGCAGTGGTGGTGGCCCCTGAGTGGATGCCAGAGTCCAGGTAGGACTGCTGCTGCCAGTGGCTCACGGCAGCCTTACGATCTGGCTCCATGGCCATGTCGAGCTCCATCAGATCAGCTGGAATTTAGAGAAAACCAAGAGCATTAGACAATCAGGAATTAAACTGGGGGGCAGAGAAAGTTAGCTATTCAAAAAGGAAGAAGTCTAAAACACTAAATACTTACACTGGGAAGCCATGTTCCTTTCAAAAACCACAGCCTGCACAGCTTCCAGATCTGAAAGCAACAGAACAGCAGAGTTCATTCATACATTCATTTCCACCTTAGCTCATGCCAAAAACAAATACACCACAAAGAAACCTTTCATCGGGCCGGATAAATTCCAGCAGGGGGGACGAGACTATAATATCAGAGCTGCTTCTATCAGACATCAAATGAACCGCTAATTTAGAGGCCAAATGTCAATGAAAATCAGGGGCCAAATTAACAGTGGGGAGTAGGCAAGGAATTAGAGGGGATACAGGTCATCTGAAAGACCTTTGGGGTAGATATCAGCCAAATTCTTAAATCAAGACAAAAGAAAATATGCTCCCAATATGGGGTCAGTAAGCAGTATAAAATGAAAGCCCTCTGCTTAAGACTAAATGCTGAGTTAGAGTTGCCCTATAGCCAGACCCAGCCAAATCACAGCCACATTTCACAATCAGAAAGGTCATCATAACAAGGAATCTATAGCTATGCCAAAATAAACTAATTTAAACAAATACATTAACTAGCTTAAATGTACACCACCATGGACAAACCAGGTCAGAGGATTACTAATGCTATTATAGCAGCTCATTCATAAATGGCACCAAAGTATAAATGGCCAGTAGCAGCAAAAATGAAGAAACCTCTAAATCCATCATTTAACCCAATATGCAGTCATACAACTATTTTTAAGAAAACAGCAGTACAGAAATACTGCCATAAATCAACATTCCTGGTACGTTTAACACAAGGACTACAGAAGTAGTCTATGGGAACACCTAAAAGGAGTTCCATTGTAAGCAAAGCTAACCTCCCCCACCCCCATTGACACCAGTGAAGAAAATGATCATAGGGGAAACACTAGACCGGTGCAGACAAGCAGAGGTTGCGCGCTCAAGCTCAATTATCAATCTGCGTCATTTAGAATGCAGCAGACAATGAGTCTGGTTACAAAACTGCAGCATGCGATAAGCGCACCAATCAACACTTGTTTCAATTCAATCTAAATGTCAATTTCAGTTTAAAATGCAGAGCACACTCATGTAGCACTTTGAAGGCAGTGCTGGTAAAAGGGTAGGGATACTTGTATCACAGCCAGATGTTTAACAGAAATAGTCTTTCCCACATATACGATTTTTCAGCACATCAGCTTGCAAGACATGCAGTAAGAGGCAGACGCTAGTAGGCAAAATGGCAGACATCTGTGGTAGTGCAAGTCTGGCCCAAAACACTGCACTACTGCCCAGGGCAACACACACCGGGAATAGTTGCAAGGGGCAATAATTCATAAACCACCAGTAGATAGATGCACTGAGCTCCACAAATAAACCACCTTATACCAATTAACACAAACTTTAGGCTACACATTCCACATTAAACATACATTTTCAATGGTGCAACCATTCAACAGCCAGGCTTGCTGCTGTACTGTGAGCGGAATTCTGACCAGCAACCCCCCTCCCCCCCAATGCAGGGTCAGCAGTCAATAACAATCCTAGCCCGCAGTTTGGCAGCACAAACAGCGCAACTCGACTACGGTACACAAAACAAGTTTACGGGGCTTAAGCTGTATTATAAAGGCATGTTCTATTTAACCGAACACAAGAATAAGGCTAAGTTAATTCATTTTTGCCGGCCATATCAAGGCAATGTTTTAGAAAAGTATTTTAATCACGTTAGAATACGCTGGCATCAACTTTAGTAGAATCGAAGCAAATAACACTGACTAATTGAAAGGGTGATTAATCCGTTAAAACCATACCCAGATAAAACGGCATTTTAAAAACATTAACGGCGTTAATATCGCCAAAACTGTTAGACGGGTACAAATACAATTTGACACGTTCACCAAAAGCAAACCATAGCTAAACGTGTACCTCAAATTGTGTTGCAAGAACCAAAAACAAGACTAGAGGACCGGGCCGTTTCTCCACATGACCACAGAAACAGAGCAGCTCTAGCCAGATCAGAACTAATGATTCAATCATACACTTGCAAACGGAGCCCAATATTTGTGTGGGAACAAAAATACTAGTGTTTCTCAATTACCAGCATCAGTTTTCTCGTTCTCTGTACATACTGGGAAATGCCCCACACCCGCAAGGCGTCAAATACAAAATATAATTTACTTCTTAAACGGGTCTTTCAGAAATTACCGTACTCCGTTAACTTACATACCTTGCTGCTCTAGCAAATTGTCGGTGCTTGTCGTTCGTTTCACAAACAGATTGTTATTTAGTTAGCACGTCAACAACCCTCTAGGAAACTATGCAAATGTTAGTGGTAAACAAAATCACGGAAAATGCAAGAGCCTACGGGCAATGTCTAACCAAAATATTTTCGGCACGTTTAACAGTCTTCTGTGAACGTATCCATTGCATGGGTGGTAAGAGGATTCCGAATGAAAAACAAAGTAGCTTTGTCTGTATTGGGTATTTCCGGAGTAGTCCCGCTTTGATTTCCTGAAGATCAGTGGCAAACGCAGAACAATCTTCCACCAGCGAGCTAGCTCCCCACCCCCACATACCACCAAGTCCACTCCAGGCTGAGGCTGCCCGAATTTCCGATGAGCAACACACCATCGACTCAAATTTCAGTCAAGCTCCTCCTCAACAACATCCTCCAAATCACAACGACCGAGGAATTTGTCGGTCTTTGTTTAAAAGAACCCCTAAAAAAAACCAAAAAACTGTCTAGCCTGTTTCTCGGAAAAAAAACGATGGTTTAACTAATTATGGCAAAGCTACACAATTTGTTGAAAGGAAACATTTGTGAACTTTGCTAATGTTAGCTAGTTAGCGCAAAAAGTTACGATAGTTAGAATACCCAACTAGGTTTCATATATTGTATTGAGCCAAGCTAGGAAGCTACGTTATTATTTACGTACACAAAGTAGTGAAAATTAGCACAAAGCTGCTGAACGTGGGACAGTTGATAAATTAATACCAGGTGAACACGAGACCATATAGCAGTTCAACTTGTTAATGCCTGGACACTAATGAAAACATTAAGTAGCCAACCAACATCTGCTTGACCGTAAATAAATAGGATTATTATTAATTAGCCTACTATCTTACGTTAGTTGACCAACAACCATGCTCATTTACTCTGCTTAAGTGGCAGAGTACTAGTTCAAAACAATTGAGCAATCTGAATACAATACAGCAGCTCACTAATGTTTATCCAGGTATCGTTACTAAGCTAGTTACGCGTTTACCTTCCTCAAAGAAGTGTATCAATATTAGTAACTAACCAGTTTATTCCCACAACTACTCGCTCCAGTGAGCGCTGGAATGTTGACTTAACTAGCTAGCCTGTCTAGTAGGGCAACTAGCGCTAGCTGGCAGACTAGTGGGGAGTGTCCGGGCCATGGACTAGCTCGTTATCCACCTACACTAACGTTAGCTTTCAACAAGGGATCCGAAGTTACTGCTAAAATCACATTTGTCATTAATTCCCACAAATTCGGTACGGCTAAGTTAGTTGTCGTGAACAACTATAATATCGTAGCTAAATATGCGATGGCAAGCAATCAGAATTGAGAGCGAAAACCATTTTCCTGCCGACAAACTAGCTAGCTAACGATAGCATATAAGCTAATGACCACACACAACGCATTCCATTCGATATGAGCTCCAAATAAAAATAAATATTAAAATTAGGTTATTCAACGAAGGTGCCTACCCTTGTCAAAAGCCACAAATCCGCCTCCTCACGTTTAGGTGGATAAAACCAACGCCTCGTGGGGAAAAATACGTTAAAATACAATCACCAGCAAGTCCTTCGACCACCCCCTCCGCAGTCAAGGAACAACTTGGTTACTGCTGCTGTTGAATCAGTGGATTTAAGATGGCGTCGCACTGTAATGGACCGGATTACAATTCTTGTGGCAACTATATCCTGCCGCGTGTTGGAATAAAATAGATACCATTTAATAGTCTTTATCAAACTATAAATTAATCTACGTTTATAAAATGTTATGAATAGGCTTGAAAAACATTTTTGAAAAGTATAAGTTATTGTATTTAATAAAATAAACAAATTTACATTAGATCCCGATCATAAAATATGCGCATGTATCCAGATGGAATGAAGGTCCGGCATGTACCTTTTCCATAAATTGTGACGAAGACCAGGAATGCATCTATGGATTGGACTGCAGAGTTCTTCAAAGGACATAATGCTCTAACACGAATTGCAGTATCTGTTTGCAAGAAATCTCTAAACTGACTTTTTATTGCATACATCAATTATAGTTTCAACCGAATAAACAACAGAGACATTAGAAACGGAAGTCATTGGATGGTATAGAAAACTCTTTCTCAGAAGCATCAACTCATCTGAAAATCCATTCTCTTTGCCAAGCAAATAGCACTCCACTGCTCAAAATGGTTTTAAAATGCAGTGTGAGGAAACTTTGAAAATGCATTCCCCTGACCCCCCAAGAAGAAAACTAAAATGATTCACTAAATTCTATATAATGAAGCATAGGTCATTACTCACAGTATGCATTAATGACCTTGATAATGTTTTGTTATTTCATTTTGTATTTTTTATCTGTTAATACTATGTCATATAGTTTTAGTGGACCAGACTCTCACAACTGAGAATGCAATATTTAAATTAGTAAGATATATCTGATTGTTTATGTCAAACAGAGCATTATTTTCATGGTTGGAAATAGGATTGGGGTCATTTTCATCTCAATGCAAGAAATTGTTATACAGTCTTACTAAAAATGTTGACATTTTCAAAAAGTATTTTCAAATATAAGTAATGAATTTATTAAATTATAAATGTAGGGAGTTGATAGTTACATAACCATATAACGTAACAACATTACTCTCTGCACAATATGGGAATGTGCCAGACTTTCTTATCAAACTGTCCATTGTCAGACCTCAGGCCTGTCAGAATAGAAAGCAATGTCTCAGAGTTGGCTTGAAGCAGATGTTTGCAAGTGATCAAATAATTATGAAAACATTAATGTTTTTACTTTACAAACAGCTCTCTCTCTCTCTCTCTCTCATAGGTAACCTTCAGGTGCCATCATCACGTGAACACATTTGTTTTACATAGACATGAATTGTCCAATTTATTTACAATATTGTTACTGCAATGTATTTGTAGGAAAAATCAACACTAAGTCTCAGTTGTTTTTACATGCAAATAACATTTTACATTAATATCATTCTGGAACTACTTCACTGGTAAATTACATTTGTTCCAACATTGTTTTTCATATTTGTTTTTATATCAACACATTTTTGTGAATAGTCAAGGTTGTGTGAAATTATATTCAGCATTAAAGTAAGTGTGCACATTCCAAATAGACAACAATACATTATTGTAATTGTAGATTCACGCCTACAAAATTATGCAATGAAAATAATAAATAATTACATGAATTTTGAAATAAACAATGAAAATTAAACATCTATAATTAACACACAAAAAAATCAGAACTACACAATGTATTTTTGTTACAATACCAACCTAAATAAATGTTGTTTATACTCTGGAGGAAACAATAGCACTTAGAGGATATTTTAAAAAGAACATACTATGATGATTATTGATTAAAGAGCCAATAGATGCATTATCCATCCCTGACATTTTTTATGTGGTTTGTGTTTGCATTCCATGTAATAATTATTATTTTTTTGACTCAGTGTAACTAACCTTTTTTATTCAAAAAAATCAGGTGAAAATGAAACTGAAAATATAATTACAGTGCAATGAGAAAGAAAGAAAAAAGACGAAGTAACATAATACCTTTTGGGAGAGATTTTATCATGATCATACGGCATATTTTGAGAAACGTGGACTATGCGAGGCTAAAACAATATTATTCACACACCCTACCACTGAGAACACACACGTGCACAAACACACACATACACACACATGCACACACATACACACACGTGCACAAACACACACAAACACACACATACACACATGTGCACAAACACACACATACACACACATGCACACACATACACACACATACACACACATACACACACGTGCACAAACACACACAAACACACACATGCACACACATGCACACACAAACACAGTGCAGATTTATAAGGCTTTTCCTTGGTTGAGAATAACTATAGTGTATCAGCAGGAATTCTGCCCGCTTATGGAACAATTCAATGTAAAACAGGGATAAACATAGAGACAAGATTATATATGCAATGCCTGTTACCTCCCAGTGGTTTCACAAGTACTGGGGAAGTCACAGGTCTCGCTCATTGCCAGGCGAGCTTTCGAAAGGCTGGGGTTACTCATCAGGCTCTGTTATGATTGGTTACATTGAGCTGTGAGTGTGTGTGTGTGTATGTGAAAGAGAGAGAGAGCAAGTGAGAAACAGTAATGTTACTAGGATGTAAGAGAAAGCACTTGTTCCCTTGGGAAGCTGATGGAATTGATGCTGTATGCTGAGGGGAGGGGCTCCTTTCTTCCTCTGTGAAAGGAGAAGGCTCTCTAAACCCACTTGTGTGCTCATAGGATTGTGTCCCTTGACCTCTACTCAGCCAAAGGTCCTGATCCTACATCCTGGGAGAGACAATAGTAATAGGTGCAAGGCAAGCCATCAGGGCCTTGGCTCCTCTGTAAGACACGAGGAGAGCACAATACCTATCTACCTGTCCTAACATTAAAATATAATACAAGTAATATATACAGTACTGAGTGTTTGCTTTTCACTTTTGTGAAGGTAGTCTACAAATAGACAAGCATAACATAATATATTACATGCAATATGAAAAAAACCAGTAAAATCGCTCAGTGTTTCAATCCAACAGGACACTGGTTTTTTGTCCTTCGGAGTGAACGAGAGCTGAAAGAGGGGCCTGCTGGTTTGCTACTGTCCGCTTTCACCTGTTCTGTTGCCGGGTTGACACATAGAGGAATTGATTGTATGTCCTGGTTGAGAACAGTACATAATGAATAACATCCCAACCCATTGATACCACTGTTGTAATGCATTGCCAGCTTCCAATTACAATGCATTAGACATTTTGGGGAAAATGCTGCTAGCAATGTGTAGTTATTGTTTATAATAGTATATCAAGTTCTTTAATAATTTAACACACATTTAATACCATGTATATGTGGCCTTTAATGTCACATAAAGTGTAATGCCTCAGAATGTCTTTATTAAATACAGTATGTCTTTATTAAATACAGTATGTCTTTATTAAATACAGCATGTCTTTATTAAATATGCGTAGCACCGGTAACCTATAATTTGATGACTTGCATCAGTGAATGTTCCGGTAAGTCCATAATTACTAAAGTTGTTGTTTGGATTGAATGTAATTATAAAGACAATCTGTGATCAGAAAATACTTGTATTCCACTTAGTCCATATATTAAGGGTTCCATCGAACATAACCAGCCAGTTATTATCCTCCATAATAGCTTACTCCTCTGAGGAGCACTGAGACAAATACCCCTAAAAATACCCAAAATGTTAGGTAAATATTTGATTTACAATACTATATATGTTATTTAGTCTATTGATTTATATGGGAAAGAAATGAAAAACTAATATTAGCTAGAAATACATTGAATGCAGCTGGCTGTATTATCCACATGCTTATCTTGTTAATACATTACTATTATTTCCCATGTAGTAATTGTGTTAAAATGTAAAATAGTTTCAGATTTTTGTCAAACACAGCATGACTACATTCTTCGTAATAGCCTACCATTTTCACAGTTAGTGTTTTAGTGTTGATACACTGCATCACCTCTGACAAATCAGATGCAAAAGTCTCTGCAAATATTTCTTTGTAAAGCTACTTAAACGCCAACGTCAGACTAGTGGACGGATCCTTTTGTGTGTTGAACCTCATTCAATACCACGGCTTAAAGTGTGGGTCAGCCAGTCTGCTCGGTTTTTTGCCTGATTGACGCCCTGCCTTAATAACAAATACACATTTTTTTGTGAATAATTATATATTTATCTCAACTGCATTCGGAACCAGAACAATATACTAATTACTGTATCACTCAGATATTGATAACCGTAATAATTCTTGGAAATTTGCTTTGGTTTCTAGGGGAACTGTGGATAGAAATTGAGATAATTTTCCTGTTTTTAAAACATTACATGAACCCTGAAAGTGGCATTTTAAAATGTACCTGCTGTTGACAAAGATTTCTAACACTTCAATTAGAAATGTCCACATGATATATACACACACACACACACACACACACATATATATATATATGTATATATAATTATTATTATTAGAAATAAAGAGGAAAAGGTGTTTGGTTGTGTGAGAGAAACTATTACTGTTATGTGTAATGTTCTATGGTGTGGAGTTATCATATTTAGATACAGATATTGTTGAAATGGCACTCAAATGACCCTATTGCAATTATGCCATTAATTCTGATTTGTTCTACTGTCACTCTCACTACCACACCGTGTTAAAAATAAATAAATGATACATTAAGGAACTGAATTCAATCAAGCCTGTGTTGCAGTAGAGATATCTTTCCCGAATGTGGAATATAAAAGAAACCTACAACCTGGTTGACTCCTCTAAGGTACATTATTTCGTATTCAGAGAAAGGAGTGTATATATAGGTACCAGTTTATAAGTCAATGCCCGGTCTAATTTCTCTTAGGTTTTTCTGAATTCTAACTTGGTTAAAATTGAACTTAATGTAATTTTGTAATTGTTTTCTCCTATAAGCAAGTTAAATATTTATTCTTTACACCATATAGGTAACATGGCTGATTGTTCAAAATGCAGCAATTCAATATTACATTTACTTTAGTGTTGCTATTTTTGATACGCTTATCTTTCTGAATGAAAAATAACCCATACTATCAGACAAAATCACCAGACTGTGGCATATTTTAACAGATACGCTTAAATATTTTGTTTAGTAAGGCTACGGTATGGTATTCAAATGCCTAACTTCATTAAGTATCAATCAGACTGTTTTCTAAAAAGAAGTTGTCTCCACGGTTATCTCCCTGCATTGGCTCTTTCTGAATCCTTTGTAAAGGGTTTCCAGTAAGAAAATGTACCTTTTATACACTGCTTACAACTGGCTGAGGTTACAATGGAGCAGCAATGTAAACAATGGTAGAGTTTAGGCCTTCTAATGTCTGTCTGACCAGTTTTCTTAATCCATTTAAGGGACAAAGACTGGCCTTTATTACTTATTTAAAGACCTCTTTTACACTTTCTTAGACAGACACAGGATATGCATTAAAAAAAGAAAAGAAATAGCCTATACTTTTTCAAACCTGCATGCTTGATGTGCTCTACCATTACGCAGAATGATCAAATGTAAAAAAAAATAAAACAAAAACACATTCTGAGAAATCAAATCCCTTTCATTTATTTTAATGTTGTACTTCTCTATTGACAACAACCTTAACAAAAGATTCACAATAAGGCTGTCTTTAAATAGAAGGAACAAAATGGCTGAGTGATGCAGAACATCCATTGTTATGTGCTTTTTTGTTGGAGCTAATCACTACACACTGCAATTTGCGAACAAATTGGAACCAACATGATTGGAATTGTGAAACAGAAAAATAAACATAGGCCAATGACAGAACCATATTTTCATAACTTTTATGTTTTGGTTGAGAACGTGGTTTGAGTCGTAAAAGAGATTTGAGCTTCAAAACACTCCTTATTTCCTTTAGATTTCAGTCTCAAGTGATTTATTTATTTTTTGTCCCATTCTGAAGGTTATAGTTAGAATTGCATTAGAAATTCACCCACATAGGTATGGCACATTCTGGGGCTACTTGATCTTGATTTGGACCTACTAACTTCTAAATAGAAACATAACTTTTTGAAAAGCATTTTTTCATTCAATATTTAATTTCAATAGAAATGTTTATTGTATTTGCTGGTGCCGTTAATGACTCGCCAATTCCATTGTTCCTTCGAAACAACATTGTTATTTCGCTACGTGCACGCTAGATTGACTAGATTAAGTGCCGTTAAAGCTGGAGCATCGAGGAGACATTTGTCTGACTATTGATGAACAAAGTGAATCTTTTCCTTCCCTCAGCTGCAGTAGCAGGCAGCAGCAGCGAGCCACTGCAGTACATGACAGAAGTAGTAAAACAATGACATTTTGCTGTGTAGTGGCACAGCATCCAAAAAATGTATCAAAGCATGACGGGGGGTAGAAGAAGCACGGGGACGGTGCTGAGAAACAGAAATGCAGTTTTTGTGTTTAGAGAGAAAGAGAGAAACGGCGAGGTGTGAAGAGAGACGGGGGAATATAATCTCATCATGCAGGGTCCACGGTGCCTATTTACCCAAAATGCAAAGAGGGCACATCCCTGCTGTGCCGACTGAAAAGCACGAGCAAATCAAAGACAGAACTCATCTGTGTTTATATTTTTCATCCAATGAGAAAACCCAACCCTTTATATGCCTTCTTTTTCTTTATTTGTGTATATAAATGCACAGCTTTTCCAATCAACTCATTCCTGTTCTCCTCTAATACCGAAGAGAAATAGCACATTTAACTTATGTCTTTTTGTTGTTATTCTGTAAATTGCATACTGTGGTTCAAGATTTATTGTGATTGCTAATTGAAAGAGTGTGACATCCTCATTTGCATGGGGCTATTTTCAACCACCTTTACTGTCTGTAACAAACACACACACACACAAACACACATGCACACGCGTGCGCGCACACACACACACACACACACACACACACACACACACAAAGATTAGCCAGCAAAATTGACATGGATACAAAACTGAAACGTTGAGGAAAAGTGAACACTGTTTTTCACTTTTAAAGAACTACATACAATAAAGTGCTGGGCTACTGAAACCGCTTCAGCGGTGGGGCGATTTCTCGCTTAAAAATTAAAAGAATTTTTCAGACAGGCAGACAAAGAGACAAATAGCGGAGGGTGAAAGCCGTCTGACGTATCTTCCAAGCTCACTGTGTACGTATGTTTAGGGATGAGGATGGGGGAGGAGGGATCCTGTCTGCCAGCAGTAAGGGTCTAATTCTCAGCATTCTCTCTCTTCACCCACCTCCTGCATGAAAAAATAAAAACCTATATGCTAGGAGACATTCAGCTAGATTCGGAATCAGAATGTTCTTGCAAGAATTTTAATGACTGTTTTCCTGCAGGCCAGTATAGTTGTATTAGACAGACAGTCTTTGAACAGGCTGGCAGGCGACGGAATAGTACAGACAAGAATGCACGCCAGACACGAAATTTACGTGCCTTCATTCCCTTCTTGAAATCCCTTAAAAATAGGTTCCTATCTATTGTCTCATACTGAGAGGTACAAGGAGGCAGGACCATTAGATAAAATTGCCACCATTTTGATTAGCGTAAGTAGCAATGTAATGCAGCATTGTTGCTTCTTCTGTACAGCCCCCACCTACGCTATACATACAATGTCTGAAGTACAATGAGGTGGAACAGTAACACGTGCAGTTTAAACAAAGGTACATGCTACAATGATTAAAGACTACGCTCACCTTCTTCAGGATGTTACCGGCAAGTGAGAAAGCCACCATTAGGCATGTCAAACCAAGGCCTGAAAAACCTCAGCGTTATTTCCAGTGTGGACACAAAAAAAAGATATTCAAAGGCAAAACAAATAAAATAAAGAGATTGAAGAAAGAAAATATTCTGCCACGCTTGTGTGGAAACACAGGTTTTATCAGCACAGAGGAGCTGAGGGCAACACATCTTATCCCTTGTGTGATCAACTTTCATGTACATGACAACAGCAAGCAACAGATGCGGGTTCAAGGTTTTGGGGGCTTTTGGGGGAGGCTGCACCCCAATATTTCAAGTCCCAGTTTCTATGGTTTTTATTTAGCCGCAATCCTCTTGATGACAAGTGGTCCTGGGAGCAGGAGGGAGCAGGAGGGAGCAGGAGGGAGCAGGAGGGAGCAGGAGGGAGCAGGACGCTCGTCTCAGCAGGGGCCATTAGACATGGTGCGGTGGCCAACATAAAGGGTTCAACGCAGCCCGACTTGGAGGGCCTGGAGTGTGAGGGGGTGAGGACCTGGGGGGGGGAGGGGGGCAGGTTGTGGGGGAGTGGGTAGGGTGACAAGGGCCTGCTGAAACCATCTCTTTCATTTCAAGCATACCAAAATAGCCCTGAAAAAGCCAGTACACAGAATGTATCTGCAGTGCTGGCTCAAAACTGGGCCCATTTCTTATTAAAAATGTATATAATCAATACTTACTCTCCAGACAATTTCATATAAATACAAATTCTGTATGCGTTTTTAGTGTGGAAGGCTCGAGGCCTGACCTGACCAGACTGGGTAACTATTTTCACATGCATAAGACTATCTACTTGTAAATAACACATCATGTTACATTTTCATGTCGTTTGATTGTGTGAAATTGTACAGGTATAGAGGGTAAAATTCAGGTCGTGTAACACTGTTTACCTGCTTTAGGTTAAACATATGAATGTAAAAGGGCCTCACATACTTTAATAAAATGTGAAAACTAAACAGGTGATAATATGATTTCCTGATTTTCCCCCTCTGCCACAGACATCAGTCCAAAGTCCTCTGTGACATACATAATTGGCAGAGAGAACAAGTGGTGAATGATTGTGTGTTGAGTATAACTAATTAAATCTTGAATATTATAAATGGCAAAGCTGTATAGCTCTCCAAACAACTAACTATTAATACCATTATGAAATGGGGTTGTAAGGAATTGCAGCAAGGAACAGCTGAAGGAAACAGAGAGGAAATTACATTAATTATAAGATGGACGATAGCATGTGTGAATGGCCTGTATGGGTTCTGTTTTTCTATTCAATACTTTATATTGCCATTGTTATTAGGTCTTGAACATTTAACGTTTAATTCACTGTCCTCTCACTGTGCGTTACACTTTAGGTTAAAAAACTCAGGAAGGAATACAAATTCTGCATAAAAAAGGTTTAAATGTGTTCTACCTGAGAACATCTGATAACAAGTCACCATGACACCAAATGGTCTGTTGGAACATTTATGTGTAAAAAAGTAACATGTGCATTCCTGCTTACAATCCCAGACCAAAGATATCACCTTCCCTGAGTCATTAGTTTAATGGTGAATCATAATGATGAATCATTACTTAGTGTAATGATTGACAGACCTATAACATTGTGATAAACCCTCCACCTAACGTGATGATAAACCCTACCCCTAACAGTATGATAAACCCTACCCCTAACAGTATGATAAACCCTAACAGTATGATAAACCCTACCCCTAACAGTATGATAAACCCTAACAGTATGATAAACCCTACCCCTAACAGTATGATAAACCCTAACAGTATGATAAACCCTACCCCTAACAGTATGATAAACCCTAACAGTATGATAAACCCTACCCCTAACAGTATGATAAACCCTAACAGTATGATAAACCCTAACAGTATGATAAACCCTACCCCTAACAGTATGATAAACCCTAACAGTATGATAAACCCTAACAGTATGATAAACCCTACCCCTAACAGTATGATAAACCCTACCCCTAACAGTATGATAAACCCTAACAGTATGATAAAACCTACCCCTAACAGTATGATAAACCCTAACAGTATGATAAACCCTACCCCTAACAGTATGATAAACCCTAACAGTATGATAAACCCTAACAGTATGATAAACCCTACCCCTAACAGTATGATAAACCCTACCCCTAACAGTATGATAAACCCTAACAGTATGATAAAACCTACCCCTAACAGTATGATAAACCCTAACAGTATGATAAACCCTACCCCTAACAGTATGATAAACCCTAACAGTATGATAAACCCTAACAGTATGATAAACCCTACCCCTAACAGTATGATAAACCCTAACAGTATGATAAACCCTACCCCTAACAGTATGATAAACCCTAACAGTATGATAAACCCTTCCCCTAACAGTATGATAAACCCTAACAGTATGATAAACCCTACCCCTAACAGTATGATAAACCCTAACAGTATGATAAACCCTAACAGTATGATAAACCCTAACAGTATGATAAACCCTAACAGTATGATAAACCCTAACATGATAAAAAAAAAACACATGATGAAATAACCTTACATGATGAAATAACCCAACCATGATGATAAACACTAAAGCGATGATAAACACTAATGTGGGGATGTACCCTAACATCATGATAAACCCTCTCTCTAACCCTATCTAACATGATAATGAATAGTAAATATTTATTAGTATGAGTAGGAGGACAAGGGACCGCACTCTTTATATTATTAATTTCATTTTAATACTATTTTATGAACACATTCACTCCCTTACACTCTTCCTAATACAAAAATAATTGAAAAATGTTGTCTTGGATACATCCAATTTGCATACTACAGTAATGTGAGCATCTTTAGAGTAGCATAATATCAAATGTCTCTGGCACTTTCACCTCCTAAAAAATTTAAGTAGGTTTGAAAAATACTGGCAAACATCCCTAAATGACTATCTTATCCAGAAATATAAGATGGCGAATTCATGGATTTCCTGCAGATTTCCTCCTAATAACAATCTACCAATCTTTATTTCTGAAAATCCAGAGAATTTTTTGAAAGTAACTTCAGTTTTGCAACCCAAGCACAAGTTCTCAAACTTTACCCAGAACTGTGAAAGTTTTGCCAACAACATCAATTTTTTCTTCTATTGATGTCCACCAAACCATCTGACTATAGACAGCTAAGCCGTTTGTTTAAAGTCTCTTGTGAACAAGCATCATGTCATTTTTCCCATCTGAAGCCAATAATGGCCGCCTGCACATCCATGTGTGGCTTTGTGCCTCTACCGTTCTGTTCTCTCCCCAGCCGTACATACACACAGCAGGGGTTCCCAATTACCACCACTACTGATTAAAACACACTTGTGAACAGAAATCTAATTGGCTTCCAGAGAGGAAAACTGGGGTTTTCAGCCAGCTAGCTAGCTAGCTATAGCGACATGAAAGATAATCGTTAAGTAAAAACCAGGAGCACTCCTCCTCTATCCCTGTATCTGTTTAGCCAACATTCTTTCCTTCTAGCAGTGAAGGTAGTACCGAGTAGTAGTGAGTGGTTTCGGAGGAGTGTCTATTATGAGTAGTATGTAGTATGGAGGAGTAGTATGTAGTATGGAGGAGTAGTATGTAGTATGGACGGATAGTATGTAGTATGGAGGAGTAGAATGTAGTATGGACGGATAGTATGTAGTATGGAGGAGTAGTATGCAGTATGGAGGAATAGTATGTAGTATGGACGGATAGTATTTAGTATGGAGGAACAGAATGTAGTATGGAGTAGTATGCAGTATGTAGGAGTAGTATGCAGCATGGAGGAGTAGTATGTAGTATGGAGGGGTAGTTTGTACTATGAAGGAACAGGATGTAGTATGGAGGATCAGTATGTACTATGGAGGAGTAGTCTGTAGTATGGACTAGTAATATGCAGTATCAAGGAGTAGTATGTATTATAGAGGAGTAGTGTTATAGTAGAAAGGAGTAGCGACAAGTATGAACCAGCATCTAGTATGAAGGAGTAGTATATAGTATGGAGGAATAGTATGTAGTATGGACTAGTTGTGTGTAGTATAGAGGAGTAGTGTTGTTGTAGCAAGCAGCAGCGAGTAGTATAGAGGAGTAATATGTAGTATTGAGTAGTAGTATCTAGTATGGATGAGTAGTGTTATAGTAGCGAGGACTAGTGAGTAGTATAGAGTAGTAGGGAGTGGAATGAAGGAGTAGTGTGTACTGTAGTATGGAGGAGTAGTTTGGAGCTTGGAGTTGGTGGTTGTTGCAGCAGAGCTAATTCCACCTGTTGTTGCTGCCTCAGTCTTGGTCTTCTGAGATAAGATACCAGGAAGGAGGGAAGGAAGAGAGGCCACATTTGAACATAACTACAGTGATTGCTTCTTCTCCTTGAACGCAACGTGCCATCTCACTTATCGTCTCCGCAGCTGTTTACTACCAACACAAATCCCCTTGGTTTGCCATGTGTGTCTCTCGCCTGTAGCCGCTCCTTTCTAAGCAGGAGCACCCCCCCCCCACCCCCCTCCCCGCAAGCTGGGGAGGATGGGGGAGGAAAGGGGGAGGCCGGGGGAGGCCGGGGGGAGGCTTTAGGACTGATGACATTTGTCCATGGGTTTTGTGGAGGGACTCCCTGCTGCGTTCACACTAACCTCAAAGTGAGTTTGCTCACACAGCGAAGGCCGCAAGCAGCCGCTCCAACAGAACCCCAACCCCCATGCACTTTCCTCACAGGAACAGATGCCATGGCGCATGTGCACACACACATACACACACACGGAAACTCACATGCAAACATGTGCATGCACGCAAGCATGCGCACACACGCTCACACTTATACAGCATTACCAGATCATACTGAGACATTACATGGAGGGATCCTAACGGGTTTAGCAGGATCATCACTGTTAAATAATGCGTTATGTCCTTGCTATAGTGGGATATTTATGGAATAAAAATGGGGAATAAAAAATACTGTATGGCATATGTGAGTTCAAATAGATATATATATGCTTATGGAGAAGTGAAAAGAAATTCAAATTAAACCCAGACACAGACTTTAAAACCGTAAGCCAATTTGCAAGCCACTTTCATACAGACCTCTAAGCAAATTAGATGGTATCTATACAGACAGACTTTGTAGTGGCAGGTGAGAGAAGTATCAGCCCAGCTCAGTGTCTGGACCGCCTGCTGTTTTTAATCAATAACATTAGAATGCCTGGAATTGGTCACTCTACAACTGTAATCTGCTTTCATTCTGCATGCATGCTACCTTGGGATTAGAGTAAGAACCCCCCCCCACACACACACACACACACACACACAAACACCCATACACCACTGCACATTAAAACACACACCCACACACAATCACAAACACACACACACACTCATACAGGCCTGCTTGCACACACTTGTATGTAGTAAAGACTTTGGTGTTGTGTGCTGTTTGTTCAATACCAAGGTTGTGTACCTCCACGCATGGAGGGAGAGGGGCACTGATTAATGCAGGCCCTCTGGGAGCGCCGCTCGCTGGGTTCAGAATACCAGAGTTAGTTTAGAGCCTACTGTATTGATTCACTGTTTTGCCTCATGCCTCTCCAAAATAGAGAGCAGGCAGAGCTGAAGCAGCAGAGCTGGAACATGAGATGAAGATGGGAAAGACAGGGAAACTGATAGGAACGGGACAGTTATGAGTATGGTAAGGCTCTAAATAACCATTCTGCTTTAATCTGGCAAGGTGCCTTTTTGTTGTGCATCGATTCATCCAATTTACATGTATTCCAAATAGTTTATCATTTTTAACATCCATTAGAACTATTGGAATATAAACCTTGCATAACATGCATTTAAATATACAATACACATTCAGCTTGTATTCTTGCATTAGCCAAAGTATATTTAGAGTTCCCATACGCTGTTAGTTTTTTTCGTTTTCAATCAAATGAAAATTGATTCTAAAATGAAAAACCCAAACATAAGGTTTTGTTATTATTTCTTTCTTTTTTTTTTATAAGTCTCTGCCATGAGTGTAATCATGTGGGCATTAGAAACCAATGTGAAGATATTTACCTCAAATGCCCTGATTGGTTGATTAGATGGTGTAGAACTGGACCCCTTACCAATGAACAGTCATTGGTCTGTTTGTGACATCACAAAGTAGGGGAAACGTTCCATCCTACCTGAACAGGCATAAAGGGCAATGTATTCATTTTCTGAATATCAGAGTGTTATATTAACTTCATAGTGTGATAATATTATCACTAAAACATCGTTTTTGATTGCGTTATACAGTCAAAAACATATAATTTATATATAATTTATTTTCACGGTGTGGTGATGAATTTCACAACATATAGGGCACCTCAGCTATGCTTATAACCCTAATGATGTTTATGACTGTAGTACTTTGTTACTAGTTGGTTACTATTGTTCTAAACAATCATAATTGTTAGGCCCGCAACATTGTAGATTCAGAGTGAAGATCTCATTACATTCAATATCTCAGATTTAGTCAACTTTCTTATTCTGCATTTATATTATCTCATTTGGAATCTTTTATTAGAGGCCCTCTTGACAGTGTGTTTACATTTCCTGTAGCTCTCATAGGACATTTATGTGTGAAATGATCATCTAGAATTGTATGAATAATGTATTGGCCAGAGCTCCTGATACGTCATAATGTCTGCCCTACTGCTCTGCACTCGTTCTAATACCTGTTCACATTATTTCATGTGGTGTCCACTTAAATATACTTAATACACGAACTGCATTATGCATTTTCAGATTTAATACAGGCGTGTTTTAATGTATCTATTTCAATGGCCCGTGCTATTTCATGGAACACATAGCAGAGAAAACAGCACATAACTTTTAGAAATTGCTTCTCCTGAAATGTTGAGACTGAATGTCCTTACAGTGAACAGATGCACTGCACGCTTCCACTTTCAAATGTAAAAAAACAAAAAAAACAATTTGAATCCAACCATAACTAGTCAGGCATGTGTGTTCAGACCAAAGCATGAGAAACAGAAGAGTACATAATGGAGAATGGCTGACGTCGTAATGTCACAGGCTGTCAGCGCTGAGCAGCCAAACCCAAGTCAGCTATAACCAGGTGCATAAAAGGCCAACAGCAAAAAGGCTTAATTAACGGCATTAATAAAAAAATAAACGCTTTCAAAGAAGCGTTGTTATGTTTGTTCATAACGTTGTTATGAGGCTACTTAGAGGTATTACGTATGGATATGAAATGTAGTCTATCATTTTTTATGCTTAGTATAGTTATTCTATTTCAATATAAAAACAATTTTCTTAACATAACACAACATATAAATAACAAGTATTTCTAATTAATGTACTATTACAGTAATAGAATGTACTATTACAGATAGAGACAATAATTGTCCCTTATGTACATTGCCATAGGAATTATTGACACATATGTATTGAAGAGCAAATACAGATAAATGAGCAGAATGGTCAGCAATTTATTTGAGCCATAATAATATAAACTGGATACGAATTAATCTAGCATAACAATTTAGAAAACTTTATATATTTACATTGGAGAGAAAGACTTTTGAAAGTGCAGTTATTAACCAAGCTAAATTTGATATTGAATTAAATCTCTAAATAAGATAATGCACTTGGAAAATGTAAATGACAGACAATATTGACATGTATTTTACTGGATAATTTGTATTTATTATTATAGGATGGCTACAGAGGTTTCATTCTGAACCCCCCTCCCCCCTTTCAGAAAGAATAATGTGTTTAATATATGATGAATCCTTGATATTTGTACATTTATTTACTATATTATTGAGAAAAAAGGACTATAGTTGACTATGTTCTGTTAAATCCATTTTTGTTTCAACAATAGCTATTAAGTTTGCCTGAGGTTTCTGAAAAAATCTTAAATAACAGTATATTATTTCAAAAATTATTTCACCATCACATGGCCAAGCTTGTCCCTAAAATGATTTTCTGGGGCAAATCTTTTGTTTTTGTGTAGTAATTTGTCATAGTACGTGTTTTGTCTGAGGAAGCTTATTACGCATGAAAATCGTATTTCCTCATTTGGCCATCACGAGTGTGGCACAGTGCTAATCCCGCTGCCACTAAACAGCTCTGACAGAGGTTCATCCTCCAGCTGTTAATGCCGCCGTCTCGCCCCGACTAAAACAGAACACACAGAGATCAGGGCTAATGAGCCGCCATTACTGTTAGCCTGGCGTGTCACCTTGGCAGGTAAAATTGTCATGACGATCATATAATTGGGTCGTCAGTGTGTTGGAGCCATTGTGATGCACACACACACACCGCAGACACAGATTGCATTCATTATTCAGGCAGGGGAGAGGGAAGACTCCGTCAGGTAGCAATCTACTTCGACACCCCAGCTAGAACTGATCCGGAGCTGGCGGAAATACAGCCAGAATCTCACTGCACTAATTATTTGACATCAGTCACAGTCCCGTCTCCCCCCCCCCCCCCCCCAATGCAACCAGTGCTGCATAATTATGAGCTACAGGGTTCAGCAATATACCAAGGTGCCATGGCGAGTAAGCCAAGCATTACCACTAATTCATACAGCCACCTCCCAAATGAACCTGCTCCCACCACCGCTAAATGTGTATTATTGACAGACTGAGAGAACCAGAACATAGAAATGTATAGAAAGTCCTAGCTTGCCTAAGAAGCATCGGGTCACAGAGAAGCATCAAGACTTGAGAGATGTCATAGTTCCCCGGCTGTGACCACAACACCCAGTTCCCATTTTTTAACCTTAACTTGGGTCACATATTTTTACCATACACTCCTCAGTAGTAGGATACAGTGGCATAAGTCATGCATGTCCAAGCAAGCACAGATCACAGTGTAACCCTACCTGTAGTCAGAGCCATTAGAGACTGTGGGTCGTTAGGTGTGGTGTAGAATAGATGGACGGACAGAGCATGTCCTTCTCAGCAACACAGAAGTAAGTCATTGATTCAACATACCCAGCGCTGCTGTAATGCCACTAAAGAACAGGATGCCACACTGTAAGGCCGACTCAGTTCAGCTCAGATCCCAAATCCTACATGTCCGCTGGCCCACACTGAGGAGGAAAGAAGTGTCTCCATTTTCTCTCAGCTAAAATGGAACTCACTCAGGTAAGAAAACCCCAAATCATCAAGCAAGAGGTTCAGGGGAGGAATATTGGGTGTCTGGTTGCGTGCTCTTGTGATATTTGTGAGCCAAGGCATTGAAGATGCAGCTTTTCTTTCCTAATTCTGTCGACTTGGAGCTTTGATGCCCCCCAACTGTGCACAGTATGGTCTTTGAACCAAGGGAAGAAACTCTCAGATTTAAAAAAATTGATAAAAGCCATGGGAAACTAAAACTAGGCACAGAAGCGCAAATAATGTTGCTCCTGTTCAGTCCCATTGGTGTGCAGTTCACCTTTCGATACATGGCACAAATAAGCAATGCTTTGTTTAGGCTAACATCTCTTACTGCATTTTCATTTAGACTGACTTACAGTTACTCAGGGATATTCTGCTGATAAAACAGAGGAGAATTCATGAACAGTGTTGAGTTATTCCAAAGATTGCATTTTATCAAATGACTGAGATATGTTTGAACAAAATTTATTTATTTTAACAAAATGCACATCATATTTGTGCTGTGTAATTATTTTTACTACAATTGGAACTAAGATAATTGAGGGAAAACATCAGATTCCAGTTTTTAATTTTCACTATGTTTTAATTGCAAATAGGCTTTTAAAAATAAAGTACAGTCAAAATTTGACATCAAAATAGGTACTGAAAATACATATAAAGATAAATGAATTAGGAAAAAACATTTCCATCCAAATAAAGGATTCAAATAAGTCTTGACATATGTATAGCAAGCAATTGTTTTGCCGTGGAGTTAAGATTTAAACTTAGTATTAATACAGTTTATGACCTCATTAAAATCACTACGGCAGTGATTCAAAAGGCTGTAACAACCTGAACTATTCATTTGGTATCATGTGTTTGGTGAAGGGCTTAATAAAAACAACACACACAATCACGCACAGCCTAGCACACACACACACACACACACACACCAAATATCAATCACACATACACACAAAACCAGCACATTTAAAGTACAGCACAGGTCTTTTCTATTAGACATTTAGGGGCATGTGCATTTAGAGGCATTTGCACATGGAATCTCGGGCTACCACTGAAAAAGCTGTAGAGTAGAGCCTCACTCAGTTCAATGGCCCTATAGAGCTCAGCCATCTTAAAAAAGACAAAACACCTACAACCACATTGACGTTTAGAGGCTTTCTTCTGTGGGCGATACCCAAGTTACACGAGACCTGGTGAGAAACTAAACCAATAAGAGCATAATGCACTTTGTTGGAAAGCCCTAATGTTATGCAAATTGCTTTAGGCTGAGGGGGCTCTGAGTATTTTTCTGGCCCAGGAGCCCATAACCTCCATTACTAGCGGATTAGGCAAATGTTGATGTTCTAGCGACTCCTTGGACACTGGTCCTCAGCCCGAACTCTAATCCTGTGATCAAGTCTCCCCATCAGAAATGTTTCTCAACCAAAGGTCTGAGACAGTCTGAGTCACTGTTTTCTTTCCCTTTTCTTTTTTTCATTCAGCAAATGGAGCCATTTGTTAAAAATCTTTGAGAACTTTTGTTTCACTTTTCGCCAGGCTTAGCCTACTCTTTCTCTCACACTCCTTTCTCAAATACCTACGGCACAATGTGACTAGCGAGGATTCTTCAAAAGTCCCTTACTATTTGCATTTATTTGTTCAGAGATTTACTGGCGTGGGTATGCACATATTTATCCACTTGGGCGTTGATTTATGAGGTGTTTAGTGTTCTCCATGTTAATTTGTTTTGTATTTCATCCATCCTGGGATCGTTTGTGGTGTCAAACATTTCCTCTTCTGTGAGCTGCAGAGCTTTTTCTGGCTTTGTTATTTATTGTCCATAGATATATAAAAAATTGTTTAACTCTGTGGGCCATTAGCGTAGCCTGATCTGGGGTCTGTTATTCTGTTGGAGCTATGAATCATGAGGTGATTACTTTCTCGGCATAGCCACTTTTTGTTTTTGTCTCAACTCAGTGGGCGGTTTTAATTTGTATTCATTTACATTGTGTGAGAGAACAGATACATTAAGATGTTTCCCTTGAAAACCTGTTGGGTTTATTGGGCTTTGCCTTGTTTATTACAAAGCAGTGATTCTCAGCTATTATGTATTAATTATAATCATAACCAATTCAGCACATACAGTATATTGCCTAACAGAGGAATACTGTAAGTTTAGTATTTTATGCTGATAGAAAGATTGTTCAAAGATAGAACATTTATTTCAAAATAATTTCACCAGTGAATTTAATCCAAATTTTTTTTTTACAAATATAGAAAATATGTTTATAGATAAATATGCTGACCAATAATCAAATCACCAAATGTAAGCTCATGAGACCTATGCGTGAACAAACAGAGAAATAAATCATATGAACCTGCAAATAAGTGTGGGACCACTGAATTGGAATGATTGTATTGTATTAATGAATTTATCAATGCATTGTATTCATCCCATTCAATGAATGAGAACCGGTGAGCTGAGAGCTGTGCAGCCACTGTCCCATATACAGTAGCCTAGATGTCTTCCAACACCTGTACATGTGTCGCCAGCCAGGTCTCTCCCCGGACCGGATAATGGGACCATTCAGAATCCAAGCTTCACAGCGACCGTGTCAGGGCTCAGACCTTGGTCACCTAGCTGCCCTGTGCCCCTGGGCCTCACACACCCTGCTGCTGACCAGACAAAGAGAGGACAAGCTCTGGAGAATAACACTGAGCCCAAGGGAAACAAAAACTGCAGAAAGAAATGTCACACTGACATATTTTACTGTATTACAGTGGCATAGGATCTGATCCGCTAATATATAAAATGTAATTGAGAAGGCTGCAACGATTGGTGTTTAAAATGAGATTCAAAATAGAGGGAAATGCCCAAAAATAAGACAGAGTTTTAAATATTACAGTGTCGCAGAGGAAAAACATAACCCCTGGTCGCAATGACATGAAGCGTAGTTAAATAATATAGAATGGGGTTCACCTGCAGAGAGGAACCAACATGTTGATTTGAAAACATAAACAAAAACACCTCCATGCCTGACATTGCTGGTGCATGTAGAGGAGACAGGAATAAAAATGGACATCACATGATGTATCATCATGGCAGTACCCATGGGCCGGCTCGCCATTTCCAGCCATCAGTCTATCTGGACTGGCCCCGGCACCTCTTGTTGTCAGTCAGAAACCTACCACAAGCCATTTGCATTGAATTAGAATGTGTCATCGGGTTAGTCTATTTCTATGTCTGTTCGCCTCCCCATAAAACCCCAGCAGTGCCTCCAATGTTTTTTAAACTACTTTTAAAACAGTTCTTGGTGGTTTTGGTTGGACCCACTGACAATGTGGTTAACAGTCCACACTGGGTCAACGGTTTATATTACAGCACTTTTAGTGTGCAGCCACCCCATTTAAGGGGACATAAAGTCATTGGACAAAGGGTACAGTCACCCCATTTAAGGGGACATAAAGTCATTGGACAAAGGGTACAGTCACCCCATTTAAGGGGACATAAAGTCATTGGACAAAGGGTACAGTCACCCCATTTAAGGGGACATAAAGTCATTGGACAAAGGGTACAGTCACCCCATTTAAGGGGACATAAAGTCATTGGACAAAGTCACTATATGTGTATTCAAGTAGTCAGAGGTTTTGTATGTGGTCCCTTAGTTCTACAATACAATTACTACATGGTACATAATGCGTGATACATTTCCTATCTTGATGATTGTAAACTGAACCTCTTGTTCTCCCTACCTCAATTTCTCCATATGGAATTTGAATCACGGCCCTGTCTTATCACATTAAATCCCAATCTCTGCTTTGGCAGAGCTGAAGATCATGGCAAGCCATCTCCATAAGCATATCCATTCTGCCTTTTCCCCACACTGCTCTTCAAGCTAAGAAATAACATGCATCGATGTGTGAAAAGACATGCTCACTCACCTGAACATCTCAGATAGCTTTGAAGGTATCTGTGGGAGTCACTACAGTTCTATAGGATGTATATAAATGAACGGCAAATCATGAATTTTCTCATTTAGGACACATCCTACAACAAGTAGGTACAGTTAAAATATTATGTGATTATGTGATTCTGTTCTAGGAATGTGTGACCAAAATCTAAACCTCTAACTACAAGAACACATCTGTTTTTGGTCTGAATTTGGTCTGAATACTTATAGTTCCAAAATGTGGAGACAACGCACATAAAGTGTTAACATCTTTGGACGGATATATTAAATTAAATCTGACAGTCGGAACTGTATTCAGAGAGCAAAAACACACAACACATTGTCCTAGCACTTTGAACCTCACTTTACACATGAACATTTTACAGAACTATGAAAGACATGGACACACAGTCCCTGCTTGACTGCACATACGATATTTCACAACTTGAGAGTGGGGTCACGGATGGAGGACGTGATGTCCAGAGTCAGAACACAACAACATTTCTCTTCTAAGAGCCTGTCTGCCCCACCACTACCCCTGTACCTCTTATCGTCCTCCTGTCCTAACCTCTTCTGGTCCTCTGATAGCTGCTGAGTGCCTGCATTCCAGAACCATTTCAGAACACAGAAACTGTGACATCACACTGTCGCCCAACCCCCCCATCCCCCATCCCCCATCCTCCTTAGTGTATCAATCGGATCATTGACTGACAGTCATATTTATAGAGAAACACGTGAAAAAGGGCAGGCAACAGGCAAATGCCTGTATTAGATACAAATGCATAACATTAAATGTTGTCTTTCACAGTGGACAGAAGAAGGAAATTCTTCACCATGCACATATTCATCAGGATTTCATTACAATTATTTCCTAGCTATATACAATCCATGTATTATTTATATAGTATGCCGGGTTGATACATTGAAAATATAGAAATACAGAGAATGATGACAGCTGGCAGCAGGCAGAGGCACCCGGAAAAGGTGAACCATTACTGCCTTGGTGGCTTTAAATAGTCCCAGTCACAGAACACATCTGTCTGTTACAAGCCACCAGCCTCAGTCTGTATTAGCCAATGTTTAGCTGGGATTCCTGTGGCTGTTGCACCATACCCAGGTAATCAGTTCCTATAAGCCAACTTGGATTTCAGATTTCAGTATGCTACACATGGTTACGGGAGGATGCATTTGACGGTTACCTTCTGCTACTTCTGGAGTCGGTGGAGGAACAATGATCTCTTTCTCCCAGGAAGGCATGTAGGGGAGGTGTAGAATGTGGAGATAGAGAGCTCTATTTCCCCTTGGGAATGAAACACCCTGAGAGGTAATGATGCAACACAATCAGGTTTCACACGATAACGGCCAAATGAATGGAGGGAAATGTAAAACCTGGTTCTGACTGTACCCGAATTCACAGTTAAAACCCATAGGGAAGCTATCACTGCCTGCTGTGTTGTCATATACCAATGCTTTGTTCTTTTCCGGGATTATCTTTTCATGTAATTACACTTTCTGTAGTGTGTATGGAGCAACCAACATTTTTGGTTTTACATTTTGAAACGAAAACGATAATAATAAAAAATGGAATACAACTTTTCCACTAAGACATTTTTGGATTTTGTTGACAAATAAATGTAGACGATGATAGATGGCCATGGCTGAGACAGGTCAACTCTTACCTCTCTCTCGTCTTCAGAACTATTCTAATCCCCAAGGCGCCAGTGAACGGGGGACTGTTCACTGTAGCAGGAGGAACACCAACTAGTTGGAAGGCTACAAAAGGAGAAACTGAAATAGAGAGAGAGAGGAGAGGAGAGGGGGACCAGACAAAGCTACACACCAGAGGAGCCACAGGAACTTAATTAATGTTCTTTTGTTCCAAATAGCCCTGTCTTAAATGACTCTTCCTAAATGTGTTCCAGTCTGGAAGGTGTGTGAGGGTGTAACCCTCCGCGGGATCCCTGAGCGGTTTCGGTGAATGAAAGAATGCCTGTGTTTCCGTGTGTATTCTGATGACTCTGCAGCTGCACTGAGCAGAGAAGGAGGCTGGCTTCTGCCTGCTGGTAGATAGTTGTTTGTACTACATTATGCTGAAATGTCATTTTTGATGAAGACACAAGGTATTTGTGAATCCCTCATGAAAAATATTCGGACTCCGCAAGACTTTTCTTTATCCAACAGATCCTTATTTAATTTATTTATAAGTGTTTTTTTTCCCTTATGTGCAAATTATTATTTTTATATTTTTACATATCTATATTATAATAATAATGATTACACAAATTATTATTATATTAGCACCATATAGGAATGTCATGAAATATCCTAAAAGCTACCTAAAATAGTATGTTATGGATGTATTGCCTAAATTAAGTATTTTTTTCAACATGGGGTTCAATAGGTAAACCAGGTGCAGCATATATGATGGATGAGACCAAACTGTGCATTTTAAATCACATTGAGCTCAGAGGAGAGCTCTGATTACCTCCCCAAACCATGGAGATCATCTGTCTCTCAATTGTCACAGTATTCCCAATTAAGTGCATTTCTTTGAACAAACTCCTATGGGCCGTGGTCAAAAGGAGTGTGGCAAAAAGGGAATAAGGTGCCATTTGGGACTCAGATAATGTGACTAGGGTTTAGTAACTCATTATGTTACTGTCTGGGAGGGAGGCTACTCTTTGGTTTTCATCTCATTATAGATTCATGAAACCACTCATCTGCAAATGTCCTGGACCAAAGAGACTGATATATAAATGCACAGTGATTTGTGATGATACACTGGTCAATCAAAATACAGTCAATTTAGTTGAACGTGTTAATGTAAATGACAAGAACATATATAACAGGTTGCATTGCCATGCATTATATGTAACACAGTCTTAGATGCAATCAGAATAATGTCATTATGATTGAATGAACAAAACAAGATTCACAATCACAACCTAAACAAAATCAGTCCCTTTTCTCCCTACGACAGTAAGTACAGAAGAGACCAAATCACAACTGTTTAAGGTTTCTTTCAGAATAAAAACAGTGCTGAATCAAGTGGGCGTAAAAATATCCTGTCTGCTCAATTCCCAAAATAGAAAGATGTTAGAAGCATCATGAGACCTGGTTCTTTTCTTATCAGAATTCCCCTGTATGATGTTATGCAAATAATCTGAATGGTATTAGACCTCTCGCTTGACTGTACGGTCCTCAACCTGCAGGTTTGTGCCAAGATTTCAAACACATGCCTGTAGGCCACTATGCTTTACCCCGCCCCGAGAGCTCTGCACCTAACCTACAGGGCTTTGACATGGCACATTTCCACATCACCAAGAAAAAACACTGGGATTTATTCACAAATATAGATTGAATGCATTGATTTAGTTTTTGAACTAGATCCTTGTCCTTTGTATCCCAGAGCTCAGAAGTGAGAATATGAAAGCATCTGTGCCAACATGTTGTTGTTGTTGTTATGTGTGTGTGTGTGTGTGTGTGTGTCTGTGTGTGCGTGCGCGTGTCTTTCTGTGTGTGTGCTCACATGCACATAAGCATACTTTTGTATCGGCATGCGTGTATTCAATTCCAAATGAGATTGTGTAGAGGGGGTCAGTATATGGTGCATGAAACACATTTGCGATGCCCAGTATGGTTGAAATAAAAGGGAATTGAAATATGGTTATTGTTGATTCACTCAGCCCCCCCCCAATATCTCCTATGCAGCTTTTCTGAACAAAGGAGGGGACTAATTGGTTTGGGTGTAGACTTTAATTTACGAGTGAGCTGTTTTCCCAGATTGGGCACAAAATTGGGGTTGTGGTGGTATTCATAGTATTGGTAGCGGCTGTAGAGGTATTGATGGTAGTAGTACTAGTTGTGTGGTAGTAGTGGTGGTTGCAGTGATGGCAATAAGTAGTAGTGGTTGTAGGAGTAGTAGTAGTGGTTGTAATAGTGGTTGAAGTAGTTGTAGTAGTAGTAGGAGTAGTAGTAGTGGTTGTAGTAGTAGTAGGAGTAGTAGTTGTGGTTGTAGTAGTAGTAGTAGTTTGTAACCTATATTGCGCCCTGCACTATAATAGGCTTTGGACTGAATCCCAGCATTTCAGTCTTTACCCTTTCTGGCCTGTGTTTACTTCCTCCTGGTGAGCTTTAACTGGTCTGGTCTAATGGTGCTCTGTCTGTTCACAGAGCCTAATTGGCCACATCTCGGTTTGTACTGCAGATGTTGAGAATTCATTTGGTGCATCGTTTCTCCTCTTTCTCCCCGTGTGCTGACAATCTGCAGGGCTGCAGACAGTTCCATGCTCTAATCTCCTCAGAAGCACTCAGCAGAATGCAGCTTGCTAGCGCCACACTGTTTATACAGCTGGGGCTGTGCTTCTTTTTTGAAGGCAAGCTATGTAGCTAGCTAATTCACAGCCTCCTGCCAGTTTTTTAACCACTTTGTTCCAGTGTTGGGGAAACTCACGCTTTTAGGTAACTGGAGGCTCAACTCAAGTGAAATCATTAAGCAGCATTTGGAAAAAAACATTTATTTCTTAAATATTTGTCCTCCTGCATCCTCCTGCAACACATTAATCTATCATCTGTGATGTTGGTGACATGGTAAGCTTGACCTGAGGCAATGTCTTCATCATTTCCAAAATATTTTCAAAATGAGTACTGTGTAAAACGATATGGATGTGACTGGTCATTTGTTAGCAGTATGCATATACTGTAGCAACGAGACCCTGGAGACAGTCAAATTAATTACGTTTTTTTCTCTATAATTAGCATTAGCTACTATATAACACAGGACCAATAACTGGTCCACAATTTTAACTAATGTTGTTTCCATGGATCACTGTGTAAATAATTAAAATAGAGTAGAGAGATGAAGCCTGTAGTTTCAGAAGCAGCAGTGGAGAAATCCAACTTTTATGGTGTATTTTCTTCTCCTTTGAGCTTCAAGAGAGTCCCATCTTGGATGAGATTTCCCAGAATGCAGGCCAAAGGCAGGCCGGGCCCAGCAGTCTGAGAGTAGCCCTGTAATTAGCACAAACCGGTTAGCCACAGACCATCCGTCAACTGCCACAGCTCCACACAAGCCAATCATTTACTGGAAGTCCACACGCAAACACGCCCCCGGGCCTCCGCCGTTTGTGATCCCCCCACTCTGGCCCCAGCTGTCTCGTTCTGCTAGGGGCGCAGATGTCGAGGTTCAGGTTGGTAGGCCAGGGCCCTGGTGAGAGCAATGGAAGGCTCCAACTTCCAGCCAGGGCATAGCGTAGCATGACCTGTAGGAGAACCTGTTGGCAAGCTGCCTGGCCTAGCTTGCTAGACCACTAGGCACCTCCTCCTCTTCGTCCTCCTCATTCCCTATGGAAAAACAGAACAGTCCAGGCCACCGCCAGAGCCTAGATTCAGACATCACTGTCAGGCAAAGGGAGGAGAACAATGGTTTGCCATATATATTTACAGGGAGTAGATTCAATTACCAAGAATTAGAAGAAACTTATGTCAAATTGTATATACCCCCTGCGTTTTACATAAATCAACCCATTTGAGAAACAATCCATTCACACATCATTTGACATGCAAACAAATTGTAAGGCCTCTACTTTACATGATACAATCAGATAACTCCCTAGAGTACAGACTATGCCTGTTGGGGCCTTAGTAACAACACAGACATGTCCGAAAGAGCCATCTGTTGACCTGAGTCTAGCGTCAAACCCCATCATCTCACCTGCCTCCTGCTTGGGTGGAGCCCTGCTGCACCCCAGACCTGAGTTCATTTAGCATGAATTTTCAATTTGAAATACTTGGAGCATTGGATTGAGGTGGATTAAACTGCAAGCTAAGGGACTGAGGTTTGTCATTTTGGGACCGATTAGTTCTGTTGAGCCAGAGAACCATTGATAAAAAAATAATGAAAATACAGCAAAATAATATATATATATATATATATATATATAAATATATATATATGATTTTTTTTTTATGTTAAGGGAAGTGCACATTTTGCTAATAGAGCATGGGACCGGATTTGTACCCATGCTTCACCAGTACACGTGAAGACTATAGGACCTCAGACTGCTGGAACTCTCAAAGACACTGCCTCTGAACTATTTGAAAGTCACGTATTAGCATTTGAACACAGGTCTGCTGCAGAACACTATGAGACCAGGTGGGAATCCTGGAGTGGCCAGAGACACAGACCTACAGTACAGTATTACTGTCCAGGGACCAGCTGACCTCTAATCCAAACAGATGGGTCATTATGCATCCGGGATGCTAACGCCTTCCTCCTGACGTCAGTCTGACCTGTGATGCTGTTCCCACACCCCAGCGTCACCTCGAAGGTTTCCATCCATCTTCAAAACCCGGAGAACCATTCACCATCTGATCCGCCCATCCTAAACCCCGCTATCCCTGGATTGGCAATATTTGGACAGGGTCAGGTTGAGGGTGTTTGGGGGGGGGGGGGGGGGGGGGGGGGGGGGGGGTTGAATGTAGAGACACCTGAGGAGGGATGGAGGCAGTCAAGCGGAACATGTTATCAGGCTTGGTGGTGTGGTCTGGGGACGGGGGACGTGTGGGGTCAGGTGTGCCAAGCCAGCCCAAATCACGGACCTCAGATGAGGCACCTCTTGATCAAAATGAATGGAACCCTTGAGGCAGAGTGCTCATTGGTTTCATTTTGACACGGCTAACCTTGACAGAAAAACAAAAACAAAATCAAGTGTAACGAAAAAGCATTTCCTCTGAAGGGATTTTAGAGGGTGAAACATACTATCTTCAATACTCACCTTCAAAATCAACAGACATTAGGATTCAGCGAGCAGTGAGTGGAGGCAGGCAGACAGACAGACAGACAGGCAGACAGGTAAACAAGCATAAATGACAGGCAGGCAGACAGACAGACATGAAGGGAGGCAGACAGATAGACATAGAGGGAGACAAGCAGATAGACAGGGAGGGAGGCAAGCAGATAGACAGGGAGGCAACCCTCACAGCTGCTGTAGAAAGGATAACAATCAGAGCTCCTCTTCCCTTTGGCTTCTGTTGGGCTTCTCCGTTTGCACGCAAACCTGCAGCTCACTCATCCCTGTTCTCCCTGTACCAGATGGGCAGGCCTGATAAGGACCAGACAGAGTGGGCCTATCAGATCTATGCTGCTCAGCGCCGGGGCAATATTGGCAAACCTAACCCTGAGCTCCACGTGGCAGCGTCATCAGCAGGAACGTGATCACTGACCTCCTTTAATAAAGGTGGATATAAATAAATAAAATCATCTTGGAAAGGTAACAATTGGTCAGAAAGTCCATTTGTAAAAACACCGACCCATTCACTACCACATGTTGAGACTGTACATACAGTGCATGTGTACACAATTTCATAACCAAACAGAGACATGTGAACAGTCTCTTGGAAGATTAAAACGCTATCATCCCAAATGGCACCATATTCCCTATTTAGTGGACTGCTTTCGACAAACCCCCTGGACTATAAAGGGAATCGGGTCCCATGTGTACGGTGGTGGGCTGTCATTTCCTGTGAGCGGTGCTGAGAAAGGTCAGCCTGCTGACTGCTGATAGACTTCTAACCTGAGGCTGCGTGTTGCTCTGCGCCGTTGCAATCCCACTCGTAAAAACCCTGCATTGACTGTGGGGTGTATCCCGGCGGAGTCCTGTACCATTTATAGTGGACGACTTCTATGGTCTAGGTCGGTCCAATGGTCTGAACCGCTGCCTCCGATGAGCATGAATCCGGTACACAGCGTCCAGCTCTCTGTCTGTGCCCACTGTCTCGGTCCAATGAAACATCCCAAATCTGAAAGCAAAATACCCCAGGGAAACAGGGCACTACTTTTCACCGGGGCCCCATTCAGTTAAATGTACGTGGCGTCAATGCAACAGGTGTTTCATATTATCCTATAAAAGGCTGTGGCTCCCGCTGAGTTAAAGCAACCGTTGTGGCGGCACAAAACGCACGTTTAGTCAGTGGGATGAAACTTACACGGTGGACGCCAGTTCAGGGGGTATGTACAGTGTCTCACAGAAGTGAGTACAGCCCTCACATTTTTGGAAATATTTGATTATATATTTTCATGTGACAACACTGAAGAAATGACACTTTGCTACAATGTAAAGTAGTGAGTGTACAGCTTGTAGAACAGTGTACATTTGCTGTCCTCTTAAAATAACGCAACACACAGCCATTAATGTCCAAACCACTGCCAACAAAAGTGAGTACACCCCTAAGTGAAAATGTGCACTCAACTTCTTTGGTCGACCATGGCGAGGCCTGTTCTGAGTGAAACTTGTCCTGTTAAACCGCTGTATGGTCTTGGCTACCGTGCTCAGTTTCAGGGTCTTGGCAATCTTCTTATAGCCTATGCCATCTTCATGTAGAGCAACAATACTTTTTTTCAGATCCTCAGACAGTTCTTTGCCATGAGGTGCCATGTTGGACTTCCAGTGACCAGTTTGAGGGAGTGTGAGAGCGATGACACCAAATTGAACACACCTGCTCCCCATTCACACCTGAGACCTTGTAACACTAACGAGTCACATGACACCGGGGAGGGAAAATGGCTAATTGGGCCCAATTTGGACATTTTCACTTAGTACTCACTTTTGTTGCCAGCGGTTTAGACATTAATGGCTGTGTGTTGTTATTTTGAGGGGACAGCAAATTTACACTGTTATACAAGCTGTACACTCGCAACATTACATTGTAGCAAAGTGTCATTTCCTCAGTGTTGGCACATAAAAAGATTTGCAAAAATGTGAGGGGTGTACTCACTTTTGTGACATACTGTATGTAGCAGCCTAGCTGTTCTCATTGAAACACATTTCACAGCCCATAAGCTGCATATGAATTCACACCCTGTCTTCATGTTCTGACTGCTGCTATCTGACCTTCTACTGTTGAGGCCACGCAGTTCTGTTCTCTGCGCGCACGCACACACACACACACACACACACACATGCAGTGCTTCCGAGCGTATGAATAATCTTCAGTACGTGGAACGAACCTCAATGTCGATTTAGTCCAGGAGTGGCGCTGGAATTATAATTAAGACTGTTGTTGTTGTGTGGGACCAGCGCTGTGAATGGCCCGGCTGCGCCACAGCGACTTGTTTCCCGGCAGTCACAGGTGTGATGGGTCCGGTGGGGCTCCCGGCGGCGGCCCCCCGCTTGGGCTCTGTAGAGAGAGCACAGGTGGCTGGGAGCTACGCTGGAGCGCAGGGCAGCGCTGTTGCATGTGGCGGCAGGCCAACGGCTCACAGAGCATATGCCAGGCCAAGGCCTATGAGGAGACACACGGCACACTGTCACGCCGTGCCAGGCAAAAAGTAAACCACCGATGGAGAGGGAAAGGGGGGTGCGCGGGCGCCTGTGTAGGAGAAAGACGGGGAAAGGGAGAGAGCGGTGTTGTTCTTAAAGACTCGGACGCATCCACACAGGTCCTTCGCGAGGACCATATGCTAGCTGTCTTTGTTTTTCGTTGGGCAGGATGTTTAATGTACTGTGTGAGTGTACGTGTGAGTGTACGTGCGTGTGTGTGTGTTTGTGTGTATGTTTTAGGTATAACTATACTCATGGGGACTCATGGGGTCCCCATGAATATATTAAATCCAGAAAAAAAACTTGCCGGTCCCCATGAGGCAAAAGTCAATTTCTGGCTCAGGGTTTAGGTTTAGGGTCAAACTTCTTTAAGGTCCAGGCATTGTTGGTTAAGTTTAGGGTTAAGGTTAGACATTACATCTAAGTAAAGTTTAGGCATAAATGTTACTTCATTGAGGTTAATGTTAGGGTTAGGTTAGGGTAAGGGTTAGGTTAATGTTAGGGTTAGGTTAGGGTAAGGGTTAGGTTAATGTTAGGGTTAGGTTAGGGTAAGGGTTAGATTAAGGTTAAGATTATGGGCAAGGGAGCATGTAATTTATATTTTCTGGTCCCCATGAGGATGGCCATACAAACTTGTGAGTGTGTGTGTGTGTGTTGTGTGTTGTGTTGTGTGTGCTGTGTGCCGTGTGTTGTGTGTGTGTGTGTGTGTGTGTGTAAAATGAAGTATGTTCTATGTATGTATAATAAAGTATTCAAGAGGCTCAACCTCACTTACACAAAGTCAAAAAGTCTTGTTATTCCAGAAGACGCAGGTTCCATATCTGGCACCAAAGTGTCATCCACCCAGCTAGCACTGCGCCTGGTAGACCCGTACTGCCAGGACCCTGATCCCTAGATAAATGCGTTTTGTAGACCAAAAAAAAAAAAACCTGAGTGAGCTTTTGTTATTATCATACTTCATCAATTATGTAAATGACGTCCCGCTGTGAGAGAAGTGAAACCGCGCTGCGTTCAGGGTCCACTCCAAAATGCATGTAAATGATCTTGCTGCAGGGCGGTGGATGACCTCCGCCTCGTCCTCCTGCCTGCCCACCCGTCCGTGATGGGGGGGGGTTGTGGTCCCGCCCCCCCGCGTCCTCCCCAGCACAGCGCTCCGTTAACGGCTGACAGAGCGGCGCAGAGGGGAGACAAGTATGTTGCTACAGTGCCTCTGTTCTGTTCCGATGTAAATAAGGGATTCGGTCAAACTGTTTATCTGAAAACTGATGTTGTTAACTGAACATCCTGCATCAGCATTCAAAGCCTGGGTGTTCTGCTCACACTCTATCTCCACACCCATTCAGCTCCACTCCACATGTTTCCTTTGACTTTTTTATATAGCTGCAGAGGCTTCGGGTTCAAACCCGCCATCTAGTATGTTTATTCAATTAGGGAGGGTCTAATGAATGCATGTCAACTAACTGACTGGAGATGTTTTGCTCATTGAGTGGCATTAGATGGTTCGGAGACACTTCATCTTGTTGTATCACCCTGGACCTTCAGGTCCTGCTGTGCCAGACGCGGGATAAACGCCACACAATTCTTTATTTAGCATGGTACATTTGCCCAGCTCTAGACAAGTGTAGTGCCCTAGGGGAAAGGCCATCATTTGTGACACTTGCCCTGCCAGCTGGTCTCTGAGGAAGCCCGGTCCTCCAGCTAAGTGTAGGACAGTCGCTTCTGACAGATATTTCTTCCGGAGGGAGGCGTGTTTAGCACTTAGGTAATGTATGCCTATTCAACAAATCCTCACCATTTTGTTCATTTGTTTTGTGAAATGGAGGCAAGGTTTAATTATAGATAATGACGGTGACTGAGTACCTGGCAAACAGACTGATGTTGCTGCACTTCAGATGACTCTTGTCATGAATGGAGGATCTGCAGGGAAATTCTGCCATATCTGGTAGACCTTCTTGTTTAAAGAGAAATTGGATCCAGATGTATGATCCCATAATAGTTATCAGCATTTAAATATAATTTTTATTTAGTATTCTTTACTTGTCATTCCTGTGTTTTACTATTATTGTAATCATGTGCCATGCCTGTTAATGATAGGGCATTAGCATGGGGTTCGGTTTGTTTTGTCACTAGACTTGTTTTGTCGTGATCTGCATGTGATTTCCGAATTAATTTTTTATGGTTTATCCTGTGAGTTTTAGTACACTTCACAGAGCAAATGTAATGAACCCACGCACATTTAATATAAGATTTAGTCTAAGAAATGATGAACAAATTACACTGATTTAATCACAGATTTACACTCTAACAATAATAGTTTGGTTCAGTGTCGGTACAGCTTATAGCCTATTGACTAAAGACCACTGAGGCTCTTAATGGCAAGATACAAACTGCTGCGTCAAGATGTTTGAGACATCTTTAATCACTTGTACGTTTCTCCGTCCTCCCTACTCATTCCCCTTTTGACAAATCAGATCGCTCTTCAATGACAGTGTAAAGGACATGCTGGTCTTGTTTTAAACAGGAATCCAAGGAAAATGGCTTACGGACTTCTTTTCCAACAGGCATGTGTCCCCACTCATCCAAGACTCATTAGAGAGAGACTATAGCGTAGTCAGAGGCCCTGAAAAGAATGGAAGAGTCAGGACTTTCACTAAATGATATCTCCCATCTGGCTCTGCAGTTCCCCTTCGTACTGTCTGATAGATACACATCGACAAGAGATAAGATTACAAGGGATATACACAATGTTCTCCTCCACAGTGTGCCTGCCTCTGTGGTCACACATCTCACAATGAAGTGCTAACATTTGAATCCTCTTTGTTTTAAAGTTAAACGAGGAGGAAGTCTTCTCGTTGTATCAGCACAGTTTGCCCGGGACAACATACCGCCAAATGAAACACCCTCCGTGACGAGCAGTGGTGGATTTTGAAATGCTACGGGAAAATCAGCAGGCCCTGCTGAATCATATTCGCTGAGGCAAGACCTATTCATCATCGCTGCTGACAACGGATGTCAGTGTTTTTAATTTTAAGTGCTCAAGAGTAGGCATTCATATGGCCTTGTTGAAGGGAAGGGTTATGATGAGAAAATGAATGTCTTGAGGGAAATGTTAGTACACAGCACAGTGCAAAAGGCAAACCAATACCGGTAGAAAGTTATTTACTCAGCCAATTGTAAATGTACATTTGTAGGAAATACATATAAAGTGCAGATTTTCTCAGAGAGGCCTGTTGCAACCTGAGTAAAATGAGTAGACAGAAATAATTGTGTGTCTGGTGATGACAGGTTCCTGTGTCTGGCGATGACAGGTTCCTGTGGGCGTAAAGAGGATAGGGCGGAACCAACATGGCCAAGCAGTAACCTCAGATCACTGAAATGGAATTCCAAATGGCAACCTATTTCCTGTAAGTGCACTGCTTTTACCAGCACCGTATGGGCTCAAGTCAAACGTTGAGCACTTTTTTGGGAGAAGGGTGTCATTTGGGCAGCTGACACTGGGAACGGTTATTTTCACATCACCACCCAGCTACACTGAATTGCCACCCCTTCTGACTCCCTACACTAACAGAGCCATGATGGGAAATGACCAGAAACAAAGATATGGAGGCTTCAAAGCCTGAGAAATATATGCCAAATATTTGATAGCAGTTTGTGCATTCATACATTTCAATGTATTCATACCTGTAATTGAAACAATTTCTTCATGTAGCCCATAAACCTGGGACATTTACGAGTGCAACACATCACCTACAAAAAGATCCAAATGATTTCCTGAACGATATCCCTCACATATCACCCGTTCCTGTGGAAACGTTGTGTTTACCAAGTCAGTTATACAGTTAGAACATGTTACTGTGGCAACATAATCGTTTTTCACCCCCCTCCCCCCCAACTACTTAGTCTTTGAGCATGTCACTATATTATTGTATTATAATTCAGAGTGTGTTTGTTTGTATCTACCTACGTACCAAAGTCACTGGCATTAATGAATCATGACGACCCACCCCCCTGGTTTACCCCAGCCAACGCCTCCCAGTGTAAGCCTCTGCCCCATATACCACACTCCAGCCCCGAGTGGCTTATTGAAATTCCAAAACTAAAACGCACACTCACACTCCGTCTCCTGAGTTTGACACACATCGTTGCACGAGCACAACCAGGCCCTCCCTCCGGCATCAGAGAGGAGCGAAGCGCTGCCAGGTCTGGCACGGATGTGGAGCCAGCCTCACACATGGGGATGAGGGTTGGACCTAGGGTTGGAAAAACTTGGCAAGGAATCGCTGGGAGTCCCACCTGTGTGGAACGCTTCTGGAACATTCTATGGCTCAGAGACAAGGGGAGCATCAGCTGTCGAGAGAGGAGACGCTCTTTCTCTCCTCTAACCCCCTTCTCTAGTCTCCTCTAACCTCCCCGCTCTCCTGCTTTCCTTCTAAAGTGAAAAGTAGTGCACTAATTGCAGCCCCCATCGCCGGACTGTTAAACCACTCACTACTAAGTTCAGAAATTCCCCTGGATGGGAAAGCTGTGTCTATCATTCCTCTGCTCAAAGGAGGCGACGAAGAACCCCAAAGAAAGTTACTTTGGAAGCCATCTAACGCCTGGCAAACAAACGGACAACTCATTTTGAGTCCCGCCTTACTCTCCCTGTCGGGCATCAGAGCAGGCCCTGGGTGTACTTCAGCCACACAGCATGAACGCCACAGGCAACCAGCAGTTTCACACAGCGGTATTTATGGACCTCCATTTGACTTGGTGTGTCCACACCTACAAGGATCTCCATATCTCGTCAGATCCCTTTCTAGGCCCATGATATTCACAATCAGCCTGAAATCAAAGCCTCCTTCCCCCATAATGCAAGACATACTTTTGTATAAAATGACCATCTTACCAGTCCTTTGGTGGATGGAATCCAGTGTTGCCACCAACCGTAACCACAACGTCATCTGGTTTGTCACCAGGGCCCCTGACAACACTTTCCACGTGATCTGGTAAAGGGATATTTACTCTCTGGTAAACTGGCCCTTCGCTGCACACATGACACCAGAATCACTGGGACCAGCTTGGCTACAGGACTCTCCTTTGGCTCTCGTTATTTTCAGTTCTTTGGAGCCGACCAGCGCAATGGACTCCATAAGACTGCAAAAAACCTGACACTCGTCACTCCATTCTCCTTTAAAAAACAGTTTGAGCTGCAATCTGATCACTGTACCTGGTAAGCGCCTGACACCAAGTGTGAATACACCACATGTCTCATCTCATATAATGAACACCAACTTATGCACCTTATCTTTGAGTACGCAAGTATCACCACACGTGACGTAATGGGTTAAATGTAATCATCTGAATTAGCTCCCCACATTGTTCTGTAACTTTGTTGGCATGCACTCTTCTCTCTCTCCTCCCCATTGTAATACACTATTCCAGACTTTATGTGGACCCCAGTGGCGAATTTGATAGATGAAAACATGGAGATATTTGAACTCTTATATAAACTCTCTATATAAACTTGCTTGGGCGAAGAAAGGGATATATTATGAAATGTGGTTTGGAAGATTATGTTGTTGCCACAGTGTTCTATTTGAAATACACTGAGCTTTGAAAGTTCCATTTCGCCTGTCACAGTCAGGAAGTAAATTACAATGTGAGGGGAGAGAAGGACTTACCATGGCAGGTAAAAGGCTTACTTCACAGTAATAGAGATGGAGAAATTACATTTAACACCAGTGGAGGGACAGAGAAGCTATTACCCTAGCAGTCATTTGATTTGCTGTAAGTGGACCCCTCAGTGATGAAAAACATACCCCTTCATAAAAGAACTGCAAAACACCATAATCATTTTCATTCAAGTACAGTACAAGCCCATACTATCCCTCTTATCAGTCTCTCTAGTTGATTACATAGAAACAGCCTGGCATTGCACAGTAACTTTCCACACAGACCAACACAGAGCTAGTATATTAACTTATTTACCAGTCTCTCCATTTGACTGAAATCTATTAAGAATTATAGCTGACTGTCAGCTATAGTGGGAACAATCAAATCGCCCAGTAGTCTGTATTGGAAATCAATGGCTGCCTGGGTTCAATCAAGCCCAGGTGACAGTGCTCTTCAGGCCTGATGCGGCGGAGGAGATGCTAATGAAAGTTACGCTTGTTGTCACTCCGACTCAGTCCAGATCCCTGTCGTGATTCCTCCACTTCAGTCGCTCCTCGGGTCGATGGGAATCGTGTTGTGATTCTCCCAACACTGCACTAATTGTTACAGCAGGTGAATGAGGGAGACATTGATTTTTCATGTCTGCCAGGTGCGTTAAGACATCAACCTGGCTGTGGACTCCATTACAATAGCGTTTGAACACACACAATAACAAATGTTTACTCCTTGTGACTGAAAGAGCAGGATGGAAGATCGGAAAAGGCCAGACTGGTTATATAGTTATACATAAAATATTGTAATGCGCTTTGTCCATTATTAACGCTACCGCTTAGCTGGTAGTGGTAGAGCATGGTGCTTGCTACGCCAGGGTTGTGGGTTCGATTCCCACATGGGGCCACTTAGGAAATGTGTGCGCTTACTACTGTAAATTGCTATGGATATAAAGGGTCTGCTAAATAATCTCCTCTGAGATATCAAATGATACAGAGACTAGGTCAAAGGTGGGGCAATAATTGGGAATATTGTACCCTAGCAAATGTGCCCTTGTCAAAGGTAGTGTAGAAAAATAGGGAATACCATGCCATTTGGGACGTACCCAGGGTAACGTGTTGATTTTCTAATGGTCATTGTAAGGCTACGTGCCTCAGGGCTTTAGATCCTAAACATACTGGACATGGCCTAATCTCAATAATTAAACAGAACTGTATAGACTGCTTATTCAATTCAGCTCCACGTTATAGTGAGCAACAGAGCAGCTAGCTAATCAGACAACACTCCGTGAGGAAGGACAGCTTAGGGAAAACACTTAGGGAGGTAATACCAAGGAAGACTTTCTGCTAAATGTGCACAGAAGATATGCAAACGCTTTGAGTTTCAGCATGAGTTTGGGATTCGTACTCACCGTAAGGGATTAGGCTGCCAGCATCACAACAACGACTAATTACTAACAGACTTTCAGAAGTGGATTCTGGCACTAATGACAACTCTCCGAGCCGTAGGAGTCATTGGTGGTGACAGTTTGCACGAGGAGGCAAGCATACACCAAATCTGAAGTCAAACGGGAGTTAAAACAATGGCAACATCAACCATCCTCACACAGGCCTCAGGGAATACCTGGCATTAGCAAAGTGGCTGGATGTATCAGGACAGGTTACGTGTCTGTTTTTGTTTCTTAAGTGCTTCATGTTTTTATGGAGCCTATCTGGAGGCAATTAAAATGCAGCTCTTTTTTTAAACAGAAATATACCCACTTGTGAATTCCCTCCGTGCCTACAGCGGTACATGTGAAAGGTAAAGCGAAGAACAATTAAGCCTTTACCCATCAACAATAGTTTCTTAAAAAAACGTATTAAAGTTTATGCATAATTGCATTTTTCTTTTGCGTTTGATTTCAGTCCAGGCATCTTGTTGAAACGGCAAGCATTATTGCTTTACCTTACTGAACTCTGACCGTGGAAAATGAATTTCAGCTGACAAAAGCTTGACATCAGCTGTGGAGGAATGTGGAGATATGCGCTCCACTTGAAGTGTTGTTGTGCCTCGGTTCCCAGTGCCATGGTCAAGTGTTGGACCGCATGAGGGAAATGAACAGGAAAACACTGCACTGTCCTTAACGATCGCGATAACCATCGGTCATTGCAAAGAAACAACCATGTTTAACCTAACCTCAACGTGAACTCTTTCTCCAGAACGTGTTTTCTGCATATACAAACAGAAAACAGATCCGAAACGCAGAGTACTATTTCTCAAGAGAAATAAAACAACGAAAAACCTTTTCAGTGAAATCAAACAGGCAATGTCACTGGTGTCTGAGGGAACACGGAAATGATGGGCTCCTAGACTTATGTTAACAGTGGAAGGCTTTCCCCCTGTAGAGGATATCTCTGTGTGACCTGGGTTTTGCATGGATGATACATGCTACGAAACGGAGCTGTCTACTGTTATTGTAACTTTTGTAACAGGTCTTAGATTTAGGATATTTATCGTGGATTCCATTACTTTATTGCCCTTTAAAAAAGGATATAATCTAATAATGGGAAAATAGATAAAGATAAACACACTGTATTTGTTTGTCAGACTGGGAAGGAAAGCAATGTCAACACGGTAGCTCAACCTTTCAAAATTCCTAATTAGTGGAAGAGAATAGTAATCTTTTCATCAATGAATACAAATGTAATTGAACTCATCAAAAACTAGCTTGGGAACTTGATTGATTCTAATCAGCGTCCACCTCCCTACAAAGGGAGGACAAGCAGTCAATATTCTGTTTCATCTCAGATATGCAAAGCAAATATAATTTTTTGGGCCAAACGGTCAATAACAGCATTATGGAATATCAAAGAGAGAGAGAGAGACAGAGAAGCAGACAGAATGAGAGACAGTGAGAGGGGGAGAGAGGGAGACTGAGAAGGCCTTTACCAAACCTTTAACTTGACATTTCTGCTGTTCAGAAATTGGAAATTGCAGTCAGGTTCCTGCCAGATTCCTCCTTTCTATAATTGTGATGACATTTCATTTGGACCAATAACTCGACATTACAACGTGTAGCAAGAATTAGGTGACAAATGACACTACATTTTGATTCAAATAATGACCTCAATTATGAAAATCCTTGTTTCTTGCCTGCTCAGCATTCCCAAACACATTCCATGACGCCTGTGTCCCAGGCAACCTAATCATCCACATCAGAAAGCCCAGATGGAGGAAATCCACCATCAATACCCTGTCAACTTTGACGATGTTCCCCACATGCCCTGGTATCTACCGTAAAGGTTGCAATTATTATCCTTTCCATTATCTTCAAAACCCCCGGACACATTGGTTCAGAGCCACTAGAATTTGGATCTCTCCATTCGGCTTTAACCATTCATGTAAATAGACCCAGTCGCATCATGAAAACGTGGTTTACCACACAACATACAGGCAGGTATCGGCTATGAAATTCAACCTTTTCAAGTGGGTATTTTCCGTAACAACATTGCCTGTGCATGGGTAACAAATAAGAAGCACTGACCTTTTCAAATTTGTCGTGAAAGAAGGGCTTGGGGCCATTGTTTGTGTGTGTGTGTGTGTGTGTCTGTGTGTGGACGGTGCACGTGTGTGCATGCCCATCATGTTTGTGTGCACATCTGCAGGTGGTCGTGTTCGCTGGTGTGCTGCGTGTCGGCGCGAGGGGCCATCACTGGGCCAGCTCCCCATCAGCCCTGTCTATCTGATGTGTGTTATCTGAGCCGGACAGATCCTGCAGCCGGACCAGACTCTGTGACGGAGCAGGACCGGCCATTACTGTCATAAAACACTGAGACAGCCCATTATCAACACTTTGATCCACTCGGCCTCGGAAATACACACAGGCCTTCAAGTGACAGACACCTGGACAGAGGTGGAGCAATGACACGGTTCGAGGCTGTGTCCCAAGGTGCCACGCTTTTCCCAAAACAGTGCACTACTTTAGACCCCCGGGCCCCTATCAAGAGCAGCGCACTGAGTAGGTTTGCATTTGGGACGTACTCAAAAGGTCTGTATCTACTGTGCTCTGATACATGCTTCACTTCCACGGTCGCCCCATCAATCCAAAATGTGATGCACTGATGGGGGCAGATTGGGGCATGAATTTGTCTCGGGGTGCAGGGAGGAGATTGTGTGCGTTTACCCTATTAGAAGTTCATAATGAGAGATAGGGCTGGTTGGGTAGGGATCCACCATACAGAGGAGCTATCCATGTCCTGTCGTCTCTCACGTAATGGTTTCTGTTACACACACAAACACACACGCACACCTCCGACAGCCCACGCGCACACACATATGCAAATGCTCGCGCGCGCACGCGCACACTTCACAGATCTACTTAACTGACCTTTCCAGCTATTTTTCCTCCGCTCACAGAGGGACGCATGTGGTTGGAAAAATCACGTCTCAGAGCCTCCCGCCGCAACTCATCTTCCATAAACGGAAAAGGCAAAGTTATACCTGGAAGATAAATGACTTTTGACACAATCTCACTAATAATTCATATCTTAAACCACAATGTCATATTATAAATGTAACAGTTGCACTGTGCGCAGAGACCTAGCATCTTGATATGGCTCGTATTTAGCATGGTAATAACAGCAGAGCTGTTGTTTTTTTTTTTCTTCCGTAAAACAAATAGCAATAAAAGTGCTCTCAGGACCACCTTCATTAAAATAATCATTAAACTGTCCATCAACAAAATGGATTTCTACACCATGATACCCAAGGGAGACAGCCTGCCTCGCTCCGGAACAAACAAACAAACAAACACATAAACAACCCAGCATCTTTGGATGAAATTTTAGGGCCAGTAACATGTCATGCAATATATCACACTAAGTAGCTGTAGCTTACAGACAGCCTCGGGGGTTTAGGTGTAGCTGCTGGAAAGAAAAAGGAAATATTTAAGTTGGAAGTTCAGTGGATACAGCAGTCATTGTATATGAAAATGTGATGGAATCACAAAAATATGGTCAGCATGCACAGTACCAGGCACAGGTTTGGACACACCTCAAGTGATTAGGTGTGTCCAGACCTCTGACTGACACCACATGTGGAAGGTTAATCGGCGCCGGGCCAGGGTGCAAGCTGTCCCCCCCCGGGATGCAAAATAAAGAAGCGGTATGTACACAGGTAAAGCTGATCCTGCTGTAGATTAACCTAGCAGCGGACGTATGACTGTGATAACAGAATAGAAACACAACATAAAATAAAAATACAAAATAATTTTATGATAGAGGACTAAACTAGTCAAAGACTACCCTACACTATCTTGGCCAGTCTCGGGTTGGAATGTGAGGTCAGAGGACCGGCGGACTGAAGGCAGAGAGACGACCTTGTCCTCCATGCTGTATGTCCACCTTAAAGCATATATTCACTGCTGCTTCAGACACCTACAAACCTTTTCACTTTATTCTGTACCTGTGTAAAAACCTTTTTTATACACAGTGTGTCATTTGCCATTCTTGTTGGAAGGAGATGGCCTCAGTGAGCTACCATTTACAACTAGCTATTATGTGGTCATTATACATTCAGTGGGGATATATCTCCTAAAGCATACAATCAAAGTGAAGAAACATAATATATATATGTGGCTACATTGTATATATATATGTATATATATACAGTGTCTCACTGAAGTGAGTACACCCCTCACATTTTTGCAATTATTTGATTGTCTTTTCATGTGACAACACTGAGAATATGACACTTTGCTACAATGTAAAGTAGTGAGTGTACAGCTTGTATAACAGTGTAAATTTGCTGTCCCCTCAAAATAACACAACACACAGCCATTAATGTCTAAACCGCTGGCAACAAAAGTGAGTACACCCCTAAGTGAAAATGTCCAAATTGGGCCCAAAGTATTTTTTAAAAAATATTTTGTGTGGCCAGTATATTTTGTGTGGCCAGTATATTTTGAGGGGACAGCCAATGTACACTGTTCTACAAGCTGTACACTCACTACTTTAAATTGTAGCAAAGTGTCATTTGTGTTGTCACATGAAAAGATATAATCAAATATTAGCAAAAGTTTGAGGGGTGTACTCCTGTGAGATATTGTATATATACAATTCAGAAAGCAAATGTATATATATATTTCTTTATATTTACTGTGTTTTTTTTTTTCAAGATCTATACATATGTATATATAAAGATGAAATACAGTACCAGTCACAAGTTTGGACACACTAACCCATTCATTTTTGACCGGTAATATATATTGATATAACCTTGAGCTTCAGAATGATACAGATGCCTGAAACTCCCTGTCTAACATGGACGGTCCCATCGAACAGTCAGAGGGGTGAAAAAAAGGGTACCCTGAAATATATTTATTTGTTTTTACAGTTTTAATTCAGGGGCCATTTCTCCGGTAGCTCCTTGAATTCAGGGGCTGCACTCTGTCTAGTTCTTATGCAGCCATGAGCTTCTCGTCTGAGCAGCGTATCGACTGAACCGACAGGAAAAGAGAGAGAGAGGAGGGAGAGAAAGGAAAAGAGAGAGAGAGAGAGAGAGAGAGAGGAGGGAGAGAAAGGAAATAGAGAGAGAAAGGGAGAGGGCTGCTGAAAAATTCATGCCTATGCCAGCTCACTCCATTCTCAGCTCAGCAGGGGCCCAGCTTTGATACTTCACACTCAGAGAAAAAATGCAAATGATTCTCGCTTCATAACATGGAGGGAATATATCCCCTGAAAACGATAAAATCTCCAGCCAAACAATGAATAATATAGCCACAGTTCATTCCACTTGATGGTTACTAGATTCAGATTCTAAAAAAAGATCAGCCATTATTTATCCTATTTTTAAAACAAAGGTGCAAGATTCAAGTTTCAATAAATTGTTGAAATAAAAATGTACAAGGTCAGACAGTATTAACGAAAGTGGTCAGATAAAAACGATTACTCATTACAGAAACTAAATGAAATATTACACACAAATACAAAAACCACTCATATAGTAACGACCTACAATATTTTTTTTATTGAAACAAAAACCTAAACTATTTGAATTAGCTAACAACCTGAAAACATTGGCAGAGCCAGAGTCCATATGCTGGTATAATGAATTAAGAGTGAGGAGAGAAGACTTGTGTTAGTGTGCTAGAGGAGGATGTATTGGCTCTGACAGGTAGCGCAGTAGGGTGCCTTGCACTGCAGTAAGACTGTGGATCTATTTTTTAACTCAGATGCTGTTTCAGGAATGCTGATTAGATTTGCTCTGATTCAACTATTCAACTACACCCTCCGAAAATAAGTGGCAACGTATAGGTGGGTGTCTATATTGTCATTACGATATTGTTGATATATGAACCTGGGTCCATTCCATGGAAAATACAGGTCTTTTTTTAGAAGTGATGTCACTGGGTTTGTGGTAGAGGTGGTTGTTGGGTTGGTAGGGGTGGAGTTTGGCTAGGGTGTTTCAGGGAGCCTGTGTGGGTGTGTGTGCTTGCGTCTGTAGGGGGTTGGTGGAAGTTGTGTAGAGTTTGTGGCTAGTAGGGGTGGAGTTTGGCTTGTGTGTGTGTGTGTGTGTGTTTGTGCATATATGCCTGTGTATGTGTGTATGTCTGCCCTCCACTGCTGGTTGGGTGGGGAGGTCTAATGGGTGGGGTGGGGAGAAATGATAGATGGGATGGGGGGACTGATGGGTAGGGTGGGGGAGAGATTATGGGTGGGGTGTAGGAGGAATGGTGGGTGGGGTGGGGGAGGAATGATTGTAGGGTGGGGTGGGGGGACTGATGGGTGGGGTGGGGGAGGAATGATTGTAGGGTGGGGTGGGGGAACTGATGGGCGGGGTGGGGGGGGGGATGATGGGCGGGGTGGGGGAGGAACGTTGCTTGTAATAATGTCTTCTTTCCAGAAGGAAACCCCACCGGCCAATTAGAGCTAAGCATCTTGGCCGGCTGACAAGTGACCAGAGTCACAGGAAAGAGTCTGTGCCTAGGCAGCGGGGCGAACCGATATGAATCCACAGTAGGGCGGGGCTATGAAGAGGTGAGTGGCGAGATGGAGCTGCACAGGCAGGGTAAAAACCGTCCACCGCCAGGCGCAGTGCTCTGGCTACTAGCAATCAACGACGGGTGTGGTTAACGTGGCCGTATGACGAGATGCACTGACACATCAGGCACATCAGGAACTAGCAAATGGCACATCAGGAACTAGCCAATGGCACATCGGGAACTAGTCAATGGCACATCGGGAACTAGCAAATGGCACATCGGGAACTAGCAAATGGCACATCAGGAACTAGCAAATGGCACATCGGGAACTAGCAAATGTATCTCACAAACACACATGCAATTCTAATAGTTCTGTTTCATACAATATGATCCCCTGGGGCTAAAAAGCAACTATGTTTCCACATCACCTCAGCTGGATTCCTTAATACCTCTTTGTGTTTCGGGACGGCTCAGTATTAAGTAGGCTGCTATTATTTTCTGGTTTAGCATTTGCCTTTCCCTTGGAGAGGGAGACATTATGACTGGGTTTAATACAATAACACAGCACGGAATAGTCCCCAGAAACAATCCATCATGCTAGAGTTCAGTTAGTCCATAAAGCCCTGACTTCAACCTGACTTTTCTAAATGTTTCTCTCTAGATCATAGCGAACTATGGAGTTGCTTGACAAGCATCTTCATGGCTTGTAATATGTATTTAAAAAAAAAAATATATATACATATGTTTTGGTGCCAGGTAAACCAAACCTTGCATAAAACAATGTTATTTAATAACAGATCCTAAAGTTGTCATGATATAAGACTGCTAATTTGCCCCAAAATCTGTTTAAGATGTGAAAGACTAACTTGGGTATTTTAATGTGTATGGTGCATACACACACACACACACACACACTAATTAATCATTGGCTGCAGCCCCACAATTTGCCTGTAAGCTGTTAGGCTTGTTTACTCTTGTGAGTAGTGAATGGTAAACACTGCAGGCTGGGTGAGGGACAAGGTCCTGTAGGTGGCTTTATGCCTGCCAGCTGACAAACAAAGGCAAATGAAATCACCAGACCAAAGCAAAAACCAAACTATAACATATCATATTGTTACAGTTGCAGCAATATTTGTCAAACACCATCAAGTTTTTCCCTTATAAATATATTAAATACAGCCATTGATTCTTGAAAAATTAAACGTCTTCCTTATGAGCTGAGATCAATGGTTATACCTCATTATGAGCCATGGCATACTACTTTAATTCACTGTAAAAAATAAAATAAATAAACAAACACTGTATAGCTTCAAAATCTGATTCAGACGACCATTATGATTTTAATGTTGTTAGCTACATTTCTCCAACTCAGCCCTCCACTTTTTCCTAAACAGTGGCTACGCTTGAAACATACTATATTATTGTTTTAACGGCTGATTGCCCCGTCTTGCATCCTATAGATTTTGGTTCAGAATACTTGAACTTGATAAAACTGACTGAAACCTGTTTGTTCATGTTTGTTTTCAGTGCAGGGGTGAGAGGATTTCTCTAGGAGGGACTGTGAACATCCGAGTGGGTCTGAAGGCAGTGAGGTATATAATTTCTTCAGTGTTGGCTGATTTCTCGTCCCTTTAATACTTCTTCCTATAAGCTGACTTGGTCCCTTAGAGGAACTTGACAGCGGAGAAGAAGGAAATAAAAGTGATTTCAGACCAATCAGAGATGAGACATCTTAATCACACATCTTAATGCAATTCTCTCCATCCTGTTCTTTCAAATCAATCGCTCCAGAGACCATAAAATATCTCCCTCACTCGATAAAAGACAATTCCGCTAGTTTCATTTCCTTTTTCAATTATGCCCCATGGACTTTATTGTTCCATGATTATAATTTCCATGGCTGAAAGGTGCAGAAAAAGCATGTAAACATGATGCCTTTTCCTTAATGTGACACCTATGACAGACCACTGGCATTCACATTCAACGTCCTGAAAGACACTGGTACAGCCTTACACAAACAAATGTTAAATAAGACAAAATGTAAAACAATGCACCAGACAGAATGACAGGCACAGGCTTGTTATTATGTTAAATGACACATCCGAGTTATTTTCCACAGTAATGTTTAAGGAAACACTTAATTACTGTCCGCACAATGGTACTGAAAGTGCTTTGGTTGTACAATTACAAGACACACTGTTTATACAGAATTTATAAATACATACACCCTGAGCATCTACATTACGCACTAATATATGTGAAAAACTCAATATAGACATCATCACAATGTCTCTTGTGTTATGCCAGGCTGAGATAAAACCATTGAGCTGTAGGAAATCAGAAGACCGCTTCAAAAAATGCTTTTAAAACCCTTAAGCACGTCTGTACCTCTGTGCCCCCACCTAGGCTTTCTGGCATTCATCTGAAAACAGCGAGTCATTACAATATCTAATGGAGGGTATACTTGTTTATTACAGTGCCACATCTAGGAGGGATTCTCAGGGAGGATTAGGTATTGACTAATGCAAAGCCTGTTTACTTCAGGTGATTATTATCAGTCAGTCTCCAGCTATCTTCTTGAAATCCGTTTAGAGTGCCTCTGTGGAGTTGACAGACTTTATCTCTATACTGTGTTAATTTCACAGGCTGTAAATAAAAAAAATAATATATATATGTATATATATATATATATTTATATATGTATTTATATATATATATATGTATTTATATATATAGATATATAAACATAAATTATATATATATATATATATATATATATATCAAATGTGTTTATATATATAAATACATTAGATGTATAAATAGACTTATTATATTGTGATTGTTTAAACTGAAATATAATTTATATAATATACCTGCAAAGTCAATGAAATTTCTGGGATATATTTGGGTAGAATTTTTTTTCTATTCTATTTTAAAATGTCAATTAAGAGGAAATGTTTAATATAATTTAATGAGGGAATGGACTGCAAACTAAATAATGCATGGCTGTTTATTTCTGTTCATTACCAAACTGACAATATTGCACTAGCAGAAAATGTCCACAAACCTCCATTAATTTTTGTTTTTCAATTTCCCAAATTGTGTGTTCTATGTAGTACGCTGGTGATACTTTGGCCTCCATACCATGTGGGTGAAATGGAAATAAAAAACAAGAAGGCCATTATAAACACAACAAGATCACAAGAACTGGAAGAAAAAATAAAACACAGCAAAACAAAAGTTTACATTTATTAATTAAATCTTGTTTTTCAATAATATATTTTCGGTGTGAAAGATTCTTTGGTCATGCAATCCTAATCAGTTTGTCACTGGGTTATTTTAAATGCTCATCTTTTCATTGATTAGCTGTATTAATAAATGTATACTACATTTAATTGTAGATGTTATTAGGCAGGTGGTGTAAAGGTAAGAGTCGTGATTTTACTCATCACAATTAACAGTTAAGCCTCTTTATTTTCACATTTACCCTTGGCTTTCCTATTAGAGGCCTTCAACAATGATCTTTGTCCGGATATGTGCTGCCATCTGGTGGTGGAGCCGACATACCACCACGGGACAACTACATACGCCGAGGACGTTTGGTATTGATTTTCTTTAGAGACTAACTGTAGACATGGATGTAGCACAAAATTCTGGGCCCTGTACATAGGCGGTCTCTGAGGGCCCCTCCCCACTTTATTCAAGATTCAAACATTTTTGAGGGCCCCCCTACACATTAGGGCCCTATATACTTAGTACCCCTTTTCCCCCCAGTCCAACGCCCCTGACTGTAGACACTGGCAATCAAATAATTAAAACTACAACTGTCCTATTTACGAAAGCTACATAAGATTAGGACAACTGTACTTATTGGACATGACCCTGCAGTCCAAGGAGGTGCAACACTATTCTAAAAGAAAAGACAATCATCTGGACTGGTTATCCGTTTGAGCATGACCACAGTAGTAAATCCGTAATAGGTTTTTTATTATCACAGTGGACTGGTTAGGTTTCTCTTCAGTCTTGAACTACTGATGGGGGTCTTCTGAAAACGGCTCCCTTTATATGCAAACTAAACCTTTAACAATACGAGCGTTAACAGGAAATATTTCCTGGCTGTAAGCGAGCCACTTTGCCTATCATGTGCTAAAGACCACGGAAAGCTTCCTCTTGACAGAGCGACATTACCCATGGTTGGCTATTAGTGAATGGTGTAGGCCTAACTAATTTGCCTAGTTAAGCCGTCCAGTTGGTATATCTTTTTTGTTGAAATGACAGTTGGCCTAGACAGACTACAGAAATTTTCTTAAACAAGAAACGTGTTGTTTCAGAACAAACTTTAAGGTCCAAATAAATGTTGTTGATACTCAGGAACAACACGTAGGCTAATTTCCATATCTCCCACCTTCCGTTGAGGAGCGTTGTGAGATTTGTAATTCAAACCAAACGCAGGAAATCTGTGGTATTGAACTGAAGATGGAAGGAGCAGCGACGCAAACGGGCACTGCGTCTACTAGCAGCAGTTGCAGTGAAAACTTCTCCACTTCTACTTTGGCATACGACAGGGAATTCATTCGCACAGCTCCGGGGATCCTCGTTGTCGCAGAGATAGTAAGTACTGTAGCTCGACCTCAACAGTAACACACTATTTGGGTCCCCGTTTGATGAAAATTAATTGTTGATAGTCCCCCTTTGGTTGCCTAAATTATGGCCTCAAAATAGCTACGCTTATGCCTTATGTATTTGTGATCCGCTCGTACTGTTCATATTTTGTTTCACATTGGAAAGTATATACCCATCGTAGGCGCACCATTTGTTCTGATGAAGGAGAGAGTGTTTTACATGATAAAAATCTTCATTGCGAACGTGTATTTGATGTAAATTTTATGGCCAATTTTGTTGTATGGGATGAAGGCTTGACACTGATGTTATAGTCACATATAGCCTACCAAACATTGCAGGAACATGGTAACTAAAGGTTTTTATTATTTTATTGTTTAATTAAGGTGGTATAACTGGAGAAACCTACTTTGAAATGACGTTTAAGCAAGCGAAGTTGTTTAAAATCAGTGTCAATTTCATTGTCTCTTTTTCATTCACCATTGGACAATAATGCTATCAAAATATTTTTTTTTAATGAATATCTGGAATTCTTCTCTCTCCAACTGGCCTCTCCAGCCATACAATCTTAGTTTCCTGTGAAACAAAGCAACCAATGAACATTCGTTTGTTTTAATAACAGGAAGGGAGGTTTGGAGTGCAAGAGAGGACACTTCCCATTATTTACAGCAGCTGGCAGTTAAACAAACTGCATCAATAGATTTACCATTATCAATGTGTCAGATCAGATTTCTTTTCTTTCTGCATATTGCCAGATAGGTGTTCTTTATCTTCCATCCACAGCAAAACACTTAATGGCGAAAACTCAGTAGAAAACATGCTTTTGCAATTCTTAATGGAACCTTCCTGAAGTTCTGTAAAGAGCAATGAAAAATGTAGCAGAAAATGCTATGGTTACAAAATGTAGCAGGCAATAATGTATTTACAATGTTTTCTCTGGGTCAATACAGAATCCTTCTATAACCCTTTTTATTATATTTCATGATATACCCTTTATGAATGGGAATTTAGGAATGGTTCTATGAAGAACTTGACATTTACTTTACCGACAGATAAATACTGCAGGAACCAAACTTGTGAAGTTGGTAAAGGATTACCCAAAAAGAACTGCAGCTATTATTACTGCCAAAGTTGGTCCTACCAAGTATAGGCTGGGCTGCGAATACCTTCACAACCTACACATTTCAGTATTTCTATGTCTAATTACCAGTTGATTCACATTAAAACAATATTTTGCACTATCAATGTGTGTCTGGTGTTAAAGGAAGTGCATCCAGACTGAACACATTTTAATTTCAGATAATAGCACAACAATTTGGAAAAAGTCTTTGTGGGGTGAATATTTAATAGACTGTTGGATGCAGCGTTGTAAACTACACACATTAAATGTTTTTCACAACCACAGCTATCCTCACAAAAAGTGCCATCATATTAAGATATACCACGTATTTACTATGCAATATATGGTAATCGACTGAAATCTGTTATTCACATGTGATACCTCAGACATTTGGGTGAATGATGCGCGTTGCTACAGAGATCCAGCATTTGTTGTTTTGGTTTCCACACTGATTGGCCTGAGGGGATGGAACAGTAATCAACAGAAATGTGTCAAATCTCAATTGGTGCACAGAGGGAGGGATCGGACAGGATGTTTACTGTTAACTTGTAATGTCTGTCTACCATGTGCCATCAAACCGTGTACAGGAAATGCATTTGAATGCACGATAACGTAGCTTGTCCCTGTGCTGTTCCTTATCCGCTCAGGTGTTTGGTCTGATTGTATGGACACTGATAGCAGGGACGGAGTACTTCCGGGTGCCTGCCTTTGGGTGGGTCATATTTGTGGCCATCTTGTACTGGGTCCTGACTGTCATCTTCTTCATCATCTACCTCACCATGGTCAAAAGGATCCCCCAGGTCTCCTGGAAAACAGTGGTATGAAAACACTGTACTATGCAGGATCATAGCATACATTATTTTAGCACCTTTAACTTCTGTATGTTGCCCATTCAAATGTCAGGGCATGTTTGGCTCGTTTTACATGGGTTTCTAATCCACACGTACTGTGGACTACGTCTGTGACTCAGAAGGAAGGGAATGAATAGGCGGGTTTTACAAGCGAGAGAAGAGCGCTCCCGACCGTGTGTTTGCAGAATGTGATTAAAGGATGTCCTGTTGAGTGGATGTTCCTTCGGGCTCTGTGCCAGACAGTGACCGTGCCGGTGTCAATCCACAGGGCCTGTGCTTCAACGGCAGTGCCGCGGTCATGTACGCGGTCGCCACAGGGGTGGATGCGGCTTCAATCAGTAAGGATGCTAGGGGCCGCTACAACTACAACTGCTGGACAGCATCCACGGTAGGAAAATCAGTTCAGACCGCCCAGACAGACACCCAAATCACACCAGCTGGGAGAATATACCATACATACTGATAATAAAGTGATGTTAGATTAAACAACAGTAAAAGGTCAAATGTAATTATAGATAAGAGAGGTTTTGATACTTCTGTGTACCATTTCAAATTATGAATGTACTATTCTATTATGCCCTTTTGGACTGAATTTGAATATTTCCGTCTGTGTGTTTTTTTCCTCAGTGCTTTGCCTTGCTGGTCACACTCTGCTATGCTGGAAGTACGTATTTCAGTTTTAAGTCATGGAGATTAAGGGAGGAGGAACAATAAAAACCAAAAAGAAAAGACATCTATAGTGTGTAAGTTTACGCAACCTATGACGGCTCTGGAAAACTACAGATGGATAAGTTCAACAACCGCTTTTTCCCTTTGGAATACATTTCCATTTAGTTTTCTTTCAGTTTTCTCCTGAAGTTGTGGTGTGTTTCATCTGTTTGAATGACAGAACCTTAAGTTCTGTGACATAAATATATATATATATATTTTCACACTCATTACATTTTAAAAAACATTATTCGAAACAGTATTTCTATCAAAATGAAAAGAAGTGCCTATGCTAATGTTCGGAAGCGGTAGATCAAAGCTTTTCTGGTCCAATAACATTCAAATGGATTGGACAGTAACATTGTGCCACACACTAGATGGTGCTAATATACAACACTTATAAGCGTTGCTTATGAAGAACATTACATTCAACTACCATTTAGATTATTCCTGAAGAATGACTGCACACACATGATATATTAGATTATAAGCAGTTAACCTGAATGAAAATGTAATTAAAAAACCTCAGTTTTAGTACATGATTTGAAATGCTGCCCAGGTTTTCCATGAGGGAACAACATGTTGGGACAAAGAGGATTTAGGGATTCTGGACAGAATAAACACAAAGCACTGCCTGTAGTTCAACTACTGCATGTCTACATATTATATTTCATACATAACTACGGAGAGATTAGCACACCTTCAGCAGGTAAAGACCAGACTGCTGGTTTGTTCTGAAGTCGGCCTTGTCACCTGCTCTTTACCCATGTGGTGGCAGAGCACAAGAGAACTGGTCAATATGTACTTTGACTGGAAGCAGCTGAGGAGGCTTTTCACATTGGTTGTTTTGACCAGGCACATTTATACAGACAGAGTTAGAGTCAGAGAATATGATGGACTGACATTGAACTAGTCGGCTCTGCCATCATTATAACAAAATGTTTGTTACTCACTGAACTACAGAGTTATGCATTGTTGCCATCATGTATGTACTGAAGTCCAAAACTGAATAATAATAAAATAAAATGTACCAAATCCACCTAAACTAAAATCACTCATCACTGCCGCAAAAAAGTGAGCCGATCCAGCAGCTCCCCCGAAAGATGATTGATTTTCATTGATTTCCTGGAAGTAACTCAATATGTTGGTGAGCAATGAACTTATTTTCACATTATAATATTTCCAGAGCTGTCTAGTGGCTCAGGCTTCTCCCCTCCGACCTCGGCAAACAGCAGCGTTACACTATCTCTCCCAGACACCCTCACGTTGAATGAATAATGATGGGGCAGTGTAGTGGGTCAGTGGCGTTTGCCTGGACACGGTCAATGTTCACCCTTGATGTACGTGTTGCTCTCCCACACTCTGGGGCTGTGCTGTGTCCCTCATCAGAAGAAGCAAAGGGCTGGTCCCTGGCCTGCCTCGGCACAGATGAATACCAGTGCAGTTCTTACATGACTAAAACAACACAGGCGATCATTTACATTATTCACACTGTGGAGGTCTACACACCCCCTAGCACATTCTAAGAAGTAGACCGATCAGCACGGTCTTCTTCACATTTTCAAAGTGAAATAAAGTTCTGGAAAAGGCTCACGCCACTGTAATTATTTGGATGAATGGTCCATAACTTGTGTATCCTGTTTATATGACGAATAAAACTTGAAATGTGATTGTGTGTGTTGTCACACCCTATAGAGTTAGAATCATCTGTGGCAGTTGTGACAGCTGTGAAATCATTTGTGGCAGTCATGGCAGCTGTGTAATCATTTGTGGCAGTCATGGCAGCTGTGTAATCATTTGTGGCAGTCATGACAGGTGAGAAATCATTTGTGGCAGTCATGACAGCTGTGAAATCATTTGTGGCAGTCATGGCAGCTGTGAAATCATTTGTGGCAGTCATGACAGCTGTGAAATCATTTGTGGCAGTCATGACAGCTGTGAAATCATTTGTGGCAGTCATGGCAGCTGTGTAATCATTTGTGGCAGTCATGGCAGCTGTGAAATCATTTGTGGCAGTCATGGCAGCTGTGTAATCATTTGTGGCAGTCATGACAGGTGAGAAATCATTTGTGGCAGTCATGACAGCTGTGAAATCATTTGTGGCAGTCATGACAGCTGTGAAATCATTTGTGGCAGTCATGACAGCTGTGAAATCATTTGTGGCAGTCATGACAGCTGTGAAATCATTTGTGGCAGTCATGGCAGCTGTGAAATCATTTGTGGCAGTCATGACAGCTGTGAAATCATTTGTGGCAGTCATGGCAGCTGTGAAATCATTTGTGGCAGTCATGACAGCTGTGAAATCATTTGTGGCAGTCATGGCAGCTGTGAAATCATTTGTGGCAGTCATGACAGCTGTGAAATCATTTGTGGCAGTCATGGCAGCTGTGAAATCATTTGTGGCAGTCATGACAGCTGTGAAATCATTTGTGGCAGTCATGACAGCTGTGAAATCATTTGTGGCAGTCATGACAGCCGTGAAATCATTTGTGTCCATCATAACAGCTGTGAAATCATTTGTGTCGGTCATGAGAACTGTGGAATAATTTTCATCATAGTTTGATAAACTTAAGAAATATACAGTATGTCCATTGTTTTAACAAGATCTCCCAAGCTCAGTACATGTAGTTGTGAACCACAGACATATTCAAACTTTGTCTCTGATTTTCAAGCAGATATAAGTCAGAAACATGCAACACCCCTTGGAAAGCCATCCTGCTGTGTCTTTGGCATAAACAATAGCATAATCATCTTTCCAAAAAATCTTACTCTTGGAGGTTAGGTTTTTGTGGCACTGCATTGCAAGCAGAAATCTACTCCAAAATACTTGTCAATGTTATATTCCTGGAAATAATGCTTTCATTTTCACTGTATGAATTTCATTTTCTACCAAACTGATACTTCTTATGTTTACTGGTCAGTTCTATTTACAAATGTTATCAATCCCAGTTTTTTTCAGGAAGTGGAATTGTCAATGTAACTTTGCTAACAACCACTTAGCAGTCGCTACCTATGGTTGACATCATCATCGAATGACCGATGTGTGGTGGCTACATAAAATAGTTTGCATAGTGTCAGTTTGAAGTCATCAAATTCTGCCGGGCTGTTTCATCAGTGTACATTCAAAAAAATGGATGTTAGCTCAAAAGATTACTGAATTAAGTATGAGGTATTTTTTTTTGTTTGTTTTGGCTTGCAATGCAGCTTTTGTGGCTCGGGACACACAGTTTCAGTTTATGAAATTGGGCGATGCTAATAATGCTAATTCCAGTTAGGGACAGAGGTGAATTATGGCTTGTTGTGAAAAATGACTCCATGGGCCTTCAAGAACAACTAAGGGTAAGTGGAATTACAACCAAATATGAATCAAAGTCAAACTATCCCTTCAATTCACATGGAATTGTACCCTGTCTGGTAAGCCCTACTACATGTTTTTGTACTTACAACGTTCCCAAAACCCTCTGGGGTTTACTGTACATTACTGTACACTGTTTAGAAAATTGTTGCCGTATCCAGGTTGATTAATTTATATATTATTTTAAAGAATCTTGGTATTGCTTTTAGTGTGCATATTGAAATAGTGAGTTCAACATAGGCTGCAGGAGATGCTGCAAAATCCCTCAAATTTAGGGGTTGTGTACATTAAATAAAAGACACACATTATATACTGTATCTCTATTCAAATGAATATTAAATAATTGAAAGACATAGAAACCCTATTTAAAACGCAGTACACTTCACTTGTGTCAGAAACAATCCCTCACACACACATACAAACGTACACACACACACACATTTATTTTCTATCCTTGTGGGGAATGGAAACTCAGAAATCAAAGGTTCCCTAACCTGTAACCCCTATTCTAACACTTAACACTTTGGGAACATCTGGTCCTGACCAGTTTCCTTCGTGGGGACTTCTGGTCCTGACGTTTATACATAGACCTGGATCTCTCTCACACACCACAGATTTAAACACAATTTCACTATGTAGGGAACATATATCTGTGGGCTTATCTATATATTTTCATGGTGTTTTTAAAAAAAAATGCAAAAAGAAAAAAACAACATATTTCCTGCATTTACAATGTTACAACAGATTCCAAAGGAATGCCTTGCCCATACAAATCAAGAAAAACACAACAGATACAATTGAAAGAGACAAAGTAAAGTCACTCCAAAGCACCTAGTATTCCTTTCAGGTCCTCTTAATTTAACCAAGGTCTACAGTTTCATTGCAGATCTAGCGGTTCAAGCATAATGTATCATGCATGAACACAAAATCAATGTTTTTCAAGAGGAAATATAAGCACCAGAATGTCAGAGTCACAGTTCCTCACAGAAAGCCGGATTACATGGCTCCTTTTTCTCCAGTCAAAAGCACAAACAATTATCTCACCTTGTCAAACACATTTTGCATCAGTGGAATTCCGGGAAGTTTACTGACAGTTTCTACCAGAGTCGTTTATATAGACGGCTAAACGAAATCTTGGCTAGCGATGCAGCGTGTGTCTGGACAACGTACCCAGGCATCGGAGGGACGGTCTCAGAGATCCGCGGGTCGTATCATCATGGTGGTAGCACGAAGGGAGTAACTGGAACCCTTGAAGTAGTGCCACTTGATCCCGTTCAGTTTGCCCGCGCTCTGATCGTAGCTGTAGTACATCCCGTTCAGGTTTGATGGTCCACAGGCGTCAAACCACCAACCTGAAGTCAGAGGACAAGGCAGAAAGAAATAGAACATTCAGGTGGGTTCATTACTTTACAGTAAATAGTTTCAGAGGAAAAACCCACTGCCAACCATATATAACTTCCAATGGTCTGTCATGTTTGCCTCCGAACAATCTCTGGATGATGTTGTCCAAGTTGAGCAGACTCATGGATAGGTTAAATAACTGGAATTACTTTTTTTTACATTAGCCTTGCTTGAGATGGGTGTATACTACTCTTACCTGTCCAGTCTGGTTTTATTTATTTCAACACAAACAGGAGTCCATATAGAGCGTGGCTGAGAGTTTCATTTGGACTTACCCCCGGTGAGAATGAGAGCACATTTGCAGATGCAGTTGTCGTTGTCCATGTCCTTGGTACTGAAGTCTGCTCCGCTGACCACCATGCTGCTCGGCTTGCCTCCAGTTCCACTGTGACTCTTCAGGAAGAGCCTGACTCAGGCCAACAGGAGGACACGGAAAGAAAGCACAGCATAATAATTATGCCCTAATAACACCAGTGTTTGCCTCTGTAAAAGGCTGGACCACGAGTGCATTGGAAAGTACAATAAATCAGTGTATTTCTAATTGGACTGTGAGAGCACATTCAACAAAAAACCGGGGTAATTGGCGAGATTTTGTAGGCCTACGGTAGAGGCTTATGAGAAGGAATGGGTTCATTAGCTGCCAGAGTACACTTGGGTCATGTTCTTGAGGAAATTGTCCTATTGTATACAATATGTACCTCCCAAAGTAGGCTTTGAATTTCTGAGACATTGTATACTCGTTTTAATTTCAAACATCCTGGTTTATAAGGACATGATTTATTTGCTGAGCTGTGTATGGTGCATACTTTACTGTGATCCTATTGGACTCTCTCTCCCTTCATGGTCTCTCCAGGTTAATCAAGCGGCCATGTATTTGACACATCTATATGTGAATTTCACGCGGATCATTAATGGGGATTCCGGCTGTTATGTTCACCAGGTGTCTGGGCCCTTGTTCTAGTGGTGTAGAGATTGATGGCATCAACCCTGGTCTCTATGAGAGGTATGGACATTTTGAAAGTACCAAACGGTTAATTAAGTCAGTTAACACACAGCCCAGACCCTCATGAATACCTTTCTAGACACACAGTACCACCAGATCTCACTACAGTCCCAAGTGGATGAGTGAGGACAGAAAGTGCTCTTTTGCCTACAGAGACATGACCACATTAAACCTATTTTCCACTCCTTGTGACCCAAGCCGGCAGTAAATTCTGATAAGAGAGTGATAAAACCAACACCTGGCACTAGAAGGAGACACACATTCTGGGACACACACACACATACCACTGAATTACTAAGCTGGTGGGGGGTAATGAGGTAATGTGGGGTATGTCATGTTAAATGCATATTGTTTTGTTTTGCACAAAGTTGTACATGGTGTGTATCATGATACAATAAGTATGTTTTCTGTGTGGGTCCCTGGCAGGAAAGCTGCTTCCCTGGTGCTAAATACTATCAACAACGTGTCAAGAGTTTGTTTACATTATGTAACATTTTCCAAGACTCTTTGAACAAGACTTAAGATGCTAGATAATATTTTGTTGTAAACTAGCAGATATCGATAGCTCGAGACGCTACCTCCGAGGTAGCACGAGCCACATTTTCAGAAGAGCCCTCCTGGGGGTTTGCAGATATGAAGTAGTGATGCGCGATTTATGACTGATTCGTTCTTTTTGAACAAATCATTTCAGTGAACTGGGTGTACTGAATCACTGCTCTAGAAGGTTCATTCAAAAAGTGAATCACTGCCCCTGTGAAGTCGGAATGGAAACTCTTTCTTCACCAATGCTTGACACTTTTCCGATGTCACAATCCACTGAGTAACTATAATGTGGAAGCCAATATGTTAGCCTCATTTCAGAGGTCTTTATCGGATCTGAAATGTAGCCTATAGGCCTATCTGAGCCGACCTGTGTCCCTGAACTTCCCATCCAAATCACCCTCGGGATCCAAAAGTTTACGTTTACTTTTCACATGCTTTTTTTATAGTTCGCCCGGTCAAATACATGGATTAGCCTATGTTGCATTTATTAGAAAGTTATCAATAATTTAAAACGTAGACAATTGGTCTGTTGTAAGGACGCTCTACGCATTTTTCTCTAAAATGCGTTATCTTGTTTTCCGCTAAATTGGGCATGTTTAGGCTAATTTATTTATTAAATACAGTAGGCTGCTTAAGCAGATCCATTATATGACCTGTGCACAAATGTAGGTCTATAAAAGTGCATGTGGTATGTCTTATAGTAAGTTTGAATACTTGTATGAACTGCACTCCAGAGCCGCGGAGCTTCTGAAATTCATTTGTCGTCACCTCACACAGTCAGCCGTGTAGGATATCATGCAACGCGGCTGACGATGTGAGATCTATTTACAGCAGTTTTTACCACAAGCCTCGTAACATAAAAGCCTCTGATCGCATATCTCCATTGAAATGTATATAAAATGGGCTACCTGAACCGCGGAATAAAGGCTTCTTTTGCAAGTTTAGTAGGACCTCAAACAACACATGCTGTGAATAGCGATGAGCGCTCAAAAACCTCTATACAGTGGTGTTTATAGAGCCAAGCTGCCTTCCATTAGACCTACTACTGAACAAGGCTTGATTACATTACGTGACAAGTCTAAATTACCTGCAGGCCTAAAGCTTCATTCCATAGCATAACTTCTCTTTTGGAGGCTGTGACCTTACACTATACATTTTACATTGTTTAAAATAATGGTCATAATTCAGATTCTCAACTGATGGCAGACTTCCTGAATATGAAGTTTTCCATTTTCCATGACATACAGTGTTTACTCTGCCACTCAGTATGTGTCTCTATATCTACACCTTTCCATTCATTTAACAGGTTAGCAAACAAGCAACGTCTGAAATGGCAGATAGCCCATGGTTACTTATTAAAATGTCACTGGTTCGATTCCCAGAGGAGTCAATGTGAAATTCTGTCATTGGGTCCTGGAGCAAGCAATCCCAATTGCCCCTGTAAGTTGCTTTGGATAAGAGTTGTCTGATAAATTACGTAAATGTAGAAACTGACAAAAAAAAAAAAAAGGTCATTCTTTTTGTAAGTACTCCCTTTTACAAAAACAGAATGCAAACAAAGCTTCCTGGTCATCAATCCAAGGAAGTAAAATATGGTAATTCCCTTTACGATCGTACATTTTATTTTGTTAGTAATGGCATTGTGAAATGAGGCAGACCCTCTCCTTCCCTGAGAACCTGCGACAATCATTTGTTTTGGATCATATCCACGAAACGTTCTACAGAATGGCAATGAAAATAAGAATAAAACAAAACAAAAATTGATTCCATTCCAGAATGTCAAATGTTCTGTATGTTCTTGTTACAAAGAATGAACTTACGAACAAACTCAAGTGGACTGAAAAAACGATATTTATTGATTACAAATTATGAGTCCCTAGTGTCTCATCATGTGACGGAAATACAAAACCTAGCATGTCATTATCAGTGATGGATGAAAGTCCAACATCTCATTCGAAGTTCACACTTCATTAAAAATGTGATGTCAACAGCATTTCCTCGTGCCAGTAAAAAGATAACCACAGTCGTATATTCCTACTCCAACAGCACTGCAGCTGTTTATAAAAACTGTATTTTAGGTACAATACAGTGTCTTTTTCCCTTTTTCCCTTTTGGACACACTGCTGAGATAGGGGCCCATATTCAAAAGGGATCCATGATAAAAATTTTGACAGGAGAACTGATTCCATGCACAGTATTAGATGCTTTCAGAATACGGGCCCAATACACTTTGCTCGTATCATACCTGTAATTCTGTTTTTCACTTGCGATGCGGAAGCGGCCGTACTGGGAAAAGGCCTGCTGTTCGTCCCAGTCGGTCAGCTCAACCCTCAGGATATAGGGCCTCTGGTTGGTCAACAGGAACACAAACTCATTCCCCAGCCAGTGCTCTCCGATAAGACTGCCAAAGCCCTGTGACACAGCGTCAAAAAACAGACAGGTCGTTATATATGGAAGTTTAATATTAGTAGCTAATTAAGCTAGTATTGTAGGAGTCTATTTCTTGTTTCTGTTGAGGCGGTTGGATTTTAAACTAAACCCCCCACCCCCCGGACACGATTGCTAGTCTTTCACACAGCATCATTCTGAGCCATTTCAAACAGTTAGAAAAAGGTCAATGTCATCGGAGGCTCTTCTACAGGGACAAGCTGACAAATCTTCCGATGAAACAGTGTTGATCCCTAGGGGAGCACCATTAGTCTCCTCAGGGGATTTTAATAATGAGAAAGGAATGGATCTTAATTCCTCACCTCAGTGGTTTACAAACCTGTAGTCCGTGGCTCTATGCTCATACTCATTATTCTTGCAAAAAAATAAAAGCATTTGGCAATATGAATTATATAATTATGCACACACTTTGACAACACAGGTCTTGAGCATTGAGAATTTAAAGAATTTCTACAACCCTGGAAAAGGGGTTCCTTCTGACAGGTTGGGAATTGAACAGGTTGGGAACCTTTGCTTTACCAGATACTATAGAGTTTACAATAGATACAAATTGTAATGGTAATCTTAAACACTGCAATTCATTTTAAACCAATTAATCTTTCTCTAACTGTTTACTATTAGAAGTGTTCAATCAAAAGCCATTAGTGTCAAGATGAAATAATCCCAACAGAAGGATTATGGAGCATGAGCATTGTCATGAGGGAGGTCAAGAGGGAACCTGCTGGATGTCATTGTCTTTGCCAGGATACACGCCAGACCTCCGATCCCCTGACTGGAGGGCTGCCATCTTTCGCTAACAAGTCTCTGCCTAGGGGTTGAGCCTCTGTTACAGCTTAATATGTCTGGAAGTGCCAACCGAGTGGATAAGTCCCAAATGCAACCAAGTTTCCTAGGGATGCAAAAAGCCCTCGTCGTGGACAATTTAGTGTGGAATGTTATGCTGTTCGCAAGCACTGTAAAAAATGGGGCTGCGTGAACGCTGAGAGAACGTTTCAGAGGACGCGTGTGTGCCATGGAAGCGTCCCTGGACACCCTTACCGTCTTGTACTCCGTCCACGTTCTCTGGAAGTCCGTGGTTCCATCTCTTCTCCTCTGGATGACTGTCCACCCACCGTCAGCTGTCTGCATGTTGCAGTAAACCTACAGGGATCAGTCTGAATCAGAACGGCCTTTATTCGCTGAGTCCACTTACACACAGTTACCTACACGGTAAACTCCCACAGACAGCACATATCATGACAGTACAGACTGTTAAGTGTAAAATAACCCACCCCAGACCCAAGGCCATGAGCTCTTCTGTGTCTGTTTTTATGCCCCCCCCTCCCCCACTCAGGCCGAAGATGTGAAGCGAGTTCCAAGTCCGGGGGTCCAGTTTTAGCTATGGAGGATCCACTGACACTGACAATAGCACCGCTGATAGTAGAAAGGAGCACGGGGCCGGTCAGCCATCTGGACCTGGCAGGAGACTACCGAGAAGGGGACATCTGCCGTGTGGCTGTGCTGAAGAAGGCAGCCAAATGTATTTCCAGCTCTGGCTCCAGTGTGTCAGTCAGCCAGCCAGTACCTGACACATTCCTAACGATTGCTATTGAATGTTTTGGCAAGTGGTTTTTGGATAGCTGTGTAATAATTACTGCCACTTCACTTGCAAGGAAACTAAAGTAGGTTACAGTAACAAAAAATATAAATTATGTCTGTTCTGCATGCTTGCATAGATCATCTAATGTAAGCCTCTAAAAATAAAATGCTAATGGTGTATAAATATTCTTGGTAATATTTATTTAAATGTTACGAGTCAAGTTTCACCAACCTTCTTGGTCTCCTGTGGGTTGATGTGAATAGTATAAACTCCACTGATGTTGAAGCCAGCTTGAAAAATGTCAGCGCAGTCCCGATACTTTCTCTCTTCATGCGATGAATCTCTCTGCTTGAAGGCAACATTGGTGTTTGGGACCACTGTTTCAACAGATAATGGCACAAGAGAAAAACTTTAACAGCTAGGCTCCCATTTGAATGCACCCAAAATTCAGTGCTACAAACAGCTCTGACAGTTTCTGTCAAGTTTTTATCTTCTAGTATGCATCATCTATATGTTCTTAATAGGCGTACATGTTTTAGTCTGAGGAAGATTTTTATTTAAATTGGAATCCTGAGACACTTTTATTGATGTTCAGCAGAATTCCCTATAAAATCTTAAGTCATAAGTTGTATTCAGTGTTCAGCTTATACTTTAGTTTCTATTTATCCCTGATCTCTGTGTTTTTTAATAGTTTATTTTATACCATTTGAACATTTGAGTCCCAGGTGACATACCAAATGAAAAAACAAATGCATGAATAATCCCTCTGTTGTATTAAACCCTATTCGTAGCTATGTAAAAGGCCAACCCTCTTCCCAGGACCACTCCTATCCATGCTATGATATTCATGCCTGATATATACTGTACTATCAGTAAAAAGAAAGCACACATTGGCCGCAACCTCCATCCATCCATACAGAAATGTAATATATGGCAATATACTGTATGTATGTAACTTATCTGTCTTATATGAGCATTTATTTGTAAACATGTGTACATATATGTCAAAATATACAAGAACTTGGAAATGTCAAATTGAAATTGGTAATATAATATAAGTCTTTTAATGTACATGGCCATATATGGCCATATATTAGATTTCTGTTTGGACAGTACCTCCAGATGCTCTGTGATTGGAGCAGAGCTTCAGGAGATTATTGACAGTGTCGGTGAGCTGCTGTTGCTGGTTGAGCAGTATGCTGTTGTTGCCAGTGGCCTGGTCCAGATGGGTCTGCAGCTCTGTGATCACGCCGCTCTGTCTGTTCACCAGTTGCTGCAGGCTTCTCCTCTCTTCCTGTATGGAGACCAGCTCCTCGTGGTGCCGGGACTCCATCGCCTGCAGCTTCTGCTCCAAGAGCCTGGTCAGTAAACAAACAAACAATCAGTTGTTCAGTCTGCCGACCAGTCAAAACACAGTCTCCCAAGGGAAGAAAGCAGCGCATGTTAATATTACTCGTTGTTGTGGTGAAGGCTGCTGATCTCTGTTGTCTGAATGAGCAGCTGGTTCTCCAGTTTGTTGGTGGAAAGAGAGTTCTCCAGGAGCTGAATCTCAAGCCTCAAGGTCTGATTTAACATCTGAGGAAACAGTCATTGTCTATCATGTTCACCTAGTATTTAGAGTTGCTCTAATTTAATGTACTTTATAGATTCATTCATCTTATCAAGAGTCCAGTGATCTTGTTATCAAGAATCCAGTAGTTTCCAGTAGTTTCTAAACGCAAGAAATGTGTGAGTACTGGAGTTCCCTGACTAGATGTCATCTTTACATGATGTCATTACTTGCACTTTGATGCGCTTAGTAGTCCTTTCACAACTGCACCTGGGTCTCTATGTCGGTGAGTTTCTGCGTATGCTGGGCAGTCTTTGTTAGGATGTTGATTCCCAGATCCAAGATGGCTACGCTGTGGTTGTGGATAGCACTCTGTTGTAGCTGAGTCATCTCCCCCTTCAGACTGTCCTTCACAAAGCTTTCGATCTGACACAAACATAGCAATGTGTTAGAAGGCATGTTTACAACTAGGAAATCATATTGGGTACGAAAAGGTAAAATAAGGGCCCCAATGATAAAAAGCACATTTCCTCTTTAATTGTTTTTAAATAGACTTGTCCTGAAAAACAACATCGATATATTGGAAAAGGTAAAGAGACAATGCTTGAGAAATTCGGTGCAAATCTTTGCTGAAAAGTTTAGAGGAACCCGTAAAATAAAGTTGTATGGTCCCATAATGGGAATATTCCGGATATCCATTCCCTTCAGTGATTTTGATTTACCGCGTTGATATAGTCCTCCCTAAAACCTTCTTTGGTCCCTGGTCAACAAGATCTTTCAGGGTGGCTGAGTTCAGTCATTCCATGTTATTCAACCAATCTGTTCTATGCATTTTTAATCTGTAATCTCGACAGTGCTTGGCTGCCAATTACATTATCCACATCTAGTTCGCTATCCTGTTGATGATTAGGGAGAGTAGAAGTCTTTCTTAGTAAGGTGCTATCTCTGGGTTATTCAGTGATTCATTTCGGTCCTTCTAACCCAGGAAGCTGCCTATATTTGTACATTTTATTCATTTAGCAGAAAGTCTTATCCAGACACAGCAATTTCTAGGAGCAATTGGAGAATAACAGATTTCTCACCTGGCCGAATTGGGGATTTGATCTAGCAATCTTAATTGGCGTGTGTCCTAACATTACCGATCACCCTGCATTTTCCAAGTAAGAATACTAAGATGTTTAACTGAGGAAAGCCTAGGGGTGGCCTAAAAGTGCAGTTGTCAGAGTGTTTATCTCTGCTGCTGTGTAGTCAGAGCACATTTTTACAAAGGCTGAAGACATTTTCATAGCTGGCTAATAGAATGAGGCAGGAACAAAATGGATTACATTAATCTGTAAGATCAGAGTATATTTACGTGTAAATGTCAATGCAGACGTTAAGGACAGGAAAGGCTATTGCACAGCATAAACACTGAGCAGGAGAACATGTGTAACTTGTCAGTTTTCTTACTATAGTGACCCTTTCCTTAATAAATCAAACAATTCCAGACAAGTTGCAGCCGTCTACACAAGATAACCAGAAGTATTTAGACAGCGACGCATTTTTTTCCCGGCACTTTGAAATGATATAATGCCTACGTAGTTAAAGTGCAGACTGTGAGTCTGATATTTGATTGGATCTGAATAGACAACGTGTTTTTGTACACCAGAATTCATCCTGCTGCTGTCAGCGGCTACATAATCAATGAAAACATGTGGGCCAGTTCCAGTGGCAGCCATACATGCCTTTTATAGAATTTCATATTCTTTTTTAGGTACTTTTTAGTCCTTCCTGTTTTTAGGCACCTTGCAGTCCATACAATGTAAGTCCTCTGCTGGTGGGAGAGGCTGCCACATCCACCCCAACCTCCTGGAGAGTGTTCCTGATCCGTCTGAAAGTTTTGCTTTCTTGGTCTTTCTTGGTCTATCAACTTGTTTGCCACTGCTTTAATAATCAGTGCTACTCATGTTGTCAATCACCAGCAACATACTCCAAATGCAAAGGCTAGAATCAAGACTACACTGCAAAAAGTGCTTCCTAAAAAAATGTTATGACAAAAGTATGCAAAGTATGCAATGAAAGCAACTGGGAAGCCAACTGTCCAAATACTTCTGGCACACTAAAATTACCTTTTGGAAACCAGCTGTTATTTGTAAATCGGCCATCTAAAATGAATTACAAAAATGTCCTTAATGTGACCATTGTGTCGTGTTGAATACATATAGCTCCAGAAAAAATTTAGACCACTGCACCTTTTCCTTTCCTTTCCAAAAATTTGAAAAGGAAAGTTTTGAGTGAGGAACAGAAGCGTTCAATTTGCAATGGCCTCTTAATTTTAACCCTTCTGTTCCTCACTCAAAAATACATTTTTGGAAAGGAAAGAAAACGGTGCAGTGGTCTCTTACTTTTTCCCAAACTACCTTGAGGGAAAAAAATATTTGATTCCCTGCTGATTTTGTACATTTGTCCACTGACAAAAATTATCAGTCTACATTTTAATGGTAGGTTTATTTGAACAGTGAGAGACAGAATAACAACAACAAAATCCAGAAAAACGCATGTAAAAAAATATATAAATTGATTTGCATTTTAATGAGTGAAATAAGTATTCGACCCCTCTGCAAAACATGACTTAGTACTTGGTGGCAAAACCCTTGTTGGCAATCACAGAGGTCAGACGTTTCTTGTAGTTGGCTACCAGGTTTGCACACATCTCAGGAGGGATTTTGTCCCACTCCTCTTTGCAGATCTTCTCCAAGTCATTAAGGATTCGAGGCTGATGTTTGGCTTGAACCTTCAGCTCCCTCCACAGATTTTCTATGGGATAATGTCTATAGAGACTGACTAGGCCATTCCAGGACCTTAATGCGCTTCTTGAGTCACTCCTTTGTTGCCTTGGTGTGTTTTGGGTCATTGTCATGCTGGAATACCCATCCACGACTTATTTTGAATGTCCTGGCTGAGGGAAGGAGGTTGTCACCCAAGATTTGACGGTACATGTCCATCATCCCTTTGATGCGGTGATGTTGTCCTGTCCCCAAAGCATAATGTTTCCACCTCCATGTTTGACGGTAGGGATGGTGTTCTTGGGGTTATAGGCAGCATTCCACCTCCTCCAAACACGGCGAGTTGAGTTGATGCCAAAGAGCTCGATTTTGGTTTCATCTGACCATAACACTTTCACCCATAATTCTGATGTTCATTGGCAAACTTCAGACGAGCCTGTACATGTGCTTTCTTGAGCAGGGGGACCTTGCGGGCGCTGCAGGATTTCAGTTCTTCATGGCGTAGTGTGTTACTAATTGTTTTCTTGCTGCCTTGAGATCATTGACAAGATCCTCCCGTGTAGTTCTGGGCTGATTCCTCACCATTCTCATGATCATTGCAACTCCACAAGGTGAGTTGCAATGACCGAGGGAGATTGACAGTTCTTTTATGTTTCTTCCATTTGCGAATAATCGCAACAACTGTTGTCACCTTCTCACCAAGCTGCTTAGCCAGAAGAGGACTGGTCACCTCTCTGAGCCTGGGTCCTCTCTAGGTTTCTTCCTAAAAGTTTTTCCTAGCCACTGAAATCCAACACTACTGTTGTTTGCTCCTTGGGGTTTAAGGCCGGGTGTCTCTGTAAAGCACTTTGTGACTACTGCTGTTGTAAAAAGGGCTTTATAAATACATTTGAATGAATTTGAATGCATGCTTGGTGATGGTCTTGTAGCCCATTCCAGCCTTGTGTAGGTCTACAATCTTGTCCCTGACATCCTTGGACAGCTCTTTGGTGTTGGCCATGGTGGAGAGTTTGGAGTCTGATTGATTGATTGCTTCTGTGGACAGGTGTCTTTCGTACAGGTAACAAGCTGAGATAAGGAGCACTCCCTTTAAGAGTGTGCTCCTAATCTCAGGTCATTACCTGTATAAAAGACACCTGGGATTGACAGGGGATCAAATACATATTTCACTCATTAAAATGCAAATCAATTTATATATATTTGACATGCGTTTTTCTGGATTTTTGTTGTTGTTATTCTCTCTCACTGTTCAAATAAACCTACCATTAAAATTATAGACTGATCCTTTCTTTGTCAGTGGGCAAACATACAAAATCAGCAGGGGATCAAAAAAAGTTTTCCCTCACTGTATATATCAAGAACACACTTCTATTGGTGCCAAAACATTAACAAACTTATCGTTCGTTTAGTTAAAGTAGTTAAAAATGACAGAAATAGGCATGTCATCATGTAAAACCACATGGTTTTGATTCATCACTTCTGTCAACGGAACCCCAGAATAGGTTGTCCTTTTGTGTTTACTGGCCTTACACAGTGGTAAACATTCAGACCCCTTCATGTTTTCAAAAATAAATTATGTTACAGTCTTATTCAAAATAGATCAAATAAATAAAAAAATCTACACACAATACCCCATAATGACCAAATAAAACAGGTAGGTTTTTTTGCACATTTATTACAAAATAAACAACCAAAAAAACATTCAGACCCTGCTATGACACAAAACTCTGCTCAGGTGCATTTTCCTTCCACTGATCATCCTTGAGATTTTCCTACAACTTGTCTGGAGTCTATTGGAGGTCAGAGATGGATTGGAGATGATTTGGAAAGGCACATACCCTGTCTATACAAGGTCCCACAGCTTACAGCAAATGTCAGAGCAAAAACCAAGACATGAGGTTGAAGGAATTGCCCGCACATTTTTTATTGTTTGAACAGCTCATACCCTTTTCAAGTGCATTTTTTGCTGCCTCCCTAATTCTTTTGACAGCAGCCTCTCTGATATGCAATTTGAACACTGCTGGCCAAATTACCGGTGGGTCAGAGAAAGATGGTGAGGGAGACAGACAATCAGACAGGCAGAATACAGAGCCTATCCCTGTATGTTCCCGTCCCAGTCCACTCCCAGCCTTGAATGGGGCCACACTGATCCAATGGGTTCAGAGTCAGACCACACAGCCAGTCACACTCATGCATCACAGCCTGGTTACCAAGGGTCACAGCCAGTCACACTCATGCATCACAGCCTGGTGACCAAGAGTCACAGCCAGTCAGTCATGTTTTACCATAACCCAGTTCAAAAACAATGCTTTGCCATCAATCTGTCAGCCCTTGGCCTGCATCACAGCCTCTGTGTTTACGCTCACATGCACTCACACTCACTCAATGCAAAATCAAAGTGTCTCACTCTTTAGAAATCTCAGTGTTTTAATGAATCATGAGCGGGGGGGGGGTATTTTCTTATTGTGTAAGATTGAGTAATTTTTTCATCCTTAAAGTTGCGTTTATGTTTATGTTATGTTTGTGTGCATGTCAAGTACAGATGTCCGGTATTGAATAATTCAAACTACAGATCCTCCCCACTATTCAGTACCGTATGGGTGTGGAGAACGGAGATGGGCTTTACGTAAAGCAACGATAAACCAGAAGGAGGTACTTTAAATTGTACTGCTACTTTGCCATATGTTTCCCATAGCAGAAACAGGTCTAGTTTGGACAGAGCCAAATGTGTGTAGCTGTAATTTCAGTGGTTCAGTGGTGGAATCCTGATAGTGTGCACTTACTGGAATTATTACAGAAAGATAAAGATTTATGTTATGACAGTACACACAGCTTGGCCAGACGTTCCACTCATGTCCAGTGTATATTATACAACTTTGATCGCAACTTTGGGTAATGTGATCTAAATGCAAGAGAGCATTCTGTGTTTTCATATAATTAAAAGCAGAGAGCAGGTTGACCTCCGCGCAGCTGTGGGACACAACATGCCTGTCTAATGCATTTTCCATTTGATAAGGATCCATTCAGTCTGAAATGTCTCCCTACATTTCAGGCTTTACATCAGCTACTACAGAACTGTTTGTTCAGTCCGCTGAGCCTTACCTGCTGAATCCACAGGGTATAGTTGTCCACGACCTGCTCCAGGTTTTGGATCCTTCGGCTGGAAATCCCTCGGACCTGTTCTGGCGGGTTGGGCTCTACCGGGGAGGCATCTCCCTGTAGAGTGTTTCCGTGGTACTGGCTCTGGGCCTGGCTGCTGCTGGCGCTGCCGACCTCCTCTGCCTCTGACCAGCACGGCCGGTCCCCACCAGCATTCTCGGGCAGGAGGAAGGTGTAGGTGCAGGGTCCGCGCTGGATAGAGATGTACTGGCGTGGGTTGGTGTCGGCGCGGTCACTCACGGAGCCACTTCCAGACACGTCTTCGGAGCCCCTGGGCAACTCTTCCAGAGACAAGCGGCCTGGCAGGAGAACGACAGTCAGAACCAGACAGAGCATGTGGCAGCGTAGCCGGCAGGGCCGGGAGTCCCTCGGCATGGCAGCGGACAGGCTAACGGGCCTCTGAAACAACTTTCACATGAACTGGCTGTTGGCCTTGTGTTCTGTCTTCCAGACGTCAGTCAGACCGTGGATCCAAAAAGATGACAGCTTCCCGTCTGGCGGAAAGGAAGACCGGTCCACTGAAACCTCAGTGTGGAAGTCATCCCTATTCACCGCCAGCTGTCACTGGTTATTGCTAGCTGGTCCAGAAACAAATCAGCAAATCAGTGCATGAATGTCAGTCAGTATGATCTGTGTTGTATCCCTTTCTGTCCGTATTGAGTGCAGTTCTACTCTGCCTGTCTGTCTGTGTCTGAGAGCTGGGCTCAGAGTGCTTTAACGGGGGGGGGGGGGGGGCTGCACGCTGGAGGAAGGTCCAACTCTGGACGAGCCCTGGGCCTCCCATACTGAGGGACTGCTGGAATGGAATGCGAATGAGGAAGTGTATGGGGTTGGTGGTGTGAGTGAGCGAGAGAGCGGGACATAGAGACAGAGATGGAATGAATGCTAGGTCCATATACAGTATATGCCAACCACACAGACTATGGGATCCAGACATCTACAGAAAGGCTACAACATGTCCTACGCCACGATTTAATCTTAATTGAATTATGCGATCATATCCAGTTGTGCTGCATTGCAATGCAAATGTCTCCAATAGATTATAGACTCAGTTTTAAAGTACAGTATAGAAGAGGGACGAGCCTGGGTCACCTAAGAGAAGGTGGCAAGTACCATCTTTAAAAGTTTAAAAGTTTTTGGTTTCATGATAGCCTAGTTTTAGTCCAATACATTTTTGCCCAGCTTTCATCAGACAGGTTCACATTTTATTTTTAGGATATAAATTGGCAAATGTGTCATAGCATTCTTATGGCTGCAGCAGATGACATGACAGAAAACACAATCGCTGGTGAAAAACACTAACTTTGTTTGTGTAAAAAACACCCCCTTCTCCTCTGCTAGACTGAAGAGGAGGTGTAGGGAACAAACTGAAGCCATGGGGCAGAATGGGACACCCCATGCTGGGCTTGTTGTCAGAATGCTGCTCTTTCACCTATTTGGCTCCCTAGACGCCGCTCTGCTCCTCTCCCATCAATCAGACAGTCACAGGAGAGTCTCAGGGAGGCTCTTCTATCTCCCAGCCTAGTTTGACATTGTGTCACTGAGACGCTTGTGCCAAAGTTAAATGTGGAGCTGGGCTCCAGGGGTCACACTCAGTTCACACGTGTCTAGCTCGTACAACAGTCCAGACACCTGTTTGGTCAGGGCTGCTTGGTCATCACACCTTTCCACTGAGTGACAGTGATGGAAACACTTAAGGTGGCGGGGTACAGTTGTGCTCATAAGTTTGCATACCCTGACAGAAAATGTCAAATTTTGTCATTGATTTTGAAAATTTGACTGATCATGCAAAAAAATAACTTTTTAATTTAAGGATAGAGATCATATGAAGCCATTTATTATCACATAGTTGTTTGGCTTCTTTTTTAAATCATAATGATAACAGAAATCACCCAAATGGCCCTGATCAAAAGTTTGGCCTTGTTACAGACACACAAACTGACACACACAGGTGAACATAGCAATTGAAGTTGACTTTCCCACACTTGTGGCTTTTTAAATTGCAATTAGTGTCTGTGTATAAATAGTCAATGAGTTTGTTAAATCTCACGTGGATGCACTGAGCAGGCTAGATACTGAGCCATGGGGAGCAGAAAATAACTGTCAAAAGACCTGTGTAATAAGGTAATGGAAAGGATTTAAAAAGTTATCCAAATGCCAGTCAGTGCTGTTCAATCACTTATTAAGAAGTGGAACATTTGGGGATCTCTTGATACCAAGCCAAGATCAGGTAGACCAAGAAAGATTTCCCACAGGTAACCCCAGGATAAATACAGGCTGCTCTGGAAAAAGACGGTGTGGTTGTTTCAAGGAGCACAATACGACGATACTTGAACAAAAATGATCTGCCTGGTTGAGTTGCCAGAAAGAAGCCTTTACTGGGCCAATGCCACAAAAAAGCCTGGTTACAATATGCCTGACAACACCTTGACACGCATCACAACCTCTGGCACACTGCTATTTAGAGTGACAAGACCAAAATAGAGCCTTATGGTCACAACCATAAACACTATGTATGGAGAGGGGTCAACAAGGCCTATAGTGAACAGAATACCATCCCCACTGTGAAGCATGGTGGTGGCTCACTGATGTTTTGGGGGTGTGTGAGCTGTAAAGGCAGCGGAATCTTGTGAAAATGAATGGCAAGATGAATGCAGCATATTATTAGAAAATACTGGCAGACAATTTGCATTCTTCTGCACGAAAGCTGCACATGGGACACTCTTGGACTTTCCAGCACGACAATGACCCTAAGCACAAGGCCAAGTTGACCCTCCAGTGGTTACAGCAGAAAAAGGTGAAGGTTCTGGAGTGGCCATCACAGTCTCCTGACCTTAATATCATCGAGCCACTCTGGGGAGATCTCAAATGTACAGTTAGGGCAAGACAACCAAAGACTTTGCATGACCTGGAGGCATTTTGCCAAGAAGAATGGGCAACTATACCATCTGCAAGAATTTGGGGCCTCATAGACCACTATTACAAACGAGTGCACGCTGTCATTGATGCTAAAGTGGGCAATACACAGTATTAAGAACTAAGGGTATGCAGACTTTTGAACAGGGGTCAGTTAATGTTTTTCTTTGTTGCCATGTTTTGTTTTATGATTGTGCAATTCTGTTATGACCCACAGCTGAATGTGAATCACATAAGAAATAAAATACATGTGTTTTGCCTGCTCACTCATGTTTTCTTTACAAATGGTGTATATATATTACCAGTTCTCCAAGAGTATTGCAAATGTTTGAGCACAACTGTAAATTCTGGGCTGTAAACACTGGGATCCATGGAGATCCGACGCAGATCGACTGTATGTGAAGAAAGGCAGCCCTGCACTGTTACTCGTTGTCATGGACACACTAATCCAGGCTTATTATTAGGAGTGTGGTGAATAAGGTGTGCCGGTTCAGAACACCACACATCACCAACAATTGGTCCTATGGCCTCCTGGCATGGCAACCAGGGTGTTTTTGTTGTTGTTTGTGTTTGTTTTGGAAAGGGTGCTTGTGTGCGTGTTGCTATGGCTGAATCACACATGGACCGATTCACGGATGGATTTGGAAAGAACTGTTTGTGATTGAAGTCACCAGTCATGTGGAGGTCAAACAGTGTATCTCATTCTGTAGAAAGGTGCTAAGGAAGAGAAAACACTGGTTGGTTCTTATCTCCCCCTTAGCAGAATGCATCTATAGGGCTCTCCAAGGTCTAGCAATCAAACTGAGAGATCACTAGAAGCAACAAGGCAAGCACACAAAAAAGACAAGCTAGACATTAAGGGAGAAGTTGCAATGAATCAAATCAAGTCAAACTTTATTTACATAACATATTTACAAGAAATACATTTTGAGGTGCTTTACAAAGCAAGGTTCTTTATGACGTCAAAAGGTGGTTGAAGAGGGTAGCAAACAGACAAATATAAGGACAAATATAAACACCAAAAACGCCACCCATTAAAATGGAATAACTTTCAACTAGAAGGTGACAACAGTGTATGAGGCCCTGATATTCTCCAGCAGGCTTGTCCAATGGACAGAATCATAGTGTCTGAAGGAAGCTCTAACCTGTTTTGATTTGGGCCTTTTTGGTTCTAGCCGTACTCGGTGAAGCTCTAACCTGGCTCTAATCTGGCTCTAACCTGGCTCTAATCTGGCACTTAACCTGGCTCTAATGTGGCTCTAACGTGGCTCTAACCTGGCTCTAACCTGGCTCTAATCTGGTACTAACCTGGCACAAACCTGGCTCTAATGTGGCTCTAACCTGGCACTAACCTGACTCTAACCTGGCACTAACCTGGCTCTAATCTGGCTCTAACCTGGCACTAACCTGGTACTAACCTGGCTCTAACCTGGCACTAACCTGGCTCTAATCTGGTACTAACCTGGCACAAACCTGGCTCTAACCTGGCTCTAACCTGGCACTAACCTGGCTCTAACCTGGCTCTAACCTGGCACTAACCTGGCACTAACCTGGCACTAACCTGGCTCTAACCTGGCACTAAACTGGCTCTAATCTGGCACTTAACCTGGCTCTAATGTGGCTCTAACGTGGCTCTAACCTGGCTCTAACCTGGCTCTAATCTGGTACTAACCTGGCACAAACCTGGCTCTAATGTGGCTCTAACCTGGCACTAACCTGACTCTAACCTGGCACTAACCTGGCTCTAATCTGGCTCTAATCTGGCTCTAACCTGACTCTAACCTGGCATTAACCTGGCTTTAATGCGGCTCTAACCTGGCACTAACCTGGCACTAACCTGGCTCTAATGTGGCTCTAACGTGGCTCTAACCTGGCACCAACCTGGCACTAACCTGGCTCTAACCTGGCACTAACCTGGCTCAAATCTGGTACTAACCTGGCACAAACCTGGCTCTAACCTGGCTCTAATGTGGCTCTAACCTGGCACTAACCTGACTCTAACCTGGCACTAACCTGGCTCTAATCTGGCTCTAACCTGGCACTAACCTGGTACTAACCTGGCTCTAACCTGGCACTAACCTGGCTCTAATCTGGTACTAACCTGGCACAAACCTGGCTCTAACCTGGCTCTAACCTGGCACTAACCTGGCTCTAACCTGGCTCTAACCTGGCACTAACCTGGCACTAACCTGGCACTAACCTGGCTCTAACCTGGCACTAAACTGGCTCTAACCTGGCACTAACCTGGCTCTAATGTGGCTCTAATGTGGCTCTAACCTGGCTCTAACCTGGCTCTAACCTGGCACTAACCTGGCACTAACCTGGCTCTAACCTGGCTCTAACCTGGCACTAACCTGGCTCTAACCTGGCTCTAACCTGGCACTAACCTGGCACTAACCTGGCTCTAACCTGGCTCTAACCTGGCTCTAATGTGGTTCTAACCAGGCTCCTCCACATAGTTGTTTGCACGGTCACACAGTGTTTCAAAAGTGAAGACCTAATAAAAATAAAAATATAAAACTAGCAGGCAATCAAAGCAGGAACATTGTATTTTTTGTGTAGGTGCCTTCCTGATGGAACTTTTCAGCACAAAAGCTGTAACAGTTCAGGTTAATTGTAATTTGGTTTTTTTTTGGATGAAAACCAGACAAGAGAGCATTGCAATGAACAAACCTGCTACTAAAAGCATGCATTAGGCTGTTAGAATTGCCATGGCAGAGAAACAGATGCACTTAGGCAATATTTCCTAAGCAATAAAAAGCGATATTTCGGATTTGGGACTCAAAAGTAATCTCTGTATCAAAAATCACCTGTGCTGGTAAATCTAGAGAATGCACAGTCAGTCTGAAAAGATTAATAAAGATTAAAAAGTAGGGTCACAGTCAACCAATGGAAGGTAAGATTAAGGTCAATATTGTACATGTACACTAGATGGCAATGCAATCCCTATATATTATATTGTAATGATGAAGAAAGAGGACTGTTTAGTTAAAGGGAATTCACAGAGAGAGACTGGATCTAATAGGAAGAGGCTGATAAACGGTTAAAACATAAGTGCATTTACAATTATTAGAGGAGCAAGGAAAAAAAAACATGAATGTACACATTTGCAATCACAAAAGAGACCCCCTCCAATCCTGAACGAATAAAAAACATTTTGAGGAAAAAGTGCATGGAAAAGAGTGATGATGAATATTTAATTCCAAAGGTGGGAAGGAAAATGCAGAGAATGAGTGAGGAGGAAAAAGATGAGTCAGAGCATATTAACATATAAAATGCTTCAGCTGAAGACAGTCTAAAGATTTTACGTGATATTTGCATAAAGGTGATTCATGCAAAGCCAATGTATAGGCATTGGTATTTCTGACAGGATAAAGTCATTATAACCCCCAAATTTAATCTGGTTTTCAGGGAACCTAATGTACTTATATGTACCTATAAAACATAAGTAATTATAAATACATTGTGAAATGACTGAACATGATATAACATATTTATCTTAAAGAATGTTGGTTTGGAAATGTAATGCAAAGAGGAAGTGTAACAAAAACACAGAGACATCAAAGAACAATAACATTTAGATGGATTATCTACAGAAATATGTCCTATTGGCACAAATTCCAGTCGCATTTGAAATTTTGCTTACATGAGCAAAATCAAGCCAACCTGTTGCAGAAAAGTTTTTTTAAACTTTCCGAAAAAACATTCTCGTTAAACCTCTTGGCAGACATTGCAAAACGTGAAATGATAGAAAACCACAGAAACCACAAAGTTTCAGTTTGAGGAAATGTTTATCATCTACACAATGAAAGATATTACCCATCAGTCTATGTGAAACTGATTCTCCTTTTTCGGCTGAAAAGAGCTGTAATTTTAGGAATTACAGCTTATAGACAGAGATGAACTACAAACCAGAGACATCTATACTGAATGACTCTGCTACAAACTACATGACAGGGTGTTAGCAGGCCCGGCTCCGTGGAAACAGCTCTAACCCTGAACTACACAGCAATGTCATCAGTAGTCATGGTTGGCTGTAGACTTTCTCTCTCTCTTAATCTCTCCCTCTATTTCTCTTTTTCACTATTTTCCATTTCCCAGGCCTAGATGTGCTATTGGTACTTTTAGCTTAGCTTGCTGGTCCTGGCCCTAGCATGGCTTTAGGGCAATTAATCTATATCGATGGCTTTCCAATCTGTCTGCTCAGGAGCCCTGAAAGAGCAAAAGCCTACTTTTAAATCCAGCCAACAACACGTCACATCTCATCGTGCTTGCTGATCCACTCAATACCTGCCTGACCAGTACTCGGTCCCAAAATGCTCTATTTGGATTCACCACCATTAATCCGAGAATGCAAGGTGGTGTGGTCAATGACCTTACCCTTCCGCACTATGTAGCGAGCTCAGTGCCATTTTGGATACATTACTACCCTGATCATACTTCTATATACAGTACTAAATATACACTAACAGCATAGAGACAGCAACCGTAGAGACAAGTACAATTGAGGTTGACAGTCACAGAAACGTTGCTCAGTATTAACTGGTTGCTGAGGCGGACGCCGTTTATAGGCTACTGCATCAAAGCCAACTGACTGAATTACAGTAACTGACAGAAACACAGACAAGTCACGCTGTCTGATCCTTCTGTAGAGTACCCAAAGAGATTTTACGAAGTTCACGTTACGTGCGCCCCCAAAACGGCGACCTGTTTTCATTGCTGCCCAATACTTTTGGCCACCTCACTATAGTTGCCCTAGTCAAAACTAGTGCACCATGAAGAATACAAGGTGACATTTGGGACACACTCATGAATTGTGTTAATACTGTTGAGTTGCCATAACCGGTTGTTTATAAAGCAGTCTTATCTATCGGCCTTGGGACAACCTCATCTCTTACTTCGGCTCACCACAGCTTTGGTGTTAATGGTTCCTTTGCTGTATCAGATGTAAAGTAAAGCAGCGTCTTCTTGCTAAACACACCTCCGGGCCAAAAGCAAAGCAAAGAGGTCCGGCTACTTCCAAGGTCTGCATCATCGTGGGCTGTGTGGGTGCTGGAACTAGAATCCTCGGTAAGTACATGAAAACTCCATTATAAACATTCCATATGAAACCTCTGTCTCTCCACACACAGACTCCATCATATACTTCACGCTGCTGAATTCCATTATGTGACCTCGGAATCAAGATAAATAGCACTGTTAAGGCCAAAATCATTCTTGAAAAAAGAACTCCCTGTCTATGAAGGAACAATGGATTCTACTGTCAAAGTATCTTTCATTACAAAAGTGCTTTTTGACCCAACTATAGAATCAGGGAAACATAAATATTAGAACAACCTCTAATTAAAATGTCAGTGATGTTATGTAAGTAAACATTAGGTAATGACATTGTTTCTGGCTTGCATCAGGTTGCATCATCTTAGAGATCATTTTTGAGGTCTTGTCTTTCGTTGTCTTTGGCAAAAAGATGCTAGAGAGGCTATGTCATGATGCCTCAAAGTTCCAGAGTGGCAACCATTTTGGTCAGGGAGAAATGCTAACCAGTCGAACTGGAACGCCATGCAGGACTGATCTATTTCTTAATTTCCTTTACATAGGAAAATAATAGTCATGTGATATACTGTAGCAGAAATAATTGCTAACATTATTGTCAACCTAAAATAGTAGTACATGCTACCAGTCAACTACAGGATGTATTTCAAAATGTCGGTTTTTAAGGCCTTAAATGGATTAAGCCCCCTACATATGCGACCTCATCTGAATCAGCAAGCAACCTTTTACTTCCTGCTGTGTCCCCAAATCCCAGAAGCGTGGAGCATCAAGCCTTCTGGTGCCTGGCACCACTCCCATGGTCTGCTCTCCCTGACTCACAGTAATCACAGATGGTCAGTAGTCACTTTTAAAACAAGCTTTCAACCACAATATTTGACATAATCCTAGTCCCCCATCTCAAAGGTGTATCACTCCCAGACCACTTCAGCTCATAATTTCACCCACTGATTTTAGAGTAATTAGATTTCTATTGTTATCATAAAAGAGAGCAAATTAACACATGTATTACTATTCTTATTATTCATTGAAGCATTCCACTCTTCACGGCACTCCCAGTCCATGACCAAAATGGTTGACCGAGTATCCAATCATAAACAACGTCTATTCTAGTATTGGGATTCCTACGTCAGTGGTCTGAGGTATGTTTGGGCATGAATTATGCAACCCTTTCAGAGAGTTTGCTTCCAAGAGAAGCAGTGCATAAACGGAGCGACTCCTTTCGTTTGGAGGAAGGGGTTGTCAAGCGTGTTCCTGTGGCCTGTCTACATTTAACACAAATCAACAAGACCCAACATGTAATATTCAACTTAAATCACGGAAACATAAAGGGCAAAATATATTTTTTCCCTCATTACTTAGAGCTGCAAAAAGCAGGTGCTAAATAATTGAATTCGGTTATCATAAACTGTATAAACTTGTTCCTTATTCTGTTTACGTTTCTTCATGTCCAGCATGACAGAAGCACACATTTACATTTATAAATGTAGCAATTATATTTAAATTGCAGGCAATTCATACATGAATTTGCACTCAAAGAAATAATTAATTCAATATCCAATTCAGTTGAAAGGATTGAAACAGATCCCAGCTCTGACATCATTCTGACATCATTCCATAGGACCTACGGAAAGATCCAAATTCTGACATCATTCCATAAGGTCAATGGAAAGATCCAAGCTCTGACATCAATCAACAGGCCTTAGGGGATGATTCCAGCTCTGACAACATTTCCATAGGACCTAAAAAAAGATCTAAGCACCGACATTATTCCATATGGCCTAGGAAAAGATCCAAGCTCTGACATAATTCCGTATGGCTTAGGGAAATATCCAAGCGCTGACGTCTTTCCATAGGACCCAGGGCAAGTCCTGGTAGATTACTGGTTCTTTTCCCACCCACTTTGTGGGCCGGAAAAATAACCCCTTCTGGAAACCACACAGCTATGCATGCCAGGTCTTGACAGGGCATCAAAGTAACTAAATCTGTACCTCTACTGTAGCTCCCAGTGCCAGTCAGTCAACAGTTTAGTGGGTTTCAAATCCAATGCTTATACTGACATCAGGTGTGGTCGTTGCCAGGATAGTGGGTTTCATTCCCAGGAACACGGGTTACGTGGGTAAAATGTATGCACGCATTAGTGGCTTGGGATAAAAGTATCTGCTAAACTGCATGAGCTGAATAATCTAGTGCTTAAGGGGACTGAACCAAACATTTTCACTGAGATGTAATTTTTTTTCTCAATTACCCAAAGAAGGATTTTCATCTATTCCTCATTTCATTTCCTGCTTTGCATGGTTACGTTCTTCTGGTTTTCATTCTCAGGAGTCTCTGATCTAGAGAATAAGACGCAGCTTTGGATCTTAATCATCATAGACTGACTTCTTCGTGTTTAATCATTTGTTTCCCTTTTCTCTCTTTTCACAATGTCAAAACAGAAGATCAGTTTAGATCAGTTTAGCCTCCAGGCCAGAATCTCCTCTGTAAAGTGTTATACATGATACTCTGGGGAAGGGGAAAATGATCTGTCAGTTGACTTCTGTACCTCTTTTGTGTGGTTGAACTTTGCAAATAGAATGTTTGCCTCCTATTCAAACACAACTATTGTTGTTGCTATGGAGTTAAGTTCACTCGTGCAGGACCAACTGTTTCACCAAATCGTGTCCCTACATTTCAAGGATTTCATGTCTTTATTAAAACTCAGTAATAAGACAAAAAGGGGTGTGGTGTATGGCCAATATACCACAGCAAAGAGCTGTTCCTTGGCAACATGGAGTGCCTGGATACAGCCCCTATTGACCACATCTCACAAATCCCTAAGCTACCTTATAGCTATTATAAACTGGTTTCCAACACAAATACAAAGGCAGAAAATAAGCTTTGTCATACCTGTGGTATACAGTCTCATGTACCATGGATTTCGGTCAAGACGCAATGAGGGTTTAAACAACCCGGTTTCTTTGGAAAAAATATGCAGTCGCTGTTTGTGAAATTAGTATTTCAGAGTATTTCACAAACTTTGTGGCTGGATGTACCATTTCCTGGACCAAGAAAGGAACATCTGATGGTGGTGGTGGTGGTGAGAAACCAAAAGGTCAGATACCACGTAAACATCCGTCAACACCTGTGGCACAGCAACACTAAACTAAACAACCTCAGGTGTTTTATTGCCTGCCCGTCGATAACCCTCTGTAGACTCTGTTAGGCCCATTCCCAGAGCTGATCTTCATTCCGTCCACTAGAGGACTATCCACCCACAGGACAATGCACATCACCAGGTCCTACAGATCTTGTTCCACCAGTGACTGGGGGGTAAGATTTCATCTACATAAGAAATGGCACCCTATTCCCTAGTTCACAACCTTCGACCCGGGCCTATAGGGCTCTGTGGAAACCTACTGCAGCCTACAGAGAACAGGGTGCCATTTGGGAAGCAGCATTTCTCGTATGTGCTGCATACCCCTGAGGCTGCTTCCTATCAAACACATTCCATTTCACTACTTCTTGATTCTCTTCAGGTGACTTCTGTCCTGTGTTGCTCTCCGAGGCACATGTCTACTATGCAACGGATATGGCGTTAATATTTACGGCTAAAGGGGGACATGGGAGGGAGTGCACCACTCCACACCGGATGAGACTAACAAATGCCCAACACTTTTTATATACTTGGCCAGAGGCCGTGGACAGTGGGACGACAGCACATTTGAAAAGGCTTTGTTGTTTCAGATCTACACAGGACAGATGAATATAATCAATACTGTCATGAAATTCTAACAAATCTCCCTCCAACACAAGTCCCAGCCAGATTCGGGGCCTTTATTTCCACATGACTTTATTGCTGTGATCAATCAAGTGGACACTGTTAAAGCTACAGTACAGAAAATTGAGGCCCGGTTCATTGTCAGTCAGAATCACTCAGGAGGCTTCATCACCTCACCTTCCCTGTTATGCAGAATGGGAATGCAGTGTTATGATATGCAGAAGTGCACAGTGGCTGTGAGTCACGGAGTGAGTGGGCCGACTACAGGATATCTCTTTTCTCACAGTCACTACCTCTGGTTGACTGACAAATCATGACATCACTGGTGGTGTTGACATGCACTAACTTGACTAAAAGCTTCCAGCTGCTCTCCTCTGGCTAGGCAGACTCTAAATACCTCTCCTGTGACTAGATAGGCTGATAAGCTTCCATGCCCAAAGCATGCTTATAGTTTATGGCTTCTGTCGCAATCTCTGCCTGTGCAGAGATTGGGATCCATTCTCTGTTAAGCAAAAATATTTTAATAACCCAAACCCTAACCCTGAGAAGTCCTCTATAGATCAAGCTCTCTCAAACCATGGGTCAGTACACAGAGTGGGCACTGGGTCGTTTAGAGATGGGAGGTGATTCATTAGATTAAGAATTCTAGCTCTAGTCTATCCTAATTGGGTGAACCACCCATTGTTTCAGCAACCACAGCTGGAAGAAGAAATGTCAGTGACAAACATGATTGTTAAGTCACATTCGACAGGAGCTTCAGTAACAAAGATTGCTCAACTTGTTGATGCGTCACAATAGCCTCAGTCACCTGATCTCAATTAAACACTGTAAGAGAGATTTAAGAGCACCAGTGTTCTCCACCACCTTCAGCATTTTCGACTTTTCTAACTACACCCATTGATTTAATAGATGGTGATGGCTTCTTTGGCAGAAATAACTTCTTGTCTATCACTGTCAGTATTTTACATTGACTGGGAGGAACGTTTGCCCAGTCTTATTTACATTTATTCTTCAACTCTATCATGTTCCTGGGGCTTTCTTGTATATATGACTACTTTTGCATACCCTCCAAAGCATTTCAATAGGACTGGCATCTGGGCATTTCTCATCTTTTTGAGTCATTCTGTTGTAGCTATGCTTTTGTGTTTTGGATCGTTGTCCTGTTGCAAGACACATTTTCGGTTCAGCTTCTTTTTGACACGTCTTGACATTCTTCTAAAGAATTCAGGAATGACCAATGGAGTTGGCCTGGCCCTGAGGCAGCAAAGCAGCCCCAAACCATAATGCTACCGTCTCTTTGCTTTATGGTTGGTATGAGGTTCTTCTATTCAAAGGCAGTGTTTGAACACACATGGGCATCAATAAAATGTCTTCTTGCAAATCATTTCTAATAATTTGCACTTGTTCTGGTATTCCTGATTCTAACGTTAGCCACTTCATGTGATGGTAAAGCTAGATGTGTAATAGCTTTTTCCAAATAAGAAAATAGCATTTCTGTCTATTTTAATTGCATAAATCCACAGGATATTCTCACTTTTTCAAATGACTGAACAATCGTCCTGAAAAGTTTGCATACCCTTGGCGAATTGGGTAATATATGTACCATTTGTAAAGAAATGATGAGTGAGCAGGCAATACATGTATTTTATTTCTTATGGGATTTACATTCAACTCTAGGTCATAATAGAATGGCACAATCATGAAACAAAACATGTCAACAAAGAAAAAAATGAACTGACCCCTGTTCAAAAGTCTGCATACCCTTAGTTCTTAATACTGTGTATTTTCCCCCTTTAGCATCAATGACAAGGTATAGTATTTTGTAATAGTTGTCTATGACGCCCCTATTTCTTGCAGGTGGTATAGCTGCCCATTCTTCTTGGCAAAATGCCTCCAGGTCATGCAAAGTCTTTGGTTGTCTTGCACTAACTGCGCATTTGAGATCTCCCCAGAGTGGCTCGATGATATTAAGGTCAGGAGACTGTGATGGCCACTCCAGAACCTTCACCTTTTTCTGCTGTAACCACTGGAGGGTCAACTTGTCCTTGTGTTTAGGGTCATTGTTGTGCTGGAAAGTCCAAGAGTGTCCCATGTGCAGCTTTCATGCAGAAGAATGTAAATTGTCTGCCAGTATTTTCTGATAACATGCTACATTAATCTCACCATACATTTTCACAAGATTCCCCATGCCTTTAGAGCTCATACACCCCTATAGGCCTTGTTGACCCCACTCCAAACATGGCGCTTATAGTTGTGACCATAAAGCTCTACTTTGGTCTCGTCACTCCAAATTACACTGTACCAGAAGCTGTGAGGCGTGTCAAGTTGTTGTTGGGCATATTGTAACCAGGCTTTTTTGTGGCATTAGTGCAGTAAAGGCTTCTTTCTGGCAACTCGACCATGCAGCTCATTTTTATTCAAGTATCGTCATATTGTGCTCCTTGAAACAACCACATCTTTTCAATCTTTAGTTCCTTTACCTTGTTATGCAGGTCTTTTGACAGTTCTTTTCTACTCCCGATGGATCAGTATCTAGCCTGCTCAGTGCATCCTCATGAGAGCTAATGAACTCAATTACTATTTGTACACAGACACTGATTGCAATTTAAAAAGCCACAGGTGTGGATAATTCACCTTTAATTGCTATTTTCACCTGTGTGTGTCACTTTGTGTGTCTGTAACAAGGCCAAACATTCAAGGGTATGTAAACTTTTGATCAGGGCCATTTGGGTGATTTCTGTTATCATTCTGATTTAAAAAGGAGCCAAACAACTATGTGATAATAAATGGCTTCATATGATCACTAGCCTTAAACATAAGGATCTTTATTGCATGTCAGTCAAATTTTCTAAATCAATGCCAAAATTTCACATTTTCACCTGTAAATGACAAAACTGAATCATTAATATGTTAAAATACTGCTTGGTAACACAAAAAGAGCATTGTCATTTTCACACACTGTTTTATTTTGATCATGCAGTGTGGAAATATATTTATAAAAAAAATATATACTGCACATTAATGAAAGAAATTACAAATTATTTGGTTATTTCAACTAAATCACAAATCTGACATAAAAAGAAAAACACCAGGGAAGTCACATCTTAATTCTGCCAGTGTAGTCTCATAATTAAAGGTTTTGTCAGCTTAGTAGAGTTTAGTTCAGCGAATCCAAACAAACACTGTGACAAGCAAGCAAGAAAATATTTGGTAGAACTACCATTTCACTTAGATTTGGTCATTGCATCAGATCCGGTACGTCTCGAATTTGGGCCAGAGGAGCTTAACATTTTACCGACCTCTGCTATAGCACTAAATCGTGTGCAGAAAAACAAATCTGAAATGTTTGGGCGACGTTAAGTAAACACGGAGATTAGATAGGCCAGGTGCTTGGTGGTTTCCTTTGCAGAATAAGTCAAATAAATGGTTTCATGCTTTCATGGCGGGTCTGGGCCCCTGGTTGGTTCCCCCAAGAGGTAGCAATAATGTGACGGAAGGAGGATAGGACAAGATGGGGTTATGTTTATTCCCTGAACGGAACAAACACCGGCCGGCTAGGCTAATGACACAGGATGTGTTCCCATAAGGGAAACGTTTTAGTGAAAAGAACCAGTCAGCCACCATTAAACAACAGTCTCAATATCGTATTGTGATAAAATACATGTATAAAATGTATTCTGTCCTGTCTTATTCCAGTAGGAGTATATTTGGACATTTTCAAAGAAACAATAATTGCTTTTGATACACGTGAAAAAGCATAATGTCTTTTACTCAACTCTCACATACAAAGAAACATTGAATCCAACACTGCCTTTTAGAAGGTTTCAAATCACCATTATTGCCGTACGGCCAAAACAGGTGTCATGTCTGAAAGAACGGCCCATTAGCACTCATCTTGGCCCTAATGAAAAGGCCTGAGGTCTTAGTCTGGGCCCATCTACACACTATTCTCGATCCATTTCTTAACATTAGCAATGCAGAGTAGGGCTCCGCAAAACACCAGGCCTTAAAGACTCTTGATCGTCATTAAAAGGTCCTGCTTGGGTGGGGCTTAGCCTATAGCCCATTGAATGTATGGGAGGGCAACCAAAAGCCTGTTTAGACTGCGATAATGTGTTGTGATGACACATCCTTTTAAATAGCATTTACATAATATGTAAATGGTGTTTTCCATTCACAGTAGAGATAGGGAGGAACTCTCTCTGGGCCAGAGATATGCGGTAAGGCTTAACACATGTAAACACAGCTCTCTGGACAAACAAGTGCGACGGCTTGTGATGGTTTCATTTTTGAGGTGTCAGTGTGAGATTCGTTTCCCCAGTGACAAATTCATTTTATTTCTGTTTTCGATTCATACGTGGGGCAGGACTAGACCTCTTACCTCACCGCTCACACGGCTCCACTACACACTGAGACGTCTTAAGACCTGTGTAGCTGCAGGGAGCGTGTGTCAAGAAAGTATGCCACATTACCTCAGGAAGGTGTCATGCGACAATTAAACGTTTCACACATTTACACGATAAAAAGGTGTATCTCCCACACAAATCTGTCCTCGAAGTCTCGTTCATCTAGACTGAACTAACGTAGTGTGAAAACGTCTAAACCCCCTTGCCTGGGGAATATATATAGCCTTATAAACTATAAAACAGCTGTGAGGACTGAATGTAGTATATAGGAAAAGAACCAAATAAATCTGTCTTCATGTTCGGGATGAATCGATGAGTGACTGAAATGTGTGAATTTCACCCTGACAGTGGACATCTGTAATAGTCTGGTCCATCCACTGCTCCCTCGGGGCTGGGCATGGGTAAAGGAAGTCATAAAGCTGTTAAGCGGGTTTATCATGTCTGTCCTGAGAGCAGTCTGGCACCAGACCCCAGTCACAGGACCATGGAATCCAATCTGACCACACAAGAAAAACCAAACCGTGTGTCGGGTCAAATACAAAATTGGTCAAAATTTGATTACTGTGTCCTTGGAAATGAATCCTGACCACTGCTTTTTTTCCTCAATGTGTTTATGCATAAATAAAATACCTTTTTTTATTTTTTATTATGTAGATAAACATTGTACTGCTGCTACCTGTCTGGCCAATGGTTCTTTCAGCATGAACAGAACATACAGAATAAAACCAATATAAAACAAAACAGACCTCAGTCGTTCTTATCCCATGAAACCCATCTACACTGATCAAAAAAATTAAGGGAACACGTAATCATCACAGCATAACAACAAGTCAATTAAACTTCAGGGATGTCAATCTGTCCAGTTATGAAGCATAAGTGATTGTGAATCAGTGTCACCTGTTTTGGTGCAAGTGAAAATGACAATAGGTGTACTGGAGAGACAACAGCAAGATAACCCCAAAAAAGGAATGGTTTTGCAGGTTGTGGCCACAGACAATTGCTCTCTCATCCTTCCTGACTAATTCTTCTCTAGTTTTGCCTTTTGCTAGTGTCCTTGTCGCTACTGGTAGCATAAGGCTGTACCTGCACCCCATTCAGGTTGCACAGGTAGTCCAGCTCCTCCAGAATGGCACAAGAAGGTTTGCTGTGTCTCCCAGTACAGTTTCAAGAGCATGGAGGAGATACCAGGAGACAGGCCATTACACGTGGAGAGTTGGACAGGGCCATAGAAGGTCATGAACCCAGCAGCAGGACCAGTATCTGCAACTTTGTGCAAGGAGAAGCACTGCTAGAGCCCTACAAAATCATCTCCAGTGTGCTACTGGTGTGCATAATTCTGACCAAACTGTCAGAAACAGACTCCATGAGGGTGGCATGAGGGCCCGATGTCCTCGAGTGGGACCTGGGCTCACAGCCCAGCAACGTGCAGCTTGATTGGCATTCACCAGAGAACACCAGAACTGGCAGGTCTGTCTTTGACGCCCCGTTCTCTTCACAGACGAGAGCAGGTTCACACTGAGCACATGTGACAGACGTGAAAGAGTCTGGAGACGCCATGGTGGACGCATCAGGCATGACCAGTTTGGCGGAGGGTCAGTGATGGTCTGGGGAGGCATGTCCTTGGAAGGTTGCACAGACCTCCATGTGTTAGCCAACGGTACCCTGACTGCTGTTAGGTACCTGGATGAAATCCTCAGACCCATCCTCAGAGCTTATGCTGGTGCAGTGGGCCCTGAGGTCATCCTCATGTGGCCAGAGTGTGTAGGCAGTTCCTGGATGACGAAGACATTGATGCCATTGACTGGCCCTCACCTTCCCCAGACCTGAATTCAACTGAGAACCTCTGGGACGTCGTGTATGGGTGCATCCGACGCCTCCAAGTAGCACCACAGACTGTCCAGGAGCTCACAAATGCCCTGATCCAGGTCTGGGAGGAGATCCCCCAGGACACCTCTGCCGTCCCATCAGGAGCATGCCCAGACATTGTATGTTTATATAAAGCTCTGGAAAAAATTAAGAGATCACTGCACCTTTTTCTTTCCTTTCCAAAAAAGTGAGGAACAGAAGCGTTCAATTTGCAGGGGTCTCTTAATTTTAACCCTTCTTTTTCTCACTCAAAACCTTTTTTGGAAAGGAAAGAAAAGGGTCTCTTAATTTTTTCCAGAGCTGTATACATACACATATACACATATACATATTGTTCATCGAGATCCGATGTGTGATTTAAATGTTCCCCTTAATTTATTTTAGCAGTGTATAAATGAGGCAAAAACAGAGTACGGTTCACGTGTGTAAAGGACATGCACAATCTTTATTGGCAGATACAGTGATAATGACAACAGTCAACGCTGAGCATACGGTATATGTGTTCACTATAAAATATAGACTTTTAATAATGTGGTAGAAGAAAGTCATTCAAATTGGTACATTGTGTTTCTTTTATACACAACTACAGAGTAAAAATTCAGAAAGGTCAATTACTACAAGCCAGACTTTCTGGTGGACAAACAGGACATAAAACACATGTAAACATACAACACATGAAAGGAAACCATATCCCTCATGGAAAATAGTGCAATACCTTTGACCTGATCCTTATACTGCTCTAGTCAAAAGTAGTACACTACATACGGAATAGGGTGCAATTTGGGACAGTTGAAAAAGTGGGCGGACTACCTGGGCAGCATCTCCTCCAGGTCAGCCACTACGTAGGCTACAACAGCCCACAGGGCCGAGCACAGGTTCATCTCTACGGGGTTCTGGACGGACATGGTGTCTCCGTTCGTGTGGTGGAACCAGAAGTACTTGCTGTCGGCAACGTGCAGGCTGGCTCCTGCGGAACATAGAGAACACGCTTATTTATGTGGGTCCTTGAAAGTAGCACGTGACGGACCGAGGAACCAGCATCCATGCACTCTGACACAATGACATTCTAATCACGTCACATCTTCTCACCATGTTCAATGTTTACAAAACTCAACCGCAGCTGATTGCAAAACCCTTCTGTTATGTTTCCCCCCGTTTCTTGCTTCATGTGAGCGTAGCAGGAGCCAGGGCTACCAGCACTGTATTACCGTCTGGTCGTAGTTAGCGCTTAAGCTTGGCAAATCCGGGGCACCTGTACAGTTTCCAGATGGAAACAGTACAATCGAGCAGACTGTTCCCGCCCTAGCGTTCTCAAAGTGCTTCGGGAAAAAAATTTCACTTCCATCTACAGAGCTCTACAGGCGTAACAAACTGGCTAGAAATCACTTCAATTTCATAAATGATCACAGAATGTCTTTGTTTGACATTAATTGTAAAATGAGTTGCGGGATGGCAGTGGAAATGTTGCGCAAATATTGAGAACAATCGTCATATCGAAGTTAGCTTGGAGTCATGCTAATAAATGTTGTGGGTCTTTTCACAATGTCATGGGAAAGCATGCATTTTCTGATGATACAGATTCAATAAAAATTGAGGAGCTTTCCTATAAATATCTACTGTAGAATCCTTTTCTGGTGACATGGCGATTTTTCCTATCCTATCTATAATTCATCATATTTTATGCAGGCTAGCCCACAAGGTTTGAAACTGTGATCCTCCAGGGTAAAAACATAAGACAGCCTAAATAAACATTAGGGGCCCCAGAGTGGAGCAGTGGTTTAAAACACTGTCTCTATGTGCAGCCACATCATGCTGGTCAGAGATCAAATCCTGATTGCTGTATTCATTCAGTAGTTGTGAGTCCTGCTCCATACATGCCTCCAATATCAGTTTCATGTCATCGGACATCTTACAATTTAATAATACATTTCAATAAGGCCTCTAAAACAGATTACCATTACTTTAAATCGAAATTCAATATTTATTTTACATTCTGTTTGGGGCGAGTTCTCTTATATTAGGTCAAGAACAAATAAAATGAATGTCTATTGATCTCACAATGAAGTCCTATAAAGTGCTTACATTTGACTGGGTAATGTATGGACTCTCAAATATTTACTACTGGATCTTACACTTAAAATATGACAGAAATTATAATAGCTCATTGGAATGGAGATAGCGTCCTATTGTAGTTTGGGAGATTTGGTGAGGCAAATCTCTAAGAGAGAACTGTGAGAGAACTGATAACCTTCCTCACTGTGAGGGCAAAATACTCTTGACTACTCTTCCAGGCAGGTACATCACAGTTTTTGATCTGAACTTCTTAATTATTACCCCCTAATAGGTTCTAGGGGTGCCTATAGCCATGACACGTTATTGGGGAAAAATACATATTTCTTAATAAATCATTATACACTTACCCAAAGGATTATTAGGAACACCATACTAATACTGTTTGACCCCCTTTCGCCTTCAGAATTGCCTTAATTCTATGTGGCATTGATTCAACAAGGTGCTGAAAGCATTCTTTAGAAATGTTGGCCCATATTGATAGGATAGCATCTTGCAGTTGATGGAGATTTGTGGGATGCACATCCAGGGCACGAAGCTCCCGTTCCACCACATCCCAAAGATGCTCTATTGGGTTGAGATCTGGTGACTGTGGGGGCCATTTCAGTACAGTGAACTCATTGTCATGTTCAAGAAACCAATTTGAAATGATTCGAGCTTTGTGACATGGTGCATTATCCTGCTGGAAGTAGCCATCAGAGGATGGGTACATGGTGGTCATAAAGGGATGGACATGGTCAGAAACAATGCTCAGGTAGGCCGTGGCATTTAAACAATGCCCAATTGGCACTAAGGGGCTTAAAGTGTGCCAAGAAAACATCACCCACACCATTACACCACCACCAGCAGCCTGCACAGTGGTAACAAGGCATGATGGATCCAGACTCATCAAACCAGGCAACATTCTTCCAGTCTTCAACTGTCCAATTTTGGTGAGCTTGTGCAAATTGTAGCCTCTTTTTCCTTTTTGTAGTGGAGATGAGTGGTACCCGGTGGGGTCTTCTGCTGTTGTAGCCCATCCACCTCAAGGTTGTGTGTGTTGTGGCATCACAAATGCTTTGCTGCATACCTCGGTTGTAATGAGTGGTTATTTCAGTCAAAGTTGCTCTTCTATCAGCTTCAATCAGTCGGCCCATTCTCCTCTGACCTCTAACATCAACAAGGCAATTTCGCCCACAGGACTGCCACATACTGGATGTTTTTCCCTTTTCACACCATTCTTTGTAAACCCTAGAAATGGTTGTGCGTGAAAATCCCAGTAACTGAGCAGATTGTGAAATACTCAGACCGGCCCGTCTTGGCACCAACAACCATGCCACGCTCAAAATTGCTTAAATCACCTTTCTTTCCCATTCTGACATTCAGTTTGGAGTTCAGGAGATTGTCTTGATCAGGACCACACCCCTAAATGCATTGAAGCAACTGCCATGTGATTGGTTGATTAGATAATTGCATTGAACAGGTGTTCCTAATAATCCTTTAGGTGAGTGTATTTCTCCTTCATTAATAGTATGACATCTTTTATATTTTGAGTTGAAGATCAAGCTGAAAAACAACAATGACATTTTGCTCATCATCACTGAGCCAGCCAATGGCTCTGGAGGGAACTGTATGTAATGATACAGGCCAGGACTTCAGATGGACATGTACAGGGTAAAATACATTTGTAAAATCTTTAAGGACACTTCCATGGGACCACCATAAGAGGGTCATTGACATTAACATTTTTGAAAAGTTTAAAAACCCCTGCCTCCCTCCAATGTATGTGTAAGCAGTAGGCCACCACACACAAGCCAGGTCTGGAGTGGGCACATTCCCTATTTAACACAATAGCCTTTGTTACAAAAACATCTGTAGAGTTCAAAATGCAATGGAAACAGATCTACCATTCAGTCTACATTCAGCACATGATTATTTCGGCCAAAAAAACAATATTATACCCAAATAAGAGAGAAGACGCAACACCTCACATTTCAACTCTGGAAAATGAAGGAATGTCTGTAGTGAAGAGATGGAGCTACATTTCATATAGTGTGATTCCCAAATGGTACCTCTACATAGTACACTACTTTTAAGGAAAATCCTGAGGGAATCGTGTGACGTTGGGGAGGCAAACACAGCTCCGGCCAATACTAAAATGAGACAGAGGTGTTTGGACAGCTGGTCCGGTGATTCATTTGTTTAACATTATGGCTCTTTGAAATCTCAGACAGAATCCTGCCCTTCTATAGGATACACCTTTCATCCATTCAGAATGGTTGCTTTTCCACTAAAATAAAATGAAGTAATTCCTGAAACATTTCCTGTACACTAGAAGGCTGTGAAAAGGTCTTCATTCTTGTGCACTAACACGGTGTCTGGGCTGGGATAACTGACTGTGAAGTCTCAAACCCACCTATTACTTGGACTGATGGTGGGTAAAGTGAACTCATAAATATCAGACCACCTTACAGGTCTGGGTCTATAAATGTGTTTCTGGGTAGGAGTGCTGATCTAGTATAGTTAATCTCTGTGGGTCATAATAATTAACATGAGGCTAAATAGACAGGGCCGGTCATAGGTCAACACAACCAACACAACCAACCAAGTTCGTTTATCAAATGCACCGAATAACACAGCGTAATCCTCCACAATGAAATGATTGTGACATGGCACACCACATCCACGTAGTAAGAATTAAGAAAAATATATAATGCAAAATGTAGCTTGGGAAATCCAGCGACAATATACATACAGCAACACTTCTAAATATCCTCACCCTCTACTGGTTTCTAATCAGCTTCATTGTTCGCTGACGTGCTTCACCTCAGCTTTTATGGATTTGAAAACGTCTCTCTAACATTGTGTTGGATGAAACCGAAGTACATTAAGTGGGTCAGAGTTACACATACATACACACTCTTCCTCTTAGTTCCATTACATAGTCTACAGCTGCTTTCAAAAATTACAGTCTTTTTTTGTTTTTACATAAAATACTGCAGTTCTGTTTAATTCGTCCTTGTCCCCATGTATCCTGTTTTTAGAGCAGGACACAGCATATTTCACTTCTATATGGCCTTTGAGAAACCCACTTCCACAAAAATTACAACAGAGATTATGTGGAACTGAATGTCCAAATTAGTTCAGAATCAATGCGCTACTTCCTATTTAAGTCACAAGCACTTCTGCCCTGAATGACATAGACATAGGGGGTGTAAACATAGGGGGTGTAAACATCAAGCGGACCGGACCTCAGTGTGGCCATTTTATGGTGGCAAAGGTCACTTGCACAGATGGAACAAGGTTCACGTGTAATACTGTTGGGAAGGATACTCCACACAGACAGAAAAACGGGTCGGGACTTTTGCGACTACATTGGAACAAATAATAAATTGCTATAGTCCTTGACATATGAATGAATATGATTTGAAGTCCAGACACATAACTCCTGGTTCCTCAGTCAGCCAACAAAAGGTAGTCTACACATCAGACTCCTGGTTCCTCAGTCAGCCAACAAAAGGTAGTCTACAGACCTGGCACCCCAGCATCCATCCACATCTCAATATCTGTTCCCTCTGCATGTTCCTCCAGATTGGTGGTGTTAATGGGCTTCAGCAGCTTCATAACCTCAGCCATGATAGCCCTGGCCTGGGTACTGCCAGTGAACTGAAGACCCAGGGGGGTGAATGTTCCCATGTCAGACTCCATCACAAGGTTGAAGTTGGAGATGTTCACCTGGAGGAGAGGAGATGGGGAGAAATGGAGGACACAGCTGAAATATAGAAATAATTATAATGAAAACAACAACTTAGTACAAAGCTTTCATTATACAACAATAAAGTGCTAAACATGCTTTAAAAGTCAAACAGTCTGAACAGACGTGAGAGTGTCAGGTGCACATGTGTGGTCCAGAGGAGGAAAAGGCGCGATTGTCTATTGTTTGGAGCCTGGGTCCTGAGGTCATGAAGGGACTTGGGTCCTGGGGTCATGAAGGGACCTGGGTCCTGGGGTCATGAAGGGACCTGGGTCCTGGGGTCATGAAGGGGCCTGGGTCCTGGGGTCATGAAGGGGCCTGGGTCCTGGGGTCATGAAGGGGCCTGGGTCCTGGGGTCATGAAGGGGCCTGGGTCCTGGGGTCATGAAGTGACCTGGGTCCTGGGGTCATGAAGGGACCTGGGTCCTGGGGTCATGAAGGGGCCTGGGTCCTGGGGTCATGAAGGGGCCTGGGTCCTGGGGTCACTGGTAGATTTAAGTTCAAGTTCGGGTTGGAAGATATAATGTTCTCTCAGATAGCAGGGATTTTAGCCTTGAACAAGTGTTGCATTGCTGAGTAGTTGCTCAATGTGAGTCCCGTGGATGAACAGCAAAGGATCCACTCATCAGATGGAATTAAAACATTATTTCAGGCAGCAGGTCAGCTCATGACTCACAAATATAATACATTTTTTATCTATGAGGGGTGTGTGCTATTTGTTTACTAGTGATAAAAAATAAATATATAACTCACTGTCTGTCAGTGATTGTAATGATACAGGGTTGAAAAAAACAGAACTCGAAATCAAATTACCGGAGGAAAGCGAAGTTATGAAAATGATAGCTTATGTCTGGAGGCATAAATAAAACTGACGTTGTTTTCTGGGTAACTGGTCGGCTCGCAGGAAATAAATCCATGTAGGTGGGTGGGGTTGCAGAGAAACAATTTGGGTGCAGCTCCGAAAACATGACCCTTGCTGGGCTCTAACAGGGAGTACTGTCTCCTAGAAGACAGACTTTCCAAGGAACTGTAGTGGGGTGGACCAAATGTAGGAGTCGTTAACTGCATTATCAAGGCACTGCATGGTCCGTTAACCTAGCTCATGTACATTCAGGTCTGGGGCAGGGACTTCTCCAGTGATAATGAGCTGGAAAGTTTACTTCCACAGTTGTGTGTGAGGACGGTAGGAATGGATCCAAATGTTACAAACATTTACAGATAGAACCCAATCACATCTCGATGCTTATCTGGGGAAAAATTGGTTAGACTTGACATTCACTGCAAAGCAAAATCTTCTGCAAGTGGGAGTGCATATAAAAAAGAGCAAAATCGGAAGTTGACTACATGACATTTAATGCTGTTTCCACTTTAATAGGGATGTAGAACCCTTTGTGTCATAAATGTCAACGTTCAGCTAGATTAGTGTGTGGGTATATAGTCAGTAGTTTATATACCAAGTGGTATACTGAAGCTCTCCTGAGAAATCAGTGGACATCCTAGCCATCGTAGTTGGATAGTTTAGGGGAGGGAGACTGGGGGCTGCTGGCCAAAGTCAGTATGTGAACTCTCTTTGCCCCTCAAACCATTGTGATTACATTCTAGATTCAGGATAACATACACACTAACCACAAGGCTCTCCGAATGTTGATATTTACTGTGTGGTCCCTGCTCCATTCTGACTTAAACAATCTCTTCAGAACTCCCCGACAGATCTCTTACAGTAGATCTGACAAGCTAAAATTGCTGTGAATCACTCAGAATTAAACCAGTTCCCACCACATGTTGACTTGCAAAGAAATACTGGTCTTGGTCAAAAGCCAGCAGATACTGACAGTATTATGCTATTACACACAATGTGAATGGGCACTGCATCAACAGTTCAAATGCAAGGACAAAACCACAGCAAATGTTGCATCATAGTCATGTAATATTGTTTTAGGGATCTCTATGGCAATCTCTACCAGGGTACTGCGTGCGCGTTTGTGAAAGGGTGTATGTTTAACAATCTATGGAGATCACAGGATGTACTTTCAATAGTGTCCAGAGAATGTACAAGTAGTTTGGCAATAAAAAAAACCAACAAGATGGACCATGAAAGAAATGTACCTTGTGAAGCTGGAAGTACTGCTGTGCTCCTACCCCTCCCTGCTCCTCAGCGGACCAAAACACCGTCCGTAGGGTTCTTCTGGGGCGCAGACCTGAGGAGCACAATTATAACTTAAATATGTGTCAAAACCGTTTCAGCACAGCAATGGAAAAAAAGAGCATTACAATAAATGGTTTTTCTTTTTCCTCACAAAACAAACAACCAGCCCTTTAGCTATTTGAATATTCCTTACATTCAGCAGAAAATTATTTTTCAGCAGACTCTGATCAATATCTCCAACATTCATTGGAGTGACAAACCCCGTTCACAGAAAGGACATCCTTCGGATATGTGTCTCAATATACACTGCTCATAATAATAAAAATAAAAGGGAACACTTAAATCACATATCGGGTCTCGATAAACGAAATAAATTACAGATCAAAATCTTTACTGAACATTGTTTAATACATTGAGAACAAAATTACGTAACAACGGTCAACAGAAACCAAAATCACTAACTGATTGAGGGCTGGATTCAAAATCAATCAATCAAATGTATTTATAAAGCCCTTTTTACATAAGCAGTTGTCACAAAGTGCTTTTACAAAACACCCAGCCTTAAACCCCAAGGAGCAAACAACATTAGTGTTGAATTTCAGTGGCTAGGAAAAACTCCCTAAGAAGGCCGACATTTAGGAAGAAACCTAGAGAGGACCCAGGCTCAGAGGGGTGACCAGTCCTCTTCTGGCTGTGCCGGGTGAACATATTAAGAGTACACATTGTAATAATTAATAAATGCATGTGGGCTGAGTCCAGAGTCTATTTAAACCAGGTCGGAAGCATGAGCAGATGGAGACAGGGACAACATGGAGGAGGGGGGAGGTGTCAGCTCAGTGGCAGCTGAAATCGGCTTGATCTGCAAAACCATCAGAAGGACTTTGGACAGGGACAGCAACAGGTCTTTCAAGCCAGATACTCCTCAGGTATGGGCCAGGACCTCATGTCCTCCTAAATTTAAAACGGCAGGAGACAGGGAAAATTTTGAAAATGCATTAGATCTACATGAATTTATAGAGCAGAAGGAGAACTGACCCTACTCCCACAGCACAATAATATAGCAGCATAAGATCTTGGGGCTGAGACAGAGGAGTCCAGTGACACTGTGGCCCTATCTGGTGGAGGCCCCGGACAGGGCCCAACAGGCAGGAAATCAATCCACCCACATTGCCAAGCATCAACCAAAGGGACACCCACCAACTGCAACCACCCTGAATGAGGGCCGAGTATTGCCAGCAGAGTACAGCCCAATTGCACAAGTGCCCAACAGAGAGACAACAAGCCAGTGACTCCGCCCCCGAATGGCATTGGAGGGAGGGCATCCCAGTGGGGATGAGAGCCCACCTGGTAAGACAGCAAGGGTGGACAGTATCAAGTCTTTCTGGTCACCTTCACGCCTCTGGGCCAGACTACACTTAATCCTAGACCATACTGAAGAGATGAGTCTTTAGTAGACACTGGAAAGTTTGCACTGAGTTTGCATTTCTAACCTTAATTGGCAAATCATTCCACAGTAGTGGAGCTCTATGAGAGAAGGCCCTGCCATCGGCTATTTGTTTAGAAATTCTAGGTACATGATTTTTAAGTAATTAATTTGCATTTTATTGCATGACATAAGTATTTGATACATCAGAAAAGCAGAACTTAATATTTGGTACAGAAACCTTTACAATTACAAAGATCATACATTTCCTGTTGTTGTTCAGGTTTGCACACACTGCAGCAGGGATTTTGGCCCACTCCTCCATACAGACCTTCTCCAAATCCTTCAGGTATCGAGGCTGTCGCTGGGCAATACAGACTTTCAGCTCCCTCCGAAGATTTTCTATTGGGTTCAGGTCTGGAGACTGGCTAGGCCACTCCAGGACCTTGAGATGCTTCTTACGGAGCCACTGCTTTGTTGCCCTGGCTGTGTGTTTCAGGTCGTTGTCATGCTGGAAGACCCAGCCATGACCCATCTTCAATGCTCTTACTGAGGGAAGGAGTTTGTTGGCCAAGATCTCGCGATACAAGGCCCCATCCATCCTCCCCTCAATACAGTGCAGTCGTCCTGTCCCCTTTGCAGAAAAGCATCCCCAAAGAATGATGTTTCCACCTCCATGCTTCACAGTTGGGATGGTGTTCTTGGGGTTGTACTCATACTTCTTCTTCCTCTAAACACGGCGAGTGGAGTTTAGACCAAAAAGCTCTATTTTTGTTTCATCAGACCACATGACCTTCTCCCATTCCTCTTCTGGATCATCCAGATGGTCATTGGCAAACTTTAGACGGGCCTGGACATGCGCTGGCTTGAGCAGGGGGACCTTGCGTGTGCTGCAGGATTTTAATCCATGACGGCATAGTGTGTTACTAATGGTTTTCTTTGAGACTGTGGTACCAGCTCTCTTCAGGTCATTGACCAGGTCTTGCTGGGTAGTTCTGGGCAGATCCCTTACCTTCCTCACGATCATTGATGCCCCACTAAGTGAGATCTTGCATGGAGCCCCAGACCGAGGGAGATTGACCGTCATCTTGAACTTCTTCCATTTTCTAATAATTGCAACAGATGTTGCCTTCTCTCCAAGCTGCTTGCCTATTGTCAAGTAGCCCATCCCAGCCTTGTGCAGGTCTACAATTTTATCCCTGATGTCCTTACACAGCTCTCTGGTCTTGGCCATTGTGGAGAGGTTGGAGTCTGATTGAGTGTGTGGACAGGTGTCTTTTATACAGGTAACGAGTTCAAACAGGTCCAGTTAATATAGGTAATGAGTGGAGAACAGGGCTTCTTAAAGAAAAACGATCAGGTCTGTGAGAGCCGGAATTCTTACTGGTTGGTAGGTGATCAAATACTTATGTCATGCAATAAAATGCTAATTAATTATTTAGAAATCATACAATGGGATTTTCTGGATTTTTGTTTTAGATTCCGTATCTCACAGTTGAAGTGTAAATATGATAAAGATTGCAGACCTCTACATGCTTTTTAAGTAGGAAAACCTGCAAAATCGGCAGTGTATCAAATACTTGTTCTCCCCACTGTTGGAGCAAGTCCATGTATTGAATTATAGGTTAACAATAAAACCTTAAAATCAGCACTAACCCTAACAGGCAGCCAGTGTAAAGAGGCTAATACTGGAGTAATGTGTTCACATTTTTTGTTCTAGTTAGGATTCTAGCAGCCGTGAGCAGCACTAATTGCAGTTAATTTATTGATTTATCAGGGTAACCGAAAAGAAGAGCATTGCAGTAATCTAATCTAGAAGCAACAAAAGCATGGATTATTACCAAACCGGTCATGCTGCATGTTCACCACGGTATCTCCAGACTCTTTCACATCTGTCACATGTGCTCAGTTTGAACCTGCTCTCATCTGTGAAGAGAACGGGCCCCAATGGCAGACCTGCTAATTCTGGTGTTCTCTGGTGAATGCCAATCGAGCTACACAGTGCTGGGCTGTGAGCCCAGGTCCCACTCAAGGACATCGGGCCCTCATGCCACCCTCATGGAGTCTGTTTCTAACAGTTTGGTCAGAATTATGCACACCAGTAGCCCACTGGAGGTCATTTTGTTGGACTCTGGCAGTGCTTCTCCTCCTCGCACAAAGGAGGAGATACCGGTCCTGCTGTTGGGTTCATGCCTTTCTATGGCCATGTCCAACTATCCTCGTGTCCAGCTCGTCTCCTGGTATCATCTCCATGCTATTGAGACTGTACTGCGAGACACAGCAAACCTTCTTGCGACGGCACGTATGGATGTGTCATCCTGGAGGAGCTGGCTGACCTGTGCAACCTGAATGGGCAGCAGGTACCACCACATGCTACCAGTAGTGACAAGGACACTAGCAAAATGCTAAACTACAGAATAATCATTCAGGAAGGATAAGGAGAGAGCCACAACCTGTAAAACCAATCCCTTTTGGGGGTTGTCTTGTTGTTGCCTCGCCAGTGCGCCTGTGGTCACTTTCATATGCACCAAAACAGGTGACATTGATTCACAATCTCTTATGCTTCCTAACTGGACTGATTGATATCCCTGAAGTATAACTGACTTGATGTTATACTGTGATGATTATGTGTAAATAATTATGTGTATTATTTCTAACAGGGTAGTTTCAGCTACATTGAGCTAGCTGACAATCCAAGGATACAAACTGCAGGAGACAAATGACAGCAGTCCAGTCCCTTCCTTGGTGATCTTGAATGAATACTCTTAAGGCTATACATGCCTCTGACATTACCAGGGCTGAGTCACAAACAGCACCCTGTTCCCATTATAGTTTACTTAGGGGCCCTGGACAATAGAACTGCACTACACAGGGAATAGGGAGGCATTAGAGACGCAGCCCAACTAAGCCCAAGGGACCAATTTTGATTGCCGCTGAGCCATGACTAAAACAATTCCTTGATGATAAGTCCTCTTCTTTAATAATGGGAAAAACTGGGCAGTCAGTCAGGAGCTGTATGCCCCCATCCGTCCCACAGCCGGTGTTTTCCCTAAATAGCAGCCAAAAAAGCTGCTAAACCAAGCTGACCACTGTCTGTGTTCAACCCTTTACTTTTCAAGGCCTCATTGGCAATGCAAATTAGCCAGCATTGCCTGGGGAAGGATCATCAGGAGCGATTTCCTGGACTCCCTCAGGCATGGTCTTTGGGCTACTTACCATAATCTCAATAAAGCCGCACGTAACAAAACGCTATTCGGGTCAACCAAACGTAAATCTAAATGTTAGGTCTACGGTTGGCATTTACTGAGGTGCTCAAGTGAAGAATTCAGTCATATTTCAGTGCGATCATGTGAGCGTCGCAGAGGGAACCATTTAAAAGGGGGAGACAAATTCATAGGAGCCCATCTGTATGTGCCAATAGCTAAACAGCAGATAACTGGGGCTACTAGAACTACTAAAAGTGATACTTGATCAAGTGAGCAATGACCAGAACAAACAGGCATCAGCCAATGCAAATCGTTATTCTACTGTAATAACTTTGAGGCAGTTCTTGATGTTTTTTCAGAAGTCTGACAGGTTTGGATCATTTACCCAGGTCTTTAAGCAGAGACAGGGCCTCCCAGGAGATGAGCGCTCCACCCCCATCATCCATAGCCCCCTGGCCCACATCCCAGCTGTCCAGATGCCCACTGAGAAGCACCACCTAAGAGGGGAAGACAAACAGCAGACCAAAGGTCAGAATTAACGTTACATTACAATCTTGAAAGATACTGTGATACTGTATGTTAGAGGATTGGTTTCAAAGCAAAAATTGTGAAGTGGAAACATCAGCTTTTCTCCCCTGGCTGTTTTGGACCACAATACAGTACATACTGGAGGAGACAGCTACAGAGGGGTCAGGCAGGTTCATCAGAATGAAAAGATCTCAGAGAATGATGTCAAAGACATGTCAAAGACAACTGAGCAGCCAGTAACAAGCTACATTCATTGGTCCTGTTCTTATTGGCAACAGGTTTACTTTCAAAGCAAGAATGGTGATCCAAGTCATCTGGGTTAAAGAAAACAATATTTTACCCACGGCTGTCTCAAACTACACTAGTACTGCTGCTATATAGGAATCAAAATTCAATATCCTATGCAAAGTCCCAAATGGTACCCTATTTCTACAGTATTCATAGTGCACTAATTTCAACTGGAGCTTTGTAGGATATATATGAATGACAAGGATTACAAAGGTGTACACAACAAGAATATAAAGAAACACAAAAAAAAGTGTGATGTAACTTTAATGGTTATTATAAGAAAGTGGTTCTAGAACAAACTTTCCCAGATGTTGTCTGTCAGCAAGAATGAAGCACCATGGGGAGGGGTGGGTCAGGAGCTGGAAATATACCACATGACCACACCATTGCTAAGTGGGTGCCATGTGGTAGAAATATCCCCTTGAACCAGTCTTCAACCCGTCCCTGATCCAAGATACAACACTGAAGTATGCAGTCATAAGCATTAAGAATATAGATACAGCAACTGCAGCAAAAGAAACATAACAACCATACAGCATTGTAAGGGCACAAAATATATTAGGGGGAGAGAATAACAACTGAAAGAAACTGGCCTGAATATGTGAGTACCAAAACCCTGAAATTATGAGGAATCCATATGATCTTCAACGTTAATAACCTACTTCACTTAACAATTATGGTTTTCCCATCAACCTGCCAAAAACTAGAGCGTGAAATCAAATGCTTAGGCCTATTATTTTTTCCATGAAACATTTAATTTGGACTTTTCTTTTTGCCATACAAAAATGGTCTTGGTTACCATGCCAATGTGTATGCCATCGGAAAACACTCTGTGGAAGCTGATGTATTAGAGCCTTCACACCCCAAGGTTGAACCTTTTTAGGCTAAATCAAAAAAGGAAGCACTTTCTTCTTTGAAAATACAGATTTTATGCTCTGTGACAAATCGAAAAAAGAAGATACCCTCACATCCTAAACTGTGCCAACTGAACTGTTTACATTTATCCATATCAGTCAGATAAATCATCCAGTCATATCCCCTCGTCATCACCAATTTTGGGCTAGGCCTATTACAAACCAGGGTTAGCAGATGGAGCAGAATTGAGTGAAAGCCATGGAAACATATAAACGGAATTTCTACCATTAATACATTTAGAAAAGCAAGGGCCAGGAAGGAGGAGAAAGGAGAGAGGTTTTATTAAACGGCACGAAAGAAATAATTTCTGTGAAACATTTCTTCAAATGTCCAGGGATTAGCCTTAGTTTTGTACATCTAAGAAAAGAGCCACGTGGCATGTTGCTTCTTTTGTTACTGTATTATTTAGGGGGCCGTGGCAGCGGAGCCGACGTTCTCTGAATCGTTAGTGTACCATCCTGACAGATTTATAGCCTCCTGGAGCGTCGGTAACTGTGCAAAGTGTTTCTGTCCCAGACTTCTGTCAGGCTTGTCATTCTAGAATGCATTTATAGCCGATCAGAAACAGATATTCAACAATGTTGTGGTATAATTTCAATTATAAACCAGGTGGTTCAAACTCTGAATGATGTTGGGCTGAAAGCAGTGATGTATTAGACCTTATATAACAAGTATAAAACCTTTCACAGCTCTAATTGTATTCACCGATTTATACAAGTAATAAGATTCCTTGGGATTTTGTGGCATTTGGCCAATATAGCACAGTTAAGGGCTGTTGCATAGTGCCTAAAACTGCCCTTAGCCATGGTATATCAGAATCAGAAAGAGTTTTATTGCCAAGTAAGTTTCACAACAAATAAGCAATTTGTTCTGATCCGTTGCTGCAGCAATTAACACAAAAGGAAAAAGGGAAGTAAAAACCAATAAGAATAGTGGACTGAGCATAAAAATAGTTGACTGCGCATTAATAAATTACTAGAAATAACTAAAAAGTATATGTAAGCTGCAAGATCTTGTCCAATTGAAGGTTGTTTATGTATGTGGGGAGGGGTAATAGATTTGTCCAGTTGAGGGTTGTGTGTGTATGTTGGGAGCAGGCTATAGTCAATTTGGTTCCTGGGGCATGTTCATGAGGCCTACTGCTGTAGGAAAGAAACTGTTCTTGTGGCGCAAGGTTTTGGTCCTGACAGACCTCAGCCTTCTGCCAGAGGGAAGAGCACTGAATAGTCCATCTCCAGGGTGAGTGAGAAAGGCCCCAATTGTTGCCGCTCGCCTCTGCGTCCTTGAGGTGTGTAGGTCGTGTAGAGATGGCAGATTGCAGTCAATCACCCTCTCTGCAGAGCGGATGATGCGTTGCAGCCTGCCCTTGTCCTTGGCAGTGGCTGCAGCGTACCAGACGGTGATGGAGGTGGTCAGGATGAACTCTATGATGGTAGTGTAGAAATGGACCATCATAGATGTTGGCAGGTTGAACTTTTTCAGCTGCTGCAGGAAGTACATCCTCTGCAGAGGTGATGTTCAGCTCCCACTTGAGGTCCTGGGCGATGGTGGTGACCAGAAAGTGAAAGGACTCCACAGAGTTGACTGGGAAGCCACCCACGACGATGGGAGGGAGGGCAGCTGGGCTTCTCTTGAAGTCCACTATCATCTCCACAATCTTTAGGGCATTGAGCTCCAAGTTGACTGCACCAGGACACCAGATGGTCAATCTCCAACTTATAGCCGGACTCGTCCACATCAGAAATAAGTCTGATGGGGGTGGTGTCATCCACAAACCCCAGGACCTTGGCAGAGTGGTGACTGGAGGTGCAGCTATTGGTGTGAAGAGTAGGGGGGGACAGGACGCAGCCTTGGGGGAAGCCGGTGCTGATGGTCAGGGGGTTGGACAGGTGCTTCCCCAGCCTCACGTGCCGCTTCCTGCATGTGGACTCGGGCACTCCCAGTTGAAATAGCTTGTCCTGGAGCACAGTGGGAATTATGATGTTGTATCCGGAACCGAAGTCCACAAACAGGTTCCTGGCATAGGTTCCAGGGGAGTCCAGATGCTGGGGGATGAAGTGAAGAGCCATGTTGACCGGATCACCCACAGCCCTGCAGTGGGTCTAGTAGAGGCTTGTGACGGTCTTGGGGAGAGACAGTACAAGGGGCTGAAATGACTTCATAACCACAGAGGTCAGGGTGACGGGTCTACAGTCATTAAGTCCTGTGATCCTTGGCTTCTTGAGGACTGGGATGATGATGGAGGACTTGAAACATGCCGGGATGCAGCATGTTTCCAATGAGATGTTGAAGATGTCAATAAACACAGCAAAAAGCTGATCTGCACAGTGCTTAAGGGTGGATGTGGAGACACCGTCAGGCCCTGCTGCTTTCTGGGGGACCGGTCTCTTGAATAGTCTATCCCCTTCCTTCACTGCCTTACCAAAGCTGTATTTAGGCTCTCTGTCCCTGCTCTCTGTCAGGAGAACAGTACTGTAGTATGACTGTCACATCGTTGATATAAATTATTTCAGGTCAGGAGAACAGTCCTGTAGTATGAATGTCACATCCTTGATATAAATTATTCCAGGTTCAGGATAACAGTCCTGTAGTATGAATGTCACATCCTTGATATAAATTATTCCAGGTTCAGGATAACAGTCCTGTAGTATGACTGTCACATCATTGATATAAATGATTCCAGGTCAGGATAACAGTCCTGTAGTATGACTGTCACAATGTTGCCCCAGCCGTTGTCAATCTAGAAACATATTCCTCCTCCCTTCATTTTGCCCGAGAGTTCTGTGTCACCGTCTGCACGGAAGATTGAACAAGAAACCAGGCAAGCCTAGTTCAGCCGGCTTGTAATAAAAAAAGAGATGATCGTTGTTGCGCCTCCCTGGAAGTGAACCTGGTTCTCCCCATAGATACAGCAACTGCAGCAAAAGAAACATAACAACCATACAGCATTGTAAGGGCACAAAATATATTAGGGGGAGAGAATAACAACTGAAAGAAACTGGCCTGAATATGTGAGTACCAAAACCCTGAAATTATGAGGAATCCATGTCACACAGTAACATCACACAGTTTGAATATTTAGCTAGACACCATTAAGCATTGTGTTAAATTGAGTAACGTTTCTTGTTAAGTTCACCCTCACCACAAATAGCATATTACTTTTGCCACTGGCTGTTTTAAAAGCTAATTAGCCAGTAATACAGTGGATATTAAAGTCTACACACCCCTGTTAAAATGGCAGGTTCTTGTGATGTAAAAGAATGAGACAAAGATCAATCATGTCAGAACTTTTTGTACTTATAATGTGAACAATTCAATTGAAAAACAAACTGAGATCTTCTAGGGGGACATTTTTTTTTATTAAAACCTTACAATAACCTGGTTGCATAAGTTTGCCCACCCTTAAATGTATACTTAGTTGAAGCACCATTTGATTTTATTACAGCAATCAGTCTTCTTAGGTAGGAGTCTATTAGCATGGCACTTTTTTCACACGCCTATGACTGAGCACTTAAACATAACCGCACTGTTTAGCTTTAAAGCTTTTATAGCTTCATATGTTTTTGTCCCGTTTTTATTCTATTTCTATTTATTATTCTGTTTTATTATTATGATGTTGTTTTGATGTTTTCATTTGAGTATTTGTTAGCTATTGTATTTTTATATTTTTTATTTTTCTTTGTAAAGCACATTGAATTGCTTCTATGTATGAATTGTGCTATATAAATAAACTTGCTTTCTTGCAATATAGGTGGCGATAACAGACTTTTTCGTCAAGTGAAAAGACAAGAGAATAGTATTCTTTTTCCCAGCGTAGTTTTTGTCTATCCTGAACAAATCCTAATACATAATTCAAAAATCCAGCAGAAATAGTCAGGATATAACAGTAAACTGTTTTATTTTATGCTTCTTATAACGTAGTCTAGCTACTGAAGGTTGTAGCCAGCAACGTTTTTGTCTATCCTGAACAAATCCTCTTTTGCCACTGGCCATTTTAACAGCTAACTAGCCATTTGTGAATTACATTGATACGGTATCTATCAATATAGGTGATGATAACTTTTGTCAAGTGAAAAGATGAGAGAATCATGTAGACAGCTAAGTATTTCTCTATCCTTGACAAATCCTAATATCCACCAGAAATATTATATTTTAGGCTTCCTATAACGTAACTACAGAAGGTTATAGCCAGCAACGTTTTTGTCTGTCCTGAACAGATCCTGTCCTGAACATAATGAGTATAGACTGTGACAGAAGTCGAACGCAGGACCTGTTGCGCCATAGTCCGCGTCACAAACCTCTACACTATTTAACAAGCGGTAGTCAGTCAGTCAGTAAGAGACATTCGTTCTTCTAGACCGGCTCTGCTTACTCGGTTCGGGGGAAAAGAATGGCAATTTCAGCGCTGAATCAGGTATTGTGTTTCCGTGAAACACAAGGCACAGAATCCACTGGAGTTGTTTCCCTGATGTTCATGGGCTCTTCTCTTTAGAAAACAATCCAAGAATTGTCGATTTTCAGGCACAACCATTTCTAGGGTTTACAAAGAATGGTGTGAAAAGGGAAAAACATCCAGCATGCTTTGTTGAGGCTAGAGGTCAGAGGAGAATGGGCCGACTGATTCAAGCTGATAGAAGAGCAACTTTGACTGAAATAACCACTCGTTACAACACAGGTATGCAGCAAAGCATTTGTGAAGCCACAACACGCACAACCTTGAGGCTGATGGGCTACAACAGCAGAAGACCCCACCAGGTACCACTCATCTCCACTACAAATAGGAAAAAGAGGCTACAATAAGCTCACCAAAATTGGACAGTTGAAGACTGGAAGAATGTTGCCTGGTCTGATGAGTCTCGATTTCTGTTGAGACATTCAGATGGTAGAGTCAGAATTTGGCGTAAACAGAATGAGAACATGGATCCATCATGCCTTGTTACCACTGTGCAGGCTGGTGGTGGTGGTGTAATGGTGTACGGGATGTTTTCTTGGCACACTTTAGGCCCCTTAGTGCCAATTGGGCATCGTTTAAATGCCACGGCCTACCTGAGCATTGTTTCTGACCATGTCCATCCCTTTATGACCACCATGTACCCATCCTCTGATGGCTACTTCCAGCAGGATAATGCACCATGTCACAAAGCTCGAATCATTTCAAATTGGTTTCTTGAACATGACAATGAGTTCACTGGACTGAAATGGCCCCCACAGTCACCAGATCTCAACCCAATAGAGCGCCTTTGGGATGTGGTGGAACGGGAGCTTCGTGCCCTGCATGTGCATCCCACAAATCTCCATCAACTGCAAGACGCTATCCTATCAATATGGGCCAACATTTCTAAAGAATGCTTTCAGCACCTTGTTGAATCAATGCCACGTAGAATTAAGGCAGTTCTGAAGGCGAAAGGGGGTCAAACACAGTATTAGTATGGTGTTCCTAATAATCCTTTAGGTGAGTGTAGTATTGCCCAAAAACATTCACGCCAAAAACAGTACCGAATTCAAATTCAAATGAACCGATATTAATGGATAATTCATATTAAATAACAATAGTATTCACTAGCTCGAGGATTAAAATGTTTACGCCAATGTCTTTTGTTAATCTTCTTTTCAACATAATCTGATTTACGTTGTTTATATACATTCTATATCTGATAAAGCTTCAAAGGATGAGAGTTCTTTTGGGGGGGATAATCTGAAGTACCGCAAAAGAAAACTCTGTAATCTGATTAAATAAGATTATCAAAAATCCCCCCAAACAATGTCCAGTAGTATACATTCATTTTGCAATCATAGAAAGGAATGTACTAAATATAAATAATAAATAAAGAAAATTCAACATGAATCCTTTACAGACTACAATATTTCATGAAAAAAAAAAAATACCTAATTTCATTGGCTGGTGGACTACCCTGATAACAAGCCTTTTAAAGTGGAGGCAAACTTTACCTCAACTCTCTGTAAACAAACATTCATGTACACAGGCATAACACACAAATCGCTCTTCAACTGCAGCTTTACAGGATGTTTTTGGCAAAACAAGCCCACCAGCAGCCAAGCTCGTTGCAGTGAAAATAGAGGTGTCGTCTGAGGTTATCAATGTAAACAATGGGATTCACACACCTTGTTGATGCAGAGCATGAAGAAAGGCAAAAGTGATCAAGTATTATAAATATAATGTGTCACTGAATCATGGGAGGACATACTAAGCCCCACATGTATTGAACAGTCAAAACTAACAATTTTCAATTTGCTTATTTACTCCAGCATTTGGGGTTTTAGATCAAATGTTTCACGTGAGAAAGTCACTATGTATATGGTATTTTAACCTATGCCTGTGTCATACATATCTGTCTCATACAGTCAATCTCATACAGTTTTCATACATGTTTATGCTAAGCTTGTGATTCTACACGTTTTGGGATGCAGTTGGTACTGCGCACAATAGTAACTGACTGGCGAATCATATACTGGTGTTATTTTTGTAGTCACTTTTATTGCCACTACAAATACAGTGGGGAGAACAAGTATTTGATACACTGCTGATTTTGCAGGTTTTCCTACTTACAAAGCATGTAGATAGGCATCCCTGTTTCTTGAATACGTTCCTTTAACAAACAAGGGGAGGGTTTGCAAAACTTTCCTCTGGCCCCTCCAGACAAAACACATTGGCGCTTTCATCTAAAACTGGCACACCTAATTTAATTAGGAAAGGCATGAGATTTGCAGTTCACTCATTTGGTTAGATATGCTAGGTTAGGGTTAAAATGTGAAAAATTTTAATATCTGGGGGGAAGGTACCCTGCGGTAAGGGTATTCATATCACCTGGATTACTGTTGCTTCTCCTTTCTAATAACACATACCTGCCATCGCAGATTTAAACCAGACCAGATTTGAGTGGAAGAATAAAAAAAAAATAAGAGTGACTACACACTATCCATAAAGTGCTATAATTTCCCAGCTATAAAAAGGGGAAGGAAAATAACCTCAAATAAAAAGAGAAATTCTGTCATATGAAACTTTTGTTTCATACGCCACCATGAATATAACAATATAAAACGAAAAGCCGATTTTCCGGGCTCCTCTCTAACACAGTACTCTTGCTGCTCTGATGAGATTAAACCACAGGATCGTGATAAATAACGGGGAACATGGGTGCCTGGGAAATACATTATGAGCTCACACTATTACTTCACTAACAGTTCAATACCTAGCACCTCGAATGAGGCAGGGCTAATCAATACTGTAATGCACAATAGCCCTATACGATGGAAAGGGTTCAGATATACGGAGTAGGCCTGGCTCTCATTTAACCCAACAAAATGGCCTAATCGTTGGAGTTGAGCCATAGATTTTTTTTGCATTTGTTAGTTGGTGTACACCGATGAGTTAGGCGACAAGTCATCCCAAACCTTCAGATCTTCCACTCCTACAATAACCACAGGCAATTCCGGAGTTAAACATGTGTGAGCCATCTAGTACCATAAGGGCACGAGGGCCAATGGCGCTGTCGAGCGACAAACACTCCGCTCTGGGCAAAAGGGAGAACAGGTGTCGCTCGTCAAGGGAAGAGTTGAAGGGGAGCAGGCAACCTGTCACGGGACGAAGAGTGGGACGGCGTATGCGGGCCGGTGCGGACCGGGCGACGCGCAAGAAACTGTACTGTTTTGTTTGATTTAGCATATAAGGATCGCTTGCTTTGCTCAGAGGTGAGCTAGATGTTCATCTCTGTTGGGAAACGGGCACAACAGAGATAAATCGAATAAAGCAAGTCCTTTCAGTTTCTTTTTGCATACCACAGATGTTTCCTGTCCTGCAAAGCGTGAGACCCTGAAGATAAAGGCTCACACATGGAACACAAAGGGACTTTACTAAAAGACAACACATCGAGGTTTAACTTTTCTTTTCCAATCAGATAGTAAAACTTTTTTTTTTTTTTGGGTTGATCAAAATGATTACCCCGCGTTCTGTCTCGATGACACCACTGCACAGTGGTACGTGATGACTGCCGCCACTGTTCTTTTTCTGCAGTGTGTACCCTCCCTGAGAAGACACTATAGTCCAAATTCCATTATATAAGGTACTATAAGAATTTGGAAGCAATCTAAGGTCCACTTGATGTCACTACCAATAGCCGGGAACCCCATGTTTCGCCCCAAGATTGTTTAGATGAGAAATAAAAACTTTTCCAGACAGACAGACACACTCACATGGGATAAACAACGACGATCATACTGTTCATACAAAAGGCCGAGACTACTAAGCTGACAGACTGCGAACAGATTTCCACAATTCAACACAGACAAGATTGCATGCTCTCTCCAAATATTGAAATGACCACTGCCAACATACCCTGTAGTGGTCACATCTGGGCAGAGCGGGCCTGCCATATCAGTGTTACCCAACACCCCATCGCTGGTTCTCCTGGAGCTCAGATACCTGATCATCCTCACGTGTGTTCCTGCTCCTATTGGAGCGGTTTCCTCCCCCGTGTTGGTTGTCGGTCATGTATTTGGATTCAGTTTCCCCCTGTAATGTCTGCTCTGCGTTTCCCATTTGTGATCTTGTCGTTATTTCACTAAAATCCTGAAATCTGTCCTGCTTCCATCAACAACATCACAGTGTGTTAGATAGGGTAATAATAATATATTTCATTTGCATAATACTTTTCAATAATCTCAAACCTCCAAGTCCAACAACAATTCACCAAATGTAAATGATATACAGTGGGGAGAACAAGTATTTGATACAATGCCAGTTTTGCAGGTTTTCCTACCAGTCAGTTACAAAGTCTGTACATTTTTATCATAGGTACCCTTCAAATGTGAGAGACAGAAAGACAAAAATCCAGAAAATCACATTGTATTCACATTAAGTAATTAATTTGCATTTTATTGCATGACATAAGTATTTGATACATCAGAAAAGCAGAACTTAATATTTGGTACAGAAACCTTTGTTTGCAATTACAGAGATCAATATGTTTCCTGTAGTTCTTGACCAGGTTTGCACACACTGCAGCAGGAATTTTGGCCCACTCCTCCATACAGACCTTCTCCAGATCCTTCAGGTTTCGGGGCTGTCGCTGGTCAATACAGACTTTCAGCTCCCTCCAAAGATTTTCTATTGGGTTCAGGTCTGGAGACTGGCTATGCCACTCCAGGACCTTGAGTGGTTACGGAACCACTCCTTAGTTGCCCTGGCTGTGTGTTTCGGGTCGTTGTCATGCTGGAAGACCCAGCCACGACCCATCTTCAATGCTCTTACGGAGGGAAGGAGTTTGTTGGCCAAGATCTTGCGATACATGGCCCCATCCATCCTCCCCTCAATACGATGCAGTCATCCTGTCCCCTTTGAAGAAAAGCATCCCCAAAGAATGATGTTTCCACCTCCATGCTTCACGGTTGGGATGGTGTTCTTGGGGTTGTACTCATCCTTCTTCTTCCTCTAAACACAGCGAGTGGAGTTTAGACCAAAAAGTTCAATTTTTGTCTCATCAGACCACATGACCTTCTCCCATTCCTCCTCTGGATCATCCAGATGGTCACTGCCAAACTCCAGATGGGCCTGGACATGCGTTGGCTTGAGCAGGGGGACATTGCGTGTGCTGCAGGATTTTAATCCATGACGGCATAGTGAGTTACTAATGTTTTTCTTTGAGACTGTGTTCCCAGCTCTCTTCAGGTCATTGACCAGGTCCTGCCGGATAGTTCTGGGCAGATCCCTCACCTTCCTCATGATCATTGACTCCCCCACGAGGTGAGATCTTGCATGGAGCCCCAGACCAAGGGAGATTGACCGTCATCTTGAACTTCTTCCATTTTCTAATAATTGCACCAACAGTTGTTGCATTCTCACCAAACTGCTTGCCTATTGTCCTGTAGCCCATCCCAGCCTCGTGCAGGTCTACAATTTTATCCCTGATGTCCTTACACAGCTCTCTGGTCTTGGCCATTGTGGAGAGGTTGGAGTCTGATTGAGTGTGTGGACAGGTGTCTTTTATACAGGTAACGAGTTCAAACAGGTGCAGTTAATACAGGTAATGAGTGGAGAACAGGAGGGCTTCTCAAAGAAAAACGATCAGGTCTGTGAGAGCCGGAATTCTTACTGGTTGGTAGGTGATCAAATACTTATGTCATGCAATAAAATGCAAATTAATTATTTAAAAATCATACAGTGTGATTTTCTGGATTTTTGAAGTGGACCTATGATGAAGACTGCAGACCTCTACATGCTTTATAAGTAGGAAAACCGGCAAAATCGGCAGTGTATCAAATACCTGTTCTCCCCACTGTGTATCTGCAGAGATTGAGTGTAATGTACTTCGGAGGATGTTGAAGCAGTATGGACTGTATGTAGGTTATGCTTGACCTCCACCCTGAACTAGCTGTAGCCTGTTATTTATATTTCATTAGGCGACAGCCCAACTCAGCATGGTCTATCACAGAGGATGGAGAGTCACAAATTGCTTGTTAACAGCAGTGTTTGTACTGTACTATTCAACTCCCACACAGTGTAAAGTACTTCGAAACTCAAGAAAATATCAGTATCATGTATTAGTTCTTCTGCGGCCCTGATATACACTACCACTGGGAAGTCACCCACTAAGTCCACGTATTCATTCGAGGCAGTTCATTCAAGCCCAGACTATATGTGAAATTTCACAAGAAATTGCGTCAAAAACAATCAGTGTCTGGCGGTTGTCATCTGTAACTAAAAATAAAGCTTGGACCTCGAGACTGAAAATGAATCATACCAGCCAATGAATGGCTGGAAATGAGGTCAACAATGCAACTCATTTCATTTCCTGTGAATATTCCATCTTACGGCTCCAAGTAACGGGTCTTCAGCTTCAACTTCCTCATTGTGTGTAAGATTATATTGGTTTTCGTCTCCAGTATTGAGTTGACATAATAAATTCCCTCTAAGCTGTGTGTGTGCACAGACCTCCACCATGAAAATTGCACACAGAAGAAATATCATCCAGACCAGACAAGATTCAACTGTTCAAGGTTCAGATTATCAGTAAGATACATTATATGACCTAAGGTACATGGACACTCCTACTAACTAACTCATACAGGTGTGATGGTCGGTATTACACATACCTTTGGCCATATAGCGTATATAAAATAGTTTTTTTTCTGATGTTACTGAACCGACATAATGATGTTACTGAACCTTTACAAAGCAAAAAACCTAATCAACTGTTCAACTTTTCTATCTATATTTTCAGGTCTATTTTTTTTTTTTTGCTTTAGTAGACAGGAAAGTGGAAAAAATGTAGAGGACAGTTTTAGCTGAAAGGGGGTAGGAGTTAGGTGTTACACAGAGGGTGTAGGAGGTAATGGGTAGGAGTCATGCTGCAGCAGTACATTTGCACCAGGTGTTACCACCAATCCTCACAACTTTTCCCCACAAGACCAGAAATTAGCTGAGCGCCAAAAGAACTCAGGGAAGATCGGTAGTATTCAATATGTCACCTAATGGCAGCATAGCAGGCTTATGTTCAAGATGCGAGTATACTTCATCAGTGTCAGAGTTAAGAAGACACTAAATAAAAAATATATACACAGTAAGAACCTGCAATAATGCAATGATCCACAGTGGTTTTCTGAAGGTAGGTACGTCTGGCTAGGATAATCCATGGCCACTATTAGGCTTCCATCCTACTTCAAATCACAGGACTGACCGGTCAAAAAGTCCAGCACACGTGACTATTATACAAAAGGATATAAAAGGTCTACACACCCTAGTGAAAATGCCAGGTTTTTGTCAAGTGAAAAACAAACTGAAATCTTCCAGGGGGTTAAATGAAAAATAAAATCCTTACAATAACCTGGTTGCATAAGTGTGCACACCCTCTTATAACTGGAGATGCGGCTGTGTTCAGAATTAACCAATCACATTCAAACTCATGTTCAATAGAAGTCATTACACACCTGCCATCATCTAAAGTGACTCTAATTTATCACAAATAAAGTTCAGCTGTTCTAGTAGGATTTTTTTAGTTGCATCTCAGAGCAAAAGTCATGGTCCTCAGAGAGCTTCCAAAGCACCAGAGGGATCTCATTGTTGAAAGACATCAGTCAGGAGAAGGGTACATAATAATTTCCAACGCATTAGATATACCATGGAACACAGTGAAGACAGTCATCATCAAGTGGGGAAAATATGGCACAACAGAGACATTACCAAGAATTGGACATCCCTCCAAAATACAAGAAGAAAAACTGGTCAGGGAGGCTTCCAAAAGGCCTACAGCAACATTAAAGGAACTGCAGGAATTTCTGGCAAGTACTGCCTGTGTGCTACATGTGACAACAATCTCCTGTATTCTTCATATGAATGGGCTATGGGGTAGGGTGGCAAGACGGAAGCCTTTTCTTACAAAGAAAAACATCCCAGCCCAGGTGAAGTTTGCAAAAACAAACATCAAGTCCCCCAAAAGCACACAGGGAAATGTGTTATGGTCTGATGAAACCAAGGTTGAACTTTTTGGCCATAATTCCAAAAGGTATGTTTGGCGCAAAAACAACCGCACATCATCCAAAGAACACCATACTCACAGTGAAGCATGGTGGTGGCAGCATCATGCTTTTGGGCTGTTTTTCTTCAGCTGGAACCAGGGCCTTAGTCAGGGTGAAGGGAATTATGAACAGTTCCAAATACCAGGCAATTTTGGCACAGAATACTTTTTATATCCACTGTAAACAAGGAATTTATCCGGCCAATTCATCCATGCCACAGAGATACACGCAGCAATTGCTTCTATTACTTTTTATCACAGAAATAGTGGGTTGATAGATTTGTCTGCTGTGTCATTGTCTATTGAGACTGGTGGCCGAAAGGCTCCTCTTGACCTGGGAAGGGAAATAATCAGGCAGAATCCCATCTGCTATTCTATTCACTCTACTGCTGGCCAGGTCCTATGCCTCCTGGTTGAAGGGAATGCACAAAAAAAAAAGAACATGGTGTCGTTTGGGAAGCAACCTCAGAGTCAAGGTTATGTTTGCTTGTAAAGTAAGTTCCCCTAAGTTACACAAAACACATTCCATGGACCTGACTAGGCAGACGAGGGTCGACACAGTGAATCAGTGCTCATCACAAGAGACCTGTCACTGCTAGAACACATAGCTAAGTATTATATAGATTGATCGACAACAGTTTAATGTCCCCCTGCTTTACTTTCTTTATTGGACTTATGAATTGTTTAAACTGATCTGTACTAACTTTCAAAAAATTTGAAGAAAGGCTTGAAACACATCAAAAGATCAGGCAATAATTATGTATGATCTTCTGTGTATAAAAAAAACAACAATCATTATCCTTTCCTCCCTCGTCTGATTTACTGTTCGGTCTAGTCCACTCAGTTCTAAAACATGTGTTCCTGAGTCTTATCTGTCTGGAATGGGGTGAAATTATGTTCCAGCTTAAACAGAGTCACATTTGTTGAAAAGCGACATAAACCGCTCCGTTTCATTTAGTCACATTCCATGGTCACCAGAAGTCACTTGCGTTGTTGTCCCATTCTCTTTTTTCTTGTCCAGTTTCTTTTGGTTGACCCACTAAGGGCAAGTTGTCCGTGCCATAACCCCCCACGACCACGTTTTATAGGGTTCTTCTGTTCAAAGGCAGCACATTGTTCAAGTCTTTATCTTCTCCCAGGTCTTGTCTGGTGAACTAAAGCTTCACAAGTATTATACACGTTCCCGGGAGTCTTCTATTTCAGTGGTGTGGTGATTTTATTCTCACTGCAAAAAATATCTTATCAAATGTCTTATCAAGTATATTTAACTTGTTTTCAGGTTTAAAAAAAATCTAACCATCCATAAAATAAGGTACACTTTTCTTAACAAGCTAGATTATACCGCTTGTTTTTAGAAAATATGCCTTGAATATCGTGTCATTTGTATTGTTCCATGAAGCTTGGACAGTCCCATAGATCAACAAGAATAAACCAGAAACCACTTCATTATACATAGTATTACATACTTTTTATTACCGCTCATCCAAAACAACTCTTACGGTTTCACTAACACTCTGCCCGAACCTTGTTATAAATGAGCAGAGCTATCCACAAACAAAAATGTACACATCCATCGGCAAGCGTCAGCTTTACAAGTCTATTCCTCTGAATGGCTTGTTGTTTAGATTCATGAAGAAATGTAACCCCCTGATGACCCAAAAAGGTGCCCAGCAAACAGAGGATAAACTCTGGTTTTTCCCAGCTGGCTCTGACGCACAAATCAGCAGCAAGGATCAAACTTGGGGTAAAACCATGGCGGTTACGAACACTTGGTGCTGCAAAGGAGAGAGGTATAAAACCAAAGAACCAGGCCTGGGGATGACGGTTATACTGTATACAAGGTACGGAGTTGGAGGGGGACGGGGATGTAGTGCTGTAGGGGGCTGTGTAACATCTTAGCCCAGAGAGCAACACAACTACAGCCGTGAAGCTGGGTAAGTAAATGGCAGTACAATGGGAAACCACCTCTCTGCGGCTCACAGTACTTTTCAAGATGAGGGAATGGCGGGCCTCTGTGCCGTGTGTCTTGGACACACCCTATTCCCTATGTAGTGCGCTATATTGAAACAGGAGCCCATAGGGTCCGTGCTTAAAAGAGTGTACTTTACAGATTATGTTAGGGTGCCATTTGGGAGGCAAGCTCAGCCGGAGGAAATTAACAAACCCCAGACGGAAGCAGGGACTTCACAGATTTGCCGTCACCGACTCTCTAGGAAAGAAGGGATACGACAGGCTAATGGAAAACAGACCCTGGTTCAAAATAGCAGGCAGTTTGCTTTTTCAGATACTTTGAGGATTTGACAGACCATGCAATGAATGGAGTGTCAGATGAGCCAGGTTTTGCCCTTTTGGGACTTCAAACTAGTATCCATAGATACCATTCAAGGTCCACGACCTGATTCTTGCAAGTTGTGCTATTCTTGTGCTTTATTGCACAGCGGAGGGAATGAGTTGTTATGGCAGACAAAATCCCAGAGGACAGTAGCCTATCAACAGAGGTTAGCTTACCTGCAACTGACCTGGTTCCAGGCTGTTCTGGCATGTATGTGTGCGCGTGCGTGTTCTTGTGTGAGCCATATCCCACAATTACCTAACAGAGGAAACTTTATTTATTTGACAAATAATAAATCATTGCTAGGCACAGCGAAATGGTCCAAATATTTGGGTCATGTAAAGTGGATCTAGTTTAATGAAATATAATCTATACACGACGTGATTCATTACATAACCTAATCAATTCAGGAAAGGGAACAGCTACATGACAAAAGCTAAATTGAGATTTCATTGAAAATGCCTTGACCTATCCTGATAACTGTACTCTTGTCTGAGTCTAGTGTCACCCATTAGACTGCTGCTGCCTAAACACTCAGGTCAAAGCAGTTGAGAATCGATTTGTTCTGCTGGGACAAGAAAGTCAATAAAACGCTCCAGTGACATGTAAAATCACATCACACAGATCTTTAAGACGTTTATCGTCAGAAACAGGGCATACATATGGTAAAATACTAAGCCACCTACAGAGGACAGCCACTCTATTCTTTTACTTTTAAATCATTTTCAAATGTAACAACCATGACTGATCTCACAGGCGCCCAACCAACCACAAGGAGTTTCCAGAGCGCCATGAGAAAGGAAAATATTTCAGGCAAGGGTTGTCCTGTTTGTCAAGTACCCCTGAGAAATAAAGAAAAAAGTATCTCAGCATTGCAGATATTTCCCGTTCTGATTGTCCTTCAGTGTCTGTATGAGTGCAGTTGGCCACAGTGTCATTCAGCACCAGAATGACTGGAGTTTTTAAAGAGACATTGAGGCAGAGATCAGAGCAGAGTTCAGTATGAAAATGTTTACAGATTTGGGGGGTGGGGGGGTACTGCCTGAACACATTGGGATATTCTGAAGGTCTTTTGCTAGCGTGCCCTACTGAAACCTACCCAACTGGTTAGGGAAGGCTGGAAGGGCGAGATTGGAGAGGCGGGAGTTTGGGGCTCAGGTGGGTGGAATTGTAATGGGAATCGCGCATCATTACAGTAAAGCCACTCCTTTGACCCAGAAAACCTGCCGCTTCAAAGCCTCCAGAGGAAATTGGCTTATAGGATATGAGAAAACTAGTTTGAGAAAACGAAACAAAAAACACCAGCTTGTCCAAGGATAAACTTTAGGAAAACAGTTGTATTCATATAGTAAGACAGGCCTCTAGCTGCACCTATTTTACTAGCATTCAACTAAATATTTAGCTGGGCACCAGCACACCAAGAAATATTAAAGAGGCAGTTAACCAAATTTTGCAATCCTCTTAAAAATCTGTTATATCAGCACTTTAATCGGTACAATAATCACCACATAGTTGTTATCATAAGCACTGTAACAAGGAGAGAGATAGAGAACAGACACTGTAGGTGTTCCGGGCTCTGGAGGACTGTTTACTGAAATAAACATAGGTGGTAGCGGAGGAGGACCAGGAGCCAGATGGAGGAGGTGTCAAAGGAGCTTGTAGCTGCTCCATCTCCTGCGGCTCCTGGTTTGACTTTGCCATTTGCGGCAGCAACTCTTTCTGGTAGGCTTTTCCACTGGCCTGCTCTGCCGGAGCCTCTTCATACCTCCATTTACCAGGTCCTGGTGGGAGTCAGCCATGCAGGGTTGGGGTTGGCCCCACTGGCCGTCCCAGGTACTGCGTCTTGCCGCTGTAGCAACAACCTTGACTATCCACTGGACAGCAGAAGCTGATTGTACATGTCAGCTGTTTGGGCTACTCTCAAAGTTAGTTCAGCATATTTTGTTGCATCAAAGTATGCTGTTACATCTTTTTGCATAGCTGAATACTTACTAACTTGCATTGAAAGTTGCTAAAAGCTAGCTAGTTAAAGTGCTATTGCTAGCTAAACAAGCTGGAAATATTAGCTTGCATTGGCAAAAAATGTAGATACCTTATCATGCACTACAAAGGCTGGATGAATGTAAGTTTGCAATCAACAGCTCTAATCTGGGGAAATGGCTACGTAACCTTGTCCCATGTTTTGCACATGGCTTCACTGCTGTTGGCAACATCTGTGGCGATTAGTTTCTTGACAGCCATGTGCAATTGTTTTTGTGACATTAAAGTGTTAGTCATATTCATGAGGATAAAGTGCAAGCCTGTGGCATTGGCTGTCAGGAGAGGGAATAAAGTTAAAACCCTCAGCATTTACCTATAGTAATTGGTGATTATTGGGGTTCAAACAAACGTTGCGTTTACAGTCACTTCAAGAATTCTGGCTGTTATATTATTATCTATTATATTTTTATGATACACCGAAATGTATTAGATTGAGCCTGCATTTCTAAACTCACACACACTAAGGTGATATCTCATGAGAACCTCACTGCTTTAGTAACAGTCACTGCCGTTAATCTTTCCTTCGGCGAGGTTCTTGTGGCACTTGGTTGAAGATACCCGGAAGAGGTAAGTAATGGGGACTCAGTATTAATAACCCCAAGCTATACCTGAGACTTCCCTGTGGAAACCTGTGAGCAACTCGCCCCTGCAGCCACCTGTATAGATCTCCCCCCCAGCCAAGGAAGTCTTCCACAGGGCTTCCTGCTTTTTGCTCTGGGCTTGGCCAGCAGTGGCTGCGATTGCTTGATTAAACACTACAGTGGAGACGGGAGTTGGTAGAGAGACTGCGGAGGAGGAGATGTCCGTCTTCCCTCTGTAATTACAGCAGAAGGAAGGCGTCCGTCTGCCACAAGATGTCTGTGGGACGTGAGGAGTGGAACAATGAGGGAAGGAACATCCTGAGTCCTCGTCAACACCACCAGAACTATTAGCACCAGGACTGGCTGTGACAAAGTGGAGAGTCAGTGCTCCTTACAAAATAGAGTGGAGCAGACAAGTGTGAGGAAATTAGATCTGTTGCACAGGCTACAGGCCTATGTCTTAGGTTTCTACATCTGCACGAAATGGCTCACCAATTAAATTTTTCTATAAGAGTGCAGTGGGCTTAAACTTTATGGCCTTAAAATTAAACAACTGGCTGTACATACACATCGTTGTTCTGACGTTGGTTGAAATCCATTTGCAGACACAAAAAGAGGAAGTATAAAATAAAAGGCGTTTTTTATTACAGTTGTGCTCATAAGTTTGCATACCCGGGCAGATATTGTGATATTGGGGCATTGATTTTGAAAATGACTGATCATGCACAGAAACTGTCTTTCATTTAAGGATAGTGATCATATGAAGCCATTTATTATCACATAGTTGTTTGGCTCCTTTTTAAATCATAATGATAACAGAAATCACCCAAATGGCCCTGATCAAAAGTTTACATGCCCTTGAATGTTTGGCCTTGTAACAGACACACAAGGTTACACACACAGGTGAAAATGGCAATTAAAGGGGAATTTCCCACACTTGTAGCTTTTTATATTGCAATTAGTGTCTGTGTATAAATAGTCAATGAGTTTGTTAGCTCTCACATGGATGCACTGAGCAGGCTAGATACTGAGCCATGGGGAGCAGAAAATAACTGTTAAAAGACCTGTGTAACAAGGTAATGGAACTATATAAAGATGGAAAAGGATATAAAAAGATATCCAAAGCATTATAAATGCCAGTCAGTACTGCTCAATCACTTCTTCAGAAGTGGAAAATTCAGGGACCTCTTGATAGCAAACCAAGGTCAGATTTCAGGCAAAATTGCCAGAAGAATTGTTCAGGATACAAAGAAAAACCCACAGGTAACCTCAGGAGAAATACAAGCTGCTCCACAAAAAGACGGTGTAGTTGTTTCAAGGACCAATACAACAGCAAAAACGATACTTGAACAAAAATGAGCTGCATGGTCGAGTTGCCAGAAAGAAGCCTTTCCTGCGCCAATGCCACAAAAAAGCCTGGTTACAATATGTCCAACAACACCTTTGTAACGATTGGTGGTGGTGGAGAGGAACCAGGCACAGGCAGATCGCATTCGGATGTTGTTGTTTAATTCAAACAAACACTGAAAACAAAATAAAATGACTGAAAGTAAAGCGCTGACTTCAGCGGAAAGAACAAAAAACACTCACCCGTTATACGCAACATACAAGCAACAACAATGATGGACAAGTGAGGGGCGCAGAGGAGAAAAATACTGATAGAATGATTGGGACCCGGATGTGAGTCATTGAACATGTGACATGTTCGTGGAGTGACGGGAACTGGGGGTGCACGGCACGGTGGCGCTGACCCTCACCATACCGTGACAACCTTGACACACCTCACAGCTTCTGGCACACTGTAATTTGGAGTGACGAGACCAAAATAGAGCCTTATGGTCACAACTATAATTGCTATGTTTGGAGAGGGGTCAACAAGGCATACAGTGAACAGAATACCATCCCCACTATGAAGCATGGTGGTGGCTCACTGATGTTTTGGGGGTGTGTGAGCTTTAAAGGCACGGGGAATATTGTGAAAATGTATGGCAAGATGAATCCAGCATGTTATCAGAACATACTGGCAGACAATTTGCATTCTTCTGCACGAAAGCTGTGCATGGGACGCTTTTGGACTTTACAGCACGACAATAAGCCTAAGCACAAGGGTCTAACCAGTGGTTACAGCAGGAAAAGGTGAAGGTTCTGGAGTGGCCATCACAGTCTCCTGACCTTAATATCATCGAGCCACTGGGGAGATCTCAAACATGCAGTTCATGCAAGATGACCAAAGACTTTGCGTGACCAGAAGGCATTTTTCCAAGACAAAAGGGCAGTTATACCACCTGCAAGAATTCAGGGCCTCATAGAAAACTAATACTAAAGAGTGCACGCTGTCATTGATGCACAGTATTAAGAACTAAGGGTATGCAGACATTTGAACAGGGGCAGTTCATTTTTTTCTTTGTTGCCATGTTTTGTTTTATGATTGTGCCATTCTGTTATGACCTACAGTTGAATGTGAATCCCATAAAAAATGAAAGACGTGTTTTGCCTGCTCACTCATGATTTCTTTAAAAATGGTACATATATTACCAATATATTACCAATTTTCCAATGGTATTTCTAAATCAAAGCCAACATTTTACAATTTCTGCCATGGTATGCAAACTAATGAGCACAACTGTATTTTACTTAATAATTATAGTAAAAAAAAAAAGAAAAAAAATATAGAATAAGGGACATCTGTCTTAGTAGTTATGACCCTGGTTATGGAACAGACAAATCAGAGTCAACAGAAAAAAGCAAACAACTTATGCAACCTGCATTACAGGATTGTGTGGATGTTCTGCCAAGCCAAAGCAAATATTTTGCAACACAGTGTGTGCCTACCATGTATTCACAACCTGACAACTGCCACCTTAGCTTCCATGGACACTACACGAGATAGCTTCCTGACATCAATGTTCAACCCTTTACTTATCAGCCAATAGGACCAGGCCCATACCCTAAAAAGGGCCTCAGACTACAAAAGTGCTGAGATTTGAGACAATTTATGCAAACTCTTATTGGTAAAAGTAAAAGCTCTGCTCGAAGCCTTAATAAACATTCCAGACCGATAGATATCTAAGATAACAAAGGACCTGTCCAAATTATTTAACAGTTGCGAGCAGGTGTGTTGTTAACAGAAAGGCTACAAGTCAGTGGCTCCTGAGTCAGAGGCAGACAGTCTTTGGAGTAATCTAGACCTACAGTACATGTGACACAAGCTCTGTTGCTTCTGATTACAATTTTAAGAGAGGACATTTATGATTGCCCTAAACACATATAACCACTTGGCTAATAACATTTAGGAAAACGTTGCTTAAGATTATTTAATCAGTCAGGTTCATTGTTGGATGTTGAAATTGGGCATCTATAAAAAAATCTGGTCCATACAGTTAACTGATTGAACTCAGTGAAAATGAAATATCCTCTTATGTTTTACAGAGCATAGTCGACAACTGACTTGTTGCCAACATTTGCCAAAGCATTTACATTTTAAATGGATCTGATAAAAGTGCAACAATACTGAATGATTTACTGCTCAAATTATAACAGTAATAACAAATATGGGAACATTTGTTAAAAAAAACATTTCTACAAATATTTGGCAATAATTAGGCAAAATGATTGATTGAATATTCTATATAAAATGTTACCATTGCAGTATTGTTGATGCATTACAGTCAAATTCATCAGGGTTGATTGATGGATGGTCTTAAAAACTGGTTTAACAAGGGATTCCTAAATCCTTTTCTGAGATTTTGCACAGGCCAGGAATCCCAAAAAAAGATCTTCAGAATCTTTCGCACATTAATTTAATTGCCAGGAGAGTAGCACAGAATTTGGGTGCTTTTCCCTATCTCATGACGGGATGACTAAGACAGGCTGAGCCGCTCACTCACACAGCTGTGCCAACGCAGCGTTGACTTCTGACAGAAGCTAAGTCAGTAAAACACCCACATTCATTGTGCTGTCACTGTGAGTCACACACAGATTAAACGGTCAAATCATGCAGCTAGTTAGCTACATAGAGAGGTGATATCTTCTAAAATATCCCGGACAGCATGCTGACCATCACAGTCAAGGTTTGAGCACTGACTCTGCCACCAGCTGACTAGTGGCTGGGAAGCCCCATGGGAGACGCAAATTGACCAGAGTCACGCAGGGAACTGGCACAGGTTTCCTGGTTTTATCAAACTCCCTCAGGCGGATTGGGCGTCTGTGAAAGGTTTCTGAGGTTGTCAGGTGAGAGGGCATGCTGTCACAAGCACTGAGCCACATGATAGCCTGGTTGGAACGGCATTGTAGAAAAAGCTGAATGGCCTGTTACAGATGTCTAGGACCCCTTTCGCCTTCAGAACTGCCTTAATTCTACGTGGCATTGATTCAACAAGGTGCTGAAAGCATTCTTTAGAAATGTTGGCCCATATTGATAGGATAGTATCTTGCAGTTGATGGAGATTTGTGGGATGCACATCCAGGGCACGAAGCTCCCGTTCCACCACATCCCAAAGATGCTCTATTGGGTTGAGATCTGGTGACTGTGGGGGCCATTTCAGTACAGTGAACTAATTGTCATGTTCAAGAAACCAATTTGAAATGATTCCAGCTTTGTGGCATGGTGCATTATCCTGCTGGAAGTAGCCATCAGAGGATGGGTACATGGTGGTCATAAAGGGATGGACATGGTCAGAAACAATGCTCAATTGGCACTAAGGGGCCTAAAGTGTGCCAAGAAAACATCCCCCACACCATTACACCACCACCACCAGCCTGCACAGTGGTAAAGGCATGATGGATCCATGTTCTCATTCTGTTTACGCCAAATTCTGACTCTACCATCTGAATGTCTCAACAGAAATCGAGATTCATCAGACCAGGCAACATTCTTCCAGTCTTCAACCGTCCAATTTTGGTGAGCTTGTGCAAATTGTAGCCTCTTTTTCCTATTTGTAGTGGAGATGAGTGGTACCCGGTGGGGTCTTCTGCTGTTGTAGCCCATCCGCCTCAAGGTTGTGCATGTTGTGGCCTCACAAATGCTTTGCTGCATACCTCGGTTGTAACGAGTGGTTATTTCAGTCAAAGTTGCTCTTCTATCAGCTTGAATCAGTCGGCCCATTCTCCTCTGACCTCTAGCATCAACAAGGCATTTTCGCCCACAGGACTGCCGCATACTGGATGTTTTTCCCTTTTCACACCATTCTTTGTAAACACTAGAAATGGTTGTGCGTGAAAATCCCAGTAACTGAGCAGATTGTGAAATACTCAGACTGGCCCGTCTGGCACCAACAACCATGCCACGCTCAAAATTGCTTAAATCACCTTACTTTCCCATTCTGACATTCAGTTTGGAGTTCAGGAGATTGTCTTGACCAGGACCACACCCCTAAATGCATTGAAGCAACTGCCATGTGATTGGTTGATTAGATAATTGCATTAATGAGAAATTGAACAGGTGTTCCTAATAATCCTTTAGGTGGGTGTAGATGTCTTGGACTAAAGCTTATCACAGATGTCTAGGACTAAGGCTTATCACAGATGTCTAGGACTAAGGCTTATCACAGATGTCTAGGACTAAGGCTTATCATAGATGTCTAGGACTAAGGCTTGTCACAGATGTCTAGGACTAAGGCTTATCACAGATGTCTAGGACTAAGGCTTATCACAGATGTCTAGGACTAAGGCTTATCATAGATGTCTAGGACTAAGGCTTATCACAGATGTCTAGGAATAAGGCTTGTCACAGATGTCTAGGACTAAGGCTTATCACAGATGTCTAGGACTAAGGCTTGTCACCAGTGAGAGTCATTATGAGGACACAGGGGCATTGATACAAATGGATATGATGAAATTGGGGAATGAAGGAAAAGAGGGTATACAGAATAATTAAAGAGAATTTGAATAGTAACTGAAATAGCAATAAAGAACATAGAGACTAAAGACCAATGTGAAGTGAAGTGTATACAGAATGACAACCTCAAATTATGTCATTGTTCTCTGGGGATTATATTCTTTCCTCGGCAGAGATTACATCAGGGAAGTAAGCCGGTGTGGTCCAGTACAGCGTCCTGGCTGAATTAAGAATGGGTGTTGGCTTTAAGGTTAATACGAGTCTTTCAAGAAAAATTCATTGTAAAATTAGTAATATTGGAATGATCAGAATGATGTATACAGAGCAGGCTGAGCTGACGAATTTCTGCTGAAAATAGCACAACTTATCTCACCCTCATCTTCCCTTACTGAAAAAGACCGCAATAGTTATAGCTAATTCAGGGTAGTTTCAATGTAAGTCAATGCAAACTGATAGACGAATATGTCAGTCACTCATTAATTTCATAGAAAAATATTATTTGAAACATTAACTTAAAACATTAACTGCATATTTCTACTGGTAATTTTGCTTATATTTATGTTAATAGTAATGTACAAATCTTACATACTGTCCCTTTAAATTCAACAAAATTTCTGTTCAGGTGAGAAAACACTGTCATTGTGCCACATAAATCGTCTTTTTATATTTTTATTCTTTAAAATGAAATACCAAAAAAACAACCGGCAACTAGACTATAATTTAACATTGCCTCATGTCATGTCAGCTGCATGAAAACTAAAGGGGAGATGGAATGGAAAACCAGGATTATACCCTTCTGACGGCCGACAAAAAGATTGCCAAAGTGGGAGATAACAAATGACAGTCAACAAATGCCATCACAATTTTTGTTTTTCTCACAGATGTTTCTTTAATGATATTGTGGGGGCATAATGTAATGTTTTGATGCTGAAACTATTTTAGCATTGCACAGACGTGCGTGAGTAGCTAACCAGTAGATTTTCTGAAGTGACTGTTTTTCATTCAGACGGAAAACCCTGACTGGTTCTGTTTACGCCACACTACAAAGTAATAAATGATGAAAATGTTTTGACATATTGTTGTAGGTCCCATGACAGTAAGAAACTGAATCTCACTTCACCCCTGCAGAAGTTGAGCCCTTTTAAGTAAGCCAAGAGCTATCTCTGGGTTCCTTCCCCCTTATTCAACCTGGGACAGAGTTTAAAAGGAGAGACGAGTGAGACATGACAGGGCATGGCGCTACAATAACAGCTCAGTGCTGGGTCTGCTATGGAAGCGTTAAGGTGTACTAGCGCTGAATTCCAAATCAACCAGGTACAGTCCCTACTGCCAAGTCACTCCTGTAGGTCTGAAGGAGACTGAATAATGAGGGGACTGAGAGCAGATTAGCCCTTTGGAGGGCGTACTCATTTCAAAGCAGGTGAAAGCTGGAAAAAACACCAGAATGTGACCCCTTTCCTTGTGAACTCAAACAAAGAAACATCCTAGTCAAACAAATTCATAGACCCCTTGCTGACAGATCAAATCCTTAGATAGAAGAGCAAAAGCCATAGCAGAGACGGGAAGATGACAAATGTTTGCACAGAACCCTTGTTCCGGCAGTGGCTGATTCCCAAATGGCACCCAATTCCCTACACACTGCACTTCTGACAGAGTCCTGTGGGCCCTGTAAAGGGGAAATTGAGCAATTTGGGACACAAACGGTGTCCTATGACTAATAAGGAGCTCCATGGACAGGGCTCACAGTGTGCATGGACAGACGCTGGATAACTGTACAGACGACCCTTCAAATGACTGACATCCCAGCGCAGCTCCTGCTTTCTAATTGGCTCCCAGGGGAGGGGAGCTTCAGGCTTTTACACTGACCTCACAGCACACAGAGAACATGTGTGAAAACTATGTGAAATGAGTCACTCACTCTTACCCTACCCCAAATGGAGGTATTGAAGCCTCACAGCACCTGGGAGTCTTTGTAAAAGGATTTCTACTGTGAGTGGTACCAAGAACTCACATATACAATACCTTAATAACATAAATCGCCTCTAGATTACAAAACACTGGAGAGCACTGGTATGCATCACATAACCTACTGGAAAGAAAAAACGACTGTGTGTTCAGTATTGGACTTGAACTGCCTTTGATTGGCATAGCGCAGAAGTAGGCCTATTTAACAAATAATCTGCATTAGAACTCCACATCACTTCAAAGGGAAGTCGAGCGGCGAGCCATTTATATAAACGCTCTCTGTAATTTACTGGAGCCTACCTGTTCTGGGTGCTCACTGCCGATGATCTCAGCCACAGTGTTGAAGGAGTCAACGTCAGGGAACGTTTGGGCATTCATGGTGAGTCGGACTACAATCTTTTGGCCTCGTTTAGCCATCCTGGCCATCATCACGGCATCCTCCACCGTGATACAAGCTGTGGGGATCTTCTTCACACCCTCCTGATAGTCCTGCCAGCCTGTGTGAGGACTGAGACCAGAGACCAGCTAGAAATTATTTAAAGATATCTGAACTCCACTGATCTCTTTTTTTTCATGTTTTACACAGTATGTATAATTCAATAACAAGAAATGTGGGTCAAAAATGACAGAGACTAGAAAAATTGCTACATATTGTATAGTACTAGACTTAGACAAACAATCAGCTAATGAGCTGTACATGGAAAGGGATCCATTGGATGGTGACCCATCCAGTACCTGTTGATGGAGAAGGGTGTGACAGACCGGATGAGAGTCGCAACAGCTCCGACTTTAGCTGCCTCGGACGCCCCAAACTCCCTGTACTGCACCGTCTTCCCATAGCTGACAAAGGGCTGATTAAACGTCACAAACTTCCCACTGGCTTCCTTTGCCCTTTTCTTCAGCTCCTCAAAAGACTCCACCACCAGCACCTCTGCTTCAATGCCTGAACGAGCAGCGGACCCAAGGTAAAACGTAAGGCATCATGCATTTCTGCACCAGTTGAAGAATCATCTAAAACGTCCACGCCTTGGCCTCAGTTAGCACCCTCGGCATTGTGTGAGTGAAAACGCCAAACAAACCTCCTTTGGGCGTCGCAACACTACTCCCGAGTCCGAGGATGGCCAGGGTGTGATTCTGTGGATGCAACATCATGGCACTCTCTTCTCCTCTGACCCAGTGTGGTATTTTCACCGGCTCCAGGTGTACATTCTCCAGCCCGTTCTCCCTCAAAGCGTTGTACATGTACTTGATGGCCAGGTCCAGGTTCTTAGATCCGCTGACCCGATTCCCTATTGTATCAGTGAAATCTGCTAGTCTCTCATAGGAGCGGTTCTGGGCTTTGCCACGCACCGCCAGGTCAATAATGTCCTGAGCCACATTTGCATAACTGGCGATTTCTTCAGCTCTATCTGAAAAAGCCTTTTCATCTTTGTTGCGTGCCAAACAGCTACAGTGGATAAACGTGACAGTGAGAGCCAGTGAGAAAATGCTGAATTTTTTTATGTGCCCGTCTTTCATCTGTTGACAAGAATATATTAAGGTCAACGCTTCTGTGGGTAAACAAGTAGGAATTGATACCACCATGTTGTTAGAGGACAATATCTAGGTCTTCAACGATGTAAAGTAATAAATTGTGTGGTTCTTCTTATGGGTGCGGATTACATTATTCCTTCCAGGTCATCAGGAGGGATCAGCCATCCAATAATACTTATGAGCAAACATTCCATTACTGACAGAAGTAAATCAGCAACATCAGCTTTTAACCCATTCAAACAACACATTATCAGTCAGTTTGCCATATAATAGAAATAATAGAAATTCAAAATAAAGTTGGCCTTGGTAGCGCTGCCTTAGCCTCCATAACGGGGCATACAAAGAAGACATTTCATCATTCTCTATGTTCGCCATAGGAAACATCTATTTGTATGGATCACAGACTGGTAATCCTGGTGGAAAATGTCTCTATCATCCTACCGCCTCTTCTACTACATGATGACTTTTTGATCTCACTTACTAAGTAAATTAGCTACAATAAATTCAAAAAGGAAGTGTAAGTGACTTTTTTAAAGATTTTGATGGGGATCGATACAGCTTGTCCACTCAAAGCCTTTGAATGCAGGGAACTGGTATTGGAGTTCACGAGTGGTAAAGGGAGGTGATTTACTCCTTGTGAAGTCTTAACTACCACTTGAATCCATAAAGAGTCTACAATTTAACGAGAGGTAAAATCCATCTTCTCTGACCAGTGCGTGGCAAGGTGTTTGTATTGGAGGTGCGCTTTTTTTGTAAGTACACGTTACCTAACAGAGTTACTCAACAAAACTTCATGTTTTGGTGACTAAAGAAATAATGCTATTACATTGTAACTGTTGCAGATCTGGCAAATTCTATTCTACATGGCTAATTACAGAAAGGGTACATTCTATTGTATTGGAGGATCCAGAGCAATTAGAAGAATCACCTCTAAACTCAGTTTATTACAGTATTGCCTGATGCAGCAATTCGGCTCACAGAGAGACATACCTAGAAATGATATCAGCTGCTAAACACAAGTATTTCAAGCTAGCGAAAAGCAGGACCAAGTTTGGTATTCTCATAGCTACTGTACTGTACTCAATTTAGCTATGAATTATTACTCGATTCTTTGGAAAACACATTCCCTTTACAGTAAGGAATATACACTTACTTTTAAAATACGAAACTCTCAATAAAAATGGTACACACGTCTACAGTGAAATGCTGACCGTCTTTTCACATTGAATAATTCTAAACATGTATTTATTTCATTCTAGCGAAGTTTTAATCCGTTTTTAACTAACTTCCGTGATTTTTGACTGACGACGGGTACAGCGTATGGACAATCATGTTACGGTTTTTGCGTTTTCAGCTTTCGTGCACAGAGAACTTCGTTCTGCTTCATCCTCCATGTTGGGCTGAGAATCGATAAACCGTTTGCTAATTGGCACACTTAACACGTGCACGTGACCGCTAGCCACAACTAATCTTTGCAAATGTTTTTTTTTTCTGGGTGTTCACTTGGAAATATTGGTTACAATTAAAAACTTGCAGTCTGTTTTAGAATTTAGTATTAATATTAGCATTGATGGTTTACCTCCAGGATCAGAGTCTCAATTAGTTCATATATTAACTTCGGTTCAACAGGGAAAACAGGTAGAGATCAATTGGTACAGTTCTGACATTGTATTATTTTGGCTATTATGTTCACAAGATCTATCGATAAAACAAAAGTAATCATGAAAACATGTAAAGCTAGAAAGATAAATCAGTTCAAACACCCTTTTTTTCTAAATCTGAAATCCATTCACACAATGCTTGTCTTATGTCTTATGTCCTTCTGATCCACTGTTCAATGCAGTTGGCTCCTGTGGTGGTGCAGCATGTGTTCAAATCCATCCCACTGCTAATTTAGTAAAAAGCCTATTGTCCAAAAAGCCATCTATCAATCCCTGCTATCTCTATCGAAAACAAAGCATAGAACTCCTAAAAACATTTTAAAATGTCCTTTACTTATTGAACCATGGCAGTTCTGAAATAGTAATAATCTCAAAACTATACATTTTCAGATAGAACCATGTGGTGCCCATTCCTTGATGATTTAGGTTTCTGTCCTCCTGGGTGTCACTGAAATTGTCTTTACCACTGTTTCAGGATCATTTCTATAAGGTATGCTTTATATGGTAAAACACACAAAATCCTATAGTTCAGATGCCTTGTAGTGTGTTTAATGCCCACTGGGGAGGCATTTCTGTTTTAATCATGTTCTAAATCAATGCAATAGTATTTGTTTAATTTCAACTTTATCTAACCCGGCTGAATCTCTTTTTCTAGAGGGACCTGGTCAATCTGTGTAGTTCTCCTAAATATATGTGATTCGACCAAAATATCACTCACAAATGTGTAATAAACATGAATATATTTATTTTATGAATCATTAAATTATCATTAGATTGTTCAAACTTTCTATAGAACGATGCAGATTGAACCTTAATGGTATTCCTATCTGTTCCCAAGTTAGAGAGGTAAAACAAGTGAACCCAAGATCCCGGTGAAGGCACCAAATAGAGCCATTTCTGGATAACCTGACCCTGGGCCTATAATTGATATAATAGGCTTATAACTAAACTGTGAAAACAATCTGACAAAAATAAAAAATATGTAATGCCAGTGTAATTAACTACTTATGTTGGTGATTTACTGAAGACTCGTGGATTTAATCTGCATGACTTGGCAACATTTAGCTTACAGCAATGTTTTTTTGTGTTTGATTAAAGGGCCCATTTGTATGTTTTTACCTGCACTACTAGCATAAATGCAAGCCAAAATGGCCTGTAGATGTCTGCAGTTAATGCTTTAAATGAATGTTTCAAATTAAATTTTTCTACAAAATTGTTGAGAGTGCCTGAGATATGAATAATTTAAACTTGCTTTAAAATCAGTTTGCTAGCTAATGCTACCAACAGCTAGCTAATGCTATTCCGGTCTTGTTCGGTAAAGGAAGTCGTTATTGTTAAAATGTTGTATAAACATTAGAGGCAGAATTCTACACAGGGCCCCTTTAAATATATTTTACATTTTATTTTATTTGTACAGCACATTTTACAATTCCTTTGACTTATGTCTATGCAATGTATATGGAAAAAATTTAATTGTGAACTTGGCATATTCTGTCCCTATATTTTGCCTACCAGTAGCATCATTATACCTAGTACAATCCTGGGTGTGTAAACCTTCTTAGTGATTCATAGTGATTCAGATTCTATGTATGATTGTTTTACCACATTTCAGAGAACACACGGCTGAGAATGTTACAAATACATTGACCCAAAGAAAAAGCAAGTAATATTAATCCACAATGTTTATTTAGTATTGTCTCCTATTATAAGATACAATACTGTTTTTGTAACACTACTTGCCATTCCTCTCCTGTGCTTGTGATCATTCCAACTCTTTCTTAATGCCACTGTAAGGACATCATGCGTCTTGAACAGTAAAAAAAAAAAAAAAAAAAGTATTTCAGAATGGTAGGCACTTCAAAGGCTTTAAAACATTTGTGAATATACATATTTAAGAAACTTGACCTAACTTATTATTTCTAATATGTTCTATATATAAATTAATACATACATTATATTAAATTATGCAGATACTGTTGACTCAATAGTCAGGGCTAAAGGCAACACAAGTAACGGGGAGACATTGTTATACAAGTCATAATGACAGAAATACTGCTCCAAGTTCTATGGACGACTTACTCTACTCATTACGTACATACCATGAGAAAAACACACCCACCCTATGATCATACAGAAGCGCTCTCCCTCCTGGTAGACGTAAATAAGTCCTTACAAATGCTAGAACGGGAACAGGGCAATATTGAAGTATACTCTATCCTGTCCAGCGTGTCCGCGTTCCAATGGCACTGGGTTCCCTATTTAGTCAACTAGATTTTCTGCACTACTGTTCACCATAGATTCTGGTGAAAAATTTTAAAAAATTGTGCACTTAGTAGGGAGTAGGGATGCACACTCAGCTTTTGAGAATCTCCTAGATAGCCAGCTACTTCAAACTGATGTACAGCATTAGATTTGTCCAGAGTCCCATTCCCCATCTGTGTATAATGCATCACTAATACTGAAGTTGAATGGGTTGTTCAGAGCAGATGTGATTGTGTTCCATGGCATTCATTCCCCAAACGAGTCGAAACCTGGAGGTTTACACAAACATCATGACAATTCATGTCGTGAATTGGCCATAAAAGTAGTTTTACAGAGTTGTACCCGCTATATTAATGAATTGATACACCCCCATGTCTTACATACCACAGTGTTACTAAAAACAAAATGTACCATTATTTTACCAAGCATGCTAAGAACATAATCTAATTTATTGGCCTTCGTCAAGGATAGAACTACAGGGCTTTTCACCTTATTAGCTAGGGATTTGAACCAGCAACCTTCAAATTACTGCCCCAACACTTTAAGCCAATAGGCTACACTGTAGCCCCAAGTAACTAAGTATGGGTACATTTTTCCACTGTTTTTTTTTTAAATAACAGAAACAAGAACATAAAATACATACAGTGTACTCCTCCAAGAGTACCCTTTTAATTAGCAATAAATCACAGTAATTATTTACTAGAAAGGAATGCGCTTCACTTTGGTCAGTTGTCTTTGGGTAGTAAGAGAATAGTGTAATAATAGTTTCACCCAATGACAAAAAAAACATTAGAACCAATTTTGTTGTTTACATCCAAGTTAAAATGGAGACAAGATGGCTATGAAATCAGAAACACTAAATAATCTCAACATAGAAACTTAAGTTTAAGGTGAAAGTCACATGTTTAAATCTCACCTTACTTTATTTTCTGTGCTTTATTACCTCCACCAAATGTTCATATTTGTTTCTTACAGAAAGGTTGTTTGCATGTTTTGCCATGTCATAACATGCCTTTGACTACAATGCACTATGAAATACATAAAACAGTCAAACAAAATTAAAATACATCCAAATCATCATAGACTTTTGTCTTTGTTGGATGGGTGGGAATCTGCTGTCCCATGAATCCATAATAGCATTTTTTTCATGTATATCATTCAAATATGGATGTCAACATTTTTATGATTTTTTTTACAGATACATTCACTAAAATAAAATTCTGATGTTATGAGAGTTGTTTTTGAGCATTATAACATGCTTAGCCACATTTTCATAAAGAATTGTTATCCATTACTGAGGCCAGGCTGTAACACATGTTTTGTGGTGGATAACAGAAGCACAGAGCGAAAATAAGGCCATATGTAAAAATGTATGATTTTCCCCTTTAATAAAAAGCTTACAGCTTTGGACATGGAATGAAAAAAATAAATTTCATGAAGGACAATTATATTCCATCATCTATTTTTTTTTGCATCCTTCCTTGCAAAATTCGTACCTCTACAGTTAAAAAGTAGTCACAAGAAATGTCTGGAATATGGTTCACTTACTCACATAAAAAAGTTTTTGTAATTCTCCGAAACTGTTTACAATAAAACTGAAATTTTCTACAAAGCCCTGTTGGCCTTGTAAAGGAAACAAATAATATATTTGCTATATGAAAAAGATCCATGTAACCTTTCCCCATCCAGTACCATTCAACTAACAGCATGCGAGGAGGACATCGCCGTATGAGATGTTTTTCATGGGTCCCAAATGGCACCCTATTGCCTGAGTAGTGCACTATAGAGGGAATAGGGTAAAATTTGTTCATAGCCTTTGTCTTTATGTTGCTTCTGAAGTTTCTCTTCATAGTGATGTTGGTCTTGGTTCAGGCATAGAACTCCTTGGTGGGGGCTTTCTGATAGGCTGTGCTGGGGACTTTGCGCTCCCCAAGGTCGTAGCTCCCCTCGTCCTTCTTCCTCATGCGATAGACCAGCAGGAGGATTAGAAAGATGGCAAACAGGAACCCTATAACCCCACCAGCTATCACCGCTGGATATGTGGAGGGTGGTGGGATAGGGACGACATTCATGTCAGATGAGGCTTACTGATCAGAATTCAATGCATAATCAATGCCAGAGTGATTGGTGTGGAGAGCAATGACACACATAATGACACTGTTCAATATTTTAAGTCTAAATCAAATATGGAACTTTACCTTGATTGTGTTTGGTAATTACCACAGCTCAATTACCTTCAGTTAGCATGAATAAATAAGAGGGAACTATGATTTTTGTTTTGCTTTCTATATAAAACATGATAAATATTTGGTAGTAACTCATTTTGGGATATGAGAGCCTAACCTTTTTGGTAAGGTTGATGCACTAGACTGCTGTGCATGACTGTTAAACAAAGCTGCCAAATGATTATCAAACAGCTGTTGCATCATTCTGCCTTTCTGATTAACACTTGACTAAGAATGATATGCACACACAATGGACTTCGACCACACACAACCCGCAAATCCGTACCTTTAGAAATAACTACTTTACTTCAACCTACTGAACCTGAACCCTATCGTAAACGTAACCCAACCCTAACCTAACCCCAACCCTAACCCTAACCTAACCCCAACCCTAACCTAACCCCAACCCAAATTCTAACCATAATCCTAAACGGAAACCAGTCAGATGAAGCCTCTTGTTAAAGTCCGAACTGGCCAAATATCCTCACGTCGCATGAATTTCCCTGTTTTGTCATCAGATATTAAAACAGGAACACACACTCGACCACACATGTATACAGTATCACACACAGACATGTTTCTGTCTACTATTTATTACCTTCTATCTACTGTTACCTACAACTGTAAGTCCATAATTCCTTGTTACCATCCTTTGTATCAGTATAAAACTATATGCACTCACTACATTATCAGTTTGCCTGATAATGTATCATATGTACTTAAATGTGTCACCATGTTTATATATTGCGTTTCTTACCATTGTCTTTTTTATTTCAATTACTCAACACCTGGTTTTACCAAAGTGTGAGCAATTGCGTTAGATTTGAATATCAATTAACTAATAAGTTACAGGAGTTGTTCTATTACATATCCTTATAATGTGCTTAATGTTGTAAACCTATAAGTGTGGGTTTTTGTTGATTCTGAAAGCAAAGTCTTAGGTTAAACAAAGACATTTTCTTTAAAGAATGTAGGATTTTTTTCCTTATCAAATGCTGTCTTGTTATATATTATAATTTGGTCATATTTGAAAAAGAAATGCCACGAAGTAAACCATGAACCATAAACCATGAACAACTACTTTTAAAGAGGCAATGGACTCATAATGGCTCTCAAGGACATACCTGCTAGCACCTCCTTCCTCTGGAAGAGGTTTTCCGATTGGACCTCGTAGGGAAAGTCCTCATCAAACACAGTCGTGTCCAAACTGGTGGGGCTGGGAGGAAGCTCGCTGCTGCTGACCGTCTCCTCACTCGCATCCAGAGAATTTTCAGGGACCTGGGTCATAGAGAGAGACAACTAGAATAACCAACGGGAGACTTTTCAGGGACCTGGGTCATAGAGAGAGACAACTAGAATAACCAACAGGAGACTTTTCAGGGACCTGGGTCATAGAGAGAGACAACTAGAATAACCAACAGGATTCCAGTGGGGAACCACCAGGGCTCTCTAAGTCTTCCATGAAGTCACATGCATGTATACAAATTTCATTTAGTCACTTTGATTATCTTATGATTCAATCTCTTCCCTGTAGATAATTAAAAACAGAAAGTTAAATACCAAATATCCAATCAGGATCCAGGTGCTCAATTTCCATTTTCCCACGCCAAACAATATTTTAAACATGGCAGTTATCTTTTAAAAAAAAAATTGTTCAAAAATCCCTTCTGCTTTTGTGATTACACCGCATAGCCTATTCTAAAAGAAAAGTATATCTGATAAGAAGAACTCAATATTTCAATACATAACATGACTATAGATTATGGGTGAGTGGTACCAGAGCGAAATTGGGCAATACAAAAAGACATACCTTCCATAGGCCACTCCAGCTCCACTGAGCTAACATGCTCTGGCTAAGGCCGGATTGATTCATGTATAATGCCTCTTCCATTAAAGTAAATAAGCAATGCTATGATTGTTATTTTTTTTATCGATTGTTCAGTTTTTTTGTCCCAACATGTCCCATAGCTGCATTTGGCCATGGAGGAGTAATGTCATGGTGGGTGTGACTACCAGGCTGTAGAAAATGGAAAGAAACACACTACCAGCTCAGAACACACTCAAGACAACTAGACACAAAAAAATGGTCATAGATTACCTCCAACTGTGTTGTTTCTGTGAGGTCAGTGAATGTTTCTGTGAGGTCAGTGAATGTAAATGTCTCCTCCACGTTGTTTGAAAGGTCCTGAGTTGGCTCTCCACCAGGAATGACAAACATCCTTTTCACCAATTCCTCACTGCCTTCAGTGAAAGCTGAGAAGGAGAAAAGCCAATCCATCAGTCAGTCAAAATGCATTGCCGGCATAGTGCATCCTGGTTTGCAGGAAGTGGCTAACATGACAATATACACAATGACAATAATTCTACAGAAGAATAGGGAGCTGATAAGAGTCATACAACCATACTGCGACTGGACGCCAATACATCATGGCACAATCACTCGCAGTCTTAATGTCAGGTTGTATGAAATAATGAAAATAAAAAGATATTGCCACACACTCTATAAGCTTCAGGACAAATATCCCAGGAATGTTTTGAGGTCAGACTCTTCATTGAGATTGAAGGGGGCACGGATCTTAGGACTGAAAAGCCAACCAGCCTCTCTTTAACAAAATATGATCTGTATTACCTCCTCTCCTAGAGATTCAGTATATAAAGAGGGACAAAACCGAGTGGTTCATTTCCAGAAATTGGGCCGCAACGGGGCACAGTAAACCCTGCAGCTATCCACGGTTCCACATTCGCGTACTCAAGTATCCACAGAAATTTTTCTACAAGTCCGAAATTCTAAAAACGCCCTAATTTCAGCCATCCAAGCATCGATCTGGTTAATTGCATGAAGTGCAAATATAAATAAAATATAAATTAAACTGTCCATTACATAACGATTGTGCAAACGAACGGTCACGCACACAATGTTATTTTCCTAGATGCGATTGTGTTGAATTAATACTTATCCGCGATTTTCCACATCCGCGAGGGTTCGCAGAACCCTTGATGTACTGTACATCAAGTTTTAGCACCTAATCATGCTACCACGCCCTGATTTTCTAACTTAATTCATAATTGGTTTAGTCCTTTGAGACACTTTTTTGACGCCTCTGATTGTAGTCATTTTCCCCTGTTTGTGGGTGTTTTAAAGACCTCCCATTGAAGAGATCTGTGCACAGGGATTGGGCAGGACAGCTATAGCTTTAGATTCCGCCACAACTCTTAACGGAGATAACAGGATAATATAGGAAATAGCACTGACAAATGTAACCATTGCTTACTCATGTCACCGGACCCTGACCCAGAGTGGTAGTCGTCGTCATCATCGTAGTAATCTCCTGACTGGTCTTCCAGATACAGGTCATCCGACTGTGCTGAGGTGAACATCTGGGAATGGACAGAATGAGATTTAAATTAAACTCCACTCAAGTCCTGATCCCCTGACACAAACAATCCCCAGTTTAGATAATGTACCTTTAATCAGTGCCTGAATGGGGGGGGATTTTTTTTCTCCAGAGGATATCTGTGCAGTTTATTTGATACACAAATGTATGTGAAGCACAAGAGTGGGGAAATGAAAGCAACATTTCAAAGAAAATACATTGGCTGTATGTGACTGGTTATGTGGTGTTGTTTGCGTGTGTGTGCGCGCATACGTGCATGTGTTAATAAATGAATGAACAAACAGACAAAAACACTTTTTGATGGCACAAAGCAGGTTTAGAGCAGATGGAGCCATGTCTTGTCTTTGACTCTCTGAACCCTGAATCCATTTCTTCATGCCAACTCCTCTGCCTTTCTTTTAATCTCTACACTACCACTGTCGCCTGGTGCCACCTCTTCAAATAGCCTGCCAGGGCCCATGGAAACCACCATTCACAGCCGCTGATGCTCAGCAAGGCGTGTGACGTTTCCCAACACCACTGTGATTCACCAAATCCCCACAAAAGATCCTGCAATACATCTGACAAAGGTGCTCGGGATCAGCCCTCTGCGTGTGTGCGCGCGGGTGGCTGCTTGCTTAGCTGATAGATGATGACAGTAACGAGCCAGGTTCAATTTTCCTTGTTGGCGAAGAAAAGTAACAGGCAAGGATGATCTAAGAAAAAGACAGACGCCTTCCTTCAAAGAAAGCACCACACACAATAAGAGGCCAAGGCATGTAATTTCAGAATCACTGAAGGAAAAAGACTCATCAAAGAATACAATAAAGATCCTTCCTCAAAAGGAGGGAATACCCAGTTAGATAAAGACATTTACTTTTGACTTCTAACTGTGTTCACTGAGGCAAAGCACAGAAACCCATATGAACCTCTGATTAACATTTTCTTTAGGATGTTATTGTTGCATACCAGCTTGGTGTGTCATTGTGTGGTTCTGCGACTGTCTTTCAACTGTGACACAGTGGATCCTCGCACAGAGAATGTTAACACAAATTGCTAAGCAACATCCTATACAGAAAGCAGACAAAACATAAGACCAAGGAATTTGTGATCAAAGTAAGCCTCTGAAAGTGATGCAAGAAAACAACGGGGACTTCCACACGTCAGTGTACAGCCAATCCTAGCTGACCACTTCTACGCTACCGTCAAGAGTTTAACATAAGTGTGAAACCATACTGTAACAGTACTTCCATTTTCAGTCATCAAAAAATGTCAAGGTGTTCAAAAGTCTTTGGCTCTTCACTGCTTCAGAGCCTACTCAGGAAAGCGCTGTGACAAATGAGGTCATGTTCACTGGAAACATTCTAACCTCGTTCCTAGCCTGTATGAACCTGGGCACAACAACCACTGGCCTCGACAGGAGGGACCACGCTAAGTAAAGTATTTGTAAACTTTTGGTTTTATTCAGTCAAATTACTGATTGACTCAAATCAGCATGGCTGCAAATAGACCGCACATTTTCATGTCAGATCATTGAATTCTTAGGATGACTAGGGCCGTGCCACATTTGTTTTAAGTGTTGTCATGTAGTTTTGTCTGAGGACAAAACAGGGGAGAGGGTGAAGAGCAGTGGGCTGGATTCACAACCATCTGGAACACACCATGATGTGAGATAGACCCCTGGACCGCTAAACCACCAATGGGGAAACAAGGGCCAAAGCTGACCCACTGTTCAACCAGATCGTCCTCGCTTCTGAAAAAGAGTATGTAGTACATACAACACAAACAGACATTACACAGACCTTTTCTCAAGACCCTGGTAGTGTACAAAGTACAACTGGCCACTGAAAGCCCAGTGTTTCAAACTACATTCCAGATTTTTTTTCTTTAGACAACTGTTGGTTTAGGCCCTAAGAAAAGGTTAAGAGATTACTGTGTTGCTTTTCCCAGAGGCCAGTTTGGTCACATGCAGTTCTACAGTCTTACTGTACCAAACTTGTGGACACAGTACACACACACACAGTACACACACACACAGTACACACACACACAGTACACACACACACAGTACACACACACACAGTACACACACACCGCATGATTTATGGGGAATTTGTTTGTCAACACAGGACCTTGTAGGGTGACCGCCCTGAATTCTTCAGAGAATGAGAGGAAAGGTTAAAGTGTATTTTCAACAGCAGTGTAATATACAGTAGTGGTGAATAATATATCTCTCATTCCACTTTTGTCTGACACATGAAAGGTGAGCCTTGCATTCCTTGGCCAAAGAAGCAGGACAAGTGAGGTATTGTACATGTAGTGGAAGAGCTCAGGACTGGGCCTTCAGGCGGTGCCAGGTCTACAGCTGAAAAGGGAATACCAGTACTCCCTCCTCTTTCCCTATGAGCACCACTCACTTGCTTGCTTGCTTAGTTCATTCCAAACAGCCAAGCCAGCCAGCCAGGCAGCCAGCCAGCCAAACTACACGGTCAGCGTTCCCTGGCTCACTACAGGACAGTGGAGAATTCCAAACAAACCTGGGTTCAAGTAGCGAGATGCAGTGTGGTAATGACTGTCTATTGCTGTGAGAACATTGGTCTGCTTTTCACCTGTGATCATTCTCAGGTGTAGTCAGCAATACAGAAGAGAGAGGGGGAAAAACAGCTGACAAAAGACTTCTGAAGCTTTTTCACACAATCCAGGAAGATCTACAGTAGCAGAGAAGAATGACCTGATATTAATGGAATCAGAATATGAAGCAAATCTGGTTTCCTTTGAGACGTCTCCCATTATTCCTGAAGGCCTGAATGGGATGTTTCTCATCATCATACCCGCTTGACCATCAGACACATTTAACCACGCCAATACCTCTGCTAATACAGAAAGCTAAACCATAGTGCCTCTACTCTTAACCTGAACAAAAAGCATTCAATCCAGAAGAAAGCAGAACTCACCATACAAAATCAAACATCAGCATATAGCTCGAAAACAGCATATTAGGAGGTTATTATAACCAAATCTGCTAACTGTAAGGTAAGCATTTAGATCACTAGTCCTCAAAGTGCTCTAATAACGACACCTTTTAATCCAGTGCCAAGTGGTTAATGGGAGTGTGTATGTGCTGCTGTCTGACTGAGCAGAGGTGGATCTGAAAACATCAACAACGGAAGGGGGGGGGGGGCACCTTTAAACAAACGAACAAACTGAGATCCAAGGAGAGGATTTAACCTCACAGGGACACAAGCCAGACATTTGTGCATTAGGCATTAGGTGATTCATTTGGGTAAGCAGCAGGAGCGTTTCTCTGTTAAAAGCGTATAAAAATAAATAAACGCCCCAGTAACACCAGGGTGTTATAATCCTGCATGTGGAGCCACATAAACATGCCGAGGCCCGGCCCGGCCCGCCGTGCAGGGAAGCTGGACCGGAGCACAGATGCCACGGTGATATTAACCTACACCTGCTGTATCCTACTCCCTAAATCGGCACACCATCTGGAATGCAGATTCAGATGATGTAGTAGCTGTCCAACCAGCTGCGGACGTTCACAGCCCCTCAGGAGTACACAGGAAGAGCATTACCAAACTATTAAGACAGCGCTTGGCAACCCTACCAGAGCCGCACCAGATACTAGCAGGATGAATACACCCCATTCAGGCTGGAGGCACGTCTGGTATTCTCAATATGCTTCCACAAACACAGGTGTTGTGCTAGGACTGGGTCCGGAGAGAGAACACTGGATGTTTGTGTACTGTACTGGCCTAGGTTTTTCCAGTAATAAGGTCTTCCTGGCGGGGGCTGGCAGAAGATTATTGGGGTTCTATGGGTTTGGGAAACATCTGCAGTGCTTCTGTGCTACAGGCATCTTTCTTTTGCAACTGAACCAGATAAGAGGTTTTTTTCTCAAACCGGTATATTTCCATTTTTCCATGTTCTTTTTACAGTGACAGTTGTATTATTTATAACAAATATTTGAGTGTTGTCATGATTCAGGCCCACATTCAGTGGAAGCTCCATTACAGATCAATGCCATATTTCTCACAAATGACCACATACCCATCTAATGCAATGCTTTTCAATAAGTAAGAAAAGTTTTAGCAAAGATGAGTTAAAGAAACAATACTGACCAAACTTGAAGTTTAATTAGTTCTGTTTGTGATTTACGTTCTTGTAAATATGAGACGGTCCATGGGATAGGCAATGTAAAGTGTAACTTTTTAGGGAGAGTTCTTTTCAGAAAATGCACCTAACAATCGGTCATCTTGAAAGGTTTTCTATTAAGCTAACTTACATCAAGGTTTTACATGGTATCCAATCAGTTTATACCTTTTGATACTCAGCAGCCAATATCAAAAGCTGTCGAAGTGATGGATAATATTGCATCATCTTGTTGTGTCAGAAGTTTGTGCAATCAGTCTATATTCTGTGCATATTTTGGGATGTAGGCTTACATCTTAGTACCTGTAGAAGCAATATCTACAGGTACAAATTAAGTAGTAATATTTCTCAAATGTAGCAGTACAATTTTTAGATATGAGAAGTGAATTTATAAATGCACAGCAAATATGTTAACCTCAATGTCCAGAAGTGGTTAGATAATTTGTAGTATTTGTTGCAATATTTCAGAAAGATTATAATACAAATTATATTTAAACGGTACAGTTATCTGTAATAAATGCTAACAAATACTGTAATTACGCAAGCCTAGAATACTATAGCATTAAAAAGAAAAAGGTCAAATAGATTTTAATAAGGTCATCTTTAAGATTGGAGGTCCATTTTAGATTCTAACATCCATAACAAATGGTGTAATGTCCCTAATGTTTGTTTTGTTCTTTAAAGCAAAAATGGAAATGACAAGCTTTGACATACTGCCTTCAGTGAACATTTACTGCTGCGGTGTTGGTTCACATCTGTCCAATCAAATAATTTATGTTTTGACCTATGACTTTCAAACTCACAGTCTACCATAAAAACCTGTCATATCGATCATGATCACCTATTGCACTATTGCTCCATTTCTCTAACCGGCAAAAATATCTACATATTCTTATATGGTTGAATTGTTTGGTTGCACACTCCTGCCAATCAGGATACTATATATTGTATTTCATTTCTCCATTCTTTGAAACTCTAAAGTTGGGATTTTGCATACTAATGTAAAATATGTAATTGTAAGTCTAATGTCCCTCTTAGTAGAAAGAGGATTTGAATCTGAACATTTAACAGTCAGGCTGCCAATCATTTAAAACAAAATCCATTATTTTCACCACCACTTTTTTTTTCTGGAAATCACATTTGAAACTTCTGAATCGTATTCCAGTGAAAGTCAGAGCAAAGACATGGGCTAAAAACAAGGGCCATGGTCGGGATAGTATTAGAGGTAGCTTTAAAAAAAAAAAAAAAAAAAAAGCAATATTAACTACTGTAAAGCAGAAATAAAATATTCTAAGAACTGACATGAAATTGATAGCATCTTTCTGTAAATACCAGAGCTAAACAACGACTGATGGCAAATGAGTCTGCACATGAGATCCCTTCAAAAGACTGGATTACTTAGCAATTACTGTCTGAAGTCAGACTCTATGATAATTACAGCTTTTCACAATTCTTTAACCAAATCCCAGGCTTGGTTTGAGAGAGTCTGTGGTATTTCTTGAAGGCTTGCCACCATCACACACACACTCACATACACAGACACACCTTGTTGGCCCATACCCTCCAACTGGCCCAACACACAACAGGGTTAGAACCATTAGCAAATACATAATGACATCATGAACCTCTATAATCCAAACGTATTGAGAGACAACTGAGCTTATGAATCTGTATATTATTTATGATTATAAAAAGCCAGCCACACATTTTAGATAGACCCAGACTCCAAATAAACAGTGCTAGAATAGGAATGAATACACCCTCCCTAGAGCAGAACCTCTTGACTTGTGTTTCCCCTTCAGTACCGATGGCTTTTGGCCAAGCCAGTCTCCCTCTAGATCTATAAAAGGATCCCAAATGTACTGCTGAATTCTTTCAATTATACATGTTGGGTTGCAGGGCCTCTATGACATGCTTAGCAGAGCTCTCCAAAAACCATAAAAATATAATCTCCAGCAGGGACAAACAAACCCCAGTGTTAAGACGGACACAGCCTCTGTGAGCAACTTGCCTCCTGCTTGTTGTAAAGTAAAACTCATTGGTTTAACCCAAGTGACATGCGCTGACCGAACTCAAGATTCAAGATGGAAGACGGTGACCGGATTGGAAAATCTCAGAGCCCTAAACGAATAATCTACGAAGTCGATACAGACTAGCAGATAAAACAAAGATAAGATATCTCCTTGCATTTTGGGCTCGGAGCGCAGTACCTTCACATAGCCAGACAGTAGCACTGACCATACCACTCCAGCTGACAAGACACAATCAAAACGGGTTTCTTTAAAACATTCACAAAATAAGTCACAGTCACAAAAGACCACAAATCAAACATAATAGGTGGCATGTTAAACCGCAATATCACCTTACATCAATCTGAAAAATAACTCTTTGCAGTGACAAGCTGTAATATTATAATTCTGCCCTTTTGTGTTTCAGCCAAACTGAATGACATGCGGATTAGGCCTTCTTAGTCTACCCCATCCATTCCATTCAGACATTCACCTCTGACTCAGTTGTCTCCAAAAGGAAAACTAATGTCTAATGGCTAGAGCACACATACATAGTACAAAAGCATCTGGCGTGGATGTTTTTGTTTTCAGGAAAGCTGTGGCCATACATGGGAGTTACACAAGGCCAGAGACATTGAGCAGCAGTTACATCCATCAACACAGGGCAGGGGGGTTACATCTGTACAATGTTTTTTGACTGTGTAAACAATGTTGTCTGTACACCATTACGGCATTTGAGATTCTATAAAATGTTCCACTAAGTTCCATTTCACGCTAGGATCTAAAATCAGAGTAGCAATGAGGGTTTTATCTACAGTTCAATTAAAACCACACAAACTAACAAAACCTCTGAGACAAGGACGTCAGCGAAGAATTGACTACATCTACAACCATAGGATTATATCGTCAATAACAGGCAATAATTAACAACTGTAATCAAATATCCCATGAGTCAGATCAGAGTCTAAGAACCCACATAGCTTCAGTCATCAAAAAGCTACAATACAGTACACACTGTTACAATAAAGTACACAGCATTCAGTAGAAGCATAAACTATGCATTCCCCTCAATCTCTAACAGATCTGTTCAATTGGGCTGAAATCCCCCCTCTCGTGAAAGTGAAACCTGGTAACCGAAGAGAAAATGGACGAAGCAGACAGCATGTCTACATCACAAAGTTTTCCCACTCACAGCCCAGCTGCTTAGTGCCTAGCTGCTTAACCATCACCAGGTTTTCACTGAGAACTTTCCATTTGCTAAGCTAATTGAGGCCGGGGAGCAGTCTGTATCACTGCTTTACATAACCATTTTCCTCCCTCCCAAGAAATTATATTTGACAGGCTAGTATTTATTTACTTTTTTCATTCAGGTTTTTTGAGCACTTTTCACAGTCCTGATAAATACATGCAACTCTTGACATGTTAGAAGTGTTTCCAACAATGCCATAGTTAGTATTAGTTGTGGTACAAATACATTAAATGCCTTCAGAGACAAACTGTTGGTGATGATTTGACAAGTTATGTCCTTTCACTTGACACTTCATATTCTTTTGAAATGACTATTTCCTGATTGTTGACTTGCTTTCTAATCAGGGGAAACCCATGAGGGGTTGTTGGTGATGATTTTATGGTGAACAGCTCTAGATTTACAATAATGTTCTCCTTTTCACATAAACAAAAGATGGCTACTAAATATGGTGGCCAATTGGAAAGAACATTGGGCCAGTTCAAATCCCTGAGCTGAAAAGGTGACAAATAGGTGGTTATGCAACTGAGCAAGGCACCTAACCCCAATTGCTCCTTTAGGTTGCTCTGGATAAATTCAGCCAAATTACAAATATATAAATGTTTTTAAACAATTGTACAGGAATGAGTGTTGTTTGCTTTGCTGAATTAACTTGGTGGAGTAAAATCAGAGCGAACATCATGAAACACCTGGCAGTCAACACAAAACTTACACAACCCCCTAAAATGACTTTGTGAAATCACCTTTGCTGGACCACCTAGGTTGATTGCCTAAAACATACTTCTCCAAATGTAGAACCCACTCCCGTCAGCACAGAGCACACATACACACACGAATATGAAACCTACACAGCTACGCTGTATCTTAGACAGAACCATATTGCATCCACTTTAAACCAGAGATGAGGGCTCTTGCCTTTCCTGCTTCATTATTTTGGTTTATTCAACAGCCTAGGTTGGGGGGCTGGGGCTAATTAACACATCGATGTGCCTTGCAGCTAAGTGCAAAACTGCGGCTTCATTTCAAATACAGTAACAATTGATAATCTACTACGGTGTTGGACAATGGCAGCAGAATCCAATGCTACAGCTAGCCATGTCAGCTGCAGTGTACTGGACAGAAAATGTCCCTACAGAGCAAAATAACCCTATAATGTGTAGTATTTCATCTACTGAAATGACACTTCAGTAGTTGTCAAAATGTGTCTTTCAATATGAGGTAATCGGATCATAATTAAAAGTTACAATGTGTTTTATCAGTGTTTCCAGTCAGTGTTTCTAGTCAAAGTACTATAATTACGAATGTGGGTTTATACATAACTATGACCAATTGTTGTGGTTTGTATGAGTAAATATCAGTGTGTTTTATCGGGGTGTTTTAAACATATTGGGGCCATTGATGAGAGCTATAGTGAACTAATGAAAAGGAAAGATAATCATAAAAATAAATATATTATATGTACATCGACTTATTTAAGTAGAAATATACTCGCATGTTACCGAATGTAAGGCAGACAAGCAACTAGTAACCTACACCGATGCCTTATTCCATCGAGAAAACGATGACAACTTTTCACACATCATGTATATTTTGAAAATATGGAGGGGTATAATTTAAAACATCGTTCAGAAAACTTTACTCACCGGTTCACTCATCAAACAGGTCGCCAACGCAAGAGACAGGAGCATCCAAATGTTCATCATTATTCCTTTAGAAAAACCCTTGTGAAAGGTGAAAAATAATAGTAGTAGCTCTGATAGAAATTAAATCTTCAGCAGTTGTTAACACTCCTGTCCCCGATTTTACAGTGGCAGTCGAATTACTCCAAGAACCTTCGATCCACAACTCAGTGTTCCTCCCTGTATGAAAGAGTTTATTTCCGTTTTCCTACTACTTTTCTACTGAAAAACCGCAAACGCTACAGCTCAGAGGCCGTTGAAGGAATTGATGCGCTCAGCTTGGAATGCAACATTCACCAAAAGCGGAAACTCGCGCAGGGGAGAAAACCAGTCAACTGGGAATGCTAATTGATTGACGGTTACTTGGACCAGAAGAAGCATCCTTTACTTGAGAGGTACAGTAAAAAAAACTAAAAACAAAAAAAACACCCGCTTCTTTAAGATAGTGAGATTGTGACAGCATATGCGGATGAATTATAATAGACCATAGATAATCCACAGGAAATGAAAACACTCCGCTATGGCAGCTCCATCTCTTTTTTGACACCAGTGCAGAAATTCTGGAGGCGGCACGACACCTCACAAAACATTAAAGGTCTGCAATGTTTTGTCATCAGTAGATAAACAGAACGAGGGAGTCAGCCAACATACAGTGTATACTCTTGTCTAAACATCTAAGAACTAAATTTACAACACCCATATATTCAGAAATTTTTATCATGGGACAGGATCCTACCTTAACGTTATTATGCCAAAGATAATGTGATTATACCGCTCACCGCATGGATATATTTTTTAATTGTAAGGTTTTGCTTCCCCCTGTTGGTGAAAGGAGCACCGTGGACGCCGTGAAAAATGTGATGCGGGAAAAATGCATGTTTTTGCTGCATACATATTATTTAATTTTTTTAACACCTTCTGTCCAGGTTTGGAATCAGTGGGACAGTGATTAATTAAAAAACGGTGAACATTTAATTCCTTTAATTAATAGCCAGGTTTTACTTTTTGGTTTATTGAAAATGTAAAATATATTTTTGGGTTGTGGCAGTGTTTCCCAGACCCATTAATATATATATATATATATATATATATATATATATATTTTTTTTTTTTTTTTTTTTTAAATAGACTGGGGGGAAAGATTCATCTTTCACCACAATGACCTGAAGCACACAGCCAAGACAACACTGGAGTGGCTTTAGGACAAATCTATGAACGTCCTTGAGAGGCACAGCCAAAACCTGGACTGGAAGTCTTTTGAACATCTGTGGGGAGACCTGGAGATCACAGTTAATAAATGCTTCCCATGTAATCGTACAGAGCTTAAGAGGATCTACACTGAAGAACTGAACAAATTGCCCAAATCCAAATGTGCAAAGCTGGTTGAGACATACCCAAAAAGATGTGATCGTTTGCAGAAAGTGCTTCAACAAAGTACTGAATAAAGGGTCTAAATCATTAAGTCCATATTTCTGTTTTCTGCACTTCTACCAATTGATACATGCTCAACCACACTGCATTTGTGACTAGACAGAAATTATTAAAATTTAATGATGATAATTATTTCTGGAATATATCTTTATCACATTTCATGGCTAACTGACTCTTTATTCGAAGCATTAATTAGATAAATGGGTACTCAATAAAATTGAGACACTACTGTAAGAAATTTTTGCTATATTTACAGAGGTAAGTCAACTGAAATATAATTATGACAAACAACATGACAGGTATTATTTTATAGATTTCACTAATAAATAAATACATTGTGTAGGTTAGACTTATAGAACGTAAGCCAATTGATCTTGGGTTTTAGTTCTTCTGAAGTTTCGACAGAACAAACACAATGTCATCCGCTGTACAGTAAGGCAAACCCCTGTCAGAAGTGGTTTTCAGTGAACATTGTTCTTGGTAGGGAGTAAAAGCAAACTTTGGTGAAGTATCCCTGATTCCAGCTTGAGGCATACTGGGTGTTTAAAGACATAATATATCCATGACTATAAATACATTAATGAAGTTAGCAACCATTTTAAAACACTGGCAAAAATGCATTATGGGAAAAAAAAAAAATGATAACCCATTCCTCTCCATATGAGCAAAATATCAAATGAAAACAGTCTATTTAGATTCTTCTGCAGAGAACAAGAAACGATCATCTTATTCCACTCTTAAGCTCAGCTCCCTTGGAGTTCATTTGGTTTCTTTTCCACACATTTGGGATCTAGGGAGAAGAAACAGATGGTTTTATAATAAAGTCACAGAAATCATGAGAAGAATCTGAAGACAAAGGCAGGCGTGACAGACCAGTCAGCAACACATGCAGTACCCAGGGAAGGACTGGGACATGACTGAGCAATACAGGTCCCACACCACACTTAAAATGGTCCTGTTAGTGGTGCGTATTTGCGTGTAAGACAACCATAAGAAGTATCTATGAAGCACCTGTAGAGGGACAGTTGGCTCCAGGTGTCGGCCCAGGAAAGACAGCAACCTCCTCCAGATTAGCCCACTACCAAGAAACATGAAGCCTGTCACCAGCCAGAACACCTTGGGGTCCTGTGGGGAAGAAAACAACTCGTTGTTTCATCTAGAGTTAGATCTCAATGGACAACACGATTAGCCAGTCACCCTTCACCTCAGGTTCCCAAACAATTCATTTCTCATTTTTGCCACCTCACATTTTGACAGCACGCGTTCCTGGTTAACAACTGAGATTAAAGCATATCCATCGTTCACCTCCTCAAACGTGGACTCCAGGTTCATCCCGAAGGCGACGCCCATGAGGCCGAATAGGGAGAGGGAGAAGGTTCCCATGGTGAGCTGCAAGTTCAGACGCATCATCACGTTCCGGTGGCTGAGTGTGTTACGGCCAATGGGAAAAGAGGTAGACGGACGGTGAGAAACTAGGCCTACCGACCCGAGCGGTTTACACAAAACAACCACATCAGAAAAGGACAATGGCATCGTCACCAGGTGGAGAAACCGGCCACTTCCCCAGAGAGCCTTAAGATACATCTAAGAACTGCTGACAATGTAAAACGATAAATGATGTGGACCAAATGCTAGGTCAACACTGCCAGCCATGATGCATTTAAACAGATAGTCAGTATATGTTGCACGGAAGCGGCGTGATTGAGTACACTATATACAGCCTTTGCATGGGGGGGACGGGGGGGGTCACCAGGGTTCAGTAAACAGTACCTGTCCAGGTTTATGAAGATAATACTCTCTGAGTCATCTATCAGACCCTTCAGCTCCCTGGTGGTGTTGCCCAGCTCTTCAGCTTGCATGAAGTAGTTTTCCAGGAGAAGCTCCATCTCCTCCGCATGATCAATTCCCAGACTGCTCTCCTCACTGCCTCCAGAGACACACACAGACCAAACACCCTGGAATAAATAAGGGCCCTGCTGTACATGTCTAAAGCCTCCTAAATACACACACACACACACACACACACACACACACACACACACACACACACACACACACACACACACACACACACACACACACACACACACACACACACACACACAAAGTAAACCCCCCAGCTATCCACGGTTCCACATTCGCTAACTGAAGTATCTGCGGAAATGTTTCAAGAAGTCTTGAAATGCTAAAAACGCGCTAATTCCAGCCATCCAAGCATCGATCCGGTTAATTGCATCAAGTGCAAATATAAAGAAAATCTAAAGTAAACTGTCCATTACATAATGATTATGCAAATAAACAGTCACGCGCACGATATGTTTTCCTAGATGCAATTGTGTTGAATTAATACTCACCCGCATTTGTGTCACTTATCTGCAAAAAACACACACGCGCGCTAAAACACACACGCGCGCTAAAACACACACGCGCGCTAAAACACACACGCGCGCTAAAACACACACGCGCGCTAAAACACACACGCGCGCTAAAACACACACGCGCGCTAAAACACACACGCGCGCTAAAACACACACGCGCGCTAAAACACACACGCGCGCTAAAACACACACGCGCGCTAAAACACACACGCGCGCTAAAACACACACGCGCGCTAAAACACACACGCGCGCTAAAACACACGCGCGCGCTAAAACACACACGCGCGCTAAAACACACAGCAGCAGAGAGCAGCCAGTGCCAGACCCTGGCCCCATCCCCAGCCCTTTGGATAGTACCATCAACCCCACGATGCCTATGCCACTTCTCTAACCAAACATTCAGATCATCAAAAATGTGTAGAACGGACACAGACTTAAAAAAGGAATGATATTTCTACCTAAAGTGCATGTTGAAATTTCACCTACAATGCACAGGGATCCGTCCACTTGGTGACGCAAAGCTCCTCAATCATCTCGTCCTCATCTAGGATCTTTAACAGACTGTCCTTGAAGACCTTGATGTCTGTCTCCAACTCTGACAGGCTACACAGAAAACAAAATTATTACATGCTGGGAATTTTCCCAAGAATGACATTTTGTCTGATGTTCCAGAAGGGAGAACATTAACAGAATTGAAGACAGAGTTCAACCAGCCTATTGCAGGAACTTCATAATTCTTCACCTTCAATGGAGGATCTGCTTGGATAAGATGAACCGAACATTAGACTGAACACCTACTACGCTCCTTTTCACGCTCTTCCACTCACTTCTTGCTGTTCTGCAGTAGTATGTGCAGTTTGCTGCGATCTGCGGAGAGCAGTTTAGGATCCACGAGGGACTCGAGGATATCCAGAATGACAGGCTGAACTTCATTCAGTCGAGCCTGCAGGGTGTTCACCTACACAGAAACAAACAATAAATAGGTGCCTGATGAAATACCACCTGGACGTGCTAACCACAGCATACCTTAATCCCTTTAAAAACTGCTTTGTCCGTTTCAGACTGGACAGAACAGCGGTGAAGCAGTGACTCAGAGCAGCCCGTTTCATACCCTGTGCTGCAGAATAGCTTCCAGGGCACGGAACTCGAATGGCAGCGAATGAGTGGCCAGCGCCCCGTGGTCCCCACTCAACTGAGGTGCCAACTCCTGGACCAGCCACCTCTCTAAGCCCAGACCGCGGAAATCCAACACCAACAGGCAGTTAGGGGTCACTACAGCCTTTAAGGCCTAAGAAAGGACACAGGAACACAAGGAAACACTGCTCAGCACTGGAGGAACTTCATACGGGATTTTCACAAATGTCACAACAGGACAAAACCAAGCCAACTGCTGGCCTAACAGTTCCCTCAGTGAAACAATGATTGTGAAAGTCGAGATTCGAGACAAACTACACCGCACGATTATGGATCCTTGTTAATGAGCCATATTACAAATCCTCAACTAGGATATTCCTACACACATTTTCCTTTCACACAAACAACCCTGGATTGAAATCCCTCCAGGGTTGTTTGTGATTGAATGGTAAACTAGCTACCTCAATGCGAATGATGATGTTGTTGTTCCGAGCAGTGATGCTGGTGAGGTGTTGGAATCTCAGGTCTCTGGCCTGCAGACTCAGTTCTTGATACAGCTCCATTTTCTTTCTCTCTGAGGGTGTTAGATCAGGAATCAGAGCTCACACCCAAAACTTGAATTGGGAATGACAACTTGTCAGTAGGGCAGTAAATGGTTGCATTCAAACAAGGTGGTCCTTGTGAGCATTTAAAATAATAGACAAGCTAAGGAGGACTGTGACTACCGAGTGTGTGTGTGTTCCAATACTACCGAGTGTGTGTGTGTGTGTGTGTGTTCCAATACTACCGAGTGTGTGTGTTCCAATACTACCGAGTGTGTGTGTGTGTTCCAATACTACCGAGTGTGTGTGTGTGTGTGTGTTCCAATACTACCGAGTGTGTGTGTGTGTTCCAATACTACCGAGTGTGTGTGTGTGTGTGTTCCAATACTACCGAGTGTGTGTGTGTGTGTGTTCCAATACTACCGAGTGTGTGTGTGTGTGTGTGTTCCAATACTACCGAGTGTGTGTGTGTGTGTTCCAATACTACCGAGTGTGTGTGTGTGTGTGTTCCAATACTACCGAGTGTGTGTGTGTGTGTGTGTTCCAATACTACCGAGTGTGTGTGTGTGTGTGTTCCAATACTACCGAGTGTGTGTGTGTGTGTGTTCCAATACTACCGAGTGTGTGTGTGTGTTCCAATACTACCGAGTGTGTGTGTGTGTGTGTGTTCCAATACTACCGAGTGTGTGTGTGTGTGTGTGTGTGTGTGTTCCAATACTACCGAGTGTGTGTGTGTGTGTGTGTGTGTGTGTTCCAATACTACCGAGTGTGTGTGTGTGTGTGTTCCAATACTACCGAGTGTGTGTGTGTGTGTGTTCCAATACTACCGAGTGTGTGTGTGTGTGTGTTCCAATACTACCGAGTGTGTGTGTGTGTTCCAATACTACCGAGTGTGTGTGTGTGTGTGTGTGTGTTCCAATACTACCGTGTGTGTGTGTGTGTGTGTGTGTGTTCCAATACTACCGAGTGTGTGTGTGTGTGTGTGTGTGTGTGTGTTCCAATACTACCGAGTGTGTGTGTGTGTGTGTGTGTGTGTGTTCCAATACTACCGAGTGTGTGTGTGTGTGTGTGTGTGTTCCAATACTACCGAGTGTGTGTGTGTGTGTGTGTGTTCCAATACTACCGAGTGTGTGTGTGTGTGTGTGTGTTCCAATACTACCGAGTGTGTGTGTGTGTGTGTGTGTTCCAATACTACCGAGTGTGTGTGTGTGTGTGTGTGTGTGTTCCAATACTACCGAGTGTGTGTGTGTGTGTGTGTGTTCCAATACTACCGAGTGTGTGTGTGTGTGTGTGTGTTCCAATACTACCGAGTGTGTGTGTGTGTGTGTGTGTTCCAATACTACCGAGTGTGTGTGTGTGTGTGTGTGTTCCAATACTACCGAGTGTGTGTGTGTGTGTGTGTGTTCCAATACTACCGAGTGTGTGTGTGTGTGTGTGTGTGTGTTCCAATACTACCGAGTGTGTGTGTGTGTGTGTGTGTTCCAATACTACCGAGTGTGTGTGTGTGTGTGTGTGTGTTCCAATACTACCGAGTGTGTGTGTGTGTGTGTGTGTTCCAATACTACCGAGTGTGTGTGTGTGTGTGTGTGTTCCAATACTACCGAGTGTGTGTGTGTGTGTGTGTGTTCCAATACTACCGAGTGTGTGTGTGTGTGTGTGTGTTCCAATACTACCGAGTGTGTGTGTGTGTGTGTGTGTTCCAATACTACCGAGTGTGTGTGTGTGTGTTCCAATACTACAGAGTGTGTGTGTGTGTGTTCCAATACTACCGAGTGTGTGTGTGTGTGTTCCAATACAACCGAGTGTGTGTGTGTGTGTTCCAATACTACCGAGTGTGTGTGTTCCAATACTACCGAGTGTGTGTGTGTGTTCCAATACTACCGAGTGTGTGTGTGTGTGTTCCAATACAACCGAGTGTGTGTGTGTGTGTTCCAATACTACCGAGTGTGTGTGTGTGTGTTCCAATACTACCGAGTGTGTGTGTGTGTGTTCCAATACTACCGAGTGTGTGTGTGTGTGTTCCAATACTACCGAGTGTGTGTGTGTGTGTTCCAATACTACCGAGTGTGTGTGTTCCAATACTACCGAGTGTGTGTGTTCCAATACTACCGAGTGTGTGTGTTCCAATACTACCGAGTGTGTGTGTGTTCCAATACTACCGAGTGTGTGTGTGTGTGTGTTCCAATACTACCGAGTGTGTGTGTGTGTGTTTGTTCCAATACTACTGAGTGTGTGTGTGTCTGTTCCAATACTACTGAGTGTGTGTGTGTGTGTGTGTGTGTTCCAATACTACTGAGTGTGTGTGTGTGTGTTCCAATACTACTGAGTGTGTGTGTGTTCCAATACTACTGAGTGTGTGTGTGTTTGTTCCAATACTACTGAGTGTGTGTGTGTGTGTGTTCCAATACTACCGAGTGTGTGTGTGTTCCAATACTACCGAGTGTGTGTGTGTGTTCCAATACTACCGAGTGTGTGTGTGTGTTCCAATACTACCGAGTGTGTGTGTGTGTTCCAATACTACCGAGTGTGTGTTCCAATACTACTGAGTGTGTGTGTGTGTGTTTGTTCCAATACTACTGAGTGTGTGTGTGTGTGTGTGTTCCAATACTACTGAGTGTGTGTGTGTGTGTTCCAATACTACTGAGTGTGTGTGTGTGTGTTCCAATACTACTGAGTGTGTGTGTGTGTGTTTGTTCCAATACTACTGAGTGTGTGTTCCAATACTACTGAGTGTGTGTTCCAATACTACTGAGTGTGTGTTCCAATACTACTGAGTGTGTGTGTGTGTTCCAATACTACTTACCAAATGAGGTAACATTCCCATCTTTGTCAAATTTCATCTATGAGGAAAAAAGCACAGTTGAGCGTACATCATGTTTCTTGATGAATATCTTAATTCCACACAATCTCACTCCAATGAAAGAAATACTTAGGTAACTGACATATTGTTTTACATGTTTAACACATTGAGTTAAAGCAATAAATCTGACCTAAAATGCATTTTTGAGAAGGCAATTTAATTCTAGTTCATAGTGTGTCAAGGCTGATTTGACGAATACCTGTTTATGTGAAAAATGCAATATGATTTGAAATATCTCGGTAGGTAAATATTTCTGGGTACGATTAACACATCTAAAATGTGTCACTTACGACAACAAATGCAGGAGCCACAGTGGAGAGGGATGCTTCAGTTACTCTATGGCGAATGAAATATGTTGCTGTGTAAAATGAAACATTACATTAACAAATATCAACACGTGTGTATGTTGCAGCTACAGCTACCATAAAAGACAGTAACAGCGACTCTCTCATACCTACCAAGCTGGCATGGTTGTAAAAATGTTGCGTTCCCCCTCGTCACCGACAGATGCTTGGAGAGTTGGCATTTTAAAATTGATCTAGAACAATACGCTGTCCTGCAGGTAAAACCGATAGGAAGGACCCTGCATTGAATTTCTAGGCTTCTCCAAAGGATACCAGCCCTTGTAAATGACTTGAAACATGCTTCCATTGTCTTAATAACACCAGCTCATTTAAGAAGTGTCCTTAGTTTAACTGCAGTGGATGTGTTGCATTGCAGGTTATTCCAGTCTCATTCGGGAAGTCTAAAGAAGTACGAGTCCTCATTGAATTAGCTAGCTTGCGGGATAGTTAGCTACATGGTTTGGCTAGGTATTTACGATTCATTTGACAAATAAAGTAAGTCAGTGGTTTCGGATTGGAGAAGTTACACAACCAATTCAGTACCAAGTCGTATGAAAACAATTTGCGATCACATTGAAATAGCTAGATAGCTAGTAATTTAGCTACCTTCAATTAGCTACTGTAGCTAACCAACTTTTATGCTATAGCAACACTAGCTCGTTCTTCCTGTACGAACATCTGAACCTCTCGTAGAGTCAAAAGAAAATCCAATAATAAGGAAAATAATAAATGTATTGATTATATAGCTCAATCCTAAAGCCATTGGTCTATTCTTCCGTTTGACCGGGCGGTAGCTACCTGGCTAGCCAAGCCTACTCAACAACTACGACACTACTGGGCATGGGTATTGGTGTCAGAGAACACGTGCATGACCCTGAACCAAAGGTTGCAACCCATTTGAACTAATTAACTCAAGAAGATTTGTTCAAAGGAAGGAGTGTACATTTTTGCTAGCAAAATCACAAAATAACCTTGAATATTTCCCAATGTATCAATGTTACTCAAGATAAATACATTAAACTGAGAATTGTGTTTTCATTCTGGAGAACCAATCGTCACCCAATGTGTTACATGACGTTGAACAAGAAGGCGTTACCACAGCTTCATCAGCATCAGCACCATCGAACTGTGACTGAACCGTCAGCATTTTCCCGAGCTCCGACTCGGTTCTGCGTTGTCTTCGGGAGGATGCCGAGGGAAGAGATGTACCTGTTTTGACAAACTGTATCATTTTAAAAGAATACTTTTTTCGGTGGCGTAGTTTCATATAATCATACCGTCAGCTTTTGCTGTCAATATCCATCAATTGGATTTTTCTCTTAAAAAAATAGATTTTATACAGTTAAAATGTTCCCTTCGTGCTATTCAAAGCCTACGAGTTCAAACAATCTATTTAAGAGGACTTCTATAACAAAGCTATTACTTGGAGTGTTTGTCGTGTATATGTTGCACACCTGCTGGGTGATCTATGGCTTCCTATACATCAAGTCTTGCGACAGAGGTAAAGGAGACTGCATTTCTTCATACCTTGCAAACAGACCGCATCTTCAGGTAATTAGGGGACTTGGTCTTCCATATATTGTAGACAACAGCAGCGAAATGTCGTGTTGTTAGATATAGAGTCGTTTCTTTGATTGAATACTTTACTTAAGCTATTGTGTTGTTCGGAGAATGCACTGCAATTTGATTACTGTATAATGATTGCAAGTTCAGGGCCCATAAATATATGTATATATTTAATGGAATACATGTTAAATATTATATATATTATTCATTTTGATAGCTCAGCATTTTCTCCTGTTTAAAACCTGACGACAGTGAACTCAATCTCATCATCAAGATAGATGACTTTGACATACATTCCAAATTTGAAAGGTAGGTCGAATTGCCATTTAAATCTGCACTCACATGGTGAAAAAATAGCATGTAAATTATAGTCAAGTTACCTACATTATAAAGATGAGTTAATGGGCTATTTCCCCAAGTGATACTTTTCATCAAAGTTCCATGAGCTGTGGTCAAAAGTTATATAGATATATCTATAGGCAAGAGTGTGGTATTTGGGATGCATGTCTCTCACCTGTCATCGTTCTTTTTAAATTAAGGGTGGTGAATGTGTCCTTGCCACTGGCAACGCGTAACAACGGGACCTTGCACACAGTGGTTTTTGTACACAAGGCTGGAGTGTCTCCCTTGAAGGACAGCCAGCAGGTCCATCATGTTGCCCAGCTCAGCTCATACATGGTTCCCAAAGATACACTGAGCTCACATGTAGAACTCCTCAAAGTAAGAGAAGAAAATGATTCCCCTGTCCATCTTCTAGCCTGCCCTGACAAAACGTCTGCTTTATTAAACTCTCTGTTTGATCCACCCATTTGATTACCACTTTTCCACCTTTCCCTGGTATTGTGTTCCTCAGAAGCAAACTGTCACTAGTCCTCGAATAGGCAGACCAGTCTCTCACTGGCGGTCCCGTCTAACCCTGAACATGATGTCAGAGGACTTCACCTTCAACAGAGGGACCTTGCCAAGTGATGTCTGGCGTTACATGCGAGTGTAAGTCCAATACTCTATAAACCATGTTGAATTGTGTGTGTGAGTGTGTGTGTGTGTGTGTGTGTTTGTGTGTGTGTGTGTGGGTGGTAGTAGGCGTGCAATAGCAGACTAAACCTTAGATCGCATAACATCACTCACATCACGCTAAGCCATAGCTACAAAAATGGTGAGAACTTTTTACTTTATCAATAATCAGATATTCTTGTATTTTTAGATTTGAGGAGGAAAACAGGATGATTTATCTCCCCCTTCTACACATTGATGAACTCAGTGTCAGGGTGAAGGACATGATGGTGAGCTGTCACTCTGACTCTACTCTCCGTTTTATATCTGTCACATTCAGAAATGCTATGAATATAATTACATACGCCACATAAACTACTTGGAAGAGACTTTTAATGTGTTTTCTTAGGAGATTAATGGCTCCTTAACACAACTACCTCTTACAATATCGTACGAAGGCCTATCGCTGAGGCAATTCCGTTTCTGGATCCACATGCAAGATGTAACGTTTTCTCTGAAACATTTTGGTGAGTTATTTGCCTTAGTGCTAAACTTATCTGGATAGTTGGGGATTTTAGCAATGATGCCCTTTATCTACTTCCCCATAGTTAGAATAGCTTGTGAATACCCTTCTGTATGCATCCTGCAGTGGCTAACTAGTGCTTATGTAATAGCTCACTAGCATTATCTCAATGACTTGTTGTGGATGGTATGTAGGAGCATGCTAGCAGGAATTAATCTGTCCCAGGGAAGTAGATAAAGGTCCTCGGTGCCAGAATCCCAAGTATCCCTTGAAAGGTAAAGTTAAAACATTTCCATATGGCCTTACCTACACTGTTTATATGTTTGCAAATGATCCCACTAAAACAGATCTATTTTCAATTTACTTTGTAATGGAGTTAGTGTATTGTTATGTTTGGCTTAATCACTTGTAAAAAACTAACAAAAAGAAAGCATTTCAAAAGCATTGTCCAAAGTAAGACTGATGTAATATGAGTTGGCTTAGACACATTTTCATTAAGCGTTGAAGTCATCCATCACCAGGTGAAACAATTCAAAATGAAACAAGAACGCTTTGGGGGATCACTGCTCACATAAGCAGTCAAATATGGTCACGTAAGATATTGAGGAGCTTTTGTAGTCCTTTAATAAACTGTGATACAATTAATAATTTATTTCACAATTCTCTGCTGTATGCATTTTAGGGTTCACTGAGGTGAATATAGATGAAATCAAAGGCGTTCTTGTCGACACTAACTTGTACCTGTTGGCATTGACGGCCCTGGTGACCATGTTCCATGTAAGGGTTATTATCAGAACAAACTGATTATATCATTTCAAAGCATGTCAGCCATCTACACTTAGTCATTTGTCTAATTCTTGCAGTTCACATTTGAATTCCTGGCCTTTAAAAATGACATAAGCTTTTGGAGGAAGAAGAAAAGCATGGTGGGCATGTCTGGAAAAGCAGGTGAGAGTGGTATGGGAGTGGTAAAATATATATTCATAATGGGAGTGGTAAAATATATATTAATAATATCATATGTATACCTTGTTCTTATGGATCCATGTTTTCATGACAATTTAATGAATTAGGAAAGATGAGGCATAAGGTTATAGGCTGCATTTTAAATGGCACTCTATTCCCTTTGTAGTGTACTTTTTTGACTAGGGTAGTGCACTTTGTAGTCAATAGGATACCATTAGGGATGGATGAGATCAAGGCCATAAAGATCCATAGACAGGCCTCGACATTAATCAGTTTTCTGCCCATAAACACCACCTCCAGCAGATTTCTGACATGCTGGCGTCATCTCATCTATGTCACATCAATTCAATTGTCTGTATCTCTAATGCTCTCCCATTCCAGTGCTGTGGAGATGCTCCAGCACAATAGTGATTTTCCTGAAAATTCTCGAGGAACGAAGCAGTTTGTTAGTACTTATCCCTGTTGGAATAGGAGCCATTATTGAGGTACTTTATCCGACACAAATGACCAGGTTTGAAAGGATTTACAGTGTCAATGCCTAATCTCTTGTTTTTGACAAGCTTTATATTAGCCGGGGATGGCAGGAGGTTCTATGTTGCCTGCTGTTCTGTAATATGTAGTGGTATTAGATGCTGCATATGTTAGAACTTTGAGTCAGCCCACTTTTTAGTGACGTTTGAAACGTGATGTTCTTCTCACCCTATAGCTATGGAAGGTCAAACAGGTTTACAAGATACAGCTTCAGTGGAGAACCTCAAGGTCTATATTTCATGTAAGTGTGTGATTACATTTTTTTTGTGTTCATAATATTTTGTCATTGCACGAATGGAGAGGGCAATTTGTCCTGTTTTTACATGTTATTACACATTTTGATTAGGAAAAACGTATATATGTATGTACTCAAATGTATCTTTTAATGTCAAATGATGTGTTATTATTTTCTTCTTGAAAATTGTATTCAGGTTGGTAAATTTGATGAGTCGGAGAGAAAGACGACACAACATGATAGACAGGTGCACTGGAAGTCGCAGAATTGGTTGTAGTATGTTTGGTTTCTTAATAACGCTGGCACACTAAACCAAACACACAAGTATTTTCTAATGTAGCACTTATTTTTCTAGGCGATGAAATGTCTGTCGTATTTAGTGTATCCATTGTCTATTAGTGGAGCCATCTTCTCTCTGTTGTACCTGAGGTACAAAAGGTGAGACCATTCTGGAGTTTAAATACATTTAAAACACAAATATATAGTTTTGACTGGGACATCTATACTAAACCTCTAATATTCATATTTCGTTTGACAGCTATTATTCATTGTTAATCAACAACCTCGTCAGTGGTAGGTTTTACACATTATCTGTCAAGTGTACTTGGTCGTTTTGAATGTAATATAAATTGATAAAGGAAATACATATATTTATATATATATATTTTACACTAGCCTGGTCAATCAGACTGGAGGCTGTGCTCCAGTCTGTATTGTATAAATTATGTATTTAACTATGAAGTGTGTTAATAGCAGCTATTAGTCGGTAATATCAAATGTGTTTTCCTGCAGGAATATATGCTTTTGGGTTCCTATCCATGGCGCCGCAGCTGTTCATTAACTACAAGGTTTGCCTTTTCTTGAAATGTACTGCATAATGTGTGTAAAATGTTATGCATTGACAGAAATGTTCAAATTGTTCTTCTTCTATTTCTTCTTCACTCTTGTTCCCACAGTTGAAATCTGTGGGCCACTTACAATGGAATGTCTTGATGTATAAAGTGAGTAGCAACAATAACCATTTTGAAATCCAGTTCACAGTTGTGGGAGTGTTCTGGAACATCTGCTAATTACATGCATCTAGTTCTGTTCGGTTTGTGGAGGCATTCCACATAGCACCCTATTCCCTATAAGCCCTGTGTAACAAGTACTGCATTATACTGTATATGGAATACTATACTGTATATGGAATACAGTGTATGGGAGGCACTCGCAATTCTAATAAAGCCTTCTTGTGCCTCTCATTTTGTTCAGGCGGTCAATACATTTGTCAACGATACCTTTGCCTGTATCTTTGGCACACACCCGTGCCACCAGCTCTCCTGCTTTAGGGATGACATTTTGTTTCTCGTCTACCTTTACCAGAGGAGGTGGGTGAGCCTTTGTTCAGCTGTCCCTCTAAATTGCCACTAAACAAGGCCCTCTAAATTGCCACTAAATTGTAAAGGAAGGAAAATGTAAAAGTAAAATACATGAATTTACACTGTCTCCCCTATCACTGTTATCACTGGGTTCTGGTCACATTATAGTGTGTGGATATAGTGACTAATAAGATAATTGCCCCATCTTTCTATTTTTCTCTTTCTATCGTTCAGGCTCTACTCCACAAACAAGTCCAAAGGTTGTCAGTATGGATCAGGCCACCACAACCACAGGAAACCTAAAGCCCAGTGATGACTGAGTTTAACACAAGCAAACCAAGTTAAATGAGTGAAACATTCCTGCACACACTGGCGTTGCCAACAGCATGGGGGGCTCTCAGAGGGTGCATTTGGGTTTAGAATAAGCCTTTAATAAAGTGTATTATATGTTTGCAAGTCGAGAATGTAGAGAACACACCCTGAATTGTTCATCATTATCCACTTACATGTCAGTTAAGATTCTTTGTAATTACCATGACCAACAATGCACTAGATACGGCCAGCCAGTGTGAACCTTACTAAAGCATGAAGCTTCCCTTCTGGAATTGCACATCGTTTCCAAATGGAGGCATGGTTGTCAGCTTCTTGCTGTACTGTTGCCCGCTGGTTATTTTAGTATTCTTTTTATTTTTGCGAATAGTGAATGTATAATGCTAAAGGGAGAAAGTGGTAAATCAATGACTTTTGACAGTTGAAAATGATTGCACTAACTGGATAATGAACATACATACACTACCGTTCAAAAGCTAAGGGTCACTTAGAAATGTCCTTGTTTTTCATGAAATCATAAATTACATTTCACCCCCATGCTTCCAGAAGCACCTCCCAAAAGTTGGATTGGATTGATGGGCACTTCTCACGTGTCGTATGGTCAAGCTGCTCCCACAACAGCTCAATAGAGTTGAGATCCAGTGACTGTGCTGGCCATTATAGACAGAATACCAGCTGACTGCTTCTTCCCTAAGTAGTTCTTGCATAGTCCATATTGCAAAATGGAGTGATGGCCTTCCTTCCTCAAGATCCCTTTTACCCTGTACAAATCTCAGTGTGAGATATGGCTTTTTCTTTGCAACTCTGGCTAGAAGGCCAGTATCATGGAGTCTCTACACTGTTGACGTTTAGACTGGTGTTTTGCGGGTACTAATTAATTACGTTTTCTCAAACTAGACGCTCTAATGTATTTGTCCACTTGCTCAGTTGGGCCTCCCACTCCTCTTTTTATTCTGGTTAGAGCCAGTTTGCACTGTTCTGTGAATGGAGTAGTTCACACCATTGTACAAGATCTTCAGTTTCTCAATTTGTTCAATTTCTCATATAGAATAACCTTCATTTTTTTTAGAACAAGAATATACTTTCGAAAACATGTGACCCCAAACTATTGAATTCCAGTGTATAAGTTAGATGTTTTTACTAATATCCATATGCTAGTCATATCCAAAATGTATGCAGTATGTATCTGACATTGAACGTTTGAGCTGCAATGAATGCACTAATGCAGTTTATGCACTTACATAATATGCACTTATCAGGAATCTACAGAAGTCCTAACCCTAAAACTTAGCCCAGAGACTAAGTTTATGTCGTAGTATCTTGTTTGAACAATATAGTATCTTGTTTAAACGACTTAGCAAAAAAATTAAGTAGTAAAAAAAAAAAAAAAAAGACTACTAAGTCATTACTAAGTCGTTCAAATGAGATACTAAGTTGTTCAAACAAGATAATCATTAGTATGTCTAATTAGGTCAAATTCATTATGCACCAGCATTAAAAGGACATGTAATGGTTGCTACAGCCTATCGTTCTTTGATTCCGTCCAGGTGATGGGCCTATTATTGTTCATTAATATTTATTTGAAACCCTAAAGCAAGGCAACCTTTGAACTCCAAAGCATTAAGTCAGAACAGTGGGCAATCAGCTGAATAGTAGCACGTTGGCATAAGGTGAGGATGCATCAAGTGTGCCATGACATTTTGCTCAAATGATAAAACATTGTGTGTAATACAAAACAGGACTGTCCAATAAATATTCAATCCAGGAAACATTACAACGAATACAAAACTGATAATGATAATATCAAATGTGTTTTTATTAAAAACATTTCAAATATTTATTAAGAGCTCTCTGAGTGAACAAGACTGAGCAAACATTGATGATGAAACCTAACCAGAATTCTCTATTAAACACATTTTAGAATTACGAAATGTCTATTCTCAGTAATTTTTCATAACAGGGTGGAAACGTGTGAGTAAGGCATACAGACTAACCTAATGAAACATTGAAATATATTGAACCAAGATCTATTGTTTACCCACGTACAAAATGATGATCATCCTTAAATGTGAGGTAATTGTGAAAAGGGGCTTTTAATTTTAGTAGTCAAGAAGAGTGTCTTTTTCTGTTAATGTCAAGCTTACAGGAGGATTTGAGGTGTGAGGTTTGACAGCAATTGCCTTAAGGACTTTCTTGATGTCCCACTTCAATGACATCTGGTATATGAAATAATATACAAAACAACTTTTAATGTGTCAGTGTGTTCCTTCCACTCTAAAGTATCACATACAAAACAACTTTTAATGTGTCAGTGTGTTCCTTCCACTCTAAAGTATCACATACAAAACAACTTTTAATATGTCAGTGTGTTCCTTCCACTCTAAAGTATCACATACAAAACAACTTTTAATGTGTCAGTGTGTTCCTTCCACTCTAAAGTATCATATACAATACTTCCCACAGAATACATTCTCATTATGTTGGGAATTAAATAGTCAACACTTTTTTGTAGCCTTTTACTCTGGAATCACCTGATCAACTTACCTCTTGTTAATCATCAGTTCTCATTTTTAACCATGTGACAGCCCCAAGCACACTTGCCTTGGTAACTTTTCATTCAGATTTTACGTCTTTGGAGGGATTACACCAAACTCAGTTTACCAGGCACTGTAATGTATCGTGAGTACTGCCTGGTGCTCTCCAAGGTGTCGGTCTTTCGCAGCAGTAGCTCACTGGAAACACAGGGCTGCGGCTCAGAGGCAGAGGAATTATGATCAAGCATTTGACAATCTTACACACACACACACAGAGACTGAGAGGGAGACAGAGCTCTTATAAGTTCTCACCTTCATTTGGGTTAATCAATCAGCAGTACAAACAGTGCCTTGTTCTGGGAAGATCCAGTAGCCAAGAGTCAGGTCAGCTCTTCTCAGGTCTTTCATCAAACTCTTGTTAAGGGACTCTCCAGGCCCTTTTATAATGTTTTTTATTCATGATGTTTATGAAGGAGGTACACATTTTACATTATTATTCAATGATTGGTTTAGTATGACATAATCCAATCCCCTCCCCTTGTTAATGAAGGAAGTACACATTTTACATAATCGCTCAATGATTGGTTTATCATTAACACATGACCTATACTTTACATCCCCTCCCATAGTCCTTATTTTGGGTCTATGTAGGCCCTCCCCATCTCTTCACAGAGCCTTTGAAAGTTTTCTGTTTTTCGGGGTCTCCGGCTGGTTGATAGATGAACACCAAGAGGGAGGGGGTAGGTTGACGCCACCTGTTTCAGGTCCTGGTGTAGATGAACATCAAGAGGGAGGGGGTAGGTTGACGCCACCTGTTTCAGGTCCTGGTGTAGATGAACACCAAGAGGGAGGGGGTAGGTTGACGCCACCTGTTTCAGGTCCTGGTGTAGATTGTTGATGTTCCGCCCCGCAGTTCATTCGAGTTCTTCTTGATTACTTGCAATCATTTGTCCACCGGAGTTCACGTTTCCTAGTGTGTCGAGAACTGAAAAAGGTTGGCCAAAATGATTAATTGTATTTTCAAAATGCACTAAGACTTTCAAGACATTAACATGATACAAGATCAACTACTTGCAATACATTTACAATTGTTATCTCATGAAAAGTTATTTAAATAAATCACAATGGGCCAATAAAAACTAACTCAAAGTGAATGTACTCTTTATATATGTGCCATTTGTTGCTACAATAATTGATGTATGTACAGTGGGGAGAACAAGTATTTGATGCACTGCAGATTTTGCAGGTTTTCCTACTTACAAAGCATGTAGAGGTCTGCAATTTTTTATCATAGGTACACTTCAACTGTGAGAGACGAAATCTAAAACAAAAATCCACATTGTATGATTTTTAAATAATTTATTAGCATTTTATTGCATGACATAAGTATTTAACCACCTACCAACCAGTAAGAATTCCAGCTCTCAAAGACCTGTTAGTTTTTCTTTAAGAAGCCCTCCTGTTCTCCACTCATTACCTGTATTAACTGCACCTGTTTGAACTCGTTACCTGTATAAAAGACACCGGTCCACACACTCAATCAAACAGACTCCACAACCTCTCCATGACCAGAGAGCTGTGTAAAATTGTAGATTGGGATGGGCTACAGGACAATAGGCAAGCAGTTTGGTGAGAAGGCAACAACTGTTGGCGCAATTATTAGAAAATGGAAGAAGTTCAAGATGACGGTCAATCTCCCTTGGGCAAGATCTCACCTCGTGTGGCATCAATGATCATGAGGAAGGTGAGGGATCAGCCCAGAACTTCACAGCAGGACCTTGTCAATGACCTGAAGAGAGCTGGGACCACAGTCTCAAAGAAAACCATTAGTAACACACTACGCCTTCATGGATTAAAATCCTGCAGCGCACGCAAGGTCCCCCTGCTCAAGCCAGCGCATGTCCAGGCCCGTCTAAAGTTTGCCAATGACCATCTGGATGATCCAGAGGAGGAATGGGAGAAGGTCATGTGGTCTGATGAAACAAAAATAGAGCTTTTTGGTCTAAACACTTGCCGTGTTTGGAGGAAGAAGAAGAATGAGTACAACCCCAAGAACACCATCCCAACCGTGAAGCATGGAGGTGGAAACATCATTCTTTGGGGATGCTTTTCTGCAAAGGGGACAGGACGACTGTACCGTATTGAGGGGAGGATGGATGGGGCCAGGGAATTGTGAAATCCTGGCCAACAACCTCCTTCCCTCAGTAAGATGGGTCGTGGCTGGGTCTTCCAGCATGACAACAACCCGAAACACACAGCTGGGGAACTAAGGAGTGGCTCCGTAAGTAGCATCTCAAGGTCCTGGAGTGGCCTAGCCAGTCTCCAGACCTGAACCCAATAGAAAATCTTTGGAGGGAGCTGAAAGTCCTTATTGTCCAGAGCCCCGAAACCTGAAGGATCTGGAGAAGGTCTGTATGGAGGAGTGGGCCAAAATCCCTGCTGCAGTGTGTACAAACCTGGTTTCTGTACCAAATATTAAGTTCTGCTTTTCTGATGTATCAAATACTTATGTCATGCAATAAAATGCAAATTAATTACTTAAAAATCATACAATGTGATTTTCTGGATTTTTGTTTTAGATTCCGTCACTCACAGTTGAAGAGTACCTATGATAAAAATTACAGACTTCTACATGCTTTGCAAGTGGGAAAACCTGCAAAAATGGCAGTGTATCAAATACTTGTTCTCCCCACTGTACCATAAAATGCAAGTAAAGATTATCACAGCATGGGCTGTTTTATCTTTCCTTAAATTCCTTGATTTCTCCAAAGACAACAAATGCAGAATGAATGTCACTCAGAAGCAAAAACTGTAATCTAGAAATTACTTCCTATAAAAACGTGTACATGTGAAACCAATGGCATACACAAATAAAACTGTAGACAAACCTAATAATTTGCAATATCTCAAAAGCATTATCAGAAATTGCAAAAGGACTGCTGGATTAAAGTTGGAAAATGTGTTCCAACTTCGAGCCTGCAGATTTGAAAGAATACTTGTCGCCTGTTAGCCAGAGGTTGCCGTTTAGAATGTTACAAACCCCACAGGAAAAGGCAGCAAAGACTGAAGAGAAGCCTAAAGCCAAAACAGGAGTATGGCATTTTGTAAAACCTCAAATACAAACTACGATAATAAACCTCAAAACCACTTAAACATTTTTAGCTCCAAAGACACTGTTGGTGCTGCAAGGCCAGACCCATTACAACAAGGGGGAGGACACACCCCAAGCACCCCTCCTTGGTTTGACTGCTAGAGTTGATCGAGTGACTTAACATGAGAGAAATATGTTTCCTGTTTTTTGTATTACGCCTATTGTCATTGGTTCCATTAAAAAGTGGCTGAGTCAAATAAAAAAATATAAAATGGTTTATGACAGATATTTTCGTTTTCCCCATAGAAAGTAAGAAGGTCATGGTGAACCAGTGTGCTGGTTCAGCCACCTGTAACGGAGCGGCAGCTAGTGCAGGCCGAGATGCCTTTGGAGACGGCAACGTGGTGACCCCAAAACTGGGACCACAGCCGTCCACATTCATACAGCTCTCCTGCTTCTACCGCTTTGTGCCCTTTCCCTGATCAACAAACATTAATGGTAGCCCTAAATGGTCACTGTTTACTTGGCCTGGCAACTTTCAGTAACCTAGGCAACATTTTAGCTTAGGTACAGAATAATTACAGTGATGCCAAAGTATTTAGACAGTGGCACATTAAATGTTTTTTTTGCTCTGTACCCAAGCACCCCCAAGCATGACTTTGAGAATAAGGAGACTCATGGGTACTATCATCCATTTTGAGTGCAAAATATATAAGTTATAGCACTTTTTGTTCCGTTTATGGAACCGAAAGTATTGGCACAAATGTACCTACAAGTCTGTCTGTGTAAACTGGTTCAGTATTGGGTCCCATATTCCTAGCATTCGGTGGGTAGATCAAGAGTGTGAAATGTATTATAGTGTCCTTTTGCACAAATGCCTTGCTGTGTCATTGATCATTATTCACAATTAATTCAGGATAAACTGTTATTGAAGCGTCAACATTAATGTGAAAGTATTTACAAAGCTATTTTATATTTTAGTTAACCATAGAAATTATAAGTAAAAACGAAACAAATGATTTAACCATTAAAACACAGAATAATATGACAGACAGTCATAACATACTGCAAATGCATCCAACCTCTTTATAGTCGCAAGCGAAACACTGTCATTGTATGCTAGGAATATTGGACCAGATCCAACATGTGGCTACTTAAGACGAATACAGTAAATTTGTCCAAATACTTTTGGTTCCCTAAAGTGGAGACACTATGTACAATGTGCTATAATTTCCAAATTACATAAAATATCCTCACGGACTACACTTAAAATCCAAAGTCCCGGAGAACTGAGCCACATTTACAGCTTTGCAGTCCAAATACTTTAGCGCCTGAATGTCATTGTATTTGAATAGCCAATAAGTATGAGTAAAATTACTAAGATGCTCCACTTATGTTATTCATTCCCATAGACTAGACCTTATGACTTTTGATGTTAAATGGGCACTTCAGCAGATACGCTGTGAGTGTTGATAATGTTCTAATATGAATGCAAATAAAATAGAGGATTCAGCTAAATCATTCTTGAAAATAAATAACATGCAAACTTCCCAATAACATACTTTTACAGTCATGTATGAACAAATGGAAGAATTGTCAGTGCTTTTTCTTCTTTGCTGTCGTTTTATTTCATCCTTTGTTTTATCATATTTAACAACGCAGATTGAGCCTAGAGAAAATATATACTGGTGGTTGTGATCCTCCATTAATTTCTCTTGAGTTGTTGACACGGAGTGTTAACAATGAATCATGTTAGATGTAGTGTTAGGAGTTCAGTGTTCTCCCTTCTATGGAGAACCCAGTTCAGTTTCCTCATCTGTCTTATCTCCCATATGTCCACTGGGGAGGAACATTTCTGAAATGTGTCTCCAGATTCTTTTGTCTCTGGGACTGTAGAAATTCACAGTCAGTCAGCACACAAAATCTTTGCAACAAAAAATATAGACAAATTAGACCTGTTTAAAAGGTTCCAAGTCTTTACACACAAAGTTCTGTGTTGGGCTATGAGGGTCTGAGGTGGCGTAGTTCCGCCTTGTTGATGCATCGAGTTCTGTACATCCTGCTATTACTGTAGGAGCAGCGCCCTGTTCAAATCCCCCAAAAAGTGCATCCTTTGTCCCTCATCCCATTCCAAGAAGAACCACTGATCAGACATGAATGGACAGGTGACAGCACCTCTCCAGTAATAAGTCAGTCATTCATCCAACAGCAGCACTGAGTTCAGCAGGCTCATCCCCCGCCCCGCCCCCTCCGTCACTAGTGAGGCGGCGGCCGGGCCTGGCCCATCATCCTCAGCCGGCTCTGGTCGATGACATCCAGAAGGTTTTTGGCATCCACGGCCAGGGCGTGGGCCGCCGTCAGCATCTGCTTCTTGTAGTCCTGCTGCAGGCTGGTCATAACGTACTGCTGAGCCAGCTTCATCTTGTTGATCAGCTCAGCCAGGTCAGAGTTCAGCAGCTTCTGGGCCATCTCCACCTGTAGGTGAAACACGAGACATTACTTGATTAAAACAGAACAATATGCAATTAGAGATGAAATACAACCCTGTTTCCAAAAAAGTTGGGAAACTTTAGAAATACAGTTGTGCTCATAAGTTTGCATACTCTGGCAGAAATTGTGAAATCTTGGCATCGATTTTGAAAATATGACTGATCATGCAAAAAAACTGTCTTTTATTTAAGGATAGTGATCATATGAAGCCATTTATTATCACATAGTTGTTTGGCTCCTTTTTAAATCATAAAGATAACAGAAATCACTCAAACGTCCCTGTCAAAAGTTTACATACCTTTGAATGTTTGGCCTTGTTACAGACACACAAGGTGACACACACAGGTGAAAATGGCAATTAAAGATTAATTTCCTACACCTGTGGCTTTTCAAATTGCAATTAGTGTCTGTGTATAAATAGTCAATGAGTTTGTTAGCTCTCACATGGATGCACTGAGCAGGCTATATACTGAGCCATGGGGAGCAGAAAAGAACTGTCAAAAGACCTGCATAACAGGGGAATGGAATTTTATAAAGATGGAAAAGGATGATGGGGAGGGGTTCAACACTGTGAAAGACTGCACAGGCAAATAATGCAACAATTTAAGAATAATGTTTCTCAAGATAAAAATGCAAAGAGTTTGGGGATCTAATCATCTACAGATGGTCATGATTTTCTGGCCCTCAGGCCAGACTTCACTGCATGGGCTCAGGGTCACTTCCAAAAACCCTTGTCTGCGAAACACAGTACGTTGCTGCATCCACAAATGCAAGTTATAACTCTACCATGCAAAGAAGAAACCATAAAAACAAGATCCAGAAATGCCGGCGCCTTCTCTGGGCCCGAGCTCATTTAAGATGGACTGAGGTAAAGTGCAAAACTGTCTTGTGGTCTGATGATTTTTATATATTTTTTGGGAATAATGGACGCTGTGTCGGACAAAAAAGGAGAGGGCCCATCCGGCTTGTTAACAGTGTACAGTTCCAAAGCCAGCATCCATGATGGTATGGGGGTGCATTAGTACACATGGCATGGGTGACTTGCACTTCTGAGAAGGCACTATTTATGCTGAACAATATATACAGATTTTGGAGCATGATATGCTGCCATCAAGTCTTTTTCAAGGAAGGCCTTGCTTATTTCAGCAAGACTATGCCTAACCACATTCTGCATGTATTACAACAGCATGGCTCTGTAGTAAAATAATCCGGGTGCTAAACTGGCCTGCCTGCAGTCCAGACCTGTCGCCCATTGAAAACATTTGGCACATTATCAATCAAAAAACAACAAAGGAGACCCCAAACTGTTGAGCAACTGAAGCAAGAATGGGAAAACATTTCACTTTAAAAACTACAGCAGTTCCTAAACGCTTACAGAGTGTTGTTAAAAGAAGAGGTGATGCAACACAGGGGTAAACATGCCTCTGTCCAAACTTTTTTGAAATGTGTTACTGGCATCAAATTCAAAATGAGCATGAATTTTTCCAAAAACAATCACATTTCTGAGTTTCAACATTTTGTATGTTTTCTTTGTACTATTTTCAATTAAATACAGGGATAAATGATCTGCACATCATTGCAGTCGGTTTTTATTTGCATTTTACACAGCGTCCTAAGAATTTGGAAACTGGGTTGTACAAATACGTTTCAAGAACAATACACGAAGGAGGGATGGACACATGAAATGTACAAAAAGGTTTCAGGGTGCATATATTCCAGTAAATACCTTTTAAGGTAGCAACATTGTAGAAGTTGATAGAATAGGATATGGCATGAGGGGACAGTTCAACAGACTAGTAACGTACCTCTCGGTGTGTGCTAGCCGGAAGTAAAGTGATCGTTTCATCCACTGTGGCCAGGAGTGTCCTCAGTGCCAAACCCACATCCTGCAAAACAAATATCATATGAACTCATATGAACTAACCCCATCAATCTGCTCTCCACAAAACACCCCGTGGGAATAGAAAAAGAAGACAGTTTTCTGTGGTAAAATGCTTTGCTGTGGGGTGCCCTGTTGAACATGACTGATTTACGGCGTGGCTAAAGGAAGCTGTGTCTGTTCTACCTTGACCATTGGCACGTATTCCTCGGGAGGCGCCGGCTGAATTTTACTGGACATTTCTATGACAGCCTTCACCAGTCCCGTGACGTTCTCATAGACTTTGTCATTGGAGCGGTCCAGGTTGGCAGTGGGGGGCGGGGTGATCTCCTGAGGCTGGAGCTAAATTTAAGCAAAACATGAAGAAATAACAGAGAGGTTCAGTAGATCAATTTCATGTTCAACCTTTCATTTCAAATTTTGGCCAAAAGATGGCAGTGTTCTCATTAGTCAACAACACAGTCATTCATGGTAGTGAATAACAATGAAAGAAAATGACAAGGGAATTGGAAAATTCATATAATATTAAGTATATCATTAATAATATAATATTATTGGAATTGTAAATCAAATGTAGAGAGGTTTAGCGGTTATGTTAGAATTATGTCAGCATTCACATTGTATATGATTTATGTGGAATTCATCATGATTCATCATTCTTGTCCAAAGTATCAATAGCGCAAAGATTCCATCTAGGAAAGATTCATTGGGTAATGTGTTCACGATTAACTGGGTTGTTTGAAATTATAAACGACAAACCCACATTATCATAGTCACACAGACCTGATTAAACAAAACCAGCCTATCATATGGATGGTAAAGATGTAGTGTCAGTAAATTTAATGGAAAGAATGCATTAAGATGAAAAGGTTTAATTGACAGACAACAAGTGAACAAACCCTAGTCGAGACCCAATTCTATTCAGAGACGTTTTATAACGTTTACCAGTGATAAAGATGTCCCACCCCACAACAGCAAAACCCATAGCCGGCTTTTTGAACTTAAAACAAGTAATGAGTGACGATTTGGTGAGAAATAAGGTTAGAGACACACACTCCCAAACATACACACAGAGAGTCTCAGATTCACAGTGTTCTCTTACCCGCCAGGGCTAAGTTCAACAAGAGTAAGGCAGAGAGGCAAAGAGGGACAGAAGAAGGAGAAATATCAATGCAACAAGCAATATAAATCCATGCAACAACACAAGACAGCAACCTTTAGTTAAAATTGAAAAAACGGTCGAGTAGATCCCTAATCAGCTCTGGAGGTGTTGGTGACTCTATATTAGTTGACCGTGACCATGCAACGTTGTGTTTCAGTAGTCTTCTCTGGGTCAAACATCCCACTGCTTCACACAGCGTACTGGAACAGGGAGGACATTGTTTTGGCAGTGTGGAGACGCGTCATATCTCAGCCCAGTTAATAACTGAGAATGTCCGCTGAATGTCCATTTCAGCTTTTACACGTCGCCTTAATCTTACTCCTTAAGAAACAACCACATTCAATGGGGTATTCCTTCTGTCTCAGATCAGCTTCCCTAGGGCTGTTAATAAGATTGTGTACTGGATGGAGTATTTTCCCACCCCAGCCTGACCGCTTGCTGGTCATGTGTTATTTGTGCTGTTACTATGTCAGCTAAAGAGGAACCCCAAATGGCAGCCTGTTCCCTATGTAGTGCCCCACTATTGTGCAGGGCCCAGGTGAACTACCCAGGGGACAGGGGGCCATTGGTGACACAGCCCTCCTAGGCCACTGGTGCTCTGGTTCCCTGAGGTAAAGCTAACACTCCAGAAACTCAACGTAGCCACAGTTATCATCACTGGGTATTTCCAGTCTTCGCTGTATACAATGTCTCTCAAAAGTATTCACCCCCTTGGACCTTTCCACATGTTACTATGTAACGACATGAAATCTCTTACGTGTACAAGACTGAATATAGACAATGAGTTGTCATGAGCTCTCACCCCCTCATCCGCTACCATACAAATTGGTACAAAGTGTTATAGCAATGGGGCTGAATACGTATGCAATCAATTAATTTTAATTTATGTTGTAAAAAGAGGAGGGGGTGAATACTTTTGAGAGACATAATGAAGATGTAACTTTCAGGGCATGTTCAATTACAAATTGAAAACCGGTCAGTTGATTCAAGTAGCCAGGTGAACTTCTATAGTTTAAAATGTTGTTGTTTTGTAGAGTAGACGCGCAAAGAGAACCCCCAAACACAATACCTACAGAGCCAAATCACAGAGTTGTTGTATGTATGTGGGTGTAAAGTGGGCAATAAAGACAGCTGAATGTCCTTGCTGCTGAACCACAGTTTGGATGTCTAGATATGTTGAATCAGCCTTACCTTCACTCCGTCATTGTAACTTTCCACAGGGTTCAGGCTGGCCTGACTGCCCAGATGACTGGGCGCCCCGGGCCGAGGGGGTTTCTTTGGCGGAGCCGCATGTTCTGCTGGAGAACGGCCAATAGGGTGCGTGAACACAATGTCATGGGCATATACCTCCGCGTGCAAGTAGAAAAGCCTAACAGAGCCCCGTAAGGACAGGATTCGATTGCCTCTGTTATAAAGCTGTAGAAGACTCAACACATTCCTATGAAATGCTATTATGGCAACACAGACGGACACAGGCCAAGCCTGTCAACGCCGTTAAGCTGTTTGAATGATGGAGAAATGTGGTGGAGCAGCTGAGGGAACAACAGCATGGGTCATCACTCAGAGCCTTCACAGTCAGAGCACCACAGGGAAAAGTGAAAACAATAAATGGTGCTAGAAACTGTAATTATGCGTTCCACATTCGCCAAGGCATTACCTGGTTGGCCTATGGGCTGGTATATGTGCTGGTTTCCCGTCTGCACAAACAAAAACACAAACAAGTAGTTAAAATAAATACGCTAGAAATCACACAGCATTCCAGAAGGCGTGTCTCGGGTGCTAGTGGCATTGTTGGAGCCTCTTAGCCGACACACAGAATACTCTCGCTGCTTGGAGACACACTAACCAGACAACCGAAGACTACTAGTTTATATGATGGGCCGTCATTAACAATATCCCTTACTCTTATGCCCTTTCTAAGTGTAAGTTAACATAACAGTTGATTGAAGCTTACACAGTGGCCAACCGTGTCAACTCAACCCGTCGGCTTTACCCTCCGCCTCTGGGACTCTGACAGTTGTCTTTCTCTGAAGCAAGATTATGGTTTGGCAAATTGTAAAGTAGAGTGAAAGACCTGAGCACTGCAGCCTTAATGTGGTGGTGCTTTTAAGAGGGCATAGGAATGGAATGCCTGGGTGAGTTTGGCCTGAACCCAATCAATGATCCATGCAGAGAGAAAACACAGCTCTCAATACAGCTTAACATAATGCCACAGATCAACGAGAGGGGACAGATTAAATGATTCTGGTCCTGTCAATCAGAACGGAGGGATACTCATTCATCCCATGTCAACACTGTATCCCAAAGAGAATTCAAACAGCAGATCTCCAATGCTTTCCCACCCTTTCCCTGTCTGTCTGGATATTTATAATGGTTGGTCCCCAGATGTTCTGTGTGAATCTGGTAGCCTCCTGACCCTTGACTTCCCCTCCTCCAGCTGAAGACAGATCCCCAGAGTGCTAATACAAATATATACAGCCTGGGGATGGAAACCTGCCTCAGGAATGCTCATGCAGTAAGTATTGCCATCAGCACTGTAAACGAAGTCTATACTTTTTTGTATGATTAAGAACACATTCATATTTTCAGAACAAGCAGGGTGTGACTTGGGTAATAGAACCAGCAAACCTTAATTTACTGACCAATCATGTATATGTTAAATGTATACTGACCAATCATGTATATGTTAAATGTAAAACTGACCAATCATATATGTTAAATGTAAAACTGACCAATCATATATGTTAAATGTAAAACTGACCAATCATGTATATGTTAAATGTATACTGACCAATCATGTATATGTTAAATGTAAAACTGACAAATCATGTATATGTTAAATGTAAAACTGACCAATCATGTATATGTTAAATGTAAAACTGACCAATCAAGTATATGTTAAATGTATACTGACCAATCATGTATATGTTAAATGTAAAACTGACCAATCAAGTATATGTTAAATGTAAAACTGGCCAATCATATGTTAAAATGTAAAAGCTAATATAAAAAATATGTATAAATACATGAACAATCGCTTGATTGATATAATCTAGCGTTTCAACCCACTGTCTGACTGACAAGTATAAGCTTATGCCTCATCAAAAACCCCAGGTCACAACAAGCAGAGACCGACGGAGGCATTTAGGGAACAATCTTTTCTCTTTAATCCTTTTCAGAAAAAACAATACTCCAAATGATATTCTGCAGGTTAGCAGGAGAGATAATGTCCTGTTTTTCCATCTAGAGAAACCAATTAAAGAGAACACTTACTGTGCCTTGAAGGCTGCAGTCATCCTGCTCAATGCTGCCTCTTGAATTCCTTGGATCTGGTTTCTGGTTGAGACAGACAGAGGGATACAGCAGATAAATGAAACAATCACACTGTCAAAAAACAAAGTAATTCATTATCCACAAAATGAACAACTGGAATTAACATCAGTGAAAAAACATAACAATAAATGTAACAACCATATAAATACAAAATGCAGCTTTGTAAACCCAGAACAAAATGAAACAACAGGTATTGAAATCTACAGCAGGCAGATTAGCAAATTAAACTATTGGTAGCGCTTTCACTCAAAAGGAAAAGTTGAACTGGAACATAACTCTGAAACCCCCAGAGCAGAAAATGAATTTCTGGTCCTCTTTTACTGGTAACTGATTAAAACCTTAGTCTTTACCCCATCTGCCTCCCAAGCAATTGGCATTAACCCCCCCCCCCCACCCCCCCCAATTCCTCCCTCTTTGCCAAATGCTGTACCAGTTTTCCTAAGCAGGACTTGAAAACCTGCATCCTCTGGGCTGCTGTTCTCCTTTGGGTATTCCAGTGCCTGGGAGCAGAGTATAAAACGAGCTGCGAGGAATTCCATCAACTGGATGAGAAAGAGTCCACACTTGTACTCCTGTTTCCTGCCAGATGAAAAGTCTATGTGCCTGTTGAGTGAATGACTGACACACTGAACATGCAGACAGCTAGCTGTCTCTCTCTCTTTCCTCTCTCTCTCTCTCTCTCCTCCCACCCTTCCTCCCTCCTCACCCCCCCCCCCGCTCTCTTTCCTCCCTGGTTCCACCTCTTCCCTCTCTCCACTGGTCCTTGTCTCCCTCTTCTTCTGGTCCCTCCCCTTAAATGAAATAAGTGTCTATGGGTGTAAACTGCACTCAGCCTACTCAGCTTTCCAGTAAAGATCATTGGCTTTCACCAACTTGTGGGTCAAAAGAAGTTTACCGTACTTAGTGGTGCATAGAGGGAATAACCTATAATTAGATAGGAATTTGCTGTAGACACACCTGAGCAAGCTAACACACACACACACTCCATATGCAACTTCAAAAACGATCATAACTTGGTTTTCCAAAGGACTGAAAAACACAATGGTCTTCTCTGAAAAGATCTTTGTTAAAAGTGAAAAATTATATGGGAAGGTGAAGGAGGCACTCTGGGACCTATCTCTGAGATAATGACACAGTGCCACTTAAAAACCTGAGGGCTATGAAGCCAGTGCTAAACATAATGTACAACATCTGTGCACAATTAACTCAAGGCTTTCCAAGGAATGTCAACGCATATTTGCCAGACATTATAGTGAAGTTGTGAGTAAACAAGGGATTGAACTCGCACAATATAGGAATAATAAAATTGTATCTAATGTGACTGATTCCATAAAATATCGGCCCCTTTTCAATGCAAAAAAAACCGAAACAGTTGTAACCTGGCAAGGTTAAGTCTGTTGGGGACAGGCTGACATACACAAATCAGCCGATACTGTGAGTGACGTTCTGAAGTTGTTGCTTCACACACCACAATGCAATGCACCTTACTGCAGCTCATTCTGATCCACGATGTTACAGAGCAGGTACGACATTGTGTTCCAATGGAAGTATTTAGACGTCTTATGGAAGGACTTCATTAAGCACCACATGAAGGCCACGGTTATGGAAGTGTTACGACATTTACTGCATCAGTGTGTTGATGGGACAACATAAAAGCCCATTACGTTCAAACAGACACAAGATATGTAGCTATTCATCTTTGTCATAAGCTGTGTGCATGTGAGTGTTTTAGTGTGTGTGTGTGTTTTAGCGTGTGTTTTAGCGTGTGTGCATGTTTTAGAGTTTGTTTTAGCGTGTGTGTGTGTGTTTTAGCGTGTGTGTTTTAGAGTGTGTTTTAGCGTGTGTGTGTGTGTGTGTTTTAGCGTGTGTGCATGTGTTTTAGCGTGTGTGTGTTTTAGGGTGTGAGTGTATGTGTTACCAGGAAGCGTTCCTCCTGCTCCAACCAGCGCTGGTCCTCCTTCATTTGGTGCTGTTGCATCATCATCTGCTCCACACTCTGCATGTCCGGAGGCCCCCTGTCCTGCGACACCCAGACACAGAGAAGAAAGAAGATAAATAGATGGGGGCGTTCCAGGGGCCCGCCAGGGGGGCGCTCCCGTCGCTGGCCTATGTCGTCATTCTCACCTCCTTGTTGGCGGACCACATGGGGAGGTCTGGCTGCCGGTGGTGGTTCCAGGGGTCGTGGGGGCCCTGGGGAGGGTACAGGCTGTTGGGCATGGAAGGCAGGCCGTGAGGACCTGGGTATCCGGTCACCTGGGAATTAAAAGAGGCTTTGAGACTAGGTGGCGGGGCACTAGTCCTTCCAAAAGCTGGCCAACAACGTGGGTCGTCTGCTTGGCGGAAACGGACCGGCTTGACTGGCGCACTTCAACACCCCATCTTCCAAGATGGAAAGGCACGTGTCAAAGCCTGATATAACGGTCACGGTGGCAGTACCTCGTAATGGTTGTGCTGACCCAAATGCTGTGGGCTGGGGTAGAACCCGTCACTGGAGCGAGGGCTGGGGTACCCTGGTCTGCTGGGCTACGGAGAGAGTTACAGAGCTTGGTTACATTGGCTATTCAGTCATTCACTATGTCAAATGTCGTCGGTGGTGGTGGGGTGACAGGCGCACGCACACACGAGCACATACACACACACGCGCACACACATGCACACACACGCACGCACGCACACAGGCACAAGAACTCCAGGTGCAAGTTGATTAAACAGAGTATTAAAAAAAACGGGTTACAACAAAAAAAGTAGACACACAAAAAGCAGGCGGTTAGTTGAAAGGTATCTAGTGAACAGTCATGAGAGTTCTGGTGTTAGTTGAAAGGTATCTACTGAACAGTCATGAGAGTTCTGGTGTTAGTTGAAAGGTATCTAGTGAACAGTCATGAGAGTTCTGGTGTTAGTTGAAAGGTATCTAGTGAACAGTCATGAGAGTTCTGGTGTTAGTTGAAAGGTATCTAGTGAACAGTCATGAGAGTTCTGGTGTTAGTTGAAAGGTATCTAGTGAACAGTCATGAGAGTTCTGGTGTTCTGGTGACATCCTAGAGTTGATGGGTGGATATAGTGCAGGGGGAGAGAATTAGGAATCACTCTTCAATTCAGGGTTAATTGTTGAAATGAAGGCAGGCAACACCTCATCTGAGCATCACACAGCGTCCTCACAAATGGGGACATCTACCTGACACACCCTCTCACAGCACGCTGCTCGAGGCCAAACCTCCCATGTGCAGAAGACAGTGAATAAAACAGAACAGGCTGTATGTTAAAGACACAGAATAAAGACAAGGTGCACAGGAACATATGACACGATGTGCAACATACAGAGAGAAAAGGAACGTTACACAACACAGGAGATACATCCTATCAGAGGAAATCCTAGACGCAACATTAGGATACCTTAAGATGACGACGGTGGAAGGAAAAACAAAGAACTACAAATGAGCAAGAGAAAAGCACGTTGCAAAAACAGTACAGAACACCTGTGGCGGCCTGAGTTTACCATCTGTTCACCATCACTGTTCTCTACACTACGGCACGGCTGGGACCCAAACTACTCATTACACAGCACACATTGGACATCACAGTGCTGTATGACTCCACAGTGCTCTATGACTCCACAGTGCTCTATGACTCCACAGTGCTCTATGACTCCACAGTGCTCTCTGATGCCACAGTGCTCTATGACTCCACAGTGCTCTATGACTCCACAGTGCTCTATGACTCCACAGTGCTCTATGACTCCACAGTGCTCTCTGATGCCACAGTGCTCTATGACTCCACAGTGCTCTATGACTCTACAGTGCTCTATGACTCCACAGTGCTCTATGACTCCACAGTGCTCTATGACGCCACAGTGCTCTATGACGCCACAGTGCTCTATGACGCCACAGTGCTCTATGACCCCACAGTGCTCTATGACTCCACAGTGCTCTCTGATGCCACAGTGCTCTATGACTCCACAGTGCTCTATGACTCTACAGTGCTCTATGACTCCACAGTGCTCTATGACGCCACAGTGCTCTATGACGCCACAGTGCTCTATGACGCCACAGTGCTCTATGACGCCACAGTCCTCTATGACCCCACAGTGCTCTATGACTCCACAGTGCTCTGACTCCACAATGCTCTATGACTCCACAATGCTCTGTGACGCCACAGTGCTGTATGACGCCACAGTGCTCTATGACGCCACAGTGCTCTATGACGCCACAGTGCTCTATGACTCCACAGTGCTCTATGACTCCACAGTGCTCTATGACTCCACAGTGCTCTATGACTCCACAGTGCTGTATGATGCCACAATGCTCTATGATATCACAGTGCTCTATGACTCCACAGTTCTGTATGATGCCACAATGCTCTAGGACATCACAGTGCTCTGACTCCACAGTGCTCTATGACTCCACAGTGCTGTATGATGCCACAATGCTCTATGACACCATAGTGCTCTATGACGCCTCGGTGCTCTGACATCACAGTGCTCTATGACGCCTCGGTGCTCTATGACGCCACAGTGCTCTATGACGCCTCGGTGCTCTATGACAGGAAATTAATTGGCACTAATATATGACAGTAATGTGTTGTATTTAATGCTGATAATGACAGTAATGTGTTGTATTTAATGTTGATAATGACAGTAATGTGTGTTGTATTTAATGCTGAGAATGACAGTAATGTGTGTTGTATTTAATGCTGAGAATGAAAGTAATTTGTTGTGTTTCATGCTGATAATGACAGTAATGTGTTGTATTTAATGCTGAGAATGAAAGTAATTTGTTGTGTTTCATGCTGATAATGACAGTAATGTGTTGTATTTAATGCTGATAATGACACAAATGTGTTGTGTTTAATGTTGATAATGACAGTAGTGTTGTTTAATGTTGATAATGACATTAATGTGTTGTGTTTAATGTTGATAATGACAGTAGTGTTGTTTAATGCTGATAATTACAGTAGTCTGTTGTATTTAATGTTGATAATGACACAAATGTGTTGTGTTTAATGTTGATAATTACAGTAGTCTGTTGTATTTAATGTTGATAATGACAGTAGCGTTGTGTTTACTGCTGATAATGAAAGTAATTTGTTCTGTTTCATGCTGATAATGACAGTAATGTGTTGTGTTTTATGCTGAAAATGACAATAATTTGTTGTTTTTAATGTTGATAATGACAGTAGTGTTGTGTTTTATGCTGAAAATGAAAGTAATGTGTTGTGTTTTATGCTGAAAATGACATTAATTTGTTGTTTAATGTTGATAATGACAGTAATGCGTTGTGTTTAATGCTGTTGACACTGTGTCCTGTCACAGGCGTTTGTGGTCAGCTGTCTCTGTTTCTGGGTGGCAGGGGTGGGCCTGCTGGTCACTGTGGAGGTGGGGGTATTGGAGGGGCTCCTCCAGGGCTGAACAGTGGGGGGCCCTGAACAGGGGAAAGCGGGAGAGAGCTGAGCGCTAAAGCTTTGAGGTACGGACACCAACAGGCCAACAGGCATTCCCGACTAATGCTCTGCTGCATGGACTGCTGGGGGTGGGGTGAGCTGGTAAAACAGACAGAACGAACACAGAGTATATAGCAATGTGATGATGAGATACTGTAGAAAGACAGACAGGCAGCCAGGGAGACATAGACAAGCAGACAGACAGGCAGACAGAAGCAAACAGAGGCACAAAAATCAAATGTGGGTTCAAATGTATTTGAGCATGTGTTAACATACTTTAAAATAGTTATTTGTAAAAACCTTACTGATTAAAAAAAAACTATTTACAAATAACTGTTCAATGTACGCTGAGATTGAAAAAAGGTGCATGTACAAAAGCCTTCCAATATTCCACAATTTGTTCTTTCAAATAAAGGTGATACTTATCTAAAAATACATGTGAAAGTAATTGCGCCATTCTAACTAGTATTTGAACCCAGGTGTGACTGAGGGACAGTGAGAAATGATAAGACAAAGAGAAGCACAACAAACAGATTGAGACATGATAGAAGTCAAGCCAGTGAGGAGCCGGTGGGTAGAGGGTGCGGAGAGCCGGCTGATAATGTAAACAGTGAGGAGCCCGTGGGTAGAGGGTGCGGAGAGCCGGCTGATAATGTAAACAGTGAGGAGCCCGTGGGTAGAGGGTGCGGAGAGCCGGCTGATAATGTAAACAGTGAGGAGCCCGTGGGTAGAGGGTGCGGAGAGCCGGCTGATAATGTAAACAGTGAGGAGCCCGTGGGTAGAGGGTGCAGAGAGCCGGCTGGTAATGTAAACAGTGAGGAGCCCGTGGGTAGAGGGTGCGGAGAGCCGGCTGATAATGTAAACAGTGAGGAGCCCGTGGGTAGAGGGTGCGGAGAGCCGGCTGGTAATGTAAACAGTGAGGAGCCCGTGGGTAGAGGGTGCGGAGAGCGGCTGGTAATGTAAACAGTGAGGAGCCGGTGGGTAGAGGGTGCGGAGAGCCGGCTGGTAATGTAAACAGTGAGGAGCCCGTGGGTAGAGGGTGCGGAGAGCCGGCTGGTAATGTAAACAGTGAGGAGCCGGTGGGTAGAGAGTGCGGAGAGCCGGCTGGTAATGTAAACAGTGAGGAGCCGGTGGGTAGAGAGTGTGGAGAGCCGGCTGATAATGTAAACAGTGAGGAGCCCGTGGGTAGAGAGTGCGGAGAGCCGGCTGATAATGTAAACAGTGAGGAGCCCGTGGTTAGAGGTTGCGGAGAGCCGGATGTTAGTCACCTCATTAATCAACAACAAACGTAGATCTCCACCATCATGTAAAACTTGACCCGCAATTCCAGAGAAAACAACCACCAACACCTCCATCTAACAGTCATCGTGCATTGTAACCTGAGTGTTTGAGGTATAATGGTGGCTGTATACACATCAGGTCACTCACGTCAACCAACAATGCTGTATTTGTCCATGGTGGAGACTTGGGCTTAGGTACAGATAAGCAGTATAGCTACCCTCAAAGCAAAAATAAAATATAAAAAAACTATTATGAGGCAGTTGTTGACTAAAGCTCATTCTCAAACTGTGCTGAGCTGTCCTATAAAGTGTTTCCATACGTCCTTGGGCAAATGATCATCCTGCAATGTTACCAGCCAGAAGTGTGACTGACTGGGCAGGTGTTGATGATGACGCACGTCGCCACCTTAAGTCACAGTGTGTGTGTGTGTGTGTGTGTGTGTGTGTGTGTGTGTGTCTCTGTCTGTGTGTGGAAGCTCTTACTTTAGGCGGTGCCTCGTCTGTCCCCCCTGACTCCCAGGACACGTTGACCTGTCGTCTCATCTCCATGCGTGTCCTCTCCTTCTGCTGGAGCTTCTCCTCTTCCAGGATCAGGCTGCAGAGGCACAACAGACCACCGACCAGGGGGTCAGGTTAACCCAGCACAGTACAAGGATGGTTACGGTTGCACGTATGCTCACACACAAGGCCGATGCCCTCCTCTGGTCGGCTCTGACAGTCACGGTCTCCCTTTTCTGTTAAGCCTTACAGCACACCGCTGCAGTGAGCTGGCGACAGGGCGGCTTTCAGACAACACAGCTGAGCCCTAGAATAACCTTCCCTTGTAGCTGACCTGCACAACAAATGCCACCCTATTCTCAACGCACCCCAGTCAAACGTAGGGCACTGGCACAGGGAACAGGGTGCCACTTGGGACACAGGCCAGGCAGTAATCACCCGGGACCTTGACGGGATGCCGAGCAGGGAAGGCTGACAGCGGTCTGGACCCAGACAGGATCTGCTACAGTCGTTTAAAGTCTCCGGTCCGCTGCACATGGAAACACACTGGACCAAAGGGAAAGCCTTTCGAACACATGAAACTGCTTACCTCCCTTAAAAGCCTGCAACAACCATTAAGAGAAATGCTATTTATAGCAGCTAAATTAGAGGAGGGGCGTGTCTACTATACTGTACAGACTCTACCCTACAAGTCCAGCCTTTAACCCCATATTCACAGGCAATGTCTAGTGCAGCAGAAAACTGAAATACTGTCAAAACATACAGCACCTGTGATCAGGGCAGTGAGAGCTCCAGAGTACTTCTTCCTCAGTGGACAAAGACCCAAATACAGAGAACACACTATTTCCACTGGATCCCTGTCTCACCCTCTCCCTCTAAATCTCCCTCTCGCTCTCACCCTCCCTCCCTCTGTTCTTCTCTACCTCCCCCTCCCTCCCTTTTTTCTGTCGGTCTGTCCATGCGCAGTGTGTGTGAGCAACTGTGAATGACACAAAACAATAAGACTGGGGCCACCTGTCCTGGCCATTCTCCAGAACACTGACCTGACCAGGCAAAGCACACGACATTCACCAAAACCAGTCGCCACTTTCAACAGACAATTGTAAATAAGGCATTCTGATTAACTTAAGTATTACTAGCTACTACCTTTTAACGGCAAAATGAAAGAGTCTGACGGTATATTAATGGGAGCACACTAAGCACCATGTCATACGATCCTCCAAGTTCACTAAAGGACTGTAATGTCCCTGGCAATGTATTGGGATGTACAGTACCTGAATCAGAATCACCACTCCACATGTGCTCAAGGAACACCTCACAAGGACAAAGTCCGCTGACTGAGTCACGATGAAAAGGAAGAGTGAAAGGCTAGGAAAAACACCTGTTACCTCTTAACAAAGGGCGTTCAGCTTCTGCTGGAGCTCGTGCAGGAAAGGGAGAACACATCTTTTTAGGTAATCCATTAGGGAAGAGACATCCAGTACGTGTGGCACTATCAGCACAGCATCCCATGGAGACCACCAGGCATGGAGCCCAGTCAGTATAAGAGTGTTGAGTAGAGGACAGAGTTGGGGACTAACCCACTGCCTTCTCTGCTGAGGCCAGCTGCTTCCTCACTCCTTCCTCCTCACTGTGTAGGGGAGTGTTGCACTTGGCAGCTGTCCCCTGGGTATATCGCAGGCGGGAGGCTTGTTAAAGGGGTGGGGTCTCTGGACTGAAGCTCTCCCCCTCGTGGAGCTGTCAGTCCAAAGGAGACGGTGCCGGTCAGCCTGGAGGAAGCAGTGGTGCCGTCTGGCTGCCTGACTGGCAGGGAAAGACGTGGCCGAACAGACAGGCTCAGGACAGAAAGTAAGTCAGGCTCTGGCGTGTAGGGTTTCGTTTTGACAGCCCTCCTTTCCATGGAACCTTTTAATAATGTCCCTTCCCTGCTCCTCTAATAGCAGTGCCCTAGCCAATGTTGCATCCCATTAAAACAATGCTGAACAGGCTTTACAATTACACAACTGACTTCCAGGCTGCAGCTTGTTCAGCACCTTATTCAGGGAATATTACAGTGGTACCTTGTTAGGGCATTTGGTACTAGATCCAAACAGGCAGCAAAATAAGCACCAACAAGGGAGAGTCATGTTCGTTAGGACTGGTTTTGGGGAGAGATTCTGGCTGTGTGGAGAGAGATTCCAGCTGTGTATTAAAGTATGATAGAGAGATCGTTTGTGTGAGTGTTTGTGTGAGTGTTTGTGTGAGTGTTTGTGACACAATAGAAGATACTCTAATACTGTATCTGCCAGTCACACACACACACACACACCAGTCTCAGCAGCTGGGCTGCCTAATTTATATTATAATGACGTAAAACAAGCCTCAAACAATTAACCCCACATTAAATGGAATTTGTACAAATATTGACATGGTTTCCAGGACACAGCGGCCTCCACCATGCCCCTGTAGCACCAGAACATAACCAGTGTGCTGGATGTCAAACAGAGACGTCTACATTGGAGGTGGGACTCATGCCGAGCGTTGAACGGCGTAATGAAAGCACAGCCCTGTTATTTTCCCACAAGTCATTTCTGTGTAAACCAACATAGCTGCGATGAGAGCCGGCATACAGCATGGCCACCCATAAAGACACTGCAGCCGGGCATAAAAGCGCTGTGTCCTAAATAACCAGGTTCCCTACAGAGTGTTTTAACTTGGATCCCACTATGGAATATAGGGTGACATTTGGAATGTGACAACTGATGGAAAAGTCCCAGACCCCTGGCAGTCATGGGGTGAAATGATGACGTAACGTCCCTCAGGGTATCTTACCTGGACATCTGACTGCCAAGGAACACAAGTGTAAGCATGCATAGATGTTATGATCACGCTGTATTATGACTAAAACACAACACCGGGGAAGTATTCCAGTGTTGCATTAGAGGGGACGTCAGAGCCAGTCACCAGGGGTAGGCTGTCTATCTGTACTGTCTGGGAACAAATGGCTTTAATCCCCTTTTTGACCATCCCAAAAAACGCGAAAACTCAAAGCTCAACCAAACACACAGGTATATGGACCTAGTTCTGACTCCCTAACAAACACACAGGTATATGGACCTAGTTCTGACTCCCTAACAAACACACAGGTATATCGACCTAGTTCTGACTGTCTGACAAACACACAGGTATATGGACCTAGTTCTGACTGTCTGACAAACACACAGGTATATGGACCAAATTCTGACTCCCTAACAAACACACAGGTAAATGGACCTAGTTCTGACTCCCTAACAAACACACAGGTATATGGACCTAGTTGACTCCCTAACAAACACACAGGTAAATGGACCTAGTTCTGACTCCCTAACAAACACACAGGTATATGGACCTAGTTCTGACTGAATAACAAACACACAGGTATATGGACCTAGTTCTGACTCCCTAACAAACACACAGGTATATGGAGCTAGTTGACTCCCTAACTAAAGGAAAACCTAATAGAAGGCAAGATTTGAGGGTTGGGCCCAGGAACTGTTTATCTCAGTTAGTCATCCCAGACAGGAAGTGCTACAGACAGGCGTGGTCTGACAAGTCAGGGCTTCTCAGAGAGACGTCCCATAGTCCTAGACATGTATAGTAGTAAGCATGTCCTTTATGGCACCTGGGAGAGCATTGGCAGCACTAATAAGGCCATCTTCAACAAGTCCATTTCCTTCTTCTTATACTTCGGAGTAGACAACCAAACTACAGTAGTGTGCACACTAATACTGTAATGTCGTAGTGTGCACACCAGCAGGGCCAGCCCTAATCTTTTGGGGGCCCTAAGCTAAATGTTCCTATTTCCTATTGGTCCAGGGCTCACCAGCGGACACAAGAAAAGTATGTTCTGTTTGAACAGGTCTAAAGCCATTTCCCACATGATGCCCAGAAGTGTGACTGAATTGCAAAGCTCAACTGAATCACCGCGCCCAAAGTCCACAACGTGCCAGCCAGAGACCAGGTCATGTAGTACAGTACATCTACCTGCACACACAAGCCAGAAACATCCCACCTTCCATCAAATGTTGAATGCTTTAGTGATGGACTGACATCTAGTGGTGAAAGAGGAAACATATTATACGGATTTATATTCTCCCCCACTCGACCCCTGTTGGACAGCCTCCCCACTGATTAAGCCGTCTGGACAAGACTTGGCCCACCAACCAGGCTTAACTGAAAATGATTGGACCACCAACCAGGCTTAACTGAAAATGACTGGCCCACCAACCAAGCTTAAATGAAAATGATTGGCCCACCAGCCAGCCTCACTGTTTCTGAGCACCTCGATTTGATTTCAGTCAAGATTCTGTGAAAGTTTCAACTGTAAAATAAATTTTTGCCAAGTATACCTCCTATGACACAGTAGTCGTAAAAAATAAACCACTCTCCAAGACATGATAAAGAAGGACCGGAAGAGAGTTTGAGTCCACAAGGCGTGGCACCAGTAATGTAGACGTATTCAGACGGACGCACCTGAGCTGTGCTTTGAGCTCCGTGAAGCGGGGCCTCTTGCTGGGGTCATAGGCCCAGCACTTGGTCATCAGACTGTACAGAGTGGGGGGACAGTTGTGAGGCATGGCCAGCCGCTCGCCGTTCTCTATCCGGCCAATCACGTCGTTGTTCTTCACCCCCTGGAAGGGCTTGACTCCGTACATGAGGATCTCCCACATGCACACACCTGGGATAAAAAGAGGCACCTGGTTATTTACTGAAACCCTCGGGTACCCGGTCGGCTACTGTACAGCCAACAGTGAACTGTGAAGGGCTTCTGGTCCCTGGGCCTACCAAACATCCACACGTCACTGGCTGAGGTGAAGCGCCTGAAGTTGATGGATTCCGGTGCCATCCATTTGATGGGTAGTTTCCCCTTGGAGGCTGTCGAGGGGGTGGCATAAACAAACACAGCACTTACACACTGGTACCGTCATTTCTCGTTTATAAACCGAGGCTTGTACACAGATTTTGCAAACATCTTGGACCACGGCGGGTAAATACATGACTGCTTAACGTCGTAGAGGTCTCAGAAACTCCAGTAGCAAATACGATGCAATTGGTCTTTCAGTGTTTTCAAAAAAACATATTTTATTCTTCAACAAATTAGTTTTGGTAGCGCCCTATGACTGATGTTTAACATTATTGTACAAAATTCTCCGGGCAAATGCGGTTAATACTCTGGTTTGTATACACACAGAGCTATAAAATTAATGGTGCGCTTTATACACGGTGTGGGTTATAACCATGGAATTACGGTAAGCATTACAGAGCTATTCATTAATGTACAGCAGACCATTACGAAACTACAACCTTTGTAGTAGGAGCTGTCTTCCATGTATCGAGACAAGCCAAAGTCTCCCAGTTTCACACAGTCCACTGATGACACCAGAACGTTCCGGGCAGCAATATCCCTGCAAACGGCAGACACGGACACCATAACCATGCTGAATTACATGAGATACACGCTGAGTGCATTAGGCTTGGTGTGAGGCTTGACTCACCTATGTACAAAGCGTTTGCTCTCCAGGTAGGCGAGTGCTGTGCTTAGCTGGAAAGAGTAGAGGATCAGGGACGCCAGGTCCAGGTTGTATTTTCTGACTTGCAGAAAGGAGCGTAGCTGTAATGATAGAAACAGAAACCTCAGTGTACATGAACGTACCTCACAACCTACATTTCGCAATATTTGTGATCCCCCTATTGAACACTAGATGGCACCAGCCACGTGTACAGTAGAATCCCTTATTCATGAAAACAAGTGTTATAAATGATTCCAATCTTTACGAGATTTCAGGCAGGCAGAGAACACTCCTGCATGACCCACAGGTCACTGTAACGGATGGCACCAGTTAAAACAATCCCGTAATAAATGAATGTCCTGTACATCTACCGTAACTCTGTGTGTGTGTGTGTGTGTGTGTGTGTGGGTGTGCGCGTCCTTGACCTCTCCCAGGGTACACATCTCCATAATGATCCACACAGGGTTCTCTGTGATCACTCCAATCAGCTTCACTATGTGACGGTGGTCAAACTGTCGCATGGTCACTGCATGGGAACAAAACACAAACACACAGTCAGGACCTTACCATCAAATGCTCATGGGAACTTAAACAAGGTATTAGAAGCTTCACCCTACAGCTCAAATCGAGCTAAGCATCGTGGACAGCCGGGGTAGACATTGTCATGAAAAATAAGGGTTAGATAGTTAAGGTGGAAATCAACCCGTTTGTTAAGGTTCGGATCCGACAGTTTGTCTTTGTAAATATTTCTGTCCTGGACCTGATAAGTTGGATGTGGCATATTGAAAATAGCCCATGGATGAGGTCCGTGATGAACTTCATGTTTTTCTTTGGCAGTGCACAGACAGTACTTCTATTTTACGTGTGAGCTTGAAAAATATTTTCTTGCAAAGTGACATCCTTGTTGGCACGGGCTTCAAACCCCCAAGCTTTCAGCTTGGTGTAAAAAAGTACAAAGTAAAAGTCCTCAACAGGGTCCGACTGTTCACCACTTTAGGGAAGCATCTAATGAGGTCTATAGTAACCAGGTAAAGGGAGTTCAAAACTAATCAGTGATCAATTAAATAAAAAGGAAGAGTGTAAATTAGTAAGGTCACTAGCTAGATATAAACTCTGTTTACCTGGTCATTAAGCTCTACCTTGGAAACTTCCCAAAACGCAGCAGAGTAGTTTTACTTTTTACACCTCTGCCTTTCAGCAACTGGTCTGTGTGTGTGTGTCACAAACTTCAGACAGGAGGACATTATTGGTGTGACGAGTGCACAGTACTGGGGCAAGGACTGTGCAAGAGTAAACCCACTTTCTCCGAGCCCATCCATCTCTACAGCAGCTTTCACAAATTCCTGCTGTGTTTTCATACATGGGGGTTAGCTCAGTCCCACCTTGTCTGGGCATTTCATCAGGATAAAGGGGCCTTTCTCTCCGTCAGGACCACTGGAGCTGAAAAGCATCAGTCTTCTGATATTTTTCAGAACCCCACTGCTACACTGAGGATGTCTTCAAAATGGCATCCTATTCCTTCTTTAGTGCACTACCTTAGACCAGGACTGAGAGGGAACATGGTGCCATTGGGGATACGGCTTAAATCTCTGCATGTCTTAGCCCTAAAAAGGTAGAACAATTCCTCTGTCCTCCTAAAAGACAGAACTATTTCTCCTCCTTTCTATAATGTGTATGTGTCTGTATCACGTATAATGTTCAACTCTCAGCCAGTGTCCACACAAATAAAGATATTTATATACAGCTCCGGAACAAATTAAGAGACCACGGCACCTTTTTCCAAAAAAGTCGAAATGGAAGGGTTAAAATTAAGAGACCACTGCAAATTGAAAGCTTCTGTTCCTCACTCAAAACTTTCCTTTTCAACTTTTTTGGAAAGGAAAGAAAAAGGTGCAGTGGTCTCTTCATTTTTTCCAGAGCTGTATATATATATATATATATATATATATATATCAAGCAAGCACATTGCAGAGTAATCTTTTCAGCTGGGATGAAAAGAAAAGCGAAGCTTACAGGCTTCTTGCAGGAACTTTTCCCTGACACTATCAGAGGTGCAGTTTTTACATGTCTTGATAGCCACCGTCAGAGCAGGGTTTTCCTATGGGGAGAAATCAAATAAAAGCATGAGAACATTATCCAATGAAAGAGCCTAAACGAAGGACTACTCTAAGAGCCCTGGCTAAAAGTAGTGTGCTACACAGTTTTCAGGAGAAATCCTACCGGGTTCATGTAGACCCCTTGGTGAACATCTCCAAACTGTCCCTCTCCAATGCAGCGTCCCAGCTCAATCCTCTCCCTCTGGATCTCATAGTCTCCGGCTGTGTACAAACACAGCATTAGACACAGTGACTTAACTTCGACGGGAAGAACGGCACTGGTCTGTCCGACTGACATAAATCAATCTGCTCTTGCCTAAGGACAGAGGATCACAGGACATGCACTTCCATTCAAATCAGGACGGCACGCGCGTCCATGGATTTGCATGCAATGGATGATTTGCGGACATTTACAAATTGAAAAATATAATAAACTCTACCATATTAAAATAGTGGTTGTAAAACCTTTCATCCATAACTTCCTCCTGGGAGAGACCAGTACTATTTCTCTTTAAGCCAGACAATGTCTACTCTTTACCAGTTCTGCAAAATCCAGAATTAATAATACACTACTAACACTACTAATACACGGCTATTGTGGCAGGCAAAATTATAGAATACTACAAAAACACCATTACACCAGTCAAACCACAAGAAGACCTGGGTTACATGGTAAATACTTTCAAATACTTGATTAAGCTTGAATATTGCCCCTCGTGAGAGAGTACTCGGCTGGTTCAATTTTACTAGGCACATTAGCTAAATCAAGATTTGCCCAAGTACTTGAAAGTATCAGACATATACTGTTAACTCTGGTCTGACCACAATACAACCAAAAGGCAATCCGCATGTACAGAGTAGAGATGGACAGGATTACCTTCCTGGTATAATCCATAGTACTCTGAAGGGCATTTAACGTGAGGAGAAGTCATTTAGAATTACATCAACATTAGAAGTACATCGGCCATTTATACATACCGTACATACCGTACATACAGTAATACAAAACATTAAGTACACTCTCTTGTACATATTTGGACATACAGATAAAAGTAACCTAACTAAACAAATTACACTGAAGTAATTTATTCATGAAAAATCTACAGAAATTCATAGTGCAGAAAAAGAAAGCACACCCGTAGCTTAAAAAGCTGGTGATTCCCCCTTTGAAATAACTTCATGGAGCCATTTCTTGCAACTGTCTATCATTCTCTTACACTGACTGGGAAGAGTTAGAGTAGGGCTTTCACTTGGCCATCCCATAACCCTCCTTTGCTTCTTTTTGTGCCATTCTGTTGCTGTTCTTGTGTTTTGGATCGTGTTACTCTTCCAAGATCAATGTTCGGTTCAGCTTCAGCATTTTGACAGCCTCACAGCCTCCTCAAGGTAAACTATGCACATCGTTCCAGTGGTTGTGGCCTTCACGTCAGTTGTGTCCTGATATTCTTTTAAGAGAGCAGGGGCTTCTTTCTTCTGGACCTCCCATTGTAGGCCAAATTTGTGTCGACTGCACTTTGTAGATCCCTGGATGTTACCCTGGGGTTCCATTAACAACTTGGGTCAGCTCTTGGTCTGAATTTGGTGTGACGACCTGTTCTACAGTATGTGGAATGATGTAGTTTGAATTGCTTGAAAAAGGCTTTGCTTTTTTCTGAGGGCCTCAGATTGGTCTTTTGGTCACACTCATATGATTAAGACCAAACCAGAAACATTTCTAATCTTTATGGAGGGCTAGTTATTCTCTAATGATTTTCCAAACATTTGCACAATTTTGGTGCACCTGACTAAAATGTTATCCATTTTATGTAATGGAAAAGGCACAAGATATTTTTATACATGAAAGTTGCATTTCTGTTTATTTCATTGCATACATGGTTTCAATGTTTATTCATGTTGAATTTGGTTACCTTTCTCAATAAATGTGGTTGGAATTTAGCTCAGACATCCGTGCGTCCAAATACGTATTAAAAACAAATACAACTTTCCAAGGGGTGTACTTGCTTTATCTCATGACTGTACGTTGGCCAGGGGCTTCCTAACACAAGCATCACGTTAATAGTATTCACCACACTATATTTGGATATTTACAAATGTGGCCTTACGGATGTAACGACCAAGCTTGGCTGGTTTGGTTCTCTCCTTTGTTATCTCCAGGGATGACGTACACAATTACCTCAGAGTGCTTTTCTGGCAAAGTGGAGTGACATTTGTTGCATGTGGAAGACAGTCAGCGCAAACGAACTGCAGGGAGATATATACCCTTAAACTACACAGTAATTCATCAGCAGGCTCTGTTCTGGCTGTGTGTGTCGTGTGTGTGTGTGCTCAAGATATAAACCGCTAGCGTTTCAGGCTATATGTATGGGGTACTGCTATGGTACGAGGTAGACCATGGATTTGTCTGGAGTAAGACAAATAGCAGACATGAAAAGATGAAATGTTCAGAGCAGAGGAAATGTTTTGAATAAGCAGCAAGCAAATACAGAAAAATAGTAAAGCCAGTCAATTCTACTAATTGCCATTCAGAAATACAATTACACATCAAGCACTCAGTGTCAGGCATTTCCCATCAACACTGAACATTGTTAATTGCTCTGTATAAACAATAATTTTTTACATTAACAGCTAATATAAAAGAACTGACAAACACACTTAGATATTGCTCTTGAATAGTATCCAATCTACAAACAAAGAGAACACTATTGGCCACTGCAAAAACACTTCAAATGAACATAAACTTGACCTCTGTAGGTTTACAAGTCCAGTCTCACAACAACAACAACAACGACAACCAGCACCAACCATCCGAGAGTGGGACACACTCATCCACACGGGGTTAATGCCTGTGTTAATTGGGCACTAGAGCCAAGTTCAAAGACACTCAGGGTCTGGAGAGAACATCTGCTCTTCGGCGGCGGCGAGGGGGGGGGGGGGGTACAGCTGGTTCTCTGTAACTGCCCCCCTACCACCCACCCAACATGTGTCCCGTCCCCACATGACCCCGTTTACACCATGTCCCACAAGTGCTAGAGTACTTACTGGAGGGCATGGTGTATGTATCGTCCTCATCTACGATCTCTGCATAGTCGTCTGTCTCTGGAAGAAAGAAAGACAGCAACACACAGTCAGCACAACAGTTAGATGGAGGGGGGGAGGGGGAGAGAAAGAGGGAGGAGAGAGGGAGAGAAAGAGGGAGGAGAGAGGGAGAGAAGTGGAAGAGAAAGAGGCAAAGACACCAAAACACACACAACACTGATTCTCCATGTACCCGTGTTATGCCAGGCGTTCAAACATCCCTACACTTGGACCTGACCTACCTTTGGTAAAGTAGCAGACATGTATCTTTCCACAATCCCCTTAGCTTTGTAAGAAGCCAACCTCAACCGCCACCACGTAGCACAAACAGCACAGCTCTGCGATGTGTCTCCGTGTGCTCTTCACACAGAGCTCGGGCCATGTGCTCCAATAGGAAACACACCAACACAGCTGTGGTCTTTAAGTGGAGGGGAGGAGGGATGAGTAGGAGTATGGGACAATAGGTTTTTTTTCAGAGAAATGTCTTTATGAAACTCCAGAGTCCTTGTGTCGGTCTATTCCGATTGCTCTGCTGTTAACTGAAAAACAACGTTTCCAGGGAATGATTAATTCCATAGGAATGCTGGGACTGCCTTATATTTTTTGCTAACTAAGAGAAAGAAAAAAGATACTGATAACTGTGAAATGGCGGTAGTGAATTCTTTCCAAAATATAGCTCCGGAAAAAATTAAGAGAACACCTTTTCTTTCCTTTCCAAAAACGTTGAAAAAGGAAGGTTTTGAGTGAGGAACAGAAGGGTTAAAATGAAGAGACCACTGAAAATGTTATGCTACAGTTCCTCACTCAAAACCTTCCTTTACAATTTTTTTGGAAAGGAAAGAAAAAAGGTGCAGTGGTCTCTTTTTTTCCAGAGCTGTATATCCACTCTGTAATACCATGAATCTCATATTTAAGAGAATAATTGTATTACGTGACCATTTTATACTGTTATTGTCTTCTAAAGAAACGAACCAGCCATGGAGTGATTGGAGTCATTGTTTTACTAGCTATTAGCTAGTCATCTACAGTAATCTTTGTACCAGAGTACACTTTAGTTCTGTTAATAAACGTTCTGTTGCCAATGTTATTTCAGCAAAAATGTAATGGCTGTGATAAAAGTTGCATTTGGAGACTATATAGAGATGGACTGACTACCAGCAAGCCCTGTGGTCTTGTGGGAACATCCCCGACCTTCAGTATTTTGACCCTGGTTGAAATTAAGAGACCACTGCAAATTGAACGCTTCTGTTCTTCACTCAAAATCTTCCCATTTCAACTTTTTGGAAAGGAAAGAAAAAGGTGCAGCGGTCTCTTAATTTTTTCTGGAGCTGTATAATGATAACCGTTAAACCGGGGTAATGTCTGGTGTTAAAAAGATACTGATAACTGTTAATCATTGTGTTAAACTGACTAACATTTCTTAAGTTAACGTCCACCAAAAATTGCATCTATGAACTGTATGGCTTTTATTAGCCAGTTATAGGCCTACTAGTATCATTTTGTCATATGAAAAGAGAGAATTGTGGAAACCCCTCCTCTTTTACTGCGAAAGGGGTTGTGATCTATAGGCTATTACCCCAAAAAGTATGCACGGATGCGTACATCGAAAATCCACCAGAAATCGTCACAATATAACCATAAACAGTTTTAGGCTTACTATAACGTAGCTACTGAAGGTTGCAGCCAGCAAAGATTTTGTCTATCCTGAACGAATCCTAATGCGTAATTTATGTTTGTGATGAGGCTCGAACATCGGTTGCTTGCGTGGAAGGCTGCATCTCTAACCCCTATACTATTTAACAAGGGGTCGTCAGTCAGTCACTCAGTAAGAGACATTCACTCTTCTTGGCCAGCTCTGCTTACGCAATCCGGCAAAAAGATACTGATTACAGTTAAATGGGGGTAATGGCTAGCGTTAAAAGGATCCTGATAACAGTTAAATGAGGGTAATGTCTAGTGATTTAAAGGTACTGATAACAGTTAGATGAGGGTAATGTCTAGTGTTTTAAATGTACTGATAACAGTTACATGAGGGTAATGTCTAGTGTTTTAAATGTACTGATAACAGTTACATGAGGGTAATGTCTAGTGTTTTAAATGTACTGATAACAGTTACATGAGGGTAATGTCTAGTGTTTTAAAGGTACTGATAACAGTTACATGAGGGTAATGTCTAGTGTTTTAAATGTACTGATAACAGTTATATGGGGGTTACATCTAGTGTTGAATGGTTTAAGAATGCTAGGGCAGGGTAATGTTTCAAAAAGATGCAAAATAAAGGCTACATGATCAATTCTAAATATAAGGAAGACAATGCAGTTTGATCGATAGACTATGATTAATGACATATGCGCACAAGCAAACAGGGAACTAGGAAAAATAAATGAAACTTTTAACTTTACCATCCCCACTTAAATCACCTGCTGATCCACATAGGTTGCATGCACAGGTTAGAAAAGGGCAGAATGAGAGAGGGAGACAGAGAGAAGGAAAGAGAGAGGGAGAGAAAGAATTAAACAAAGTGGTTAGGGCATTCTCTGGATCGAAAGCCTTTGGTTTTTATGCATACATTTTGGGGCATTGCAATTCTTTATTTGATATATACAGTCGTGAACAAGAGTTTTTGGTGTAAGAGCTGCACCAGAAGTAAATGAGGCAGTGACCTAAACTGCAGGACCACCTCAGGCCACAAATAGAAAGCTAACAAGCTAATAACATGTCAGTGTCAATGTGCAAAGCCAAGTTGCAGGCACCTGCTATGACTCTCAGGGAGTTCTGAAGGCATTCACCGAGGTGTTGACAGTAAGAGGCTGTCTTGGGGATATAATCGGAGATATTTTGGGGGGAGAATGAAAACGTCACTGGAGCCAGTAACCATTGGTTATGGTACCCATTCAAGTGAATGGGACTCAGTTGGGTGTAAACAAAAAAGGCTTGAAATGTTTCACTTTATGCATAATTAATCTAGTATATATGAAGGTGTCACATTTTGATTTGAATCACCACGATATTCAAATTTTCCTACGATATTCAAATATTTTACATGAAAAATCATAACATTACCAACATTTTCAGAGATATCTGATAATGCCTTTCTACAGAACGGCCAATACACCAGAGGTAAGATGTGCCCTTAGGCGTCTCTCATAAAATGGGTACTTCAAATCCTGAATGCTGATTGGCTGATAGACGTGGTATATGACATATTTTCCTTTACTGTTAAATTTGTTAACTTGTTGGTAACCATTTTATAATAGCACTAAGGACCCTTTCATTCTTCTGCATCAGAGACGGAAACCTGCAAAATCTTACTGTGTCACAATAACAATTCAAATGGTCAGAGAATAATATGTATGTACGCAAAGAACAGAGAGAGCTCATCAAACTTGAGCCCTGTTCCATGCAGTCCTGACAAAAATAGTTTCCCCCGATTCTGACGCGGCCTTAGATGTTTCTGACCGAGACACAGATGGACACCACCACAAGAAGTTCCTCCCCGGCAACATCATCCTACAACATGGGGGATTCCAGGTTCCAGACAGATGTCTTTCTATTCTTTCTGAGTGTACGGTCCCTTTGAGGTCATATGCACACAGGCCTGCCTGTCTCCTTCACCCAGCTGTATCCGGCTCCATCCACCCTCTAAATCAGCTCTCTATTTGACTCTCACCCAGCGAGACTCATTGACATTCTGCTGCGATGCAGGCCAGATACCGAAGAGCTCTGTGACATTTCAAGAGGAGAGAGGCTGGACGAAGGACTGGGAGGGGACACAAACCAACACACACGCCCTAACACTTACCGACATCAACACACACAAAAGAAAACACATACCAAACCATACACACACACACCAACACATACACAAACTAACACACATGCCCCAACACATACACACACCAACACATGCACCAACATGTATGGAAACCAACACATACACATACCAACATGTACAAGCACCAACACACACATAAACCAACACAAAGACACACGTCAACACATGGGTGAGGACCAGCCATTTTGTACCATTCACAATAAAATAATTCCCTAATTCCTAACCTTAACTTTAACCCTAACCTAATCTTAATCACATAACCTATCCCTTAATGCCTAAACTTAACCCAAATTCTAAGCCTAATTTTAATCCAAACCGAACTTAACCCCAAGTCAGGTACATTTTCTTGTGTTAAGGTGAATGTTAAGGTGTGCTACGTTGAGGAGGCATTGTTAGACAAGAATTGTCTGTCAGGTGAAACTGAACCTTTGGGTGAAATATGTGCCACTGGCCTGGTCTGGTCTTTGGGGTGATTCATAAGGATGTTTTATAGAGCTGTCTGGCAACAGACTAGGATCAATGAGCATCTAGGACAGACTGTACCAGTAAATCAGCCAGATAACAGCTAAAACATTCTACCCTCCACATTTATGCTCTCACACAATCAAACAGACAACTGAGCCCGGTTCACTCCAGTCGAGGGTTTGGTTTGTCTTAACTAGCTATTGTTGGCTGGCTGGGATGACGTCAGTCCATCTTGGAACTGGAGTAGCAGCATCGTCCTTTAAATGGGCCAATTACTAGTGTGTCTACAGACTGATCTGACCACATCCGTATGACATACTGTAGTCCAATACACACACAGTATATTTGATCCTAAGCTATGGTCAACATGATGCTTTAGGGCTCTTCTGTTCAAAGTCTATCCTGCAAGATAGCAGACACAACCTGACAGCACCACAAACAATTCAGTTTGACCAAAACTTCACATTAAACCCAAAAAGTGGAAACAGGGGTGCATGACCCACAGTCTGGTGGTCTGAGAATTAATACAACCCCAGAGACCAGGGTTCAATTCCTGTCACAATACTTCCCACTCACTCTCTTTCTGTCTTACTCTGTTTACCCATGCTGTTTCAGGAACATTTAAACGCATCTAACATTTTCTTAAATATACAGTATATAAGACAACAGGGAACAGAGGGAGAACTGCTATATGACATGTAATGCAGACATCTGCTGTTCTATGACCATCAACATTGTGGGGGGAACGAGTGAACAATGTAGAATAATATATCATCTTTTGCTTTTCCACTAAAACAACTGCACCCGACCATCGGTATGCAAATATGAAAGTAAAATTCAAACATCTAGTCAGAGATATAAACCATCAGGGGTATTGGTCTGCAACCGCCGCGTCTTTCTGCAATGAGCAAATTCTGTGCCAAAAGGCCACTGCGTATGGAAATCTTTCTTTGTCACTGTGGCAAAGAGCAACAAAACAACTCAAACAACTTCACATCACAACAGCCCAACTACAGGGCATCTTGGCTACATTGGTAGGGCTTCTCGGCTACTTGGTAGGGCTTCTCGGCTACTTCAATATTTATAGGGCCTCTTTGCACTCTGGACTTGAGAAATATTTCTCATTCATGTCAATGGGCCATTACAGCTTTATATGAAAAAATACACATATGACCAAAAATGATTCCTTGTAAGATTAAATACCTCTCCTGTCTATTTGCAATTATGCCCTGTAAACTACAAACCATTAAAACTAGAAATCTGTAATACAATTAAACAAAAACTAATTGACTCCATTAACCTAACCCTAATTCACAAAACTAAATTGATGTTAATAAATATTTTAGAACATTCTATGAGATGGTATTTGAAGTGGAGAGGACAAAAACATACCTTCATTGCTGTTAGAACCATGTCTTATCATTCCAATTGGGCAATTACCATAAATAACCCTGACTAGAAAAAACAGGCAATGCTGCAAAAACAACAATTGGCAACATTTGGAAGTAATGGCAAAAGTAGCTTACCTTAAACCTGTTCAATACCCAAGATAATGTAACAAACCTGTTATTTTGGTATGGTTGCATGTTTAGTGCAGTCACAAACAGTCAAAATTGTATGGCTATTTTGACAATTTTATAGATTTTGGGCCTTATCTTGGCCTTAGATAAAGATACAGGCAAGCTACTTCAGCTACTCCTTCACACTTAGCCCCCAGTTGACATAACCAAAGCACCAGTCTCAATTGTTAAGCTTTCATATTTTTCAAAGAGGTCAGGGTTCGTTCCGTAAGGATAAATTGTGCCTTTAAAAGGGTAAATTGCAGGATCAATAACTGAAAAATTCCACTGTAAAATTGTCTCATCTTGTTACAACCTATAGATACAACTGTGCAGTTGACAATTTAAAAGTTCCAAACTGTTATCTATTGTTATTTTGGTATGGTTGCATGTTTAGTGCGGTCTCAGCTAGTCAACATTGTATATACATCTTGATAACTATTTAATGACGTTTTAGCTTAGCCACTTCACCCCTTTCTTCAGACATAGCCCACTGTTGACACATCCAAAGCACCAGTCTCAACTGTTAAGCTTTCATCTTTTTCACAGAGGTCAGGGGTTGTTCAATATGAATGAATTGAACAATTTCAAGGGTAATTTGCAGGATCAATAACATCAAAATTCCACAGTAATATTGACTCATACTGTAATATCTTGTAGATATACAAGTGTCTAGTAAATAGGTTACCAGGTTGGAAATGTTACCTCTTGTTGTTTTTGCTGCATTGTCTGCTTTGTGCATTTAGGGACATTTATGGTGTAGGTTAAGAGAGTTCACCTAGAGGTGAAAATGTAAACAACATTAAAATTATGTTGTTTACATTTACACTTCTCATGCTATGTCATAGCATATTCTAAATCATCTATCAATATACAGCTGGAAAAATAGAGTTAAGATATTGTTTTAGATCATTTTGTGAAATAGAGTTAGGTTTAGAATTTAGAGAGGTCTCAAAGAGGCCCTATTGGGATGTAAACTAATGATTATTGGACAAAAAAACAAAAAAGGTAACTTTCATTCACACTTCACATTGTGTATAACAACAAATTCTACACCAAACATTAAACCTAATTTAGAGAAAACACAGTTTAGACATAGATTTAGTTAATTTTGTAAAACAGCGTTATGGTCTCCAAGATGCCCTATTTTCCAAAATATTGTTATTTTCACTATATTTTTCATAATTTAACAAATATCTACAGTTGTTTGTAATGAATATGGATTGTATCTACTCATTTCCTATAATAAGTTAATCAATTCACACAACAGATGAAGTGTAATAATAAAATTATCTGTATTTTTGGTCCATCTGATAGGGCCTCTGTGCTACCTACAACTTATAGGTTGAAATGATCATAAATCCCAAAATAAATGACATAACATTGTAAAACGGAATGCAACTGACAGGAGAGTTCTAAGGAACATGCTGGCAAAGTTAGAAATGTCTGACAGCATCATGAACATTTCTTATCCACCTTTGCAAATTGTCTTTGAAAAACTATTTCCCCCCGTTTGAGACAAAAACAAATTACCATGGAGAGAATGAGAGAGAACAATCTTATTACTAGCTACCTAGTGATCCCTCAAAGACTGAAAAAAAACTATAATTCTCTCTTTTTTTAGGTATTGCTATAAGATAGGGCCTCTAGGCTACCTGTCTCCAGGGTTTTCGTAATTTAATGTAACATTTAACAGATTATAACAAAAATTACTGTTTGTAGCATTGCAAATGGAAGAGGACAGTGATAGCCATGTGTTAATTTATGAAAAAAATATAAAATTGAAATATGTATTCAAGAAGAGAGAGATGGTAACCTAGCGGCCCTTCAATACTTCTAAAGAGAGAGAGAGAGAGAGAGAAAACGAGAGAGAGTCCTACCTGAGACACACGCCACCCTTGCCCGAACCCCTCCATCAAGACGTTTCTCATGGTTGGAGACTCTGTGGAATAAGGGTTTAAACAGATGAACGCCATACATTGTCCAGTGAAAGTTCAGTCACAGAAAGATAGACACAGACTCTGGCCTGTCCACACAGTGACACTCAGACTGGGCTCTACTACGGACAGTTTCTGGACCATTCCATTCATTGGCAGGGCAAATTTAGCAGGGGTGTTGTAAGGGGGAGACCCATTAAATAGACCCTTCCATTTCCAAAAGGAAATGGTTTAAAGGGGTTGGGGGGTAAATGGGCGAAGGGGCAGGGATGTAACCTCTTAAAAATGGTTAGAGTCCCTGTTACGGCACACAGAGAAATTCCTCATGGTTCAGCCAAAAGAAGAGCAGGAGTGGAGCAAGGAAAGTGTTGTTTTTTTAGAGCACAATCTGACTGAAAGTCCAGCCTTGCAGAAACTCTTCCCAGATGGAAAAGAGAGAGAGGGAGGGACGGTGGGAAAGAGGAAAAGACGGGGGTGGGCAGAGTGGCTTTAAAATGTACTTACTTTGGGGTGGACTTTGGGATGGAAGGTAGTGCTCTCTCTCCCTCTGTTGGAGAGAACATGATGGGTTAGAGACACAGTCCTGCCACTGGGCCCATTTACAGACACAGTCCTGCCACAGGGCCCATGATGGGTTACAGACACAGTCCTGCCACTGGGCCCATGATGGGTTACAGACACAGTCCTGCCACAGGGCCCATGATGGGTTACAGACACAGTCCTGCCACAGGGCCCATGATGGGTTACAGACACAGTCCTGCCACAGGGCCCATGATGGGTTACAGACACAGTCCTGCCACAGGGCCCATGATGGGTTACAGACACAGTCCTGCCACAGGGCCCATGATGGGTTACAGACACAGTCCTGCCACAGGGCCCATGATGGGTAACAGACACAGTCCTGCCACAGGGCCCATGATGGGTTACAGACACAGTCCTGCCACAGGGCCCATTCAAATGCCCGTAACAACACATTCATCATTGTACATTATATTTAATAATGAGATGTAATATTCAACATTATTTAGTAATTTAGTCATGTTTTAAGAAATGGTGTGAAAGGAGTTTCTGGGCAATTTCATTTGTTGTCTTCAGCTTTCTAAATGAGTAAAGAAATGAAACAGTAGCCTGTCAACAGCTCTATAACTGCCTCTCATAAAAGCCATTTGTTCACTGAGCTCATTTGCCGGAAAATCAATAACAATCTATTATCTCCAATAAAAATCTGCAACAAAACATCTCAAACTGTGAATGAGAGCGGTCTCATTAAAATTGGTTTCAATCAATCTGCAACACTGCAATCCAGCCTCAGTATAATCCCATCTGGATCTCTTTGTGCGTGTGTGTGTATGTGTGAGTGTGTATGTATGTATGTGTGTGTGTGTGTACGTGTGTGTGCGTGCATGTATGTGTGTGTACATGTGTGTGCGTGCATGTATGTGTGTGTGTGTGTGTTTGCGCGCGTATGTGTGCGTGCATGTATGTGTGTGTGTGTGTGTTGGCATACCTTTCTGTACCCGGACAATGAAGGACTGGAGGGATCTGTTGACCAGGCGACAGTATCCATCTATGAGGTCAGCCATGTTCTCTGCCGTGTTCAGAGAAGCAGTGGTCACTGTGAGGGGCTGCAGACCGACAGACAGGAAAAAACCTCCATCAGTACTGCTATTGCTCTCGGCCCAGCTGGTTCCTCCCATTAGGACAAAGGCCACTAAACCCACCGGCAGACATCCAAACCTCACAGGTCCTCCAAGGACATCTAGTATGTTCTGCACGTATCACAAGAGTGAATGTCTTTATCACCTGGACACATGGTTTTTAATCAAACTGTTACTGCTCAGAGTTCCTCATTCTCCATCCCCCATCTTACAGGACAGCACCTCGCTGAAGTCATGTGTGGCATGTTACTGAAATAATGCACACACACACGCACAGACGCACACACACGCACACACACGCACGCGCACGTTCCCGCGGTACCTCAGGGGCCCCGGCCACGTTGAGCTGCAGCATTCCTTGGCGGACCTTGTCCTCCGCGCTGGAGTACTGGATGGTCTGGATCTGGGTGAAGTTGGCCAGGTGGGTCGGCTGAACACACAGACACAATGGCCCTTAACGCAAACGCAACAACGCCGGCCCCCACCGACACCGGCCAGAGCTGAACGTCACCGAATGCCAACCAAACCCAGGACACACCGACGCACCGTGGACGTTGCCACGGAGCGGCCAGAAGTCTTCACAACTCACCGTTGAGCCTTTGTCCGTCAGGTAGCTGATGCCCTCCTCAGGTCCAATGGCGAGCTCCACGGAGATAATCCAGCTAGACTAGAGGGCAGACGGACAGACGCAGGGTCAAGGATGTGTTTGCCCAGTAGGTGTCAGGAGAAAACGTGCATTGCAGGCTGACAAGGGCTTTCCTCAGGGCAGGAGGCGGTTATCACAGTGGGAAGAGTGAAGGGTGGATCAGGAGCCAGCTTACCCCAAGGGCACATTTAAAACATTCCTTGTCAAATCTGTAAACGGGGGACAGGATCTCGAAGAACTTGTGGATGCACTGCTCATCGTTCAGATTGGCAAACTGCTTGAAGGTCTGCTGGATCAGTTTCCTTAATGTTTTGGCCTTTGAGAGATGACAGAAAGACAGACAAATTGTTAGGACACCGAGCCTACATTTCCTAGAAAGCTAAGCAGCAATAAAGGGGAAAAATTTACTTTATTAACCCCTTACACTTTCGGGAATAGACCTATATTAGTAATGCTGCATTTGAAGAGTTTCTGTAAGAAGAATTTTGAAATACATAAGCATTGAAAGCGAACAGTTTGGATGGTGGAAAATTATTGAAGAACATTTTTGAAAAAATCTAAACATTTGCATTTGTTGACAATAAAATCAAATAATACTCTCAACACATTCAGCAATATGATAAAAAATATTCATAAAAAATATGACCAAAAAATTACAAGGGTTTGATGAACAGGAGTAACTGTTGATTTTTTATGGAAATTACTCATCACAGCTACTCTGTCTTCTTCACAGCTACACTGTCTTCATCACAGCTACACTTTCTTCATCACAGCTACACAGTCTTCATCACAGCTACACAGTCTTCATCACAGCTACACAGTCTTCATCACAGCTACACAGTCTTCATCACAGCTACACAGTCTTCATCACAGCTACTCTGTCTTCATCACAGCTACACTGTCTTCATCACAGCTACATTGTCTTCATCTCAGCTACTCTGTCTTCATCACAGCTACTCTGTCTTCATCACAGCTACTCTGTCTTCATCACAGCTACACTGTCTTCATCACAGCTACACTGTCTTCATCACAGCTACACTGTCTTCATCACAGCTACACTGTCTTCATCACAGCTACTCTGTCTTCATCACAGCTACTCTGTCTTCATCACATCTACACTGTCTTCATCACAGCTACACTGTCTTCATCACATCTACACTGTCTTCATCACAGCTACACTGTCTTCATCACAGCTACACTGTCTTCATCACATCTACACTGTCTTCATCACAGCTACATTGTCTTCATCACAGCTACACTGTCTTCATCACAGCTACACTGTCTTCATCACAGCTACACTGTCTTCATCACAGCTACACTGTCTTCATCACAGCTACACTGTCTTCATCACATCTACACTGTCTTCATCACAGCTACACTGTCTTCATCACAGCTACACTGTCTTCATCACAGCTACACTGTCTTCATCACAGCTACACTGTCTTCATCACAGCTACACTGTCTACATCACATCTACACTGTCTTCATCACAGCTACACTGTCTACAAAAACAAACCAGTATAATGTAAGTTCGTTAAAGTGTCATCCTCTGAGGTGACTCACTCACACAGCCACACTATGAGCTCCATGACAACAGTTACAATGAGATGCCTTCACACACAAAGCCCATACTGTACTTCCCAACCACATGTCCCCAACACAATCTTCTCCAATCACTTAGACAAATCACAAATCTCTGCTATTAAAAAAACGAAAACTGGCAGAAAAATAGTCAAATCAGATCTAATTAGCTAGGATGATGAAACTTAATTCGATCCTTGAGAAAAGTGAAAAAAATTTTCATTACGCAATTGTTCATTTGCAGAAGCATCAGTCATGAACAGCCTAATTGGATAACAACAATCAAAGTAATTCGTCACATGACATGTTCTGGAACGTTATCATATAAGTTAATGCTCCCTTACGCAAAAAAAACCATCTCTGTCAGTCTGCTCAATTAGTGTTCAAAATCCTTCTGAGAAAACAATCAATTTCCTGCTGCATTCCGGGTATCATTAATAGTGTTTGCAAAATCCAATCCTGATAGATGTTATCCCCTGTGGCTGTGCCTAACACAGAGTCAGAGGGCATGAGTTCAGAATGCCAGGTTAAAAACACAGGCCAGACACAGATACAAGGTGTTCAGCAATGCCCGGCTAGTAACAGAATAAAGTGTCCAGAGAAGGAGACACCTGAACGGCAGCAGGTATGGAGAGGAGGACAACTGGGGCAGCAATTTATGGTCTGTCAGCGCCCTGCAGACTGAGGTGATACACTGAATGATGAAATTCATTTGGCTCTAACACACTTTTTGCGACTCAATTTCACAGGGCATAAACAAAGTACATGAAAAGACTACCTTCTCGTAATGGCGGACAAAGCTTCTCTGTTGATTTATAAAAACAAAGCCTGAGGGCAGATTTATTGACCGAATAAAAGCGGATCACCTGAAAGGGGCAGTTGGCTGTGTTGACTGAGGTCTCCTGGGGTCGACACACACACGAATGCATACACCATAGGAAAACAAACAGGAGCCACACAGCCGTGAAGCCACACGCAGTGACTTCACTCAGAGGCAGTCAAGGTGAAGGCCTACTTCTCACAGCAGCCCTGTTGTCTACAGCCAAAGAGCATGAGATGAATGCTCCTGCTCGCAGTGTTTCCCAAACCTTTTCAATTACTGTACCAATAACAGAATTGTGCCTTGCTCGGAAAACCCCTGAAGTAGCCCCTCATATTAATTTTACTAGTACGCCTATGGTGTCATGAGTGTTCTAAAGTACCCCCTGATGATAGGCCAAGTACTCCCAGGGGTCCTCGTACCCCTGGTTGGGAACCACTGTTCTAGGGGATCATCCAGTGTTAGATTAAACCCATGGAGAGGTTGGAGCACGATCACAACACCAGGCTATTGGCATCCGTCGAGTCAAAGGGGTCATGGTTACTGTAAAGGGGCCATGGTGAATTTACTGTAGACAGCCTGTGGCAAGTGAAATTATGTGTTACAGTTTTAAGTTCACCTGATTTATTGTAAATGCTGTATGGAAGTAGTGGGTAATAACACACAATTTACTGTAAGATGTGGTATACTGTATGAAATGTAATGCTACCTCCTCCATGAATTGCCACCTTAACGTGGTGGAGGGGTTTGAGTACCCGAGTGACCCTAGGAGCTATGTTGTCTGGGGCTATATGCCCCTGGTAGGGTCTCCAAAGGCAAACAGGTCCTAGGCGACGGGTCAGACTAAGAGCGTTTCAAAACCCTTTAATGACGGAAAACATTTTGGGTACTGTAACGTCGCCTGGTATGGCGCAGCCGGGGTCCCACCCTGGAGCCAGGCCCGACTTTGTTGTTGTTTTATCTGACCTGCGGCCGTATGTCTTGAACACTCGGGTGAAGAGAGGGGCGAAGCTGTCAACTGATCACCACCTGGTGGTGAGTTGGATCCGATGGCGGGGGAGGAAGCTGGACAGACTCGGCAGACCCAAGCGTACTGTAAGGGTCTGCTGGGAACGTCTGGCCGAGTCTCCTGTCAGAGAGATCTTTAACCTCCGGCAGAGCTTCGACTGGATCCAGAGGGAGGCTGAAGATATTGAGTCCGAGTGGACCATGTTCTCCACCGCCATTGTCAAAGCAGCCGCTCGGAGCTGTGGCCATAAGGTCTCCGGTGCCTGTCGAGGCGGCAATCCCTGAACCCGGTGGTGGACACCGGAAGTAAGGGATGCCGTGAAGCTGAAGAAGGAGTCCTATCAGGCCTGGTTGGCTTGTGGGACTCCTGAGGCAGCTGACGGGTACCGGCAAGCCAAGCGGACTGCAGCCTGGGTGGTTGTGGAGGCAAAAACTCTGGCCTGGGAGGAGTTCAGTGAGGCCATGGAGAAGGACTATCGGCTGGCCTCGAAGAGATTCTGGCAAACCGTCCGGCGCCTCAGGAGAGGGAAACAGTGCCCTACCAACGCTGTTTACAGTGGAGGTGGGCAGCTGTTGACCTCAACTGGGGATGTCGTCGGGCGGTGGAAGGAGTACTTCAAGGATCTCCTCAATCCCGCCGTCACGTCTTCAATTGAGGAAGCAGAGGATGAGGGCTCAGAGTTGGACTCGTCCATCATCCGGGCTGAAGTCACAGAGGTAGTCAAGAAACTCCTCGGTGGCAAGGCACCGGGGGTGGATGAGAACCGCCCTGAGTACCTCAAGTCTCTGGATGTTGTGGGGCTGTCTTGTTTGACACGCCTGTGCAACATCGCGTGGCGGTCGGGGACAGTGCCTCTGGGATAGCAGACCGGGGTGGTGGTCCCTCTTTTTAAGAGGTGTGTTCCAACTACAGGGGGATCACACTTCTCAGCCTCCCCGGGAAAGTCTATGCCAGGGTACTGGAGAGGAGAATATGGCCGATAGTAGAACCTCGGATTCAGGAGGAACAGTGTGGTTTTCGTCCGGGCCGTGGAACACTGGACCAGCTCTATACCCTCTAAGGGGTGCTGGAGGGTTCATGGGAGTTTGCCGAACCAATTGTGGATTTGGAGAAGGCATTTGACTGTGTCCCTCGCGGCATTCTGTGGAGGGTGCTTCGGGAATATGGGGTCCTGGGTCCTTTGCTAAGGGCTGTCAGGTCCCTGTACGACCGAAGCAGGAGCTTGGTCCGCATTTCCGGCAGTAAGTCAGACTTGTTCCCAGTGCAAGTTGGACTCCGGCAGGGCTGCCCTTTGTCGCCGGTTCTGTTCGTAATTTTTATGGACAGAATTTCTAGGCGCAGCCAGGGGCCGGAGGGTGTCAGGTGATGCGGATGATGTTGTTGTGTTGCCCCCTTCAAACCAGGAACTTCAGCATGCACTGGGACGGTTTGCAGCAGAGTGTGAAGCGGTGAGGATGAAAATCAGTACCTCCAAATCCGAGGCCATGGTCCTCAGTCGGAAAAGGGTGGCTTGCCCACTCCAGGTTGGTGGAGAGTGCCTGCCTCAAGTGGAGGAGTTTAAGTATCTAGGAGTCTTGTTCACAAGTGAGGGAAGGATGGAACGGGAGATTGACGGATCGGTGCAGCTTCTGCAGTAATGCGGTCAATGCATCGGTCTGTCGTGGTGAAGAAAGAGATGAGCCGCAAGGCGAAGCTCTCGATTTAACAGTCAATCTACGTTCCTACTCTCACCTATGGTCATGAGCTTTGGGTCATGAACGAAAGGACAAGATCCCGGATACAGGCGGCCGAAATGAGCTTTCTCTGCAGGGTGGCTGGGCGATCCCTTAGAGATAGGGTGAAAAGCTTGGTCACCCGGGAGGAGCTCAGAGTAGAGCCGCTGTTCCTCCACATCGAGAGGGGTCAGCTGAGGTGGCTTGGGCATCTGTTCCGGATGCCTCCTGAACCATGGGTCCGTCCCACCGGGAGGAGACCCCGGGGAAGACCTAGGATACGCTGGAGGGACTATGTCTCCCGGCTGGCCTGGGAACGCCTCGGTGTCCACCCGGAAGAGCAGGAGGAAGTGTCTAGGGAGAGGGAAGTCTGGGCATCTCTGCTCTGCCCCGGATAAGCGGAAGAAGATGGATGGATGGATGTAATGCTCCCAAATTAATAAATGATCGGATTAATAATTAATTAAGGGGAAGGTTTGTTACTGGAATTCTGGGGAACCTGTTATTTCCTCAATCAAACTAATGACTTCTGAAGTGACAATATACTTATTTGTTTTAGCACTGCGTTTAGTGTTCTATTTTTTTTTTTACTGTATATTCCCTAAATTAGTGTGTAAATGTCAGTTGTGTAACAAGGACTTGAGTAGCACTGGCTACTTCATGTGCTTGTAGGACTTTCTCACAATAGATCATGTCAAACCAACAAGACCCTGGGGTTAAATAACAGCAGTTGAACAACACGTTCTCTAAACATAAAAAATAACCCAGCCCCCCTTGAGGTAATGGATGAAGGAGGAAGAAAGAGCCTTAACAATATTCCATCAGAATGGTTTCCAGCAAGGCTGCTGTGAGGTTTGGGGCCGGGTAATCTGGGCCACCAATTCTCTGGGGTGAGACACTGGAGGAGCAGCCAGCCAGGCAGTCAGCCAGTGAGCCAGCCAGCGAGGTAGGTACTAACACTGTTTGATCAGAACAATGGGGTCTCTCTGTTTGCAGATGATGGAGTGCTCTTGATGAGTGGCAAAGGAGGAAAAGAGGATTTCTTACCTTCACAGAATCCAGCAAACTCTTGGGGAAGAATCTTCGTAAACCCACATCTTTTCTGCAGAGGACAGAGCAGAAAAGGGACTTAATTACAGCAATAATAAACAAGACCTAGACCAGGACCAAGCCTGGCTGAAGAAACTTCAGTAAAATAATGTCTGAGACACTGAAAGATAATTGATTATAATAAAAAGCCACACTCCCTCTTAAAGCACCTCTATTTTTGGCTGACTGTTAATTTTCACACAATGTCAGACTGTTCATTTTATTTTGCCTCGTCTGGGATTAGAACCAGCTACGTTCACATTACTGGACCAATGCTCTTGACCTTCTCGACTATGTCATCTCATCAACCCCTCCACAGCCCCATCATTTGGTAAAGAGTCAGTCACCAGTCTCTCTCGGTATCGCCCCAAAGTCTGACGTAAATACACTGTAATATTCTGTTAGGCTGACAATGGAGAGGTGCTGGTTGAGCCCTGCAGCACACAGCCAGTCAGAAAACATTCAAGCAAATGTGCCCCTGAGTTTGCTGGACGGATCCTGTTCACAGTAAAGCAGTGGCGTCACTGTAGGAAATGACTGAGGGCGAGTATGGGTTATTAGAGCTCCTTAAATAGATCAGACATGTTTCGACAGAGGCTGCCCACCAAATGGCCCCCTATTCCATTCACAGGGCACTACATCAGACCTGAGACACAGGAAACAGGAGATGTCTTTCCAGATGGAAGTGCGGAATGCTCGGTTCACAGGGAAGGCAGTCAATTCAACCTGGCCTACATATGTCCAACCAGGAGGGATGACGCTCGCAGTCAGATCCACAGCAGGACGGGCCCACTGACGGAGCGGGTGAACAACAGAACCACTAGTATCAGCAGGACGGGCCCACTGACGGAGCGGGTGAACAACAGAACCACTAGTATCAGCAGGACGGGCCCACTGACAGAGCGGGTGAACAACAGAACCACTAGTATCAGCAGGACGGGCCCACTAACGGAGCGGGTGACCAACAGAACCACTAGTATCAGCAGGACGGGCCCACTGACGGAGCGGGTGAACAACAGAACCACTAGTATCAGCAGGACGGGCCCACTAACGGAGCGGGTGACCAACAGAACCACTAGTATCAGCAGGACGGGCCCACTAACGGAGCGGGTGAACAACAGAACCATTAGTATCAGCAGGACGGGCCCACTAACGGAGCGGGTGAACAACAGAACCACTAGTATCAGCAGGACGGGCCCACTGACGGAGCGGGTGAACAACAGAACCACTAGTATCAGCAGGACGGGCCCACTGACGGAGCGGGTGAACAACAGAACCACTAGTATCAGCAGGACGGGCCCACTGACGGAGCGGGTGAACAACAGAACCACTAGTATCAGCAGGACGGGCCCACTGACGGAGCGGGTGAACAACAGAACCACTAGTAACAGCAGGACGGGCCCACTGACGGAGCGGGTGAACAACAGAACCACTAGTATCAGCAGCACGGGCCCACTGACGGAGCGGGTGAACAACAGAACCACTAGTATCAGCAGGACGGGCCCACTGACGGAGCGGGTGAACAACAGAACCACTAGTATCAGCAGGACGGGCCCACTGACGGAGCGGGTGAACAACAGAACCACTAGTATCAGCAGGACGGGCCCACTGACGGAGCGGGTGAACAACAGAACCACTAGTATCAGCAGGACGGGCCCACTGACGGAGCGGGTGACCAACAGAACCACTAGTATCAGCAGGACGGGCCCACTGACGGAGCGGGTGAACAACAGAACCACTAGTATCAGCAGGACGGGCCCACTAACGGAGCGGGTGACCAACAGAACCACTAGTATCAGCAGGACGGGCCCACTAACGGAGCGGGTGAACAACAGAACCATTAGTATCAGCAGGACGGGCCCACTAACGGAGCGGGTGAACAACAGAACCACTAGTATCAGCAGGACGGGCCCACTGACGGAGCGGGTGAACAACAGAACCACTAGTATCAGCAGGACGGGCCCACTGACGGAGCGGGTGAACAACAGAACCACTAGTATCAGCAGGACGGGCCCACTGACGGAGCGGGTGAACAACAGAACCACTAGTATCAGCAGGACGGGCCCACTGACGGAGCGGGTGAACAACAGAACCACTAGTAACAGCAGGACGGGCCCACTGACGGAGCGGGTGAACAACAGAACCACTAGTATCAGCAGCACGGGCCCACTGACGGAGCGGGTGAACAACAGAACCACTAGTATCAGCAGGACGGGCCCACTGACGGAGCGGGTGAACAACAGAACCACTAGTATCAGCAGGACGGGCCCACTGACGGAGCGGGTGAACAACAGAACCACTAGTATCAGCAGGACGGGCCCACTGACGGAGCGGGTGAACAACAGAACCACTAGTATCAGCAGGACGGGCCCACTGACGGAGCGGGTGAACAACAGAACCACTAGTATCAGCAGGACGGGCCCACTGACGGAGCGGGTGAACAACAGAACCACTAGTATCAGCAGGACGGGCCCACTGACGGAGCGGGTGAACAACAGAACCACTAGTATCAGCAGGACGGGCCCACTGACGGAGCGGGTGAACAACAGAACCACTAGTATCAGCAGGACGGGCCCACTGACGGAGCGGGTGAACAACAGAACGGGCCCACTGACGGAGCGGGTGAACAACAGAACCACTAGTATCAGCAGGACGGGCCCACTGACGGAGCGGGTGAACAACAGAACCACTAGTATCAGCAGGACGGGCCCACTGACGGAGCGGGTGAACAACAGAACCATTAGTATCAGCAGGACGGGCCCACTGACGGAGCGGGTGAACAACAGAACCACTAGTATCAGCAGGACGAGCCCACTGACGGAGCGGGTGAACAACAGAACCACTAGTATCAGCAGGCTCTGTCACCCAGAGTGTGGACCAAACCATGGGTATGCTGTTAATACAGAAGGGAATAATTTTTGAAGATAACCACTTACTCCAATAATTCATAGTTTGACTTCTTATCCAGGGCGTTGCCTCGCATTTCCCTGAAAAACCTCCTGGAACAGAAAGCAGAGACAGCAGAAAGACAGTGAGTAGTCAAAGTCTCTATTACAGAAGAGTTTTGAATTGAAATCTTTAATATAACTACATAGAGATTTGAATGAACTCCTTTGTTTAGAACACATCAACCACAACTGAACACTAACCTGATTTCAAGGCAACCCAATTTAAGTGCAATGTCTTGGTCGACTTGATCTGCCATTTCCAACATGTAGTCACTCTTCACCTGGGAATCAACATGAGAGTTTCAACGTGTTATGAGTCACATACACGTTTACAATGCTAGGGTAGGGTATAGAAATGCTTGTGTGTCGGCTCCTAAAACAGGTCATCATAAACAGAGTAGCTTTAGTAGCTTTAGTTTAGACAATTAAATAAAACCCAACACAAACGTATACACCGAACATTAAAACATACTAAATCAATTTCACAAGGATTTCAAAAAAACAACAACAAGGAGAGTGTGTGTGGTGGAGGGCATGTTCATGGACAGTGTGTGTAGCAGAGTGTGTATAGGGTGGGTGTTGATGTATGTGAGCTGGGGTCTGGATTTGTGTGTAAGTGTGAGAAAAGCCTCTAAGGTGCGTATCAGTTTGCAGGGCAGATTGTCAGCTAGTTCAACATTCTGACGGCCTGGGGGTAGAAGCTTTTTCAGTTTTTCCATCTTGGCAGTGACGTTTGAGTACCATATCTTTCAGCTAGAAGCGCAGAAGAACAGCCCAAGGCTCAGATGGCTGAGGTCCATTACGTGTTATTCCTCCACTACTAAAGCAGTGACAGGTAGTGTGCATTGAGAATCCAGTGTGCAACAGGTCGATGGAAGGAGGATGTAAGTCAGTCTGATTGATCGGCAACAGTTAGGCTTCGCTCACGTGGACCAGTCACAAGAGCGTCCCTTTGTTCTCCACCAGAGAAAGAACACAGCTGAGCTGATGGCTGAGTGCGTTAATAAGCAGCAGGCCAATTTATTGTCTCTACCCAGAATATCAGCTGTCACTGTCTGTTCATTACCAGGCAATTCTTTAGGAAATATATTTCGTAAATGCTGAATCCCTTTTCCTGTGTTTTTCACCAGAAATGATTGCACTCACATTTTATGGGAAAGAAAACTGCAGAGAAAACGCAAATTACTAAGATTTTACAACTAATATTCTGTACTGAAGATGTTTTTTCATACTGATATCATAAACATTACATTTATACCTATTTCTTAAAAAATTTAATGTTTGAATGTGTTTTCTTTGACTATGACTGCCGTTTATCAGGCTATAAAGGAAAGAATTAATAAAAAAAAAGAACATTTTGGAATATGAATGTACAGCGTTTTGGAAAGCAACTCTTCATATGTTGCCTCTATTTTAGAACACCCAGCAGGTTATCGCCAACAGAGCCCGGCTTTTAGTTCGGCTTCCTTGTTTGTTTCTTCAAGGAAACTCCTGGCGAGCGGCCCAGACAGACCTGCAGTCATACTGCAGCCGTGGTGACGGGGATACGGCCCTGCTGCGGGAGGCAGAGGGCCCATCCCAAACGACACGCTGACCCCAACAGTATACTTTGGCCAATAAGGCCCTCGTCAAAAGCAGTGCACTACACGTGTGACAGGGCGCCATTTAGCACGTCCTCTAAGTGACTGTAGCTATGTGGGGAGGGGGGAGGGGGGGGGGGGCCCACAGTGTGCAGTGCAGGAGCCGGGACACAGTGATAGCGGCGGTGAGGGAACAGGGCTGACTTGCGGTGTTTAGTCATGCGCAGCCCGGGCTGTAATTCAGTGGGAAGTGGTGCCCAGTGCCCCGAGCCCCCTAGAAGCAGAACGGTATCGCCCGTTCTCGCGTCATATTTATGGACGAGTGGCCGCCTACAGTACAAACTAAACCAACAGAATGCATATCTGTGAGTTAGGGTTCCCCCCCGTTGTTGAAACTACGATCAGCGCTGTGTGGCTGCCCCTCGAGGCCACAGGTCTATGTCATTGAAAAGGACGGATATCCATTGACCTGTTTTGCTGCTCACTACCAGCTTAAAGCCATTGTGGAATCTGAGCATTAACAATTACAGTGTGAATGTACGTTTCATTGGAAGTTGATGTGCCTAGATAATGAGAACAACAGAAACCTCTCTGTTTAGATTATCTCTCTGTAGGTTGCGCTCTGATAACCCCAGGAATGTTCACATTGACCATATGGCATGGGGGTTACTGTCTTGGAAATATGATCTTTGCAATGTAGAAACGCCCTTAATGTATAGGCTAGCTGGCAACATTGATGTTCTAACTAAAAGGCCAGAAGTTATATACATGTTCTAACTAAAGGGCCAGAAGTTATATAAATGTTCTAACTAAAGGGCCAGAAGTTATATACATGTTCTAACTAAAGGGCCAGAAGTTATATACATGTTCTAACTAAAGGGCCAGAAGTTATATACATGTTCTAACTAAAGGGCCAGAAGTTATATACATGTTCTAACTAAAGGGCCAGAAGTTATATACATGTTCTAACTAAAGGGCCAGAAGTTATATACATGTTCTAAATAAAGGGCCAGAAGTTATATACATGTTCTAACTAAAGGGCCAGAAGTTATATACATGTTCTAACTAAAGGGCCAGAAGTTATATACATGTTCTAACTAAAGGGCCAGAAGTTATATACATGTTCTAACTAAAGGGCCAGAAGTTATATACATGTTCTAACTAAAGGGCCAGAAGTTATATACATGTTCTAACTAAAGGGCCAGAAGTTATATACATGTTCTAACTAAAGGGCCAGAAGTTATATACATGTTCTAACTAAAGGGCCAGAAGTTATATACATGTTCTAACTAAAGGGCCAGAAGTTATATACATGTTCTAACTAAAGGGCCAGAAGTTATATACATGTTCTAAATAAAGGGCCAGAAGTTATATACATGTTCTAACTAAAGGGCCAGAAGTTATATACATGTTCTAACTAAAGGGCCAGAAGTTATATACATGTTCTAACTAAAGGGCCAGAAGTTATATACATGTTCTAACTAAAGGGCCAGAAGTTATATACATGTTCTAACTAAAGGGCCAGAAGTTATATACATGTTCTAACTAAAGGGCCAGAAGTTATATACATGTTCTAACTAAAGGGCCAGAAGTTATATACATGTTCTAACTAAAGGGCCAGAAGTTATATACATGTTCTAACTAAAGGGCCAGAAGTTAAATACATGTTCTAAATAAAGGACAGGAAGTTAGAAACCGGTCGTAAGGAAACAAAACATGCTTCCCTCACCTGATGGTAGAAGTAGTTCAGTGTAGGTTTGTCTTCTGAAAAATGGTTCAAGAATCCTTTTGGCAAATAGCGTATACGCAGCTCATACCTGCAGATGAAGAATGCCATAATTAGCTTGGTGCACAACACAAGGTTCCAAGGTAAGACATTTACACAAAACAGTTAGGAAAGGCCAACTACGATGCTTTGATTTCAAACAAAACTTGTGTGTTATGATCTTACTGCAAACGTGTAGGATGTAAGGTAAAACTGAGCAGATGTTTTAATTATTCTGTACTTCCCCAGAGAATCCCTTTCAAATGAACTGATCAAAGAGACGAGCGAGAGCATGCCTCCCGAACAGCACCCTATTTACCACAAAGTGCCCTAATGGCCCTGGTCTAGAGTAGTGCACTGCAAAGACAATAGGGTGCCGTTTGGGCAGCAGGCCCAGCCTTGCTCACCTCTGGCAGAGAGAACCCTCCCCCGCAGCCTTTTCAACAACCCACAAACTGCTGAGCGGCTGGAAATAGCATGCCGGTTCAATCTCAGTTCCAAGCCTGTTCCTTCTAATTACAAACCCTTTGACACACCGTAGAGCAAACACTTCCCTGATGTGGCGTGCTTGAGACGGTCTGACAAAGTCCAAACGATCCTTTGCACTGTGGCGTTCTCTGTGGCGCTCTCATTAAGCTGATTTACGGTGGAATTCGATAACAGGACGCGCAGCCAGTTGAATGTAGGGGTATTTCCCTGCATGAATGCCGTGATGACAGCGTTGGGACGTTTCTACATGGTGGAGGGCTTGCTTCTCTGTGTCAACACTAGCACTGAACAGATTGTCCTTTTGAAAGGATTATTAGTGGTTAACCAGGACCCTGCATGCCTGCCGACTGACAGGCGTTGTGCCCGAGACCAGCCTTTTGGATGTGTGATTATCAGTATAATACAGGTAACCGCGCCTTGTGTCTCTTTGATGAACACGCAGCATCAACAACAACAAATCAAATGGGACTGTTGAGAATGCCCTCACACTCAACTCAGGACACCGAAGCCAGTTTCTCGGCATTATCTAAATGCAACCCCTCTCATCAGGGACTGGTTTAGACCGGGGACACAAGGTGGGAGCCATTAATGATGAGGTAAAACAGAAAAGCAGCAGGCTCCAGACCAGATCGGGGAACAGTTGAATAACCCTGGTCCAGTGTATCATTGCTTGCTGGTACCACACATGCACACAACCTTGTGGAAAGAAAAGCAGGAACATGCTTCACGGCAAAGGGGTACGGTCAAACACACACATATCCATCCTTTGTTATTATCAGTATATCTTTTCCACGGTGAGGAAACCAGGGTTACTGTGACGCGTCACATGGAGTCTGACCCATGTGCAGCACTGTGAGGAAGGCAGGGTTACTGTGACATGTCGCATGTAGTCTGACCCATGTGCAGCACTGTGAGGAAACCAGGGTTACTGTGACGCGTCGCATGTAGTCTGACCCATGTGCAGCACTGTGAGGAAACCAGGGTTACTGTGACGCGTCGCATGTAGTCTGACCCATGTGCAGCACTGTGAGGAAACCAGGGTTACTGTGACACGTCGCATGTAGTCTGACCCATGTGCAGCACTGTGAGGAAACCAGGGTTACTGTGACACATCGCATGTAGTCTGACCCATGTGCAGCACTGTGAGGAAACCAGGGTTACTGTGACGCGTCACATGTAGTCTGACCCATGTGCAGCACTGTGAGGAAACCAGGGTTACTGTGACACATCGCATGTAGTCTGACCCATGTGCAGCACTGTGAGGAAACCAGGGTTACTGTGACGCGTCACATGTAGTCTGACCCATGTGCAGCACTGTGAGGAAACCAGGGTTACTGTGACACATCGCATGTAGTCTGACCCATGTGCAGCACTGTGAGGAAACCAGGGTTACTGTGACGCGTCACATGTAGTCTGACCCATGTGCAGCACTGTGAGGAAACCAGGGTTACTGTGACACATCGCATGTAGTCTGACCCATGTGCAGCACTGTGAGGAAACCAGGGTTACTGTGACGCGTCACATGTAGTCTGACCCATGTGCAGCACTGTGAGGAAACCAGGGTTACTGTGACACATCGCATGTAGTCTGACCCATGTGCAGCACTGTGAGGAAGGCAGGGTTACTGTGACATGTTGCATGTAGTCTGACCCATGTGCAGCACTGTGAGGAAACCAGGGTTACTGTGACACGTCACATGTAGTCTGACCCATGTGCAGCACTGTGAGGAAGGCAGGGTTACTGTGACACGTCACATGGAGTCTGACCCGAAGTGCGTCCTAAATGGTGGCCACCAGCAGACTCTGAAATGAAAGACAAATGTGGACACCATATGATGTGCCTTATTAAGGAACTGAAGCAGGGGTAGTCCCCTCTGGTCCTGGGGGGTGAGATAATTCTGTTATTTGCCGTCACCTTGAGTCACAGGCCATACTAATCTCTGATTAGAAACGGCTGTGTTTATTCCTCTAGGAACAAAGACGCCCATCTCCAAAGTAGCGCATGTGATCATTATTTTTTTTTTGGTTTTGATGCTACAGGGCTTCCTCTATTGGACAGAAGGAATTAGGGCTAAGAATAAATTACTAAAGAATCCATTTTATAATGAAGAATTGGCACAGTCACAGAGAATCCCCAGAGCTAACTTCAATAGAGGCACTAACAATAGCACACAGAGTAATTCATTTCCTCTGTATTATTTAGCTCTGTTACTCCACTGCACTGACTTCATGCCTCACAGATGTTTGGGTGGACAGAATCAGCTCCACTGTAGTTGACAATTTCAATGTATCATCTGACTGTGTACAAAGGTAGGTAGGTAGGGCCAATGCAATAAAATGCTTCTTAGGAACAGAATCGGCTGTTCTGAGAGGTACAGCAGTGAAAAAGTAAATATGTTCCATGGAATTGTGTTGTTCATTGTACATATTTGTACACATGGATATTTGAGCTGAATTCATTCAAATTCATTGACAAATGTAACACAACTTGAAAAAAAACACACACAAACAAAAACACTTTGAAACCATTCATGCAATTAAAATGAACAGAAACATAATTTCATGGTGCAGAAAAAGGTAGCTTCTTTAGTTAATGTTACTACCTTTGGCTGAGCAAACTCCATCGGTCTATCAGTCTCTAACATCAAAAAGGAAGAATCTTTGCCCACTCTTATTTACAGTTCTGCTTCAACTGTCATGTTTGAGGATTTTTTTCCATGCACCCTGCTTTAAGTACATCCTCAGCATTTTGATAGGATTGAGATCTGGATTTTGAATCAGCCAGTCCACAAGCATTCTTCTATTTGTGCTGTTGTAGATTTGCTAGTGTGTTTTGGATCATCATCCTGGATCAAGATCTATGTTTGGTTAAGCTTCACTATATTGACAGACGGCCTCACATTCTCCTCAAAAAGTCTCTGGTACAATATGAAATTCATGGTTGATTCAAAGAGAGCTGAGGCCTCAGGCAGCAAAGTAGCCCCCAAAAAACAATGACACCACCTCCATGCTTTACAGTTGTTATGAGGTTCTTCTGTTCAAAGGCATTGTTTTGCCAAACATGGCACCTGGTTTGCAGGCAAAGAACTCCACCTTTGACTAATCTGGACAGACTGAGCATACTGTTCCAGTTTCAGTCTTTAGCCAGGTGTTGTCTGGCAAACGTCAGTCATGTCTGGCTATTTGTTTTTGAGACAGATGCTTCTTCCATACCGACCTCCCATGTAGGCCAACTTTGAGCAGTCTCTTTCTGACAGTTGAGTCATCCACCACCGACTGGTGTTTTGATCTTGGCATGACGTGTTACTACAAAAACATATGGTCAAGACCAAACTAGCACGCACCCAAGTCTCTCTTCAATGATTTTCTAAATAATTTGCACCTGTTTTTTTTATGTGATTTGTTGAATTTTTCACCTTTTTCAATGAATGTGGTTGAAATTTTGCTCAAATATCCAAGTGACCAAATATGTTTAAAAAAAAGACGACTTTCCACGGGTGTACGTCCTTTGACACAGGACTGTAGAACCTTTTGAATATGTTCAGAACATTTGTATTACACGCTGATGTCTAAGCATCTGTCCAGGACAGCCAGTTGGCCAGGGATTTAACTGAATCATGCAATGCCGGCCGTCTTGTTTGTGTTCTTTGGCAATATTGAGAAGTGAAACTAGGTCTGCTACATTATTAAAAGTTATTTCTCCAGCAGGACAAACCAGCATTAAACACAAAGGCACAAGCGCGCACAGCCACGTTTGTAATCCCATTTAAATATCCCTATTTTTCCTATTCAGTAACCAAACCTTTCCTGATACTTGACATCAATAACTTAACCTTCCTGCCTAAACTTAACTTAACCCAAAGAACTAACCCTGATCCCTAATCCGACAACAAAAAATTAACACTGATGCAAATTGTTTGTTTTACACCAAACTCCCTGAATATAAACACCTATCTCATGCAAATAGTCCCTTCACAGAACTAAGCAAAGTGTCTCTAACCAGAATAGAAAGAGAAGTGTGAGGCCCTGGTGAGGCCCTGGTGAACGGTACATCAGACTTTTAATTTGCAGTGACCCATCTCAGTACACATACACGTTGGTTTTTAGAAAAACTGAAATCCTAACCTAACCCCAACCTCAACCAAACCCACCAATAATGTCCTCATCACTGCCCTGGGCCTTAGGGATTTGACTAGAAGGAATAGTGACCCTAGTGGTCCTGCTTGGCTTCAGGAGAGCCAGCAGGGCGCTACGCTGCTGTCACCACACCTCTGTTAGCCACAGGGAAAGCAGAGGTTAGGAGGGATTAGTGTCTAAAACGGAACAGAAATGAAAAGGTCATGTCTAGACATTATCTCTAATACATCATTCGTCTCCAGTTACCTGCCACTCGGTCTGGGGGAAAAGGAAATCTATCAGCATTAGGCACGTGACATCAAACACTGGTTGTCACATCCACAGGTAGCTCGGTCCTCTCTTATTACCATACTCATCAACTGTTGACTCGGACAGAATGTTCTTTGTTGCATCTTCAGCTACCCTTAAAGTTACTGTGTTGTGTCTGCCCAAAAAGATATACTGGACTGGCAGGAGGAGTGTTTTTTTTTGAAGAAACATGTTTTATGCAGGCAGATATGAAGGATATTCAAAGCCAAGCAGTCAGCCTACTAGAATAAATTTGTCTTGGGTATATTTCTACTCTTAAAAATTCCTCAACTTTTATATTAGATTTTAATACAAGAACAAATTCTGTACTTTTCAATATGCTACACTGTTTTACACTATATCCAGGATGTTTGTTTGTTGACAAGGTTGGTTGTTTTCGTTGTAGTGTGAGCAACATTCAGACAAACAATAATAACTCGGGTCAGCTAGCTAGGTACAGCCCGGAACAATGGATGAATGGATAAATGGAAATACTATAAAAAATGTGTGAACGCTCATGACATGAAGACAGAAAAGCACGTGGCAGTGTGGCTTAGTGTAACATGTACATAACAGCTTATTGAAAAGAATAATGGCAAAGCAGATTTGAACTTTGATCAGACGGTACCAGCACTGAAAGGCCACATTTCATTTTCATAAAAGACTAAGGATGCAATAAACATGGGAGGAAAGACCACATGGGGGTGCATACGTGAAAGTAAACAAATGAGGCATGATAGACAATGTAAACACGGTTAAACAAGGAGATTTGACACACATATGTTTAACACCAGAAACTGACGGACATTTACTGGAAATGGAATTACACACTGGTGCAGCTGTTGTATGCAAGTATGCTGTTCCAGTCACCGTGGCAACCATTATACAGTAGGGGTGGACAGTGACAGCAAAACTGAACAAGCAGAAAGCAAAGGACCCTATGTATGTTGTAAAAGGAAATGAACCACCACTGTTCGGAAGACAGTGGCTGAAGGAAATGTAGGCTATTTAAAAAGGCAGGAAATAAAGACAGTACAATAAGTACAATGTGACACACTAGAGGACATGTTACAGTGACGTCCACATATTTTTGGCCACACAGCCATGACTGAGTCAGCCGAGCATCTTCCCATAAACCATAACAACTAAGGTGGGGGCTGGACTGACATGTTTAATAGTAACCGGGGTACTGTCTGGGTACTGTCTGGGTACAGTACGGTGAAAGGCCCACATCTGGGAGCCCAGGCATGTAGATGGCTCTGTGAGATTCTGCTGTCACTTTAACGTCACCTTGAATGCCCACTGTGTCCGTTCACCAAACCACAGCAGCAAACACCCAACTGCGTCCTCGGCAGGATGGAAAACGTGACACTCCATCATCGCAGTGTAGCCCCAAGTGTGGAGAACAGTGGAGAAAGCTGAACGTCACACTTCAAGGGTTGGTAAACCACCTAACCGTTTCCTGGTTAATGGAGGGACTTATCGTTAACTTCATAATCTAAAGGTCGTCACAAAAAAAAAAAAAAAGACTGTAATTGGTTGACATCAGGCCAAAGAAAAGCCACCTTACTCGTTATTCAGTATAGAAGATATTGCATTTACTATAACATTATTAATTAGGAAGGAAATGTTATGAATACTGTGTTAGCAAACTGCATAACTATGCCGGACAGTAGGTGGCGCTGTACTTCCTTCGATGATTTTACTCCTAAGAGAAGCAGAACAAAAGTAGAACTAACGGTGTTCACATGTGGCAATGACTGGTTCTCGTTTTATTACAACAGTATTATATTAAAGCGATAATCATGACAATATGTATCTTTTTGGGACATTTTTTCTTCTGTGAAGATTTTATTCTATCAAAAATGTCAGAAATATTAAACGGTCAGGGCAAGATGACTAGCTTAATGCAGAGAAGGTACAGAGTGTAAAGACCTTGAACCATTAAACATGGCTAAGTCGTCCAGAGCCTGTGGTCTAGCAGTAAGGCACCCAGATCTCTGTGACGTTCCCCATTGGAGACAAGGGTTCAATCCCCAACTCCACCTTGCAAGGTGTGTCTCACTCCTCACAATACCCCCTCGAATTCAATTTGTCTAAATTACGCTACAAATTCCTGCAAATATACAAAATAAAATAAAATGGGGTGACTAAAGATCTTAGACATACACTCATTAAGACAACCGAATATGTAAGCTCTGCCTGTGGAGAACAGCTGCCTTCCGTACAAGATATGGCAAAAACTGCTAACTTGCTACAGGCACACTGTACATATCTCCATAGCAACAATGACCCTTCCTTCCAAGACATACTTCAGCCCCATGGCATTGCCACTGGTCTGAATCCATTAAAACAACAGACTCCCTCGTTTTCATTCCCCAAAACAGGCACATTGCAGTTTTAATTAGGAAAATAAATATTCTAGACAGTTCAACAACAGTCAAGTGCTTCATGTGGTGGGTTACTATGAAGAGCTGCAGTCAAGTGTTTAAATGAAGGGCATCCAGACAGACATTCTAAAACATTTATAACCCACACATAACAACTACACAGGCTTTATCGAGACTCTCAGTCCCAGGTCTTCTTACCTCCACTCGTCCTGAGGGTGGTGCAGTTCGTACCTCTCCCTGACGTGCGACACCCCCAAGTCTGGGTGCAGCCAGTGGACGTCCCCAGAAGGCAGGTGGCTGAGACGGAGGCCCAGGCAGGACACGCATTTGACCTTGTGTATGTCCGCTATCTTCTGGATGATGCTCTGTCAGAGGACGCACACAGGGACACACTCAGGATACAGCAGGAGGTGAAGTTCATCGGACAACACGTCAGGAACATTCCCCAACAAGAGCTGACGAACCGCGTCACCAAAAGGTCTACCCCCTTGGTGGACGACTTTCTACCACAGCCCGGGGGAAACAACGCGACACCTTAAGGACTTCACGCCGTTCAGGACGTTGCCTGGGAGCCTGACAGACTGCAACTGACAGTCAGTAATTGTCCTACGTTTGGGATGAAGCGGGAGATGGAGATGAATAATTAGCTGTCACAGTCACTTAGCTACAGAGTGACACGTCGGCGGAGCTGTGTGGGCGCCCACCTGACACGTCCGGGTCTACAGGAGTGACATGAGGACTCTTCCAATGAGAGTGGACCACGTGGAGACCTCAGGCACCAGGCCTGAATGATATACGGTCCTATCTCTCAGAGGCTTGCACGAACAAATTCTCGTTGTTTGTCATGTTTTGTTGAGGCAGGGGCAATTATTGCAGGGGAATCCATCATTGTGAAGTCACTGCGGGCTTTTGACACAATCTGAGAAGTGACACCACACTTTGGTCAGAATGATTAACTAGGAGTCCTTGTTCCATTACGTCCTTAACGTAGTCTGACAACTCAACTACAGGAGTTAGAGACCAGTGAACCTTACGGAGGTCAACTACTTAGTTCAATAATCTTTTTGCTACTTCATTAAAGAGACAGATGCATTCCAAAGGAGATGCCGAATCCAAACATTTTGAATCTTTTCCAAAAAAATTGTCCAACTGTTTGATCACCTATTTAACTGGGTCACTCCACAAAGAGAGTGCTTTTTGGGTAGTGTAATTTGGTCAAATGAACAATTTCACCCCCAGTCAGAGTGGAATGAAAGGGAGAGTCTCTGTCACAATAACAAGACAACGCTCCAAAGTAACTTCTTCACCATACGTCCTGGATTGGTTGAACAGTGAAGAAGAGAATGTCCCAGGCCTTTCACTTCTCGTTAGCCTCAGACCAAACCATCCTGGTCATTCAAGCTTACGAACTGCTTAGCTGTAAGCCTGCAAGATCAGAATGTTTGGACAATGCTACTAATTAGCGCAAATTATGTCAATTAAAGCGAGAGGTTGACGTAATATGACTGGAAGATTTAGAAATTGTTAAAATATTTCTAGTCTACATGGGTAACAGGTATAATATATTCTCTACATTTCTTTGTCATTTGTTTTTATTTTCTACATTAAAAGAAGCAAAAACGTGTTGTACTTATTTTTGGTCAAATTGTAATTTGTTTATGTTCAATAAAAATTATTTGAAAATTATTTGAAACTGAAAGGTGTACAAGCTGAGTGTTTCTCCACAGAACACCAGAAAAGTGTCAAAAAGTTTTCGCAAGGAGTTGACAATTAGATGTTTAATGTTTACTTAAGAAAGATTATAAAAAGTATTAGCTTCCACATATTAACACTACTAAGAGTTCCATTCAAATAAGATGGTTGATATGAGTCAAAAATATTACGAGTTAATGAGCACTGACAATTAGTCCCAAATTAAACCCTATTTCCTGTAGTGAACTACAGTTGTCGACAGACCCTGTAGACACACTGCTTAGGGAATCATCAAAATGCAATCAATCACTCTAGTGATAGACAACTAAATCCCAAGAGACAACAGACTACCAAAAGCCACTTTGTCTGGTACCGTGTAAATAAAAGCTGGAATCCTTAATGGTAAAATGTTTAGAATGACAGGAAGTATGCAGGTTGAGCGGTGGCCACGGACCGTCTACTTAAGTCATGATGGGTGGCGACTACCAACCCGGAACTTAGTGAAACATACTGTTGTGTGTGCGTTACACGTGTTCTAAGCCAATCAGACGCTCAGCTCACCCTGACATCGGTGGCGTCTCCGTGGCGGATGTTGCTGGCCCAGGTGGACGGTTCACTGTTGCTCTCGAAGTAGTGGTGGATCTTGAGCACGCGGTCCATGGTCCCCGGGGAGCGCTCCATTCCCAGGCTGAGACGTGGCTTCACCCCCCCACCACACAGACCGGCCTGGTGGTTCAGGCTTGGGTCCAGGTACGCTGACGCCATGCCTCCTTTGATGGGGGCTAGCTGTCGGTCATATTCTGAGGGAAGGGGGAGACAGGGATGGTTCAGGTGAACGGGCGCATTAGGCTCCTTTGGTTGCGTGCTACTTCTGAAGGCAGACAGGAGAGGACCGACAAACACGCAAGCGGACAGACTGACAGATAAGAGCGTGTCATCAGGGGGGCTCCTAGTGCAAGTCCCTGGGCCCAGCTGAGGAGAGCTGGGCTGGGCCTGACAGTTGGGTGGCCTTGGGGAGACAGTAGGGAGCAGCGCTGTCAAAAGCACTGCCAGCACGACAACAACCCTCCCCATGGCTCCTCTACTGGGGCGGTCACGCAAAAACAAGGAAATAATATAGACTCAGTGATGGTCAGTGACATTCCTGAGCCCTCCTGTATAAGCTACTGATAACAACAATACCAAACTACAGGAAAAGCTGCCCTTTACAAGCCACACGCTGAACGCAAATGCGCTCACGCACACATTTATGGACGTCCTCTTTTGCCGGGATTAACGTTCTGATAATCCCAGCCGAATACTGTAGATGCAAGGGGGCTGGAGGCAATACGGAAACTTCGGACCAACAAATTCACAAGCAACCAAGAGTACAACACCACAATAGTACCACAGTAGTAACACAGACATGAGCTGCCTAAAGGAACTGTCCGACTTCCCTTTGGACCAAAAGCTTTTAATGAACCCCGGAAAAAACAAAAGCGAAGACAAACACTCACAACCTAACAGCGGCAGAGTAACAACACAACCTCCCAACCACTCAGCACTTCCTACCTTTGCTGAGGAAGGGCCAGCATGTACACGCCCCTGCGGAGTCCCGTTCTGGCATCCTGACACTGGCCACTACTGCCAACATGGGTGTTACAGCGCGGCGCTACACCGCGGCTCCGCGGCTACTCATCACCTACGGCTTAGTACTTAAGGAAGCTGGGAACAAACACTGTCGACGGACCCGTGTCTCAATGCACACTCCTTTTCGTACACACATTCCACTCCCACTCTTGCTCAAACATCACCCCCCCCACACACAGTCACACACACACACACACACACGCAAAGTGAATAACACATTCATGTCTTTCCTGCCCAGTCACGTCACATCCTGGTTTTCACAATGAGTCGAGTCCGCTCAGGAGCCCCGGTGAGTCATGAACATGTCACAGCTGTCTCCTCACACAGCACAGGGCTCTTCCTGGCGGAGCGGGAGGGTAGACAGCCAATCACAGGGCAGAGCCCTGTGCACTCAACACCATTGCACTGCCTTCTCTGTGGAGTGCCGAGATCAACATGTCCCCCCTGTTCCTTGGCTGAACTCGGGGGCGGGGTAGGTCAGAGTCCTCTCTGCAACACAATACAGTCTGTTCTGGCTCCTCTCCTGGTTAGTACATAGCCTAGGTTCCCCTGGGCGGGGCTGAACAAAGCAGAGGGAAGGACATCCCAGAACCCTCCAGCACTCAAAACAGTCCTGTGAATACTGTGACAACCTTCACACTGTTTACTTAAGCACAGTGGTATTCAACGGCAGGGTCGCAGTTCAAATATATACGGTATTTCTTTAGTTTTAACTATTATTCTGCAATGTGGGGTGGAAAATAGTAAGACATCATAACTTGCAAATAACACAAAAAGTGTTTAACATTGAGACATGAAACGATGGACTGTTATTGTCTGGAACATCTCAAGAACTTTGTAAGTTTCTTCAAGTGTAGTCACAAAATCCCCATACCCAAGTGCTATGATGAAACTGTTTCTCATGGTGAGCGCCACAGGAAAAGCAAGACCCAGAGTTTAAACAGGACAATAACCCCAAACAAACCCCCAGGCAGTCTAAAGTCTATCTGACCAAGAAGATGTGACGGCATGCTGCCTCAGAAGACCTGACCTCCATAATCACCTGACCTCAACCCCACTGAGATGGTTGGAGATTAGTTTGGACCGCAGAGTGATGGAGAAGCAGCCAACAAGTGCTCAGCATATGTCAGAACTCTGTTGAAGAGACCACCTCATCAAGCTTTTCTAGATAGATTAAAATGTAACCAACAGAAGGTTATAATGCTATCGATATTGGGGTGGGAGTGCAAGACACCCCCCGCCCCCCCCCCAAGTTGAGTCCCCGAAATTCAAGTAAGAAAAAGGGGATCCCTGTTCCAGTTATTTTCATACCTCTAGTCTAGCCTCAGAGTGTAGCAGCTGCTACCCACACAGGTTCCACAGGCAGAGAGGGGAAGACTGGAATTATCCAGGTAACACAGTGAAGACAAAGCATGTGTGGCATGGCTTAGAGCAAGGTTTGGCAAAAGACGGCCCCCGGGACAAAATTGGCATGCCAGCAATAATATCTGGCCCGCGGCATGATTATTTTGACAGCAGCTGGTGCTGAAATAGATCTCAGTCATGACAGTAACATTTACTCACATAAACACTCTCTTTAGTGATTTTACCTAGAAAATAAATGTGCGAGAAGGTTTTTTGCAACAATGCTTCATTTGGAGTTGAACTGAGAGTTTTTACCTCGAAAGGTTCTGAAGTGCATTCAATTGTGGCTTGCTTGACACACCTCTGAAATACCCTTTGCAAACAGCGACAACTTCAGTGCAAATAAGACACACCGGCTTTGCATTCAGGAAACTAGGTAGGATGAAGGCATAGTTGTCTTTCCATTCATCTTTGAATGCCCTATTTTCGCTGTCCACTTTCCTCTTTAGACTCATTGATAGTGCCATTTTGTGTATACAGCTAGCTTAACTGTTTAGTTCTGCACACAACGTAGTAGCGTAGCCTAGCTCCAGCACGCAAACAATAAAAAAATGCAATGTAGTACGTGAGGATGCAAAGGAATAATTCTGACAGTAAAAGGCTACGTTAAATAATGTTAGGCTCCGATGTGTAACAAAGAAGCTAATTAAAATTATACACATTATTCACAAAATGGAGAAGGAGATAAAACATAGGTGGTTAAAAGCATGACTCAAACAGGCCATTAATAGGCTTATTCAAGTCCTCTTTTAGAGTTATTTTATCCGTTACGCATTTCCCATGTGTGTGTGTCTTAGAAAGGTGGTCTGTGTTGCAAGCTGGTGAATGAAGACACTTGCCGGATCAGGCCTACGTGTCAGTAGTACTGTATTAATCCAGCACAAAACCCGCACACTGTCACACAACTGTGGCTTGTTGTTTCTGACTGTCCTACAGGATTTAACCACAAGGTAACCACAGCTGAATAAGCAGTTACAAAATAGTAAAAGTCTGTAACAGTCAATTCTAATGGCATTTTGTAACAAAGATTACAAAACGACCCCCTGACTATGGTTTGGGCCCCCTTCTAGTGGCTTAAAATAATTGGCCTGATGCCAAACGTACTTGCCAACCCTTGGCTTAGAGCCTTTATACACTACAATGTAGGCGGTGGTTCTCAATCCTTTCTGGGCCAGCGCCCCCAAATCCATTATCCAGGTCTCTTACCACCCCCCATCAAATAACACGTAGGCTAATTGCCCTGAATATTGATGATGACGATGATAATGATGACCGTTATGATTATTATTATTGTTGTTACTATTGTTATCATCCAAAAAGTGAATGACAAACAACAGACTTGTTAGTCTCCCAGGGAAACAAACAGGAGGCAATCAGAAACAGCTAGCAATTTAACATTCAAATCGTAATTAAACAACAGCCAATCAGAAATGCAAACAATAACCATTCTTATGAATTGTTCCAACGGAAAACAAGGTGCCACTTATCAAAGGGTGGAAGCAGAAGGATTAACTTGCCAAGGAAACAAGTTAAAAACCTTTGAAAGTCAGTGAGAGCCCTACGCTTGGTTGTATTGCAGTCATGTCAACAAAGCCACTTGTATTGAATAGTGTTTTAATACAGGGGAGGTCCGACAGCGAAATATCCCTCTAAATGTGTAACCACTGCGATAACGAGGCGTTCACGGTGTATCCCTCAGAGAAATTAACACTTTTAAAAGAAAGAAATTCTTCCACGGGTAATACCAAGAAAGTGAAAAACTCAATTTTCCAGAGTTTACAAAGTAAACGCCTTGTGGGACACATTTTATAGATGATACTCTGACGTCCCGTTCCCGTGAAGGCATCACGGAGCTGCGCCACAAGAAGCTGACAGAAACACTGAAGAGTTACAATACAGTCTCATCCAGTCGCAGTGGCGTAGACTGGTAGGTTTTAATGTTGCAGACCACAGTTCTCTGCAAGTAGTTGGAACCTCAAACTCGTATAGTTGTGAATCTTCAGTGTAAACTTAAAAACAACCTAAAAACAAACACCTCACCTCAACGCCCCCCTTTCCAAAATATTGGGTTAGGGTTAGCCTAACCACCCCTATTGAGAAACAATAGTGTAGAGGGTTAAACAAAGAGGAAAGACATCTAGTCACAGGTGAAATAAGGTATTCTATGAATCATCCTTGTCCAGACAGGCTGATCAAAGCTCATGTTGATTTAAACGCTAAATTAGTGTTGCAAAGGCAGTTGGGCATTTGTGTCACCTCATAATTATATACAGCATGGGTTTCATTTTCAATTTTTTACTGACACATTTGCTGATGTTCAACACATACACTACAAAACAAATAACTTGCTCCACTTTCACTTTATTTAAAGCTGACATTTCTGATCAGTTATCGTTTTCTTGGTCAAACCAAGAGTAGCACCTGACAAACTCTCTTGAAACCCAAGGATGTCAGTTCAGATGGGACTACGGTCAGAGGTCCTCAGTGTAATCCAGAAGGGATACTAAAGTCCCAAATAAAATGACTTCCACCGTAGCAACAACACCACCCCTTACATTTAGATACATCTGAAATTAGGTGTAAACTAGACTTACACTATTTAGAAAAAGAAAACAAACGCCCCATTTTTCACTTTTACACTGTAAAGAAGTAGTCTATGTAACACGTATTTTTATAAAGCAATCCTCGGAAGTTAGCAACTGAAGAATTCTGCAAGTTTATAAGCAATAATTTGCTATAAGGTATGTATATGGCCAAAATACAAGTGTTTAGAGCTGTTGTTAGGGATGACGTGGCATAAACAGTAAAAAGCAATGTGATGTCTTACTTGTGGTATATGTTCTCATATACCGCAGCTTTCAACCAATGAGCATTCTGGATTTGAACAAACCTCTTTATAATAGAAATTAATCTATCGGATTAAGTATCTTACTATGCGTTTTTGAAAATATATCGTAGTATAAAAGAGGTGAATGAAGGATTCCAGGGCAAACCAAAGGAGTCTACAACACGTTACTGTCAGGTCCTATCTATGCGGATCGCCTCTAGTCATCTCCATGTTTGTGTGGGTAGTCAGGGCATGACAGCAGGTGCCTCTAAGCATCTCTGCACTTCTGTTTTGTAGGTCCCCAATTAGATGCTGCAGCCAAGAGTTGTCTCTAATTGGGGATCTTATTTAAGTTTGTTTCCACACTTTGTGTGGTTCATTGTGTTTCAGTTGCGCTCTCCTTTGGTTTCTTTTGTTTCTGTGTGTATTGGAAAGAGGAACATTAAAGGATGTATTTCAGCTCTGCTGCATGTGTCCTGCCACACCACTGCGACAGCGACCCTTGTCAAAAGCCAGTCTAATGGAATATTTCCATACAAACATCTAGAAAAAGCATATTGTTGTAACAAATGTGTACTTATAATACAAAAACATTGCATCGGCCTCTGGCACATCAACAGAGTTCTTCCAGGCTAAATGGTTAAGTGAGAAGTTTCAATTAACATGGACGGTATGAACAGGATACAGTTGTGTTCATAAGTTTGCATACCCTGGCAGAAATTGTGAAATTTTGGCAATGATTTTGAAAATATATGACTGATCATGCAAAAATAAATTATTTTATTCAAGGATAGTGATCGTATGAAGCCATTTATTATCACATAGTTGTTTGGCTCCTTTTAAATCAGAATGATAACAGAAATCACCCAAAAGGCCCTGATCAAAAGCTTACATACCCATGAATGTTTGGCCTTGTTACAAACACAGAAGGTGACACACACAAGTTAAAATGGCAATTAAAGGTGAATTTTCCCACAGCTTTTTAAATTGCAAAAAAGTTAATAAATAGTCAATGAATTTGTTAGCCCTCACATGGATGCACTGAGCAGGCTAGATACTGAGCCATGGGGAGCAGAAAAGAAATGTCAAAAGACCTGCATAAAAAGGTATTGGAACTTTATAAAGGAAAATGGAAAAGGATATAAAAAGATATCCAAAGCCTTACAAATGCCAGTCAGTACTGTTCAATCACTTATTAAGAAGTGGAAAATTCTGGGATCTTTTGATACCAAGCCAAGGTCAGGTAGATCAAGAAAGATTTCAGCCAAAACTGCCAGAAGAATTGTTTGGGATACAAAGAAAAACCCACAGGTAACCTCAGTAGAAATACAGCCTGCTCTGGAAAAAGATGGTGTGGTTGTTTCAAAGAGCACAACATGACAATACTTGAACAAAAATGAGCTGCATGGTCAAGTTGCCAGAAAGAAGCCTTTACTGCGCCAATGCCACAAAAAAGTCAGGTTACAATATGCCCAAAACCCCTTGACATGCCTCACAGCTTCTGGCACACTGTAATTTGGAGTGACGAAATCAAAATATTTGGAGAGGGGTCAACAAGGCCTATAGTGAACAAAATACCATCCCCACTGTGAAGCATTTTGGCGGCTCACTCATGATTTCGGGGTACGTGAGCTTGGGCATGCGGAATCTTGAACAAATTGAAGGCAAGATGAATGCAGCATGTTATCCGAAAATACTGGCAGACAATTTGCATTCTTCTGCACAAAAGCTGCGTATGGGACCCTGTTGGACTTTCCAGCACGACAATGACCCTAAGCACAAGGCCAAGTTGACCCTCTAGTGATTACAGCAGAAAAAGGTGAAGGTTCTGGAGTGGCCATCACAGTCTCCAGACCTAAATATCATCCAGCAACTCTGGGGAGATCTCAAACGTGTGGTTCATGCAAGACGACCAAAGACTTTGCATGACCTGGAGGGATTTTGCCAAGAGGAATGGGCAGCTATACCACCTGCAAGAATGCGGGGCCTCATAGACAACTAATACAAAAGACTGCAAGCTGTTATTGACACTCAAGTGGGCAATACACAGTATTAAGAACTAATGGTGTGCAGACTTTAGAACAGTGGTCATTTCATTTTTTTCTTGGTTGCCATGATTTAGTTTTATGATTGCGCCATTCTTTTATAAACTACAGTTGAATATGAATCCCATAGGAAATAAAAGAAAAGTGTTTTGACTACTCATTCATGTTTTCTTTACAAATGGTACATATATTACCAATTCTCCAAGGATACGCAAACTGTTGAGCAGAACTGTACCCGACACATGGCCCATGCGACGAAGTGTTTAGGCTTAAAGTGCAACAACAATAGAAACATTTGAGCAAATCAATCAAGACAAAACAATGATAAAGATGTTTGTGTGATCTAAGCAAAGGAAGGAAACACAGAATACAAGGGTGCTGGGGAGGGTAATATTAGTGTGTCCTTCAAATAAAAAAAAAGTAGGCAGCAAGCAGGCAGGTAGCAGTCAGCAGGCATCCATGCAGCAGAAAATGCACAACCAGAATAACGTAAAGGAGGAAGTATAACACATCCTAGCTGCTGAGTCTGCTGTTAAATTCACTGACTGACCTACAGTCGCCTTTAACTGAGAAATATTCTCACATAAACAGCGAACACACACAAGCACATACAGAGAGAGCACATGACACGTTACCGAGTAGGTCTATTCATGGAAGACAGATTAACCAATGCCTGCCAGAACGCATACACAGAGGAAATTCCTCACAGTACTCCCCTCACAGTGAACCTACAGTAGGTAAGAGTAACAGTAAGACACGCAGTTATTGACACTTCATTGTCGTTTCTTGAACCGGGTGGTTCTAATCCTGTGCTATTTGAGACTGTACAACATGGGTATGACCAAAAATAACTCACTTATTTCTAATGGTGTTGTTAATGACCACACACCACCATTACACCATGTCCATGGAGCCGGTTCCCAAGGCAAATAAGAGTGTTGGAGCCACTATCTAGAGCTACACCATTTACTCTGTCTTTCTGTATGTGCAGTCATGAAGCCTGTACAGAAAAGCAAGGGACGACATGTCTACTTCATGTGGTCAGTGAGGGGTAAAACACTTAACGTACCAGTACCAAAGCTGAAGTAGCAAGGTTGTTTTCTTCACTGAGAAAAATCATTTTTGAGAGATCTTCCCAAAACATTTATTTTCTTTTGAATTTTACTATGTCAGGTGGTTTAGAAAGTGTTAAAGTGAGTCTGAGCACTGTAGTACATGGCTTGTGCAATCAACTACACATCCAGCTACCTACATTTTGACCAAAGTTTGACCAAAACAACTGACTGGATGACGCTTCAATACTAAAAGCAAGTGGAAAACGAGTGGAAAACATGCTTTAAAAGAAAACAATGTTCCTTTAAAAGATCCACCCGCCCCATTACACTGTTGGACATGACGCTGCTTAAAGATCCAAACTTCTGCCAGGACAGGTTTGAGAAACAGCGCTCCAGACTGCTCAGGTCAGCAGTAGTTCACTACCCAGGGAATAAGGGTCTGTTGGGAGGTGGCTGACGGTGTCACCGCCGGCTCCTGTCCAGGCTAGATATTGACAGTATTCTGGGTCCACATTGGCCACAGCAAAGTCACTAAAACAACACATGTCAAAAGCAATGAGAGTCACGCAGCGGTTCATCAGCACTACTGAACAATCATAGATTTCTGTTCCAGTGTTTCGATGCTGCGAAGAAAAACACTGCCTTTGCAAACACACAAGGCCCATTCAACGGCTAGGCTAGGCTAACTCCGGGGAGGTAGAGTTGCTGAGTTATGCTCCGAGAGGACAATCAGGCGGGTCAGGCTACTGATGTAACGTGGCTTTACTTTGAACAATAATCTAATCACGGTAATCTACAGTAAAGTCAGGAGTAAAGGAAATAGGAGAGGATTGGGAAGTATTACCAATATCGTTTTTTAATTCAAGCTAATTGAGAAAAACACAGGCCTGGTCTCAAATCCTGAAGTCAGAACATTTCCCTGAAACATAAATCTGACTGGTCTTAGAGAAGATTTCCCTGAGAGGAGCTGAGTCAGAGAAGTCCTCTTAGAGTACTTTTCTCTGAGAGTGGAGTCACTGTAGTCTTACTTGTTAGAGAACATTTAACTGACACAAGCTGAGTCAGAGTAGTCTTCAGTAGAGAACCTTTCCCTGAGGGGGGCAAAGTCACAGTTTTCTTCATTTGAGAACATTTCCCTGACAGGGCTGAGTCAGAGTAGTCTTCATTTAAGAACATTTCCCTGACAGGGTTGAGTCAGAGTAGTCTTCATTAGAGAACATTTCCCTGACAGGGCTGAGTCAGAGTAGTCTTCATTAGAGAACATTTCCCTGACAGGGCTGAGTCAGAGTAGTCTTCATTTGAGAACATTTCCCTGACAGCGGCTGAGTCAGAGTAGTCTTCATTAGAGAACATTTCCCTGACAGCGGCTGAGTCAGAGTAGTCTTCATTTGAGAACATTTCCCTGACAGCGGCTGAGTCAGAGTAGTCTTCATTAGAGAACATTTCCCTGACAGGGCTGAGTCAGAGTAGTCTTCATTTGAGAACATTTCCCTGACAGCGGCTGAGTCAGAGTAGTCTTCATTTGAGAACATTTCCCTGACAGCGGCTGAGTCAGAGTAGTCTTCATTAGAGAACATTTCCCTGACAGCGGCTGAGTCAGAGTAGTCTTCATTTGAGAACATTTCCCTGACAGCGGCTGAGTCAGAGTAGTCTTCATTAGAGAACATTTCCCTGACAGCGGCTGAGTCAGAGTAGTCTTCATTAGAGAACATTTCCCTGACAGCGGCTGAGTCAGAGTAGTCTTCATTTGAGAACATTTCCCTGACAGCGGCTGAGTCAGAGTAGTCTTCATTAGAGAACATTTCCCTGACAGCGGCTGAGTCAGAGTAGTCTTCTTCGTAGAGAATTTAATATATAAAACCAGACTGCTCAGCACTGGTGCTAGAGGGTAAAACACTTCTGAGTATCAGCTTTGAAGTAGAACCACACAAATCTCAGAGAGAACCTGAGTTACATCATGTATTGAGCAAAGCTCTCCATCAGAGCCCCAGTGGACCTACCATGCCTTCTGGGCCCCTGTATAATCACCCCTCTCTGCCTTCCCCGACTCCAATACAATCAGGACAAGAATGCGCTACAGCTTAAGTCATATTAAGGGGATTTTGACCTTGACTCTACAGCTGACTGTGAATTGAGGTGATAGCGTTGCCGACTGAGTCGTTTAATTTAATTTGGGGAAACTGGTTAACGTTACACTCCTGTTTTGATAGACTACAGTGGCATCCATACTGAAACAATGCAAATACACTTATCTCAGAGTTTTCTCAGTATGGGATCACGACTGCCACTCCTGATTGCATTACACTACAAATCCAATTGAACAGTCCTAGATATAACATTGTGCAACAGCAATGGAAAAGCAAGCAGACAGTCGGCCCCCCCTATCTAAAGAAACCATTCTCCATTGAACGGCAACTGTCCTCCGAAGGTGCACATCCATGCTAACATTAAAGGGCCAGTCCACAGTTGCTGAACTCGGCAGTGTCTGCACCAACAGTCAGAGGGTTAGCAAGCATGTAAAACAAAAACAATGAGCGCTGGCCTTTTGCCTCGTGCTCCTCGGTTGGAAAGCAAGGCCACAGAAGCCTCTAGTTTGCCCTACAGGCTAGCCCCTTGAAGCTGCGGTGCCACTGACTGACTAGCGGGAGTTAAGCGTATCCATACAGTCAGTCTCATTGCCGTGGCCCCCAATGGAGGCAGTCATGTGACCGGCGGGGGACAGTGAATCGGAAGGAAACCAACAAGTTCCTCCGGGCTAATTGCAGTAGGGAAGATGAGAATATTCTGTTACCCTTATCCATTTCTGTAATCCTATAGGTCTGAAACATGAACGACAGGATGTCAACAAGCCGGGGAAATTATATCAGGATCAGGAACTCACTGTTCTTTGTTGGAGTCCCAGATGTTTCACTACTTTCGACCCCTGCAATGTATTGCACAAGACAGGGAATAGGGTGAATAGCAGAAATGGAAACCTGTTTGTGTGTGTGTGTGTGTGTGTCATTGCATGCTAAAAGTTATAGTATGGCTGAGAGTCATGGTCGAGATCACATTTACATGAACCAGGGACTCATACCAAACTATTTAACAATAAATACATATACACTAAAACAAATTTACCCAAATCTGATCATGACGTAATGTAGCACTGTTTCCCTCCACTACTTAATACAGATCACAACCGCGTATCACACTGTTTCCCTCCACTACTTAATACAGATCACAACCGTGTGTTACACTGTATCCCTCCACTACTTAATACAGATCATATCAGCATGTTACACTGTATCCCTCCACTACTTAATACAGATCACAACCGTGTGTTACACTGTATCCCTCCACTACTTAATACAGATCACAACCGCGTGTCACACTGTTTCCCTCCACTACTTAATACAGATCACAACCGTGTGTTACACTGTATCCCTCCACTACTTAATACAGATCATATCAGCATGTTACACTGTATCCCTCCACTACTTAATACAGATCACAACCGTGTGTTACACTGTATCCCTCCACTACTTAATACAGATCACAACCGCGTGTCACACTGTATCCCTCCACTACTTAATACAGATCACAACCGTGTGTTACACTGTATCCTTCCACTACTTAATACAGATCACAACCGCGTGTCACACTGTATCCCTCCACTACTTAATACAAATCACAACCGCGTGTCACACTGTATCCCTCCACTACTTAATACAGATCATATCAGCATGTCACACCGTATCCCTCCACTACTTAATACAGATCATATCAGCATGTCACACCGTATCCCTCCACTACTTAATACAGATCATATCAGCATGTTACACTGTATCCCTCCACTACTTAAAACAGATCACAACCGCGTGTCACACTGTATCCCTCCACTACTTAATACAGATCATATCAGCATGTTACACTGTATCCCTCCACAACTTAATACAGATCACAACCGCGTGTTACACTGTATCCCTCCACTACTTAATACAGATCATATCAGCATGTTACACTGTATCCCTCCACAACTTAATACAGATCACAACCGCGTGTTACACTGTATCCCTCCACTACTTAATACAGAATACAGATCACTCACACAGCCGATGCTGCTAATCAAAGTCGATGATTCGTTGATAAGCTAGGTAAATCAGGTGTGCTACTTGTCTAGAGGAAACATCTGAGTGCGGGAGATAAAGACTTCTACAGTTTAGAGATTGTGGCGAACACTTCTACAGTTTAGAGAATCACTTTAGAGATTAATGGGGCAAATTGTCAAGGATGGGCGTGTGATAAATAGTTACAAAAATGCCAGGAATTAAAAATTATGTGATTGTGGAATGACAAACAAACTCTGAGTCGTCATTAGAGGCAGCCATTCAAAGTGTTTGTTTGATTTGGCCCTACTTCTGACTCAAGGAAACACGGTGACCTTAATTACACGGGGAGAAAGAAAAATCCCGTGCGTCACACACTCCGACACATCGTCTGTCCGTGTGAGCCGACAACTCCGCCCATCGTTTCAGCACATGCCTCTGGAAAGGTCTGTGCACGGCCCTGCTTCACTGTGAAGTCAGTCCACGGGGCAGAGCGCATGCTGCTTTTGGAGCCCCACTGACACCCTGCTCCCCGAATTAAAGTAGTGCAGTCGGGTAAATAGGGACCATGTTGCCAACTGGAGCACACGCAAAGTCCATGGGAGCCCTGTGGGGACTGGGGCTGATGCCACGGACCCCCCCGTTCCAGTCCCGCCACTCCGCTCGGCTTTACACCACCACATCCTTATTACATCCTCTGCCCTCCTGCCCCAATCAAGGCTTTGCCTAGCTTCTAATATATGCACACTTCACTCTCCAGTTCCCATGGTGGAAGCTGTGTGAAGAACATCCAGAGCCTGGAAATAGACAAACAAGGGAGGGACCGGCGCCTAGCCTCTCCGAACCACTGGGACCCATGATAGATTGCTGGTGCCTGGGGAGGGACTAGAGCAGCTGCCGCTGCCGTCCGCTGGACAGTTAGCTTTCTACCTGGCCTAGTTATCACCAGCTAGCTCCTCCACAGGCACACCAATCACAGCCTGGGCTGACACATAATCAGTTCACAGCCAACGGGAATTCACCCCTCCGCTCCGTATAATGAAACACGCTCAGGCGACAGACAGCTGTTCTCCTGTGAGGCAGAGCCGAGCACTATGTGATCGCGTTCTGATTACTTCCACAATGACGGATGACTTATTAATCGGGCACAGCCCGGCACGCTACGCGCCGGAGAGGAGCCGTGTCACCACGGCCTTGACATTCACCGCACCGGCAGTCCTGGCAAGGTGCTGCAGGACAGGAAGACAAAACACCTGCAAGGAGCGCCGAGCGCCACATCGCCATTATCGAAGTTCAGCGCCTTGACAGTCACAAAGGAAGCACAGCCTCTGGTGGATCACATCATCTGTCGGCGCTAGTACATACTTGGGAGTGGCGGGTGTTGAGCGTAAACGCAGGCACTTCGGGCCCAGCACAGGGGGATGCATCCGCTCCTCTCCATGACGCCCTCTGCAGAACCAGCGCCGGTCTGTCTATCCACCCTACCAGACACCCCGTGGCCAGAACCAGCCCCCGGCTCCCTGTCGCCTTCCGCATAGAGGCCGAGCCGGGCCGGGCCGTTGCCACCGAGGATGCCTCCGCCGACCCCCTCTGGCCTGCTCACACAGGCCTGCCTCAGCACCCAGGGGTCAGCGGGGGGGGGGGGCAGGGGGGGAGTCAGTGGAGTAGGAGGAGGTGTCAAGGGAGGAACTCTTGGTTTTTATCCCAACGTCCACCTTGCCTGACAGGCTGTATCCAGGTCAGAGGTGTTCGGTGTCAGTCAGGGAAAGAAACAGGTTCATGATGTCAGCGCCTGATCTTCTGATTCCTCTTGAACACACTCAGCTCTGGCACCCAGTCTCTAAATCCCTCAGCATGCCTCAGCCTTGGAGAATTAATCCAGTCCGGGCGGCACTTGACTTGAGCAAAGTAACAAAACAAACAACAAACAAACCCACGCAAAACGGTGTCGTGAAAAAAAGAGTGAAAGAAAACAAAACCACTGTCTCGTTCAGCGGTACAAACAAGACTCTAGCTTCTCTGCTCTGGCTGTGTATCCAGGACAAGCTGCTGCTCCTCTGAAACACTGCTGCTGAGATGGCTGTATCAGGAAGGACTGTGACTCAGAGAGAGAGAGAGAGAGAGAGAGAGAGAGAGAGAGAGAGAGAGAGAGAGAGAGAGAGAGAGAGAGAGAGAGAGAGAGAGAGATAGAGAACGGTAGGAAGAGAAAAGGAGTGGGGGGGCAAGAGAGAGACTACTCGAGAACTCAACCTCATTTGGGGAACTGAAGGAGGTATCGGAGAAGGCGGCTTATGCAAATCTCGCCCCATTCTCAAATTCACTCAGCCTTTCTAGTTTTTCTACCAAACGGACAGAAGCTCTTCAGCGGCAGTTGGCAGAGGGAGATAAGGACAGAGAGAGGAGAGAGACGGAAAGGAAGAGACAGAGGGGAGGAAGCTGCAAAGCCTGTCCGACCGGGGTCACGACCAGAGCTCAGCTATCCACAAACAAGCCGTCCTCCTCCTGCCCCTCGTCTTGGAGCTCCGCCTCGGACAACCACGGGGATTCAGACCGGGGCCTGTGGCAGTCGGACAGAACAAGTCCCTCCCTCCTCCTCCCTCCTCCTCCCTCCTCCTAATCTCTCCCTCCTTTCCTTTGTCATCGTCACGTTCCGGTGGTAGCAGCCTTCCGCCCAGCGTGCAGACAGCTGAGGGATTCTGATCAGATAACAGGAGACGCTCTAAGTGCCTCTGCAATGCCACCCTACAGAATGCATAGGTTCGGAATCTGAGAGATGCCCACGTGTGATTGGTCCAGAGCTGGGACTCGACCAACCACGTGGCAGAACGGTCCACAGGAATGCCATTCTGTAGACAGTCACTGTCGGTGAAGCAGGTCTGCCCTCATAGCATATCCCGTTGCAGAGCCTGATGCGGTTATTACATTTTAGCACACTAGCGGATCCCTTGAGACATTTTCATCTCTGCATATTGACGCGCGAGACTGCAAGTGTCTACTCTACAGTTCTCCTGTCCTCTCAGGCTTGGGCCTTTGGTCTAAGTCGGTCATTCGCGTTGAATCTCTGCGACAGGCAGACGGAGGGGCCCGCCACTTACTGGCTCACCTTAGCAGTCTGGTGGCTTTCTGCGCACTGCTGTTTTATAGCTAGTTACGATGATCTGGCACAGCCACAACATTCATTATTCATTGTAGAGGGGGAAAGTGATCCAGTTGTCACTTTCCTCACAGTATAGACTGGCGGACACAGTATAACCGCACTCACATGGTTTCTAAAATGAATGTGCAATGGCCAATGTCCTCTCAAGATGTCCTGGATCTGTTCTTCAGGGAGGACATAAACACTTATTGGGGGCCTGCATCCTAAATGCCAAAGTATTCTCTTTATGGGGTGACATTTAGGATGCAGAGTGAACTGTGTGTGTGTGTGTGTGCACGTGCTAAAGCCCAAGCACATACAGGCACATTTCTGTGCTTTTAGCTGTAAGAGATACAATGAAATACAAAAGCTTGAATCAACACTAAGGTGTTGGACCATGAAATTCTTCAATCAGAATACAGTCAGACAGATGTGTTGCATACGCCCTGTATACACTGTTCATTTGTTTACAGGTATTTATAGATTTTTTCCAGAATATACCGCTCCAGGAGGAAATTAAGAGACCACTGCACCTTTTTCATTCCTTTCCAAAAAGGTCAAAAAGGAAAGTTTTAAATGTAAGGAACAGAAGCGTTCAATTTGCAGTGGTCTCTTAATTTTAACCCTTCTGTTCCCCACTCAAAACCTTCCTTTGTTCAACTTTTTTGGAAAGGAAAGAAAATTGTGCAGTGGTCCCTTGATTTTTTCCAGAGCTGTATGTTTTTCAGTGTAATGCCTCATCCAAACAGGCTTTTAGTGCAGTTATCTAGTCACGGCCCAGACACATTTACTGCTCCAATATGGATCAATATAACCATTCAGCTGGATGTTAGGTCACTAAATGCAACCAACCACTCAACCTGACAGTCCTCACAGTGAGCTCCTTCCTAACCCTGTGACTACAGAGTTCAGAGCTGTGTTGCCACGGTTCATCTGTCCCACCACCTACCCCCAGAGATCGAGGCCACCTCAGATATGTATCAGGTTGGAAACCCAATTCGGTCTTAAATAATGGGCCACATAGACTAATTCACACAAAAACAACTTCGTCAAGGAGCAAAAAAAAGTAGACCATAACAAAACTCTGTCGTTCTAAGAGGAACTGGCAACTGGAAAGTGGGAAGACCTGCAGGCATTCGGGATGAATCAACATTGTCAACTCAAAGGAACGTTCAAAGGAACGCAAACCCTGAACTGATTCATAGGCTGAACAAAATGTGCACATCATCTCAAAGGAAAACGCAGCATTTTGACAAGAACATCCAAAGTGAGACAAACGGATATGCCACCAACTTGACAGAATGATGATTTATTGATGTAAATAGTTATTTGGTAAGCTCTGCCCCTCACCTTTCAGGCAGAAGACAGTTTCTACTGTTGAGGTGATTTAAGAGAGTGGCACCATTCGACTGATGGGGAACAGGAAAACTAAGTGGAAGAAGTTAATATTCTTCCATTCCTTTTTAGAGATGTTTACTACTACTAACACGTTAGGCATTTTCTATTAGCATATATTCTTCTGATAAATGTTATTCAAGCAATTAAATATTAACGAAGAACGAGATGGGCGAGCGGCGCTGATGGCAGACTAGATTCAGATTTTTAGCTACTCCTGCATGGCGCATCCTTGAGATAATATAGACGCTACATAGGACATAACAAGCTAGTCTAAGAGCAGTTTGTATTTGTGGAGAATAGCTACACAATCTCACTCGTTAAAACAATCTCTACTGCCAATCCAACAAAATTAACCTGAAGCAAAGTTGTGCAAAATTACCAGTACAGTAGGCAAAAGAACCCAGGTCCTTACCAGCGTAGTACGACGATATCCTTGAAAGGTCTGCAAGGGAAACAGTGAGAGAAAGAGAATGTTAGGAAGGGATTTAGTGGTATTACTCAGGGTATTTCACACATATAAATGAGCTGACTGTGATCCATTCAGAGTCCAGAGCCAATCAATGCACCAATGAAGGCCAGCCAGTAGCCAACAGCACCTGTGCAGATAGAGCCCCCTAGCTGCCATCAGTTTAGCACAACTGACAGGGTGGCAGATTGCACTGCCAAATGGACCAGGATCTTGGCCTGCTCTCGCAGAAGTTGTGCCAGATGATGTAACAGTGACAGTGTCATCTCAAGTAGGATTAGATGTCATTTTTAAGCTGCCGCAGTATGCTTTCACATTCGTTTAAGATGAACGCGATAACCGCAAGTATTTTGGGAATTATTACAGAATGTAAATGTACAGTCCCAGTCAGGAGTTTGGACACACATAATCATTAAAAGGGTATTTATTTAGTTTTACTATTTGCCACATTGTAGAATAGTAGTGAAGACATCAAAACTATGGAGTAACATATACGGAATCATGTAGCAACCAACAAAGTGTTGAACAAATCAAATAACATTTGCCATTGTCGATACTTCAAAGAAGGTACCCTTTGCCTTGATGACAGCTTTGCACCCTCTTCGCATTCTCTCAACCAGCATTTCAATAAACAAGTGTGCCTTGTTAAAAGTTAATTATCTTTCCTTCTTTCGGTCTTAATCCGACCCGGCGAGTCAAAATACGATTACTTTAATTATATACTAAAATGTATTAAACTAAATGAATGCTACATCCAGACTTTATTCAGTTTAATGTTAGCTGACAGGACCCAGCAGGCTATTGGCATCATTGACTCAAACGAGTCAAACATTGAAAGTAAAACATCCGATAGCAACATTTTCCTCTTAATTGAGCTTTCTCTTTCCAACTCTCTCCCTGTCTATTATCTGTGGAAAAACAAACACAGCTTTAAATGATAGATTGTGTCATTGCTGCCCGTCTACCCCCGAATCCCACAGTCAGGCTCAGCGATGGATTGACACACTGCAGCAGATCAGGCTTGTTTGACTGATCCGAGTGATTGTCCAGCGATTATGTCTAGGGGGGGACTTGCTGAGACGGCACATCGGCTTGTTAAATGGATTACTTAGGCTGAATCCCGAACGGCACCATATTTCTTACGCTTGACCAGCGTAGTGCACTTTAAAGGTAACAGGGTGCCATTTGAGACGGGGGCATAGTGTGTACAGCGCAGCACACCTGGGCCTTGATGCGACTATACATGGGCGTTGTGACTCAGCAGAATGCAGCGGTTCTGTCATTGACTACACAGCAGTGACCCTGCCAAGGAGAAGCAAACCACAATGTAACTTAAACTGGACGATAATGCCGAACACCCAATCAAGCCTCAGCCAACAAACTCCAGTTTAAGTTGCACCATTTAAATGATATTATAGACAGGGGAGCACTGAGGCATTAGCCCTCCAGGGCTCAGCACAATTAGGCTACATTGTATGAAATAATGCTATCCTATCCATTACAAGAAGCTAGACAGGACAATTTGTCACCTTGCTACTGTGGACCTTGGATGTCAATCTTTGTGCAATCATTTGAGAGCTGCTGCTGTAGAAGCGGGTGAGTAATCCTAATGGCCCAGAGATTAGTTACCGTGATGCTAAAAAGACAATCTCTTCCAGCCTCAGACTTTCAAGAATGAACTACATTAATACATCGAGAGTTGAGATCATGCCAAGCGGAACATCACTTTATCATCCACTAAACACTCTTCAGATAGAAATGTATTGCTAAGAACCGACATGACTATCACGGCGGTAGAATGGGCCAGGTCTGCTTAATACGTTTCTATCTATCCATTTCCTAAACAGTTTCACCTCACTGAATTAATTCCAGATGTGTGCCTTCTATCAATGAACAGGAAATAAAAGAGAGGAACGTGAGAGCTGACAAAAACTGCCAGAATTATAAGTTCGAACTCAGGTTATTTTCCCGGGAAAGGATGCAAGGTAAAATTCAGTCCAAAGAGGGAAATCCAATTGAATCACTGTATTTGCAATTCACATAATTTTCTGGTCATCACATAATTAAATTTGTATCTGGCAACATATAAAATATGGATTTGTTTGCTGTAACAAGTTGTCATCACAGCGAATAACACAGCAGAGCCAAACACTGTAATACTGCGTTGCCAGTGAGCGTTTATGTGTCACGGATCATCTACGTCAAGAATCATCATGGTTGTTTGTAGAACATATGGAACGGGAGGAGTTAAGTTGGGTAATTTGGTCGTCACATCCCCGTACTGAAGGGGCTGGGTGTGACAACACTGGCCTCAAAACTGAATTCCAGGGACGGCTTAGCTTCCTGAACTCTGGTAAGACATTGGTGTCATAAAGAAAAAGGTTCTGGGGGTTCTGAGAGACCATCTCAAGTCTTAACAATCTTCCTTTAGTCTTTTAGGTGCCTCTGAAGCCTATATGGGCTAACGGACACTCACAAAGTAATGGTGCATCCATTATACAGCTCTGCTTGCTCTTGTAACCCCATTATGCCAGGCATCCAACACTTTCTACACAACATTAACAACAGGTAACATAGTGGGGATGTCAGTCGGACGTCACCTCCGAAGATGATAAAAGAGTTTGCCCGTGAGGTCAAAGTAGGGAGCTAGGGACTAGGGCGCCGTTTGGCAGGTAATCCTTAGTGACTCACGACGGGCCTCATAGTGTGGCTGCATGTGTATCCTGCTGCCTGGCATATCACCATTGTGCAGAGGGAACCGCAAAGACCGCCGTACTTCCTCCCGAGACCTGGCTGGCAAAGAGTCTAATCAGCACCTTCACCTAATCACTATCTAGGCTATCTGCGGAGAGAAAAAGAGAGCTGCTTAATAAATCACTACGGGTTGCACAGCTGCAGTATATTTGCACACTTCTGTTTACAATACAGTCAACTCAAGATCCAGTCAACAAAACAGATGGGACTGTTGTGATACTGTGTAGTAAAACCAGAGAGTCTGGAGAAAGTTATTCCCACAAGCCATTTCAATAGTGGCTGGTATCCAATTCATGATTATAGACTCAAAGCAGAAACTCCCAGCAAACTCTGTAAAGTAGAGGCCATTCCGTTTCTTCCTTTATTCAGACGTTTTCTACATATCTCCAGGCAATTGCTTTTAGGACAGCGACAGTGGGCAAAGAAGGAGAGTCAATGCAGAAAATGCAGTGGTCTCTATTCAAAAACATGGTGCTGTTGGGCCCAGATCTCAGGACTTCCCCGAGCCATTTAGTTCTGCTTCTTTTCACATTGCTCGTTCAAAAAGGCATTTGATTGAAACCAACGTGCCTGAAGGGTAGCAATCCCCTGGCCAACAATCACAACTTGCAGGGGTCCACCCCGCCATAAGCAGTCTCTAGAGAGCAACGTTACAAGGCAACCCTGTCTGACCATACCTGTTCCAACCCGGACAGTGCTAGGCCAACTTGCACCATCCTTAGCAGCACTCCCGGACCCAGTATGCCGAGACCAGTCAATGAACCGGGGTCATGATGATTTTTAGGGATGAGGGAAGAAAAAAAATTACAATCATAAAAAAAATATATATATAAAAAAAATGAATAAATGAATTACAAAAAACATTATTTTAATGTATTAAAATGTTGTTCAAACTTGACAGCCTTGGTGTCTTAATAGATTTATTTTAACATTCGGTAATTGCGGCAGACATTAGCCTATAATCCAGAATGACTTAAAGTTACAATTTGATTGTTGTAAATAATTAATTGTCGACGGGCTGAATTTCTAGGTCTCCAGAGAGATCTTTAAACAACACCATTTGACAAGGTATTTCACCCCCCTATCAGCTTCTCAGTGTGTGTCTTGCCAAAGTAATTGACAAGAAGATCCATGATGAATGGTACCTGTCGTTTATCAGGTTCAGGCTAATACATGCTTTTTGAAAATGATTAGGCAAACTAATGAGCTGCAGTAGGTGTGCATGTGCTGTAAGGTTTTAGCAAGGACGTTTCGATCCCATTGGCCTCATGTCTCTGTCGGAGGCCTATCAAAATACATCGCGAAAGAGAAATAACTACAAACAGATTGCCACGGTGAGGTTCTACAGTTTAGTTATTACACAACATGACATGTCAGGACAATGCAAATTCCCTTGATTTAACATTGATGAACCAACAAAGATATGGTGAGCACATGAAGAGGGCCTGGAGTCGCCTGAGGCGTACTTAAGACTGCAATGTTCCTTTATCTTCCTACTGTTATAACACACAATGCCAGTGAATATCTGATCACCTCAAATCTGATTGAACAGAAAGCTTGTCTATGCCTGACTTAGAGCGATTGGAATTTGTTCCAAAACACTGCTACAACAAGGAACAGCTGGGCTGCCCTCTGGATGAGCTGAGTTGACTTCAGAAAGGTGGGCCTAAAACAAAATCTCTGCTTACACAAACCACCGTTGACAATATCAGCCTTCAAGAATTTGACTACTGATTTGACTATTGTTTTCATATTTGGTTCAAACAGCCCCCCCCCCCCCCCCCAGTTGGGAACCAACCCACAATCCACTGCAACACACGGTCCCCATTAGACTGTGTGTTCACCAGTATCATTGTAAACAGAAGCATACTGATCTAGTTTCACAGACGTATAACTCCACATTTGCCTGGTTAATACAAGCCTTTCGACAAGGCAAGATATGGTAACGCATACCAAGGAACTTGCCCTGAAGCCACATATCCTCGGAGACACACAGAATCGCAGTGTTCTGGAATGCACCAGGTAACTGTGACAAACCAAGTAGGCTGTGAGTTCTTCTGAGGGTTGAACACCCAGTAGCACAAGGCTGACAATCTTATGTTCACCCTACAAACTTGTCTGGGGACACTTTGGGTCATGTTGAGAAATGCTTGACCTGTCTCTTAGGTTTCACATGCAAAAGCTTGCACAGCCAGGACATGAGCAAATTCCTCACCTTATCTCAGGCACTCTCAGGCTTCCTGGGCATAACACACTTTTAGTTCAGAGCGCAATAAGCATTCCACCGCTTCTCATAAATTGACAGTCATATTATGAATATAAATATAACACAAATACCATACCTCCATTTGCACAGCCCAGGAAGTTCCAGAACTGCATATTGGTAGTCTGTTTACATGTAAACTTATATCCAAATCGGAGCAAAGCACTTTCCACTGCACTTCTGTCACTGCTGCGGAGCTTACTACACCCTCTTACAAACACACCTGGCCCCTCCTTTAGCCCTCTTCCAAACCCCGCCCTCAGTACACCAGCTATCTAGCTTCACCGACCTGCTTGCAGTAATGATATAGATCATGTAACAAACGAAATGTCTCTGGCATTGACGCTAGAAGAATGGTATATGGCTGCAACAAAGAGTAAACAAATCAATGGAATTTACTGTAAAAACTTACAAAATCACAGCAGTTTATGCGCCTACTGTAATCAATTTTCTGTTATCTTGTGGGATGTCCTGAAGATCTATGGGATTCTCTTTAGGACTAGCGGTTAATGATAACATATCATATATAAAAATGCATTTGAATTGCCATTGGAGTTTAGCAGTTCTCTGGCAAACTTGAATACCCGACTTCAGTAATACAACCATTTGTTCAACTGCACCGTACAATATTAGCGCGGACGATAATACACACAACTGCAATGTGAATGACTGAGGACGTGCAGGCTAAAGTCCAGCAATATGTAATGAAATGGTTCAAAATTGAGCAACACTCAAAACAACCACTGGAGTTATTAGAGTTTGTAAAATTGAAGTAATATTTCACCAACTTTTTGGTTTTAGATGAGCAACGCTAACAATACACTTTTAACTTGTCTAAATCAGATAGAATGTAGACTCTTTCTGCACTCTCTTTGAACTGGACTGTGTATTCCCTGTACATTTAACCTAGGCGTGAGATTCGGACATCGCACAAGTGTTCGCAGAAAAGTAAATGCATATTCATTGCATTTAGGATCTCGTTAAACCGTTTCCCCACCAAAACGCAAATTAAAGTATCCCTAAAACCTCGGACTCCCACTGCAACCCATTGTCAATGACTGGGGGTCTATGCTAACTGGCTAACGTTAAAGTTCTTAAATATCTTTCACATAATTCAAAAATGTAAACGGTCACTTTATACTCACGTTTATCTTGACTATCGATCGTTTCACCTCAACTATTGTCGTTAACCGGTACCCTTTCCCGCAAACGTGTGTTACAATCCCGTTATAGCTATATAGCAGTGCGGGGTTCCCTCCGTTTCGCTCTCTTCAATCCCGTGCTTGGACTCCCTCCTCGCGGTTCCCACTGACACAACAGCGTTGCAACCCAATTATTCCAATATGGCTGACGTGTAGCGCCACTAGAAACGTACGGACGCTCAGTGGACTCACTGACCCATCTCAGGTGGAAAAAGGGACATTCATAAGTTGCTTTAGGCAACCATATAGCTTTTTACCTGAGAAAATGGTTGCAATTCTTCATGAAGTCTTACTTTGTTACAATAAAATCACTATAATACAGTACATGTCCTTAACGTTTCATGAAATGTCAACACGCATTTTACAGATAGACACGTTAGAAATATTACTTTGCAATGCATAACATGCTTTGACAGGATGCCTGCTAACAAGCTGCTTTGCTGAAAGAAGCAGTCCATGTAGTGTCACAGACTTACAGTACATTTACATGACATTCAAGCACACCCACACAAGCATAAAGAGAACTCTGTGTTCCCATTGTTAAACGGACACATCCCAAAACATTCCTTCCGCTGACATCCCGGCATAGTCTGACAACAGCAGGCCCATAGTAGACCCCCAGAGCAGCCTCCAACCATCTTGTGTATGCCAAATGGCACCCTGGTCCCTATATACACCAGTAGGCCTACAATACTGACCATAGAGCACTGGGGTAAATAGGGTGCTTTTGGTATTTAGTCCTGACCGAGACCAGATCACAAAATCTCTAACATGGGCGTGAGGAATGTGCTGTGATGATTATCTTAATGTCTGGAATAATGAGAGAATTAGTGATTCGCTGGAAACCATTTGAGTTGTTTACTAACATTGGTGTAAACATTTGGGGTTGGCTGAATCAAGGTCATGGAGCAAAATTATACACTCACCTAAAGGATTATTAGGAACACCATACTAATACTGTGTTTGACCCCCTTTCGCCTTCAGAACTGCCTTAATTCTATGTGGCATTGATTCAACAAGGTGCTGAAAGCATTCTTTAGAAATGTTGGCCCAAATTGATAGGATAGCATCTTGCAGTTGATGGAGATTTGTGGGATGCACATCCAGGGCACGAAGCTCCCGTTCCACCACATCCCAAAGATGCTCTATTGGGTTGAGATCTGGTGACTGTGGGGGCCATTTCAGTACAGTGAACTCATTGTCATGTTCAAGAAACCAATTTGAAATGATTCGAGCTTTGTGGCATGGTGCATTATCCTGCTGGAAGTAGCCATCAGAGGATGGGTACATGGTGGTCATAAAGGGATGGACATGGTCAGAAACAATGCTCAATTGGCACTAAGGGGCCTAAAGTGTGCCAAGAAAACATCCCCCACACCATTACACCACCACCACCAGCCTGCACAGTGGTAAAGGCATGATGGATCCATGTTCTCATTCTGTTAATGCCAAATTCTGACTCTACCATCTGAATGTCTCAACAGAAATCAAGACTCATCAGACCAGGCAACATTCTTCCAGTCTTCAACTGTCCAATTTTGGTGAGCTCGTGCAAATTGTAGCCTCTTTTTCCTATTTGTAGTGGAGATGAGTGGTACCCGGTGGGGTCTTCTGGTGTTGTAGCCCATCCGCCTCAAGGTTGTGCGTGTTGTGGCTTCACAAATGCTTTGCTGCATACCTCGGTTGTAATGAGTGGTTATTTCAGTCAAAGTTGCTCTTCTATCAGCTTGAATCAGTCGGCCCATTCTCCTCTGACCTCTAGCACCAACAAGGAATTTTCGCCCAGAGGGCTGCCGCATACTGGATGTTTTTCCCTTTTCACACCATTCTTTGTAAACCCTAGAAATGGTTGTGCGTGAAAATCCCAGTAACTGAGCAGATTGTGAAATACTCAGACCGGCCCGTCTGGCACCAACAACCATGCCATGCTCAAAATTGCTTAAATCACCTTTCTTTCCCATTCTGACATTCAGTTTGGAGTTCAGGAGATTGTCTTGAACAGGACCACACCCCTAAATGCATTGAAGCAACTGCCATGTGATTGGTTGATTAGATAATTGCATTAACGAGAAATTGAACAGGTGTTCCTAATAATCCTTTAGGTGAGTGTATGTTATTCAGCATGTGTGTAAAACTATTGCAGGAGATGCAGTTGCACCTGGCCCGCGATGCCGTGCTGGACCTCCATCATAAAAATATAAATTTTTCTTATTTTACATTGTGTGTTTCTATTCTATTATAACCAGAAGCCAGTACATCTACCATAGGATTGGCATCACATGCGTATACATTGGGGGGGCATCTTGCACCCGGGCCTGGCGTCACCACGTTACAGCAGTGAAAGGGTAACGTCAAAAATGTAGAAGTCAAAAATGTATATACTGTAACAACTGCAGATTCCATCTTTAGAGTTAAACACAGGCCTATTCACTGAAAAACTTATGCAGAAACCCAATACAATGACTTGAAACATCAGGTAAATGCACATAGGACTGATAACAGCTTGCATTCTTAGATGCAAGGTCAGGTCCAGGCATAAACAACATAAGCGGTTCCTTAGGGCCGCTGACTGCTAGGGGGCCTCCAACTGCTAGGGAGTCCTCAACAGAGGGGAAAGGGAACCCCGAATAAAATGTTGCTTAGCGCCCCCAGAAGGCTAGAGCCGACACTGCTTGTAGGACCAGTTTCAGTGTGATGTGCTAATGAAGAAATAGGCAATGCATGCAATGTGTAGGAATACAGACAGCACAATAGCATTTTATTGAAAATAAGATTAAAGACATGACGTGTGTGGGGGAGGGGGTCAGTTGAAAGATTACATAACATATCCAGACTTCAGATCTTTAAACAAAAATTAAAATGCAGCATCTACTTCAAAGATGTCAGGTAGTTGAATTATCTTGACAAAGGAGAAATGCTTACTAACAAGGATGTAACCAAATTTCATGACATAAATTTGTCAACAGGTGATAAGCTTCTTGTGCTAATGGAAAAGCCCTTATATTTTATGTCACCTCATGAAACATGGGACTAACACTTCGTTAATATTTTTGTTCAGTAGAAATACAAAAGCTGCTAAACATCTTGCAGCATCCTACAGTGGCAGACCGCCAGACAAGACTTGAAATTGTTCTGCAACATAAAAAAATTCCCTGAGAATCACTATCCCCCCTCCACTGACGGAAGCAGGAACCAAACCAATGCAGCTACATTCCTTAATGTGTATATTCTATCTCACAAAGGGATTCAGCGACAATAAGAACAGCAAATAGCCTTCATCATTTTATTATGTCGTAGTCCTCTTCCTTCACTCAACTTTCCAAATGGCGATTTTGCCATCCTGGCAGTCAGAGCCACTGAGTACATAGCGTCCCTCTGCGGAGCACAGTGCCTGGACGCTGTCTGTGTGGGCCATCAGCTCCTTCTCCACACTATGTTCCTCTGTGTTGACTACGTAGATCTTCCCCCTCACTCTGCCATGACCCAGCCTCTGCCCTCTGCAGCCAACCCAGATCTGGACCAGGGAGGAGGGGAGTCAAAGATGAAAGAGAAGCTTGTTGACCTGTTATGATGCAAAAATCTACAACCTACAGTTGCCCTGGAAATTGACTTTCCTATTACAAAAGATGAGGAATGAGCAGTAGTAGATTGTAAAGTATGTTCTGAGACGAATAAACTGCAAGATGAAACAAACGTTCTGCTATGAGTAGAATAATGTGTCAAACCCCCAAAAATCCTTTGTTTCTCACCTGGTTCTTAACCTTGATCATGCAGTTTACCCCTGGGCAGTTCTGAAGCTGTATCCTCAGGACCGGCTTGGTCAGGTCTTCAGAGTGCCAAAGACAGAGCTCATCAGAATCAGAACAGCTCGTCCACAATTGGTCCCTCTAGAAAACAAAGTGGACAGGTTCAGCTAACAGGTCATGACACCGCTGACAAGACTTGAACAGCTTATTTGAAATTGACCGCACAAAAGCACTACTCATCTCTGTGATAGAGATGAGCATTTGTACGCCGTTGTGATAAGATCCTGCTGAGGCTAAAGCGCAAGGAAACATAGGCCTTTTGTACCTCTAGAAAGAGCAGGAGGCTGCTGAACTCAGTGGGCACGTTGCGCAGATTCTCAGGAACTGTCATCTTACGATGTGGGGTTCCGTTCTTCCGCAGTTCAATGACAGAGTCCCTGGCACCTAGTCAACACAACAATAAAATCTAAACTGAACAGATTATTTTGATGGGCTTCGCTGTTGTTAACATGTCCTCACTGTGGTCACTGGATCCATGCCAGTTATTTGGTCACTGACATGGCATGCGGCCCCCAGACTGACTGTAGTCAACTTACAGCACCACAGTGATCCATTGAAAAGCTGGATGGACACGAGCCTCCCACAGGTAAGGTTAAACTGCTTTTTCACTTTAAGCGTTGAGACATCCCAAAGAATGACTGTGCCATCGGAGCTGCAGGAGTACATTTGGCTGGGAGGAGGAGAAGACGGACGAATTAAAACGAAAATCATACAGCAGCTTGATTTTGGTTAAGCTACTGAAATCACTTAGTGTAGTTTTCATGTACACTGCTGCCATCTACTGGACTGAAATAGCCATCACAACACTAAAATCATTACACATTCCAAATGAGTCATGCAGTATCATACCGATTTGATGTCAGTATAACTGTATTTTCTAATCAGTACTTCGGTCATTTTAAAAATGTTGAAATACTTTATCATCCCATTTTAATACAATCATGACCATCTGTTGATAGCGTGAAGTGACCATCACAAATGAGTCAATATGTTGATAATGTGACATCTGTAGCTTGAAAATAACATGTTATGTCGCAAATTGCACCAGATCACATATACATAGCCAACTCATTTTCACCAAAGCCAAAATAAGTGCACTGATTCATTGAGATGCATTAATACTGTACATGCTCATCTTGTCACTCTCATCCAGGGCAAAGTCCAGGACCTCATGTCGGTGCTCTGTCAGCTGCTTATTGCAGGACATGCTGCGAGTGTCAATTATGTAAATGATGGAATCCTGGGAGGCAATCCATACTTGATCCTTGTCCAATCGCAGCATGCAATTCTATCCACAAAAAAAAAGTACACATATTTAGAGAGGGAGGTCTCAAATGTCACCCTATTCCCTACATTTCACAGGACATTTATCAAAAGTATGACAGTATATAGGAAATGGGGTGCTATTTGGAATGGAACCATCCAGACATTCTGGTCATGTGAATTTTATAGATTCCTCTACATTCCTCACAAACCACAATATCACTATATAATGCCAATATTTTAGAATATCTAGACAATTGTCAAATGGACATTAAATGACCTAATGGTTCCTTACACTATTCAGCACTCGTTTTCCATTTGAACTTGAGAGAACTGCAAATAATTTTGCATCCAGGAAATGACAGAGGGGTTTGCTTGCCCCAAAATACCATTGTTTGACATACAGTGTTTATAAAAAGTCTACACACCCCAGTTCAAATGCCAGGTTCTTGTGATGTAAAAGAATGAGACAAAGATAAATCATTTCACCACATTTTCCACCTTTAATGTGACCTATAACGTGAACAATTCAATTGAAAAACAAACAGAAACCTTTGAGGGGGAAAACTAAAAATTAAAAACAACCTGTTTGCATAAGTGTGCACACCCTTAAAATAATAATTTGTTGCAGCACCTTTTGATTTTATTACAGCATTCTTCTTAGGTAGGAGTCCATTTGCATGGCACATCTTGACGTGGAAATATATGCCCACTTTTCTTTGCAAAAGCGCTCCAAATCTGTCAGATTGCGCAGACATCTCCTGTGCACAGCCCTCTTCAGATCACCCCACAGATGTTCAGTTGGATTCAGGTCTGGGCTCTGTCTGGGCCATTCCAAAACTTTAATCTTCTTCTGGTGAAGCCATGCTTTTGTGGATTTGGATGTGTGCTTTGGGTTGTTGTCATGCTGAAAGGTGAACATCCTCTTCATCTTCAGCGTTCTAACGGATGCTTGAAGGTTTTGTGCCAAAATTGAATGGTATTTGGAACTATTCATAATTCCCTCCACCCTGACTAAGGCCCTGGTTCCAGTTGAATAAAAACAGCCCCAAAGCATGATGCTGCCACCACCATGCTTCAATGTGGGTATAGTGTTCTTTGGATGATGTGCAGTGTTGTTTTGGCGCCAAACATACCTTTTGGAATTATGGCCAAAAAGTTAAACCTTGGTTTCATCAGACCATAACACATTCACACATGCTTTTGGGGGACTGGATGTTAGTTTTTGCAAACTGCAGCCAGGCCTGGATGTTTTTCTTTGTGAGAAAAGGCTTCCGTCTTGCCACCCTACCCCATAGCCCATTCATATGAAGAATACGGGAGATTGTTGTCACATGTAGTACACAGCCAGTACTTGCCAGAAATTCCTGCAGTTCCTTTAATGTTGCTGAAGGCCTCTTGGAAGCCTCCCTGGCCAGTTTTCTTCTCGTCTTTTCATCAATTTTGGAGGGACATCCAGTTCTTGGTAATGTCTCTGTTGTGCCATATTTTCTCCACTTAATGATGACTGTCTTCACTGTGTTCCATGGTATATCTAATGCTTTGGAAATTATTTTGTACCCTTCTGACTGATATTTTTCAACGTTATCTCTCTGATGCTTTGGAAGCTCTCTGAGGACCATGGATTTTGCCCCGAGATGCAACTAAGAAAATTTCATGAAAATCCTACTAGAACAGCGGAACTTTATTTGTGATTAATCAGAGTGACTTTAAATGATGGCAGGTGTGTAATGACTTCTATTTAACTTGAGTTTGAACGTGATTGGTTAATTCTGAACACAGCCACATCCCCCGTTATAAGAGGGTGTGCACACTTATGCAACCAGGTTATTGTAAGGTTTTAATTTTTCAATTCTCCCCCTCGAAGATTTCAGTTTGTTTTTCAAATGAATTGCTCACATTATAGGTCACATTAAAAGTGGAAAATGTTCTGACATTATTTATCTGTCTAATTCTTTAACATCACAAAAACCTGGAATTTTAACAGGGGCGTGTAGACTTTTTATATCCACTGTACGTATATTCCACACATGGATAAAAAGGCAGATTTTGTGTGTTTAATGTCAATATATTACCACTTGGTATCAAGTATGTTGAATTAGAAGCTATAAAACTATTAAACATGTAGACCAAATCAGCCATTTCTGCATGTACTTGGATGGTTTGGGCAAGAGGGTTGATAGCTAATGTGAGGAGTAGTGGTTACAGCACACAGCCCTGTCTTGTTCAACTATCAAAGTTTAATTGTGCTGATAGTGATTGGTTGGTGGGTGAGTTTTCATACACAGGGGCTCTTGTATGAGATAAAACGCTACCACCACACATTAGAAAAACAGTGCAAACATAATTTTATAGAGACGCCTAAAACTGAACGTTAAGGATGAAGCCAGTCTGATCCGAATGAACTACTCCACCACCGAGCCGAGACAGTTAACCATAGCATACCAGCTGACAGTATCCGACTTGAATGGAGTTCTGTGACATGGACCAGCTGGTAGCGTCAAACACCACCACCCTCCCACCACTGAGGGCACACCACAGCTTTGGGTTCCTGGTAGCGTCTGCCTCAGAGTAATATAACTGGCCTGGATACACAGAGAAAGGGCAACAAGTAGTCAGAGCAACTCTGCTTTTAGATGTGACTGTTTAGATACAAAGAGAAGCACACTAAAACCTGAGTGTATATACCATGGGTCCTCACAGTGAGCCAACATATATGCTAGGGCCCAACCGATATAGCGGTTGACCCATTTTAATCAGGCGATATTAGCAGCTTACCGATATATTCGTATTGACGATTTATTCACTGATAAGAGACGGATATATTTGTTTGCAATTCATTATTTGTTCTGAAGAGGGTGCTCTTTCACAGGGTATAAGTTTGCGCTGTACAAAAGGACATCACCCACAAAACTTGTAAACAGTGGGAGGGAAGAGAATTGCTTTTAAGGTGAGTTTAAATGGAAGCTTTCCACAAACCTGCACACAAAACTATACATTAATTTAAAAGTGGCATGACAAGGTGTTTACAGCTGAAATTGGTGCTATGGCCAAACTCAGTGGTAACTACTCTGTACTGTAGGTACTGTAGCTTCCTTTTTTCTGAAATTGCACCAAAAATACTCAACTTCCTTTAAGTAAAGAGCCTGCATACTATTGGTACTACTGAAGCTCTGGCATTAAAATATTTTTTGAGATGTATAACAACGGGGCATTGCAACTGACCCCCTTTAAATTAACATAGTGATGTCAACACTTCTTCCTAATTTCAAAACATTTGTTACCTATCTAATGTTCTCTGTGGGACTGGGGAAGTGTGTTTCAAAGCGTTCGCTGTGGGGGCACGCTTAGCTTTGACTAAAGTACTGTAGTTACATCTCAGCGCTAACGTTAGTTAGCTACAGTATCTAGCAGTCTTGGGTAGTTTAGTTTGGACGAAAGCAGCACTGTATCACCAGCAGACCAGTTTATTTTGTGATTTCCCTTTTAAATTATGACTATAAGACTTATTTGGCAACATTCCTACAGTTGTTAAAAACATAGCTACATAACAATACATTGTAAATGTGTCATCTTGTGTAAAAGGCAGCTCAAAGCAAATACATTAGTTCCATGTTTAGTTGTTGCTACAATTGCAGTAGTTACCGGTTGTTCAAAAACAACATAGGGAAATAAATAGCATCTGCGTCAGTAATTGTTAATTAGCTCCATGATTTTGCTACTTAGTTTTATTTTTTTTTACAATTATCTGCAAAAAGTTAAATACGAATAGTGAAGAAAGCGCAACATTCAAGTCAATATGTATGTTTTCAATAGGGTTATGTGTAGCGATGGATCACTGGCAAACAAGTATTTTTTCAGTGAACATCGATAACTGAATCACACTGGTGAAAGGATTCATTCATATTTGTTTATTGTAGCCTTACCAGTGTTATTCATATTCATTTTACTTTATTGTTTTTCCTTTTACAATTCAATACATTCCATTTTATGGAAGATGTTGTTACAGAGTAACAAAGAATTGACAAAGAAAAATAAAATGTAATAAATTACTTTGTTACTCTGTATCTTTGTAGGCTGGTTTTAAGCACAATCCACAAAGAAAAAAGTACCTTTTTAATTTCAGATATAATAAGAGGAAATCAGCAGATATAATCAGTAAATAGTTCCACTAAAAAATCTGAAAAGGTATCGGGTACAAAAATCCCCTCTCGGTCGGGCTCCAGTATACGCTCTAGTATGACATAGTGAAGGCATATAGAAAAAGCTCTGCATTACAACATTTTTTTTTTCTTGTTTACAGTTCACATTTTGTACTACATTTCCACACCTGTGTTTACAATACATGCATAGTGTACTAATTTCTGTTCGGACAGCCATTATACCCATCTGCATGCTTTCTGCCTGGTACCAATAATGACGGCTTCAAAGCCTATCTGTGCTACTGAGGTGAAATTGGTCAATTTAACACTATCCACCATTATCTCATTAAATGACTGGGCCCGATAACACAGTAACACATACACTCACCTAAAGGATTATTAGGAACACCATACTAATACTGTGTTTGACCCCCTTTCGCCTTCAGAACTGCCTTAATTCTATGTGGCATTGATTCAACAAGGTGCTGAAAGCATTCTTTAGAAATGTTGGCCCATATTGATAGGATAGCATCTTGCAGTTGATGGAGATTTGTGGGATGCACATCCGGGGCACGAAGCTCCCGTTCCACCACATCCCAAAGATGCTCTATTGGGTTGAGATCTGGTGACTGTGGGGGCCATTTCAGTACAGTGAACTCATTGTCATGTTCAAGAAACCAATTTGAAATGATTCGAGCTTTGTGACATGGTGCATTATCCTGCTGGAAGTAGCCATCAGAGGATGGGTACATGGTGGTCATAAAGGGATGGACATGGTCAGAAACAATGCTCAGGTAGGCCGTGGCATTTAAACGATGCCCAATTGGCACTAAGGGGCCTAAAGTGTGCCAAGAAAACATCCCCCACACCATTACACCACCACCACCAGCCTGCACGGTGGTAACAAGGCATGATGGATCCATGTTCTCATTCTGTTTACGCCAAATTCTGACTCTACCATCTGGAAACATTCTTCCAGTCTTCAACTGTCCAATTTTGGTGAGCTCGTGCAAATTGTAGCCTCTTTTTCCTATTTGTAGTGGAGATGAGTGTTCTGGTGTTGTAGCCCATCCGCCTCAAGGTTGTGCGTGTTGTGGCTTCACAAATGCTTTGCTGCATACCTCGGTTGTAACGAGTGGTTATTTCAGTCAAAGTTGCTCTTCTATCAGCTTGAATCAGTCGGCCCATTCTCCTCTGACCTCTAGCATCAACAAGGCATTTTCGCCAACAAGACTGCCGCATACTGGATGTTTTTCCCTTTTCACACCATTCTTTGTAAACCCTAGATATGGTTGTGCGTGAAAATCCCAGTAACTGAGCAGATTGTGAAATACTCAGACCGGCCCGTCTGGCACCAACAACCATGCCACGCTCAAAATTGTTTAAATCACCTTTCTTCACATTCTGACATTCAGTTTGGAGATTGTCTTGACCAGGACCACACCCCTAAATGCATTGAAGCAACTGCCATGTGATTGGTTGATTAGATAATTGCATTAATGAGAAATTGAACAGGTATTCCTAATAATCCTTTAGGTGCGTGTACATAAAAGGGCCAACATTGATGGACAGCTCACCGGTCAAATATAAACAATATGGATAAGACATTTTACAAAAGCTCTATGTAATAAAGAGGACATGCACATACCTGGACATCTAAATTTTAAATAACATATTTATTGTGAAAAACAGGAGACTACTATCATAGCATGTAATCTGGCTACATCCCCTCACCTGGTGTGTAGAGCAAGACATGTACTGTCTGTGGAGTTGGGAGGTCTAGTGAGGGGTTTATCTTGTGTTTCAACATCTCAGACGTTGTCTTTGGTACCATCATGGACACTAATTACAGTGGAAAATAAACAGAAGGGAGACCAAAACACAAAACACATTTTTGTGGATGTTATATCATTACACAAATGAGCCAATATTCTGATTCATAAATGTTTTCTCATACTGAAAGTCATTGCTTTACATTTGTCATTTCACAAACCCTCTTTTCTTGAACAACTTACAGCGCATTCATCCCAGGATATCCATGTGGGAAAACCACACAACCTGGTAAAAGTACACCTAACTAAATGAAGGAGCCATCAGCCATGAAGGCTAAGAGATGAAACCATACAATTGCAAGCATTATTGCATGAAATCCCACAATGAGAAAAAAAAAAGGGACCTGGAAATAATTATTTCCAAACAATTATTTCCTAGAATCTCTAAGCTGGGACTAGAAACCTTTTCCAATGGAGAATCTCCATTGAGTTTTCACGTTCAGCGACTTGGCTTCATCTGTGTCCGGAAACCAACCCGTTCAAATGATCAGTACACTAATGGAGCGTGTATCTGGATCAAGAGGCATACCTTCATCCTTCACACTGTCAAAGTATGCCAGTTTAGAGGCAGCAGCTATGGCCTTCTGTGTCCGCAGGCACCCGACCACAGCATCCATGAGCAGGACATTGGTCAAAGCCTGCTGCATGTACTGGGGATCCTAAAAGAGACATATTTCACACACAGTGAAATTCACCCTTACACACTACAATGAGTGGGGACACAATGACAGGACCAGATGTCGGGGAAAGGCATGTCCAGTAAGAAGACAACGAGACCAATGCGCCCTAAAGGGGAAAGTGAGATTGCAGACTTGAAGGTCAGCACTTTTAGACAAGATGCAGTAGCTTATTAAGAAACAAACTGTCATAACCTTAGATTGGCACTTTTGGGAGGAGAGATTTGCCATTGTTGCATCATAATACCGTAATTAAACAATGTGATATTGTTAATCCAGAGTAGAAAACAGCCACCAGGTTGCAGTAAAGCAGAGTGTAATGTTTTCAGCATAACAGGCACAAAGCCCATGGATGGAGCAGTCAGGATTCCTTCTTTGAGTCAGAGAGGCTCACCACTTCATTCATTACGGCCACAGGAAAGTAGATATCTGCCAGAAGGTCTCATGTTAGGCCATACTAAACAACTTTTACAGACGTGTTAAGATTTATCTCAATTACAAACCATCATAAACCAAGTGGGGCAATTCTTCAATGCTGAAAATCGTGGTTAGAAGACCATATACAACAGGTACTACAGCACTTTTTATTGTTCAACTTGCATTGATAACCATTTTATAACAGCAATAAGACACCTCAGGAATTACTGCCAAACACCATGACTCTGCAATGCATTGTGCCTAAAAACAGCCTTTAACCTTATTGGTTCATTATAATGAAGTACCTTGTGTTCGTCTGCCATCTTTCTCCCAGCCCACATCTCTTTAATCAGAAGGTTCCACAGGTCACACTCAGATTTAAGGCTGGCCTCAAACACCTCCTTCTTCAAGCTACTCTTGATCTTTAGCGACGGGATCCTCAGCAAGAGTAACGGAGCGAAGGAAATGTTCACCTCCTGATGGAAGGGATAGGAATATCTGCTTTGTGATAACATATGCACATTCCCCCCAAACAAAAGCATGTCACTTCAGGTCGACGCCAAGGTTATAATCGTTAACGAAAACGAACGAAAAAACGAAAACTAGGTGGGAAAAAACATTGTCGTTAACTGAAATAAAAACAAAAACGAGGCATTACAAAATGCCTAACTAAAACTATAATGTGTGGTTGACAAAACTAACTAAAATAAAATTAGAGTAAATGTTTAGTTTTCGTCAATGTCTTTCCTTTTTTAACGCTATTTAAAACATACAGAGTATTTGCTCAGCTGTTTCCTTTCCCTGCTCTCCCTCCGTCTCTCTGTCACTCACTCACACACACACGCACGCAGGCACACACACGCACACACACACACCCCTCCCCTCCGTGCACACCGCGTCTCCATGAGAACGAGTGTTCGACGTTGAAGCAAGTTCGCGAAAGGTTGGTATCTCGTGAACACATTTACACAATCACACATTAAAAAGTGGTATAAAAATATTTTAAATTCTGAATATATTTTTGTCAGTGTGTTAATGTCTACCCGAGAAGCGATTGCGCCTTCTTTAGAAAGTTAACTAGTCGCAAGTTTGAGGTAAAATGCACTTGGGTTGTCGATGTCAAAACACTATAAGCTGTGATTCAAATATTAAATATTGTTATGTCATTTTTACTTTTACACAACGTTTGCTGCTTCAATCCAGATGAGTAGGCAGAAGGCTATTGTATAAATTTAGAATAGGGTGTGAAAATTGTACAGCTGTGGTATTTGTATGGAGTGTGAATTCTGTTTAGAAGATGTGTAACGTTAGATTTTTGGTACGGCGTATGGATTTTGTAAGAGGTAACTTTAATGTTAAAGGAATTTCCATGGGGTGTGAATTTGGTAGGCCTCTAGGGTGTTAAATGTATATATTTTGTGAAGGCGTGAACCATATTTAATATAAAGTTCTGTGTAACATTATTAACGAAGGAATTATTTTAACTCTGCCTTTCAGATAATTTTTTCAAAACATTAAAGCAAATCTACTAAATAGCGATCAGATGGCTAAAAACTTCATCTGCATTTTGAGTTCTATCTATTTATGCTCTTGGCAAAAGTCATAACAAAACTAGTGCTAGACATATAAATGTATGATGATTCATGGTTATCACAGGTTTTGAGTGCTAACATCTGTGAATCTGTGCCTTGCTCCAAATAAACATATCATAACACTTTGCCCCTAGACAACATAGTTTTTGTTGAGTTATTATTACACAATACTTTTTCTGACCTTTTTGAACCTTACCCCTGATAGCCCATATTACAAAAAAAGACTAAAACTAACACTAAAACTAATAAAAACTAAACTAAAACTAAGCATTTTCAAAAAATAAAAAATAAAATAAACTAGCAAACCCACTTTAAAAACTAAATAAAACTAAACTGAATTTGAAAACAAAAAGTCAAAACGAAATAAAAAAGGCAAAACTATAATAACCTTGGTCGACACATGTAAAAAGACTACAACTTTCTGTTTTAAAACAATCACTGTGTTTCATTCAAGCGTCAGAGGATTACGATTATTTAGGTCCATTGCTTGTACTTGCCAAAGATCATCTTAGTTGTAAGAAGCATTTCCCTGTAAACATTACTACCAACTGCCAGAAAAGGTAGTAAATGCACCTCTATATCTCTGAACTTGCTGATCTCCACAAACCCAGGCCTTGCGTCGGTGAGTAGGAAGATCCTCTTCTGTGTCATGGCGATCTTGCCCACACCCTGGTTGGTTTTGACACAGGATGACAGTTTATAAACGCACTCGTTGGCATCCAGGAACTGCATGACCTCGGCTGGGAGGTCAATGTCTTCGGCCTTTGCCCCGGTCTCCTTCCAGGATGTGTAGAACATACCGAACAACTCTGGATCTACCTGCTTCAGTTGCCCTGGAAACAGAGGCAGGCGGTTAGGAGTATGGGGCCAATTTATGATACAAATTGTACATAATCTTTAGGATCAGGGGTTTTACCAGGTGACTTCACAAGGCAAAGGCTCTAGGTTCATCCAATCTAAACATATTCAGTGCTCGCAGTTCAGTTCACATGGTAACGACAAAGTCCCAGTGATATAACCTGCTCTTAGAAGAAATCCATCACCACAAGGAGTCATCATTTGCAATAGTCATGGAATGAATTTCAACAGCGCATCAAGAGTCTAAGCAGGCTCAATAAAACATGCTCATCAAAGGCACATTTAAACTTGCAAATTAATTCCACCATTCTAGTTTGATATCCATGCACGTCATATAAGCCAATAAAAACAAGCTTCAAACAGCATCCACTGTAAAAACTGTGGTTTAAAAAAAGAAACTTCACATCTTTCATTGCTGAATGTAACCCATGAAATAACAGCCTTGAGTATAATTTAAGATGCAATGAAATTAATGAATGTTAAATCTAATCAGAGATGAGGAGTTAAAAATGAAATATTGGTACAACATACACCGATTAGCCATAACATTATATTCACTTCACCTGTCAGTGGTCAACACTGATAATCTCGTTATCATGGCACCTGTCAGTGGGTGGGATATATTAGGCAGCAAGTGAACATTCTGTCCTCAAAGTTGATCTGTTAGAAGCAGGAAAAATGGGCAAGTGTAAGGATGAGTGACTTTCAACGGCCAAATTGTGATGGCTAGACGACTGGGCCAGAGCGTCACCAAAACTGCAGCCCCTGTGGGGTGTTCCCAGTCAGTAGCTTTCAAAGTGATCCAAGGAATGAAAAGCAGTGAACTGGCGACAGGGTCATGGGCGACCAAGGGGTCATTGATGCATGTAAGGAGCGTGGTCTGATCCAACAGACGAGCTACTGTAGTTCAAATTGCTGAAAAGGTTAATGCTGGTACTGATAGAAAGGTGTCAGAACACACAGTGCATCACAGTTTGTTGTGTATGGGGCTGCGTAGCCACAGACCAGTCAGGGTGCCCATGCTGACCCCTGTACTGCCAAAAGTGCCTACAATGGGCACGTGACCATCAGAACAGGACCATGGAGCAATGGAAGAAGGTGACCTGATCTGATGAATTACATTTCCTTTGACATCACGAGGATGGCTGGGTGTGTGTGCGTCACTTACCTGGAGAACACATGGCACCAGGATGCACTATGGGAAGAAGGAAAGCCGGCAAAGGAAGTGTGATGCTTTGGGCAATGTTCTGCTGGGAAACCTTGGGTCCTGCCATTCATGTGGATGTTACTTTGACACAAACCACCTACCTAAGCATTGTTGCAGACCATGTGCACCCTTTCATGGCAACGGTACTCCCTGATGGCATTGGCCTCTTTCAGCAGGATAATGCGCCCTGCCACAAAGCAAAAATGGTTCAGGAATGGTTTGAGGAACACAACAATGAGTTCAAGGTGTTGACTTGGCCACCGAATTCCCCAGATCTCAATCCAATCAGGCATCTGTGGAATGTGCTGGACAAACAAGGACCTACACAATATTAGGCAGGTGGTCATAATGTTATGGCTGATCGGTGTATGACGCAAGTTCCACAGACCAGCAATACGATGGGATGCTTGCAGGAACTAGACAGTCATTGGATTCCCAACCAAAGAGGACTCAACATAAAACCCAGATTTGTGGGGACTCCTCCTGACTGCACCCAAATCTAGGTCACTCTCATAAGAGACAATCAATGAAGCATAATGAGATGATACACTATGTTGCTAAGCAGAATAACAGAGCACACAATGTCGAGTTATATAGCAGAGCACACACTGCTGAGTTAGAGGACCAACCATATGCTTATCATCACGGCTGTTCTCATTGTTTTCCTGCTCAGGCATATGAACTTACCCAAGGTGAGAGCCTCAAACAACCGATAGATGGTTGCTACATCTTTTACAACTCCAGATTCCTGGATATGCTTCACAAAGTCATCCGGCTGCATGTGGCTTTTAGGGAGCTTGAAGTTCTTCACCGGGTCGTCAGTTTGGACCAGCACAATCTCGTTGTCTTTCATCACCTTGGAGATCAGCCGTTTGAGCTCTGGCCTCCCGTCCGCCTGGGAGCGCTCGTCCTTCTCCAGCGAGTCCACCAGCGTCTTGACCAGGCCGCTGGGGAAGATCTCGATGTCTGTCTTGTAGAGGCTCTGAAAATCACTGAGAGCGTCCAGACGCTTCGAGCACAACGTGTTCATGAAGCCACGCAGGTAGAAGTGCCTGGACAGGAAAGGGTGGTTTGAGGTAAGACTACTCATAAATGACTGATCAAACGTGTGTACAGTAGCGCTTATTATGATCATTTGGACAAACACCTAAAGGGCCTCTCTGTCTCGCCTGCCACGTGACCCTCTTTGTTAATCCACGGGAGAACACCGCCTTCGTTAACCCGGAACTCCGGCTGCATTACGACTTCTCAATAATTACCGGCGCTACTGTTGTACGGACAAGACCAATGTTCTAAAAGGGTACCTGGCCAGGAGGGCTGAGTCATCAGGAGGAACGTGGAAGATCGCCATCCCCAGCAGCTGGATCACCTCTTCATAGTAGTTCAGGGCATAGTCATTGGCCGTGGGAGGGGGGAACTCAGGCAGCTGAAACATCTTCACAGGCTTGGGTGGGACCGTAGATGCTTTGTGTAGGCACAGACAAATATAGTTAGTGAACTAACACAGTACTCAGCTGCCGGCTATGGGGTCATTCACGCGTTTACAGAAGTCTTGGCCTGATCATGTAGGCTTTTCTTTAACCTCTTCCATTGTAAATCTTCATTATGACGGGGTAAAGTAATATCTCATGTCACCTTCATGTTATTCATTTGTGTAGAGTTATCCCTTGGGCAGACTCATAAGCATATAAACTTTCAGAGAGTAAAATCAAATTCTGCATGTTAATCAGTGTAATGCTATCATTCATTGGTCCTTTCATCTGTAGGGCTGCAAAATTCTAATAACTTCCCAAGAATTTTGTAGGGCTGCAAAATTCTAATAAATTCACAGATTGTCCCGAATTCCTGATTAAGACTTAATTTTATTTCCTGCGTACAATGTGAATGCTTTGGGACGGCAGGGAAAGCGTAGCGGCCTATTAAATAAAAAGGTACTGGTCCATTAAAAAAAGGTTGCTTTGCTCATTCCCCAAGTTGACCAGGTGTAAAAACCATGTTGTTCTGTCCCTGAGAACAACAGCTAATACAAATTACTACCATGCTGTTGGCTGTACATTTTGGGAAAGCTTCCAGAATTTTGCCCCAGTTCTCACCACTCTTAGGGTTAAGGATTTTGTTGAGAGAGGATTTCCTGAGAAGGCTAAGGTGGCGTTCCTCTCCCAGGTTGGAGAATCTCATCCCCAGACTCTTGGTCAGATGGTGGTCTGGGCCAGTGCTGTACTTCTTGGCCATCTCCTGCATGGTGTGCCTCCTGGAGATGTTCGTCGCGTTCATCCTTAAAAAGGAGAGCAGAAGATGGGTGGGATTGCAGTGAATTAGACGTTGCGGGAAGGGACATGCAGGGATAGGAAAGAGACAAGCTTACTTCTGTGTTCCTGAGAGGGTGTTGACCACCATGCGTGTAAACACATCCATCTTCCGATTGAGGCGGTCTTTAAGGAAAGAATGAAAGATGTGCGTCTCCAAAACCTAAAACATCAGGTATACATGAACAAAAGGCTCTGAACATACTCTTCAGTGATGTAAGAGAGTATACACTGATGAGCCAAAACATCATGATCACCTGCCTAATATGCTGTTGGTCCTCTATGTGCCACCCAAAAAGCGCCAACCCGTCGAGGCATGGACTCTACAACACCCCTGTAGGTGTGCTGTGGTATCCGGCACCAAGACGTTAGCAGCAGATCCTTCAAGTCCTGTAAGTTGCGAGATGCAGCCTGCGTGGATCAAACTATTTGGTCCAGCACATCCCACAGACGCTCAATTGCATTGAGATCTGGGGAAGTGAGGCCAGGGCAAGACCTTAAACTCTTCACTGTTCCTCAAACCATTTCCGAAGAAAATGGGACTTATCGTACAAGACAACCTTCATCCACTGATTCAATAGTTGGGATAGCCTTTGATGACCTTGTGCATTGATGAGCCTTGGGCGCCCAACACCCTGCAGTCTGTTTGTGGTTTGTACCTCCTCGGTCCACTGTCGGTAGGTACAGTTTCAGTTTATTCATCAAATTTACCGAATAACACAGCGTCATCCTGCACAATTAAATTATTGTGCCATGGCACCCGACACCACGTAGTAAGGGTTAAGAAAAATATATAGCAAAAAACTACAAAATAATTTAATAAAATCAAGCGACAATATACACAAGACTAAAACTGGTGAAACGATTATGACCACCTGCCTAATATGCTGTTGGTCCACCACGTTCCGCCACAACCCACCGAGGCACAGACTCTTTTAGAAGCCTGTAGGTGCCCTGGGATATCCGGCACCGAGACACTAGCAGCAGATCCTTCAAGTCCTGTAAGTTGCAAGGTGGAGCCACCATGGATCAGACATGTTGGTCCAGGTACTCACCACTGCTGACCAGGAGCACCCCACAAGCCTGGCCATTTCAGAGATGCTCTGAACCAGTTGTCTGGCCATAAAAATCTGGCCCTTGTCAAAGATGCTCAGATCTTTGCTCCTGCCCATTTCTGCTGCATCCAACATTTTGACTACAAGAATTTATTGTTAGCTTACCATCTAATCTACCCAGACCTTAACATATGCCCTTGCTGTGAGAGGTCATGTTGTTTTGGCTCTTCAGTGTATCAATAGAATAGAACTTAAACGTTAAAACAAGGGTACATTTTTTTTAAACCTTTTTATAAAACGGCTGGTCGGCAAGCTCTCGGTTGTTCAGGAACCCCTCACTGTTAAACACTCTGTGTTCATAGTTCAGGTGACTACTAACATCCCTGACGAAAGAAACAAATGCAACAGGCTATTAGTGCCTTCAAAAAAACTGAAATCTTCATGCATATCACTAGATGACTTTCTCCTTAAAGGAGCCTTGAATTGTACTTGATGTTAAAATGTCCTTACTCTGAAAGTAATGTTTTAGAGGTGATACCAATTATCAGTATAGATACCTATTATTGTTATGGATACCAATAACAATAATTTAAAAAAAGATAACAACAACAACATGCTTCCAGACCCTGATAACTTCTGTTGAAAGTTAGCTGAAGTAAAAAACAAACAAAAAACAGGATCATAAACTTCAGAGTGAGGAACCATCTCAAATCAAGTCAAATTTTTACTGTAAATCTAATTCATACAACAGCAACAAAACTCTGTTGGCTTTTCCCAGTGTGGGTATCCCTTGAGGGAGAACAATCTAGACTTCACAATAGGAAACGACTAACCTAAAAGTGTTGACAATTAGCTCCAAGGTAATCTTCTGTATATCCCGGTTCAGGTTCTGCTGCCATTGTCTTCTCAGCATGCGCATCTCATTTATGTCTGCTCCAGCCCCTTGGCGACACACCTCTAAATCATACTGCAACTGGAGTTTTTGGCTCCTACAGACCACCAAGAACAGCAAATGTCACAAGCACATAAACAATGTTACATGAACACACAAGAATGACATTGAGATTTTCCACGTGTCTTCAGTCCTATTGAATGCACAACCACAAAGTAGATTGTCCTACCTCTTAATGAAACACTCTGCTGAAGCGAAGGGGATGTCCGGTATGTCCACAGTCTCATGGCAGGAGGAAGACACTGTTCCATCATCGATATTAATCAACATCAGGTCAACGGTTTCCTGTCATTAGGGGATGGAGTCCCAAATAAACCTCTCTTCTCCAACGTCTATGACACTTCCAATTTGATGAAGAGACAATTTAATTTCGACAAATGCAACAATATTTCAGGGCATTCAACAAATGCACTGAAATAATACCCAGGAGGCTGTTAAATCAAGGTTGCGACTACAAAAGCCCTCCTACCGCAGCAACCTCCTGAAACTGGTTGAGGTGGCATCCCATGATGAACGCGGTGGGGGCCATTGTGAAATCCAGCATTTGGTGTGAGAGGATTGGTGCATACGGGTGCTGCCAGCGGAGGGGTTGGATGTATAGCAGGAAGCACTCTGCCACTAGGGTCAGGCGCGACCAGTCAGCTGAGAAGAACACAACCTTCTGTTCCATCAGGATCCCTGTGATGATCTGGAAAATATGTTTATTGTCCATCAAAACAGAAATGAGTGCAGCCTGGCCACTGAAATGACTAAATTGACCAACACCTGACCCCAGTGACCGTTCTCCTCACCTGTAAGATCTGTTCAGATGTGAAGCACAGAAAGGGGAGATGGAGGTCAAGGTCCACAGCAGGGAGGTCCTTATCCTCTCTGGCTGGAAGGAAAACCATCAGAGGTCTCAGGTTGAACATCTGGGTTAAGTCACGGGTGAGGGACAGGAGGAAAAGAGAGGGAGGTACAGGAGGAGATGACAGTTAGGCACAGAGGAATCAACCAACAATGTCAGGGTTGTTACAATACTACAGCCATACAGTGTATTAACTGGGTAATATAAAACACCTTACCACATGTAACTGCCCAGGTGGTGGAATCGGCACGAGAGACAATTTGGCAGCAAATTCCTTCACCATCTCTTCAGACAATCTGCATGTCCTAAGCTGCACCAAGAAACTACAGAAGTGTACACAAAACAACTTATTTATGAAATGCCAATATACACTTTTGGCTGTATTGTATAATACTGTATTATATAGTATAAGATTATAATTGGATTATATAGTATTAGATGTTTCACCCTACCATGAAAGACAGTCCTTAAGTGCATTGTAGTAAGGATGCTTGGATATGACACAGATGGCATGTGCAGTGTAGAGCTTTGATGTCTTTTTGGATGACCAGTGTCCATCCGGATAAATCACTGATCCTTCCTAAGAGGATAAAAGAGATCAACTGTGAAATAATTGAGTCTCTAGCAGGAAGCCGCATAATGGCGAAAGTGAAATTATGAAAATACAAGGAAATTAAAATATGGAAATTGTATATTTATGTAATATAAAACAAAATAATTTACCTGAAATGGCCGATAGCACCGAAGAACAACTCCATGGGTTTGGTTACCGAACACATCAGTTAAGACAAGAAAGTGAAATTGCTCTTCTTTTGGTTCATCTGTTACTTGAAGCCCACCTAATTCCAAGAAATAGGTTTTATTTGTACCCCTTTATACATTTGCAAGAGAAAGCACCAGTCTATGTGTTTGAGCTCATGTTGTAAAGCAGTGACTATAAAAACTGATGACTTCCAGTTTTTATTTAGGAATGACATTTAAATCTTATCTCCAAAACAGCAACTATTTCCCTTCTCAGCATCACAATGTACTCTACCTGGAAAGCAAAGGTGAGACAGGGCCATGAGGTCAATTTCTTTGGGGACGCCGACAACCTTTGTGCTCTCGGCTTCCACAGGGTCACTGGGAGCCGACACTGGCCTCTCGTCCTTCTGGATGAAGGACTCTCTGCGCTGGACCCTGCTGAAGGTACCGTGGCCACCAGACTCGCCAGTATTGCCTTTGGTCACAAATGGGGGCACGTGGACTTGCAAGACCTCTGGGTCTAAAACAGGCATGTCTGTTGTTCCATCTACCTGCTTTAGAGACTGAACAGAACCATTTATTGTGAATTCCGTTTTTTATATTTATGTGTCATCAACAAGACACTTATACAGAGCATTGTATATTGATGAGTGTACATGTAATCAAATCAAACCCACAACCCTTTGCATTGCAAGCACCATTCTCTATAGCCTGAGCTGCACAGGACCTCAATTTCCCATCAACAATGTATCTTGTCTTTTCCAGGCAGGGCTTTTACTGTAATAACTTTTCACCAAAGACATAGCTTAATAAGCGCTGTCTTAAAAATACAGCCGTTGATTAACATTACCTGGCAAACATCCTTGAGTTTATCCTCAGAGGCTCCGACAACAACACATGCTTCCAGTAACCCTGAAGGAACATGGTCTGCCATCAGAACCTGGCTGTCCTCTTCTGTACAGGTTCACAGTGGTGAAATCACATTGGAACGTATGATCTGCACTTCAGAGGATGGAAAGCAAGACCCATTTTGAATTTGATTGAACTCTAATTTGGAGTATTTTTGCATGACACGTGACACATCCATAACACATGTATCCCACGTTCACCCATAATCACTTCAGTTAGCGCGCTAACTAACTATAAAGAAAACATGACATCCTACTTATTCCTCAACTGAGACCTACTGGATTAACACAGCTCAGACAGTGGATCCCCATTAGGCCGACAGACCCAAAGAAAGACAGCAGCCTTATGAGAAAAATATGTAAACAAAGCAACTTGTGGCAACAAAGCAAAATACGGTCGATGATATGTGTGAGAAAGTATGAACACAAACACATTCGTCCCCCCCCCCCAAAAAAAAGAGCTGTGCCCAGGCCTTTAGGCGGGGCCAATTAGCCGCATTTTGGACATGGTCATCTTGAGCCTACATTCATTAAACGTTTCATTAATATTTTGTGTTTATATTTTTTGATACATTACAGATGTGATGACACATAAATATCATGTCCATAACGCTGAAATTGCCCTTCAATACTAATGGAGTTAGTAACCGGTTTCAAAATAACAATGAACATGCCAGTAAGTGTCCACGTGATGTATCGCTATAGCTACAGAAATAAAATAATCAAGGGCAGAAGTGAGGCAGGTCGTATTTTCGAGTTTGCTTTCATTGTTATGAGTTTAATCCTAGGTAGATTTAGTGTAGAACCATAGGACTACTGCATATTCAAAGGCTCAAAGCAGGTATACCTTTTTGTCCACCTAATAAGTGTAACGTTTGATATAAAAATGCATATCGTTTCCATTGGTGAATACCTGCATCTAATTCGTGGCTCCGGAAAACTTAGCAGAATTGACTGCCGCCCACCTTAATAAAAAACATTTTAAGAGACAGTAACAGTAGCTGTTGCCAAGGGCATGTGATCATCATATTCGAAGTTGAGTGCCGAACACAGGCAGTTGCGAACATCATAAACGTGTACCGTAAATCAAATCACTGTTCTCCTGAAAATGCCTGGGTCAAGGCTACATTTCTACCAACACGTCGATTACAGTATATATATATACACACACACAAACAGAAAGCTAGTCTTGAACTGATTTCCAAAGTAACGGCCTTCACCAACCTTTAGGTCTATCGGTGATCCACGGGAAATGGCCAACACCACTGACACTCGTCCGAATGAGTTAGCAGTCAAGAGGGAGAAAACACCTCTGAACACACCAGTGAAATAGTTCATCCTTGTAAACGCTGTGTGGCTGCGGTTTGGAGCATACGCACCTCTTCCTGCTTTCAGACAAAATACAAATTCATCTGCACTGAGCAATATGGGAAGTCAGCCGCTAGATTTGTAAGAAAGGCAAAACCCTACTTATTTTTAGTTTTTTTGTCTAATACATAGAAAGTACAGCTTACTGTTAATAATGTCAAGAGTCAGATGAACCATTCTTTAATTATGCCAGAGTCAGATGACCCATTCTTTTTCGCAATTCACTTCTGCTACAGCGCAATCCATTGGGCAATTTGCATAATTTGCATAAAAAGTTATCCCCCATTGGTACAACATATCTTGTTAACGGTATGGAAACTCTATAGAAAATATAACGGAATACCAACTCTCAAATGTCATTTTGAAAATAAAAACGTTTAATTTGTAAATAACACTCAAATCACACATTGGGTCTCGATGAAGGAAATGTATTAAAGATCGAAATCTTTACTGTACTTTGTGTAATTTGTTGAGAACAAAATTACATAACGGTCAATGGAAACCAAAATCACTAACCCATTGAGGGCTGGATTCAAACTCAAAGTAAAAAATGTAAATCATAGGCTGTTCCAACTTGCGTGAATTTCACCACTGCAGCACATGTGACTCAGTAGTGTGTATGGCCCCCATGTGCCTGTATGCACTACCAACAACCTCTGCATGCTCCTGATGAGACCGCGGATGGTGTCCTGGGGGGGGGATCTTCTCCCAGACCTCAATTGGATTCATGTCTGGGGAATGTGAGGGCCAGTCAATGGCATCAATGCCTTCGTCATCCAGGAACTGCCTACAACACTCTGGCCACGAGGCTGGGCATTGTCCTACACCAGGAGGAACTCAGGGCTCACTGCACCAGTGTAAGGTCTGACGATGGGTCTGAGGATTTCATCCCAATACCTAACAGCAGTCAGGATACCGTTGGCTAGCACGTGGACGTCTGTGCGATCCTCCAAGGATATGCCTCCCCAGACCATCACTGCCTCCCCAGACCATCTAACAGTTTGGTCAGAAACATGCACACCAGTAGCCCACTGGAGGTCATTTTGTAGGGCTCTGGCAGTACTCCTCCTGTTCCTCCTCGCATAAAGGAGCAGATACTCGCCCTGCTGCTGAGTTGACGCCCTTCTACGGCCCTGTCCAGCTCTCCTTGTGTAAAGACCCATCTCCTGGCATCTCCTCCATGCTCAAGACTGTACTGGGAGACACAGCAAACTTGCGATGGCACGTATAGATGTGCCATCCTGGAGGAGCTGGACTACCTGGTGGTAGTCCAGTGGCTGCAGGTACCGCATCATGCTACCAGTAGGACACTAGCAAAACGGAACAATAAAGAATCGGTCAGGAAAGGATAAGGAGTGAGCAGTTGTGTGGCCACCACCTGCAAAACCCTTCCCTTTCAGGGGGTTGTCTTGCTGTTGCCTCTCCAGTGCACCTGTTGTCACTTTCATTTGCACCAAAACAGGTGACATTGATTAACACTTATGCTTCCTAACTGAACAGACTGATATCCCTGAAGTTCAACTGACTTGGTGTTATGTGATGATTGTGTTCCATAAATTATTTTTAGCAGTGTTTTTTTGGGTCGCATTTTAGGATACATTTTAGGATGCAGCTGTATCAACCAATTTATTTAGTCATTTTTACATATTTACAAATTAAAACTATGCACAGCCAATTAGACATTTCTGTTACCTATTACAGCCAACAATAAGTACACTGTCATGCCAGTGGCTGGGTCTTCATTGCAAATGAGAGTTGGTTCTCAGTCAGCTTACCTGGTAAAATAAAGATTACATATTAGTAAGCTGTACCAGAAAAAGCTGTACCAGTCTTCATTTTTTTTCTACAGCCAGCAACTATATTTATACTACGCTCCTTTTACCCAGAGCCCATAAGGTTCAAGTCAACATGTGTACACTACATAGGGAATAGGGTGACACTTAATGAAGAAATAACACAACATATACACACTGAGACATTAAAAAGGCACACTCATTCATCTTATGCTATAGTTCTTGCATTTATTGAGACAAGTACTTTAGTGCAGCTTTGTCAGCTGTGATGTAAAAACCAATACGGATTATTGCATGTTATCCAGATGACTTAGAACCCAGCCCGGACAATTACTGTAGCTCGCTACAGTAACCGTTACAGTAAATACTGCAGGTGTTCAACACTGAATGGGACCAAAGACATTGCATGGTCCTAAGTCACTTGTCTAATACCGGTTGTCGTACCAACTGCAGGATCCTTCTATGCAGAATATGGTCAATTATTACAAAAGAATCCCTTTAAAAACATTTATACAATGGGTTAGCATCCAGCATTTGATTATTTTAAACATTCCAAGTGTTGTAAACAGACAGCTATAAGTAGGCCACTTAACCCAAAGATGAGCTACAAAAATGAACCTCCTGAATACTTCAGTACATTTGGCAAGTTCTCCTCATGGGGAGATTTGGTGCTGGTCCACTGAATACTAGGAATAGGTGAAACATGGACTGATGCAGCCATTTGTAGCTTTTTATACCCCTGAGTGATGTCATGATGTGTCCATAGCTAAAAATTAGGGAACATAAAAGGAGTTCCCCATCTTGTTTCAGACTCTCTGTGGTTGCAGCATATTTAGTGAAGTCAATGGCACAGTCTGAAAAAGAGGCTTCTAGCAGTCTGTCTGGAGAAAGTTTGATCTGAGACTTTTTATACAATCACAAAAGAAATCAATGAATTTTTTTTCAATGTAAACATGCAGTGGAAATATTCACATTTAGTCAAAAAAATGTAATATATAACAGTTGTCTACAGTAGTTCCAAGTCACATTAATGTAAAGTAATCAGTGTGTAATCCAAGCATTATGGTATATGGTCATGAAGTGGCTACTTTTACCTCCTAGAGGCCTTTAAAACTTTGAATTAGTCCAAAATGGCACCCTACTCTTTATTCAACTCACTACCTTCCACCAGAGGCTTATAGGCCCTTGATGAAGATAGTGCACTTCAAAAGGGAATAGGTTACCATTCAGGACAGTGACATAAACATTAGTACCCTACAAGGAAAATAAGCAAATTAAAACAAGACACCCATCTGCATCACAGCCATATCTGTCAATTTTAAGAATTGCACAAAAATCGGTTCAACTGAACCAGCAATCCCAACTGCAGTGATGTGTTTTCGTGAGTGTCATCGTTTGGCCACAGTCTCACACATTACCCCTCTTTGTGATATCAGTATAGATGCAAGAAAGGACACAAATGGTGATTATTGTGATGCCACCCCCCCCCCTTTCTCTGTTAAATAGTGGACTCATATTCTGGCCTCCTGCTACAGCCTATGGACATTAGTTTAAGCCGGACTTCTGGCCCCTGCATAACAGTACCACTGGAGCCTGGTTCGGACGCCAACAGGTTGTTAGGCTTCTCTCCAACCGACCCATCCTTCTCGCCCTGTGCAGAGGTAGGGGTGATGGAGTCTGGATAGATGACCAGGAAGGCAGAGGTGAGGAAGCCCAGGAAGGAGCCTGCAGATGCCACCATGGGGATGACCTGGACACTGCCCACTGCGTCCACCACCGCGCTCAACGCGGATGCCACCAAGATCTGGGCGATGTACACCTGGCACGACAGGATGGCGCAGTCGATGCCGAAGCCTCGCCGCGAGTTCCCCGGACTGTGGTGAATGTACTAGGGGTAATATGGAGAGGACAACACTAGTTTGCTTTGTAATCCGTAGAACCCAACCTCATAAACTAGCATCCAATATATAGACAATGAGCAACACTGGTTTTGCCTCAGATTAACCCTAGTCCTGGAATAAATAACATTTCTTAACACAGATTCTCCAACCGCGTGTTAGTTCAGGAAGTGGCGCCAAATTCAAGTCGTTATTACTGTTTTTTCTCACAGTACTGCCTGACAAATTGTATTGTACTAACTAATGACACAGTTCTGTTAACATCTCCAGCCAGTCACCGACCTGCTTGTTCTCGTGGTACTGACCCAGCAGGGCGTAGGGGCAATAGGAGATGCTCATGGAGATGACGCCCATGGTGCTGATCATCACCATGGCAACGTAGACGTTGGGGAAGATTGCCATGGCAGCCGTTCCCACAGAGAAGCCCAGCGTACCCAGGATGTAGATGACTTTAATGCTCAGGTCGTAGTTGTCCAGGTACTTCTGCAGCATCGCTGTCACCAAGCACAACAGACTGAGCATTATTGAGCTGGCAACACAAGTAGCACCAACCATTTCACTTTCCTAGGTGTCAGGATTTTTATTCTTTGCTGTAATGCCGTGCTGTATTCACAGATCTGGGTCACTGGTGAGGCAGGCGAATAGGATGGAATTCCTACTAGACAAGCTGATATTTCTGCTAGACTCCAGACTGAGAAACCTCTGGCTTGGCTGTAGTGCTTGGTGAGTATTTCTCGTGTACCTGAGCAGACTGCTGCTGTAGCAGCGTAGACAACAAGGCCCCAGCAGCCCATCTGGACCCCTTTATGGTAGTTCTGCAGCTCAGTGGAGTTGGCAGGAGCCTACATGAACAAGACGTGGAATTCATTAAGTCAACAGAGTGCCGAAGCAATGGACCGCCACATCTTCACTAATGAACTAGCAAGTCTTATTTCATCTACACAGGACAAAATAAAGAAATAACGTTGAGCCTTTTTTTTCTATTAGTGATCCTCTTAAGTGTGAAGAGAATTAGCAAGACCCAGGGAAAAGGAATAGAGACACAGAAATGGAACATGGACAGAGTATTACTGAGTAGAGGAAAGGCTAGAGGACAGGGCAATGAACTTAGGTAAGAAACAGTTGATTGGAGGGAGGACTGGAAAGAACGACTGCCCTTACAGTGGGGTGTCCAGCATAGATGACCTGGCCCATGAAGTCTGTGTAGAAGACAGCCTCTGCGATGATGGAGAACCAGGTGAGAAGTTGGCAGACGCAGAGCCTCATCAGCTGGGGGGGCATCTTCAGCATGGACAGCCAGAGCAGTTTGACCGTTGTGCCCTCCTCGTCCCCATCCTCGCTCTCAGAGTCCTCGCTGGACAGCGTGGCGCCGCTCTGCTGCAGAACCCTCCTCCCGTGCCGCTGCTGCATGTGATCGTAGATGTCGTTCAAGCTCCGCGAGGCCTTGACCACGAGGTTGGCGCCTGCCGCGTTGCCCACGGTGTTTCTGCGATGGCGGAAGCGTGCCGCACCCACTCGGCCGTAGTAGGAGAAGGTGAATGAGGGCTGGCGGTAGAAGGTGTGGGGGAAACGGCGTGCTCCGCTCGCCGCGCTGGTGTTAGACGGCCTTAGGCCCGGCATAAAGCCCTGGCCGGAAGCCCCGTTGAGACCCTTGGCCCCCTGGTTGACCTGGGTGTGGAGAAACTTCTCCCCGCTGTTGTAAAGGTAGGACTCCTGGAGGAACAGGGGAAGCTTACCGTCTGCCTGGGGCTGGTAAGGGACCTCCTGGTCCCAGATGCCTGATCCACTGTAGTGTCTCACAGGGGTCCCTGGGTAGAAGTCCTGGGGGTAGTCCTGAAAGTCCTGGAAGATGGAGGGCTCAATGTCAGCCAGGAAATGCCCATCTTGGTCAAGGTCTGAGTCCAGCTGGATGGTGGCATCAGGCATGGCTAGCACTGAGTCACTCTTACTCCTTGCCCTTTCTACGTTGAGGAAGACCTCCTTTTCTGACTGTGTGTCCACGCAAGCCTCGAAGGCATCCTCCTCTCCTATAGGGTCCAGCAGAGGTATACTACGAAGTCCTGCAAGGCCCCCGTTCAGTTTCCCTGAGGAGGTCGTCAGACTGGGGGTCTCTTCCTCTCCTTGATCGTCCCCACGAGCCTCAAAACTCTCCTCCTTAATACTAAACATATGAAGAATCACAGATACTGTGAAGATGACAGCAGCAAAGACAAAGAGGATCTGTTCCTGGGACTTGAACGCTGTGCCCAAGATGGTGCTGGTCCAGTCCAAGCCCCCCAGCATGTAGCCAACCGCTCCCCCCAGCCCTGCAAAAGAAAAAAACAATAGCAAAACATTAGCTTATCTACTAAATGGTGAGTCTCTGAAATGCCTCAAATGATAAAACCAGTTTAATTACATTTCTTTATCTTCCCCAGGATATTATAAAAGGAGAAACCATGACCATGAATGTGAATATTGTATTATAGGCGCCCTCAGTGACCATAAAATCCACAGACATAGTGATATTGATTGACAGTCGAACATAGACACCGATTTCAAAGTCATCAACAACACTCGCAAAACAAAAAGGAGAAAGGTCTCTGCCATGTGTGACTGAAAAATGCCCACCACAACGAAGAGAGGAAAAAGCTAACAATACACAGGCTAAACTGCAAGGTCAACCCACAAGTTGGCTTCAAAAACACGATGGCCAGGTTACAGTTAAAAAGGAAGTCTGCAGACTTCTGGAAGAAGATATTGTGGACAGATTAGACAATGGTTGACACACAACGGCCCTCAAATGTTAACCTCAAAGTAACGGTTTGATTTGAAACAGAAACTTTTGGAGAACAGCGCGAAAAACAATTTTAAAACGCATACTGCTACAATATTTATTGGGAGAGCACTGTATGGGTCAGGTCTACTTTATTGCAGTCACACTGCTCAACTTTATTGCAGTCACGACTGCCCAGTGCTACTAGGCCGACTTACCAGCAGAGAAGGCGTGGATGTTTAGGGCCATGTCCTGCTCCTCCGTGTCAGCCACGTCCAGCAGGTATGCCCTGATGGGTCCTTCTGAGGCGTCTGCACTGAAGTCCAGCAGCACCACACCCACCACAGTCAGCACTATCCCTATGGGCTGACTGTTGGGAATGTCCCCGAGGGCCAAACCTGTATCACGCATTACTTGTTAATAATCATTTTTGTAATAACTAGTTTTTAACTAATAATTAGGCATGTGACAGAATGGAATTCAAAAGAGTAAAGGGACAGATGAGAGAAAATGTCCATTTAGGAGAAAGGAGCAGCCCGGTGCTACATCAAGATGCTCTCGGACGATGAGACGGTCAGTTGAGTGTGCTACTGTGTTCTCTGGGGTATTCCATGTCTCTGTCAGGGCCAGAAAAAGTGTTGGGACTGAAGGGAGATCATCTTAGCCTTTTTGACCATAGATTGGCAGTTCCAAGGACTGCCGGAGACAGAGACTACTATGTGGGTTGTGCACGAAGGGAAGTATGAAAATATGCTACAACAATCTCAACGTGCCTTTACACATGCAGAACCACTGACCTGTGCAGCTGTAAGAGGGAATGTGAAATTCAGTTTTCTACCCTGTAAATATTGGATAGGACATTTTTAATTTGAAAAGAATAAATGCGTAGATCTTTATGTTCATGGAGTGCAATGTGCTGAATGTAACCTAGACTAATCCTTGGACTGAGCAGTAAAATAGCTTTTGAAATGTGAGATGCTTCTGAACTGACTTTTATAACGGTCATAAACCAACAGGACATAGGAAGCTGACATGATTTCTCAACAAGGTCACCTTCTCAGAAATGCCCAGCAAAGGTAGTAAAAATATACTACATGACAAGGGCCTTTCATTGATGGTTGGTCCAAGACCTATACTGAATGGGTGGGAGAAACATCATCTAGACAACTTTATCTGAAAATATTCAAAATGCATGTGATTTTATGTTTAATTTAAACAAGTGTAGCCTATACAGGATTCATACTTACTGTATGCAGGCAAGTCAAATTCGAAGAATTTAATTGAATTACTTTTTCAATCACCACATTTATTTCAATGGCAAGGCAACTACTATTGCTCAAAGGGCTTTTCAATGACCTTTGGATAATCACATTTTTATAGTAGGAAAATTAATTGCACAATGACTAAATTGTGTGTTGCAAATATTGAACCAAGATTTGGAAACCCTAGTTTGCATAACCATAATTTAGTTGGCATCTACAAGTAGACATCTTAAGATGTTCATACCCCGTCAGCCTTTGACAGGCTGTTCCACTTAACAACCAACCGTTAAAAAGCTGCACTCACGACAACTCAATCAAGGCGTGCAGCTCCGGTGTGATAAACAATCAACACAATTATCAGCTTCAGCAATTCATTTGTTTCCAGTCAATTCTATAGCCTTAATTATAGCCTTATTACACTATTTATTCTCCCTGGCCAAAGCGGGCCACTGACAGGAATGATCAACGGGGCCAGAGGATTTCCAAAACCACCCTGGGCCCTCAGGCCCTTTCCACGTCAAGCCCCGAACCAGTATCTTCCCAAAAAAAGTTACGCACAGACAGATTCAGGTTTACCTATGAGGGACCCATTGAGGAAAAGAGACACCCCCAGTAACACCCCCACACAGAGGGCCAAGATGAAGGGCCTCCTCCGGCCCCATTTGAGGGTGCAGCGGTCACTGGCTGAGCCAATGAGAGGGGTGAGGATCAGACCGAGGACAGGGCTCAGGAACCACGTCAGACTGTTGTACTGCTCTGGAAGACCTGCGAGGAGAACGACAACGCGTTAGCGCATTTAATCAACATGCTTAAGGATGACCCATTACATTGTGTGACTTCCTTCAGTGAGCTTGTTTTGTCCACGCAAAGTTCGTCAGGTGTCGGAAAAATGTGTTGCCCCGTTAAGTTCAGACGCAAAATATATGTACAGTATCTCACAAAAGTGAGTACACCCCGATTTATTTATTTTTTATATTTGATTGTATCATCCCCGGTGTCATGTGACTCGTTAGTTTTACAAGGTCTCAGGTGTAAATGGGGAGCAGGTGTGTTAAATTTGGTGTCATTGCTCTCACACTCCCTCATACTGGTCACTGGAAGTTCAACATGGCACCTCATGGCAAAGAACTCTCTGAGGATCAGAAAAAAAGAATTGTTGCTCTACATAAAGATGGCCTAGGTTATAAGAAAATTGCCAAGACCCTGAAACTGAGCTGCAGCACGGTGGCCAAGACCATTCAGCGGTTTAACAGGACAGGTTCCACTCAGAAAAGGCCACACCTGCTCCCCATTCACACCTGAAACCTTGTAACACTAACGTGTATGTGGAAACCGGGGAGGGGACAGCAAATTTACACTGTTATACAAGCTGAACACTCACTACTTTACATTGTAGCCAAGTGTCATTTATTCAGTGTTGTCACATGAAAAGATATAATCAAATATTTGCTGTATTTCAGAGCCGAAGAGTCTTTCCAAATGCTTTGTTAACTTCCAGTCCCGACACTTAGCACTAGCCTATGATCTTTTTTGCTGTATTAGGAAAGGTACTGCTGCTGCTCCTCTTCAGTTCCTGGACGTTGTGACCTCTGCCTTTTTGACAACAAACCGGCAGTCCCAATGGCTGATGGAGACTAGGAATTCCACACGGATTGTGCATGTGAAAAAGTATGGTATTACACATTCCTTTGTGTAGAATGCTACAGTCCAGAACTGGGCTACTGCAAACACTGCACAGTATGCCTTCAAAGGGGCATGTACAATTTAGTGTCCAGTGCCTATTGAAATGTGAGTGGCTTCTGTACTGACTTTCGTAACTCTCATAAACCATGAAGACATGAGAATCTGAGATGTTTTCACAACAATTTACAAGGTCACCTCCTTAAATAAATATCAAGCAAAGGTGGTTAAACATAGGCTACATGACAAGGGCCTTGAATGGATGACTGGGCGTGGACCAATACTGATGGAAACAAACGGAAATGTCAGCAGTACAACCTTATATTTGCAATAATTTTCTAACATTAAAATATACATTTCTCTGGCCTGGTGTGTTCCAACACGATAAACCACTGCCTCTAGGTCACATACTGCTGAGCACGGGTACTAACCCAGCATACCGTTTTATCCCAATGACTGTCCAATAAAGCATTCAAACATCTGAAAATATATCCCAAAAATATAACATTAAAAAAAAATAATGTGTTCCAGAAAGTCTGGAAGTTCCCATGCTTTCTAATACTAGATCCTACTTTCTAATACTAGATCCTACTTTCTAATACTAGATCCTACTAAGCTCAAACGTTCAACATGTGCGCGTCTACAATGTATGTGAATTAAATAGAATGTGAGGTACTTCCATACATTACAACTAAATACTTTCCAGTGGGAAAACAGGCTGACTGAAATGTGCCGACTCACGCATTCCCACCATACCTACCAAAATTGTACAAGTCATTGTTATTTTCTGCATTGGTGGCAAACCTGGCGATGGCCCCTCTTCACCCTGCTGCTTATGCCTAGTGTGCAGTTAGTTAACACAGCCCCATGGTCACAGCCTTTTACAATGCAGTAAACATAAAATTAGCCTTAAACAGGGCTGTCCAATCCTGTCCTATAGGCTCTCTCCAACTCTAATTTAGCACACCTGATATTTATAACTAGATGGATGAAAAGCTAAATCCGGTTAGTCACAAATGGGGTTGAAGAAAAAAAAAAAACACAGGACAGTAGATCTACAGGAACACGGTTGGCCAGCCCCCCAATCATTGACTAAAGCCGTTCTGTTATACCTACCTATCTGCAACAACACTGGTGTGACTAGGGCTGTCTCCATGGCATAACAGAATTCTCGTCCAAACATGACGCTTCCGTGCATGACCCACTGGCGCAGGGGGATTCGGCCCCTGCCAGCACTCTCGCCCAGAGACCCATCAGGAGTCTCCACGTCCGTATCACTGCTCAGCTTTTTCACTGGAGAGCTCACATCCTGACAAGGCAATGAAGCATCCGAGACAGCTTTCTGAGAGGTCATGGTCACCGGCCCACACAGGAGAGAACACTGCTCCCCTAAAGCCTTGATGTAGTTTACAGTCCTGTCCACCGTGGAAGCAACGGTAGATTCCCTTTATATTCAAACAGAGGACCTTGAGAGGACGTCCTACAAAACAGCAACACTATAGGCTCAGGGAAAATCCTGTTTTTCCTTTAGTTCTTTCAAAGCACTTTTGACAGCAATTCATAAGGTTGCGTGGCAACATACAGCTTTTTAAGAGACTCGCTCTCTTCAGCCCTGCGTGATGTACTGATTACAAATCCATATACAGTGCCATTCAGACAGAACCCCTTTCATGATATCTGTAGAGGGCAGTCTGAGGAGCATTAGTGGGTGGAAAAGACAGGGGGCAGTTGATGTGGATGTTGTTCCTCTGTAGAGACCCATGTGAGTGACTTAATGACCTGTAGAAAACAGACACATTGAAACTCAATAGGTTAACCAGGAAATCATCCACAGACAGTAATCCATGTATAACAAATACACCTATACACATTTGATTACTGATTCTGGATTGGCAATTTGAGGCATGTCATTTGTTTTGACATATATTAAATACAATCTAATAGTCAGTACAGAGAAGTACAATGAAATAAAACAATCTGCACTAGACTTGCGATTTAGTCTGCAATTAGAGTCTAATGCATCCTCAGAGGAATTCCACTCAAACATTACTCATTATACAGTTAATCACTTAACCACATTTCAACCTTATTTAGCATGTAGTCAGTTTCCATCAGTTTCAAATTTGACTTTTATTTTGAAGGCGAAAAGCGTATTCCACTATTTTGGTCAAATTATTGTTAATCACTGCACAAAGATGTTGAAGATTTTATAGAATTTGTAGACTTATCTGGAAAGTGTGAGAGCTTTCATCGTAAAATAACTAGCTAGTTTGGTCAACCATACATTTTACTCATTGAGTACAGTACATAAGCCTATTGACAAGTCAGTGCATACTGGTCTGTTGACGTTATTTCTATAAAACGGTCGATTATTTCCAGTATTTCTATATCGTTATACCTAGCTAACCCTATTATGGAGAAAGTCGCTATCTAAAACTCGTGCGAAACCTGTTCTTGAAATAGAACATTTATTTGAACTTATGTTATGAAAAGTACCACCCTCAAATCAACACTAGTCCAGCCTAGTGACGTATGGTACAGTACGTTACAGTATACAAAGTAGTAAAAAAAAAAAACGTGTTCTGGACAGTAGTGTCCTGTTGCGACATTGTTTTTTCAGTTAAAACGTTAACATTACTAAGTCACTTCGGATGCTGACTGGCTGTTAATTTTAACACCAACTAGAAAGAATTTTCATCCAAGACGTGCTACATTAGTATCCGGCTAACGATATCTGGCTAGCTAATCTACCATCTAGCAGCTACAGCACCTAGCCAAGTTTGCAAGCTTCACTGTTCACGTAATCTAGATACAGTTAGCTTCCTCGGTCTTCAGCGTAAACCACGTAGCGGTGCTAGCTATGCTACCAAACGTACAACGGGCTCAGCTAGCTAGTGGCAGTCAGTGACCGGCAAAAGTCAGCTAGCTCTAACTTCAGCTATCTGGGTACATGTGAAAGCTCCATCTATTAGCCTATCTGGTAACGCCAAAACCCGCAACGATATCGCATCTTATTATAGTACTGTGTAGCCAGCAAAAGTGTTAGTTGAACGCTACAGTAATTAAAAATGACACCTGACAGGTGTGTGTGGTATACCCATCATCACTCAGACGTTCGCTTAGTTGCTTAGTTATTTTATGAATTTGTTAATGTAGGGTGTACAGTCAGTAGCTAACGCTATTCCGTAAACCCACCTGGCTTGGCAGCTTTAGCTACAGATTGCAGATTTAAAAAAAAAAAACGTTAATCGAGCATACCTGATCCTTTTTTCCAATGAAGGAAATCTTCAAGTTACTTATTCCTTCGTCGTCCTTGTGGCTCGGCTTCCTAGGTTTATTCCCCCAACACGTTTATGCCCGTCCAATGCCCAAATGCATTGCCCAATCTCATTTCTTTGCCACAGCACTTACTACAATGACATCGATGACCAGCCGCAGTGATTATTATCAAGGCAATCTTGGCTGCTTTTCAACATACGTAACAAAATTCAGTGTAACATACATTTCCTATTATGCTGAATAAACATGACTTTTGTAATAAAACTACAACAAATACGTGAAATCAATATTTTGTACGTTTTATTCTTTAACATGCTTTGGACAGTTGGTTGGGTAATATTTGTAATGCACACACCAGCCACTTCATTGGGTTCACCACATCTGGCACCAATCATACCGCTCCAAGTCCCTTACATCATAAGTCTTGCCCATTCTAATGTTTGGTCAAACAACAACTAAACCTCTTGACCATATCTACATGCTTTAGATATAACAAGTTGCAGCCACATGATTCCCTATATCTGCCTATTTGCAGAGCAGGTGTACCTAATAAAGTTAATATAAGTGTACTGTGAGGTTTGTATAAATCAGTTTTCAGAGCTGAGGAGGCTGAAGAGAATATCTTGTGACAAACATTTCACACGTACAGTAAGAAGCTGTTTCTTAGAAATACAAATTTGGTATCAAATGCAATCTGTTAGAACATTAGGCTACTGTTGGCTATTTTGTCTGCGGTCCAAAATATATGGGACAGGATAAAGTAAAAAAAAAACTCCTCAAATTATAATTGTACAGTATGGTAAAAATATATACAGGAGCAACTAGTATAGCAACTAGTTTAATCATGTATTTGATACTCATATATCCATAGCAACTTACTGGTGGAATTACGATTAAGTAGACCCTCAGATTCAAATCAGCAACCTTTCACTTACTGGCCAAGCTGTACAAACCAGACTATCAGCCGCCGCAACTATTTTCCTACCATTATTTTAGTTAACATTTTCACAAATATCTTGGTTCGGATTAGAAAGATGCATTGTGGTCTAACATTTAGGCAAAATGCACACCTTTCCACGAACCCCGCACAGCCCATTCCATAATTTGTGGTTTCCTTCACTGGGGAGATGAAGACAGAACGTTCATCATTATCACATTGTGAGCAATAGCTGTGACAGTCCCTGAGCCCTTGGAGCTTTTCTGCATGCTGATGACGTCCCCGCTGGTCTGCTCGACCTCCTCCTTTCGGAAGAAGCTCCTCATCGTGGACTGAAAGTTGTTGGTGATGAAGCAGTAGACGACTGGGTCCATGCAGCTGTTCAAGCTGCTGAGGGTGACAGTGACGTGATAGACAATGACCTGGTGAGACATGTCCGGGTAGAAATACACCAGCACCTGGCGCACGTGGAACGGCGTGAAGCAGACGGTGAAGATGACCAGCACCGTGGTGAGCAGTTGCACTGCCCGCATGCGTCTCTCTCTGCTCTGTTGCATCAGACTGGAGTGGGACAGGGCACACATGATGCGCACTGTGAACGCCACGATGACCACGAAGGGCAGGAAGAACTCAAAAACGGTGAGGGCGACGAGCTTGGAGATGCAGCAACCCGCGTGCCTGAAGGCCGTGGTGAGGAACGAATAGGTGACCACAATAGCGAACAGCCAGATTAGTACGCACACTCCCTTGGCCACAGCAGGGTTCCTCCACTTCCTAGAGGCCTCCACTTGCACTATCGCCAGGTACCTGTCCACGCATATACTGGTGAGGAAGAGGATGCTGCAGTACATATTAACAAAGTAGCTAAATATATGCACATAGGAGCAGTTCAGGCACTTGCCCCCGCTGTAGTAGAGGATGATTCGCGTGGGCAGCGACAGGTTCACCAGTAGGTCTGTGACAGCCAGGTTGATGGTGTAGATGACTGAGGTGGTCTTGGGCTTGGTGCGGAAGCAGAAGACATACAGGGCTAGGGTGTTGAGGACCATGCCCACCATAAATATAACCGTGTTGACCACCACCAGGGCGATCCACAGGCTGTAGAAGTCATTGTAGAGACCCTCGTCCAGGTGGGCCAGGCGGTGCATGTATGGCTCCCGGCTCACGGTGGAGGTGTTGCCGGTCGTGGTGAACGTGGGCATCGATGCTGGCGTGAAGTTATACAGTGGCATCAAGGTATTGTTAAGCCCCATGGTTCTGTAGTTGGCCTGCGGCCTGAAAGAATTGAAAAGGCGATGAGATATTAGTCTGGACTTGGCAGATGAACAAAAAAGACAGTAGAACCAGACTGACATATATTCTTGTACCATGTTATAAAAATTAGGCAAAGCATTATGGGAATTCTAATCTCAGTGCTGTAATAGTGTTTAGATTGAGTGTTCTCTAAAGACTAAATTCTGTATCAACAATACATAATTAATAAATATCAACTCCGTACAGACACAATTAGCTTCCAAAATGTTGTTGTTGTTGTTGTATTTCTTACAGGATCCAAATAAACATTGTAACTTGATATTGGATGGGAACAGTCTGTAAGACATTAGCCCCTCTGGATTATGCAGAGGTTAGTGTTTGCAGTGACATTCTAAATCCCAAATGGCCCCCTATAACCTATGTGCTGCACATCTTTTGACCAGGATCAGAGACCACTAGCGAGTACATATCAGGAACTGAGTTTGCCTGAGAATCTGGTGCCTCATGGGAACGGGCATCTTCTGTTATTTAAACACTTCTTCCCCTTTGACCTGGATCCGAGGACTCTAGCCACCACTGTCATGACGTCTCCAACGTGTTTGTTTTTCCGTTGGTATCGACCCAGACTCGGTGATTCAAACAGTTGTGCTATTCTAGTCTATTTTCAAGTGTTTATTTGCCAAAAATTAAAATACATTCCTTTTCTCAGCCATGGGAATCAGATGCGGCTGCAATTTTGAAGATGGAATTTTAGACTGAAGAATAAGACTGAAAGTGGCACCATAATATGGCAGCATACAAAGCAGCATATACAGATGCAGCAGAGGTTTAAACCTGTCCTACAGCTAGTTCAGCACACCCCTTCCCAGGAAATATCAACTTTTGTATGGCAGCTGTAGCCTGCATGTGAGTGAGAAATTATTCATATTATTATACTGGAAAAGTTTTCCATCAAAGTCCACTGGCACAGAGAGCATTATATAGTTAAACAGAATGTTTAATGTTGGTACAAGCAGTGTGACTATAGTATTGTCTGCATTTAGATTCAGACCTTATGAAAGCAAACAATGTAGAGTTATGTAATTAACCCATCCCTTAAAGCCACAGCATAAATAATATGAACATTACCTTTAAACAACATTTATTCCTAACTAACTATGGCAAGGTGAAAAATGCTAGATAAAATGAAGGATATTCTACAATTGATACTTATTGTTTTTGTAGACTAAATACGGCATGAGAGGTTGTGGTATATTGCCAAAACAGCACAACTAGACTAATGGTGAATCAGATTTCAGGGCTTCAACCACCCGATAATGAAAGAAAAAACATTTGTAGATAAGCAGCTGTCTTCCATGTGTTCTGTGAAGAGCAGCTCAGCCTTAGTTTGTATAACACTTAGTGTATTTGGACTCTGTATCCTAAAATAGCAAAAGTACAATCCCCTTTCTACAGGCTGTGATTAACCATATTAGGGAAAAATAAAGGAGAGAGATGGGCATTGTGTGAAGATCTTGGGAAAGACAACTGAGTGAAAAAGAACAGGAATAGTTACTGTAGGCTCAGACTGATCCTGTGTCTTTCTGGCAACTGAGAGCACTGTCAGTGACTGATCAGGCATCTGGAATTCTTTCAATAAATTATTTCCGGCTATATAATGCATCATAGTGAGTTCATGTTGAACTGCTGAATATTTATATAAGAAAAATGTAAAACAACCAGGCTAATGAGTATAACATGCTTGGTTGAGGGAATAATTAAATGACTAATGTCATTTATCAAAAGCAATGAGAGCAATGTGGCCAGTGGCCACGACTGCCTAAAGCCAATTCTAAAAGACTTAAAAATAAATGGGAATGAATGACTGTTTTCATTGCAATATCTTTGCATATTATTTAGTTCACAAGAGCAAGTTAATCATCATTAGTAGGAGCATTTGTCAGAAAGGGTGTAATTTACAGGAAATGTGATATTAAATGGCTCTCTGTTGAGATTACAGAGATAAATGGTTTCTTGCTCTACCAATTACAGCCCATTCATTCACAAACTTCTTCTGACAATTATCTCATACTGTGCTTCCTCAGCAACAACTCTTGGGATAATGCACCACAAAAGTAATAGACAAACGCTGATTTACTATTGCTAGGGGTGACTGGGGACAATCGTACACGGTTTTACGCTATTGCTCAGAGACAACTTAAACTCAGCTACTCATTTCTTTACATAATAAAATAGCCATAATCACAATGTGAATAGTTATTATATTGATATTAATATCAGATAACAGCATTGTAATCTGCAAAGTAGGAGGATATGTCATTATTTGCCAGGTGCAATTTTAATAATAGCTGTGTTCAAATGTTAGTAATATATATTACATTAAATTAACTGCACAAAAATATTCATGGTTATGAATTATCAGATTATCATCATTTAGGAATTTTGGAAATAATATTACACTTTCTGTGTGTCTACCCAACAATTAAAACCCATATTTGTTCCTCTTAATCATCTGATGGTGCCTGAACTATCTGCTCACAATTTATTTGGCACACTAAAGGACCCCAAGGCTATTTAAAGTGTTTCAACAAATAATGCATAATTATTTTTCATCTGCTTTCCTTGTTTCTGTTTGGAGAAATTCAAGGTGTTACAATTATCCGCATCTCTCCTGCTTAAATAGCTAAACATTGGTAAAGTAAAAAAATACTTTATGGAGTGCTGATTTCCCCAAAGTGAAATGAACAGGTCCACATGCCGTAGCGTTTCGACTGCACCATGGAGCTAAAGAGTCGTTTACAAACAATGACTGACAGGGATAGGAAGGACTGTGTTGGTGATTGTGTGAGATTAACGTTGGCATTTCAACTCCAACACGTTTTGTTTAAATCCCTGAAAGCAACAACAGACTAATGTACAGTCTAGTTCAGTCTTGGATGCCAAAAGATCAGTAAAACCTTGTACAAATAAATAGCTCAGTTTGAGCTCTGAACATGCCATTTTTACAGGCAGGATGTACGTTCACGTGGTTGAGATCCCACAATATAGTCTAATCTACATAAATATAGTAAGCCTCCAACTATTTTTTATTAATGTCAGTGTCCGGCAGAATTTACATATTCATGGAATGACATTCATTAAGTAAGTCATCAGCTTATAAATGGAATCTCTGTGTTGCATAAACATCCATCATCCAATTTTAAACCGCTTTCAGTATTGCACAGGCTTGTCTCAGAAAGTCTCTTACCACATGTATTCCAATAAAGCATTACAAGAGAACATCATTACCTACCTCTACACCAAGGGAAGCGCGAGAAGCTCAATAAGTCTGTTGGCCAGTCTGAGGGGACGTCTTGGTCCAATTGAGGTTAATGGAAAGACCAGGACCTTCCCAGTACAGTAGCTGACTGCTCCTACAGCTTCCGAGTTTATAACCCTGCTATATTAAAACCTAATTTCACTGTTTACCTCTGGTCCTCTGCTTCTCTGCGTACGGCTGGGCTCTCTTATTCTTCCCATATCTAAACATTTATAATGAAACCCAACAGTGCTGTCTCTCTGTTTCTCAGCCTCCCTGTCTGCTCTTCCGCTCAGCATCACACTAACTAATCATATCCGCGGGCCCTAGGCTGGAAATTTAGAAAGGAAGACTTCCTGGGTTTACATGAACTGTGACATCACTTAGAGATTCGCTCTACCACTGTCGGTGACACACTTTATCACACTTTTTTACATTTACAGTTCACTAATTTAAATGAAGGCCTGTAGGGATTGAAAGTAATGCACCATTCAGAAAGCACAGCATACACAGCCTCCTGAATCATCCTAGAAATAGATTATTTTGAAAAGGACAACTGGAAATTGGTAATATTCTTTCGAACAGCTACTTTTAGAGGTGTCATACTATTGAGAATAATTAAATGTCATTCCCCTAACTGTCATGTAGGAAATGTCATTCCCCTAACAACCATTGGGTAACTTTTGAATTTAGAGGCTATATTGGCACAGGATTTTTTTTATTACATTGCCAAAGTATTGGAAAAGACAGGTATAATAAATAACCCAATAAATGAAAACAAATCCGATATTCTAAGTAAACATTTTGCACACTTTTTAAAAAGGATGAAGACATTTTGAATGTTAACCATGCAAAACGGTATGAGTGAGTATGTCAAGGGAAAATAAAGACATACATAAGGTTATGTTAGCAGTGTTGTTTGTGCACCATTGGTTGCCCTTTCCTCCTGGCAATGGGTCTCAAATCTTGTATTTCACCTGACAGATGCAGGGGTTTATCAATGTTTTATTTAATTTCAATATCTTTGTGGGTACGTATGATATGACAGAATACGTGTCTCTAATGAGGTCATACATTTGGCAAGAGGTATGAAAGTGCACCTCGTTTTGTGGGCAGCGAGCTGGGCTTTCTAGGCAGCCTCTTTTGATAGCAAGGCCATGCTTTGATAGCAAAACCATAGTCAAGGTTTCTCTTCATTTTAAGGTCTGTCACAGTAGTTAGGTACTCTGTGTATTCTGTTTAGGCCAAGTTAGCATTCTGATTTGCTTTGGTGGATTCCTTTCAGCAGGTCAAATAGTCATTTTTTGTGTTGCTCTTCTGGGGCCCTTGGGGATCTGTTTAGTTTTGTGAACAGAGCCTCAAAGTAGCTGGCATCGGAGGATGTTTTCTGGGTCAATTTTATACGGAAGGTCTGAGAGTTGCTTTTCTTTACCTGAGTTTGGATTTGAATGATATCTGGGTATGGTTTTAATTTAGCTCTGCATGCATCATTGGAGGTTTTGCGTTGTGTGCTGAGAATACTTTCGCAGGAATCTGCATGCAGAGTCTCAACTTGGTGTTTGTTCCATTTTCTGGATTCTTGGAGGGGACCCCACACCTCATGAAGATAAACATCAATTTTAATACACATTCCATGACTTGCATGTAAACAGTTCTCAGGGACAAATAAAATTAATAATAACAAAGGATATTTAAAGAGAATTAAGATTGGTTTGATTTTTCTTCTTGAGAGTTCAGCATAGTATCACTCAGGGACAGACTGGAACCCACATTTATTCCACAACCGTTTCTAATACATGTGCTCCTTTTACTGTCTAGGCCCGCACACTGGTAACTGACGCACCCACACTTCCTCATGTTGTTGAGATGGACCAGCCCATCTGCCAGGAATGCCCTATTTATGGTCCGTTTCTGGTACTACTCATGTAAAAACAGCCAAAGAGTGAAATTCCTTCGACACATTAATCTTCCAGAATGAGTCTCAACGTTTTCCACAGTTCCTGTTTGGGCCCTCATTTCTCCTGCACTGTCACTGCGTTTTATAACAAAACACTCTGTCTTGATTACTTTTTAAAAGTACTGATGTCAACGGAGTGATCATGACATCTATGTTTCCAGCATGACTCAGGTCTGATGGGAACAGATATGGGCCGTCCTCTCAGTGGCGCTCTACCATGTGGGCATATGAGGCGTAATGCCGCCCCAAGTCTGATCTTCTCGTCCCCGGCCTCCTAAACACTGTGACAGTGATAAAGCCCAGGGGGCCGTGTTTCATGGAATTGTCCTGACGAAGTGCAGGTATGCGCCAAACACAGCACACCGCCCGCTCCCAAAACACAGGACAAAACGGGACACCTCTGTTGGACATGAGCTAAGGTGCACATACCGGGCTGCGTTTCAAACAGACGTGTCTGCCTCCGCGATGCCTAGCCTGCAAGGTCAAAGAGACGCCAGCTGAATGTTTGTTTCATCCCTGTACGAGTGGTTCTGTGTGGACACTGTGGATTTAGCAGAAACATTTGAGGACAGTCTAAGTGCTGTTTAAACAGAACCTTCCCCGCAGGATGACTTAATATTCATTTAGTCTCTGGGGATCTTTCAATAAACAAAGTGATGGAAGACCTATTAAACAAAATTGTACATAAAATCATCTTGAACTGCACCAGTGAAACACAGTCGGGCTGTGTGGTGAGCACTGAATCTGTTCTAAGGGCTAGATTCAAATGACCCCAAACTCAGCAAGAATGTCCAAAACCATCTTTCCAAGAATTGTTTTGAGGTAAAAAGAAATACATGTAATAATAATTTTGGCCAGTTTTAATGTAATTAACAATGTTATTCATTAACCCACTAGAAACCAGGGGGACCTTTCATTCTTTGGAAACCTCTATTCATAGAAATCCATGTGAAATTGGCACCCCACCCCTTTGTTGTCAACCTCCAAAAACAAGAGTGTCTGCTATTATCAAGCAGCATTTTCTATTGTAATTGTATTGTTACATTTTTAGTGTCTTCCTGCCAGTTACTTGAAGTGCTGCGTATTAATCTCTGCCGAAGCAAGGTAGGTGATTGGTTTGATGTGTTTGATTAGTGCTGTGAATAAATGTCCACCCAAGCAAGGTATTCAATTTGTTTCACATTTAGAGAGTCATCACTGTTTTACACCCCGAGTTTCAACCCCTTTTTATCTACTTTCAGCAACACTCTTCACCAGGCCTGGCTCACAAAAAAAAATACATCCCAGTGAACATACTGCTAAAAATAAATGGGAAATGGAAAAATCTTCTTTCTTTTTCACTTCAGAATAGACATTCTGAGGTCTCTGCTTTCTATCAGAGTAAAGCTGTAAAAGCAGCAAGCGGCAACAATAACTTTAAAATATCTCTGAGCTGCGTGCAGACAGAAAGTCACACAGACAAAATGAAAGCAAGCTAATGTAAGTAAATAAACCTTCTTGTATCACTGAGTCACACACATCAGGGTTGCATCAAAAGTCCCACACTATTCCCTATCCAGTGAAATACTTTTGATAATTTACCACAAGTTGTCATCTAAGATGCCCAACATGGACCACATGATCTAATAAGCAGAGCAGGACCAAAGAGGACAGGGGCTCTGAACAGATCATTTGTTGTGCAGCTGAATGGAAGGAATCATATAAGTATGAGGAGTTTCTCAGGATGTTATAGTGACCTTCGTAACAGAATGGGGTGTCTGTTCGATTTGGAAAATATCTTTCCAACAAGAAAGGGTGTCTGTTCAATTTGGGAAAAGGTATTTTCAACAAGAATGAGTGTCTGTTCAATTTGGAAGAGGTCTCTCTAAAGGAGTTGTCTGTTAAATTTACAAGGGATTGGGTAAGGAGGTTGTCTGAGTTGTCAGCTACAGCTGGCAGATTGAGCACACTGCTGCTCTCTGAATAGCACTGAGAAGTTATAGAACTAGGCCTGTTGTATACAATGTTAATTGTGCAGTTATTTCACACAAACTTGTGCTCCGTCAGACAGGAAGTAAGGCACACACACAGTTACTTGGAGTCCAACTGCTGCAGGATAGTTAATAATGTGAATAATTCCAGATCCCCTTTCCCTACATAATGCTATACTTTTTTCCAGAACTCTGATCAAATGTAATGCACTATAAATATGAATGACTTCTAGGGGGCCCACGAATGCTCTGGGAGGGGATTTTGCTTAGGGCCCCTAAAAGGCTAGAGCAGGCCCTGATAACCAGAGTATTTTGAGGCCTGGTCCAAAGGAGTGAACAATATAGAATATGGGGTTTAATTTGGGACCCCATGCCTCTACTGCTTGTACTTTGCATTCACAGTGTATATGTCTCTAGGGCTCTCAGTCACTAAATTAATAAACATAGCTGCATGGTGGCTGGTTAAGAATCATGTCAAGTGCAGTCACTCACTGCAAGTTATCCTTCTCAATTAATTTGAAAGGCAGATATGTCACCTCCAAAATAAATTGTCACCTCCAAAATAAATTGGCACCCTTGTTAAAGAATAACATAGGTTTGGGCAATAAACTGTATAAAATGAACAACACAGGTAAGGAGCTATTTTTTTTATTGTAGAAGATGCTCTTAATTGAATGATTCAAGGCAGTCAACCAAAATAACCAATTTTCAATGGGAATAATTAAGTCTGGATATTGCTTTGGCAATTAAAACATTTTCATTTTGTTGTGAAATACATTTCTGTTTTTCTTGTATTGCCATTTTCTTACTGTAAAATCCATTTCCAGCCAAGTTTTGTTTTTTGGCCATAATTCCCCATATGCAAAATAGCTCCATAACATCAAAGAACCAGCACCATATATATTTTCTTTTGACACAAAACCCACCACTAGTGTGTGTGGGTGTGTGTGGCAAAATAGATTAATTTAATTTGAGGCATTATACTACAAAAATCCAAGATTCTTTATTGCTCGTATAAACTCGTTACCAATGCAGTTTGAACAATATAAAGGCATGTGATGTCATACTCGTGGTATATGGTCTCATACACAACAGCTATCAGACAATCTGCATTCAGGATTTAAACCAGACGACACTATAAGAGACTATATACTACCGGTATGCTATCACTTTTCTTCTCTAATTGTGTTGTCAAACAGTTAATAAGATCAGTAAGGCATCTTGGTGGATTTTATTTTATTGCCAATATAGCATGGCTAAATGCTGTGTCCAGGAATGACGCATCGCACAACTCTTAGCCTTGGTATATTGGGGATAAGCCTTATTGCTCACTTATGAACAGGGTGCTTAGAATCCTGAATGCTAATAGTCATGGTATATGAGATTGTATACAATGGGTATGATATAGCTTTTACTGTTGTGCCTAACAACAGCTCTTTGTCATGGTAAATTGGCCATATACCACACACAATGTGCCTTACTGCTTACATACACTGATGAGCCAAAACATCATGACCACCCACAGGTGAAGTGAATAGCATTGATCATCTTCTAACAAGGGCACATGTCAAGGTCTGGGTAGATTAGATGTTAAGTGAACAATCAGTTCTTGTAGTCAACATGTTGGATGCAGGGGAAATGGGCAGGAGTAAAGACCTGAGTGACTTTGACAATGGCAAATTTGTCATTACCAGGCAACTGTCAGAGCATCTCTGAAAAGTCAAGGCTTGTGGAGTGCTCTTGGTTAGCAGTCCACCGTTCACCGTCGAAAGAGCCCACAATGGGCATATGAACGTTGGAACTGGACCTTGGAGCAGTGGAAGGTCGCCTGGTCCGATGAGTCCCGTTTTCTTGAGCAAAATGTAGATGGCCACGCACGTGGGCGCCGTTTACCTGGGATGCACTGTGGGAAGACGACAAGGTGGTGGAGGGAGTGTGATGCTCTGAGCAATGTTCTGCTGGGAAAACCTGGCTCCGGCATTCATGTGGACGTCAATTTGACACGTTCCACCTACCTAAATGTTGTTGCAGACCAGGCACCCCCCCCTTCATGGCCATGATATTCTTTGATGGCAGTTGCCTCTTTCAGTAGGATACTGCACCCATTGCCTGGCTTCCAAATTCCACAGATCGCAATCCGATTGTGGAATGTGCTGGACCAACATGTCCAATGCATGTCGGCTCCACCTCGTAACTTACAGTACAGAACTGGCTGCTAATGTCGGTGCCAGATACCACAGGACACCTTCAGGGGACTTGTAGAGGTAGAGTCCACGTCTCGGTGGGTCGGTGCTGACCAACAGCATATGAGGCAGGTGGTCATAATGTTTTGGCGCATCAGCATATTATAGATTTCAGCCAATCATCGTTTGTTTTAAGTTACCAAGTTTATAATTAGAGTTTTGCTTTTTTTTTGGTACACTTAGCCCTGATTTATTCATTTCATTTGTCTCATTTCAGTTAAGTCCTTTGCCCTACCCATGGTGATAGATGATGCATGGATTTCACCTGGATTAACTCATTTTCATACCCCAGTGAAACAGGAATCACTGGAAAGCCACAATACGATTCATTAAGGTTGAGATATACTCAAAGTAGAATGTTAACTTAAATTAGCTAAAAATAATCCTTAAAGCTACACTTTAATAATTCAGATGTGAGAAACAGCACCCCCAATTCTTCCCTGTACCCCCCCCAGTCCGAGTTTGATTGACAGCTGGGTTTCTCTTTCCTAATTATATGAACACACATGCAGGCAAGCTGAGTTAGTCTAATAAATGTTACTATGGTAATGGGGGGCAATCATTCTGGAGGTGACTATACAGTTTTTGGTGTCTGTACTCTTTCAAAGGCCACTTGACAAACCCTGAAATCACACACACATCACTGTACTGTATGTGTAACTGTATTCAATCTTCAATAGAACCAGGAGTCCTGCTCTGATCTCAACCACTATCAGCTGTGGAACAAAATACAGACTCAGGATCTGAGCATCGTCATATCTTAGTTTAGGGACTGGAACTAGAAATACCTTCAGCTCATTTAGGACTGTTCCTTCCCAGAAGTCATTTATCATAAACTCCCTGATCGCATGTTTTCTGTCACTCTCATAATCTCACAACATATTGCTAAGAACAGCCGGCGTATTTGCCCAGAAACAACAGACAAGAGATTAAAATACATCACCACATGCTGCGGAATATAATTATGCTTGATAAATGTTGCCATATTAAAAAGTAATAGGTTAGCACACCAAGGTGCATTTTGTTTCTGTTAGTGTTTTATTTCATAAGCTTCCTTGTAGCTGCCAATAGATGGCCCCCTTTCCTGTGTTTTCAATTTCCTGCAAATACTTACAGGAAAAGAGATCAGAAAGAAAACTATAAATGATTGGTTGGTGTTAACAATATGAAGCAAAATAGCATGTTATTCAAATATATAAAGAAATGTCTTTTACTAAAATAAGACAATTGTTGCCCAATTCACAGCATAGTCAAGAATCAAAATACGTTTTTATCTGACTTGAGACACAGTTCTGTGCTCCCATCTGGAGCTATTAATCTAAGTCCTTCCAAACTATGCATTTCACTGTATGGATCCTTTTATATGTACCCAAGTAAAACAAAATGCCAAAAGTCTAGGCTTGTCATGCTTGACACACAAGTGTTAACACACTGGCTGTGCAGATATTCTGAGAAACCGGCAATTGTTGGAAATGGCACTCATGGAAAGAAAGTTTTTATAAATCAAATTTTTTTATTTTTAATGTGTATTCACATAAAATTGCTCATTTAAAACTCACCAATACAAGTACAGTTTTACATTGGTTTTCTACAGGTCTATAAAAGTCCTATAAAAGACTGGTCCGCAACGACAATTCCTACACATTCCCCTGAGTGGGTCAATCAGGTCCGACGCCCGCCGACTCCTCTCTGTGTTGAAGTACGTAGTAGTCGTGGACGTACATGAGCACAGCGAATGGCTGGCCAATGATGAGGGAGATCCATACGGCGGCGTTGCCATAGTTACCCCGGAGAAAACACGCCACAAACCAGGCCAGCGGAAGCTGTGAGCCAAGGACTCAGTTTGGTGAGTAAACCAACATCACAGACATTTCAAAGAGTAGAAACAGCACAGATATTCAGAGAATACAGTTCTGCAGTGTGTGCAGCTCCGTTTCTCCATCCCTGATCTCACCTGAGCCATCATGCCCAGAAAAGCCCACGGCCTCAGCATCTTCAGTGGGACACTGACCAGGTACTGCAAAGACATCAGCAGCAATGAGTTTTAGTTTCCATATATACATATGCATTTCTATATAAATGTGTGAGCGTGCGTGTGGCTGCTGATAATGGGCCTCTGAACGCCCATGTAGACACTCCATTTTATTTAATTTCTATCAAAAGCAAGGACATTTCAAAGTGACCCCAAAGCTATGAATGTTAGTGTATAAACACACACAGACACTCAAAAGTTTGGGGTCACATAGAAATGTCCTTGCTTTTGATAGAAACGCTATTTTTTTGTTTATTAAAATAAAATCAATATTGATCAGAAACACAGTGTAGACATTGTTAATGTTGGAAATGACTTGTAGCTGGAAACATGCGTCTTGGCATGCTCTCCACCAGTCTGTCACATTGCTGTTGGGTGACTTTATGCCACTCCTGGCACAGAAATTCAAGTAGCTCAGCTTTGTTTGATGGCTTGTGACCATCCATCTTCCTCTTGATCAAATTCCAGAGGTTTTCAATGGGGTTCAGGTCTGGAGATTGGGCTGGCTTTTCATTGATGAAGGGCTTTTTTTCAAGCTTTGCACGACTTCAGCCCTACCCCAAGGAGACTTTTTCGAATCATTCTTGCCGTGCCCTCCACCCCAGCTGCTGTTTGCCATTCTTTTTGTAGGTCACTTGATGTCATCCTATGGTTGTTGAGTGACATTTGAATGAGTTGACAGGCAAATCTCATTTTAACTAATGAGGTACTGATTATGTGATTACCTGAACCAAATCTAGTTCAATGAGTATAAAAACCACTGCTGTGGTCATCGCCATTCTCTTGCAATTGGACCAGCTGGATGGCAAAAACAGTGTAAGTAGTACCTCAAAGGTAATTTGAATAAAAAAATAATAATAATTCGGCATGACAAAATAGTTGAAATGAAAACCTTTGAGTGAGGAAAAGAAGGGTTCAATTCTGGCTTTACTGGCAGAGGGATACAGTGAGCATCAGGTTGCTTCCATCCTGAATATTTCAAAGATGGCAGTTCATAAGAACAAGGTCAGGCAACAGACATTGGGAACAATAAAGCTACAGACTGGCAGAGGGCGAAAATGACTGTCCACTCTGTATACAGCTCCGGAATTTTTTTTTATCTTTCCTTTCCAAAAAAGTTGAAAAGGAAAGTTTTGAATGAGGAACAGAAGCATTCAATTTGCAATGGTCTCTTAATTTTAACCCTTAGGTTCCTCACTTGAAACCTTCCTTTTCAACTTTTTTGGAAAGTTAAGAAAAAGTTGCAGTGGTACATCTTTTCCGGAGCTGTACACACACACACACACACACACACACACACACAGACAAACACACAGAAAAGGAAGTTAAGGTCTCCAGACAGACACATAACCTATAGAACGACACCCAGTTCTTCAAGTTAGAAAATGAAGGTAAGGTCTCCAGACAGACACCTATAGAATGACTGCTGGATGATTATCAACACCCAGCCCATTGCGTTGACTGATTGGGACCCGACAGAGAGCCCTGCCGTGTGACCCTCATATCCGCAGCTCCCAGTCTCCAGGGATCCCTCCTGTCATTACTCAGGAGAGGGGGGGAGAGAGGAGCGCCCCACTGGGCCGTGTGGCTTTCTGCACCCCTCCCCCCCCTGTTCCCTTCACTGTCCTCTGAAGGTGAACGTTTAGAGCAGCAGCAGCCCTGTCTGTCTGTCTGTCTGTCCTTCCGGGCCGGGCCGGGCCGTATCTCTGTGAACCTGCTGACTGAACAGGCTCTTCTCCGCACAGCCCTCTTATCTCCTCCTCCAGGAGCGCAGCAGCCTGATACGGGCTTGTGTTACACTCCTCCTCACATCCCAGCTACGCTACCGTCCCTCCAATGCTGACCTTCGACAGTGATGAAGAGTACTGGATATGAGCCAAGCAAAGGCACCAACGTGTATGTTTGTGTTTGTGTGTGTTTGTGTGTGTGTGTGTGTGTGTGTGTGTGTGTGGGTGTGTTGGGTGTGCACAACAGGGGGAGATGATCTGCTGAAATGGCCCTACTTCATTTCCTTTCTGGTAAATAAAGTCACTCCTACGCGATATAGCAATTACTACATATAAACAGCGTCTAACATATAAACAGGTTCTAACATATAAACAGGGTCTAACATGTCTAATAATATCTAGCAACTGTGAACTGTAGGCTAAAAAAATACAACACGATATCTTCACATATACATACACATACAGACATTAATACACACATACAGTTGTGCTCATACGTTTGCATATTTCTGGCAGAAATTGTGTCATTGACTTTGACTGATATGACTAATATGACTGATCATGCAAAAAAACTGTCTTTTATTTAAGGATAGTGATCATATGAAGCCATTCATTATCACATAGTTGTTTGGCTCCTTTTTAAATCATAATGATAACAGAAATCACCCAAATGGCCCTGATCATAAGTTTACTTATCCTTGAATGTTTGGCCTTGTAACAGACACACAAGGTGACACACACAGATGAATATGGCAATTAAAAGGTACACTTCCCACATCTGTGGGTTTTTGAGTTGCAATTAGTGTCTATGTATAAATAGTCAATAAGTTTGTTAGCTCTTACGTGGATGCACTGAGCAGGCTAGATACTGAGCCATGGGGAGCAGAAAACTGTCAAAAGACCTGCGTAACAAGGTAATGGAACTTAATATAGATTGAAATTGATATAAAAAGATATAAAGATTCTTGCAAATGTCAGTCAGGACTGTTCAATCACTTATTAAGAAGTGGAAAACTCAGGGATCTCCTGATACCAAACCTAGGTCTGGTAGACCAAGAAAGATTTCAGCCAAAACAGCCAGAAAAATTGTTCTGGATACAAAGAAAAACCCACAGGTAACCTCAGGAGAAATACAGGCTGCTCTGGAAAAATCTATTGTGTGGTTGATTCATGTAGCACAATACAAAGATACTAGAACAAAAATGAGCTACATGATCGCCAATGCCACAAAAAAGCCCGGTTACAACACGACCAATAACACCTTGACAGATCTCACAGCTTCTGGCACCCTGTTACTTGTAGTGACGAGACCAAAACAGAGATTTATGGTCACTACCATAAGCAATATGTTTGTAAAGGGGTCAACAAGGTCTATAGTGAACAGAATACCATCCCCACCGTGAACCGTGGTTATGGCTCACTGATGTTTTAAAGATGTGTGAGCTCTAAAGCATGTTATCAGAAAATACTGGCAGGTGATTTGCATTTTTCTGCAAGAAAGCTGTGCATGGGACGTTCTTGGACTTTCCAGCACGACAATGACCCTAAGCACAAGGCCAAGTTGACCATCCAGTGGTTGCAGCAGAAAAAGGTGAAGGTTCTGGAATGGCCATCACAGTCTCCTGACCTTAATATCATCTGGCCACTCTGGGGAGATCTCAAACGTGCGGTTCATACAAGACGACCAAAGACCTTGCATGACCTGGAGGGATTTTGCCAAGACGAATGGGCAGCTATACCACCTGCAAGAATTCAGGGCCTCATTGACAACTATTACAAAAGACTGCACGCTGTCATTGATGCTAAAGGGGCACTACACAGTATTAAGAACTAATGGTATGTAGACTTTTGAACAGGGGTCAGTGAATCTTTTTCTTTGTAGCCATGTTTTGTTTTAAGATTGTGCCATTCTGTTAAGACCTAAAGTTGAATGAGAATCCCATAAGAAATAAGACGTGTTTTGCCTGCTCACTCATGTTTTTTATATTACCAATTCTCCAAGGGTATGCAAACATTTGAGCACAACTGTAAACACACACACACACACACACACACACACACACACACACATATACAGTATCTCACAAAAGTGAGTACACCCCTCACATTTTCTTTAATATTTGATTATATCTGTGCATGTGACAACACTGAAAAAATTATACTTAGCTACAATGTAAAGTGGTTAGTGTACAGCTTGTATACCAGTGTACTTTTTGCTGTCCCCTCAAAATAACACAACACACAGCCATTAATGTCTAAACCGCTGGCAACAAAAGTGACTGCACCCCTAAGTCAATGTCCAAATGGGGCCCAAAGTGTCAATATTTTGTGTGGCCACAATCATTTTCCAGCACTGCCTTAACCCTCTTGGGCGTGTTGTTCACCAGAGCTTCACAGATTGCCACTGTAGTCCTCTTCCACTCCTCCATGATGACATCACAGAGCTGGTGGATGTTAGAGACCTTGCGATTCCATTTGAGGAAGCCCCACAGATGCTCAATAGGGTTTAGGTCTTGAGACATGCTTGGCCAGTCCATCACCTTTACCCTCAGCTTCTTTAGCAAGGCAGTGGTCGTCTTGGAGGTGTGTTTGGGGTCGTTATCATGTTGGAATACTGCCCTGCGGCCCAGTCTCCAAAGGGAGGGGATCACGCTCTGCTTCAGTAAGTCACTGTACATGTTGGCATTCATGGTTCCTTCAATGAACTGTAGCTCCCCAGTGCCGGCAGCACTCATGCAGCCCCAGAGCATGACACTCCCACCACCATGCTTGACTGTAGGCAAGACACACTTGTCTTTGTACTCCTAACCTGGTTGCCGCCACACACGCTTGACACCATCTGAACCAAATAGGTTTATCTTGGTCTCATCAGACCACAGAACATGGTTCCCGTAAACCATGTCCTTAGCCTGCCTGTCTTCAGCAAACTGTTTGCGGGCTTTCATCTTTAGAAGAGGCTTCCTTCTGGGACGACAGCCATGCAGACCAATTTGATGCAGTGTGCGGCGTATGGTCTGAGCACTGACAGGCTGACCCCCCACCCCTTCAACCTTTGCAGCAATGCTGGCAGCACTCATACGTCTATTTCCCAAAGACAACCTCTGGATATGACGCTGAGCATGTGCATTCAACTTCTTTGGTCGACCATGGCGGGGCCTGTTCTGAGTTGAATCTGTCCTGTTAAACTGCTGTATGGTCTTGGCCAACGTGCTACAGCTCAGTTTCAGGGTCTTGGCATCTTCTCATAAACTAGGGCATCTTTATGTAGAGCAACAATATTTTTTTTCAGATCCTCACAGAGTTCTTTGCCATGAGGTGCCATGTTGAACTTCCAGTGACCAGTATGAGGGAGTGTTAGAGGGATAACACCAAATCTAACACACCTGCTCCCCATTCACACCTGAGACCTTGTAACACTAACGAGTCACATGACACCGGGGAGGGAAAATGTCTAATTGGGCCCAATTTGGATATTTTCACTTAGGGGTGTACTCACTTTTGTTGCCAGCGGTTTAGACATGGCTGTGTGTTGAGTTATTTTGAGGGGACAGCAAATTTACACTTATACAAGCTGTACACTCACTACTTTACATTGTAGCAAAGTGTCATTTCTTCAGTGTAATCACATGAAAAGTTATACTTAAATATTTACAAAAATGTGAGGGGCATACTCATTTTTGTGAGATAATGTATATATACACATACATATTCACATGTATATATATACACACACATGTACATATACATACATACGTGTGCGTGTATGTATATATATATATAAAATCCACTGTACATACATATACATAAACAAACACACACACACACACAGAACAAAATTATAAATGCAACACTTTTGTTTTTGCCCCCATTTATCATGAGCTGAACTCAAAGATCTAAGACTTTCTCCATGTACACAAAAGGTCTATTTCTCTCAAACATTGTTCACAAATCTGTCTAAATCTGTGTTAGTGAACACTTCTCCTTTGCCGAGATAATCCATCCACCTCACAGGTGTGGCATATAAAGATGCTGATTAGACAGCATGATTATTGCACAGGTGTGCCTTAAGCTGGCCACAATAAAAGGCCACTCTAAAATGTGCAGTTCCATCACAACACAATGCCAAAGATTTTTGAGGGAGCGTGCAATTGGCATGCTGACTGCAGTAATTTCCACCAGAGCTGTTGCCCGTGAATTGAATGTTCATTTCTCTACCATAAGCCATCTCCAAAGATGTTTCAGAGAATTTGGCAGTACTTCCAACCGGCCTCACAAGCGCAGACCACATGTAACCACACCAGCCCAGGACCTCCATATCTACCATCTACACCTCCAAGATCGTCTGAGACCAGCCACCCGGACAGCTGCTGCAACAATCGGTTTGCACAACAAACCTCAGTCAGGTTGAGACCCCGATGAGGATGACGAGCATGCAGTTGAGCTTCCCTGAGAAGGTTTCTGACAGTTTGTGCAGAATTTCTTTGGTTATGCAAACCAATTGTTGCAGCAGCTGTCCGGGTGGCTGGTCTCAGACGATCTTGGAGGTGAAGATGCTAGATATGGAGGCAACAGCTCTGGAGGACATTCCTGCAGTCAGCATGCGAATTGCACGCTCCCTCAAAACTTGTGACATCTGTGGCATTGTGCTGTGATGGAACTGCACATTTTAGAGTGGCCTTTTATTGTGGCCAGCCTAAGGCACACCTGTGCAATAATCATGCGGTCTAATCAGCATCTTGATATGCCACACCTGTGAGATGGATGGATTATCTCAATGGATTACACGCGCACACACACACACACACACACACACACACACACACACACACACACACACACACACACACACACACACACACACACACACACACACCCCTTGCCTGGTGCTAAAATAACAGGAGAGTAGCCTCATAAAAAAAAGAAAAACAGCCTGAACCAGCAAGATCACATTCTGTTTGGCACAGCGGTCTGTCCCGCCTCAGCAGGCCGTAAGCGGAGCACCTTACCTCATGGAAGAAGGCTGATGCCAGGAACACCGCAGACTGGCCAGCCCATTTACTGACCCCTCTCTTCAGCATGGGCTTGTAGAAGTGGCTTTGGCGAAGACAGAGCCAGACAGGAAGACACTTATCAACAAACCAGGTCACATATACCCAATGCAGTCCTGCTGTTCATAAACCTCCATTTATTCCTGCCATAGAACACACATGAAGGACCTTCATTGAGGTGGTCTAGGTAGAATACATTAAAACTACTCACCGAAGGCACCATTTGTGTACAGGTATATTCCAGTTCTGCCAGAAGTATGGGACAGTTTCAGAATTCCTGCGAGAGAAAAGTCTCACACACATGTGAAATGTATTGTCTGATAATGTCATTTTTTCCTCGATGCGTCTCAATCACCTACTGTAGTAGCACAGAGGCAAAATTAGGGATCAGTTTTAACTAAAAATATTTTCACCTACCACCAGTCTCTGTAAAACTCCCTGTCCCCAAACTGCAGGAGCTCAGCCACAAAGTTCATGGCTGAGTGGAAGAATGTATAGAAGAAGATCAACCAGAGTAAATGGTTGGGCACCTGATGGGACAGGGAAGACAGTGGAGTAACAGGAGACCAGGTGAACATCCAGGACAACAGGACACTGACCACGACACCGTATACAAACACAGACACAGCGCTGTGTGTACGTAACCTCTCTCAGGACCACAGGGTAGGTCGACTATGAGGAGACCATGTTTTTTTCTCTCTTACTGCTAGCCTGAGTAGATGCTCCACCATCCTGGACAAGTCCATATCCTGCCGGATCAGGACCCGGGAAAAGAACAAAGAGTCACTGTATTGTAAAACGGTGGAACATGTTAATATGTAAATCACTACCACATGTTTATGTCATCCTCCTACCTCCAACGGCTTCATAGAACTCTGAATAATGGGCACCATCCACTGGGGGAGAAAGGGGGACACATTAAAATGAATAAATAACATCAGTCATAAATAATGGCTGTGCTGCTGAATACTCCGAGCCTGACTCTATAAGTTAATGTCAACAGTAAGCATACCTGCTGGGTTAGTCCAACCAATAACTGGGTGAAGAATAGCTGGAATGACAGAGAATCTGTTTACTTTGCATTTCTCCTCGAGAATCTAACAAATTGACAACGTATGGATGCGAGTCCGTGCGCTCACGCACACGTCCACGGTAGGCCAATAAGCCGAGCGCTTCTTCTCAACACGTGCTTTGGAGGCAATGGTAGGAACGTGAACCACTTCCACTTGGCTGAAGCGTGACTTGCGGGCGGAACTCACCATCTCGCAAAGCCTCCTCAGCAGGAAGCTCTTCCGAATCTTCGGCGATCGGGGGAAGTTCAGCTCATAGCAGAGGGTCGGTGCGAAAACAAAATAATATAAATCTAAACCCCAAAACAGGCAGAGAAAGAGACAGGCGATGAAGACAGCGTCGTCATCATCATCATCATTCAAGCGCTTGCAGCCACCTGGTTCAGTCACAGCTACATCACGACAGGCTGTGTGTGGTGGGGTCAACATCTACTGACCTCTACAGGTGAGATTTCCAGGGTAGGTCACTTGAGAGCCTACTCCCCTTCCCTCGGACCATGACACTGAGGGACCTGTAGGTGGGGAGAACCAGCAGTGTTTGTGTCCTAAGTGGCACCCTATTTCCCTGTAAAGTGGGCTGCTTTTCGCCAGGGCCCAGTTCAGTAGTAGTGCACTACATACAGGGCAGGGAGTCTTTTGAGACACAGACGGTGTTAGCACAGCAATTAGGATTCTCACTGTCACAATCAATCTGCTTGTGAGCTTCATGTGCAGTGAGTCAGCAGGTGGCAGTTAAATAGATGCGATAGGGTGTGTGTGTGTGTGTGTGTACACATTTTTATGGTTAGAGGAAACAAAATCATGTTCACCAAAAAAGGTTTTCACGAGTGGTACACACAACCGCGCGCACACACACACACAGCATCCCAGCCAACGGAAAACTGGGTCACAGTTGCCATTTCCGTAGAGGCCAGTCAGAAATCTCATTAAGCCCTTTATTACTAGTCAAAGGTCAGTGTAGAATCCCCGCGACACAAACTCTCTAGGCAAAGCAACTTTGTGAGGCGTCACTGAAGAGTTGGGAGGGGGGAAAAAAAGAATTCAAGGCACACCTGGGTTCAAATAATATTTCAGGTGTTACAAATACCTTACTAAACCTGCCTGGTCCAATGGATCAAAAGGAATTGTCAGGCAAATGGCATGCCCTATCTGGCATTCCAGACAGGCTTAATTCTAAACTCGACCCTAAATAATTTAAAAGATTGTGAATACTTTTTGAACCCTGGTTTTGGTTAAAAGCAGAAGTTGAAGCACTGTTGTTTTTCCCATTGAAGGTTGCAGAGGCAGACTTACATGAGATGGACCTGGACAAGCTACGGGCTTTAGCATAGCACATCTCTCTACACCACTTGTTCACATCTTTGTAGGAGTAGAGCTTCAAGAACAAAATGGTGTAGACTCCCAGAGCAACTGCTCCACCAACTGAGGACAAGGACATTATGAAATGTTTACAGTGAGTAATAGACACAATACTGGCAGTCACGATAAAGTGTTGTATGCCCAAGAGTACACGGTGTCCATCCAGTGGGGTTTAATGTCATGCATGTGGGTGGTATCATAGCACGAGGCTTCAGTTATTGAATTATAGGAAGAGCGAACTTTAGGTATGCCGACACACGCAAGCATGTCCCAGAGTAGAACGGAAAAGCTGGCTTGCCCTGATCTGGGGGAAGAAAAAAAAGTTGTCAAGGACAGAATGAATTACACGCTCTGTTTCTCAGTTTGCAAAGACGTCCGCTTTGATGTGTTGCTAACAAACAAGCACTAACAAGGAGCGAAGGAATGCTGTCCACCTGAGTCTCCATTTATCTCGGGCCATCCGTATCAGGCAGTGGTTGCAACACTCACCGTCCGCTCCCTGGCTATGACACGAGATGGATGACCGCCATAAACAGAGTCCGCTCACGTTTCACCAGCCCCGACAACGCTTCTGAGGCACGGAGAAACTTGGCAAGGCCCCCGGTTCATGCTAACAGACTACTACTACTGCTTTATCAATAGCAGCCATATGCTGCATGGAAATGGGTCGTGCCGCCATCCTGTGTATGGCATGGGCACAGAGAGAGATAGGGGGAGAGAGAGAGCGGGGGGGGGGGGGGGGGGGGCGCAGGGGACGGGGGGGGATTTGGGTGGTGGCTGGTTCCTTTGCCAAGAGGAACATCCGTGGCCCACTCCTCTGACCTTGATGTATAAACAGTGGCCCTGTATGAGGTACAAGCGACAGATGGTGCATCTTTGTCACCTCCTGTGGCGACGGCAGATGAGGAAAAAGAAACAGACTTTTAGGTGAGGGAGGTAAGGATTCTGGGATACTGTAGCTCGTGACACCTGCCGCCCCGTTTGCACAAACTTACAGTGAAAGACTGTGTAGAGGGTTTAAGATGAAGACGGCATTACACCTTCCTATTCTCTTGTAAGGGAATGGTTACTGACAACTCATGAATGTAGGTAAGGCCTTCGCATGTGCAGCATACATAAGAGGTCCGGTAAACGGTCGTATGTCACCAGACACCACGCTGGCAACCAACCAGCCTGATGAAGACAGGCAGAGCTGACCCAAGATCGACCCGTTCTAAGCCACTCCTCTTTTGGCCTCATCATCACCAAATCACTCCTACCTTTCTAAATACAAACAACAGCGTTTTATTCCTACACACTCTAAAATGAAGACAGAAGACAGTGCGTTCTCTCCTGATGAAAAACTAATACGGCCATGTACTGTACCTGGAGTCACTGACTTCACCATTAGAACGACAGCCACTGGGAAGCACAGAATGACTGACAGGTTGATGGAATGAACCAGCAGCCCAAAATGTTCACTGAAGCAACCCTGGAGCAACAGAACAACAGTATTTTTAAGCTCATGTCAGGCTATGTATACGGAGTACAGTATTTAACGCCTTGGGTTCCAAATGGCCCCCTGATCCCTAAAACTGGGGTCCACAGCCCTGTTCTGGTAGTACCACAGGGTTTTGTTCGTAGGCACCAAAACGATCATCCGGACTAACTGATCAGTTCAGTGATTGACTAGAGCATGAAGTGACTGACCCCTTCAAGACCAAGGCTCCTTAACCCGCCTTAAATAGTGACCAGAATGTTTGTGGATCTGAAGTAGTGCAGTAAACTGATGACATATGGTGGAATTTGGGAGTTAACTCCTTCCCATTTAACACTCAAAGATATATTCAAGATTTACATAAAATTATATACTGAAAATGTACACTGATATTTTCTGTGGATCATTAAAGTAAGTGTACTGTGTAAGAATATCAAAGTAGGCATGTTATTAGAAATGAAACTCACCACTGAGAGCCTTCTCTCTGTGTAGAAAGCTACCAAGACAAACACATTAGACACTGGAAGAGAGAAAATACATTTATGTTGTTAGTCAAGTAAATGTTTTTCTTATAAAGTAATTGCATGATACAGTAGTAACAGAACAAGGCTGAGTGTTTTGCATTATAGTCGAAGTATAGGCTTACTAATATGTTAACAGTTGATGATGGAGTCAGTCAGGAGATAGTGAAACATATATACTGAGGTGACATGAAGACCAAACTTAAAGTCGTTCCCATTACAAACTGAACATGACCAACAAAAAGTAACAGTTTCAGCACTAAAGCCTGGGGTGTTCTTTTGTAATCCACAGCAGTGTGAGAGGTCAGCCCAGTGCCCTGTTAAGATGGGCCTGCTGTCACAGCTTCAGCTGTTGGGAGAAATGAGGCGGCGCTAACACAGTCCACCTGCTACTATACTGTACTACTGCAGGACTGACAGGATGGCTCTACACTGTTAAACACACACACACACACACGCACGCTCAGTCACTTGCCTGGTCACTCGCTGCACTCACCCAGACTTCTGACTGTGTTCTCTGGTTCTCCTGACACTCTGTCGTCCCTCAAGATCCCACTGTACTTATGTTAAGAGTTTTTAACCCCGGCATCCTGGCTACATTTCTAATCTGTCCCTTATTTTATACTGGCTCGTTTGTCCCCCTTCTCTGTTCTCCAACTAAAACAATCAGGTAAAGTACTATAGGCACTAAATGCACCCAATCAATAATATATGCAAGTCGGTCTGGGTAACAGCATCAGTTAAATTACAAGTGAGGTTGGAGTCATGTGCAATGTGAGCATGCGCAGGAGCACACAGACACAGGAAAAGAAAGAAAATATGGAAGGCTTCAACTACTGTGATTTTCTGAATAGCTGCAAGGCTGCTTCTTCTCCATGCTGTACCACATTATGTGACCATGTGCTTGAAATGTCACCGTCTCAAAAAGTCTCATCAGCAGGAAGCTCTTACGAATCTGCTGTTTTAAAATAAATGAACATTGAATATATTCTAAAAGGCCTAATGGAGTAGGTTGAGGTGGACTTCTGTGGGAACCAACCTTCAATAAAAAGGGCAGTTTAAAACAAAACAATCGGCATCTCTGCCTTCAGTTCCTTGGCAATCTGTGCTTGGCTCCCAATCAAAAGAAGTACTTAAGCCAATAAAACAGACACTGAAAGCGCCAAGGACTACAAGTGCTAATAAAAAAAAAAAAATGCTGCAATGCATATAAAACTAGCCTTCTTTGAGGAGTCATTGTCTGCTATGCACACATCCTATACTGCATAAGTGTTATCGTGTCCCATAGCCCTTCTCTGTGCTATATGGCCATTAAGTAGGCCAGGTGAATGGTTCTCAAGAGACAACTGCAGCACAAGCTTGTAATAACCCTCCTACAGACTTGTATAGGGGAAGTCATCTAGAGGAGATGGGCTAGGGTCAGTGGTTAATGTAATTTCTACATTTTTTCCTATTACTTTATTTTACACTTTTTACTTTTATTTTTGTTCTGGGGTATTTCTCACTGGCTTGGATAGTGCGTAGCAGGAGGCAGATAGTATAGGGCAGGTAGTGTTTTGCTTTTGAAGTGTAGGGGAAGTGATAGCCTGTTATGGGAGTGACCCAGTTCACCGTGTTTAACCCTCTCTTTGGTCTCTAAAGACATTTAATTTAATGTGTCAAAGGTAGAAATGACTAGATGACTAATTGAATCAGTCATGTCTGGTTTACGGGTAACACACATAATAAAAATAAACATCGGTTTTCTTGCACATTACTCCACACACCAATGACCAGGCACACCGCAGGCATGTTGTATGGGTCCTTGACGAACAGCGCAACCACTTGAATCGGGTCCACAAGAATGCCGTACCTGAAAAAGAAATAAAAAAGGTAAACTCACCATTAATTTACAGAAGGAACCTTTGCAGAATGACAAACATTTAAATTGGCTCTACACTGTAATGAAGTGTTTTGGTGAATTAGATCCTAATATACATGTCAATGTCCCTGTCGACAATACTCCTGCACTTCTAAAGAGTGCAGACTGCTCTTAGAGCTGGCATCTGGGGACCGTCAGGAAGAAACTTAGCTGCAGTAGCTTTCAGAACAGCATATGGTCTAAGCAGTGAGGGAGCTGACGTTAGTTCTCTCTGCAAAACCGGTCCTTCAATTCAAACTGTCAAATACAAGCCTGTGACAACGTCACTGGAAAAGACATAAAAACACACTCTTCCCTTTCCTTTTTTGTAAAGCTTCTCATAATGTACTCACTTCAAAAGGTTTTCCAAGAACAGTCGGGCATTGCTCAAGACCTACAACAGAAGAGGGATTGTCTATTAATTGCATCCTGGAAAATAAGGCCTGTAATTCAGCCCAAAGTTCCATATATTTCTTCAAAGCATTAATTCGTCGCAGAACATATCCAGTTGCACCTGACCGTCATAGTTTTACAACAATGCTATTTGTGGAACAGATCTCGACAGTCAAAAGATGACGTGTTGGCAAGTCAAGATAATCCTCCTTTATAGATTTTTTTTGTGTGCCTTTTTGCAATTCTCTGCCTCCGTTTTTGAAAATGTTGGATTGTATTATCTCATTATGGGATACAAAGACTTCTCCACCTTCAATGGGAATTTGAAGAGAAGTTCACAGAGTACAGAGAACTACTCTCCTGACAAAATGATCTTGTTTCAAAGACTGGATTATCAACAGCTTTAGAAATTCAATTTTATTATCAATGGTTTTAAAGATGACTAAGCTGCAGGCACATCAGATTTGACATTAAATCAGATGAACTAACTAGCTGTTGCAGAATGTTTATTTTGATATATAGTGTAATTACTACAGTATTTGTCTACCATATTAAAAGTCTATGGTCTATGGGAATGCTAGGACCATGTTGACCTATATGCAAACCATTCTTGAACTCCAACATCTTTCTAGGTTAAGAGAACACCAATGGTTTTATATGGTTGTTGGGAAATGGGAATGTCCTGCTGTTTAGCGATTCTTCCAAATACAGACTTCAAAGCCAAACCTAATTAAAACAAATCAAGGCTATTAAAGTGATTAGCTTACCATAAACCTTAGGCATTGTGTCCAGGTTCAGGCTTGGACCAAAGATAGAGCCCAGCAACAGGCCGAGCAAAATATACAGTATCTTGATTTTTCTTTTGTCCACTAAGTCAGGCCCCGGGGGCACTCTCACAACATCAGAGCGTCACGAAAGCAGCGTGTGACCTATGCTTAACCTCAATCCACATTACACATTTCAGCAGCAACATACGGAGACAGGTAGGCTTTCATAAGCCTGTTGGGCTGTGCTAAAGATGAGTCAGATGTCTTTAAACGCTCTGGTGTTCAAACACAGTGTGTGATGAAAAAGCCTTCTGGTGAGGCCTGGAGGCACACGTCCACCACATACTGACGCTCTCAGATCAAATCCTCGCCTCACAGGAACAGGGACTCTGCTGCTGCTCTGCCTTAATGTGGCTCAGTGATATTGAGAGACATTGGAGTAGCCTGCATTGAGACCTCAATAGCGATTGGGTATCAGATGTAGTCTAGGAGAGGAGCCGTGGCTCGGATTGATGTGTTTTTTTAGAGTTTGGGTCTGGTTGTCTTGCTCATCAACCGAAGACATTTATCGAAGACTATCATTATATGCTAGTTTTTGCATACAGTAGGTGAACTAATCATGCACTTTATGTTAAGGTTACCAAACTTGGTTCACAACTATTAGGTACATTAAAAAAAGAAGCAGTCTAGGAAGCCTGTCAGTCAACCAGCGTGATGATAAATATGATGGCTGCCATTCACAGTTCTTCTTAGAATTACATAGAGCACAAACCCAGATCATTGACAATCATTCTATTCATATAGTAGTTTACAAAATGAGGGGTCATACTGGTAGCCATTGCAAAACATGACACACGGTTCACCAGGGGTCAGCACATTATACATACTTTTTTTATTTCCTTGAACACAGCCTAAGATCAATCAATCAAATGTATTTCTAAAGTCCTTTTTCCATCAGCAGTTGTCACAAAGTGCTTTTATAAAACACCCAGCCGGAAACCCCAAGGAGCAAGAAACAACAGCATTGAAGCACAGTGGAAAACTCCCTAAGAGGCTGAAATTAAGGAAGAAACCTAGAGAGGAACCAGGCTCGGAGGGGTGACCACTTCTCTCCTGGCTTTGCCGGGTGAACCTAAGACCTAAGTCAGTTTCAGGATAAAACAAAATGTTTGGTAAAACCTTTGGTGACACTTGAGAAAAGGTTTGGGATACACTGATTTAGACTGATGTTAGTTTATTAAAAACTATTACTCACCGGGCGTATTACTCACTGATGTAATACATAATGTCACAACTACAGCCTTGTGCCATCCAACGCTGATAAGGTGTGTTTGCAAAACTGGGTGTATTCATTAAACTTCCATTTGCAGTACCAAATAAGTAAACATGACATTTTGAATTCAAGACAGTTGAATTACTCTGGAGACCCACGGTGAGTTTACAAAGCAGTATGCAAGAACAGTAATGACAATTTACAGTGGAATAAAACACACAACACACCCAATAACAAATAGTACAGTTTTACAAAAAGCTTTCTCAAGGCATTTGGCAGGTGTCTGAGGCATTTGAGAGAAGAGGAGATTATTAGGGGACCTTTCACATACATTTGTATCCGACAAACTCTGAATTAAGTGAGGCAAACTTTGCTTGAATAGACCCAAAAACATGTAGGCCAGCTACACGGTGTCTGCATTGTGTGTGAGAGAAAGACAAACACTATTAGACTTTCATGAGCCATCACTGTGCACTGTACGTTTTCCCACTGTAGCAGAATTTGCCATCTCATAGATATATTAGCTAGTTAGCTACAACACAAACTAATAAGTCATAAGCTACAGCTCTGCACCAAATCAGGTGTACTGAGGCTAACTAGGTGGCTAGGTTAAGCTGAAGTGCATGTTATAGGTAACATTTTAGCAAACAAAGCTAATGTAACAGAGATGATGGTGTAAGCTCACAAAGCTCAACAATGAAATAGTTCTTAACCAACTTTTTATCAAATAAAGGGTAAATATAGAATCCGTGCCATGCAAAACCCCTGACAAAATCTCAAACTTCACTGAATTACAAGAGGTACATAGACATTTATTTTTGTGTAATATTTTATTTAAAACAAAGACACTCAAAATAAATTACTTTATGGTGAGATTGGAGTCATTTTGGGAAATACTGAGAAAAAATTAAATAGAAAATCAGAGAGCGAGAGGTTCTAAACAGGAGAAACTGCCCAAATCCATGGGTGCAAAGCTGGTAGAGGCATATCCAAGGAGACTCAATCTTTTATAGCTGCCAAAGACACTTCTACAGATTACTGAATAAAGGGTCTGAATAGTTATGTGCATAAGATATTAAAATTTTAGATTTTCATTTACCTGCCACCATTTTTTTTTTAAACAGGCCTTCTGTTTGTCATTATGGGATACTGTGTGTAGAGTTACCTTTGAAAGATATTCCAACTGCCTCACATTCCACATTTTGGTGTGTTAAGAACTTAATTTATCATTTTAATTTATTAACATAATTAAATATTATCTGCATATTTTGTTGTGTTATGGATAAATTAAGCCCATAACACACCAAAATGTGGGGGGGGGAAAGAAAGTGAGCCAGTCGGCATACTCTCCAAAGGCACTGTACAAACTGTACATAATAATGTACAAACGTTTACAATCATACCATGAAGTGCACGATTTGAGGTTTTGGATTTTATCCACTGTACTATTATGAAATTCAACAATGTATAGAACTGTATCAATCAATGCAGGGGAAAAAACATACCAGCATCACAACACACCAGTTGAGGACTCCCCTGTAGTTACTGTAGCCACTGGAAGAACTCAGCAGGGACTCTTGTAACCTGTGGCAACTGAGGAAAGAAGGATTGTTTGAATATATGCACCCGCAGTTGACCTGCCCTTCTGAAGCTATGGATGTTAATACCTGATATGCTGTGAATTAAGGTCAGTCTATCCAGGGGTACTCAACTCTAAACAGCAGGACCGGAGCCTGCTGATTTTTTTTTTTATGCGGTGCACTCACCTGGTGTCCCTGTTCAGAGGGATGCAATGCTAAAAAACTATTGGAACTTGTTTCAAGGGCCAGAGTTGAGTTTCAGTGGTCCATACCATAGATTCCTGACCTTAAAAAGATGTTTTAACCTGTTTAGCATAGCATTTGACCATGGCAGTGGCAATTTGTCTGCTTATTGCCCAGCCCCACCCCACAGAAGGGGTGCCCTAAAGTCAGTTGTTATACTGCCAATTTGTTTCTGGTCAGAGCAGGGGCAGTAAGCAGACCAAAGTCTGCTACTATTCATCTTACCAAACTGTAGAAAACGTGTGACATGTTTTGCTCGGAGCTAACCCATCAGCCGGGGCTGGGCAATTAGAAGACAAATTGGCCTTGCCGGGGTCAAATGCTATGCTAAACAAATTAAATTAGACATCTTAATGAAGGTCCAACATCTTTGGTGTAGGCACATCTGAATACACAGCCTGGTCTCATTGGAATACTTAGATTACATAAATGTATGGCCCGCGGTATCATACAATATGTTATGTAATGTTAGGTCACATTACAATGTGCTACCAAAACGTATAATACATTACGAATTGGCTAAAACGTAACATATGTTATGAACGATATTAAAACATATCATATGTCACAAACTCTAGACAAACGTATGTTACGAATGGCATGAAAACGTATGATGTTACGAAGGCACGAATTCATATCATACATTATGAATTTGCACAAAACATCCAACCCGGCGACGTTCAGCTCTGCAGACAGGCGTCCTACCCATTGCTCCATACAGGGGTAATGGCCTTACCAAGGTTGCTACAATGTGTATTACATGCTTTTTAACACTATAGTTAACGACAGGTATCACAGGTTAGGGTTTAAAGTTTGGGTTAAAGGGATAGTTTGTCCAAAATTCATATTTTTCTCAAAGTCCACTCACCAAAAGATAATCCTGAAGACATCATTTTTTCAAACAATCCATTACAGATCTGACCCAGTCTGTAGGTGGTGTTATTAGCATCGTCCAAATTCATGAATGGAAACGGTTCCTACCCCTATTGCAAAGCTGCATTGCAGGCGGAGAACTACCCCAAAACACATCAAGCTACATTCAGTAATCTGCCGCGGTAATAGATTTATTAAACAGTACACTGATGAAACAGCCGGCGGAACTGGGTGAATTCAAACTGGTACTAGCTAACTATCTCCTATAGCCACCAAACACCGCTTCTGTTCTTCAGCAGTGATGTCACTGAGTTGAGTGTGAACTTTAACCTCAAAAATATATGTGAAAATTACATTGCTCCGCCTAGCTGGCCCTTTTTCATCTGTGGTTATCAAAGTAATATTTGGAATTGTGGAAGATGACGTGGTCATAAGGAAGGTACAAGGGATGGGGGAGAGGAGAATGTTTCACTCATTGCCATATCTGTAAGGTCTGTTTACAGTTCCATCTCTCAACCCCATCACCAGGATGACACAGGTCTGCCAGATCCCAATCACAATGAACGCAGCACTCCTCCCAGCTCCCAATCACCGGAACACTAAGCCTGTTCAAGATTTTCTAACGTTCTTTGATCCTAGCATGCCTTCGGTGTTTATGATTTAGCTTATCCTAGTCTGTATGACTTCTATATTTTTTGCTATATTTTTGCTTGATTATTCCTTAATTCTTACTATGTAGATGTTGTGTGCAATGTCACAATAATTTAATTGTGCAGGATGACACTGTGTTATTCCGTGCATTGAATAAACACATTTTGAACTTTGAACTTCTGGATTTCCTTTGGATCAACTTCTGCCTGATCACATCTTGACCATGCTGTTTGCCTGCTTCCGGGGTTTTTAGTTTGAAATTAAATTCTACCCGCTCTGCAATTGGGACAGTACCTCTGCCTCTCCCGAGTCGTATGGTGGGTGAATCAATGGAGCAACTTCACCAACAACACATAAAAAGTTTGCGAGAAACATTTTACAGAGCATCATGACCCACGTTCACTTAGAAGAGGCCTAAATGCGAATGCAATTCCATCAAGTTACCCAGTTCAACCCGAGGAGACAAGTAATAATTCCGATTGCTATGTTATAATACACAAAGTACACATTGCCTCCTGATATTCTGGGCAAGGGTTGGGGATTAACACTTTCACATCACTCCCCTTTAGCGGCTCTCCAAGCTTCTATTTGGTCAAGTCATCATCTGTGCATTATGATTATGAAAAAGTAAGGCCTTATTCCCAGAAAAATATTTTTCCTGCTCGTATTCAGAGTCAGACAAAATATATGACCTGTATATTTTCCTTTCTTTCTTTCTCAAGCAAATTAAGTTTGACTGTCCAAGGTGAATATCAAAGACAAAATAGGTAACTTGTTTTCTAGCTAGCGAATACTATTGTATACTGATGTGTATACACTGATTCTTCCCCAAAGAATGGGATGAACACAGGAAGTAACCATTTATTTGAAATACTACATTATCATGTTCTGTGAGTTAAACAACACCACTTGTCTTTGTTTGGAGTGTTTTAGAGTAGTTTTCCGCTTGGAATGCAACTTGGCGATTGCAGTACAAACTGTTTCCGTTCATGAATTTGGACGATGCTAATAACGCTAATTACAAACTGGGACAGAGCTGAATAATTGATTGTTTGAAAAAATATATATATATATATGGGTATTCAGGAATATTGTTTGTTACGTTACGTGGACTTGAATTTTGGATGAACTCTCCCTTTAATGTTAGGTATCACAGCACTGGGGTTAAGGTTTGGGGTAAGGTTTGAAAACAAAAAGAGTTAGGGTTAAGGTTCAGGGTAAGGTTAGAAAACGACAAAGGTTAGGTTAAGGTTTGGTTAGGGTTAAGGTATCATAGCACTGGGGTTAAGGTTAGGGTTAAGGTATCACAGCACTGGGGTTAAGGTTGGGGTTAAGGTTTGTGTAATGGTTAGAAAGAAAATCACTCCTAACATATTGAATTGTAAAACCAATACTGGCCACTTCCAACAGGAAGCTCCTATTTGGAATAATGGGTAGCACATCCTTCTGTGGTAAGTACAGGGGTTCGAAACAAAGCCTGCCAAACGCTGTGTTTTCTGGATTATTACTCTAACGTTACTTCACCTAATGTAATATATCTTACGAAATCGGCTACAATACACAGTTGTCCAACCACGAGCCAATAACAATGGGGGTGGGGTTTTGCATTTCCTACCTGGGCTCCTGTACTTCCATTTTTTTTTTCATTCTGTAGACCTAGTACTCCTGTTTGTGTGTATGGACATTCAAGTTAATGACATTCTCGCGCCACCAATACCACAAGTCCCAACTCAGGGATACATGTTCAACACTATCGTTGTAGTTTGTAAATACAAGCATAATTAACTGAATGAATTAACCGAAACTGTGCACGACATGCATACATTCCCCACAGCCACAACGGGTTGTATTCATTCTGCCAAACAAAACATAAGTTCCGTTTTAATTAAAACGTTTAATCAAAGGGGAAAACAAAAGACAACTGGGAGGTACCATTTTGCCAAACAGATTTTCTATTGGACAAAATCACGGTAGGTTACCCAGATACGTTTGGTTTGCTTAAGAAACATTTCCCATGATTTCCCCTTCCCCAAATTAACGCCCTCATTAACACACCACGGACTTCCCCATTAAATGACACGCTACGTTACTCAAATATAGCCTACAGAGAAACTACACACACAATATATGTAATTGAGATTGTATACTCAATAGGGCACTGAAGTGAGTGCAGTATACGTTACAGTTAAACTTTTCTCATAACGAATCATTTCCCCAAGTCTGCGTGTTTGTTTATGCTCCTCACCTTAGTTGATCACTGGGCACATTTCTTCGTTTCTTCTTTTCCTTTGAAGCTGTAGAAGCCAAACCGGTCACATTTTGTTTTGTTACAAATGTTCTGCTGTCACCGTGTCCGATGGCACTTTCAACGACCGTTGACCGCCCATTCACTAGTTTCAAAGTAACACCAATTTCATGCGATGTGGCTCTTCTTTTGCGGGTAACGGGACCTATTTCTTCCATGTTGATAGCTTTTGATTCATTTGATGAATAGGCTACTTTGCGGGCAGCCACCTATACTGTACACATGTCCACTATTACACTGTCACCGAGGAAGTTGAGATTGCAAAACAAGTTGCTGAGTTGGAGGAGCTAGTTCCGTATTAAAAAAAACCGTAGGAACGTGGCGTGGTGGATTGGATTGACGAATCTAGCAACACTATGTACTCTATGTTCTGTGTTGTATCTAGTTATCAATCAAAGTATTTGATAACAGTGAGTGAATTTTTTTCCTATTAAAATAATATGTAGGCTACATCCAGTTTCTAAAATATACACAATCAATACCGCAGACCACTTAAGGTTTACTTAACTGTCACTAATAAAGACCGTTTTATATTTTAGTCATTTTAGCAGATGCTCTTTTCCAGAGGGACTTATTAGCGATTTCATAGCTGAGACGTTCACACAACAAATAGGCATGTTAAGTGGTTGGTAATGCGGACTGCAGGTTGAAGTGAAGTGAACATAATTTGCAAACAAGGGGATAGTGCTACATTGTTATGTTTTGTCTAGTCTATTAATATTAGTATATACTAATATTTGAATGCAGTTGATTCCAACTTCCAAGGAAATGGCCTTCATGAAAGACCTTAAATACAGGACATGGAGCAAACACATTATTTGCCTATTGACATGTTCTGATTAGTCGGTGACGGGGACAGGCCATGGCCTAAAGGATTATTAGGAACACCCGTTCAATTTCTCATTAATGCAATTATCTAATCAACCAATCACATGGCAGTTGCTTCAATGCATTTAGGGGTGTGATCCTGGTCAAGACAATCTCCTGAACTCCAAACTGAATGTCTGAATGGGAAAGAAAGGTGATTTAAGTTATTTTGAGCGTGGCATGGTTGTTGGTGCCAGACGGGCCGCTCTGAGTATTTCACAATCTGCTCAGTTACTGAGATTTTCACGCACAACCATTTCTAGGGTTTACAAAGAATGGTGTGAAAAGGGAAAAACATCCAGTATGTGGCAGTCCTGTGGGTGAAAATGCCTTGTTGATGCTAGAGGCCAGAGGAGAATGGGCCGACTGATTCAAGCTGATAGAAGAGCAACTTTGACTGAAATAACCACTCGTTACAACCGAGGTATGCAGCAAAGCATTTGTGAAGCAACAACACGCACAACCTTGAGGCGGATGGGCTACAACAGCAGAAGACCCCAACGGGTACCACTCATCTCCACTACAAATAGGAAAAAGAGTGAGCTCACCAAATTTGCATGAGCTCACCAAAATTGGACAGTTGAAGACTGGAAGAATGTTGCCTGGTCTGATGAGTCTCGATTTCTGTTGAGACATTCAGATGATAGAGTCAGAATGACAGAATGAGAACATGGATCCATCATGCCTTGTTACCACTGTGCAGGTTGGTGGTGGTGGTATAATGGTGTGGGGGATGTTTTCTTGGCACACTTTAGGCCCCTTAGTACCAATTGGGCATCTTTTAAATGCCACGGCCTACCTGAGCATTGTTTCTGACCATGTCCATCCCTTTATGACCACCATGTACCCATCCTCTGATGGCTACTTCCAGCAGGATAATGCACCATGTCACAAAGCTCGAATCATTTCAAATTGGTTTCTTGAACATGACAATGAGTTGACTGTACTGAAATGGCCCCCACTGTCACCAGATCTCAACCCAATAGAGCATCTTTGGGATGTGGTGGATCGGGAGCTTCGCGCCCTGGATGTGCATTCCACAAATTTCCATCAACTGCAAGATGCTATCCTATCAATATGGGCCAACATTTCTAAAGAATGCTTTCAGCACCTTGTTGAATCAATGCTACGTAGAATTAAGGCAGTTCTGAAGGCGATAGTGGGTCAAAGACAGTATTAGTATGGTGTTCCTAATAATCCTTTAGGTGAGTGTACAAGGTATGTATTCATCAAAATCAATGCCTCCCAAGCCAATACCGGCATTGCACCCTTTATTTTTCTTCCAACAGAACGATGTCTATGATCCCGACTTACCTGCAGAGGGCGGCCAGCAGTGGGGTACAAGGTTCTATGCTGCTGGCAGTTAAATACATTTTCTTGGGAAATATGAAAAATCATTTGTTCATTCCAAAACATTTGAAAACCTACTTTTATGTACCGTTGTGGTCACAATGGTATGGGTGTATACCTGTAATTAAAAGTATGTATTTGGGTAGAGCACTCACTGGCCTGCACACCCTTCTCAGGAGAACAACCTCCTCTAAATGAATGTCTGGCAGTTGCATGTATTGACACTGGTTCCCTTTAGAAGAGATTAATCTGGGTAGCTCCTTAGTGTGATGCCTTTTTTAGCCCTCCCTCATAAAGAAGTTATTTTGATATAGTATGACATTTAAAATTTAGAGAATAAGAGGCTTTTCAATCTATTATTAATTTTCTTTCAGTATTCAACAGCAGAGGCGGAGTTTACAAGCTTCTGTCTGGTCAGAGTGGCATGAAAAGAAGTTGATGTGACCGCAACATTTTGTGTAGCCTGCTTTCCACAAGGAGTGTCACCTTGGTTTGCTTCTGCTTTCTTCAAGAAGGGGCAAAAAAAAAAAGATTAATTTCGTTTTTTTCCAAATTTGAAGGAGGATAGATTTGTATGCGTTGCTGCATGGACTGCCTGAGCAGCACCTCTTTTGCTTTTGATAGTGGTGCATCTGTCAAACCATGCAGGCTCCAGGCACTGTGCCTGGTGTTCTGTAAGGTGGCAAGGACAGTGTTGAGAAGTATGGGGCGCGGTGAGAGTTTGTCCTTGGGGTTGTAATGAAGTTGTTGAGGAGGAAATAACTCATTCTTACACAGAAGAAAGACACAGGGTCCTTAATCTAGAAGATGCCACATTTACTCTGAATCATTAGTGACCAATAGCTAGTTTATCTCAGCAGAGATTCCGGCAGACTGATAGAGGCATCACAAGTGTCATCGGTGTCAGCACTTTCACAGTTCAGTCAAGGACTCCTTTTCCAACCTCTTTCTTCTTAGACAGACAGACATGGCAGAGAGAGATGTGCGACCTCGGAAACCTGCTTTGTGTATCAAGCATAGAGAGCTGCTGTCTCATATCCACCGCGGCCTGGGCAGAGCCTTCAGACTGAAACAGACAGGTGGGGAATGCGTCCTCCAACCTGATTGGATAATCCATTTACCTGATAAACCTCATCCAAAAACATTTATCTGTTTGGTTGTTCAAATGCCCAGTGCCATCCAAAACATGATTTTTGTTCTGAGGAAATTTCCAAATTATATGTTTTAAATTATACTCTAAATGGTTGAAATAATGTTTAAAAGATTTATGTTTAAAAGATTTTAAGAGAAATCAGCCTCTCTTCAGAGTTTCAGCCTGTTTAGGTGAAATGGTACATTTAGTCAACTGCATGATATAAATTGGCCAATCCTGGGCAACGGCGTGGGTTTAGAACATCCTATCTGTCAATTTAGCTGTGTGGAAATGAAAAAAACTAAATCAAACTGAGAGTTTCACTGGCCAAATCAGGCCCAGGGAAATACAAATATTTATAATATACTATAATGTGTACAGTAGCTCTCAAACGTATTCACCCCTTTGAACGTTTCCACGTTTTCAACATGAAATCACAATGGGTTTATCCTGGAGGTTATGCCACTGATCAACACAAAAAAGTCTATAATGTCTAAAGAGAAAAAATTACATCTGCAAATTGTTCTAAATTAATTAGAAATATAATACAGATTTTCACCACCTTTGCTATGACACACCTGAATGAGCTGTCTAAATTGAAACCAACTGTCTTTAGAAGTTATGTAATTAGTTGAATGGAGTCCACCTGTGTGCAATTAAGTTGTTTCACATCATTGCAGGTTTAATACACATCTCTGGCAGGTCCCACAGGTGGTTATTACAATTCCTAACAAAAACCACATCATGAAGACAAAGGAACATTCAAAGCAAATCTGGAATAAGGTTCTTCAAATGCACCAGATATAAGAACATTTCCAAGGCATATTCCCCAGAGCACAAGTCCATTCCTTAGAAATGGAGAGAATATGAGGCGTCGCTAACGCTCATGCGATGGAATTGAACTATGTGGGTTATACTCAGCTCGGTCTCAGGATGGTCTGTCTGCTGCTTGGCAAAGTGGATTGGTTATTTCCTGCCTGGTTTGCCCTGTCCAGGGTTATCTTCAGACAGGGCCACAGTGTCTCATTCCCTATAGTTTTTCATTGCTATATTATAGAACTGGAGGGCTAGGGTCAGTCTGTCCTGACTCAGTCCCATTTCTTTATGTTGCACTAGTTACTGTGATGGGGACATGGGTCCGACTGAATTATATGCTATCCTTTTGGATTTAAGGAATGCTTTCTCTTGTATTTCTGATGTCCTGTTGAACCTTAGGGTGACATGAGTTCCTGGACATCGCCTCAGGACTACCTCGCCTGATGACTCCTAGCTGTCCCTGTCCAAAGTCCTCCTGGTACTGTAGCAGATCTAGTTGCTGCCTGATTATTATTTATTTCACTGCCCACAGCCCACATAGTCGTCCCTGTCTTTATCCACCTGGTTATGCAGCTGATCTAGATCCTGCCTAAAGACCCTGGACACAGCCCACCTGTATTTTTTGACCTGCTGGTCATCTAAACATGTAAAAACGTTGATGAGCTTTTGGGCCTCAACACTACGAGCTATGTTTGCCACCCCACGTTGTTCCAAGTACACCATCCCCACAGTAAAGGATGGTGGAGGCAGCATCAGGCTATGGGGATATTTTTCTGCATCAGGGCCTGAAAAGCTTGTGAATATAGAAGCCAATATGGATGAAGCAAAGAAATCCCCAGGAATCTTGGGGAAAAGTACTGCTGAAGTCTGCAAGAGACCTGGGACTTGAGAGAAGATTCATCTTCTAGTAGGACAATTACCACAAACATATAGCGAAAACCACACTGGTTTCAGTCAATGCCGGACGTCAATCCAATAAAAAGCCCAAGAGGAGTGAATGATTTTTAGAGGCACTGTACGTAATGTCAAATAAAATATTTTTATTTAGATTAAGACAGACACTTATTAATTCGATTAATTAACTAGAAACGCTGATTTATTTTAGTGCAGTGATTATATAATACGTAAAGATTTAATTATCCAATGTTGACAGCTTTGAAAATACATACACATAGACTTAGCTATTCCACTCAGCTGACAATTGGCTGGTTGACCATCTTAGTTGTCAGCAACAGGGTTTACTGTGTAACGAATAACAGCTGACTTGTTTGTCATGGTAGCGTGTTTTGCTACTCTACTCCTGTGTCTGACTGGGCAAAAGTCGGTTGCACTTCAGGCCAGTTTATTCCATCTGAAGAAGTTCCACTCAGTAAAGTGGTCAGACAAATGAGAATACAGTGGACAATCTTCTGCGTCCTTTAAATAGGACAAGTTCCTAAAAATTTCAAAGGGCACACTCACTGGATATGCTCTGTGTATCTCAAGCAGACCGTATTTGATGTTCTGCTGCCCTGAGGAAATGTCATTTACTCCTTTATGTTCTGCCTCCTCTAATGTCGCCTGATCTTGTTTATCCAGACAGAAGGGGATGTGGACCTGAGAACTGTCCAAAAGAAGGTAGATATATGACTGTAGGACTAACTGCTGAGTTGATAACATAGTGTAGCCTTGTCACAAGTCATATGAATAGTTCTTTCATCCTAACCAATCACACATGTTTGTTGTTTTACAGATACAGTTGTAAATAAGTCCATTGAGAATTAATTCTGTTTTGCTGAGTGAACAAAGCATATTCTCCTTCCTCCATTTCTTTTTACAATATGGGTTTCATCCAAAGTATATAAAGCATTCTCATAATCATATAATTCTCCTGGAAATTTTGCAGCGCCAGAAAAGTTAATTTACAAATAAATGAGTATAATACTTTTCTGTAATTATATTGCTATCTAATCAACACACCATCACAGTTCTGTACGTAAACAGTTATAATGATCTGTTATTCTTGTTCAAAAGCTACTTTGAAGTTTTGTTTCCTAGTAATTTCCATGTAATTCCTCTTTGTAATCATTGTAAATCTTCAGCTGTTCATTTCCATGTACTCCTTTCATTTTCACATACTGTAGAAAGTAGTTATACTGGTTGTTCAACTTTAAAATCTGGATGGTAAATCACAGTGGAAGTGTTTTCATATTATTACTTGGAAAGGGATCATCTTAAAAAACAGCTATAGACATGGTGCACAAATAACTGAGTAATATCAATATAAAGCAATTATTATTTTTATTTACATAATCAACATCAATGAGAAATCATACAATTGTTCAAAATTAGAATCTATTTATTTATTTTTGCTCTTCATGAAAAAATGCGTTGCTTTGGTGCATTCCTGTTAATTAAAGTACTAGAATTAATTAATAGTTAATTTCTTCCTTTTGTCCCTGTCCAGTTGTTTGAGTGATGGATTTGTGCTATTTTTTTTACAAGATTAGTATGTAAGTGTCTTTGTTCTCTCTCCACAAGCATATTAAACAATAACGGCAAAAGATATGGCCAATTTCCTACAGCTAAAAGCTGTTTTTAGACATGACTCACCACAGAGTGCCTGAATACAGCCCTTAGCTGTGGTAAATTGGCCATATACTACAAACCCCTAAGATGTATTATTTCTTTTTAAAACAGGTGAGCAATGTGTTTAGAACAGTGAACAACAAGTGTTGCATCATTCCAGGGGCATATGGCCAATATACCACGGCTGAGGGCTGTTCTTATCATGCAGCGCTGAGTGCCTGGTTACAGTCGTGGTGTATTGGCCATATGCCACAAACCTCTGAGGTGCCTTATTGCTATTATAAACTGGTTACCAATGTAATTAGAACAGAATTTGTGTATACAATGTGATATTACACAGTTTTATATAGCCACGTAAAGACACATCTAAACTGCTGACTGCAATTAAAATTTCCCCCATGTCTGGATGTATTATATTATCTAGATGGAACTGGAAATTTGTAAAAGTGCACAGAAGCTGTAAATGACTGTATAGGATACTTACAGCTGATATTCCTTGCTTAGATTCTGTGTAGTCTGTAGTTATTGTGTATTCTGTCCCTATTATGTTGTCTACCACAAGCACCACCTTTGTACATTAATCACAATTCTGAGTAGGGGTAAATTTACTCAGCTAAATAAGGAATGTTTGGTGTATGGCCAGAAGGCCACAGCTAAGGGCTATTCTAGAAAACACGCAACAAGACCCGACTTGGAGTGACTGGATTAATGGCCAAACACCACGATGTGATGTGATGTCATACTTGTGTTATACAGCCAATCAGCATTCAGGATTTGAACCACCTGGTTTGTAATTAAGCAATAAGGCACATGGGGGTGAGGTATATTGCCAGTATACCACGGTTAAGAGCTATTCATATGCATGATGCAACACAGAGTGCCTGTACACAGCACTTAGCTGTGGTATATTGGCAATATACCAAAAACCCTCAAGATACTTTATTGCAGTTATGAACTGGTTACCAATGCAGTAACAGCAGTAAAAAACGATGTGATGTCATACCAGTGGTACACACTGTTATATACCCAGGCTATCAGCCAATCAGCATTGAGGATTCAAACCTCACAGTTGTTAATATCTGATATACCATTGACATTATCCAATCACCAACCGGGACCCAAACCAACATAAGCTTAGAGTCTGTCTGGAGACCAAATGGGAGGGGAGCGTTGCTTTTTGAAATGTAGTTAATAAAGTCAAACCCCCCCAAAAAACTTGGTGCATTCCACTGGTTTCAATGTAAGGAAGGAATATGTTAATTCGAATTTAGACTGGATGGAGTTTCCTCATATTACACAGTTTATTAACACAGACAGGTCTCTTGTGGCGGTGCACACGTGATATTTGCCTGAAATCTTGTGTGTGTTCTTTTCCTTTGCTTGGTAGTGATCTATAATGCATGTGGCCCTGTCTGTGTATTGTCTTACGGGGAAAGTGCCAAATTCAGCGTAAAGCAGGGCGTGCTGATGGTGGTGCTGCCAGAACTGCAGGGAGGCAGCACACACAGGGCTCTCTCACTCTGTCTCTAACTCCCCCTTTGTCCCTCTTACTCTGCCTCTTTCTCCCTCCCTCCCTGTGTCTTTCCACTACCTCTTTCTATTACTTGTTCTCTCTCTCTCTCTCCCCTTTTCTCCCTCTCTCTTGCTTCCTCTCACAGTGAGTAAGATACATGGCCCAACTCAGGACAGGGCTGTGCTGCCAGAGCACAATTGATTGAGGCAGAATCATTCAAAGCTTTAAGAATCCACTTTCCAAGACCTCCCCTGATCCAGAGAAAGAGAGGGGGGGTGGGTGGGGGTGGGGGTGGGAGAAAAGGGCTGAGACGGACAGAGAGGAATAGCAAGAGAGAGAGAGAAACAGGGATATAGAGTGGAAGAGAAGGGGAGAGACGGAGAGAACCATCCTGTAATGGGAACTAGACGAGAGGTCCAGTTTGTCCAGCAGATGGGGATGTTGAGTGTTGAATCCCAGCCGAGTGTCTCTGACACCGGCCTCGGCCAGACATTTAACAACAATGGCATCACCTGCCTGTCTTCATCCAGGGCTTTTAAATCTAAACATAACCTGTCAGCCTGGAGATTAAATTTGGAGGTCTCATTTCCAACTAGAGTATTTTTTACAAGGTTAACAACAGTGAAGGGGAGAGAAAGAACTAGTGCTGTGCATGGGAATCAATATTATCCTCTCCACGCTGCGAGGATCTGCCTCCCTGGGTTAAAGCCTTCACAGCAGCAACAGGGAGAAACAGGCATTTCAGTGCTTGAGTGCATTTTGGGCATTTCACTCATATCGCCAAATCCTCTAAAAGTATCATGTGTTTAATACGTTTTCCTTTTGTTTTGTTTCTCTCGGCTGTGTCGTCGGTGGGAGGGCCCTTAAAAACGTTTACACAGCGCAGCTACGGAGCCTCCTCACATCATAAATAAGACATGGCCCCTGGTGATTATGTGCATGCTTAATCTTTGCATACATTACGATGGCCCTTAGCATCTGGGGCCACATGATGCTGTTGGGGTCCCCACATGGGGGCTGTGTATCTGTAGGGGCTGTAGGAGAGTGGCACAACAATGCTCGAACACACAGGTATTGGTCGGTTGTTGTTTGAGATCTAAACAGCGGCTCGATAGATCAATTGCAGTATTGGAAGAAGCATCATGATCACCTGTGAGCTGGAGTTATTTTCATTGTGTTCAGTGTGTTTTTTCCCTCCGTGTGTCTGGTAAAACTTTATCTTCTTAAACAAACACTTGAAATCGCGTCACTGTACGGTCTGTTCTGAGAGGGAACATCAAATGATAAAGCAACAGCTCCCGAATGCCCATATACAAATACTCAGTCAGAAGCCAGTCTTTTTCGGTGCAGACATTCAGAAAAAAATGGGCTTGTATTGCAAACTGTTCACCGTGACATCATGTGAACTTACACTCGGTTCACATTGTTTTATCTCTATGCTATCTGTGCTTCTCCGTGCAAGAAACGTGATGTCTGAATCTCCCATTTATCCAATACTTAAGTCTCCAGGGATACCGCATGTTACCTAATTTTCTGTGGAAAATAAAACTACATTTGTAAATTTGGTACATACTGTACTAGAACTAATGCCTAACTTGATTGTATTGTACTTTTGCCTGTGTGCGTGGTCATCAGTTCAGGTGTGGGGTATAGAGACGTAAAGAGATGCTACATGTTGCCTGGTGCATTCCCTCCTTACTGGATGTTTATTGTTGCTTCACCAGTGAACTGCAATAATTGGTGCAGAGAATGCTTTGAACAATGATGTCAGGGACTGCAACTCATGAGTAGATAAACCTCTCCTCAGTCAGACTGATTGCATGTGGTTGGGAATCCTTCTGCCCAAGCTAGGTTATGCATTAATGGATAAATACTTTATTGTCCCATAGGGAAATTTACTTGGCTAAATTACAGGCATTGCTGTGAGTCCGTCTGCACTGCATTCAGTCCCTCAGCCACTTACAACCCACAGGGTGGGCAGTTCTGCTTCTGGAGTGCTGCAGGCGCTTAATGTTTTAGACCAGGTGTGTTGGATTGAGTCAATCACTGATCCATTGTGCTGCGTAGTCGGGACCAAATCCTGAGATAACTGCACCTTTCCAAGAACAGGGTTGTCTATGGGTTTGTTCACACTATGCAACATTTTCCAGGCCCATTGAAGACGCTAGATTATTTTGTTGTTGTAAACTTGCAGATGTCGATAGCTCAAGACGCCACCTTCTGAGATGGCGTGCAACACAGCATGCGCCCCCAGGAGTTTTGCAAGCGTGAAGAAAATTCTGTCGGAACTGTATCAAGTTTTCTGTGTAGCGTGCACGCATATCGCTCGATTTTCCCACGATTGATGGCCACAATCCGGTGTGGGCCATCTTGAACGTGCCGGTGTAATTCCAAATGCTATGGAAATTATTATGGCAACCAAGATAAGTCTATCTAGCATTTCATTCACTCTCTCGTAGTATAAAAAAGGCCTCTCCTTACACCAGGCAAATTCCCCATTATTCCCTTTCTCTAAGAAACACGTATTAGTTCACCCCCGTTCGCCACTGAGATTTATAACATTGGATTGTTGTAATCATGTCGGGGATGCTTTTCAGTCCACCATGTTCCTTCAACCAGTCCATTTGTTTGAAATCTGTGTGTGTGTGTGTGTGAGAGAGAGAGAGAGAGTGAGTGAGTGAGTGAGTGGGGGACAAGAAGGTGAAAGAGAACAGGACCCCTGATGATAGAATGCTGAGTCAGTGTTGGCCATAACTCATTGGAAAGGAGAAACAGAGGAGAGATTGGAAAGGCATCCAAATTAGGAAGCTTCTGGGAATCCAGAAACATAACCAGTACCTGCAAAGAATGAAAATATAAACAGCCATAAGATACCCCTATTGTATTTACAGTATACACAAACATGTCCAGATCTCTGCCCAAGGTCCATATTGTAACTTAATTGCCCATAATAATCTACGCGGCGGGGGCTTTGTAGAGGTTTTGGAGAGCAGTTCTTAAACAGTAAGCTGTGTTTTAGTTTCTTCTCAACCCGGAGCTCCATTTCGTTGTTTGTCTTCTCTCCTGACAGCAACCCTTCAAGTAGTGGAGTGCCTCTTTGCTTGATGTGGAGATCAAGCAGCGCATTGAAAGGTAGCCTGTCTGTGGCTACAGCCTGTCTAAGGGATGCACTGTATGGCTAATAATGGAATACGAGACGAGTGTGCATGTGCACGCAAGTGCACACACACACACACACACACACACACACACACACACACACACACACATGCACAGCAAGTTCCTTTACGTTACCCAGACTTTAATTTTTCAGTGACAGCAAAGAAACTACATATTCTTCGTGCGTAGTCTTCAGGGACCCTCAAAGGACTGTATTTTTGTATTCTCCTTTTAAGTAGACTGCAGTAATGGATGGTGTTTTATTGCTCCTGAAATGATGGCATTGATAGTCCCTGTTGCACTCCCTGTTGATTAATACTGCCAGCTGGAGAAGCTATTGTTAGGAGAAAAACACAGCTACCAATGGATTTTTACAACATTATTATTAAAAACTGAAATAACTGAAATCCATTATATACTATTTTCAACTTGCATGCTGCAAAATTCCACTTTGATTGATTCATTACCTGACAGCTTGGAATATGAATTTACAAAACCAATGGAGTTCATAGAACACATTATACGGCTGTAGCTAACACCTTTACTGCAACTACACATAAATCAGGACAGTTGAATCTAAGGATTGTTTTACAGGCCACAGTATTCTGCTCGCACTGATGACAAAGCAGTAATCTGGATGGATTTTTTTGGAGGAGAAACATCACATAGCGACCATGATAGTGTGCCAACCGCAGCACTCCAGTGAGGGGATTTGAAAGGATGGTTTAGTAGGAGAACTACAGTATTAGGGAGGGAAAGAAGGGAATTCAGAGCATTGTTATGAAGTCAAATGCTCTCTCTCTTCCGTTTCAGAGGGCTGTTCTCTTGTTCTGAGAACCTCAGGAGTCTTCTGTCTGTCTGTCGGTGTTCCTCCTCCCCGTTTCAGGAAGCCTTACGTCTCCCATTGAGCTCACAGCCAATCTGCGTCGCTGATCTTCCAGCATGTCGAGTCGTCTTAGTGGAGAAATGCACTCGCCCGCTAAAAGCCCACTGCTGCTCGTGGGCTGTACCTATGTCTCTGTATAGCTGCAACACTGGACAGAAACCTAACCCCTGCATTAGTCTTGACTTTCCTTCTCAGGCCAACATATCGTATCTGTATCTGCGAAATGACTGTTGATTCGCACCTTCCCTTTAGTATTCCACACGTAGAGCCATCGATGAGTATGGTGGGAGAACCGAGAAAGGAGGTCCATACGAGTGGGCTTTAAACGTGTTTGACAAGTCCCTCATATTAATGAGCGCTAGGTTTGGTTCTCCCTTTGCCTGTTGGAGGATTTAACAGATTAATTTTACACCAAATGAAGACAGCAGAGATATTCCGTGGTAAATCAAAATGAGCATGGTCCCATATTTAGGAAATGCTTCGTCAAGATCTTTTTTCAAATGTGTTTCACATTTTTTAAATAATTGTTTTGAAACGGCCTATAACTTTATATCGAGCTTAGTTTATGTCAGGATACAGGAAGAGTCCATCCATTTCTGTCCTTTAACTTTCTCAATAGCAAATTAATTTTACAAGCTTTACTGTTGATTCTTGTGCAAGAACCTGTAGGTTAAATGGTTAATACTGTATGATAAAACTAGTGCAAACAGAATATACTTGAGTTACGTGATGGTGCCGTTACTTTGAATTAATTCAATTTGAGCAGGCCCAGTCTTAGTGATATGGATATTAGCAAGAAGAGCTGGAGCTGGTTCCATATTCATTACCATTATTTTAGTCTCATCAAATGAAGTGTAAAAATACCTCTGCGAGCAAATGAGTGAGGAGTGCTTTGGCTTTAAAGTGTATCCTTGGCAGTTGATCTTGTTTGAGAGGAAAACTTGAAAGAAAGGACATTTGGCCAAGATTAGCTTATTGGCAGCTCAATTGAATTGCATTGAATTGGTAAGAGTTTCCCTTTGAGACTTCATCTTTTAATCATGGTGGGTTTCAGTCTCCGCCATGGTGTCATCAGATGTTCACACAAGAAGGGGACTGCAATTATGCGCCATGTTTTCAGACAGAAGCCCCGTTGGAATCAACAATATCTGGCACTTTCCCCATGGTACTTTGACAAAGTCTGCTGAAACAAACTAGGCTTCCCTCTGTGATGTCCTGTACATCTCTATTTGAACACTGCTCAATCAGGACTAGGAAATGTTTAGATTTAGATTTCTCTTTTATTCACTTTTCACAACTGTCTTTGCTGGAAATATTGAATTATACAAGCCGAGCCAATTCATCTGGAGTATACTTGCTAGCTGCATGAAACATTTCCAGGAAGTATTTCTAAAAATTCTTGTGTGTGCAGCTAACAAATATGTTACTGTATAGTGCATTCAGAGTGGGTATCCGTTACACAGATTTAATCTTGGCAGAGAACAATCAATCCTTGGGCTAATGGTCTTTGTGTGAGTGTGATCCATGTATATGTGTAGGTGTGCGGACCCAGCCTCTCCACAAAGATAGTAAAACCTGAAAAATCAGACACCACCAATGTTTCTCGGCAGGTCCCCACAAGAAAAAATAATATTGCTGAGTTAGGGGTTAGGTTTCCCGAAAAACTGGCTGTAGTGTTTTTATTGTGGTTACATTTAAGTTAGGGCTGTTTTAAGCTTAGGCATAAATATTAGGCTGTTGTTAAGCAAGATAGGGTGGAAAGAGAGAAAACTAGAGAATTTAAAAACATTTAAATAAAGGGGAATTTATACATTGATCATACACTCAAAATATGACTAATTGTTAAAATTCTTGATATATATATTTCTTTCTAAAAACAGGTGTGTCACGATTATTGCCACTTCTGAGAGTTCTTATTAACCAAACTGAAACTGTGTGAGAACATTTGATGAGCTCAAACAGACAGGGAGAACAACAAAAAGCAGGCAATGTTAATAGAAGCCTTATGGCAAATGATGTAGGAGGCTTGGTAAAATGACAACAGTCTACCAAACAAATTGCTTCAGTTTTGAATTCTAAGGGTGACCACAGAAAATGCTATTTCATTTTAAAAACACAATACGAATTTGATACTTTCATTGTTATAATCTTTCTTTGTGAATCCTACAATATTATGTAGTGTATTTTCCAAACAAAAACACTTACTGCTCAGATAAATAGCTTTCAAGAACCAAGAAACAATTGCTCTGTACATCCTGGGGTATTAGACCAAGGACAGTTACAAACAGGTACAGTGGATGTGGTTCAAACAGGCACAATGGATGTGGTTCAAACAGGCACAGTGCTTGTGGATCAAACAGGCACAGTGGATGTGGATCAAACAGGTACAATGGATGTGGATCAAACAGGTACAATGGATGTGGATCAAACAGGAAAAGTGGATGTGAATCAAACAGGCACAGTGGATGTGGATCAAACAAGTAGAGCGGATATGGACCAAACAAGTAGAGTGGATGTGAATCAAACAGGAAAAGTAGATGTGAATCAAACAGGCACAGTGGATGTGGATCAAACAAGTAGAGTGGATATGGACCAAACAAGTAGAGTGGATGTGGATCAAACAGGAAAAGTGGATGTGAATCAAACAGGTACAGTGGATGTGGACCAAACAAGTAGAGTGGATGTGGCTGTGGCTGTATCTGCAAAACTCTTCCGCATTCCATTGCTTGCAAAAACAGGCCCTGTCTGCTAGGTTAAGTTCCTACTGTTCGTCAAAGGGCATTGCGCTGACATGCAAAGACAGAGGCTGTAGTGTTGACGCTGTGCAAGAAAGAGATTAATGGAGAGGAGCGACAGAAAGACAAGGGAATTCATCTGGATTACACCCAGAGACTAATGACTAATGTGGACAAAGAGTTGGCACCTTGAGGGATGGCACCTTGATCGCTTAGCTAGCTACCTAAGGTTGAGGTCTGCTTGAATGATTTGGTTCTACTAAAAACATTTTACATACAAAATGTAAATGGTCCAAGCTAAAGAGGACCACCAGACAGTGGGTGAACTAAAACCATGCCAATCACTGCCTGTGGCACTTCATGTGGAAAAACTGAGTGAGAAAAGACAAACTCCAAAGGTATATGGGCATTGACACATTGTTTTTCTTGGTTCTGTATTCCAGCAGTTTGGATTTGAAATGATACTATTTTCATGTGAATAAAATACTGTGAGCTTTAATTTATTTGAAGGCATTTTCATCCATATTGGAAGAACCATTTAGAAATTACAGGTTGATTAATGCCCATGTGAGGGTGCCAAATGGATTTGGACAATCGGCCTCACAGCTGCGTCTTAAGAAGCTGGGTTTATTTGTGGCTTAAGTACATGCACCAGAGAGCTGTCAATATCTAGTCTTGATTTGGGGCTTAACATTTACATTTAAAGTTGGTTGCTGGGGTCTAACAACCTGAGGATCAAGGGAGTGTCAATGGAATTCAAGCTTACCACCAAAAGGAAAATACATCTGAATTAACATTAGAGCATTAGGCATGAACAAACAGAGAAACATTAGGTGTGCCAAAATCAACTGTTTGGTACATTAAGAAGAAGGTAAAAAGCACTGGTAAGCTAACAGGTGGCAAATTACTTGGTATACCCAAGTTAGACTCAGGCCCCGGCGCCAGGACGAAGTAACTGAGGGGGCTGTTAAAAATGGCAAGGGGGCTAATGTGTTTTTTGGCTAGGGAAAAATACAACTGAGGGGGCTGAGCCCCCTCGTGGCACTGGGTCTGGTTACAACTCCACACTTAATTACAAAAGAATGCTCACTGTAACAAAGAAATAAAAAACAAACAACTGTCTGACAGATCAAGAACACTTTTCAAGAAGTAGGTATGTCACTCAATACCATCCACGGAAGACTTCACCTGGTGACCTACAGAGGCTGGACTGCAAGTAGTTACCTCAGGAATATGATGACCAGTTACCAGTACCTAGAAAGCCTGCAGAGTTCTGGAAAAAAGGTCCTAGCTGACAGACAGACGAAGATAAACATGACAGCAAAAGGATTGTCTGGGTTGTGGGGGAAAATTATTTGGGAAGGGTTGTGTTGGGATCTTCTTTATTTTATCTTTAAGACAGGAAGATTGATCGAGATATTACCAAACGTTCTGTAGCCAAATATATTGGCACCCTTGGGCTTCATTAGATTTTTCAGGGACACAGGTAGAAAAGGAATGCTGCTCAAGCCCCATATGTGGAACAAAAGTCATTATTGAGGGAACAGGTTTAAATTTGATTTGGGATATAGACATTTCACACCTCCCTCAGACCTGGGAAAGATAAGGCCCGCGATTCTATCCAAAACTTAAACAATTATTCAAAACAAAAATACTTGACAAGGTCTGTAGCATACGTTGCTTTATTTACTGCTGCGTATTTATTAAAAGTCCCATGGCCAGTAATAAGTACAGCAGTATGTCTGTTGCTATAGGGACTAGCACCTCAATCCACGCGCGGAAGTTATAATTTGTTCATACTACACGCAATTGATGGCTAGCGATCTCTGGAAATGAGCCTGTCTAAGGAAAGTTGATAACTGCAAGGTATTTAAAAAAGAATGGACAGGTAAATATGTATTTGCATATGTCGCAGGTAAAGCACTTAATATGTAAAGCTAACGTCCCAGTTTTTAAAGAGTACAATTTGCAGAGGAACTTTGTGAGCTGTCATGCGGCCAAATACAAAAAACAGTCACCCGATGCTAAAATTCAACAATCCCAAGAACAGATCAAGCCTCACTGACGAACATCTTGCAGCAGTTCCGCACACTGCTTCAATAAAAATGACTCCTGACTTCACCTCACAACGCCCATACGAGGCTCTCCAGTTCAAATTGAGTGAGTGGCTCTAAAAGATGATTTCTTGGGTCTGGGTTGCTGGAATGGCTGTCGTTAAAAACACGTAGGCTAGTACAAAAAATATACTGTGTGAAGTTAGATAACGGCAATTATACCAACATTTGCATTGAGTGAAAATCTTCAAAAGTGATTTCATGGACTTATGGCTACCCTAATAACGGTTGTTAACAATATACCTTACAGTATGTAATATAGCCTACTCTGTTAGGATGAAAGTTAAGTTTTAAGGCAAATATGTGTTGCAACATTTCCGTTGAGTAATATCCTTGAAAAGGGATTTCTTAGGCCTTTTCCTGCCATAATAACAGTTGTAAACAGAGTATAATACAAAAACATTGTTAAAGTTAATTAAGTTAGATTATTAAAATGGTGTTGCATGGAAAATAAATATGCATAAATATAATATGCAAGTAACAGAGTTAGCTTTGTTGTGTCTTTAAGGCATGTTGGTTAAAAAAGTAATCTGGTCCACAATGCTCTCTGGCATTTTCAATGTGGCACCCCAGTGAAAAGTATTGCCCACCCCTGGAACCAAACAAAAAAATTATTACAAATCAAACTTGCTGTAAATAACCTTGTTAGAAAAACAGTGCTTTAGGGAGTTGTACAGTCATTGCCAAAAGATTTGGCACCATTGCATTTTTTTCAGGTAATAAAAGATGTCTTCTTGAAAACTGTTGATATGCTAAAATCTCTTGGTATGCCCATATATATTCAAGTTGAATATAACCAAACAATCTGAATGCTTTACTATTCTTAGTTTATTCCACAGCCCTGGCAGTTTCTAGAAGTAGTTAGAAAGTCTTTGGAAATAATTTTGAAATAATTTTGATTTCAAGCAAGTGCTTTTTACTTTGGAACTCGCCTGTGGGGAAGTGCAGATACCTGCAATATGAATATCACTAATTCAATCAATTTTAATAGAGAAAAGGACTCATACCCCTGTTTTGTGTCACTGTGTGTACTGCAATGCATGTGTATAAAATAAAAAGAACTGGAGAATTGTCTGAGGTCAGACAGAAGATTGCTGCCAAGCATGGACAATCTTTTATTATTATCATAATAATAATTTCAAGACGTTAAGGCCCATGCCACTGTAACCAATCTGCCTGGACATGGTCGAAACAGAAAGATTGATAGAAGGTTGTAGAGAAGGATTTTTCAAATGGTAGAGAAAGCATCTTAATCAACTGCCACTCAGATTCAAGCTGACCTTCAGACACAAATTACTACTGTTTCAACTCCCACTATCTGTCGCCAACTCAGTGAAAAGGGGCTGTGGGGTAAGATATCGATTACTGAAAGAGATGTTAGAAAGCCTGATTGTAATTTGCCAAAACACACTTGAACATGTAACTAACCTTCTGGGACAATCACCTGTGTGGACAGATTAGACCAAATTAGAGCTTTTGGTAAAGCACCCAATCTCTATGTTTGCAGAGAAGAAAAGGAAGCCTTCAAAGAAAATTATACCTTCCCCAGTCAAATGTGGAGGATCTATTTTGGGTTGCTTTGCTGCCTTGTGTGCAGGGCATAATAAAATCAGAAGAATATTGAGCCATTTTCGAACACGTTGTGGAACCCCAGTGCCTGAACGCTGGGTCTCCGTCAAAGGTCATAAGTAATACAACAGGACAATGATCCAAAACACACTTCAAAAATCATCCCGGAATAGTTCAAGACAAAACACTGTTCAGAAGTGATGAGTGGCCAGCAATGACTCCAGATTTAAATCCTATTCAAAAGCCTGTGGAGAGATCTTACAACAGCAATTGGGAGCCACCTTTCAAACCTGGGAGTGTTGGAACAGTTTGCACAAGAACAGCGGGCCAAATTGTCAGTACAGATAAGTAGGAAAAGGATCCTTTGCTACAGGAAGTGCTTGATTGTAGTTATTTTGATCACAGGCTATGCTATAGTACCAACAGTTGAGTCTTGGGTGTCAATAATGTTGTTGTTTTTTTAATTAAAAATTATTTATTAGGTTCTGATTCACAAAGGTCCTGTAATGTTTACAGTGAAATTAAAAACCCTGAAGAACAAATATGTCAATTTAAAAAAAAAAATGTTGAGACAATGGTTCTTTGAAGAAAGTGTAAGAGTGCCAATCCTTTTGGTGACTGTATGTTAAAACAGATAAAATATTTAGTGACAACATTTTATTTTATCCAAAAACAAATGCTTTCCCTCTGACCTCCCTTGCAGACCCCCAGGGAACGCGGTTTGAAAACCCCTGCCATAAATTACACCACAATATGTTGATAACAAATCTGTGCATATTTCCTCACCTCCCCCCAGTAATCCAGAGAATATAAATTACTTTGCCAGGGGAAGTTGGAGGGGAGTCAATGTGAGATCCTCAGGGAAGATGAACAGAGATTAGTTCGGCAGCATCTGGGACAAGACTGTGGCAAGACACTTCTTAACCACAATCTATCTTCACTGCCTTTCACCTCTCTGGAAAGGAAAGCCCACAGAGCATAGTACACTGCATCCTCATCTACATTAGTGCTTCACACAAATACTCCACTTACTGAGTTGAAATGGAGGATATAATGTAGACGACATTCAATGGAATTAGAATTACATTTACATAACTGTCATCAAACATGGTACCATGGAACATATGGACGGAAGGCCACTGGAATTCCCCTCTACGCCAGTCTTCAGAAGTCTGTTACCCTGGGAAGTGACTGTCATTGACTAATAATCAACTGGATGGATTACAGTCCACCTGAGCCCCCCCCCAAAGTTATTAGCCAATAAATACACTTCCAGAGGACAAAGCGGTTTGAAACAATGACCATGAACGTCTCATTGTTATTCTGAACCAGCCCAGGACGGTGTTGAGAGTTTGAGTCGGGCGACAGTTGGACATCTTGTTCTTTTAACAAATTGGCGGCAATCTGGTATATCGCCATGGCCACCACGACCAGACACACAACTGTGGCATTGTGCAAACATGTGTCGCCATGGCCACCACAACCGGACACACGACTGTGGCATTGTGCAAGCATGTGTCGCCATGGCCACCATGACCAGACACACGACTGTGGCATTGTGGAAAATGTGTCGCCATCTGGATAGCTTTAATTGGAGTTGAGCAAGGTGGCACCTTGACACAGCATCACAAATACTGAAGGGAAATGTCTTCCACAGAAGGTGTTGGAGTTCTGTTATCACTTGGTTCACCCTACATTACAAGGTGACATGAGATTGTATCTGAAGGCTAAATAGCTTAGAGATTCTGCATAAGATTTTTTCCTGTAAAAACGATTCAGTAATGTTTATATGATCCCCTTTTAAAAATGATTTGCGACTATTTTGTAGGTCTACATTAAATAAAATGCTACTTTACAAATTTGGACAGACATGCACAATTACAATATATGGATGTACACACATAAATCAGATTGAATGCATTTAGCTACATCTGATTCACATAACTGCTCTTACAACTAAACACCTACTGTATCAGTTACTTTTCTGCAAAGAAGATGTACATACGCATACTTGTTATACCCCTGTCATACACTCACCCTAAAGGATTATTAGGAACACCATACTAATACTGTGTTTGACCCCCTTTCGCCTTCAGAACTGCCTTAATTCTACGTGGCATTGATTCAACAAGGTGCTGAAAGCATTCTTTATAAATGTTGGCCCATATTGATAGGATAGCATCTTGCAGTTGATGGAGATTTGTGGGATGCACATCCAGGGCACGAAGCTCTTGTTCCACCACATCCCAAATATACTCTATTGGGTTGAGATCTGGTGACTGTGGGGGCCATTTCAGTACAGTGAACTCATTGTCATGTTCAAGAAACCAATTTGAAATGATTCCAGCTTTGTGACATGGTGCATTATCCTGCTGGAAGTAGCCATCAGAGGAAGGGTACATGGGGGTCATAAAGGGATGGACATGGTCAGAAACAATGCTCAGGTAGGCCGTGGCATTTAAACAATGCCCAATTGGCACTAAGGGGCCTAAAGTTTGCCAAGAAAACATCCCCCACACCATTACACCACCACCACCAGCCTGCACAGTGGTAACAAGGCATGATGGATCCATGTTCTCATTCTGTTTACGCCAAATTCTGACTCTACCATCTGAATGTCTCAACAGAAATCGAGACTCATCAGACCAGGCAACCTTTTTCCAGTCTTCAACTGTCCAATTTTGGTGAGCTCGTGCAAATTGTAGCCTCTTTTTCCTATTTGTAGTGGAGATGAGTGGTACCCGGTGGGGTCTTCTGCTGTTGTAGCCCATCCGCCTCAAGGTTGTGCGTGTTGTGGCTTCACAAATGCTTTGCTGCATACCTCGGTTGTAACGAGTGGTTATTTCAGTCAAAGTTGCTCTTCTATCAGCTTGAATCAGTCGGCCCATTCTCCTCTGACCTCAAGCATCAACAAGGCATTTTCGCCCACAGGACTGCCGCATACTGGATGTTTTTCCCTTTTCTCACCATTCTTTGTAAACACTAGAAATGGTTGTGCGTGAAAATCCCAGTAACTGAGCAGATTGTGAAATACTCAGACCAGCCCGTCTGGCACCAACAACCATGCTACGCTCAAAATTGCTTAAATCACCTTTCTTTCCCATTCTGACATTCAGTTTGGAGTTCAGGAGATTGTCTTGACCAGGACCACACCCCTAAATGCATTGAAGCAACTGCCATGTGATTGGTTGATTTGATAATTGCATTAATGAGAAATTGAACAGGTGTTCCTAATAATCCTTTAGGTGAGTGTACATATAAATCTGGTAAATTGTTTGGGAGGTGGGGTGGTTTTTCAAAAACAATCAAAGGAAATTAAATGCTACGATATCTATAGGAAATTTCAATCATTATTTAACATGAATGTCAGGGGCAAGAATATTTTAGATTTGACTTGAAAATGGGCAGTGGGCAACATATGCATTACTATAAAAAATGTCTATCTTTATAAAGGGCTGTATGATTACTAACAATCAAAGGAAAAACACCAGAAAGTACTGATAACATTCCCACACAGCAGAGAAACCACCATCACAATGCATAAAGACCTACCCGAATTTGATCCACATTCATTTGCTTAAATACGGTGTAATTCTGAGATGGTGAGAATGGCAACAGCTAATTTTACAAACACAATCGAAGAGGATTATTTACTCCCCCATTAAGTGGGCCTTGTGGATGACAATAGCATCTAACCCATTTAACCACCTGTGAGCGTAGCCCCATGGGCACAGCGTACCCAGTCTTCCTGCCGGAGAGCCAACTGTGCTGGGTATTATCCTATCCTACTCACCCCACAGCATTGTACAAAGACAACAAGGATGGAAAAATAGACTATATAGTATAGTAAAGATAAAGAGGTTACACTGGGATTTGGGAGGTGGAGTGGCCCTACATTGGTTATGGTGGCGGGGGGGTCAGTAGCGTATCTGTCTTTGCATGATGCATAGATGTGCTTCTTATAGCACTATATAAATGCAGTTTATTAAACATCATGTCATGTAAAGCTATATAGAGCGTAGGCAAAATAAGAAATATGTGGGTTTACTTCACCAACAATGAAGATAATGAATAGAGGTTGTGCATTGTCCATGAGCTTGTCCCAAAAGCAATCTCTGTCAAGACAAACAGTTTGAAGGAGTATTGCCCAATATAGTTACACTACTGTTCAAAGGTTTGGGGTCACTTAGACATTTGCTTATTTTCCTTGAAAACATACATAAAATGAGTTTGAATAGGAAATATAGCAAAATTAATAGGAAATATTGTCATTGACCAGGTTACAAATAATGATTTTTAATTTAAATGTCCTTCAAACGTTGCTTTTGTCAAATAATCCTCAATTCCCAGCAATTACAGCCTTTGCAGAACTTTGCCATTCTAGTTATCAGTTTGTTGAGGTTATCTGTGAAGATTTCACCCCATACTTCCTGAAGCACCTCCCACAAGTTGAATTGGCTTGATTGGTACTTCTTACATACCATACAATTAAGCTCCTCCCACAACAGCTCAATGGGGTTGAGATCTGGTGACTGCTGGCCACTCCGTTATAGACAGAATACCAGCTGACTGCTTTTTCCATAAATAGTTCTTTGCATAGTTTGTAGCTGTGCTTTGGTTCATTGTCCTGTTGTAGGAGGATATTGGCTCTGATCAAACGCCGTCCACAGGGTATAGAATGGAGTTGCAACATGGAGTGATAGCCTTCCGTCTTCAAGATCCCTTTTACCCTGTACAAATCCCCTGCTTCACCAACACCAAAGCACCCCCAGACCATCACCTTGCCTCCACCATGCTTGAAAGATGGCGTCAAGCACTCCTCCAGCATCTTTTAATTTTGTTTGCATCTCACGAATGTTCTTCTTTGTGAGCAAAACAACTCAAACTTTGATTTGTGTGTCCATAATTATTTTTTCCCAATCTTCCTCTGTTCAGTGTCTGTGTGTTTTGGCCATCTTAATCTTTTCTTTTTACTGGCCATTCTGAGATATTTGCGGTTTCTTTGCAACTCTGCCTAGAAGGCCAGCTTTCTGGAGTCATCTCGCCACTGTTGGCATTGAGACTGGTGTTTTGTGGGTACCTTTTAATGAAGCTTCTAATTGAGGACCTGTGAGGCATCTGTTTCTCAAACTAGACACTCTACTGTATTTGTCCTCTATCTCTGTTGTGCATTGGGGCCTCCCACTCCTCTTTCTATCCTGGTTGGATACAGTTTGTGCTGTTCTGTGAATGGAGTTGTACACAGCATTGTATGAGATCTTCAGTTTCTTGGCAATTTCTTGCACAGAATAGCTTTCTTCTCAGAACAAGAATGGACGGACGAATCTGGAATGGAATAGCCTTCTTTTTTCTTTGTTTCGAACTCACAATTGCTGATGCTCCAGATACTCAACTAGCCTAAAGGCCAGTTTTATTGATTCTTTAATCAGAACAACAATTTTGAACTGTGCTAACATAATTGCAAAAGGGTTTTCTAATGATCAATTAGCCTTTTAAAATGATAAACCTGGATTAGCAAACACAACGTGCCATTGGAACACAGGACTGATCGTTGCTGATAATGGGCCTCTGTACGCCTATGTAGACATTTCATTTAAATTCATTAGTTTCCAGCTACAATAGTCATTGACAACATGAACAATGTCTGCAATGTATTTCTGATCAATTTGATGCTATTTTCATGGACAAAACATTTGCTTTCGAAAACAAGGACATTTCTGGGTGACCCCAAACTTCTGAATGATAGTGTGTGCTTTTTAAGAATCTGAACCCTACTAATTATTTTGCAAAGACGAATGGTCAAATATTTGTATGTGTGGATGTGCAAAGCTTGTAGAGACGTCAAATAGCCTCACATCTGTAATTGTGGCCAAAGGGGCATCAACCAAATATTGACTAAAAGGGGTTTTGAAGAATAATAAAATAGTATTTTTCTGAAATGAAGGACTTTTGTGTTGATCAGTGGCAAAAACGTAACTATCCTGATCTTGCGAACTTACATTCTGTTTCACTTCACACATCAGTCTTGACATGGACAATATATATTTTTATTTCTCAAACCAAGTTTTGGCCGGATTAATCAGCGTTCTCTGATAATCAGTGGGAGGGATTTAGTTGTTGACAATCACACCACAGCTTTAGCTAACACACAAACAAATGTATTGCAAATTCTAAATAAACGTCCTGGAACTTCTGTTTACGGTATCCCTCATTCTAATAATGCTTTTGTGGTTAGCTACATTTGATTTCTCAAATATCCTCTTGGTGTGTACAGTGGTGCCTTGCATTCATTGCATTAATACAGATGACGATAGTCATCGATAAAAGACATGTTATCTAGCAAAGATAAATTAACAAAGCTGCATTTTCTATTGATGTTTACTCAGAATGAGATTAGGCACTTTGTAAAATGTAATTAGTAATTTCTTGGATTGGAGTGTTCCAATAACCTGCAGAATAACTTTTCTCAATGCCCATTGTTAATGCCCATACCAAACTGTTAGAGCACATGGATGTCCAGGCTGATGTGTGGAATGAAACAGAATGTGTACTCACGGGATGAAGATGGCTGTACGGGGCTAGCAAAAATTCCCTGTGAAATTTATCAATGGAAAAAAGCACAATTTCATTTTGAAGCTGGGCTAAGCTCTTGCTTCTACAATGTAACAATCTGTTTTAATGTATGTTGTGCATGCTGTTTTTTGCACTTGTGATTTATTTTGGCCAAACTTCATCCAAGTCTATGTCCTAATACATGCAGTACAACAAAACCATTGTTGTTTATTTAAGATTGCGGCATGATTATTAGCTGATTAGCTGATTAGATTAACTGTTTATTAACTGACTAATTCTCTTAACCAAAGATGCCTGGGGCTCTGTCCTTTGGACCATCAGTGCCGGGGCTCCTGGCCCAATTTAACCCCTGTGTATACACTCAATACCTGTATTCAATTTAACCCCTGTGTATACACTCAATACCTGTATTCAATTTGTCCCCTGTGTATACACTCAATACCTGTATTCAATTTAACCCCTGTGTATACACTCAATACCTGTATTCAATTTAACCCCTGTGTATACACTCAATACCTGTATTCAATTTAACCCCTGTGTATACACTCAATACCTGTATTCAATTTAACCCCTGTGTATACACTCAATACCTGTATTCAATTTAACCCCTGTGTATACACTCAATACCTGTATTCAATTTAACCCCTGTGTATACACTCAATACCTGTATTCAATTTAACCCCTGTGTATACACTCAATACCTGTATTCACTTGTGTTGTGCAGAAGGGCTTCTCTGGGCACACATCGCATCAAACCTTGAAGTGGATGGAGGCAAAAGCGAGTGCTACCCGATGCTAGCGTGATGCACCTAAAAAAGACCCGGAACCAGATACAGTAGGTGCACCTAATAAAGTGGCAGCTAATAAAGTGAAAAATAAAGAGGTTTCTGGAACCTTCTTGCCTGTAATGAACTATGTGCGAGATGCCTTGTACATGTTAGCCCCTGTGGCGTCATATTCGCACAGTGTGAGGGACACTGTGTACTATGAGGCGCTGAGGTTTATTACAAGCTCCAAAACTCTCACCTATCACTGTACCCCCTGTATGAGAGTGGGCTGGCCTTTCTAAGCTTTCTGGGAAAAAGTCTTCATTTATAAGGCCATACTGAGGCAGCTCCCGTTTTACCCGTGTACCTATGCAGTGTATTGTCCAGCAGACAAATGATAACTGCTGCCTGGGATCACATTACTGCATTTTGTTGACTGTGCCGAGGGCATCTGCAGTTCTGAATGAAAAACCGTTCCAGTTCTGTGGCCCTTGTAGTTGCAGTGAACAGTAAAAGGGCAAGGAATTGGAAGAGGTAAATTAGTTTAATGGAGTAAAACTATAATACACAATGAAGTCGGGGGAGGTCAATGTTTTGTCTGCTTGTTGTTAGGGCTGTCAAAATATCAGATTTTCACTACACAATTATTATGGCCAAAATAATTCACAATAAATATATTATTGCAATTTCTATTGGAAATTTGAAGAAAAAAAGCAATAATGCAATCTGTCAAATTCATCCTCAACTTTGTTTTACTGTGTTTTGTCTCTTTTTTGGCAAATTAATTACACTCAAAATACGAGTGTAAGGAAGTGGAGAGAGAGTCTGTAACCATAACTGTACAAATACAAAAATTTAAGCGTACAAAAAGAACAATTACCCTTAATGGATAGTGAAAAGGCAACCAGATGAACTGATGAACAAAAGATCCACGAGGCCTAACACCGAGATGAGTTTCTGGTCATTTTGTCTAAGTGAATAGGCTACAAAAATGACGCGACCTTGCGGCTCTCTCCTGGGGGTGAATTGTATAGGTCCAGACTCGTAGTTTAAGCACATGCATCGTTTGTCTATAGGTGACGTGAATAAACTATAGATAAATCTAGAGATGCTTTTGGTGAAATACAACGTCATTTTCGCCTAGTGAATACGGTATTATCATATGTGTATTAACATGAGTCTCCTGCTACTCTCGGTGTTTACGTTGATGTTTTAAACTGAAGTGCTTTGGGTTTTTTTAACTGTCTGTTGCTCTTTTAGCCCAGCCTTTGAATATGTATACATACATTTTCCCCTCAATCTCACTGAGACTAACATGGAAAAATAAAACCCCAGTATCCACATGTTATTTGGGGGTCGCATCAACGGCTCCGGTCACAATGGTCTTGAGTTGGAGATGCTCGGCGTACAGTGATTGTAGAGCTACTTCAAACATAGACACTTTATTAGACTGTGTAAGAGTGAACACTGATGACAAAACGGATGCGAGTCTGTAAAGTGACGCTTCCCTGCAAAGCAGGGCACTGTGTGAAGTTTAGGCATATGTTTGAATAGAAAATGTATTTATAACATGTGTAGCACCCAGTGCTCTACTTAACAAATGTGCATATGTAAATCTACTGTGCAGATAAGTCACTGTGTTCAGCTGTGGGAGCAGTCCTGGGAAGCAGATGTAGCCAAATGCATTTTGTCTGATTTGTGTGATGTACATCCGTAGGTTGGCATTGTGCGTGTACAATGCTGCTGTCTGGATCTGTACAATGACAGTTTTGTTTACTGCAGACCTACTCCCCACTGTACAATAAAGCATTGTTACCAGCCTCTGTATCTTTTGAATATCATGCCCTTTTTTCCCTGATCTTTTTCACACGTAATATGCTCATTCAAACCCCAATTTAAACGCGAACGGAAAATAAATTGAGCCCCGCTCAGCTTTCGTCTTCGGAAGGTTTTGTGTGTTTTTGTGTGAGTTGTTCTCCTGCCCTGACAGCCATCACAGACAGACACCAGTCAAACTCAAAGACATACCCATCAACGTGGTCACATTGCCTCTTGGTTATAGTGGAAATGATGCCTACTGAAATATTTAAACAAGAGGATCATTGGGTGGGTGGGTGTCTGTCTGTGGGACATCATTAGCATCACAGTGCCCTTTAAAGTGGCAAGACAACCAAAGGTTTCCCTTGTCGTCCACGCTTTTATCGCTGTCCTGCTGTTAGCCAATCCTCATTTCGCTGTCAACATGTAACAACGGGTCAGAACGTTGTTCTGAACATAGAAATTAGAATGAATTCATTCTTATTTCTGTGGTTCAGGAGGAAATGCACAGTTGTATTCCTTGACAGCAGCAGGAACAGCAGAGTGCTCAGAGATATCCGGAAGCTCTTTTATCTCCTGGTTCCATTGTTTTCTGCTGTTTCAGGAAGAGAGGACTGCTCGACTCTCTCTGCTTCTGGATCTCTGGGGCCCTTGTCTGTCTGTGTCTCTCCAGGAAAAACAGAATGCTCTCTCACATTGTTTTGATATGTTGAAAACCACTGCAACTTGACTTACAAAAAGCTGAGGCAAAAAATGAAATGTGCCAAGTTGTAGTATGTGGCCTCTTCTTTGAAAATTCTTTAGGCGGGGACAGGATTTAGGTTAGGATATGATTATTTGGGGATATTATAATAGAGACAATTAAATAATTGAATTACTTTGAATCCAAATAATCAAATTACTTTAATCCAAATATACCTAGTATGTTAATACTTTTATTAGGCATTTTAATATTTTAAAATAAAATATTTAAAATATTTGGGGACAATAGAGTTTATTTTGCCTAAAGAGCAGTGGATTCCAACCAACACTGCAGCAGTACATGGCCAGGCAGTGGCTTAGACCACTGGAAAACCTCAGGCCACCCATTTAAGCTTTTTAAAAGTGTGAAAGTAGTGAGTGAGTGAGTGCATGCTCCTGTGAGTGTTTCTGTGTGTGTGTGTGGGTGTTTGTACGTGCGTGTGCGTGTGTCAGTTTGGGTCAACTCACTGCTCAAGAGCGAACGCATGGCTTATCCCTCCCCAGCTCTGCAATTAGAAAACGTCAGCAGTCTGCAGTGCTGTGAAATTGAATCATGTGATAATGGTCAAGGTTTTCAAAAGGATATTTCATCCAAAGTCACTGAAGATTATGCAACGCTGGCTGTGCGTACCACATACTCCCATACCCACATACCCCCATACCCTCATACCACCATACCCTCATACCCTCATACCACCATACCCTCATACCCCCATACCCCCATACCCTCATACCCACATACCCCCAAACTCTCATACCCACATACCCCCATACCCACACACCCTCATACACCCAAACCCACATACCCTCATACCCCATACCCTCATACTCCCATACCCTCAAACGAACAAGAGCAATAAGCACTGGCATCTTCACTGTATGAAAAATAATTGTGAGCTTCCAGTCAGATCCTTCTAAATTTTGACCTGGTTAACATGTACCATGATCCAGGTTCCAGAAAGATATTCTTAGTTGCTAACCGGTATCATGCCTTATAAAGGGCTCATGAAGGGCTTATAAAAAGCTTCTAAAGGGCTTAGCGAGGGCTTAATTAGGGCTTTTTCAGTTGGAGTCGGTTTAACTTGCAACTGATTAGGCTAGTAATTTGTGCAAAAAATTATGTCCTTGTTCCAGCTTCTCTGTAAAGGAGCAGACTAATATTCAACTTAGCTGAGATATTTTGGATCACAGTAAAGTGATATAAAGATATGAGGGGTTATGCAGGATCTAAGGGGCAATTTTAATTATTAACACATCTATTAATTCTTTTGCAAATTAAAGATTTGAAATCTTTTAAAATTAAACATCTGCCCCAACAGAACAGTGATTGTATCAGCTGTTCTGAAGGAAAATTTAAGCACTACACTATAAAAAATATAGCCATTCCTAAACGTTTCATCTTTTGTAACTAGCTAAAAAAACTCTCTCTTGCTAGGAACCACAGTGTAAAATAAAAGATTAAAGAATTTGTGTCTTGACATGTGAGAACAAAGCAGGTAGAGAATGGCTGACAATACTTAACAAAATCCATTCAAATGATGACTTCAAATAACTCAGACAGGGATCAAACCTGATAATTAAATCAGCAAGATTCAAACTCAGGCCCAAGAGGCCTTTCTTCCATTGGATGCTGCTGTTGCATGTAGACAAAGTAGGCATATCCAGGGTATAGCTCAAATTATTAATGTTTTTGTTCCAAATGACACCCTAATCCTTATAGTGGGATCCTATCTCTATACGCCCTGGTCAGAAGTAGTGCACTATGACAGTAAATGGGGTGTCATTTGCAACACATCTCCAGTCTAGTGACAACCTGCGTAGGATCAATGCGGCTGCAGATCTGATGGAGCTGACAATTTCCTCTGGACTGTCAAAGCTTTCAGCTAGATACTACCTTGCTACTTCATTATACTCCACAGGGCTTCACGTTTCACTTTGTTGTGGTGAAATTGTCCTTAAGAATAGCTCTGAGTCTGAAAAGTGTCTCGTTGTGTCTCTGTCACATATTGTGCGGTGTGGATGTGCGGCAGTATATCCTGTATTTGTGATGCTCATCATTTGTTAGCGAAATGTGCTGTTTGCCGTTGACTGGATTAAGAGGAGGAGCAGTGACACAGTGGTGTGCTTCTAGGCTAGTGAGCCATAAGACACAAAGCAGTGAAGGATGGAGCTGGTCACAGTGATGGTAGGAGTGAGAGGAGCCCTCTGAGGATTGGCTTCAAATCCCTGAATCCCACGGCTGATTGAATTTGAGGCAATGCAGGTGCACGTCGTTCTAGTTATAAGTGCTTTTCATCCAGGAATACATTTCCCTGGGTTGACCATTTCACTATTTATTTGCTGATGACGCAAATCTAACAGGACAAATGGTTGTGTTGTAGTGACGTTCTGCTGGACCACACTAAATATGACATTGTCGTCGATGACTAATGTTCATTCCTGAAACAGAATACTAGCTAAGCCCGTGCACTGTGCTTGTCCCACTGTGCTTGTCCCACTGTGCTTGTCCCACTGTGCTTGTCCCACTGTGCTTGACACTAGAGTGTTTCCCGTTTTTACACCTCCCTTCCAATATGTCAAAAGAACACTGCAGTGACAAACATTTCTTCCTCTTCTTTTTTTTTTGGGGGGGGGGGCGGGACGACACAGTTTCCAGTGACAACTGTGTTAATTTGTGACAATAGCGGAGACAGTGGAGCATATGTCGGAGCCGGGGGCCACTTGTAGAATGACAGGGGAAACAATAGCGACAGCGGGGAGGCGCTAGGCGCAGCTGCCCTGCCTGCCTGCCTGCCAGGCCGTAGAAAGTGGGTGCCCGCCTTCTTACACAAATGTCACTGAACACTTGCAGAACCCCGGGCAGGGCAAAGACAGGATAGCGAGGGACTGTGGATTCGGAATAGGGGCAAGGCTACCCCTCCCTCTTTGAGCGGAACTTCAGCCTTCTGACAGACACAAAACCCCTTTCCTTCAAATATCCCGCTAGTTCACCGTGCTAGCCTTCTGACAGACACAAAACCCCTTTCCTTCAAATATCCTGCTAGTTCACCATGCTAACTTTTGTGTCTATCTTAAAAGGATAGGGTGGAAAAAGGGGGAAATATATAAATGGCACCTTAAGATGCTATAGTTATCCCTGCGTCTTCACATTTCCTTTGACCAGGGTTTACACTGGGCCTTTGTTGTAATATGTAGAAATTCAATTGCGGGAAGCACAATGAAAACTAGATAACTCCCCATAAATGTATGCAATCATATGATTTTTTAACATGATTGCATGTCAACTGCATGGAAATTAGCAGTTGACACAGATTTAGCCTGGTCTAGGTCTAAACAAAATCAAGCTCAATGAAGTATTATACTGGGCTTTAATTTTGTGTCGTACACTAGGCTTATTCTGTAAAAGACCCACTCCCATTCTCTTGACCCACTCACATTCTCTTGACCCACTCCCATTCTCTTGACCCACTCACATTCTCTTGACCCACTCCCATTCTCTTGACCCACTCCCATTCTCTTGACCCACTCCCATTCTCTTGACCACTTCCCATTCTCTTGACCCACTCCAATTCTCTTGACCCACTCCAATTCTCTTGACCCACTCCCATTCTCTTGACCCACTCCCATTCTCTTGACCCCCTCCCATTCTCTTGACCCACTCCCATTCTCTTGACCCACTCCCATTCTCTTGACCCACTCCCATTCTCTTGACCCCCTCCCATTCTCTTGACCCACTCCCATTCTCTTGACCCACTCCCATTCTCTTGACCCCCTCCCATTCTCTTGACCCCCTCCCATTCTCTTGACCCACTCCCATTCTCTTGACCCACTCCCATTCTCTTGACCCACTCCCATTCTTTTGACCCCCTCCCATTCTCTTGACCCACTCCCATTCTCTTGACCCACTCCCATTCTCTTGACCCCTCCCATTCTCTTGACCCCCTCCCATTCTCTTGACCCCCTCCCATTCAACCACACTGAAGGTAAGTAAATGGGGTGCGTTAAGTCACTTCCTTTTCTTCAGTCAAGGATCAGCTCCAGAAAGAGGGCATGCCTAAAAATAAGTGAGTTAATGAAGAGTCGGTTTCAAACGGGTTCATACTAACAATAATACCCAATGTTTTTTTAGAGGAAAAAGTGTGAATCCTTTGTATAAGAAGTACAATTTAATTTCTGTAATACTAAGCGGTTGAATTCAACAGGACTGTGTAAGACACAACTGCTGTTAGAGCCTAAGGGCCTGTGGAATAATAGAAGTGAATGGTAACATCATATCAAGTAGTAACCTATTGTTTTAAAATGAAAAAGGTTTGTAAATGGAGGAATGATAGTGGGACGTCAGTTCAAGTAGTATGTCCGTCTCAATTTGTTAAGTAAATCAGCATATCTCCATGAAAATAAAATAAAAAAGGGCAGAACTGTTAGAGTCAGAGTTTGGTTGAATATCAGTGTCATAAAGAAAAACTGTAGAGTTAAACTATATATAGATACAGTATATACAGTGGGGAGAACAAGTATTTGATACACTGTCGATTTTGCAGGTTTTCCTACTTTCAAAGCATGTAGAGGTCTGCATGTAGAGGTACACCTCAAAAAAATCCAGAAAATCACATTGTATGATTTTTAAATAATTAATTTGCATTTTATTGCATGACATAAGTATTTGATCACCTACCAACCATTAAGAATTCCGGCTCTCACAGACCTGTTAGTTTTTCTTTAAGAAGCCCTCCTGTTCTCCACTCATTACCTGTATTAACTGCACCTGTTTGAACTTGTTACCTGTATAAAAGACACCTGTCCACACACTCAATCAAACAGACACCAAGCTCTCCACAATGGCCAAGACCAGAGAGCTCTGTAAGGACATCAGGGATAAAATTGTAGACCTGCACAAGGCTGGGATGGGCTACAGGACAATTGGCAAGCAGCATGGTGAGAAGGCAACAACTGTTGGCGCAATTATTAGAAAATGGAAGAAGTTCAAGATGATGGTCAATCTCCCTCGGTCTGGGGCTCCATGCAAAATCTCACCTCATGGGGCATCAATGATCTTGAGGAAGGTGAGGGATCAGCCCAGAACTACACGGCAGGACCTGGTCAATGACCTGAAGAGAGCTGGGACCTCAGTCTCAAAGAAAACCATTAGTAACACACTACGCCATCATGGATTAAAATCCTGCAGCGCACGCAAGCCAGCACATGTCCAGGCCCATCTGAAGTTTGCCAATGACCATCTGGATGATCCAGAGGAGGAATGGGAGAAGGTCATGTGGTCTGATGAGACAAAAATAGAGCTTTTTGGTCTAAACTCCACTTGCTGTGTTTGGAGGAGGAAGAAGGATGAGTACAAACCCAAGAACACCATTCCAAACGTGAAGCATGGAGGTGGAAACATCATTCTTTGGGGATGCTTTTCTGTAAAGGGGACAGGATGACTGCACCGTATTGAGGGGAGGATGGATGGAGCCCTGTATCGTGAGATCTTGGCCAACAACCTCCTTCCATCAGTAAGAGCATTGAAGATGCGTCGTGGCTGGGTCTTCCAGCATGACAATGACCCGAAACACACAGCCAGGGCAACTAAGGAGTGGCTCCGTAAGAAGCATCTTAAGGTCCTGGAGTGGCCTAGCCAGTCTCCAGACCTGAACCCAATAGAAAATCTTTGGAGGGAGCTGAAAGTCTGTATTGCCCAGCGACAGCCCCGGAACCTGAAGGATCTGGAGAAGGTCTGTATGGAGGAGTGGGCCAAAATCCCAGCTGCAGTGTGTGCAAACCTGGTCAAGAACTACAGGAAACGTATGATTGCTGTAATTGCAAACAAAGGTTTCCGTACCAAATATGAAGTTCTGCTTTTCTGATGTATCAAATACTTATGTCATGCGATAAAATGCAAATTAATTACTTAAAAATCATACAATGTGATTTTCGAGATTTTTGTTTTTAGATTCCGTCACTCACAGTTGAAGAGTACCTATGATAATAATTACAGACTCCTACATGCTTTGTAAGTAGGAAAACCTGCAAAATCGTCAGTGTGTTAAATACTTGTTCTCCCCACTGTACGTGTGTGTAGGGGAGGAGGATGAGATGTAGATCATTGTCAATGGGGAAAAAATAATAAATGACATGGGAACATTTTATAATAGCTATCATTACAGGAATTTATAAATTATTCATAAAATAACCTAGGAATATCTGTTGAGTCATTTACAGTGTTGCAGTTACACCTGGTTATCCAGCCTTGTGGAATAATACAACCAAAACGATCACAAAATAAAAGGCTGACAACCTACAGTAAGATGGCAGTTTTTGTCTTATATCCTTCCTTTTCAACTAATTATGTCACTCAATCCTGCACATCACATCTCCACAGAAATTACACAGCTCGGAAGACATCGGTCTGAAAGGAGGAATGTCTTATTGAAATGGAAATGCAGCTAAGCAATTAAAATGTTTCATAGGGGCTCATTAGCATTCTTGGGATGTCTACAAGCTTAAATAGATACTAAATTATGGGAAATTAAAAACAAATAAATACAGCAGACAATCAGTATCTCACACCATTCACGCTTAAAAAAACAGGTTTGATTGATAAGGACATACTTTATCCTTTGTATTCACAGCTTTGTGCCATTATTTGTGAAACACCATCTCACAGTAACAAGGCAACAGTGGGTTTGACTCTAGTCAGAAAATGAAGACTCCCAAACCGTACGGAGACCTTTGCCTTTCTGCCAAGCCCTTTCTGCCAAATCTTCAAGAGAAATGGTTTCTAGAGGCTTGGCAGTCGTTTTTCTGTTCCCCACTCATGTGCAACTAGGCTAAGCTAATGAGTACATTTACCCGTAAAATGCTGAGGCAACTTATTTTGTGTGTGTGCCTGTGTGTGTGTATGCGTGTGTGTGTGCGTACTGTATACGCATTGAGTCTCATCTGTTTATTAAGGTCACTCATTTGCGGGGGAAAAAGAGATTGAAGTTTTCCCTGCAAAACTAATTAGAGGAGCATCCTGGTTTTCATAACACCACCGTCCCTCTATCCACCCCTCCCTATATCCATCCCAGCCCCGCCCCCCACAGCCCATACATTGCTGGGAGAGACAGAGTGAGGGCTATAGAGAGGGAGACAGAGAGAGAGAGAGAGAGAGCTATGGGAGAGAGGGAAGGCATCTGCTTGACTTTCGACGGAAGACATAACAGCTACTACAGAATAATAGGTCCTCTGTGTTTAATATAAGGCCTCTGTAAGTTCACCTGGCGTGCTGACTCTTAAAACATGCCTCCGAAACCACGAACCCTGTGACCAGATGGATGGAAGTTCTATTGGCGAACCGCCAGAAACGCCGAGCCCCAGTGATGAACTTCTTTAAAGGATTTTACAACTTTCAAATCATCGGCATCTCAAGGCTAAACTGCTCTCCCCCGATGGCCATTTGCCACCCTATTTATCCTTGTTTGGTTGCATACAAAAACAGCTCACAGGTCAGTGTGTGAAACTGAGAGAGGGGAAAAACACTTATTTGATGTGACGCAGGCTGAGATGTGCCAGTAGAAACCTTTTATCAAGCTTCCTTCCTCATCCGATGTCATTAAAAAGTCTTCCATTCTGTCATAAACAAATCTTATGTCTTTATAGATGTTATGTTGTTATTCCTCTGTGAGTTCTCTTCTCCTCGCCTTCTCAAAAGCATGCACGCACGTAGGCATTCACACACACAGACACACACACACACACAAACACACACACGCGCACACACACACACATCCCCATGGGGATTTATTGAGAACACACTAGTAGATGAGTAGTGAAAGAGATATTATTCCATTTGTCATGTTCTAAACATCAGATTCATATCATCTCATCTCTCGCTCTAAAACCATTGCAAGAGTCTTTTCGTTTATCATATTGTAAGCCCACCGTCCAGAATTCCTCCCTCCCCTCTCTCCCCAAAAAGCTCACATCCCTGCTGTTGACTGTGAAGTTAACGAGTCAGTGCTTCATATTTCCGGATGAACACCATATTTAGACCAGTGAAATGTCAAGCTCTGCGTATGCTGTTTGGTTTGTTCTGTCTCTCTCAACCCCCTCTCGCGCCTCTGGCTCTGGGCTCCGAGGGGCTCGAGGGGAAGCTGGCCGTGGTCCCCCCCTCCACCCCCCCCCCCCCCCCCCCCCCCCCCTCGGAGAACGGTGACCGTGGCCCCAGCAGCATTGCTCTATGGGGAGCACTGGCACTGGGAACCAGGCCCCTGAGATGCCAAGCTGGCTCTGCCTGCTGTCAGATCCGCCCCTGCTGGCCGCCCTGCCCTCCAGGCCCCACATGGCACCCACATCCTGTCTCAAACCGCTCCCTCTCGTTCCCGCCCTCTGAGTCAACACAGCTTCAGCCGCAGCACAGACGGCCTTGTCCTGTCCGCACACCGGACACGTGTCCGCATTCACTGGGCGCGATGCATCGATGTCACGCTTTCTATTGGCCACTTCACCCCTCCACTGGCGTTGAGGGAAAAACACCATGTAGAAAGTATACCGCAACACCTCCCTGAAGCACTGTTACTCTATCAGGGGTGTTTACACCAGGTTTGATTTGTGATGATTTCTGAGGTTGGTTCTAAAGGGAGCCAGGCATTATGTCTGTATCCCAAATCAAATGGCGCCCTACTCCATATATATAGTGCACTATAATTGACCAAGACCCTAAGGCCTCTACGAAACAAGTGCACTGTATAGGACGATATGGTGCCATTTGGGACTCAACTATGTTTCCTAGGAAAATAATACTCTGAGGACTAGACCAGAGGAGCATGGCTCTTTACTCTGGAAAGTTCCTGAAGGCTTTAACGGGGAAATATGCTTAATGCTAATTTTACAGTTTTGCACAGACAGGGAACAGCAGGGATGTCTAAATAATGTGACTGAGGAGGTTGAACAACACATAAACAAACACAAGATATGGAACGATGTGAAACATCACAGAGGGACGAGGCTGGAAACAGCTACCTGTATTTCACCACTTCCATGGCAACTGCCAATTGAGAATAATAACATTTTCTCGAGAGCTATAGAAAGATATTAAAAACAGCCTGTTTGATATTTTGTGGATTTATTCTGAGTGTATCATGGTGAGCAAAGCTGAAGGGCAAATATTCAAAACAGATGGCATGAAAACTTTCTAGGATTCTAAAACAATCTCCAGTTAGGTTCTAATATGACTGTATATCCTGAGTAATAACACATCGTTCAGCATCAACCTTATTAGACACTCATATATAGACAATAAAAAAGTATTGACCTAGATCACAAAATAGGTAGGAATGGTTGAAAGAATTCAATCATACTTGGTAAAATTAACAAACGTATCTCCCAACTGTGATCACTAGCATCCATGTGTGTGCTCAAAACAGTGTCCTATTCCCTGTCTAATACATTAGATGTGGTCAAATGTAGTGCACTATAACAAGGAATAGGGTACCACTTGTGCCACCGCACAAGTTTCTGGGATGTGGAGTATAACTCGTAAACGGAGGGATTATATCTAATAACACTCATTAATAATTCAAAGCAGTTCGCTAAACCTGTGCACTCAACCATGTATATGTCTAATGTTGGTCATTTGACCCACACGGGTAAATGGCTTTACAGTTTTCACGTCCTTGATGGGAAGCCAAAAATACAGTTAGGGGCCAACTTACACATCCAAACAAACCTACAGCACCAACAAACAAGATAGTCCCAGCATGGCAAACATTGTCAATTACATGACGTAAAGAAAGAACTCTGTATGTGCGTGTGACTGTGCGTGTGACTGTGCGTGTGACTGTGCGTGTGACTGTGCTTATGCCTGTGCGTGTGACGGTGCATGTGACTGTGCGTGTGCGTGCATCTCCTACCTACATACAGATGCACCTCTGTTTATTTCTAGGTATAATTATCTTCTCAGTATCTCCTTCAGTGTTCCCTAAAGTACTAGTCAGACAGAAAATGTGTGGGCCCATGGCAGTTCTTCAATAGCTGACTGGCTGTTCTCCTTGAGCGCTGTGTCTCATTTATATATATATATATATATATATATATATATATATATATATATACTATACTACCTCTAACAAGGGCATATAAGGCTCTAGTAAAAAGAAAGGCATTATAGGGAATAGCATGCCATATATATATATATATATATATATATATATATATATATATATATATATATATATATATATAGGGAATAGCATGCCATTTGGAACCAAGCCATCCACTTAGACTGGCTCTGTGAATAAAGCTTGTCAGACATGGTTTGGACCCACCCACTCATTGTCTGGGTGGTGGCGAGAGGAGGCAGAATGTTTTACACACAATTTTTGTGTGTATAACACAACACTCACCAGTCTCAGCTACGTTAAGTCTCTCAGTTACTCTGAGATTTAGAAGTTATCCACTGAGAAAATGTCTAGCTATGCTTGCCTGTGTTCCCTTTGTACTGGTGTAACATGTAGCCATGGTCAACACTGACACTACGGAGGCGCTGGTCAATGCACATTCTGATCCACAAAACCAGTCGAAGGAAGACTACCATGTACACAACTGAATTGAATGCAATCGTGACAGACATGATTTTTGTCCCTCGCTGCACATGACTCCATGTATTGTATGCTTTTGTAAGAGTAACACTGAGGTAAAATTGCGAAACCCCACGGTGAGGCCCATGTGTTCACACCCCAGACTGCACGGATGGGCCGAGGGCAGTCTTTGTTTCAGTCATCACAAACTGTCTGTCTGAGTAGGTCTCATCAGCACAGAAGAAACTACACCCAGGCTAGATGTCACGCTGCATTTTCTATACGTACATAGCGTAACTAATTAGTGCACGAAAAGGTAACCTCTCAGTGAAATAAGTCACATATGCCTAAATTAACCTTTTAGCGCAAGTGGAGCATATGTGACGTCTTTCATTGTCTTTGCAAATGAGGTTTCATGAACGCCAATGAATTATGAGCAGCAAATCCCAGCTACTGGTTGTCTGACTGGGGTGCATCCCAGTGGCACACTCTTCCCTGTGGAGTGCACTATTTCAGACCAGGGTAATTAGAGTACCATTTGGGACCAGCATCCAGGTGTGGCAGGAGGAAGAGAAAGAAAGAAAAGTGGTGCAAGTGAAAGTCTATACCAGTAAGGGACAGTCTGTACCCTAGTAGTGAACCATTTGACCAAATGAAAAGCCTATACCCTAGTAGTGAACCATTTGACCAAATGAAAAGCCTATACCCTAGTAGTGAACCATTTGACCAAATGAAAAGCCTATACCCTAGTAGTGAACCATTTGACCAAATGAAAAGCCTATACCCTAGTAGTGCAGCATGACTGCCCTTTGCCTATATGGTGAACCCTTTTGACCTAAGCCCTCAATAGAATGTAATTTCTGAGACACCGTATTATTTCATTGCTTTGTTCTACGTCTGTATAGTAATTGCTAGTTTTCAAATAAACCAGCGATGATGCTAAACTGATGGATGCCACTTGTCAAGATGTGATTAAAGGTGCATAGAGATTCTCCAAGTATGATCTACTAGTTCATAAAGTCAATTCCTTTATCTCATTGGCTATAGTTATTTTGGTTTGGCGTATAAACACATTTGTCAGCAATATTTGCCAACGTCTAAGAGAATCAATAATGTTCATTACAGTAACAAAATGGCTCGCTTGGAGATTGCCCCTAAATGCCTGTCAGCCTCCATCATAGTTCCGGGAGTTCACACTAACAGCAGAGTCTGTCTGACAGAGGGGCCCACCCTGCATCTGTTGTCCAGAGGGCCCACAGCCAACCCCATCAATCATCCAGCATCTGAATCTCAACTCACTGATGCACCACAAATAGTACCCTATTCACTATGCAGTCTACTCTATAAAGCCGATGGGTTCTGGACAAAAGTAGTTCACTACATGGGGAATAGGGAGCCATTTGGGACGCAGAAAATGTGTTTTGACAGCACACCATGTTGTCTCTCATACAATACAAAAGAATTAGCCAGAATGGACTGGCAGAAAAACAGGAACTTTTTCCTCCAGTTTTGAAGAACTTGAAATGCCAGTGCATTAGCTCAGACTGCATACATCTGATATGTGGATCCTTAACAGAAGGAAAGCTATTGAACATTAAGACGTTATGTGTAGCAAAGGCAAACTATTTTGGCTCGTACAAAAGGTTTTAAAACGCAGAGGCTCTGGGTGATGATGAACGTATTGACTTCTAGATAAATGCGTGAGGATACAACTATCCGCATTTACGTTGTATGCAATACATCTAATAAATGACGCCTAACGGATATTCCCATGGGTCTATAAACCACCTGCTCCAGATTGATAAAGACATGCTGTACGCACTAAATAGGATAATGTTGCCTACAGTGTAGTTTTCCTGCCTGTCAACGTGATATACTTTCAGAGATCTGAGATATTTTACAGTTTTTTGGTAATATTGTATAATTTTGGAATCGTGACACGTCCTTTGAAGACAATTAGCAGTTTTTCAGCGATTAGCACAGGATGTTATACGTTCCTCTCTTCATTGAACCTCGAGGTTTCCATCTCCTCATCATCCTTGACGTCCTTTACATGGGAGTGAACTTGGATCTTACTAATGCAGCTGCGCTATGATAGTGACTTAGTGAAATAACTCATGGAGCAGCAGGAGTCCACGGCCCCATACAGCCTGAGGTACACAGAACAGGACAATAGTGTAGCGAATGTCAACCTGGCACGCCAACTCACCAGAGTCTGAACGTTGTTGCTGACCAGGTACCTCCCTCCATGGCTTGAGCTGACCCACCATCATGTGGATACTTCCCAGTAGGGTGACTTCATCAAGCCTACGCCACCTCAGTGGTTCCAGGAGCAGGAAGGCGAGTTCTCTTGAGTAACCAGCTCAGTGCCCAGACCTCGACCCGAAAGAGCATTTCTGAGATGGAACGGGCTGCATTCTGCTGTCCCATCTTCAACTGGACAAACATACAGTACATGTTCTGGAGTGGAATGGAACCAACCAAAGGAACTGGATACTGAGTGAGGATGTTTATAACCTGGAGCACATCTAGATCATAGGTTGACATTTCTACCATTATGGTGTAATGTGCCATTTTACCAGTTCACCACAGCCAGTGAGAGTGCGCCGACAGTGGTCTCCACTGGTACAATTGTCAGAGTTTACTGGCTCTTTGCAATCCTAACATGATTATGAAAGTCAAATTCCTCCAGCCCTATGCAACAATGAGCTCAGATAATCTATGACTCTTGAGGAAAAGAGGGAGGCAGAGTTTTGAGGTGTTCTGTGTTTGTGTGCTGCCTGGGTGAGTGAAAGCTGAGAGATAAGATCAAAGCAGCTGTTTGATGAAGCAGAAGAATGTTGCTTTGTGTGGGAAGACATCTGTAGTCTAGCTGCAATTTTCTATTGTCTGGACTGGATGGAAAACCGTTTTTGGCAACCAACAATGTGATGCATTGCTACCAACCAACCAACCAACCAACAGCATAATAGTATATAAAGTACTGTCCGTATGTATTGTGACTGAAGATATATTTCATTTTTTTTGGGCTCTGTACCCCAAAAGTTTGAATTTAAAATCAAATAGTTACTGTTGGTTTAAAATATAGATTGTCAGCTTTTATTTTGTGTACATATTGGTTTTACTTGTTGAACGTAGTCCCCACTATTTCAGGGCAGCAACAGTGTTTGGATTTTGCACTTATGAGTAGTATTTGGTTGCATACCCTTTCCAGGCAATAACTGCCTTAAAATCTGCTCCCGATGACCCCCACCAGACACAGGGTATTCTGTTTGAGGATACATCCGTCCTTCAGTCATTTTGTTTTGCCGTCTTTTTGCCTTAAATATCAATTTCATCAAAGAAAAGGCATTTTTTATCGGATTTACTTAAATCTGAAAAAATTATTGGCCTGTCAAGAACATTCACTATAAACCAGAGGGCCCACAACTGACCCCATCAGTCCCCCAGCCTCTGAAGCTCAACCTACTGGCCATGGCCGTATAGACTAAGACGTATCCAATGGTTTCTGAGGCATTTGCTTGTAATGTAGCAGACAAGTTTGTTTCAGTACACTTCAGAAATAATTTGGTTGCTGCAGTCAGCAGTCAAATCATCAATGAAAGGATACTTACCATTACTGAGTTACGCCATTCGCCCACCTAGTTGTAGACATGCACTCTATATTGCTGTCTGTGGATAAGAGTATCTGAATAAGAGCTTCTGCCAAATAACTAAGATGAAAATGTAGTGGGACACCTCCAGTGGCAGCCATACCCAAGTCATAACACCACATTCACACATTACTTCACAGACAAGGTGGTAAGCTGGGAGCCTTTCCTTCACTCTGCACTTTTCTCTTGCCATCACTCTTGTTACATTTTCATATTGGTCTCATCCGTCGACAATACCCTTTCCCAGAAGTCTGCAGGCTTTCTTTATGTACTGTAACCTGGTCGTCTTGTTGTTAGAGGTGGTTAGTGGTTTGCACATTTCGCATTACCGTCTGTAGTTCGGCTAGCTGAGTCTTGTGTGGACAGTTGTGGCTGACACACGCATGCGTCCCTCCTGAAGAGTGTTTTTATTTTATTTTATTATCGTAAGCCTTATTCGGTCATCATCGACTACAGACATCTTGCTTGGGCTACCTACAACTGCTGAGCTCACCAGTCTTGTCTGTCTTTTAATGATGTTCCAAGATTTTGTTTTGAGTGAGGTTTTGGCTGTGTTTCAGGTTCATTTCTTCGGAATTGCTGCCTTATAATGATTTCCTGAACGTCAATAGCAGATTCCAAAGGCAAATGTAAAGAATTGACATTGATTCCTTTTATTCCTGCTCAAATTATGGGATGAAACACACCTGACAACCAGATGCACATGTCAACCCAAGTCTATAAAAGGTGCTGTCACTAATAAGTGGTGAGCAACCAACACCCTCGAATTAAAGCTAGAATTGTTTAATTTGAAATCTAAAGTTAGGATTACAGAGTCATAAAAAGAAAACATTCACTTCACTGTCCCAATACCTACAGAGAACATTGTATATGCTGCAGATTTCGGTGGCACTGCATAGCACTTTGGGCTGCCAAAATCGCTTCCTATATGCAATCCCGACAATAGAAAATGTTGGTGGCTAGAGAATGACTGGTATGACAATATTTCATTTCATATAATGTAATAATAACACAAAACAATACAATACAATACATTTAATGTTCTTATTTTTCAGGGTACATAGGTGGTGGAATGTGTATGGAGAATGAAACAGTGGTTGACTTGGCTTGGTATTAAAGGAGATTTATGGTACTGCTTTAAGTGAGTCAATGAGCTCTTTCCATCGCTGCCTCTCCATTTCTTCCCCCAAAGCCCCACAGCAGTAGAAATCAACTTTTTTTGACATGAAAAATGATGGTCAGAGCTTACCCATGATGTTGTACAACGATTTACGTCAATAGGTCATCATTTTAGTCAGAGAATGATGTACAGTATTTGGCCTTGAAGTGGCGATGCTGTGTCTTTCCCTATGAGATGCACATTCTTTCTAGCCTGCGTTTCGGTTCAGGGTTTTATTTTGACTGTTATGACCCAACAGCATGGCAATGTTTATTAATCAGAAATACCTGCCGTTCTTCTTGCGACTGACAGCTAGCATTTTCTCCATAGGCAACGCTTCCTCACATACCATGGCGCAAATTGAATTAGGATAGAACGTGCAAGCTCATCTTTCTTTTTTTACTGTCTAATTGTTATGATCTTTAGGGTAATTGCCAAGTATCACTTATTTGCTTATTACAATATATGAAAGAAAACACAAACATTTGCCATTTTATAAATTGTGAAATTGCATAATATGATTGCGTTTTAGAACCCTTTCCCTTCTGATTGATTAATACCTACCCCATGATACCCTGGGGGGGGTGGGGGGGTGTGTATTTTTTGTCATTCGATTGGTCCTAACAAGACCGACAGGTAGCAGAAACTGTGATTTAGATAAGGCATTGACTTACAGCAGCTAGCTACAGTGCTGAAAGGATAAAAGTGAGAAAGAAGAACAGGTTATTTGATCATGTCTGTGTGCATGTCCAAATCTTAACACTCTGGAATGCAGCACTGTTTCAGTGGAATTATCAAATAGCAAGAGTCAGATAAATGTCAACCCTCCACCGCTGAGACACATCTCAAAAGGTAACACTGTTTGTTCTTGTTATTGGCCTCCTCCACATGGGCACCAAAACCCATTTTGTGAATACGTGTTAGTGACCTGTGTCTGAATTTAAAGTTAGAACCTATAAAGGAGAAGGTCTGATGTAGGATGTGATTAGAGGAGGGATGGGCCACTGGTGAACCTTTCATTCTATAAGCTTCTACACTCTAACCCCCCCGCAGGACGTAAAGCTTTATCCACCAAGTCATGCTTTAAGGCTGTGGTACCTAATCTTAGAAAGTAACAAGTTGACGATGATGACATTTCTTTCCTGGACCCAATTAGACATTTTAAATAGTTTATTTGGCTTACAGTTGCCTGTGTATTTAAGTATGTGAATGATATTGTACATCTTAACTGAGAGTCTGTAAAGTCTACGAAGTTAAATACAAAATGTATAAATAACTGAGCTATTCAGCTTCACCTTTTAAAATGTAATTCTAGACCACTGTATTATTTATAATCTATCTATCCATGTGGTACTGCTCAAGTGGACAGTCCATTTGACTCTTCTCCTGCTGGGATTGCCCTGACTGAGACAGGGTCAAAGAGTAAGTGACCTTTAAAACGGAGGAAATGTCAGCCGCCATCTTCTCTGCATCCCCATAAATGGTAAGACACTGAGTCATACCTGTAGCACAGAGAAACCACTGAGTCATACCTGTAGCACAGAGAAACCACTGAGTCATACCTCTAGTACAGAGAAACCACTGAGTCAAAACTGTAGCACAGAGAAACCACCGAGTCATACCTGTAGCACAGAGAAACCACTGAGTCATACCTGTAGCACAGAGAAACCACTGAGTCATACCTGTAGCACAGAGAAACCACTGAGTCATACCTGTAGCACGGAGAAACCATGAGTCATACCTGTAGCACAGAGAAACCACCATGTCATACCTGTAGCACAGAGAAACCACCAAGTCATACCTGTAGCACAGAGAAACCACTGAGTCATACCTGTAGCACAGAGAAACCACTGAGTCATACCTGTAGCACAGAGAAACCACTGAGTCATACCTGTAACACAGAGAAACCCCTGAGTTATACCTGTAGCACAGAGAAACCACTGAGTCATACCTGTAACACAGAGAAACCCCTGAGTCATACCTGTAGCACAGAGAAACCACTGAGTCATACCTGTAGCACAGAGAAACCACTGAGTCATACCTGTAACACAGAGAAACCCCTGAGTTATACCTGTAGCACAGAGAAACCACTGAGTCATACCTGTAACACAGAGAAACCCCTGAGTTATACCTGTAGCACAGAGAAACCATTGAGTCATACCTGTAGCACAGAGAAACCACTGAGTCATACCTGTAGCACAGAGAAACCATTGAGTCATACCTGTAACACAGCGAAACCCCTGAGTTATACCTGTAGCACAGAGAAACCACTGAGTCATACCTGTAACACAGAGAAACCCCTGCGGTGAGTGTGTTTGAAACCGCAGACCTGAATGTGCTGGTCGATGGGAGGAGAGAGTGTGTATTGTGCTGTGTGGCGGTCGCCTGGTGTGTGTGCCAGCTCTACATTTAACACAATGATGTGAGCGCCGACTGATCCGTGGGGGTTCTCTGCAGGCCAGCAGCGTTGCATATGCTCCAGTGCTGAGAGAAGGATGTCAGCCTGTATTTTAGGCCCTGTCTCAACGGGAAGGCAAATACTTGGAGACTTGGAAATCGCTTCAAAGGCAGAAAATAGCCACTCTCTCTGAAATTGGTGTGATATCACTGTTTGAGTTTGAACTCTGCGAGTAGAGAGAAGGTCTGGTAAACATTGAATTAAAAAAAACAGGCTTGGTAGGATGGGGGTATTCAGGGTGCATCACTCACAATCCCACAACGGAATGTTTTGTAACAGGGTCTTTCCAACCAAATTAACATTTTGCCTGCTCTGAGGCTGCACACATTACCCATAGCTAACAATCTCTTTAGATATTTTTCTTTAATTTACTGTTATGACATGAACATCAAAGAACACTTCTTTGTTCTCTGACAAATGAGTCAATGTAAGTGTATGTCTCAGTGTCTCAGCAGCACCAACCTGCCAACGATCCAGGTTAGCCTGAAGTACACATCTCCATTCCTTTGTTTTCTTCCCTACTAGTTTTTCTTGCCCCCCCCCCCCGCCTCTTTATTATTATTTTTTTTCTCACTTTCACTCTCTTTCTTTCCTTGGTTTAGCTCCTCTTGCTCCTGCAGTCATTGTGACGGTGACCTTTGGAGTGTTTTGCATGGTTACTCTTAACCTCCTTTAATATCCTATTAAAGACGGGCCATGTGTGACATTGGTTCCTTTCATTTAGTGGCATTACAGAGTCTATTTGTCCTGTGTGTGTATAGAATGGGTTCATGCATGGGAGGGAATTTGCTCTCTGATTATGTGGGAGAATCATGGGACTGAAAGACATAGTAAGAGCATCCAATCATCTCAATGAATTCATCTTTCTCAAAGTGAACTTCAGTCTGACTCCCTCAGCTCAGGCCTTTGTATGGTTTTTCTATGTGGTTGGAGGAGACTTTTATGGGACTTTATCATTAATATACTAGAGTGGGGTTTACAAGGCAAGGGGTTTTGATACAGTGTCATCCACAGAAACCCACTAGATCTTACCAGTGTTATTGTGCTCCTACCGTTTGCATTGGGCAGCTAGCTGCTAATGGCCGAGTTGTGTGAACGGCTCATTATTTTTTCCTGGTATATTTTACTGGGAAGCGGGTTTGAAGTTCTGAATATAATAAGAATATCATATTCAATTTGAAGAAATCTTTTAGTTTGGGGTCACAGCCAACTGGTCTATTTTGATGAAACGTATACTCAGCTTGCTCAGCTGGAAGATTGACACTAAAGATTTTAACTGTTCTTGTTCATTAAAACACCTAAATTGTTTCGGCTTACATTTTCCAAAGATCATTTTACAATTTGTTTTGGAGTTATAGGACCTGTGTACTGTAGCTTTCCCCCAAAAATAATGGAAAATGATTATATAGCAGATGACAATGGAAGTGCCTATAGTGTGACTGTGCATAAAAGCAGATTTGACAAAACGTACAAATTCCAAAGGATCCGCAAAGATAAAAACAGTGTTATGCATAGCTTTTTTGTATTTACAATGAATACAGTATATATCTTCAGCATATTTCTTATTTTCCAACAGTATATTTCTTATTTTGCACTCTGTTTACCTTATCTTTGAAGATCAGTTTGTGGGCTTTACAGAGCAAAATCAAAATGACCTTGTTGTTCCAGAGACCCTAATTTGAACAGGGTTTTATGTTTATTAACTGGGCTGTGTTGAGGTAATTCAGTGAAGGAGATGTTTAACCACAACCATGGTGTGTTGAGCTGAGGCTCTCTTCCCCCTTTTCATTGCTCCGAAACTGACCATGATGAGAAAAATCATTTCAGTTCTTCAGAATTCCTATTTCGTCTTTTAGGAATACAATAAGATCAACCAAGCAATATTTTGTTTAATTTCTCATACAACCTTATTACGGTGTTAATAATCTCTCTTTTGGACCTCTGCATGTTGAACGGTTGTACGGTTATTCACCTTGCTTCCTGGTGAGATTTCATTTCCACTGAGATTTGTCACCCCACGGCAAGAATCACTTTGCATGTAATAACAATGTTCAGGTCTCCATGAAGGTGAATTTCTTGCACTTGATGTTAAATATATTCTATAGCCTTGGAGATGTTTGGCACTGTGCTGCATTTCCATAATGGATATGATCGGATACCTTATTGAAATACCTACCACAGTTTGTTTTATAATTCCAAAGTAATTTGATTTTGACGCCACAGCTTTGTCTGTAGTTGTCTGAGCGCCGTACTAATTAACCCGACATCAACACTACAGTGGCCTGTTTATTCCACAGGTGATCCAGAATGTGAAACCAGGTGGTGTGTGTCTGTGTGTATACTTAACATTTGTATGTGTGCATGCTTGCAGGTGCACGTAATGTGTGTTTGAAATGTGTTCACATGCCAGGCACACAGAATCAGTGCCTCAAGTCTGGAAAACGACAGGACACTTGTCACGGGGGCGACACTTGAAACAAACCCTGGGTGAGCGTGATTGGCCCCAAAGGGTGTTTATTTGCAAAAAAATACAAACGATACAACTTCAATTCTGTACCGTTGTGGAAGGCTTGACTGCTAAGTGCTAGTCTTCCGTAGCTGGTGGCTCTGGGATACTGGCACATCGGCAGTAGAAGGTCTAATCTCTCTTCCTCTTTCCCATCTTCATTGGAGGCTATAGAGAAACAACAAGAACAGTGTTGTAAGTCAGCACACACTGTGTCCTACTATTCTGTGCCATTGGGGCTCTTTTTTGCATCCTCTGATAAGGCTAGATGGTGTGCAGGTGTGCCTCACCAAGGTCTAGCTGCAAAGCATTCACCGGTGTCTTTTCTGAAGTTTCAGGCCTGCTGGTCCGCACAGGGGTGTTGGCGTTACGCAGATTTAGGAGACGCCGCACTCCCGAGTAAGAATTGAAACGTTCGTCCACACCTGTGGTTGGCTAGTCACGTGACAAATGCAAGCTTATTTGATTCAGAGGCGCTTTTCTCGAATTGTTCAGTAGGCAAATACAATCCTGTGATACGACGCGATTTAACAATTTGCGTAGGTGGATATTTGAAAGGTGGAGGAAAGGCAGCCAGTGTTCAGGCTATTGCTCGGAGTGGAGCTGCATCGTGGGCGACGTGGGCAAGGAGGAGGGTCGGCTGGAGGGCTCGTGGCCAGGTGAACAGGTGGCCGGTCAGTGGGCTGTCAGTCTGCCTCACAGAGAGGTTAGCATGAAGAGAGACGGGGAGGAGCCTGCTGAGGTCCTGCAGTCTCCAGGTCCAGCTGGCTTCCCCAGGGGCTTCGTTAAAACCCTGCGTGGACCTTAATGGCGCTGCTTCCTCCGGAGCAGTTACATTCGTTCATTAACTACTCTCACGCTACATCATCAGAAACAAAAACTAGGCCTCATTTGAACAAAATTTGGTCGAACAGTGTAAGAGGACAAACACGGTAGACGGTTGATAACTGTTGTTACGGTTAGAGGAGCTGCCAGAACATACCAAGCGACACTTGGGTTGAAGCAGTTGAAGCAGCCAGTTTGAGACAAGCAAGGCAGATGCATTCTATGCTTTGGAATCCCTTTTTTACCTCCTCCACACACTTTGATAAAGTTCCTCATGATCTTCAAACCCCCTTGAACACCGCTGTGCTGCCCGCTCTCCCACCACTGGCTCTGTGACTTAAGAGTGGGGATCAAATGGGTATCTCTCGCAGCCACACTCCGTCACCCGGGAAAATAGAGGAATCAAAGCCCTGACTTATTTCCAACCCCCACTCCCCAACCTTCTCCGAACTGAGTTCAAGTGAGAGACACACAATTAGGATGAACTTCAGTGAAGAGTCAGTGAGACTGAGCAAACCTACACCCTCCCTTCTCAGTTCCTCCCCCCCCCTTACCCCCTTCTCTCCCTCTCTAGGGAGATGAAATGGCAGAGTTGTCCCTCTCCCTCTCCGTTGCTGCTAGGCGGAGAGGCAGACACACTCAGGAGAATGTTGTTTTGTATTGACAATTTTTTTTTTGTCTTCTACAAATTGCCACCTTTCACAAATCATTTTATATCATACCTTTCTGCGGTAAAATAAATGATTATGCAGCAACTTTATCAGATTGTCTTCAACTGTGAACATAACGGCGGGTTTTCATTGTAAAATGAGCTTAACTGCATCATGTGCCCCTTCAGTATCAGTCTCCTCTCCAAGTGAGACTAACCTAAGAGTTCTGTTAGAAGAATGCATTCTACTTCTCCCGAGCTGTTTATCACTCTGCACCCATGCAGTGCTTTAATAAATAAGGCGTCTTTACTTCTCAGATGATTCTCAGTTCCGATGAAATGACAAAGTGTGCGTCCCAAAGGGCCCCCCCGTATCCCACTGCTCCCTATGGGGGCCCTGGTCGAAAGCAGTACACTGAATAGTGGATAGAGTGTCATTTGGGAGGCAGGCGAGCTCTTATCCAGATGGAACAGGTGGTCCAGCACAATATGTCTAACAGCAGGGATGTGACAACTTCAAAGAGCCATACCAATACACACGCTGACTACAGAAAGATACAGAAGCTATAAAGGAAACAATATGATGGCTGCCTTTAGTAGGAGAGCAGATTGTGTCTAGTTACCTTCGTGAATTGCAAATAAGTCGCTGTAACAAATGTATGCCTGTCACAAAACCAACTTCTATGCCATAAATCTGGAAATGTAGGCTGTCGGCCTGTGTGGGTCTCTTTCTCTCTGTCTCTTTTCCTCACTGTCTTGCGCACACCCTCAGGTGTGACGCTACTTCTACCATCCCCCCTTTCCTCGACATCATCCGTCTCCCGGAGTAGACTCTACCTGGTAAGCATGGCCGCGGACATTGTCAAATGAGCCCGGGGAGCCTGAGGATTGTCTTTATTGCGGCTAGGAGGACAGGAGACGAGTGAGGGTGGTTGACAGGAGACGGGAGTAAGAGGAGGAGAGGATAAGAGAGTGAGAGGGGGAGGACAGGGGAAGAAGGTGAAATTGGAGGTAAGGGGAGGCGTTCTTTTCACCACCAGAGTCACTTTTATTACAGATGGTTCCTTCTGTTTCTACTTTTGTCTCTGGCGTCCACCCTGACTGTGGCTCTGCTAGTCACTAAACTTCCAGAAGCATTGTCCCTGGACGTAAGTGGTCATACAAGGAGGGGCACCTGTTCTTTGCTTACTCTCAGATATTATTGTTGAATGCATGACAATGAATGCATGACATGCAGCTGGTTGGAACTCAGCAGTGCATCAGTAGTAGTATTTCTTTGTATTTAGCATTTTCCTGCATTGGAATGGTGTTGGTATGTGCAAGGTCCTCAATAAATATAAAGTAGATTGCTAATTGGCCAGCTTAAGGAGAAATCATCCTCTATGAGGAAATAGCAAGCTTATTTTTTTTAAAATGGTCTGTTACTTACATTAGAGGTCCCACAGGTGCCGGATGGTCAAAGATCCTCTCATGCTTCCTCAAAGCGTATCTCGCCAAGCCAGTCCGATTCTTATCACACTGCCCGCTCAACCCAGACGCCTTTAGCTGGTACACATGCTGAGATAACTATATATCCACAGGGTGGCCGACCTTAACACAGGAGGAGTCAGTCTTTTCTAACTTTACACCTGTCCCTCCCGGGAAGCACTGGGACACTTTTGCACTGCCGTCCACTGGATCCCCAGGCGTCAGCTGTACAGTTTGGCGCAACTGGGATGTGAGCCTACTTGTTTTTTTCTCCAATTTATGCTCAATGATTTGGGAATTACTGAATATGATCTTCACTGAACGTTTGTTCTAAAAGACATTGCTTCACTGCAGATCGAAATGCGTGTTCAGGAATTGACACGGATTGAGCACATACTAAAGAATCATCACAAACGATTCAGTGCAGTGGTGTTTTTGTCCCAGGCTGCAATCCTGTTATATACTACTATGCTATTCCATTTGGCCCTGTTATTTAGCCTAGAACACTGTAATCATTATGTGATCTTGCATTGATTAAGCTTTGATACAGCTTAATTAAACTGCCAGAGTAGCCTTTATGAGTACAGCTGAGGCTGTGCGAAAAAAAATATCCACACAGGCAGAATAATTCCCAGTTGCAGCCTTTAATACAGTAACTATCAAACTAAACTGACTAACTGTAAAATGTCAAATTTATTTTAACTTTAAAAAAATGTGGATCATGCTTAGTAAGCGTACATAGTTGATACCATTTCATATGACTGATGACCAGTGATTTTACTGCTAAACACCCTCTGTCAGCAGAGTGCAGACGTCCACTTAACTTTAGGAAAGAGGTGTTTCCATCTTATTCCATTTGTTTTTGGTGGATCGTTACATTGTTGGTATTGTCTGTGTGGTACCAGTCTGTGGGAGTTTGTAAGTTTTTTAAATATTTCAGTGACTCAATGACACAAACATTAGTGAATACTGACTAAATTGTCTCCGGAATATTCTACACCACCAGTGGCTCTACACATGACAGGAGACATTTCAGAAAAACAACATTCTACAACAAAGTAGAGGTGCTATGGGACAGAGTCTTAATTGCATTAAAGAAAGGGCACGCCAGAACATGGGCACGCCAGAACATCCCAGATGAATCCCTAAACATAGAAGGTTTTCAGCTGTTTAGAACAGAAAGAAATGATTCCCTTAATATAAGAAAGGGGTTGCCATGTACAGTATCTCACAATAGTGAGTACACCCCTCACATTTTTGTAAATATTTGATTATATCTTTTCATGTGACAACACTGAGGAAATGACACTTTGCTACAATGTAAAGTAGTGAGTGTACAGCTTGTAGAACAGTGTACATTTGCTGTCCCCTCAAAATAACTCAACACACAGCCATTAATGTCTAAACCGCTGGCAACAAAAGTGAGTACACCCCCAAGTGAACATTTCTAAATTGGGCCCAAAGTGTCAATATTTTGTGTGGCCACCATTATTTTCCAGCACTGCCTTAACCCTCTTGGGCATGGAGTTCACCAGAGCTTCACAGGTTGCCAGTGGAGTCCTCTTCCACATGACGACATCATAGAGCCGGTGGATGTTAGAGACCTTGCGCTCTGCTTCAGTATGTCACAGTACGTCACAGTACATGTTGGCATTTATGGTTCCCTCAATGAACTGTAGCTCCCCAGTGACGACAGCACTCATGCAGCCCCAGACCATGACACTCCCACCACCATGCTTTACTGTAGGCAAGACACACTTGTCTTTGTACTCCTCACCTGATTGTCGCCACACACGCTTGACACCATCTGAACCCAATACGTTTATCTTGGTCTCATCAGACCACAGGACATGGTTCCAGTAATCCATGTCCTTAGTCTGCTTGTCTTCAGCAAACTGTTGCGGGCTTTCCTGTACATCATCTTTAGAAGAGACTTCCTTCTGGGATGACAGCCATGCAGACCAATTTGATGCAGTGTGCGGCATATGGTCTGAGCACTGACAGGCTGAACCCCCACCCCCTCAACCTCTGCAGAAATGCTGGCAGCACTCAAATGTCTATTTCCCAAAGACAACCTCTGGATATGACACAGAGCTTGTGCACTCAACTTCTTTGGCCGACCATGGCGAGGCCTGTTCTGAATGGAACCTGTCCATTAAAACTGCCCTGTCCTGTTACTTTACATTGTAGCAAAGTGTCATTTCTTCAGTGTTGTCACATGAAAAGATATAATCAAATATTTGCAAGTATGTAAGGGGTGTACACATTTTTGTGAGATACTGTATGTAGATGACAGTATCCAAGTCAAGAGACGTGCTCAACTTGAAAGAGATGGGTTTGAATGCCACTGGATACGGTTGCTCCCAGAGCACCTTCCCAGATCAATCTGAACAACTGTTGTTGAGACACTTTAACCTCCTCCATTAGGAGGGTTTTGGGTTTGACATTTCTGATGTTGCTGTTGTACTGAACAACTTCTCTTGTTAAAACATGGACAATAAATAAATCCTTCACTGTTTTTCCTCTTCCTAGGCCAGAGAACTTCGCAACACTGGACAACAACAAAATCTTTTTCAAGACTCCTAAGATTCAACTTTTATGACTCCAAAGAGTCAACTTTCACGACTCCAAAGAGTCAACTTTCAAGACTCCAAAGAGTCAACTTTCAAGACTCCAAAAAAGCATGTGATACAGATGGCAATTGGGGCAATGGGCAGCCGACAGTGACGGAAAAAAGTCTGTCAAAAATCTTTCTTAACTCTCTCCATTAATTCCAGGTAGACAGGCTGGTCCAGTTAGAACAAGGACAAGACATTTAGGCTTCCACCTGGATAACCAACTCAGTGATGACCAGTGCGTTGGTCCGGCAGTGAAAAATACTTCAAAATGTCAAAAATTCCCATCCCGCTGATGACCCTGTGGGAATCTGCATGACTCTGATCCGACCTTTCCTGGGGAATACCAGCGTGTTTCCGATCAGCTACTCAAAAAAATGAACAGTCTGCACTGGATAGGGTAAAGAAACAGACATGTAAGATAATAAAAAACTGTGGCATTCCACTGACCCTTCCATCATTACAGAGAGAGCAAGCAGAAATAGGATGAGTCATTGACTTGAACCAGCCTGACCACGTTCTACATAATCTCCAGATTCAGAGATGGGTGACTGTGCTGACAGTGTCCAGCATTAACACACATGCAAACAGGCCGAACAGTTCCACCTTCATCCTGGCCAATGTCATCAGACCTTTTCAAACGGAAATTGTGTCTAAAATTACCTTTCTTGTGTTCTTTTACCTTTTCGGTGGTGTTTTTTTTTGTTGGTGTTTTTAAATGTTTTCAACTGTGATTTCTGTGTTCGTGTGTTCATGTCTGCGAGTATGAATGAAAAACAGATAGAATCCCTTTGTGACTATGAGAAAGTGGTCCGGCTTCAGTTACACAAAATTATTCGTATTCCTTTTTCATGTTTGGAACACTGAATGTACCTAGGAACTGTTTCAGCGAGACATATTTGCTTTTCCCCAAGAGGGGCTGTGTCGCTCTGACCCAGAGCCGATCAACTCTCTCTCCTGATTGGCCAGGGAATCTGAGCTGGCACCCCCTGTGCAAATTACGTCATGAGGTGCACACACTGCAGCATAGATTCACACAGAGTGCAAAGTGAATGCGGTGACCGTGCTGAATCCAGGAGGGGGCAGGAGTCCATGCAGAAATGTTGGTCAGAACACCTGCAAGGTCACCTTGGCTGGGTACTTTGTGTTTAAGGGGTTTTAAATAGAAGAAGAATTGCAGTGTAGAACACGCTTTTGTAATGGTGCTTCATTTTGTATGGAGTAGAGTATATGATTCTCCTCTATGCATTGTTCATTTAGGATTGGAAAATAAGCTGTCAGTCATTCTGAGACGCTCTCCTTTGCAGCTGTCAATTTGCCTGTCATGCCCAAATAAATAGACGGTTAAGTCAACCAGATACAGTCCTCCATGAAACTCCAGAACTCAATTGGAAATGAACAGCCAATGCAAAAACACAAAACCATTTGCTGGAGTTGCCTGAGACCTGAAGATAAATGCCTGTAGGCTTTTTAAGGACAAAACAGACTGTGCCAATCTTTACAAGCAACAGTGAAACATTCTTTCGCACCACTTCATAAGATTGGCTGTAATTTCCAGAAGATTACGCATGTTGGATCGTCCACAGCAGTGTCGGACAGAGGGATGGGTCCTCAGGGGGCATTCAGTAAATTGTTGTCACTGTCCCCTTTGGGTCCAGTGGAGGTAACTCCTCACATCAGCTCCAGTGTAAACTCCCCTCTGGTGACTGGGCTGCAGCCCCTAATAGAGTGTAACAACCAGAGAGAACATCTGCAAATTGGTTTTCTCGACTCCTCTGCACCACACGCACCTTTAATAAACGTGCGGCTCGCCTCCTGAGGGCTACACAGGCTAGGACTACTGTGTATGGATGCATGACGGTCTTTTTCTCAGTGTCGCGCTACTGTTCAAGATACTACTGCTCAAGATACTACTGTTCAAGATACTACTGTTCAAGATACTACTGCTCAAGATACTACTGTTCAAGATACTACTGTTCAAGATACTACTGCTCAAGATACTACTGTTCAAGATACTACTGCTCAAGATACTACTGTTCAAGATACTACTGTTCAAGATACTACTGTTCAAGATACTACTGTTCAAGATACTACTGCTCAAGATACTACTGTTCAAGATACTACTGTTCAAGATACTACTGCTCAAGATACTACTGCTCAAGATACTACTGTTCAAGATACTACTGTTCAAGATACTACTGCTCAAGATACTACTGTTCAAGATATTACTGTTCAAGATACTACTGCTCAAGATACTACTGTTCAAGATACTACTGATCAAGATACTACTGCTCAAGATACTACTGCTCAAGATACTACTGTTCAACATACTACTGCTCAAGATACTACTGTTCAAGATACTACTGTTCAAGATACTACTGCTCAAGATACTACTGTTCAAGATACTACTGTTCAAGATACTACTGCTCAAGATACTACTGCTCAAAATACTACTGCTCAAGATACTACTGTTCAAGATACTACTGCTCAAGATACTACTGTTCAAGATACTACTGTTCAAGATACTACTGTTCAAGATATTACTGTTCAAGATGTTTCAAGGGATGCTTGAAATTGTTCAATCATGGAAGGGTGTGTATTGCATGTGACAGGCTCTTATGACAGCCTGGGGATGTTTGTGCGTTGGGTACTTCAAGATGAGTGTACTGGTTCTAGAACATGTATTTATCGGTTTAAAGAAAGACATCAGATGAAAAGAATGTCCAAAGGAGTGCTCTACAAAGAGCCAAAGGAAAACCTTCCAAAGGGATTCTGTTGCAAGAGAGAATATGCTTTAAGTTCATACAAAATAGTATAAATAAAAGCAGGCATATCTATTTCTCCATCCACTAGGAGATGAAAGCAGCCTCCAGGAGGGGTCGTTAAGGTCAGCTGGAGAGGTCATGCGGACGAGGCGATTAGTGAATAGTAAGACCAATAGACCAAAGGGAGGTTCCCAATGACACCCTGTTCCCTATTTACAAAGGGCTTCATTTCACCAAGCTTGTGGCCCTCTAAAGTAGTGGGTCAGGGGCCTTTTAGGATGCTGTCGTCACACGCAAACCCCATTTGTGCTTTAGGCTTAGTGAGGAGGTCCACATGCTGTGGAGCATGTGGAAACAGACAGACAAAAGACACCAGGACACTTTGGTTTGTTATCAATCACTTTAGTCTGACCAAGTGAATTACTGTCTGAATTCCTTCCTGGGTTGTGTCCCAATTGGTACCCTAATATAGCTCTGCACTTTCTGCCAGCATCCATAAGGCTCTGGGTAGGTGGTGCCCTACCTAGGGAAGTGGGTGCCATTTGGCACACAGGCCCACTTTGTGAGGAGGAGATCGATACAGGAATGTCTCACGCTGTTCTAAAGGGCTTTTTCAAGCATCCAATCAGGGAGTAGAACACAGGTCGTCTGTACTGGTGGAGTCAGCAGAAAGATCACCCCGGCCACGTCCCAAATGGAACCGTGACACCTTTACAGTGAATCGCATTTGACCAATACCCATAGTTCTCTGGTAAAAGTAGCACACTATTTCAGAAATAGGGTGCCATTTGTGATGTAGGCTCTGGATCAAACTTAATAGCTCTGTTGGTCGCCCAGTTTGACATGGGGAAACCTGATCTGGACTGTTACAGTCCTCCTTACAGTTAGTAGATCCTCCTTACAGTTAGTAATCTCACTATTGAGACAATACTCTCAAGTGCAAATGGCAAGCATTTCAGTAAAACATTGGTAGCACTTGCAATCAAACGCCCTGGGTGTATTACGTGGTGACTGAATGTACACCATATGAACTATGTATTTTACGTAAGAAACGTACACGTTTTGTAAATGTTCACAACCATTCTTATAATTCATTATAAATAAAGGATTTGTGATAGCCTAGCCAAATAACTGTAATGTAAGGTGAAGCTTTGCTCATGGAGCATTCTAATTTAATGGGACGTGCAGTGTTTAGCCTACATGTTTCATGAACTGACATGCTCAGGTTATCAGATAATCAGCAGGCATCATTCAGGTGTACACTCTAGCTGTAGAACCGCATTAAATACCAATAGCTATCCTGGTAATTCTACAAGATATCGGAATTTGACTGTGGGTTGGTAAACAATACGGTCAGAATGATAATTTTAAAGGAAATGAGAGATATAATAGGAGCATGTCCTTTCCACTTGTTACTGTAATTCAACAATGTGATGTTTGGGTAACATTGCAGTCTGCTCAGCTCCATGCATTTTCATTTGTTTATCCTAAGAGAGGATACTGGTGCTATGTTTTTTTTATAACATAGCACCAGTATTACTGGTCACGCTTCCAGGATCCCCAAATAAAGTGCTAGGAGTGAGACAGTAGATTTTGTAAATATTATCACCAGTGTACATGATGGATATGACCGCTGAATCTCCAGTAGAATGACAGCATATTGTATAAGTGGCTTCTCCCTTTTGGACTCAGCCAATGTGATGGAGTGGTGACAGGATGGAGGCCCAAGCCTCTGCTGCCTGGGGGCTGTCATTGGAGAGCTGTGTGTGGTTGTGTTGCTTGTGTGTGCGCATGCGCACGTGTGTGTGTGTGTGTGTGCATGCACGCTGCTAGACTTCCTGTTCTAGATGACAAGATCACATTGACCTGACAGCTCATTCTACAATAGTTCAAAATGTAGATTTCTGCCTGAAATATTTACCTACAAGTAATCATTTTTCATAAGATGCTCTTAAACAGAAAGTGATAATAATGCATAGTTTTAGAAAGTTCTGGAACTCACATTTATAGTAAGAATTTACACAATTTGCTAAAGTATACCAGTAGTGGTTTTGTTATTAATATACATTTATTTAGACAGACATTTTATGAATAAATATAGCCTACAAAATGTTATGAAAAGATGAAAAACAATATGTACTATATGTACAGTACAGTATACAGTATATACACAGAGTAAAGGTGTAAGGCCATACATGTCTCTGTTAACTTGGAACTCTGAGGGATGTTTTATGATGCAGAACTTGCAGGACAATTATATCATCAACTTATCAACCGATTTATGTCCTGTTATCAAATGATTCAAAGAGATTGTTATTCCAAAAATCACATTTTGGTGATCCTTACCCCGAGTTGGTACAGACACAGAATAATTTTTTAAAACAATCCATTATTCAGCTCTGTCTCAGTCAGTAATTATTGTTATCAGCATGGTACAAATTCATGAATGGAGACCTTATGTACCCCTATCACAAAGCTGTATTGCATGCAGGAAAACTACTCTAAAACACTCCAAACTAAGACAAGTGGCATCTGCGTCCCCTATTTGGCCTAGTCTCTATTCTGCAGGGATAAAAAAAAAAATGGACATCACTTGTAACAAAGGCTGTCCAATGTTCAAAACATCGGACAGCCTGTGTTACAAGTGATCACATTCCCCCACACCTCTCAAAGGAGGCCCATGGCCGTCTCTCAGCAGGAGTGCTTGTCCCATGCTATTCCTTTGATCACCATGTCTACCTGGACTTCCTCCTCCCACTGCCTGGACCTCTATTGTGACCTGGATCACCTGCAAGCTTCATGTTATCACTATGTTGTTGTAGGTGGATACGACTCATACCACTATATCAATCAATCAATCAAATTTATTTATAAAGCCCTTTTTACAACAGTAGTTGTCACAAAGTGCTTTACAGAGACACCCGGCCTTAAACCCCAAGGAGCAAACAACAGTAGTGTTGGATTTCAGTGGCTAGGAAAAACTCCCTAAGAAGGCCGAATTTTAGGAAGAAACCTAGAGAGGACCCAGGCTCAGAGGGGTGACCAGTCCTCTTCTGGCTGTGCCGGGTGAGATATTAAGAGTCCAATTGGAATAATAAATACATTTCTCTGGGCTAAATCCAGAGTCTATTTGATTCTAAACTAGGTCAAAAGTTTGACTAGATGGACAAGGACAAGGAAAGCAATGGGCCCCCCAAACCAGGTACTCCGCAGGTGTGGACCAGGACCTCATCTCCTTCTAAAATGTAAAACTGGAGGAGACTGAGAAAAGTTAGAAGTGCATTCCTCATATCCCCCAGCACAATAATATAGCAGCGTAACACCTTGGAACTGAAACGGGGGGGTCCGGCGACACTGTGGACCTACCCGGGGGAGGCCCCGGACAGGGCCCAACAGGCAGGAAATCAATCCACCCACATTGCCAGGCATCAACCAAAGGGACACCCACCAACCGCAACCACCCTGAATGAGGGCCGAGTATTGCCAGCAGCGTACAGCCCAATTGCACAAGTGCGCAACAGAGAGTCAACAACAAGCCAGTGACTCTTCCGCCGAAAGGCATTGGAGGGAGGGCATCCCAGTGGCGACGAGAGCCCACCTGGCAAGACAGCAAGGGTGGACAGTATCAAGCCTACTGGTCACCTTCACGCCCCGGGCCAGGCTACACCTAATTATAAACTGTGCTGTAGAGATGAGTTTTAGTAGACACTTGAAAGTTTGCACTGAGTTTGCATTTCTAACCTTAATTGGCAGATCATTCCACAGTAGTGGAGCTCTATGAGAAAAGGCCCTGCCGGCAGCTGTTTGTTTAGAAATTCTAGGTACAATTAAAAGGCCTGCATCTTGCGATCGTAGGTTACGTGTAGGTATGTATGGCTGGATCATGTCAGCAAGGTAAGTAGGAGCAAGTCCATGTATTGATTTATAGGTTAAGAGTAAAACCTTAAAATCAGCCCTAACCCTAACAGGCAGCCAGTGTAAGGACGCTAGTACAGGAGTAATGTGTAAAAAAAAAAAAATTCTAGTTAGGATTCTAGCAGCCGTATGCAGCACTAATTGAAGTTTATTTATTAATTTGTCTGGATAACCAGAGAGAAGAGCATTGCAGTAATCTAGTCTAGAAGTAACGAAAGGGTGGATACATTTTTCTGCATCAGTTTTTGATAGAAAGTTTCAAATTTTTGCAATGTTTCGAAGATGAAAATAAGCAACTCTTGACACATATTTTATATGTTCTTCAAAGGAGAGGTCAGGGTCAAGGGTAACGCCAAGGTTTTTTACAGTTTTTTGGGATACGACCATGCAGCCATCAAGGTTCACAGTGAGATCTGCTAACAATGCTCTTTGTTTCTTGGGTCCTAAAACGAGCATTTCTGTTTTCCTTGAGTTTAAGAGCAAGAAATTCTCTGTCATCCACTTCCTAATATCTGAATTGCATGCTTCCAAAGTAGCTAATTTAGGGGCTTCTCCATGCTCCATTGAAATATATAACTGTGTGTCATCAGCGTAACAGTGAAAGTTTACATTGTGATTTCGGATTACATTGCCCAGAGGGAGCATATATAGTGAGAACAATAATGGGCCCAGAACCGAGCCTTGAGGAACACCAAAGCATACCTTTGACTTGTCAGAGGATATGCCATCCACACTAACAAACTGATATCTTTCAGATAAATAAGATTTAAACCAGGCTAGAACATGTCCACATAGCCCAATGTGGGTTTCCAGTCTCTCTAAGAGAAGGGAGTGATCAATAGTGTCAAAAGCAGCACTAAGATCAAGAAGCAACAGGACGGATGCAGAACCTTTGTTTGAGGCCATTAGAAGGTCATTTGTTACCTTCACGAGTGCAGTCTCAGTACTATGATGGGATCTGAAACCGGACTGGAGTATTTAATACATTTTATTTGTCTTTAGGAAGGCATTCAGTTGTTGGGAAACACATTTTTCTAAGATTTTTGAGAGGAACGGGAGGTTCGATATCGGCCTATAATTGTTTCATATATAGCATTGGCTGACCTAGCACAGGATATATACTGTATACTTGTACCACAATGAGAAATCAATCATTAGTAAAGAGTTGGCAGTATTGGAAAAGCAATTACAAGGGCCGGCATACATAATGTAATGTCATATCTAAAAACATCTGGAAAGTCTGGAAATGTGGTACATGGGACCATAGACATAGTGTCTGATAAAGAATGATGATGAAATATTACATCCATAGATAATATTGTCCAGTTGGTTCATATTCTACGGTAATTGGTGTCAATGGATCTAGTTATCCTGAAATGTCATGATCTAAACATGGAATATTGTTCATCAGTTTCCATAAAACTATACATTAAGAGTAATGCATCATTTTGATAAGATCATTGGAAAGAAATGAATAGACAGACATCTTAAATGTAATGTGTGAATAGCGTTTTGAAATGGTAATAATTTTATGTTGTGTCATTTTGAACAGGTGATTTTTATTTCAATTAACAAATGATCTTAGGTGTATGTGTATTGTATCCAAGCAATTGGAAAAGGTTTTATCGTTTTAAAAAATGTGCATTTTGGTCACCAGTTGTGAGTTTTGTGTCTAGAATTTATGCAATTTGATTTGTAAAAAAAACTGTATTAAAATGTTTCTCACAAAAATTATATGTCTTGTTGGCGAAGTTGCTCCATTGATTCTCCCACAAGACGACATGGGGAAGGCAGAGGTATTGTCCCAGTTTCAGAGCGGGTAGAATTTAATTAACTCAAGATCCAGAAGCAGGCAGAAGTCCACATCAATACTTATAAACAGAGGTAATTCAGAAGTTCAAAGTTTATTTATCAAATACACTGAATTACACAGTGTCATAACACAGCGTCATAACACAGCGTCATCCTGCACAATTACATTCTTCTGACATGGCTCACAACGTCTACGTAGTAGGAATTAAGAGGAAAAATATAGCAATAATATACATACAGTTGTGTTCATACGTTTGCATACCCTGTCAGAAATTGTAAAGTTTGTGCATGGATTTTGAAAATATGACTGGTCGTATTTTTCCTGAGGTTACCTGTGGGCTTTCCTTTGTATCCCGAACAATTCTTCTGGCAGTTTTGGCTGAAATCGTTCTTGGTCTACCAGACCTTGGCTTGGTATCAATAGACCCCTGAATTTTCAACTTCTTATTAAGTAATTGAACAGTCCTGACTGGCATTTGCAAGGCTTTGGATGTCTTTTTATATCCTTTTCCATCTTAATAAAGTTCCATTACCTTGTTACGCAGATCTTTTGACAGTTCTTTTCTGCTCCCCATGGCTCAGTATCTAGCCTGCTCAGTGCATCCACATGAGAGCTAATAAACTCATTGACTATTTATACACAGACACTAATTGCTATTGAAAAAGCCACAGGTGTGGATAATTCACCTTTAATGGCAATTTTCACCTGTGTTCGTCACCTTGTGTGTCTGTAACAAGGCCAAACATTCAAGGGTATGTAAACTTTTGAACAGGGCCATTTGGGTGATTTCTGTTAACATTATGATTTAAAAAGGAGCCAAACAACTAAGTGATAATAAATGGCTTCATATGATCACTATCCTTAAATATAAGACAGTTTTTTTTGCATCATCAGTCATATATTTTCAGAATCTACGCCAAAAATTCACAGTTTTTGCCAGGGTATGCAAACTTCTGAGCTTGACTGTACATGTTGCATGAAGTGGTCTAAATTCAAATACAAATAGCTAGTTGTAGACAAAATTATACATTGATTTGCTTCAGTTTACACATCTTCATTCATTTGTATCCATCCGTAACAAAATTGGAAATCAACCATACATACAAACTTCTTAAACGAAACAAGAAAAGCTGTTGAATTGTTTATATTTTACTGGGTTTTCTGTAATGCAACACAGCCTATGTTTCCCTGTAATCCACTTCAGCAGGGCCCCTGCTCCAGCCTACGTGATGTAAACAACATGCCTCACCACAGGGTCCTCCAACCTCTCTGAAAGGATCTTCCAGTGCAGCCACAGTAGCACCTTCACTTCAAACCTGATTAATTGACTTGTCAGCAAAGTATTTTTATCCTTGTTCCCTGGTAGCGTATGGATTCACAGTCCTTTCCTTTGTCCTCTGGTGTCCTGCTGAGGGCTGGAGGGGATCTCCTGGCACAGACACACAGGCAGGCAGGCCCCTCAGTATTGTGTATGTTAGTGGTGTGTCTGTGTGTGTGTATGCATTTAGGTGTGTGGCCATGCATTAGCCACCCGGTGCGTCGGCACAACCGTACACCATAGCCGGGCAGTTACAGAAGACGACCAGGAAGAGCAACAGGACACACCCAGTCGGTCGGGTACCACGAGAGGCCTCCTCACAACTATTGTTGTTCTTTTCGTGAGGATAAAAACAGACTAACCCTCAGAATGATTGACTCCAACAAAAAAGTACAGCAAAAAAGTACAGCTTTAGAGAAATAAATATATTCACATATTTGTGTAGAATTAATTTACCGAATAGAAACTATAGGAATTGCAGCAACGACAATTTGGTTTCAAACCTGATTCATATCATGCATTTTAACAAATTCATGACATTTCCAAAGTTTTGCTAAATCCCTAACAAGGAGGCCTCTCATGGTACCCCACCGACTGGGTGTGTCCTGTTGCTCTTCCTGGTCGTCGTCTGGAACTGCATGGCTATGGTATATGGTTGTGCCGACGCACCGGCCGGCTAATGCATGGCTGGATGACGCGTGTGTGAGGAGGAGTGTCTGTGAGAGCCAGTGTAGCTGTACCGTACATGCTCTGAGGGGCATTTAATGGGCGTTAACATTTTTATTCATTAATTGCTGTGTATTTCACCTCCACGAAAGTCTGAATAATCAATGCAGAAAGTTTGGACTTTGTGGGGAAGAAGCTTGACATATTTGTGTTTATTTGGATCGTAATCCAACCCCTGAAGGAAGACTTCATGCTCTCTATCACGCTTCATCCTTAAAAAACAATTTTGTTGAGTAATTATAACACTTTATTCAATCTGCCACCTAATGCATGTGGGACACGTTGGAAATTCAAAGAATACAAATCATACCCCAACTGCTGGAGAGTAACACACTGGGAAGAAATCACGACTAATTTCATGAGCTCAGAACAAACGTGATGAGTAACAGCACACGCCCACCCGAGGGAGATATTGAATTGTCTAGGCTCAGAAAACGCATGGAGCCGAATCCATAAAACACATTAATCTAAATTGACTTCTATTTGAGCTATGATTAGCACAAAATGAAATCCCCCTGCCCTACCATTCGGCTCCTATTGAGGGGTATCGGTAAAATTGTTAGTTGTTCATGTTCTATTTCCTGGCAGTTAGAGATCTCTGTCTAAAGTGATTGATGACCTAAATGATTTATCTTACATGATTTTTGTCTTACGTCCGAATTGCTGGGACAACGTGTCCACGGTTCCTGTGGCGGTAAAGGAGACTATTCTCTATTCACAATGAAAAAGAGTTAACATTATTTATTTAAAAAACATTGCTGTCTGCACAAAACCAACATAAGTGAATCAACCTACTCTCATGGGCAATTTGGTGCCATGATAACATGTTTACCTTATATGTGGACAAATTAGCACTTTAGCAGAAGGCCTTGTATACACACACAGACATACACACACGCACACACCCACAGACACACATACTTGAACAGAGAATCCCTAGCATTGCAGTCCACCAGATGGAAGGTGTGAGGTGCAGAACAAGCTCAGAATCATATCTATCGCAAGTTCATATTGATCTACCGTACCACCTCATAAACTCTGCAAGCGTGGATGATAGGCCTGTGATTTCCTGGTGTCCTTTCCGGCTTTGACCCACCCCCAGCCTGTTCCCTGAGACTCTGAGTGGGTCCCAGATTTGCCGGTCAAAGCAGTGCACTTTAATAGTAAACAGGGTGCCATGTTGGCATGCATTCTGTCATGTCTGGCTGCAGCCCCAATCTGTTCAGTCCACAGACATTTCTTCAACTCAGCGGGGAGAACTTGTTGACAGAGCTCAGTCATTCTAGGTCATCAGAGGGGTTTAAGTCAACACAGCAGCGTTACCCAGCAGCCCTCACTGCATCCCAGTCTGAATCAATTGCTTCAACGCCCTGACAAGGCACTCGGTGCTCACTGGACGGCTGAGTGTGTGTGTGTGTGTGTGTGTGGATGAGGAGCCGGGGCGTGTGCTTGTCTGTTTATGTTTGTCCACTGGAAACTGGAAGCTGTCTGTGGGGAGGATGATTTGTTGCTGTGCCTGAAGTGTACATCATTCATCTCACACCAGTGACCAACAACATGCATTAGAACAAAGAGTGCCGGCACATGGCTGTAAAACAACCCACACATAAATACGAGAGCCGTCATGGGCTTTCTCTGACAGAGATGTGAAAACTAGGCTTTCTACGCAGGTGTGGTGCTTGTGTATACAAGCTATGGCTGAACACTGTTTCTATGGCTGTTTCTATGGCGGAACACTGTTTTGAGGAGTTTTACCAGTATGGAAATTTGTCAAATAGTCCTATTAAATAGTCCTGTAAAATCAAAGGGACTACGCAAAAGAGATTTTATAAAAATTTAATTGACATCCACCAGATTTAGTTTAGTGTCTCTACTGAACTGCAATGTATTCAATTAAATGTTTCTGGGCTAACACAAAGAAGAGAAAATTAACCAACTGAACCAAAAAAAGAACTTATTAAGTAATATATTTCAAAACATAAGTTCACATGTGGTCTAAACACATTTCACCCTAACGTGAGTCCCATAAATTAATTGAAAATGTGTTTATTTTGGGTGTCTTTTATTACAAAAAAAACCGGATGTCTGTGGGTCTTTATCAGCCAGCTTCTGTGCAACTTTTACCTCAAGCTGTGTAAAGATAGAAAGACGTGGAATCCATTATGGCTCCACTGTAATGGAGTGATGGAGCAGGAAGAATGAGTGTTGGAGGGACCTGTGGCTAGCAGGGTGTCCCTGTGTAGAAGACCTGCCCTTGTGCTGCGAAGAGGAGTACAGCTGAAGGTGACGGAAAACCAACAGCCTTGATAAATGATGCCCCAAGTCTGTGTTCAAAAAGAGAGACAGAGTTTACACAATCCACTATACTCCTGATGTTATGTCCAACAGATTTATTTCCCTCTGTGTTTTTTATTCTGTTGATACCTGCTGGTCCTTAAGCAACTGGCCAATTTGTAGGAAAACCCCTTTATAGGACAACTATTGTTCTTTTCATGAGGATGAAAACAGATTAACCTTCAGAATGATTGACTCCAACAAAAAAGTACAGCAAAAAAGTACAGCTTTAAAGAAAAAAGTTAATATTGATATATTAAATTAATTTACCAAATTGAAACTATAGGAATTGCAGCAACAACTATTTGGTTTCAAACCTGATTAATATCATACATTTTAACAAATTCCTGACATTTCCAGAGTTTTGCAAAATTCTTATCAAATCGTACATTTTGCAAATAATAATACAATGAAACTTACTGTAACGTGAGAGATCATGATAATGTATGGAATGTCCCAGAAGTATGTACACGTAGTCACCGTGAGATTGGGTTGATCACCAAAGCGTGTACAGTGACTCTCAAAAGTGTGAAGTACTGGAGTTCACCTTATAAAAGTCTTTTCCACTGATCTACACAAAAAAGACATCATGTCAAAGTGAAATACCCATTGATAAAAGAGTTGATCATAAAAATAAATAATGTTATTTGACTATTTTATCTTTTCTTTTCTAACAATCTTGTTCACAATTATTTCATTATGTTGCTTTAGCTGTATTTTATAGTATTGAAGCTAACGATCCACTGTGGCCAAATCGTTCTTTCTGCTGTATCTATTTCAAGTGATTTAATTAATTTCTGCATTATATATAAATCTTTACAATTTTATTCAATATAGTAGAAATAAAGCAGTTTCCCGAGCCTATTGGACCAAATGGACAGACAATTGAAGGAGATTTGACAGTGGACAAAGCAGTAGATATGTGCAGGACAGCAGAGGCAGTGAACGGCGTAAAACAGGCCATTGGACTAATGTATCATGAGGTGGTCGTACATGCAGTTTTAACAAGCTCGCTCAAATTCAGACCGGAGCAGAAAAAACAGCAGGCTTCAAACCAACAGTGCAGTCAAACACCTCTTACTGATGTTGGATATGTGGAAAATCATACGCCCACGTAAATGTCCAGCTTTCAGAGACACACGTTCCAAATGCAAGCAACGCAACATGACTTTTCCCAGGTGGGTAGTGACTCGCAGAAACTCAACAGCAGTGAAGCTCTCAGAGGTTGAGGCACTTTCATAGTCACAGTTACTTGCACTGAAGTTAACCAGGTTACCTAAAGACAAGACAAAGCATGGCAGTCAATGGGGATGGTCAGACCATTGCAGTGAAGTTGAAGGCAGATACAGGTGCCCAGGCCAATGTGTTTCCGTTGTGTTCACTGGTTGTGAAGCAAGACTCAAGCCTAAGGGCACAGTGGCAGCGACTTGAGAAAAGCTTAAATCATAAGCTGCGATTTGGTTCTACAAAATGTTCAATTCAAATCATGGGCAGAGAGGCATGCAAAGTACTGCAACTAGTGAAAAGGGTAGAGGCTGTGAAAACGCAGTGCACTGGAAGAGCCAGTGGAGTAACCTGATGTATTCGATGGCTTGTGAGAGATTCCAGCCGAGCATCATATACATACAGACCCAACTGTCTGTCATGGGCAGACTAATATTAACACTGGAGCAGTTAGAGGGAGCAGATGTAATCATTCCTGTGAGAGACCCTACAGAGTAGCTCAGTGCCGAGCGCTCGGACGAAACAAGTGTCGTTACGGATATGAGCAATTTGCTGTATATGCGGACATGATACGACTGCATAATGTCCTTTTCCGTGACCGGGTGAAGTTAGTGAAAACTAGACGTTTTTGTATCACTTGGTGGGGTTGTTGGTTGAGCACGCTCCTACAGTTGGATTCGCAGAGAGCTCTTGCTCATACACCACATACACACGTTACGGCACCTGCATTCGCTTTCACACATTCGTCTCTCAGGTTTAAACTGTCTCCATTTCTTTCTCCACATACATTTTTTGTCAGTCAGGATAATTTGACAGCTAGCAATCAAGCTAGCTATAATTCCCATTGACTTTGATTTTGTAGTGGGAGTTATTTATGGTTTTAATACAGGTCTTCTTTAAATTTCACGAGATAGATTTTACTTTCTTGCTGTAAGTTTTACAGGGAAATTAAAGGGGAATAAGTAAACTAAACGAACACATAGGGACCATTTGTAATTAACAGTACACATTCTTGCGATATTAATTATTTTCTTACGAGCAAACAGGGTTGAAGCCGCTCTCCATCGCCTCAACTCCCCTAGGCATGCACAGGAGGGTTTAGGGAGTTGTCTGTTTTGAAATTGGAGAGTATTAGCTTCTCAAGCATTTTAATGTGCATAGGTCATTAGTTGTTCAGGCAGGACGCCTTTTTTAGCAGTGTTACATTACAATTGACAAGAACTACTGGAACTTAGAGGGAGGATTTGAAAAAGGCTCAAACAGTGCATTGCTCTAACGACTGGTTTAATTTTTGATCAGGGAATCACTGATCGGCACGGTGTTGAATCAGCACTGGTCTGGACGAACAACAGGGGCCTGGAATAGTATTGGCTGGAGTGACAGGTGTAAAAGGTGATAGGTTGAAAAGTGGAAGGTTGGTGGGGAAGTGTCCAGGTATCTGAGGAGCCTGTGTTTCAAATCTGCAGTATAAACTGGTTTAGTTCATTCATCAGTGAGTTGTCATCTGCAGCCGGGGGTGACTTTAGATTACAGTTACTAATCTGTTTCGTGCATCTCCAGACAGATGAGAATTCTTTGCTGGAGAACTGTTGCGTTGCTCTAGCTTGAATCTGTAGAACTGTTGCGTTGCTCTGGCTTGAATCTGTAGAACTGTTGCGTTGCTCTAGCTTGAATCTGTAGAACTGTTGCAGTGCTCTAGCTTGAATCTGTAGAACTGTTGCAGTGCTCTAGCTTGAATCTGTAGAACAGTTGCGTTGCTCTAGCTTGAATCTGGAGAACTGTTGCGTTGCTCTAGCTTTAATCTGTAGAACTGTCGCAGTGCTCTAGCTTGAATCTGTAGAACTGTTGCAGTGCTCTAGCTTGAATCTGTAGAAGTGATGCGTTGCTCTAGCTAGAATCTGTAGAACTGTTGGCGTTGCTCTAGCTTGAATCTGTAGAACGGTTGCATTACTCTAGCTTGAATCTGGAGAACTGTTGCTCTATTTGTTGGTTTGCTTCATTGTACTAGCAACGTCTTGTGGAGGCTTGGGCTTCTGTAAGCTCAATCAATGTGGAAGGCCAAAGAACGGGGTCCTTCCCTACATAAACTCTCTCCAGATTCCCAGATCTCATTGTGAGCCATGGCTGAATGTTGTGACACCCCCTGATCCTATATATAGACCCCAACATGTTTGGTCTTTAACTCAGACTCTTATTGGGCACACGACGTGACATTGAAGAAAGCATTGAGAACAAGAGAGCTAGATTCCAGCATAAGAGCTGCATTTATGTTTCTGCAACAAATGTGTTGCAACAAAACTGCTTGGCCGTGCGATGGCAGTACTCCAGCCGGTCACATACCAGTCAGTCACACTGCCCAGCCACCCTTTACCTGCTCTTCTCTCAATCAGCACTAGCTGCTGGTCACATACCAATTGGCCACACTGCCCTTTCCCCACTCTTCCCCACTCAAACCAGTACTACAGCTGCCCATCTGAAGCAAGATGTCTGTAGCATCGAACCAACGGCAGCTCATCTTCCTGTCAACTCTTTTTTATATATTTCTGTATATTTATAATTTAGGACGCAGTGAATACATTTTGTTAATTGCACATTAATGAAAAATATATTATATAATATATATTATTATTATATAATTTTGCCACCGGGTAAGCTAGACAAGAAATATTAACAAACAACCAGAAATAGCTGTTTATTTTCAGCTTTCAAGTTTCAACTCTTTGTGTTTGGTTAAGTCCCTGAAGTGCAAAAAGATATTCAAGATATTTAAGCAAATTAGCTGGCTATCTAATTTACCCTGCTATTGTAGGAATAATCCTCTGTTCCCCAAAGTTGATAACAAATGAATCACATGAAATACAAAAAAATCTGATTGTATTTCCATGCAGGCTTCTCACACAGGAAAAGACATATAACATATAATATACTAGGTGATCTTAATACATTAGATGAAGCATGCTAATCAAAACAATATAACTAAGAAATGGCCTATCTAGTAAAGGTTTTCACAGATCCGATGACCTGAAATCCAATTACTCCATTTCAGGTTTAAACATACAGTGAATATTTTTGCAAGGCCTGAGGAAAGGTGTGAGAAACCTGGAACTAGAGCCCAGGTTTCAGCTGTCAGAGACCCCTTTCAAGTAACAGGTTACGAGGATGTGACTTTTCGTGTGGCTGGGTTTTTTCAAATGGCTTCTACTAACAAAGAAAGAAGATTAAACTAAATTTCAACTGCAAATGGTGTTACAGTTTACTTAAGTAGAGAAGTGTAATGCGTAGTATTCAGACCCAGTCACTTCCTACACATTTTTCTATGTTAAAGACTTATGTTAAATAAATTCATAAATACCATATTTGCAAAAAACATACCAAATATAAATGTCTATAACAGTCTATAACACAACAAAATGTGAAGAAAATGAAAGGGTTTGAATATTTTCCAATGGCTCTGCACATTGAAAACATAACTTAGAATGAAGAATGGTCTTTAGAAACAAATGTCTGAAACAAGCCTTATTCCTTTGTTTCAGACACTTGGGTTGTTTGGCAAGGTGGTTTGACAGCAGGCACAGTGGAATCTGCCAAACTGTCAACTTCAGGTCACTGGCACCCTTGAAAGCCAGAAATCAAATTTGGCGGTATAAGTATATAGCCGAATGCTTTGCAATAGAGGAACAGTAAATAGCTTGTGTGAAGAAATAATGTTTTTGCTATCTGGGTTAGTTCTTTCATGTAAAAAATACTTCAGTAATGTAATTTGTAATGCAAATATGGTCTGCTGTAAATGTGAAATTTTGTATTTTAGCACAAATGGAGGAAACAAACAAGCATTAGTCATTTCTGTTTCTGCATTTAGGGTTAAAGAGATACTGCCAAAGGGTCTTTTGGCGTGAGGTCTATTATGTACTTCCCCACAGTCAGATGAACTTGTGGAGGCCATTTTTAGGATCATTGTACTTGAAAAGACCATAAGGCTCTAAGACATGTACAATGAAATTAAATGAGCTACATGTACTTGTGTGAAATGGATGAGCAAAAATCACGTGGGACATTACATTTGAGAAAATGCATCCTTGATATTTGAGGTTTTAAAATATCCCTCTGGTGGCTATTTTGACCTATTACTATTGTGCTTTTTAAATGCCATTGGTTTGTGGATGTAAAGTCTAAGATCTGCAATTGGCTGATATCTTTTTTGCAGTAAGTAATCACAAACTGTATATTTGTGTGCCAGGTTGTCAAAGAAACAACTAACATGTGGTTGTCTACAGGTTATTCAAGCAGTAAAGAAAAACGTGAGTAAAGCTCCCATCCATGAATGATATTTGTGTCATAGTCGCCAGTCAACTCCATTACACTCTGTTTCTTCAACTCCAACCAGTTAATGCTGTTGTTGGCTAGTTGTGCTGACAATTCTACCAGTCTGACTTAATTCTAGTTAACACAGTGTACACAATGCACACAGAAACCTGTAGTCTGAAGTGGTATGCAGTGTCTAGACAACAATATCACCAATATTTGTTATAACAGACATTTAAAACAACATTGCAAATGGCATAATCTACCCCCCCCCACAAACCCTCCCACCCCCTGTGGCAGCCTGGCAGTTTTCTGGAAGGAGGCTGTAGCAGCGTAAGATGTTTCTGTGCCCCATTCGGGACCAATATCCCTGTTTAGTGACACCTGGCTACCTGAAATCCTTACTCCAGCACATGCTAGTTTTTTTTTCTCTGCAAACGAGTCATTATCAGAACACTACCCCAAGGATTAATTCGGCCACAGCAGGAAGACACCTGGGTAAAGCAGCGTCAACAAAATGTGACACTAGCTTTGATACATTGATGATTAGAGACGATCCTACTGCTGATAACCTTGTTTCATACAACAACCCTTTCCATGACATCACTTAAGCCACCGCAATGTCAGTCTGAAACACGCAGCGAACGATAATGCCCCAGAAGGTTTCAGTTTATGTCGTCAAGCAATGTTTATTTAGGGCACTTCATAAAAGAAGCATTTTATGTAAGCAAATTAAATTTGTTTACTGCCACTATGTACGGAATACAAGGCCATTTGAGATTCCATTTTTAAAACGAAACCATGGAGCAGTGCTGATCGGCACGGCAACAACTTGATTTAAGAGAGATTAACAAGTGACTGTCAGGAATCCCTGTCTCACAGCTGGCTGTGCTGCTCTCCAGTAGATGTTACCTACAGCTGTGCTCCGTTAACTGTGGCTGCTTAGTTAAAATGATTCCCACTGCCTGTGTTCCAAATTGCATCCTATTCCCCTTCATAGTGCTCTCCTTGGAAAGGAGTCAGTTAGGCCCACATTAGAAATGTGATTTCCCTGGTCTTGTGCCGTATAGAATAAGTGGGCCATTTGGGACACATTCTGCACTTTTCCTCACTAGGCTAACACACATCTCTCTCTGGTGCTATCGCTTTAAATCAAATGTACTTCATTATTGGTTTGAATTATGGGTCCCTATTAGATAGTTTAGGATACTTTCAGGCAGATATACAGTACACAATGCAGTATAGCATGTCCATCATTATTTGTCCACATTTGTTATGGGGATCAGGTTGTCCTGTCCTTGACTGACATATACAGATACAAAAATACAGCTGTAATGGAAAAATCCCAGATTTATGAGGAGACCATGTGCCACTTGTCCATTCATAGTCACTAAAAAAGCAAATTATATATGGCTGGTAGTTTTTGGCCACTCTGCATATTTCTCCAGCAGACCATTGTTGCGTGGGAGGGGTAGACCGAAGAAGACAAAAAAAGAACGAGGCCAATACAGGTGGAAAATGCAGGAATTAATTGCATGCTTTGCTTTCCGAATGCAATAAGCGGGAGAAGCAACTACAGCACGTTGATGGGAAAAGTAGCACAGCAGCGCGGGATGGTGGCTCAGTGCTGCTGATGATTGCCGTGCACTGGAACAGGCAGCATCGCTCACGGTGACAACGTCGCATGGAAGCAGCTACTCACAGGCCTCGGGGGGTCCAGAGGCACCGGAGTGCACTTTGCATAACACGGAGACACGCCCTGTAGCAGGAACCACTGGCTTCCATCCCAAGCCCCGTGGTCTCCCTGGCCTCGTTGCTTTTTCAGAATCGCCTCCGTGAATACCCTGCTAATAGCGGTGTTATGCCTAATTAAAAAACAATCGGAAGAACGAGAAAGGACGCGGGAATGGAGGGATGGACGCGCGGACGGAGGAGAGGGGGTGATAACGGGAGCACCTCTGTAAACGATCTCTCTGCCTGTCTCCAGCAGGGCCAGACACTACTGAGAATAATGATACAATGATGCAGCAGCAACTGATGGGTGCAGTAATGGCTGCTCTCTCCGCCGTGGCATCAATAACATGGTAATGAAAACCATTTATCCCAATGAGGTGTCATGATCCTATATGAGGGCCTATGATCTCCCAGACACTCACGCCCCCCACAGAGAGGGAGAGACAGACAGACAGGCAGCTCTCCGCCCGGCTGCCTAACCTTCATGTCTTGGATAAAAGCGCCAGGAAGAAAGCTGATACCAGAACTGTGTGGGCTGCAGGACAAATTGGGTGATTATGACACACAAGACAGGAAATATGAAAGCCGATCACACGAGAAGAGAGCAACTTATAGACTAAAATCCATTAACCTTTCCAGGTGTAATATGTTGCACATCGACCAGCACTGAGACCTGTTGACGTTACGTTTAATGCTAGAAGACAATCTGTTGCAGCTTCAACCGCATGAACATTGTTTGCTCATTTGGAAGATAAAAGATATTCAAATGGCCTGTGTACTAATGAATGGATTATAAGGCTTACTGTTCTCAATCAATTAGGTTTTCGTCAACCTGTGTTCAGCAGGTGCTAAGCATAAAGAGGAGATAGAGGTGTAACGAGAATACAACCAACGCCTGCATTTACATATTTGAAGCCTTCGCGATGTGGGGAGTTTTTTGCACCTTGGTTAAACCTCTAAGGATAAACACCCATAAATTATTAATTGAAATGTTCTTCTGCATTGTGATAAATTCGGCTTTAAAGGGAATGCATGTCACCTCTTGTTAGTGTTGGAATGATAGAGAAAGAGTGAAGGAGTTACTGCCAGAGGCCAATCCCAGCCTTTCTGTGTTGCTGTATGTCCGCATCCATTTCTACACAGAGAATTATTTGTATTTTATTTTAGGGTTATATGAGTATAAACAATCCACAACAAGACTAATACATTCCAGCTTGCTTTTTAATCACTCCTGTGTGTTTCATCGACTTGTTTTTGCACAATATAATGCATGTATAATTGTATGTGAATTGAGGACACTTTAAATGACTAAAATAAATAAAACAGGAATGTTGATTTTAATAGTCTCTCCAGCAGACTGCTAATAAAGCAGTGTTGTGCCTCTGCGCTTCTATTTTTCCAGCGTGTCATTATCAGCTTACACTGTAATTTCCAACACAGCCGTGTGTATGCAAATGAGACAAATGTTTGAAAAAAAATAAAGGTTAGGTGGGATTCATTGGCAAAGTCAAAATGGAATAAAATTAGCTCGGTTGATTGAACAGCTGAAAGACACAAGCGTGCATAAAGTCCTATTTGAATTAAGCAAACCACTGTACAACTTGTCTCCGCAATGCCACTCAATCCAGGAGCACGTCTTTGAGCTGCTCTCCCCTGTGATGTCCGCTGCATACTCATCCATTGTGCAGCAACAACGCTGGGAGGGAATGCTCTTCGACAACACTTCTCCCCGTTCCATGTGTCAGCCACTTTTCATTCGGGGCACCGGTGAAGTCATCCTGGGAAATTAGGATGTGCTGTGTTTTTCGGTGTGCATTTCAAAACGACAGTGGCAGAAAAGTCACCCAGGAGTCATTGGGAATGTCAAGGACTCCCAAACCGACAGGCCCGGCCTCCCCTAGTACTGGTTTTCTTTGGTGATATTTCCAGATCCTGTTTGAGCTTGCATGGGAGGACCGAATGGACAGGGGTTTGCCGTTTTGGAACTGTTCCATTGGTTCCATAGAGACAGCTCAATCTAACACTCCTAAAGTAACTGAAAAATACAAAATACTGCTAGAACCCTGGTGTGGGCTGAAGGGGTTCCCCACACGATGTGAGAAAGGTGGATTGTGTGAGTCTATTTAAGACCCAGTGCTGGTCCTCAGTGTTAGTTATTCACCATTATTCACAGTGTTAGTTATTCTCTGACCGCTCACTGTCACCACAGGTCTGTTGAGGAAGTAGTTGCTAGCGTATTTAAATCAGCTTGAGCCTCATTAGTCACACTAAGCAGGGCCCAGTGATTGACAGCTAGCGGTGCGCTATTCCACTACAGTGCTCTTGAGGACTTTCCTGCAGGCGCACGCGTACACACACACACACACACAGATACACAAACTCAGACACACACACACACACAAACACTTGAATGCATGCACACACACATGCATGCACCTATGAATTACACGTGAGCACACATAAATAAAGACAGTAGCTGGGAGCTGTTCCCTCCTCTCATCTGCATCTCTGCACAGTGCAGACAACATCAACTGTCATGAATGGTAACTGACTTCTGTGCGGTGAATGAACAGATTTCAAGTAATTGCTGCATCTTTATTTTGCAGTTCAAAATTGAAATCATTACTTTAGCTGTCATTCCAGTTACAGCATGACTTAGTGTGGTTTCTGTTAGCGAGATTGAGTTAATGATATTATGAGCTGAGTGGTGTCAGTGTAATGAAAACGTATTCCACGATAGATACCAAACGAACTAGAGCATTGCACCCCATGTAGCACTCCTGGCTTACTTCAGATGCTAAGCAGGGTGAGGCATGGTCAGCCCCTGGATGGGAGACTACTCGAAGTTGTGTTGGAGGGCCAGTAGGGGGCACTCTTTCCTAAGGACATAGCCCCGGGGCAAAGAAGAAGAGATTGCCCTGCATGTTTTGCTGTCTTTCAAACGAGATTTCTAACCAGTGTCCTGACTCTGAGGGCATTAAATAACATCCTCTCACACATAGCCATGGTGTCCTGGCCATGTAATCATCTGACCTCCTTCTTAATCAGCATGTGTACATTCTCCCCTCATAGATCTTGTATGGTGAGCGTTGGCCCAAACTGGTGGCTGTGATATAATGGTGTTTCAGTTTTGTGTCTGAAGTGGCTCACAGCAGCGTGATTGTGTATGTGTCCCCAGTAGTTAAAGCCTTTCTGCTGTTGGGCCTGATCCAAAAGATTTTCCGTGGATACTGAGATAACAGTAAGCCAGAGTGAAGCTGAAAACGCCCGCTAGAGAACGGATGGCAGAAAAAAGAAAAAAACATTAAATCAGTCAATATAAGTCATGTATCTTCGGCCTCTTCCTCCAAATGATCCAGGGTTTGTTCCATTCACCGCGACTTAAAGGTTTCATAAGAAATGACGCTGGAACCCCAGTATTTCCCATATACAGTATGCACAGCACTGAGAATTTGGTGCCATTCGGGACTCAAGACCATTTGTGACGGAGCGTGTTCTTTTCCTGGAAACGGTCCTCAGGACAACCCTCTAATGTGATATGACAGACCCGGAGACCAGGGGCATCCACTAATCCACCCTAGACCGCAGGCCGGTGTCCCAAACGACCGCGTTCCCTACACGGCACTCTCCTCGCACGGAGGTTCTTGACCCAGCTTATTTGCCGGAACATCGTGTCAACTTCTGATGATCACATCACCCGTTGAAGTGATACATCACTGTGTAACCGTGGTCAATGATTCAGTCGGACACTTTGGTATTCTTCCTTATTCAGCTGGGAAGAATTAGATTCATACTGTACATAAATGTTTAATTGACTGCATTGCAGAGATAACATAATTCTTAGGCCACAGATAATCCATATTCCGTAAGAGTGTATTTATTTGAGTGTATGAGAGAGAGAGAGAGAGAGAGAGAGAGAGAGACAGAGACAGAGAGTGAGACAGAGAGTTAGATAGAAAGTGGTCATTGAGAGTGATCCTAAGGTCATTGTATCAATATTACACTGCATGAAATTCCTCCCAATTCCTTCTCCCGAATAAATGGTCTTCTGTGGTATTTGTTAATGCCTGTGGTGTTTTGGACCAGACTAAATACATTGTAAAACCAGGAAACATGAATTCACACAGCAGATGAGTGTTGATGAAGAACTGTCGGCAAGTTTTGGTATAATCAGAAGAGCTGCTGGTGGTTGTGACTTTTGTCATCAGTCAAAGATTTCCCACATGCAGTAAAACAGATGGCCCAGTCTTCTGTCAGTCCTCCCCACTCATCATGTAGATCTGGAGGACACACACTGGGGTTTTACACGCTCCTTCAGTCAGTCTGTGGTCATGTGATATCAAACAGTGTTTCATGTGTGGAATTGCTTGTATGGAGTAACTTTCCAAAACTTCCAAAAGCCGGTTTGGAAGGCCGCTTGAGTATGGTACTTCATAACCCTGGATTCATATTCTTTGATTGTTGGAGTATGGTCATTCCTAAGTGCTGTACTCGACCCATAAACAGGAGAGCTGTCAAAATTATGAACACATTTGTAGTTGATTTGGTTGTTCTAACGAAAAGTGGTGATTTTTTGCATTGTGTGTTTTTTTTTTACCACAAGATATGTTAAGTGAGATGACTTGGAAAACAGGTGTACATTTTAATGTACAGCATATTGCATTTTCATGGATTTGATCGTGCAAACATGAGGCCAATTCTCAGCCTACAAAACAAGGAACCCGGGGGGTGGGGCTTTTATAGGGTATAAAGGGATGCATCTGGAATTCTGCGACTAGGATTTCTGGAAATGAGTAAATAATTAACTCAGAAACGATAGAAATACAATAACAGAGAAAGTGGTGAGTTGTCATTATTATTATTACCTCAACAAAATTCCCTTGAGCAGCCGCGAGCACCCAGGGAGACAAATCAACAACGTGAACACAATTACCTGGCTTAGCTACCACACAAAGTCACATCTCATAATCCATCACCTTTTTCCTGTCAGATAATCCATATTTATTTGGGATATTATTATTCTGCTGGGATGTTAATAATCTGAGTGGCTGTGTTAGAGGTAGGAGGGTGATGGTCGTGGGACATTTTACATATTGACTCGCAGCCACATGATTTGGGTTAATGAGCTGCTGTACCTAATACATTGGCCAGTGAGTGCATTACCACAATGAATCAGCCACTCAGTAAACTTGTATATGAGCTAATAAGTTATGGCCTTGTCAGTTCCGCTTATTGTCATCTATAGTACTGGGTTACGTACTGTCATGCCACGGTCGCCAACGGTGATTAATCACGGCAAAATGTAGCGCTGAGATGAAATTGCTCATTGAAAAGTCTTTATTGTGAAGTGTACAGTTTCACTGTATGAAAACACTTCTAATTCCAGAGGAAGAGAAATGTGTCAGCTTGTGTCTTATCCCCCCGTCCACTGTCCGAGCCTCAGATCCTCATTGGGCGTGGACTGGTCTCTGTGTTGTCCGTCCCTGTAGTTGCTGTGGTACGAGGGTAGTTGTGGAGGGTCACACAAGGCCTTCATAATGCGAATAGTTTTCTCTGGCACAACCTCAAGGGATCGTCCCAAGATCTTCCATCTTGCTGCCAGGTCCCCAAGTACTTGTCAGAAATTCCCGCGGCTCTGGAATGGTGGTGGTTGTAGTTTGTCTTGCCTTCTTCAAGGCCAGAAGAACCTTTGACTAAAATAAGTGATTCCATTAGTATTGAACAGTAACATGAAGGCCATCAACTGTGTGCGGTGGCCCAGTTCTATATCAACCCTTACATCTTACAGTATGCACCTGTGGAGATCTGACAGGATTTGATTGGTGTAATATAATAATAAAGTAATATAGTTAAACTTCTGCCTTTTATCAGAGGGCAAGATTGAGCTATTACCATATTACAGACAGCTGTGAAATAGACCCAGATCTCCTAATGCCTACAGTGTATTGGTCCTGTAATAACTATGTATGCTAAGATCACTTGTGAGACATAACTACAACGTCCATTTAGAGTAAATTTTCACATCATAATTATGTGCAGTCATTTGAAGCATTTTGCATATTTTACCTACATATGGTTGTGTCAGGTTAACTTTCAGAGGGAAGGGCCTCGTCACCCACAAACTCCCTGATGATTATGTCCCATTTTTCCACTGAGGGATAAGCTATAAAATCTTCCTTCAGGCACATGCCCGTTAGCTTCTCACACTTCCACGATGATTGCACAAACTGTTGAGAGTCCTAGCTTTGCGCTCGCTTTGCTGCTTTCTGTAGCCCTTAGGGCCAAGCTAAAAGTTCTCTTGGTCATGATGAGATGTTTTTGTCAAGTCGCTAAAATCTTGGAAATATTGAAAATGTCCTTCCTCTTGGCATTGGCTGGACAGGAGACGAATGTCCCATTATTTCTGCCATACATTTTTTTCTCCACCTGTGTAGTAAAGGCGGTTCAAGCTGTTGTCATAATTAGAATAGAACATCACACTAGCCAAAACTGCACAGTCGCTTACTAGATTTTAGACACGGGACTGGAAGTTTTATGGTCATTGCTGGCTGCAATCACAGATGGCCTCGGACCTTCATGTATAGTAGCTACCAAAGACAGTGACTGGCATGCCTGGAGGATATATCCACACAAGGCCGACTTCCCCTACTGTCTGGAAAACCCGATGCCATATCCATGCCACGCACACACAACCATGTGCGGAGGCCTTTAGACGGTTGGATTTTTGAGGGGTGAATCCATCAACACACACACGGTTTCATTAAGCCAGCCATAGAAGCCCAGTGCTGGATCTTTGACAAACTAACAGTGAGTCGGGTCTAACATGCAGAACACCGAAATGTCCCATCAGCACCACTCGCATGCGCCTCAAGCGCGTCCTGACAGGTGAAACCGTCTTTTGTCATGTTGTCATGACTTGGCTCTGCGGCTCAGTCAGTAGTAAGCCAGTGAACATACGCTGACTGGAGGCTGAACGGGGTGCAAACCAAGACCTGCAACTACACGCTTTGCATCCAGATGATTTGTGATTCAACAGCAACACTGCTGCTTGCGAATAAACTCCAGCCAGGATCTCCATACAGTGTGTGAGCGAAGCGTGGTGCGAGTCCCAAATGGCTCCCTGTTTCCATTGCGGTCCACTACATTTCATCAGGGCCCCCGCTGTGGGCTGTGTAGGGGTTAGGGTGCCATTTGGCACGAGGACCAGGGAGGAGCGGGAGAAGGAAAGGGCAGAGGCAGGATCAGTATTGAGCTCATCATCTGCGGGCCATCAGGTGTCTGTAGGGGGATCAACAACAGATGATACAATCCCCCTCCGCGGCTGCCCCACTGAATACCAATGCACTTCATGAGGCTAGCAGCATGCCGCCTAGAGGATACAGGATTCAGACCCACCCCACACAGTGTGTGTGTGTCTGTGTGTGTGTGTGTGTGTGTCTGTGTGTGTGTGTGTGTGTGTGTGTGTGTGTGTGTGTGTCTGTGTGTGTGTGTGTGTGTGTGTGTGTGTGGGTATCCGCCTGTGCTCTGCTCTCCTCTCCTTCACCACTTGTCTCTGCCAGCGGACAAAGGTCTTCCATCCCTCCGTCAAATCATAGGAGTCAACCACCGTGATCAATAAATAAAGTAAGGGGAAATAATAGAGCTCTTCACTTCACTTCAACTACTCTGGATTACAGGATACGGTAGCACTACGGCGTCTGTGTCAGGACAGCTTCAATATCAGCCGGAATTGTTGAAACATTAGTCTGACTTGTTTAACCGTCAGCAGAACTTGTTTCAATATCAGAAGGGCTTGTTTTAATAATAGCATGACTTGTTTTAATATCAACAGGACTTGTTTCAATATCAGCAGAAAGTTTTTCATTATCTGCAGGGCTTGTTTTAACATCAGTAGGACTTTCAATATCAGAATGACAAGTTTCAATATCAGAAGGACTTGTTTTAATATCAGGACTTGTGACAATATCCCCAGGACTTGTTTCAATTATATACAGGACTTGTGACATTATCACCTGGACTTGTTTCATTATATGCAGGACTTGTGACATTATCACCTGGACTTGTTTCATTATATGCAGGACTTCTGACATTATCACCTGGACTTGTTTCATTATATGCAGGACTTGTGACATTATCACCTGGACTTGTTTCATTATATACAGGACTTGTGACATTATCACCTGGACTTGTTTCATTATATGCAGGACTTGTGACATAATCACCAGGACTTGTGACATTATCACCAGGACTTCAGTATTAGCAGGACTTGTTTTAATATCAGCATGTTTTGTTTCACCATCAGCAGTACTTGTCTCAAAATCAGCCAGACTTTTTTCATTATCAGCAGGACTTTTTTCATTATCAGACAGCTTTTTTTTAATGAGCAATCAGCTAATCAGCTGTTCATATTTCCATAATGATATGGACAGAACGAAAGTTGGACACAATTTGAAGGAAGTAATTGCTGCTATTGTGTTCATATACTTTGTTCACCCATACTTTGTGGGTTTTTCTGATTCATGGTTAAAGCACTTAAATTTGTTTCAACTCAACTCAACTCAACTTTATTTTATGCTGTCAATGACTGGAATGTTGCAAAAGACACTTCAGTTTGACACTCTTGTCTCACTTTACTCCTAAAATAAACAAGCTGATATCTGACAAATGTGTCTACTGAATCCACTGAAATATTCCTATATGTATACCAGGCTTGGAATTTCATCATTTTAGGGGCAAGGCCATTTGCCCTTTGGTATCACAAACATTTTTAGGGCACAAAGGCCACATGCCAGGGCACAAAGGCCATTGAGTGAAATAAGAGGATTTGGAGCTTACAAAAAACAACTTGATTTGCTGATAAGGAAAAAACATGCATGACATAAAAACATATACATTACTCACTTTTAATATCATATTTTGAATAATAACGTATTATAACTGATATGTTTATCTACATAAAATGTGTATTTATCATGTTTAAATCCTTCAAATCACTCCATAAAATTTCGTTTCAACAGTTTTAGTTGGGAGCGTTCACATGACGACAACAAACAGGCTACGGTATTGACAGTTAAGTAACGTTTAGGCTAGCTAACCAGAATGACAGCATTACCTCAGTTACCCAAAGTAAACCGCAAAGTATCCTTTAACATCACAATCACCTGCGCTAATGAGTACGACATAAATCAACATATATAGTGACTTATTTGTGCGCGGAGCAAGTATTTTTTGTTTTCTTATCTTTCACCACAAATGCTGCCAATGTCGAGTGACGTCAAACCTAACGTTATTTCTCCGAGCTTTCAAAAAGCTTTCAGGTGTATTCTCACACTCGGAAGTCGGAAGTTCCCCCTTCCCAGTTGCTCATGAACGCACCATCTACAACAGAGGTTTGATTCAGGTAATAAGTCAACTATCTATCGATAATTAGCTAAGTTGCTTACGTGCATGTAGTTCGTTCTTGTGGTTGTCCTCAAATGCGAACTTCAAACGAACTTACGAACAAACTGCTGACCGTGAGATGTTGACGGTAGCAGGGGCACAAAGGCCATGGTGGCCTTAGGGCGTACAAGGATTTTCGGGGAATCACGGCCAGAGCGAAGGGCAACGACGGCGGTGGCGGTCGTGAAATTCCTACGCTGCTGTACACGTGTCTCGCTGTATCTATTGTAATTTATTGTTTGTTGAATGTTTATTTGTATATTAAAATATGCCTTTTATTTTTACATTATTTATGTTGTTATATGTACTTTTGTTATATCACAGTTGAATTCCTTCGCGCCAGGTTGTCCTAAAAAAATTACAATTAGTTATAAAATAAATTACCTGGTTAAATATAGTTAATTAAATAAGTAAATTCAATTTCGAGATATTCCACAAATGTTCATACACTTGATAACATTACTGTGGAATCACAATTGTTAAGTTAAGGTAATTTGAAAATACACTCACCTAAAGGATTATTAGGAACACCATACTAATACTGTGTTTGACCCCTTTTCGCCTTCAGAACTGCCTTAATTCTACGTGGCATTGATTCAACAAGGTGCTGAAAGCATTCTTTAGAAATGTTGGCCCATATTGATAGGATAGCATCTTGCAGTTGATGGAGATTTGTGGGATGCACATCCAGGGCACGAAGCTCCCGTTCCACCACATCCCAAAGATGCTCTATTGGGTTGAGATCTGGTGACTATGGGAGCCATGTCAGTACAGTGAACTCATTGTCATGTTCAAGAAACCAATTTGAAATGATTCAAGCTTTGTGAAATGGTGCATTATCCTGCTGGAAGTAGCCATCAGAGGATGGGTACATGGTGGTCATAAAGGGATGGACATGGTCAGAAACAATGCTCAGGTAGGCCGTGGCATTTAAACGATGCCCAATTGGCACTAAGGGGCCTAAAGTGTGCCAAGAAAATCCCCCACACCATTACACCACCAGCCTGCACAGTGGTAATAAGGCATGATGGATCCATGTTCTCATTCTGTTTACTCCAAATTCTGACTCTACCATCTGAATGTATCAACAGAAATCGAGACTCATCAGACCAGGCAACATTCCTCCAGTCTTCAACTGTCCAATTTTGGTGAGCTCTTGCAAATTGTAGCCTCTCTTTCCTATTTGTAGTGTAGATGAGTGGTACCCGGTGGGGTCTTCTGCTGTTGTAGCCCATCCGCCTCAAGATTGTGCGTGTTGTGGCTTCACAAATGCTTTGCTGCATACCTCGGTAGTAACGAGTGGTTATTTCAGTCAAAGTTGCTCTTCTATCAGCTTGAATCAGTCGGCCCATTCTCCTCTGACCTCTAGCAGCAACAAGGCATTTTCGCCCACAGGACTGCCGCATACTGGATGTTTTTCCCTTTTCACACCATTCTTTGTAAACCCTAGAAATGGTTGTGTGTGAAAATCCCAGTAACTGAGCAGATTGTGAAATACTCAGACCGGCCTGTCTGGCACCAACAACCATGCCACACTCAAAATAGCTTAAATCACCTTTCTTTCCCATTCTGACATTTAGTTTGGACTTCAGGAGATTGTCTTGACCAGGACCACACCCCTAAATGCTTTGAAGCAACTGCCATGTGATTGGTTGATTAGATAAATGCATTAATGAGAAATTGAACAAGGTGTTCCTAATAATCCTTTAGGTGAGTGTTTAGTGTTTAGTTCAATTATTAAATGTTTGTGTTTTCCTCCACCGGAGTTCACTGGAGATTTACTGTTGAAAACCACCCAAATCAGCATGATAACACCTCCCTGCCCATACTGCCAGTCAGCCTGTGTCACTGTAATTTGATCCCATTGAATTGGGAAGAGGCTCATTCAATTGCCAAATGCGGTCTAGCCAGGATGAGTGGCACACAAAAGAATGGTGATGGATTTGGAAAGCTACAGGTCTGGGCACGCACAATTAAATGACTCAACCCCTCTCCCGTCTCCCCCGTCGGGCTCCCAAGGCGATGGCACAGCATCAGTCTGAGGGCCCCTTTAATGAGAGTCCCTGGGGGGCACAGACGCATATCCTGCCCCCCCCCCCCTGCAAGCATGCACATGCAGATACACAAGAAGCCCCCGCTCCCTGTGCACCCCCTTTTGCTTCACTGGATTTTTCACCCCCTTCCCTGTGGCTCTTTGATCAGTCTGAGGTGACAGGCCTGGAGACCTGACTCTCCTTTCAGTCTTCTCCTCCTCCTTTTGCTGCTTCTCCTAACCTCACTCCACCTCTCCTATTACCCCCCCCCCACCTTCTTCTCTTTCTCCTTACCTCTCTTGTATACCTCTCCCCTCTCTTTCTCCTTCTCCTTACATCTCTCCTCTCTCCACCTCTCCTGTTAACCTTTCTTCCTCTTCTCCTCTCCTCTCTCCACCTCTTCTGTTTTCTCCTTCCCTTTGCTTACCTCTCCCCCTCTCCTGTTTACCTCTCCCCTCTCCTTCTCATCTCTCTCCTCTCTCTACCTCTCTTGGTTACCTTTGCACTTCTTCTCTTTCCCCTCTCCTTTCTCCTTCTCTTCATGTCTCTCCACCTCCCTTTCCCCTCTCCTTTCTCCTTCTCTTCATGTCTCTCCACCTCCCTTTCCCCTCTCCTTTCTCCTTCTCTTCATGTCTCTCCACCTCTCTTTCCCTTCTCCACTCCCCCATGCTCCTGGTCCCCATCTTACCATCTCTCTTCTCCCTCTCTCCACTTCTACTGTAAACCTGAGGAACGTCTCCTGTAATGTCCCGACGGCAGCCTCCTGATCCGTTTCTGTATGTCCCTGTGATGCCGTGACCTTGACAGCCCTCCTTTACCCGTGAGCTACACAGCACATCTCTGCCTCCCATCCCAATTTATTTATTTATGGGTTCAAATAATGACACATAAAAGGGCCTCTCCTCACTCCTATCCACCAGGACACAAACACACAAACAAGCACACACACACACACACACGCACGCTGTTTTTCTATCTGTGCGGAGCCTTACCCTAACCCTAAAATCAATTTTCCTTATCCCCTAGCCCTAAACCAAACCCTAAATCCTATCCTAAACCTAACCCATAATACTTACCTTAAAAGTGACCTAAATTCGAACACTATGACCAATTCAAGGTTCTACCCTAATTCGTTATGCAGAAATCAAAATAAGACCTTGTGGGAACTGATTTTCTAGGTTTTACTATCTTTTGTGAAAGGTTTTTCGGATAACAAATTTACACACACACACACACACATATACACAGACACACACACAGACAGAGGAGCAGCCAACAGTTATTATGTATTGTCAGTGTGTTCCTGTGGTGGCAGTCTGAAGCCTCTGGAAAACATCTAGGCTATATCCTTATAACCAGGACTAATGTTGTTGCTGCTGAAACCAACTCATCACACTGTTGCTTTAAAGGGTGAGATCTAGAGTTCAGAGAACAAACTCTAGTGTTTAGAGAACCAACTCTAGAGTTCAGATGACCCACACTAGTGTTCAGAGAACAATCTCTAGTGTTCAGATGACCCACACTAGTGTTAGGACACAAACTCTAGTGTTCAGATGACACACTGGTGTTTAGAAAACAAACTCTAGTGTTTGGAGGACGAATTATAGTGTTTGAGGATTAATTATAGTGTTTGGAGAACAAACTCGTGTTTAGTGTTTACTGACAAATTGGCAAAAACGGGGTAGGGTTTGGAAAAATGGTCTATGCAACCTGTATATACTTCACCATTTTTGATCAGGATATGAATGCAAGTCAGGATAACTGAAGCCATTCGGATAGATAGTTAAACTGCCGTATGCCAACTTAAACTTTAATTATTACTGTCCTCTAAAGACTTACCAGCCTCCTATGTCGTCTTAATTGTATACTTGTTGGCTTAATTCTCCATCCTTCAACTTCAGATACTCTTGAGCGTTTTGTGTTTCTGTCTACTTCAAAAGCAACAGCCACCAGAGACAGTCTTTGGCCGGTTGAGTCTCTAACTCATTCTCTCTCTCTTAGTTTGTTTACATTAAGACATATTTTCAGAGACGTATCGATCAAGACACAAGACACTAGATTATTCTTCTCTGTAAAGCTGCAGATATTGATAGCTGGTGACGCCAACTTCCGAGGTAGCATTCGCCAGTGTGAAGACAATTCTGTCTGAAGTGTACATCAAGTGTATCAAGATTCCGTGAAGTGCGCATGCATATCGCTCGATTTTCCTGCAGCAAGAATCCAGCGTGGTACATCTCGAACATGCCTATGGAAATTCAAACACTATGGAAATGATTATGCAAAGTAAGATAAGTCTATCCAGCGTGTTATTCCCTCTCTCGTAACGTAAACAATCCCTCTGTCTCTCTCTACTCTATCTCTCTCACTACAGTAATCAAGCTGAAATGACAAGCCAGCAAAGAGATCATGTTCTGCTGTCTGCCTCCTGGCTCCAATTAGTATAGAAAGGATAGGCTGATTGTGAATCTGGTCTGCGATGAGGAACATTCCACTTCCGTCACATGTAATGACGTGTCCCAAACGGTACCGTTTTTCTCTATGAAGAATGCTCGTTGTGACCGCGGCCCGTAGGGGTCGGTACGCCATACAGGTAATAGGGTTCCATTTGGGACATGCTAAGAACCACATTGACAGGAGATGAAAAGACTGCTTTAGCCAACGTTGTCTTTGTGTAAACGTGCTTACACGTGTTCAACGCGCTGCAGTCATATCCCTATCAGTTGGAGGGGAGTAGGTTCCCAGCCCGTGCAATCAGACTAACCACACCCCTGTGTGTCTCCCACACTCCACTGGCTTCCAGCTGGAGCTCACATCCACTAAAAGACCGTGGCACTTGCCTAAGGAGCAGCACAGGGAACGGCCCTCCCCACGTTAAGGCTGTGCTCAAACCCTTACATCCCTACAAGGGTTTTTGCTCCGCAACCTCGGGTTTCTTGGCCAACCCACCCCCCACCAAACTAAATTAAGATGATTTTACCAAGGTAGTCACCCTGGATAAGACTGTCCGCTTATTGAATAAAATGTGTGAATAAGAAAAACAATTTGTATTGCGACGGGACTCAAATCCCCAAAAAGGAACATTTATTTTTATCTTTGATTTGGTTTAAATGGTCTGAGTGTGGTAGCAGGTCATATTAGGCCATTGTTAATTCTACAGTGAACCATCTGTGACAGTGCTTCCTCTCAGAGCTGCTTCAGTCTTTCTGCCGGCGACATACTGAAGATTGATAGATATGTAACAGCATCCACTGCACACGGGGAGACAATGGAGGATTGTGCTGATGGCAATTTGAGTCGTGATCAAGGTAATCAGTGCGAGACGCAGCAGACACCGCCATTTGAGGAGGTTGTTTGTTATTCTGTGAAATGTGCATTCTGTTAATTGTTTACAGTCGTTAATCAAATTAGCAAGTCCGCATCCCAAATGGTGGCATCTTACATCCCACCTAGTGCACTACTTTGACCGGGGCTCCTAGGGCTCAGGTCAAAAGTAGTTCCCTGTGTAGGGTAGAGAGAGCCATTCGGACCACGGTCACACACACATCAGAGAGAGTTGCAGAGCAATAGGCACTCTGAGGCATCTCGTCCAGAGTCACGGCGTTTCATCACAGATTATTCATCTGGCCCCCAGCACAGTCATCTCAATGATAAAGGGGATAATTCAAAAGCATCACAGGATACAAAACATCAACACACATCATGAATAAACACTCACACACTACATACACACACACACAAATGCTTACGCACGTATGTAGGCATGTACGATCTGAATCCACTCCACTTCATGTCCTTCATGGATAGGCCAACCAGTACAAATCGTCACCATTATGTGTTCGCTTTGGTAGATTTACCGTAGTTGGTGCGGTTTGCTCCACTTCGGATTCTGCGTTGGTTTGGTGTAGGACCAGGTTTGTTGAGGCCTTCGTGGTGAACACACTGCATGGTTTTCAGCTCTGAGTTTTGGTACCTGGTGTCTGTGCAGTTTGATGACGTCTACATACTGCTGTTTTAAATTGATAGACAACAGCGTGATGTTGTTCTGCTAATTGCTTCACAGGCCTTGCATTGTTCTAATGATTCGTGAAATGAGATGGAGCCATTGTGATTGGTGATGTTGTCGACCGTTCACACTGATTGCTACATACTCATATGAATAAATGGAGGCTGGCTGCTTAGCATGAGAGGCTCACCTTAATAACACAGAGACAGCTTCCCTAAGGAGTTTCATGCAGAAAGCTGTTCTGTTGTCCCCACCAAGCATATCATCTGGGACTGTATCAAGGGTGTCAGAGAACGAGTGCTGTGACCTCATTCTATGTGATCGAACAGGAATCAGTGATCCGAATCGTACGAAATCCTCAGTCTTAGTGTAAACGATACTTTCTAAAGAATGTAGGCTCTCCTCTGGATTCACTCCCCTTGCTGGTTGGGTGTTAGTTTGGCAAGGCTCCATCAGAAACAATCACTTGGCATAAAGCCGTGGATATGAATCAACACTTTGTAAGTCCGAGTTCGAGGTGATCGTTTTTCCACAGCCAATGTCTGGTAATGGAAACAGACAAGTTGGTTTTACCTTGGAGAGATCTGAAACCTAGAAATCCATGTTCCTTATATCTGCTATCTCCGAGCCTGACCTTAGCCCTAACCCTAACCCTGACCCTGACTCAACTCCACCATGGCGTCTCGGGGGTGAGTTGGGGAAATGAACCAGGGGCAGTAAAGCCAGACTCATCGCCAAAACAAGACTCCATTAGTTTTTTTTTCCCGTTCCCCGCCCAAACCTTTAACACAAGCAGCATTAAACTAGGAAATCAGTTCAACAGCTTAAGTAACACAATTTCAGTTGCAATTTTCTGTAGTACATGCAGCTGCCATCATCAGGGCCGTAATGCTAAGCCCCCAAGGCTCTGTGTGCATCCTCCAATTTGCGGTGCCATCCAAAAGTAATCAGTTGTGTTGTGTGGACGGTTATTGCCTTACAGCCATTGTAATATCCAGTATCCACATATAGACACTGAGACCCAGTACTATTAGATCAATGTAAGAAGGGAACTTTGGATGACTCCATCGCACATCCTATAAACGTTTCTCCACAGAAGGCAAGCATACATAAGAATGACGAGCCAAAGCACAGATTACAATGAGCAGCGGATCTTCTCCTTGCTGCGCTGTGATCCCATCTTTCTGAAATGGGGTTTATTTAAGCGCTCTCTCTTTCTGCTGTGTATTTAGAGCACAGAAATGGCTTGCTGTTTCAGGAGAAAGATCACACGCATCCAGCCTGAGGAAAACCAACAGAACTCCTGCCAAGAAAACATTGTTTAACAAACACACAACAGAACAGAACAGAACAGGTAAATCCTGGAAAATAGATGGGGATAGAGAGAGGATCCATAACCGCCATATTGTTACGACAAGAGCCATAGGGATATTTTGAGCGTCTCTTATTTCTTGAGTCACAGTAGTTTTGAGATTACACTTGGCTTGACTGCGAAACCTAATGGTCAGTCTTTTTAAAGCGCTTTATTGTTTCCTTCAATAACATAATTAATTGTAACTTGAGAAAGAGACGCTATTTTCTTTTCAAATTACTGCCCTAGGAAATGTATTCTCTCTGAACAAAATATTTTCTTAGTTGGATATTTTAGTTCCAGTTCGGATTGACAAAGGGTCTTATGACAATGTCATATTTTACTAGACTTAAGGAAGCTTCTGGTTTCATCTTACTGTGGTGATCTCCTGATGTGATGCTATGTTCCAGGTTACATGGAGTGAGTCAGATTGTCCTGCCCTGGTACCTACAATTCTATGATTCTATCTCCAATTGCATATCCATCACAGTAATAAAATACTCCAAATTGATTTGAAAGAGTAACTCTAATATCCTCTCGACCAATATGTTTTACATTCAACCAACAATCGTCTAGGGTTTTTTGGATGAAAACGGAAAACTCTGTCCTGTGAAACCCCTGCAGCATGTGGCAAAGCAGGAGAGATAATTGTGGTACACCCTTTGCAAACATCAAATTATCTCCCGAAATACACTGTGCTCTGCTGATTTCGGATTCTATTTTCTGCCTATCCCAGCAGAAGCCCCTGTGTCAGAGGGCTTTTCTGGTCCAAAAGCTGTTTGATTAAACCGTATAGCCTGGACGTCACCTGGCTACAATGTCACTGGCTTAGTCCCGAGCGGTACTCTATTTCCTACATAGTGCGCTACGCTGACTGGGTCTCCGGTCAAACGCAGTACACCAGGTAGGGAATAGGGTGCCATTTAGAACGGAGGGACTGTGACCTGTGGCGTCTGGCCGAGGCTTTGTTGGTGTGGCTTGCCAGGTTTTTCCACTCTGCGGTGACTCTGTCGTTCCACAACACTGGCCACCCCAACAGCCCCCTGTAGATCTCTGTGGATGTGAAGCCTTTGACAAAAAACACCCTGGCAGAAACTAGTGAGTCATTAGACTTTTCAGCTTTTGAAACTCCCCTCTAATTCCTGCTGTGTTGTTTCCATCTGAAGGTCACAACCAGGCAGGCTGGTTTCTTTCCTGGATCAGGACTCAAGGCCAGGTGATGCTGTGGCCAATTTACACAATCGCATTTGTCAGGGGTATACGCCTACAATTCTGCACGAGGTGTGTGTGTGTGTGTGTGTGTGTGTGTAGCTGTGCATGCGAATGTGTAAGTGCACAGGGACAATTGGAATATTCTATAGTCCTTAAATGATGTTGTCAATGTCGTGCTCGTTGAGCTTTCGCTCTCAGCTGGGCTACTTTCGCATGTTTGTGCACGCTTGTGCATGTGTGTACGTGCATGCTTCCTTGTGTGCGCACATGTCCGTCTGTGCGTGTGTGCGTGCATCTGCGTGCGTGTGTGCATCTCTGTGAGGAACATGATGGGCCTGATTTCCCCTTCAGGGCTAGCTGAATCGATTGCAGGGGAAAGTGCTGAAATAGCAGCACAGGATCTCTCTCCGACGCGGCCCAGTGAGTCACTGGAGCTGAAAACATGAACAGGAGTGCTGACTTCTGAAACAAGGCAAACACTCAGAGCGTTACTTGAGAGCAGCAATTTCCAGATCAGCCTCATTCTTGCCTTGCTTTATGCTTGCCTGGCCCGGCTCGGCCACGTATCACGCTGCATTATGTCCGCGGTCAGACTGCTGCAGAGAGAGCACAGATAGCAAAACCCGGTTACTGAGTCGCCCTACAGCCTCGTCTGGCATGATGCTGCTGGTTAGCAGTTAGCACGGCCCTGTACCTAAGAGGAAGCACTGTGCTCCACGAATAGCCTCTTATCTGATGTGAAAGCATCCAAAGTGGAGCCCAGAGGATTTTTGGGGCAGTGTATTGTGAAAATCACAGTGGATGCCATTACACAGAATTAAGAGGCTCCCTCTGCTCATAAAGAGCGATTTACATCATGTTGAGCCCACGTGCTGAACGGTCAAACTGATACTATTTATTACTTAAAGGCTTAAGAAGACCTTAGTGCTGAAATGTTTCACAATAAGACCGTGTTCGTTCGACAGCGTGGAAGAATCTATATTTACTTTTTGTACTGGCAAGTTACTGGATTTCTGTACGCTACTTGACATCTGAGAAGAAAGCCGACAGCATGCAGGGTTGTAAGTAGAGTGCAAGTCCTCTGCTCATGTTCACTGGAGATGGACCGAACAACTGGCGCTAATGGCAAGAGCCTGACACTGTGCTGCTATATTTAATGAACGGGTTAGGAGAGACAACTCAGGAGTGAGAATCGGCCCGGGAGAGTGAGACTGAGATGGATACAGAGAGAGGAATACAGACAGACACAGAGAGAAAGACACCGATAGACACACACACACACAGACACGAACACACACACACACACACACACACACACAGGGAGGACAGTGGCTCCGTTGGACTGGTTGCTTCACACTGACTGAATCTGTGCCTGCAGGTTGCATTAGGGCAGACTCATAGGTGTTATTCTATTGCATTGACTGGTCATGCACACTCTGCCCTGCCAGTGTCTGTACTGTCCACATTAGAGGAAGAAAGGAGGACAGTTCGGCAAACCCTCACCGGCTCACACTGCCAGGACATGTATAGCAGTTATAACCCTTGAGGGCCTGAGGAATGGCCATTGCAAATTGTACTTGTTCAACCACCCAGACTCTTAAAAACCTGAATCAGCCATGGGAGACCGAAAACACATTGCTGTAGGTCTTTTGATTTACATTTGAACATGTATTGGACTGGGGGCTTTTATCTAGTGAAATTGAAAGACATTGGCATTGTTTCTTTCTGTGTATTGTTGTCTTATAGAGGTCAAGTGATATACAGTGGATATAAAAAGTCTACACACCCCAGTTAAAAAACCAGGTTCTTGTAATGTAAAAGAATGAGACAAAGATCTTGTCAGAACCTTTTCCACCTTTAATTAGACTTATAACGTGGACAATACAATTGAAAAACAAACTGAAATTTTTGAGGGGGAAAAAATTAAATAAAAAAAAACTCCTTTTTACCCTTTTATTTTATTAAAGCACTGTCTTTTTGGGTAGAAGTCTATTAGCATGGCACATCTTGATGTGGCAATATTTGCCCACTCTTCTTTGCAAAAGCGCTCCAAATCTGTCAGATTGCGAGGACATCTCCTGTGCACAGCCCTCTTCAGATCACCACACAGATGTTCAATTGGATTCAGGTCTGGGCTCTGGCTGGGCCATTCCAAAACATTAATGTTCTTCTGGTAAAGCCATGCTTTTGTGGATTTAGATGTGTGCTTTGGGTCATTGTTGTGCTGAAATGTGAACTTCATCTTCAGCTTTCTAACGGACGCCTGAAGGTTTTGTGCCAAAATTGCCTGGTATTTGGAACTGTTCATAATTCCCTCCACCCTGATTAAGGCCCTGGTTCTAGATGAAGAAAAACAGCCCCAAAGAATGATGCTGCCACCACCATGCTTCACTGTGGGTATGGTGTCCTTTGGGTGATGTGCAGTGTTGTTTTTGCGCCAAAAATACCTTATGGAATTATGGCCAAAAAGTTCAACCTTGGTTTCATCAGACCAGACCTTTTTTTTGCAGCTCCAGCCAGGCTTGGATGTTTTTCTTTGTGAGAAAAGGCTTCTGTCTTGCCACCCTCCCCATAGCCCATTCATATGAAGAATACGGGAGATTCTTGTCAGATTTTCCTGCAGTTCCTTTAATGTTGCTGTAGGCCTCTTGGAAGCCTCCCTGGCCAGTTTTCATCTCATCTTTTCATCAATTTTGGAGGGACATCCAGTTCTTGGTAATGTCTGTGTTGTGCCATATTTTCTCCACTTGACGATGACTGTCTTCACTGTGTACCATGGTATATCTAATGCTTTGGAAATTCTTTTGTACCCTTCTCCTGACTGATATCTTTCAACAATGAGATCCCTCTGATGCTTTGGAAGCTCTCTGAGGACCATGGCTTTTGCTCTGAGATGCAACTAAGAAAATGTCAGGAAAGTCCTACAAGAACAGCTTTATTTGTGATTAATCATGATGGCAGGTGTGTAATGACTTATATTTAACATGAGTTTGAATGTGATTGGTTAATTCTGCCACATTAACACAGCCACATCCCCAGTTATAAGAGGGTGTGCACACCTATGCAACCAGGTTATTGTAAGGTTTTTATTTTTCATTTTTTCTTCTCAAAGATTTCAGTTTGTTTTTCAATTGAATTGTTCACATTATAGGTCACATTAAAAGTGGATAAAGTTTCATCTTTGAAACAAAAACCTGCCATTTTAACAGGGGTGTGTAGACTTTTTATATCCACTGTACTGTGTGTTTCATTTCTAAGCTCTTCTGTTCTGTTTGGATTCCAAAATGGATGGCTGTGAAACCCATGGAACTGCAAGTGCTTAGATTGCAAAATCTACTAAGCAAACAGTGGAATAGTTTTAAGATGTTCATACTATAGATCAATTACATATTTGATTTTACATGGCCCCTGTAGTTTGGCAAAAAACATTCAATGCAACATTTAATTTGTGCTTTTCTATAGCCCACAAAAGATAAGAATAAAAAAATAGGATTAATATCAAATACGTTTTCAAATTGTCTGACCTTTGTCTGATAGATAGAATAACTACCCATATTTAATCACTTTGCCTCTGGGACTTATCTATTGTTATTTATTTTTTAAGCTATTTGTTCAAGCCATTTGGAGAAAACTGGTGAATGACCAAACATTGTTTTGCTTAAAGAGCATCGGGTCAAATTTGAACCCATGCTAGCAGGAGTAAATGTACAGCGAAGGCGGAGTCTTAGACCGTAATAATTACGGTCAGGTTGTGGGTTACCTCTAGACCTCCCTGAAGCTGGTGTGGATTGTAGATCAAAACTAACAACAAGATGTTCAAAGTAGTATCTTTTGATGCTGGTTACAGTATTTGGTTTGTAGCTCAGTTGGTTTGGATTTGACAAGCTGATTTGTGAGAAGACCTTTACAGAATTGGGACATCAACTCGAGACTGTGAATGTTGTAGGGTCGACTGTGAATGTTGTAGAGTCTAGTTTCTATGGTGGAGTCTTTAGATACTACGTCAGAGCATTTGGGTTTCACAAACAAATTAATTATGATTTTCTTGACCGGATCTGCTAATTTCTGGAAAAACACTTAATTCACACGTGCCTTCACATGAGTCTCACTGAGCCTCAGGAAGCCTGAAACTCACAGGGAGCTATTCAGTGAAGTGGGAAGGCGTGACTGTGTGACACAAGGGCGTGCCAATCATGTTTTTAACATGTTCACTCGAAAACTAGGAACGTTAATTAACTTTGGTCTGAATTCCGATAGCAAACGTAAAAATGTTTTGTCTCCAGCTTCATAATGTACTCAATAACGTGGATGGCTGAAATGGTCACCGAACCCCAAAAACAACCCTTCACAGAAAAGAGACCCTGCTGTTTTGTGTTCCACTGGCAACCTGCTTCCATGGAGCACCTCCTCTAGAATAGGGTGCCATTTTAGGCGGAGACCATAACTGCAGGCTGTAATGGCAGTCAGTTACAATCCATGAACAAGGACAATTTTGACATTCTGACAACCTGACGGACGGTTCAGCGAAATGCAGCCGGTGTGATGCCAACGTGTCCTAGTCACTAGACCTCTCGTGTTGTGCGCCTGATCTACAAAACTCAACTCCAGTGGTTTCAACCCAAAGATCTGCTTTGCATTATACCCACTCATTTAGATCAAAGGCAAGTGGATGGCCTCTATTCTCCTCATCATTCATTCCTACTGAATATGGATGATGTTTTAATTCTCCTCCTTGAATGGGAGGGAGAGGTTGAAACAAAAGGGCCCGCTCACCCCTCTGTAGCCCGCACCAGCCGTTTGCTCCAGTGGAAAGCAGCTCTTCACGGCTCTATGCAAAGTAGTGCCCAACGCAAGGCGAACTGGAGTTATGTGGTGCAGTCGTCGCTTGAAATGGTTTCAGCGGGGCTGAGTCGTACACAGGTGCCAAGCAACAGGCCACGGAGAGGTCTCTGCGTGACGTGTGGCGTAACGTGCCGCGATGAACCTGTGCCATCCGAGTAGCAGAATCACAGAACCAATGACAACAGCACGTCACGCAACACACTGCCACTTCGGAAACAATGGAAGGAGGGACCAGGCGTTTAAAACAAGGCCGCATAATTAAACAGTGCGTGGAGTTTTGACTACATAAGCGCAGAAACAGAAGCTCCTTTTTAGTTCAAACGTACAAGTGGTTGCTATTAAAAATGTACTGTGCTGTGTTGACGCTGCTTGAGAAGTGGAAGCAGCCTCAGCTGCATGTCAGCCAATCTGGGTCAGAGCTGGCCCCCCCCCCCCCCCCACTTACTCCTCACCTCCCCTGAAACGCATTCTTCCTCTGCCTGAAAATATTTGCCTAGTTACAGCACATGTAGGAGTCAGCCCAGTCGAAAAAGTAACTCAAAACCCAACGCTTATTGTAAATGATTGATGACGTGATAAATTATTTCCGTCTTTATCTTCTTGTTTGTTGTGGATGCGTTTTTTTTTCTTTTTTCGGCAGCCCCACGTGATTTGTGGTGGTTGTGGTTCCTTCCAAGCTTATGCTGAGTGAAAGCAAAGTCTATTGTCCTCCTCCCACCCACTCTCAGTGTTGGTCGAGAGTACAGAAACATACAGTATCTGAATGCCAGGAACCTGCGCCAACATGCTGGTTCTGTCCTGGGGTGCTTGATAGCAACTGACTAGGCTTTAGGCCTCTTTGTCTACCCACCAGCCTCTTCCTCAGATGTATGAGGTGACCGAAAAGAATTTCTCCCGGTCAACTGATGATGAACACATGTCTAGGGCCAACCTGCGGCAAATTTGGTTTACATAACGGTTTTACTCTGGTTATGTCGCTCATTAGGCCATATCAGTTAAGAGATTTTAGATGAGTAGTTAGTCTGGCCCGCTATCTAAATGTGTAATAATCCTGGTCAAATGCTGACCGGACAGGTATGTTCCCAGGGGTCCTGACTTCGCAGGGGCCCTGTTGATTTTGTTAGTCATTCTCAATCAGATATCATTGTAACATGACATGGATCATGTCAAAATGTGTAGAACTGTAGGATAAAAAAAAAGATCTCAATCACATGGCAACTTTTGTAAAATTGCAAGAAAATGTTATACAACTAAAACATTTCTCTTTACCTGTATGGCAATGAATCATTGCATAGAACACAGTTAAATGTTTTCCCATCAATAAAATGGTGGGGCCTTAAAATGTATTGCAACAAGTCTGGGCCCCCCAAGCAAATCTTCTGTAGGGCCCTCAGAGAGCTATGACCGGCTCTTTATATATATATATATATCCCAAATGGCACCCTATTCCTTACATAGCGCACTATTTGTAACCATGGCCCACAGAGCTGACATCCCTATCAGTAATATTGTGCCATTTGGGAAGCAGCCAATGTCTGAAGGCAAAGCTTTTCACCATGTCCACACAAATCAGCCCTAATGCATTCTGAGGGGGCACTACTCAACGGCTATAAAAAAAAATTATTCAACAACCTTTGCTCGTTGTCTGTCTCTCTGTCTGTGAGCCTGTTGCTACAACTTGTAGCTGGTGATGTGATGTGCTCCTGCCTGCCCTCCAAGACTATTACAGGATCCCAATATCTTAAGTGGGACCTGGTTTGCGTGTGGAGTATCTTGTCTGCGGTCAATCTCGAACAGACACATTCAACAAATAGCAGGCAAAATCAACAGGCCAAGGGGCTGTTGTCAGCTGTCAGTGCCGGACACGTCGGCTACCTTTTGAATTCTGGTATCAGTCGCACGGCTGTTGTTGTTGTACAATCGCCGTCAACAGTAAACAATGGGACGGACATGCGATGTCAGCACAGGCCACTGTACCTATCCATCCACTGTACCTAAGGCAGCCATAGCAGGAGGACGCACAGTGCTTGGTCGTCTCTCTACACGGCCCTAAGTGCTGCTCAGGGGAGTGCCTGGCTGACGGTAAACTGCAGTGACGGCCTGACGGGATGTAGGAAGCAAACGGATCAACCGACGTGTGAGAGAGCCTCACTACAGCTACAGCTGTCTCTTGTGGAGTAATGCGTTTAGCTGATATTGGCGTCTCCCAAACTGCTGCCTTTTCCCTTCACGGTGCACTACACCTGACCATAACCTATAGGGCTGTGGTCAAATTTAGTGCACTCTACAGTACTCCTATACTGCTGCTGTAGAACAATTACCCAGGAGCTCCAGGAGAATTTAGCCTGCGTGGGCTATCTCAGAAAGCAGTTTATAATGATCCCTGCTAAATTGATGACATCGGGGGCTACCGTAGTGGAAGCAAAATTAATCCAAGTGGGAGTTGCATGGATGTTTTCTCCAGAATGTTCCAGGCCTGGAGTTCATGAACAAGCTATAGGATGATATGAAGTAACAAGTGAACACAAAAAGTGCAGCTGCACAAGATCCAAATCCTGGGACTCAACATGCGCATATAAAAATGAAATGTACCACCTTATAATCCACCAGAGTTTGTGCAGTGTAGAGAGCGTGGAAAGGAGCAGAGTGAAGGATAACAAATTGTCTAGGTGCTCATACAGGATGCCTTTTCTTTTGCATTGCTACAAAAACACGCAGAGCACATGACATTCTGGCTTGCTCAAGGAAGAACAGTGATGAGTGTATGTATTTCTCACCACCTGCGTATTGTCACTTGTCTTCAATTCAACAGTTATCTAAATAGATAACGCCACAGTCATCGCACATCACATGGACATACAATTGTTCACGTAGGCCTACAGTTTGTCGTACGTCTTTGATTGCGGCTGTAATGTCAGATCTGTAATGTCTGACAATCCCCTGGCTACCATTTTAAAGACCAGGAAGTGCTTCCAATTATAACCCTTCCAAATCAGTCATTGAAATCATTGGTAGCAGCAGTCAACAGTTAATTGATGTCCACACATCCGATTGGAGATTACCTTGAACCAGAACATCAGAAATGACTGTTATCTTGTCCCTCATTCTCAAGTGTCAGCAAGTTCACAGTCAAAAGTGTAATTTTACTTCCCAGGAAATTGTCTATCCATTTTAAGGTCATGGACCTGAATCTAAATGCAGTCAGTCAAGAGAGCAATCAAGTGATAAGGGTTATCTATGAGGAATGTAATGGCTTTTAGCTCCCTCATAGGGCTAGATGGCCTAATTTGACACATGCTACAATAGCTGCTGCCCAACTTAGTATGTGCCAGAAAGCCCTCTCTCAGGAACCGCCAGGAACACTGGTGAAAGGATGATGGTTACAACACAAGGTCATGTATGACACAATATTTCCTATAGGAGATGGGTGACATCCTTCACTTAGATGATTGTAATTAAACAATTTGATCAAATGCTTATTTGAAGATATTGGCATTGATATAGTGATATAGTGAACTTCGCTATGGAAAGAAAATGACTGACAGACAAGAGCATTTGATAATGTTATTCTTTATTATGAAGTGCGACCAAAATGCCTTATTGTGTTGTGTGCTTACATCAGTTGAATACTGGCTCAAAAATTGCAGGACATTTTCCTCCATCCAGAAATCTCCTGAAATTAGGTTTGTTTGATTCTTTACAGCTGTAAAAAATGTTCAATCCAACGGATTATTTACAAAGCTTCTTGCAATAAATTATGAAGTCATTCTTTATTGGAAATACAAAACAGAGGTCAAGCTAATACAACTTATTTTTCTACCTGAATCTATTGGTTCATTGTGCTACTTTTTAGAGGAAATATCTAAAATGAAGTGCTTTGTTATATACAAATCTGTGGGGGACGTATGAGGTTAAAGGAAGGCATCTTGTTTATCAAGCTGAGTGCAAATGCAGTGTAAAGTTTTCCCTACTTAATCCATCAAGTCAATATTGTCCCAAATCCCTCCCTATTCCCAAGATAGTGCACTCATTTTGACCAGGACCCAAGGACTCTACACAGCGAACTGGCCAACATTTGAAGCACACAGGTGTGTTACCTTAACATGACCTCATTGGGTTCCCCACAGATTTGGACAAATGCTCTGAGATGCTCTGAACTGAATTTCAGCAGGTCAAGCCTATGGTCCTAATACACTACTGTTTAAATGAGAGGCAGGCAGTGCATAACAATTGAGGAAAATAGGATTTTATCGTTTTTTGTTGTTTCACTAACACTACATTGGCATTTTCCCTGATGTTGTCTTTTTTATATGACTATATGCGTACTGGAGTAAAACATACCTGATTTAAAATAACTGCTATACAGTAGGTAATATTTCATAATCATTTTCAAAAATTCCATGCATTAAATGATTATTGCTTTATAATTCCTCATGAGGCTTCAAGAGAAATCTTGCCAAAAGATACTACCTATATTTTGGCAAAAATCATAAGCTTTGTGATATTGGCATAGATAAATCTTTGCATGCAATTAATTCAAAAGGTAACAGAAGATTAAGAAAATAGTAATCAAAAAGTGACAAATGCTTTGGCCTGTTCACAAAAGAGGTTAGCAAATTCACAAATCAAAGTGCAAAGTATAGTGGTCTCAAATATCAGTAAAATTATTCAGACATACCGTATAAACAAATATAAATAAATAAATAAATAAATAAATCGCATTTACCTCAATGGAGAGTATGGTCAGTTGCAGCAGTGCATTATTATCCAACATTAAAACGTTTGACTTTTGTTTGGAGCAATCCAGTATTATTATCTTCGTCAAGTTTCAAAATATAGCCTATGATTTCATATTTAGCGCGGTGGAAGGCATACTCTATCCACGTGACTGGAGGAGGAAGTGAGGTTTTTTTTTAAGTGCATGCGAAGATCATCAGTTATTCCGTATGGTTCAAAGACAATTGAGAAAAGTTGTGCTATTATTGTGGTTCCGGTGAAAGTTAAGGTGGATTTAGGAGAAGGGTTGGGAAATTTGTCAACCAAAAAAATAGAATGTTTTGTCTGCACTTTTAATGCGGAGGTCATGCCTCGAGATCCGGACTCAATGGGGAGAAGGCGCCTTTGAAGCACGCGGACTCGTAGTGCTTATTCAGGTAGGATTTAAGAGCGAAGGTCTTGTCGCACCGTTTGCATTTGAAATGCTTGAACGCGGAGTGAGTCTGCATATGTGCACGCAGGTTGGAGCGGTCTGCGAACGCTTTTCCGCAGTGTGCACATCCAAAGGGCTTCTCGCCCGTGTGTGACCTCATGTGGCCCTGCAGTAGCCACGGTCTGCTGAAGGCTTTGCCACAGATGTCACACTTGTGCTTGAGGTCGTGGGTGAGCAGGTGCATGGCCATGGCTGGCATGGAGACGTAGACTTTCCCACAGGTTGGACACTTCTTGGCCATCTTACTGTCCAGGCTCCGGTGGGTCTGCTTATGCCTGCTCAGGTTGGAAGACGTGGCGTAGGTTTTCCCACATTCGTTGCAGGTGTGACGCTGTATGCTGCTGGGACTTGTGATTACTTTCCTCCGGGACCTTCCGTCCGTGATGAAAAACGCATCCACTGTGTATCCTTCACTCACCGCGGTGTCCCCGTTGATGTACCCGGAGGTGACGTCCGACTGTGGGCTGTCGGGCTGGTCCGAGTCCGGTGTGCCGTAGTCGCTGTGGATGCCATCGTAGATGGGCTCGGGAGAGGGCACTTTAATGGCTCCGTCGCTTTCTCCATCGTAGACAGACGGGCTGATGTAGTCACTAATGTAACCTGGTGTGAAAAGAACAAGATCTTTATTCAATTATTCATTGTCGCGTGGGGATTCTTCAAGTGGAAACAATCTGCTTAATAGGCGCAACAAGCTGCAGTACATCCGCCTGCACTTTCCCACTGGATATCGGCTACAGCACATATTGTCAAGAAAGGCAAAAATGTATTATTTGTCTTGTTAACATTTAGGCGAGTCTAAAACGTTTAAGCATTTCATTGTTATAATCACCAAGTACGCACACTGAGAACAAAGGCTTAGTCTATAGGCTGCACCTCATTAAACAACATACTAGGATGATTACATTATACCGCCCGTCTAAAAAAAAATAGTTTACCGATCATGAAATATGATTCAGCCCTACTGAGTTCGATTATGTCTACATAATATTGTTGTACAATGTTAAGAGTGCGTGTCTAACAGTGTGCAAAAGCACAGCGTGTAAGGTTTAAGGTGTAATGCAATTTCATTTAATGGACGTGCTCGTGCGTAAGTGCAGAAATATGATGCACACTTGTGGGTTGTGCAGAAGTTTTGCATCAGCATCGCAACCATCATTCCCCACGCTCCGAGATAAGGCGCGTAACGCATTTCTTTATGAAATAGATCGTTTAAAAAAAATGCAATACCAAAGTATAGACAATGTATTTTAAAAATATAATAGCTCATTGGTCTCAAGCAATAACGAGTCTTAGGTGCAGCGCAAAATTTGCAAACGTCCGTTTAAAAAAGCCACGCGTGCTTAATAAGCAAATATAACCTCCTTATCAGCATTACAGATTATGAACAGTATTTAAATGTACCTTTATCGTGAATCCGAAGACTGAGGTCAGTCCTAGATCGTCCATAAGAACTCTCAAGATCACTAGATGAAAAATCATCAAGCTTCACCTTTTTAACCAGGAAAGACCTTGGCATGTTTCTGGTGCTGTACAGAAACAACAACCGTCCAGTTCTGGGTTACTGTCCTCATGCAACGCGAATGTAGAGCTGGGTTGAACTGAGCTTTAGATACCTGTCTGCGTGAAGTATCAGACACTCAAACCTTCAAGTCACCCTATTGCTTAGGTTTCGCTGTTCTTCCTGCAACGCTGTCTCGCAAAAGGAGAAATGCAACTTCAGCACTGGATAGCTCCCTCTCAGAGGCTCGCGCAAGACTGAGGACGGAGCGGAAAGCACCCTGCAGCGTGCGCCTCTTTCTCCCGCGTGCCAATAGAGGAGGATGCAAAAAAATAGAGATGCTACTGCACTGTAACGTAGCCTACAAGTAAAAAAAAAAAAAAAAACGGCAGCACTTGTCAGCGTTATTTATAACTTTCCAATTTATTCCAACTTCGATTGGTAGCCTGTAGGTGGAGAAAAAAATAATTCCAGTTGTTGGGCCGTCAACACTCCACTTCTTCCCTGTTCTCTGCCTTTACTGTTGCTGCAGCCTCTCAGTGTTCCTGGTGTCTGGAGACAGTTGATCAGCTGTCGGGATTTATACGCCACTGCGATCAGGTGGGAGATGGAAATGGAAGTGCTTAATTTATTCCATCAGAAATCTCTGGGGAACAACGTTGGGCTAGAATGATTTATAGATGCTGTTACTTGTCTCATCGTCTCAGTATATTTTTGTAAGGAGCGCACGGCCATGTTCTTTGGAGATAACAATTATTATGTTTCAAATCTTTCTTTTTTCCATTGAAACTAGGCTGGGTTACGTCGCACCTGCATGCCACGCATGCATTTCGTTCGGCACTTTCTGGAGGTGTTGAATATCGTTTTTTCGTTGGGTTTGCCATAAATGCCTTCTGCTGCAATTTTCTGATGACTTGGAATTTCTTTGAAGAATTTTAACTGTTCACCTAATTACCATACACTGTAAAGCCTACAGGCTTTTGGCCTTTATGAAATCAACTGTTAAACAATTAATAATGCATCTCTTGTCATGCAAATGTGATCATTATGCGGTCATGGTTAAGAGGTATACTTAATTCCCCATTCCTGGGTTTCCACTTGGAGATTCTGACATACGGGCATCACTACCTAGTAAACCAAAAAGCGAAAATGGGTTTCTTTATGAATAAAAAATATTTTCAACCAATCAAACAGGTTATTTTCAATGTTATATTCCCCAATAAAGTCAGGTTATATGAGCCTATTCTCCATATAGGTAATATGCCTTCTAGATTTAGGTAACCAGTAACTGTAGCATATCGGTTCATAGATTGCAGTTGTGGTAAGAAGGACCCTCCTACTTTGGAGAGAGATCAGTAGTCTTATAGGATCCATGCTTTTTTTTGACATCTGGTTTCCCTAATCATAAAGAAACATATGAGCAGTTACCTTGAGACAGGCCCAAGGATTTCCAATTAAAAAGTACATTCACCAGCTGCACTGTAGACATCAATTCCTATAGGCTATTAGGTCCATGTGTAGATTTCATGCTAGACATGATGCTCTTTGAAGACGACCTTGTTGTACTGTGATTCTACATGAACAATAACATGGCATTTCTGAAATCCTTGGGCCGTGTACAGTTCAGATTCAGATCTATACTGAGGGCTACTGTGGTCTACGAAAAGAACGTCCTCTCCTGGTTACTATCTTTTCCATGTGTTATCTATTCCAGAACTAGCACACCAAATTAAACTAGTCTTCAAAAGCCACTGGGCTGTGTGAAACTACTAGTGACTTGTGTGCCGAAACTGATGCTGTTCATCTCTGGCAGATGAACTCTGGCTCTGTAAGCTCCTATAGCACTTTCCAACATAGTATTGTATTTTCCAAGCTTTGAGGGATTTGTTGTTGACAGATGAATGGTTTGCTTTCATTGACACAGTCAAGTTAGCTACCTTGTCAAGGTGGCAGACAGTAGTGGAGACTAAGGTATCTGTGAGGGCAGACAGACCTACTGGTGGAGGGAGCTGTGAGGGCAGACAGACCTATTGGTGGAGGGAGCTGTGAGGGCAGACAGACCTACTGGTGGAGGGAGCTGTGATGGTAGCCAGGCCTACTGGTGGAGGGAGCTGTGAGGGCAGACAGACTTACTGGAGGAGGGAGCTGTGAGGGCAGACAGACTTACTGGAGGAGGGAGCTGTGAGGGCAGACAGACCTACTGGTGGAGGGAGCTGTGAGGGCAGACAGACCTACTGGTGGAGGGGGCTGTGAGAGCAGACAGACCTACTGGTGGAGGGAGCTGTGAGGGCAGACAGACCTACTGGTGGAGGGAGCTGTGAGGGCAGGCAGGCCTACTGGTGGAGGGAGCTGTGAGGGTAGCCAGGCCTACTGGTGGAGGGAGCTGTGAGGGCAGACAGACTTACTGGAGGAGGGAGCTTTGAGGGCAGACAGACCTACTGGTGGAGGGAGCTGTGATGGTAGCCAGGCCTACTGGTGGAGGGAGCTGTGAGGGCAGACAGACCTACTGGTGGAGGGAGCTGTGAGGGCAGGCAGGCCTACTGGTGGAGGGAGCTGTGATGGTAGACAGGCCTACTGGTGGAGGGAGCTGTGAGGGTAGCCACGCCTACTGGTGGAGAGAGCTGTGAGGGCAGGCAGGCCTACGGGTGGTGGGAGCTGTGAGGGCAGGCAGGCCTACTGGTGGAGGGGGCTGTGAGGGCAGACAGGCCTACTGGTGGAGGGAGCTGTGAGGGCAGGCAGGCCTACTGGTGGTGGGAGCTGTGAGGGCAGACAGGCCTACTGGTGGAGGGGGCTGTGAGGGCAGACAGGCCTACTGGTGGAGGGGGCTGTGAGGGCAGACAGGCCTACTGGTGGAGGGGGCTGTGAGGGCAGACAGGCCTACTGGTGGAGGGAGCTGTGAGGGCAGACAGGCCTACTGGTGGAGGGAGCTGTGATGGTAGACAGGCCTACTGGTGGAGGGAGCTGTGAGGGTAGCCACACCTACTGGTGGAGAGAGCTGTGAGGGCAGGCAGGCCTACGGGTGGTGGGAGCTGTGAGGGCAGGCAGGCCTACTGGTGGAGGGGGCTGTGAGGGTAGCCAGGCCTACTGGTGGAGGGAGCTGTGAGGGCAGGCAGGCCTACGGGTGGTGGGAGCTGTGATGGTAGCCAGGCCTACTGGTGGAAGGTGCTGAGGGGGCAGGTGGACGGAGCTGGGAGTGTGAAATGCTCACTCTATAACTGATTTCCAGATAGTGTGTGTGTCTGGTTGTGTGGGTGTGTGTGTGTGATGGCTAGGAGAGGGGCTAAAAAGAAGGGCTTAAAGAGAGGCTAGGAGTGTGGCTTTAAGAGGGGATAAAAGAAGGGCTAGGAGTAGGGCTTAAAGTGGGGCTAGAAGAGGGGCTAGGAGAGGTCCTAAAGGATGGGCTAGGTGATGGGCTTAAAGAGGGGCTAGGAGAGGGCCTAAAGAAAGGGCTAGGTGATGGGCTTAAAGAGGGGCTAGGAGAGGGCCTAAAATAAGGGCTAGGTGATGGGCTTAAAGAGGGGCTAGAAGAGGTGCTAGGAGAAGGCCTAAAGGAAGGGCTAGGTGATGGGCTTAAAGAGATGGAGGGAAGGAAGGTTCTTCCGCTGCTGCTTCTGCGGCATACTAGCCTGAAAGCCGATGGAGACTGTCCTGTCAAGAGGAGGGTTAGGTTAGAGGAAAAGAGGAAGTGGGGAAAGAGGTAAGGGGAGAAAGGGAGGAGAGAAATGCAGATACAGAACTTCAGATAGCCTTGCACCAATTATCAGACGTTCACTGGTTTGAGTCCCTGAGCCAACAAGGGAAACATCAGTTGTTGTGCCCTTGAGCAAGACACTTCATAATTTCAGCAATCATAATTGCTGCTGTAAGTCGGTCCCAGATAAGTGTCTGCTACATGCCTTTAACAAAAATGAGACACTAAGAGAAGAGCAGAAGAAGAGAAAGCAGAGAAAGAGGGAGCGTTGGAAAGACTATAGAGATAAAAGAAAGGAAAGAGTGAAGTAATTGTTTTGTAAAAAAAACATTAATCCTCCAAAAAATTTGAGCACTTTGATCCATTGGAAATGTATGTTTAATTTAAGCAGTTACAAAGTTTATAGATCATAACTGTACCTAGCCAATTCATTTCAATCAGTTTAATATGACTTTATACATTTATCAGCTTGTAGAAAAATAAGTGTAAATCACATTAAATTATCTACATTAAAATACAGTATATTACTGACATCATATTTTCCAATGACTTAATGACTTGACATCCAATGGAATCCAATGAAATAGCGCACGAAAGACAAGTGGGGGGGGGCGGCGAATAGCTTCAGCTGATGAAATAGTGAGTAGAAATAAAAAAAAAAAATCTCCCCCCCACCTCCCCCCGTAAGCGAGCAACAGCCGGCATTACTCAAAGATGAAGGAGAACGCTGTGCATTGTCCCTCAGCCTGCTGTCGCAATAACAGCAAATATTGCTGAGCCGTCTTCTCATCAAGTACCTCAGCATATACAGGCAGAAATGCTGGGCTAGGAGAGAAAAATCTACCCACTTTCCCCTCCTTTTTTTCTGATGACTCCAAGTGAAATATAATGCAGACTGCATTAGCAAACTGCTAGATAAAATGTCCCAGATTTGACAAAAGCAGAGTGGGGGGTGTAGGGGTGGACACACTTATGGTGCATGCACGGGAAGATAAAAAAACGCCGCACACACACACACGCACGCACACGCGCACACACACAGAGCTCTGTTGAATGTGGTCATTTACAATTGTGATAAGCAAACTGAGTGCGAGGGAGGGCTGCGAGGGATGGCAAGGGATGCTGGGTAATTAGTCGAGCCGTCCCAGTGTCTCCAGTGCTGAACTATCTGAGGCAGAATCATGCTGTGTGTGGGAGGACCTGAGGGGGAACAGTCCTCCAGCGTTCTCCGTTACTGCACGGGTGGTCTGATGACATCTCTGCTTCTGTATGTGTCCACATACATGACAATAGATCATCCGAAAACCCTCCAGAGTAATTGTGTGAATCCCAGAGATTGCATTTATATAGATGCCGAAGCGGAAGAATTGCTGCTATGTGTCAGTCTAATATATGACCCCTTAACAAATACCGTTTTGATCCTTTTTTAAAGAAGTAGGGGTTGGATAAGCTAAAATCATTACCTTCAAAAGATAGTCAAAAACATTGACGTGTCACATGTGATAAAAGGGGAGATATTTCACTGGGCCGGGCCTGGCCTGCGCTGTGCTGTCCGAGCCAAGTGGGAGCAGTCAAGGCCCACTCCTGGTGATATCATTATTATCTGCTTTGTTCCACTGAGACCTCCTCCATTCATCTCTGCCGCTGAAAACCAACTCTGCCAAGTGGCACGGGTCAGCCAGCTCCGGCCAGAGATCACAGGCAGGCCCACCGCGTGTCCCAAACGCCACCCTTTTTTTCCTATGCAGGGCCATGTGGGTCAAAGAAGCGCACTACATAGGGAATTGGGAGCCATTTGGGCAGTGAGTCTTGCCTGGCATGGGTTCAGTGCCATCTACATCCTCCCCTCTCAGAGCTGAGTTCAGGACCTGGCACACGGACGTCTACTCACATTAGCGGGAGGTTCATTGTACTCCATTCCGAGTCGTGTTGGTTCTTCTGATTGGCCCGGCTGAATTAGTGTTTAACTGAGGGCATTTAGCAGCGTCTGTGTAAATGGCTGCTGTAGGACACTGGTAGTAGTAGTGTAGTATGTGTATGTGCAAACAGATACGCACTCACGCTATGGGTTAATGTGTTTTCATGTCTAAACGTTTCCCCAATACCTTTAACCCTAAACAGAACCACAACCCTAAACCCAAACCCTAAACCAACACCATAAGCTTAGAAAAGCATGTTGCACAGTGTTGTGCGTTTTCACATAATATCAGGGCATTGGTGAATTTTGGTTTTTAACTGGTACAAAAAACACAAGCGCACGAGCGTGCGCGCACACAACGCCGACATGGAGACATCATATGACAAGCATGTAATTTGCCCCGAAGCATCACTGTTCAAGTGCCACCCAGAGTGCCATGATATTGTCTGTGAGGTACATTACTCTGTAGATTGGCCCTTGTGTACTCCAGAGTTTAGACATCGACTGAAAAACCCAAACACACCTAATCGGTTGCTGTTTGTAGTTCAGTGGGTGTAGCTATGGCTTATATCCAAAGCTGTTAGCTGGGACAAGAGCGTGGAAGGTTTCTATTTGTTATAGACATGAATGTTTGATTGATATGATGGGTTTTTTTGTAATAACAAACGCTACCATACAGTATGGCTTCCTTCCATTTTAATCTTTTCTGTTCATATTGGTAGCTTTTTTCTTTAAAATGATTGTAATCATGAACCTTCCATATGGCTGGTTTTAATAGCACCTTAAACTGTGTATATTAAAAAAAAAGACTGGAATTTCTGAGCCTTAACTTTTGGGATGGATTTGCAAGTCTTGCAACAATTTTTATAGAGCTGTAAGTGTGGAGTTGTATTTATGTCTCCCTGTATGATTTGTAATAGGACATTAACATCAGTTGTGCCTTTTGTAAAAGGCCACCTCTACTCTGTTCACTGCTGAACAAGTCCTAAATGGCACTCTATATTGTAGTGTAATTCCACCAATTTGTTGCCCTTTGGGAAAGTGTAACTGTCAATTTCTTATTTTTTATTTCATGTCATTTTTATTTTTGTCATAAAGAGGACATTGTCAACAAAACAAAACGTTTTTCAGACTCGAATAGAAACATAAAATGAATATAGGGTGAGTAAAATCCCTGGGGTAGCCAAGCAACCTATGGTGTTTTACAACCTATGGTGTTTGCTTTGTAAGCCGTTATTCCCACTCCACCGCAAGGTGGTTGAATGAATGGAACAACATCTTGGTGTCATTACAACGCCATGAAGCAAGTCAGGGTGGCGGTTAAAGCGTCTAACCCTAACCAGCTAACCCTAACCAGCTAACCCTAATTTCTCTCCAGGTTGCTGCTGTAATTGAGATTGAGATACCAGATTTTTGGTCTACCAAGCAACTAGGCCTGTTGGTTTAAAACACATTTTAACAGACACTTTTATTCACAATGTATAGTCATGCCTTCTTTCTTTTCCAAACAGATCTTAGAAGGAACAGTGCGCTCAGCAGCATCTGGTCTCTCATGCAGGGACGACACTGCTGGAGAAGAAAATCCCAGGGACAGCAACAGGTACATGGCCTATACGTACTGCAGCAGTCGTTTTTGTCTTTTGGGAGATTTGGTAACTTCTTTCATTGAGACTCAGTCATTTTGGAAATTGAATTAAAGCACAAAGCTATTCATTATTAGATTTCTTTATGGTAGCTTTTTTGGAGATGTAGGGTTTTCTTTGGCCACTGGAATATTGTTCTCAATTAAAGGATTTCATTTTTTAACTGTAAAGCAAATAAAGCAAATAAAATATGAAAGTGGACAGGTTTGTAAAAATACTATAGCAACTTTATCTTAACATCCATGGTGCATTTCCAGAGAATTCCCTTGGCGTTTTACCCTAAAAACCTTCTTTTGTACATGGGCCGTGACTCTGGCAGACCTGCTCTCACAGCCTACAGTATGATACTATGAGGGAGACGAGGAGAGTAAATGAATAATCAATTTTATATGGTTTTAATTTAAATTGGCATGTATACAGAGAAGCAAGTTGAGAGAGGGTTGGGGGCTTAGAACAAGGGATGTGCAGAGGCTGAATCCAACATAACTCTCTCTGGAACAAGTGTTGGCAATGCTTATACTGTATGTGTGTTCAATGGTGCTCTGAAAGAATCAGGACAACAGCACATGGCTGTGGAGAGGACTACAGTATAATGACATTATTACACAGGCGACTTTTGGCTACACCCTTCCATCAGAGGGAAGCTGCTCTGAGAAAAATATGACTGGTAGCTGCCTTTTTGGACTGCAATGCTCTCTGAGCGTATCCTAGCTCAGAAGGTAGCAGCTCAAGAGTGAAAATATAATATTTTGGCTCAAGTATTCTCTTATAGCCCACATTTTTGGAAATCTACTGGTACTTTTCAGCTGGTATTTAATTAAAATGTACCAGTCAGTGACCCAACTGAAATTTTAGACCTTCTGAAAAAGTCTTGATAATGTAGAGCAGGGGTCTCCAAACCATTCCACGGAGGGCCATGTGTCTGCTGGTTTTTGGTTTTTCCTATAAATTGGTTCCCAGTTCACACCTAAGAAACCAGGTGAGGGTAGAAACGAACCAATTAGTAACCTAATTAGTCAATCAAATACAAGGAGAGAGCGAAAACCTGCAGACACTCGGCCCTCCGTGGAATAGTTTGGAGACCCCTGATGTAGAGTTTGCTCTTCGCAGGGCTAGTGACGCACTCCTGACGCACTCCTGACGGGGACACAATAAAACTAGAGCAAACCGTGGTGCGTTGGGCGTACTGCTGGGCCACTAGTGGAAAAGCACCACCAGGAACACTTGCTGAGGTTTAGAAAGGACTTCAGTTTCCATGATTCTCCAGTGTGAGCTATGTTGCTACAGTGCTGTGAGGAATTGGCACAGAGGACAGGACTGACAAATTCAAAACATAACTGCAATTCACAAGCTAATTCCTGGTATACAGCAGTATTATATGAAATTATGCAGATGTCTCATATTAGAGCGCAGGCGCCAAGCAGTGCCGTGTGGCATGGTGCGCTAAGTTGGTCACACTGGGGCGTAGCTCCCATATTCCTTGCCAAAGTGAGCTAAACTTAAACTAAATATTTTCCTGCAGCAAAGAAAAATTCTGAAATTCATGTTGGATCTTTTCATAAGGAGATGCCCAATGACAAGCACCAAAGGGACAAAAACTCACTGTATGCTGAGAAGTAGTGGAGGTGCCACATACAGGACTTTGGCTCAGCTCTCCTATGCCCTTGAGAAAATGCGCTGGAGTTTTTTAAAGAAATTCCTGAGGGTAATCACTAGGATTAACTCCCAAATAGACACCTTCACCCCTACATCTGCTTCGCATAGGCAGCAAATCAAATACCAGGCAGTTGGATATACATCAACCATGTAACACATCATAGAAGCTATGTCCTAACTTAGAAAAGGACAGCAAAATAATGGTTGATGTTGGAAATCTGTAACGCCATTCCAGACAAAAATGTGAGAATTATACTTATATTTTAGTCATTTAGCAGAATATCATATCCAGAGTATCGTACAGTAAGAATGAATCTTCTTCCTAACATGGGCCACGACACCTGACCAAAGAACTGGTTCTTCGGGTGCTCTGGATGAACAACTCAGGAAGTCCTTTACTATGCTAAATGTGCCGACACTTCGTTCTTTGAAAGACACACTCTGGAAGACTTCCTATGAACTATCAACTTCAAGTTTATTCACTATAAAGAAAATAATTGTTTGCATACAAAAGCAAATCCGAAAATGCAGAATCTCTTTTGGTCAACACCAGGCACGCCGAAAAAGCAGTACCCTCCCTGTGTTCCCTCAATGTCACTATGACACACAGTCACCTCTCCTCAAACGAGCAATGGCAGCCTGGGCAAGCAAAATCCCTCTAATTTCCTGGTTGCCATAATTCAACAGAGTTCACTACATTTCGTGAAAAAGCAAGCACTGAATAGATTAGGGTATCACTTTTTAAAATATCCCAAAATGTGATTTTTCTTACAGCTTTTTTAAGCTGTTCAACCAAATGTGGAGGTAGGGGATTGAATGTGCATATGCTTTAATTCAGCATATGCTGTAAATTCCTTTAAACGTGTTGGAACAAATTAGAGATATTCCTTTTAAACTAACCAACACAAGGTCATAGTCCATTTTGAGTTTCTGTCCTCTGATGTTCATAGAATAAATCTATAAGAAGAAGGACACCTATTTCCGGCTTACAGGCACTTGGGTGGGTCAAGTGACTGTACTTTCTCCCCCAGGGCTGTAAGTGTGTCGATTCCTGGACCTTGAGGGACCTTGATGTTGTATCTCTTCATTCTGAAATGTCTCTACACATGGAAGACATTCTCTATATAACTGAACTGAAAAGTCTCTACACATGGAAGACATTCTCTATATAACTGAACTCCTAACCCAAACAACAACTCATTTTTTTGTCTATTTCAGAAACAAATACATCTTGATGTTTGGGAGAAAAATAAGCTTTCCATTAAAGGTTCAAAATGAATTAGTAATTACATTGAATAACATCCCTAATGACTTGGTTAAAACAACAATTTATCTACAGTTTTACAATTAAAGTGAAACTTTGATTCAGTTGATTGAAATCATCCTAGAAGTTAGTGTTGACGAAGAAACATTTTGTTTCTTAGCCCATCATTTGCAAAAGAGAGGGTAGAACTCATCGCTCTGGTTCTTCTCTTAGCCCTTATGGATCCAGAACTTATATAAGCATCTGATCAATTATGCGAGACTAATTCTGGGTTAACCAACATTACGCTTATCATTAAGAGCTTTAAGGATCCTGCATTTCTGCTGAGGTAATAGAAGTTGCCACTCTATGTGGTTCATGCTACATAACACCTTAGGTGACAGATCTAGTGGCTGGCATCTGAGTTTTTGGGAAAGGAAATATGTAGCTATTTCAACATTCTTAATAAATCGCTATGCCATTGTTTTGTTTGTTAGAACAGTTTAGAGACTCTCAAAGCCCTGGAGGAGGGCTGCACAAATTGTAGTATTGCTTCAGGATTTAAAAGCTTTAATTCGAGAAGGATTCAGAAACCTGATGTTTTTGAATTAGTGTTGCTGTTATATAGCATATGCAAACAGGAACTATAAAAATGATATATGTGTAATGACTGTGTAAATTCTATATTTTGCACTTTTAAACATCCATAATACGTTATTACTGGATAAAAAAAACTAGCGTAAGAAACATCTATCAAATGAAAAAGGTATGAGCTATGCTAATATGGAGGAGATTGCATTGTCTCAACGCTTGATAAAGGATGATGGAAACACATTTCATCAGCACAGACTAGACGTTTTATCGAAACCTTATTTGTTCTTTTTCAATGTCTACAGTAGCAATGCTTAGCTTTTTAACTCACTTTAGATATACCCTTTACTTAAAGAAAGACAACTTTCATACAAAAGTCATGCAAGTGGTGCTCTGATCAATGCCAATTATGAACACTTATCCTCACATTTTATGTTGTGTGTAATGTTGTGTCCTAGAGAAGCAGCCTTCTATTTTTAATAATCATTTGAATCAAATAAATTAGTCAATTTAGGTCAAGACACAGGGAATTGTGTTGTAACCAACCACACATCCTTCCTTGAATACAGTCGGGGGTAGAAATCTCTCGTCTGTTTCTGTGGGATTCGTCTGAACCCTTGACCCCAGCCATGACCGTTTGGCCTTCCTGTCTGTAGCTCCCCAGGGGCCAGTGGGCCAGTTGGCTAGGCCCGCTGCCCTTGTGTCCGGTCCAGCCTGGTTCCACTGTCCCCCTCCCTGGCAGCCTGGAACCTGTTAGTGCCATACTTGGCTGTTCATGAGAAAATCCCTCAGCCAGCCTAACTATCACCTTGATCACCCAATGAGTGTGCATGCTTCCCCCATGACACCCTACTCCCCATTTACTGTAATACACTTATTTTAGACCGGGATTACGACTCCTGTAGGACTCTGGTCAAAAATAGTGTACTACATGTTGAGTATCTCACAAAAGTGAGTACACCCCTCACATGTTTGTGAATACTTGACTATATCTTTTCATGTGACAACACTGAAGAAGTGACACTTTGCTACAATGTAAAGTAGTGAGTGTACAGCTTGTATAACAGTGTACATTTGTTGTCCCATCTAAATAACACAACACACAGCCATTAATGTCTAAACCGCTGGCAACATGAGTACACCCCTAGTCCCAAAGTGTCAATATTTTGTGTGGCCACAATCATTTTCCAGCACTGCCTTAACCCTCTTGGGCGTGTTGTTCACCAGAGCTTCACAGATTGCCACTGTAGTCCTCTTCCACACCTCCATGACAACATCACGGAGCTGGTGGATGTTAGAGACCTTGCGCTTCCATTTGAGGAAGCCCCACAGATGCTCAATAGGGTTTAGGTCTGGAGACATGCTTGGCCAGTCCATCACCTTTACCCTCAGCTTCTTTAGCAAGGCAGTGGTCGTCTTGGAGGTGTGTTTGGGGTCGTTATCATGTTGGAATATTGCCCTGCGGCCCAGTCTCCGAAGGGAGGGGATCATGCTCTGCTTCAGTATGTCACAGTACATGTTGGCATTCATGGTTCCTTCAATGAACTGTAGCTCCCCAGTGCCGGCAGCACTCATGCAACCCCAGACCATGACACTCCCAACACCATGCTTGACTGTAGGCAAGAAACACTTGTCTTTGTACTCCTCACCTGGTTGCCGCCACACACGCTTGACACCATCTGAAGCAAATAAGTTTATCTTGGTCTCATCAGACCACAGGACATGGTTCTTAGTGTGCTTGTCATCATCTTTAGAAGAGGCTTTCTTCTGGGATGACAGCCATGCAGACCAATTTGATGCAGTGTGCGGCGTGTGGTCTGAGCACTGACAGGCTGACCCCCCTCCCCTTTAACCTCTGCAGCAATGCTGGCAGCACTCATATGTCTATTTCCCAAAGACAACCTCTGGATATGACGTAGAACATGTGCACTTAACTTCTTTGGTCGACCATGGTGGGGACCGTTCTGAGTGGAATCTGTCCTGTTAAACCGCTGTATGGTCTTGGTCACCGTGCTGCAGCTCAGTTTCAGGGTCTTAGCAATCTTCGTATATATATAGCCTAGGCCATCTTTATGTAGAGCAACAATTCTTCTTTTCAGATCCTCAGAGAGTTCTTTGCCATGAGTTGCCATGTTGAACTTCCAGTGACCAGTATGAGGGAGTGTGAGAGCGATGACACCAAATTTAACACACCTGCTCAACATTCACACCTGAGACCTTGTAACACAAACGAGTCACATGACACCAGGGAGGGAAAATGGCTAATTGGGCCTAATTTGGACATTTTCACTTAGGGGTGTACTCACTTTTGTTGCCAGCGATTTAGACATTAATGGCTGTGTGTTGAGTTATTTTGAGGGGACAACATATTTACTCTGTTATACAAGCTGTACACTCACTACTTTACATTGTAGCAAAGTGTCATTTCTTCAGTGTTGTCACACGAAAAGATACACTCAAATATTTACAAAAATGTGAGGGATGTACTCACTTTTGTGAGATACTGTATATAAGGGAATAGGGTGTTATTTAGGACACAAACACTTGAGCCTTATGACTGCATAGGTACTGAGAGGAAAACATTCATCTTATTTGTCGTACGTTTTCCCCAGAGGAGCTGTGGGACCAGACTGGGCATTCAGCCCCCCTTAAGACACATCACCACATCGTCACCGCTACCAGACCCCCCCTTATCCCACCACCCCGGCTCAGCCAGCCGGTTGGGGAACCTAATTAGATCTGAATGTTAATGCATGGGTCCCAAATGGCACCCTATTCCCTATTTAGTTCACTTCACTGGAGGCAAGTAGTGTGCTATTAACAGGGAATGAGAGTGCCACTTGGGAGAGACAGAAGAGGATGAAATGGGGGAAAAGCCACATGATGTAAATGTTTTTGTAATTTTTTTGGTTTGTTTTCATTGTACTCTCTCTTTTCACTGTCTGCCTCCTCCTGCATTCATCCCTGATACAAAAGGAAGGATGGAGGAGAGAGGGTTTGACAGAAGCAATATGCCTGATTGGCTATGTGTGAAGAGTAAGCCAGAGCCTAGAGGAGTGTGGGTAATTGGGCACTTTGTTGGAAATAGTTTTCTAATTGAGTGTTGGTTTAGAGTTGCAGAGGATCTGTTCACCTCAGACTCGACTGATCCAGACTGAGATCTTCAGTGTCGTTATACTGATCAATTAACAAATCGCACAGGCCTTTCTTGAGTCCCAAACTGCACCCAAATCCTTAACAGATATAAGTCCTATTTTCTAAATGGTGTCCTACCTATGCCAAAAGTATGCTATAGAGAATAGGGTGCTAGTGGAGGCGCAGACACAGACCTATCTAGCTGACTGTTTTTACTGACTGTTAAAGTACAAAACACTGATATCAGTCGGATAGGAAATGGATGGTTCAGTGTATAGGAAATAACAGCTTGAAGCCTCATTATACTGTTTTACACTGTTAAATAAAATATTTGCCTTTAACTTGATCCCTGACTATTAAAACTCAAATTAGACTATGGAAATACAAAGGTGAATTACATTCCCAATGTCAACAACCGAGCCGGGCCAGAGGACTGCGAAGACATGCAGGTCATGTTTAATGTCAGACGCACACAGCATCCCGAAAGCAGGATAAAGAAAAAGGGCTGTCGCTAAATTTGAGAATACACACGTTTAGCTGGGAACTCTAACCCCCTCGCACAAAGAACGTGCGGTCAGGGGAATTGGCCAGATTAGCATGCGTATAATGGGGTACTGTGCATTGTGCAGCGTGCGTGTGTGTGAACGCCATTCTAACCCCTATTCTGCAGCGTGTGTATAGTCCTGTGTCCCGGCCGGGACGCACTGTATTGGGTACGGCCCGCTGGCCCGCTGGGGGGGTGTTCAGTGTTCAGGGATGTCCTTTCAATAAACAACAGAACAATGGCTCTCTACTGCAGCATTCACATGTAGATGTGTACCCGCTAAATAGAACAATCACATTTCCACCGCGACGGAGGAAAAAATAACTACTGGAAAAGACTCATATTACAGCTACTAAGCAGATCCATTTTCTGAACGATATATATACCTTGTTTTGTGTTGTGTGTGTGTGTGTGTGTGCGCGGGTGCGTGTGCGCCTTTGTGACTTCCTGCATGTGTGTGTTTGCGGGTTCGTACTTTACAAATCCACATAGCAGGGGGGAGGAGGACAGGAATGTCACAGCTTTTCAATTAGCCTGCCTTGTCCTGCAGCTTTATGGGCTCTCTCAGCACCTGAGGACGCCGGCACCACGTCGAAATCTATTACGGCCTCCAGTCCATCCCTCTTTGCGCCCCCAAAGCGAGGTCCTCTCAGCTCTCGTCTTGGCCGTCCTCACTAGACACGCGGCGTTCTTTAAGCGCTAAGGCCTGCCCATGCTGTTCAGTCTCAACGGTAGATAGTGATTCCACATTTCAGCCACTCAGAGGTTCCTGCGAGGTCCCACTGGATCCTTGGCTTGTCTGCCTGGGACTCCGCAGCGCAAATGGCACTCGGCAAAAGTGCGCTCGTTTTGACCAAGCATTTCGGCAAGAGCCCCCTGGACGCAGGTCAGAAATCGCTCGCCCCGTGTAGGGTCTAGGGTTTGATTTGGGACAGAATCTAGGGCTCAGAAGTATTGTGGAGGACAACAATCTCATTACCCACTAAATGGGTGATAGAGTCTATCAATGTCAGGAGTCTGGCATTAGATGGAGAGGGATGAGGGGGCTGCGCTGGCCTAATACAGATAACCCCACTGCCAGAGATTGATAGCAGAGCTGGACTGGACTGCTTATCACTGAGGAGCTGCTCTTTGATAACTATCTCATGAGAACACGTCATTGCATCAAGGGTAACAGGAGACTGGCAGACTATAAGTAATAAAGAATGACTGGGGATGAGGGTGGAGGAGAAGCACCACCATAACATCACAGCACCACCTAACCAGCACCTAACCATCAAACCACCTAACCACTGCAGTACGTCCCCTTACCAAAACACCACAGCACCATGTAACCGCCTAACCACTACAGTATGTCCCCTTACCACAACACCACAGCACCATGTAACCACCTAACCACTACAGTATGTCCCCTTACCACAACACCACAGCACCATGTAACCGCCTAACCACTACAGTATGTCCCCTTACCACAACACCACAGCACCATGTAACCGCTTAACCACTACAGTATGTCCCCTTACCACAACACCACAGCACCATGTACCCACCTAACCACTACAGTATGTCCCCTTACCACAACACCACAGCACCATGTAACCGCTTAACCACTACAGTATGTCCCCTTACCACAACACCACAGCACCATGTAACCGCCTAACCACTACAGTATGTCCCCTTACCACAACACCACAGCACCATGTAACCGCCTAACCACTACAGTATGTCCCCTTACCACAACACCACAGCACCATGTAACCGCCTAACCACTACAGTATGTCCCCTTACCACAACACCACAGCACCATGTAACCACCTAACCACTACAGTATGTCCCCTTACCACAACACCACAGCACCATGTAACCGCGTAACCACTACAGTATGTCCCCTTACCACAATACCACAGCACCATGTAACCGCTTAACCACTACAGTATGTCCCCTTACCACAACACCACAGCACCATGTAACCGCCTGACCACCTGACCAGTTCACCATAACACCACAACACCACCACAACATCACAGCACCACCCTACCATGTAACCACTTCACCACCTAACCACAACATCACAGCACTGCCTAACCATGTAACCACTTCATCGTAACTCCATCACATTGCAACCATCAAAACACCACCATAAAACCACTGCTGATACTGTGCCTGACCTTAATTGGTGGAGGTCCACTTCTCATAATAAAAAAAAAAATCTTATTTCATTTCAGATGTTTTATTGTATACTGTACACACTATATAGTAAACTGATTTATGGCCCAGAGTGAAGTCATCATGCTGTGAAATGACACAGAGCATATTTGATAGAAGCCTGTAATCAGTTTAAGGTTAACAAACCAGCAACGTAACACGTCCCCTTTCAAATGTACACAGTCAGTGGTGTTGAAAACCAGTTTTTGTAGTACTAGAAGTAAATCAGGTGCTGTATGAGAGTAGTGATTACCATGACAAATGACCACATGTATAATCTGGGCTGGGCTGCGTATGGAGGGTAAGAAGACGGGGTGTTGTGAAGACCCCCCTTGGAGCTCCAACATGCTCAAACCGATGGCTTCTTCTCCAGATGGTGCAGGTGACTCAGTCTGTCTGACACACACACGCACGCACCGACACACACACACAACGACACGCGCACACTCACACACCGACCCACGCACGCACCGACACACACACACAACGACACGCGCACACTCTGCACCCGTTTCATTATACTGTATGCTGTATCTAGCGAGATGTAAATGACTGCGGTTCCTTGTCAGGATTTGATTAATTACTCCAGATAGATTGTCTCGATGTATCTGTTGTGGCTAATGAACAATCTCACATTTAAGAAATCCGCCGTCACCATAAACACAAGCTTTGTACTGTATGTTTCTCGACTGATCAACTTTGATGAGATATAGCTTACACTACGGTAACTGGAGTGGCTTGCTCTCTGCGTGCATATACGGTGGTCTGTGTGATTGTGTGTGTGTATATATGGGTGTGTGTTTGTATGGGTGTCTGTGTGTGGGTATATGTTTGTGTGTTTGTATATGGGTGTATGTGTCTATGGGTGTCTGCGTATGTGTGTGTGTGTGTGTCTGTATCGGTGTCTGTGTGTGGGTGTGTGTGTGTGTGTATGTATATGGATGTGTGTGTCTATGGGTGTCTGCGTGCGTGTGTGTGTGTGTTTGTATGGGTGTGTGTGTGTGTTAGTATGGCCAGCCAGCTGATGTCTTGGGTAAAAGTAGCAAATATGTAATAGGATCATTTGGGATGCATTAAGTATGCTTTGCTGTAGTGTGGCAGAGAATGGATATACAGTTACTACAATATTATCCTGTCTCAGATTTATCACAGTACTGACCCCAGAGTGTCACCGAATAAAGGGAACAGGTTTAACACAGAACTATTGTCAACACCTAACGATTGGCCGTACGGAAGTCCCCCACTAACGCTGTACCACTGTAGTCTGAAACATGTTCACGTGGCCAAGGACAGGAGCTTCAGCCACTAGATCAACCACCACTCCAGCAGCGGCATGGCATTCATGTAGTCGCTGCGTTCTACCTTGAACCTGTTTCTGATCACGTGGTGCTGAAGGATCCACGGCTAATGACTTCCTGTTCTTTTCAGATCAACAACCGGTATTCCAGCCGAGCACACGCATTGTCCTTTATCAAATAGTCTCTCCGTGTGAAATCAGTTAGCAGAGCTGCCCCCCAAACCCCACCCCCACCCCAACCCCCAAAGCTGCTGTCAGTGTGGACCAGAGAGCCTGGTTCACTGGTTTATGCTGTGAGCTAGACTGCAGGCTCTCCAGAGGGGATTTCACTGTCACACACACACACACACACAGACATGAACATTCATTTTACTATCTTGGTGGGGACACAAACAAATGTCACTGTCAAAAAACCTACAGTGGATACATAAAGTCTACACACCCCTGTTAAAATGCCAGGTTCTTGTTATGTAAAAGAATGAGACAAAGAAATCATGTCAGAACTTTTTCCACCTTTAATGTGACCTATAACGTGAACAATTAATTGAAAAACAAACTGAAATCTATGCAGGGGAAAAATACAAAATAATAATAATCTGTTTGCATAAGTGTGCACACCCTTAAACTGATACTTTGTTGAAGCACCTTTTGATTTTATTACAGCACTCAGTCTTTTTGGGTAGGAGTCTATTAGCATGGCACATCTTGACATGGCAATATTTGCCCAGTCTTCTTTGCAAAAGCGCTCCAAATCTGTCAGATTGCGAGGACATCTCCTGTGCACAGCCCTCTTCAGATCACCCCACAGATGTTCAATTGGATTCAGGTCTGGGCTCTGGCTGGGCCATTCCAAAACATTTATCTTCTTCTAGTGAAGCCATGCTTTTGTGGATTTGGATGTGTGCTTTGTGTCATTGTTGTGCTGAAAGGTGAACTTCCTCTTCATCTTCAGCTTTCTAACGGATGCCTGAAGGATTTGTGCCAAAATTGCCTGGTATTTGGAACTGTTTATAATTCCCTCCACCCTGACTGAAGATTCCAGCTGAAGAAAAACAGCCCCTAAGCATGATGCTGCCACCACCATGCTTCAGTGTGGGTATGGTGTTCTTTGGATGATGTGTAGTGTTGTTTTTGCGCCAAACATACCTTTTGGAATTATGGCCAAACCTTGGTTTCATCAGACCATAACACATTTTCCCACATGCTTTTGGGAAACTTGATGTTTGTTTTTGCAAACTTCAGCCGGGCTTGGATGATTTTTTGTAAGAAAAGGCTTCCGTCTTGCCACCCTACCCTATATGAAGAATACGGGAGATTGTTGTCACAGTACTCTGAGATGCAACTAAGAAAATGTCAGGATAATCCTACAAGAACAGCTGAACTTATCTGTGATTAATCAGAGTCACTTTAAATGATGGCAGGTGTGTCATTGTTTCTATTTAACATGAGTTTGAATGTGATTGGTTAATTCTGAACACAGCCAGTTATAAGAGGGTGTGCACACTTATTCAACCAGGTTCTTGTAAGGTTTTTCCCCCTCAAAGATTTTAGTTTGTTTTTCAATTGAATTTTTCACATTTTTGGTCACATTAAAAGTGCGAAAAGTTCTGACATGATTTATGTTTGTTTCATTCTTTTACATCACAAAAACCTGGCATTTTAACAGGGGTTTGTAGACTTTTTATATCCACTGTATTTGCTTTAACCTGTAAACCTAACCCTTAAGCCAAACCTTTTTCTTAAACTTAACCTCAGTCCCTCAACCTTAATTCTAACCCCCCAATTTGTATTAGTATAAAGCTAGCCTCTAATCCTAAAATCTTCACATTGTTCTTTGTTTCACCATCCTAGCGGAGATGTTTGATTTTCATAAATGTAGTTAAACCTAACACTAATAACTTCTAACAACCAAGCTGAAAATAATATTCAAAACAAGGAAAACATCCATATTAATAGCATTTTCTATGTTTAACCACAGCATAATTCACGTTCACAATTACATTTTACCTAACCCCAATATGCCTGGTGGTTTGTGGTCTCTGCCAGGGTCAATGTGCCTGGTGGTTTGTGGTCTCTGCCAGGGTCAATGTGCCTGGTGGTTTGTGGTCTCTGCAAGGGTCAATGTGCCTGTGTTGTGTGTATTCGCAGTCAGGTGTTGACACAATGAATCTACCGTTGAATCTACCGTTCCGAACCATAGAAATGAAATGAATAGATTCCATGGTCCTAACACTATGATCTCCTCAAGGATCTCAGCAGTGGGAGACATGTGTAGATGGCCGATAAGAACAGCACAATAACAGAGACAGCTAGAGTGTAACAGAGATTGGGAGAGGAAAAAGAGACATCGATGGAGAGACAGGAGAGAGGGGAGGGAGGGCGGCATGGTGGCCCACTGGTCAGGATAGGGACAGTAAATGAAAGGTTGTCAGTTCTAATCTCAGAGATGACAAGGTGAATACGAATCTGTTGTTGTGCCACTCAACCTTAATTGTTCCAGTAAGTCACTCTGGATCAGGGCGTCTGCTAAATAATGCATTTTAAAATGACTAGAGCTAAGGAGCTTCAACACTAATACCTTGCTACGGTTCAGCTGCATCCGTCACCCAAATGCATTTTGGATTTGCCGTGTTCTTTTTGCTTTATACACATTTACAGTGCATTCATTTTGAACTTCTTTAAATCTTCACAGGTTTGCTTGTGCAGACGGTGTCTCATAGTTACTGTTGTCGACATCTGTCCCTTTCAGAATGTTTAAGTCAACAGAACTTTAACCTTTAACCCCTGGAATCTATTTCAGAATCATTTACATTATGTATTATTTTAAAATGACTCTCATTACTTCTCAAACAAAGCGTAAATGGGTATACATTTAAAGGTCTAAATCACAATGCCACATGGCTGTTCTCAAACCTGACCGGTTGACTATGAACCAGGTGCTGCTCAGACAGAACCATCTTTCCCCAGCTGATGATCCATCCATATTCACCATGCAAACCAGGCCGTAAGTCCCTATGGGCCAATTGAGGTTGGCGTTGTCATTTTTAAACTAGTCCACTGCCCATCTTGGACTTCTGGCCGTGTTGCTGTGGCTTAGCTTGACAGATGTGCTTTTGAAGCGGATCGGGACCACATCAGAGACAAGGGTAGGCCTAAGCCAGAGTCCCAAATGCCAGTGTCCCTTTCTTCCAATTTAGAGCAATTAGCTTGGGGTTGAAACATCCGAACCCCCTCCCTACCCTCAGCTACCCAGGGGGAGCCTAGTAAAGCAGGCCCAGCCATGCTGCTCCGCCAGCCCCGCCCTTCATACACCCTCACCGCCTCAGCACTGGTAAACCCTCCTGTGACATCTAAACTTTTAATTCGTGGCAACATTAACAACATTGATTAACATATGTGCCATTGGCAGTCTGCTGCCGAATTCCCCATTGATCTGTAAAGTGAGGCTGCTGTGATGTTTCATGCTTCATCTTTGTACTACTGGCTGCCTGTGGTCCAAATGGCACCCTACAGTGTTCCCATTAGAGGACAGGGGTTCATTTAGCACACAGCCTACGTCTGGCCTTCATTAACTAGAGCTTTGTGTTATTATGGGGTGGGACAAGAGTTCCCTTTAAAATTATTAGGGGTAGAGGGGTCACCACTGAACAGAACGTTGAAGCCGTGTGTTTTTTTTTTTTAAAGGGTTTTCCCACCTCAGGCAAGAGCCCTTAACGACCGGAAGACATGATGTCTGGTTTGGTTGACCCCTCTACCCCAACCTCATACGTATTAATCTGTTCCATTGTTCGGGAAATTGACAGCGAAAGAGAGAGAGAGAGAGATTGTGTCAAAGACGAAAATCACTCTTTTGGTGCCGAGTGCAAAAGTGAAACATATATTTTTGCTCATTGGGAGTGGAGTACGTTGCAGGTCCGTCCTGTCAGAGCAGCTCTCCCCGGCCGATGGGCCTGTCACGGGCCAGACTCGGCAAAGCGGACTCGGCTCCCCCAGTCCCGCATCTCCTGAGATTTCACTGGTGACAGTTTACCCAGACATGGTATGTTGTAGCCCTCTGTTGGTTTATGGATATGTGGCAGCTTTGTGAAACAGCAAGCAGCCCCTGACTGGGATATATGTGCACGCATTGAAAACAACAGCGGAAACACATCTGAAGACACTATGACACTTAGACTGTAGGGTTTTATACACTCACCTAAAGGATTATTAGGAACACCTGTTCAATTTCTCATTAATGCAATTATTCAATCAGCCAATCACATGGCAGTTGCTTCAATGCATTTAGGGGTGTGGTCCTGGTCAAGACAATCTCCTGAACTCCAAACTGAATGTCAGAATGGGAATGAAAGGTGATTTAAGCAATTTTGAGCGTGGCATGGTTGTTGGTGCTAGACGGGCCGGTCTGAGTATTTCACAATCTGCTCAGTTACTGGGATTTTCACGCACAACCATTTCTAGGGTTTACAAAGAATGGTGTGAAAAGAGAAAAACATCCAATATGCGGCAGTCCTGTGGGCGAAAATGCCTTGTTGATGCTAGAGGTCAGAGGAGAATGGGTCGACTGATTGAAGCTGATAGAAGAGCAACTTTGACTGAAATAACCACTCGTTACAACCGAGGTATGCAGCAAAGCATTTGTGAAGCCACAACACGCACAACCTTGAGGCGGATGGGCTTCAACAGCAAAAGACCCCACCGGGTACCACTCATCACTACTACAAATAGGAAAAAGATGCTACAATTTGCACGAGCTCACAAAAATTGGACAGTTGAAGACTGGAAGAATATTGCCTGATCTGATGAGTCTAGATTTCTGTTGAGACATTCAGGTGGTACAGTCAGAATTTGGCGTAAACAGAATGAGAACATGGATCCATCATGCCTTGTTACCACTGTGCAGGCTGGTGGTGGTGGTGTAATGGTGTGGGGGATGTTTTCTTGGCACACTTTAGGCCCCTTTGTGCCAATTGGGCATCGTTGAAATGCCACGGCCTACCTGAGCATTGTTTCTGACCATGTCCATCCCTTTATGACCACCATGTACCCATCCTCTGATGGCTACTTCCAGCAGGATAATGCACCATGTCACAAAGCTCGAATCATTTCAAATTGGTTTCTTGAACATGACAATGAGTTCACTGTACTGACATGGCCCCCACTGTCACCAGATCTCAACCCAATAGAGCATCTTTGGGTTGTGGTGGAACGGGAGCTTTGTGCCCTGGATGTGCATCCCACAAATCTCCATCAACTGCAAGATGCTATCCTATCAATATGGGCCAACATTTCTAAAGAATGCTTTCAGCACCTTGTTGAATCAATGCCACGTAGAATTAAGGCAGTTCTGAAGGCGAAAGGGGGTCAAACACAATATTAGTATGGTGTTCCTAATAATCCTTTAGGTGAGTGTACAATCCCCGGTCCATTCAAGTAACCAATATTGAGGCCTTCCTACAAAGTGGATAGGCTTTTCAAATTCATATACAATGGTGACAAATAACATTTATCACAATCGTTGGCACCCCCTGAATTTAGTACCCTTGCGCACCCGCCCCTTTGCCAAGATAACGGCACAGAGTCTTAGATATTGATTTAACTATAATGTCTGATGAGGTGGAAGAACACATAGCGAAGGACCTGAGAACATTCATTCATGCCCCAATCTTTCCGGAGCCTTTGGAGTCCTCGGTCCTCAATTGTGGACTTTCTTCCTGTTCTGATCCCCAGGGGGTTTCAGTGGTGTGTGACTCAGGGCACTGTGTTTACTCTGTGGTCAGTGAGATATCTGTGTGTGGATGCGGATGAATGCGTTGCATCGTTGTTCTACTGAAAGATCCTATGACTAGCCAGTTTCAGCCTCCTGGGAGAGTCTATTAGATTTTCATCTAAAATCTCCAGGTTTTTCAGTTCATGTTGCCATGTATCCTGACTGGGTTCTCAGGGCCTTTGGAAGAAAAATCCAGAATATCACCTATCCACCACCATATTTCACAGTGGGGAGGAGGTTTCTTACTGCATGCCCATACCTCTTTTTTATTACACCTCTGGTATTTCTGGGCAAAAATCACGTCTAATAATTCAGAAGGAGCACGGCGAACTGTAGCATGAGGAGAAATACTAAAAATAAGGATCTGTGCCAGTACAGTACGTGTTGGATTGGCCCAATAGTGTGAAAAGGGTATTGGACTGCTTTGGCTGTGGCACAGCTTAAAACAGGCCTGTATCCCACTGCGTGCCTTGGAAGATGAGACAAGCGCATAGCTTTCAATGGTTTCACTGAACACAAACATAATTATGCCAAACTTTAGGCTGTTAGTGAGTTGGGCTGTTAGTGAGTTCATTACCCCACTGTGCTGCCGAGCTAGAGCCAGGTGCTGGGGGGAGCCATGCGCGCCACACCGCCAGGGGACAGAGGAGGATCGAGGGAGGCAAAGACGAGATGTTCAATAGGCTGCTGATTTGAAGATAAGTGATCCTCCTGAAGGAGGAAAGGGTTTCGTCTCTCGCCTAATGGTCCTTCTGCCTGAAAGGAATACCCACCTGCTCCCAGGCTCAATTGGTTCTTGTGTTTTTCTTTCTTCTTTTTCTCTCAGGCCCTGTCCTTTCCCTCTCGGTGTGGGATTTGGAGCTGTGAATGTGAATTTAAGGTCGCTTTCCCAATGGCACCCGATTTACTTCAATAGTTCACTGCTTTTCCTCAAAGCCCTTGTCAAAGAAGGGCACTAAGTGAGGAAAAGGGTGTGGTTTGGTACACATGGTAAGCCACTCAGAGCTCTCCACCTCATTAAGTTCAATGGAGATGACAGCCTCAAGACGTTTGTGTTGATTTCTCTGCCTGGAATCAACAGTGTCCTGTTTTTCACCCCCACCCCCCCACCCCCCAACTTCCCCCGCCTCCCTCCTTCTCTTCCTCTCTCTCGCTGTCTCCTCCGTGTACACACTCCCTCTCTCTCTCCTCCGTGTACACACTCCCTCTCTCTTGCTTTCCCCTGTATACACTCCCTCTCTTTCTCTTTTCATGTTGCTGAAATTGATTGGGAAGTGCTGCTGCTTGGTTTGTGTTTTGATGAAACCCTTCTTATTTTCCAGACGGTTCATTCCTTTCATTAAGCTGACTGTTAGTCGTTGAAAGAGGTGGGTGTTTCCAGTTCCTGTTAAGGTGCATGTAGTGCGGCCGTCTGTGTTTTACAGGTGGTTTCTCTATCAGATTTAAATGCTACTGCCGGAGCACATGCTCCTTTGGCCGACACATTACCTTCCTCAGTGCTTTGACATAATAACTGCAACTTCAATATACCTACTAATGCATTCTACTGCACACAGTATTCAAATGTTATCCCTGAGCAATGCCAGAGATATTGGATTTGGTTAAAGTAACTTAATCCATGAAGAGCCACAAGATTAGAAATTTTGCACGCTCTGTGTTACGAGCTAAATTTTGCATAATCTGCTTTCATAATTGCCGTTGCGTGGCTTCATTTTGCATTTCATTCATAATCCCCACCTTAAAAAAATATATATATTGAAAATAATTCACGCTTAGATTTTGCCAACAGTCAAACATACTAGGCTACAAACGAAATTAGAATCACATTGATCACACTGTAAGTCGAAGCATTTTAATTAACATCAATAGAGGGAAATATCCGTGAAGTCACCTTGCTGTGTTTGCATGGAGCGCAGAAGCCTGATCACTGAAGCTCGAGCTAATTATCAGAATTCTGTTCACACTAATGTGCTACTTGTGCTGCTCAATGGAAAGCAGGCGGTGTGGACCATAATAATGCAGCCTACCTACCCAACATGCAGCAGTGGCATATTCAATGAGAGACGCAGCTCAGCCACAGCAACGTCTTCGCTTTACAGTTGATTACACAAGGCTTGGGCCGGGCTAGATGAGGAGATAGTGTGATTAATGTCAAGCCCGTATTACAACCTGAATACATATGAAGCAAATGTCAGCGGAGTCCTTTACCCAGGGAAGGTACACTGTGATGTGTCCCCCCCACCCACCCGCACAAGTCACAGAGAACAAAGGAGAAGCTGGAGGAGACCCAAAGCTCTGGGTCTTTACAATGTCGTCGTATTCCAAAATGGCTCCCTATTGTCCATATTGTCCACAATTTTTCACCGCCAGTAATACATTTCATACATGCCCATTGGTTCTGACTGTCCAGATTATTACCATTAACAAACAGTAGCATCCTCTAGTCTCACCTTCCCCCTCAGTGGTCTTCACCTCTCACCGCTTCAAAAAGAACAATGCAAAGGCCTGGTAACCCCTAGACAGGGCAGGTCAAAGGTCAAGACCAATCCCATGGTGGCGTGGCCTTGTTCTGGCTGTGTGTCTCCTGATAGAGACCCAGGACTGTTCATTAGACAGTAATGAACCTCTGACTCAGCCCCCAAGACACAGAAACTGCATATTGTACTGTACCATCCCCACAATCCAGTACACACACACACACACACACACACACACTGTACCGTCTTCACACACTACAGTACACAGGTCCGCGCGCACACACACACACCATTGTCTGGCGGTGAACGTCCTTGGACAAAGCTGTTTTGTCGTCATGTTTCTCCCGTCTCTGTGCTCCACCTTGGCCGACGTATAGCGACTCAGCTTCATTTCTTGGTACCTCAAGTCTTTATGTAGCCGGTCCATGGATATCACCACAGGCCGTGACTCCTGAACGCGCCCAGGGCATTGTGTATCCGGTCCATGGATATCACCACAGGTCATGACTCCTGAACGCGCCCAGGTCATTGTGTAGCTGGTCCTTGGATATCACCACAGGCCGTCACTCCTGAACGCGCCCAGGGCATTGTGTAGCCGGTCCATGGATATCACCACAGGCCGTGACTCCTGAACGCGCCCAGAGCATTGCGTTTAATATGATGGCCATCTGTACAGCACGGCCTCGGTGCCCGGAGCCTCCTCCTCTCTGGGTGGTTTGGAGGGGAGATTGCTCTTCCTCTTCCTCCCCTTTTCCAATCTCCTCCTGCGTGCTGTGCGAGCGGCAGAGATGAAAGACCCAGGTAATGAGCGGTGAGAGGGAAGAAATGACTGACAGATCAGATCGGATCGCCCCACTGTGTTTTGGACGTGGCTGAATAATGTTCCGCAGGCAGACGAACCCTTAAGTGATTGAATGGCTGAAGATCAGAGGAACACTCCGAGGCTGTGTGGGTGCATATGCGCTGGGTGTCAGACGGAAACCCGGACGGGAGCACTGTGGAAATGATCGAGACGCGTAGGTGTCGAGATGGTAGACTATAATGAAAGTAAGATAGAGAGGCAGGAGCAGGCATTTTCCCGTACTTTTGAAACGTGCCTTTGATGCCGACCGACCGCGCTGAGAATGCAACCCAAATGGTGCCCCCTTTACAGAGCATTGCTTTCCACCAGGGCCAAGAGGACTCTGGTCAAAAGGAATGCTGCATGCAGAGAATAGGTTGCCATTTCAGGCAGAGCTAGAGTGCAGAGGGTGGCGTGTCTGGTTCTCCTGATACAGACCACCTGCGGCTGCCGGACCCAGGTGGCCGTGCTTATCTTGTCCCTGCCACTGGTGAGGGCTTTATGGGGCTTTGGGTGCAGCCTTGCCCCGTGGGACCAAAAACATGGAGACAATGGCTTGATTTCCAATTCAAATGCAGAAAGGGAAAATATTTGTTTTCCCTCCAAAATCATCACTTGTCTCTCTCTGTTGCATCTGCCAATCATTTTTGCTCATCTTTTTTTCAGTGATTTTTTTTTTGTGAGGTTGCGGCGGAATTTAAGCGCTCTGAGAAAGCAAGGTTGTAGCTAAGCTGTTTTTTTACATCCCAGATCCTACAAACTGCCCTGCAGCCTGGTGGAACAGGAAGGTTCAGCTAGGAAGAAACTGTGTTTGTAGATTTTCTGCACACTCATTGTTGTGTTTGTCTACCCCTTCATTCTGCAGCTGGCTGCTTATCTCATAAATATGCACTAGAGTTGCATAATGAAAGCCTGTATTGGGATATCATCAATAAAGACCTAAATGAGCACAACTCCTCAGATACCTGCCTAATTAATGTACCTATTTGTAATATCATCTGAACGAATGTCTTACATGAAGTTTACAAGCAGTATATCCTGAGAAATATAAAAAAGAAATATTTAGACAAAAGTAAACTATGAGGTGTGACTAACAAGATATACATTTATTAACCAGTGAAGCATTGAAAACAAATAGAACTATAGCGTAATAAACGCCCAGAAGTCTGTCGGTGCGGTGCCCTGAGAATTTCATGCAAATGTATGTAATTTCTGCTTACTTAGCAACCCCTGTCTTCCTCTTCTCCCTCCCCTCTACCGTCTTTATCCGCTCATTTCACCACTACTTACACAGTACTCAAGAGCTCTCAGCCTAAATTACGCCCAAGCTCCCATTCACTGCTCTAATGCCTTTGTAGATACTTCACACAAAAGACAACCACTACATACATGTTAACTGACGAAGAAGCAGGACTGTTTGTTATAACGCGAAGACTCGAGAACCGAGATCATTTCAGCAACTTGGAAGCTAGTCTTTGTTTCTTGTGTCCCCACCTACGGTCGGTGTCGTCCCATTTCAGTTTCGTTACTCTGGGGATCCTGGATGACACCCAACGTTCCAACAACACGACAACAGGCCGGCCCTGCTCAGGCCGGCCGTGGTTCAGACATGTCTTTTCTATTATGTCCTTTAAAGCCACAGCGGCCATAACATAGGGGTAATTATCCTGACCATAAGGGAAGAGACATTTGGTTGCATCTCAATTTAATTTGGTCTCAGACAAGTTCCTGTTCCAATCAATCTGTCCCCCTATCCACAAGCTGGCAGACATCCCCAGAGGTCTGACGGTGGCTGATAAGAGGCCCTGCTCGTGGCTAAGCCTGATTAATATAGCCCCCATCCCACCCCATCCAGAAAAAGAAACGCCTTTGTTATGAGGAGTAAATAGACTCACAAAATCAAAATGGCCGCCATGGGACAAAGCTGATATCAGACTCCTTCTTTCTGGTTGTGCAGGGTGCAGCTGTCAGAGACGATGGGGGAACGTGTGTGTGTGTCTGTAGTGGGGTTTGTTAGACGTGTGTCCGACAAGGCAGGTACACTTTCGCCAGATCCACTCCCCCTACTCGTCCCCTCAAACCCTAAATAACAACAAATAATATGTATACCTGATTACCATGATATAAAAGTGAATTAAAATATTTCACCCCATTCAAACTTTCATTTTTTTTAAAAAGATATCTGACACCTATTGTTGTAACCTGAGCTCTTTCGTAGCACCCTGACTCTTCCATGAGCTAGCGAGACAATAATCCAGTACACACAAGCCTACATGAAAATGACACAATAACAATACATTACACGTTTTGGAGTGGCCAAGCTAATGTCCAGACCTAAACGCTATTGAAATGTCATAGTAGGGCCTGACACAAGGTCAAAAACCCACAATTGTCACTGAGAGCAGTGGAGGAGTGGGCCAACATTCCTCTGCAGAGATCTGAGAGACAACAGGAAGCATTTAGTTAAAACCCTCCAGTTGTTACCTACAGTTATTTAGAATATATAAACATACAAAGGAATTGGGTATTGCAGTTAAACTTTGTTCCTTTTAAAATGATACACAGGAAGTATACAAATGTTATTTCAGTGCATCTCTAATTCCTTTCTTTAATATTTGGTGGTCGTCGAACAGCCGATAACTTTCAATATAAAACTTTGAAGGGGGCAAATGCTGTGTCACGGCACTGTATGTAATCTAAACTAGCTTTGCATTGTGGTTAAATTGACTGCAACAATGCTGAAGGAGAGGGCGGGGGGATTAAACATCAGGGCTACATTCCAAACCGCACACTATTGACAAAGGTAGGGCACCAGATAAAGACTCGGCTGTCATTTGGGACTCACACGAGGAGTTGGGAAGCTCATTATTGTGGTGTTCAGTTGTGTGTTGTGAGGTAATATATTCCAGACAGTCACGGTGGGGCCAGGCCACTCCAGCTCTTAACATGCGCTACAGGTTCTTCTCCCTTTGTCCCAGGAGACAATGATGAATGAACACTTCCCCGCTCATAAAGACCCGGCGTGTCACTACCACACTGTAACCGTGCCCTCCTCTCCGCCTGCTCCTCCTCCCATTGTTAGAGCCATTTTCACAGCTCTAATTAAAATGGCCCGGAAAAAAAAAAACATACATTTTTGACAAAATGGCACAGGAGAGGTGTAAAACATGAGGTTGTGGATCTGAATGTTGGATATCTGAATGGATTGTTGAATGGGCCGTAAAACGCTGACATATTGTGTAAATAGGTGTTGTTATGTGAGTAATGTATTTACACTTTAGAGTTGTGTGTGTGTGTGTGTGTACATTTTAAATTATGAAATCTGGCTGTGTGGCCTTTGCGTTGAAATTGAAAAATAAATGACATTAACATACTTTATGTGATGTTGGAAGTGCCATTTAACAGCAAATTAAGCCTGAACATTTTAGACCCATTAATTTTCTCTACATTTTTGCTGTTATAGACCTAATTTCGTTTTTTCTTTTTTATCAATCTACACATAATACACTGTAAAATCAAAACAGAATCAGTTTATAAAAATGTGTGCCAATTCATTGAAAATAAGAAAACTCATAAAATCAGAAATGTGGCACATTCAATCCATTAGACATGATTTAAAAAAAAAAACACACTCCTGTCTATATAAGGTCACACGCTTCACAGGGCATGTCAGTGCAAAACCCAAGCCATGATGTCCCATGAACCCTCAGCGGACCTCAGAGAGCATGGTGCCAAGGCGTAGATAGGGGGAAGGTTAGGAAAAACATTGCTAAAGCATTGAAAAAGTTTCCAGTAGCACAGTGGGCTCCAACACTGTGGAACGGAATAGGTTTGGAACCACTGTCCTGCCACACTCAGTCACTAGGAAAGGTCATGGTCAGTTTCACATTAATGTAAAATAACACACGATAACTTCCCTGTTTGTAGATGGCGTGTGAGCTCTAAGGAATGAACAGGCTGCTACCGTGCCTCCTGTTTTAATCAGCGTCTGTTCGTTTGCGGAGACTTTAATTATTACTGTGCTGAGTAGTTATGTTAGCTGTTGTTACTCCTCAGGTGTTTCTACAGGCAGGCTAACATCTGGGCTGTGACCTCATCCATGCTGGTGTGACTACAGTAACTCTCACCCAGGCTTCTATTTTAGGTCTACGCCACATTCACTGGCAGCGTGTTTCCTTAGGCAAATGACAGCCTATACCCTACATTGTGCCCTACTTTTGACCAGAGACCTATGGGTCCTGATCAAAGGTAGTGTGCTATATCGGAAATAGGCTGCCGCTTAGGATGGAACCTTTGATTTTTACAACAAACCAAAAAAGCATGTGTAAGCTGACGTTCTCCAAAAAAGAGCTCGCCAGATGTAGGATTTGATTAGATGCAGTTCAGCACATTGGGTGCCATTTTTGTTACATTTGTGTGTCTCTGTGAAAGATTACAATTAAACAAAGCCTAGACTTTTCTAGACAACAGTCTAAACTTTTTCAGTAATGTTATTTAGGAGATTATTATTTATTTTTTTACCCTAAGCCACCTAAAGAAATTAAAAATATATGACACATTCAGAACGACGTGCAAGTATGGCAACTGAAACCGCTATCCTGGTGTTGACAGAACCATTCACAAACGAGTCATCTGAAACTTAACACCCTTTGTTTTGCCAAGCCATAAACCCCCTCCCTATAAATCCCCTGGTGGACCTGGGTCTTGGGGGGCTGCACGGTCAGCCAAGGGAGTCCTGAGAACAAACCCAGCTACTGTACTCTGTTGTGCTCGAGTGGGAACATTCTCTGGGGAAGGGGGTTGTGCCGTGTGTGTACACCTGTGTGGAGTTGTGGGTGTGTCTTGCGCAACATATTGGTGATAAACACACTGAGGACCCACCCTACCCGCCGCCCCCAGGCCACATACCCAAGGGGAAGCCCCCGCAGCTCCACCGGTGGGCACTGCAGTGTGACCGAGACGGGGGCACGGGAAGGTCACTGAAGCACTGCACGGTGGTGGGAAGAGGCGGCTGTTTTACAAGGACAACAAACTGCTTAGACAGGGGAAACGCAGAAAGTGGGTTATGGCCCTCTGTGTCCAAACATAGATCCATGTACCTGCACGGACACACACACACACTCTGGAGCTCTCTCTCTCTGCCTGGTCGGCTTTTGTTATCCATACCCAGGTTAAACAAATGGGCAGCAGACCAGGGTTTAAACTAAACAATAAGGGCAACAGCGTTGGTTTGTATTGTATATTGGGGGGGGGTTAGGTTCAATTTATCACAGGATTTTCACACTTTTCCAGGGGGGTCACATTGACCTGTCTGTAAGATTAGGGGGGTGGGGTGGTGACCCTCCCGCCCCCCCTAATTCTTCGCAATTTGGAAAGCAGATGACAGCCCAGCAGCTACCTTCAGAAGGCAGGCTTCTCTTTATAAACAATAGTCACCTGTTAGGAGTGGCCTCTTTATACACAATAGTCATCTGTTAGGATGGGCCTCTTTATTTACAATTGTCACCTGTTAGGAGGGGCCTCTTTATATACAATAGTCATCTGTTAGGATGGGCCTCTTTATATACAATAGTCATCTGTTAGGATGGGCCTCTTTATATACAATAGTCATCTGTTAGGAGGGGCCTCTTTATATACAATAGTCATCTGTTAGTAGGGGCCTCTATATACACTATCAATCTGTTAGGTGGAGGGCTCTTTATATATAATAGTCATCTGTTAGGAGTGGCCTCTATATACACTATCCATCTGTTAGGAGGGGCCTCTTTATATACACTAGCCAGCTGTTAGGACGGGCCTCTTTATATACAATAGTCACCTGTTAGGAGGGGCTTCATTATATACAATAGTTATCTGTTACGAGAGGCTTCTTTATATACACTAGTCATCTGTTAGGAGTGGACTCTATATATAATAGTCACATGTTAGGAGGGGGCTGTTAATATACACTACTCATCTCTTAGGAGGGGCCTCTTTATATACAATAGTCATTTCTGAAGAGGAGCTTCATTATATACAATAGTCACCTTTTAGGAAGGGGCCTCTTTATATACAATAGTCATCTGTTAGGAGGACCTCTTTATATACAATAGTCATCTGTTAGGAGGGGCCTCTTTATATACAATAGTCATCTGTTAGGAGTGGCCTCTTTATATACAATAGTCATCTGTTAGGAGTGGCCTCTTTATATACAATAGTCATCTGTTAGGAGTGGCCGCTATATACAATATTAATCTCTAAGGAGGGGTTACATTAAATAAAATAGCTATCTGTATGGGGGTCTCTTTATATACACTATTCATCTGTAAGGGGGGCCTTTATATTTAAATACAGTGTATGTAAATATAAAGTAATGCTGATTTTGTCATTTGGCCACTGACAAAGAAATTGTCAGTCTATCATTTTAATGGTAGGTTTATTTGAACAGTGAGAGACAGATTAACAACAACAAAAACCCCAGACAAACGCATTTCAAAAATGTTATAAATTGATTTGCGTTTTAATGAGGGAAATAAGTAATCGCCCCCTCTGCAAAACATGACTGAGTACTTGGTGGCAAAACCCTCATTGGCAATCACAGAGGTCAGACGTTTCTTGTAGTTGGCCACCAGGTTTGCACACATCTCAGGAGGGATTTTTTTCCCACTTTTTTCCCAGATCTTCTCCAAGTCATTAAGGTTTCGAGGCTGACGTTTGGTAACTCAAACCTGCAGCTCCGTCCACAGATTTTTTATGGGATTAAGGTCTGGAGACAGGCTAGGCCACTCCAGGACCTTAATGGGCTTCTTCTTGAGCCACTCCTTTGTTGCCTTGGCTGTGTGTTTTGGGTAATTGTCATGCTGGAATACCCATAAATGACCAATTTTCAATGCCCTGGCTGAGGGAAGGAGGTTTTCACCCAAGATTTGATGGAACATGGCCCCGTCCATTGTCCCTTTGATGCAGTGAAGTTGTCCTCTTAGCAGAAAAACACTCTCAAAGCATAATGCTTCCACCCCCATGTTTTACGATGGGGATGGTGTTCTTCGGGTCATAGGCAGCATTCCTCCTCTTCCAAACATGGCGAGTTGAGTGGATGCCAAAGAGCTCGATTTTGGTCTCATCTGACCACAACACTTTCACTAAGTTCTCCTCTGAATCATTCAGATGTTCATTGGCAAACTTCAGATGGGCCTGTACAGACAGGCTTTCTTAAGCAGGGGGACCTTGCGGGTGCTGCAGGATTTCAGTCCTTCAAGGCATAGTGTGTTACGAACTGTTTTCTTGGTGACCTATGGTCCCAGTTGCCTTGAGATAATTGACAAGATCCTCCCGTGTAGTTCTGGCCTGATTCCTCACCGTTCTCATGATCATTGCAACTCCACGAGGTGAGATCTTGCATGGAGCCCCAGACCGAGGAGATTGACAGTTCTTTTGTAATTCTTCCATTAGCGAATAATCGCACTAACTGTTGTCACCTTTTCACCAAGCTGCTTGGCGATGGTCTTGTAGCCCATTTCATCCTTGTGTAGGTCTACAATCTTGTCTCTGACATCCTTGGAAAGCTCTTTGGCCATGTTGGAGAGTTCGGAGTCTGATTGATTGATTGCTTCTGTGGACAGGTGTCATACAGGTAACAAGCTGAGATTAGGAGCGCCCCCTTAGGAGTATGCTCCAAATCTCAGCTCGTTACCTGTATAAAGGACACCAGAAATCGCCAGAAATCTTTCTGATTGAGAGGGGATAAAATACTTATTTCACTCATTAAAATGCTAATCAATTTATAACATTTTTGACGTGGGTTTTTCTGTATTTTTTTGTTGTTCAAATAAACCTACCATTAAAATAATAGACTGATAATTTCTTTGTCAGTGGGCAAACGTACAAAATCAGCAGGGGATCAAATACTTTTTTCCATCCCTGTATACAGTCTTTACAACTAACCATAACAGGCTCCTTTCAGTCACCAGAATACTGATAAAGAAAGTGGGCTAGCTAAATAAATGAACAGTCTGTCAAAACGCATTGGATATCATGACAACATAGCAGACTAACCAAAATCACATGTGAATGAGTTCACTTCACGTGGCACAAGATCTCCTAGAACTCAGCTGGGGACTCTGCAAACAGTGTAGTGTAATAGTCGTAAAACATTGATTGTACATTAACATATTTTCATACTGTTGCTTGGCGGTGAAGATTCGCGAGGCTAAGTCTTGCAGAATTTCAGCAACAACTGAAAGAAATCTCATCAACATCGGATGACGGTCCAAGTTTGAGTGAAACAGTATACTATCCTTTGGCAAGTCATCCATGGACCGGCAGTAAAACCTTCACAGTAATTCCCCTTGACACAGTCGTGTATCTTATTCCAGAAACTGGCCTTTGACAAACAGCCTCTCCTCATTCAACTAAAGGTCTTAATGTATTTCACAGCCTGATTCACAATCTAACTCATTATCTAAACAACCTCTCAGCCGCCGATGAACTATGTGTAACCGTGTCCTCTCCTGTTCCACCTCAGGACTTCCCATGATCCTCTCTGTTAGACAATCCCTGCAATTATTCTAATTAGGCCCTGGCTGAGAAGGGGGGGTGTGTGTACAGCCATCGCTCAGGGTACTTTTCACCAGGTGGTCCCTTCTGTGGTTCACTTTGTTTTGGGGGCACAGTGTACTACAGTTACAGAGTGTATCCCAAAACGACACCTTATTCTTTGCATGGATCTAGTCAAAGTAGTGCGCTGTGTGGCGAATAGGGAGTCGTTTAGGACGCACACCAGTTTCAGAGCTTCCTTGTGTCTTTGCCGTCTCAGAGTTGAGCTCGACTGCTCCATTCTGGAGGGTAAAAAACACAGATGCTCCGACGAGTAATTATTTCTCACGCTGCAACTGTGAGCTGACAAGTTGAATGTCCGTCAGTGTAAATTGGCTGTGTGTAACCTCTGGCCCGGCCTGACCGGAGCAGGAGGGGAGCAAGGGGCCGAGCGCAGAGGTGTTGCCGAGGTCCTGGCACACTAACAAGCAGCGAGGAATGTCTGGGGCCGCTGGCATCGACCAGACAGAGTACACACTTTATATACAGCTTCTATTCTCTCTCTCTCTCTCACTCTCTTCCCTGTCTTTGTCTGTATCTCCTCCATCTTACTGAACAGGGTGAATGGAGGTCAGTTGAGTGTCATAAAGTGACAATTGATTGTAAGACAACATAACGGTCTTACTTTAGCATTCATTTTAACTGCTGGTTATGCTTACTCTTTTGCTCCGTTGTCAATCTCAGATGATGTTGCAGACATAATCTAGCACAATTAGCTGCAAACTCTGAAAGACAGGCAAGCACACCACAACAGGCAAATTGAACAGAGCAAACATACCATTGGATGTTAGTAGAGTTAACTTGTCCTCTAATAAAGTCATATTATTAAAATGTATTTCCAAATGAATGAACGGGCATTATATTTGGATACTCTTCTCTGCATCAACTTCTCTGCGTCCTCCTCAATGACAATATAATTCACTTCACCAGTACAAAACAATTTAAGCGCAGTCACAATTAAATGGTTCAAGTGGCATTTAATTACATTTAAGAAGTGGGTGAATGCTGGTTAATTAAGACGGCATTAACGGCTGGTGATTGCTCATTAACACAGGCGCGTATTTAACCAGATAAGACCAGATATTAATGTGCCTCATTTACTATTTGTGAAGCGCTATATGGTCTCTATCAGGTCTAATTAAATTTGCTGACCTATCATGGTGGGTGTTAAGCTAATGTTATTGCAGTGACAGTACATTCAAAACGGCACCTTATTCCCATAGTGTTGTGGTCAAAAGGAGCGCAATATATATCGAATAGACTGACATTTGTTATGTACCCATACATTTCTGTACAGTGAGGTTGGCCACATACTCTATCTACTTTAACCTAGGATCGATGTGGAGATGGATGCCAATTTGGTATATTACTAGTGAAACCAATCCAGAGATGTACTGCAATAAATCTCCTCACACAACTGGAAGATATAGAGGATCAGTCCAGGCCATTTGACTGCTGGGAAAAGGTCCCTTGATTTAATGACCCATCTTCAAAAAGGAACAGATTTGCCTTGGTGAAATGAAATCAATTAGCCTTTGTGAGTAAGTCAGATGGAGTGAGATTTGCACGTACACTCACTAATTACGTTGCTATCTCTACGATTAGCCAGATCAATTACTCCAGGACAAACCAAGCGGTTGCCAGTAAATAAAGTAGCAAGACTATAATAATTTCACAGGAGCTCAGGATAGTGGACCAATATGATGATGTCAATAGTCAGCTGTTCCAGTGCTCAACACTGACTGGCTCAGTTCTAGGTGTTGATGCTCAACACTGACTGGCTCAGTTCTAGGTGTTGATGCTCAACACTGACTGGCTCAGTTCTAGGCGTTGATGCTCAACACTGACTGGCTCAGTTCTAGGCGTTGATGCTCAACACTGACTGGCTCAGTTCTAGGTGTTGATGCTCAACACTGACTGGCTCAGTTCTAGGTGTTGATGCTCAACACTGACTGGCTCAGTTCTAGGCGTTGATGCTCAACACTGACAGGCTCAGTTCTAGGCGTTGATGCTCAACACTGACAGGCTCAGTTCTAGGTGTTGATGCTCAACACTGACTGGCTCAGTTCTAGGCGTTGATGCTCAACACTGACAGGCTCAGTTCTAGGTGTTGATGCTCAACACTGACTGGCTCAGTTCTAGGTGTTGGTGCTCAACACTGACTGGCTCAGTTCTAGGCGTTGATGCTCAACACTGACAGGCTCAGTTCTAGGTGTTGCTGCTCAACACTGACTGGCTCAGTTCTAGGCGTTGATGCTCAACACTGACAGGCTCAGTTCTAGGTGTTGATGCTCAACACTGACTGGCTCAGTTCTAGGCGTTGATGCTCAACACTGACAGGCTCAGTTCTAGGTGTTGATGCTCAACACTGACTGGCTCAGTTCTAGGTGTTGATGCTCAACACTGACTGGCTCAGTTCTAGGCGTTGATGCTCAACACTGACTGGCTCAGTTCTAGGCGTTGATGCTCAACACTGACTGGCTCAGTTCTAGGTGTTGGTGCTCAACACTGACAGGCTCAGTTCTAGGTGTTGGTGCTCAACACTGACTGGCTCAGTTCTAGGTGTTGGTGCTCAACACTGACTGGCTCAGTTCTAGGCGTTGATGCTCAACACTGACTGGCTCAGTTCTAGGTGTTGGTGCTTAAAACTGACAGGCTCAGTTCTAGGTGTTGGTGCTCAACACTGACAGGCTCAGTTGGTGCTCAACACCCAGTGTTAGCTCTAGGTCTTGGAGGGAAGCATGATGGTGGAAAAACAAAATGTATCCCAGAAGCTAACAGGTTCCATCTCTCCAGCTGTGCTCCCAGATAATTCTTGGGTAGTTGGAGAGAGAAGAGAGAGAGGCGGAGAGGGGTTGGGAGGGGAGGAAGAGGCAAGAACGGGAGAGAATGGAAAGGGGAGAGCGAGAGAAGAGCGGAGAGAGAAGCAGAGGGGAGAGAGAGGACAGAGAGAGGGGAAGGGATGGGGAAGGGAGGGGGAAGGGAGGGGGAAGGGAGGGGGAAGGGATGGGGAAGGGAGGGGGAAGGGATGGGGAAGGGATGGGGAAGGGATGGGGAAGGGATGGGGAAGGGTGCTGAGAGAGAGAACGCGAACACAGACAGCTTACAAACTGTTCTCAACTCATTACATCCTCTTCACACTTACAGGCTCCATTGATCCAGAATACAGTATATTACCACTTCATAGTGTATTATAATGCATGTCCATGCATGGATGTGTGTGTGTGGGTGTGTGTATTTAAAGGTTCCGTGTGTGACAATTAAGCATTGATTTCCTGGTGGTTGCAGGCATAGCACTTCCTGATTAGAATGACAGTATGTAAGGGCATTTACTCCCCGTTACTACAGACGCTGTCCTCTTACAAAAAAAAAATATATAATAGCAGTTTCCATTGCAATTCTCCCCTTAACTCAGTCAAGAGTTTGTCCTCGTACCCCCCCCCCCCGCTCCCCTAAACCTGGTGCAGAAAGACCTCAGCTCATCCTTCCATTTTCCTTCTGAGGGGAGTGGCTCGAGGACAGAGTCCACCGCTAAAGCTAATTATTCCCACTGGTGTGGCCTTGAAGGGCTGTTCTGCTCTAGCATCAGGGTCCCGAGAGAGACTGTGTGCTTGCTATCTGTTTCTTAATTTCACGGTTCGTTTGTGATCACACCAACTCCACCTTAATATAGTGTATGTGTGTGTGTGTGTGTGTGTGTGTACGTGTTTCTCTTGAACATCTAGTGAACAACCAGACATAGAGTATTCTTATGGGGAAATTAACATTTTCCTGGGCAGAGTACAGACATCAACTGAAGGAGCACTTTATTTCAATTTGCCATAACTGTGATTATTTTCCAAGAGGATGAAGGCTCATAAGTTGTGTTCGGTAAAGCACCAGGCATTGTTCCGTTTCAGGTCATTGTAATAATAATCAAGGTCTCCTGAGAACTCTTGCTATGCAAGACAATATTCATTATGCAACAGCTAGTTACCTAGTTTCTGGAATTTTGTAATGACATTTTAAAGTCTTTTAGAATGTCAATAATTAATACAGCAAAAACTGTGACCACATGAAAACAAATGCTGTAAAAGTTGGCATGAAATATTTTGTGAAGTTGGATACTGCAAAGTCAATACAACTCTCAGTCTGCAAATGAAAAGCGCCAACTGGCAATTTCCTTGTCCTGGACCAGAATCACGATTACTACAGGATCTCAAATATAATGGTTTCGGAGCACAACAAGGTATTTTCTTTGTATCACTCTGCAGTATAAATTGATGGGAACTATCACATGTGAGCAAAAGCAATCGAGTCACAGATTAGAGCCATATGTCCTGAAAGAGTCAGGTCAACTCCAGATACATCCCTTCTCAGTCTAGCCTTCCACACCTGCCATATGGGAATGAATGACTGTAATTTCAGAGCGAGCGAGAGAGAGGGAGTTGGTGGAGTTATAGAGGGCGAAAGAGAGACAAAGGAATAGAGAGGTGGTGGAGAAGAGAAAGAGTTCTGGTAAATGAGGGGAAATAGAGAGGTTGACACATGAGGGAGGCAGAGGGAACGACTGGCAGAAGGGAGACTGGCAGAGGGGAGACTGGTAGAGGTGACTGGCAGAAGGGAGACTGGTGGAGGGGAGACTGGTAGAGGTGACTGGCAGAAGGGAGACTGGTAGAGGTGACTGGCAGAAGGGAGACTGGCAGAGGGGAGACTGGTAGAGGTGACTGGCAGAAGGGAGACTGGTAGAGGTGACTGGCAGAGGGGAGACTGGCAGAGGGGAGACTGGCAGAGGGGAGACTGGCAGAGGGGAGACTGGTAGAAGGGAGACTGGCAGAGGGGAGACTGGCAGAGGGGAGACTGGCAGAGGGGAGACTGGCAGAAGGGAGACAGGGTGGTAGATTTATTTTATTTTATTGCAACTGCTATATTTGAACTCCCAAGTAATGACTACTGTATGTATACAGCTGTTATAAAATATTAATTATTTTAAAACTTGAAATAAGAAAGATGATTGAATAAGTCATTTTTTCTAGGAATACATAATGGATAATCAGCAAGTAGTTATGGATTACCTGGAAAATAATGATTGTCGTTCCAAGACGCACAATCTTCAGCTGAGTTCCATTATGTAACAGTGCACAGAGCCCTGGTTCATGCTCACTTTGGTACCGTGGCAAAAATTCTAATATAGCTCGAAAATTGCTGGAAAAGTCAGCATTTGCAGGTGTACGAGACAACATCCACTGAAGTAGCTAGCACTGAAGTAGCTAGCACTGAAGTAGCTTTACTCTCACACTAAATGGAGTGTCCCTTTTACGTATACCATGCTACGTTTAGTCTATGAAAGCAGGTTGGTGTGTGTCTCCATGTTTTACTATACTCGCAACAAAAACATCGTAGTAAAACAATAGTTGGGGTTCTCACAAGATTTGTGAAACCTAAAATGTTTGTTTCCACATTTATCATATTGGTGATGACTAAAAGAAACCACAGGGATAGTAGATTAAGTGAAATTTGATCTTGTGAGGGAATTTCGCTGGTCCTGAATTAGAAAACGTCTACACTAAGCAACAATGATCACTAATCCTTTTCTTCAACCAGCCAGGAAAGACAAGGAAAGCAACTGAAGTCAATATAAGGAACAGCGTGACAAAGGAGAAGATGATCTTGATTATGGTGAAGGACAGTTGGAGAGCTTTTCTCCTACATAGAAAATGACCTAAGGCACACAGAGACTGGATCCAAAATGGCATCCTATTCCCTATATAGTGCACTGCTATTGACCCATAATATATACACACATATATCTGACCTCACTTATACATGTGCCTAAATATGAAAGTAAGTATCTAGGCATGAGAATAATTAAAAGGGGGTATTGTAGGGTAATAAGAATTATTTCATAAACACAATCTGATCTCAGTGTTTGACCTTTTAGTAAACAGCCCCAGCATTGTTTTCATTGATAAGTAATTCCATTTCTGTCTCACTCTCTCTCGATTCGCTGGCTTTAGTATTCCACTCAATGTGTGACTGTTTGACTCTCACGTTTAGCAATTCGGCAAGGTTGAACAGACAACGTGAGGATTGTTTGATTGTGATGAGCTTTAGCTCCCTCGTGTGGTTACTTACTTGATCATCCGTTTTAAATTACAGGAGTCATTCTCCTTGGTGAAGTCTATTATCTACTACCTGCTGATAAAACCTGCAGTCATGCATACCAATTGATGAAATTTCACACAATATCATATTGAATCCTTAGGATACAAAATTATGAAATTATGTTACATACACTTACTAAGTCCTAGTGTCTGGTGACGTAAAGGAAAACTACAAAGTCTCTATTAATATGATGGGGAGTAGCTATCTACTCATAATAGGAATATTCAACCACTCATGGAAGTGAAGTCAGACCTGTGCTCTTTGTGGCTAGACCCTGCTCTCTTTCAAGAAGGGACCTGAAGTCCCAAATACTTTAAATATATACTGTATATAAACACTCAATCGTTGAGAGTTTGATTGTTCAGGGAGATACTGTTTACAGTCTAATCAGTTACCATATCAAGGGAAATATGTGTGATGGTTTTATTGGAACTGTACAAACTACTATGATTTCTGCACTTCACTGGGGCAATGTTGCACCAATATCATCTCCTGTCCTGACCAGTGCCTGCGTATCAAGGCTCAGTCCACCCAAGAGCAGCTTGTGATTGCATTACCTTCAAAGTCATTAGGCCTACTTAAAGATAGTCAATTGAAATGTGAAATTACTTGCGTCACAATGAGAGCAGCCGACAAGGCCATTTATGGCAAGCCAATTGCTGTGCGGAATTAACTGTGTTGACCTGAGAAGAACACTGCTGCTATTCAGTGCGATGATGACACTGATCATTTTAAATCACCATTATGTATCTTGAGATTGGATTGCTTGAGAACAATGGTTCTCTTATGCATAGCGGTCACTGTAAGCAATCGTAAGAGGACATCCAGTCACCCATGTGGACTAGTGGTTATCAAGGTTTAGCACATTATATTCAACAAGCCTGCCTGTTTTGTCGTTAAGTTAAATTGACTTACATTCAAAATGCCTTTCAACACTCTGCAATGTATTCAATTCTATTAGGCGTTGATTATCTCATAGACCGCTTGGGACCCCAATTTGCTGACTGCAGTTTAAATTGAATGTCCAGTTAGAACGTGCAATGAATATAACATAAACGATAAGGCTGAGACTTAAATTAACTTAATCACCCGCATTGTCTCATTTTATTCACCTTGAACACAAGAGAGCCAAATACTGCCGGGTGAGAGTCTTATTTTTTTTTTTACACAGCCTTCAAACTACACTTCTATACTTTTCCTTGTGTCCCTTTAAGGAGTTGTGAAGAGACCCTGTGGACAGAGCTTCGAAATGAACTTTTCAAGAGATATATTAAAACCATTAGTCATTTGGAAAAGCAACTCAATGTGGACACAATTACATCTTATTCCCCAATTCACTTCCATCAACCAGATGCCTTTAGAAATGAAGGGTGTATGAGGAGTGCAGGGAATTCCACTGGATATCAAATCAGCCTTCATATACAGCAGGCTTTATATCCTTAACAGTACAGGTGCCTTCGGTAAGACCACATGTTTTCTTAACTGCATATATAGTTTGTAAGTGTCCACAAAAATAAATATTAGCTATATTGTCAGCTTTGATTCTAGGTAAAAAAAAAAAAAACGTAGCATTTGTTGTTAGTGACTTTGCTGACAAATAAAGGTCAACAACCATTTGTCCCATTTTGTTTGTCACTTCTCTGACTTGACCAACTGTTTTGTATCCCTGTCATGGAAGTCATGGAAGGCCACATTGCACTTCCTTTTTTAATATTATTACTTAAGATTTATTTTCAGGCATTTCTGTGCTTTATTGACAGAGACAGTGGGGAATGATAGATGGGAGAGTTTTTCTATGGAAGGAGCAGTGTGACAGATTTTTGATTAGGAGTGCCAATAATTTCGATACTTATAATTCATTGTCATATTTCTATGCAAACATTGTTAAACTAAATCCCTTTCTCTGAGCAATTGTTTAAGAATGAAGCGATCTGAGATTGTGCCTTTAAAGCAAGGCCAAAAACCTCCACAACATTTCAAAACAGAACATTTAACTTATATATACAGTCTAGAGAAAACATAAACCTGATGCAGCGAAGGACGTAGAGAGCAAAGCAAGGCATCAAAAAAGTTCACGTCTTGCCCAGCCTGGCTCGATGATGGCGGGTGGGCGGGCAGACGGACTGGGAGGTCCTACTGGTAGCCCTGGATGAGAACGTTGCGACGCTCCACCAGCAGACAACGTCGCCAGGCCCAGCTCCAGTCACTTGCCCAGGTAGTGACCCATGTGATGCCGTCCATGACGTTGTCTACCACACTCTTCCCTAGCGGTCGGTCCCCTTTGCTCGGGCACAGATGTAGGAAGAGAGGGACGTAGGCTTCTCCACCACCCCGAAGCTCATCTCTCCCGCCACGCGACGCAAAGGCCCCGAAGAGCGGTCATCCTCTGGTGCGCCGCCTCAGCACAGCCTCCTTCAGCTGGGGGCAACAAGCCAGAAGGCCTGCAGGCTGTCCCGCGACAGCTGATGGGGCAGAACCAGGAGCGGGCCCAGGGAGTTGCAGAGGGGCAGGAAAAAGCCCACGTCCCAGGATGTGAGAAGTCAATTGGACAGTACCTGTTGACGTTCTGGATGCCGTCCTCATTCATGAAAGTCATCTCGAGACACCCAGTAAGCCAAAATATGATATGGAAATTACTTTGTTTTCTGGCCCGGTTGTCCAGCCAGGCGTTGTCCCAGCTGCAGCTGATGACTGGCAACCTCCATGCCTCCGAAGGCTGCTTTGGCGATCTGGGAAGCCCTTTTACAGGCAAAGTTCTCCTTGGGCTTTCACTTGAATCGCACAAGAGGGAGAGTCACAATATGCTCAGCTCTTCCTCCAGAGTTGTGATCCTCCATTAGAACAGGCGCCGTCCAGTCAGATTGTTGAACATCCATGGTGAGGTCCATCAATTTTAGTTTCAGATACCTCAGGCGCCTGTGGAGGTGAGTCGTGTTGGCTACACATTCTGGTGAAAGAACAAAGTGTACCTCAAACACCTGTTTGCTCCATAACTGTGTTCATCAGCAGATGGATGGATACACATTTACAAAAGTGTATCATTATCTGCATTCCAAAGAAACACTTCTCTGTAATCTGTGATCATTTTAGGTCCTTGTTCTAGGGATCTTACTTCACCAGGTCGCTTGAACATCCATAATAGAGGTAATAAAATTACATCGTAAATCCAGACAATGCAGATTGATCAGACAACAACTGGTCTGAGGTGACGTTTATGATGTTTTAATGAATGGCATGAAACTGACAGTGCTTTTCTGAGTTTCCCAGAGGAAAGTTAACTCTGGGAGTTCTGAGGTGAGTTTCAACGTTCATGTTGGTGAAACTCTATAAACAATGGATCAAGCTGAGGTTAATGCTGGCATTAAAAGATGCCTAGTTCCTGAACCCCCTTGACAGTTTCCCAATGCAGACACTAAGTTATTCCCAGTTTTATGTTTCCATAAATAGAGTTTTGTGATTTAAAGTCTCAACACTGTTTCACAAGAAATCTCAAAGGATTTCAAACTCTGTTGATACTGGGCAGCAAAAGCTGTGTCTCTAGCTCAGTTGGCAAAGTGAGCTAAGATGCTTTTAAATCCTCTCCATGCTCCTTTTTCTAACCATAGTGAATTGGGGAATGAAGAAAAAAATAAATCACTTCTTTAAGATGATAGAAATGGGAAAGCCTGTCAATGACTGTGACATTTTGTCAATCCTACATCATACAGTGAATCAGAGTTTCTGTGTGGATCTGTTGACTGTGAGCTTCTTCAATTTAGGGATCCCTCCCAATGGGTCTGAGGCCATCACAAAAGTCCTAACTCCTCCAGGTTAGTCAGGTTGCTAAATGTGTTGAATAATATTCATGTGGCTGGTTGATGCCCAAATTTTACCTGCCACTCAACATTTTTATCAGACACATTTTCACCTTCAAAATAGAAGACAAATGACAGAAAATAAACACATGGATGTGTTTCAAAATCTTCAAACAACAGGTATTGAACACAGGGACATCACTAGGAAATCATGGATGGGGGGCTTAGCCTTGATTTTTAGAGTAACAACAGGTGTAAAATCTATCAAAATATTTTTTTTTGATAGATTTGGTCAAGGTTGGCTAAAAGTATACCTGTCTCATAGTTTGTGTTAGTCACTGATCTAATATGACTTAAATTCAGTCTAAAGAAATGAACGTCCACTCTGTCTTCATCCATACAACACCAACAAAAGTCACAAAAATGGCTGTACTATGTAGCCAAAATACTTTTATCAACTATTGTTTATAGTAAATGAACATCTACATATAGTATATTCTGTTTTTAAGCGAGAATTCTCTGAATATTCTGAATCATTTCAAAGACAGGTTTAGTCATTAACCCATTCACTTCGGAATAAAGTCATAAAAAAATTATCATAATAAAAAAAATATTGCAACGTATTCAGAACAGAATACGTTGCAATACGTTAACTTCCAACATAAACAAACATGAATCTGTGAAACACACAGTTTTGCAACCGTGTTCCTGGTTATTAGTGACATACAAACATTAGCTAGCATGTCAATAATGGGAAATGTATATTTTCAGTAGTTGGTTAGTGTTGTTGCAAAGAAATCTGAATCCCTACCACTGGCCACCTAACTATTTTATTGAATTAGATTATTTGTATTACAAATGACAGATCTTAGTCTTCTCTGAAGTGTCTACTAGAAAGTTGTAACTAGCTTTCTTGCCTTCCCGTAAAGAGAAAAAGACTGATCACTTTGATATTACATGACATCTGGTCTGTCGCACAAGTCCAATTCTCTAAAGCTCCCCTAAAATAGGCCTAGTGATGTCCCTGATTGAACATGTATTTCACAGAACAACAAACATGACAAACATTTCATATAATTAATTTTTTTTATGCTGTTAAACTATTAAAATAAATGATTGCAATGAATGTAGTAAATCACGATTAATTGTCATTTTAGAATGTGTTCAATAAATAATTTTCTGTTTAAAAAGCAGTGCATAATGTTAAAGAAATTATGTTTTATTTTAAACTATGGACATTGCATTATTCTACATTAAATAAGTGCAGGAGCCGTCTTTTTCGAAGATGGTCCATTAGAACAGGGTATGTCATGTCTCCCCTCAAATTATCACATTGACTGGGAGAATCTATTGGTATCCCATGTTAATCTACATAGAAAGTTGCTGATCTATGATCCAATAGTTCTACCATTGTGCTCTAGATCAAGGTACCAAGTACAATAACAATTATGTTAGGATTCTGTTTAAAATACCCATCGGTAGCTCTCGATTTACCGGTCAATCTACGTTCCTACTCTCACCTATGGTCATGAGCTTTGGGTCATGACCGAAAGGACAAGATCCCGGATACAGGTGGCCGAAATGAGCTTTCTCCGCAGGGTGGCTGGGCGATCCCTTAGAGATAGGGTGAGAAGCTCGGTCACCCGGGAGGAGCTCAGAGTAGAGCCGCTGCTCCTCCACATCGAGAGGGGTCAGCTGAGGTGGCTTGGGCATCTGTTCCGGATGCCTCCTGAACGCCTTCCCGGGAAGGTATTCCAGGCCTGTCCCACCGGGAGGAGACCCCGGGGAAGACCTAGGACACGCTGGAGGGACTATGTCTCCCGGCTGGCCTGGGAACGCCTCGGTGTCCCCCCCGGAAGAGCTGGAGGAAGTGTCTGGGGAGAGGGAAGTCTGGGCATCTCTGCTTAGACTGCTGCCCCCGCGACCCGGCCCCGGATAAGCGGAAGAAGATGGATGGATGGATGGGTCAGAGGAGAGACATGGCTGTTCTTGTAGATATTCCAATTTCCAACTTGGAACTGCCTGGGTTCTAACATATGAGTACTAAAGTGCTGAGTATACATGAAACAAGTGGAGAACCCTAACCCATAATATATATATATATATATACACACACACATACATTTACATACATAAAGTCTAGAGCACCTGCTGTCATTTTCCTGCATATCCAGGTCTCTTGGCCTATTTTCTATGTCGGAGGTACATCTTTTTGCCCCAAATCTTCAATGACAGCCACTTCTGACCAGACTTCTCCAGACAATAGATGGGTGTACCAGGGTTGAACTGTTTTCTGCAGCTCTGACCTGATGGCACCGCTAAACATCTTCCCGAAAACAAGGGATGATGCTGTTTGTGGCATAATGTGTCTTTCATCTGCTGCAGCAAGTTTTTCTTTGGATGATCACTACGGTCCTCAACATTGTCAGTTTATTTGTGCTTCTTTAAAAGAGCTTGGACAGCACATCTGAAAACGGCTGTCTGCCTTTTTTGTAGTGCTCAGTATAACTTTTGACAGTTAATGATCTTATCCAATGTTGTTAGCCAGTTAACTAAAACTGGCTACATGAAACAAAACTACTGACTAGATTCATGAGAGGTTGGAAAATGTGTTTAATAGTCAAAATTACAATAATTTCATCAACTTACCAGCGGAAGCTCCTAATATTAATGGTTTTCAGTGCTGGAACTATCAGTGTTTGGAACTATTGGCTGCTCCACGACACGTGTTACTTCCGCATTCCAAAGTTCCTATGGCGGTCTATGGGAGTGTCACAACTCTCTTTTTCAACGGCTCTGGGGACAACAACAGTGAATGTGAATTTGAATCCATGATTGGAGTACTCAAGCTGAATTGGATGAAATCATATTTAACACAGCTTAATTTGATGTGGTTTCATATACCAAAGTGTGTATTCAAGAGAGTCAGAGGACTGGAGTTCTTGCTAAAATGTGATTTTGAGATTTCTAAATTACCAATTAAGCTTTCAAATTTTCACAAGCAGATTTTGCAATACTGGAAAATGATAAATACTCACTTCACACCTCATAGATCCATCTTGTGGAATAATAGGACCATTATGTTAAATAGGAAATCATTATTCAAACAAGAGTGGTTGGAGAAAAAAGTTTTATTTGTTGCTGATTTGATAGATGAAGCTGGTCAATGTTCTTTTAGAGAATGTAATACTGTTTGTAGAGCAATCCCTACTCCACTAAAACAAATGATACAGAACACGCTTACATATTCAAAGGTATCTGTTAGATTGCCTGAGTTGAAGATTGGAGAAGTGTACATTTGGGATAAAAAGTGCAATAACAAAGTAATTGGAAATGTATTTAAAAGTAAACTATTTTTCGATTTCAATACACCAACAAAAGTATTACACCAATAAAAATGACTGAAAATGAAACATTCAGTAACAAGTTTTTTTATTATCTTAAATGGCCAATTGTACCTACAATAAAGGAGATGCAGTTCAGAATCATCAATAATGTTTATCCTGCTGCTGAAATCTTACGGAAAATATTCTGTTTTGAAGTAGATTTATGTGGATTTTGCTCAAAAGAGCCTGAAACCATTGAACATTTATTTTTTTCTTGTCCGGTCACACTGAAATTCTGGCAATATCTTTACAGCTGGCTAAGTATTGGTACTGATATTCCTTTACTAAATGTATCTCAGGTTTTGATTTATATAGATGGTCTCTCTAAAAATATGTCATTGATGTTAAATGTTATTATTTCCTTGGGGAAATATCATATTCATAAAAGCAAGTGGAATAACAATAAACCCTCTTTAACTTGTTTTAAAAATGAATGTAAGAATTATCTAGCATCCATTAAATACTCATCCAAAGATAATCAGTCCCTTTGTAAACTATATGAAAACTTGTATGAGTCTCTTTCTTTCTAAGATCTAGTCTTTTTTTATTTTTTTCTCCCTTGCAATTTGTAAGCATAGGCGTATATGCACAGATATACGAATGAAGATTTGTATTCATATTATTGTTCCTTACTTGAGTTTTTAAATTGATATGTTTCAATAAAATTAAAAAACATCAATGAAAGTTGTCCTGGTCCAGGCTTGGGGGGGGGTCCCATTTGGTTGACTTGAATAATCTTTAATTAGTCTGTCAATGTTAGTATTCAGTATCATCGAGAAAATAAAAACAGGTATTAAACAGAAACATTGCATTGATGAAGGGATTCATGTTTTTCTCTTTGCTGTTTTTTTATACAGCATTATGATTCAACCTTTTTCTGTAAAAATGGTTTGTTCTACCAACAGCCAATCAGTGATCCCCTAACACCAATGCCAAAGCAACTTCGTTGTCCGTAGGGAGCGAAGTTCGCTTACGGTAAAAAGTTATAATGGCAGCTTGAGACCAGGACGACAAACTGTCAATTCCTCTACTTCAGCATACACTACATAAATGGCAAAGAAGCCACATAGACTAACTCTCTATAGCTAGCTAATAGGAACCCTAACCTAGCGTTTGCAAGGCTAAGAATAAGTTTAAACTCTGAGTTAGAGCTTGTAGGCTAATTCTATTTTTATTCAGAATGTCATTCTCTGTCGGGCACTGGTGCGGAACAGCTATCTGACGGGTGAGTAATTGCAAAATGCTGTAATAGTTATTTTTTAGTGCAGCTTTAAGAAGAAGCTATATGGCTAAAACATTGCTACAATTCAACCAAAACATGGAGCACTGAAATGTAAGGACAAATCTAAGAGAACATGAAAATGTTTAGCAGTAAAGTAATGGCTGATTTTGACTGAGTAGGTTATGACGTGAAAAGATGTGATAAATTACCTGTGTTGAAAACAGTGATTTGAATGGGGTCTAGTTATGAATTAAAACCTTTTATGAACTGTTTTTTGACAGTAATAGCATTACAATAAATTTTTTGTCCCTGTTCACATATACATCAATTTCAGTACATTTTATTGAGGTAATTAGGTATGATGTTGAATAAAAACTTGTGGTGAGAGTCCAGAGCAAAATTTCAAACAAAATTATTTTTATATATTGTGGAGGCTCCGGTTGAGGCCGGGACAAAGACATGCAGGCAGTGTGATACTTGCTGTGTTCATGGTCATGAATGTTCTCCAACAAGCAGTTGTTTCTGCAGTTGTTTTCTGCTCAATGACCATGGACAACAAAACAAATGTGGTTTGTTTTGTTGTCCATGGTCATTGATGTCTGCATCTACATTTTGTCCAGTTCTTATATAGAATGAAGACTTGTAGATCTTCCCATGTTTTTAGAGCTAAATGTGTCTTGTCTGTAAATTTCTACATGTTTTTATGTTGTGCATATGTGCACTAGACCATTATCTACTATCTATTTTCTCAGTTACCCTTTCTAACACCTACAACTTCCAAGGAATCAAATGTTCTGGCAGGGCAATTATGTTTGTTTGGTTCTTTACTCACATTGCCAAAACCCGAAGCTTGGCCTAAATCTGTAATGTGTGAATGAGTCTATTTATTGTTTTACATATTTTGTATGTTTTTTATTTAGTTGTTTCTTAGATTGCTTCCAACCTAAAGGAATGAACAATTGAGAACTTTCCCTTTGAAATTGCAGTACCATTTGAAGTCTAGAGATTCAAGACACTGGTTTTGCTTCCAAGAATCAACACTTTATTACCATTATAATTATTATGTTCATTAATATTTCCAAAATAAAATGTGATTGCCATCATCATTGCGTCATAGGCCTGTTCCCATTTTAAATGGGCAGTGTACAAACATAAACAGTGCTTTTTCAAGAGGATTTTTACCGATTAAATTTATCCTTGACAGACATTGATAAACATACAGGCTCCTAACTTATCTACCACTGTCAAAAAAGAAAAGGTTCCCGGCAGATCCTTCAGGGATTCTTCAAACTGAAACTATAAGTAATTTTTTTTTTAATGTTTCCATTATGAACAGTTAGAATTTATATTCAAGAAGGATATTCTAAAAGCTCCTTGAGTAACCTTTACAAAGGATTCTTGAAGACCTTTTAGAGTTTCACATACGATTCCATTTTTAAGAACCTCTAAAGGAACTTAAGGAAACCTTTCTAAACGCATACAGTGCCTATACGTTACCACTGACGACCACTTTAGAAACAACTAAAACATTTGAATGTGTGATTTACTGCCCATGGCAACGGACCATGAACTCATTCACTAGTGCAACCGCAACATTCAACTAACAGCAAAAATTTGCAGAATTTCATCTTAAGACCTCCTCCTAACTTGTTCAACATCATTATACAACCAGATGGAGCAAAACGGGGAAAAATAAAATGTCAGAAAAATGACAGTTGGGCTTTGGATTCACTGCAAAAGTAAGTAACGTGTATTGCAGCTCTTATAGACAAGTTCTGACTCGGCCAACACTTGGAGAATCGTCTGTGATTGGTGACCTCAGAGAACACGGCCTTTGGAAGCTGCAGTGACTACAACCCACTTTCAGGTTGAACCTGGACCTACAGTAGGACTGGAGTAGTTGGGTACATTCCATCTATGTTTTCAGGGGGAAAATGAGGGGTCGACAAGGTTAGGATGAAGAGGAATGAGGTTAGGTTATTGCGGATGTGGTTAGGTTATGATTCAAAGATATTTGTTCAATACTTTTTAGAATAATTTCAAGTAATTGAGCTGGTCTTAGATTTGCCTTAATAGCAGTAATGAAACTGCGAACTCTGCTTCCACTGGTCCTCCAGGCAGGTTAAAGCAAACAACCAAAAAGGAGGGAAAGAAATGGAAAAAGGCTTTTGTAAGACTTCAGATTGTATTTGAACCCAGTTGTGATTATTTGTCACACTGTGTGGTGCCTCCACAGGAGCAAGAGAATATGTTCTAACCAGGGAAATGAAGAAACACTGACACAGACAGTGGGTCGTGTTCATTAGGCACCAACAGAACAAAATTGACTGACACGGTGAAGGACTATCTTGACATATTGACATATAGCTACATATGCAGTTGCGTGGCCCCTGACAAACACAGCTCAGGCATTTTCCCTGACCGTGTGACCTGACAAGAAGAAACTTTGAGCCCTCAAAGCATACCTATATAATAACATGGGCTGTTTTTACATCATTTATTTTGCTCACATGGTCAGGAGAAAACTCCTGTTCCAACCAGATAACAATTTTCCATTTTCCAGAACTAGCTACAGTAGTCTGCTTCCCTGCTGCTAGACGACCCCAGCATGACAAACGGAGCCTGTGAAGTTACTCAAAGAGAGGCTAGTTATGCGGGGGATGTTTTTGGCCTGCCCTTATGACAGCCTCCTTAGACATGGCTGATTATTGCTGACCCTTATGTTCTTAGGTTCCACTGGGGTGAATACATGGTGGAGACTGTAGACACACACAGACTGAATAAGACTAAGGCTGAATTCCGACCCCTAACCCCGTCTCTCGAGCCCCTCCTGTAGAACTGAAAGCGCCATCCACGAGGGATGCACACCTCAAACTCACACCTCCCCGCAATTTCACAACCAACTCAGCTCCGGTATTAATCTGCATGTGTTAACAGCTTGAGCTGCGGTGAGAATTTGAAGTATGAACGCCAGTGGCGAATATTGAAAAACACTGCTCCGCCGCCGCCTTCAAGTTTTGGACTATAAGACACTTAATCCTTACACACGTTCTAAGAGAATTTCAAAACGTGTTTATATATTTTAATACGGTTACACATTGCTGGGAATGGACAATGCAATGCATTTTATCTATACATCAAGGTACAGTCTTTGGTCACTAATGCATTGTTTCAAGGACTAATTCAAGTACCACTGTCAACATGTCAAGTACCATATCATATTTAAAAAAAAAAAAAAAAAAAGCTGTAACAAACAAAAACAGCTACATTTGACAATAATGAATGGAGCCATCAATGACAGACGGGCAGTGTGTATGTGTATGTATATATGATCAATGGAAATGGCCCATTGCTTCTGCAGCTTTGACTCTCACCACTGGGTCTGGGTCCTGGAGCAGCATGACCAGACCTGATGAACAAATTGAAGACAATCAAGTCACTCCATAGAGATGGATAGAGGAAGACACAGTGTGAACACATGCCTTTTAAGCAAGGTCAGAGGTATTCAACCCTCTCCTCAGGGACCCAGAGGCCTTCCACAGTTTGGTTGCAGCCCTGAACAGGCACATCTAATGAAGGCGCGCGCTGATTAGCTGATAAGTCTAATAAGGTCAGTCAGCTCTAGAATAGATCAAACAGATGGGACAGCTGGTTCCTGGTGTCAGGGTTGAATACCACTGAATTGAGAGTGCCATCAAACTTCCTTGCCTCTTCCCTCCTAAAGACAAGGCTCTATCAGATAATCAGGAGGGTTCAGCCAATTTATAATATTTTTTGTATCTAATTGACTACTTCAAAATACACATTGCCGTGAGTGCAGTCTGTGCACTTATAGAAGCTACAGTATAATTGTAACTTCACAGAGATCTCAGTTAGTCCCTCCTACCTCTCTAACAACAACACATTTCTGACAGCTAAATAAAGGTGTTGGTACCCATTTTGGGTGGCAACACACTTCATTTAGAAGTTCAAAAACTCTGCAGTTCTTTTGAGCCCATATTCTATAAGAGGAGTAAAAGCTCAAGCAGTAGAATATTTGAGGGGCCGGTAATGAGCTCCAGTGAGCTACTGCCTGTGTCAAGCACTGCAACTTCCTGAGAAGAACAAGTCATTGAAAAACAGATGCCTACCTTTGGTCACACTCCCCATGTTGATGTGTGAAAATAACTCCTCAGAAAGGTTACCTAGAAGGAAACCTAGACGGAAATAAAATGAATTAACATTTGATTAGACAAAAATCAGAGAGAATATTTGGTCGGAACAAACACCCTCATTACTAGTCTGTTCTTGGCTATCACAAAAAATGTGACAATCGTCCTACACAATAACAGAACGCAAAGATGGCAATACATTTCTCACTAATCACTGACTACCCTGACATTGGTAGATATACTGTGGCTACAGACACAGAGCTGAGACGCATTGAGAAGTTGAGGAAACAAAGTAGATGAAAGCCATCAAAGACAACAGCAAGACATCACACCCTGAAGAGTTCTGACACCTACCGATGAACATAGCAGCACCGGCCCGAACTTCAGCCCAGTTGCTTTTGAAAAACTGGAGGACGGTTATGTGGTAGAAGTTCAGCATACCAGGGAAGTCCTGAATCTGTAGAAAAAGAAAAAAAGTTAATGTTTCAAAGAAAAGTCACAACCACCACCACACAAAAATATCTGTCATCAATACCGAATGTTTACTTGGGTAAGTGTCAAACAATTACTTTTAAATTGATTTCTATATAATAACATTTGAAGGCCCTATTTGTGTATTAATCTGTGATGGAAAGAGCATCATCACTGGTTCACACCCCGGTCCTGTTATAATGGGTTCTGAGGGAAAGATGATAAGCAAACTCCATATGTTCCAGAGAATCTCATATTTCAGGAATGGAGTGTTAATAAGATATAGCTTGAGGACCTAGGGAGGCAAACATTTTATTTTCACAAATCGGTAACCAAATTTAAAATCTATATGACAATAACCTTTCTGGTTCTCTTAAGTTGATGTGAAGAAAAAGCTGTATTAAACCTGTGACCGAACACTATTCAAGACGAGTTCCAATTACTGCAACTCGCCTGTTTAATGCATAGTGGACTATGATTCTCAGGGCACCTATTCATGCCAGATCTCAATACCATTTGCTGGTAGATGGGGACTGGCTCACAGTGTATCTGGTAATGCCTGTATCAGTTTGTGGATGGGGAAGAGTGTTACGGTATTCAATGGTGAGCGACTCACAATGTATTTGGTTAGGTCATTGATGAACTCCCCATAGTGCAGACTCTTGTCCTCATGCAGATGGTTCTGGAACATGGTGGTGATCAGCTCCGAGCCCACCACTGGAGCACACACCCGCATGGAATACTTACACGCCTGAAAACAACGGACGGAGGAACGGTTGCTCACCAATGTGTCACAGCACAACAACTCATTCAGCTCAATCACACAAAATAACCAAGACAACACACCTTTTCCTTGAACCGTTTGACATGAAACAGATGGTGTCTGAGTAACCATAGGTATCTAAAACATGCCAGCGAGATGAACGGTGGAACAACGGCAATACATCAGACCGTTTCTGTCACATCGTGTTGCTAGGGAACTCACCTTGACCACCTGCAGGTTGGGGTCATTGAGATGGAGCAGGAGGCTGACAAGCACATTATGGATCTGATCCTTGAAAACAGGCTCTCCAGAACCAAACTTAGACAGGTTCCCCAGGAGCATGATTGAAGCACAGCGGATCTCATCATTCTCCTGTAGGGATCAAATGTACAGAGAAAGTCGTGAGACCATCCAAAACAAACCCATTCTCAACGTTGAACACAAACCAAAGAGAAAGTTAATATCGTTTTTCTTATATCTTTAACCATAAAAGACGCATGCCCTTTTCCAGTGATAAAGAGCGTTCCTATATATACACATAACCACTCAGCCTTTAATGTTTTTAGTGTAAACTCACACTCTCCAAGAAGGGTTTGATTTTCATGAAAATGTAGACAACCAGAAGGTGGACATTTTTCTTATCCAGGTAGACCAGCACCTTGGACAGGCCTGACATGGCCTCCAGGGTGATGTGCTTCCCAGGGTCATCCTTCTCTTCCATCCCAGAGCTCATAGCAGCCAGCAGCTCCTTGGCATACTTATTCACCTGGCAGAGAGGAGGAGGAGACCGGTTTTCACCTCCACTCGGTAGTGAGGGAGCAAGAAGCACTGAGGAAAATGGACATCAGCATTCAAAACAAATGACCAGACCGGCTGGAATGGCTCCTAGGATGGCTTAAGACATTTTGGACTGTCTAACTGGATGGGGACTGTCAACTACCCATCCATCTATACCCCCTGTACCTCCTCAAGTGAACCTGAGGCCATGGCCACTCCCCAGGCAGCTGGCAAGGCCCGCCCGCCCACCCCCCACCCCTCCGGTACCTTCTCGGGCGAACCAACGGCGATGTTCCCCAGCCCCCTGACGGCCAGCATGCGGACAGTACAGCAGGGGTCAGAGATGCGCTCCATCATGTTGTTCATGAGCACGTCCATCATCATCAGCTCCGTCACGACGTGGTGGCTCAGTAGCTACGGTCACACAGAGAGACGGAAAACCGGGAGAACACGGTGCATGTATGTCCACACCCACAGGACACATATCAACCAGCGAACTCGTGGAAACGTACCCACTTTGACTCCTAGGGACATGGCTGATTCAAATGTAATCCATTACAAGCACTGTCGCACTGCAAAGCACCTATGTCTGGAAGAGCATTTAAACTGTCTGGGTAAATGACACTCCTCTTAAAGGAGGACATTATGCCTTTGTCAGAGTGTTTTACATAACATTTCAACATTCCTGGGCATGATACAGACATGCCTGTTTACCGTAATGACCCTATTAAAAGAGACATGGCGAGGGTAATCCGTACCCACTCGGCACTAAAAGAGGACCCTGTGACTGTGACACGCCGTGCCTCAGTGATTATAACTACTTCCTTCTCATTTTCAAGCTCAGAGATGTACATTAGTGTGTACATTATATACATAATTACTGTATATACATTCAACCGCTTTTTCCTGTTAAGTGGTTCCACTTACAGAGCCTTGCATTCATTACCATACAAGCAGCTTAAATGATGCATAAAAGCAGACAAGTTGGTTTTTCTGCCTCACAACATAATTACAGAGTAGACAGAAGTACTGGAGGTATAATACTAACAGCAGCAGTCCAATCAGTAGTCTGTTCTAGCAAAAGCCACAAGTAATAGTTGTCTGATGAGGTGAGGAGTTTCCCAGATCCCATGTCAAGCCTTCTGGGAAACCTGGTAGAGGGTCAGGCTATATAAATTCAATGCACTAAAATTAGCAGTGGGTATTAATATTAGCAGTGTGTATTAGTATTAATATTAGCAGTGTGTATTAGTATTAATATTAGCAGTGTGTATTAGTATTAGCAGTTGGTATTAGTATTCATATTAGCAGTGGGTATTAGTATTAGCAGTTGGTATTAGTATTAATATTAGCAGTGGGTATTAGTATTAGCAGTGGGTATTAGTATTAATATTAGCAGTGTGTATTAGTATTAGCAGTTGGTATTAGTATTAATATTAGCAGTGGGTATTAGTATTAATATTAGCAGTGGGTATAATTATTAGCAGTGGGTATTAGTATTAATATTAGCAGTGAGTATTAGTATTAGCAGTGGGTATTAGTATTGATATTAGCAGTGGGTATAATTATTAGCAGTGGGTATTAGTATTAATATTAGCGGTGTGTATTTGTATTAGCAGTGTGTATTTGTATTAGAAGTGGGTATTAGTTTTAATATAAGTATTCATATTAGGTAGTTGGTATCGCCCCAAAAGGATATGGGTAAGAGTATATCCCTTTGTGTTCAAAATCCATCCATCCACACTTGTATCCATCTATCAGTCACATGTTCCACCTATCAAACGTTCCACCTATCAAACGTTCCACCTTTCAAACGTTCCACCTATCATTATCTGTCAGATATATATAACATTAATAGTTATCACGAAGTGGTAATACAGATGTTCCCAGATGCCTTCCCAAGTTCTCCCATGCCACCCCCCTCCTCCACTCCGTCCAGCAGAAGATCACATCCACTACAAGGCCAATGTGATGGCCTACGGAGCAGTGAGGGCAGCTACCCTCCAACCTGCTATCGGTCTCTCTGGATGAGTGACTGAATTACTATAATGTAAAATGATCCTTCAAAGTCAGCAGATCTGTGGAGTGTGGATAATCAGTGTAATGGTGGGCCGTCTGGCGTCGAGCACAGAATCCTGGCTCACCTCAGAGAAGAAAGCAGTGATGGTGACCCTTTGACACTCATAGATGTTGTTGAGACAGGGACAAAGACACTCCACTATGGCTGGGAGACGGGGGCCTGCATGCCTGGCCATCGCGCTGAAACGGAACACGACACACCAATTTAACACACGAAAACACACCAACGCAACACTCCACACCATGTCACCAATCACATCACTTTACTACACAACACCACGCCATATTATTTCAACAGCATAGAGCAGCTGGACTGATAGGGAGAGGAGTGTGACCCCGGTGGGGTTAGGATTAGTACCGAGAGAGGAGTGTGACCCCGGTGGGGTTAGGATTAGTACCGAGAGAGGAGTGTGACCCCGGTGGGGTTAGGATTAGTACCGAGAGAGGAGTGTGACCCCGGTGGGGTTAGGATTAGTACCGAGAGAGGAGTGTGACCCCAGTGGGGTGCTGTTGGGGGTCCTTCATCTTGTCCCAGGCCCCCTCCTGGTCCAGACGATTCACTACATCGTCCAGCTGGGCCCTAGCCAGGAGGATCCGCAGGGCCTCTACCGCTACCCTGAACACACAGAACACACACACACACGCAGGTCAACACAGAAGACACAGCAGGACGACACACACACACACACACACACACACACACACACACACACAGAAAGGACAACCTACACACACACACACAGAAAGGACAACCTACACAGAAAGGACAACCTACACACACACACACAGAAAGGACAACCTACACAGAAAAGACAACCTACACACACACACACACACACACACACAGAAAGGACAACCTACACACACACACAGAAAGGACAACCTACACACACACACAGAAAGGACAACCTACACACACACACAGAAAGGACAACCTACACACACACACACGTTTGTACAGCTACCCTACTCATGGGGACCAGAAAATAGAAATTGCATGCTCCCTTGCCCTAAACTTAACCCTAAACCTAACCTTAACCTCAATAAAGTAACATTTATGCCTAAACTTTACCTAGATGTAATGCTTAACCTTAACCCTAAACTTAACCAACAACGCCTGGACCTTAAAGAAACCCCAATTCTAACTATAAAATCAATTGTAAGTCTGACCCAAAACCTAAACCCTGAGCCGGAAATTGACTTTTGCCTCACAGGGACCGGCAAAAGGTCCTAATGAGGTCAATTTTTTCTGGTTTTACTATACTCATTGGGACATTTGGTCCCCATTCGTTCAGTAAGACCTAACCCACACAGAAAGGACAACACACACACACAGAAAGGACAACACACACACACACACACACAGAAAGGACAACACACACACACCCAAGACACTGGTCAAAAGTAGTACTATAACATAATTGTTCTGACTAACCCGCACACGTCAAAGCCGACGGCCATCTTGGGAGAGTTCTTCCTGTCTGATCTGATACTGTTGGTGTTGATGTCTTTCGGGAGGGAGACCCCAACACTGGAGCCCAGACGGACCAGCAGCGAGCTGAAGAGCTGGGGGAACAGAGACACCACGGCGTCCTGGCTCTGCCCGTTCAGCATCATCTCCTTCAGGGCACACGTCATCTACACCAGAGGACACCTTGGGAGTTCAAAACCTGGACGCCAAATTCCTAAATGAAACTGTCTTAGACATTATCCCAGCCACCACCACTATCATCACCATAATCTGAATATAATCACTGTAGCCTCGCGAGGCCACACCTCCAATCTTGTCTGGCCTCTGGAAACTGAATATCAAATCGCATACTACATGCTACATGTACGTACTCGGTGGGTGATGGTGAATGACGTACTGTTTAGTATATAGTAAGTTAGTATGCCAGTACCGGAACCGATTGGGACATACTATCTCGTCATAACATCGCGTCTCAACATTAGATCATTTTGATGCACAATAACATCTTGCCAAGTTTGAATATTTAACTAGACACCATTCAGCATTGTGTTAAAATGGTCTAATGTTTCTTATGAAGTTAACTTCCAACACAAATAGCATCTATGAACTGGTATGGCTACAAGCAAGGTATACTAGTATCTTACTACTTGGAATAGTCACAAGAATTGAGCCCAGGCTAGCGAGGCTGAAGACAAACTTTACAAGGCCAAAGTCATTTAATTTCATGGCCCAACGTCGTTCGTTTTTCTTCCATACGTGAATGACATTGGGATGCAATAACTATCAATATAGGTGATGATAACTCACTTTTTGTCAAGTGAAAAGACGAGAGAATCGTCTTCCACCAGAAATAGTAGACCATCCGGGAACCTTTGGCATACTGTTTTCTGCGTACTATGGTTTGGGACATACTTATCTTCCACATACTAATCTGGCGTACTATATAGCATGCAAGTATGCGATTTGAGATGCAGTTACAAGATTTGTATTGGATGTTAGTTTTCAAAAAACCTCCACTCAGATTTGTTGAAGGCGGGCTTAGCGTGGTTTCATTGCTTCTGGCTAGAACACATTTCCAGAAAGTTTTTAATTCCTACCTAGGTTAAAACATAAAGATGGAGGACAAATTTAATTCTGTTTTGAAAGAACTGTGGTCTATTCAAAACATCAAGTCTATAAAGCCATTAAAACTTCTCTGCTTTGTGTTTTGCCGTGCCTTTCTACAGGCCATCATTCGCTAGATGAACATCTTTTGGTGTATCTGGGGGTTGAGACTGCCGCGCCGCCACTTTTCGTTTGGAGTTTAGAAATAGCTTTTTCCCCTAACAAAACCAAATTGTTTCTACCTCATCCACACGTCTTTTATATTTTTGCAGAAGATTGTGACGGAAGCCACATAACGCTTTAGAAAACCCATCATTCAGTGTTACCAGTCTTTATATATCTTCTAAAGCGAGTGTGCAGTCCGGTCGCAATAATGATTATTTACCTAGGAAATGGTTATGTTTGTTTCTCAAAGACTGATATGGTTCACCACAAATGCAACATATATCCACAGATTTCAATGGGGTTTCATTTGGCGATTTTGCCGCCATCTTCATTTAGCTAACTACTGTTGCACCGAAGGCATTATTCTCATTAGCACCTGTATAAGCCCCTCCCAGGCAATGAATTTGACTAGGTTAACTTGTTTTGAGGCGTTAGCCCAAGCAATGAATTTGATTGGTTTAACGTGCTTTGAGGTGTTGATCCAAGCAATGAATTTGATTGGTTTAACGTGCTTTGAGGTGTTGATCCAAGCAATTAATTTGATTGGGGTAGTGTGTTTTCCCCCACCCCTTTCCAACAAAAACCCTACAGGTATTGCCCAGGGCTAGCGACAAGCCAGGCCTGGTTTAAGAGGCTAAAATCACCCATAAAAAATTACTTTACAGGGTTTAGTAACATAACGTTTTGCAGCCTCGTGCGCATTGCACCGCACTCCAAAATACTTCCAGGTGTTATATACTCACAGCCAGGGGGTGGCTGGTGGCCACCTTGCTGAGGCCGGACCTCATCATGGACTCCTTCTTGTCCACGTACGGCACCATGATGTTGAGCTTCTCCATCAGCATCTCCATGATCTGCGAGGCCAGGTTGCTGTCGGCCCCCAGGGCAATCCACATCTCACAGCTCCAACTGGAGAACACACAGGGAACACAGAGTTACCGGGAGGTAACTACCACAGCGCTGTCTAGCGGGGGAGATTTAGTATCGGTCAGATGGAGAGAGCGCGAGGAAGACTGGAAGAGGGAGGGTGCAGACATGTCTGCAGGGGGGACACACACCTTGTCCCCTTACACTTGAAGGGTGAAGGGACAAGGTGTGAGGAGGAGGGAGAGGGAGGGGAATGACCGAATTAGGAGGGTGGTTCTCACTTGTCAAAGGGCAGGGGGTAGGATATGAGAGTGTTGATGACAGTCTGGAGGTGCTGCGTAGCCAGGATGAGGATGGACTGGGCTACAGCCACCTTCACCTGCTCCTCACTGATCATCTGAAGACGGATGTGTAGCACCTCCAACATCTCTGATACCTGACGGACAGATACAGGGTCACACAGGTCATTTGGAGAAAACGATAACAGTGTGTGTGTGTGTGTGTCTTTACCAGGTCCTGTAGTCCTGCTCCTCTGTTCTTCAGCAGGGTGTTCAGTACAACACTAGATGCTCTGGAGCAGTTAGACTGGGGGTCCACAAGCCCCTCAAACAACATGAAGATGAGAGTGTTGAGCTGCTGCTGGGGTAGGCGTTTACTGATGATCTAAGGAGACAGACCAGACGCAAGTGCCCGTGAGACCCGCTAACTACAGACAAACTGAACACAGATTACGGACTAACGACACACAAACGAAATAAACAAATTACACCAAAAACTACAGACAAACATCAGTGCATAAACACATCTGCTCCATCATAGATTCTCCTACACTTTCACAGCCCTGCTCCATCATAGGTGCTGCTCCTCCATCTTCACAGCCCTGCTCCATCATAGGTGCTGCTCCTCCGTCTTCACAGCCCTGCTCCATCATAGGTGCTGCTCCTCCGTCTTCACAGCCCTGCTCCATCATAGATGCTCCTCCATCTTCACAGCCCTGCTCCATCATAGATGCTCCTCCGTCTTCACAGCCCTGCTCCATCATAGATGCTCCTCCATCTTAAAATCCCTGCTCCATCATAGATGCTGCTCCTCCACCTTCACAGCCCTGCTCCATCATCTATGCTCCTCCACCTTCACAGCCCTGCTCCATCATCTATGCTCCTCCACCTTCACAGCCCTGCTCCATCATCTATGCTCCTCCACCTTCACAGCCCTGCTCCATCATCTATGCTCCTCCACCTTCACAGCCCTGCTCCATCATCTATGCTCCTCCACCTTCACAGCCCTTCTCCAGCACAGATCTCCAACTTCATAGCCCTGGTCCATCATAGATGCTGCTGCTCCTCCACCTTCACACACCAAGTGGAATGTCAAAATTCACCATCCCAGTTGTTGATAACGGTCACTGTCACTGGCCACTTTGGCGACATACAGTAGTGTAAAGAACACACTGAAAGAGCCCAGGAGAGGGCCCTTCAGGAGAGGACCCTTCAGGAGAGGACCCTTCAGGAGAGGACCCTTCAGGAGAGGACCCTTCAGGAGAGGACCCTTCAGGAGAGGACCCTTCAGGTGAGGACCCTTCAGGTGAGGACCCTTCAGGAGAGGACCCTTCAGGAGAGGACCCTTCAGGTGAGGACCCTTCAGGAGAGGACCCTTCAGGAGAGGACCCTTCAGGAGAGGACCCTTCTCTGAGCTTGGTGTTCAATCCTGGAACATCTCCATCCATAATAGCACACTATTCCCTCTACACACACCATCCCTAGTGGATTACCGTGGCACCGTCCCTAGTGGATTACCTTGGCACCATCCCTAGTGGATTACCGTGGCACCGTCCCTAGTGGATTACCGTGGCACCGTCCCTAGTGGATTACCGTGGCACCATCCCTAGTGGATTACCGTGGCACCATCCCTAGTGGATTACCGTGGCACCATCCCTAGTGGATTACCGTGGCACCGTCCCTAGTGGATTACCGTGGCACCGTCCCTAGTGGATTACCGTGGCACCGTCCCTAGTGGATTACCTTGGCACCATCCCTAGTGGATTACCTTGGCACCATCCCTAGTGGATTACCTTGGCACCATCCCTAGTGGATTACCTTGGCACCATCCCTAGTGGATTACCGTGGCACCAACCCTAGTGGATTACCGTGGCACCATCCCTAGTGGATTATCTTGGCACCATCCCTAGTGGATTACCTTGGCGAGCTCGGAGCACGTCTTGTAGAGGACAGAGGGCTCGGGGTTGTTCAGCCTCTCCCTCAGAGTGATCAGGCTTTCCACCGACTCATCTTTGTGGTCCAGAGAGAATCCTGCAGCCAGGGGCACAAAATGAACAGCTTCTCACTACCATCAGACAAACCCTATTTCACTAGCAGCAATGGCACCCTATTTCCTATATAGTCCACTACTTTTGATAAGAGTCCTATATACCCTGTTCAAAGGTAGTGCACTATGTAGGAAATAGGGTGGCCTTTGTAACAGAGCCGGAGGGGCTTCCAGATTTAGTGGGGCCCAGAAACAAATGCTCGGTCAGTTAAACTAGGCAGCAGGAAATAGGAGCTGCTACCAGGCTTTAGTAGCAGAGACAGTGGGAGAAGACATAAAGGGAGAGCAAGAGACAGAAACAGAGCTGCGCTTCCTAACCTTGGGCCAAAAGTAATGCCGTGCTGGAGATATACATGTCCCACCGATCATACAGACCCGGCGAAAAATAACTAGAATACTGTCAGCTGTCATATCTGTAAAGCTAAATACCACACTGTGTAATCAGAGCAGCATGACTTGTGACCCATAGCAATGGGAAAAGGGCAACCCGCACACCAACTAAAACCACTGTAAACATAGCCAATACACTCGTTTATTTACTCTTGTCATTCAAACTGTGTAATTGACCTTTTCTTTTTTTTAACACATTTGTCATTTATCATAGCTTGCAAATGTTCCACTTTTTTTTGGCAACGAAAACAAATGTTTCCCATGCCAATAAAGCATCTACATTAAACAGGAACTGAGAGTGTGTGCTACCTTCGTAACGGAGCTGGATGTAGAGCAGCCTGTAGATGCAGTCGATGGCCGCCGTGCGGACCAGGGGGTTTGGGTCGGTGCATCGTGGAGCCAGGCGACCCAGAAGAGCCCCTAGGTTATGGAAGGTCACCATGTTCTACAGATGGTTATACAATGTGGCTGTTCAGAAGGTGACTTAATCCAACCGGCAGACAACAGCTTGACCCATTGTACGTTCTAACCAGCAGAGCCACCGGGGAAAAGTTACTCACCTTAACCTTAAGGTTGCTGAAGTAGAAGTCGAGGATGTGAGCTGTGGTTTTCACCGCTCTCTCCCTCTCATGGTCCTGGTTTGAACTCAGCCACGCCTCAATGTGCTGGGGACAACCAGAAGCAGGGTTGACGGAGGGCGGCTGTCATATCATTAAGAACACACTTGTCATCCCAAGATTACCTTGAAAACACTCTGGAGGCCATCGGGAGTCAAGTCTCTGGTAAGGATATTCCTCAACAGTTCTTGAAGAGCATTGAAGGTGTCTGTGTATAACTCCTGTGGGAACAGAGGTAAACGCAAGCTTAAGCACGTCCAGTCATCTCCAAAGAAAACAACAGTCTCTCCTCAGTTCAATCTTAAGAAAAGGGTGGAGGGTGTGGCTGAGACTAATATACACAGATATACGTAGAGATGAGATGTATGGCTCCGCAGATGTTCATTTGATAGAAAGCAGTGAAAGGAGAGCTGCTGCCCTTCATGTTGCCCTCACCTCTAGATTTATGGGCTCACCTCTAGATTTCTGGGCTCACCTCTCTAAGTTTGGGCTCCAGCACCTCATCGTCTTTCCCCCTGTCCCTGTCCGGACTGTCCACCATGGGCAGGCCAAACACACTGTTCAGACATGTCTGCAGCATCTCAAAGTTCTCGTTCTCGGTCAGTGCTGGCTCCAGGTTACTGTGGTCAGCCTAGGGTTAAGGGTCAGTGATATTCTCTCCGTAAGAGCTAAAGACACTTCCTGGTTTTCCAGACATTCTAGTCGAAAGAGTCACAGTCATCAAGAGAGTTGGAATACGTAAGAAATCCGGATTTCCATCACAAGGGGACAAAACAAATGTTGGGCTTTGGGAAATGTTTGCAAACCACGGTGTGGACAAACTGAGTGGAACATCTGGTGGTGAAAAGCTCATGCGAGGGTCAGTATACATTGCATTGTCCACACGGCTAACAGACCAGAATGAAAGGATACATCAGGTTGGCACATGTGGTCATCACAAGGTGGCGAACCGGAGTACGCATGGCATCCGGTGGTTCTGCCTTGATGAAATCCTTCAACAAAGGAAGACAGAGAGGGGGTGAATCACTAAACCTTGTGCCCGAATCAGGTCTACAGTCCCTGCGGCTAAGTTGGAGTCCAGTCAAATCTCTATTGCAGGAGTCTGAGCCCCAGAGCTCCAGTCCTGGTCAGGCACCATTTCCCAATGCTAGAACAAACTGCCCTGAGCGCCTACTGTAGTGAAGCTAGTATTAATTATCCTTATAATTGCCTGTCTAAGTGCAAATAGCCTACAAGCCATATAAGCAAATACCAGTGGAACTCTAATTCACCAGTCGTTGAGAAAGAGTCTGAGAATACGTTACTCATCACTGGACTTGAAAGTCCTAACTACGGACAGACTTGACTCCGAGTCCAGAACCTGAGTACTGCAACATCACTGAGAGGCATCGAAACCATCACACCACTGTTACGATGCAATGCAGCACTGCAAGGCTTTACTGTATCACAAGTACCTTTCCAAAAGTCTTTATAACCGCGGCAGTAGTCATTATAACACTGTCGTAGGCTGTGATGAACAATCTTTAAATAAATAAACATTTACTTGAACCCTCAGTCACATGGGATTTATAATGCAGTGATGACGCGACACAGGGACTCACCACCATGACTCCCATGAGTTCCTGTTTGCGGACGAACATGTAGTCCTGTCTGCGTACTACGCTGCTGATGGCCTTGGCTATGAGTCCCACACTCTGGATCAGACTCAGCTTCATGGTCAGGTCCTGATGGGAATTCAATATGGCCAGCAGACATGCATGCAAACATACAATGGGGAAAGGATACACACACGCGCGCGCACACACACACACACACACACACACACACACACACAAACACAAACGTGATGATCACATCACAAACACACACACACACACACACACAGATGGCCTCAGACAGAGTTCATGAAAATTTGCCACAGCAGTCAGAGGTTACGTCTGTTTTGCATCATTCTGCACCGTGCCACTTCACCTTTGTGAGCAGGACAACTAAAATATTAGCTGTAAAGTTATAGTGCAACCCTCAAGCATTCAAAGACAGCGGCAGTCCGGCACTTGCCCCATCATTCCAAAGTTCCCTATGCCATGGATATCAAATCTAAAGGTGGGCAGACTACAGTCACATCTAAGGATTTCAACCGTGGTGGTTTTTCCATTTTTCTTCTGGTGTCCGTAAAAAGGTAATCTAAAGACTTAATAGAATAATATCCTAGTTTGAATGGTTTTAGCACATGGCATAAGAAACCATAGCATCTCGATGGGCGGTAAGTGTGTTAAATTCAGCTTCAGCTAAATTCAGTTATTTCAGTGGAATAACAACAACACGGTACAAGTCAGAAGACCAAACCGTTGACTGGTACTGTACATACATAAAATATCTGGTGAATGGGAAACAAATCACAAGTAGCATTTTCTTTTGTTTTAAGAGAAAGATCATCCATGCCTTGACTTGGAGACTGTAAGTGCCAGACTGAAATGAAAGCTTTGCGATCTGGAGGAAAAAAAGAATTTGAACAGAAAATACACAATCTGATTTTGCATTACGATCTACAGTATGAGGTGGTGAGTTCTCTTAGATCAACAGGGAAAGGTTGAAAACCACATGGCCCTAGAAACACCTGAGTGTTAGTAGACATTGAGGCCAAAAAGCACAAAACATTCTGAAGTTCAGAAAATAAAAAATAACTAGATATGGTGCTTATATTTTATCTGTTCATATTTGTTTGGGGGGGGGGTCTGGAGGTTAGAGCATTCTGGCAGGAACCTAAAGGTTCAAATCTGTGACACTAAGATAAGAAAAAAAGCAATTGAGCTCCTGAGGAAGCCACTCAATGATGGCTGATCCCAGGCCATTACCACAACTCTCCCAGTGTGCAAAAACACCTGCACAGTGATGTGCAGGTGTGAAACTGGAAAAATATAAGCACTATTTGACCTTTGACTTCAGGAAGTTCAGAAAGTTGTTGATGCAGTAGCATTCTGAAGAGAACAGATTGTTAGAATAGTTATAAAGAGAGCGCAGAGAAAGAGATTCCTTTGTACGGTTCGCTTCACGGTACCTTGGTCTCTATTTTAATTCCCAGAACCTGCACAACATAAAAGTAACAAGAAGTTTAATCCACAAGTTGATTTCCACCAGACAAGAATAAGTAGGACTGACCATGACGTCAACATTGTTGAGGTGCTAAATTGTTTGTTTACATTTACTTTGTTTACAGCCAGTAAACCACTAGAAAGGGACAGTTCTACTCTCTTTCCGTATTAAATTAATCTGTTGCATTAATTTGTTGACTTTCTGGAATCATCTAGAACACGGGTCAAAATCCAGTTTCATCAAGTGACACAAGCTGATATTGTGGGTTCTCATTTGATCCAATAGCTAAACTTAGCCCATGAGGCATTAATATATTATATTCTTCAAGAATCTATTATTGTGTATTTCATATGTCCGAAGATTATCACATTTCAGAAGGCCTTTCCAATTCATGTTAGCCCGAGTTTGGTTTTGGAACACCACATTAATTAATGTCTTACAGATACAGAGGAAGTCAACCTATCCTCATTGTAATGCAGTACTGTACATTATCATGTCAGCCCCAGCAAACTAGCCACAGCTAATTAGAGGAGCCCTGTGTGGAACCAAACTGAATACATGGATAGACTGCCTCATAATATTAAACACAATGTGTGTATCTGTGTGTGTGTGTGTGTCTGTGTGTCTGTGTGTATGTGCCTGTCTGTGTGTGTGCCTGTCTGTGTGTATGTTTGTGTGCCTGTCTGTGTGTGTGCCTGTCTGTGTGTATGTTTGTGTGCCTGTCTGTGTGTGTGTGTGTGTTTGTGTGTATGTTTGTGTGTATGTTTGTGTGCCTGTCTGTGTGTGTGTGTGTGTGTTTGTGTGTATGTTTGTGTGCCTGTCTGTGTGTGTGTTTATGTATATATGTCTGTGATATCTGTCCAGCTGCACACTATTCAGCATGTATCTAAAAATAGATTAAATTCAAGTAAAAATCTGGAGGTTGTAAATTGGCAGGAGAGAGACTCAATTAACAGAGCAAACTACAGTGACTAGTTGTCAAGGTGAAGGGGAAAACATCCTGAAATGAACCAGGTTAATCTGTAGCCACAGGGAGCCACAGAGAGACCTGATAAATCCACATGAGTGAGTCTTTTGAGACAACACACTACAACATCAGTAAAGTAACATATGGTGAACTCTCCTTCAACTGAGGGAGATAATCACATAGTATTTCCACGGTGGTTTGTGTTCTGAGGTTCATGTTTCTGTCGAACACCACAAACATTTTCGACAAAATGAGTTAGTGATGGTTTAGTATGACACATGCTGCAACACAAGAATCATTAGCCCGGGCAACCTGATATCTGAGCTTTGAAGTTAAAATCAAATTCCACTTAATCAAAAAACCTTTCCTGTTACGATCAATGAATCTTACTGATTGTCAGTATTCCAATTGGCCCTATATACTCCAGTTACTCCCTATATAGTTTAACCAGGACCCTCAGGACAATGGTCAAAAGTAATGAAGTATGTGGGGAAAGGGGTGCCATCTGAACCCCTGTCTGTCTGACCAGCTCCAAGCCAATCCAAGCACGCTCAGACAACTGACAACAAAATAATAAGCATAATAATATTTTTTCAGGCATTAAAATGAACCCTCAGCTATCCCCTCAATTCCACCCGCCCCTGCTATTGCGGAGAAGGGAAAACATTACAAGGCAATGTTGGAACACAGTGCTACGCAGTGGTCAGAGGTGCTTATTGCTACAAGACTCTCATTATTGGTTGTGGTGCAGGCAGGGCGGACTACATGCGTGGAGATGGAGGCCATGGTTAATCGACTGGCCACACCTCGTAACGGTAAAAGTCGGGTTTTGAGCAGGTGGAGGACTGTTTTCTACGGTGTGGACAGACCAAGACGACACACCGGCTGACTGCCTGGTATTCATGCTGATGTAGCCAAGGGCCGTGCCTGCATCTGGTCCCCACTGTTAGTCATTAACCCTAAATCAGAACTAATTCCACGTGTTTTGTGACAAATCCTGACAGATAAATCACATCCATCCAGACTGTTGATATAAGACACCTAAATAAATGAACATTTTGAACGGGCTTTATTACGGGGATGTGGTGAAATAATTGTGTCTGCTGTTCCTACTCGTCCATTCCCCAGGCCCGGTCTTCTTTACCTTGGTGTTGAAGTGCTTGCTGATGTTGCGGAGAATGTCAGAGTCGATCCGGGAGAGAATCAGGTCATCGGGGGCGTACAGCGCCACATAGCCGTAACAAAGGATCAGCGTGCTCTTCATCTTCTCTATGTCCACGTCATTCTTGTCCTGAGAGAGACAGAGGCAGAATGAGGTTAGCGAGGGCTTAAGCATCTTAGAAATGCCAAATCATTGAAAACCGTTCAAACATATACGTGGACTGATGAAAAATTGGTTATAAGGCCTGAACCCTGAATGCTGATTTGGTGAAAGAAGTGGTATAATCAGACAGTATTACACAGGCAGGAAATGAAGTGAACTGTGTTCCTGTTCTAAATGCATTGCTAGTGAGTTCATAATATCTACAAGGCATCTCTGGGAGTTGTGGTATTTGGCCAATATTTGGATGAGGGCTGTTTCCAGGTTCTCGTTGTGTTCACACTGGCCATCTAACACACCCCCTTGTGCATTACTTCATAGATAATATGAAGTCGACACATTCTAGTCGACACATTCTAAAAACATCAATAGCAAACTAACTTTGAGCAGACCAAATATTCCTGAGGCTTTCTTGAAGGCATCAGATTTCCCAAAGTCGTCCAGTTTGGCGAGAGTGGCTTCGAGGTGACTCCTGGCGCACAGCCCGATACCCACGGCGACACCCTAGGAAACCATTAGCCCAAACACACCCCCATTAGTACGGTTCAACGTATGTTTAAGCCTCCAGTGACCAAACACAAAATCTATATTATCACTTAATTAGCATCTGACTACCAGCAACTCTTATGAGGCCCAAAGACGGTAAAAACCAAACAATCCTACTCATCTGGTTCTTATGAGGAAATGAGGGGGGTGGGAGGTTTAACTCCAGGCACAAATTGCTGCTTACAGTGGCAGACAATACTTCCCTTTGAAAACAAGCAAAAGCTTAAAAGGTACTTGTCACTGCCTTTACTAGGCAATTTAGCTGTAGCACACCGACATGCTGTTCTCCATGGCAACGCTCTGCTTTACCACAAAACTACATTCAGGCTTGTGCTAAACATGCAGAGAAGTAATCAATCCAAGCGAACTTTGAGAATAACTGAGAAAACGTTATTTCGGTCCAACTTCGATCTACACAATTCTGTGGTGTTTCTGAGCTAACCATCAAGTGGAACGCGGACGGAGCTCATAGAGGCAGACAAACGGAGGCTCACCTCTCTCTCGGTGGAGTCGCTGTGTCGTGCATTGAATAGTATCTCCTGCAGCTGCTTCTTGACCAGCTCTTTGTTGCAACACTGCTGCAGCGTGACTCCAACAAACTTGTACAGGAAACTCTACGGAGAGACGCAAAGGGAAACCTTCTAATTGAATTGATATCATTTGGATACATTTATTTGTTACGGTGGGAGGAAAGGAGGTGAATGAGCCAACTGATACCTGGGGATGATAAGATGGCCATGATGGTCTCAGAAAATGCAGCTTTAGGGCCACCAACCCTGCTGTTACAATGACAGCCATGGGCTCTTTAGTGACTAAAAGACGGCCCCTCCCTTTAATGTCCCACTAAAATACGGCACACCCGTTTAATGTCAGATTAAAAGACGACACCCCCGTTTAATGTCCCACAAAAAGACAGCACCTCCGTTTAATGTCCAAGAGCAAGACAGCACCTCCGTTTAATGTCCAAGAGAAAGACAGCACCTCCATTTAATGTCCAATTAAAGACGGCACCCCTGTTTAATGTCCAATTAAAGAAGGCACCCCTGTTTAATGTCCAACTGAAAGAAGGCACCCCATGTCACTTTCACTGCCCTAGGGCACTGTATGCTCTTGCATGAGTGCAAAGGTTTTTAAGGCACAATTTAAATGTGTCACTATTATTTTCTGTCAGATCAGAACACCACATTAATCAGAACATCACACTAACCCAAAACAGATTGTTGTGAGAACATTAAAATCACCAATGTTTAGATCTTAATTGCATAATCTAACAGTTTTATAAGCAAGCATGATAGTTTAATTGGAAATACCGTTTCCTTGTGAATAATTTACAAGATTAAGTTAAAGATATTTCAAATTCTTAGAAGGTTCTGAAGAGATCCATGTGATCGTTTCCAAGAGGCCATGAGCTTTCCCAAACATACAGCTCCGGAAAAAATGAAGAGACCACTGCACCTTTTTCTCTCCTTTCCAAAAAAGCTGAAAAGGAAAGTTTTGAGTGAGGAACAGAAGCGTTCAATTTGCGGTGGTCTCTTAATTTTAACGGTTCTGTTCCTCACTCAAAACCTTTCTTTTCGACTTTTTTGGGAAGGAAAGAAAAAGTTGCCGTGGTCTCTTATTTCTTTCTGGAGCTGTACGTGGAAGACCTAGAGTTTGTCAAAACACATGGTCATGCAAACCTCTTTGGGCCATGGATCAAGGGAGGTTCACAAACCTTCTCCTCCGGGGACTGGTTATAGTTTGAGAGGTAACGTGTGGCCTCGACGGCCATCTGGCAGCTCCACCGGTCTTCAGCTATGGCCATCAGGGTCTCGGCTAGGAGCTGGAAATGACCCATCAAAACAGCAGAAGCCAGTAGACTGTATCAGAACTGTGCATCAAGTCCGTTGTGAAACAGCAGCAGACACCGGTCATCTAACATTCCACATGACGGACTTACACCGCCTGCGTCCCAAATCACGCTCCCCTGCTAAACAAGGTTCTCCTTTTGAGGAGACAGGGACGAGGTTTTTCCTAGTCATTGTTACTGACAAGCGTTGTTGGGCATGCAATGTAAAGACCATCCACACCTTCAGCAGACTCTCCTCCCATTTCTTCTTGTCTAGTGTTTCTGGCGTAGACTCTGAGGAAACAAGATGGGAGATGAAAGCATACTTACTCAGGCCATCCTTTATGTACCAAAAAAATATGATTTCTGCTGGAGGATATTCTGCACACGGTCCAACCCAACCAAAGAGTGAAAATGATTTAAGATCCGTTTTAATACCCCATGCTCCACTTAAATGCAAGCTATGTATTTTTACGAGGGAAAGAAGAAATTGCCCAAAGCTAAAAAAGCTCTCTCCCTAAAAAATATAGTTTTGACATTGCCTTTAAAAATTGGAAGCACTTATGGCGTCCCATAACTGAAGCTGCTATGGAGCCTTACAGCCGCTTAATCTCAGTTCTGTCACAGCAGAAAACACGGAGTAAGAATTCCTCTAAACCACTGGCGTTAGAATGGACTTCCAGTGGCCTCAGAGTAGCAATAAAAGCTTGTCAGTGTTATTTTGTCTTTGCGGATAAAGGCCCCATGGGTTCATTCAAGGCCACGTATGGCTCTGTAGGTCACGGCAATGTGGGGTCATTGAGTCGAGACTGTCTGAGTCTCACATGTCAACACACATTGCCTATGAGGAGAGATTTCTAACCAGGGTTCATGGCACCCTCTGGGCCAGAGAACCTGAGAATGGCCCTGTACCTTCTAAGCAGCTGAGGAGGGCTGGGATCTCCTTCGCCCAGACAGTCTCGGCTTTGGGATGGATATTAGGGCTCAAAACTTTCAACAGAGACAGAGACGGCCCACCGTGACCGCGACTCTTGAATGGGAACGAACCATTAACCTGTGACACGCACACACACACACACACACACACACACACACACAAACACGAGATAAGTCAAAAATAAACTTGAAGATATGGCCACAATGTCATAAGAAACGCTGCGACAATAAGGCTGAATTAAAGTGACTTGAATGCACTCACCAAGAGCCGGGTCATCAGGATGTGAGGAGAGGGAAGATTAACTGAACAGAAGAGGAAGGGGACAGATAGAGAAGAGCCCACGAGGTTTATAGCAGTCTAAGCATTATAATTAATGACTGAATGATTAACTACCCAGGCTCATACTTTTCACCACAAAGAGCTCAGCTTAATCATTGTCTCCTCTACAGAAACAATTACCTTACAGTTCAAGACCCGGGCCACGCTAGCGCTTTATTTAGTGATGAATATGGCTTCTCATTCAGCTAATCAGAACCAGACACTATGGTCTGTCTGGCCTTTCAGCACCGACCAACAGCCCTTTAATGAGAACAAAAACGCCTGCGCGTAAAATACACTTCCAATGGAAAAAAATAACCATTCCCAATCCCCACTCTCCACAGAGGTGCTGACGAGGAGTACCGCACGGCGCTCACACATCTTGTTTACATTAAAGGGCGTGTGAGGAGAATCCCAAAAACGGGAATGCGGGTCCAGCTCAGTGTGGAAAAGTAAGGGCGGAAATGCCTCCCGTTTTGTAATCCCATTAGTTCCCGATTGTCTTGGCTCAATGCTAACGACATGATGACTTGCCAATACGAATCTACCGTACATGAGGATGTGTCCAGCCAGGGTGACCTGCAAAGGGCAAATCTCTGTGGGACCCACCTTGCTCATTGAAGTCGATGTAGAAGTTGGGCTCCTGGGCGTCTCTTTTCTTGGTGGCCAGCAGGATTAGGCTCTTACAGAGCGGCGTGGTGGCATTGGAGTACTGACCTGGGGTCAGGTAGAACAGCAGCATGGGCCATAGGACCTGGCAGGACAGACAGACGAACAGCCAGTGAACACAGGACACTACAACAGCCTTTCAAACAGCCAGTGAACACAGGACACTACAACAGCCTTTCAAACAGCCAGGGGATGAAAGCAGTTACCCGCCCAGTAAAATAAATGAGCTAGCTAGCTGGTCTGACTATTGTGGTCTACACGACGACGTCTGACCACAAACGAAACGCTATCGACTGCGATTGGTCAAAAACAAAGATAGCGTTGTCCATTTTCTCCGACTTGCACAGAGGACTGCACCTCCATGTATTAAATACTTTAGTTTGTGTAGGCAGACCACGGAGAAAGCTGAGGGCAGAATAGAACGCTGTGTGTGTAGAGCGTACACACACAGTATGTTGAAATGCCCACACCTCCGGTCATAAATCATTGTCCACTTTCGTCTCCATCAAGACGTCCTGTGTGAAAGCTGACGTTGTGAGGAAATGAAAGAGTCATCTCAGGGAGTGTTGACGTCGGGAACCAAAAAGGAACAAATAACGAACAGTGGAGAGAGTGACAGATGGATGCCATGTTGAAACCCTGTCATGTGCAGAAGCATCCTACCCGACCCTGCAAAAAAACAACAAAGCTAGTTCCTAAGCTCCTCTCCACACAAACATTACTTCAGTATCTTCTCTAACCTCAGTGTTTAGTGTTACGTGTGACTTGGCTCGGATGGATTGTTTTTGTAGGTATTTTTACAGCAGGAACAAACATAAAATGTAATTTGTTACGGAAACGTGACACTTTTACGACATTCCCTTCCCTCTACCTGAACTCTCCATGAATGCCAAACTATGTTTCCACATAAACACGCTCATCAGACGACTAATGTTAACGTGTAAGAGACGACTAAACGTCGGACTGACAGGACGGCCGAAGAGAGTGAACGCTTAGGAGTAGGGAGAAGAAAAGTGAAAGCGGAAAAAGAGAGAGAGGAAGGAAGACGTGGTCCTCCCCAAAGCACTCACATCGGTCAGGCGTCCAACCGTGGTAGTGAAGAGGTGGAGTGTGTTGTCACACATGCTCCGCAGCGCCTCATTGGTCACCTCCTCCGGGTCAGTGGGTCGCTGGCCTGGGCGCTGCGACAAGAACACAGTCCTTCAGACACACTAACGTGGGTGGAAGACTTTAACATCAACGTCGTTCGGGGTGCAAGGGAAGGGGGGGCTGACTGTCCAATGTCATTTTAACACTGGGGGTCAACTCACAGAGTACGTGTCTGTAGATACGGTCAACATACATAATAGGTGTCTGTAGATACGGTCAACATACATAATAGGCGTCTGTAGATACGGTCAACTCACAGAGTATGTGTCTGTAGATACGGTCAACATACATAATAGGTGTCTGTAGATACGGTCAACATACATAATAGGTGTCTGTAGATACGGTCAACATACATAATAGGTGTCTGTAGATACGGTCAACATACATAATAGGCGTCTGTAGATATGGTCAACGTACATAATAGGCGTCTGTAGATACGGTCAACACACAGAGTACGTGTCTGTAGATACGGTCAACTTACATAATAGGCGTCTGTAGATACGGTCAACTTACATAATAGGCGTCTGTAGATACGGTCAACTTACATAATAGGCATCTGTAGATACGGTCAACTTACATAATAGGCGTCTGTAGATACGGTCAACTTACATAATAGGCGTCTGTAGATACGGTCAACTTACATAGTAGGCGTCTGTAGATACGGTCAACTCACAGAATAGGCGTCTGTAGATACGGTCAACTTACATAATAGGCGTCTGTAGATACGGTCAACTTACATAAAAGGCGTCTGTAGATACGGTCAACTTACATAATTGGCGTCTGTAGATACGGTCAACTTACATAATAGGCGTCTGTAGATACGGTCAACTTACATAGTAGGTGTCGGGGAGAGCACAGTGCTGGATGATGAACTTCACTAGCAGGTCTCCTCCCTCTAGCTCCAGGTAACCATGGTGTGCCATGGCACTTATCACTTGGACAATCCTCTGTTTAACCTGCAGGGAGCGACGGAGGACAGAGGCCTAATGCTTCAACAGAGACACATAGGGTTGGTGTACAAAGACCTAGAAGGTTACTCCGGGACTAAACTGTATTTTCAATGGGGTTTCCTTATTTTCATGCTCTTTTTAGTTCAGGGTTGGGCTTTCTGAGCCTGTGAAAATTACACATGACGCACATGACCGTACCTTATTGCTGTGGTCAGCCAATGGCTGCCGGATGCTGGCCAGGATGAGAAGCTTCTTGGTCTCCATGATGGAAGCTGCAGACAGGAAGCAGACATGAAACCCTGACTACATCATGTTTCATGAGGAATTATTCCATGAAGTCCTCTTCAACAACCAGTGACGCACACAAATCCAGAGAATACAGCCGCTTTAGTCTTCTAACAACGTGTGATGTAAAAATACATCTCTGATGGCACCCTATATATTTTCAGCCTGTCTATGGTAAGAGTCACAGCTCTAGCTGGTATAGGCGATGTTCAGTAGCCTGTTAGCGGTAGTAGCGTTCTCCCCTCTCTCGCGTAAAACACGCATCGTGAGCGGATAAATGCAAGGCTCCTTGTTTCTGCGCCGGCACGTTATAGTACCGCATGCATTTCATCCAACGCTTGCAGTTAAACATCCAATAATACAACGGGCCTCTGGTTCTTTGGTCAGGACTGCATCCAGGTCTCGTGAAGTGCATCACTATACAAGCTAAATCGGACCAAAATCCACGGTTTGGAAGGACCCATGGTGAGACATGCACTCCTGAGCGATATGGTTAACACCGGCACAAACCAACTTCCTGGGATAAACACGCCAGGGGTTCTTAAAAAAAAAAAAACTTTCGGTCTTACCGGAGGAGTTGATGAGGTGTCGGAGAACTGCCAGAGAACCCATGCGGTTCCTTTCGTTACTGTTCTCCAGTTTCTGAAGCACAAACACGATCAGCCGGTCCGGGAAGGTGTTGGCTACGGGGGGAAGGAGAAAGCAAATCATATATGTTACAGACAAGTATCCTAATTCCCTAAAATAAGCATCCAGCCATATCTGGCAATTAGTTGTAGAAATGGCACTGTAGAGCCAAACTATTATGCCGATCATCATGTGCTGATAAAGTATGTGCCCCATGTCATCTAAACCCCTCTCTTTCAAACATGGAATGTCAGGACTAACTGAGGTATGATGGTTAATCTGCTTATAGATTATGCAAATATAAACAACATATTACACATCCAGCCCAAAAGGAGAGGGTTAAAAAAACATTTTGTTATTCAAGGTGTCCAAGGTGGCATCTTTACTTAACTCTTTTACTTAACATTTTGTTGAACGGTACTTGTACTTGTTCAATGGCAATAAAGTTGAATGTAATCTAATCTTCAACTCCCATCTAACATCTTATAATGATCGAATAACAGTAAGACAACAAGAACAACAGAAGATTTAATTATACAGTCACTTATAAACTCCACGTTTTACCATGTTATCAGTTTTACAATGTAGATAATATACAACTTGAATAAATCAATGCAATGGAAAATGCATAGGTTCAGACAGTAATATAAGATGTACTGTAAGCACACAGTGCTAACAATTCAAATGGTGATAACTGAGCACCCTCCTTCACCAATCAGTCTGCAAGCTAAACATCCTATCAGCAGTGAATACAAACATTAGTCATAATCTACAGCGCTGAAGTGTGTCATTGTGCCAGGAGGACTGTTGCTTGAATACAATTATTTTTTTAAACACAGAAAACAGACCACACCGGGCTACAGGATTCCAATAACACAGACAACAGACCACACCGGGCTACAGGATTCCAATAACACAGACAACAGACCACACCGGGCTACAGGATTCCAATAACACAGACAACAGACCACACCGGACTACAGGATTCCAATAACACAGACAACAGACCACACCGGGCTACAGGATTCCAATAACACAGACAACAGACCACACCGGGCTACAGGATTCCAATAACACAGACAACAGACCACACCGGGCTACAGGATTCCAATAACACAGACAACAGACCACACCGGGCTACAGGATTCCAATAACACAGACAACAGACCACACCGGGCTACAGGATTCCAATAACACAGACAACAGACCACACCGGGCTACAGGATTCCAATAACACAGACAACAGACCACACAGGGCTACAGGATTCCAATAACATAGACAACAGACCACACCGGGCTACAGGATTCCAATAACACAGACAACAGACCACACCGGACTACAGGATTCCAATAACACAGACAACAGACCACACCGGGCAACAGGATTCCAATAACACAGACAACAGACCACACCGGGCTACAGGATTCCAATAACATAGACAACAGACCACACCGGGCTACAGGATTCCAATAACACAGACAACAGACCACACCGGACTACAGGATTCCAATAACACAGACAACAGACCACACCGGACTACAGGATTCCAATAACACAGACTACTTCTATTTGCAACATTCTGATAGAACATTGAACTTAATTGACAACCTTGTTCACTTTCCAAAGATTAAAGGGTAAACTACGAACCTAGAATGCTGAAGCATCTCAATACCTCATTGTGATTTTTAACTGTAGGCGGGTTACTGTAGTCAACAGGGGCACAGACCTGGAAGAAGCGCAAAGTTAGAATTTAAATTAACGACGATAACATAATTTTACTCTCTGGAGAACTACCATCATATTCAAACTGACACAAAAATTAACCCTTCCATATTGACATGTCTCTTTTTGCTGTAACCGAATCGTGACATTAATTATTATATCTTTTTTCCATTATACTTACTAACTGTGGCACTTTGGGTTTTTTGTAAATAGCTGTATGTGTGTCTACCTGTTGATGCAGAGTTGTAAGAAGGCTGTCAATCTGAGTCTCCAGAACCCGGCTTCCCATGTTCACAGAAGCATCTAGAACTTGGCACAGGCTCTGAGGTGGAGGTAAGAGTTATTTTAGTAAACAGACAGTTTGGGAAGAAAGTTGCCTACAGAAAGTAAGTAACAATAGTACAGAACTGAAGAATGACTGAGAATGAAAAGGTAACTTCCCAGAGTTAGGTGAACGAATGCATAACATTCCTAAATATCGGTGTTCAGTATCACAACGTCACATGATTTTATGAGAATGCTAGCGGTTTTCATTGACTTCAAGTAATACAGCTGACAATACTTTGGCACTAATGTTCACAAACACTTTAAACCACAATGAGACATAAAAATTATACAGATAAATTAATCTGACACAGGGAAGAAGAAATGTATAACTGCCCCATCTTGACTTACACACACATTTGTTTTTGTGTCGATTTATTACAAAATACGGAGAAAATGAAGGGGTCTGAATACTTTCCGGAAGCACAGTAAATGCTTTAGTGCCAGCGGCAGCCTACCTTGCTAATTACGTAATGCTCAGTGTTCTTCTTATACAGGGATATGATTGTGGGAATGAGCTTGGGAAGCTGCTCCTCCAGTTTATCATGGGCCATCAGATGACTCATGGATCCCACTGCTGCTGCTACCGTTAGTCGCAGCTAAAGACCCGGTCGGGTAGAGAGAGAACATCAGTAACCAGATAGAGACATCAGAGAGAACAACAGTAACCAGATACAGACATCAGAGAGAACATCAGTAACCAGATACAGACATCAGAGAGAACATCAGTAACCAGATACAGACATCAGAGAGAACATCAGTAACCAGATACAGACATCAGAGAGAACATCAGTAACCAGATACAGACATCAGAGAGAACATCAGTAACCAGATACAGACATCAGAGAGAACACCAGTAACCAGATACAGACATCAGAGAGAACACCAGTAACCAGATACAGACATCAGAGAGAACATCAGTAACCAGATACAGACATCAGAGAGAACATCAGTAACCAGATAGAGACATCAGAGAGAACAACAGTAACCAGATACAGACATCAGAGAGAACATCAGTAACCAGATACAGACATCAGAGAGAACATCAGTAACCAGATACAGACATCAGAGAGAACATCAGTAACCAGATACAGACATCAGAGAGAACATCAGTAACCAGATACAGACATCAGAGAGAACATCAGTAACCAGATACAGACATCAGAGAGAACATCAGTAACCAGATACAGACATCAGAGAGAACATCAGTAACCAGATACAGACATCAGAGAGAACATCAGTAACCAGATACAGACATCAGAGAGAACATCAGTAACCAGATACAGACATCAGAGAGAACATCAGTAGCCTAATACATAATAATTTGATTATATCTTTTAATTTGACAACACTGAAGAAATGACACTTTGCTACAATGGAATGTAGTGAGTGTACAGCTTGTATAACAGTATATACATTTGGAAATGTTCACTTAGGGGTGTACTCACTTTTGTTGCCAGCGGTTTAGACATTAATGGCTGTGTGTTGAGTTATTTTGAGGGGACAGCAAATGTACACTGTTATACAAGCTGTACACTCACTACTTTACATTGTAGCAAAGTATCATTTCTTCAGTGTAGTCACATGAACAGATATAATCATATTTTCGCAAAAATGTGAGGGGTGTACTCACTTTTGTGAGATACTGTAAATACACCAGATAGAACATTAGTAAGCAGTTAGGACAAAAGAATGAAAGTCCTGATCAGGAAAATAAAGAACATCACTTAACAGCTAAAGATCTGATCAGCGAATGAGACAACATTGCTAACTACCAAAAGATTCCGTTGGATGGAGAGAGATTCTCTATATCATGTTTAGAAGAGCACTATTCCATGCATCATGGATGGGCAGGTTTTTATTTCAGCTTCCACCCCATTAAAGCAGAAGATCCCCATTATAGTACTACAGACTTCATGCCCTATAAAGACAATACGGTACTATTTGGGACACAACTAATCATACATCAAGCACCAGAGAAAAACTGAATCATATACTGCATGTACCATATAACTGAAGCAAAAACCTGCCTATCAGACAAAGGGTAAAATCATTGCTGAGACATTTTTTTCTTAATGTGGAACGCGCAGAGACATTATGCAACAGTTTATTTGTGGTTAATAGGTTTGAATATACACTGACAGGTTACAGTACTATGGTGGGATCCTATACTCAGAAAAACACAAGAAAACCTTTCCACACAAGCTTCTTTAGAATTTGCCAGCAGTTACACATGCCCAGTATATTCTCCAAAATGTCAGGTTTGCAAGCTCATATCACTCAAATTAAAGGACTGTGCCTTTAAGACCTGTCATATTATTTTATTTAAACGAGCCAAGAGTCAAATGCCTTAATGATGCTATCCTACAAAACAGAGAGACCATTCAGAGAGAAATGTAATTTAGAACTAATCGGTGTCCTGCTCTTCCTAATATAACATGGTGTACCTTGGGTTCCCTGCTCTGAAGCCAGCTGCAGAATAGGATGTCGTATGCGGCATAGATTTCACTGGAGAAGGTGTCTTTTCTCACGGTGGGGTCAGGAGCTTTATCCAGGTTGGCTAGGTACTCCAGGATGCTCTCGCTGAAGTGGGACAGAGCTGAGACAAAGATGAGATAGAAGGGAGGGAGCCAAAGAGAGGAAAAGAGAGGGGGGAAAAGTCAGTGAGTGGAGAGAGATGACGAGTGATGGATGGGTGGAGGGACAGGCAGAAGGAGAGCAACAGAAAATAGGCTTTATTGGCTAGTTCCCGGAAAGAGAATGTGGAATAACGCTGTGGCCAGCGTGCGTCGTACCAGAGGAGAAGACCCACTTCATGTTGTCCTGCTTGGCCATGCCCAACATTGGCAGCATTGTCCCCAAGATGGCATTGAGGAAGGGCACCATACCATACACTGTCAACAGAAATACCAAGAAGACATCGAACAGGGTCTCTTTCACAATGCCAATATCTAGAAAGTACTGGAAACACAAAGGAAGATATCTGATCTGTTTTAAAGAAACCGGAATATTCAAAAATAGGGCAACGTGCACAAAGATCAGTTTTAGCAGCCTAAATTTAACAAGCAACTCTCTATTGTATCTAGTGTTATCCTACCATTGGAATCAGAGAGGCTTGCTAATGTTTGGACCACAAAAAAATGAGGCAGGACGCCTGGCTGGAACTTGCTGAGGATTTCCTCCATGATGTCGTTGATATGCTTGTTTCCCACAGCAACCAAAATATTACTGGCTGCCTGTTGCCAATCAGGGACAACTTCCTGTAAAAACATGAATACAAAGTTGCTGGATCTAAAACATCTAGATACTTCCTATTGCCATATACTGTTTTTCCCCCAGTTTTGTGATAGTCCATTTCTAATTACAATTTCTAAAAACATGTTTTTGCTTTGTCATTATTGGATATTGTTTGTAGATTTATTACATATTGTTTGCTGTCAATTATAAATTACATCCATAACACAACAAACTGTGGAGAAATTGAAGCGGTGTGAATACTGAAGTGCTGAAGGCACTGTATAATTAACAACTTCATATTTCATATGAGACTAAAACAGCTTCAGCCTCAGCAGCGCTCTTACCTTTGACCGGGTCATTTCATCAGAGGCCAAAGAAATAACACTTTTGATTTTTGGGTAGCTTATATCGTCTATCTTGGTCTTCACAACCAACTCAATCGTCTGGAGTATGAGAACTCTGTGCCCAATGACAAGCTGCAGAAAAATATTGTCATACGTTAACTCACTTGAAATACAGGCCTTAAGTTTACTTGAATTATGTTGAAACTGCCGGTAAGAAAACACTCATTTCACAATCTCTTTGGTAATCGTATCATTGAAGTATCACATGCAGAGTCACAGACTAAAGGAGTGATAAGGTCTCAATCTTCTGGCAGGATGTTGGTTTCTCTTTCTTGGTGGAAAACATTCTAACGCAATAGCACACAATCTCTCTAGTATCGTGAGGAAATGTGCAGCACAGAGTTGCATCGGAGAGGTCTGATATGGGCAGACCATCAGAAAGATACACTCACTCATGTTACAGTTGTCTGAACACACACTAAAAGCCTTTGTCTGTCACACTTGCTCTTCCAGTGTCCAGTATTCCAAAAGTCACATGAAAGTCAAAGTGTGAAGTGTGCCAATCACAGTCAGGACAAGAGGGACGCTTCTGAAATAAAATGGCTGTTCTGTCAACAACCACAGAAATATCTGACACCTCATCTGGCTTGTGGAGGTGTTGGTGGTGTTCTCTAAGAATACATTTTATTGCGGGCCTGGCAAAGTAAAAGAGTAATCCAAAAATGCAAGAAGAGTTGCTATCAACTCAACACGATCATAGGAAGAAAAATAAATTATACCGCAGGGCAGACAAATAAATACAAATCTGTTAAAAGACCAGAGGCACTGCACGCACACATAAATTAGCCTAAGCCAACTTGCTCCTTCCCAATGTCTGCATAAGTTGCAAATGACCCCGGGGAAATGCAATGAGTTCCAGTCCCGGCTGCATATATTAACAGTGCGGCCGTGTGGTGACAGAACGAGGAAGTAGAAAGTAGTGTCTGACCTTGGGGTGTTTGACCAGGTAGTCCTGACACATGGACAGGACCTTGTTAGGCTGCTGCTTCCCCAGGGTTAGGATGGACTTCCGGACTTGCTCCTGCACCACCGAGTCCCTGTCGTTGGCAGCATCTAGCAGGGCCAGGGTCACCTCTGGAGAGAAAACCCATGGAAGAAAGAGCCGGAGTGGGTGAACACTGTGCAGACACAGAGGATGGCAAGTACACGAGAGGTAGGCATGGAGAGAAACCCGGAGGCACGTACCGTTTGGCAAGTTCACATCCATAACGCATTTTAAGAAACAAAACGGGCAGAATTACACTGTGCACTTTATATAGGATAATGTGTAAAGTTCCTCAGGACAGCCGGCTCTCTTCGAGGTGTCACTTCAGTACTAGTTTTTTCATTCTTTGTTGATGTCCTTTTCTAGTGTTGCGACACCCGTAGCGGAAGTGATGGACACAAACATCTCTTAGCTTCAGAAGCTTGTCCTTTTGCCACCTTGTGCTTTTACTTGGGCACTTTGCCTGTTCTTTTGACTACCAGAATAATGGACGTGTTAAACATGGTTTGTCTTGTTGTGGAAAGCAATCCAGTGACGTGGACTGGGGCACGTTTCCGCCTCCGCTTCCTGAAGTCAACAATCCCCTTTGCTTTGCCGACACGGAGGGTGAGGTTGTTATCCTAGATCTGCAACGCCAGTTGGCTTCGATCCTCCCTGTGGTTGACACCTTGTTGTTGGTTTAAGGGCCCGAAAACCACACGCTGTTGGTGCAGAGCCGTGCCGCCATGGTGGGACAGGGAGTAAAGCCCCACTGTTAAAAGTCACTGACGAGAATGTTGCCGTTGCCAATCCACACAGCCGGAGGACTGCCAGTCAGAAAGTAACATTTTAGGAGCAGGAACCCTTGATGGTCCAGAGCGGCGAGAGCCTTCCTGGCTTCTGCACCCTCCGGCTTGAAGCCAGCGTACAATGTGCTGAGCTCGTCACGGAGGGAGGCGTCAGTTTGTAACTCGGGTTCAATATGCCCTTCTGATCAGTGATAGTGAAATCTGTGCCATGTGCATTACAAGGCTGAGATATGAAACATTCATTCCAGTTTGAGCCTGGGTTTTATTTTTTTGGGTCCTGTGGATTTTCAGAGCTCACACCTGCTAGCTTTCCGTTGTTGCAGACGAGCGGGTTACAGCATAGCCAAACTCTTGTACGCTCCATGGCTTGGCAGAGATTAGAATGAAAAGGTCAGACTGTTACCGACCAAGCAGAAATGCATTTCATGAAATGTAGATGTGAAATCAAAAACCATTATCAAGATGTGTATAACCTTGTAATGTAGGGACAAGCCGTTGCGCTACCTCACTCTCTGTGACTGACACAGGTGAACACTTCAATCTGTCCAACACTAAAGACCGGTGTGTCGAGGGACATTTTCAAAATGAGCAGTAGTTCCTCTTTAACTACAGACAATGGGATAGGTAGGGCGTAAAAATAAAGACATTTCTAACAACAAAAAGTAAGATACAGATTACGGGTTCTCTTTTTTTTAAGGATTAGATCCAAATGTTTATTTTGAAATTAAATAAATAACCTGGGGAAGCCCACGCCATTAAAAACGGTTAATGGTGTCAAGACAGTGAATGGAGGACACTCACGCTCCACGTCTGTCTCCTCCATAGTGCCTGTAAGAAGGCTGGGAGTGGAAACGTTTATGATGTCATGTGGTGGGCCGAAGAGTTAAAACATGTTCATCTGGTTTCACAGGCCTGCAAAGAGAGGAAAACAACGTTTCAAGATGTCATAGTATAGGGTGGCCTATTATTAGACCTAATACAGAGAAAAGCAAACAGAGTGTGGTTTTATTCATGTGCTATTAAGGTGTCAGTGGTGGTGACCCACAGTATAGTAAGCTAACGTTAATGTCTAGCTCAGCTGCATCACTTACCAACTGATAGTGTTAATACTACTAGTAAAACAATTGTAAGGTGGCAATAAAACCATAACAAGTCTGAGCCCGAACACGGTCAGAGTTTACTTCTGGGAGAACTGCAGCACAGCGGCACTTCCGTGTCTCACCAAGACCTGTTTGTCTTGGTTGGGATACATTCAGTCCTGCTTGCTTTTCTGACTCCCCACTTTACGACAGCGCTAAGTTAGCTAGCTAGTTAGCTTTCACCTTTAGCAACTGACAATAGTTCGATTACATTGCACGCATGCTACTGTTAAACGCATGACAGTGGCGAACATGTGCAATGATTTTACGCCGATAAATGCAAGCAAAATAGGCTACATAGATACCGTACCTTTCGAACTGCCTGTATGCAAGGCTAGCTTACTGGCTAGCGAGCGAACTACAGACAATATAATTCTCCTCCCGTTTTCAATACATACAGTTTTAATCCAATGATTATGTGATATACGTTGTCAAAAACACTTCGCTAGCCCGCTGTCTTTAATTGTGATATTCTACTTTTCCTCAATGTAGAGAGAAACGTATCCTACTGCTGGATTAGCCTATGTGTCACTGCAAAGCAACGCAGGTAGAGTAAACACGCCTAATCATGTGCTTCGAGTCAGCAGGAACGTATCAGGGTGGGCGTGACGCTCCTAGCCCTAGCGATCTGGGTGAAGACACTTCTGACATGAGTTCAATAACTGCATTACTTTGTTGAACGTGATGTATCACTCACTGGAAATCACGAGGTACGTAGCTATAATATCACCTTTTTTTTTGTCAGTTGATCGCCATTTGTTAAAAACAGAAAGTAATTTATGATTACCACACATGTTTACTGAGTGTGGACAAGATAACATACATGACAGTATTTTTTCTATAGCATTTACTGTACTATTAAATTGTGTCAAAAATTTCGACTGGTGGTATATATTTTTTGTTCAAAGTGTACAACTATACCTTGATTGTTTAATAGCTCTTGCTAAATTCGTAATATGCTACGGGCGGTGGGCTGGTACAGTACAGTAAAGAAAATGCCCCCCCCCCCCCCCCCCCCCCAAATATTTGCAAATTACCCTTACCTTCCAATAAATTAAATACTTAAATTCAAAACTGAAAAAAGTTTACAATGATAATTGTGTCTATCTGGATAGGTACAATAAAATAATATTAAACATTTATTTTCTTCAAATTTAAATGTTATTTTCCCCTCAAATATATTAAAAAAGAATGATAACTGACAAAAATAATAATAACTGTAGCAACTCTTTGTTTACAAACGTTTTGCAAATACAGCCTTATTGTGTCTCAATGGTAGATTTTTAAGTTATTTAAAAAGTTATGTAAATCTTACTATTGTACATATACAGAAAAATATGTCAACGTTTAGAAAAACAACATGCCTGATAATTGCAAACTATATTATTATTTGGTGCATAAGCAATTTCCTAATAATTCTTTTTACACAATATGTTATTGGATAATTATGTCACTTTGAATGGAATTACTTGTTTTTTTCATGTATTTTCAACATCAGATCTCATTTTACACATCTAGTCTTACAAGAATGGACAAGTGACATGTCGATTGTTTGATATCATATCAACCTTTAGGAGATTTAATAGGTATCTGATCAAGCAACCAGTAGATTATTGGAGTGTATGTGTGTGTGTGTGTGTGTGTATGTGTGTGTGTGTGTGTGTGTGGGCTCAGTAATGTAGAAATGACAGAATGACACAGTGCACTATGCATTGGTATAACCATCTTATCTTTGAGCTTTTCAAAAATATCTGCAAGGGATCTTTTTAGGGGGAAAAGGGAAGTAGAAACTTTAGTCTTCAGGAAAAACAGAGATCACCTGAAAGACAACTTTTGCTTTGGCATTTGCCATTACTGTAGGAACACTGTTGAAAGGAATTCATTTAAATATGTATTTAAGAACAATGAAACCCATCCTATTAGTACTAGTGTCATGATTTGCAGTTCCACTTATGTGGTTACTTTTACTTCTAGGCCTCAATAAAACAAGGCAGAGAGATGGTGTGGCAGACCACAAGATCACTAGACGTGGAGACAAGAGGACCTATGTCTAAATTCCTTTGGCGCCCAATGCCAAGCACGGATTCAACAGTAATAATTATGGCGGGCAGTTTAGATAAAGGTTCGTTATTGCCCACTAGATCACAACTATCCTAAGTTCACACTATTTGCTTTAGCTTAATGTCAGTATTAACAATGGGATTCAGTCAGAGGACAATTAATTTAAATCAGCCATGGCTAAAGCTAAAATACTTTCAATTAAAGATTGTGTCTGTTGATTTGGGTGGTGGCAGTTTATAAAGAGCTGTATTTCTTACTGCCCTGACTGTTAGTCTCCCAAGGTGAAAGGAATGGGCTTTCCTGGCTGTCCACTTAAACCTCTCACATTTTGTCAGAGCCCATAATGAAAAGTTTCAGGAGACAGTCGAGACAGAGTGGAGGTTAAGCGTTTTATTAAACAACATTAAATGAATTACGGGCCAACAGGCATAACAACCCTGTGACCAATTATAATTAGGAATGCAAAACAATGAGACAATTTGGCCCTGACCGCAGTCCATATGGGGACTGCATGGACGATCATAAAGGTAAATCAATTTGATCCCTGGTTGCCAGGGACGTTCAGCCTGCTGACCAAAGAATACTTATAGGTTGTAAAAATGCTTATTACAATAAACACAGCTCAGTAGAATTATATCTGTCCTTCAATCTCAACAAACGAACGCTTTTGAAGGGAAATAATCGCCAAATTAAATAATAGCTTAGCACTTGTTTAATGCATTTTCCTCATTTTTGAACATTTGCCTTGGCTTGACCCTTGTGTGGAACAAAATGTATTTACTAATGTTGGAATGAAAAGGGCCTTTTCGTATATTTGTGTTTTGCAAATCTGTAACAGGTATTGTCAGGTTGTGCAAAAACAATAGCAAAACAAATTGTTAAGTATCCACAATCTACTGTATGGCTGTAACATGATTGTTAACATATCAGTAAGGCATTGTAACATGATTGTTAACATATCAGTAAGGCATTGTATTTATCCAATGCAACCGATTTCATTCATAAAACAGAGTTACCTGTAATAGGGAAAGGGATCTTATAGTGTTTGAACTGGGTCAAAATAGTGGAAATGAATTAAAACCATCTAAGCCATCTGTACCAGTTAAACAAATCTTTATGCCCTTCAGGCAAGTACCTTACCCTCTTAGTTAATATTTTTGTATTTAACCAAATTAGGGTGGTGAAAACGCAATAATACCAAGTTAATGCACACACCAAACCCCTTAAGCCCGGATCTACCCCTGTAGGGTTTTGACAGCTGTGTCCTGATTCGCACACTGTTCTGTCTGGCACCTCGTGAAAATTAAAGCTTTATCTAGGGAAAGGGTGCCATTTTGGATTGAGCCAATGAAATCTGGACTGTTTATTCAGCTGAACTCACCAAGCAGCTCAGCCCAGAGCACACACCCCGACACCACATCCATCCTACAGAGGCTGATTGTATAATCTATAGGAATCTGGAAGGATCTCATATTGAGTTCAACTTCTGGCCCGTTTCCCCTGGTCTAATGTTGTTGAAATGTCCTCGTGCTCTAGGCTATCGATGGACTTAACTGAGTTTGAAGGGCGAATCTGAACAGAGAGGCCGGGCAGACAGACTGGCGGCTGATGCTAGTCGTTGTCAATGATAGCCGTTATCAATGATTTATGTTCCCTTGTGAGAATATAGGTAGCCTATAAATGGATGTATTTACAGTGATATACATTTAAACAAATGTGTACCAATTTTGTTTTCCATACACTGTGAAGAAACAGAATTCTAGGGCCTGCTTTGTCTCCCTCATGTGGAACATCATCAAAAACATGCCCAGACGTAGTCAGCATAAGCTTTCCTGAGTTGTTCCATACTGTGACAGGTTCCATACTACTCTGACATAACTGAAAAAACACTATTTGGTTCATATCTGGCCATCACAGAAAATATCCAAAGCGCTTTAAAGTACATATTCTGTTATTCTTATTACTAAAACATTTGAATAGGTGGCATTGCTGGGGTTATAGATCGTGAAATCATTTTCAGTGACCAGAGAGGTTTGACAGTCTTGATTTAGAAAATATCCACTGTGTTCCTCTCTCTTTCTTTCTTTCTCTCTTTCTCTCATTTCTCTCATTTCTCTCGCTCTCTTTCTTATTTTTCTTGGCACAATTTGATGAATGGAAATTACACTTCATCAGAGAGTGCAGTTGTTTACTTTGGAAATATTCAAAATTGGAAACTGTTGAGTTTCTACAAAATCTTACTTTCTTAAACTTTCTTGCTTCTTGGCTAGTGGTTTGGTATTCATATACAGATTTACTTGCATCAATAACTGTGAATGAGAGAATATAAATACAGTCTTACAGAAAATGTATCCAAAAGATAAAGAATTGACAGATACGGTACCCATTATACAATGATCCAATCAAAAAGCAGTGGGTTAAGCCTCAGTTATTTTGATTTGGTCACTTTTCATTTACAGTACAAAATCCAATCAGTACTCTGTGATGAGACATCCTCTTTTGTCCAAAATAGTCCACTCTATAGAGAATAATGTGCCATTTGGACCACAACAGTGGGTGAAATGTGTGTGTCCATAATCTCTTCAAATTGACTGTAACACAATGTCCAAACTAGGCCACGGCAGAGCAGAGCCAACATGGCAGGTATGGGTTGAGAGCCTTAGAGGGAGTTATTGGGGAGACAGCCATCGCATTAGATGCTTAGACAGCATAAAGATGCATCCATTGTGACCCATGTGCAACTCTTTTGTCTTGTTTATCCGCATCACTGGGATGCAGCTACTGAGCGTCTTACTGTAAACTCACATCTGAACTAACTGTAATGTTTTTAGTCATTTCTATGGCGATAATTATAGCCTAGCTGTGTAGTTTGACGACACTGAACAGTGGTATGGTCCTCATAAACGAACACAATACAGGTGGTAGGAGACCACTGACCTGGAAATGAACCATTCAGACCTCCAACCTGTAAACCATCTCTAAAATTGCAGGTGGCAGGAGCAGAGTGAAATGAATTGGTAAGAAAAGATAATTACTCAAAACACTGAAATCACAGCTTAAGTAAACACCTATAGTTTTCCTGCTCTTATGTCCCATTGAGGGTCTTTAGTTAGTACTCTGTTTTGCTTTGATTCCATTGCCAATTCTCCCAAATAGAGGGGTCAGATTCAGTCCAACCCTCACAGCAGACACTACATTGCCCAATAATTAATTACAAGCAGCAAGAGGCTAAAAGTACCTTTGCGCTGGCATGGTTTGGAGAAACAGAAATGTTTTCAGTAGAAAATATATGGTCGTACATCGCAATGACAGCTTCTCTGAGAATAAATTAGAAAACTAAAAGAATGCATTCAGAAAATGTATATTTGAATTGTCACTCTTCGGGAAAAAAGCTACTTATCTACATATATTCTGACCATCCAACTCTGTATACTACCTAATACAGCAAGCACACTGACCGCAAAACACTTTTTATATATTATTTTAGACTTCTTCTAAATAAAGGTGTCTAGAATAACCTTTGGGGATTAAAAAATGGGGCACACTGGCCGACGGTTTCCAGTTCAAATAGGTTTCTTGAGGAAGCCCTCAAGGTTAATAGAGATGAATAAAACATTCAGCGATATGCGAGTTGTATTGTTTTCCCTTTTAATATTATATTGTAAAGGCAACAGGAAGCTTCAAACTTTTCAGTTTGGATACGTTTTGTATTGTCACGATTGGTATGTACATCAGCCTGGTATATCTTGTTTATACAATGCTTATGATAGACTTTATATTGTATATCAAGCTGTCACATGATTTGTGTCCATGACTGTAAGTTGTGGTTATGTTAGCTCAGGTGTACAATAGCTTTGTGGCTGCTGCTGTCACATTATTTTGGGCTGCTAAGCTACTGTTCTCTATCGGCCCAAAGCACTCCCACTCACTCAGTGAGCGCTTTTGTCCGGTAAGCAACAGATATTTTCACACCCGGCTTAAAGTCATTTCAACCTCGCTCTATTTTGGCATAGAACATAATTTAACAAACACCACATGTAATTCTGTAATCATTTACCTTACTATACGCACCGTTTTAACAGCAAATGCCGACATTTTGAAGGGTCGTGAAGCAAACTGTAAAACTGCTCTGGGCTCTAACCAATTGCGCCTTGCTCTCAAAGTTTCATTGCGCCCATACTTTGTCTCAGACCTGTTTGATTAATATACAATGCCATCAAAATGATTGATTATTTTGCATGAAAGCTAAATTATATGTCGGACACATTATGTAAATGAGTGATGCTGTGACAACTTTTTTAGTTTGATACGAGTCGATTTGCAACGGGGTCATTGTGTACGTTGCCAGACCAACGATATTAGAAAGCCTTGGAGAAAAATCAATAAATACATAAATATAGCGCAATAGTAAGCGCAATGGAGGAATAAACTGGCTGATGTAGACCTGAAAAGCAAGCTGTTGGTTATAGGCTTTTTCTGCTTCTCAGTTAAGCTCCATAGTAAGTTAACTGTGTAAGTAGGCTACCATCTGTCTGGCCCAGCACCCTGCACTCTAAAAAGAAAATGTTCTTGGAGTATCCTTTATTTCACACTGTATGTGAATCCCTATAAGCTCCTGAATGAATAATATACAACAGTATTGTAAATAACGAAATGTGCTTGTTACTGAAAGAACCATACGACCTACCTATCCCTATCCAACATCTACTCCATTAGTTTCTTCAAATGTTTTTTGAGGAAATATTAAAAATGTGTTCTCTGAAGAACTAATTGGGTTCCCCCACAGTTTCAGTGTGGAGAACCCTTAAAATACCTTATCTTTTGAGAGTGTGTAAAATGTATATGTTTTTTCACTTAGTTATACATAGTTACAAACTAGTTGCTTTGAATCCTGAATGCTGATTGGCTGATACCGGTTGTATAAGAGACCTTACATGAGATCATGTGCTAATGGTATGTAATCATAGCACTTTTCAATTTTCCAACTGTTTTTGGCAATCAGTTTATAACCTTCCAGGGCCTTATAGCTTAAATATATTATGGGTACGTTTGGCTATGAAAATCTGAATTCAAAAACCACATGAGTCAGTTGTATTTCTAAGCTAGCTACAGTTTCCTAGAGTTGTAAATGCATTGTTTTTGCTCTGCCCCTTGTGGACAGTAGAGGGCTGAAATGACCAATTTTCCCTTTAAAGGAGCAGCGTGTAGAATGTATTCTGTGGACGCTAGGTACATTGCAGGAACAACAGTTCAAATTGAAACCAATTCTCCCTCTTCACCTATTCCCACACTCGCAATCATTTTACTTTGTTCATCAGCTTTACAAAGCTGTAAAAACACAATTTGGCAGCAGCTTAGATGGCACTGTGATTCCCTATGCTCTTCAGTGCTTGTTTCCTTGCATGAACCCTGTCAAATCTCTGCTCCCAGGGGATAACTGTACAATTTTTCTTTCCCTGTTCTGCCATTATCATCTATGTGATTGAGGAAGAGATGATGGTGCATTTGCTTCAATAGATATCTGCATTTGAGAACACACTTTTGTGCACATACAGAATTCTTTTTTACAGAATCAATTCCAGTAAGATTACTTAAGATTATGGAAATGTTCTGCTATTACATTGGAAAAATTCAGCGCACCAACAAACGGATGGTCCCAAAAAATATATTATTTAACCCACACTCCTGACAGGCCATCCTGGGTTTTTCCAGAAACCTGCTGCCTCATCTAAGCATTAAAGGTTTCTCCAAGAAACTCTTATTTTAATATATGCATTTCTTCATGCAAGAAATGCTAAATGATAGCTGCTGTATTTGATAACGTTTTTTCACAATGGTTAAACTAATCTTCCCCAAGAAGAAAAAATGCCTTAAAGAATTACACTCAATTATCCAAAAGTGGAACTCTGAACCATTGACTATTGATTCTTCCTTGAAGGCTTTCTCTCATTAGCCGTGGTGAAATTATTTGCTGTTTTAACAGCTGCTAACAAGAATTTTGACTTCTCTTGGGTCCACTCAACACTTATATACAAGTTCTCTCTTTTTCTCTCACTTTGGATGACTTCTGCCAGTTAGTAAATCAGTAAATCTAAGTGTATAAAATGATACTTCTAATAGTGGGACATTTCTTAGTGCTACACTTCTGTTGTGCTGAGCTCATGTGTTTTGTTTGGGTTGTTCTCGTCTTAGTGACCTATACCCTGTATGGAGTCGAAATGCCATAATGTTTGTATAGTGAATCCCTTAATTGTCGGTTATATCTCCAAAAAACATAATTTATACTTCCCTATTCCTGACGCAAATTTTTTTATCTGCTTTATGACCGTTACTCAGTTCTCCAAATATGTGCCTGCTCAGGAAGGCTTGTCTAATGTGAAAAGACAGAAAGGTGTTCTGTTTCATTGTTGTCCTTTCAAAAGGATGCCAGCTTCTATTACTAGAAGCTACTCTGGGCTGTGTTAAGTCAATCATTGACATGTGCTTGGCAGCTGCTTTCAACAAGATATGAGGCAAGCATCACCACAGAACTGTCAGTTTAGCCTGGCCTAGCTAAAGCGGCTCTGTGTCATTCTACTACTTTGCCATATAAATATCTCCATTAAAATGTTCATTCATATTCCAATGTTTTTAAATAAGACTGCTTATATGCTTCATCTATAATTTATGAATCTATAAAAGTGACAGGATAATAAATTAGGGCTATTGGCCTGTGCATCCTAATTCTCAATAATTACAGGAAACATGAGAGAACTGTTATAATTACATCATTTTCTAAAGCCTTGTTAACCTAATTGTGATTCTCTAGCCATGTGGGGCTTGCTGGATCTTAGGCTTTAGTGGTAGAATAGTGATGATTAGAAAAACCTCCCGCATTGGTGTTTCATTCAAGATATGGAATGACAATTCTGTACAGTAAACTGTACCTAGGCATACTGCTCTGTATGCCAGAAGAAAGGGGCCAGCCTCTTACCTACTAGAACAGTGGTTCCCAACCAGGGGTACTTGGACTCCTGGGGGTACTTATCAACACGTGGTACCATAGGCTTACTAGTATAATACACTTGCAGTACTTTTGGGGTACTTTAGTGGTAGATGAGAACAGTATTCTGTTGGTTGTACAGTAATTGAAAAGGGTTGGGAACTGTTTGAAGACAGCAGGTTTGAGCATAGCAAGACACTGTTATGGCCACTGAAGTGCATCCTGTGTCATGTCTTATTTAGAATAAGTAAGCGTGAAAGACTGCAAAAAGGCTTGTCCCAACTCTCCAATAACAGTCAGTCTGGTATCACAAAGTCCATGCTGTAAAAACCCATGACCAGATGTCGGAGTGGATTTATACTATCGCACACATGATCGAGTATTGCACAGATTCTTTCACTGCAGAATCGAAAACAGAAACGCTTGCGCATTTCTCAGGATCCTTTTCAATAGAAAAATCACCGGCCAATTTATATTATTTTACTTTTCAATAACACGAAGGCAACCATGATTCCCATAACCACTTCCACTGTTTCACTGTCAATGATCCACTGCAGGGAGCAGCAGAGAAGCAATTGTGTTTGACGGACAGCATCCATGCAGTGCTATGTCTGAGGAAGAGCAATAAAACCAAACAAATAACATTGAGGACCCCTTCCTCACCCCTCCCTCCCCTACAAGCCCCACCCACATGCCCCATATGGGCCAGCCCCATCATTAACCTCATCAGCAACAACAACTCCCATAATGCATTGCATAGACTAAGCGCAAGGACAAAGCAAACTCATTTAGCAGCTCTGTCTACTTTGGACTGAAAGGCTCACTGTCTGTTGCTGCATGACAAACAAGGGGGTATTTTTTCTATCAGTGCAATACGGTTAAAGGCTAGTTTAGGGATCAGATTGCCCCCTAGTATCCTGAAGTGGGAGAGCTTTCTGAACAGGGTCCAGGTAAGGATTTAGGGGCTCAGATTGATGGGCCCAAAGGGACCACACAGCTGGGGCGGGGAACGCCTGACTGCCAGAAAAGGAAGGTTTCGGGGAGAATAAATCAGGGGGTTCTCATTTTAGGGTTGTGTGAGGAGTGAAGCATGGCAAAGGAGGGAAAGTGAAGAGGAGGGCCTTGTCTCTTTAACAGAGCGTTTATTACAGAGGTGAAGAGGTTCAGAACCAGCTTGCCTGAAATGGTATCTGTCGGTTCCCCAGCTAGAGCCAAGGTTTTAGCTTGCTGTACAAATGTGGTCTTGTGTTGAGCAGGAGACCTGGTTTTAATTCCTGTTGTCAAAGTCAGACAATCACCAGTAGTAACAGCAGCCCAAGGTTACAGTTATATCTGGTTATAATGGGTTATTACAGGTTGATATCCAGAGAATTATGCATTCATTCAGAGGGATTCTTTACTGTGTGTAGGGTGTGACGTACGTTAGGTTATAGAGACATCAAATACCGTTCCATAATAATAAAGTGATTGACCACATCCATCAATTGCCAACACCTCCCCTGCCACATCCTGGTTTTACCTAGATAACAATTTCAGGTTTTTCAATGAGAAGATTCATGCTCAAAAGTAGGAACAGGGGTAGTTTTATGTCCTGTGGTCTTCTCAGCATATTGTCTAAACAAGGTATGCTCACTTCAACATTAAAACTCTCAAAGCAGGAGATACATGTAACTGTTATGGAATATGTTTACATCTTGAGGTATAGCTATTAATGATGGTGTGCATAATGATTATGCTACCCTTTTTGACTCTTTTATTTTATTAGCTGAAAGAGGAGTGAAAGCTGTCAGGCTACATGTAGAATTACGTTTAACAGCTCACGTTTTTGAAAGAGATTACCGTGTCAATTGTGAAAACCTATTGGGAATTTTAGGTTAAAAAATAGCTTCTAAAATCTCCACTTTGCATTTTGATGTGCCCTGACGTAAATGTCTTAACGCACACAAAAACAGCACATTAAGTATGTATAAGTTGTTTTCTTCAAGAATAAAAATAGTTTCATTTTGAACCTACTGTACTTTTAACCACATCGTCTTTAATGTTGTACGTAGAAAACCTTGCACAAACTACGCAAAGCATGGAGATAATGGCTGGGAAGAAAGGGATGTCCTTTTAGCGTCTTTTAACGTCTTTTTCTCTCCGCGTTTGTTTCCATTGGCCCCTGTGAACATCTTCTCACGAGGAGTCTCATTGTCCATGCATGTGTGGTTGCACTTTATGAGCTATGTGGACAAAAGTGGCAGTTGCACATTTCATGTATTGGAACAGGGCTCTTCTGTCAAGTCCAAATCGGTTTGGGGCTTTTGAAACGAAGCACGTCATCTTGACAGTCAGCATACGTAGGTCCTTTGGATCACTGGCCCGTGTGTAGAGCACTCCATCGTTCACTAGTGAGTGACCAAGTTCACGTCGAATCGTACATCGTTTACCCCTTGTGTTTGTGTCCATATTTAAAGAAGAAGACTTGTGACAATTTTCCTCAGACAGTCGCTCTGTCCTCTGTAGTGAAATGGACCAGTGGTTTCTTATATTTACCCGTAAATGTTTTAGGATGTATACCAAATGATCCCTGTACAGTAGTAGTGGTCAACAGTAGTGCACTAAATAGGAGATTAGGTTATTATTTGGGACTCAAGCCTACGGTGACTCTGGAGGTTTTCTATACACACAGCAACTCTGTGATGCTGTCATCTGCTGAGCTTCTGCAGACCAGAAACCCCCGGGCCTTCCAGGCACAGTGCAGTGGCATTGTACCCATTCTAGACAGATAAAATATTTAAAGTCGCGGTGTCTTTGCTCCGTATATTGCTTGCAGCTAAACATCACTGTCCAGATGTATTGTCTATTTAAGATAACAGTATTTTAATGTACATTCATGCAACTAGCCTTCCACTGGGCAGCTAGATTCATCCCTGGTGATTACTTCATTGTGTTTTGAATCCTAATCCACGATCCCTAACTTTTGCACCTTTTTTTTTCTTGCACATTCATGCCAAAGTCTCTCTGTCACACCTCATGGCATATTATGCTTTATCTTGGCCAGGTGGCCGTTGCAAATGAGAATCAGTTCTCAATCAGCCTACCTGGTTAAATAAAGGTGAAATAAAAATAAATAGAAAATGAAAGGGAGCTGTACTCTCTTCTGTTGAATTCCAGCAATGACACACAGTGTAACATAACACTAGATATTACTAGATATAGCTTATCTAAGGTATCCTTGAAGCTAGGAAAAGCCACTTTCTGTTTTCATGCTCAGCAGAAGGGAATATTTTCTTTAAGATAAGCTCAGGCTTGAATGCCTTGTGACTTTAGATTAATTTAAAGCATTGCTCGAGGTGTCCCTTGAAGAAAAATGTGGTTTATTTTAATGTCATGTTGAGTACTTGTTGTTTTCAGGGTATTTTAAGAGGCTGGTTGAGGACCTTTATTTTTAGCAAAGAATGTGTTTTATATGTAAGTATTTTAAGAATTTTTTGAGAAATGTGTTGGATTTATTACTGTTTTTTTATATATGGTTGTTATATACAGTATACAGTTGTTTCATTGATGTTTTTGTAAACATCGCTCATCAACAAAACATTCCTAGGCCTCTATTAAAATATAACATGAACAAATAAGAACATAATGTAGGGTTAATCTCATAGAGGATAGCTATGAAAAGTGTGTGGGCGAGTATGTGTATTTAATGGAGAAACAGTAACCTCTCAAGCTGAACAACTCCTAAAAATCCTGAACGTACACTGAGCCTCTGACTGACAACCCGCGTCAGAACAGATGGTGGGGTGAAGAAAATGCAGACGCCATATTATGTGCATAGAATGGTAAACTACTGCATGCAATGTGGTATGAGCAATGACGGTTTATCTCCAATCATTACTAACTACTCGATAAACATAAAACGTCAGTGTATCTCCCCACTCCACTTAAAAAGTGTCAGAGCAACAGCTTTCAGACATAAATCAGAGGCTTCAGGAAGAGTGAGAACATTTATGAATTCCAAAGCAACAGAAAAATTTCAAATTCATGGTATGACTTCAGGGAAAATGTGGTTACTCACTTGTTAACTCCCCAGTGTTTGTTGTCATTTTAACCTTTTCTGCTGCAACAAACACATTCTTTGTGTTTGCCATCTTCAAGACCTGCACCGGCACCCGTCCAGTCTGGTTGGCCACGACGACCGTTGGACGTGGTGAGGAAAAACATCTCCGCTGTGAATGGAATTCAGCCTATCTAATCTAAAGGTGGGCCCATTGTATTGGGAGATACACCCGAGAAGCACCTACCATACCTAGCCCATACTTTCATGCCGGGTGACCTGTTGGCGCTGGGCTGACTGAGTTCCTGTCACATAAGGCTACATCCGTAATTCCCGCCCAAAATATTCACAAAGGCTTTTGGTTGACCTATTTCCCAAAAACCTGAATGAATGCCATACCGGTCAATCTGTCATAAAATGTGTACAAACAAATTTGTTTTCTACCATCTTCAGAATGTTCTCTGTATCTCCCTAGTTTATACTGTGTATAACCCTGTAAGAGTTAGCCATTCCAGGCAGTGGAGTAACTATCATGGGTGCAGGAGGTGCGGTTGCACACAGGCCCGCGTGGGTAGGGGCCCGCGGTGGGTAGGGGCCCTCGGTGGGTAGGGGCCCGCGGTGGGTGGGGGCCCGCGGTGGGTAGGGGCCCTCGGTGGGTGGGGGCCCGCGGTGGGTGGGGGCCCGCGGTGGGTGGGGGCCCGCGGTGGGTAGGGGCCCTCGGTGGGTGGGGGCCCGCGGTGGGTGGGGGCCCGCGGTGGGTGGGGGCCCTTGCTTGGCCTCTATCATAAAATTATTTTGGATTTTTATTTTGCATTGTGTTTCTATGCAGTTATCGCAGTCAGACGTCAGTTAGTAGCTTAATCTGCCGCAGGATCGGCTTTACATGTGTATATACCGCTTCTTAATATTTCATCTTGGGGGGGGGGGGTCAGGGGCTGTAAGGACAGCTTGCACCCCGGGCCTGGCGTCACCACGCTATGCCTATGTTTCCAGGTGTGGGTCTTCTTTTGGTGAGAGAAAATTGGTCAACCCGAGGACTGGTAAATAATTAGTCAGAGAGACTGGATGTAACCTTCAGCTACTGGACCTCTTTTAGCCCAGGGATGAAGAAGCTATGGAGCATTCCGTCTGCACTTCCTAGTCCAAAGACGTACACTGGGTGAGACTGAATGCCATTTGGATTCAATAAAAATGTACTGATACTGCACATTTCTTACTATGAACCGCAAAATCCAGGAACATAGAGACGTCAGAAGGTTTAGTTTCCGACCTTTGGAACGACTAAAAGCCCAGTGCTGCTCACTTGAATTGTTTACCTGAATTGACCATCCCAGTTAGCACTGCATGTTCTTGCATCTACCAGACAAGTCACCTGCAGTAAACCTAACCCTGACACAATGGACATATTGATCTGGGATTAGGTGCATCTCTGGGTTTGAGCACACGTATGACCGGCAAGAGGATGGGGCTCCAGGTATCCACACACACAGACATACAGACACAGAGAAAGACACACAGAAACACAGATAAACACACAAAGGGACAGCAAAGAAAAACATCCCTGGTTGCACAGCTGTAATAGCAGTAATGTGATAATTCCAGTAAGCATGTGGAAACCATTACCTGATGTGTTTGTGTTGGCTTGGCAACAGGCCATAAGGATGAGAGGTTGTGGTTCAGGTCAGCTGCACATTATGTCAGACAATGTATTTAGAGAATTAATGTGTGTGTGTGTGTGTGGGGGGGGGGGGGGTCTGGATATTAAGAAGGTTAGGTGTTCTACAATACTTTTCAGAGCCTGCCAAACTCTGCATTTCCCGCAGTTATTTTCCACGGTGTGCAGCGCACAATCAAACAGTTTTGATGGCAACAAACAGATTTTTCTGGTGGAGGCCTTTTTGTATATACTGAAATATAACAATTAGTCTCTCCAACCTAACTGTTAATGTTAGCTTACCAAGCCCTATTTGGAATAGAAAAAGGTAAAGCAACAACATATTGGTAAAATATACAGATTTAAGGCTTATGAGTCAAATTGCTAAAGTATCATTCAAAGGTTGTTTACGACCACTATAAACATACTTAAAGGTTTCTGAAATCATAAAAACACCACAGAACTTTGCATTTTGCTGAAGTCATACCACGTCTAAATCTTTAGTACAGCTTAATAAAACAATGTTTTAAGGAGTTTCTTCACAGTTTCTGCAATAAAATAGGCAGTCTGTTGAAATGCTTTTGAAATTACATGAGGCCTGCGTGCTGTAACTGCATACAGTGATGGTCTGTCTTTAGAATGAACTCTGTTTGACAAAGGAACTGTAATACTTCAGCTGAGCAACTGAGTTCCACAAAAAAACATGTCTTGGAGGCTTTAACAGGCTTTCTGTTGGGCTATTAGCTCCAGCCAATCGGTCAAAACAACACACCAGTAAGTCTGTTTAGGCCACCAAAACGAATGCTTAACATTAAATATTTAACTCTCACAGTGCACGTACTAGTTAAGTCAAGCTCGTTATAAACTCTTTGCACGTGGCGGAAATCTGAAGGGGGCACAACCAAAGAGCACTTTAAGGCCTTCCAACATAGAGCGGAAACACATCATGTCCCATAAACACGCAGCACCACATTGACAACTGTGCCCGATTCCTGTAAAATTCATTCCACCTTAAGTAATGAGTGAGTCAAGACGGCAGGATTGGCACATGGCCATGGACGTGAAGCTGACCTCGTTACCAGTATTTCAGGCATCCATGTGTTGTGTGTGTGTGTGTGCGGGGAGGGGAGGGGGGGGTGAGGCTGTTGCCTCACTGTGTGTGTGTTCATATGCATGAATGGTCATAAGACTAAAGAGATGAAAGAAAAGAAAAACTGCTCTTTAGAGTTTAACAAAGTTGCTAAATGTGTAGAGGGTCTTAGAAGTGCAGCCGGACTAGCTGCGTTGCAGCGGCATGCGTGGCTTTACAAGCCGTCTCAAGGGCTCCCCCAGGACGCCACTCTACAGCCGTTGCTTTACAAGAGCCGTTGCTTTCGCCAGCATCAGACATACCCGGGCTGTGTCCTAAATGGCATGCTTTCCTGTCGTGCACTGCTGTTGACTTGAGGCCAGTGGATACTGGGGCACTGAAGGAGGGCGCTCTTTAGGATTAACACATAGGCCTCTGCCACCTAGCAGTTTTCACAACTTTCTGAGGGCATGTAAACAGCAGAAAGCACTTTGAAGCACCAGTGATGACTTCTTTTATATCACCTAAGTTGCTCCTACTGTAAGTTCTGGATTTTAGCTATTTATTTTCACTGGTAGGAGACACCAAAATATATTCCATTCACTCTTGTTTTGTTGATGTTGAACCAGTGTTATGTGCATTTTTGGAGAAAAAAAAACACTTTTATTTTAAACCCTCACGACAATGCAGAGATCCACCCAATAAAACCAAAATTAGTTACGATTTAAATTACATTTTCTCTGCTAAAGTTGGTTAATCTTTTCACTACATCAAACAAATATTTGTTGTTTTGCAATAAAATGTGAAAAAACTGTTTACTGCTTTTTTGTATCCAAAAGATGTGGTCTAAAGATATTCATTCTTATTTTATTGTTTCAGATTTTTTTTTTTACCCTCATTGTCCATCTTCCCACAGCGTGCTGCGCTTACACTTATCATTGTAGATCAGCCTGTGGATGTCCAGGTGCAAAACCAGCTCCTTGTTCCAGAGAATCTACTGAATATAGAACATATTTTCATTATTTTATAGCTCCAGTTGGTACGTTGTAATTATATATTTTTTTTTTTTGCTAAGTGCACCTGATGCGGGAGATTTTTCATAAAATCATTAGCTTAGCTTTTGGTTGATAGCATGGCTTGTGGGTGTTTTACAGCAAAACTAAACACATCCATGTGTTCCAGAAATTCTCCTAATTCGAATCAAGTTATGAGATTGTAGCTCCAACAGTTTGGACATGGCGATTGTCTATGACATTGGTCTTCAACTCAGATCTCAAGGACTTCATATCCAAATGGAACTTGTTTTTAATCTCAGCTGTATTTTTTATATTATTTCTTCTCCAGTGTTTCCTTAAGTGAATCTTGCCGATATATGCCTTGATGCTTAAAAAGCCTTTTGATCAAGTCAAATGGTTCGGCCATATTTGTCATTCTGCTCTATGTGAATGAACCCCAATCTAGAATCCATTTCACATGATAATGTTGTATGATAATGTTCTCTGGATATAAAGTCAATTGGGAAGTCTTCCAAAACTGATGCAAAATCCCTGTCCGAAAATGTTCCAAAAGTCTCACCAGAAAAATGTACCAGGCTGGGGATTAAATTTAGAAAACAACATTATTCCCAATTTTAAGTTTTCTCTTCTGATGGACAAACCAAACTGAATATTGGAGAGCCCCTCCTGATATCCTTGTTGGGAAGATTTTATCTCATTAAAATGTTTTTTTTTATCCAACAACTGCTTTTCCAGAATATCCCCATAATCACAGCAAAATATTTTTTTTAAGCCACTGGTCTCAATTATCAATGTATTAATCTGGGGGTCCAAAATATAAGGGCAGGATAAACAGCATCTAACAACCACAGCGCCACATGAATGAAAATTCTGCTTTTGACTGGAGTCCATAAAGACTACATAGGGTATAGGTTTAGCTACACAGGGAATAGGAAGCCATTTGGGACCCATTCCAGGACTCTGCTGACTCCTAGTCAGATCCCTAGTTCAGTTTTCCATTCCTCCGCAGCTCCATGGATTGGAATTCCTTGGCGTCCAAAGATGTTGGGGATTACAGCATGGAATTTAAAGGGGAGACTGATTTCATTAGATTTTGCAAAATAAAAATAGAAAAAAAGGATATTGGCAAAAATATCATGGCCACAAAATCCCAATTACCAGTAGGCATCTTCAGAGAATATTGTGTGGCAGCCAAATTATTTCTACCACTTCATCTGGAATGATGACAACAGCCATGATATGCTTTTTTGCCCCACCCACATTAAATGTACATATGATTCTCTCCCTCTTCTCCCCCCTCTCTCTCTCTCTCTCTCTCTCTCTCTATATATATATATATATATATATATATATTATCTCTCTATCACTCTCTCTACCTCTCTCTCTCTATATATATATATATATATATCTTTCTATATATATACATATTTTTATTATATTCTAAAGGATATACATTTGAGGAAGGACAGAATAATATATCCATTATATTGTTTTGGAAGTTATTGCACCAAAATCTTAATAGAATGAAACTGTAAAGTATGCACAACTTCACAAAGTGATGTCTTCCAGTTGTTTGACCTTCTTGACCTCCCTTAGCTGTACATTAGAAGCAGGAATAAACTTAAGAGGGCTGACATCAACAGGTTCCCAGTCTCCTCTAGACCAAATCCCAACTTCTTTCTTTCTCTCTTTTTTCTTTCTCTTCGTCAGTTGCTGTGCCAGCGTCACCAGAGCCTGAGGAGTGTGTCATTCCAGACCCATGGCCTCTTCGGTGCCACATCACAGCCTGTAGCTCCAGACCGGATGCGCTCACACAAACAAACACACAGAACACCCACACGTCACTCACCACTCCAGAGAGCAGACAGACGCCTTAATGGCCCAATCGGGTCGCCTGCGGTACTGGGCCCAGGACTGTCTCCACATTTTGACAGGTCCATGACCCATGCGAGAAGAGTTCAGGGTCTGAGAGCGGAGGGTGGGGGGGGGGAAGCTGGGTAGCCCAGGGGGGGCGATGAGGGGTGTCTTTCGTCAGCGCATGAATAATATTTTGGAAATGTGAAGAGGAAGTCCAAAAGAGAATAATGGCAATCAGATGTTGCAGTACTACTGCAGTACTGCCCCATGCTCTCCACAACTCATCAGTGACATTTCATATTAACTAATGCCTTTTAACATTCATTTCTTTTTTGGATCCTTGGACCTAGGACACGTTGAAGAGCGTGTTGTACGGTCTCACCATTTCACTTATTTCCACTGACAATGCATTTGTAAGATGTCCTTCAGTAGTTGTGGAGTTGCCATAGATTTTGCAATCTAGCGATGCTTGCATGGAAAGTAGAAATATATTATGTCCCACGTTGACAACCGTTTCTTAGAAATGGAAACCATATGGCAATATCTTTGATTATTGTTCAGAAAGAAAATGTTTTCTCCCCTGAAGCAGTTGATTAGGTGAAAGTAATACTGCGCCGAGCTGCCCACATGTTCCTGTGAGGTATGTAAATTGAAGGGAAAATCATGCTACTGCATGTCTATAAAACTGTAATGGAAGCACAGTCATTCTGTCATGTCCATCTGGCAGCGCCGTTCTCCCGTCCGTCCACTTCCTCCAAACTGTACTGCCTCCAGCACTTCCTGTTTAATCAAACATAGCGCTGACTTATGGCCAATTGTCCACTGTCAATTTCACATAATAAATAGTATGAATAAATATGAAAGATGAAGGTTTGACTGAAACATTGTGTTACTTGACAAAATATACATTTTGATATTGCCTTTCAACAGCCATCTCATGTTGCCTTAACCTCACGTTAGTGTCCCACAGGCCATCTCAATACAACGTAACACTGACAGCTGAGCAGAACAGTCCACAACTGTCCTGTTGTGCAGAACTAATAGAAGGAGGTTGTGGAAAAAGTTGCCATGAAATCAATAGGCTAGTGTGTGTACTTTTGGAGTACTAAAGAAAAACACAGGTGGAGATGGGAGATGTATTCAGGGAAAGGGGAAAAGACGGAGACAATAATGCGATGGACCTTGCCGTCTGACATTCATTGACTGTCTCAAAAATGTCTTCCATCAATCAGACTCAACTGTTGTCCACAACCTATCTGCTTCCTCTTTCCAATTAGAAGCCACGCCCAGCCCACACAGCGGCAGGATCCACTCTATGCCCTCCCTCACACTTTTATGGTTTACACAGAGCAGAGAAGGGGGAGCAGAGCAGAGCAGTGGTCCCTCCCACCTTCTATAAAGGCCAGCCATACGGAAACACTCAGACAGACATCACACGTGTGTCTGTGTGGAGGCAGACGGAGGCAAACAGCACACTGAGCAAAACCAAGGGCCATTAGACGCTCAGCCAGCCTGGAACAAGAGGGGGGGGGCCCATACTGAGAGAAAGAGAGAAACATCAATGAGTGATTTTACTGTCATGAGCTCTTCTGGCCTGTTCTCCGAGGATTAATGGTCTACAGCACTGAGGGGGATCAGGGAGGTTTGACAGGTCTCTACATGAGAGTCCAGCTGGAGTCTCCAACCTGTCTTGCAGATCTGGACTTTGGTTGTGACAATGTCTTTCGCGATGGTGCGCACGGCTCCTCCCCCAAACCAGTTCCTGTTCTCTGAGATCAGTATGAATTCGGAGGACGAGGAGGATGAGAACGGCGGCAGCGAGAGCTCGGGTTCCGACTCGCAGAAGGCCTCTTTTCGTCTCACCGGCGGCTCCGGCGCCTTTCAGGTGAAGGTGGGAAGCCGGAAGAGGAAGTTCTGTGCGCATTCCGGCACTAACAGCAGGCTTGCGGGGCCTCCGATGTTACCGGGCACCGTGGTGGTGGAGGTGCGACAGCGGAACGCCGCCAACGCCAGAGAGAGGGACCGCACCAACAGCGTGAATACGGCGTTCACCGCTCTGAGGACCCTCATCCCCACCGAGCCGGCCGACAGGAAGCTGTCCAAGATCGAGACGCTGCGCCTGGCGTCCAGCTACATCTCACACCTAGGGAACGTGCTGCTGGTCGGCGAGGAGTGTGGGGACGGGCAGCCCTGCCACTCCTCCTCACCGCCCTTCTATCACCACACCCTCCAGGGCCACAGCCCCTCGCCCAGCCGGGGGGGAAGTGAGAAACAGCCCAAGCAGATCTGCACTTTCTGTCTCAGCAACAAGAGGAGAAGGGTGAGTGGCACTGGAGAGGGAGCTGACAGCATTACTGACGGGGGAGGACTGTGGGAGGAGCTGGTTAGGATTACTCAGGGAGGTCTTATCATCATGTGGAAAGTGATGCGGAGGGTTCTCGGGGTCGTCAGTTTGATCCTGGGATCAAGTAATCTGGTGGAAATGATCTGGTGGAAATGATTGAGGGACACAAAGCTGAATTCAACCCACTCAATTTTCCCTTTATATTCATATATTGTTGTTAAAAATTAGGGATCTGTTTTCAACCAAACCTGACAAAAACTGTCTAAATAAATAATGTGGGAATAGTAGACACCCACAATTCCTACACTGTGAATACTTCTACACTGAGTCCCCGATAAAGTACAGGTGATTTAGGTTAGCCCGAGCAGAAGCTCTGAAATATCATCTCTCATCACTTCAGGATTACACAATCACAGGTGTTTTTCTGCAAGTGACTTACAGTAGTTTCTGCACACATTTCCTTATGGTTGTCCACAGTGAGATTCCAGCCTGTGATCCTGTCATGCTTTACCAACTGAGACAACATAAAACCATATTTAAGAAAGAATGAGGTCAGGAGAAAACAGGTTTAGTACCGTTCATCAAATGGCCACTTATAATCAAGGCTAAGGATGTTTCTGGCAAACTAGGGACGAGGACCATTGCTACAGGTAGAAAGTTGGAGGGAGAAATTTGTAGGTGTGAATTATTTTATTAAAAAGGGAAGTATGCAGTAATCACAAATACTGTGAGCAAAAATAATTAACCCTAACCAAGAAGCACACATTCAGCGAGTCTTGAAGAGACATCCCTTCCAAGCTTCTCATAGACTTGAATATAAAAAATTCTGAAATAAAAAGATCATTAAATCTTCTAGAGGATTGCATGAGAGTCTGTTTGAATCCCAGTGCTGTGTGGATGGTGTGGATGGTGTGGATGAGGTGGATGGTGTGGATGATGTGGATGGTGTGGATGATGTGGATGGTGTGGATGGTGTGGATGATGTGTTTTAATCGGAGGCTCTTCCCTTGCTCATTCAACTCTGTGATACAGTGGATATAAAAAGTCTACACACCCTTGTAAAATGCCAACTTTTTCCACTTTTAATGTGACCTATAATGTGAACAATTCAATTGAAAAACAAACTGAAATCTTTGAGGGGGAAAAATTCTAAATTAAAACCTTACAATATCCTGGTTGCATAAGTGTGCACACCCTTATAACTGGGGATGTGGCTGTGTTGAGAATTGACCAATCACATTCAAACTTATGTTAAATAGAAGTCATTACACACCTGCCATCATTTAAAGTGACTCTGATGAATCACTAATAATGTTCTAGTGGGATTTTACCGACATTTTCTAAGTTGCGTCTCTGAGTAAAAGCCATGGTCAGCAGAGAGCTTCCAAAGCATCAGAGGGATCTCATTACTGAAAGATATCAGTCAAATAATTTCCAAAGCATTAGATATACCATGGAACACAGTGAAGACAGTCATCATCAAGTGGAGGAAATATGTCACATCAGAGACATTACTAAGAACTGGACATTACTCCAAAATGGATGAAAAGATGAGAAGAAAACTGGTCAGGGTGGCTTCCAAGTGGCCTACAGCGAAGTGAAGCATGGTGGTGGCAGCATCATGCTTTGGGGCTGTTTTTCTTCAGCTGAAACCAAGGCCTTAGTCAGGGTGGAGGGAGTTATGAACAGTTCCAAATACCAGGCAATTTTGGCACAAAACATTCAGGCGACCATTAGAAAGCTGAAGATGAAGAGGAAGTTCACCTTTCAGCATGACAACGACCCAAAGCACACATCTAAATCCAAAAAGCATGGCTTCACCAGAAGAAGATTAACGTTTTGGAATGGCCCAGCCAGAGCCCAGACCTGAATCAAATTAAACATCTGTGGGGTGTTCTGAAGAGGGCTGTGCACAGGAGATGTCCTTGCAATCTGACAGATTAGGAGCGCTTTTGCAAAGAAGTGTGGGCAAATATTGCCATGTCAAGATGCGCCATGCTAATAGACTCCTACCCCAAAAAATGTAATGCTGTAATAAAATCAAAAGGTGCTTCAACAAAGCATTAGTTTAAGGGTGTGCACATTTATGCAACCAGGTTATTGTGAGTTTTTTATTTTAAATTTTTTGTTTCAGTTTGTTTTTCAATTGAATTGTTCAAGTTATAGGGCACATTAAAGGTGGAAAAAGTTCTGACATGATTTATTTTTGTCTCATTCTTTTACATCACAGTAACCTGCAATTTTAACAGGGGTGTGTAGACTTTTTATATGCACTGTAAATCCGCTGGATTCTCCATTGACATTGTTTCTTAGTCCAGGACCATACCTAGTCCAGGAAACTGTACCTTTTTGCGCAAACACAACACAACATTGGTATGTTGTTTGATTTGATGATAATAATCAGAATTTGATGCACAAATAAAGACAGTATCATGAATACATGTATGCAGTTGTTTTGTAAATTATTATTTTGAAAATAAATTCATTACACCTTAATACAGATTAACAAAATAAAATAAAAAAAAGTTTGGTTGCAAACTCTACTTTTTATTTGAATTTTAAAACAAACTTCCAATGGTTTCAGAGTAAACCAAAGTATATATAGTAAATACAGAAAAAAGACCAAAGCAATATAAGTAAAAGACGGCACTTTGATAATTTCTCACTAAACATACATCAGGTTATTTCTTTGTTTTTCTTTTTAAGTGGTTATTTTTAAATTTTTTATATATACTGTATATTTTGTTTTATGTCTGAAGTTAAAACATTCAGAAATTAATTGTTGTTGGCCTTAGTCTGCTGAATGTTTTTTTATTCAAAACTCAGCTGCTACAGTATAAACGTTGTTCAACTTTCTACTAGTGGAAATCAACATAGATTCTATGACTGTGGCTGGAAGTTGGTCCCATGTGACTGTTTGGAGAGCAAGGCTCTTGCAAGGCAAGGGCTGCGTATTCAATTAAAACGGGTCGCCAGTATAAAAACATTATTGCAAACAAAGTGGGAAAATGTGTGCATGCCATACTCAAAGTCACTCTCAATTACAAAGGCTGGTAAATTATCATTTTCAAATGATGGAAGTAATTAGACATTATTGTACTTGCAAAACTTGATCTTCAAAATGTTTCATCCAGCATGAACCCTGCTCTCCAAAATTAATTCTGCTGATATTTGAAACAGATTGTGCTGGGTCTTTGATGTAATCTTTAAATCCTGAATATAGGGCTCTTTAACCACTTTGACTCATTCACTCCAATCATGACTGTGCCTCAAATGGTACCCTATTTTCTTTAAATGCCTTACTTTTGACCAGGGCCAATGTGATAAGAGAAAAGTAGTGCACTTGATATTGAATAGACTGCCATTTGGAACTATTGCTCATTACTCCCAGAAAATTACTTCTTTGTTCGCAATCGTTTCTAGAGAAGAATATAATTAAATGAAGCATGAGATAGGTAATGATATATGAGTTATTCTAAACTGTAGAACACTGGTGTTGCCCGTCTGGGACAGAAATGGATGTAAATAAAGTGATACATGCTTAAACTGTAACTATGACTTACTGTATGGAGAATTCATACATTAATACTACTTTGCCTACCGGGTGCACTTTGTCAAAGTTCATACTAAACTCTCTGTTCCATTTGGCTTCCTTGCATTTGTCTTGGACGGTACACGGCAACAGGCAAGCATTTTTCAATACCATTTTCTACTTCTGGATTTATGGAATTAGAAAGGGGAAAAATACTGTAAATCTATAGTCTCTATATTAAGGTTGTAGTGGCAGGATTCTTGTGATCCTGGGCAGTGAACGCCTCCAAGTTAAACCAGGCTTCCCCAAAGTGTCAAAGATAGTTTGGCAACTTTGGTCCAGCCCAGTAGCTTATGTGGAATGGAAGCTGGATATTGAATGTTGGAATCAAACGTCAACTTAAAAGGAATGTTACGTTATTAACACTTTTCTCGAGTAAGCCTTTATGTAATCACTAGAAATATTCACACACAATCAAATATTTGCAATTTATGTATTTTAAAAGTAGAGTTCCCAAAAATTACAACATTTATTAATTTCCATACCTTGTAAGATGCAGTCTATGTATGCAGAATAACAGCTATCCATGTTTTAACATTGTTCTCATGAAACTGTAAATAGGTCATCTGAAATATGTCTTGTCAAGCTCATTAAAGTAACATAGGGTAAACTAGATGATTTGAACATGGATTAGATTTCTGCTCCAAATGCAAAAACAATGCGCCAGCCACAGAGAAGTTAAACCAAAGAATGAATTTCTGTCACACATTGTATAAAGACTGCATGGTGGGTAAAGACACCAACATGTCATTCTGTTATTTGGTTGAAATAATTCAATAATATTTACTACTAATAATAGTTAAATGTCAGTGTTATGTCAGTGTTATGTCAATGTAATATCAGTGTTATGTCAGTGTCATATCAGTGTTATATCAGTGTCATATCAGTTATGCCAATGTTATGTCAGTATTATGTGTGCAAAGAAAGCCTGTTGTTAATGGTTTTTATTCCTCTCGGCTGTTTGCAGTGCAAATAGTCTGTCCCAAATTCCCTGTAGTGCATACCTGTTTTAAGCTGAGCCATTGGGGTCCTTACTCAATGAAGTGCACTGTGAAGTGACTAAGGGGCCATTTGTTTCACACTTCCAGAGCGGAGTGCTTTGCAGCCCTGCTGTTTCTGCGGCTGTCTGGCCTTGTATTCTTTCTAATTATCCCGGGATTTTATCATGGACAGATGGAGGTAGTTAAACACTAATCCAAGAAAGTAACAGGAGTTACTGCTAAATTGTATATTAAAAAGATTAGTGTATTTAATTATCATATCAGAGTAAATTAAAAAACAGAAACAGGATCAGTTAAAAGGCAATTTACTTAAAATGAAATATAGGTTTTAGAAAGTGAAACATATTACACTGCATCCCTGAGTGTGCTCCATTTGTTTGAATTAACTTTACCAGATATAGTTGTAGGAACACTACCCACTTCCCCAAGTGTAATCAGTATCCCATAATCGTACCCTTTTATTTCTTAAAGGGAAAATGTAAGCATTGAAAAATCCAAGGTTAATAAATCACAATTGCACATGACAGCGAATCAAAAACAATATGATAGTTTACAGTGGTTGGAAAGGTGTACAATTAAATTGATCCGCTTCCTTGAAGTGTGTATTATTTTCCAATACAAATTCAACCTAAACTTGAATATACAATAATATTTCCAGATAAGGCAATTGTATTAATGCGGTACAAACCACCTCCTTGAGCATTCATGACTCCATCTGTCAGTATCCATGAGATTCCCTGAAAGCATCAGTAGGGAACTAGCCTGAGAGCTTTTTTTTGATATCCTATTAGATTCCATTTGACTGTAGGAGCATGCTTTGAGTAGGAGTTAAAGCTACAGCGTAGCTTGCGTGTGGTGTGGCCTACTGTAGCTCTGAATGAAGAAACAATGCCATTCCAGTAACTTACACCCTCCTCACCACAGCGAGTGGAGGTAATGCAAGCCAGGTGTGTCCTAAAACACAGAGAGGTGAGAACGGAAAATATGAGGCTCCTCTTGCCGTTTCCTAGGCTGGGTTCCTGGCCAGACAACCTGGACCTGAAGGATATAATCACACCCGAAAATCAAGGGTGCTCTGTTTTGATAGAACAGACTAATACTAAACATCTCATTAAATCCCTTTATTTTTCAACTTGTAGACATCGCCTGCAATGATGTCATTGTGTCTGCAGACTGACAAAGAAGGATATGGAATCCAGAAATATGGAGTCCTGTGGGGCTTGGTCAATAGCCGTGTATTATGGGTAATAGGGTGCCATTTGGGACACAAAAACTCAGTGTCCTGTCCTTGTTGAACACTCCTAGAATAATCGTGTTAATCACTGATGAAAAGAATGATGTCTGATGACGTTTCCTCTCTCTTTCAGAACAGAGACAGAAAAACAACAGTAAGAAGCTAACCCTGAAGAACAGAAACATTCTGAGGATATTATTTTTGCAATCATTAGAGCGACTCACAGGAACAATTAAGTGCCTTGCTAAAGGATGCCGCAGCAGGGCTTTTTTGGACCTACGCCACCCCCTTATGCAACCCGTATGTGAAAGAAAAAGCATTTATTATTCAAATTGTAATTATAAGTGTGTACTTAATAATAAGACAATATTTGTATTTATATACCATATCACAAGAACATGATAATGTATTTAATGGACACATCAAGCTGGATAATGTGGCTAGAACATTCAAAGCAACATGGGATTAAATAGGAACCCTTATTAGTTCCAGTTTGTTAGTTATCTATACTAAATCTACAGGACATGATAATGACCAGGAAGTGGTGCAGGAGCTCTGCATCAAAAATGGCTCTCTACTCGGACCATGGTCAATACTCTGTCCATGGTCAATACTCGGACCATGGTCAATACTCGGACCATGGTCAATACTCAGGCCATGGTCAATAGTGCATTAGTTAGGGAATGGCGTGTCAATTGGGGAAAGACAGAAGACATACCACTGAACATTCGTCTGAATTCCAATATGACCTCTATAGAACTCTAGGACACTCCATTCACTCTCATCACGACATGCTCGCCATTCTGGTTAATGATGTTAGACACTTTTCATGGATTGACTGATTTTGAATAATAAAATGTGGAAGTGCCTTCATGGTGGAGAGTGATTTAATCTAATATCTGTGTACGGGTTGATACTGTTCGTCTGATTTTGACTCAGCCCTGGTGCTTGAGTGACATTTATCCAGTGGGTGCAGATTGTGCTTTTGATGGGAATGGAGGATCAGGGAGAAGTGGCAGCAGCCAACCTAAACATCATGTAAACCCCTGTGCCTCTCATTCCCAAAATGTGTCCCAAATGACAACATAATGCTTATAATAGCGCACTACTTTTGCCCTCTGTAATGTAGGACTGCCCTATGGGCTCTGGTGAAAACACCGGCACTAAATGAAGTGCCATAATATGACATCAGAGAAGCACGGCCAGTGTTTCAGTCCATCAGGCTCAGACCGTGGTGGCAGGAGGTGTAGGGAACACATCCTACATCACATGGGCAGGTAGAACTTTGGAGGCCTGGCTGTCCTATTGTTTACCTGTTGAATTCCATGTGCTCTCTCCCTCTCCCCTCTTTCTTCTTCTACCTTTTGAATTCCATGTGCTCTCTCCCTCTCCCCTCTTTCTTCTTCTACCTTTTGAATTCCATGTGCTCTCACCCGCTCCCCTCTTCCTTCTTTTTCCCAGCAGCTCCACAGACTCTGTGGTCCAGGGATTCTACAATATGTTCAAGGTTCACTCAGATTGCCCTCTCTCGTACCTTCGCTAACTCCTTTTGCATAGAATCAATGTCCCCTGTTAGTAGTTAAAATAGTATTAGTATTGGTAGTAACAGTAGTAGTACTAGTAGTAGTAATGGTAGTAACAGTAGTAGTACTAGTAGTAGTAGAAATAGAAGTAACAGTAGGAGTAGTAGTAGTACAAATTGTAGTATTAGTATCTGTATTACTAGTAGTAGTAGGAGTAGTAATAGTAGTAACAATAGTAGTAGTAGTAGTAGAAATAGAAACAGTAGGAGGAGTAGTAGTGGAAGTACTACTAGTTGTAGTAGTATGAGTAGTACTAGTAGTAGTAACAATAGTAGTAGTAGTAGTAGAAATAGAAACAGTAGGAGTAGTAGTAGTGGAAGTACTACTAGTTGTAGTAGTGTGAGTAGTACTACTAGTAGTAGTAGTAGTAGTAGAAATAGAATCAGTAGGAGTAGTAGTAGTAGAAGTACTAGTAGTTGTAGTAGTATGAGTAGTTCTAGTATTGTAACAATATTAGTAGTAGTAGTTGGAGAAGAAAAATAAGATAAATTACTTTTAGTCTTATATGCATGTCCAGTGGAATCCTGTCCTCTGCTTTATAACCCCTCCAAAAGACTGACAAGCACATTAAGAGGTTTAAGAGATTTGGTGGTTTTAGTTCACCTCCTGTAAGAGGCTTTCTAGTTATAATTAGAGCATTTGGAATAAAATGCCATTTGTGTGTATTGTTTATATATTTTAAGAAATGTATTGTTTCTGTATTGCTGGATAAAAACATTTATGTTAATGTCAATAATGCTCCATCTGATTGTTTGACCATCTCTTTAAGTAAATGTAATTTTACATGCCTGGCTAGGTTGTCTGAACTGCATGTGTGAAGCTGCTTCATCGATGAATCCTGCTATTGTCAGACCCCATAAAAAAAAAACTTGCAGATCATAGATCACATCATCACCAGTGACATCAGCTAAGAAAGCACTGCTCATAAGGACATCTGGTTTGGGTTGGTGATACTCTCTCTCTGCCCAATAGAAACCTGGTGACCTGTGGACAGTTTAATCAGACAATATAACCCATTTCTTTTCCCTTCTCCTCACTTAATCTATCATCCAAAGACAACAAACGGCCATCATCCATCTACCTTTTGGTGTAGTGGAAAGATTGTCTAACTCTTCTAGACGAGACCACCATCGATGCTGCTGGAGGGACAGTGTGCTAAGACTCCCAGCTGCTTGCTCAGTTCAATAATCACTCTGGGAAAACGGATGACCATTTGTCTTAGACAAAAACACAAGGAATGTGCAGTCATTTTACGTTGTGCCAGCCTTGTTCAGAAATATGTTCAAGTCACTTTGGATGACACTGTCTGCTAAACTGAACATGTTTTATTACACATCTTGATAATAACTTTGGGAAATCCATAAAAACATGTAAGAGATATAGCACTGTAGCTTGGCCCAATGTGAGCAACCTTATATGGGCCAGGTTCTGGCTGTTGAGTGGCCCAAAGAAGCAAGCCGAAAGGGAAGCGCGAGGTGTAAATAAAACAGAATTGAACTAAATGATGCCATTAATAATTCCCGGATACTTCCTGGACTGCAGGATCCACATCAGTGATCCATAGTGACGGTTGAAAGGTTTGATATGTCATTACTGGATGAGACCTCCACCCTCTCGTGTTTGTCTGAACCTAGTCACTGACACAACGAAAGTGGTCCAGTGTTACCTTGAACGGGGTTACCGTCATTGGCTATATCCTTTTAGCTCAGGTACTGTTAACAGTTGTGATGGAGGTCTGGGATTTGCCACTGAGCAGGGTTGAAATAACATCGCCAACCCTCTGCGGCTACTGAAACTTCCCTCATGGAAGTAATTTATCGCAGACGGTATTGTAAGCAGACTTGGTCTTGGTACCCTCCCACAAGCCACTACCCTGCTCTAATATCTGCTTCTGATTTATTTTAGTTCACTTCTCTCACATGCTTTTCATTCATAATACTGGCTCTAATGCTCAATCTTTATAAGAGGCTGAGGTCTGCGTCCCTTTTACTCTTTTTTCCTTTGAGTCATTTGGCTGGAACAATTAAGAGGGCTATGATTCATACTGTACCATTTGATCCACAGCAGACCAGCCACGCTAAGCTTTTATGAAATGTCCATGCTATTAAAACCACTTTTCTTGTTCCACAGAATGTTATCCTGGATTTATCAAATGAAACCACAGATACTGCATAGAATATTGCATAGTATAGAGGACCTGGAGTGGTTGTTTTTGTTGGTGAGTAGGCTAGACGTGCTGTAGAAACTGTCAAGCTAGAATCCTTCATTCAAAAAACTGAAACTGCTATCCCTTTTGCTTTTAGAGAAATCATCAGGAAGATATGTTACAACTCTCAAATTGATAGAGGTATATTTGTGTTATTATTGAATTAAGTTCTTTAAGTTCATTAATTATAAAACTGGTGGTTGGAATCCTGATGCTGAGTGGTTGATTGTTGTACAATATGTAAGCAATAAGGCACAAGAGGTGTGTTACATGGCCAATATATCACACCTAAGTGCTCTTCTTAGGCACAATACGTTGTGGTGTGCCTGGACAGAGCGATTAGCCGCGGTATATTGGCAATATATTACCAACCCCCGAGATGCCTTATTGCTCTCATAAACCAGTTACCATCTCAACAAGAGCAGTAAAAAGTGATGATGTCATACACGTGGTATACGTTTCATATAACATGGCTATCAGACAATCAGCGTTCAGGATTCAAATCATCCGGTTTATAAGGGACTATATACCACAGATATGACATCACATTACTTTTTACGGCTCTAATTGTTTGGGGATTTATTATTTATCGCCAACATAAGACGGCTATGCACTGTGGTATATTGGACATGTACCAGGCCCCCTGATTACTTATTGTTTAAATAATCAGTGGGTACTGGTTATAGACTTAGGTTATCTAAATCTCCCTAAAGACCAGGCAGAGTAGCTCACCAGAAATCATGAGACGTTTGCCACATAGGCCAAAGTTAAAGACCAGAGACATATCAAGATAAACAGGTGTTGTTATAGACGCTTACCCTTGTTACATATGAGCCATTTTAATGTATTTCAACATTTGTCCTGTGAGGAAAGAGGCGCTAATTGCACATAGAAATTTGTTCAAAAGTAGTGCGCTATTCAGGCAAGGAATATGGTGTGATATGAGACCATCTATATGTTCATCCTGCTTTTTGCTGCAGGGAAGTGGAGCCTGCCAAATCTCTGAGAACACCAGGCCTGAGACGTCCCTTCTCTTTATCTGTCTTCTCAAACTACAGTGCTTCCAGATGTCCTGGGCTCGTGGGCTTGACAGTGTCTAGCTAAATCAAACAATTACAGCTGGGGAGTCCAGCTCCAGTCCACTCCATTTCCTTAACGTATTTATTTGGTGAATATTTACGCACTTGTTTGACTTCACTGGACGTTAGGTAGCATAATGCAGGGCATTTCAAAATGGGGGGCCTGTCGCAAACCACCACCAAGTGTTCTGTGAAAACATTTGAAGAAAAAAAATAGCCTGTTCTTCAAAAAATTTAAAATTGGTTTTATCACAGGCGTACCTGCAGAACATGACCCGGGATATTATGTTCAACATTTCTGTCTCTTCTATACACCCCCCCCCCCCCACCAACAAACAGATTATTCAAAACAATATCTTAATTTAGGATCAGGTTGTGTGAAAATGTAGCCACTCTGGTGCACAAGCTATTTGCCCTCCACCACGGAATGAGCTAGAGATCTCTCTTTAATCACCAACCGACCTTCTTGACGTCCATGCGGGTTAAGGACAGATCTGGGACTCGCAAGATGCGCACACTGGGGGTGAGGTGGGTGGAGTTGGAGACGAAGGAGCGAAGAGGGGATGGAGATTCTGGAGGGAGCGATGAAGAGGGGAGCGGCTGTAGAGACGCCTCTCATCCCCTATCGTTAAGAGTTGAATGAGACGTCCATGTGTCGCTCCCTTTGAGCCGGCGGAGGGATAAAGACGGACGAGGCAGCAGCCAGAGGAGAAAGGCTCAGACGGGAGTGTGAAGCCCTGTTCTCAGGAGGATTCACTGACCCGGTAAATCTGATACCTCGACCTGTCGTGAACTGCTAAGCTGTTGGTTGCATGCTGAAGAGTCATGGTGAGCTGGTGATGTATGCAGGTATGTTGGTTTTTACAAATATGAGCTGTTTTCGTCGTCACATGGGGGAGAGTACAAAAAGAGTACATGAGGAGTGCTACTGATAAATCTTTCTCCTTGCGAACCCTGCAACACATGCTGATGGTGTTGAGCACTTTGCTAGTTCAGAAACTGAGCGATGCTGTGATCGGAGGCAAAATCACCTTCACACATCTGCAAGCATTTCGTACATTTACAAGCCCAGTAGAACAGGAGGCTCTTCACATTTTATGAGCTTCCAACCTGAAATAATTTTTTACATTTCTGACATAGAAATTCACACAACACTCGCAATCCTCCTCTACCTTGGACTCACAGCCTCTGGCCCTGTAGCCTCCTCTACCTTGGACTCAGATCCTCTGGCCCTGTAGCCTCCTCTACCTTGGACTCACAGCCTCTGGCCCTGTAGCCTCCTCTACCTTGGACTCAGATCCTCTGGCCCTGTAGCCTCCTCTACCTTGGACTCACAGCCTCTGGCCCTGTAGCCTCCTCTACCTTGGACTCAGATCCTCTGGCCCTGTAGCCTCCTCTACCTTGGACTCAGATCCTCTGGCCCTGTAGCCTCCTCTACCTTGGACTCAGATCCTGTGGCCCTGTAGCCTCCTCTACCTTGGACTCAGATCCTCTGGCCCTGTAGCCTCCTCTACCTTGGACTCAGATCCTGTGGCCCTGTAGCCTCCTCTACCTTGGACTCACAGCCTCTGGCCATGTAGCCTCCTCTACCTTGGACTCACAGCCTCTGGCCCTGTAGCCTCCTCTACCTTGGACTCACAGCCTCTGGCCATGTAGCCTCCTCTACCTTGGACTCACAGCCTCTGGCCCTGTAGCCTCCTCTACCTTGGACTCAGATCCTCTGGCCCTGTAGCCTCCTCTACCTTGGCCTGCTTTTGTTAGCTCCTCTACTTTTTGTTGAAATGCACACCTGAATATTTTGTTCTCATCTGTTTATAATTGATCCACCTTCTGTTGTTGTTAGTTTTTAATTTTGTTTTTCTTTTACTAGGTACAAGTGGGCACCCTTTTAAAACCCAGTCTCAAAATTCTTTAGAATCCCCTCTTGCACCCCACTTTTTATATTTGGTCATCAAAGTAGATTTTTTTTTTGTTCCCTTTGGTGAAAACCACATTGTGATTTTGTCATCTGGGTACATAATAGTTAACTCCTGCAGCCAGTAAAGACAGAGACTGCTGCTCTCTGTCCTCTTTCAACTGGGCCTGGATTTTATGACTGGAAACTCTCTCTGTGTGCTGTCATTCAATTGTTTTAATAAAAACAAATTATAACATTGAACTCTTGCTTGCTCTTCATCCCCTCTGAGAGTTAAAAAACAAGGGAGGGGGTGTCTGTATGCAGAACGGGAAAAATCTACAGCTTTTATTACCCTTCCTCCGCTAATGTTTTGGAAAATTGGGATCGCTGCAATAAACCCCATCTGGGTCATATTAAGCAAACCACCTGGATATTTCCCAATCATGAAATTAAACATGGGTATATTAGAAGAAGAGGGAAAAAATAAAATCTCAGTGCTCATTCTTCCAACTAGACATGTACTTTTTCAATAATGTTTCATCAGATTTCCTAAAGGAAAAATAGTATTAACCCACCACATGATATCACCCCACACGTCACTTCTTAGCATGTTGGCTTGTCTTTTTGACGAACAGTCAACATGCGGTTGTATATTTAGCCAGCATCTTCCTGAGTCAGTCAAGGATGTGGACTGCATCCCAAATACCACTACGTTCCCTGCATTTTACACAGTGGTCTGCATTTATGGTCCACAGTGTCTCAAGCGAGCTTGAGGTATTTCAGTATAATCTCTAAGAGTTCTGCTCTATTTCTAACGTTTCTAATTGAATAGGTGAATGGGAGCCAGGATGTAAATGCCAGGTGTTTTGATCCATGACCAATAATAGGGCCCCTATAATGGAGGTACAGAGCAAACAGTACTTGAACTAATGTGTAGACGTCTACTATCATTTCTATCTAGGGCTACCATGATAAAGGGCTGATCCCCAGGTTGTGACCTCACTCTAGAAAGGGGAGCCACATGAAAGCCAAGGAGATGCAAAGAATACACATTTCAATTATGCTTAAAATTTGTACAAGTTGTACATGCGTAACAAAGGGGAAACACTTACCTGATTATTCATTATAATCCCAGTGTTCATAAAACTGATAATTTCTGTTTTCAAATGTACTAGGCTATATTTATAGACATGAAATATCTTCAAGACTCAACTAATGGTTATCGGATAGACCCACAGCACCCAAATATGCACCACGAGAGACCAATAGAGATGATGTCATAGGAAACATTGGCATCGGTTTAAGACAAAAGCCACACATTCTGAAAACCGAAATGATCCCAACATCGCCAGCGGTGCCTATTACCCACGGCCCAGGTCCAGGTGTCACACTCCCCTCTCAGACATATTAGGCCTGTCTGTAAGCTGTCAAACACCGAGGCCAATGACTAATCATAGAGCACCGCAGTCCTGTGCCTCGTTTTGAGCCAAGGCGCCTTAGAGAAGCAGAGGCCATTTCTGCTCTGATGAATATACTCAGGACTTGGACGGCTGGTGTGCACACTGTTGAACCCCTGCCCTCTCCTTTCCTCTTCTGCAGCTACTGAATACAGCTCTCAAACTCCAAGGGGTTTGAGGAGGAGGGGTGCGGATGAAGGCGTGAGGATGAGGGGTGCGGATGAAGGTTTGAGGAGGAAGGGTTTGAATGAAGGCGTGAGGATGAGGGGTGCTGATGAAGGTTTGAGGAGGAAGGGTTTGAATGAAGGCGTGAGGATGAGGGGTGCGGATGAAGGTTTGAGGAGGAAGGGTTTGAATGAAGGCGTGAGGATGAGGGGTGCGGATGAAGGTTTGAGGAGGAAAGGTTTGAATGAAGGCGTGAGGATGAGGGGTGCGGATGAAGGTTTGAGGAGGAAGGGTTTGAATGAAGGCGTGAGGATGAGGGGTGCTGATGAAAAGAGGTGAGGAATGGGGGAAGAAGAAGAGGAGGAGAAGCTGGAGGAAGATGGGGAAATGGAAGGAGAATGAAGCAGGTTTCCTGGAGAAACCCAGCCAGTTCTCTGATATCTCTCAATGTGTCTTCATTAAATCCCCCACCTGGAAAATGGATTGGGGAGAAACCTCTTTCTTCCAAAGAGAACCGGCTACAGACAGGCATGTTCTCGTTCAAACTTCGTTCAAGAGAGGAAATGGCTGTCCATTCAAAAAACACACACAGACTGATTCCACGTTGGGCAGTGTTGTGTTTGAAGATAGGTTGTGTTAAGGACCAGAGGTTTATGTGTAATTCAATCCAGTGTAGGTAGGGGAGGAAAATAAATGGACCGAAAGCAACAGACATGAGCCCCCATACTAACGACGTTACACTAACCACAGAGAGCTAGGAGTTGAAGCCTAACCAAAGCCACAACATTTTAGAATAGGCAAGGATGGGATAAATGTCCATCATGTACAGGATGAGATTCATGAATGCATTAAGTGAACACATTAACATTGATGAGACAAATTATAATAATTGACTGCAAGATTAAACAAAGATTTTAAACTGGCCGCTCGGATAGCAACAACCTCAAACTAGCAGTCACGCTGCAAACAATGGGCATACTGTAGGCGACAAGATCTACACATTATCACATTAATCCAGTCAGCTTCATAGAATGTTCCCTAGAATATAGTCAAAATATAATTTATTTGAAATATTATAGCAAAAAAAAAATCCAGTCCAAAGAAAACAGCCAGAAACCAATTAGGCTGGCGGCTATTCAAGGTTGCACGGCCTGTCAAATTATCTCAACCACAGTTAAGCACGGTTGAAGTGTTTTCAATAAACCATGTAAATTAAAGCAGAGGAGAAGGGAAGGTTTTATAGCATTCCACAATGCTAACTGGGATGGTTTGGCCACTGCATTGCTTGGCTGTTACCTAGCTCTTCACCAGAATTGTTTGCTTGTTCACTAAATCTTACATATCAGTATTACACTCTTTACAGCAGAAGCTGAAAGTCAAACTCAGTCACCTTTCAGGAATAGATTTGCTTTTTACACAAATCATGGATTCTCTTGGAATTTTCTTAATTTTTTAACCCAATGAAAGACAAAATCTGTCATCTTTCATCCAGAAAGGTTGATTATATCATCTCAATTACTACATTTAATAGGGCAAAATGCAATTCATCAATGTTTATAATGTACACACGTTATTTTATAGCAGAATATACTTTAACTGGTTAAAATTATAACATTGCTTGTAGCAGGCAGGGCCCAGGCGCAGGGAGAACTGAAGACTTTTAATTAAAAACAACTAAGACATAAGAAATCTAAATCAAGACAAGAAAAGAACAACGTTACAAAAGGAACAGGATCCAAACAACGGCTGACAAGAGACAGTAAGGAAGGAGGAACTTAAATAGGGACGATGATGAGGAACACAGGTGAGGTCCATAACAAACAGGTGTCAGTGCTTCTAACGTGGAAGAGAGGGGACTGGACCACAGTAGAAAGGCAGGCCTGCCACAACAGCACGTGACAAAAATACAGAATTTCCCATTAGGAGTGAAGTTTATTTTAACCTGCAGCCACGAACGGCTTTAAAGGAATTACAGTACACTAATATCTCAAACCCCAATATTAATGGAATACATCATAAATAGCAAAAACTGACAGATTGACCGGATTGTGTGTGAGCAACGAAAACCTGATCTTGCATACTTCCAGTGGACATTGAGAAATGGATTGCTATCCATCATCTGACCACAACCACCAGGAAAAATGAAAAAAAACAACGTGGTGAAAATGGCGGGGGTCTTCCAGTGTTGCGAAACATTACCCTGGTACAGAGCAAATGTCCATTGATGTCTTTCCAGCTGAGTCTACCGAACAGTTGGACAGTGAGGTTGGATAAATGGCGCACACAGAAGAACAGATATATACAGACTTATGTGCAGGATAGTCAGGTCAAACTTTATTTGTCACACGCTTGGTTAACGCAGCTACAAGGTCTGGGAGGCTCATCGTCCCTCTTCCTGTCCACGTCCCCTCTGCCGGGAGCTGCTCTCCAAGGGTCATTTTATCCTTCCCCTCATGAGGCTTTCTGGAACACATCATCCATCTATGTTATAATAACAAAGTCTAGCTTTAGACTTAGACCAGTTATTTCCTCTGAGTATACAGTGTGCCATCGAATTAACACTTTCTGTAAAACACTGAGACAGGGTATTTTGGACAAGTTGTAAGTGGTCACTGCTTGGAGGCTCTGTTGCTTGTTGTCAAAGCTATTTTAACAAATTTCACATTGTTTGCTTCTTATAACTATGAGGGTCAGAGAAAATTCTCAACATACACTACATTGTTTTCCTATATCAACATTATTTTACAATTTATTTAGAAATGAATGGTTTTGGCCACTTTAAGATAACATATACATTTGATTTAGAATGATAGTGATATGTATTATTTAGCAATTTGAGTACCAAGATATTTTTTTTCCATCTAAATCTGGCAGCCTACATTGGATTTTCTAGTAGGATAATGCTCCTAAGCATTCCTCCAGATCCACAAAAAATAGCTCACTGACCACAGAATCAAGGTTTTGCAATGTCTATCCCAGTCATCTGACTTAAAGCCCATTGAAAACCTGGAGTGGTTCTGCATGGATGATACATGGTTTCACAGATTCATTTCAATGAGTTCTCGCAGCTCATCAAACATTCATGTTTGACAATAGGAGCGTGCAAAAACTCAGTTGCTATTGATTGGAATTTTATCTAAATTAAAACGAGATTCATCATATGTTAAGTATCAAATCAAGCTGAAACATGACAATGCAACATATTTACCTGTTATTTATGTAGGTCTGATAATTATGGAAGACACTTTATATTAAATAAATGGTCTCTAATGCTATTCTCTAACCAAACAGATTTGTGCATAGTAAGATGAAAGTTCAGTTCAAAATGTTTATTTATCATTTGCAATAACAAGTTATGGCAATGAAATGCTTGGCGTTCCTACTCCTGACAGTGCAGTTAAAAGTTTAAAAAGTAAAAGTAATTATAATATAAAAATAAGAAGATAACACAAACTATCAATAATAACACTATACAAAAAACACACATCAATAATAATAACTATACAACTGTACAACCATAGTGCAATGTAAAAGTGACAGGTGTGCATGATATGATTGGCAGATGAGCATGATATAAAGTGACAGGTGTGCATGGGACTATGGATGGAAGGGAAGAGGGGTTCCTGAATTGAGCAGCCTTACAGCCTGAGGAAAGAAGCTGTCCTGTAGCCTGTTAGTTTTGGACGGAATACCCCATCACCTTCTGCCTAACGGCAGCTTAGTAAACAGTCCGTGGCATGGGTGGCTGGGATCTGTAATTATGTTTTTGCTCCTCCTCCTACACCTCTCTGTGTAGAGATCCTGCAGGGATGGCAGGTCAGACCTTGTGATGCTCTCTGCTGTTTTAATCACCCTCTGAAGTGCTTTGCGGTCGTGGGTGGTGCAGCTGCCATACCAGGCGGTGACACAGCCGGACAGGATACTCTCAATAGTGCATCTGTAGAAGTTGGTGAGTATACTGGAATCCATGCCAAATCTCCTTAAACGGCAGAGGAAGAAGAGACGTTTCCTGGCCTCCTTCACCAAGATGTTAGAGTGATGAGACCAGGTCAAGTCATCGCTGATGTTGACACCAAGGAACCGGATGTTGGGAACTCTCTCTACTGCAGACCCATTGATGTGTATGGGGGCGTGGTCTCCCAACCACTGCTTCCTGTGATCAACAATGATCTCCTTCGTTTTGCTGGTATTGAGCTGGAGGTTGTTTTCCTGACACCACGAAGTCAGTGACCTTACCTCATCTTTATAGGCTGACTCGTCGTTTTCAGAGATCAGGCCTATGATGGTGGTGTCGTCAGCAAACCTAATAATGGTGTTGGAGACGTGGGTTGCAGATGTAGAATGTATTTTGTTGAGGTACATTTTTATTTTATTTTTTATTACTTTTCTGGACCCATTTGAAACCATGTTCCTATTAGCTATTATCAGTAATTGAAAGCCTTCATTAAAAAACATCAGAACTACGTTTAAATTCTTCCTTTGAAGCTTCTGTGAATCACAGAGAATAAAATGAATCTGTTCTTAAATATCCATTCATTATACTGTAACTGAGGTATTTTTATTTTGTAGTCCAGCAGCAATTTGATGATGACAGTCAACTTTGTAGGAAAACACATTTGGGAAGGCAGTCACAGGCTTTGCATGATGAATTCATAAAGTCAAAACAAAGAAAGATATTCTGAGCTAGACTCCCTTGCACTGTCACTTTTGTTTCTAGTTCACAAGGTCAGGGTTTTACAAATTATTTAGTGAAGATTGGAGTTTGCAGATGGAGTCAGAACACAGGCGCAGGGAGAACAAAGAACTTTAATAAAATAACTAAATGGCAAAAAAATATAAAAACAGATCGTACATCAGAGACCGTAAAATATATTGAGGATATGACATCCAGAAACAATGACCTACAAGAAACATGAGGGAAGAAGGAACTGAAATAGGGAAACGAAAATTAACAGGCGCTCCAACTCAGGAGAAAGGGGCATTTGGGTGCCCCTGCCCTGTCGTGGAAATATGTTTGTACGAAAACTTGTTATACTGGTAATTCACCACAACTTGCGTCCCATTAAAACTCGTATCAAACCAGTATGCAGTTTTTTTTTTTTTTTGACTGTGGTCCCAGCTCTCTTCAGGTCATTGACCAGGTCCTGCCGTGTAGTTCTGGGCTGATCCCTCACCTTCCTCAAGATCATTGTTGCCCCACGAAGTGAGATCTTACATGGAGCCCCAGACCGAGGGAGACTGACCGTCATCTTAAACTTCTTCCATTTTCTAATAATTGCGGCAACAGTTGTTGCCTTCTCACCAAGCAGGTCTACAATTTTATCCCTGATGTCCTTACACAGCTCTCTGGTCTTGGCCATTGTGGAGAGGTTGGAGTCTGTTTGATTGAGTGTGTGGACAGGTGTCTTTTATACAGGTAACAAGTTCAAACAGGTGCAGTAATACAGGTAATGAGTGGAGAACAGGAGGGCTTCTTAAAGAAAAACTAACAGGTCTGTGAGAGCCGGAATTCTTACCGGTTGGTAGGTGATCAAATACTTATGCAAATTAATTATTTAAAAATCATACAATGTGATTTTCTGGATTATTTTTTTAGATTCCGTCTCTTACAGTTGAAGTGTACCTATGATAAAAAATTACAGACCTCCATACCGTCACGGATGCTGACATTTGAACTGTGCGCTGATAAGAAGCCAGATGGTAAAAAACAATGACATTTCTCAGTTTCAACATTTGATATGTTGTCTTTGTATTATTTTACATTGAATATAGGGTGTACATTATTTGCAAATCATTGCATTCTGTTTTTATTTACATTTTACGCAGTGTCCCAACTTTTGGGAAATGGAACGGAAGTGACAATTCAGTAGAGAAAGTGCGGTCTTTGGTCTCATTATAGTAGTATTTTACTAGTGTGACACCATTGCAAGGGGGGAAACAAACCATCCTGAAGACAATGGCTCCCTTCATCAAACCTTTTGTTCACCCCTACAATAAATACTTTCTACATCAAAGAATGTTAGTAATCCGTCAAACACCATCCCTTCTTCAATTTAATACTGTGTTGGAATCCATCCTTTTCACAAAAAAAAATGGATGTTCAGTTTGGACTTGGTCTGCCTTTTCAGGTCATGTCTGAAAAATACAATTGAGAAACATTCAGTTTTTCTGTGTGTGTGTCTGTGTGTGTGTGTATTTGTGTATATATGTTTTATGCAATGTTAAATCAGTTTCAGAGAGGAGAACAAAAAAAAATATTTGTCTAGGGATTGTCCTTTACCTCACTCTGGTCTCCATAAACCCCAGAGTAGCTAGCCAGTTGGGAGTTTACTATACAGCCAGCATAGGTATTTGGCAGGTGCCATGTTCTAGGACAGTTAACGTGGAAGTGCAAGCTTCCTGTGCAGATTGTTTTTACAGGAACGCAGTTTTATAAGCCATCAGAGTCAGTACATGGAGGGCTGGTCAAAGTAAGCTGGACAGTGTGATACTGAAGGATATCTATTGTTGTCTATCCCAAAGTGAAGCCACCTTGAAGTGTCATTTAGAATTAAATGAATTAAATAAAATTCACTGTAGTCTGAATATAAGTACATTGTAACAATTTTTATGATTTAGTTACCAGTTGTGCCACAAACGATTATGGTAACCTGCTAAGCTAAACCCCAGACTTTTTTTCAGGGAGCTACCACATAGAGTATCTTTCATTCTTAGGTAAGGTAACTCAACAGTTGAGGGTCACAAGCTCATCTCCGTTACACTCCTTCATCTTTACAACTAACATTAGCCTATATTAACTTTTTCCTTTTTTAAATTTTGCAAGAGACGGTGATAATACTATAGCATTAGATGATCATGTGATCAGCTGCTCGTCATTCCCAATCACAGGTTGAGCACAGCGACGCAGTTGATGTTGAAGCTGAGCCTGAAGGCCACAGAACGTGTTATCAACAACTGCCTGAGTGCAAACGGCGGTGCTAGATGTGTTGGGGCAGACACCGCCTGTCAACCTCCAACACATGGGAGAGATCACTATAAAACACAGTTGGATGAGGGAACAGTTTTATGTCTGGAAAAACGCTGCTGAGGCAAAAAAAAAAGTAATAGTGGCATGTCCTGTCAACATATTTATATCCTGTTGCTGAATAGCTGCCATATTATCTTTTATGCATATGCACCAAATGTTGTTCATATAGACCAAGCTGACAGTGGATTGAGTGGGTGAAGTTGAAATGTACTCATGTTTTGCATCTTTCGTGGAATAGTCGTGTAGTCAAAGCGACTGTATTTTCTGCCCTTGCAACTGGGAATTTGGGTGTATACAGTCCTTTATTGAATCATCTTAAAATACTTCAGTGAAACCAGGCATTTTAAACAGACATTTATTTCACTCCGATTGAATCGATCTGAGATGTTAGCGGATCATCATGTTTCCCCTTCACACACAACTGAACTGTACAGCCAGGAGACAGAGGAGCAGAGGGCAACAGCTGCTGTCAGAATCCCATTTATTTCATGATCTTTTTTGGTTTAAAATCAGTGATAAATCTCCCCAGGCATACTGACATCTCTGTCATGATTACTAGTGTAGGAAGGGGCTCTCTGCGGGCTGGTAGAGTCGGTGGAGCTTGAGGGAGATGACACGCGAGTGAGAGGCAGGGAGTTTTACAGGCCCTGCTGGGGAGAGCTCAGCCAACTCTACCTGGAGGAAGGCTCTGGCACCGACGATGTCCTGGCTGGGGTCCCTGGAAGCTGACCAAGGACTGGAAAACAGAGAAGACAACGTGGAGAACACTCAGGATGATTTAACAATGTCCCTCTGAGTGGTATAAGACTTCTGAAAACAGTGGTTTGTTGGGGAACATGTGGTGTCTCCCGGTGAGTAATACCTTTTGCCTGTTCTAGTTAGGTCTTATAAAGTGGTCTTATATGTCACAGAAATAGTGACGTAAAGTATTTACTGAGGTAAATTCTTCAGATTCACCACATCAATTTTCTTTCATTCCATCTTCGCAAAACAGGAAATACTTCTAGACCAGCTAGAGAACATGTGTGGATTTCGCAACAGGAGAGTGATATTTTCCACAAAAAAATGAAGTGTTTTGAGCACAAATTTAGGCAGGTATAAATCAACTGCAGTTTTTTTGTTTCTTTCCATTACCAGAACAAATTGTCCCTTTAGGGCTCACCATCTGAATGTAAGAAGCTGCACTGACCTCAATGTTTTCATTGGGACTGTTTTATGGATCGTGGTGTGCTTTCTTGTAACCTACCTGCTGGGTTCCTCTCAGTGCTCACATACTCTCTGGTTTCTGTGAGGATTGAAAGCAATTATTGTCCAAATTGGATTATAAATATAATGTCAATATTTAAAATGAAAATGATGCTATGGCCGGTCGGGTTGTAAAGCCATGGTGTGGAATCAGACTCACCGCCACGGCTGACATCATCAGTAAGGAGATCAATCGATTCACCACTGACATTCTCCAGACTGTCCAAGTCCTGCTGTCTTCCGGACGTTTCCAACACGTCATTCACTACACTCCTGTGACTGTTCTTACATAGGGCCTGACCCGTGGCTGTGCCTGTCACCACCTGGATTTGGAAATCACTACTATCAGGACTGGTGGTGTTTTTCATTTCCCCTCTACTGCCTCTAGTCCCCAACTGTTGTGACACACAGGCCACACCCTGACATCCCAGTAGCGGCGTTTCCTCACTGTGGGGATCAGTGAGCTCTCTGCTGTTCCCCTCTCTTCCCCCTCTGGCCCTCTGAATCCCGTTACTCAGCTCTTCACTCTGATTAGTTGACTTCTGTCCAGTGGTTGTCTGCATGTTGTCCACATGGTCTGGGTCTACAGTCATCCATGAGGAATGTTGTGTGTATTTCCCCAGATCACTTGGAAGAGGACTGTCAGTCCCTTTGCTGCCTGTAGTGACTGTATTGGAGATCAAGGCCCAGTTAGAAATGTCATCATTTGTAAATTGAGTTATTGTACTAAGCACTGTTGCTTTGAAACCTGTTTTATTCCACTCATGTCCAGTGTTTGACAAACCTTGACCCTCAGCAGAGGGACTGACTGTTGTTACATCCACAACCACATCTGCCTTTTCTCCACTTTTGCTACCTAAAAACAGTTCCAGTTGATGAGGGTTATTGTAGCACTGTGGTCACAGTAGATGCTAATGGGATAAACTGGAAACTGGGGTGGCATTCTTACCAGCAGAATTTTTGTTCTGTGCAAACTTCCTCATTTCTGTTTGGATTAAGAAAGAGCGTTTGTCTCTGTAAATCAATTATCTAGTCATCATTTCTTACATTATCTTCATGTAAAACATGAGCCATACCAGTTCGCGTAATCTTTCCCTTTGATATCTGATAGTCATCATCATCTGGAGAGAGAAAGAGGGAAGGAGGGAGAGAGGAATTGGTTTAACTGTAACAATCTCCAACCCAACAATATTACATACAATTTCCCACCTACAGTCATTGGTTATTTTTGCTATACCCTTGCTTTCTGATGAGTCCATTTCAAGTGGTTCTGCATCTGTTTGAAATGGAATAAAACAAATGTGGAAATGCCCTATATAATATTATTATGTAAGCGTATTCCACATACCTGTATCATCGGAGTTGCCGTTCTCTTTTGATTGGGCATCGGAGTCTAAACTATCTGGTAAATGATCGATCACCGATCAATGACACAACAGATAGATAATCAACAACACATCAATAACACCAGCTATTGACTACTGATAACTTCAGTGCTATTTTCATACCCACACTAACCTGTTAAATCAGCAAAGTTTGAGGACTGTGTAACGTCTGAGATTTCTGGAAGACAAATGATTGAGAAGTAATTACGTTGGCCTAAGTAATCTTACAGAATTTATATTTGATAAATACATTTGATTGAGTGATCACAATGTTCAGTGTTTTCAAAACCTACCAGCAGAGTTTTCAGTTGGTCTTGAATCACTTGGGCGGGCTGTGGAACATGTTCATAAATTACATCAATATGGCAATTACTGATTCTAAACATAAATATTTCCTTTAAAATGTATTGGTTTATTTCACCTGGGTTTGTATCTGGTTTACCAAAAGTATTCTCAGGACCTGCTGGGTAATCCAAATGAGAGGAGATACAAACACTTCTGAACCCCAAAACGATCCAAATAAATGAGGCACCTTACCAACATGTAATTATTTTAAATACAGAATGACAGAAACCAATATAAAATGCCAATCACAGACCATTGATTTCTCTTGAAGAGGTGCTTTCTTCAAAGGGAACAGCATTAAGGGCACCTGTAACAAAGCCTGAAAATAAGATATCTTAACAATGTCTCCTTGGTAACATCTGATGATGTCTTGAAAATATTATTTCTAAATCAAGACAGTGGTTTGGTTTAACATAATTAAAGACATTCATGCAGAAAGGTTAGGATGAAGACAACCACCTCACCATTCAAAAAGTTTATCACATCCTGACTTCTGTCTGAAAATAAATTACGGTGGTATTAATAATATGAAACACCACAAGCTGAACAATAAACTGCAATATACCTTGTCAGTTCATCACAGCAAGATTTTTTTTTTTTTTAAATGAAACAGAAAATGCTCAATAAGATGTGCTTTTGATGTCTTCTAACTGTAAATTATACTTAGGCCTACCTTCGATTGGTACTGTGACCACCACAGCCACCAGAGCCAGAACTGACAGAAAACACAGCAAGCTAAAAGGCGAAAGACAGAGGATTGTACTTTGTAGAAGTGTTTTTTGGGATTGGGATTTCTCAATATCAGTTCAATTCAGTTCAATTTTGAGATTAAACATTACAATTTAAGTATTGTAAATCATGATAAGTAAACAAAAACTGTTTTAATCGAATAATTCCAACCTAGCTGATGAAATCGGGTTTTTTTGTCTACAAAAAATGTTTTATACTCGCTTTATACATCCCTTCCACCCAAAACCACCCTGGACTAGCTAATATTGTTCGTTAAGGGAAGAGGAGAGAAGTGTTGTTTAAATTCAGTCTTCTTAACGTTAGAGCAAGGATTTCACACAGAGCCCCTTTTAGGTAGGTGTAGACTCCATGGAAACACTCATACAATAAAAAATGTATTTGTAGAAAATAAACATGTTTTTTGCCGAGCCCTAACGCGATGTAATTAACCTTAACTCTGTCAGTCCACAGAACCTTCCAAATCAACGAAACGGATGAAAAACAATATAATGTTAAGTTAGAAATCTAAAATAGTTTAAGATACTGAGAAGTTAAAAGCACGTCTGTGGTTAGAAATAAATTATTGAATTGCTATAGTGCGACCATATAAATTATAGATGTTTTATTTGTACAATACATACAAATGTCCTTCACATAATGAGACCATCTATCATATTGATTATAAACTAGATAGTTCCAGTCCTGAATGCTGATTGCCTGATGATAGCCGTGATATTTAAGACTGTGATATGACAACACTCAAAACATTTTACTGTACTAATTCTGTTGGCAAACAGAGTATTTTTTTTATAAATACACGCTTTGGTGGTTGTGGTATTTAGCACAGCTAAGTCTGTATCTCTAGGCACTTTGGATCCAGGCACTCTGGAAAAGCACTTTCTAACAACTGCTGATGTAAAAAGGGCTTTATGAAATACATTTGACAGACTTTGCAACATGTAGTGCATAAGAATTACACCAAGCTTTCATATACTGGACATATACAGCACCCTTTAATGCCTTATTTCTTAAATGTAATGCAGCACATTCAGAAGGCAAGTCAAGTTGGCACAAAATAACAAATATGACATTTTCCCGAAATTCAGAACTTTTATACAGAATATGTCAATCCAACAGGCTATAGGATTAAAAAGAAAGTGACTTACAGCTTCATTGTGGGTCGAAGTCTTCACACAAGCCTGATACCTCTTGAACCGGAGGTTTTATAGCCAACTGTCCTTGTTGCTGAAAGGCTGGCATCAGCAAGACAATACACACAGGCTCGGTTATGGGTCAGAGAAGACAGAGTGTTAGGTGTCTGTGCAGAAAACAATGCATGACTGTGGGAGTGTTTCAACTAAGTTCAATGGGCTAATGGCAGTATGAGCGACAAACAACTGACTATTGAGTAAAATCCTCCCAGTGTGATTGTTCGTTGATGAGATGTGAACCAAACTCAGTCCTTCTCTGTCTATTCTTTGTTGATTATAGGTGGCTGGTTCCTGTGGTCATTGATGCATGCAAATCATGCCTTTGGCATTTTCTTGTCATTGTCACTGTAATTAAGAAGTCGCCCTATACAATGAGTGGATTGAGGATGGATTAGTAGACCACACTCAAAAATTACAACATCAGCATATAAAACCCCCGGGAAAAGGTCTGTGTCCCCTTTCTGATTTTCTCAATTTCCTTGTCACAACATTTTGAGATAAAAAAAAAACCTATAAAGGAAATGTAAATGAACAAATAGCACAAAAGTTGTCTACCATTTGTTTAGTGTGTTTGGTTTAAACCAAACATAGCAGAACACATTACTCAGCTCCATAGTCTTGTGATTCATTCCAGACCAGTCCAGAACTCCAAGATATTGTCTGTGTCTGTGTATGGTTAAGTCTGATATTGTCTGTATGTCTGTATAAGGTTAGGTGTGATATTATCTGTATGTCTGTGTATGGTTAGGTCTGATATTGTCTGTATGTTTGTGTATGGTTAGGTCTGATATTGTCTATACGTCTGTGTATGGTTACTAGGTCTGATATTGTCTGTATGTCTGTGTATGGTTACTAGGTCTGATATTGTCTGTATGTCTGTGTATGGTTACTAGGTCTGATATTGTCTATATGTCTCTATATGGTTAGGTCTGATATTGTCTGTATGTCTGTGTATGGTTACTAGGTCTGATATTGTCTGTATGTCTGTGTATGGTTACTAGGTCTGATATTGTCTGTATGTCTGTGTATGGTTACTAGGTCTGATATTGTCTATATGTCTGTGTATGGTTAGGTCTGATATTGTCTGTATGTTTGTGTATGGTTAGGTCTGATTTTGTCTGTATGTCTGTGCGTGGTTACTAGGTCTGATATTGTCTGTATGTCTGTGTATTGTTACTAGGTCTGATATTGTCTGTATGTCTGTGTATGGTTACTAGGTCTGATATTGTCTGTATGTCTGTGTATGGTTACTAGGTCTGATATTGTCTGTATGTCTGTGTATGGTTACTAGGTCTGATATTGTCTGTATGTCTGTGTATGGTTACTAGGTCTGATATTGTCTATATGTCTGTGTATGGTTACTAGGTCTGATATTGTCTGTATGTCTGTGTATGGTTACTAGGTCTGATATTGTCTATATGTCTGTGTATGGTTACTAGGTCTGATATTGTCTGTATGTCTGTGTATGGTTACTAGGTCTGATATTGTCTATATGTCTGTGTATGGTTACTAGGTCTGATATTGTCTGTATGTCTGTGTATGGTTACTAGGTATGATATTGTCAGTATGTCTGTTTATGGTTACTAGGTCTGATATTGTCTGTATGTCTGTGTATGGTTACTAGGTCTGATATTGTCTGTATGTCTGTGTATGGTTACTAGGTCTGATATTGTCTATATGACTGTGTATGGTTACTAGGTCTGATATTGTCTCTATATGGTTAGGTCTGATATTATCTGTAAGTCTATGATTACATCTGATATTGTCTGTCTGTACACTACCAGTCAAAAGTTTTAGAACGCCCCTATTCTTACAGTTCTCATTTAGATTTAAGCAGTTCAAGTTCAGTGAATAACCTGAAATGGTACAAAGGTAAGCGGTAAACTGCCAGAGGTTGTTACCAAAAACTGAAACATAATATACATTTCAGAGTTATAAAAAGGCCTTTTTCAGGCAACAAGTAATGATTTAACAACTTACAGCTGTTCTGCAGCAGTGAAAGTAAATTAAGGCTTTAAGGTTGATGCTAACAATTCCTGCAGGTGTCCCAACTTTTGTTGATTACGAAGCCTCTCTCCGTATAAATGCAGTGTTGGGAACAGACTGAGTTATTACACCATCTTTATTTGTACGGTAGGCTTCAAATCATGGAATGGCCAGCACAGTCTCCAGACTTAAATCCCATCAAACTGTTTTTGGGATGAACTGAGCAGAAGGGTGAAAGCAACAAAACCTACAAGTGCAACACATTTGTGGGAACCTCTGCAACAGTTTTGAGAATAAATGTTATGTACAATATTTGATTTACATTGCAGAAAGAATGCCATGGACATGTTGGCTGTTATATATGCAAAAGGTGGCTACTTTGATGAAAAATGTATTAAAAATGTATATTACATTTTGTTAAACAGATCAATTCTATAATTTATTTTTGTCTCTAATTGTTTATTTGTTCCATGTTTTAATTTTCAGAGTACATTAAGACATTAAACTGTGAGAATTTCAATAAAAACTGGAAAATTGAGGTGTACCAAAACCTCTGACTGGTTGTGTATGTTGATGATTAGGTATGTTATGTGTTTGTATGTTTATGCTTATGTCTGATATTGTCTGAAACATCCTCTCCACATCTCTGGTGTGATCTTGGTTGGAACAGGTCTCTCCTGGAAAAAGGTTTTGCCTCAATGAGACAACCTGTATGAAGGTTACATAAAAAAAAGTCCCATGTTGTCTCAAACCTCAACTCAGGTTTGCCTAAACGCATCTTGAAGCATATGCCAAGACTTACCAAGATGCCAGGATGAATGTTTAATATACAAATTATTTAAAAGCAACGTTTTTTAACAACATGCGTCCTGTTATGTCTGCCAAAATACTGCAGTCCACAACATTATCCTTATCGGACGAACATGCTGGTGTTAGTGATGTGAGACGGTTTGCTGCATAAGGACCACTCCCCCGAAGTGATTACATTCAAACACTAGATGTCAGTAAACACTTTCTTTCCAAAAGTAAAGCCACATGGTTTCTGTTAAATTGTTTCTCACAAAGAAGCAAACAGCGCCACTCTAAGGAATGGAGGTGCACATTGCCGCTATTCCAAGCACCGCCATATTGATATCCCAACAACGTTGAGAGGTAATATAAATGAGATTACTAACGTGAATTGTGCATTATTTAGAGACAAATGTGTATGTTATTGCATATAAGACACGTCACCTTAATTATATATAAGTCTGTTTAGCTTTACTACTGAATTCTAACAAGGTAGCCAACAAAATGTTATATCCAGTAAGGCGTTGTCAGTGGAGTTGCCTCGCTTATGCTATAAACTATGTCACTTTTCCTGTTTCTTAAAACCGATACCGTTAGTTTGGTAACTACAAATAAGTTGTTGCTTGCTATAGTTTGCTAGCGTTCCTCGTCAGTTACTACTGTTCTCTGGTTTACCAACATTTGAGGCAGATACCTGCACATCAATTCATGTTTCGTGTTGCTAACGTTATTTAGCTAGATAGCAAATATTTGCTAACCAAGCTAGTTCCCACCCGGCTTCGATACGGCGCAGTTCAACATGAAAGCAGCTAGCTAGCTGGCTACCTGTGCAGGGCCTGGCGCGTGCGTGCGTGTGTGTGTGTCGCGAGGGAGTTTCTCCAGAGAAAAGGGTAGACCATAGAGGTTCCGTCTGCTTCATTGTGCAGCGAATGGTTTTCAGCATTGTTGACACTTGACAGACAGCTGTACATCATTACTAATACAATATTACTTAATCACATCTTAGCAGTGAATGGTCATAACCCAGAGAGAGAGAGTATTTGGGTAGATGTACTAACTTCATAAAATGTGCTTTTCAACAGGGCACGTGTCAGCGTGAATCCTAGTAATGACTCTTATGAGCCCAGTGCCCCCTGATTAGACTGATTGGATGTCCTCCTTAACTGCTAAAACTATCAGGTTTGTTGACATTTGATAGTTAACTAACTATATTGTCTTAGAAAACGTTGACCAATATAACCTTTACCTTCACAGAGTCACTTTTCCAAACATGGATATCGCCTAGTCCTGTTTTGTTTTATTTCTCCAGGTAAGCTGCTTGAGAACCAATTCTCATTTGCAAAGACAACCTTGCCAAAGGTGTAACGGTAAAAGGTTTAATGTTTTATTCCACCAAACCTGCTTATTCGTATATTTACACATGAGCTTTTTTTCCAGTAGTCAAATGATCTCAACCACTCTTTTGGATACTGTATCAAAACCTCCATTTACTACCAGAGCCTGTCCCCCCCCTTACAGGTGTGGTTTCGCTTTTTAGAATTAGTGTGTGGGCAAAGTATCATAAGACAGACACGGACATGTTACTACAGGTTTGAAATTCATCCCGGCTTTACTCTGTGTCCAGGAAACCGGATGACAACAACTTGATTGCTCCCAAACCAAAATGTGTAGGTAGCCAACTAACGTCTTGTTTCATCCTGCCAGCCTCTCTACCAAACCGACAAGGCATCTGCTTTGCATCAACCCACCAGTCACCTGCGGCTTGGAGGAAACCTCCAAGGTATAATTTACAAATGGATGGTCGATCACACTGGTATACAGGGGATGGACAAAAAAAATGAAAGGACTGTTACCTTAAAGTAACCAAATTACAAATGCAGCTGTAGCGGTCACATTAGGTTAATTGCCAATATGCCGTACCTATGTGTCAGCCCTTAAAATATTTCTGACAATTAGCACTTTGATATTAGTGTTTTCAAAGCAACATTAGGAAACATTCTAAAGAGGCTATATAGTTGACGGAAAAATTATGTGCATCAGTCACAGAAACTGCGAAAGGATTCAGTATGTCATTGATTTGAATTGAGACTTCTGTGACCAGAGTCTCAACAAAAACTGTATGTTGTGAGCTTCACAACGCTGGAATTTATGCCAGGGCTGCTATTGGGGAACCGTTTGTAGGCCCACGTACAAAGATGCATAACTTGGTGTAAGGAGCACAACACCTGGTCCCCTTAGTTACGGAAAAAAGTAACATTGTATTCCTAACCCTATTTCTTCCATCCAAATGGGTTTACATTTGGGGAAAGCTAAAGGATGCCTTCCGTCAGTCATTTCTGTTTGTTAAACATGGTGATTGATTCATTATGTTCAAAGGACTGGAAAGCTTTTCTTCTTGAAATATGGCAATATCCCACTACACACAGCTCAGGACTTGTATGACAGCATTCCAAGAAGGATTGAAGCTGTTCTGAAGGCAAAGGGAAGCCCTACTTTTTACTAGGTCCTTGATATTAGAATTTTGTTAGGTGTTTCCATTATTTGGCCCCCCCATAGCTGTACAAGAAAGAACTGAGATAAAAAGATATTGTTATTACCCTTTATCGCTTGAATCAGTCAAATGGATATCTAACAATGGCTATCCTAATTTTTTCTGCAAATCATTGATCAGCTCAGCTTAGAATTATTTGTTTTTGATGTAATTCTCTGTCCCCAGGTGATCCAGAGAAGATCCTGTGTGTAATATGTCCGGTCCTGTCCCAAGCCGCTCTCGAGTTTACCCCGATGTGAACACTAAGAGGCCTCGGGAATACTGGGACTACGAGTCCCACGTGGTGGAATGGGGGTAGGCTGTGTCTTCGTAGGTGTCTTTGTCTGTATGGGTGTGGTTCAAATTAGCACATTAAAATAGCGTTTGACTCCCGTTGGTGTGTCTGGAATTTCTATTGTTATCGGGTTGTCATCTGACGTGTTTAGGGTTTCTTCTCTGAATGACTGACCGTGTGTTCTTTTGTCCTGACCCAGGAACCAAGACGACTACCAGCTGGTGCGTAAACTAGGCCGAGGCAAATACAGTGAGGTGTTCGAAGCCATAAACATCACCAACAATGAGAAAGTCGTCGTCAAAATACTCAAGGTTGGCACTGTGTTAGTGTTTGCCTCCTGCTATTCATTTCTGTCATTGCCACGAAGATGGACTGTGTTCAATGACGATGGTGCTTTGATATGTTTGGCCATTGTTTGTCCTTAGCCTGTCAAAAAGAAGAAAATCAAAAGAGAAATTAAGATTCTGGAGAATTTGCGAGGCGGTCCCAACATCATCTCACTGTTAGACATCGTCAAAGATCCTGTGGTGAGCTGCTAATCTTGTGTGTTTTCTGTTTGTGTGTACAGGTGGATAACTGGTTCTAGTTATTCATCTCTCTCATATCACACGCCTTGTTTTATCTGTCTTCTCAGTCCCGAACTCCTGCCCTGGTTTTTGAGCATGTTAACAACACAGACTTCAAGGTGAGGAAATGTCTTTAATCGGTCTTTCCAGCCTTCCGATGTAAGTTATTGTAATCCGATGCCCAACCGTCTGTTTGTTTTCTATGCATTTCAGCAACTCTATCAAACTTTATCGGACTTCGACATACGGTTCTACATGTTTGAAATATTGAAGGTAAGGATCTCTGTGATGCGTCGTGCCTGAGAACAGCTCTTAGCTTTTTTGTATTGGCCATTTACCACACCGCCTTGTTCCTTATGGAATGCCACTTTAATGGCAATGTCACTTCCCAGTAGAGCTATGGGGATGGTTCTCCACAACTACATGTTTGTATTGGTCCACCAAAAGAGGAAGTAAGATTCCGATAGGGAAGAGTATTGTTTTGTAATTTCATTCCCCATGGTGGTATTATAATTTTTTTGTTCAGTAATTTAGTGGCGGTCCTGCCAATGGTTGACCTAATTATTTGTTTTTAGGCCCTTGACTACTGCCATCTTATGGGAATCATGCACAGAGATGTCAAGCCACACAATGTGATGATTGATCATGAACACAGAAAGGTAATATATCTGTTAAATACACTGGAAAAGGCTTCCCAATTCTGATATTGTTTTACAAACGTTTCCTTTTACCATCAAATCAGTTCTGAAACATATCTGGGAAAAATACAGATTAGTGGAACAAAACAATCGGAACTGCTCACTATTGCCTTAAGCGTGTGCCACTATCATAACTAACCTATCAACTATGTTTGCATTTTTTGGGGGTACTTTATTGTTGTTTTGTAGAAATTCTTTGAGTTAGACTTGTGTGAATAAATTGAACTCCGAACAGAAACAGTAATGGTTGTTCTATTGTAGCTCCGTTTAATTGACTGGGGTTTGGCAGAGTTCTACCACCCTAATCAGGAGTACAATGTGCGAGTGGCCTCGCGCTACTTCAAAGGACCCGAGCTACTTGTGGACTACCAGGTAAGACCACCAAATACGTCTGAGAAGACTAGTTCTACACATGGAGTTTTCTGATTAGCCTCTACATGATCTACGGGATGTCAGTGTGTCAGTATTATAATTGGTGTGGTAGTTATAGAATGATACAGTAAATCATTATGCAGTTCTGGGCTTGTACAGGAACATTATGTTGATGTAGCTATAACCTGTTATAATAGCAAAGCCGTTATGTAGTTATAAGCTTGTTTATTAATGTAGATATGTCATTATAGTTAAGTTGTTATAGTATTAGTTGCCATCGTTTAGTTTTTCTTCTCTCTTTCCAGATGTATGACTACAGTTTAGACATGTGGAGTTTGGGCTGTATGTTGGCAAGCATGATCTTCAGGAAGGAGCCTTTCTTCCATGGCCACGACAACTATGACCAGGTGACTACATCTGTGTGTCTTGTTGGTGCTGTTTACATGTTGCTATTCAAGACTTAAGCTTTGGTGTCCAAAACAACACTTGGTTTTAACTGTCAAATGGATATATTGTTGTTTGCTTAATTGACTGCCAGTTGAATTCAAATTCTCTGTAGGCTTTCAAGTATTTTACAAAGTAAGCCTTTGGTTTGTCTTCGATCAACTGAGAAAATTTGAGTTTCTTATTGCTGATGAACAAACTTCAAACTATGTTTTGGTCCTGATGATGCTACAGTCTCAACAACAAGGCTGTTTGCTACTTCTTGTAGCTCTCTTCAATGCTAGTTTCATTCAAAATGTCTGTAGAATTAGGCAGAAGTATTTTGGTTTGGTTTGTCTTTAAAATGTACGTTTCTGTTTTACAGCTTGTACGGATCGCAAAGGTCCTTGGCACAGAGGACTTGTATGACTACATCGACAAGTACAATATTGAACTGGACCCTCGATTTAATGACATTCTGGGCAGGTAATAATATCCAACATTTTCGTGTCAGAATATTGCAACTATTACAACTTGCCTGAAGTATATATTCCTGAATAATCCATACATATCAGACTCCTGGCTTGGGTCATTCAAGTTACCCATAGAAACAAAAAATCCACTCAGACCGTTGATTTGCCAACAATCCATCCTTCATAGAACTTCCTATGTTTTAAAGCCCCCATGAAGTCTGTCATTTTTCATAGCTTTCTTATTAAATGAAAAGTCTGCTTTGTCCTTTACAATACACAGTCTGATAGCATGGCCTAGAATCCATCCTGTCACCCAGATAAAACAATTTATTCTACGATGGTTGTATCCATGGCAGTGCTGTGAAAAACTATTTGCCCATGTTAGGTTTTTTGCATCTTTTTGCCACTGATCTTGAACCAAAACCTAATATCAGATCAAACGGATCCTGAGTGAAGAAAACACAATTATAGACTTATTTCATTTATTAAAGTCATGCAACACCCAATGTTCCTGTCAGAGTAAGTAAAAAAAAAAAAAAATGCACTGCAGATCCCTGGATGTTGTTCTAGCTTTCTTTGTGACTTTCTGGATGATTTTATGTCTTGCTCTTGATGAGGTTTTGGCAGGACTGTTACTATTGGGAAGATTTACTACAATCTTAAACATTTTCTAATTGGACGATATGGCTGATTGTGATTTGGTGTAGCCCCAGAGCCTTAGGAATGGCTTTGTTAAACTTTCCAGACTAATATTCATCAACAACAGTTTTTCGGAAATGTCCAAGAAGTAATTTTGCTCGTGGTATGATGTGGCTTTGGAACCTGACATCACTTCAGTTTGATGGCAAGCAACAAAGTCAGTGAGATTATATTTGGCAGGACTCGCCCAAGTCAGGCCTGATTATTCACCAAGGTATTCAAACACTTGACCATAATAAACCCTTTCATTGTGTTGAAATAACTTTGGGGGAACTGTTAAAGTAACTTGTTTTTTAAACTACTCCTTGCATTAATATTGACCCCTTTCCCCTGGTCTGTCCTCCAGACACTCTCGTAAGAGGTGGGAGAGGTTTGTACACAGTGAAAACCAGCACCTGGTGAGCACAGAGGCCCTGGACTTCCTTGATAAACTGCTGCGTTATGACCATAACGCCCGCCTCACCGCCCGCGAAGCCAAGGAACACCCATACTTCTGTACGTTTCCCCTCCGCCTCCATTCAAACATGTAGATGGAGGCCAGTTTCATAGCTTCAGCTTCTGGATGTGGCAATTCTGGCTTTTTTTCTGTTGCTCTTGAAAATGGGACTTTGTTCTTGGTTGTGTGATTTGATGTGGCAGTTAGAAGCCATTTTAGAGAAAGCGGTAATGCATACTGAGCAACTTTATCTGTTGTAACATTTTGATTTATTTGCTGTGGCAGTTTTAGTTGTACAATCTTGCAGCTAAAAAGGTGTTTGGTACAGTATTTTCTCACTACAGAAATGTGCAATGTGTTGCCTTGTTGTGTAAACATCGTTAGATCTCCTGGCAGTTCTCTCACTGCCTGTGCCACTGGTAGATCATTGCTGCTGTTGATCCCATGTTGGTGTGTAAATGGACAATCAGTCTCAGATTCCAACTGTGATAGATTGATACAAACTGTGATTAATTAATCTCAAATCATATCCTTAACTCAAGTTCTGTCACTATCATATATATAATTTCATATTCATTCATTCATTCATTCATTCATTCATTCATTGGGGTTTCAAGTAGCCTTTGAACACATTAAAGCAGAAGGCTGTTTAAAATATTCAGATATGTTAATGCAACTACAGTATTATGCATCTCATTAATTGTGTTGAGGGGATAGTTCAGGATATTGGCATTAAGGCTCTTCATTTACTCTCTGGGAATCATATGAATTGTCAGATTTCATTTTAATGCCTCTGTGTGCAATGGCTTTAAAATGTGTTGATTTAAGATGGATCTTTCCTCTCTCTCTCTCTACCAGACCCCATAGTTAAAGATCAGGGAAGGGGACCCACCCCTGGGGGCATGGTAGCCAGCTCCACTCCAGTCAGCTCCTCCAGTATGATGGCAGGTAGGTCATCATCAACGCTAACCTGTGGCTTACATCCCAAGTAGCATCATGGTGTGTATGGCGCTTGTCAAAAGCAGTGCACTGTGTAATTTGGGACTTGACCCGTCTCCCTGGAAAGTTTGATTTGTTTGTGGAAATTTCAACAGTTTTAACGCTCAGTGCTTGTAACCATATGCATGGGTCACTGTTCTCTCCTTCCACATGCTGTTTATACATTTACGAACAGTAGGAATTAGAATGAAGGGTGTCCACTCTATCTCTCATAGATATCACCTCCATGTCCTCTACACAGCCACTGGCTAATATTGTTGGATCTCCAGTTATCTCCGGCCCGAACCCGCTAGCACCACAAGTCCCAGCAGCTGCCGGGGCACAGCCCTGAAACCGACCTCCTCATGGCACCTCCTTACCTGTGTACAGTATGTGCGCCTGTGGTTTGGTTCAGTCCATCCCACTCAACTCCGCATGGGTCCCGCCCATGGGTTTCCTTTTTATTACATTGAGAAGAATAACAGAGAAAAGATGTTGAAATTGCTTTTTCACTGTTCAGTTATGTTTTGAAATTTGGACTTGAAAAGTGTATTGTTGCACCTGTATGGATTATTGAAAGTAATAACATGGGGTGTGTGTTTCACAAATGCAAGTTGTCTAGGACTTCTAACACAATGTAGACATGGAAGATGAAGAAAATAGATAATAAAATGTATTTTGTACGTCCCAAATATACAGTCTTGCTTGGAACCGTTTGTTTGGGGATTCTGCTGTTGTATTACACTGTGAACCTGTACACAACTTCACAAATTGAGAAAGGATTCTCTAATGTACCCCATGTGGCAGTGCTCAGTAGTAACATACACACTACTGTTAAGTGCAGGAGTTTTTAAGTTGTTAAACTATCATACTTGGGTTGGACATTTGTAGATATTCTACAGTTACGGTCAGGTTGCATGCACCCAATGCTGACTATCATAGGGTCAATAGTTAGCCAATTTTGTGTTACTGTCACTTCTGTATACGTGTATGCGTGTGTTTGTTTTTTAATGAAGTCTCTTACACATGATTTTGATTACATAGACAATTTTGTAACTTTTTGTTTTTATGTTGGGAGGACTCTTATCACTTGCAAAAAAAAAAAAAATCGACTTCCAAAATTAAAAAGGCAGGTATGAATATACCTTAAGCATTGCATATTGTATGTTCTTACTCTTAAGTGTGACGACCTTTTAATGGTGCAAAGCCTTGTTCGGAAATAAGTTAATTTGAACTTTCAGTGGAATACATTCATAGATGCCGAAAAAACATCATACAACATTGACTTTAAAGATGAGGTCTTTTATTAGCGGTTCTAAAAATAGCTGTTTAATTTTGGTTGGCTATAACTGTTGGCTATAACGAAAAGTAACATTTTTACATTGGTGTCTCCGGAAGAGAACGCTCAAGGCGCGGGCGTCATTTCCGAGGAATTTCGCTTTGCAGATTTTGAACGAGATTTAACAGATTTTTTTTGTTTTGTTTATAAAAACTTTATTTTTACTTAGCAGTAGCTAACTAATGGAATAGCTTTCCAATTGTTCTAGATGGGGAAGCTAGTTGTGTTATCACTTACGGTTGCTGTTTTGGCCGCGTTTCTTGGGGAGAGATTTATTAACTTGAGGTAGGTTGTCATATTGGTTGCTTTTTAGCTAGCATGCTCGGTAAGTACAGTAGCATTAACTTGCCAACTTTGTAAGAATTTGTACTAGCTATGCGTTAGTTTGAAAGGAATATGTAGTACACACGTAGGCTATTTGCAACTTTCTGTGCAGTTATACAGCACTTCAGTGCACTCTTTGGTTAAGGCTGATATGATACCTTTTCTGCTGTTTCAAGGAATGTGCTATAACAGTGAATGTTATTTTACAACTTTCAGGAAAAGGACTCTTGCTTCCAGAGAGCTTGTCCGAAATCCCCTCCCAAACTGTCACCAGATCAAAAGCTTAGGTATGGATGCACAGGACACTGAGGTTAACAGTTATATGGATGTAAAGGGAAGGTGTTTTATGTGTAATGGCATGTTATTTGCCTGGAAAGGCATATCTAAATACCATGTTATATAATTTCTGACAGAATATGGATCAGAGGACTTCACAATACTTCCCAATGGTCTTGCTATTATTAGCACTGTGAGTTGCAACTAACTTAACTATATGCCTCTATATGAAACACTGAACTTCATAATGTAATTGGTGATATTACATTTTAGTATTTAATGTACTAGGCTGTAATTTATCTAATATTTAATTAATAGGGCTTAAGATATCCTGGATTGCCATCATATTCAGATGGCCCTGGAAAGATCTATACACTTGATCTGAGTGATTCAAGGATGAAACCGGTGGAGCTACGCATGGGGAGGGGCTATGAACTGGAATCCTTCAATCCACATGGAATTAGTGTTTACACAGATGAAACAGGTATATACAATGCTGAAATTGTGTCCCATAAGGCACCCTACTCTGATGTAAGGATCGAGTGAGGTGTAGTACACTAGGGAATAGGATGGCATTTGGGACAGATGTTTCGGAAATACACGGCGCTGACACATTATTTACTCAACACTATTTCCTCCACTTTACAGATAACTCTATCTACTTGTTTGTTGTCAATCACCCTCAACAAAAAGCCCAAGTAGAGATATTCCAGTTCGTAGAGGAAGACCACTCGCTTGTTTTTGTGAAAACGATAAAGCATGAACTTCTTCACAGGTATTCAATTTGTGTAATTACAACTCAGTTTCCAAAGAAGTTGGGACGCTTTTATAAAATACAAATAAAAACAATGCAGTGATGTGCAATGCATGATAATTTATCCCTATATTTAATTGAAAATAGTACAAAGAAAACATATCATATATTGAAACTGAGAAATGTTACTGTTTTTGGAAAAATGCATGCCCCTTTTGAATTTGATGCCAGCAACACATTTCAAAAAAGTTGTGACGGGCATGTTTATCACTGTTGCATCACCTCTTTTAGCAATACTCTACAACTCTTTTGTAATACGTGCAGAATGTGGTTTTGTATTATCCTGCTGAAATAAGCAAGGCCTACCCTGAAAAAGACCTTGTCTGGATGCAGGTTTTGGAGCTACAGTATATGTTGCTCCAAAACCAGTATATATTGTTCAGCATTAATGGTACAGTCACAGATGTGCAAGTCTCCCATTCCATCACGGATGCTTGCTTTTGAACTGTGCGCTGATGATAAGCTGGATGGTCCCTCTTCTCTTTAGTCCAGAGTCCATGATTCCCAAAAATAATTTCTCATTTTGATTTGTCAGACCACAGGACAGTTTTCCACCTCGCCTCAGTGCATCTTAAATGAGCTCAGGCCCGGTAAAGGCGACAGCGGTTCTAGATCTTGTTTATGTGTGGTTTTCTTCTTTGCGTGGTAGAGATTTATCTTGCATTTGTGGATACAGCAACATATTGTGTACACAGTGTTCCTGAGCCCATGCATTAATTTCCACTGCAGAATTGTCTGTTTTTAATACAGTGCCTCCTGAGGGCCTGAAGATCACGGCCATTCAGTATTGGTTCTCGGCTTTGTCCCTTACATACAGAGATTTCTCCAGATTCTCTGTATCTCGTAATGGTATTATGTACCGTAGATGATGAGATCCCCAAACACTTTGCAATTCTACATTGAGAAATGTTATTTTTAAGTTGTGGCTCTATTGCTCTATTTCCTCTCTGGAATGATCTTTTAATACACAATTAGGTTACAGACCTGTTGACAATCCACCTAATTAATTGTGTGCAATTCTACCAGGTTTCCTTTATTAGCATTACACAACTCTTCCAGTTGTTTGTTGCCTCTGTCCCAACTTTTTTCAAATGTGTTGCTGGCATCAAATTCAAAGTGGGCATATATTTTTCAAGAAACAAAATGTCTCATTTTGAACATTTGATATATTGTCTTTGTACTATTTTCTATTGCACGTAGGATTTAAATGAATTGCACATTGCATTTTTTTTTATTAACTTTTTACGCAGCTTCCCAACGTTTTGGAAACTGGGTTACAACTGCATTGCCTCAAACTTAGTTTTGTTGGCAGCATTTTATATTACAGTCTGGTTACAGGTGGTAATATACAGTAATGTGAAGAAATAAGTACACCCCCTTGTAAGTAGATTTTATTTTTACATATTTGGACACATGGATATTTTAGCAAAATTAATTGTCAAAGATATAACCCAATTTTACAAATCCCACATAACAAATGTAACTTTTAAAACCATTCACACAATTTAAATAAATAAAAATGCTTTCCTTAGGGTCCAGCTTTATATAGGGGTTGTTCTGGTTTGGTCTTAACCATGTGGGGGTGTGGTGGTAACACATCACGTCATCATCGAAAAACCTATCCATGACTCTGGGAGGGGTTAAAATGCCAATATTGGGTGGGAATTCAAGGTACATAGGTTCACTGAGCGTCAGATCATCTACATGCTCATAGAACCCCAGGATATCATCAAGGGGACTACAGGCATCCCTTGCTACTATCATTGTCTAAGTGCATGAGTCAACTGTCAGAAAGAGATGGCACAAACCTGGCCTACATGGAAGAAGAAGGAAAAAGCTCTCAAAAAAGGATATCAAGACATGACTGACATTTGTCAGACAACACCTGGATAAAGACCAAAACTACTTGACCCTAACAGCAACAAGACGGAGGTCATGCTCATCGGCTCCAAATCTCCCCTCACCAGGCAGCACGGCCCCAGCATTGCCTTAAGTGGTGTACCAGTCCCCCTGTCAACAACGGTCAAAAGCCTGGGTGTCACCCTGGACAATTCCCTCTCAGTCAAATGGCACATACAAACCACCACCCAGACACCATATTTTCACCTCCGTAGCACCTGGCTATGACCCTCCCTTTCACACCCTGACACTGAAACTCTCATATATGCCTTTGCCACTTCCTGCCTAGACTACTGCATCACTCTCCTCTCCGGTATCCCCGACAAACTCATTAACTGACTAGAACTGGTCCAGAACTCTGCAGCCTGAATTCTCAGAGGCGCTGACTCAGTAGGGCATATCACACCAGTCCTCGTCAAACTACACTGACATACAAAATACTCCTCCTGACATACAAAGACCTCCACAACCCCGCTCCCTCCTACCCCTCGGACCTGCCTGGGCCTTTAGCTGCTCGGCACCCAGGCTCAAGAATTCTCTCCCTCCACACATACACCATGCAGATACGATCTTCACATTAAAAAAAAAAACTCTCAAAAGCCACCCTTTTCAGGTTGCATGTAACCTCTAGCACTTAACTCTTCTTCAGTCCCTACACAACCATCATTTTATCCTCTTCCCATCCTTCTTTAAACCTTGTGCCACAGGGTTCATATCCTCTTCCCATCCTTCTTTAAACCTTGTGCCACTGGGTTCATATCCTCTTCCCATCCTTCTTTAAACCTTGTGCCACTGGGTTCATATCCTCTTCCCATCCTTCTTTTTTAAACCTTGTGCCACTGGGTTCATATCCTCTTCCCATCCTTCTTTTTTAAACCTTGTGCCACTGGGTTCATATCCTCTTCCCATCCTTCTTTAAACCTTGTGCCACTGGGTTCATATCCTCTTCCCATCCTTCTTTTTTAAACCTTGTGCCACTGGGTTCATATCCTCTTCCCATCCTTCTTTTTTAAACCTTGTGCCACTGGGTTCATATCCTCTTCCCATCCTTCTTTTTTAAACCTTGTGCCACTGGGTTCATATCCTCTTCCCATCCTTCTTTTTTAAACCTTGTGCCACTGGGTTCATATCCTCTTCCCATCTGTCTTTTTAATCTGGTTCTCTGATATGTTTTAATTGCACTCATTTTATGTTTCTATGTATTGCACTTCATTGTTTGTAGGCCCATTCATCATGTAAGATGTTCTTGAGTGTCTTGCAAGGCACCCCCCCCCCCCCCCCCCCCCCCAAGTAAAATCTATTATTGCTATTATTCCGGCCGCCATGTTTGGCGAAACTAAACACTGCCTTTGAACAGAAGAATCTTATACCAACCGTAATGCATGGAGGTGGTGGCAATATGGTTCTTTCAAAGTTGTTTTAATGAAAAAGATTCCTTTTCAGGGGGGTGTACTTACTTTTTGACGTAACTGTAGATAATGGGTAATATATCTTTTAAACTACCTTCTGGACATTTTAATTGAGTACAAGGTAGTGCGTGGGAAGGTCAATTTCGTTTTGTAATTCAGTTGTGTAACAATCAATTATTAATATGCCATTAAGTGCATCAGTGTGTCTAATGAACAACCTTGATGTTCTTTCAGTCTTAATGACATTGTGGCCGTTGGAGTGGAGAGCTTCTACGCCACCAATGACCACTATTTTGGTGGAGGTACTTTTAACCCTCTGGAAGCTCTTCTGGCCCAGCCCTGGTGCAATGTTGTGTTTTACAGCCCTGAAGAGGTCAAAGTAGTGGCTGAGGGATTTTACCAGGCAAATGGCATCAGCGTCTCACCTGACGGAAGGTACAGTCTAGTGTGCAAATAGTTGAAGAAGCTTATTGTTTTGAGCACCTGTTAAGTATTCGACTAACGTAAAAAGCCGAACGTCTGTAGCTGTGAAACCTGGCACTTCGGTGTGTGATGTTGTACCGTTGCATGTTTGTCAATTCTTTTATTTGAATGCTTCTGGCATAATGTTATAAATACAATGTAAAAACAATTACTAATGTCACGCCACTGTGGTGCTGTTTCATCTAAAGTGGATTCTAGATTTTAATATGGATATGAAATGCTGGTAATGCTATGATCCCAGCTGTTGGTATAACAAACGTGATTGGAAGATGTAACCGTTTGTTTTCTTGTAGGCATGTGTATGTGGCAGACACGCTTGACCACAACATACATGTTTTGGAAAGACAGGAAGGCAATGGTTTGGCCCCAGTAAAGGTAAGATGCATTTTCTGTATTTGTTTACTGCCTGGAAAGTCAAATGGAAAATATTGACAATTTCAACATTGCTCACTCACCTGAAGCCAGAAAAATGTTATGATGTTATACTTTCCCCTTTGTCATCAGGTTGTGGAAGTAGGCTCTCTAGTTGATAACATTCAGGTTCATCCGGAAACTGGCGACTTGTGGATAGGTTGTCACCCCAATGGCTGGAAACTGTTTCAGATTGACCCTGAAGATCTGCCTGGATCTGAGGTTTGTGCTGTGTAGAACTCAAAGGGGGTGTTATACAACATCATAGTTTCCACATTCATCCCTCTACAAAGCTACAAGAAGTACTGGGCTACAGTGCACTCCAGCAGCTGTAAGAGGAAACACCAGGGTATCAGACAGCCAATTGCACTGAGAATCAGCAGCGTGTCTAGTTTAAGGTTTACCACGGCTGACCACAGCACACACATGCAACTGTTAGTGTGGGTTTAAATCCGTGCCCCCACCACCCACACGTCTTCCTCCCCACACCTTTAAAAACACTGACAAACTATATTAACACCAGTCTTTTTAGTGTGTAAGATTCGCTGTGTGGTATACGTCTACATTAAAATATATAATTTTTTACAGGTGGTGCGGATCCAGGATATCCACTCGGAGAGTCCAGTGGTCACCCAGGTTTATGCTGACGACGGCAGTGTGCTCATAGGCTCGTCTGTAGCAGCGCCCTATGGTGGAAAGCTTCTCATAGGAACCATCTACCAGAAAGCCCTGATATGTGATCTAACAGATGTTGGTCACTAGCCAAGAAAACTGACAACCAATATGGGTTGTGGTTAGAAGAGAGTGAGTGTGCAATATTTGAATGATTCAGCTATAACTGCCACGAATACACTGTGCATGACTGCTTACTCTAATGACGGACAGATAGATGTTGTACATAATATATCTCTATATAAAGGCTCGTAAGCTCTGAGGATTTGTAAGTTATTTTGTTACTGTACATTCTGTACAGAGCTGGTTGGATTTACAATAAACTTTCCACAGTGATAGGTCAAATATAATGGGTATGCACTGAACAAGAAATGTAACTATTCATTTTGTTACAACTACCAAAGGTCAGTTTATTTTACCGATATTTATCTTTTTGTTTTAGCTTTTTTGTAACGTGAAGTTGACTGAGTTGAGAAAGGCTATGTAGTAATGTTCTTAACTGTTCTAAAGTGTGTTTACTTGAAATAAAATACGCTCCGTTAATTTGACACGCTAGTCTTGACTGTTATTTAATTGCCAATTTGAGGACAACACAATCATGAACCTTGGGACTATTTTAATTTGCTGTTTAACTACAGCGCTACCTATGGTTTAACTGCACTCAGCGGGACACGCTGCGGACTGCCACGGAGCAATATACAGCACATCCATTTTGCGCACTGCTCGAACCTCGACCAAGATAATAAGTTTGGTTGCGATGAAGTGGGTGTTAGTAACCGTCAGCGTTGCTGCTTTGGCAGCTTTTTTGGGGCATAGACTGCTTAAACTGAGGTAGGTAGGTTGCGTGCGTTGCTGGAAATGTCAACGATATTGCTGGTGTGTGTCTTCGGGGCGTTATTTTGGAATCCTTCAACCAATTATGCGTCGCTACATTTGACTAGACTGAACAATCTAGGTCTGATTAAAGTTGTGAACTGAGGCCTCAGATATCGTACTCATATTTGATTAAAAGTATTTTTAAGCTACCTAGCTTGAGGTGAGCTAAGCAGTTGTGTGAGTCTGTTCGAAATAAATTCAGAATGATCTGTTTAGTTTTATCTTCAATTGCTGACTTCTGTTTGTAGTGAAAGAGTCCTTGCCACAAGAGAAGTGCCTGTAAAGAACCTGCCCAATTGTCACCTTTTGAAGAATATTGGTAGGTACATTCCGTGGTATTTATACATTGGCACTTCAGCAGTTGTAAGAACACAGTATTCCATACTTTTTCTACACCTCAGGTCTTTTTGCTCAAATATTTATGTAATTCCATTGTGTCGCACTGTAATACACTGTTGTACCCAATTCTACTTTGAGCTTAATCCAGTTTTTATAGTTGGCTCAAAGCATTCTGAATATGCAGAGAGAACAGGCCACATATCGTTCTTCTACTTGGTCAAACGTCAGGGTTGAAGTCCATATTTCTAAGACTGTTAGCAGGCCACATGTAACCATGTCCCCGCTTATAACCACGTCACTGCTAATAACCATTTCATTGTAATGGTTGTAATATTTGGACAATCATATTTTGTATTGTACAGAATGTGGAGCAGAGGATTTCTCCATACTCCGAGATGGTCTGGCCATCATAAGTACCGTAAGCAACACTTGTAGACCAGATCGCCAATGTTAAGGACATTCTGAAGAGGCATAACTCTTTTTTTTTGTTAAGGGCATTCTGAAAATGGTTGTAATGTATTTATTGTTCCATATTGTGATATGGAAATAAATATTTGAACATTCCTTCCACCCATTTTAAAGTGAGACCCATCATCATTACTCTCCCACCCAGGGCTTGAAATATCCTGGAATGCCATCTTGTGCTGAACCAGGAAAAATCTATACCCTGGACCTGTTGGACCCCAGGCTGACCCCAGTGGAGCTGGCAATCAATGGAGAACTGGACCAGAACTCTTTCAACCCCCATGGAATCAGTGTCTATACTGATGAGACAGGTAGATTATCTCACACACATGCAATGAGTATATTCCTAATCTGTTACCACATTTATGGGTACACACCAGAATAGCAGTGTGTCTGCATTTCTTTCAAGAAGGCTCGTCATCCCTGCTACCTCCAGTTCACATGTATTACAGCAGGATGGGTTTGCATCCAGTCCAGAGCTGTTGTGTTTTACCAAAAACACGAGTAGAAAAGAAAGAAAATCAAAGAATTGTATCGTGATTAGAGCCCAGCGTGAACAATCTAAAGGCTCCAAGACCTTAGTGTCCCTGTCTTCACCATACATAATGTATTCAAGACCTTTGAGGCCAATGCCACTGATGGCCACCTCCCTGGACATGGCCACAAAGGATAACTTGATGGAAGATCGCAGTTTGGGTTTGTTCAAATGCTGGAGGAAGCACGTCTAGCAACTGCCACAGAGATTCAAGCTGACCTTCAGGCACCAGATGGGACAGTTTCAGCTCACATCGGTACGAGACCCAGGACCCCATATTAGTGTGACTGCAATTTAGCAAACACCTGGACCCGTCAAAATATGTCTGGGACAATCTCTCTGGGACAAACTAAGGACTAATGAGACCAAAGTAGAGCTTCTTTATAAAGCACACGTCTCTATTTTTTTTTGTGACCAAATATTGAGTGTAGGGTGTCAATAATTCTGTCAATACCATTTCTGTTTATTTTCTCATATAACCCAAAAAGGGAACCAGGCAAGCCTAATTCAGCCGGCCCGCATTTAAGAGTGATAATTGTTATTGCCCTCAATGGATTTGAACCCAAGTCTTCCACATGAGTGGCTGTATCGTTAACCACTACACCACAGTGCTACATGTGTATGCAGTGTCAGAAATGCATCTCGACATCAGAATTCTGTCACGTTTACATTATGCATTAAGTCTCAATATTTCGCTAGACACAATTAAGCTTTGTGTTAAACTGACTAATGTTTCTTAAGTTCACTTCCATCACAAATAGCATGTATAAAATGTATGGCTTCTGCCATTGGCTGTTTTAACAGCATATTAGTCTATAATAGGCTTACTGGTGTCTACTAACTGACTACTTGGAATTGTCCTAAGAATTGAGCAATTGCTAGCGAGACTGAAGATTAATTTTACACTGCCAAATCTATTTCATTTCATGGCATAAAAACATTTGTTTTTCTTTCATTCGTGAATGACATTGATACTGTAACTATCAATATACAGTTGTGCTCATTAGTTTGCATACCCTGGCAGAAATTGTTGAATGTTGGCATTGATTTTGAAAATATGACCGATCATGCAAAAAAAACTGTCATTTATTTAAGGATAGTGATCATATGAAGCCATTTATTATCACATAGTTGTTTGGCTCCTTTTTAAATCATAATGATAACAGAAATCACCCAAATGGCCCTGATCAAAAGTTTACATACCCTTGAATGTTTGGCCTTGTTACAGACACACAAGGTGACACATCCTGGTGAAAATGGCAATTAAAGGTACATTTCCCACACTTGTGGCTTTTTAAATTACAATTAGTGTCTGTGTATAAATAGTCAATGAGTTTCTTAGCTCTCACGTGGATGCACTGAGCAGGCTAGATACTGAGCCATGGGTAGCCATGGGGATTTAACCAGGGCTGCTAGCGTTCTCGCTTGCTCTCTCCATAAGAGGCATTCGCTCTTCTTGGCCGGCTTCGTTTGCATGGCCCGGAAAATATAAAGGGGTTAATTCTGTAATACAAACAGCAATATAAACAGTAATATAGTAATATAAACAGCAAAATAAATAATTTTGGAGACCAAATACTATGTAATAAATACATTCATGGGTACCAATAATTTGGGCTACAACGGTGTAACTGTCAGTCACCAAGGGCCTCCTGAGTGGCACAGCGTTCCAAGGCACTGCACTGTAGTGTCAAGGTGCCAATAAACCCTGGGTTTAATGCTAGGATGTGTCACAGCCGCTCTGGCCCATGAGGCTCATATTGGCCTTGAATCGCCAGGACCAACGCAAACCGCTCTTCCCTTGTTGCTGCTAAGCTACTCCCCTTAGGGTGTGTCTGGTGCTTGCAAGCTAAATATGGTCGTTAGGCCTAAATCGTAGTTCACAGACACACAGTGCGACGCATTGTAACATAGCTGTTCAGACGCGGCCCGAAACACACAAGTGTTCTATTCATTTCAGTCTGTTGACGGCGATGTGTGCCAGAGCTCTGTGTGTTAGGGGTTTTGGGATGTGCATTCGGGCAGTGCGACCACTTCACACTCTGCTCCGGAGCTGCTTAGCAATGTGGGGGACCGGAAAAGTCGAATCTCTTCGCCTGTGGACAATTTACTATCTCCTGACAAGTTTCCCCTTCTAGCCTGTCGGTTCTTAATTAATTTGCTGCTGGTCCAAGTAGTGACATAAGGCTTGGTGGGGGTTCCCAGAGGATGTTCTCCTTGTTATTCAATTCTGCCACACCTGTTGGTCTTAGCTGCAATAAGGTCTAAATTACTAAATGGAGATGGTGAAACTAGGCCACATTCTGAACACCGCTGGATATGTATGTACTGCATGTTTCACGTACCTGTCCAGCAGTGCATTACATACATCTGAGGGATGAGGCCATATTTCTCAGAGCTCTACTCCTGTCTCCTTCCAGATAACACCATCCATCTGTTCGTCGTCAATCACCCTCAGCCTCATACAAGCCAGGTAGAGATATTTCGATTTGTTGAAGACGACAACACCATTGTACACCGGCGAACGGTAAAGCATGATCTTCTTCACAGGTGGGTGTAATATGGTGACAACCGGACGGTATAGATCTGGATTAACCGTGTTAGCTGTGGCGTAGCGAGCTGTATGACAGAAAGCAGTGTCGCTCTGCTCAGTTTACGCCCCTGCGCTGTTTTCATTCAGTGTGAATGACATTGTGGCTGTTGGCGAGGAAAGCTTCTACGCTACGAATGACCACTCCTACCCCAGTGAAGTGCTGCACTGGCTGACTGTATTCCTGGGTCTACCCTGGGCCCGGGTGGTGTACTACAGCCCTGAGGCAGTGAAGGAGGTGGGGGATGGCTTCATGTCTGCGAACGGAGTCAACATGTCCCCCGACAAAAGGTTCATTTCTATAATTGAAGTCTACTCAGTGGAACATTGAATGCGGTGAAAGTAGAGAGTGCTACGCGGTAAAACAAGAATCTTCCTTTTAGGTATTTATACGTGTCTGACATTTTGGACCATAAGATTGCTGTTTTTGAGATAAAGAAATACCAAGAGTTGGTGTATGTTAAGGTAAAACCTCTCCATCGAATATTTATACTGTGTATGAATGAACGCAATATTATTTACAGATATTGCCAGACCTTGGAGCAATGTTATCTTTAACGCTGTGGTTTATTTCTGGTCAGTATTCACTCTTTTGGGCTCTCCCAGTAGTAGTGCAAACCAGGCATGAACCTGGGCTCCAGTCACACAAGTGCAGTGATTCAGACTTTTGATCTATTTGGGAGACCCCAAACATCTTATTTCCGACACTGTCTCCCCCCCCCACCACCACCACCACCAGTCTGTAGCCGTTGGGTCTCTTTGTGACAACATCGAGGTGGACCATGTAACAGGGGACTTGTGGCTGGGTTGTCACCCTAATGGAGCAAAAGTAGCAGAAAATGACCCAAAGGAACCAGCTGGATCGGAGGTTGGTACACATACTTTTATTCAAAGTTTACTGGAGAACATTCTATCTGTTCTTTTGCAACACAAACGGCATTGTTTTGTCTCTACGTAGAGAATAGGATAACACTGGACACTAAACAAATATTCAGTCAGGTGTATGCCAAGTGTGGTAATTATATAGAAGGCCTTAATAAGGATTCTTAATCATACTTTTTTTTTTCTTTAAAGGTGCTTAGGATCCAGGATATCCACTCGGAGAGTCCAGTGGTCACCCAGGTTTATGCTGACGACGGCAGTGTGCTCATAGGCTCGTCTGTAGCAGCGCCCTATGGTGGAAAGCTTCTCATAGGAACCATCTACCAGAAAGCCCTGATATGTGATCTGAAGTAGCCCATTTTTCCTTACACGGTGTGCGTTTTATACATGATGGGTTAGTGTGTGTGTTTGTGATGCAGTAATTGCACCCGAAACCCTGTTCTCAAAATCTAAATTGCCACTTGACTGTGAATCTTGTAATATGATTTGAAATGTATACATTGTGTATATATATATGTTGTCATCACCTTTTTAAATTCTGTTCACTGACATTGGCAAATGGTGAATAACGTTTCTTCTGGCATTCATATAAAAAGATTACAAAAATAAAAATACTTTGTTTCTGTATCTTACAGACAACCACTACATTAATGTTGCTCTTATAAAGTCATAAATTCCATATCAACTCACAGACACAGTATTTCTAAAGACTGTTTGTAATAATGTGTAGTGCAATCTTGCTTGAGGCTACAAACTCAACATCTGGAAGGAGCCTGTTGTTTCCTGGTCGATTTCATTTGGGGTGCTTTTCTTACAGACCAAAATGTGATTTTAACATGGAGATGCTTTTTTTTAAACATGTTTCACCCTTCATTCATGTCTCCCGATGGACTTGGGAGAGTTAAACCTCATGGATTGTGTTCTACCTAGGCATCTGCGCCAAACCATACCATACCATACCATCTTCTTCCGCTTATCCGGGGCCGGGTCGCGGGGGCAGCAGTCTAAGCAGGGATGCCCAGACTTCCCTCTCCCCAGACACTTCCTCTAGCTCTTCCGGGGGGACACCGAGGCGTTCCCAGGCCAGCCGGGAGACATAGTCCCTCCAGCGTGTCCTAGGTCTTCCCCGGGGTCTCCTCCCGGTGGGATGGGACCGGAACACCTTCCCAGGAAGGCGTTCCGGAGGCATCCGAAAAAGATGCCCAAGCCACCTCAGCTGACCCCTCTCGATGTGGAGGAGCAGCGGCTCTACTCTGAGCTCCTCCCGGGTGACCGAGCTTCTCACCCTATCTCTAAGGGATCGCCCGGCCACCCTGCGGAGAAAGCTCATTTCGGCCGCCTGTATCCGGGATCTTGTCCTTTCGGTCATGACCCAAAGCTCATGACCATAGGTGAGAGTAGGAACGTAGATTGACTGGTAAATCGAGAGCTTCGCCTTGCGGCTCAGCTCTTTCTTCACCACGACAGACCGATACATCGACTGCATTACTGCAGAAGCTGCACCGATCCGTCTGTCAATCTCCCGTTCCATCCTTCCCTCACTCGTGAACAAGACCCCTAGATACTTAAACTCCTCCACTTGAGGCAGGCACTCTCCACCAACCTGAAGTGGGCAAGCCACCCTTTTCCGACTGAGGACTGCGCCAAACCATTATGCATTTTTCCACACTACATGCCCAACCAGGAAGTCAGATCACAGTGTCTAAGGTCAGTCACTCTGTTGTCCTCAGTAAGTTCAGCAGGCGCCCAACCCACTTTACGTGGTTGCTAGGGCACGATGAGTCAAGACAGTCCCAGCTGACCAAGCCTCCCCAGATGACACCAGGTCTTGGACAGCATCGAGTCTAGTAAAAACACTAGCTTTTCTATCGCATTCGTGAATGGAGAAGAAAACCTGTTCTGTCGAGTGTTCTTTTAACAACAGAACATGCTTGGGCAACCAGGACTGAAGCTTTGGATGGGGCTTTTTCTAAGTCAATTGTGGCCATTTAAAGAGTGCAGAAGTAGCAGTGTGGCTAGGAAGACAAGGGGATGCTTGGCCAATATGCGTTGCATTATTGAGTTCCCAGCCACTCATTGGCCAGCAGCATAGGAAGGGCTCAAACCTAGATGATGCCTTGAACTGCTGCACCACCTGGCACCTGCGTTTCGTCCATCGCTATAAAGAAAGTCGTTGGAGTTTGGTCCCAACCCTCCCCCCAGGGGAATGCTGCGTGGCTGATCCTAAATCTTCCATTGTCTCTGATTGTATTTGGATCCTGTTGTCTTTCTCATGCTGCTCTTCCTGGGAATCCCCCTCCACTACCTTCAAAACAGTAAACCTATTCTCTCTACAGTCTTGTTTTGGAACAGTGACCTCTCTCTTGATGTTAGGCTCTACATCCATCGTGTTTATGTTAGTTCGGAGATCAGCAGGGTTTAGGTTCCGTTCTAAGTTGGACACACTGACTGCCTCCTTGGTAGTCTCTCTATCCAGACAGTGGTTCTCAGATGAAGGGTCTCCCTTCAAGAGGGGGTCTTCATTGTCTTCCTCTAGAGACCGCTGACCCTCTCCCTTCACAAAGCTGTTCACTAACATGTTGTGACTGATGCTGAGGTGGCGTCTTAGGCGACGTGGGGAATGCTCCAGGGTTTGGATGTTTGTTCCCAGGATGTCGCTACAGCTCTTCGAGCGACTCATCTCCTTAAAATCACTCCCTGTTTTTGGCTTTGCAGTAGCGCCAATTTGCCTAATGGCTGTGCTGTAGTCCTCGTGCTTCTCATACAGGAAATTGAATATGTCGACAGCATTGGGGAGGCGGCGAGGACTATTGTTGCCATCCTTTTCAGTGTGCCCTCGATGGTCCTGCTGGTAGAGCTTTTGCCTCTGCCTCCTCTTCTTCAGGACTTTGTGGGCCGACACGACCATGTGAACATTCCAGCTGAAGAACAAAGACAGCCAGGCCAGGCCCATGTAGATCCACAACTCTGCAAACACCCTGTACAGCCTTGGGTAGTCTTTGTTTGGGTTAGTGCCTGTCGAGTCAAAAAGAGAACATGTAAGTATAAAGTTGCTCACAGTGCTTTTGGTGGTGTGGCCCATTGTCAATGAAACCAGGGGAGGGAGTAGAATTCAGACAAAATTGAAATGTATTCTAATGGAGTATTGGTGATTAGTTAACCAATCAGTGTGGCCGATACTGATGTCTCCACAAAGTAACATCAGGACCATCACATTTGATTGAACTCTGTGGGAAGTCTGAATTTCAAACTTTAAAGAGTATTCTGGGGAATGCCATCTACTCCATGAGAAGACCTGTACCTGCGACATAGTCCCCGAAGCCAACAGTGGTGAGGGTGATGAAAGAGAAGTAGAGGCCCTCCAGGTAAGACCATCCCTCCAGGGACATGAACACAAATGGTGGGATCACCAGGTGCACAAGCAGACCCCATAGCAGGAACAGGGCTGTGCAAATTAACTGAACGTTTTTCTGTAAAACGTGACACAACGAGAATAAATCCTTTTTTACATAAGAAGGTACCACAGTGTTTTACAGTTCCAGGCATAGACGCCGAAGAGTAAGCAAAGCAAAAAGCAAAGTGGCCACATAGAAACAAGCTACAACAACATAAACATTGAAACAAGATATTGTTCAACTAACCCCCTTAACAGTGTTGTGTCATTTTAGTATTTAATCTGAACTGGCAGTGAAGCTAATCTCTTGTAGGTTCGTGATTTTATATTAGGGGGCAAACATTATTCAGATGTGTACATATGCTAGCTATTAAATATGTGTTTTATTCACTTTTAGTAAACATTTAATACATTGGACGTACCACATTTACACATAACTAATTTACCAAATTAAAAGTCCTTAGAGACTCTGGGAGTCTTACCACCGAAAAGCCTTTGTGTGTCAGGACCTGTCCCAGGCGCTTGGCTCTGTCCCCGAAGAATGATCCCAGCTCGCTGATCCAGGTAAGACAGAGAGGGATTCCACACAGGCCATAAAGGATGCAGAATATACGGCCACCAGACGTCTTTGGGGCAACATTACCATAACCTGCCAATCAGCAAAGTACAGGCTTTTAAATAGGGACGCCAGCTTCATTTCTGTTATGTTTAGAAAACGTTGGAACTGAGCTGGGAGTTATTGATTTATAGGAGACTGACAATTCAGTGTTTACAGAGTTATTTTAAAGACATTGCCCACCTATGGTAGTGACTATAGTGGCAGCAAAGACAACCGAATTTGTCCAATCCCAGTTATTGTATGTTTTCTCTCCAGTTATGGTCACACCTTGTCCAGCAGCTTCTGAAACCACCTAGGGAACAGAGTTGGTTATAATACAGTACAAACAAACAGCCCTGAACTAATTATCCAAAATATTAACAGGTTCAGTGTGATGAAGTTCAGCCCAATTCAGACGGTAAAGAGAAATGTTAATGACCTTTCAGAAATACTGGCAATAGGCCATTGATGAAAAATTAAACATTATGCTTCAATAAGAAATAGACAATTATATCAAAATCTTTCAGAGAAATGTCAAATTTCTCTGAATAGTGGTACGCAGCTAAAATAATATTTTGTTAGAAATTGCAGAACTGATCTGATCTAACATTTCAGTACTTTGTTATTTAAAACAAGGGATCAACTATTTTATGTCTTGAAATTAATGGTTGTAAATGGCAGTATTCTGACTTTAATTAATATACACCTATGTTGAAATATTGGTTATCCATAAAGTTCTGGAATGTTTTTATAACTATATTTACAGAATTTGCAGAACTGGGATACTCAGGAACTTTGACAGAGCATAGTTGATACATAATAATAATGACAAGCAGAATTACTGCTGACTGGACATTTTTGATGCCTGATAGTTCTTAAAACGTCAATTATGCTTACTGGATATTATGATGAAAACTGCTTTACAAAGCCAAAACATACCAAGTTCCTCTATTCAACCAACTCCAGAAATAATTGTTGGTGGGGCTGCTGCTGGTAGCGACATACAATCAGTGGACAGTTAATTAGGTTCCACAGGGATGTTGGTCCTTTTTGTCATGCTGACGTCATACATTTGCTTCACATTGGACAGCAGTATATTTCATGCTCTGAACAAGATTATCAATGTATGCTAGAAAAAGGTTAGGGACAGTTACAAGAAGAACTTGGTGAACCTTTCACAATTACCAGTATATCTGCATAAATGGTTCCTAAAATATGAATGAGATGACATTCAAGTATGGGCTAGAGGTTCCAAACAACAAAGTTTGGTTGAAGTGGAATTTAGCCTAGGCACAATAAATAGCAGGCGAACTCAGAAGAAGAGCTTTTTCACAACCATGGGAACAACCAAAAAGCATTTTCAAAGACTTGGACCTCCACCAGTCCACAGTCAGAAATATTGGGTACAAATTGAGGAAAGTCAGCACCACTGCTAAATGCTGTATGAGTGGGTGTTTAGCAAAGATCACTTTAAGGGTCAAGGAGGCAACAAAAAAACAAAAATAACAGCTAAATATCTGAAGGCATCTCTTGCACTGTCTAACCTCTGTGTCCAAGAGTCCACAATGAAAAAGACACTAAACAATCATAACCTTTATGGGAGGAAACCAGTGTCCTCCAAAACATGGAACAATATTCTCTCCACATCACTGCTAGAACAATATTCTACGGACAGATGAGACAAAAAGTAACCTTTATGGCAGAAAGAAAACACTATATTTCGAGGGAAAGAATAATGCCTACCAACACCAAAACCTCATCCCAACCATGAAACATGGTGAAAGGCATTGTTGAACACTGTTCAGGCAAGATGTCCCAAAAATATCAATAAAATGAAACAGTTCTATCAGGAAGAACTTGCAGGTCTGATAAAGAACTACAGAATATGTTTGTTTGAGTTTATTGCTGCGAAAGATGATTCCAGCAGTTACTAAAGATCATGATTCACAATACCTTTTCTGGCCAATGCGGTTTATGTTTGACCACTGGGTTCCATAGTCTCAAAGCAAGCAAAACAGACCATTTTATACAGCGTTATTTTTACAGAAAGCAATGCCATATGATTATTTTGGGGCTTTTATATAATTTTATAAGAACCAAACCTATGTCTACTACTGTTCCCTTTACTCAGTGTTTCCCATCCTTTTTCAATAACCGTAGCACCTAAAGAATTTTAAGGAGCACTAAGCACCCTTAAAATACCTCTTTCATGAACATTTTACTAGTAAGCCTATGATCTCATCAGTCTTCTGGAGTACACCCTGTGGATAAACCAAGTACCCCTAGGAGTCCTCGTACACTTGGTTGGGAATCACTGCATGCATAGGAAATAATAATCCAATAGAATATTTCCAAATCATAATACATTTCACTAGGGCGGTGAACGAGATGTAAAATGCAGTTAATTTTGAATCTTTCGAGCCTTAAGGTCATTGGCCTGACTGCTTCTATGAACTACTCACTATAATTAAATACATTAAATGTATAAAGATTCGTTCTTCACAGTGAACGACTCCAATCCCATTGAACGAGATTAGCCCCCTAACAATTCGAGTTCTATCCAATAAGATTCAGTCCCTCGCCTTTTAACTTTTGTTTCATTTGCTACTGATGCCACAACCATCTTATATTGAAATGCAACAATAAGATGAAAGCCTACATGCCGTGTTTAGAGTCTTTGTTGGGGAAATGTAAGCCTACGGCAATTTCAGAAGTTTTTGGCGGGTTTATACGAGTGAGTCTTAAAACGCTTATTTGTAGTTTTCGGGAACATATTGTAGCCTACTTCAATTTACAAGTCAAACATATAGCCAACATTTGCTATTTTGATTTGTTTAAAATACACATGTAAATCAATGACCCGTATTGAATTATTATATACAAACAATAGACCTCGTTATTGGCCAACATGTCCAGAACCTTCAAACCTAAACCCGCGATCTCGTAAACCCGACCCTAGGCAACAGAAATTGCTTTTGGAACTTTATGGAAGGCAACCCGGATGTCTACGGTACACACCCTCGACAAATATGCCGTGCCTGTTACCCAATGCCCAGGGAATGAATCCATACTGTTTCTTGCTGAATGAATAACAAACCCATTAAATGTGTTAATGTTACGCTTCCTATTGCATGACAACAGGTCTCGCAAATTCACACGCAACATTGCACAAGGAAAGGAAAAAAATTATATGACGTGATATACTTCACATGATTTCAAAAACACTTACGTTGTTTTGCGTCAATTAAAACAACCAACCTAGTTTGACCAGTCCCAACATGCTCGTTGATTTAGCTCAAAAACTCTCAAGGGCAGAACGATTATGAAAATACTTCTACGCTTATCAGTTCAGTTCTATTGCTATGGCTCAAACTTCATTCATAAGCGTATAGTACTCCAAGTACTCCAAACATCGACTGCAGTGAAAAAAGTATGGGCTATTCCATGCATAATAACAACAAACATTGAAATATCAATATATGATATGATATATACAAAAAAAATATCAATATATGAAGCCATATCTGTAAATCTGGTATTTAATGTAACTGGATGGCCAGAAGTTTCAAATAATCTCAAATTTTATATTTTAATGTAGGAAACAATTCAGGGACAACATGGATTAGCCCAAATAGTTAGCACAGAATGTATGCCTAAAAGTGTAAAAGATAATTAAAGATTAAACAAAATTTAAAACTAAGACACACAATAATGCTCATCATTAAAATTCGATGCTAAATTGAATTCCTACATACCCCCAAAATATAGTTAAGATCTTCTTTTTTCAAGCAAGGATATCTTAGAAGAATGTTTTCCTTCTGTTTGAAATATTCGAATTTAGCCTGTTTCCAATTGGGTTCTTCGAGTATTTGAAATATCGCAGCCCCGATCGATAGGTAAAAAATGATACCAGACGTTAATACAGGACCTTTGTCAGCCATGGCCGATCACTTAAAATACTCCTAATTTAAGTGTAAAGTTGCCTGAAAGATACAGCGCGTGTTGCATTCGCCCAGCTTCCTGGTTATTGTGAGGGACGTAGGCTGGTTAAAAGTAGCTACAAACGCGCGACCCTGGTAGTAATGATGATGATGATGATACACAAAGGTAAAAGACCAGTTCGATTCAATCCAAACAAGACAGTTTCAGGTGTGATCTGGAGTTTAGCGTATCTTAAAGAGACAAAATGAGCCTACCTATTTGTAGCCAATCTATGCGACTTATTTTCACGATTTTACATCAGGAATCTGCAGCGGTGGAATTTGCCACGTCCACGGTCAAATACTTTCGCCAACTACCAAACTTGAAACAATTGCCTAAACCTTGTTATTATCCCTCGGACATTACTGCAGCTCGTGTTTATGAAACAAAGGAGAAACAATTAAATGTGCATGTAGACCAGTGGTGGCATTATACTAGATTAGGTTGCTTTTCTGTTTCATTCACTTATATGAAAGCCAATCATTTATAACCTCCTACGCAATGGTTCTTACCTTCGTAGAATCGCAGCATACCTTGGGCTACAGCAATTCTGCTTAAATATAAAACGCCCCTATTAATTTATTTCGTGGTAATGACCTTTCTAACCGTACTGTACATCATCTAAATTGATTCTTTATTGAACTAGTTCATGGTTCGCATAACGTAGCTCCTTCCTGGTGAGGATTAATTAATTGTGAGTAGGCTACTACACCCTTTAAGACCATCCCTTGACTCTGCCACGAAATTTGAAATATTTAGGCTACTCCTGTGAATCTTCATTTCATTTCAAAACTGCTTAGGTTGGACTAGAGGTTTTATTCATTGTAATGGCGCAAACACAGACACAATTAAGTTAATTTATTTTTACAGGCATATTAAAACTCATTATTATTTTCATTTTTTGCTAATGATGTTTCTTCCTCGAAACAGCCTGAGCACATTGGACATTAAGAAAACTGACTGATAGCTTTGTAAAAAAAAAAAAAGGCTTCCCTAAAACCGCAAAGGATGTGTGAAAACAGAAATACAATCAAATATACGTTATCTAAAGAAAACGTGTTCACTGAAATATTCTTAACTGGCAGTCCCGTGTCTTTTCTCCTCGTCTCCTTCTCAAGTCCTCTAATGGGTTTGAAGGACAAAGAGATTTTTCTAGGCAATACATTTCTTTATTTACTTTTTAGTTATTTTTTTAAAAAAAGTAACATTTTAAAATGATAAATGGTGGGCTGTTGTAAATTATAGCTTCCGACTTGTCATTCTGCCAAACAGGCCAGATTTTTGGAGTGCTTGGAATACTGTTGACTCATTCAGCTCTTTCAGAATTGCCATTCACCTTTTGAAAGCAGTCACCTACAATCACATTCAGTTTGGAATGACGGCCTGATTGAGGCAGTCTTGATAGTGCCATACACCTTCCAACTCGGCCTCTAGAAGATTTTTACCTTTCCCCTGACCTGTATATTTTGGCAACTTATTCAGTCAGTTATCAGAAAGGTAATATGAGCTCATGGTTGAGCATTTGCGTTACTAATCACAAACCAACAGGGATTCTACATAAACTAATCATTTTATTCTGAATGTTTGTGAATTATTCGAATTTTACGTAAGTAAACTGATTATAATTATGAAGGTAAGTGGTTACACCTGATTGTTATTTCAAAGGAGGTGAAGACTTATCCAATAATGATTAAGTATAATGTTAACAAACTAGGTAATAATGTAGGAAATCCACCAGATTTTACCAAGTATCGTTAGTATGCTTAGCTATTCCTTGACAGAATTAGCTAACTAATGACCACATTGCCATTGGTCAAAATATATTTCATAATATCATGGTGATGGCAACATGGATATAGAATAAAATCTATCCAGAATCCTTGGTCCCCAGATGTGGACTTCTGTTCAGCTCACTTGACAGGTTTTTAATGGATTTTAGGTCAGGGGACTGAGGTGGCCCTTGCAAATGCTTGATTTTGTGATCAGTGAGCCATTGTCATGTGAATTTGGAGGAATGCTTTGAATCATTGACCTGCTGGAAGATCCAGTGATGACCTAGTTTTAGCCTCCTGGCAGAGGCAGACAGATCTGGCTAGAAAATATTTTGGCTTGCATACCAAACAAAATTGCTTTGCAAGCAAAATTGCCCTTCAACATCACTTATCCGCCACAATACTTCAAAGTGGAGATTTTTTCTTCTTCTGCTTGACCATCCTTGTTTCTACACCCAACCTACTACTGGTGTTTTGGCCACACTTCTCTATTTTTGTATCATCAGACCATAAAACCCATTTCCAATAAAAGTTCCAATGACACTATGCAAACAAAACAAGAACTGATGTTTATTTATTAACCATCTATTTATTAATCAGTAGTTGTGATCCTTGGATAATGTTTTCACCTCTTAAATCATAACTGCGGGAGCAAAATACCCTTGTGTCCTTTTAGAGTCATGTTCATCAAGATTTGTGTCCAAACCTCTGACTGTGCCAAAGTCTTATGTATCTGAAAGTTTACCTAAAGACATTTATTTGTGCAGTAAGTGTTTACTTGTCAATAAATTGTCATTATTACTCTTGCTGAGCTGTCTAATGACTTTTGACCTTAGTGTCGACTTTGACAACCACATTTAGCCCCCACTTTTGGAGGGATCTGAAACCCAGTGTAGTATAGATGGACAGGTTCTTAGATGGACAAAAAAAAGGTTTCCCTCTGTCGCTGGACTGTTCTCTGACAAATACAATTTAAGTTTCAGTGTTCCCAAGTTTCCGTTTAAAGTTTTTTTGCAACACTGTATTTACTTACAAATCCCACAAACTGCTTAACATGAGAGCAACTGTAGACCTTGGGACTAGTTGCATTCGTCTTACCTCAGATCGCCTCCTTGCCTCATGCAGTGTTTTGATGACCACCTGGTTTCATGTTGTTGAATTGCTAGACATTAGACGGCAGCTCAGAGTCAATCAGAAAACAGCAGAAAAAATCCATAGTAAAAGTCAACCATAGTGAGGTTACGAGATTATTTATTTACCTGCTAATTGCTCTCATGTTTGAGGGTAAATTGAGCATCCATTGGCTTGTTTACATTACAAGAGAGAAAATAAAATGCTATATAAACTTATCTCGGTTTGCCTAATAATTTCCATTGCATTTGAATTTACACTGTCTGGATTATGAAGTTAAAATCGTAACATACATTTTATCCCTAACTCATGTGGGCATATTTTACATTGGCAAGCTTAATTAATGAGCATGATTCCAGATATGGAGGGTATTTCGGAAAGCAGGTTTACTGAAAACCTAGAGTTAGTTGACTCAGAGTTTATGCAAACTCTGGGTTTACGGTTTCAGAGAGCCAGTTCAGAGTTTCTCTGAGTCAGTTACTACGGCAACATACTCTGTGAAGCTAACCTGTTTGCTTAGCAGGTTTTATCCAACTAACCCTGAGTTTGTCCTACTCTTTAACTGAAACCTGCCATCTGAATAACGCCTGTTCTCAAAGGGCCAGTTGAAGCACAAAATCTCAGCAGAAATCTGAGTCGGGAGAGAGTGCTCAGACCCCACTTGGATGTTTTATCATTCCCTAATGATTATCTGTTTGAGCATTACCGTTATTCAGCACAATCGATCATTTATCTGAACAATATTCTCAGCCCTCATATCGTTCCTATGACACACCGTGGACATGATCTCAGTTCGGAACACATGCTTTGCGTTGCAGTTTTCTGTATAACATCAGTGACACTGAGCATATGTCCAAGGCAACCATCTCTGTCGGCCTGTCAGAGTTGTGACTCTTGCACTGAAACATTTTCTGTACACTTTTGTAGTGTTCCCAAGTCACAGACCCACAAGACTCATAAAAAAATGAATTCCAATGAATTGCAGGTTTTAGTCTAAGCTGGAGGGACTATGTCTCCCGGCTGGCCTGGGAACGCCTCGGTGTCCCCCCGGAAGAGCTGGAGGAAGTGTCTGGGGAGAGGGAAGTCTGGGCATCCCTGCTTAGACTGCTGCCCCCGCGACCCGGCCCCGGATAAGCGGAAGAAGATGGATGGATGGAGTCTAAGCATTAATCAGTTTATTTAGTATGAAGCTTTGAGAATAAAACACGAATCAGTTAATATTTTAGGGTTTCCAGTGGTGAGTGGCAGCATAGATGGCACTCATATTCTTATCACAGCTCCTTCTGTGAATGAAGGAGATTATGTGAATAGGAAGTCTTCTCACAGCATTAATGTGCAGGTAGGCCAACAAAGAATTGCACTTTTTTAGAGAATTTAATTGAGAATTTTTTAGAGAATTTCTTTGAGAATGTTTTAGCGAATTTTTTTGAGAAAAAAGAACTACAAGTTTGCAAACATTTTCACAATTATATAAACCTTTTTTGCAAATGCAAAACTAATTACAAATTTGCAAATCTTTTTTATGCCTACAAAACTGTCACTGTTTTACCTTTCCGCGTCAGTCGCGGGAAAGCGAGTGATATACGTGCGCACTGCCCAGAAACTTGATACAGTGGTGACAGAATTGTCTTCATTCTTGTTTCTGTCTCCTCCACAGAGATGCCTCTGAGGCCTAGTCCACATGTACATGGGTGTTTTTCTATGCTTTCTGGCCTTTCGTCAACACACAAACTATGTTTTAGGTCACTGAAAATTGACCTTTTGCAAAACTCTGGCCAGGGGGAAGATATTCAGAAACTCAGTTTTCGGTGTTTACACATAGGCAGGGATAACTGAGATCTTGGCTTGTAACTTCAGTGTGCTCGGTCAACTTCATTGTTTACATGAGGCGATTTTGTGCAATGGCGGATGTAGCCAAAATAGTGCTGATTTTAATCTTGCTAACAGGACAATTTACATGTTTACACATAAATGTACAAGCTAAATCCAACACCATTGTTGTTAGCCTACTTGAACCTCTATTAACTTTTCAAGGCTTCTGATTGGCCTACATGGCTTTAAGGTTAGGGTTCTAGCGTCACTGGTTGGTGTGGCATGCTCTTTGACAGTGCTTGACAGCGTGTTTTTGCCTTTTCATGTGGACAGGATTCTTTCAAGGCAGGAAAAAAACAGTTTTAAAAAATACCCGTGTACGTGTGGACTAGGCCTGAAACTATTTCAGGAGTCACTGCCTCAGTGTCCCATGCTAAATTACCAAAATGTCAATGTATCTCAGAATCTGCCTTAGGGCGAGCTTTTGTATGCTTAGCCTAATTTAAGTATTCTACAATACATTTTCTTCATGTTTTGCTGCCCTCTGACTCGTGCAGGGGAAGAGACGAAACTCAGTTGTTTAGTACAGTTTTTACAAATAAGATTGAAAGATTAAATAACAAAACATCGAAAGTGGATCAAGTTAGAAAATACACAATGTTCCAAAGCACTGATGCTGTAGTCGGACGACAATGGATTCAACAGCAGTAATTAAATACAAGCATTAATCGGCACATGACTGCCTTGTTTCTGTTTTGTTCATATTTATAGCTATGTGTTGTTCAACTCCTCTGCCACTTGCGGAGTAGTTGCTGCAGTCCAGACAAAGAACACCCAAATGGATTTTCAATGCTTAGCTAAGATGTGGTTTTATCTGAATGAATCATGTTGCATTATCTCACTGATGTGATTCATACTTTTGTCTAATTGTACATAACAGCAGCTTTGGGAATATGACTAGATTGATAAAGTATTATTTAATAGGATGGAACACTACCATCCTCGTGTTACTAGGTTTACAGATGCCAATGTTGTCATTAGCTACCTAGTGAAGTTTAGCCTACGCTGTCCCATAAATCTTGTTTGAAGGGTTGGTTATCAACCCTACAATAAACAATGTGGGATGGTTGAAAATATGAGGCCAGTTATCAGACTGGCACTGTCATGCAAGAAGCTCCGTTGGACTTGGTATTGTGTTGTCCAAGTGGTTATGGTGTAGTTGGACGTCTGTAAGAGAGTAAAAAATCACAAGAGAAATGTATTGAAACGTTATTGAACAGATTCAGAATGTGCAATTTCATACATAACATGACAAATGGCAGATTGTACCATAGGTTTATGGGAAAAAGTATCTAAGGGAAAAAAGTGGAAGACATATGGTCTGCAATTTCTACAGTACATCTGAACTTATTCCCCACTGACAGTTCCTCAGAGGAACTTATTTTCAAACATTTCTTCAAAGCATATCTGACATACATGCACACCGCAATAAAAATATCAAAAAACAGTCAGCTAACGTTAACTAGCATCTTGGCAAACCCAAACTCGTTTTAGCTATCATTAAAAAAGAAATGATCTGGGCCAATAGTAGATATGTACAATGATATAAAATTGGTGAATGGATCCTGAAAGCTGAATCTTGAAATCTTGAAATTCAACACTTCTGTTTGCTTGCTCCTTGGGGTTTAAGGCCGGATGTCTCTGTAAAGCACTTTGTGACAAATGCTGTTGTAAAAAGGGCTTCATAAATAAATTTGATTGAAATTTGATTGATTTAATGCTAATTGGGTGACACCTGTGGAATATTTAAGCAGCTGTGGTATATGTGGTACATGGCCAATACATCACTACTAAGACCTATTTGTAGGCACAGAGCTTAGCCGTGGTATATTGGGAATATAACACAAACAACTGAGATGCCTTATTGCTTTTATAAACTGGTTACCAACATAATTAGAGCAGTAAAATGTGCTGTGATGTCATGCCTGTAGTATACATTCTCATATAACACGCCATAACAGCCAAACAAAGCACCCAGTTAATCATATACCATGGGTATGACATCACAGCATTTTCTACTGCTCAAATAATGCTGGTAACCAATTTATAATCGCAATAAGGCATCCAGTGCTGTGTCGAGGCATTCCACAATGCATCATGTAGAACAGGGGTATTCAAATTTTACCCTGCTGGTTTTCTGTTCGACCTAATCATATATTGGACCCACCTGGTGTCTTAGGTCCATATACACTCACCTAAAGGATTATTAGGAACACCTGTTCAATTTCTCATTAATGCAATTATCTAATCAACCAATCACATGGCAGTTGCTTCAATGCATTTAGGGGTGTGGTCCTGGTCAAGACAATCTCCTGAACACCAAACTGAATGTCAGAATGGGAAAGAAAGGTGATTTAAGCAATTTTGAGCGTGGTATGGTTGTTGGTGCCAGACCGGCCGGTCTGAGTATTTCACAATCTGCTCAGTTACTGGGATTTTCACGCACAACCATTTCTAGGGTTTACAAAGAATGGTGTGAAAAGGCAAAAACATCCAGTATGTGGCAGTCCTGTGGGCGAAAATGCCTTGTTGATGCTAGAGGTCAGAGGAGAATGGGCCGACTGATTCAAGCTGATAGAAGAGCAACTTTGACTGAAATAACCACTCGTTACAACCGAGGTATGCAGCAAAGCATTTGTGAAGCCACAACACACACAACCTTGAGGCGGATGGGCTACAACAGCAGAAGACCCCACCGGGTACCACTCATCTCCACTACAAATAGGAAAAAGAGGCTACAATTTCAACGAGTTCACCACAATTGGACAGTTGAAGACTGGAAGAATGTTGCCTGGTCTGATGAGTCTCGATTTCTGTTGATACATTCAGATGGTAGAGTCAGAATTTGGCGTAAACAGAATGAGAACATGGATCCATCATGCCTTGTTACCACTGTGCAGATTGGTGGTGGTGGTGTAATGGTGTGGGGGATGTATTCTTGGCACACTTTAGGCCCCTTAGTGCCAATTGGGCATAGTTTAAATGCCACGGCCCACCTGAGCATTGTTTCTGACCATGTCCATCCCTTTATGACCACCATGTACCCATCCTCTACTTTCAGCAGGATAATGCACCATGTCACAAACCTCGATTCATTTCAAATTGGTTTCTTGAACATGACAATGAGTTCACTGTACTGAAATGGCCCCCACAGTCACAAGATCTCAACCCAATAGAGCATCTTTGGGATGTGTGGAACGGGAGCTTCGTTCCCTGGATGTGCATCCCACAAATCTACATCAACTGCAAGATGCTATCCTATCAATATGGGCCAACATTTCTAAAGAATGCTTTCAGCACCTTGTTGAATCAATGCCATGTAGAATTAAGGCAGTTCTGAAGGCAAAAGGGGGTCAAACACAGTATTAGTATGGTGTTCCTAATAATCCTTTAGGTGAGTGGAAGTCCCTGATTAGAGGGTTGCAATGAAAAAATGGTGTGGAACTGGCTTCGAGGGCCAGATTTGAATACCCCTGATGTATAAAAACAGCTTTTAGTTGAGGTATATTTGGCATATATCACACCTGGTGTACCTTATTGCTTAATTATAACACAATATAACAACATACTTTACTGTGGTTAGTTTAATCTGTTAGCAAGTTAAAATGTACATACCACTCCATCGAGGACTATGTGTTCATTCCAAGTAAGTTTGAAAAGAAAATGTACAAAGTCAGATAGTTCGCTAGCTAGCAACACAATGGCTAACTAAAAATAAATCTTCATAACCACTCTTGAGGCTTGACCGTTTATTTCTATTTTTAATAATCTAGTCCCTGCTGGAGTGATTCTCTCCTTGCATGATAGATTCTCTAGTAAATGGGCTGCAGCATTCACAACCATACATTCACTATATTTTTACACCCACTGGAGTCAAAAGGAGGGACTGTTATCGTGTTAAGCAGGGGAGATACACCCTTGTTTTATGTAGATTATTTTAGCAAAAAATGACAAGCCCTTTTGGATTTCTCTCTCACACACACACTCACACACACTGATAAGAGCAACTGTCATGCACACACATGCACACAAACATTGTTTCACTGTATTGAACAATTTTTTGGAGGAAATTAATCTTTTCTAATTAGAGGCTGTATGACATTTTTCCTGTTATTGTAAAAAAAATTTTTTTTTTTGAATTGTTCATGTTATAGGTCACATTAAAAGTGTAGAAAGTTGATTTATCTTTGTCTCATTCTTTTACATCACAAAAACCTGGGATTAACAGGGGTGTGTAGATCTACTGTGTATACACTGAACAAAATTATAAATGCAACACTTTTGTTTTTCCCCCATTTATCATGAGATGAACTCAAAGATCTAAGACATTCTCTGTGTACACAAAAGGGGTATTTCTCTCTAATATTGTTCACAAATCAGTCTAAATCTGTGTTATTGAGCATGTCTCCTTTGCCGAGATAATCGTTCCACCTCACAGGTGTGGCATATCAAGATGCTGATTGGACAGTAGGATTATTGCACAGGTGTGCCTTATGTTGGCCACAATAAAAGGCCACTCTAAAATGTGCAGTTCCATCACGCAGCACAATGCCACAGATGTTGCAAGTTTTGAGGGAGTGTGCAATTGGCATGCTGACTCCATGAATGTCCACTAGTGCTGTTGCCCGTGAATTGAATGTTCATTTCTCTACCATAAGCCATCTCCAAAGGCGTTTCAGAGAATTTGCCAGTATATCCAACCGGCCTCACAACTGCAGAACACGTGTAACCACACCAGCCCAGGACTTTCACTTCCAGCATCTTCACCTCCAAGATCTTCTGAGACCAGCCACCTGGACAGCTGCTGCAACAATCGATTTGCGTAACCAAAGAATTTCTGCACAAACTGTCAGAAACCGTCTCAGGGAAGCTCATCTGCATGCTCATCGTCCTCATAGGGGTCTCGACCTGACTGCTGTTTGTCGTCGTAACCGACTTGATTGGGCAAATGCACACATTCGATGGCATCTGGCTCCTTGGAGAGGTGTTCTCTTCACGGATGAATCCCAGTTTTCACTGTACAGGGCAGATGGCAGACATTGTGTATGGCGTCATGTGGGTGAGTGGTTTGCTGATATCAACGTTCTGGATCGAGTGGCCCATGGTGGCGGTAGGATTATGGTATGGGCAGGCGTGTGTCATGGACAACGAACACAGGTGCATTCTATTGATGGCATTTTGAATGCACTGAGATACCGTGACGAGATCCTGAGGCCCATTGTTGTGCCATTCATCCACGACCATCACCTCATGTTGCAGCATGATTATGCACGGCCTCATGTTGCAAGAATCTGTACACAATTCCTGGAAGCTGAAATACTCACCGGACATGTCACCCATTGAGCATGTTTAGGATGCTCTGGATCGGCGTATACGACAGTGTGTTCCAGGTCCTGCCAATATCCAGCAAATTCGCACAACCACTGAAGAGGAGTGGACCAACATTACACAGGCCACAATTAACAACCTGATTAATTATATGCAAAGGAGATGCGTTGCACTGCGTGAGGCAAATGGTGGTCACAACAGATACTGCCTGGTTTTCCGACCCCCCCGGACCCCCCCCCCCATATAGTGAAACTGCACATTTTAGAGTGGCCTTTTATTGTGGCCAGCCTAAGGCACACCTGCGCAGTGATCATGCTGTCTAATCAGCATCTTGATATGCCACACCTGTGAGGTGGATGGATTATCTAGACAAAGGAGAAATGCTCACTAAGCCAGATTTAGACAGATTTGTGAACAATATTAGAGAGCAAAAGGCCTTTTGTGTACATAGATTAAGTCTTAGACCTTTGAGTTCAGCTCATGATAAATGGGATCAAAAACAAAAGTGTTGCATTTATAATTTTGTTCAGTGTATAAAAAGTTTTAAATCCTCAACCTGTAAGACAGGTCTGTTAAAAGTTTGGATGGTGTTAATAGCTGCATCTGTCAAAGACTAGTTACACTGTAACCTTTTCCCATTCAAGTCTTTGGAACCTGAAATGCATGGGGATTCATGCAAATATGGTTGTCGTGTGAAAAGTCTAAGTGGCATCAAAATATTTTCTTTTCAAGCATCCATACCAGTCTCCTCTTTTTTAAGTGGTTTAGATAGCTTTATCGATTGAAGAGCAGTGGTATATAATGCTCTTATTCAACTAAAAACAGCTGCAGCTGAAAAAGTAGATAAAGGATCAAATAGCTGTAGAGCATTAACCTATATAGCAGTAAACGTTATATACTATATCGTACCCAAAGCACTCAGATAGGCTATGTCATTGCTTTGTGTTGAAATGCACCATGAATGGTTTGGCTTTCTAGCAGTAATAGTGTGAGAGATAATTGTGGGACAGATGCTCAGACAGCACAGCTGTTTTTATGTCCCTGAAGTGCTCATTGCATTGCCCACAGACACATATTTTCAAATGCTGCCATTTTGAGTGTTGCACCTGACATACCTATAAATATATATATAAACTATATGAAGGCTAAGAAAGAAATATTCGTGCCATAAGTTTAATACTGCACATGCCACAACAATGACCTAAATCACACTGACTCTAGGCTCAGCTGAACAAAGTGTTCTTCTATCACGCATTCCAAACCACGAGGCACGCCACTGCATAAACCTGATAGTAGTAGAGTCAGGTAAATATTAGTCCAGCCCTTGACAGGAAGACATAATATGCTTCCATTCAGCTACGTTAGGTAACCATTTACTTCCTTGCCAATGTGAGCACATATTTTCATGGGTCTGCTATCACAGGAAAGGTTAGGTTGGTTTGTGTGGGGTTAACCCCCCCCCCCCCCCCCACACACACACACACACACACACAGTCTGTAGTAAACTCAGAGACGTGCTTCGTCATTTTGAGACGCGTCACTGGAACCTTCGGATCAATATGCTGTAAGTTCTGAAGGGTTCGGGAAGAACCGTAATTATAGTACAATAATACCAGGAAGACGAGGACTGACATCTCACCTGTCAGGTAAAATCGACGTCGCTGTTTTTGTCGAATGATGATTATGTAAAAGTCTTGTTTATTTTTTTCTCTCGTAGCAGTCAGTTCGCTTCAAGTTCAAACTGAGGCTTGTTTCTGTGGATCTAGGGATTTCACTATGCCAAACAGTTTATTTGCTACTTTTTGTGAAATTGTGAAATATTGAAGTATGTACGTGGCCATTAAACGTAATAATTGTTCAATGTTCGTTATACGCGTATTTATATCCTTCCCTAGCCAAATCTACTGGCCATTATAGTCTTAAACAAATGTATATAGTCTTAATCGTTTTCTGAGAAAATAGAAAGGTAGGCTGTGGGTCTTTAACTTTAATAGCGCCTAATTGTTGTCGGGCCAGCTGCTGTTTCGTCAAAAGAACATTTTGCTTCTCGTCCAGCAGTGGAATTTGATAAGAAAACTGTGCTGATATTACCATAAACTAGGCATAGGTGTTATTTCAACCTAAGTGTAACTATTCAATTTTCTATTACTTCCATCTTTTAGAGATGGGACTTTTGGTTTACTGTTAACATATTCCTGCTTTGATGTTGGACAGGTGTTTCTGAGCCTGCCAGTAGCCCGTTGACAGAGGGAGCCGTAGTCAAACAAAGATGACCCATACAACTATGCAAAGCAATATGGTTATGCTTTGGTATATTTATTTCAATATATTTGATTAAAAAATATGAATTCACTGAACTATATGTGAAACAATTAATGACAGGAGTAAAAAGCATCTGCAAATGCAGCATAGTCCCAAACTGCACCATATTTTAAGTATATCCTACAGAGTGCCATGTAGAACAATGCCCTAGTGTTTAAACATTTAACCACTTCCCAATCTACTACACTAATGTGATTCCTTTCTCTTTCTCCCATGGATTTGATCCCCTGTGTGTCATCCCTTCTGGGATGTTTGCTGTGTCTCGGGATTCTGGGATTCCCTGATGGTGTTTGGTGAGTATCCAATTCCAATGTCATTGTTGCTAAGTTGTTACAGTAAGCTGTTTCAGTAGAGCTTTAGGACCCCAACATGTCTTATAATGATTACTTTCTTCCAAAGTCGCATCAATTATAGTCCCTGTTTGGTCGAAATCATGAAAATGTGTTTCAGGGTTAGGAAATGGGTCAGCTGATCAGATGTGGTTGCGTATTTCTGAGATGGCCATACTTTAGTGTTGTTCACGCATGGCGAAGTAGTAGAGGGAGTGGTGGTGTCACACATCTTTATCTCTCCAAAACACTTGCTGTCCCAACATGCACGGCAACAGTTTGGCGTAATGGAAAAAGGGTTTCCAACTTTGGCTCAGGTGGTACTATTAACATTAGCACCAAATTTTTGCCTTGTTATATCTGGAATATAGGCAGAAATATCATATGCCCAGTATATAACCGTGCTACACTGTTTTCTGTACTGAAGAAGGTGGAAAATACCTGGGGCTGGGAAAATATTTTTAGATGTGGAGGCTGAATCAAAAGCTGTAGTGCTTCGATCAAACACCAGATGGCAGCACAAGCTCAAGAAAGATGCTGTGCCGGTGAATACTGAATGAACAGTTATGAACAAAGGCTCTGGTTCACACAGCTCCATCATGCGTATGAATTGGAGCAATATGTTTCATTGCAGATGGACCTGTACCAAAGAATTGCTCTGTTTATTTCCCTGCTGAAACGAAATGCATGAATCATCAGAGGTTTTGATTCCTTGCCACAGACATGGAAAGCTTTCTCAATGAAACAGTCAAGATGCTTCTACCCAAGCTTGTTTAATAAACATGCTTGTATTCATATTCCCTGACAAAACGTTTTCTCTAATTCGTGTTATTCTTAATGTGAGGACCCTGATGTTGTACAGCGAGACTAGCGCCTCTCCCTGGAACGAGAGGATACAAACTTGGCAGAAGCGGGGATGGGCCACGCGGCTACTGCTGCTATGCTATCTGCTGGGAGTACTCTGCAGGGACACAAAACAGTCCTGCTTCATAAATACTTGATACCATAATGGTGCACTATGAATATTAATGTGCAGTTACTCTACCATCCATCCAGGCCCTTAGTGCTTTACAGAGCTTAGATCTCCAAGCAGACACAAAGTGCTCTAAACCATGCCAAACAGATATTCCACCATGGGCCCGGCGTCATTTTATTAATACCAGACCTTCGCAGCTGGAATTGTTGTTGTGTATGCTCGTGATATGATATAATTGCACGAATCAGAATGAGGCTTTAGATGTCTCTACCCATGATGCAACAGCGAATGAGACCGAAGAAGCAAGGCCGTCAACGAGAGAGCAGAGGAGTCAGGTGGGAGGAGAACAGGCCGTTATGTAATCGGTGATGGAGCTGGAGAAGGGGTTGAAGACGAGGGAGAAATGAACGTGTGGTGTGCTGATGGTGCGTGCATGTGTGTGTGCGCACGCCCTGTGTTGAGACACTGTGAGAGTGTTCTGCATGCTTACCTCTTTAGAGTGACTCATTTTGTGTCTTGGCTGTCTGAGTGGATACAGGCTGTCCTGGTCTCTAGGGGGCTGCCCCCCCCCCCCTTCCTCTCTCTGGGGTCCAGCCCAGCACCTGCTCCCTGCATTACAGAGAAACAAGGGGAGGGGAAGGCAGGGTTTTCTAGGCAACTGGAGTGAAGAGGGTGGGGTTGTCTGTAGTTTGTCAGGTAAGAAAACACACCTATCTGTCTACAGCCTTCTGCATCTGCCTGCTTGGGCCTATTGTCATGTTGTGACCGCGTTCTTTATCAAATAGCACCACATTCGAGTCACTAAAATAATAAATATTATTGTGTACTTTACCATAAAGCAGAGGATTTCAATTAAAACTGTCCTTTTTGTTTTGAGCTCTGCATTTCAGGTCTGTAACAACGTTATATAGATGTTTGTACAGATTTAAATATATCACCTGACATTTGGTCAATCTCAATCCTGTAAAAACGTTAATGAGAACAGCACTCAAATCCAGTGGATTTCAATCAATTTTTAATTTACATGCTTTTGTGTTCTCATGCCACATTAATGTGAATTTGAGCAATGATGGAGAAGGACCCTGTCCCTGTCTGTCTCTAACCCTGGACCCTGTCCCTGTCTGTCTCTAACCCTGGACCCTGTCCCTGTCTGTCTCTAGCCCTGGACCCTGTCCCTGTCTGTCTCTAGCCCTGGACCCTGTCCCTGTCTGTCTCTAACCCTGGACCCTGTCCCTCTGTGTTTCTAACCCTGGACCCTGTCCCTGTCTGTCTCTAACCCTGGACCCTGTCCCTGTCTGTCTCTAGCCCTGGACCCTGTCCCTGTCTGTCTCTAGCCCTGGACCCTGTCCCTGTCTGTCTCTAACCCTGGACCCTGTCCCTCTGTGTTTCTAACCCTGGACCCTGTCCCTGTCTGTCTCTAACCCTGGACCCTGTCCCTCTGTGTTTCTAACCCTGGACCCTGTCCCTCTGTGTTTCTAACCCTGGACCCTGTCCCTCTGCGTTTCTAACCCTGGACCCTGTCCCTCTGCGTTTCTAACCCTGGACCCTGTCCCTCTGCGTTTCTAACCCTGGACCCTGTCCCTCTGCGTTTCTAACCCTGGACCCTGTCCCTCTGTGTTTCTAACCCTGGACCCTGTCCCTCTGTGTTTCTAACCCTGGACCCTGTCCCTCTGTGTTTCTAACCCTGGACCCTGTCCCTCTGCGTTTCTAACCCTGGACCCTGTCCCTCTGTGTTTCTAACCCTGGACCCTGTCCCTCTGTGTTTCTAACCCTGGACCCTGTCCCTCTGTGTTTCTAACCCTGGACCCTGTCCCTCTGCGTTTCTAACCCTGGACCCTGTCCCTCTGTGTTTCTAACCCTGGACCCTGTCCCTCTGCGTTTCTAACCCTGGACCCTGTCCCTCTGCGTTTCTAACCCTGGACCCTGTCCCTCTGTGTTTCTAACCCTGGACCCTGTCCCTCTGTGTTTCTAACCCTGGACCCTGTCCCTCTGTTTTTCTAACCCTGGACCCTGTCCCTCTGTGTTTCTAACCCTGGACCCTGTCCCTCTGTGTTTCTAACCCTGGACTCTGTCCCTCTGTGTTTCTAACCCTGGACCCTGTCCCTCTGTGTTTCTAACCCTGGACCCTGTCCCTCTGTGTCTCTAACCCTGGACCCTGTCCCTCTGTGTTTCTAACCCTGGACCCTGTCCCTCTGTGTTTCTAACCCTGGACCCTGTCCCTCTGTGTTTCTAACCCTGGACTCTGTCCCTCTGTGTTTCTAACCCTGGACCCTGTCCCTCTGTGTTTCTAACCCTGGACCCTGTCCCTCTGTGTCTCTAACCCTGGACCCTGTCCCTCTGTGTTTCTAACCCTGGACCCTGTCCCTCTGTGTCTCTAACCCTGGACCCTGTCCCTCTGTGTTGTTTGGAGAATAATGAACCCCTCTATGCCCCTCCCCCCTGGGCTCTCAGTGAGCCGTATGGCACTAATGGGGTCAGACAGATGGGTGGTAACCGTGTCATCCCCAATAACGAGAGCCTGTGTGTTGTGTGTGTGTGTGGGGTGTGTGTGGGGTGTGTGTGTGTGTGTGTGTGTGTGTGTGTGTGTGTGGGGTGTGTGTGTGTGTGTGTCACAGTGTCAGAGTGCGTGTATTTGAATGTGCTGTATGTAAAAACAGCAGTGCTGACCCATTGTACTTTCGATTGGAGGGACACTTCCAATGATTGGCTGGGACCAGAGTCTGAATATCTCACACAGCACAGGAGCCTGAGATCTGTCCATCACTGGTTGTCAGGTAGCCCCTAGCAGAGAGAGTTCTGGGGAGCCACTCCCTTACCGGGTAACCGGCCCCGGGTGGATAGTTGTGTAGCGCACACCGGTTCTCCTGTTACTTCCTTGTTGCCCTCCTGTTCTTGCGCTGCGTGCTGTGCCTAATGACACTGCACTAACACGGACGGCTCATTCAGCAGTCAGCCCCTGCCCTGGAGGATGGATGGATGTTAGCTGCTGTAGATTTTGTAATGCGATGAATTGGCTTTAGGCTAAATGGACTAGAAGTGTTTGGTAATTAATTGAGAGTAAGAGAGGACAGATGATGTAGCTCAATTATTGGTATTGGCTAGACCTAGGCTATTCATTATCTGTTGTCTCAATGAGGTATGGCACATCAAGGGGAAATAATTGACGAGAGAGCAGCTCTAGGATTTGCATAACATTTTTGGGAGGTGATAAAATAGGAGTAGTTAGGCACAAAGGGGTGTGTTGTATATGGCCATTGAAATATGCCTATTGGCTGTTCTTGTGCACAGTGCAATGAGTGCCTGGACAACTGAGTTTTCTTATTGCTATAATAAACCAGTTAGCAACCTAATTAGAACGGTGAAAAGCTACTTAAAGGCATACCCAAGGTGACGGGTCATTCCTGTTATACATACAGCTGTCAGGAGTTGAACCACATGGTTTACAGTGTACTGTATACCACGGGTATGATCAACTATTACTTTTACCTATTCTAATTGCCTAGTTAACCAGTATACAAAAACCATAAGGCATCTTGGGGGTTTGTGGTACATTACCTTGCTTTGTGTTGCTTTGTGTTACTTTGTGCCTAAGGTCAGCTGGTATATTGTGTATATACAGCGGGGAGAACAAGTATTTGATACACTGCCGATTTTGCAGGTTTTCCTACTTACAAAGCATGTAGAGGTCTGTAATTTTTTTTTTTATCCAGAAAATCACATTGTATGATTTCTAAATAATTAATTTGCATTTTATTGCATGATTTTTTTTTTATTGCAAGTATTTGATCACCTACCAACCAGTAAGAATTCCGGCTCTCACAGACCTGTTCATTTTTCTTTAAGAAGCCCACACATTACCTGTATTAACTGCACCTGTTTGAACTCGTTACCTGTATACAAGACACCTGTCCACACACTCAAACAAACAGACTCCAACCTCTCCACAATGGCCAAGACCAGAGAGCTGTGTAAGGACATCAGGGATAAAATTGTAGTCCTGCACAAGGCTGGGATGGGCTACAGGAAAATAGGCAAGCAGCTTGGTGAGAAGGCAACAACTGTTGCCGCAATTATTAGAAAAGGGAAGAAGTTCAAGATGACGGTCAATCTCCCTCAGTCTGGGGCTCCATGCAAGATCTCACCTCGTGGGGCATCAATGATCTTGTGTAAGGTGAGGGATCAGCCCAGAACTACACGGCAGGACCTGGTCAATGACCTGAAGAGAGCTGGGACCACAGTCTCAAAGAAAACCATTAGTAACACACTACGCCGTCATGGATTAAAATCCTGCAGCGCATGCAAGTTTCCCCTGCTCAAGCCAGCGCATGTCCAGGCCCGTCTGAAGTTTGCCAATGACCATCTGAATGATCCAGAGGAGGAATGGGAGAAGGTCATGTGGTCCGATGAGACAAAAATGTAGCTTTTGGTCTAAACTCCACTCGCCGTGTTTGGAGGAAGAAGAATGAGTACAACCCCAAGAACACCGTCCCAACCGTGAAGCATGGATGTGGAAACCTCATTCTTTGGGGATGCTTTTCTGCAAAGGGGACAGGACGACTGCACCGTATTGAGGGGAAGATGGATGGGGCCATGTATCGCGAGATCTTGGCCAACAACCTCCTTCCCTCAGTAAGAGCAATGAAGATGGGTCGTGGCTGGGTCTTCCAGCATGACAACGACCCGAAACACACAGCCAGGGCAACTAAGGAGTGGCTCCGTAAGAAGCATCTCAAGGTCCTGGAGTGGCCTAGCCAGTCTCCAGACCTGAACCCAATAGAAAATCTTTGGAGGGAGCTGAAAGTCTGTATTGCCCAGCGACAGCCCCGAAACCTGAAGTATCTGGAGAAGGTCTGTATGGAGGAGTGGGCCAATATCCCTGCTGCAGTGTGAGCAAACCTGGTCAAGAACTACAAGAATCTCTGTAATTGCAAACAAAGGTTTATGTACCAAATATTAAGTTCTGCTTTTCTGATGTATCAAATACTTATGTCATGCAATAAAATGCAAATTAATTACTTATAAATCATACAATGTGATTTTCTGGATTTCTGTTTTAGATTCAGTCACTCACAGTTGAAGAGTACCTATGATAACAATTAGTCTTCTACATGCTTTGTAAGTGGAAAAACCTGCAAAATCGGCAGTGTATCAAATACTTGTTCACCCCACTGTATATATTTAGCCATATTTATAGTATATTTATATTTAGCCATATTTATTGCTTAAATAAAACCGCTTTCAGCCAATCGGCATTCAGTATTCAAACCACCCCGTTTATAATTTAGGTAATAAGGTGTTGTGTTGTGCATGATAATGGCTATGAACAATATTTAAGATACTGCTATTATCTATGTGTATATTTATATAAACAATGCAAATGGAAAAAGTGAGGCCTTAGTTGATCCATTTCAGCCCAAATAGTTGCTCCACAGTTGGTCCACATGTACTGCTGCAGCATGTGTTTCAAACCAGCCTATTGCTTTTTCTATAAAAACCCTTTCCTTTATCCTTCCCCACTGTCTCTATAGAACACTATGTACAAACATTAAGAAAAAGAAAAAAAAACAGTAAATTTTGTTAAAAAAAAACAACATATTCTACTATATTCTACAACATATAGACCGTGTCTACATTTCACTGGTAATGGGAAGTGTAGGCTATTGTTTCAGTGCTTCATCCTGTATTAATGGACGTTGGATAAACTCTCTCTGACTACGAAGAGGCAAGTAGTGTTCAATTGGTGCATATGGTCAACAAAGTCCGATCCCTTCGGTATGACTCCACCCCTTTACTAGCGCGGATAAGCATCTATCTACAAAGCACAACAAAGCATGCGTCCGGCCGCTGCAGCTTTGTAACTTCACTGAATGTACGGAATATTGAGTTACGTTGGATAAAACGATTATTAGACCCGCGTTGATGATATTCCTATTATAGGTAAGCGCAAGTTTACATTTATTCGTGATTAAAGGTTATAGTTTATTTGTTTTGTACATTCGGCGCCATTTTCATACGCTATAAGATTATTTAAATGCCTGGACTAGCTACATGGAGGCAGCGCGTGCACACGCGCGATAATGTATATCGAACCGTCAGTAAATCAGCGTTTGAAGTTGAATGAGATCCGTGGTAGAACTTTCTCCGATTTTCAATATTCTCAGCGAAAAAAGTACCTGCATGAAACAAAAGTGAATGAATGGCGGTGACGATTAGAATGCACGCAAGGGTATTTAATGTGCTTGACTGCTCACTGCTCGAGGAGCGCTCACCCGAATAGAGTTTAATCTGTTTGTAGCCCAGTGGATGTGAAATAAGTAATTCAACCTAAATCATTCTTTTCCTTTCCCTTTAGAATTATAGAATTTTCCAGAATTTTACATTTAATATGTTGGTTACTGTTTTGTTATAAATGCAAGCCTGTATGAATTAGGTATACATTTATTGTAATAATACAATCTTAAAAAAAAACCAAGTAATTTTATAATGTTCTCTGCGGTGAATGATGATAGGATAAATATTGTTTTTTGTTTTTGCAGAGAAGCTGCTGAATGGTTGTCAACAATGTTATAAAGCCCCAAATCCTAAAAAGAGACATGGCTAGATTATGCTGATTCTGTGTTGATACCCATAGCATCTTTTTTTTTTTTTTAACATTAGCTTTCTTCCCCCTTGTTCTCTGTCAAGAATAACATAACTATTTACAAAAATACCTCCGCTCCACTCTCATCTTTTCAGGCTCTCTGTTTTTTGAGCTGCTTTTGGTGCAAACTTTCTGCTTGACAGGATTGAATCCTTTTCCCGGGAGGATGTATAAATCCGTGTTTGTCGGAGCCTGGAGGCCGGCCAGTGTAGTTTGTCTTCTATTCTGCCTATAACGCACTTAAGAGGGAAGCAACCAGTAAGCCTCTGTTCCATTGATACTGCTGGGATATATATAGCCAGATAATCTTTTATGAAGGGCTGAAAACATGACGTGGGCGGGACGGAGAGAGAGAGTGGAGTGGCAACAGTTATGAGGGAGAGAGAGTGAGTGATGTGTAGTTCAAAGAGGCAATCAGTCTAAGAGTACCAGGACATACATTATATATGGAGAAGTGATCTGGGTGTGGCGCCGTCTCCGTATTGTGGAGTTTACGCAGATCCCATCATAGCAGCATCAGCCAATGGACAGAGGCCTATTTCAGGAGCGTAATATGATCAGATTCAGGACACCGATGCAGCATATCCACAGATTGGATCGAATGTAGGACGGAATGAGGAAACGTGCCAACTCTACCCTCTGCATTTCTAGATGCATTTCTGTTACATCTCCTTTGAAAATTTCCCCACGCTTATTTCACCCCGGCTGTGTGCGTGTCTGTGCGTGTATTTGGCTCCAGCGTGTGAGGGTGGATGAGAGAGCTTGTTGATGTTAAGCCTCTTGTAGGAGTTGTGCTGCTTTTGTGTACTTTGTCACTACTGTGTTGTTGCCTGTGAAGGGCCAATACACACTCTGGAATCTATATGCTGTTATTACACTCTGGAATCTACATGCAGTTATTACACTCTGGAATCTACACGCTGTTATTACACTCTGGAATCTACACGCTGTTATTACACTCTGGAATCTACACGCTGTTATTACACTCTGTAATCTACACTCTGTTATTACACTCTGGAATCTACACGCTGTTATTACACTCTGTAATCTACACGCTGTTATTACACTCTGTAATACACAATGCTACCATTACACTCTGGAATCTACACGCTGTTATAACACACTGTAATCTACACACTGTTATTACACTCTGTAATACACAATGCTACCATTACACTCTGCAATCTACACACTGCTAATGCATTCTATTGATTATTGAACCGTATGTAGTGTATTTATTTTCACCCACTAACAGCTTGTGTACACTACCTTGCCATGATCTCCATACACACTGTGTACTGTACACCATGAGACATTGTCTCCACACACTGTGTACTGTACACCGCACCATGAGACATTGTCTCCACACACTGTGTACTGTACACCGCACCATGAGACATTGTCTCCACACACTGTGTACTGTACACCGCACCATGAGACATTGTCTCCACACACTGTGTACTGTACACCGCACCATGAGACTTAGTCGCCTCCACACACTGTCTACAGTACAGCACACCATGAGACAGTCTCCACACACTGTGTACTGTACACCACACCATGAGGCAGTCTCTTCCATACTCTGTCTACAGTACAGCACACCATGAGACAGTCTCCACACACTGTCTACTGTACACCACACCATGAGACAGTCTCCACACACTGTCTACTGTACACCACACCATGAGGCAGTCTCTTCCATACACTGTCTACAGTACAGCACACCATGAGACAGTTTCCACACACTGTCTACTGTACACCAGACCATGAGACAGTCTCCATACATTGTCTACTGTACACCACACCAGGGGACATTAATTCCCCCCCCACGTCATCAACACTTCAGTCCGTTTCCACGTGGATTATCTCTAGTACCGTCAGAGACACAGATAAGGGCTGTTCTGTCCTAATGTCCTGCTAATGTCCACATATCTCCTTCAGTCAACGGGCTTTAACTGAGGTCAGGTTTAAAATGGATTGAACTTAACCCTGCCTGCTCCTTCAGTCCAACCCCAGTCGATCAATGGGATGACGCCATCCAGTATGGTTCCCTAGCGGGGTCAGGTTGCAACATTAGGACCAACTGTGTGGTTATTGATTAAGCTGAAACGGATAGTTGAAGATAAGCTTACGCACATGAACACCAATATACCTGTTATGTGGGCAATGTCTGTTTTCATTTACAGTGTAATTTACCTGGACAGTGTAAATCGGCTCTGAGATCTGTCAGTTGGTTTTCAGCCCAGATCATGATACACAGACACGTGATGATCTGGTGCCCTATTAGGATGCCACCATACATGGGTGACCAAGCCCAAACTGAAACTTCCCCTCATTTCCCTGTCAGCACACTGGAGCTTCACAGGAAAAGTATGAAAGCCACAGGCCCTGTGTTTTCCAACATGGCTGTGTATGTTCATGTGTTTTGAACCATAAGTACTTTAGGGGTTTGTATATCAATGGTGTTTTGGTTGTTGTGCACCTCCTTTTAAATTGATTTGCATGTTGCTTATGGGTATGTATTTATATTACTGTATTCATTCATTCATCTGTGTGTCTGTGTGGGCATATGAGAAGATGCATGTTTGTTTGTAAATGTGTTTGTGTGGGCACATGAGAAGATGCATGTTTGTTTGTAAATGTGTTTGTGTGGGCACATGAGAAGATGCATGTTTGTTTGTAAATGTGTTTGTGTGGGCACATGAGAAGATGCATGTTTGTTTGTAAATGTGTTTGTGTGGGCACATGAGAAGATGCATGTTTGTTTGTAAATGTGTTTGTGTGGGCACATGAGAAGATGCATGTTTGTTTGTAAATGTGTTTGTGTGGGCACATGAGAAGATGCATGTTTGTTTGTAAATGTGTTTGTGTGGGCACATGAGAAGATGCATGTTTGTTTGTAAATGTGTTTGTGTGGGCACATGAGAAGATGCATGTTTGTTTGTAAATGTGTTTGTGTGGGCACATGAGAAGATGCATGTTTGTTTGTAAATGTGTTTGTGTGGGCACATGAGAAGATGCATGTTTGTTTGTAAATGTGTTTGTGTGGGCACATGAGAAGATGCATGTTTGTTTGTAAATGTGTTTGTGTGGGCCTGCCTTTATACTACTGTGCACACGTGCATGGGGGTGTGTGTGTGTGTGTGTGTGTTTGACAGCATGTGTCCTTGAAAGAGTGTGTGTGTGTGTGTGTGTGACAGTGGGTGTTAACTTGGCAGGAGGTGGTCATGAGTCTCCATTTGCCCGGTGCCCTGACACAAATTCCCTATCCAATGACTTGAGGCCAGGTGGGAGGAGCCTAGAATAAACCATGAATCAGCACAGCTGATCATTAACACCGGCCAGGTCTCCCCTGTGACGGTAAAGAGTAAAATACAGGGACACGGAGGTGGAAGAACAGAGACAGAACATAAATACAAGTAGCCCTTGAAAGGGAGAGAGAAATAAAGGAAAAAGAGCTTTAGAAAAAGTGGGAGAAAACAGAGGGGGAAGATAGAAAGAAAGGGAGGAGAGGGAGATGAATAATCTCACTTGGGCCTGATTAACACTAAACTCCATGCTAAATCCTACTCACTCATCCCCTTGAGCACACAACATGTTTATTTTTCCCAGTTCTCCTATAGGGCAAATATGATCTAATGTGCTTAGTTCACTGGGCTGGGGAATGGGGGGTTGACTACTAATAGTAGGGTTGGGATGGTGGTTGCTGCTACTCGGATGCAGTCGAAAGAAAGTCTCCCGGCTTCTACTGGACAGTCTAAAACATGGTCCTTTTTTTTATGCTGAATTGAATGTAATTGACAAAACCAAAGGAAATGTAAAATACACATTTCTCAAACATTCTTTTAGGAATTCAAAAATAACTGGCATCTGATAATAATTTTGCTTGTAGTAGCTGATTACAGTTTGATTGCAGATTGCATGTCGGCCTAACTGATTTCAGTGAGTAAAGCGTTACTCGTTACACACACACACACACACACACGCGCACGCACGCAAACACACAGCACTACTCCATAACGTAGAGTAAATGGCTCTGGTAGAACCAAAACGGCATGTTAGCACAGCTAGCCTAGCTTAGGAGATGTCTAAAGGAGAAGCTGAGTGATATAGTTGTGACATCTCTAATGACATGACCATGGCCTCTCTGACAAATCAGATTACTCTAATTGTCATGTTGAGGCAGCGGTTTCCCTTAGGCCTTGTCCTAATCTTAGCCCCCCTACCCCGTCCCCTACAGTCCTCATCAGCCCCTCTTCCCTTCGCTGTCCTCAACCGACGTATTCAACGTCAGCTGCGTCCCAAATGGCACCATTTAGGGCACCATTTAGGGTGTCATTTGGGATGCAGGCCTCTGACCAAAGACACTGCGTGGAGGTTGATTAAGTTGGTAGGGCTCCTCTGTGCGGGTCGGCGCGTCTGACGTGCACCTGACCCAACAGCTGAAAACGCTGCTCATCCATTCCTGGAGGCCAGTCTCTGGCAGCTAGTTAGCCTAATGACCCTTGATTAAGACATGCATAATGGTGGTGGCTGGGACAGGTTGCCTACTCAAGGTACAACATCCAAGAAGCATTAATAGGATTTTGTAGGGCCTTTTTCCTCTGTAGAAAAGTGTCTGAATTATTTTAGAATTGTTACGCTGATTAACCAGTTTTGATGATATTCTCTCACACTAAGGTTCCATGGACATCTCTTATTACATTTATGATCAAAATACAGGAAAAATATAGGCCAGGCCACTGGGGAGCTACTACACAGGATGTGTAAAAATATCAAGAAGTTTGGCAAAAACTGTGGTTCTGACTCTAACCAGCCGAACCGATACTGGGTCAAACTCTAACTAGGTGAACCACTCTGCTGGGTCTGACTCTAACCAGGTGAACCACTCTGCTGGGTCTGACTCTAACCAGGTGAACCACTCTGCTGGGTCAAACTCTAACTAGGTGAACCACTCTGCTGGGTCTGACTCTAACTAGGTGAACCACTCTGCTGGGTCTGACTCTAACCAGGTGAACCACTCTGCTGGGTCTGACTCTAACCAGGTGAACCACTCTGCTGGGTCTGACTCTAACCAGGTGAACCACTCTGCTGGGTCAAACTCTAACTAGGTGAACCACTCTGCTGGGTCTGACTCTAACCAGCCGAACCACTCTGCTGGGTCTGACTCTAACCAGGTGAACCACTCTGCTGGGTCTGACTCTAACCAGGTGAACCACTCTCCTGGGTCTGACTCTAACCAGGTGAACCACTCTGCTGGGTCTGACTCTAACCAGGTGAACCACTCTGCTAGGTCTGACTCTAACCAGGTGAACCACTCTGCTGGGTCTGACTCTAACCAGGTGAACCACTCTGCTGGGTCTGACTCTAACCAGGTGAACCACTCTGCTGGGTCTGACTCTAACCAGGTGAACCACTCTGCTGGGTCTGACTCTAACCAGGTGAACCACTCTGCTGGGTCTGACTCTAACCAGGTGAACCACTCTGCTGGGTCTGACTCTAACCAGCCGGACCACTCTGCTGGGTCTGACTTTAACCAGCCGGACCACTCTGCTGGGTCTGACTTTAACCAGCCGAACCACTCTGCTGGGTCTGACTCTAACCAGGTGAACCACTCTGCTGGGTCTGACTCTAACCAGCCGAACCACTCTGCTGGGTCTGACTCTAACCAGCCGGACCACTCTGCTGGGTCTGACTTTAACCAGCCGAACCACTCTGCTGGGTCTGACTCTAACCAGGTGAACCACTCTCCTGGGTCTGACTCTAACCAGGTGAACCACTCTCCTGGGTCTGACTCTAACCAGACCAACCAAATGAGCTCTGTTTGACCTGGGACCATAGGGAGAAGGGTCCACTTGGTGATTAAGCCACACAGGATGGTCCTTTCTCTGGTTATCTCACCATTCACCATGCCAGTCCTCAGCCCGGAGCGGCTCAGTTCGTCTGCAGTATAGAATCTAGATGTTAGATAGAGAAGACATAGGGCAGTATAGATTTGAGATGTTAGATAGTGAAGACGGCAGTATAGAATCAAGATGTTAGATAGTGAAGACAGGGCAGTATAGAATCGAGATGTTAGTGTAGACCAAGGGGAGGGGCCACTAGCAGACAGACAGCCTCAGCTGGTCCATTAACGTCTGTTTCCCGAAACAATCACCATTGAGATGACATTGTCGAAGACCCAGAGGTGCTCCTGAGCACTGAGGCATACAACACACTGTTCTGTGTGTGTGTGTGTGTGTTTGCGTGCGTGAGACCTAAGGAACCGACCTATTAGGGACGGTTAGTGTGGGTTGGGGGAAGGGAAGGATTAGTTGGAGTGCTCGCCACAGTTATTGGTCGCTGGACACAAACAATGGGAGGACTAAAGAAGACATGTCTGTGCTCCCCCCCCCGACCCCCCCGACCTCGCTCCCGTACCCCTTCTGTCCCTACAGCGCTTCAGGAGTGTGTGTGTGTGTGTGTGTGTGTCAGACACCCTCTAGGGTAGAGACGGCCATGTGTGTGTGAAGCTGGAATATCTACCACCCTGTCTAGTTTATGTTTGGCCCCGCCCTAACTGTGTGGCGGCCTAGATGGATACATGAGCTACTAGCCTACATAATGAGCCAATACAACAACAGGAGCGTCAGACTAGCCTAGATGCTATCAGTGGGCTTGGTAGATGGAATATATAGCAGCCTAGACAGGCATTCAATGGACTATAAACCCACAGAACAAATAAGTGCTCACAGTGGGCTAAGAACATGCAGTCTTGTGTAGGGTAACTGCTCTAAATCTGTTGCCAGTCTTTTAGTTGGCGCCTCAGAACTGAAGCCAAGTTCAAATAGCAAAGCGTATTTAATCACTTATCTCCAACTTTTGGTTTCTGTCATTTACTTTTCAGAAGCCAGTGACTTGATTACATGTTAGGTAATGTTACATTATATAGGACATTATCGGTTGGAAAGAATGCTTCTGACTGTACAAACGCAGTGTTGGGCTACAGAGCAGAAAGAGCCCATTGTGTGTTTTTAATGAGCTTCTTTTGATAGACACACTGGTGTGCTACTTGTCTCTCCAGGTCATCCCACACACACACTTATACAAGAGGTTCTCCCAGACAAACAGAAAGACACACACACACCCATACAACAAGAGGTGCCATTGTGCAATGGAGTGGATCCACTCATAACTCCATATGAAAAAGAGTGAATGTGTGTGAGAGTGTGTTTGTGTGTGTGTGTTTTTGTTTGCATGCGTGTGTGGGTGTGTGTTTCTATGTGTGTGTGTGTGTGTGTGTGTGTGTGTGTGTGTGTGTGTGTGTGTTTTGTAGTGGTTACAGAGAACATGTCTGTGGGGGGCACATTTGTTCCTGTATAAAGGTGCGTCAGTTTCAGGGATATTGTGTACAATTGTACATATTGTGTCTGTGCCCATTCCAACACATGACAGCAACACACCCCACATATGACTACATCTCTGACTCCTCCACCTTCTCCTTGCAGTGTGTACCATGACGACAGAGGCTAGTGCGTTGGGCGAGGCGGAAACAGAGGGCAAGCAGACGCCCAGTGGTGCTGAGCCGGAGGCAGAAGAGGAGAGCAAACGGGAGCCCTGTGGAGCTGAGCCGGAAACAGAACCGGAGAACAAGGAGAACCCGGAGCCAGAGGCCGCAGAAGCAGCCGTTCCAGAGGGGGAGAAGCCCAGTGAGAAGGCCTCAGAGCTTGGCCCTGCCGAGGCCTCCGCTTCCTCTGCCGCCACCACTGACGAGGAGCAGCTTGTGAAGCCACGCCAGCGGACCTCCGCCGGCCGGGGCCTCTCACGCCTCTTCTCCTCCTTCCTCAAGCGGCGCTCACAGTGCACTGACATTGAGTGGGCTGAGGTGGAGAAGGCGGAAAAGGAGAGGAAGGAGAAGACAGAGGCTGGAGCAAAGGAAGAGGACTTAGAGGAGGAGAAGAAAGAATCAGAGGCAAAGGGGGAGAAAAAAGTGGAAAAGGTTGAGAAGAACGAAGAGAAAAGGAAAGACAAGGAAGGAAAGAAGAAAGGGAAGGAGGAAAAAGTAGAGGAGGAAGCGGTAGTGAAGAAAGAAGCTGAGAAAAAGAAGCAAGAGGAGGGAGAGGCAGCCAAAAAACAAGAGAAGAAGAAAAAAGAAGAGGAAGAGGCAGCGAAGAAACAGTCATTAAAAAAGAAAAAAGAGGAGGAGGAGGCAGGAAAGAAAGCAGAGAAGAAAAAGAAAGAAGAGGAGGAGGCAGTAAAAAAAGAGGCAGCAAAGAAGAAAAAAGAGGAGGAAGAGGCAGCCAAGAAAGCAGAGAAGAAGAAGAAAGAGGAGGAAGAGGCAGCAAAGAAAGCAGAGAAAAAGAAGAAGGAAGAGGAAGAGGCAGCAAAAAAAGAAGCAGTTAAAAAGAAGAAAAAAGAGGAGTTAGAGGCAGCCAAGAAAGAAGCAGTGAAGAAGAAAGAAGAGGAAGAAAAAGCAAAGAAAGCAGAGAAGCAGAAAAAGGAGGTGGAAGAGGGAGTGAAAAAAGAGGCAGAGGACAAAAAAGAGGAAGAAAAGAAGGAAGCTGAGGAAAAAAAGAAAGAAGAGGAAGCAGCTGCAAAAAAAGAGGTGGAGAAGAAGAAAGAGGAGGAAGAGGAAGTGAAAAAAGAGCTTATAAAGAAGAAAAAAGAGGAAGAAGTGGCAAAAAAAGAGGAGGAAGAAGAAGTGAAAAAAGAAGAGGTAAAGAAGAAAAAAGAGGAGGAAGAGGCAGCAAAGAAAGAAGTGGATAAGAGAAAAGAGGAGGAAGCGGCAGCTAAAAAAGAGTTGGAGAAAAAGAAAGCAGAAGACCTGACAGCCAAGAAAGAGGAGGAAAAGGCAGTGAAGAAATCACAAAAGGGGAAGAAAAAAGAAAAGGAGAAAAAAGAGGAAAAGGAAAAAGCAGAGCAGAAAGAAGAAAAGAAAGAGAAAGAGAAGAAGGAGGAAAAGCTAAAGGCAGAGCAGAAAGAGGACCAAAGAGAAAAGATAGAGGTGAAGAAGAAAGAGGGGAAGAAAAAACGTAAGGGCAAAAAGAAGACAACAGAGTCCCCAGAGGGGGTGCGGTCGCCCGCAGAGGAACAGGTGAAAGCCCCCATCGCTGCACCAGAGCCGGAGCTCAGAACTGAACCAGAGGCTGAACAGGAGACGCAGGAGGAGGTGGCTGAGGTCCAGGACCATCACTCAGTCAGCAGCGCAGACACTCCGGTGAGTCAGGGCAGAAACGGACGCTCCGGTGAGTCAGGGCAGAAACGGACGCTCCGGTGAGTCAGGGCAGAAACGGACGTTCCGGTGAGTCAGGGCAGAAACGGACGCTCCGGTGAGTCAGGGCAGAAACGGACGTTCCGGTGAGTCAGGGCAGAAACGGACGCTCCGGTGAGTCAGGGCAGAAACGGACGCTCCGGTGAGTCAGGGCAGAAACGGACGCTCCGGTGAGTCAGGGCAGAAACGGACGTTCCGGTGAGTCAGGGCAGAAACGGACGCTCCGGTGAGTCAGGGCAGAAACGGACGCTCCGGTGAGTCAGGGCAGAAACGGATGCTCCGGTGAGTCAGGGCAGAAACGGACGTTCCGGTGAGTCAGGGCAGAAACGGACGCGTCACCTCGGGTGGCTGTGAACAACCTTCATCCCTGGCAGCATTGTGCTGTTGTCTATCATGGTTTAGGTTTGGGCAAGAGCTGGTCTCATTTTATAATGCTTTAATATTTATAAGTGTGCTAATTAGCTTCCGTATTAGCCTCTTATTATCATTTTCACGTCCCTTTTGAAGCAGTGTTGTTGAGCACAATGAATATTAGTCACATGTAAGAAACAAAGATTAAAGGAAGTGAACTGGGCATCGCTCAAAAATACTAACGGTACATTACCCAGACTCAGACGAACAACATGGCAGTCAGAGAATAGGTACAACTTGCAGACACCCAGCATACCAGAGGAGATGGAGAACGTACACAACACAAATTCCTTTGTAGCCTGAGGTCTTTTTTTTTGTTGTTTCTATTGATATGAATTTTTCATTTTGTGCGGTGCTGGCTCAGCAGCACTCTGACTCGGTTGGGCTGTGCTGGTCCAGCCTGTGTTAGTGCAGCACCAAGTAGGCCTGACGCCATAATGACAAGGCCTGTACGCAGCCATGTTTGACTGTCCATCTAGTAAAGACAAGTGACCTGAACTGTTGTTGGTAGGAAGAAGAACGTTGGTTGTGCGATTTATGTATTCCTTTTTTTTGTGCGCATGTTATGTTATGTAACTATGGAAGGTCATCACACTGCATTGCCCTCATCCCTGCCGTCTACACTAGAACTCCCTGTTCCTGAGGAGAACGACTGCGTCGCATGTTGACTCACTTGGCCTGGCACATGTGTGTGTAAGACGGTTCACACAACGTAGCGGTCAGGTAACCTTTCTGTCACCCCTTTGCCCCGGCCCAGGAAGAGCAGCGAGCCGACGCTGAGTTAGAGATGGAGACTCTAGCGGCCGAGGAAAAGCAACAGCAGGAAACCGAGAAGCCCGAGGAGGAGGCGGCCGAGCAGGAGGAGGAGAAGGATTGTAACGGAAGGGGGGAGGAGGAATGGGAGAAGACGAAAGCGGAGGAGAAGAAGGCTGCAGACGGGGCCAAAGCATCCAGGCGCCCGCGGATCATGCAGTGTAAAGTCACCCTGTTGGACGACACGCTGTTTGAGTGTGAGCTGGATGTAAGTCACGTCTCAAATACGCTGCTGTCTTTACAGGCTTGTTTGTCCTCTCCTCAGTACCAGCTCAGCCGCGGTTCTCCCTGACCTCTGTGAATGAATACTTGGGATTGTCAGTTAGTACAAGCGGTACTTACTGAATGCTTGTTTGTGATTGGTCTTGAATTATACTTGATTGGTCTCTTCTCTGTTTCTCTGTCTGTCTGTCTGTGGTGTGTAGAAACATGCAAAGGGCCAGGATCTGTTTGTGAAGGTCTGTGACCATCTCAACCTGCTGGAGAGGGACTACTATGGCCTGGCTGTCTGGGAGACCCCCACATCCAGGGTACAAAACACTGTCAGATAGGCCCTGGTGGTTGAAGGAGTCAGCCTTACTTCTCAGGCCATAAAGATGAGAAGACCAGCTCTGTTCAGTTATAGAGCGGCTTTGCGTGTAGTTTGAACGTGTTCTTTTAGTAAATTAGTAGCCTGTAGGAATAAAGATGCAGTTGCAAAACATAAGCCAGGATGATGTTGTTTTGGTGCTACATCATCACAGAGCCTGTTTTCTCTTCTTCACAGACCTGGCTGGATGCCTCCAAAGAGGTCCGGAAACAGGTGGCAGGTGGGTGATATCATCCTGTATGATTACGTAAATAAACGTCCCTGGATCTCAATTAGAAATTTCTATTCAATTATTAACATTACTCAGTATTTTAATTGTGTTGGACGGTCCTCTGTGTCTCCAGATTACACATACGAGTTCACCTTCAATGTGAAGTTCTACCCTCCTGATCCAGCCCAGCTCACAGAGGACCTCACCAGGTCGGTCCACGATCCACACGTCACCCCCTCTTCCTCACAGATTGAGTAGGTGTAGGGGGTTTCATGGTTGTCCCACCCTCTCTTCCTCCCAGGTACTACCTGTGTCTGCAGCTGCGTAAGGACATCCTGAGTGGCCTGCTGCCCTGCTCCTTCGTCACGCTGGCCCTGTTGGGCTCCTACACGGCCCAGTCCGAGCTGGGCGAATACGACCCGGAGGTCCATGGCACTGACTACGTCAAGGAGCTGAGGTTAGCCCCGGGACAGGGCAAAGAGCTGGAGGAAAAGGTCATGGAGCTGCACCGCACATACAGGTAAGTTCCAGGCTGTGGCCGAGTCCCAGTGGCCGAGTCCCAGTGGCCGAGTCCCAGTGGCCGAGTCCCAGTGGCCGAGTCCCAGTGGCCGAGTCCCAGTGGCCGAGTCCCAGTGGCCGAGTCCCAGTCTAAAGGCAGTCGTCCGCAATCTTCCTGCCTTCAAATTCACCTAACTTTGTACTTAGACTTCCCCACCGATGACAACTGAAAAGGAATTGGGTGTGTGTGTGTGTGTGTGTGTGTTTTTTAATTATTAAAATTTAACAACCCAAACCAAGCAGGATGGGTGTGCCGTCTGACTCAACCGCCTCGCTCAAATTCCAACATGATACACATATTCGCATGCACTGTAAATGGATGGTTCGGTAGCTGATGACTTGTACCACTTATATGTTTATTGGTACGTGTGTCTCCAGGTCCATGAGTCCAGCTCAGGCAGACATGATGTTTCTGGAGAACGCTAAGAAGCTCTCTATGTATGGAGTTGACCTCCACCAGGCCAAGGTAAAATCCAGTGTTACGCAATTAACTGTCAGTCTGGATCTGTGGTTGTCCCTCAGTCTGTAGTAGGAAAGTAGTGAACTTGCAAATTTAAGTGCATGATTTGGGATTAGCAAACCTACACATCTCCGGGAACCAGATTAATTATAAAATTGTTGTCACGCTATCGTCATCAAAAACAAGGGATTATGTTGTTGTTGTTGAACATGTAGCAGAGGCTGCCTCCTAGTGGCATGCTGCTGGAAGCGCAGAAGCCAATGATGGGGAGAAACTGTTGATAATCCCCCTTACTGAAAGTAGATTTTTTTGAATGCTCACAGGATCTTGAGGGTGTGGACATCCTGCTAGGGGTTTGTTCTGGTGGTCTCATGGTATATAAGGACAAGCTGAGGATCAATCGATTCCCTTGGCCCAAAGTCCTCAAGATCTCCTACAAGAGAAGCAGCTTCTTCATCAAGATCCGTCCATCTGAACAAGAGCAGTACGAGAGCACAATTGGCTTCAAGCTGCCTAACTATAAGGCCTCCAAAAAGCTGTGGAAGGTCTCCGTGGAACACCACACATTCTTCAGGTGAGAAACATCCTGACCCTCTGCGATGTACTGGTCCAACAGTCGGAAGTGAAGTATCGCTCCCGGAACATTCAACAAAAATGTTTTGTGAAAAAGGCTAAAGGTGGGGAAAGACGTTTGTGGGGTTAACAATGATTACGTTTACCCCACAATGCACCACAGCGTACCCTGTGTGAACTACCCGTCATCCTTAACCACTGAGCTAGGATCAGTTTAGCTTACCCTGACTTCTCCACCCTAAGCATTCGGGGGAAGGAAAAAAGGTCTGATACCATATCTATGGTGACCTACCTACTTCCGGCATAATCCAATTCTGCCCACACTTCTGCCCGGCAACAGGGGGCCATTCTTGGGTTGTCATTCCCTCCTGCTTTGTAAGTGGCTAATTGGCCCCTGAAGCTTAAGCTTCCTCAGAGTGATTCAATTATCTCCCGTGGTAGCCTAACCCAACGGAGAATCTTCATTCTGCTCCCAGTGAACCTCTAAACCAACCCTTCTAATGTGCGGCTAACGTGACAAGTCAGGCATACAAAAGGAGCTTTGTGTTAAGCTGGGCTAAGGTTAGTGGGGATTGGTCTATATCACCTAAGCAGCATGACATTGAAGGGGCACGACCAAGGGGAAGCGATGGAGTTTGACGGGGCAGCGTGTTTTCTCGCTCTGATGTTTACTGTGTCCAATTTACTGAACCACAAAAAAGAATAAGAAACACATGAGAGGTCGTACTTCCGGGCGTTGCCTGAATCTGTGTGTGTCCTACACTAGGGTGTCAACAGTGGAGCCCCCGTCATCCCGCTCCCGGTTCCTGGCCCTGGGGTCAAAGTTCCGGTACAGTGGTCGCACTCAGGCTCAGACCCGCCAGGCAAGCTCAATGATTGACCGACCTGCCCCACGCTTCACACGGTCTGCCAGCAAGAGGCTGTCCCGTACCATAGACGGAGGTAGGTGTGTGTGTGTGTGTCTGTGTGCGCGTACATGTGTGTCTGTGTCTGTGTGCGCGTGCGTGCGTGTGTGCAAGCACAACCTCCGTCCTTCTCTAACTTGTCTCGCTCTTGTAGCTGAAGACAATGTTCCCCGAGCCCTGCAGTTCTCTCCTTCCACAGAGACGAAGGCTGAGGACGATTGGTCCCTCCGGCTGGCAGCTGACCAACCCCAGCCCTTTACAGAATTACCAGGTAGCCTATCAGGAACTGCATGGACTTTTCAGTTTGGATTCACCTTGTATACAGTAACATCAGTTCGGCTTTGCTAGAGAACCACACGCTGTATTTGTGAATTGGCTTTATCTAACCACACCCTCCAGTCAGTCCATTCATCTTCTATGCTTCATCCCTTACGCTGATCTCAGTACAGTGGCCATATCTGACATTGTAAGCTTGTCCAAGCCAATATATACTCAAGAGGGCCAAAGTGCAGGACCACTCGTATTTCTGGAGCTTAGCAGATCTCTGGACAGAGTGATCATCATCTAGTTTACAGTGAACCTCATTGGGTCTTCATCTAGATGCCCTACCTGAACCACTCACTTCAGACCTCTACTGTGTCATCACCTCTATGCCTGTTCTCAGGTCAGCTCGGGAAACCACTGGAGACTTACAATGGACAGCTCAGAGTGACCTGTCAGTCAATCACAGCTATATTTCTGGTCCATTGAAATCATACATCTAACAACTGACTCCCACTTCAGAGTCAAGCTTTTTATTGTTTTACTAGTCCAGCATTGCGTAAGATAGCCTTCTGTTCTTTGGTACATGCTTGAAGACAGCTGGTTCTGTGCTTGTAACTGAACGGCTTGCTCTAACGCTTCAGAATACCTACTCTAGGTAGTCACCTCCTAACGTGCTGTCTGTCTGGCTGATTCACTGAATTCCACATTACTACTTAACCTGAGTTAGCTTTGCTTGGCAAACCCTCTGAAAAGCAGGGTTGGCTTCAAACTGCTGAGCTGTGAGAGATTTGGTGCCCCTTCCCCTCTCCTCCACCTTGCTTCGAAATGAGCACGTTCCATAATGCGATCACCTTGTTTTATTCACAGCTCGAGGGGTGGAGACATCCACTCTGAGCTGGGATGAGGGGGAGTCTGTTCAGACAGTCACACAGATGTGGCACGAGAGTGAGACAGGCCAGACAGTCAGTCAGACATGGCAGGAACGGGTCCCTGATGAACGACAGAATGGGACAAAAGAGGAGGAGGATTGGTCTGTCCTTCTCGGCCGGCAGCCTTCACTTCCTGTTGTTTTCCACTCCAGGAAGGAACAGCCAGGTATCTGTTCCAATGGGAGTCTCTCTCTGCTGCTGTGCTGTTCCGATCTGAGCTTTGTTCTGCCGTGAAGGATGATGCTGTGCATCGTCGTTTTGAAAAGGATTTGGTTGCTTTAGGTTTTGCTTAAAACAAATGTAAGTTGCTGTAAGTTGACGTGATGTGAGGTAAATTTGCTATGCTCGCCGCAGACTGTTGCCATTTTTTTCAAAGGTGTTGCACTGATGCTCAGTGGTTTAGTATTTAATGTTGCTGTCCTGCCTTCACTGTAGTAGAGCAGTGATATTGAGGTAAGTATGCTTCGCTTACGATGCACTCTTTGCAATGTGCTCAGATGCTGCGTCATTGTCCCATCTGTAAAGGATCTGGTCCATTCTTAATGTTTCAGTGATGCACTCAGTCGAATACCCGTCTGTCAGACTGGCCAATGGGGGCAGTCTGGAGAGGCTACTACAGCCAAGGCAAGAACCAAGTGATGATTGGTTCGTGCAACTCAACCAGACCTTTGAGATTGCAGACACACCTCCATGTGAGTTGTCGTTTTACAGACTTTGCTGTTTTTCTGGGAAAACAGATAATTGTCATTTCTGCAACATTCTTAATGTTTCACTGAGTAGGCTGCATTCCTTTTCTTTCTAAACTGACAACCCCAATCTGCTCCGCATTAGTCTCTCCCCCGCCCTCCTTGAAGAAGGTGGGGACTAGTGACAAGCAGGAGAGGAGGGAGGAGTTGATCGGGAGGCTCCAAGTAGGAGTGTTCTTAGTGGATAAGCTGAGGGAGGTGGAAGAATTGGAGGAGAGGCTGAGGGAGGTGAAGGTTCTGGAAGAACGTCTGCAGGAAGTGGACGAGCTGGAGGAGAGGATACAAGAGGAGGTGGAGGCCATACAACAACAACAAGAGGAGGAGGGGATAGGAGTGAAGAGGTCGGTTGTAGAATGGGTGGGAGAGGAAGGGAAAGAGAAAGCTGAGGAAGAAGATGAGTTGGCGGATCAAATAAAGGACGTGTTTCTGAAAGGGTTGCTGCCAGAAGAGTCACGGACAGATGAGGGACAGATGTTGGAGGTAGGGGCACCACAAGCGGTTGAGGAAAGGACAGGAGAGAGGAGAGTGGAGCGGAAGAAGAAGAAGAAGGTTACTATAGTGATTGAGAACGACTCTCTTACAAATGAAGTAAGGCGGAAATCATCTGGGAGGTTGTCAGAGGACATGATAGGGGGTCATTTCTATAAAGAGGGACAACTTATGGTAAAATTCAATGAACTTTTTGGGGCGGAGAAGTTAGGTTTACCTGTTGTCAGTAATCAGCATCAAGTTGCACAAGAGGAGAGGCTCCCAGAACATGAAAAGGCCAGGGAGGAGAAACAGAAGGAGATGGTGGATCAGGTGGAGCTTGTAGATGAAGGATTGAAAGAGTTGGCAGGAGAGGAGAGGATGCAACAGGCTTTGAAGGAAGAGTGGCCTGTGGCAGTTGAGGAAGGTAGAGTGGAGAGGAACGTGAAGAAAACCAAGAAAACTGTGAGAATAATGGAAGACGAGACACAGAGTAGTAGGCCTTGGGATGAGCAGAGATCACATGAGAAGCTCTCAGAGGACCAGTTTGGTGGCCATTTTTACAAAGAGGGGCAATTAATGGAGAAATTCAGTGATCTGTTTGGAGAGGAGACCAACCGTGTGGCCAAGGTTACACGAAAGGAGAGGCTCCAAGAACTGAAAGACGTGGAAGCTCTAGAGGAAACTAGAGTAGAGGACAGCCAGAGCAAGGCGAGGGTAGTGGAAGAGATCAGAGAAGAGAGAACGTCTTCAGAGGAAAGGAGAGGTAGTTCTAAAGAGGGGGAGGTTTTGGTGAAATTCAGGGAGGTGGTGGAGATGGTTCAACGGAAGGTCACACAGATGGATGATTCCAGGAAGGATGAGGAAGTTGTGAAAGTGAACGTGCAGCCGGCCCAGTTGGACGACAAGGATGATTGGTTTGTGCTGCTGGACCGACTTTCATACCCGACCCTTTATAAGCCTCCAGGTATGTCCTCTCAGCCAATCGGCTATGCTGTCCCCCTATCCCCATGGAAATGCCATGTAAATGTCTGCTTTACCGTCACCCACAAAATGTCCGACAACTGCTTTTCTAACAACCCCTCTGCAAAACTAATCAGCACTTGTGCGTGAAAGAGAAACCTGTGGTGTAATGTGGATAGTTGACTAATAGTACTGCTGTCTCCACTTATCAGTCGTGTCAGTCGAGACATTGCCGGTGCCTCTGGCCTCGACAAGATTCTCTGTGGTGTTAGTTGAAGAGGAAGAACTGGGGATTGAACCCATTGGTGAGGAAGCCATTCCGGATGCCACCGTTTTAGCCCTTCCACCAATGCAAGGGCAGGAAGATGATTGGTTTGTGCTCTTGGACCTGGCTAAGCGTATTCCCTCTGGTATACCCACCACGCCGGCTTCAGGTATTATTAAAGCCCTGATGCCTGCATTAATAGCATCATTGCTGTGCTACTGCTTGACTAAAAACACCTTGATCAGTTGGTCACCCAGGTTTTGAATGTCATCGTTTTGAAGGTTCTTTGTGTCTGCCCGTTCTAGCTTTTTTGGAAAAGGAAGCAAAGGAATATCTAGACAATACCATTGCGCTCGTGGTTGAAGGGATGACCAAAGAGCATGTAGAAAAGAGAAGGGAGATCGTAGTGGAAGAGATGCAGATACAAGACGAGACACATCCACAAGAAATGACACTTCCAACACAGGAGGTTGAAGACGACTGGTTTATATTGTTGGATATGGTTCCCAGAGCATGGTCTGTGATTCCACAAGGTATCCTCATCATCCCACTAGTTCCACTAAATACAATTATTTTAAAAACTAGCCTTCATTTTCCACGTTATTTTGCCTTAAGCAGTGAAAAAACATTGGCAACAACAACTGAAAAATTGCTGCAAAAAGCATATGACATGTGCTGATATGACTACCTTTCCAGTTGTTTTGTACACTTTTCCAGTGAGGTCCAGGAGAAAAGGTGGTTTACTATGATAATGTGATACATTGTCCTTATGACATTATCAAGACATTTACTTGGATTGTTTGTTTTTGCATTAGCTTCGTTGGAACAGCACCTTCCTGTATATCCAGAAAAGAGCAGGTCTTCCATGTCAGAAGAGATGACGGTAGAGCCAAAAGATGAGCGAGTGTTAACAGTGACTGTTGTGGACGATATGAAGTTAGAAGAAGAGGGGAGTTATTTCCAGCAGAAACCTGCACAGTCACAGAGAGAGATGAAAGATGACTGGTTTATTCTGCTGGATATTGTTCCTAGAGAATTGTCATTGAGTCCATCAGGTATTACAATATTTCTTTAAAATTAGACAAACTTAACATTTTCAATATGTACAAAGATAATAGTCTCAGCTACATGGCTTTCTGTCAGTTTAAAAAATATCTATGCCACAAAGGATGTCTGAGGATTCTGTCTATTTTGTATCAGGTTTTTTGGAACATCGTAGTCTGGTATCTCAAGAAGAAAGCATCTCTGTGGTTGAAGTAAGAGAGGATAGAATGGTGGATTTAGTGAAAGAGCTGAAGATACAGCCAGAAGATACTCATCCACAACAGATTGTTTTGGAGCAAAAAGCAGCACAACCATCAAAAGAGAGAGAGGATGACTGGTTTATTAACTGGGATGTTGTTCCCAAAGAACCATCTGTTATGCCATCAGGTATTCTTCTCATCCATTTGGCTTTTCTATGCTCATGGTTGTCAATAACTGGCTTCCAACATGACATTTGATTATCCATAAAGAGAATGGCTTCAGATACACATTGCTTTGTTTAGTGCTTTCAGTTATCTTCTAAATCTTGTGGGGTTTTTGTGCCAACCGTAGAAAAGAAGGAGGAGAGAAAGGTGACTGTGACTTTTGTGGAAGAGAGGACAAGGGACAGATGTGAAGATAAAACTATAAATCCAATACAGCTGTCAAGAGTGATGGATGATGACTGGTTTGTGCTACTGGATGTTAGACCCAGAGAAGCCACCTATATTCCACCAGGTACAGAATACAATTTATGGCTGTGCTTTTCAGCGCCTAATCCCATTGAAATATTCTTAACACTCCTCTCCTCACTTGTGGACTAACGTAATGCTTTTCACATATGGAACTCCTAGTCGTTTGCTCATAAATATGCTGTGATGAATTACGGGCGGATCACTTTTTGCAAGCCCCAAATCTCTGTTAAGCATGCAGAATCTGAAGGCTAAGCACTGTGTCTTTCTATTAGTGGTTCCAGAAAAGCCAAGACCAGTGTGTCTTGATGTTGTCAGCCCTGTGCTTGAGGTCAAGTTGGTAGAGCAGAAACCAGCAGGGGTTTTGGTGCAGGATATGAAATGGCAACAGGAAAAGGAAGTAGAGGAGAGGCCTCCACAACCATTGAAAGATGATGATTGGTTTACACTCCTTGATGTTGTCCATAAAGAGCCAATAATTATACCAGAAGGTACCCATCTTTCTTCATTGCCACAATATTTGCTTCTCTTTAAGAGCCTAAATGGTTGCTGTTGCCTAGTCCAAATCAAACCCCCCAAATCCTTCTCTTGCTTCAAAAACTCACTGGGTTTAGTTCGGGACCAGTAGCAGCAAACTCTTTGGTTAAAGAACTCTGTATACACTCACCTAAAGGTTTATTAGGAACACCTGTTCAATTTCTCATTAATGCAATTATCTAATCAACCAATCACATGGCAGTTGCTTCAATGCATTTAGGGGTGTGGTCCTGGTCAAGACAATCTCCTGAACTCAGAATGGGAAAGAAAGGTGATTTAAGCAATTTTGAGCGTGGCGTGGTTGTTGGTGCCAAGACAGGCCGGTCTGAGTATTTCACAATCTGCTCATTTACTGAGATTTTCACGCACAACCATTTCTAGGGTTTACAAAGAATGGTGTGAAAAGGGAAAAACATCCAGTATGCGGCAGTCCTGTGGGCGAAAATGCCTTGTTGATGCTAGAGGTCAGATGAGAATGGGCCGAATGATTCAAGCTGATTGAAGAGCAACTTTGACTGAAATAACCACTCGTTACAACCGAGGTATGCAGCAAAGCATTTGTGAAGCCACAACACGTACAACCTTGAGGCAGATGGGCTACAACAGCAGAAGACACCACCGGGTACCACTCATCTCCACTACAAATAGGAAAAAGATGCTACAATTTGCATGAGTTCACCAAAATTGGACAGTTGAGGACTGGAAGAATGTTGCCTGGTCTGATGAGTCTTGATTTCTGTTGAGACATTCAGATGGTAGAGTCAGAATTTGGCGTAAACAGAATGAGAACATGGATCCATCTAATCATATATATCCATGCCAATTGGGCATCGTTTAAATGCCACGGCCTACCTGAGCATTGTTTCTGACCATGTCCATCCCTTTATGACCACCATGTACCCATCCTCTGATGGCTACTTCCAGCAGGAGAATGCACCATGTCACAAAGCTCGAATCATTTCCAATTGGTTTCTTGAACATGACAATGAGTTCACTGGACTGAAATGGCCCCCACAGTCACCAGATCTCAACCCAATAGAGCATCTTTGGGATGTGGTGGAACGGGAGCTTTGTGCCCTGGATGTGCATCCCACAAATCTCCATCAACTGCAAGATGCTATCCTATCAATAATGGCCAACATTTCTAAAGAATGCTTTCAGCACCTTGTTGAATCAATGCCACGTAGAATTAAGGCAGTTCTGAAGGTGAAAGGGGGTCAAACACAGTATTATTATGGTGTTCCTAATAATCCTTTAGGTGAGTGTATAATACGGAGATGTTGTAGAACGTGGCCTGATATCTTGTGGACTGTTTAGCTGTTTCTGATTGTTCTTGTTTCCATCAGCTGCTCTAGGGCCAGTGGTTTACCCTGAGGTAAGCATTGTAACAGCTGTTACCGTAGCGGAAGATACAGTGGAACCAAAACTTCCAAAGACAGGGAGGTTCGTGGAAGAGGCCATTATGATGAAGGAAAGGCATGTGGTAATGCCCAGAGGGGTGGATGATGATTGGTTTATACTTTTGGACCACATTCCTTCAGAGATTCTGACAACTCCCACAGGTATAGCAGCTTATCTGCACATTTCCCGTTACAGCGTTTACTTTGATGAAATTGGACAATACCTTGACTCTTTGTTTTATTTCAGCGTTCCCCATAGAAAGACAGGTTAGAGAGCAGGTACCACAGATAATTGTGGTGGAGGAAACTAGAAAACAAGAGAGAATGGTAGAGAACAGACATCAACAGGAGATTATACTGGTACAAACACTGCCAGCCCAGCAGAGAGAGGAGAAATATGATGATTGGTTCACACTCTTTGATGGTACTCGCCAAGAACCTGCAAAGATGCCAACAGGTATTCTGACCTCCTCACCCAAAGCGTGGTTTCCTTCCCATTGCCATCAAGTGCCATTTTTGAGCTATGTGTGATTAAGGGTCTGTGTCATGTGTACAATTGGCACTTCTGTGTTATAATCTACGAGAATGATAACAGAATTATGGTTCAATCTAACACCCTTAGTAAACTGTCCACATGAGTCCACAAGTTGATTTTGTCTGTCCCCCACCAGTTACAATCATGACATGTAGGTGAATACCAAAACCACATGTGAACAGTGGATATAAAAAGTATACACACCCCTGTTAAAATGCCAGGTTCTTGTGATGTAAAAGAATGAGACAAAAATTATTAATGTCAGAACTATTTCCACCTTTAATGTGACCTATAACGTGAACAATTCAATTGAAAAACAAACTGAAATCTTTGAGGGGGAAAATTAAAAAACTCACAATAACCTGGTTGCACAAGTGTGCACACCCTTAAACTAATACTTTGTTGAAGCACCTTTTGATTTCATTTTTTGGGGTAGGAGTCTATTAGCATGGCACATCTTGACGTGGCAATATTTGCCCACGCTCCTAATCTGTCAGATTGCAAGGACATCTCCTGTGCACAGCCCTCTTCAGAACACTCCACAGATGTTCAATTGGATTCAGGTCTGGGCTCTGGCTGGGCCATTGCAAAACTTTAATCTTCTTCTGGTGAAGCCATGCTTTTTTGGATTTAGATGTGTGCTTTGGGTCATTGTCATGCTGAAAGGTGAACTTCATCTTCAGCTTTCTAACGGTCGCCTGAAGGTTTTGTGCCAAAATTGCCTGGTATTTGGAACTGTTCATAATTCCCTCCACCCTGACTAATGCCCTGGTTCCAGCTGAAGAAAAACAGCCCCAAAGCATGATGCTGCTACCACCATGCTTCACTGTGGGTATGGTGTTCTGTGGGTGATGTGCAGTGTTGTTTTTGCGCCAAATATACCTTTTGGAATTATGGCCAAAAGGTTCAACCTTGGTTTCATCAGACCCTAACACATTTTCTCCCGTGCTTTAGGGCAACTTGATGTTCAGCCGGGCTTGGATGTTTTTCTTTGTAAGAAAAGGCTTCCGTCTTGCCACCCTACCCCATAGCCCATTCATATGAAGAATTAAAAGTGGAAAAAGTTCTTACATGATTTATCTTGGTCTCATTCTTTTACATCACAAAAACCTGGCATTTTCACAGGGGTGTGTAGACTTTTATATGCACTGTATATTAATATGGGGACAGGTCAAAACATGAAACAGGAAACATTCATAGGACATTTACATAGTTTGTTGTTAGTAAATTACACCTAGTATTTGACTTCAAATATATATTTTCTGAAATGTTGACTCAAATGTCAATACTTGCAGCATGTTGAGCACCTCAAATAGAGCAAGGTTGAAGCTCGCAACGGTTTTGGATGAAATGATTTAAATGTACTTTGCCACTCATGTGTTTAGACTAGGTGATGTCTAACCACGTGTACAGTGTAGTTTACTCATTAGGGTGCTCTGTATCTGTCTTTATGAGTTACTATGGCAAGTACCAATTATTTTAGTTTGCATGTTTTCTACTTCTGAGATGACAACCCTGTTTATGTGTTTGTGTCAGTTGCTCTTCGTGAGCATATCCAGATTTATCCTGACTTAACGCCTGTGGCCAAAGTTCCAACCACTCTTCCCCAGCCCAATGTGGTGGCTGGTGTCCAGGGGGAGAGGCTCCTGTTTGAGTGGAGGATTCTGCAGGAGAGACCAGCAACACCTCAGAGAGAGGTGGACGATGATTGGTTCATGTTGCTGGAAAAAGACTCAGGTAGAGGTGCTTGGAGGTTTTGTGCCTCGAGTTACTCGTGACGGCTTAAAAAAAAATGCAGATCTCACACCTGTTCTGTCGAACTTGGCTAACTCGCTAACATTCGTCCAACGCTACATAATTATGCTTTTTCATGTACGTTTCTCCTACACGAGTGGAACCAATGAATCATTGGTTATGCTTTGCTTTTTGAAGAAATACATAACCTTTCATCATATTGAGGCTTCAGCATACCAACTCAGTTTGGCAACTTCTGGCACTGCATCGCTGTGTACCATTAAGAAGTTCCATCCATGCTTTACTTACTTCCTGGTCTGTGTTTTGCACTGCTGCTTCCAACAACCCTAAGCATACTAGTCTCGTTTTAGACCAGATGGAGCTGGTGAATGAAGGTATAGTATGCATCTTGAGGTTTCGTGTGCACTCAGCGTGTGTGTATGTGTGTGTATATTTGTGTAGGTATGAGGTAAGTATGAATAAGTTGTGTTTTGCTGTGTTATTTTGCACTCTGTCAGTGTGTACGTTAACCTTGGCAAAACTGGGCTTGGTGCCCTCGGAGCGCATGGACTGTCTCAACCCTCGTGTCTATAGAACATGCTGTCTAATACAGCTCTTCTGTCTCTAGTGGCAGGTACCCACAAGGCGGCCCGCCCGGTCAGTGCCCCAGTCTTCTCCCAAGCAGCCCTGATAGAGGCAGGGATCCCCATGGGCCCCCTGGACCTCCAGCAGCCCCAGACTTCAACTCCCATAAGGCTGCCGGCCCACCAGGAGGACAGGAAGCTTGAGGTCACTGTAGAGGCTGTGGATGAGGGCTCGGCTGAGGTCAAGGTAATGCATTGGGAACTACAGCCCCCATAATCCCTTGCCCTATTGGGATCATCATCTCCCTCACTTTCCACACAGAATAGTGCTGACTGCTCTCTGGAGGGATATTGTTAAATATATTGCACACATTTATTTGCAATATAATAGATGTAATATGATTAGATTTTTTTAATACTTTGATTTGAAAACAGAGTAGCTGTGCATATTAGTGGCACTTTTTCAGTCACAGTAATGATAGTGTAACAGTCCGACCCACATCAGTCACAGTAATGATAATAAACAGTCTGTCCCACAACAGTTACAGTAATGATAATAAACAGTCTGTCCCACAACAGTTACAGTAATGATAATAAACAGTCTGTCCCACAACAGTTACAGTAATGATAATAAACAGTCTGTCCCACAACAGTTACAGTAATGATAATAAACAGCCCGACCCACATCGGTCTCAGAAATGATCATAAACAGTCTGTCCGACAACAGTCACAGTATGATAATAAACAGCCCAACTCATATTGTTCACAGTAATGATAATAAACAGCCCAACCCACAAAGGTCACAGTAGTGATAATAAACAGCCTGTCCCACAACGCTCACAGTAATCATAATAATAAATAGCCCTACTCACATTGGTCACAGTAATGATAATAAACAGCCTGACCAACATTGGTCACAGTAATGATAATAAACAGCCTGACCAACATTGGTCACAGTAATGATAATAAACAGCCTGACCCACATCGTTCACAGTAATGATGATAAACAGTCTGTCCCACAAAGGTCACAGTAATGATAATAAACAGCCTGATCCACATTGGTCACAGTAATGATAATAAACAGTCTGTCCCACAAAGGTCACAGTAATGATTATAAACAGTCTGTCCCCTCAACGCTCACAGTAATCATAATAATAAACAGCCCTACTCACGTTGGTCACAGTAATGATAATAAACAGCCCGACCAACATTGGTCACACTAATGATAATAAACAGTCCATGACAACCCCACGTCTGAGCAGTAAGCCATGCGAAGGGTTCTTCATCCTGCCTTCTCTCTTCCTCCCTGGCTTGGGTAACTCCAGTCTGAGCTGATGGACATTGAAGAGCCGGTGCGATTGAGGAAGGTCAGACCTTAAGCTTACTACTGACTCCTGGTTGCACAATACATTAGAACTCTAGTATCTAGTATAGTTACTCCACTCCCATTCCTGCATCACTGCCAAGTCTGTCATCCCACAAGACTCATTTATTCTACTGCTTTTGGTCTTTTGAGTTTCGACACAGCCCCGGCTTTGCACACCTGGGATTGCCGGCTGTTGTGTCAGTCCGCATGCCCATCCCTCACCGCCCCCATCTACTCGCATGCACCCCCCATCCCCACGGAATGTTAAAACAGTAACAATGCATGTTTACCTGGAGCCCATCTGTGACACCTACACTTTTCTCTCTTTTTTTTTGTTGTTCTATCATCTTTCACAGAAAAAATCTAAGAGAATTGAGGGTGACTCAATTTATATCAGACATAGCCTTTTAATGTTGGAGGTTTGTATACCTGTCTTCTGAAGATTTGTCTGGCTGTTTCCCTGCTCATAGGCTACTGGCTGTAATCAATAGCATGCTTTGCATTTGGCTCTTATCTTTTTTCACTTTTCTTATTTTAGTTTCGCTATTGTATCGACTTTGCTTTGTTTGTGGCAATATTAACTCTTAATGCAGCTAGCTGCTTGTTTCACTGGGATGTTGTTCATTAATAATGTCCATTTCCAGATTGCTTGTCACTAATGATTGGGACTGTGGTGTTTTTCCCCATACATGCAGTGCATACACGTTTCCTAAATGGAGCCTAAGAGTGTTTAACTTGTGCTGTTTGTAAATACTGTTAGTGAATGGCCACCTTATGCAGATAGGCTGCTGGTGTATGTAGGAGCACTTCCAATACACATTTCTCTGCTGTATACTGAATGAAAGAGCTCCGTCTCCATAGTATGCCTTTCCCTTTCACCATCGCATTCCCCTCACCATCTTAACGTCAGTGTGGGCTTATTTTGGCCCTGTCTGAATCCGTTTTATGACGTCCCTTGCCTGATACATGTTTATGCAGTCCTGTATGAATGACTTCTATGAGTCGGCTACGCTGCTGTTCAACAAGCCACAGAAACAGGTGCCCAATTAACATTGCATAGCGACAATGTGCGTCTGTGACAGAAATGGCTGTTTTTCCCCTCTTTTACCGCTCTTCTCCTCTGTATTTGGGTTGATCTGTTCTGGTTCTGTTTAGTGCTGCTCAATGTGATCCAGTTGTTCTGAACTCCCAGACGGGGGACCTGGAGTGGTTTTCTACTCTACCTGGTATTGAGTTGCATCGACCTGGCATCTCAGGACTAAATTAGTCCCTGATCGGTGGACTAGAATGGAAATCACCAGGACACTGGGTCCTGAGGCTTGGAGTTGAGATCCACTGAACCAATGAAACAGGTTGATTTACTGACGGGGAAATAAGTCGGCATGACTGACCAGAGCTGAGAAAATCAATTCTATTATCAATCGATCTGATGAACTAAGCTCTGGCTTGCTTTAGCCCTGTACTGTAGCTTTGTGCGAAATTGAGTAACCTGCTGCTTGTTTGACATTTTAAATGTTCTAAACTGACATTACCCTGGTATCTAAAACCTGTTTTCTCTATTCAACCTCTCTTCATGTCTCCTTTATCACCCATCCCCCAACCCAAACATGTTTACACTTCCTCTCTCTGTGCTCTCTCTACCTTCCCAATATCACTTCCTATCTCCTCCTCTGGCCCCTATCTGTCTCCTCCTCTGGCCCCTATCTGTCTCCTTCTCTGGCCCCTATCTCCTCCTCTGGCCCCTATCTCCTCCTCTGGCCCCTATCTGTCTCCTCCTCTGGCCCCTATCTGTCTCCTCCTCTGGCCCCTATCTGTCTCCTCCTCTGGCCCTTATCTGTCTCCTCCTCTGGCCCTTATCTGTCTCCTCCTCTGGCCCCTATCTGTCTCCTCCTCTGGCCCCTATCTGTCTCCTCCTCTGGCCCCTATCTGTCTCCTTCTCTGGCCCCATCTGTCTCCTCCTCTGGCCCCTATCTGTCTCCTCCTCTGGCCCCTATCTGTCTCCTCCTCTGGCCCCTATCTGTCTCCTTCTCTGGCCCCTATCTGTCTCCTCCTCTGGCCCCTATCTGTCTCCTCCTCTGGCCCCTATCTCCTCCTCTGGCCCCTATCTGTCTCCTCCTCTGGCCCCTATCTGTCTCCTCCTCTGGCCCCTATCTGTCTCCTCCTCTGGCCCCTATCTGTCTCCTCCTCTGGCCCTTATCTGTCTCCTCCTCTGGCCCTTATCTGTCTCCTCCTCTGGCCCCTATCTGTCTCCTCCTCTGGCCCCTATCTGTCTCCTCCTCTGGCCCCTATCTGTCTCCTCCTCTGGCCCCTATCTGTCTCCTTCTCTGGCCCCTATCTGTCTCCTTCTCTGGCCCCTATCTGTCTCCTTCTCTGGCCCCTATCTGTCTCCTTCTCTGGCCCCTATCTGTCTCCTCCTATGCCCCATCTTGTATATCCCCATCTCTACCCTCCCTACACTCCTTCCAGGACTTTGATAAGCCCCAGGAGGATGTGATGAAGCACCATGCCAGTATCAGTGAGCTGAAGAGGAACTTCATGGCGTCTGTCCCAGAGTCCCGGGGGCCCAGTGAGTGGGAGAAGCGCCTGTCTACCCACTCCCCCTTCCGCAGCCTGGGTATTAATGGGCAGCCGCTGCCTGGTCCCGATGGGGTGAGTCCTATCTCAGACAAGACACTGCCCTGCCGGACGTCACACACGTGTCCTTTCAGTTCACACTAATTCATGCTAACATTCCAGCTGTCCAATCCGACAGAGAAAGAATGTATTCTCCGTTTCAGTGCAAGTCAGATCGGGGGAAGGTGAGGAGACATGTTTGTTGTGAATGTATTCCTGAATTTACTGAATTAAGGTACCTCACCACACGTCTCTACGTCGCTCCGGGTACCACTCAGAGTGGGATATGTTGGGATTGGGGACCTCTGCACCACACAAAGATTGTCCCTTTGGTTTGTTTGGGTGTTTGGTTTGTCTCGGTTTTTGGTGTTGCAATGCAAATGCATTTTGCATGTCTTGACAAAAATAACTTTTTGCTCAGCCTTTTACATTCACCTTGACCCATTTCTGTACGACCTCTAAAATGGAGAGACATTCCTTTTGCATGGACCAACTGACAGAGCATCAAGACTCACTTTAACAGATTCGTCAGTCTGAATGTGCTGCTTGGTTTGTTGGGAGGAAGGTTTGGTAAGCTCTGTCTCAGTCCCATTGGTCAGTCTGTCCCACTGTCTCAGTCCAATTGGTCAGTCTGTCCCACTGTCTCAGTCCAATTGGTCAGTCTGTCCCTCCACTTGGCACACGACAACCAGCCCTGATTGGGAAACCTGCATGACCCCATCCTGACCTCTCTCACTTCTTCCTTGCACGTTTTCATCTTGAACATTTAAATCCTTGTGCTGTAGAATTGAAACATGCGCTCATCCTCCTCTCTGTCTTCAAAAAGAGGATAGCTGAAGCCTCCCTCTCGTCGCAGAGCTTGTTTCTGCTTGCTCTCCTCCCTTCCTTCTTCTCCATGATACTCATTGCACAGCCTTCCCTTCTGTTCCTTTTCCACTCTATCTACATACTTTGTTATTTAGTGTTATCCAAAGCCTTATTTCCTAATGTAAAGAGGCAGCCTAACTTGTTAGTCATAAAAAATAGTCTCACTTTCTCTGCATTCTATTGTACCTTCACACAGGGGTGAAAGTAGATTTCCTTTCTCATTGGTATGGGACCTAGCTTTTTTAATTTTTTAAAGGTATATAGAATTACACATACTGTATAATCCCTATTTATTCAGTAGCATTGGATCTCTATGGGCTTAGGCCTAAAACCTCTTCAGTCATTCTTATTTTCTCGATCTGACTGTCAAAACAGTCATCTCACAAGACTCTCCTGTCCAGCTGCTCATGTTTGTCTCCTAGGAAAACAGTTTCACCATCCAAACAGGGCACTATACCCATGTAATACGATTTATGGACATGTGTTAAAAAAAGAAATTGAAAAAAAAAGTGTAATACCATTTGACGACTCATTTGGAGTTGATGCATCCATCACTGCATCTCTGTCGTGGCCAGTTATCTCCCACTTTGCTGTTCCCAAAACACCAAGCCTACTGCCAATATACAGCCTATTCCTTCTTTCCTTCTGGTGTAGCACACAAGCGGCAATATGGAAATAACGGTTTATTTGCCTGTAGCAATAAATCTTTCATTTTATTTATTGACATAGTTTTACCGGTACAGCGTAGCCCCGCTAAGTACTTTGCTGGAACACAGCACAGGGTTACTTTCATCCCTGACTTTAAGTAACCTTTCAATCCATTCCCAACATCGCAGACATTTCAACACCCCCTACCTCTCTCATCTCTCTCCACCCCCGTCCCCACCCAACCCCTCCCGTCCCCACCCTTCTCCCCCTCCCCACTTCAGTTCGCCATCCGTCTTCCCCGTGGCCCCCTGCAAGACTTCTACTCTAAGCGCAGCTGAGGTGGCGCCCTGGCCCAGCCCACAGAGAGGACCGGAGAGGTGGATTTGTGTAGGCAGGCCATCAACATCTAGCTTGCTCTGCCCCTCCTCTTCCTCTTCTTCTGCGACAGCTGCATTCTCCACCTCTACTCTTCATCAGGCATCATCTTCATTTTCTTCCACTTCAGAAGCTGCTTCCTGTCCTTTGACCTTGGAATCAGACCTTACTTCCTGTCCTTTGACCCTGGAATCAAACCTTACTTCCTGTGTTTCACTCCACTCCCCCCGACAAAAACGGACTGCCATTCCTACTGATTTTTCTTCAAATAGTTTTGAAAAGTAGCATTTGACAATGAAACCGCTTCTTATTTATCTGATTATCTGTACGAAATGACGGCAGAACTAAATGGTGTCTTTTTACAACAGGAACCGTGTTGATACTTGCATCACCGAACAGAACTTGTTTTTGTACACAGCCAGATGGACATTAATATATTATTGGTGTCATATGTCGTAGTACAATTAGTTAGTGGTATGATATAGTTATAGGGTTATTTGCATGAATCACTTATAGGATCACATTACATAGCACTGGTGAACATCTAAATTGTATATTTCACTAGGCAGAATATATACCTTTTCACAATTACCTGTTTTTTGTATGCACATCTATCTCACTGGTGATGTGACATTGGAGCAGCTGGTTCAAATGTTATGGTCAACATAACCTGTTTCCTTAATTGGTAAACCTTTCTACGGCAAAAAAACTCACTTGTCCACTGCGAGCCATTTTGTACTCCTGCATGCCCTTTTGACAATCAATTTTGACATTTAAAATAATTTAAATAAAAGCCTGCTGAACATAGTTCAGACTCATCCTGGAAAAGAAATGTCCTTCCTGACAAAGGTTTCAAAATGTCATGAACATTTGATCAAATTCCCTGGTTTTCCCAGAATCCTGATCCTGGAGGTTTCTCAGTCAGGATATGCAGGAAATCCAGGGAACGTTTTGAAAAGTCTGGGGGTTTTGCCAGTGTGTAACCTATTCATGTTCATACAATAGACATCCAGTATGTGTGCTGTCTTTCTTTTAGAGTGTGTTCATTACCCCTATATGGGAAGAGTCAGAACCCTTGCTACTACAACAGGAGGAACCTGGCAGCACCACCAGGCCATGGAGAGGGCCCAGTCCTAGCCCTTCTAATAGCGCAGGGCCTGGACCTGATAGTTGTCAAAACCCCAGATCCCACGATGCACCTGGGATGGTGGGGTCATGTGATCAACACGACGAGGAGGTGGATGGCGAGGAGGGCGTTGGCTCTGGGATAACCAAGAGCCAGATACCCATCGTTGAGGTGGAGAGGGCACAGCTGCCCCTCTCCCTTCACCTCCACGGTAGAGAGCCGGAAGAGGAGGCGAAGGAAGAGCCGTCAGACACTGGGTCGGGGGTGGAGCAGCCCGGCGGGATAGCTGGAGCCTCCCCGGCCTTCTGTTTCGTGAGCGGGGGTCCCCATGTCATACGTTGTTTCCAGGTAGCTCTCACTCTGTTCTCCGGGCCTGGCGGGCCTCTGCTCCCTCAGGGGATCCAGACGTTCTCATCCTTCTGCAGCATGGCTACCACTAGACCAGAACTCTATTCCTCCCGGTAGGGGGGGGCAGGAGGGCTGTGTTCGGCTAGCCAGAGCATGCTGCAGAGGAGGTGAACAGGGAGGGGGGTCTCCACTCTCACTGGTGTTGGGCCTGTTGCGGATACACAAGAACAGCTGCCTTTTCTTCCAGTCTCTTTCTCTCGCACACAGTGGGCAGATTAACGCTCTTTCTCTCACACACACATTGGGCAGATTAATGCTCTTTCTCTCACACACACAGTGGGCAGATTAACGCTGTTTCTCTTGGCATGGGTTTTTTCCTTCTCTCTCTGACCTGCTCGTCATGGGATTACGTCCTGGTTAAATTGGAATGGCGCTGTGGAGGAGGGAGCTAGTCAGGTGTGAATTATGGGAGAGTGAAGAGGTTTGAATGTTTGGCTTGGGGCCTGGTTGCTGGAACATTGATTGTTCACCACCAGTTACTTCAGTGCTGGGAACCGTGCTATGTAAGAATCAGGTGGATATTTGATCTAGTGCATCCATTCCTTTTTTGACGTGTATGGAGACAAGAAGCACGGCAGGTTTTAAACCCTCGTCCCGGTCTTCCTCCACAGCCTCCTCTGGTGAGGACCCAGACAGTCACCATCGCTGACGTCTCCAACTCCTTCCCTACTGACGTCACCACTAAGCATGTCCCTATCATTCAGACCCAGACCAAGACCATCACCTATGTGGCTGCACAGGTAGGAACCCCAAAATGATGACCACAGTGAAGAACTAGGGACTCCTGAACTTCAACTAACACTGCCCTGGTTACAGTGTGAAATCGGGTCTGTTTTCGGGGATTTATTCAACAGTTTAATCCGGGGCAGGGTTCAGTGATTTATTCAATAAACAGAATGTGTAATCCGGGGCAGTGTTCAGTGATTTATTCAATAAACAGTGTAATCAAGGCAGTGTTCAGTGATTTATTCAATAAACAGTGTAATCAGGGCAGTGTTCAGTGATTTATTCAATAAACAGTGTAATCAAGGCAGTGTTCAGTGATTTATTCATGGTAAAGGTTCTATCTGTCATCCATAACTGGGGATACATACTTATTCATTTGGTTGGTAGCACCTTTTAGAGTCCCAAAGTGTATCTAGAGACTATCAGTAACATCCTAACTATTTACTAACCCTCACCCTAACCTTTTCCCTTACCATAAACCTTCTAAATCTAACCAAACCTTAGCAAGCACTTGCTTATGAAGTTTGTTGAAAGTTTGTTGTTAATTTTACTATCTATAGGACATCTACAGATGGGACATTTAAAATGAAGTTTAACCCTTTGGTTTGCCAGGTGTCTGTTGATGGGGCAGAGGAAGAGAAAGACGACTCAGCACTGAGCAGCATGCAGACCACGACCTCTGAGAGCAGCAGCAGAACCAGTGGCTCCGCTGTCACCACGACCACCACTCACATCTCAAAGGTGACAACACACACAGGCACACACCCATGTTTGTTTTTGTGAAATGTGGGGACCAGAAAAACTAAATTCCATGCTCCCTTGCCCTAACCTTAACCCTAACCTTAACCCTAACCCTAACCTTACCTAACCCTAACCTTAACCTCAATAAAGTAACATTTATGGCTAAACTTTACCTAGATATAATGGCTAACCTTAACCCTAAACTTAACCAACAACACCTGGACCTTAAAGAAACCCCAATTCTAAGTCTAAAGTTAATTGTAAGTTTGACCCTAAAACTTAACCCTGAGCCAGAAAATGACTTTTGAAATGTGGGGACATGAAAAATGTCCCCACAAGTCACCTTGTTCAGGTTTTAGTATAGTTGTGGGGACAAAATGTCCTGACAAGTCACAAAAACAAACACACAAACACACACACACAAACACACACACACACACACCGGGGGCCTCAGCTAAGTTGTGACCTCTGACTATTTCTCCATCTCCCAGGTGGTAAAAGGAGGCATGTCAGAGACCAGGGTGGAGAAAAGGATTGTCATCACAGCAGACTCGGAGGCTGACATAGAACAGGTACAGTGAATGGCTGTTACCTCCACACACACACACACACACACCAAGGGCCTGTTCCCAGGGATATGCCTCTGACATAATGTGTACCCAATCCAGGCGAAGTAACTAACTGAGTTCTCCAGTAGGGAAGCGACGGTGGAGCGTCCACATAATGACTCGGCCCAACACAGTGAACAGCCCTGGGGTTGACGTCACAACTAGAGGGGATATTCCGTACACCTCCTCAAGCCATAAGGACATTTTGACTGGCCCCCTCCAGAACCATTGTGGTTACATCCCAAATGACACCCTATTCCCTATATATGGCACCACTTTTGACCCAAGTAGCCATCAAACTTAGTGCACTACTAAGGGAATAGGGGGCCATTTGGAATGTCTCCCTGCTCAGTCAAGTACATACAGTATAAATACAGTATAAATGTGTGAGAGGGGAACACCACTGTGTTCCTCTGCCCATAATGCAGTTCTGACTGTATAATGGGTTTTTTGTTTTTAACCAACGTCTTATTTCGCCAAATGACTTTTTTTATTGTAGTACAGAAGATAAACATAACCTTTCAGTTCAAAGATAATTAAAGTAATTTGCAGTTAAATGCTTATTTACAACATATTACATAGTTTTTATTGCTACTGGAAAATGTTTGTTTTAAACGCTTCAACATCCCCTACCTCTGTCATCTCTCTCCACCCCCCCGTCCCCACCCTTCTCCCCCCCGTCCCCACCCTTCTCATCTCTCTCCCCCCCACCCGTCCCCACCCTTCTCATCTCTCTCCACCCCTCCACCCTTCTCATCTCTCTTCAACCCCTCCCCCCTGTCCGTCCGTCCGTTGTCCCCACCCACCCCCTCCCCACCCACCCCCTCCCCACCCACCCCCTCCCCACCCTTCTCTCCTTTTATATAAATACACTGTTTTCAACTGAGCTTTTAAGAACATTAACGATGCTGGACTGAAACCAGAGATTGGTTTTGAATGGGAGAAGTACTATGAGTGTGTTAAATGTTATAGTTTAGTTTTTTGGTATTACATATTTCAAATGAAATGACATACAGTACCTCACTTTACAGTATTGAGCAAAAAATATTTCATACTCAAACAACCATATTTGGACTGCTGTTTGCTCAGGTAATATGTATCTCTTCACCAGCCAAGTTAACACCTTAGTACCAATGGGTCATGCCCCTTGTAATAAACATTGAAGTGATTAAACTATCTACATTTTGAAATGTTAAGTCTATTTTATAGCATTACTGCTTTCATAGCATCTGTAAAAACAATGAGTTTAAGTTAATGACGTTATCCTGCTCAATTAAAGCTTCCGATATCAACTTTGGAATTTGGGAGTGACACCCTGTGTTTGCCGGTACATGTTGTGCATTGTCTTTCTGCTTTCTCCATTTACACCCCATGGAGTACATGAGACTGCCCCATGAGACTGGTCCATGCAGGACTGGCCCGTGCAGTCTATTGAGTTCAATGGGAAGTCCTGCTGTGATCTATTCCCCTTGAAAGGATTTGTGATTCAAACGTGATTGAGTTACAAAGCTGTTTAACAGTGCTTTGGAATGTGTATCTCAGGTTTTGTCATTTGTCGTTCTCTGTGAAGCCCACGAGACAAAATCACTCTTATGATCATATGAAGAATGTTCCGTCTGATGTTGTCCGTCCATTCCTACCTTTCTAGCCCTGCAAATGGGGCCAAATGATACTCTTGAACACCGTAATATGTATTTATCACCATCAAAAGGCAGCTTTCCCAGTGTGTGTGGCTTTCTCTCATATAGGAGCTCATCTTCTGTCCTTTGTACGTTTTACCATAATTTATTATTAAGTAGGAACTTTTGTGATTCTTTGTACTTTGTTTTCAAAACTCAAGCCTGTTTGCAGGCTTTGACACTGAAATGTCACTTACTTTGCAATTGCATTCATAATCAACTATGTAAAGTTTTCATACCATTTGTCTGCAGTAGATTCCAATCACTTGTTGTATCCCTGTCCTTTTGTAGATCAAATAAAGACACGTGTATGAGATTCCCTGTAGAGACAGTTGGTAGCAAACTTACCTACCCCTCTGAAAATGCTTTTAGAATTATTTTAAATAACTTGAGAACAAAGATCCCATTCAGAGGACTGAAACTAGAATCTGTGTTAGTTTTTAGATTTTGGAACATATTTTAGCTTTTCTGTGACTTGATGCCTGTCTTTCTAAGAAAAAAATAAAATCAGAATGAATTATCTAGAGGTGTGTGGAAGATCTCTGAGAATTATGATTTGAGTTAAAATACAAAAAAGGTGACAGAATTGTAAAATACAATTTTATTTTAAATTCGTATTTTCATACAGAAGTGAGAAAATCAATATAATTACAACTGGAATTCTAGACTGAAAAAAAAAAAAGTATAATCTAAATGTTAAATGTATTACCATAATGTAAACATGGTGTAGCTGCAGGTTCAGCCTAGTGGAGATGAAATTGAATTTCTGACCATATCAACAAACTGATATGGACGTCCACTTGCACACGTTCAAAGCCACTCAATATTGTAACAGAACAATGCAAAAGAAACCATGCACCTAATTTAGTGCCTCTTTGCTGAATAATGGACATGTTCACAACTAACCTTTGAATGTGTTGGCATGGTCATCAACACCTGTGAAGTGTTCCTCACTGCACAGACAAAACCGGTACCTAAGCAGAACCAAACCCTTCACTGAAAATAACATCTTACACCTAACAAATGTATCTGAAGTATTGCGCAGGGTCCAACCTGAAGTTCCTGCCTTTTAACACCCTTTTTAACCAGTGAATTTCTACCGTGGCAGGCCAGGGCACACGTCCACCATGGGTAATGGAGTGGTGCTGGAGAGTTGAGGATTTTATCCAGCTGGATTATGATGAGTACGGGGATAGCCAATCAGAAAACTGAATCCTGTCAAACAAACAATGATCCCTTAGAAGGAGACAGGAAGTACTAGTGTCTGAAAGTTCACGTTTGGGTTTATGAATCTATCTACATGTATGTTTAATTGTCATTGTGTTTTTCTAGAAGCCTTTATTGATCTGAATGATACATTTGTTGAATTCCAACAAAGTAAAAATCAACAATGTGTCTTTCCTGTCCAGTTGTAAGTTCTAGCGAATAGTCTTGACAGGACTCTTGAAGCTGGAGGCAGCCTGGAGTTGGAGCTGATAGGCCATGGGGTGGATCTTGAAGCCATATAGCCTAAGACAAAAAAACATTGGAATACTGTAGTAGGAGGTTGACATTTTTTAAATGGTTAATTCTCCTGAATTAGAAAGTATATATTCTCTGAATCCCTCTTTAAATCATGTCCAATCAATTGAAATTGCCACAGATGGGCCTCCACTCAAGTTAAGAATACATCTCAAGGATGATCAAAGGACACAGGATGCATTTGAGCTCAATTTGTTGAGACATGGCAAAGGATCTGAACAATTACGTAACAGATTTTTCAATACATTTTCAATAAATTAGAAAAACTTTCCAAAAACGTGTTTTCACTTTGTCTTATAGGGTATTGTGTGGAACAAATATAAAAATACATATTTAATACAATACAAATTAAGTTTAAAACAATAACATCTGGAGAAAGTGAAGAAGTCTAGTTACTTTTCCGAAAAAACACTAAATTCTGATTACACTTTCAAATGTACCATTTTAAAACCACAATTTATGAAACATCAGAGGGTTGGGAAACCCTGAAAAAGATGATACCGATAAACCAGGCATACCTGGGCACAAACTGGTTGGCAGGGCGTTTTGGCCGGTACTCCGGGTGTACCATGAAGAGCATGTGAGGGAAGCCTGTCCCGAAATATGCTCCATCCGTGTGGTGGTGCCGAGATGATTTAGGGGTGTACACATCCATACACTTTGGGCAGTACAACTTCACCATCGCTTCACCTGGGATGTCCGACAGACCTACGGGAGACATGTTGAGTCCACCAAAGTTACGTAAGTCAATCTCTTGTCAGCGGGAATTTCAGAATATTCATCAAATATCGTCACTTTCCTTAGACTTGGTAAATACTACCTAACTGGCTAAGCCTACACTCATCCTGCTAAACAATCGTTGGTCAAATGTACAGTCCCATCTAAACAGGCTGAATCTTGAGACTTTTTATTTTTACAATGATCATTATCATAACTTCAACCATTTTAGAGTGGTATTTGTAGAGGGGAAATGCCATCCAAATCATTGGAAACTCCCATATAACACATTGTGCCTTTAAAACAGACTCACCAATAGGAAGCATGGGTTGATTTTCACAATACACTCTTGGGCAATAACCAAAATCCCCCTGTTGGTACTTCTCCAGCTGCAAATCAAAACCATTGTAAGAACAGACTTGACTAAGTGACAGTAAGACAAACTCTTCAGCCAGAGAAGAGGACAGGATGTAGAGGATTTATCACCATCTGAGCAATGCCCCTGTTGGTGAGGATGTAGCGGGCATGGATTAGGCCATACAGCATCTCAGCTGCCTGCTCTATCAGGTCACTCTGGTTGGGGTTGTCCTCCAGCTCCTCATCTGACAGAGAGACATGGCTGTGAGGCTTTTACATTAGTACATATATACGGTGGGCACACAGCCACACACCTTTGGGTATTGCAATACGGCCCTTGAGGACCGTATTGCTCATATCAGCACGTCAAATTTAGTGTCATTTGATAGCTAAAATCTTTATTTCTGAAAGCATTTAATTTCTGGTCAACTAAATACGCCAAATGTGTACAATAACACCAAAATATGCAAACGTTTATCTATTCAGGATAGCTAAATCTATAAATGACATTACATCCATAATTATGCATTTCTGTTTTGTACAGATGGGGGAAACATTTAGTCATTATTTTAAATCCTTCTGTTACCAGGACTTGGTTAGTAACTCATTAACAGAATAGATTTTCAAAAAAATCACTGACACCCAATTATTTTTGCTCACATACTTCAACATTAATTCAGAATAGACACTAAACAGAGCTTTGCGTAGTTTACTACAGTTTAAAAAATTTATATAAAAATAATTATTTTATTAGCTCGTAGGATGTCTCATTGTATAGTCGAACCCTTACCCGGCTCCAGGTCCAGGATCATGTCGAGGGCCTGGCGGTAGTGAGGTACTTGTTCATTGAGCCCTGTCAGGTTAAACTTGTCCTGAATGTAGTCCTCATCAACCTGATAGTGGAATGGATGAAGTGTTAGTAGTAGCGAGTTTATTTGCCAACCACCACATGTGATTTGGCTGTTTTGTTAGAAGATGCCTTCGCTAATATATTCTGTATAACAAACAACAAATTAGCTAAAACAAATCGAAGTTGTCTATACAAAACAACCATTGTGCGAATGTATTCCTTTGTCATCATTGTATGATATTTTGACATACATCGATATCTACTCAGTACTCACTTCACAAAAGAACTCATTCCCCCTCAAGCCACAGAACCAGGAGATCCAGGACACCTCCTCCGAGCTACTCATCCTCTGATAACAAATTTGAGGAGATTACGCAAATGTATGTAAATACAAGATGCATGTATTTCAAACGTATCTTGCATGCACTACTACTACTGTAGATGGTTTAATGTCAAATTAGCAAGCTACTACTGTACTGTACAGTATGAACGAGTTATACATATACGTACTAGTTAGCTATGAACGTTACGTACAGTATCTTCAAACCTCGACACGGAAACTGGGTTACTACTGACTGTATACAGTACGGCACTATACGTGTACTTTCTAGACTAGCCAGCTTGATAATCTAATCAACTCATCATTAAACCCTGTGTGTTAGCTAGCTAGAATACCGTAGCTTCTTCATTGATTAAATGCTGCCGAAGAAACGTTAGCTAGCTACAAAGATAACGCTACTATAGCGAACCCTGTATAGCAAGCTAAATTTTTTTAGCTAGCTACGTTAACGGCGGCTTAGTACTAAGTACTTTTGTAAGTAAGGTACATTTCCCACAAGCTCTAGACCCAATTAATTTAGTCCACATGTTTAGCCATTTATTCCACATATATTTTTTTTCTTACCCCCCTCTGTGTACGCTGGCTAGCTTCTTAGTTAGATAATATACCAGTAGCTATAATGCTAACTGGCACCTTAGCTAACTGCAGTAAACAAGAATCCTACTTCCGGTGGTGTCTTCCGCTTCACCGATCTTTTTTGCGTTGATTGACAGTTTGCTGGTCCAATGCGATGGCGGAATATGCGTTCCATCATCATTAAGTAGTTAAAAATACATAACGCGTCAGATCTCACCCTGATCTTAGTGAACTGGATTCATGTGAATTTACGGTAATTCACCATGAATAATAATATCAATAATTATAGACTAATAATAGTAACAAATCGAGTATATATTTTTTTTATCAGTCATTTAATTAAAAGTGCTGATAGTCTTAGTCTTGTTAAAGGGGAAATTCACATTTTTTTACACGTGGCCCGAAATCGACCATAATGGCGGAAAGAAGGGGGGCCTCATGGCTGCATTAGCAAAGGAAAGAAAATTGCCTTTAATGAAGAACTTCCAGCGAATTGCTTACCTTACAAAATTAAAAGCTTTTTCACAATCTTGTCAAGCAATGTTTGTAATAATATGTAGTAACATGTAATTACAATATATGGACACCAGGTGTCTATGGTAATGCAGATCGATATTTTACTCTTATTCAGAGTGTATATTTGGGCATTACTTAATATGGGCGTTCCTGAATATTAAGTTATGCCCATTGACGTTTTCCATTGTTCTGGTGTTTTTGATTAAGTGCTTGCATTCATGAAGAAACAGCTACTATTCCTAAAGTGATCTCACTTGGTCAAAACTGACTTTGCCCTGTCACCACCAATTACAATAAGTTGTGCAGAATGTTGTTTTGGGAGTGGCTACACCGTAAAATCGGTTGTCACTCTTTTTGCTTGTCTAAGCCAACCATTTGCAAAGTGCGACTGTACAGATGTAGTTTTCATGTGACTGTTGTTCCTCTTTGAGCAACATGCTAGGTTGAATGGTGTCACTGGTCTAAAGCTCTTTAAAAGGGAAATGCCAGTTGTTGTTTGTCCTTTTGCTTAATGAGTAGGCGTATTGAAGCATTACATTACAATTTAAATATATTCCCCAGATAAAAGATTCCCATATTATTGTTACCATCAACACACTTGCATTTCAAATAAAATCTATCTTGGGTGTACTGCTGTAATTAATTGTTAGGTTTGTGTTGAAAAAGCTTAGCCTTGGTGGTACATCAACTTCCTATCATGTTACACACATCAGGAATCCATCAAACCTATTTTTATTCCTTACAAGGATGCCTGCAACAAATCTCAACATTTGACATTTCATTATTACATAAACAAGTTGGATATATATAAAATGCAACTGCCTTCACGGCAGATCTGAGAAAGTCTTGCGCCGCGGTGGTCCAGTCTCTTTGGGTTCCTGGTCTTTCCCCTTCTCCTCAAACATTAAGATCCTGGGACGGATGAAAAATGCCACATAAAACAAGTTGTAACACAAATCCAGTATTAACAAGACATATGTAGAACAGGGGGGTTGTAAAGAAAAAAATATATGGTGTAATATTGCCTTCATATAATTATGTTTTCTAACTTACAGTCTGAGTATGGCATTCCTCTTCCCCAGCATCATGTTGAGGAAGTCTGTGTAGCAGAACGTTTCTTGTGTGGTATTGCCAACAACCTCTGATATCATCTTTTTCAGCTCCAAGTGAGTCTTCGCCACCCCCAGCTTCTCTAACATACGTTTCAGCCCCATAATATCTATGACAGAGAGAAATACAAAGAAACCATGAGAGAACCAGAAAGTGAAAAAGAGCAAGAGAGAATGGTAACATTCATTAATATTGTTCCTAATCAGTTTGTTTTTTTCTCCCAATTTACCTATGTCTCCTTGATCATTATGATCAAATTCCATGTATTTGTCTGTAAAACCAAACAGAACAATATGTATTTAGTTCAAAATGAATTACACACATAAATGCATGCAAGTTAACTGAAACAAAGTGAAAGTGAAATGCTAAAAATAAACATACTTTTGAACTTCTCTAGTTTTGAGCTGAAGTCCTCCTCATCTGCATATTTGGGATCTGAGAGGAAAATCTTCAGAATACAGTATCAAAGCCAGACTTAAAGATTTGAAGGTTTGCAGAGATAATAAGCTGCTTATGAGCATAATACGCCCTAACAACCTTTTTATACAGATATAAAACATACCTCATTGATGGAGTTCAGTTTCTCCTCCTGTTGAGACTTGAGATATCCAAAAGCTTTGCCACCTGAGAAATATTACATATTTTTTGGCTCTACAAATTCCACACATTCTGATCTAACTAAAGATAACTTTTAATTATAGGGCCACACATATTTATGCTAGTGACTGTACTACAGTACTAACATAAATACAATCAAAAATGACAACCAGACATATACAGTTAATATTTTGAGTAAATGTTTCAAACATACATTTTCTATAAAATTAGTTAGATTTTCCCCTTTTCCCCAATATATTCTCCATTTAAACTGTCTTGCTCGTCTATCCTTGAGTCCCGAATGACTTCTAATTTTAGACACTCACAGTACTATCCTTCACTCCCTAAACCACCCTGGACTAGCTAGTACTACAGCACCCTAGTTCAAAAAGGGAGGACTAGGATGAGACCTAGCAAGTGTTATTGTTTAAATTCAGTCGTGTAAAAGACAGGTGATTGTACACAGTCCCCCTTTAAGTAAACTACACAATTATACTTTCATGACCAAGCAAGATTTGGAGATATAGACAGACAGAAATCCAGACGGACAGAAAGCCAGACAGACACAAATGAGATTTACCTTGCAAATGTTTTTCCATGTCAATCTGCTGTTATTTGTTTGTTAAAAGAACAGTCAAATAGACCAGTGGACCCAAGTGTGCTGTTGAAAAATGAAAGTTTTAAACGTGTCTGAACATGCTAATAGAAGAGGAAGTGTGGGAAGTTATTGTTAGTGTGGTTATTTGTGAAGTTCCCGTCTCATCTACTAGCACTTACCAGACAGAGATTATAGAGGCTATACAAAGGGGACGAAAGATAGACATCGCCTTTGTCTACAACTCTTCATGAGCTTTGATCTACTTTCAGGAAAATCTATAATGAATTTATCATCTGAGGTGCTTACTATATTCATTTTCAGTTCAAGCAAATTACAAAAAATAAAGGAGGGAATGAAGTTATAATGAGGTTATGTTGCAATCAGGCTGGGAATTTCGTCATTTTAGGGGCAAGGCCATTTGGCCTTTGGTGCCACAAAAATGTTTAGGGCACAAAGGCCATTGAGTGAAATAGCTAGGAGGATTTGGAGCTTACAAATAAACAACTTGAATTGCTGACATGAAACCAGGCAAGCCTAGTTCAGCCGGCCCGCAATAAACAGTGTAAATCGTTGTTGCTCCCCCGAGAACGCAGGTCGCCCACATGAAAGGCTTTGTCTTTAACCACTACACCACAAAGCTACACATTTGCCACGTGTCGGTATAGCCTCTTGCATTATAAAATGTTGTCACGCATTAACATCAAGCCAAGTTTGAATATTTTGTTAGACACCATAAACCATTGTGTTAAACTGAGTAATGTTTCTTGTTAAGTTCACCTACACCACAAATAGCATTTATGAACTGGTGGGTGACCCTTTGGTTGATGCCTGGCAATGTGGGTGGATTGATTTCCTGCCTGTTGGGCCCTGTCCGGGGGGGGCCTCCCCCGGGTAGGGCCACAGTGTCACCGGACACCACTAACTTTTCTCAGTCTCCTCCAGTTTTAAAATTTAGGAGGAGATGAGGTCCTGGTCCACACCTGCGGATTACCTGGTTTGGGGGGCCCATTGCTGTCCTTGTCCACCTGGTCATACTTCTGACCTAGTCTAAAATCAAATAGACTCTGGATTTAGCCCAGAGAAATGTATTTATTATTCCAATTGGACTCTTAATATCTCACCCGGCACAGCCAGAAGAGGACTGGTCACCCCTCTGAGCCTGGGTCCTCTCTAGGTTTCTTCCTAAAATTCAACCTTCTTAGGGGGGTTTTCCTAGCCACTGAAATTCAACACTACTGTTGTTTTCTCCTTGGGGTTTTAGGCCGGGTGTCTCAGTAAAGCACTTTATGACAACTGCTGTTGTAAAAAGGGCTTTATAAATACATTTGATTGATTGATTGATGAACTGTATGACTTTTGCCACTGGCTGTTTTAAAAGCTTATTAGCCAGTATTGTCGTTAGATACCATTAAGCATTGTGTCCGGTGAAAAGACAAGAGAATCGTGTAGCCAGCAAAATGTTTGTCTATCCTGAACAAATCCTAATATCCACCAGAACCGTTTTATTTTAGGCTTACTTTTACGTAGCTTCTGAAGGTTGTAGCTAGCAAAGCTTTGTTTGTCCGGAACACATCCGTAGGCATAATGTGTTTAGACCGTGACGGAAGTCGGACGCGGGACCAGTCGTTTTTCATAGTCCACGTCTCTAACCACTACGCTATTTAACATGGTGGAGTGATTAACTCGCTCCCTCGCTCGCACGCTCAGTCAGTCACAGACATTCGTTCTTCTAGGCTGGCTCCGCTTACGTGTTCCGGCAAAAAGCATGCATGACATAAAAACATACATTATTCACTGTTTTTACAAGCCACTTAACACTAATAGTCAGTGTAGTATTTTGTGCAGCAGTTATTTGGTCCAGAAAAAGGATGAACGATAAAAAGGAGGTGGGAAACATTGTTCACGCATCAGTAATAGTGTAGAAATGTATGATAACATACTTAACATACCATGTCTTTAATCAATGAACAAGAAAGTTAATCCAGCCTAACCGTAGGTGTTTAGCTACACACAGTTACAGTATCAGAAAACGGTATCAGCTAGCTTGCTATAGTAAAGTATGAAATAATGTTGCACACAACGTATGTGAAATAACGCGTTTTCGTCAACAAAACAAACGTAATTACTGTATATAATCAGCAGATGGCGACGTTGAGTAGCATCTGTCCACAAAAAAGTAGCTTGATACTATTTCTGTCCTCCGATTACTATACTTTTGTTAGCATACCAAATTCAGTGAGCTAGCTTGCTCCGTTTATCGTACAGTTACTAAAATAGTGATTTCTACAATTAAATGAAATTATAATATTTATATGTATATAAAAATACAGACATTTATTATAATTTAATATCATTGTAAATTGTTATCTTTGGAAATAAAGAAATATACATTTGCACTATATTTAAAGTATTATCCTGTATTTACCTACATTAGAACATAGACATGTTGTACTCTTAAATTAACCCTTTAATGTTCTGCTCAACCATTTGAGTACAGTTTGAGTCATGATATCTTATTAAAAACTGTGTTGAACTTATGTTATGCAAAGAAAATCCACTAGATGTCGCTGTGTTTTTCAATAGTATGCCACTTCAGTTTGCCTACTTACATGACTCTGTTTGATGGAATTTTAAAAGGTAAGCATATTTTTTTCACATAACACAGAGGTGTTACTTAACAGAATGATGTAACTTAATAGAAAAAATACATTCTAATAAGGGTTGAATAATTTTCTATAAACATGCTCTACCATACGGTTCGTTTGTCACTTAATGGTAAAGGTAGTGAAGCTAAGATAATGTAATAAAAATGTACTATTTGTTATGAAATTAATTGTTGCTAACACAATACATTTAATGTTATTCCATAATATATATGCGATCTAACGATTACATTTTTTGTCAGTTACTGAAAGACATATGTTGGGATACAAACATATTACTAGCATTATAATAGTACATGGTTTCTAACTGTGATTTTTCCTTTCTGTTTACAAATAATAGATGGACCCTAAAACATTTTATGGTGCAAGGCCCCCACTTTTCTGGCCCTTACCAGAAAATCCTCAAGACACTGATGCTGATCTGAGCAATGACGATGACAAAATAGAGGATCCTGATTACCAGCCCATGCAAGCTGAAGTCACTGGGGACACTTCCTGCCTACAATCAGCATATGGGAGGCATTGATCTTTCTGGTATGCTGGTACACATGTACAAGACCCCAGCCAAGTCAAGGCGATGGTACTTTCCCCTGTTCGGATACATCCTTGACCTGTGGGTCTCAAATTCCTGGCGGGTCTACACGAGGGACTGTGGGCCACTGCACGAGAAACCAATGCCTCTCAAAAGGTTCCACCTGGCAGTCACCCACAGTTTGGGCAAGTCAACAAGGCAGCATCCAAAGTTGGCCGACCATCATCCTCCTCTCCACCACAGATGTCATCTCAGAAGAAACGCTACACCCCAAAACCCTCACAACCACAACCAGATGTGCATTATAATGACTGCGGACATATGCCACTTCACTGTGACAAGCAACCTCTGTCCAAAGGGTGTGTCGAGATGGAAGTGTCAGAAATGCAATGTTTTCCTATGTTTCAATGCAAACCAGCAATTCTTTGTAGCATACCACCAGAAATAAAGTGGATCTTATGTCCAAAAAACACTTATGCTGCTGCACCACCACACAGATGAGCATGTCTGATTTATTTCTGCCAAAATGTTTCAAATGGATTTGTTTGTTAATATTCTGAAAATTACAGTCATTTTATGCATTATGCTATGCATGACAGTAGCTATTTATATATTATTAAGGACATTTAACTTACAAGAACTGAAATGCCACGTCTACCATGTGTTTGTATTGTAGATTGTTTAGAATAGGTCCCAGTTAAGATGGCTGTCAAATTGCTCTTTTCTGATTTATAGGGGCGCTATGACATCAGCCCATCTGTTCTGTTATGTTGTGGGCGTTAGGGAGACGCAATTAAAATACAGGAGACTTCCGGATCTTCCGTGGCAGTTGGGATGTCTGCATTGTGTTTCATTTCTGAAGTTTTAGTTGAGAGCATTCACATGACGACAACAAGCAGGCAACAGTAGAGTATTAACAGGCTTGATAACATTAAGGCTAGATAGCCAGAAGGTTAACATTATCCCAGTTACACAAAACATTATCCTTTAACATCACACCTACGCTTATGAGTACGACCTAATTAAACAAATGTAGTGACTTATTTATGCGTGAAGAAATTCATTTTCGTTTTTGAAATGTTCAACTCAAGCTCTGTCATGTCCAGTGATCTCAAACCTAACTTTACTTGTCGGAGCTTACAAAAAGCGTTCATGTGTATTCTCCCACTCGATGTCGAAACTTTCCCACCTCCCAGTTCCTCATGAACGCACCTTCCATAACGGAGAGTTTTGATTCACTTAAGCACTAAGTCAGCTATTTATTGATCGACAACTAGTTAGCTTGCTTAACTGCATATAGTCAGTTCTTGTGGTTGTTCTCAGTTGCGAACTACAAACAAACTTACAAACAAACCGACTGCTGACCGCGATATTTTGACAGTACTGTGTCCGTAGGGTGTACAATGATTTTCGGGGCATCACCGCCACAGCGAAGGGCAACGACGGCCCTTGTGGCCGTCGTATAATTCCTACGCTGTTTGCAATGCTCTTAGTATATAAACCTATTGTCTGATAAAAAATACTAGTGAATTGCTATTAATGATTTCTGAGTAATATAGACAACTGAAATGGGGGCACTGTATTGTAGCTACCAGAACAGGGCGTTCATATCCTCTCCATGCATGGTTAATACACAGCATCAACCATCCAGGGTTTATACAGCATTGGCTGATTTACAGCATGTAACTTGCTATCAGAACTTCAAAACAGTTGGCACTGTTGTGCATATAATCTTCAATGCAACATATTTTTATTGTCCTGCCACAAATACATTTTTGTTCTTTCTTGAGGACATAAATTTCTGGCCCATATCTCGAGTGCCATTCATACCACGTGTCACATGTCTTTTCCAACAGAAAAGCAGCCTGGTTGATAAACAAATTGCTGCCCTCAAAATGAGCACATTATATGTAACTAATGAAAATGTGTTTAATTATTAATGATCACTTTTGTGATTGGGATATTCATATTGATCAAGGTGTATACAGCATAATCTGTGGATACTGGGTCAGTGAAACATTATTCTCTTCTTTTGGATCTGTACTCAAAAAGGTTGGATTCCAATCAACCATTTACTATGAGGTTAAAGTTAAGATTCAAAACATTTATTTGACTGCGTTTCTCTTTGTTTACCTTTCACCATTTAGAAAAAACAACACTTGTTATCCATTGTCTCCAGGGCACTGTGTCATCAATGCATTAATAGCCCAGGCTTTAGTGTGTTAGTAGAGACGCATATTGTAGCCTACAAAATGGGGAAGGAAATTCAGTGTGGTAGCTGAAAACACTTGCAGTTCACCTTCCAGGGGAATGGGAGTGCAAAAAAATACTCTCTCCTCAGGTTAAAATGTTTACGTCAATCATAGACATATTTGAAGGTTGATTAAATACTTTTGTAGCCTCACAACATTAAACTGAAGTTATCTGGCAGACACTTTCACCCAGAGCTTATATTGTCATACTACTGATGGGACACCCATAACCCATTGCCATCACCAAGCTCTACCAACTGAGCTACATTGGGCCCTTATTTTTCATATATTTTCTTCAAGAGCAGTTGATTTTCTAACCTGTTTTCCTGTGATTGTATCTGAAAAGTTGCATGCAATCCACTAACAGGGTTGTTGCGTCTTCTTAACTCTACAATTACACACAATTCACCAGGCTGTAAAAAAATAAATAAATAGATATTAATGCAGTGTTGCTTACCCTGAGGCCTTTTCCTGATTCTTCCTGATGAGACTACAAGGACATACAGGTGCTACAGTGGAGGGAGGCGAGAGAGTGGGATTATGGGAGATTGAGTGTGAAATCATGTTACTAAAAGTCTTTCCAGTTGTTTGAGCATTAGAGGCAAACGTGTTTTTCGCTCCCAACAGCAATGGTCTTTGGTCTCAAGTTTACATTGTTGCACAGAACATTAACCCAGCCCAACCCCGCCTTACAAGTCTATGATGAATGGGACTCCATTGAAGTTAGTGGGCTATATAGTGAATTACTCAAATTATGAGGTCAATAACAGATTAATAGCTTCATTGTTTTGATTAAAATCTAGAATAGAAATGAACCTCACAACATTTTGTCTGTGCCAGTTAGTTTGACAGACCAAATCTCCAAAAAACTAAATCCCTCTGGGTGTTATTACAGATTGCATTAGAGGGAAGTCAATAAATGGTTCTTGGTAAAAAGTGAATTTATGTATCATACAGAAACTAGGTCATAGAGAACAGAGATTGTGGTCTAGGATAGGTCACTTCAGGAAGTAACTGCACACAGGAGCAATGGCAGTATTTCAGTCACATGGATTATCAATACTTCTGTTGGTAATCAGAACAGAATGTGCTGGTAAGTAGTTCTTCTTGCTGACATTATAATTCTTAAAAATGTGTCATGTTGATTTGTTTTTTGTTGTGCACAAGTGTACATATTTAAGAAGTTTATAATAAGCTTAGCAGTTATTGGATCAAATAGCATGACGGTTTGTTACATTGAATTCACCTAACAAGCAAAAAAAAAGGTTCTGTGCCTGAACAAGACAGGTGAATCTAATTTATCATTGTGGCAGTTGCCTGTATCTCTAAAATATGGAGGGGTTGAGTGAAATTCCCTGAGGCAAATCTGTATTTGACCGTCTGTGCAAACTGTCCCCTTTCTTTAATGCACATCTCTCCCCCTCTGATGTTCTATGAGCTAAGACTTGTGAAGAGTCGCCACAAGTCATCCCAGCAACACAGCACAAGGTAGCTGACCTCCCCTGTTTCATACCAGACCTCGGAGAATCAGGGATCACAGTGACATGGACCAAACATTCATCCAAACCTGAGGACACGAGGGTCTGGCCTGTCGAGTTGAAACGTGTAGTCTGGAAGCGGGGAGCAGACGGTGTCAGGTCTGGAAACGTGTCTTTGTATCTTAAGGGAGTAAACAGGTCTGACGAAGGGACGTACATATGCAAGGTCAGCGAGGGAGACAACTGTCTTTGGATGAAAAACATTACTCTGAAGGTCAAAGGTAAAATGTATTATTCAATTAATCATATTTTGTATTTTTTTGTTTATACTCTAAAAAGTGAAAAAAGGAAAAATTATTGATTCCTTCATGTTTCTATGTAAATTAAGTAATAATAGTTAACATCATAACCAAACCTCTCCTCTCCTTCAAAGACTGTGAAATCCTAGATCATGTTGAGGTAGCACACAACCAAAATGCTACCCTTCCATGTTCAAACTTGGAATCAGAAACGCTTCGTATATCAAAGGCGTCCTGGGGCGTCGTAAAAGATAACTTGGAAACAGTAATACTGCAATACCCTCCTGATAACTCCAGCACAACATCTCTAGCAAAAAGGGCAAGGTTTTCAGGACTTCCTACTTCAGGAAAAACATCCTTGGATCTCTTGAATGCGGAGTACACTGACAGTCAATGGTACAGATGTAATCTGACAATGGGACAAAACCAACGCTGCTTTGATGTCAAGCTGGTGGTGACGAGTGAGTATTTGATGGTACATTGTATATTAGTGGTACAATTGGTACATTGTATATGCAGGGGTCTCTTAAAAAATTAAGAGATCACTGCACCCTTTTCTTTTCAAAAAAAGTTGAAAAGGAATGTTTTGAGTGAGGAACAGAAGCTTAACATTTTCATTGGTCTCTTAAATTTAACCCTTCTGTTCCTCACTCAAATTATTCCTTTTCGACTTTTTTTGAAAAGAAAAAGGTGCAGTTGTCTCTTCATTTTTTCCGGAGCTGTAATTCGCAACTATTGCACGAACAGTGGAATACACAGTTATCATGTTTTGTCATTAAAACAGAACAGGAATACAATCCTGTGGTTTGGATGTCTACCACAACTGAACCACCCTATATGACTGAAGAGACTCCTGGTATGTCTAATGTTCTTGTCGTTACTGTAGCTTTTTTGCTGTCATCATTAAACTATTAGTCCTTTTTGGGTTTCTTCTACTGAGTGTATTTTAGAACATTTTAGAGGTCTAAAGACAACAGTCTCAGGACTCGGTTTAATCAAATGACTGTCTACCTCTACTCAGCAGTCACAGAGGCCAGGAACATTCAGAGTCCAGGGAGAGATCCCGTAGCTAGGTTGAGCTACGCCGCGGCTGCTACCATTGCTACGACCGTGTCTGTAATGGTCATAATGGCCGTTTTACTGGGAGTGGCCATTGGCCTGAGACGCTGCCGACACTCAGGTAGGATCTCCATGGTAGTGTTTCTACTGACGTGGTGAAGTAACACTACATGTTTTCATACTCATGCTAAAGCACAGCGTTATTATATTATGTGTTTTGTAGATCCGACAGCATCTCTCTCCATGTCAGCTTCAGGGGATTCACTGAGGCATGTGTACGAAGATGTGGATAACTTAGGTAAACCCTTTGATTATTTCAAATGTCTTTCTTCTCACACTCAAGTAGTCCCGGCCCATTTCAATTGCCTCTTTTCCTTTCACAGCAATGACCACAAATGCGCTGTATGCGTTTTCACTGTATAACCAAAATGAAAACTTTTATTCTTGTGAGTACATTTTCTTAAATCTTAATTTGAACAACATTTATTGTGCTCGATTACGTTTTAAAACACTTGGTAATGCACCTTTTTTCTTGCAGTTAAAAGCCAGTGAATGCAGTAATCATCTATGAACCGTCCTGGTCTGCTTTCATCTCCGAACCAATCATTACTTTTCTTCTTAGTCTTCATATATGGCTGAAATCTGTTCAGACAGTAAGATTTTATTGCTTCATTTGGTTCCACTTGTATTGCTATTGCTCACACTAGGATAAACCCATGTGAATAACCACCTCCCAGTTCGGTTTAGCATCATGTCTGTCTCATGTATTTCAGACATCGTCTTTCTCACCTTCAGTGAGGGATGGGAAATCCACAGTTGTTAAACAGTTTTGTGGCTCATCACACTGTCCCAATAATGTTTAAATATACTGTTTGTATTTCTGTTAAGAACTTGTGCCTGGGTCATTAAAAATAAAATGTGGAAGTAATTATTACTATGCAATGGTCAGTTTGTTCTGATCAATATGTAGCAATAGAAATTCAGTTCAGTTCATAGCTTGTAGAGGATCATCCTTTTGCAGGTGTTGGCTGAGGACTTTAAAAATAGGTCTATGCAAAAAGAGAATCAATAAAAACAATGGGGATAAGGTAACTAATTAAAAAAAAATATGACAAACTACTTACTGTAACTGGCAGTTTTGCAAAAGACTGTGTAAAACTCATTAAGATGTACAAAGCGGTAATATCTCCCTATCACTAACTTTTCCAGTAACCGCTGCCCCCTGAAGTACATTGTACTTGACCTATTGAGCTAAAATTATATTTAGATGGAAGAAACATAACAGCTGATCAGAGCACTTCATTATGTTTTTAACCTTGAATGTAAGTTCCCCATATCTGGAGTACCTCTGTTACTTAATTTCAATCGGATATGAGAACGGTAGGCCCCATCTGGGTAAACATGGTGTCTGGTGAAAGCTGAGAGTTTTGCCTTTCTGGCAATGCCTTCCAATCTTTGGTGTGACTGTTATTACAAATAATCCATGACCTAATGAATTGGTGCCATTGTGGGTATACCTCTGAATCAAAATAGTAGAGCAGGATTTAGTTTCCCCAGGCCTCCATATATTATAATGGATACACCCCCTCCCTGAAAAACAACCCCCAGAACAACAGTTATTATCGTATTCATTCAATGTCTTGTGGAGTTCTGTCATATTTTATTAGGTTTTTTTGGAGGGAAGAGGGGAGCTAAACTGGCTTTCATGAAACGGTTTAACTCACAGTCAGTAAAGTTTTGTTGTTTTGGGAGGACAGTTATGGCATCCGACTGAGTTCGTATTTAATCCCTTGTCATAAAAATAGTTAAATAAATGTTTGTGTAACACAACTCTTACATTGATTTTACATTTTAACACCTTCCAAACACCATATTTCTATATAGCTACATTTCCATTTCTACTCTAAGGAACAGCAGTATTTAGATTGCAGTTTTACCATTGTAAAACACTTTCTGTGTGTCTTATCACTTGGCTGTGTTCACCAGTTTTGGGAAGTTCCTAAAGATGGGTTAAATGACCATGTAAACAGAGTTCAAAACTCATCAGTGTCCTTAATTGATAATTTACACTCTTCCTTTTTTATTTAATTGATCACTAGTTAGTTTTGAACTCCCTTTACCTGGTTATTTAGATCTTAATTAGATACTTCCCAAAAGTGGTGAACACAGCCGAACCCAGTTGAGTACTTTTACTTTGTACTTTTTACACCACTGCTTATCACTTACTATTAACCTATTTCTAAATTTAAATACCTATCAGAAAATAGATCTCATGGTTTCATTACACAGTCAAAGTGTTTCAGACATTCGGTTTGTACAGTGTGGAATAGTTTAGATTTCCCTCGACACCTCCATTTCCTGTAATGAACTGTCTGCTCTTACTTCCAAGAGATAGGCAGGAAACTTTTCTTAAATCTTTTTTTAAAAGTATGTTTTAATAGAAGTCACAGAACAGAACAAATAAACAATGACTCATGTAAACAGAAGGGGTTCTTCAGTCAGAAAATAAAAGCCAAACAAAGAAAAGAGAAAAAAGCATAACAGTTTTTGGGTCAAAACATTCAGCTTTTTGTGAGAACTGTCCCTAACGCCTTTGGGATCAGTGATTGTCAACCATAGACTGTATATATAATGGACGACGCCCTTTCGCTCTTTTCCATTGGTGAAAAATGAAGCCACCAGTGTCCTGATACGGCGCGGACATCTTGTACTTGCGTCTGCGCAGATAGCGATCTTGGGACCAGTTCTGCGCAGTAGTTATGCGCAGTAGCGAGAAGGAAGTAAAGCCGTAAAGCCGCGAAATCAACGGCGCCACCCCTGTGCCCCGCCCTCACTCTCCCTCGCAGAATGCGCATACCGTAATCAATCGCAAGTCCAAGTACAGTACAACCTTTGCTTGTTAAACCTAGACGATATGTTATAGCCTAACTTACATCATGTTTAACCTTAATTTAGAATAGGCCTAATACAAAAATAATTGGTAACTTCTAGCTAACGATCACCTGCTAGCTATTAACATGGCTATTAACGAGGCTTGTTGTCTTTTAGCTAACGTTAGCTAGCCCATTACATTTATTTACTAATTAAATAGCTTATAAATGTAACTTACCGAAAAAAATTCAAAGATCGATTGGAAATGCCAGATCGGTTAGCACAATGTACTGCAGAACAACCCATTATGTCCGTGTGAAATTATATCAATTATAGAAATTTAGAGATTAAATGTAAAGTTCCAATCTCCTCAGTCCTCCGAAGATTCAGTGGCTCCTCGGCTCAGATAGCTGTCAATCACAGCTGTGAATCACGACGTCACACCACCGTTTTTAGAGCATTAAATAACTAACTAAAAACAAACTTATTTTAAAAACAAACTCTTGAATTTACATTAGCGTGATACAAACTACAGTAAATGACAGAAACCAGCTTCGGAAAAAATATATTTGAAGGGTAATTTAATTGTTTAGTTGATCTCGCGTCCCATTGAATAACATGGGGAGGGCGGGGTTTATGACCTATACTGGGACCACTCACCAGGGGGCGATCGAGACGTTTTGGCTTCACTTTTCAGGGCTTGTGCGGCACGCTTGTTGTCAACACAAAATGTTCTGACTCAAGCCCAAATTACCCAAATTGTACAATAGAGGTCTGTAGCACAACCACACAATCCAGTTTTTGGGACTCACATACATACCAGTGGCATCTCTCCTGCGTTGCCTCTTCCAATACACACCCCCACCAACAGCACAGATCAACAACAGCACAAGTGGAATATCTAAAGAGTACATTTTAATATAAATATGATCCCAGTTGGAAAAAGACAATCTCTTCGTCATGGAAACCTCTGAATTGTTTTCTTCTTCTCAAAACTACTTTAGATTTGTACTTTTGCTAGATTCTCCACTGCTTGACAGCCATTCAACCCCAGAATTTTGTTGCAAATTTTTTTATGTGCTCTAATATTCTAATAGGGCTGTGCTAATATTACAAAAATACCTTGAATTTCTGTGGTATAGCTGATAGATGACTTCACAACCCCTCCTTCAGTTACTTGGCACCTCCATTTCCTGAGATGGTATGTCTGCTTGAGTTCTAGAATGCTCAGTTTAGAGAAGCAAGCAGATGTATGTTTGATTTGAAATCTGTTTCCCTCTATCTCTTTGTTAGCCTCATTCAACCAGTTCAGATGCTGTGGTTGCATTGTTGGACAATGCCTGAGAATATCTTCAGGTAACAATGGAGCTCAATATCCATCTCTTGGCGAATAATGTTCCCCTGTGACAGAGTAACTGACAAAGAAAACAAAACAAAAACAAAGGTTATGTCAACACCCAGTCAGAAATTGTATGATGAACACATATGCAACTAGTGTTTTCAGGTGATAATAAATGGTAACATACTTTTTAGAATATTAAGAGAAACACTTGAACTGGTAGTTTCATATCGACAAGTGTAAAGTCTCCCAACGTCTAAATCCAGAGGTTGAATTTGTAGAGAGCAGTCATGTCCTAGACTCATTCGACCTGTTTAAGTTTGGACCATCTATCTTGTCCGAGCGCACCAGTGGGTTTGGAAATCCATCTATATAAATCTCCCAGGTGACCGAGTAGCAGGTGTGGATGTATGTACGGCATGGTAAAGACACACTGTCTCCAACTGAAGCAAAGATTGCTGGAGACCTGCAGTCTTTCAAATAGAGTTAAATCATGGTACAATGCTACTCATAACATTTTAGTACAGATTTTATATAAAATATTCACCCAGGATACAGGTTTAGTAAAAAAGTTTAAAAAAAGTTAGGGTCAATTGTTAATAACTACCAGGTGATTGGAGTCCGAATATTTTCTGTAAAACCATGAAGAGACTCAGTTTAAGTTAAAGACACATCTTCCTCTTGCCCTCTACCCCTGAAATTATCTGAAAGAAAATGCATCTCTTCTGAAGTACTGCTTTTCTAACTTCGGTAATTAGCAGCAATCACGCCTTGGTATATTTTCATGTTCTTTTGTAATCCCTCTTTTTTAGGCCTTCTTAGATATTTTTGGATTATTCAGAGGGTTGACAGACTGACGGAAACACCACATGGCAACTGCCAATAGCATCCAGATGCAGCCCCGCAGACTGGTCTTTCGCTAAACATCACCTCTCATTTCTGCCTTGTCACCTACCGGTCAATTCTAAAACCATCTCTGGCTTTTTCCTTCAGCATCCATCTGCAGACCTGCTTCTTACCAAAAACATTTGCATTCATAAAGCCTAAAACAGCTGAAACAGACTTCAAACTAAAAAAACATTGTTTCAGTTTAAAAAAATCTTTAAAAAATTCAACAATTACCGCAAACATGCAAGAAAAGATGAGACAAACATTGTATGTAACTGTCAAGCTAGACACCCAACCAACTCTACCATTTACCTTCCTGCAAATCAAAAAGAGAAGTGTGGATTGGTACGAACATGCATGTATGTATTTACACTCACCAGGCCCTTTATTAGGTACACCTTGCTAGTACCGGGTTGGACCCCCTTTGCCTTCAGAACTGTCTTAATTCTTCAGGATATAGATTCAAGAAGGTGCTGGAAACATTATATCATCACCAGTTGCTACAGATTTGTCGGCTGCACATCCATGATGTGAATCTCCCTCTCCACCACATCCCAAAGGTGCTCCTCTGGTTTGAGATCAGGTGACTGGGGAGGTCATTTGAATACATTGACCTCATTGTCATATTCAAGAAACCAGTTTGAGATGTGAACTTGGCAAATTATCCTGCTGGAAATAGCGATTAGAGTATGGGTACACTATGGTCAAAAAGGGATGGACATGGTCAGTAACAATACTCAGGTAGGCTGTGGTGTTTAAGTGATGCTCAATTGGTACTACAGGGCCCAAAGTGTACCTTGAAACATTCCCCACATTCCACCACAACCAGCCTGAGCCACTGATACAAGGTAAGATGGATCCATGCTTTCATGTTGTTTACGTCAAATTCTGACCCTACCATCTGAATGTCACAGCAAAAATCCAGACCAGACAACATTTTTCCAATCTTCTATTGTCCAGACGGCTGTGCGGGAAAATCCCAAAAGAACAGCACTCTCTGAAATACTCAAACAAGCCCGTCTGGCAGCAACAACCATGCCATGTCCAAGATCACTTAAATGACCTTTCTTCCCCATTCTGATGCTTAGTATGAACTTCAGCAGATCGTCTTGACCATGTCTAGATACCTAAATGCATTAAGTTGCTGCCATATGATTGGCAGATTTTGGCTGACAGAGCGCATGTATGTATGAATGCAGCAACAGTTAAATCTAGATGGCATTAATGTTTCACTATTGGGGAAAAAAAGCTCAGATATACATGATTAATAACGGCTGTATATGGAGAGAACAGTTTTTGGATAATTGATGGATATTTAAAATGTCCTAGTTTGGCTTGCAAGAAATAGTCTTATTCTGATTTGACTCTATAGTTGTAATAAGAGCACATTATTTCAAATGAAATAAAAATCTCGGAGCAACGATGTCTGAATTATAATCCTTACACTTTAGAAAACACTAGTCGAATAAGAAATGGGAGATATGACCGATTTTGCCAACGATTGTTTTCGGCATCTCGGTACACCCATGTAGCAAGACATTCCATTAAAATTAGCCGTTTCCAGCCTACTAAGTATGAGGATATGAGAAGGTTACAAGTCCGCGCAAACCGATCGGTGGTATCTTAATAATGAACTTCAGACCAAATCTTCCTCAGCTCACATTGAGGAAGCATTAAGCAAAATTAGCAGTTGAACACCAGCCTCAAAAGGAACGTTCAAAACCGTTTTGTGGCCTCACGTGTATTCTTCGAACGGCACAACGGTTGCACAGATACTTATGACGCAATAGATTAACCAGGCGGGAAAGAAGTAAATAATCATTATTTTCCGATAGAACGAAGCAAAACTGGATGCTCGTAATTCATTATAAACGCGTATGGGACCAATTCCGTCTATGTATAAGCTAGGTCATGAAAATTAAAGAAACGACCAAAAAGCAGGTTGATGTTGGTGAGTTATTCCAAACATGTAAACGGTTTATTTCCCGGCAGTATACTAATCGATATGCACAATTCTTTGTTTTGTCTCGTAAGCGTGAATGTTGTTTGCTCACTGGTTCTTAAATTGGCAGTATACCTAGCCCACAATGTTCAGAAGTTGCTGCCAACGTCGGTGTCCATTCGGCCTAAAATAATAGAGTTATTGTTCTATTTTATGTCTTATTGAACCGTGTTATTCATTTCTTTTAGAGTATGGAGGTCCCTGTGATCCATACGTCAGTGGGAAGGTCCGGAATAGGTTTGTAATTGTTGGTTGTTTGATTACTAGATGAGTAATGTAATATAATTTTTCATAAGGCCTATTCATGTGTGAATTCCAAATGACACCCTATGACCTACCCTAGTTTACAACTCCAGGGGATTTGGTGTGATTTGGGACAAACGCGTCAATCATCAATCGCATAAATGAGCAAATGTCATTTCTGTCTTTCCAGGAGCTGCACAGACGTGATCTGTTGCCTTTTGTTCCTGACAGCCATAGCTGGCTACATGGTAGTGGGAGTTCTGGGTATGGAAGTCTTCTTCATAGAATTTTACTGTAATAATTATACATGTTTTGTTATATCCTATGTTTTTCTAAAATCAACATGACAATGAGGGGCAGACTATCCCCATATGATATGTCAAACCAAGACCTCGCCATCTACCCTCAGGATTCAGCCTTGGCCTCTATTGGTTAACTTATATATTGCTTGTTTGTTCCTGAACTGCTTTGAGGTTTTCTTATGAGGTTCAGTGTATTATTTCTATTATTATTATTAAGATGGGTGGTTCCTGTTAATGTGCACTTATTCCTCTGCCATGTATACACTTTTTTTATACAACAGTTTTTTTTTATTTTGTTGCATGTACATATTTTTTATATTGTCATTAGTACATCTGATTTGTGGGATGTTAAATGGCATTGGTTGTCCTGTACGGCATTTACCCTGAGTTAAATGAGTGAGTCTTACAGTATTTAAGAGAAAACAACCTTGGCCTACTTTGATGAAGCCTCTCTGAAAGTTCAGTGGATCAGAACTCCAAATGAACCTCCTGACATGGAACTATGATGGTGTTGATTGTCGTCTTTTTGTCTCTTCCATCCGTCAGCCTGGTTGTTTGGAGACCCTCGGCATATTTTCTTCCCCAGGAACTCCAACGGAAGGTTTTGTGGATCAGGGACAAATAGGTTAGTAGGCCCGTGTCTTGTTATGGTAAATGATGGTATTGCGTTCACTTTAACTGTTGGATTTTGTGTTCACTTAAATCTTGTTTCTTGGGTTCATCTAACTCTTTTGTCTTTCCGTATGTTCACATAACTCGTGTGTCTTGTATTCACTCCACTCAGAGAACTGCCCAGCATGATTTATGTGGACATATTGAAGTGTGCCACCACTACCAACGTGATGGCGGCAGCGCTCGAAGGCCAACAGTGTCCCACCACACAGGTATGAATCCAGCTGTGTGTAGTACAGTCATTTTATGGACAGTATGCACACCACTGTAAAAAAAAAAAAAAAAAAAAGGATTCTGGGGTGAAGTAAAATGACCCCGAAAAACAAGCAAAGTATACTTTAAAAAAAGAATACTCGTTGTTTCAATAATTTTTACTTTTATTTTACTGGAAGGTTAAGAAAAAAATCCTTGACTCAGCATATCTGCATAAGAATGAATAATTTATTCTGAGAATATAACATGGAAAGACCTGAGTTGTTCAGTTAACTACAACCACATTTCCAAAAAACAGTTGGGACGCTGCGTAAGATGCTAATAAAAACAGAATGCAATGATGTGCAATTATTTAATCCATATATTTAATTGAAAATAGTACAACATATTAAGTGTTGCACCAGATAAATGTTGTTTTTGGAAAGATATATTCCCATGTTGAATTTTAAGTCCAGCAACACATTTCAAGGTTAAAAATCTAAGTACAGCTGCTGGAATAAATTAATTAGACTTGGACTTCATTTGTGTGTTTTTACTAATTAAGTATATTTTCACTCAAACAAAAAGGTTCTATCTGCTTAATTACATTTTGTAGTTTTATTACCTCCTTCTTTGAAAGCAGATTCAAAAAGTATTCTTTTATTACCCTGGACATATTTTAAATGTTAAAATTATCGTTAAGTTATTTTACTCAAAAACATCCTCTATGTCTGCGTAAAGCCTTTGCGTGTAAATTGCTGCCTTAATTTTATTAAGCTGAATTAACGACCACATTTTGTACATTGCAGTTCCGTTCAGTATCTATATTAAGTCAAACGTGAGAAAGCTAGAAGTGGAGGCTCGGTCCAACACCAATGTCTCGCCCTCACCGTCTCCTTTCCCCCCGCTGCAGCTGTGTGTTCCCGACTGTCCTTCTCAGTTCTGGATGCTGCCCCCTGATGCCTACGAGCCCGGGGCTGAACCCAAAGACTTCTTCCAGCAGAAGTACTGTGACCCCAGCCTCAGCCTGGCCACCACCACATGGGTACACAGGCCACTTTCCACTGTCAAGCATCTGCGTGTGGAGCGTTGCGCTGGGTGTGGCTACCCTGACGCCAAGCATGTTGTCAAGCATGTCCTCATCAAATGTGTCTCTCTGCTATGATGATTTTGTGCGCGTTTTGCGGCCCGGAAAGGTTTATAAACTGATCTAATTTCCTACCGGGTATCATCGGGCGCTCTCCCATGATCAGTGTTGCTTCTGTGTCTTTTAGACTGTCGAAGAGATCCTTGATAAGGAACTGTGTCCAGCTTTCCTTGTTCCGAGTAAACCGGGTAATGCAGTTGTTTTTGGGTTAAGATTTTGTTTTTCGTGTCACTTGTGTTTATTTGCATGATACTGAAGAAAGAGGGGCTCCTGAACTCATCACTATGTTTCCGTTTGAGTGTCTACAGCTCTGGGGAGGTGTTTGCCCAGTCTGGATGCTCTCCGAAGGATCCCCTCTGATTTCATTCTGCCGGGGATGACCTCTGTCGAGGAGACGGTTAGCAGCATTAAAAGTGCCATGGGGTACGTCTGCACTGCTTCACCTATTGACGTGACTCCTGTTCTGTGTTTACTCCACATGTTTAGTTGAACGTACAGTACCAGTCAAAGGTTTGGACACCTACTGTCACACCTACATGGGTATTTCTTTATTGTTTTTACTATTTTCCACATAGATTCTTCAAAATAGTGTAAGGCATACGGTGGCTACTTTGAAGAATCTACAACATGAAATGTCTTTTCATCTGTTCAACACTTTTGGTTGCTACATGATTCCCTTTGTGTTGTTTCATAGTTTTGCTGGCTTCACTACTATTTTACAATGAGGAACATAGCAAATAAGATCCGCGCTCAAACCTTTGACAAGTACTGTATATAAACCGCAGTGTCTCCTATCAACAAACTAGCCCTGCCTATTCTTCCAGCTCTCTGACGTCAGGCTTCAACACCAAGGCAATAGGAGTGAGGATCTTTGAGGACCTTGCCTCTACGTGGCACTGGATCCTGCTGTAAGTGTTCTGAGTGGAACGTCCACCACAGGTGGCCCCGCCCTATCCCTACCGATCCACCAGACTGGACGGCACAGCATTGCCAGGAGAACTGCCAAGTGGCTCGAAGACCAGGCTTTTGTAGTCTTGTTGATTTGTTGCCAATTTCTTGCTAACCAACCAATACCAGTTGTCACCATCCAGCCGGCACTAGTCTACCGGTGTGGTTTGTTTTGCCTGGTCTCAGCTGTCCTTATTCCGATATGCACACTGTCCTTTCGCTTCATGTGAAGCAATGTATTGACCTTTGACCTTTGGTTGTCTGTGTAGGGGTCTGGTGGTGGCTATGTTGGTCAGCGTGGTGTTCCTGTTGCTGCTGAGGTACGTGCCCGTTGTCCTGGTCTGGCTTCTGGTCGCTGGGGTGCTGGTGGTTGGAGGATATGGTAAGTCTGGCGTGGAGCCCTGGTGGTTTGGTGACATGTTGTGCACATGCAAGCTATGGACCACAAATCTTTTCTTGCTGTTTTTACTTTTATTTTCACACCACTATTATGTTTGTATACATACTAGGCTAGCCTTATATTATTCTTGGTTTTATTCTATATTAATGACTACATTTGCATATGTACAAACTCCCCAGGAATATGGTACTGCCACTCGGAATACAACCGTTTCAAGACCTCCAAAATGAAGTTTGGCGATCTCAAATTCAATTCGGATATCTCAGCCTACCTTCAAGTGAAAGAGACCTGGCTTGTCTTCTGTGAGTTTGATCATAATGTGTAGTATATGTTGTGTACATTTTGCTTAAATTGTTATGGTGCTCGGCTGGAGTGTGTTCTTACACTTTATTTGACCGTTTTTTGTTAAGGTTAGAAGACCTCTTAATGAATACAAATATCGAATGAATCCTTTCCTCAGTGATCCTCCTGTGCGTGGTGGAGTTCATGTTGGTCCTGGTGATTAGTGGTCTCAGGAAGAGACTGTCTCTTGCTGTTGCTCTCATGGAAGAGTCCAGCAGGTAGGGCTGTCGCCGATGTTCTTTCTCTCTTTATACGGTGTGTTATCCTGTATGAAATGTGGTGTGGTGTCTGTCTTCAGGGCAGTGGGGAAACTGACATCCACCCTGGTCTACCCCATGTGGACCTTCGTCCTGGTGGTGGTGTGTGTCGCCTACTGCGTCATGACCTCCCTGTATCCTTTGGCCCATTATAAATATTTCCACTGCTTTCCTATAGTCATATAATCTGCCTTCCTATAGTCATATAATCTATACTGTTATTTCCACTGCTTCCCTATAGTCATATAATCTATACTGTTATTTCAAGTGCTTTTCTATAGTCATATAATCTATACTGTTATTTTCACTGCTTTCCTATAGTCATATAATCTGCCTTCCTATAGTCATATAATCTGTACTGTTATTTCCACTGCTTCCCTATAGTCATATAATCTATACTGTTGTTTCCACTGCTTTCCTATAGTCATTTAATCTATACTGTTATTTCCACTGCTTTCCTATAGTCATTTCATCTATACTGTTATTTCCACTGCTTGTCTTGTGTGTGTTTAATTGTTATGGGTCCTTGATTCTGGGTTCCTCCCAGACACCTGGTCACATCCGGAGCCCCTCTTTACAGAGTGGTGTCTCTCAGCACATCTGTTGCTGAGTGTGGGGGTATTGACGGCTCGGAGGCCTGCCAGCCACAGGTGCATAGCTGGGCTCCTGTCAGTTTCCCGTTGGCAGGTTATTTAGAAGACCTAAAGTGTCATTTCCTCTCCCCGCGCAGACGTTCGACGCATCCGCCTACCCAGGCTGCCCGTCGGTTCGCTGCATCTTTTTCAAATACAGTGACACTGGCGTGTTCCAGCAGAACCTGGCCTACCTGCATGTCTACAATGTGTTAGCCTTCCTGTGGTGTGTGAACTTTGTCATCGCCCTGGGCCAGTGCACCCTGGCCGGGGCCTTCGCCTCCTACTACTGGGCCTTCAGCAAGCCCGCTGAGATCCCGCCCTTTGCCTTGACCCGCTCCTTCATTTGCTCTCTAAGGTAGGAGGTGAGGGACAACAGGGGCATATCGGGTTTGGCGTAAAAAAGAAAATCTCCAATTCGATTGTGGTGTGCTGTAGTAAGTCAAACGGGAGAAAGCTAGAAGTATAATGCATAGCGATGGGACATTTCGACAAAGAAAATAATATTTTCTTAACATGTCACTGAAATAAGAAATGTATTTTAGCTCTGTGGGATTGGATAAAGTATTGCGGTATATGAGTAGTTATTATATCTATTATTCCAAGGTACCATGTAGGTTCCCTGGCATTTGGAGCGGTTGCCCTCTCCTGCTTCCAGCTGTTAAGGCTGCTACTTGAATACCTGGACCATAAGACCCAGGGTAAGGCCACACCCCTGGGATAAGGCCACACCCCTGGGATAAGGCCACACCCCTGGGATAAGGCCACACCCCCGGGATAAGGCCACACCCCCGGGATAAGGCCACACAGCCCATTGATCCAGCTATCTTTGTGGGGATGCCCCAAAAATTATTTGACTTAAAAAGCTTTTTCCCTGACACTAATGCCAAACTCCTAATTTAACCACAATATCTAGCCTCTAAGGTAGAAATAGCCACAGTTGTGTTTTCATAGGTGTCAGCGAAGGTTGAATAATGTACTCCTTTACACACATACAGTGGAAATAAAAAGTCTACACACCTCTGTAAAATGCCAGGTTTTTGTGATGTAAAAGAATAATACAAAGATAAATCATGTCAGAACTTTTTCCACTTTTAATGTGACCTATAATGTGAACAATTAAATTGAAAACCAAACTGAAGTCTTTGAGAGGGAAAAATGAAAAATAAAAACCTGGTTGCAAAAGTGTGCACACCCTCTTATAACTGGGGATGTGGCTGTGTTCAGATTTAACCATTCACGTTCAAACATATGTTAAATAGAAGTCATTACATACCTGCCAACATTTAAAGTGACACCTGCCCAGGTCTGAATCCAATTGAACATCTGTGGGGTGATCTGAAGAGGGCTGTGCACAGGAGATGTCCTCGCAATCTGATAGATTTGGAGTGCTTTTGCAAAGAAGTGAGGGCAAATATTGTCACGTCAAGATGTGCCATGCTAATAGACTCCTACCCAAAAAGACTTAGTGCTGTAATGAAATCAAAATGTGTTTGTATTAGTTTAAGGGTGTGCACATTTATGCAACCAGGTTATTCTGAGTAAAAAATAAATAAAGATTTAATAAGGATTAAATAAGGATTGAGATCCCCCTCAAAGATTTCAGTTTGTTTTTCAATTGAATTGTTCACATTATAGGTCACATTAAAGGTGGAAAAGGTTCTGACATGATTTATCTTTGTCTCATTCTTTTTCATCACGAGAACCTGGCATTTTAACAGGGGTGTGTAGACCTTTTATATCCACTGTACAGTCAGAACACCCACAGAATTCATGCTTAACACATCCAGATAGATATGTTGATGTGACAGTCTGACTCCCCAGTCAGTGATGAATGCAAATCCTCTGGTCCTCTGTCTTCAGGTTCTCAGGGTTACGTTGGTCGCTTTCTGGCGACCTGTCTGAGATGCTGCTTCTGGTGTCTGGACTACTTCCTGAAGTACCTCAACAGGAACGCTTATGTCATGGTCAGTCACATGATGGTCCGGCAGTTCTTGTGTTAGCTGTACAGTACGTGGATTGTCTCTCTAGATTGACATGCAAGTGGTCCAAATTACACATCGGTTTATGTTGCCTTGGCCAGCAAGTTGTCTGTGAATCTGTGAATGCAGTTCATACATGTATCATTTAATTATTAACAGATCGCCATCTATGGGGAAAACTTTGGTGTGTCGGCCAAAAATGCTTACAGCCTGTTAATGAGGAACATTGAGCGGTAAGATCGGGTTAATTCGATTGGTTGATGTTCTGTGTTTTTTTTTTAATGTGTTTTCCAAATACAGTCAGTTCAGTTCTATTTTGTACTGCTCTGTCAAAAGAATATTTTAACACGTCATTCTATCATTGTCCACAGGGTGGTGCTACTGGATAGAATGACAGAGGTGTTTTTCTTCTTTGCTAAACTACTGATAGTTGGAGCAGTTGGTAAGATGTTTTTATTTGTGTAATAATAAGTATTTTAGTGTTAAGGTATGAATACTAGGCACTGTGATTGCCTATTATAAACTGGGTGGTTTGAACCCTAAATGCTGAATGTGGTGTATAAGACTGTATATGGATATGTTTTAATTATTTTGGTGATGGGTTTATAACAACAATTAGGCACACTTTTTAGGGTTATATATGGCCAATACAGTGGCTCAGAGCTGTTTCCAGGTATGGTATGTGGCCAATATAGAACGACTCAGGGCTGTATCCAGGTATGGTGTTTGGCCAATATATAACAACTCAGGGCTGTATGCAGGTATAGTATATGGCCAATATGTAACGACTCAGGGCTGTATCCAAGAATGGTATATGGCCAATATACAATGGTTTAGGGCTTTATCCAGGTACCCAGCATTGATTTATGCGTGAGAAAAGCACTTATGATTAGCCCAATGCTTAACTAGATTCTGATATTCTCATAGTCGTTGCGTATTACGTCCGTTAACTATGGCCGTTGTAGTTTCCTGTGGTTGTGTCCCTTCCCTTCTCTAAAAAAACGTGTGACAATTTAATCGTCCAATAACTGACCTGAGCCTCATCTGTTTCACCAATCAGGTGTGCTCGCTTTCTTCTTCTTCACCGGACAAATCCCCCTGACGAGTGACACTTTGCAGGCGAAGACGCTGAACTATCACTGGATGCCCGTCCTGGTACGTTCACCAGGATTTGCTGTGGCCAAATGCTCCACACACCTTTCGTTTGCGTTGTCTTCCTGTTTGGCGTGCGTTGAGGGAAGACGAGACGTGCTGACACACCTGGAGACCAGATGAATATGTCTGTAACCTGTGTTGCGGACATGATCTAAGCGTGCGTGTGCGTTCATCTTTGTGTGCGTGGTTCCAGACGGTGACGGTGGGGGCCTACTTCATCTCTCAGGCCTTCTTCAGTGTCTACAGCATGTGTGCTGACACCCTGTTCATCTGTTTCTGTGAGTGCCACCAGTGAACCCTCCTCCAACTGCAACACAGCAGCCATTCGACACCTTCGTCCTCCTGGGACGTCCAGGCACAACCTGAGGATATAGTTATTTTAGTGAAGTCAACCTTCTGGGACATACAGGCACAACCTGATGATTTAGTTATTTTAGTGAAGTCAACCTTCTGGGACATACAGGCACAACCTGATGATTTAGTTATTTTAGTGAAGTCAACCTTCTGGGACATACAGGCACAACCTGCTGATTTAGTTATTTTAGTGAAGTCAACCTTCTGGGACATACAGGCACAACCTGATGATTTAGTTATTTTAGTGAAGTCAACCTTCTGGGACATACAGGCACAACCTGATGATTTAGTTATTTTAGTGAAGTCAACCTTCTGGGACATACAGGCACAACCTGATGATTTAGTTATTTTAGTGAAGTCAACCTTCTGGGACATACAGGCACAACCTGATGATTTAGTTATTTTAGTGAAGTCAACCTTCTGGGACATACAGGCACAACCTGAGGATTTCGTTATTTTAGTGAAGTCAACCTTCTGGGACATACAGGCACAACCTCAGCATAGCTTGAGTAAAGTAAAGCAGAAGATTTAGGATTTCATTCATGTTTATTGACATTGCATGTTTTGACGCCGGCTTCCAGCCCAATGACAAAAAGTAGAGTAAGTCATAGGAGTAGATTGGAATGGAGTAAATTAGAGTACACTACAGTAGATTAAGGTATAGTGGAATATCATCGCAGGGTGGAATAGAGTAAGGTAGAGTGCACTAGAGTAGATTAAGGTATAGTGGAATATCATCGCAGGGTGGAATAGAGTAAGGTAGAGTGCACTAGAGTAGATTAAGGTATAGTGGAATATCATCGCAGAGTGGAATAGAGTAAGGTAGAGTGCACTAGAGTAGATTAAGGTATAGCGGAATATCATCGCAGAGTGGAATAGAGTAAGGTAGAGTGCACTAGTGTAGATTAAGGTATAGTGGAATATCATCGCAGAGTGGAATAGAGTAAGGTAGAGTGCACTAGTGTAGATTAAGGTATAGTGGAATATCATCGCAGAGTGGAATAGAGTAAGGTAGAGTGCACTAGTGTAGATTAAGGTATAGTGGAATATCATCGCAGAGTGGAATAGAGTAAGGTAGAGTGCACTAGTGTAGATTAAGGTATAGTGGAATATCATCGCAGAGTGGAATAGAGTAAGGTAGAGTGCACTAGTGTAGATTAAGGTATAGTGGAATATCATCGCAGAGTGGAATAGAGTAAGGTAGAGTGCACTAGTGTAGATTTAGAGCACAGCAGGGTATGATACATTTAGGTAGATTGGAGTAGAAGCTGCTTCAGTGTTTCTCTCTTCCACAGTGGAAGATCTTGAGAGGAATGATGGAACAGTTCAGAAGCCTTATTACATGTCGAGGAACCTGATGAAGATTCTTAGCAAACCCCAGACGTTTGTTACAGCACTGCCGAAGGAGTAGGACCCTACAACCCCTGACCTTAACCCCTGACCTCTCCTCCAAGGATCTAATCCCTTTATTCTAACAAATAAATTAGCATTCTAAATAAACTGTCATTGGTTCATATGTAGAACGTCGGAAATTCATCTGTTTTCTGCGAGAAGAGAAAACATTCAGTAGGAGAAAACAGTTCTTATTATATTCTGTTACTACACAATCGTACACATCCTTTCGGTAATAATGTTTCTAAATCGTAAGGATTGAAACCGATGTAATGGGGTCACAGCACATTCAGTGTGAAGTCAAGCCCCCGGTCTGGCACGTGCTACAACTTTGTAGGCTTTGGCTCTAAGCACCACACTGGCCACTCCCGTCAGGTCTGGCAGATTAGCCTGGCCTTCAGGAAGCACGAACTGGAAATCGCGCAGCAAGTAGGCGGTGAACAGAAACAGCTCCATTTTGGCCACAGCCTCCCCGAGGCACAGCCGTGCACCCCCACCGAAAGCCATGAGAGCACGTGCCGAGGCCCCACCGCCCTCCAGGAAGCGCTCTGGAAGAGAGAGGGCACACTGTCACCTGAGTCTGGAGTCTGGGGGTGCTGAGCAAAGTCAAAGGAATGCTTGACTGCGTTCCAAATGGTGCCCTATTCACTGCACAGTGCACTCCTTTTGACTGGAGGCCTGGGGGCAGTCAGTGATGAATGGTGCGCTATGTAAGGAAGAGGGTCCCATTTGCTACTTCACAGCACCGGGTTTATAGCTCAGTACCTGGTTTAAAGGCATAAGGATCCCTCCACACAGCAGGGTCGTGGTGTGCCCCAAACAGATTAGGGATGATGACCGTGTTCTTAGGAATAAAATAGCCTGCAATACTGAACACAGTGTGGAAGATGACATATTACATGAAACACACAAGTTACGTTGGCAGTCAAAGCAATTACTGCACATTATTGTGCTAATCACAGAGCTGGACAGAAGCTGTGTAACAGTCTGCAATATCGGGCAATAACTAAACCGGAAGCTTCCGTTTGTTCTGTGGTACCTAGATCTATTTTCCAAAGGTGCCTTTGTGGCAGTGCTCAATACAGTAATGTTAGCTGGATTACTCCAGTCTGCCTGCTATTCACCTGCTGTCCCGGATGGCCCTGTGAGGCGCGGCTAACATGTTAGCTGGATTACTCCAGTCTGCCTGCTATTCACCTGCTGTCCCGGATGGCCCTGTGAGGTACGGCCAGCGGAGCCACCGGTCTGAGTCTCAGGACCTCACTGATCACAGCACACAGCGCTGGCAGCTTGTGCCTGTCACTGTACTGAGGGTATCGGCCCTCCAGCGTCGTGCACAGCTCATCGTGTACCCTGCTCTGCACCTGGGGAGACAGGAAGTGACCTCGGACAGGTTCTACAGGATACAGCGTATTTTGGTAGCCTTCTGTTTAGTTGCGAGTCCGTAAAATACTCTGTACAGGAGGTGGGAAATGGATTAGGACAGCTTTGTCTCAAATAGGATCCTTTTTGTTTTATCGGGGTGGGGAAGCGCATACAGGAAGTGTGGTGCTGATTGGAGCAGAGTGCCAGTGTGTCCGGTACCTCGGGCCTGTGCAGAAGGAAGGCCACGGTCCAGCTGAGCCAGGCTGCAGTGGTCTCTGTCCCCCCAATGAGAAGGTCCACAGTGGCCATGTGAACGTGGGTGTCTGTCAGGACCTGTATATGAACCACGACCGTGGGCGGGACACATCACACCCCTTTTCACTGTGCTGTACTGAGCATCGCACCCGGGACACTGGTACTGATTGTATGTGATGCAGGATTTCAGAGTGAAACATATTCCTTAAGAGTTCCTGTTATAAACTATAATAAGCCAATACCTACCACTCCTCTCTGGGGCTTTCCTAGTCCCTGGAGAAGAGATCCTGTGATGGCGATGGCGCCATCAGATGCTTTGCCCGGGGCCTGCATCTGTGGCAGCAGTGCAGTATATTTTCCATGTCATGAAGTTACACATGGACTATGCTTATTAAGTTATTGTGAAGTTAGGTGGTTTATACAAACCTTGTACTCATTGAGGTGTGTTCTGATGATGTCGTCTCTCCTTGCCACCTCTTTCAGGAGACGAGTGAACGGAGGATTGGGAAATTTCTTGGATGAATGAGAACATGTAAATACATTTTACTGGAGATGGATAGCTTGGTTGGTAGTTAAAGTTGCTAGTTGCTAAATTCCCAGAGACAGCAAGGTTAACAATCTGTAATCCTGTCCTTGAGCAAAGCAGTTCATCCTAATATCTCCCTGGGCACTCAGTTAGGCAGCCTCCTGCACCTGGGAGATGGGGCTTGAAAGGGAGGTTTGGTTGGACCTTGTGAGGAATTGACGACAAAACATTTGTGACCTGTATACCTTCAGATGTCCTTAGATTAACAAATAATGAATTAGTTCATTCGAAATGTCCTCAGAGTGGGTTAGCGGTAAATTTGACTGGTAGGACTAATTCTCTGTCATTTCCTTTCACGTCAGTCATTCTAGTAGCTCATGGATAGAGTTTCCCTATTAAGTAATACGCGAATGGCAGATTTCCCTGACACAGTCTGAGTGTAGCCCTTGACTTGTTAGAGCTTGCTCTAGGGAGAATCATGATGACAAGGGCTTTTCAGTCCAGGACCAGGCTGTGTAGAGTATAAACATGACTGACCCTGAGGAGGGGGAAGGAGTCCAGAGCAGAGATCCATGGGGAGCCCCACAGGGACACGATCGCATTGAGGCAGCCGTGCAGACGCTGCAGCTCAGCTGAACTCTTCTCGTACTGGAAAACACACAATACACTTTCTTCCAAATGGCAGCCTTCTACTATTGTATAGTGTAGTGGTTCCCAGCCAGGGCTACTTGTTCATTTTTATATTTAATTGAGTTTGAAAGTATAGAGCCAAAAGAAAAACAAATAATTAATTATGTCTCAATACTTTCAGAGAGCATCGTCCATAATGTCCATGGTGTGCTATTTAGGACACACTTTAGTTTCTATGGGACAAACAGACCTTACGACTAGGCAAATCAGGTTTTACATTGAGCGTTTGATTGAGCCTGCCTAAGCTGCACGTTTATTTAGGGTGGAGTTTGCATTTTTGGCACTGGTCCATTGGTTCCATTCCGTTGGGCGAAGCTGAATACCTTTAAGAGAATGGAAACTATTTGAACCTAGATGTGAAACTCACCTGTTTCCCAAAGGCCAATGTGGTGATGACGTTGCTGGCTGCTACCGTGAAATCCTCAGAGAGGTCCACAGCTCTTCCATTATAATCCAACAGCACCTGATCACAGGTTGGATATACTGATATATATGGAAACCCCTCAGCACCGAAAATAAATGTTTCACTACACATGGCATCTATGCATTAGTTTTGTGTATGTATAAAAAAGTGTAAAAAAGTTAATGCCTTTAAAAATATATATATATATATGACACACATTGTTTATTTACCTCTCATATCTATTATATCTATACATATTGCCAATATAATGGGCTGGGTGGAAGTATTTCAGGTGTGTCCTTAAAGTGTATCCAAAGTGCTCACTTCACTTGAAGCTATTTTAAAAACCAGCCAAGCTAGTTTTAAAGAAAAGGCAGTTGTTGATGTTAAGGGTATTAACTTCATCCTATTTTTAACCCTGACTCACTCTGTTCAGTGCACTTGGAATAAGTGTATTATTGCCAATAAAACTTTAGAATGTTTCTCCCATTTACTTCATGGCTGTTATCCTTCTCAGTCCTTCTCAAGTCCATATAGCCAAGTTCATTGTCAGTAAATGGGTTGGCTTGTGTCGTCATCAAATAGTCTAGCCTATATTACCACCATACAAATATACCCTTTATATCCAGTCTACATTACCACCATACAAATATACCCTTTATATCCAGTCTACATTACCACCATACAAATATACCCTTTATATCTAGCCTATATTACCACCATACAAATATACCCTTTATATCTAGTCTATATTACCACCATACAAATATACCCTTTATATCCAGTCTACATTACCACCATACAAATATACCCTTTATATCTATTCTACGTTACCACCATACAAATATACCCTTTATATCTATTCTACATTACCACCATACAAATATACTCTTTATATCTAGTCTATATTACCACCATACAAATATACCCTTTATATCCAGTCTACATTACCACCATACAAATATACCCTTTATATCTAGTCTACATTACCACCATACAAATATACCCTTTAAATCCAGTCTACATTACCACCATACAAATATACTCTTTATATCTAGTCTATATTACGACCATACAAATATACCCTTTATATCTAGTCTATATTACCACCATACAAATATACCCTTTATATCTAGTCTACATTACCACCATACAAATATACCCTTTATATCTAGTCTACATTACCACCATACAAATATACCCTTTATATCTTGTCTACATTACCACCCTACATTACGGAACAAAGCCCTGGTTGGACTCTTCAGGCCACATTATCCCTACTGTACGAGCATCATAAAATGGGAGATAATGTGGGCAAGTTGTATTTGGATGTTTTCCATTGCATACGATGACACCACAGGAAGGGAATAGGACATCTTTCTGCTTAGGTGATGTCTTTCTGTTGTACCAAAAGCTGGTTTTGTCCATGTGAACTGCAACTTTTGGGTATACAGGAAGTCTTACACGATACAGATTTTATTTGATAGTCCGATTTTTTAGAGTTTTACAGTTATCACTTTCAGAACTTACAAATGATGCACGTGCTTAAACAAGGAGACTGAACCCATGCACTGGTGTTGAAATCAACTCGTTAACCCAACTAGAACCCCCGGGACATACAGAACCCCCAAAGATGCACCGTTTTTGTAGCCTATTCACATGGAAAACTTTTAGATTTTTTCAAAAACTCCTCTGGGTTTTTCATGGACAGACGATGCATGTCCCTAAAATACGAGTCTGGATCTATACACTAGCGTTTTAATTAACAACAAGACGAAAACTTTTTTATTTTTTTTATTTTTCGAAAACTCATCTCGGTGTTAGGCTTTGTGGATCTTTTGTTTATCAGTTCCTCTGGTTGCCTTTTCACTGTCCATTAAGTGTGTGTACGATTTTATTCTTTTAGTTGTACAGTTATTGTTATAGACTCTCCAGCTCAATACACTTGTATTTTGTGTGCAATTAATATGCCAACGAAGAGAAAAGAAAACACATTAAAAAAAGTTGAAGATGAATTTGACTTCAAATTTTCTATAGATACCATGATAATATCGTTACTGTGAATACGATAATCGTGTAGTGAAAATCGTGACAGCCCTAGTCTGAACACATTTCCAAGAATGAATGTGGTCTGCTAGACAGGCTCTTTAGCACTACAGACTGTATACTTGCTCAACCAATAGCTGAGCAGGATTGCATGGATAAGATGTACCTTGTAATGTCATACATTGGCTACTCTGCAGTAGTCATGGGCGTTCCCAGACTTCTTGGTGATCCAGCTCTTCTGGCTCTGTTCAGCGGAAACACTGGGCTCCCTAACTTTGTTTAAAATGACTAAAAATAACCCCAAAGCAATGAAAAAATGAATTATATCACATGTAAAGGCTAACAAATCACCTACAATTAATGTCAGAGAAATAATCGTTCAAATAGGTTAAATCTTACACATTGCCTGCTTTTTTGTTTTTACTGAATACCCTACTGGAAAGATGCATGTGGAATACAAAGTCATGTTCTCCCCACTGTTGATGGAACCAAATGAACAGCTCCTTTCACGGATGTGATTCGGTTTTATATAACTTGAAATAATATGAAATATGAATACATGAAAATGAATGTCCTGTCACAGCGGAACCCCAATCAATTATGGTAAATGCCATACACATTTTACGTGATAAATGTCAGTCACAGGTTTTTAAGTTTACATTTTGTAACAAGCCAACGAGCCTTGTTTGAAGGAAATGTAAGAATAATCTTTGCGTAAGAGGACAGTAGCAGTCGGTTCCATCCTTACAGCATGGCCGACTTCACTGACTTCAACTACACTACGCTCTGTACATAGGATGGGATAGTACTAGATACGCCAAAGTAACTGTAGCATCTGAATTGGGTAAACCAGGGTTTAATTTGTATGGCCACAGCAGTTGCAAAATTAGCTCAGACTTGAATGCCTTGTGTCTTTGGTGAGGGAATGGCACCCTGGTGAACCCCTCCTTACAGGTGAGCAGAGATTATTGGACACACCAGTTTTCCCTAATGACTGTCTTGTCTCTACCCTATTTAAGCCACCCCAGGCTGGAGAGTCCCGTTAATGCTTTTCTGTTTTAAGTATTGTTTTGTCCTCGCTTTTGGAAAATCGTTTACGGTGTTTGTTTAATCTGTGAGCCAACGTTCTTGTTTTGTAATTACTATACTGCTGATGACCGCTTACAGTTTGGATTAAAAGCAGTTCTTAACTTGTTTTATGTTTGTGCTGTTGACTTGTTATGGTTTGTGCTGTTACATTTTTTCAAAGCATTTACAATGTATGCAGGTCAGACTGTTGAAGGATCAGGTCAGACTGTCAATGTGTGAAGGATAATAAATGTATATTCCTCTTAATGCCTCCTACGTCCTCTCTACCTGTCTCAGATGGAGTGCCTGTTTCTGGATGACTCCTTCAAGTGACTCCTGGCAGGAGCGCTGGAGTGCATTGTGGGCCAGGCGGCGATTGGCCCTCCACTCCTCGCTGTAATCTCCCAGAGAGATGGAGCGTCCTCCTCCACACACCACATCTCCTAAAACAAGAGGTGTGCAGCGAGGAAGGAAATATGGACAGGACAGGCAGATGGAGGGGACAGGAGGAAGAGAAGGAGGGGAAAGTAGGCGGACAGGTGAGGAGAAATGGGAAGTTGGGGTGTGATTGAGGGGAGGAGAAAGAGAGCAGCGAGGGTTAAATGATGTTGGCTCAAGGTGACAAAACGGAATGATGGTTTCTGGGAAGTCTTCGGTGGATCTGAAAAAGTGTACTTAACCAGTGTAGGAATGTGGTCTCCCTGCAAAGTCCGACCATTTCTTAACCAAGGCTTCTCTGATGATGTCACCACTGTTTAACACCACCATGGCTACAAAAAAGGCGGTGAACAGGGTGAAGCCGGACATAGTTCTACAATTGTATGAATACACTTATTGTTTCAATTGAAATAGCAAATTGAACAGTCTTATACTGTGTTCAGTCCCAGTGCCCTCTGTAAATGTTGGGACAGGAAAGTCAACGCAGCAGTTCAAAATGTCAGTAAAGGCTTGGCAAAGCATCTCAAAGGATGATAACAAGAGTTTGGTGAGGTCAATGGGTTGCACACTCACTGCTGGTTAATCATGCCAGTGATTTGTACCAAAAATAGACATTGTGACTTTACTGCCCCGATAGTTGTGATATGAAAAGTTTATTAATTACTGGTGTTGCCACACTTCAGACGGTATATGTTGCCATAGCGACTTGCCAGGAAGGTCAGGTGACTTGGCAGGTGCTCATGAGCCAGCTCCAACAGGTTTCCCAGCAGAGGGAGAGAGAGGGGGCCAGGAAGGGTGGGAGAAGGAGAACATGGAGAGAACTGATGGACGAAGTGGAGAAGTCTTGACCAAACAGCTTGGGTGGAGCAATTTGGAGATGACAAGGAAAGACAAAACACATTCTCAGGTAGACAATAACTTTGGTTGATATAATAAAGGTTGATGTCAGGCATTCATAGCATAAACTGTTAGCAAGGTTTCAGGTAAACAGCTACTGAAGACTATTGCTGGCAAACAGACTGTATTGTATTGTTTCCTTTATGCCATAGTCAATATACTGTGTTACATATACAACACAGTACGAAAAGGAAGGGGAAAAACCAGGACTACCTTTTGAATGATATCTTTTGGGATCTTCCTTTGTAAGTTGGTTTCTTTTTCCTGGGAAGCAGAACAGCAGTATCCATAACGATGTAAGCATGAACACAGCACCCACAGTCACTGTGAATATAAACACCATTATAAGGCGAGCTTTGAGTTTCACTGTCCCCCCCCAAAAATCCCATAGCGCTCTGGTCTCCCCTTTTATACATGACTCGTCGTATGTTTGGCCCTGTCAAGGTTGGGAAAATATTGTCTTGACCCTCATTTAATATGTTTATGTGCCATGTGAAACAACAGTCCGAGAAGTGGTGCCATGGCCAACATCCTCTGATAACACTCAAAGCAGGTTTCACCCAGGCATTTCATTTTAATTATGTTAACTTTGCTGGATACACAAAGCTAGGATCAGATTGGGGAACATACACAAACTCAAGTAGAAATATCCAAGGGCACAATGTATCTTTTGTACGTATTCATTGACATTTTTAAAAGCAGTTAATTCAAAACAGACAAATAAATGTTTTCAGCTGAGCTAAGGTGTTTTGTTTTAAGATCCTCCTCCACAATAATGTCTTCCCTCCTGTCTTATAACTTGTGTCATAACTCTCAATCCTCTCCGCTCTCTTTTTCATCTCCACTACCCCCTCAGTGCTCTGATGTGCCTGTGTTTCGGCTGCAGTTCCCATGGTCAGTATGGACCCCAAGTCTCTTTCTCCTGGTTGTCAGGTTCACCGTGATCACAGATAGTAGCACCACCCACCCAAGCCGTCTGTCCCATAAAACATCTGCAGGCTGAAGGAGGTCTTCTCCCTTTAGCACATCTCGGACTTGGGGATCACCTGTAGAGAGGGATTGTTTTTAATTGTCTGCACTCTGCCCATTTTGTCTTTTGTGAATGACTGTGGGGAAGTTATGGAGTTCCAAGAGTCCGTAAAGATCATCGTTCTGTCATATTGTCAAAAACCGTTCACACCACAGGTCCACTGTCTCTCTTAACTGAACCAATCCCAGTTGCTTCTTGCCTGTACTCCGGCAGATGGTGTCCACGCTCTCCTGGTTTGATCCTGTGCTTTTCCTCCATCAATCTATTTGGAATGCTCGGAGTCTGACGAAGGAGAAATGAAATGTTCCACAGATCGCTTTAGACGATCCCCTAAATGTGCTCCCTGTGTGGACGTCCCAGGTACCGGCGATCCCCTAAATGTGCTCCCTGTGTGGACGTCCCAGGTAGAGGCGATCCCCTAAATGTGCTCCCTGTGTGGACGTCCCAGGTAGAGGCGATCCCCTAAATGTGCTCCCTGTGTGGACGTCCCAGGTACAGGCGATCCCCTAAATGTGCTCCCTGTGTGGACGTCCCAGGTACAGGCGATCCCCTAAATGTGCTCCCTGTGTGGACGTCCCAGGTAGAGGCGATCCCCTAAATGTGCTCCCTGTGTGGACGTCCCAGGTACAGGCGATCCCCTAAATGTGCTCCCTGTGTGGACGTCCCAGGTACAGGCGATCCCCTAAATGTGCTCCCTGTGTGGACGTCCCAGGTACAGGCGATCCCCTAAATGTGCTCCCTGTGTGGACGTCCCAGGTACAGGCGATCCCCTAATTGTGCTCTCTGTGTGGACGTCCCAGGTACAGGCGTATAGGTGTTCCTCAGCTGAAGACTCTCTTTAGCAAGAGGTCTGATGTTCAAACATAAGTCCTAGGGATTTGCTACCTGGCGGTCTGATCGCTACGTTTTGCCTGTTCTGCCATGTTATTTCTGATTAAAGTAGCCGGCAGAATGCTGAACTTTGTGACCTATGCCATTCTGCTGCAAGGCATCTGTCCCGCTAGTAAGGGACACAGTTGTTGTCTCTGATTTTGTTTTGGGCGACAAGCCAATAGCTTCAGATGCCCATCCTCACTGAAGACCTTGTGACCTTGTGCGGCCCAAATCAACTCAGTGTACTGTACTTTCCTGGAAGTTACAGAACAGTGTGCTGTTCTTAAACTGGTAACCAGAAGCCTGTTGGAGGAGTGAGGGGCAGATTGTTTAACTGTCACCGTGTTAGAGGAACAGAGCGGCCATACAGTAGTGTAGATTCAGAGAGTGGTTGCCCTGCGTCCCAAATGACGCCCTATTCCCTAGATGCCCTATTTACCATGTTCCATGTGGGTGTACAGTTTGGTGTAGGTACTTGGGGGGCTGTTGGGGCTGAAGCCTGGGTGCCTTTGTCATCTCTCATAACACCCCACCAGAAACATGTTTAGTGATGATGATGTCCCTTTCATTATTGACGGCTTCCCTGTCAAAGACCATCTCCTGCATCTCTGTTTTGTCTGAATATTTCAACTTCATTCAATCACACTAAACAGCAATTGCATGTAATTAAAGACAAATCTCCACCCAGGCATTCGTTTGCCACGTTTATTCCAATAGAATGAGACAGTGCATTTTGTTTCAATTACAGTAGTGTTGAGGTGGCAAACCTTTGCGATGTGCATCAGTTAAAGATGCCTTGAGGACAGAACAACAGAACCATCTTAGATTTGGACACAATAATAATACAAAAAGCTGCGATCACAAATATTTCCTGTCTACAATTGCGGGAAATCCTTAAATCCTTAAGAGAGACAGAGACCGCTGATATGAAGGGGCTACAGAACCGGAGCTCTGTACTGTCGGGTAGGCTGGAGGCACATCGTCCAAACGCTTCGGTTCTTCTGGCTCTCCACTGTTTCTCAAAAGACCGATTTTAAGGGGGTAGACGCGTCACGGGACAATCTTAGCCGCGTGTTGTCGGGGAGAACCCGGCCGGTCGGAGCTTCATCTCAGTAAACGGGATGGAGGAGTCTTTGCCTTTCCAGTCTATCCACACCACACCCTGTAACAGTACAAGCAGGTGAGACATAGTTTAATGTTTCTTTTTAGTTGATTATACTTCAAAATAGAAGCTATCCTTCTGCCTTCAAATGTTCCGCTAGGTCATCTTGCTAGGCTAGGTTGCGTTGGCATGTTTCGTTAGCTGTGTTACAGTGTAACATCTAGAATGTACCTGGTTGTTTCTGTCGGTGCCATAAAGGCCATTAAGGTTGGTCTTGTAGCAGTTTTTGTACCACCAGCCTCCCATGTAGGCCCTGGCACAATGGATGCCCAGGGGCGCAGGGTCCTTGTCCTTGGTGGAGAATGGTCGCCCGTTGTGGTACTTCATGGAGTCGCCTTGTAGACGTGGTGGGGAAAAGAGAAAAAGGTAAATCAGGATTTATAGTTGGAGATTTGAATGCTACCTTTCGCTTTGGTCGAATGCACCCTTATTCTCCAATTGACACCATCCATCGCTTCACTGGGCTCTATCTTAGTGCACGTGGACATTCTGTCTCTTTCTCCTCAGACCTTTGTTTCCTCCCGTCCTACCTGCCGTGCCAGTATATCCAGACACATCGATGGCGTAGTGCTTGGCCTCTGAGTTAACGGTGAAGTTTGTGTAGAGAGCATAGGCCGTCTGGTTCCCTGAACGCAGGTCCACTCTCAGGCTCACTGGGACCATGCTGGTTAGGTTGTGAAGCAGCTCATTACCTGGAAGAGAGAGGGATAGCAAGGTGTATTGGAATTTGGACATGAATCGACCAACAGTTTATAGTTTACTCTCCCTGTGGTGGAGATGCCAGCAACTCTATGTATTGTTCATACATGAGCTGTGACAGTAGCCTTCACTGTACTTACCGAGCCAGAACTCTTCGCTGAGGTTGCCAAAGCCGTTGGTGTAATCACTCCAGGATCTGTAGAAATTTGCCTTTCCATTCATTCTCCTCTGGAACACCTGTTCAACAAATTCACAAAGCTAATGTGGAGAGATAGATTGACTCAGCTACATAGATTAGAAATGTGTGTAGGTGTCCCACAGAGTATATAGCTATCGAGGTTCATCAAGGTCTATATGATCGTCACCATTTGGAATCAGAAGCCGCTGTTCAGAAACAGCCACTTAATCCCATCTGCACCCATTGGATTTAGAGAACCACAATCGACTCCCTTTGCTGAGCGCGCTTGAGCGCACCGAGAATGTTACCTGATGTAGTTGTGTTGTCAGTGGTAGACACCGTAGCGACACACAAACTATGGTGAGTTGACATAGTAGCGTGTTTGTGTGAAATGAGTGGTGAAAGTGTTAGACAACCAGTCCGTGGATCTTACAGTCCAGCCGCCTCCCTCGGTCTCCATGTCACAGAACACTCGAACCGCCTTCCCATCCTGGCCCTCTGGGTAGATGTCCACCTCTCCCGACTGGAGCTCTCCATTCAGCAGCTCTTCTGAACACTCCGCGGGGAACGGAAATCGCAGGTTTCCTGACAGGAGGGAGCAGCGTTACTGTACAATCACTTAAAAAACCCAAAAAAAAAGGACTGTGCTATCATTATAAAATGACTGCGCAACCGCTGTAATTTAGGCAGATAAAAAGCAACCCTGCTGGCTCAGAAATGGAGCTAATGTCAAGCTGAGTTGATGAAATTGGGAGATGAAAAGGGACTTTTCTAAGTAAGCCGGCCCATAACCTACCTGTGATAAACTCAGTGGTGACAATGGATGTGTACTGTCTGTCCTCCTCTCCCTCCACCAGGACCTTGTACTTAGTTGTAGACAACAGTCCAGTCAGCTTGTACTCCGTCGCACTGGAGTCCAGAATCACCTCCTGAGGAAATGGAGGTCCAGACTGATTACATTTGTTTTACCTCAAATAATGGTGGTTGGCCTCTTCTAAAAACTAGTGACAGGAAGTTGATACATGATTGAACAAACAGACTACCTCTGTTACTCTGGTAGAATAATAATATTGAAAATGTGTGAATGAACTGGCGAACATCAGCTGCAGACTGATATTCAGGATATATTTTCACCTTGGCTCCCTCTCCGGCCATCTGATAGGTCACTCTGTAGCTGCTGAAAGACACGCCGAGTGCTTTCCAGGACACAACAGCTGAACGAGCTCCCACCTCACTCGCCTTTACAGCTGAACGACATTGCAAACACAGTTACTGTTTGTCATAGTTCTGTTCATGTATACCAGGGATATTCAAATCTGGCCCTCAAAGCCAGTTCCACTCCATTCTTTCATCGTAACCCTCTAATCAGGGACGTATACACCTTTAAGACACCAGGTGGGTCCAATTAAGGATGAGGTAGAACCGAAAACCGGCAGGCTCCAGCCCTCATAGGGTAAGATTTGAATTTCCCGGATGTATACAATAAGACCTCAAATAGGAAAATGCGAGCAGTGGTCGTTTGGAACACTGAAATATAATGATCAGTCCAGAGCTCTGAGGTTTTTATCTTAACGGTTCTCCACAGTCGTTTAATGTGAATTATTTTGTAAATTTGTTTTTTTGCATGTCTGCGTGTTATTTTTCCCATGCACTCACCGCTGGCAGTTGTGAAGGTGGTAGTGACCGCCGTGCTCTGCATGCTGTCTTTCTGGCTCAGGGCTTTGACTGTGTACAAAGTGGCTCTCTGCAGGCCTCTCAGCTGGTGCTGAACTGAGTTACCCGACAACATCACTGTCACTGTTACGTTAGGAGCTGTGGGAGAGTCGACGCAGGAGGGACGGGGAACACAGCTTAGGTGGGAAGTGGTCATGGCTCACACATACATTACCAGTCAAATGTTGGGACACGTGCTCATTCAAGGGACTCTTTTTTATTTTTGCTATTTTCGTCGTTGTAGAATAATAGTGAAGGCATTGAAATTGTTAAATGACGGACATGGAATTATGTAGTAACCGAAAATATATATTGTTAAAAGAAAGTAAAAATGAAGAAATAACTTTGAATGAGTAGGTGTCAAATATGTGATCACACAGCTTAGCAGTATTATGGATACGGTATCATATAGTGAAGTGTGATTTGCGTTGTCTTCTCATTCAAACATGACACAGCACGTACTTTTTGCAGACTCATAACTAATGATGAAACGGTCAACTTTTCCCATGGCGGGGGTCCATTGCAGCACGGCCTTTGTGTCTGTCACGTTGACCATTCGCAGAGCCACTGGGGGGGCCGGCACTGCAGTCCAGACACAATGGGTTGCATTTAGTTTCATCACTTCCGTTGCATTCATTTATAAACACATAATTCATGTCGTCCTGCATCAAGCGAGACAACTGAAGCATGTGAGAAAACAGTACTGTTGTCATAATGGGTCGATTCAGGATGTTCGGGCGGACGGTTTGTTACCTGTGGTGATGCTCCCCGTGAGGGAGTCACTCTCTCTCCTCCCCATCGTAGTCAGGACTCTGACCTCATAAATTGCCCCTGACGACAGCTTGGATAGAGACACATGGGACTGCTGGGGGACCACTGACACAGAATGTCTCTCTCCTGTCATGAAGGACATATGAATAAAGTAATTACACCTATGGCCTACGAACGAGTGGAAATCCTCACATTCACCAAACACTGACACTCTTTAAAGGGTAATCTGAGCTTCATCACCTGGCCACTTAGAGGTAACTTCGATTACAACAATATACAAATTAGGGAACAGTCTCACCTGTGGCAAAGTGAGTGTTTGTGATTTTGAAGCCGGTAAATGTGCCCTTTGGTTTTGACCAGGACACAGAGAAAGAGGACTCTGTCACGTTACTGAACACCAGCTCTGTTGGAGGCTCCGGTCCTGCATGGGAGGGAAATGTTAAGGGAGGGATAAAGGTAACAAGACAACAGTGAAGTTCAGGAGAGAACATAGAGCTACAGTGAAAGTGATGGCATAGTAAGGCTACATTTTAAATGCAAGCAAGACATGCAAACTATCCACTACATGAACAAACTCCTTGAGTGAAAAAATGGAAATGTTACAGGAATTATTCATGGAAAACGTATGGCCAGTTTTTATGAATGAGTCTCTATGTGGGTTTGGTGCCTGAACGAATTACCTGTCATGACGGTTAGTCTGTGAATCTTGGAGCGAAACGTGGGAGTGGTGCCATAAATGTGCAGGGTGTAGGTGGTTTGAGGGCGCAGGTTCCTGAACTCTACCGAGCGAACACTGCCAGGAAGGACCATGGACACCCTCTTTGTGTGGGCTTTACCTCTGGAGCTAGCGGGAGCTTTGGTGGTAGAAGAGGCTGTGTCATTGGTGCTTTCACTCTGTCTTAGGATCTCCGTCACATTGACAGACACTGTGACTTTCTCTTCTCCACCGAGAGTGCCTCCTTCTTCTGCCTCCTCCTCCTCTTCCTCACCTTCATCCCCGTGCTCTGTTCTGGAAACTGTGAAGTTTTTGAACATGGCTGTCGGTGCAGACCATACGAGGGTGAAGCTGTATGTGGTGACATTCTGAACCTTCACAGATCCAAGTCCACCGCCGACTCCGGTTCCTGCCTTCTTGGTGACGTTTCTGGGGGACTGGACAGTTGTTGTCTTGTTGCTGAGGACACTGACTTCAGAGGTGGTCTCCACTGTGGTCACGTTGATCACATGCTGTCTCCTCTGTGGAACCGTCTTGTCCTTGCCTGAGCCAGTATTCCCACTAGTTTGAGTCATGTCTGCCTCTGTCTTATTGCCCTTCACAGACTTAGTGCCGTCAGTAGAAAATGACACCTTTGTGACGTTTACGTTTCTTCCTAGCTTGTCCTTCTTTACGACTTTCTTCTCAGATGTAAGAGTAACGTTTTTCTCGGCCAAAGTCGACTGTTCCAGAGTTTCTTTTCCGGACTGGGTTTTGTTGGCGGTTGTCTTCAAAGTGCTCTGGGTGAGGTTGGCCTGGGGCTGGTCATTGAGGTTGCCAGATTTAGCATTGTCTTTACCTGCAGATTCCTCCTTAGCTGCCACTTTCAACTTCAGGTCAGGGTTGGACTTCTTTTTTAAAACTGTCGTTTTGCCTTTACTTTCTTGCTTTCTTTCCCCATGGTGTTTCAAGAGAACCTGTCCAACAGTGGGTCGGCCCAGTCCAATCTTTGTAGCATTAGAATGTGAGGAGCCTTTAATGTTGGTTTTAGTGTCTTTAACTCCCTGTTTGGGCAGTGTCTTGAAAAGGCCTGCTTTTACAGTTGTGGTGTCCTTTGTTTTGATGTCACCCTCTTTTGTGGCTGTAGCCTTCTTCAGATCATTGGCATCTGTTTTCTTTTTGAAGAGTGTCTGATCAGCCTTGGCCTTCTTCCCCTGCCCACTCTCCTTGACAATTTTGCTCTCAGGTGACAACTTTAATGTCACTGTCTCCACTGTTATTTGGACTTTGTCGCTGGCACCTTATTGGAATAAAAGAAAATATGGATTTTTGTGCAGTTCCATGGTAACAGGGGGATGCTGTGAATTATATTTCACTTGAAACTGATGAATTTCAAACAAAAAAAATTTTTGGTGAAGTTAATCGTATAATATTTTACAAAAACACATTTGAAACACTGTGCAGATATAAAGTATGGTAACATAATCCCAGTTCCTCAAGGTAATGTGTTTTTAAAACAATTATGTTGAAATTATTAAAAGTAATGATTTTGCATGGAGATATCTTTTGTTTTCATCTGAGTCTCTGTACTAACTCGTAAAACATGAATATATGTGAACAAAAAAAATCACATCACCTGATGAAGGTAGCTTACTTTTACTGCAGTTTGCTGCAGGTGTGCACTTACTGCAGTCTAGACCCAGAAAGCCTGGCAGGCAGACACACTTTCCCTTCTCACATTTCCCATTTCCACTACAGTCCTTGGGACAGAGGCCTTTGGAGCAGGATGCACCTAATACAAGGAGCAGCGTAAACAGTGTGAACACAGACAAGTCAAACCTGGACAGGTACTGTAAACTCTATAAGTGCTCGGGAATTCAGTTGACTACTCTCATGAATAAGGTCCACAACTGAAGGAAATGACTGGTAAGCAGAAAGCCCGGTCGTACATTTGCTCTTCATTAGGGACATCTCTTTCTCCAGCCTAGCCACGCGGCCTTTCAGTGCTGCCATCTCGGCCACACAGGCCCCGGTGCAGAATGTAGGGACAAGGCTGATGTGGTGGGTCAGTGTTAACGGTGAGCCATGCTTAACTTTCAGCTCGTGGGTCTGGGTGTGCTCCTTTGTGCGGTTGCCAGCGTCCTTCTCTGCATTCTTGTGGATGCAGCTGGGCTCAGAAGTGACAAGCACCTTGATGGGGTTGGGTTGTGGCGATGTGGTTGAGGGTTTGTCTTTGGTGGTCTTCGTGGTCTTTGGATTGCTAACTGTTTTAGGTTTGAGGGGTTTTGCCAGAGCTGGGAGTGTCTGATTGGCTTCGGTAGGTCTTAGGGGTTTCTGGGTGCGTTTAGTGGTCTCTTTTAAGAGTTTCACAAGTGTGGCTTTTGAAGGTTTGAAAGGGTTTGAGGGGGTTGGTAGTGTCTGATTGGCTGTGGTAGGGCTTAGTGTTTTCTGGGTGGGTTTAGGGGACTCTTTAGAGAGTTTCACAAGTGTGACTGTTGGAGGCTTGACAGGGTTTGAGGGCGCTGGGAGAGTCTGATTGGCTGCGTTAGGGCTTAAGGATTTCAGAGTGGATTTAGACGTCTCATTAGAAAGTTTGACAAGGTTGGCTGCTGGAGTTTTGACAGAGTTTGAGGGAGCTGGGAGTGACTGATTGGCTGCGGTAGAGCTTAGGTGTTTCTGAGTGGGTTTTGTGGTTTCTTTAGAAAGTTTGACTTCTGTGGCTGTTGGAGGCTTGACGTGGCTTGAGAGGGATAGGAGTGTTTGATTGGCTGTGGTTGGTCTTAGGGGTTTCTGGGTGGGTTTAGGGATCTCTTTAGAAAGTTTGACAAGTTTGGCTGTTGGTGGCTTGGGGGCATTTAAGGTAGCTAGTAGTGTCTGATTGACTAAAGTTGGGGTTAGGGTTTTCAGGGTGTGTCTAGGGGCCGCTTTGGTCGGTTTGAGGAGTTTGGCTGTTGGAGGCTTGATAGGGTTTGAGGGAGCTGGGAGTGTCTGATTGGCTGTGGTTGGGCTTATGGCTTTAGAAGTGGGCTTAGGGGTCTCTTTGGTGATTTTGACGAGCATGGCTGGCACAGGCTTGATGAGGATCGAGGGGACTGGGAGAGTTTGGTTAGCTGTGGTCTGCATTAGGACTTTTGGGGTGGATTTAGGGGTCTGTTTGGTGAGTTTAACAAGTGTGGCTGTTTTAGGTTTTGTAAGGGAGAGTGTGATGAGTTGAGGTTTGGGTTCACTTGTAGTTCCTGTGGCATTTTTCTTCTCTTTGTTTATTGTGGTTTGAAAGGAGGGGAAAGTGGTGAGCAGAATGAGGATGGATAAAGAAAACCACATTATAACTAAAGTGCCTTAAATTGATATAGAGACACTGTCTTTGGAGATTCCACAGAGTTCTTTAGAAGCAAGCCAATCCACCAGGGTTATCCTACAGATGAAAAATGGAAAATATGTTAGCTGAGAAGAGTATTCTCAGATTCTAGTTTGTTTACATATGCAGAGCCATTCTGGTAACAAGTCATAACGTTTGGTATACATGTTCTCTGGCCCATGGCCATATAGGAGGGCACTGTGGTGACTACGAGCCAGAAGCTCATGGGCATAACAGATACACACTGTGTTCATGCTTATACGGCTCCCAGTAGTATTTCCTGGGATAATGCTGTACATTTTCACTGCACATTTCTGCTCTCCTTCCCAAACCACACACACTTAACTCTCTCCTCACATGGCTCCGTTTCTGCTGTCTCACCATGTGAAGAAAGGGCACATTATACCTACCTAAGTTGCTGAACTACCATAGTAGCTCACCCCATCGGTCCCGCTTGAGGTAAAAGCCCCATATTAAAACTGATTGACAAAGTTATGGTTTGGAATACTATCAATGGGAACATTATGCTTGGTTTCATACACTAGTGGAGAACAGTTCAGTTAAGGCAAGCCAGGGAATATCTGGAAAACCTTTAACACATGCGTCTGTGCTGTGAAGACGGATACCGTATGTACAGTAGTTCCTTCACAGGTCAGTTTACCCCAATAACAGATTCAATTATATAACCGACTAACTTGAGTTACAGAGTTTGAAAAGAAAAGACAAAGTTGTCAGAACTGGGAGCTATAGAATTCAGGCTGCTGCCCAGTTGGTTACCAGCCTGTACAGAGGTGTAAATACATTTATTGTGTAATCTGGGCCAGCACCTTCATTAAATATGGCTTTTTTCCCATGGAATGAAATGAATGAGAAAATAGGTAGCTACAGTGGGAATAAACAGGAAATGTATATGTATAACTGTATTGAGATTTACGGAAAATTGGCAAAACAACTGTTGTATCAATGTAATTATAATTGAATCATGAGTTTTCAGTTTAATGTAACATTTTTATGACAATTTCTAATGCATTATTGAAGCACCCAGAACAACCCAGCATACAAACTTATTTTCAAAACCTGCTACTATTGATATTCTATTTTACTGTTTTGTCTAACTACTTGCTAGAAAATGAACTGTCAAATTCAAGGACATTAACACTTAAAAAAAAAAAAAAAGACTTAACAGTCACTTAAGATATTTTACATAACAAATCAGAGTAGTATTGACTTAAGGCATGACATGTTTTGAAGATCACACACAACAGCTATTCTTTAGGATCCAAGAAAATACATGTCATGGGTAATTCATCACTAAGTAATACCTTTTCATAATATCCACATAATATCCATCATATAACCATTAGCATGCATCCAGGCATTTGTAGAAAAAAGGTCAAACTTACCAGGACAACAGTTCCTCCAGGGACTTGTGTGTGTATCAGTCGGTTGCAGCCTCCATCTGAAACGACCTCCTCATATAGACTAGTGCCCAAGGAAGGAATGGGAAAGAGGAGAGAGAGAGGACCACAATTAGAAAAGTGGGGGTCATACCCTGATCCTACTGATGCCCCCCCCCCCCCCCCCCCCCCTGTCATCAGCACCACATATTCATTTAAACTCTTGCAGCCCAAATGGAAAATATTTGATTAGTACATGGAAGTGAATATTTCGAAAACTTTAGAGTTTTTCTATGCTTTGCAAATACGATTTAACACTTAGATGCAGTGTTGACCCCAGGGAGAAGCAACTTAAGCCGAGGACCATTTGTCTTCCTTTACTAGTTGTGACTTTGATGATAACTGTTTAATTTAAACTTTCTTTGAAATGTGGTTGTCTCACCTATCAGATGTCTTGAACGCTTGTATGTCGCTCTAAAATATGTCATGAATCATGGTAAAATTTGTAGGAGGAAATTCACTTTGAAACAAACTGCATACATTTCTCTCAGACATTCCAAAATGAGTAGAATTGCAGATACGCTTGTGCTCAAACGTTTGCATACCCTAAGAGAATTGGTAATATATGTACCATGTATAAAGAAAACATGAGTCAGCAGGCAAAACACGTCTTTTATTTCTTATGGGATTCACATTCAACTGTAGGTCATAACAGAATGGCACAATTAGAAAACAAAACAAAGAAAATAATTAACTGACCCCTGTCCAAAAGTCTGCATACCCTTAGTTCTTAATAAAGTGTATTGCCCCCTTTAGCATCAATTACAGCTTGCAGTCTTTTGTAATAGTTGTCTATGAGGCCCTGAATTCTTGCAGATGGTATAGCTGCCCATTTGTCTTGGCAAAATGCCTCCAGGTCATGCAAAGTCTTTGGTCGTCTTGCATGAACCGCATGTTTGAGATCTCCCCAGAGTAGCTCAGTGATATTAAGGTCAGGAGACTGTGATGGCCACTCCAGAACCTTCACCTGTTTCTGCTGTAACAACTGGAGGGTCAACTTGGCCTTGTGCTTAGGGTCAGTGTCGTGCTGTGGGATGCGCAGCTTTCACGCAGAAGAATGCAAATTGTCTGCCAGTATTTTCTGATAACATGCTGCATTCATCTTGCCATTAATTCTCAAAAGATTCCCCTTGCCTTTAGAGTTCACTACACCCCCAAAACATCAGTGAGCCACCAACATACTTCACAGTGGGGATGGAATTCTGTTCACAATTTTTTTGCATGTCAGTATCAGTCATATTTTCAAAAACAATGCCAAGATTTCACAATTTCTGCCAGGGTATGCAAACTTTTGATTAAAATTGTAAATGCATGTATTCATATTTGACCCATGTCAAAATTTTGTATAAAATATCTAAATGTAAAAAAGTTAAATATTACAAAAAGCTTGCTTTAAAACTGTTAAATTGGTCTGTACGCTCAATTGCAACATTTAGAGACATGCAGTGAATTGACTTTATATTAACTTTACCGAGATGGGAGCCAGATTCAAACTCAGAGCATTCAAAAGTCCATGACTGGCCCTGTTTACATGTACTACACATACATATATTTTTCTTTAACCAAAGGTCCACCAAGCAAATTTATTCAAGCAGTTTGCAAAAGAGGACGTGGTCAAGGCAGAATAACAGAAATTCAGGACATTGGGCCTTGCAAAGTCAGAAGGTTTTTATTTAACCTTTATTCACCAGGTAAGCCAATTGAGAACCGATTCTCATTTCCGATGACAGCCTGGCAGCAGTGCTACAGTGTGAAACAAGAACAATACCCAAGATTAAGTGAAACACAAGCACGCTTTCTCTCTGGTAGCCTACAGTGTTATGTTCCCCTCTTTATACTGGCGCCCCCGCGTATCGGTTTCGTTTGAAGAGAACCGTGATTCAGCTGGGACACATACCATGATGCCACAGGTATTAGCTGGGGATCTGGGGCTACAGACCCGCACTGCTCTCTGTATGAATGGCCTGTCTGTTCCTGGTAATAAGATGGAACGACGTGGGTGTTATGGAAGTGACCATCTAACTAGCAGATCTGACAGATGTTGTACGAGCAAGGCGTTGCGTCTTTCACCCAAATGACCACCCACCAGCCCACCTTTTGTAAACCACATATGCACGCTGTTTCGTTACGTGCGTAAATGTGTTTGAGCAAATATGCACGCGTGTGCAGTAACGTACGTACCCAGGTGAAATAAAACACACAGCTGAAAAGGAATACAACACACTTAAATACAGCACACACACACACACACCTGCACAAACTGAAATCATTACAGTACCATACTATGGAGCTCTTTACACCTCCCTTCGTCTTGACACCAGAAAGTCCTCTCAAAATTGTTTCATAAAATAGATAGCTTCATCTCAGTGATCTGCGTTGAAACCCGGGAGCATTATGGAAAACCCTTACCTTAATGTGACTTGCTTCCATCATGACCCCTTTACATAAGATTATGCTAATCTGAAAATAATTTTGCATTGTCTTTATTACAAAGGGCACCCTAATATCTAAATAATGCGCTTTTGACCAATTCCCATCGGGTCATTTGACCAGGGCCCATCGGGTCATTTGACCAGGGCCCATCGGGTCATTTGACCAGGGCCCATCGGGTCATTTGACCAGGGCCCATCGGGTCATTTGACCATCCTCATCTCACTCTCTCTACCTCTGTTTCTCTCAGTATCTCACTCTCTCTACCTCTGTTTCTCTCAGTATCTCACTCTCTCTACCTCTGTTTTTCTCAGTATCTCACTCTCTCTACCTCTGTTTCTCTCAGTATCTCACTCTCTCTACCTCTGTTTCTCTCAGTATCTCACTCTCTCTACCTCTGTTTTTCTCAGTATCTCACTCTCTCTACCTCTGTTTCTCTCAGTATCTCACTCTCTCTACCTCTGTTTCTCTCAGTATCTCACTCTCTCTACCTCTGTTTCTCTCAGTATCTCACTCTCACTGCCTCTGTTTCTCTTCCCATCTCACTCTCTCTACCTCTGTTTCTCTCAGTATCTCACTCTCTCTACCTCTGTTTCTCTCAGAATCTCACTCTCTCTACTTCTGTTTCTCTCAGTATCTCACACTCTGTATGTACTGATCTCTATTGCACTCTGACCCATGTCTCCCTCTCTCACTCTCTACCTCTTCAACTCCCCATCTATATGTTTTTCTTCCTGTCCTCTTCTCACCTCTGCATTATTCACTGTCCACCTGCAGACCCTGTGTGGGCTTTTGGAAATTGGGTGAAAACAACAGGAATGGTACAAAGCCATTTTAATACTGTACCCATTTAGCTACTGCCTGAGCATTGCAGATTGTTTAAGTTCAGCAGCCATTATCCAATAGTCACAACTAATGCCACAGCACTCTGGAATCTTAGATAATTGAGATTGGTCAACTGAGGTGGTCTATTTACATTCTGCAATGTCTGTACTGAGACATACTGACTGGGGGTAATGACTATACTTTGCCTAGCAACTGGTAGACCATTCATGTGTGGAATGTTTATGCAATTAAAGATGCAGTCTATGATTTCTGTCCAGTGGTTGTAAATTGGCGCTGTCGAGCCAAAAGAGTCCCAGAAAATTGTGTATGTTCTGATTTCTGCCATCTTGCTTTGAAAATTGGAATTTCATAGCTAACTGAGCTATAATAGTGACTGCACTTAGAGATAATCTCTATATTTATAACATCTTACATTATATTGTTAATTGCAAAACTAGCAGACAGCTTCTTTAATACAGCATCATCCAACTTCTGGCACACCTGACAGTCTGGCATTGTATTCCACTAAAGAACCTACTGATCTTTGATCACAGTTTAATCAAGGTCATTGAGCTTATTGACAGGTGATGTGATTCCATTAAGCGTTATAGATACTGTTCCTCATATAGAGAAACAGGGCTGAGACACAGCCATGGGTGATAGTACCATGTGAATTACTGATGCAAATCATTTTTGAAAAAACCCAAACATAATTAATAAATAAAGCTAAGAATGTCATATGCGCTGAGGGTGTAAGTCTGAGAAACAGTTGAATAAAGTATTTCTGAAGTTAAGTTATGTGATGATGAGGTATGTGTGTGTTTGCCTACCCTTTATTGATTCACATTTAATGAGAAGTCTAATGGCAACGGCGAAAACAGTGTGGCCATTGATCTGGATGTGATTGAAGTGATGGCCAGTCCTCCCATGTTGCTTACATTGGAGTTGGCTTCAGAGATTAAAATAATACGAGGGCATAAGCCCAGGCTTGTTCCATACCTACCCTGCTTCAGCCATACACCTCCCTCCTCTCCCCCTCATTTCTCTGCTTCCCCCTCCTATTTCCCGTTCTCCACCCGTCCTTTTCCCTTAACTCCATCTCCCCACATATCAAACAAAGAATATCTGAATGGTTTGCTTACTTTACCTGTATGTTAGTCCCAGTGTTAGGTCTCATTTTACACTACAGCTGCCTTTGACATTAAAGAGTATTTGGGAGGTGTGGGGGCTTACTTTGAGTACAGAGAACTCTCTCAGGTCTTCAGTTGCCTCGAGGAGAGGGAAAAAAAAAAACGGCATAAAAAACAAATATGTATGTTAGGAAAGCTAAATCACACCAGGAAGCTGGACAGGAGTTCAGTCACTGGCGAAGAATTAAAGGGGAGTAGGGGCTTTGTGGACCAGCCTCTCACTGCCTATAGTACGCTAGTGGCAGAGATTCTTTAATTGTGTGAGGCCAAAAATAAGTGATTTGTAATGGTGGTTGTGCTTCTAACCAATTCACATATTTTCTGACCTTATGTCTTTCACTGCTTAGGTCGGAATAATGATCAATCAATCAATCAATCAAAATGTATTTATAAAGCGCTTTTTACAACAGCAGTTGTCACAAAGTGCTTTACAGAGACACCCGGCCTTAAACCCCAAGGAGCAAACAACAGTAGTGTTGAATTTCAGTGGCTAGGAAAAACTCCCTAAGAAGGTCGAATTTTAGGAAGAAACCTAGAGAGGACCCAGGCTCAGAGGGGTGACCAGTCCTCTTCTGGCTGTGCCGGGTGAGATATTAAGAGTCCAATTGGAATAATAAATACATTTCTCTGGGCTAAATCCAGAGTATATTTGATTTTAGACTAGGTCAGAAGTATGACCAGGTGGACAAGGACAGGAACAGCAACGGTCCCCCCAAACCAGGTAATCCGCAGGTGTGGACCAGGACCTCATCTCCTTCTAAAATTTTAAATTGGAGGAAACTGAGAAAAGTTAGTAGTACATCCCTCATGTCCCCCAGCACAATAATATAGCAGCTTAACACCTTGGAAACTGAGACGGGGGGGTCCGGTGACACTGTGGCCCTACCCGGGGGAGGCCCCTGACAGGGCCCAACAGGCAGGAAATCAATCCAATATTGGTAATGTGTTTTCTTTGTGCTACCCAGATTGATGCATTACTCAACGGATTTTGCTCAGGTATTGCAATGCTATATGATCTCATGGAGTTATGTCATATTGTGACACAATGACATGTGGGTAATGTGTTGGTTATCCGGCGCCCAAGTCAATACATTTAATTCAGTTTACCGGACCTTTTTGTAGAGATTCTGACTAAACTAGGAATTTGTCCACTTGATTATATAGGCCTACAATGTAATTTTAACACATTTATTTATTATTATTTATTCACATTTATTAAAAAGCACAACATTTTCTTTGTCAGTCTTGAAACATCCTAGTGAGGATAAGTGATTTAGAACACCGTAGATGTATGTTGCTATAGTAACCTTCATACGGAATTTCTATTTTTCAAATACAACATGTCATATAAACGAGAGTGAATTTGTTTTGGTCGGCGTTGAGGGAAAAACTGTAAAAAGCTGGGGTCAAGGGTCTCGTTATAGATTGGATTTTATCAATTAACTGGCAACAGATGTTGAGATTTTAGACTGCATTTCTGGCAAAGTTTATAGCAATGCTCCTGATTTGCTTTTGTGAGATAACAGCCACAGATAAGTGAATGTTTTCGGCCCTTGTGACATTCACATAACCAAAGCAAGTTGGTTTTGAATGTTTACACACAGGCCATTCAGACAAGAAATCCTTAATTAAGAACACTATTGACTTTAGATCAAGCTACCTTTTAATGTGTTTTGAAATTGAATGAATGGATAAAATCAAAAGCAATCTATTGATAGTACAACTGAAACTCTAGCCTGGGCATTACTGATGGAATAGTAATAAACTGACCCTGACCAGCCCCTCCAATAGTCTCTCAGAATTCTTGGAAATCACATGATCTCAGGGAAAACATGCAAAATAACACTGTCCAGTTGGAGCCAAGAACATCATTGTGTAACTGCTGTTGGCCATTCAAGCCAAACAGTGAAAAAAAACTGCTCTGTTGGAAATGCAGTATCTAACCACGTGGAGTGTTTCATTTCATGTCGGTAATAATGTCTCAAAGATCATCCAGTCATGTATTGATAAAGTAAGAGTGGCAAAACAGCACATCCAGACATGGATTTATTTCATTTGGAAACTTAAAAGAAATTGATGCCAGTTTCATCCAACAAAATCTCAAATAAATAAATATAAAATTGCGTAATATGTCTAGGAGGGGCAAAAGAGAAAAAAATTTGATTGGCAGATGGATTGTGAAAGATATATATTATAAATTTAGGGGAGTGAATTAAACTGAAGACAGTGCCTGTGGACGGTGAACCATGAGCCCACTCATCTGTCTTTTAGTGGTCTTCCTTCAGGCTGCCGTATCTGTTTGTCAACAGGAAAGGTAAACTACCATATTGGCATGAAATATTTTACAATTAAAAGTCTGCATTGCTGTTTATGGGCATAACACTATTTTATGTGTGTATAAAAGGGTTAAGGTTCTATAAATAGCAAAGGGAGGGGAAATATATGCTGGATTGTATATAAGACATTCAATTCCAGGCACTCATGCAGATTTAAAATTAAAAAGCCAGAAGGAAGACCAGTAAGAGACAGATGAGGGAGCTCATGGTTAATTCACTCTCCTAAATATATAATATACATAAAGAAATATTTTGGCTAGATCATGAGTGCCTAACATATTTAGGCTTTTGTCTTCAATGTTAATGTGACATTTCCAATAATATACTGTTGAAAGTATTGGGTGCTACACTGTAAAAATGGAAGCAAAAATGTATCCAATGGTATATTTCTTTGGAATTTTATCCGAAATATACACACGTGTAGACACTGTAAATCTTTTGTGAATGATGATTGACTAAGGAAACCAATATAGCCAATATACTTTATATAATCAATGAAAAATATATGCAAGTGAACCGTACTTTTATAAAGTAGCCTACATTATGTAAGTATTATGTCTATTTGGTTTCTTCTGCACTTGCACCTGGTATTACTGTATCTATTCCAAAACAAGTCAGAATTTTCTAGGCTATGCCCATGTCCTCGTTAGAAGAAACCAAAGATGGCTAAAACTCTCAGTCTCACAGTGGTGAGGAGATGGAATAGGGCCAGGTACAATAAAACATTTCGACATGTTCAGAGCAATATTCAAGAGCAGTAAGAGATTTTCTGTTAGCTTCTCAGATTTCACTGGCATAATGCATTTGCGCCAATGTACAACATAAATGTTGTCAAATCAGGAATCTGCTTCATGATGGTCGGCAAAATTCCTATTAAATCAATGACCTCTGCTCTTGAAATAAAAAAACTAAAAAGGGACCATCTCATCTCATGTTCATCCACTTATCCCGTATCGGGTCGCAGGGGCAGCAGCTCCAGCAGGGGACCCCAAACTTCTCTTTCCCGAGCCACATTTGCCAGCTCTGACTGGGGGATCCCGAGGCGTTCCCAGGCCAGTGTCGAAATATAATCTCTCCACCTAGTCCTGCGCCTACCCCAAGGTCTCCTTCCAGCTGGACGTGCCTGCAACACCTCCCTTGGGGAGACGTCCTGGGGGCTTCCTTACCAGATGCCCGAACCACCTCAACTGTCTCCTTTCGATGCAACGGAGCAGCGGTTCTACTCCGAGTTCCTCACGGATGGCTGAGCTTCTCACCCTATCCCTAAGAGAGAAGCCAGCCACCCTTCTGAGAAAACCCATTTCAGCCGCTTGTACTCGCAATCTAGTTATTTCGGTCATGACCCAGCCTTCATGACCATAGATGAGGGTAGGAACGAAAATTGACCCGTATATCGAGAGCTTTGCCACGGTGTGGTAAAGCGAATGCAATACCGCCCCCGCTGCTCTGATTCTCCGGCCAATCTCCCGCTCCATTGTCCCCTCACTCGCGAACAAGACCCCGAGATACTTGAACTCCTTTACTTGGGGTAACGCCTCATTCCCTACCCGGAGGAGGCACTCCATCGGTTGCCTGCTGAGAACCATGGCCTCAGATTTCCCAACCGCTTCGCACTCGGCTGCGAACCGGTCCAGTGAGTGCTGAAGGTCACAGACTGATAATGCCAATCAAGCCTAATTCATCTAGCCCGCAATTAAAAGAGATAAATGTTGTTTCCCTCACTGTATTCAAACTTGTGTCTCCCAAATAAGGGGCTGCGTCTTTAACCACTACACCATGGCGCTATACCTTCATATAGTCCCTAGACACCATTAAGCATTGTGTTAAACTGACTAACGTTTTTTCTTAAGTTTACCTCCACCACAAATAGCATCTATTAACTGTATGGCTTTTGCCATAACTGACTTTCTCATTAAGTGAAATGATGAGAGAATCGTGGAAACCCCTACGCTTTTACTGCCCAAGGGGTTTTGATAAACGCCTATATTACCCCCAAAAGCATACACGGATGGGAACTTTGAAAATCTACCTGAAATAATGCCAAAACTGTATGAAAACTGTTTTAGTTTAGGCTTACTTCTATCCAAACCCTAAAGTCCACCAGAGACAGTCACAGTATAACTGTGAACAGTTTTATTTTAGGCTTACTATAACAGATACTGAAGGTTATATCCAGCGAAGTTTCTGTCTGTCCGGAACAAATCCTTATGCATAATTTGACTCTGAGGAGATTCAAACGCTGGACCTACAGTTTGCCGGTCTGCTTTTCTCACTACTCCACCACTTAACAAATGCGCGGGTGTCTCGGACTAACACAGATTCGACCATAGAGCTTCCCACTAGGATGTTAGCCTGTCGTTGGTCTATGTGAGTTCCATGTACCTCAGATACTCCCCATTAAACCTTTCTCACCGGTCCATCCATCAGTTTGCACTGACCGATCTTTTGACACTGGCAGTTTAATCCCGACAGCCTAAACCCGCTCACTTTCCATACGGACTTGCCAATACTGTTTTGGTCCGGTTTGTGTCAAATTGTGTCATTGTATAAAATGTAGTCTTTTAAAGGCAGGATTCTACACAAGGCCCCTTTAACAGTATACTGTATATTCTAAATCTGTTGTGAAAAATACACCCAACAAACCATTGCTGTTAAATATTGGTGGCGCAGACAAAAATAATAGAGCCGTTAGGGACTTGAGTTTAATGAAGTGAATGGTACCTTGATTACTCCCAATACAAGACTTACACATTGTGTATTAATGATAATCCAGTTTACCACAGGTTCACCATACTGATTAGTTGTGTGTGTGATGAACATACTGATGCATTCATTATGTAAATTAATGATAATCCAGTTTACCACAGGTTCCCCATACTGATTAGTTGTGTGTGTGATGAACATACTGATGCATTCATTGATTATGTGAGTATTGTGTGTTCTTATGCAAAATCCCCTATAAATCCAATGTTCTCTTGTCTGTGCAGGTTCCTTATATTAGCTCCCAGTGTGTTCCATGTGGGAGTGAAAGAGCGTATTTACATCCAGGTCGGGAAAGCCCTTCTAAACAGTCATATTTCACTCCATTTGGAGCATGAGACAAGCACCACGAAGGTTTCTGAAGAGGTCTCCCTGAGTTTTACTGGGGAGGGGCAGGTCAAAACCGTAGAATTACAGGTATAATAATGATAATTACACAGCACAGACTACAGTAAACTAACACATTTAGTGCCTAGGCAGTGATGCATTTTTTTGTTTGGCACTGTGTTCCCGCACTTTGAATTTGAAATGACATAATGAGTATTGAAATGCCAACTGGCCACTTTAATTGAAGGGATATTTTTCATTCATACTGGATTTACAATTAATAAATTGCAGCATGTTTTATGCATGATCTACCCGTTTTAGATCAAAAGTATTTGAACACATTGACATAATGTACAATAGCAGTCATGTTTAGTTCTAGTCGCATGCCGTGACTGACTGAGGTCTGCAGCCCACAAACATTACCAGACACTGGGTATACTCCCTGGTGCTCTGCCAGGCCTGTACTGCAGCCATCTTCACTTCCTGTTTGTTATGTTCATTCTGTTGGTGCTGTCAGCAGTTACATCATCAATGAAGACAAGGATGCCAGATGCCCAAGCCATGACACCTCTCAACCAAACAGTATTTCACATACGCGGTGAAATGCCATTTCTGCCAGTTCTTTATTTAAAAAATGTTTCCTCTTGCCACCGCTCCTACATTTTTCCAGAAATCTGCACTTTTTTTTACCTTTTAGGCCATCCTGTTTTTGAGACCCTCTAGTGCTTGCACCTTGCAGTCAAGCATTGTAATTTTCTGTGGATGGCAGTGGCTGACGCATCCACTTCTATGTGACAACAAGCATCAGATCTGACAGTCCGCATGTTGATCCAATTGTCTATTATTTTAAATATAAAGTACTGAATTTGAAAGTGTCCAAATACATTTAGAATTCACCGTAAACAGACCTGAACCTAAAAACGGGAAATGCATCCTTTTGGTTAACATCTCAATCGTTACACTTTGCAGGTAGACTGGCAGAAGATGTCAGAGCTACCTTCCTCTGGGGGTAGTCCTCCATCTCTTTTGCTTGTGAGTAAGATTCAAGGCGTCAAAGAAAGACACATGGTGAGGGTCCTGGTCTCCAAACGCAGAGGATATATCTTCATTCAGACCGATCAACCCATCTACAATCCCTCAAATTTAGGTGATTAAAGCTCTGCTCTGAATGAAATGACAGGCTACTGTTATTATCGCTCAAAATACAGATACTAGTTTTGCAATGGTTTACATTGAAGGTATAATGAATCACTTGATGCCGACAGACACATGACAGTTCTTTTCATTACCAGTGAGTTACAGGATATTTACACTCAATCACGCGATGAGACCCAATGCTGAGACTGTCCATATCTCAATTTTTGTGAGTAAACAAACTTTTAATTTGCTACTACATTCCATCCTGTCAGATTTAATTTCATTGTTGCTTATGGGGAGTCCGATTGCCTGCAATGTGGGTTTAATCCAGCGCTGTGCTATTATAGCAAACTCTCTTTATCTGTCCCAAATTCTCTCCACTTTCAAATGATTAACAGACCTAACAAAAACGAAAAAGAAATGTCAATGTTTTATGACTGCTGCGAACTTGTAACTGATATAAATATATGTTTATCTATTTATATTCCAGAATGCTGGGGGTAATCAAGTATGGAAGGGTCTTAAACGAGATAAAAGTGGAATAGTCACCATTAATTTCGATATCCCCGATGTCTCAGAGTACGTTAACATTTTTAAATTGATATGAAATGAAACGATTCTGTATACAATGTTAGCATTTTTTTATATTGCCCATCTGCCCTTAGCTAATCAATGGATGTCAATCAATGGATTTCATGTACCAAAGATAATAAAACTAATGTCACATGCCTTGCATTTTTTAGATTGGGTGTGTGGAAGATAGTGGCTCATTATCAAGGAGATGAAAGGAATGCTGTTACTCAACAATTTGAAGTCAAGAAGTTTGGTGAATCTTTTCTCTTTTTCTGTGTTTCTTCATGTTAACAATTTAAGTTAAAAGCAAATCTTTCATAAAATGGGTCAAATTAAAATAGCTTTAATGCAGATATTAAGAAATTCTAACATGGTTTTATTGTTCTCCACACAATTCGTTTCAGTGCTGCCAAGCTTTGAAGTGACCATCAAACCTGAGAAAGGCTACATTCTTATTAATACTGAGCAGTTTACCTTCGACATCTCAGCATTGTAAGCTTTTATTTAGATACCAACAGTTTTCCCTTACACCATCTAGTCCCCCCCCCCTCAAAAAAGGTGCAATACAGTGAGTGATCGTATACTCAATTGTACTTAAGTTCTGGGTATTTGGTTCTTCATAAGTCTTTCATCCCAGCGCTATCAGCCTCACTGACTGCGTTCTGTATCTTTTCAGGTACTCCCATGGCAAAACTATAAAAGGAGCCTTCCACTGCCGCTTTGGAGTGAAGGAGAAAACCAAGGCGCAGGGTGGTAAAGAAAAGACTGTTGTCTTCATTAGAGGACTGGAGCATACTGGATTGGTGAGAGGACTTAAGGAGCATTTCTCCATCTAAATACCTGTACTTCACTATCGGAGATGACAACTTGCAAAGCTGTAAGCTCTTGGAGCTCTGAGGGACGGTATTATAGTGGCGAGTCCCAAAAAGGTGTCCCTGTAGGAGAACCCTTCCAAGCAGAAATGTTCTACTTGGAACCATAAAGGGTTCTCCTATAGGGACAACTGACATCCTTTTGGAAGCTTTTTTCTAAAAAGTGTATAGTATCTTTATATAAATGTCTGTAGCATAGCCATTAGAGCATTTTACAAGTTAAAGAAAGTTCAGTAGATTAAATTACTGAGCCGACAAGGTGAAAAACGTAAACCGTTAATTGCTCAAGTGACACTAGGAAAGGGCCATGACCCAACTTTCCAAGGCTCTCTCAGCGGGGGTTTGGAGATATAAAAATACTAATTATATATGAATATACGCTTGGATTGTTGGTAACGAAGCTGTTAAAGAGTGGGACCTGTAACTAAAGGGTTTGAGTGCTGTAAAAAAGCTAAACTGATGTAGCAACTGAAGGACTGTTGGGTTGACATTTCCATACAGTTGGCCCTCTAATCAAGGCTGTTAACCCCACCACATGCTTTCTATCCAGGGCTATGGACCAGTAGCTTGACCCTGAGATCCTCTCAGCTGCTGGTCAGATGCTGTCTGGGTGTTGGTAATTGAGAATGCAGCAGAAGTACATGAAAAATACATGTGAAATAGGACAAATAATAAAAACACAGAAAGTTAAGATAATAACTTTATTTGAATAAAAAATCCCAACCCTCTAACAGCTCCAGGGGTGCTGGACAATGGTGACTTTGGCCATGACCTAATTCATTGAGGGTGTGGGATACTTGAGATATGCAAAATAAACATTTTATTACATCAAGTTACAACAGTTTTAGACCACTTTGATCTATGGTTTGGCTGAAAACCTGTGGCATCCTTCTTTCACTCAGATTAGAGATGGGAAAGGTTCAGTGGTTCTTCAGATATCCGAGCTTATCAAGCAACTCCAATCTCAGCTTAAGACCACCCTCTCAGACCTGGACGAGAGCCAATCACAGCTTTTAATGACAGTGTCCGTCACCGACATCAACAGTAAGGCCTCAGTTCTTGTTCTTAATAATAAGTAGGGAGTAAAAATAATCCTTTTGAACTGTGATATGGGCTTACAAGCCGCTGTCAGACAGGCATACTATACCGAGTGTGTATGACCACCAATGATCACTGATTGTACTGCGAATGTCCCTTCACTAGGTGGTGAGCTACAAGAAGCGGAGGTGTATCTTCCTGTTGTGTCCCAGCTTTACACGGTAGACCTGTCCCGCACACGCTCACACTATATCCCCGGAGTCCCTTTAAAGGTGGAGGTAAGCCTAGCTGGATATGGGCGAATTGATTGAGACAACGTTTGCATGTTCTGCGTCTTTGTGTGATATCAGAATGTTTACTGGTTGGTATTTCTGTGAGGTGGTGGTACATCTCCCTGGCGGTTCCCCGGCCGTGGCGGTGCCAGTGACAATGCATTTGCCAAACCTCCAGGATGACCCCAAAACTAAGGACACTGACAAGGAGGGAATCGTGTGGCAGTATTTCAACCTTCCCAATATTGATAGCGACATTACTGTAGAGGTTAGGACAACAAGATATTTCAATTCCGTGAATTCAGTGAATATCCTATTGTTGATATCAGACTACAATAATGAGAATGTAAATGAAACAGTTTGGAAACTTAAATCTTTCACCCCTCTATTTTTTCAAATCAGGTTACAGTAGATGGCCATCGATCCACAAAAGTTGTCAAACGATCCTCATTTCCTGGAAACGTCTATCTAAGCACCACCGTGAACGATGGAACTCTAATGGTGGATCAGTTACTAACTGTTACATTTGCAGTCATCAATGCGGTTCCAGAAGATGGGTTCATATACTACTTGGTGAGAGAAAACTCAAGCAGCACAACATGCTGAAGACGTTCTGCTGAGCAAATCTTTCACTTTTCTTGTTCCCAACCCCCCAGGTTCTCAGCCGAGGACAGCTCATAAGAGAGGGTTCTGTCAAGGCGGGGAAATCAATAAAGATTCAGTTTCCAATCACTCATGCGATGACACCCTCCTTCCGTCTGATTGGCTACTACCACGGCCAGAATGCTGACATCATTGCTGACTCAGTGTGGGTAGACGTCAAGGACGTTTGTGAGGGTAAGGTCGAGGTGAGTCAACAACACAGTAGAAGAACGTGTGCGTTGAGATTGTGAGTCAGTCAGCGACAGGGCAAAGGCGCTGATACACAACAAAAAGCACAAATAGAAGGTTTGATATCTGTTTGTTTGGGACAGTTCAGTTTAGACTAAAATTATTGTTGATACATATTTGGTGTTATCATGTTCAGCTATTGCTAATGTATGTTTGTTTGATATCAAGGTAAAGACAAAAAAAGACGAATATGCCCCTGGACAAACTGCAAAACTTGATATTGATTTAAACGGACAGAAGGCCAAAGTAGCGTTGCTGGCTGTGGACAAGGCCATGTACGCTCTCAACGCCCACAACAGGCTCACCCCCAAACAGGCAATCTGATACTCACTAAAGAATGATTACACTGTCACTTCAAAAAGAAATCTACATTCTCTTCTTGTACAGTAATCTATATAATCGATCATGTTAAGACCAATACAGTATTCTGAATATTCTTTCATTCACAGGTCTTCTCCTCAATGCAGTCCTATGACCTTGGCTGCTCCTATGGTGGAGGGTCAAACACAGCGTCTGTATTCAATGACGCTGGTCTGTCTTTTATCTCCAGCTCTGCAGTAACGTCACAAATGAGGATTGGTATGTTTAGCGTAATGCAACAGCTAGAGCTTCTCTGGTATTGGATTCACAGGCTGTTGCCAAAGTTTCTATTTTAATTTCTTCACCTAACTATGTCTGTTTTAGGATTCAACTGTGAGCAGGGCTTCAGGCGACAAAGACGTTCCCTAGACCTCCAGCAGCAGATGATGTCCATAAGTACGAGAACTTTCTTTTTCTGTCCACTCAGTGTAGGTGGTATGTGATGTTTCTCTATCATGGCGGGCACAAGCAAAATCCTTTTCTCACCGTCTCTCACCGTCTCTCACCGTATCTCGCCGAATCTCACCGTCTCTCCCCCCGAATCTCATCGAATCTCACCGTATCTCACCGTCTCTCACCGTCTCTCACCGTCTCTCACTCCCAGAGCTGAGTTACTCAGATGGGAAGCTGCAGGAATGTTGTGGTCATGGCTTCACCCTGATCCCCATGCGTCGGACCTGTGACGAGCGAGCCAAGATAGTTGAACGATCCAGCGAGAGCCCTGCCTGTGTGCAGGCTTTCCGGGAATGCTGCAAACAGGGAGAGAAACTGAGAGAAAAGAAGAAACGTGACGACGCTCTGGCCGGGCACGGCAGAAGTATGACCATTAATGTTAGAACTTCTGAAATGTTATTCTGTTGACGAGCCACACATCTGCCACAAACAGACGTCTGCGTTTGTTTTTGATGAGCTAAACGTGGAAAGGTTTTCTGAATGCCTTGGGGTCCTGTCTCCCCTGTCTCCCCTCTCTCCCCTGTCTCCCCTGTCTCCCCTGTCTCCTCCTCAGCTGGAAGTGAAGCAGACATTGAAGACTTCTTTGACACAACCGATCAGGACATACGCCGATATTTCCCCCCAAGCTTTTTCTTCAAAGTGGTAGATGTAGACGGCCAAAACAGGTGGGACGTGTAGACCTGTGTTGGTACCATGTGTCTGAGGCACGTTGTTGACTCCTCTCTGTCTCCTCCGTAGTGTCAATGTGATGCTGCCGGATTCTATAACCACCTGGGAGATGCAGGTTGTCAGCATTTCTGCGTCGCATGGTAACAACACCCTCTTTTATTGGTTATTTTCTGTATCACATGGTAACAACACCCTCTTTTATTGGTTATTTTCTGTATCACATGGTAACAACATCCTCCTCTACTGGTCCTTTTCTGTATCACATGCTAACAACATCAACATCCTCCTCTATTGGTCCTTTTTTTGGGATTTTGAACGTTTTAGATGAAACCTGTAATGACATTTTAACTTTTTGGCCTCTGTTTTTACATTCTTTTAAAGGCATATGTGTAGCAGAACCATACCAGTTACGTGTGTTTAAGGAGGTTTTTGTCACCCTGAGGCTGCCGTACTCTGTGAAAAGATTTGAACAGTTTTCTGTCATACCTGTCGTCTACAACTATGGGGACGAGCCTGCACAGGTACAGGGAGAAAATAATCTCACTAAACACTTACGCATCTGCACAAACACAACATCACACATGAAGCCGGTGGACCTTCTTTTTCTCCTCAGATTGCACTCCAGATGGTGCAAAATGAAAAGCTCTGTTCGCCTGGCTCAGGTTCCCTCAAAACCTATGTCAACGTAACTGTGGAGCCCCACTCTTCCAAAGCCGTCACTTTCACAGCAGTACCCATGGAGACGGGCTTCGTGCCCATCATCATACGCCTTTATGACAAGGAGAATGAGGTTGGCAGCGACGCCATTGAAAAGACTCTGAATGTTAGAGTGAGTACAGCGCTTGTAGTCCTAGTCTCTGTTTGTCTGAGAATTGTCCATGATGTCCACCATATCCTCTAGGTCACAATGCAACTTTTCATTGGCTTTCTTTGAGGCGCCATTACGGCACTGTATTGAAGTGGACACTTTCTAATGTAGTAACTTTTCGTCCTTTAGACGGAGGGAATAGAGAAGAGAGTGGAGGAAATACATGTTGTGAACCTGATTGGTGAGATAAAACTAAATCTGTGGCTATTAAGGCGTGGTTGGCATGTTATTTGAAGAAGACACCACCGACATTCTCTCTTTCTTTGTTGTCAGGGGGACGTAGCATGTCTTTAACAATTGATGGAAAGTTACCAGACAACACAGTTCCTGAATCCATCTCCAATATATTTGTCAAGATGGAAGGTCAGACCCAGTTATTTTCCTCTCGACCCACAACTATATTTTCGTCTTTAGTTCGTCTGGTCTAACATCCATTCTCTTCCGTTTCCCAGGGGAAGGGTTTGGTCAATCTACTGCCAAAACCCTGCTGTCTCCTCATGGGGTTAAACACTTGCTACAGGCCCCTGATGGATGTGCAGAGCAGACTATGAAGAGAATGGCTCCCACTGCATTGACCCTCCGCTACCTGGACCTTAGCCAGCGGTGGTATGAGCTGCCCGCTGGCACCAGAGACACCGCCCTGGATTCCACAGAACAAGGCATGACAACTGTTATCAGTGTCAAGTACTGTGCAAACATCTTCGGCCCTTGAAATTTGACCTAGAGCAATTTATTTAGGTAGTGAATAGGAAAATATTGAAATGCACTTTCAGCTTATTTATTGATCTCCCAGTTTTGGTCTTTTGTTGTATTAAAAGGGGATTCTTATTCAGAGTGTCTGAGACATACAGGACTGTTGCCTAGCCTGCAATGCTGAACACTCTGGTTCATTGTCAATCTCTCTGCCTCTCTTAGGCTATATGAGAATTCTGACGTTTAAAAAGGCAGATGGATCCTATGGGGCATGGAAAAGTCATCCGACAAGTCATTGGTAAGTACATTTCCCATGACTTTTTGTTTCTAGTGTAGTTGTCTCAGGTGGAACAAAAAACAGCATTTATACTGCAATTTACCATGACTGGAGCTGTCTTATCACAGAGTGTTTCCTCTCTAGGCTGACAGGCCTGGTCGTGAAAGTGATGTCCCTGGTGGCCGAACGTCAGAGAGAAAGGTCTGGGCCAGCAGGGAGAGAGGGACTGGATGTGGCCGAGAATGAAATCAGTCATTCGGTTAGGTATCTCCTGGATAACCAGAACCAGGATGGATCTTTCACAGACCCGAACCCTGTAATACACAGGGAAATGCAGGTGAAAGATTGTTCAGAATGCCTGCCACAGATTTAGATTTTATTACGCTGACCCTTTGAGAAACACAACCCTGGCATTTGCAAGCGCCGTGCTGCAAAAACTAAGCTACACGGGATGTTTCCCAACAGTGGTTTATCTGTCAGAAAAGTTTAAAAAGCAAAAGACCAACTGTATAAAAGACACCTGAATTGAAGTTGATGTGTTTTGTTACGATGTACTGTGTGGCTTTCTCTTTAGGGAGGCATTGGTGGGGTTGAGGGAGACGTGTCCATGACTGCCTTTATAACTCTGGCTTTGAATCGGTCCCTCCCCTTCTTGACAGATGTAAATGTGCTTGAGAGAACGGTAAAATTGGAGCACAGCCTTCCTTAATAATTCAGTGTTTTTATTTATTTCATTAGCAATTCTTTGTTTTAAAGCTGATCCCCTGTCTACATCAGCTGTCTCCGCCCTGGCAAAAAAAAAGTACAGTAATCAAGCTTATCTTTTGTGGAATCACTAGCTGGAATTTGTTTTTGTGTGTCTGTAGAAAGCCACGATCTCCAGAGCCACAAAGCACCTGCTGTCACGTTTTGAGGGGCTGAAGAGGCCTTACTCGGCGGCCATTACAGCCTATGCCCTGTCAGTCACTCTACCTGACCGGACAGAGGCCATGTCTGCCTGGGAAAAACTCCAAAAGCTCGCAACCAAAGGTACAAGTCCTACTATACGTTGCGGGCCATTGTGATTTGAGCTGGTGCCCCCCTGATTGCTACTGACATCGGTATTCTGCCACTCTTCTCGACAGACAAAAACAACTGCAGCGGGTGGTATGCTGACGCAGGCCTGGTTAAGAAAGAAAAGGCTTGGTGGGTACCAACAGTCGAGGCCATAACAGTGGAGACCACGGCCTACGCTTTGCTAACTGCTGTGGCTCACAAGAAAACGGAGTGGGCAGACTCTGCAGCGTGCTGGCTGACTTCACAGGAGAACTATGGAGGGGGCTTCAAATCCACACAGGTCAGAAATACTGAACATATGCAGAGCTGAACCAGGCCTTAGTCAGGTGTGTTTTGTTGCCTCCTAGTGGATATCCTTTCCCTTACAGGCTTTGTAGAAATATGTTTTTTCGGTTCAGTCACTTTGAGGTTCAGCCACCATTTGGTCGTAATAACATAATAAGTGGAGGCTACACTAAGGGAGGGATCCCGGTTTTATTTCTTCACGAGACCTACATATTTTCCTATTTTCTGTCTCTGTGCTTCTGCTCTGATCCTGACCAAAATCGTAGATTAGTTTGGCATTCTGTTCTCATTTATCCGTGTTTGCATTCATCTTCTTGTCTTTAGGATACTATCGTGGCTTTGGAGGCGCTCTCTGAGTATGCCCTGACCACGCCGCCCTCTACCACCACACAAGTCCGTGTAGACTTCACAAGTGAAGGGAGGTTTGGGGAAATACTGCGTCAAGACATGCAGTTGGACAACAAAGGATACGCAGTAGAAAAAGAGCTGAAGGTATTCTCAATCCACCCACACACACACATACATACATAAATACATACAGTGCATACAATCTTTCCTAACTTTTTTGTCTAAACCTAACCTAGCTGTAACACTTAGCCCTTAACATAATTGGTCATACCTACCCTGAAGAGTGGGGTGGCTTTGTGGTCAGGGCACCTGGCTTGGGTCTGAAAGGTCCCTGGTTCAAATCCCTCTACGAATGTGAAAGATAGTTTGTTAACCTGATAAGGTAGTTAAAACTTACCTGTGTGGAATGTTACCAGTATGTTAGTTCCTGTAAATCAGAATTAGATCTTTGGTGAAAAAATCAGCTTACCCCAATTCTAACACTATGCCCAATTGATTTTATATAATCCTACCCCTTTGGGAAAGCAGGCCCCCACATGTACTCATAGAAATGGATCAGGCACACACAGATACAGTGGATATTAAAAGTCTACACACAAACTCTCTCTGTTTTTCTTTCCCCAGACACTAATTGGTAAAAATGCTATTGATGTAAATCTAACAGGACAGGGAAAGGCCAAGATGAAGGTAAGAGCTTTTAGTATCAAAAAAGTTTTATTGATGCTCATTCAGTTTCCTAATCTATCGATCTGTCTGGCAGGTTACAAAGGTCTACCACGTACTGGAACCCTACGATAACTGCGATCTTCTGTCAATCACAGTCAAAGTAGAGGGCATTGTAAAGTATACTGGTGAGTCATAGTAGATGGCATTGTAAAGTATACTGGTGAGTCATAGTAGATGGCATTGTAAAGTATACTGGTGAGTCTTGGTAGAGGGCATTGTAAATGATACTGGTGAGTCATAGTAGATGGCATTGTAAAGTATACTGGTGAGTCGTAGTAGATGGCATTGTAAAGTATACTGGTGAGTCTTGGTAGAGGGCATTGTAAAGTATACTGATGAGTCTTGGTAGAGGGCATTGTAAAGTATGCTGGTGAGTCTTGGTAGAGGGCATTGTAAATTATACTGGTGAGTCATAGTAGATGGCATTGTAAAGTATACTGGTGAGTTGTAGTAGATGGCATTGTAAAGTATGCGGGCATTGTAAAGTATACTGTTGAGGCATAGTAGAGGGCATTGTAAAGTATACTGTTGAGGCATAGTAGAGGGCATTGTAAAGTATACTGGTGAGTCTTGGTAGAGGGCATTGTAAAGTATGCTGGTGAGTCTTGTTAGAGGGCATTGTAAAGTATACTGGTGAGTCATAGTAGAGGGCATTGTAAAATATACTGGTAAGTCTTAGTAGAGGGCATTGTAAAGTATACTAGTGCGTCATAGTAGAGGGCATTGTAAAGTATACTGGTGAGTCATAGTAGATGGCATTGTAAAGTATACTAGTGAATCATATTAGAAGGCATTGTAAAGTATACTGGTGAGTCATAGTAGAGGGCATTGTAAAGTATACTGGTGAGTCATAGTAGAGGGCATTGTAAAGTATACTGGTGAGTCATAGTAGAGGGCATTGTAAAGTATACTGGTGAGTCATAGTTGAGGGCATTGTAAAGTATACTAGTGCGTCATAGTAGAGGGCATTGTAAAGTATACTGGTGAGTTGTAGTAGATGGCATTGTAAAGTATACTAGTGAATCATATTAGAAGGCATTGTAAAGTATACTGGTGAGTCATAGTAGAGGGCATTGTAAAGTATACTGGTGAGTCATAGTAGAGGGCATTGTAAAGTATACTGGTGAGTCATAGTAGAGGGCATTGTAAAGTATGCTGGCGATTGTACAACAATATTTTAATCAAGTCTTCCTTTTGCTAAAAGTGATGCCTGATTGAGTTTCAGTGTGATGATGACACTTTTCTTTATCAGCTCGCCTTGTTGAAGACTACTATGAGTTGGAAGACTACGCAGATGATGAGAGAAGCGAGGAGGAGGACATCCCACGATCAGCGATCGAGTGGTTCGATGCTCGAAGCAGACGCAGGAGAGATACTCAGCCGAGCCTGGAACCCGAAAATCTAGTTCAATACGAAGTCTGTTTCAGGTTGGTCAAACAGATTTGTGACTAATGTTATATTTTGTGACGACATGTAGTAAATAGGGCACTGCTTCACCTCTTATCTCACCCCAACTTTGTCTCATTTATGTATAGAATTAACAGGAACTTAACAGGAATGGCCATAGCTGATATCACACTGCTAAGTGGGTTTCAGGCACAGACTGAAGACTTGGATAAAGTAATACTTAATAACCCTTATCCTCAAATTCATTCATAATTTTTATTTGAAAAGTGTTCCTGAATGTATCAAAAGGATAGCTGATTCATTCGTAGTAGAAACCTGCAGAAACTGGAGCCGCTAGCACCTCTGACTCACGTCTCCCCACAGCTGAAAGCGATGCCTGAACAGTACATCTCTCACTACGAGCTGTCACATGACAAAGTGCTGATGTACTTTAATAAGGTAATGTTCTCATCAACACAGAAGCAGCTCAGCAGAACGCTGTGACACCTGTAGTCCTGATGGTCTATTTTTCTCTCTGTCCAGATTGAGCCAGATGACTGTATAGCTTTCCGAGCCAAACAGAGCGTGCCTGTAGGGTTGCTACAGCCTGCCCCTGCCTCCATCTATGACTACTATGAACCAGGTTAAGCTTTGTGTTCATATTCCTGCACTACTTATTATATTGATCTTTTATCTCTGTTAAATTGTATTTTAATAATTTTTTGACATCAACAGAAATAAATGCATGTTGACTCTCTTCATTCCTCTCTCTCACTTTCTAATCCCCCCCTCTCTCTCACACACAAACATGTGTATAAACATATACACTCTCACAGACAGAAAGTGTACTATTTTCTATGCTGCACCGAAACAAAGCAAGATGGTTTCAGCTCTATGTGATGCTGATGTATGCCAATGTGCAGAGAGTAAGTGTGTATTCCCATTACTATGGAAATGACTATTACTATGGAAAAGATTCTCTCAACTCTCATAGATCATAGAAAGATTATGTCATTGTTTATAAGGCACCAGAACTTTAAACCAGAGTTTAAATAGGGCTGGATTTGTTCTTTTGCGATTGTAGCTATAATACTTGATACTATTTGAACTGATGTTGGCATGACACTAAACTAATTCCCATTATGTCCTAGGGCCCTGTCACAAACAGAGGAATGCCTTTGGACCACAGAGGTTAATGAAGGACCACCGCTTTGAGTTTGCTTGCTTTTTCCCCACTGTGGATTATGGTCAGTAGACAATAAATACATTTTTTCATTAGTGAAAAGATCTGCACAGTAAATGATGCTAGTTATAAGCTAAGCTTTTGTTTTGGCTTTGTTTAAGGTTTCACTGTCCAAGTTGGCAATGTGTCTGTTAAGAGTAACTTTGCACTCTACAGTTCTACTGTGACAAGCATACTCCGAGTCAGTAAGTTCTGCTTCACATGACTGATCCATGTCTGTCATTTACATTTTAATGACCATTATTTCCAAATAATAATTTTAGTTGGCTTATGCTAAGTTTAGTGAATTAGTTAATTGTTTCAGAATTCACATCATAGATTTCTTTCTTTTCTATGGTCTCTTTAACACCAGTACTGGAGCGGCAGAAACGTTGATGAAAATCAATACATGTTTTAGCCATCCAGAACCTGGTCTATTGTAAAACTGTGTCCTCTTTCTGTTAGCGGGAGATTTAAACCTGCAGGAGAATAACGTGAGAGTGTTTGCCAGGAGGCTTCAGTGTAAAGGACATCTAGAGGCTGGAAAAACATACCTCATCATGGGCAAAGATGGCTTAACTACTGACTCTAATGGCCAGTAAGTACTACAATACTGCCAATGACAGCAGAAGAACCTTGAGGATGGTTTTCATCAGTAATTCTCACCATCTGTGTTTTTTCCTCTTTGCCTTTTAGGATGCAGTACCTTTTGGAATCAAATACTTGGATTGAACAAGTGCCAGATGAGAAAAAGTGCCAAGCAAACATAAACAAGAAAGCCTGCCGACAATTTCATGACTTTGTTACTGAGTATAAGTTCAATGGTTGCAGCCAGTGATTGGCTCATTGACTGAATTTTTATATTCTACATAATCTACAAAACAAACCAGAAGTAAATCCATGTAGTCCAATATTTGTAACATGGCTGTTAATATAGTCAATACACCTTCATATTTCAAAATGAGAACGTTAAAATTAGAACATTAATCATGTTGAATTTCTGCAATTGTATTTATTCTTTTTGTATAAACATGAAAACAAATACATGGTCAAGAAATCTACAAAAAGAGGATATTATTTCTAAAGCTGATATAGGCCTACTTTCAAGGTGCAGTGAAGTATAGCATTTACTGGGCCTTTAATATCTGGGCCTATAACAGATTTGGATCATGTCAGCTACTGAAATAAGGCCAATATATACAACTTGCAAGCAAATATAACTAATCTGTAATGAACAAATTATTGTTTAGAGATTTTTCCTAGCATTATTTCACAAAATATTTTTGGGTTTTCCAACACTTTTGTCCCATTTCCTACCCTATCTGAATGCATTCCCTGTGTGTGAGTGAGAGTCTGAAGAATGATGTCCATACACAACTCCTGGATTAGCATTAGGCAGACTCAAAAATTGCGTTTGGACAATCAGCTCCAAACTCCCCAGTCCCAGCAGAGTCAGAGACAATGACAGAGAAACCTGGGTAAAGCACTTTTACTGTGAGAAAAAACCGCTTTGAAAACAAACAGTCAAACACATTCCATCAATAAACCATGAGACTGAAATGACGTCATGCAAGTAACTTTCAAATCATAAACCACAGATATGCCTACATGGAGATTTTCACTTTGGTACAGGACAAGTCTTCACGTGCGTCTTGGAAATAGGCCCTTTAATGTCTAATTTGGTAAAGCTGAAAATCATAGTAGCTATACATTAATGATCATCTTTGTATTTTTGTAAAGAATCATACCACTCACAAGAAAAAGAACTCTGTCCATTGTTATACTATCTTAATTTGTTATTGATATTCACCGAGATGACCCTTACCTTTACACAAAACCCTGCTTTCCTCTCAACGTAGTCCTGTCCCATGTTCCATACCCCTCCGCTGTCGCCCGTTTCCCTGCTCAACTGTTGGTTGTTCTGTCTGTCTTTCCTGTCTCCCTATCTCCGTCTGTCAATCTCATCACATGCAGCACTGGGGTTACCTAAGAGACCGGGCCTCAATAGAGAAAATCTCTTTTGCTAGAATTAACTGGGATAGTGACAGAGGGCAGCGAGAGGGAGGGGGGGTAGTGGAGCAGTTCAGACTGAGACAGAAAGACGGAGGTATAATGGCAGGTGGTGAGGTGCATTTACATCGGTCATAATTTGACACCTGTGGGGACCTATGTCAAAGCATTCTGTCACAACCAATCCACTGTTTACTGGGCAAAGGAAGTTATTCAAAAAACACATTTGAATGTAACAGTTCATCAACTGTTTAGGAGTTGGGTACTGTGACGTTCAGTTGAGTTTGGCTTGGGCTCCATCATGGCTGAAAACTTCATTTGCATATTATTTTCATACCCAATGCACGTGAATATTATATAATCATATAGATGTAGATATAATCTTCCCCCCAGTAGCCTTTTGGGATTTAGGGAGAGGGAGTGACCACGGGGTTACCATGGAGGGTCTCACAAAAGGGTGTGTCGTGGGAATGGCTCCAGGGGTCAGGAGTGAGGGTCAAATGGTCAAAGCCAGCCGGAGAGCATACAAGAGGAGATGAGGGTGTGAAAAGGAGGAGGAGGCTACGGCCGACTGCATGTTAACATTGAACTGCGCAGAGGGCACGGAGGCGCGCTGACCAAGGCCTTTTCAAGGACAGCCGTCCCTGTGACAGACTCGTGTCTAATGGTCCGTAGCAAGTGACAAGTGACAAGCTTTTCAGGGCCATTCTTAAGGAAGGATATATGAATATGCAGCGGCTGGTTGGTCAGGAGCCATGCAGATATATTACGGGGTAACATGATTTGTTTTTGTGTATCGTATAGGATAAATATTGATGAAATGTGAATGTTGATATACTGCAGGTCCAGAAATCTGTGTTCTAATATCAAAAGTAGGATCATTGGAATTCTTTCTTTTGTGGGTGGTCCTGGGATAGAGAGAACTTTTCAGAAGTTATGAGACTGTTGGTATCTATTGTAAAGTAGTGTCCCTGGCAAGGTTTTTTCAAACTAGAGAAATTTAACCACAGAGCAGTTCTCAGAGGGATAAGTACTGAGTAGATTGTATTGCATAGTAACATTGTTATTTTGGCCACCTTGTTTATAGAGTATCATACATATTGTGAAGACATTTCATTAAAGAAGACTATAAGTGTCGTTGATCGGTAGAACAGCATGTACAATAATATTTATGAACATAAAAACATTTGTGTCATAACATTTAAATGTTTAATATACAATTTACTACTGCGTCAATTTAGCGTTTGTGGCAGACAGTTCTACAACAAGGACGTAATACAAGCTTTAATTCAACAACAAACGTAGTAGTTAATAGTTTAATAGTAGTGTGTTACTACAACTGAGATGCAATTCTACCACACAAAATGAGAAACTACTGAAGGTCCCAGAATAAAACAAGGTTAACTTTAAACCAAGTGTTTGTGAAGTCAGCATCTATGTAGGTTAGCAACAGCTCACTGGATGGTATATACAGGTGACTGAAGGTGGATGTTTCTTTGGCTGGAAGGGTGCAGACAGAAAGCGCTCTTGGATGAGACTTCCATGTGGCGGTCGGGATAAGTCAGGGAGCTGAGTAGGAAGGAGAAGGTGGGGGGGGGGGCGTCTAGGGTTGGGACTGCCTTTGACTGATGCCCTGGCCTTGTGGTCACCGGGGACAACGCCCATTGGGCCTGAGTCTTGGGTGGAGTCCATATGTAAATGAGTTACCCACCAAAAGTATAGAATATCTTATAGCGTCTTCTCATATTACTCCGGCACTTGTGACACTCGCTCATTACCCACCAAGGACTGAGTGGAAATAGGTGATAATACATAAGAGAAAGCAGGCATATATGTGTTTTTCTCTTCATAGTCATGCAAAACTGTCATGAAATATTGTTGTATTAAAAAATATATATTTACTGTTACATGATGCTGCAGAAATCCATAGATATTTGAACACTCCACAGCAACTGAGTAGGCCTTGGAACACACTGTAGCCTAACTAAAGTTTAACATGTGTAATACATTGAAGGACACCCAATCCATGACTGTCACAGGTTATCATTATTTACATTGCTTGTATTCACATCAATAAAGCAACATATTGGATTAACAGAAACAGTTCAGGAGTCCTATGAATCAGAGGTGTGCCATCCCCTCACTATGGTCCAGTACATTTGTAGCACATGAAGTTGAGCCTCTGGTTCTCCTCCAGACTAACCCAATGCTGCTGCCCAGTGGTCTCCAGAGCACCAGCAACGCCACAGTCATCCTGGCTGTTTAATCCGTCCCCCGGGGCCCAGTTCTGGTAGCAGCCCGAGGCCGGGTCAGATGTGATCCAGAACCAGAAGTGGAATTTACAGGTGAAGCGCAGGCCCACCCAGACATATGATGAGGTGGCGTTGGCGGCTTTCTTAGCCACCAAGCCCTGAAGCAGCTCTGAAGTGATTGATGCCAGGTCAATGTAGTTCTCTCTGCAGTAGCTCAGGGCCTCGTTCCATGTCATGTTCTTCTGGACTAGAATCAGATTGTCTGTGGAAGAGAAAGATATGATGCCATATAATCCATTCTCTTTTGTCTGTTCCTTCTTTTGTCGGACCCAAGGAAGAATATTTATCACCATGGTGTTCGCTCATAGGGATTCTAAGTAAATGTGTATTTTTCATGCGTGTGCACAATAAAACATCTTAGAAACAACATAGATAATGTTACCTGGAGTTAAATCTTGAATGTTTCCAGTGGGCATTACAGTGGAGACACTGACTGGCTCTCTGGTACTGAGTGGAGTAGTCCCAACTGAATATTTGGTCACATCAAGGGCAGGACTGTGTTCAGCAGTAGTCATTGGTGTTATGTTACTTTGCATTTCTGCGACTGTAGACTCAGTGGTCAGTTGAAGAGATCCATTCTCAGTAGTAGCACTTGTAGATAAATGACCAGTAGCCACTTGCTCAGTGGTATTGAATGAGGTTGGTAAAGGAGTTGAGAGGATGTTTTGAACAGTTGTATTTGCTTGGTCAGGGACTAGTTGTGCAGTATAGGTGAGCACTGTGAAATTGAATGTAGTTGGGTTTTGAACAGTTAGAGTAGTCATTGCGTCAGATTTTAGGGCTGTGGTAGAAAACTGTCCGGTTGAAACTTGCTCACTTGTATTAAATGCGGGTGTTGCCGATGTCGAGTTTACATTTGGAACAGGCACAGTAGTTGCATGCTTAGAGGTTAGCTGTCCAGTATTTAATTGTTCAATGGTCACATTTTCCGTGGTATTAGTTGTAGTTGAGGAAATGTTTTGAAAAGGAAAGCTTGCAGTGGTAGCTGCTTGTTCAGAGGTTAGCTGTTCGGTAGCTACCTGTCCAGTTGAAGCGTGTTCTGTGGAATTTAAAATTAGAGATGTTGAATGTTTGTTTTCAACAATTATTGTAGTTGATTGGCCAGAGGTCAGCTGTCCAGTGGAAACACTCTCGGTGGCATTAAATGTAGTTTGTACAGGAGTTGAGGTGGTGTTTTGAACAGGTACAGAAGTTGCTTGGTTTGTAGTTGAGATTCCAGTAGATAACTGTTCTGTTGAAACATGTTCTGTGGTATTAATGGTTGATGAAGTTAATACAGATGTTGTTGGGGTGTTTTGAATAGTTACAGGAGTTGTTTGGTCAGAGGTCAGCCGTCCAGTAGAAACGCGCTCAGTAGCATTAAATGTAGTTTGTACAGGAGTTGAGGTGGTGTTTTGAACAGGTACAGAAGTTGCTTGGTTAGTAGTTGAGATTCCAGTAGATAACTGTTCTGTTGAAACATGTTCTGTGGTATTAAGTGTTGATATAGATGGTACAGATGTTGAGAAGGGGTTTTGAACAATTGTAGTGGCTAGTTGGTCAGAGCTCAGCTGTCCAGTAGAAACGCGCTCAGTAGCATTAAATGTAGTTTGTACAGGAGTTGAGGTGGTGTTTTGAACAGGTACAGAAGTTGCTTGGTTAGTAGTTGAGATTCCAGTAGATAACTGTTCTGTTGAAACATGTTCTGTGGTATTAAGTGTTGATATAGATGGTACAGATGTTGAGAAGGGGTTTTGAACAATTGTAGTGGCTAGTTGGTCAGAGCTCAGCTGTCCAGTAGAAACACTCTCAGTAGCATTGAATGCAGTTTGTACAGGAGTTGAGGTGGTGTTTTGAACAGGTACAGAAGTTGCTTGGTTTGTAATTGAGATTCCAGTAGATAACTGTTCTGTTGAAACATGTTCTGTGGTATTAATGGTTGATGAAGTTAATACAGATGTTGTTGGGGTGTTTTGAATAGTTACAGGAGTTGTTTGGTCAGAGGTCAGCCGTCCAGTAGAAACGCGCTCAGTAGCATTAAATGTAGTTTGTACAGGAGTTGAGGTGGTGTTTTGAACAGGTACAGAAGTTGCTTGGTTAGTAGTTGAGATTCCAGTAGATAACTGTTCTGTTGAAACATGTTCTGTGGTATTAAGTGTTGATATAGATGGTACAGATGTTGAGAAGGGGTTTTGAACAATTGTAGTGGCTAGTTGGTCAGAGCTCAGCTGTCCAGTAGAAACACTCTCAGTAGCATTGAATCCAGTTTGTACAGGAGTTGAGGTGGTGTTTTGAACAGGTACAGAAGTTGCTTGGTTTGTAGTTGAGATTCCAGTAGATAACTGTTCTGTTGAAACGTGTTCTGTGGTATTAATGGTTGATGAAGTTAATACAGATGTTGTTGGGGTGTTTTGAATAGTTACATGAGTTGTTTGGTCAGAGGTCAGCCGTCCAGTAGAAACGCGCTCAGTAGCATTAAATGTAGTTTGTACAGGAGTTGAGGTGGTGTTTTGAACAGGTACAGAAGTTGCTTGGTTAGTAGTTGAGATTCCAGTAGATAACTGTTCTGTTGAAACATGTTCTGTGGTATTAAGTGTTGATATAGATGGTACAGATGTTGAGAAGGGGTTTTGAACAATTGTAGTGGCTAGTTGGTCAGAGCTCAGCTGTCCAGTAGAAACACTCTCAGTAGCATTGAATCCAGTTTGTACAGGAGTTGAGGTGGTGTTTTGAACAGGTACAGAAGTTGCTTGGTTTGTAGTTGAGATTCCAGTAGATAACTGTTCTGTTGAAACATGTTCTGTGGTATTAAGTGTTGATATAGATGGTACAGATGTTGAGAAGGGGTTTTGAACAATTGTAGTGGCTAGTTGGTCAGAGCTCAGCTGTCCAGTAGAAACACTCTCAGTAGCATTGAATGCAGTTTGTACAGGGGTTGAGGTGGTGTTTTGAACAGGTACAGAAGTTGCTTGGTTTGTAGTTGAGATTCCAGTAGATAACTGTTCTGTTGAAACGTGTTCTGTGGTATTAATGGTTGATGAAGTTAATACAGATGTTGTTGGGGTGTTTTGAATAGTTACATGAGTTGTTTGGTCAGAGGTCAGCCGTCCAGTAGAAACGCGCTCAGTAGCATTAAATGTAGTTTGTACAGGAGTTGAGGTGGTGTTTTGAACAGGTACAGAAGTTGCTTGGTTAGTAGTTGAGATTCCAGTAGATAACTGTTCTGTTGAAACATGTTCTGTGGTATTAAGTGTTGATATAGATGGTACAGATGTTGAGAAGGGGTTTTGAACAATTGTAGTGGCTAGTTGGTCAGAGCTCAGCTGTCCAGTAGAAACACTCTCAGTAGCATTGAATCCAGTTTGTACAGGAGTTGAGGTGGTGTTTTGAACAGGTACAGAAGTTGCTTGGTTAGTAGTTGAGATTCCAGTAGATAACTGTTCTGTTGAAACATGTTCTTTGGTATTAAGTGTTGATATAGATGGTACAGATGTTGAGAAGGGGTTTTGAACAATTGTAGTGGCTAGTTGGTCAGAGCTCAGCTGTCCAGTAGAAACACTCTCAGTTGCATTGAATCCAGTTTGTACAGGAGTTGAGGTGGTGTTTTGAACAGGTACAGCAGTTGCTTGGTTATTAGTTGAGATTCCAATAGTTAACTGTTCTGTTGAAACATGTTCTGTGGTTTTAAGTATTGATGTAGTTGGTACAGATGTGTTTGGGTTGTTTTGAACAGTTCTTGTAGTAGCTTGGAAAGATGTTATCTGTCCAGTAGTAACAAGCTCAGTGGTATTGACAGTTCTTGGTACTGATGCTGAAAAGGTGTCTTGAACAACTGTAGTAGCTGCTTGATCAGAAGTCAGCTGTCCAGTAGAACCAGGCTCAGTATTATTGAATATAGTTAGTAAGGGAGTAGAAGGTGTGTTTTGAACAGGTACTGTACTTCCTTGACTGGCTGTTGGGTTTTCAGTAGTTAACAGTTCTGTTAAAACATGCTCTATGGTGTTACTGATAGATGTAGTTGGTACAGATGTTGTCGGTGTGTTTTGAACAGTTCTTGCAGTAGCTTGGAGAGATGTTATCTGTCCAGTAGTAAAAATCTCAGTGGAATTGAATGTAGATTGTACAGGAGATGAGGGGGCGTTTTCAACAGTTCCAGCAGTTGCTTGGTCAGAGCTCAGCTGTATAGTAGAAACAAACGCAGTAACCTTAAATGTAGTTTGTACAGGAGTTGAGGTGGTGTTTTGAACAGGTACAGAAGTTGCTTGGTTTGTAGTTGAGATTCCAGTAGATAACTGTTCTGTTGAAACATGTTCTGTGGTATTAATGGTAGATTTCGTTGGTACAGATGTGAAGGTGTTTTGAACAAATATAGTAGCCACTTGGTTAGAGGTCAGCTGTCCAGTTGAAACTTGCTCAGGGTTATTGAATGTAGTTTGTACAGGAGTTGAAGTGGTGTTTTGAAAATATTCAGTACTTCCTTGAATGGCTATTGAACTTGTTGGGGTGTTTTGAACAATTGTAGTAATAGTTTGGTTAGAGCTCAACTTTCCACTAGAAACATACTCTGTTGCTTTGAATGTAGTTTGTACAGGAGTTGTGGTGGTGTTTTGAACAAGTACAGAAGTTGCTTGGTTAGTGGTTGAGATTCCAGTAGTTAACTGTTCAGTTGTAACAGGTTCTGTGTTATTAATGGATAATGTAGTTTGTACAGATGTTGAGAAGGGGTTTTGAACAATTGTAGTAGGTTTTTGGTCAGAGCTCAGCTGTCCAGTAGAAACACTCTCAGCGGCATTGAATGTAGTTTGTACAGGAGTTGAGGTGGTGTTTTGAACAGGTACAGAAGTTGCTTGGTTAGTAGCTGAGATTCCAATAGTTAAATGTCCTGTTGAAATTTGCTCTGTGGTAGTAATTGTTGATGTAGCTAGTACAGCTGTTGAGGGGGTGCTTTGAATAGTTACAGGAGTTGCTTGGTTAGCTGTTGAGACTTCAGTTTTTAACTGTTCAGTTGCAACGTGTTCTGTGGTATTAATGATAGATGTAGTTGGTACAGATGTTGTCTGGGTGTTTGGAATAGTTCTTGTAGTAGCTTGGTCAGAGGTCAGCTGTCCAGTAGAAACATCTGCTGTGTTATTGAGTGTAGTTGTTTTTTGAACAGGTGGAGAAGTGGACAGGTCGGATATTATGAGTCTGGTAGAGAAATCTCCGGCTGAACTTTGCTCTGTAGATGTAGCTGGTGCAGATGTTAAGTTTATATTTTCTCCATGTATGACTGCATTTGATGCAGTAGATGGTTGATCAGATGTTGGGTATTCAGTAGTTAACGGTCCAATTGTAACTTGCTCTGTGGTTCTGAATGTAGTTGGTCCAGGGTTTGCTGTAGTGTTTTGGATAGGTGCAGCAATAGATGTTTCTGTAGATGTTTTTGCAGTGAGACAACACATTCCTGTGAAATACGCGAACACCATTTGAAAGCAAGTTAATATCTCCTTGCTGTGTACCTACATTCTACACACTACAGCAAGCTTTATTATGTTCCACAACACTTAACAATTACTCTACCTCTTTCTGAAAGATTTGTATTGTAATCCCTTATACAGTTATTCCTAAATTGTACCAAGTATGCCTCAATTACCACAATTATTCCAATAAATTATTTAAATGATATTGAATACACTGGAAAAAAATACGTACCTGATAAAAACAGGAAACGCATCAATGGAGGGCTCCTTATCATGACTGTAGTCTTCAGAGTGGAGGGCTATTAAATATTGCAAACTTGAGCTCACCGTAAGGTGTTCATTAGAAATGCTCAGATCTCACCAAAACATGACACACTACGAACACTACATCGCTCTTTAGTTCTAAGTGACTGACACAGTATGACGCACCAAAGAAGTTCAAGAATGTGACTGGTCTTGTTTAATTTGGCACAGGGGAATATGTGTAGGTTCACCATTGTTGGAATGTGCCCTGATGGTGGTGTTTCAGTGTTTCAAGTTTGTGACTTGACCCGGCCATGATGGAATAAGTGAGAGGTGTGGCTATACGGACACACCTGGTGAACGTCTGTCACAATGGTGAATTAATCCGGTTCACTAAATCAGTTTGGTTTGCTCTGAAACACGTAAAGTGAACTGAATCTTTTAGCTCAGTTCTTTCGAAACATTTTGCTAAGCAAATCTTTTACATCCAATCTTTTAATTGCATCTCTATCTTTATGAACTGCGTACCACTAAGTTGTTGATTCAATCATAACACAGGATTGTCACTTAACATTATTATTTTATATTTACTATGTATTTTAGTCAATAACCAAATTTTCAGAAATAAACAGTAGAGGTATAAAGACATTACAACTGAATAAAAAATAAATTGTTTAAATGGTATACTTAAAAATACCTTTTTAAAACCTTAGCCCAATTAAAGGTGATATGTTGTAATCTTTTAATGTGAATGTAATCTGGCTGTATTGCTTAGAAAACAAAAAAAGGCTGGCAGGGACTGTAATGCAGGATATGGTCTCATAATAGAGGCAGTCAGGGACTGTAATGCAGGATATGGTCTCATATACAAAGAAAAATACATAAATTAACTCGTACTCCTGTCTACAGTCCAGCAGTGGGTGGCGGTAATGCACCGTTAACGTTGAGTGCCAAATGCGCGCGCAATCTAACCTGACGTCAGTTATTGATATTGAAATATAATGAATAGGAGTGTAAAATCCAGTAAATGAATCGTCCGTTTTTATTATATTTCTATTCAGTCTATTCTGTCTGATAGGAAAAATTCTGATAACTTGTCACAAATTTGACCCAAATGCCAAAGACCCTGAATCGGGGGCAATAATCTAGGTAGTTTACATTGAACCTGACCTTATCCTAGTGGCAGAGGAATAAGAAGTATAAAGTACTCGGCTGTGTTCACCCGTTTCGGAATGCTCCTAATTAAGACCTAAATGACCAGGTAAGGGAGTTCGTAACCATTGACCTTAATAATACATTTTATCTATCCTTTTTTTCATTGATCACTGGCTAGATATGAACTCCCTCTACATGGTCATGTAGGATAGGTCTTGATTAGAACACATCCGAGTACTTGTACTTTGTACACCTCTGACTAGTAGTAAAATTTAATTTGTTACATTTCCTTGATTTAATTTGTAAATGTGTTGCTTGCTTTCCAATGTTTCAATATGTTATAGTGTATACTGTATTAGCTTCTGAATCGAGGAAAAGAGCAAGTCAGTATACCCCTACTAGTGGATCTGGCACTTATTCTGCCCAGAAACATTGTGGCTCTAAAGACATTGGCATTGCGCCAATATGGCTTCCTTTCCGTGTAAACAACAACAGCATCAAGTGAACGGCATTTGAGTTTAGGCCTGTTACCTCGCATATTTTACTCCTCTTGGAATTCGCAGATAATATGCAACTATAAACAGATATGTAACCTACAACGATGTGCTGAAGGTGTGTATGGTGAGTATTTTCTGTTCCTTCTTGCAGCTATCTCGCTAATTTATCTTTGTAAGTCAACATTAATGTTAGTTACTAGCTAGCTATAATGTTAGCCAGCTAGCTACGCTACTACTGACTCCTTGCTGGCTAGCTTAGCTACCACCACCAAGGGATATTGAATTGGAAACTGTTAGCTAGCTACAGTAGATTAGACGTTAGCTACATAAGAAAATATGATGTGGGTTTGAGAAAAGGTTGATTGCTGGTTAGATAGAAACAGTCGATGCATGTTGTCATTTGGTATTTAATTGCATTATTATCTATTTGCAATGACAGTGTAACATAGTTGTTACATGTCTTTCAAGTTTCATTACATGCGTGTTATAGAGATTAGCTAACACAACAGCAAGCTAACGCGTCTGGACATTTACTTTACTAGTTGCCTGCATCATAAACTACGGTAGCTAGCTCGGGCGTATTAAATTAAAGGGATCTACGGTCCTTGCTGGTTCACTTGGATGAAACGAATGCTGTGAGTTTTCATAATTTATTTAGCTTACGTTGTTTAGTTAACTAATAGCAACACAGTACTATGGTAGATACAGTCAGGTGACAAAATCTTATATTTACAGCTTCTGTTGTTAGCTAGGTGGCTTACGTTATATTGTTCGCTAGCTACGGGAAGTGTTATCTTTCTTTTGCAATAATTAATGCGAGAGGCCAAATATAACATCAGCAAAAGTAGAGTGAGTCTTCATTACAAACACCGTACTGTACTTTGGACCATACTAATTCAAACTTGCTACTGTAGCTAGCATAGATTAAGAATTGAACCGTTTGTTTTGTACTGTAGGTCTTTCTAGTTTAAAATAGTTTACCTTATTAAAAATGTAAGAAGAACGTTGATCATGAAATATTTAGCTACTGTAGTAATGTAATGCAAATCATCAAACTGCAGGGACAACTGCTAACTAGCTAAACAAGTTGTTAGATTCAATACCCGTGAGTTCACTCTTAACTACAAGTGTTATTAATGTGGGTGCATTTAGCTGGACACCTCATGTAGCCTAGCAAAAAAAACACGTATAATTGGTGATGAGGAAATCATTGTCTCCTACATCCCAAACAGATTATCGTCCTTCAGACAGCTCATCTTCTTCCTCCTCTCCGCTGGGTAGCTCAATGGCCATGTCCTCACATCAGCCCACCAGTTCAGCCTCCAACAGTCCCACCAGCACCTTTGGTTCTCCTTTTTCAGTCATCAGCCCCTCACTGGGTTCTCCCGGTGTGGCTCCCTCCATGGGCTATGGACCTATTAGTAGTAACCAGGTGAGAATCCAATCCGGAGTCCTTGTATAATTTCATATTTGCCATGATCAGGTCAGGTCATTTGCTGCGCACAAAGCTGTGTACCTATATCAATCCCAGGCTGAAATATACACCTATCTTGTAAAAATCTGTCATGAATGGTAATAAATCTTGTGGTATGTAGTTCGTTTGTGGTCACTTTTTTTATTTTATTTTTTATTTGTGCCTAGATCAACTCTTCAATGTCAGTTTCGGGGATGCACTCGATCAGCAGCTCAGACGATGTCAAGCCCCCATTTGGCTTGAGGCCTATGTCTGCACATAGCCCTGGGATAATGCTCTCTCAGAAACGCATGTGTGCCATCTGTGGAGACCGCTCCTCTGGTGAGTGCTCTGCACTAAGAGCTGGGTCAGAAGAGGTGAAACATGGAGCCTGGGACTAAATCCCTGGCATTTTCTGGGAGGATAATCCTTTTTGTCAGCTGTCTTTGGCTGTTTGTCCTCACTTCTCCGCGTCAGTCTAGCCAATGCTCTTCACTGGTCTGTTTGACTGTGTGTCAGCGTTCTAACACTAAAGGCATTTGGAAATTCTGCCAATAAATTATTTAGCGAAGCTCTGCCTCCTCGCCGTATCTGCACACATCTGTCCTCACTCGTCCCCTTCCCTGGCCCCGCACGTCTCTTGTCTTTGTCTCTTCCCTGTGCAGGCAAGCACTACGGCGTGTACAGCTGTGAAGGTTGCAAGGGTTTTTTCAAACGCACGGTGCGCAAGGACCTGAGCTACACCTGCCGGGACAACAAGGAGTGTCTGGTGGACAAGCGCCAGCGCAACCGCTGCCAGTACTGCCGCTACCAGAAATGCCTGGCTATGGGCATGAAGAGGGAAGGTAAAGATGGGGGAGGGGTCCATAATTTGGTGCGTGGGCTAATGTTGTTTGGGACGCTTGCGTTTGATCAGCCGTGACTAGAGTCTACAGGAGGGGTGCTTTTGAGAAAGCAGTGTATTGATAAAAGCGAAATAAGAGGGAGGGACTGTTGAAAAATTGTTTGTAGAGAATCAACGTAGCTGAAGGCCTGGAATCATTTAATAATTGTACTTTGTTGGGTACTTGTCCTATTTCACATGTACATACAGTGCTCATAAGTTTCCATACCCCTGCAGGAATTGTGAAATTTTGGTATTGATTTTCAAAATATGACTTGTCATGCAAAGAACTGTATTTTATTCAAGGATAGTGATCATATGAAGCAATTTTTTATCACATAGTTGTTTGGCTCCTTTTTAAATCATAATGATAACAGAAATCACCCAAATGGCCCTGATCAAAGGTTTACATACCTGTGAATGATTGGCCTTGTTACAGACATACAAGGTGACACATCCTGGTGAAAATGGCAATTAAAGGTGAATTTCCCACACCTGTGGCTTTTTAAATAGTCAATGAGTTTGTTAGCTCACACGTGGATGCACTGAGCAGGCTAGATACTGAGCCATGGGGAACAGGAAAGAACTGTCAAAAGACCTGCTTAACAAGGTAAAGGAACTTTATAAAGATTGAAAGGGATATAAAAAGATCCAAAGCCTTTTAAATGCCAGTCAGTACTGTTCAATCACTTATTAAGAAGTGGAAAATTCAGGGACCTCTTGATACCAAGCCAAGGTCTGGTAGACCAAGAAAGATTTCAGCCAAAACTGCCAGAAGAATTGTTCCGGATACAAAGAAAAACCCACAGGTAACCTCAGGAGAAATACAGGCTGCCCTGGAAAAAGACGGTGTGGTTGTTTCAAGGAGCACAATATGACGATACTTGAACAAAAATGAGCTACATGGTCGAGTTGCCAGAAAGAATCCTTTACTGGGCCAATGCCACAAAAAAGCCTGGTTACAATATGCCTGACAACACCTTGACACGCCTCACAGCTTCTGGCACACTAATTTGGGATGACGAGACCAAAATAGATCTTAATGGTCACAACCATAAGCGCTATGTTTGGAGAGGGGTCAACGAGGCCTGTAGTGACCAGACTAACATCCCGACTGTGAATTGGTGGTGGCTCACTGATGTTTTGGGGATGTGAGCTCTAAAGGCACGGGGCATCTTGTGAAAATTGATGGAAAGATGAATGCAGCATGTTATCAGAAAATACTGGCAGACAATTTGCATTCTTCTGCATGAAAGCTGTGCATGGGACGCTCTTGGACTTTCCAGCACGACAATGACCCTAAGCACAAGGCCAAGTTGACCCTCTAGTGGTTAGAGCAGAAAAAGGTGAAGGTTCTGGAGTGGCCATCACAGTCTCTTGACCTTAATATCATCAAGCCACTCTGGGGTGGTCTCAAACGTGCGGTTCATGCAAGATGATCAAAGACTTTGCATGACCTGAAGGGATTTTGCCAAGACGAATGGGCAGCTATACCACCTGCAAGATTTCGGGCCCTCATAGACACTATTACAAACGAGTGCACACTGTCATTGATGCTAAAGGGAGCAATACACAGTAAGAACTAAGGGTATGCAGACTTTTGAACAGGGGTCAGTAAAAAAAAATATTTGTTGCCATGTTTTGTTTTATGATTGTGCCATTCTGTTGTCATACAATTGAATGCAAATCCAATAAGAAATAAAAGACACGTTTGGCCTGCTCGCTCATGTTTTCTTAACATATTGTACCCATTGTTACCAATTCTCCAAGGGTAGGCAAACTTTTGAGCACAACTGTAGGTGTTATCCCTAAGTGTGAGTAAAATGATTCATCATGTTGAATCTGAATAATTTAATAATTATACTTTGTTGGGTTCTTGTCCTATTTCACACAGTGTACATAAGTGTTATCCCTAAGTGTGAGCAAAATGATTCATCATGTTTAATCTGAACCTTTTGACAATATATTTTATTTGGTCATTACATGCTTTTTATTGTACATGTATAAGTATTGAACCAAACTCAGGGGAGAGAGGTACACATCAGGACCGGTTCATATAAATAACTCCTCTCCCTCTTGTTTCCTCCATTTTTTTTCCCTTCCTCCTGTAGTGGTCCAAGATGAACGTCAGAAATGTAAGGATACAGATGTGAAGAATGAAGAGATGATCAATGATATGATTGGATGTTGATTTGAGATGATTGGCACACCCTGAGAAATGATAGACCTGAATGCATTACCATTTTTATTACCAATTGGCCCCCGCATATGTCTAGCCTAACATTATTAATGATGTGCACAACCTTTTCCCCCCCCCTCAAAATCTCTTCCTGTCTTTTCTTGGCTCCCTCTGTCCTTATTAATCCTCCCCCTGTCTCTCTCTCCCTCTCCCCTTCTTTGCTTTGCGGCGTGGCCGTGTGCTTGGCCCGGTGCAGCAGTCCAGGAGGAGCGTCAGAGGAACCGGGAGCGAGAGGAGGGACTAGAGTGTAGCAGTGCTGTGAACGAGGAGATGCCCGTGGAGAAGATCTTGGAGGCCGAGACGTCCGTGGAGCAGAGAGCTGAGCTTCACTCGGATGCTGGTTCTGCGGGCAGCTCTGTGAGTGGACTGGGTTATACTGCTGACTGGAGCCTGCAACACTGTGAAAACATTTTCCAGAAACCTTGAGTGCTGGATATCCTGTTTCAAAGAGTCCACCGAGTTAACATTTTGAAATGTTGGCATAGTGTCTGAACATTTTCCATCCCTATTTAGCACTGTTTGATTGTGGTATTATTCAGAGAACAGCGTCCCCTCAACTCGTTTTTCTGTCTCTGTTTCACAACTAAGTACTCGGCTCTTGATACAACTGTGCATACATGGTAATAAACCATGATCAAGCATCCAGATGACAATAAATAATACAATAATCATGTTTACTCACACAAGATTACAGCATTATTTCAGCCTTTGGCATGTGCTGTTGTTGTGTTTTATTGCATTTTGTGGTATTTGTTCAAATGCTTTATTTGGTTTGTGTTTTAGCCTCATGACGCTGTGACAAACATCTGCCAGACTGCGGACAAGCAGCTGTTTGCACTGGTCGAGTGGGCAAAAAGGATCCCCCATTTCTCTGAGCTGCCCCTGGATGACCAGGTCATCCTTCTGCGTGCAGGTACCATTGCCATTTGGATTCATTAGATAAGATCTTCTTCATTACCTGAAGGCTTGCCATGCTGAATTGTTTTAACTGTATTCTTGGGTTATCGATCATACACTGCTCTGCGTAAGAAGAGCCAGAACACGTCAATTGGGTTTTGGTCTGTACATTGACTAGGTCATTCTGGACTGACGTTCTACTTCAGAGTGGTCTGACACTGAACATAATTCATGGCTCCTTCAGTTATGGCAGGTTGTCTAGGTTCGAAAGCAGGAATGCATCCTAACAAATATCGCCAGGACCCATGCATGACCATTTACATAGAGTATATGCTGTGGAATTCACTGTGTGGACTTTGCCAGACATAGCATGACACGTTGTCCAAAAACTCCTCTCACGCTCATCTTTCCATAGAACTTTCTCCTAGGAGTCTTGACTGATTGATTTATTGAACGGCGTGGGTCATTTTATGTCTGGCCAAAAGTGAATGCTGCGTTCCACACGATTGACTACATCAGCGGTCAAGCATGCAGCGTTCGTGTAATGTTTTGAGGTCTCCGGTCTGAACAACGTGCCCTCATAAAGAGAGCCATAATCCAAAATATACATCTACACCAGAATGGCTGACGAGCAACAAAAGGAAAAACATTTTCCTAGTTAATGTTCCGACCTAACCCCAACAGAAAAGTTGTGTCAGGACCTATGAAGAGCAGTTCATGCTACAAGAATGTTTCGTGCTACAAAGGTTACTGAATACAAGCAGCTCTGTGTAGGAAAGTTGGCCGTATGTCTCCCCAGTCATGTTAGGGACTGATATCTGCTAAAGGAAGTGTTAGGTAGCAGTCCTCTGCAGCCTGGTGGCTCACATTCCTTTTCACAATGTAAATTGAATGAGATTAGTGTGTGTTGTTCACAAATGTTTCTTAGTATTTGGTTTTGGGTGAGGATCTGAGAACAGTGAGAGGCAAATACTTTGGGTCTGTGCACGTGCGCACAGGGAGTCTCTGTAGCTAATTTTCAGACATTATCCACAGGTGGGGTGATATTTAAGCCTTTTCATAAGACCAGCTGCTAATAAAATCCCTGCCCCCTTCTATCTGTCTCATGTCTGCCTTATCTGACCATCCCTTATCTACTCTGCCCGTCTCCGTGTGTGTGTGTGTGTGTGTGTGTGTGTGTGTGTGTCAGGGTGGAACGAGCTTCTCATCGCCTCCTTCTCCCACCGCTCCATTGCTGTGAAGGACGGTGTCCTGCTAGCCTCTGAGCTGCATCGAGACAACATGCACAGTGCAGGGGTGGCGGCCATCTTTGACCGGTAGGCACTGTAGATATGTACTTGGGGGCTCGCCTCTTCTCTGTCCGTACGGATGGTGGCCATTTCAGACCAGTAGGCCACAATATTGGGACCGCGGAATTACATTCAGTTACTCAGGTACAAATCAAAGGCTCAGTTTCCTCTCGCCCATTCCTAACTGTAGCCACTAGTGGGTAAACGAGCCGTATCAGAATGAGATGTGATCATGACCTGGTAATAACAGTGGAATTGGCCCCCGCAGGGAGAGTGTGCAGAGTGCTGAGGTGGGAGCAATTTTCGACAGGTAAGATTTCTCATATTATGTCCTGTTTGACATTTTGCCCTGCTTTGTGTTCTAGCCTCTTTCTACAACGTTGTTCTCTTGTATACAGTTAATAGTTTGCCATGTTTGTTGCATAATGTAGGTCATTTGGCATTTTGGTCGCTCGCCTGGGTGGTGGTGTGTTGCCTGGGTGGTGGTGTGTTGCCTGGGTGGTGGTGTGTTGTCTGGGTGGTGGTGTGTTGTCCGGGTGGTGGTGTGTTGTCCGGGTGGTGGTGTGTTGTCCGGGTGGTGGTGTGTTGTCCGGGTGGTGGTGTGTTGTCCGGGTGGTGGTGTGTTGTCTGGGTGGTGGTGTGTTGTTCCGGGTGGTGGTGTGTTGTTCCGGGTGGTGGTGTGTTGTTCCGGGTGGTGGTGTGTTGTTCCGGGTGGTGGTGTGTTGTTCCGGGTGGTGGTGTGTTGTTCCGGGTGGTGGTGTGTTGTTCCGGGTGGTGGTGTGTTGTTCCGGGTGGTGGTGTGTTGTTCCGGGTGGTGGTGTGTTGTTCCGGGTGGTGGTGTGTTGTTCCGGGTGGTGGTGTGTTGTTCCGGGTGGTGGTGTGTTGTTCCGGGTGGTGGTGTTTCAGACCGTAGCCAGTTGTACTTCATACTGAGAATTAAACAATTCAGGATACCCTCTGGTTATTGACTTTTTTGCACTATATAGTCAAGCCTGTCTTTAAAATACATCACTGTCCCTAAATTTGAATAGCATTTAAGTACTTTATAGATATAATAGACAAAAATATATAAAATATACAGTTAGGTCTGGAAATAATTGGACACTTGACACAGGTTTTGTTGTTTTGTCTGTTTACCAAAATACAGCTCCGGACAAAAGTAAGACACCACTGCACCTTTTTCTTTCCTTTCCAAAAAACTTGAAAAGGAATGTTTTGAGTGTGGAACAGAAGTGTTCAATTTGCAGTGGTCTCTTCATTTTAACCCTTCTGTTCCTCACTCAAAACCTTCCTTTTGAACTTTTTTGCAAAGGAAAGAAAAAGGTGCAGTGTTCTCTTAATTTTTTCCGGAGCTTTATATTCAAGTTACAGTTGAGTAATGAATATGGGCTTAAAGCAGGGGTGGGCAATATATTTCACTGGGGGGCCACACTGAAAATGCCAGAGAGCATCGTGGGCCAAATAACTTTTTTTAACCAACATGCCTAAAAAACACAACATGGCTAACTTGGTTAACTTGCATATTATATTTATGCATATTTATTTTCCATGCAACACCGTTTTCATAATTGAACTTAATTTACTTTAACAATGTTTTTTTAAAAATTATTTTCTGTTAACAACTGTTATTATGGCAGGCAAAAGCCTAAACAATCCCTTATTAGGGTTATTACTCAACAGAAATGCCTTAACACTTAACTTTCAACTCAACAGAGTAAGCTACATTACATAAGGTATAGTGTATAACAGTTATTAGGGCACACTTCTGAAGATTTTCATTCAAAGCAAATGTTGGTATAATTGCGTCATCTAACTTCATACAGTATATTTGTTTGTACTACGTGCTTTTAACGACAGCGATTCCAGCAGCCCAGACCCAAGAAATGTACTTTAGGACTATTCACTCAATATGAACAGGAGAGCCTCGTATGGGCGTTGACAAGTGAGGTGAAGTCAGGAGTAATTTCTGCGGAAGCAGTGTGCGGTTCTGCGGAAGCAGTGTGCGGTTCTGCGGAAGCAGTGTGCGGTTCTGCGGAAGCAGTGTGCGGTTCTGCGGAAGCAGTGTGCGGTTCTGCGGAAGCAATGTGCGGTTCTGCTGAAGAAGTTTGCGGTGCTGTTGAAGCAGTTTGCGGTGCTGCTGAAGAAGTGTGCAGTACTGTTGCAAGATGTTCATCAGTGAGGCTGCACCTGCCCTTGGACTTGTTGAATTGTAGCATCGGGTGACAGTTTTTGTATTTCGCTGCATGCTTGCTCTGGAAGTGCCTCTGCAAATTGTACTCTTTAAAAACTGTGACGTTAGCTTAACATATGAAGCAAGTTGCTTTACCTGCGACATATGCAAATACATCTTTTCCTTCAATAGTTTTTTAAATGAAGATGAGATGAGAGCGAGTTTTTTAAATACCCTGCTTTCGTTATCCACTTTTTTAGGCTCATTTCCAGAGACCGCTAGCCATCAATTGCGTATAGTACGTACAAATTATATCTTTCGCGCGTGGATTGTTGTGCTGGTCCCTACGCCTTGTTTCAACTTAAAGGTATTTTAAACAGACAGTATGATACTGCTGTAATTATTAATGGTAGTGCCACGGGACGCAACAGTAAATAAAGTAACATAATCTGCAGACCTTGTCAGATATTTTTTATTTTGTATTATTGTAAAGGTTTTGGATTTATCACGGGCCGGATAGAATGGCTCAATGGGCCTGAGGCCTTTTCTTGCCCAGGTCTGGCTTAAAGGGTCTCAGCTTTAATTTGAGGGTATTCACATCCAAATTGGGGGAAGGGTTTAGGTATTAAAGCTTGTTATATGCAGCCCCCTCTTTTTCAAGGGACCAAAAGTATTTGGACAACTGACTCAAAAGCTGTTTCATGGACAGGTGTGGGCTATTTCTTCGTTATTTCTTCATCAGTTAAACAGGTGAAAGGTCTGGGGTTGATTCCAGGTGTGGCATAAGCATTTGGAAGCTGTTGTTGTGAACCCACAACATGCAGTCAAAGGAGCTCTCAATGCAAGTGAAACAGGCCATCCTTCAGAGAGATCGCAGCAACATTAGGAGTGGCCAAATCAACAGTTTGGTACATTCTGAGAAAAAAAAGAACGCACTGGTGAGCTCTGCAACACAAAAAGGCCTGGATGTCCACAGAAGACAACTGGTGGATGATTGTAGGATCCTTTCCATGGTAAAGAAAAACCCCTTCACAACATCCAGCCAAGTGAAGAACACTCTCCAGGAGGTAGGCATATCATTATCCAATTCTACCATGAAGAGAAGACCTCAAATAAAAAGAGCGAATACAGAGGGTTCACCACAAGGTGCAAACCATTCATAAGCCTCAAGAATTGAATGGCCAGATTAGACTTTCAGTTCTGGAATAACATTCTTTAGACAGATGAAACTAAGATCAACCTGTACCAGAATGATGGGAAGAAAAATTTATGGAGAAGGCTTGGAACAGCATATGATCCAAAGCACACCACATCATCTGTAAAACACGGTGGAGGCAGTGTGATGGCATGGGCATGCATGGCTTCCAATGGCACTGGGTCACTAGTGTTTATTGATGTGACAGAAGCAGCCGGATAAATTCAGAAGTGTATAGGGATATATTGTCTGCTCAGATTCAGCCAAATTCAGCGAAGTTGATTGGACGGCATTTCACTTTACAGATGGACAATGACCCAAAGCATACTGCGAAATATTCTGCAATGGCCGAGTCGATCACCTGATCTCAAACCAATTGAGCATGCATTTCACTTGACAAAAAATAAGGCCGAAAGGCCCATGCACAAACAACGGAAGACAGAAAGGACTGGCAAAACATCGCAACGGAGGGAACCCAGTGTTTGGTGATGTCCCTGTGTTCCTGACTTCAAGCAGTCATTGCCTGCAAAGCATTGTCGACAAAGTATTAAAAATGAACATTTTATTTATGATTTGTGTTAATTTGTCCAATTGCATTTGATAACATGTATGATAATGGCTGCAATTCCTAAATGTTTCATACAATATTTTTGTTCAATATTTTTGTTCCTTGAATTAAAGCTGAATGTCCGCACTTCAGTTGCATCTCGGTTGTTGGTTCATTTCAAATCCATTGTAGTGGCAACATTTTGTCAGTGTCCCAATATTTGCAGACCTAACTGAAGCAATATTTATATAGCAAGTTTATATTAGGTTTTAAAGATGATTATAGTTTATATTTGGCTGAACATTCCATTCCAGTTACGGTATTGGCAGAATAGATAAGTTGTTGTATTGCTAGTCAAATGTATACGTATTTTGTTTGTACATGAGATGTTGTTTGATACTTCCAGCTATTAGGGATTATGTATGATTTGTTGAAACATTTGTGCAGCAAAATTTGACAGCCGGATGAAAAACCTGAGAGGGTTTATTACTTTCCCCTGTAAATGCTGGCTTATCGCTCTGGCTAGTTGATATTCTTGTCAACTGTATGTTGCTGTAGGACGATTTCTGTGGTTACTGGTTGTGTAGTTGACAGTGTTGAGTGTGCCATGTCCCATATCTCTCCCAGAAACACCCAGCTGCACCAAACATCAGGTTTTAATGGCATTTCCTTCTAACACCTTGAGTTTGTCAAGCCCCTCCCCCCGCCCCCCATCTCAAGTACATTTTCAACTGTCCCTTAAAGTGTGTGTGGGGTAGACATCTTACTGTTTTGGTTGGTTTTCACCTCTCCTCTGGCCTTCTGTAGGGTTCTCACTGAGCTGGTCAGCAAGATGAGGGACATGCAAATGGACAAGACCGAGCTGGGCTGCCTCCGAGCCATCGTCCTCTTCAACCCAGGTACCCCCATTATTCTACACTTAGAACGGCAACGGCCACGCTGGGAAGGGATGGCGCGTGCCGTCAGCGGGATTAGTCCTGGGTTCTATTCGTAGACCCGGTGCCTGAGGCCTGCTTAGGCAGGAAGAACCCAAGCATGAAGAACCCTCTCTTGCACCTGCAGTGGTGTGTGTGGGGGGTGTGTGGGTGGGTGTGTGTGTGTGTGTGTGTGTGAAAGGGAGATGTTAGTGACTCTTTGGTTGCGTGGGGTGTGCCCGCTTGTCCCCTCAGATGCGAAAGGTCTGTCCAACACCGGGGAGGTGGAGCTGCTGAGGGAGAAGGTCTACGCCTCACTGGAATCCTACTGCAAGCAGAAGTACCCTGAGCAGCAGGGAAGGTGTGGCCACGCTGTACTCTTAATACCTCGAGCATGTTAATGCTGTAACTAGAAACGTCCTGTGGTTAAAACGGTGTGTCATACCTCATAATGTAACTTCATGTTATCCTGTTGTGTCGTCCCCCCCGCCAGGTTTGCTAAGCTCCTTCTCCGGTTGCCAGCCCTGCGTTCTATTGGCTTGAAGTGTCTGGAGCACCTGTTCTTTTTCAAGCTCATTGGTGACACCCCTATCGACACGTTCCTTATGGAAATGCTTGAAGCGCCTCATCAGTTGGCGTAAAGGTGGGATGAATGGGGGAAGAGTGGAGGGGATTGGAGGGGAGTTTTGTGGACGGGGTTGGGTGGCTTGGCTCGGGGAATTTGCTGGAGTGGGACTGCACTTTTAGTTCTTTTGGGAAATTCCGCAATTTGTCTCACTGCTGTCTGGGTTATGCTTTTTGGGGCACCACTGAATTTTCTCGTTAAGAACATACATACCCAAGACTTGCCATGATCTACAGGTTGGTGCTATATATTAATATAACTTCATGAATAACTGAGCTAAGGAAATAAATAAATACAAGTATTTTTAAAAATTGGAACCTTTAGTTCCCTTACTCTGGCTTATCGAAGCTCAAATTTGGGTACACCTTTTTATATAAACATGTTAATGCTTTGTAGACCAACCCCGAATAATAATGTACATGTCCCTCCCTGTGGGGTCCCAGTAACATGTTTTTAAACTGAAGGGAACCTGGGAAAGGGCGTGATGGAACAAGGCTGCAATTTGACCTTTTTATCATTCGTAATTCGAAAAGCCTTTTTGAAGAAAAAAAAAGAGACATTAGATTGTCAAATCTTGGGAAAGTACGTTACTGTACTGAGAACTGTTTGTCCCGCGTGTCTGGCGTCTAGTTGTGGTGTTTTTGTATCTCCGATGATCAGAAAGCAACGCGTTAACACAAAGACAAATCGATTAGATGAATCATAACCGGACATGGGCAGACTTGTACTGACTGTGTTGAGTATGGACTAGCTTTATTTGTCTAGCAATATGCTGTTAGCGTTGTTTATCTCAGCTGTCTTGTGAATTGTAATCACTTTGCAGGTTAAAAGATCAAGCTGCATAGCACACTTGCTTTTTACAATTTTAAACCATACTATACTAGTCATCAAATGTCTGGCCAGCAAACGGTTGTGTTTCTACTTTTGGTGCTATACAACAGACATTTACCATTATTCATTGCAGCCATACACCAAACTGCACACATAGGGGAAATTATGCAAGGAAACAAAAAAAAAAAAAACCTGTACTTTTGTAAATGTAGCAATACAAAATGAATACGTATGCTCTCTTTCTGCTTGTCAACCTTTCTGTTCTGGGGTTTTTATAAAGTTAATCATTGTCTGTTGGAAAGGGAATACTCCAAAATGTAATTTATCTAAACAATTGTACGGTACTGTGCAAAGATAATTGTTCAGGGAAAAAACTATATATTGATAGGTTTGAATAATGAGATCAGGAGACAAACAAATGATGTAATAATTGATATGTATGTGCCCTCTATTAGTTCTCAATTGTAAAGAACAGATAATGTCTTAGGATGCACTGGATTCCCTAAGAGTCACATTCAGCTAAATCTTTTCCATCTTGTTTTAGGCATTTTTGGTGCTTTCTTTCATAGCTGTGTTTCCTGTTTTGTAGCTAGTTGATGTTCATCCTCTCCTTTGTCCCTGCTTACGGTTAATTTAAAACACCAGACCGTAATCACATTTAAAGATATCACTTGTGGGCATAGAAATATTAAACAAGACCAAATATGAGTTTTGTATGATGATCGTGTGTAAACACCAGAACAAGTGTATTGGTTTATGTGTCATTAACCTGCATAATCTCTGAAGCCGTTCAAGATCCGTGCAGATGAGTGTTTTGCAGCATAGCTAGTGTGGACTGAAAATAAAGAGGTTTAACTTTTCTTGTCTGTTTAATGTTTCTTTATGGTTTGAATTAGGTATCAGCTTCTCACACAAAATAATCATGAATGCTTTTGAGGTGTTACGAGGATTTAAGTCTCTTGGTTTTATTTTCTGAATGAGGTGAAATGCTGCCTTTGCCTTCTGAACTTGGTGGGCTGCAGTTCTAGACAGTCACCACCAGAGGGAATGTGCACCCCGACACAAGCTTCACTCACGCCGGGTTGAAGTAGGAAACTCAGGAATGTCCGACGTACTTAACGGGCTGTTGTTTATCTTGACTTGTGCCACGTACAGTGAATAAAAGTCCCACCAGCAAGTGAATAGCTATTTCTATTGTGCTTCACAGCCTCGCCTGCTGGTTAGCTTTGTAGCATACTGGATGTGTTGTGGACAATTCAAGTGGAGGCTGTAGAATGAGGTTAAATCCAAGGGATCTGGGTTACTTTCAAATGTTAAAATGTGCATTTTGCATTGAATTATGATGGTGACCGTATGTCGGTGACGTGAAAGGGTAAAAACCTCACTAACCATTTTTATATTTTCTGAAAGTAAACCGACCTTTTGAGGACAATGGTGTATTACCCTGTACTATTACCCTGTACTGCCACCCTGCAGTTAATGGACGAGGGTCCAAGCTACTGGTAGTCATTCCAGATTTGCTACATTGCTCAGATTTAAGAACGAGAGGAGTTCAATAAGTAGAATTCACACTGTTGCTGAACGTTTCTTGTAAGAGCCTTTTTATTGCAAATTTTTTTTGTTGTTGTTGAGTACATACAGTTTGCAAGAGAAGCTCACTGAGTCTGGATGTGCTTGTGTCCAAGTCCCACACTGACGTCGTATGGCACAGGCAGCATGGGTGCGATGGAACTCGATTATCCAATCAGAATGAAGGTCCGTTCTAAATGACACCCTATTCCCTAAGTGGTTCACACATTTTGGAGCCCCATGGGCCCTATTAAGAAAAGAAAGTCACGCTGCACTGTAGGCAGTAGGGTGCCATTCGGGTCGCAGGCATGTTTTGTTGAGTGCAATGCGTTCAAAGGCTGTTGAGGGTTCAATAGGAGAACCAGGTGGTTACGACGATTCACTCCCGTCTGTCCTGATGTTTCAAGTCATGTGCAGAGTCAAAATAATAAAACACTTACAAACACTAACGCCTCTGAGCGTCCAAATCAAAACGAGTCTCCCTTTAGCGTGACACCACGTCTGACACCACATCTGTAGAATGGCTTGGTTCACTTAAATTACCATTTCCATAGAATAACACTGCTTTTTTTAATACCTATAATACACTATTCTATACAATATTCCAACAAATAAAGACAAACATTATGACATTTACATCATTTTACATAATTCTTCCTTCCATTATTACTTTATATGTATTGTTTTTTTTTGTTTTTTTTTTATGTTTTTATTGTACAATACTCAAAAGTACCATCTGAGAAACGGGCTGAAAGAATATACTTTCTCACTCAATGTTCTAGTTTTTCCTTAAGAAATACATGCTACAAAATGGTGTATAAGGTGCTGGATTATTTCTTACCAAGTTGCCTGCAAGTTCCATGAGAGTGACATAAGCATTTGACTATTATTTTGTGGCGTGGCTTGTGTTGCTGCTTGCGAATATTCCTTCAATTTAAGTCCGCAATGGCTATGTTTCATCACAGTGAATGTTTGTGTAGATTCACTGACAACGCTCAACACAATTCCAAATGTAAACTGGAATTATGCACTTAAAAAAACTAGCTAGCTAGCTATGTAACCACTACACCTCAAGAAAAGTTAACAGTGTAGGAAAATTCAGATGGACTGTATGCCCTAATTCTACATTAAGGCAAATGGAAAGAGCTAAAATCTTTTGTTACATAACTGCTCAAAAAAAAAATATTATCCATACAAGACAATCAGCTAAAACTTTAGTTGACTAAGGTTTTTCTAATGTTTTCAAGACAAGTAATGGAACGTTATAGTAAAATGTATTTATCTAGGAACAAATTGATACAGTAAGTCACAGCTGTTGAATTGACCGATGGAAATCCTTTCATCACACAGTAACGTTTTCTGTAACAAATTCTGTAACAAATATCTCCCTGAACACGACTGAATAAAATGACTTGTCTATTAAAGGCACTCATTCAGTTAAAGCTCATGACATTTCTGTGAACCAATATTTCTCACTCTAACATTTTGTTACTCCTAAAGGTTGCCTTTCACACAGTGTAAATAATACTCCGTGTCAGTTCCATCACCTGACAGTAAGCATGCCAGCCTCAACCATAGATAAAACGTCCGGCAGAAAACAATGGCAGAAGCTTGCCTAACACAGTTGTCATGCTTGCAGTGAATGTGTAATTGGTAGGCCTATAAGCTAAACGTTTTATGTTGAAGTTAGACCTATAGGTCAAAGCTGTAACATTGATAAAGCAAGATTTACAGACATCAATTGGTCTGGACCCAGTAGCAAACCCCCCCCCCCCCCCCCCCCCCCCCCTCTGTACGCAATCTCCAGACTTTTCTCACCAAAACTGATGCCACTGATGTCCATTATTTTAGATGTTTTGTTTTTGTTGAGTCTAGCAATTAAACTGTATGAAGCAAATTGTATTTTCAACTTAACACAAAATCCAGTTTGTTCCATTCATTGGTATAACATCCAACTAAATCAACAACATACAACATATTTGACAAACTTTGTTTCAAAAGTCAATGGCATCTGTTCAATGTTTTCTTCTTTGAAAGTAGACTGTATAGTCAAAGGGTTTAGGGTGTTATTGCTGGTTTCATCTGGTGTGTGTTCTCTTAAATCAAATATCTGAGTGGCGTGTCAGTGTGTGTCAAGGATTTCACATTCCTTTGCTCAAAATATCCAAATTCTTAATCCAGTGCAAATATTCCTTCTCTGAGCACTTTCTCATATATTAAAGTACTTAAAAAAAAGAAAAACTACCACAGTAGTACAGTTAGTAGAACAAAACAATAGTCTGTGGACACAGCCATTTCAATAAAGAAATAAAGAAAACATTAACAGTTATTTTTTTCATGATAAAACATACTCATTAGTGGGAATAAGTAGCACTGATGCTAATGTCTTTAGCATTAATGCTAACATCTTTACTAAAAAATTCACAACCCTTTGGGGTTTAAATGCAAGGCCATGATTCAAGCACTCATGTGTTCCTCCCTTTAAAAGTACTAACTCTAAAAGCCTTAAAACAGGTTTCTTGGACACAGATAAAGCCTAGTTCGGGACTAAAACATACAGCCTAATGCAGATTCACCACTGATCGAGATTTTTTTAGTCCAGAACTAGGCATAATCTTTGACAATGAAACTGGCCCTTAATTCTTTCTTTTAGTCATAGGGTGAATCTCAATTGATGAAAAGGTTAGATGGGAGCAACCTTGGATCTACAACTCTAATGCCTTGTGTAGAAAGGTGGGAATTGATGCAAAGAAACAATTGAGATTTACCTCAAGTCTTGTGGTCACTTTGATACCTCTTTAAGACTTACATTTGGAGTTGGAGATGTTCCTGAATGAGCTCAGTCTTGCATTCAAACGGCAGGAGAAACATCTCTGATTGGAGCAATGTGATTAAGAAGCACTCAAGCTGACACAGCAGCTTGAAGTATAATGGGTTGGAGGCTGCCACCTGTGTGTGTGCGTGGGGTGTGTGTATGTGTGTGGAGCTGGACCAGTGAACTCCTTTAATAGCCCCTGAATTATTACCACTTTGCCCACTTCCCTGGATTACTACCATATTCATTTTTGCCACTTCCTGACCATTGTTTATATGACCATCTCCACCAAGTGGCAGACTGTGTCAAAGCTACCTGCACAAATCGGAGAATAACTGTGAGCTAGAGTCATCATAAAGCTGAACCAGGGGAAAGACCAAGCTAAGCAATGGTGCAGCAGTGCACTGGCTGGCTGGTTGAGCAGAGTTCAGGGGTCAGTGAAGGGCAGGGTGGAGGGAGGGTTTCCCAGGTGTCCGTCTGTGCTGCCGGATTCAGTTCATCCTACACAGCCATCTCTGAACCACTAGATAACCCCAAGGCGTTAGCCTCCTCTGGCGTCAGACCATTTTTCAGTGTCCTTCTCACTGTGGAGAGGGAGGACAGGGAAAGAGAAGAAACAGGAGTCATTCTGTGGTTTGACATAGAGGAATTGTCTTATGGCATTCGAATGGTGGAATCAGTGTCTCCTAGGACAGCAGAGTCCCTGCCCATTTTCCAAAAACGTCTGAAACCCTATCTAAAATAACTCCACATTTTCTACTTATTCCCTCGTGATTCTTTTTAATCGTCCAGCAGGGATTTTTCTTTGATGGGAATTTTGGGTGAGTTACAGAATTCAGCTAAACGAATCAGGATGTCAAGGGAGGAGCCGGACCACTGCGACTCACATGACTTGCGGTTGGCTCGGGACCTCTTCCGCTCACGGGGCTCCGTCCGCGTCCTGGGCCCCTGAGTGGCTGACCTGACGATGCGCTCCATGATCTCGTCTGCGGTGTCCGTCTCTGTGCAATTGACCGGGTCATCAATCACCGATGAACCCCACGGACCCGCACGGCCTATCATGCCAGGATGAAAGAGAAGATCCATGTCAACCTCCGATGTCGTGGTGAGCAAATGGTCCTTCAGAAGCTGGCTTTTCAAATGTACAGTGCCTCCACTTAGTAAAGACGAGACAAAAATGACTATTTATCAGCTTGATTTTGCTTTCAAAATAGGACATACTGTATTGTATTGTTATGAACCAAATCTAACAGAAGATCCTTCCCATTGATATATTTTGTTTTCAAGTCATAAGGAAATCTGTGGTCACCCCTGAATTCATATGTCACTGGTGTGATAAGAGGTGACGCTATACTGTGGTCACCCATGACTTCCTGTGTCACTGGGGTGATATGAGGTGACACGCTACTCTTTGTTTGTATATCAACATGGGGAAGGTCAGAGAACACATAAATAAAATAAGCCAACAGCTTGTTGACCTTCAAAAACTGAAGTCAATAATTAAGTGAGCAAGATGGTTTGAGTGGTAGAAAATTATCCAAGGATCAGTTGGAGAATTGCAATTGCAAGTTGAATCTTTAGGTCACAATCTCCAAAACCACAATTAAGCACCACCTCCATGCCAACAAAAGATATCTGGACATCTTTCTAGAAGAAAACCTTGACTCTTATTAAGACACAAGGTCAGTGCCTGAATTTTAGTAAAGTAAATGAAACTTTGATCTGAACTTGGTTCTCTTGTCAGATGAAACAGCATAGCTGGGCTTGTTGTCAAAAGGATTAGGGTTAGTCATGCACAAAATAACCAAATCTCCACCATGAAGGATGGTGGTGGATATGTGGTTTTATGGGGCTGTGCTTCCAAAGGTCCGGGGAACTTTGTTAGGATGCATGGCATTACGGATGTAACAGTAGGTAGTACCAGTAGGTTAGAGCAAATCCTGGCAGCCTCGGCAAGGAAAAACTGTGTTGTTGTTGGATCTTCCAGCAGGACAATGATCCAAAGCCTTCCTCCAGATCCACACAGAAATGTCTCAGTGACCACAGAATCAGTCTTTTGCAATGGCCATCCCCGTCCCCTGACATAAACCCCAAACCTGTGGGCTGAGCTGAAGAGGAGTGTCCACAAGTGATGACCAAGGACTGAAGGATCCGGAGGGATTTTGTACGGATGAATGGTTTCAGATCCCTAGCTATGTATCCTCATCAAACATTATAGGAGAAGCCCTTGCTGCTATCCTGGCTAGGGAAGGGTGCACAAAGGACTAAATGCCAATAATCTACATGTTTCCAAGAAAAATATACATAAGAATTGTACAATAGTTATACGTTCATTGTTGCTCATATTTTGAGTATTAGATCAAACCGATAAACAAACAATGCAATTTTGACTGACCTGATCTGCTGGCTCGTGTGCGCGTGCGTAGGCCAGGCACAGTGGACGGTCCGCTCTCAGAACAGCCCTGCGAGCTGCCCTTCAGCACCGCCTTCATGTTCTCATGCTCCGCCGCGTCCTCTTCGTACTGCAGGCCCCGCGGCTGCACTCCCTCTGCGCTCGCGGGTCCTGCCGCGCTGCCGCCGAACTTTCCATCCTGCGATGTTGCAGGAGGAGAGAAGCACTAGGTTAAGGTTTTTCTGTTCTACGTCCGCTACCTGAAATGGTTACGTAGAGTGTTAATCGTGCCCATCAACACCATTCTGAAAACCACGCCAGTCTAATCCGGGTTATCCCAATCATGTTTTATTTAGTGTTCTCCCAGCTAAATGCTCTATATTTAAATCAGAGTATAAATATTTGGGGGGTTATTCTACAAACAGAAGCCATGTTTATTGGGTGTCTGTAACAAATGCACTAGCAAACACACCTCCCTCAAGAAAAGTAATTAAACACTGATCTTTGTCATGAAATGAACCGTGCTGCAAGTGAATTGACACCACCTGATGACCGCCTTATAAACCTCCACTCTGCGTAGAATAAAACCTGACCATCTCTACGCATGGAAACCTGCTTATCCCTGTTGACAGTGCTAGCCATCTTGGTTCCATCTAGAACAAAGAGAGCGTTGTAATGTGACCCTGGTCAGCGGGTTGGGGCGGAATCCCAATGGCACACTACTGTATGTTCCCTTCATTGTGCCCTACTTCTTACCAGGGCTGAGGGCAAAAGTAGTGTGCACTATGTAGGGAACATGGGGCCAATTAGTGGAACGGGCTTAGTCTCTTATGTTGGACCTCACTGAGTTTCAAGGGATGAACCTCTGGTCCTCATGAGGTCCATTACAAAGGATTAGTTTCTATCAGGAGGGGCTTATCTGCGGATTCTGATCCCACCAGGGCAGCCTTTCCCAACCTGTGGTCTGGCTGTAAACAGAACTTTCCCGCCCTGCTGTCAAGTGACCCATGTGCACTCTGATTGTAATAAGGAAGCATACATACACCAAACACAAGCACACACACACTCATAAGAAATCAAGCATGCACATGCGTGGGCACATTTGCAACACACACGCACACACCCACACGCGCACACACACACATGCCCAGTAAATGCTTGCCACGCACACCTGTAATAACCCCTAAACCCCCTTATTCATGAATGACGGTCTCTGCTCAGTGAAGTAAATAATATCACTATTAAAGTTCATATTTTGTTAGATCCAAATAACGTTGCTTACTCAAACTATATCCTTGTGGCCAAATCATGTGGTACATTTGATTACTTTTGTAAACGCCTCAACCTTGTACTGTGCTTCCGTCTGTTACCAGAGGATTCCTGCTCTTACCAGGAACAATGTGTATATTTTTGTTTTAATCTGTTGTTGTGTAGTATCGTATTTTGCTAACTGGGGCCTACTGTGAGTGCTGCCTATCTAGGATCATTGTATGGTAATCAGTGCTTGTATAGTAGATGAATGGTCCCATTAATGACAGAGACATAGTTGGTCTTGATTTTGACATGGATTACTCCAGATAACTCTGCTATTCTATTCATTTTAATATTTTTGAATCAGTTATAGGCTTATCTCTAATTTTATAGTACCTTTACTGTTATTGTTGCAAAACCTTTTTCTTATTTAACTGTGTAATTAGCCCAGAGTTCCTATTTCAGTTAGTAAAGTTCCACTCAAGCAGGACTCAAAACAGCATTCAAATATTTGGCAGTACATTTGGTTGTAAATGTGGGCAGAAAAATCCCAGCTGTGTACACACGACACAACCAGAGGGAAAAGGTCAACTTGATCGTGATTTCTAAGGTTAGAGACCTCTGCACTGCAAGTACCAACACGCATGTCCGTCAACACTCTTTCACCCACCAATCCTTCACCCTCCTCTTCATCCTCACTCTATGAAGGACAAGGAAATAGAAAGAGCAAGGCTTTGTTATGAAAGGACAATATAGAAAGAACAAGGCTTTGTTATGAAAAGACAAAAGAGATATATATTTTTTTTAATGAAGATTGCATTATGTATTATAAACCGTGCTCCGAACCCTGAATGCTAATTGGCTGATAGCCGTGGAATATGTAAGCAGTTTGGCATGAGGGGGTGTGGTATACGGCCAATATACCATGGCTAAGAGCTGTTCTTAGGCACAACTTATCACGGAGTGCTTGGACACAGTGATTAGCCGTGTTATATTGGCAATATCTCAAATCCCAGAGGAGACTTACTGCACTTATACATCAGTTGGTAACATACAGCAGTAAAAAGTGATTTGATGTCATACCTGTGAGAGACGAACTCATATACCATGGCTATCAGCCAATCAGCATTCAGGATTCAAACCACCCAGTTTCTAACAAAGGTATGAAATCACATCAGTTTTTACTCCTCCAATTTTTTGCAGTAACCAGTTTATAAGGCATCTTATGGTGCCTAAGAACAGCTCTAGGCCCTGGTGTAACAGTCACATAACAAAACCCCTTGTGCCTTATTGCTTCATTATTCAACAGGTGACAACACACTGTCCAATATCATTGGTTATGCGGCATGGCCACAAGACTGTGCTCTCCCTTCTCTTTAAGAGGAGCGTGATCATGGTTTGGCCCCTGTTATTTTCCTCTGCAGGGACATCCAAATGTTTGAGTTTTCGCACAGCGATTTAATTAAGTCCCTCTTGAACTGGAGGGGAACCCCGCCAAGGCAAACAGGCCCTGAAGTGCTGCTTTCCCTCCCAACAGCCGGCTCAATGCCCCACTGGGCTGGAGGGAGATTCATAATCGCACGGGGAGGCGGGAAGACATACAGGCCAAGGGACCAACTGCTTCTGTTTACGTTGGAAATAGATCACAAACTAACAGTTGTTACGGCAGCCTATCAACTGTACTGAATGTGCGAAACTGTGCCGATATCATTGATGTACAGATGTACAGTGGGGGAATGGGGAAGGGAAAGACAGGAGAAGTCTGCGGAGGACAGTGTCATGAGATGGGGAGGGGCGGAGCCAAAATGTCTCCAGACGTCAACACTTACGTCCGTGATCATCTTCCCTCGGGTCTTGTTCCTTTCCCTGTGGTTGGCCCGTTTCTGTTTCTGCTGCAGGACGCGTTCCCGCGTGGTCCGGTACTCCAGGGCGAACTCACTGAGTATCTTGCTGAAGCGGTGGATGCTGACCTCCCGCACTGCATATGACGGGTGGCCGAGGAACAACAGGAAGGCGTGGAACCTGCGGATGCGGAGTGGAACAGGGCAAGGCCACATTGGAGCATGTGCTACGAGACGTCACACCGTAATCCTGTCCCGGAGAAGCGTAGCTACAACCGTTGGGGTTCAAGGCTACATTAGTCAAATGCGGCATAAGACGTCACGCCGACATTCACTGTAAGCCTACCTGTTGATTATTCTACGATGGACTATCTTCAAGATGATGATCCTCTCAGCACAGTCCTTTAGGAAGTCGGACATCTTCTGTTTCAGTGCAGGTTTCATCTCGTGCTTGGCAATGACCTTGAGGTGGTCCCATGATGCTTTGCAACGGCGCTCCATCTGGGTAAGATTGTCTTGGAGCTGGTCGAAGTCCACCTGAGGAAAACAAAAAGGAGATAAAATTCCAGACCGTATTTCACCGGAAAGATTTTGGTTTTGATTGCAACAACCATCATAAAAAAATTTATTGGATGAAATTCATAACACAAAATTCAGTAAGTGATTACAACTGGCAATCACAGGCGTAGTGATCCTTAAATACTATTGTAATTGCATAACCTGTGACATCCATATGCTTTCTGGTTCTGGTTAGATGTATTCAGTTAAATGGAACCATCTGTCATTTGATGGTTACAGTCACCTTAGCTGAGCGGGTGATGGCTCCTATCTCTGAGTAAAGGTCTGAGCTGTCTGGAAACTTCTCCACCACTATGGCGCAGGCGTGGTGCAGCAGAGATTGCTTGTGTACGGTATCCTTTACCTCCGGAACCTTCTCCAAGTAACTCAGTTCAAATCCCTTTGCCTGGATGCGCACACACACCAAACGCACGTACCCACACAAATACAAAACACACAAATATAAAATAGTCAGACCCATCATCTAACAACTGCCGACACAACTCAAAACTGTAAACATCATACTCCCTAAATGAGTCGCAAATTGTGGTCAATTTGCGCTTTGGAATGGTTCACAGATATTCAACAGAGCAAGATCATGCAACAGTGGTATTTTGATGCTGTATAATGATCTGGTCCGAAGAGAAAGGCTTTCTACAGAGAGGTCGAACAGTGATTCAGCTTCATTAGTGCATGATTATCCTACACCACAATCAACTACAGACCTACCAATTGTTAGTCTTGACACAAAAGAGATTTATAAAAAAAAAATATATCCTGAAAGATATAATCCCAACCGGGGTTTCTTTGTTCCTTTGCCCACTGTAAATAGTTTACCGTAAAATATAAACACAGGCATTATTTAGCTCAACTATTTGGTTGATACATTATGTCTCCCCCTTTGCATTCTTGGCTCTATTATCCTAAACCTCTGCCAGACAGACGTACAGACAGAGAAAGACATAGAAATACAGACAGAGAGAGAGCGACATACAAGAGACAGAGAGACGTGGCAGAGAGACATCATACAGAACTTTCTTCTACTAAAACAGTGCCCAATGTTGTCTTTGCCAAGTATATGTAAAACTGGTAGCAGGGGGCACAGAGAGTGATAAAGAAGGACAGATAGAGGGATATATATATAGGGATAGAGATGAGACAGAGGGAGGAAAGGACAAACTTGTGTTTCTCACATTCGATCCGTTAAGGAAGTTTCCTATCGCCAGTAGTGTGGACAAGATGTAACGCAGTGTCTTATTCTTCTCCAGCTGGTCCATCCCTTCCTTCAGGTCCTGCAAAGGCTCTGCCACTTCCTGGAAGTCACACATTCCAAATACCGCCCTTTAATTACATAACTCCCAATCCAAGTTCAGTGGGAAAGAGGCAGACATCATGTGCAGACAGGAATCAACCCCAGACTCCCCGAGTTCTACCCCTGGACCACGACTCCACACCTGCACTTTGTTTTACTAGCCATTACGGGAACTAGCTAAAACTGGTTCGTGACGGTAACATATCAGAGCGATGAGTTTGATGGGTAAATGTTTAACTGATTACACTTTACTGCAAGACTAATCTCTGTACACAGGTCAGATTAGACGCTGGACGGTGGCCACGTGTAACAGTTTGTCACGAAACGGAGATTGTTCGGATAATTTAGTGCAACATGAAAAACAACCATCTATTTCCTTCACTATGACACACTGGTATGTGAACAATAACAGGCCTGCATTTCTAATGCAACTAACTCTTATTTCGCAACAATCAAATCACTACGGTGATCCACATCCATGCTGGAAGCGTGCGCGTGCGTGCACATGAGAGGTAGTGACCTTCTCCATGACCTCGTAGTCCATCTTAAAGGCCCAGAGCTGCAGCCGGGCGGACAGCTCTGTGATGGAGGACAAGGTGAGGAGGAACTGTTCCGCCGAGCCCAGGGGGATGTCGGGGTTGGCCAGCTGAGCCTCCTGGATCTTCTGCTTCTCCTCCTCCGTCGGGATCATTGTCAAGATTTTCTAGAGAAAGGGAGAGAAATTAAATGTTTTATTAATCCTTACGAGACAGAAATGTGTCTTCTGCCGTATCCTTGTTCTCTGATTCACACACGCACGCGCACACGCACGCGCACACGCACGCACGCACACGGTAGGGATACTTCTATTTTCTTCAATAGACGTCTTTGCTATTAGAAAAAAAACAATTCCTGCCCTGGCAACCTTGTGACCTCTGAACTTTCTACCGCTCTAATATTGTCTGTCTGTGAGAAACATACTTTCACTGTAGCAGACGCAGAAGGTGGAAGCTGCAGTACAATGCAGCACTCATCTCCTCCAAGAATATTCCCATGACAAAATAATAGTAAAGTACAGCCGATTACATCAGACCAAAGGGATGCAACATTAATCATTATTTGCATGATCTGAAGTCCTCCAAAGGTCTTTATTATGGTTTGACAGTAACCTTAAAATATGCATGTGTAGCAAACCTTTAATCGTACCAGTGATTCATTATAAGATCAGACAGGATTTTAGGCATCCAGCTGAGAAACCACATGACATATCTGCTGAGACCACAGCCAATCCCAACTCATTGAAGCTGTTTATTTCTTTCGTTTGGTGAAAATTCGGGGCAGCCAGTCAGTTGTGGAAAAGGAGTCCAGTGGGTAAAGTTTTTTTTTGTTTTAAAGTGAAACCAGTTTTATTTCAGACACATATATAAATGGGCTTTCTTTTTTTTTTTTGCCAGGTAAGCATTAGACAGTGTGCCTTCAGTATTTAGCGTATTGACACAGAGAAACGTTTAGATATTCTTGATCGAATAAAACCGGCTAATAAAAACAATCCTCACAAACACGCATTCGTCGATGTCAGCAGGCCGGGACAAGACAGATGCACGGTCAGGAGCAAACGATGTAAACAGCTTACCTCAATCCCCTCCTTGTTCAAAGCGTACTCGTCAAAGTTGAGGATGGCTGTCTTGATAGTGCGCGGCGGGGGGAGGACTGTAAGGCCAATGTTAATTGCATTGCTTCTTTTGGAGTCCAGGACAATGACCTCCTGTCGTTTCCCATCCACTGCTGTTTTCTGAATACAAAATATTTAACGAATATGAAGTACAAAGGTAATATTTCATAAAGACATTTGTGATTAAAACCCTAAAACCATCTGATCTGTCCATTCATTCAACCCATTGAAGGGCTCCATAAAAATGTATTCTTTGTAAATGGATGATGACAGAAACTGATCAAACTGATCAAGATTTCACAAAACAGAGGACATTATTCAAACGAGATTAAGACAGGGTCCAAAACCATGTTACAGTATATAATACAAATGACCTGAATTTGCTCTGCCTGTGTGGCAGGTTGGCTTTTTTAAATCTGTATTCTTCTCTGTCCATGTCAGCCCCAGTGGAGTTCAAAGTGACAGAGTTCGTTTTTATTCCAGACAGCCTATAGGTTTGATGGGGTTTAACATATATTACAGAGAATTCATCAAACATCATCAATTTGTCTAACACAATGTTGACATATATTTAGACAATCTGATTAAAATGTTGTACTATATACAACTTTGTTTCCAAAAAAGCTGGGACACTGCATAAAATGCTAATAAAAACAGAATGCAATGATGTGCAAATCATTTAAACCCTATAAAGTGGGGCTAAAAAGTATTTAGTCAGCCACCAATTGTGCAAGTTCTCCCACTTAAAAAGATGAGAGAGGCCTGTAATTTTCATCATAGGTAAACTTCAACTATCACATTGTAGGATTTTTTATGAATTTATTGATAAATTATGGTGGAAAATAAGTATTTGGACTGGCTAGGCCACTCCAGGACCTTGAAATGCTTCTTACGAAGCCACTCATTTGTTGCCCGGGCGGTGTGTTTGGGATCATTGTCATGCTGAAAGACCCAGCCACGTTTTATCTTCAATGCCCTTGCTGATAGAAGGAGGTTTTCACTCAAAATCCCACGATACATAGCCCCATTCATTCTTTCCTTTACACGGATCAGTCGTCCTGGTCCCTTTGCAGAAAAACAGCCCCAAAGCATGATGTGTCCACCCCCATGCTTCACAGTAGGTATGGTGTTCTTTGGATGCAACTCAGCAGTCTTTCTCCTCCAAACACGACGAGTTGAGTTTTTACCAAAAAGTTCTATTTTGGTTTCATCTGACCATATGACATTCTCCCAATCCTCTTCTGAACCATCCAAATGCTCTCTAGCAAACCTCAGATGGGCCTGGACATGTACTGGCTTAAGCAGGGGGACACATCTGGCACTGCAGGATTTGAGTCCCTGGCGGCGTAGTGTGTTACTGATGGTAGCCTTTGTTACTTTGGTCCCAGCTTCACTAGGGTGAGATCTTGCTGACGGGTACCGGCAGGCCAAGCGGACTGCAGCCCATGTGGTTGTGGAGGCAAAAACTCGGGCCTGGGAGGAGTTCCCTGAGGCCATGGAGAAGGACTATCGGCAGGCCTCGAAGAGAATCTGGCAAACCGTCCGGCGCCTCAGGAAAGGGAAACAGTGCCCTACCAACGTTGTTTACAGTGGCGGTGGGCAGCTGTTGACCTCAACTTGGGATGTCGTGGGGCTCTGGAAGTCTCTGGATGTTGTGGGGCTGTCTTGGTTGACACACCTCTGCAGCATCGCGTGGCGGTCGGGGACAGTGCCTCTGGGATGGCAGACCGGGGTGGTGGTCCCTCTTTTCAAGAAGTGGGACTGGAGGGTGTGTTCCAACTACAGGGGGATCACACTTCTCAGCCTCCCCAGGAAAGTCTATGCCAGGGTACTGGAGAGGAGAATACGGCCGATAGTAGAACCTCGGATTCAGGAGGAACAGTGTGGTTTTCGTCCGGGCTGTGGAACACTGGACCAGCTCTATAACCTCTACAGGGTGATGTAGGGTTCATGGGAGTTTGCCCAACCAATCCACATGTGTTTTGTGGATTTGGAGAAGGCATTCGACTGTGTCCCTCGCGGCATCCTGTGGAGGGTGCTTTGGGAGTATGGGGTCCTGGGTCCTTTGCTAAGGGCTGTCAGGTCCCTGTACGACCGAAGCAGGAGCTTGGTTCGCATTGCCGGCAGTAAGTCAGACTTGTTCCCGGTGTTGGACTCCGGCAGGGCTGTCCGTTGTCACCGGTTCTGTTCATAATCTTTATGGACAGAATTTCTAGACTCAGCCAGGGGCCAGAGGGTGTCAGGTTTGGGGACCACATGATTTTGTCTCTGCTCTTTGCGGATGATGATGTTGTGTTGGCCCCTTCAAACCAGGACCTTCAGCATGCACTGGGACGGTTTGCAGCCGAGTGTGAAGCGGTTGGGATGAAAATCAGTACCTCCAAATCCGAGGCCATGGTCCTCAGTCGGAAAAGGGTGGCTTGCCCACTTCAGGCTGGTGGAGAGTTCTTGCCTCAAGTGGAGGAGTTTAAGTATCTAGGGGTCTTGTTCACGAGTGAGGGAAGGATGGAACGGGAGAATGCAGTCGATGTATCGGTCTGTCGTGGTGAAGAAAGAGCTGAGCAGCAAGGCGAAGCTCTCGATTTACCGGTCAATCTACGTTCCTACTCTCACCTATGGTCATGAGCTTTGGGTCAAGACCGAAAGGACAAGATCCCGGATACATGCGGCCGAAATGAGCTTTCTCGCAGGGTGGCTGGGCGATCCCTTACAGATAGGGTGAGAAGCTCGGTCACCCGGGAGGAGCTCAGAGTAGAGCCGGAGGAACTATGTCTCCCGGCTGGCCTGGGAACGCCTCGGTGTCCCCCTGGAAGAGCTATAGGAAGTGTCTAGGGAGAGGGAAGTCTGGGCATCTCTGCGTAGAATGCTGCCCCCGCGACCCGGCCCCGGATAAGCGGAAGAAGATGGATGGCATATTTTTCAAGGAATAATAAAAAAAATCTATTTGAACGTGATATGTTGTCTATGTATTATTTTCTATGGACTATAGGGTTAAAATGATCTGCACATCTTTGCATTCAGTTTTATTTCCATTTTACACAGCGTCCCAAATCCTTTGGTAATAGGGTTGCAGTTTTATAGGATGATGTGTGGGAGAAAACATAGGCAGGTAGGCAGACAGATAGGTGAGCATGGTCAGAGCGACAGCACAAAACAGCCATAAACACCACCCTATTACCTATATACAGTATCTCACAAAAGTGAGTACACCCCTCACATGTTTGTAAGTATTTGATTATATCTTTTCATGTGACAACACTGAGGAAATGACACTTTGCTACAATGTAAAGTAGTGAGTGTACAGCTTGTATAACAGTGTATATTTGCTGTCCCCTCAAAATAACTCAACACACAGCCATTAATGTCTAAACCGCTGGCAACAAAAGTGAGTACACCCTAAGTGAACATTTCTAAATTGGGCCCACAGTGTCAATATTTTGTGTGACCACCATTATTTTCCAGCACTGCCTTAACCCTCTTGGGCATGGAGTTCACCAGAGCTTCACAGGTTGCCACTGGAGTCCTAGAGACCGTGCTTCCGTTTGAGGATGCCCCACAGATGCTCAATGGGGTTTAGGTCTGGAGACATGCTTGGCCAGTCCATCACCTATACCCTCAGCTTCTTTAGCAAGGCAGTGGTCGTCTTGGAGATGTGTTTGGGGTCGTTATCATGTTGGAATACTGCCAATGCTTTACTGTAGGCAAGACTTTGTACTCCTCACCTGGTTGCCGCCACACACGCTTGACACCATCTGAACCAAATAAGTTTATCTTGGTCTCATCAGACCACAGGACATGGTTCCAGTAATCCATGTCCATAGTCCGCTTGTCTTCAGCAAACTGTTTTCGGGCTTACTAGTGTATCATCTTTAGAAGAGGCTTCCTTCTGGGAAGACAGCTATGTAGACGTTGATGCAGTGTGCGGCGTATGGTCTGAGCACTGACAGGCTGACCCCCCACCCCTTCAACCTCTGCAGCAATGCTGGCAGCACTCATACGTCTATTTCCAAAAGACAACCTCTGGATATGACGCTGAGCATGTGCACTCAACTTCTTTGGTCGACCATGGCTGGACCTGTTCTGAGTGGAACCTGTCCCGTTAAACCACTGTATGATCTTGGCCATCGTGCTGCAGCTCGGTTTCAGGGTCTTGGCAATCTTCTTACAGCCTAGGACATATTTATGTAGAGCAACAATAATTTGTTTCAGATCCTCACAGAGTTCTTTGCCATGAGGTGCCATGTTGAACTTCCAGTGACCAGTATGAGGGAGTGTGAGAGCGATGACACCAAATTGAACACACCTGCTCCCCATTCACACCTCAGACCTTGTAACACTAACGAGTCACATGACACCAGGGAGGGAAAATGGAAAATTGGGCCCAATTTGGACATTTTCACTTAGGGGTGTACTCACTTTTGTTGCCAGCGGTTTGGACATTGATGGCTGTGTGTTGAGTTATTTTGAGGGGACAGCAAATGTACACTGTTATACAAGCTGTACACTCACTACTTTACATTGTAGCAAAGTGTCATTTCTTCAGTGTTTTCACATGAAAAGGTATAATGAAATATTTACAAAAAATTGACTTTTGTGAGATACTGTATAAATGGTGCTCTATTACCTGTACACATAAACACCACCCTATTACATGTAAATAAACACCACCCTATTACATGTAAATAAACACCACCCTATTAGGAATACATATAAACACCACGTTATTACCTAAACATTTAAACACCACCTTATTACCTATACATATAGATGAACACCACCCTATTACCGATACCTATTTAAAAAACACCACCTTTTTACCTATACCTCTAAATTATTACCACCCTATTTCCTTTACATACAAAACACCACCTTATTACCTATACCTTTAAATAAACACCACCCTATTACCTATATATATATAAATAAACACCACCCTATTACCTATACATATAAATAAACACCACCCTATTATCTATATATATAGATAAACACCACCATTTTTCCTATACATATAAATGAACACCACCCTATTACCTCTACATTTAAACACCACCTTATTACATACACTCACCTAAAGGATTATTAGGAACGCCATACTAATACTGTGTTTGACCCCCTTTCACCTTCAGAACTGCCTTAATTCTACGTGGCATTGATTCAACAAGGTGCTGAAAGCATTCTTTAGAAATGTTGGCCCATATTGATAGGATAGCATCTTGCAGTTGATGGAGATTTGTGGGATGAACATTCAGGGCACGAAGCTCCCGTTCCACCACATCCCAAAGATGCTCTATTGGATTGAGATCTGGTGACTGTGGGGGCCATTTCAGTACAGTGAACTCATTGTCATGTTCAAGAAACCAATTTGAAATGATTCAAGCTTTGTGACATGGTGCATTCTCCTGCTGGAAGTAGCCATCAGAGGATGGGTACATGGTGGTCATAAAGGGATGGACATGGTCAGAAACAATGCTCAGGTAGGCCGTGGCATTTAAACAATGCCCAATTGGCACTAAGGGGCCTAAAGTGTGCCAAGAAAACATCCCCCACACCATTACACCACCACCACCAACCTGCACAGTGGTAACAAGGCATGATGGATCCATGTTCTCTTTCTGTTTACGCCAAATTCTGACTCTACCATCTGAATGTCTTAACAGAAATCGAGACTCATCAGACCAGGCAACATTCTTCCAGTCTTCAACTGTCCAATTTTGGTGAGCTTGTGCAAATTGTAGCCTCTTTTTCCTATTTGTAGTGGAGATGAGTGGTACCCGGTGGGGTCTTCTGCTGTTGTAGCCCATCCGCCTCAAGGTTGTGCGTGTTATGGCTTCACAAATGCTTTGCTGCATACCTCGGTTGTAACGAGTGGTTATTTCAGTCAAAGTTGCTCTTCTATCAGCTTGAATCAGTCGGCCCATTCTCCTCTGACCTTTAGCATCAAGGCATTTTCGCCCACAGGACTGCCGCATACTGGATGTTTTTCCTTTTTCACACCATTCTTTGTAAACTCTGGAAATGGTTGTGCGTGAAAATCCCAGTAACTGAGGAGATACTGTGAAATACTCAGACCGGCCCGTCTGGCACCAACAACCATGCCACGCTCAAAATTGCTTAAATCACCTTTCTTTCCCATTCAGACATTCAGTTTGGAGTTCAGGAGATTGTCTTGACCAGGACCACACCCCTGAATGCATTGAAGCAACTGCCATGTGATTGGTTGATTAGATAATTGCATTAATGAGAAATTGAACAGGTGTTCCTAATAATCCTTTAGGTGAGTGTATACCTAGAAGTAAACAAAATATTTTTTAAACTGACTGTCCCCACCATCCTATTCCCTATACATACATATAAATCCAAAAATCTATCAAAGTTACCTTGGTAACAGGAAGCTCCTTGGACTTGGTTTCAAACAGGTGTTCCAGTTTAGACGTGTCAACTTTGACTGGTTCCAGTTTGGACCACAGAGACTCTTTACAGCGCTTGTGGTTTTTGTACTGGCCATCCATTGGCCTCACCTCATTCCAGAACAGACGGATTGTCTTCTTCTTCTTCTGGAACAGAGGGGGCTCCCCTGTTCCTCGGCTCAGCTGGGGGGACCCTGGGTAGGCCTGGGCGTGTCCAGGGGGCATGAAGGGTGGTGGAGGGGGCATCTTCCCCATCATGCCAGGTACGGGAGGGAGCAAGGGGGAACCAAACAGGCCAAGGGGAGGGGGAGGGGGAATGGCAGAGAGGCAGGGAGGAGGGGGAGGAGGAGGAATCATCCGGTCACTGGAGCCCGTCATCACACTGTCCACATCTAATATATCCAGATCATCCTCCTCGGCCAGGTCGGTGAAGTCCATCTCTTTAATCCGCAGCTCCCTCGGAGAAGCCATCAGCTGGTCCCAGATATAGTCTGACTCCTTCTTAGGAGCTAAAGGCGAGGAGGCAGGAGGGGCTTTGTCTTTATCCAGCTGAAGCTGTCCCTGCGGTTGCTTTTCCAGTGCCTCAGTCTCATGTGGCGCCGCCAGGCCTTTAACCAGGTCTCCAAACCTCCCCGCCACGACCCTGACCGACCCCTGGTTGTCCAGGTGCTGCACCTCCACCTTCCTGACCTTCTCCTCGCAGGCCTGCCTGCTGGCCTCCAGTGTTGAGATGCGGCTGGCCAGACTGGCCACCAGCGACCCGTCTTCGTGATCCTCCTCCTCCGACGTTGTCCTCGTCCCCTTCCCGTCTTTGCGTTTCTCCGTCCGTTCCGTCTCTTCTGCTTCCTCTTCCTCCTCGTTGGCTGGTGGCTTGTTTTGAGCGTAGAGCATGTCCAGCATGAAGCGCTTGCTGTTGAGGATCTTGCTGCACTGCCCGTTCACGTCCGTCTCCTTAATGCCCTGTTGCCACTGGCCTAGAGGAGGACAACACAGGGAGGTCAGAGGATGTACCGCATGTGGACCATAGTGGCGAAAACACCTTCCTGACATAAGTGGAAAGTCATATATTTACCAATCAACTCAATATGGAAGATCCAATGAAAGTACAGAGGGAAAACTCTTTTTAGGGGCGTGCACCGTACCTGTTTCTTGATCGTTGGTGAGTTTCTCCTCCCTCTCCTCTCTCTCCAGAGTGCTACTGGCCGAGGAGATACTGGAGGCGGAGCAGTTGTCCTTCTCGTTCACCTCCTCGTTCTGCCTCTCCTTCTCACTGAGGAGGACCAAGCTCTCCTCCACCTCCCTCTCCTCTGACTCAGTCTGCTGCCTCTCACCCTCCTCCTCCACCCCTACACCTTCCACCTCCTCTACCTCCACCTCCTCTACCTCCACCTCCTCTACCTTCACATCCTCTACCTTCTCCTCTACCTCTTCTTTCACCTCATTCCCAGGTGGTCTCTCCTGTTCTTCACCCTGTGTCTGTTTATCTACTGCTGACTCCTCTTGCTTTATTTCTTCCTGCTTTGGCTCAACTTCAGCTACATTCTCCTCCTCTGTCTCCACCTGCTCCTTATTTGGTGCAGAGAGGGATTGGGAGGAGTGCTTTGCGGATTCTGGAGAAGGTCCTGATGCTGTGAACTGTGGCGTCGGACTAGTTGTTCTGGTCTGAAGGTCACGGCTGGGATCTTTGTCTATTTTACTTCCTTGAAAAGAAAACCAGATACAATGCTGTTTCAGGGATGTTGACTGCGTGCCTTTTAATACTGTATGATCATTTATTTTATTATCCCTGTGACATTTCATTAACTGAATTGCTAAATAGTCTAGATTTTGTTGATGTTTTCAGTTAGATCAGGAACAAATTTTAAGCATGTCAATTTAAACTTCATTGAATGTTAGGAGCAGCTACTTCATGATGTCAGTGTTCTTAGAAATTTCACGGTAACACCTCATTTGCTCCTATTATCTCAGTTAACACCTCTGTTCATCATATGTCCCTTAAAAAACCTGTTTTGGTCATAGTATCCTGTTTATCAACTATTTCGATCATTTCTCAAATTCTAATACCTATTTTGATATTATAACCCATTTTAACAGATATTTTATTTTCCCTTTTTATATCTCTTTTGATCCTAGCGTCCCATTTTGGTGGGTAAGAGTAACCACTACTTCAAAGTAGAAACAGCTTCTCCTTTTGGCACATTATACTTTTTCTTCATAAATAAATATGAGTGCGAGATTTTAAGGGTTGTCCATTTTTGGTCAACTGGTCGACCACATCTCTTCTTGGTTTTGAATGGAACCTCATAATAAGAGTTACGACCACAACCAAGACCACACTACAATCATATACAAACTACGGGGGCCTGGGACTTGACACTCATTTCTACTTCAAAACTCTCATTCAAACCATTTTCCCACAGACAGCCCAAGTAATGCCCAAAGAGTTTTTTGGTGGGAACATAAACTTACTGACACCTCATTCTGAAGCACACATAAAATAATAATGAATGCTTCACAGGGTGAAATGTTTACCAGCGCCAGTGTGATTCTAGCTCCAAAGTGTGAGTAAATCTCCTGCCATGATCCAATTCAAACCCTGAGAAACACAAGAGATGGACAGAGGCTCTCTGCCAGTTGGCTGCATACTGCCCAACCACACAATTTGTCACTGCTAACATCAATCTTTTTCTGATTTATAGCTGTCCTTTTGTTCTGTTTTGTTTTGATTTGAACTCTGCTTTGTTTTGAGGTCCACGCTACATGGTTGTTACAGCTTCCAACACTTGGCCAGGAACTAAACACATACATTTTCTCTGGAATGGAAAGGATTTTGAAAATGTTCCATTTTAACTCGCGTCTTGGATGTGAGCTGCTCAGGGAACATTATCTTACCATGTTTCTGACACTGTAACTGTAATGTTGGTTTTATATTTCAGAAAACATTATATGAGCTTGTGTCTGATATGGGAATTGTTGTGCAGGTTATATGTTTGGAGAACATTATGTTACCTTGTTTCTGAGACGGGCTGACAATACTGTCGCCTTGAGGGCCACTAGCAGAGGTGGTGACAGAGCGCATGGAGGCGGAGCGGCCAGAAGGGGTGGGGCTCAGACTCAGGGTGATCTCTGTGCGACCCCTTAGGGGTACTCTTGTGCGTTCTCTCTCTCTCTCAAACTCCTCGGACGCCAGCCGCTCAACACACTTATACCTGTAAGAGTCACATCAAATGAAACAAAAGGACTGTTGCCTGAAATGGGTAGGGCTGTAAAAAACAACCATCACTGGATGTAGAGATAGATCCTCTCTAACTTCAAGATACATTCTTTACAAGAAACAACTTCTCTACCCATGTGTCTTATGTTAGTGTTTTACTTGTCTTGATTTAGAGGTTACACTCAATTCAACCAGAGATATGTGACTGACTATCCCATCAATTTACTGAACATACATTTAAAACAAGGCAGCTCACCCCGTTTAGGATCAGCATTAGAAATAATAGGGAACATAAATATGTCTGGAAGCTGGTACATTAGACAGGCACAGCCTTCTTTATCTGGACAAAGCACATGTCAGAAAGCCAATTACACACCTTGTGCCTTTGAGTTTTATGTATTAATGAACAACAGGTCTGGATGGGGCCTGACACCTATATTTCAGCCCAGAGGATGAGGCTGACGTACTCTACATCTGCAACCAATTCCCCTAAAAACGGTTTCAAGGCGTATTACTACCTCACGTCAGACTCTGGGTGATATATACTGTATGCTGCATCTGAACTGCTGCAGAATCTACGATGCATAGAACTTGGTGATACATTACATCTATCTGCATATTGGAAGAAGACAACACACCTCTCTTGTCTGGCCTGTCGGGCCTCCTCCCTTTTGTCCATATTATCCCGACTGGTAATGTTCCAAGTCAATGAGAGAGTTCGAGCACAAGTGAAAAAGAAGAGAAAATTAAAGAAAAGAATGTATACATTCCAATCCCTGTCTCTTTTCATTCATATTACAGACAAAGAAACAGAAAGAGGAGACAGAGGAACAGACAGAAACAGTCAGACAGATGGAGAAATGGAGAGATGAACAGACCTAGGAACAGAAAGAGGAGACATGGGAACAGAAAAGAGACAGAGGAAAAGATAGAGGAACAGACAGAGGGAAAAAACAGAAGGCAGATGAACAGACAAAGCAGTTAGAGGAACAGACAGAGGAACAAAGAGATAAGAGGAACAGACAGAGGAACAAAGAGATAAGAGGAACTGACAGAGGAACAAAGAGATGAGAGGAACAGACAGAGGAACAAAGAGATAAGAGGAACTCACAGAGGAACAAAGAGATAAGAGGAACAGACAGAGGAACAAAGAGATAAGAGGAACTGACAGAGGAACAAAGAAATAAGAGGAACAGACAGAGGAAACAGAGGAACTGCCAGAGGAAACAGAGGAACTGACAGAGGAACTGACAGAGGAAACAGAGGAACTGACAGAGGAACTGACAGAGGAAACAGAGGAACTGACAGAGGAAACAGAGGAACTGACAGAGGAACAGACAGAGGAAACAGAGGAACTGACAGAGGGACTGACAGAGGAGATTTCCACTGTCTGCCCTCCAGGAATAGTCTTTATATACCCAGAGAAAAGTACACTACTTTTGAACATAGCCGTATGGGCTCAGTTAGAGGGCCATTTGGGAAGCAGACCAAGCACCTGTATCTCCTAATGAGATCCATTGAATCTTCCGGCCTGAGAACCATAATAAGCCAAGACAAGAAAGTCCAGCCCGTAAACATCTTGTGTAACGTATTGTGGAGTCTTCGTCATCCCAGACAATACTACATCGCCCAAGATGATAACCTCACAGAGAAGTGTATAATGCCGTAGAGGTCAGCCAACAGACCAAAATAATTTCAAAGACACATTTTCAACATCTTTTCAACCATAAAGATGCCTTCTTAACGGCCCTTGCTCAGTGGGAGAGAAGTTCAATTCCAAGTCGCTGGATATGTTTAGGAGCTTTAACGAGGCAACTTGACAGAAATGTTTCGGTAAGACAGTTCTATTGGAGCAGGAGTGAGTGTGATGCATATTGGGACTCACTTGAAGCGCGTCCTCTCCTCCCTCTCTATCTTCTGCAGGCGCTCCTCCCTCTCCAGACGTCTCCGCTCTCTCTCTGCAGTCAGCGACTCCTGGTGTTGCCTGTAGGAGGAGGACAGCAAGCACCCCAGAGGAGACCTGGACAACCCAACAGAGGAGGGGAACCAGCATTACTACAATAATTTACTATTCCCCTGGTGCTACTATGTCGTGCAAGCAAAATAAAACTCACCTTAAGCATTTGAAAGAAAACCAAAAACATTTCAGCCCAGGTCGGGAACCAACCCATAATTAAGGGGAAATACATGTATGTGATTTGACTGAGAGCTGACCTGTCAGGCTTCGAGTCCGCCTGTGGGGTTCCTGGCGTGGTGACTGATCGGTGTACAGGAGTGGTGGGGGCGCTGGCGCTGGTTACACCCGGGGACCTGCCGGGGAAGGTCGTGACCTGACCGACGTGTCGGCTGGAGACAAGACCAGGAGGAGACATTGTAAGTCACTGTCCATTATCATGCCCAACACTCCGGGCGTGTCCAAAACGTCTCCCTATTCCCTCTGCAGTTCACTGTTTTCATCCAGGGCCAGTTGTCTCTATCTGGTCGAAGGCAGCGCAGGGAATAGGGTGTCAGTTGGAACTCAGGTATAGGCCTTCATCATTTTTTATTCATTGGTGGCATTCCAACATGTTTTCAGCCGGTCCCCATTTCACGGGTGAGGTCTTGGCTGTGGTTCCGTCACAGTGTGACTTTCACTCCTAGTGTGCTGTTTTCATTTCCCGGTCCGTGTTAAACAGCTGCCTTCGCACAGCGTCGACTAAACCAAGGGTGACTGGATCCCCAGTTTCTGACCGTCACAGAGGACTTATGAACACCATGGCTTTGTGCCACGTTGGCGGCACAGCTTCATATACCGTAGCTTTGACCCCTTCGTCCAACCAAACACCCTGAGAGGACATCCACGCCTAGCTAGCCCTCCCTGCCAGGTGGAACCAGGAGCCGGGTGGCTTTGGCATGATGGCATACGTGGCATCAGCCTTATTCCATCACCCGTGTACCAAACTGCACACTGTTCCCACCACGGTCAAAAGGCTCAAGTGAAAAACAGCGCGCTAGATGCATGGTGCAGAGTCACATGAGACCATTCTTCTGCCTAACGAGAGGTCATGTGAAGGTCATGAGATGCAGTCCACAGACACCCAGGCCGAGCACACATTCACGAGCCATAGTGGACTGGAGTGGGCTTCTGAACCGACGCGAGGAGACGACTGTTCCCAAAGCAGAGCTGACCCTCTCAACAGCCGCGCTGCTTTCTTAGGTGCTTCTTAACGGCACTGTTGAATGACATGGCAAAGGAAATTGCATGGATTTTTGGAGGTACTCATCATACCGCACAGCGGAGCAGTTCACCGCCGTGTCATGTTTTCTAGGAGGCAGTTGAATAGCACTGACGTAACGTTTAAGTCTACCCGAGACACACTGTTGGGGAAAATCACTGGGAATTCAGCTAGAAACACAAAACGTTGTCAGGCATGAATAGAAAGGAGTTTCACTGAAGGATTGCTGTTCCCCGTCAAATACACAGCTAAGTGAATGGATGTCCTAACCTCAAATTTAGCATGGTAACTAAGCCTTACCTTCCGGCAGCAATGGGAGGTCTAGATGTATATTGTACTGCTGTTTGGCTGCAGAAGGGAATCATAACCAGGAAATAGAAAGGCGTCAAGGACAAGAGGTACAGTGATGGAAAAATGCATGCAAGAGTTCAACAGAAAGACAATGGAAGAGTGGAGAACCTCTGAGGGAAGGATTGTAACAAGATACATGAGTCCAAGAAATGAGATAATATTCCTGGCCCTAACCCCATATACTCTGACTGTCCACCCACTGCACAAGCACGCTCTGTTGTAGTTGTTGTGACTTTTCCCATATTTTACCAAGCATGTTGAATGAGAGCACATTCTCGTTAACAGCAATAAATTGGGGAGAAATGAAGGTTAACTGCCTTGACCTTCATTTCTCTGGTGCGCTTACTGCTAGGCTACATGCCAACCCAAAAGGAGTGACATTTTGAAAACAATTTTTTTTTTCTTCCTGTTGTTGTTAATTCACATGAATCCAACTGCTAAAACAACTTTCCTTTGTGACTTTCCATGACCCTCTAATTATGGTTAGTCAATGCTTATAATGAGCCAGAGGGCAGAAAGTTGGAGCATGTCAATCTTGACCTAATCTCGTTTGCAGACACTCCTGGCTACATTTGCAGAAGGTCTGGTGTAACACTTTAGGACCTTCTGTTGCCAATAAGAAAACTGTGAAAATGCCCACAGTGATAGGCACTGGTTTAATTAATTCAGTCTACCGACCAGTCTAAATGAATAAACAAACACTTCACACTCCAGTAGAATGATTCGGTCCTTTCCTAAACGCCAACTTGGAATGGTAGGTGTTCCAGGCGTGTATACACTGTGTGCCATATCCTGGGGATGAGGCTGGCTTTGGCCTGTTCACCATAGTGTAACACTACTTTCCATTCTAGTTCTATTGCTGCAAAACAGCTTTCCACAACATTACACAGACATCTGAGAGACAGTCCAACGTGAGTTATGTTTGCCCTTTCATTCTGGGATTGTATTTATAGGTTTGTCTGGATTTAACTGTGGTCCGATGCCACAATGAAAGGCAGATGAGCTGTAAATGTCTGAAAAAAAACAGAGTTTTCTCAACTGGAACAGGTTGGTTGTCCTGCCAGCCGACTCAGTAAAGGAAATGATATGTCTTTGTTGAAACTCTTCCCTTTATATTTTGTGCGTATGCCTGCCATCCAGGAAGGATGACGAAGGAACATAAAACACACCGGACAGGGAAATGTAACAGCGTCCTAAAGACGTCCATTTTAAAGTTTCAGGAACAAAGCCCTAGAGAGCCATGGCGATGTTCAACCGGACACAAGTTAAAGTGCACATAACATTGGGCCCAATTTGGACATTTTCACTTAGGGGTGTACTCACTTTTGTTGCCAGCGGCTTAGACATTAATGGCTGTGTGTTAATGTGTTAGTGCAAATTTACACTGTTATACAAGCTGTACACTCACTACTTTACATTGTAGCAAAGTGTCATTTCCTCAGTGTTGTCACATGAAAAGACAATCAAACACTTGCAAAAAAGTGAGGGGTGTACTCACTTCTGTGTGATACTATACATACATTACATGCATGCGGCAGACTGGAAGTGGTTCGAACCCCACAGACAGCAATTACAGCATGACACAATAACAGAGGGCCTGACCGATGTGGCGGGCGTTCGCATAATGTCGGTAGAGTGCAACAGCTTCTCAGTCACATGAATTGTGAGGAGGCAAGCCGACACGAACAAACACACACCCTGCAGGAGCGGTGGAGCCACAGAACGGTGTGTGAACATTGAGTAGGCATTCATTCCTTCTCGACAAGTCAAATTTAATCTGAGGTGAGGAACAGAACTGCGGAACTCATGCAGCGCCTCTACCTATAGCGCTCGTCTCCGGCCACGCCCCTCCCAGCACACTCCATGGTCTCAGCACAGACGGACACCTGGTTTGGGTCCTCGTCAGGGAGCCGGGAGACGGGGAGGTAGGGCCGCCGATGTCCCCTCGGGGGAGAGTGGAGGGAGAAGGAGGAGGAAACGGAGGGGCTCTGAGGTTTGTCCAGAGGGTGGGCCGTGCCGGGCAGCTTCCTCTGGGTCAGTACTACGACCTGGGAAACAGGCCCCCAACTCTGGCAGACAACGTGGGGTTTGGAGCCAGTGTTTCTAGGGGGGTTGGACACCGGGGACACAGGGCCGACCCCGGTTGCACTCTCTGGCTTTGAGGCGTCAGGGAGGAGGCTGACCATACAGTGAAAAGGCAAACACACGCTGGTGGAGTCGTCTCCGGCCGGTACCGTGCTGGAGGGGCAGAGGGGGGGACAAACGGGACCAGGTATATTTAAGGGGAATATGTCACGTTTCCAGTCCCAGAGGAGTGGTACCACACGGTTCCGGCGTTACACTGATTGCACCAAAATCACTGGCTTTCCCACTGTTACACTGTTACACTGTTACACTGTTACAATGTTACACTGTTACACTGTTATTGGAACTACACATTAGTGGTTTTCAATAAGAACCAAATTGTCTTGCATATTTTCCGGGGAGCCTGTCTTTCTGGGAACTGAATTTCCGGGGGCCACGTTTCGCGTACAGAATTCCTCTGGCCCACATTTGTTTTGGAGAAAATGTCTCATGTTCCCATTGTAACATTACATTTTATAAATCATACGAATCTTTTATATAGATCGCTCTTAAAAAACATTTGTATGAAACCTTGATTATAAATGTTTGCATGCCTGATCACTGCTCTGCAATGTCAAGGAAGGGGTTGATGGAGGAGGACAACTGGGGTGAACAACTCTTTTACTAAAATACCTGTGCAAGGCATGTCTAGGGGCCTCTGTCATATCATGACTTTCATCATCTTCCTCATCCTCCTCCTCTTCCTCCTCTTCCTCCTCCTCATCCTCCTCTCTTTAAATCAGGGTTCGAAGGATGGATGGAGGGAAGGAATTAATAAAATAGAAGGGAAAGAGAAGAAATAGGGAAAAGACAAGACATAGCAACAGACAACATGAATAAAGACAGTAGACAACTGCCTAGTAAAAGAGAGACAACACACAAAGATCTCTAAGAAAGAGCATGCAGAAAAATAGCATACCTTCTGACAACTGACAGAGGAAAAACAAGTTTAATTTTATGATTTTTGTTAGTAAGTTCTCATAGCATACACTGCATAGAGCACTTGATCACTGTTAATGCCGGAATGAGATTGACTCGATCAATTGTTAAGCATCTAAGAGACCTGTAGCTAAGCATCTAAGAGACCTTTAGCTAAGCATCTAAGATATATGTTGCTAAGCATCTAAGGGACCTGTAGCTAAGCATCTAAGATATCTGTAGCTAAGCATCTAAGAGACCTGTAGCTAAGAATCTAAGATATCTGTAGCTAAGCATCTAAGAGACCTGTAGCTAAGCATCTAAGAGACATGTAGCTAAGCATCTAAGAGACCTGTAGCTAAGCATCTAAGATATCTGTAGCTAAGCATCTAAGGGACCTGTAGCTAAGCATCTAAGATATCTGTAGCTAAGCATCTAAGAGACCTGTAGCTAAGCATCTAAGATATATGTTGCTAAGCATCTAAGGGACCTGTAGCTAAGCATGTAAGATATCTTTAGCTAAGCATCTAAGAGACCTGTAGCTAAGAATCTAAGATATCTGTAGCTAAGCATCTAAGAGACCTGTAGCTAAGCATCTAAGAGACATGTAGCTAAGCATCTAAGAGACCTGTAGCTAAGCATCTAAGATATATGTAGCTAAGCATCTAAGGGACCTGTAGCTAAGCATCTAAGATATCTGTAGCTAAGCATCAATGGGCCTTTAGCTAAGCATCTAAAGGACATGTAGCTAAGCATCTAAGAGACCTGTAGCTAAGCATCTAAGATATCTGTAGCTAAGCATCTAAGGGACCCGTAGCTAAGCATTTAAGGGACCTGTAGCTAAGCATCTAAGAACCTGTAGCTAAGCATCTAAGAGACTAGCCAAAAAGATATCTGCATCTAGTAATGGTCCCAAGACCAGAGGTTAAGGAGCAAAACCTCATTGGTCAATAATCAATTACTGAGCTGTGGTTGTGTGGTCGTATCTGCAGTGTTGTAGCTGTCTGGTATCATAATCATATACAAGTATTTCTAGGGCTATCAAGAATGATCTGGCCTGTCCTGCCTGGGTTTCATTAACCATATGAAGAACACTTCAAAGGCAATCTGAACTTCCTGTGTGTGGAGGACTGGATGGATCATATAACCCTCTGGGTTCAATTCAAGTACCTGCACAACAAAGCACTACCAGAAATGCTAACAGATATTCTAGTTTAAAAGACTTGTCATCATGAATGGAAGTGTATGTTCTGTGGCAGGCGAAAATGATTTATATGCCAGTTGTGATTTGCAGAAATGAAAGACACATTTCTTATGATCTTATTTAGTATCAGTTTAGAACCCCAGTGAGTCTGGACAGGCATCAAACACTGGGACAAAACATTCACATATTATCATTCCTGAAGCATAGACTATTTCTAATACCGTATTGAGCATGGTAGCAAACTGCTAGCGAAATCTTATCACACCTTTTTGCTTAAGCTAAGTGATCATTCCTAGTAGGTGTGCAACAATTAACATGTTAAATTAAAACTACTGCTGTGACAGGAGAAGTCCAACGTGCACTCCCACAAGGAAACAAGTTTTGTGACAGTTAGGACCCATAGAGGGTGCTTCCCAAATACTCTTCCCTCTTTGGTGAACAATTCCTTACAGATGCCGAGTCAAAAGTAGTCACTACAGTACATAGGGTGCGATTTGGGGCAGAGCCAGGGTAATAACTAATAATAACTAATATCTGTGTTTACAGAAGCTTCCCATTTCCTTTAGCAGCTCTGCTAGGTCACAGTCAGAAGATTAATCAAAATGTCACTTTGCAAAATCATCCAAAAGGCCCTCTTTCTTTTTTTACTCATTCTTTTATTACTATATAATTAAATACTTGAGATGGACTGGTTGGAATACACACACATCTGACCAAGACTCTATGGTAATACAACGCTGACAGTCAAGCCCTTTCCGGTTCAGAGAAGAGAAAAGAAGAACTGTCAGTGGATTTGAATCATCTGTATTTTTCTATTCCTTAGAGTTAACTTCTCTGGGTGGTAAGAAATAAAGTTAGAGTAAGACTAGCATATTAATTATTTAAACTCCTGTTTCTGTTGACCATTTAAGTGAACAAACCTCTCACATTTCCCTATCAACACGTTCGGCCTTTCCCCATTTGCTTTCCCGTCCTCCCCTCGGTCTCACCTCTCGCTGACGTCATCAATACGCTGGCCTCCGAAGGGCAGGAAGCTGCTGTTCTGTCCCCCATGGGAGTGGGGGCTACTGGGGGACACCGGGGCAGAGGTGTGTCCTCTCCCGTTCTGCAGGGAGTGTCTCCGGCTTCGTCTCCGCTCCAGGCCACGCCTGTCGTTGGTGCAGTCCACACTGGCACGGCGCCGGCCTTTCCGACCCGCGGGAGGTGGCTGGCTCTCGTCGTCCCCGTCCTCGTGGCGCAGAGTCGCCTGGGAGGACAACGAGGAGAGAACCCGGTAAGACCGGTGAAATCGTGCAGGCCTTACAGATACTCTGGTCCGGTTCAGGCTGACCCAGTGGTGACCAACGTGCCTCGTAGATGTTGAACTGCTCCATGAGATCCAGGTCAGAACCTTTCCTGCCGAGGTGTCTCTTGGACATGGTCTCCATGCCTTGATCCTCCAGGCAGTCCACCACGTCGTAGAACGAGTCCTGGTCTGGCAGGCCCGCTAGAGTCTTCACACACAAACACACACCTCACCATTAACATGTGAAGCGAGAGCGATATCGAGAGAGAGAGAGAGAGAGAGAGAGAGATATAGAGGGAATTTAAGATATTGTGAAAGACAGATGGAGAGGCTGACTGAAAGATTGAGAAAGAGGGATAAACCTTGTTGATTAGGGTCATGGCATATACTAGTAGTTCTGTGTCCACACCATCCTTCTCATCCAGAATCTCCATGGTATTGGACCACAGCTTACAGCCTAGACCGCAATGCACACAACACAGCCGATACACAGGCGTCAACACCCAGCTATGCACATGCAAATAGTCCGTATGGGAGAACTCACTGGAAGTGAAGCCTGAAGTGGTGTGGTGCTTCTTACCCCTCTTGGTGTCCACGGTGTTGACAGCCTGGATGAGCAGGGCAGCGTTAGGCTCAGTGTACTCCACGAACACCAGGAGCAGCTTCAAGGCTGTCTTCACCACCAGACGAAACTACACAAAGCAAACGCGGAACGAGGTTTAACCAATGGCATGAGCTCCAGCACCAGCGACTGCACCAACCCCGTTGTGCAGGTTATACATCTGGAGAAGCACTTTAACATCCCTGTCTGACTACGAGGTTGTGCGGCATGCGTGTTAGTCACTGATATCATTTTGATGGCTAATGTAAATGGAAAACACTGTATCCCATAGTGCCAGATAAAAGTTTTTCCTGCCTTGAAAAGCTGAGATAATGGCCTGCTATGATGTTTAGAGAATAAGGGAACCGTGAATGTATTTGCAGGGGTAAATAATACAACAGCATTTGATCATGTAAAGCCAGAAAAGAGAAAGCAGATAGAAGTACTGAGGAAAAGAGAGAGACAGGAGGTGAAAATCTGCATCTAATAACGGGGCTGCCAGCCTGGGAAATGATCAAAACCAGGCAGTGTGTTGCACATGTCCAGGAGGAGGGAGCAGAGGCGAGAAGAATCGGTTACAGCAGGAAATGCAAAGAGACACACTCCCCCACAGAGAGGGGTGGGGTGGGTGAGTGTGTGTGTGGGGGGGGGGGCAGAGAAAGAGAGAGAAAGAAAGAGACAAAGAGTGTGTGAGACAAAGAAAGACAGAAAGAAAGAGAGAAAGAAAGACCGAAATGAAGAATGAGAGAGAAATTGTTGGCGAAGAGGAACTAGAGTGAACTGGTCACTGGAGGGTCCGGTGGGGGGGTCAGAACAACTGTCTGACACCCTGATATATTTCTGGGCTTTGAGATGGTCAGAAGCAAAGTACTATGACATTTCCTTTGCAAGTAATTGACTTTGTACTGTACCTTGGATCCAACGAGTGTGTAAAGCCACTGGACAGTTTCATTGTGACTTATGAGTCCGTTCATACCATCCACATAGAGCATGATCTGCCCCAGGGCTGTAGAGACAAGAGAAAAATAGAGCGAGTGAGACAGACAGGCAAACAGACAGACCCCTATCTACCAGTCCCGCAAATGAACCTGAGCCGCGTTTGTCCGCGCCTGTGTATGTGAAACACAGTGTTCCTCACTGGTGTGTCCGTGTTCTCAGTGGAGTTCTGTGAGTCACACACGAGGTATGGCGAACCAGGAGACTTCCAACTCCTCAGAAGAGGATACGACCAGCGGGACACGGAACACCAGACAAGACGTTAAGAAATATCCCCACTTCCAACGGTCGACAAATAGCGACGGAGATGGAGGGAGACACGGATGCTACAGAACACGAGTTGTGGGTGGTGGACAAGGGATCTTTCCTACCCCTAACATGTAGACAGTACTAATTATAAAACCATTTGCCTGTGAACCGTCTCCAGCTACATTGCAGTAATGCAGTGGTCGCCATGCCAACGGAGTGATCCGGCTTCCATGTAAAGTCAATGAACAGCGCTGAATGGGTAGCATTTACTTTCATTTAATTCCTACTGTATGAACCCAAAACAATGAAATTCACAGGCTGGCCACTAGATTCAGTCACAGCCGATTGTTGTCTGAATAAATGTTCAGGGTCGGAACATAAATATAGTAAGGAATTTGTCTACTGCAAATGACCACAGATACAGTCAAAAAGTAAGTAAACTCCCTGGAATAATTTTTTTCTTTCACATATTTCAACATATGGAAATATATACTATACTTACACTGAAAGATTACAGCAATAATGTATTAATCTGAAATGAACAGAAAGCCAATTTTGTGGTGCAGAAATAGTGTTTTCATGTTGGAGAGCTTTCTTCCCCCCCCAGCACTTCGACAGGATTAAGATCTGGGCTTCGACTCTGTCATTCCATGACCCACCCTTAATTTTGAGCCATTCTGCTGTAGCTTTGATTGTGTGTTTTGGACCATTTTCCTGTTGCAAATTCCATGTTCAGTTCAGTTTCAACTTTTTGACAGACGGCCTCACAAACTCCTCAAGAATTCTCTGGTACAATATGGAATTATGGAATTCATTGTTGACTCAATGATGGCATGTTGGCCAGACGGAGGCAGTAAAGTGGCCCCAAACACAATGCCACCATCTCCATGCTTTATGGTTGATATGTGTTTTTTTCTTCAAAAGAAGGATTACGTTTATCTTTGACTCACTTGTCCAGAGGACATTATTTCTGTAGTTTTGGTCTTTAACCAGGTGTTGTCTGGCACATGTCAGTTGTGTCTTGATATTCTTTTTTGAGAGTAGATGCTTCCTTCTTCCTGACCTCCCACGTAGGCTAGGTTTGTGCAGTCTTTTCTAGACAGTTTACTTATGCTATTCAACATTAATTAGGACATGAGAGGGCAGTAGATCCCTTGATGGTACCCTGGGGTTCATGGAGACTTCAATGAGTATCTTTCAGTCAGCATTTGGGTTGAATTTGGTGGGCATTTGGGTTGAATTTGGTGGGCATTTGGGTTGAATTTGGTGGGCATTTGGGTTGAATTTGGTGGGCATTTGGGTTGAATTTGATGGGCATTTGGGTTGAATTTGGTGGGCATTTGGGTTGAATTTGGTGGGGCGACCTGTCTGTAGATTGCCAGTGATCTGGAATTTCTACTATTTGTAGACCAAACCAGACCGAGTGTTTAATATATGGAAGCCCAGACCCTCCCAAATTGCACTGAAATTAGATTCCTTCAATAATCCTTTGTACCAATTGGACCTATTTATAATTTCAGCCATTTTAAGTGATGGTAAAGGTAGGCTTGTACTTTTAATTCATAATGAAATCTTATTTTTTTTTTTTTAATTGCATTAATGTTTTTGGTTTTTTTTGATTGGGGTTACCTTTATCAATGAATCTGATAGGAAGTTAGCTCACATGCATTTGGGACTATATTTTCTGAAATGTGTTGCTGGCATCAAATTCAAAAGGGGCATATATTTTTCCAAAAACAATATAATTTCTCTGTTTCAACATTTGATATGTTGTCTTTTTACTATTTTCAATTAAATATAGAGATTAAATGATTGGCACACCACTGTTTCTATTAGAATTTATTTGCATTTAACTTTTTTGTTCCAAAAAATAAACAATCCCCAGAAATTGTTTTATTACTGTCACAGATCCCTGAACTACGTAAGAAAAATACCAGATAACAGCATAGAGACACTCGAGGCCATTCCTTCTTTGGTTCAGTTTTTGCCTGCAACTTTAAACTGCCTCTTTAAGGAATAGGGGCAGTATCTACAGATTGTTGCTAGGGGTAGCCTAACTGTAATTAACACAGTTCACTATGGAAACGACAAGTTGCTGACAGATGCCCGGGCACATTAGCACTACACACACAGCGAGAATGGCACACATTCCAGACATGCTTGTAGAGGCCAACCAGTGGCCAGTTACTGACTGACAGACTGTCACCGCATAACAACTTGATTGTTAACCTGATAATACTCCACCAATATCATTAAATGGGACCTCATATTAAAGGCGTTCTGTTGTTAAAAGTTGAACGGCAGCACAACTGCGCGCGCGCATGACACGGATGTGCGCCGCTGGAGTGAGAGATTTGGTCAGTATCATGGAGCGACGTTTCCCTCCTAGAGTTTCGTGCTACCTGAGTGTTCAGACCTGAACGAGCCTTACACATGAAACTACGTTCAGCAACAAGGAGTGGACGCGGCAGTCGGCCAGTAGTTGTCCAGTCATCCTTCAGCTCGTCCGGCCGTCACAGCTGAAGAGAAAATATTTGAGCAGCCTGGCTCACTGGACCCTGACACGACTTCCATTTGTAACAGGATACATAAATAAGTCTCATAATGAGAGCTGAGGGAGCTCTCTTTTTTGGAGGGGGGGGGGCGGGGGGGGCAGGCACAAAAAATACAGCCTGAGCTTCTGTCTGTCGAGGAGGGAGAAATAAAAGGAGGAGGGTGGATAAGAAACAGCCGTGGATCGGAAAGAGCCCCGCGAAGCACACAAAAGCTCCTTCTTCAGGAATCTCTTTTTATAGGCTAATAGTGAAGAGTTAAGTTAACTCTGTCTGTGGTCACTGCCACTCGGGGAGTAGAACTTTCACACCCTACTAGACCACTGGGACCTGGACCTCTTGCTCACTCAGTAATTGTATACGGAGACACTAAGGAAACGGAGGAATAAACCAAGAATACATGATAAATCGAAGGCTGTGGGGGTTTGGGTCTGCAGATGTCTCCGCCGTTTTCACCATGCCTAAAGTTCAAGTGACAAAAAACATACTTGTGATTAATGTTTTTGACAATGGTTAAAAAAAAACACTACGAAAAACGTCAATCCCAATGTTTTGCGACAAATTTCATTCTCCCCATGTAACTTTCACTCCGTACCCAAAGTATTTGAAAGAAAAGCAATGCTTTTTGACCCCGGGTCCGCCTCAGCGTCCAGTGCCGGTTCCCCATCCTGAGTAGTCAACACTTGGACTGTTTCAGTGGAACTACTAGAACGGGCCGGCAGTGGAGACCCAGGCAGCTACTGTTGTCTCTTCTCCACTCTGCACCCCCCCCCCCCCAACCCCCCCATGCGTGGGGGTCTGAAAAATGATGAATGTGCAGCCTGCATTTCAGGCCAAGAAACCCAGGTGCAGCTGCACTGTCTGCCTGTTTGTGACTACGTTCCAAATGGCATGCTATTCCCTACAGCGTGCCACTTTTGACTAGAGCCATATGGGCCGGGCGTAGTGAATAGGGCGCCATTTGGGACGAGGCGCGTCTGTCTGTCTGTACATCCACTGGTGCTACGACCACTCATCTTTTATCAATCAGGCCTAATGACTCACAACATGTCAGGCCAGAACATTCCACACACTCCTCTCTCCGCACTGGAATGACAGGAGTGTGTGTGTGTGTGTGTGCGTGCGTGTGCGTGCGTGTGTGTCTAGGGGGGTTCTTCTTTCAGATGAGTCTTGTGGGAACAACAATGCATGAACAGACCGACACACAGACAGGGGGCCTGTCAAAGCAGACCACATCAGAGTGTGTTTATAAAAACATGATTAACCCTCCCTGCTCAGAGGTGACGCCCCCCCCACCTCGCTCCTCCCCCGCCGCGACCTCACCCACTCTGCTAGGACACTGGTGCTGACAGAAACGTGACTAGGGCAATAGGCTGCTGTACAGCTGTTCCAGCCAGTGTGATAAAATCATGAATTCCTGATGTTATGTTGTGATAAGTGGATTATAAAGTGAGAATGAACAAGCCATCTGACATTGTGGACCCCCCCTTCTGTCTTTCAGTTATATGTCAGCTCCCAAATGTTGCATGTTTGTGTAACTAATGAGGATTCGTGTTCCCTACGTTGCAACCACCCAACATAATAAGGTGTGTAATGTGTTCAGGGGCAAAGCAAAGACACGTCCTTTAAAGCCTGAGAAGACGACCACACCCTGACTTCAAACGGGCACCTCTTCGGCTGCATGTTGATGTTGGCAACGGACGTTTGATCCACAATATTATTTTAAGAGTATTTTCTATCTGCGCAGCACACCTGTGCAAGACAGATCTAGTGTCCCCGCCCAGGTACCTGTCCTGTAAGGACATCTAAGGAATGCTAGTTATTAACAACGGCCCTGAGCGTGGTCGTGAGTAGCGACTGGACTCTTACGTATCCACATATTCTCTGAAGACGGTTTTTCATAATAGCAACCATCAGTGCTGAACCAATCACGAAAGGTTGCATGTAAAGGTTTTCACATGTACAATTATTTAAGTGCGAGGCAGCTACACTTAAAGAGTCTGGTTGGAAATGACTTCAGGAAACTTCAAATCAGCAATCACCTGATAACTTCGGAGAACACCCTGCAATTGAAAAACATCTCAGCGTAATTGCAAATCAATTACCCATGAAAGAGATGCATAAAAAACAATGGGGAAACCACCGAAAAAGTGACTTGCTTATTATTGCAGCCGAGACTTTTGTTGTTGTTGATGTCGTGATTATAACCATTACATTGTGGCATACTTCCCATCTCATTCCGGGTAATGTCCCACTCAACTTGGTAAACAAACACGGAAAATCATGGAGAAGCACTGACCTGATTTCTTAGTCTACATGTTAGAAAGGCATGTGAGATATTTTATTCCTGTACATTCTACAACTTCACGGCCTGCTGGATCGCTGGGTCCAACTGTAGATAATCTCTCCGTCTCCAACCACCTCTCTACTGCCACCTACTGGAGAACCCACGGCTAAGGTCCACTGGAACGTTCCACAACGCTGGCCCGGCTCAGAGTAACATATCTGATGGTTAACAGCATGCAGAGCAGAATGGGAGCTATAGCGGCTGAACCCTCGATCTAAGGTCTGCTCTTTGTTCTGTAATACTGGAGCAGACACTCATCAATAACTCCTGCAGAGGGGTAATATGAAGAGCATGTGAGGGCTGAGAAATCACAGACCAGGGCTCCTTGCCTCCTGCCTTGCCTCACACAGTGATACGGTGCATAAAGAAAGTTGGTCTTCCACCGCCGGTAATCGGGAGCACTTCTATGGTTTTACCACACCTTACACACAGAACAACTTTAAATATGGCACTGTTAAGAGGGATAATCGAGTCTTCTGCCACGATTGAGCTTACAGGTGTGCCCAAGCTGCGACAAACAAATCGCTAACGCTCGACAAGACAAGGCAGCCATATTCGATTAGTTATCCCCCAAACCAGCATGGTGCTGGCTAACTGCACTGCCAAACACGGTAAACCGGGGCTGATTTGCAAGCAGGATTTGAACCCCGGTCTCGCAATGACACACCCAACTGCGAGGCAGTGACTACACCGCTGCAATAATAAAGTCAGCAAATACAAATCAGCAATGTCCATTCTAGGAGGGGTTTGACATCTGTCAACTGTGAAACGTGTTTTAAAGCCCTACTATGGGCTGTTAATGCATGTGCTTGAGTTTACGAGTGGGACTGAAGGAGGGGGAGATGGACAGCAAGAGACTGGTATCATACGAGGGAGAGAGGAAATGAGAGAGCAAGAAAGAGAGATACTTGGGTTGGTCCCTGTAAAAGACGGCTCCAGCCTTGAAAGGGAGAGATCCAGAGAAACGGGAAGTCCAGCTATTGAGGTCTGGAGGAAGCCTATTTTTCAGGCCTCTCCCACTCTTTCAACCACAGAAGTTACACTCCAAACCCCCAGGAATGTCCAGGAAGTGCCTCTCCCACCAAAGAAGAGGTGAGAACCATTCCAGAGCAAAGGTGACGGAGTGACAGCAACAAACGTCAGGGAGCTGAGTAGGGAATGCCGGCCAAAGCCAAGTTAGCCCCCCAAAAAAACACTTTCACCAAAATCCAGGTCAGCCAAGTTTTGAAAATAACTTTCGGTGCGCAACATCTACTTTGAGAAGGGCTTTCTCAGTGCTCTAGCCAAAGAGTTATCCTTTACAATATAACTTACAGCCTCTTATCAGGATCTGCTCTGCATTCGGCGTGCCTTGCACACCACACTCAGCACTGTAACATGCCGGCACATACCCAAAAACACAGGCGTTTGCCAGAAGTGCTCAAGTCGGGTTGTTATTACAGTTACAGGGAGTGAAGGCTGTCTGAGAGAAACACCAATGCTGCTTGTTACTTATTTCTATACATGGTATTGAGAAGCCTTTTCACACTGGACCAAATAAGGCTGCATAAGAGAGGGGACACTTTTATGTTATTATGTGTTTCCTATCTCAAAACAACGTTTCAACCCCCTGCTTTTTTTCTTCTTATGCTTCCCCCGATGGTGTTTTGATTTAGAATCTCTCCGGTAATGAGACAGGTTTATTACTTGGACCAATTTAATCCTGCTTTAAATGTTGCTCCAGTGTCATAAATTAAAGGAGACCACTTCATTAGATGTAGCAAACCAGCAGACCTAATACTAATGACTGAAGCCACTACAGCCAAGTTGCCCAAACCTGTCCAACACTTGCAAAAGGTTAGAGCTAATACAGAGCTTACAGAATGCCAGCACAAAGCTAAAACTACCTGCCAGCCACTATACTAGGATGCAGAGAAAATTAAGTGAATGTATTTTCATACAATTGCAATTCTCAAATATAAATGTGAAATAAAAAACATCTAAAAATGCATATACAGGGCCTTTAGTAAGTATTCAGACCCTTTCACTTGTCCACATTTAGTAGTTATAGAATTAACTTAGAGTTGTTGATATTTTATTTGCCAACAATGTAAATATAATACCCCATAATGACAAATCAAAAAACTGTTTTTTTATTAATGTGTGCCAATTTATACAACAATATGTATCTCATGTACATATATTCATGTGAAAAAGTGTGAGTACACACCTGGGAAATAATATTTTTGAAACATATTTGCATACATGGATATTTGATATTGATCATTGCAAAATCCCTACCACATTAATGGATAAACACAACCCAATTTAATAAATCACAGCAAAAAAAAAACAACGACTTTTAAACATTTATGCAATTTATATAAAATGAAATGCATTTTTCTTACGCCATACACATTAGTACGCCCCTACCCCAACCACATAAAATGGCTAACATTAGAATCAGTTGCACCAAAACAGGTGCAAATGATTAGAAAATCATTAGAGAGTAACTTGAGATGGTCCAGCCTTCCATAAAGATTAGACACTCGGTCTGGTTTGGTCTTAACCATGTGAGTGCGAGGTAACACATTCTGCCAAGATCAAAAGACCTATCTGAGGCCCTCTGTAGGAAGATTATTGATGACCATGAGTCTGGGAGGGGTTACAAAGCCATTTCGAGGCGATTAGAGGTGCATAATTCCACTGTGAGACAAATTATCTATACATTTTTTCAAACACTTTGACATTATTCCTCTATAATGAAAAGTGTTTTACAAATGCAATACATTATTATTATTATTAGAAATGTAGAAGATTCCAGACCACAGAATAGGTTGTCGCACCTAATTTAGACAAGGAGCTAACCGAAAGATGCTCATAGAGGCCTCCATGAACCCCAAGGTAACATCAAGAGATCTACTGGCCTCTTGTCATAATCAAAGTCAAAGTGCATGAGTCAACTGTCAGAAAGAGTCTGAACAAATTTGGCCTACATGGGAGAGCACGAAGGAAGAAGACTCTGCTCTCAATTAACAATATCAAGACATGACTGACCAAAACTATGTATAATACAAAGACCAAAACAACGGAAATATGTTTGGCAAAAACAAAATAATGCAGTTGAAGAAAATAACCTCATATCAACCATTAAGCATTGAGGCATTGGCATTATGGTTTGGGGCTGCTTTGCTGCCATGAGAGAATTATTGATCTCAAAAGGCTGAAGCTGAACAAAACATGGAACAGGCAAAAGGAAAATGATCCAAAACACACAATCAAAGCAACAACAGAACAGCTCAAGAAGAGGAAATGGAGGGTTATGGAATGGACAAGTCAAAGCCCAGATCTCAATACTATTGAAATACTGTAGGGGGCCCTCGAACATGACACAGTTGAAGCAGTATTGTAAAGAGTGGGAAGAAATTACCCCAGTCAATCTAAGAGACTAATATATAGTTAAAGGAAATGGATACACTAGGTTAGTTCAGGCAAATAGGGCAATTTCTTTTGCGTTATAAAACTGCATTTTGGTTGATTTATGATAAATAAATGATTGCAAAGTATAATCTTTAGGTATAATTTGTTAAATTAGGTTAACTTTATCTGTCAATATTGTTGAAGTGAAGAATACACATGTCCAAATATGTAAAGTAAAAGACAACTTCCAGTGGGTCTAGAATTTCACATGACTGTAAAAATGCAGATCCTTTGCATGACGTAAAATTTAACCCAGATGCATCCTGTGTCCTGTGATCATCCTTGACAAATTTCCCTTGACTAGAGTCCATGTGTGAGAAAATCATCTCCAAATTGATTGGACATGATTTACAAACACCCACTTCTATACACAATCTCACATTTCAAAGCCTACGTCAGATCAATAACCAAGCCATGTCTAAGTCCAAAGAACACTTTGCTGAGCTCTGAGATGCTATAGAATGGAAAGTTCCCACGATCATGGTAATCTGCATCATTGTGAAATGACATTTGCAACCAACAAGCCTCTTTCTAGAGCTGGCCCCCTGGCTAAACTAGGTTTTCCGGTCAATAAGTGCCTCATCAGGGAGGTAACCATGAACCCTATGGCCACTCTAAAGTCAGAGTTTCTCTGCAGAGATGGGAGAACGTTCTAAAAGGACAACCATCTCCTATTTGTAGTGGAGATGAGTGGTACCCGGTGGGGTCTTCTGCTGTTGTAGCCCATCCGCCTCAAGGTTGTGCGTGTTGTGGCTTCACAAATGCTTTGCTGCATACCTCGGTTGTAACAAGTGGTTATTTCAGTCAAAGTTGCTCTTCTATCAGCTTGAATCATTCTCCTCTGACCTCTAGCATCAACAAAGCATTTTCGCCCACAGGACTCCCGCATACTGGATGATTTTCCCTTTTCACAACATTCTTTGTAAACCCTAGAAATGGTTGTTCGTGAAAATCCCAGTAACTGAGCAGATTGTGAAATACTCAGACCGGCCCGTCTGGCACCAACAACCATGCCATGATCAAAATTGCTTAAATCACTTTTCTTTCCCATTCTGACATTCAGTTTGGAGTTCAGGAGATTGTCTTGACCAGGACCACACCCCTAAATGCATTGAAGCAACTGCCATGTGATTGGTTGATTAGATAATTGCAATTATGAAAAATTGAACAGGTGTTCCTAATAATCCTTTAGGTGAGTGTTTAAGCCTGAATGCCAAGTGCTATGTCGGTCAAAATCCTTCAGGTTCCGGGACTGTCGCTGGGCAATACGGACTTTCAGCTCCCTCCAAAGATTTTCTATTGGGTTCAGGTCTGGAGACTGGCTAGGCCACTCCAGGACCTTGAGATGCTTCTTATGGAGCCAGTCCTTAGTTGCCCTGGCTGTGGAAGACCCAGCCACGACCCATCTTCAATGCTCTTACTAAGGGAAGGAGGTTGTTGGCCAAGATCTTGCGATACATGGCCCCATCCATCCTCCCCTCAATACGGTGCAGTTGTCCGGTCCCCTTTGCAGAAAAGCATCCCCAAAGAATGATGTTTCCACCTCCATGCTTCACGGTTGGGATGGTGTTCTTGGGGTTGTACTCATCCTTCTTCTTCCTCCAAACACGGCGAGTGGAGTTTAGACCAAAAAGCTTTATTTTTGTCTCATCAGACCACATGAACTTCTCCCATTCCTCCTGCGCAGGCTTGAGCAGGGGTAACTTGCGTGCGCTGCAGGATTTTAATCCATGACGGAGTAGTGTGTTACTAATGATTTTCTTTGAGACTGTGGTCCCAGCTCTCTTCAGGTCATTGACCAGGTCCTGCTGTGTAGTTCTGGGCTGATCCCTCACCTTCCTCATGATCGTTGATGTCCCACGAGGTGAGATCTTGCATGGAGCCCCAGACCAAGAGAGATTGACCGTCATCTTGAACTTCTTCCATTTTCTAATAATTGCGCCAACAGTTTTTGCCTTCTCACCAAGCTGCTTGCCTATTGTACTTGGCCATTGTGGAGAGGTTGGAGTCTGTTTGATTGAGTGTGTGGACAGGTGTCGTTTATACAGGTAATGAGTGGAGAACAGGAGGGCTTCTTCAAGAAAAACTAACAAAGCTGTGAGTGACGGAATCAAATACTTATGTCATGCAATAAAATGCAAATTAATTATTTAAAAATCATACAATGTGATTTTCTGGATTTTTGTTTTAGATTCCGTTGAAGAGTACCTATGATAAAAATGACAGACTTCTACATGCTTTGTAAGTAGGAAAACCTGCAAAATTGGCAGTGTATCAAATACTTGTTCTCCCTACTGTAGGTCACATTAAAGGTGGAAAAAGTTCTGACATGATTTATCTTTGTCTCATTCTTTTACATCACAAAAACCTGCCATTTTAACAGTGTATATCACACATTGGGACTTGAATAAAATATATTAAAGATTGAAATCTTTAGTGTACGTTGTGTAATTTATTGAGAACAAAATGACGTATCAACGGTGAATAGAAACCAAAAGTACACAATTTTTATCACAGGTGTGAATTTCATCATGTCGACTCATAATGTGACTCAGTAGTGTGTATGGCCCCATGTGCCTGCAGGCACTCCCGACAACGTCTGGGCATGCTCCTGATGAGACGGCGGATGGTGTCCTGGGGGATCTCCTCCCAGACCTGGATCAGGGCATCAGTGAGCTCCTGGACAATCTGTGGTGCTGCTTGGCGGCGTCGGATGCACCGATACATAACGTCCAAGAGGTTCTCGACTGGATTCAGGCCTGGGGAATGTGAGGGCCAGTCAATGGCATCAATGCCTTTGTCATCCAGGAACTGCCAACACATTCTGGCCACATGAGGCCGGGCATTGTCCAGCACCAGGAGGATCACAGGAACCACTGCACAAGTGTAAGGTCTGACGATGGGGCTGAGGATTTCATTCCAGGACATAACAACAGTCAGGGTACCGTTGGCCAGCACGTGGATGTCTGTGCCACCCTCTAAGGACGTCCCCAGACCATCCCTGACCCACCGCTAAACTGGTCATCCCAGATGATGTTGCAGGCAGCATAACGTCCACCATGGCGTCTCCAGACTCTTTTACGTCTGTCACATGTGTTCAGTGTGAACCTGCTCATCTGTGAAGGGAACAGGGCATCAATGGCAGACCTGTCAATTCTAGTGTTCTCTGGCGAATGCCAATCAAGCTGCACGGTGCTGGGCTGTGAGCACAGGCCCACTAGAGGACGTTGGGCCCTCATGCCACCCTCATGAAGTCTGTTTCTGACAGTTTGGTCAGAAACATGCACACTTGTAGCCTGTTGGAGGTCATGCCTGCACCAGCTCTCCTCGTGTAACGGCCCTTCTCTTAGTATCGCCTCCATGTTCTTGAAACTGTACTGGGAGACACAGCAAACCTTCTTACAATGGCATTTATGAATGTGCCATCCTGGAGGAGCTGGACTACCTTTGCAACCTGAAAGGGCTGTAGGTACCACCTCATGCTACTAGTTGTGACAAGGACACTGGCAAAACACAAAACTAGAGAAGAATCAGTCAGGAAGAATAAAGAGAGAGCAATTATCTGTGGCCTCCACCTGCAAAACCATTTCCTTTTTGTGGATCTTGCTTTTGCCTCTCCAGTGCACCTGTTGTCACTATCATTTGCCCCAGGTGACATTTATTCACAGTCGCTTATGCTTCCTAACTGGACAGATGGATATACCTGAAGTTTATTTGACTTGGTGTTATACTGTAATGATTGTGTTCCCTTAATATTTTTTGAGCAGTGTATTTCCGTAAATTTCAATGAATTATAAGGTAAATCTATAACACAAGACTACTTCTGAATACTTCCTGAAGGCATGGTAAATACATTGTTGTGTTGCACTTATCTTAATATGCATCCCAAATGTTTTCCGTAAGGGACAATTCAACATGAAGCCAGAGCCAGTGAGTCCAAGACCGCTTGCCAGGCTTAAATCTACACAACTGCCCTGTTCTAGGCATGCCCAAACGATTAGGTCTATGCATGCACAAATCCCATCTGTCTTTGTATATCCAAGAAACAAACAAACAAACAAACAAACAAAATGGACTAACAGAAAGAAGTGAGGCATGGAAACCATGGCATTGTGCTAGCTCAAACTGAGTGATGCTTCATTGCAAGCAGAGGGTGCCGTCCAATAGCGCAATGTTGCATCTCGCTTTGTTTTAACACAAAAGCAAAGGAAATCATTTCACTGTTGTTGAGTAACAGGAAAAGTGTCCACTCTATTGACATTAGTGGAGCATGAGAAAAATGCCTGGCAACGGAAGGAAGATTAGCAAAGCTGATCTACATTTTAGCTACAAGGGTTGAACCTGTTGTACACAGAACTTTGCCAAATGGAGAACTCATTGTAGAATAGCAACAGAATGACACGCAGTGTCCCTGTAAGATGAACTGAAAGATGAGCTGTTTTAAATTCTTACAGCTCTTCTGAGAATTGCGGTGTGATTTGCACTGGCTGAACGCCCGTACGCTGAAATCATACCCAATAAAAAGACAACTGCTAGGCAGCGGTAGCAGCACACCAGCCGATGGACGTGCAATGGCCACATGCCTGTTTTACTCCTTTGGTTGATTTCCTCTCCTGTAGACCACATGAAACTCAAAAACACACAAAAGGGAGGGACTCAAGGGGCGAGGAAATCAGCATGATAAACTGTTAAACATCCTTCGTCAAGCATGTTTAGCTCAGATAATGTGCTATTCATGGTGTAGTAGCTGCCATATCATGTCTAGAGTGGCTCATTGGTTTACAGGAATCAGAAATCATACAAGTAGTGGAACATGTTGTCATGGCCTTTATTGTGCTTGTGAGCAAAAGCAGTCAGGATAAAAAGGTCATCAAGCTGAAGGTGTTGTGGGGAAGACTATTCAAGTCCCTTGAAATGTCAGAGCCAAACAAACCCAGGGAACACGGGCAGAACCTAGTCAATGCAATGCATGCCCTTTGGATGACGTATTCTTGTTATAATTTCTAGATAAAGTTCAATAAATTCAGTTTAGTGTCTGTACATTTTCCAGCAGGTAACATATTTTGGGGCAGCAGTTAGGTCAGCATCTGAGCCAAATCTTTTCTGCAGCAGTGGGTTGAACTAAAGCCTAGTGATTTGAATTCAAACGGATGTCGTGGTGGATCTCATGCCCAAACCTGACCAGAGGAGCACAGGGGAGAGATGTGCAGTAAGACTGCGGTGGGAAGTATTGATTTTCTATATTTTCAGTGACTTCAAGAGGTTTTCCCAGGAGAAGAAACAGTTGAATCATTTGTGAAAATACCACCTTCAAATCAATAATTCAAATGGAGTAGTAAGGTTAGCACATTTCTGGTAACTTTCCCAAAATTCCCATGTTTTCCTAGTTGAAAGAATTCCAGAGTCAAGACAGAAAAAGCAGGAAATCTGAGAATCCGCCGACCAGAAGTTCTGGAAAACCAGGGAACCCCCTTTTTGTACCCCTGTCCACATTCAGGAAAACCTAAGTGAGTTAGAGTGAAAACAAGATGAAGTTACCACAGCATGCCTTTCAAGAGCTACCTGGGTGGGCGAGCAGCGCGCAATGTCTGTCTGAATAACAACTGGACTGAGCTGTCACTGGATAAGGCGGTGCCTCAAATGGCACGCTACTCGTTATACGTTCCCTATGGGTTCTGATCAAAAGTAGTGCACCGAAAGGGAAATAGGGTGCCATTTGGGAATGCACACAAAATATTCTGCTGTACTAGACCAAGCACTCAATCCACCAGGTGAGGCAATGGAGAGCCAGAGAAAGGGCTTTGAAAGCACATACATATTGTGTGTGTTAGGGGGTTGACACAAGCCCTGTGGTAACCGGAGTCTGCAGGGGTAGTGTGCTGTACAGGCTGGCCGGGAGAGCTGCATAAGACAGGTAGGAAACTATGCCGCATGCACGCAGCCGGGCCGCCAGGCCGTTCCCATGGGAGCTCATTATAAAACAGGATTCAACATGGAGTTTTGGGCTGTACAGCAAATGGCACCCTTTTCCCTACGCAGAGCATTCCTACCGCCCGCCGGCCGTGGTCAAATGTAGTGCCCTGTAAAGGGAGTAGGATCTCAATGTGGATGTGGACTTGGAGTTTAAGATTGAGTTGGTGCTCCAGTGGCATTCCTGGTGATACCCTCGCGGCTCAGAACGCAGGACGGAATCTGGGATCTGGGCCGCAGAACCATAATAGCCCAGTAGCTCTCTTCCACCCACCCTTTCAGGGAAACCATATGGTATATATGAGTGTCAATGTGCAATCGTTGCTACATTATTGTGTACTAGTGGGGACTACATGGTACCACAAAGAAAGAAGAAAGAAAGAAACTTGAAAAATCTGTCACCACCAGGGAAAATGGAATTTCCGGATGAGGGGTTTGGTTTAGGGAAAAACATATATTTGGGCAATGTGTCATTAGTGTAAGAAATGGGGTTACTTGAATGTTAGGTATTACCAGTTTATGGTTTACGGTATGTCATTATGTGATGGTTTGGTTTGGTATGACATTATGTGATGGTTTGGTATGACATTATGTGATGGTTTGGTTTGGTATGACATTATGTGATGGTTTGGTATGACATTATGTGATGGTTTGGTGTAATATGACATTGTGTGATGGTTTGGAATGGTATGACATTATGTGATGGTTTGGTGAAATATGACATTGTGTGATGGTTTGGTGTGGTATGACGTGATGGTTTGGCATGGCATGACATTATGTAATGATTTGCTATGACATAATGTGATGTTAGGTGTAATATGACATTATATGATGGTTTGGTGTAATATGGCATTACTGTATGTGAGGATTTAAACACAACAATTAGCTATAACAGCAGTTTCTTGCAGGGCGGAATATTTTGGTCCCCTTTGTTTCTTCTTCGTTGCCACTGAATAACAAAAAGATTGTGATCATTGCAGCCCTACAAGCTCTGCCAAACGGTACCTGTTTTTAAGGCTGGTGTGAGTAGGTCCATGGTATTACTGTATAACACTCCAAACGGCATTCTGCTGTCCACTCTCAACGTTTTTCTCACATCCCACTGTGTGAGGAACAGGGGATGCTGTCCTGTGACGAGTAAAGACAAGATGGAGGGCCGTATTGGGAGCAGTGTTCCGAGTCTCAGGCAATTTAGGAGGCAATGAAACACTGGACTAAATCCCATCTTCCTGTGTGCTTCCCAAATTACACCCTAAATGTATTCCCTATGTGGTCCACTACATTTGACCAGGGCAGTTGGGTAAAAGGGTGCTATTTAGGAAGCGGGATCTCTGCTAAGGAAGTCAGGGTGCTTTAAGTTACGACCAGACTGTAACAGGCGTGACATTAGAAGCATCTCACAATGGTAGCAGCGTTGTCCTTGAGCCTCTTTACAGCCAACTGACATGCAAAGAGCAGAATGTCAGAGAGAAAAACAGTGCTCATAATGAATTTTAGGGCTTAACTTGTTCGATACGGTAATACTTTTGGACAGAGCACAAGATAACTCCCCCTCGTCTGTGTAAGCAATAGATATACACCTGTCATAGACTGAGAGTATGCGCTGTAATCTGCATGATGTAGCAGGGTTCAAATGGTATTTGTTTTCTTTAAAATACTTTGAACGTTTTTATTTTGCCTGCCTGGAGTTCCAGATTGCTTGGTTTTGGCCTATTCAACTGGTTTCATTGCAGCCTAACTCAGGTATTTGAAATAAATCAGATACTGCATGAACTCAGGTCCTGTATGAGGCTTACCTCATAGGGTTTAAAAATGAGAGAAGGTGTTTAAATTCTTCCTACATACTGTAGCCAGGACTGCAGCTGCTATGATAGGTGTGTGAGGAATGTTCCTATATGTTGAGAAGTTCAACAAAAGTCCTGTCCAAGAAAAGCAACTCACATTTATTTGGCTTCATTTGACTAACATTTTGTCCAACTAGTCTGTAACTGTACTCAAAGTTCTCAAATGTACAATTAGTATTGGTGAAATGTATTGGTAACATGAAGTGTATTTATTAGACTAACTCTGCTAGTTTGTAACATTAAAGAACAATTTCACTTTTTTACAACTTCAGTTTTCTTTAAACAGCCTTTGTAAACATCAGCAAATTCTACCCACTGTAAGCTCAATAAACTAAACCATGGATTACTGATTCTCTTGGCCCTTAAACTACTTTGTGTGAGAAGCCATCAAGTTGCAAAAAAGTTACATTGTACTTTAACTTTGCTTCAGTAATGCCTTAAATATGAACAGAGTTGATTGCTCTGACCTTTTCCACCTCTCACACACATGGGGCCACAGGGCACCTCCCTCTAGGTACTCCACAAAAATGTCAAGGCAAAGGTCATAGCAGAGTTGGGGTTAGCTTATGGGTGTGTGTGTGTGTGTGTGCGTGTGCAAAAACTGAGTTAGTTGCGTAGAGAGTGAAAGATAGGTCAGGGTAAAGTCTGCGTGTGTGTGTGTGTTGGTGTGTGTATATACAGACAGAGGAACATTAAAAGGGCATGTGTCAGCAGAATGTGTATGCAGCATGATTACAAACACAAATGACCAGAAGAAATGTTTAAACTTAACGTTTTAAATCTTTTTCTACAGAATTGTAACCAGTGTGCGCGATATTTGCCTCATATTCGCTTTAGACACTCATAGTGCAATCTCCCCCACCCCTGCACTAGCTAATAATATTCTGGTCTTGTTTGGAAAGGGAAAAGGAGACAAGTCATGTTTTTGTTTAAATTCCAACTTGTAAACATACAGTAACGGATTCTACGAGGATTCTGTCCCTTTAAGGTTAGGTTGAGTGTGTGTGTGTGTGTGTCTGTGTGTGCGTGTGCAGAGAAAGAGACATTAAGGTTAGTGTGTGTGTATATGTAGAAAGATAATCTAAGGTTAGCGTGCATGTGTATATGTGTCTGTGTAGAGAAAGACAGAAAAATAAGGGTTAGCGCTTGTGTATTTGTAGAGAGACGGAAAGAAAGACAATTTGGGTTAGCATGTGTGTAGAGAAAACTGTTAAGGTTAGGGTGTGTGTAAATATATATAGAGGGAGAGTTTGGGTTAAGATGTGCATCTGTGTAGTGCGAGAGAGAAGAGAGGTTTACCACATGTGTTTGTGGAGAGAGAGCAAAGTGAGTGCATGTGTGTGTGTGTGTGCGTGTGGAGGGAGAGAGAAGTGAGTGAGAGTGCGTGTGTGTGTGTGTGTGTGCATGGAGGGAGAGAGAAGTGAGTGAGAGTGCGTGTGTGTGTGTGTGTGTGTGTGCGTGGAGGGAGAGAGAAGTGAGGGAGAGTGCGTGTGTGCGTGCAGAGAGAGATTAGGATGTGTGCTGGGGACCAGATGACCCAGTAACCTCCGTAACAGTGACCTCAGTCCCGTCCACGGTTCCCACTGAAGGCTAGCCAGCACTCCTCTGTCCCCCGGGTTTACAACAAGCAGGGCCGCCCAAGAGTCAGTCCACCTCAGCACTGCATGGGAGCCAGGTGTCAGGGGCCAACTACACAGTAAAACCAAGTGTTTAGGCTCCAAACACATAACTAAACACTTTTCTGTAACCCTCGTTAAACGTCTTAAACGCATTTGTAATTTCATTGGGTGTGGCTTTAACTTGGCGTGAAGACGCGTTTGCATATTTCTCTGTATGAAAAGGCACCCACCCGTTATTAGGGACAAACATGGTTGTTGCATTCTGAAACGCATATTCCCAGAGGCCTCACCAAGAGACGGCCTAAGCGGACATTTCAAATCAATGTAATCTCAATGACCACATTCTGTATCTTTTCTAAGGAAATCTAAATCTAGGCACATCTGACCTGTAAGCCCCAACACGCTGGTCTGTGAAGTGACCAGTCATTCCTATTGGAATCTAGACAGAGGGAGGATCTCAAAACGTTGGAATTTTTTCATCACCCACGACCTTCCCACTATGGAAGACTTAATAAACATTTACATTTTAGTCATTTATCAAAACAAAGCAGAAGTGGAAGAACCATCTCAGTAACTGGTGAAATCACTGACCCCCTACTGATTTTATGAGTGTAGAATAGTTTTTGTCATTCAGTTACAGTTTTAGATAAGAATGCAATGCCAGAGTTATGGGTAAGAGGGTCTGGTAGATTTAAACAGGAGGATAGAAAAGAGGGTCTCTCTAAACAGGATGATAGAAAAGTAAACACTGGTGTTTAAAATCTGACCTCTGAAGATACAGGTGTCCTCCCGTTTCCAAACCACAGCATTAAAAGTCACTGTCATGTTCTGTCTTACATCCTAACTGCCTGCGCTGACATTCAAAACCATATCCACAGACGCAACGTTTGAATTTCAACATGCAGGTAATAAACATGTCACACGTGAAAAAGGCCCGGCCACGGTGAAAAGGCCCGGCCTGGTGCTGGACTGATTATCACCCTCCCCACACGGACTGTTGAACTGGCCTGGTGGAGATAATGGGTGGTGGGCTTGTAGAGAACCTTCCGGTTCCTGTGGTCATGCCACTGCCACTGCCCGCAGCAGTGGAGGGGTTGTATGGACAAAGGGCTGTGCCTGTCTTCTTCATCTACCACACTGGCACTCTGCTCCCAATTCTCCCAGGGTTCTGAGTGTTTTGGCCAGGAGGTTTAAACACACTCCAGAGGGCTGGGGTAAAAGAAGCTCCATTCCAGGATTTTGGTGCTCTGGCCTTGAGCTGAAGCACAGAGAAACTCGAAACGTGAACAGTGTTTACAGCCTAAGCGTATCGGGTAAGTATAAGCAACGCTTTATACAAAAATAATGATTTATATTTGGCCCGGACGCCTGTTGTACTTGGCTGTTAGTATTGCTTGGTCATGTGTGTGTGTGTGTGTGTGTGTGTGTGTCGGTGTGTGCATGTTTGTATCTCTGGGTGCTATACGTGCGTTTGTGTGTGTTTGTGTGTGTGTGTGTGTGTGTGTGAGAGAGACAGAGAGATCTCAGGGATCTTATTTACTCCTCACAAGGGAATCTCCTGGACAGAAGTATTCTCAGAGATGATCAGTGTTAAAGCAGGCATATCCAAACACCATGTCTGACCCACAAACTCAAACTATTGAGAGAGAGAGAGAGAGAGAGAGAGGGAGTGTTTGGGTGTGTTTGTGTCGTCCAACATGTGTGCTGGTGTTTGGAGAGGGGAAATGATGTACACCCTAGATTTCCTCAGCTGGTCATGAGAAAACAGGTCAGGAGTTGAAGCAGGTTAAACGGGCTTTTGGGATTGGGAGAGCAAGAGTATGGTGTTTTCGTGGCCATGGTAACAATGGCAGACATATGGGAAGAGAAGGAACTGGGGTGGGGGGTGGTTGTAGATGAAGAAATTGAATGCAAGAGCAACAGCCTCCTCAATGCAAACTCAAGTACTCAACAAAGTGGTGAATAAATGAGAATTAAACAGAGCAAATGCAAGATGGACAGCATTTTGTTGTAGCAAACACCGTTATGATTCAGAGGAGCCTGTCTCGCTCTTTTACCACGTTTTGCATCTCCCAGGCTCTGTACACTGACAAGGAACCCGTGGGATTTATCTGTCTGACTGCTTCAGAGACCAGAGACCAAAAACCCACTGTGATTAAACACAACATAATTAGGTCCCATTTGTAACGGGTTTAAATGATTCATCCTTACTTTATATAGGATTATTAAATAAATGATGAATACATTATTAACCATTAACAAATTAAAATTCAATAACCGGTCAAATAGTGAGCAAATACTGAGTTACACTACAGATGCCTGGAAATGTGAAGACATTGCTGAAACCGGTAAATATTCAGTAGGAAATAACTCTGCAACCATCATCAAGCAGACACATTAACTTGATGGCAATTTTCATTTGCAAACGTTAATAAAATGTGTATAAAAATTGCTAGCTGTATTACTGTATATACTGTATATTATTATACTATATATATTATATTATTAATATATTTATATATACAGAAATAACATGAGAGGAAGAGTCAGCGAGGTTCCTTGTACATTATCCCAGTAAAATATATTTGGTAACACCACACTATAGGGCCGAGGCTGAGGAAGAGTAGGCCGCCACGAGGCAGCAGGAGGAAGGGGGCCTCACCTAACCCACAGCCCTAGATGTTGCACTGCCTGGGTCACGACCTCTTGCGCCCATTCCTCCCAAACCACCACCCTGAGGCCGCCACAGAGAAGACAGGGCCCTTGGAGAGGGGTTGGCATTGAGGTTTTTTCCCTTACCTTGCAAATGTGAAATGCTAGGTAATATGGAACACTTTACAGATCCGTTATAATTGTTAACTAATTATTAAGTGTTAACAAAATCCCAAACCTTGCACTTAACTCCAGTCATATAAATCTGACTAATAAGTACAATTCTAGTCAATGGATGAATACGTTTTTTAAAGTTAGAACTGCCTAAACATCTTAAACAAAGATGGTTTCCTCTCTCTAGCTTTAAAGTTTTTTTTTTTTAGGGTTATTTAAGCACAAATTAAGCAAATAAGGCTTATTTATACATATAACCAATAAACCCTAAAGCATTTGTTTTGGGATATGTGAAACAAAGTTGGTTTGGTCTCTACACCTCAAACAGTTCAAGAGATACAGTATAAGGGTTAATGAACTCTATGCAATTTAAACCAATTAAAATAGTCAATGGTTAACAGACATTCACTGGAGTTTTAAGTCAGTATAGCCATAAAGCTTTTAACTTGATATCGCTGCTTGATTAGCCAAGAAAATGTGTTCATTTTGAATGGAAACATCTGTAGCCATATTCAATTATGCATATTGGAAACACTTATAATTATAAAAATAAATACAGTATAATTTTTTTTATGTAAGTACTTTAAGTTGGACCAGCTGAATATTTGAACGCAGGTTCGAAGTTGATTGCTTGCACAGTGTAGGAGGAGATACATCAGGAATGGTTGGTTTTGTCTTTTGGTACATTGAACAAATGCACTGGGAGCACATTCAAATATTGTAACAGTTAAGATACTATAAATTATATCAAAACTACCTTCTTAAGCAACTTTTGAATGTCTGGCAGTCAGACATTCAAAAGTTGTTTTTGTGTTGCTTTTATTGTTTAGGCTCTAGTCCGGGCTAAATGAATTGGAATAATAATAAAAAGACTGTGAGAGAATAGAAAGAATATGTAGATTTGTGCTTTGCCATAGAGGGATGGAGTAAGAGGAGGAACATGTATTTTACGGTCTGTAACATCCTGCCAGGACTTTTCTTGGGCTCCTAACCACGCGTGACCTGGTCCGTTGCCGTGGAATCTCTTCAAGACTGGCGTCTGTTAAAGGCTGGCTGACCTTGTAGTCAGAGGTGTTCACCTCTCCAAAATCCCAGACCATCACATTCATAACCCAGCCAGGTCTCAGCCTGGACGAGTAACACACACACGCAGACACACACACATGCACTTCAACACGCACGCACACAGACTGTTGTCACATGTTCACAGTCCCCCGACGAGGGACAGATATATAAACAACGAGCTGCCTGCCTGGTTGGCCAAATCTGCACAGTGGCGTAGGACACATCGTTAGCATATGTGCTAGTAACTTTGAATGTGTGTGCGTGTGCGTGCGTGCGCGTGAGCCCGTGTGTGTGAGCCCGTGTGTGCTTGAGTCAACACCAAGCTGAACCATTTATTTGAACTAGACATGTAAACATATGTGGTGGTCCTGGGTAGGTTCACGGAGACTGGCATAACCCAACATGTCACCACGGTGATTGATACCATCCATGACTGCCATGCAGGCAAGGTTATACATAGGGAGTGGGGAGTACAGGGGGTTAGAGGGAGAGAGACAGAGCTGTGTGTGTGTGTGTGTGTGGTACTGCTGGTCTGTACGTACCCCTGAGGATGTAGTTCTGGTAGTTCTGGTCTGCCTCAGCTCCGACCTTGATTAGACACGTGAGTCCTTCAGCCACCACAAACTCATGGACCAGATCCTTGTCATCCTGGGGAGGAGAGAGAAGCACTTTCAGCCTGACTCACTGATGCTTCGACTGGGTCTCAAATGGTACCTCAGGTTGGACCCACTGAACATGCTGACGCAGGTTCGGAGTTGACCGACCGAACCGTGTAGGTGGACTTACATCTAGGATTCTTGGTTTTGTCTACGATACTTTTCGTCCAATTGAAATACACTGCGAGTCCATTTACATATTGTTAACAGTCAACTAAATTATATCGAAAAACAAGCAAATAAATTCCAGCAGTCTGGACATTTTGGTTTGATAGCTTTTATTGTTTAATGTGTCCCAAATGGCACGCCCTAGGCCTGGCACTAAGTAGCGCACTATAAAGGAATAGGGCACTATGCGGGTCAGGCTCAGTCCATCTCCGTCACCACACACAGCCAACACATGGACCACAGGTTGTTGCTGTGCTTCAGTGAATGAGTTATTTCCTAATCACTGCCCTAGTGGCGTACCATGTAAGGAATATAGTCATGCTGTGTATGCGTTTGCATGACTGGGCTTGGCATTAGGAAGTTATATGAGTGTGGTTTATTTACACTGCAAATCTATAAAGACGGTGGGCCTTTAAGAGCCCTTGTAGGTCTCTTGTGTTTTCATCCACAGGGTTATTATTTTTTTCCAGTAAGAATCAGTGCAGGTACTGCCCTGTATGCACTAGATTTCATTACAGAGATTTATGCTATCCTTGACCACACATATTTCCCTGACAGCAAGTTAGTCTATGTTGTGCGTTACTTTCACAAGGGACAAATTACCCAGCATGCTCCAAGCACCTAATTTCCTGTTCTCATGGCAACCCGGTGTTTTGTAGCTACCTTAAACATCGGTTGCTAAGTGCCTGTTGTGGGCTAACATTAAGAGCTCATCCAATTAGTGACAGAGAGGCGCTAAGAGTCCCTGCTGTCCCCGTTTAATGAATGGGTTGACACGGACCAACTTGAAGCATGAGCGAGCGGTGACCACACATTGCAGATCTGGTGGTAACCCCACACACATCCAGACCATAAAACCCATCCGCTTTAAGACGATCCTGGTTTATGGGATGTGGAATCATTGGGTTCAGACACTTACCGACGTCTTTGCGTCAAGGTTGTCCAGTCTTATAGGTGAAATAGTAGCTGAGTCTAGGCCATCTATGATATAGCCCACATACGGACTTGGACCAGGCTATTCCCATACCTCACTTCACCTTATATCAACATACATTTTACATATATATATATATATTACTAAGTCGAACAAAATATAAATTAAAAATGTATTTATTTAAGTTTTAATGTTGTGTATATGACGTAATTAATGCTGGCAAGGAAAATGCTCCCCCGGATTGAAATTTAATGTAAAAAATGTGTCTGCTGAACTTGGATGGAGAACCCTCCCACAAAGCTGTGATTATTACCTTACAATAACATCATTACCTCTAATCTAATTGGTTGAATTGGATAAACATATTTTTGAACAGCGGGCTCCTGTCTGAGTCCGTGTCCCAAACGGAAACCCTATTCCCTAGTTCACTTATAATAAACAGAGCCCTATAAGGCCTATGTCAAACGTAGCACCCTATATAGAAAAAGGAGTGGCATTTGAGAAGTTGTTTGGAAAGTTAGCATTTTGCCTTAGAAGCCATGGGGAGACCAACGCTATTCATTTTCACTTTGATGTAACCACACAAAGTTTCACTGGAAGCCTGTCCAATTTTCTAATATCGTAAGGCCTTGGGGTAGCTAAATGAAAAGGGACATTTTTGTGGACTGTTTATCCAAGCCTTTGTAAATACATGTGAAATTCAAGGAATTAATACAATAAAAATTTGGTACAATATTGAATTGGACAACTAAGACCACCGATGCAGTGCTTTGATACTTGGACAAGGAATGCAATGAAGAACACATGTCACAATCCTGAAATACTGTGTGAATGGTACTGTGACGTTCACATGGTTCTGCTGGGTTCATATCCTATTTCGACGCGTTACAGCACAGTTCTTCTTGCGGGGCCTCTTGTCTGCTTGTCCGCTTGCCTTCCACGTACTTTATGTTCTTCCCCCAAGATGAAGAAAACACCTGTGTCTCTCACACCTGTCGACGGCTTCGTAATTTAAGTGCGCGCGGGGCGTGGGGGGGTCAGCGGGCTTTGGAGTGTTTAAGGTTGCGCTCAGGTGGGGATAGAGGCATGCGCTCTGTATGGGGATCAGACATGCTGCCCCCGTCGGGACACACACTGGAGTTCTCAGCACAGCTTCTACATGAATCAATGATGGAGTCTCCAGTCATTTGGCAGAGCCACTGTGTTTGCAAGTGTGTACTCACAACCAGACACAACCAGGCTGGAATGGAAACACTGCGATAAGGTTTGGGTATGGACCTGCGTCGGCCGACAGATACGCGCCCCATTCGGATCCATTTCGGGGAGAGGTAACTCTGGTGCGTTGGACTCGTGCGACTGCGGCGTCCCTGCGGCGTCCCTGCGGCCTCCCTGCTTCCACCCAACCCAGTCGTTGCAGTCCACCATGACACCCGGCATCACTCTGGTTTCCTTCCGACTGTCTTCTGAGGTGATGGTTGACACCCTCTCCAGCCTCGGCTGTGGCTGATGAGTCCTTGCCAGGCCCAGTGTGTGAAGCCACTGGCCAAGGACAGACCCGGACAGCCAAGTCAACTGTGACTGCCACGGAGACAGTCCGCTGTCAGTGGACACCTCTGTGGTGTTGTGTTTGTATGATGATTTACTATGACCTGCGTGGGTGTGTGTGTGTGTGTTTGTGGGTCTGTGTGTGCGTGTGTGAGAGTCTATGCATATTTGTTGGTGCATATTGTGTGCGGGTGTGTTACTGTGTGTGTGTGTAAAAAAGAGCTCTTTACTGTGAAGCTGATGTGTGTATAATATGTGTGCGTGTGTGTGTGTGAGCGTGAGTTGGGTCATATGGGACAATGTGTAATAGCCAGTGATAAACAAGAGCCTTTGGTACACAAAAGGTGCTGTATTTATCCAACATTCTTAGGCTGCTGCTCAGAAGTGCAGAAGGGAAAAATTACCTGAAAAATCTGCTTGAGGGAAAACAGGGCTCTCCTTAGCTCTCGTCCACTTGAGTTGTAGAGTTTCTCTGAAGGGATAGGGAAAAAGACAGAAAGAAAAGAAAGATCAGTTTACAGTCACACACAGCTGTGGTACTTTTCCACATCAATGACTCAAGGGAAAATGGATAACCAAGCAAAGACTTTAATTCAGGCCAAAAGATTGTGAAGGACTCTTAGCTATCGTCACGGTCTATTGTTTCCAATGGTTCCAGTTTCTTCTTTGAACTTTGCAGTTTTACTCATAACATCATCTCATCATCACAAGCCTGTGAACTGCATCCTTTCAGTAGCATATTCGGTCACATTTCATTAATGTCGAACCAGTAATAGCTTAACTAGTTGCTGTGGGCCAGTTGGGGGGAAGTAAGGCTGAAGGAAAGGAGGCCGAGGTTCAGAGCAGCACATCTGTGAGGAGTTAAAGAACACTGGAGTTTTCCTGCTGATACAGCAGACTCCATCTGCCTCCTTTTGCCACCATCGTGCGAAGCCACTACTACCATAGAGATCCTATCCTTCTGTTACTCCTATACTGACTAGCTTGTGCTCTAAAGCCAGACAAAACAGGGTAGCTTGCCAAAAAGTAGCCACACCGAGTCAATTTGCAATGTTGCAGTGAAAAGGCAATAGGGTTTCCAAAAGAACAGGAATCGTTGCGGCGGGGTACTGTTGTGAGGCCTCTCGGGCAGATTTAATTACTTCCCTCCTAGGCTTTCTCATCAGGAACTGTTGCGACTTTCTCATCCCGGCACTGAATCTCGTCTGCTGTTCCCTGTCTCACCAACGTGTGGCAGCGTTGAGCAGTGCAGTGACTCCAGTCTAGCAGACACAAGCCGGCGGTGGAGGTATTATGTACCACTGGGTACATGCTGCAGACTTACACTGTATCCACCCTGACTCAGCAAAAGCTGCATCACTGATACAGACAGACAAACATACGAATAGGGCTTACCCCCCCTCCCTTCCTGTCTCTCAAAACCATTCCCTCTCTCTCATAGCCCCAAACTCTTAATCAATTTTTTGACATGCGTCCTCTCACTTTCTTGCCCTATTTTTCTCTCTCTACATTTTCAGTTTTCTCTTTCTGTCACAGACTTCACCTCTAGCAGTCCCTCTCCCAAACTTACCTCACTCAACTGACTCTCGGAGGGTTTCGCCAGGTCTTTCCCTCCCGCTCTACCTCACGCTCACTGACTCACTCTCCTACACTCTCCAATCCTCTCTCACTCTCCAATCCTCTCTCACTCTCCAATCCTCTCTCACTCTCCTGCACTCTCCGATCCTCTCTCACTCTCCTGCACCCTCCAATCCTCTCTCACTCTCCTGCACTCTCCAATCCTCTCTCACTCTCCTGCACCCTCCAATCCTCTCTCACTCTCCTGCACTCTCCAATCCTCTCTCACTATCCTGCACTCTCCAATCCTCTCTCACTCTCCTGCACTCTCCAATTCTCTCTCACTCTCCTACACTCTCCAATCCTCTCTCACTCTCCTGCACTTTCCAATCCACTCTAACTCTCCTGCACTCTCCAATCCTCTCTGACTATCCTGCACTCTCCAATCCTCCCTCACTCTCCTGCACTCTCCAATCCTCTCTCACTCTCCTACACTCTCCAATCCTCTCTCACTCTCCTGCACCCTCCAATCCTCTCTCACTCTCCTGCACTTTCCAATCCACTCTAACTCTCCTGCACTTTCCAATCCTCTCTCACTCTCCTGCACTCTCCAATTCTCCCTCACTCTCCTACACTCTCCAATCCTCTCTCACTCTCCTGCACTCTCCAATCCTCTCTCACTCTCCTGCACTCTCCAATCCTCCCTCACTCTCCTACACTCTCTAATCCTCTCTCACTCTCCTGCACTCTCTCACTCGCTCTGCACTTGCCATTTCTCTCTCCCACTGATGACTTCTACGATGGTATTCAGTGAAACATCACCAATGACCTCTCTGCTTCCTGTGTTCCGATCGTATGTCCCTGGACCACAATATTTATGTTTCCCTCCTTCATCAAGCCAAAGTGACCTCAGATGACCCCTGTCCTCTCACTCTCTGTCTCTGTCTGTCACACACACCGGATTCCCACACACCGCACCGCCGCGGCAGAGGCCCTGCGAATAAGTCTTTGCCTTGTGGTAAAACAACATTGTGACACGCTGCTCAAAAGCCACACAAGACACCTGAGACGACATTAAACTTCCATAGCCGTTCCCATCATTGTGGTGCTGGAGAGACTGATTTATCCGTGAATGTTACTGCTTAGTGTGACTGTGTGTCTGTGTGTGTGTGTGTGTGGGTGTGTGTGTGTGCATGTGTATGTGAGATTATGAATTGGAAACACAGACCATGGAACAGTCCAATGTTGTTCCTTAAAACCTCTCACGTCTCAGGGCTCTGTCTATACAAACAGCTGCCTCTAATTTCATTCAGAACGGTGAGAAACACACAAGCTGAAAGCTACATGCTGGACGGGGCATATGCTTGGGATTCTCAGCACAGCAACAGACATCCATTGATCACTGTCTTCAGCCACAGGCTAAATCCCTTCTCAGCCGAAAAGGTCTGCAAAGGATTGTGTCTCGGTGTGTTTGTGCGTGTATGTGTGTGTGTGTGTGTATGTGTGTGTGCTGTCTGCTAGTTCTGTGGGCACACAGATACACAGATTCTTCCTGACACATGCCAGCCACCGCTCTTAAGGTCTAACAGAACCCCTCAACCTCTTCCTCACTCACACACACACACACACACGACCGCATATCAAACACACATGCCACACATTGCTATTCAATCAGCAGATAGTCAGACAATCCCTTACCCCCTTACAGAAACGCAATCCCACACAGACACACGTATACGTATACACGTTTTACTGTCCTTGTAGGGACCAAAACAAGATTGCCTAACCATTCCACGGAGGGCCATGTGTCTGCTGGTTTTTGGTTTTTCCTATAAATTGGTTCCCAGTTCACACCTAAGAAACCAGGTGAGGGTAGAAACGAACCAATTAGTAACCTAATTAGTCAATCAAATACAAGGAGAGAGCGAAAACCTGCAGACACTCAGCCCTCCGTGGAATAGTTTGGAGACCCCTGGCCTAACCCTTAACCTCACCTTAACGCTAATTACAAATGTAATGTTTTGTCTAAACTTAACACTTAAGAAGTGGACTGGTGACATTTAAAGTCCATGTGAACTTGCACTACTGTCCTCACAGGGATCAGTGTTAATAATAATAAACACACACAAATACAGGGTTAAGGGCCGATGTCTCTCACATAATGTCTATAATGTTACTTAATACTGCCCAGCCCAGCCTGGTCTAGTCCAGCTCAGGCAAGCCCAGTATAGCATTATAGTCCAGTCCAGCCCTGTCCAGCCCAGTTTAGTCCAGTCCAGTTCAGCCCGGTGCAGTCCAGTCCAGGCCAGGCCAGTCTAGTCCAGCCTATTCTAGACCAGTACAGCGAGGTCAAGTCCAGAACAGTCCAGCCCAGTACAGCGCAGTCCATTCCAACCCAGTGTACTCCAGTACAGTCTAGTCCAGCCTAGTACAGTCCAGTCCAGTACAGTCTAGTCCAGCCCAGTCTAGTCCAGTACAGTCCAGTCCAGCCAAGTGTAGTCCAGTACAGTCCAGAACAGTCTAGTCCAGCCCAGCCCAGTCTTGTCCAGTACAGTCCAGCCCAGTCTAGTACAGTCCAGAACAGTCTAGTCCAGTACAGTCCAGCCCAGACTAGTCCAGTACAGTTCAGAACAGTCTAGCCCAGCCCAGTCTTGTCCAGTACAGTCCAGCTCAGTCTAGTCCAGTACAGTCCAAAACAGTCTAGTCCAGCCCAGTCTAGTCCAGTACAGTCCATCTCAGTCTAGTCCAGTACAGTCCAGAACAGTCTAGTCCAGTCCAGTCTAGTCCAGTACAGTCCAGAACAGTCTAGTCCAGCCCAGTCTAGCCCTTTTTCTGCTATAATAATAATAAGAAGAATCAGTAATAATCAGTGATAAAGGCCTTTCCCTCAACAGTGTATGTATGTGTGTGTGCGCCTGGGGCCAGTCAGTAAATATGACCTACATCTGCAGAAGAGGATGATGTGTCACCCCGAGAAGACAAAGTCAACCATCACTACAATCCAGGGCAGTAGAACTCCCTTTGTTCTCCACACATCTCCATTATAATGGAACACATGGACGCTATTCCGTCATTCCATGAGGATATGAGTGTTCCGCGCCGGAGGGGAGGAAACAGATCCGGACACATTCTATCCTATAGCGGAGATCAGAACACAGATTCCTTCGGCTGGTTCCTGTGTGTTCCAGTTAGCCGACTGGCATCAATCAACATCCACAGGGTAGATGCACAGGGCAGGCAGTGAAGTGAGGACAACACACACAGACACAATGACACACGGCTCTGCGATACATGGGCCAGAAATGTAGCGCACTGTGTTTAGCGTGCACGATTACTCAGCACACCATGCCTTTCCCTTGTAGCGCGAACGGGAAGACGCGACAAAGGGAATAAAACGGTTGTCGAAACCACGAGCAACCCCTGGGTTTGGAGAAACGGCTGGAGAATAAGATCCAGCGGGCAGAGTCGATCCGGGATCAGACGTGGTCCAGATTCAGTGTCTGGCTGTCAGCACCAAGCTCCCGCCATCACTGTGATGTCATGCGGTTAAAGGGATGGCCAGATCGCTACTCCGCACGTGGGTCGACAACACGCATGGGTGAAATCAAAGGATGAGTCAGAGGTTAGAAGTGGGATCTTGAAACAGCTGACTTCCTGTAATCCCCGGGTGCTAGACATGAAGGACAGTGATGTGAGGTCCCTCTTCACAGGCTCCCCACTGCAGCTTTCAAGTCCCGTGGTCAACTGCACATCGTCAGTGTGTGTTTCCCGGTCAGACATTTACTGTGTTTTAAATCTCGACAGTACGACACCAATCCGCTTGTGTTGTGTTGGTTAATTACTGCGTTTCTACAGAAAATAATGAAACCACAAAGTCAAATGTTCATCACTCCGGGCCAGTCTCTATCACTGGCGAGAAAGCCCCTGTTATCGGCCCACTGAATGTACATCACGCTACAACCACAGTGATTCTCCTTATCAAAGTCCTAGCTTGGAACCAACTGGGGCGTGTTTCTAGGAGCGGATGAGACATCAAGCCAATCAGAGGAGCCTGGTGAAACATTCCTCCACAGTATATCAGTGGCGTTTGCACAAAGGCTCTGTGCTCTTCAACTCAGGCCTGAAGTCCAGGACTGCAATAAAACTGTCAGGGAGTTATTTCTGCCCACCACAAAATGCAGCCCATCTGTAGAAAGAGACAGCTCTTTCCCCTGTCCCTGTCCACACACCGGCACGCCTCCCAAAGAGGCCCTCCTTTAATGAGAAATAGCTCCGCTCAGATTAGTTCCATACCAGCTGGCACGCATAAGTGCCCACAAAGTATGGGCCTTTAAAAAAAAAACAAAAAAAAAAACACCAGTGTATTTCAGAGGACGGAGGGAGAAGAAGTAAAAACCCTAAGTGAAAAAGGAGAGGGAACTAACTAGGTATTCTGTTGGAAGGAAAGGAAGTGGACCCTGACGCTGGAATCCTGTTAGTCCGAAAACCTCCTTCTCTCTCCTACAGACAAGACATCACAACCCTCAGAACCGATGATCCGATGCATTTGTCATTCACTGATCGTTTGGCCGAATCTATAACTGTCAGAAGGGAAGGCGATTGGAAACAGTGAAAAGAGAGGTTTTGTATTATTTTACAGCCGGGTGCTGTGCTGATCAAACATGAGTTCAGATGAAATAAGAGATGAAATACCAATGGGAGACCAATAAGAGCAGGCAAAAACAGGTCTACAGCCAGGCATTGTTAATATATTAGGTCATATACTGTCAACATCTGATGAATGACAAAAACCTAAAAATACACAGTACCTTCTTAATCCCCATCCCCAGACTACTGATTCTGACGTGACGACCAAGGTTTGAACACCGATTTCCTCTGCATCACAATACTGATGCAATACATGGTTACTAGTCACTTGAGCATAACTCACTGATCCATTTCTGTTACCTTGGCAACATGAGACAAACTGACCAACTGACCAACTGAAAGAGAAAGCAGAGACAGACAGAGAGAGAGAGAGAGAGCAAGAGAGAGAGAGAGAGAGAGAGACTCACTTTTAAATTGCTCTGTGTCCTGCAGCTACATTGCTGTATCCAACTTCACCTCTGTTGGTGCCCAGGGATGTTACAAACTCAAAATGACAATAATTACTCATTTTCTTTCACAAGCTCTACATTTCTGTAGGACATTTCCTGTTATCAATGTCCAAATTATAATGGATGTACAGAGTCAGGGGAGCCATGTTTATGTGTACAGCTCTGGAAAGAATGAAGAAACCACTGCACCTTTTTCTTTCCTTTCCAAAAAATTGGAAAAGGAAGGTTATATGTAAGGAACAGAAGGGTTAAAATTAAGAGACCACTGCAAATTGAACGCATCTGTTCCTCACTCAAAACCTTCCTTTTCAACTTTTTTGGAAAGGAAAGTAAATGGGCCAGTGGTCTCTTAATTTTTTCCAGAGCTGTATTTATTATGTGGTGTAAACCTAATGTCCTGAAGTTTGTTTACATGGTTTTAATATGTGGTGTAAACCTAATGTCCTGAAGTTTGTTTACATGGTTTTAATATGTGGTGTAAACCTAATGTCCTGAAGTTTGTTTACATGGTTTTAATATGTGGTGTAAACCTAATGTCCTGAAGTTTGTTTACATGGTTTTATAATGTGGTATAAAACTAATGTCCTGAAGTTTGTTTACATGGTTTTATTATGTGGTGTAAACTTAATGTCCTGAAGTTTGTTTACATGGTTTTAATATGTGGTGTAAACTTAATGTCCTGAAGTGTGTTTACATGGTTTTAATATGTGGTGTTAACTTAATGTCCTGAAGTTTGTTTACATGGTGTTAATATGTGGTGTAAACCTAATGTCCTGAAGTTTGTTTACATGGTTTTATTATGTGGTGTAAACCTAATGTCCTGAAGTTTGTTTACATGGTTTTATTATGTGGTGTAAACTTAATGTCCTGAAGTTTGTTTACATGGTTTTAATATGTGGTGTAAACTTAATGTCCTGAAGTGTGTTTACATGGTTTAAATATGTGGTGTAAACTTAATGTCCTGAAGTTTGTTTACATGGTTTTAATATGTGGTGTAAACTTAATGTCCTGAAGTATGTTTACATGGTTTTAATATGTGGTGTAAAGCTAAAGTCCTGAAGTTTGTTTACATGGTTTTATTAGCCTATGTGGTGTAAACCTAATTCACCCATTCACTACACAATAAACAGAAAAACAACACACTCAACTTCACTCACTCTTTCACTTGCCTTTAATTCCAAGAATGCCATCAAAGTCTTGTTGTGGTTGTTTTAAAGGAGAGTGGACAGTCACTCTTTTTACTTTCACTATTTTGATGTTTTTTTGCAAGGCTTTTATTGACAGCGGTGTCCCGTTCACACGCAGGAAGCAGAGGGAATCAGGCGAACTGACGTGACGTGAAGAGTGAAGGTGGATACTGAACTCTGGTGTAGGCCAGTAAATGTTACCACTGTACCGTGACATGGCACAGTTCGAGAGAGGCCTAGAGAATCTACGCAACCCGCCATAGTTTCGCTGAGAGATGTGTGGCTACCAACGTCACTCAGACAGACGTCCGGTCAACAGGACACCAGGTCAACACGCTTGTGACGAGCAACATTATTACATATATTTCTGTGCAGCGTTATAAACTATTTAACCATTTAGCTGACAATCTTATCCAGAGCAACCGGCATACATTTAGTACCTATAGGAATTTGTTTTGGTTACAGGGTGAGAAGGGGGGATATATTTGAAAATTGGAGCCTGTGGAAGATTAGGTGGCCATGATATATGTGGACCAGATTGAAGAATTGAGAGCAAAGTGATCTTTAGTGACCACAGACAGTTAGGAGACCCGTTAAACATCCAAGCAACTTAAACAGTGCAATGTCCCCTTCACTGCCACGGTCGTTCTGAGGTAAAAGTGTCCCTGGCCCTCCAACACCACTTCCTGTGGTCTCCAAGGACTGACCAGGACCATGCTTAGCTACAGGGAGGACTGACCAGGACCACGCTTAGCTTCAGAAGGACTGACCAGGACCACGCTTAGCTTCAGAAGGACAGACCAGGACCACGCTTAGCTTCAGAAGGACTGACCAGGACCACGCTTAGCTTCAGAAGGACTGACCAGGACCATGCTTAGCTTCAGAAGCCAGGCAGCAGTGGGATTCTGAGCACGATGCTGCTGTCTCAACTAGAGCAACTGAGGTTATTGTTATAGTAAAGTCACTGTAGCCTGTAAAGTCCATTTTGTTTGGAAGAAAAAAGACAAGCTGTTAACCTAGTTTCAAGGGTTTACAGGGTGGCGTGGATGTCAGAGTTTTTAAAGACTGTTCCTATTGTTTCTATTGTAGGGGAACTTACTAGTGAAAGCATACAGGGGAATCTTTTGAGCTTTATATCCTCTTGAACACTACCACAGAACTGAATGTTTACTACATCACGTCTACCTCGGGAACCTTGTTGCTGCTGTCCCTGCTTCCCTACTCCTTCAATTGGCCGCGATTGTAAATTCAGAATGCCCTTGAGAACTGCCACAACTATTTATCTTACTTCTACGGACATTATACTTAATACTTGTACATTCTCTGTAAATTTGTGACTTTTCCACTGCACATTCAGCATTGCCATATGTAATGCATTGGCATTAATTGCATAACTATACATTCCACTTGTATACACATATACTTGTACTTGTGTTTTTCTGCACTCCTCTATTCGAACTTCTGGTTAGACGCACATTGCATTTCGTTGTTCTGTACTTGCACTGTTCAATGACAATAAAGCTGAATCTAATCTAATCATGTATAGCAGTTACCATATTCATCATGCACAGCCTCAACCCTAATGTCAGCTCACTTTGAATGACAAAACCGGATCTGAATATTTCTCTCCACTAACCAGACCCATTCTACTAATTGAACTGCATACTGCCTACTCTTTCTCTATAAACATTCCTCACTTTATTACAGTTGTTTAATGTTTTACCCTTTTTAACAAAAATATAATCAGAGTTACTGTCCTGCCCACTCACGACCTTCAAGACACCGGTCAGCGATGGTCAGTCCAGGTCTCCGCCTCAAGCCTGTATTTAGCCCTGCAGTGGAGCCTTTCTTTCTTGCAGCGTGGGCCACAAAGTCTGTGAAAGAGCGTGGTCAGCCACTAAGCCTGAGGTCAGCCAGAACCCTCTGGGAGAGAGAGGGAGGTGGAGCAGGAGAAGGAGCTATCATACGTGTACTCCATGATTCCCTGCCATCACAAGACAAACCCACCCACAGACCCACCTTTCATTTGTTCTCCTGGTATTTTTATCACTGGTTTTATGTGGAACTATCCATCTCTATAAAGACAGTTGCAGCAACAATAATCTGTGTTGCTTCTCCACACACACACACACACACACACACTCTCTCTCTCTCTCTCTCGCTCTCTCTCTCGCTCTCAATATCTTGTTGCTCTCTCCCTCCTTCTCCCCTCTCTCACAAGGCAAATCCTGTTCCCAATTTATATGGAGAAAACAGGAGTAATTAGTCCGGGGACCTCCCAACATGAGTATGCTCTTGTGACGCGCTGCTTTCATCTTTCTCATGTTGTACCAAACATGGGGTGAATGATGGGTCAATAAAATGAAATTAATGCAGAAGGGTGGAAATCATTAGGAAATACTGCAGGTAGGAAGGGATGAGGTCATTAGGAAATACTGCAGGTAGGGAGGGATGAGGTCATTAGGAAATACTGCAGGGAGGGAGAGATGAGGTCATTAGGATACTGCAGGTAGGGATGGATGAGGTCATTAAGAAATACTGCAGTTAGGGAGGGATGAGGTCATTAGGAAATACTGGAGGTAGGGAGGGATGAGGTCTATAGGAAATATTGAGGGTAAGAAGGGATGAGGTCTTAAGGAAATACTGCAGTTAAGGAGGGATGAGGTCATTAGGAAATTCTCCAGGTAAGGATGGATGAGGTTATTAGGAACACACCAGGTAAGGAGGGATGAGGTCATTAGGAAATACTCCAGTTAAGGAGGGATGAGGTCATTAGGAAATGCTCCAGGTAAGGAGGGATGAGGTCATTAGGACATTCTCTAGGTAAGGAGGGATGATGTCATTAGGAAATTCTCCAGGTAAGGAGGGATGAGGTCAATAGGAAATACTCCAGGTAAGGAGGGATGAGGTCATTAGGAAATTCTCCAGGTAAGGAGGGATGAGGTCAATGGGAAATACTCCAGGTAAGGAGGGATGAGGTCATTAGGAAATTTCCAGGTAAGGAGGGATGAGGTTATTAGGAAACACACCAGGTAAGGAGGGATGAGGCCATTAGGAAATTCTCCAGGTAAGGAGGGATGAGGTCATTAGGAAATTCTCCAGGTAAGGAGGGATGAGGTCAATAGGAAATACTCCAGGTAAGGAGGGATGAGGTCATTAGGAAATTCTCCAGGTAAGGAGGGATGAGGTCAATAGGAAATACTCCAGGTAAGGAGGGATGAGGTCATTAGGAAATTTCCAGGTAAGGAGGGATGAGGTTATTAGGAAACACACAGGTAAGGAGGGATGAGGCCATTAGGAAATTCTCCAGGTAAGGAGGGATGAGGTCATTAGGAAACACACCAGGTAAGGAAGGATGAGGTCATAAGGAAATACAGCAGGTAAGGAGGCATGAGGTCACTTCAAATGAATCTGCCCTTTGAGTACAAGCAGAGAGGAAACAATTAGCGGCATGAATGTTAAAGTTTACTGGGTCAGCTTTCTCAGGATGTGAGTGTGTGTTTGTGCGTGTGCACGTGTGCATTCGTGAATGTGCATGAACATTTCTGCTCACATGCAAAGGTGCACACACATACAGGAAAACACACTTTCGTTTACAGTCTGCACAGAAGAATAATACATTAATTAATTTGTTCCTGCCACTTGGAGTTTATTCAAATAGCTGGGGAGAATTGATGGAAGACAGATGTGAAGAGTGGTTTTGATTAGAGGAAGCTGAGCACGGCCACACAGTCAGACACACAGACAGACTGAGGGGCTCTGTCATATTGGGACCAGGCTTTACAGGAAGTGCTGGGTCCTTTACCCACAGGGCTCCACTGTCCCTGCACTTCCTGACTCAGTCGCAGTCCTCTCATAACGCCATACAGCAAAGCAGAGAAGCTGCATTGGCACCTGGATCAAAGAAGATGGTTATTGCAGCATTTACATTATTTCAGTGGTGGAATATTCTCTCAACACGTGTATGTCTCATGGACATAAACTCACTTTTGCGGGAAAACGTGCAGCATCCATAGCCAAACATGGCCAATCCTGCAAACTCTGTGTAACACAACCAGGGCTAAAATTCAAATAATCCTGCCAAATACATGCTGACTTGATTTTCTTCACGGATGTCCTACCATGACATCCTCTAAACAGCGCGGGTAAAAAGATTGGTGTCCGTTCAAATCCCTTGGGAACCGGGGTTGTGACACTGTGTGCACACGCGTGTGTGTGTGTGTGTGTGTGTGTGTGTGTGAGACACCCTATTCTGGCAGGGCCACCCGATACCTTGTCTCAGCCAAGTTCCCATAAACCCCAGCCAGCCTCGACCATACAGCGCAGGCACAATGTCCCTTATGAAACCTGTGTAATCAGAGCTCTCCGCTTCTTGATGTGTTTATAGAAAACAGTCATTGTAAGGTTTCTGCTTTGTCAGGTTATTATGGACTCTTTACAGAAGGCCTCAATGGCCCACGGTCAGCCAGATCAGGGAAGTTGGGGCAAAGAGCTCGTTTAGCTTCAGGTACGTTTGTAAACTGTTATAGGTCATTTAAAAATGTTGGAAAAAACTGGGAAATAGAAGAAAAAATGCATTATGAAACGCAGAGCCTCATAAGAAATCACAGAGCGTGCTCTGTAACGTAACTCTCCAACACAGCTAGCTAAACGGCACAGAGAGAAAGAGAGAGAAAAAGGAGGGGACACTGAGGGCAAAGTGAGGACAGACATCTTTCATTAGTACCTGCCCCTATAATGAGTCATCACCCAAATCACCCTCCCCCTGCCTCCCGCCCCCCCCCCCCTCCGCCTTCCCTTTCCTCCCTGTACCCTAACCTCACATCTTCCTCCCCCGTTCCCCCCCTTTCTCCCTCCAGGGGATTATCCAGCGCTCCCCCCCCCCCCCCCTCCCTAACCATTTCTCTCTTCGAGGGGTTTCTCACCTCCCTGACATTGATAAGTAGTGAGGCAGAAAGAAGAAAGGCCTGTTGACATTCAGGCCAGGCCTCTCCACACAAAGACCTGTCCACAGGGGGATCTGGAGAACGGAGCACGCTTCACACACAAGGAGAAAAGGAGCAGCCCGAACAGTCTGTTGCAAATTATTTGCCACCTGAAAGTCCCTACGAATGCCTGAATGTGTGTAGCGGACTGAGCTGTGTTGACATGGCTGCGGTGAATTATGTCCTCATTAAAAATCTCTGACAGCAAGAGGAGGTGACATGAATGTAGCTGCCATAAATGTTTTACATAGCGCCTGAATTTAGAAGCCCTGGTGCCCATAAGGCCTTTCAAACGTCTGATAAATGATCGTTGTTCTGCCATTTAGGATTGCTTTTCTTAATATGTGTGTTTCATTTCTGTATAATTTGTAGATGTTTTTATTGCTCAAACATAGGGCCAAAAGGAGACGTAGTTCTCAGTTCGATTTCTCTGTATGAATAAAGGTCAAATAAAATAATTGTATACAAGCCTCATCAAAGCTTGTTTGGAGAGGGCTTGTGTTGCAGAATCCATTGTGATTTCTTGCGTGTTCTAGTAACCTATTTTCAGTTTGGGCATGAGTAGGGCTCAGAGTAGACCAGTCCACACGTCCCTTGGCAGCCACCACAGCCCTAAATCCCTCAATAAAGATCTGTCACGCGCTTACTGATGCTGTAACATACGCTGAAAGGCTTTTCAAAGCCTCGTCCATCTATCCAAACTGCAAGCACGTGGGCCTGTGCAAAGAACAGTGCCTTTTCACTGCGTGACCCTTTAAACCAGAGTCCACCAAAAACCAGGTGCTCCGTGCAGGCTCTCTGCAGCCTTTATCCACGTTTCCATTCCACCTCAGTCCTCATCATGTAGTTGACTGGTTTACAGTCGTGCCATTTCTGGCTAAGTGGTTTTTTTGTTTTTTTTGTGAGCAGTAGCAATGCTGAACATTCAGCAATGACTCCATCCATTTCGTCCTTCTTTTACCACTACTTGTCCTCCTGTTTTCTCAATCGCTCTGAACTTGACAGGTTAAATATGGTGTCCAACGCGAATGCCCTTTAAAAAAAAAAAGCATGTGTAAGTCACATATTGCACTGACACACTGACACAACTCCATGGGGTTAATAGAGATTGCCTCTGCATCCAAACACATGTGTTGCACATTGAGAGGCGTCCTTATCACCTGCTCCATATTAATTTAAGAGGGCATGATGTTTTGGCCCACACCTCCGGAGCTTCAAAGACCCGTCGCTGTCCCTGTCCACTGTCCTCCTGGTTGTGTTGCAGATCAAGACGATACCTGACGATTCCAGCTGCCACTCTGCTGACCCCCCCTGGGTTGTCCCTGTCCTTGTCTGTCTGGTCAGGCTTCGGAACTGGATTAGGTTTTATGTACTCTGGACACAGCCCAAATGCATTTACTAATTATTACAATTCGTCACACCCCTGAACCTGGTTCCTCTCTAGGTTTCTTCCTAAATTCCGTCCCCTTTTAGGGAGTTTTTCCTAGCCACTGTGCCTCAATACTGTTGCTTTCTCCTTGGGGTTTCAGGCTGGGTGATTTGTGAAAGCACTTTGTGACAACAGCTGATGTAAAAAAGAGCTTTATAAATACATTTGACTGATTGATCAACATCTCTAATGTGTACTGTTTGGAGGTACAGACCCAGTAGATAAGACAAAGATAGAAACCCTGGCGAGAATCTAACTAGGGGGAGGCAACTGAGTCCAGTGTTAGCGACAGGGTCCATGTTGGCTCTGACATTTTGTTGTTGCACCCCTGTTGTTGTTGTACCAGATCAAAAGCCTCCTGTCCTACATTACATGACAAGATCTTGTTTCATACAAAGGGAATGATACAGGACATGGTTTGTTTTGGACATCGGGACAGGAAAAAAATTATGTTGAGACTAGTCAAGGGATTAAATATGGTAAATGTGATTCCACGGCAGGCCCATATGTGTCTGTCTCCCACATCCTAATATAGTGAATGTGATTCCACGGCAGGCCTATACTTGTCTGTCTCTCACATCCTAATATGGTAAATGTGATTCCACGGCAGGCCCATATGTGTCTGTCTCCCACATCCTAATATAGTGAATGTGATTCCACGGCAGGCCTATACTTGTCTGTCTCTCACATCCTAATATGGTAAATGTGATTCCACGGCAGGCCCATATGTGTCTGTCTCCCACATCCTAATATAGTGAATGTGATTCCACGGCAGGCCTATACTTGTCTGTCTCTCACATCCTAATATGGTGAATGTGATTCCACGGCAGGCCTATACTTGTCTGTCTCTCACATCCTAAAAACAGAGAAAGTCATCTGCGATCTGCAGCAGTTACGGCAGCATGGATGGAGAGCTCTGCGAAACTCCTCTGGAACAAACCGATGGCCACCTGTCAGACGGGGGACTAAGCCTTCCAAGTTTCCGAGCTGGGGGGGGGGGGGGGGTGGCTGCTGTGGGTGTGTGATGAATAGTCAGGCTGTGGGGAAAACAGAGGGTGCAGAGGGCCGGACTGACTTGGGGTCAGGTAAGTGAAGAAACAGATAAAGGACAGATGTATATATATCTCTACCAACCCCAACATCTCTGTATCCCCCTGTCTTTCTCTTCTGGCCTCTCTGGTTTTTTCTGCGAACCCCTCCCTTCCAGCCTCTCTCTCTACCTTTCTCTCATTCTCCTGCCCCACCCCTCTCATGGTCATAAACATTAGCGACTCAGTTTGCCTGCACACCATCAAAAGCTCCATTGGCATCAACAACAAAACGGCTCAAACGGTAACCTATTCCCTGGTTGGGTCCTGGTCAAAAGTGGTGCACTATATAGAGGATAGGGAGATGTTTGGGATGCTTTGTGTGCTTTTGTCAATGCAGTCTTTTGAACTGGGCTATTTTGATTTGATCCACCAGGCAGTGGTGTGAAGCGGCATATGCAAACTACTGTACGCGCTTATTTGTACCAAGTGGCAACCTATAGCATTCCCAATGGTACATAATGACCCTTTGGGCTCCAACTAAACGTAATCCACTACAGAGGGAATGGGGTGCCATCTGAGCCAGAGAATAGGCCCGGGTGGGAGCTGACTATTAACAGGTGGCAGAGCCCCGGAGAGGGTCAGATGACCGACTATAAAGGACACCACAGGGACGTGATACTGCTGAGTCAGGGACCCTGCTGACCCACTCACACATGAACGGCATAACTGAAGGGATATCCTATAACTAAAGGCATATCATATAACTAAAGGGATATTCTATAACTAAAGGGATTTCCTATAACTAAAGGCATATCCTATAACTAAAGGCATATCCTATAACTAAAGGGATATTCTATAACTAAAGGGATATCCTATAACTAAAGGGATATCCTATAACTAAAGGCATATCCTATAACTAAAGGGATATTCTATAACTAAAGGGATATCCTATAACTAAAGGGATATCCTATAACTAAAGGCATATCCTATAACTAAAGGGATATTCTATAACTAAAGGGATATCCTATAACTAAAGGGATATTCTATAACTAAAGGGATATTCTATAACTAAAGGGATATCATATAACTAAGGGATATTCTATAACTAAAGGGATATCCTATAACTAAAGGCATATCATATAACTAAAGGGATATTCTATAACTAAAGGGATATCCTATAACTAAAGGGATATTCTATAACTAAAGGGATATCATATTGTGACAACTGCGACCTCTGCTGGTTCACCTCCCCCTGCAGTGGGCGGGCCCCAGCGGTCGACGTCACCGGCCTTCTGACACCACCGTCTGCTCATCATACATTTCACCTGTGTCCCGTTTAGTGCACCTGTTCCTCATCATCGCTGTTTCCCCCCGGTATATATGTTCCCTCTGCTCCCCCTGTCTTTGTGTGTGATTGTCTCTGACTACTAAAGAGCTGTACGACGCTTCGTCACCTGTATATACATATCTTGTATTGGTTCGTGAGGATACCATTAAAAAGATCCTTCCACCACGCCTTCTCCTGCTCCTCCTTGTCCAAACCCCGAAGCCGTGACAGAATCACACACCAAGACGACAAACAAGGATATGGAGCAACAAGGAGCCACAGGCGAGACCGGTGTTGCGGAGGTGGTAAAAGTACATTCAACCTTGCTGGCCAGCCTAGGCGCCGCGATGGACACTGTGTTGAAAGCGGTGCAGCGCCTAGAGCTGAGCCAGTGGAACCCCGCAGCACCGGCCGTCTCTCCACCTCCCCAAGCCGCATCGCCCAGCATGGGAGCGATGCCCATTCCGCTGCCCAGGGCCTACGACGGGGCGGCGGACCGCTGCCAGGGTTTCCTGCTACAACTGGACATCGCGCTCCAGGCGATGCATCCTGCGCCGACCGAAGCCCAGAAGATCTCTTCACTCGTCTCCTGCCTGTCTGGGAAAGCCCTGGAGTGGGCCACCGCCGTTTGGAACATCGAGCAGCCCACCCAGGGCAGCTACGCCGAGTTCACCTGCCGCTTCCGAGTCGTGTTTGACCATCCTCACGAAGGGAGAGAGGCGGGTGAACGACTGTTCCACTTACGGCAGGAGACGAGATCGGCGCAGGAGTTCGCTCTGGAGTTCCGGACCCTGGCAGCGGGATCGGGGTGGAACGAGCGGGCTCAGATCGACCACTACCGGTGTAGCCTTCGCGAGGACGTCCGGAGGGAGCTGGCTTGTCGAGACGTGTCCCTCTCCTTTGACCAACTGGCGGACATGTCCATCCGTCTCGACAACCTGCTAGCTGCCCGAGGACGTCCCGGAAGAGGCCCGCCCGTTCCACCCTGCCAACCAGACGCCGCCGTCCCCATGGACCTGGGGACGGCTGCGCTGTCGGGCAGGTGTAGGGGAGGAGAGGTGCGGAGTGCCTCCAAGAGGAAACAAGGCCGTACAACCACGCCGCACCGCACCTCCCTCCCCGAGTCAAGAGGTGACAGGCAGGGCACTTCCGCATCACCCCAGGTAGCACATGCACATTCGCCACTAACCTCTTCCCTCTCTATGTGCACTGTCCCTGTTAGGTTCCCCGGCTTTCCGCTGCTTTCCCGGTGTAAGGCGCTGGTAGACTCAGGCGCAGCCGGAAATTTCATGGATAGGTCTTTTGCCCTGCGGTCACGCATACCCCTTCAGGCCCTCGACACCCCCCTGCCCGTGAGAGCTCTAGACAGCCGGCCACTAGGGTCAGGTCTGGTCACGAGTTGCACTATTCCCCTCCTCCTGGTTACCGACAACCGACACAGTGAAACCATATCTTTTCACATAATCGACTCACCCACGTTCCCAGTTGTTTTAGGTTTCCCCTGGTTATCCCTACACGACCCCGTCATCTCCTGGTCTAGTCGACGTCTGTCGGGGTGGTCGCGGAAGTGCCAGGGTAGGTGTTTGGGTGTTTCCGTTGGCTCGACCTCGGTGGAGAGTCCAGACAGTGCGCCCGCCGTGCCCATTCCCCCCGAATACAGGGACTTGGCTACGGTTTTCTCCAAAGCCAAGGCTGCTGTGTTGCCACCACACCGGCTGGGGGATTGTGCGATAGACCTCGTTGACGGAGCCGCACTCCCGAAGGGTCACGTGTATCCACTGTCCCGCACCGAAACGGAGACTATGAACGCCTACGTTAAGGAAGCGTTGGAACAGGGCTACATCAGGCCCTCCAAGTCACAGGTCTCCTCGAGTTTCTTTTTTGTGAAAAAGAAGGACGGTGGTTTGCGCCCGTGCATCGATTACCGGGCGCTGAACAAGATCACCATTCCGTTCCGCTACCCTCTCCCTTTGATCTCTGCGGAGGTGGAGAGGATGCACGGGGCCCGCTTTTTCACTAAATTAGACCTCAGGAGTGCCTATAACCTGGTGCGTATCCGGGAAGGAGACGAGTGGAAAACCGCTTTTAGTACCACGTCTGGCCATTACGAGTATTTAGTGATGCCGTACGGGTTGATGAATGCTCCTTCAGTCTTCCAGTCCTTCGTCAACGACGTATTCCGGGACTTGTTGTGCGAAGGAGTGGTAGTGTATATTGATGACATCTTGATATTCACTGCCACCCGCGCTAAACATGTCTCGTTAGTGCGCAGAGTGCTGGCTCGACTGCTGGAGCATGACCTGTACGTGAAAGCCGAGAAGTGTCTGTTTTTCCAGTCGTCTGTGTCCTTCCTGGGATATCACTTTTCCAGCGCAGGTGTGGCTATGGAGGAGCCTCACATTGATGCCGTGCGTAATTGGCCGACCCCAACCACGGTTAAGGACGTGCAACGTTTCTTAGGCTTCTCTAATTACTACAGGAGGTTTATCCGGGGCTTTAGCCAGGTCGCGGCTCCGATCACCTCCCTTCTGAAGGGGGGGGCGACCCGGTTGCGGTGGACCGTGGAGGCGGAGCGGGCGTTTGTGGAACTGAAACACCGTTTCACCACCGCTCCGGTCCTGGCCCATCCCGACCCGTCGCTCCAGTTCATCGTGGAGGTGGACGCGTCCGATTGTGGGCTCGGTGCCATCCTCTCCCAACGGACGGGGTGTCGTAACACGCTCCGTCCCTGTGCCTTCTTCTCCCAGAAGCTCAGTGCGGCGGAGCGGAACTACGACATAGGTGATCGCGAGCTGCTGGCCGTGGTTCGAGCCCTGTCGGCGTGGAGGCACTGGTTAGAGGGGGCTAAACACCCTTTCCTCGTCTGGACTGACCACCGGAACCTGGAGTACATGCGGGCAGCGAGGAGGCTGACCCCTCGCCAGGCAAGGTGGGCTATGTTCTTCACCCGGTTTGTGTTTACTCTCACTTACAGGCCGGGGAGTAAGAACGTCGGGGCTGACGCGCTGTCCCGCCAGCATGACACGGAGGAGAGGCCAGTGGATGATGCTCCTGTGCTCCCGGAGTCATGCATCGTGGCACCGGTGGTATGGGAACTGGACGCGGACATCGCCAGAGCGCAGCGCGACGAGCCCTCTCCGCCCACATGCCCTGAGGGCCGTACGTATGTGCCGGCGTCTGTCCACGACCGCCTCATCTACTGGGCGCATACATCTCCCTCCTCCGGTCATCCTGGCATCGGGCCAACAGTGCGCGCCCTGGCCGGTAAGTACTGGTGGCCCACTTTAGCCAAGGACGTGAGGGTATACGTCTCTTCCTGCTCGGTGTGCGCCCAGAGTAAGGCACCCCGGCACCTACCTGTGGGCAAGTTGCACCCCTTGCCCATTCCACAACGACCATGGTCCCACCTTTCTGTTGATTTTTTGACTGATCTCCCCCCTTCCCAGGGCCATACCACCATCCTGGTCGTTGTGGATCGGTTCTCGAAGTCCTGCCGCCTCTTGCCTCTGCCCGGCCTTCCTACTGCCCTACAGACCGCGGAGGCCCTGTTTACACACGTCTTCCGGCACTATGGGGTGCCCGAGGACATCGTGTCTGACCGGGGTCCCCAATTCACGTCTAGGGTGTGGAAGGCCTTTATGCAGCACCTGGGGATCTCGGTCAGCCTGACCTCGGGCTACCATCCCCAGTCCAACGGGCAGGTGGAACGGGTCAATCAAGAAGTGGGTAGGTTCCTCCGGTCCTACTGCCAGGACCGGCCGGGGGAGTGGGCAGAGTTTCTGCCGTGGGCGGAATACGCCCTGAATTCTCTGCACCACTCCTCCACGGGCGTGACGCCTTTCCAGTGCGTCCTGGGCTACCAGCCGGTCCTGGCGCCGTGGACGCCGAGCCAGACCGGTACCCCTGCGGTGGACGACTGGTTCCGGCGGGCAGCGGGCACATGGGAGGCAGTACAATCCCGCCTCCGGCTCGCTGTCCGCCGTCAAAAGACCTCTGCAGACCGCCACCGCGGGGAGGCCCCGGTGTATCGGCCGGGCGACCGGGTCTGGCTCTCGTCCAGGGACCTGCCCCTCCGCCTGCCCTGCCGGAAGCTGGCCCCGCGGTTTGTGGGGCCTTTTAAAGTCCTGAGGAGAGTCAACGAGGTAACATATCGGTTACGCCTTCCCCCCGACTACCGTATTAACCCCTCGTTTCATGTGTCTCTCCTCAGGCCGGTGGTGGATGGTCCCCTCCAGGGGTGTGAGGTGCGGGAGGTGCCCCCTCCCCCTCTGGACATCGAGGGGGCCCCGGCGTACTCTGTCCGCTCCATCATCGACTCGAGGCGCCGGGCGGGGGGCCTCCAGTACCTCGTGGAGTGGGAGGGGTACGGCCCGGAGGAGCGGAGCTGGGTTCCGGTGAAGGACGTCCTGGCTCCCGTCCTTGTCCGCGACTTCCATCAGCGTCGGCCGGACCGCCCTGCTCCGCGCCCCCCGGGTCGGCCCCGAGGCCGGCGTCGTCGCGCGGCTGGGGCCGCGCGTCAGGGGGGGGGTACTGTGACAACTGCGACCTCTGCTGGTTCACCTCCCCCTGCAGTGGGCGGGCCCCAGCGGTCGACGTCACCGGCCTTCTGACACCACCGTCTGCTCATCATACATTTCACCTGTGTCCCGTTTAGTGCACCTGTTCCTCATCATCGCTGTTTCCCCCCGGTATATATGTTCCCTCTGCTCCCCCTGTCTTTGTGTGTGATTGTCTCTGACTACTAAAGAGCTGTACGACGCTTCGTCACCTGTATATACATATCTTGTATTGGTTCGTGAGGATACCATTAAAAAGATCCTTCCACCACGCCTTCTCCTGCTCCTCCTTGTCCAAACCCCGAAGCCGTGACACATATAACTAAAGGGATATTCTATAACTAAAGGGATATCCTATAACTAAAGGCATATCATATAACTAAAGGGATATTCTATAACTAAAGGGATATCCTATAACTAAAGGGATATTATATAACTAAAGGGATATCCTATAACTAAAGGGATATTATATAACTAAAGGGATATCCTATAACTAAAGGCATATCCTATAACTAAAGGGATATTCTATAACTAAAGGGATATCCTATAACTAAAGGGATATTATATAACTAAAGGGATATCCTATAACTAAAGGGATATTATATAACTAAAGGGATATCCTATAGCTAAAAGGATAAACTATAACTAAAGGGATATCCTATAACTAAAGGGATATCATGTAACTAAAGGGATATCCTATAACTAAAGGATATCCTATAGATAAAGGGATATCCTATAGCTAAAGGGATATCCTATAACTAAATGGATAACCTATAACTAAAGGGATATCCTATAACTAAAGGGATATCATATAACTAAAGGGATATCCAGCAGTGACCAGTGTCCAGGGGACATAACAAGCTTACACTACAGGAATAGAAACAGAAACCAGGCCCCTGTCCTACTGGCCATTCTGGCACAGGTTTATTTCCAGCATAGCGTTTAGATGGACATTTGTAAAATTGGACTGTAATTAAACTCCAGTGTCGTCAGCTGAGTCCCCAATCACAAATCGTCCAGCAGGGAGGATCCTGAATACGGAGGTGTTAATTGCATGCCACTGGTGAACAGTGTTGTCTGGAAATACACAGCTTTATTTTCAGGTGTCAATTAAATGAATATAATCCCTTCTTGGCACAGAGTCGGGCACTGAGAATTCAAGGCCCTGTATTTCTCTTGGCTCACCAGTCTGTTTGGTGGACTGGAACAAACGCACAATCAACATGACTTAGCTGCTTTCTCACAACAGAGCCCATGAAGGTTGTAGCGCACAATTCAATTGTGGAGGGGACTGTAGATCAGTCTCTACAAGGGCAACGTATGTTGCAGTGATACCTCAAACTGATACCAGACACCATTTGCAAAGAATTCGACTGAACAGAAATATAGAATTGACTAGATTAGATTAATTGGCATTTGGGGGTAACATTTCTGGGGGACAATGTGTTTAAACTGTCTTTTATTTTCAGTAATGGAAAATGGCAGAAAAGAACCTTCAATACTTATCCATGCTTAAATGGGATTAAAAGTACACAGTTCATCTATATTCTGACTGGTCAGATGTCGAATTGGGAGTAGGACATTCTCAGATTCCCCAGATTGTACCTGTGACTGTACTCAATTATTTAATGACCTCACATCTACAAATGCATAGGTTCTGTTTACGATGGCAGGTTCCTTTTACAGGTAATGTATTGGTTCATTTACAGGTAATGTATAGGTTCATTTTACAGGTAATGTATAGGTTAATTTTACAGGTAATGTATAGGTTCATTTTGTATAGTTGGTTGGTCAAAACTCCGACAAGGTCATCCATGGACATAACTGGACCCATGAGCTGGCGGGATGTAGACAATGCATGTAAGTTGGGAACCAGACATACACAGACAGGCAGATAACCAGTGACTAGCAGGAAGACAGGGACCGAAAATCTACACACAGAGGTTGTTAGGGAATTGACACAATGGACTGGTAAGCTCAGGTGGCGTGTCGGGTGACACAGTTGAGTTCTACAGCATTAATATATGAACACACAGCCGTATGTCCTTCTCCGTCATTCAGATGCAACGCTGTTGTAGTTACTTTGTTGTAGTTACTTCAGTTCCATCTCCTTCTCCATCCCCTCATAACCTAATTCACATAGACTCACTGGATATTTTCAGACGCAGCCATCAGACCCCCCCCCCCCCATCTTATCCTTCCTCTGTTTCTCCTTCTTTTCGCCTCACCTTACCTCCTTCCCTGGCCTCTACCCTGACATATGAACTGTGGAAGCCTGCCAGCGTGATGGTTCCGATGGACCTCGTTCCTGTCCTGACACTTCACAGGGCTGCCGTTGGCTTACAGCTGAAACGAGTGGCACCAGGCAGACAGGCAGCACGTTACTAAATCACACCCAGAGCGGGGGGGCCACCCAGATATCACCAGCCTGTCAGCTCTGTCTCCCGGGGACCAGGGGGGCGTCCTAAATGGCACACCATTCCCTGGGTAGTGCACTATAATCCAACCAGGGCCCACGCGCGGTCCGGGTAAAATATAGGTTGACTCTAGAGGGAATAGGCTGCACATTTGGAACACACAATGTAATGGCTTCACAGGGAAGGCGGGATAGAATGCTACCAGGACACAACAAATTGGAGATATAAAATACCAACACGGCTGCCTGTCTGGCCACCATCCCAACACGCTGTGGGGGAGTGAAAATTGCAATCAGTCTTCTGGCTGTGGCACGCAGCAAGGCGCTGTGCGGAGTGGCACCCCAGGTTTATTTGGCTTGGCCCAGGGTGAGATAGTCTACCCAGGCCAGGCTGAATGGACCGGAGCAGACACCCACTGTAAATGGGCCTACTGTCAGAGAGGAAGTCACTGGGGTAAAGTCGGAGCCACTGGACATGGGGCCGGCAGGCATCGATCATACCCTGACACACACACACACACACACACATACACTCACACACACACATACACTCACACACGTGCGGACAAACAATCACACCGACACTAGATTTATCGACACCACAGACAAATGTTATGTGTAAAAATGTCTAATAAGTGAACATAAGTACCAAGACAGCTTGATATTATCAAGTTAGAAAAGAAGATAAGGAATATTTTGGAAAATGAAGAACTGGTGAGCTATGGGCCTTAAGTCTGGCCCAGTATTAACACAGGCCAAAATAAACACACCGACTCCAAACTCATATATTAGACTAGGGCAAAGACTGAGACCTAAATCCATCTCCTGGTGAATAGTACTCCTGACCTGTCCATTACTTAAATGTCAAATTAGAAGATAGTGCCTTTTCTCCCAGTCGTTTTTCTTTACCAGGGTATAAGTGGTGAGTGAATTGTTCCTTATTTCCTCAAACTGTAAATGCAATTTATTTTACCACAGGTTGATCCTGTCTCTCTCTCTCTCTCTCTCTCTCTCTCCTCTCCTCTCCTACGCTTAACAGAGCCAAGCAGCCATTTCTTCTCCAGAGAGAGCAAATAAACACAGGACTGGGCGTGCATCCCAATTGGCACCCTATTCTTTGTATAGTGCACAACTTTCTGCAAGGGCTCTGGTCAGACAGAGTGAACTATGTAGGGAACTGAGTGCGGTTTAAGAGGAAGCCACCCTTTCTCCTATGGTGCTCATGTATTTATGAGTCTCAAAGCCTGACCACTGGGTCCAAGTGTTTTCCTTCCCAGCAGAACTTTAGGTTGAAAAATGGACATGCTTGGGAAATGAAACAACCACTATATCGTCAATGAAAGAGGCAGTACAAAAACACCAGCAAGAAAAGGAAAAGAAAGCTGGATGGGAAAAAGGGTCTGGTTGGCAGACAACCGCAGAGCCTTTTTTTCTGTGGGTAGACATACCTGGATTTCAGCAAACGTGTCCTTGTTATATAAATCCACTAAGAGATTTTGAGAAAAACACCATTGGGAACAAGTCATGCATCCTGATAGCATGTCACTGTCAGGTTGGGGAAGAGCTGGCGGGGATAACTGAGGGTAGAACACTCTAACTTTCCTTTGTGATAGCAGGGCAAAATTGAGTTCTGGCTCAGAGAGCACTGAGGGCCTGACAGCTGGATGGATGTTGGCGAGAAAGAATGTAAAGTGTGCTCTTACCTTATTTAGCCAACGGCAATCATCAAATCAGAGAAACATGGAAAAAAACACAAAGATAAAGAACAGATTAGGATCCAGAGTTATGCAAATAATGTCAACAAGGCATACTACTTTCAAAACAAAATAAAGATAATGGTTTATATGAAAAAGACGACTAATTACTATCACTTAACGGTTCCCATAATATATACTGCGCAGTCAGCGCGGCTACAAAAAAGACAATAAAGCCCATATGAAGATCCTCATGTAGACATGTAGATCCTCATTTAGATCTAGCCTAGTTAGGATTTGTATAACAGGAAGAAAACTAGGTATGTAATTACATTTTGATCACCATAATGACGGCTTTCATGGAAGAATTGGGGAATTATTGTGGAATTATAAGTCTCACTTCCAACGACACAATCAGCTCCAGATTTTCTCGTCCGAGCAGGAATACGTTACACCAATAAAACTGCCAGATATGACGAGGAACAGAGCAGGCATTTTGGCCGCCATGCTTCTGTCTCTTCTCACATCATAACAAACAACATGTCTGCCGCTGCTCAGACTTCACACACTCTCCTTTACTGACTCCATTATGTTATTATCTGGTCCACCTCGGGGGGTGAGTGGAGAAACGTTACGCTACTGATCACTAGGAGCTCCTTCAGAGGATTCTGTCGTTCTCAGTCGGAACTAAGCTCTGCGAAGCAATTCGGACGGAGGGTCCATCCGCCACTGTGTGTGTGTGTGTGTGTGTGTGTGTCTTCCAGGGCGATAGAGATAAGAGGTTTCTGGCATCCTTTAAAAGGAAGCGATTGACAGTATGGGAGTAGAGCCCTCCTACTCTTCTGACAGGCAGGACAGAGGAGACACATTACAGTAAACCAAACACCAGAAATAACTGAAATATCTAGATGACAGTTATAAAGACACAAAAAGAAAACCAAGAAATAGAGATCAAACATGAGAACAAGACGGGACAATAAAAAAGGGCTTCTCTTGCCAACGGGGGAAAATATTTTACTGTTACCTTTGATCTTTCTGTATCCCCAATGCACCCTATTTCACATGCAGCATACTACTTTCGGGCCTGTTTGACTTGAACTTATTGCTGTGTAGGGAATAGGGTGTCATTTGGGCCTTATTCACCCTCTGAAACCCATTCAAATCGAATAAAGAGATGGTTTATGATTATGTTACAGATGACCTGATACAAACCATCCCTTGAGTATAAGACAATTTCACTTGTTCATGTCTTTGCCTCCCTGGCCCCTAGGGGTCCCTGTCTCAACAACAGTCTCAACAACCATCCAGGAAGAGGACACAAAGAAGACAAAAGACAAACAGCTTGTTTGATTTAAAAGGTTGGTCAAACCAAGCAATAACCTATTTCCCATTAACTGTAAGCTCTTCCATGGTCAGGCATTTAGTGTAGGTAAGAATAGGTTCACATTTGGAACACAAGCTGCATTGAAACAAGGCTGTCCGCCCCACTACGACATGTGAGCGTTTAATGGAAGCCTTGTTAATGTGTTAATGATAACCCTGTTCAGCTCTGCACTCCGCCCTTGCCACTCTAACACTCAGCAGGGGGTCTGTAGTCAATCAGTAAGCTACTTTGTGTGTGTGAGGGACATTGTGAGTGTGTGTGTGTGTGTGTGTGTTTGTGTGTCCGGTAGCATTCTTAAGTCCAAGTCCATTGTTTAACTCAATAACAGTTGTAAAACATACAATATTTAGCTCATTTGTTTTGACTTTCCAAATGAAATGGGACGTCCCAAATGTCTTCTCTTCCCACAGAATGAGCACCTGATCAAGAGGTCAACATATCCAACAAGTTCATTTAAAGACACAAACGTAAATATCCCCACTCTCCCATCATGTCTAGTTCATAGGAATGGGAATATCTGTTCTAGTTTTTGTATATCTATGACTTCCTTCCCCTCTGCAGAGGGATGGCACTGTAGCAAAAGGAAATCACTGATACCTGCTTGCCGGGCTGACAGGCCCACACACTGACCTGGATACCTGACCTTCCTGGTGTCTGACAGCAGATCATTGTGGAATCTGTTGCAATAAATAATATACTTTCTCTCTCCCTTGACAAACGGGTTTGCGATAATTATTACAACCACTATACGAAACGGCTGATTTCTAACATCATATAACAGCCCAACACTAGATCAACATGCAGAGGCCAACCATTGTCAACAGTGGTGCTATGAACATCATATATTGAACACTAAAGAAGAACTGATGCATGTACAGTACACACAAACTACTAGAGTAAAGGTTTGGTTCAACAAATGTCCAAGGGACAGAGCGCTCAGGAAACGCACCTGATTGAAAGGACCTGCCGTGGCCTGTTGAATTTGGGGCCCACAACGACATTTCAACAAGCAGTGGGTCCTGCGCCATCACACACTAACAAGCTCAGACACCTTTAGCCTCACACTTTGGTACCAGATTCTGTACCCTTTGATGTTTCCACATTAAGGAACTCCACCCCCCACTGCTCAACCCAATACCCCCCGCCACCTCCAAACTTCCACCCAGGTCTGACCTCATGCCATTCTGGCCATAAGCTTTCAAGCACCTGGCTGTGGTTAAGCTCAATCGCAGCACCATGTCAAAACGACGGAGTCCTGCTGCCTCAGAAGACGAAAGGGAAAGGGAGGGTTTTGTGTCCCAAAAGCCACTGTATTCATTTTATAGGCCCATATGGCTCAGGTCAAGAGCAGTGCACTTAACAGCCGCCAACAGGAAATAGGGTGCCACTCGGGACTCCTCCTTCGACATCAACAGCACAGTCAGAAACTGTTAGAACGCTCAGCCGCAGAGCCCCAAAGAACAGGACGACACACGACAAACATGAAAACCCTGCTTAGGTATGTGACGACCATCAAGTACACGCTGCAGTGGTGAACAGTGGGTTATACAGGCCCACAGTCAGGTGGACCTGGGTGTGCAGACGGAGGCTTTGAGAATACACATTTGTTTCACAGTAATTCCCTAAACCCCAACTACCCTGCCATAACAATCCTGAAAATAGGACTGTTACGGTTTCTCCGGGGTAGAGATTCATGCCACCGATGAACAGGAGTCAACGTACTGCCGTCTTCATAGACAGGAAGGAGGGTGGGAGAGATTCCAGTAAATTACACCACACCTGGTAAGAGCGGAGTTGGTGTTTAACTACTTTAGAGAGGAGTAGAGCTCGGGCACACTTTAATTCTCTGCCAGCTGCTAAATCAAAGGCATGACGCATGGAGTCATTTCACTGATTCAGAACGTATTTCATGGTTGGGCGCCATTTAAAAAACCTGTCATATGGGCGTAGCATGTCTCCTCAGGCTCCTTTCACTCAGTATCACTGGCCAGGTTGGTGTTGATCACAAGATAACAGGTTAGGAAATACAACCTGACATTCAGACCAATTCTGGACGCCATGGGCATTGTAACATATTAATTAACTCTGGACCAAAGCTTTACAGCCAAAGTTTGAGTCGGGTGCTTGAGTGATCGAGCTGTATTCGGGTCTGATCTGGTTCAGATAAGTCTGGAACTCAGAGAACTGTACTAGATGATGGCTGATAGACCCAGCTGGCTTCCATAAAGACCTCAAAGAGAGGGGACGTGCTCTTTTTAAAAGCCATAACATTCAAACAGCGGACGGCATAACCTACATGTATTCTAAATATTAGGTGATCAAAACGGGGTTAAGAGAAGCCGGCCAGAGTACACTCATTGCATCTAGAGCAATTGTGGGCCTACTAATGTCATCCGCTGTTCTTGGATGGAGAACAATGGCAGGCTGTGGGAGAAAACGCTATGATTTGCATACTGTAGAGCTATGAAGAGGGGAGGAAGAAGCCCAGGCAACGTCTCAAATGGCAGCCTATGCCCGGTGTAGTGCACTACTATGCATTAGAGCTATGGCGGAATGTAGTGCACTATGTAGGGGATAGGGGTGACATTTGGGACATAGTCTGAATGAGTTGAACAAACAGTGCGGCAGGCAGGGACAACGGTTTCCGGACAAAGGGAGACAAGTTTGTTTACCATGTCAGACTAATGGTGCCGTGCTATTTTATGTGGATAATTCCAAATGAATTGCTGTGAAGTTCTTTTTATATATATTATATATTTCTTTATAACAGGGTGGAATCTAGGGCAGTATTTACTTTCTCCTGCTCTTCCCATTGGAGCCTGAAGTACGCGTTTTCTTGTGGTGGATCAGGAAATCATACAAAACAAGGAACTAATCCAAATCTTAGTAAGGTTTAGCACACTGTCAGACAGAATAAGAAAGAAACGTCCGGTGCAAAGTAGCAAAAGTAGTTTTGTTTGAACATGCAATCAAATGCCAAAACGTGTCCCTCTGTCTGTGTGGTGATGAGTTACCATGACTGCAGCAGCCACTCGGTGAGGCATGGAAACCAAACATGAATAATCAAGAGCCAGTGATTGACAGTCTGTTGGCCTCTTAGGCACGGCGCACAATAACTCCACTGATCGCCAACTGACTGCCACACAACAATAAGCATCAGATGGAGCTTTAACGAACCCGCACTGCTACATGTAACACTGCACTGCTAACACTGCACTGCTAACACTGCACCACAAGTGACTCTGCACACAGTGACAGAAGAGCTAAACGCCCCCGTCTCGACTGCACTGCAAAAAAAAATTGCCAGACAAAAATGTTGCCAAGACAATTGAACTATATTTGAGGATATATTGGCTTGAAATAAGTTAAATAATCTGCCAATGGAACAAGAAAATGTTTAAGATATTCTAAAAACAAGCTGTATAATCTAGCTTGTTAAGAAAAATATACCACATTTTAAGGACGGTAGGGTTTTTAACCTGAAAATAAAATAAAAATACTTGATAAACCATATAATTTTTGCAGTGTGAATGGTTGCGTTCTCCCCAGACTGCACCAAATACTTAGGACCAGTAATACAAAAGGAAAAGACTAATTCCATTGTCTCTCATCTCGGAACGTCCAGAGATTAACCAGATGCTTGATACGGTTTTCTGAAATCCACAATCTGTCTATCATCCATTGGGATCTGGACAGTACATTACGGACACACAAATAAGGAAAAGCCTGAAAATATGCTGTTTTCCCCATGGAGGCCCGGAGGTTGCTATCACAAGGCTTCATCTTCCAACAGGAAGCTTAGAGTCATACCAACAACTCCTGCAGCCTCAATGCTTAATCAGGAGGTGATTGTCTCCCTTAGAAAAACTACAGCCTATGGCACATAGACAGCAACGAGACAGTTATTATTGTTCTCACTATATATGCTCCCTCTGGGTGATGTAATCCGAAATCACAATGTAAATTTTCACTGTTATGCTGATGACACACAGTTATATATTTCAATGAAGCATGGAGAAGCCCCAAAATCCGCTACTTTGGAAGCATGCATTTCAGATATTAGGAAGTGGATGACAGAGAATTTCTTGCTCTTAAACTCAAGGAAAACAGAAATGCTCATTTTAGGACCCAAGAAACAAATAGCGTTGTTAGCAGATCTCACTGTGAACCTCGACGGCTGCATGGTCGTATCCCAAAAAACTGTAAAAAACCTTGGCGTTACCCTTGACCCTGACCTCTCCTTTGAAGAACATATAAAATATGTCTCAAGAGTTGCTTATTTTCATCTTTGAAACTTTCTATCAAAAACTGATGCAGAAAAATTTATCCATGCTTTCGTTACTTATAGACTAGATTACTGCAATGCTCTTCTCTCTGGTTATCCAGACAAATTAATAAATAAACTTCAATTAGTGCTACTCACGGCTGCTAGAATCTAGAACAAAGAAAAACTAGAACAAATTTTTTTTTAACACATTTCCCCTGTTCAAGCGTCCTTACACTGGCTGCCTGTTAGGGTTAGGGCTGATTTTAAGGTTTTACTGTAACCTATAAATCAATACATGGACTTGCTCCTACTTACCTTGTTGAAATGATCCAGCCATACATACCTACACGTAACCTACGATCGCAAGATGCAGGCCTTTTAATTGTACCTAGGATTTCTAAACAAACAGCCGGAGGCAGGGCCTTTTCTCATAGAGCTCCACTACTGTGGAATGATCTGCCAATTAAGGTTAGAAATGCAATCCCAGTCTCTTCCATTTTTAAACTTTAGAAGGACATGAGGTCCTGGTCCACACCTGCGGAGTACCTGGTTTGGGTTGCCCGTTGCTCTCCCTGTCCTTGTCCATCTGGTCATACTTCTGACCTAGTCTAAATTTAAATAGACTCTGGATTTAGCCCAGATAAATGTATTCATTATTCCAATTGGACTCTTAATATCTCACCCGGCACAGCCAGAAGAGGACTGGTCACCCCTCTGAGCCTGGGTCCTCTCTAGGTTTCTTCCTAAAATTCGGCCTTCTTAGGGAGTTTTTCCTAGCCACTGAAATTCAACACTACTGTTGTTTTCTCCCTGGGGTTTAAGGCCGGGTGTCTCTGTAAAAGCACTTTGTGACAAATGCATTTGATTGATTGATTGATTGATAATATGCTGCCAATCCTGTCACCACCCCACATCTTATACGGTTAGCCACGGAGGTTTGCGGAAAAACAACTGACACTTTGGCTAGGCCAGGGTCTACACCCGCATGTCCCCTTATTCCCTAACAGCACTTTACTTCAGACCGGATCTAACCGGCCTCTGTTGAAACGCACTGTGTTATGCAGAGAAGAGGGACCAATTGGGACCCAAGCAGCCTTATTTTCCCCAGCATCTTTATCAGCAGATATTAAGAGGCTCTCCTGCTGGGTCTATTCTCAGGCTTAAGGACTGAACTGGTCCACGGGCGTGTTTAGAGCGTTGAACAGCTCTCCATCTGTCATGTAGATGCAAAGCACCGGGTCAAATAAAGCCCAGAGAAGAAAGGCACTTTAGAAGTTACAGCCAAAAGGAGACCACTGGTCCAGATGGATACTGTATATAAGTCCATGAAGTGATCCTTTGGAGTTCTAACAATTCCGAGCTTCTAGAATGATGATGTTTACAAAGGTCATCCGTTTTCTAAAAGGGATCTGAAACCAGAGCAGTGTTTGGATGTAATGGATGTAACATAATCACTGGCATTCCTCGTGCTGCTAATTTCAACTCGGTTAGGAGACATGCTTCAGGGGACCAGTGGCAGGAGAATGCCGTTCTAAATTTCAGAACCGACTATGCCACTATGCCCCTAAGATAGATATTAGATAAGCCAGCACAGAATGGCCAAAAGTAGTGCATTATAGAGAGAACCCATTTGGGACTCTGCCTAAAATAAGACAACATCTTAAACAAGCTATTACAGTTTCGAAATGGAATTCAGCACAGGTAACTCCCTCTGGAGGCCCAGTTAGCCAAAAAGTGCTGGCCCATTCTGGACCGCAGCCCGTATGACGTCAGGATGGTTTCTGCCACATTCTGAATTACCACCTCGACAACAACATGGTTATGCTAACCGCTGACCTTAACTTAATCTTCCACCTTTCATCTTACTGTTAACACAGCTACCGGATACAACTGAACTGAGCCTTATAGCTCTGCGCCCAGTGAAACTGGCGCATATATAAATACCCAAGTAAATTCAGTCTCCTCGTTGCCCATGTCGAAATGTGTACATCGGCATTCGGAGCTGAGTTTGAACACTTTTTGTTTGTATTGCGGAGCGGTAGCCTGTACTTAACATGTTGTTTTTAGCCAGCCTTAATGTCTTCCATGTCTGGGGCGATTTGTCCCTCAGCGCTGCGCTCCACCACATCAGTAGGAAGAACTGGGAGATGCGAGCACAGAGGCGACCGCTGTGTGTTTTTGTGTGTGTGTGTGCGTGCGTGTGTGAGACAGTTAGTTGACATCCTGGTCGGTTCACAGGGTTTACTGGGTCAGGCTGTGTCCTTGGCTGTAATTAACCAAACGTTTAAATTGGTCTGTCTTAATGTCTTTCTGTCAGACTGCAGTTAACCTACATTGCCATGTTGGCCTATTTTTAAATTGAGTGGCAGATGAGACAAAACAATTCTGAAACCACGGAGAAATCATAACATAACTGGAGTATGGAGTATTTCCCGGTCAAACATCAAGATCTCCGTGAGGGAAGTCAAGAGGGAGAACGGCAGAGAGCAGTGAGGGATACAGAAAGACGGAGGAGTGGAGACACAGGGGGGGGGGGGGGGGAGACAATGAGGAAGAAAGAATGATGGAGAGACCAAAAACAAAGACGAAGACCGAGTGAGAAAGGAAGAAAGGATGACAAACAGGTGGACAGAGAGAAAAGAAGAGCAATGCAGAACGGACAGGCAGTGGGGTGAGGGGTGAGGGGTGAGGACCAGGCCCGTCTGCCTGGCTGACGTGATCCACGTCGAGGTGTTTGACAGAGGGGTCAGGCCTGGGTCCTCCTGCTCCCTCAGTGTTTACCCTGGCTGCCAAGAGCGGAGCTGATGCAGGAGACTGCTGGATCCCTCAAGCTTACGCTCCTCCATCCATCACTGCCCTGCTCTATGTTTGTTTCCTAAAAGGAGTTCGGGCCCACGGACCAAATGGCACTCTACTCCCTTCGGAGTGCCCTGCCTCTTTGTTTACTTCCCAAGAGGAGGTCACCATCTCACCTCCGTGGTGCATTAGTTTTGACCGGGGCACAAATGGCTGCCCTAAACCGGGTGCTGTTGGGATTCAGCCATGTCCTTGATCCACCCGCCCCTCCCGGGCCGCACTGATAGCCGGTCTTTGACTGTTCCCCTGGCCTTTGCCTATCGCCCAGTGCGCTGACGTGACTGTGAAGTGTCGACAGTTGTGTGAGTCATTCATTATTGCATGGTGTCTGAGTAACTGGGAGGGCAGATCAGAGGAACTTTATTCAAACATTCCCCCGACTCATTAAACTCTGATGCTTGTTGCAACTGTCCTTGTTGGGAGCACAAGCATTTCACTGTACTCACAACAGTGTTTGACACTGGGCAAGAAAGACAACTTTACACAACAACACATCCCGTGACTAAGTCATCGGTACGGTAGAAAATATACCTGTAGGGTTCAAAATCTTTGTAACCACAGGGCAGAGAAAAAATAGACTCTTAAAAACCATAAGGAAGGTTTCTCTCTCATTCAACGGGCACTGAGATTTCCCAGAGATCCCTGGGACACTTTTGTGTTTGTTGTGATCCAAGCTACTGGGGCCATTGTGTGTTAAGCCTGGCAGCATGTGGCACAGCAGAGCTGGCAGCCAACAGTATCCTGTATCCTCCATCCAATACTCCTCTCCTCCCTTAATCCTCCATTAATTCACCACCTCCTTATTTTATTTTCTCCCACACTACTCCCACACTCAGCTCCCTTATTCCTCCAACACCTCCTCATCCCTGTTCTCCTGCTCTTTGGTCACTGGTGTCCTTGTCAGACAGATAGTGTGAGAGCCAAATCCACACCCCCTCAGAACTGCAACTCTGTTGAAGAACGTTACTTCTTTGGGACTCCTTCAGCACAGGCCAGGTGTGTCACTGTGCAGTCACTGGGTTTTGTGTTGTCCTGTGTAGCGCCCTAACCCTACACGAGTCACACACGCTGTGAATGGCCTGTTGGAAGAAAGGATTCAAAGATCCTGAAGCTTCTGTGGATGTGCTGATCCCGTTCAGCCCATGTGTTCTTCTCTCTTTACACAATCTCTGCTCTACTCATGAAGAATAGGTTAATCAGTAGAACTTAATGAAGTTGGAACAAAGCTGAAAATGTTTTTTTCCTTTCGCAGTCAATTCAGAGGGATATACAGGTGCTGGTCATAAAATTTTAATATCATCAAAAAGTTGATTTATTTCAGTAATTCCATTCAAATAGTGAAACTTGTATAATGTATAAATTCATTCCACACAGACTAATAAATTTTGAGTGTTTATTTCTTTTAATTTTGATGATTATAACTGACAACTAATGAAAACCCCAAATTCAGTATCTCAGAATATTAGAATACTGTGAATAGATCTGGACTGCTGCTGAGTGGTCCAAAGTTATGTTCTCTAATGGAAGTACATTTTGCATTTCTTTTGGAAATCAAGGTCCCAGAGTCTGAAAGAAGAGTGGAGAGGCATAGAATCCACATTGCTTGATGTCCAGTGTAAAGTTTCCACAGTCAGTGATGGTTTGGGGTGCCATGTCATCTGCTGGTGTTGGTCCACTGTGTTTTCTGAGGTCCAAGGTCAACGAAGCCGTCTACCAGGAAGTTTTAGAGCACTTCATGCTTCCTGCTGCTGACCAACTTTATGGAGATGCAGATTTCATTTTCCAACAGGACTTGGCACCTGCACACAGTGCCAAAGCTACCCGTACCTGGTTTAAGGACCATGGTATCCCTGTTCTTAATTGGCCAGCAAACTCGCCTGACCTTAACCCTATAGAAAATCTATGGGGTATTGTGAAGAGGAAGATGTGATACGCCAGACCCAACAATGCAGAAGAGCTAAAGGCCACTATCAGAGCAACCTGGGCTCTCATAACACCTGAGCAGTGCCACAGACTGATCGACTCCATGCCACGCCGCATTGCTGCAGTACTTCAGGCAAAACGAGCCCCAACTAAGTATTGAGTGCTGTACATGCTCATACTTTTCATGTTCATACTTTTCAGTTGGCCAACATTTGTAAAAATATTTTTTTTGTATTGGTCTTAAGTAATATTCAAATTTTCTGAGATACTGAATTTGGGATTTTCATTAGTTGTCAGTTATAATCATCACAATTAAAATAAATAAACACTCGAAATATATCAGTCTGTGTGGAATGAATGTATATATTATACAAGTTTCACTTTTTGAATGGAATTACTGAAATAAATCAACTTTTTGATGATATTCAAATTTTATGACCAGCACCAGTATATATATATATATAGTATATATAGATCTGTGTTTTAACTTACAATGAACGAATTGTAGAGTAAATGGTGTTAACAAATAGTAGTTCCCTTTCAGCTGGTCATTTCGATACGACATATATGTGGAATCCTCTCTTACCACATGCACAACCTGAAATGATTATTCAATGATAAACTGAAGGTGGACAATTATCTCACTTATGTAGAACCCCCTGTAGTTCAGCACTTTGACCAAACCTGCTGCATTTGGGTACTGGGGGCCATGGGTGACGCAGGCTTCGACTCTGTCCATATTTATTAGGCTTATATATTAAAGTGTCCTCACACAACCTCAATACTCAGAGAGAGAAGTGAGAGAGAGACAAAAGGGGCTAAGAAAATGTTAATGTGGGATCAGAGTGCTAGCCCTGGGGTCTTTTCTTTGTCCTCAGGTCTCCACTGTAACATTCTACTAAACAGCTGTTTTCTCCATGTGAGTAGGAAAGGATAAAGGTCTATTATAGTCGTGCTGGCCCGGTGACTGTGAGACAGTTACAGTCGTGCTGGCCCGGTGACTGTGAGACAGTTACAGTCGTGCTGGCCCGGTGACTGTGAGACAGTTACAGTCGTGCTGGCCCGGTGACTGTGAGACAGTTACAGTCGTGCTGGCCCGGTGACTGTGAGACAGTTACAGTCGTGCTGGCCCGGTGACTGTGAGACAGTTACAGTCGTGCTGGCCCGGTGACTGTATCACTTGTTGGGTCTTTGTTTTGAGTCGTCAAGGAGTGAAAACGGGAAATTGATATCAGCGAGACACGGACACTTTGTATCGCCCGTGAAATGTAGCGGCAGCATTAGCGCTCCTCAATTCGCGACTCTCTGGAGACTTGCTGCCTTCTCCCGGCCCTGTCAGTGCTGAGAAGCACACGTATCATGTTGACAGGTTGAGTGAAAGAAAAAACAATGAAGAAAATAAAAGCATGATTCATTACAGAAGTGTGAGGGTTTAAGCAAGCACAACCATCCATTGATTACTTACACACATGTGCCATGTGGCTATGACATCACTCAGTCACTATGTAGACAAAACCCTCCTTGCCAATTCTTCACTGCCTTTTTCACATTTTCTTTTCCTCCTTTTCCACCCCCTCGTTCCCACAGTGAGCAGTCTTTCGCGATGAATTCTGCGGAGGGTGAACATTCCTCTTAATATCCTTGAGAATCCATTAACCTGCGTTCCCAGACCAGCGTGTGTAACATGTGGATGGGTGAATAGTGTAGCATAACACAGCAGAAGGTTCCTAAATGGCACCATAAGCCCTACGTAGTGTGCTACGTTTGACCAGATCTGGTATGGATGGAATAGGGTGACACACTCAGGATGTGTAAATCTATCACCCTGAGCAGCGGGGGAATACTGTCTTGTCTGTCTCTCACTCAGGCCCTGGTTTGTAATGTAAGCAAACGACCGGCTCCTCTACACTGGTCATGGTACTGCACTGAGTCTGGGAGACAGTCGAGGCAGCAGCAGTTTCACCGGAAGGACAAACGTGACAAACGTGAGTGGGTTCTCTCACTGACGATTCAGTGACTGTCCAGCTTTGAGGCCCCTTTAGAGTTAGCAAAGGGAGATTTTTTGTTGCCCTTTTGGTAGAGTAGAGGCAGTGCTTGTCCAAGTACGCTGGGCTACTACCTGACAGGGCAGCTCTGTCGAGGGGTATCTTTGGACCAGTGGCAGCTGCTGGTCTTTCAAAGAGGGGAAGCTCATTTTCGGCCTACATTATAACCCTCTCATGGTCTTCATTTGTAGTGACACTCAGGGTCTTTTGGACCCCAGACAATAACATTTAATTTTACTCTGTTTATTAATGGCTTCGCTAAAATCAGGTCGACAATATTAGCACTGTCTGCCATCGGGCGCAGTTTCCCCCCTTGTACCACGCTAGCCTAGCCTACTACTGTATATGAATGAATGAACTATATAAAAAAAATATATTAAACTTTGTTAAACTGAAACAAGGATTGTGGTGTAGTATATAATTGTGTGAAATGTATGATGAAAATCGGCTAGCAATTTCGCAAAACAAATATCAAGAAATATTGCAGCAGTTTGTCTTTCAAATACACTTGTGAAATCCGCGATGGGACTGAGCGCAAAATAGTTTCAGTGACTTCTTATAGTACAGACCGCTGTCAGTCAAAAGGAGATGCAGTTTGACAGATCGTCAGATCCTCCAATCATCACGCGGAAGCCCGCAGTCCGGGCCAGCCCACTCCTCATTCACCCCCAGAGACGCTGAGCGTCCGTGGGCGTGACATAATCGCAGCAAAAAACTGTTCTAAGCAGCCCCATTGAAGTCAATGGACGCTCGGCTTCAACAGGGAAATGCACTGTGACGCTGCAGGATTGTATGAGAAGAAAATCGAGTCAGCCGACCTGCAGCTGATTCTGAACCAATTCGTTTTAGAGATGAACGTGTTTTAACGCATTTCTAGTCAATAAAATGTTTACACAATAGTACATATTTGACCATAATTGTTTTTGACATTATAGGGGAAGCCGAGCTTCCCTTGCAGTCTTAAAGAAATCCCCACTGCTTTGGACACAGTATCCCCCAACCCCCCTTTTTTAAATCCCTGGTATTTATGCAGCAAAAGTCTTTTTATTTGTTATGGTGCTGCGTATTAAGCATGCTTCTCTTGCCAGTTGTGAAACTGGCACAAGACTACATTCACCGTTGAGCCGCCATGTGGCAGGTTATTAGGGTTAGTCTGGCTAATCAACAGAAGATTCAAATAAAACAACGCAAAACAAAAAGTTGAAAAAGTAGGAACTGGTGGAGAAAGGCAGAGAACAACAAATTGGAGAAAGTGCACAGGTGAGAATCGGTATATTCAATTAGTCTAGCATTATTTAGCTAGCTTAATTAGCTTATCTCAGTTTGATGTAGACCAGTAATAACAAGAAATAAGTCATTTTACCAGCCGAGCGCAAATAGCCTTGATTCTGACCCCTTTCCCCCACTCCTGCTAAAGTTACATGATTGTTGAGTTAGGTCTTTGTTTATCTATAATGATGATCGGGACTGGTTAGTTCAAGTAGAACTGTTTTGAGGTTAAGCATTTACATTTTTTAACATTCACACCCATAAAAGAATGCGCTCCCTTAGACGAATGTGCCCCCACCAATTTTGTTGGGTTTTTCTCACTCCAGGAGGAAGTGAGTCCTAGGAACTTGTCTCACTACTACCTGATGATTGTTAGCTGCTTCTTTACTTCAGGGGACTTTTTTTTTTTTAACCATCCTTCGCTACTATACCAGTAAATATAAGCTATGAAAAGCCTATGGACAAGCCTAAGGACAATGTCTTTTTTCAATCAATAGTCCTCTGAACGTTTGAATATCTTGATGAACAATCTGGCTTTAAAAAGCAATGTAAACTCAAATTCTCCACTTGATACAGTAATAAGAGGATTAGCTACCTCCCAGACACTGGCTTCTCTCTTCTGCAGGTTTTAACTTCTGATGTAGTAACTTCTGATGTAACCCACAGAGAAGGAAAATGTGTAAAAATAATATATATTACAAAACACTCACCAAATATTTCCAAACTTACAGTAGTAGACTTGTGATGTTAGTACCATGCAATCAAGATTCTCAAAATAGGAGGATTTCCAGTAGGCTAATTATCTTGCACTATTTATATACTAAATTATAAAAATAATCTCCCAGATCATGCTGATAGAGTAAGTAAGAGAAACCAAATACCTGGAGTGAATGTGGGTTGGATAAAAAAATAATCAACCGTCTCCATTTCAGAAGCATGAGGCCTGGGTCAGAACCGAAGTGTGAAGCTGGAGATACATATGCTAAATATAAGAACTAGTGTCTAACAGTGTCTTTACTGCTAGATTATATAGATGAACGCTTTTGTCATCTTGTTGGTTTGGGTACTGTAGCAGACCAGCTGCAACCCAGGACGAACATCTAATCTATGGTCCATCCATTTTGAATTACAGACCGTAATCTTAATTTTCCGTTAGATTACGGTCCCAGGTAATTCTTTCCTCCATATATTTGAAATCAAATAAGGATCTTGTCAAAAAAGAACATCTGTTTATTCACAAAGAAGAACATCCAGTGTTTGAGATGATAATGGAGATTAGAAGGCAAAATCAAGTTTCAGAGATGAATATAGGCAAAGAACCATCCAAGCATCACATGTTGTTGTGTATAGTAAATATCATAGCAGAAAGTACACTTATTTTATATTTTTAATAAAAATATTAAAGTATTATTTAAGTATTACAAACTATTATGGAGAGGAAATATGTGTAAAAAAAAAAATATGATGGAAAACCTTAGCACATTTCTGTGGGACATTTACTAGCAACACACCAAGGAAACCATGGAACAACCAACCAACCAGCGTCCAAAAAGAGCTACCCACACACTTGGTGTCTCCGAGCCTGAAATTAATACAACATATTGATTAAATAAATGAAAAACAACAGCAGACCATGAGGATAGAAGGACACCGTCATTTGCGCACAGTCAATAGATCTGTGGTTGGTTATTTTGATCTGTAATGAGGTTGATCAGAGGCAATGAACATATATTGGGCCTGATATCCATACAAGCATGATGTTAAATTTTTACCTCAAAATAGTGTTAAAAACATATAAATAATGGCATAGACTCATAGATTTTTTTGGTCTGGGGAGCATTGCGATTTCCTCTCATGGTGTTTTCCACCACATGTTTCCATGGTATGTCCATTGTTTGGTGAAGTTCCATTGACCTCTTTAAGGCATCTTTCCTACTGTATGACAAACTGTCCCTGGTGTATCCTGTGCTTTAGATTATATTGGAACCCTGTGCTTACCAAGTGCCAAACAGAGGAAACAACCATGCTGTTTTAAAGAGACAAACAGCTACAGTAACTTGGCCGTTCCTCTACAGTCGCTAATTTGTCATGCCCAACACAATATGGGAGATGTCTGAGAACCCATTGGATCCCTTTAACCCTGACCCCTGAGGGTCAATAAGAAGGAATAACCACAGTCCCACTACTGGACTGAATGAGATGGATTCCTGCATTAAGTGAGTGAGGCCCTCTCTCTGCTGGACTTGGGTTACACTTGGCTCAGAACAGATGAATGGGAAGACTTGGAGGGCGTCCCAACTGGCACCCTTGTCTCTAAACAGTCTATGGCCAAAAGTACTGACCCACATAGGGAATAGGGTTCAGTTTGGGTCACAAAACTGGTCCATCATCCCCCCAATTCTCCCCACAAAACACCATGTCTGTCTCGGCAAAAACAGGGGCTCAGATCTCTTACTGACGCCGCGGCAGAGACAGATTTCGGGTTCAGTGGCTGAGTCAGTGCGCCGAGATCTCGTACTTTTTCTTCGACACAGACAACTGTGGTTGCTCTGGTGTTTTTGCACTTCTGCCGTTTTTTCTTCACAGATCTAACAGTCAGCCATTCACAGGTGATCATTACTGGGGTTTGAATATTTGTGATCACAGAGAAATAAGGAACACGTGTGAATTTCACAATGACATTTCATCGACGTCACTCCTGCTGCAGTCACCCCACTCATCCCCCAGTCACCCCTTTCCATCTTCGGCTCCGGTCTTCCTCTCATGCACTCTCTTCTTTCTATTCTGGCACAGTCTAGTCCAGCCTCTATCTAGTAATACACTAAGTCTGGGCTGCCTGGACTGACACTGGACTCCCTGCTCCTAGAGATTCTGTGGAGTCCGCATTTTCCAAAGATAACACTGGCCAAAGATTTCCAGGCCAGGCCAGCCTGCTAGCCAAGGCCCCGGCTGAGACTGCCAGCCCGACGTGGATCCCAGCTAAAAGGGACATGGACAGGATTATAAAAAGATGAACCTAGTCTACCTTGACCCTTAACACAGAGCAGCTGAAGGACAGAGAATTTGAATAATGAAATTGATTTGTCCAATCAGGGAGCAGCGTCGTGCATCAACCAAGTATCCATATCTGGAAGCAGTGTGCTCCTTCCTCTGTACACCCCCATGTACAGAGGAAGGAGCAGGTGCCGTGATGTCTTATAAATAATGCATTACAGTGAACAGAACACGCGTGTAGTTAAAGGGGCTGGTGAGTGGACTAACCCCAGCAGTAATGCAGGCCGAAACAAACCAACACCGAGAATCAGGACAATAGATGTATTTTCTCTGAAATGTCCCACTGTCAACAGAACAGAGCGAGTGCAGACAGACTGAAAATCAAATAAGTATGTAATCACATGCCAAGGAAAATGAATCAAGCATATACTATTGCCATTCCAGTTCCTCATGTTACCATAATTCTCCAGTTATAGCCCAGCTTCCCCCTGAACTCAGACATCCAGGTCTACAGTCTTTTGTCCCGATACTCCTATTCAAAAGGTAAATGTCGGTTTCCAGGAAGGACTTGTCCCTGTGCGAGAACACAGGTCACGGCCCTCCCAAATGGCCCTCTACTCCCTATTTGGGAGCCTATTCCCTAGATAGCACAGGGCCCCTGGTGAAATGTACTGCACTAAATGTGGAATAGGGTGTCATTTGGGATACAGTTGTAGATGGAGAGGGTCTGGCAGTGCACAGCCACACACAACATGACGTCTTAGCAGGGGAACATTCCTCCCTGTCTTTCTTTCCCTCCTCTACAGCCATCCTTCTAGACTTAGAGGCAGGGGGCATGAAAAGTGCTTCGGCGCAGCACAGGGGCAGCAGTTGACTGTAGAATTAGGCCATAAAAATCCCAACCCCCAGCCAATGTGGAAATGTCACAGACTGAGGAGGAACAATTATTATTTTCTGCATAATCGTTCTGCCTAGAATTTTCCACAGAAAGAAATAATTCCACTTTACAACGTTTACTTACATTCCGTAACATTGAAGAAAAAGGGAACTGGTTGTAATTTTTTTTATTCCCTTTCATCAAAAACTCTTTCTTCCAGCTTCCTGAATAGGTGGCATGTATATAAACCCGTCATGAAGGACAATGCCTTGTAACAAAAAAAGTGAATATATTTCTATATACTCTCCACTTCTCTACAGAGCATCAGACTGTTTTTATTTACTTCCCTCCCAGGCCCCAAGTCTGGACTTCTCTATGGAGGTGCTGATTCACTGTGTAGTATGTAGTGACTTCTGGTCTTATTGGGAGGCTGCTTTAATCCATCCTCTGATTCTGCTGAAGTAGCAGAAAGAGCCTTAGACCCTTTGTTTTTCGGCACAGATTTGAAAGAACAGAAAGACTGTGGGAATCAAAAGAAAAGAGAAGAACATACAAAAGAGGAGATTGCGAAAAGAGGAGAGGGCAAGAAGATGGGAGGACAGGGTGAGAAGATGGGAGGATGGGGTAAGAAGATGGGAGGACAGGGTAAGAAGATGGGAGGACAGGGTAAGAAGATGGGAGGAGAAGGTGAGAAGATGGGAGGACAGGGTGAGAAGATGGGAGAACAGGGTGAGAAGATGGGAGGAGAGGGTGAGAATATGGGAGGACAGGGTGAGAAGATGGGAGGAGAGGGTGAGAAAATGGGGGGACAGGGTGAGAAGATGGGAGGACAGGGTAAGAAGATGGGAGGAGAGGGTGAGAAGATGGGAGGAGAAGGTGAGAAGATGGGAGGACGGTGTGAGAAGATGGGAGGACAGGGTAAGAAGATGGGAGGAGAGGGTGAGAAGATGGGAGGAGAAGGTGAGAAGATGGGAGGACGGTGTGAGAAGATGGGAGGACAGGGTAAGAAGATGGGAGGAGAGGGTGAGAAGATGGGAGGAGAAGTAGAGAAGTTGGGAGGAGAGGGAGAACAGATGGGAGGACAGGGTGAGAAGATGGGAGGAGAGGGTAAGTCATCTGGAGGTCTGAATAACAAATGGCCCCTCTGTCGCCTACACACAGCAACACTTCTTTTACCAGGGCTCTGTTTAACAGTAGGACACTGTGTAGGGAATATGGCGTTAATTGGGACACAGCCGAGCTGTACAGGATTGGGATTGTTCTAGGTTGTTCCATAAATCACTCTATGGTGACAGGAGGAGGTCCTCCAGTCACTCTGCCCACCTCTCCCTGCGACCCCCTCTTTCTGGGGGTCAGACAGAAGAAAAGGGGGTTACATCCATCCCTCCGGCTCCCATAGCCCTGTGAGCCCACTGCCCACCCAGCCGCTTTCATCCTACAGCACTTCCACATTCAGTAACCATCAAAGCCAGGATGTGGGCCCACAGTGTGTGTGTGTGTGTGTGTGCCTGCAGCATGCATTAGACGTTTATGTTTGTGCCGGGTGTGCGTGTGAGTCGTGTTTACTGTGTGTGTGTGTGTGTGAGTGCACGCTGACATACACAATGTGTCGGCGTGTGTGTTTGTGCGTGCATGTATGCGTGTGTGTGACATATAATCCCAGTGAGGGAACAGCTCAGTATGGGGTCTCCAGGTGGCCATGGGGGTGAAGAGGGGTTGACCCTAGTTGACCCTAGCTGTCAGGGGTTCAGATCTCTTCCTGACACTGCAGCAGAGACGGAACAATGTGCCGTGTCCATCATGTAACAGAGCCTCCACAGAGAGCCCAAACATGGCTTAGTTGCCTTTATGCCTCATTTCCTCACACGTAGATACATTTTAGACAGACAAGCAGCAATAGACAATTAGACGAACCAATCGGCCATATATACACAAGCAATGTGTTTTAGAAACTTTTTTCATAATGTTAAATTAAGTGCCTACAGTTACTAACTACAACCTTGTTTCGAAAATAGTTGGGACGTTGTGTAAAATGTAAAGAAAAACTGAATGCAATGAGGTGCAAATCATTTAATCCCTACATTTAATTGAAAATAGGGCAAACACAACTTTTGTTGAATCATGTTGAAACTGAGACATTTTATTGTTTTTGGAGATATGAATGTCAATTTTGAATTTGATGCCAGCAACACATTTCAAAAAAGTAGGGACAGGGGCATGTTTATTAGTGTTGCATCTCCCTTTCTTTTAACAACACTCTCCTATTGTTTGGGAACTGAGGAGACCAATTGCTGTAGGGTTGAAAGTGAAATGTTTTCCCATATTCTTTCAATGGGTGACAAGTACGGAGTGCAGTTTAGCACCCAGACTCTTTTACTTTTACTATGGAGCCATGCTGTTGTATTACGTTCAGACTGTGGTTTGGCATTGTCTTGCAGAAATAGGCAAGGCCATCGCTGAAAAAGACTTTGCTTGGATGGCAGCATATGCTACTCCAAAAACGTTATATATTGTTCACCATTAATGGTGCCTTCACAGATGTTTAAGTCACCGACACCATGTCCACTAATGCACCCCCATACCATCATGGATACTGGCTTTTGAACTGTGTGCTGATAACAAGCCAGATGGTCCCTTTCCTTTTTAGCCAAGAGGACACGGCATTATTCCCCCAAAAAATTCACATTTTGATTTGTAAAACCACAGGACAGGTTTCCACTTCGCCTCAGTCCATCTTAAATAAGCTTGGCCCAGAGAACACGGCAGCGTTTCTGGATTGTGTTTATATCTGGTTTCCTCTTTGCATGGTAGAGTTATGACTTGCATTTGTGAATGCAGCGACAAACAGTATTCACAGACAGTCGTTTTCAGAAGTGTTCCTGAGCCCATGCAGTGATTTCCACTACAGAATCATGTCTGGATTTATTGCAGTACTGCCTGAGGGCCCAAAGATCATGGCAATCCAGTATTGGTTTTTGGTCTTGTCCCTTGTGTACAGAGATTTCTCTGGATTCTCTGAATCTTTTAATGATATTATGTACCGTAGATTATAAGATCCCAAACCTCTTTACAATTTTACGTTGAGAAACGTTATTCCTATATTGTTCCTGGTTCCTGTTATTCCTACATTGTCCCAGCATTTCTTAAACGTAATGCTGGAATCAAATTCAAAGTGGCCATATATTTTTCAAGGAACAATAACATCTCTAATTTTTAACATTGTATATCTTGTCTTCGTACTATTTTGTATTAAATATAGGGATAAATGACTTGTACATCATTGAATTCTGTTTTTCTGTTATTATTTGCATTTTACGCAGAATCCCAACTTTTTTCGAAACAGGGTGTAATATATGTGACCAATTTTCGTCTAATTATCACATTAGAAAGCAGCTTTTTGTATTGAAATAGCATTGGCCTGTACAACAGAATAGTGTCAACATATAGTGGTTAGTAAAATTAGATTGAGGGTTAGGCAAGCAGAAATTTTTACTATGCAGACGATGAATACATTTTCTTAATAGTTTTATTCAATGGATATGTAGTTTTCATTATTAGTCAACTTATATGGATATAGGATTTCACTTGAAATCCTTTCCGTGCACCTTAAATATATTTGTCTTAGCCAACAGGGAATGTCTGGAGGGACTGTAGGCCTAGAATGCTGAAACAGTCTACAGATAGCTGCAGTCAAGACAGCCCGGCAGCCTCTCTTCACATTGGTGATATTTTAGTGAGACCTGGAGGTCCTCAAGGCAGTGAGTCTTGGAATTTCAAAGGGCTGCAATTCTTGAAGCTTCCAAGGGTGGTGAACCTTGGAGATATTGAAGGCTGTCAAACTTGGAGCTTCTAAATACTGTGATTGTTGGACCTTCTGAAGGCAATGAGTCTTGGGTCTTCTTCAGACTGTGAGTTTAAGACAATCTAAAGGCAATTAGTCTGGGGTCTTCATCAGACCATGAGTTTAAGACATTCTGAAGGCATTGAGTCTTGGAGCTTCTAAATGTTGTAAATATTCGAGCTTTCAAGGGCAGTGCACCATGGACCTTCTGAAGGCTGTGAGTCTTTAAAATTTGGAAGACACTGAGAGTTGAAGTGCTATGAAGAGTCTTGGAGCATTTTAAAGCTATGTCTTCAGGCATCTAAAGTTAAAGTGTCCTAGTGCTCCTGATTGGTCACTGCTCTACAATTCTCCTACTCTCCGGTTGTGTCTGTCTCTCCCGAGAGTCTCTGTCTGTCTCTCTTCCTCTGTCTTTCTATTTATCTATTTGTCTCTTTCTACATTAAGGAGATCAGACAGTGACAGAGTAGATGTTACCATAGAACGACCCATGATTACCAGCCATCCAACAGAGGATACTGCTTACATTTACATTTTCACACAGAGAGGAGAGCAAGGTCAGACTAGGAATGTCATTCAGTTCTGGTGAACATACATAGTATGTAGATTACTAATCTATACAGTAATAAATCAATGAATAATATGTATATGTATAAATAAATGCTGATGCCTTAAATCTCTAAGTAGGAAAGACAAATGGAATATTTTGAGAGCAAGTTTTGATGCACACCAATAGAGACATTTAGAGTATTTTAAAGTATGCCTGCATGACAGAACAAAAAAGTTGTAACATTTGTTTCAGCATGATGAGCTACCTGTAGCTCTGTGTTTTAAATAGTAATGAGCCAAAAGCAGAGGGGCCAGGGAGCTTGTCAACATTACCAACACACACTAATATCAGCACACACTAATAACATCACACACTAAAAACAGCACACACTAATAACATCACACACTAAAAACAGCACACACGCATAACAGCACACGCGAATAACAGCACCCACGAATAACAGCACACACTAATAACAGCACACACTAATAACAGCACACACTAATAACAGCACAAACTAATAACAGTACACACTAATAACACTACACATAAGTCAAAGCTTTAATCACATTTAGCAATTTTGTCTTGAGATCAACTCTCCTCCACCCGTGTCACAGAAACACACCAACGATTACACACACACACATGACCGCAAACACACACACAACAATTACCAAACAATTCATTCAGCATGTTGTGCCCCATACTGTGTTTTAAGGAGGGCACGGGCCATATAAAAGATGTTTACACGGCTGCAGACTGTTTACGTACTTGATCATGTAATCTAAATATTTGACCTAAAGCCAAGTGGACCAAAGTCAGCAGAGTGACAGACATTTCACACGAAAACATAAAACGTGGTGATGTCCTGACTTCTAAAAATGCATCTGTAGGCTTTTGGGTTAGCTTTAGGGTTTGGGATTAGGGTTATGGTTAAGTGACTGGGGTTAGTTAGAGATTTATAACAGGTTTTTGAATGAAAGACAAATGTCCAGAAAACTCATGAAATCTTGGTGTCTGAGTGTGTCTGTGTGTCTGCGCATGTTCCCATGAGTCTCTGTGTGTTTACGTATTCCAGTGTGCCTTTGTGTCCATAGGTCTGTGTGTGTACATGCATGCGTGCGTGTGTGTGTGAGACATGTCACTACATGGGTAAACACTGGCACAAAGACCTACAGTAGCCTATGTCTGCCAATCTCTGTCTGTCTATCTCTGTCTATATCAGTCCATGTCTGCCTATCACTGTCTGTCTATCTCTGTCTATGTCTGTCTATCACTTTCTATCTCTCTATACCACTCTGTGCGCTGATGGTTACGTCTGGTTCCTTGTGAAAGAACACAATAACAAATTCGCTCTGATGATATCTTGCTTATGTACAGTCTATGGGAAGACGAATCTCAGTCTATGGGAAGACAAATCTCCCAATCCCTCTCTCCCTCACTCACCCTCTACATCGTCCACCAGTCTGGACTAGTGGAGATGTTTCCTTTCCTGAGAATGTAAACAAGTTTTTTGGAGCATGTGAAATTCCAAGTGAATCATAAGTCTGAATCACTAGAAGATCTAGAAGGAATCAGGACCCTGCAGAACAAGGTGCTGTTTGGTGTACTAAATGAATTCACCAAAGCTCCTAATGAATCTAATGAACAACAGTAAGGTGGTAACCTGTGCTGATCTCATACACTCCAGTGTGTCTTTATATTCCCAAACACAAAGATTAAAGGCATTACACACAGGCTTTTATCTCATAAACAAGAGCTTAAGACAGAACTATTCTTAATGCCTTGTATCCATAGCGGTGATTGCTAAGTGATCACAGAGAAACTAACCACTGTACAGTACAATAGATCTGATCTGAATGTCGATTTTCTTTATTCAGTGGAGGAAAATACACTAGGTAGATGTAAAAACACACACAATAATCACAAAAACATTCTGAAACTTTAGTTTGTTCATGCATAATCACTTTGGAAGATTTAAACAGCTAAGAATTTCAACACGTTATAAAGATAATTTAGCATAAACAAACAGTTTAGGGTGACAGTTCCCAATTTAAACCAGAATACCTACATCACAAAACAACTACATTATCGAGTAAAATACATGTTCTCATGAACATACACCACATATGGCATCCACATTTACAGGAAATATTTCCCCTTTTGACAATACATTTATTGCCAGATGACTTTAGGACAACAGCTGAGGTTACAAGTTCTTTGTTGGCCTATGTGGGAATTTCTAAAACTATGGATCAGAACCCAGAGTGTTCCTGGGTAAGTGGTCTTTGAGTTCTGAAAATATATCAAGAATCACAGGTTATTTCTTAATATGAGTTATTTGGAAATTATTTGGGTTACAGATGGACAGTTAATTTATCAATTAATAGATTTGAAAATGTTTAAGAGCCCCAGACATCAGAGTTCCTCTGGGTTAATGTAATCCATTTCCAAGTGCTAAGGAAGAACACTTGTCTTCCACAAAATCTCTAGTGTTTTGGCGTCCAGCAAGGCGAGAGCCACTTCAGCTGAACACAAACCTTTCTCCCACCCCCATAGAGCACAACCGGCACCCTGGTTCCTCTAGTCTAGTCTATGAGCTCAAATAAAGCCGTGCCCCACAATCCCTGAGCAGATTAAATGGGGTCTTAGCCCATGTTCACAGAGGGAGCTGGGGGCCTCTTCCCTTTATCTATCAGGGATTCTTTTCTTCTCCATTAAAACTTGCAACAAAGGTGTCCAAATCTTCTGCTGCACTGACAACAAAGCGGAACTGAGGAGAGCTTCTCAACAGGCTTGAGCTCTTTATTCCATCGGGGTACTTTTATCCACAAACACGATTGGAATGAAGGTGAAAGAATGCACTCCGTTCTCACTGGCTTTCATAGATGAAGATTCTGAGAGCCAAGTGAGCACAATTACCTTAGGTTACCAAAACAACTATGTTTTGCATTTGAACTTTGAACATGTGGTTCCTTTACCAAAACGTATAGGGTTATGACAGCAAGGAAGGCAGCAACTAGAAGGTTGCAGGTTAGAATCCCCAAGCTGATAAGTTGATCTTTCAATCTGCACCCGTGGAAGGAATTTAACCTTAATTGCCCCAGGGTGACTGTAAACACTGGTTAATCCTTATTCATCTCATGCCAACACACATGTACAATCCTGTGTGATTCTTTGTAGTATTCTGACCTCTGTCAAATATTACATTATAAAGCCTTAACACAAATTCTTATCAAAAATGACTAACAGACCCCTTTGTGGTTGAGGGCATATTTTGTATTTATTTACATTATACATATTATAAATCAGAGGCCTGGGGCTGACACTAACCTCCCAGAATAGAATTATTCACTCTCTAAGTGAGTGTGTGTGTGTGTGTGTGTGTGGGTGTGTGCGGGTGTGATTTGACTTTTATGGGTCATTAAGTCAGTGTTGAGGACCAGGACCTGCTGAAGGGAGAAAGAAATTATTAACTTCACACTAACTATGATATTAATAACAACCCCCGCCCCTAAAAACAAGTCTCTCAAACCTCCGTTATGCTGGTTGGCTCTGGCTGTCCAAACAAGGCTGGCGACTGTCAAAGAGAGCAGGCCACCTTATGCTAGACTATAAAAATAGGTAGTCCAACCAGCTCTCAACCTCTCTCTTTCTGACAGGGTATCTATATAACTTCTTTGTAAAATGTAAATGCAAATGTAAAATGAGCTTTATAAAATACATTAGATTGATTGATACTTGTCTAAGTATCTCACTACAGAGCTGAGAGTTGACTGCAAGGCATAACAGGGTAATACAGTATCTATCTTCGGTGGTGACATCACAGTAGCATGGTTTTATCTGCTCTGTCATACAGCACAGTACCCAGATTACTACTAAGTCCGGAAAAACCTCAAGGAACACATTGGCCCAAACAAATCCCCTAACCCTAAGTTCAAACCCACCAGGCCAAAACATGTTTTTAAAGGATTCCTTACAGAAACCTCTGGTACAGAGTTCACTGAAATATAAAACACAATTGTATACTTTCAAAAGAAGAGCTTTAGAATCACGAAGGACTTACAGTGATGGAGATTTCAGGTTACAGAACTTTCTGAACGTCATACACTCGAGACTTTCAGCTGTATCCTCCACGCAGACAGACAGACACAGCCATGCAGACAGACAGACAGACACAGCCATGCAGACGGACAGACGGAGACAGCCATGCAGACGGACAGACGGAGACAGGCGTGTTATATTGGGGAGACTTGGACATCAAAGTAGTGGGAAAGAAAGGGAATCAGCATGGGATGAGAGGGTGGACTAGAAGGGGAGGAATTCAGAGATGCACTAGGACTTTGCAAAACGACAGCAGGACAGACAGTCTACTGGTTTATCATGGCCACTACTGTCAGGGCCTTAACCCCAACTAACCCTAGCTAAGCCAACTATATCAGACTCTAGGATCAGTTTTTCAGAGGCCACACAGGGATGTTTGTAAATAATTACTAGACTGATAGCAGGACATGCAGGTCAAATTTAACAGTATAAAATGTGACATGCTAACAGACCAGAGACCTTCTAACAGTCCATGAAACATTAGGAGAATTAAGTGACTCATTCTAGTTGAGCGGGAAATACACGTGTGTCACTGGAAATGGATGAATTTAAAATGTAATTTCTATATTCAATTAAAAAGTATTACATTTAAAGCCTCTCTGCAAAACCTCAGCTTAATGAAGGGACCCGTCACAGTCCCTACAAGTCATCTCCCATACCCTCCGATGGTCATGCTGCACTCCTTCTGCCTCAGCATTTGGCCCAAATGGCATCCTATTCTCTACATAGTGCACTCCTTTTAACCAGGGCCCATTCAGGGGAAATGGTGCCATTCGGGACAGAGTTTCAAGACAGAGAGCAAACACCGACTGTGAACAAGGAACTCCAGCCCCGGCGCTAAGACAGCACAGAACATACAATAAACAAAGCGTAGCAGACATTAAATAAATGGACCGGTCAGAGGATCAACAAACGCACAGAGCGCTCAGATTCCTGTCTCAGGTCTGCTTCCTTCCTGGTTCGGCCTCAGCTCAGCAGTCTAATACTGTTGACACTACAGTACACACAGCTGTCATCTTTTACTGGGGCTGTTCCAGTCGCACAGCACAGAGGGGGATTGGGATATTTAAAGACACATTCTGCGGATTTCAACAAACGGATGAGCCCGTCGACCAAAATGTGCCATTGCACAATGTTCCAAACTTTTTTCTCTCTCCTACCGTGTACTCAGACTGATGCGTCAGGGAGGAGCTTGTGTTCAAGTCAACGGACACAGGTCTGGCGAATTACAGGTATTGTATACGGCAATGATTCTCAAACCTCTCCTGGGGGCCCCCGGCTGTCCCGTGTCCGAGATCAGGGCTGCAGGGCCTTTCAGAATGATTCTGCTGAGAAGCCCATTGGAAACAGTGGACCAGACAGGGGCTGGTTGGGGCTAGAAGCCCTTCCTCGTCCACCTCAGTGCCGCCCCGTGCGCAGAGATAAAGTTAAAAATACCTCTTCGGATGAACAACTAGTCAGCGCTCCTCTTTTTAGAGGAGTGTTGAGGGGACTTAGAATAGAAACCAGATGTCTTTGTAAAAAAAAATCTGGGTGCGTGCGTGTGCGTGAGTGTAAATTGAGTGTCCATTGATCATCCACCCTTCTGGAGTAATAATACTGAATCATTCACCGTGTGTGGCAACAGTTCCAAAGCAACTGAAAGGCATGAAGGAAAGAAGTGGGCATCATCTCCCACAGTGGAGGTATCCACACGGACCGCTGCTCTCTGGATCTCTCTGTGTGTGTCAGAGATCGGCAGGACACGGAAACATGGCTCACATCGCAGTGACAGGGTGAAGAGGCAGACAGAGCGATAGCATCAGTCCACCCGTTAATCTGATACCACCGTTATGCTATGTGGACCCTGGACTGCCGAGGCCCGTCCTCCTCTTCCTGGTGAGTATTTTTCTCCTCTTTGAGTGCAGCCAAGGAGATGAGAGACAAGGTCATTTGAGTCCTCTTGGCCCATTACATGTATGTTTTTAATTATCCCTCCCCTTGATCCACTCGCCCCTGGTTCTGTCCCTCCCTCCCTCCCTCCCTCCCTCTCTCTCTCTCTCTCTCTCTCTCTCCCTGTCTCATTACCTCTCCATTTCTTCGATCCTCTCTCTCTCTCTCTCTCTCTCTCTCCCTCTCCCTCCCTGTCTCATTACCTCTCCATTTCTTCGTTCCTCGCTCTCTCTCTCCCTCTCTTTCTCACACCCTTTTCCTCCCACACTTCTCCTCCAAAATCTATCATTCTCTCCCTGGACATTAGCAACAGGGCAATATATTTGACTTGATTGCTGGAATGTGATAAAGCACACAGTGACTCTCAGTTCTCCATTTCTTTGCGCCGTGTCCATCCATCTGCCTTGATCTAAAGTACAGCAGATAGGGACGTGGGCACCGTATCGAGGTCTAACCCAGGAGCCTGCTTTTCACCGAGAGCAATCACAGAGATTGTCATTCACCTTAATCTGATGTATGACATTCCAGAACGTTCTAACACCGGATCAGCACTACGCCTGCATGTGACCCGATCATAGTGATTATGAACTTGTGTTAGTGTTCCAAAACAACTAAATCTACACGACGTGAACCGCGCTGCGTTAAACCAGCCGTGTCATCCCAGCACGGGCTGCCGCCGTGGCCCGGCTAGACACCACACCAGACATCTCTCACTTTTCCACTTCTGTAACAAGCACTGTAAACACTGGAATTGTTTTGCGTCCGTGCTCACGAATGTGCTGAAGGCTTTAAGCAGAGCAGGGCTAGCCGGCTGGCCGTGGCCATGGAAAAGACTGACTGGCCTGCCAGGAAGGAGCGGTGGAGGGGGGGATTCTTCAGGTGATTGGAACTCCTTGTGCTGACATCACAGACACACGCTGCACAAATAATAAGGTTGACAAGATCAGAGCAAACCTAGGTTGATCACACACACACACACACACACACATACACACACACACGTACATATATACACAAACTGCTAATGTCCTGTCACTGGAAGTATAGTGAACATGTTTTACCAAAGGGCAAAAGAGAATCTGCTCTATTTAAAAAAAATGTTGTTCAAAACTAATGATTCCAATTATGTAGAGTATTCAAATTGAGATTTACAGCTAAATAAAGTGTCCTGCTTTCAAGAACACAGCGTTTCCATTTGTCAACCCAAAGGCCAAAAACTACAAACCAAGCGTTAACTGTAAATGTAAAACACCATTAAAAAAAGGTGTGTTACAAATGTGAGGTGGAATCCTTCCCTGAGCCTTCTCCATAACAGCTCATTAAAAACAGACAAAATCCTGAGTGATCTTGTCAGCTGTGATTAGAGCTGTCATTCTTCGGTGAGGATTAATATGTTGACAGACGCTCCAGACCTCTCACTGTCCAGCCTAACTTTAGTAGCTGTAGAGCTAGAGAGGACTTTTTTACAGGAAGGACCACCACCATATAACCACTCTGCCAGGCCTGTCTGACCTTCCCTCTTTGTTACTTTCTGTTTCATCCTGTATCTGTCTGTCTCTATGCCTCTCTTGACCTCACCATGTCTGTCTGCCTGCCTGTCTGTCTGTATACACCATCTATGTCTGTCTATATGATTCACTTTGTCTGTCCAACCCCCACTGTTCCAAAAAAAAACTACAATCAGCGACTAATGGGTTTGCAGACAGAGTAAAAACCAAAACACAACTGTGTTTTAATCACACTGGCCAAACAGACCAGCCCAACTCCCGGTTTTTCCTGTTATAAGTGATTACACATCTCTACAGAAAACTATACCTATTGGTAACACAGAGATGGAAACAAGGAGGGCTTGATGACATTCATTTGGAGATTTATAGGCATTTTGTTGGACAAACAAATCAAGACAAAGTGCCAGCCAACACCATTAGCTGACAATGGTCCACAAGCAGACATGTTCTCATTGTAGTTGCATTGGTACAACAACAAATAACAGTAGCCCCAAAATTAAGAAAGCCAATATTGGCCAATATTGATGCAGCTAAATAATCCCTCTTACATGTTGTACATTCACACATTACCATCAATGTAATAACGTCGCTTGATCTAGCTTTGGCTATTAGCTTGCCAAAATGGGGTTAAAAAGTGCTACAGTGTTAATATTACCAGGTTCAGGGACAGTTCTGTTTTTGGGTCTGTAATTCTGGTATATGCTAATTCTAAGACAATGAGGAGAGGACACTGGTTTAGTTCAGATCTGCCTTCATTTGACATGTTAGAAAATTGAGAAGGAGACTATTTGTGAGCCACATTAACAGTGATAAACAAGCTCTATGTCTGTCTGTCTGTCTGTCTGTGTGAAACTAATGGGGACCACACTGTGAGCCCTCTCTGGCCCAGACAAATCATCACACTCTGAGGCCTGTCTGGCCCAGACGAATCCCTACATTCTGAGCTTTCTCTGGCCAAGAACAATCACCACACTCTGAGCTCTCACTGGCCCAGACAAATCACCACATACTGAGCTCTCTCTGGCCCAAATGAATCACCACACTCTGAGCTCTCTCTGGCCCAGACAAATCACCACACTCTGAGCTCTATCTGGCCCAAACGAATCACCACACTCTGAGCTCTCTCTGGTTCAGACCAATCACCACACTCTGAGCTCTATCTGGCCCAAACAAATCACCACACTCTGAGCTCTCACTGGCCCAGACAAATCACCACACACTGAACTCTCTCAGGCTCAGACGAATCACCACACTCTGAGCTCTCTCTGGCCCAGACGAATCACCACACTCTGAGCTCTCTCTGGCCCAGACAAATCATCACACTCTGCTTATTTGGATGTCATTTTATGGCCAAAAAGCCCCAGACTGCTCGTCTCCCTGACTACAAATTTGATGGATAAAGGGATGTTTAATAAACTGTTAGCTCATTGGCTGAACACTTTCCTTCTCTCTGTCTGGCTGCAGGCTTTGTTACAGAGGATTCCCCTGGCGTGGACAGCCATATGTTTGTGTTTTCTAATGACTATGATTAGGAAGCCTGGATTAGGTATTGTCAAAAAAACGGTGGTTTACGACACACACGCACACAGAGACACACTCACGAACAGGGAGTCAAAGACAGACATCAAATTCCCCCTCCCTCCCAACTACACGCACACACACACACACACACACACCCCAACACCCCCACACACAAATATACACAAACACCAACACTGAAACACACGCACAAGCTGTGAGACCTCCTAGTTCTAGCTGTGATAATTTGCCCCAGCTCTTATGATGACTGGTGTTTTTCTCCAGCATTACTGAAATCATCAGAAAAGTTGTGTACATTACCACTTTTCTAAATCTTCCTGAAATATCCCACTGGGTTTCCCACTAAAGACCTGTAAATCACAGAGATTACGTATAGGGCTTTACCAAGTCTTCACCAAGCCCATCAGTCTTGTTGATGAGAAATACACTCGGATAAACACAATGTATATAAACAGCTCAGGCATGTTTAACACTTGGACTGATTTAGAACCCATTCCTGTTTACAGTGACACAGCTCATTTAAAGGCCCAGTGCAGTCAAAAAATACTTTCCCTCTTTTAGTCCTATAAGACAGAATGTTGTCTTGTAGTAAACTAACCACAATGGATGACATTCAAAGACATGTCAACCGAGGGCTCTATTGAAACCCCTAAAGGGCTGCAGAAAAAGAGACAGGAGTGTTCTAATCCTACTTGGGTCTAGTAGAGTTTTTCATTCTAGCCTAATAAGCTTGGCACTGATCCACACCTTGACGTCCCCAGCTCTCCTGACACTGTGCCTGTGTCCCAAAAGGCACCCTCATTCCCTATCCCGGGCTCTGGACGAAGGTTGTGCAGTGAACAGGGTGTGATTTGGCACCCAGGCCGTTTGTCCAGGGCAGTGAGCTTACATGATCCTGAGGGGGTAGCAGACAGACCCTCTCTCTAAGTGGATGATGAACCTCCAGCTAGCCACTAAGTTGACAGCCACCTGTTGCCCCTCCTAGGAGAGCAGGGCCCCTGTCAGCAGCCTGATTCATGTGCTGTAGGAGACATGGCCGCTGATCAACAGCTCATCCAGACATTAAGACCTACTTTTACACGACTGCCTGGAGGAGTGTGTGCACTGTGCACAATTCAACTGACGGTGTGTTGTGGTGGTAGTTGAAACCAGCGATGACCTTGTAGAGGAGGAGAGGGAGAAAGGAGAAATGTATTCATGGAATCACTAGGATTTTTCATGTTGACTAAGAACGCATTCTCCTTTACAGCAACATTCTAGGAGAGTTCAGGCTTAGCTGCATTATTAAGGGACAGGAGGACAGATTTCTCCGCTTGCCAGCACAGAGATTCAAATTAGCAACACTCCGGGTTCCTGGTCATGTGCTCTAACAGTTAGGCTATTGTTTTATTTTTTACATTTAACCCTGTTTTCCTTCCCGATTTCGTGACATTCAGTACGTGAATAAGGCCCTGCCTTTTCCCTGCAACTGCCAGTGGAGTATGTGTTCTGCAGAGCACAGTCTATGCTGTTCTAGTTCTTATCGCGCTGACTGATCTACTAGGACGTTCTCCCTGGAACCCTTACACGCTGGAAGGAACCCTCCGGACCGTACCTCGACCGAGCTCTCTAGAGTGCAATGAGGCAAGGCATGCATAATTGGTCACTAACCGCCCAATCCTGGACGGTGTTGGCCACTTGCACCGCCCTCCACGGGACCCCCCCGACAATCCAGGAGCAGGATTTGAGCCCTAGTCTCACAATCAAGTAGGTCACTACAAGGCAGTGGTTTTAATCCTGTGCCATTTAAGGGCCCCTATCCAAAGAGTTTTCAATGTAAAACATTTTCCTCTATTATCTATACGATTTACACTGGAAACGTAACTGTTTGATATCGTGCGAAATATGATGGCGACATGTGACAGAGATATACTCTGGAAACACTGTCAAGCCGACAGCTTGGAGCTGTCATTCAACACAAGTTTTTCTAACAAAACAATCTTTCTTAACAACATTGTTTACTCACTATGGAAGCACCAGCAGGTAATAAAGGAGATATATAACACTTGTCATACTATGATGCAACATGAATACACTTTGCAATGAGCATGTGCAAACAGGGCCAGGGCAGGATAGGTTTACCGGGCAGGCAGGGCAGGAAGGCTGGAGTTGAGCTGTCTTTCTTATGTCTCATGTCTTGCCAATAGTTAAAAGCCAGTATTAAAAGAAATACTCCCAGTAAAAATAAGGGGAAAAATCCAGTGGAGTTTCCAAATGTTTCCATTACACATCATGCAAGCAACAGGTAGAATGAATTACTAGTGAAAACTACCAGAGATAGTTTTGAAAATCATAGACTAGATTTCACATGGCATTTCAAGTCATAACGCCTTTATCCCGGCCTTTATATGCTCAAAACAGACTTTTGAAAAAGGCCAAATAAAAAATCTGACAGCTTGTGGCTTAATGGCTTTTCCAGGCCAACCCTGCTGGGTTATTTCAGCCCCAGCAGCCTGGAAAGAACTGGAGGAGGAGTGGAGGAGCAGGAGTTTTTTTTTTTTTTTTTTTTTGCAGGGGAAATCCATGCGCACTCCCCTCCACTTCTCCATACTGTCTGCATTCCAAATTGTCCAACTTTCATCACACAGGTCACTTCATTGTAGTGCGCATAGCAAAGGCATTTTGGATGCCGACACTGTCAACGTGCAGCAGCTTGCAGTGCGACTCTGCCAACACCTCGGTACTGAATATGGATACCTTGCTACACTAGGATACACAGAGCATAGACAGGCTCTGACACAACATGACGTGTTAGTGTTCTGGGTGTGTTTTGTATCATAATACTTAAAAACGTTTAAAAAACAATTATTCACTTAGAGGTACTAAACGTAATCCATTAATGTACTAAGGCACTTTGCAACTGTTGGCGATTGTGATCTGGATGGCAGGTTTAGACAAGCACTTGTGGCAGACAGAAATCATACTGAGTAGAATGTAGAATGGGTTTGAAGCTGCTAGTCCACCCATTATGCAACCATTGGTTTTCTATTCATTTATTTCTGTGTGGAGACATAACTGGATGGATGGCTTGTTCTCACAAATAATAATGCAGACCAGAAATACAGAGTAGTTATATCTAACTCTCCGCACACGCACACACTTTGTTTTCACAATCTAAGTAAGGACTCTCAATATAGTACCATTAAAATTATATGATTTTCCCTAACCCCTAACCCTACCATACCCCTAACCTTAACCTCCATAACTTAACTTTATGCCTAAATGTATCCTAACCCAACTACTAAACCTAACCATTGATGACTAAACTTAACACTAACCCAAATTCTAAAAGCTAATTATAACCCTAAACCTAACCCTTAATGACTAAACGTAACACTAACCCAAATTCTAAAAGCTAACTACAACCGTAAACCTTAAGGACTAAACTTAACACTAACCCAAATTCTAAAAGCTAATTATAACCCTAAACCTAACCCTTAATGACTAAATTTAACACTAACCCAATTCTAAAAGCTAATTATAACCCTAAACCTAACCTTTAATAACAAATCTCAACACTAACCCAAAATCTTAAAGCTAATTATAACCTAACCAGAAGCCTGAAAAAGCTGGTCAAATTGAGGACTGACCAAATGTCCTCAGTTAACACAGTTTTTCCTTGTTTTATTACAATAATATTACAATAATAAAACAAGCACACACAGATACCCTTTTCAGGCCAAGCAAACAGCACTACCTGGCTGACACAGATAAGAAAAGCACATCAGGAATCAGGAACAGGAATTTATTTCCAACTAAACACATTATCAACCTCCAACATGAGGCAAAAAAGTAGAAGACCTTGACCCAAAGAAAGGTCTTGATTACTTCATGAGTGTGTGTTTATAGGTGTGCATATGTATAAATATGAGAGTGATTGATTGCTTTGATTTGACTGTGTTGACTACCTCCCACTTGACGTTTTTTACCCTGTTAACATTATGACCGCAGTCATGTTTGTTAAGATGTCAGCCTCATCTCAGGCACGGCTGGAATGGCTTTAATGAATTACAAAGAATGTAAGAACATGACTTTGGTTTGGTCTGGAATTCAACACACTTTCTTGACACTTCCATCACAGGAAAGAGAAGAGATGTATTTCTGTGAACTTCTCAGAAGTTCTAATTCAATACGGTTCACAAGCACTGAAATGTAAGTAATATGAGAAAATGTACACTAAACATCAGTCAAATTAAATTACTTCATTATGCCCTAATCTATCATTTGTTGGGCACAGATAAAAGTAAGAGTGCAGATCAGAAAGCAAGTCACAATCTGGTGTGATGAAAAGCTTCCTTGAGATGGTTTCTGAAAGTCTATGGAAACATTCTTCCATTATGCAAACCCACAGTTGCATCAGTTGTCGGGAGGGCTGGTGTGAGATTATCCTGAAGGTGAAGAAGCCGGACGCGGAGGTCCTGGGCTGGCGTGGTTACACATGGTCTGTGGTTGTGAGGCTGGTTAGAAGTACTGCCAAATTCTCTAAAATGATGCTGGAGGCGGCTTATGGTAAGAGAAATAAACATTCAATTCTCTGGCAACATCTCTGCTGGACATTTCAGCAGTTAACGTGCCAAGAGCATGCTCCCTCAGAACTTGAGACATCTGTAGCTTATTGTTGTGAGACAAAACTGCATCATTAAGAGTGGCCTTTTTTTGTCCTCGGCGCAGGGGCACCTGCGTAATGATTATGCTGTTTGATCAGCTTCTTGAAATGCACCACTTTAGCAAAGGAGAAATGGCCACTAACAAGGATGTGAACTGAGTTGCGCACAAAATGTGTGAGAACAAAGCTTTTTGTGCATAAAGGAAAATGACTGGGATCTTAAGCTACTGACTAACACTTTGATTGTTGTGTTTATATTTTTGTTCATTTATTAATTGTTTTAATTATGTTTGATGTAACTGCTGTAGCCATACAGTATAATCACTTAACTTACTGTATTTTTTTCATTGACGTAGTTGTCAAGCGTGGAGCATGTTAAAACTTGGTTGTTTTAAAGCACGACCAAGGGAGAGCTGACTGATGACTCAAAACTCTTCCACAGCTTTATAATCGTTCAATAACGTACTTGAGCCTGACACCGCAATTGTTGAAGTAGTTTGCGATGATCTCAGCCATCGGATCGACTTAAACCAATCAGAACCTTAAATGTGTTCTAGGGCTGACCAAACTCAAACCAATCAGAATGGTTAGAACGTGTTTGTGCTCTAGAAATTATTTGAGAGGGAGTGAAATTCAGATTCAGACTCAGTGAGGAATGAAAACCTTTTTAGTGGATACGCCTGGGCATTAAGCTGGAACGGTGTGTTTGGGGAGACCAGCTCTACACATTCTGCAAACTCACAGAGAGTTACCTTTTTTCAGATTGACCAACCAATGGATTGTAAGACAATGGAGAACTGGATACCAATATAGCTCCAATACGCTGATGACACACAGCTGTTGACATTTACTGCACTGGCCAAATATTTTTATGTTATTTATTATGTCTGACAGCAGGCAGTGATAGTGGAATTGTCTTTAGTCACAAAATAACTTACTATATATTATTATAAAAAAATGTAATAAGAGAAATTATGCTAGCGTAGATGGTTTACAGATGAATGATGGACGGTCGGTCATGGCTGATCTGTTGTGAGGAAAGGCGAAGGGCATTCAGCTGATCCCGGCTGACATCAGAAGTTGTTGATGACAGACCACAAATCCCTAATAAATACCCACAATGCTTGAAAATGAAAAGTCTTTCACTCACCGATACAAGCGTGAACTCTGACCGATAGCTGTGTCCTGAGGATGAGGCTGTGCTTCTTGCCTCTTCTGATGAGAAAGACAGACAGAGAGACAGACAGTAAGACAGACAGAGAGACAGACAGATGGTGAAGGAATGTAAGCAGCATTGTCTCAAAACACACTGAAACCTACACATCTCACGTTCTCTGAACTATACAGAATAAAAGCTTATTTGGGTTGGATTTTTTTTTTTTGCAATTTTACCTTGGACCTCATATTTCTCACCACCAGGTCTTCAAAATATAAGACATATGATATATGGGAATGCAGGGGGTTTATGAAAGAGGTCTCCCGTTGTGACATGCAGGACTCCAGCACATAGTATTGTTAAACTCCTGTCTGTTTCCACATGGCCTTATACAGAGAGACAGGAATATTGACATAAACACACTGGGGTGGACTACTTTCACAGGGCTGGACCAAATCTAACTAACCACCACTTTGGCAAGTGCAACCTTTACTGATTTGTTATGCTAACCTGAAAACATATTTACTACATTTAATTTAACATAGATAATCAATTTCGCCTCATCTGGTTTCACCTTTAAACGATTTACCCTACAGATCAGTCCGACATCAACACTGTATTTTGAGGAGCAACTGAAAAAGGAGCTGAAGGGGGCGTTATCAATGTGTCACAGGGGTTCAGAGGTCACAAAGTGAGCATTCATAGACACAAATGTCGACTTCGCCTCCTGTCCCATTGACACAAGTTCATCCCCTCTCAACAAGACAACGACCTGGTGATAATCCAACAAGATAACCACCTGGTGAAAAAGTGCAAAAAAATTTTGATAGAATGGTAGCAAAGGAGCCACCATTGTAGTCTGGTTAATCAGAGAGTGGGGACCACTGCATGACAGCCCTTATATTCTACACAGAAACAGACATTCAGAACTGCCAAAGGAAGAAAACACATCCGCATACACCACACTCAGCCCCAAAGATACAAACACACAAACACATTTACGTGAAGAAATCCTACTTTTAGTAATCCTGACACTTATCCTAACCATAAACCTAACCCCAACACGAACACTTACCCTAACCTTAACATCAATAATTTCTTCTTTAAGTAATTGAGGTTAATGTTTCATGGTGTAGAGCATAATGGCCTAGTGATCTTGAGCATGATGGCCTAGTGATCTACAGCATAACGGCCTAGTGATCTAGAGTATAACGGCCTAGTGATCTAGAGCATAACAACCTAGTGATCTACAGCATAACGGCCTAGTGATCTAGAGTATAACGGCCTAGTGATCTAGAGCATAACAACCTAGTGATCTAGAGCATAACAGCCTAGAGATCTAGAGCATAACAGCCTAGTGATCTAGAGCATAACAGCCTAGTGATCTAGAGCATTTTCTGTTAACAACTGTTATTATGGCAGGCAAAGGCCTAAAATAATTCCTTTTTAGGGTTATTACTCAACAGAAATGTTGCAACACATATTTGCCTTAAAACTTAACTTAACACACGGACACACACACGGACACACACACGGACACACACACGGACACACACAGACATAAGGGCCGTTGTATCTCATACAATATCCACCAGCAGGCCGGGGCAACACAAAAACAACATCTGCCACCATTGAACTGGGCCATGCTGTCTGAAATAAGGAGGCGGCCGAGGGGAATGTAATCCTGCGTGATGCTGGGGCGCACAATGCCGTGCCATTAGACAGACACATGTACTGGACGTCTGAAATCTCTCTCTTCCTGCGAACTGCAACTCCATCCTGGGCGCCGCTAACCCTGGTGTACACCATGCAACACTGTCCACATAGGCCAACAGGCCCATTGTCCAGTAAACAGGGAAAAGGATATTCAGGCACCAAAAATTATAAAACATGGGACAAGAATGTGTAAGAAATCCCTGAATATTTTATTAAACATTTTTACATCAGCAGAAAATCTGAAGCCAAAACCCGGCGGTCAATAAAAACTCCACAGAAGGAAGAATCCTAGGAATAAAGGGTCATATTTTATACCTACGATACATATAAACATCAATTATTTGAATAATAAATAAGGTTTTTGATGAGAAACAATCTCCCAGTCTGGTGCCTCTAGAATTCTTTCGTTTGAACATTGTTTAGCCGAAGCTTTAACATCGGAGGACTCAAACTGACTATGCCAAAGGTCTTATGCAGATGGCAAGTGAATCAGATTGCCAACACAAACATGCATACAGTTTTACCAGAGAGAGCTTGGATTTGGATGTTGTAATGAGATTCTTGTTTGTGCTGCTGGGGGAGTGTATTTTAATAGGTCTCTGCTGCTACCACGACATGCAGGTATATGCTTACAAGATCCTAAAAACACCCTAAAAACTAAACATGATTTCAGAGGTTTCATGTCGAAGACTCAAAGGGCAATTAAACAAGAGAACAAAGGCTGCTCTTGTTGTTCTCTAGACTGGAGTCAGGTACAGGTAGTACATTTGTTTTTGTTTTTCTGCTCATACTTGGGAACAAAATCCTTGAATACATTTTAAGTATGTCAGCAGTCACTTAGGTATGGAGTACAGCCACAATCGTGGACGCCAGACACGGCCATATCATGACAGTTTTGTGTAGTAAAGTAGAAGATACGCAGACTGTGTGGCCCACCCTGGTCCAGCGGAGAAAGCCTCTGTTCCCCGGGCACTCCTGCAGTGTGGGTTTGAATCCAGCCCACCCCTCTTTCAGGAACAAATATCGCCCATATAAATTCACTTGCCTTTCCTACAGTACTCCTCTCTCCTGTCCTCTATTACAACCAGCCATAAAGCCCTGGTCTGATCCTCATGCCCCAGTCCTGCCAGGGTCCACTGCATTACCCCGTAGCAGAATTTAGGATGTAATCTGGGGCGCAATATTTTGCTGTGCAACCTAGAATTTATATTTAGCTACGGATTTAGCCATTCTCTCTATTTTATTTTTTTGAGGGGTCTAGCCTAAATAGTTCTTGTATGTCACTGCGTTCCTACATTCAGATGTGTGGGCCTACATTTTTCAAAGTCGTCCCACACGTGCACCTTGTTAAAAAGGTCAGTAGAGCAATGCAGACGGAGTAACATTACCAGGCTAGAAGCTCCCTCCTGGACCAATGGGAGATCACGTCCGCAGTCTGATACTAGCACTCCTATGCTTTCCTTCAAGGTTTATTTGCCTTAGCATTACATAGACCCTGTAGAACCATCCCAGTCTGCCAATGGCTCTGGACTGTGTTTAACAGTAAGACACACCTTTACTTGGTTGGGCAAACTTACAGGTTCTACCAACAACTGGTATCCTGCAAACCATGACCAATTCAGAATTCAACATGAGTCAAAAGTCACGGAGTAGAGAAACTTGCAGTAAGTGGCTCCCAGATTGCAGGGTCTCCGATAAGGATCCACTGATACCGCTTTTTCCATGGCCGATACTGATTCAGAGTACTGAACTTTGTAGCAATCCACTACTGACTACTTTTTCTTTTGTATAAATGTGCTACGACTGCCATTCTTGTAAATAAAAAAAGTGAATAGACATCAAGTTGAAGTCCCCAAACCACAACATTGCAAAATATTAAGTAGAAATATAACTGTTAATTCTATCTAAATTGGCACATGTAGCTTGCTGTTGTTGTCCAATCACAACATGATGGCACTAGTGGCACTAGATTCAATTCTGTTAGTCTCCATGTGACGCTTTTTAAGAAATAAGCTAATCAACTGAAGATGGAACTAAAAGGAAAGGCTACTGCACCATGAATCTGAATGGAGTAAGAGAGAAAACTCACAGTTAAAAGGTTGTATTCTCAATTAGCTTGAAGATTATCAAGCAGTTAGCTTGATTATCAAGCAGTTAGCAGTGAGCACATTCAAAAATACCATATGCAACATTTTCATCTTCTGGCACATTTAAACACTAATCTAGATAAGCAGGTTTTTTGTCAGTACTTTCAATTTTATTTTTAATGATGCGAGCATGGCCCGTTCAAACAAACGGAGCTCCCATTAGTAAATGGTTGGTTTTGCTAAATTCAATTCTTCCGGCAACACGGAACATTATTACAAAACCGTTCACATTCATTGGAAGCATGCTCGTACAAATGTAGCTCCAGCTATTAAATGGTCCTTTTAAACAATTCATCGATTATTGTTTGATTAATTAACCAAATGTTATTTAATAGAACCCACCACAGACACACAACCTTGTTTTAGGTAGAGTAAATAAAAAGGGTCAAGTCATACAATCATTCTGTTTTATATAAAACTACTAGTACATTTTATTCAGATACACAATCTGTAAACGCTTTACAGACTATTGGTCTACAGACTACCAAGAATATTTCAGTTAACTATCCAACACTAAACTAACAAACCCTCATCCTATATCTAACCTTAACCCTTTCCCTAACCCATTTACTGTTGATAGTATGAATCTACAGATGTTTACCATCCAAAGATAGCGTCGAAAACATATTTTGGGGCATTTTTTGACAGTTGATAGCTGGGCAACAGATATGAAAGAACAGAATGGATGAAAATTAGCCTAGCTGAGACAAACAAAAAAATTGGAGGGGTAAGTGAACCGGGGTCTTTGGCACAGATAGAGATTAGGCTCTCTCTCGTCAAAGTATTGAGAATTACCCCTGGACCACAGGATCCGATGGCATCACCCAATTCTGCAAAGCCTGTAAATGCAACCGTTGACTGGCTGACTGCCTGACTCAGCAGATCTAAAGTAACTGGCTGCTTGTTCGGACCCCAGGCTCCTGTACTGGACTCTTTTTACAGCCACAGAGCTCATACACCAGCCTTGTTGCCAAAGAAAAGACCTTGGCTTAGGGGGACTTTATTACTAGGGTTTAAATGATACCCTCAGATGGAGGCAGCTCTTTGGCTACCCCTTGGCCTGGATTGGTCAGGCAAACACACACGTATGCATCAACGCGAACCAGAGACAGACACACAAACAAAGGATGCTTGATGGCTCTACTGTAGCTTTTAGGTAACTGGCAGTAATGGCTGAAAATGTCATGGACACACCATCTGTACATATGCATAGAAATCGGTTTCGGCCTTAGTGCCAGGATTGGAATGTAAAGTGTGAACTTCATGTTTGGCAGCTACGGGGGCATTCAGCCCCCTTGGACCTTCCACGTTTTATCGTTACAACATGAAATCAAAATCGATTTAATTTGTTTTTGCCACTGATCAACACAAAAAAAGGAAATAATGAATTAATTACAAATATGGAACAGAAACCAGTCGACTGCATCTGTATTCACCCCCTTTGCTATGACAACTGGTTAGCACAATTCCTAACAAAGGCATCACGAAGAACAACAAACATTCAAAGCAAATCCGAAATAAGGTTCTTCAAAAGCCCCAATTCCGGGGTAGGAAATAATTACATTACCAAGGCGTTGTATATCCATCAAAGCACAGTTAAGTCTGTTATTAAGAAACGGAGAGATATAATATAGCACAACTGTGAATCTGTCTAGAACAGTGTCCTCAAAAACGGATGAATCCAGCCGAGATGGGGACTAGTCAGGCAACTCAAAAGCAGTTTAAGTCTTCCACAGATGAGATGGGAGACACTTTGTACACCGCAACAATAGCCCCGGGCGCTTCAAAAAAAGTGGCCTTCATCCAGTAGGACAGTGGCAAAAAGGAAATAACTCACATAAAATCTTGGCTAGAGTTTGCCAGTAGGCATGTGAGACATTTTGAGACAGAGGGGAAGAAGATTATGTGGTCTGATGATACAAAAATGACCCAGAGCACACAGCCAAACACTGAAGTGGCTTCGGGACAAATCTGTGAATGTCCCTGGATGGTTCAGTCAAAGCCCAGACCTCAAAACAGTTGACAATATGTGGAAAGAGTTCACAAAAGGTCCCCATCCAGCAAATTCTTTCAAAGAACAAAGGGAAACAATTACTAGATACTGGTAGAGATGTGTCCAAACAGACTCATGGCTAAAATGTCTGCCAAAGATGCCTCTACCAAATATAAGCTAAAGTGGGTGAAAGCATATGCAATCAATTCATTTCTGTTTCGTATTTGTCAGTTGGTAGATTTTGTTTTTCACGTTGACATTACAGACTTGTTGGTGTCAATGAGTGGCATTCCTAATTAAAGCCTTTTTGATTCTATTTGTAACATGATAAAATGTGGAAACTTCCAAGGGAGGTGAATATTTTAGAGAGCCTGTAGTTAGGCTACATACTGTACCTTAGAAAAAGAAATGTCCTAACAAATTTCACATACTGAGTCCATTACTTGGTCTATAATAGTACTTAATGTTTTCTTTTCAAGTCAAACCAGAAAAGTAAGTCCCGGAGGATTTCCAGTTTTGCTAATCAGGTGTCAATCACTGTCATACACCCGAAGAAACAACAGTGGGGCCAACACGTTCCCAGAATCCTGGACAGAATTCCTGATAGTCCTTATTCACACAACATCAGACAGACATTTCCCAGGAAGGCTCAGTCAGGCTCCCACTGCTGAAGCCATGTAATCTGCACAAATATCCATGGGTCCTGAGCGTCGCATGCAGCACAGATTCCACTGCGTCTAACATTCCATGTATAAAGGAGTAGAAGAAATACAGAAGTTCCCAAATGGCCCCTTATTCCCTAAAACTGGGGTCTACAGCCCTGTTCTGTTAGTGCCACAGGTTTTTATTCCAACCAGGCACCAAAACAGATCATCCGGACTAACTGATCAGTTCAGTGATTGACTAGAGCATGAAGTGACTGAGGCCCTCCAGGACCAAGGCTCCTTAACCCGCCTTAAATAGTTCTGTTCATTCATCACTGCTCTCTGAAAAGCCAACACAAGTATCTGTTAATAAATGACACACAGGCTGTGTGGAATTTGTTGCTGAACACATTACATGGCCTGGTACCATGGTCCACTGTAGCTCCTAACTGAGACTAAAGCAGGGTTAACAACCTCCCCTGGGCATTGTCTCAATCCCACTGGCGACTTCCATGGTTCCATCCACCCAGCCTCCAGCCCTCCACAACACAGGCGGTGTGGAAGTGATTATGGCCCCTAAGCTCCCGTGACATGGATACATCCACACATTTTAAACGCTCTGTCAGAGGATCATACTTTAATCAGATTGAAAAGACACCAGGCATGACACAGGCATCTCAGGAATCTAGCCTGTCTTTTAATACCCAGAAGAACCCGAGATGGAAGGACTCTCCCCAGCCGGTTGTGAAAGGGCTTGCGTTTGTGTAACATTGTGTACACTGAGGAGGCATAACATAATGACCACTCAAGGTGAAGCGAATAACTTCGATCATCTCCTAACTGGGGCGTATGTCAAGGTCTGGGTAGATCAAAAGCTTGTTGCCAAAGAAGAGGCCTTCAAAAGCGAGCCCATCAAAAGCTCCTACAATGGGCACGTGTGTGTCGTAAGAGTAACAGTGGAAGAAGGTGGCCTGGTCCGATGAGTCCCTTTTCTAATACATCACATGGACGGCCATGTACATGCGCGCCGTTTACCTGGCGAAAAGATGGCACCAGGATGCACTGTGGGAAGAAGACATGCGTGTTGCGTGTGATGCTCCGGGCTATGTTCTGCTGGGAAACCCTGGGTCCGGGGATTCATATGGATGTTTTAAATGTGCCGCCTACCTAAACACTGTTGCAGACCAGGAACACCCCTTCATGGCAATGGCATTCCCTGATGGCAGTGGCCTCTTTCAGCACACTGCACACATTGTTCGGGAATGGTTTGAGGAACATGATGAAGAGTTCAAGGTGTTACACTGGCCTCAAAATTCCACAGATCTCAATCAGACTGAGCATCTGTGGGATGTGCTGTACCGACAAGTCTGATCCATGGACGCTCCATCTCGCAACTTACAGGACTTGAAGGATCTGCTGCTAACGTCTTGGTGCCAGATAGAGTCCAGCGGGTCGGTGCTGTTTTGGCGGCACGCGGAGGACCAACAGCAATATTAGGCAGGTAGTCATAACGTTTTGTATTTGTAAGATTGTGTATTTGTTATCTATTTTTACCAGTGTGAATGTTTTTGGGACAGTGTGTTTATATTTCGTATCTGTAACAGAGTGTGTGTATTCCTTATGTGTAACAGTGAGTGTGAATTATCTGTGTGCAACAGTGTGCGGGTGTATTCTTTATGTGTAACAGTGTATGTTTGTATTCTTTATGTGTAACTGTGTATGTTGGTATTCTTTATGTGTAAATGTGCACGTTTGTATTCTTTATGTGTAAATGTGAATGTTTGTATTCTTTATGTGTAACTGTGTATGTTTGTATTCTTTATGTGTAACTGTGTATGTTTGTATGCTTTATGTGTAACATCGTATGTGCTAAACTTGGAGAAGTAATACCATTCCAGCCAACACTACAATGATTGCGATCAGTTCTCACAAAAAGCTTTGCTAGAAGGAAGGATATTTAACAATGTTATACCTTGCAAAAAAAAACTAATGGAGCTACACAGGGGATTTCACTCCCATGTAGAAGATGTGTGAATTACAACAACATTATGATTTATTTAAAACAAATCTCTCACTTCATAACTTAGTGGAGAACTTGCACTTACAATTATAATAATTAATTGAAAACATGTGTCAAAGTGATTCCAATGGTAAAATGAATCCCCACTAGGTACTGCATATTTTCTGACACAATCACAAATGTAGCAAACTGTGGAGACTTTTTTCTACATTGGCTGAGTGCCCCTGGTTTCCACTAGGTAATGTCATAGAACATTAACATGCTGGCAAGTATGTAATACTGTGAAACCCCATCATTCCACTATTTCCACATTTCAGAAATTATAATGCAATTACAATAAAAAAAACATTTATAGCACCTTTAAGACATAGCTCAGTAGCTTGAATAGTTATTTTTTTCAGAATGTACGCATAAACCTTATCTGAGAGAACACTAAGGAGTCTAACAACACCAACATATTGTCTTTATGATCTACAGTACCTACCAGACTATTGCTATAGCACAGTAAATGGACTTACACATGTTCCAGTACTAGACTATTGCTACAGCACAGTGAACAGACATAGGCCTGTTCCAGTACTAGACTATTGCTTTAGCACAGTGAACAGACATAGGCCTGTTCCAGTACTAGACTATTGCTTTAGCACAGTGAACAGACATAGGCCTGTTCCAGTACTAGACTATTGCTTTAGCACAGTGAACAGACATAGGCCTGTTCCAGTACTAGACTATTGCTTTAGCACAGTGAACAGACATAGGCCTGTTCCAGTACTAGACTATTGCTATAGCACAGTGAACACTGATCACTTTGACTGGAGTTACAGTATTAAAGTATGCCTGCAACCCAAATGGTGCCCTATACCCTTCATAATGCTGATACTGCTGACCAAAAGTAGTCCAATTCAGTAAGTAATGGGCTGCCATTTGGGATGCATTCCATATTGTTTACTGGCTTAAAAGACAGTAAATAGGTAATATCACTTTTGAAGTCAATGAATAGTAAAACTAAATGAATAGTCACCTAGAACAATAGAAACTGAGAAAGATAATAAAAAAATGGAGAAAGTAAAGGTGAAATTCCTCATCACACCTTTTTACTGCCCCAATAATAATGAGATTCAACACCAGGAAACAGCAGGGGCTTGTGAACTTGGGAACATCCACACCATAAAAAGCCAACAGGCTGAATTACCCCGCTACTACAAATAACGCCCAGACACCTCTCAACCACCACAAATCTCTTGGGACCCCCCTCCCAGACAAATGGCACATATCCACAGCAGACAGAAAGAGTTGGCACTCAATGCCCCTGGCAGCCCCTCTGTTTGACGAGAGAAGTGGACCACTTTCATCTCAGAAGGCTCTCAGCAGACTTCCATAAGTCTCCCAATGATTTCTGATGAAACTAGGAAACCAGAGACCTGCCTGGGGTCCAATGGAAACACCAAGCCCAGTGAATAGCCTGAATTCCAAGTAACACAAATAAATCCGTAGATGCTTGTGGTCTGGCCGACCAGGAACTGCCATGCCAACTGCCGGCCGGTCTGACATCCACAGATTTCTGGGTGGAATGTGAACATCTTTTTATTCATTCCACAGGTCCATGAATCTATGTTTGCATCCGTTTTGTCGTTGTAAACACTTTTATAATATTTAGTTCAGAGACGTTATCCAGAATATATTGCATTACATGCTAAGACACGTTCAAACTGCATTGTCCATTGCAGAGCCCATGCTAATGTGTAACCAATGAGTGCAACAACAAAATAAGGTTAGTGGGATCACTGCAGACTCAGTGAAAACCAAAGGTTACAAAGGTACTGTCTGTGGCAGACTTGTGGTTGCTATTATATTCTAATCAGGAAATGCATCATGCTCATTTAAGTGAGGATTTAAATAGAGTGCAGTGACATAAAGATTTGAATCCAAAACAATGTTTTAAGTGAGAAGTAAAGATGCATCTGAAACCTAAAAATTCAGAAAATTCCCATCTGCAGTACATGAGCATAACTCCTGTACAGTATAGAGCTCTATGTATATCTATATAAGTCTACCTAGCCTGTCAGAGTTCATGATATCGGTAACAGTTAGGTCACCTGTGTAATTTGGAAGCGAGCTCATCCGTCCGACTGCTGTGTCAATGGGCAGTTTATTATCTCTGTCAAATTAATATATAGCTTAAATATATGTTCATATTTGTATTTCTTTAATTGACACAAAGTTGTGACTCTACAACAACACACATTTACAATAAATACATTGTATACTGAAGAAATGTATGAATCCTAATCATATACCAGCTTTATCTCAGAGAGGTTGTGCTACAAAAAAACATTCTTAGCATGTGCTGTGGTCACAGATTGGTTTTAGCCAACCTGCTTTAAAAACAATATTTTAAAAGCAGAAAGCTACAAAAGAAAACACAAAGAAGAGGGCTTCAAACCTAAGGAGTCAACTCAGACAATAATGGACCAACAAACTGTAGCGATTGCAGAAACCACGGTGGAGCTTGGGTGGATTGATCATTACGGGGCACAGGGGGATTCAATTATTTTCTATAACTACTTCTCACATAAAACATTTGCATTTGTTCTAAATGCTCACTTCAAACCATTCCCAAGGACAGGATTAGCACTCTGGGTGGAAACATTCCTGAGACGAGGAAGTGATTACCCATGCCAGTCATGCCCACTCTTCTCAGGTCATTCAGGTGTCATCCCCGCTTTCCTAACAAGCGGAATAGTGCGCCACTCACTGAAGGGTGTTGGGAAGACAGCCCACCTGTTTGTTGTGACGTGTGTTGAGGAGGCGGGAATGTCATGAAGTTTCTGTAGGGTTGTAAAACCACCCACCGGCCAATCTTATCCCTTAACCTTGATAAGTGTTAGCAGCACCTAGGGCTTTGAACATGCCTAGCCGGAGAGCACTGAAGGAATGGCAAGTGAACTGTTCTGCATCAGTGTCTCTCGAACCTTGCCTGATACTGTATCAAGCCATCTTTAAGGTCAGAGCGTTTGTCAGAGAAAGGTTCAGCATGAGTTTGGTCTACAGGCAGAAATCTGGCCTATGTCAGACAGTCTCGGACTGACTGAGATGAATGACAAGGCTTTGGGTTTTACGGTTCAAATCCCTTGTAGTTGCATCAGAGGATCGGCCTCATTCCCTGAACTAGTGAGCACTTGGCAGTAGAGGAAGTGAAGGCGGTCTGAGTCACCAAGGTAGCACAACAGACCAGGACGCTCCTTCACGACACCAAGCTGACCTCCACAGTAGTTTGAGCCTTGACTGTGCTCCTAACTGATGAGTGGCTGCGAAGCCACATGTGAGCAAAGCAAAACTGGCCAGCATCTTTCCGGGAAGCAGCCACACATTGTCAGGTGGGATTTTCCCATGGCTTCGCGACTCCTTGAGCCGGCTTGGTCACCATGCACAGCTGACGGAGATCGCCAGCACAGCTAACGGAGGGCGCCAGCACAGCTTACTGAGGTCGCCAGCACAGCTAACGGAGTTTGCCAGTACAGCTAACGGAGTTTGCCAGCACAGCTAACGGAGGTTGCCAGCACAGCTAACTGAGGTCGCCAGCACAGCTAACAAGGTCGCCCGCACGCCTTACTGAGGTCGCCAGCACAGCTAACGGGGTTCGTCAGCACAGCTATTGGAGGTCGCCAGAACAGCTAACGGGGGTCGACAAGCTGAGTAACTGTGGCCCCACAGGAGTTAACCCAGACAACACGAAGAGACAGTCGCAAGAGCAGTGTGTGTGTATATGAGCAGTCCGTGTGTATATGAGCAGTGTGTGTGTATATGAGCAGTGTGTGTGTATATGAGCAATGTGTGTGTATATGAGCAGTGTGTGTGTATATGAGCAGTCCGTGTGTATATGAGCAGTACGTGTGTGTCCACTGAGAACATCAAATCTCCCAAATCTGATGGGATGTTTTTGCGATGACCTGTAATTGGATGGGACAAGAACTATGGAAGGGAGTAAAAAAAAAACATCTGATGTGAGGACTTGTTTCTTCAGCCCCCTACCTCCTCCCACCCCGCCTTTGGAGAGCAGCTTAAGGGTGGGGCGGCTCAATCGGGCGAAACGGCGGGAGGCCAGGGACAGGGATCATTTCAGTCAGTCAACCTGAACAAGAACGGGTATCATTGAGACCCAGATGATCACTGTATAGAATCAAATTAGACTGGGGGAATATAGGGAGCAGGAAATGATTACCCATCCCCCAGGCAACGGACTTAAAGAAAGAATACGCTTGATTCTCTTCCTGAAAACAATGATCACATTGTATAGACCGGCTAGCTGGAGTCATACCTATGAATATTTTCTCTCTCTATCTCTCTCTGCTTTCTAATAACTACAATACAGCACCAGCACCATGTACAACAGACTTAAGCCACTCTTTTATAATAAATGGTTTAAATTTAGTTTTATAGTTCATAACAGCTCATTTAATCTGCAGAAAGGAACATGAGAGAGTATTCTTGGACCACTGTGGCTTGGCTCGTGATGCATGCACCTGTAATGTATTGCCAGTTGTGTTGTCAATCAGAACCACTCTGGACTCACTCCCAGCCTGGTCTTTTGAAGTGCCGAGAATATATGACCAACCTTTCTAACCTATATAATTTAAGTATAATAGGGCAGCCTGTACAAGGCTTAAAAGCTTGTGTGCACTGCACACACAATTTTGTTAGATTACTAATTTATTTTTGTTCCTCAAAAAGACACCTGTAAAAGGCGGGATAAGGATAAGATCAGCAATTAGGAACGATAGTTGAAACAGCTTTTTATCCTAATATAATCCCGCTACTTACAGTAGAACACAGAAGCTGCCAAAACAATGTTGGATTCTCGTACTGAACATTATTAAAAGGGAGTGTGTTGTTTCTCACCCTCCTTCCCCCTGAAAGCCCTCGAGTTCATCTTTCTGTTCTGCCAGGGTGGATTCCAAATCCAGGTAGTTTCCATTTTGGGAAAGCTGAAGGGCGCAGTCATCAAGCTACATGGGAGGAAAAAGAGATTACGCAATTAAGACAACATAATAATGACAGTGGTCATGGATGCTTTCAAGACAATGAGTCACTACTCAGAGGTCCATTCTTATCACAGCCCAAACACTTGTTGTATAGCTGAGTAAAACAAGTCTAGCATTGAAGCCAACTACATAGACCAACCTGCACAATAACTCACTGTTTCTCCTCAAAAATATTGCATTTTTAGTCACCGGTAATTGTATTTACCACACTGCATAACTGACAATTTTATAATGTTTATTTAGTAAATACAGACAAAATCCTTGGACACTAGGGACACCCTGGAGCTAGTGCTGGTCGAATAGCTTTTGGCAAAGGTGACTGTTCAGTAAAAGATAAGTTGGCAGATATGTTGGCCAAGGGCTGTGCAACCAAGTACCAGCTTCAGGGAGCCAATAATTTGCCCTGGTAAAAATCTAATGCCCAGATGTCGAGACCAAAGTAATATTTCAATTCTAACTCGGTTTACAAGAAGTAATGCAATGGTGCCAGTATATTTGCCTGTAACTTTGTAGCAGGTCGATTTATGGCGTACTAGGGTATACCGCTGGTTTGACTACACCGTGCATCACAAATGTAAAAAGACTACGGCAAACCCTTGATTACCCCAACGCTAACCCCAAAACCTGGCCGTCCGTAGACAATGGGAGCTTGCTGGGATTCCCTTCAACGTTTGCTGGATGGATGTATCAGTTCATAGCTAAAGTATGAGTGAGGTAATGGAGTAAGGTCTGCTAACCTCTCCTGTTATTCCATCCATCCACCCCTAATTCAATTATGACTTGCATCACTCTGAAAATACAGAGGTATGCTTGTTCTATGAAAAATATCCCTTCAATGCTTCCATACTGTTGACAACATCATAACATTTCAAGTTTCAGGGAATAACAGGCCATGAGCTAATTAAGCCCCTATCTGAAGACTATATTAATGCATCCTTCATCCCTCCTTTTAAAGTACCCGAATTGGCTGGACTGGTCCAAGTGTTCTAACACCAATAAGCCACTAGGTGACCTTGCTATGTTTAGGCTATGCAATTACTGGTCGATCTGCAATTACAGCCCCTTAACGAAACAAGAATAGGAAGCCTTTTTTAAGTATTGGATCACAGCCTAGCCAGGTGTTTTGAAGCAATCCTCCAGTGTCGATTGGCAGTGAGGGAGTGTTCACTGACCGCTGTCAGCAGCAGCACCTCATGCAGTGTCAAGGCCTATGTCTAAAATAGCATCCAATCCCCCTCATAGTGCATCTCCAGACGCATTCTGGAACTAGGTGCTATTTGGAAAGCAACCAATGCAAGAGAGGACTGACAGAAGAAAGAGAAGCAGATTTAGATGACCTGCTAATCCCTCCCTCCCACGCTCTTCCTCCCCTCCACCTCCCACCACGTCTACTCCCTCCACCTGTGCTGATTCAACTTCCCCTCCCTCCACCTGTACACCATACAGCTCCACTCCATCAACCAGCCCAACACAGGCTCAGAATGTAACCCTAGCTATAATGTAATTCCACTACAGCCTCAGACAGTAACCCTGCAGTAGCTACAGTGGAATCATACCACAGCCTCAGACTGTAACCCAAGCAACAGTGAAATCGGCATACAGCTAAGGACTGTAACCCTAGCTACAGTGTAATCATACCACAGCCTCAGACTGTAATGCTAGCTACGGTGTAATCCAACCACAGCCTCCAACTGTAACCCTAGCTACAGTGTAATTCAACTACAGCCTCAGACTGTAACCCTAGCTACAGTGTAATTCAACTACAGCCTCAGACTGTAACCCTAGCTACAGGGTAATCCAACCACAGCCTCCAACTGTAACCCTAGCTATGGGGTAATCCAACCACAGCCTGAGACTGTAACCCTAGCTACAGGGTAATCCAACCACAGCCTCCAACTGTAACCCTAGCTACGGTGTAATCCAACCACAGCCTCAGACTGTAACCCTAGCTACGGTGTAATCCAACCACAGCCTCAGACTGTAACCCTAGCTACGGTGTAATCCAACCACAGCCTCAGACTGTAACCTTAGCTACGGTGTAATCCAACCACAGCCTCTGACTGTAACACTACCTACAGTTTAATCCCACTACAGCCCAGCAGTCTGTCAGCGATGAACCTGCTGTTTAAATTCATAACCTCAACGGGTTAACACCACAGGACAGAAGCTGACCTCCAGTAGACAAGGAAGGACAGGTTAAAAAAACCAACTGTGCTGGAGGGACAAACACATCACACTGACAGAGGAGAAGAGGCTGTCTGGGCTTTCTAGGGGTTCTTATGTCTGCTGTTGCGAGCAAATAAATAAACCTCTGCAGAAGGAACGAATTGCCTCTTTCATTCTGCCACTGCCCCAGTAGTTTTTGTCTCAATGCTTACCCAGCAGGCAACTGAGACAGATAAGACAATACATGGCAAAAGATGAGAGGACTTTAACGGGTGTAGTTTGTCAAAAATGGCGAAAAACAAACACTGTTGAAGAGAAACAACCAATGTCACAATTTAAAAAAATACCAACACCAACTGTTTTTGAAATTACAACTGTGATTTGTGCTAGCTCTGATGTCGTTCCATTTCCTCCCCTTGAATTACTGTAACGTAATTAAACATGTATGGAGGGGAAAGGGAGGTTGCTAACTGTGAAAGACATTATGGAGGCAGCTTTGATCTGTTCAGCCACTCATGTTTGTCTTTGGCTGTACTGCGGCGCCCAAGGACTGTGTCAAGATGGAGAAGTGAAACAAAACATGTGGTTAGCTAGGATAACACACTCACTCACTGACTAAAACTTTGTGTTATTGGCAATATAATAAGTGCCAAGTTCTTAAAGGTGGAATATACAACAGAAATATTGCAGGCAGCACACCTGCATGGTCTGTTAAGGGCAGACAGACACAGTTGAATACCTTTAGGGGAAACAGACAACTTGAAGAGCAGTGACATGTCTGACAGGATTTCAGATGTTCTTACAGCAAATCAGAGAGACAGATGGGTGTGGAGAAAAAGAGGGAGAGACGAAGAGAAGAGCAAAAGAGAGTGAAAGGAGACAACCGAGAGAGAGAGGGAGAGAGAGAGAGAGAGAGAGAGAGAGAGAGTTTCAGAAGCTTACAGGACAGATTAGACACTGACAGGATATCCAGACGTTCCACTCAGGCCAAAGTTAGGCCCACTATATTGAGCAGGCCTGCATTGAAGAGATGCCTGCTGGGTAACCACTGAAACAAAAGCCCACTAGCACCAGTTATAGGACATTGGACAGGGTACACAAGCTGATCACCTCAGTCACATGCAGGACATTGTCCACTGGCAGTAATACAACAGTATTTGGTCCAAACACAGATAATAAACTGTCTACAGGCATTCACTTGAATTAATAAAATAGGGCAAAACACAATGCAGAATTCAAGGCAGTAACCAGTAAGAATTGTGAATCCAAGAAATGCATTACTACATAGAAGTTACTACACCTGTTCAGCTACAACAGACAGAGAGGCAAGCCATCCCGGTAACCAACCCCCTAAACACAGACACACACCACACACACACACAGTGTCTTGTCGCATTTCCTATACTCCCCTTATATAATAGGCTTGCTGGATTACAGATTACAGTACAAGTATCCAGGCCAGAAATGCCTGAAGTGGTCCACAGAAATGGCACTTAATCCAGGAACAGTGCTCACAGATTAAATGCAGTATCGTCGGTCGGCCGGCACGGGATTTTGACTCAACTAGGCCCTGTGGTCCAAGGGTCCGGTGAAGTAACCACCGATGTGGCTCAGTCACACACGGAGGCTCGGCCTCTCCCTCCCACCGCAGTGGCGGTCCGCCGGTCAGAGACGCGGGTAGTTAGGCGGTGACAGCTAAAAATAAAGAGCGTACAATTTTCCCATTCAAAATGCAATCTCACCCTCAATTTCTTCTTCCCGGCGCTGCAATTTTGAGGCCACAGAGGCTGATAAAATACCCCAGGTTTGGAGGTTTAGAAATAACTGAATGATCAGTACTGAGTCAACGTATATTTACACTATTTATTTGTGGAGCTAATTTTAAAATAATAATAATAATAATTTTGGAGATGACATTTTATAATTGGGGGTGTCCTTTACTTGAGGGTTTCCATTGGAACCTGATGACCCTACATCTAGAGTACATCAGCACATAGGACAGTCTCCCAGGACAGTGGAATTAGCATGCTCATTATACACTATACCCCTGAGAGTGACCACAGCAGAAGTCTTCAGCTTCTGTCAAGCATGAAAAGGGATGAGCCTGTACCGGGAGCCCGAGTAGGCCTGCGTGAATGTGGAGCTCTCTGCTCCAGCACACAGAGAAGCTTTGAGACTGACAGGCCAAACCTCAACTCTACATAACAATGTGAAACAGAAATCCAAAGTGCAGCCACAGTCATGAAGGACAAACCTATATTTTACAGCATTTAGCATACCTTCTCATTATGGGCCTGTAATTTCTCTGGAATCATTTGCAGGAAGACAAGCTTTGCAAAAAGTGAATTTGTAAAAAAAAAAGAAAAAAAAAAGTGGCCTGCTCTGCTTTTCTCCATGTTGAAGCTGATACAACGGTTCTGGTCTTGTACCTGGTCATTCCAATTAAATTGCCCAGGTACAAGACCAGAAAAAGGGGGGGGGAAATATAACTATGTTTATTTGAACTTTTTATATTCGTAAAAATGTGTTCATGGGGCCGTGAAAATCCAGCATCTAATTGTTGACTTGAACTGCAACTGTTCTCCAACAACCGGTTCAGAATGTCTGCATAGGACCTTGGCAGTGATCCATGAGGTAGCATGACATACTGCATGATCACTGTGTCTATTTACAGTTTGCCTAGTCATCCAAAAAGGACAATAAATCATTCAGGACTGACTGGTGAGACGAAAGCCTGAGTCAGGCCAAAAATAGACTCCCTGCTAGCTACAAACTGTAATGAGGATGCTGAGAACCATTTGAAGGCTAGACTTCACAATACGTTTTCACTGTTATTTTTGTAACTGTACACAAAGAGATTCTAAATGCAAGACACGCGGAATATGACCCAGATCGTGTGTTTGAGCTGATCACAACCTGATGTCAGTGAAGAGAAGACCCAGGCAGCTGCAGGGCCCAGATGGCATCTTCAGACGGGCCTCTCCACCTCGCCCCAGCCCTCTCCCCCTCGCCCCAGCCCTCTCCACCTCGCCCCAGCCCTCTCCACCTCTCTCCAGCCTTCACCTCTCCCCAGCCTTCTCCACCTCTTCCCAGCCCTCTCCACCTCTCCCCAGCCCTCTCCACCTCTCCCCAGCCTTCTCCACCTCTTCCCAGCCCTCTCCATCTCTCCCCAGCCCTCTCCACCTCTCCCCAGCCTTCCCCACCTCTCCCCAGCCCTCTCCACCTCTCCCTACCCCTCTCCAGCCTTCTCCACCTCTCCCCAGCCTTCTCCACCTCTCCCCAGCCTTCTCCACCTCTCCCCAGCCTTCTCCACCTCTCCCCATCCTTCTCCACCCCTCCCCAGCCCTTGCCATTTCTCCCCAGACTTCTCCACCTCTCCCTAGCCTTCTCCACCTCTCCCCAGCCCTTGCCACCTCGCCCCAGTCATCTCCACCTCTCCCCATCCTTCTCCATCTCTCCCCAATTTACACCAGTCTGACCTGTATGTCCTCCGAGCTACGGGCAGACTTTGCTAGGTCTCTGAAGTAATATTATTGACCACAACCCGCTGAAAACAATGTAGTCAGAGATGCTTCCAAGTTTCAACACAGATATTAAGACTGAGGTCTGCCCCTTAAAGTCTGCCCCTTAAAGTCTGCCCCTTAAAGTCTGACCCTTATTCTATCCGCCTGCTTCCTACTCTCTCAGGGTAGCCGGTTGAAGCTCACCATTTATACACCAGTGACCTGAGTTCACAGGCAAGGCATCCCTGGTTTGTTGTGGTCCCACAGGCCTTCTGCTACTGCAGTCAATTGAGGCTGGTGCAAGAGGGGATGCAGCCCAATGGAGTGTGGAGACCAAAACACATACAGGCAGCCTGTGTTTGTTTGTGTTTTTCTTTCTGTCACCCTCTCCTCTTTTCCCTCAGAGCGCGCCAGGAGAGATTTCCCATGCCATCCTGTTGGTCAATGCGGAGTGGAATGGGTTTCAGAATGAAAACCAGGCTTTTACAGCGTTCCACGACATTCTGAGGGTTCCATGACTTACAATATAGCAGCTCCACTCAAACCCACTGAAAAGGCCCATTCATCTGACAGAATGAAGAAAGAGCCCAAATTAACTTTGTACTGGGGGACCTGCATGACTTCAACAGGGCTGAGATGAATACAAAAAAGGCCAGTTCTTTGATCTCCAACGTTGAAGGCCTCTTCTCCTCTTCACTGTTTAAATTTCATGGTTGGAGCCTGAGGCCCTCTGACAATGTGTTCAGACACAAATTAATGAACCGATCAGCACTAGGAAGTACAGCTGAACTGGAAAGGGAGGGATCCTCAGAATCCTCGTCAGAGAATATTTAAGCATCTGGTTGACATCAATTGTCACTGTTAGGGGTTTCTAAAAGAATGCAGAAATCCTGTAACCACAAGGTATTGAGAAGGAGAGCCCAATGTCTTTGATCTGTTTGAAACTGGCAATACAATGATATGAGTGCAGGCCAACTATTGGACCAGACCAGACAAAACAATGGATATCTATGAACATATCGCCACCTCAAATAACTGGGGATAAATGAAGACAGACAACAGCCAGGAGTGGCCAGATGCAGGACCACTGAGGTGTCCAAAATAAAATCTAGATTGAAGCTGAAGGGGAATGGAAAAAAAGAAGTCCAGCAAAGATGAGAATTGACATTGAAATGGAAAAGTAGTCTTGTTTCAAGACTACGCTGGAGACAACAAGTCAACATGCCTACTAATCAAACGAGGCAGGAAATTATTCAGCATACTTGACACAGAGACACTAACACAAGGCAAGATGCTTCACCTATGATGTCACAGTCACATGAGACTCTTGGCACCAGAAAGCATTGTGAGTACACTTTCAAAGACTAAGTAGTTAATCACAATTATCGGCAGTGTCTAAATATCAGTCTGTATGAACAATAGTGAGACCAATGGAACCAAGAAATCTGAGTTGTCAAGTCAAAAATTGGGCAAAGAACCACAACATGAAACTCCTTTTTAGAGATTACTGTTTGATGTGTTTGCTTTACTGCTTGTTTGATTGATTAACTTTTCACCAAAAGCCCGCAATAATACCAACTTACAGAGTCACCCAGTTAGACATAGAGTTGTGGTAAATATATCAGGTCAGTTGACGTTAGGTTTACTGTTTAGGAAATCCAAGTCACAGGGCAACAAGAATATTATTAATGTTTAAGTCAGTGAAAGCTGACAGTCAAAAAGAGAGTCCCATTTAATGCTCACAGCTGCTGGTCCCCCTGAGCGAGGCCATGGCGGGGCAGTCTAGTTCTCAGTTCAGGTCTGTGTCAAATATGGACTACTGTTGACCTATGACATTATATTGGACAGCTGAACACCTTACGGAATACTGTCAAATGTAGTGCTCTTAAGGGAGTAGGGTGCCATTAGCAAAACATAGCAGATCCATCCAAGCAGCCCTCCTCCAGACCTAGGTTAATACCACGCTACTTCCCGGGTGGTGTTTTCCAGAGGACACTCACTTCTACATATGCCTCACTTCCTGGTAGAGTAACTTTGCTTCACACACAAACCTACAGCTCTTCAGGTGGTGGTGAAGTCAACCCAAGACACTACCGGAGACATGCTGCCTCCCTCCCAGCCTGCCTCCTTGCCTCCCTCCCTCCTTCACTCCCTGCCTGCCTCCCTGTCTCCCATCCTGTCTGCCTCTCTGCCTGCCTCCCTCCCTGCATGCCTCCCTGTCTGCCTCTTTGCCTGCCTCCCTCCGTGCCTGCCTGCCTCCCTGTCTGCCTCTTTGCCTGCCTGCCTCCCTGGCTGCCTCTTTGCCTGCCTGCCTCCCTGTCTGTCTGCCTCCCTCCCTGCCTGCCTGTCTGCCTGCCTCCCTGTCTGCCTCTTTGTCAGCCAGCCTGCCTGCCTGCCTCGCTCCCTGCCTGCCACCCTGCCTGCCTGCCTGCCTGCCACCCTGCCTGCCTGCCACCCTGCCTGCCTCCCTGCCTGCCACCCTCCCTCCCTCCCTCCCTGTCTCCCTTAGTTCACACTGCTGTCCCTTGAACAGTACACTGTGAACATCCGTCACTTTCCATTTATATCCTGTTTACTCAAATGTTTTTAGGTTTGACTGTAAAATCTGCATTTGCTTTCTATTTTTTGTTTTATGTCAGTTACTTTTTTTAACCGGCTTTGGAACCACACACAAGCGTCTAGCTACCCGTGCATTCACAGCTGCTGAAACGAGTGTGCGAACAACACAACTTCAAACTTTGAACTATCAGTGCTCCTAAAAATGGCCATCTGGCATTGTGGTCATAGAATATTTACATTCTGGACGTGGTCTCACTTGAGTGTCGAGCCAGTGATGGTGATGTCTTGTTCTCCAAACCCCGGTAGCATCAATCAAGAGGATGTTTACTATACAGTCATTAAAGGGTTGCCTCAATCCTGATTAGAGGAAAGTATTAAAGCCACTGAGCAATGCATTACATGTAGTCAGTGCCATGGGGGTGGTGATTCATAACCCAGAGTGTATGGTGTAGTCTACCCAAATCACTGCGTACCCATCCTGAAACACATTAACACTCTCTTTGGTTATAGTTGGTTCTTAAATGTGTGATTTGATACACCCCTCATTTCAGAATGCCTTGGCTGTTACATAAATGAAATCTACTTTTCTAATGGGCCAAACTAACTTCATGCACCTGTAAAACTGAACAATGTTAAATAACCATGTTGACGTTTATAAGCCATTGTTTTTAGTTCGGGCTATGGGACTGCAACCAATTACCACTGAATTATTGTGGAATCATTAATACTGACATCATCATTCTATGACTTCAATATTGATAAACAGCAGATGTCAAAACAACCCGATTTAGTTACAATTTCGTGCAAAAAAATAGAGGGAAAACATTACATACGAACAGATTTGCCCAAACCAATCAACCCAAACAACACTGTCCATACCTTGTGCGGGGCTTTGAGAAGCCTGTGGACTCCAGCAATTTGATTGATAAGGGGGATATCTTCCCTGAAGGTGTACTGAGGGGGCCTGGTTGGCTCAGGAAAATTGGTGCTGTTGAATGGATCAGTGTCATCTAAGAACTGTACCCTGCATACAAACACAGCCATGATGTTGTATCCATGCAATATGTTTTTTAGAAGTCGAGTATCAAAAACTAGATGCGCTCTGTCCGGCGAAATCCTTTGCTATGACGCGTAAACCCGCGCACGACTGCTCGACACAACAATACATCCAATCCCCTGAGCCGACAGGTTTTCCGCAGCAAGCAGCGAGTCCTGCTCTGCTCCCTCAATTACGGTTGCACCTCTCCATACGTTGTCCAATCCCGGCTCCAAGAAATAGACACTAAACGTCGCACGCACTGCAATTTAAATCCAGTAACCCTCGTCCTGTGCTTAAGTATTTTCCAGGTATTATTCTGTCGTTCAGAATAATGTAAATTGCGTAGAAATTAGAGGTGCTGCAGTATCCAAGGGCAGGCACGCAAGGTACTGAAGCAGGGTGTCCTGCAGACGGGATCGCTGGACTTGTGGCGTAGGGGTATCAGGACTCCCTCCTCTAGCGCAAACTATGCCAGTAGCAACCGCCAGCGCGATGCCAGGAGGATGATACATCGGATCCTCACATTGTTTGCGTGTTGGCGACCTCCTGTGGGCCGGCAAAGAAGTCAACAGACTTGACATATGGCTAATGCTTTGTAAGGTAACTTAACACAGTGACGTACCAAACCTACATTTTTTTTTTACTAATCTAATAGTTCCCACTTTGGTTAATTTAAAATCTTGGATGCATAACAACTTCCTCCAAGTCAACATCAGCAAGACGGAAGCTGTGCTGACAGGTTGATAAGCAGAATCTGCCCTGCCTTATACGAGGTCCGTTGTCGCTAACCTGGGTGTGAATGTCAACCCTGTAGTCTTCTTTAACGCCCACATTTGTCTTTAATGTCAAATAAAAATGTTCACCCGACGAACATCTCTAAGACGCTATCTTAGAACTCATGATAAAAGCCTGCTGACTCAATTAATACTTAACAGCTCATTCAAATGGTGTTGCAGGGGTACAAACGGTTAAACCTTCCCGCATCGCCGCCATCTAGACCTTCAATGGCTTCCGGCACCTCAAATAATGTATTTAGAATTGTCCTCCTAGACATCATGGCCTTAAACAAATGGCATTGGATGTGTTTACTTATCTGAACCACCCTGGCCCTGTGAATCTTATGGTCAAGCCACACCAAAGTGCTTCATGAACCAAGGATCTGACTCCAAACTATAGGGTACCATGCCTTTTCCTCACGAGGACCATGCTTTTTGAAATCTTTTCTGACAATCTCAGGGCTGTTCAGGCTGGTGTGGGTTTAAAGCAGGCCTTAGGACCCATCATTATCAATTGGCCGACCCTACCTTAGACACTTTACCATGTGGTTATGTAATAAAACAGAATTTGAACACACCTCTTTGGTTAATTTGGCTCTGGGTTCCAGATCATCAGCTTTTAAATGATTCTATGATTAAATTCGGACTGTCAGCTATACATTTGAGGGAATTTTTATCCAAATCAGATGAACCATTAAACATTTACAGCACGTTTGGTTCAGAGTTCGACCATTTTCAAGTACAAGTATTTTCTGGTTTTGCACTTCAGTCAACCTTATTTGCTTAATGCCTCATGAGATAATAAGGATTTTTAATGAGAAACATTTTACATAATATTGTGACACTATAAATATCTAACTGTCAGTTAGTATAACATATATACAAGTTATTCATGTTTCCCGTAGTATCTATCAGAGGAGTGATAATCACCAAAACACTGAAACAGCCTTGTCTCTTGTCCTGTGTCCCAGTTAATCCTGTTCTCCAGCCATTCATCTTAAACATGGACTTGTTTTTGTAAAAGGACATCAGACATAATATGGATTGTGGATCAAGGTTGAGGTCACCTACATTAACATTTTGACAATTCAACAAAGAACAGCAGAAATTTCATAAAGGAGAACTGGGAGAAAAGGTGTTATATTTCCTGAATTGAAGTGGTATTGACCATAACGCCAGTAAACACACATCACAATCAGGACCATAGCTATGCTGAAAAGAACCAGTTGGCTCTTGTTGTGTAATCTGAGAATGTACCATGGCTGAACACGGTCTGTGTCTAATGTCACTCTGTTACACCATAGGGCGTTAGATTTGACCAGAGTCCAAAGCAACCCATGTGTGAATTAACCTGTCATGTATTTGTAATATTAATAAGGTGTTGCTAGCAAATATGTTACATACATTTTACAAAGATTTTTCATTTAAACATCCCAGGCCTGGTGTCAGATAGTGAACAGATGTAGTACCTTGTAATAGGGGACTCTGAAAACCTCTATGACGTTGGTGAGAATGGAGGATTGATGAGACGGATGTTGCTGTGTGAGGACCTGTGTATGTTCTCTAGGGGGTCTCCATCACATGATGCATTGGGACCATTCGGAAGGTATGGCAGATCAACACCTTCAAGACAAGGGGTCAATTTTTACATACAATATCATGTTCAAGATCATGGAGTTAGACATCAAAGCCAGGTTGGTCTCAGTTCTAACCCGACTTACGTCAGTTTGTTTAGGAATTCATTTTTTTCTGAAGGGACGACAAAACAAATCAGTGGAACATTTTTGTGTCAGACGTACACATTGAGGTTATCTTTGAAACATTGTTCTTGTTACAACAGTTACCTGTGAAACTCATCTCACTCATAGCAAGCTTAGCTAGGATCTATAATTAGGGAACTCCTCCTCCCAACCTAGCTGGTGAGGCTAGTGATGACACTAAAACTAACTAGCGGGGCTACCTAGCTATCCCTACATTATTTGACAGCTTGTCTAAGTTGCTGTGTTTAGTATACCATTTTACACATGCTTCCCCTAAAGTTAAGCAAATGTTATTGGAAATTAGTCTTTTGGTCCATCAACCAGCTGTTTACAGCAGCAACTGACAGCCAGAGCAATCCACTGGCATCACATTGCTGTAGGCATTGCAGTAAAAACCGACCGCTGGCTTCATTAAAAAACATCCGAAATACTGGTCGTTGATGCACAAAACACCTTAGGTATTTCGAAAATGTCATGACTATGGCTTGCTTTTCAAATAACACATTATTTACAGATCTATTGATATAGATTTTTGTCATTTCTGCCTGTGTTAGACAATGGACATAAGATGGCGCCACACAGCTGTCCAACAATATTTGCCAGTGGAGCACTAACTGGCTCTTGACTTCTAAACATTTCTCACTGCGTGAGCAAGATTTGATATTGGCTACTAAAATAAATAATTTGAGAGATAAACTCTAAAAAGTAATGATATTACTTTGAGCTAATTCTGTGATTACACATTTTAGAGAAGGTATACTGACACTTCCTTCTTGGCCCTGTCCTGTCACCTTTGGTTGGGGCCACAGTGTCACTGGACCCCCCCCCTACCCAGCCCCTAGATTTATGCTGGCATATTTCTGTGACGAGGGACTAGGGTCAGTCTGTCCAGTCTGAAGTCCCAATTTTTTACGTTACATTAGTTTATGTGACGGGAACAAGGGTCAATCTGGAATATATGCTGAGTGATCCTTTTGAAGCCAAGGAAAGCTCTCTCTAATTTCCCTGGGGTTCTGTTCAACCTCAGGAAGCCATGAGCCCTTGGAGCACACCTCAGGACTACCCGGCTTGATGACACCTGGTTGTGGAGAGAGTCTGGACACAGCCCACCTGAATTTAGTGACCTGCTGGTCATCTGAACTAGCAAAAACTGTTATGTGGCTCAAAAGGTTGTGTACTCTTGTAACCTTCAGCTGGCACAGGATAGGACTGACCACCCCTTAGAGTCCAGTTCCTCTCTGGGTTTCTTCCTCATAATTGACCTTACTAGGAACATTTTCCTAGACAATGTTCATTCATTTCTTGTTTGTTGCTTGCTCTTTGGGGTTGGGTACCTGTAAAAGCACTTTGTGTCAATGTTAAAAGGGCTTTATAAAGAAAAGGTGATTGATTTGATCTTCTGTTCTGATTCTAGGCTGTTTGTGTAACCTCAAATCTACCCTGTCATGTTGACCATGTTCCTTTTCAGTGGATTGACCTTGAAAGGCTCTTTAAGTAGAGTTGTTTTTCTCTTCACCCCAGTTCTAACTAGTTCATGTCCCAAATGTAGGTATTCCATATTATCATTCATTTAACCATACGCTCTATGGGCCCTGGTTAAAATAGTGGACCATGTGAATGTTTCAAGGATGCCATTTGGGATGGATCCACTATGTGTTCTACTACCTTACTAATCTCACAATTGTACTGCAAACACATCTTTGAACCGCTATCAGATGTAAGTCAATAATCATCAGATAAATCTGATTCATGTAACAAAAAATTGGCAGAGCTGGCCGAGACAACTACCTGACTGGACCCTGTTGCCCTGGTCTCCATAGCATTTGGCAGCCTCATATCTTCCTCCAGAAACTACACTGAACAGTAAGTCAACATTACTTTACCATTAAAGACATGTGATTTAGGATCATGGGTTTGTCAGTAACAAGGGGTTGTCAGGTTTTCATTAGAACACTTGAATGCCTATAAAGCACCTCAAGATTTCTGTTTTCATGTTATGGTTGTGGATTAGGTGATCGCCAGTAATCAGTAGCATATGTTTTTGTGGGTACCGGGTCGATATCACTTCCTCAATAACATGCCACGGATAATTTGATTTATATGAAATGTATTTTCTACCATAAGTTGGCCGGCGGTTATGTGTACAGATGGCTATTTCACAGGGCTACTAGCTTTTAAATGACCATTGTTATGGAAAAACTGACCAAATGGTTATCGCACAAACACAGATAGGGACTCCCATGCATTTCTATTAAACCTTTATTTCAACAGAGAGTTATCTGAGAACGGCAGAAGTGCATTCAGAATTGATCATGCTAGGTTACACATGATCAGGGGCGTTGGACTGGGGGGAAAAGGGGTACTAAGTATATAGGGCCCTAATGTGTAGGGGGGCCCTCAAAAATGTTTGAATCTTGAATAAAGTGGGGAGGGGCCCTCAGAGACCGCCTATGTACAGGGCCCAGAATTTTGTGCTACATCCATGCACATGATGATGCTAATTGCTAAATAACATGGCCGTCTGATCAGTTTCAGCAATATGTAGGTTGATATACTTGTTATACACACAATTAAGCAGAATAACAAATCAATTTAGTTTAAGCAGAAGTTTGGTGGTAACTACAGTCTAAAGCAATACAATAATTATTGGTATTTCATTTTGTTTGAATTTATTCATCAAATTATCAGGACAGCATTCATGCACTTCTCGTTTAAAATGTATCAAACATTTTGTAACCATTTCCAAAAAGAAAATCTCTTATGCCGTGGTGTCCTGAACTCTAATGCTCTCTATTTATTTTTCACCTGGCATATACACCATCATGTGCTTCATGTTTCACCTGGCATATACACCATCATGTGCTTCATGTTTCACCTGGCATATACACCATCATGTGCTTCATGTTTCACCTGGCATATACACCATCATGTGCTTCATGTTTCACCTGGCATATACACCATCATTTGCTTTAAAGCCACTAGAAAATGTGTCAACTGTGTTGGTGGGTTTGGGTCCAACAATGTCAGTAGACGATATGCTTCAGTGTTCCACAATCAATAACACACGAAAATTGGTTCCATAACAATTATATAAAACCATATTGCAAAGTTCCAGAAGGAAGACAATTTATCCCAACCCTTTAGCACTTTTTACCTGTTATTACACACATTTCTGTTTCATTCAACCTTTTTTGCAAAGCCCTACACAAAACTTTATTTGTAAAGCACAAATGCCACCATGTTCTCAAGTAGAAAACACTGCCATTCAACACCGAACTTAAATCCTTGCAATTCTATCACTCAACACAGAGTTGTCCCGTAAATGAGACCAACAAGTGTTGTGGCTAACAGTATAGCTTCATCCCGGACGGTTTGCCTCCCTCACACTGGGCCCCCACACACAACACCTCTCTCCTTGACCACATTCCAACTGTTTGAGCTATACAAAAGTTATCCAAATTTACATTCTTAACTCTGTTACACAAACACAAGCAAGCATAATTAGTCAGCAAGCATTCAGGATGTTGGCATGAATAAAAGAGTCCACTAGCAAACTCACCTGTGTTTTGGAATGATGGACGACAACGTCAGAGAAAGAGCAAGAGGGAGAATGAGGTGGAAAAAGAATAGGAAGGGGAAAACGAACAATAACATTTGTGCCACTACTAGACCATGTTCATGTCCATGATATGACAGTGAGGGGTACTGGTTTAAGAATATAACCAATAGCATCCTTATCTGACTACTCTGTTTCGACCACCCTGTTTTCTGTACTCGGAACAGGTGAGGAAAATTACAAGACTTTAAAATCCACTCGTCAGCACACTGAAAGAGGTTCTATGAACAATATATACAAAACCGTCAAGATTAATTCCATTAGGAAGACCATTCACCTGACTCCATTAGCACTGTTCACCTGTTCTTATACAAAACTCTGGCCATCATTTACAGTCTAAAATATCACGCAAAGTGCAATATTCATAGGAGTTCTGGAACATAGTATGATTATTTATTAATTAATAAAATATTGTGCTTTTTAATAAATGTGAATAAATAATTTTTTTTTTTTTAAACGTTGTAGGCCTATATAATCAAGTGGACGACTTCCTAGTTTAGTCAGAATAACTACGATAAGGTCTGGCAAAAGGAAATAAATATATTGACTTGGGCATTGGATAACCGACATATTACCCACATGCCATTGCGTCTCAATACATCATAACTCCATGAGATCATACTGTATAGGAGGGTTTTGTGTTACTTTTGTGGGCAAAGTTTTATTTATAAACCAGGTAATATGTCTTGATTTAGATATGTTGGGGAAGCCCGGGGTTTGTAATGTGTTTATAATCTGGGGTAAATCTAGTACACAGTCAGTGTGCAAGCTGTTGTAACAAAATGTTACATAGATTACCATGGGGTTCTAGCAAGATGCATGATGGGAGGGAGTTACGAGTGTGTGCCATGTGTCTCGGAATCCATACTAGAGTAGACACTGATTACAATCAGGATTATGGAATTACTTTCAACTATGGACAGGCTGCACATGCCTTGGATCCAAAATATAGTCTCACTTTCCGAACATGTTCTTCTGTGTCCAAGAAACCCTGAGGTGTTTACAGACACAGATCCAGGGCCTGGAAGACAGGATCCCATCCCATGAGGGACAGGCTGGGACGGAGATTGGCCAGGCAGCGGTCAAGCTGAAATGGGACAATTCTAGGTTTGTTTATGCGATTTGGGAAGGTTTGGGAAGCAGTTAATCTAAAATGTATGGAAAGTTCCCAAAATTTCCAAACCTTATATAGAACTGCATTGGAGACAATGGACAAATGTGCAAACATTACATGTAAGGTCTCCTTTGAGGGCTGGAAGAAAGAATCATATTTGCTGGGCAGCAACAAAATAATTGACAGTGTTTACCTTCCACCGTAGATTCCCTGTTAGTCTAACATGTAGACATTCTTGGTGCTGCTTGTGATGGTCCCTTCCTTAAGGGGCCATTCCGCTTCGTGTCTTCTGTGTTTCCTTGTCTTGTCCTTGTATGTGTAATGGTCCCTTCCTGAAGGGGCTATTCCGCTTTGTGTTTTCTGTGTTTCCTTGTCTCGTCCTTGTATGGTCTTTCCTGTTCTTGTTTCTGTTCAACGTTATATTCAGTTCACCTGTGTTTTAGCCCCCACCTGTTTCTGTTTTCCTCGTTTTCTCAGTGTATTTAGTTCAGCCCTTTTCTCCTTGTCCTTGTGGGTCATTGTGTGTGTATATGTCGTGTACGCCTGTTGTGCCTGTTGTGCCTGTTGTGCCTGTTGTGCCTGTTGTGCCTGTTGTGCCTGTTGTGCCTGTTGTGCCTGTTGTGCCTGTTGTGCCTGTTGTGCCTGTTGTGCCTGTTGTGCCTGTTGTGCCTGTTGTGCCTGTTGTGCCTGTTGTGCCTGTTGTGCCTGTTGTGCCTGTTGTGCCTGTTGTGCCTGTTGTGCCTGTTGTGCCTGTTGTGCCTGTTGTGCCTGTTGTGCCTGTTGTGCCTGTGCTCCTGTGCTCCTGTGCTCCTGCGCCATTGGACTTTTTGTAGTGCCCGGCACTCATTTACGTTATTCATTCGTTTGTTTAATAAAAAGGGGAAACCCTATGGACTTCTGCATTTGCTCCGTCTCCATACCTAACAGCGTGACACTGCTATCAATACGTTGAAAAAACAAACCAAAAAAAAACCTTGTAGACACACATTGGCCTTGATTAAACAAAGCAGTGAGAGATTTATCCTGCTATTGCAATGGCAAGGCTGCCCATGCAGATTCTGACACTTTGTGTTTAAGTTGACATTGTAGACTCAGGTATCTGGGCTAATAAAAAGGGGAAACCCTATGGACTTCTGCATTTGCCTCCGTCTCCATACCTAACAGCGTGACAGAATGACCCACCCACCAAAAAGGAGGCAGCAGAAATGGACGGTAGGGGAACTCCTCGGATGGCCGGATTCCGACTCCGAGGAGGAGGACCCCTACCGTCACCCCCTGGACCGCTGGATTCCCCGGTGGCCATCCCCCAGCGTAAGCCCGCGTCAGCCACGTCAAAGCCGACCCAGAGACCCATTCCGGTCGGCACCCTGTCTCATTTCCCAGGTTCCCCGAGCGGCCTGGCGTGGTAGCAGGCTGGCCATTCGGCGTACCCCGCTACCCACTCCTGTCCCGCGGTCAGCCCAGGGCCCTACTCCTGTCCCGCGGCCTGCCCCGGCCTCTACTCGTGTCCCGCGGCCTGCCCCGGCCTCTACTCGTGTCCCGCGGCCTGCCCCGGTCCCTACTCCTGTCCCGCGGCCTGCCCCGGTCCCTACTCCGGTCCCTACTCCGGTCCCTACTCCGGTCCTGCGGCCTGCCCCGGTCCCTACTCCGGTCCCTACTCCTGTCCCGCGGCCTGCCCCGGTCCCTACTCCTGTCCCGCGGCCTGCCCCGGTCCCTACTCCGGTCCCTACTCCGGTCCCGCGGCCTGCCCCGGCCCCTACTCCGGTCCCGCGGCCTGCCCCGGTCCCTGTTCCAGCTCCGCAACCGGTCCCGCTCCCTGCTGCCCTGGAGAGGCAGCCAGCGCCCCCTGCTGCCCTGGAGAGGCAGCCAGCGCCCCCTGCTGCCCTGGAGTGTCCGCCAGCTCCCCCTGCAGCCCAGTGTCCGCCAGCTCCCCCTGCTGCCCAGTGTCCGCCAGCTCCCCCTGCTGCCCAGTGTCCGCCAGCTCCCCCTGCTGCCCAGTGTCCGCCAGCTCCCCCTGCTGCCCAGTGTCCGCCAGCTCCCCCTGCTGCCCAGGGTCCGCCCGAGCCGCCCCTGGAGGACTGGTGGCCCGAGCCGCCCCTGGAGGACTGGTGGCCCGAGCCACCCCTGGAGGACTGGTGGCCCGAGCCGCCCCTGGAGGACTGGTGGCCCGAGCCGCCCCTGGAGGACTGGTGGCCCGAGCCGCCCCTGGAGGACTGGTGGCCAGAGCCGCCCCTGGAGGACTGGTGGCCAGAGCCGCCACCTCCTCCCGCGGCGCCCTCTCCTGCCCAGACACCGCCGCCTCGTCCCGCGGCGTCCACTCCTGCCCAGGCATCGCCGTCTGTCCCGGCCTCAGCGGCGCCCTCGCCTGTCCCTGCTCCACAGCCGGCTCCTCCGCCGGCCCTTGCTCCTCAGCCGGCACTTCCGCCGGCCCCTGCTCCTCTGCCGGCACCTCCGCAGGCCCCTGCTCCTCTGCCGGCCCTTCCGCCGGCCCCTGCTCCTCAGCCGGCTCCTCCGCCGGCCCCTGCTCCTCCGCCGGCCCCTGCTCCTCAGCTGGCTCCTCCGCCGGCCCCTGCTCCTCCGCCGGCCCCTGCTCCTCCACCAGCCCCTGCTCCTCCGCCGGCCCCGGCTCCTCCGCCGGCTCCTCCGCCGGCTCCTCCATCGGGTCCTCCGTCTAGTCCTCCGCCGGCTCCTCCGTCTAGTCCTCCGCCGGCTCCTCCGTCTGGTCCTCCGTCTGGTCCTCCGTCTGGTCCTCCGCCGGCTCCTCCGCCGGCTCCTGCCCCGGATCCTCAGCCGGATCCTCAGCCGGATCCTCAGCCGGATCCTCAGCCGGATCCTCCGCCGGTCCCCGACCCTCCGTCGGCTCTCCCGGCCTCTGACCCTCAGCCGGCTCTCCCGGCTCCTGGCCCTCAGCCGGCTCTCCTGGCTCCTGGCCCTCAGCCGGCTCTCCTGGCTCCTGGCCCTCAGCCGGCTCCTGGCCCTCAGCCGGCCCCTGACCCTCAGCCGGCCCCTGACCCTCAGCCGGCCCCTGATCCTCAGCCGAGTCATAGACCTTCGCCGGCTCCCCCGGCCGCCGGTCCTCCCCTGGCTGCCGGTCCTCCCCCGGTCACTCTGGCTCCCGAACCTTCGCCGGCCTCCCCGGTTCCTGACACTCCGCCGGTCACCCCGGCTCCTGACACCCCGCCGGTCACCCCGGCCCCTGAACCTCCGCCGGTCACCCCGGCCCCTGGACCTCCGCCGGTCACCCCGGCCCCTGGACCTCCGCCGGTCACCCCGGCCCCTGGACCTCCGCCGGTCACCCCGGCCCCTGGACCTCCGCCGGTCACCCCGGCCCCTGAACCTCCGCCGGCCTCCCCGGCTTCTGGAACTCCGCCGGCCCCCCCGGCTCCCGGAACCCCGCCGGTCCCCCCGGCTCCCGACGCCCCGCATGGTCCCGGCCCGCCTCCGACCCTCCCTGGTCCCAGCGCTCCCTGCTCCCGCCGCCCGGCTGTCCCGGCTGGGTCTCCTGGGTCCTTGGGGCCGCCGGATCGGGGCTCTGCTGGGGGTCTTCCTTGTGTTCCGGTCCCTGGTCCCAGTCCTGGGGCCGTGTCTCCGCCTTGGTGCCCTGCCCGTCCCCCCCTTTGGGCGTTTGGGCGCGTCCGGGGGTCCGCGCCTTTGGGGGGGGGTACTGTGATGGTCCCTTCCTTAAGGGGCCATTCCGCTTCGTGTCTTCTGTGTTTCCTTGTCTTGTCCTTGTATGTGTAATGGTCCCTTCCTGAAGGGGCTATTCCGCTTTGTGTTTTCTGTGTTTCCTTGTCTCGTCCTTGTATGGTCTTTCCTGTTCTTGTTTCTGTTCAACGTTATATTCAGTTCACCTGTGTTTTAGCCCCCACCTGTTTCTGTTTTCCTCGTTTTCTCAGTGTATTTAGTTCAGCCCTTTTCTCCTTGTCCTTGTGGGTCATTGTGTGTGTATATGTCGTGTACACCTGTTGTGCCTGTGCTCCTGTGCTCCTGTGCTCCTGTGCTCCTGTGCTCCTGTGCTCCTGTGCTCCTGTGCTCCTGTGCTCCTGTGCTCCTGTGCTCCTGTGCTCCTGTGCTCCTGCGCCATTGGACTTTTTGTAGTGCCCGGCACTCATTTACGTTATTCATTCGTTTGTTTAATAAAAAGGGGAAACCCTATGGACTTCTGCATTTGTTCCGTCTCCATACCTAACAGCGTGACACTGCTATCAATACGTTGAAAAAACAAACCAAAAAAAAACCTTGTAGACACACATTGGCCTTGATTAAACAAAGCAGTGAGAGATTTATCCTGCTATTGCAATGGCAAGGCTGCCCATGCAGATTCTGACACTTTGTGTTTAAGTTGACATTGTAGACTCAGGTATCTGGGCTCCTCCTATTCTCTTCAGACTAAGGATTTAGGTTAAATCTGAGAGGCCGTTGTCAGCGCAGGACAGTTCCATAGCGCAGTTCAAACCAAGCAGGAGATGGATGCTGTGGAGTGTGCAGTGGATAAGACTTGTAACAACACTAAGGACAGTGGTGAACGACCCAAGTGGGACAACAAAGTCCAATATCTACTCACTTGCATAGGTTTTGCTGTGGGACTGGGCAACGTCTGGAGATTCCCATACTTGTGTCAGATCTACGGAGGAGGTAAGATATGTTTATCTATGTGTTTTTGATGAAAATGATTGGTTTTGAAGAATTCTGCAGTTTCACAAAATCCAAAGATTTCCAGAAAGCCTGTTAGGAAGATTTTCAAACCAAAAAAAGGGAGAATCTGTAAATGATTTACTCCAGTCAGAATCTCAGCAAAACATTTTTTTATCTACACTAACCTCAATTTAGTCCTGTTGATGATATTTAATGGTGCGCAGTCTCTGAGATAGGTGTTGATATTCAGACATTTAGACAGGCCTTTTACTTGAAAATACTATTTAGCTTCCCTTTGTTTGACAATTATCTTCTAAATGCTATAGGTTGGCACACGCCCAATATACAGTTAGTAGAAGGTCTGACTGACTGCATAAACTTTCGGCACATTGGAATTTTGTTTATGTCAAAAATTTCTGGGAGGCAGAGCGGCCCTGAGGGCAGAAATGAATGTAACTGGTTGACTCAATGGAGGTTAGTGCTTGTTGCTACTGTAAACACTAACTCTAACCCTAATCCTGAACCTAAGCTATACCCTGACCTTAACTCTGACCTAACCCCAACCTTAACCCTTACCCTAATCATTAAAGAATTAAAGTTGAATGAAACATGTGCTCTGCCCTCTCCATATAGCTTTTCTCAGGGATGAAGGAAAAACCTCAAAAAGACACCTTTATTTATATAATCACTGGAATGCTACTTATGCCACTTAATAAATCAGTTAGAGTATGCAATTTTACAGATTTTTATAGCATACACGATAATACCACGATAATCAGTGGGCTTTTTTATACCTTCAGAAATACAGTCAGAATGGTTCAAGGTCAAGTCATTGAGATATAAAAAGAGACTGTAAATGTAAAAACAAACTGTTTACTCTATACTATGTGATTAATACTGTATATAGTCTCTCTTATGCTGGTTGTTTTAAAATGATTAATGCTAGTTAACTCTACATTTAAAGGTGCTTTCCTGATCCCTTATGTCATTTCCTTGGTGTTGGAGGGCCTTCCCCTGCTGTATATGGAGCTGGCAATTGGACAGAGGCTCCGGATGGGAAGCATTGGAATTTGGTATTCAATCACACCCTATCTGGGAGGATTAGGTGGGCAAATCTAATCCTCCCAGATTAATCCTCCAAATCTAGATTTTGTATACAGCCTTTCAGTTATGACAGAAAATACATGTATAGCTGGCTAACAACTTGGAATACCTGTGAAATGGCAAGTAACTGGTGACATACCTTTTATACTTTGCATGTTGGGAAAACACCTTTCCATGTTGTTGCTGGACTGTCTCTGTACACAGGTCTGGCCTCAATGATAGTGTCCTTCCTGGTGGGGCTGTTCTACAACACCATACTGGCCTGGATCCTGTGGTACTTCTTCCACTCGTTCCAAGATCCACTACCCTGGAAGGACTGTCCTGTTAACCAAAACCTCACAGGTAAACCATCAATTATAGTCATGTCTAGCCATTCAATAGCCAGGAAGTTGTTGTAGCAGCAGGGTTCTCTAAAGTGGATGGATAACTTTCTGTATAGACATAGCATGGACAGAGGGAAATTCATTTTTTCAGGTTTAATAAAGAACTAATTACATAAAAAACTGTGGAATAGGAAGATGTTTCCCTCAGGCCTTTTTATTATAGAAGCTGTCTGTGTTAATGGGTGTCCCCATTTGCTCGTTTGCATGGCTGCTTTTCCAAGAGAGCTCATGGTTCCTCCATCTCTGACATGTAAACATGAGAAAGGAACAGCTGGCCCTTCTGTACTTCCTGTCCCCTCCGACCCCGCCCGATCAACCGGACAACAAATTAGGCAGGGCGATGTCTCCTTTCCCTGCATCTCTGGGGCGCCCGCTCTGCAAAGCCTGGGGCAGTAATCTGACCTGGGTCATTAAATCTTTCTCTGTGTAGTACACATTTTAAATTGCTAAACGATCCTTTTGAACTAATGTTTACCATTTAATGAACTAATGGTTAAAAAGCATTCCTGTAAGTGCGCGCACAAATGTCTAAGAGACCCCAGAATCTAGCTTGTGTGATGGCCATTTCATGCCCCTAACATAAACCCAACAGAAAACATACGGAGTGACCTGAATGCAGTTGCAGAATCCACAAGCAAGCGTTTCATTAAATGTACCGTGTGGCCTCAGAATCCCATAACTATATACACCTAGAAATATTGCAAAATTACTTCTCATAGCAATTTCTGTCACTCTGGCGCCGCAGGTCATGTGAGTGAATGTGTGAAGAGCACACCAGTGGAGTACTTCTGGTATCGGAAAACCCTGGACATTACACCCAACATTGAGACCAGTGGCTCCTTGCAGTGGTGGCTGGTTCTGTGCCTGGCTACAGCTTGGTGTATCGTCTACATTTGCTTCATTCGGGGCATTGAGACCATTGGAAAGGTACCTGGTCATATCAAAACAATTGCAAGTAACTGGTGAGCACCAATACTGAAAAATGTATATTATATTGGTGTTAATATTGTTAATCTACAATACATGTGGGGGGGGGGGGGTGACCAGGAAGTATTTACCGGCACATCCGCACTGGATGAGAGTGGATTTACTGGCTAGCAATGAAGGCTGCAGTGATGCAGCTCTAGTGCAGACAAGGATGTGTACCACTCTCCCTCACGGAACTCCTCTCTCACGGTCTCCCTCACGGAACTCCTCTCTCACGGTCTCCCTCACGGAACTCCTCACAGGCCGTTCATTTAGTTGGTTAACTGCCTGCTGAAAAGCTATCTACATGTCATTGTTCTCCCATTATGGATTTAATTAACCTCAGATTAATCCGGGCTGGGACCGCCATGTGACAGGGCGAAATCCAGTTACAGAGGCTCAAATCAAATTGTAATCTGTATCAACATGTCATATTCGTCATCAGAACAGCCTGCTGCATCATTTTTATTAAATATACGGTTATGAAGAGCAACCATGTATGTAAGTGAAAACATTCTAACGAATTCTACTCACTGAACGGGCCAGAGAGCACTGAACGGGCCAGAGAGCACTGAACGGGCCAGAGAGCACTGAACGGGCCAGAACGCAGCACCCAGCTCACACACGGGTTAAAAATGGAAAGCAATCAACACCAATCTGGCTGACTCAGTGCATTAACCCTCATTGTATGAACGTTTAGGCTCCCAGAACGTACACAATTGTGCCAGTGGGCAATTAGCAAGCAATTGTCTGAACACATAAAAAATCAACATTCACCCACAAGGACCGGAAAAGTTCAACTGGCATCAATACACATTTTTCATATTGGTGCCATAAAAACGTTATTGTACATCAATATCTAATCTCCCATCAATAATAACAAAATGAATATATTTATATTACCGCTATAAATGTACATATGAAAACCTCTTCTTATCATTCCAACAATGCAAATGTAAGGTATACTTTTATACAGTTCCATTAAGAACAGACTACCTTATTCTTTTGGTTTTAATCAGGCAGTGTATGTGACAGCTACATTCCCCTACCTCGTGCTGACCATCTTTCTGATCCGAGCCTTGACCCTACCAGGAGCAACCGACGGCCTGGTCTATCTGTTCACTCCAAATGTAAGAGTCCTGAGAGTCCATGTAAAACAATGTGACCTCCTACCGGGAGGTGGTGGGAGCAGTCCTCCTCAACATTAAAACAAAAAATATCAAACAGTGCAATCTCTGCCATGTTAGAACTCTGTCCTGTAGTTCACAAGTAATTAGGATTGTTTTGATTCTGTTTTGATTCTGTTTTGGTTCTGTTTTGATTCTGTTTTGGTTCTCTTTTGGTTCTCTTTTGGTTCTAATGTCAGTGGGAGACACTGAAGAATCCCAAGGTATGGTTGGATGCTGCCACTCAAATCTTCTTCTCCCTCTCCCTGGCCTTTGGGGGACTCATAGCGTTCTCCAGTTACAATCCTCAGAAGTAAGTGAACAAATTATTAAACAATGCTTCATATTTTTTTAGGCCTAATATTTAACCACTTATTTGTATTGTTATTTGTGTTATTTGTCCCTCAGAAATGACTGTGAACGAGACGCTCTCATAGTGGGATGTGTCAACAGCCTTACATCGATCTACGCATCCATTCCTATTTTTGCCATCCTTGGATTTAAAGCAAAAACCAACTTTGATGACTGTCTTGATGGGTATGTCTCAGTGTAATATCAATCAACCAAGGCTTCATTTATTTTGTACGAAACATTTTCATTGCAGTTGACAAATTAACAATGACATGGGGTTATTCACACAAATTTACAGAAATATCAGGGCTTTAACCAATGCATTCAATATTGGGGATAACAACATAACAGTTGAAAACTATAAGGACTGGCTGGCCCGCCTAAATGCGAGTGATCCCTCTGAAGTTGTTAGCCTCAACTTGAAGACGTGCGATATGCAAACATTCCTTGATCAGGTACCTTATCATATTTTGTTTACAAAAAACTGTGTTCCTCAAAAACTTGAATACTGTGAACACTTTTTCTATCTGAACCGTGTTTCTCTCTCTGCCTGTGTGTGTGTGCTTGTGTGTTATACCTATAGAGTGCCTCTGGGACTGGCCTGGCCTTCATAGTGTTCACAGAGGCAGTGATAAAAATGCCAGGCTCGCAGGTGTGGGCAATACTCTTCTTCATCATGCTCTTCAGCCTGGGGCTGTCCTCCATGTTTGGCAATCTAGAAGGGGTCCTTACACCACTGCTGGACCTGAAAATGGTGCCCTTGTGGATGCCTAAAGAAATATTTACAGGTAAAAAAACAATCAATATGATGGAAGATCTCATTAGAGAAACAAACTACGGGATGGAAACAAAATATTTTTCAGGTTTAGCGATGAAAAAAAGAAAATCTAACATACATGGACTACTTTTTGTTCTAATCTAACAACGAATTAAGAGCTGACCAAAAATATTGTAGAAATTTTGTTTTTAAGTATATAACTTTCCATGAAAGCCTTCACAGACCTCTAAACAATCTATTTTTAATGTTCTCTAAAATGTTCTCATTTTATACACAGCCAATCACAAGGATTTCTGTTAACACCCCTGATACTCAATCAGCCATGTCTTTAATTTTACGCGTGAAACACTGGTATAAAGTGCAAGTACATGTGCCTAAAGTCTGGGAATCATTTCCAGGGAAAGTCTGTCTGTGTAAAACTTAAAATCAAGTGGCCTTCAGAGGTTCTCCTTTTACACAGACTACTGTTAATGGTGTTCTTATGACACATTTCACATACATCTAAAGTACAAACACTTTAACAGCAAAAGGCCTGCACTCTATCTAGTACGTCCTTATCACAGTGTTGTCCTTTTTCCACCTGTTCAATTCAAGTCAAGACCTAAATTGTATATTTAAGGAAATAATAACATCTCTCATCAATTAAATAGAATCACTTGTGGATAATAATATTGTTTGGCTGGTTGTTTCCTTTAGGGTTGCTATGCCTCACCTCCTTCATGATGGCCCTGCTGTTTACTATGGGCTCAGGGAACTACTGGCTAGAGATCTTCAATAGCTACGTAGGATCCTTGCCTCTCCTCATCATAGCCTTCTTTGAGATCATCGCAGTGGTCTACATCTATGGAATAAAAAAGTTATTACCCTTTCCCATTCACGTTTGTTTTTGTCTACAAAAAACAACGTAACTTGTGAACAAGATCAGCCTCAAGTTCAGAGAGGTTAAAAAACAAATTCTGTCTTTGGTTCTCAGGTTCAGTGATGACATAGAGTCCATGACGGGACGAAGGCCTAATATCTTCTGGCAGGCCACATGGAGAGTGTTTAGTCCACTGATGCTACTGGTGGTCTTCCTGGCTTATGTTGTTGTACAGACGGAGACCGAACCCACCTACGATGCCTGGAACCCAGAATATGTAAAGACATGTTGCATCATCAGGCCGAAGTAGGAATACATGATACATGATCATGTGTGTATATGATCATGTGTATGTATGTATGTACAGTATCTCACAAAAGTGAGTACACCCCTCACATGTTTGTAAGTATTTGATTATATCTTTTCATGTGACAACACTGAGGAAATGACACTTTGCTACAATGTAAAGTAGTGAGTGTACAGCTTGTATAACAGTGTACATTTGCTGTCCCCTCAAAATAACACAACACAAAGTCATTAATATCTAAACCGCTGGCAACAAAAGGGAGTACACCCATAAGTGAAAATGTCCAAATTGGGCCCAAAGTGTCAATATTTTGTGTGGCCACCATTTTCCAGCACTGCCTGAACCCTCTTGGGCATGGAGTTCACCAGAGCTTCACAGGTTGCCAGTGGAGTACTCTTCCACTCCTCCATGACGACATTACAGAGCTGGTGGATGTTAGAGACCTTGCGCTCCACTTTCTGTTTGAGGATGCCCCACAGATGCTCAATAGGGTTTAGGTCTGGAGACATGCTTGGCCAGTCCATCACCTTTACCCTCAGCTTCTTTAGAAAGGCAGTGGTCGTCTTGGAGGTGTGTTTGGGGTCGTTATCATGTTGGAATACTGCCATGCGGCCCAGTCTCCGAAGAGAGGTGATCATGCTCTGCTTTAGTATGTCACAGTACATGGTTCCCTCAATGAACTGTAGCTCCCCAGTGCCGGCAGCACTCATGCAGCCCCAGACCATGACACTCCCAACACCATGCTTGACTGTTGGCAAGACACACTTGTCTTTGTACTCCTCACCTGGTTTCCACCACACACGTTTGACACCATCTGAACCAAATACGTTTATCTTGGTCTAATCAGACCACAGGACATGGTTCCAGTAATCCATGTCCTTAGTCTGCCTGTCGTCAGCAAACTGTTTGCGGGCTTTCTTGTGCATCATCTTTAGAAGAGGCTTCCTTCTGGGATGACAGCCATGCAGACCAATTTGATGTAGTGTGCGGCGTATGGTCTGAGCACTGACAGGCTGACCCCCCACCCCTTCAACCTTTGCAGCAATGCAGGCAGCACTCATACGTCTATTTCCCAAATACAACCTCTGGATATGACGCTGAGCACGTGCGCTCAACTTAAACCGCTGTATGGTCTGGGCCACCGTGCTTCAGCTCAGTTTCAGGGTCTTGGCAATCTTCTTATAGCCTAGGCCATCTTTATGTAGAGCAACAATTCTTTTTTTCAGATCCTCAGAGAGTTCTTTGCCATGAGGTGCCATGTTGAACTTCCAGTGACCAGTATGAGGAAGTGTGAGAGCGATGACACCAAATTTAACACACCTGCTCCCCATTCACACCTGAGACCTTGTAACACAAACGAGTCACATGACACCAGGGAGGGAAAATAGTAAATTGGGCCCAATTTGGAGGTCCCAGTTCACTTAGGGGTGTACTCACTTTTGTTGCCAGCAGTTTGGACATTGATGGCTGTGTGTTGAGTTATTTTGAGGGGACAGCAAATTTACACTGTTATACAAGCTGTACACTCACTACTTTACATTGTAGCGAAGTGTCATTTCTTCAGTGTTGTCACATGAAAAGATATAATCAAATATTTACAAAAATGTGAGGGGTGTACTCACTTTTGTGAGATACGGTATATATACAGCTCTGGGAAAATGTAAGAGACCACTGCACCTTTTTCTTTCCTTTCCAAAAAGGTTGGAAAGGAAGTTTTGAGTGAGGAACAGAAGGGTTAAAATTAAGAGACCACTGCAAATTGAGTGTGTGTGTGTTCAGTATATACTGCATATAAATATATAAGCCATAAGGCACAACCCCCTATGTCCAACATACGATAAGAACTGTTCTCAGGCACAACACAGTGTTGAGTGTCTAGGCACAGTGCTTAGCTGAGGTATATTGGCAATGTATCACAATCTCCCAGGGATGCCTTATTGCTCATTTTAACTGGTTACCAACAATAGAGCAGTAAAAAGTGATGTAATGTCATACTTGTGATATACAGTGTCATATCCCAAAGCAATCAGCCAATCAGCATTCAGGATGCAAACAACCCGGTTTATGAATGTATGTATGCATGATTGATCGATTGATGTGGACTATACATCACTGAACTGGGTACTATGTCACTGTTTCCTTTCCGCAGGTCCACTTCCCCTTGGCTGATGTGCAGCCCTATCCCCGCTGGGTGTTTGCTATCTGTGTTTTGTTGTCTGCTCTCCCCTGCATCTCCATACCTGCTGTGGCCCTCTACAGGTTCACACTCTTCCTGAAGTCACATGTCATGGACACACGCAACTATAATCCCAATAACAACTAACCTTACTTCCGTAGAGCCCAGAGTCCAATTTAAACATGGCGAAAGCTGCGTTGAGCACTTATGCTGCATACAACTGGAATGAACTACCAGAAGATCTTAGATGTGCCACAAACATATACATTTTTAAATCCAGGTTAAAAACACTTCTCTTTATTCGATTTCTATTTTCTTATTCAATGTTTTATTATTATTATTTTTTATTGTTGTTTATTGTTTTTATTCTAGTATTTGTTTTTATTCTATTGTATTTTCATATTGTTCTTTGTAAAGCACATTGAATTGCTATTATGTATGACTTGTGCTGTACAAATAAACTTGCTTGCTTTCTGAGATATGTTTTATTTATTTTTGAGATGGTACACTAGGAGGACACCCAAAGTCTAATTTAATCAACTAATCAGTGAGTCAATCAATCAGATGCATGTGTTCTAATACATTTATTTTTACATCAACAGTCTTCAGGTCTTATACAGACACCCAGCCTAAAACCCCAAAGATGTTGAAGCATACAGATGTTGAAGCGTGATGTGTCGTTCCTAAAATAAAGCTAGGGAGTCCTATTTAGCTCAGTTAGTGGAGCATGGCGCTTGCAGCACCAAAGGTTGTGGGTTTGATTCCCATTGGGCACTACGCCAAAATTGTGTGCATCTACTATTACTGTAAGACATTCTAGATAAGGGCATCAGCTAAATGACTCAAATGTAAAGCCACCTCATAACCCTGGTATGTTGTCCATATCCCACACCATATACCACCACTATTGCCAATCAGCATTTAGTATTCAAACCAACCGATTTACAGTATTGGCATGAATAGCATGCCTTATTTCTTAAATAAACTTTCATTAATTTAAATTATTCAATACTCGCCATTGTCTGAGGACTATGATTTCTTCCCTCTTGTAATTATTGTAATAGAATATCTAACCTGACTCTTTCTGGCTTCCAATGTAGATATCTCAAATCCTTTCTGGAATCCTTTCAACTGTTCGCGGTTTCAAGAAGTTATTTAAAATGTGTGTTGGTGTGTGGGCACACATGCGTGTGTGTGTGCCCAGGTTTCATGTGTATGCGCATGTGTTTGTGTGTGTGTGTGTGTGTGTGTCATACGAGTGACACAGTTGCCCTTTTTGTGGTGTGGGCCGGACAGTGATATTGTCCCCTCGCTGCCACGTGCTTTGGAATACTCTGGCTGCTTTTGTTGCCCCTCTGCCTGTTCTGCTTTTCTGGCACTTTCATACAATGGTGCACTTTTACACACTGATTCTATCAAGCCTTTCAGACTACTATAGCTTGAATTCCAGCTCTCAGGAAAGAGGAGCACCCCTATGTAGGCTACATGGCAAAAGACACCTCGTAGAGGAGCACCAGCAAGGATTCACCATAGCATCAGAACCAAGGTGATGTTGGAATTGTTTGGACTGCCTTTACATTCTTTTGATTGTCCTTTGCGTGGTCTTTTTTGAATCGTTGGCTTAGTTTTGCTCTGCCGCTCGATACACGTTGAAACAGCAGAGAGCTAGTAATGTTCACTTTTAATGGATTTTATTTATCTTGAGTGTGAGTGTCTTCCCTTGAAGCGTTGCTAGTGTCAGTTGAGGCTGACTGGAGGTGAAAAGAATGTTTAGCCTCTTGCAGATCATTTGACCTTATGACCTATAGGTGCCATCTTACACAGTTTAGGCCTCAGGAGTTGGATAACAATGCTATTTCAATTAATTTCAGGTGGACAGTGGCCAGAAATATTCAAATCAACGTTTGCAGTGCAATATAGTTTCTCGTAGACAATCATTTGTTCAAGATGTTGGTCTGAGAGGTTTTCTGAGAGGTGAAAGGGCGTAATTGAGAGTGGATGTAGAATAAGGTCCAATGTGTAGGGAATGGTAACTGCGGTGCAACATTGAAGTATTCAGCCTCCGGTGGTTGGCCTGTCGTTTTATACTGCTTATTTGTTCTGGGCTCTTTAACAGCTTTGAGATTCTATGAGAAGCACCATAGAAGTTTAAAACTTCATTTGTTTTTTAAGGTAATTCCCTCGAGGTCAGAGTTCAAATAACAACGCTGAATAACATAACATCTGATGTTATGAAATGCTACCGATCTGTTATTTACGGTTTAGTAATGTCCCGTAGAAAGCCTCTGTTATGGTGATGTTATGGTTATGTTTTTTTCTGGAATGGCCCCTGGTAAAATGAGAATAAAGAAATGGCCAGAAATAAGTGATTCTGGGGTCCCTCTGATTATGGCATAGTCATCTAAAGATAACACATTTGATCATGTTCAGGTGAAACAAATGGGCCTTTTCAAGTACACAAATAAACGTTTTAAAGAGAAGAGTGACTGAAGTGAAGAGCAGACATGAGGAGTCAATAGCACCTGCACATTTTATGACCACTGCTACTATGAATTCGACTTCTGAAGACTACTTTTAGTGTTGGTTTTTCACATTTCTAGAATATGCCCTTTGAGCTCCGCAATGAACCCAAATACCTTGGATTGAGACGGCCCCTCGTTGATTCTAGTACTGTAGTTGTCTGACCCATGACCCCTGACCCGGCTTGGTCAATGTACAGGCGATGTCCCTGCGAGCCGATGCAGCCCAGTGTGAAGGGGTGGTGGTGGAGTTTGAGCCTGATGACGTCAGGGATGCTCGGGCCAGGAGAGCCAGGACTATACCAGGTCAGCTTGGCTACGGGGGCGTGGGGAGAGACAGAACCTTCCCAGACTCCTGACCTTACGATACACATACAAATGTAGATATGAAGATGTAACAACACGTTGGGATTGTACTGACTAGCATTATAGAGATAACTAGCAGCTTAAAGATAATATACATAATTTTTCAGTTTAAGCGGTGAGGAAAGACTCCTGCAACAATGATTGTACAGCGATTTGCAGCATGTGTTTTATAATTACTATATCTCCAGTAATGTTTCATGCTATTGTTTGTGTGTCTGTTGAACTTACCAGGGTCAGCCCTCATCTACCTCAGGGGCCCTAAATTCCTGATCTATGTCAGTGGAGCACTGTCCATGTGGGTAAGAAGCCTTTTCATGTATGGAAAAATGGATAAGACTACACAGCCGTCCTGGCTGGCCACTAGGGTTCATTACATCAACCTGGAACTGTCTTGTAAATAAATGCATGAAGGAAACAACTAGTATTTCTCCTAAATGGGTACATTATAAAATACAAAAGTGTAAAAAAACGTCAAAAAGCAACAAAATGAATGTTCTCCTCCAACATGCCGACTGCTTGGCTCTCAAACAGGGTGACCGCATGTGGCACTTCGCCATATCCGTGTTCCTGATCGAGCTGTACGGTCGCAATCTACTGCTGACCGCAATATTCGGCCTGGTGGTTGCTGGGTCAGTGCTGCTGCTGGGGGCGCTGATTGGGGACTGGGTCGACCGCAACCCCAGAAACAAAGGTCAGACCTAGTGCACTAGAAATGGGCATAGAGTAGGCGCCACTCGGAATGCAGCGCTCCTGCCTTTCTCTAACACCAATCGTGTATTCGTGGTCCCAGACAAGGGGCTCTGGAATTCACTGTTACAGGATGACTCACGTTCTCATCTTTCACACATCTCAGTTTCTTCTCCCTCCTTGGTTTTATAGTGGCTCATGCATCGTTGTTCGTTCAGAACATTTCGGTGACGGTGTGTAGCATTGTGCTCATGTTGGTCTTCTCGTATAAACAGTGGATTGAGAGCATTTGGGATGGCTGGCTGACTGTGAGTACAACTTTCCCTTTCTCGCACTTACTACACTGACCGTTCTAATCCGCAGTATGGTGTTTTTTTACGAGATCCAGATCTGGGTTTAAATAGTATTGGTTTTCCTTTCAAATGATCCGCCTGTGCCCAATTGAGCGCACTCCAACCCCTCCAGACGGGCTGAGTCAAACGCTATTTGACTCAGTTTGAAAGACGCAAACAGATGTTATTTGGACCCAACTTTGTGTGTCAGGCTGCGTGTGCTGGCGTTATGATGGGTTATAACTGCTGCTGGTTCTACTGGGGCTGTTGGTGTGTCCACGTTGTTTCCGCTGCTCTGTGCTGTCATGCGTAGTAACGTGTTGCATCACAAAACTTACACAAGGTGGTTTGTTATACGGTGGTGATCATCCTGGCAGATGTGGCTAATCTGGCAAGCACGGCGCTGACCATCGCCATCCAGAGGGACTGGATCGTGGTTATCACCGGCTACAACCGCGGTCACCTCGCCGGTGAGACTTGCAGGCCTGCCACAAGCTACAGTATTACATCAGGAGGAAATGTTGTTTCTGTTTCAGTGGCTGAACTGGCTGGTGAATATGGCAAATGAAGCTTATCAACTAATCTGTGTTTGTAACATTACAATAAAGTAGACGATATGCAAATTTTCCGATTTGTTAAACACTAGTATCACAGATGCTGTAAAAGCCCCAATAAGAAACTAAGTCCCATACTTCTGGTTTAACTCTGGTCTGAAGGGATGAACGCTACCATGCGGCGCATCGATCAGGTGACCAACATCCTGGCCCCACTGGCCGTGGGACAGGTCATGACCCTGGCCTCCAATGTGGTTGGTTGTGGCTTCATCCTGGGCTGGAACCTGGTGTCCCTCATAGTGGAGTTTATCTTTTTGTCCCGGGTCTACCGCATTGTCCCGGCACTGTCCGTCAAACCGCCCGCACCTGAGGATGACCAGGGAACCCTGCAGACACCTGCAGAGAGAACAGACAGATTGGTGGAGAGGAGGGGGTCACAAGGTAAGTGTCCTGGTAACTCTGCGACTGCATGGATAAGGTTAACGTCGAGTGAGTAAAGTGATCTGAACTTTTTTTATCCAATTCATTCATCCATACAGTGTAATATCCTGGTATTTGGAACATGCGACTTTAGGATCTTCACGTAAGAGAACTATTTAAAGAACACTGTTTGGTTCCACGTAGAATCCTGTTAGGTTTCTTAAAAAAAAAGTGTACATGGAACACAAAATGAATTAACATGGAACCAATAAGATGGGTCTCTGGGGATTACCATGGTTCTTCCATTCTGGATCTCTGTTTTCTAAGAATGTAGATTAACTTTACAGTGAGGTTGGATGGAATGGGTTGAAAGTTCTGTAAAGTCAAGAAACCCAACTGCAACAGAACAAAGTGCATATCATGTAGATGCGTATTAAACAGTTGTATAACTTGCAAACAACCTTGTTAAGTAAAAGCCACATTTTCTATATTCTGTTGATTTTGTTTTGTTAACTATATTTATATTTGTGGCAAATAAGTTGTAATAACAAAAAAAACACTACTATTTGTAACGCAATCTGACAGTTTGACTGAGCATTATCTGGAAAATCAGCAGTTTAAAGAAACCTCAGCTGTCTAATCACGTTCAGATTTTTTACTACTGATATCCAGTATATCCACTGCATTCTGTTGTTTGGGTATGCCACACCATTCTTTCTCCAAAACGCCAATAATTATTCTAATATAATTATCCTTTATTTTGGAAGGAAAACAATTTCAATCACTTCAAACTAAGAGCTGATCACATTTCTTAGACGTGTGCAAACACTGGGCGTTAACCTTAAAGCTAGTGGATGATGTGGCCAATTTAAGTGATGCTAGTCCTCCTTCACTTGACAGAGCAGAGTGGGGCGGTGGCCTCGGGCCTCCCGGACAACGACGGCGACGTCAGCCTGAACCTGAAGGAGATCACCAACCTGCCTCTGTGCTTCCGCCGCTTCCGCTGGCTGCTGAGCACCTGCATGGACGGCTGGCGGGCCTACTACCGCCAGGACGTCTTCCTGGCCGGCATGGGCCTGGCGTTCCTCTACACCACCGTGCTGGGCTTCGACTGCATCACCACGGGCTACGCCTACACCCAGGGCATCAGCGGGTCCCTGCTCAGTCTGCTGATGGGCGTGTCGGCGATCACAGGACTCATGGGCACGGTGATGTTCACCAAGCTGAGGAAGGCCTATGGTTTGGTGAACACGGGCATCATCTCCAGCTGCCTCCACCTGGGCTGCTTGCTGCTGTGCGTGTGCTCCGTGTTCGCGCCCGGCAGCCCCATGGACCTCAGCCTGCTCATGCCCTTCCTGGACGCCAACGTGTCGTCCGACGCCGCCAAGGGGCTGGTGGCGGGCCGGAGGCAGAAGCACACCTACCCAACGCGGGGCGGCATCAACCAGCCGCTGCTGCCCGACCGCTCGTCCATTCACTGGACCAACAACACGGTGCTGTTTGAAAACATGCCGTCGGGCACGGCGCCAGAATCCTTCATCTCCATAACCCTGTTGTTCTTGGGCGTCATTACGGCGCGCATCGGTGAGTAAGAGAGTCACCCAGGCCCATGACTATTCCCTAACTTTTTACCTTCCTGATCTCCAAGCTAACGGTCACAACAGCATGGTACAGGTTTCTTGCAGAGGATGTCATATTTGTTACAGCTATTGCCCATGGCAACGTTGCCTTTTGTATACGTTTTGGATCGCTCTGGTAGCAGTAAATCCAAAGCTCCTAAACATACATAAATGTGTTATAGCAACAAAACAAGTGCCAACTGTGATTTCACTGAGCATGAGTGAATAGGCACGACAGGCCTACATCCCTAGTTAAGATATCTACAGTACTGTATTTAAAGCACACATCCTATGTGTTCCAGGTCTGTGGTCCTTCGACCTGACTGTGACCCAGCTGCTCCAGGAGAACATCTGCGAGTCAGAGCGCGGGGTGGTCAACGGCGTCCAGAGCTCCATGAACTACCTGATGGACCTCCTGCACTTCATCATGGTCATCTCGGCTCCTCAGCCGCAGCACTTCGGCATCCTGGTCATCATCTCCGTACTGTTCATCACCACGGGACACACCATGTACTTCCTGTACGCGCGCAAAGCCAAGAGAAAACCCGGCGGACGCCTGGCCACGTAGGGAGGACGCATGGGGTTCCACGACACAGACCGGAGACTCAGACCCGAGCGCCCCAAGACTCCCCCGTGCCTGCACCCGCCCGTGAAATGGATCTCCCTTCTCCCCTGCCCCCTCTGCACGCTCACTGCCCGCCAACGATGCAACTCTGTGAAGCCCTCGGGCCTTGCCTCCATCCAGCCATTCGTTCATTTCAGCACACCCCGTGTCGTCGTGTCACCCCCCACCCCCCTAAAAAAACGGTCCGCTTCCTTCTCCCCCGCGTGGCGCTGCGTGGCCTGGTGCCGAGCAACCGCGGCAGACCAGCAGAACTCAGGTGAACCACGGCAGGAGACGACTTGTCCCTCCTGTACATAGGTTGACGTGGCCGCCGCAGATGCATTGTGGGTAGGTTCTCCTCGGAGGTCAGCGGGGGGGCTAGAGACGGCAGGCGGCGCAGGCAGCGTACGCCTCCACAGCTACTTTGGATTACCGCCAGGACTTCGCCGTGGTAGTCTGTTAACCCAGTCGGCTTTTTGGATGGGAGTTGGATGGGTGCATGGATTTTTCTAACCCACATACAGTAAAGAACTGGGAGCAACGAGGAACCAGGATGATAGTAACAAAAAGAAGCAGGAGCGAGAGGCTAGACAAGCTTTAACAAGGGGCATGCATGTTACTGATCCGTCCACTTGGAAATAATCCAGGAAGTCCAAAAAGGAAAACTAAAGGGAACTTGGTGTCGGAATTGTGAGATACTGAAGATTATGAAGTAGGCCCCCCCCCTTAATGGACAGAAGAGGAAGGATGTAGTGTAATCTTCTCCTGGTCTGTTTCTCTGTGGATGAATCAGGCAGACATGTGCCTAGCTTTTAAATTAATCACTAATGGTGCATAATATTGATTGGAATAATTACGTAAGAAAATATAGATTTATAATTCTAACCGGATAACAAGATCATGAGAATCTATCGAGAGAGTATATATCAAGAGAGCTAAAAATAAATGATATTTACAAATCCGAATATATAAATGACATTCTCTTTACACAGATTTATCATAATGACCATAATTGCTTGTGTACTTAGATAACTGAAAATAGCTTCCAAATTGTAAAGATTTTCCTTCACATAGAAACAGAGTGATATTAATGCAGTTTGACAAATTTATAGCAACCAGATTTCTCCTTTTAATTTTGTGACATGTGTTGACATCAGTGTTAATTATACTGATACAGTATGTATGGTCTTGGATTTAGGCAGTGTTGTATCACACAAAAAAGATCTACCTAAGCATCCTGTCATGTTATCGTTCTCATGAACTAAAGCAGAACATTACCTCAGTACAGTACAAGAAAACCGTGTTTTAAGACCGGCTTGGACATTTCTTTCATCTGCAGTATGTACGATCATCTCCTTCCTGTACAGTGGCAATATCATCAAAGTTAAACTCTTTGTCATGCAAACACCACCGCATTGCAATTTATTTGTTTTTATAACATATTTTTCTGTGACGTAATGTTGACTTGCATCTATAATTTGAGTCCTTTTCTGTTTCCGACTGTTATTTATAACCAGGCAATAAACACGGATTAAGATATCTTTCTATTTGGACTTAAAATGTTTTGTAGAGTAATGATGAATCCAGGGGAGGGTTTTGGGAGGGAGTAGTACATTTCTAATAAGTTTCACATGAACACAGTATAGAACGTTCATTCTGTCAAAGAGAACACCCCAAAAAGTCACGCACCACTCTGGCCTGCTTCTGAATACACCCAGTCTCAGTTAATCACCTCCATTTCAACCTTCCTGAGTTATTGTCCCACTTGGACCGTTCCCCAGAATGTTGCCTACCTGATACCATATATGAATAATGTCTGTCCCTCCTGGACGTGCATATTTAATGCGTACATTTCCCAGATTCTCAGCTTCATATTTGCAGTAGAGATTCTGCTGACACTTGCGCTCAGGGCTTAGTGAGGGAAGTTTGGAAATGAAACCACAGGTGATTCCGGGTCCCCAATTAATCAGGATGCAGACCTAGTGCCACCCCCTCATTGGCGCACATGTCAGAGCGAGGGAAAGAACTAGGTGAAGGAGATAGAAAGTGAGAAACGTGAGAAACATAGAATGTAGAACGATGAAGAGGGATAATGAAGGAGTGGAGGTTTGGATCTGTCTGTGACCCCCTTAGCATTCTCCATCATGGGTAAATGGTTGAGGCAAATTCACCTGCAATTTCTCTCAAGGCCAGCAGGGGTGGATATCGCTTTGGGATTTCAGGTTCAAGAATTCTCAGAGATGCCTATTTAGGATGGCTTCAGGCAGTGTTCAATATAACCCAAACCAATAAACGTATACTGGACCGGATTCTCAAAGCCCCTCAACTCTCCGGGGCAGCCACACGTTGTCAGAGAAGATTAGGGTTATCAGGAGAAGCCTCTGACGTGAAGCCTGGCACAGTCCAACACTGTCAGTCTGGATTACATCCATCAGATGAAATGATACCTCAACGTTATTCTGGGCCCACTAAATGGCAGCCGTTCGTACTATTATAATGATGACATATCATTGTCCTGGTTTGACTGGTGAATCATCTTAACGATTTTATAATTTACAAAAAATATAATAATATTAATAATGCTAATAAATAATACTCATCCACTTATAATTATGGAGTAGTTGAATGCCAAATAACAGTTAATTTCACATTATCCACAATATTTTGTTTTCATTTTTTTGTTAGACTTATAGTTCGTGGAGTTGAAGTGTGTCCGGCTTCTGGGACTCTCTTCATACTTCCTCTGCCCTAGAAACTGGATTAAAATGGATTTTCACTATAAATGGCACCCCAGCCCCAAGAAAGTGTGCAACTTCTGACCAGGGTCCATAGGTGTCTGGTCAAAAGTAGTGCACTTGACTGCAAAAACTATGCTATCCTTGGTGGGGTTGTTTTTTGAAATGGGAAGAAACCCCCTGCAGGTATAGAGAGAACAGGACTGTTTTAAATGCCGTTTCGTCTAAATAATGGGGTCAACGACTGTGATATCTACATGTTACCTACGGAATTTCACAACCCTGCGCAACATATAAAGGAACAGTGACGTAGATGTATGTCAGCCTGTCAAAAACCTTTACAGGCTGATTTGTAATAGTATATAAATAAAAAAGGTACACTGGGGCCATTGCATGAGGTAGAGCTGGACAGGGCCGTAGAAGGGCATCAACCCAGCAGCAGGGCGAGTATCTGCTCCTTTGTGTGAAGAGAAACAGGAGGAGCACTGGCAAAGCCCTACAAAATAACCTCCAGCGGGCTACTGGTGAGTACGTTTCTGACCAAACTGTGAGAAACAGCCTTCATGAGGGTGGCATGAGGGCCCAACATTCTCAAGTGGGACCTGTGCTCACAGTCCAGCACCATATTGCTCGATTGACGTTGAGAGCAGGTTAACACTGAGCACATGTGACAGACGTGAAAGAGTCTTGCGACGCCATGGTTATTGTTATGCTGCCTGCAACATCAATCAGTTTGGCGGTGGGTCAGTGATGGTCTGGGGTAGCATATCCTTGGAGGGTTGCACGGACTTGTACATGCTGGCCAACAGTACCCTGACTGCTGTTAGGTACCGGGATGAAATCCTCAGACCCGTCGTCAGACCTTACACGGGTGCACCATTCGCCGGCTCACCAGGAGCATGCCCAGACGTAGTCAGGAGTGCATACAGGCAGGTGGGGGCCATACACACTACTGAGTCACACTACTGAGTCGCAAGTTGGAACAGCCTGTGATTGTTTACTTTGATTTTCGGTTTGAATTCAGACCTCAATTGGTTGGTGATTTTGATTCCCACTGACCATTTTTACATAATTTTGTTCTCAATGAATTACACAATGTACTGTAAAGATTTTCATCTTAATATATTTAATTCATCGAGACCCCATGTGTGATTTCGGTGTTCTCTTAATTTTTTAGCATTGTATATATTAGCTAAATATTTGTGTCCCAAAAAGTACATTGTCGGGAATAGCTTTGGTGCCTCTTGTCAACCCCTGCTGTAGAGTGACTACATTCTCTGGCTCAGTCCTAAATAGATTCTATTTCCCACTGACCAGAAACTTCATAGGAAATAGGGTGCAATTTGGGATGCAGCCCAAAAGTCTTCAGGCACATTCCTCTGGCCAGGAGTTGCAGATGCCTGACAGATCACACACCTGGACAGGACCACTATTTTAGCTGAGCAATTCTTATTTTACAGTCATTGAAAAGCCGCTGACAGTTGCGGCACAGAACCATTCGTTGGTTCTGTGCCACAAACAAAACGTCTGTCTTTTAAGATTGTGGTTGTCGCCGCAGAAGCCTAAGATTAAAGATCTGTGGGGACGAAGAGTGATTAAGGTGCATTGAGTGATACATCAAAGTCCTGAAGATAATCCTATCCACTTTAAGAAAAATAAAATCACATGAATCTTAATATGCCTGCCACTTGGATTTGTTTCTGCTATTGAACTCTTTTTGCTGAATTGTCTATTTCCACTGAAAACCAATCTCATATTTAGACCTTAATTAATAACTGAAGAATCTGTCTTGTATTTCATGCCTTTTCACCCAGCCCATCTTCCTAATGTGATATTTGTTTACAATGTCTTCATTGCAAATCATCACCATGATTAACACATCGTAATGGAGAAAATGTTGTCTGTTATAAAGCCAGAACATGACCAACCACTTAATCCAACTACAAACAGACCTTCAATTCTAATTTATTTGTTACTTTAAGCATTAACTTTAGCCTGTCTGGAAAGCCCCAGTGGGCAAGTTTTGCATTTTTGAAGCGACTTCATAGTTTTCATTTCGGCATGCAACTCAGTCAAGCCCTGCTAATGTACCTGAACTTATTTCAGCAGTATTTGAACTCAGGTCTGGTAATGATTGGGCTCTCTGGGGAGATCTGTGTTGCAGATAGTGCCCCTAGAATCACCACAGAAAACATCCAGAGGCTCACCAGCTGCATGAATACCAGGGGGAGACGGCTTGACTTCAAGTCACGCATCAGCCTTCTCCTTCTGCTTTTCCTCCACTGACTGCACTCCATGATGACTGTACCTGGAGCATTTCTCAGTTCTGTTACAGAGCACCGGGCTTCATCTGACAACCTATCCACTGTTGAATGAGTGAACAAGTCATGCATGATCGTAAATAATGTATTGTCAAAACTACACCTGTCTTGAGTAATACTCAGAAGTACAGTACACTTAGCATGCAGCCCAATGCTCAGGCCTGATTTGGCAATGGCGTAAAAAAAAAAAGAAAAAAAAAAAAATTCCAGCTATTCCATAATTTGGACAACTCCCATTTGTTATTCTCAGTAACAGCTAATCGAGCCGACACACACAATAACCTTTAGCATATAGAGCAACAGCAGCAAGACAAAACCCCTGTGGTGAAATAAGAGTTATGACAGGTGTCTACCGTCCGAGCATACCAAAACACCCGTGGTTGCCGTGGTTCCCCCAGCCTGACTCTGTGACAGCAGATCTGCCCTCTCGTCTACAGTGATGTATTGGATGCATTTGTATTCATTGTGCAGCTGGTGTTTCTCTGCAGCCCTTAACCACTGTGGGCTAGCTCTAAAGTGGGTGCTTGGGAGTGATGTACAGTTTAGACCAAGGCTCTGCTACTGAACCACTGGTGTTGTTCAACCTGTAAAGACCCTGGGCATATTACGAATGGCACTCTTGTCCATGTTCTCGAGATATGTTTTTTTTTTCACCCTAGTCTTCTTGGTCCTGGTAAAACATAGTGCACTACCATATAGATAGAATAGGGTACAAGCAGACTTGGCATGTGTTAGGTGTGGGATTCTCAAAGAGAATGAATGGGAGGACACCTGCAAACTCCTCATGGCTGTCCTGGCAAGAACCAAACCTAAGCTCAAATGGCGGAGAATGCAAGCAGGCATACTGAGCCTGGACTTAGAGTAAAGGGGTGTTTCTCATTTAGTGTTCGCGTACATCAGCTGTTTTCACCCATGCAGTGGGCGACGCATAAAGGGCTTCGCTAAGACCCAGAGAAGCAGCGCATTGCTGACAAGGTGAAAAGAGATAAGAATTAATGTCACACTAAGAAATAATGTTCTCGTTTTACCCTGCTACGGCACAAATGTGCGCGGCGGCCCGTGTGTAATTACAACAAGCTCCAAACAAGCCTCCGTATGAAACGTTAATGTCTGATAATACAAATCCATTCATCTAAGGGAACATAATTAAATAACCCCGTAATTGGGGGGCGGGGGGTACTTACATGTTCATAGGAAAAGAAAGCACTCAACCAAGGAGGAATTACTTTTCTGTTCCTTCAGCCTTCACATATCGTTCATTCCATCCTTTTGTTTTCTAAATGTTCTATGTTGGTTTGTCTTTAAGGCAACAAATTTGGTGTGAATAATGTATTCACACTGAATAAAATATTCACACACATGAAGTAGAATGAGAAGGTACTGGGCTTCGCCGTGAACAAGGCATATTGTGAAATGTCGATACCCTGGTGCCCTTGACATTTAGGCTGTTTAGTGAGCCAATATTTGAGGTAGATTTGGACTGATGCCAGGTCAGATGAGATTATGAGGCTGATGGTAGTGGTGTTGAAGCTCAACAGTTAAACATAACTCTTAAAAACACCTGCATTGTTGAGTGAGCGACCCAGTCATACTAAAACCTGTGGTAAAGAGAAAGTTTCTTCTAAAATGTGTTTTCCTGAATCTGAGCGACACTATAGGATATATGAACTCTAGCCCCAGTGTCTAGATCAGAGAGATGCAGCCGGTTGGCGTTTTAGTGTTAACACTTTAATCCACAGTAATGAAAATACTGTATTTCTAAACATGAACACACTCTAGAATCAAACATTTCTATATCAATTTGGATTGAAGCCCATTAGAATTGACATGGACCAGAACATGGCTCCCTTACACTCAATCACACCGGCCTAGTAGACACTGAAACAGGCGGCCGGTAGCAGCCGACCCAAGGGAAACCAACATGCAAGACACGCAGTCCTCCAAGGAAACGCAAAATACGCAGGTTATCTATTCACCACCCTGGAGCTCGATCAGCAACTCTGTTTAGTGTGCCTGCTGCCCAGCTCTAAGGGAAAGCCCCTGCACTGCCCTCCCTACTGCGGCTATCAAAAGCGCCTCCATCTCCTGCGGCCACCCAAAGCGCCTCCATCTCCTGCGGCCACCCAAAGCGCCTCCATCTCCTGCGGCCACCCAAAGCGCCTCCATCTCCTGCGGCCACCCAAAGCGCCTCCATCTCCTGCGGCCAATAAGTACCCTGCTGGCATGGGAGAAACTGTCCATGTGTTCACTATTACCTGGATACTCCAAAACCTGGTCTTCATGGAGGATTGGTGTCAAGAATGCCCTCGCTGAAAATCCATCACATCAAAGTTGCCTGAATCACTAATTGGATACCACGAAATGTAGGTGGAGAAAAGGGTAAAAAATGTATTGTGAGGCCCTGGGTAGCTACAGTGGTCATGTCAGTACAGTACAGTTTTCTCTAATTACGTTTAAACATGAATCATCCATCATCCATTATCCAACCATTTGGTCCTCTGACCTGTCTATGGGTCTGATCGTACAAAGACAAATGTGCAGGTTCAGCCATCTAGCATGTAAAAAGAGAATAGCCCAAAGCAATGTACATTTAGGTCCAGAAATATTTGGACACTGACACAATTTTAATAATTTTATCTCTGTAAGACACCACAATGGATTTGAACTGAAACAACCGAGTGGCAGTTGAAGGGCAGACTTTCAGCTTTAATGCAAGGAATTGTAACCATTCTCATACAGTACACAGTCCCCTTATTTTATACATTTTCAATACTTTAGTAGAGAATCCTTTGCAGGCAATAACTGCTTGAAGTCTGGAACGCATGGACATCACCAAACGCTGGGTTTGCTCCTTTGTGATGGTTTGCCAGGCCTTTACTTCAGTATGTTTTGGGTCATTGTCCATCTGTTAAGTGAAATGCCGTCCAATCAACTTTGCTGAATTTGGCTGTATCAGAACAGACACTATATTCCTATACATTTCAGAATTCAGCCGGTTGCTTCGGTCTTCTGTCAATTCATCAATAAACCCTAGTGACCCAGGCCCCTTGGAAGCAATGCATGCCCATGCCATCACACTGCCTCCAACATGTTTTACAGATGATGTGGTATGCTTCGGATCATGAGCCATTTCAAGCCTTCTTTTTTCTTCCCATAATTCTGGTACAGGTTGATCTTAGTTTCATTTGAATGTTATTCCAGAACTGAAAGTCTAATCTGGCCATTCTATTCTTGAGGTTTATGAATGGTTTGCACCTTGTGGTGAACCCTCTGTATTCGCTCTTTTGAAGTCTTCTCTTTATGGTTGACTTGGATTATGATTTGCCTGCCTCCTGGAGTGTTCTTCACTTGGCTGGATGTTGTGAAGGGGTTGTTCTTTACCATGGAAAGGATCCAACAATCATCCACCACTATGGTTTTCTGTGGACGTCCAGGCCTTTTTGTGTTTCAGAGTTCACCAATGGGTTATTTTTTTCCCTGAATGTACCAAACTGTTGATTTGGCCACTCCTAATGTTCCTGCTGGATGGAGTTTTTGTGTTTTTGCAGCCTAAGGATGGCCTGTTTCACTTGCATTGAGAGCTCCTTTGACCGCATGTTGTGGGTTCACAGCAACAGCTTCCAAATGCAAATGCCACACCTGGAATCAACTCCAGACTTTTCACCTGCTTAATTGGTGAAGAAATAACAAAGGAATAGCCCACACCTGCCCATGAAACAGCTTTTGAGTAAACTGTCCAATTACTTTTTGTCCCTTGAAAAAGAGGGGGCTACATATTAAAGAGCTGTAATTCCTAAACCTTTCCTCCAATTTGGATGTGAAAACTCTATATTTGTAACTCTCATATAACTGTATTTGTAACTCTAGATAACAAAGAAAGTGCTTACACTCATCATTAAAGCAACTTATTGTCCCACAGGCCCACCTACCAACCTATTGATCCTGTGACCCACCAACACTCGTCCTTTAACCAACCTATTTATCATTTGAGCTGTCTACACTTGTCCTTTAACCAACCTATTGATCATCTGACCTGTCAACACTCTCTCTTTACCCACCTGCTGGTCATCCAACCTGTTCATACTCATCCTTTGACTGTCATCTCCCCATACCCAACAACAGATGTGTCAGGCGTTGTCAACCTATTGGACGGAGCAAGCGGGGCAGCCAGCCAGGGCTATGGACTAAAAGTCCGGAAAGGGGAGCTCTCAGACGATTGATTGAATGGTTTTACTTCCATTTCGACTGAGACAGCACCTGCTAGACAGCACCTTGTTTCATCAGAACCCACATATGTCTCTGTCTTTAGGTTATCCAGTGCAATCAGTTGGTGGAAGCAGGCTATTTGAATAACAGCAGGATACTATGCTGGTGGTAGGCCATTGTTCATGCTCGGCTTCGTGGGGGTTGAGGGAACATAAACACCAAAGGTTGTGAGGTATAGTGAATTCCTGGGAACTACTGGGACAGCACTGCTATATCTCAATATGTAAAACCTACGACGTGCAAGTCTCAGTTGATCCTTCAGAGTCAGTGAGGAATTTATTTGACTGCATGTTTCTGTTCATTGAAAGAAAGGAGAGGTGGTGTGTGACTAAACAGGAGGAAAACAGCACTGTGATCAGCACTCAGGAGATGTTGTGTGCATCCAAAATAGCACACTGTTCACTACAAAGTGTGCTGCCATACAATGTCATTTTGGATGCAGATGATTGTAGTGGATTACAATTATGATTGAAGTGGATTACAGAGAAGAAGGTCACAGAGGTCATCCATCCTGAATAATATACCCCCAATTGGACAGAAGTGGATTATGGAGGAAATTGAATTCTGGGGGAAATAGGATTTCCAATTTATTTTAAACATCATTAACTTATTATACATATATTTAATATACACCAGTGTAATGGCGTCAGAGCGTCATGTGACATGAAGTCAGAGAATCACATTTCACTGTCTTATATTCTACATAACACATATTCCATTGTGGAACTAAACATGCCACCCAAGAGATCTAAATATATTTCTGTTAACTGAATCTGGCACCTGTGCTCAGAAGCACTTGTGAGGTATGGTATGGCCTGGGACATTTAAAGCACTTTCAATTTCAGTCCGCCAAAAAAATATTTTATTACCTTTTATTCAATATCCAACAATACAGAATAGCTCAAAGAAAAGAGGTTAGAGAACATTCTAGGTCTCTCTTTATGTGCTCTCAGGGGCTTCCCAGATCTGTCCGGCTGGCCCCTGGTGTTCATCTAATCTGGCTCAGCCCATCTCTTCAGCCAGCCTGTACAGGCTCAGTCCCGTTCGGAGCAGACTGGGAAACTTCCTCTGCGGGGGCTGGGCTTCGCCAGATGTTTCCTGATCCCAACTGCGTGCGTTCCCCACTCTCTCCCCTCCCTTCCCAGCAGTGAAAGGGAATGGGAGGGAATGAGGGAGTAGCAGTCAGTCTCTCACACACTCTCTCTCTGGCGTTGAGCAAAGGGCATAGAATAGGGCACCTGGAATCCTTGACGCTTCACAGCACTCTGTCTCACTTCTATCTCTGCATCACTCTTATCTCTGCGTCTGCAGCCCGGGACCACGCAGCCAGCTGGAGGCGTCGCTGTAGCTTCCACAGGGAGAGAAGGCCGTAACTCACCTGCGCTGTCTTTCTCTTACAAACACACACACACACGCACACAGAAGCTGCCCAGCCGAACCCCTCACACACCTTTGGAGTGCAGCGTGAGAGGGGAGCAGCTCTCCGACACCCTGCCTGTGTGAAGGACTCGATTCCGCGGTCATGTCATGGGACTGTGGCCTGAGGTACATGTTCTCTGTGTCCCCGGCACTGCAGCCCGGCAGTGGGGGTGGGGCTGACCTGCACGACAAGGAGGATCTGTCCCGTCTGGAGATGGTGCAGAGGCTGGCCAAGGACGGATGCCGCTTTCTCCAGAACCATGGCAACGGCAAGGCCCCAACGGAGAGGACCGCAGAGGTGAGGAAGAACGTCTCGCTACACACCGTGAGCGCTGTGACAGAGCTCAAGATGACATTACGCACACAGCATTGTACACACACACACACACGTAAACACACTAGAGAGACAGCGTCACTGTGACACAGCAGAAGACAGCATTATCAAACACAAACACACAGTATCATTCTGAATCACTGGAACCCTGAAACACCGGGATGACCTTTTCCTTTAACCTTTATTTAATTAAGTCAATTATAAACAATCTCACATTTTCAATGACAATCCGACCAAAGGCATTCAAGCGCAAGACAGCATACAGAACCACTTAAAATATGTCAAAAAAATAAAATAAAAAATGAACAAAGAATTACAATATAAAAACACAAATAGACATTAAATGGCACACATATGCATAGTGGATTGTGTATTACAGTCAGAGTTTAACGGCAATGTCACCGTTAAAGTACAACGGTGCAGCACATGAACACGACAGTAACAGAGAAAAAACACGCTCCCGTTCTATTTTCCATTACATTGTAGGAAGCATAATGGCAACAGGATAGTGGTGAGGAGTTTCTGTTTCAGTCAGTGCTCATATTGTCTAGCTAATCTGTTTCTATCCTAATTAGCATACTATTCCCATCCACTCCCAGTCAGATTAGAAAGCACGTCTGACTCTGGGGATAACCACTGGATCGGGGCCACCCAAGGCCCTGTGTGTCTATGTGTGTTTTTGTGTGAGTAATAGTGTGTTGCTATGTTTGTGCCTAGAAGCTCCCACCTCTCCGAGAGCCAACCATTCATCAAACTGATGTTAATTTGTTATCTGGCTTATATTGGGAAATGCCCCTGTCATCTCCCAAGATGAATTCAGTCATTTGTATTTTCCCTATGTGCCTGGGAGTGGGATCATGCTCGCTGAATGATTGTAAAGCGATCGATAATACAGGACACAGTAGTGCTTCAGCTGGGTCTGTGTTGGCGAACTAGGACGGCCTCGTCAGCACACCCTCTTTTTCAGAGAACTAGAAGCACCTGTTTGCGGTACGTTTCCTCACACCTGCGTGAATCAGTGCAGTGAATTCATTTGGATTGGACCTGAATGCTTTGGCAAATGAAAGACCAACCTCTATCCGCCGGGACAGGGCTAGTGACCCACGCCGCTTGGATCACTGCGTTATTTGATGTCTTTCTTAGCTTTTTTTTTACACCCAGTGACTCAAATTCGATATCCTATGAACCTGTGCTGCACAAATCCAATGCAATCTAGTTCCTAATTACGAATGTCAATAGCCTTAACTGAATCCATTCTGAGCTTTATCAGGGATATTGGCTGGTGGCGATTGCCCAATCCATGTTTTGTCTTATTAAAGCAAAACCCAATTTTAAGAGTTCAGTAGATTCAGAGTAAGACTGCTGATCTAGGAAGAGATTACACCTGTCCCAAATGTCCCCGGGGCGGCGGTTCTGAAAAAGGCGACAATAAACCTGATTCCACGCAGCCACTCTGGAACGCTCGGCGCTTGGTGAGCTCACCACACAGGCTCAGGTTTTCCCTTCCTGCCTGGCCAGCTGTTCCTCTATCTCCAGTGCAGAATGGTAGGACACAACAATGGCAGGAAGAGCTGACACAAGTGCAACACGCCAGTGGCTGTCCCCACAGCCCCCCCATGCCAAGACATTGTGTTGAATTCTGGGTGGATTTTGACATGTTTCATTGCTGCTTGTCCCTGACCTTTTAATACTGTGGGTGTGTCCCCAGGGGCACTAAACTCCCCATTTAGCGCACTACTTTGAGCAGGGCTCTGTGTGGTCAAAAACAGTGCCCTACGTGGATATAGGTGGCATTTGGGATGCGGTCTAGAGCAGGGGTTTTGACCGCAGCCTTCCCTGACATAATTCTGCAGAACCAACTTGGCTGTTCTGTACTTCACTGTAAACTGGTGTGGCTTTAAGCATCATGATCAATGTCATGTTCTTTTTTAATGGGACTACTGCGTCAGGCTGATGTCTCCACTAGGGTTTGCCTCAAACCTTTTTTTGTCTCAAACGTTTTAAATAGATCACAATTCAAAAGAATGCGAAACATGTTTTCGTTCTGAGGACTCATGTTTGTTGGTCGGACGTTTTTATAAGCCCAGATCTGACTTGTGGTGTGGTTTTGTGATACCATAACAGTCATGGCTTATGTGAAGTGTTCCTGTTCAAAGGTATGGAATTAAAAGACACCCCAGGAAATCCAGTGCACTCCCTGTAACATAATGCATTATAACACCTCTGACCTCATGAAAACACCCTAAATTAAATCTTCAAAGTGACGCAGTTCAAAGACTAATACATGTTCTGTTTACAGAACTTTTGGGGTGTCGGATTATATAGAAAGTATGTTTATGTTTACTGTAGATTAATGTGTGTGTATGTGTGTGTGTGTGTTGAAGGGGGCACTATTCCCAATGTGTATCAGTTCATAAAAGGGTTCCAGATGAAAGCTTTGACACTGATGAAACTGCCTTCCCTTTCAGGACCCATTTCCACATAAGTGAGCTGCTTTTTGTGTATACAGGCATAGGTCACTTAAGCAATATGGCACGATGGTGTGTGGTATATGGCCAATATACCACGGCTATGGTCTGTTCCTTTACCTGATGCAGATTACCTGGAAGCCCGTAGCTGTGGTCCTCTGGCCAAACCCACAGCGGCCATACTGCATTTACAAAACGCTTTCCGAGTTGTGTTTCTGTCATAAATGTTGTGTGCACTTTCACATTCAATAACCTTTTGCGGTTCGATTAAAATTGACTTTTAACATCCTGTTTATATACTGTCTGCTCAGCTAATAGTCCCACGCAGCTCAGCTGGTAGATAACGGCCCCAGCAACACCAGAGCTCAGGATTCTATTCTCATTATGAAAATGCCTGCCTGCCCTCATTGGATAACAGTCCGCTAAATGACTTTCATGTCAATAATTATACGGTACACTATATTTTGTATGTCATAACTCATTCTAATGTATAGCTGTGCAAGCAACCAATCAACTTTAATTTGATTTATAATAGCTACAGTGTTTCTTGAATAAACACACCAATCTGAAAGTAATGAATTCTGAACTGAACCTGCGATGTTTTTCAAAGCTATTTGTTGAATAAAAATGTATTCAGTCTTTCAGTTTATTTGCTTCTATTCTAACTTGATATCAGCGTAATAACTGTACGCTGCATACCTTCAGTCAGTGGCATATTCACACTGCCACCTCTAATGCCGTACTCTGTGGAACCTCCAACCTGTGGAACACATTTTATTCCCATACAATCAGGACAAATAAATATTTAACAAAGATAGCATTCCACTGGACGGCACAATGCATTGCATGTACTTTAAAGTGCTACACATTGTTCTGAAAGATACATATTTTTCTGACATTTTTATTCTCCTGGACAGATGCAGGGGGGAAAGAGACATAGACTACTAAACAACCATAGGCCCTCTATGTATTGGTGACGTAGACTACCAACTGTAAACCACTAGACCACCATACTGTCGACCACTAGACCACCATACTGTAGACCACTTGATCACCATACTGTAGGACACTAGATCTAGTGGACCACTAGAACACCATACTGTGGAGCACTAGACCACCATACTGTAGACCACTAGATCACCATACTGTAGAGCAATAGACAAGCATACTGTAGACCACTAGACCACCATACTATAGACCACTAGATCACCATACTGTAGAGCACTAGACCACCATACTGTAGACTACTAGATCACCATACTTTAGACTACTAGATCAGCATAATGTAGACCACTAGACCACCAAACTGTAGACTACTAGATCACCATACTGTAGACCACTAGACCACCATACTGTAGACTACTAGATCACCATACTGTAGACCACTAGACCACCATAATGTAGACTACTAGATCACCATACTGTAGAGCGCTAGACCACTATACTGTAGACCACTAGATCACCATACTGTAGACCACTAGATTACCATATGATAAACCAGTAGACCACCATTTTGTAGACCACTAGATACCCATGCTGTAAACAACTAGACCACCATACTGTAGACCACTAGATACCCATACTGTAGACCACTAGATACACATACTGTAGACCACTAGACCACCGTACTGTAGAGCATTAGACCACCATACTGTAGATCACTAGACCACCAGATTTGGTGGTTCTTTCTAATCTGCCACCACAACATGACTTCTGCATGGCATTGATCAGGGCCGGTTCTAGCATTTTGAAGGCCCTAAGTAAAATGTGTTTTTGGGGGCCCCTCTTTTCTATTGGTCCGGTGCTCACTAGCGGACTGGGGACACCTAGAGGTCAGGGGCCCCAGCCAATGTCGGTTATGCCTAGGGCTGCCCCTGGCATTGATTATGTGACTTGTCTTTGCTAGGAGGTCTGTGTTGATATGGAAGGCAGGGCTTGTTATTACAGTGTTCCCCAGGCTTCTGTTTCCCTATATTAGAGTACTCCACCATCTCCCACATCATTGCATAGAAGGCACTGGATCCATGCTCTCATCATCTGCTGCTCGTCTTTCTTGCTATGTCTTTCCTAATATATTTTTTTACATTCACATATGTAAGATCCACTTGAAGTCAAATCAAACAGTTTAGATTTGTGCTGATGTACTGATTCCCAGTGTTTATCTACTTCCAATGTAGAGCCAATTCCTCGAGGCTAATATGGAGGTTAACAACCAAAGAAGGAATTTGAGTACTTCACTTCTGGATGGTAACCAGTGACACTTGCGTCACGTTAAAAAACATATACTCTAATGAAGAGCCCCTTAAAGTCTTCTTATTCTCAGGTCCTGTGATACAAGTTATATCCTGAGAGAGAGCAAGGTCAGAGAGTGAAAAGAGAGCAAGAAAGGGTGAGGAGGACAGAGAAAGAAAGAGAGATAAAGCAAGCAGGTGAAAGAGAGAGAGAGGAAGAAAGAGGGAATGTTCTGTATATCTCCGTTGTATCAACAGGCTCCAGTACTGAACAGAATTCCACATCTACACAGTCTACAGACCCCCAGCATCTCTCACTGTGCCTCGGGACTTGAAAGGTGTTCCCGCTCTGACTGAGACGTTTGACAACGTACGATTTGGCTGATTAGTTTCAACTTGATTTCCTGAATGTATTACCTGCATTAACTGTAGTAACTGAAAATGTTAAAACTGTACAGACTGTGAATTAACTAAAGCATTCCCAGGTGTGGGTGTGTGGCCAGTGTGTGGTGTCTGACGGCAGAAGTGGGTCCGGAGACTGGGATTAGAGAGTCTGACCAATAACCTGGTGGATAGATTGATTCCCTGAGCCAGTAACTGAGTCTATACCTTAGCCAGTAACTGAGCCAACTAGTTGAAAAAAGGTTTTTGTTCTATCATTGAGCAAAATAGTGAACTGTAATTGCCCCCAGGGCTCACAGTGTGGCAGTCATTTCATCTCTTCAACTGAGAAGGGTTGGCTTGAAATGGAAGCCACATTTTGGCTGGATTTGTGCAGAAAATGATGTAATCCTTTAACTTGTAAATAATATGACTGCATATGACACCTAACAGATTGTTACTTTTTTACAGTGATGATGTTGGGGAACATTCCAGTGTGGCAGTAAAGGTCACCATGATCTCTTCAAGAGGAACACTGTTTCTGACAGGCTGAGAGGAACAGAGATACAGAGAAAGGTAGACAGAGAGATTCATCATGGTGTGCAGGCTGTGTTGGGGGTTAGTCATGGTGTGCAGGTTGTGTCAGATGTTAGTTATGGTGTGCAGGCTGTGTTAGGGGTTAGTCATGGTGTGCAAGCTGTGTTAGGTGTTTATCATGGTGTGCAAGCTGTGTTAGGGGTTAGTCATGGTGTGCAGGCTGTGTTAGGTGTTAGTCATGGTGAGCAGGCTGTGTTAGGTGTTAGTCATGTTGTGCAGGCTGTGTTAGATGTTAGTAATGGTGCTCAGGCTGTGTTAGGTGTTAGTCATGGTGTGCAGGCTGTGTTAGATGTTAGTTATAGTGTGCAGGCTGTGTTAGGTCCTACTTAAAATGTGTGTTTACTAATTTTATATGTGCAAATCCCACCATCACTCAAATGTCATGAATCACTGCTTATGTCCCAGATGGCCTAGTGCACCACTACCCTATCATGGCCTAATGCACCACTACCCTATCATGGCCTAGTGCACCACTACCCTATCATGGCCTAGTGCACCACTACCCTATCATGGCCTAGTGCACCACTACCCTATCATGGCCTAGTGCACAACTACCCTATCATGGCCTAGTGCACCACTACCCTATCATGGCCTAGTGCACCACTACCCTATCATGGCCTAGTGCACCACTACCCTATCATGGCCTAGTGCACCATTACCCTATCATGGCCTAGTGCACCACTACCCTATCATGGCCTAGTGCACCACTACCCTATCATGGCCTAGTGCACCACTACCCTATCATGGCCTAGTGCACCACTACCCTATCATGGCCTAGTGCACCACTACCCTATCATGGCCTAGTGCACCACTACCCTATCATGGCCTAGTGCACAACTACCCTATCATGGCCTAGTGCACCACTACCCTATCATGGCCTAGTGCACCACTACCCTATCATGGCCTAGTGCACCACTACCCTATCATGGCCTAGTGCACCACTACCCTATCATGGCCTAGTGCACCACTACCCTATCATGGCCTAGTGCACCACTACCCTATCTGCCCTGTCTGAAGTAGTGCACTACATTGGGAAAAAGGCTGCCATTCGGCATAAAGCCATTATACAGTACACATCATACTATGTAAGGAGATGCCAAAAACACATTACCATGAATGGCCTTTTTGGAGTTGCATGAAAAGAAAAACCCTCCCTGCTGCAATATCTGCATCCCAAATGACACTTTATTCCCTACGTAGTCCACTACTTTGATCCAGGATTCTTGGGGAAGTGGGTGTGATTTGGGAAACTGCCCAAATCTTCTGGTATGATTGTGTTAAGCCTGTGTTAGAGGATTCAGTCTGCTTCGTGACAGACAATGTGTGTGTGTCTGTTCATTCATGCGTGCGTGCATGCGTGCGTCCATGCTTTGGGATCAGTTTAAGTGCAGAAGGTCCCTGGATGCCTCAGTGCAGTAGGCAATTAGAGCAGAAAACTGCCGTCACTTCCAGCCTGTCTGCTTGCCTAATTGCATGTCCACCAGCAGCAATGTGCGTGTCTGTGTGAGTGAGTGTTTGTGTCCACCAGTATGAGTGTGTGGCGTACAGTAGACTCTTAGCACTGTCGAACATTCAATAGGCACCAATTATCCCAGTAACAGACATGGTTTCCTATTCCCCATACTTGCCCCCATGGGGCTTTGGTCAAAACTAGTGCACTATACTGTAGTGATAGGGACACATTTGTAGTGCGGACAGTCACTTTGGGCTTACTGACTCCTAAATGTTTCTTCCACTCATTCAATTGGGTTATTATAACAAGTATATACTCAAGACAATGCATGGATCATTTTCAAGCACCTGATAATTAATGAGAGGGAATGGATTTTTACAATCACCCTCACACACCCATCACAATCACTATTAAGCATCTATCACAATCACAAGTGAATGTCTATCACTATTGCAGGTATATCACAATCACTACTACAGGTGTATATCAATCACCATTACTAGTGAATTATTGTCAGAATTTGAGGTCTATCAATATCGCTATTATAAGTATATTACAATCACTACCACAGGTCTATTACAATCACTATTAAAAGTGTATCACAATCACTACTACAGGTCTATTACAATCACTATTATAAGTCTATCACAATCACTACTACAGGTCTCTTACAATCACTATTATAAATCTATCACAATCATTACTACAGGTCTTTTAGAATCACTATTATAAGTCTATTACAATCACTATTATAAGTCTATCACACTCACTATTACAGGTGCATTACAATCACTATTATAAGTATTTCACAATCACTATCACAGGTCTATCACAATCACTACTACAGGTCTATTACAATCACTATTATAAGTCTATCACAATCACTACTACAGGTCTCTTACAATCACTATTATAAGTCTATCACAATCATTACTACAGGTCTTTTACAATCACTATTATAAGTCTATCACAATCACTACTACAGGTCTCTTACAATCACTATTATAAGTCTATCACAATCATTACTACAGGTCTCTTACAATCACTATTATAAGTCTATCACAATCACTATTACAGGTATATTACAATCACTATTCTAAATCTATCCCAATCACTACTACAGGTCTATCCCAATCACTACTACATGTCTATTACAACCACTATCACAGGTCTATCCCAATCACCACTACAGGTCAAATACAATCCCTATTATAAGTCCATCACAATCACTATTAGAGGTGTATTATAATCATTATTTTAAATGTCACTTTATCGGATGTATCTTAGTCACCAACAGTCTATAGTATGCAATCTGTACTATGCAATCTTTCCTTGTTTTGATGTAGAATGAAAACATTCAAGGAGACACCACTGGACATGACGGAAGGCTGAACGTGGCCCCCCCAGAAAAAAACGACAACCTTATAATTATAACCACTGTGTTACTTGCCCTGCCCTCCAGTCCGACCAATATCCCCTGGCTTAAATGGTTAAATCTGATAAATGGCCCAATTCTCCAGGAGTGCCTGTGTAACTCCCTCCACTGTAAGCCTAGTAGGCAGATTACGGTGATGATGTAGCTCTTTTCCTCATTTATGCACCCTTCCAGACATTATTGTCTTATTGAGCGACTAGCATCAATAAAGATAATGAACTCATGTGCTTGATTGGGACCTGAGGGAGAGAAAAACTGTGGTCACATGCAGTGTGCACAATTCTAATACCTGTACGGTACGTTTGTACTGTGTGCATATATACGCTCTCAATACAGCGACACCAGCAAAAATCGAGCCTCTACAGCAACACTAGCAATAAACTAGCAATAACATTTAACACCGTTACCAGAGAAGGTCTCCCCCCATTACAATGGCCCAAACCTCTACAAATGCCCACACAAACCTGGCTGCACAATGTGAGTACTAGGTTAGTGAATCGGCACGGATACAGGCATTCATTGTGCTTCACAGTGTACATATTAGGGCATTCTGCGGTGACAGACTGTGTTGCTGGTGGTCTGGTCTGTTTCCCTGGGCAAAACGACTGACGTTCACCTGTGATCTAGACTGGAGAAGAGTTAGAGGGGGTGGAGGACACAACACACGTAAGCAGCAGCACTTTGTTCTTCCCTGTGTGGGAGGAAAGACAGGGTACGTGAGAGAAGGAGGGGGCGGGGGTGCCGGGGGGGGGGCGGGGGGGGGGGGGGGAGCAGAGAGATAAAGAGGAAAAGGGAAGGAGAAATTACCAGGCTAGTGGATTTACAATGAGACTGACGGTCTGGAAGATTGACAACTGTGTGTGCGGTTGTGGTTCTGTGTGTATAAGTGTGTGTTTTGCGTGGGTCTGTTTGTTCATGTGTGTGTGTGTGTGTGTGTGTGTGGTTGTGTTTGTTGAGTGCCTGCATATATTTTGTGAATGCGTGCTCTCCACCTGTCCCTATCTGTCTTTGTCAGGAAACCCTCACAACACAGAGTACCCAGAGCCGGCATTAAAAAATCGGAACTAGGCGATCTAAGCCCAACAGCAAACCATTAAAAACCCTGAATTAAGTAATCTAAGGCCAACAGCAAACCATTAAAAACCCTGAACTAAGTCATCGAAGCCCAGCAGCAAACCATTTAAAGTCAGAGTTTTTACTGCGCACAATAAGCCCTGCTGCACTCTTGAAAGCACAGTCCCATAAAATCCCGTTTGAGTGTTCCTGAACAATAATAGATAAATCATGTTCTTGGAACAGCACCCATTAATTAATATCCTCTGAGGAACAACTGTTAAATTAAATATGCATGAGTTCGATGATGTGAATGTAAATACAATTCCTGAATGGTTCACTGATAAAAAAAAAGGAATTAATTTTTATTCTAATCTATGGAGAGCTCTCCCTTTTATTCAGAGGACTGAATTTGACGAGGCTTTTGTGATGGAAATCAATGGTGATGTGGGGAGAGGAGAAGAAAAGACAGGGAATCTCCTTAATGATTATGCACCTCCCTCCCTCCCTCTTCACCCCCACCCCTCCCCAACTCCCTCCAGGGCCACAGTGACGAGGCAGTCCGTGTTTGTCTGCGGGAGCGGGGCCAGGACGTACTGACGCTCCAGAGGGCGTCGTCGCGGAGGCCGGCCCCCACCGCTTCCTTAGCCGGGGGAGGGGCGAGAACGGAGGAGAGGGCCAGGAGGTAAGCCTCTCTTCTTTTTCCACCCCTCCCCGTTTTTCCTCTCTCTCCTCCCTCCCTCTAGCCATTCGCCTCCTCCGTCTCAGGCACACACACACACGCACACATCTTTCAGGCGGCATGCGCTCGCATTGCAGCCCCCTTGCACACAGACGGATGGACGCGTGTGTGCGCGCGCGTGCGCGCGCATGCGTGCGTGCGTGCGAGAGTAAGTAAACCGGGAGTGCGAGTCTGAGCACCACTTACTGGCAGGCTGGCTGGGTAGACGTTGGGGAGTGTCTCTCTGTCTCAGCCCGGGTGAAAGGAGCTCTCTCTGGACTAGGGGATCAGGGGTATCAGACGGACCTTGGGCTCCACGTCAGCTGCAGCAGGTGGACCGAGAGGTGGAGGGGCCGATAGGACGGACTGGGTGAATGGGGCGGGGGTGAGGGAAGGCTTGCAGCAGTAACCACGACAACAGTGGCACCAGCACGGAGGGGCACCGGGACACGGTGAGGATGGGCACCCGGCCGCCCCTGGCACCGGGGTGGCAGGAGGAAGGCGGGCCGCTGGCGCCAGCGGCCCTGGTGGAGCAGGAGGAGGACGAGGTCGTCTCGGAGGAAGGCTCTGAGGAGAGCGCCGGTGGCAGTGACGGCACCTGCCGGGCGGAGGACGGCGCCAGGAGCAGCACGGTGCCCACCTTTGACGTCCCCTACTTCCGCTACATAGATGAGGAGGAGACCGAGGGAGAGGGGGAGGTGGAGGGAGAAGGAGAGGGGGATGGAGAGGAGGGGTGGAGCAGCAGTCGATCTCTGTCGTCCATCGAGGAAGACTCATCCGGCGACAGTGTTGTCTCCGACAGGTATGTGGTGGTGTCGGGGACCCCGGAGAAGATTCTGGAACACCTGCTGTCCGATCTGAGGCTGGACCACGACCACCAGGGGAGCATACAGCAGACCAAGGAGTCAGGTCAGTCACAGACCACCCTATCTCAGGGCTTCTCAGTCTTTGTCGTGTACGAGGAGCCAATGTTCTGCTTTGCCCTAATGTTCACACAGCTAAATCAAAGCAATGGTGTGATGATGATTTAGCTGGTCAGATGAAGTGTACCACCCGGGTTCATCTGGACACGGATAATTAACTTGTTCTCTAAATGATTCAGTTGGAACTCTGGCTACTATTTTTGATTCATGTTAATCTATGCCAAATTAGGTGTCTTTTTCAGACCGGAAGAGTCATTCATGAATATTAATTTGTATAAGGCAGATAAATGGCTACAGATGGAGCAATGGCTGGCCAGCTGGGATACTGTACATTGTGTTAGTATATATGTGTGTGTGTGTGTGTCTTGGTGTGTATGTACAGGTTATTATATCCCAGTGGGGATGACAACTATGTGCAAGGCTATTATAACTTGGAAAACCAGATTTTGAAATTACGTTTGGGTGTTACGTTTGGGGTTAGAGTTACAATTGGTTTGAATTAGGATTAGTAGTTAGGGTTACGGTCAGGATTAGTGTTGTAGAATTAATGTTAGGTTTAGGGAAAATCTAATTTTGAATGGGAATCTCTTTAGAGGCCCCCACAAAAAACATAAAATGTGGGATGTGTGCGAGTGTGTGTGTGTGGTCACAGCTCTCGTCTTAACAAGTAGCTCCCTCAAGAGAGGTCCAACCAGACCAACAACACGTCATCATCCCTGGAGTGTTTGGACATTCCTTTCAGCTCCTTCAAAAAATGTGTCCTTGTACTTTATATAGTGAACTACTTTGGGCCAGATCCCAGTCTCGGGTATTGTAAACGAGAACTGTGCCTATATAAACTCCTGGTTCAAAGTCAAAACAAACCACATTGACTTACCAGCATGTACAGGGAGGAGAGAGAGGAGCTGAGAGAGGAGGAGGACGGACATAGGAGAAAGAAAGAGGTGAGAGGGGAAAAGAGAGTAGAGAGAGCGGAAAAAGGAGAAATAGAAAATGGAGAGGAGACTGGGGAGAGGAGAGCAGAAGGAGAATGAGGAGAGGGGAGAGGGGAGAGGGGAGAGGGGAGAGGGGAGAGGGGAGAGGAGAGAGAGGAGAGAGGGGAGAGGAGAGAGGAGAGGAGAGAGGAGAGAGAGGAGAGGAGAGAGGGGAGAGGAGAGAGAGGAGAGGAGAGAGGGGAGAGGAGAGAGAGGAGAGGAGAGAGGGGAGAGGAGAGAGAGGAGAGGAGAGAGGGGAGAGGATCATACAAAAGATGGATTGAGGAGGGCCTACTGTGGATGTTGATCAGAGAGAGGGTATAACTGAGTGAGAGAATGAGGTAAAATTAGATAGATTGATTGCAAAAAACAAAAAGAAGAGAAAGACAGTAGTGATAGAAAGATGTTGGCTGGTTCTGGAAGGCTGATGTATGGAAGCAGGGGTGATAGGAGATGAACACAGCCGGTCACGGATGAGTTCCCATCAGACTTCCTGCTCTGTGCCTTGCTCCCCTCAGACCACAGATCATTGCTCATTTTGATGAGGAAATACTTGTGGAGTTACTGAACTGATCTGAATCCCTAGTCTTTTTCTGTATCACTGATATAATCTGGAGCAGATGCAGAAAGCAACGCAGAGAGAATGCTTTAAGAAACGATGCTGCTTGGTTCAGAGAGCACCTACAACAAGATGTTAAATATTCCCGTTATTATCCCCAATGTGGCTATTGCGTTGAGATTGCAAATGGAACTTGGATCTTATTGATTTCCTGAAAAACACCACAAGCAGACAGGTGTTCAAGCTAAATTCCCAGAGGGCGATAGAGCTTGTTGATAGATCTTAAAGGATTAGCTCACTCAATTCCTCCTCGCATCCTTCTCAAACACACCGAAGGAGCTCCATGACTCTCCCCTCAGAATCCATTTTCCATTGTACAGTGTGTTTTAACAAGGCAAGGAGAGGGAAAGCCCAGTGAAAGATTGATTGAGAATAAATCGGTGGGTATTGGAGCCTTCTCATTCATGCCAGTGGAGTCAGGTGAGTCATGTTCTGGGGTCATACCAATGGCCATGGTCTGTGGACGGAGGAACCAGGGACTCCGCTCTGGAAGTCCTGATGAGACATTGATCGTAGCTCAGTGATCTTACACACATTGACTCCACAGTCCATTTGGAATTGACTCCACCAGTCGGAGGCGGGTTGGGGTCATATGTGATAATAAGAGGCTCTCAGCTTCACTAAAACTATAAAACTATAACATATTGTCTGTAGTAAACCTGTCACCAGGCTCCCAGGGAGAAGATGGAGGAGATAGGGTGCTGATGGGAATGCAATAAACTTAAACAGGCAGGCAGCAATATGATGACTTATGGTTTTATTCCAAAAGGGGGCAACCCTATTCTCCAGGGATTAGTGAATAGGGTGCCATTTGGGATAACGGCCATGTGTTGGCAAACTTATATACTCAAACCTCCTCATACACAATTGATTTCTTAAGTGAAGAACTGTTCATACAGATGCAATACCCACTCCACGGACACGGACCACGACCGGGTCCAGATGTTAGACCTGGCTGGCCCTGTGATAATCAGGGCAATGCATTTCGGACAGATGGCACTTCCTTCAAAACCACACCAGCCTCATGTTGGAAAAAGTAATGACCAAGACCCAATGCTGAACTGTACATGTCCGCCTAAAGCGACACTGTGGGCTGGATCTCTTTGGGAGGTATGCAATGCCTCTCTCCTAATGGCACTCCAGTGAAAAGGTGACACACTCTAAAAGTGATAGTGTGTCATTTGGGACACCATTAGAAGGTTCTCTGTTGGGGGGGTACTCACACTTGCCTTTTGATGTTTAGACAAAGTGCGGCTACTGATTTAACCTCAGCAGAGATTCAGTCACAAACAAAATGTACACGTCCCAAACAAACTAACAAAGCCAATTGGAACACTGTGCCTTGCCTTTCCTCAGGGAGAGATTCAGCAAAGCAGTAATACAGACAGTATACATCCAGATGTATGCCTTGGTTGGAGGTCCATACACTAATGATCTGCTCTGATCCTTTATCCATGAGAGGGATAAATGGCATCCTAGTCCCTAATATAGGGAACTATTTTTTGCCCAAGCCCTATGGCAAGTACACTGTGAACAAGGTGACGTTTGGAACACCAGCGTTCATTATAATAACCAGACCGCTGCATTATGTATGAGTGGCGGGATCTGATTAGAAGTCTTCGTTAAGATTCTGCCTAATTGCTCTCTGGGGTAATGTCAGAGATGACAACTGTGTGTGTCAGACAAATTAACGTGCTGCTTTCACAAGTTGAATTGATCAATAATTAGACTAATGCTTATTGAAATGCAAAGAAATACCAGTTTGATTGATTGGTTGCTGTATTGCCTAATCAGTTGATGGTGGGAATCAATTCATTCCATTCCGTTTCTGGGATTCCTGTTGGACATTGGAAGACAAATTGTGATCTGATGCCATTACTGTTCAGATGTAGAGCTACTGTTCGATTTAATTGAATGCACATGCTAAATTAACCCTTGTGTCCTTGAAATGTTAGTTACATATTGTTTCCATTTCATCTCTGTATTGAAAGGAAAATTGCTGGTAGGGAAAACAATGAATAACATCACATACAGTCTCTGATGCAATTTGCAAGTCAATCCCTTTTCATCTTCTGTCAATCTGTAGTGGTCCTTTCTCACATGTCCAAGTACAAAGCGTGGGAGTCATTGGCTGTTTCTATCATCTAATATCTGCCTTGTTCAGGTCCACTGGAAGCTGCTGTACTACTCAGGCCTGTGGAGCAATCCACGCTATGTTCCCTGAAGGCAGACCCAAGACAGCATCTGAATCCCAAATTACACACTATTCACTACAGGTCCTGGTAAATAGAGGTATAAATAGTTGTGTACTACACTGGAAATAGGGTGTCATTTTGGACACGCAGAGGCCCCATGACTGGTTTGTTAATAGAACATATTCCCATCAACAACCCAAGGCTGTTAAGAGTTACCACAGACCTGCTTTGCCTTCTGAACGCAACAACCAGGGCATGATCTCCTACCATTGCTGGCAGTGTAAAAATAATAAACAGGATCATGGAACTTTCACCAGGATTACGAGAAATTCTTGTTGTAGGATTTTGGACTTCCTGTTTATACCTTCTGCCTTCCAATACCTTTCCATTGAGGTTATAGGAAAATATGAGCATGCTGAATCCCCAACCGTAGCTCACAGGCTGTCCACAGCCCATTTCTTCCTTTCCTCTGGTCTCCTAACACAGAAGGATCACCAGCAGCCCTTAGACCTCATCATCCATGACAGCTAGACTTTGTGAACCGTGTGTTTTCGTGGCCAATATGGGATACAGAACATTCCAGAATGTCATGGTGCAATTGAACTGCATCTGCCTGCACAGCAGTTGGTGGTGGCGAGGGGCTTTTCGTACTGCAGGAGAGCTTGATGTGGATGCTGGGAAGCAGATCCTGCCACAGTAGATCTAACTGCCTCGAGTCCCACAGCTTAATGAAATATTCATTGGCTGGTTTCTCGCTTGCTGCTCACTACTTTGGACCGGGGCTCATCGGGTGCCGTATGAAACGGATCGGTCCAGTTTCCTGACGGGTAGAAGACTGAGACATGGAGACGTGTGTGTGGTATAGCTGCTCAGCAGACTGGCCTCGGGTCAATGTTGACTGGGAAGAATACACAGAAAGAAATCGTGTAGTCACAATAGCAAAACAGGTGCGCATGTGTCTGCATGTGTGTGAGTGTATTAGGGAATGATGACAAGTGTGTGTGTTCTAGGTCTGGTCAATTAAGGCCTTCATTGTGGGACTTAACCAGCCTAGCCCAGTCCGTGTTGTGTTATTAAATACATAACCAGCCTAGCCCAGTCCGTGTTGTGTTATTAAATACATAACCAGCCTAGCCCAGTCCGTGTTGTGTTATTAAATACATAACCAGCCTAGCCCAGTCCACGTTGTGTTATTAAATACATAACCAGCCTAGCCCAGTCCGTGTTGTGTTATTAAATACATAACCAGCCTAGCCCAGTCCACGTTGTGTTATTAAATACATAACCAGCCTAGCCCAGTCCGTGTTGTGTTATTAAATACATAACTACACTATCCCAGTCCGTGTTGTGTTATATTAATACATAACTAGCCTATTCCAGTCCGTGTTGTGTTATTAAATACATAACTAGCCTATCCCAGTCCGTGTTGTGTTATTAAATACATAACCAGCCTATCCCAGTCCATGTTGTGTTATTAAAAACATAACCAGCCTATCCCAGTCCGTGTTGTGTTATTAAATACATAACCAGCCTATACCAGTACGTGTTGTGTTATTAAATACATAACCAGCCTATCCCAGTCTGTGTTGTGTTATTAAATACATAACCAGCCTATCCCAGTCCGTGTTGTGTTATTAAATACATAACCAGCCTATCCCAGTCCGTGTTGTGTTATTAAATACATAACCAGCCTATCCCAGTCCGTGTTGTGTTATTAAATACATAACTACACTATCCCAGTCCGTGTTGTGTTATTAAATACATAACCAGCCTACCCCATACTGTATTGTGTTAGTAAATCCAGTGTATTTCAGGTGTGGGATAGTGCTGAGTGTCTACATGATCCCCCGTAAAGTGCTGAGTGAGGAGGAGACTGTGTGCTGCTGTGTGTGGTTTAACATAATGATGTGGGTGGGGAGAGGGGGGTGTTTGGTGAAGCTGAACGCAACCCACAAAGCCCTGGGAAGTTAGTGTGAAATGAAAGGATGTACAGTGCTACGGTGTCTGGCACACTTACAGAGCCTCCTTCCTAATGGGGTTTACACAGCTTTCTGTCTTTCTGTTGACCTGCCTTGTCTCTTCCTTGGAAAAAACCCTCACAAACTGGCAAGCAGGCACACACGTGCATGCGCACATACATATACACACACACACACACACACACACTAACACATACACACACATCTACACACTAATGTAGGCAGTCACTTTCCCCTCTCCCTTTCAAGGACGCGCATAACTTGGACTAACCCATCTGGGACTGCATGACAAAATGTCAACCCTCCTTGAGCAATGAGTTTCAAATGTCTTGTCAGCCTGCATTCTAAGTCGTTTCAGGGATGTTTAACACCTGCCAGTGGGTATGAAATTACTTACATTTCCTTAATGATATTGACTAAAATAGCAATTAAAACAATTTACTGGTTCTCATCGTCAAAGACAAACATAAATGATAAAACATACACATATCGACGTTCCTGCTGCTGATATTTTCACATTGACAGATATGTTCGGTAGATTGTTCTAAGCCATTTTAAATACTTTAATCAAAGCCTATACCCAGGAATTACCTTTCCTCTAACCTTGTCAGCAAACAACGAGACAGCAACCATCAACGATGGCTGCCAACACATTAAGGTTATAGGCAATAAGCTAAGTAATAATCAGATTGCCACTACAGTGTTGAAAAGGGCACTGGATTTAAAGCATCGACTGTGGCGGAGGTCAGCGAGAGAGAGTGAAGTGGCAGATTGACAATGCCTTATCCATCCTGCTATTCTTTAACAGAGAGAGAGAGACAGATAGAGCAGGGACAGGCCATAATAGACTTCTGTTAGGAATATGGAAGAAAGCCTGACCAAGGAGTAAATTAAAGCCTAACAACAATCACAGTCAAGGTAAACCAAGCAAGGACATTACCAGGAGATTAGAACCAACAGAATGCTCCCTCACATGAACATCTGCTCTCAAACCACTGATGAACTGTCCCTGAATGGTGCTGGTTCTCCGTCTGGCCTTATTAACCTGTGCTCCCATCTTGTCCTTCATTTATTGGCATCAGTCTACTGAGCTGGGACGATCCCAGTCCTCCCCACTCCACTGGAAGACAAATACAGTCACATTATTAAAGCTCAACTCTGTAACTCTCAGGGCTATTCTTCCTGCATGAGCCTTATGGCTTCTGAAAGGGCTTGACAAACAAGCTGGTGACACTGTACTGTCTGAGCAGGATGTAACATGTCATCACCCTATCCTCTGTTCTCAGTGCTTCACTTACCTTTTCAACAGGATCCATTTGAAAAGCCCATTCCGCGCATGTGGAATGGTCTGCTTGGACTCGCCGTGTGTTGTATCGTTTTCCCATTTCACGCGCGACCCACGGTCTTTCACTGATTGTTAGGAGTAATTATTTCCACTGGGCGAGATGTGTCCCATATCTAATTAAAATCTCTTTCTTTGCCTAATGATTTGTTTTAGGCGATGTGCTTTGCATATCCACATCACAACACGCATACAGCGTGTGGGGTGATATACATACGTGATTATATTCAGCACAAATTAGTTCCCAGTTCTGGTATCTCCCCCTCAGCTTACCATAAGCGTAGCATGATTGGTTCTTACAGTATCTTGTGAGCTCAGAGGATTTTCTTATTAATATTTTTTTTTTTTTACACAGCACTTTGACAGTGTGATGATTGAAAACCTCCGTAGTGTCTGTTGTTCAAGGTCAGTGCTAAATGAGCCAGGCATGGTGTGGACATAAAGAGACAGAAGAAAGGGACTGGTGGATAGGTTTGGAGTCAACAGTAGCTGGTGGTGGGAAGGGTTTGGATGAATACAGGGAAAAGATCAGTCGTTTATGAAAGATGTCCGTAACACCGTGAGTGTCAAATGTATTTTTACTGTTTGGTTTAAATAATGGATGAGCACATTGTGCACAGTGTGGACACAGTGTGGATGAGCACACTTTGAGGTAATCTGTGCTTACAGGGAGCAAACTTCTTGGTGTGGTTTTGAAAGATGTGTGAATTGAATGACCCCACTTTTTACAGCATACCTTTCTGACATAGGCTTTTCAAGAACTCGGTCCAGTTCAAGTTGAGGATTTTCCATTCTAACTGACTGTCGTTTCCTGTTTCGCAGAGCCATTTCTGGATGATTTCCTTTTGACATACTTGGTAGTCATGTCCACCAGTGATCTGTGTCAGGCTCTACTCGGACAATATCCTTGTAATGTACACATTGTGGTGGTCACCGCTACAGCCACAGTGCACTCGAATGGTAGAACTGCAAACACACAAAGCCTTGGAATTAAAACATACACACCTAAATCCAACAAACCCCGTGGACACACCTGAAACGTCCACTCTTACCCACCAATACCTTACCTTAACTCCTGGACCCACCTATTGTTCGAAGAGACCCCACCGGGTTAAAGAGGACGGGAAGGAGGCTCTGGAGAGGAAACGGAAAGTCCTGCACCTGGTGACAAAGTGGACCACTCTCTACAGGGACTTCCTTCGGGAAGATGAGCACGTTAAACTTTTCATGAAGGTACGTCGGAGCGTCGAGGCGGAGGGGGAGGATGGGCTCGGCGATGAACGTAGTACGTGACATCGTGGCGACGGGCGAGGGATAGAACTTTGCCTCTTGTTTTTCAGACGTTGTATCGCTTCGTACTGGACGACCTGTACGAGTATCCAACTCTGGAGAAGGAGCAGAAAGAACTACAGAAGCTCCTGAGGTTGCATCGCAGACAGTGAGTGTCCTTATGTCTACCACATCCTGAGGCATTATGACCTGGATGATGGAATAATTTACATGATTAATGAATAATTTATATGTAATTCATGCGTGTGCGTTAGCTCTCCTAAGGGCGGGTTCCAGACAGTGAGCAGGAAATCTGACTTAATACGTGGCTTTGTGTCTCAAATGGAACCTATTCTCTTAATAAGTGCAACACTTTTGACCACCACCCTGAAATAATATAGAGGCTGTTTTCTCATCCGTTGATGTAGAAAGGTCATACAGTAAATGTTTTGATTAATATGATGTTTATTCACAAATACAAGTGCCCGAGGAATAACAACTTGATTTCAGTAATCAACAGTATTCAAAGAAAATATAGAATTAACTAAAATGAAATCAGATTTGGCTGTCTGTTGGTCAGTTTCTGCACAATATACTGTACAAGGCATATTTAAGATTATACTTTTAAAGGACCAGGGTTTCAAATGTCCAGTTACTGGACAAAAAACGCTAACACCTGTGTCTTAGATATGTCCTGTAGATGGCAAATGTATCCATCATTCTCCAAAGCTAGGGCTGTTATTAATTCTTGACACCCGTGTCCCACTCTAGACAAAACGACCGTTCCTAAATGGGAACAATAAATAAATTAAACCTTAACTGAACGCATCGTATACACGCTTCACATATCATAACAGTACATCATAAATAAAAAGCTATTCCAAGTCATTCCAGCACTGTGGCTTTTCCCTGGAGGATAATGAGTAATGCAATGTGATTACATTACTGAAAGTATAGGGCATAACATGACATCACAGGTTATATGTCAGCATGGGATGGAAACACCAACAGCTCTTACCCACTGGCCTGAAAATATTAAGGGGAAAAGATACCGTCCCTGGGAATCTCTCACAGGCCCACTAGGAGAGTTAAGCTTCCCTCATCAGACTAGTTTGGTCCAAAGAACTTAAAAAGAGAATACGATGTATGAGTCGTCACGCCTATAGGTGGCTGTAAAGAATTTTTCACTATAAAAAGAATAGGGTACCATTTAAGTTGGATTATTTATATACCAAAAAGTGGCTGACAACTGAGAACACTTAATAGAACAGATCAAGTGTCCTGGAGGAAGAGCGGGTCCTGTGTCCAGGGAATGTCATGGACTAAGGGCTGTTTTTAGTAACTCACTTGTATTCAGACTAAAGGAATGCATTGATGAATTAAGAGTGGTCGCAGTGTTCGGTGCTGTGTTGTGTTGCCGGGTTTGTCTGCCTCTGTATCAAGGGCTGTAAGACTCAGAGACAGAGAATGGGAACACAGAAAGGGTCCTTGTACCATTTGCTGAATTATTGCCATTTCCATCCATTCGACATTCCTTCCATTTTGGAAAACTCACATCCCAAAAAAACCCAGACTATGTTACAATTACAAAAATCCAAGTCTTCTGTCATTTACTGTACTTTAAAAACCAAGAGGTCTGTGATGAAAAAATACCCCCAAAAGTATAAAGAGTTGCAGCGTGTATGCCCTGCTGTTCTCTCCAGAGACATAGCTGCATACCAACCAGGCTTCCATGGTTAATGAAAGCTGTTTGCCCTTTGAACTGGGAGTGTAAACACGGTTCTGCCTTCTGCCTGTTAGAGGACTGGGACACATCCCATATCAACTCTCCCCACTGGCCCCCACCTTCCAATCACAAGCAGGTCCCTGGGGGTCATTGGACCGAGCTACCCCCTCCCCGCGACACCCCCTCCCCGCAACACCCCCTCCCCGCGACACCCCCTCCCCGCGACACCCCCTCCCCGCGACACCCCCTCCTCGCGACACCCCCTCCCCGTGACACCCCCTCCCCGCGACACCCCCTCCCCGCGTCACCCCCTCCCCGGGTCACCGTCCATTAACAACCCAACCAGATAACTGTCCTGCTGTAGACAGACCCATCCTGGATGTGGACTGGCCTGGCCACGCCCGGCGGTGTGCATCCTGGATGTGGACTGGCCCGGCCACGCCCGGCGGTGTGCATCCTGGATGTGGACTGGCCCGGCCACGCCCGGCGGTGTGCATCCTGGATGTGGACTGGCCCGGCCACGCCCGGCGGTGTGCATCCTGGATGTGGACTGGCTGGGTGGGTGTCACTATTAGGCTTGCACTGAGTCTCAAATGCCATCATCATCATTCTGTTCACTTTGTAGTGACTTGTGGGTTCTGTTTAAAAGTGCCTTTGGGAAGGGGTGACCAGGGAACCATTTGGGAAAGAATCTGCAGCACTCCAAAACAGTCTACTGGCATGAGACGGAAGCTGGTTGTAGTCGTCAGTGCCCTGCAGCCACATGTGACCAAATGGAGATGAAGAGTGATACAGAGAGAGAACAGTGTTCCCCTATGACACAGTTCCTGTATGTCATTTGAAACCTTTCTCCTCGGCAGGACAATAGGAACAATTGGACCAATGTGTTTTCCAGCTCCCTCTGATGTTGCATGTCCAGGGAGAAACATGGAAGGTCATGCCAAAGTGTTAGCTACGCCCTTATTTCTATGAAACCATTAAATAAAATAGCTCATGTGACCAAATATTAAGGTTATCATTTAACAAAGAGAACATACAAATACAAAATGGCAAGTTAGGTCCAAAAAATATTTTCACCCTGATGTTCTGTGGAAATCTTGGTTGGAAATAGTTATATACCTCCACTGACATAGAGTACACATGCTAAGTGAAACAACACACCCCGCTTCTTAGGGTCTTCAACTAATGAAAAGCCTGCTGGCTAATGACGGCCTCATTCATAACATTAAATCCAATGAGTCTTTATTGAACCAGGAGCCTTTTGGCAGTAATCATCACTGTTTCCCAGTGAGACTTGGAAGACAATGACACACAAGGAGAACCGGGCTGTCATTTGGTCTGCATTGATGTGGGGCCCGAATGGGATCCCTCCCTCAGGGTGTAGGCTTAGTGACAGGCCTAGGCAGCTGGTAGGTTGTTTGGGACGCACCGACGACTGAGAGATGATGATGCATTTCCTGCTATCCATCACATGAACCAGGCCAAGCCTGGCTGATTATAGCAGAGTGATTAATTGAAGGGATCAGATGGGGATGTCTAATATCCGACAGGCACTCTCATCATATTTAGCCTTGCTGTATTTAATCAGGACCATGGAGGCACAGAGATGAATGGTGACTAGTCTCATTTCACCTTGACAATAAAGGCAGTTAAACTGAATGGTGCCATCGCTACTCTGTATACATAATTCTCATGTTTAGTACATGTGTAGTCACAGAATAAAAAAGACAAGTGCAATTGATTAGCAATCAAATTTGTTTGCCTTGCCTCGTCAGGCTCTAGCGCCACCTTGTGGCGGCTTTGCACCTAAGATTAATCAAGGTAAAAGGTCTGAGAGTGTGTTCCTTCTGGCACATAAGAATTCCAGTGTAGATGTCCTGGTTCTGTGAGCAGGGCGATAAGACCAGATTTCATGTATTTCGGAAGACATGTCTTAGCTTGACTTTACCAAGTCCACTGGGAGTAGCTGTGACGATGCAAGGGCTCAATCATGAATTGGAAATCATCAAGCTGGTAATAAAAAACAGGGTAAAACACAACACAAATAATATGAAACAAATGGTTACTAGTTCATTAAAATGGTTTAAAACAAGTCATTCTTGCCTGGCAAAATTAAGGTAAAAGGAATAGAAAGCATAAATAACATTGTTTGATTTTGTTTCGTTCTCCAGCACAGTGGATGAGTATTCACCCAACAGAAAGGTAAGAGACTATACTCGGAAGCAAAAATAAATAAAAATGTGTATTCAAACGTCATTGTGGAAATATATTTATTTTTGAAGTTCCAGGTTTCCTTTAAGCCCGTCTCTAAAGGTTTTTGGTATTTTGGGACTATTGTCTCATTTCCTGTAGAAACCACACCACAACAATCCAGTTAAGTTAAGAAAGTGTTCTCAGACAGGATGAATGTGGTCTGAATTCCATGTGTTTCCCTCCATTTAGAGCAAGGCACTTTCCCATCAACTAAGCCTGAAGGAGCTCCAAACTAGAGGGACCCAGATAGAGAACAGGGAAGGTGAGTCCCAAATACTTCCTCTGGTCCATAGTCACCTTCTAAGGTATAGGTTGCCATTTGGGATGAAGACCTACTTTCAGTCTTTCTCGCATTCCTCCCATCATAGGCTGTTTCCTGAGTTTGTTTCTGGGGATGACATTCAGGGTTGAGACTTTCAGAGACATTATTTTTGAAAGTAGCAGGGAATCCATTGTTATTCCAGACCACCTCATGTACTAGACAACCTCATGTACTAGAAAACCTCATGTACTAGAAAACCTCATGTACTAGATCCCCTCATGTACTAGCCCACCACATGTACTAGACAACATCATATACAGTACTAGCCCACCTCATGTACTAGACAACATAATGTACAGTACTAGACCCTCTCATGTACTAGACCCCCTTATGTACTGTACCACTTCATGTACTAGACATACTCATGTACTATACCACTTCATGTACTAGACCCCCTCATGTAATAGACCCTCTCATGTACTATACCACCTCATGTACTAGCTACTGACCTTTCAGGTCAAATCAGAACTTTATTTCTATAAACTGTTATAAACCAGGGTTGTTTGTGTCCTGGATGCTGATTGGCTGACATTTGTGGTATATCCAATATAGTATACCAGGTGATCTGAATCCTAAATGCTGATTGGCTGAAAGCCATGGAATATGATATGCTATACCATGAGGAATCTTTTTGCATTGTAAACCAGTTTATAATAGCAATAAGGCAAGTCAGAGGTTTGTGGTATATCGCCAACGCATTGTATCCAGGCAATTTGCATTGCATCTTCCCTAAGAATTGCTCTTGGCTATGGTAGCTATTATTGTCCAAGTACCAAACACACTTGCGCCAAATTGTTAAATTATAAATTAGGTGGTTCATACCCTTGACGCTGATTGGAGCAAATCCATAGTATATGATACAGTTTGACACAGGTACCACAATTCTTCACGGTTCTTATTATGTTAGTAACAGGTATATTATAGCAATAAGGCAAGCTGGGGGTTTTTTGTACATGGCTAATATTCCAGGGCTCAGGTATACAGGCGTCCAGCACTGGGAATATGAACAGCCTTCAGCCCTGGTATATTGGCCATACAACGTACCTTAGACAGCCAGGTGAATTTAATCGTGATCTTATTTCTAAACTGTCCCTAAACTCCCTCTGCAGTTTTGTGCCATGTGTACGTGAGCTTGGACTCGTACCTCAGTGTGAGGAGCCCGGCCAGTGTTGTAGCCCAGGGACTGTTACAGCAGGTGGCAGAGAGACTGGATGTCCCCCAACAGGAACTGGTCCTGCTGGCTGTCACCTACACTGGAGGTAAACACTAACAACACAACACATCCTTACCCTGCTGGCTGTCACCTACACTGGAGGTAAATACTAACAACACAACACATCCTTACCCTGCTGGCTGTCACCTACACTGGAGGTAAATACTAACAACACAACACATCCTTACCCTGCTGGCTGTCACCTACACTGGAGGTAAATACTAACAACACAACACATCCTTACCCTGCTGGCTGTCACCTACACTGGAGGTAAATACTAACAAACAACACATCCTTACCCTGCTGGCTGTCACCTACACTGGAGGTAAATACTAACAACACAACACATCCTTACCCTGCTGGCTCTCTCTTACCCTGCACGTTCCTTCTAGAACCACACAGGCTCTTACCAGATGGCCGTCAGTTCGTCTTTGAATTAGACTAGACTGTATTCTCGGACATTACATGATCTTATTCTACAGCCAGAATATATAGAATATGCCGCAGTAATCGGCTGACCTTAATGCTTGTCGGGTGACACAATACGGCCTATTCTCGGCTACACAAATAATTGAAATGCAGTAGACTTGGAAAGTGAGCAGACATTAACAATGGCATGTAGTCCAGGCATGTAGGGTGATTATGTGTTATCAGCAGCTGCACACGCTTGCACGCACACTCAGAGAATTACCCCGGCACAAGTCCCAGGGATGCTATCTATAACCAGATAGGAGGTAACACGCTGACTGACACACTTCTAATGTTCTGTGTGTGTGTGTGTGGGTGTGTGTGCGCGCGTGTTCTCTGTGGGGCGTATGCCGTCTCTCCAGAGAAGCTCGTCTTGCAGCCTCAGGCCAGGCTGTACTCTGATTCGCTGTCAGCGGTGGGGAGGCTGCACGTGTGCAGAAGGGACCTGAGTGAAGTCATGGTAGGAATCCCAATGAATCCACTCTAATAAAGTGTGAATAAATCCAGGCAAATTGCTCAGGCCTCCTATCAACACGCCGTCAAAAGATTTCATCATGCGGTCTAGCACGTTAATTGATATACCTCCTACGCAACTGTTCTGCACCTGTGGGGAAATTCCAAACCATAAAATAAAACGTTATTACATGTCCCAACAGAACATATGACAGACTAATGTATGCCCTCAGAACCTGTTCACAGACAATGCAGAGCTACCACACAGATGGGCACGTGTGCTCAGCATGAACACCTGGGACATTGCCGTTAGCCTCACCAACTTTGACTGGAGTATCTTCAACTCAATACATGAGGTCAGTAACATTATCTTTTTAGTACATCTGACAGAAAAAATTTAAATCTGATTGAAATCTTTGCTACCCAACTGTAATCTTGGTCAAACGTAAAACACCCTAAGACAAATAAGGTGTGACGGTCCTTTAAGCCTTAGTCGAAAGCAATGCACTATAATTATATCTTAGCGGTGCAAAACTGTGCCCCTCGCTCTGCCCTTAGCAAGAGCTGGTGTACTTCACATTCAGCCGCCATGCCAGCGGTGGCCACACAGCGGCGCTAGAGCTGCTTCTGCAGCGCTGCAACGAGGTACAGCTGTGGGTGATGACGGAGGTCCTGCTGTGCTCCACGCTCAGCAAGAGAGTCCAGCTCATCAAGAAGTTCATCAAGATCGCTGCGCAGTGAGCACCCGTCTTCTCTGTCTTACTCTCTTCCCTTTTCCGCTCCTCCCCCGAAAACATTGTGAGTTTTGGACGGGGCTCATGCCCCTCCCTCCGGTGGTAGACAAGGGGGCTACAGATTACCAGTGTTAACTGGATGTGTCTGCCTCCATGTCCTCAGCTGTAAGGTCCAGAGGAACCTCCACTCATTCTTCGCCATCGTCATGGGCCTGAACACCGCAGCGGTCAGCCGACTCAGTCAGACCTGGGAGGTGTGTGTGTGTGTGTCTGTGTGTGTGTCACTGTGTTGGTACTCACTGCTTCTACTCCATGAAATCGACACGCTTTTCCCTTTCCTTCTACCAGAAAGTTCCGGGAAAGTTCAAAAAGCTGTTTTCAGAGCTGGAGATGTTGACAGTAAGTGTGTTTTCTGTGATTCTATAGAGATCCTAACAATCCATGTTAACTGTCTGCGGTCGAGACCCCTTGACCATAGTGAACATGACAGCTGCTCTAACCTTTCACCTCTCTAGACTTCGACTATTCTTATATCTTACGGTTACAGACAGGTATATTCGTTTAAAATAGTTTGGTTTCTTTTGAAAAATACACATTTTATTATGTCTTCAGGTCTACGAACAAATTGCTTCATCTGGCCCTTATGTACACTACAATGTGTGTGTCACTAATCAGTTAAGAGCAGCAGGCTGCATCACTGTCATCAGGCCTGGTCTCTGGAGACATGCTAACAGAAGCTAGTGGTGGTGAGGGCTCCTGCTGTGGGCCCATTTGAAATGGCACTCAATGATTTCCGCAAACAAATGAGTGCATTAGGCAGGGAACAGGGATCCATTTGGGATGCCGAAGCCCACGTTTCTCCCCAAAGACAAGCGCCGCTCATCTCAACATGTCTTCACAGGACCCCTCTCTCAACCACAAAGCCTACAGGGACGCTTTGAAGAAGATGAAGACGCCCAAGATCCCTTTCCTCCCCCTGCTACTGAAAGGCGAGCTCCATCAGAAAACACTTGTCCTCTCCGCTACCTCTCAGTCACACGGACGGGCGCAGAAACGTGACAGTCTTGTTGTGAGCTAAAATTGACGACCGACATGCAAGCAGGCTTTGTTTTAATGTTGGTGCATTATTCCTTTGCCCTTAGATATCACCTTTATTCACGAAGGCAACAAAACGTTTCTCGATAACCTGGTGAATTTTGAAAAATTGGTAAGTAGTTTCCATATTATCAATGGGGTTGAACCTGTTTTCTCAGCTACAGTCTGTAAGGCAGAGACTCAATGCCCTCTAAATTAAGTAATGTTTATTTAAAGGGGCCAAGTGTAAAATTGGACTGTACCCCTACATAAAGACAAGCAAAAATCACCAGTAGAAGAAAAACCACCAGTCATCTGCAGTTAATGTTTCAAATAAAAAAATTCCATTTAGACATTTTAACTGCTCTGTCAATCCGTTTGCATGCTTTAGACACTCACAGTATTATCCCACCACCCTAAATCACAGTGGACTAGGCAATAATATTCCGGTCTCACTCAGTAAGGGAAGACGAGGAGGAGATGATACTGTTTAAATTCAGTCTTGCTAAGTTTTTTTTCCAGGATTCTACGCAGAGCCCCTTTAACTCCAGACTATCCCTTAATGCAGAAAGCCTATACCCTTGTGTATCTAAAAACACAGACATGTATCTATAACACGGAAAATAAATGTACCCTCTGAAACGCCCTCTAAAATACATCACGTGTGACACTGATATGCACAACGTCCTTCTCCTCCTGCAGCACATGATTGCCGACACGGCTCGTCTCATCCGTCACTGTCAGGAGGATCACACGGGTGGGTAAAGCTCCCTGCAACGCCTACAGCCACGGGCCGTGACTGACCCCGTCTGCCGTCATGACTGGCATCCAGGGTAGACTGGCATCCAGGGTAGACTTGTATCCAGGGTAGACTTGTATCCAGGGTAGACTTGTATCCAGGGTAGACTTGTATCCAGGGTAGACTTGTATCCAGGTTAGACTTGTATCCAGGTTAGACTTGTATCCAGGGTAGACTTGTATCCAGGTTAGACTTGTATCCAGGTTAGACTTGTATCCAGGTTAGACTTGTATCCAGGTTAGACTTGTATCCAGGGTAGACTTGTATCCAGGTTAGACTTGTATCCAGGGTAGACTTGCATCCAGGGTAGACTTGTATCCAGGTTAGACTTGTATCCAGGGTAGACTTGTATCCAGGTTAGACTTGTATCCAGGGTAGACTTGTATCCAGGGTTGACTTGCATCCAGGGTAGACTTGCAGACTTGCATCCAGGGTAGACTTGTATCCAGGGTAGACTTGCATCCAGGGTAGACTTGCAGACTTGCATCCAGGGTAGACTTGCATCCAGGGTAGACTTGCATCCAGGGTAGACTTGCAGACTTGCATCCAGGGTAGACTTGCAGACTTGCATCCAGGGTAGATGAAAGTCAGTGTAGATGACTCAACTACAGGAGCCAAGGGTTAAATCCCAATAAGACGACCAGGTCGTCAACGCCAACAATTATCTGATAGTGCCACTGATGCCGAGGACTCTGTAGGGAAACCCGACCGCACACAGCGTCGAGGACGGTGTCGTGTGAGTGATGCTGCTCCGTCTGCTTGTCTACGTGCGCGCTGACGTTGTGGCGTGTCTCCTAGGTTACGGGATGCCCCAGAAGAGTGGTCCGGAAGTACGGGCCTACGTGGACTACCTCCACGTCATCGACAATCAGCAGACTCTTTTCGAGCTGTCCCACAGACTGGAGCCGCGCCTGTAGGTCGACCTTCTTCGCCCCCACCCTCCACCCCCCCGCCACGGACCAGGAAATCCAAACCCTCTCAAGAAAACGCCCCTTGGGAGCCTTTGACGTCTTGGAGGAACGGGACTTGGGCAACTCGGCTGAAGACCGCTGCTTGGCGTGCAGACCTCTGTTCCAGCCCAAGTTGATGGGTTAGTACAGGGCTGGAACGAAAACCTGCACCCACTGTAGCATTCCAAGGGCAGGGTTGGCCACAGCAGACGGCGATGGCTGTGTGACACTGGCCAAGCACAAGAGGGCGCCAGAAGGATCTCCTAGGCTGAAATAATGAGCACCGGTGGGGTTTAAACCATTGGAGCACGGTTCTGAATGGCACTCTATTCACTCTGTTTTGTACTACTTTAACCACTGTCAGATTAAATTAAACAATAAGATATTAGCAATCAAAAGGAAACAGAAAAAAAAATGAGCATATAAGCACAGAGGATGGGTATAACAATCACTCATCATAGGCTTGGCTGAAAAGGTCAGTCTTTAAAAGAGATTTAAAAACCTCTCTGGTGTCTGTCCCTACTACCTCACAGGGAAAGCTGTTCCACAAATGAGGCGTTTTAATGGAGAACACTCCCCCCCACAACCCACATTTGTTCTGCATTTGTGAACAGTAAGCAGAAGAGCTCCTAGGTTCGGCATCTAAAGTCGAAGTCCATTTTACTGTCAAATGCACTAAATAAAAAGCCTGGCCCTGAGCAGTGAAATTCTTATGACATTGCACACGACACCAGTTATGCAGATAGCAGAACAGCTCCTTTGGAGTGCAGCCCCTCTCTGGGTCGAAAGGGGCATGTCTGTCAGACAAGAGGGAGCAAGGTGATGTAGTGCCTTAAAACCAGTTCTTAAAACCGGAGATATTCTTCACAGGCAGCCGGAACTGGACCCAGGTCAGAAGTAGTGTAAAACAGAAGTAGTGTAAAACAGAAGTAGTGTAAAACAGAAGTAGTGTAAAACAGAAGTGGTGCACTATCAATACAGGGAATAGAAAGTCATTTGGAACACAGCCCAGATCTACAACCACCAATCACAGCATGAACCTTCTGGAGACTTCTAAACCAAAACTCTGTGGTTGTTAGACATCCTGTGAGTGACCCGACACACCAGTCTGCTGTTCAGGTACCGGGATTTAGATAATCAACCACGTTGGTGCCCCAAAACATCTATTCAAAACAGGCTCGTTGAGTGCATTTGTTCTTCTTTTACATTACATTTTTACACGAGGGCAATGCCATAGATTCATCCTAGACAGCATTCGAAGGTCTACTTTGTGGTGATGCGTAATGCCTGCTCTCAGCTGTGGACAATCAGAGAAATAGTCAATCTCCCTCACCTTACCTGTCATGTCTCTATCTGGTGTTGTGAAGAAATAGCAACACACACAGACACAAGTCTGAACTGTTATCTTCCAGCTGAAACTGACTTTTCCTATTCATTCCAGTGGCGGTTTTAATTCACATCAGCGAAATGGCTTCGCAACATTGTGAATGTACAATAGCACATGTATTACGGGCCTGGGGATGCGTAGGAAACTCATTCTAAAGACTCCTCTCTGAATGTTTCACTGGTTTTCAAAATAAACTAGACTACCAGAAGACTGTAGTGATTCTTTAGTACCAGCAGCAGTTGTAATGTCGTGGGTTATACAGAGCTGTAATGTGTACTGTGACAATACGCTGTATGGGGTTTGGAGACGTCATGCAGGCCTACTAGATTCATGCCCACACCAGAATGTGGTGCATTGGCTTGTTGGACATGGATAATTATTTATTATAATATATGTTATTTGCTCCTCTAAAATGTTATTTGCTCCATGTGTACCTAAAATGGTTCCAGTGGGATGGGGGCGAGTGCTATTAGAGAAGGCCTGTTCAGACACATTTCCTAGATGGCAAAGGTCTGAATAGATGTAATTATTTAACAGACTTTGCACTAAAATGCAATCCAAATCTGTCCAAGCCCATCTAGTTAGCAGAGATACACAGTGTGTGTGTGTGTGTGTGTTTGCTGGGGAAGGTCTGCATGATATGGCAAAGCCATGGATTGACCGCCAATTCAAATGTGCATGTGAAGATATCGATTTGCGATATTGTAAGATAAAAGTCGCTACAATGCCTAAAGTAGCATATACTTTGTAAAAAAAAAAAAACTTTCCCAGAAGAATAACAAAGCAATACAAAGTCATCACACTTCTGTCTCTTTCTTCTGTGTTTATTTTTTTGCAATAATTCCTATATGTATGGACAAAATAATAAATCCAATTGTTTTGTTTTGGATGAATACAGTGTGGGGATTTTATTTGGAAAATATGTTCCTGCAAAACGAGAAGTACACACTATTTACTGATCAATCCAGTAGATTTAAAGCCGTCTTTGGCCAATACATTTTATGTATTTATATAATTAAATCACACCAGCAGTACATACACCCATTCACCACTGCCACCTACTGACACCATTTGGGTTGGGCCTGATGGTCAAAACTAACAGAAAATACCCTCATTTCAACATTAACATCCTGTTCAATAATACCATGAATAATCAGGCTTCAAAATGATATATATTACCATGGCATCTGCAGACTTTGCATGAATTCCATCCACGCACAGCCTAGTACGACAGCGAACAAGCTTCCCACCGGTTCCCCAACACCCCCGCCCTCTCGCCTGATGCCCCCACTGGCCTTAAGCAGGTGTCCTATGAGGCCTTTACCACGCTCCTCCATGACGTGACCCTGCTGTGTCTGGCTGTGTAACCTGGCATTTCCTCCCAACGCCCTGGGTACCCCATCATTGCCCTGTCACGTAATGATGGCTTAGCTTCTGCCGCCACGCGCTAATGGGGGGAAGAGAGAAGAATAGAGGAGGCAGATGAAGACCCAAGCATCATCCCGAATGGTACCCCAGCCTCTACGCGGTGGGCTGCTTCTAACTGGAGCCCGTGGGGCTCGGCTTTCGAAACGAGGGCGCGACGTGGCGGGTAGATGGCCGTTTGGGATTCAGCCGCAGATCCCAGAGGGACGGTTGAGACTTAAATGTCCCCGCAGATGATACAATAAACCCACAGAACCAATGTTCCATCTGCCTGCCTGTTTTGTGTTTGTACTTGACAGTGTTAAGATGCCCCTTTGGCTTCCAGGGAGGAATTAAAAGAAACACACAAGCTATTCTCGTCCACGGGGGCAGGACGAGGAGGCGTGAAACAACAGGATTACGTGCTGATGACGTGTTCGCAGACGTGGGCCGTTTCTGTGACGTCGGGTTCACACGGGGGTCCTGTGTTTTCCTTCCGAGTACTACAGAGCATCACCAACAGGTGGCGTCGCCGTCATTCTTATCTCCAGCGGGCAGCACCACCGACCCACCCATTCCCGAGCCACAACACTCAAAACGGGATCTGACTCACTGAAATGACAGCATGTCTCTCTATGTAGCATGAACAATAACAGTGAGAGTCTTTAAAGGTAGCTACACAGTTTATACTGAACGTCATAAGATGGCCTTGAATTACATCAGCATAGGCATAGTCGATTATCATTATTGCATAGGCTACCGGTTTAATCTTGACGATACAGCATACTCTTTCCTTGGGTGAAGATTAAAAAGTAAATTCCTCTCGGGGTGTGCGAGAGCAGAATACAATCAGAACCTTGACTGTGAACCCTGGGTCATATTTCATTATAACTCTGACTTACAGCAGAGCTCCAGAGATATCCATCATCAACACTCGCATTGCCTCCACAACAAGTAGACACGAGCTTCTGTCCCCACCCAGGTTCAGTTAGTTTGGGTCCCCGTCCCAAATGGCACCCAATTCTATGTAGCTCAATGGACCAGAATCCTGTGGGTCAAGGGGAAGTCGTGCCCACCGGATTCAGGTGAGCAGATTCTTAGCCAGTTCATCTAATAAATCAGGCATATCCTAAAGGCAAATCTCACTAGCCAGGATTCCTACTCTCCAGATAACACGATTTTTCCCGTGTCTGGTTCATTTCAGTCCACAGACTGCAGTAGTGACGAGACGTGATGACAACGGAAATAAAGGATGGCTCATCTAATCGGAGTCTGGTCCATACAGGGAGGCATCAGTGGGATACTCTGTGAATAGGGTTCTCCACATCACCACGCCGCTCTAAAATGAATTACACCAGTCTGTTAGTATTCCACATCTGCCGTACAAAAAGGTCAATGTCAAATGCAGCTCATTTAAAAGTCAATAGGCGCCGTGCACACATCATCTCCTGGGAATGCCAGGCCTGGGACTCTCCTTCAGACGCTATTGTGTATCATTCAGTTAGCCGAGGGCAGCCGGCTAGGCTTTTTCATCTTGACCTTCCAATAAAATATGCTCTCCATCTTGAATTACATGGTCCAAATGGAGACATAAGCTCCCGACAAATCATGCTCCCTCTCGGGCTAAACAGTCTCAGGGGAGATGTTCACATACATTTTACGTACGTCAACAAGTATGTTTTCCTACATTTACATTGTAGGAATTACGTTTAATTTACATGGGTAAACATTCACATATATTCAATGGTTCATTTGTATTCAGGTCAAACCAATTTGATTACACTATTAACAGTACTTCTTTATTTATTTATTTTTAAATAGAAACAAAACATTTAAAAGTGGACAAGCCTTTAAAAATATAAGCAACCTTATTTCGGCACATGGTAACATTGTCGAGACCTCATTGGTGTTTAAAGATGGATAACACGAATGTCTGCTTGTCCTAATCACAATTGATTCCCTCATCTGAAAAAAAGCTGTATCTCTTTACTTGATTCTTGAGGACACTATTTTTACAATTTATCAAAATGTATTTATATCACAATTGTTTTGAAGAAATGTGAAGAGGTGTCCGTTAATATGGCTCAACTTTGTAAAGCCTTGGTCTAATACTATAACAGGATATCAAAAATGTTATTGCGTATGACATCTGGATTACTACGTTACAAATTCTATGCTGTTTTATGTAACTAAAGCTAAAAAAAATTAACAATAGTTTCTAGTTCAATATGCGTGATTCTATAGACACATACATGATCCTAAAATGAAACAACATGGACAACTAAACTGTTCTAGAAACCCAAACAAATGTTATTCCTGGTTCAATACGTTAGTATTCTCATCACTGTTCTCATTGATTAGGAACACCACCTTAACACGAACACTGCCTTAACAGGAACACCTCCTTAACAGGAACACTTCCTTAACAGGAACACCACCTCAACAATGGCACCTCCTCAACAGGAACACCACCTCAACAATGGCACCTCCTCAACAGGAACACCACCTCAACAGGAACACAGCCTCAACAGGAACACAGCCTCAACAGGAACACAGCCTCAACAGGAACACAGCCTCAACAGGAACACAGCCTCAACAGGAACACAGCCTCAACAGGAACACAGCCTCAACAGGAACACAGCCTCAACAGGAACACCCCCTTAACAGGAACACCCCCTTAACAGGAACACCCCCTTAACAGGAACACCCCCTTAACAGGAACACCCCCTTAACAGGAACACCGCCTTTACAGGAACACCGCCTTTACAGGAACACCGCCTTTACAGGAACACCGCCTTTACAGGAACACCGCCTTAACAGGAACACCGCCTTAACAGGAACACCGCCTTAACAGGAACACCTCCTTTCTATCCACAGAAATGAGTTCTTACATATAGGCCCAGGTCCAGATCTATGAGGTGTGGTCTTATTTCTCCGAAGAGGTCATTCATCCTCTCATACTGGAAACACACGCGAGGATGTAGGGACTACGTGAGCTGCAGTCTTCCCAGTCACGTCTGACATGCTATACTCCTCAGGGAGCTTCTCCAACCTGCCATCCAGAAGACTTCTGACCTGAGAACACAGAGCTGGATTAGATCAAGAAAACCAGCTGGTGTCAAAGTGTGTCAGCAGATGACCTGGTGGTCGAGAGTGCTGGGCTATTTACTGAAATGACTCTGGTTCAAAATTCTCAGGATTATATGGTGAATAATATCAGTGATTCGTTTTTGTGCCCTTGAGCAAGGCCTCGTTGTTTCTGTATGTCACATTTTGGATAACAGCGTCCGCTAAATCTGTTTGTGACTACAACTCTCCAATGCACCATGAGACTTTTAGGCTGTTCAGCCCACAATTAGATAGAAAAAATTTATATACAGATCAAATAATATGGATTTGATTTCTATTGTCAGAAAAATTCACAGTAGCCCAAATCTCAAATGTGCTGTGATGTCCCTTCCCCAATGAGCTTTGTGGTTGCTGTTCCAGTAGAGTCCTGAAGAGGGCATCAGAGGTGACAGTGAGGAACTCCAGCACAGACTCGGGAGGCAGTCTGAACAGAGTTCTCTGGGGGAAGCTTATCATCTACGTAACTGTGGTAACCACTGTAGTCTAAGAATGGAAAGGCCAGAGACCCAGGACACAGAAACATCTCCCTTTCAAACTGGGACAAAAACATATCACTCTAAATCATCCAGTCATTTCAAAATCTGACCATGATTTTCTAAACCAGTTAAACCAGCATTGTACACAAAAAACCTGTTAATAGAAACCTTTGTTAAATACACTGTGCATTTATCACCAATAAAATGTAGGAAGATACCTCAGGAGTCTGGAGTCGACGGTGTGCAGCAGTGAAGCCAGGTTAGTATGTGTTCCACATGTAGGATTGGTTCCAACTATACAGAACCAGATTTACCTTAAACCGGTCTAGTTAGAGCAGCATGCGCCTCAGCACTGGTCTGCCCCAACCAGGGGGCCATTAGGGCCCAGGACTAGCAGCCATCCGTCAATGTGTTTGGCTGTATACCACAGCAACATCAGTCTCCCACAAACAGCCCTGTCCCACCTATTGATTAGCACCTAAATACATCTGTTCCAAAACAAAGCAGCCAGAGAACAGCGTCAACTAGATTCCATTGGGATAAAAGGTAGTTGTTTTTTTTTTAAACCTAAGAGATGCAATCAAAAAGGCTTCGCTTATGTGCAACACCTCAAATCCAACCTTTTCTGTGTGGAATTTATATGCTGTTGAAATTAAATAATATCTACAGATAATGTGGTAAATCCAGATCACTTTGATGAAATTAAATTCCATGCGCATTTGTTAAGAGCATCGCACGGGGCATATATGCACTCATTACTGTAAAAATGTATGCACCCCCTACGGAAAATATTTCTGCACTCACTACTGTAAATTGTCTACACTCACAACTGTAAAATGAATGCACTCACAACTGTAAAATGAATGCACTCACTACTGTAAAATGTCTGCACTCACTACTGGATAATGTCTGCACTCACAACTGGATAATGTCTGCACTCACAACTGGATAATGTCTGCACTCACAACTGGATAATGTCTGCACTCACAACTGGATAATGTCTGCACTCACAACTGGATAATGTCTGCACTCACAACTGGATAATGTCTGCACTCACAACTGGATAATGTCTGCACTCACAACTGGATAATGTCTGCACTCACAACTGGATAATGTCTGCACTCACAACTGGATAATGTCTGCACTCACAACTGGATAATGTCTGCACTCACTACTGGAAAATATTGTATGCACTCACAACTGGATAATGTCTGCACTCACAACTGGATAATGTCTGCACTCACAACTGGATAATGTCTGCACTCACAACTGGATAATGTCTGCACTCACTACTGGAAAATATTGTATGCACTCAGTACTCTAAACTGCCCTGGATAAGAACATCTGTTAAATGACTCAGATACGGCCTTGGCTTCCAATGATGGTGACTGGAGTTCAAATGGTGTCTGCAAGGATTCATGTATTCCTGTAGATAAGTCTGACAATCTTTTGTCCCAGTCATCTGTAATGTGTCCTCCATACACAGTCTCACAAAGAAGTAACACAGGTCCTCCCAGGGCATGTGAAGGAAACATAAAGTGCATCTGGAAATGGTGGCGTTGCTGAATAATTTCTTCTGACAAAGTTGCAGTTGTGGCCAAAATCTTGTTACATCAAGATCTTTAGATTTTTGCTAATAAAGCAAGACATGCTTCCTACAGCACCTACTGATACTGACAAAAACCACACAAGGGAACTACAGAATGTGGGACGCTTCCGATCCACCAATGTTGTCCCATTTCTTGTGTTTTGTGGTCCCCAGGAAGAGTAGATCTTACTTCCACAGGAGCTAATAGCCATCCAATTATCAAACAAACAAATAGAGAATAGACCTGCTTAGTAGACACTATACAGTACATTTCATGTACATCAGTCTATAACCTCACCCAGACGTTGTGAATTTACCTGTCAGGGTAGTTTCTCGGGCTACATAAGGGCTGGATCATGGCCATTTTACACACGCTTTTTCTAAACTAAACAGAATGATGTTTTACGACACATCCATAACTCGATTTCATGCATCCCAAATTGCACTCCAGTGCAGTAATTCGGACGTGATCTCTGTGAGCCATGGTCAAAAGTAGGGGCACTACGTCGTCAATAGGGTGTGGTTTGGGACGAAGCCAAACTGCATGAGGAACACAGTCCTTCCTTGGCAGGAGACGATGACCCATGAGGGAGAAGTAAAGGAGAAAGGAAAGATTCCTAATAACAAACCACCAAAGCTGACGGTTCACAGCCATTTGTACCTGCATTGTTTTGCAAATCACTTCCTTCATCAACTCTAATTGCAGCGATAAGTTATACAGCATTCACAGACTGTCACGTCGCCTGCCGCGCAATTACAGAGACCAACGCTCCATTGCCCCTCTAATGAATTCCCTTTATACGCACATACAGGTTAGTGTTTGGTTAACATAATGAAGGACATTTTTTTGGTGGGGGGGGGGGTGGGGGTGGGGGGTTAGGGGGTTGGGGGGATTGGGTACTTAGGGGAGATAATTGGTTGTGACCTGACTGGTGTAAGAGAAAAAAAAAAAACATTAGGGGTTATGAGGGCGGCTGAGAGGAGCAACATAATAAGAATGGATGGATCCTTCCTTTGTATGTCGGAAATGTTGAAAATGATAGGGTGTGTGGAGATGTTATGAGAGCAGTAATGAATATTGTTTGTTTAAGCGTGGAATTAAAGGTGTCACTACATGTGTGGAGCATAAACTGTGATCGTTTTACTTGTTGAAAAAACTTCTAGTGCCAAAAGTGCTGAATGATTAAATTCATACTGTATCTTGTTTTTCTGTATCTCTTAACACAAAAGCAAACCTCTTGAAAGAGATTCCAATGGTGACATTTAGGGTTGCAGAATTAGTCTTCAACAAAATTCCCAGATTTTCTAGAATTGCTGGTTGGAGGATGCCAGATAAAATAATTTTTTCCCATATTTTTTTAAAGCTAAAACCCATACAAGCATTACTTTGGTGTTGGCCTCCAGGTCGCTGTAGAATGCTGACAGAGATGACCAGGTATCTGGTGGGTAACATCTGTTCCAGCCCTGGGGACCAAACTTGCTTCTCTCCATTACACAGACATGGAAGTAGCAGAGAGAGAAGAACAGACCACTGAACTTCTTTTCCATCGTACATATATCAAGTCTTCTATACAGACAGCGAGAGGAAAACAAGAGGCTCAGCTTCCCTCCAGGTGACAGTCTACTGCTGAAAATAATTTACACCACTGGACAGAGAGGTTTCCCTCACTGTGTGACCTGGACCAGGAAGAACTCTGAACCCAGCTCATTCCATAAGGCCTCGCTCTTATCAGTTTGTGAGTCAATTTGCATATCAGCACCCTGTTGGCCTTTCACCTGACTGAAGTTTTGAAACCTTGAGCCTCCAGAGTGGAAAATTCAAATGTTACTGATATTCAGTAGTCTATAGAGCATCTAGGCCTGGAAAAATCTTTAAATAATGTGTTACTCCTGGCTTTTATGGGTTCATCAAGGAGGTTTAATATTGTTCCTGCCAAGAACTGAAGTAGCTGATCTAATTTAATCACGCTTTTGATTGAACCAAGTAAACACTACATTGATTTAACTGAATTGAACCAAATTGAGTTGATTTCCCCGACTCAGCTCAGGGAGCCAGATAATCATGTTGAATCAGGTGCTCAAATCAACTCTAATACAGTCTAGTTGGCAGGAACATCACCATGGAGTCACTGTGACACTCCAGAGCCGCTGGCATTCCGTTCAGTATTATAGGAACATACACATTCAAACACCCCATTGGGCAAGCACAGACAGTATTGGGCCATGCTGGGACCCACCTGCAGAATGTCTGGGCTGTGAGGCCCTCTTCAATGCCCTGTAAGACACCTCCTCCTGACCTTGACCCAGAGACACCTTGTGTACAGTTCCCAGCTCCATGGAGGAACCCACCTTTAACCCTGCAACAGAGAATCACAACCCATCCATCAGCCCTGTTGTCAGAAACACAGGGTTAGAACCAGTGTGAGAACTGGAACAGATCAAAATGGTGAACCCAAATGCAGAAAACCAGATGACAGTTCTGTGCAATGTCTGCAAATATTTTAATGGATGAAAAGGAATGTCCAAACTCCAAAAATGTTCAAAAATGTCAAAGCTCAAAGTCAAGAAAAAACAAAAGAACCATACCAGTTTCACAAGGTAGCTATAGAATCCAGATGAGGCACAGCAAAGGATAGACCTAGACTTGGTCATGACACTGGAAACACTGAGCAAATTGCTCAGGAGAAGGGTGACTTACATAGACAAACATGCAACAAGGCACAGGTGACAACAATAGGACATAATGACAAAGACTGAAAACCAAAAAGAGATACAATGGGGCCCCTAGTGGCCAAAGATATGTCCAAAACCCTGACACCTGTGCTTTAGAACACTGTCTACAGCACAGCATGCAGCACAGGTCACAGGTTATTTAGAACATTGTCTACAGCACAGCATGCAGCACAGGTCACAGGTTATTTAGAACACTGTCTACAGCACAGCATGCAGCACAGGTCACAGGTTATTTAGAACACTGTCTACAGCACAGCATGCAGCACAGGTCACAGGTTATTTAGAACATTGTCTACAGCACAGCATGCAGCACAGGTCACAGGTTATTTAGAACACTGTCTACAGCACAGCATGCAGCACAGGTCACAGGTTATTTAGAACATTGTCTACAGCACAGCATGCAGCACAGGTCACAGGTTATTTAGAACATTGTCTACAGCACAGCATGCAGCACAGGTCACAGGTTATTTAGAACATTGTCTACAGCACAACACGCAGCACAGGGCACAGGTTATTTAGAACACTGTCTACAGCACAGCATGCAGCACAGGTCACAGGTTATTTAGAACATTGTCTACAGCACAGCATGCAGCACAGGTCACAGGTTATTTAGAACATTGTCTACAGCACAGCATGCAGCACAGGTCACAGGTTATTTAGAACATTGTCTACAGCACAACACGCAGCACAGGGCACAGGTTATTTAGAACATTGTCTACAGCACAGCATGCAGCACAGGTCACAGGTTATTTAGAACATTGTCTACAGCACAGCATGCAGCACAGGTCACAGGTTATTTAGAACATTGTCTACAGCACAACACGCAGAACAGGCCACAGGTCATTTAGAACATTGTCAACAGCACAACATGCAGCACAGGGCACAGGTTATTTAGAACATTGTCTACAGCATGCAGCACAGGCCACAGGTCATTTAGAACATTGTCTACAGCACAACACGCAGCACAGGGCACAGGTTATTTAGAACATTGTCTACAGCATGCAGCACAGACCACAGGTCATTTAGAACATTGTCTACAGCACAACACGCAGCACAGGGCACAGGTTATTTAGAACATTGTCTACAGCATGCAGCACAGGCCACAGGTCATTTAGAACATTGTCTACAGCACAACACGCAGCACAGGGCACAGGTTATTTAGAACATTGTCTACAGCACAACACGCAGAACAGGCCACAGGTTATTTAGAACATTGTCTACAGCACAACACGCAGCACAGGGCACAGGGCACAGGTTATTTAGAACATTGTCTACAGCACGCAGAACAGGGCACAGGTCATTTAGAACATTGTCTACAGCACAACACGCAGCACAGGGCACAGGGCACAGGTTATTTAGAACATTGTCTACAGCACGCAGCACGCAGCACAGGTTATTTAGAACATTGTCTACAGCACGCAGCACGCAGCACAGGTTATTTAGAACATTGCAATTAATAGCATCATAAGTTTCATGTCACCAGAAGAAAAGCTGGAAATCCAGAAATCACCACAAGGATTTTGAGCGAAACAGGCCATTTAGGGGGAGCCATCTCAGCATTGAAGTCTGTGTGCCTCAGTTGGAAGTACTTGTCACAGAGAACATCTGGTTCTGGATAGATTCCCACGGGGGACTACAGTATAAACAGGTATCCACTTTCAACTGTAAGTTGCTCTGGATTACAGTGCCTGCAGAATAATTCAAATGTAAATGCTGTAGATTGCTTTGTTTACCTAGTTTCTCTACATGGTTGAGAGGGACCACTCCAGGAGACAGAATGAAGAAAATGAAGGGGTAGACAGGCTGCTCTCCTCATGTGAATTGTCAAAGTCCATGCCGACCGGGTTGACACACCTCACTCCTGATCACCCTATGAGTATTGATAGGGTGATCATAGGGTTAATGCTCTGAATCAGTATGTAAAGTCGTTTACTTTAAGCTAAGAGTGTAGGTTTATAAAGTTTATTTCGAACCCTAACCCTTCATTCATTTGGGTTTTGAAAATCCATCACTGGTGGCCATAACAATCGCAGGCTACGTTCGCGCGGGTTAAATCTTATTTCTATGCGGGTGTTCACAATTGCAAATGTGCATTCACGTGCCGGGGGTTACGGCAAAATTTTTAACAATGTTGATTGTGGAGCAAATCATCAGACTAGTGCAGATATTTTTTTTAATGCGCGAAAAGCTACGGATATCGTAATTTTTATATACAACAATGTCAATACCCATATCGAGTAATTGCCATTTATTTTTCAATAATGTTTTGAAGCAATAAAAAACATGAATAAAACACAAAAAACAGAACAGGATTAAGCATCATTAGATTTTGGGTTATGTTCAGATACAAAGTCTGATTCTGGAAGATCGAAGTTTATTGGATTAATTGGAAAGACTGAATATCTGACAGACCTTTAGTGTGTATTGTAGCTACCGTCGAGATGTAGCCCAATCATATTGAAGTAAAAAAGCAATGGTTTAGAAACCCATTTCCAAGGGCATTGTAGCCTACACAACCGATTAAGTAAAATTCAGTTTTTGGCCAGCTATGTAAACTCTAACATCGATTGATCCCACAAAAGGTGTTCAGTTGGTTATAGGCTATTCCTATTTTTTTCCCAATGCCTGTTATGAAAGTAATTAAAAGTAATTCAGATTATGTTACTGAGTTTGAGTAATCAAAAAGTTAAGTTACTGATTACAAATGTGGACAGGTAACTTGTAACTGTAACAGATTACATTTAAAAGTAACCTATCCAACCCTGGCCCCAGCCATAGGCCTGCCAGAAATGGGACTCGCATCAAGACTCAATTGCACTCTATGGAGCGGTATTCTGAGTTGCACCCCCTGAGATTTGTTACCCTGACGACACCCCAAACTCTGTGGGGAAAGGAAGGAAAGAGGACTGAGCTCCGCTGGGCTCCGCTGGCAAAAGATACAGGAGGTCCAACTGCCTACGGATCAGGAGTACCTACAGGGGAGGTTGAAAACAGACATACATCAAGTGTAGCAAACATTCAATCTGGGTTAGGGTTAGGGTTAGACAAAAAGGAGTTTTTGATCAGAACTTCTATGGACAACGTACAGTGTATCATTTCTGGAGCTCCCAAAGAAAAAAGCAATTTTAAATAGCCTTTATGACAGTTGAAGCCCCCATGGCCATTTGAATGAAAACCTTACTACAGTATAACCACATTTTCCCAGTGGAGTGGAGAATAATCGGTGGAAGGCAGGCAGCCCTGGCAGAGAGATATTAACATTAGGCCTATAGGCCACACCCCCTGTCAGAGGTAACAGTCTGAAGAGCTTTAGCCAGACCAGATGGGAGAGCTAATCAATAGCAGCATATTGTCCTTCTGTCCTGCTGACAGCTTCTAATTAAAGCTAATGTGGCCCCTGGAATAAGTGCTCTGATTGATGAGTTTGACAGGGAGGCCCCACCTTTGGGGGTGGCCCAAGCCCCTCACCTGGAAGGCGTTGTGTGACAGGAAGGTTAACGTGCTTCTCTGGAAGAGGCAGGGGCTGGTGTAGAGGAATACTGAGTAGGTGACGGCCTCGGTCAGGAAGAGCACTCTGGCCCTCATGTCCTTGTCCCACTCTGCTTGCTCCATGGCATTGTGGAAGACTGTTTTAAAGCACAGGTGAGCACAGGGAACTCAGGCTGACAGGTACATTCTTAGAAATAAAACTGAACAGTTATAGAACAGTTCAGTCATCCCCACAAGAGAATAGTTTGAAGAACACCATATGGTTCCATACAGATCCCTTCTCATTGAGGATTCAATATGGAATGCATAAAGGTTTTGCTTGAAACCAGAAATTGTTCATCCAGAAACCAAAAAGCGTTCTAACATGGGGACACTTTTTGGAACTGTATATATTTAATTCAAATACAGGGAAACAAGGTAATTTCATAAGCCTTGAGTGAGGTTGTCTTTCGGCTGAATACACACACTTAATTAGTGATTCAAGAGTCCATTTGTGTTCCCAAAGATAATATGGGGTTAATAAGATGTGTATAAAAGGTTATGAACACCTTTGGTAACAACTGATGCATTCTGTTAGAAAATGTTATAAAGAACTTATACTTGTGGTTATAAAAGGATATAAAGTAATACTCACCTTGAGTCATTAATAGTTATGTCCACAATGAGGGAGAATTGGTAGGTAGGGTTAGAGGTGATAGTCACCTTGAGGAAGAACTGGTAGGTGGGGTTATAAGAGGTTTTATTCACCTTGAGGGAGAACTGGTAGGTGGGGTTATAAGTGGTTATATTCACCTTGAGGGAGAACTGGTAGGTGGGGTTATAAGAGGTTATTTCACCTTGAGGGAGAACTGGTAGGTGGGGTTATAAGAGGTTATATTCACCTTGAGGGAGAACTGGTAGGTGGGGTTATAAGAGGCTATATTCACCTTGAGGGAGTACTGGTACATGGTGTTGATATTGGGCAGGTCGTAGATGAAATGGACCAGAGAGGCTTTCTGGGCAGCAGGGCGGTAGAGCTCTCTGGCCTCGTTGATCTTTGTCTCGTTATCTCTGGCCTTCAACACCTGTGTATGTGTGTGTGTGTTGTTTGCCCGAGTGTTTGCCAGTTAACACAATGAGCTATGAGCTGGGGCTTCTGTCATGCTCCAAATCTCTCCCATTACAGATTGGCCTTAAGTACACATTATTGTCAGCCAACACAGTGAAATGGACCACATGTTGTTCCATTAACTAAATTAGAAAAGAGACGACCCATATAACCAAACATATTACATGGCCCATATAACCTAATATATTACATGACCCATATAACCAAACATATCACATGGCCCATATAACCAAACATATCAAATGGCTCATATAACCTACCATTTTACATGGCCCATATAACCTACCATATTACATGGCCCATATAACCTAACATATCACATGGCCCATATATCCTAACGTATTACATTATTGTCAGCCAACACAGTGAAATGGACCACATGTTGTTCCATTAACTAAATTAGAAAAGAGACGACCCATATAACCAAACATATTACATGGCCCATATAACCTAATATATTACATGGCCCATATAACCTAACATATCACATGGCCCATATATCCTAACGTATTACATGACCCATAAAACCTAACATATTACATGGCCTATATCCTAACATGATGTGGCCCATATAACCTGACATTATATGGCCCGTATAACCTAACATACTACATTGACCATATTACTTACTGTAACATATTACATGGATTTATTGCAATTAACCCTAGTTGACCTCTTAAACAAGAGCCACTTAGCTAAACTCCCAAATACTGCACTGTACATCAACTGAGTTGAACAGCCTTAATTTGAACACCAGGGAAACTAAACCACACAGTCGAGGCAGATCACACAATACTCTTTCTCCCACTGTGGATGACATCAGCAGGACACTTGGTTATGGCAGGGTACGACAGGGTATAGCAGGGTATAACAGAGTATGGCAGGATATGGAAGGGTATGTCAGGGTATAGAGCAGGATATGGCAGGGTATATAGCAGGACATGGAAGGGTATGTGAGGGTATAGAGCAGGATATGGCAGGATATTGCAGGGTATATAGCAGGACATGGAAGGGTATGTGAGGGTATAGAGCAGGATATGGCAGGGTATATAGCAGGAAATGACAAGGTATGGTAAGGTTTATAGCAGGATATGACAGGGTATATAGCAGAATATGGAAGGGTATGTGAGGGTATAGAGCAGGATATGGCAGGGTATATAGCAGGAAATGACAGGGTATGGTAGGGTTTATAGTAGGATATGGCAGGGTATATAGCAGGATATGACAGGGTATGACAGGCTATATAGCAGGGTATGACAGGGTATATAGCAGGATATTGCAGGGTAGGACAGGGCATATTAACATATGACAGGTCTTGGATCTTGGAATGAATAGTTTACCAAAGTTAGAAATATTATTTTCACCCACTGGGTGTTAAAAATATCAGAAATGTTACTGAAACCCCAAACCATCATCTATGAATGAGGGGCATGTAAGCCCTACAGCAGTAGATCACTCCACATCAAGTTCACCCATTAATCACATTGTACAAGTTCTAAGAATTACTAACTCTGCGCTTGGAGCTGTATTACACAAACATTTTGTTACAGAGAAACCGGTTGTCACATTTTGCTGAGTCGTCACTTGCCATCGACCCAAATGGAATAGATTCCGAATGTGTCTAAAACTTTAGAAAACACTTAAAATCAACTCATGAAGCATCAGAATCCCATTGTGAATGTCTGCAGATTTTTCTTTTTTATCCACTGTCCCATGAATACCTTTTTTGGACAAAACTTGGAGCAGTTAGGCTGTGAGATTGCCTCTCCACTCCCCGCACCTGCCTCTGGAAGACAGCGCACGTCCTTCTCACCCTGAACGCAGCACACTCCCCAGGCCCCAATCACCCGGATTCTGAACACCTGTCTTTCCCACCTGACTGACATTAGTGTCCACTATTTAGTTTGGTTTGTTGCATGCTTGACTTTGTGAGGTATTGTTTGTATTCACTACGACGTACTAAGCCTGTGCTTTCGCTATTATTCTGGTTTTGATTGTCTTTAGTGTACCGACCATTTGCTGCCTTATCCTTTGACTCTGTCTTAGCATTACCGTTTTGTACCTTATCCTTCGACTCCGTCTTAGCCTTACCGTTTTGTACCTTTGCCCTTCTGAACTCTGTGCCTTGACTTCTGCCTGCCCCTGGTTTCTGCCTTCTGGATACTGGAATTGTACGGTACTCTTCAGATCTCCTGTGTACCGAACCCTGCCTGCTTGACCTTGGTTTTTGCCTTTTTGGAGATTAAAATATATGCTCTGCGTAACCACTCCAGCTGGTTCCTGTGTCTTATTTGTTACATAGGCACATTATCATAATGTTTCTGTGATGACTGAGCAAAATGTAACAGCTAATAACAATATGTAAATATGAGCAAACAAGGCTCATATTTATATACAAGGAAAGAGGTATATTTTATGCCAGTAAAATGGAAAAACGATCTTGTTTTATTTCAAATATAACAGAAAAAAACATTAATTTAACACTTTCTCAAACTACAATACCCTTGCCTACATGTAATCTGCAACACAGACAGTGACGGAATTCGCTAGTCAAAAGGCAATTATCATCAGGAAAAACATAATGGCGAGAATACTTTTTTTTTTACTTGTAGTACAGCCCAGCAGAGAACACCAGATGTGCATCATCAAAGTTGCTGTTTCATAAATAAATATTGTTTAAAAACGTTTGGGTCATGTAACTATAATTCTAGCATCTCTACATTTGCTAGAATACCGGATCTCATCGTATTTTATTAACAGAAAGTTGGTAGTTCCATTATTGAGATCATTGCTAACATTTTTAATGAGTACCTTAAATAAATGCGCTATGGTCGAATTCCCCTTTAATATGATGTGTGTAGTGAATGGTTTGATGCAACAATGAGTACTACTCTGTAGCTAAACTAAGGTAATTGTATTATTATTAAAATTGTTATTTTTAAGTTGCTCTGGCTATTCTACATCTCTGGTAATAGCAGGGGTGGGTGGTAACGCGTTACAAGTAACGCAAATGAGTAAAAGAGGACCGTTTCAGAAGAACGAGTACTTTTCAGGTAACTTTTGGGGGCTGTATCTTTACTCGTAGTCTTTACTCCGTTACATTTCACCTACTCTTTCGAAACAATTTTGTCTTCAGTCGTATTGAGTTTTTTCGTTGCGTGATTTGATTTGAGGTTGTGGTGGTGGTGTGTTCCCTTCCGCTCCTTTAAATCTGCATCGGAGAGCCACACACACGTAGCTAATTAAATGACAGACATCGAGATGGAAAGTTGTCAATTTGAGGACGTTGACGTGGGAAATTCCAATCCCTGGCCACAGTTGCACGACATATTTCGATTTAAAGTTTAAATAGACAACACAGTCTATGAAATGTTGTCTTTTGGTTCCCTAAGACGCAGCCATCACTGCTTTCAAAAAGTCATCATACCTCCGCAAGCACATAGAGTTAAGGTTAGCGAACCGGCTCGCGCTACTTAGGCAGCAAATCCTATTATAGCAATCTTGTTTTTTAGATTCAAGTACAAGTACCGCACAACGAAATATAGTAATATATCCTAATGATAATGTAATATTCTTGCTAACTTACAACATATAATAACACCACAGCTTGTTAGTATATTTGTATTAGTGGTTCATTGGGCTTGACTATTTTATTATTTAGTAATGCACTTTAGTTAGCAGCATACCCAGTCTAGCTAGCTAGATTTTAGTTGAAAGCAATTGCTGCTAACCACGTGGCTTAGTTGCCATGCAGTCAGTCATTCCACCCAAGACCTGAATTACTGATAAAAAATATTTGATTGACAAGATGTACTAAGAATTACTACACAACATAAATATATTTTTTTACCAGTAACATGTATGATGTCTTAATTCGCAAGAATCTTATTTGCAACACAGATTAAAAATAGAAAACACAGTATTATTTATTTTTGCAATTTATATTGTTTTCTATTCTGCATAACTATAGGCTGACTTGGGAAAACAAATGCCTATTCAAACATTAAAAATGCAGTTTGCATTTGTGCTTTCTTAAATAATTTTTCCTTGTTGTTACTATGGCGCTAATGTCTTGAACAAAATATGTAGGCCTAACTAGTACTCAAGTACTTTTTTGACCAAGTACACTTTTACTCTTACTTGAGTAGTTTTTTCAGGTGGTATTTAAATTTTTTCTTGAGTACATTTTAGTACAAGTGACAGTACTTTTACTTGAGTACAGATTTTCAATACTCTACACCTCCCTGGGTTATAGTAAGACTATGGTTCAATGACGTTGCTCTTTGCAATATGTACATGCTGAAGCATCTAGCTTGGTCTGGCTAGTGTGTAAGTTCATCACAGTAGGCTGACCACTGATAGTCTTCTAATCCATGGCTGCCACGTTTCATTGCAGTGGTGACAGAGAATTTGGATTTGGAATATTTAAGTCACACAAAGATTTAGATGATTAGATAATCTACTGAGTTCAGGTTAACAGGCATTTATGATGTATTTCTGCTTTTCTATTCCTTCCATTTTAATTAGGGGACAGCAAGTTTTGATCCACATGATATATAATTTTTTTTATGAGCTCTCCAACCTGGGTAGTTGGTTTACCAGAGAAAAAAACCCACAAGTTAAACTTTACATTCATTCCTAAACAGACATTTTATTACATGTCCTGAGCAATACATTTTTTTCATGTCAGAGTTGACTTAATAATTATATACCAGAAAGAAATGCAGCTGCGCCCAATTACTCCTTGTAGAGTGTACCTAGCGCTGAATAATACACTGTTACTTTGATTTGATCCTAGTCAATTCACAGTCAAATATAACTGGTTAGAAATGATATCTGTTACTCAAGGATGCCTATAATTCTGACACTTCCATTTCTTGGGAAATATATTTATGAGCTGAGAAATGTAATCATGGTTGATTCCTTTGAATCAGTAAAGAAGCATCATATTGTCTGTTACAAAATTTACAATTCAGTTTATTACCAGTGTTATTGCTTCTTTATTTCCTATTTTGTTTATCTTCATAATGGCCGCCAATCATTTGAGGTGGCAGCATATATTGACTATAAGTAAGGAAGGAGTCATGAGACAACATGTAGCAATAGGTGGACCTCCCCTCCCCAGCCTCTAGGCAGGAGTCTTCATGCAACTCCAAACTTTGAATGCTTTAAAAATGTTAACCACAGACAAATAATGTTAAATAAATCATAGAGATAATCTAGTCTCCCAGAGTAGTAGCCAAGACATTATTTATCTGTTTCAACATTTCAATTCAATTAGCAGAGGCTTGACCAAACCTACCTGGTGGGTTTTCATTTTTCACTAATTACCCTTCCCACGTCAGGCAATGGCCCCCAAATTTTACGGCCTAGGTTCCTCATGGCTCGGGCCCGGTTTGACTCTATATCTTCACAAGCCGGAATTAATGTACTATTGATAGAACCATTACTCCACCAAATTAAAGTCCCAGCTGATGGATTGGCTTGTGGTCCTCCATCAGCCACGAAAGGGAATAATTAGTATTCATTACTTCACACTCTACAACATTCCAATTATTAATGAACTTCAGCTGTGGAGCCTCAGCGTATCCATCACGACCACCGCAGCAGGTCGGATTAATCACGCGCAGAAACAAGCCCGCAGGTCATCTACTACGGATAAACTTATAATCAGATGAATTGTCACGGGTCGACAGATCAGCAGCACTGTATCCGGTCGGAGCTCAATGAATGTCCACTTTCGAGTGTTCAATAATATTCACACACTTTGGTTTCACGGGGAGAGGAAGGAACAAGAAAGATGTAATGGCGTCTGCGGTTCGATTTATAGTATTTTTATTTTTGTGTTAGCGCCGCAGTTACTTCCCACTTGTTAGATTGTGATATGTTGTTCATTTAGAGGATTGTCTTGTTAATTGAACTCAGATAACCGCAAAACAACTGTGGTTCGGAAGTGGATGTATATTTTCAGGGATTGGATTATTCGCTCCTTTGGTTCAAAGGGACTCAAAGGCTGCATTTAAACAGGCAAACCAATTCTGATATTCCCCCCACCCCCACCAATAACTGACATTTTGACTCAGCTCTTTTGCTAAACGGATTAGGCATAAGGTTAAAATTCAGTTTAGACCTAGTCATTGTAGATAAGTGTAATAGCTTCAAGTAGACTCATCGACAAAATATAATTTAAAATCATACTGCATTCGTCATTTTCTTTCCTTAGCCTACATTTCTGCATATACAATCCTGTTTCCAAAAGTTGGGAAGCTGTGTGCTATGATGAAACAGAATGCTATGATGTCCAAATCATTTAATCCCTATATTTAACTGAAAATAGGACAAAGACAACGTCTAAAATGTTGAAACTGAGAAATGTTATTGTTTTTGGAAAAATCTATGCCCATTTTGAAGTTGATACCAGCAACACACTTCCAAAAAGTCTCTTTTGTCGTAATTTATGTTTTCTAATGTTTTCAATGGGTGACAGGTCTTGACTGCTGGCAGGCCAGTTTAGCATTTGGACTCTTAATATGGAGCCATGCAGTTGTAATACATGCAGAATGCGGTTTGGTATTGCCTTGCTGAAATAGGCAAGGCCTTCCCTGAAAAAGACATGGATGGCAGCATATGTTACTCCAAAACATTGTTCAGCATTAATTGTGCCTTCACAGATGTGCAAGTCACCCATGCCATGTGCACTAATGCACCCCCATACCATCACGGATGCTGGCTTTGGAACTGTACACTGATAACAAGCCAGACGGTCCCTCTCCTTTAGTCCATGATTCCCAAAAATAATTTCAAATATTGATTTGTCAGACCACAGGACAGTTTTCCACTTCGTCTCAATCCGTCTTAAATGAGCTTGGGCCCAGAGGTGGCAGCATTTCTGGATCTTGTTAATATCTGATTTCCTCTTCGCATGGTAGTTTTAACTTTCATTTGTGGATGCAGCAACAAACTGTGTTCACAGACAATGGATTTCAGAGGTGTTTCTGAGCCCATGCAGTGATTTCCACTACAGAATCATGGTTTTAATGCAGTTCTGTCTGAGGGCCCAAAGATCGCAGCCATCCAGTATTGGTTTTCAGCCTTGTCCTTTGTGTACAGAGATTTCCCCGGATTCTCTGAATCTTTTAATAATATTATGTACCGTGGATGATGAGATCCCCACTCATTGCAATTTTACGTTATTCTTAAATTGTTGCTCTATTTGCCTGCAGTCTTTCATAGAGTGGTGAACCCCTCCCCATGTTTGTTTCTGAGAGACTCATCCTCTCTTGGTTGCTCTTTTTATACCCAGTCATGTTACTGACATGTTGCCAATTGCCCAAATTAGTTGTGGGATATTCCACCAAGTTTATTTTTGCCTCTTTCCCAGCTTTTTGGAAATGTGTTGCTGGCATACATTTTTCAAGAAAACTGGCATATATTTTTCAAGAAACAATAACATTTATCAGTTTCAACATTTGACATGTTGTCTTTGTACTGTTTTCTATTGAATATAGGGTTTACATTTTTTACACATCATTGCATTTGGTTTTATTTCCATTTTACCCAGCTTCCCAACTTTTTTGGAAACAGGATTGTACAAATGACTATTATAGTCAACTACAAATTATAGGTTTATGTTCGGCCTAGTTAGCCTAACAATAAGCCCATGTTGCCCAATTAACCTAAATACATGTACGTAAATAGGCTGATACAGCCTGATGACAAGCCCTATGTAGCCCATTAGTAATGCCATGTCGTCTAACGACAGGGCTATCTAGGCATGTAATAAGCCCCAAAACCCTAATGACAGGCCTATGTAGCCTTATTATCTCGATAAAAGATAGTAATGGATAATACTGCTGACCAAAGAGCCTTTGAATGTGGTTGTGTTGGTATGCTATTCCCATTCTCCCATACCCACAACAGAAGCGGCTCTCAATGCAGGGCTAACCACTGAAGACCGACTGTTCAATATTCACCACACATATATAATATGAGCAGCCAAATAAACATCTATCACCAGGCGTGAGAGGGCCGATCGATATGTCTACCTTGGAGATGCAGAACATGCACTACAAATTAATCTATAATCTAAAGAGCAGGGAGCGATCATATCCCACTTTGTCATGCCCCTGGAACTTTCCAGAGCCCAACTACACCTGTGTCAGGCAGGGAAATCTACCAGCATAGTCTGTCACAAATGGCATCTTATTCCCTATATAGTACACTACTTTTCACTAAAGCCCATGGGGTTGGGCAATGTCTAGGGAATAATGTGCTACTTCGGACGCAGAATTGTATAATGCTCCTGTACTACCTGCCGATTCTTAGACAGGCTGAGAGAGTATTGACTTGTATATCAAAAGAGGTATAAAACCATGGATAGATTAATCATGTTTAGACAGGGCTGGTTACAGGCTATTAGCGCACACTATAAAATAAATAGCTTTTTCTAATAAAACAACATGCAGTTTTTAGTATGTTAATTGTATAAGGCTTTTGTGGTCTAATGACAGAGCATCTCAACTTGTCTCTAACCAGAGGGTGATTTTCTAGACAAAAACGGACTTCTCTGCTGAAAGTGCTTTCTAGTCCAGTAAAACAATCACCCCCTTGAAGATTCATTTGCAGATTCTTGAGCCGGTCAGTGTGTATGAGAACAGGTGAGACCAAGGAACATTTCTTACTACTTGTCTTCCATTCTTGGTGGTGTTACTGGTCTCCAGGACTGGCTCAACGGTCTCCTGTAAACTCCCAATAAGAACTGTCTGACTGCAGGCCAGGGCTCACTCTACGATGCCCAAAAACCTGGAGAATGGAAGGCAGTGACTAAATATTGAGGTCCTTTCCTCATTCACATCACCTCTAAAAAAAAAATGGCCAAATCCGGAAAACAACTGAGCCCTCCCTCTCTCCCCCTTTCTGGTCAAGCTGCGCCACCAGGAGCTTTGGCCCGGGCGCCTCTACGGATCCACTTGATGCCGTGCCGCTGAGGGTCAATCATGAGTGGCCAGCGCTCAATGGTGGTCAGGATGGCGGCGTTCTCCACAGACATCCTATCGTTTGGCAGGCCCTGGTCTTGCCAGGCTGCCATGGTGGCGGCGTCTGTAAGCATGAAGACTGGGTCCGGGCCGTCTGTCAGGGGGATGGGGACCTGGAACGCAGGGACCGGCACAGATGGCACCCTGCTTCATTTACCTTGCAGTACTTCTGATGAGAGGCTTCAGGGACACAAACAAACACACGGCGCCACAACACCATGACGCTGCCATTTTGACTGTGTGTTGTTTCCCGACTGCACAACCATCCAGGTTGACAGGCAAGATTCAGTTACAGGACAGGCTGCCCCAAGTTAACATCCAGGATTCGTGGAGCACTTGCTGCCGATAGGTTCTGGTGAAGCGAGTCGTCTCCTGTACTTCATACTGCACCACCGCTTTGGACCGGCGCTCCTTTTCTCACTACAAGATAGACGCAGAAAAGAATTCATCACAACATACACTGCTAATCTGCAATTTACTAAATGACCCTAAAATGATACAAGCAATTAAATTTGATTGCAAAGAGTTTTTTTTTTCTTTCTACGCAGTTCTACTCAACCTACCCATTGCCCAAACTAGAAATATTTACAGCAACAAAGTTCACAACACAACAGCATTTATGCCAAAGTGGCTTTGAAAATGTGCCGTTTCTCAGCATTCATTTAGCATCCATTTAATTCTTGGATGGTATGACTGTCTGTGACAGTCCGACCACCATAAATCACCCGTGGCGTTTCCTTAGAAGGGGCCGCGAGTTCAGAATATGTGGCATAATAAATTCCCGGACAGTTAAAAATCACTATAATTTTACCCTAATGCATTATGGATTGCCTGTAATATCACTCAGTCTGGGGGTGAAGCATTTTTAATTTCCAACAGCTGTTGAGCCTTTGAGTAAAGTTAATGATTAAATATAGACGGTCTGATTTATTAGCCTAAACACTATCGCTTCCAGGTCAATGCCATAAAGACAAATCATTTATCTTGATATGTTGAAAAGCCAAGCTGTCCCATGCAAACCACATTTGTTTTGTTGAATTGGAAAGTCGAATGAGAAAACACTGCCAGTGCAGAGGAATATGAAAATGTTTACTTGGCATTAGCAGACAAACGTTAATATTTGAGATCCCCAGAGAGGCACGTCATTAGAAGAAAAAACATCAGGACCTCTGGGCAGAAATCATGCCAGTTGAAAAAATACACAAAAAAATACAAAACATACTGTGAACATACACAAGCACACAAACTCTGTGGGTTTGACTATCCTTGTGGGGATGCCAAAATACACTCTTAAAAAATCCAAACCCCAACCCTTAATATAACCTAAGCCTAAACTAAACAACAAACCTTATTCTAACTCCAACTGTAACTTAATCTAAACCTAACCTCTTACCCACTAAGCCTCTCTCCCAGCCAGTCTGCTGCCCAGCTTGAGCGTGGAGTTCCTGTAGCTCTCCTGCCATCCCTCCTCTCTTCTCCACTTGGCCATTAGCCAGACAGTTGACCAGTTAAATGGGCCGTTTAGGGTGTTCCATTCCTCTCTCCCTGCCTCCCCAATCCCTCTCATCTCCCTGATCCCTTAGAGGCTGATTGACCGGACCTGAAGTTCCGTCCCCTCCAGCAGTCTGTGGCCAGACACAGCCTCATCACTGGGCCGTTGTAACAAGTCCTCATCCAGATTACTGATGCAAAGCCTGTCAACCACACCTCTGTGTGAACACCATGCCTCAAGGCCCTGTGATCAGTCACTTCCAGGCCAGGTGAGAGACACTGATCCCTGACTCGCACAATAGGGCTAACCAGAACCGCACCGTTCTGGCTCTGCATTTTTGTTTCACGTTGTCTCTTTTTCACAGGGCTCCAGCAAATATGGTGGCTGTGTAACCAGACCAGCCCAAAGCAGCTTGGCTTGGCTGGATCTGGCTTTTGTGGTGTGAATCAGGCATGACAGGACAGATCCTCACCCCATCCCTCATCTCTGTACCTCCAGGTGCTTGACCAGCCAGTTGGCCAGCTCAAATGTTCGGTTGGTGCAGGTCACTTCCTGCTGGCACTGGACCTTCTCAGCAGCAGCCTTTTCATACTGAGCTGTGAGGCTCTTGAGGTCCAATCCCTGTTATAAGCACCGCAGAGTCACAGTGATGTGGCCAAACATTTTGGAATCACCACTGACACACTTGGTTACATTCTGATTGTCATATGGTCATATCTGGACCTGGGAACTTAAACCCAGATGGGTGATTTATATCGACGTAACACTTCTTGCGTCCAGTTTCTTTCTAACTGCCTGCAGTTTTGCTGTTGCCCACTCCAGCTCACTGTTAGGCTGAGAAAAAGCTTGTCTTTGGTGCTACCTCACAATAAACCTAGCAATGAAACAAAACCATAAAAAGTTACAGTGTTCCTTGGAAGGGTAAAATGATTCTCTGGCGGTAGCCTTGTCTAACGGTTGCTTTGTGAGAAAAAAATATCTTGGCAACGAACAGGTACTCAAGAAAGAAAATCTCCTCCAACGTTGCCAGCAATGCCAAACGGGCATGGAAGAGGTGTAGATTGGGACATCACATCCTGAACCATGCCCTGCAAAGCCATTTGGCTTCTTTGCACAATGACCACACAAAAACAGAAAGCTAGTGGAATCAGCTTGTGAGGACGCATTGCCTCAACAACGACTTCAGTTTAGCTTCCAGGTGCCGACCTTAAGGTCAATGTGTCCGACGCGATTGAGAGAGTAAATTAAGTTTGATGAGATTTTCTTTGTATCTATATACTGTATTAATGAATACATGTTGTAATGAACCATTTGTGAATTAAGTAGGCAGCATATTACACCTGTAGAAAAGCAAAACACTTTGTCCAACAAAAATGTATGTTTTTTGCCTCATATTTTTTTCTACAATGTCCAGATAATGCTGCTTTTCTAGTCTAACATTTTTATTTTCATGTAGAAATAAAATACATTTCTGATATTAAAAAAACAGAAGCGCTTGGAAGCTGTGCTTGAGACGGTGGGCCCTGAAGTCACCTCATGGTATCTGACCATGTTTTGGTTTGGGTACAGAGTCCAGCAGCTGTGGACTTGGTCCTGACCAGGTTTGGGTGAAACTCTGGGTTCCTCGGGTGCTCCTGCTTCACCACCAGCAAACAGGACTCCGGTGTTCTTTGTCATGCGACACCAACACCTGAAGGAGGTCATCAACCTGAATGGTCAACAGGGAAGGAAGTCCTTCATTAACGTGTAGGATACAGCCCCTAATGTGACCCAATGTGGTGCACCACTTGTGACCAGAGGCACATAGGGATTTAATAAAAAAGAAATGTACCATGCAGGAACGAGACAACTTTCATCATGTTGAAAGGGCGATGCATTACATCAATCAAGTGAAAATGTTACCCTTTCGGGGGAAAAAAGACAACTACCGTGTGTGTTTTTCAGCGTGTTTCTCTCAGTACAGTGAGGTATAGTTGCACCACGTCCTTTCATTTTCACGGAGCCGTCACCCAGATGTAGTGAGACACGGGAGGTGCAGGGTCAAGGCCCGGTCTCAGATCACACCGGCATCCGTCAGACAGACGATGTGACAAAGTGACAGGTGGTAACCTTGGATACCTGCCTTCCAACTCCTGTCGTTGGGCATGTGGTCGCACTGAGCCATCACAGCCACCGTCACCGCCATCGCCACGTTGATCACTGTGGCCGGGGGGGCGGACGAACCACCTCAGCTCCGTCAGATTGATCTGGAAACAGAATATGTACCACCAGGTGGGGTTGTGGGAAAACACTTACTTTAAACGACGTCCTGAGCTTTATGATGATCACAGTAACTATTGAAAACAACACGTTCACTTCTCAATGACTCACCTGGCGTTATGATCACTAAAACATAAAATAAGACCACTAATGCTTTGGACACACGATCATTAATAAACCGGTTCAATTGTCAGTGGTCACTTGATCAGATGTATGTGAGTTGACTGGAGGATTACATGTTATTTAGCTACTTTTGTTTTCTCAACTAGGACATGACTGATTTTCATCTAAGGGCACCTTGCGGAGAGTGTCTAGGGCTGCTGTAACGGCCTCCAGAGCTCTGCCTTGGCCAGTTTAGTCAGGCAGTCCTTCTGTTTCAGTGAAAACTCTGTGTGTATGACTGACACCTGAAAGCACAAACCGCCAACTCTGTCACCCACTGGAATCAGTGTGCCTTGGTCCCTCTGTGTACACGGTGTGAGGTCTATGAAATAACTGATTCTGTATAGACCTCTGTGAAGTACACAGGGTATGTGTTGTAAAATGCTATGCGGTTTTGTCACCTGGCTGTTTTAAGATGAACACACTGAAGTCACAGTTTGAGCGTAAGAGCATTTTATAAAGAACCAAAACGGAAATGACACACTGAACGGATTACTTACTGCTCAACAATATTTCCGTCTACTTCATCACCAGCAGCAGACATACAGAACCAGTCAAAAGTTTGGACACATTCACTAAGCTTAGGGTTTTTTATTTTTGGGGGCTCTTCTGCTGTTCGATTGTACATGACAATAGAAACAAAGGGCAAAGTACTTCCGAAAAAATTCCTAGCCATGTATCTTACCCAGGTCTGATTGGGTGTCCCCTTGTGACAGTGTTCATGTGGTGAGCGCTGATCACCGTCTGAGCCTCTACATCGGCAGCCTCTCGTTTGCGGCAGACTTTGCTGTCCAATCTTAGTGATGAGAGCTTCGGCGTCAGCGTTTTTTAGGGTCAGCTCCTCTTCCTTGGAAAGCAAGTTTGGCTGTAAGCTCCTCAACAAACAGTAAAAGCTACATTAGTGGAAACGTTCTAATGGGGACCCTACTGACTGGTCCAATGTGTTTCACTAATGAATCAGATTAATGTCACGTCTATGTTAATGATATTACATCAGCTTCAGGTGGCATTTTTTTGTTGTAATAAAACCTGATTAAATACATGGAAATCCTATGTTGCAATCCCCTACATGGCAATGAGGCTATATAAAATGGGATTTACATACATTTCAAGGTTTATCAGCAGCCTTCAATCAATATGTAAAGGCAGAAAGCATCGCACAAATGTGCCCCTCCACTCTGCCGGTCCTTATGGGCTCTCATGCCACAGCCTTGAGGTACAGCGCGGTTCTGATATTAACCCGGTAATATAATGTCTATGCCCGTGTCCCAAATGGCAACCGACTCCCCAGTTATTGACCCCTTTGTCCCTTTGACGAAAGTAGTGCCCTACATGTGATATAGGATGCAACTGTGAACACGGGGTGGGCTCCTACCTGAGCAGCGGTGGTCTGGGGCTTCTGAAGGCCGCTGACGAGGCGCTTTATCTCCCGGCAGAGCCCCGGTGCAGCTCCTCTCCAGCAGGTTGCCGTACACTGTGATTGGCTGGAGAAAGCTCTTGGGGGTAGCGTAATTGTACCTCTTCTCATTGCGTCGGTATTTTTCACTTGCCTGGTTGACACCAGTGTGAACGTAGGCCATGAAAAGACAGATGGATTCCTGGATGGCGGGCTGTAAAAAAAAAAGCAAAGGAGGGGTTGAGGGGAAATGGGGGGGGGGGGGGCAAAAGTGGAAGGGGGAGTGCAGCCAGGGTGCAGCTGGATTGAGTGTGGTTTAACGTCTCCAAGCTGAAATATAATCTTCATAAATTCTGAATTAATCTACAAGTTTTGCCATTTTACTTGGCCAGCCTTGACTTACTCAATCTCAAATTTAGGGACAGCGAGCAGGAATGATTAGGCTTTGAAACCACTGGGAAAAGAATGTGTTCAAGCCCAGTGACATGCATCCTGTAAAGCTGAGCAGCAGAGCCACTGTTTACATTATCCCTCACGTCCTCCAAGTCTCTCCACACGCACTCTGTAGACGCTACAGCGCACAACTACTGCCTGGGTATTTATCATGTACTGCTCGATGACACCGCGCACGTCACAATTAATCACACCGTTTGAGATCAATTAATGCAAAAACAAATGGCCACAGAGAACAGGGCTCAAACCTGAACATCACTCACAAAAGGCCATTGTACATGATCCAAGGATTCAGTGCGAAAAATCATTAGTAATTAAGATCTGACATAATGCCTGTTGACAAAGTGTTGCATGTTCAGTTAAGACGCAGAGCAGAAAAGTTCCATTGATTTGCCTAGTGCATCCATTATTTGTGGCTTGTGCATTTTTTAACATCATTTATTGTCCCTTACACGTGCTGCTCTGTTTATCTAATCCCTTAAGAAGAGACACATTTAAAAAAAAATCAAACAGTTTATATGTAATTCCTCACAAATAGTGATTCGATTTCGGGTCTGGACTTGTCATACGAGGTGCATTTCCATATTTTCATGTGATGAATGATTTGCGTGCTGCCAGACTCTGGTGTTGGGAGAGGCAACCAGTAACCCTCTTTAATGTGTTTGCTTGTAGTGTGTCATTCAAATCATACAAAAACACACACACAACACACAGTCCAGTATTACTAACCTAGTGGGGTTCCCTGCACCTTAACTTAACCCTAACCTTAACCATTACCCTAATCCTAAACCTAACCATTACATAATCCTAACCTAAGCCTATTCTTAACTTCAATAACCTAACATTTAAATCTTAACATAACCTAGCTTTAATGCCTAACCCTAACTGGAAGTTTCACTTTAAACGTAACCCTTAAATCAGAAAAACACGTTTTTCCTAGTAGGGACATCCCCACTTTATTTTTCATGTTTTACTTTCTGCAGTCTTCTGCCGACATTTTGTCCCCAGAAGGCAAGTACAGCATGCCCACATTCAAACACACTCAGAGAGACACGCGCGCACGCAAACGCACAACAAAACAAAACTGCTAGAATTCTCCCCAGCGGCATCATCTGAAGGCCCTTGTTGTAACAGAGATGACAGCTGGCGTCTCCCTTGTTAATCACTCTGCTCTCATTAACATAAGTGATCCTGGGTACTGATCGTTCCACTGCCATAAGGGAACACAATGACACGTCTACTCTGCCCTCGCTTTCACACACACACACACACACACACGCACACACACACACACACACAGAGACATGAGTCATCCACCATGCAGGCAGCCATTAGTCAGTAGGCCAGTGTGTCCCAGTGGAGAACTAATGATGAAGGATCTATGGCAGAGTTAATACAGCTGCACTGCCGTAATTACAAGATGTCCATTAAAAGTCTAACTAACTGAGTGTTAAACCTTTTAGGAGCCTCATTAGGGAGGACATCTCCAAAACATAGCAGTGTCAACTGTTATTCTGATCTGGTTCTGCACACCTACCGAGGCAGTATAACATGACTCAGGGTTGTTGTTTTTTCTACCCATGACACAGCGCCTGGATGAAGGCCATAATCATGGTGTTAAACATATCCCACAAACCCCTGAGGGACCGTATTGCTGTTGTCAATGGCTATCAACATAATACACTAATAGCTTTCAGCCAACAAGCATTCAGAAACCACAAAGTTTATAACAAATGTTTTATAGCTAAATATTAAATCCTAATATCCAAGTGTCAGTGCAGCCGTAGCTATGTGAAACAATAAGAACATCAGAATAAAACATGCGTAGACAACCTGTTTAGGCCCTTCAGATGAATCTGAGCCATTTCTGGTTAATTATTCAGAAAGGAATCCAACACAGACTTGGTATAGTAGCTGGACACGAAGCAGAGTGCCTTGTCCGCAGTGCTACCTCAAGATGCTGGTGACCCTCATGTCCTGGTGTACCCAGAGGCTGACAGACTGCAGGGCCTGAGGGGGTCAGCAGTGAAACCAGTCCACGGGGATGCTGTGGACCAGGGTGGGGAAGTGACAGGCCCGGAGGCACTGGGAAGTGCCCACAGGAGATAGACCCAGAACCACCTGGAGAAAGATGGCACAGGGAACTCCCCACTGGAGACAGACCCAGAACCACCTGGAGAAAGATGGCACAGGGACCTCCCCACTGGAGACAGACCCAGAACCACCTGGAGAAAGACGGCACAGGGAACTGCCCACAGGAGACAGACCCAGAACCACCTGGAGAAAGACGGCACAGGGAACTGCCCACAGGAGACAGACCCAGAACCACCTGGAGAAAGACGGCACAGGGAACTGCCCACAGGAGTCAGACCCAGAACCACCTGGAGAAAGACGGCACAGGGAACTGCCCACAGGAGACAGACCCAGCGCACACACAAAGGAACCCACACCGCACGCACATCCACACACCTCATCTGTCTCTCTCTCTCTCACACACTCACACACACACACACACACACACACACACACATTCACACACTTAAAAAGGACCCCCCCCCTCACACACACACACACCATGTCTGTCTCTGTATTCATCCAGGACATTATCTGGCATGTGCAGCGAGCCACAGCGCCGGTTTGGATCTCGCTCACAGGAAAACCCAGTGGAGGTCTGCTGGGCCCAACGATGGATCAGCTGGACTAGGCACATGTTCCCTCTCTGAGAAAAGGATATCCTTCCCCTCCTCTAGTGTCCCTGTCTGTCTCTGCCAGTGCATTTGGCCGTTACAACCATTTGACAGAAAGAAAACAGTACCAGAATCAGTAGAGGAGACGGTAACAGGGTCAGTAGAAAAGACAGTAACAGGGCCAGTAGAGAAGACAGTAACAGGGTCAGTAGAGAAAACAGTACCAGAATCAGTAGAGGAGGTGGTAACAGGGTCAGTAGAAAAGACAGTAACAGGGTCAGTAGAGAAAACAGTAACAGGGTCAGTAGAAAAGACAGTAACAGGGTCAGTAGAGAAAACAGTAACAGGGTCAGTAGAGAAGACAGCAACAGGGTCAGTAGAAAAGACAGTAAAAGTGTCAGTAGAGAAGTCAGTAACAGGGTCAGTATAACCACTACTGTAGGTGTGTGCAATTTACAAACAAGTAGAAAGAAAAAAAGAAATGTGTGAGCTCTTCAGATCAGAAATTTGATAGCCCAGATCTTTGTGTATAGTGAGAGAATACAGCAAGATTTTAATTACTAGGAACCAAAGGGATCTATTTTGTGCCAGGATAAAGTGGAAACTGGTACGAATCTAAAGAAACTCCCATTCCCATGAGTAAAGTTAATTTCAGTGGCTGAGAGAGACCAGATGCACCCAAATGGTACCCAATTACCTACAGGCAGCACTCCTGAGTAGAGAACCAAAAGTTGGCCAAAAGTAGGGCACTACACAGAGAAGGGTGCCATTGGGGAGCATGTAGTGATCTTTGTTAAACACTTGAATGAGGGGCTAAGGCCTGTCTAATCAATGAGCTATTGAAATATTTTCCACAGCTCTGTAACAGAACCTGACAATGATCCCTATGTGAGCCAGTGGACAGAGATTATAAACAGGCCTAAATGAGATCAATACAACTGCTAGCAGCCCAGAGGGGTATTGATCATGGGTTCACTACCAAATTGCACCCTATTCCAATTATAGTGCACTAGTTTTGACCAAAGTTCATATGGCATTGGGTGTAATTTAGCACGCAGCCCTGGTCCTTGATCTCACTAAATAAATGAGCTAGTTTGTATTTTTATTCTCATTTCGGGCTGGGCGCTGTCAGTTCACCACACAATATGGAGGACTGTGATTGGCTGGAATTAAGTTATTTATGATACCGCAGGAAGTTTTTTAAATGACAGAATTATATTTGCTAATGAAGTTCTGCACAGCCGTATAATATATACCCACATACTCTTTGTCAGCCTAGCAACTAATATCATAAAATATGATATATTATCTATCAGGTAGTTCGAACCCTGAATGCAGATTGGCCGAAAGCTGTGATAAACAGTATGGGACATATGCCACAAGTTTGAATTTTGTTGGTAACCAGTTTATTGTAGCACTCAGCATTGCGTTGTGCATAATAACAGCCCCCCAACCCACATACCACACCCACTCAGAACATATTGCTTAATTCTACCATACATCTACAATTACAATTCATTCAAAAAGGCTTATCTATAACCAATGGAATTGTAAGATCAGCTTGATCTTAAACTTCAAATATCAGCGAAACTTAAGCTTTAATGTTTAAACTTAACCTAAATTGTTTGAAGAAAAACTTTATTGATTAATAAATTACTATTGATATATCTACAATTTAATGATTATATCAATCACAGTCCCCTACTACCAAATGGCCATTATTGGGTTCTATGTCTGTGACAGTGTTTGTTTTACCTTGAGGTCCTGGGTGCTGTAGGCCTTGTGGAGGGAGATCTGGAACACCTCTACAGAGGACAGGTGTGAGGCCAGACGGGTCCTATACTCTGCCTCCCGCTGGCCCTAACCCTAACCAGCAAGGCATGACCATGCGGACACTCCAGGACTCAGCTCATCCTACAGCTACGGAAATCAAGCTCAACCTTGTTGTCCTACTAATGTAACTCCTAAAAGTGCTGTTCTGTGACCCTGCCATCAGGACAACCAATCTAGCTTTATTTAGTCAAACTGGTTTTATTATCGGATCTATAAAGTTGATATTAACCTGAGTTCTGTTTTGTCAAACTGGTTTTATTATCTGATCTATAATGTAGATGTAAAGCTGAGTTCTGTTTTGTCAAACTGGTTTTATTATCTGATCTATAATGTAGATGTAAAGCTGAGTTCTGTTTTGTCAAACTGGTTTTATTATCTGATCTATAATGTAGATGTAAAGCTGAGTTCTGTTTTGTCAAACTGTTTTTATTATCGGATCTATAAAGTTTATATAAACCTGAGTTCTATTTTGTCAAACTGTTTTTATTATCGGATCTATAAAGTAGATATAAACCTGAGTTCTGTTTTGTCAAACTGGTTTTATTATCGGATCTATAAAGTTGATATTAACCTGAGTTCTGTTTTGTCAAACTGGTTTTATTATCTGATCTATAATGTAGATGTAAAGCTGAGTTCTGTTTTGTCAAACTGGTTTTATTATCTGATCTATAATGTAGATGTAAAGCTGAGTTCTGTTTTGTCAAACTGGTTTTATTATCTGATCTGAGTTCCACTCACACATACGGCATGGCATCTTCAAACTACACCCGGTCCACGGCTGTGTTAACATAGTTGCATCCCCCTGGCGCCTCAGACAGAAGAGTCCTGTGCTGGTCCCAGTCTCTGATGGCCCCATAGTGGCTGGCCTCCCTGCCGGCTTCCCTGGTGAAGGGTCAGTAGATGAGGGGCGGATGCAGCAGGCTTCTCCTCTCCCTGGAACACAAAACAAAACCCTTTTTTCACCTGGAAATATGCTGCTCTGAAACGCTTTTAAATAGCAACTCACTTCTTTATCCATATAAAAAGCTAATGTTTTCCAGATATTTCTTTTAATTTGATGGTATGTAAGGGCCAGAAGAAGTCTGGGTACCTGTGCTGCTCTTCTGTTGAGGTATGATATCTTAAAACAAGTCAAAACAGTCAACCCAGGTTTCAACCTTTAAGCACTGCTGCAGTTCAGCCCCAAAGTACAGACTCACTCTGCAACATCAGATTGGTGGTGTAATGGTTTAGGGATACATTGGTAGTCATGTACTGTAGTTGTCCTGGCCGCTTCTCAAGCAGTTAGGTTTAGGGTTAGGCATAAATGTTGCGTTAAAAGTAGAAAATTAAGATTTGTATTAAGCGCTATCAACTTTGGCGTCCACATTTAGATAGCTAATTAAATGTGTGTGTTTAGCCTCGCACCATTGTGCAGGTTCTGGCGTATGAGTGTGTGAAGCTGTACAGTTCCATAGCTGTCCACAGCTGGCATGTTCATGTCATCAATAAAGTACACCAGCTTCCTATTTATTTGAGGGGTGTAGTTCCTGCCTGCACTCTTCTCCAATGGCTGCTCCAGGACCACTGAGAACCGGCAAAACAAAATCATGGTTACACAAATCCCATAGTTATTCACAAAAAAGAATGCACTTTTACAGTTAGAACAGAAAGGATGGTAGGAAACTGACATTAAAGACCAGGTATTTCAAAGGACACAGAGGGAAACAAGACAGGAAGACGGCTGAGTGTATGTTAAGCTGTTATACTCGACCCTTTGTGTTCCACTATTACGCCTGACCCTGTGTATTAAACTGTTACACCTGACCCTGTGTATTAAACTGTTACTCCTGACCCTGTGTATTACACTGTTACACCCGACCCCCTGTATTACACTGTTATGCCAGACCCTGTGTATTACACTGTTACGCCAGACCCTATGTATTAAACTGTTACACCTGACCCTGTGTATTAAACTGTTACTCCTGACCCTGTGTATTACACTGTTATGCCAGACCCTGTGTATTACACTGTTACGCCTCACCCTGTGTATTACACTGTTACGCCTCACCCTGTGTATTACACTGTTACGCCTGACCCTGTGTATTACACTGTTACGCCCGACCCCCTGTATTACACTGTTATGCCAGACCCTGTGTATTACACTGTTAAGCCTCACCCTGTGTATTACACTGTTACGCCCGACCCCTTGTATTACACTGTTACGCCTGACCCTGTGTATTACACTGTTACGCCCGACCCCTTGTATTACACTGTTACACCCGACTCCCTGTATTACACTGTTACGCCTCACCCTGTGTATTACACTGTTACGCCTGACCCTGTGTATTACACTGTTACGCCTGACCCTGTGTATAACACTGTTACGCCTGACCCTGTGTATTTGCTCTTTTTTGCTCTTACACCTAACTGTTAAACTGTTACAATTGACTTGCACTTCATCAACCAAACAGTATTTGCCAATAATCAACAGATACAGATGACATCATCCTGTCTTATTCTCTCCTAATATTACCGGCAGATGGTGCTGCTCTTCTGTTGAGGTATGGCATCTTAAAACAAGTCAAAGGACTATCAACCCAGGTTTCTACCTTAAAGCACTGCTGCAGTTCAGTCCCAAAGTACAGACTCACTCTGCAACACCAGAGTGGTGGTGTAATGGTTTAGGGATACATTGGTAGTCATGTACTGTAGTTGTCCTAGCCCCTTCTCAAGCAACAGACCCACCAGAAAAACGCGGGTGAACCGTCTGGGCCCAATGCACCGGAACATCCTGCCATCCAGGAGCCACAGAAAGAAAAAGAAAAAAACGGAGAAAAAGATTGTTCAAAGACATAGCTGGAGCGCAGTTATATCGCTCACTCCGAAAGGGTTTTATTGACTGACGCGAACCCAGTGAATTGTTCATAATTGATAATGTCTTGTGTTTCCTGTGTACACCGACGCTGTTCTGGGATAATAGCGTCGTTATGTGGGAACAAAACCCTGCTAATTACAGCTCAGCCAGCTTCTTTGGAGAACCAGCAGCAGGCAGGCAGCTGTGGGCAGGAGGACTGGGGAGAAACAATAGCGCGTGGGTTGAGAGCCTAAAGTCTGTGTACCGGCGCGCCCCCCCCCCCCTCCACCACACGCTCTGCTTTGCCGTGCGCTAGATGGTAATCAGAAACAGTGGCTGGGCTTTGTTCCATCCCAGCTAGGGACCCCCACTATGACCTCATGATGTGTGGCTTTGCTCTTTCTTAGTATGCTCACTGATGCATTCAGACATTTTTAATATGACCGCATTGTTCAATTCATGTAATTGTTTTCAGAGGAAGGTGGCTTATTTCGCTGACACCTGTATTGCAGTTTTTTTTTTAAAAAGTTGCGACAGAAAGATGAAGTTTAAATATATTTATAACTGTCACCAGGAGATTCTCCTGACTATGTCAGCGCATAGCTCTGTCTACGAGGCTTGTTGGTTAATTTATGCTACAGAGAGAGCCCAGCGGTCGCCTCTGTCAAGTGATATGGTGTCGTAAAACTCCTGGCCAGAGCTGGAGCTGGAACAATATACACCGATCAGCCATAACATAATGACCACTGACAGGTGAAGTGAACAACACTGATAATATCGTTATCATGGCACCTGACAGGGGCTGGGATATATTAGGCAGCAAGTGAACATTCTGTCCTCAAAGTTAATGTGTTAGAAGCAGGAAAAATGGGCAAGCGTAAGAATCAGAGCGACTTTAACAAGGGCCAAATTGTAATGGCGAGATGACTGGGTCAGTGCATCTCCAAAACTGCAGCCCTTGTGGGGTGTTCCCGGTCTGTAGTGGTCAGTACCTAACAAATGTGGTCCAAGGAAGGAAAAGTGGTGAACCAGCAACAGGGTCATGGGCGGCCAAGGCTCACTAATGCACGTGGGGAGTGAAGGCAGGCCCATGTCCGATCCAAGAATGTATGCTGGTACTGATAGAAAGGTTTCAGAACACAGTGCATCGCAGTTTGTTGCGTATGGGGCTGCGTAGCTGCAGACCAGTCAGGGTGACCATGCTGACCCCTGTCCACTGAAAGCGCCTACAATAGGCATGAGGCCATCTGAACTGGACCATGGAGCAATGATCACGTGGATGGCCGGGTGTGTGTTGCTTACCTGGAGAACACATAGCACCAGGGTGCACTATGGGAAGGAGGCAAACAAGCAGAGGCAGTGTGATGCTTTGGGAATTGTTCTGCTGGGAACCCTTGGATCCTGCCATTCATGTTGATGTTACTTTGACACATACCACCTACCTAAGCATTGTTGCAGACCATGTGCAGCCTTTCATAGCAACAATATTCCCTGATGGCATAGGCCTCTTTCAGCAGGATAATGCGCTCTGCCACAAAGCAAAAATGGTTCAGGAACGGTTTGAGGAGCACAACGAGTCCAAGGTGTTGAATTGGCCTTCAAATCCCCCAGATCTCAATCCAATCGAGCATCTGTGGGATGTGCTGGACTAACAGGTCTGATCCATGGAGGCCCCACCTCACAAATTACAGCACTTGAAGGACTTGCTGCTAACGTCTTGGTGCCAGATACCACAGCACACCTTCAGAGGTCTAGTGGAGTCCATGCCTCGACGGGTCAGGGCTGTTTTGGCGGCAGAAGGGGGACCTACACAATATTAGGCAGGTGGTCATAACGTTATGTCTGATCGGTGTATAAGCTGTTAATTATGGTCCATATTATCGTTCTCCTTATCATCAACATCAATATTATACATTAAATGCATATAATTAATGTTTCATTTATAAGAGAACTGAAAATATTCCACAGTGGATGAATGTTGACTGTGGAGAGCAGGACAGTGTGATGGACCAGTCAGCGCTGTTGTCCTGCTGGGCCTGGTTGAAGAGAAGTGTGGACTGTGGCAGTGAACTGGGGTTTAGCAGCAGTGTGGAACTGAACAGAAGGGAGGAGGCAACCATCATCTTGTTAACCATCACCGTGTGGAGAGATTCAATCCACATTGGATCGATGTCTCCATCCAACACAATCCACTTAGGCCCTGGCTTTGACTGCTCTCGAAATCACACGTGACAGGAGGCCTGCGGCACTGCAACAACGGGGAATGGGTGGTCATTGATATCCAGTGTAGAAAACGCAGTAGTTTAACATGGGTTGGTGCCAAAGTAGCACCTCGTTTTAGTGCCCCCTGGCCTGGACCATAAAGGTTGTTACAATGTCAGGTTGTCTTTCTTTCTGGTACAGAGCAAAGTAAACCGACTGGTCTTTGAAGGATTCTAACTACCGTCTTTCCACTTGCGAGTGGCAGGATGGATGAATCCTAACAGCTCCTCTGCGTTGACTGCCTCGGGGTTTGAGATGATTCCATATCGCCAGGTTCAAGTGGGGCTCATACTGTGTACTCAATATCTATTAAAAGAAGTGTTTTCAGAGCCAAATGGCCCTTTTGTGTCTTGCCCTCCTTGTGCAAGGTGTCAATGGTCGTCTTTTGGACAGCTGTCAAGTCAGCAGTCTTCCCCATGATTGTGTAGCCTACAGAACTAGACTGAGAGACCATTTAAAGGCCTTTGCCAGTGTTTTGGGTTAATTAGCTGATTAGAGTGTGGCACCAGGTGTCTTCAATATTGAACTTTTTCACAATATTCACATTTTCTGAGATACTGAATATGTTGTTTTCATTAGTTGTCAGTTATAATCATCACAATTAAAAGAAAAAAACACTTGAAATATATCAGTCTGTGTGGAATGAATGTACACATTATACAAGTTTCACTTTTTGAATGGAATTACTGAAATAAATCAACTTTTTGATGATATTCAAATTTTATGACCAGCACTTGTATGTGCCAGGGGGAGTAGTGTATGTTCTTCTTCTCCACTGTAAATCCTTGCAAACCTACAGAATGCACTCCCTAAAAAAAATTATCCTGCTCCGTTCAAAATTACGAGGAAATTAAGACTTAATTTCTGCTATACCACCCCTCCCTGTTCTGATAATATGGACCAAGACATTTGACATGACATTCAATATTTTTTTTACCGCTGTCTGAGTGTTTTGTACAGTATTACCTGTTTGGACAGCAGCTCCTTGCAGAGTGTGTAGAGGGTAAGGAACTTGGTGGCCAGTAGCTTGGCACTGTGGGAACCTTCAGACACCAACATGATCTCACAGATCAGCTCAGTGTCTGGCAGCACCATGGCACACGGCCTGGACACACATCACACAATCAGCTACCTGACAACCACCAGCTGAGTGACCCTCTAGGATCCATCCAGTCAAATGACAGTCCAGGATCACAGAACCTAAGTGACCCTCTAGGATTGACCTAGTTAAGTGATGGTCAAGGATCACAGTAGCTAAAAGAGGTTGATAAATACCGGATAAATGCAAGTAAATAAAAGGAGATTACCATGAATTGAAAGAACAAAGCTAGCCCCCTCCCCTGAAGAGGGGCTTGAGGTTCCCTGGTGGCTCAGTTCGGGCCACGAGGACCCAATTCAAAGTGATGAAGATCCCCACCCAGTCTGTTAATGAAATCTCCTCCAGGAACATGAGCCTGGTGACAACATTAGGATGTTAAACGATGTCTAACGATTATAAAGATCAAACAGTGGTTGAATCCAGTTGAAGACATGGACCACAACCCCCGGGGCCCGGCCAAAGTTCTTGGTGGTCTCAGTCTTCCCAGTGCCAGCAGGTCCCGCTGGGGCCCAACTCACTGTCAGGGTGAGGTAGCACCTGAACATGCCCACAAGAACCCCAACTACATGTATTGACAGCAGAAAGTCCATTTCATCACAGATCCTCGTCCCTATTGACCGAATACATTCTTTTTGGAAAGCAAAGTTGGTAGCAACACACTCACAATATGCGGACACATGAAATAAACCAAAGGGTTTCTTTAGTGCTTTCTATAGTGTTAGGGTCAGATGGAGGTACTGGCTGTTCAGTGAAAGGGGTGATTACCAGACGGGGTGGGGTTTGCCCAGGTATCCGTAGGAGGAACGGAACTGAGGATCACAGATGTTAGCCATGCAGTGTCTTTGCCGCTCATCCCAGCGGTGCCTCAGCTCAGACAGTCCGGAGGACGCCTGCCTGTTGGTCACCTGCCCACCCAACAGGGAGAGACTGAACATGGACAGATACACACATATCTACAGTCCGTACAGAGATTCACAGTGAGATTCACTATGCTCCCATCTGCTGTTGTCGATCAGCTTTCACTGGCATACTACTGTACATTGTCATCAGTCCAAAATAAAAGAATGAATCCTGTGATGTTATTGTTTGAGCAAGTAAAAGCTGCACCACATACATTATTTAATTGAAAACACAGTGAGCTGAGAGAAAAACCTCAAGCTAAGCTGAACACACATAAGATGCATTTTTACATTGCAGAAGAACTTTTATGCAAATTGGACGAACCGTTATGCAAAGTGTCTGCTTAATCACGTTATCATGTCTGTCACAATCTAAACACCCCTTCCTGTCTTGCATTTTCCAGAAGTGACATGGCAGCTTTCTCTGTGGCTGTAGCCAAAACAACAGATGTTTTAAAATATGTTTGAGTGGGTGAAAACCCAGTTTTCACCCACTCACATTGAAGTCTTGGTCATTCGGATTAACCTGTGATAAGAGAAATGCAAAAAGAATCCCAAATTGTGGTGAAAATACAGTTTAAAATAATGTAATGTAATGGAAAGCTTGAGGGAGGATTAAAAGAGAATTTATCCAGAACGTTCTGAGCAATGAGCTTGGGGACTACATCTCTAGCATGGACGTCCATGGTGCAGATGGTCATGATCTTTTGTCTCTCTCCTGGACTCAGCTCCCCCAACAACATGGTGGTCAGAGGGTTGAGCTGAATAACCTGCACCAGAGAGAACAAGTCTGAATGTCAAGCATATAGAACTAAACCATATTCAACTCAGGACCTCCAAGACAGTTAGCTGTTTTCCGTCTTCCCTTCTAATCAGAGACTGATATAGACCAGGGACGCCAGGCAGGTGACATTCATTATCAGGCAGAACGGAAAAGCAGCTGGCTCTGGAGATCGTAGAGCAGACAATGTATAATCCTTTCGTTATGCCTTAGTTTATTACCTATACGAATAAAGTTGCTATTCCTCTGGTTAAAAAAGCTTATGGGTATGCAAGCTTTCAATCCAAACACAATGTGTCACATCTTATACTAATGTAATAGACTGCCCAGGATTAGGGAAAGCCTGCAGAATGCTTTCCTTCTGGATGGAGGGGTAGACACCCCTGGTTGAAGATGGTCCTGGGGTACTGACGTCAGCATGCTGGGGTCCCAGATTGAAGTAGCTCTACGGGAAACTACAGTCATGTGGTAATGATGTCAACATATGAGCCGAGAAACCGTGCCCTCATCAGGAAGTAGACTGCTTTCACAGAGGTCATCTTACATGGAGTAAACCACCAGTAAAATAAGAACATGGGTCATTCATCACAGGGCTTGACTTGACGGCGCGTGTGTGAGTGTGTGTGCGTGTTCTTGCGTGTGTTTATACACGGCGTGTGTGTGAGTGTGTGTGCGTGTTCTTGCGTGTGTTTATACACGGCGTGTGTGTGAGTGTGTGTGCGTGTTCTTGCGTGTGTTTATACACGGCGTGTGTGTGAGTGTGTGTGCGTGTTCTTGCGTATGTTTATACACGCGTGTGTGCACCGCTGTATGTGCATGCATTTGTTTAGGTATCTGTGCATCTCCACTCACATGCGTGTGTCCGTCACGTAATGTCTGCATCCTCGTCAGTCTAGGTAGTCCCTGTGAAGGGAGGACACGTTCTGTCATCCTTGTCAGTCTAGGTAGTCCCTGTGAAGGGAGGACACGTTCTGTCATCCTTGTCAGTCTAGGTAGTCCCTGTGAAGGGAGGACATTTTCTGTCATCCTTGTCAGTCTAGGTAGTCCCTGTGAAGGGAGGACACGTTCTGTCATCCTTGTCAGTCTAGGTAGTCCCTGTGAAGGGAGGACACGTTCTGTCATCCTTGTCAGTCTAGGTAGTCCCTGTGAAGGGAGGACACGTTCTGTCATCCTTGTCAGTCTAGGTAGTCCCTGTGAAGGGAGGACACGTTCTGTCATCCTTGTCAGTCTAGGTAGTCCCTGTGAAGGGAGGACACGTTCTGTCATCCTTGTCAGTCTAGGTAGTCCCTGTGAAGGGAGGACACGTTCTGTCATCCTTGTCAGTCTAGGTAGTCCCTGTGAAGGGAGGACACGTTCTGTCATCCTTGTCAGTCTAGGTAGTCCCTGTGAAGGGAGGACACGTTCTGTCATCCTTGTCAGTCTAGGTAGTCCCTGTGAAGGGAGGACACGTTCTGTCATCCTTGTCAGTCTAGGTAGTCCCTGTGAAGGGAGGACACGTTCTGTCATCCTTGTCAGTCTAGGTAGTCCCTGTGAAGGGAGGACACGTTCTGTCATCCTTGTCAGTCTAGGTAGTCCCTGTGAAGGGAGGACATGTTCTGTCATCCTTGTCAGTCTAGGTAGTCCCTGTGAAGGGAGGACATTTTCTGTCATCCTTGTCAGTCTAGGTAGTCCCTGTGAAGGGAGGACATGTTCTGTCATCCTTGTCAGTCTAGGTAGTCCCTGTGAAGGGAGGACACGTTCTGTCATCCTTGTCAGTCTAGGTAGTCCCTGTGAAGGGAGGACACGTTCTGTCATCCTTGTCAGTCTAGGTAGTCCCTGTGAAGGGAGGACACGTTCTGTCATCCTTGTCAGTCTAGGTAGTCCCTGTGAAGGGAGGACACGTTCTGTCATCCTTGTCAGTCTAGGTAGTCCCTGTGAAGGGAGGACACGTTCTGTCATCCTTGTCAGTCTAGGTAGTCCCTGTGAAGGGAGGACACGTTCTGTCATCCTTGTCAGTCTAGGTAGTCCCTGTGAAGGGAGGACACGTTCTGTCATCCTTGTCAGTCTAGGTAGTCCCTGTGAAGGGAGGACACGTTCTGTCATCCTTGTCAGTCTAGGTAGTCCCTGTGAAGGGAGGACACGTTCTGTCATCCTTGTCAGTCTAGGTAGTCCCTGTGAAGGGAGGACACGTTCTGTCATCCTTGTCAGTCTAGGTAGTCCCTGTGAAGGGAGGACACGTTCTGTCATCCTTGTCAGTCTAGGTAGTCCCTGTGAAGGGAGGACACGTTCTGTCATCCTTGTCAGTCTAGGTAGTCCCTGTGAAGGGAGGACACGTTCTGTCATCCTTGTCAGTCTAGGTAGTCCCTGTGAAGGGAGGACAGTTCTGTCATCCTTGTCAGTCTAGGTAGTCCCTGTGAAGGGAGGACACGTTCTGTCATCCTTGTCAGTCTAGGTAGTCCCTGTGAAGGGAGGACATGTTCTGTCATCCTTGTCAGTCTAGGTAGTCCCTGTGAAGGGAGGACACGTTCTGTCATCCTTGTCAGTCTAGGTAGTCCCTGTGAAGGGAGGACACGTTCTGTCATCCTTGTCAGTCTAGGTAGTCCCTGTGAAGGGAGGACACGTTCTGTCATCCTTGTCAGTCTAGGTAGTCCCTGTGAAGGGAGGACACGTTCTGTCATCCTTGTCAGTCTAGGTAGTCCCTGTGAAGGGAGGACATTTTCTGTCATCCTTGTCAGTCTAGGTAGTCCCTGTGAAGGGAGGACACGTTCTGTCATCCTTGTCAGTCTAGGTAGTCCCTGTGAAGGGAGGACACGTTCTGTCATCCTTGTCAGTCTAGGTAGTCCCTGTGAAGGGAGGACACGTTCTGTCATCCTTGTCAGTCTAGGTAGTCCCTGTGAAGGGAGGACACGTTCTGTCATCCTTGTCAGTCTAGGTAGTCCCTGTGAAGGGAGGACACGTTCTGTCATCCTTGTCAGTCTAGGTAGTCCCTGTGAAGGGAGGACACGTTCTGTCATCCTTGTCAGTCTAGGTAGTCCCTGTGAAGGGAGGACACGTTCTGTCATCCTTGTCAGTCTAGGTAGTCCCTGTGAAGGGAGGACACGTTCTGTCATCCTTGTCAGTCTAGGTAGTCCCTGTGAAGGGAGGACACGATCTGTCATCCTTGTCAGTCTAGGTAGTCCCTGTGAAGGGAGGACACGTTCTGTCATCCTTGTCAGTCTAGGTAGTCCCTGTGAAGGGAGGACACGTTCTGTCATCCTTGTCAGTCTAGGTAGTCCCTGTGAAGGGAGGACACGTTCTGTCATCCTTGTCAGTCTAGGTAGTCCCTGTGAAGGGAGGACACGTTCTGTCATCCTTGTCAGTCTAGGTAGTCCCTGTGAAGGGAGGACACGTTCTGTCATCCTTGTCAGTCTAGGTAGTCCCTGTGAAGGGAGGACACGTTCTGTCATCCTTGTCAGTCTAGGTAGTCCCTGTGAAGGGAGGACACGTTCTGTCATCCTTGTCAGTCTAGGTAGTCCCTGTGAAGGGAGGACACGTTCTGTCATCCTTGTCAGTCTAGGTAGTCCCTGTGAAGGGAGGACATGTTCTGTCATCCTTGTCAGTCTAGGTAGTCCCTGTGAAGGGAGGACATTTTCTGTCATCCTTGTCAGTCTAGGTAGTCCCTGTGAAGGGAGGACACGTTCTGTCATCCTTGTCAGTCTAGGTAGTCCCTGTGAAGGGAGGACACGTTCTGTCATCCTTGTCAGTCTAGGTAGTCCCTGTGAAGGGAGGACACGTTCTGTCATCCTTGTCAGTCTAGGTAGTCCCTGTGAAGGGAGGACACGTTCTGTCATCCTTGTCAGTCTAGGTAGTCCCTGTGAAGGGAGGACATGTTCTGTCATCCTTGTCAGTCTAGGTAGTCCCTGTGAAGGGAGGACATGTTCTGTCATCCTTGTCAGTCTAGGTAGTCCCTGTGAAGGGAGGACATGTTCTGTCATCCTTGTAAACATTATTAGGGAAAATGAGTGGTAACCTCAGCTGTCTCCGAGTTGTCGTAACACACCTGGGGACACCAGATTGCATTTGTCACCTATTCAGTGTGACAGTTGATCCAATCAGCAGTGCGTCTGTACTGCAAGTTGAAGGGGAGCAGGGCTGAGTCCCGAATGCAACCAGGTTCCTCATTAGTGCACTACTTTTGGCCTGGTTTTAACTGCTCAAAAGCAGCGCAGTACCCATGCTGTACCATTTGGAACACCGCCGTGCGGGGAGATAATTCAAACGCCTCAGGGCCAAGGATATGTTCCCCTTAAGTACGGCTGATGAAAGTGACGACGCTGACAGAAGAGCGACTCTCTGTGAGCGTCCCCCCAGCCGCTACACGCTTCCGTGAGAGACAAGAGAACAGGTGTCCTCTCTCTGCCTGTGTCCATGTCCCCGCCTCCAATACAGGTGCAGGCATGGATTTTTACAATTTAATTGGTATGGCAAGGTTTCATAACTACTGGGTCTGTCTCTCTAACTGAGCCTGTAGTCTCTACATGTCACGTTTGACAGCTAACTAAATGCTTTATGCACCTGTAAAAAAAAAAAAAACTGTGCTTGAACTGTAACAGAAATCAGGGGGATCCCACACCAAACCAACCCTGTGTTACATGTCTCTTGATGCGGTCTCTGAGCGCCGACTCAAATCCCTCCCCCAGCCCCTGGAACAGGTCGTTTCTCCACCAGATCTGTGAGCCAATCAGAGCAACCTGGGCGGGGCAGTCCAGTAGCCGCTGTTCCCAGGGACAACGTCTCAGGCAGGAGGGCCCTTAAAACACCCTCATACTGGACTCCAGATGACATCAGACACACCCCCACCTCAGAATCAACAGCAACTCAGTGATAATAATAATAATGACTGACTGAAATTAATAACAGTACACGTCACTTTAGAAGAGGAAACACTGTCCCGATAATATTAGAGAATTAGACATTGACGAGAAATGTGGGAGAGGTTGGATGGCATCTCAACGGTGCATTCTCCACAGGACAATCACACTGAAGTCGAAATGGAACATATGTTTCCCTTTGTTTACTGTACGTTTCCACTGCAACATGCAGATGATCTACTGCCGGATCCTCAGCAAACTCCAGGCCGGCCATGTTGTCAAACTCCAGGCCGGCCATGTGGTCAAACTCCAGGCCGGCCATGTGGTCAAACTCCAGGCCGGCCATGTGGTCAAACTCCAGGCCGGCCATGTGGTCAAACTCCAGGCCGGCCATGTGGTCAAACTCCAGGCCGGCCATGTGGTCAAACTCCAGGCCGCCCATGTGGTCAAACTCCAGGCCGGCCATGTTGTCAAACTCCAGGCCGGCCATGTGGTGAAACTACTTGGAGAAGTAACCAGTAAACCTGTAAAAGCATTATATTAACAATACAACTGTCCAACAATATTTAATATTTAACTCTATAAAATTATACTGTGGCAAAACACACAAAGAAATCAAGAATTTAGGGTAAAAATGTATCTAAGTTCCTTTAATCAAAAGCTCATTATCATACTACTGTAACTGTTTCGGATGGCAGAAGGTTGAGGCGATGGAAACGCCTTTCTCCTCGTCTCCAGGTATTCAGCTAAAACCTTTTTCCACACAGCCAGTCTGTAATAGGGGATAGGTAAATCTTAGGAAAATCTTCTCAGACTTTAATGTTAGGTAATAGACACATACAGTACGTAGAATGTCTATAATGTAAAACATGTACTTCTTGAAAGTGATCGGCCAACGTAAACCTTTGCTGCAGATCCGCTAGTTTGTCAAAAAGCAGGGGTTTGTGGGTGGCCTCAATTATGTTTTTTGTTTTGGCACTGTCCAACATAAACTCAGAGTGAGAAAATAGTATTGTCTAAAATCTTTAGGGTATTGTAGTTTATTTAAGATCCAGTCTGGGACTTCTACAATTAACAAAATATTGTTTAAACTTCCCATTTTGAAGATGTGTAATTAGTTGTTTATATGTGCATAAGGCATATAAGTAGATTCTTTATCATGTCTCAATTATCCATTCATTCTCACATTTGAAAGTGACTGGGTTTGATGACATGAGGCACATACGGGGACATAAATGACATATCACCCAATCTTGGGGAACCATTTTTGATCGACAGCACCACTTTTACAGCCAGTAGCAGAAATTCGAGGACTGCATCTTTAAAAGCAAAGAGTATGATGTATCTTCTGTGGGACAGTAGTTTATTCTGGTTTCATACTTCATCCCAGACCACTGAGTTCTCCATCCCCTGCTCTCTTAACACCTTATCAAAACTGATATGAGGTTTGACCTTCTCCTCCGAAGCCTTTCAATAAGGTGATAGGAGCGGATGCAAGGAATTCAGTTAAACCCACAGAGAATATCTGGGATATCCCCTGGAGCTAGATCTACAGGGATCACAGAAGACGGACAACGTGGCTGACGAGCATCCCGTTGGCTAGATCTATGTTAAGGGTTAAATGAAAATGCAAAAACTGAATGACAGTAACAGATATAACAAGGTTTTCAGGGGAGGCGGGGTTGTGAGAGTCAGGGAGGGAAGGAGAGATGGCTCATCATTGGTCAACAGCAGGACCACATTAAAAAGAGGAGAACAAAGATCTCTCTGTTCGCATTCCAAGTCTCACCCTATAGCTTTTCCCCCTATTTCACAAGAACACTTCAGTCCCTGACTGTCTAGGGAACAAAGGGCAGTTTCTGTCTATTGCTGGTTTGAAATCTTTGAAATCTTCATAGTCACTTTAAAATTCCTTTACACAAGTGTCACAAATCCACTTTCTGAAACGTTTGTGTTTACATCAGTCATTGTTAAAACCGGATGGTAGTAACAATCAAGTTCCCAGGGTTTGATTAGCGAGGCAAATAGTATTTACTGCCACAAACACGTCCTAACATGGTCGTGCTGATTATTATTTGTTAGTATGCCTCTGTCAGCCTCATATCTGGGAATGAATATCAATACGAGATATGGTCTTGGTTGAAACTAATGTTTCGGAGAAGGTTTCAAACTATGCATTTTTTCCAAAGAACTGTTCCTTAATCACCCACAGTTTGTTTCTCATGCTCTCTGTATGGCCATTCACGTCCTGAGACATCAAATTTAGCCACACCTGGTGATTCTTCTGGTTTGACAGTAGTGTCACACAAACCACCTGGTGTTCACACCAGATTCTGATTGGTTATTGTGTCAAATCCATTCATTGGGCCCAATTGCTATTTTCCTAACATGAAATGTAACTCGGTCAAATCTGTGAAACTTCTGCATGTTTCGTTTGTATTTTTGTCTATTTAGACAAGTAGCCTATCACACTGATGCCTTTACCAGGTCTGTCATGATCTGGACTTGTGGCGATGACAGAAAAAGCAGCACTTTTACCTGTTTAACAGTGTGTGAAAACTTCGGCAACAGATATGGAGACACCAATCCATACCGTAAACCTCTCTAGCAGTTTTCAGCAATGAAGGATGCCGTTTTCTTCGTGAGAACATAAAATTGTTTGGTTTTGGGTGCAGATTCAACCTAAAGATAGATTCATAAGAGTTAGAAAATTACGTTTTGGACAGTTAATGAGGATAAGACAGGGAATAATCCAGGACAGACAGTGTAATAAACTAATCAAATGTATAACAATAATTTGTCAACTAAACCTAGAACAAATTCAAGAGACTTTAATAATGAACCTGCCCTTACCTCATGATGAAGCCATTAGAGTACCCGTCGATGAAATTGGAAAAAATATGACATTGCTTTGCTTTTCGAAGAAGCCTTCAAGTATAGTCTGGTTATCCTGGACGGTAACACACTTATCCCTGGAATTCTGTCTCACTTGTTAAAACCGACAAACCGTTTTTCCTATGAACTTTACTAATCATCTGTCATCTTCCCAAAAGTGAGGAATGTTCTCCTCATCAGAAATGCTTTCCATGACAACTTTTGCCACTGAAATGTTTGTTTTGTTGCCAGATTGTATGAAAGTACATTTCTTCAATCGGCTGGCAAATGATATCACACTTGCCTTACTAATGGTAATGATATAAAATGTAGAAATATATTATACACACCAGGTTCTGTGCCACGGAGGTGAAAAGGGGGGCATTGCCCCTCCAGATAGAATCTGTGCCCCCCAGTTTGGTTTCCAGTGCACTGCAAATGTTATATGAATTAGATATGCCCCATCATTTTTGAAAAAGGGCCCCTCAGTCATTTGATCCTGCAGCCGGGCCTGATCCACACTCATCCCCAGGCTCAAAGACGTTTCCTTCGCAGTCAAATGTTGGGGGGCTGGGGCAGCATTTGGTTTCCAAATGTCGCAAATACATACAACACTTTGTAAAAAAAAATTACGCATGACCTAAAAAAGTTGTTGAAATGTCTGAATAGAGCTTGTATATCTTTGTTCATATTTCAAAAGAGTGACTAGTTAATTACAGAAAGAGCATGGGACATTTTGGCTAGGTGGTGGGATAGATTTCACCACAACTAAATAAGTTATTAGGTAATCTTTAGTTGCAAAACGTTACATAGGCTTAAAGAAGGAGTCAGTTACATTGAAATTCATTGGGGATCAGGCATCAAAGCAACAAAGGACATTTTTTCCCAGATAGTGCAGCTAAGAAAAAAAAGTCAGCAATGTTTTATTCTAATACAGTGAGTGCAGATGAAGTCCTGAATAATTGTAAATGAAATCACCTTCTGTAAGGCTGTGGAACCTTCCGCAATTTAACTTTATCTAATACCTTGCAACTTAAGTTGTGGTTGAAGCTGGTAGTGGGATTGTAATTAATACTTAGTGATCAAATGTAGACTAACGGCATTTTCCAAATATGCTCATAAACGTGAAAGAATACATTTCAAATGTAACATAAAAACATACACAAGGAATAAATGATGTGATTAATAATAACGAATAAACCGGAATGTATACAGAGATGTGAATAACACATGGGTCGGTAATAACCATAATGACAGAATCTTATGTGTGTTTGTTTGTGTGAGAGTTTGTGTGATTTGGGCAGTCTTATTTAACCGTCTGGCTTGGGACTAGCAGCTGTAAAAGTTTATTTTGGCTACAAACTTGATATGAAGACTGGAAGACCAGCTTCAGACTTTGTATTTGACAAAGACAGAGCTTCAAACATATAATTACAACCTTTACTTTACTGGAACTTTTTTTCAGCCTGTGAAGAGCCTAGTCTTAAAGCACTGCTCTGTAAGCGTCAACGGTTTGTCTCCTATCCTGCTGTGGCAGATAATTCATCCTCCAGGTTTGTTACAGCTGCGAGATTATCTCTGGATTTGGAGGGTTGTCTACAATGTTGTCCAACACTGGTAATAATCAGCTGAGAAAATCCTAATTGGCCTTCTTTAAGCCACACTACAATATAATACAAAAACTTAAAAGCGGTGAAGGGTAGAGGAGAGTTTGTGATGCAGGAGCAGTAGGCCGGAATCAGCTGGCTGAGGACATGCTTTTCTTTACAGCAACAACCATGGGAGAAATTAGAGCTAACTGCCCTGCTTTGCGAGAGGACCTTTGCCGGCTCTTTGACTTGATCAAGCAAAGCTTTCTATTACCGGTCAGTTCCTTAAACCGCTAGATATTTTTGAATAACATCGAGGAAGATCAGCAGGCAGTTATTGTATACATACGGCCATGAGGTTACTCATGAAACCCTGGTTGTTTACCAAGCGCACATTATTTGGGTTTTCAGTAGTTCCAATAGCAGCAAACATTTTGTATCGATTCTTTCTATTGTCACAAAACCAAATCCCACAGAAATGTGCTTTTTGTGTTAATTTAAGGTTGGAGTTATTTCTGAGGTATAACGTGTTGTATGGATTACAGCTAAAAACTAACATAACATTTAAAGAATACATATTGTAGAAAAAGGCAAGGTTTATTATTCTTGCATGTCAGACGTGATATCTCAGTCATACAAACTAGTACAGAGGTCCTTCTCATAATGAATACATTTGACAAGACACAACTCGTAAAAAACCTACATTTTAACCATACAATGGCTCTATAAAGGCCAGATATGTTTATTTCCTTTTTTAGATAGGCAAGTTGTTATGAAACCTAATTCACATTATAAAATGAGACATTTCTATTCTTCAATTTATTGTGCTCTGTGTTGGTTTGGAATTTAGCCTACCTGCTCAGTGACAGAGGTTCAAGTAACTCACACAATATCTCAGACCCTTCTAACCTGTTGCATAACCTTGGGTAAATGATTTGTTTGTAATGGAGATCTTCCATTTAATAAAAATACACTGATCGGCTCAGGGGGGCACTGAATCATTGAGGGGGGACCGCATTTTACTATAGCCCTTTTATTTGGTCGGAAAGAGCAGATGTTTTACTCTCGGGTACACAGGGAAAAGACAAGCTCTACAATTGTTTAGTTAATCCTATTTTATATTTACTTTTTTATGAATAATTTAAAGAACTTCGGTCTTAAGAAAATGTTTTTCCCCGTAATCATAAATGTCCTTAATCGAAATAAGCATTTATTTCAAATGATTAATAATGTTAATACAACCATATTGATTATGAATTTCAACAACATAAAGACAAATGTAGTCTACAACCCAATACCTCTCCTCCCCTCATAATGATATTATGAATCATGCAAACATAACAAAATATATATGTGTGCCATTATCTCCAAATTCAACCATCTCACTTATGAAACAGAATGGCTTGTGAATTATGCGGGAACCATTGTCTTGAATTCTTGAGATGTGGTCAATAATGCAATTACCTGCAGATAATGTCAGCCATCTTGTAAAATTATTCTTATTATCAGCATACTGTTAGATAAATAGCACGGCATTCTGACCTATTTTGTGTCTTGCACACTTAAAAGACATGGTAGGCTACTCTGGCTAAACACCAACTCTCACTAAACAATGACGTAATTCCCGCATTTTCACTTCTCGATCCGTTCTTGTTAAAACCTTTCCTACAGCATCCATATGTCGCTTTGACACTACACGACTGACTTTCACTAAAACTATGTCTTTTTCCGAGTAGGCTACTTTAACGTTTAATGTTTATTTCATCCCAATTTCCAAATCTTAAAACACGTTATTATTCATAACAATATAAATATACCTACATTTTCTCCTTGCGTTAACTAACGCTAAAACAGTAAATTGTTGAAGCTACAGATAAAAAAAAAAAATCCCCAAAAATAGGCTTAAATGTGTATTGACTATGACTGTCTAAATTCGTATAAAATTGCACATCTTCAATCAACTTTTATTTACATGTTCAGCCATCCAAATTTAAAGTTAGGCCTCTTTAATGTGTAACAACAATTATTATATACATTCGCAATACATCTGCATTCATTAGGCCTAAAACAGATGATGTGTTGAAAAAGACTTCAAACATATAAGATATGGAGTGAACAGTTTTTGGATTATTGATGATGTTCGGATATTTAAAATGTCCTAGGACAATCATTTTGACATTGGCTACCTAGCTGACGTCATATAAACAGCTTTAGATTTGGCAGATAACCAGATACCTTGAGGACACACAATTTTACCAACTATAGCCCGATATCTTTACATCTGGAAAGTATTGTGCATTTAATTATCAATAAGTCCAACAGAAATCGGTGCACACTCAAAAACTAAAAGAACACTACCTGTTCAGAGTAACATTTGCGCCGATTTGCGCACACAAAAATAAAAAGGAAACGACCAAACGGAATGAGTGCAGTGAGAGGGGGTCTTTAGAGAGAGGGGGGTGATTATTGAGAGGGGGTTAGCGGGGGTGGGTCTGCGGGGCTGCAGCTGGATGCCTCTCGACCTACCACAGTAGGTAAAGTCGACCTACGCACAGCAAGGATGCCCCCTGCAGTATTGTAGGTAGTTAACCAAGGGTTTACGCTTCTCACAAGTGTTCTTCCTACACTACACACTGCTTGCAGTATGGTGCCTACTTTTTTGTTAACTTTCACTTAATGTTTAAACGTAAGCAAGCCGGAGGTTTGTCGCATTTCTAGCGAAACCTCACAATGTAATCACTGAAATAAATTACTGAATTGAATGAAAATAACAACTAACTGTATGTGATTGAAATAATGCTCCAACGGAAGGACGGACATTAAAGTAGCCTACTCCCTACTGCTGAGCGTCCATATCTTATAAAGAAAACAGAAGCCTATTGTTTTCACCCTCTGATGAGGATTATGAAGGTGATGAAGTAGTAATACATTATGTCAGATAGCTATTATTACGGCCTCAAGAGGGCACTGCTTTGTCTCTTTTTGCAGACCACTCTCAAGACAATACTTTTTTATGCTTCTGAATTCCCCTCAAATTATACTACATGCCAAATGCAATGGTGAGTTTTATGAGTGCTCAATCCTAACAAAAAATAGCCTATTATACCCAATTGTTCAATTTTGACATGTCGAGGAGGTGTATTTTACAGTTAACTAAAACGATTAAACCACCACCACCGGGCTATTAACTCAGTTCAGTGCTGTAAACCGCCATTGTGAAAGTATAAAGAAAATATGCCGGATTTCAAGATAAACTGATAGCGAAAATAGGCTACAACACAATGCGTTTAACGCAGTTCAATACAGTCAACGCGGGTGAATATGTCGAGTGGGACGAGGCATTCGACAAGCCCATAAACAATCGATGAGAAGAATTCAGTTAACACTCAGGCAGGTTTTTAAACTTTGATGATTTTATTTGGAATTTACCCTGAATGGCTACAACATCGTACAATGTTATTAGTTTAATGTCTACACGCATAACACTTAAATGTATACAGGCCACGCTGTTATGTAGAGTATTGACCCATGTTTTGTTCATGTTTTATCATGAAAATCATTACAGCCCCCCCCCCTCCAAAATAAATAAATAAATAAAACAAACTGGTAGGTTTTCCTACCGTTGGAATTTCGTTACGGTGGAGACCAGCATGTCAAATCCGGCCCTATGCAGGTTTCTCATGAGGCTCCTGCGGTGTTATGTAAGCCCCAGAAAGAACAAATTTGTTATCCCACACCGGAGGGCATCTGTTGATGGATACGCTGTCCTGAGGGACGGAGTAAAGCGCCAATAGGCATACAACAGCCGGCGCTTATCTTGAAAGGCTTGTTTTAAGTGTTCCTCTGTTGAGATACAAAAGATTTAAGGACACCCATTACCTGGCTATTGTGGCATAATCCCGTGTCTTTGTGTAATGGCTTGAACATACGTCTGGTGCTTAAAGGTTTTAGTATTCATGGGAGGCTTTCACCAACGGATCATAATTTAATCGTTAATAAAATAAAACGAATATGTTTGATGGGATACTTTAAATAGTCTGTACACTTCTTGCGTCCATCAGTGCCTGTCAAATAACATACCTTTTCACGCTTCAGAAAAATGTTGAGTATGCTTAATATTCTTCTTGTATTTAATATTTGTCATTAAGTCCGTTTATAAATAATATGTAAAAAAAAAAAAATCACAGAAAAGTATGTGTTTTCATTCTTGAGTTTGAGTAGAGCCCAACCCCACAAAAAAACTTCACTGTGTAAAAATATATATGAAAGGTATACACACCCCTTGTGCCCTCATTTTGCTGCCTTCCTTAACATAATCTACAACGGAATAACGTTATGTTCTCCTGAAGATCCCCACAACCTACTGAACATTTTGACAAGTGAAAGAATGTTATATGAAACATTTCCAAATATATAACTATTGTTTGGTGTGCAAAAATATCTATGGCTCAGTTTTACAATTCAATATTATATTATTGAATAAAATATTGAATTGTAAAACTGAGGCCAAAGATATTTTTTTTAATACAAAACAATAGTTGTTAGGACGTCCCTGGGAGACAACTGGACGCAGTGTGACACCCTCCTCTGACGTCCCCAGGACGTTTGCTGTGTTCATTTCCTAATATGATAACTCTTACAGAGAGCCTTTCACTACGCGATCCCCTGGTCCTGCACAGTGACCCATGATAGCACTGTTTGTGCACAGGGGAGGGTTTGCTGTGTGTAGTGGGTGTTGAGGGGTGTGGAGGGGGTGGAGGACTAAGACTGAGGGGAGGTGGAGAGGAGGAATGGGGTGGGGTTGGACACTGCGAGGGGAGGGGAGAGGGTTGGCAGGGGGCTGGGATCAGACTACGATAGGAGACCTGTGGGGCAGGGTCTCTCCCCTGAGGACGCCCGGTACACTTGTGTCTGAGGGGCAGGCTGGTTTATCCCACTCAATCAGCGTCCTCTGAGGCTGGCACTGCCCCTGTGGTCATAACGCCCGGGGTCACCGTGGAGGGCTCTAAATGAAGTGAGGCCCGTGTAGACAATGATTCTGTCACTCAGCCTTAACCTGAGCTGCTCCCACTATTCCTCGCGTACATGCATGGCGTGCTTGTGTGATTGTTCACTCTGTGAATGGAAATTAAATATCTCCGGTGTTGTTGTTTTTTTTTTATTAGAACATGTGAGGATATGGTGCCGTAAGTGGACAGGTTTGAGTCATGCCTTGTACCTACCTGGATGACTGCTGTCCTTATAAAATGTGATGTATGTGGAGAGTTACTGATGAGGATACAGACGGACTTCGCTTTAAAGTTAGTTACTCTATTTGTCAATGCTTCACACTCACAGACGGGTTGGACAATGGACACGCAGCGTTATTATGTTCTGTGACGTTGTCGGCTGGCTAGGGCAAATACGGTGTCAAGATTTACAGTATGTCCAAATCCTCCAGGATGACTGTGAGAAAGAAAATATCTAAATGTTCAGTCAACATACGCACGCATTATATTACAGTCGAACCACATTTCAGAAACCCAACAAGACAACAAAGACAGTCTCTCTTTCTTTCCTGCAATTAGCTCAAGCTCTTTCCTTCCCTTTCCGCTGCGGTTTGGGCAATCATTTGTATTTATTGGGATGGCACAAGTGCAGGCAGTGGTTTGGGGGTTGTAGCGGTAATGTCTCAGGGGCGTCTGTCAGTCCTACCCCATTATAAATGACAGAGCTGAGCGAGCCTCCTTGGCTGCCTCTCAACTCTCCGGGTTTCCTTCGGGGCCTTGTGTAGCAGCATTTGTCAGCGCGTGTGCCCTTTTGATTTTCTAATTCCAGCGCAAGCTCTGGAATGCTGGCCCTCGATGAGATATTCCGCTCACAAACAGTGATTTATGTTGCTGGCAGTTGCAGCAAGCTCCTTGGTAAGGGGATCGCAGGTGTTGAGGAGCCTTTCCCTGTAAAAAAAACCCCCAAAAGTTTTAATATGCACACCTCGAGGTCTTTAGGCAGAGCTATGACACGACGAAGTGTGCCTTCTGGCCTGCCTGCTTGGGGGGATAGGTCAATAAATGTTTAAAATGCATATAGGACCCTGCGGTCAGAGAGCGAATACACAAACACACATATATAAAGTATGGCCGCCCCTATGCTGTTACCGTAAGTCTGTCATGTAAAGTGTTTCCTGAGACATGTAACCTAAGGTAAGTCCTGGATTATCCAAGGTTCATCATTATTTGGTTGGATCTCTAGATCAACAATCCATCAACCAATCAGAAGAATTGATGATCCAGGATCAGCAAGGTTGAAGGATGGCTGTACGATCAGCACAGTTAAATGATCCTCTACGACCAACACAGCTAAATTATAATCTACGATCAATTTGTATTAAATGGATTAAAGGGACCTACTGTAGGATTTAAGTGATCAACAGTTTTATATCAAAGTGTGTTATTTTACAGATTCTTAGTAGGGATAATCAAACTGTCCTCATTAATCCTTTCACACATAGGGAAGTGGTATTGTTGATAAGCAGTGTGTGCTAACATACAAGATGATCAACGTATCGCCAGGTTTTCTTCACTTCATGCAGCAGCCTAGTTGGCCTTTGCCGAGGTTGTCTGGAAGGTCACAAAATCAGGAGCGCCAAACACAGCAAGGGGTTTTTTCACAGTTCTAGTGTTTCCCCTCTGTCCACTTACGCTTTTTGTCATGCTAAGCGGAGGGTGGGCGTCTTAGCCCTTCAGCTCCAACATGAGCTCTGCGAGATGTATATGCTTGATGTAAACCCGCCTGTAAACTATAGGGAATTTTATATGGTGTGGTAAAAACAATTTAGATTATTGTTACCTTGTTATCTTTTCTTTTTGACCAAGCTGATTGTTCCCGTCTTTCCACAGCAAAGTAAGTCCATATTATCAAGAAGGTTCGAGGACACATCTCTATATTTTTCCTCTTGTGGTGTTTGCAGGCAAATGGGCAACTTGTCAAGTGGATGAGACTTCCAACTTTATCTTTAGAGACATATCAAATCGGAGTCATCCGAAAGGACCATCCAATGAAGTTGAAAGTCCCACACTGTTCTCCTAGGCAATGGGAAGGACAACGTAAATCTTTCCACCAACTGGACTACATTAAAAAGGCCATGTCCATACTGTTAAAGCCTTTCATATGAGCTCTTTTTTTTTTTTTTTTTTTTGCATTAACAAATAAACATCTTATAAGTGTGTTCATTACCATAAAACAATAACTCTATGGAAACAAATAATACAGATGAAGAAATGCTTGGTTAGTTGGTCAACAGGGAACTTTCACATTACTGTGAAGACAGTCAGGAAAGGCCGTGAAAAAAAAATCATTTCAGAAGTTTGACTCTAGACATAATAGTGAAAATTAATAGGTTGATTCAGGGTTTTGTCATGACACGTTACAAACAGTTTGGCCTGGTCTAACAACCTTCCTCAGGGATTTAATTACAGGGATCCATTTGAGTCCTAACCCGTATCCCTCTCTCTTTTCTTTGTCAGAGGGACAGCTATAAAACGCACCTCTTCACCTGAGTCCAACTATCTTGTCATGGGTGCAACTCTTCCCCCATTCTTCTCCTTGTTGCGCATTCGACCAAGGACTGGGGTCAGTAGGAGGCCCTTCTGGCCCTGTGGCATATACATACTTCCAAGCCCCTCCTTGTATAATTCTAGGCCCATGACCTTTTCAACTTTACATTTCTCTCCTCCGTGACCCCAAAGCCCTGCTTGCTTGAGGTCTTCCCTTCTTATTAGTTTCTCAATTGTGTGATTTGTTTACGCCACGTTTTTGTTAATATAGGTTAAGACTGGCTGTAATAAGTGTTCAATAATATTGTTTTCATTATTAACTGAGGAAAAAAGGTTGGAAGCTTTTACGGGCAATTTTCCCTTTTTGTTTCTCGTTCTGTAGGTGCCTGTGTATACGACTCTGCAGTGTTCCTGAAGAATAGCAAAGATCCAACTGGCCACTAAGACTGGAATGTACAGCAAACAAAAGGTTAAATTATGTTGTTCTAATTTCCTATTAAGTTATCCAGGCTTCTTAACAGGGAGACGAATCACTGTTATTGCAATTATGCGGCGTTCTTAATTAAATTTGCCCCTGCGAACTGAAATGAGTTCTAAACTTCCCCATCAACCATAATTGCTGTTCATTCAATTCCATGAAACCCTGCGGAATTGTCAGGGGAAATCCTGATCATAAATGTCATTATTTTAATAATGGGGGAGCTGTTGGACTAGGTATTCCCCTCATTAATGTACATGATTTACCGTAACTCCTGCCTGACAAAACCCAGCCAAGATCCTCCTCTTTTGATGTGTTTGGGCTTTAAACAGGGCAGGGAACAGGTATCAGATGTTATGTTTCCACAACTCAGAATCAGGCCATTCAGAATACCATTAACCAGATTTGTTTGCATGTCAAAATACGTAGGGCACTTACAGAAGTATGTCGTTTTGCTGAGCAACTATGTGATGCACTGCTGTTATGCAGGGAATGTACAAATATTCAGCTAATCTCAATCGCTAATCTCTTGCTGCGTTTTCTTCTGTAAACCAATAGTATGTCTCCGTGGAGAGAACGGTCTCTTGCTCTTCCAGTGGGTTTAGAGGAGATAAGTAGAGGCAAAGGGATGAATATGGAATTAAGAATTTTTACGGACAAAACATTAAACTTAATGGCTATAGAACATTTAGTTGCCCAGGGAATTGTATTTTGACATTATAACATTTGCAAAGCTGGCCCATGCTGTTCTGATAGTCTTCATTATAAATGGTAGACATGTCCTCTACCACTCAAATACTAAAGCAGCAGCACAGTCTCTTAAGATCTGTGTCCCAAATACACGCGAATGCATACTATCTGCGCATCAATATGTCAACGCGTAAATCGACACATTTTTTACACTACTGGCGTGGACCTGAGCAAGACCCTTGACCCCAGCTTTTTATACATTTTCCCTCGACCCCGACCAAAAAAAATTCACCCTCTTGTTTACATGACGTGTTGTATTTGAAAAATAGTAATTCTATATTAAGGTTAGTATAGCAGCGTACATCTACTGTGTTTTAAATAATTCATCCTCACTAGGATATGTTTCAGTAATGACAAAGAAAATATTGTCCTTTTTAATAAATGTCAATAATAAATAATAAATAAATGTGTTAAATTACTTCGTAGGCCTGTATAATCAAGTGGACAAATTCCTAGTTTTGTCAGAATATCTACAAAAAGGTCCGGCAAACAGAATTAAATACATTGACTTGGGTGTTGGATAATCGACACATTACCCACATGCCATTGCGTCACAATATGACATAACTCCATGAGATCATATAGCCAGCAGGTACAATCACGTAAACACTTCTAGATGTCATTTTTGAATTTGTCGTGATCGTTTCAGACGCTTATTAGATTTTTGGTGGTCTTCTCACAAATCTTTGGAGATTGGAAGCCACATATTTACAATACTTACAATCTGATCATAAACGAACGGCTTAGCCTATATCTGCATTGTTGTCTTGTAAAAAGAAGTAAATATATATTTTTGTTTCTTTTGAGTTTGTTTCTTTTAAGAAGAGGAAGAATTCCCCAACACAACCGACGCAACCACTCACCATGGCGTTCAAAAACATAGCTCCCCAAGGTTACAAAGCTGGAGCAGTTAGCCCTCGCTGTGCTATCCCCCCCTCTCTACTTTCTCCCCTCCCTCCCTCCCTCCTACTTCTTCCCATGTCCATTAGACCTTGCAGACTAATCGAGCAGCACCAATTGCTCCCGCGGTGAGATCATTAAGTAAATTATTTTAAGATCAAACGGCAAGCAGCCACAATGAAGTCCTGTGTAATGGTAAAAGCCTCAGAAGTTTCCCCCTCCCCTGCCCCCTCCTCGTTGAAATTAAAGCCCAGTGGGTAGTTCTCTCCTGCACCTCTCAGGTGGATGCCCAGGCCATTAGACGCCTTTTAGCTGCAGGCTAAGGCAGGACCCGCTAATTGGCCGCAGGAACAAAACCAACCCCACTGACAGGATCAGACTTGCATGCCGCTTTTAAAGAAGGGGCCAAATTATTGAGATGGTCCAAGAACAGGAACTGCAGTACCAGGAGGCTGTTGCCTGCTAGTATGGTCCTGTATGGTTGTTGGCTCACTGTGTGGGTTGAACACGTGGGTAATCCCAGGAAAATAGAGGAAATTTTTGGTTTTATTACTCTGTAGCCATCAAAAGTTAGACTTTCATCATTTCCTGTCATTCATGGTAAGTGAGATTGAGGTCTTCTGTACTTCGTACTTTCAGCAATGATTCCACAATAATAATGAATTGGACTGACTACTTCAATTGATTAAATAATCAGAAATCCAGGGAAGGTCTTCCCTAGTGTCTATCCATTTCTTTCCCTTAGAAGTGGTCTAATGTGAAGCTGAGTCCATAATTTACACTTTGTGTTATTTAGATCCCATAAACAGGAATCCATAGGCCTTAACCCCAGAATAATGGGAAAGATTAGCTGGATGTATAAACCTTTCATTAGGGTTGTTTATCACTAAGTGATTGACAGGGAATCACTGAGACTGTGCCCAAATAGCATCCTATTCCCAATATACGGTGCACTAACCATATGGGTCCTGGTCAAAACGAGGGCGCATCAAAGGAAGTAGGATGCCTTTTCATTTTAAAACTGGAGCAACAATAATCTGCAACTACCATCCAGGCAGATTTGTGCTACCTGAAACTGTAGGGGCAATGTTGTTGCTTTCTTCCAGATCTATTGGCGAAGCTTTGAAGGCTCCATTCTCACAAATGCAGCCTTAGAAGCCAGCATTTCCCCCCACTAATTAGTCTTTTGACCAATTATTTTTCTTTCTCTACACTGATCTGTTGGTCAAATGACCAATTAGTCAAAATAATATTACATTTTGGCTGTCCAAAAGAGATGCAAAAGAGAGAACTTCAACAATAAGCTAAACAACATTTTCACCTTATTAGTCTACCCTAAAATAATAATTTGTAGACTATAATACATATGATATAAACAACTCCAAAAACATGGTCACATTCTGCTTTAGCTGATATTGCAGAAAATAAATGTAAGGGAATAATATTGGTACCACTGGCCAGTATAATAATATTTGCCAGAGTAAAATCTTCACATGAAAATGTGAGGAGCAAAAAGGTTGGCTGACCCTAAACAGCGGCGTGGCCAGCGAGGGTATCACGTCATCAAAAAGCCAACTCCTACCACGCGGACTATGTGCACAGATCGACCGATTGAAGCTTGTATCGGCCCAAAGGTACAACTGGCGTTTGCTGCGGTCTCCGCGCTGGACAATTAGAGGACAGAGTTCCAAGCATGCTTTCATGAGGTTAGTCAGAGGACAGCACAGAAGCTCTACTGATCAGAGAGCTGAAGGTAGCTAAAGAAAACGCAGTGTCTACGTGTGTTTGTTTGTGCGCGTGTGTATGTGTGTGTACGTGTGTGTGTGTGTGTGTGTGTGTGTGTGTGTGAGTGTCAGTGCTTGCATGTGTGCCATCAGCTCAGTTCTAAAGGCATTCAACAGTGATTACATACTAAATGCAGTCTCTAGAAGGGTGGTTTGACAGCTTGCCTTTTTTAATGGGTCAAAGTTCCTGTTCTGTTAACTTAATTACCAGCATATAAAGAAGGGGTATATAAAGAAGGTCACTATAATATACAATGGCCACTCCTGTGTACATATATACCCAGTTTCAAATCACATTTGCTTTTGGCTGTTATCTTAATAATATATACCTGGCAGGACCTCACCCAAGCACACATACAAAATGTAATTTTTTCATTCCTTTGACTGTGTTACGACAGGCGATTGTGCTGAGGTTGTGATGTGCGTTGTTGTGGAAGAACATGAGAACAGTGAAGTCAATGAAACTGTGGACAGTGCGTTTGGATAGGTTGAATTTAAAAATAGAAATCGCACAATGTCATTATGTTTGCCGCATATTTAACCCGGCTGTCCGTGTTGATTCACCATCATTAAAAGGAAAAAGCAGTGACGCGGGTGCCGCATCAATTCATTTAGTTTGTGCCCAGTGAGAAAAGCTGTGGTGTAGGTAGAGAAAGACAGGAAGCAATGCAGCCAAGTGAAGATCGTGATTTATCCTCCTCTGGCGTGGAGCGTCAGTGTCATCAATCACATGGTTTTAATTAGTGATAGCTCTCCTTTGTGACTGAGAAATATCCATGTAATTCAATTTGAGGCTCCCCGCAGTTCCGACCCAGCACCCCGAAGTGAAGATTGGTCAATTCGGTGGAAGTTCATGCAAGGTTCTATTGAAAACACTCAATACAGCCTGTCTCAAAGGAGTGTATTAGGTAAACCAATCAGCCGCCACTGACATAATTGTATTCAGTTTCTTTGAGTTTTGCAGGACCGGAGAGACATGAGATGTTAGCTTAATACGCTTCACAGCCACTAAACCTGGATCTATGTCTGAATCAAAATGGAGGATTAAGCTATAATTAGAGTTTTCTGGACTTCTGCACTAGATGTAGGCCTGCTGTAAAATACATTTAAAAACAAAGCACATTGAAACCAAGCATTATTAATAATGGAATTACACACCCACTGGTGTTATCAATCGATAGACTGATTATTAACCACATTGACCTAATCAGCGAAAACATCTTTACCTCAGAATCGTCAAAACAGAGTGGCGATAGAAAATGCTATCATGTCCCCTGACTAGCCCAGCAGCACAGATAACAATGGACTCACATCACCCCAGTGTCTTCTATAACAAATAATTGTTAAATGCGCTCGCATTTAGCCTCTTAGTGAGGGTTAGCACTCACTCACTGTCACTTCCGACGGCCAGTACCTGCAAATAGTTGCAGCGCTTTTGACCAGGGCCCAACAGGACCAAACACCCGACAGGACCCCAGGCCACGCAGATGGCCGTATGACTGCTCGAATCACCGTTAAAAGCTAGTCCACGTGGCTGCACACCTGCTGTGTCATTTCATCATCCGTGTAGGCCACCTGCTTACAGGGCCGTGCCAGCCGCTGGGACGCGCTTGGTTATCACAGCCGCGGTGGGCGAACCGCGGTGATCCAGCACTCCAGTAATGTCATGCTCAAACTTCATCCACCATGTGGAAGCAATGAACTCACATCAGCCCACTGGGGGCGGGCGGGCGGGCGGGCAGGGGGTGGTGTGGGGGTGGAGGGGAGTATTATTAGAAGGCGGCAGGTTGATATTCTCACCAGTTATTTACATGTAGTCCACTCAGACATGGCGATCCGATTCTATATGGTGTTCATTGTCTAAAAGGGTTTGGATTCTGTTTGTAGACTTTATTATAAAATGCCCGGAAATCCTTTTTTATTCTTCCAATTTGTAGGAATTTACCAAAAGGTATGCGTAGAAAACCTGGGCCATTTTGGTTTGCCTGAATTTTAACTGAAATAAAACAATTCCGATTTGATAAAAACAAAGCGAAAGAAGTATATTTGTACAGCATACAGTACAGTGAGATTAACATAATCAAAGTACATGTTGAAACACAAATATTTGTGCATTCTTGCATGTTCTTGCATATTCTTGCATGTTCTTGCATATTCTTGCGCGTTCTTGCATGTTCTTGCATGTTCTTGCATATTCTTGCGTGTTCTTGTATATTCTTGCGTGTTCTTGCATGTTCTTGCATATTGTTGCATATTCTTGCATGTTCTTGCATATTGTTGCATATTCTTGCATATTCTTGCATATTCCTGCATGTTCTTGCATGTTCTTGCATATTCTTGCATGTTCTTGCATGTTCTTGAATGTTCTTGTATATTGTTGCATGTTCTTGCATGTTCTTGTTCTTGTTGCTGATTATGATGACCCTCACAAAGTAATTGCTCTCTGGTTCGTAGTTTTTTATCAATTTGAATTAAATTTGACCAACCACCTTGCCACTTCCATTTCATTAGCTTGTCCAGTGTTGACTCTATTGCGTTGTTGATTATAATGCATTGTTGACTCTAGTGCGTTGTTGACTCTAGGGTGTTGTTGACTTTAATGCATTGTTGACTCTATTGCGTTGTTGATTATAATGCATTGTTGACTCTAGTGTGTTGTTGAATCTAGTGTGTTGTTGATTCTAGTGTGCTGTTAACTCTAGTGTGTTGTTGACTCTAGTGCTTTGTTGACTCGAGAGGCTTTGACTCTTCATTTTAGATTTTCATTGAGTTAATTTGAGGCAGATAGCCTATCATAGTATTCTCAGATCAATGATGAGTGTTTGGAGATGGAGCTTCGATGCACATATGAGAGACATTTGATCTTATTCATGATGTGAGAGTGCTATCAGCATTACTTTGTTTGCCCTTTAAGTAATCCATTGAAATTACAATCTAGTGATGGGCAACAAAACAGGTCCCACTGCCTCTTCACATACAAAGAGACCTGGCCCTCTTATCCTCCATTTAAATGTTGGCCTTCTGATTTCCCCTTCAATAGGAGACTTAACTGATACCAAGGGTATAGGGTCTGAGCAGTTACTGAAAACAATGAGAGCTTTCAGAGTTAAAGTGCCCATTGAAATGCTAAAAGCAGCAATAGATAATTATTTAGTTCTCACAAGACACTTGAAAGTCTTTTTTCTGACACATTGATGCAAAGTCACTGTAGGGTTGTAGATTTCACAGCAGTCAGCTTTATCATCTATTGGCTGTAATGCCTTATGAAAGTCTTTTTTATAAGGCATCATGTTTTTCTCTCAGTTGGGTCTTCGTTAATCTATTCTATATACGTTACATCCCAGAATCTACATGTGCTAACCAAAACACCAAAACATTTTTACCAGTTTGCTTGGAAATATGCCCTACCAAATAAACTGCTGTGGCGTATTTTGTTAGTTTAATTGTGAGCTAGATTGCCCTACCTTGGTTTCATGTCTCCCACCTATTAATCTCAGTGTTTTTTTTCTTTTCTTTTTTAATAAAGTACAAGTACTTAGAGGCTATTTAAATTTCAACAATGGTCATGAAAACCATTTAATTTAAAAACATTAACATAATATGCAAATACAATTTTCAATTGACACCGGCAACAGGAAACTTTTGCACGTGCAACGCTTCGGCCAGTCCACTGACCTGGAAAGCTTCTAAACTCACAAAATGGTTTACCTGGTAACTAACATGGCGCTCTCCATCACACAAGTGCTGTTGCTGGTGACAGTAGAATATTTTCAGTGCCAATGTGCTTCCCAACAAAAATGAAAATAAAGGACCAACAGAACCAGCCTTCCTTTGTTACCACTCATTCCATTCCGATACACGCTGAGCAAGACGATGTGTTTGGACCTCAGCAGCCGCAGGGAGCCTTGGTCGGGAAACAAGTGTCACAGTGTGCCCCTGAAGGTGACGTGCAACAATTGCCATTTTTGTCCATTTTTGTGTATTGTTTTTATCTCTAGGGCAAAAATCGCGTGTCATGTCTCATTCACCTAAACACGACTGTGGGGGGGGGTGTAAAACCTTTCTAGGTTATCTAAAACTTTGAGCAGACACTGTGGTCCATGTAGGGTTCACGCCCTGAAAAGATTTTCCGTCGCAGCTGTATCTTGAAAGAGTTTAATTTGGTGAGTGCTTAGTGCTGTCAGAACAGATGTTGTGTGATTGTGTTGTTTTCACATTCAGCCTTTTGTACCGCAGGTCGGTGCCACCATAAACACTCCCTGTCTTTATAGCGGAAAAGTGCTTATTGCTCTGCTGTGGAGCAGATTCCAGGAGTTTGTCAAACTAGCTGGACACTTTTGACAGGGCCCAAGCTTTTCTCTCTAGCAATGTTACCTTGCAAGAAAATCACCAGCTTTCAGTACTGCTTTAATATGACAGGCTAATTTAGGCCACCGTCAAAATAAATTTGCCACCAATTCATCCAAGGGACTACATACAGAACAATAAGGATACTATCACTGTCTTCTCCTCACCGCTACCCAGTGTGAGTACGGCGTGTCGGGGGGAGTGTTGGCCAGGGGGAATGACACAGCAATGGAGGTCTGATTCTACAAACCAAGTGTGTAGAAATATGATACATTTTGAGATGGAAAGAGACAACACACAGCTAGGTAAACGTCTTGTTGCTTGGTAACCTGTATCAAAATAAGGTCCAGGGCGACAGCTGTAATTGAACAAATAATGTGTAATAATAATTTTGTGTATTTACTATTAAGTGTTGTGTAATGTTTGTTAGTGTGTTTATAATGTATTAATATGAATTATTAATGTATTAATATATACTATAATGTGTATTAGTGTATTTAATGTGTATTAGTTTATATCATTTGTAGCTGTGTGAATAAATTATATGTGCATTAGTGTATAAAATGTGGAGTGGAATAAATTATGTATATTAGTGTGTATAATGTGTAGTATTGTATATGATGTGTATCAATGTATACTATACTTTGTAGTGGTGTAAATCATGTGTAGTATTGTACATACTATTTAATGGTGTTTATATAATCTGTATTACGGTATACTATGATGTGTAGTGGTTTAAATAGTGTGTTGTAGTGTATATTGTATTCAGAAGTGAATAATATGTAGCACATACTCGACTTTTTAGAACCATTTCCCAGATGCCCCTACTAGCAAGGCAGGCAATACCCTTGACCACACCTGTACTAGGTGGTATCTGTTGACTAATCTCAACACTAACCCCCTCCAGGCCTCTGATCGCTACTTCGCCTCCTCTCTTTCTCTCCTCCAATCCTATCCAGATGGTCACGTTCCACCGCAATACTCGCTCTCTCTCACCGATCGCTTTCTCCGCTCCTATCTCCTGTATGCGAGTTCTGCATGTGCATATAAGGGTAATGCATGCTGTTTGTTTTAGCCTGGTGTGAGCTCTGCTAGTTCCATCTTACTGCTCATCACTTCCATCTTGCCCCTACTGCACATCACCTGAAATGGAACGAGACCAGAGCCTGAATACATTTTGCAATTGGTCTTTGTGTTAAAAATGCAGTATACCTTTTCACTCTCCATCTCCACAACAAGTCCGTCACTGTGACTTGACAATGACAAGGGCCCCTTCCAATGAGTGTAGCCTCCTTCACCTGCTCATTGGCTACATTTGTGCATATCTCCAGTTGAGGTTTGGTTCTTAGAGCATGTATAGAACCAAATACAGTGCCCTTAGTTTACATTTACTTTATTTAAGATCAGATTGGTGTTATTCACTAATTCTGAGGCTTACTAAATCCCCTGGTTACGAGTCTCAGTGAGTTCACTAGCTTTGGGTAAACTCACATTTTCCGCCTCTAGATATTCAGCTCGTGAACCTCCAGAGGAAATGACCATCAAGAGAAATCACTTAACATATACTAGCATCACCACCCAGAAGATATTATAGCATCACCTTTTCTCTCCCAGCCCTTTGAAATCATGCAAGCTGGAAAGTCTTGAAAGAGATTCAATAACATAATATGTTGATATTCGTAATCACCCTGCACCCACTTCATATTTGTGAAGACATTCAAATGTGCATGTGAATAGACATTATGAGAATTCAACAGTTGACACAACAGTTGATTGTATACTGCAAAACATAATTCATTTCCCTTTCTCTGCTATTAATGTTGTGGAGATAGCTCAGCTCTGTTACAACTGTGCTTCGATCCCAATCAGTTTGTCAGTAAAATGTTCCTGAGAAAGTTTTAGAGATTCTGTTGATTGTGTCTTTTCTCTCAGTATCGCATCTAATCGCCCCAAATCAGTGTGGGTGACATTCCAGCTCGTTGACAAAAATGGAAATGCAGTGCCAGCAATCACAGTCTTTTATTCAGCCCACTCTAAAAGAAAATGTATTTTAGCCATTAGCTGGTATCCTGTAAAACAACGTTTGAGCTTTCTATGGGGATGTTAGGACAGAGACCGGAGAGACGGCGGTGTTCGACCCATACTCGTTGATTGACTCAAATCAGGCAGACTGTGACCCACATCAGGCTGTCTGGAAACACATGTCACAAGATGACTGATTTGATTGGCTGTCTAATGCATTGTGAAATATGTTTGATTCATATGGACGGATTCCAGCACAAATTATATTTAATTCATTGTGTGTTCTTACTACTACTGAGTTGCATGGTTTTTCCACCTTTCCTAGAATGTATGCAGTAACTGTAAATCGCTCTGGGTAAGAGCATCAGCTAACATGACTTACATGTCAAATCTAGATGGTATGGAGTCTCTGCATGTATAAGAATTTGGACGCCAACCATTAGTAGATGATGTTCACAGTTAGGTTATTTGCAAACATTCAATAACAATTGAAGGAATCTATGTTACATAAAAAAGTATTTAAAAGCTTTCCACGACTGGCCATTCCCTCCCATTTCCACTTCACAAAACATTGTAATTATGCCATTTATATTGTTTCAAGACTGTTGTCAGTTATGAAGCTAACCTTAAAACAGAGAAAACCGCATGAGTTCCCTGCTGTAACATTGCAGTGGAATGTCAAACAAGTAATCAGTGACAGAAATAAAAATAAAGAAACACAGAATAACAGCTTTAACAGTTATCCAACCAACTGTCTCTGTGATTATGTTCAAGTTCACACAGCACTAAGTGGCTCAGCTGAACATCATAGTGTAAAGGACTTCTATTTGTAACAGCATGTATTGACTTGTGACTGTATTCGCAATGAGAACAGGTCTGACAACAGAGAAACATCGCTGACGCCAGGCCTTCCCCTCACTGTCTGAGTTTATAACAGGTTAAAACACTGCAGTAATACTGCTCTAGGCTCCTCTCACACTGCACACACACACACACACACACACACACACACACACACACAACTTTACAACAGAAATACGGTTCTTCAATAAAAATCTGGACTATTGTATGTCTGAGTTACTTTATTGATAAAAAATCATGTTTCATGTTTCACAAGCCAGAAAAAAAGATCACAGAAATGTTCCGTTACGCACAAAAAGCTAATTTCTCTCAGATCTTGTGCAGAAATGTGTTGGCATCCCTGTAAGTCAGTATCCCTGTATTTGTCTTCTGCCAGGATAATCCATCCACTTGACAACATCTTGTAAATGTTGTGTTTTCATTTTTCCTGTATTCTGGACTGCCCGTGGGATATCAGAGTGAACAAGCCACGTCTTCTAATTCATAGACTCGCAGACGCGCCAATGTCCAGCGGCAGTGTGAGACCCGGTTGAGTCTGACAGAAACAGTCACTTCCTGTAGTTGATGGGTCCTCAACTGAGCTGTAATTTGGCGGCCCAGATCACAGGGACCGGCAATGGAGTGAATTCCGCCTGTCCCACTTCTAAAGCAGCAGGACAGTAAATCAGACATGTAGACGACGCCTGGCGGCCCACTCCTTCTAGTCACTGCATCACCACGTCCCCCTGGGCTCAGGAAGCGAGTATGCCGACAATGTCACCCGGCAACACTGCGGCATCAATTTAACCAGCAGCCTTTTACGGGAAGGGTCAGGTGTGTTTGGATGTGTGTGTGTGTGTGTGTGTGTTTGGACACATGATTACCATTACTGTAATATGTCAGAAGACACCTGGAGAAAAATATTTGACTTACTGTTGTTACTTGCAGCGTATATGCATCTTGCTAAAACAGATGTTACGTTAAAAAGGAAATGCAACGATGCCTTGCTTAAATTTACTGTAAGTAAGAGTAGGTTTAGAATAGTATGTAATGCTGGACATGATGCAGCTCAGCCCAGCGTTACACATTCCCATTTAACCCTAAACTCGCTATGAAATGAAGCTATCAGGGACATCCTATTTATGTGAGGGGGGTGTCTTGTCTCCCTGTCTGTCTCTTGGGGGAAAATTAATCAGATGAGAACGTCAAGGTCACACTGCTCTTTCAAGGCTCCTACTTTACATGGCCGCATAGGAAATGAAGCCCTTCAATCAAGCAGGGCCGGGTGACTGGACTGTATGGATGTATGTACATAACAAACAGGGCACTGGGAGTAATGGCACAGGGATAAATCCATCAAACCCAGGGAAAACTGAGGGGTCAGAACAAGGGTTTCTAAAAAGGCTACGTATCAATGTGTGTTTGTGTGTATGTGTGTGTGTCAGTAAAAAGCTGTATTATTTGACATACTCTCAATGAGTGAGAAAGGGAGAGATGACAGTTAAGACGACAACAAAGGTGATGGAATCACTAAGTTCTGTATTCTCCATGTCAGAACCCTCTAAGATGTCCAAGGGAACAGGTCTGGGAAATATCAGTCTGCATGTTTATACCAGTAACTATGATCGTCTGTGTCTGAACACATTTCACCAGTAGTACCTTGATGCTAAGTGGAAGCCCTTTTCTTTCAGTGGGCATTTTATGTCTCTACCATGTCTGGCTATGGAGAGTGAGAAACATGGATAGATTTTTTTTTTCACATTTATTTCACTATTGCTATAGATACAGATTCACTATAGAAATATCCTAGGCTCTTGGTTTTACGCATTCAAAACTCAAACGTTAGATTGCGCTGTACAATACACATTTATAAATACCCTTGATACTGTGTGCATCTATGGACCAATATTTAATATATAAAGGGATATTAATACCCAGGAGGTGGTTGCATTCGCTCTGAGTCATTTCTCAAAAGTTTGCTGCTATATAGCTACAAGAGCCAGGGACCCAATCCACCAGTGCTTTAACAATCAATACATTATCTTATGTGCAAAAAGTCTAAACATTCAAGAGACTTTCCCCTTCCATATTATTAAAGAGTGTGAAACAAATTAAAACCACGGCGGCAGAAGAGAAGCAGCCAGTCAGTAAAAGATCAATTCATAAAGGTGAAGAAGTAGTGGGGGCCGATGTTGGCCCCGGCTCTCTGGCGGGGACGGCCAGTGAAAAATCTGTGCTGACCCTCTCATCCCTGTGCTCATCTATCTCTCACTACTGTCCACTGATAGATTCCCCACCGCTGATTTATGGGAGAAAAAAATGTCACAGTGGAATGGGCTTTTGATAAAATTGTTCAAGAGATTCTGGGCAATAAATCCTGATCTTTACATCCAGGTCGCAAGCTACTTTCACATTCTCCTGCCATCAATAAGAGTCCGCCAAACCTGACAACTAATCCATAACTTTACAATATTCTCTGGCCGTTTAGGAGAACAGTAACATTTCTATTTAACGCTGGGAAGCAAAAGCTCAGGTCACTCTTTTATCTGCCAAAAGGTTACGGAGAAGCTTTACTGAAAGCTGGAATGAAAATAAGTCACAGTGTGTTTCACATTGTCTTTGGACTCTGATAGGTAGAGAGAATGTGTTTGTTCCTGATATTCGTATATTTCTTGTATAATCATTGCAGTGTCTGTTCCTACACAGAATCACACTTCACTGAATGCACATGTATTATATTTGTATATTAATTATATATAGTTACATTAATCAACCTAGAATGTTAATAGGGATATATGAATTATAAAAATGTTGCTAATTCAACAAAGATGTTGCTAATTCATTAACATTTTTATGTTTAATGCAGGATGATTCCACAAGACAAAATAAAAATAAACTGTCATGGTATAAATAAGAATGTCTTTATGAAGTTCATCTTGGCATTCAAAAACAATGCTTTGCTTGTCAGCAAATCAAAACGGCAGCAACTTGTAGCAGGTACAATGACTAGCATATGGAAACTCTGGTCCAAAACATCTGGGCTGTATCTACCCTACGTTGCACACCATTGCCTACATATGAACCCTATTTTAAAGCAGAGAACCACATATGGAATAGGGCACAATTTGGGACGCAGCCCTTCTGATAGAGTGTTTCTGACAGGAAGTCCTCGGTCAACCGAGTGGCGCCAGGAAGCCTGAGTGATTCAGCAAGCCTGGCGTGCCGTTGTCTCTTTGGTCTCTGAATCTGTACCACGTTGGTAAGAAGAAAACAATGTGGCCTGTAGCTCAGTACAGGTGTTTCACACAGGAGTGACTTGTAAAAACAGGTACATTTCCACTGAGAGAGATCTAGGGAGGTTTGACTCACATGAAAGCCGTCTGTGGCTTTCTGCAATATAACAGAGAGGAAAAGAGAAAGATCCCGTAGAGGACTGGCCGCCTGCCCAGAGAGTGATTGAAATCATAAAACAGTTTAATTTGTTCTGCAGGAATGTCTACAGATATATAACTGAATATAACCCCGCCACAACCACACACACAACCACACACACACACACACACACACACATTGAAAGCATTTGACAGTGTTTGCGGAGGTGTAGTCCATTGTTGCACAGTAGATAAACATCAGCAGGATAAACTCTGACTGACAAAGACAAATAAGAAGCCACTTAGCAGGAAATATATTTTTCAAGAGGATGGTGGTGGACTATCACATTTAGGAGAGAAGAAAGAAATAGGACAGTAACAGAAGATGAGGTAGCACCAAAGACAAACGTTTTCACAGGAAAAGGAAGGAGACAGGGATTCCCTGATCACACCCTGTTTGTTATCAAGTGCACTACTTTTCACAGTGGGCTGTTTAGGGAACTGGGCTCCATTTGGCAAATAAAGAGTAACTAATAGGAGACAAACAGAAAATGAAGCAGCTAGCTAACTGACTAGGGTTACTAAGTTTGTGTTTCGGATTAAGACCTGAAATCCAACAAGTGTTTAACAAAGACAGCAGGGACAGGAAGAGGAAATGAAATGTTTACAGTGAAGGGGGGGGGGGGGTGGAAGGCTGTAACGATTAATAAGAGCACAGCTTGAGATGTAGGACAAGACTTGCTCTGTTACAATCACTGGAGGCCTGAGATGAGAAGAAGAGTGGTCATTCTTAGAGAACATTTGTCATTGGTGGCTGGTGAAAAATGACAAACTGTGATCTCTCAATTTTTTCTCTCTCTTTCTTTCCCTCAAGCTTGCTTTCGCTCTTCTCTCCAACCCCCCAAAATCTGCTTTTATATAAGTTATTTCTATTCAATAAACTAGTATTGCCTCTCATTCATATAAAAAAGTCTGGCAATATAAAAGCTTAACAATTTCTCACCAAAGTATATTGTCTGAATCTATTGACAGATTGAAGTAGAATTTTTCCACCAAATCCTTTAATGGAATTTACTCATTTTTAATTGATGCCCTCTAAGCTGAGACGTCAGCTATGTCCATGCTACCATCAAACAGTGAGAGGCAAAAGGGTTTAGCTAACCTGCAATATAATGTACAGACAAATACACTGTTGAATTATTTACATCACTTGTCATTGGCTGATGTGATTTCTGAAGAGCGGTGTTCAGTTTTGCTCCCATTATACTGGCTCTTTCATCTGTGTGCGTGTGTGTGTGTGTGTGTGTGTGGTGGGGGGAGTAGACATTTACTCAGAGATGCTCACCTGATTCCTAGGGGCCAAGGCAGGGAGAAAAACACTATGTTAATTTAATCTTCCCTGGCCCGACGCGATGGATACACTGACTGTCGAGAGAGAGAGAAGGAAGGAAAAAAAGACCCAGCGGTAGCTGTAATCACAGCGCGAAGAGCAGAGGGCAGCCATCCCCAGCGCCTCATCCCGGGACTAATCTTTCATTTCATAGCCCCATCTCTCCATATCAAACAACACAAATGGCTCAATTTGCATGACAGGATTTGTAACAGGGCAAATCAGGTGTCAGACCCGATTAAACCCGGCACACTATCATAATCAGCACCAGTCTAATGAGCAACACGGCAGTGTGGCCGGACCGGCGCACGGTGGTCTGCCTGTGTGTGTGTGTGTGTGTGTGTGTGTGTGGAGGTGGAGGGGCTCTGAGTAGATCAGGGGGTAGAACGGGGGATGCTTTTTAACACGCTGGGGGGTTCATGGCTGGAGGGATTAATTCTGAGGATCTGGTAGTCGTAAGAGAGAGAGAGACAGAGAGAGAGACAGAGAGAGAGACAGAAAGAGAGAGAGAGACAGAAAGAGAGAGAGAGAGACAGAAAGAGAGAGAGACAGAGAGAGAGAGAGAGAGACAGAGAGAATTGAGGGTCCCCTGGGTGGTAGGGTCTAGGCCCTGTGATTCCTGTTTTGAGCTCAGACAGTCGAAGCAAGGCCACACACATGCCCCCCCACACACACATTCACTCACACACACACACACACACACACACACACATACACACACACACACACACACACACACACAAATACACACACACCTACACACAGAAGAAATAGAGAGAAAGTCTTGCCTTCCTTGTGGTTAAAACACAAGTGAGCCAAGAAGCAACATCTGAGGACTGCTTATTCATGTGTGTCCCCAGCTTTGAATACTAATGTATGAGGCCAATACAGGAGAAGAACCCCATTAAAATGACCCCAGCTAGCTTCTGATCAGACCTGCCCGACCCCCCCGAACATCACTAGGACTACACACACACACACATACACACACACACACACACATACACACACACACACACACACACATACACACACACACACACACACACATACACACACACACACACACACACACACACACACAGGCGACGGGGTCATTAAGACTCCAGGGTATTCTAGGCGAGGGGGCACAGCCATTATTTGTTGCTGAAAAGGGGGGGGCTTCCTTTTTTGAGTTGACAATACTTTCTGAAGGATTATTCACCATCTCCGTAATGGTGAGAGTGCATTTACATACAGATTGTTGCCCAAGCTGATTACTTTGGGTTTGTTGTTTACCTAAAAAAAAAGGTGGTACACCTTCCATCAGTCAAAATATTATTATAGATTTTTTTGGTTTTTGATTCAGACTGGTCAGATACATGTAAATATTTTCTTCTGACTTTTAGGAACGCTGGACCTAAGGTTTTTAAGGTATTTTAAAAATGTTGGGAGATAAGCACAAAACTCTACTGCTAGTACAATTGTGATGCTTTTTTATGTCATATTTAATCAACATTATGTTGTTTCAGTTTTACAATTCTGTTCTGTTCTCTCATTAGCAATTCATAATTTTCATGTTAACTGTCAATTTAGCACAATACATTTTAGTATTTAGTAACTTTCTCCCCCCTACTGTAATTACTTGTAAATGACAGCTCCATAATTCCCTACAGTCCTGTGTCCTGTGTTACAGTACAGTAGCCCCTCCCCTCAACCAGCCCTCATTGTTATCATGCTAATTCGTCTTGCACTGGCTTGTCCTGGTCCCTTGACAGTATGAGCCGAAGCTTTGGGATGGAAAGTCCACAGAGAGTTCCCTACTGCCATCCAAACATTACCCTACCAACCAACCCTGAACACCACACCACATTAGCCTCCAACCCGCTAACCAATACCTCCCCGCCCCTCCGCCCCAATCCCCTTCGTCCCCCACCCACCGTCTCTACCCTGCTCCCCATTTTGGGGTGACCCGGGTGCTGTTCTGAGGGTCCCTCGCACCCCAGAAGCTGTCAGCGGCCTCCTTCCTTCCCATGAGCGGAACACACAATAGAGAAAGGGCCCCGGCTGAGAGGTTCAGTGGTCATTAACCTCTACCAGCTGTTACCACCGAGGGTATTCTGCCCCACAATACGTGGCCCCGAGGGGGCCCTCACGTCCACTAATCTAGCCATTGTTGGCCAGGAATGCTGACAGAAGAAAAGAAATTTTTCTTGTGTCCATGCAAGCGTGTGTATCCATGTGTGAGAGCCGAGAAACGTAGGGCTAATTTCTATAGTAGGGCCCGTGAAGGAGGGGACCATGAAGAATGCCCAAACCTGTTTAGCTGCTTGACAAAATTCTTTTGCTCATAAAATGGATGGCAATTGTTTTCAGAGGGCTTCTCCGCAACCCACCTGTTTTATATATTGGTTCTAACTTGTTTTGTTTAACATTTATGTCTTAATCTGTAAAAAAGCACAACGAATAAAATGCTTATAATAATATGAATTTCAACTTCAAAAGAATCAAGAAAAAAATCTTTGCATATGCTGTACTTCAGATGTCAATGGTTTGTTCATATATTACAGACATTTCTTGCCTAAAATTCATTTCCAAAAGGATCTGATGTTTTTGGAGAAAGCCATTTAATGTTGGTACTTTGCTCTGTGAATATATTAACAATTAGTCCATTTCAATTAACATGAAAATTAAAACAGCATTTTCCAGTCAATTTAACCATGAGCTAGCCATTAGGAAGCTTCTGGTGTGCTGAGCATGTGTGCAACACCATTTCCGAAACTGAAAGAGACTTACAATGTTTTTTAAATAAATAATAGTAGAATGCCAAAGTAAATCCTGTATCACCATTACTACTACTACTTTTACAACTAGTAGTAATATTACAATAGTACTAGTGCTAATGTACTACTACTGTAGTACTACTACAACAACAACCACTACTATTACTAATACTATTGCTAATACTACTAGCAAATACAACAATTAGTACTGGTCCTACAACTACTACGTTATGACTTCTACTGTACTACAACTACAGTAATCATTTATAAAAGACAATGAATGTGCTCACATGTTGCATCGTGTATGCATAGATAAATTAGTAGCCATTACACCCAGCCTCTCCTGTCCCACAATTTCCTCTGTCCAATTTAAACCCCTCCAGATCAGATACCAACAGTGTCAACATCAACAGGAAACAGTGATCCTTAGCTGTCAGCAGACCCTATAGGCAGCCCCTTCAGCATTACCATAAATAGAGGAAGAAAGTCAAAAGACCACAACACCTAAGAAAAAAGGGGAGGAAACCTTTAATGGAAAGTTGTAAGATGAGTTTCATTCAAAGGAGAAGTGTTGCTTCTCTGTGTGTGTGTGTGTGTGTGTGGGAGTGTGTTTGTGTGCAGCCCAGGCTTGGTCCTGCTGGTCTGCTATATGCGTGTTGTTGTGACAGAAGGGGGGATCTGCGTCAGTCAATTATCTGTCTCCACAGACCATTGTGCTAATGAGGCGGTCCAGCCATCGGCAGACTTCCCTGTCGCCCCCAGAAGATCACTTCCATTGCTTGCAGAACTAATTCAGGGCACAAAAGTGGGAGCTTCAGCACTGTGGCCTGTTTTACTGCTCCTTTTGTGCGGGCTTTAGAAGTGCGCTGAAGAGAGGGCCCTGTGCTCAGGCCTCTTCATCTCCAGTCCATTGCCTGTCATTAACATATATATACATATGAAAAGTGGGGTAAGTCCCGAACAGCTGTCCGGCAAAGAGGCAAGAGCCATTTCTCGATTCCCCCTCTCCCTCCAAATGCTGACAGAAGCCTTTAGCTAGCCCCTTCCATGGGCAATAATAAACCAAACCATTTAAACAGTCTTTCAGAGGAGGGAGAAAGAAACGGGGGATAACGCTACATTCACAGGCCCACGGTGGCCCTCAGCTCATTGGTTTGCTACAGTCTCCAGTTGGATGGCTGCTTCACAGAAGTCAGAGGGCTGGGGCGGGACGCCCAGCACTGGGACAATGTGAATCTCCCAGGCCTTTCTAAAGGAAATAGATCCATGAATAGCAATTGCACTTGATTAATCTCCTGTTTTGGAGAACCTTAAACATATTTTCAGAATTTGTGTTCCAGTGTGGTGTGCAAGTGTCAGTGAACAACAGAGATTAGCAGCAGTTTATTTTTGAAACTACTTTGGGATGTTTATGGACAACTCTATATCACAAGCCCATTATCTAGATGGTGTATTTGCTGAAATACCTTCAGGGGTGGAACTGAAAAGGAATGTGTGGGAACAGAGTTCCAAAAATGAAACAAATGTTTGTATGTCGAAATGGTGTTGGTGCCAAACTGCTGCTGTTCTGCAGTGGAGTAATCAGTAGGGTTCCCCTCTCCACTCCACCCTGGGTGTATTAGCTAATCAACTTTCTGTTGGGCTCATAGACTTACCTATATATATATATATATATATATATATATATATATATATATATATATATATATATGTAGCTAAAATGTGTATTTCTTGCTAGTGATGAAGATGATCGTAGTCACTTCATGGAGAAGTTAAGTACTAAATATGAGTTGGATATGAAGTGTTCTCATCTAACCATCTGAAGATAAATTAATAATCTGTAAGTCTTTTTTGTAAGGCAAAATATTGAATATTTGTTGAGGCATTTTAACAGTGGATTTACTTTTTGATCCGTGTTATCCTCTCTAAATCGGTCAGGTTTCCAGAAGTGTGCATACTAAATGTTGATTCTGTGTCTTATCCACAGCAGGGCGTGGAAGGAGATCAGGGCTTTTCACCCTGAGCAAAATGATTTGGTCCTGGAGGAGTGGATGGGGCCAGAGCGCAGCAATCCCCTTATTTAGACTGGGGCGGCAGGACTCAACTCAGAGGTTAAGTGACTTGCCCTAGGTCACACTGGAAGTCATTTACTCCGGGTGGATTTTCTCACCTAATGCTTAAACTCTTCTTCACTCCTCCACTCCTTCACTTCTACTACAAGGGTTCTTTTGGCTTTTCAGATTAAGTTAGGACTTGAGATGCAATTTCCCGGCTAGATTTAGTGTGTTCAATTTTATGTCTTTCTCACATAACACCTTTTGCCTCTTTAAAAAAATATAGCCTACTTTTGTTGGTTGTCTGAAATTATTTCTACTACAGTGCCGAGAACAATTGGCTTTCAGATTTGTTCTATATTTAAAAATGTTATATAATTAAAAGAAAACTCCTAATATTAGATAAAATAAATTTGAGTGGGCAAATAGTGAAATACTTTTTAATAGGTTTTGCAACACCTTGTTTTAAAGGTAATTCTACAGCCAATAAATTGTTATATCACCCGCTTGTAACTTACATTGACTGCACCCAACCCCTCCGTATTTGTCTAGTCTCACACTGCCAATTTTCCGTACAGGACTAGATTAAAGGTTTATGAACTTACTGTTTTCTATCGCAACATTTCAATGGAGTTTAGGTCTTGTTCTTGATCAATTCTGGTTTGGCGGAAAAAGTTTTTCTGCAACTTACTTTAGATTTTCATTTTGTGATTTTTATCATACTTTTCATGATGTAACTTGTTTACTGAGTTGGGGAGTAATGGATTACAAAAAACAATAACTGTAATGTGTTACGTTACCATCTAAAATATTTTAATCAGATTTTTTTTGAAAAAATTTATGATTACTTTTTGATTACTTCAACTGAAAAAGAATAGGTGCAGAAAATAATTATGACATGTTGAATGTTTGATTTTTTTAAATTGAATGATTTGAAAACATTGTTTAAATCATTAAATGCCCAATTTAAAAAGTATTTGAATGCGAAGTTGGGCACGCACAGTGCTGGCTCTAGCTGTTTGGGGTCCCTAAGCAACATTTTATTTGGGGCCGCCTCCCTTCTATTGGTCACAGGCTCCCTAGCAGTCTGAGGTTCCCTAGCAGTCAGAGGCCCCCTAGCGGTCAGGGGCCCTAAGCGACCGCCTATGTTGCTTATGCCTGGAGCCGGCCCTGGGCAGTATAACCCTTTACCAGATAGGACTCGTTTTGGAAGATTAGGCAACTATTTGTCAAACAGATTATATAGAATTCATCACAATTTTTGAGGAGGAAAGGTGTGTCGGGATGCACTCTGCCAAAAGAGGATGATTTGCATTTGATGCAGCCACCTAATCACAGAATAGGCTAACAAATCCTTAGATTTTGGGTTATGTTCAGATTAAAAGTCAGATTCTGGAAGATCAAGGGTTATTGGATTAATTGGAATGACATAATATATGACAGACCTGTAGTGTGTAATGTTGAAATGTGGTCCAATTATAATGAAGTGGAAAGCAATGTTTAAGAAACCCTTCCAAAGACAACTGTACATAACTCATGAGACAAAATGCTAATTTTGCTTTTGGCCAGCTATGTTAACTTAAATATTGATTGATCCCTGCAAAAAGTGTTCAGTTGGTTATATTCCTATTTGTCTTCTAATGCCTCTTCATATGCAAGTAATTAGATTACATTACTGAGTTAGAGTAATCCAAAAATTATGTTACTGATTACGAATGTGGACAGGTAATTTATAAACGTAACGGATTACATTTAAAAAGTAACCTAACCAATCCTGCTAGTTTATAAAATGATAATGAGAACTGTATAGCTTCTATTAGTTACACTAACTGCAAAAACATACTACATTTTAAAACTTTCATCATGGTTGGGAAACATTGGACTAGCCCATCCCAAAACGTAATACTTATTGTTTTTCCATCGTTCGGTAGTTTTGCTTATGCATTTTATTTCTTTTTCATGTTGCATGACCCAGCAGGCATTCAGCTGTAACCTCAGCTCAAGCACGGATGGCCTGACATTCTCCGTTAGAATATCTTTTTTTAGAATATCTTTTTTAAATATGGAATTGCTGGATTTTCAATTCCCATTTGCTTAATGTTCATAGATTATGATTGATTCCTATAACTCATGTTCCCAACATTAACGCACTGTGAAATAGAAGGAAAAAAACAAGTGAAATGTATGGATATGTGTACTACAAATATCCTTAACTCATTAAACTAAAACAACAACTAAGAAGATTCATTTTTGGGGTTTTTGCGGCAGCACACATGAAAGTGAGGAAGGCCAATTGGAAGGCCAATTGGGTGTCAATTTAAACGTTAGTTTATAGCTCTTCTGTAGCAAACCGCACCCAACCTCCAGCAGCTCCCTTCAACTCTCACCCCTCATCTCACCCCTCACCCTCAGCCAACCCCCTGCATCAGTAGCTTCTTATTGACGCCCCCCCCCCCCCCCCCCCCCCCCACTATCTCTCCTCTGTCTCTAATCTCACATGTTGCATCCTCTTTTAACGCTGCCAGCAGCGGAAGTATCTCTCTCCAGTGTCTATCCATGACCAGCCAACGCCTCAGGCCCTGACCCACACAGCTACGCCTCTCATACTCCCCTCCGCTAACTAACTAACCCTTATTTATCAGCACTGTGTTGTTTGTTGTCTTCGCATAGCTCTACAATTCATTAAAAAGGGAAAAAGGGGGAGATGGTGTGAGAGAGACGGGCGGTGGGGGGAGGGCTAAAGGGGTGTGGGAGGGAGGGAGGGAGGGAGGAGAAAGGCTGTAGAGAGAGGGGGGAAGGGATTAGGATGACTTCTTGAACACATTTTCTCCCCTTTTGCTGCAATTAAACAAAGTAGGCCTGTGATTAGTGCAGCGCGAGGAGCAGAGAAAAAGACACCCTTGAATCCCAATGGAGGGACCCGACTGGGCATTATTGCTTGACAATGCCCCAGTTTATGGCTCAAACCTGCTTACCCTCCTGCATGGCAAACCATGGGAACTCCACTCAGGTGGAAACTTGTTCCTCTTTTCTCTTTTTTCCCGCTCACTTGTTTTCTCCCCCCCCCCCCCCCCCCCCCCCCCCCCCCCCGACTGCAGGAGCCCTCCTGGAGCACACAGGGTGGCAAAAGTTACCCCCCCTCACCACCACCACCACCACCCAAATCCGACTCCCGACACCACGGTAACTGAGACGTTTAGGAGAATCTGGGCCAGTTTTTCGGAGTGAGCTCTCAGCTCACACTTGTCTGTCGTGGTTCCAAGGCAGTTAATGATGAGCTGCCCCTGTGTTTCTCCCTCCACCCCTCTCGCTCTCTTGTCCTTCTCCTACTCCTCTTTTCTCTCTTCTCCTTTTTTCTCTTTTCTTATTTGGAGCTAAGCGGCTGTTTAAGTGGAGAGGAGTCCCCCCCATACACACACACACACACACACATACACACACACCGACTCTTGGGAAAGCTGTGGAAGGGGTCTCTCTCTCGCCTGGCATGGCTCTGTGTTCATGACACATAATGAAAACAATTTTACGCCACCGAGGGAAGTATCAGGCAATTACGGATGTGACAGCCACCTGCAGAAGCAGCAAACCCCCCTACGGTCTCTTACAAACACCCGACCCCCCCCCCCCCCCGAACCAGCAGCTTCATGAATATGTGATGGCGTGATGATGTTGTGAATGGGGCGCGGGGCAGGTAAGGGGGAGGAGTGTGGGAGAGGGAGTAGAAGGGCCTGAGTGGGGGTGGGGGTGGGTATGCGAGGGGAAGGCTGTAATAAGTCTCTCAGCTGGGGGTGGTGTTGTGGCCCCTGTCTCCCTGCGGCAGTCCATACAGGCAGCCCTCCAGGAGAGCTGACCCTGGGCCAGGGGCCCCCTGACGGAGGGGAGCCAAAGGGAAGAGGTAAAGAAGTGACAGAGCGCTCCCCGCAAATCTCTTGTTGGCCAATTTTACACATGATGTCTGGCCCAAAGGCTCGAGTGGCAAGCCTGACAGAGGCCTGATTTAATTTGATAACCCGCTTATTGAATGGGATTTAAATGAGTATTTCACATACAAATTACCTCACGAATCCAGATCCCCACGGATAAAAAGGCCCAGCAACTCAATGTCACTGTGCAAAACACAGATGTCTGTGATCTTATGTAATTTTCTTGTGTGATATTTGGAACATGTCAATTATTTGTAGAGGGACTGTAAAATGATTTGAATAATTTACTGCAATGATCAGATGATTTTGTGTTGACAATCGTGATTAATAAACACTCTACAATTTGGCCCTAAATCCGTTTTTCCCTGTTCAAAGCTGTGCGTTCAGTTACAGGAATACTTTGATTTAATTATAAAACAAACAGAAACACAAAATATCTGAATTAGAAAGTTTCTCATAGCATTTTAATTAGAGACATATACTTCATAACAATATACAGCCATGAATGATCCCAATGTTTAGGTAAACCTACTCCCTATTATCAATGTACTAGAAGTTCAACACCTGCGCAAAGCGTGCTGCGTGGCGATTTTAAGATTTTAGTCCAGATCATTCTGGGGGCGAGAATATTGCTTTGTTTCTGATGACTTGGATGCCAGGAATAGAACTCAGGGTTAGGACATGACATCCTCTTTGTGACTAATGACCAACATAAGGGCATGTACAGATGGGTGATAGGCAATTCAGGTTCCAATGATTATAGTCATAATGCTTCTTATGTATTGCCACTCAGTTCAAGTAAAGTGACACAGGATGGTCATAATATTCAAAATAAAATGACAGGAGAGTCATGGCACATGACATTCTACAGTATATAGAATCTACACTGACATCTGTTGCATGACTAGCATGATCTCCTTTTGTCTAAAGTTAAGGCATAACACTGGAAATGGAGGATTCTTTGATTAAACAAAATTTGAAGGACACAATATTTTTTTAATGAATAATCATTATTTCTAACCTTGTCTATGACTTTCCCAATTCATTTGCTATATTTGCTATTCAAATTCATTTCCTGTATGTTTTCATGATAAACAAGGACATTTAAAAGAGATTTCAAACTTTTGTGTAATGGTAGTGTACACTCACCTAAAGCATTATCAGGAACACCATACTAATACTGTGTTTGACCCCCTTTCACCTTCAGAACTGCCTTAATTCTACGTGGCATTGATTCAACAAGGTGCTGAAAGCATTCTTTAGAAATGTTGGCCCATATTGATAGGATAGCATCTTGCAGTTGATGGAGATTTGTGGGATGCACATCCAGGGCACGAAGCTCCCGTTCCACCACATCCCAAAGATGCTCTATTGGGTTGAGATCTGGTGACTGTGGGGGCCATTTCAGTACAGTGAACTCATTGTCGTGTTCAAGAAACCAATTTGAAATGATTCGAGCTTTGTGAAATGGTGCATTATCCTGCTGGAAGTAACCATCAGAGGATGGGAACATGGTGGTCATAAAGGGATGGACATGGTCAGAAACAATGCTCAGGTAGGCCGTGGCATTTAAACGATGCCCAATTGGCACTAAGGGGCTTAAAGTGTGCCAAGAAAACATCCCCCACACCATTACACCACCACCACCAGCCTGCACAGTGGTAACAAGGCATGATGGATCCATGTTCTCATTCTGTTTATGCCAAATTCTGTCTCTACCATCTGAATGTCTCAACAGAAATCAAGACTCATCAGACCAGGCAACATTCTTCCAGTCTTCAACTGTCCAATTTTGGTGAGCTCGTGCAAATTGTAGCTTTTTTTCCCTATTTGTAGTGGAGATGAGTGGTACCTGGTGGGGTCTTCTGCTTTTGTAGCCCATCCGCCTCAAGGTTGTGCGTGTTGTGGCTTCACAAATGCTTTGCTGCATACCTCGGTTGTAACGAGTGGTTATTTCAGTCAAAGTTGCTCTTCTATCAGCTTGAATCAGTCGGCCCATTCTCCTCTGACCTCTAGCATCAACAAGGCATTTTCGCCCACAGGACTGCCGCATACTGGATGTTTTTTCCCTTTTCACACCATTCTTTGTAAACCCTAGAAATGGTTGTGCATGAAAATCCCAGTAACTGAGCACATTGTGAAATAATCTGGCACCAACAACCATGCCACGCTCAAAATTGCTTAAATCACCTTTCTTTCCCATTCTGACATTCAGTTTGGAGTTCAGGAGATTGTCTTGACCAGGACCACACCCCTAAATATATTGAAGCAACTGCCATGTGATTGGTTGATTAGACAATTGCATTAATGAGAAATTGAACAGGTGTTCCTAATAAACCTTTAGGTGAGTGTATATACACTGCTAAAAGAAACTAAGGGAACATGTATTCATCACCGTGTAACAAGTCAATTAAACTTCAGGGCTATAAATCTGTCCAGTTAGGAAGCATAAGTGTCTGTTAATCAATGACACCTGCTTGGTGCAAATTAAAGTTACCACAGGCGTACTGGAGAAGCAACAGCAAGACAACACCCAAAATGGGAATGGTTTTGCAGGTGGTGGCCACAGACAATTACTCTCCTTATCCTTCCTGACTGATTAGTTTTGCTAGTGTCCTTGTCACTATTAGTAGCATGAGGCGGTGCCTGCAGCCCATTCAGGAAGCACAGGTAGTCCAGCACCTCCAGGATGGCACCTCCATACAAGTCATTATAAGAAGGTTTGCTGTGTCTCCCAGTACAGTCTCAATAGCATGGAGGAGATACCAGGAGACCGGCTGTTACATGAGTAGAGCTGGACAGGGCTGTAGAAGGGCATCAACCCAGCAGCAGGGCGAGTATCTGCTCCTTTATGCGAGGCAGAACAGGAGGAGCACTGCCAGTGCCCTACAAAATGACCTCCAGTGGGCTGCTGGTGTTCATGTTTCTGACCAAACTGTTAGAAACAGACTCCATGAGAGAGGCATTAGGGCCCGATGACCTCTAGTAGGACCCGTCTTCACAGCCCAGCAACATACAGCTCGATTGGCATTCGCCAGAGAACACTAGAATTGGCACATCTACCACTGGTGCCCCATTCTCTTCACAGATGAGAGCAGGTTCACACAGAGTATATTCGACAGACGTGAAAGTGTCTGGAGATGCCATGGTGGACGTTATGCTGCCTGCAACATCATCCAGGATAACCGCTTTGCACCGACCTCCACGTGCTTGCCAACAGTACCCTGACTGCTGTTAGGTACAGGGATGAAATCCTTATGCTGGTGCAGTAGGCCCTGGGTTCCTCCTGGTGCAGGACGATGCCCAACCTCATGTGGCCAGAGTGTGCAGGCAGTTCCTGGATGACGAAGGCATTGATGCCATTGACTGGCCCTCAACGTCCCCAGGCCTGAATCCAATTGTGAACCTCTGGGACGTTATTTATCGGTGCATCCGACCCAGCCAAGTAGGGCCACAGACTGTCCAGGAGCTCTCTGATGCCCTGATCCAGGTCTGTGAGGAGATCCCCCAGGACACCATCTACCTCTTATCAGGAGCATGCCCAGATGTTGTCGGGTGTGCATACTGGAACGTGGGGGCCATACACACTACTGAGTTACATAATGAGTTGGAACAGCCTAGGATTTCATTTGTTTACCTAGATTTCCGGTGTGAGTTTAAATCCCACCTTCAATCGGTTGGCGACTTTTGTTTCTCAATGAACTACGCAATGTACAGTAAAAATGTTGTACAGTGCTTACTGTTTTTGAGCAGTGCTATTTATTTTGAGCAGTGCTTACTGTGTCCCATCTCCAAGTGCCTTTACAACTTCATTGATATGTTTACATAGGGACATAAAACTAACTCTGAGGGCGCTAAAATCTCAACAGAGTTTGGCTAACGCTCCAAGTCCACTGTTCCGGTGCGCCCGCCTCGGTTGAATACAATTCCTTTTCTATGAATAGTGTAAAGGTGGCGATCACGGTTTAGCAAAGCATCTTGGGAAGGTGGCGCTGCTGTATGAGCTTTTCCCGCATATATGTTAGACCGGTAATACCTCAACCATAATAGGCTCTCATCTCTATGCCTCATTGAGGGGGAAAACAAACCCCCGTCCCGCGTAGACTACAACAGAGTAAACCAGACCAACCGGCAGCTTAAATAAAAAAACGCTTGTTTTGTCAAAGATTTGCCGTGTAGTAGGTTGCATCAACAATAAAACAAAAAACTCTGATCCGAAATTTGTTCCCCTGCCATGTCCTAAAAAAGACCTTTATAGATTAAGGGCTTCATCTATAAATGCTATTCCTGTGTTTAGGTTAATAAAATCCCATTGTTATGTAAGGCTAACATGTAAATGCTTAATTTAGCTAACTTCGATGTATCGTGATTTCAGGATTCCATCTAAATGACAAACTTCATCCGGATTATGTGCCCTCTATTCTCCCCCACTGAAGACAGACATTTTCGGTTTCAAGAAAAGTCAGATGTTTTTCTGAGTGCCAGAAAGCGAGAGTCTTGTGAATGTTTAAGGCCACAACTACAAATACGAAACTCAGCAAGAAATCCAATAAGGATGGAGAATCCTTATTGGATGTGAGTGAAGAGCCTTGTTTCCACCTCCTGCTTTGTCAGAAGATCACATTTCTGAGCCACAAGATTCTGCCTTAAAAATTCCTATATGATTACAATTAAAGCAAAAATATATTGACTTGACCAAATGTATTTTGAGTCATTTATACATTTATTTAATACTGATGGTTCTCTATTAGTGTTGTTTTGTACTGCAATTTTACATGAAAGTATATGGTGAGTGTTGTTTGTTGTCCCCCAAAAAGGGGTGGGAATGTGTTGCGAGGCAAAGTTCCCAGATGTGCCGGTCTGTTGTATCAAGAAGTTGGGCCACGGTCGATATTATGTAAATGAATCAGCGTTTATCCAATGGAAGTAGAGTCTTCCATAAACAGGGTGGTTCTTATTTGTGGGTCCTTCGTTATGTTTTTAGCCGACTTTGGGCCAGTTTCACCGACACAGATTAAGCCTAGTGTGGGACTGAAGAAACAAGCTCTATGGAGTTTTCTATGGAACTAGATTTTTTTGTCCTAGACTAGGCTTAATCCGTGTCTGCAAAACCAGCCCTATATGTTTATATGTATGAATATGTAAATATCATACACGTGAAGCGCAAGGGCAATACTGCTCACTACAAGTAAGCTAGATAATCATGTTGAGAAAAAACTATACAAGTTATCTGCTTACCTTTAATAACTTACTGCCGGGACCAAAAATATATTGACATAGGCTACAGGTCAAAACAAACTCAGAGTTTCTGATTGGTCAAGAAACCCATCCTTCGATTGCTGGTGGAAATGAAATTATGTTAACTGTAAGATACCTGGAAAAAGTTTAATTTGTTTTAGGAAATGTCAATAAAACAGCTTTGAAAATAACCCAACTGCCTTTCTTTCAACAAATGGTAGTCAGTGATTCCTGATTTTATGAAGGGGTGCACGTTTTTGTTGTTGCTCTGGCACTCACAAACCTGATGAAAATTGTATCCTACGTAGCACAGAGACTATTTGACATCTTTCCAATAGATTGGCCCTAAACCAGGCAATAATGTCTCCATATACATATTTTGGTTATGTAAAATGTGGTGATCAATGGTGTTAAGATGCACAAGGACAGGGCCTTGGTCCGACACCATTAACCAGCCCACTCACACTGTGATCAGGATAGTTATGCTTTCACAGCTATGAGCCACTCTGTCTGTCCATGTAGTAACATAATGTACACATAATAGTTTGGAAAAAAAATCATTATTGTGGCAGCTCTGAGTCAGCTGAAATAAAAACTGTTCATCAAGATAAAATTACCAATGGGATAAATCTGTGAATTGGAATGAAAAAGTGCACTGCGCACTTTTTATTTTCGCTCTTAATTATTAAAGAACTAAAGCTATTCAAAACACAGCAAAAAAACAACACAGCCTAACTGATTGACTTCAGTGAGCCAGAGGAAGTCAACTCATCCATTTTGGGTGTGACAACGAGAAACTAATCTTGTCAGATAACGTTCCTCTCTAGGGTACATCTTAATTGTTACCCTATTCCTAATACAGTTCACTTCTTTAGCCTATGGCTATATAAGGCCTAGGGTGTCATTTGGCATTCAGTCCCCGGTATCCCAATTGATCCAGTATTTATTTAAACAGTGTTTATAGGGTATGACTCCCTTCTGTCACTTTTTGACTGCCTGTCCCTGTCTGTCTGCCTGTCTTTTTGACTGCCTGTACATAATGTACAAAGTCCCCCCATTTCAGGATCCGGTAAATATTTGGACACTTGACCTCTTGACCTTTTTTGCATTGACACGAGAACTGTCAGTGTCTAGCCTCGAGTCCAGGCTCTGCATTTGCATTTGGAATCTCTTGTTGGTCTCTGACATAATGGATTACGAAGAAGTTTTGTCCAATGTGGATGAAAACACCCTTATGTTAAAGCTGCCAATCTCCACAGAATAATCTCATAGTCATTGTCATCCCACATTAAATCATTTCAAATCCAAAGTATTGGGATTCAGAGCTAAGAAACCAAACAATGTCCAAATAATTTGGATTTTACTGTATTCCTATTTACTAAACATAACCTTTAAACCAATCTTGTACCTTGAACCTAAATCCAACTCCTAATCTTACTCTGAAACTAACCCATTAGCCGGAAATAGCCTTTTTCCTTACAGGGTCCGGTGTGATGTCGCCATAAGGTCAAAGTTGTACTGTCCTCACAGGGTGGCTTGGTCCCCATAACAATAGTTATTCTTGTATACATACACAAACAGCCTCCATACAGCTGTGAAATCAGAGCCCATCATGAGCACGGATCAAATGAAACGTAGGTGAGGGCACACTGTGAAAAATGGTCCCTGTGAAAGTAGAGATTATGCAATGGTTTCCGTTGCCATCAATCCAATAAAACCATGAGGACTATATTCACTGTCTCAGTCCCGGAACAATGTAATAGATGAGCAGATCAAGGTTAAACAGCGAGGAATAAGTGAAAACAGCATCTGTAAGCATGAAAGATATGAGATGAGACTGAGCAGACAGGAAATGGAGCAGCTAAAAGATGAGAAGCAGTGAATTAATCTTGTGGCAATATCTCCCGTACCACAGCAGAGTAGAAAGTGCAGCACTCTTTATTTCTTGTAACAACTCAAGACAAATGACCTGCAGTTGGCACATTAGTTCTGATAAAGGACATGCAAGAAAGACAATGGCTTTCAATTTCTGATTTAATCAACCCCAGTGTGTGATGTATTTCTGAAAATAATCAAACGGATTAATTCTGGAATCAAGACACTGTGTGTGTGTGTGTTTGGGAGGGGGTGAGCAAGGGCAAGTATGTGATTCGTTGTCGTAGCGACATTGACTGTAGGATGAAATATACTGTACATAGAGTAATAAAGGGCCTGTTGTCGCCAGGACACAATGATCTGATAAACTCAGCCATGAGAGAGGACAGGATGTGAGGAGAGGGGACGAAATGAAAGGATAAGACAGGACAAAAGGACAGGAGAGATGATCACAGGAAAGCATGAGAATGGATGAGAGGAGAGGGGATGAGAGGAAAGGATAAGAAAGGATGAGTGGAGAGGGGATGAGGGCATGAGAAGAAAGGAGAAGAGTGGAAAGGAGGAATGAAGAAGAGAGGATGACAGGTTGAGAGGAGAGGATGACAGGAGATATGTTTGCGTGAGTGTAGCTTTGTGCCGTTCCGCCATGGCCACGCTTGACCCGGAGTGTCTTCCTTCACTTTCCCTTTCCACCGAATCCTTTACAAAAATGACAGTGTCTGCTTATCGATTTTACACTCAGAGATCCATCAGGTTTGCCCTGACTCTAGGAACATTTGAAGTTGCCCCTCCTCCCCTTTCTCCTCTCTCCTTAATCTCCACTTCCTTCTCTGTTTCAGTGCAAGGTACCTCGACCGTAGTTAATTCTAGCAGGAGATGCTGGGTGAAATCTCCCCCTTGTTCATGCTCAACTCAGTTTCCCAGTGTCACATCCCTGCCTGGCCCACTATTCTTTCCCCTGACCCCCCTCTCTCCCCTGGCCCACCTTTCTCCCCTGCCTGGCCCACTATTCTTTCCCCTGACCCCCCTCTCTCCCCTGGCCCACCTTTCTCCCCTGCCTGGCCCACCTCTCCCCTGGCCCACCACCCTCCCCTGGCCCACCGTTCTCCCCTGCCTGGGCCACCTCTCCCCTGGCCCACCACCCTCCCCTGCCTGGCCCGCCCCTCTCTTCCCTGGCCCACCTCTCCCTTGCCTGGCCCACCTCTGCCGTGGCCCCCCTCTCTCCCCTGCCTGTCCCACTTTTCTCCCCTGCCTGGCCCACCTCTCAACCTGGCACACCTCTCTCTTCAGCCTGGCTCCCCTCTCTCCTCAGCCTGGCTCCCCTCACTCCTTAGCCTGGCTCCCCTCTCTCCTCAGCCTGGCTCCCCTCACTCCTCAGCCTGGCTCCCCTCTCTCCTCAGCCTGGCTACTCTCTTCTCTGCCTGGCCCATCTCTCTCTCTCCTGGCCCACCCCTGTCTTCTCTGCCTGGCCCACCTCTCTCTCCTCTCATCCCTACCCACCTCTTTCTCCCCAGGCCCACCTCCCTCCTTTGCCTGGCCCAACTCTGTCTTCTCTGCCTGGCCCTCCTCTTTCTCCCCTGGCCCACCTCTCTCTTGCCTGGCCCACCTCCCTACTCCATACAACGATCATTTTCTAGATGTTTTTTGAAGATATATTGAGGTGCCAGGAAAGAGAAATGTTTTGAATGCACGGATCGAGACCTGAGGTGGCTGAATGAAGAGCCTGGCAAGGGATGTAGGGTTTGAGCATTGCCTGAAGGTAGGGAGGAAAAGCTGCTCTTCTTGCTCTGTAAGGAAGATTCAACTGTCCCTAAATACTATGTCATGACCCCATCAAATCAACAGTCCCTAACTACTATGTCATGACCACATCAAACCAACAGTCCCTAAATACTATGTCATGACCACATCAAATCAACAGTCCCTAACTACTATATCATGACCCCATCAAATCAACAGTCCCTAAATACTATGTCATGACCACATCAAATCAACAGACCCTAAATATTATGTCATGACCACATCAAATCAACAGTCCCTAAATATTATGTCATGACCACATCAAATCAACAGTCCCTAACTACTATGTCATGACCCCATCAAATCAACAGTCCCTAAATACTATGTCATGACCACATCAAATCAACAGTCCCTGACTTTCTATGTCATGACCACATCAAATCAACAGTCCCTGACTTTCTATGTCATGACCACATCAAATAAACTGTCCCTAACTACTATGTCATGACCACATCAAATCAACAGTCCCTGACTTTCTATGTCATGACCACATCAAATAAACTGTCCCTAACTACTATGTCATGACCCCATCAAATCAACAGTCCCTAACTACTATGTCATGACCACATCAAATCAACAGTCCCTAACTACTATGTGATTACCCCATCAAATCAACAGTCTCTAATTACTATGTCATGACAGCATCAAATCAACAGTCTCTGACTACTATGTCATGACCACATCAAATCAACAGTCCCTAACATTCTATGTCATGACCCCATCAAATCAACAGACCAACTACTATGTCATGACCACATCAAATCAACAGTCCCTAACTACTATGTCATGACCCCATCAAATCAACAGTCCCTAACTACTATGTCATGACCCCATCAAATCCACAGTCCCTAAATACTATGTCATGACCACATCAAATAAACTGTCCCTAACTACTATGTCATGACCACATCAAATCAACAGTCCCTAAATACTATGTCATGACCACATCAAATCAACAGACCCTAACTACTATGTCATGACCACATCAAATCAACAGTCCCTAAATACTATGTCATGACCACATCAAATCAACAGTCTCTGACTACTATGTCATGACCACATCAAATCAACAGTCCCTAACTTTCTATGTCATGACCACATCAAATAAACTGTCCCTAACTACTATGTCATGACCACATCAAATCAACAGTCCCCCTAACTACTATGTCATGACCCCATCAAATCAACAGTCCCTAACTACTATGTCATGACCCCATCAAATCAACAGTCCCTAAATACAATTTCATGGCCCCATTAAATCAATGGTTTTTATGTGTCATCCTGATGTTCACACTACAATAACAACACTATTCGGAAGTCCAATGATGATGACTCTGTCTGCATCCAGTTCTAGTAATTCCTTACAGTGAGTGATTCTGTACCATTTCTAAAGTCTAATGATCAACCCTGCAAGATAGGTAACACACCTTAAATCACTCATTGGGCATGACATTGTTGGCTCAGATGTGACCGTAGAACTGTACATCTGGGACCTAACAAAATGTCCCGTTGGATGTATACATCATGATGCAGTCTCGCCTTTAGAGGTAGAAAGGGTAATGTTGAAGAGAAAAACAGAAAATGACAAGAGTCATTTTGGAGTATATAAGGTTGTTGTAATTCTGCCTGGGAGCAAATCAAGACGGTGGTGGAAAGTGACCAAGAATGACAGGCCTGGGAGAATGTCACAGCAATTGTGGGGCCATCACTCGCAAGGCATCATGGGTGATTGCCTCCTCTGCAACTCAACGAGTCCATTGTCGGGGACACCACACACCCTTGCCTCGTCCCTGGCCGAAACCTTTGGCGCTGACATTTAAAGTGTTGATTTTTGAGCACTTATGCTAATTGTTGTAATTTTCCTGATGAAGCGACCGTTCTGATACCTTGTGGCCAAGATAGTTTTACATTATCCGTGCTGGTCCTCTTTGCCATTTCGTCTGTGTAGTGTCAGCGCAAAGTGCTACTGAAAGCAGACAAAATTGCAAGCAAATTGCATCAGATTGCCAACATTGTGAAAAGGTAAATAGCTTGCAAATCTATTTAATAAACCACTGGCCTATTTTCATCAGCTACGGTACTTGGTATTCATGATTGCTTAATTGGAGACCTTTCCTATTGTGTAGTGCTTTATGGTGTGAGGGAAAACGATCTTTACCAAACCAATTACCCTGTTTTTTCCCCTCACTACTACATTAGAGCTTTGATTGCGACAGCTAGTCCTTTGTAAATGAACTTTCAAATTTCAATGATGTTTTTTTGGCGGGGGAGGGGTGGGGTTGACAGAGAATAAAGTGTCATTTGTTTGCTATGATGTAGTGTTATGAAAGCTCTTTGTAGAAAGATGGTCATGGAGAATGGAGGCAGATAGAGCAGCGCCCTGCCCGTGGCTGACAGTAATTAGTCTAATGACCCTCTGCTTTTTTCCTGTGAGGGACTAATCCAAAATAGGCACATAGAAATATTGTGGCACATTGTCAAAAGCTAACATGTACTATAAGGATTCAGAAAGACTTGGACAAAAAATATGAATCCTTTAGAGTTCATCCAAGGGAGGAAAGCATGTCACCCTCCAGAAAACATCTGAACCCTCAAATCGTATTTTACATCTCGTTACCTCTCTTTTAACAGTCTGGAGTCATAATGACACCCACACTTTAAATGCTTCATGGGAATGTAATTATTCCCATAATTACATTATGTTACAAAGGATTGAAATGATTCAAATGGCCGGGATACAAGGACACAAAAAAAGATCCTCCTCCGCATCATGGTGATTGGCTGTGGTCTAGTCTGAGGCAGTCCTGCAATCTCATGGACACACACACCCACACACACACTGTTCCTAGTCCAGTCAGTCACTGCATTGACCATTGTTTAATGCTGCTTTCTGTTGTGTTGTCATGTCGGAGGTGAAGGGCTACTGACACTGACCGACAGAACAGACCAGAACAGACCAGACCAGGCCAGGCCAGACCAGAACAGTTCATACATCATTGTTTTGTGGATCACTTGCAGACATGCTGTGTGGGTATTACACACTCATTAGCCTATCTGGTTTTGGCTGGAGGGTGTGTGTGTTTTCCACTGTTTGTGTGCGTGTAATCTTGGCCTGCTTTCTGCAATCAAACGGACGCACACACCCTGGTTATTCACACCTCCAAGCCTGTTCCAGTTAATTGATATCCTCGTTCAGATATATCCTAACTCTCATCACTAACCATGATGGATAGACACATAACTGATAACATGTTCCCCATGGGTGTAATCACTCATCTGAAATACTATAATATATATGTTGTAATTGTACAGTCTACCATCTACGTACTTTTGAATCCATCAAGTAGTCAGCTTGGAAAATGCATCCTTATTTTCCACAGCTGTGTGAAATGTGTGATGATGAGAGGCTTTTTCTCCAGCCCTCCCTAAATACCTCCACGGACAGGACACGGCGCGTGTGTTTGCTATCCCTTATCGTGGGTAAACCGGAATATGGTGAACAGAACCAAAGGGGCTGTCATTCCGTTCACATCTCTCACTGTCAGAGAGACCCTGGAGAATTAACCCCGGATTAACCCGCCTGATCCGAGTGCAAGGTAACAGCGTGGACTAATGTGTGTGTGTGCCCTTTGCCAGGTACCGTGGGTTCTCACTGGCACGGTTAGTGCCATCTGAGGGGTATCGTGACAGCATGGCCATCACTGTCCAGCTGGTATCCGTGCGGCACTGCCAGGCAGAGAGGCAGGGGTAGTTCCAGTCTGATCTCCTCCGGGCCATCCTAACCAGGACCAACAGGACCACTGCTTACTGCCCTTATCCATGTCTCTGGAAACTATAATGGTAAGTACTGTGATGGTCTCTGGAAACTATAATGGTGAGTACTGTGATGGTCTCTGGAAACTATAATGGTGAGTACTGTGATGGTCTCTGGAAACTATAATGGTGAGTACTGTGGTGGTCTCTGGAAACTATAATGGTGAGTACTGTGATGGTCTCTGGAAACTATAATGGTAAGTACTGTAATGGTCTCTGGAAACTATAATGGTAAGTACTGTGATGGTCTCTGGAAACTATAATGGTGAGTACTGTGGTAGTCTCTGGAAACTATAATGGTGAGTACTGTGATGGTCTCTGGAAACTATAATGGTGAGTACAGTGGTGGTCTCTGGGTGGAGTATAATGGTGAGTGCTGTGATGGTCTCTGGGTGGAGTATAATAATGAGTACTGTGATGGTTTCTGGGTGGAGTATAATGGTGAGTACTGTGATGGTTTCTGGGTTGAGTATAATGGTGAGTACTGTGATGGTTTCTGGGTGGAGTATAATGGTGAGTACTGTGACTGTCTCTGGGTGGAGTATGATGTTGAGTACTTTGACGGTTTCTGGAAGCTATAATGGTGAGTACTGAGGCTGTTCTTGAATTGATTATAATAGTGAGCACTCTGACTGCCTCTGGGTTGAGTATAATGGTGAGTACTGTGATGGTTTCTGGGTTGAGTATAATGGTGAGTACTGTGACTGTCTCAGGGTGGAGTATAATGGGGAGTACTGTGACGGTTTCTGGAAGCTATAATGGTGAGGACTGAGGCTTTACTTGAATTTATTATAATAGTGAGCTCTCTGACTGTCTCTGCATTGAGTATTATGGTGAATGCAGTGACTTTTTCTGCATTTATTCTTTCTAAAATGATGTGACGGGAAGCAATGTTGTTGAGAACAGTAGCAAAACTCTGTGGTAGCAGAGGCGACTATATCTGCTCAGGGTTTTCTGAAGCTAGATTCCAGCATCATCCATAACATGATGGTAGATATTGCTTTTTGCCTTCTGGTAACAGGCTTGTTAGTTCAGACATTCAGACAATGGAAGCATCAATCAATAGGCAAGTCAATATGTTTTCGATCAGGTTTTGCTGAAATTGAAAAGTTATCCACCTATTTCACCATAATATGGTCTTAAATAACTGAAGGTGACCTACTGTTTTTGCAATCTTTCACGTGCTTTGGTATATCAATGAAATCACATATTTCCCAACTGCTATTACTAAAATTATTTGAATCACATTTGAATATTATTGAAAGGTTCTTAGAGTATCCTTTAATTTTAAACTGTATGGGGAACACCTGCAAGTTGTGTTTAGGAAACAAATTCTGTAACCGCTCAAAGATCTACCCCAAACGTTATTTGAGGAACCATTTACAAAGGGTTCTTTCAAGAACACTTTAAAAAAAATTCTAGGAACAACTTCTAGGCGTTCACCCGCAATGTGAAGAACCCCCAAAAAACCTTTCATTAACCTTTTGATATGTAGAGTGCAGTACCTGTTTCCTACCTGTTATACACAAATGTAACCGTGTGTGAACTTTCAAAGGCATCTTGTTATGGCTAATTGTGTAATTTGACAGTGTAATAATGTAACATACCAAAAGTTGAATCAGTAAAATGTTTAATCAGAGTTCAGCTGGGCCTTCATCAGTCAAAGGAAAGAAGGGACACACAAATGTTATGAAACAGGCTTACCAAAAAGGACTCACTCAACAACCAAGGCAGATACGAATTACTTTTAGCTAACTTTAATCCAATGTATAGGATGGGTACAGCTGACTGACATTTTGAAGCCAAACTGGCATCTTCCTCAGAGTAATCTGACCATGGGATCTAACTCATATTCTTTGTAGCCAAATATGGGACAACACGTTTTTACAATAGAAAAACATAATAATTTAAGATACATTTAAAGACCTAATAATAATAGAAATAATATTAATAGTATTTAGATAATTGTGTCTTGATCAAGATATACTGTACATGTATACATTACAATGTGAAATATTGAATCAGTCGTCTTTCTTAAATTTTGAGGGTGATAACGCAATTATTTGTGAGTGGGAGCGAGTTTGATTTCATAAGTCCTCAACTCACATCTCAGTCAGTTTATTCTGGGTTACTAATGACTTTGTTAACTCCTCAAGCCTATGTTGTAGTATAGGGTTCTCGAAAGCCCCCTTTCTGTTGTACGCAGAAGAATGTGACATGACAAACCAATCAGGACTAATCTCTCTGAATGCCCATCCCCTTTCTGTTATAGACAGAAGTGTGTGACATGACAGAACAATCAGGACTAATCTCTTTTAATAGAAGCCACTTCCTCTCACTTCATTCTCATTGGCCAAACTAAGTTTGTAATTCTGTTTTCATATATCAGTTATCTATATATAATATGTATACATATTTAAATATATCATACAAATATCTTCAATATGTTACTACTGCTGAATAAAAATACTGTCTGAACTCTGACAGGCTTCATTAAACATGGAAAATACTTACTGTACAGTTTATTTAACGGGAATACTTTTTGGGCATGTACTTTTTATTGCCTTTGTATTTATTTTTCTCATATGAATTAACTAATTAACAGTCTTCAACCAGTAATATTGTTTTTTGCAACCATCTCCCAATTCTTCACAATCGGTGAGGAACATTATCCTGGATCTATTTCATAGGTTTTAAATCAATCTATCCTTGACATGATTTATAAGTTCCTGCTATGACTCTTATGAGTGATCTGTGGGGTCGGGACAGTAATGAAGTGAGGCGACCTGTCTGACTGATGATTAGAGACTCTTTTTAACTACTGGTCTCGTCTGCTGCCTTAAGGCACCATTCAAACCCTGCTTCCTTCCTTCCTTCCTCGATCCGCTCCTTCCCCTGGCCACGCCCAGACTGCCTCTCCATTTGAGCGGACTGCTAGATTGCCAAGGGGGACAGATGTATATGCTGTGTCAGCCCATGTGTGAATCAGACATCCAGTCAGAGTGGTTGTGTATTGGACCAGGTAGTAGCACAGCTAGCTGGCTGCCCATAACCAGGACCTCACAGCTGTAATTGCTGGTCTGTAATGACATCTGAATGCTCAGCCTGTGTTTTTTTTATTTATTTTGTAATCCTGGTGCCAGGAAAAAACCTTGTAGTTAATCCAAACTAGACTGCTTCCATCAACACATTGGCAGTGCATCCAAGATGGTGCACTTCCCCCACATGGGCCCTCTCGAAAGGAGGGCACTACGAAGGGAATAAGGTTTCATTTTGTGACAAAAAGTTTTGTCAGTCTGATAATATTTTTGTTTTGTTTCATGCTGTAACTTCATAAAGGTGCGTTGTCATTTTGGTAAGGTCATCAGAATACGATACTGGCTATTTGCGAAAGCAGTGTTTTGACCTTGGTTGACGTTAATAAAGAAGTATGGATTAACTGCTGAATGTAATCAATCGGCCATAACATGTATTGGTAGAGTTTATTATGACAGTTGTCCTTTGCATTGACCTGTCTACAGTAGGTTATTGTCCGGTGAATGAAGAGGCGAGAGAAAAAGATACATGTGCGCCAGAAAACAGAAACAAACAAAAATGAAATGCGCCAGAAAACAGAAACAACCTATACAACCATGTAAAAAGACGCCATTGCTGCTAATATCATGTCAGGCAATATTATTGAAATGACAACCAGACGCCTTAACCACTGTTCAACAGCTGAGAGAGATTCAGAATTATCAATCTAAACTAAATAATATATTCATAACAAATTTACAGTATTAACTCAAACCTTCATCAGACAGACGTTCTGTTTCTTTTTAAGATTCTCTGAGGCTCCCATGTCATTTCATTTGTCTGTATGGATTTCTGCCACATTCCATCCCTCCACACTTCCACCTGGTCAATACCTGATAACAGTGTTGTCTGACAATCCTTCCTGTCCGCGGCGTACTTAATATTTACCGATGTCTGGGCCTTATTAAAGTAAGATGAATCGCCCCCCCGCTGCCATGGATTTTCCTTCAGCATTGCCGGGGTGGGGATGGAAGGAGCGATGGAGGGAGGGAGGGATGGATGGAGGGAGCGATGGAGGGAGGGAGGGAGTGCGTGTGAGCAAGAGCAGGACTGAGAAAAAACTAGTGAGGAAGGTTTGCCGAGGAAGTTTGAAGGCGAGGACAAGGGGGCCTATAGCTCGGGAGCGGCCCCCAGTGTCAGCGGACCTGGAGGACAGCCGCCACCGCGTGAGAACCACTGAGCCTCTGTCCAGGCCACTGACGACAGGGCCGCACAGATGGGCTCGGGGCTGGGGCTCGTCCCCCTGCATGCCCCTTTGTACAGAGCCCCGCTCACTAATTACAGCTGATGACTGTTCGTGAGGGGGAGGGAGGGAGGCGGACAGAGATGGGGTGAGGAAAGGAGAGGGGTAGTGGGGGTGGGGGGGGGTGGGGGGGGGGGGGCAGGCAGGTGACAGAACGAGCAGAGGAACCTGTGGCAGATCCCAGGCGCCATCAGGCACAACGGAGGAACAGCCTGACAGCTAATTAGGAAAGACAGGGATTTCTCCCCATGTAACAGATGTTGTCTAATCAGTCCAGCTCGGGAGAGCCCAGCGCCAGCGACATTTCATGCACAATTTAACCATCTAAAAGGGATGAAATACTTAATGCATTGTAAGGCCAGCACAGCTGTTTCTCTCTCTCTCGTCAGAAAAAAAAAGAAGTCTTCCATGCAGTCAAAAAAAATATACATGTTTTATCCAACTCCGACCAAGTGTTTATAATGCTATAATAGCTGACAGCAAAAAATTAGCTATTGCACATCTGCCAAAAGATTTCAAATCTGTTGGATGTTACCAAGTTGATAGAGCTAAAGATCAAATGCACATTCAGACTGTGTCTGTTTCTGATTTCGTAGCTAATTTTCATAGCTAATGGGAGTGATATACAGAGAAATAAAAATGCTTCTTTCTGTTCATCTTTTTCTTAATTTTTCTCTAAATATATTGAAATCTCATTTGTTGTTCCCAACTTATCACAGAAAGAAGCATTTATCACAGTGACTCCCTACAGGCTCAGGAGAGTTGAAAATCAGGATGTGTCTTTGGATACTTTTCATGGATACTTGGATATGTAATCATTTAGCAAACACTTATCCAGAGCGGCTTTACAATTAGTACTGCTATGCCCCACAAAGACTGATTATGTTGTTTATAATAAGCAATACATTAACCAGCATATTTGGAATACATTTGATTCTTAGATACTACTTACATGTCCTTCAAATATCTTATTTACATTACAAGAGAGAATAAAACACTAGATTAGACCTGTTTTGGTTTGCATATATACGTCCGCACTGAAAGTTGATACAGTTCCAACAGAATTGTCTTCACATTTCCATACCTCCAGAGGGGCTTGATCAAAAATGTGGAGCACCCTCAGGTAGTGCCTCAAGCTATTGGCATCTGCAAGTTTACAAAATAATAATATCATTATCTAGTGTCTTGAGGCTTCTTCGATATTGTCCTGTGAAAATGCATCTTAATGTAAACAACCTCTATGCCGTCCGGCTTCTTATCACAGTGCTCGGTTGCCCAGCAATCCCTCCCCTTATCCCAGAGGTTCCCAAACTAGGGGACGTGGCCCCATGTGGGGTCACCTGATATGAAAATGGAATCAGGGATAATGTTTTACAACCGACTCTTATAGGCGCAAATAACAAAATAACGATTATATTGTTTTTCTTCACATGGTTGGTGTCACGAGAATTTTTATATCGAAATGGGGTCGTCGGACAAAAAAGTTTGGGAGCCCCTCTCTTAACCTGCATGGTGCTGAGACAATGTGAACTGTCTTCATGGGACTCCTGGTCACTGCTATTGTGGTGGAACTAGGGTTCAAACCACACCGCAATGCAAAGCCTTAGACTGTAATAATTTCAAGACGTGTCTAAAGATTTGTAATTAATTTCCAATAATATAGTAAGAATATTTTAGACATCATTAATACTGACACCATTTGTATTAATTATTGTATTTGTGTTCTTGTTATTTTTATGTAAGACCATAACAATTTATTTCTTAAATACATAATTTTTTAATCAAGTTATCACAGAGGAAAATGGGTATGAAGTAAAATGAAAGATCGTTGAATTTCGAAATGGCCCTATAACATACTGTCAGCAGGCTGGCTGGGGAGTGTACCCTGTTGGAGAGCCAACTTGAATGAATGGCTTAAAGACACACCGACAGAGACGAGCCACACCGTCCGCTTCCTGTAGCTCACAGAAAAAATGACTCACACAGTCATTCTCTTCAGATCTCTAAACCCCTGTTCATTGTGAGATACCTTTCTGTAGGCATTCCTTCCAAGCCAAACTTTATTCAGTTTAAAATGGGATTACAGTGAAGACATTGGCATTGAGGGAGCAGGTTTGGAGAAGCCTGTCAGAGATCAGACCATTAATTTGCGCCCATCAGAAAGAAAAACAACTATGTTGATGTCAGACATTGATAAGCTAAACAAGTCCCCTTTCTTCCCAACGGGGTCCTCACATCCCACACCCTTCATATCTAAAAGCCCTGAACCTGGAGGGCCCCCGGTGGTCCCATAGATGTGCCTTCTAAAAGCCCTGAACCTGGAGGGCCCCCGGTGGTCCCACAGATGTGCCTTCTAAAAGCCCTGAACCTGGAGGGCCCCCGGTGGTCCCACAGATGTGCCTTCTAAAAGCCCTGAACCTGGAGGGCCCCTGGTGGTCCCATAGATGTGCCTTCTAAAAGCCCTGAACCTGGAGGGCCCCTGGTGGTCCCATAGATGTGCCTTCTAAAAGCCCTGAACCTGGAGGGCCCCTGGTGGTCCCACAGATGTGCCTTCTAAAAGCCCTGGCCCCGGATGACCCCCGGTGGTCCCACAGATGTGCCTTCTTATCGGATGCCGGGATGACGAGTCATCTAGATGAAGGTTCCAGCAATTGTAAGCAGGCAAGATGAGAGACAGAGCGAAAGAAAGAGGAAAAACCTGGCTGATGAAATCTGTGCAGTTATCAGGATAACCATTACCTGTCAAAACCTTCCGCTTCAATTTAAGGGCGCATCAATTTTCTGAAGAGGAAATCAAGGGCGAGGAAGAAAAGCAGAGCAGATAAACAGTGACAAAGGCCCCGTCGCTCTTCTGCTTCTCTCTTTTATTTATGATGGGTTGCTCTGTGTGCGTGTGTGTGCGTGTGTGTGTGTGCTTGTGTGGGTGTATGTGTGCAGCCAGGGACTAGGCAGGCTGAAGGCTTTATCAGACCCATTGATACATCTCTGATAACTAGGACAGGGACACAGTCATTCAGTCTTCCCTCTTGATGAAGTGCTTCACTTGCCAAGGAAGATTTCCGACTCCAGTGACTTAAACCCCTCTGAGATAGCAAGTATATCTGCGCACGTCTGTCTGTGTGTTGTGCGCCCGTGAACCGGAGTGTCAGTCTATGTGTTGTGTGCCTGTGAACCAGAGTGTCAGTCTGTGTGTTGTGTGCTCGTGAACCACAGTGTCAGTCAGTGTGTTGTGTGCCCGTGGTGAGCCAGAGTGTCAGTCTATGTGTTGTGTGCCCGTGAACCAGAGTGTCAGTCTATGTGTTGTGTGCCCGTGAACCAGAGTGTCAGTCAGTGTGTTGTGTGCCCGTGAACCGGAATGTCAGTCTGTGTGTTGTGTGCTCGTGAACCACAGTGTCAGTCAGTGTGTTGTGTGCCCGTGGTGAGCCTGAGTGTCAGTCTATGTGTTGTGTGCCAGTGAACCAGAGTGTCAGTCAGTGTGTTGTGTGCCTGTGAACCAGAGTGTCAGTCTGTGTGTTGTGCGCCCGTGAACCAGAGTGTCAGTCTGTGTGTTGTGCGCCCGTGAACCAGAGTTTCAATCTGTGTGTTGTGCGCCAGTGAACCAGAGTGTCAATCTGTGTGTTGTGCGCCCGTGAACCAGAGTGTCAATCTGTGTGTTGTGCGCCCGTGAACCAGAGTTTCAATCAGTGTGTTGTGTGCCTGTGAACCAGAGTGTCAGTCTGTGTGTTGTGCGCCCGTGAACCAGAGTTTCAATCTGTGTGTTGTGCGCCAGTGAACCAGAGTGTCAATCTGTGTGTTGTGCGCCCGTGAGCATGTGCGAGTTTTGTGTGCAGAGCGATTAAAGGGCCAGTATAAAGAATTGTTTGGCTGCAAACCTTGAGCCCTTGTGTTTGGATGACATGTCAGTGCCAGGCCTCTCAAGGCTACGGGATGCTGCCCATTTGTTCTACCTCCTCATACGTCAGCCAAACAGGCTGGTAGCCAGACAGGCAGACAGCTAGTCAGTCAGGAAGGCAGGCAGCTGGTTAGGCAGCCAGTCAGGAAGACATAAATAGTCTGTTAGACTGAATGGGCTCTGTCTGCCTGTCTCTATGTGATTCTCCCAGCAGCCTTCAGCCTTGCCCTGAGTACAGAAAAACAGTGCAGTTTCCTGTCCAGTGGTTTATTTGTTTAACTCGGTTTCCAAAAAAGCTGGGACGCTGTGTAAAATGCAAATAAAAACAAATCACTGACCCTGTATTTAATTGAAAATAGTACAAAGACAACATATTAAATGTTGAAACCGAAAATGTTTATAGTTTTTGGAAAAATTCATGCCTATTTAAATTTTGATGCCAGCAACACGTTTAAAACAAGTTGGGACAGGGGCAAGTTTAACAATGTGTGGCATCACCTCTTCTTTTAACAATACTCTGTAAGCGTTTGGAAATATTTTCCCATTCTTGCTTGATATAGGCTTTCATCTGCTCAACAGTTCAGAGTCCCCTTTGTCATATTTTTCATTTCATAATGCGCCAAATGTTTTCAATGGGTGACAGGTCTTGACTGCAGGCAGGCCAGTTTAGCACCCAAACTCTTTTACTGTTGAGCAGCTGAAATCCTTTGGGCAGGTCTTTCTCCAAAAACAATCAGATGTCTCACTTTCAACATCTATTTTCAATTAAATACATGGATGAAATGGTTTGCACATCATTGCATTCGGTTTTTATTTGCATTTTACTCAGCGTCCCAACTTTTTTGGAAACCAGGTTGTAGAATGCAGACAGGATCCAACTGAGCAAACCACGTAGGGAACAAATTAATGTGGTTTTCAGTAATCATCCCTACAGTAATCATCCCTAGGACAGATAATTGGACAGTTAGAACATGCTTCAATGAGCCATCCCATTGTACCTACCCAGGCAAAACAAGTGACACGACAATGACAGTTGTCTAGAAATGAGCGAGAATATAAAACGGAATGTTTTGTTTTCTGACCTGCATTGCAAATGGCACCAAATCCCCTCAGCTGTGGTGCACTACTTTTCATTAGTCCTTAGGGAATCCTAAAGGAATAGGGTACCACTTGGGGATGAAGACAGTGGTGTATGGTAAGGCATTGTGAAGGCTTTAAGACCTACTACAGTGTTAGAGAAGGATGGTAGGACACTATCACCAGACTCCACTATTGTCCGGATGCCTCTGTCAATGGCCTGGCACAGTTAAGAGTTCCCGTGGTGACAGTAAACAGGGAAGACGGAGAGGAAGCATAATTAGAAAAATCTACTATTGACAGACCACTGGAGACCTCAGCGTGATCAATATATAGACACACACACAGTAACCATATTGTCCAAAATACCGATAACTGCCTATAGTACTGTAGGACCAACTGAATTAGTTGATTAGATGGCTACCGCATGGGATGAATGTGATTAAAGGCTCCACAGCCTTACTGTACTTACCCTGAACGTAGTATGTCATAAATATCACATACCTTATGTGCCAATAGAAAGACAATATATCACACACCCGTGTCTTTGTTATTGACAACACAGAGGAAGGGAATGGGAATTCAACCAGATGAGTGACACAAAATCTTACCAAGGATTCAGCAATCTGTCTGTGGTGATTGCTGCCTATATTGTCTCTCCAGTCCAGACAGAAATAAAGAAAGAATCCCCTATTGTGTACTTCTGCAAACTGACATGGTATATGAGGACCAGGCTGAACTCGAGCAACAGGAGAATTGTGAGCAGCGCATGTTAGACCATATGGATTGGTCATCACAGGGACAACTTCAGTGAGGCTGATTGGCCACTCTGCTTTGCTAACCCTTGAAGTGATTCAGAGCACAAACTCGGATACTGAGTACAGACTCTGAGTGCAAATGTGTGTACACGTTCAAACCTGGTGAACTGAAAAGCCACTCGCAGTTGACAAGAAGATTCTCAGCATATATTTATATTTGCGTGTCAAAAAGACCTCCCCACAATCTTTAGCTAATAAATTCAGTGTGAGATCAGTTGTGAATTCCTTATGTTCAAAGCAGAGATTACCTCATATCTCATATGTTTACTGTATCCACGCCTCTGTGTGTTGGTGTGTGTCGTATATATTTGCAGTCTATCACACCAGAATAACACCAGCCTCTGTCGCACCCAAAGCTCTTTCCACAGACTAATCTCTCTCTCAATCACACCAACCTATTATTGATAACAATCCGGCCCTCTTTGATAGGCGCTGCCATTGACGTTTGATCCCTTTAGTATTTTCTCTGGATTCAGTATCACTGATGGCTTTTTGTTTGCTATAACTGCCCCACTTATGTTTCTGCAGATAGTCTTGCATTGATTGAGTGAATGAGCTGGTAAGATAGCTGCAGGGCATACAGTAAAAAACAAAACGATATATATATGTGTTGTGTGCCATATATATATATAATAGCTGCAATATATATATATAATAGCTGCAATATCTCAGAGACATTTTAGACTTTATTACTTGATAGTTTTAATCAGTATAGCTATAATCAAAACTTTGAATGAATAAGATGTCAGTATGTATTTTAGTTTGAGACTTGATATGAACTAATAGTTTCACAGACACATTTAAGTAACATGACAATTGGAAGCACTCAAATCAAGACATGAATTGTTACTCCGGCAACTGCCCAACTTGTTTTTCACCTTCCTTGTTTTGCAATTATTTGCGTCCTAACTAATGTGTGAACATTGCATCAATGTGTGAACCTGTCCCAGCTCTTTGTGTCAACAGGCATAAACACCAAAAAAAGAGACATGAAAATGAAAACTTAGCAACAGCACCTACAAAATATGTAATCTTCCATCAGTGAAAACGTAATATATAATGTACAGTCTATTGTATATAGTTGTTATATAGGAAAAAAAAATATTTTAATTGACTGCTGAAATGATTCTAAATCACATTGTAATAAATAATAATAAAAACGCTCCTCCATCCATTATTTTCCCAGTGCTGACTCAACAGTCAAAAGCATGTTGGTAAAAATTTAGAGACTTGAAATGAATGGACTGAGAACTTTACTGTAGAGTCAGCATGCATTAATGTATTATTCTGTTTGGCGACTTAGATTACGAAGGTGATATGTGTGGGTTTATGTTCACTTTAGACACTGACCAACTTCACTAGCCCACAGTCTATACTAGCCCACAGTTTTCACTAGCCCACAGTCTTCACTAGCCCACAGTCTTCACTAGCCCACAGTCTTCACTAGCCCACAGTCTTCACTAGCCCATAGTCTTCACTAGCCATCATTTTTACTAGCCCTGAGTCTTTACTTTCAACAGTCTTCACAAGCTCAGTCTTTACTAACCCACAGTCTTCACAATCCCTCAGTCTTTACTAGCCCTCAGTCTTTACTAGCCCTCAGTCTTCACTAGCATTCAGTCTTTACTAGCCCACAGTCTTCACTAACCCACAGTCTTTACAAACCCTCAGTCTTCACTATCCCTCAGTCTTTACTAGCCCTCAGTCTTCACTAGCCCTCAGTCTTTACTAGCCCTCAGTCTTGAAAAGCTCAGTGTTTACTAGCTGTCAGTGTTCACTAGCCCACAGTATTCAGTAGCCCACAGTCTTTACTATCCCACAGTCTTCACTAGCCCTCAGTCTTCACTAGCCCTCAGTCTTTACTAGCCCTCAGTCTTGAAAAGCTCAGTGCTCACTAGCTGTCAGTGTTCACCAGCCCACAGTATTCAGTAGCCCACAGTCTTTACTATCCCACAGTCTTCACGAGCCCACAGTCTTCACTAACTGTGACAGGTGATTACTCACACTAACAGCTCATTGCGGGCAGGGAGACGCTCATATTTGATGAATGATTCACATGTGTTTTAATTTCTTCTGCCCTTTGACCGACAGGGCAGGCTAATGCCTTTAGGGTCACTACACACACACACGCACACACATACGCACACTCAAACAAGAGCTGCGGGGTGGGTGGGTGAGGGGGGGGGGGAGTCACAGTTAATGGGATTACCGGGGTAGTGTGGGGCTGTCCCTAACCCTTCCTCCTTGGTCCCTGTGTGGCAGCTCATGGATAGCCACCTCTATCACATCATGGTGAGTGCTTGTGTTAGCCCGCTGTGGGGACCCGCTGCTCTCTAACCTCGTCACCACGGCTGCACTTTCACTGGCCTGACCTCTGTTAGCAGGGAGCAGGGAGCACAGCGCTGACTGTGCTAACTGCTAACCCCCAGAGGAGACTTAAACATGGCACCCCTACTGGGTCATAGTCTAGTGCTCATTAAACCAAGCCCCTCCACTCTGTCTGGACTCGACGTGCACTGCCTTCTTTCAGAAACACCTCCCACTGCAATCACACTGGCTTTAGCCTTTGACTTAACCCCCGAGATATTACTCTGACGTCCGCACGCGGGTATTAAGTCCTGATTCTAGATCTGTGTCAAGAAGGTCGCAGGTTGACATTTCTAATGGGGTCTTCAGTTGCAAGCTTGTCCTGACCCATATGGTGGTCGGCCATAACGGCAGCTTCTCCGCTGCTGCTACCATATTCTAAAAAAAACCCCCAAAAAACACAGTTGGGTCAGTGGGCTATTGTGGCATATTCCTTCTTTCTTTCCTTCACCCGTTCCTAACCTCCCTACCTTCCTTCCTTCTCCCCTACTCCCCCGTCCGTGATCCCTCGGCGATGGCTTTGAAACGAAGCGGAAAATGGAAGCGATTTATTAACGAGACATTAGGGGCGCTTTTTTTTAATAACCTTCCCATCCTGCCCAGCGGGGCGCGGGGGGATTACACCACACGGGTTTCGGTGACACCAGAAAGGAAGTCTCCCGCCGGGCTTGTGAAGAGCACAGAGCAGGACACAATGGTCGGCCCAGGGTTCTCACATCCCGCGCTGGGCCCTCACCCCGGGGATAGGGACAATGGACTAAAAGGCATGAATGTCCCTGCCCTTCCAGGATATAATGTAGGTGGCTGCCATTGGGCCTGAATGGGCTGACAGAGCAGCAGAGGAGGGAGACAGAGAGGCACAAAGAAGGGCCATAATAAAGGAGATTCCTCGGGTCAGTAAAGCATTGCATTCACCTCTCCTCCGGGCCTCCACAGCGAGTTCTCCCTTCCGTCGGTTCTCCCTCTCCCTCCCTCTCTCTCTCTCACACCAGGCTGCACTCTAAAGCTGCTACTTAGACGCAGTGGAGAGATGGAGCCCGAGGAAACTTGGTTGTGCTGCCCCCAAGAACGGGGGTTTGTCAGGATAGGTCACAACTAGATGTGTTTAGAGTGGGGTTTGGGGTACATTATGGAATTGGTCAGTCGTACACTAGAAATAAAAGGTTAAAAAAGAAACATCTTGGGGGTTTTTTTTAATTGAAAATGTAGCTGCCGAATTTGTCGGTTTCTCAGACATTTAGGGAACACTTTTCTCTTTCACTAGAGATCCAGAAACGTCTGTGCATGAGGTTGATCACATTTACATTCAAGTAATTTAGCAGACGCTCTTCTCAGGAGCAACTTACATTAGTGAGTAAACACATTTTTCTTTTTATTTTCTGTTTTATTCTTAATGCACTCTTTATAGAATACGTGAGCTGCAGCTTGTCCCTTCTTATGTTTCTTACTTCCTTATCCGCTGCTAAATGTTTCCTGTTGTTCTTGTTTCCTGCATGCTGTTCTGCTCCCATTAGCATTATAATGTCTCTGCATTACGTCTCTGAATACCTGAGATCACCTGAGAACAACTGATATAAGAAACGTTTAGATTTCCAATAAACGTCCAATATGAACAAATGAGACAGGAAATTATTTCCAGGTAGCGGTCTTTAAATAGAGCTGCAATATTATTAAATTGAGGCAAGCAGTCTAACCAGTTAGGATTAGGGTGAACTTCATTCAGTGTATTGGGCCATGCAGAAAGAACAAAAAGAGGGATGTGGCCTGCTTTAAAAGGGATACGATTATGGTGTGTTGTTCTTACCCATTTAAAAAGGTTGTTAGAGGAACATATATGGGTTCCATCACTCAGTATAAATTTAAAGAATCCTTGATCATGTCGTGATCATCCAAGCCTATTTAACTTTCTTATGACATGGCTTCAATCTTATAAGGTTTCTGTTTGAAAACTGCATCTGGACACAGTAGGACCTAACAGCTTTTTGTTTTGCTGTCTGTTCCTAATCTTTTGAGGACATTATTTGAGCAGTTTTCAGAAGCGTGAGAGGATTAGGATTTGTTAGATGAATACAACACTGCTGAAGAAGAGGACTCCTAATGAGGACGACCGGCTTCTATTCTGAACTTTGCGTGTCATGCTTGATGACACCCAGGGGCTGCTGGGGCATCACCCAAATGGGTGTCCAGTGATCAGGAAAGTCCAGTGGCTTTAAGATCAGACTTGACGTACACAAACTCGCCCTTAGACTCTAAGGCCATTGTCCCCTGACCACTTCTCTTCAACTTCAGAGAACACTGAATTTAAACCGGCCTTTGTTTGGCTGACCTGGCGTGATTATAGCCTGTTGCTTTGTTTGCTTTCTGGTCTTGTCAAACTACGCAATTCAATGAAAGTGCAACATAAATTAAATGAATTATTGTTATTATTATTTAGATTTTTTTATTTTTTTTCCATCATTACGAGCCAGTTGTCAGTTTCTTGAGAGTCGTCCCAGGTCTTATGTGTCTGACAAAGCACAGGGATCCGGTCGGACTGAGCTGAACCGCTCCCTTCCAAGTAAAGAAGGAGGACGGATTAGAGACATTCCTTGGGTATCAGATGGCATATGTTCGTGCCGAGGTCTGAGAAATTAACAGCTTTGCAACAACAGATTATTTACCCCTGTTGGATGTCTCTGTACTCACTCAAAACACAGTTAGAAAAGCCTTTATCTGTGTCCATCCGGAAATGACATTCAGTCACATTCAGTAAAATTCCCTAGCCGCATCAAACTGTAGTTCATTTTATTTTGTGAGGTAAAGGTAATTATGCATTCCACATACATATTTAACGTATTATTCATAAACACATACAACTTTCTGTGTTCACCTGACATTTAGAAAACATGAACCTACTACCTTGAGTGGCATTGACCACCAATAATTGTCACTAAGACTTAAGTGCGTAATCTTAAAATGCTTTGCCATTGTCAGAATCACTGGCCAAGTGGATCAGATAATGTACCGAAACAAGGGATCTATTCCCACACAGACACATGCCTTTAGCACACTCTTAATCTAATTAAAGGAAATAAACTTATAACTGATCACCGCAGTGACAAAACACTGCTGAGAAAGCTAATTTGCTTCCTCCCAGTGGCTCCTGCAACAGATAATGCGGTTTTATTACACAAAGGTCACTGGGGAAATTAACTTCTGGGTCAGCAAATAAAAGAAAGGCCCTGGTACTCAGAATAACAAGTATACACTGATTACATTGAAACAGAAGAATCCCGGTTGGATAGGACACTGACCTTACTTCCAACTCCAGAGGAAATAAGGTATTCAAATAGAATAGCGGGACAGGCCTCGGCCACTCAACAGCCATACGTGTGGTATTGTGAAAATAATCAACCAGGTCAGCAGCTACAAGATAGATTCTACAAGATATCTGCTTGAAAGGGGCTCGATTGTAACGGTGTTAAATTGAAAAACTTTTTTTTTACCCTCGAGGACAATGAATTGGATAGATGATCCTCCGTTGAATTCACAATGGAAAATGGAGTTCCTGAAGATCCAAAACATTGTTGGGATCTTTAGTCTGCCAGAGGGGGAAAAAACCCATCTTAGAAGCTTTGGAATATTTAGTCAGGTTCTGTGCATATGTTTATTGTCTGCAAGCAGAGAATTGTTATAGACATTTGCTGACAAAGTTACCTTTATTATTGTTTGAAATGTATTACAGTTGCTGAAATTCTATATGGCTGTTATCTTTGCAAAATAACTATTTTAGCAACTGTTACAATGCAACAATGCGACTAGTCATTGGTGTAGCATAGCAAAAGTATGTCTGAAGAGACATTACAGTTTGAAGTTGAAGATGTTTGTAAGTATTATGCAGATTTGTGATGATGACAGATATAATATTAAGGAAGATATTCATACCATACTTAAAATCCAGTTCATAGAACAAAATGCAGACATTCTGTGAAAACAAACATTTAAAACCGACCAAAAAAACTGGCTAATCCACTTTTTCAGCCTTTAAATTTGTACTGTTTATAATTTCTCAAATATGACATCTTATGTCCTGACCCCAACGTGGCGGGCATTGCCCTTTTGTAGAAATTTTGCAAACTCTGAAAAGGATCTATAAAATATTTTTTCCTAACCGTGCCCCACTAGGCAAAGTATCCAGGTAGGCTCTGCTAAATTTGTATGCTATGCTACACAGGTATGGTACGGTACACTTTGTATGCTATGCTACACAGGTATGGTATGGTACACTTTGTATGCTATGCTACACAGGTATGGTATGGTACACTTTGTATGCTATGCAACACAGGTATGGTATGGTACACTTTGTACGCTATGCTACACAGGTATGGTATGGTACACTTTGTATGCTATGCTACACAGGTATGGTATGGTACACTTTGTACGCTATGCTACACAGGTATGGTATGGTACACTTTGTATGCTATGCTACACAGGTATGGTATGGTACACTTTGTACGCTATGCTACACAAGTATGCTATGCTCCAGTGTAGCTCTATCAGCTATAAAAATAATTCAGATCAAAATGCATATTCCTTTTAGTCATTGTTTCTTTCTAAAAAAAAATAACAATCCCAAATAATAGATTGGGAGTCCCAAAAATGTGGGATATACTATTACAAGCTATCTGGAATAGTCTGTGTAGAAATGTCATTATGTGATCTGTGTAGAATAGTCATTACGAGATCTTGAACATTGTGATCTTGGACATTGATTCAAATTTCATCAAGAGTTGCCAGGTCTGTAGGAGTAAAACAGAGAATGAAAACGTGATCACAAAACGTGATCCAAACATGCGCAGAATCTTCCAAAAGCAACATATCTTTTGGTCAGGCAGTCTAAACATCCAGAAAGTTAAACAGCCAATAAGGGAAGACATTTGTATTTCTTTGCATATTTTGGCATGTTTTGGCATTAAATACTGTTTCTGGTTATCAGCTGTAATATAATGTATTTTTCTCTCCCACCATGCTTCTAAATGAAGTGTTTTTTTAAACTTGAAACTAATATGTTCCGGAATCATAGCACCTTTTCATTTCCTTTTTTTGGCTTTCATTGGGCAGATAGCAGTCAGTCAATGTCTCCCTTGGTGTCTGTGATTGATGCTTACAGGTCATAGTAATACGCTTCACTCCGGAGGAATAAATGAGAGCACTTGCTGCAGTGAGGAATGGCTGGAAATAAAGGGAGTGATTTCACTGAAGAGAGAGAGAGAGAGATGTAGGTAGAGAGAGAGAGGGAGGGAGAGACAGAGATAGAGAGTGAAAGAGAGGGAGAGAGAGAGAGAGAGAAAAACTTTCTGTGTGATAATAGCCCACTGAACTATTGCATGTTTCAATCAATGGAGACAGAAGTAAATAAAAAAGCAGGGAGGGAAGATTCACAGACATCGATCCCGGTTCAACACAGAGAGAGCCGGTTGACAATCTACGGTCTGGGCCTGTTAATGCTCCCAGTCATTCACAAAATCAATAGAAACTCATCCTTTCAATAGCATCCAATTATTAGCACAAAGTAAAGGCAGCCTTCCCCAATAAATCAGAAAACCTCATTGAAAATAGTCACAGACAAGATAAATGTTAATTGGAATGCAAATAATGCACAATACTGCTAAATAATATAGCCCTGATGGAGGATGGACATGTATTTGAGATGTGTTATGTTTGATGAGATGGTAATGATGCTTTGTTCAAGACAAATAACCAGAAATAAAATAATGATTCATTTATCTCACCAACTCTCCCGTCAAAAAACGTATATCAACACATGATAAAGAGAGAGATTGAGAAACCAAACTTTTGCACACCAGTAGATCGACCGGAAACCAAACTTTTGCACACCTGTAGATCAACCGGAGACCAAACTTTTGCACACCTGTAGATCGACCGGAAACCAAACTTTTTCACACCTGTAGATCAACCGGAAACCAAACTTTTGCACACCTGTAGATTGATCAAGCTCTGATTAGTCTTGGATGGTAAATATTATTATTATTATTATTCTTGGTATTCTTGGCAGTGTTATCCTATCTACATTCTTAATGTTCTTTATTGTGATGATTATGAGCTTTAGCCAAGTGCAAAGCATACTTTGTATTGTTTATAAGACACTATATGTCTCTTAATTAGTGACGTGTGACGTGAGTAAGATCTAATTGGTCCACCCTAGCCAACCTATCAACTTAAGACGGTATTGTGAAATAAACTGATGAAGGTCTTTATACCAAAACATTGTTATTAAATTCTCATTGCAAGTTATGCAGACTGTGTGTGGGAGTTCTTTTGTTGGTTTGTATCGACACCAGATAAAGAAAAAATGAGTACAGTTTCGAGAAAACGTTTGTAAGCCCTTACGACGTACCTGCATGCCTAAAAAAACGGCTCCACACATATAGTCTTCTTGGCAATGAATAAAAACGGCGTGACTTAACAAAGAACACAATCAAATTTGTACTTTTAAACGTCCTCATTAAACACACTGGTCAAACATAAACAGGCTGGTAAAGGTATTACTTTCCTGTCTTCCCCTCCAATAATCACTCATTCCATCACAGTTTGTGTTCATTAAAAAAGCTTAATTGCCGTTAAATGTAATGCTGTTAGAGTGTTCATTTGTGGGGATCCCATCCATCAAGTGTCTTTTTATTTTGACTTGGTGAGTTTAATCAGACAGAAGAGGAAGTCTTCTCCCACTTTATATCAAATGATCTTCATCATTTAACCTGCATGCCGACACAGCACGTTATTACTATCAGCAGAGAGTTGCCAGTAAGAACTGCGAAGCTAACTTATCACTATCTAATAAACTGAGAGCTGAACACAAAGTTGGGACACAACATTAGATGTGGACTGGAGAAGTTCAGCAGCCACGAATGGTTTTGTATTACAGCTTAACTTTGGTTGGTTGTTATGTTGGTGTTATGTTGATGCTGTCCAGGATCTTAATCACAACACATTTCTAATCTAAGTATTGGATATTTAATGCTAATCTTACCCATAAATGTTTTTGCTGGACTTAAGCAATCATATGATGAGGTCATACACAATTTGGTAATGTATTACACAAAAAATGGGTGCCCGTTTTGGCTTTTGGGAACTACCAGCAAAAATTATACGAAAGCTTGTGAGCAGGGCTTTCAGAAGGGGTTGGGGTCCAACAATGTTTGTTCTTACATTAATTGCTCAAATTCGATTATTCTCCATATAATGATCAGCCCCCCCCACTCTTGCCAGCCACACACTCTCTTTGATAACCTACTGTCAGAGCTCAAGACAGATATGTGCATATTGGCCTGGGCGGGCCAAATTAACTATGAGACACAATAATGTTGAGCCACCATATGATGAGTGACAACTCCCAAATATGCATGCAAGGCAAAGTCAATTGAGTTGACTGGACATACAACCAGTAACAAATGATCCTGTTATTGTAGCCTTGAAAGGAGCCAATGAATTGTTATGTCAAGATTGACGCACGTACCATATCTTGATTGGTGTATTTGCATGTACATAATTGTTTTATCTCAATGATCTAATGGTTCAAACTAACTTTGTTCCTCTTAAATTATTGTACCAATCAAGTCAATTATTAGGCGCTTATAGTCGCAGCTTCATAAAGTGTCGGAAATAGGTCAATGAGAAACAGACCGTGTGTGGGACAGAAAATATTATCATTGCCGCCTATTCAAACAATCAAGCGTATATTTGTTAAATTTATCATGATTTAATGTATGTATTCTAACAGACCTGCAATGTAGATACAAAAGTCAAATTTAGATTGTGCGTATTCTGCTGCTTTGTTCTTTAGAAGTTGTCCTTTTTACAGTTTGAAAACAAATTACTTTGCGGTAACTCCTGTTTGTATGAGATGGTTTTACACTTGGTTAGTTTTATCTATATATGTTTTAATAATGACTACATTACTCAATGATAACATGCCGGCCAGGTTCTGAAACAGCAAACCAGCCCCACACCATTATGCTATTGCCTCCATGTTTTATGCTTGGCTTCAGGTTCTTCTGTTCAAAGTGGTCTGTTTTTCCCAAACATGGCATCTGGTATTACGGCCCAAAGCAGTTGTCTTTACCCAGGTGTGGTCTAAGCAAAAGTCAGTGGTGTCCTGATATTTTTTTACTCAATCCAAAACTCCCATATTTGCAAGGTTTGTGCAGTGTGGTTCTGACAGTTCACTCATGCACACTGACACTGAGAGAGAGGCTGTGGGGCCTTTGATGTTAGCCTGGGGTTCTTAGAGACTTTTCCAGATGGACATGCATCAATAATATTCCCTTTGAGGGCCTCAGATAAGTCGTCTGATCTTGGCATGATGTGTTACCTCACACCAACATGATTAAGACGAAATCAAAAAAAATTCTAATCATCAATAATTTGCACCTGTTGTGGTGCACCTGTTTAATTTTTTTTATGTGATGGTAAAGGTAGGGTTTGGAATTTTTTTTACATAAGGAAATTACATTTCTGTTTATTTTAATAGCATAAATGGTTTCAAAGTAATACATTTTTGGTGAGTTATATTGTGTTGAGACCAAAAACGCCATGTGTTCATTGGAGGACTATGCATAGCAATGGTCACACAATGTCTTGACATTAGGTTCACGTGATTGTATATACTACCAACAAAAATATCATTGTGATATTATTAATTGAAATTCCCATATACAATGAGCAAGGTATGGGTTAATGATCTACCCCACAAAGGAAACACTTCAGTAACCTGTTAATTAAAAAGACAGGTATGAAATCTAATATTGTGATTGGAGCAATCTAACATGAGCTGATGCATCGCTGACCAATTATCATTTGGAATTCCTGGCTGAACTCGCGATGCAAATGTATCTATATCAGTGAATTTGGTTGGACTCAACTACCCATCTGTCAAAAATCTATAAATACATTTAAAAAATATATATATAGTACAGCCCTCACATTTTTGTATTTGTATATATTTGAGTATATCTTTTCATGTGGCAACACTGAAGAAATGACACTTTGCTACAATGTAAAGTAGTGAGTGTACAGCTTGTATAACAGTGTCAATTTGCTGTCCCCTCAAAATAACACAATACACAGCCATTAATGTCTAAACCGCTGGCAACAAAAGTGAGTACACCCCTAAGTGAAAATGTCCAAATTAGGCCCAATTATCCATTTTCCCTCCCCGGTGTCATGTGACTCATTAGTACTACAAGGTCTCAGGTGTGAATGGGGAGCAGGTGTGTTAAATTTGGTGTCATTGCTCTCACACTCCCTTATACTGGTCACTGGAAGTTCAACATGGCACCTCATGGCAAAGGATTTGAAAAAAAGGATTTGAAAAAAATTGTGGTTGCTCTACATAAAGATGGCCTAGGTTATAAGAAGATTGCCAAGACCCTGAAACTAAGGTTCCTCTCAGAACAGGCCCCGCCATGGTCTACCAGAGAAGTTGAGTGCACATGCTCAGCGTCATATCCAGAGGTTGTCTTTGGGAAATAGACGTATGTGTGCTGCCAGCCTTGCTGCAGAGGTTGAAGGGGTGGGGGGACAGCCTGTCAGTGCTCAGACCATACACCACACACTCCATCAAATTGGTTATCCATGCCCTGCTGTAGACTAAATCAGGGCAGCTGTTGCAGCACACTAGTAAGGAAGACTCCTGTAGGAAGAGGAGGAGAAGGAGGTGGAGGAGGTAGTGGTGGATGAGCGGGAGGTAGTAAATAAGGATTACTGTTGTTAATTTATGAGCCTCCTCAATGTTGCAAATCAAGTTAAACATCTCACACCCGCAGCCACTGACACACAGGGAAGACACCGCTGATACGACAACATTTACCACTCACATGTTTTACAAGTCAACGTGCCATATACTCATTGTCAAAAAAGAGTTTGGAGAACATTGCAACATGTTTTAAAACAGGCCCTGCTTGAGGCACGGGACCATAACGCTGCTGCCCGTGTTAGATCTTCTATGGACACTAGTATCTGTGGTTTTTATTTGAACCTACTGGTCACCTGACAACGTTTTAATGTCGCAGTGAACTTCTCTGACCACAGCGGTAACGTCATCAGTAACCCGCACAGCCAGAAGAGGAGAGCCCCCTAGTCCAACCCTGCAACGCCCCCGAGCTGGGTCGATTGTATGAAGGAAACTCAGACGTTTCAATGCCTGGGATCAACCTCATGTTTCCTAGCCCATCTCCTGTCGTGAATGAAGACTTACAGTCTTACCAGGTGAGATAAACGTTTGTCGCTTGCAGGTGGCGGCCGGTGACTAAAAACATGGAAGAAAAAAGTGCACGTAAATTATCTTGAAGGCGTTTTTTTTTTATATTGAGACGACAATATGACATGATCTCCCCACCCGTACCTGCCCATCAATCTCCCCAAACCCCTCTGCCAGCCTTACAACAGATGAGTCCCCAATGATCCATGTCTATTACCTTACTCCTGCCCGGGCAGTGCACTACTGTAGGGTGCACATTGGGACACAACCACTCAGCGCGTGAGCCCCTGCTTTGCTAACACACAGGGCCGTGGACGATTACACGAGGGACGGGCCTGACTTTTAGTTAACGTCGTGTGTGTTGGGGGGGTTGGGTGGAAATCAGATTAAACAATTAGTGTCAATTAGCTCGCGGCCAAATCATTCTACAAACAATTGGTCTCTAGTGCCCTGCTTAATTGCGGATGACTTTCAGCTCCTTATCACGAAGCACGTCGTCCCGTGATTCATGTCCGACTCACGCCTGTCCCTCAAGCACCATCAATTATCTGCCAGTAAACAAATCCCCCCAGAAGTGGAAAAAAGCACAACGATGACAACGACACCAGGGGGGAGCGGCGAGCCTGATTAGCATGGCTCGGTCCACGTCCCAAACAGCACCCTGTTCCCTATGCCCTGCACACATTTGGACTACGGCCCTTCCAGGCCCAGGTCCAAACTAGTGCACTGAACGGGACGCAAGGGTGGGATTTGGAAGCAGTCCCTACGATGTGACGTCTGGCTGTCCTGTCTGCTGCTGCCGCGCAGAAACCAGGGGTGATGAAATTCCTGCTTTGATGACAGAGATGAACCGTTGATGCCGTCAGGGTCCTTGACAAGGCGGGGAGGGGGGGGGGGGGGGGGCCTCGGTCTGGAACGTTGAGTCGGGTTTTATAAATGTGGTTTCAGTGAAATGAACGTTCGTAAAAGTGTCCTAAAACAATGTTTTGCATCGCATCTGAGAGAGTGAAAAAAAACGGACGACTGACAAACAACTATCTTCATTGGCGCAAGAGTATAAGGCCGGTAACTGGAAGGTCACTGGTTTGAACCCCTGATAACGTTTGCCCACGTTTAAAGTAAATTATTCACATCAGTGCCGGCTGATGATGATTTAGCCTCGAGTGCATCACTGTGGCCTGAAACAACCTCACAGAAAACCTTTTTGTCAACGTTTCAATGTCAGCAGATGGACATGCAGCGTAATAATGTCTGGCGACGTTTGGAATTGGGAGCTCCCCAAAACACAAGATAGACCATGTTACCATTGCTAGCAATTTTTTTGCAGACTTTGCTGGTTAATGCGGACATTTTTTGCCGTCTGTCTTATAAAATACTGTTTTGGGTACAAAGGGCTGCAGCAACATCTCAATGTTAACCGCATTGGCAACCATGCGAACGAGTGACGGAGATGCAACCCAGGAATGCACTGAGTGATGCGAGGTGAAGTGTTTGGTGTGGTACTGTGTAATTCTACCGTCTTCATCCCAGTAATTCTCTAAATTGATATCAGGGGAATTATGCAGACAGACATAAAGTGGAATGCATGCTTGTTCGCAGCACCGAATTTCATGTAGGCGTGTGTCATCCGAGGCAAATGACCATGGGGAGCACCTAAGACACAAACGCACGCACGCGCACGCACCACACTGAAAACGTGTTGAGGGGAGAGACAACAGCAGACATGATGACATGTTAAATTACCACTGTGATGTATAGCTTAATGAACCCCTTGTGTTGATCAGGCCCCACATTAATCAACAGCCATGAACAGATTCCCTTATTTTCTCAATGCTGCCTTGATAAACTGCAATTTCATTTAACCTTGGACAGCAACTTTAATAGCTTCCACAGGACAACTGTCAATACTTCTCTGGGTATACAGTGATTAAATTGCAGGGCGAGAAGTGGGTCCCAGCTTCCTCTCTTACTCATCCCACTTTCCTCCCTCCACTCCAACCCACCTCACTTTACTTCAAATCACAATTTCTACGTACACGTTTGCAAGGTCTGCGTTTTGAGGTGCTGAGATGAGTCAAAACAGAAACACCTATTGTGAAGACATTCAAATAATCTAATGATATGGATTAGGGTTTCCCTTCGGTCGTTTCTTCAACAAACCTGCACGCGACATGTTTTACACCAAAGGACTGATAGTATGCGAGAAAAACCTGTTGATGCGTTTGGAACCCACAAGCTGCTGTTTCAGGTGTTTCCAACCAACCTCTAAGCAAAGCAAGAGTTTGCTCCAAAATACCAACACCTCAAAACAACGTGCATTAGTATTGCAGAAGTCACCTACGCAACAGCGATCCTTGTAAAAGACAATATTCACACAAAGGTGAATAAGCCCTTAAAATTAAATAATCACAAGCTTTGAATCCAAAGAGAGTAAGGACCGGTGGCTTAAGCCCTGTCATAATGATTCTCAGAGATATCCACCACCCTTGTCAATTTAGCATAAATTATAAGCCTGGGAAGGCAAGCATGCTAGCTGATTAAACCCAATTGTCAGGGAAGGGAAGGACAAGGCAACCTCTTTATTGTATGGTAAACTAACTTAATGGAAGCAGACAATCTCCCCTCTGGGAAATCGGTCCCCAGTCTTAATTAAAGTATTGTGTTTTCTCCCATTGATAGCAGCTTTCTATTATCTTCATATGTACTGGAGAGAAAAATAAGAATGTTAACAGGAAACACATGCATATGAAAAGATATAACACCCGCCCCATAATCAGCCACTATAGGATCCTCAGTGTTCAGTAAATAAAACGGTTGTTTCTCTGTCACTATAGGATCCTCAGTGTTCAGTAAATAAAACTGGTGTTTCTCTGTCACTATAGGATCCTCAGTGTTCAGTAAATAAAACAGTTCTTAATCTTTCAGTGTAGGATGCTCCACGTTCAGCAAAATTAAACAGGTCTTACTTAAGTTCTGTCAATGAAACAGGTGAAACTCGGTGTTGAGTAAATAAAACAGGTGTTATTCAGTGTTCAGTAAATAGAACAGGTGTTATTCAATGTTCAGTACATGGAACAGGTGTCCTCCTAGCAAAATAACCCGTGTCCCCGTTCACTCCCTCACACGTAACGTTTGATCCTCACAACATCTTCACAGGTTGGACCCTTTGACCCAAGGCTTTGAAGGTTGACTTTTTAATTCTCCTGTCATTCCTGCAGCATGAACACGGCTCCTCTGACGAATATGAAGTCAAGAAGTGCAATGGCAATATCGTTTTCGTTGTTTGGATCTTTGTTCATTACTCCGTCGCCGTGGTCCTCAAGCACCACAGAAAAAACGTCTTCCTGCTGTGCCTGTGTCCTAGCCAAACCGTCATCTGTAGCCATTGTGTTCCGACGATGACATAACAAGGAAGGCAAACATTTCTCCCGCCGCTTCGTGCCTCTCCTCTCGCCCGCCTTCTCCACCCACACTTGAGAGGTGACAGGCGTACACATGGACTTCCATTATTATCCCACAGGGCCAGAATGCCTCCGGGAGGATAATTAGGGAAACTTGAAGAGCCGGGGCTAATCCTAAGTACTGCACTCCGTATGACTGCCTGTCTCCCCCCCACCCCCCCACCCCCCCACCCCCCCGTTCACCAGCCCGCCTGTTAGGCTGCCGCTCACGCTGACAAAGTGCAAAGCCTCAGCTCGCTGAATGTCAATGGGAGAACCTTATGGCCTGCAGATGCACCAGTCAAACCAAACGGAGCCACAATATACTGTAAACTGCCTGATTTCTGAACTTGCCTGAGACACGGCTATCCATCGCTCCAGTCATGTAACAAACGATGGCTGGATATATAAATACTGAACAGGGCATTATTAGACAGGTCAATAGTTAGCTTCGGCACACTGTAAGGAAAATGCAACAGCTTTGTGTCCATCATGGATCACCAGTCATCAGTGTGAACATTATTTCAAAATACAAGCAATCACCTTTTCTTTCTTTATTCAGGATTCACACTCACAAACACACACACACACGTGCACACACATGCACACACACACACACACAACTTGAAAATTCACAGTGTGTTTATTACTGAATCAGAGAATCTCAGAACTGAAACAGAAAATTTGACTGGGATTGGGCTTTTTATGCACATTCAATCTACATTACCATAATTTAATGTACCATTCATAGGCACTATTACACTTATATTTATATTTATAATTTTTAATAATTCTTTCATATTGTCCCCTTCTCTACATGTTTTGGAATTGCTGCCAGTTTACATTGTTATCGATATTTTTTTCGAATTGTTTTGCTTTATATTTTACGTAATGCTATTGCGTAGATGTCACATGCCGTGTCTTAAGAATTTAACTGATCAGAACGACTCTGCATTATTTTGTGCATTTGACAATAAAAAAGAGCTTGACTTTGACAAACCCAGACAGCTTTCATAAGAATGATCCCTACCATCTCCGTCTTTCAGCGTCCACTTCCAGCTCTGGTGGCATACGTCACGGAGCTAACCATTAGCCTGATCTCATACATTAGACACAGGTTTCCCAAAGCTCTCCTCGGCCACCACAGACGTTTCACATTTCGTTTTAACCCCTAAACTGGCACATTGGTTAACGAATCATCAGACCTTTTATTAATTGAGTCTGTTGTGCCATTTCAGGGTTAAAACTAAAATATAAAATGCCTGGAGAAATTTGGGGAGCCCTGCATTAGATCAGTTATTTCCACGAGTTGCTGTGTTAATATTTTCTATTTTCTTCATGAACTTAGCCAGAAACATAATTGTATTGCTACAGTTACGTATTTGCATGTTATGTAATTTAGTAAAAACTTTTATCCAGAGCCCCTTACAGTAGTGTGAGTGCGTATATTTTCATATTTTGTACTGGACCCCTGAGACAATTGACCCTGGCTGCAAACTTCAGCCTCTACTAATTGAGCAACATGGAGAAGCTGTGCTTGAGGCAGGGGATATATTACTTCTTGACAATAAACTTGCTGTAGAGAAATTAAAACTATAAAGAAAAACAGTAAACTGTATAATCAGCTACAGATGCAACCAAATATATAAAAATCCTCACAATGTTTTTAAATATTTTCAATAATTTCCACAAAGGAATGAGCATTTGAATAAATAATCGGTCACATAAATGTATTTTTTATTTTCCAAATTGCTGAACCAATCTTGATTTTTCTAAGCCTTAGTTTACAATTTTCTGAAATATGAAATACTTAAATGGCTAAATAATATTATTAACAGCGCTAATAATATATTTTTTGAATATTATTGCATTGTAAAAAGAATTTGAGCAGTCTGCTCCTAAAAAGCAATATGCTCATGTGTGGCTACAAGAAGCATTTTTCAACACAAAAAAACATATTTCACAAATAAGTTCTCTCTATGTTTTCTATATATTTGGAGACATCCATATATATTCCATTACATAAATGAAAGCCAAGCAAAATTTTCTAATCAAAAAACCCAAAAGATTTCATTATACTAAATATCAATCAATTCAATTCCTTTATTTTCTTTTAATGTTCCCCCAAAAAAGTGAAGTTAAAAGTAGAAGAAAAGGCTTTGGAGGCCCTGGCCCTAGTCCATTCATCCCTGAACCAAAGGCTCCGTCCTTCTAGACAATGACCAGAGCAGCTGGCTGATCGATATGCCACAAAAGCTCAGAGGTTAGAGCAGTCAAAAGATTGTTAACTAGCCATTTTATCTGCCAGACATTTATATCATTGTTTATGGTCCAGTGCTTCTCTTCAGTACAGGCCGTGCTGCACACCTGTGCCTGAAACACTTTGAGAGAGGGATACTATTCGCCCACAGTTTATTGACCCCCTGGCCTGGCCTAGAAAACCTGCCTGGCATTTCCCCTCTCCAGCTCAACTGTCAACTCCCAGATAATGTAGGTAGGTTCACTAGTGAAAACAAACAACATCTCACTCCATTAAAGCACATTTTAAATATGAATGATGCTTCACTCATATAATAAATGTTAGCTACAATTTCAATGTTATTTCTGAAACCACGCCTTTATTAAATTCCCTGATGTCTTTCATGGCCATACATAGGTACATCTAGCTTATTTCTGCACTGTGCTGCTCAGGAGCTTTGCATATCATTTGTGAGTGAAATATCACCCATGGCTACTCATTCACTTACACAGAGATTGATGTTATTTACAAGTCACTGAAATGCACAGAATTAGAAACATTGATTTTATTAAAGGGGCATTCCTCACACATAACTACTACTAGGAAGAGTTACTCAGATGGTGCTGTGCATGTATACTTCTGTCCCCCTGTGTCTCTGTCCCTCTCTGTCCCTGGCCCACTGTGTCTCTGTCCCTCTCTGTCCCTGGCCCACTGTGTCTCTGTCCTTCTCTGTCCCTGGCCCCCCGTGTCTCTGGCCCACTGTCTGTCTCTAGGCCTGTCTATGACTCTGGCCCTGTCTTTGTGTCCGGCCCTATCTCTGTCTCTGGCCCTGTCTCTGTGTCTGGCCCAGTCTTTGGCCCTGTCAATGGGTCTGGTCCAGTCTCTGGCCCTGTGTCTGGGCCTGTCTCTGTCTCCTGTGTCCGGCCCTGTCTTTTGTGTCTGGCTCTGTCTCTGTGTTTGGCCCTGTCTATGCCTCAGGCCTTGTCTCTATTACTGTGTCTGGCCCTCACTCTGCGTCTGGCCCATTATGTCTTCGAACCCTGTCTCTGTGTCTGGCCCTTTGTGTCTTTGGCCCTGTCTCTGTGTCTGTCTCTGTCTCTGTGTCTAGTCCTGTGTCTGGTCCTGTTTCAGTGTCTGGCCCTGTCTCTGGGTCTGGCCCTGTGTCTGGCCCCGTATCTGGCCCTGTCTCTGGGTCTGGCCCTGTATCTGGCCCTGTCTCTGGGTCTGGCCCAGTGTCTGGCCCTGTCTCTGGGTCTGGCCCTGTGTCTTGTCCGGTGTCTGGTCCTGTCTCTGGCCCTGTTTCTGTGTCTGGGCCTGTCTCTGTTTCTGGCCTTGTATCTAGCTCTGTCTCTGTGTCTGGCCCTGTGTCTGGTCCCGTCTCTGTGTCTGGCCCTGTCTCAGTGTCTGGCCTTGTCTCTGTGTCGGGCCTTGTCTCTAGCCATGTCTCTGTGTCTGGCCCTGTCTTTGTGTCTGGCCATGTCTCTGTGCCTGGCCCTGTCTTTGTGTCTGGCCCTGTCTCTGTGTCTGGCCCTGTCTTTGTGTCTGGCCTAGTCTCTGTGTCAGGCCTTGTCTCTAGCTCTGTCTCTGTGTCTGGCCCTGTGTCTGGTCCCGTCTCTGTGTTTGGCCCTATCTCAGTGTCTGGCCCTGTCTCTGTGTCTGGCCCTGTCTTTGTGTCTGGCCCTGTCTCTGGCCCTGTCTTTGTGTCTGGCCCTGTCTCTGTGTCTGGCCCTGTCTTTGTGTCTGGCCCTGTCTTTGTGTCTGGCCCTGTCTCTGTGTCTGGCCCTGTCTTTGTGTCTGGCCCTGTCTCTGTGTCTGGCCCTGTCTTTGTGTCTGGCCCTGTCTCTGTGTCTGGCCCTGTCTTTGTGTCTGGCCCTGTCTCTGTGTCTGGCCCTGTCTTTGTTGTTGGCCCTGTCTCTGTGTCTGGTCCTGTCTTTGTGTCTGGCCCTGTCTCTGTGTCTGGCCCTGTCTTTGTTGTTGGCCCTGTCTCTGTGTCTGGCCCTGTCTTTGTGTCTGGCCCTGTCTCTGTGTCTGGCCCTGTCTCTGTGTCTGGCCCTGTCTTTGTGTCTGGCCCTGTCTCTGTGTCTGGCCCTGTCTCTGTGTCTGGCCCCGTCTTTGTGTCTGGCCCTGTCTCTGTGTCTGGCCCTGTCTTTGTTGTTGGCCCTGTCTCTGTGTCTGGCCCTGTCTTTGTGTCTGGCCCTGTCTCTGTGTCTGGCCCTGTCTCTGTGTCTGGCCCTGTCTTTGTGTCTGGCCCTGTCTCTGTGTCTGGCCCTGTCTCTGTGTCTGGCCCCGTCTTTGTGTCTGGCCCTGTCTCTGTGTCTGGCCCTGTCTTTGTGTCTGGCCCTGTCTCTGTGTCTCTGTCTCTCTGTGTCTCTGTCTCTCTGTGTCTCTGTCTCTCTGTGTCTCTGGCTCTAGCTGTCTGCATGCGTTACATATGGAATCCTACTCCCAATTCAGTTAACCACAGGACCCAGATCAACATCAGTGCCCTATATAGGGAATATGGTGCCATTTATGCCACAACCTCTGTGTCCCTGCTGGCTGGCAGAGAGAGGGGAGGCCCTCGGTGAGTGTGGCTCACCGAGGCGGAGAGGGGCTTCCTGCACATCCTTTGTCACACCATTTGGGCCCTTGTGTCTTTGGCTCCCCTGCTTTGGACCCACTTGGCAGCGCACAGGGCAGACAGACATCTGCTCCTCCTAACCTCCTGTATGGAGAGAAGAGAGAAGAGACACACCCACCAGCAGTCAGACAGTTAGTCGGTCACTCATTCAAAAACACTTGTTCTTCTACCCCATAACCTGTCCTCTCTCGCTTGAGTAAATATCATGGACATAGATATTGTATGATCCGGTATACGGGTGGAAGAATGTGGAGTGGTGGAACAGTCAGTCAGTTTGTGGAACAGTCAGTCAGTTTGTGGAACAGTCAGTCAGTTTGTGTCCTATTCTGTCCTTTGAGAGATAATACAACAAAATAAACCTGTGCTATGGAGGATCTCCCTCAAAACGAAAGTAAAATTTTAACTCAATAAATGTTTTTTCATTTTATACATAACTGAACCCAGGTTAACTGGTCTGGTTACTCTACCAACATTACCTACACTGCAAACCCGAATAATGTATTTCAGTTATGTCAAGACAATTGTTGACATGGTTTTATACTGCAATTGAATTATTTCTGTTGCAATCCTTATTTACCAGTTTACTTCCCAATTCTGGGTCTTCTACCCTAACGACCTCAGATAATCGAGTGGCTTTGTAAATGACCACGTTCAGAGGAAAGTTGTCCATACCCATCGCCCTGGTGTTTCCCTCAGTCTTTAACTTTCTGTTCTTTTTCTAATACAAAACCACACAATTCGTGCTCACTGGCCCTGAATAATGCGGTCGTTACTGCGTCGAAAGGGACAGGTTTGGGGTTTGATTTCATGATGGTAATATAGCCCATGTGTGTAGGAGAAGAATGCCCTAAATGGGGACATCTGTTCAATGTGGCTTACAGTAAGTGGCAATAGGCTATCAGAACAACCTGTGCCCTCACCATATGAACTGAGTCCAACCCTAACTGTCTGTGACTGGAAGGTTTATGGGAGAGTGTGTGCGCACTCACAAATAGCCAACAAAGGGCTTTGTTTTCATTGTAAAGTACTAATAGGTTATACCACCCTAGACATGTGAAACTGATTTGAATATCTGAAAGAGTCTCTATATAGCATGACTGATGTAGTTGCCTATAGGTCACGTGCGGAAAACATGTTGCATTGGGAAACGTTATCATACTGACCTATCAAATCAGACTATTTAATTAGAAATACTATAATTTACGTTGGTTTCCACACAGGGTGACATTAAAAAATAAATAAAGTGAACCTCTCCTTCCCCTTGCTTGAATAGTAAAAACGAATAACGTTGCATCACAGTTGAATCCGTTCCTTACATTTGCTCTCATACCTTAGGATATGTATGTGGGCTAGGTAAGCGCATGACTGCACAACCTTGCTGATGGCTCAAACGTGATTAGGGCACAGTGGACGAGCAAGCGGTTCGTTATTCCAAATTAAACAAAATTCCCTAAACTATTTATTTTGCAAGGACAGGGACTACTGTTACAACGCAACCGCGGTTGGAGGGCTTGAATCGCTCAGCCTCATGCACCACAGACAGCAAGCATCGAGGGTCAATCAATATCAAAACGGCGCGGAGTGGAGCACGGTATGTACCATATCTCGTAGTCTATTTGTAACCCACACATTTTATAGGCATTCAAGTAATTGTGTTCCTCTGTAGGTTGCACCGTTTTCGATATTTATTTCACAATATTTAATTTCTGCTATATTGTTTGTGGAGAAACAATCTCAACTCATCAATAGAATTATACATCTTTTTTAGGAAATTGTATTGGTAGTTGTATTGTTTTGTATTGTAATCGAAAATATTGAAATGACTTCGGTGTGTTTAAAGTTGGGAAATTATTCTTATTTCTTCACGAATTTCTTTTTACGTAATGTGAATGAGAGCGAAAATGCAAAATGTACAGACAATAATAAAACGATCAAAAACTGAGAAGTCAAGTATCCTAATATAAATGCATTCAAAGTATTTTCAACATACTTTGAATGCATATATTATTTATACTTTAATGGGAGAGAAAATATGATTTCACTTGGGCTACCAATGTACAGATCAACTAAATATATAGCCTTTATATTTTTTTGTAGGCTAATCACAACTCTATCAACATTTTGTATTTTTCTATTACAATTTTCAAGTGTGTTTTTCTTGCGCTCTCTGTTACTTAGTCTAGATTTATATTTTTTAATATTTAGTTTTTGGGCGCTCTAGAACAATTTTTGACTACTTAATTTGCTCTAGCAACGTAAATTAAATCCAAAAATCTCTTGTCCAATCGAAGAAACAGAGGAATTAATCAGATAGTCCATCTATCACGCAGTGTAATAAAGGAAGCGACGTGGGTTAGGCAGATGATGTGATGAATAATCCCTGGTCGTTTTAATTAACTTTTCGCTGTCTTGTAATGACCAAGCTGGTCAACAGACCCGGTCAATAAGCATGTTAATATCAAACAAATAAAAATGCGGATGATTAAAAACCTCCTGCGTTATTAAATTTGAAATTCAAATGAAATGTATGCTGCCAATGCACACTGCATGCTAATAGAGGGGAGCTGACAGCAAGAGAGAGAGAAAGTGAGAAAGAGAGAGAGAGCGAGAGATGCCGGGCTCAGATCGCGTTATGGCCAATGTAATCCGTGTTACGTAACAAGTAGTAGGCTATTATTATTATGTTGCCTACTTAGGTTTTTAATAGCCGGATGAGATAATTTCCGAGATTATCATGTTATAATTGCGTTTTCTAATTGGTCGAATAACAGCCACAGGTCAAGGCAGAAAGGGCAATCAACACTTTTCATTCATTATTAAAAAAAGAAACCATACTAAACAGACCTTGTCTAGGTACAACATATAGGAAAAGGAAAAATAACATAATGAAATTAAATTGATTTTCTTTGATTTGAGTTGTTTTTTGCTCTTTCTTAGCCCCTCCATCTCTCATTCTTTACACACACACACACACTCACACATATATATATATATATATATATATATATATATATATATATATATATATATATATATACACACACACACACACACAGTAACACTGCAAGCCATGGATTGATGTATTATTGTAAACGAACTTCGCTAAATTAAGTCTAAATACGTATTTCATTATTTTTGTCATAGCATGGAGTTAATAAGAAAGTCAGTGATCTCTTTACTGGAATGCACTGCATTCAAGATTTAATAAACGCTGGCAAGGTAATTGAATGCAATTACAGTTAAATTGTCTTAAAGATCATCTTGGCCATGTGAAAACAATGCAGGCTTTTGTAGGCTTTATGAACGTTGTTTGCATCAACTATTTAAAAGTCATGGTAACAACTTTAATGTAAAACTTCTAAGGGAAATATTTCAAAATGGATCGCTTATATACCCAATTTACCACTGGTAGAATGAGGACTACAGGTTTTCCAAATAGGGATTAAAAAATTACAAAATCACATCAAATGAATAACACTGTAATAATACCCAAACACACACAGCAATAATAACTACGGCCACATTTATAATTTAATAGGAACAATCGCCACGATATCAGAATAACAATAAATAATAGCGTAGCCTATGAATCGTAGGCCTACAGAAATGAAAGCTGCTTTCACTCTTATTTAACTTTACCTTCTTCCGTTCTTTTATTATGAAGAGGGTGGTAGAAGGGGTGGAGAGCTGTCTGAAGTAGTCTATTGATGACCTCACGTTAGAATGTGGCAGTGTGGTGGTACAGAGGCGCTGATTGGTCGCCCGTGTCACAGCGGTACTTCAAAGCCGGAGAGGACCTACAATTGTGGTGGAATGGGCGGAACACATCATTGTATTGCACACCTCTAAAAAAACACTGCTGTGATTCATAAATATAAAAAGATCCTCCGAGGAGGGCACTTTTTGTGATGGCAACTTCACTTCTAGGGGTGAGTCTGAGGGGTTTCTTGCTGGTTTAATTAGTTATTTTATTGTCCAGCGGAGGAGATTAACATTACTTCGGTCACAGCAGGAAAGACAGTTCGTTGATTATGTTTTAAGCAAGTGGGTCACGAGAAAAAAGCTGAGATTCATTTCGCCGCGACAGAGAGAGACGCGCACGGGATAGAACTTTCTACTGATGTGCCCAAGACGCGCATGTTACCGTGCATGTCACATTTAACGTAATTCCATATTCTTGTTGTAGCTACATTTTGGTGCTTTCTTTTCCAACTCAATCTACAGGTAGGTTATGACTTGGAAATGTAGTCTCTTGAAACTAGAATGGCAGAAAGTGGTTTACTAAGTTTGTTTTACGTAGTAAGGGGTAAACCTTTCCTAGATTACTACTACTCCACAGAACAGGCAAATGTAATTTTCTATAAAACGTTAAGGAACAAAAATCAACTGGCACTTACTTGTTTGTCCTTGTTATTTCAGGAGGAGCCGAGGTTGGGATCGACTCCTTTAGCCATGTTGGCTGCGACATGCAACAAAATAGGGAGTCCGAGCCCTTCACCATCCTCCATTTCGGATAATTCTTCATCGTTTGGTAAAGGCTTTCACCCGTGGAAGCGAGCCACCGCCAGTAGCTGTAGTCTCGGCTCCGGTCTGTCCGGTTTCGGAGTGTCCCGTAACGGAGCTGGTCTATCGGACTCGTTTGGTACCAACAGCTCCACCGGATCGAGTGCCTTCTCCCTCACTTCTGGGACCTCATCCACGTCCCACTTTGGAAACGATTATTCTGTATTTCAGGCCTCCGTTACAAACAGTTCCCAAGAACCCAGCCACCAGCCCGTTTTTATTTCCAAGGTACACACGTCAGTGGACAGTCTGCAAGGCATCTACCCAAGAATGAGCGTTGCGCATCCATACGAGTCCTGGTTCAAGTCGTCCCATCCTGGTATCCCCACAGGAGAGGTTGGCACCACCGGCGCATCTGCGTGGTGGGACGTGGGAGCGGGATGGATTGATGTTCAGAACCCGAATGGGGCAGCACTACAGACGTCTTTGCACTCCGGTGGACTCCAGACGTCGTTGCACTCCCCTTTGGGGGGTTACAATTCCGATTACTCCAGTTTAAGTCACTCCGCCTTCAGCACAAGTCCCTCTTCTCACCTTTTGACAACCGGACAGCACCTGATGGACGGATTCAAACCGGTGCTGTCCTCTTATCCGGACTCTAACCCGTCTCCATTGGCCGGAGCTGGGGGGACTATGCTGTCTGGGGGGCCAACGGCCTCCCTAGCCGGGTCTCCACGGTCTTCAGCACGTCGCTACTCCGGTAGAGCCACCTGCGACTGCCCCAATTGTCAGGAGGCGGAGAGGCTGGGACCAGCGGGAGCGAGTCTGCGGCGGAAAGGGCTCCATAGCTGTCACATCCCGGGCTGTGGGAAAGTTTACGGGAAAACCTCGCACCTCAAGGCACACTTGAGATGGCACACCGGAGAGAGACCGTTTGTGTGTAACTGGCTGTTTTGCGGGAAGAGATTCACGCGCTCTGACGAGCTCCAGCGACACTTGCGCACGCACACGGGGGAGAAAAGGTTCGCATGTCCGGTGTGCAACAAGAGGTTTATGCGGAGCGACCACCTGAGTAAACACGTAAAGACTCACAGCGCAGGGGGCTCCGCCGGGTCTGGCTCCGGTAGCGGGGGGAAGAGGGGAAGTGATACTGACAGCGAACACAGCGCTCCGGGGAGCCCTCCGTGCCATTCCCCCGACCTGTTGCAACCTCCGGAGTCTGCCCAGGGAACAGGAAACGAACGGCCTTTCTAAACTCACTCAACTAAGTATAACATCTGGGAATAGCCGATAACCTAAGGGAAATGGTGAAAAAAATACAGTGGACATACGTTGAGTATGCGTAAATATGCCCATTTGCCGAGTTGAGTTAATCAAGTGCTTAAGACTAGGCCTACAGATCAAATTATCTAATTGTAGCCTATTAATTGTGGGTGTACAGGTAAAATACAGTAGTGGTAAAGTAAACCTGTGGTCATTCTGGGGCACAATATAAAAGCATTCTTCTAACGCACAGACTGATGATCCAATCCGGGTACCCTATACTTTGGTGTACCCGTTTGAGTGTTTTTGCAACATGGTTATGACATTGGTATGACAATTAGCAAGAAATAGAAATCGGTGTTCTATCAATTGGTGGCCTGCAATATCGTGTTACTGCTGTGCTGACGTACTTTGATCCCAAACCAAACTGTGGCACTTTATTAGCCTGTTGAACACTAGAAATGATCAGTGTGTGTCCTCTTCGACGGGCTGCTTTGTAAGAACATATCACATATGTGTGGTGATCAACGTTTTTCTTATGCCCTTATCGTCCTTATCACACACATCATCTGTTTATTAAAAATGGAAGGTAGGTTATACACACATTGGTCATATCGCACATTGGTTAAATGCTCCACAAGACAATATCATAGAGCCGTGACTGCAAGGCTGTATATAGGAGAGATGTAGCCTAATCGGTTAGAAAAATTATTACGCACCAATGTAAAGGTGAGTTATGTATTTGTCCAGAAGACCATTTTTGTATAGTCATTTCTAGTTGTAAATTTGGCTCTAGTAAATATTTGAAAACGGAAGTGTATTTGGATTCTTTTCATTTTTATTTTGTTTGTTTGCCGGGATATAAAAAAAATGTTATTGTGGGGAGTTATATTTAACCACGAGTTTAGTGTATTTCCCTGTCTATTATTAGACGCACTTTGAATTTATTTGTAAGATGATTTTAAAATCATTCGATGTTTATTATTCTCATGTTTTAATTTAAGTAAGCATGTTGTAAAGTGACGTTAATTTCACAAGCAAATTTTCTCAGAGACTGGCTTTCTAATTTAAGCCACTCAATAAAGTCAGTATGGATTCAGAAGCAATTCGTTTAGACTCCGTTTGTTTGCTATGTAATTGAAATTGAATGCATGCCACAGTTGACAACGCTATTCTTTGCAAGATTTTAGAAGTCGGCTAAAATGTGCCAAATATGACCACTGGTTGCTGCATGGAAGAGTCTAACTTCATTATGATAAGATGTTCTGATGCTATGATACTTCATAACCGATGCTATGGTATTTAATATGGCTGATAACTTGGGTGTTATAGTTTTAATACTTAATCTCACTAGTTTTATTTAATCAAATTGTCTGTAATCTGTACTTTTGTGGCTCCTCAAAATTATTATGGAATGTGCTCTTTTATCATAATTGTAAATTCTATACCATATAGCTTTACTTTTCTTTAAAAAAGCACGGAACTGACTTTTATTTCATGCTTTTCTTCCAGATGCATAACATATGTTATTTAAATATGCAGAATTACAATGTAGAGGTTTTATTATAGATGGGCAATTATAATTATCCAGGCCTATGTCTTATAGGTGACGTTCCGTTCCAAAATTAAATTTGAGCTGTTTGTGTAAACAACCATCTAGATGAAAGCAAACAAAACAACTATTTAGTTGCTCGTTTTAGCGGATAACTATATAAACTATGTTCTTTTGTATAGGATAAAACCGTGGGTGCCCAGAGAAACAGGTGGCGTAACACGGGTTCCAGAAATGGTTGTGAACAAAGTCCTATTTGTATATATTGTAGATGTAAAGCATTTTGTCTAATCAGAATATTGAATATGTATAAGATGAGATCTATTTAAAAACGATTAAAATAAAACCAAATATTAGGGAATAGAATGGAAGAAGAAGATGAGCCGCAAAAGTTTTCTGCCCAGTTATTCCCATGAAAATACATTTGATACTTATTACAGTGCAATACTACAGTAGTATAATAAATATCTATATCTGCAACATTTTTCACATGAAAGCATATATTTTAAAACAACAGTCTATTTGGAAATTATAAGTTTTCAGTAATCTCGGCAACTAAATCAACTAGGTTTGGAAAACGTTACAGCCACCTGTTGTTGGAAACTTAATTATGCATTCATAGACTAATTCTAGGCCTTCCTTGATGAATAACACGCATTATTCCTACTAAAACAAAGCATAGGCAATGTAAAGAAGTAAAAACTTTCTTAAAGAGGGTTTTATGTTGCTTTATATATGAAGTGCACAGTGCCACTTAATAATGTACTTTTAAAACAATTATATCTAATTTATATTCAAGCATAGCGCTAACAATATCTTAGTATTTTGAGATGTTGTGAGAACATTTTATTTTTAACATTTAATTAAAAGCAGCTTGTTTAGTCCACATTTTAAATAATCACTATACTCCTTAGCAATGGTGATAGCGAAGCAAAAGTCTCGATTTAACCTCTTCGAGTCGATTATTACATTATGAAATATAATTCTTTGGCAGTTAGTTGGAGTTTGAAACTCCATTAACACTTGAAAACACGAACGGTTTATAGCAGTTTGCATGTGTAGGCCTACATCTTTGAAATACATTCTTTAAATTATTACAATTTTACGTTTTTGTTATTTATTATACATTTTTTAATGTAATTTCTACATTCTGAACATTTTCAGAAATAACATTTCGTTCAATTAGGATTTCTAAAATTGTGTTTTCGACCCAAATCAGCCATTTGATTGGAAAAAAAATACACATTTCAAATATATAAATTGGAAAATATGAATACTAAATTGATACAGAATTGTATACATGATAGATTACATAAATATGCAAAACACAACTGCTAAAAATACTTCCGTAAACGATGGCATTGCCATAGAGATCTACAAAATGACGCTGAAAAATGGCCTACAGCGTCCGTACAAATGTCAAAACCTAATTCTTTATTATATTGTAGCAAAAAAAGGCTTTACCAATAGAAGTTTATTAATGAAGAGCATAAACTGTTTTCTTCATAAACCTTTAAAGCAACTGCATTTTGATCACTTTTACAAGTTAAACAACAGTGAAATGTAAAATGTAATCAGGACACTTCTTCCAGTAATAACATTTTTAAGCGTTTAGCAAACTTTAAAACGCAAACACTAACGTTCATGTTTTTTCTGGGATTTTAAGATAAGAAATACCATCTTTCGAGATTATTACATAGGCCTAGTACTTATACGTCTGTGTATGGAAGGCTATTTTAAAATGTGTGTACCCCAGTGTTGTGTACACCTGTATTTACAGTTGGAAAACTGATATTGCTATTTTGAAATGTTCCTTTTAGATTTATTGGGGATATAATTATCGATAAATTGGTATCACGTACAATTATTAATATGTATACATACAGTGATTCGGATTTTAAAGATATATTTAAGTACTTACCGAGATAAAGTCTCTCTCGGACTGGATTTACAGGCAACGTTCGCCCTCTGGTGTCCATCATGGTTCTGCACTTCAGTTGTCTTGTTTGACGTACTAGTTGGCAATTAGAGACCAGCACTGGTTTAAGCAATGTGCTCTACAGACACATTAAAGGCGTTTAGACTCGTTCTGTTTCCACAAATTCGACACAAATAAAACACATTTTAACTTGATTCCAAAATGATATAGATCCGATTATTCTAAAATTAATGTCTGAGTATAGTATAGTACTTGAAGCTTTGCAAATGATTATATAAGACATTGGGGCACATAGGCCAATAGCACGTACATTATTTTACATGAGCTACATATCTATGTGTAAAATGCATAGATGGCCAATTACACAAGAGTCCCTCTATTTAAAATAATCAAAATAACATTATACATATACAACTAATAAGAGCTTATCTGTAAGATACACAGTGTCACTACCTCATTTTATGCCTCAATGTTTTATCGCATTTCAATGTGTATTTTGACAAAGTGTATTAATCTAATAGAAATACAAGTTAGTCTTCGGACAATGAAAAGTTCCATGTTCCAGAACAGGTATTATGTTCATCTGATTACAACATCTGTGCTTATGTCCCAGGGTTTACTCCATTCTTCGTCTACAAAAGAAACCCAGTATTCTACATCAATACATGCTGTCGAACTACAGTTCATATATTCTGATATAGATACAAAGACAGTTAGCATAAGAGAGTAGAAATAATGGCAGTCAATTGTGTTTTCTTGAGATAATCTAAAAAGTAAACAAAAAGCGAGTTAGGGTGCATTTCTTTAATTCATATATTGAGTCTAAAATGTGTTTTTTAAATTTATTCAACCATAATTTAACCAGGATGTCCCTTTGAAGCCCCAATAACATTTCCTCAAGCAAGACTGACCAAGGAGAGAGTAAAAAAAAAAAAAAACACTGACTAACATTGAACTGTACAGTGCATACACAGACCATACTGGGCGCTTCAATATTTATATTAGCTAGAGATGCAGTCTGCAACTTTCGAGATGGACAGATTCATTCTTTAAACCTCACATTTCGGGCTTGATGTACAACATGTTGTTTATATATGCATAATCTCTAGATTAACCATCATACCTCCGTTAGTCATGACATTCCAAGTTTGAAAGGGAGGGGTTTAGGTGACACGGGGCCATATCGGCACAAACACGACACAGTACACCATTTATGGGCACCCGTTCTTGGTCCAACATGTGGCCAAAAGTAGCAGGCCGTGTCTTTAATGGTTGACCTGCGCATTGACCAGGGCGAAGTAAGCCCCTTCTTTAGCCATGAGTTCAGTGTGGGTGCCCTGCTCGGCCACTTGGCCGTTCTGAATGACCGCAATCTTGTCTGCGTTGTGGATTGTGGACAGCCGGTGGGCAATCACGATGCAGGTACGGCCCAGTCGGGCGTCATCCAGGGCCTGCTGGACGATCTATGGGGGGTATGGGGGGTGGGGGGGGGTGGGGGGGGGTGTGGAAAGAGAGGATGACAGGGAAAAAGGGAAAGAGAGAACGATCATTTGGTAAGCAGGCAGAGTCAACACTGAGCCTTTGTGAAGCTAGAAGCTTTTTTGGTCACCCGTTAATTACCGATGTATATACAATTATGAATGTGTTGATTTATTCATTAATCTATCATTTCATGAAAGGCTCTAAAAAAATCACGAGATTTACCTTCTCACTCTCTGTGTCCAGGGCAGAAGTGGCTTCATCCAGCAGCAGTATTTTAGGCTGTCGGACCAGGGCGCGGGCAATGGCTATCCTCTGCTTCTGACCTCCAGACATCTGGGTCCCCTTGTCCCCAACACTGGTGTTGTATTTCTGATGAAACAACAAAAAACAAACGTATTGTGTTTGTCAGAATTGAATACGAGTTAATCACATCTATTGAATAAAGGCCCCTTTATGGCAGTTGTCATATTCCTTATAGACAACAAGCCTAAAACCCCACAAAGCATGCAACAAATCTTGAGATTTGTAAGTTTTTAAAAAGCTATAAAAAACTACTGTTCATTAATGTCCATTGAGTGAGAGAAGACAACATTTCTACTGTGATTCCCTTTGAAGAGACACCTAATATCATCATAATGCTACATAGACCCGGCGGAATGGGGGGGCATTGCTTTGCCCCCCAAAAATGGTTTGGGTAAAATGCTTCCCAATACTGTACTTAACTAATTACTGTTGGGAATGTAGCTCTCTTGCTTTCATCTGCAAATGTGATCGAAGACGTGCTTCATTAAGTAATGTGATTACTAAAGTTACAAAGAGTGTAACTACTGCAGTTACTAAAAGCTTTAAAATCTGATTGACAACTGTGTATTTCACTATTGTATAGCCTTAGTAAGCCATGCATACTCAAACTATTTGCTTTCCATCCCTCGTGCTGAAGCTACTATTCTACATTTCAAAGTAGGATAAATGTGAGCACATGGAAATCACGTTTGTTCCAGGGCCAGGCCTGATGCTACAGCCTATCATTTCTTCCCCCATTTCCAACACTATACTCCTCCCATTTCCAACACTATACTCCTCCCATTTCTAACTTTATACTCCTCCCATTTCCAACTTTATGCTCCTGCTATTTCCAACACTCTACTCCTTCCAGTGTACTGTAGTGTTGTTGTACCTCTGGCAGGCCCATGATGAAGTCATGTATGTTGGCCTTCTTGGCAGCTTCCTCAATCTCAGCCTGGGAGACCACTCGGCTGTTGTCCCCATACTGAATGTTCTCCGTGATGGTGCAATCAAACAGAATGGGTTCCTGTGACACCAGGCCGAGCTGAGACCGCAGCCATGCAAGGTTCAGAGTCTTTGCATCCTGCCCATCCACTAGCTGAGACACGTAAAGAAGTAATATACAGGTCAGTAGCTGAGACACGTAAAGAAGTAATATACAGGTCAGTAGCTGAGACACGTAAAGAAGTAATATACAGGTCAGTAGCTGAGACACATAAATAAGTAATATACAGGTCAGTAGCTGAGACATGGAAAAAAATTATAAACAGGCAGGGCCGGTTCTAAGCATGACATAACTGGTTGCTTAGGGCCCACATCTGCTATTTTCTAGCAATGGCATGAGGGGGTGTAGTATATGGCCAATATACCACAGCTAAGGCCTGTTTAATAAATGACACAATGCACAATTCCTGGATCATTGAATGTGGTAATGTAGCACATGGGAATCATAAGCTCAGCAACAGGGCCAAAAGCACACCTACATTTTTGCAGGACCACGTAAGCTGAGCTGGCCAAGAAGAGCGACTGACTGACTGACTTTTCAGTCACGTTTCAAATGTGGCGTGATGTTAGTGCGTGACAAAATGATCAAATGTAGAGATGCTATACCGACACTGGGCAAACGTAAAGCATCGTGGTGTAGTGGTGAAAGACGTGGCCATTCACATGGGTGACCCGGGTTCCATTTAATGGGCTACGTACTTCCCTTTTACAATAATACTGCTCACCTGTCGGCGCGTGTTAGTTGTATACATTTGTCTGATGGCGCGACTTTAGCTAGATAAATAAACATGATACTCTGAAAAATATATTTAAGAACGTATTTTTTAAGAAACAAGTAAAGAACTATCCAGAACATTGCTCTGTACCTCACCGACTAAATTCCATTTGATTATTAGTATGCATAGCTTCCCGTTTCACGTGGAGCTGAAGAAGCAGTGATTAGTGCAAATACGGCAGGACCATTTCACTATTACAGTCCAATGTAAAGTATGCAGCAGGCATTTCACCAACCCTGTTCCTGGAGATCAACTGTCCTGTAGGATTTCTCACCAACTCTAATTTAACACACCTGATTCCAATAATTGCGCAGTAAAAGAGGGGTTTTCCACGATTCTCTCTTTTCACTAGACGAAAAAGAGAGTTATTGTCACCTACATTGACAGTTATTGTATCAATGTCATTGACGAATGAAGGAAAAATGTACGTTGTTGTGGCATGAAATGAAATAGCTTTGGCAGTGTAAAGTTCATCTTCAGTCTCGCTCGTAATTGCTCAATTCTTACGACTCCAAGTAGAGAGATACTATTAGTCCTATTACTGGCTAATACGCCATTAAACTTAATAAGAAACATTAGTCAGTTTGACACAATGCTTAATGTTGTCTAGCTAAATATTCAAACGGTGTAATTTTAATTCATCATAAAATGATTTAATGTTGAGACGTTATTGTATGACGAGGTAGTATGTCCCAATTGGTCCCAATACTGTCATACTCGTTTCTATATACTACACAGAACTTACTTCACCATCATCCGCAAAGTACGTACATGTACGTAGTATGCAATTTGAGATTCATAATGGATCATGATTACTGTGCTGTCCTCGAACCAGCTTCACTGGACGTAATTTCATGAAAATAAGTGCCTTCGTATTTGTTTATGTATGTCGATGCATACATCTTAAATCCTCCAGCTCGCTAGCTGGAGCCTTGCAAATCATCTTGCAAATACGATTAACATTGTTGATTTTAGGCAACTCTTGTAAACCCCTTGAATAAAAGAGTACCATTATTTTAATAACGGAGCGGCACACCGGAAATGCAGGAGCAGTATTAAGGAGAATGGGGAAGCGGTTGTGCAGGGAGTCCATTGCGGTCCGGCTGAACTAGGCATTCCTGGTTCGTTTTCTGGTTTGTTTGGTAGGTCTAATCATTAACCGGCATTCTTAATATGATATGTAGTTTCAGCTTCTCACCACTAAGAGGGGTAAGTGGACAGTTTAGGAGACGTTAGTGGACCATCTTTGGTTGACACCAACGAAGCCCAGAGGGAGGCTGCATTGGAGTCACGGCTTATGCAAAATCTGGAAGTTTAATAGCCTCCATTTGTTGCAGGTAGGCTTTGATGATGTTACGTAATGAGATAGTAGGAGTAAAAAAAATAGTTTAAAACGATAAAATAGAAATCTACAGAGCAAAGTAGAGTAATGTTTTGGGTTCTAAGTGTGTTTTTTAAAGTTAAGTAAATATGATATAAGGAGATATAATGAGTTTCCAGGTCAGTGAGGTTCGCTACATGTTGAAAAGTCTATAAAATGTTCTTAGCGATGTGATGCATTATTGACTACAGAAAAGATAAATTGGTGTATTTTGATTTATAATTCCTGTACTGTTCGTTGTTTTCTGTTACTGTAATAGAAGCTAATGACTTTGTACAGAGTAGATATAAAGTTATAACAAGTATTACATTCAATTTCAATTACCTAGTTAATTAACATAATTAAATGATTTTGGAATGTGGACCATCCTTGGTTGACGTCACCGTAGCACAGAGGTGGATGCACTCAAGTCACGTTTTAACGTTTAACAAACTTTCATCTATTCACTACAGAATAAATGACACGGAAAGAGAAGCATTGCCCGGTGTCCTCATTTCAAGTATGTAGCGCTGCTTGAACCGCCTGGAATTCTGAGGCACAAGGGTGTACTGACCATATACCACACCCCCTCTGGCTTCAGGGCCAATATATTCCAATATCAAAGTAAGATCAGAGAACTAGAACAACAACAGAAACGGTGAAATTCTAGAATACTAAGATAAAGGACGATCCATCTATGGTAACATACCATTGACACTAGAATACTGCCAAGTGTTACCACCATATTCAGCCTCAACAACCGTCACTAAATGTGTTCCTGTAAACAGGGAGGTGATTATAAACTGACCACTTGTCCTTCAGCGGGGTTATAGAAGCGCTCCAGTAGTTGTACGGAAGTGCTTTTCCCACAGCCACTCTCCCCGACCAGGGCCAGGGTCTGACCAGGCCCTACAGACACGTTCAAGCCCTGGAGAACCTTCACGTTCTGGCGGGTCGGGTACGCAAAGTGGATCCCTCGAAATTCAATGTTGCCGGCAAAGTCTGACTGGAAACAAAGATAGTTTTGTGAAGGTAATGTGATGGTTTCTATATTTATTTGCATGTTTTAATTTGAGGAAGAGATCATGTAAAGCTCCCTTACTGGCTTCTTTCCCTCCTCACTGTAAATGTCAATCTCAGGGTCCTTCTCCAACAGTTTGATAATTCTTGCTGCTGCCGTTTTGGCTTTGCCAAAGTCAGGAGCAAAAGACGAGGACTCTCCGATGTTCATGGCGGCAAAAATGATCACGGAAAACACGCTGTGAACGAAAGGGGTGATGCGGCGTAATCAGCGGCGTGTTACACGGATCAGATAGCTGAAGTATTATGTACAGGATACTCACAGGAACACGTTTTCATACTGCGTGTAACAGTGCGCAATAAGCCAGGCACCAAAGCGGAAGATTGCAGCGTTGACCATGTAGGGGATGGCTTGGGAAAGGGCGAATGTCAGTCCGTAGATGGGTGCCTTGACCAAACCATTCCTGAGACGTTGAACGAAAACCATTATAGTCAGACTGTGCTACTGTATGTTATAAGTTGATTCTGTTACAAAGTGAAATTGTATTTACTTGTATGGTCTCTCTAGACTGTCCATGAACTTGTAGAAAAAAACATCCTCCCGGGTCAATGCGACGACTGTCTTGAAGTTTTCAACAGTCTCAGTTGAGATCTAGAATATGTATTTAAAAAAAGAAAATAGAATTGGAACTCAAATCCAATTAAATTGGAACTCAACCCAAAATTTCCAGGTGATATATTGTACAATGAGATGGAGAGGAAAGTAGTCAGCAGAACCTAATCCTAGTTTCAAATATGAATATCATTTCCCAGCATCCCAGAAGGCATTGCATTAAAACGCAATGTGTTACCTTCCCAGACTGCTCCAGGGCCCCTTGGTCTTTGGAGGCATGGCCTGCCATGGCCCTCATCTGGATGAAGTTGGCTCCGATGAGAAAGGGAACACAGGCGAGGATCAGGAGGGTGAGCTGCCAGCAGAAGACGAAGGCCACCACAATGGCAATGGTTAGAGTGCAGATACAGTTGGTGAGGAGACCCAGCCTGGCCCCAGTTGCCTGGTGAGAACAGAGGATATTTTAGAAGATTGTAGCACATAAGGAAGAATCTAAGACCATTCTGACTTACAGAATATTTCTAGATCCATGATATCCTTCGTCGATGATTTTGGACTGCCATGTTCTACTAAAACCTCAGGTGTTCAATTAACTTCTGGCCCAGAGACATAATGTTTACTTTTTGTTGTCAAATAATGTATTTTGCTTGGGGCTGGAGGATCCCCTTTTGGCCTGGTTATGACAAAAAAAAAAGCCTGCCGTTTGGTCGAGTTCATGATGCTGTTGACCTTAACATGGGCCCCAAAAACAGAGGAAGAAAAAAGTCTGATAACATCAAAGATACATCACTATATTGTGCAGCTGGTATGTGGTTCTGTATATATATATTTTGGACTGTAAATCCATCAACAGACAAAGCAGGTGAATTGATAGATGAGCACACATGCACATGCAGAGTGGTGTGTTGCCCTGTCCTTTTGGCTTCTACAGTATCTCAGTGTCATTCTAAATGCATTACACTCCTTACCCCTTTAACCAGAGATGCATCTGAGGCCAGTCTGGTAGTTAGAACCCCCACTGCATTTTCATGGTCATCAAACCATCCAATCTCCTGTGAACAAAACAGTTTGTTGTTCCGAGGTCAGACAGCAAAGTGGCAGTGTGGAATATTCAAGGTTTTGCTCAGTTATTCTGGTATTATCGAAATGCTAAAGAAAATCAGCGATTAAAAGTGCCTTTGACTTTTTCTGTGGCAAAGGGCTGAAGTATTTATGTTTTTTCGTGAAAGTGTATCCTCTCCTACCTGTCTCAATATGGCATTAAAGACCTGCTTCCTTAGCCTCATGGTAAGAAGCTCTCCCGATTTTCCAAACATAAAACCCTGAAACAAACAATCAATACTGTGGCTTTAGAAAGTCACCACTACCTCTCAAAATGTTCACCTTTTGTTACCTTACAGCCTGAAATTAAAACACATAAAGCAGACCTTTCCGACACAGTATTTACACACAGTTTTTAAAAAATCTGAAAATGAATTACTCCTCTTTTTTAGGACTGCTGCAGTCATTTAACAAATCCTACTCCTCTCATGCTTTAGAAATATCCTTAAATAGTATTCTCATTAGATGCCGAACTGGCCGCCAGGTGAAAGAAAAAGTGTATACTCTGTCCAAATGGCAAGCTGAAATATGTCACGTCATTCATTCTGCACACGTGACTCAAAAACGCCCAATATACTGTATAAAATTAAACAAAATATTATAAGAATAAAAAAAAAATTATTTCAAAAACTCATAAACACAACAAATATGCAGAGCCTTTGTTCTATGGCTGTTGCTAAGGCGACTGTAGAACTCTATGGGTCCTTGAAATAACTGGCCCTGGGTTTTACATAGGAAATAGGGCATTTTGGACAGACATTTAATCCATAGACTAGCAAACCTTTATGAAGTAGGTGACAAAGGCCACCCCTCCGATGAGCAGAAAGAGCAGCGAAAACATCAAGGTTTTCTGTCGTTTGACTTCTGGGTCAATCTCCGCAAACACCTAGGTAGAAATAAAAATATTAGCCTGATACAATGTAAAATGATGCACATTCATCCATGACAGATCATAAAAACAAATAATACTAATCTAAGATTGAGGAATAAAGGTTTTTGCTGAAAGACCAGCGTTGGGCTGGATTTAAACCCATGCAGCAGCAGTGGGAGTCTAAATTATTCATTTAAAGATTCCAATAAATGTCTGTGTTGGATTAATCTATTTGCCATCAAAACTGGTCCTGTCTGAAATATGAAAATGATAAATGAAACCTGCAGGTATTTCTTATTACTGTTCTGGCAAAGATGCGTCTGTAGTAGATGACTATACTGTATTTTTCATGGATAGGCTGATATTAACATTGGCATACTCTGCATTTAGCAAGCAAAATTGCAAGGTGTCATAATCTTTCTCGCACTCACTCTCTTTTAATGTAAAAGTAATCCACACAGTGAGTAGTCATATAGTTGTAAGGTAGATGTAATCATATAGTTGTTTACAAAGGTAGATGTAATCATATAAGAACAGGGCTGCAGCTCCACAGATTAGGAAATTAAAACACCAGTTATTTACCCCAAAGACATTAGGCAACATTTCTGGTTATATCTCAGTGGTGAGCAAGTTATTCAAACGATTGATGAAAGAAGAACAACGTTGTATATCACGTAATCTTATACCACTGAGCAAAATAATTTCAAAGACACCTTTTCAAAGTTTTTTCAATGTTTTCAGCAACTTTTGTGTTCTATATGTTTTATGTCCTGAAAACCTAATGGCTGACCTGCAATGCTTTTTGGGACTTTTGGGGTGTCATCAGTGCACATGAAACAATACTGTTTTGGGGGGTTGAGTTTTTCAATTCTTCATGTGAACCAAATAGCTAGGTGTGAATCACTTACTCCGATGATCTTGGCAAAGAGGATGGCAACACAGGGATAAACGCCTCCCCCTACCAGGCTAGCTAGGACTCCAAACAAAAGGTAAGGCCATTCCGGCTTGTTCATGGCCAGGATTCGGCTGAGTGGGACGTCTGGAAGATTTGATTCATCTTCCTTCTGTAATGAACCATTGTCAATAAGAAAAGAAAATTGCATGACAAAGACCGTATGAACATGATATAACAGAACTTGGGCCTCTGACAATAGGTTATCAATATCCAGTATAACCACACGTTATAGAGTAGAAAGGTTATGATGGTTGAACAAAATATTACAAGAATGACATGTTTCAATGCGGATTCATTTAATTAGGAGGTTTTCTCACTGATGAAATTGAAAAATAAAATTTGCTAATGGTTCTCAATTAATTACAAATATAAAACAGAAAGATAATTGATTCCATATGCATACACGCCTGTCATAATAACACCTGAATGAGCAGGGGCAACCGATTCACTTTAGAAGTTGCATAATTAATTCAGTGGATTAAGGTGTTTCACATAATTTTCATTTAACCAGAAAAGGAACCAGGTAAGTCTAGTTCAACCGGTCCGCAATTGACACCGGTGAATATTTTTGCCCGCACTTTTTCCTACCAGGGACGCCCACATGACAGCCTATGTCTTTAGTCACTACACCACAGAACTGCATGTTTATCAAGTGTCGGCATGGCGTCTCGACATTAGATCATTAGTCATGCATTAACATCACGTGAAGTTTGAATATTTCCCTAGACACCATTAAGCTTTGTGTTCAACTGACTAACGTTTCTAATTAAGTTTACCTCCACCACAAATAGCATCTATGAAGTGCAAGGCTTTTACCACTGGCCATTTTAAAAGCTTATTAGTCATTTGTGAACGACATTGATACAGTAACTATCAATGTAGGTGACGATAACTGACTTTTTCGTCAAGTGAAAAGACGAGAGAATTGTGTAGGCAGCAACATTTTTATCTATCCAAATGGATAATTAAAAAACCCACCAGAACTGTTTAATTTCAGGCTTCCTATAACGTAGCTACTGAAGGTTGTAGCCAGCAAAGTTTTTGTCTGTCCTGAACAAATCCTAAGGCCTATTTTGACTGTGACAGGAGTCGAACACAGACTCTAACCACTACGCTATTTAACAAGAGGTAGCCCCAAAAACACTTGTCTCTGGAAGGTCCCTCAGTCGGTTAGAACATTTCCTTAAAAAAAAACAACATTCAAAGCAAATTCAGAATAAGGTTCTTCAAAAGTAGCAATCAATGTAAAGTCCATGGTATAGAAATGGAGAGAATATGTCCTGTGAATCTGTCTAGAACAGATCGTTCTCAAGAACTGAGTATTTGGGTGACAAGGGCAATAGTCAGGGAGGCCACCAAGAGGCTTATGGCAACCCTAAAGTTATACTCTTCCCTGGCTGAGCTGGGAGACACTGTGCTTACTGCAACAATGTCCCAGGTGCTTTTCACAAGCATTCATGGGAGAGAAAGAAACTCACATTCAGTCTCAGCCAGTTTGCCTGAAGGCATGTGGGAGACACTGAGACCAAGTGGAAGAGAATTTTATGGCTTGATGAGACTGTTAGAAACTGTCAAAGGGACCTCTAGCAAACCTTGACAAAAGAGGGTGAATACTTATGCATATTTTCTGTTTTATATTTGTAATTCATTTAGAAAAATGTGTAGGTTTTATTATGGCCATTTTTTTTTTGTGTGGGGCAAAAACCACTTATTGTTTTTGCCCCACCCATTTTTATTTATTTTGTCACACAATTAATTGTGGAAAAGTTCAGTCCAAAAAATACGTTTGAGAGTCGCTCTATGTAAAAATACCTTTTTCTCTTTCTTAGACTTCTTGGGTTTCTTCTTGGTGGATTTCCTTCTTAAACTGACTCTGTGGATCGAGTTCCCTCCCAAGTCACCATTTTCCCCTTCCAGCGCATGGCTATCTTCTGTGTAGGCCATGTCATAGAGCACAAGATCATTGTAATCAGGGAGGCTGTTGTCTTCACTAGTGTCCTCTACCTCTGGGTTCCCATGACTCTGATGAACAGCACACAACGTGGCGACAGTGGATTACATAATGTTACTTAGAGGGCTTACTCATTATATTTCGTTTTTCACAATGCCATAAACACAAGCTTTGCTAAGGCATATAACTCAAACGTGGTGTATGTGTGTACACATAACTGCCTCTGATCAACACGACTTAGAATTTGATTGATTCTCTTGAGTCAAAGACAGGCTATGTCCTAAATGCCGCCCTATTATCTTTGTCTTGTAAAGGCCAGGTTAAACTGAAAAGCACAAAACAGGGGATGGGTTGGCGTTTGGGATGCACCCAGGGGGAGGCAGTACCTGTTGCATGACCAGAGAGTAGTAGACACCCTTCTTAGCCATGAGCTCCCTGTGGGTGCCCTGCTCAACAACCTGGCCGTTGCTGAAGCCAGCGATCACGTCCGCTGTCCTGATGGTGGACAGACGATGGGCGATCATGATGGTGGTTCGGCCCGCCCTGGCCTGTGGAAAAACCATCATTCATTCAAAACACGACAGGGGTCATGTCATATTCACTAAGATCAAATCCAACAGGACCTTATGAATTCATTCTGGTTCTCGAGGTTTGCCCGATTGCTTTGCACAGGAGAAAGGCTACGATCAAATCAAATCAAGGGCGAGCCATTAAACGTGGGAACAGGTTTCTCAAAACGTGTATGAGAGGAACCTAAACCCTTACCCACCTGTATGGTCCTCTTGGAGGATACTAACCTTATCCAGAGCGGCCTGGACGATGGACTCACTCTGGGTGTCCAGAGCGGATGTGGCTTCGTCCAGCAGGAGGATCTTGGGGTTTTTGACCAGCGCTCGGGCGATAGCTATCCTTTGCTTCTGACCTCCACTTAGCTGGGCTCCCCGCTCCCCTACCATCGTGTTCAGCTTCTGTTAACGCCATGTGAAACGGAATGCTGATAACATGTTCCTATTGGTTTCCTACACTAGAATAAAAATGTCTTTTCAGTTGTAATTTATTTACAATACATTTATTATGATGTACTAACTAGAAATCCTCTCTACATCACAGTAGATATTTTAATACGGAGTACACATACGTCGGGGAGCTTGGCAATAAAGTCGTATGCATTCGCCTCTTTCACAGCCCGTTCAATGTCCTCATCTGTGGCATCCGCTTTGCCGTAGCGGATGTTCTCTGCAATGGTTGTCCCAAACAGCACAGGTTCCTGACTGACAATTCCTATGTTTTCCCTTAGCCATTTCACATTTAGGGTTCTGATGTCATGACCATCCAGAGTTATCTAAAAACAAAGATCCAAGATTAAATAGACCAGGGGTTCTCAAAGGTCTAGACCCCAGTGACCTTCTTTAGGGGCTTGAAATTTGCATAGAAAAGATTTGATAGAAATAACTATTTGACAGCTTTTTTACTACAGCGCCCTCCACTAATATTGCCCCCTTGGTAAATACGAGAAAAACAAGCAGTGAAAACAGTTATTTGCTGTTTATCTTTCATTTAAAATATTCACAGAAACTAGTTCAGTGTTTCTAAAACATGCCGGGAGAAATCTAAAACATGCAGGGCAGGGGGGAGCCCAGGAGCAGAGTTGAGAAACACTGCTGTGGTTTAAGTGAAATTAATGAAAAAAATTAATGTGAAATAAATAAAATAAATGTTTTCTCCAAAATGTGCACTTAAGTGATAATAACTTAAGTGAATTTATTTAAGTTCACCTGAGTGATTAGGAACATATAAGTGGTAAGCCATGACTTCCTGTTTCACTGGGGTATAAATATGAGGTGACACACTGGCCTAATTTACACAATCATTGTCATATTCATTGTCCGACCAAGGAAGCTTCAAAATTGGTTTATGCAGAAATTGTGACAGCAACTTTAATAGTTCACAGTTGGAAGCCAATGGTAAGAAAATTGTTTCCTAGAAAGGCTAAGGGGGGCTATAGCCACGTCACAAATCTGCATAGCCCCAGTTCAGCCCTTATTCTTAAAAACAAGAACTTCCTTATAACTCTGAAGTCATGAAAATCGACTATTTTCTTAGCCCCCCTTTGCATTGGGAGAGAAAGACTCCTGGCAGTAATTTTATGACAAAACCAACGTTCCACAAGAGGGCGCTGTATTACTATTTTACTCTCCACTGAACTTCAATGAACTTCTTCTCAATCTGATGACTCAGAACATAGGCATTCAGTACTGAGTACGTAAATAATTATGTGTGTGCGTTACACATGTTTTTGTGTGTGCATGTGCTTCTCTATGCACTTCAGGTGTACTCCTGTCCTGACCTTTCTCGAGTTTGGATCGTTAAGCATGGGAGTAGTGGCAAGGGGGCATGTGTCTCTTCATTATGACTGGACGTATATTCTGGGTCAGTAGAAATATACTTTAAACACACTTTTAATAAACCTTGGTTACATTGGTTCCTACCTGTCCTAAGTCTGGATCGTAGAAGCGCTGAAGGAGCTGAATGGTGGTGCTCTTTCCGCATCCACTGGCTCCGACCAGAGCGATCGTCTTCCCGCGTGGCACTGTCAAATTTACCCCCTGTAGAATCTGCAGTGACCAGAAACACACCACCACAACTCAAATGTCTTTCATTTGACTTTCGCATGGTTTGCCAGTTTGTCTGTTGTCATTGCATGCGAACACTTACGAAGCAAACATTTCAGTTGTTTGGCGATAGGTTAAGTAGAATCGGGACCTGTTTGGATTGAAATACAAAACTTACTTTGACCTCTTTCCTGGAGGGGTAATTGAAGTGTATGTCCTTGAACTCAATGTCTCCTCTTACGTGGTCTGGTTTATGACCTTCCTTGGAACTGCTGTCTATCGGACGTGGCTGTGGCACATGACACAGCAGAATGTCAACATTCAAAAACGTAAGTTCTTGTTATTGTTGTGACTTAAATTCTTAGAAAGGAAACGGTAAACAAGGTGTGTAACCGAGTGAATGCTTAACATTGTTTGTGGCAGAAAATCCACTGAGGTAAACGACGATAGGGAACCACATTATTTTATGACTTTAGGTCACCATGTGACCAATGTCAATTTGAGAATGGATCTCTTTGGCCGGACACATCATTCACACAAGATTCATTCAAAAACAGGCTAGTCCGGTCTGACATGTCAGCTTCATATGCATGCATGTAAACACACACCGCTGATCACACAAATGCACCTGCCTACTATCTCCATCCTTGTGGATATTAAAAGGGTGATTCAGGTGTACTAGACTACCTGATCAATGGTTTTGTAGACCTCATAGGCAGCACCCCGGGCTTTGGCGATGGCTTCCAAGTTAGGAGCCCCTTGGCCCAAAGAGAACGCCCCTATCATCACTGAGAAGAAGACCTGGTAACAACAGAAATAAAGAGACAGGGTGAGAAGTAGGATGCCAGAGTAAAAGGTTTCAAGACATTACAGAGGCCTTTAACCAATACATTATAATTCATTTTCCGTTTTTTAATACAGTGAAATTGTACATATGTTGGTTAATAAAAGCTTACTGTAATGGTTTTTCCAATTGTGTAGTTTTCTGGCTCGTCTACAGAGAGCTTGGTCCCATACCAGAAAGCTAATGCGTATGCCCCAAATATGACAAACTGGGTTAAGCCCATGGACACATTCGTGGTGATGGCCTTCTTTATCCCGTAGTTTTTAGCGTCCTCTAAGTTGTTTTCATACCTAAAATAGATCGAAGACAATTCTGAATTTCTGAATGTGTCTTGATTTTGGTAGTATATAATACTACTGGGCAGCAGTATGCTTTTGAGGGAACACATTATCATTGAGTTGTTAACTCACTTTTCCACAGCTTTCTTCTGACCATTGAAAGCAACGACTGTCCTGATGGCTACAAGGATCTCCTCCGCCACTGCCCCTGCCTTGGCATAGGCAGAAAGCTCCTTACTGGTCAGGGTGGCAAGAATCTACAATCAAATGAAAATACTGTCAAACTTGCAACCTTGTTGGTATCCGTTAAGACTTTATTCGACTGCTTGTAACTGCTTCTGTAAAAAGAGCTTAATGAAATGCATGATGTTTGCACACAATCTCCAATCAACCCCTAGTCCTTATGCCAGTGTACCTTTGGAAACCTGAAACGAGAGGATCATTTTAAACAAGGGGTTGACTGGTTTGAAATGATGCAACCAACTTCCGTTGCTACTGACAATAATAAGATTAAATTTTCTTTGCCAGTCATTGGTAGTCTTACTTTAGACCAGACAGCAGCTGATCCTGCCAGGAGAGGACTGATGGCCAAGATGACAAGGGTCAGCTTCCAGCCGAAGACGAAACCAATGATTAACCCTGTCAGGAAGGTACAGAAGAACTGCACAAACACACAGATCTTATCTCCAAGACCCTCGTTGATTGTGTTGATGTCGCTGGAGGGAGTAAACAAAGGTTGTTTATATCTTGGACATATGATCTAAGCTAAAATATTATTAAATTCATCATCAACAATATCACCCAAACGTTGATTATTCCAGTGTATAAACTTACTCAGTCATTCTGACATTCAGAACACCAATTTGGTGTGTATCAAACCATGCCATCTGTTGATGAAGGATGGCATGGAAGTATTTCTCCCGGATCCGTTTGGTCTGCTTGGTGGCTGTCAGTAAGAATAGCATTACTTGAAAGGTCCCCAGCAGTAACACAGCACATCCGATTCCAACAAAGTAATAGGCATTTCTGTAAGAGAATATATAGATTAAGCTGTATTAATTCAACAATAAAATCTGGATTTAGATTTGGTTATATACTGTACATATTTCAAATGTTTAGTTCCAAAACACTATCCATTTTCATATCTAGTTTTGCGTTTATTTTAAATATTTTGTTGAGAGAGACTGATATGTTTATCACATATCACAGTGTTATTTTTAAATAACTAACATATATTTTTCTGCTCTGATTGTGACAGTGTCTCGACCAATTAAAGGGTTTTCAAGACAAAGTTCAATTGTTTTTGTTAGTCATGTGTTGTCCCACCACTGAAGAACCAATCTGTAGAAATATAGAAAATGAATATAGAGTGTGTAAACAAAGCTTGTAACCTCTGCCTGCTTCATGGTAAACTGCATTAGAATCAAGATTTTCCAGGTTGTTTGGATGTTGAATGAATTGCCACCCACTGAGGGTAAAATAACACTTAAAAATAACCTTTTTATTTAGACTCAGATTCAATTTTATTGTCATTGTCCAAGTACAAGTACAGTACAATGAAATGCAGTTTGCGTCTAACCAGAATCACAAAAAGAAGAGTGCAGAAAAATTTACAAGGATTAAGTATATGTATGTAGAAGTGGAATGTTTAGATGTGCAATTAATGCAAATCCATTACATATGGCAATTCTAAATGTGAAGTGGATAATTTACAAATTTACAGAGAATGTACAGATATGAATTAAGTATAACGTATGTACAAGTGAGCTAAATAGTTGTGACAATTCTCAATGGCATTCTGAATTTGCAATCGAGGCAAATCGAAGGAGTAAGGTAGCATGTGCAACTGATGCAGGGATATCAGCTATGAGGTTCCTGAGGTTGACATGTGTATGTAACAATAGAAAATGCAAGTACAGTGGGAGTTCTAAATGTGCAATGAGGGCATTCTTGAGGTGTCGGCATGTGCAACTGAAATACAGGAATAGCAACAAAGACACGTGAACTGAAAAATCTAATCAGACTTGTAAGGCAGTGACAGAGTCCAGTAGTACAAAGGGTGGGTACAGTTAGTGACGGAATGTCATAGAGTTCAGCGAGGTTACAGCAGATGGGCGTTCTGTAAGGTCACATCTGTTTGGATGTGAATAAAAATAAAAACTGTGTAAGCGCTCTGGACCCTCCTTTCATTCTTTTTGCAAACGTTTCCTAATAGTCTCACTAGCAAATTCAAAATGTGCTTACAAGCTCTTACAGATTTGTCATCATGATGAATGTGTTTCATGCACAGGTAATTTAAAATAATTCATAGGAATGTATTTGCTTTAAAATTACTGAGTATACAGTATTACTCATTTCAGTGGGAGAGGTCTCAGGCATTCCTGGTACCCAAAATGTATGACCTAACAAGAGTTGCCTGGGGAAAGACGGATTTGGTTCAGTGGGTACAGTCTTTTGAATGAGCCCTACCAAGCTAGCTAAAGTAGTTTATGCTTTGTTTGAGTGTTCAGAATAATTTCTGTGCCATTTGAGTAACTCTTTAGTGCATATTTGTTTTACAAAAAATTAAACATAAGTTAGACTGACGTCTGTGGAATGTATTTGTGAATGCCGTAGTAACTGTACTGGGTGAAGGTCACTAGAATAAATGTGCAACCCATCCTGATGTTGGCCACACTACCCCCCCCCCCTCTCTCCTCAGCTCAGGACAACAGAGCTCAAGACACTCAAGAAACCCATGCAAACTCTCCCCATTGTCTGACAAAGCCTGTACCACGGACACGTGACATGCGTGATTCATTCTTTACAAGGTTTAACTAGTGTCATGCTACCGGTGCTATCTAGCTAGCAGGCATAAATCAGACTACTGAACCTAATTCATACATAGATCCAGATGACTGAACCTAATTCATGCATAGACCAGGATGACTGAACCTAATTCATGCATAGACCAGGATGACTGAACCTAATTCATACATAGATCAGGATGACTGAACCTAATTCATGCATAGATCAGGATGACTGAACCTAATTCATGCATAGATCAGGATGACTGAACCTAATTCATGCATAGATCAGGATGACTGAACCTAATTCATGCATAGATCAGGATGACTGAACCTAATTCATACATAGATCAGGATGACTGAACCTAATTCATGCATTGATCAGGATGACTGAACCTCATACATTCGCATTGTGCTTGGGTCAACGGTTTGTGTAGAACATTGTGTTCACTCCCTGCTGCCATAAATTATTTTTTATATATATTCTTTGTATTCAGTTTGCCTTTCCTTATGAAACAGTTAACATTATTTTTCATGGTTAATTGTTTAGTTACTAAGTTGTAAAAGCAGGACAGTTTACTACACAGTAATGAACCTTCCATTCCAGCTAGTCGAATTCCATCGGCCTGCCAGGAGAACCCTACAGTGGGTACCCTGTTCCAGGGTGTGGGTCACATAATACCAAACCAAACTGTATCGATAGAATTTTATTCTGTTACATTTAAAATTATAGCCCTCGGTAGCTTTTGAATAGAAATTCTGAGAAAATTAATTAGTTTGCGCACGTTAAGGTCCCCTTGAGAAAGATTTATGTTGAAAGAACACTAATGTGAAAAAGTATTGGATAAAGCATATATTTCCATGATAATGTTTACATTATTTACTGTACTGTACTCATTGGCACTTACTTAGTCATTTGAGCCTGAATATCAACTCCAGGCACTTGAATGCACCCCACAGTTGAGTTCAAGAAAACAGTGGCATTGGCTATGGAAAGATGACAATTCCAATATCAAATCATTGCTTAGATTATATGTCTCAGCAGTAATAAAAACATTACAGATACAGATCAGCCACTATCTTGTCAAACAGAACACATACTTGTAAGGTTTGTAAAGTACTGCTGTCCACTTTGTACAAAGTTGTCTGTCATGTCTCCAAACACCACACACATAAGAGGCAGGGCGATGCCGTGGATGGCGGAACAGAGCAGGCCGATGACCATCAGGAAGACCTCGCAACACGTAGCGTAGCGGAACTGTATCCAGAACACGCAAGAAACCATTGTCAGTTGACATGCACATTGGAGACGATTGCAGGACAGCAATCTGGATCGGTAATACAAGTGCAATGCTTTCCCATCTACTGTGAACTATGTTATGCGCGTGTATGTGCATAACATACAAAAATACTATTGTCTTTCCTGTTGGTTTTCAGACCAGAATCGGGACCTACCAGCTGGAAAAACCCCACCGTTCTTTGGGGTTCTTTTGGTTCCGTCTTTTTCTTTCTTCATTAGAAAAAGAACACATCCACAGTCAAGGGAATGATTTGTTTCACGGGTTGAGCACAGTGTGATAGGGCTTCAGTTGGAAGAGAATACGACAACATCCTTTACCTGCGCCCCTTCGCCGTCTTGGCCTCGATATCTGCGGTTTGGGGTTCTTCTTTCGTCTCCTCCGGAGGCTTCTCATCATCATCAAAGGCCAAGTTCGGGTAACCTCTTTGAAATGCCTCTGGAGAGAAAAATTATAATAAATTACATGAACAACATGAGCTCTCACTTTGACGTATGGACAGTATAGAAAACACACATGTATCAGTGATTTACAAATCTTTCAAATGTATTATCAACTAGGAAGCAGATGGAATCAGCCAGTAAATGGTGTGAGATAGATATCACCTTCCGGGATGGGTGCTAGATGCCCTGGCAATTCTCCCTCCCCAACTCCCATGGTTGCTGCTTCTCTGGAAAACAAAATAATATTTACTTTAAAAAAATAATAGCCTCAGTGCTCGGATGGATGATTTCCTGTTACCTAATTTCACCAAATATATGTATCAACTACTTTCAGCAAGAAGTCAGTGGACAGCTACACAAAAGCAAAATGACCTGATACATTGCGCGTAAAATGTGATGTAATTCAGCAAATAATTAGAGTGATGTATTTTCAATTGGAAGTAATTTCTGTGAGTTGATCAGTTAATGTTGCCAAATATTTTAAGAAAAAATATATACATTTTATTAAACAACAGAAAAAATTGGTTTAACTGGCATTTGCTCAGGTGCAAAAATCTTTTTACAGCATAAAAATATTCCAGATGATGTCATTTAATTCAGCTCTACATAAGATTTTGAACACCATACGTGTTTTGAAGCATCAATGAGAGAAAACCAAAAATCATTCTTTAATGAACAAAAAATACCAAGCCTATGTTTTCATGCTTTTCAGGTTGCTCTTGTTCCCTGAGAATGTGTTACGCAACACCTTCCATTTGTGTTGTTAAATAACATCCTGTAACGTTCCGTAACTCCAGCAGTTTCTTTTTGTAACTGCTAAGTTGCCACCAATTCTGGCACTATAAAGCATTTTTATGAGGGTATGAAATGTTATTCCACCTCAAAATGTATGAGATTTTATATTTTATATTATCACACAATACTAGATATGAAATATGAATGTATCTTTAAGCATATGTCCAACTCCACAATATAATTGGCATATAAAGGCTGGCATACACAACTGTTCTAGATAGTTGCGAAATAATGCACAATCCTTGCTTATACAGACTTTGTAGAAAATAACATGCACATAATGTGTATTGGGTAATAACTGTATGATGTGTTTAGGATGCATGCTATATAAAGACTTCATAATTTGTACCTCATCAAAAGTAAATGATATATTTTTGAAGCAAATTTGGAAATACACAAAATGTATGCATATTGAACCAAATATTGTAGTCTACAAAACATTGATCGATGCCACTTTAATGTATGTAGATGCATCCAACGTACCTTCAGAGAATCCAGAATATGCCTTAGGAGACAATCCACAAGCTCTCCTCTTAAAAGTTTAAAAGCATACCTCTCATACAAATTTCAGACAAATTAAGTCCTTTTTTGTGGGCAGGTACATTTTATGTTGTTACATGACACAGCAGCCTCATCAGCTGACAGGTCTCCTGGAGCCTATTTGCATTCCACTTTCAGCTGGGGGAGGTGTCATGATTATTCATTATATTGAACCATCAAGCCAATGCATATTTCACATTTTTACAAAGACATTAAATTTGATATGACCTATTTTGCCATGGATTTGACTTTGAAAAAGTATTTGATCTCCTGCTGATTTTGTATGTTTGCCCACTGACAAAGAAATTATCAGTCTATAATTTTAATGGTAGGTTTATTTGAATGGCGAGAGACAGAATAACAACAAAAAAATCCAGAAAAAACGCATCTCAATAATTTTATAAATTGATTTGCATTTTAATGAGTGAAATAAGTATTCGACCCCTCTGCAAAACATGACTTAGTACTTGGTGGCAAAACCCTTGTTGGCAATCACAGAGGTCAGACGTTTGTTGTAGTTGGCCACCAGGTTTGCACACATCTCAGGAGGGATTTTGTCCCACTCCTCATTGCAGATCCAGATCCTTTGGGTCATTGTCATGCAGGAATACCCACCCACGACCCATTTTCAATGCCCTGGCTGAGGGTTCTCACCCAAGATTTAACGGTACATGGCCCCGTCCATCGTCCCTTTGATGCAGTGAATTTGTCCTGTCCCCTTAGCAGAAAGGGGACCTTGCGGGCATGGCAGGATTTCAGTCCTTCACGGTGTAATGTGTTACCAATTGTTTTCTTGGTGACTATGGTCCCAGCTGCCTTGAGATCATTGACAAGATCTTCCTGTGTAGTTCTGGGCTGATTCCTCACCGTTCTCATGATCATTGCAACTGTGGTGAGATGCACAAAATGTACAAAATCAGCAGGGGATCAAATACGTTTTATCCCTCACTGTATATCTAAAACAACTTGTGAACCATGGCTCATTATTTAAATACACTTGGTGGATTATTGTCAGAATATATGGTCCTTTAAATGATTTCAAAAGTAAATGCTTGTTTTCTGTACATTTTCACATTAATCACTCATCCTTAATTATATACTGTAGTAAAGCTGTGACAAACCATCCAAAACATGAGGTCAATGAAACACACAATGCCTACACAGTCAATCACTCCAACACAGATGTATGTGATAAACTAATAACTCTAAGCACATTTTAGGTTCCTTGAGCACATGCACACGGTAAGTCATGTGGTTGTCTTGGGTAGGAGGAGGAAAAAGGTACTTTCATAACCATTGAAACACATCCTCATGCTAATCTGATAGTCATAGAGGGTAACTGTGTGGAGACACGTGAGGAAGACTGGACTTTTAGTTGATTATTACATAACACCTCTTTGGACAATCAGTGTAATTTTGTTAATACCAAAAAGGTATGGCAAGATGCATTACTGAATGTGTTGTCAGAGATGTTGAATGAGTTGCATGAGTAGTTTCACATCCCTAAGCATGTGTGCCAATTTAACCGTTTAGAGTTTGTCCTACGTGATATGCCCCATAACAACGTTTTTTAGGGAATTGAAGACAGCCTGGGGATTTATGCTTTTGGAGGTTAACAAGGCGACTATTCACCTTATCTCTGCATGGAGTTGGAGACAAACTTAAAATATATCAGGCATCCTAATGCCTGGGAAGGTGTTCCGGTCCCGTCCCACTGGGAGGAGACCCCGGGGAAGACCTAGGACACGCTGGAGGGACTATGTCTCCCGGCTGGCCTGGGAACGCCTCGGTGTCCCCCCGGAAGAGCTGGAGGAAGTGTCTGGGGAGAGGGAAGTCTGGGCATCCCTGCTTAGACTGCTGCCCCCGCGACCCGGCCCCGGATGAAGCGGAAGAAGATGGTATGGTATGGTATGGTATGGTATGGTAGGCATCCTAATGGGATTCCAATGTTAAAGGAATTGGTTTAGAGGATTTTAGCATTTGATCCATTGTCTTAATGCATTGCAATGACTCAACTGTTATCCTCTCTGTAATAAAATAAAATACAAAATAATTACATTTTTGTGGGACAAATTACAGAGAAAACTGAAATAGGGATAATAATTTATAAAAAAAAAAGGAATCCCTGTGATAATAGAAGAGAGAAAGTAATTGTGTACATTGGCATTGTACAATTTTTATTATATAAAGTTGATCTGTATTCTTTAAAGCCTTGAATAATTCCCAGAGCATTAGTTACGATTCCAATGACATTCTAGATAGGAAGATAATATCCCAAAAACATTCAAAGAATGTTTCAGCTTGTTTCAGAAGGCACATTTCAGAATGTTTCAGAATGCACATTATCTGTAAGAACAATCTCAGAACAATCCCTTTTCTCATTAGACCTTTTCACAGTGCATTGTTTTTAGCCCCGGACTAACTTAGCCCCAGGCTATGGCTGGCCCTGTGTTAGTTTAGCCTGTGTTCACACAGGAGTTTGTTAACCCTGGGTCAAGGTTTAAGCCTAGGTGAAGGTTTCACACTTGTATTCCAAAGCCCTGGGCTAACCCACATGGAAGTATTATATATGGACATATATTTAAAAAAACATTTTAAAAATAACGTTTGCCTATGTATGCCCATATATTTCATTAATGTATTTACATATTCGATTTTGTCCGTTTTCAAATATGTTTTAATGTCTTAAATACATGTAAATATATTTACATAAATGACAAAATTATAGTTTGCAATATGCATTTAGCATTTACATCTAACTGATATGCAGCTCTGGAAAAAATTAAGGGACTACCACACCTTTTTCTTTTCTTTCCAAAAAAGTAAAAAAGGAAGGTTTTGAGTGAGGAACAGAATGGTTAAAATTAAGAGACCACTGCTAATTGAACACTTCTGCTCCTCACTCAAAACTTTCCTTGTACATTTCTTTGGAAAGGAAAGAAGAAGGTGCAGTGGTCTCAGATTCTTTTCTGTATATTGCCAATTCTCCAAGGGTTTGCAACCCAGATGGTTATCCAGTTTTCTGTTTTTGTTCATTTATTAGATGTCCTCCGGCTGAACAGAGGACCCAGGAGAGGGTATGGGACTGGTGGATAAAAAAAAGCACCAAAACAGGTCTCCTCTTTTATTTTACTACTGTAACCTCATTTCACAACGAAACTGAAAAATAATAAACTGGCATAGAAAGTAAACATCTGGTCCTATATGGTATTAATTGCGCTTAAACCTACGTTTTTCTGACTATTTCTAGTCTAGCGTTTGAAGTCATTGAATGGCGCAAGCCATATTTGATTAAAAAGAGGACATTCTCCTGATTAAAATGATGCCCCACTTGTACCTTGAAACTTAAATGAGTCACGTACATTATATATTTTATTTTTTCCATACAACAGCATCACTCATCTTGTTGTGAGTTTAGGTGTTTACTAATGCGGATGAGGACAGGAAGTAAACCGGAAACTGCAATGCCGACTTCTAGACAAAAGCGGAGGTTCGTCACTACGCTGGTGCACAGAGCCTATTGCCCACTCCTGTTTTTCCTCATCACGGTCCTTAGGTGACCAAATAAAATGTTTTTTCTTTTTCAAACATTTGTTTAAGGGGAGTAGCTACCCTAGAGTCTCCCCCACAGGTTTCCATTTTTTTACAGTAAATTATTGTATAACTGGTTTTTCTGTTTCTTAACCTATGTTGTACTTTCAATCCCATAATAAGGTCTGGCATAATGTGTATTGTAATACCAGAAACAAACACATTCTTAACACAGTGATCCAGACGGGACTACATATAATTTTTATTACAGTATCTCATTAGACAATATATTGAAATGACAATACATGAATATACAAATTCACTTCAGAGACAACGTGATTTAATGAAGATGATAATGCATTGCAGTCCCATGCTCCACTGTGACAGCTGTTTTCCTACACAGGCCTTGACATCCAGGACTTTACATGCTCTGTTCTGCAGAACTACACAATATGCACTTTGATGAGGAACAACAGACCATGATCTGGTTTAGGTACTGGGGACCAGGGCTTCATAAAAAGGCACCAGGTAGTCGATGGGTTGTGGTGCAATGCAGTTGCCTGTAAGATGGGACATTCTGAAAAGGAACTGTGCAAACTGCTTTTTTTGTCAAGAGATTTCGTCATCATGCTTCATTCTTTCAAATGTCTAATTCTGCATATCCAGGCGTACCTCTGGAGACTTGACACTGTCAATGTCTTTTGTATAAATGATATATCTGAAAATTTGAAAACACCTATATGGAGTACAGTAATCTGTGAATACATTCAAAATGTATCCACTAGTGTTTTTTTTAAAATTAATATTATTAAAATGTGTGTAGTTTCAATTCAAAGTAAGTCTTATTCAGTACATTTAGACAATTAGCTTTTCTAAAATACACCAATATTTCCATTCCAGCTAACACTGTTACACAAGCTAGCTACTTCTACCATTAACTATAATGGTAGCCAATTTTATTTTTTATTGTTAACAAAGCGAGACTGGGAACCTGCAAGGGCCAGCTAAAGCCAACTTTACAAAATTGCTAGCTGACAAGTAGTATTGTAGAGAAAAAACATTTTTGTTTGGGAATGTATCAACAAAGAATCAGGCAACACACAGCTAGCTTTATTAAAGGAATTTGCAAACACTATTTGTCTGGCCAAATAGTTAAAACACAGCTGACCAGTATTTGAATATTTAATTATGATAAAATACATTTAGTAATGAATTAATTCTTTCTAAAGAGAAATTATATATATACCGATGTGCACCTTAATCTGTGCGAGCACGTGCCCATGCCTTCTATGGGTGTCATGCCCCTGCAGCACGTGTGTGCATGTTCCCAAACATGTTGAGGCGTACACCCAATGCATAGGGGACTGTCATGGGCAGAATGCAGAAAATGTTATCTAAAATGTATCAGTTGCTATTTACAAAAGACCAGTTTGCTTCAAGATGAACAATAACTCAGCATGAACTCAGCATGAACTCTCAGCATGAACTCTCAGCATGAACTCATGAACATAATGTCTTCAGTTGTATAACCACACTTCACGGTCATAGTGGGTACATTTTCTCCTGATAGAGAAAGTTTTAATTTCAGTAGCACTGATGTCCATCAAATACATCAAAATGTAGTGTTATTTTTGTCAGATGTCCTGTATGTATTTTTTGTACTTGACATGTGCTATCGCAATTAATATGGTTGGAAGCATGGAGGAGAAGTCTCTGGAGAACCTGCTCTATACCACCAAAGTTCATATTCAACACTCCAACACTTTTTGTCAAATAACTGTATATATGAGGTTTTTCAATCTGGGTTTAGGACTGCCCACAGCACTGAGTCCGCTCTCCTGCGAGTGCTAAACGACATTTATATCTCTACTGACTCTGGAGACACTGTGGTTTTAGTTCTCTTAGATCTTTCGGCGGCTTTTGACACCGTTGACCACCCAACTCTGTTAGCTAGACTGGAGACGTGGGTGGGCATAAAAGGCTCTGTTTTGTCATGGTTCCAGTCTTACCTTTCTGACAGAAAGTTTTTAGTAAAGATGGGCAACTTCTCCAGCTCCATGGCACCTCTGAGCTGTGGTCTTCCACAGGGCTCCATTTTGGCTCCCTCTCTATTTTCTCTCTACATGCTACCGCTGGGCGCAATTTTTGGAAACACTGTGTATCATTTCACTTTTATGCGGACGACACTCAAATTTACATTCCAATTAAGCGAAATAATCCTGCAGCATTAAATTCTCTTTTGCTATGCTTAGAGGAGGCTGGCTCAACATTTCCTCTCTCTAAATGATGATAAGACCGAGGTCATTGTTTTCAGCCCGAGTGAGAGGTCCCAGTGTACAAGCCCAGACTTGGGGAGTCTATCTCCCTTTAAATCTACCGGAGTGCGGAACTTGTTCTTGTTGACCAGTCCTTAAAGTTTGATAAACACATCTCATCTGTAATCAGTTCCGGTTTCTACCAACTTCGTTTACTATCTAAAATCAAAGGCTTTCTCACTCCAATAACTCTGGAAATGGTGGTTCATGCTTTCATCACGTGTCGGCTGGACTATTGCAACTCACTATATTGCGGTATATATATATATTCTCAAATTTCCCATCTTCAGTTAGTCCAAATTGCTGCGGCCAGACTTATCCTTAATTGTCGCAAATATGATCATATCTCTCCTATCCTCAGATCTTTACACTGGCTACCAGTTTGGCAGAGAATATATTTTAAAATCCTCCTCTTTGTCTACAAATCTTTACACAACATAGCTCCGGTTTATCTCTCTGAACTTATTCATCCGTACATTCCGTCCAGAAGTCTCAGATCCCACGGCCAGGCGCTGCTGGTAGTCCCTCGTGTCAGACTAAAGCGTAGAGGGGAGCGTGCTTTTGCGGTGGCAGGGCCTCGTCTGTGGAACACCCTCCCTCTAGAGATCAGAACGGCTCCAAACCTCTCTGCTTTAAAGTCTTTGGTTAAAACATACCTGTTCTCTTTAGCATATTGATAATTTTTCTTGGGCTGTTTTTTACTATTTTACATTAGTGTCTTTGTTTTAAAGTTAATCTCAGTTTAGATGTTCTCTATATGTTTATGGGTTGTTTTGCTGCTATTATTTTTTATATGCTTGTTCTGTAAAGCACTTTGGTCTGTCTAGCGGCTGTTTAAATGTGCTATATAAATAAATGAACTTGAACTTCATATTGCCACCGGGACATCAACACCGGGACAAAATGCTGCCTGGACCTGGATTGGTCAGTTGTCTGTGATACTACAATTAGCTGTGGAAAATAGGTGCTGGTGATTCAGCTAAGCTAGAGCGGAATGGTTAGTATTGTAACGTAGTTTGATACAAAGCTAGCTGTCAGCTAACTACCTAATTTGTTTTTTGAAATGGTTAGGTAGCCAACTGTAGCCACTTGAATTATTTTGGTAGTATATTGTCACATTTTGCCTGTCCAATATCCTGTTGGCTATGGTCATGCTATGTACCACTCCTTTCGTTGGGAACTTGAACTTCCGTACCAACAGAACAGCAAAAAAATGCTTTTTGAATGAGATTAGATACATACAAGTTATTTATAAATTGACCGTTTCCGGTTAATTAACGCCTACGATTTGGCGCAGGATTAGGAAGAATATACGTCTTTACATCATATTGCACTTGTTCATTGGAAATTACTGAACTTCTGTTGTTACACATATACACGGCACATTTGGTGTTACACAGGCATTACCTTTCATTCAAGTAACACACCATTTAATCAAGAAAATATTTAATTCTAAAATGTTTTGTTATACATTTGTATGTTCTTGGTTATTTATTGTTTTTGCCACAAACGTAAATTATGATTTGTAATTTTGCAGTGCTTTGTAATTTTGCAGTGCTGCAATTATATGCCACTTGGCAATGTGTCGTTTTTGGCATATCATATGCATGGGAAGCATCTATGTAATGCTTATAAACTCTTTAAGTATTGTCTGTGAAGCAACAACACTCTTTTGTTGAACACTGTGTTGTGAGACCGTGTTGTCGGTCAAACAAAGCAGTTAACATACTTGGATATTTAAATGAAGCCACATCCACTAGGAGCAGTAACTAGAATTGTCTTTCAAATCTGCATGAAGTTGCGTACCACTCTCACACCACATGCTCACAAAACTTTGATTTTGCCAAATTAAGAATATTCCACAATCAACATTTTGTACCTGTAAAATGTTTCGTAATTCTTTTCTTCTAGGCCATAACAGAGGAGTTAGAGCTAGGACTGAACTCTGATCTGATCTACAATGAACTCTGATCTACATTTAGATAAGTAATGAGAAGAATGAGAGAGAAAAGAACTCTGTCAGTGGTTCACTGGAGACTATTTAGGAGAGCCATGATGGTTTAGGGTCAGAAATAACTAGTCGTTTGTGATTATCTAGCAGCCTTCCAGATCCCAGATTCGGCTAACTCCTGATGGGAGGGAGGAAGGACCGAAGAAAGAAAAGGAGGGAAGAATGTATCAATATTTCTTTTGGAGATGGGACTGTGTTTGTGTGTGTGTGTGTTCCTTTGATGGCCTTCACAGAATCCATGTTATTGGACACCATTACGTTCCTACTGAAATCTCACTGTGCACTTTGTGGATCACCTCATAGGGACAGTAGAACGTTTTTTAAACATCCCATAATTTTTTTTGTCATACATTTGCCCATACCATACATTTTATTTATATTTTTAAACATACCATACATTTTATTCATAACTTTCCAATAACAAGTTTTCTACAGCTTTGAGCAGACCATTTTAATCCCTTAACAACACCATACAGCAGTCAAAAAGCCAGATGAAATTTCCCCTTAAAAGTTACATGTATTTTACTCCCTCTGGCACAGTCTTGACATTTTGGCTTCTAAAATGGTCTTATTTAATAGCAAAATGAAGTGTTTTACATCTATGGATTCTGTACAACCTCAGCTACAAGGGGGATGAAGTTGAAACACACTTGTATAGACACTTACATGAGTTATACTGTGATATAATATAAATACATCTAAAAACATAAGATCATGTATGTTGTTTTTCTATTTCTGGAGGATAGCAAATTATAAAGAAATAATGACAACACGACATTTTGATTCCCCTATGTATTGAGAAACAATGTAAAACTGGTTTGACGGGAAAATACAAAAGAATAAATTAACTATGAATTATCTTTTTACTATTGACCATTTATTTCAAAACAGCCAAAAAACTCAAAATGAAATCCACTCAGTGTTGAGATCTATTTCCCTTGTAGAACCATTAGAGGACACTCTAATCTCATTTTTAGATTTTTGAAGAAAAAAGAATCTCCACATTCTCCTCTGCCCCTTCAAAATCCCATGTATTGTTTATGGCAAATCTATGGCACACATCTATGCCACATTGTTGACCAGATGGACCACCTTGAACGGCCTCACCAACCGCGGGCCTAGCTTCCGACAGGACAGGCGAAGGGAGTTTACTTTGGGCGCAGACTGTGCAGGACTGTTGGTATTCCCAGACTTCCCGGCCTAGGTGTGGCCACTAATATTTGCGTACCAATGTGTCTCCATTTTTATTGAACTTTCATAAAACCGGGAAGGCACTTTGAGACCTAGGTCTTATTGGCAAGTGTGCCCTGGGAACATTCATCCAAATCCATTGCTCCAACGCCTTCTTGACCGCCAACAGTTCCCGATCCCCCACGTCGTAATTCCGTTCTGCTGGCTTGAGTTTATAAGAGAAGAAGGCACAGGGATACAGCTTACCCTGTCTCTGTGATAACACGCCCCCCATCCCCACCTCAGAAGTGTCCACTGCGTCGACAAAAGACGAGTCATCATCAGGGTGTTTCCATAGAAGTGCTGAGGTGAACTGGTCTTTCAGGTTCCGACATTCCCTCTCCGCCTCTGGATTCCAACTTCATTTCCCTGTAGAACCTGTAGAAGCGAAGTAAGGGAGGCGGCAACACCCCTGAAGTTACGTATAAAACGCTGGTAACAGTTGAAGAAGCCCGAAAACATTTGTAATGACTTGGCCACTTCTGCACTGCTCTAATCGTGTCCTTGTTCAAGGTGATGCCTGATGGGTTGATATCATGCCCAAAAACACAAGATCTCCCCTTGATGGAAAAGCAATTTTTCTGCCTTAGCGTAGAACTGGTTGTCTACTGTATCAGGCGCTGTAAGATGGCTCTGACATGGGTCACGTGGGCCTTCTAGGTGGAGGAGAAAATCAATATGTCCTCAACGCACACTATGACGAAGCATCCTGTCATATCCCGGATAACACATTAGTGACGAAGGCCTGGAAGACAGAATGTGCATTAGTTAATAGGCATGACTGTAGACTCGTAACCACCTGAAGGGGTACAAAAAGTGGTTTTCCATTTGTCACCCTTGCATATTCTGACTTGATTATCGCCGCTGCGTAAGTCCAATGTGGTACGCAGATAGGCTCTGTGCAATTGTTACGACACTGGCGGTTATGAGGGGTAGTGGGTAACGATATTTAACAATGACGTTGTTCAAAAGGTCTTAGGCGTCCATCCTTCTTCATAATGAAAAACAAACTGGAGGATGCTGGAGAAACAGAATAGCATATAAACCCCTGCTGCATAGTCTCTTGTATGTATAGCATAGCTTGCATCTCCGCATATGAGGATAAATAAGACACCTCAGTAATGGCTCCCTGAGTAGGAGATCTGTCGCGCAGTCTCCAGGCCGATGTGGGGGCAGCTGATTGGCTTTGGCCTTGGGGAACGCCTCGGCATCAGCATTTATCCCAAAGTGCTTTTACAGTACCCAGCCTGAAACGCCAAGAAGCAAGCAATAACAGGGTTGAATCACAGTGGCTAGGAAAAACTCCCTAAAAAGGGGCCGAAACTTAGGAAGAAACCTAGAGGAACCAGCCTCCAGTGACCCCGTTCTTCGCAGCTGACCTGGTTCCTTGTTTTAGCTGAAGCAACTGTTCTCCCGCATCCTTTTCCTCAACGTACACTATGACGAAGCATCCTGTCATATCCCGGATAACACATTAGTGCCGAAGGCCTGGAAGACAGAATGTGCATTAGTTAATAGGCATGACTGTAGACTCGTAACGACCTGAAGGGGTACAGAAAGTGGTTTTCCATTTGTCACCCTTGCATATTCTGACTTGATTATCGCCGCTGCGTAAGTCCAATTTGGTACACAGATAGGCTCTGTGCAATTGTTACGACACTGGCGGTTATGAGGGGTAGTGGGTAACGATAAAGTGTTTTGGAATCGTTTTCTGCCTGCAATGCAGCTTTGCGATAATGGTACCAAACGTTCCTATTCATTAATTTTTACAATGCTAATAACGCTAATGACACTGGGACAGAGCTGAAAAAATTTATTGTTTGAAATTATGATTCTATCGATCTTATGGAACATCTCTTGGTAAGTGAAATTTCAGAAAAACATTTTGGACGTACTATCCCTTTAAGTAACCAACGTTAGGGGTGCAAAAGTAGCCTATTGAGCCTATGGACCCAGCTAACAGGTTCATTTCCACCACTCAGGGACTACACCCACCTCTCTTCTATTCTTTTCTTCTTTTTACTTTTTTTTGGAAACAAGACTTTTATTTAGAAAGCGGAGATATCCTTGTTGCACCACCGAGACTCATCACTCGCAATTCACTGCTAGCAAGTACCATTCGCGCTTTGTTTGGAGACAGGACTGAACCATTTCATGTGGAGGGGGGGTGCGCAATGCACAATACAGAGGCTCTCTGGTTGTTTTCTTTTGGCAAAAACAAGAAAATAGAATAGTTGGAAATGTTAATAATTAAAAAAATATATAAAATGTTTTATGTTTTAATACATTTAAGATTTTTTGTATCTAATTTTCTAATAATATTTTAGGGCCCCTGTCAGCCACGGACCCTTAGAATCGTCCTAACTTTCTCCCCCAGACAGAGGGCAAAAAAAAACATTCATTCCCATGAGCATGGAAGTAAATTCTGTTCCAGTCACAAAAAAACTTGAACCAGCAGAGGGCAGACTTTAGTAAATGTTCCCAACCCCATTGTATCCAAGGCACATCTGATTTTTTCCCCAGGTCAGCGTTAATAGAGTGAGTTACAAAATACGTACAATAAGCAATATTCAATCTCATAAAGAATACATTTCAGCACCGGGAGGCATAGCTTTAAAACTTTGACTTTATATAAAGTCAAAGTTTTATATTAATTTAGAATCACTGCACGTGTTCCTCCGTGTTAAATGTGCTGTATGGCCTTATTTTCCGTAAAAACTAACATTCATAATCTACTCAGGACCGCTTAGTCGCATTCCTTGAACACAAGCTACTTTCAGTTCTGGCCATAATTCAGCCATTTCAACTCTGGCCTGGATATGCAGTAAGCCTACACAACAGACACATTTGTAATTATAATTTTTTCTTAAGATATAGGATGGATATTTTTTTCTAAAAGGGAGATAATGTAAATTTTTATGTATTTGTACTCCATGTACAGTTGGAATTATATCTTAACTAATTAATACGTTATCTAGGCCTATACTGTATACTAAATGAGTAACACAAATTGTCTTAATAAAATTAATAGCTTTTGGTCAATAATATGATCAGAATATTCATGATGAGCAATTTGTCTCTGTACTTCACTTACTGCATCCGTGGGAGAAAAAAAATGCGGATCTCACGTGTTGACAGTGGAACACCGAAACTACCCGCACCTTTCGGCTTCAGTTTCAGGTGTTGCAACTCTCTTTGCGTAAATCTAGAACTGCATTGTGGGTATTGTGGTTCATTGTTTTTAACCAACAGTCCCGGAATACTTGTTTTCTTTCAAAGCACACGGTGCCCTGAGTTGTAAAGAAAGATAATAGTTTATGGAGAGATGCAAAAAGTGTTTCTCAAAGCATGCGCAGAAACAAGTTATTGGTCCAACAGGTCGTGTCACGCTAAACTGCGCATGTCCAGACCGGTAGCCTAATGTTTTCTACTGTTTCTATGTAGTTATTATGATTATGAAAACAAATCAGTTTCGACTTTTACGTGGTTGTACTAATATCAAGGTACATTGGCTTTTTTATTTTGTAACATCGGCTCTACTAGGGGTTTTGCTTTTAGATTTCTTAGGAAAAAAAACATTAGGACGGCTTTTTCAATTACTACCCATTTGATGGTCTATATATAACATGCTTCCCAATCTTTCCAGGAAGCGCAGATAATTTGCGCCTCTGAATTTGTAAACTCTGTGGTCGTAACTTAAAGCTGTAATGACGGATATTTGGTCTGACACTCCCTACTCAAAAAACGTTGGTGTAAATTGTGCTGAACACGTTATTACTATGGATCTGAAGTGAGATTGCGCGACATCTCTGACAGTTTGGCGAGAGATGGTGAGTTTTGTTTCAATGCGTTTTACTGTTATCTGCTGCTGCCGAGGTTTGGCAGTTGTCAAATCTATGTTTGTGAAATAAATATAATGTTTTGTACTAAATCAAAACTATTTTGTGCACATGTTAAAGTAACCTACCTATCTTGTTTGTACGTTTGACGCGACCTCTTACATTGTACCAGTCACATTTTTGTGGCGCACGATTAGCGATGTCTGCGCACCTGCTCCTGTTGAATCCACCGTATTTCCTAATTGAAAAAAAAAAAAACTGTCATTGACAGTAGGTCATAGCCTGGTATTATAGTTATAGCTATGTAAAAGATTTTGCTGTTATTATGTAACCAAGTTTGTCACTAGCCCCACTAATACGCGCGCGCGCGCACACAAACACTTGTTAACTCATGTAAGAAACAACTTAGAAATAACTAAATGAGAGTTGAATCCTATACAAGACCAACCTGTTTTTGTGCGCTGGTGTAGGAAACAACATTAGTAATGTCTGACTCACTGTGACAGTATGAGAGGCTACATTATTAGAAGTCCTCTTTCACGCAAACAAATTACTGTCTGAATGAATGAGTTCATGTCTGTTGCTGTGCTACAGTACTTGTGAAATAATAGGGTAATACAAACCAAACCCGCAGGTATATGCAGGAAAAGAACATCAGTTGTGAATCAGGCTGAAGAAAATGAACTAACAATGGCACTAGAAAACAAACTTAACAAAATTAAAATGGGTCAATCTAGATATCCATTATTTCTGTGTTTTTTTTTTATAGTCTTTTTAGCAGCTATCCTAGACGACTACGATACTTATGTTACTTATTATCCATCCTATAGGTAGTTGAGAAAATGTAGGGAGTGATTTAGCAGCTGTAAGGTAGAAACAGCCATGCTAGAAAACATGTTTTAATAACTCTCAGATTGTAGGCCTATAGAATGACCCCAACAAATGTTGGCCCTGTTTTCTGCGCTTAGAATTTGAAATTATACAATGGAAATGGGTGCAGATTTAATTTGAGGATATTTGCATCTATATCGGATTAGAAATTCCAGCATTGGAGCATACAAGAGAACTGTCTAGTCTTGATACTACTGTAGGCCTGAAATAAGGAGTCTGTTGCTGACATCTGAACACCTGGGAAATAAAAAAGTGGTAATGCAGGACATCGTTAGGCAGATAAATCAGAGCAATTGATCAGAGAACCAACTGTTTGGTGAATTTAAATGAAGAAAGCACTGTGTGCTCGGCAATGGCGTGCCATCAGGTCAACCAAGGAAAACCACCATAGTGGAGGAATGAAGAATACTTTTAATGGTTAGAAAAAAGTCTTAATGATGTCACTGTGGTGGGCAGCAGGGTGAATTCTCAAGTCAACAGAAACGTTTTGTCTGCTCAGATTCAACCACATGCCACTAAACTCATTGGACAGCTCTTCAAGCAACAGGAAAATAACTCCAAACACACAGGCATAGCTACATGTCTACTTTATTTTACATACTCTCAAGCTGTCTAAAACCTTTGGTGCCTTGTGGAGACTCAATTAAAATGGCAAGTTCCGACAGGAAACCTGAGTGGTCATTGGTCAGCGATGGGGTCAATTCTAGCACCATATCAGAGTTCATACTGATTATTTAATGGTCAGGTTACTCACTCTGATGTGTGCCGGTCCTTCTAGCATGCAGGTGTCAACCCACCCATCACCCCTGCCTCTGCCTGGTTCTGTTTCCTTTTCATGGTGGGGAGTCGGTACTGGGTATCTTGCTCATTACCTATGGGGATTGTTATTAATGATATTATGGTTTGATGGTTTATTAGTAGTATCATGTACACATCCATGTGATGGCAGTGAGTCACCCCAGAAGGGCTGAACCTAATTCAAAAAACCTGTACAAAATGATTGCTGTGCATGTTTTTAATAAATGGTTAAACTAAAATGTGGCGTTTATGTTTACAGATGTAAAGATGGCAGCTGTGAGAGCCAAGTCATTTCGTCGCCAAGGAAGTCTCATGCGAAGCAAATCTGAGGGGACATTGATTGATCTAGATGACAATGAAGCACTGCACACCAACAATTTAAATGGTATTGTTCTTTAACTTTTCTTAAATATTTGAACTTTGAACAACGTAATGGCTTGCATCTGAAGGTAAGCTGGGTCTGTCCTGGTTCTACTGGAAGTGGTTTTAGAGTGCCTGCCCTGTGGTAAATATACAATCCCAAAGCCCCAGGGCAGTGTAGAGGACATTGCCCTGCATATTGTGCCATCTTCCTGATGGTCGTAAGAAGAGGGTTGTTATCCTCGTTGTCCTGGCTAAATAACCATTTGGCCCTCATCATCATGGCCACCGTATCATTCCTAACTTCCATTTGGCTCAATAATCCTGTCTCCTGCACCTGTAAAAAAAATATGCATGTAATCAATGATTTAACAGGCTCTGGAGAATATGGCACTGTGGGTATTGTAGGACCTTTCAAAGAGCTTTTTGAATGTGATTTTGCCATGATCGCATATGTTTATATCATTAAGTAAGAAATTGACTTGACATGGATTTTCTGTATTTTCATAGGGAGTAACATAATAAATCAGGCTACAAAACATTCTGAGTGGCCTGTGTTACAACCGGAGGTCAAACACGAAAGTGAAATCACAAATCCATTCTGGAGAAAATTGTCTGGATCCAATCCATTTTTAGATGACATTGTTCACACAAACGACACAACTTTAAGTGATGCCGACATATCAATACAGAAAGACGAGCCTTCCAATCTGTTGGACAGTAAGCACTTTGACACCAGTAGCACATCTTCTGATGAAAACAATTTTGGCCATTTTGCTGACACAAAACGAAAGAGCATAAGACAATCAGGAAGATGGAGGAGTGCCTCAGATATTCTCAGCGACCTGGAGAGAAAGGAGCCGAAAAGGGAGAATAGCCTCAAAGCCTTGACAGGCCCGCTTCTGAACCCTGATTTTGAGTGGTTGAAAAATGACCGGGAGGCTTATAAAATGGCCTGGTTGAGTCATAGACAGCTAGCAAGGTCATGTCTGGACCTTGGCCTGATGAGTCAGAGTCCTGGATGGGCCCAGACCCAAGCCACTGATTCTCAGATAGTCTGCAAGATAGGTCACAGTGGAGGGTCTCTGCAATTACCTGACTCAGATATTACGGCCCATATCCCAGAAGGCCATGTTCCAGTTGGCGAGGTTCAGGAACTTACACTGAAAGCCATCCTGGAGCCCCCACATGGGCTCAACAGCAATTACACCACAACCGTGAGTCCACTTGTGGAAGTGAGTCTCAGTAACATCAACTGTAAGGAATCAATCACGCTGGAAATTAAAATGGCGGCCGAGGTCAAGAAGGATCCAGTAAGTCAGGTCATGACCACCATTGTGGGACTGGTGTCCAACAGGAAAGAGGGACCTTATCAGACAGTTAAAGACTGTTACGTTTACAAGAACATCATGCAGATGAAGCTTCAAGACTTGAAGTCCAGTATCTATGTTATTGTAGCTGCAGAGGCCTTGGTTATCCAGCCCCCGGCTACTTCTGTTTGGGACTACCTGGATCGTGACGTCACCGTTGCCGTTTACGGCCCAAAGCACATCCATCCATCTTTCAAAGTTGTTGTGGTCGTCTCTTGCCACAGTAACGTTCCACCGAGGCTTCCTTTCTCAGATATCCACAGGGGTAGTAGAAACCTTCCCCCTCTGGTACTAGAGCTCTGGGGAAAACACCAGTTTAGCCCAGAGAGGCTACATGAACTGCACATCACAACGAGTGTCATGGAGTCAAACTTTGAGGTCAAAGCAGAGGATAAAAGAAAAGACGTGAGAGAGGGGCTTCTCAAACTCGGTAAAGTCCTTCAGCTGCCCCTTGAGCTCTCCAAGATGGGCAGTGGGGGGATTTCTTCCTTTAAACTGAGCCTGCAGGTGAGGGATTCCCACAACGTTACCGTAGCTGAGTTCCAGGTGTCTTCTCCTGAGGCAGCACCCGTTCGGTCAGAAAAGCGAGGTCCCAGTCGACTAGAACGGCAAAATGTAATCTGTAAATCTCTTTCTATACCGGAGGAAACGGTCCCAGAGTTTCCCAAATTCCGTACTAGACCTGTGAAGGTTCCATGTTACGGGGTGGCACTGAAGTCTGTGCTCCGTCAACCGCGGGTGGAATACCTTTTGGAATACTTCAAGGGTGACACTGTGGCTCTCCTCACTAAAGAGACCGTGAGGTCGATCGGCCAATCCAAGGTCAAAGAGTGGTACATTGGCTTCCTCCGAGGCAGGGTCGGCTTGATCCATTGCAAGAACTTCAAGCTCATCACCCGGGACCAAGTGATCGACTTCACCGGCCTCAGCATCACCACAGAGACCCTCTTGGACAATATTGTCCTGCCATTCAAGAAGCTCACCTACATGTACTCGGCTATGCAGACGCTTGTGACGGAACATATACACAGCTGGAGGGGCTTTGCTGACGCCCTGGGCTACTCCAGCTTGTCGCTGGACACGATCACACGAAGACATGCTGAGACGGAGGCAGAGAAGGTGGCCTGTGTGCTGGAGACGCTGAAGGAAGACTGCCACGCTGAGAAGAGCCGGAAGAAATTCCAGCATGAGCTTATTATTGTAAGTGCAAACTAACTAGGATATTTGTTTTGTTTTTTTGGAAAGGAAACTTCTGGCCCTTTTTTGAAGTTTGTTGCTAATTTGTCTTTTTTCCATATGAACTCAATTTGTGGTGTTTCATATTTGTGTTTTTCCCGTCCTAGGGTCTGTTGAAGATTGATTCTCAGAGTCTTGTGGCTCATGTGATTCAGAACACGGTGATCCTGTCAACGGCCGTGGAGCTGGGTAGCAGATGGAGGGAACTCGCTGAAAGGCTGGGAAAACTCTCCAGTTCTCAGATCGCTGGCTATGAAGCTCCACACAAGGGGAAGAACGGAGAAGTTAGCGCCACGGTGTGTCTATTTGAATTGAACTTGAATAGCTAAGTACTACCTCATTCACAGAAGTTGCTATTTTGACAAGTTTGCTGCATTGTTATTGTTGTTTAAGAATGCTCTTTTATAATGACAAGTAAAAGTTTGTTGTCTGGCAATTGTATATACCTCTTGGTGCAAATGTACAGTCTAACATACCAGCAAAACATTTTAGACATCATTTATTTTGTTAAAATGTTGACAACAAGGTACATCTGACTGGTTTACCTCTTGGTATAAATGAGGTATTAGGAAGATGATTAAAATAATATGAACGTTTTACCAATACCCTATTTGTATATTCCCTTATACAAATGACCTAATACCCTATTTGTATTTTCCCTTATACATATGACCTAATACCCTATTTGTATATTCCCTTATACATATGACCTAATACCCTATTTGTATATTCCCTTATACATATGACCTAATACCCTATTTGTATATTCCCTTATACATATGACCTAATACCCTATTTGTATATTCCCTTATACATATGACCTAATACCCTATTTGTATATTCCCTTATACATATGACCTAATACCCTATTTGTATATTCCCTTATACATATGACCTAATACCCTATTTGTATATTCCCTTATACATATGACCTAATACCCTATTTGTATATTCCCTTATACATATGACCTAATACCCTATTTGTATATTCACATATGATATGACCTAACTTTTATCATACGACCTAATAGCTTTGTTGATATGCAGCATCGGAATATAAGTTGAATATTCATGGTTTCTTCACTCTGCTGTATTTCAGTCCATGTGGAAACCTGCCTATGACTTCCTGTATGCGTGGAGCCAGCAGTACGGGGATGGCAACCGGGGCATGATCCAGGACCTCCACCTTGCTCTCGACAAGATGAAGGGCCCAGTCACCAGACACTGGAGGCAGCTAACAGGGGCGCTCATCACAGTCAACTGTCTGGAAATCCTGAGGGTCTCTGCCTTCCCTAAATAATAGAACCACATTGAGGAGTTTTCAGTTCAGGAAGAACTGTGATGCTGAGGCCATTTGAAAAAGATTACTATGCAGCTCGCACCATCTTTGAATGGAGATTAATGAAGACTTTTATGTTTTCTTTGTTCCTTCTTAAAATGAAGTTAATTCCGTAAGCAATAGTTCTCGTAATGTTTTAATAGTTTTTTTTAATCGTGTCCTGATGCTTGCACTATTGTTTTGTTAAAAAAGAGAGACCTAATGTATGGACTGATGACATTACAACGAATTCAAACAAACACAGTAAACAGTTACTCTCAGTTATATTAATCATACTTGTCTCTGGATTCTTTTTTTTTTTTAAAGGATTAATTTGGATAATTTCTCAGACAAATTATTTGCTTCCATTGAGATTTTCTTAAGACTAAAACACCCTTTTGTTACTTTAGAGTTACCTGTTTGACACTGACATTTTTCATTGTCCTCATTTACTTTATGTAGTATGAATGTGGACTAGTCTCTCCCAGTTGCCCTCAAAATTTCGTACACATTTTTAAACCGTTTTTAAATGGTGTGGTGTTTCATGAAATACCGTTGGGTTTTCATTACATTTTTGATTTAGTAATTACACTGTAGATATAATCTGATTCTCACCTATCGATGTTCAGACGATTAAAAAATCTGTGAATTCTAGATTTGTTTTACACAGTCGTTGTTTCATGATCTTACATCTTACAGTTTTTCAATCACTTTAGCTAATTTTTCAAAAGTCTTAACGTTCTCTAAACTGTAAGTGCAATCCTCACAATTGTTTCATGGGACATCACAACTCTACGGCATGTCTGCAAAATGTAGTAACTCACCCAGAATAATTCATTCAAGCTAGTTATTGTGTAAGTAAATTGGCCAGTGCCGCCAAAATGAAAAGGTTTTTTTTGTCATTGTAAGCCGGACTGATCAAAATGTTTCAATGTTTTTTTCACCATGGCAGTCAACACTGGAAATATTTGTTATGAATACATTTCTGTTTTGTTCTACTTGTTGACTGACTGCTTACTATACTACGCAAGTTTTGTCTAGCTGAATGCTAGTGTGTATCACACTGAGCTTTTAATATACCAGTATCAACAATAGGTACAAGTTTACTGGAAAAAGTCAATATTGTACAATACTGAAGTAAACAGAATAAGGATATGTGCATTTGTATGTATACAGTACATTTATTGTTGTAGCAATGTGTAAACAGAATGTTCACATTTGCATGTCCAATCTTACACATCGTATTTCTCTTCCAAGAGCATGTAGCTGCTGTTCAAGGTTGTGGTTCCTTCATGTTCAGAAATGATAGTGATTGTGCTGTGGGAAATCTCCATATATTCCAAACCTGATTGGTAATATTGTGATTCCTATTTCATTACAATGTCACCTGGCAGGTCATTTGCCAATTTAGCAGACATCACTAACATTCCTTTTCATAGATATTTATGGAATATACATGTCTGACAGATTCTGATAATTGAATGGATCATTTTGCATGTGATGGCTCACACGATGAAATAATGTTTAGAAGTTGTGAAGAGTAAGACAATTTCCCTGAGAATCAGCTCATCAGTTTTGATCAACAAGCTATGTGCAGATAGGTATTGTGCCTATTGTAGACAATTATATTTACACATTTGCCAAAACGTGCAATCTGCTTAAATGAACAAGAAATTCAAGTCTGGTGTGAACAAGAAACTAACTGTTCAGAGATTTGTACTGAAAAATACAATTGTCATTCAAGAATTGAGCCAAAGCGATTGAGAAAAATTGTAAACATATATAGCTGTGAACTTAATTTTGTTGACTTCAAATTAGCGTATTGTCAATTTCTTTCAATATTTGTTAATTTAAGCATTTAAATAATATATATAATGTAAAATAACCTTCACATTGCTTCATCTGAAATATTTATGTTGTTGTTTAAATATAAAATTAGTTGAAGCCAAAAGAATACAAAGTTAATTTATAATAATAATATAACCCATTTTTATTTCCTAATTTGTTACACAGTTTTCTCATAAGAATATTGTGAGTAGTAGGCACCTAGTCTTCATCTTCTATTGTGACTAATATAATCTCAGCAGTCAGATCATACAGTGACAAGAGACTAAAAGTTTTGCAGTGCTGCTGTCACTTATCTGTCCCTTCTTTTCATGTGAACAGGAATACAATTATTTGGCCTCTGTTAGTGCATTGACCCAAATATGCTTTCATAAAGATTGTTCATGAGGTGGAAATGAGCTGCTTTACCTTGATAAATGCAGTTTAATAAATATCCAGTGAAGAAATGTATTTGACACTGAACTGAAATTCACAACTACTAAATTCATCAGCGCTGTGTTCTGCCCGTTAGTTGTATAGAGTTTCCTGGTTTCCTTTGACTCGCCCTGAATGACCTTTTAGTTTGACTTTCTGTCTTCTGTTTATTTAAGCTGGTTTCAACTGAATGTTTCATTGAATAGTCGGTATCTTTTAGTGCTGGCAGTTTAAAAGCTCCGGAATACTGGTTCTGCACTTCTGTACTATAGAATGAATTTAATGACGCATTCATTTTGGCATGACATAGTAAACCAACACACTTACTTCCTGAAACATTTATAATAATAATAAGGCAAGTTTCCCTGTGTAGTTTTAAACAGTGGTTGTGACACTATTTGTGTATACGTATGTAAGAGTAAAGAGTCAGTCTTATTCCACATTCCTTCCAGGTAGTTGAAAAGTGACAGTTATTAGAACAACACTGAATGTAATGTAATTATGAATCTGTTTCACATACTGTAACAAGTAAAAAACTATTCCTTGGGGCTAAAAGAGCGCTTATGATTGATGGCTAATACTCTGAAGTTAATCAGGTTATATTCTGTTCTCTCATAGAGTTTAAATGCTGCCTGAAGTTGAGGACAGGGACACAAAGAGCATTTGAAAACACCTGTGTGGATGTTTAACTGACTGAAACCACACTGACTGAAAATGTAGCTTCACCAAGCTTGATGGTGCACTTTTAAAGTCAGGCTTTTTTTTAAGGGTAAGCTTTAACTGTGATTGATAAATACAAACCCTGGTTGTCCAGACACAGATTACATTTGGTCCTGGACACAAAAAAAAACACAGTTTCTATGGAGAATCTAGATCAAAGGTGTTTCTTGATCCAATACTTTAAAGGCATAATCTGTGGCTGGAAAACCTGCCTTCTGTACTGCTATATGGAGAACCAGTCAATACCAACACCTCATATTCCTCACAAAAATAGGTTTCTACTTTAATGTAAATTGTATGTCATTGTTGAAAAGTGAGAGATAAAAAGATAACTCTTCTGTCTTGCAAAAGCAGGGTCGGTTTTTCTCTCTCTGGTGGACTGGTCAGCAGGGTGAGGAGCACAGTGTTCACCCCAGCCTGGAGTTAGGGGGCCTTCAATTAGGAGGCCATGCATTGTGATGTAACCCAGAAGAGTTCTTTGGTTGAGAGGGAAGCATGGGTCAGCAGGCAGTAACACAGTCCAGGAGGACACAGAAACCCAGTGTTAGAAATCTGGTTTGTGCCTGCACAGAGTAAACACAGAAAGGGGCCATACTATTTAATCCTCACAATTAACAGTAACTTCGCTTGGTTTGACATGATATTTCCGAGGTACAAACCCAGTTATTTAAGTGTTGTATCATTTAACAAATACGGCTTTCGGGTCCAGAGCATCTCAAGTGATGTCAGATCTTTGATGTGACAGGCTAGAGACAGAGCTGTCAGTCCGATTCCAGCGCCTTCAGAGTGTCTGCCCGTTTAGTCATTGACATATCCGAACACCCTGAGACTAACTTTCTTGTTTACAAAATCTGGTTTCACAATTCATGAATTGATCCCTTTTCGGCCTGAATTCTCATTAGCCAGATAAGTTAAATTGTTAACATTCGAGATAGGACTAGGGGATTATAGATAATATTTTTTCCATGACTGCCCGTTATACCCATTCTCTTCGTCATTCAGGAAGTGAAAAGTTCTTAAAGGGAATAGAATTGACCTATCTCTGCCTCTAGCTGTCTGGCCAGTGGAATAACACCATGCATGTTGCTGTCGTTGTTTTCCAGAGCTGCGCCACATTGCTGCAAACAGTGCGTCGGAGGAGAGGGGATGTAAAATGCGGCCACCTCCTTCCTCTCTGGGGTGACATTGCGACAAGATGTCACTCCCTTGGTACCTTATAGAAAGAGACAGCGAATGTATTACGTTGATTCATTTAGACCGATGCTGATTTTACATGATTAAACAATGAGACACATTAAGATAACTGGATGACATGTAGGAGAGTGAGCATCACCGGTCCATAGCAACAAAGATGACATTGTAAATGTCTGGGTTTCTAAACAGGAAGGAAGGCTGACTGAAGAACTCATATGTTTTCGTTGTTAACACCGGTAGGTGAACAACAGAGGTTGTGTGTACGATTCCCACGCAGGACCAGGTAGGAAATGTAGCCACTCACTACCATAAGTCCCTCTGTATTAGGGCGTCAGCTAAATGACTGAAATGTAATGTGTTTCATAGGTGTCAGATTACACTACACACACCAGTTATTCAGTGAGGCCTGAAGCTTAAGCAATGTGTAAGACAGGCTTAATAATTGACTCTGGTTTTGGTATGATACTGCCTCTCACATAATCAGTTAAAAATAATATTTTGGTAACACTTTAGTTTTAGTGTGCCTGTAAATGTTGTACAGAACTAAATATCTACTAACCCTTACCTATATCCTAACCCTAACTAAATATCTACTAACCCTTACCTATATCCTAACCCTAACTAAATATCTACTAACCCTTACCTATATCCTAACCTTTTTTCTATCCCAAATTTTTAACCCTTACCCTAAACATTATTCTAAACCTAACCCTATTATTCTAAACCTTAACCTTAGCAAGCAGTTGTCAATCAAATTTTAGTTTATTTAAAGTTTGTTGAAAGTTTGTTGATAGTATTACTATCTATAGAACATCTACAGATGGAAATTCGGACTCACATTAGAAATATAATCTATTACACATGCTACAATGACAATCAGTAGTTTACAGAGTAATATAAAATATGGTAACAATCAGATCCTCTGTGCCTATAGAATTAAGCATTTCAACTGATCCTAATGACCTTGTTTTGACATCATTACAAATCTACATCATCCCACTGCTTATTGAACTCACATGACCAAACCTACCAGACTCTCCTTATGCCTGGCTTAAAAACCCATTACTTACAAACCACACAATCATTCATATTTCCGGTCAGTGTTTCAGTACAGTGGCTCTTATAAAGATACTGTTACTTTTGGCCAGTGCCATATTCCCAATGTGGTCCCCTTTACTGCCAAACACACGGGACACAGAATGAAACCTTATCTCCTGTATAAAGCATTTGACCTGCGCCTTATTCCCAGAATGGTACGCTACTTCCCTGGAGTGTAATGTAAACTAGGGAGTAGATGAATCCCTTGCATTGTTAGCTCTAGTACAAACCATTGATATAAACTGTGGCTTATCAAGCGTGAAAGGCAACGCACGCTTGGCTAATTCTTATTGTTTCTTCCTTCAACCAAGACCAGGGCAAGAACAGAAAAATAGGCAGAAATACACCAAACAGGGTTGTCTGAGACTATCAGAACCAAACATGTGGGCTGTCTGTTTGGACTGAGCATGAACATTGTGTGAATCTGTCTGTGTCTAGCCTGTCTCCCTTCAGCACATTGCTGACAAGACAGTGGAGGATTCTACTAAAAGACTTGACCCATCACAGCAAAACCAGAGAAACAAATCCCGAATGAATGCCCCTAGGCCTAACCAAACAACACAAATAATGGACCAACACTCTGCCTTTGTAGATTCCCCCTTTCTTCAGACTCGGTGAGGCAGTGTGGTTTATGATTAATGAGATATGACTACTTTTGTTGAGGGAGCCTTTTATACCCTACACTTTTTATATCCTTTTTATACCACATGCACTGACCGGAGGTTTCCCAAACCACTCCCCCTTTCATTGTGAACTTTTCCAAACAGCACCCTCATTCCTAGTGAACTACCTTTGACCACAAACCTATACGCCTGTGTCAAAAGAAGTGGGCCATTTGCAATGCACCCCCGAGCGTTATCTTGTTGAGTTTAGCAGGGTGAACATCAATGCTTGCCTGCCTGTGTGGATGGATGTGATCATGTAATATTGTGGCAGGTGCTAAAAATAGCTAGCCTTCTTCTATGTCAAACTCAGTTTTCCTCCAGGGCTTGGAATAAAGGCTAAAATCAACAGGGTTTGTAAATTATTATGTAACATTTCTGGTCATTTGTGGTAACAAGGTCTGGATTGCGTACGTTGTTAAACCTAGTTCTAGAATAAAAATCCAAATGAACAATCCCCACTATCTAGATTTTCAGGTCAGGGACTACTTTTAATCTGTGACTGGGAAACATGCCATAACGTGTTGAGTCGTATCACCTAAGATATACAGGTGCTGGTCATAAAATTTGAATATCATCAAAAAGTTGATTTATTTCAGTAATTCCATTAACAAAGTGAAACTTGTATATTATATTTATTCATTACACACAGACTGATATATTTCAAATGTTTATTTCTTTTAATTGTGATGATTATAACTGACAACTAATGGAAATCCCAAATTCAGTATCTCTGAAAATTAGAATATCACTTAAGACCAATACAAAAAAAATATTTTTAGAAATGTTGGCCAACTGAAAAGCATGAACATGAAAAGTATGAGCATGTACAGCACTCAATACTTAGTTGGGGCTCCTTTTGCCTGAATTACTGCAGCAATGCGGCGTGGCATGGAGTCGATCAGTCTGTGGCACTGCTCAGGTGTTATGAGAGCCCAGATTGCTTTGATAGTGGCCTTCAGCTCTTCTGCATTGTTGGGTCTGGCGTATCGTATCTTCCTCTTCACAATACCCCATAGATTTTCTATAGGGTTAAGGTCAGGCGAGTTTGCTGGCCAATTAAGAACAGGGATACCAAGGTCCTTAAACCAGGTACTGGTAGCTTTGGCACTGTGTGCAGGTGCCAAGTCCTGTTGGAAAATGAAATCTGCATCTCCATAAAGTTGGTCAGCAGCAGGAAGCATGAAGTGCTCTAAAACTTCCTGGTAGACGGCTGCGTTGACCTTGGACCTCAGAAAAAACAGTGGACCAACACCAGCAGATGACATGGCACGCCAAACCATCACTGACTGTGGAAACTTTACACTGGACTTCAAGCAACGTGGATTCTGTGCCCCTACTCTCTTCCTCCAGACTCTGGGACCTTGATTTCCAAAGAAAATGCAGGATCAGGTAATATAACTCAGCAGCAGTCCAGTCTTTTATGTCTTTAGCCCAGGCAAGACGCTTCTGATGCTGTGTCTTGTTCAAGAGTGGCTTGACACAAGGAATGCGACAGCTGAAACCCATGTCTTGCATACGTCTGTGCGTGATGGTTCTTGAAGCACTGACTCCAGCTGCAGTCCACTCTTTGGGAATCTCCCCCACATTTTTGAATGGGTTTTGTTTCACAATCCTCTCCAGGGTGCGGTTATCCCTATTGCTTGTACACTTTTTTCTTCCACATCTTTTACTTCCCTTCGCCTCTCTATTAATGTGCTTGGACACAGAGCTCTGTGAACAGCCAGCCTCTTTAGCTATGACCTTTTGTCTCTTGCCCTCCTTGTGCAAGGTGTCAATGGTCGTCTTTTGGACAGCTGTCAAGTCAGCAGTCTTCCCCATGATTGTGTAGCCTACAGAACTAGACTGAGAGACCCTTTAAAGGCCTTTGCAGGTGTTTTGGGTTAAATAGCTGATCAGAGTGTGGCACCAGGTGTCTTCAATATTGAACCTTTTCACAATATTCAAATTTTCTGAGATACAGAATTTGGGTTTTTCATTAGTTGTCAGTTATAATCATAAAAATGTAAAGAAATAAACACTTGAAATATATCAGTTTGTGTGGAATGAATGTATACATTATACAAGTTTCACTTTTTGAATGGAATTACTGAAATAAATCAACTTTTTGATGATATTCAAATTTTATGACCAGCATCTGTATATGTTTTAGATCAGGGCCGACCCTAGGAATAAGTGACATAAGGGGGCCCCGGACTGCTAGTGATTTTTGCTTAGGGCCCCCAGAAAGATACGCCCAGCACTGATTTAGATACAGTATTTCATAATGCCATAATGTTAAAGATCAACTCTATGGGAGAAATTAAGTTGTTATATTGTGGGCAAAATCACATATCTGGATTAATTTCGCTATAAACTATAATATTGGACTATACTAAGATGGAGCAATATGCAATGGTAATTTGGCCAGGCTCTCAAAACAATGTTTAACACTAAACGGACAAATGCTACGCATGGTTACGTTTCTTAAGGGTTTAAATGTATAATAACATTGATCTGCTTAGTGGGGACAAATTAGGATCTTACACTGAAAACTGTACCTTAAATCACCCTCAGTTTAGGTCAGGAAAGTCACGTGAATTGCGACCTCTGCAGCTCTGCGCGACAGAGCGAGCTTGGCGAGTCTTTTACAGTAGCCTAGGTCATACACTCATACTAAGATTTCGACAGAGCTGTCCAACACTTTTCCACGTAGTCTAAGTAAAATATATAATTTACGTGAACTATTACAGAGGAATATTTTTCAAACGGAACATGTAACAACATTTATCTATTCGAATGTGTAGAGCTACCTGCATCACATGTTAGTAAAATAACCCTAATGAAGTCGATCCGCGTGATTTGGATTATTCCCTGATTTATACTTTTTGCACTTAAACAGATATCTGCTTATTGGGTGGTGGGAGGTGACCACCATCACCTCTTAACGGAATCCCGGTGAAGGAATGAATTATGCCTGAGAGAGGATGTACCATCTTTAGTCTGATGGTACTGTCGGTGTTGGAGGTGGGACTCGGTGCGTCCAGCATCTCCCTCGGGGTGGTCGGCATCGTCGGAATTCGATCTGCGCGCAAGCTGCAGCTCGGGGATGCTTCCTCTATATGGAGCGGGGTTTGTGTACGTTAAATAATTCACTTAATGTTTATGCTTTTATATGCTTAATATTACTCTGTATATCTACACTTTTAACATATTTTCCCCCATTTAGTTTCTTATCTGTGGACTATGCGGAATGTTGTGTGCGAAGAAAAGGTCGGGATTGATTGTAAGTTAATTTAAAGGTAACGTATTAAGCATAAAATGCAGTGCACATACTAGACTACCTTGGGTTGGCTATATATGCGAAGTGAGTAAGGAGTGAAATATGAGGGGCGATTGACAGACGAAAACAAGCTGGACTGAAATTTGATATTTACTTGACAGACCAGTGGTATTATTCCTCCCCCAGATGATTATGTTTTCAGCCTGCTGTATCTGTGGTCTGATCAGTGGGATCCTGAACTTCCAGTTTGTGCGCGTGGTTGCTAAGCGTCCCGATGCCTTGCGGCCGCTCCACCTGGCCATCATGGTGCTTGCCTGCCTGGGAATTGCTGTGTCCATACTTTTCACCTGGCTGACGTGTCGCCTGGCCAGCAGCGAACAGCAGAGGATGTACCTGGAGAGAGAGCTATCGCTGCACCACTCTCACGAGATGAGCGACAAAGTGAGCTCAGATTATTTAAGCAGCTCCATAATGGTTGCAATATTGGACGTTTTGATATGTTTTATGAATTGCTTGAATGCAGCAAGGTGCTGTGACACTGCTTCTAGAAGATACACTGCCTTCATTTGATACAACAGTTAAAACGCTAATATTTAAGTTCAGTAATTTCTGTCACTGGGTTGCTCTGTAATTTCCAATGTACTACTCTATTCCAGGAGTTTGCTGACCGATCTGAAAGAGCAGCCAGCATCACTCAGATGTCCTTAAATGGAAAATCGTCACCTCCATTATAGTCAGGCTTAAGTTCAGTTGTCACACTGTTCCCGCCAGGTTTAGTTCTATACAACACCATTTGTTGCAGGTGACCCCGTCACTGAAAAGCCACAGTGAGACCCGGCAATTAGATGGGTCCCGATTAATGCAACTGGAATACATTTACTTTGAGATAGATTTCAGATACAATGCCTCAACATTTGATCATAGAGATCATTTGCTGTGTTGAATATTAATTGCAAAATGCTTATTTATTTAATATCATTTATGTATTATATGTGATTTGTATTAAATATAATGTTTTGGGAAAATGCTGCTTTGTGTTGTTCATTAATAATCATGCAAATTGAACAACATCCAATCTGTAATACGATTTTACAAAAAAGCTCAATCATTTGAAGCTTTGAAGATACTGACAATTATGATGGACAAAGGATGATGGAGGATGATGACGTTATTGTATATGTCAGTGCATTTTATCTGAATGCATCAGAATATTTAAGCAATAAGGCACGAGTGGGTGTGGTTTATGGCCAGTATACACCAGCTACGAGCTGTTCTTAAACATGGTGTATCACCTTGTGCTTGGACTTAGCCATAGTATATTGGCAATATACCCTAAAGTAAAAAGTGTTGTGATGTCAGACCCGTGAAATATGTAAGCAATAAGGCACGAGAGGGTGTGGTATATGGGCAATTTATGACACAAATCCCTGAAATGCCTTATTTCTCTTCATAAATTGTAAATGTGATGTCATACATGTGGTGTATGGTTCCATATATCACAGCTATCAGCCAATTAGCATTCAGGATTCAACCCACCTGGTTCATAAGGTCTACGTAATGCGTTGTGCCTATGACAAGCTCTTAATCATGATATATTGGCCATATACTATACCCCCTCATGCCTTACATATAACGTGGCTATTAGCAGATCATTATTCAGTATTCAAAGCAGCCTGTTTATGCTTTGCAGTACACCACAAGTCAGTGATGATATTTCTATATGATCCACTAGGGGGAGCCCTTTAACACCAGAATATTAACAGACAAATTACCAGTATTGCTGTCAAGAGTCATATAGTAGTTATTTTTGCATCCCCTTGAGCAGTTCCTTTAACCTGAAGAGATCAAATCATATTAATGGGAAGGGTGTCCCAATAAATTACGCAAAATATGGATAGAGCAAAAAAAGACATTCCATTCATGTGAATAAATGTATTTTCTAACTGACCGCTTCCCTCATCCCTTGCAAAGTGATAATTGACTTAGTCCCAAATGGCACCCTCTTCCTTATGCAATCTGTTCAAAAGTAGTGGACTAAATAGGGTTATGCTGCGCCCTTTGGGATGGGACGTGGAAAAACTATTCCAAGGAGCTCCGAGAACAGCCAGAACTTCCTGTAAAGTGAAACCTTATCTGAAAGACATCTCAGCTCTCATTGGGACAGTGGACAGGATGGGACCTCCCAAACAAAGCTCACCTCACAGTCCTCACCCAGCACATAAATCTGTTGCCATGGTGATCCAGATGGGGGTGCGGGACACAAACTAACTGACTGCTATGTTTTTCTTTTGTTTTCCCTTTTTTTGTGAAAAACTTTTAAAAAAATGCTGTTTCATCTGGCTCTCGTCCCAGCCAGTTAACAGACTAACTGCCAAGAAGAGCATATTCCATTATTCCATTGCTTTGTATTTTTCTTTCCTTCAAGAGAATTTGGGGAATAGCTCGGGGTAAGACGCAAGCAATCCTTTATATTTTGAGAGAACGCTGAGTGAGTCCTATAAAGTCACGAATCAGAAGTTGTGCCCTAAATGGCCCCCGGTTCCCTTTAAAGTGGAATTCACTAAAGGAAACAGGGTTGCTTTACTCAGGTTACTACTACTCAGTACTGTACTGAATCTTAATCACCACGGTAAATGTCAAATGTCTGAAATGTAAAAAAAGAAAGAAAAAAAAAATGACAAGGAAAGGATATGACACTTATTGAAAGCAGCTACAAATTCTTCATCCTTTCACCATATCTGAGACCTATGGCCTGTGAAGCACTACATAGGGAAATGGGTCCATTTGGAATTGAACCAAGGTGGTTTTCTCAATTGGTCCCTGTTATGCCCTCCTGTCCAGATATGGCTCATTCATCCCTGTATGTCTCCACAAAGAGGCTACCGATGATATACGACTACAGGCTATCCTGGAGTCAGGACCCAAACTGTTGGGGGGGGGTGATTTCTATGGAGGGCAGACTGGGGCTGCATTCCAAACTCTATTTCTTTTATGGTACACTACATTTGACCTTAGCTTTGGTCAAAAGTAGCGGACTAAAAAGGGTTCCATTTGCGACACCTTTGGATTGTGTTTTGGTGTTGGGGCTGTTCTTCATGAGGACCCGCTGTCTTATAGAGGAACAACACAGTGGAAGTTCCATATGTTCTGTTACCAGAAGACTGTGATCCTTCGCTCTCATTTCCCACCTGCTATATGTAATACTGTATGAGCATACTGTGAAATGTTGCTTACTTTTTACAGCATCATGGTGTTAGAAATGTGGTTAATATTGTACTATTGACTGAAACTATTGACTGAAACAGTCAGTTTCAGACCAACCCAAGCAGTGGCGCTATTGTACTGTGGGAAAAATCCTGTTCAACTAATGCCATTCAAAAACGGGTTGTTCACCCACTCCTCACATACAGCTCCAGAAAAAATGAAGAGACCACTGCAACTTTTTCTTTCCTTTCCAAAAAAGTTGAAAAGTAAAGTTTTGCATGAGGAACAGAAGCATTCAATTTGCAGTGGTCTCTTAATTTTACCCATTCTGTTCCTCACTCAAAACCTTCCTTTTCGACTTTTTTGTCGGTGGTCTCTTAATGTTTTCCGGAGCAGTACGTTAAAATTAGCAATTTACGTTTTATGCCACAGGGACTGATGGGACTGCACTGAGTTGTTTACTGAGTTCGGTTTTATTAAAGCTCAGTCATTAGTAAAGGCAGAGAATAGACCTGTACAAAGAGAGTGCATGTGTATCGCTGTTTAAAGAGAATTAGTGAAATGATTGGGACATGCACAGTTTTTCTCTTGTCTATTCAACCTGAATAAGCTTTCTATTTCTGTCTTGATCTAGAAAGAAGCCAAAGTCTTGGTAAAATAATCCTATATCTAATACTATGTTATTTTGTTCTGGTCTTTGCTGTTATTTCCTCTGTTTTCTTTTCTCCTTAGTAATCCACTGCCACTTTGCTCTTTTTTAAAAGTTGTAATCTGCAAACTCATACAGATGAATGTTTCTTTATAATCTTTTGGAATTTGTGGGTTTACTACAGTCTAGACAAAACTGATTTTACACTACAGTTTTCCTTAGCCAGCGTGGAAAGAAGAAAGTTGGCAGGGCTTTTCAACTGATTTAAAGGGGCAATCAGGGATTGGTACATACATTTTAAAACTTTTTTCCCCATCTTCTGAAATGTTATCCCTTCGATTCCCAGGTACCACGAGTCCACTTAAATAGTTGTAAGTACTGGGACTTCGTAGGAATTGACTACACACATAGAAAATGTCTGTCCGATAGGCATGATTCCCTGATGTTCAATGTTGTGTCCGACACAGCACTCTGTTGTATTTCCTGTACTGTAAATGGTACTGTACATTGCTTTCACGCAGAGCCCTCCCTAAAAGGAAGGTGCTTCATGGGGAATAAAATCGAATGCAAATTGTAAACAGCAAATATGGTGTCTCCACTAACCTGTGGAAGGAGTCAGGTCTGCTCCTATGAATGTAGTCCTAACATCTATCCATTACTTCTCGTTTTACTGAACCACCAGAGTAACTATAAACCCATGTTTGTTTTGACCGGCTAAACTTTCTCTGCCTCCGCATCATCTGTCACCAAACTATTAGTGTACTTCCAGGCAGGGATGGAAGGGGGACACGGTAGACACCACTTGTGCTTTAACAGTGTAGATAAATCAGTGGGCTAACACATTGAAAGCTAAATGACTCCTTGCCCTCAGCATATATCACAAAGGGGAACCCAACGAAGGCCTATATGCCCCAGAGGACTTGAGAATGCTTCTGTTCATAGCATTGATTTGTGGATGGCTCTTAGGCACGTCGGCCTCCGAGCCTCAAGCTCAAAGGCGGTAATCAGGCTCCCAGGGCCAAGGACTCCAGTTACCCACACTTATAAGGAGCCAAGCCCTCTGTGTGAAATGCTGCAGTCTAAATGCTCTTACATTTTCTTTTTGTAGTGGCTACATTTCAACGTGGCCCATGTAGCATTTGGTATGCAGACCTGGTTGACCTGGATGGTTTTGGTCATATGGAGTCACTTTCTGATCTGTCCTGATTATGAACTTCTCGTTAATCAGTCATCTTTTATATCACTTTAAGAGAAAGTATTTTGTTATTTCAGTATTATTATTCAGGTACATTTGCACATTTGTATAGTACTATTGTTGAAGAAAATTCCACTATGGACATGTGTTTAGAAAGACCACCTGCTAGATGTAGTACAAAGCTGCTTTTATTAACATTTGAACATGTTTAATACATTTTATTTGTTCACTTTTAGTTCTCATATAATATGTCAAAAATGTGACGCTTTTGAATTATTTTATTTATGTCAGACTTATTGCTTTAAATAGGCTAATGTGGTAGACAACACACTATGAGCCAAAAATGTAATGCATTTGGATGGATCGTCAGGTGTTTTCACACCTTATTAACACATTCTTAATAATTAAAAAGCTCAGCAATTAATCAAAGTAAAAGATACAGTGACTGTTGTTGTTAAGGAGATTCAGCATAGAATGGGGATAGAAAATGACTGTAAAGCTCATACATGCTAACAAGTTCAAATGAAACTTCCACTAAGGCTTGCTAACCTCCAAGCTAACACAAAGTTGTTTGTAGACTACTACATTTGTTTTGCATAGTCAAGCTCGAAGACAGGTTTTGTTCCTTTTTTGACAGGGCATTATGTAATAACACATTTCATTTTACATTATTTTTAAAGATTTGTATTTTATTTTGCTACAGTGTGAAACTATTTGCAGAATGCTTTGCCACAAAATGGTAGATTTCAACAGATTTTGCCACAGGGAAAAACACAGAGGGTAGCCAAGCCACAGATAAAGCAATTGTAATGGTTGATGAGGCATGGACAGAAAGGCAGGGAGAATGGAGGACATTTAATAATGTTGTTTGCTCCTTGGGGTTTAAGGCCGGGTGTCTCTGTAAAGCACTTTGTGACAACTGCTGTTGTAAAAAGCGCTTTATAAATAAATTTTGATTGATTTGATTGATTGAATAAAATAACTTGAATTGTAACAAAAGAAACACTACACACCACAGAACAACCAAAACAAAAGGCATATGACAATCAAAGACCTACAAGATACACTGGGAAAGGAGGAACTTAAATAGGAACAGTGATTAGGGAAACAGGTGAGGGCGATTAACAACAAAACAAAAGTCTGTGATCCAAACGAGGGGGAGAGGGCGTTCGATCTCACGGCTTGCCATGCCAGGACATGACCGCAACGAAGGAAAAGCTCAACAGGTATGGTAAGAAGAGCAACCATTTTTTAAACGGCTGGGAAAATTCAAGTAAGTGTCGATGAAAGTCAAAAACTGGAGGAGCATGGAGAGTTAATTATCCAAGGCTTTGGAATTAAATAAAAAAGTACCACAAGGTCATGCAGTACTGCTGTCCAAAGCAGCTGCATCCTAAAAATCATACAGTCTGTTGAACTCGAAAAGCCCACCTGAAAGTGCGGTTAAAAGCCGGAAAGGACAAGAGCTCCTAATAAGAGGGTTTGGGCATGACAGCAAGAGCAAGACAGCGAGTGAATGAGACAGAGAACGTACAGAGGTTGTGAAGAAACCAGGAAGCTAAGTCAAAACCATTGCAGCAATGAATTGAAGATAGCCAGTGCCTACATAAAGAAAGCTTTGAACCGGACACGGGTGAGAGTGAAAGAATGAAAACTGGAATGCGTTGGACACCTGCTCGCCATACCTGATTGGATGTCAGAGCACTGCGATCATACCTGATTGGATGTCAGAGCAAAACAGATAATCCCGCGAACATGGAGAGTGACAGCCTTTGATATTCAAGAATAATGTGGAAGAAGTTACAGGTTGAACTTTACTTACAAGCGAGCTGAAGTCTCTGTGGTCGCATTGTTTGGAGACATACAGGACGCCAGCAGAGCTGCAGATGGATAATTACAGGACAACACCAAGACCAACAGTGGTCAGAGAGTTAGCAGTTTTTCCACAAGCGTCACCCCCACCAGAGAGGAAACAGGACAAGACTCCCCGTCATTGAAGAGTAGCCAAGACAGGCAGTGCTTTCCCCAAGCCTTGCTTGCTATGGGAGAAACAATGATCACACTTGATTCCTGCTCTAACACCGTAAAACAGTCACTGAAAGAAAATTTCATTTCCAAAGAGACACAGCCTTTGCATTGGATTTGGAAAGAGTGGAAAACAGAGAGGGAATCTGGGGATTTTAGGCCACTTGGCCATTAAAGGGGTCTAATTTGCCAAGGCACCATGACGTTGCCCATGGATCCAAGGTCATGGGTCTAAACACTCTTGACAAGAGATTTGTTGTAGAATAGTAGTTTGAGAAAACTGTGTAGCCTTGACTAGTCACTAAGTGTCTAAAAATGAATAACTGTCAAATGTGGCCCACCTCCGTTCTGTCATTTCTCATGCTGTCCTTCTGAGCTGGGTGTGTTTTTGGGTGTGTGCGTTTGTAAAATAGAACAATGAATGCACCATCACATGAGTAAATAGGAGAGCTCCAAACTCACTTTTTGGTCCACCAGACACTGGCAGGTGGACTATAAAGAACTGAGCAGCCACACAGACATTTCAACAGCCAAAATATATTTTCCCCCATAGCACCATTCTAAAATAATACATGTATTTCCAGTAACAATTAACATGATATATTGTACAGTTTAATATACAGTTGTGCTCTTAAGTTTGCATACCCTTGCAGAAATTGTGAAATTTTGAAAATATGACTGATCATGCAAAGAAAACTGTCTTTTATTTAAGGATAGTGATCATATGAAGGCATGTATTATCACATAGTTGTTTGGCTCCTTTTTAAATTGCAATGATTACAGAAAACACCCAAATGGCCCTGATCAAAAGTTTACATACCCTTGAATATTTGGCCTTGTAACAGACACACAAGGTGACACACAGGTGAAAATGGCAATTAAAGATGAATTTCCCACACCTGTGGCTTTTTAAATTGCTATTAGTGTCTGTGTATAAATTGTCAATGAATTTGTTAGCTCACACATGGATGCACTGAGCCGGCTTGATACTGAGCCATGGGGAGCAGGAAAGAACTGTCAAAAAACCTGATGTTTTGGGGGTGTGTGAGCTCTAAAAGCATGGGAATCTTGGGGAAATTGCTGGCAAGATGAATGCAGCATGTTATCAGAAAATGCTGGCAGACAATTTGCATTCTTCTGCATGAAAGCTGCGCATGGGACGATCTTGGACTTTCCGGCACGACAATGACCCTAAACACAAGGACAAGTTCACCCTCCAGTGGTTACAGCAGAAAAAGGTGAAGATTCTAGAGTGGCCATCACAGTCTCCTGACCTTAATATCATCAAGCCTTTCTGGGGAGATATCAAACATGCGGCTCATGCAAGACGACCAAAGACTTTGCATGACCTGGAGGCATTTTGCCAAGACGAATGGGCAGCTACACCACCTGCAAGAATTCAGGGGCCTCATGGACAACTACTACAAAAGACAGGGGTCAGTTCATTTTTTTCTTTGTTGCCATGTTTTGTTTTATGATTGTGCCAATCTGTTATGATCTACCGTTGAATGTGAATCCCATCAGAAATAAAAGACGTGTTTTGCCTGCTCACTCATGTTTTCTTTATAAATGGTACATATATTATCTATCCTCCAAGGGTATGCAAACTTTTTTATGCAAACTGTACCATTTCTGATTCCATTAGCCAAAAATGCTACAGATGAGGCAAACATTTTCAACAGCCACTTTAAGGCAGTGGTTTATTATGTTAACAGAGCAACTTGCACTCATGGAGAGACTCTTCACTGTGATGTTGAATCGCTTGAATCTGACAAAGAAAATCAGTCGTTTCTGCTGGAAGTTGCAGTTTAAGCTAACAGTAAAAAACACCAAACATGATTGGTTAAAATAGACAAGAGATGTAAAGACTGAATCTTTGGTAAGACATTTTCCACTTTGCGTTCCCATTCTTTTGGACAGTCAAGGAAGAGGTATTTCTTAATCTAAAGCATGTAGAAGGAGGCAACTTTTGAGTGAAATTTGAAAAATATTAAGTAATGCAAGAAGCTGTGCACAGATTTTTTTAAATCTTCTAGTCATGCTAGCAGTGTACAGTGGGGAGAACAAGTATTTGATACACTGCCGATTTTGCAGGTTTTCCCACTTATAAAGCATGTCTATAATTTGTATCATAGGTACTCTTCAACTGTGAGTGACGGAATCTAAAACAAAAATCCAGATTTATGAGTAATTCATTTATTTTATTGCATGACATAAGTGTTTGATAGATAAGAAAAGCAGAACTTAATATTTGTTACAGAAAACTTTGTTTGCAATTACAGAGATCATACGTTTCCTGTAGTTCTTGACCAGGTTTGCACACACTGCAGCCGGGATTTTGGCCCGCTCCTCCATACAGACCCTTTCCAGATCCTTCAGGTTTCGGGGCTGTCGCTGGGCAATACAGACCATCAGCTCCCTCCAAAGATTTTCTATTGGGTTCAGGTCTGGAGACTGGCTAGGCCACTCCAGGACCTTGAGAAGGAGGTTGTTGGCCAAGATCTCGCGATACATGGTCCCATCCATCCTCCCCTCAATACGGTGCAGTCGTCCTGTCCCCTTTGCAGAAAAGCATCCCCAAAGAATGATGTTTCCACCTCCATGCTTCACAGTTGGGATGATGTTCTTGGGGTTGTACTCATCCTTCTTCTTCCTCCAAACAAGGTTGAGTGGAGTTTAGACCAAAAAGCTCTATTTTTGTCTCATCAGACCACATGACCTTCTCCCATTTCTCCTCTGGATCATCCAGATGGTCATTGGCAAACTTCAGACGGGCCTGGACCTGCGCTGGCTTGAGCAGGGGGACCTTGCGTTCGCTGCAGGATTTTAATCCATGACAGCGTGGTGTGTTACTAATGGTTTTCTTTGAGACTGTGGTCCCAGCTCTCTTCAGGTCATTGACCAGGTCCTGCCGTGTAGTTCTGGGCTGATCCCTCACCTTCCTCATAATCATTGATGCCCCACAAGGTGAGATCTTGCATGGAGCCCCCGACCGAGGGAGATTGACCGTCATCTTGGAACTTCTTCCATTTTCTAATAATTGCGCCAACAGTTGTTGCCTTCTCACCAAGCTGCTTGCCTATTGTCCTGTCCCAGCCTTGTGCAGGTCTACAATTTTATCCCCAGATGTCCTTACAGAGCTCTCTGGTCTTGGCCATTGTGGAGAGGTTGGAGTCTGTTTGATTAAGTGTGTGGACAGGTGTCTTTTATACAGGTAACGAGTTCAAACAGGTGCAGTTAATACAGGCAATGAGTAGAGAACAGGAGGGCTTCTTAAAGAAAAACCAACAGGTCTGTGAGAGACGGAATTCTTACTGGTTGGTAGGTAATCAAATATTTATGTCATGCAATAAAATGCAAATTAATTATTTAAAAATCATACATTGTGATTGTCTGGATTTCGTCTACATGCTTTGTAAGTAGGAAAACCTGCAAAATCGGCAGTGTATTAAATACTTGTTTTCCCCACTGTAGATATAGCAAGACACCTACACAGCAAAAACTGTGTGCGGGGAAAGGATTTAAAAACATCTCTGCTTAAATATAGAAAAACATTGTGCAGCAAATTATTGAAAAATAAATACAAGTAACATGGTATATTGCTCAATTTCATAAACAGTTGTGCTCATTAGTTTGCAAACCCTGGCAGAAACTGTGAACATTTGGCATTGATTTAGAAAATATGATCATGCAAAAAAAAGTATTTTATTTAAGGATAGTGATCATATGAAGCCATTTATTATCACGTAGTTGTTTGGCTCCTTTTTAAATCATAATCACCCAAATGGCCCTGATCAAAAGTTTACATACCCTTGAATGTTCGGCCTTGTTACAGACACAAAGGTGTGCTTAATTGATGTGTTTCAAAACAAAACCCTTATTATTCTCTTGAGACCGAACATGGATGGCATCCTCCCATTGCTTTCCCTCTGGACCTAGAAGAACATAAAAGACTGAAGCCCATATAAAAGCACAGAGCGACCTGTCTCCCCTGTAATGACTTCACTGATGAGTTGTTGAGAGTGATGCTGGCTGGCGTCTGCAGTGCCAGGGCCAACGTCATGCTAGGAGTTAAGGCTTCGGTAGGGAAAGTCCAAAATGACTTTTTCAAAATCATTCTTTGTCACTGTCTGAACCACAGGCTATAGTTGATGATGGACCATGAATTGGAGGCCACTCAGGGAGCTAATGATTCCTTCTGCACCCTTTAACCAAAAACCACAGGTACCAAAACCACAGGTACAGAAGTAGAGGAACTGGACAGTGTGCAGAATACAGAGAAGGTGTTTAATCTGAGGTGGGTCATGTTTTCACCTCTAAGCACTTTGATAAGGCTTCACAAAATCCACAGCGGGATTGCAAAGCCTGCGCTAGCTTTCAGGGTACAGTCTGCTGTCCAAGCTGTGCTCTGTGATCTTTGTGAATAGAACATGGGTTGATTATAGATGTGCACAAGAACTGTGTGTCTGAACTGCCTTTACTTTCATCCAGATAAGAAACCTAACTACAGGTTCCAGATGACATTCAGCAAACCCAACACAGTGACGTTGATGTCTCGATTGGAGTAGAGGTTATTTCTGCAAGATGTCCGTGTGGCTTGTTTGGCATTGTGGCGACATGTCATTGAGGTTTTCGATACTTGATTACCCTCAAGATTCGATCAACTCCTATTCTCAAGCTGTGAATGATGGCTTGTAATGTTTCATTATGTTCGGCTCATGACGAACTCCTCACCAAAAAAAAATAGAGAGAAAATACAGAAAATGACCAACTCTCCGCTGTGAGGTATGGTGGTGAATATGGGATGTTGTGGGTAATTCCCTGAGAAACTCAGGCTACATGGCATCATGGATTCATGTCAAGTACCATGAGATTTTAGGGAAAACTCTATCTGCCTCTGCTAAGAGGCTAAAACTGGGTTGTGGTTGGATCTTCTAGCAGGAAAATTATCCAATGCATTCCTCCAGATCAACATAGAAATGTCTCAGTGACCACAGAATCTGGATTTTACGAAGATCAAAGATCAAGATACCTTTTCCCCCGAAGCACATCTCATCAAACAGTTTGGCTTCTCACCAGCATCTAGACGCTTGGAGCAACAACTTGCCAAAAAACATGATTTCTGAGGTTGTGGGCACCTGACACACCCCAAGGGGATGCAAGAAGCCAACGAGGCAATGTAAGCCTTGTCCGTCACTAAACTCTGACTGCGCTGAGCCAATTGAAACTGGCACATTCAAGACCCTGGGGATTTGAATTCCTGGCCGCTGTGATGCACTTATAAGGTCTTTACCGCTGCGCCATATGGGAGACCCCCTACTGAACACAATTTTATTATACATTTTTTATTATTAATTATTCATCTAGCATTAGCCAGGAGGAACCTGCGTGTAAGAATGTTGGGCGGTTTGTCTCCGATAAAGACAAATAAGATTTACAAAAAAATATGATTTATACAATATAAATATACAATACAATATAAATATTAATATACCTAACATAAATTAATTGAAGAGTAATTCTGATGATGAACACATTTTTCTTACTGTGGATGATCAAGACACAGAATTCCTGGAGGAAAACCAATGTCAGCAAAGTCTCTAAAAGTCTGTCAGTCTGAAGAGGCAGCATGTGAGCCAGAAAAAGAGGTTATTTGCAATGCTTCCCGCCCACCCAGCCAGAGTTTGGAAATGTAAGAGCCATAATGCAGAAGATGGTATTTTGTAAGATAAAAGTTATTTCAGTATACTTTTTAAATTTACATTTGCACATTTTAATAATATTAATATTCAGGGTTAACCCATTATGGACATTCGCTAATAACCCTTGTAAAGCTATAGAATATTCCATTAGTTTATTTCATATGATTTCATGTTCCTGACATCACAGATACCCTTGAGCACAAAGAAGTCTATAGACCAGTATCATTTTTGGCTGCATTTAATAGATTTCCTTTCTACACTGAATGTTTATATTTGTGTCAAACTCACAACTTTAAATAGACTATATTGTAATATATTTTTTTTAGAAAGCTGTGTCAGGACAACACTTCTTTAAGGTTTGCAAAAATAACATAATGTGTCTGTAGGTACAGTTCCAGTAGTTTAACATGTAAATAAATAATCATAAGCGTAGGCTCATACAATAAAAAAAGAGGCAGATATTACACAACTATGTACAAGTACTTGTCAAGAGTTTGGCAATTTTCTGAGCCAACTCTACATTCTGACTAACCACTTTTGGGAAGAGAACATGTCTCTCCCTCTTTTCTCACTGACCCTCCCTCTATCCCTCCCTCTCTCCCTCCCTCTCTCCTTCCCTCCCTCCCTCCCTCCCTCTCCCCTCCCTCCCTTCAGGACCACCGTTGGGAACGGTAAAGTCTGCGCTTCCAGCCTTATGACTCACTGCAGGGAGAGTAAGGCTGAAGTGTCTGTTTGTGAGTAATCGCTGCGGTTCGCTGGGTCACATCCACATCCTTGGACACCTCACTCAGCGGCGAGCTCACTTTTTCCACCAGCTAGTCACATAGAAACGACCAGTCCCTTGCTTCAAATAAGCCCATTGATAAGCTGCAAGGAAATCTAGCAAGCTTGGTTTAGGAGTTCAGACAGTAACACTTTAAGTCCATCCTCATTGCTGTGCACAACAACCTAAAGATGCAGTCGAGGACTTATACGAAACTATACTTTTAACCTCCTATTTTGGGCTGGATGTGTAATATGTTGATTTTCTGTGCATGATCTAAAAGCAGTATCACATACCTCAGTTACCCATGAAATTCCAAGTTTGACAGTGAGTGGTTTTGATGACATGGGGCACGTTATTGCTAGCCTCACATAGCCGCCTGATCCCGTGAGCTTACAATGAAATGCTACACGGATATCAGTCTGGTCATGGTGAGTAGGCATATGATTGGAGCCGGCTACCGTTTGACAGGGCCAATCAGCAAGCTTTCATGAATTATGGGTGTGGTCCAGGTGATGACGACTACGATGTCCAAATGGTTTGAATCCCAGCTCGACCAGACTGATATCCATGCAGGGTTTAAATGTAACCCTCACGGGATCAAGCGGCTGTGCTAAGCTAACATCACAACACATGAATAAAATATTACACACCTGTTCAAAAGCACCGTTTTTACAACCGGTGGCCAAAATTGCAGAATGGGTCTCTAAATGGATCTTGAAAGATTATTGTAAGAAACTTAACAATCAAGGGCAGCAACAGCCAGTTGGGTTGAATACAGTCCATAGCTCTCTCCTTTTCCCCCGGGAACTAGCTGACAGTGATGTGGTTGATCTCATCCTCTCCCCGGGTGCTTTTTGAGGTTTAGTCAGGTGTTCTGAGACCGTGTCTCTGGGGTGGAGCATGGAGACAAAGGTGTCACTACTCGCTGACAGGTCTTGCTGAGGTAGCAACCGCGACTCTCCACTGGTAATGTAAGAACCAGATGAGGTTGAGCTGGTGAGAGACGAGGAAGGCTGGGGTTAGAATGAGAGGGAGGAGAGTAGCGGTTAAAAAGTGTTACTGGGACAATCGGAATATACGTAAATACTGCAGATCCCAGCTCTGTGTTAATAAAACACAGTCTATCATTTCCTGCTATTTAAAATGTGTTTTGAGGGATTTCCTGCTAGTAAACATTAAATTGAAGTCCACGATGAGTCCTGGTCAAAAGTGCATTATATCCGTAATAGGGTGTCATTTGGGATTCCTCTATACTACTGCAGTCTGGAGCCACACATTCCTCCCAACCTTCCCTGACCTCCACGTTGACCAGATGTTTTGCAGAGACAGGGGATGCAGGTGTCCATGTCTCACCAGAACACAGCTCTAATGTGTTCCCCAGACCTTAACACCGTCTTCTGAACACCCCCGGGACTCCGTCATCAACACAACTGGTCACTGGTATGTTGTTGTCCTATTCTGTGGTGCCCCTTTTGTTTGTCGGTTGTGTGTGTAGGTAGGCCGTGAGGAGAACTACATATTGGGTTTGTGCAAGTTTTTTGGCGGGGCTACAACCTGACCCCCAGACGTAGCTTCTTAAGAATGCCTTTCGCTTGACACATACAAAACAAGGATTGGACGCTGACTCAGTGGGCGACCGCATTAACGTGTGTAAATAAACACAACGTGAAATACGCCTGATTTAAAAATGAATCGACATGACTGGAGATAGCGTGTCCTCAACGTCTCACTGACCTTATATCTGTCTATCGTCAGAGTGCGAGTACAGGATTGAGTCCCAAAGAGCGCCCTATTCCCCACAGTGGCGCTTTAGGGTTCTGATCGAAAGCAGCGCACTCTGTAGGGAACGGGTTCCATTTGGGACATAACGAACAAGATAATGGGGGACTGTGTCCCAAAAACAACACGGTGGGAGAGGAGAGGTAGCCCACTGTGTCTTGACAGACTGATCTGACTTGAGGAGGAGGGGTGTCACCTCACTGACGAGCTGGGGAGAGCCCAGAGGAGATGAGAGGAGCTGCCGGATTGTAGTTGAAGATGGAAAGTTAGCGCGCGTCCCAAATTACAGGCTATTATATTCCTTGTGTAGTGGAGTGTATGAAATGGACCCCCGGTCAAAAGTAGTGCACTATAGAGGGAGGGAATACAATGCCATTTGGGATTCAACCTTACACAGCTGCAGTTCAGAGGAGAAGTGGTGTTGTCATTGAATAATTTAAGACTGACTGCTTGGGGGGAAAAAACGTAGGATTTCTTTGATATTTATCATGGTAAATATGGTTGATATGGAGGAGTGCAGATAGCACATCTTAGCATATCTCGGCACATAATTCACAATTGCTGTCTATCATGTTGACCCGAGAAGCCACTGAGAAACGTCGTCTGTCTGCCTCTGTGGGAGGAGTTGCTACAGGCCGGGTCAGACGCTGTTGTGGTGCGGGCGAGGAGCAACTGTCCCTCTCTGCGCCCCCAACCCCCGTCCCCACCATCACCTCTACCGCGGCTGTGTCTGTGTCCACTCCCACACCCCTGCCTGCCTATCATCATCCCCTTGTCCACCATTCATCTAAGGCCTCCAGCTGCAGACACTCTGGGTGACCCCGCCGCCTCTCCCCTCTCCTCTCGTGCATTAGCAAACTGTGCTAGGAGTCCTTATCTCGCGGTGCTAGAGCGAAGCGCCACAAGCGAGACGACGAGTGAAATATGAACGTTCTTAAGGTTTTGTGGTCCCTTGACTATACATAATATTGCTACCACTTCAGCTGGCTACAAAAACAACATCCTAATTGATATTGATGTAACGGCATGACCTGTAGTGAGTGCTAACAAAACATTTTTGCTGATTCCCTTAAAAAGCATTTTCACTCAAAGCCCAGCAAAACAACTTGTATCACCCATTGTGTTATAAAATATGTAATAAGCGCTACTTAATTTGAGCCGGATACTAACTGATCAGGATCCGTCACCTCAAATGTTACTCAGTTTGTTCCGGCACCTATTTTCCACGGATCCTGTAGCCAGTATGTTGCGCATTATTAGTCTGTTTTCACCACTGTGTGCACTTTGCCCTGTAAAGATTGTATTAAATGCTGTCAGAGTTGAGAAGATTGTGAAGAAATCAGTTATTCCTACACTCCCTCAGCAACACCTGATGAAGATTGTGGTAGTTTTAGTTTTGTATTGCCTGCTGTTTGTGCTACCGATGTGCTTCATTTGGGTTGAATTCCTCCCATTCGCTGAGTCAAGTTGTGGGAGCCAGAAGGTGAAAAATGTATGCTCAACCTCGCTCAGCCAACAGGGTTATGAAATTCGGTACTTCTGTGCCCACCAGATTCAGCTCTCTCTCAGTGCATTCCTGGAACTCTCGACTTATAAATTAATCACTGGCACTGAGGCTTTTCCTGTCAGTGGGTCAGTGCTTTGGCCTCCTGATGGAGCTGGACCATGGCAGGATGTGTGTGGCCTTCTGGGGTGGCAGGCAGTGTGCTTTATGGGTTTCAGAAGGCAGAACAGGATGGTTCGGCAGTCGAGACGCCCATGTTCTCTTGGGGTCCGGCCTGAATCACAAACCTTTATCCATAGAGTGCATTGTCCAGGGCACCTCTGGCCAAAATTAGTGCAATTTATAGGGAATAGGTTAGAATTAGGGACGCACTAACAGTCTAGTTTGAAGAACACTGGGATTAATTTAAATCATGCTATGCTTTGAGTGTGTTTACTTTTCACTCTGTTTATAAGGATGGCATAATTCAGATATGACAAATGTTTTTGGCCCTATCCACTGAGTTTTTCCAATTACCACACAACATGGTTCAATGTGCCAATAAGTCGGCACACGTTTTAAAATTCTGATAATGTATACTTGTGCTAATGACCATACATATCAACACTGGGCAGTGTAAAATACCACAAATCTACCAACACAAGGAGCATGGAGATGGCTATATGAACCTCAACTCTTGCCAGAATGCACACACACACACACACACACACTCTACTTTCTCCCTCTGTGGCCATGATGTAAGCTGTTTCCCTAACCCAGTCTGTTCTGTCAATGCATATATACTGTGCAAGGAGGAAAAGACTAGAAAAACATAGAAAGACTTTGAGGAGAGGGTCCTGTGTGCCTCTTTAAATCGATTGTCTCTGTGGGGCGAGTCACTCTGGAATAATAAACATGTGCTGGTGAAATACCCCCAGGGGAAGCCTTTCACTGTGTGCATATGTGTGTGCATGAATCTGTATATGTCTGTGTGTGTGTGTGTGTGTGTGTTTGTATGAATTACAATTTATGTAAGGGTGTGCATGTGTATGTGTGTCAGGTCTAAAAGTCTACACATTTGTGTGTGTGTGTGTGTGTATGTGTGTGTGTGTGTGTGTGTGTGTGTGTGTGCGTGCGTGTGTGTGTGTGTGAATTCCAAAGAAAAAGGAGTAAAGCATCGTGTGGGGATCCCAATTCTCCACAGACCAGTCACCTCAGGCCTCCAAGCTGTGAAAACATGGAAGCGTTTTGTTGGAGTTTGGTGGCCAATAAGGTGTTGATGTATGGAAGAGCTGTCCGAGATCCCAGCAAGCCACTGTATCCACAGACTGCGAACGAGGGCATCTTTCTACGACTTGACAGTCTATTCTACCAAGATCTACAAACTCTCGTCGACTGACTACTGTTTATCTCTAACTGTCTTTTTGTATGGTTTAGCACAGGAATAATTAATGCTGGCTCCTGGAAATGCACACTGACTGATTGCCAACTAACTGGGCTGAAGTGTCTATCTGTCCACCATTCAGTAGACCCTTTGAGCTATGCCAGATCTGAGGCTCTTTTTTGTGGACTGTCTGTTAAAGTTCTGCTAAAGCAATACATGGCCAAACACAACGATTAGCCTTTCGCAGCATCAAAGCCCTGTGTTTTTAAAAGGTTTCTTTTACAGCTCACTTCAGGAGCTCTTGCCGCGGCTCCCATCCAGACTGGTTATAAAAGCCCTTCTTCATCCTCACCTCTCTAATCTACACCCCACATCCTCTACTCTCTCCCCCCAGACTGCTAGGCTGGCCACTATCAAACACCTAGATATGATGTCTGACTTTCTCAATGGAATGCAGCGCTTTGAGACTGCTGAGGTAATTTGGTTGAATGACTCCAAGGGGGAAAACTGCTGTCATCCAGCGAAAGAGCTTGACCTTGTTAGTCCATGGGGCCCAAGTTGACTTTATCCTCCTAGCTCTGCCTGCCTCTTTGAAGACAAGACCCCTGTCTTTCCTCAGTGCTAGCAGCTGATCCATCTTCCCTCTCTGGCATCTTACTATTTGTGGTTAAGTTTAATGGAGTGAACATGAATATCACTGGCAATTGTGGAGAGACGTACTCTACGGAGAAACTGAGGAGGGTTTGTTATTTCCCTAGATATTTCAGTATGTTGATTGGAAAGGAGAGAGAGAGGGGGAGAGAGGGGGAGAGAGAGAAACTCCTTCCTATGGCTCAAAACATAAATAACACAAGACAGGACACCAGCCCCTGTGGAATTGACTTTGGATCGGCCTACGGTGATGTAGGCTGGTTCTTCCTGCAGGCTCGAGGCCACCAGTCCCAGTGGATCTGACTCAGGCTGTGGTGGAATTGGAAGCCAGTTCTGACTGCAGGCCTGGAGCCTGGAGCCTGGAGGGGACCTGCCCTGGTGGGAGGGGCTGTTAGTGATCTTCTGGGGTGGGACACTCAGGACTGTCGAGTCAAGTTGTATGAATCACCATTATATGCTTAGACATCAGCACAACTCCTACTCACTGGTAATAAAGAAGACAAAGGGTGTGTTTGTATCGTGGAAATACAGGACGCAGCTCTAAAATGGTGTTATTGGTTTGTGTAACCTCCAGTGTCAGAGACAGGAGAATAATAATCCTGAAAAAAAATTTTTACCCCCCCATAAACTATAAAGAGGGCATTTTCCCAGATGACGAAAACCAATCAAGAATAACTATTATTATCTTGTATTTTCTTATCAAAATACAGAATGTCCTGGCTGAACTCCAAGGGCTCACCAATCATCTATACGTAATAACACAGTGTAAGACTTCATATCTATTTGCATACAATCCCCACAGAGACAGCACAAGAATTCGGAAAGAAAATACTATACAGGTCATTTATCACTTACGGGAGAAATCTGAGTTTAGGAGGTCTCATTCTATCCAACTAGATGGTCACTAAATAAATATGGCAGGACTCATATAAGACATAACTGAGGCCATTGTAGTATAAAACACAGACTACTTTTAGAGGCTATCATGGCTCCTCAGGCTCTTTCTGTATATTATATATAACAAGAAACCAGGGAAGCCTAGTTCAGCCGGCCCGCAATAGAAAATGTTGCCACCTCGAGATTCGGACCCGGGTCAAGGCTGTGTCGTTAACCACTACACCACGGAGCTGTACATTTGCTGGGTGTCAGTATAGCTTCTTGTCTCCATCTTTAACAAATCCTCTTTTGCCACTAGCTGCTTTAATAGTTAATTGGCCATTTGGGAAGGACTTAGAGACAGTTAAACTGACTAACGTTTCTTACTAAGTTTACCTCCACATCAAATAGCGACTATGTATTGCGTTTGCCACTGGACGTTTTAACAGCGTATTAGCCAGTAATAAGCTTTACCGGTATCTACTAACTTACTGGAATAGTCATAAGAATTGAGCAATTGCTAGCGAGTCTGCCAAAGCTATTTAATTTCATGGCATTAGAAGGTATTTTTTTATTTCATGGCAAACTACTTTCACTGGTGAATTACATATATACAATAACTATCATTAAAGATGACGATAAACAACTTTTTCATCAAGTGAAAAGACGAGAGCATAATGGAATCTACCAGAAATAATTAATAAATGTCGATGCTCTCAATAGATTCAAACTTAGGTTTTCCACATGAGAGGCACTGTCTTTAATCACTACGCCACAGCATTACACATTTCAGCAGTCACTAGACTCCATTGAGGATTGTGTTAAACTGACTAACGTTTCTTATTAACTTTACCTCCACCACAAATAGCGTCTATGAACTGTATTGCTTTTGCCACTGGCCATTTGAACAGCTTATTAGCCAGTAATAAGCTTACTATTATCTTCTAACTTCCTAGGAATAATCATAAGAATTGAGCAATTGCTAGCAAGACTGAAGATTAACTATTCCATGCCAGAAACAGTCACAATATAACTGTATACAGTTTCAGGTTTTAGCCAGCGAAGTTATCATCAATACAAATAATTCACAATGCGTACTTAGCTTTGCCTGCAAGAAGATACGAACTCGGGACCTATAGTTCACAAGTCTGCTTCTCTAACCACTACGCAATTCAACAAGGGGTAGTCAGTTTGTCAGTCAGTAAGTCACTCAGTCAGTCAGTCAGTCAGTAAGTAAGATAAATTTGCTCTTCTTAGCCGGCTCCACTTGCGCGGTCCGGCAAAAAGTACAATCAACACCAACTGAGTTGGTCTGCGTGTCCTCTGATGACATCATATTCTCATGAAGCAGCTGTGTTTTCTCAGACTCACTTCCTATGCCATGATCAGGGGAACACTGAGGATCAAATCTGCCAAACAGACTCAGATATTCCTTTTTGTTCCTCCTTGGTCCTTACACCGTCTCTGAAAACTCTGCGATAAATGGCACCCTATCCACTGCGGAGTGCACAGTGGGTACTGGTGTAAAGTAACGACGAATAAAGGGAATAGGGTGCCATTTGGAACACATGTTATAATTTTCATTCAAGGTTTTAATATATTATCGGATTGTTGTGTAACTTTGACAGTTACATAATCTGTTCTGGTACATTGGTGATATTTTTTGTACTCTTTTAAAAACTGCCAGGATCTTAAACAATGGTTTCTTTCAGAATTGTCAAACTTACATGTGTTGTCAAATGTAGCCAGCAACATACAAGATCCTGATGGAGAAACATTGATCATTTATGGGGCGATTAGATAGCTATGTTGATATGAGGGTCAGATTGGAAATGTATCCAAAACACAGTAGTCAACGCCACTACTCTTACAATCAGTGTCATATTTAGTGATCACAACAAGTGGGAACAGATGCTTAATATCCAATCAAAAGGGACCCAATATCCTCTTCCCTGCCCTGGGACATTTGGATTTAATGTGCACCAAAGGGCCTGAATAATGGAGCCATATGTCTAGAACACCTCCAAAAGAAGATATCATAATAAGACTTTTACAACACACATTATATGCAACTTTTTAAAGAAAAGGTATCCACCGAGGGCACACAATGGCCGTCCCTGCCACCAACAAGGATAGTAACTCAACCAAGCTGCTGTCCATTGGGCTACAGTACCATGCCAAACAAACGAATGCCATGTGGATCAGTACCATGGACAGGGCTACCCAGAGAGGTAGAGTCACCTGGTGGGGACGGTAGAAGTCACCGTAGTTCTCAGTTCTAAATGATTCCAGGGAAGATGTTTGTTTGCAGGTATATTGGGGGGGGGGGGGGGGGGGGAGTTTGAAACTCATAGTATGTGGTTATTTTGGGAACTGTTTCTTCAGTTCAACCCTTGACAGGTCACACAGATTAACTTTAACTGTTGGTCAGAATAGGTCACAGTTAACCAATCTGTGTGTAGGTAAGGTATACCCTGAGGTGTATCCCTCTTTCCTGCAGAACAATGGTTCACTCGGAGCCCTGGGCCCTGGCGGGATGCTGATGTCAATATGGTCACTGGTGTTGCGACCTCTAACCCCTCCTGCCCTCCTGTTTCCTGCTCCCCTATTGGTACTCTTGGGGACCCCAGCATTCTAGAGCCCAGAGAAGGTAATCCTTTTACTGTGACACAAGATGGATATTGTTTTCCACCCCCACATCCTGGTAAACAGAAAATACAGACAGATTCCTTTTTTATAAGGTTTATATTGGGACAATATTCTCAAAGATTTGCTGAATGTTCACTTCAGTTTCCTGCTCAATTTTTCTACCTTGGCCCAAGTGAGGCAGTGTTCTGTTGGTTTATTATGGCACACTTTGTAGCCTATAAATCTTTAAAAAATCATACTGTATGATACAAAATGCTAATTCATATGTGCATTGTTAATTACAGTATTTGTGAAATTCCTGTTTTTATGTTTTTCTTATTTGAGCATTATTTTACATAACGTGAATGAGCAGTCCAGGCATGGATGGAGGAGTATGTTGCAATAACAGACAAATCAGACCAAAAGAAATAGAGAAATATGCCCTCTTGTGGGCAATGTAGTAACAATCTTCTGAGAAGGGCTTTGACAACACTTAAGCCTCTGTGTTGTGGTTAAACTATTATATTGTCTGACTGAAACACTTCCTTCTTTTTAGTGTAAATGTATAAGAGTTATAATTCAGTAGCTTAATTAATACAAACTTTCTTATGTTGATACAGAAACATATGGATGTCCGTTACATTTCCTGGAATTCCCGATTTAAAAACCAAAAGCGCTTCAATTAGTTACTAATTAGCTAGAAAAATGAACAAATTAGTTAGAAAATGTTTATGACAAATTAAAACATGAGTCAACAAGGTTTGCCAGTTTAATGGTGTGTGGTCAATTGGATACGCGCCATTTGTGCACGTGGATGACCAGCGCGTAATGATTATGTTTATTTCTTGGTCAGAGGGATATTATAATTGCTTTTACATATCGTTACGCTCCATATACATTTAATGTTTTACTTTGGAGTTTCCATTTACCTTGAAGTAGGCTACAACATGAAACATGGCATAAATTTAGTTAAAATATAGAATTTATAATGTGAATGAAAACAAATATTCAATTCAAATTGCGTTTCCACAAATAATGCTATTTTCTACTCACACTATTTATAAGATGACAATCAAACTCAATCACTATTATAGTTATATTCTTCCGTTTGAAAACAGCATAAACTGTTTATGTTGTATAAAATACCCATCCCTACTTGAAGTAGCCAGCAGATGCCTTCAGCACCGTCTCCGACTGTTTTCTGAAGACCATGCAGCGAGAGGAGTTTCTGATAGTTCCTTGGCTGCGCCCACCCCCCTCTTCACGTAATATACTTTCTTGGCCAATCCTCTCTCTCTCCAAATCTTTGCGCCATGAAGACTATAAGAACTCCGTAACTTTCTCAAGTATCAGAAAACATTTCTTGTGTCGGGATCCCATGTATGGATACTGTATTATTGGTGTCATCAAAGGCGGCGAAACAAAGGCGCAACTGGAATTAACGGTTATTGATGCAAGGATCATTCGAGCTGACTGTCGCTTGTCTGTCTTATAACCGAGGGGTGATGTCTGAGGAAATGATGGGGGAAGAGTCGAGCTCCCCAGGCTCTCCAGTGGACAGTCTCAGCAACAGTGAGGGGGAACTGGATAGGCAACCGAAGAGATGTGGGAGGAAAAGGAGATCAAGCAGGAAAAACGGGGAGGATTCAGATAGCCCTACCCCTGGGAAAAGAGGGAAGAAGTCCAGCAGCAGCAGTCCACAGTCTTTCGAAGACCTACAGACGCAACGAGTCATGGCGAACGTGCGCGAGCGGCAGAGGACGCAGTCGCTCAACGAAGCTTTTTCGTCTTTGAGGAAAATTATCCCCACTTTGCCCTCAGACAAACTGAGCAAAATACAAACCTTAAAACTTGCTGCCAGGTACATCGATTTCCTCTACCAAGTTCTGCAGAGCGATGAATTGGACTCCAAAATGGCAAGTTGTAGTTATGTGGCTCATGAGAGATTAAGCTATGCGTTCTCTGTCTGGAGGATGGAGGGCGCTTGGTCCATGTCCGCATCTCACTAGCTCACCGTCGACGAGCTGTAGTCCAGAATGGTATGCTCTGTTTTCCAACTCATTGTCTTACTTTTTAAGACCATACATTGCAACCATTTCAAGTCATTTTCGTTGTACTAAAATTGGAGAATACGAAAACAAGTCACTTTAGGCCTAAGCCTGTCGCCTTTAACTATTTGGGCTATTGTCTTTCTAGCATTATCAGTTTGAATGGTGCCCAACTCTAGTAGCCTGTTGTATTTCACTTAAACGTTGTATCATGCTGCAGCCATCCACAAGTGAGTGTATGTTGCAGTGTTTTGTTTAACTTTTTCATAGTCTGACGTCAATGATTCATCGTCGCTTAATACATTTTCTGATCGGCAGGTGACAGCTGATTCTGCTCATCAATATGACAACGTGGCAGATCTGGAGGACAATGCTGGATACGTACAAAGCTGCGGTTTATGGGAGCACATTTTGACAACTATTTAAACCAGAGGGAAAATGACTGGGAGCAGAGAGCACTTTGCTGGGGAAAGGCCCGCTTTGGGACGGCCTGGATCTGCAGTCGAGTGCTAGTCTACCTATACTACTACATTCTGGGGTTGTTTTTAATATTTTTATAGACTTTTCTTTTGCTGTTGACGACGAATGTTGAAAATGTATGTTTTTATGCATGTATTTCACTCTGTGGACTTTTCTGTGGAGTTTAAAGGGCAGCATTAAAGCTGTTGTCTCAGTTTCTGTGTGAGACTTCAGATGTGGACTGACTGCGATAGCTCATGAATGGGTTGAAATAATGTGTCTCGAACCTGTGCAAAAACATTTGAGGTTGTTCTTTTCAGAATACATTAATTTATTTATTGATGAAACTTGTTACATGGGAAATAGATCTGGTGTCTTAAATGCATTCCTATGTTATTATTGTTGTGTACATAAATGTATATTTTCCGCAATAAAGTAAAAGATTTTAAAACATGTTGCCCATTTTCACTTAAATATGTATATATAGGCTATATGTTACAGCAAGTAAAATATGACTACATTCGTAAGTCCCTGCTTTTACTAGAACAGAAGGTATTAGTTTACCAGTATTACTAATATTAGCATTAGATTAGTTTCTAACCTAAACAGATAATAGGCTACATTGGCATTATGTCTTCACATTGAAGCTGAACTTTTGACATGAACGTCTATAACGTGTCTGCAAGCAGGCAATGCTTAACATCCAAATTTACGAGGACAACTTGCACAGGGGTCATGCTGTAAGACCGGTGTATGAAATGTTTTAAACCGTGTCAACCTGGGAAACATTTTAGTTGTTTTTGGCATACTTTCTGTACGGCCTTGGCTACATTCTCTAGGCACGGGCTAGGCTACATTCGGTGAGTAAACTAGAGAGGACATAATTAGGTCTATAATATTTATGTTGGTTTTGCAGAACCACCAGCAACGACAGTAATATTAGTAGTAGTTGTCCCAGTAGTATTCGTGGTAGTAAGCAGTGGTCGTCGTAATTTAGTAAAAGAAGTGTATGCATTATTATTAATGATTGTTATTATGACACTTTAGATGTTTCTAAAGTTAAAATCATAAATTAATCTGCTCACTTTACTATTTATATTTATGTAGCAACATTGTGAATCTGCGCAATCCATTTATCGCAAATTATTAGGAAATAATTTGCAATAAATTATTATTATTATGTGTTAATAATAACATTGTTGACTCATTAGGTTTCAATTCAACATTATCTATCAGTTGATGAACCTTTGCGTGATAACTGCAAAACTTAAAACAAAAATAATAATAATTATAAATAATATATATATATATATATATATATATATATATATATATATATATATATATATATATATATATATATATATATATATATATATATATATATATAGGGAGAGAGAGAGGGAGAGAGAGAGAATGTAGGCTACAATGTAGGTATTAGTAGCCTACATTCTTTCGATAAAATAAAGATTGCAATAATATAACAGACGATTTCATGGAACAATATATTATGATACATGTTTTAAAAAATATAGGTTGGATGTCAAACTTTTTTCAGTGGTTTTAAAATAAACCAACCTATCTAATAAGTATATATGAGTATTTATACGCTTTTCCTTATGGCTTAGGCTACTAAAACTGGCTTCCAGCTCAGTCCTCAAACCCCCTGTAAATCAAAGCTGTAGCAATCTATCCACATAATTTTCTCCTAATATTCAACGACTAATTTTACTCTTTTATTAATTATTGGTTGTATTAAAGTCCTCATATATTTTTCTTTTGTGCAAAAATCGATTTATTGGAGACAAAGCAGAAGATTTTAAATAATGATATCACAAGAATTTCGTCAGAATGCCCGCCGAATCAAACATATGCATACATCAGGTATCATTTGTGGGCCACCGCTAAATTAATTCATCTGTTTGAATGAAGTCTGGGAAAGTATTTTCGACTCTTCAACTCTCCTTAAGTCGTTTGAAGGTGTGTAATTGGCTTGTGAGGCATGTATGGAATTCCCAGATGTCTATGAAATTCAAGGCGCTTTTGGTAGGCCCTATAGGCCAGTGGAGGGTGGAGTATAGGTGAAAGTATCCTTAAAGCAGGTTGTTTTTATGGCCACAGCCAATAAAGAAACAAAGAGAAGTTTAAAGTTATAGGTATTTCAGAATTGAAAACATAGAGTAATACTAAAAACATGACATTTTGCAAAAGATAAACATATAGCTCTTACCTAAGCAAAGACATGTGCTTATTGCTCATCACTGAGAAGCAAAGTAGGCCTAATTTGAAGTCAACAAACTCTAAAACTCTATGTAGGCTACAAATACAAAGCAAGTAAGATCCTCTGTTTGCAGAAGAGTTGGCTACTGACACGATGCAGTGAGAGAGAGAGAGGGGCAGTCGAATGAAACCTATTTTGAACAGATGTTAGTATTTTAAAAAAAAGTCACGTGAAATGAACAGATGTTCGGATGGAATAGCGACTCGCCTTAGTTCAAGAAGCATTCCTCCACAGAAAGGCTTCGAAATAAGTTCGAAGAAAAGCTTTCGCGTTCTGTTCACAACAAATCGACCAAGCGATATATAGCGTGGTTGATAATGGATTATGGAGGGCCTCCACCTGCGAATGGATTTCGGCCTACGTCCCGTAGGAAATCTAACAAAATAAAATGGACGGATCCAACAGCGCAGGAATTTACTGGAGAGGGGGGTAAGAAGGAATATTGCATTTTATAATGCAGATACAGGGCCGGTTTAAGACGTTGACGTCAATGTGCTTAACCATTACAATACTATTGTTTTGATCATGTTAACATGCCATAATACTGGCCTTTCATAAAAATGGACAATGTAACTATAGAAAGCCATGGAGCTCGGCAATTTGTATGGGGTAATGAATATAGGCCTTGGTAAGAGGAGACTGAAGTGGGCCTTGAATCGACCTGCAGTGAGTTTCCTGGTCATTGTATGCTACTCTTTAGCCAATTAATGCTTTTAATAGCCTTCATGTTTTAAGAAAATGAAATTGAAGCGTGTATAAACTTATATAAGATTCGAAATCATATTTATCTTTCGAAAATGATGATGCAAAATGCAGAATGAATCGATTTGAAACGGGTAAGAAAATATAATCAACTATTTGTTAATTAAACATAATATTGAATGTGTTGCCTAATAATCTAAGGTTTACCTTAAAGGAAAGTTATATTCTCATGACAAAAGGATTGGCATGGTCATTTGAATAATGACATAACATTTTTAAAATAAACCTTTTCAGCTTAGTTTAAGTCAATGTCTGTAAATACTTGCGCCAGAAAATGAGTATTGAATAATATCTTTCTGGTAACAATTATACATATATGGGAAAAACTGTTACTTTTTTCAAAAATGCCTAACCTCATCAAAGACACGGCAAAATTCAATAAATTTCAATCGTAATTACGAATTAAATGTTATGTTATAGTTATTTTTGTTCCTACTGACACAAATATTATTGCTACACAAAATGTATTATTTTCCTCATTGCTGTTATTATTATTGCTATATGATTGACGTGACACACAATGTGCCTGAGCTCTGATAAAGCAGAGGACTTAGTCAAGTGGACAGTTTGAAGAATGACTGTGAGATCTGAACAGGTGCTTCTTGGCTTACTTATAAAGAACAGGATCACTTAATAAATAGCATAAACGTCCAATCCAGGAAAGAGATTTTCAATGGCTTAATGTGCAACCCACCTTTATGACATTTGTGCAAATAATGCAGTTAGGGGATAAATGATTTTCTCTTATTAAAGCCAACTCGTTCCAGGCGGCATCAACGCCTTTAGTGCAGACTGGTATTTTTCTTCGTCCTGATGGTTTTTAAAACGTTCTTGCTTATATATAAATACGTTTTTTATATTACATTTATAGTAAATGCATCTATTCAGTACGTAACATGATAATAATATGATTACGCAAATGTAAACAATGGACAATACAAAAATTATACTTTGTTGGTATGTAATTTGGCTACAGTGCAAACCTTGGGCCTAGTGATATCAGGATAAGAAACACAACAACAATCAAAATCCCCATGGCTTATTTTTTAAATTTCCACTTTAATTCATATTTGTTTGTTACTTCATTAAATATAACTCCAAAATATATTATTTTAATTTATTTCCCCGAGTCACATACAGCAGTTGACATTTTTGGTCTGATCATGGGTCTATAGGAAACAATTTGAAGATATGTATGCACAGAGATCTGATTGGCTGATAGAATGATGTTTAGAGGCCACCTCCATACAGTATCAGTCATTGGCCAATCATAATACAATTATCTTTGTGACATTATCCCGCTGGACAAATGTACAATCACGCATAAACAGGTCCATGCGTTTTTTCTTGTATATAGTTTACAATTTCACAGTGTTATTTTGAATTGATGGAGTGGGTGTATCATCCCCCCAAAAATTAGACATTTTTAGAACTGTAATCCTTAAAGGACACATTTTCTTTCCCTTGATGTTAAAGGATTTCACCCATAAAGTGAAATCGTCTGAAGTGGTATATGGTCCAAGACAAACTATAACCCATGAAGTCTTTGCACCTTATTTGTTATGTCTATTTAATTAACATATGGAATTGGACCACTGTAGTTATACAATTTGTTTGTGGTGAAATTGATTAGAAATTACAGCAAAATTGGTTTTTACTTCTAAACTATTGAAAAACATATATTTTACACAGCAGATAGCTTACCTTTATAAGGATACCAACACTTGTGTGCGTAGCACAGCAAAACAACTACCAAACCAATTATTTTTATCCAGAGACTGAGTCTAACTAATGAGTTTATTCTTGAATAGCCTACATGGGTTTTTGAAAAAACTTTGCAAACCCTGGGGAAATTCCTATGACTATGGAAGTCACAGCTGAAACCATGAATATGGTATTTTTCCTAGACTCTGTACTTTTAGATTAGGACATTTGTTTACTGAAATGCCTGGTGTATTACAAACTTTTATTTTATCTAAGTATTTTCTGGAACCTTTTACAGCCTTACATTCATTGTTTTGGAAGAGCGAGATTGACACAATAAAAAGGGAAAAAAGATAATCTGTACCATGAACTCAAACAGTGATCTTTATTACAGAAAGTATAACATTACTCGGTCTAGGAGTCAGGACAATCAACCTCTGAATGACAGTCAGACCAATCTACAACTAACTTAATAAATTAAAATACAAAATTAATTTTTTTTTAAAACAAAAGAATGGGCTGGAAAAAATTTAAGTACTTTCAAATTCGTGCAATGACCAACAAAAACAGTATCATAGTTGTATACATGTTTTGAGGCTATGCAGAGGCTACACAGTGTTTGTTTACAGTAACACTGTTTACAAACACTGGAGTACAACAAGCTCATACGGTATGTTCAGTTCTCCTAAGGTATGACAATGGAAATAAACTCATGTATAAATCATTGCGACACACAAAAATTTGTGTAGCAACTAAGAATTCTAGCATTGATAGATTCACCAACTGGTAAGATCCAGAGTGTTTGATGAAGATCTATGTCATAATGCCAATAAAAACACACAAACTATGTGAGGATTCAACAATGGAGAGGTGCAGGCCAGGGCTTGACATCAAAGCTGCAGTATTTCAGTCCACACACACACACACACACACACATACACACTCAGACCTAAATATTGAGGTTGCGAGTATGCTGATTGATGTGAATAATTCATGAGCGAAAACCCTTTCGGTAAAGATGTCAGGATTGCAGTCAGCTGGTCTCCATCTACTTGTACTTAACACTGGCAAATCCTCCAGCCTCAGAGATCCCCTCAGTCAGGCACTGAACAGTGAACATTACAGTACAGAAGGTAAAACAGAGACAAAGAGTCAATAGACTGGTCGTGCTTATTGCAGAGAAAGCGAGATTCATCCAGGAGAAATGAAGAGTAAAGCCTCCTTGCGTCTCTCTTGTGACTTGGGCTTTGACAGTTCCAGGAGGTGAGGGCCGACAGAGGAGCTGTGCTGGATCTGTTGGGCATTACTGTTGTTGGAACGGAGTGATAAAATGTTACCCTGTTCCCTGTAGGACGTACCATTATCAACTAGAGAGCTGTGGATCCTGGTAAAAATGTGGTGCACCATTTAGGGAACAGGAAGCCTTTAGAAACACACCGCTCTGGCTGGCTTAATCTTAGTGTTTAAAATGAAAAGCCATTTCCCTCTGGGCACCAACTTATCAATGTTGTTTCAACATAATTTTGACCAAACGTTGGTTGTCGAATGTAGTGCATTGATTGGTAATTTGCAAACTAGCTATATGTGACAGTAAGCATGGAGACGGTGAGAACACAAGGCAACACAATCTGGTTAACCCATCAGAGCTCTAGCCCTTGGTCTATAGGTCCAATGGGTCATGCACATATAGCTGATTGGTTTAAAACAAGAGCAAAAACACTGCTCTCAGATGAGTCCCGGTTAGTGATCGTCGCATTCACACTGGCCGTTCTCTGCAGCGAACAATATGAGAACGCTATAAGATAGGTTTTATGTACGCGAAAGAAATACAAAGTCTCCCCTCCCTCGTTCAGTCTATTGTTGACTTTTACTTGCAGTTTCTTCTCCCGTTTTCTGATTGACTCAGAGATCGTGATCAGCATCTAGCGATTGCACTGGGCAAGGCTCCAGTGCATTTGGGGTACTCAATACGTTCAATGATTTCCACTCATGCGTGCGTTTTATTGTACGAGGTGCAACCGGAGGGTCATTGAAAACCGAAACAGGATATAGCTAGCTGGATGACAAGCAGTTTCATTAATGACCTAGCAAAAAAGATGTGATCATCTGCTCAATATTTAAATTAATAACTTACAACTATTTAAGAAATTGACAGCACCTAGACCTTCGATCTGCAGGTGTCGCACACATTGGAGGTTTTCAACTTGTGCATCGCTATGCCATGCAGTATCAGAAAGGGAAGTAGATCAACAACAGAAGAATATACTGATGTATAGCTTCCAACCATGTGTTTATAGGACAGCAACCATTACAGTTTAACAGAGCGATACATTTTATTCAAAATAACAAAATCAACTATGTTACCATAATACGTCTGTCCAAAATTTTTCAGGGTTTTTAGGATGTAATTGTTTTTATAAATGATATGCTGGCTTGATCACTGACCATTTATCAATAATCCACAATAAAACTTAAAGGAACCGTACGTAGGATTGTGGCCAAAAGTGTTACTGCAATCACTTTAAAAATACTGTAGAGCGGTGTATCCCCTCCTTGTCCCCCCTGACTCGAGGTTGCCAGACAAGCTGCAGGATTCAGCAGAAACGTAGGCTGCTTCTACGAGCTTCCAATGGCAAGTGACGACGAGTCATACACAGTTTAATTTTTTTCCTGTTAATTATGTTTATGCTTAATTAACAGAAAGAGATATTTTGCGAAGTAATTATGTATTGCAAAATTTTACTAATTGTCATTAGTCAAATATAATCGTAAAGATGTATGCTCGTATGTGACAGTACATTTTTAGAACAGTAGCTGTTAGTCTAACTTGTAACGTTAGGTATCTGTCATTAACGTAAGTACAAGTACAAGCCTATGTCACTATGTGTAACTGATATCAAAGATACAGCTATTCATTTAGCTGACGCTATAAGTGAAAGCGGCCAGCTGTATTTTTTTACTTACCCTGCAGCAAACGTCCATAACGCTAAAATATGTGATGTGAAAGATTGCATGACATTCTACTATTTTTGGCCGTAGAACTTGCATGAAAAATAAGTAGGCTACAAAACGTTCCAAGTGGGCCAACTTTTTTTAACATCATAGGCTACACTGTGCTTTTCATTAGTGTTATGGACATTAGAAAGTTATTTTACCTTGGAATTGCGCCTAGTGCTTCCAAACCAACACTAACATAGTGCATAGCCCAAAAGGTAGAGAATGTTTATTTTGAGCTAGGCTTCTGTCACAATTATGTTTCAAATTGCCATAATGGGCGTGCTAATGTTGTTTTCCTCAGCGTCTCAGCATAAGGACAGAGAAACGGTCTGATAAGCATTGCTAATGTTAGCATACGTCCATATGAGCTAACGTAACGTTACTTTGCACGAACATGCATAACTTTAAATATATGAAATGTCCATATGAAATGTCCATTGACATCAAGTACAAGTTAGTCAAACATAGATGAATCTTACCTGTCCAGGAGAAAATTAGCAACGTTGGCGTCTGTCTTCAAATACTTCTCAGTTTTCAGCCGTCTCCATCTTTCAAAGGCATCTCCTATACAAATTATTGTTTTATTTCGGACTTTGTCACAACGTATTTCGGAATATAACGAGGTCTTTTAGATTTCGTAACGTTAGACATTATTTATCCGATTAGAGTTAGGGTAGGTTAGAGCAGAGCTGGCAACCCGGATCCCGAAACACTACTGACTTTGTGATTGGTAGATAGGTGGAGGGTGGCGCATCAGGCCAAAACACAACATGACAACATCAACATCAGTTGAGGGCTGCAACTCTCACTTTTAAATGACAATATCCTGGCCAGACTACTGTTGTCAGTGATATAAGTATTTGAAATGAACATGATTTCTTAATGTCTAGTGACACATCAGGGCCATTTTATGATTCATTGAAATAGATTTCTTACATACGGTTCCTTTAAGTTCAGGAAGTTACAACACCTGGAATCTGGATAATATTGCAATCCCGTTCATGCAGCATGTCTGTCATTATGATCAAGTCAAACATCTGCACTTGTCTCGTCAAAGATGGAGTATAAACTCTCCACATTAATATTTCTGCTTTGATCCAGCCAACCCAGCATTGGAATAATTACGTGAATATGTAACTATTTTGGAAAACGTGATTACATTCAGCATGAACATATTATCACTGCGATTACATTCAATATCAACATATCCCAGCGCTATTACACCTTGATTACTCGCGATTATGTTCAGTGTCAACTTATGAGAAGTGCCATACCATCGGAAAGTTATTAACGTTATGAACGTATTAATGGTTAAATATGGCTGTTTGCTAGGGCGTTGTAACCTTACCTTTCACTTCATCCTAACCATTATCTCCATACTGTGACTTAACCGTAACCTAACCATAACCTTTTTCTAAACCAGAAGCTTCGCTTCACAATACATTCGGGGCTTAGCCCACGCCCCCCCCCCCCCCCCACCCCCCCGCCCGGTACAGGAACATTTCGATGTACACGCTAGCGGCCTACATGTCTACATTGTCATAATGTGCGATCGGAATTATAGATGGATAGATCCGGGGCTATTTCTTTATTATTATTTGTTTTTGAGATCCGGGGCGATTCGTAAAACCCGGGGCTATATAGCCCCGTACGCCCAGGCCTAACGACGCCACTGTTCTCAACTCTAACGCCAGCAATCTCATGCCGAAACTGAACCCTAAGTTAACCTTAACCATTAACCGCAAATACATTGCTAAAGGGAACACGTAATCATCATAGTATAACACCAAGTCATTTAAACTTCAGGGATATCAATCTGTCCAGTTAGGAAGCATAAGCGATTGTGAATCAATGACACCTATTTTGGTGCAAATTAAAGTGACAACAGGTGCACTGGAGACACCAAGACAAGCCCCAAAAAGGGAATGCTTTTTTTCCCGTCTGCCGTTCCGCCATGGACAGCACTGTCACCCGGCTTCAAGAAACAGGGAACAAGACTTTTTTGAATGGCTAGCAATGCAGCGCTTCCACTTTCAACAACCGCGTGCCGCTTGTGTGAAGGGGGGGTAAGGCAGGCAACAGCTTGGGGTCCCAAGCAGTTAGTGGGCTCCTGGGTTCTGAAAAACTTCACTCCACAGCAATGTCTCCAAATGCGACCGCAACCCCCTACCCCAAACATCCAATGGACAATTTGCAATGACATCTCAGTAGGAAACCTCCTTAAAGGCGCCCCACAGGGTAGGGAATTTGCAGGTTTCACTAAGTAAAATTTAAGATATATGAAATTATATTATATATTTAAGACTTTTTAATGCCACTATTAATTCAATTTAAGAACAATTTCACAACAACAGCCCACGCAAAAATATATAAGGGCTACTGAGTTGGGTACCTCGACTGAGGTAATGTTACATTCCCCGTTCCATTCTTTTCAGCATCTCCTAATTCCAGTCGGCCATTATATGACATCAGTTGTTCCTAAACAGACAGCATATTTACTTTCCTGCATTCACCAGGTACTGAGAGGTGTTTTGAAACATCTATGTACAAGAACAATTTGGTGAACAGTTCCAACAATTGATAGAACAAGGTTTGAAGGGGTTGATTGGAAGCTGGGAATGAGTATTGGTGAACAACTATCAGGTTTCAAATCTGAGACCAAAGCCTGCATCATTTGTTCTGGCATTGAACAAGAAGAGGTTCAACAGTATTGATGCTTCCTTTCAGTAAGTAGGTCGTCAAGAAGACAATGCTCCACAATATTTAGAGCTGGGAGTGACTAAGCAGGGATCATGTCTGTTTATGGCTTGACCTTTTTAGCAGGTGATGACTGAGATTTAGTGTCTGCAAAATAAGTATATGGGTCATTATTTTAAAATTAGGTTATTAAAAAAAAAAAATATTTCAAATACTTTTTAAAGTCCTTTTGTATTCCTCTCTGATGTCTTGGGGGATATGTCTAACATTGAAGGGGACATGTCTTAGGGGACACGTCTAACATAGAGGGGGACATGTCTTAGGAGACACGTCTAACATAGAGGGGGACATGTCTTAGGGGACAAGTCTAACATAGAGGGGGACATGTCTTGGGGGACATGTCTAACATTGAGGGAGACATGTCTTGGGGGACATGTCTAACATTGAAGGGGACATGTCTTCAATGACATGTCTGACATTGAGGGGGACATTTCCTGCTCCTACGGCCTTGGATCCACAGCCACCCTGTTTTTTAAATCTAATTCAGGGAGGTCTCAAATAACCAATAAAATCTAGTTTGGCAGTGGAAGTAAACCGTTATGGTAGATTAAATACTTTCCTGCTACACTTTCGCATTGGTTAGTTTGATGAGCTGTGTTGAGAGTGAAAAGTTAGATTTGCATACCACATTTGCGGATCGGTGGAATGGCCAAATCATTTGGAACCTCTTTTGAACATGGCCCGCGCATGCACACCGAAAAGCACACAATATATTTGAGGCGGCAAATAACGCAACACAACAATTCATTAAGCTCAATAGGTCTGAATGAAACCACAGCAGGTGAGTGCTTGAACACAGTGGATATACCGTAGCCAACCCAAAGCGAGTGAAACGCGGCATCCGATTGCGACCATGAGACAGTTTCCCCTTCACATGCCAGAGAACAAGCTGAGTGACCGGTGCACAACTGCACCTTGTGTTTGCGATAGCTGTGTGTGCTGCATGCCACCCAGGCTGCAGACAAGACACGGATCAGGGTGCTTTCTGGGGAATACACAATGATGTCACAGGCAGGAAATGGCTGGGAATGACTTGGCACCTTGAGGTAGCTGGCTTGTTCCCCATTGGCTCAGAGGCCGCCCTGGAATAATAAACAGGCAATCAGGAGGCAGCTCGAGAGTATACAATGGCAATGCAGACATTCATGGATAATAAAAGCAGATTTTTCACTCGAGGGGGATGATTATTTGTGTTCTCCAGTTGTCTGAAAATACAGGGCCCCTCACAGGAAGTATAAACACGCAGATGAAGGGAAAAGTGGTTTCCCTTCCAAACGCAATGATTTCAAATGTTCTTGTTTATGCGCTGTCATGACGGAATAAATATCTATATGTTTAACCAAAGTTATGGCTTTTTGAGCAAGGGCAGATTTTTTTTTCTTAAGGGGCAGAGAGAAGGAACAGCACTTGGGTGAATGCAAAAGAAAATAGCTCTGCTAGCTGCGCCGTTGAGAAAACACACTTGTAGTTGTGATGTCTGGAACACAGCCCTGTGTCCCCTTCATTCCCACATCACACAATTACTGTTGTTGTTTATGCAATCCAAAAACAGCACATTATAAATCCAAATTTGGGTCAGGTGGGCATAATCTGAAAGCTTGTTCTATTGCCAACGTGACTAGCCACGGCTTTCAGAGGGCAATTCAGAGAGACAGATCGTAATTTTAGGGAGAGGATAAAGACTCTTGACTGCATTAGGCACATGTTCTGCAGCTAATTTTCTTCGCAAAAGATTAAAATAGGCTCATTCTGTGCAGATTAACCAAACTAAACATTTAACTTGTGAACCATTATGCCAACAAGACTTTTTACTGGACGAATACAAAAAAATGAAAACTCTACATGACCAAAAGGTTTGCAGCTATAATGGTTTTGGTGCGTTCCTCTTGTGTTGCTAATGCTGTACATATCTTACACAACCCGGACAACCTACACAGCCTCTGCGTATAAGTCAATGTATGCGACTTCTGAGCAGGGGAGCGCAACCTATTTTGTGGCGGAATGAGTACAATCCCATCAAAGAATGTTTAGGATGAAAACGGGCAAAACTGGGCGGAAACTGTTTCTCCAGCCCTTCTTGTCTATCTCATGGCAACATGCGCAGGAACATGGAATTGGATCTAACTGTTGTGTCCAAACAGGACATGTAGAGACAAATCAGAGGCACTCTTTCAATAGAAATAACCCATACTGTATACTAGCTATATTGGGAATTCCTTCACTATCAGAACAAGTCATTTTAATGTAACTAAATCAAATCTAATAGTTTACGACGATGTTTCAAGCTTAACTAACAGATCCTATCTTCAGATTCTCATAAAGGAGACGAATTGGCGAAATACATGGCACTCTCCTCCTCCTGTGCTAGCCCTGTCAAACCCCCTCTCTGTCCGTCCTGCGGTAACCCTCTCATGGCTTGTCCTGGCCTGAAGCTAATTAGCTAGCTAGTATAATGGCAGTGGTTATGAACTCCTTGTCCCTTAGGGCGCTCTGTCTCCTTCTCCCCGGGTGCTTCTCCCCCTGCCTTCATTAACCTGCCGGCCCCCCTGGTCCCTCTGGCCTCCACGACAACACAGCCCACAGTGACACACTGTCACACTGATAATTGATGTGTTGTTACCTAGCTTCACAATGATCTTCTTAGTGCCATGTCAGGGAGCTTTAATTGCAAGTTAATTTGGAACTGATCTCCACAAATGGGGGTAGTATTAGAGGAAGCAGAGATAATTGGGTCTGGCATGTGCTTACGGCATCTTGATCTTATGCAGACACTTGTTTGACAGTCAAAAAGGCAATGACGTTGACTGACTATAACCAGCTGGGATTAACAAAAAAAAAAATTCTACATAGCAAGCACCAGCAACAAATAACCAATATATGAACCAGCACCCAGTCATCAGGCGTTACTTCTCTAGTATCCATGACTCACCAGCATCTCTGTCCTCACTCCAGCAGAGGCGTTAGTGGAGCGGGACGTCACCAGCACGACTCTCCATCATGCGGACAACCAGGATATTGTCTTCATCGTCCGCCACCCTCCCAGATGATCCTAACAACAATAAAAGCAACAATAACAACAAGAAACCAACCACCAAGAGTACTAGCTACTGGAAGTTTCTATGGTGGTCAAAGACAATTTACCAAACGGATGACTACTCGTGTCTCGGGGGACCACGGATCTTTTCAACAAATAGGCCTAGATGAGGTTCTGTGTGGAATATTGATGCTTCAAAAGGAAAGCATAGCATGAAGAATGTTAGTGACTCAGAACAGTATGTGGATGCTGACATGGACCTATTAACACTTTCAGCGATTGTACTTGATGATTTGTTCAACACTAATGTGATCTCCAAACAATGTTGATGTCATTAGTGATGTTTTAAGGACTCACTGTACAGTGACAAATGTTTTTTCGCTACATTTTTTGTTTTGCTTTGGGTGCCTGTATTGACTTTTAAAAAGTGACTGGTGATATGTACACTTTTATAACTGCATTATCAGTGGACTAATTAAAAAAATATATATATAGCTTTTTGGAGGAAATATTCCTTATTGTCTGCATAAAATTATCAGACAATCTATATTATTTATAATCTCAGTAATCTAATATTAGTTTGAAACATAAGGAATGGAACAAGGTTACTTGTATCTGTGCCTTTATGACATCCATACCATCATGGCCATCCACATGTTAAAGGCATTCATTTCAGGGTCATTATTTGACTGCTAATGAAGTGGAAAGTCCCACACAGTTTGACTACATAAGAATATGCCAGATGACTTTAGTGGTGCTGGAATACATTTTATTCCAGTTAAATCATCCAAGCTTTTTAATGACTGAAATACAAATCCAGAGGATCACAGAAGTTGAGAGTTAAAGATGTACAGCCTTGTTACCTCTCAGACATAATGTGACAGTGTGTTCTGTCCCAAATGGCACCCCAATCCCTATATACCGCACCTCCATCTAGGGCCCATAGGGCTCTGATCATGGGCACCGGTCAAAGGTCATGCACGGAGAAGAGGGTGCAGTTTTTGATGTAGTACTCGGACCCTGGCATCTCCCTCCCCAGTGGAGAAGCCATGCCGTTTGTGACCTGCTTGGTAAATCAAGATCAAAGCAGGGAGTTGCATGCTCGCAAATATCGCCTTACTTTCTGAGCCGTGGGGGGAATGGTGTTTGTTCAACCTCTGGGATCCCGGTCAGACTCCCGTCTCGGCGGTGGCCTCGACGCACCGATACCCTGCGTCCCATTGGTCACCCTGTTCCCTACACAGCGCACCAGTTAAAGTCTCCACAGGTCGGACTGGCAAGGGGGTGTTAACTGTCCTGGTCCACGATGTACATCTCAGTCATCCTATTATTGCATGGTGGCGGTTTCCTTCTCATAGTCTCGTAGTTCTCTGGATAGAGTTCTGTATTAACAAGTGCTTGGACATAGAATTGTTGGCCCCCCTCTCCACCCATTCCAGTAAATTACCAAAATTAGATTAGTTTAATGTTATATGAAACGGTAACCATAATATGTTAGTGTGCTTCCCAAATTCTACACTATTCCCTTTATAATGCATGGTTTTTTCACCAGAGACCTATAGGCCCTTGTCAACAGTAATGCACTATACATAGGGAATAGGATGCCATTTGGGATTCCCTTTTGATTCCTGAGGAGTGAGTCCACGTCACGTGAAGCCCCACTTCCTTGGGTAAATAGTTTCACCTTCTTTTATTAATTCCACTGACATAGGTGTCACCGTGGATTAACGTTTTCTAAAAGTGTTGAGTTCCAACGAAGCCTAGTGGAACAATGGAAATATCTATTGAAAGCACTGGTCCAATAGGACTGAAATGGTATGGGTTTTACATTAAGTCACACCTCGAGCCATTGACATTCCTTTGAGTTTTTTCTGTTCTTTTGCCAATTTCAATGCATTATGTTGAGCTTGAGATTCGTCAAGACAGTTCAGCGAATTATTTTGAACTCATCTTGTTCACTTGTGCTTTGATGGCGTACACTGTGTACAGACAGTTCATTAGAGCCACACTGATCCACTGTGGGATTTTACTGTGGGAACCACGGGCAGCAGCAGTATCCTGGGTCTAATGCTCTGCTGGTCGGGAGCTAAACAATGTGGTGCGACTGATTATCTAGATTAGGTGGTTGGGAGAATAGGGGGACACAAACAAAGTGTGGTCTTTAGGGTACCACAGCTACCACGACCATTAAACTGGGGCAGAGGAGATCCTAGACAGACACTCGACACGAAAAACAAGGTGTTCCCTGGGGTACATACAGTTTTTCTGTTCAGTTATTTGGTTTCCTTTTGGGGTACATCTTGTGGTATATTATAGTATACAGTAGAATAAGGCATAAGGCAATAAGGAGGGGTGTGATATCAGGCCAATATACCATGGCTGAGAGCTGTTCTTAAAATATCACAAACCCCAGAAGTCCTGTTGCTACAATAAACTGCATGATCAATGATCCTTTTTATGTTTAATTGAGCCCATCTAAGATTACGTGAGGAAAGTGTTGGCTCAGGTGTTCAGCGGACAGTTAATCGATCCTGATGCTTGATCCTGTCAATAGAAAATGTGATGGTCTTCAGAGATAATCTGTTGGTGACTTTGTGATTTTATCAGTCTATGCCCTTGCTTGTAGAACAATAAAGAACTAAGTTCCATTTTGGTATGGATTTTGTTTGATGGTTAGCAAAATGAGAAAGCAACATTAATTTAACCTTGAGTTACCTGATGTACAGCATTATGAACAATATACTTTTTTTTTTACATTTTGAAACAGTTTTGTGTTATTGTGTGGTTTGGTCATATTAGAGACTTAAAAAAATTATAATAATGAGTTTGTCACTTGGGTCAAATGTAGATCTGTGCAGTTGCCAAAATATATCTGACGATTAAAAAAAGTGGATTGGTGGTTGTTTTTATAATGGTAGTTTTCATGTAGGATCATTTACACAGCTTCATTCCCCTCCGAGGGTAAGTCGATCGGGCCCCATTAAGAGTTGTTTGACATCATGTAAGTCACCTGTCACTCTGTACATAAACAAAACTAGATTGATGTCCGATTTTTTTTAATTCAAAACCTACAACTATTTAATGATAATGATCAACAGCAGAAATACTCAACTGACATCAGTACTGTTGAGAAACTTCAGATCAAAATCTGAATGTTTGATGCTATCGAAATACTATTTTGTGCCAAATTATTTAATTTTTCTCTCTTCCTACATCACACACTGCAAGCATCCCCTTCCTATATCAGACACTGCATACTGCAATCATTCCCTTCCTACATAACACACACTGCATACTGGAATCATTCCCTTCCTACATCACACACTGCATACTGGAATCATTCCCTTCCTACATCACACACTGCATACTGGAATCATTCCCTTCCTACATCACACACTGCATACTGGAATCATTCCCTTCCTACATCACACACACACTGCATGCTGCAAGCATTCTCGTCTGTTGCGTTGTGTTTGAACTATGATACCTGTGCAAAGACTCAAAGTGAAATTATTTTGGGTTTCCTTGCGTAACCTTTGACATGTGCCCCAGAAGGGAGACGAACACCCCGCAGAACATATAATGGCTCCTTTCCTGTGCTGTAAAGTTTGGCAGTAAAGCGTGGTAATTAGAGTAGTCATGGCAACCAGGCCCAGCAGGCCGACCGACGGTGCCGCGGAACACTCACAGAACTTCAAACAGAATCAAAGTCACTGGACTACCAGGCCTTGTGGTGCAGCCAGCCCAGCCTGTCCCTGGTCCTGGTTTCAATTAAGGTATACATGCTTCCCAAATTGTACCATACTCCTTATCTAGCATACTTTGTTAAACCAGAGACCAAGTACGGCATTATATACTGTAGGGAATAGGGTGCTTTTCTGGATGCCGCCTTGGATCAACTTCCACACTCAACATGGTTGGAAAAGCCGGGTTGAAGGGAGAAGATTCTCTTGGCCAGTCCTTTAGAAAGCCGGACCCGGGACCTGGGACCCAGCCCTCTGGTTTTCATTACAGTCAATTTTCTTTTCTGTTTCATCTCAATACTGACCCAAAGCTTGGCATGCTGCACGGATGGGGTCCCGCGGCCTAAATGGCACCCCATTCCCCTATATAGTGCACTTATCAAATGTAGTTCACTATGTAGGGAATAGGATGTCATTTTTGACGCACACAGGGCTCTCTGCAGTTTGAGTTTGCCTGCAGTTGGCCTAGGCCCTATGGAACCAGGTCATTAAAACACTCTTGCCCTTGCCTCTGGTGATAAAGTATTTTGGTGCTTTTGTAAATAATGTTCCTCCTTTGAACCCCACAGGACATAAAGGGGGAACAGTTTATGCCCAAACTGTTTTGTTTGTCGATCAATTTTTTTTCCTTCTGAAAAATAAATATTGAATTCTCTGTTGTATTATAATAATATTTGGAAGATAGAATCAGGTCAACTAGTAAATATCATCACAGCGTCTAACTGGGGAATTCATTCCCAAACCACAATAGTCGTTTTGTCATGAGTCACATTTTAAATCTGTGTTTCTATTGCTAAAATGTATTTGTATTATTTATGTTGACAATTTACCCAACTAGCTAGCTGGACAACATCAACGGTCTGTATAAACAAATATTTCTCTGTTGTCCAACATAATTGGATAGGCTTAATAAACTGTTATTTCAGTGGTCAGTAAACAAAATAGTTACGAGTTTTGTGCCAAAAAAGCATTCATTTTCAGAAATGCTGGTGAATTAGCTGTTATTCTTTAAAAGTATAAGATTATGATTGTCTATATTTAATCGTGGCATTGGGTCTATTAATGAAAGCAAAGTATTTGTTGGAACTTAATCCTTTGATGGTTTCATTTTGGAGAGAAAACATTTCTTATTTGCAGTACGTGTACCCACAACAGCCTAAAAGATACTGTTAGCTTTTCCACAGTCACACCTGTCCAATGCATACATTTGAATAAAGAACTGTTCAAAGGATACATCCATGAGATCCATACAAAATGGAAAGTAAAACAGAAAGAAAAGCAATTAATGCAGTATAATAAGATATTTTCATTATAGTATAAAGATACTTATAATATCTATATTTGACATTTCATTCATGTAGCAGATGCCCTTTCCTACAGATAAGCCGACAATTGTGGTGGTCCAACTAATAGGATGCAAACATGCCATTTCTGGTAAACAATGGATGCATTTCAATACACATCTAAAATCCAATGTATCTTAGTACCATCATGTTTTAAACAAACAGAAAGGTTCCCCATAAGCAAACGCTTCAGATGAAAAAAAAATGGGAACAAATTGCATTGTGGATCTAAATTTTGAGTCCACAAAAGCACCTAGAAGGCACTAATTATTTGACCAAATGGCCAAGACACCGTCCTAACAAGGCACCACCCTAGCAGTGATACTAGAGTGTTTAGTTCTGCCCAGTCATTTCCACCCAATGACATAGCTGAGGTCTTTCCTGGATCTTTTTAATTCACCAAGGAATGTATCCATTCTTGCAATTCTTGGATATAACTGTAATGACTGTTAGGCTTCAGCCCTGTTTTAGACTCCCTCTTGCTGAATTTCAAGAGGAAAAATAGTACTGAATTGAGTTAAAATAAGTTGACTCATACCTGCTTTCATAGCATGCATTGAGTAAACATTGTCTATGGTGACAACATAGTAGTGCACTAAAGTCTTTTGACTTTGGGAAATTGTAAATTTTTTGAATTTTTTGAATTTGATTTATTTTATACATATATTTTTGTTAGGGTTATTTACAGCATAAATTCTCATTACTGAAATGTGAGTTAGTTTCATAAAAATCTTTACTTTAAATCCTGTCCATATAAGATGACAACAAGTATTTGTTTTCATTACAATATTATATTGTTAATATTTTTATTGTATATTTTGTGTTTTGTTTCATCGGAAATATGGTGAATGCATAATATCTGATGAAATAATATATAGCCCAAGAGGACTTTTATAACAATATTTTTCATATACTGTATATATATATTTTAATGTAAATTCTCTGACAATTAACAAAGCAAACATATGACAATTTATGAAGGTAATTTTATTGCCCCTTATGGAATCCACTGGGGTGTCCAGAGGAGGATTCTCAATCCTTGTACACTGTAGTTATTCAAAATATTGAGATGAATCATATTAACATAGATATTCTATTTCCTGTAAAGAAGTATGAATATTTCAGTCTTCAACTTCAGAAATCATGTTTGACAGTATGTTCTGATTTCAAAGTGCAACAATGAAATACAATACCTATGAGCTTTTCAGCCTTTATTGTCCAATTACAGTGGATACAGGATGCTTGTTAACAAATCCCTTGACAATTAACAAATACAAACAAGGATCGTGGGTCTTCCACTTATCTCATGGAACACGAAGGGTTTGAACAAACCAATTAAAGATACAGTCTGTAAGTTTAATAGCAATTGTCTACAACAGTATGTCATTTATGTGCCAATTTGGACCCCATGTCATCAAAACCACTTGCATTCAAACATGGAATTTAATGCCAATTGAGATATGATAGTGATTTTACTTAGTGTATAAGCAGCATATTATCTGGCCCAAAAAGGGAGATACATATTTTGTTTTATCACAGCAGTCCCATCTAAAGTCTCTGTCCTCTGATATTATTTCTTACTGTTAACCGGGTGTGTTAATTTACCTTCTTTATGTGGCAATTATAATAGGGAAGGGAATTCCATTCCAGCAATGAACCACTATGAAAGAGAATGATTATCAGTATCTGAACATAACAAGAGAAATCCAGTCAACCTGAGTTTTTGTAATTAATATATTTGGCCTGAATATTAATAATCCCACTTTTTCAATAAGGTTCTGGTCCTGGAACTAGATTTCATCAGTTTGGCTGAGGACCTTGAATTATGTTCAAAATCAGTACCTTTAACTTTAGTTAATTCCACAGCAAATACAAGATGTAAAACACAAATCTGATGTGTGGGGTCTCTAAACACACAGGTAGAGAATATTATTTTTACATGCATGTCTGGAATGTCTACACTCAAGTTGATTACTTGGCTCAATTAACAATTAGTCCCCCATTTGTAATAACACAAACTACTATGACAATGTAATCTTGGATCACAGTCTCCTTTACCTTCTCCCAGAGACTCTGGGACAATGTCTTGAATGAGACCCTCTGCTCCTCACAGAACCAGGGATGATAATGTGGAAACCTCACAATTTTTACTATAGTAAACACTTAAAGATTATCTCAGGCTCTGCATCATAACAAGTCAGGCTTCCAGAAAAGAAACAAGACATGATACTATCAAACTCCTTCCTTTAAAACTCATACTTACTCTACGCTCAAAACATGTCACGTTTGGCGACAAACCACACAAAATAAGACCAGAAAGCTTCATAAAGAGCAACTGCTTATGCATATGGTCAAATTTGTCATGGGTACTATTCTAATGTAATGTCCGATTGTGTCCAATTCTGGAAGAAATACAAGAAACAATAAAGACCTTTAGGATAGGTAAGATATGACTTCCTTTGTCAATTTCTGAGCTGTTAAGTGACCTTCCCTTGCCCAACTCACTGAACATAAACTATTTGCTCAAATTAATGATGAAGGAGCATTGCCACCCACTCTGGATGTGGTGGTTATTAGATTTGTAAAGTCAAACGGGAGACATACGAAAGAGTTTAGGTCAAATAGGCTGATTCTCTGCCCAACACAGATCAAAACATTTGAGAAGACATTGGTCAACAGGCTTATTACTTTGCTGGGCAAACTAGTCCACTTGGATCAGACTGGTTTCATACCAAACAGGAACTATTTTTTACTTTATCTTCAATAAAATGCACAAAAGAGTTTAACAAATTTGGGCCATTCTGTTGATGCTTAATCTGACTTCCGGAACTAGTCTGGTGTTTCCATTTGAGGTATTGGTGCAATGCTGTTTCAGCACTCAAATGCACCGCCTACATGCTGCTTCAGCGTCACACCAAAGCGTCCTGGTTCCAGAAACGTCCCACTTGGCATTGCGCAGCTCCCTCCAATCACAACCTGGTCTTAGGCGACTGAACACCCTGCTTGAGCGGTGCTGTTGGAGAGGGCTCTGTCAGGGGCCTCTGCACAGCTGGTCAGTGCACCCCAGGAAGATTCTGGAAGTAGCCATTAGGGTCAAGCCCCCTCCATTAGGACTTCATCAGGGGACTTATTTGAGGGCTTCTGATAAGGGAGAAGCTGGAGAAAATGGCGGAGGAAAGAAGAGTATGACGCCCAGCCACACTGCCCTTGATGCCAATACTACCACAGCAAAGTAGGATACAGAGATGGAGGAAGACAGACAGGAGACGGAAGCTGCGGAAGCTGTGCAGACTACGACCAGAGATGAAGCTGCATCCAGAGGCCCGGCCGAGCCCAAGGTACATACAGTACCAGTCAAAAGTCTGGAAAAACCTACCCAGAATGGTATGTAGGGTTGTGTAAAAGGTGGGAAATTGGGTATGGCTACCAGTTAAGCATGTTTTTGCAATAGAATTAAATTCAAATGGACAAAAATATTTTTTAGCAAAACAAATGTGTAGCCCGGGTGGCCTAATGTTTCAGGAAGGAGGGGATGACTAAACATTTTGTCATTCGTAGTACGTTCGGAACTCTTTGATTGTGATCTATTAACCTAAAGTGTTTATTTACAACATTCTGGTTTCCCTACCGAAACACCCCCCAAACCTGCTGATAAAAGCTCCTAAGGATGGAACTTTGGATCCATTTGTTTTCCCAATTCTATGTCTAATGTCCGTATGATATAAACACAGGAACAACATCATTTTGACTGCATTGGAGCTGTTTGTATTTGGTTGGCTTTGGGTAACCATCAAACTGTTCCAAATGGCACTTTATTCACTGTCCCTTGTGAGATTTAATTCAATCAGTGTGGAATATGGTGCAATTGATTAAACAAACCAGCATTTCTCAGGTGTCAGTGTGTCTATCACGCTTCATCTATTCTTAACCTTTTCACCGTTTCCAAATCAAAGTCAGAACTCAAGCCTTGAAACTCCGGGGTAAGCTTGTGCAGTGTAGGTCTCCGTTCCCATTGGTGGGCCCTCGCCTGCACGGCCACCTGTCCAAGCAGAGTGCAGTGAGTGCAGTGTTTACTGTCTGCAAGCCAGCCAGGCCTGCACCCACGCTGCTCTGCCTCCCTGCCTCCACAATGGGAGGCAAGGAAACACCAGCCCAGAAATAACATGGGCCGGTCATGCTTTCTGGCAGGCGTCATCAAACAAACGTCAAGCAGTGCCACGGACCCGGCTGCTAACAGACCTAGAAGACCAACTCCTTGTCTGCAGCCTGCATGCCGCACTTGTTCCCGATTCTTGGCAGAGCGTGTAAGAGAGATGTAGCGGCGGTGGAGGAGCATTTGGTGGGTGGGGGTGGGGGTGGGGGGGTGGGTGCAGTAGCGGTCTTAGAAGGCAATTTGGGTAATCAACGGTACAATTTGTCTGCCTGGTCACACGGCTCAGAAAATAGGAGCCCTAATCATGGAGGGGATGGCCTCAGAACAGGACGGGTTGAGGAAAGGGGGGAGGGAGGGCCACAGGGCGAGAGACCTGGAGCTGAAACTGAGAACCTTCCTCATTAGGGGTTTGTGCTCCTCTGGGAAGAGGCTTCCCTTCATCACGGGCATGCTGGGAAATGCAGAGGACGGCTGTGTCAGCCGGGAGGGCCCAATGTGTGCCGTTACCACAACAACCATCGTAAGGGCCAAAGAAAACAGATGACAAAATAACATGGAGTGTAACGACCAATGTCAGTGGTCTTGCTGGCTGCAATCTGCCTCCCCGCCTCCTTCCAGTTCTGACTGCACACACGTACTTCAAAAAAGTGGAGGAAATTCTTCTGTGTGTGTACATTAAGGTTAAATTACTCAGTAATATGGTCATTCCTCTCCCTCTCTCTCTCTCTCTCTCTCTCTCTCTCTCCTGAAATTACCAGACCTTTAGGGACATGATCTAAAGTGAGACTCCACACGAGCAATCACTGAGAGATCCCAGTCTACTTCCACTGCTAGATATTTACTTTCCTGTCCTTTGTACCCTGCGCCCTGTAGATGGATTCAAGCATCCTCTTTTAAGGAGGCATTTTATGACTTATTAACTGTCAACAGTTCATAACCTCCAAGGGGCTATTACATTTGTTAATGTGGCCCCCAGACAGAAATGCCTGTTTGATTTGGACCAAAAAGTTATTTGAGTGTTTTTGCTTTCTCAAACCCTGCTCAACAGTGCAACAAAATATTCTTATCCAAGTCAACATCTCATCACAAATAAACACACGCCTATGTATGTGTGTCTATTCTTTGTTGTTAAATGTTACATGACGAGGTGGAAATTACAAACGTTGTAACAACAAGCAAGACAATGCTGTCTGGGATAAACTGATTAATTAAACCATTTCCAAACCATGTTCACACGTCAAGTTTTATTTATGAAAAACATAAACCAAGATATACGTTATCTTTTCTACATTTACCAAACTTTTATCTGTTAAATCTGTCAAAGTAAATAATGAGTACAGAACTGAAATGACAAATAATGAATTAATAAGTGTACAACTAAATCATTGAAATGCAATACAGTTTATTGACTTAAAACTTTTTTAAGATGTTTAAATCATCTTCAACCTTGTAAATGTATTGATTTGTTGAAATGTGTCCAAACCTTTGACTGATATGTATATTTCTGATTTCTCTGAGCTGATCCTCAGCCTTTAGGCCAGAACAGGAGAATATCATTTTGACCTGAGGGCAGACTGGACTTTTATTTGGCCTTTAGAAAATGCTATCAGTGGTGTGACTAAATCATTTATCACTAGCCTAAAACAACCAAAATTAATAATTGAGTCCAGATGTCACTGATTCCCGCTTGATACCAGGACTCATTTCCTGCCTGGTGAGACAACCTATTACATCTCCCAGGAAACTGCTAGGCGAATACAGGGTCCGCCTGGAAATCAATACACCAACTTTCCACAAATTTCTCCACTGAAAACACCACAACAAGAGATAAAAACGAATCTTACTTGAATAATAATGTGAAGGACTTGCATCTGCTATCCGTCTGAATGACTTGGGATACATTATGCCAGGGGACGTGATCGTTTATTGCGCTGCAGCGATAATAAAATATTCAACGCCAACAAAATACATTCGTTTTCAAATGTTCCATCATTTAAAATTCACATAAATTCTGTGCAGGCACGTGCGTGCGTGCGCATGCGGATACAGGCAGGCAGCAGTAGCTACTCTCGGGTTTATTTTATATGCTAAATGATCTGGGAGACTATAACTCAAACTGCTTTGAGAGCTGTTCCCTTCTGGCTGCCTGCTCCATGTGGTAGTGATTAGGCTGTGTGTCTCAGGCCCGGCAGGTGAACCATGTGCGGCCTGAGAGTGGCCTGACCGCTCTGAACTGCATGCGGAAGTGGTAATGAACCTGGGGAGTGGCAAAGGACCACTGATTTACTTTATGTCACTGAGTGTGACAACGTATTTACGGTGGACAAGGTGGTTGGCTTCTGGGGTGCTACGTGTCTGCCAACGCTAAAGTGATTGGTCTAGAAGTTATCGGGCTAGAGAGATCGGACGACAGTCATCAAACTACAGTGATGGGACTGTCAGTATGATAGGGTTCCCAAGTTACTGTACCTAGATTATTGTATCGGTTTGTAAAAGACAGAGATCTAGGAGCACCTTTCACATTAAGGTCTACACAGTAGATGATCGTTTTGGCTGCCATTGTTGTTAATAGTGATTTGATTGATTGATCTAACGATGGATATTTTTAAACTGTAGGACTGATTTCCACAGTGAAATATTATTAAGATGTTCTTATTTTCTGAATGATTGTTTTTCAACATGACGATAAAAAAGACATTCAGTCTTACTGCATAATATTCTATAGCCTTCCCAGAATCCATCTTGCTCTGCATTAAACGCATGCTCGTCTCAAACTAGACAGGGTAGCATATATTTACTTTTTAAAACAAATATACATCAGGAAAAAGAGGTTTCGTTGTACCAAATCCATCTTCAGACGGATGTCAAGATTGTTTGGGAGAAAAGGTAAATACTACAGTTATATTTGCCTGAGGACTTCGATGTTGTGTTTATACTGTAATTAGTCTTTGCAGAATGAGATTCCTGACAGAGGTTCTGAGACTGTGGGGCATGATAAAATAAACTCCAAGCTGCACTGTTTCAAGAAAACCTTTTCCTGCCGACCATAAACCAGGACAACCTCTGTGGACCATAACCACCCCCCCCCCCCCCACTCACTTTCAGAACGGGTGGTCGACTCACCTCCCCCCTTTCCCCCCCCGATCTCTCCCTGTCTTTCCCCGGGTTCTCCACTTACTCCCTCACTTTCTCTCTCACTCGTCCCCTCTCTCTTCCATCCCTCTATCCTTCCACGCGCCCGCCCTTTGCATTCGCTCACCCTCTCCCTGCTCCCCCCCTGTGTTTGTCCTGCTGCTTCCTGCCGTGATCCCACCCACGGCGCTGGGCAGGTTGCGGGGACTCACCTCTCTCCTCTCCTCCGGGCCGCTCAGGACACCGCCTCAGTGACGCCGGCCGCAGCCGTGCACGGTGGACGGACAGCGAAAGAAGGGCGAGAAGGGAGCGAGAGACAACCGGGGGCTCATTCAAGAACCATGTCACTGTCCACCTGAGCAAACAGAGGGCCCGGGGGAACCGGGGCAGTCGGAGGGGGGAGATGAGAAACCAATTGGTGAAGGGAGAGCTGGCAGAGTGACAGCCAATGTACAATAACATTAGTCTTCCGCCATGGCCCAGCTGAGTGCTCCTGGACATAGCTCTCTTTCTGCTAGCTGCCTAGCTCAACTCTACTCTTGTTTTTTCCCCTCCTCTTCCTTCTCTTGCTTCTTCTTCTTCTTCTTCTTCGTTTTGCGTGGCAGTGCAGCTCTGTCCAATGAAAACACATTCCTGCCATGCCTCGCTGCTGTTCCCTGTTTAGATTTCTCATTACAAACAGCATTACACGCATGGGCTGGATCTGGCCTCTGCACCAGCCAGCAAGTCGGAGTCAGGAGGAAGGGTCGCGTATGGGGACCTGAGCTCTGCCTCCGCATGCAGCGGGTTGAGCGGAGAGTGCTGAAAGCCTAGACACAAGCTGTCAGAGACAGGAAGAGCATCACAGCTCACATTTTGTTCTCTTTCTGCTGTGCAGGCTTACTGCACTGAATAACATAGAAATAACAACACAGATTAAAATAATACGGTGCCTTTGTTCGTTTGTTTATTTGGATTCCCCATTATGTCCTGTTGAAGCTTTGATAACTCTTCCTGGGGTCCACAGAAAACACAACACACAGCAGAAAACAAATTATTGACAGACCAGAATAGTCACGCACATATACACTCACCTAAAGGATTCTTAAGAACACCATACTAATATTGTGTTTGACCCCCTTTCGCCTTCAGAACTGCCTTAATTCTACATGGCATTGATTCAACAAGGTGCTGAAAGCATTCTTTAGAAATGTTGGCCCATATTGATAGGATAGCATCTTGCAGTTGATGGAGATTTGTGGGATGCACATCCAGGGCACGAAGCTCCCATTCCACCACATCCCAAAGATGCTATATTGGGTTGAGATCTGGTGACTGTGGGGGCCATTTCAGTACAGTGAACTCATTGTCATGTTCAAGAAACCAATTTGAAATGATTCAAGCTTTGTGACATGGTGCATTATCCTGCTGGAAGTAACCATCAGAGGATGGGTACATGGTGGTCATAAAGGGATGGACATGGTCAGAAACAATGCTCAGGTAGGCCGTGGCATTTAACCGATGCCCAATTGGCACTAAGGGGCCTAAAGTGTGCCAAGAAAACATCCCCCACACCATTACACCACCACCACCAGCCTGCACAGTGGTAACAAGGCATGATGGATCCATGTTCTCATTCTGTTTTTGCCAAATTCTGACTCTACCATCTGAATGTCTCAACAGAAATCGAGACTCATCAGACCAGGCAACATTCTTCCAGTCTTCAACTGTCCAATTTTGTTGAGCTTGTACAAATTGTAGGCTCTTTTTCCTATTTGTAGTGGAGATGAGTGGTAACGGTGGGGTCTTCTGCTGTTGTAGTCCATCCGCCTCAAGGTTGTGCGTGTTGTGGCTTCACAAATGCTTTGCTGCATACCTCGGTTGTAACGAGTGGTTATTTCAGTCAAAGTTGTTCTCCTATCAGCTTGAATCAGTCAGCCCATTCTCCTCTGACTTCTAGCATCAACAAGGCATTTTTCGCCCACAGGACTGCCGCATACTGGATGTTTTTCCCTTTTCACACCATTCTTTGTAAACCCTAGAAATGGTTGTGCGTGAAAATCCCAGTATCTGAGCAGATTGTGAAATACTCAGACCGGCCCGTCTGGCACCAACAACCATTCCACGCTTAAAATAGCTTAAATCACCTTTCTTTCTCATTCTAACATTCAGTTTGGAGTTCAGGAGATAATCTTGACCAGGACCACACCCCTAAATGCATTGAAGCAACTGCCATGTGATTGGTTGATTAGATAATTGCATTAATGAGAAATTGAACCGGTGTTCCTAAAAATCCTTTAGGTGAGTGTAAATCGTAACAAAATACAATGAGAAACAAGGTTATTACGGTGCGAAAATGTCCGTCTCGATTTGCCCCCAACCGGCCCTTCATTCAAAAAGTGTAAAGATGAGCTGAGAACAATAAAGAAATTGCAAATCTCCAATGTAAAGCCAAAAAAGTATGCTGGAATTCTGTCAGATTGTTAAATGCACATTCAAGTAGATCACATCCCACCTGTTAAGAGCCGTTCATAAAGATCTGTGCATTTAACATCATTAATGTGATTAGGACCCGTTTGTTTTTTATGGCCCATTTGATTATTGTCTGTAGCTCCTGGTTTAGTGTCTCTGTGAACTCAGTGGCTTGGGGTGGTGACATGTCGTGTGGAATCAGATTGCATAGCCATATTATATACAGCATATTCGACTATTCCTTGCTATAAGACTTGTTTTGATAAATAAATACATGGATTGATTTTGCTCCCAAGATAGCGATTGTATTCAGCATTGGGAATTGTACTGTTATTGTATTTAAAAAAGAAAATGTATGCATGTGAAGTGGATCCGACTTGATATGTTCCCAAACTAGACCTCTGCCCCTTCCCCAGAACCATCGGGATCAAGTAGTGCACTAATATGAATTAATAATGCACTATATGGGATCAGGGTTATTCGTTTTGTGTTTTTGAATTTGTTTTTATTTCTTTTAGTTCTGAAATACATTTTTCTTGTTCGCCAAATAACAGTGCACAGTACAGGGACTTTATGTATGCATGTTTTCAGGACTCTGTTCAGCCACAGAAAAGATCGAACTCCATTGATGTGTAATGTGATAGTGTCAGGGTTGGATGTAACTTGTTACTTTGCCAAAACACTGTAATCAGATTACTTTCAGTAGTTTTTAGATGAATTTACAGAACAAATTAGGGGGCCTGAGTTGGTACGGTGGTCTAGGCTGCTGCCTGCGTTTTACGGCAGAAGCATGGGTTTCAATCCAGCCTGTTACTCTGCCATTGAATATAGATTTCATTTTATTTTATTTTTGGTGCTGAAATTTGCATAGTCCCCTTTTGTTTATTACAAATCTATTGTACCTCATTTTATTTCAGTTACGAGTAGTTCCTGTCTTATTTTAAGTTTACTACGACCTTGTTTCAGAAGACGCAAAAGATGAACGGAGACTGACTAGAAATGATATCACTGCTGCGGTGGTGGCCTGGACATGTCTGCGCTATGGATTACTCTCAGTAGTTTTCTACCGACACTAGACTTTGAAATGAAACACATTTGAGGTCTGGTTGCTTCACAAGCCTCACAGAAAGTTCCACTCCAGACAGAACCAACATAATATCCTGTTGTGCACAATGTGCCACCTGAAGCCAGCCCAAGATGCCTTGCACAGCCAGAGGGTTAGCTCCTCGTCCAAACACAGAATATGAGCTCTTCCTGTTGCAGCAACAAACAAACAAAAACAGACAATAATAAGGTGTCGCTTTTCTCCTACCGAGTCCTCAATGCCCACAAGACCTTTTCTTTTAATTTCTCAAACTGTTTCCATGTAATTGTACTGAGTGTCACAGACAAAATTATACATAGCATAACAAATGTGCAGCTCTTGGAAGATGTGAAGATCTTTAAAAAGTACATCCCCTTTGCTGTCTATCAGACAGAAATGAAGACAGAAAGATCAATTGAAGATTTGAGTTCTAGTTGGGTCCTTAGGCACAGGTACGCTGAAAGAAAAAATGTTCTGTTCTTATGTAACTCAATTCCACAGATCTTAACAGTATTCTGTAAACTGTCTTTAAGGTTGTGTCTTTGTCTATCTCTTCATGTGTTAGGCTCTTTGTACTAATTCAACATGTGGAATTGTTTTACAATATTCATAATAGATCATTTAGTAATTTGCAACTTGATATGGAGTTCAAGGACCTATATCAAACAATGAGCAGTATCCACCAATCCAAAGAGAATAAATACATGGGAGCTTGATTTTGTGCCTTTGAAATCTGACAACAAAACCCATTCTTCAGGCCAGAGACATTACACACTTCACATTGTTTCCTACATTTTGGTATATCTCAAGATCATATTTTTTAATCAGGCTGACCTATTACTACCATCTGGAAGCCTTGCAGGCTCATGCTGCAGTTGTAATCAGTGTTGTAATTATGAAACCATAAAGAGCAACGCAAACTCTACAGATGTCACTGCATGCCGAACTTGCTAAAAACACACTGAACAATTCTAAACATCCGCATTCGTCCTATTATAATTTAGTAGCCTGGGATGAAACTCCCCCATACAGAAGAATGTGCAGCAGTTGTCCGATGCCCAGCACGATGGCTTCAGCCTAGCGCTAACGGCGCTGGTCAAGAAAGGGTGCGTGACAGGATAAGCTAAAGGAAGGCGTCGAAAATGAAGAGTGCGTGCGTGTGTGTGGTAGAGAGAGCAAGGCCGGGGGAACGGGGGTTAGTCGGGGAAGCTAGGCCACCTGTTCTCACGTCACTTCTACACTGCACTTGTCAAAATGCAAAGCTTGGCCGTGGCAGATTACCAGCAGCCCAGATGAGGCAGGCAGTGCCAACTGAGCATCAAAACACCCCTGTCTGGCGCTCACTGCAGCCTCACTGCAATCTGTGGCATCCTGTGCATTTAAATCACATTATCCCCAAACTTGTGTGTCCCGATTTTCCAGGTTGTCAAACGCCATGCCCTTTCCATCATGACCAGCAGAGTGTAATGCTCGTACAGGGGGCACGCATTCCAGTGTGGTCAGGCTACGCATTCTTACATTAGGGGTGGGCAGAGGTTAAATTAGGCACCTTAAGGTCGTGCACATTTTGAATTATCTAATGAAAATGGTTTTCTAATGTTTATTGTTTTTTGTGCCAACAAGATGACTGAGCTAATTAACAGCAGAATCAATCACCCCTATCATAGCAACATTTTGCTTGTCTATTCAATTAATCAGTTTTATTGAATTAATCATGTAATTTATTTATTATTATTCAACCATTTAAAAAATATATTCCCAATTGAACATAATTTTTCTCTTCTGAAGGGTAAACCTTTACCCATTTATGAGCTAGACAGTACACTCATTTGTAATTAAAGAGACCGTGATTGAGCTGTCAGGTGTCAACCTACCACAAGGAGTCGCTAGAGAGCACTAAGGCAAGGCAATCCTTGTCTGACACCAACCAATTCCCATGGAAGGCCAACATGTAAATGTATGCATCATTACAGTAAGTCACTGTGGATTTAACAGTGTCTGATAAATGGTGTGAACTTTAACAGAGGTCAGGGGTAATACGCAGGACTTAGTACACAGTGACACATTAAATGTTTCATCGTTAATATGTTGCCAAATTGAAGCTCATGTTTGGTCTTTGTAATCTAGCTAATGATTTGCCAATGTAATATGCGAGATTAGCTAATAATGCTTTTTTTCAAATAACCTGTTATCATTTTATTTTTATTAATTTTGCAGTAATTACTGAATTAAATGAATGCATAAGGTTCTGATTCTGGATTCTTTCTCAAGAGGTCACAGTTCCACCAAGGCTTCTGTCTGCTTCCTCACCCTCAATGGGAAAAGGATCCTATAGGACAATGATGATGATGGCAATGAGAATGAGATATTTTCTCAGACAGTTCTTTCTACAGATGTAGTTTGTTTAAGTCTTTTAATAATGATTCATTATTAAATTAACAATTATTTCAAAAACCTAATTCAAACACGTTTCACACAGCGCACCATTATTGCTGTAGAAGGCAGGTGCTTATCTGAGATCCTTAGGTTAACAAGAAGTAATTTAATGTTACATGTTCATTTTGAGAGTCCCAGTTTCCATCTGTAGACGTTCTATAGCTAGTAATACTATCAGCAAACATTCAAAAACCTTCTGTTGATAAGCAGCTGATTGTTAAGATTAGGGTTAGGTTGAGAACAAGGTTTAAGGGAGGGGTTAAGGTCAAGGTTAGGTTTAGGTTTAGGATGAAGGTTGTTAGGATAAGGATTAGTAGATAGTTAGAATTGTACTGATAGGAAGTAGATAATCTGTTGAGCATCTACAGACACAGTTTTGAGAGTCTCAGAATAAAGGGTTACCTCAGTTAATTCTTAAAGATGGCTGTGAGAAAAATCTGCACTGTTTCAAATTCTGTCCGAAAAAAAGAATGTTCATCACTGCTTTCACATGACAGGAAATAGTCACAATACTTACCTTATTGCCTAGGTTATCTCTTTTAGGGGCTGGGATTCTCCAAGACCCATAAACAGGTAGGGGAATTGGGAACCAGTAAAAGGTAGTGCTCTTTCAAGATCATTTAAGGTGGAGATTTGGGACACAGCTGGGACTTGGCAAAGAGTCTCATTCTACTCAGAAATAGATGAGAGCCCTTATAAAAGTGTTGTCCAGAAAGCCTGGCTGCGAGCTGTTTGCGTTACATATTGAGTTAAGCACCCCAACATTCCGCTGTGGTAGTTTTGATGTTGACCTCTACTTAGCTAAAATAAACAATATTAAGGACCAAGAGAACTGCATTCAAACAAATATTTGGCGTAATTAGATTTTATTTCAGAGAAGTGAAAAGGCATCCAAGACCACTTGTCAGTCACACTGGGAACAGGAAACCTCACAATGTTAGTGCATTTTTTTTCTTCTTCAAACATTCTTCAAAGAACCTCTGTTTGACACAGCCAACATTTTTCTAATATTCCCAGTAGCTTGACACAAGCCTCACTATGTCTCTACAGGTATTCCGACAACTTGTGAAGACTGTTCAAGCATGTTTACACCCCAGTGCTGAAGATTCAGTACCTCTGGTCAGCATGTATGTATATTTAATAAACTTCACATTATAACATGCAATCCATTTGGAACCACCAACAGGCTCTACAGGCCCCTCAATGGGCGTCCCAAACAGCACCCTGTTCCATGAATAGAGCTCTGCTCAAAAGTAATGCACTAAATAGGGAATAGGGTACCTTTTGGACCAAGTACGGGGCACTCTTTAGCAATGTATTTGAGAGACGACGTTGTTTGAATGTTACACAGATGCACAAACACGGCAGCCGGTGACATTAATGGCCACTGGAGCCCCGTATTTCCCATGGACTACCTAGTCGATGTGCACCAACATGTGCCTTCCACACACAGATGTTCACCCCAGGGAGTTAGCCCTACAGTGATAAAGTATGTAGCATGAAGGACAATCAACTCCCCTGCATGCCACGCGAGACAGGACGGAAACCCCAGGGACCTCTCATAGGTCCTTTGCTTCATTCCCTCAGCGCATACCAATAATGAGGAAGTCCTTCAACACCAGCCTTGAAAAATTGGCCCAATGAGCAATTGTTCCTGAGGCTGAATTCCCTGGGGCCATATCACGTAAGAGCATGGCTCTGGTCCTTTCTGTATAAACCCCCCCTAGACAATCTTGAAATAACTTCAAGGGCCGATATTCTTCTTTTTAAATAAATGTGTACAGTATGTGTCTATATATGAATCCGTTTACACAAGACTCACTATACCCGCTGTATTTACGTCAAAGCAAATTCGGACAGGATATCCGTTTTGATGGTGGAGATTTTGTCAGAGAAATATATACGTTTACCCTGTCCTCTATTGCCTACGGCCTCCTTCATTAACACACACATATTTTAGCATGCTATGTAGACCATGAGGCAGTTTCTAATACCCCATGATCACACAGGCCACAAACAACTGGAGGAACTGAGCTGGAACTCGAAACGACTTCTTGGCATGGAGTTGGGAGAAGAAATCACGAGCCTTACGAGCCCTGGGGGTGTTGTTTCGCCTGGCGGTGCATTCAGGCCACACTTACAAACACGTCCTGTCCAACTAGCCTCCAAGCCTCAGGGAGCGAGCCCACTTGCTTTATGGGCTCCGGAGCGCCAGCGGAGTGAGGTAGGCAGGCACGTAAAAGGTTTGCTGGCCCCGGGAATCAAAGGGAGTTTGCGGAGACAGGCGGCATCTCCGGGATGCCTGAGCCCCATTTGGTAGGCCGTCTTTCTTTTAAGAGAGGGGAGAGGCCAAGTTTGCCAGCCCGTCCCCCACCACCACCACGTCTAACCCCCAGACCCCAGTTGAGAGGCCACTTCCCTGGGACACTGCCGTTCCTCAGTATCACCTATCAGCCCGGCCAATCAGCCGGCTGAGATAAAGCAGTTCCTGGTGAGGCAGCAAGGCCTTTGAACACAGCAGGGGGGTGCCTCCCCCAGGTCTCTTATCTCATTAAACTTGAAAAGGAGCATTAATCCCGGAGGAGCTAAGATAACAGTATGAATGACACTGCTCAGGGAAACTGACAGAGGTTCAAACCCACAGGTCAACTCTTTATCTATCTGACTGGCTTTGGCTGATAGGTGTTTTTATTCTGTCCAGAGAAGAAGAAGAAGGAAGAAAAGAATACAAAGAACAAGAAAAAGAGAGAAAAAACTCTGGAATTCCCGTGTTGTTTTATGTCAACAGAAGACCGGTTAGCTACTAACCTACCTACCGTGGTTGTTGTGGCGGAATGCTTTAGGTTTCAAAGATCCAGACATGTTTCTGGAAACAAGTCCCAAAATCGCAGTAGTTGCAGAACACATGAACAGATCCTGATGTACTTTCCCAGCAGATATGACATCATTGGCCCTGTTCGGGAATTCCATAGGCAAGGTGGGCGTGAGAGCAAAGCAATGGAACACGAAGCACAGGACAGACTAGCCAATACCAATCACATAACAAGCCCAGCCTTGGCAAGTCAAACGAAGTGCCAGCCCAAAACAGCCCAGCATGGGCTAGCCTACACCAGCCCAACACAGGTTAGTCCATATTGATCCCAATATGTGCTAGCCTGCACTAAGAGGCAATTTACACTACGTTAGTTTCAGCTAGGCGAACAAAATCTGTGGCCAGATTTGTGTTTTTAGATAAAAAAAATTTTACTGTGTAAATGGCTGAACGTAATTAATTGTCACATGCTTTCCAGACACAAATCTGGCTAAATTGTCACCTACTGTACCTTCTAAAGGTTACGATGTATACTTTCCTGATAGCTATCTCCATGCAAATCATCACTGGGAAACAACTAAAAACATTTCACATTGCCACTGAAACAATTCTACTATAACCAGTAACTGCACCTTGACAGCTCCATGTCCGTTGGTAGGTAAACAGTATACAGTGGATATAAAAGGTCTACACACCCCTGTTAAAATGCCAGGTTTTTGTGATGTAAAAGAATGAGACAAAGATAAATCATGTCAGAAATGTTTTCACTTTTAATGTGACCTATAATGTGAACAATTCAATTGAAAAACAAACTGAAACCTTCAAGGGGGAAAAATGAAAAATAAAAACCTTACAATAACCTGGTTGCATAAGTGTGCACACCATCTTATAACTGGGGATGTGGCTGTGTTCAGAATAAACCAATCACATTCAAACTCATGTTAAATAGGAGTAATTACACACCTGCCATCATTTAAAGTGACTCTGATTAATCACAGTTCAGCTGTTCTTTAGGATTTTCCTGCATTTCAAAGCAAAAGTCATCGTCCGCAGAGAGCTTCCAAAGCATCGGAGGGATCTCATTGTTGAAAGATATCAGTCAGGAGAAGGGTAAAAAAGAATTTCCAAAGCATTAGATATACCATGGAACACAATAAAGACAGTCATCATCAAGTGGAGAAAATATGGCACAACAGAGACATTACCAAGAACTGGATGTCCCTTCAAAATGTATGAAAAGACGAGAAGAAAACTGGTCAGGGAGGCTTCCAAGAGGCTTACAGCAACATTAAAAGAACTGCAGGAATTTCTGGCAAGTACTGGCTGTGTGCTACATGTGACAAGAATTTCCTGTATTCTTCATATGAATGGGCTATGGGGTAGGGTGGCAAGACGGAAGACTTTTCTTATAAAGAAAAACACCCAAGCCTGGCAAAAACAAACATCAAGTCTCCCAAAAGCATGTCGGAAAATGTGTTATGGTCTGATGAAACCAAGGTTGAACCGTTTGGCCATAATTCCAAAAGGTATGTTTGCCGCAAAAACAACAATGCACATCACCCAAAGAACACCATGCCCACAGTGAAGCATGGTGGTGGCAGCATCATGCTTTGGGGCTGTTTTTCTTCAGCTGGAACCTGGGCCTTAGTCAGGGTGGAGGGAATTATGAACAGTTCCAAATACCAGGCAATTTTGGCACAAAACCATCAGGCATCCGTTAGAAAGATGAAGATGAAGAGGAAGTTCACCTTTCCACACGATAACGACCCAAAGCATACATCCAAATCCACAAAAGCATGGCTTCACCAGAAGAAGATTAACGTTTTGAAATGGCCCAGCCAGAGCCCAGACCTGAATCCAATAGAACATCTGTGGGGTGATCTGAAGAGGGCTGTACACAGGAGATGTCCTCGCAATCTAACAGATTCAGAGCGCTTTTGCAAAGAAGAGTGGGCAAATGTTTCCACGTCAAGATGCTTATAGACTCCTATCCAAAAAGACTGAGTACTGTAATAAAATCTTAAAGTGCTTCAACATAGTATTAGTTTAAGGGTGTGCACAGTAATGCAACCAGGTTATTGTGAGTTTTAATGTATTTAATTTTTTTCTCAAAGATTTCAATTTGTTTTTCAATTGAATTGTTCATGTAATAGGTCACATTAAAGGTGGAAAAGTTCTGACATGATTTATTTTTGTCTCATTCTTTTACATCACAAAAACCTGGCATTTTAACAGGGGTGTAGACTTTTTATATACACTGTAGTCAGTGTGTTTAAAAAGTTTTCAAGCCATTCCGAGACTAGCGAGAGGTTCTCGGTATATAGAGTGAACAGACAATTGTGTTTAAATATTATGTAAATGTTATTTAAATTAAACACAGTTTCTCTGGTCTAAACATGCTCGAAGCCCTGCCACTATAAAACATAAAAACGTTTTTATGTTTTAACCCCCACAGAGTCAAAATAATTTCAATGTGAGTATGTTGACAGATAAAATATGGCCTAGGGTTAGGGTTAGGGTTTCTGTTGGAGAAAATATTTAATTTCTCCAACAGAAAATTAAATATATCATTATAACCAATGTGAGCCTACAAAACACTTTGAAGTCTTTGCCCTTTACTTTGAATTGTTTGAAGATGGTCATATCATGTTCCATTTAATAATCACATTTTCTGTTTTAGATTAAAAAAAAAAAAGATTATTGAAAATACGTTATTTAACATGGCTCAAAAACATAGTGTAAAAAACAATTATTCAAATGTTTCTCTTAGACCAATTTTTTATCCCTTTTCACTGGCATGAAAGTTCTTCCACATGCCGGGTTATTATCATTTACAAAAATATTTAGAGCAACACTTCTAACCTTGTTTTAAAGTATGTGGACCCTGGTGTGCATAGTCCAATGAAACCACACTGAGTCATGTGTTCCATCCTGAGGTTAATGGATAGAATTATATTCTTTTGTTGCTTGATCAATAGCATTTATTATAATTTTTTGTGCCAGGACAACTTTGGAAAAAATAAGTCAGCAACCCTGAACCATTTATAAATATTGTAGCGCCTGAAGATTACCGCATTCCATAGGCCCTGTACTTGTTTGTAGCCTAAACAGGCGGGGTGTGACAGACATCTTAGTTACTTTTTATTTTCTAGAAAATTCTGATCAATTAATAAATTCCACAAAATGTATGACAGACATCTTGACAATGCCACACTGCCTAGCACACAAGTCACCAACCCGCCGATCGCGGTCGACAAGTCAATCTTGGAAGCATTTTAAGTCGATCTCGAAGAGTTTTCAAAATCAGAGAAAAAAAAATATATATATTTGTATTCATTATTATTTATTAATTTAAAATGCACCATGTGTGAGCCTATTGTGTGCAGTAAATGGTGTCTAGGGGAGGGAGAGTCTGTCCAATCAAATAGCCTATAGTTTACATATGAAGAGCTCTCTCTATGTTTTCGGTTCTAATGGAGTGGTGACGCGTTCATGTAAACGGCACCTAAAAGCTGTCTCAAAGAACGAAGATGAAGTTGATGATACTGACCCGCGATCTTCGCAGAACGTGCCGGAGAGAAATTCACATTTCCTATGGATCAATAACTAATTTTCATACTAAAAATTTATTAGAATTAAGATACAATTAACACAAAATTTTGCAAGTGGTAGATCTTGGTTTACATTTGGACTTGGGATGTGGTCTTAGGCTTGAAAAGGTTGGTGACCAATGGTCTAGCAGGTGGAACGGTCAACCTCTGTGTGTACACTGGGTTTAGATCGTGTCAGTGTGGGACTCACGGTAGAAGCTGCCCAAACGGTGCCAGTTTCTTGGAGGACAACAGGGATTCACTGAGCACATTGTTCCTATGGTGGGATCCCACACAAGGACAATATTTTGGCCCCACATTTGGCCCACGTCATGCCACACAGTGCGGGCGTGGTTTTCTGGGTTTCAAATATTTTTTGAAAGGGATAATCTTTTGATTTATTTCGCCCACTCTGTATTGAATATCTTCTCATCATGTATCAAATGACAATTTTTCTCCATTGATTTCATGGCCACTGTCCCCACTGGACCAAATGAAGCTCAGTCAGTCTTGTAGACAGGCCATCAGTCTCAGCCAACTTGGAACAAACTCCAACGATTGGACGGTACTGCGTGTACATTTGGTTTGACAGTCTTGTGAAAATAACCTCAGCCCAAACCTTGGAGAACTGGGCACACAAGAGGCCTCCAACGTGAATGAGTCAGAGCAGTATTTCTTTTAAGTTCGAGGTGGTCTTTCTGACGCTCGCAAGCATACAAAAACAGTCTTCTTCATTTGCTGCCAGTGGCGTCGCTGCTATACTGTTGGTGTCCTACACCTCCAACACTGGCATCAAATGGAAAGAAAAACAGATCATTGTATTACAGCTTCCAAGTGGATGCCAGCATCACAGAAATCCCCTACACACAAGAAAGCTGGAAAATATCAGTGCTGTGGCCTGTTCTATTAGTCTCCTGTCATCTTCGATTCAGCTGGGCAAGTGGCTTTGAAAAACTGTAGCGCACAGTTCTATCAAACACATTAGAATAATACACAGGATTGTGGTGAGGTTCTCTCTGAAAATAAAGATGTTTTGTGTGTTTGTTGAGCTGTTCACTAAAAAACACATTTATTATTTACGCTTAACATGAGGAAATCATTGTAGAGTGAAATAAACTGGTATTGTTGATATGTGAAATCACACATATCATGCATAATATAGTTTTAGTTAATGTAGTTATAGGCAGACTGGCAGGCAGACAGGCAGATAGACAGACAGGCAAAAGACAGAGAAACACATAGGCTATTATGATTCTTTCCTGCTATTTAGGCTTCAGGCTATCCTGGATATCTCGGATATAGACTTTACTGTTCCCAACCAGACCATAGTCGGGAACAGCGCTGCAGGAGACCTGTGAGGCAGTTGTCATCAGATTCAGATTTAGCTTTTTGAAATGAAAAACGATGGAGCTGATTGTTGTGTGACATCCATATGGCTGATAATTCAGGTAAAGCAGCTCTTTATCATTGGATTAGGTGACATTGCTGGATGATTATCATGGATGGTCTGAAAGGAGTTTATCATATGTAAAGGAACATGTAGCCAAAGTTATTTGTTGCTTTTATTCATAATCTATCACAGGGTACACCCAGTTCTAACGTACACTCCATATCCGAATAAGTAATGAAACCATCTTTTTTTAAACAGTTTCTAGATTGCACGTACAAGAAAGCCTAGTTTATAGACAGTAATGGAGCAATGTTTTGGGTTTAGATGGGACACTGGTGACTTATTTTAGCATGCAAGCCTTTGGTTTTGTTCAGTACCTTTAATATTCAGGCCAGGTCTGGCTCCAGGTATAAGCCTGGCATAAGTCACTCAGCAGAATCAAGGACTCTGTCAACAGGGTCTCCACGTATGACTGAGAGTAAGAATAGTAAAAAAACAAAAAAAAAAACAGGTTTCATTTCAAAATGTGGTTGTGCATCAACTTCTCTCTCATGTCAGATTGGTAGGTAGATCGGTAGTTAGTCTAGCTAGCTGTCTAAAGTTATAGTAATCACATTCCGACACTGGCCCCAATTCATTTCTTTAGTCATTCTTGCTCAGATATAAAATTAACATGGTATATCTTTGTTAAAATGTGTAGAATTGTAAACATATTAAATATAATATTTCTGTAAAATTACTATTATATGACAAAATAGATAAGACATTAGTTGCAAAATTACAGGTCTTGAAAAAATTAAGAAAGCACTGCACCTTTTTCTTTTCTTTCCAAAAAAGTTGAAACGGAAAGTTTTGTGTGAGGAACAGAATCGTTCAATTTGCAGTGGTCTCTTAATTATAACTCTTCTGTTCCTCACTCAAAACCTTTTTTCGGAAAGAAAAGGTAAAGGTGCAGTGGTCTCTTAACTTTTTCCAGAGCTGTAGGTAGCCAACTGAGGAAGATATGAGTGCCTTTACGTTTTTTAAAGATGCTTTAGTGTCATGATGTAAAATATTAACATTAATATTATTAATATTGTTTAGACAGATAGCCTGGCGGTTAGGTTTCAACCAGTCACTGCATTGGATCCTTGAGCCAAAAGTGTGGAAAGAAATGTAGTTGTGCCCTTGAGCAAGGCACTTAACCTTGAGTGAAGTGGGTGATGACAAAAACATTTCACACCAACTAGAGCCAACACTGGTCAGTGTGTATGTGTTTTAGGAGCTGAGAATAAAACTAGAATGACAAATTGTTATGAAATGCAATGACTGTTTGGTGATGAACATTAGATTATTACCTTTCACTGCATAAACTACGAGAGAGTTATTCTGGTTTCATCTTCACAGAGATCAAACAGTCTGTTCAGGAGCATCAGTGCAATTCCCTTTTGATGGTACTACTATGCAAATTTCCAGGGAAGCATTTGAATTATTGTGTATTGTTTATAAGAAAAACATTGTGTCATTGATTTGTGGATGTTAATGATGTCAACAACATAATATCTTAATGTCATTTTTAACCTCGTTCTTATATTCTAATGAAGTTAGACTGAAAACATACATTAAATGAGTTTGAAAAGGAAATATAGCAATATGAATAAGAAATATAGTCATTGACAAGGTTAGAATTAATGATTTCTAATAAAAATAATAATTGTGTGCTTCAAACTTTGCTTTTGTCAAACAATCCTCTATTTCCAGCACTTGCAGACCTTTGGCATTCTAGTTGTCAATTTGTTGAGGTAATCTGAAGAGATTTCACCCCATGCATCCTGAAGCTCCTCCCACAAGTTGGATTGTCTTGATGGGCACTTCTTACGTACCATACGGTCAAGCTGCTCAACAGCTTAGTAGGTTTAATATCTAGTGACTGTGCAGGCCAATTCATTTTGGGGATAATACCAGCTGATTGCTTCCTCCCTAAATAGTTCTTGCATCGTTTGGATCTGTGCATTGGGTCATTGTCCTGTTGTAGGAGGAAATTGGCTCCAATCAAGTGCCATCCACAGATTATGGCATGGTCCTGCAAAATGGAGTGATAGTCCTTCTACAAGATCCTTTTTACATTGTACAAATCTCCCACTTCACCACCACCAAAGCACCCCCCGACCATTACATTGCCTCCATCATGCTTGACACTTGAGCATCAGAACTGGACCACGGAGCAATGGAAGAAGGTGGCCTGGTCTGATGAATCAACTTTTTCTTTTACATCATGTGGATGGCCAGGTACGTGTGCATTCATTTACCTGGAGAACACATGGCACCAGGATGCACAATGGGAAAATGGCAAGCTGGCGGAGGCAGTGTGATGCTTTGGGCAATGTTCTGCTGGGAAACCTTGGGTCCTGCCATTCATGTGGATGTTACTTTGACATGTACCACCTACCTAAGCATTGTTGCAGACCATGTGCACCCTTTAATGGTAACGATATTCCCTGATGGCATTGGCCTCTTTCAGCAGGATAATGCACCCTGCCACAAAGCAAAAATGGTTCAGGAATGGTTTGAGGAACACAACAACCAGGTGTTGACTCCCCTGATCTCAATCCAATCGAGCATGTGTGGAATGTGCTGGACAAAAAAGTCCAGGACTTTTACAGGACTTAAAGGATCTGCTGCTAATGACTTGGTGCCAGATACCACAGCTAGGGATGGGCACGGATAGTCGAATATTCGAATACCCTAATTCAAGATGGAATATATTTACTGAATGAAAGTTACCTCCACATAAAATATTTGGCTACAAAATGCTACGTAAAGTTCAGCTATGGAATCGGAAGCCGGTTGAGAGTGCAGAAAATGGCAAGTTAAGCAAATGGCATATAGCTGCCTAGCTTAGCTAACTAGCTGCTCTAGACTCTTCCATCCAATAATCTCAATGTTGTGTTGATTAATATAGTTCTGTAGTTTTGTGTGTCAACCACACGGCATCCTCCATACATGCAGTCGCTTTTTTTGTCACACGAACGGTCATTGAGCCGATCTTACATGAGAACAACATCCTGTCCTTCGCGCGTTATGTAGTAGCTCTCATGTGGTATTGGTAGTTTTTAAAAACGTATTTCGGTTAACCGAATACTATTCGAATAACAACACGTACTATTCGGATAGTAAAATATGGTCCAGTGCACATTCCTAACCACAGCACACCTTCAGAGATCTAGTGGAGTCCATGCCTCAACGGGTAGGTCTGTTTGGCGGCAAAAGGGGGACCTACACAATATTAGGCAGGTGGTCATAATGTAATGGCTGATCAGTATATATAAAATGTTTTAATAAAAACATAAGTTGATGGAAAACTGGAATTTGGCCAGTTTGTGACAGTGACATGGGAGATTCAGGGCCTCTGAACTGTGACACCTAGTCCTGGCTGTAATTTGGGTGAGATTAATTGACAGGATGTATCATCATCCATTGCACATTTTTGGAATATTTGTCATTGTGGGGACATAAAAAGTTACTTCCGAACCTTATTGGTGTATTCGTTAACAGAACCCAATCTAACACTAACCCAAATTTGAACTTCTTGCCTAAATTCACCTATGAAACCGTTAATAGCCTTGCAGTTGTGGGAACTTGCGACTTGTTTTATGGTCCCTGTTGGCGTTTTCAGTCCCCAGCCGGTTAGTAAAACACAAAAACTGCACCTGCAACATCACAGCATTTACAGCACAATACGTTCACCTCAACACGTCCCCCCACTGCACACTTTAACTTGGTGAGCAGAGGAAATAGGTATGTTTTCTCGCTTCCTCATCAACTTGGCCACCCTTTAAAAACGCTTGTTTGCTTTTACAACAGGGTCTGCGGGCACATTGGGGTGGGGTGGGGGGGCAGATGGATGGGGACTATTATTTCTTTCTGCCTTTGTAACAGCTCATTTAAAATCACAAGAGTTTTGAGGCCCAAGACAGATGGCAACAACTTAAAAAAGAATCAATGTTTAATTTGACCCTGAATACTTCCTAACGTTAGGTAACGTGACACCTTTGCGAATGTTCCTGAAAAGATCTCTGGGGGTTTTGAGGAAAGAGGGAAGAAAGATTAACAGACATGGTGGTTCTGTGAGTCAAGGCAAATCTGCAACTGGCTACAGAAGTCTCTTGACTCCAAACAGCCATCTCGACCAGGCCGCCTTTACATGACTCAATGTAGTCACCTCCATCAACACATACTATCAAAAATAGGATCCCAATGACAGATACTACACTGACGGATGTGGTTCAGTGCTCTTGTCTGTTGTTGTTAGTGTGTGTAGTTTATGTTTACCAATCCTTGGACCAATAAGCCTTGGACCAATGAGCCTGGCTGGTAAATTGCTTAAACTCAGTTTGGGGGTACTGTCAACACGGGTTGTACACCACCCTCTCCCAGCCTGACTTAAACTCAGTTTGGGGGTACTATCAACACGGGTTGTACACCACCCTCTCCCAGCCTGACTTAAACTCAGTTTGGGGGTACTATCAACACGGGTTGTACACCACCCTCTCCCAGCCTGACTTAAACTCAGTTTGGGGGTACTATCAACACGGGTTGTACATCACCCTCTCCCAGCCTGACTTAAACTCAGTTTGGGGGTACTATCAACACGGGTTGTACACCACCCTCTCCCAGCCTGACTTAAACTCAGTTTGGGGGTACTATCAACACGGGTTGTACACCACCCTCTCCCAGCCTGACTTAAACTCAGTTTGGGGGTACTGTCAACACGGGTTGTACACCACCCTCTCCCAGCCTGACTTTAAAATGTTGTTATGTTGCCACTAGGAGCCTCTCGTGCTCACATCAAAGAACGGCTTGGAAAGCCTCTTAAGCTCTCCTTTAAAGGGTTACACAGGTCCGAGAGAAATTAAGAGCTGGGCTGGTCAGGGGTTATGTGACTGTGAGAAAGGTGCCTAATGGTTTTAATATGGGCTGTACATCTGATATCTCTGTGCAAAGTCACATTGTGTTGGCAAAATAAATAAATGTGAGTTTTGGAAGCATTACCGACGTGTCTAAAATACGCGGTATATAGTCAAAACAATAAACTCAAGCAAACTGTATTGTAGAGTCCCAAATTAAAAAGAAGTACAAGCAATACAAAAAGACTAAAACAGTTGCACAGTAAGGGAATTAACTTTATTTTATAAAAGAAAGCTTTTGTAACACCAGGCAGAAAGAAAAGAGAACAAACGCAAACAGCTATGAAGAGAATACCTGGACCCCCCACTGGGAGAGAAGGGACTCCATTACAACCAGAGCCATAGAGCAAGAGAACAAGACTTAAACTGTTCTGATTGTAAGTCATTCATTCACTGGAAACGTTAGAATGAGTTGACCTGAATGCTCGTTGTGTGACACGTCACTCACAGAAACACAAACACATACTAACATTTTACACGTTGACACTACAAGAAACAGGAAAGAAGGTTCACATCTGTACAATAGACTGACCAGTTTAAGACCAGAGTCAACGTGTTACATCGGGCTCTTTAAACAGGGGGTGGGGGGCACACCGCCAGGAGAAAAGGAACTGGGTCCCATCCTAACTTATATATTATTTAAGTAACATCAAACCTGCGTGTGGAGGTAAGTATGTCACTGGGAGTATAGAGGAAGCCATTCCCTAAAAAAAAAAAATTGGGGGGGGGGGGGGCTCCCTTAACCATATCCCCACTTCACTTTGTAATTTGCCTTGACTGTAAATCAATTCTCAAGCCGGGCCCCTTGGACTCCGACAACCCCGGGTCCTCCTCTCCCTAACATTCCTGCACACATGAATCATTCCCACTCCTGGCTTCTAGAAGGCATTTCCTGCCCGGCCCTCTACTCTAACCCTCTCTTTCTGTCTCCCTCTCTCTTTCTCTCCCGTCAGTGAGTCCTTTGCTGAAAGCTGGACCCAGAGAGGAGGGAGGATGAGGTCCCAGACACAGGACCCTGACCAACAAGGACTTCGGCCTCCCAGACTGGCAGTGTCCAAAGCACCTTATTCCCTACATAGCCCACCACTAGTGGGTCGGAACCTAAGGGATCCGATCCAAGTATCTGATGGAATCGTCTCCCACCACCACTCTTTCCCTTCCTCCTTCACTCTCTCCCTCCTTCCGTCAGGTAATCCATCGCTTCATCCCTTCCTTTCTCTTACCCTCCATCCACCCTCCATCCCTCAGTCAATCAGTCCAGCCCTTCCTCCAGTCATCCATCCTTTCATCCATCCATTCATCCAGTACCCCTTGGCAGATCCACCAATAAACCGCCCAGTTTGAGCTAGAGTCCCAGTTTGAGCTAGAGTCCCAGTTTGAGCTAGAGTCCCAGTTTGAGCTAGAGTCTCAGTTTGAGCTAGAGTCCCAGTTTGAGCTATAGTCAGTCCCAGGGGGATGTGATGCTGTGTTAAGGTTGAAGAATACATTCTTTCTCATACACGAGCATGCCCAATTATTTTCATTTTCAGACCGCAGAACACAGAACATTACAGCTTTGTGGAGAATGGGGTGTTTCACTTTCCTTTTTAATGAAACAATGGGAATAGGTCAGCATGTTAAAGTGGAAGTGATTTGATGGCAAAATGTGACAATATCAGAACATAAAATGGCATTCACATACTGTACAACAGTTAAACTTTCCCTCCCTTCTAGTATCTTCTATGACGCTAAATTCACGGTATACATTACGCTCTTGGAGAAGAACCGGAAAACAATCAAAGCAGTTCCTTAGAAGTAAAAGAAGGAGCATTCTTCTAGTAAAATGTGTCTTCTCTCTTCGTATTATATACACCACGTTGAAACACACTTTACACCAGAGATCACTTCACAAAGTTCACAGACAGAGAGTCCGGTTGGGGGGGGGGGGGGGCACTTCACTGAGACAGGATCACATCTCTGCTCAGTGTGCATGTGTTTGTGTGTGTGTGCATGAGTGCATGTGTTAATTCACAGGCACAGACATGTCTGTGTGCGTGTGTGTTAGTGTATCTCTGAATGTTGAAGTGTGTGATCTCCTATATCTCCTGCCATTCCCTCAGATCATGGCTCTTATCACCAGCCGACCTTTGACCTGGTGGAGATAGGCGCTCTGCTCCACCGCAATGGTCTGATTGGACAGGGACTCGTCCTCACTGTCAATTGGCTCCTCTTTGACCTTGATGACCCCGAGGCGATGGCGGGCCTCACCGACGGAGGACTGCTCTCCCTGAGAGACGTTGCTGCTGGAGCTCAGGGTGTGTTTCCGAATCACACCGCCAGGGGGCAGCCTGTCCTCCTGAATGTCCATCCTCTCGTCCTCTGTCCTCCTGCTACTGTGCTCCTCTGCTTCCTCCTCTGACTCCTGCAGATGTGGGTTGACCAGGGAGCCGGGCTGACGGAGCTGCTCGATGGACTTGGACAGCAACTGTGCGGAGACACGACAGACAGGCCTGTATTAGGGCGTTCAGCAGTCGGGAAAATGACAATTCCACAACTTAATCTATACACTTTATCATGAGTTTGACCTAGTTAATATGGACTTAAGGGTTCTGTGCAACGCATCCAAAAAAACACTTGAATCTCACAGATAAATCTCCCTTCTGGCTCACCTCCCCGTTCTCACGTCTCAACTACCTAAGTTGTATTTCCTAGACAACAGAGGTGGAGCAATCGTCTTAACCCTGATAGCAGCTGGTAAGATGGCCAAACACTTTGGCTTAAGAATGTAGGCTTGGTATAAATATCTCTTCGGCAGAGAATTAGCATCTTTATCCTGGCATTAGTAAGCACTTTCACCTCCTTCTAAAACTCTAAAACTCCTAAGCTCTTGTACATTTTAATTTGCAGGCCTTTTTGTTGCAGGTAAACCCGAATAAAACAAGAACTTTGATAACACGACTGCTGCCAGTACTCCTATCCTATTGTTGCGAGGGGTAATTGAATTAGGCCGGTTTCTACGAGATCTGAGTTAATAAAGAGGACTCATCGCTGTTTTTTTATAACCTCTTAGTGAGAGAGCCGCTGTGGTCCAAAGGTTCTACTGTCCTGTGCCCGGGTTCTCACAGTGAGCTTGGAGAGTAGCTCTGGCTTTTAGATTATATAACCATCTAATACACTCTCCTTTAGTCAATCAAATATACCTTCAATCTCAATGTTCAATCGCCCATTGTTGTTTGTGATTAAGGGGAAGCGCTGGGTCCTAAAGAACAACATGTTTACTGGGGAAACTTTGTCGTTAGAGGACCTTTGAGAACTCCTTGTTATTTCAAAGTGAGAGTTGAATGTCTTGCAGCTCTCAGATTCCCATGGCTGTTTGAGGGCTAGTGTATTGGGCCAGATCAGTGAGAGAGGCTGGGAGCGACACAAAGCTGCCTTTCACTCTGTCCGTCTCTCTGTCCGTCTCTCTGTCTCTCTTGCTCTGCTTGTCTACCACCTCGTCCGCTCACTTCCTTTGGCTGAATAATTGCGCCCTGCCAATGGCGAGGTCACCACGGCCAGCTCACAGAAACATAAATATTACCACAGAGGAACAAAAGCATGTATTCTGGGGCTTTTTTTTTCGTCATTTGAACTTGGCGGAATTTAATTTCACAGGGTTTGCATGCGAACACCACTGATGCCTTAAGCTATGATAACAGAATTAGTGCTACGGGAAGCATTTCTTCCCCTATTTAAAGTCGCCCTCAACTTCTTTACTTAGCAGAAATAGCAGCAGGAGGCTGAGTGGGAGAACAGACTGTAGACTGGACTCTGTAAACCTAAAACAGATCGTAGACTGGACTCAGTAAACCTAAAACAGACTGTAGACTGGACTCGGTAAACCTAAAACAGACTGTAGACTGGACTCAGTAAACCTAAAACAGACTGTAGACTGGACTCAGTAAACCTAAAACAGACCGTAGACTGGACTCAGTAAACCTAAAACAGACCGTAGACTGGACTCAGTAAACCTAAAACAGACCGTAGACTGGACTCAGTAAACCTAAAACAGACTGTAGACTGGACTCAGTAAACCTAAAACAGACTGTAGATTGGACTCGGTAAACCTAAAACAGACTGTAGACTGGACTCAGTAAAACTAAAACAGACTGTAGACTGGACTCAGTAAACCTAAAACGGACTGTAGACTGGACTCAGTAAACCTAAAACAGACTGTCGACTGGACTCAGTAAACCTAAAACGGACTGTAGACTGGACTCGGTATACCTAAAACAGACTGTAGACTGGACTTGGTTAACCTAAAACAGACTGTAGACTGGACTCAGTAAACCTAAAACAGACTGTAGACTGGACTCAGTAAACCTAAAACAGACTGTAGACTGGACTTGGTAAACCTAAAACAGACTGTCGACTGTTAGCTTATTGAGCGTGGCTCAAGAGGCTCAGGGCAGGAGTTTAGATTTCTGGACGGTTATGAATGTTGTGGAGGGATTACATTAGCACTCCTACTGTGGTTTTGATTGGCTCTACTGACACTTCTGGTTCCTACCTTGTTGATGTGGATCTGCTGATGGTACTGTTTCTGCTTCTCCAGGAAGTGCTGGTGCTGCTGCTGGATGACAAGCTGGGCCAGTGTGCTCTGGGGCAGAGGGGCCGACTGGGTCCGGTTCAGGGGTCGGTGCTTGGGCAGCTTGGGCCTGCTGTTGGCCGACAGCCGGTCCTTCATTGCCAGGGGTGAGTGGGGGTGGGCAGGCATGGAGCCTTGACCTGGAAGGGCAAGACCATGGAACTAAGACTCTACATTCTAAATCTACGGTGATTCCAACTCATTTAATTCCACGTCTTCATCGTTATCTGAATGCAAAAATTAATATTTTGACCACTGAAATTGCTCTAGATCTGTAGGCCAGTGTTGAGGTCACGTGTTGTGGTCAAATACGGGGTCTAATGCAAAGCGCCTGCATTTTTCAAGTTCCACACACATACACAATACAAGTGTTTAGAAATATGGTGCTGCATAACCTAGCCAGCCATCCGCCATTACTGGAGGCGATCCCGACATGAAGACCCACTGAGATTCCCCATTCAGTGATTTTCAGTCCAGACTTAAACGGTTCGAATGTGTTTCAGTGTAGGGGCAAGTTCTCACCAGAGGACAGGATCTTCTGCTGCCTCATTTGTTCCTTCTGGAGGAGGTGCTGGAGCAGGGCCTGGTGGCTGGGGGACACTTTGGCCTCCGTTGGCGTCACCGTGGGCATGGGCACCGGCCCGATGAGCTGCCCTGGCAGACCGTGCCTGACCTCCCCAGACTTCTCCTTTAGGCCCATGGCGGCCTGCGACAACAGAAACAGAACCAAGGATTACAATAAAGAATGAGGGATTAGAATGGGGGATTAGAATCATCAGAATCCACTCGTGGTTCCATGCATTCTGTTCACTTCAAAGCGTTGCCTTTTTTTTGCATTCAAGTTATTACTATTATTGTAAAACAATCTGCTCATCAGTGACTACAATGCCCTCTTATCCGGCGGATGTTTCAAACAGGTCCCAGTGTGAGGAATGTGTCAGGGATCTTAAATGATGTATCATGGCACTGCCCTTATCTGGACTGGAGCTAGCTGCACTTGAGCGGGAGGACAGGCGGGCAGCGTGCCGCCAGGACGTTTTAAAAAGCTGTGATGAATGAGGTAACAGACGAAGATAAGAGGAGACCTGACACCAGACCCTGAAGCACAATATTTATCTAAGGGAAATAAAATCATCTGGGGTCAAAGGTTGCTGCTTTACGACCATATGTATAATCCTGACAGCCACTGAAGCCAAGTCTTTCAACATCCAGAACAGAGAATGGCCCTCAGCCTGCCCTTCCCTTTGTTTTTATTATCTAAGCATCTACAGGAAAATCTTGTTACAACCTTCTCTGAACTACCTGTGTGTGTATTATACAAGTCATTTAATTGAAAGTGTTACCAAATGTTGTTCCACAAAGTCAAAGACTGTTGATAGCTATCTACATATGTAACACAGTTGGGATTTCTTTTTACTTTCTCAGCTCAAGATCAAATGGAAAATTGACCAGACTCTGCTAACCCAAGTTGAGGAGAAATAATGTGGAAATGTAGACTAAGAAAATGTCTCTCTGTGTAGGACTGCAGTTGGGAAAATCTTAAAAGGTAACCCACTAGCTAGCCAGGACAAGGTCAGCGTGGCTATCCGATGGTACTCACACTGATCGGGGAGGAGGTGGAGGAGAGGCCCAGAGTGATGTTGGGTAAGGAGGGAGAAGTATACAGACTCAGCAGGTTGGACATGGAGCCCTCGGGACGGAATAACCTGGGCTGGGACGGCCAGCGCTGGATCAGAAATAGAGAGATGGAAAACGGGGGGCGGGGGGAGGGGGGGGTGGTGGGTTAGAAAATATCACCATGGACCATTTCAAAGAGCAACGAGAGCGTAGCAATAAAAAGCAAAGCACTAAACAGACCCATGTCCCAGCTCCCAGCAGTACAGCAGCTTGAAATGAGCTTTTATGACAGACGATAAAAAGGGGGGCAGCCTAAAAGTCAACAGGAGTCTCATCAAATGGAGGATATCTCAGAAGTGAACACGCACAGGTATCCTTTAGCTGCACCGGCCCACCCCCACCCCCATCCCAAATCCACTATTATCTTTGAAAGACGCTTGTCCCTGTTCCAGTCCCCATCCCCTAGCCCCCGACCCCGCCTCTCCTCAGTCTACCTCGTCTCCCAGAGAACATCGGCGTAGCTGGAGTCACTTCCTGTACCCAGCAGGCCCTGCAGAGCAGCCTGACAGCATGTGGTTCTGGAAGGGCCGTGTTTATCCTTCCAACCCCCCCACTAGTGAGCAGTGACCTGTACGGGGATATCCGGCCCTTATTCCACCCCGGGGACCCGTTCCCTCTGAAAAAGGATACCTAATGTAACGGTGCACAAACACGACCTAGGTTAGCCCCCGCCAGTTAGCCCCCCGCTAGCCCCCGCCAGTTAGCCCCCCGCCATAACACTCCCACCGCAGTGAGGGACTTTCCTGAGAGTCTACGCTTTAGGCCGATACAATGGCAATCCTTTGTTTTTGTGTTGTTAAAATATGGGTGGGTGTCTTTCGCTACCAGTGCCTGGGCTATCAATTAAGCTTCCCGGTTCCCTCTCTTCCCCCTGATGTCAGACCCGTTCCTCCCCTGTCAATGTCACTGGAGGTCCCTGAGAGAGTAAGTAGCGCTGGTTAAGGAAAACACAGCTGCTCTGTTAAAGACGGTCCATAGATGTGTCATATCTGCCACACGCTGTAAAAGCAGTGTTTTGTGAGCCTGGGTTCCAATAGTGTGGCATGGCCCCCTGGTAGTCAATGAACCATGAACCTACTGAACCATGAATCTACTGGGGACAAGCCATGGAAAGAAGCCCCAAGCCTACGGGATTCATTATAACACACAGTTTCACTATGAGACACAAAAACAACACTTAGCGCAGATTATTTTAGACGATTCTTAAAAATATATATAGTTAGATCATTTCTTTAGTGTACAGACTAGCTATAATGTTTGCAAAATGCGTGTTGCGTTAGGAGAGGTTAATGGGAAAATTATGATTCAACAAATTATTTAAATCTTTTTACGAAAACACTTGGTGTTCTCAGGTTTTTTCTGCTTTGTGAATTGTAGTCCATATTGCCTCTCCATGACTGTTTTGGCCATGGACAGAGACGACGCTAGGATCACAATACATTCGGGGCTTAGACCCCTCCCCTCCCGCGACCCAAGGTACAGGGTTTCGAATGTACATGCAGAAAATGTTGATGCGCACGCTAGCAACGTCTACATTGTCATAATGCGCAATCGGAATTTCAGATGAATAGATCAGGGGCTGTATCTTTATTTTTTCGCAGCCTCGGATGCCCAGGGCTAACGACGCCACTGGCCATGGATATATGCAAATCTTCTACATATCACCCATTATGAAATAGAAAAACAAACGTTAAGATGGATTTCGGGTAAACCAGGTGGGCAGTGTGTCATGTGTGGACATTGGGAGAGCTGGGTCTCTTTATTGTCAGTGTAGGGAGGCCTTTTTACTGGACTGTGACAAGCTGAAGGGTTATAGGCAGACCGAGTGGACCGCCAGCTGTTTTCATAGCTGCAGCCGGACAAACACACCCTCTGAGACATGACAGAGGAACAGAGTTTCACCACTCAACCGTTTTCACCTTCCATCCACTTTAATCATTTTAAAGTATTTTGTTGAAGCGGCTCAAAACATGAACAAAATAAGTAATCTTCTGGAGTCTGAGCACAGTGAGCAGTGATGTCTGAGGCCTCACCTCGGTTTTTGTGGTGGTGGGGAGAGAGGAGGGTCCGTTCTCAGCTCCCAGGGCGCTGGAGGCTCCGATCGGAGAACTGGGCCCCGAACCTGGGGCACTGCTGGTGGGTTTAGAGTCTGTAGGGAAGACAGGAGTCAGAGGCACATAGAGGCCCATCATTACAGCATCACAGGCCGGCTGTCATGTTCTTCACTGTGGTTTTACAGGACAGGCCTGCAGCTGTACATTTGGGTCAAATCAGAACATTCTAATCTCTACTAATATTTGTAAATGATTTTTTTTTAAATACACAAAAAAGCCAGTGATTTTCCCATCCATTATGGGCTTTATGTTTTCAATCGTTTTATCATTAATTTAACCAAATGTACCCATCATTTCCAGAGCCCTCTTCTTGTAGGGCGTTGTGATGTTGCCGTCTTTCCTCTTCAACAGGGGACTGCTTCTCCTCTCTGCTACCTTCTGCTTCAGTCTGGACTTCACCTTTAGGTTGGGCTCTGACGCTGGAGAAAGAGGAGATTGGAAAGGGGGAAAAAGGAAGGTTTTGAAAGGCTTTCAGGTTTAGGGATGAGAGACGAGACAGCACCGTTCAGTACAGTTCAGCGCGGTTCAGAGCGGTTCGGCACATTTCAGCACGGTTCAGAACGGTTCAGCATGGTTCAGCACAGTTCAGCATGTTTCGGCACAGTTCAGCATGGTACAGAACGGTTCAGCATGATTCAGAACAGTTCAGAAAGGTTCAGTACGGTTCGGCACAGACGGTTGTCTTAAATTTAGTAAATTTCCAAACGCGACTTTGGGCGACTTCCTGTGTCCCATTTTATACCATTAGTATAATTTCTGTCATGATAATCATCATATGGGATGTTTTTTTTTTGGTAGTCACTGTCATTTACAGAAGATGACCACTGATTGGCTGGAACTGCCAAAACGATAAGGACGCCAGGGACAGAGAGTGTTGTGCGATATTACAGCTCTTGCAGGACACAGTTTCAAAATGGTCTTAAAATACATGAAATCCTTGACCAGAACAGGATTACACATTCCCTCAATTCCTTCAAACACACTTAAAATAGGTCATAGCAGGGCACCTGAAAATGCAGTAACACTTGTGAAAGGTTCTGGTGGTTTTCCCTTCAACCAAATGACATCAGATCAGTTTGCGGAACATTGTGTGCTGTTTGCAGAGATGAAATGAGTCTAGATTGGGCCCATTTCCTCGTCATCTGGTCTAAATTAGGTTGAGCAACACACAGGCTCTCTGTAAGTGAAGTGTGCTACCTGCAGCCCTGGTGACCACAGCCCGATACAGTAGCAACAGTTAAACTAACAAAAAAACACGGCAGATGTTTAAACCAAGCCTTCACCCCAAACCCTCCCATACTGCCCGCTTAATGCAAACCAGAAGTACCACCACAGACACACACACACTCTCACAAACGCCAGTACAAACTGTAAAGCCCCTTGACACACTTGTGTCCTAATGGACAGCTTCTGTTTGGGAGAAATAAATGAATTAAGTTGCGTAGTGCTGTGGTCTTAGGGGCCAAGCAGTTGCCTCCATAACACACCTATCAGCCAGCATGGGTTTGAGTCCGGCCCACTGCTGTCCAGGGACCCCTTCCGCCTTCCTCACTGTCCCTCTCAAAAATATATTATCAAAATAAAAATAATAATAGAAGGCCAAAACAATCCCAGAGTGGGACTATGAGAAATATTGAGGTTGCTGCCAAGGAAGAGCAAAAATGTAGAAATTAGTGAAGTCTATGTAAAGTAGCCTAGGGACACACATTTTGAGTTGGATTCGGGAAGAAGATTTCACATGTGACCAGAGGGACTGTTGTTGTACTGTGGTAACACGTAAATAGTTCAGTGTAGTATCTGAGTTGTGCGTGACGCGGCACAGCTGTATGACTACGGGTCGTCGTGGTTGCTGAGCAGTATGGAGGCGTTGAGGTGGAGACGATGATCCTGGAGAGCCCTGAGGACACTGAGTCAGTAGGCCGGCTCAGCCCAAGTTCACTTACACTCGCTCCCAAATAGGACCCTTTCCCTATTTTAGTGCACTGAGGCTTATGGCGCCATTTGGGACGGCCCTATAACAGAAAGCCAAGGCATAAGGCTTGGCTTTGGGACTCCCCTCCCAGCCTCTATCCCCACAGCCCTGGGACTCCCCTCCCAGCCTCTATCCACACAGCCCTGGGACTCCCCTCCCAGCCTCTATCCCCACAGCCCTGGGACTCCCCTCCCAGCCTCTATCCACACAGCCCTGGGACTCCCCTCCCAGCCTCTATCCACACAGCCCTGGGACTCCCCTCCCAGACTCTATCCACAAAGCCCTGGGACTCCCCTCCCAGCCTCTATCCCCACAGCCCTGGGACTCCCCTCCCAGCCTCTATCCCCACAGCCCTGGGACTCCCCTCCACTCACTCCACAACACTCACTTCCAGGTCAGCGCAGGGGTCAAACCACTACTGACGTAGGAGAGCGGATGGAGCATTACTGAACGAAGTCCCGTAAAACGGACATCTCAGTTATACAGTCATTACAATGCAGGCCAGTGTTGTTTTCCGATTATTCAGTCCGACCTTGAGATTCATTGTAGCGTTTTGGGGGTTTCTATTGAGGTGCAGAAAAATAAAATGTTGCATGAGGAAAAGGGGCGTGCGAGAGGGGGGCTTGGGGAGGACAGGGCCAGATGCTTCTATTTTGGGTGTCCTGTCAAAAGCGGCAGCACACACTCAGTTTCCCCGTCCGTTGACGCTGTAGGAGTCTCTAATCCTACGAGCGAGGGGTAGTGGAGGAGAGAGGGGGAAAAGAGAGAGAAAGCGCTGCAGGGAGTCTTCATGAATCCGCTTCACGCCCTGCTTCCCTGATTGCTTTCTATTTTTACCGACGCTTGCTGCCACCAAGCGCCTCGCGCCCGTATCCCAACCGTGCTGTCGCCACGGGAACGGCAGACACACAGTGGGAGATGGACAGACTCTTGTCACCATGGCGCCCTGTTCTCTCCGTGGTGCACTACCTTCGGCTCCGGTCGGAAAAGAAGTGCGCCAGGGAATTCTGGGGAACGCGGTGCCGTTTGAGACTCAACCCACGTCTCTGTGCTTAGCACTAACCTGCCTGCGACGCAACAGGAGACCCAACTAACCGAGAATTCACACTGATACAAACACCTGGGCCACCTCATTCGACAGCCGACAAAGTGCCAAGAACACGTCACCCAACTAAAACAGGCAGCGAAACATATGAGCCGGGAGGTGTTTAACATGCCCATAAATCAATCAGGTTATTCATGTGGAAAGTTCTAGCTGGGGGGCTGGTGTGTGTGTGTGTGGAGGGGGGCGGGTTGTTCAAACTGAATGTATTATGCTATCTTCACTCCATCTCAGTGTTAACTCTGCTGTCAGTGTGATGCCGTTCTCAGTCAGGCAGTCGGACCGAGACAAGCCCAGCTGGCTGCCGTGTCCGAAGCGCCACTCTGTTCCCTATTTACAGAACGCAGGGAGCAAGGTGCCATTTTAGGACAGGAATGGGAAATGGCTACGAGGGCTCACTTCACCGGCTCTTCGTACTGTGGCGGCAACACAAACCATTGTGTGCTGGCTCCGATCTTTCTGGCTCTGCTCAGCTTGGGTCAGAAGTGTGAAGATGGTATTCCATCTGGGCTTGGGTTGCTGTCAGAGATATGGATATGTGAAATCTTCTACATCTCCATCCGCACAGAAGCATGTTATTTTCCAGCTTATCAAAAGTCATACTGCGCTTATCAAGATTAACTGGCACTCAAAATCCAAGAAAATCTACCATGAACTCCCCTGGTCCAGACAAAACTCTTTCTTCACCCGTTGTGATTCTCCCACTTCAGGCGGAGGATCATATTCTGGCCACAGCCTGATACAAGAGGTTCTATGCCTACGAGCCTCCCAGCCTTAAAATATCCCCCTAGTTGCAGAAAGCTACGTGAAATGCCCCCCCCCCCCTCGTCGCCTGCCACATGTGGTAACTGGGTCAAGACTGGAGACAAGGGTATTGCACCTCTCTGTGGTTCTAAGCCAGGCTATTCTTACCACAGCATTACGTTCCCTGAGCCCAGTCTATTCTGAGACATCAGACATGGCAGAGAGGATGTGGTCAAGTAAACAAGTTTATCGCATTAAATTCAAAACTAAAATGCTTTGCTTCGGGGGATGGACGTGACTCAAGGTCTCAGTAGGACGGGCTTGTGATCAGTGCATAATGAATGCACGAATCCTGTTGTAATTAGAAGAGACTAATGTGGTTTGATTCCAGAGGGGACGAAGCATTTGTAATGCTTATTGGTTTAGCGCTGAAACAGGCAGTCAGCCAGACACCTGGTAGAATGACATGTTTAAAAGACACGAAGCTTCAGACTGAAACAGCAAACACAAATTAACACAAACTATTTTCTGCCTGAATAATTTCTGATAGTTTAGCATCGATGTATTATGGGCACAGTACATTGAAAAGCACCAAAGTACCTGGGGTCTACATGTCCCAGTGCATAATAACATAATTATCATGAACTATTCATATTTTATAGCCTGTCAAATGGAGCAGGCCTGATCCTTTTAAAATAGGCTTTTAAAAGGGGTCATCTATGCTCCTGTGACTGTCGGTGCTATGCATAAGGCATGTGGTTTTTCGAAACCAAAAAGCTCTACAGAATAAAATATCTATTGTTTATGCAGTTATGTTGCAGTAGTCCTGGACATATTCCAACGAGACCTGTAGCAGCGGGGGCAGATATAGCACCAGAGCACAGGCTAATGACCTGGTATTAAAGCACATCATAAAACTGCTAAACGTTTACAGTTTCTCTACAACAACTGTAAATCCACTCCCCCCTAAAAAAAAAAAAGAAAAAGAAAATGGGTGTTAGACCAGCCAAGCTGTTCAAGTCAGGCATCCAGGCTGTGTCCCAGCGGCACGCCATTCTAGACAGCACGGTGCTTTTAGAGAATACACTCCGGGACGCAACCTAAGCCTGTAGTCGTATCCAGTCCACTTTGTTTTCCGAGGGCTATCTTTGCCTAAACAAACACTGGTGTCCTTCTGCCCAGCTACAGTCCCCCTTACTCCGTGACACCTGTCTGTCACAGTGGCAGCTATCGGCGGGGACGACGTGTCCAGGAACAACACTACCTCTGTGTGTCCCCCTTGCGTGCCAGCCTCTCTGAGGACTTTAATAAAGACGGACAGGAAGTCGCGGGGGAAGGGAAGGGGGCCTTCGCACAGGACATGACCACATATAGATTCTGGAATCCAAAGGGCAGGAAATGTTTTTGTAGGGGGGGGGGGGGTTATCAATGCATTATTATTATTCTGAGAGACACAGAGATTATTGCAATCATTTTGAGAGGCATTTGAAAATAATCCAAAAGGAAAATCCTAAAGAGTATAATAGAAATGCTGTTTTATTTTATCATGAAGGTGTTGTTAAACGTAGAAGAAAGCCTCCGTGGTTACCCATTGGATCACAGGACACATTCTAGATCCTTTCTGGGAAACCTCTGATTTGGGCGAGGTACAATATTTTACTTTGTCGATTGATTATTTGGACTTGCAAGCCACTCCTAATCTCCTAGGTTTTTAGCTATGTTGCCAGAGAGAGAGGAAGAGACGGGAAGAGAATGGTATTTCCCTTTGCTAGTAATATTTGTCAAAGTGAGACAAACAATTCTCTTTCATGTGATTCTCCAGTTCTTATTTTTACCATGCAATAGCCATAATGACCACAAATTAGCTTTAACATTTATATTACAAAGTACCCAAAAACAAAATATATAATTCCTTTCCTGATCTCTAAATTGTGTTTATCCACAACATGCCAGCTCATGCGTTAAAGTCATTAAACAGGTATAATTGTTTATCGTCGTAATTCAACTAGACACAAAGGGGAAAGAATGCAGTGTCATTTCCGTGACCTCATGGTGAAATTATGAACAGTTTTAGCTTTGGCAAGCACTTGTGGTGGAGCTAAACCAAGAGGGAGGTATAACTCTTATTTATACAGACTTCCCCTAGAGGGCTCCTCCAGCTTTAAAGCAACAAACCTGAGCTGCCATTCGCTGAGAAGCTGTGTGTTTTCAAAATAGTTAGTGGTGCTTATAACGTTTGAGAAATTAAAGGCGCTTTAAGTCTACCATCTAGTAAGTGGTCACACTGTCTGAGGTCTTAAACATAAAGGCTTAGGCCTTTTTGGAACCGAATGTGTGTCTTTGTGAGCAAAGCATTACTCTGAAAAGAATTTCAGTTGATTTCAACTCAAAATATATACTGTATGCATAAGAAAGATTCCACATATTTTACATTAACATTTGACTTAAGCACTTTACAAAATACAGCTATCCAGAGCAACTTATCATTGTGAGTCATACCCTTTCAAACATTTAAATACATGTTGGTTTCATAGATTGAAGTGTTAGTAGTTATTTATAGGTGGCACTCAAGTTTCTGTCTTCACACATAGGCAGGAATGATTTTGGTAACTGTCACTGCTCTGGCATAACCTTCCCCATTATTTGAGTAAAGGGGTCACCTGAAGGGTTATGACGGGTGAGAGGGGCCCCGGGGGGCGAGTTGGGGTTCAAAGGTCATAATAGCCCTAAATCATGTCATTAGCAGGTCATCAGCGTGGTCACGAAATGCTCCTTGGATACACAGGGGTGGCCCTGGACTGAGAGAGGTCACCGCACATTCATTGTATTAATCAGCCATTCATGGATGGTAATTGTAACGCCCTGTGGACAAGATGTCTGCCAACAGATTCTGTTGAGGGATTTCCTGAATGAATGCTACAGTGAACAGTTGATATGAAAAGGTGCACCTCAGAATGCACTGCGTTTTGATTGCCCGCGTCAGATTGTTTGATAGTGGTTGAGTGTGTCGAGTATTGTTGCGCGTGGTCTTTATGTGTGTGCGCGTGTGGGTTAAGTCTGTGTGGATCCGTTGCGGTCGCGCGTGCGGTCGCGCGTGCGGTCAATCTGCCTACCTGTTTTCCTCAAGGGGAAGTCGTCCTTGCTGTCCTGAGGGGAAGGGAGTGTGTACTGGCAGTTGGGAGACATGCCACCCAGCGGGGATGAACTCTGGTCCAGAGAGTGTGTGTGGTGGGATGACCTGCACACACGCGCACAGTGCAACATGAGAGATCGGTACAATCATCTGAGAGGAAAATCAGTGTCTTCTCGGTTTATTTCTTGTGCGAACAGTCATTCCTAGCTCTCTCAAATGTATAAACATAACTCTCGTTGTTTTGATAAATGGTGACAAGAAGAAGCACACTTCCATGAAGACACAATGTGTTTGTAGTGGTGCCACGTCAGTGAGGACTTACGTGTACCATAACTTCGGGTGGTGGATGAGGGTGTGAGTGGCTCCGGCGGTGGACAGGTCCTTGTTGGATTTACTCAACAGAAACTCCTGGAGTTTCTGCTTCACCTCGTTACTGGCCACCGCACCTGTGAGACCAGCAGTCAGAGAGAGGCAGGGATTGGGGTTACCCTAGAGCTCAGCGCCCATTCAGCCACCATGTCCCAAATGGACCAGTCAATAATAGCCCAGGGTGCTGCACACTACACTGGGGGCTGTGTGACTTCACTGTCTACATAACATACATCTATTGCAGCATTGTATTTCCATAGCGCTCTATAGAATCTCCCAGAATTACACTAACCATTATAACTGGCTGCACTGTCTAAGAGCGTTATGAAGCACTAGACTGGTTATGTAGTGAAGGTCTTTACTGTCTCCTAGAATTGATCCCTCTGAGCCATGTCTAATGCAGGAACAGCTCCCCCTGGTGGGGAAAGAACATGCAGCAGCAGAGAACCAGCTGTGGCCTCTGGCTTGTTGCTCAGTATTCATCATCATTTCTAGTCCCTACCAGTAAATTAGTTTCCCACTGGCTAGTCATTACACTCAGCGTGTATACAGCCCACACACTACGCACAGGTTGTAATATTGTAATATCTGGTGCCATTACAGTCACTGTCCTTATGATAACAGAGCCACAATGACACAGAAGGAGTTGGTAATCTAGCAGGGAGTTAAGAATGTATCAAGGAGTTATTAGTGTGGCAGGGAATCATCAGTGTGTACGTGTGCTATCATGTGTCAGTGTGTTATTGGTGTGTCAGGGTGTTATCAGTATGATAGTGTGTTAACATTGTGTCTGCTGTATGTTTAACAGTGGTGAACTGGACACGAAGGTGAACTGTGAACTCTTACTCTCTCGTGCACGCTCTTTGCCTCTGAGGCTGAGACCGAGGACATGCTGTTCCCTCCGGTGCCTCTCCTGCTCCTTCTCCTGCTGGCTCTGCTGTTCCAGCCTCCTCTCCTTCTCCACCATCTCCTGCTGCTGCTGCTTCATGGCCTGCAACTCCTGCTGCAGCTAACACAAACACAAAGAAAGATCCCGAGATGTGACAGGGTCAGCCAGGCAGACAGAGATCCAGAGATGTGACAGGGTCAGTCAGGCAGGCAGACAGAGATGTGACAGGGTCAGTCAGGCAGGCAGACAGAGATGTGACAGGGTCAGTCAGGCAGACAGAGATCCAGAGATGTGACAGGGTCAGGCAGGCAGACAGAGATCCAGAGATGTGACAGGGTCAGGCAGGCAGGCAGGCAGACAGAGATGTGACGGGGTCAGTCAGGCAGAAAGAGATACAGAGATGTGACAGGGTCAGCCAGGCAGACAGAGATCCAGAGATGTGACAGAGTCAGTCAGGCAGGCAGACAGAGATGTGACAGGGTCAGTCAGGCAGACAGAGATCCAGAGATGTGACAGGGTCAGGCAGGCAGACAGAGATCCAGAGATGTGACAGGGTCAGGCAGGCAGGCAGGCAGACAGAGATGTGACAGGGTCAGTCAGGCAGAAAGAGATACAGAGATGTGACAGGGTCAGTCAGGCAGACAGAGGTACAGAGATGTGACAGGGTCAGTCAGGCAGACAGATATACAGAGATGTGACAGGGTCAGTCAGGCAGACAGAGATCCAGAGATGTGACAGGGTCAGGCAGGCAGACAGAGATCCAGAGATGTGACAGGGTCAGGCAGGCAGGCAGGCAGACAGAGATGTGACAGGGTCAGTCAGGCAGAAAGAGATACAGAGATGTGACAGGGTCAGTCAGGCAGACAGAGGTACAGAGATGTGACAGGGTCAGTCAGGCAGACAGATATACAGAGATGTGACAGGGTCAGTCAGGCAGAAAGAGATACAGAGATGTGACAGGGTCAGGCAGGCAGACAAAAATAAAGAGATATGTGATAGAGTCAGTCAGGCAGGTATTCCTATTGAGTGAGGGTGTTTCACTTAGGTCATACTCCTGCAACCAAAAACACAAAAGAGTACTTCCTTTGCATACACATATTCTGATCACATCCACTAATATTATTGCCTATTACTTTTAGAACAGCATGGCTTTACGTAATGTTCCGAGGGGTTCTGACCTTGAGGTGTTCCTGGAGCTGGGCCTGGTGCTGGCGGGTGAGGTTCTCGTGCTGCTTCTGGAACTCGCTGATCAGAAGCTGTTTCTGGATCTGCTGCTGTTTCTGGATGAGGAGCAGCTCCTGCTGAAGCTGGCGCTCCCATACACCCGGGTCAGAGCCAGGTCCCAGCATCCTCAGGTCAGTGCGCAGGTCCAATGGAGACGCTGGGTCCAAAGGTACTTCTGGCTTAATGTCCACTGAGAGATGCAGACAGAGAGAGAGAGAGAGAGAGAGAGAGAGGGAGGGAGGGAGAGAGACAATAAGAACAACAAGGATTCAGTATTTTGGGATAAGATACAGATATGCATCCCAGGATTTTGTGCACAACAAATCAGATTATATTTTACTGTTCAGAGTTGCACAACATCATATCATATGGACGATGCTGTTTGATGGGGCAACATTTTGGCTTGGAAACCCCCACTTTAATAATCCCAAGGGGCAGAAATTAAAAACATGCAGTGCATTTTCAACAGTCCCCATAAGAAGGAACACCGTGAACATTACACTGTGTAAAGTTGAAGGCTGTTTCACCAGAGAAAATACCAGCAGCTTCAGAAGACAAAGACAGAGCATGTGGGCACCACGCCAAAAATGGGAAGAGAAGAATGGAGAGACAGAGCGGGAGAGAGAGAGAGAGAGAGAGATACAGAGAAACCAAAGAGGAGCACAGCCTTTCCTCCTCTCCTCTTCTCATGTGATCCTAAGGAACCCGCAATTATATTACAGTTTCTATAAACAAACACGGGATCACATCCTGAAGCGCGGCCTTCAAGCCTCCCGGGAACCCGCTTCGGGCAGCGGCGCAGAGGCTCAATAGACCCTCGGCACGCCACATTGCATCGGACATTTCAAGGATTTACATACAAATCCTGTCGGTTCCCTGTTTGGTAAATAAATAAAGCAGCGGTTGGAAGTACGTGATCCCTCATGACTTCCTCCTCCCTGCATCATCAACCCCGCAGACTTTTGCTGGTTCCCACAAAGCCTTGTTCACTCTGTCGGTCCTTCTCCTCTTCTCCCCTCAGAGAAACCACTTCAGTACAGGCTATTTTTCTCAGTCAACCTTCTGCCTATTAAACATAATAGCTAGGTGTAGAGAGAGGGCACGACAAGGAGAGGAGGGAGGGAGGCGGGAGAAAGTGGAGAGAGAGGGAGAAGGGGGAGAAAGGGGGAGAGAGAGCAGGAGAAAGGGAGAGGGGGGAAAGACAGGGATTGAGAGGGTATCCCTCTTCTGTGTCCATGTTCTATATATAGGTGGTCCACAGAGGAAATCAATATCCACTTCAGACCATTGAGGACATGGCTACTCCATCTCTTTGGTCCGGAGGGGATGGTGAAGGCCAGGCTTCTGTTGCTCATTTTATCCCCCTCAGATGAGGTTATGGATTTACAGCAAGCTTTTCTTTTAAAGCAAACCATCTCTCAAAATACCACAGATAGTAACCTTTCTTCTCTAGTCACATTCATTTCCCCCTCTTTTGCAAAGCTTTTTTTTCCGAGTCTTGAAAAAGGAAGGTAGGGCGGATGGTACAAAATCTATATGCAGACGGCATAAATGTGTAGTACATTTTTTTTGCCAGAAATAATCCATTCAAACCTACTTAAAATGACATACGTTTGGAGGGGAGATATATGAGTAGCATTCACTGCCTTAATCCCTCAAGGGGTCACATTTCCAGGGAGAAGAATACAGGCACTGTTTGAGACATCACTTGTTGAGCCTGACCTCATCCCCTGTACACATACCCACCATGGGCACCACTGAGAAAGTGGGCGCACAGCCTGGCACTCTACCCCCTTCACAGGGAACTACTTCTGACTAGGGACACAGCACCCTAACAGGAACTAGGGACCACTGGGGACACACGGTTCCCCACTCCTCCTCACACTAAACCTGCAACATGACAAACCCAGGTTCCTTTAAGACGTCTCTGTTAGTTATTGGTGGACGACACACCGTGTTTTCCTTCGATACTGTGAGAAAATGTTGCCCGCTTCTTTCAGTGGTGGAGGAGCAGCTTGTTTTTTATGTTGCCACCGTATACGACCAACCCGTCTGTGCGGAGCGGCGTGCGGGCGGGTGGTGTCGTCCGTGATTATAAATAGAAACATAAAAGCAAGTGGCGCAATCCTGGTCTCTGACAACCCCCACACCCTATCCACCACCCTAACTGGCTGCCATGGCAACGCTGGCAGGCGGCAGGCGACATAATTACGTCTCTCCTTCCTGCAGAACGGATACAGAGTCTTTCTGTGTCTCCTTGTCTCCTATCTATCCTGGCTACGGTTGCTATGTGACACAAGGGCTAGGGACAGGTGTTCCATCGTGTTGTTTAGTTAAAAGAGTTATGTAAGCCTGGAGCTTATTCACTCAGTTCACTTAGAATGTAGTGCCACGGGCATGGTCTGTGGTAACGTGCACCTTGTCTTGACAAAACCGTATTTGCCAACGCGGTTCTGCTTCTGTGAACTTGAGATGTTTTCTAATTTCTTTGTCCCTAAACACATTCTGAAAATGTGAAAGGCAGAGGGGACTCCTGAGGCTCTACTTCATGTTCCACTCTCTCTCTCTCCTGTGTTCTAAAAACAGCTCCTTTTAAATGACAGAGGAGCTCCTAGAGGAGAGCAGCCTATAGCACCTGTAGCACACAACCTATTTCTGTTGACAGGGAGTATTAATCTCAGCTTGTAAGTACTTGATAAAGGACCCTTTTGTAGCAGCACCAGTGGTGTTCCTGGAGTAGAGTTGAACCCGCGAAACCAATCTGTTTGCAGCAGTGAGTCAGACAGACAGTAAGACAGACAGCACAGAGAGGGTCTGGCAGAGCTGCTACGCTTCTGTTGCGACTCTAATGGCACTGCATATAGACTAAAAACACCTGCTGGCTGGCTGAGAGGGAGAATCCACCACTGTGATGTCTAATTAATCTCATGTTTCATTCCCTTCCCTCAATGTGACTGGCATTAAAGACCACTTTGATCTGGAGGATCCAGCCTGGCCTAGAGATTCATACAGCACATCACTGTGACTCTCCACTTTAAAAGGCTCCTTCAGAACCATACAGCACATCACTGTGACTCTCCACTTTAAAAGGCTCCTTCAGAACCCTACAGCACATCACTGTGACTCTCCACTTTAAAAGGCTCCTTCAGAATCATACAGCACATCACAGTGACTCCCCACTCTAATAGTCTCCTTCAGAATCATACAGCACATCACTGTGACTCTCCACTTTAAGAGATTCCTTCAGAACCATACAGTACATCACTGTGACTCTCCACTCTAAGAGGCTCCATCAGAACAGCACTGTGAAGCCCTACTAAGAGGCTCCATCAGAGATGCACAGAGTTTTTGACAGAGGCAGAGAGAGATTAGGAACAAGGCACAGCCTAAACATTTTTATAATTTGACATAAAGTGTTTGTTTCAAAGTAGAACATCAGTGTTTGATACAGTTCTAATCAATACAAGCCATCTGTAGTCATAAGGAAATCCAGACACTGTACAGTCACAGAACCCTAACCAAAAAAACTGAAGTAGAAAAGATATGAGATCTTTGCCTGAGATCTTGTTAACAGACCTGCATTATACAACCACGTTTTAAAATAAACCTATGTCTAACTGATTATATATTTGGCTACCAACTCTTAAAGATTGAATAGATAATATTTTATATGCATCCAAAGCAGAAATTGTCTGTGGATGCACCAACAATACTGTCAGCAACGCAGAAGACAGAATACAGAACTAATAGTAACTATGGCTACATTTAAAAGCTTTTCTGAGCTGCCTAGGTCTTAATATAGACAGTGTGTGAAACCCTGTCATGCTAGTCAGTCTGTCTGCTTAATTTAACACACAGCAAAAATAAAAGCAGCACACTTGCATTTATGTATTTTTTTTTTTTTTTACATGAATCACCCAGAAAAAGCACTGAAGTGGTCTCTTAGGATTTCTGAAAAAGGTCCAGTGAGATGATACTACTATGTTTCCATTTTGCATACAGGTTTCCTCCAAGGAAAGCAGGGCCTCCTCACTGGTGGTGAAGTGTCACTAGGCGCTGTTGGGTAAACAAGAGATTTATGAATGACAGGTCCCAATTTGTTTTTAGCACCAGGGAGTGACAAACAGCACCCTGTTCCATGCTAAAATTCCACCCCAACCAAAGGGCCCTGCCAAAGGGGGATAGGGTCACTTATGACCAGTGACCACCTTCCTAGGCCACTGGCCTCCTACACCAATGCCACAGAGCTCTTCCACTGACTCTCCCAAATGTATTCATCTCTCATTAGCCCCCATGGTGGTTAGAGTGATGATCACAGCTTTAATTTGAGAGTTGGGCCGACCAGTGACTGTGGCCTAAATGAAAGACTATTCGATTCACAGTGCACTACTTTTTACCAGGGCTCAGGTTCTGTTTCTACCACAGTGTCAGGAGAGAGAGAATATGTCTGGGGTAGTCAACGTCTGTCCCAGGTTGCATAAACCCTTCTGTTTTCTCTATCTAACTGCTAGGAAATTGCCTTCACCTGGTGTAACAGCCCTTAATTCATCTCTGATTTGGAGAAAAGGATGAAATTCAGACCAGATTTTCCACCACAGACAGACATCTATAGTCTGGACCAGTCATGGACTTGTATTTTGGATTGTGCCATTACAGATTCAAGAGTTGATTATGCCTTATATCATTTACAATTAATAGATAGGCTAAAATGTCCTGGTTAAAGGGACAGATTCCTGACTAAAGGGACAGCTTTCTGGTTAAAGGGACAGTTCCTGATTAAAGCTAAAGTTTCACCCTGGTTAAAGCAAAAGTTTCTTCCTGGCTAAAGAGACAGTTTCCTGGTTAAAGGGACAGTTTTTCAGCTAAAGGGACAGTTTCCCGGCTAAAGGGACATTTTTCTGGCTAAAGGGACAGTTTCCTGTTTAAGGGGTCAGTTTCCTGTATAAAGGACAGTTTTCTTGTAAAAGGGACAGTCTTTTTATATTATTTTACCGGGTAAGTATGACTAGAACACATTGTTACTCACAACACCTGGCTGCAATTAGTGTTAACTTTCTTGCTGAGGTTGTCCACCTTACTGGCTTGGGGATTGGAAACAGCAATTGTTTACTGGCCCATTGGTCTTGACCACTTTGTTACCTGGATTAAGCAACACATCTAGGACAGAATAATCCTTACCAATGGAGAATCTTCACTGAAGGTTTTTTGTCACATTAAGCCCAATGGTTATTCTATGTAGATTAAAAATAGAAATGGATTTAAATGCTTAATTAATAATCTTCACTGACTTATTTAGTTTTTGTCCAAGACTAGTCTTAATTAAGCTGTGTCTCAGTAACTGTCCCAATAGTGTTTAATGTGTCATTCTGAATGGAGATGAGACAGTGGCCGATACTACGATACTAAGTAGACATTTCCCCTCAAGGTTAATTAACTCGTCTTGGATGATTCATCTTTTTGATTGTTCTTTGCTTGACTGCTTCCTCAAAGCACTTTATGAAGATTGTAGTACAGCATTCAGGTCCAAACAAATCCATTACAGGGAAGGGAAGGTTACAAACTGTGTGTGTCTAAATGGTAATAAGATAATTGTTGTTTTTCTCTCTAATTTCCAATGATTTTTTGGACAGTAAAGAGAACCACATAAACTACATCACTTAAAAAATGATTATCTACAGAGACTAACGTCAGACCCACAATCAAATCAACAATAACAATAGAACAGCAACTAAAACATACATTCAATTCAAAAATATTTCTACAAATACTTATGCCTGGTCTCCAATGGCATTATGACGTTCAACCAAGCACTTTCATAACTCCCTTTAGTTCCTGTATTAATAGAAACTGCGAGATGCAGGAGATGTTTCGGGTAGAAATAGCCTGATGCTTGGGCCTGCTATGTGGGGCTGGATCTCTCATTAAGTGTCTTGTTATTTTGGGCAGCTGGCATGTCTAAAGCAGGAAACAGACCTTTATTTTTAAGTCTCAGGGTGAGAGTCAGGCTCGTCCTTCTAGCTGAAACTGAGCTGTGGCTTGCAGGCTATCTTCATTTGCTAACAAAGAGTGCCGGGTTCAGCTACAGCTGTGCAGTGTCAACAAATCGAACCACTCGAACGTCTTGGACATTCCCCAAAGCAAGTTTGTTGTCAATGTTTTTAATGTACTGGAACTATCTGGTCACCAGCCACTGCCAGCACCTCCTATCAAAATCATTAGCATTTCTGCAATGAACATAGCAGAACAAAGCAGTGCAACCAAGATTATATAACTGCAGTATAACTTTCTGGCCAGTTTAATGCAAAGTATCCAGCTTTTCTGTCATAGAGGGCAGGATGTATAGTTAAAACAACTCTGCAGGGAATCCCTGGTGGGTCCCTACAAGCTAAAATCTCTTTGCTGTTACCGCTGGGAAATAATATTGTTCAAATATAGTTAGCATGTGTATTGTACTGTTATCAATTTATACATGATTCAGAAACTCATATAACCCATTATTTTACTAGCAGACCCTTTAACACAGTCAAAATAAAACCTTTTAAAGAAATAATTATTTGTGGGACCCACCATACCACAGATCTCATATAACACAACCTTAAAATCTGTACATTTAGAATTTCATCAATAACATTCAGGTCATTATAATTTAGTGTCTCTTGACAATGAATAAATAAATATGCTCACTAAAATGTTGTTTATTGTCAAAAGATCTTTGTACAAAATATTGTATATTGTCGTATTCAATAACCAGAACTCTTCAACCATTTGTTTCAGAAAATAATAATTTGTTTCATTGAGACCACTGCAGTTCCACTGTTATTATACTATGGGTCAGGACCTGAACTTTGAAAACCACTTCCTAAATGTCATAAAATGTTGATCAAGTTTTAGAGTGAACAAATAGCTAGCATATTATATAATTTTTGAAGTGCGTATTTGAAATGTTCTACTGTTTCATGATTCAAGAGAAATAACATAATGGCAGAGTAACTACAATTAAAAAACAGCCTTGATTGTATTTTGTTATTGTCAGAGATCCCACTTCCTGACAGTAAATGTATGCTAATTAGTAATTTACACATTTCAAAAAGCCTTTGTGTTCTCAATTAAATAGAAAAAGAGATTTTGCGTTTGTGTGAATGAACTTAGCTTCTTCAACATGCAAGCGGGAGAGATGGGTAGTGTTATTAAACTAAGTGTCATTTTATGAAGAGCATCTGTTGCACAGAAACCTTTGTGAATTTAGTAGCTCATCACATGGACATCTCCATCACCATATGATATGATTATTAACTCAAGGTTTCGGACGTTTCGGCTAAATGGTTAAAACCCTGTCTCCATGGCCCTGGTCCAACGGACCGACTCTGTATGTCACATCAGCCTGTGCCGCCTCTCTGACCGGCCATTCAGCCAACATCATGAGAGGAATGAAACAAGGGCAATCTTACACCAAAAATATAATAGACTACAAGTGATTCCAGAATAGGGGGCAGGAGCAGCGCGCACGCCCACAGATAGGTGAATGACAGAATCTCTACGTTTCCAGAGCTCCGTTATATCAGGGACGTGCTGCTGCTGAGACAGAGGGAGCGACAACGGCGGCAAAGCGCCTAATCTCAGCCGGCTAATGCCATAAGCCTAAAATAACACGCCTAAGAATAGCTGACCCACAGAATAAGCAACAAGCCTGAATTTCAGTCACTTAAAATATCTTGTTGTTTGGCAGATAATGTTCTGGGAAAAGAAGACATTGAAAACTGGCATACTGTATATGGCTAAAAGGAATGGTAAAGCAGCTCTTGAAGGAGCAATGATCTGGTGGATGTGCTCTCTGTTTTAACCTGCCGGCGCGTGGACGACTAGAACAGAGGAGAGCCGATCGCACCACAAGACACATTCACACTTCTCGTCCTGTTCAGCCCATTAACTGCCCTGTAGGACTGTACTAAAGGGCCATAGAATGGAATTGCATAACAGCGGCACAACAGACTAAAGAATTTAATAGCATAACGGTTCAGTCTTGGCAGTCTATGTGTTTCATAAACTAGTGATGTGGTGGTTCTGTGGCTAATGTTGTTTCTCTGTTAGTTAGCAACACGGCACAAACGAGCATTGCTGCATGGCTAATATACCACAGCTAAGAGCAGTTCTGTATGGCTAATATACCACAGCTAAGGGCCGTTCTGTATGGCTAATATACCACAGCTAAGGGCCGTTCTGTATGGCTAATATACCACAGCTAAGGGCTGTTCTGTATGGCTAATATATCACAGCTAAGGGCTGTTCTATATGGCTAATATACCACAGCTAAGGGCTGTTCTGTTTGGCTAATATACCACAGTTAAGGGCTGTTCTGTATGGCTAATATACCACAGCTAAGGGCCATTCTGTATGGTTAATATACCACAGCTAATGGCTGTTCTGTATGGCTAATATACCACAGCTAAGGGCTGTTCTGTGTGGCTAATATACCACAGCTAAGGGCCGTACTGTATGGCTAATATACCACAGCTAAGGGCCGTACTGTATGGCTAATATACCACAGCTAAGGGCTGTTCTGTATGGCTAATATACCACAGCTAAGGGCTGTTCTGTATGGCTAATATACCACAGCTAAGGGCTGTTCTGTATGGCTTGTATACCACTGCTAAGGGCTGTTCTGGATGGCTAATATACCACAGCTAAGGGCTGTTCTGTATGGCTAGTATACCACAGCTAAGGGCTGTTCTGTATGGCTAATATACCACAGCTAAGGGCTGTACTGTATGGCTAATATACCACAGCTAAGGGCTGTTCTGTATGGCTAGTATACCACAGCTAAGGGCTGTTCTGTATGGCTAATATACCACAGCTAAGGGCTGTTCTGTATGGCTAATATACCACAGCTAAGGGCTGTTCTGTATGGCTAATATACCACAGCAAAGGGCTGTTCTGTATGGCTAATATACCACAGCTAAGGGCTGTTCTGTATGGCTAATATACCACAGCTAAGGGCTGTTCTGTATGGCTAATATACCACAGCTAAGGGCTGTTCTGTATGGCTAATATACCACAGCTAAGGGCTGTTCTGTATGGCTAATATACCACAGCTAAGGGCTGTTCTGTATGGCTAGTATACCACAGCTAAGGGCTGTTCTGTATGGCTAATATACCACAGCTAAGGGCTGTTCTGTATGGCTAATATACCACAGCTAAGGGCTGTTCTGTATGGCTAATATACCACAGCTAAGGGCTGTTCTGTATGGCTAATATACCACAGCTAAGGGCTGTTCTGTATAGCTAATATACCACAGCTAAGGGCTGTTCTGTATGGCTAATATACCACAGCTAAGGGCTGTTCTGTATGGCTAATATACTACAGCTAAGGGCTGTTCTGTATGGCTAATATACCACAGCTAAGGGCTGTTCTGTATGGCTTGTATACCACAGCTAAGGGCTGTTCTGTATGGCTAATATACCACAGCTAAGGGCTGTTCTGTATGGCTAGTATACCACAGCTAAGGGCTGTTCTGTATGGCTAATATACCACAGCTAAGGGCTGTTCTGTATGGCTTGTCAACCACTGCTTATGTATGATGCCACTCAGGGTTCTTGGAAACAGAGCTTAGCCTTAGTATATTGGTCATACACTACAACACCCTTAGGGCCTTTATTGCTATTTGAAACCATTCACCAATGCAATTAGAACAGGAGAAAGCAGTTCTGTCATCCACAACAATCTCATGTAACATATCTTTTAGGCCATAAGTATTCAGGGTAAAAACAACCCAGTGTGTATATTGTACCGACAGAGTTGATTTAAATGCACGACAAATTGTAAATGTATTTCCAAAGTACATGTGGTGACTGGTGGTTGACGTGAGAATGTGAGAAATGAAAAACGAAAACTGCTCAAAAGTCATAGACTAAATAAAAATAATATCCCATTTACCACTCAATGCTTGTCTACAACTAATAAATGTCATGTGACTTTCTGTCCACTGAAACTGTAAGTTTACTGTATGCAGAGTATGTGTGCTGTCCTAGAATACACAATATAACTCTTAAAGACCCATTAGATCACATACAGCAAGTATTTTTTCCAAAAGCAGAGAATAGCAGAGTGAGTCACACTGAGTCAATACTGTAAACACACATTACTTAGAATGATGTCAGCTTTCGCACAAACCCTGACATTCTCAGGTTAGAAATAGAAGTTATTGTGTTTGGGGAAACATGCACTGAGACAAAGTTTCTGAAGTGCATTCCCCTTTCCTTGAACTGTCTATATTTCGCCACAGTATTTCCTGTCACTGATCTAACTCTGAAGTGCAGAGTGACGTGGAAGCCTCCCTAATCCAAACACAACATCCCTTTCATGTTTTCATACCATTTCATCGTGGTGACAATGCCGGTGCTATTAATATCTAGCAGAGCACACTTCTGAACAACTGATCGCTACATCGGCACACATCAACACAAATAAAACAGTGTACTTCACTAACATTATATTTACTCGCTGGTACTCGTCATTTTTACTTCACTCACCCCACAAGCAGTGAGGGACTCAATAAAAGATGAAACACTGCACACTGTGAAATCATAATGCATTGTAATGTGACACAAGTAAATACCTGAAGACAGACAGCAGTGCCTGATCACAACGCGTTTGGATCCCTCCTCTCACAGAGGCAGAAAGACACTGACTAGCGGAGACTGGAGAGTTGAGCCAATGACACAGACAGAGGGAGAGAGGGAGGGGGGGGGTGGCAGAGGGAGAAAAGGAGAGAGAGAGAGGGTGATGAACAGATTGGAGAGACAGAGAGAAGGACGAAGAGAGGGAGAAAGGAAACCGAAGGAAAAGTGACAAAAATACTAAGAAGTGAAAAGAGGCGGAATGAAGCCTGTTTAAGTCTGACCACCTGAGTTGTTAACGTTGTGCATGTCGTGCTGGTCCAGGAAGAGCTGGTGGCCGTCGTCTGTTGTGTTGGAGGAACTCGACTCGCCCTCGTATATCGTCTGCAGCATACTCCACTCAGCGCTCCGTTCGCATCGCAAGCTCTGCTCTTCCTGTCACCAAAGAGCCAACCCCTCACAGCAGCAGGGGGAACGACCGGGACAGCGTACAGCAACTGGGAGCAGGCAGTTATCTTTACCTTTTCTCCTCGCTGTGCTGTAATGCAGCACGCTAACCACACCAGACAGTGCCTGTCTGAGGCTTTCCCCTCTCCTGGGACTGCACAGCAGTGTCCGGTCACACACTGGATGTACAAGACAGGTCTAACCACTGTTGTAACACTGAGCTACTACCCTGCTCTGATTTCCTCTTATCTCTGTTTTCTCTCTCTCTCTCTCTCTCTCTCTCGTCTGTCTTCTCTCTTCCTCTCTAAGGTCTGAGCGGTGAGTGCACTGTGTTGCGTTTGAGCCTTCCAGTCAGAGATGAGCCGTGTGCTCATTACCCATCAACCTCTCCTAGGCAAGTATTGCTTAAGCCGGAGAGGGCGCAGGCTTCATTTGCATGTGAATCAACAACAGCGTGGCCCACAGGTGACAGAAATAGAACAATGGCCGGCCCCGGCTATAAATAGTCGGCCGAGGCGAGGGTATTGGAGCAGCATTGATGGGTTTAAAAATAACCCCACCAAACACAGCTGTCTCTTCTTCAGCTCTACAGCTAGCTGCTTGCCAGAAGGCTTGTCTCCTGACTCCCTCCACAGCCCCCCAACCCAGCTACAGATGGAGGCTCCCACAGCTTGATCCTTCTCCCTCCCCCTCTTTTCATTTCTTCCTCTCACTCTATTGCTTTTTTCTTTTCTTCTTTTCTTTTCTTCCCAAAACTCTGTCCTTTTCACCTATCACTCTTCTTTCTTTCCCTCTCTGAAGGTTTGTCGTTCTATCCCGTTGCTTCCATTTTCCTAACCGGTCCGTCCAAATCAAATATCTGCCCTCACAAGGTCAGTTGAACTGTTTGACGTTCATGGAAGGCCATGGCGTCTGTGTGATTCTGTCTTGGGACAGCGAAATTCATATGTCTGTTGGACAGGTAGATCCAAAATGAGTGTGACGTCAATATTATACTGTTGGTTCAAGTTCAAGGCTAGTGTCTGCGAGTAGCTAACTATGGCTACTCACAGTTCTTATATTCCCGCATGACATAATGTGGATACACACAGTTTTGGTATTCTGCATGAGAAAATACCAATACGCTAGGAAACGCAGTAACACAGACAGACACATTAGATAGATGTGTCAGTTAGAGTTGTGGTCAGCATACATTCAGGCCACTTCAACTCATCAGGAAACAGCCAGCCAATTGTGTTTAAGATGCATTACCGGCTTGGAAATGTGACATGTAAAATAAACAACCCCTTTATGTCCCTTTCAGTATTCCATGTGACACAGGTTTTTAAAGGAACCAGTGTATCTGAACTAATTCACTGAGGAGATCAGTGCATCCATTGCAAAGTAACAAAAGAGTGCCTTGTTTGATGGTAAACAAACAGTATCTGTTTGAATTGAGTAGGAAGGAAGCAGTTGCTCTGCTTTAATTCTCAAACAGAACCGAATGTCAGTCCATAATAGCCCCCGTAGAGAACCCAAAACATAATAATTGAACTCATCAAATAGCTGTCAGGTCAAGTGTTCCCTTTGACCACTGACAGACACGGTCCAGAGAATAAGCCAAACCAGGGAGCTGTGCCTTTAAATTGGTCCTGTTTTTTTCCCTTCATAATTTGACCTGTCCCCCAGCCAGGGGCATTGAGCCAGCACACAAAACTATTTATAGAGTCATGCACCGCTCTGTGACGTCCATAAAGGCAGGGTTGAGAGAGAGAGAGTGGGAGAGAGAGAGAGAGAGAGAGAGAGAGAGAGAAGGAAAGAGAGATACTAAGAGGCAGAGAGAAAGACAAAGAGACAGAGATACAGATTCAGGGAGGGAGAGAAAAATGTAATCAAATAGAGAAAAGTTAGTGTGAGACAGTAAAAGAGAGAGACAAACAGAGATAGAGACAGAGAGAGACAAAGAAACAGAGACAGAAAGACAGACAGACAGAGACAAGGAGTTGGACTGTGTTGCTTCAGCCCCAGCTGTTAACCCCTTGATACTTTGTTAGGACCAAAATAACGCAATGGCCACTGCACAGGGCCGGCTTCGTCCAAGTGTCAACACAAATAAATACAGTTGGACAAACAATAAACAGTTATGTCTGTTTCTGTGATGTTAAACTATTAAACAGCTTGATACTAAAGCTCCTGTATGTTTTCTATGGTGAAGAGAACAAATAACCAAATAGCTGTTACATATTAATAAAATGTCTCATCGCTCAAAATAAATACATTTCCAATTTTGATCAAATGAATGTGTTTGGAAAGGATGTGAGCACGTTGAGTGAGGTTCGAATAATGAAACCGTATGCTACAGCGCGACTCCCTGCCCGATTACTTCGACCTTGATTGGGAAAAAAAATAACCCAACAAAAATGAACTACCAAATTGTTTAGGTGCAAAACTATTGCACCCCTGATCCATCAATCATAATGGGATTGGTCTACCAAGCCTAAAGTGGAGGGACGAGTCAGAAGGGACAGTGGCTGTTACTTAGCTAAACAAGGACATAAGTGTGGCTGTGTGTATTGACATCATGGCATCAGCTAATTAGGACCTGAATACAAATAACCTCTCAGCCTGGCACATACTCAGGAAGATCCTCAGATCGACAGACCCAGAGCAGGTCACAAGCTACGGCGTCACAGGTGACGGTCAAAAGAGGAAGTGAAGGATCTGAAGAGGTCAGGGGTTAGGATTGGGATTATGATAATGCATGCTATTATTAGAAATGGAAAGTCTGTTATGTAACTACACCTCTGGAACATCCCAGTCCCTGGCGTCAGGCGGAATAGGAAAGTCCTGCATGACTATAGTCATTTCATGCTACGACGGTTTCACAAGGAAAACTGAGGATATTACAGTATTGCAACAGTGAACAACTGTGCCGAATTGCACAATCAACACTGACTTAAAGGTTTTTAGCAGTAAAATATAAAATTATTCATACATGAGTGAAACTCACAGAGAAACTCACAGAGGTGTTTGGTCATCAATTCTGTTTGGTTGAAAGACATGTTAAATCAGATCGTATAACATAGGTAAGGCAAAATAATTATTTGCGCTGTTGTTATTGCATTGGGAACAAGTTTATAAATGGAAATAAGGCACCTTGGGTGTTTGTGATCTGGGGCCAATAAACTACGGCTAAGAACAGCACGGAGGTATAATGTCATACATCACACACCTTGGGGCCTTATTGCTTTGGATGTGTTGGAACTTTGTGCTGTCAACTGATCAAAGGAAAACCAATTAGTCATTTGTGACAAAATTACCCCACCTCATTTGCCCTACTTTAGCATTCATTGGCAGCCGACAAAGATAGGTAGCAGTGATTAACCCACACTTTGCTTTAATACCTGGACCTCCTCTTCCTGAGCCAGAATAGGTTTGATTGTAAATGGCTAAGGCTGGTAGAAAGGCCACTCCGTGTAAATCGTCTGCCCGTTATAGCCGGCCCTCCTGCGTCACCACATCTTCTTGTCTGATTTAGTCCTATTAAAACACTTAAGTGCAAACGTCAGTGTGTCGGTGGAAGAGCGCTGGAGAGTAAGGGGGAAGGACTGTGTGTGTGTGTCTGCCTGCCTGCCCGCCTGCCTCCGTGTGTGTTTGCATGTGTGTGTGTGTGTGTGTGTGTGGGGGGGGGTGCATTAAAAGGGAACGAAAGAACAAATAGGCCAGACCAATGAAGTGCCCTGAGCATTTTCCTAATCTAAATGGCTTTATATAAGGCATTATAGCTCCATTCAGAGAGCAAAGGGGGTGTCAAAAAGGAAAGGTCTCACACAAACACACGCAGAGAGAGAGAGAGAGATACACGCAACAACAAGTTGTGTGCCACATTTAAATGTACATTAGTTTTTTATGAATCTATGCTCGGCAGGGCGCGGGGAGAGAATGATCGTGAAAGGGACATTGAAGTTAGTTACAAGAATTACTTGAATGACTCATGTTCTCCCTGATCTATAAAAAGGAACCCCAGTCATAACCTGAGATTGTTTCTCAAGATAACGCAATTACCAGTTCAAATACAAACCCCCGCTTCTGATGCTTAATCTCTCTCTCCCCCCAGACTCCCTCCTCTCACATTCTCTCTCTCCCCCACTGACTCCCTCCTCTCACATTCTCTCTCTCTCTCCCCCTGACTCCTTCCTCTCACAGTCTTTCTCTCCCCCCTGACTGCCTCCTCTCACAGTCTCTCTCTCTCCCACCAGACTCCCTCCTCTCACAGTCTCTCTCTCTCCCCCCTGACTCCCTCCTCTCACAGTCTCTCCCCCCCTCCCGACTCCCTCCTCTCAGTCTCTCTCTCTCTCCCCCAATTGTCTCTCTCACTTTTTCTCACTCGTGTCCCCCCTATTTCTCCGTCTCTGTGACAATCTCAGAAATGATGATGAAACGCAGCGGGGAGCCAGGCACACCATGTAAGCCGGAAACACTCAAAAGTGTTTCAACACCAGTAATCTTGGACAGACATCGCATGCTCCCCCACTCTCATCTGATCTAACATGGACATGTTCTGTTTACCTTATTGACTGATTACCAACTTCAAAGAGCTGTATTGCCTCGGTTGGAGGGTTGTCTTAATTCAGGGACGTGGATTATAAAGACAAAGAGTGTGTGTCTCACAGCACCGTCACCTCAGGATTGTCCCGCATCAGTGGATGTAACTGCCAGAAAAGGTGTGATCACAGTATCTCATGACCTGCTTGGTTGTTGAACATGTCATATTTGTGTGTGTTTATCTATTTCTCTTCATGCCAATAGTTTTAATACTGTTTCATAATGCGTCCCAGGCGTTTTGCAGAGAATGTATGTATTGCACTGCCAGGGACCAGTCACAGGGGGAGGCGAATAGTAACAGCCAGGGCTTTCTGATATAACTGCCCCCCCCCAGGCCCTTCAGTACCCCCCCCCCCAGATGCCCCCATTGACTCTAACGGCTGGTCCTTCTCAGCCCTGTGAGGAGCTACAGCCTGCTAGGGAAATCACCACCACACACCAATTACCAGTGTACCAGGGAGCCTCCAAGGCCTTCCACTTTACACCAGCCCCCTGATGGTGACTCACCCCAGCCTGGGAGCCCAGGGGGAGGGAGAGCTTTCCCATTTCAGTGTAGTAGAGATTTGTCCCAGGTTCCAAGTTCTTGGTTCCTGGTTCTTGGTTCTAGGCTCCTGGTTCTTGTCTTCTGTGTCCTGTCTTGTTACCACGCCCTGTAGCTCGGTCTCAAATAACACCCTCCTCCCTTTACAGTGCTGGTTGGTGGATGGTGGGTGCTAGGTATTGGGTGCTAGGTATTGGGTGCTGGGTATTGGGTGCTGGGTGCTGGATGGTGAGTAGTGGGTGTTGGGTCATGGGTGGTGAGTGCTGGGTGCTGGATGGTGAGTAGTGGATGTTGGGTCATGAGTGGTGAGTGCTGGGTGGTGTGTAGTGGGTGCTGGCTGGTGGGTGCTGGGTAATGGGTGGGTCCTGGGTAGTGGGTTCTGGGTAATGGGTCCTGGGTGGTGGGTTCTGGGTGGTGGGTAGTGGGTTCTGGGTAGTGGGTTCTGGGTACTCACTGGTGGGTCCTGGATAGTCTGTACAAGGGGATGGTCACCAGCCTTCATTTGCTATTAGTAGAGGCTAGATTTGGGGAAGTCCCTTCAAAAACAAGAAAGGAACAACATTTTCCTTCTCTGGCTTTAGCCTACCTTTGCGGCCAGCTTATAAAAACACAAAGGCATTAGAACTGTTGATTTGATGCCTAAATCCAATTAGCTCATACATCTGGACGCATTATGGGAGTGAATTTCTCCATCTAATGACTGGGGTGCTCTCACTTTTATTAGGTTACTGAGTCTGGCGTCCTGTGGTATTTCCTGTTTGACTTTCTGGGTGATACAGAGTGCACTTTATAGGTTGGATCAAATAACATACAAAAAGCTTTTTAAAGGCAGTAATGTTTAGTTTCTGAATTTAAAACAATGTTTGACGATGAAGCTAATTATAATTTAATAAAGAAAGTAACCACTGGGACGGCACTGCAGAAGTGAAATAACAGTTTTCCATGTGTGTGTGTGTGTGTGTGTGCATATGTACAGATCTGAAGCATATGTTGTACTAGAACAACAAAGTACAGAATACCCTTCTTTAGAGCTCTGCAGCTACTATACAATTTAAAATACCATTATTTTATAATTAAGAAAATACAATTATTTTGATTTTACATTTGAACCACTATAGCATTCTGTGTTGAATGTGAAACACCATTTTAAAAAACATTCTAGCTAGCAGGAATATCTCCTGACCTTGAGGTCAGTGTTCTATCTTTAGCCATGTCCCTGATGCTGTGCTTTCATCGCCTGCATAGCTAGGCTTTCTAAATATAGCAACAGCCTGCAGCAGCCTGCAGCAGCCAATCAGTCAGCAGCAGCTAGCCAGCCAGCCAGCCATTCAGCAGGCAGCCAGTCAGCAACATCCAGTCAGTCAACCAGAATAAGCCTGCAGCAGCCAGACAGTCAAACATTCTAAATGAGTTGCAGGGTTTGATTGCGCATACCGGGAGCCCCACCAAGAGTGAGTTGAAGTAATCCTGATATGATATGACAAGTGCCTGGACATGTAACTGTGTTGCTTACTGAGTAAGGTAAGGTCATACTCGACAAATGTTGTAGCGCATAAACGACAGCGCATCATCAAGGGTCATGCCAAGGTTATTTGCACTCTATGAGGAGGACACTGTGCAGTTGTCAACCATGATGGACATGTCTGGGTGTGGAACGGCCTTCCCACAAAATAAGCAGCTCAGTTTTGTCAATGTTAAGCTTGAGGTGGTGAGCCCGGCTGACAGTTAAAGATGTCGGCTAGGCTCGCAGAGATACAAGTTGTCACCTGGGTGTCACAAGGGAGCCGTGGGTCACCTGCATAGCAGTGATAGGACAGACCATGTCAGGATATGATAGTGCCAAGAGACTTGGTGTACAGAGAGAAGTGGAGAGGGCCAAGAACCAAGCCCCAGTTGGAAGTAGGACCCAAGGGTGTTGTAGGCCGTGGGTAGATCAAGGAAGATGAGAACATAGGAGAGAGTTGGCTTGGGCATTGAGAAGACTTTCCGTTACACAGGGGACAGCAGTCTTGGTGGAGTGGCCTGCTTGAATCCTGACTGGTTAGAATCTAGGAGACTGTTCTGAGGGAAGCAAGTAGAAAGTTTCATGGAGACAGCATGCTCAAGTGGCTTGAAGAGGAAAAACAGGAGGGATACAGGCCTGATGTTGATTTCTTTTAGCGGGGAACCACAGAGTCAAGAGGGCATAACATTGGGTGGCCAACCATCACTAGCCGAAGGATATCATCAAGTATGAGTGGGGGAAAAGCAGTTAATACACAGCAAAGTCCAGCTTGTGAGCAACCAGTGGGCCCCGCAAGGTTGGCTGAATGAGGCACGGATATCTTCAACCTTCTTTGTAAGTGAATGACAATGTCATCTGCAGAGGGTTGAACAGGTAAGAGTGAGGACAATATGTTTCCTGGGGTCAGAGGAAGAAGCCTGGAATTTCAAGTGATTGAAAAAGTGATCAGTTGGGGAGACAGTCATCCCGAAGCAGCCGGTCTGCAGTCAGCAGCCAGTCAGTCCGTAGCGGCAGAGCAGAAAGGGATGGTGGGAAATGAGGCTGTGCCTCTCCGCCTCTCAGAAATCATCTAACTGATCAATCTGTGTAGGAAACTATTGATCAACGGTCCCTATCACGTTGACAGATGCTGTTAGATGGTTAGGTCTGTTGTCTACTGTCGCCGTGGTGCCGCTAATGGGGATCCCACGCTGAAGTACTGCTCCTTGTACAACAACAACAACCACAGGTTGGTACAGACAGGCGGGCAGATCTTAATTCCTCAACCTGCCAGATAAAGTCACATTTGATTTGTCACCTGTTTTTCTAATAATAGGTGTCAACTAACAGTGAAATGCTTACTAACAGTCATTTCACAAAAAAGCAAATTGAGGTAAATTAAATAAACTAAATAAAAAATTGAATATCGGTCTATGAATAATAAGAACAGCAAATTATAAAAACACATTTTATTTCACAAATATTTTTTATAGGCTGTACCAAAACTGGGTCAGAGTGTAGAGGTATGAGTCACTTAGTTTCAGTACTTGTAGGTAGGAGTAACAACAGATACAGTTCCGGAAAAACTAGGAGACCACTGCACCTTTTTCTTTCCTTTCCAAAAAAGTTGAAAAAGGAAGGTTATGAGTGAGGAACAGAGGAGTTAAAATTAAGAGACCACTGAAAATCCTGGTACACTGGAATCCTTCTGTTCCTCACTCAAAACTTTCCTTTTCGACTTTTTTGGAAAGGAAAGAAAAAGGTGCAGTGGTCTCTTCATTTTTTCCGGAGCGTTGACAACGTGTGTGGTGTCAGTATACATGTGTGTTCATGTTATGTAGGAAGGGGGGTGTGTACATGTGTGAAGTGTGAATGTGGGCTGAGTGTGAAGTGTGAATGTGTGATGAGTGTGAAGTGTGAATGTGTGATGAGTGTGAAGTGTGAATGTGTGATGAGTGTGAATGTGTGCTGAGTTTGAAGTGTGTACTTGCGGTGAGTTTGAACTGTGAATGTTGGCTGAGTTTGAAGTGTGCGTGGGTGATGAGTCTGAAGTGTATATGTGGGATAAATGTCAAGCGTGAATGTGCGAGGAGTATGAAGAGCAAATGCGTAATGAATGTGAAGTGCGGATGTGTGAGGAGTGTGATGTGTGGATGTGTGAACAGCGTGCAGTGTGAATGTGTGAAGAGCGCGCAGTGTGAACGTGTGAATGTGTTGATGAATAATTGTGGATATGTGATGATGGAGAATTGTGGATGTGTGAGGAGTGCGCAGTGTGAATGTGTTGATGAATAATTGTGGATATGTGATGATGGAGAATTGTGGATGTGTGAGGAGCGGGAAGTGTGAATGTGTGAAGAGCGCGCAGTGTGAATGTGTTGATGAATAAGTGTGGATGTGTGATGATGGAGAAGTGTGAATGTGTGACGAATGTCAAGTGTGCACGTGTCACGATCGGGATGAGCGCGGCTTCAATATGCAAGCTATGCAAGGTTCTGACTGTCAAACATGTGAGGTACCGGTAACACGCCACATTTGCCATGCAGCAGATCAGAGGTGGCTGCGGTCACTGACTGTTTACAGGGCCTTCCTCTGACAACGCCTGGTGTAGAGGTCTTGGATGACCGTCAGTTTGGCCCACGACTACGAAACAGGACGTTTGCGCCATTCCTCTAAAACGCCTTGCATCAAGGGAGTTGCAGTTGCCAAGGTGTGATGCAGCCTGTCAGGGGGGCTCTGAATGGTCCAGGATACAGCTGCAGAGGGAGGGGCTCTGTCCCCGGGGCCGGAGCTCAGGGATAAACTTGGATGGCATTATGGCTTAAATGCTGCAATCGATGTTCGTCAGTCTAACGCAGGACATAGGTCAGGGGTATTCAGATGTTACCCTACGATGGCCAGAGCCTGCAGGGTTTCTGCTCTAACTCATCATTGATTACATGCACCTGTAAATAATGTTTACAGGGTTGAGACTGAATGAGTGGAACTGGCTTCGAGGGCCAGAGTTGAATACCCCTGATATAGGTACTGGCCTTGTCCAGCTGGGAGAGTAGACGTGCTGGGGTAAGGAGTCCGGAGCCATAGCCTGCGGCAGCTTGTGCGCCTGTGAGCTCAATCAGGGTTAATGGCGGATGAGAACGGCATCGGATGACACATCGACTGTCCCCAATCCACAGGGAGTTGTCATGACGAAGCAGTTCACTAATCACACATTGGCTATTATACAATGTAGGAGAACAAGGGTTTAGAAGTAATAATAACAATAATTATCCAAGCGGAATAAAGTAATACAATTACTAAAACAGACATCCAGTTTGGGGGGGGTAGAAGACACCTGTCAATGCCTCAGAATCTGATAAAAGGAAGAAGATATCTGTCAATTTATACAGTACAAATCCCACAGAATAAAAGAAAAAATATTAAAATAATTAATTAATAATCTTTTCAGTTTCATGAAACATTATGTATCTCAATGTAATCAAGCTTTGAAAGTATTTTTTTGTAATAATGTTAGTGCTTAGTTATGGTAAATTTGCTAATGAAAGAAATAAATGAATTAGGTTCCAGCTCCTCAAAATTGCACTCTAATTTAAATAGGCCAAAGGCTGAATGAACTATATTAGCCAACCCCTGATAAAGGTTTATAGATTTTTTATTTAAAAAAATTAAGTTACTGCTAATTGCTAACTTCAATTTGCATAGGTTGGTAGCAAAGCTCCTTTAGCACACAGAAATCTCTAGTGGTAGTAAATATGGTGAATATGACATTTTGGAGTTGGTACCATACACATTTTATACTCCAATGTTTACACCAAAACAGTGTGTTGGAATAAAAACCAAAACAATGGTAATGGCTCAAACATTGGTACACTTTAATTGGGGATTCTTGCAGAAGCTATCCAAGGCAAACTAGGTCCACGTAGATACTTTCCGTCTGAAAATAACAGACTGAGACGATGATTTTTCATGGGAGTCATCCATTAATGGACAATAGAAAACAGAGATCAACTGATGACTGTATTTTATTCATGTTAACATCTCTGTGCTGCTATAACGTATAGAAGTAGTGTTTTTCTATTGTTCTGACCCCAAATAAACTCTGCAAGATGACAAAAAAAACAAATGACTGATCTCCTCTGGCCTGTACTTGACTGGCTTCATCATGGGATGATCTCAATGTCCCTTGTGAAGGAAATAAGCCCAGAACACAACTGGACAGGAATGCAGGATCACCCATTAGTCTTGAGAACCCAACACTTTCCCACAGTAGCATTTGACTCCAGTAGCGGTCAACACACATGATGCCTCAGGTAAAAAACTTTGCTGGTTACAACTTTATGTATATATGCTATACTGACACGTAATATACGTAATATGCTATACTGACACCAGGCAAATGGTCAGCTCTGGTGTTTCACAGGGGCGACCTAGGCTAGAATCTTGAGAGGGCAGCCATAATCAATACTTTCTATTGTGTTCTGGCAGAACTAGGCTTGCCATGTTTCTTGTTTTCATAGAGGAAGTACATCATTTCAAAAGTTATCTAATCCACATGAATAAAATAAAAAAATGAGAAGCTAGCAAGGTGGGCACTATGGAAGGCAGAGGAGGTTAAAAAAATCTGGATTTGTCTCAGTTTGTTTTTGGCAAATACTCCATTTCGTTTATATAAATGTGTGCTATCCTGATTCTGATTCTGTAAACATAAGGTGATTTTTTTGCTAAAAGAGCAGTGTTGTTGCATTTCATGTGCACGTGAGACAGCAGGCCAGAGCACTGAACCACCCCAGTCTACACATATAAAAAAAAAGTAAATCAAATAAATATAAAATAACCAGCGTAACGTTGTGACCACCACAGTTCTTTCAATCTGCCAGGAAAGAAACAAACAGGTTAGCCTGACCTGGAGAAAAACAACTAGCTGTACAAATATAGAACTTCTATAACCTGTGATACTGTATGTGGCTGTTTGGTCTTTTTCTGATTAGCTAAGAACTCCACTCCAGTGCAGGAGATTTAAGCGATCTAGCTGAAGTTTGCTGAAGCACATCCAATTAGGCATATTTTTTTTAGACAAGAGAAACTTTGCACAAACATCAACAGAGCTTAAGCCTCACAAAAAATATTTTATAACCTCACCCCGACACAGGCATAAAGGGACTGGCCACCCCTTCGAGTATGGCACCTCTATAGGTTTCTTCTTAGGTTTTGATTTGCTCTTATAAGTTTGAGCACTGAGCATCTGTACACACACTCCACCACATAGGGAAAACTTGCGCAGTTGACATATTACATTGGGTTTTATTCATAACTTTAAACATAAAAATATGTCTAGATCAAATTTGTTAGGGACAGGAAAATGTTGTACTGGAAAAATGAATTGAATGAACCACTGACACTGTCAATATTTTTTATTTCACATTTAAAAAATACATACTCCTTCTGCTTGGTCAAAGATGTTTCAAAGCATTTAATATAGCTTTATGCTATAGTGCAACATTGCAGAAAATGGATGAAAAAACCTGGAATAAAAACAAACTGATATTTAGCCAAAAACATACTTCATTCTAAAATACATACTATATTTTCTCTTTAAACCCCAGCAGTGAGTTGAACATACAGACATGTGTATTCTGAAGCTCATCACACTGTTCTTCTTATTATAGAGAAACAGCAGTCACCGGACCTGCTAAAATAAAACACTGTCCCAGACTCCCCAAAAACACTCTGAGAGCACTGAGCCAATGAGCCCTGCCGCATGCAAGGTCCCCAAGAATTACCTCTATGCAGCAACTAGGATTTAAACTCCTGGACACAATGCTGATGAGGTTTTAATCTGCAATTTCCTGGAGTGAGCACTGCTGGAGCTCTGCCTAAGAAAGGAATTAGACTTTGACTTGTTTGACTATTTTTAAGTTGTCACTGATTTAGAGCAGCTTCGTACCACTATTTAGTCGATTTACTATTGTATCCAAACTTCACATTTAGAAAATATTTGGTTACTAGATAGCCATTATGCAAAAATGATATTCCTATGATTCACTCAAGCCACTTTCAGAAAACGCTGAAAATAAGTGTTTCATTCCAATGTTTGTAACCAAAGCAAAAGAAACCCTATAGCCTAAAAACATGATGAAAACAATTTTAGAACGATCAGTGCTTTCATTCATGACTCTGTGAATGATTTGGAGAGGGTGTGGGACAATTTGTTATGGTTTCAGACACCGACAGCCTCTAAATAATAAAACAAAACAAAAAATCCACTAATAGATTTTCAGAAGGTCAACAGAACCAAAATGTACTAGGAAATCAGACTGACAATAGGAAAGGAAGGCTGGTGTTCATTGTTCCAGACACTTCCACCTACGCCACCAATTATTTTCTTTACCGCGGTGAATGTGTCCTCTGTTGTCTCAGAGGGCCCAGACACAACAATGCTGCAGAACAGCTACCTTTTCCTCTAACTATTAACTAAAACATTGCATTACCAGCTAGGGAATATTCTACACAGACACAGTCTGACCCCACTCTTAAAATAGTTAATGTCTGTGTTCTAAATACCAATGTAGTGCACCACTTTGGACCAGCGCTCATAGGGATCTGACCAAAAGAAGTGACCTAGAAAAAGGGTGTTATTTGGGACAAGGCCATGCCTGTGAAAATATGTAAAAAGCCGGAGGGGTAAAATTCACATTCATCTAGCAGCACTTTACTATAGTGACCTTCTAATGGTCTTGGATGTTATTATAGTGTCAGATTTATCAATTTCTAATTCACACAGTCCTCACATTTTCATTTTCGAGGTACAAGCATTTATGAACTTGTGAATTTGCCGGCCCAGGACAACTTTCTTTAAAAAGTAGCATAATCACTCCTGAGAGAGGATCTGACCCTCCATTTAAATGTAACATAGAGTGCCGCGCTTCCCCCGTTCCTCTCCCGAGAGGGATGAGGCCAGAGGTCCGGAGTCATCCCCCTGGCAGACCTCTAACAGAACACTAACTTCTACCACTGATGAGTCCCTGGTGTCCAGCCTCCAACACTGCTGCTCATTTAGTCTCTAACGTTCTCTCTCTATCTCTGTTTCCATCCATCTCTCCCCCCCCCCACGGGCCATTAACTTTCTCACCCCAGTTCCCTCTCACACACACCCTTCCCCTCTCCATCAGTCGCTACAACTGCCACCATCTCCCCGACCTCACGGCGTGGACCTTCTCCAAAACGTCTACGATCCGTTAAATCAGTAGAGGTTGTCGACGGTACAAGCTGACAGAAAAACTAACATTTCACTCTGCTGATGGTAGCAGTCCCATGTAGAGATGGAACACAGTGCATTGAACCGACCCAACACAGCAGTGTCCACCAGCCCTACAGCGGGTAGAACTGCAGGTTCGTTTGGGATAGAAACGTGGACGGATCCCTCTGCAACAGTGCCCCCTGGAGGCACACTGTGACCTGCATGCACAAATAGCAATGCATTGCTTGAAATGGCCCGCCCCACTGTAGAGACAACACACACACGCACGCACGCACGCACACACACACACACACACACACACACAGAGACACACACACACACCATGCTGTGTTTGGGAGCGGCTGCAATGTCGCTGACCTCTCCTTTCATCTCAGATCCAGAAATGACCACGTAGACTTGTCAACCCGGCCCCAGCAACAACACAGGGAGTAACATGCCTCAAACTGATCTCGCTACCATCCGCACAGACTGGGAGGAGACAAAAACCATTACATTCATCTGAGATCTGCTCACAGCAAAGAAATCTGAGAGATCTATTTCCAACATCGTTTCAAACCAAAAGACACATTGACAGCCACTTAGGGCTCATGAGGCGGGTTCAGTTGGAGCTGTTTAGGAGATATTTCAGTTTCACCGTCAGCATCTAACATGTGACAAATCTGTTGCGCCAACACGGCTTTCATGGAATCGTACTAAACAGGCCATGGCAGAATAAGTTACTGTAGTATACCTTAAACGGATTTGAAATAGCTAACAATAAATCAGAGATAAAGAAAAAAGGCAAAACATCAAAAGAGCATTTCGTCTTATCGTTTTCTGCTCTGCCTGCCTTCTGATGTTAACTAGTGCTGAAGCATTCCTGCTGTTTACACAAAACCTGTCTTCAGTCTGTAGCAAATCTTTCTGAAGCCAACAAAACAAATGTCTGCCCTTTCCCTCCGACATACGTGAACAATCTGCATTTTCCTTTGGCTTTAATGTGAACATGACGGAACCCCCAGTGCTCAGTTCATCCCGGCGTTTCGGGAAAAGGTTGATTCTGTCAACATTCTCACCAAGAAGACCAGACCTGACGCACCAAGCTAAAGGGGAGAATGCAGAGTATGCTCAGAAGTTGTCACCTCAAAGGGAGGATGGTTTTGTTGGGGAAACAGATGGGCTGGTAACCTCTTTCACACCTATCTGGACACAGAGGGTCTTTTATGAGGGGAGACGGGGGAGACGGCCATGTCCTTGGATCTCCAGAGCCAGTCAGTGTGTCCAATTCCTGTGTAATTCCCCAGGCCCGTTTGTTCTGCACATTTTACGCCAGGTGGGGAGTGAGTCAGGAGTGCGAGGTGAGGGGTGAGCGGAGTGCAAGGAGGGGGAAAGGAGGGGGGGTGCCCCTCTCGTCCGCGGGCCCCATAACTCACAGGGAGGGGTCGGCCTGTGCCGGGCGAGGTGGCAGGTACCCTTGTCAGATGAAAGAAGGCAACAAAGGAGGCCATTTGGACACGGAACGTGGCGGCCCTGGGGAGGGAGCGCACCCCCGTGGCTGGCGGGGCCGGAGACGGAACGGGGTGACATGGCGTGGCTCTGTGAAGTTCGTAGAGGGTCTGTTTCTGCCATCAGCGGACATCTCAGCCACAGCGTCGCGTCGGTCTAGAGGTACAAGCCATCCATCAACCTGGGTGTGGATGTGTTGTTTACTGTGCTGGATGGACGGAAATAAATTATATGGGGATACGGGGCGAGCCTCGCCATAAGAAAGGGGATGCGTGCCAGGCCGTTTAGACCTCTAGCATAGGCAGTGAAGTTAGTAGTTTGGCGAGTTGTTTGACACCGAGTCAGCTCTTGAAACTTTGAATTGATTGTCCCAAATGAGACCTATCCAACTATTGCTCATATCTACTGCACATGCCCTTAACGCAGTCGTGTTGCAAAACATTCCCGCCACCAAAATGAAAAGTAGGTAGAAATAATCTTTCCTGGTTCTAGTCCTTAAGTCTATGCTACCTGTGAAATGAGCGTCTATAGCTAGTGTTAACAGGCCTTCTGGACGCAGAACAACAGCTAACACAGAGTCATAATCGTCTTAGGTGGTTTTGTCTAACATGCCTGAAATCATTCTCTGGATAAAGTTTTCTCCTGTGGAATACATATTTTGCTGTGTCTCATAATTCTGAATAACAGGCCGCCATCTCATTAAATTTACTGTTGCAACAAGCAATTCGCATAAAGCCAGAACAGGCAGGAGATATTTTCTCCAAACTCCCTGCTTCACTGCTCAGTATCTGTGCTGCAATAATCTTTGTCTGTAATGTTCTTGGCAGCAACGGTCAGGCTGTCTGTCTTCTGTGGTGTCCTGTTCTTCTTAGGTGTACTTCAGCCGGGACCCCCCCTCCCCCCTCCAGTGTTTTGATCTAGATTCTGCCTGATATCTGTTGGCTGTCCCTGTCCACCTGGTCGCATGGTTATTTTGGTCTCGACCTCTGAACACTCGTTTATGAAAAGGGAACTGACATTTGCTTTCACTCTGGAGGCACTGACTTTCGGCCTCTCTACTGTGTTTGGGTATTAAAAGCAAACTGATGCTGAAGTGTTTTGGACCCGCCCGTGACCTGAATGTTTGGATACCTGGATACCTAGATGAGTGACCCGACCATAAATGGCCATTCACTCTTCGCATAGCCTCTACAGGAAGTGCCACCCACCCAGAGTCTGGCTCCTCTCTAGGTTTCATCCTAGGTTCTTACACCTTCATATGGTGATTCAATAGCTTATTGTTTGGTCTTTGGGGCTTTAACCAGTGATTTAAAAAAATACCTTTGATTAAAGTTTTTTTGGAATTTGTACCGGTCCTGTCAATAGACGGACGGATGGACGTGCTAGCAGATAAACCGGCGGGTTATTTTAAATCTTAAAAAATACATCCACCCAAACAGGTTTCTCCAGCATCCCACCATCAACCCAATATGACCCAAGCTAAAAATAAAACAACACAACAATGACATAGCAGACTCGGTGTATCAAATAAAACAACACAACAATGACATAGCAGACTCGGTGTATCAAATAAAACAACACAACAATGACATAGCACACTCGGTGTATCAAATAAAACAACACAACAATGACATAGCAGACTCGGTGTATCAAATAAAACAACACAACAATGACATAGCAGACTCGGTGTATCAAATAAAACAACACAACAATGACATAGCAGACTCGGTGTATCAAATAAAACAACACAACAATGACATAGCAGACTCAGTGTATCAAATAAAACAACACAACAATGACATAGCAGACTCGGTGTATCAAATAAAACAACACAACAATGACATAGCAGACTCGGTGTATCAAATAAAACAACACAACAATGACATAGCAGATTCGGTGTATCAAATAAAACAACACAACAATGACATAGCAGACTCGGTGTATCAAATAAAACAACACAACAATGACATAGCAGACTCAGTGTATCACATAAAAACGTATGAAATGAGAGTTTGAAAGGGCACAACATGCAACACAAAAACATTAATCTAACATTTACGACAGCTTCTTTCATTTCTTCCATTTCTCATCTATACTGGAGGCCCCTCTTCACTCAGAGACAAATGATTCATGGCCCCCAGATCCAGAACGCACTGAGACAGGTAGTGGAAACAAATGGCGGGCAGGCTCAGCGCGTCCCAAACGGCACCCAGTTCCCTACCATGCCCTATCTTCAACCTGGTCCTGGACAAAAGTAGGGCACTAGATGGGGAGTAGGGTGCCATAAGGGACGGCTCGTCAGTCTGGCCTCTCCCTTCAGGACTCTGGGGGTCTGATGCAGGAAGCCTGGCCTGGGGCCTGGAGGCTGGATAACCCAGCTGGGAACACCAGAGATCTGTCCCAAACGGCACCCTGATTCCTCTCTAGTGCACTACTCTTGACCAGGCCTCACAGGGAATAGGGTCCCATTTAGGATGTAACCCAGGCTGAACAGCCTCCCTGCCAAACCCAACTGCAGTCTGCCTCAGTGACTGAGAGACCCCCATCAGAGGCAGGGGGCTACTCCCTCGGTAAGGGCAATGAGGAGTATCCACATTCCGCCAGGTTTCACATCAGTACAGTAAAGCCCTCCCCACACATTTAGAGAAAAGTAGCCTTTGGAAGCAGCAATATTATGTATTCAGATTTCTGGTCAAAGTTTGTGCACTAGAGGTGAGTGTAATTTGGGACACATTTTTACATACATATGTACGAATGGCATATCGATTATTTAAGAATATATTTTTTAATATGCAGTGACACGGCAACAGAAAGCGAGGAAAGGTCTGAACCCTGAGCAAGGAGTTAGTAGTGTAGTAGTATACTTTTATAGAAAATAAGGTGCCATTTAGGATGCGAGTTTGTCTGGAGAGGGTTTGCAGCTCTTTCCCTTCCACGGCGTCAGCCAAGAACAGCAGAATAAATAAAGGTGCGAACATGCCTCTGGTGTTCTTTTTCATGACAACACAGTGAGATAGACTCCAGCGCTACACGCCACCTGCTTCTGTTTAACCTCACACACACACACACACACAATGTATATACACACACACCTACCTCACCCCCAGAAACCAGCTGCGTTTATCCTGATCTGAAAACTGCAGCCATTTTTATTGTATCTCCTGAAAACGTGACACTGCGGCAGGTTGGTTTGGGGGCTGAAGTCCAGGGGTAGGCAACTAGATTCAGAAATTGTCAGAGCTTATAGTTGGAACATAATTCCATAATCCCCCCCCCCCCCAAAAAAAGACTAATTTAGTTCTAAGTTTTATTCAAGCAAATACAGTAAGTTGTTCTTTTGTCACATGCTTCGTTATCAACAGGTGGTGACAAACAATGAAATGCTTATGGGCATTGGGTTGCCTGCAACCTGCCCTTGTTGTAGTCTCCATCACTGACTGTCCTGAAACATTTCATTTTCATCAGAGCTAGGCACTCAAATAAACCAACTCAGGTCGCATTCCAAATGACTCCCTATTCCCTACAGAGTGAATTACTTCCTGTGGACCTGTCACTGCGCTGGCTGAAGGTTTGCATTTTAACAGTGAGAAGGCTGACAAATTCAATAGGATTTTTCTTGGCCAGAGTGAGGATTTAATTTGAAGGAGAAGGCCTTTGCCAGGGACTGTACAGACATTTACAAAACAAAACACTGAACCAAAATAAGCAGAGCTCTTTCAAAAGAAACCCAGTCTTCAACAAAGAGATGACAGGAGTTTAAAGTCCCCATTAATTTTTTTTAATAGGATTTTTAAAGCATTACTTCATGTCTAATAAATCATTTGGTGTGTTTATTTTTAAAATATATTTTCTTATAAGGCATTGCAATGCTTAGTCGGGGTTGTTTAAAAATTTGGGGATTTTTCAGTAAACAAACTTAATTGGCTGATGACCAAAAGTCCACCCGCCTCCTTACCGGTCTGAATAGTCGTTTGTTTATAGTAGTCAAATTAGCCTTGTGACATGCAGTTGGCTAAAAATATCATCCCATCCAAACAAGCTGCATATCCAGTTCATGCACATCAAATAGCACACATTTCAATCTCTGTGGTTAACCAGACTCTTAAGCATAAATATATTCTGGGATAATCTGAGTACTCAGTTCTTGCATATTAAAGCATCTTTGATGTTATCTTTGCTACTTTTTGTAATGTTAGAATTATAAACAAGCGTTGCTAGTAATTATCTTGCCAAAAACATGAACATACAGTACATAAATTAAACTGACTACCAAATGTGGGTCTCTTGTACACCCACGCAGTGTCCCAGTTGATCAAGTCATAACGTTCTCACTTATTTGTGCAGATATGGAGAACCTGCAAAACTTTTATTTTGAAACTAGGTAGAGAGGAAGTGGGTCTACAACAGACCTGCATTTGGAAAGTCTGTTCAATTTATATTTTATTCAATGTTTTCTTTCTAAATTAAAAGCACCAAACCTACAGGCAAATGACAGAGTAACTGAAATATATTTAACATCTGCATAATTACTAACGATGCTGGTGTGTTTGCATGTGTTGCTAAAAGTAGTTATACAGTACACCCAGTAATAATTGAGATAGAAGGCATTTCTCTTTCTTCTAGTAGCACTATACTCAAATCGTTTGGATTTTTTAACCAATTGAAATTAAACCAAACACCAATTTTACTAAGCCCTTTTTACATTAATAGTTTTCACAAAATCAAAGATACCTTGGCTAAAACCTCAAAGAGCAAGAAACAGCAAGAAACTGATGCACAATGGCCGCTCCTCTTCTGGCTGTGCTTGGTCATAATTAGAAGAGGATTATTAGAGACCTTTTTGGGCCACATCAATTATTTTGCATAAACAATTATTAAGAGTTTAAAGTGTACAAATGGCAAAACCAATATGTGAACAAATCCTCTTAAATAATAAAATAATAAAAGCTGAAAAGGACATTTGGAACCCATTTTAGGGCTCCAAAGATTTTGGGACAATTGGCTTGGCTTGATTCGGTAACATAATTTTTGCATGAATAAGAGAACAGTTATTGTCTAGGCTTTGCATTTGACTCGGCTATTGTGTGTTACCATGATGAGTAAATATTTAGTAACGGATGACAAGGAAGCCATTATAAGTGAAAAATAAAATCCCTTAAAATGTGCCCAAGATCCACAGCATACCACCTCATGTGTGAATTATGGTGGTTGGGGAGATACGGTCTGGGCATATATGGAACTAGAACTGTCACACTTGTCTTCGTTAGTTATGTACCTGCTGACTGATGTCATTCTGAAGTGTACAGAAACATCTTGTCTGCGTGAGTACAAGCAAATGCCTCCAAACCCACTGGACAGCACTTCATCACACAGGAACACAGTTACCGAAGACATACCACTAAAGCAACAAGGGAGTTTTTCTGGGCCAAAAAATGAAAAGTTGAAATTCAACTGAATATGCCTATTATTTGCTCAAGATGAGAATCAACAACAAACAACAATTGAAAATATGGTTGGGATACAGACTTTCAGAAGTTATGACATGCAAAGTACGTGGTCGACCAAGAAAAAAAAATAAAAAATTGCTTTTTCCAAAGTATTTACTGGTTGTTACTAGATGTTTGTTTTTTTGCTGGCAAGTCCCATTTCCCTTTTTCACAATGCCACTGTTCAAAATATAAGACAAAACAATTTGAGATGCTTGGGCTATCCCCGTCACACGATCAAGAGACTTATTCTAGATACTGTTGGTGTATGTGTCTCAACCTCATCCCATTCTGGACTGCAAAGCACGACACATCAACAGCCCCAAATTCCACCAAACGCTGTGGTTTAGACCCTGTCATTCTGACGTAGCATACTCAAAATCCAACAAGCAAAGCTATTATGGTTCTATATCACATTATTTTGCAGGAGAAGTTTGAAAAATTATCCAACCACTATTTGATATTCACACACTGCTAAAGAAGTTATAAATAGTGTATCATATTTGCACTATAAAAGTACAGAGGCTTGTGTCATTTACGAGGAAAAACAATACAATAAAAAATACATTCTGTAAAGACAAACAAAACAGAGTTATTTACTAGCTGGAATAGATCTAATATAATTTTTTATTACTAGATAGGCCTGTAACCAGTTTTTATTCGCTGTCTAACATGCAAGGTAGGTAATTAAATACAAGCAGCACTTGACAGAAGAGGACACCGTTGCCTGGTAACCTCATGGCATGTTGAGGCTTCATCTTGATACGAAATAACAAATCAACTGAAACAAACCAGTGCCAACAAGACTTTTAAATGCCCTCTGTTCCATATTCTCATATGACAGTTAGTACTACAATATACAGGACAATGTTCAATAAATATTCAGCAAACATTCACCCAAAAGTAGTCGAAATCAGTCCAGTGTTATTTTACAATACCGATCCATTATCTCCTACATCAGGAGGTAAGTAATTGGGTCCACAGAGCGTGGTATATGGACAGTACACCATGTGTGAGGACAACTGGCAAGCAGAACACACACCAGTCTGCACCAAACCTGATGCACCTCATCTGTAGACAAAGTTCACATTGCAATAATTTTCTGGTCAGTACTTATGACATAATGCCGTCAATTTACTAATAAATGTTTATTTGGCGGTGGTCTGACAATATAAATACAAATGAATCTGCCCAAGATATTTGCATTTTCACAAATGTTGGTTCACATGTTGCAAACATGTATGCAGAACCATTGATATCAAACACACATTGGCAGATGATAACTCTGTTAATATCTGTTTGGATTACATTGATGACATTTAGCAAACATGCTCATGGATAACAGTTGGTTTGATCCCTTAATATTAAATGGCTAAAAGCTGTGGTATCATTATGCAAGAAGGCACGAGGGGGTGTGGTAAATGGCCAATATACCACATCAAAGTAGTTGGTTTAAGGCACAACACACTGCGGAGTGCCTGGACACAGCGCATAGCTGTGGTATATTGACAACATGCCACAAACCCCCAAGATGCCTTATTGTGATTATAAACTGGTTACCAAAGCAACTACAGCAGTAATCACTGATGTAATATCATACCTGAGGTCTCATATACCACAGATATCATCTATCAGCCAATCAATGCTAAGGATTTAAAGCTACATGTTAATAATAGCCTGTGTACCACAGCTTTCCCTTGCATTTTTTTACTGTTCAAATGATGTGGGTAACCAGATTATAATAAGACAACACATCTCGAGGATTTGTGGTCACGGCCAGCAACTACCCAGTTCATAATGTTCTCATAGATATTGACGACAATCATCTACTGAACATAGGAAAGTCCAAAAAAATGACAGTACCAACATTTACTGTATGTTGTTTGAACTTGTGCTAGAAGACTTTTAAATGAGTCAGTGGGCACATGTCTCCAATACACAAAATATGTTTTTCCCCCAATTTTCCATGTTAATGCTCAAGACAGTTGACTAATGTATAATGTTGCTGACTTGTGTCATCACTTATTTCCTCTTAGTTTCTCAGACTTGCAGAGTTAAAAGGCAAGCTCTAAAAGGAAGCTCCCAAAGGTCATTTCATATATATGGTATCTTGGGACTCTACCACTTTTAGTTGAACACCATTTTCAGAATTTTCACTTTCAGTTCCATTACACTTCTCGAAATTAAAGAGAATTTTTCATTAGCATGTGAAAAAAACATTCAAAAACATCAAATCAGTTTTGCTATGGAGATATCTATCAAACGGGTTTTTGTGGAACAGAAAGTTTGATGGTTGAATCATTTAACAAAGGGCTTTTGGTTTCAAATCCCTCTAAACTACAAGGCAACGCACACTTCTGTCTTCTCTGTAAGAACATTTGAAAGAAGGAAAAATAATAAATGTCATCCTCCACCATGCACCAGCATCCAGGGCCAATCAATTTAGTAAATGCCAGATCTCTATGATAAGAGTCATCATTAATCCAAGGTCATTCTAAATCCTGTCAGTGTTGCCTAAAATATTGTGTGGGTTAGACACTCACCTCTGGGCTTGGGTGCCAACTTTCAGAATAAGATTTCAGAATAAGGTTTGCATGCATAGTATAGCTCTTGCATAGCATATTGAGTCTGAACAGTGTTTGCAACATACGTGCCAAACGTTGTTACAATATGAATATCCTCATTTATATGCATCGACGTGGCAGACCTCGCCCGCATTTAATTTCATTGGTCAATGGGACCCATTAAAATCTGAAAAGCATTACTTTGAGCAACTTCTGTTTACAGATGCCACATTTCAAGACTCATGCTCACTGTTCATCCGCTGCCCGAGGGTTAGCATTTTAACAGTTTCACAGTTGCATACAATACAGGTTCTTGAGGGAATTTTCTTCCTTGTTAGCAGAGGGAACTATTTTCCAAATGTCATGACTGCTGGCTAAACCGGGTGAGGGATGTGAACTTGCAATGTTTGCATTTTCAATTGGTTGTTGTGCTGTATGTAGCACCAAAAACTTCCCAATCAGTGTCATTTTAAAATGTCGAATCTCCAAGCTCTCTGAGTACCTCAGGAGGAATCCACAGGGTTTTTCCCAGTGCTTGTGTGTTCAAAAAGACGGATTATTTAACAAAAATGCATTTTGACATTATAATATGTCCTTATAATATGCCCCTATATGTTGTCTACAACTAGCAGCATCCATTTCACCGGACCAAATCCTGGCCAATTACAGTGATTTAGATTCCATGGAAAGACACTGGAACAACGGTCCAGGGAAAGTTGTTGGATATGGCTTGTAAAGACAAAGTGAGGAACAGCATGACCTTCATGACCAGCTTAAAACAAAGGCCAAGGACTAGACGAAGAGTTCTAGCTCATGATGTGCCTCTACAGTTGGTCGTTGTTTGTATCCAGTTAAGGGGACGTGTCTTTTACGCTGACCATCAGCAACCAACCCCATATATGGACTCCATGTGCACAGCAACATGTGGCCTTTGTAACAATTCATTAACCATTTGTTAAACTCCGCCCACGGTCAACGGGCGATGTGTCATTCCAGACTTTATGCGACCCTAGAGACAACTTACCACTTTCAGTCTCAAAGTCTTTGGTTGTTTACTCACTCTTTAAGAACACGGCCCTATGTAAAGCCTCATCACTTTCCCATTGGTCCACCAATTGCTGTGTGCCATTTTCTTGCTCAGTCTGTACGGGATTTTTAATGCAAACAAAAGACTTTGTGGCCTGAAGGCAGGCTAGTGGTCTAAACCCTGGCCTCCCTGACACCTTTACCACTGAAGCATGGGTTTAGATTCTTCTGACTTCCTGCTTTCTCTCCTCTATCAATACAGCACAAAAGAAATTGCTAAATGTCCTTTAAAGAAATCAAGCATGAGTGCATCTGTTGAGTCATACAGGATGTTGAGTAATTTGATCACACATCTTAATCTAGAGGTGACAAACAATACATTGTCAAAATGTTTCTTCTATGTGTTTGATTAAACACTTAAAATATGGTCTAATTAACATTTTTAGCACAGTGTTTGTGTCCCAGTTGGCATACTTCTCCCTATTCAGTGCAGTCCTTTTGAACAAGGCCCTATAGTCTCTGGTCATATGCGATTTACTATTCTGAGAATATGGTGCCATTGAGGTTGAACTCCATGTCAAAAATAAGTACATGGAGCTGTTAAAATGACTTAGTTCTGCAGTGACATGACTCAGATGGTACCTGCCCCCTCAAGCCATCTGAACAGCGAAGAGGGGACATCTGTGCGCCCTAAAACTGCCAAGAACAAGTCTGATGTGAAAAAACAAATCATACTTATTTTGGGGTGAGGATTTGAGGAACAACGTGGGGGTCATTTGTATGTGGCTTGAAAAGGGCTTTCATGGCAAAACACATCAGTATTTCTCCTTGTTTTGCTGTCATATTTACAAATGCCAAGTGTATAATGGCGAGCGTCCGCTTCCTCTGTTTTCTCATTACCACGCTGAAATAAGAGTTGAATTTTGTCAACACCTGACACCTCACGACAGAGCTTTGGCAGGAACAAAGACTCCATGGAGAGGAATTCTCTCAGCCATCGGGGCATTTATGTAATAGGTTTCCTTTGGAAACAAGGCAACTCAAAGACTAGGGGTCGTCACAAAACATGCCATTTCATCACATCGTCCCCACAAGCAAACGCAGCAGTGACACTTCCATAGCCAATTCAGGTTGACGTTCAATTGAGCTGTCAACACTTTGAGCATGTTAACTGAAGGAGCGCAATCCAATAAAACGGCAAGGAATCAACACAGACAACTTGTTTTGTGCCTTGAGATAAGCCTACATTTTAGTGTATTGGCTGAATGGGGGAAATCTACTTAAAAGCCAAATCTGTGCTTCTTACCTTCGCTTGTGAGAAGATGAGCCAGGATGAGTCTTTAGGACTTCTAACAGTGAGGTTATTTGTTCTGCACCGTCGCTCTCTCTTTGCACTTTGGCGGTTTGGTTTGAACAAGCTGACAACTGGAACGACAGATACACAAACGTTATGACGAGGAAGAGCATGAAACATGACTTTAACCAAAACCTGATGGAGTGACTCCAGGTGAAAAATCTAGATTAGAGAAACACTGTACACAAACACACACACACACACACACAATAACCTTTAAGCAAAATTCATTTAAAAACCCACTGTTGAAGACGGCAGCTTAATAAAACACCACGTCTACCCATCTGTGAAGACGAGAGTTGAGCTACAGCAGCAGGCAGCTTTCTCATTGTTACTTCAGTCACGTCTAATGATGGTGGTGAGGTGAGATCATACATGTGGGTAAGGGTCTATTTATAGTCTGGCTGTGGTACTGCTTGGAGACAAAATCAATATGCATGGCATTTTATGTCTACTACCAGAGTGAAATAATAATGAGGACCGTGCCGGGTAATGGTGGTGATGGCTTCGCATAGCGATGGAATACAGTTAAGTTATAGTTTTGCATCGTGTTATTACCAGTCCCTTAAAAAGGCATGTCACCAAGACAAGCGGGGTTAAGAATAAAACCGGGTCAGACAGTCGTGATATATATACAACGTCCGAACAAGCTGAAGTTGACTATTGCAATTAACAGGTGTAATGACAAGGTATTCAAAACTGAACACTCACCGTGCTAAAGACTAAAGGCAAGGTTCTACTGTTACTATAAACAATCCCATTCTACTGTTACTATAAACAGTCAGCTTCTGGAAAGATCTATCTTCTATAAAAAAAAAAAAAGTTGAGAACAAATCTGATTGGAGCAGCTTTGCACAAAGGAGAGTGAATTTGTTGCCCTGCTTGCTCGAGGGCACTCAGAAAGGTAGTGAGGGGTTGGGGTCAAGTGAGCGCTGTGTTTTAAAATTGTAACATGTAGGGATGCTGGATGTCTGAAACGCTATGACAAACACACTAAAAATAGCAACGAGGAGAGAGAGCAGGAGCAGTACAATAAAAATGTATGCCCCGGTAAAGGCATGGTAGACATAGCAACAGTGTTTATAAATACGTGTGTGTTAACGTGTGTGTGTGTGTGTGTGTGTGAGTGCGTGTGTGTGTATGGGATGTTCTTTTTCAATATCCACGTGATGGCACTTGACAAATGAACTCGACATCGCGTGGAGCTGCGAGTGCCACTGATAACCTTCAGTGGCTTACTGGAATACGGCCCAACCGCACAGTTTCTCACTGTTCCAAGGGTGTGTATGCAGTGTTACTGGGTGCTGTGTCACAGAGGAATGTTACCAGTGACTGATGGGCCTTCTAGTGAGAAGTCATGTTTGCCTATGTGAGAAAGTGCAGTGAGATCCATGCAGGTGAGCGGGCTTACTGCAGTACTGCCAAGGAGGTCTGTTGGTTTTGGCTGACTGAGGTGTCTGGGGTCTACTGGGGGCGGGAAGCTGTGGTTGCTCAGACAGCAGCACACACAGCAGTGCGTGTGTGTGTGTGTGTGTGGGTGTGTGGTGGGGGAGATTGCCCTCAGGGTCACAGATGAGAAGTTTCTCCCCTGCGTGTCTTGAGGAGGGTTTCCTGCTGTGTTTCCCCTGTTTGAAGAGCAGAGCCACGGACAGGGCTGAACTCTGATATACTGACAGATTTAACTTATGTATAGCTGAAATGAGTGCGCTGTGTGTGAGGCATTTGTCCGAATCAATCGTTGCGGGAGTGTCAGGATGAAAGCGCACCTGAGGATTATATTAATACTGTCCGTGTCCTCAATGCTGTCCTATCCTTTAGTGCACTACTTAGGACAAAGTCCCATAGAGAGTTTGTGAAAAGTAGCACACAAAGTAGGGAATAGTGCACCGTTTGACAGTTTGTGAGGCGTTTCTCACCCTCTGCACATTATGTTGTGTTATAGACTTAAGTTCTAACTGATCAAACTTTTTTTATCAATCTACAAACAATACAGAGGCACAAAGAGGGGGATAAAGGTCTTCCCAAATTGTTTACAATTTATTGAAAAACAAAACATTTTTATTATTCATTACTTTATAGAAGGAGAGATCCCTGCCTTTGAGTCTTCATGGGAATGCTTCAACCAGCCTTGAGTATTCATGGGAATGCTTCAACCAGCCTTGAGTATTCATGGGAATGCTTCAACCAGGCTTGAGTCTTCATGGGAATGTTTCAACCAGCCTTGAGTATTCATGGGAATGCTTCAACCAGGCTTGAGTCTTCATGGGAATGCTTCAACCAGCCTTGAGTATTAATGGGAATGCTTCAACCAGCTTTGAGTCTTCATGGGAATGCTACAACCACTGAGTCTTCATGGGAATGCTACAACCAGCCTTGAGTCTTCATGGGAATGCTACAACCACTGAGTCTTCATGGGAACGCTTCAATCAGATTTGAGTCTTCATGGGAATGCTTCAACCAGCCTTGAGTCTTGCAGACCCAGATTTGAACAGTTTGTCCCATTCCTCCTGCTAGATCCTCTAAAGCCCTATCAGACTTGATTGGGAGCGTCTGTGAAGTGCAATCTTCAGGTGCTCCCACAGACATTCAGTGGGGTTCAAGTCTGGTCTTTGGCTGGACCACTCAAGGACATTAACAGACTTCTTTGGGCCATTGTAATGCTGAAAGATGACGTCTTTCTGCTCTGACGTGCACTGTGAAGTGTCCTTATATACAGGTGTTTGCCTAAAGGCACTTGGCAAAAAGAAATGCTGTTGTTGTCTGACAGCTGAAAGCAGAAAGAAGCAACAGATAAAACACTGGCTCGCGTATCACCTGTGGGTTAAAACATAGGAAACAGTGCCACCTACTGCCTCGATCTGAAGTTGCACTGAGATCCCACTACCGGCTTTACAGTACAACAGTTCCAACAGATGTAGAAATCAAGTCCACACTCAAATCCCCACTCATTTTAGAGTGATACACTAGACACATAAAGCTGAAGTGGTAGTTGTGCTGTGAATCGCAGGCGTGTCGCACAAACCCTGTTGTTTGTGACTGCCTTATAACAGTATACAGGTATGTTAATGCAGTACCCTGGTATTTAGTGCCAGCTATCTGATTTGAGGGGCACCCAACTGGCTTCATATCCCCTATGTAGTCCACTACTTCAGAGCCATTTGGGACACGAACTGGGTATTTTCTTGTCCCCTGTGGGAGTGTGGGGGTCGTGAGGTGTGTCACAGCAGACGGTAGCAAACTTTGAGGCGGGGGAACCAGAAGCCGTGGGTCCTCAGATCCAACACTTTCCCAGTCTTCTTGTGACTTCCCTGGTCACCAGCAGGAATGTTGGGAGGAGAGGGATTCTTTTATCTTAACCAGGAGAAAAAGGCACGATTAGGGCAGATTATATGCAGATTTGTCATCGTCGTAAATCCACAGCTGTCCAAGGCTTCACATTGTTATTTGTCACTTCAAAGGCATTCTTCACCATCCCTCCTTGGTTTATTGTTTCAGTCCGGGACCACCGGTGGACAAATGCATTTCCAGTCAGCTGGTTTGAAAGTGGACTCCAGCCATTTCTCCCAGGGTTCTCAACGCCGAATTACAGACGACATGAGGTGGCGTACATTTGAGCCCGCGGTTTGGATGTCCCGCGTGGATGGTGACTGTAATGCCGTCTATTGACTTTCCCTCGGCTGATTGACTGACTAATGACCCGGCGCTAACGCCAAACCTTTCAAGACCACACCAAACCATCCCCGGAGACCACCTCCAGTGCCAGCGGGATCAGAAGCCTCGATGGTGCATTAAGGTCTGGGGGCGCATAACCATTGGACACCTGCAGCAGAGGGGACATTAGCAGAGCTGTTATAGTTCACGTTACTACTCTTCCTCCTCCTCCTCCTCCTCGTCGCCCGCCGTGCCGCAGCAACAGTCAGGATTGGCTTCCTCCTCCTCATCTTCCTTCCTGCCCTACTCCTCCGCCACTTTATTGCCGGAACACCTGCTGTAGTTCACCTCCCTCTTTCTCCTCCACCTCCTCCTCATCTTCCAATACCTCCCCCACTTCCTTCTCCTCGTCCTTCGTCCTCCGTTCCAGTGTTGTTCCAGTGGCAACAGTAACAGCTGGCAGTGAGCCGTTGGGTGCAACCTCTCAACCAGGGTTCTCCACTCCACCGGCCAGCTGTTTGCTATTCCTCATTCTGACGGCCTGAGAGACAGAAGACCCTGGCTTCTCTCTCACGTGCACACACACACACACACACACACAAACACACATATGCACGCGCACACATGCGTGTGCGCACACACACACACACAAACACACATATGCACGCACACACATGCGTGCGCACACACACACACACACACACACACACACACACACACGCGCACACAGAAAACAGGATGGCAACAACACCTGGACTGAGGATTGAATAGTTCAATCAACAGATCAACAATAACAACAGCAGCCGTGTCTAATCCCAGCACAGTAGATCCCCACATTTGCAGAGAAAACAAGCCAGGCCAGGCTTCCTCAGTAGTCTGGGAGGAGAGAGAGCACAGGTGTGGCAGGTCAGTGTCACACACGTTACAGAGTCCAGGGCTGTTGTTAAGGGTGCAGGGGGGCGGGGCCTCAGAGCCGAGGGCATCTGTTTTTTCCATCTCTCAGTGTTTACTCCCCTTCTTCTCTCTCATTTCTGCTCCTCTCTTAATTCAATTTGTGGGAACCCCTCTGGTCTCTCCCCCCCCCCCTCCCTCCCATCCAGCTGTCCCCAGTGAGCGGGCATTCCAGCTGGGGTTACTGGGGCCCCGGGGGTGGCTTAGGGACCGATCCTGGAGGATTACCTCCAGCTAAAGGGGACACACCCACCCAAAGCCATCAGCCCAGTGGAGCGCTGCCCTTCACACCACGGCTCCTCCCGCTCCCTCACTACATCTCCTGAAACACGAGACCGTCGGGTAAAGCTGGTGAGCATAACTCACGTTCTTCATTCTTTCACAGGGAAGTTTCACTTTTACCCCCCCCAACCAGTCGCACAGTCAGCAGAAAGCGATAATCACGGGGTCCACTGTTCAGTCTTCCCACACAAGTTAGGGTAAACACCACACACCAACACAGCAGCTCAGAACTGCTCCTAAGAGGAAGAGGCTTGATCTGTAACGTAACCATCACCCAGTGGAACATGTGCCTAAATGCGTCACCAACCCAATAGCTTAGCGTTTCGCAATATCAAACTGCCAGCAGCTTACACTGAAATATCTGATACGTCTGAAATGCTATTATGAGGTTATAGACGTTGTGGCTGTTTATTTATGTCAAGAAATACGTTCGTAAGCCTTTTTTTCATACCAGGACACCTTATCACTGTGAAAGAGTTAAATCTTCCTGCCAAAATCACAAGAGCCCAAAACCGTGTTAAGTCCTTCCCAAATGGGAGTGTTAGCCTGTCACAGCATCTGATGAAGCGGGAAAATAATCTTCTCTGGCAGGATAGTGGAAATACCCCAGGACAGGACAGGTGGAGAATGACAGGTCAGCGTGGCACCGCGTCGGAGTCTGTTAAGCACACAGTAGACCAGCTCTCAGACGGACATACAAACCAAATACAGTTTTAAGGGTTTTAATGGTCATGGCACATTCCTAGTATGGATCAAAATCCCTGTCATTGATAGCTTGGGCTATTTTCTTTTGCCTGTGTGTGTCTGGATTTCTTCCCCTGTGTGTATCAAATGTCTTGCCTGTGTTAACTTGTTACATCATTTAGACGGAAATGTCAAACAAATTTTCTGGCTCTGCTACTGTGGTGGTCCCAAAGTAGACACTAGAGGGCAGTGTTACACCACACCTTAGAGCGATAAGCCCATGAAATTAATGTATAAGACAATAATAAGACCAGTTTAAAGTCAGTGGATAAAATTGAAAAAAAAAGAAGTTATGTTTAATGACTACAAAACCAAACATATATCCTAATGCTAAGAAGTCACAAAGAAAGAGAAAAGTATGTCCCTAAAGTAGACTCGTGACATTTCTGAACGACCAACTAAATCACACAACACATTTTTTAAATAAGTCACATAAGATCCATAAACAACCAGCCTTGTGTGTGTGTGTACAACATGACTTTAGATAACGATAGCCAATAGAAACAACTACATCAGATATCCTCTCTGCCTACCTTCTATATCTATTTTGAGTAAAAACTCTGAGAACTCGGAAACACGCAGGCTGAGGCATTCTAAACATTCTCTTGAGGAACACAGTAGAGGTGTTCTATGGGGATCAGTCTGAAAGGGGATTCTCTCAATTGTTTTTGCAGCCGAGGGCTCAAACAATGTGTACATCTCAAATGGCACACTATTCCCTACATACAGAAGGGCACTAACAAAGCCCAACTGCCGTGGTCAAAAGACGTGTACTATAAAAGGTGTACTGTTTGGGAGGCAGCCCATGATGATGGACGAGGCTTAACACTTATGGGTCTGTCCCCATCGCTCAGTTTATCTCATACGTCATGTTGCTTACATTTTCTCACTAACATAGCCTACAGAGTAATCATTTTAAGTAGGATGGATGATATGCACTTTGTATGTATAGCATCACGCATTACAATACCTCAAATGGTTTATAGTACACTGAAGGGGGAAATATGAAAGGACAGAAATACACAGTACTGTGCAAAAGTCTTAAGGACCAGAAAGTCAAACTAAGGCCATTTATTTGGGTAGTGTTTTAATTAAAACAGTAGAGAATGGGGGGTGGAGACCTGACACTGAAAACCCAGTAAAAACTCAGTTGCGACTAACCTGATTTTCATCCAGTAAATTGAGAGAATCAGGCTTGCTAGATTAGAGGAAAAACCCTTTAAAACAAAATATGTACCTGAGTGGTTAACACCACGGTGCTCCTCCAGGGGCAGTGTGAAGATCAGGGCCAGGTTGAGGTCCCTGGCCATTGTTTCAAGCATCTCAAGCTGGCTACCGTCAGAAACATACTGGAAGATCACAGGAATTAGGAACAATATCAGCAAAGACACTGGTCTCAGGTCAGAGGACTTACCTATCAGCTGTCCATACAATCAGTTTTTGTTATTGAGCCGCTCCAATTTAACTTTGGCCTTGTGTTTGGGATCATTGTCCAGGAAATTGCTCATTTTCCATTCAATTCTAATAATCCAGCTGCTGTCGACGAGAACCATCCCCAACACATGATGCTGTCACCACCATATTTGACTAAGACCCATGGGCCATGCCTTGTCCCCACCACACATACATTTTGATTTATTGTCAGCATGTGGAAAATCACTAACAAGAAACTTTTTCTACCTGCAGTGTCAAGATGTTTTATTAATAAATATTAATATTAAGTAATACTCCTTGGTCCATAAATGATGCAAAATTAATTCACAGAAAATGCTAATTTTTAGCATTTTAACATATTCAACATTTCATTTGTCTTTTGACAAAATAAATAAAATAAACCCTGTCAATTAATTATTCAAAAGACGTGACAGATCACCAAACGAGGAGGGTTACAACATTCCCCCACTCAATTCTGCATAGCAACATGAACGTCATTGGCTCAGTTAAAAAAAGTACAATTATTTAAGTGCTACATATAACAGATGGTCTTCAGCTACCACTAACAGTGCAATACCTTCTTATGCCACAAGTTAGGTATTTAGATCAAATGCAGTGACCTGCCACTTCTCTATGTCTCAAATCGCATCCTATTCCCTAAACCTAAACATTAACAGGCACTAGAGAGCAGGGAGCCACAGGGAGCACAGTCATGTGATTAAGCCTTGGATTACAAACTAGTCTATACTTTGCCAGGCTCACAATGCAAGCGACTGCCCAATAAAGCTCACAGAATGATATTGCTAATGACGTAACACCACAATTCACATGGTTGCTAATACTCACAGTGATATCGTTTTTTAATGCCATAAAAAAAGTTTCCTGAATAATGTGCACCTGGGAAAAACTTGCCAACAAAAAACAATAAAAAACAATAAAGAAATTAATCACATTTCTGAAGTTTAAATAGGATTGCAAATGCATTTTGTACAAAAATATGTGAAGACAGATGCTTTAATTCACCTAATAGAAGTTTCCATAAGCTATCTATTTATTTTGATTATAATTTTTTTTCAATTGCACCTTTAAGTGCAAGTGATGAACAAGTGATTGCTTGTAAGCAACCAATGGCTTATATATTCACAATAAATGCTTCAATACAGTAAATGCTTCATAGGGACTAAGCCAACGCCTGTATTCAAAGAGCTTAGAGTAGGAATCTTGTAGGATTACATGGTTTCATGCAACGTGATCTAAAAGGAGACACTGATCCTATATCAGCACTCCTACTCTAGGACGGTCTATGAATATAGGCCCAAAATCCTGGGAAGAGTGTGGTTCTGTGTCATTGCTCCATGCTAATCGACCAATGGGTTGTTAAGGATCGCATCTGAACCACGACTGTGCCACCGACATAGGCTGAGGAGTAAACTGTAATAACCAAACGTGTGTCTTTCTTGAAAAACAGGAATGGTTGACAGTCTCCTTTTCAAAGCATCAGAGTGCGAGCTAAAATGCATACTGGTCCATAGTCCATTACATTTCTGTCCTCCACTTCCTCGGTTCACTCACAATCTTTCTTTCTGCAGTCTGACACTCCATCTCTTTGGACACGACCCTCTTCTTTTAAGCTCAGTGCCAAAACACACAATCCCATATATAGTGGACAGCTCTTAATAAGGCCCAGTAGGGCAACAAAGGTCAATGATAGTAGATAGTGTGTGGCCCAGGGGCATGGCAGAGGCTGGGGGACGAGGGGAGCCTTCCACCACAGCCTTTCTCCAGGGGGGACCCGGGGAGCCTTCCACCACAGCCTTTCTCCAGGGGGGACCGGGGGCGACTGGCTGGCCTCTGTTCATCCTACTCCACAGTCTCCAAGTAGGACGTACTCTGTCTCACATGAATTCCCTCAGTGGGAGGTCTGGTGGGACCTGGTCTCAGCGGAAGGAGGAACAGGAGACTGCTGTTACAGCTGCCCTGCGGCGTGACAACCGCCCGCCCCCATGGAGGACAGAGGATCAGCCGGCTCCACGCTCCACAGGCTCCCGTTCTGGAACAGAGGAACAGTCAGACTGGCTGAAAGCTCTTCACATTTCACAACATTTTAACCTGCTTGGGCTGTACTGAGCAAAACCCACATTTAACCTGCTTGGGCTGTACTGAGCAAAACCCACATTTAACCTGCTTGGGCTGTACTGAGCAAAACCCACATTTAACCCGCTTGGGCTGTACTGAGCAAAACCCACATTTAACCTGCTTGGGCTGTACTGAGCAAAACCCACATTTAACCCGCTTGGGCTGTACTGAGCAAAACCCACAATTAACCTGCTTGGGCTGTACTGAGCAAAACCCACATTTAACCTGCTTGGGCTGTTCTGAGCAAAACCCACATTTAACCTGCTTGGGCTGTACTGAGCAAAACCCACATTTAACCCGCTTGGGCTGTACTGAGCAAAACCCTCATTTAACCTGCTTGGGCTATACTGAGCAAAACCCACATTTAACCCGCTTGGGCTGTACTGAGCAAAACCCACATTTAACCTGCTTGGGCTCTACTGAGCAAAACCCACATTTAACCTGCTTGGGCTGTACTGAGCAAAACCCACATTTAACCTGCTTGGGCTGTACTGAGCAAAACCCACATCGGGCCATGTTGCCTACCTGCGTGGTGCACAGCGGTTCTGCTCTGTTGACCCCCCCGATGCACGCGGCTGGAGGACATGTGTGCTGGGCCAAGCCTGGGCCGGTGGCCTGAGTCCGGGCCAGGCCGTCGTTGATGTGCCCCTGCTGGAACACGCCTCCGGCATCACCAGACTCTAAGTTGCCCAGCAACTCCTCCAGATCCTGGGCTGTGAGCTCTCCACCAGCCTCCTGGCCTTCCAGGTACCCGGAGGGCACACAGGGTAACGCGGGGTCTTGGGAGGGGCCGACAGAGACGGCTTTGGGCTGCTCCTTGGAGGGGAGGTCTTGGGAGGGTTCCCGTGGATAGGGGTGCTCACAGTGGGCTTGGCCCGGGGGAGTGGGAAACCACCCCGGCTGCTGGAGGAACAACAGGGGGATCTGCTGCTTGGTGCTGAGTGGCTGGCTCGGTGCTGGTAAAGCACCCGCGGTCTGATTCACCTGCAGGTCCTTCAGTTTGTCACACAGCTGCTGCTGCCGCTGCTGCCGCTGCTGCCACGGGAACGGCGGGCACTGGGCATTTAGCTGATGTTGCTGCCATGGCAACAGCAGGCCGTCTAGAGGCGTCGGCCATTGCGGTGTTGCTTCCTGTGGGAGGGGTCGAGTGGGTGACCTCAGCTGGGGGGACGAGGTGGGAGGCTGCCGGTGAGGAACGGAATAGGAGTGCGGATGAAGTGGCTGGTATGCAGATGGTTGTTGTAATGGCACGACTGGGCAACTACGGCCCTGATCTCCTGGCGTGGCGCCCCCAGAGGGGAAAAACGTCTGACCCGAGTCCGACCTGTTCCACAGGAACTTGTGTACGTAGGACAGGATCTCGTCGGTCAGGTCCGGGAGGAGGCCATCTCGGCAAGCGTCCAGGTCCACGTCCAAGAATATGTCGTTGCGCGGAAGCAGATCCTCCCGACTGACACCCAGGTTCCTCATGAAGCCCGACAGATCCCAGTCCCTGTCAATCAATCAATCATCTTTTCAGTCCCAGTCAGGAAACATTTATTGCGGAAAATGTTTATTACAACATTAAAAACTGCATCCGTCATAGAGACATCTAAGACCCATAGAAGAGAAATGTTACCTGTCCTCCGATGAGAAGCCACCTCCCTCACAACTACGTGGTTCCAAAGACTCCTGCTTGAAGAGGAGGCTCTCAGAGAGGGAGAGGAGGCCCCCCTCCTGCCAGCTGCTGGAAAAGATGCCCCCACATCCCTCCTCTGGAAGGCCTGGCACATCCTCCTGTGGGAGTTGGAGCAGCAGCTCATTCTGAGTATGACGGGAGATGTAGATGGACTCATCCTGTTTCAGCAGGGAGCCCAGCAGCGAGTTGGGGTCCAAGGCGCCCGTCTGTCTGTTGTCGTTATCTCCTCCAGGGCCGGCTGTTACCACGGCCTTGGGCAGGCTGCTGTCGTAGAGCAGGGCCTCCCCGGTGGTGAAATTGAAAGGGAAGTCAAGGGTTCGCTTCTTTAGATTCTCCTCTCCCTCCTCATCCCTAAGCACAGTCGGAAGACACCGGGTAGAGGAAGAAAAAGGTGTTAGGCCTCAAAGAAAGTCAACCTGACTAGGTTAGGGGGGGTTCTCCTGACCATGCCTGTCCTAAAAGGTTTTGCCCCGATCAGGTGAAGTGATGAGGAAACCCTTGCGGCTGTAGCTACAGTGGATATAAAATGTCTACACACCCCTGTTAAAGTGCCAGTTTTTTTGTGATGTAAAAGAATGAGACAACGAACATTTTGAAATGGCCCAGCCAGAGCACAGACCTGAATCCAATTGAACATATGTGTGGTGATCTGAAGAGGGCTGTGCACAGGAGATGTCCTTGCAATCTGACTGATTTGGAGCACTTTTGCAAAGAGTGGGCAATTATTGCCACATCAGGATACGCCATGCTAATAGACTCCTACCCAAAATGACTGAGTTCTGTAATAAAATCAAAAGGTGCTTCAACAAAGTATTAGTTTAAGGGTGTGCACACTTGTGCAACCAGGTTATTGTGAGTTTCTTATTTTTCCCCCTCAAAGATTTCAGTTTGTTTTTCAATTGAATTGTTCAGATTATAGGTCACATTAAAGGTGGAAAAAGTTTTCTCATTCTTCTACATCACAATGACCTAGCATTTTAACAGAGGTGTGAGGAATTCTTATATTCACTGAATGTCCTGCAGCGGGACAACGTGACGTACGTGATCACTCTCTGGGAGGCGATGATGCACTCGGCCTGCCCATTCTTGTACACCAGCCTGGCATTGGCCTGCACCCAGACCCAGCCGCTCAGCTTGGTCAGTAGCCGGAACACGGTCATGCCACTCTCTCCCGTCTTCATCACTGTGGCCCGGGACACACAAGTGTTCGTTTCACCATATTTCAATCATTACTGTGAAGCGCAAGTAGGAGATTGACCAAAAAACATGAAAATATGAGAAAACATACAATCCTGTTTCCCCCAGAATGTTGGGACACTGCGTAAATATTACGTAAATAAACACAATGCAATGATGTGCAAATCATTTCAACCCTATGTTCAACAGAAAAGAGTACAAAGATAACACATCAAATGTTGAAACTGAGACTTCTGTTTCTTGAAGGATATATGCCCTCTTTGAATTTGAACACGTTTAAAAAAAGTTGAGACTGAGGCAACAAAAGACTGGAAAAGTTGTGTAATGCTAATAAACTAAACCTGGTGTAATATCACACAACTAATTAGGTCAATTGGCAACAGGTCGGTAACATGATTAGGTATTAAAAGATAATTCCAGAGAGGATGAGTCTGTCAGAACTGAGGATGAGGAGGGGTTCACCACTCTGTAAAAGACTGCATGGGCAAATAGTGCAACAATTTAAGAATAAAGCATCTCAACGTAACATTTTGTTTAGGGATTATATCGTCTACAGTAAATAATATCATATATATTGGATGGCTGTGATCTTCGGGCCCTCAGACGGCACTGCACTAAAAACAGACACGATTCTGTAATGGAAATCACTGCATGGGCTCAGGATAACATATTAACACAATTGTCTGTGAACACAGTACATCATAGCATCCACAAATGCAAGTTAAAACTCTTCCATGCAAAGAAGAAAACAGACATAAAACAAGATCCAGAAATGCCAAACAATATCCCACTTTTTCAAAAAGTTGAAAAGGAAAGTTTTGAATGAGGAACAGAAGGGTTAAATTTGCAGTGGTCTCTTAATTTTAAACCTTCTGTTCCTCACTCAAAATCTTCCTTTTCGACTTTTTTGGAAAGAAAAGAAAAAGGTGCAGTGGTCTTAAATTTTTTTCCAGAGATGTATATAGGTATTGGAGAGGCATATGCTGCAAGACAATGCCAAACCACATTTTGCATGCATCACAACAGCATTGCTCCATAGTAAGAGAATGGTTGCAAAACTGGTCTGCCTGCAGTCCAGACCTTTCACCTACTAAAAATTATGAAAGGAAAAATACAACAAAGGAGAACCCGAACTGTTGAGCAGCTGAAAACCCATATCAAGCAAGAATGGGAAGACATTTCACTTTCAAAACTACAGGAATTGGTCTTGTCAGTTCCCAAATGCTTACAGAGTATTGTTAAAAGTAATGCAACAAAGTGGTAAACAGGCTCCTGTCCCAACTTTTGAACTCTTTTGAAACGTGTTGCTGGCATCATATTCAGAACAGAAGTTTTTTTCAAAATACAATAACATTTCTCAGTTTCAACATTTGATACATTGTCTTCGTACTATTTCAATTAAATAAAGGGATAAATAATCTGTACATCATTGAATTCTTTTTTTTATTTACATTTTACACAGCGCTCCAACTTTTTTGGAAACAGGGTTGTATTTAAGAAAGACAGAAAAAAACTGAAAATCGGAAAACAAGATTAAAAATGTTTTTAAATAAATAATCACCCCCACATTTCCCAGCTTTCCTGTTAAATTAGCGCAAATGCCAGACAAAAAATACAATCTGAAAACAGGTGAGCAGTCTCACTCCGCAAGTGGTTCTCGGCGCAGTACAGCATGTCAGCAGCATGGATGAACTGGTAGCCGGAACCACGGTAGCACAGCTCCGCCTCGGTGTACCCCAGCACCATCCTACCCCTGTACAGGGCGGAACACAAGGAAAACCTCACCAAAAGGGAAAAATTTCCTAGAAATGAATGCCTTAACCCCACCCCAATCAGCACCGGCTTTGTTTAACAGAATGCTTGTGGCATTATTCATGTGTGTCACCCCAGTCAGATACATATGTGGGTCACCCACTTGGTGTCACAGGCGGTGGGCGTGAAGTCTAGCTTGTGCTTGGTCCTGAAGATGAAGTTCTTGGTGCGGATCTCTAGGATGGTGGGGGGCTGCAGGGGTGAGGCCAGGGAAAACAGGGCCAGCTGGGGTGGGATGGCTTTGCCCTCCTTGGTCCTCTGGTTCTGGCCATGGAGAAACTTCAAACGCCCCTGGAAGTTCAGCGCCTTAAGAATTGGGCGTTAAAAATTGTCAGAATGTGTATCAGAAATGAGAACCCCGTTCCCATGGATTTCCCTACTACCCTCTGTTCATGCACATTGGAGCATGTAAGGTGTGCAACTGCTAACTCACTTTTCACAATCTAAGAGGAACACATTCAACACAACGGAACACTGCAGTATATGACTTAGATAAGAACTCAATTTTTCATTTCCGACCAGGCCACATACAAACTCAGTTTCACTGAAAACACAATTTCACTTGTCCTCAGGTCATCCAACATAGGCTGATATTTTTCTGCAGTTTAAAAGTTCTAAGCGAGGAGGCCAGCCAGAGGATAAAGGCATACTTCTCCATTTAAATTCCCCTATTAGATTTGAGATGTTCGTCAGCATGTGCAACAGTGGAAATTATTCAGCTCTGTAACAATCAACCAAGGGAAGTAACTCAAACTAAAGTCTAAGAAAATGTCCATAAAATCTAACTGCTAGATTCTCAAAAATATTTTATAATGTATAATGTGCAAAGAAAATGCAATTTTAACTACAATATTTGGAATTAAGAGAAAACCTCTTTGTTAGGAAAAAACTACAGAAAAAAACAACAGTATTTCCAACTCGCCAAAATGTATTATTCATTATAACTTGATATTAAAAAAACATCACAGAAAAGCATTACAAAAATTGTTAGAATCTGCTGTCCAGGCTTGTACACAATGTAAATGCTATCTTTTGGATCATTTCCTGGTCTGGATATGCAGACTTTTCTGAACCTAAAAGTATTTTTGCAAAGCCTCACACCAAACTGAAATGAACACATAACACCCTGACAAGATTTTAGAAATGTTCATCCAGGATTTCTGAAGAAAACATTATATTTGGAAAAGTTACCAGAATATTGCAAGACTAAATTTGATCTTGTTTTGTCCATCAACTTACTAGGAAGCCAGAGGAGGAGTCATGGAGACATCGTAATCTGCAGACAAAGTTGCGCTCCAGGAAGGCGGAGTTCTCTGGCGGTAGCGTCTGGGGGTCATAGACTGTAACAAACGGTGTAGAGGCTGAACCTTCTGGGGCTGGATGGGTGGCAGGAAACATTCCATTGTGAACTTAAAAGGCTAAAGCCAAATATTAAACTACATTTTACCTGAACCAACACAAAATGTGCAATATTAGAAATGTTAGAAAGACCCATTAAATATAAAATGTAATGTTGGACACCATAGGTTAATGCATTATTCATTAAGATATTTTTTAGAACATTTATCCTTAAATACCATAAAGGAATTCAAAGACACAGTGATTTGGTACTTTGGGGCCCAGGGCATATTTTCAGGGCACGCCCCCTGGGTTGGGAATCCCTGGCTTACATCATTGGAACTCCCTAGGCCACTCGTAGGTAAAATAAAATGCTGTTTTCACCTGTGATTAGCAGTCCAGTGTCAGGTGTGACGGAGGGGTTAAGGGCCCAGTGGAGCTGTCTCTGGAACTCTGCTCGGTCCTCCGTATGGATGAAGTCATTTACACTCTGATGGATGACATCCGACTGAGGAGCAAACACATCCACCATCATCAAAACACTTCACTAACTACAAGGTTACAAACACGGGCGTCGTTCATGCACAACCTATCATACCTTTTCCCATCACTCATCTCATGTAACAGAGCCTTGACGGCGCTGGCTTCAGGCCATGTTTAATCCGATATCCAAACATAACTACTGGATTTGGCATCTGCTTAGGGTCAGGCTTCTGTTCTCGTTGAGGAAATACCAGAACACTCAACTTTGTCCGGTGTGACAGGAACCCTTCACAGACTGTTAGGTAACGCGAATAATAACATGGACACTAGAAAGTAGCAGTGCTTAATAAGTTTTACATTTCGATCAGACATTAATGAAGATTTAAAGGGGCATTTTAATAAACAACCAAATTAACTTTTCATGACCTGGCATTAATCCTAAACAGCGAGCTGACTAGAAGAACACACAACCCATGACACAGTTTATGTGGACCCATAAATAGGCCTACAGACATCTAGAAAATAAATGGGAAAGATTAGATGAGCCACACCTGGTTTTATTATTTTTTTTTTTTTTATTTGGTTTCAAAAGCTTAAAGGGGATGTGTACGGTGCTGGATGTAGTACCACAGAAAGAGTATTTACCTGTTGAAAGCCAAGGTACTCCTGTATGGTGGGAGACGCATAGAAGATTGTGCCGCCAGCCGTAACGACCAGAACAAAACCATTCAGTACCTGAGGGGGAAACAGAACTGACTCTCATGTTCACACAGACACTGTCCATGCTCCACCAGCAGCCATCAGAAGAAGGCTTATGGCTGTGGAGAAACAGCACAGCCTTACCAACGAAAACAAATGTCAGAGGAACCCAAAGCAGTGTAAGGTTCTGCCTGTAGCCCACATGGCAGCCTATTCCTCCATCACCGTTTGTCAAAGAAAATGTAAAAGAAAAAAAGAAAAAGGTATGAGTCTTACACTCAAGAACTGGACTTTGTCTGACAAACAAAAGTAAATGATTAACTGGTTATTAAGCAGCACACAAAAAGCAAACAAGGGGCGGTTGAACGGCAGGTCAACTCAACTCCGATAATTATCTTTCCATCGTACACAAGGGGATAGTTCAGGGCCCATATTCACAAAGCATCTCGGTCAGACAGCTGATCTAGGATCAGTCAGATCTTGTTCATTTTGGTCTAAAAAAAGATTCAACTCCTTCTCGTCGATGCTTTATGATATGAATCACCTTACTGACTGTAGACAGTACAAGACCGCTTTGATTGAATGCCACAAGGCATTCAATCAAACCAACAACAGCCATGACCTGCTGCAGCCAGTGTGGCTACTGAACGGACACTGCTAACCTGAAGAATCAGCTCTCCCTCTGGAACGGGCAGATCAGTGCCATGCTTCTTCAGAACATTAGTCTCTGAGCAATGGCAGGGGGTGGATTTTAGAGTCTCTGCAATACAACACAAACACAATCATGGTCAAGGTTACTGTGCCATTAAGGATTTCCACCACACACTGAAAAAAGGCAGAGGAGAATATAAAGTGCATATACCTACAGCCAAAGGCCCACTGTCAATAATTGGAGACAGGAAAGTTTTTGCCTGTTAAAGACAGTGATTCAAATCAAACCAGCAATGGGATGCAACAAAGCAGCCTACTGATGACAGACCTGGTAGCAAAGGCGGTGCCAACAGCTGAGTTTCTCAATGGGGCCCAAGCTCATTCCCATCTAGACTTAGACCTCCACACCAGGGCCTGAAAGACAGTCCCGGACCCCAGCCACAGACAACTATACTTATTACATGGTGCACCGACCAACTTCCACCCCAAGCCATGAAACTATTACACAAGACTGGCAGATGATGATCAGTCTACCCTTGTTTAACTAAACGTGACAAACTATTATTTATTTGCCGTCCTTGTGCCAGGACAATATTAAGATGATAACTCAAGCGGTCCCAAGGCACTCTTCTCATGCAATGGCCAAAATAAGTCCTCCCACTGGTTCATGCGAACCCACCATCCCCTCGTCATTGCTCAGAGTCTGAACTACTTACTCATCTAAACAGGTCAAAGTTTGTAGTGTGAGCCAACAACTACCTTATGAAAGCGTCTGCATCCCAAATTGCAGGCGGTCCTCTAGATCGTGAATAACTCCTAGTGCACTAAACAAAGAACAGGTTGTGATTAGGGACGCAGGAGGCCACGGTTTCATAACTCTTCTTGGGAGTCAAGAGTTCAACAAGTCTGTTCTTGGTTACTCACGCAAACCCCCAGCCCAGCCCCCTTGAGCGTGTGTGTAATTGGCAGATTTCCTAAAGCACACAAAGCACCACTGCAGTACTTAACACTAGATGAAGGCCAGGGCGCATATCCACAAAGCATCTCCAAAAAGGCACTAGGAATCCAGTTAAAACCTGCTTTATGACTAATAAAACTCCCAGCTCAGAGTAGGTTTTAGGAGAATGTTATGTAGAGGCCCGGGAAACTCTGCGCCAGGAGAAAAATCAACGCATAAAAGTTTACCTCAGCTGGTAGCTGAAGTACAAGAGGCAGCGCCAAGAAAATGCAGTGATGACTCTCACTGACACTGTTGTACATGATAGTGAATCAATCAGGATTCTCATCGCCAGTGAAGTATACTCCCTGTCAGACAACTACTGTGAAAGGGAGGGCATATCAAATGTTCACAATAACCATGTTGGATATTTTCACGTTGTGTCCTCACTTTTGCCAAATGTGTTTCCATGCGTAGACCTACTTTAGACATCAGAGGAGTAGTAAAATGTCTATTCTCTGGACGACCAGTTTTCAAGTCTGACGCACACTGTGGATACAGGCCCAGGAATCCTGGCTGCCATAGCAGACCTCTGAGGAGACCACAACATCATTGGAACTTGGAGGCTGAATCTAGCTTGGAAATTAACAGTAAAAATCCTCCAGGAATTCATCAAAAATCTTGATTTAGGAAGTCGGTTTCAAAAGCATTCACACAAATAAAGCCGGTGATCGTGTCTGTATGATTGCAAACGTATCGTCATTTTCAAGCATCATTTGTTCTGGGGCATGGTTGTGGACTAACTGATTATGATAATGAAAGTCCCGGCCCACCCACAATCCTCTGAAAGGTAACAGTAAGGCCTGCGTTACTGAGGCATCAGAAACAGATGAAGTCCTGGCAGTCCCCTCTACTATGGCTATTTAAATTGGAAAGCCGTAACATTATAAAAATGATCCCAAACCTTGGGATAGCAGTGGGAAATTCTTGGAGGGAGTTTGGTGAACTAGGGTGTGTATGCATCTACGTCTAAATGCCGTTGTCATTAAGGGGTCGGCAAAACTGTCGTAATGTAAAGGCACCGGTGTATCTTACGGTACCCTTCATAGTTGTTTCAGTGTGAGAAGCGAAGCGTGTGACATCGTTCAGTATACTGCCGGTCAAAACAAGATCTTCGCCTTTACACAAAGCCTAGGCCTACATTTTCATTTACTTTAAGTTATCTATTGTTGCAGCTCTGCTAGCGCTTCCGCTGAGACAGATCACAAGATGACACGTTTATATTCCACTCTCCAGAGAAATTCACACACCCTGATAGCATCCTGTTATTTTAGCCCCCAGGACTTTGACTGAGTCACTGTAGGACATTAACCTGTTTGTTGTTGAGCCACTGCAAAGTTGCTTTCTCCTTGCTTAGGATCAGTAACCTGCTGAACAGTGAATTTTTTTTAGTGGATGATATCCTGTTCTCTTGCAGCATTTCCCTGTACTTTGAAATCGCTATCTTGGTCTCATCTGATCAGCATCCAAGCAGAGCTCTTGAACTTTTTGCACCATTACTCCACACTAAGCCACTGCAAGTCATGTTTTCTGCGCACCAGGTTTTGACATGCAGACTTTTCTTGGCAGTTCCTGAGTGTAGTGATGCACTTCCACTACCTGATTATTGATCCAACTGTGCTCACTGGGAAATCCAATCACTTGAAAATGATGTTGCATTATTTTCTGTTTTTTATTCTCCTTATGTAAATGTCTTCAAATAAAATGTCAGAGAAATGTTAATGGACCTTTTGTAATTCAGTAATATGAGAGAATTGGTTTGGGATTTGAATACTTTTGCAAGGCAGTATACATCGACCAACAGTCAAAACGAATAAAAGAAAAGAAATGCATTTAATAATTTCTTGCTCTGAAATGTACCCAACTAGGAAAGTCTTCCTGTTAGAGCATTAGCTACTGCCTGGGCAATTTTCATTCAATTTCCCTGCCAAGGGTTGCCAACCAGCATTTTTTTAAATATGAAACTCTCAGATAAAAATTTACTGAGAGCCATGAAAATTAAATGCAGGGCAAGCTCAAACCTTGAGGATGGCATTTGTGTTGTCTTGTCAAAGATATCTTAGGTTATTTCCAGAAGCCAGCAGCAATCCTCACACTTAGTAAGCAGCTACTGCAATTACAGTCTGACAGACAATATTATATATTATATATAATATATAATATTTATTTTATTTATTCAAAATCAAGCAAAATATGCAGATGGCACTAGCAACATGCAACTACTTTAGAATAAACACGATGAGAAATGGTTGACCACCACAGCATTATAGTGTGTTATTATAATCAAGCCTTACCACTGAAAAAGCTCTTGGCGCGCAGGTAACTGACACAGAGCCGAAGGACGGTCAATTTGTCCAGCTTGGAAATTACATCCTGAGGGTAAGGAAGAAGACTGGCCAGCCTGTCCAACTCTCCATTGAGGCGTTCACGGTGCCTCTTGGAAGGGTTTGATTTGGCTCCATCTGGAGGAGGCTTCACACTAGAAAGAGAATGGTAACGTCCACTATTAATGTCAAATATGTTTGGTTATATTCCCTTTGTCTTGTTATATAGGCCTATCTGCAAAGTTTTTAATAGCGTGAATGCAACTTATGATCATGGAATCCATAGACAGCAGAACCATAAAAGACAAATACAAAATAATAGTGATGCCCAGTTAAGGTGTAAACTAAAATGTCCCTTTTGAAGATGCATGATGCTTCTGTAACATAGTGTTGTCATGCAATTTCAGATGAGTGTTGTCATGCAATTTTGTGTCAGCCAACGGTCCTTTCACAGCATGACAGCACTGCAAAGTAGCTGTCACCCATGTTACTGACAGGTTATAAACACGCATTAGTCTAGACTAGTATTTGACATAAATAGTCGAGTACTGTACGCTCAAACATGGCATGGACTACCTAGAAGTGCTAGTTAGTGGCATAATAAGAGTGGAGGACTAGCTAACGTTACGAGGATTATAAAGCAAATAGCAGTTACCTTTTCTGTGGCTTTTTCCTCTTGCGACTGGCATATGTGCTGCTGCTCATTTTTCTCAATGATATGGCAATACAATATTATTGATCACTTGGTGTTTGCCTGTGCTATATAGAATGTCACGCGCATTAGCTAGCTTGTCAAACCAGAGGAACGTTACGCTGTCCCATCCCTGCCACTAGGCTAGCTACTGTTAATTACGTTAACCAGCAGTCAAAGCAAAAGTTAATTATAAACAAAATCGGATTTATAAAACGAAAAACACATTTAGAACCAATGTAGCAAATAACCTAGATACTCATCTATGCTACTAGAGGCCAACTACCGCTGTTAGCTAGCTACAGTGCGGAGCAATGGGTCAAGTTCGAACGAGAGGCAGGTGTTAGCCAACAACGAGCGGTCAATAGACCGCGCGACCTTTCTAGTCAGAAGCGGGTGGTCCATAAATCCAGTCGGAATATTTTAATTTAACTTTGCCACTAACTTGCCATTAGCTTGTTCGCTGCAACCGGGTACAACACCTAGACGCTATAGCTAGCTGCATGAATTAGTCTTTATTGTCATTAGCATTTCAAAGAGTAATTCAATCGACTTCTTTCTGTTTCTACCGCTCTTAGTTCCGCCCCCTGCCTGGTTAGGTTACGCCAGAGGCGTATCCAACGAATCAGGTGGAAGTAGGGTTAATGGTCAGCTCGTTAACCGGTGTTAACTCGTTACACCAATGTAGCTAAAGCAGCTTGCCATTTGTTTTGCCAGGTACATTTCTATGGCAACGAATGCTTCGGCACTAACCTGCTCCAGCACTGCGTTTATCATTTTTTTCTTTTGCATTGTAATGTTCTATTTACAAAGTGTTGCTGATTTAAAGCAGAGACCCAGATGACTCCCAGCTTATGATTAAAATATAATAAAAGAATCGACTCAAAACGTGGCCTGATTCTGAGATGGATTTACAGTTCAGAATGTCTCTTCCCAGCATTGTACGATTTTTGTTTATCAGCTCAAAATATAACAGGTTTAATAAAATTAAGTTATGGAATTATAATATATAACCTTTCTAAACCCATAGATCTTCAAAACAGTATGTTTTTGCTAATTTCAGCAAAGCATTGGTTTTAATATTTTTCATTTATTAAATGTATTACCAGGCAGGTCAAGTAAGAACAAATTCTTACATACCAAAAAAGGCCTGCAATGAGGAAAAATGCCTCCTTCAGGGAATGGATACAGTCAACAGGAAGAAGAAAAACTGCCACAGCACAGTACCAAAGAATACATCAAAACTATTCACATATAGAGACACCACTAAACCACATTAAAACCAAACACACAAAGAGATTCCACTAAACGACAATAAAATCAAGAATGGAAACATGGAGAGACATTATTAAAATACAAAACAAAATGCTGACAACAGAGGGAGTCGTAGAGTTTGCGATGACATCAAACGTGATGGACATCATGAAGTCAAAAGAAAGAGCATAATATAAGTAGTTTAGAACAATAAAAGAATCTTGTTGCCTAATGATAATGTGGATATTTTTTCCATAATATTTGTTTATCATATTCTAAACATGTTTGAGCCCTACTCCATTGTTTTTATAGCTCTCCTCTACTTTTGAGAGAGGGAGCTCTTTCATTGCGAATTGTTGAAGCTTACACTATGTCAGAATTAAAATGCTACGCCCATTGCATAGCCAATATAGGAATTATGTTGTATTGTTTTTTATGATAACAGGTATCAGTAGCGTCGTTAGGTCTGGGTCTTTTATGAATAGCCCCGGATCTCAAATTCACCAAAAATAATTATAATACAAAAATATCCCCTGATCTATTCATCTATAAATCTGATCGCGCATTATGACAATGTTGACATGTAGGTCGCTAGAGTGGGGGGGGGGGGGCTAAGCCCCGAATGTATTGTGATCCTAGCGATGCCTCTGACAGGTATTCTATAGTAAACCAGTGAGAGCCAAACGATCCTGTCAACAGATAAAAATTGTTTGCTGCCAATTATCTGATGAAAATTGTTATCTGCTGCCAGAATATTTTTGTTGTTGTTATCTTCTGCCAGCTTGGAGACTGCCAAAATAGATTTTAAGGACTCTCAGACCATGAGAAAGATTCTCTGGTCTGATGAAACCAAGATTGAACTCTTTGGCCTCAATGTCAAGCATCAAGTCTGGAGGAAACCAGGCAATGTTCATCATCTGGCCAATACTATCCCTCTGGAAATGTTGTGGGGATGATACATTTCTAAAAACCTGTTATCCTTGGTCATTTTGGAGTATTGTGTGTAGGTTGTTGACATTTGGAAAAGGTAATGGGTTCTGAATACTTTTGAAAGTATGTTCATTTATGTAATATACACAGTGTCCTCCACTAATATTGGCACCTTTGGTAAATATGAACATATAGATATAGTATGTTTGTCAAATCTTCAGTGGGTAATGATCAACGTGCTATTTAAGGATTTTAGGCAGCTTTGTGCAAATTTGATAATATTACAGTTGACATACTGCATGTGTTTCTCAGAGTCTCTGTCCTTTTTCCAACATATGGACTTAATGGTGTCTATAGAGAACTATTTCCGCTATCAATTCCTATGGCCAACACCGTACTGTACCCATCCATTGCTTTTCTGCAATTTTCATATTGATTCACATATTTTATTCCCATTTGTAAACAAGTACTTGTGAAGGGAATTCTTTTTTTTAATAATATATACGCTAACATGCAAAAACCTTTAACCAACTGAAATGTAGGTGGAGAAATTACATATGTGCTGTTGAATACTGATTGACACAACATAACAATGTACAGTGTACGCTAACTATCATAGGTTACTCTGGATAAGAATGTATGCTAAATTACACTACTTTTGAAGGTTGTTAGACTTTACAGCAGGCCATTCAGTGAATGATTTTAATCAGTGGGTTTCATTTGAGATTTCTAGAGGATTTTTGGGGGGCTACACTGCAACTGCTGAAACCAAAATCCCCTTACATTTACAATAGGATTTGGAAGACTAAAAACAAGTGGGTCAAGCCACATGAAAAAAGGAGCACATGGGAATGTCCTTGAGTATCCCAATAGCTGTGGACAAGCATTCTTCAAAATTTAGTAATTAAAACATAGGCAAAATTGTGTCAATGGAAGCTCACACCCAATCTCAGTTTATAAATATATAGTATATAAATGTCTCCTTTCTCTGTCTTTGATATGGAGTAGACAGTATGGAAATACTGATAGACCTTTTGGTTGCACAATGTAGCATCGTGTATGACAGAAAGCTCTGTCTGTAACAGGCAAAACATGCTATTCTTTCTTCCTAGTGTCTTTGTTTCTTTCTGAGTTTCTCCGCTCTCTCCATTGCTTTCTCTGAATGAAAGTGTCATTCCCTTTCTTGAAGTCAGCTGAGCATGACTGATGCGATTTGTCCCCTCATAGCAAACATCATCAAACACCTCTACTGACGACTAACAACTCTCAGACATGTTGCCTTACAAACAGTGGCACTTCTGTGTAGCGTATCGTTGGTTCTTATTTTTACACTTCTCTATTGCATTCATTGACATTTTTATCATGTAAAGTAGAAGAAAAAAAATAATTGGATGTGTCATCATCTCTTCACAAAATTGATATAACCACTATTTTCAGCAAACATGTAGCTGATAAGTGGCTGGTATGGTTGGTAGAATTGTCGATATCGGTATCGCGCCGTAGTCCTGGCCTTGATCCTTTAACTTTACCGCCCTCTACTGCCTAAATTTAGTTTTGCTATGAGAGTCAAGACAACGATTTGAATGGCAAATGTATTTTTGTCACACGGTTATGCATGTTTGAAATTAGACTTCACCACGTAATCAACGGCTTTAAACGTAATTGGCAGACGTTCGAAATCAGTGGTTGAAGAAAACGTATTCACAACTAGTTGAATGCTAAAACATGCCTTATGAAAAAAAACTGAAAGGGAAACATGAAAGCATAGAAATGTAATGACAAAAAACGTCCAGCCAAATTCGCTATCCTTCCAACCAACTCAATTTATTTCAACGTACAATTTGCGGACTATCAGTTTATTCCTAGACTGTCTTCAGCGTTGGATGGTCTACTTCTGGTGTGCCAACACTCTGAGACAGCATTGTGGGACCAACAACTAACTTTGTTACTAGATTCCATTCCCCTTTTGGCCAATGAAATTGCTTCTTTTTGGGATGTCACGCACGGTGGCGGTAATGTTATGGAGTTTTTCCCTTCACGTCTGTCAGGTTGAAAAACATAGGCCTTATAGTATCTGGCATACAACCAGCGTTAGTGTTTGGACAAACCCTACCAACATTCAGAGAACGACCAACACACTTTCCTAGTTCTGCATGAGAACAAATACAACTATAGAAATATGGTGGTTCTCAAAATCCGAGACCAGGTAAGTCATCCGTCTTGTCAAAACCTCGCTAGCTAGCTAACGTTAGCTAGCTAGCGAACCTGCTAGCTCGTTCGCAACAACGGAATGTGCCACTGCTGTAATGGTGGATTGGTAGTTAACTAGATAATTGAGTGTATTTATAAAATGTAACCTTTCCGCTAAGTTCTATGTGGTTTTATTTAAGGTCATAGGTCATAGGTCTTGGTGTACATAATTAAACAGTGTAGTGTTGTCTAACGCTAGGAAACTAACCTTGTTTCAAGCTAGATTAACTAACTACGGACCGGTTGTTAGCTAGCTAAGGTAGCTGGAACGACAATTTGCTAACTAGCTACCGAGCCACGAAAAATAAAGCGCCATGTCTGAATTCCAGTTCAGATTAAAGTTGGTTATATAGCTAAGCTCCCCAGGAAGAAAGTGTTGGTACTTTGGGGTTGTATCTAACTACTGTAGGTAGTTCAATCACGTTATCGTCACCACCAAATGGCCATAGCTATCCACAGAGGGGAAAGGGGAAAATCGGAGGCTGACTGCTGTCACTCTGCAACACCTAGTAAAGCCAAGGAATGCATACATATTGGGCTGGTAGTGTGCTTGACTTACCATTCACGTCACTGTTCTCTCATTTCACAACTATGTCTTTTTTGTACCGAAAGGGTTTCCTTGTATTGTATTTCCAAGTTACTTAGCAAGAACTGCGCCGATACTCTGAAATGATTGTTTACACTTGCCCTGTTTTGTCTCCAGAATTCATAGCAGCTTTAAGTACAAATTCAGGAAAGTCAAGATGGGCTATTGCAGGGTAGGCCCAGTTGCTGGTTCAAATCCTTGGTCCAATAAGGTAAAAAAAAATATATATGTAGTATTTGCTCTTGAGCATGTAATTTAACACAGGATAACATCTATGTACATGAACTCTACAGTATGAGACAACTTTGGGTAGAGTCGCTATCGCTAAATTCACAGGTGGTTATGTTTTGTTAGGCAAAATAGGATTGACTTCAGTAAACAAATGCCTGCCTTTACTGGACAAACAGGTACACGAAAACTGTTTAAGAATCTACAAGTATTAGCTTGATGTAATCGAGATCAGTCCCCCAATAGTTGTTGCTCTAAGAAACCTGGCAAAAGAAGGTAATACATTTCAAACTACAATTTGCCAGGATTTGTGATCCACAACAAATTTCTAGAAACACTTGTAAATCCTAATGCCATAGGCTCCAACCAAGATGGCAATTATAGGTCTTGTTTATCTTGTGTGGTTGCTTGTCATATTCCCATCGCTACATTTTGTAGAATAATTGCTATTAGTCATGGAATATCAACCAGAACTTGGATGAACTGTTGGTTTTATCAAAATAGAATTATGTATTCAAACACCAAATGGCAAGCTGCATTTCCTGATTTTGGAACAATCAGTTTACTGTTTTAGCTCGGAACAAGCATGAAAACCTAGTGACTTTAACAGCTAGGAAGGTGGAACTGGGCAACCTAACTGACAGGTGGCAGAACTTGGTGTGGGTCTGTGAGAGATAAGAGAGAACCTGAAATAAGCAATACATCTCTGATTACAATGCGACTGAAATGTTTAACAATATGGCATAATCTTGCAACAAGGATATTGCATGTAGACGTTTTGGATTTTGATGAGAATGCGCTTGGCCCTAGAGGAGAACTGCAGGACTACGGAGACACCTTAAGTCTGATGATACCCTGTTGTTCCTGCTCTTAGTGTTTTTACTTGTCTGTCTTTATCCCTCTTGACCAGGACGCTTGCATGCCTGTAAGTAGCTAGGATTTGTTTTGCATATGCTACATGTGTGCTTGTCTTTGTCCTGGTGAGAGGGACTGTTCGTGTGTGCGTGCACGCTTCACTTACTACATATACACGTGTCCCTCTGTGTGTGTATGTGTGTTTCTGCGCGCGCGCGCGCGCGCGTGTGTGTGTGTGTGTGTGTGTGCGCGCGCACGCATGAATGATTGTGTGCCTAGACTCCAATGAGTGAGGCAACGAGCTGTCTCCATGGTGACTGTATTAGCTAGGCTGGATTGTGGGAATGAGCAGGGCTCCGTACGCTGCAGTCAGCCGCGCTGCCCGAGAGGCGCAGACGACCACCTCTCACACCACAACAGAGCCCTGACGACAGAATGTAGCCTTGTCTCTCTGCTTTCCCTCCAAGGGGCAGCAAGTCTTTTAGGGTCACCAGTGAAGACTGGGTGCAATGCGTTTGTTTTTAACCTCAACTGTGCCCTGCAGCTATCCACATGTGTTTTGATGGCCAGACCAGTAGGACTGTCTGAAAAAAATTCTCTTCAGCGTTTTCTATTCTATCGTAAATGCCCATCTAAATTTAGAGTAGTCTTCTTTACTAAATGTTTCTATTCTGTAGCATTGTGTGCTTGAAAGGGTTGACACTCGTATTCTATTGTGTTGTTTGAATAGTGTTTACAGCTGCAACGTTCATGTTTTGGGGGACAGTTGTCAGTAGTCAACACTGTTTCTAGTGGGCTGTAGGTGTGTTGAACTCAGCACATTTTCTGAACTGATCAATGAGCTTGACTTGCACGTTCAGTGATTGACTGAATTCAGATTGCCCTCAGGCCCTCCAGGTGCAGACCTATGCTCTTTAGCAACAGGGCTAACAATCATGTGCTAGCAACAGGGCTAGGCTGAGTGATCTCACATTCGGAAGTTTAGAAATGCATGCAATTTGAATAATCAAGCAAGCTGCTGACCTGAACGACTGCGCTGTAGGCACACTAGATGCCTTGCCCAGACGGATTTGTTTTCCTATGTTAAGTCTGATTAGAAACAACACATTTCCTTGGGGCCCATCTCACATTTCATTTAGCTCCTGGACTCAACCTGTGATGTGACACACACCAACACACTCTTTCTCAAACTCTGTCGCTTTCCGGTGGTAGCTTTGAAGCTGCAAGGTGCTTATGCAATGATATATAACAAAACAATTTATTGTATACTAGGGATGACGATTGTGCTCTAACAATTATTACTTGCTGAGCCAAAAAAACTATCAATAAATATTGTAGTTAATCAAAAAGGAAGTCACATTATTGGTCACATTAACCAGTTTTCAAAGTGTTTAGAACTGGAAAGTTATTTAATGTCATACTCATGTAATAACCAAAGTATTAGACTGTATCAGCCAATCTGTATTGGGGATTCAAACCGTCCGGGTAAGGTGCAGTATACCACAGGTGTGACAAAATATAAATGTTATTGTTCTAATTGTTCTGTTAACTCATTTTATAATAGCAAGCAGGCTTTTCAAATGGTTGTGGTATATTGCCAATTTGCCAAGGGCTAGTGCCATATCCTGGCACTCCTCGCTGTGTCGTACCTACAATCTGCTCAAGATTAGGCTACATGGAGCATATTACCCCTATTATTGCTTTAATATAAACTTATGAGCTTACGGTTCTCTCTGAAGCTGTCCCTTTATTGAGTAATATGTGATGTAACGATGAAGAAAAGGTTACCAAATTCCTAAAGAAAAAATACAAACAGGACAACATTTTGTTTCTTCTTATAAGATTACACTAAGGTCGGATTGGTTAGACTTTTAGGTGCTAGTGTTATGGCTGTAACTGTAATGGTGTGCCAGACAAAGCCTTTTGGGCCTTGTTGTTACAATGCCTTTGTTACAATGCCTGACTGATCATACTGGGTCTCTACAGGTCAGCAGAAGCAGATGGGTTTTGGTTCAGGGGTTCATACACATTTTACTGGTCATTTAAGGTGAGTTACTTTCAGTTAAAAGCTGCTCAGGGACATTTTCTGGGGACAGCTTTAGTTACCTGACCCATCTCCACCCCAACACACGTGATGAGAGTCCCGGTACATGACGCACCTCCACCCCAACACACATGATGAGTCCAGGCACATGATTTTTCTGGGTGCACTGTACTTTATATATACTGCATTGAAGTATGTAGTAGTAGTGTCTGGACTGTGGTAAGAAGGTGCTTCTTGCCCACAACCCTCTCTTGACTCGTCTCAGTACATGTCAATGTTTACTGACATTTTACGTAAATTATTATATAAAATAAGGCAACTTATGTTTCTCTCGGTGCGGTTGTCTAAAAAATCTTTAAGCAACAACTAAAGGCTTTAGAGCCTATTAAAATGGCACATTTAAATCAGAGGTCTCACAAGGGGGCAATGTAAAACAGAAGTACATTGAAAGGCATTGGTTTGGTGTAATGTATGTGAACTTCATGTCATTTTCTGAGTGTTGGCGGGGGTGATGGAAGAAGCAGTCCTTGGTGAGAGGGTAGGCTGGCCTTGGGATTTAGCCCCCCACTCCCCATTTAGTACGCTACCTTTGACAAGGGGCAGTGCACCATATTGGTTGCCATTTGGGAACCTGCCTGTTTCTCAGAAGTAGATGCAGGGTAGAGTTAAAGGGCTGCTGTGCTGATGCAGCAGTAGCAGTAATGAGGGAGTGGATACATTAGCTAATTAGCTGGGCTTGTGTTTTCCACCGAAACACAGAGCCCAGAGGAACAAATATGATGTCCTCTGTGGTTTTCCCATTTTAGCGGTGTGACTGCCCCCCCCCCCCCCCCCCCACCACCACCAAAAAAATAAACAAGGGCCCTAATTATTGCATCCATGTCCGTAGTGGTGTGTTCGTGTGTGGACGCAAAGGATGTGAGTGTGAGGTCTGGACAACAAAAACACTAGCTGTCAGCATTGTTTGTCAGCGTGGTGCTTAACGCACATGCAGGCTGGACCTCGGACACAGATAACTGTCCACATATTCAGAATGCTGGCGAACAATCTTGCCATTGGATGATATCCTTTCTATTAATAATGATGACCTGCTGTCCAAGCCTTTGTTTCAGCCACCGTTCAAGGAGCGATGGGAAGCACCATCTGTCAGTGTCGTCAAAACTCAACCTGATTGTTCATCTGTTTACTTCCTGGCGACTTGGGCGAAGTAATTGAAGAGTTAAAGGGTTTGTGGCAAGCCGGGGAACGTTCCATCTGGCTCATATTGGCGGTTAGAGCGCTCTGGGTCCTAAACCGCACTGTTACTTCGTTGGGCCCTTCTTTGGGTCAGCGCGCTATGGGCCCTGGTGAAATGAGTGCATGTGCTTTACAGATAAAATTTTGCCATTTGGGCTGCTGATTCTTCAGGGGATCCCCTGCCTGCTGATGGACTTCTCATCTCAAATGCCTGGCAGTCATTTTATATCCACCTGCTTGGAAATGGGGGGGGGGGGACGGCCCCTAGATTAGCAGACACCAAGCTCCCATTTCCAGTGTTATAGATCAGACACCGAGCTCCCATTTCTGGTGGAAAAACTGATGTTTTTCCCATAATGTATGAGGTGTCCTGTACATTATCACTTAGCATTATCAAAGGTGGTACTATAAAGGATGATGAGCTGAACATTTTCTGGCAGCATATTTTGATTGTTGTCGTGTCAACTATTTTATTTGAGTAACATTTACATAATGAACAATTTTCTATTCACACCAGTATCAAGAAACTCTCACTGAGTGAGAGGTTCGCCACAAAATGCAACATGTGTGTGCAGTACGAACCCAGAAGGAGTATAAAATTGCTGTTGTGTTCCTGGTAACTTTTATTTGCCTTTTCTTTCTGATTCTTTTTAGACATATGTGTATGTATATACAGCTCTGGAAAAAATGAAGAGACCACTGCACCTTTTCCTTTCCTTTCCAAAAAAGTTGAAAAGGAATGTTTTGGTGAGGAGCAGAAGCGTCCAATTTGCAGTGGTCTCTTAATTTTAACCCTTCTGTTCCTCACTCAAATCCTTCCTTTTGACTTTTTTGGAAAGGAAAGCGAGGGAAAAGGTGCAGTGGTCTCTTCATTTTTTTTCCAGAGCTGTATGTATGTAATATGTCTGTATATGTAAGTCCTCTAGATAGATAGATAGATATGGAGATAGATAGCGAGACATCCTCTTTTAACCTCAGAAGCTGCACAAACAACTTTGTCAGTGAGGCGAGGCGAGGCAACGGTGTCTTACTGGTGTCAATTGGAATTTGTATTTACATGATGTTAAAGTTATGAATTCTTTAAAACCTTCGTGTTGTAAGAACGCTTAAGTCTGGCAACAAGTCATTGTCTTATTTGGGAGGAGCCTTAGATTTACATGGGCATTTCCAAGGAAGCAGGATGATGCTTACGTTTTGTACAGAAGGAATGCACTGTCAGCTTTAACACTGACGCTTTGAAAATAATAGACTCTGGTCACTGAATACTGTAAGGTTAGAGGATCAATATCTGCTAAGTGAATGACTGGGTCCCTAATGTGTACTATTCAGAAATGCAACGTGTATGTGACCATCATTGTGTCCTGAATAGGTATACAGGTGGGAAATACACAAACATGCAAATGAGGATATTGTATTATTCTACAAACTGTTATTTTAATGAGCCCCTCCCCCTTAGAAGCCAGAATCCAGAATTTTAGGATGAAATCTTTTTTTTAAATGAACCTGTATGTCTACCGTCTTTTATTTGACATTGTACTATGAACTGGTGGGCTGTGTTTTTTTTTGTTGTTGTCTAGAACTGCCCATATTAAACATAGGCCTTGGAGAGTTATGATTTGTCTTCAGACAGCAGTGAGGATATAAATGCTGTATTTTAATAGAAGGCTATTGTCCAGGCCTTTTTCCCCTTGTTTAGTTGGCAATGTTTGTAATATTCCGCTTTGGGGCTGTTTGTTGAAAACTCATTCAGGAGGGGAAGTGAGGACAGGAAACCAGGACTGTATCTGATTAGTCACCCTGTAAAACATTTAGAATTTCTTCTCTGCATCACTTCTACCAGACCCAGAGATTCTCTCATCTTTCTACAGGGATGTTGCACTCCACTCCACCAACTCGAGATGGTTGAGTGGACAAAAGAAAAAAGGGCTTCAAAGTTTGCTTGTGTTTTTAGTTTGTTTTTTTAAGGATTAACTTCCAAGAGCATGAGAGGGAGCATACTGTCTTGTACGGCCGAATGCAGAGCTCAATCTGTTAATCTATGAACGTGCTCGTGGGCAGGAAACTGCGTTTTCATTTGACCAATGGCTAGCTTCAGACAGCTTCTGGCACATTTTCCCTGCTATATTATTTACTTTGGTAAATTTAAATGGCATGAAGGTGTATCCATTGTCAACAGTAAAATAATTGTGTGTTTAGTGTGCACTGGCTGATGTGTTGTGTGCTCTGCCATTATGAGTGACAACAAGAGACCAACATAAAATGTATCTTTGGTAGCGGGTACTGTACTGAAGAAGCATGCTCTAATGCATTATCTGTGCTCCTGACATCCCAAGCATTCTACAGAACCGTCAGCAAACTTGGTGCAACCTTGCCAATTCACATTCTTAGACTTGGCGTCACTTTTGAAAACTGACAGTTGACTTCCTTACTCGTCACAGGGCCTAGATCAAACAAGTACACATTTTGTAGCACAGCCAATTCTTCATTTTGTTTGTGCACCTGTTGATTTTCCCACACATGTTATCAGGGCTAAACAGACAGCAGTTACTGGCTCTGTACTGGAGCTTTATATTATGCATACTGTAGTGGATGGGCAACTTTTGTCCAGGAGGGCCTAAAGTTGTTTTTGTTTCTACCTACTAGTTTTTTGCCCTCTATTGGTGTCCTTTTTTTCTAGAGAATTTCCTAGTTGGTTCATCTCTAGTCTGTACATAAATTATATATTCTTACCTTATGAAAATAAGACCTTAGAATAGTAGCCTAAATTGTGTTCATATAATAATTCATATTTAAACTATTTGGGACATTAGGCTACTGTTTCACTCACTGTCATACTGCTTTGTGCTGAATCGTAAATAAGAGAGGGGGAGAAATACTGTTCTGCAGAATGGACAGTGCTTCTCTGTGGTTGGACTGAAGTCTTTATTTATCTGAAAGTCTAGCCTTTATTGGAGGTCCCGTGACAATTCTGAGATAATCAGTCCACTACCAGTTGATGTGTGGTCAGATTGTAATGCTGAGCTTTGTGCCACCTAAGAGCTGGTGGTGAGACTGAATACAATGAACACAGGGGGGGTTTGTTAAAGGTCGCCTAAATCATGCCACATTGCCTGGTTCCATGGTCATTCTGAATGGGCCGCTGCCACCCTATTCGTTTGTCTGTTTTTGTCTGTCCACGCGCATTTGTTTGTAAGAGAAGAGCGTGACAGTCAAAAGTCAGACCCAGTAGCTCAGAGGCAAGTTGCTGCTCTCTTCTCTCTGACGTTTCTTGGAAGAATATAGCTTTATCTTTGGACACGTCCAACTGAAGCTTGTATTCCCTGAGCCAATGGGCCCTGTGTGTAGATGCTGTAGATGTTGTGGAGGACGAACAGGGAGCAGTAAGCTAGAACACCCGGTTGACCATAGAGAAGTCTTGGGCAATGGATTCCAGGTTCCGCCTCCTTTGCACAGCGATAAGGTCTTCACTGTTACAGCACTAAGCCCAGTGTCTTACAGGCTTACTGTGTACTGTATTCTAAATGTTTATTTATTTGTTTTGCTACTAACTGAAGCCTCAACTGTTCAAACTAATGAATTACTTTCCTTCCTTTTTTCTCTTCCCAGCCTGGCCTGCTGAAAGCCATTTTCAACGTTGACCCAGATGAAGTTCGTTCCCTCATATTTAAGAAGGAAGATGTCAATGTTCAGGTAATAAGCTAAGACTCATTCTAAACCCTCGCCCATCCTGACTATACAAAACAGAAGTTCTTATGAAATGTCAGCTCACCGCTAGTTACTGGTGACACAGTATGGCTTTGTGAAAAAGTATGCTCCACGTACGAAAACATACCTCATCAGACTACAGACCTATTAAACTAGTGTAAAACGATCTTATTTTGAGCAGCAAAGTTTGCCATAGCCGTAAGAGAGGAGTAATGGCCGCAACACAGAATCAGATCAGGAACTACAAAGCCCCACTTGAAGTAACACTGGGTCCAGTGGTCTAAGACCTGAGGGGTTGTGATGTATGGCCAATATACCATGGCTAAAATCTGCTTTGGGCATGATGCACTGCAGAGTGCTCAGGCTTGGTATAGAAATCCCCAAAACGCATTATTGCCAGTATAATCCGGTTACCAACACAGTTAGAACAGTAAAAACAAATGTTGTCATACCCGTGCTATATGGTATACCATGGCTATCAACCAATCAGCATTCGTTCTAAACACCCGGCCTGTTTATATGTATGAATACTGTTAGGCTGATGTTTTCACAGGGGTGTTAGTCTCACTGTTAATGACTGGACAGAACTGGGGGAAATATTGCGTGATCCATGGGGGGGGAAGGCTTTGGGGAGACAGATTCAATCGCTGAACTCAGGGAGGTTAATACCCATTATATCAATGGAAATAAATGTTTCTAATATTCTTCACTTTTTAAATATTGTTGACAAAATCAGAATAAAACACAGATATATAATTATTTTTTTATCGGCCCCCACATCAGCTCAAGTACTTGAGTTATCATCTTGGGTTGTCCTCATTGTACCACACATTGCAAGCCTTTTTTATTTTATAATTTAGTTTTTACACTCAATTAGAAGTACCTACATTGGGGGGAAAAAAGCAACTGCGTGTCTCTTTGTTGTACGTTAAAATGTGTGTTTGTTATCATGCTAGATACAAAGGGAAAGTAGAGTACAAATATTCCCAACACCGCCCCAAAAGACCTTAATGAACGTCCCCATTACAATGACCCCACATGTGGAAGTGGACCCAGCAACCCCATGCTAACATAGACTACAGGACCATACTAATGACAAGCACTAACACCTCTACTTTTCACCACAGGATAATGAGAAGAGGACTCCGTTGCATGCTGCTGCCTATCTTGGAGATGCAGAAATTATAGAGCTACTCATACTATCAGGTATCATGGAGATGCTACGACACACTGTATAACAGAACCCTGACCATCATTTTGATGTTGCTGTGTTTGAGTGGGAGACATCCCGTCTTACCTGTCATCTTGAATAAAACCACACCGTCATAATTGCTTTGAAATTCCCTCATGATATGCATTGCACTAGCCGGGCGTTGGTTGATCGAGCATCTTCTACTCCTCTCCACTTGGCGATGTGTGATGCCGTGTTGCTGTCAAGGGAAGGTCCATGTCCTGAACTGGCCTTCTACTGGAGGCTTTATATGCATCCCAAATGGCAGCCTAGCCTGGTCAATGTAGGGTTCTTGCCCAGGCGGCTCTGGTCGAAAGTAGTGTTGCCTTTTGGGACCGGCCCTGAACCCCACTGGTCTAACTAAGAGTATCTGTGTTCTAGGAGGCAGAGTGAATGCCAAGGACAACAAGTGGCTCACTCCTCTGCACCGAGCCGTGGCCTCCTGCAGTGAGGTACGTGCCCTGGTACTGTCAGCGTGCGCGCACACACACACACACACACACACACACACTGTGAAGAAAGGTGTTTAATGCGTCGTTTGAACGGTGTTCCTGCAGGAGGCCGTCCAGGTGCTGCTGAAACACTCGGCTGATGTCAACGCTCGAGACAAGAACTGGCAGACGCCCCTCCACATCGCTGCAGCCAATAAGGCGGTCCGCTGTGCGGAGGCTCTGGTCCCGCTACTCAGCAACGTGAACGTGTCCGACCGGGCCGGGCGCACTGCCCTGCACCACGCTGCCTTCAGCGGACACCTGGAGGTCAGCTGTCACCGTGGGCGCACACAATCCCCCACACATAATGAGCGTTCCTTAGCGTGCACTCTGCCCACTCAGGCGGGGCATATCTTCCTAATTTATGCCATCGACAACCAGTTAGCCAGTATAGGGGAAACATCCGTCTCTGCAGATATTTACTGGAGTATTTACTGGGAGATTTTGTCTCCGAGAATAGCTCCTGCCCACTGACGTTCCGCAGACGTTCCCAAACTAGGGGTCGCGACCCCATGTGGGTCACCTGATATGAAAATGGGGTCAAGGGAGAATGTTTCACAATTGACTCTCATAGCCCCAAATAAAAAAGTAACGATTATATAGTTTTTCATGACATGGTTGGGGTCGTGAGAATTTTTAGATATTAAAATTGGGTCGTTGGCCAAACAAGTTTGGGAGCCCCTGCTGTAGCGAGTTGGATGGTGTGTAGGGTTATCCCCTGAATAAACAAATGGGGATTCATGTCATTTCCAATGGATATATTCTTGAGTTTGTACAAGGGGGGCTTTGAAGATTTAGATTTCTTTTATTTTTTTACCCTGCCTAAAAATTCTCCCCCCTGCCCTCCCACTAGATGGTGAGGCTTCTACTCTCCAGAGGAGCCAACATCAATGCCTTTGACAAGAAGGACCGCAGAGCAATCCACTGGGCCGCTTACATGGGTAAGTCATCTAACTTCAGAGTCGTGCGTCTTCAGGGCAGCCCTCCACTGGCCCATCTGGTGGGATTTCATGGAGGAATGAGCTAGGTGGTTGGTTTACAGTTGTACTAGGTAGGGGTTTAGTGCTGTGTGCTACTGTAAACCAACTTGGTTCTCTCGCACCCTTTCCTGCCCCCCCCCCCCCGTCACAGGTCACATTGAGGTGGTGAAGCTGTTGGCGTCTCACGGAGCAGAGGTGTCCTGTAAAGACAAGAAGGCTTACACACCCTTACATGCTGCAGCCTCCAGCGGTATGATCAGTGTGGTCAAGTACCTCCTGGACCTGGGGGTGGATGTGAGTGTGCACACACACACACACATAGGCACGCTTGCACATGTGATTGTATAGTACACCACAAATGTACAGGTATAGGAAGGACATCAACTGGTTATTGAAATGTGTCCAAATGGTATTGGAAACTTCAGGAGAACGTCAGCGATAATCACGTGATCCTTTTGTCCGGTAGAGAGTCAGTGTCCAGTCCTGTCAAAACAAAAATAAACTGGTGGAACCACTTCAGCACAGCTAGTGTTAACTGGAGATGGGAACAGACTTTATGGTTGGAGTCCGTTTGTCGGCCCAGGGGTCTTTCTAACCAAGTGACCTAAACAGGAAATGACTGAATGTGTTGCCCCCCCCCACCAGATAAATGAACCCAACGGGTATGGTAACACGCCCCTTCATGTGGCCTGCTACAACGGCCAGGATGTGGTGGTCAACGAGCTGATCGAGTGCGGCGCCAACGTGAACCAGGTGAACGAGAAGGGTTTCGCCCCCCTCCACTTCACGGCCGCCTCGCGCCACGGTGCCCTGTGCCTGGAGCTGCTGGTGGGCAACGGGGCAGACGTCAACATCAAGGTACACTCTGGGTCCCGAATTACCCCGCCACCTTTGTCTAGTGCACTACTTTTGACAAGGGGGTATGCGTTGAGGAGCCACGACGACCCCCTCTTCCCTGTTAAGGTCTCTGGTTAAAAGTGTTACACTAGATCCAGAGCCATGCAGCCATAGAACACAGTCTCGCTAGGGTGTAGCTTATTCCAGTACAGGAAATACTGGGCTATTTGGGACTCAAACAGTGGGCTATGCACACAGCTGTGTTGACATGGGAATAGTAAGGACCATATGTTCCCAAGGGGTCCCCACACAGTGCAGTCCAGTGATGTGTGTTTCTCTTCAGAGTAAAGATGGGAAGACTCCCCTCCACATGACAGCCATCCATGGGCGCTTCTCCAGATCTCAAGCCATCATCCAGAATGGTGAGTGTTGGGGTCACTGCTCTCAGCCAGTAGGTCCTTCAGCATTGTGGCCTTTGACGGCAGTAGTTAAAGGGCCTTTCCACGCTACAACCGCTTCATTGATATTAACGAGACTTTCCGCAACATTAGTTCTGGATAAAACAATCTAATACCTGAAAATATAAGATGGACTTATAGTGCCTTGGGAAATTCTGAGTCCTTTCCGAAGCCACTGTATAATTTAAATAGAAAGACGTTTGGTGATTACTTTAAGTTCAATCGTTGTGTGTGTTCGTTCGTTTGTTTGTTCGCTCAGGGGCTGAGATCGACTGTGAAGATAAGAACGGAAACACACCCCTGCACATCTCTGCTCGCTACGGCCATGAGCTACTCATCAACACGCTCATCACCAACGGAGCTGACACGGCCAAGTGAGTTGTCATGCTACACACACTGTTGATGTGTCAGGTTCACTATGCATAACCAGTACCTGAGAAGACCCACGAGACCATGGGCTTACTGGTTAATAGGCATGAGGCTGTACATCCGGGGTACTCACTGACTGGCCAACACTGTAGATGGGTTAGTGTTAGGTGGGGTCGGCTCTGGGTGGCTTTCTGAGGTGTAACAATGTGTCGTTGCAGACGAGGTGTCCATGGGATGTTCCCCCTCCACCTGGCAGCTCTCAGCGGGTTCTCCGACTGCTGTAGGAAGCTCCTCTCCTCAGGCTTTGACATAGACACCCCCGATGACTTTGGAAGGACCTGTTTACACGCCGCGGCAGCTGGAGGGTAAAGGCCACTCGTCACGTGACACGTCGGCATGCCGCTTCCCCGTGTGGTGTTTCTAAAAGAAGGCGTGGCACTGTTAACCACTGATGTCTGGTTTATCTTAATCCATTTTGTTTACTGATCTTTCCAATCGGTATATATATATATATTGCCAGTTCTTTTAAGGCTGGATGGTAACCATGGTAGGGGGGCCTCTGTTTAGCTGGAGCCGTCTGAGCAACCCTCTTAGCTGAATCTGACTGGTGGAAATGCAAATCTGACGTCTCAGTTTCAGCTAAAACTCAAACTAGCATAATACACTAAGCAGCCAAGAAACACAAGGACAAAGTCTCACTTTAATAGACCATTTAACCCATTTTCTGTCATGCAAGGCTTCCAATGATCCATCTTTCAGCCCTTCACAAAGCCTATTGTTTATTGTGCTTTCCGTGACTGCCATACAAGGTGGGATAGAAATTATATGGGAGTTGTAGTCCAGCTATTAAATGCCATACAATACCTTTTAAAACAGCTATGGCAGAACTGAATCTAGATACCACCACCGTTTCCTCATGGTCACTAACATTCTAGAGACACTGCAGCCATATAGATGGCCAGTATTAGAACCGGGCTAACGACCGTTTAGTCTAAATTTCACTATAGGGGCTTGGAGATTCGACAACATGGCTGAAGTAGGGAATATTTACCATCGTCATATTATCAAAGGTACTTTCATAGATGAATGTTGTCATTTGCTTAAGCAGTCAGTCAACAATAGTTCAACTGCTTCTAAAATCCATTTGGTGCCATCAAATTAGTTTAGCTAGTAATTATTTTTCTTTAGAGGTGATATCAAACATGAGTAGTGCACTTTAAACAAAACCAAAATATTATAGTTTGGTTAAGGTCTAATCTTTTTTATTTTGTATGTTCCAACCAGCAACCTGGAGTGTCTAAATCTGTTGCTCAACACGGGGGCAGACTTCAACAGAAAGGACAGCTTCGGGAGGTCTGTGTGCCATTCATTTCCATACGGGATCTTCATATTAATGTGAAATATGGCGACCATAAATCCTGGGAATTGAACGAGGAGACAGGGAAGGTCTTGTTGACGTGGCGTATTCCCACTGTGTGTGGCCCCCCAGGTGTCCTCTGCACTATGCTGCCGCCAACTGCAACTACCAGTGTCTGTTTGCCCTGGTGGGGTCGGGGGCCAGCGTCAACCACCTGGACAAGAGGGGCTGCACCCCGCTCCACTACGCCGCTGCCTCCGACACAGACGGAAAGTACGCCTGGCGCTCGTCTATCGCGTTGCGTTGTGTCCATCTCCGGCTTGATGTTGGCGTACTGATGAGTGATCTCTTGACCACCTAGGTGCCTGGAATACTTGCTCCGGAATGATGCCAACCCGGGAATCCGGGACAACCAGGGCTACAACGCGGTCCACTACGCCTCGGCATACGGACACCGCCTCTGTCTGGAGCTGGTGAGGGGAAACGGCGTGGTCCAGTGGGGTCTGAATGGCATCCGGGCCCGCTGTCAGAATGCCACTGGGGGCAGACTGCCACTGGTATTCAGTACTTTTTCATGTGCGGTTGTCACGGATGCATCATCGCTCTTTCTTCGTTGTTCTTTTTCAGATTGCAAGCGAAACACCTCTTGATGTGGTAAGTAACTTTCTCTTGCACATTTTGATTTTGCTTGTTCAAAGGATCAATTCAACCAGGCAGTGTCTGTGTGGCGATGGGTTACTGGGAGTTACAATGTAGAAAATGCTACAAGCCCAAGGATCTGCAGTGTTTATAACTGAAAGGCATTAAAGAAATATATGGTCACCTGGCATCCTTGTTAAAGATGAGGAAAAAAAGGTAGAATTAAGTAAACTCAAGTATTGAGCTGTATTGTTATTTTCCAACGTCGAATATATTGTACTTCATTAAAGGGTAAGTCCACTTACTGTACACACTGGGGGGGTTTCTGTCTCCCTATTCAAAAGTGAGTGATTGGACAATGCTGCACTCAGACAATATTGCAACACAGCAGTATTTTTGACATTTCACAGCAGGAAAGCTCAAGCAATGGTGTTATTGGTTGATTGAGCCTCCTGTCTGATCTAAAAATGAAGTAATGTCTCATAGCAACTATTGCTGAATCACATGAGTGGCGGGTGGATACGTTTGCCCTTGTTCAATACAGCTATTGGTCTGAACAATGTTGCTATCAGCTGTGACATTTGCAAGATGACCAGGTTGACTCATTATTTCTGTATTTGTAAAAACGACAGCCTGTCCCCACCCTCAGAGGTGAGCATTTCAAAACGGGGGCGCTAATAGTTTTCACAGATTTGGGAGCTTGCTAGGTAACTCGTCTTTTTGAGATTGCAAAATGAGGATGTTTCTGCTCATTAACACGCGCTATAAAATCACTATGAATTGTAGATATTGCTATTGGCTGACAAACAGGAAGTGTAGTTGACCCGTTTCTACCAGTGAGAAACAGGAAAGCTCATACTTGCTTCTTATTGGCACCCTTGTTGTACTTTTGGAGTGAATATTGCACTACTTCAGTAGCATACACACATGGGTTTTCAATGGGATTCAAGTCTGCAGACTGAGATTGGCCATTGCAACATGCTGATTTTTGTGGTCAGTTAAAAGTCTGTCAGTGGATTGTCTGTTTTCTACCACTGACGTCCACAGACATAGCCCGCTGCAGCAGTCTGTGTGCCAGGCAGATGTCCTGTCCGGACGTCATGGTCCTAAAGCCTGCCTGCTGTTACCCATAAATTGCCAAACATGTCCTTGGTTTCAGTAGCCTTCTCAGATTGCTGGTTTTAAGCTCGGCTGCTTTCCTAACTGAATGCTGTAGTGTTTTACTGAACTGATTCTTTTAAATGCTTCTTTTCCTCTGGGGCTTAAGGAGACATATGTGTCTCAAGAGGAAGCTGACCCCCGTACTGGCATTACCTTCTAATGAAACACTGGTCACATGACTTAACTGGCCCTGATCTCTCCCCAGCTAATGGAAACCTCAGGGACAGACATCCTGAATGACTCTGATGTCAGAGCACCCATCAGCCCCCTTCATCTAGCTGTGAGTAACGCGCACCCCCGCTCCTGCACGGATTTATGTTCACATGGGATGTGTTTCCAACTGGCACCCTATTCCTTATAGGCTAGACTACTTTTGACCGGTACCTTATGGGCTTTGATCGGAGGTAGTGTACTTCATAGGGACTGTTGCAGCAGACTGTTTAGTAAAACGTTGACTATAAGGAGAATTTCATCACTGTCAATAGGTTGATCGACCTGAAATGAAAGCACAATGCAGCAGGAGCAGCACAGACCCTGGTTTACATCTGAGGTGTACATGTACGACTCTTTGTATTCCAGTGGATCACTGGACTGCTTCAGGACCTTGGTTATATTTACAGTGTTTTTTTTTTTTAAATTCAGGCCTACCACGGCCACCACCACGCTATGGAGGTCCTGGTGCAGTCTCTGCTGGATCTGGATGTGAGGAACAGCCAGGGCCGCACCCCTCTGGACTTGGCTGCCTTCAAAGGCCACGTGGAGTGTGTTGAAGTCCTCATTAACCAGGGAGCCTCCATCCTGGTCAAAGACTTCACCCTGAAGAGGAGCCCCATCCACGCTGCAGGTGAGGTTCACCCTGGACACACTGTGGCGTGATGCGGTGGCTCACATGGCTGTGTGGAACCAATAACTACACTAGTGTTCCCCAGTAATGGTGGATTATTGGCCGGTGCCCCTGGGCCGCTTCTAGTCCACTGGGACCTTATCCTGGGACTTAATCCCAGAGCCACGCCGGTTTAGTCCTGTTCATATGAAGGTTCAAATTGGCCGTCCATTCACATCCGATTTTCCCGTCTGTTTTGTCACAATTAGCCACCAACGGCCATTCTGAGTGTTTACGTTTGTTGATCGGAAATGCTGACCTCCAGAGTGCAGTGGACATTCAAGATGGAAATGGACAGTAAGTAAAAGTGGTTTTCTTATACAGCTTGTGGTTCCCTACTGGCACGCTACCTAGTGCCCTATAGGTTTAGGACAGGTTTTAAAGCACAGTGATTGTTTACACCTGGACAGGTTTTAAAGCACAGTGATTGTTTACACCTGGACAGGTTTTAAAGCACAGTGATTGTTTACACCTGGACAGGTTTTAAAGCACAGTGATTGTTTACACCTGGACAGGTTTTAAAGCACAGTGATTGTTTACACCTGGACAGGTTTTAAAGCACAGTGATTGTTTACACCTGGACAGGTTTTAAAGCACAGTGATTGTTTACACCTGGACAGGTTTTAAAGCACAGTGATTGTTTACACCTGGACAGGTTTTAAAGCACAGTGATTGTTTACACCTGGACAGGTTTTAAAGCACAGTGATTGTTTACACCTGGACAGGTTTTAAAGCACAGTGATTGTTTACACCTGGACAGGTTTTAAAGCACAGAAGATTGTTTACACCTGGACAGGTTTTAAAGCACAGTGATTGTTTACACCTGGACAGGTTTTAAAGCACAGTGATTGTTTACACCTGGACAGGTTTTAAAGCACAGTGATTGTTTACACCTGGACAGGTTTTAAAGCACAGTGATTGTTTACACCTGGACAGGTTTTAAAGCACAGTGATTGTTTACACCTGGACAGGTTTTAAAGCACAGTGATTGTTTACACCTGGACAGGTTTTAAAGCACAGTGATTGTTTACACCTGGACAGGTTTTAAAGCACCAGTTATGGAGCAACTCTGACGACTCCCTATGAAATCTTCTGGTGTAAACAACCATGGCAGATCTGGAATACGAACAGACGTTGTTTTTGATCAGCTGCCAGGATTGTCTATCTGTCGTACTGTGTTGTTGTGTCAACAAGCTGTTTATCTGCTTTCTCTAGACTCCTTAGGTTTAGACAACTCTGAAATAAACAGCACGGCGTGCAGAAGTGTGAATAATCACTTCGCTATGGCGGAGAAAGTGATGTTCCGGGAATGTTCAGAGAGAAAGCCTGTTGGCCCCAACTGTATGTGACAGCTGATCTGTCGGGCCTGAGTTATTATCGGTGTGTAATATGACCTGTTGTCTGTCAGGACCCCTCTGATGCTGTCAGTGCTGAGTGGACACACAGACTGCGTGTACTCACTGCTCAACAAGGGAGCTAACCCTGAGGCCAGAGACAAGTGGGGCCGGACAGCGCTACACAGAGGGGTAAGGAGGAGGACGGGGGGGTGGACAGCACTACACAGAGGGGTAAGGAGGAGGACGGGGGGGGTGGACAGCGCTACACCGAGGGGTAAGGAGGAGGACGGGGGGGGTGGACAACACTACACCGAGGGGTAAGGAGGAGGACAGGAGGACGGGGGGACGTGGGGGGTGGACAGCACTACACCGAGGGTTTAAGGAGGAGGACAGGAGGACGTGGGGGGGGTGGACAGCACTACACTGAGGGGTAAGCAGGAGGACGGGGGGGGGGGGTGGACAGCACTACACTGAGGGGTAAGGAGGAGGACGGGGGGGGGTGGCCAGCGCTACACCGAGGGGTAAGGAGGAGGACAGGAGAACGGGGGGACGTGGGGGGTAGACAGCACTACACAGAGGGGTAAGGAGGAGGACAGGAGGACGGGGGGGGTGGACAGCGCTACACTGAGGGGTAAGCAGGAGGACGGGGGGGGGGGGGGTGGACAGCACTACACTGTGGGGTAAGGAGGAGGACGGGGGGAGGGTGGACAGCGCTACACCGAGGGGTAAGGAGGAGGACAGGAGGACGGGGGGACGTGGGGGGTGGACAGCACTACACCGAGGGGTAAGGAGGAGGACGGGGGGGTGGACAGCACTACACTGAGGGGTAAGGAGGACAGGAGGACGGGGGGGGGGTGGACAGCGCTACACTGTGGGGTAAGGAGGAGGACAGGAGGACAGGGGGGTGGACAGCGCTACACTGTGGGGTAAGGAGGAGGACAGGAGGACGGGGGGGTGGACAGCGCTACACTGTGGGGTAAGGAGGAGGACGGGGGGGGTGGACAACACTACACTGAGGGGTAAGGAGGAGGACAGGAGGACGGGGGGACGTGGGGGGTGGACAGCGCTACAACGAGGGGTAAGGAGGAGGACAGGAGGACGGGGGGGTGGACAGCACTACACTGAGGGGTAAGGAGGACAGGAGGACGGGGGGGTGGACAGCACTACACTGAGGGGTAAGGAGGACAGGAGGACGGGGGGGTGGACAACACTACACCGAGGGGTAAGGAGGAGGACGGGGGGGGGTGGACAACACTACACCGAGGGGTAAGGAGGAGGACAGGGAGGCACGGGTTTCATCAGATCTACGGACCTGTGGGAAGTTTTTGGGCATGATCAGGGCCGACTCCAGGCATAAGCAACATAAATGGTGGCTCAGGGGTATGCTAGGGGAGAGGGGGCCCCAAATTAAACTTTGCTTCAGTCCCCCAAAAGGCTATAGCCAGCATTGGGCATGACGATTGGATGTAGTACAGACTGTCTTGTGCTCCTTGATTGGTTGAATGTACGCTCACATGCACATTCCCAGAATTCCACATTCTGCGTAAGGACAGTCACTCATCCAGAGGTACGTCTTGTCCCCACAGGCAGTGACTGGTCACGAGGAGTGTGTGGAGGCCCTCCTGCAGCACAATGCCAGCTTCCTGGTCCGGGACTGTAAGGGGCGGACCCCTGTCCACCTGGCGGCAGCTTGCGGACACATTGGGGTGCTGGGGGGGCTCCTGCACGCCGCCCAGTCAGTGGAGACCCTCCCCGTCATCACTGACAACCAGGGCTACACCCCTCTTCACTGGGCCTGCTATAACGGTACGTCCTGGACCAGCCCAACAACAGTCCTGGTTTGGATCCCTGGAGGACGAGGGATCTGCAGTGTAATAAGCAGGAAATCTCAATTCATCCCACAATAACTGTAATCTGGGATTTGTTGGAGGAAATTAACTGAATTGTCTGAGCCGAACTGTAGTAACTGGACTATATTCTGAAATGGGACTGCTGGGAATCGACAGCAGCGTAAACTGTTTTGTCACCTTAACATCAGTGAGTTTTTGGTTCCCCCAGTAACATGTCATCTGTTGTCCTCCTTTAGGCCATGACACGTGTGTGGAGGTGTTGCTGGAGCAGGAGGTCTTCCACAAGACAGAGGGCAACTCCTTCAGCCCTCTCCACTGTGCTGTGATCAATGACAATGAGGGGGCAGCAGAGATGCTGATTGACACTCTGGGCCCTGCTATCGTTAACGCCATTGACACCAAGAACAGGTACTGAACTGGGGGGGGAGGGGGGACTGCCGCTTACCTCCGTTCTCCAGGGTTTGAATTCAGACCACTGATTTCATTTCCCCCGTCCCCTCAGTCCTTGCAACACTGCACACGTTTAAACGAATATTTGCTTACGAACGCGAACATTTTTAGTGGAGCATGTCCCGCCCTTTAGACAAGCGGGTTAACTGGGTCAGTTGTTAATGTGCTGGGCGTAACGGTGAGCTCCATCTCCAGGACGGCCCTCCACGCAGCCGCCTTCACGGACCACGTGGAGTGTCTGCAGCTCCTGCTAGGCCACAACGCCCAGGTCAACTCCCCCGACGCCTCCGGGAAGACACCCCTCATGATGGCTGCTGAGAACGGGCAGACCAACGCCGTCGGTGAGCGCCCGCCCCACCTGCCCAGCCCTGGCCGGGGACGCACAGAGTTGAACGTCCTGAACGGTTTTCCTTTCTTTCTGTAACAATCTCATTCTCACTCCTTTCTCTCTCTCTCTCGCTGTCTCGCTCTCTCACAGAGCTTTTGGTAAGCAGTGCAAAAGCAGACCTCACACTACAGGATACAGTGAAGAACACAGCTCTTCATTTGGCCTGTAGTAAGGTGAGCATCGTCACGTGTAGACAGCATTGGTGGTGGTAGTGATGAATATTGCTCTGATGTATGTGACCCTGTGTGTTTTAAGGGGCATGAGACCAGTGCCTTGTTGATACTGGAGAAGATCACAGACAGGAACCTCATCAACTCGACTAACGCAGCCTTACAGACGTAAGTTGGCAATTTTCTGGCAGATGTTGGTTTGTGGTTCTAGTGAAGAGACCCATTTTCTTCCTTTGTTCTAACCGTACTTGGGAGCTTTTCCTAGCCAATACGCTTTAATGTGTTGTCGCTTGCTTTTTGGAGTTTCAGGTTTGGCGTTTTGTAAGCATTTTGTGACACCTGCTGATGTAAAAAGGGCTTATAAACTACATTTCGTTGAACTCACTGTTGTTGAAATGACTGCAGGCTGACATGGCGTGTTGTTTCCCCATAGGCCTTTACACGTGGCAGCCAGGAATGGCCTGACTGTGGTGGTGCAGGAGTTGCTAGCTAAGGGTGCTAGCGTGCTCGCGGTCGACGAGAACGGTAAGATCTTCGACGCGAACGGCACTTCCGCGTTTTCTACCAAATAGCGTCTCTCCAAGGCTCCTAAAATGGCCGCTCTGCTGTTTGAACCCCTCAGGTTACACGCCTGCCTTGGCCTGCGCCCCCAACAAAGATGTGGCCGACTGCCTGGCGCTGATCCTGGCCACCATGATGCCCGTGTCCCCTGGCACCCCAGCGCCCAGCCTGCCCTTCAGTGCCGTTAACCACTACACCACCAGCCCCTCCAAGAGCGTCACCTTCGACAGCCTGCCCGTGCTGCGGAGCGAGCACAGCTCCTACTGCAGTTTCAACAACATCGGCCACCGCGGCCACGACGGAGACTTCTACAAGGACGAGGAGCTGAACGATTCGGACTCTGAGACCTACTAGGCGGGGGAGGAGCGGGGGGGAACGCAGAGGCATAGCCAGGCTGATGGACAGCTGCTTGGGGGAGAGGCCACAACGACACACGCGCACGCACACACACACACGCACACACACACACGTGTCTTAAATCACCACAGCCAGCTTTGGGGGAGGGGTGGTGGCACAGGAGCTGAGTCAGTCCACACACAGGAGCCTTAAGAGTTGGAGTGAGAGGAAAGGATGGAGGGGAGAGGGGGAAGGCACAGCAGGCTCCTTCTCCTGCCCCCCCCCTTCCCCCCCCCCCAGGTGTCCTTCCAGCAGATTCTGGACTTCAGAGCGGCTGCTGCAGCTTTACCTGACCTTTACCGTCAACGGTCCTCGGTGAGGGACACTGTACTGCGAACTGTAGGGCCAGCGGACAGTCACCTTTATGACGGCAATAACCTGTAGACGAAGGGATAGTAGCACTTCACTGAGAGCAAAACCAACAGGGACCAAAAGATGTGGAGGAGGCATTTTCAAAAACCTGCTTTGACTGTATAACAGGTCTGAGTGTGTTTTGGCTGATTGGGGTTAAAGTAGGAAAGACAAAATTATGAAGCCAGGTTTCATTCGTTACATTTTCCTAAAGAGTTGTCTATCCCGTGGGATAGTCGTGTTTATTCGCACACTAAGACAGTCAAATGTCATATGGCCTCTTACATCTGTGATCCATGCAGGACAAGGGGACATCATTTCTTTTTTTATGAACATCAACGATGAAACTCTAATTCTTGTCTCAGACTCCTGACCCTCAGGGGGAAACAAATTGTAGTATTTGCGCTACTGTAATTAAAAAGGTTTTGATTAAGTTCCAAAAGAAACCTTTCCCCTATGTAGAGGTCCACTTATGATCAGAGCTCATGTGGCTACAGTCTAAAGTAGTTCACTATGTAGGGAATACGGTGCCATTTGGGACACAAACCTAAGGAGCAACGGGGCTTTTTAAGTTAATGGAGCATTATTACATTTGTGTTATTAAACCCTGTCCTTCGCCATCTAGAAAGTTTTTAAAGTAAATTATTCATACATGTATTTTCTTTGATATTTATGTCATCATTTTGTGCCTTCATTAGTTACTGAGGGAAGGTGGGAGGGAAGGGGCAGCTGAGTGGAAAAAGTACTACCACGTTTGTGAAAAGCACTGATACTACACTGAGGCGTAGGTTGCTACGTTGCCTCCCTTGGAGAAGAGAAACACTGTAAACCAATGGTAGGACAACAGCATTTGATTTTCTTCTGTTGAAAATAAATGTTATTTTTGTCTTGGTCTTATAATCAATGTATTTTGACAGGTTTTGCTTGCATTAAGTTCCAAAAAAAAAAAAACTCAATCCTTTTGTGATTGTCTGTTTAAACCCCCTGTTTCTGGCTCTTTTTGAAAATGATTTTAACTGGAAGTATGTACAATACATTTGCTAGCTTCATCAAACTTGGAACAGGAGGCTCACAGGTTTTGAGTCATTTTCTTTTAAAGGATGAAACTAGCATGTACATACAGAATAGTGACTGTGAATTCAAAGTTCCCATGAATCCTTTCAGTATCTGAAGATTGCTGTATATTTTATGAGTAATAAAGAAATGAGTTATGTTATTTAATAATGGAGAATGGGTTATCTATTGTGTGACTGTAAATCAACTGTTTGTGGCTGCCAGGCAGTGCTGCTATTATACCTCAAAACAAAGGCTAAAATTAGAATGGATGAGTATATACTATACTATACTATACTATACTAGTGTTTCCCAATCCGGGTCTTAGGAAACCCAAAGTGTACACATTATTGTTTTTTTCCCCCTAGTACTCACCTGATTCAAATGTTGACCTACCACTTCGAGTGAGTGAGCGCTAGAGCAAAAACAAAAACGTGCAGCCCTTGGGGTCCCCAGGACCTGGATTGGGAAACTGTCCTACACACTTTACACACAGCGTCCGCACACGTCACACATGAGAACATACGAAGCCACGCCCATTGTTTGGGCAGGAACTACAATTCATCACAGATCGCTATTTAAATTGACCAAATAAATAAAATGCCCCAAAACTTGTGTCGCGGGGTAAAACTAATAACCGGAAATACCCAATACTTTTCCTTTTTTGCGGTACCAAATTCAACAACAGCCACAAAAGCTGTGTTATGGAGTGTTATGGCTCCAGCCAGGCCATCATTAGATGTGATGAAGCTTCAGATAACCTATTGAACCCAGCTTCGTCACAAATGTATGTGTATGGTAAACACTTTATTGCAGGTAAGAAACACCAATAGTGTGTTGAACTGTTATTTATTTTGAGTAACAAAACTTTTTTTCACTTGGGATGCACCGATCGATCGGCACAAGATCAGAATCGGACGGTTTCCACTCAATATACGAGATCGACGGTAGTCAAGATTTTCGTGGTGCGTCAGTATAGACTCTCAACAGGTCAGCGGTTTAGCAATTTTTAAAAGTGTCAGAGACAGATATAGCACATACAGTGTGTGTAAAACTAGAGTTTGTCGGGGGGGAAGTAAGACAAAAAAAAATTGTAACACAAACTTATTAAGGCATTGAAAGTACATCACCTCGAGGAGCATAAGCAGTAAGCGAAGCTGGCTCAAGTCCCGAGAGCTTAGACTGCAGCCCCAAGGGATGCTACCGTGGCTCAGCCAACAGTACAGGCAACTAAACAAAAATAGTTTATTGGACTTGATGGCCAGCCATTTAGGTTAGCTGTGTCTCCCAGTAGAGTCTCAAGAGCATGGAGGAGATACCAGGAGACGGGCCATTACACAAGGAGAGCTGGACAGGGCCATAGAAGAGCATCAACCCAGCAGCAGGACCGGTGTCTGCTGCTTTGTGCAAGGAGGAACAGGAGGAGTACTGCCAGAGCCCTACAAAATGACCTCCAGCGGGCTACTGGTGTGCATGTTTCTGACCAAACTGTGAGAAACAGACTCTATGAGGGTGGCCTGAGGGCCCGATATCCTCTAGTGGGACCCGTGCTCAGCCCAGTGCCCTGCAGTTCGATTGGCATTCGCCAGAGAACACCAGAATTGGCAGGTCTGGCCAGAGTGTGTAGGCAGTTCCTGGATGACGAAGGCATTGATGCCATTGACTGACCCTCACTTTCCCAGACCTGAATCCAACTGAGAACCTCTTGGACGTTATGTATCGGTGCATCCAACGCCGCCAAGTTGTGCCACAGACTGTCCAGGAGCTCACAGATGCCTTGATCCAGTTCTGTGAGGAGATCCCCCAGGACACCATCCGCCGTCTCATCAGGAGCATGCCCAGACGTTGTTGGGAGTGCATACAGGCACGTGGGGGTCATACACACTACTGAGTCACATTATGAGTTGCCGTGATTCAATTCATGCAAGTTGGAACTGTCTGTGATTTCAATTGTTTACTTTGATTTTCAGTGTGAGTTTGAATCCCGCCTTCAATTGGTTAGTGATTTTGGTTTCCATTGACCGTTTTTACGTAATTTTGTTCTTAATGAATTACACAGTGTACAGTAAAGATTTTGATCTTTAATATATTTTGTTCATCGAGACCCGATGTGTGATGCAAGTGTCCAATTGACCAACTAGCGGAGATTTTCACCTCCATATTCAACCTCTCCCTGTCTCTGTCTACAGACCACCATTGTCCCTGTACCGAAGAAACCTTCCATCACCTGCCTGAATGACTACCACCCTGTAGCACTGACCTCCACCATCATGAAATGCTTTCAGAACTCACATCTGCGCCACCCTTCCTGACACCTTGGACCCCTTTCAATTTGCATACCGCCCTGATTGATCTACGGACAATGCCATCGCTCTGACAACACACACCGCCCTCTCCCATCTGGACAAAGGCAACACATATGTGAGGATGCTGTCCGTGCACTACAGCTCTGCATTCAGCACTATTGTGCCCACCAAGCTTGTTCCTATGCTCAGGACCCTGGGACTTAACACCTTTCTCTGCAATTGACGGGCAGAACCCAGGTGGTGAGAATGGGCAATCTCACCTCTACAATGACACTGAGCACTGGAGCCCCCCAGGGCTGCGTACTGAGTCCCCTCCTGTACTCCCAGGTCATGCATGACTGCATGGCCACACACAGCTCCAACATCATCCTCAAATTCGGGATGACACTACCATCCTGGGTCTCATCTCCAGCAACGATGAGACTGTTTACAGAGAGGAGGTAAAGAACCTGGCTACATGGTGCCAGGACAACAACCTCTCTCTCAACATCTGCAAGACTAAAGAGATTATCATGGACTTTCAGGAAATGGCAGAGGAGGGTCAAGCCCCCACATACACATCGATGGAGCTAAAGTGGAGAAAGTCTCCTAATTCAAGTTTCTCTGTGTGTTCATCAAAGATGACCTCACTTGGTCCAGTGAACTTGGCAGTGAAAACTGCCCAAAAACAGCTAAACTTCCTAAGGAGACTCAAGACGTTGGCATGTCTGTAAAAACTCTCACCAATGTCTACAGGTGCACCATTGAAAGCATCCTCTCAGGCTGCATCACTGCCTGGTACGGCAGCCTCTCCGCTGCGGACCGCAAGTCCCGCATCGTTGGCTGCCATCTCCCCTCCGTGCAAGGCATCTACCATACACGATGCCTTAGGAAAGCACGGAACATCATCAAAGATCACAGCCACCCAGGCTATGGTCTGTTCACACTGCTGCCGTCTGTAGACGTTACCAGAGCATTGGGGCACGCACATTCAGATTCCGTTTTTTCCCTCAGGCCATATGGCTCCTCAACCAGCAACACTAATCCATGATCATACTCATCACACACGAACATTCCAGATGCTTTGATGTACTTTCAGGTACATTTAATGGGCATAAAAATATTCCTTTGAATGTATGTAAGGGTACAAAATAATTTCCACATTATAGGTCACGTCGAAAAAGTTCTGACATTATTTATATTTGTCTCATTCTTTTACATCACAAAAACCTGGCATTTTAACAGGGGTGTTTAGACATTTTATATCCACTGTACTTGTTATGGATATTACTGCTATATCTATAATGTTCAATAATACTACCCAGATTGCTGCTAGTTTACAGTACTCCTTTTTAAACTAAGGCTAGTATACATGTACAGTGTTATGTATAGGGTTGCTTTATTATTTTTTGTCTGGCTATATTTTTGCTTATATATTATTCTTAACTCTCACTACGTAGTATTGAGAATTATTTTGTGTAGGATGACGCGGTGTGGTTCGTTGCATTTTTCAAATAAACCTTTAAACTTGATCTGGAGTTAAGAAAGTAAATATTTGAGTTTCCGCCAAACTATGGTTCTGCGTGTTCTAATGTATGACGTGATGCTGACGGTCGTATACCCGGAAGAGTTCTAAACAGCTCATGTTAGGTACAGATACGGCACTGCTGGATGAAGTCACTCTTTAAAAGAATTATTGTGTTTTTTGTGGTAGCTAAACTTCTATTGATCGAATTAAATGTATTTATAGAATCCGAACAAAAACATTTGCAAGAAATGACCACATCTTATAACGACTTTTAAGTTACTGAATTTGATTTATTCAAACAGCAAGCCCAATCATTCTTAGCCTTGTTTGCACTTTTTAACAGAAATCTTCACAATAAAAATGGAAGATGTCACCGGAGCTCAGCTCATTGCTGAAGCACTGAAAGCTCAGGTAAGGTGAATTATGTGTATACCAAAAAACGGTGGTTTGTACCGTAGGTGTTAACAAAAAGTTCGCAAAACACATTAGTCACTGATCATGTCCTTGACACTGGCACAGTTTAACGCTGCAACTTGCGAAAGTGTGCGCAAGGTCAATGCACTGGAGTATCGATATTTTCAGTGTTCTAGCAACATAATTCGATAAGTTAAAGTTTGATATTTGGCAACAGTGGTCACCTTTGTTGATTCTTACGCGTGTGTCAAATGTTTCAAACTGTGGAAAACAAACATAATTTACTTACTGTCCATCCTTGTGTATTTCACTGCAGAATGTAGAGTATATGTTTGGAATAGTTGGTGTCCCTATCATTGAAGTTGCCATGGCAGCTCAAGCCTCTGGAATCAAGTATGTGGGAATGCGCAACGAACAAGCAGTAAGTGATCTGTATTTTACAGAATTCAAAATCTTCTTGATACATAAAAATAGAGACTTACTGGTCTTATCCTCCAACAGGCATGCTATGCTGCATCTGCTGTTGGGTATCTTACAGGACGGTAGGAGATTTCTCAGTAGAAAACAGCCATTGGCTTTAGCGATACCCTCACTGCAAACAAAGCCAAAATGCAGTATAATTGCCACCCCATTGCTTTCTTATACTGGTGTTATAATGCCGTCTATTCATTTCTCGCTGCTTCCCTACAGTCCAGGTGTATGTCTGGTGGTGTCAGGACCTGGGCTCATACATGCACTCGGTGGAATGGCCAACGCCAACATGAACTGTTGGTACGCTATATAATATAACTCTATGAACAGACCCGATTAATGTTTCAGGGGTCTTGTCTTTAGATACATCAGCTTGTTAGTGTATGTTATTGTGTCATCTTGTCATCTTGTCCTTCTCTCTGAAGGCCAGTGATTGTTGTCGGAGGTTCATCTGATCAAAATCAGGAGACCACAGGGGCTTTTCAGGAGTTTCCACAGGTACCGATTAAACCATTTCAGACTTGGGAACGTGTTGGACTCCCAGGCAAAGATAAAAGGGGGATTATACCCCAAATACACTTCCACATGTTTTTACTACTCAATCCATTGTGTAGATGGTCAACAGAATGTCTCAAAGCAGTCATAGTCAAGTGTGTGGTTGCATCATAGATATCCACACAGTCATGCATGGTAGTCATGCATGGTAGTCATGCCTGGTAGTCATGCCTGGTAGTCATGCCTGGTAGTCATGCCTGGTAGTCATGCCTGGTAGTCATGCCTGGTAGTCATGCCTGGTAGACATGCCTGGTAGACATGCCTGGTAGACATGCCTGGTAGACATGCCTGGTAGTCATGCCTGGTAGACATGTCGATCACTCGCATAAACCAACTCACGCTTCAGGTAGCGTGCACTCCCTCGACAATTATATTGCTTGCCATTTGATGAGCATTGCTGATATTTGCTAATAACAACATTGCAACATTGCAAGTCAACATGAGGATAATTGTACTAAACATTTGCCCCTTCAGGAATGAATTTCTGAGCTATGGATTATTGGCAGTATTTTCAAGCCTGTATAGTGCAATTGTTGTCTTGTTGGACAGATGTCTTCTGGGTTCAGAAGGATTATTATATTGACATCAGGCCACTTTAGGAATAATGAAGAATATCTACAGGACATGACAGTGTGGACAGGTTTTTCAGCTAGGAACCACTGTCAGTGATGTCTTCATCAAAGTTAAACATAGTATTGCCCCTAATTCAAAGTCCTGGTCAATCATTACTAGCTGCCATGACTAATGTTAGCTGCAGATCTTTTTCAACGTACTGCAGGACAGCTCAGTGGCTGTCATGCAGGTGCAGGGGGAGCTGTTTTGGGCTCCTGGAATGCTACCCTCCTGGTTGCAAAACATAATAAACTAACAATGGTGCCAATATTACAAGTCATTTCTTGAGTAGTCGTATAAAAAAAACAACGTATTTAACCTTTTATTTTCTTTTATTTTTTTTATCTCTATCTAGTAACATTTGGCTTACCAGTGAGAAGCTCTATACTCTAGGCTACCATGTTACCTCTGACGACAGTTTAGTTGCCCAGTGGTTTGGGATTAGAATGTCATTTTAATGGCTGTTGGAGGAAATTTGTTTGCCATTTGTTGTCCTCTTTGACTCTCAGGTGGAGGCCTGCAGGCTGTACAGTAAGTTCTCTGCTAGGCCCAGCAGTCTGGATATGATCCCCTCAGTGGTGGAGAAGGTACGGTCTCCTCCTTCATTCTCTGTCTTGTCTGCTCCATTCTCTCTGCAGGCTTCAAAATGTTTAGTCCCTAACCATTATTTCTGCACTTCTGATATTGCCTGACGTTGCCTTATGAACGTGCCTTCTACTTAATGCATTTTGTCATTTAAGGAATGGAAGGGTGTCTGGTGGGTTTTAGGCGGTACGCACCAGTATGTATTCTAAATGGAAGGGTGTCTGGTGGGTTTTAGGCGGTACGCACCAGTATGTATTCTAAATGGAAGGGTGTCTGGTGGGTTTTAGGCGGTACGCACCAGTATGTATTCTAAATGGAAGGGTGTCTGGTGGGTTTTAGGCGGTACGCACCAGTATGTATTCTAAATGGAAGGGTGTCTGGTGGGTTTTAGGCGGTACGCACCAGTATGTATTCTAAATGGAAGGGTGTCTGGTGGGTTTTAGGTGGTACGCACCAGTATGTATTCTAAATGGAAGGGTGTCTGGTGGGTTTTAGGTGGTACGCACCAGTATGTATTCTAAATGGAAGGGTGTCTGGTGGGTTTTAGGCGGTACGCACCAGTATGTATTCTAAATGGAAGGGTGTCTGGTGGGTTTTAGGCGGTACGCACCAGTATGTATTCTAAATGGAAGGGTGTCTGGTGGGTTTTAGGCGGTACGCACCAGTATGTATTCTAAATGGAAGGGTGTCTGGTGGGTTTTAGGCGGTACGCACCAGTATGTATTCTAAATGGAAGGGTGTCTGGTGGGTTTTAGGCGGTACGCACCAGTATGTATTCTAAATGGAAGGGTGTCTGGTGGGTTTTAGGCGGTACGCACCAGTATGTATTCTAAATGGAAGGGTGTCTGGTGGGTTTTAGGCGGTACGCACCAGTATGTATTCTAAATGGAAGGGTGTCTGGTGGGTTTTAGGCGGTACGCACCAGTATGTATTCTAAATGGAAGGGTGTCTGGTGGGTTTTAGGCGGTACGCACCAGTATGTATTCTAAATGGAAGGGTGTCTGGTGGGTTTTAGGCGGTACGCACCAGTATGTATTCTAAATGGAAGGGTGTCTGGTGGGTTTTAGGCGGTACGCACCAGTATGTATTCTAAATGGAAGGGTGTCTGGTGGGTTTTAGGCGGTACGCACCAGTATGTATTCTAAATGGAAGGGTGTCTGGTGGGTTTTAGGCGGTACGCACCGGTATGTATTCTAAATGGAAGGGTGTCTGGTGGGTTTTAGGCGGTACGCACCGGTATGTATTCTAAATGGAAGGGTGTCTGGTGGGTTTTAGGCGGTACGCACTAGTATGTATTCTAAATGGAAGGGTGTCTGGTGGGTTTTAGGCGGTACGCACCAGTATGTATTCTAAATGGAAGGGTGTCTGGTGGGTTTTAGGCGGTACGCACCAGTATGTATTCTAAATGGAAGGGTGTCTGGTGGGTTTTAGGCGGTACGCACCAGTATGTATTCTAAATGGAAGGGTGTCTGGTGGGTTTTAGGCGGTACGCACCAGTATGTATTCTAAATGGAAGGGTGTCTGGTGGGTTTTAGGCGGTACGCACCAGTATGTATTCTAAATGGAAGGGTGTCTGGTGGGTTTTAGGCGGTACGCACCAGTATGTATTCTAAATGGAAGGGTGTCTGGTGGGTTTTAGGCGGTACGCACCAGTATGTATTCTAAATGGAAGGGTGTCTGGTGGGTTTTAGGCGGTACGCACTAGTATGTATTCTAAATGGAAGGGTGTCTGGTGTGTTTTAGGCGGTACGCACCAGTATGTATTCTAAATGGAAGGGTGTCTGGTGGGTTTTAGGCGGTACGCACCAGTATGTATTCTAAATGGAAGGGTGTCTGGTGGGTTTTAGGTGGTACGCACCAGTATGTATTCTAAATGGAAGGGTGTCTGGTGGGTTTTAGGCGGTACGCACCAGTATGTATTCTAAATGGAAGGGTGTCTGGTGGGTTTTAGGCGGTACGCACCAGTATGTATTCTAAATGGAAGGGTGTCTGGTGGGTTTTAGGCGGTACGCACCAGTATGTATTCTAAATGGAAGGGTGTCTGGTGGGTTTTAGGCGGTACGCACCAGTATGTATGGTCGTCCTGGTGCTGTGTATGTGGACATCTCCGGGGACATGGTCAACGCCAAAGTGAACAGGAGCCGAGTCAGGTTGGTTTCCAGCCATTTAGTGTGATACTGTTGAATATGTGTACAACACAACTTTATATGGAATGTTTTCCTGAAAAAAATACATATAGCGACAGCATTGTTTCATTTCACATTCTACTATTTGACGTTGTCTATTGTTTTGCTCCGCAGAGAGGTGCCCTGTTGTCCTCCTCCTCCTGTGAGTTTGGCAGACAATATGTCAATCACAGAAGCACTGGCTGTCCTTAAAGGAGCCAAACGGCCTTTACTCATCATTGGCAAAGGTGTGCATTGCTTTTCAAGCTGTGATGTATGAACAGCTATGATGCTACTAATACCACAGTTGGAAACGAGGACACGTGTGAAGCTGCAGATGGAAATGCAATGTTTAGAGGTTACATGATTCCTATTCTTCCTGTTGGAGAGGAATGTTCTACACATTATATGTCTATCTTGGGGAGGCAGGTAGCCTACTGGTTAGAGCATTTGACCAGTAGCTGAAGGGTGGCTTCAGTGAGTCTCAACAAAAATCTGTCGTTCGGTTCCTGATCAAGTCCACACATGTTCTCAACTTTCCTGGGAAAATAACAGTAATAATAACAGTCTGAATGTTTTAATGGTGTTGCAGTCTTCTGAATGTAATCACCCCCACTTGTAGGACCATTCTGTTGATGACCGGGTGGTGGTTGCCCTCTTCAGGTGCAGCCCATGGACGAGCAGAGGGGCCTCTGAGGGAGCTGGTGGAGGGATGTGGCCTGCCCTTTCTGCCCACTCCCATGGGTAAAGGACTGTTACCTGACAACCACCCAAACTGTGTAGCTGCTGCTCGCTCCAGGTCAGGCCTCTTCTCCTCTCAGACTGAAGAAAGTAGGACCAGGAGATTATCACCACCGTTTTAACTTGAACCTGAAAAACTGATTTAAGATACTTCAACCCTGTCATTATCACACTAGGAGTTTCCTGGTCAGATCATTTCAGCGTTATTTTCATGTACAGTTGTAACTTTATGCTTAAAAAGGTTAATGTGTTAAGGATTTTTAGCTGATGTGGGGGTAAAAAGGCCCTTCCTGAGGGGGTAAAAAGGCCCTTCCTGAGGGGGTAAAAAGGCCCTTCCTGAGGGGGTAACAAGGCCCTTCCTGAGGGGTTAAAAGGGCCCTTCCTGAGGGGTTAAAAGGGCCCTTCCTGAGGGGTTAAAAGGGCCCTTCCTGAGGGGTTAAAAGGGCCCTTCCTGAGGGGTTAAAAGGGCCCTTCCTGAGGGGTTAAAAGGGCCCTTCCTGAGGGGTTAAAAGGGCCCCTCCTGAGGGGTTAAAAGGGCCCCTCCTGAGGGGTTAAAAGGGCCCTTCCTGAGGGGGTAACAAGGCCCTTCCTGAGGGGTTAAAAGGGCCCTTCTTGAGGGGATAAAAAGGCCCTTCTTGGGGGGATAAAAAGGCCCTTCCTGAGGGTTTAAAAAGGCCCTTCCTGAGGGGTTAAAAAGGCCCTTCCTGAGGGGTTAAAAAGGCCCTTCCTGAGGGGTTAAAAAGGCCCTTCCTGAGGGGTTAAAAAGGCCCTTCCTGAGGGGGTAAAAGAGCCCTTCCTGAGGGGGTAAAAGAGCCCTTCTTGAGGGGATAAAAAGGCCCTTCCTGAGGGTTTAAAAAGGCCCTTCCTGAGGGGTTAAAAAGGCCCTTCCTGAGGGGGTAAAAGAGCCCTTCCTGAGGGGGTAAAAGAGCCCTTCCTGAGGGATTAAAAGGGCCCTTCCTGAGGGGTTAAAAGGGCCCTTCCTGAAATTCATAGAAGTGTTTTCTAGCCAAGAAAGTGAGTGTCTTCTAGTCAGTGCAAACAGGTGTCTTTTTTCCTGATTGTCTTTTTTCTTCGTCCTCTCACAATTCTCTTTTCTGATCCTCGTCTTCCTCATGTCCTCCTCCTCCTTCGGTCTTCTTGTCCTCCTCTTCCTGTGATCATGGTGTGGTCTATAGAGCTCTGCTCCAGGCTGATGTTGTAGTCCTACTTGGTGCCAGGCTCAACTGGATCCTTCACTTCGGCCTCCCCCCCAGATTTGACCCACATGTGAAGGTCATCCAGGTAGGTTGAAGGTCCTGACAAAGCAGGGTCAGAGTAAATTCCATTTTGCTAACCCATTTCTTGAAGTAAAGTAAAATAACAACTTCCTTTCTTTTAAAAAAGAAAGAAAGAAGGGGGAATTGGATTTTCACATGAAATAGAATTGACCCCGATCCAAGGCTGGTTACTGTTGTTAGCTGTTGTGGGACCTGGACTTCAATCCCATTCAGATTATGTAGAGATTATTTGAAAAAATAGCTTTTTATCACAGGTTTCCATTCGTCTTGATGTGACTTGAGCAACTTTGCAAAGAACGGCAAAAATTGCTGTGTCCCGTTGTGCAAAGCTCGTTGAGACTTATCTTATAATAACTTATAAAACTGTATTTTTAACTTTGACATGGTGGACTTAATTAAATCCATTTTGATTTAATGTTGTAACACAATATTAAAACATTTGGCGAAGTAAAAGATTGTGAATACTTTTTAGGGCTGCCGTAAGATGAGCGTGTGCGCGTATTGTGTGGGTTGTCTATATTCAGCTTCTGCACTGGGTGGTGGTGCCTGGTTATTTCTGTTGTTTAGCTTGACGTTAGGCCTCCCCTCCAGCTGTTACTACTTGTGTTAATCTCTCTGCTCCCCCAGTGTCACGTAACATGGCTGGTATGTTGTAGTAATGGTCCATACTGTTCTGTCAAGGTGGATCTCTGTGCTGAAGAGATGGGGAACAATGTGCGCCCCGCCGCTGCTCTCCTGGGGGACATCAGTGCAGTTGTCAAGCAGGTAGGGACTTCAACATATGTATGGTGAATTATATAGCTAATCATCTGATCCTCCTCTCTGTCGAAATTGATGTGTCTATGATAAATATGAACCAATCCGAATGCTTCTAGCTACCGTTGATGAATGGAAATTAATTTGTATTTAATTATGTTTTGCTTGTTTTCTTATTTCTATCTTGACTTCCAGCTGCTAGATCACGTTCGCAAAGATGGCTGGAAGTACCCCGCTGATACAGAATGGTGGACCACGTTGAAACAGAAGATGGATGCTAACACAAAAATGACAATGGTGTGTCGGTGTGCCTGTGACATGGGCAGCTTGGTTCTGACTGTGCCTCTGTATTACTGAATTTACCTAACAGGCTGAAAACACCTGTGATAGAAATAGATTTTTTCATAAGCATATATAACCTCCTAATCAAGAGTCTCATGTAGCTCCATTGGTAGTGCACGGCGTTTTCAAAGCCAGGGTTGTGTCCCCGATTCCCACTCGGGCCTGTATGAAAAATCGACACATTCTCTAATGTAAGTAGCCCCTGGCTAGAGCGTCTGCTACATGACCAGAAGGTAACACATATAATGTTGATTGTTTCTCCTCCTTCCAGGCCCTCGCTCTACAGGTGACCAGCCCCATGACCTACTACCAAGTGTTCCACCACATCGGCCAGCTGCTTCCCCGGGATTGTATCCTCGTCAGTGAGGGTGCCAACACCATGGACATCGGACGCACCATGCTGCCCAATTGCCTTCCTCGACACAGGCAAGGCACACCGCCTTTCGCAGAGGCCAAAAGTTTGCCATCGTCCATAGTTGAGTTGTGGCCCTGTGCGCGCTTAACTGTTACACCTCTGAAGACTTGTCAGTGCGCTGCTCTCTGAGAGGCTGGCTAGATGGCCTCTTTGATGTGTCATGTTGTTCCTTGCTTCCTACTTGACACACACTGCCTGCTCTACCTCTGCACACACCTAGATTCTTATTGTGTGTGTGTGTGTGTGTTTGTGTGCACACGCAGGTTGGATGCTGGCACATTCGGTACAATGGGGGTGGGTCTGGGCTTTGCCATTGCGGCTGCAGCTGTGCAGAGGGGCCAGAACACTGGTCAGAGGGTGGTGTGTGTGGAGGGGGACAGTGCCTTTGGATTCTCTGGGATGGAGGTCGAGACCATGTGCAGGTTGGTACATCTCTCATTTCAAAGTGTGTCTTGGCTGATATGGGATCAGCCTGTCTTTGTGACGGCCTTAATCGAGCCATAAATGAGACGAGCTGATCCTAGATCAGAACTCGAAGACCCTTGAAACCTATAACCCCAGGAACATAGGGGAGTCAAAACATACTGACCATATAGTTAATTTCTCTCTGCCCAGATATAAACTCCCGGTGGTCATCATCGTGGTCAACAACAATGGGATCTACAGCGGCGTGGATGCAGAGACGTGGGAAATGATGGGGAAGATGGGAGAACTGACCACTGTGTGAGTTCTGTGTCCCTATTCCCTCTGGGGTGGACTACCTTTGACCAGAGGTCTTTGACCTTCGACCCCATGTATGTGTGGTCATCTGAAAAGACTGGACAGGGATAAGCAATAAAACCAACACTTGACCACCTAACTTATCAAGAAGAACAAAGGACAGATTATACTGCATAGTATAAAAACGAAGTCCAGGTTATGTCAGTGTCAGGATCCCCTTCAGGGAAGTTAGGTTGCTCACCTTGCCCTTTGACCTCTGTCACCCCAGAGCCCCCCCGGTGACGTTGCTTCCCGATGCCCGCTATGATGAGGTGATGAACGCATTCGGAGGACGAGGGTTTCTGGTGCGGACCAAGGAGGAGTTACTCAGCGCGTTACAGATCAGCCTCAGTGACTGGGAGAGGCCCAGTCTCCTGAACGTCCTCATAGACCCGTCGTCTGACAGAAAGCAACAGGTAACCACCACCTGGAATGATCCCCTGTTGCCTAGTCAGGTGGTGCTCAAACCTCTTCTTTGGGATCCCCAGATGTTTCAGTTTTGTTATCCCTGAACTTACTCAGACTCTAGCTTACCTGAATCACCTACTTGTGGCTTTATGATTGGTGACAAATGTGTGCTAGCTCCTGAATAGATCAAATTCTTTGTAAAAATGTACGGTCTCAAAGGTGTTCTGAAAATAGGCAGAGACTCTGCTGTCGCAGCTTAAAGAGAAGGTTTCTTCCACCATTGAGCTGTCAGGACAGATTAGCTTTGACCTGGCTGAGTGGGAGCTGCCCTCCTGTAGGGGTGGCACGGCTGAGAGACCAGAGGGAGCAGAGAAGGGCCTGGGTAGGAAAGTAGGGTTAAGGAAATCCCTCCAAATACCACGTTGTTGTAGAAGATATGATCTCCACTTGGATGCCAGAGGAGCGAGAGCAGGAGCTCAGTGACATGGGAGAACCTGGGGAGGGTGAACACCAGGGTCCCAGGGAGTCCGGCTGGGTAATCCTTGACTCCAGGTGCAACCGGCTGCAGAACCGTCGCAATCCCTTCGTTCTTAGCTGCGGCGACCTGACCTTTCTATTCCTGGTCCCCTAATAAGGAGGGGGCGACCCGGCCCGGCTCTGTTTATGTTGAACCAAGGTCTCCACGCCAACCCCATGCAGACATACTGGAGGATTGGATGCCCGACAACAGGGGCCGTGCGGGGGGGCTGGAAGCACGCCCAGGGCCTCAGAGACGCGCGGTCGCACTTCTGAGTTCTGTTTCCAGTGTGGGATGATGTTCTTAGCGCCTATGGCGCGGTGTTCCCAATCCCCTATGGAGGGGTTCATCTCAGAGGGGTGGGAGCAGTGCCAGGGGCCTAGTGATGCCGTTTTCCTCTTTCCAGCTGTATGTCTGGGGTAGGAAGGTGTTGCTGCAGTCTTCGAATATCGTCAAATGTAGCTGTAGTCAGCCCACATTGCCTGAATGTCACTGCCGTTTTTCCTTAGAACGTCCAATCACAATATTCTTTCATCTGATTTTCCGTGGTCTGTGTGTCTGTCTGTCTTTTTGTGTGTCATAGGAATTTCCATGGCTGACTCGCTCCAACCTGTAGCCCCAAGAGGCCGGGTTTACTGGATCGGCTGCCCGCTGCGTTCCCTTACCTGCAGAAGAACTTTGTGTGTCCCAAATGGAACTCTTCCCTATGTAGTACACTCTTTTTCTATGATCCCTGGTTAAAAATAGTGCACTGAATTACTACATTGGGAATAGAGTGCCATTTGTAATTCAACCCTTGTTAGTGAACATCTCTTTACACTCTTGAAAGTTGTAATTATTGTGTTCGTGAAATGACATTCTGAAATTAGATAGGGCATCAAAGGTTATCATCTTGTCAGTTATTGCAGACCTTAGAGAGCTCTTAATTACTTAATAAATTGTCCAGATTAACTAGCTAGCCCGTGTTGGCTACCCTGGGATCTTCTCCAGTAATTGAAGAGGAACCACTGCTCTATGACATGGTGTTAATTACAGCTTCACATATTTGTACCTAAACAAATTATAATTATGTTTCTATGAAATGTTTTAATCAAGTTACATTTGCTACACAGTAGTATTCAACCAAATGTTGCATTTTTACAGGATGACACGAGCGATAACAACATATGCAGTAAAATGTCTAGCGTGTTTACTCTAATTTTACAAGTGTCTTTAGTTCTGGATCGTTTGTCCCATTTTACAAAAAGGCAGAATCAGAATGGCTACCTTTATTTGCTAAGTAAATTGACACATACCCAGACCTTGATATGGTGAAAAGGTGCAATGGGTGGTGAGCATACAAAGTATGAGCTAATAGGAAATGAGTGGGAAATATATCAGAGAAATTAATTTACAGTTAAATGAATTCAAATATTTAGTGTTAGTATATTTAGTATCATTCCCCAGACCAATTCTCAGATTTTACTGAATTATAAATTGTATGTTGATATTTTGTTCTTTTTAACATTTCATTTAAAACACTGACACTCAATTATTGTATTGTGACATTGGTTCTTTGTTGGGAAATATTTGCTTGCATGCATATATAACCTATGTTCTGTGGAAACTCTCAGTTTACACAGATGGAAAAAAATTGCCCTTAACGTGTCGACAATTACCTTACAATTTGCCTTACCGATTTTCTGGATTAAAAAAAGAATCATCTTTGAAGGATAATTTGTCAGGGTTAGGCTGTGAATCTGAAGGAAAATGCAGACCAAACAGAATTCTATAGAAGATAATATTCAAATGTTTGGGTATCCCACTGAGCACAGTTGGGTAAACAATCAGGAAATAGAAGCTGCATCACTCCACCCAGGCACTGCCAAGAAAAGGCTTTCTCCCAAAAATCAGCACTCAGACAAGAAGACTTGTGAGTGAAGCCACAGAGAGACCAACAAGCACTTTGAAAGTCTTAATGAGTTCGGTGGCTGGGAGAGTGGAGTAATCATGCACCGATAAATCATCAAGAGCTCTGCTCTGGCCTAATTTGAAGGGTGGCAAGAAAGAAGCTGTTACTCAAAAAGTACAATCTGAAAGCAGGAGTGACCCAGCTGCCACACGTGAAAATGTTTTGTGGTTCAATGAGACATAGAGCTTTTTGGACAAAGTTCAGAGTGCTATGTGTGCTGTGGACCCAACACTACTATGCCTCAACTCACCATACCTGGAGTATGGGGGTGGTAGCATCATGCTGTGGGGATGCTTCTCATCAGTAGGGAGTAGGCATCTTATTTAAGTTGAAAGAATGGATGGAGCATAATACTAGAAGAGAACCTGCACAGTCTGGGAGGGAATTCCCCTTTCAGCAGGGCGAGGATCTCAAGTGCAATGCCAAGAGTGTTTCAAGAAGATAAAGGTGAATGTCTTACAGAGGTCCAGTCAAAGGCCTTAGCTCAATCCTATTGACAATGTGGCAGTATTTGAAAATGATGGTACGCAAGCGTCTTCCAACTAACCAAAATCACTCAAGAGCCTGATGGGCCCTTGTAAAAAGAACACCAAGTCCGTTAAACTTCAGGGATATCAATCTGTCCAGTTAGGAAGCATAAGTGATTATGAATCAATGTCACCTGTTTTGGTGCATATGAAAGTGACAACAGGTGCATTGGAGCAAGACAACCCCCAAAAAGGGAATGGTTTTACAGGTGGTGGCCACAGACAATTTCTCTCTGCTTATCCTTCCTGACTGATTCTTATCTAGTTTTGCATTTTGTTAGTGTCCTTGTCACTACTGGTAGCATGAGGCAGTACCTGCAGCCCATTCAGGTTGCACAGGTGGTCCAGCTCCTCCAGGATGGCACATCCATATGTGCCATCACAAGAAGTTTTGCTGTGTCTTCCAGTACAGTCTCAAGATCATGGAGGAGATACCAGGAGACGGGCCATTACTCGAGGAGAGCTGGACAGGGCCGTAGAAGGGCATCAACCCAGCAGCAAGGACGGTATCTGCTCCTTTGTGTGAGAAGGAACAGGAGGAGCACTGCCAGAGCCCTACAAAATGACATCCAATGGGCTACTGGTGTGCATGTTTCTGACCAATCTGTCAGAAACAGACTCCATGAGGGTGGCGTGAGGACCCAATATCCTCTAGTGGTCATCTGTGCTCACAGCCCATGACCGTGAAGCTCGATTGACGTTCACCAGAGAACGCCAGAATTGAGAACACAGATTTAAGTGTTCCCTTCATCTTTTTTGAGCAGTGTGGAAAAGTCCTAGAGTGAAATATGGTTCAGTCAAATGTTCTTACCCTGGAATACAAATTCACCTCCTAGTATGACAGACCAATCAGGAGTAGTTTACTAAGACAACATTCCTGAGTGGTGTATTACAATTAAAAGAAAACAATTAAAAAAGCACTGGTGCACTTCACAAAATAGATGGCATCATGAGTAAGGAAAATTATGCTGATTATTTTTAAGCAACATCTGAAGACGTCAATCAGGAAGTCAAAGCTTGGTCACAAATTGGTCTTCCAAATGGACAGTGACCCCAAGCCTACTTCCAAAGTTGCGGTAAAATGGCTTAAGGACAACAAAGTCAAGGTATTGGAGAGGCCATCACAAAGCCCTCACCTCAATCCTATAGAAAAATGTTTGGGCAGAACTGCAAAGGCGTGTGTGAGCAAGGAGCCCTACACACCTGACTCGGTTACACCAGTTCTGTCAGGAGGAACAGGCCACTAATCACCCAATGTATTGTGGGAAGCTTGTAGAGGACTACCTGAAATGTTGTGACCCAAGTTAAACAAATTAAAGGCACTGCTACCAAATACTAATTGAGCTGAAATGAAGCTGAAATAAATCATTCTCTCTACTATTATTCTGACGTTTCACATCCTTAAAAATAAAGTGGTGATCCTAACTGACACAGAATTTTTACTAGGATTCAATGTCAGGAATTGTGAACAGCTGAGTTTAAATGTATTTGGCCAAGGTATATATACAGTAAACAACCGACTTCAACTGTACAGTATAATGAGGAGCATAGTCAGGGTAGGGAGGGGGGGGGGTTGAATCAGTGTAGATTAAAGTTAAAGATATTACTACACTTTCAAGTCCACCAGTTAGCATAGAAATTGTTAAGTAAGCTACCTAGCAAGGCATCCTATAGCACAGTGGTTCCCAACCAGGGGTACTAGGACCCCTGGGGGTACTTGGCCTTTCCACAGGGGGTACTTGAAAACACTCATGACACCATAGACTTACTAGTGAAATGAACATGAGGGGGTACTTCAGGGGTACTCCAAGCAGTGCAAATTCTTTTTGGGGCTACAGTAACTGAAAAAGGTTGGGAGCCACTGCTATAGCATATTGTATAACATGGTATACAGCTTAAAAACGCCGGTGCAAAATCATAATTTGGAGGTCCGCCACAAGAAGGGTTCGGATGATGTTCTGGCAGATGCGTTGTCTCGCGTTGGTACCATTTCTTTTCTATCCTGTGTGGATGCCTTCGCACGTTGAATAGTGTTCTGTGTACTTTTTATGTCTCGTGTGGCAAACCATAGTAGGTTTGCTCTTTTAAGGGTGGGAGTGTTACGCATGCAGGTACCCTGTATGTGCGTTTGTGTTTTTCCCCTCCTGCCTTTCCCTGGGTGTCCTTTATGTTCCTGATTGTGATCGTTGGTGTTTCCCACATGGCAGACGTGAGTGCATCACCTGACTGCTGAGGTGGACCAATCAGTGGACACCCCTCCTAATTGCACCACCTGTTCCTTTTTCCATTGCCCAATCACATCACACATCCCTGGTTTAAAAACCCAGTCGGTTGGTTCTCCCAGAGAGACTCTTTTGCGTTACCCCACATGGACATAGACACTCTTGAGATACACACCCTTTTTGATAGACAGACACATTCATACATCCCTTAGTTTAGCACATACGTCTCACTTTGTCCTGTTTCGTGTATGAATTGCTGTGGTGTGTCATTTTGGTGTTGTCTAGTCAATTGTTTGCTGTTTAGTCCTTATTCAACCTGTGTGTTCTGTTTGTCCCTTTTTTTTAGCAAGTCGCCCTTGGGCATACACAACCCGTAGGAAAACTTTGTCTAAAAACACTAGTTAGAACTGAGTGGACCACCCACTGTATTTTTGTATTGGTTAGTAGTCAGCTAAGCGGTTTTTGAGGCAGGCAAGTTCAGTTTAGGGGTGTTTGGACAATATTATTTCATTTCTTGGGTCCAGCTCAGCCCTTCTTCCCTAACCCCTTTACCGTGTGTTTATAATAAACGTTTTATCTTTGACAGTAGCTTTGGTTGTCTGTGTTGTTTGTTCTCACTGTTCATGTACCCTACACCACTTTGCATGAGTTTTGTTACGGGTCTCTACCATCCACCCTAGACTGCTAGAGCCACAGGGTTTGTAACACACACACACACTGCAGTCTTTCCGTTGGTTTAAATGAAACACACACTGCTGTGTAACCAACCTCACACACTGTGGTGTGATATGAAGGTTACAGCTCAGACTGCGCTAACACTGACACCTGATTAATCTAAAGGGGGTGTGGCTGAGTGAGTGTGTGAGGGTTGTAAAAAATAAAGGGGTACTCCACCCAAGAGAGGATTCTACCTCATTTTGACTGTCTTCTGGGACCCAAAACTCATCCAGATAGATTTTACTTGTTTTCTTCTTTCTGAAGATACGTTTAAATTATCCATGCTAACTTTTTAAGTTCTTACATGCTGACGATTCTAAAAACTGTCTGGATGAGTTTATTGGCTCCAAACAGAAATGAAACTGAGGTACAATCATGCTGCCCCTGAACTGTTTTTCAGCGGGCACTAGGAGGGCATTTTCCACCATAGAGGCATCCCATGAGGGCATATTGTCTTGCATGTAGGAGCACGTAGAGACCATCACATTTTCTAGCATATAGGGCAGCCTACATGGCACTGCATCACATGATCTCCACTGGAAGGGCGCCCACTTGGACACTTAATCACATTTCCTCACACATAGAGGCACCCATGAGGACACTGCATCACAGTGTTTCCACTGGAAGGGCTCCCATTAGTGCACTGTATCACATTTTCTCCACTGGAAGGGCTCCCATTAGTGCACTGTATCACATTTTCTCCACTGGAAGGGCTCCCATTAGTGCACTGTATCACATTTTCTCCACTGGAAGGGCTCCCAGAGAGCACCTCATCATGTTTTTTTGGCACATAAGAGCACCTTGGAGGACACTTTACAACATTTCCTCACACATAGGGGCACCCATTAATGCACTGGATCATGTTTTCTCCACTAGAAGGGCTCCCACATGGCACTTCTGTGGCGATTGCCCCCCCCCCCCCCCCCCCCCCCATCCACCCCCCACACCCCCAGTCCACCAATGCTTAAGCCTCTTTGTAAATGCATTAAAAGAAATTATGCGGCAAAGACGGTGGGGGTGGTCAAAACAATACGTGCTCACTGCGGGGCTCATGAATAGTCTGGCTGAGTGAATAACAGATGATCTTACTGCGTGTGGGTGGGATGTGCTTTAGTTGCGTAAACGTCTTTCCTGATAAACCACGTATGATCACGTGTTGCAATTGTTACCGTTACATCCTTGCCACAGGTCCCGGCGTGCGCGTGAGTATTTCTGTGCGTTAACGAAAATAAGCGTATTTTTCATCGCCTTGTCAACCTTTGAACTAGTTGTTTATGTATTTGCTATATATGTGACATGATCAACATATATTCAAAGTTAGATCATAATATAGTTATGTGAAGTAGCCTACATGGTCTTTTCAATATAATTTCAGACATGTATTTAGTCTATGAGAGGAGAGGGCAAACAAAGCACCCCTTGCAGTAGTAATTCTAATATTGGCACAAAGGGCAGCTGACAGGCTGACTACTGTAATTTTAGCGCACCCTGATGCAGGGGAATGAGTGATAGATTTAATGGGCATTGGTTGGCAGGCACCCCTCCTTGGCGCACGGGAAGTGGGAGAGCGAGTGGAGAGAGTGAGGGGGGGAGAGAGTGAGGGGTGTTGAAGGAGAAGCCAGTAGGCAAGCGAGAGTCAGAGAGAGTGAGTGTGGAGTCCTTTTGCTGTGCCTCCTCTGTAAACCCGAGTTAGAGAGAGAGGGTGCTGTATTTACAGCAGCATGAGTCTTATCACGTTTGGGCTGTATCTTCCATTATTGTTTTGTTATGTCCTGTCTCAGTCCTCCTTCCTGGACAATATTTTTTCATTCCCAGCAGGTAAGAACTGTGCGTGTTGAGTCTATGATTTAGTGTGCGCGTGTTTGTGTGTGTTTGTGTGTGTGCTCGTACGCGCACAATCATGCGTATATGTACGTCTTTCTGTGTCCGTGTGTGTGCATGCAAAAAATGCAACGCGTGGTTTTTGACAAGCTGCAGTCCGACTCTGGAAAATCTAAATGATGCCATGTACTGACATGATTTGTGCTGCCTGCACTTTGAAGTGTCTGTTGCAGTGTATCATTTCACTGTCTTTTGTTAAATATGAAATTCTGTCTGAATGGAAATGTCTCTATAAATAGCGTCTGTCTACAGTTGCTGACATGAAGGCAGGCATATGGTACTGCTTCAGACCTGTATTCAGCCAGAGCCGGTAGCCACTTCAGTGTGGATGTCATGTGGTGAATACACTTAACCTTTGTTACGGTCTTGTGGTCATCCCGAGCTGAATAGTCTGCGGTTACTGTTGTTAATGCAATGTAGTTATTTATTTCATTTTTAAATGTGCGAAATTGCCCTTATGGAGATGTGTATGCATGTCTGTGTCGCTATGGAGCTATATGTTTCTGGGCTTTTAATGACCTATCAATAAGGATTTGCATATTACAGCATCATTTAGATTTAAGTTCAGCTGATATTTCCTGTAAAAAGGACAATATGCTTGTTAGTGCAGTGGTCAGCTGCAACTCACCTGCTCCCAATCTACAATGCCTGCATGCATCTACAAAGCTTTTCCTTCATGTCTTCTTAGAGATGTGTTGCAATAACCCAGAGAGCAAAAAAACTATTCTAATCTTAACAAACATATAAATCACTACACAACAGTTACCACATATACAAGGAACCATGCATGGTAGACATTGTTTCTTAGACATGCATTGGATTTTTTGTATTGGATGCTGTGTATTGGATGTTGGTTATTAGATGTTATGTACTGGATGTTGTTCAATGTTGCGTATTGAATGTTGATTGTTAAATGTTGTGTATTGGATGTTGTTTATTGGATGTTGTGTATTGGATGTTGTGTATTGGATGTTGTTTATTGGATGTTGTTTATTGGATGTTGTTTATTGGATGTTGTTTGATGTCGTGTATTAGATGTTGTGCAATAGATGTTGTGTATTAAATGTTGTCTATTAGATGTTGAGTATGATATGTTGCATATTAGATGTTGTGTATTCAATGTTGTGTATGATATGTTGTCTATTAGATGTTGAGTATGATATGTTGTGTTAGGTGTCTTTATGTGACCTATCACCTGCAGCACCGTTGCAGAAGTACAGTTCTGGGCATTCAAAATGCGAATACAAGCAATTCTGGTTGTGACATACTGAAGTAATCGGTTTGAAATCAACCAACACTGGATTCTCTATAAGGGTCTTCACACATTTTTGACCCTGACTGTTCAGTTAATTTCCTACTGATCTCAACATGACGAACAAGAACATCAATTTAGAGTCAACTTCTTTGGGGTGGGTATGTTTTTGTTTTCATGTGACTGACTGACTATTCTGTCCACTGCTTTCCCCAGCCCTCCAACAGCAATCTTCCCCGGACAAGCAGAGGAAATGTTGTTTACTGGGTCCGCCCCCACCCCCCATGATCCCTCCACCCCCCTCGCTGTGGCGACGTAGTCATGTGAGTCCACGGTCATGTGACTTTGCCTTGTGAAGTGTCTGAGTGTTGATTTGTCCTTGGGTTCTATCCAAGCTAACCCCACTCACTCCTGCCTTCCTCCTTCCCAACTAAAAGCAGTAGGGATTTCTGATGATAGAATTATGTGCTGGAAGCGATAGCTGAACTGGTCTCACACTATGACCTGGTCTCTCACTATGACCTGGTCTCTCACTATGACCTGGTCTCTCACTGTGACCTGGTCTCACACTATGACCTGGTCTCTCACTATGACCTGGTCTCTCACTATGACCTGGTCTCTCACTATGACCTGGTCTCTCACTGTGACCTGGTCTCACACTATGAACTGGCCACACGCTATGAACTGGTCACATGCTATGAACTGGTCTCACAATATAAACACTATGTTCCAACTGCTGATCAGGGTTGATTAGGGGAGCAACATCACAGGCTGTGCTGGTATCTCTTGGAGATACCAGCACAGCCTGCTGTAGGTAGTTTTCTCCAGTGTAAACTCAAGAGGAGCGATAGCTGATGTTAATGGTCAACTGAAACTCAAATGCTGAATTTCAAAGAGTCAGGCTGATGTGACCACCAGTTGATTGTCATTTTGATTGGCCAATAGATCCGTGATCCACAGTGATTCATCCAGTTTTCCTCCCAGTGCATTTAATTTGCCAGATGATTGTATGAATTTAATGTAAATATGGTGTAAAACGGCCTACTTACATGTTTGGCCTGAAAAGATTGAAAGACTGGAGTGTCGTTTAAAAAAAAATCTGAATTGGTTTAGAATGAAGAGCACAGTAATGGAGGCGATACAGACACAGAGCACTGGACAGAGATGGAGACAGATCTGGATGTCCCCAGATGTGTCCCAGGCCCCCCTGGCTCCAATGGACCCCCAGGCCCTCAGGTGGGTTCACTTCCCCTTTCCTGTCTGTCTTAGGTATCACCTCTGTCATCATATATGTCCCATCAAATCAGACCTCATTCTTCACATAATACAGCAGGCATGAAAGGAGCAAACGTGTTAATTTTGTGTCAGCTCCCACACTGCAATTCGACAAACAATATTAAAGCTAATAGAATCCACTCTGTTCTCATGTTAGTTACAGTACCAGTCAAAAGTATAGACACACTTTCCCGTTCAAGTGAGTCTGTCCAAAACTTTGACTGGTACTGTGTTTACAGTGGGTCATTAACACACAATGCATTTCCTGGTTTTCACCATTTTATTTTGTTTTCTACAGAGGTTAATTATCATTTTGGATGATGAGAAGTGTACTGAATAGGGAGTTACTGAATAGGGAGGTTGGAGACAACCTTGTCTAGAAGGCATCAACTGCTAAATCTGCTACAGGTGGTTCCTGCTACGGGTAGCTCTATCTGATTCTCTAGGTTTGTCAGGACAAAGACAACAGCGGATATTATAGCAGCATATTTTATTAATGAAGTTTTGTCAACATCGATTTGCGGACCAGAATAGGGCAGCTATTAAAACATTTATAGATCCATTACAATTCCTACGTACCTTTGATCTAGCGCAGGCCGGTTTGAATTGGCCCGCGGGCTTTAGTTTGCCCACTCCTGCTCTACAGTGGGCACATAGCAGCTCGATACCATGTGAGACACGGTTGATCCCTCCTTCCTGTGCTGACAGTGGAGCTGGGGCTGGTCCCGGGGATGGTCCCGGGGATGGGATCACACAGAGCCCTGCTACACAGCCGCCCATTAACGCTCCGCATTTAGCCACGACGCAAATAGACTTTTTCCACAGGCGCAGTCCCTTCACGCACCATTCTTAGAAACAGGCCCGGCAGCCTGGTCTGCCTGGAAAGCCTTATTGTAAATTCCTGTATAGCACTAATGCACGTAACAGCGTGTGCAGGCTGTGTGCCTTTTGTTTCCCTCGCTGTGTGTGTGTGTGTGTGTGTGTGTGCGCGCCGGGGGTGGTGTTGTATGGACACTGGTGCGGTTGGGTGTTGTAGTGCTGCCGACCCTATAGAGATCCACTGGTTCCTATACGTGGCCTTTTGCCAAGATGGCGCCCTGTCAATGAGAGCATGGTTGGCAGGGGATTCAGTTTGTTTTTCAGTATTAGTATTTATGAGCCAGGGACATTTCACCACCTGGCCCATACCACCTGACGTCAACAAGCACATTTAGTGTCAACATCGAACCTGCTCATTCAAATTGCAAGATATTTTGGAATCAGCTGAAGGGAACTGATATTCTGTATTGGAATTGTAAATAAAAATGCCAATGTCTGTGACAACATGTCACAACAAGACCCATTTGTTCCTGTATTTACCAGGTGTCATTCATTTTCTGCAGGGTCCACCTGGTTTACCAGGGATGAAGGGAGCGCAAGGGGAAAAGGTGAGCATGTGATCCATGAATGCTGCTTTCAGGGGTGATATTTAGTGACAAAAAACGTGCCAATGTTTGAAAAGAAAAATCCCTTCTTTTAAAAACCCACAAGTCATAACTTATGCCTCTGTCTTCAATCCATCCACCCATTCTGTTTCCAGGGAGAACTGGGGCGACCTGGACAAAAGGTGAGAGTCTCCTTTAATCATTGAATTAGCTCTGCTAAGTGGATTTGCTCGAAGATGAAATGCGGTCCCGCCTCATCTTGTTTAGTGGGTTGTAACTCAAATCCCCACTGCCCGCTCATCTGCCCACCAACCCACCCATCCACCCATCCACAGCCTTGTCACAGGCATTATAACATTTGAAGCCCGACAAGCCGTACAACCTTGACATAAAGCACAGCCAGGGCACATGCTAAGAGAGAAGACGGACGCAGACCATTCTGCTGGACCGTAGAGGAGACGAAAGAGGGTTCCTAGTGGTCAAGGGCCACAGGACAGGAAAGACAAGGTTCCCATACTAAAGAACGTGTGGTGAACACTGCGGGCTGTTAAATCCATGTTGTTACTGAAAATAACAATGTGTTCTTAGCCGTACTTACCTGGTGAAATTGTTTTTTTAATAAAAGGAGTGAAAAACATTCTGGGCCCTGTCCATGCATGTCTCCATCTCATGTTCACCCGGTCAGCTCCTGATCTATTACCGGCTGAGGACAACGGTATGCAGCCGAATGCTCATACAGAAAAGACGGTCTGGTTGAATTGTACTTGCATCTGTTTTATTCAATGTAAAAGTGCATTTAACTGAATATTTATTGGCGCTGGAGCCTCTGCAGCTGTTATTTGGAGGCGGGCCTGTAGAGCATGTTTGATGAGACCCATCGGGACAGAAGTGAGCTGTCCAGCGATTAGTGGGTTGCGGTTATGTAGTAGAATAGTCCCAATCGGGGAAACCTTTTTGTCTGGAGGTGGGGCACTAGGCAGAGAGAGTTAAGGCCCAGTCAGGGCCAGCGCTGGGAGGCCGCACTGTTATATCAGTAGCAGCATTGCAATGCAATTTAGCTTAGTGCTTGAGCCAGACCATGGATCATTTTATTCACCACAAACAGCGGGGCCCGTCCTGTTCTATATGAGGCCTGTCATTTAATTAAAGAGAGCAGAGTGACAGGCCTCGTTAAAGTCCCCCTCTCCCTCCACATGGTGGACTGCTGGACAAAGTGCACATGGGTTTGACAGGTCGACATCCCCATCCATTCTCTCTGTTTATTTAGCACAATTGTGTTTGTCTCTTTTCCTTCGATGTTTAAGATATCGCACATGATCGGGTTAGACTGAGCAGTGTTGCTATGCATTCTCTTAACTTTTCAACAAAGTGGATGGGCTGACAAACTTGTTATTGTTATAATTAAGCATCCCAGACCACTCAGATCATTTGGATGGCTGTTTATTCAGTCAGATGAGTGTTGGTTTGATCTAATCTGGTGTCTGGGTGGAGAATCATTTGGATAGCTGTTTATTCAGGCAGGTGGTTTGATCTAATCTGGTGTCTGGGTGGAGAATCATTTGGATAGCTGTTTATTCAGGCAGGTGGTTTGATCTAATCTGGTGTCTGGGTGGAGAATCATTTGGGTGGCTGTTTATTCAGTCAGGTGGTTTGATCTAATCTGGTGTCTGGGTGGAGAATCATTTGGGTGGCTGTTTATTCAGTCAGGTGGTTTGATCTAATCTGGTGTCTGGGTGGAGAATCATTTGGGTGGCTGTTTATTCAGTCAGGTGGTTTGATCTAATCTGGTGTCTGGGTGGAGAATCATTTGGGTGGCTGTTTATTCAGTCAGGTGGTTTGATCTAATCTGGTGTCTGGGTGGAGAATCATTTGGGTGGCTGTTTATTCAGTCAGGTGGTTTGATCTAATCTGGTGTCTGGGTGGAGAATCATTTGTACTGATGGGTCGTTATGAATGTCATGACCGCCTGTGTGTTGTGGATTTGTTTAATCTGTGGAATACAGTTCAGAAGATCTGCCCTGATTTATTTAATGGTTTCAAATGGGTCTAGCTGAAGCAAGGTCCTGGAAATGCCAGTTGTGGGTTTGATTCCTGGATGATATACTATAATGAGCAATGTGCCTTAACTGTAGAAATCCTGCTAAATGAACATGTTACTATTCTGATGTGTAACTTCATGACCTGTCCCATTAGGGTCGGGCGGGGCCTCCTGGTCTCCCAGGGTTAAAGGGAACAGCTGGGTGGCCAGGACCAAATGGGCCCAAAGTGAGTAAGTCTTATTTCCTGGTGCCTGTGTATCAGTAGTGTTGCATCATATGATCCAGTATGACAGGTAAAGATGCAATCAGTGCAATGCATAATCTACAATGCTGTATGGTCATGCCTGTGAAATGATATGGATGGAGGAATAAGTAATGTGTGTGTGTGTGTGTTTGTGTGTGTGGCAGGGGGAGAAGGGAGATGCTGGATTGATGGGATTACCAGGTGCAAGAGGACCACTTGGACCTAAGGTCTGTGAAGCAGCTCAGGGGCTCATCAACCGCTGTTTGTGTAGCACACTGTTGAACAGCCCTGGAACTCTCCAGCATGCTTTTCAGAATGATTACGTTATTTTGGTGACGGAGACGTGGAGACACTCTATTAGTATCTGGACTGTAACACACAAGTAATAGTTCTGATGGTTGACGCTGATTCTCTTCCTCTGTAGGGTTTGCCTGGATACAAAGGTGAAAAGGTGGGTCATGACTGGGATTTACATCAATGAGTGAGACAGCTTATAGTGCTTTGAGTTGAGGGCTCTTTGTATGTCCCGTGTGCTTGTTTAAGTTGCACTGTACAGCTCGTTTGTCTGTGTCTTGTCAGGGTTCGCGTGGCGATCGTGGCGAGGCGGGGATTAAAGGAGACAAGGGCACAATGGGTTTCCCTGGAATGCTTGGACAGAAAGTGAGTCGTGCATCTCGTAATCAACTCTCCATCCAGACGTTATCTGATCAATCAGGGGCTGGGGCGGAGACATGGATAGGAAGACGCAATCAGCGGAGGTGGTTTGGTTGAAAAACAGGATGGAACCAGAATCAACGTGCCCTCTGCGATAATTACTCCGAGATTGAATAATACCGTGCTAAATATAGTGCACGGATTCTAGTGACAAGTGAAGGGTCTAGTGTGTGCATGTTCACCAATGGCCCTGGTTGGTTGTGTTCTCAGGGAGAAATGGGTCCAAAGGGGGAACCTGGAACCTCAGGGAACAGAGGACCGACGGGCAGACCAGGGAAAAGAGGTAAACAGGTGAGGGACACATCTGAATTATGTTTTATTCAAGCATTGTATTATACTTTCTGTTCATAACAAGCTACAGTGTCTCACAAAAGTGAGTACACCCCTCAGCTTTTTGTAAATGTTTGAGTATATCTGTTCACTGAAGAAATGACGCTTTGCTACAATATAAAGTAATGAGTGTACAGCTTGCATAAGTGTAGATTTGTTGTCCCCTCAAAATAACACAACACACAGCCATTAATGTCTAAACCGCTGGCAACAAAGGTGAGTACACCCCTAAGTGAAAATAACACTCTCACTACTTTACATTGTAGCAAAGTGTCATTTCTTCAGTGTTGTCACATGAAAAGATATACTCAAAAATTCACAAAATGTGAGGGGTGTACTCTCCAACATCCTTTATCAAATCACTATATGTTTGTTGACGTTATGGGATGAATACGTGTTATTGGTTATTCTTCCTGCTTCAAACCTCTGTAAGGGTCTCATTTGAAGGGGTTGGGATAAATCACATTTACTTTGGGCTCTTTGTACAACTTACTAGGCAATTAAGCCGTTTGCTTCTTCTCCAGGGAGGGAAAGGTGATCCCGGTGTTGTTGGTCCTCTGGGTCCGGCAGGACCTCAGGGGCCCCCCGGCCACCCTGGTCCACCAGGTCAGCCATCCTCAGGTAAGACCTTGTTATTCGTTGCCTACACGTGCAAAGTTCTGATAATTTCCTCAGAATTCACAGATTTTCCAGAATTCCTGATTAGTGGTTTCCTTGGGATTCAGAAAAACCTCAGAAACCTCTGAATTTTATGAACGATTTTGAAAATCTTGGCAAACTTGACAAAATCTTGATTAGAGGAATTACATTTTGGAAAGAACTTACCGATATGTAGCTATTAGCTCTGAATATTGTTTGGACCCTGATTATTAAGTCCTGCACTAAAAAGCATGCTGCACAGCAAAGTTACGTTTTAATATTGGCAAGGAAGTTGCGAAACCCGGGTTCAAATCCTGTTCACGGATTAGCCCAGAGTTCCCACTGAGGGTGGAGTTGGTCAGCACCATTTAGGAGCTTAGATATTGAGTGTTTTCTGTGCCATGTCATGCTCTACAACTCCTTCTGTTGGCTTGGGTTTCTACAGTATGAGCTCAATCAAGGTAGAAGGCCTGAGAATGTGTTCCTTAAGTGTAAACCGGAATCTATTGAATGTACTTTGTATCTCAACACTGACTCCCAGGTCCGCTGGGAGTTGCTGCAAAAAAGCACAGTCTTAATCTCAGACTGGATGTCACAAAATTTGCAGAAAGAAAATGGTATGATGCCTGAACTCAAGCAATGATACACATAGTAGATCTTTTCATTACTGCATTATGGATGCCATCCAAAGTTCATGAATGATATAATGTCATAATCACCCGTCCGCTTTATTAGACTGGATTTCCAGTACTTCAACCAGTTTGTGTACCACAGGACAGCCTCGCTGATCTCTGTGAAACATCCCTCAGAGAGGAGAATCTCCTTGAAAGCTTTTTTTCTCCCAGGAACAGACTTGAGTTATGGCCCTGTGCCCTGTCAGTGTGAGGGGCTTCAGGGAAGGGATGGGTGTGTGGGTGTGTGGGTGTGTGGGTGTGTGGGTGTGTGGGTGTGTGGGTGTGTGGGTGTGAAGCACCCCTCGTGTCAGTGTCAGCAGGACCGGGCCGACATGGAGACACAGCAGCAAGCAGCCAGTAACACTAGAGATCTTATTTAACTTCAGGGGAACCTGACCTTTATCTCCCCCCCCCCCACCACCCCCCCCCCGAGGTGAAACAGACGGGGTTGGGGCGGGTGGGTGGGTGGTTGGGGGGGGGGGGTGTTCTGAAGCCATGACATCATGTCCTTAAAACTGATTCATACTGGGCCAGGGAGCTCCTTACAGATTTCCAAACATTATGTCACAGAGTAATTAAATTGTGAAAGCCAGTGTCTTGTGCGGGTTCATGTTGCAAATTGCGTTGATGGCTTTACCATCCTGACGATAAGGTGAGAAGGCCAGGAAAGACACGGCAGGATTTTAAGAGGTGAAGCGGTATTAATGCACCTCTGTATCGGTGGCTGCGTTCGTTACCTTCCTCTTTGAATATGTCACTCGGAGAAAACGTCAGGGGCTGACATTACCTGACGTGGTGTATTGTTGAGGTTTAACCAGGCATCGTTTTTATAGCTTAACGAAGGCCTGTGTAGGCACAGCCAAGTCTCCTTTGACATTGTTTCTGTAGGCACCCGGAGGCACCACAAGTTGGTGTCAAATCAAACCTTGTATCAGATTATAAATACTGTATATTATATTGTGATTTTAAAAAACAAATTATAAATGTTTCTTATTATTGTACCAACTTTGGTGAATTTTCTTTCTGACAACAGCTTTGATGAATTAACTGTTTGTTTCTCTGGCTTGTTTAAGGACTCTACTTGGTTGGATCTAAAGGGGAAAGGGGGCTCCCAGGTCCCCCAGGGAGGTGCAGCTGTTCCTTCCCCAAAACGTCCTCTGTTGACGAGCATAACTCTAGGAACAACTACGCCAAAGTACCAGCGGTGAGCGCAGAGCATGTTTCATCGGGAATAATTTCCTATACGGTCAACGTCCCTGTGAACGTTATGGAATCAACATACTGTATGTGAATCATGGTGGATAAAAAAGATGGACGTTGGCACGGATTTGCCTTCGCTATGTCATTCAGACCCTGTAGGCGCAGTATAATTCCTGCGATGTTCAAATGTAAAAGGGTGGTTTACCAGACACATTAAGCTGGTGGAATAAAAAGCCAGATTGAGAATGCAACAAACTGGGATTGATTGTGTCTCCCAGATATTTGTGGTGAACAGTGGAGAAGAGCTGGATCGTCTTCACACGGACAATGCCCTCGCCTTCCGGAAAGATCAGAGGAGGCTTTACTTTAAAGACGTCAATGGATGGCTGCCAATTCTGGTAACTCAGCCGTGCAGTACATTAGCCCAAGCTCTTACTGTACATTATAGCCTGGTGAAGGTTGCCTTTTACATTGAAGTGGACTTATCTTTTCAGTTTCTGTTCTCTTCCAGCTGACCCCCTTCCAGTCTACGGAGAACGCCCCGGAACAGGAAGGTTACTGTGGCGACGGGATTGTCCAGATTCCCAACGGCGAGGAATGTGATGACGGAAACAGGATTGTCACTGATGGATGCATCAGTGAGTCATGTGATCAGAGTGAACTGTGAACCGGACCTGTAGTTAGGTTCTGCCAATGTCTCCTTATGTGGCATTGTGGGTTGCAGTCAATGACAACTTCACTGTCAGCTCTGGGTTGGATGGCTTTTGATCTCTCTCTCTCTCTCTCTCCCTCTCTCGTCCTTCTTCTATTCCTCGTGACAGAGTGCAAACATGCTTACTGCGGAGATGGCTATCGTTATGACAGGGCAGAGGAATGTGATGGAAAGGATTTTGGCTTTCAGACCTGCAACTCATATCTCCCAGGGTTAGTCCTGTCTTTTGAGTAGAGATGTCCTTTTCCTGTCTGCCGTCTGCATCCTGATGCAGAAAAAGCGAATGTCATAGTAAATGTGTGTGTGTGTGTGTTTCCTGCAAAGCATTAACCCATTCTGTCAGTGGCTTAATTCGTTTTCAGAGGGTTCTTTGTCTTAATTCCCAGGTCTTATGGTCATCTCAGATGCTCACCGTACTGTGTCATCGACTCTACAAACTGCAAATATTTCACATGAGGAGGAACCGGGACACGTCGGTGGGATTCTTCATGTCTTGTTTGCTTTGCGCTAAACAGGATGTTGGTGATGCAAAAAAAAAAAAGTAAAAACGAACACAAAAAAATACTCTGAAGGAAGTGGTGTCATACCAATCCATGACAAAAGGACTAAACCTAAAACACACACTAACTCCGTTGTATTGCTGCTAAGACGCATTTTAGCTCCCGAGGAGGTGGGGGGAGGGGCGGAGACTAGCCCCTCCCCCAGTCGCAGGAAACACACAGGGCGATTACACTCTGTCTTAAATAAAACTCAACACTGGACTGAAGAAGCTCCGCTAATACTATGCTGCACTTGATAGGACCAGCCACTGGACACGAGGCGGACGAATGAGAGACAGCCAGGAAGTGAAAACGGCCAGTGGGAGGGCTCTGAGAGACTCGTGGGCGGAGCCGGAAGCCATATTTACCTCGACGTAGCACTGTTAAAAATTTCAGGAGATCCAGGTCTGGACATCCAGAAAAAGGGTACTGGGTGTTTTACTGCAACGTGAATGACGTCATATAGTATTTGCATGAGGCTGTGATTGCTGTGTGACCATGGCAATAGATGTCACGACCTAGGCATGTAACCAATTACGAATACTCACCATTGCCGCCAAGAGCTGTGTACTGTATTGTAGGTAGACTTCTCCAGTTGTACGCGTGGAGCATTGTATGTTATCGTTTGAATATTCAGAACACGAGGGGCATATTTAGTCAGGATGATTCTGAGAGCCTTGTTCCTAGTACACTGTAGAGGAAGATTCTCTGAGGCATATTGTAGTACCGCAAAGCTAAGATGGCCTGTCGGAATAGAAGCCAAGCCAATATGTCAGGATCCCTTGCCTCCTGGCAAACCTGAAAAGACGCAACGTTATCAATGGAACCGCACTTCCTACTTAAGGCAGAAGGCCAGCTTTGCTTTGACCGTTGACATTTCCATGATTTAACTCAGGAACTACTGAAATAGTGTAGCTCTGATAGCGTGGTTCTCACAGGCCTCCTTGGTCACATCCAATGTAGACCACAGGCGACACCACCATGTTAGCGCATCGCACTGATCGACTGTTACGTTATCTCCATCTCCTCAGACACTGAAGTGCTAACTGTGTGAGTGGATGGCTCGGTGGTGCAGCCACCCTAGGTATGAGGGAGCACTTCGCCGTGTCACTGTCTGCGAAGAATATTGGAAGATATTATTCATGTGAAGGCTGGGCAAACTGTTATTAATATTACATGTTCTTAAATCATTTCCTCATTGTATTTTCAGGCAAAACAGGAACCGTTTTTAGCTGCTATTTGGGTGGAAGTTGATTCCAACAGAGAGATGGGATGTGAACCGCAATGATGTTCTATGTCAGGGGCGTCAAACTCATTCAGCCTTAACTTGGTTCCAGTAGGACAACACTAAAAATATCTTTCAATCAGCATTTATTTTTTAAAATAGTCCACTATCCCTTTAATTTGTATTCTCCCTGTCTAGATTTTATTTCAGAGGTTATTAACAAACTAGACAGTCCACAAAATATATTAGGTTCAGGTCCATCATGATTTCCACCCAGTTTGTGTTTACTTGTCCCTTTTAAGTATCTCGAGTTTGTTTCCCTCAAACAGCGGGCCATATTGGACCTCTCTGGCGGGCCACATCCAGCCCACATGCCGCGAGTTTGACACCCCTGGTTTATGACGTATTAGTTAGGAAGCTCTAGGCACATCTCTCTCTTTCTGTAGCTGTACTTCTCGATACCTCCTATCCCTATCCAGCCTGCTTGCTTAAATAACTACAGCAGAGGATACTGCCATACACAATGGTGAACTTAACAGAATAGGTGTAGTCTGCATCTCTTGTGCACTGTCAATATTATGAGATTGTGTTAAGATAAGCTGTTCCTTTCCATAAGCTATAGATCGCAGTACAGAGGGAGACTGTAACCGTGAGAAGTAATGCGATTCTAGGTGAATATTGTTGCTAATGTATAAGTGGATGTATAAATCTTGTCGTTTCACTGACTGTTCTTATACTAGATCTGCATGTTTGTAGTCTGTATCTTTCAAGTTCAAAATGCAACCGATTTGCCAAAGAAGGCTGTGACTGAAGCCTACAAGCTGTATGTAAACCATTAGCCAGAATAAACTCTTGACCATGTATATATGCTTTAAAGAAACATCAATGGTTATTTTTAATACAACTGTATAACGCCTCTGAATAGTACTTGCATTTTTGTATGACAGGTCGAGCTGCATTATCCATTGCACTGTGTGCAAACCATGCGGCTAATTTGACATGCAGTCCGCTGTATTAAGGTGCATCGGCGGCGTGCGGTAACGTTACACCGTACAAGGCGTTGGCCAATGCCCGCGCAGGGCGTCAGAACGCATTTCACGACATCACCCAGGCATGCTTAATGCAGTCATGTACTAAGAACGAAATAAAGACGAGAAAAGGGAAGCTGTCGCAAGTCGTTCACTCTCTGCCAAAGGAGCGAGTGACAGATATACATGGGGCTTGGGAGCCAAGGGGGCGTCGGCATCCCTCAGCGAAGTCCGTCGGGCCGCTGTGGACTGGCGCGCATTTGTCTACCCCGTAGACTGACTGACAGTGATGGAGATGCTGTTGATCTTGCTCCAGGGAGCTTGGGCCCACACTGCCTAGCAGCGGACATGCATCAGGCAGAGTAAAGGAGCTGTCAGCAGGAGGCCGCCCACAGAGTTACCGTGTCTGGGACGCTGAGGTGGAGGCATGCGTTCCGAACATAACCCCCTTCCATACGAGGGCTCCGCAAAAAGTAGTACATATGGACTAAATTGCCTTATGGGACACAGTCAGCCTGGGTTTTGTGTGTCCTGGGCTATTAGTTATTGTCCGGGTAGCAATATGGCCCAGTGTCCTTGATGACCAGCTATATTGTTTTTTTACCTTTTCGAAAATCCCCAAATCAGCAATTTCAACCCCAAAGAAACCCGCTAACATTCCTTACGTCCTCACTGTGTGTGTTTGTGTCCCCGTTCTGATGTGGGCTGATATAACAGGTCTGAATCCATGGCAGGGAACAAGGGACACCAGACAGGACTGTAGTGGGCAGGTTTGAAGCTGCACGCTCCTCTAACTCCATTACCCTGCCATGTCTCCCATAACTTAATTATGGTTCATTAAGGTTCATTTGCTCGTGGAGATCCCCAGGTAAGAGCTCTTTAGCCCTCTGCTTCCCTTAAACAGACCAATGTGATTTGCGGGCATGGACGTCTGTCTGTGGGAACGGATGAGTGAGGACTGATTCTATTGCCATCCGAATGAAAAGCTCTGGACACAAAAGAATGTGGCCCATTTCAATCTCAGATATAGACACAGATAATCTACAGATATACGCCTCCAATGTGGTAGACTGTCTCCCTAAAATATCCCCTAATGAAATGGTCACGTTTCACACCTCCCAACATGGAAGGAGACTATGCATGGGCTTGATAAACAAGGCTTGTTCCCAGTGGACAGTGACTCAGGGGGTTGAGGTTGGTGTGGTTAGGCCCTTGGGTCAGGAACCCAGCTGTCTGCCCCCAACAATCCCTGACCTATAGGGAGGACTTAGCAGGCATGTAGTGGACGGGCATAGGGCATGTGGTGATAACGGGGCGCAAGCCTTATTCCAGCCATTTCTCATTAACGACACACATGGGGTTTCCATGATAGGCCAACCAGTCTTGGGGGGGAGGGGGGGGGTTAACATCCCCATCTCACCTCATAGTGAAATATGTAAAATGACATCCACATGAACAAAACTTCAAACATTTATGATTTCATTAAGTTTATTACATACGTAGAAAAATGCAAGTTCATGTACATTCATATAAAATGTGTTAAAGACTTACAATAAGACAGACAATTGCCTAACTTTAGTAATGAACTCAAAAATGTACTTGCCAGGAGAAATTCCGCCTACATGCACATAGATGTTGCCATTAATGTGCGGTCATGGCTGGACGTTGTCCCGGTTAACCCCAGAACTGGGTCCATCCAGCGGTTTGGTTCTAATGACTCAATGCAGCTATAACTACACTGCTTTCATTGCCAGAATGAACCTGTCAAAGTTAAGACTACAATAACAGTCACTGGTGAATATTCTCAACCCACACTGTTTGGCCATTAAATGACGAGAGGAAGAGATTCATCAATAATCAATCTATTCTCATGACTTTTAGTAACATTCAAAATCATAATGCATTTTGAATCGAGGGCCAGCTACTATAGCGTGCAGTCACCTCGTGCTTGCAACTTCAGCTGGCGCCAGCTTTACCATACATACAAACAGTCTCTATATTACAACAAGGATGATAATGTTGAAATGTCCCTCACAAAGCTGACATTTAAATGATTAACATAAAAGATGACGTGAACTAGTATGCTCGTCGTGTTTTGAAGAGATTGAAGGAGAATATTAGTACGGGATGGAGGTCATCCATGTTGATTTATTACTGTATGGACTTCAGCAGGGATCAATACCACTATCATGATCATCAGTGTTGTAAACCAGGGCTTCCTAAAACCTCCGAAAGTGTTGAGTGGGAAAAAAAGTCTAACTCTAAACGAATCCAGTCTAACACGAAAAGTGAAAACTAATGAAGATTTCAATACCTTTACTTAAAACTGATTAAGAGGTACTTTAAATAATTTCTTAAAGAGATGCCAATGGAACAAATTCTGTTCATTTCCAAGACAAGAACATCTGACTACCCTAAACTATTCTAGAGCGCAAACATTTGACCTTTTTTGTTGTGATCCTTGTCCAAACAAATTGAATGGAAGCTTGGATTGTCTGCATTTCATTTTGGTGATTAAATGCTATAAAGAAATAAAAATAAATTGTAGGTCCATTTTCTCTTCTGCAAGCTTTATTTGGTTTTACGCTTTTACGTTTACACTGAAAGTTACATCTGGAAATGTACCCACAGTTTCCCTGCTTTAGACAGCTCAAGTTAATGCTACTCCCATGAACTTTTCCTTTTGGTCCAACTGGTCAGTCTGTCGATCAATGAACACTCAGCTAAAATATGCTGACAAAATATGGCCCTACAAATCTGTTTAAATAATAATAATAAATAATTACTACCTTAAATTAAAAACATTTGTGCAGTTTCAGTAGCCTAGGGGCCACAGGTAGATTTCTTCATTATTTAAGTTGTGAAGGGAAAAGAGCCAAATGCAGTACATCTAAACCAATTAAAACAAAGTCCATTATCATGAAATGTGCAATGTAAAGAGAGTAATTAGAGTTTGAGTTTTCATAATAGGGCTCACCCTTTGTAGTTGGAATGACTAAACCACAATAAAAAAAAAATTATAATAATATGAAGGTAAACCGGTCCAACTCTGTATACTGGCTAATACGATTCTTGGTTAAGAGCTATACTGACAACAGACACTGATACCTGAAAAACACCTCCCTCCAAAACATAGTCCCTCTTCTTTAGAGCTACGTCCACATCATAGTTTCAGAGTTAGGCGTGTTTGAAACAACACGTCGTCTTACAGACGTCCAGTCACACGCCTGGCCTGCTCACACTCGCCGCCCTCCGGATGTATCCGATTGGTTAACCTGGTGAGCGCGCTCCCTGGGGCTCCATTTTTGGGGTGCACCCACCGAGCCCACGGGTCCAGGGTTAAAGCGGCAGCATCCTGCAGAGGGCTCCCCGCTCCTCCATCTCTGGGAGGCCACTCCAGTGTCAGCATCAGACCACCTCGTCCGACTCCAGGTTGTACTCCTCGTACAAGGCGTCCAGGATGGCCAGCTGCTTCTCCATGGCCGGCAGGTACACGCCCAGGTCCCGGTGCATACCGGTGCTGAAGCCCTGCTTCAGCTCGTCCCCCTCTCTGGACACCAGCGCCGCCGCAAAGCTGCCGTAGGACGGTGCCGCTCGCAGGGCCAGCTGGTTAGGACGGGGACAAAACGGGGTCAGTGGTCTCGCGCCGAACGGTCAGCAAGCTCGCGTGAGGTGCTCAGGTGGCAGCCATTGTTAGACAGAGGTTTGTCATCAAGCACTACTCACAGCAAATACGCCGCGCACCACCCAGCCGTGATACCTCCTCAGAGACCGCCCGTAAGCGTGATCTGGATGAGAGGAGGACGAAGGACCAGATGTGGGTGTGGAGAATCAGGAAACAGATGAACTCATGCTTGCAAACCACCATCATCATCATCCTTCTAGCACGGACTGCTGATGGCAACTTTGTCGGGTGTAGTGTACCTACTACTACTACTACTACTACTACTACTACTACAGGGCCGTGTGGTCGTCGGGTGTAGTGTACTTACTACTACTACTACAGGGCCGTGTGGTCGTCGGGTGTAGTGTACTTACTACTACTACTACAGGGCCGTGTGGTCGTCGGGTGTAATGTACTTACTACTACTACATGGCCGTGTGGTCGTCGGGTGTAGTGTACTTACTACTACTACTACAAGGCCGTGTGGTCGTCGGGTGTAGTGTACCTACTACTACTACTACTACTGCAGGGCCGTGTATTTCTCCCACCTGGCCGTCTTCAAATGTATGAACTAGTCACACTGGATAGGGACCTCTGCTTAATGGCTCATGTGTGAATGTGTAGGTGGTTGTGTGATAACGTGATCCTCACTCAGTGCTCCAGGGATGTCCTTCTCCCCTGAATTGACCTGGGACAGGAACTCCTTGAGGAACCTCAGGCCTCGTTTGAGCCACAGAAGGGCTTCCGTGGCCGAGTTGCGGACCCGAGCCACGTCAGTCTGCACCTCGTGGAGCACGATGGCCTGCAGGGTGGGGAAGCTGCCAGGGTCTGACGACAGCTTCTGGTGGATCTTCTACAGTCAGGGAGACAAAAAGCCTCGTCGTCATCAACATCATGATCAGTCATCTTTAGGTAGAAACTTCTGAGCTCTAGGTTGGAAACTCAAGCAGTAACTTTTATCAGCTCATTTTCCACCAAGTTGCCAGGTGTCTTGAAAGTACTATAGACTGAGGTTGGTGACTTCGGAGTTGTTTTCCATGTGTTATGGCTCCTATAGGTTGCCATTTGGGGATGTCCCGAAATCTTAGTTAAACTGTTTTCATGTCTTTGTGAGAAGCATCTCAGTCTGGTTTGGGGTGGGGGGGGGGGGGGTTGTTGTTTTGGCAATTTATTGTTCTTAACATCCCACTATAAAGAACTGTTGATGTTGGCAAAAGCTAGAGAAGCTTTGATAACACAACAGGACCCAGAATTCTGTAACCAAGAATACTTAAGCAAATTATTTATTTTTCCCTGTAATCTAAGAAGAAAAATATAATGACATAACTAGAGTAGTCCTTCCTCTCACCTTGATGTTGCCTGTAAAATCCATTTTAACTGGAGCAAATACTGTGGGTCCCAGTTTGTCTGAGGAGAGAAAGTCCAAGGTCACATCACGGCTGAATATTCAGATCAATAGTTTTTATTGGCCATTTCTCAAACACAGAACAAGCTTAGTTCTGAATTAAAAGTGAGCGCAGTGTAAAATCCTGGTCAAAATGCTTTTACGCCAAGGAGTATTATAAATTTGTACTGGAAACAGCTTTTAACAATTATAAACTGGGTGTTGTGAACCATGAACATTAATTGTCAGAAACCCATGGTATATAAGAAACGTCCACCATGAGTATGATGGTGTTTATTTTTAGTTATAACTGCACTGGTAACTGGTTTTTAACAGCAATTAGGAATCATGTCTGTATGAGACCGTATAAAGGACTTCTTGTGCTGGAAACTGGTTAACAACATCAATGAGGCACCTGAGGAGATTGTCGTTTATGGCAAATAAACAACACTCCTTGTTGCCTCATTCCTACATGGAAGAAATAGTGGGAATTATGGAAAAAATAGTGGGAATTATGGAAAAAATAGTGGGAATTATGGAAGAAATAGTGGGAATTATGGAAGATCAAGTGATGTGCAAGAATACATACCTGTGTCACCGTTACACATTCAAGTCATATCAAATCAACCATGGAGATGTCTTCAAGACAGACCACACTTTCAGACTTCCGCGCACGCACACCTTCGAGGGTCTTACAAGTAGGGACCATTTGGGGAGTAAGAATGGATTTACTTTGAACACCCAATGTTCCCTAAACCTAACCTTAAAACAGAAATCCCCAAACCATGAAATTACCTTTCTAGAAAATGAGGATTAGACAAAAGCTCCTCGCTATAAATGCTCTACAAGAATACACTCACACGATTTGACCAGGTAAAAACAGAAAAACCGTCCGAACCAGAGAATATGACCAATAGGATAGTCATTAGAGAACAGTATTAACATTGACAAGAAAAGACAAAATAAATGAGCACCGTAGCCACCACGGTTTGAAGAGGATGAACAGGTTCCAGACACATGGAATGACTAAAAGAACAGACCAAAACAACAGGTTGACAGGTGAGTGAGTGAGTGAGAGACTGAACGGCCTACCTAAAACAGGCACTATTGCATAGCATGAGTCCAAAAACTCTTGGGTTGGAATGCCACTGTCGACGTCCAGCCTTATATCACTAAATCTAAAAGAAAGTCAGATTCAAACAATGGTAGATGTTAGTGAGGGGGTCCAGCATTGACAACTTTTATTTGATTTAATCAATCGTCAAAAAACAGAAAATAAATCAGGTACAACCAAAACCAAAAATACAAAATCCACACAAGAGCATGCTGGTCAAGACACTTGTTTTGAGCGTCTGTTTCACTTTGATACACTGCTTTAGACCATCAGAAACATGGTTGGTAGCCAGTCTCTGTGGTGCGCTTAGAAGGGCTTCTGTGTGTACAACAACTATTGCACACTATAAACACTGCTTAGGTGACGGTCTGTGTCATTCTAATACTGTAGCATAAGAAATCAACATCCTGGTTACCATCAATCACATCATAACTGCATTCTAAGTAACACTTCAAAAGGGATTTCCAATTTGAATCAGAAAACATTTTACAAAATCCCACATTAGTTCAGGGAACCTCTGTAACAGACATGTGATCAAACAAACAAACAAACCAAAACATTCAAAGAAATCACATATGACAATCATACAACCTTGTTTCCAAAAAAGTTGGGATGCTGCATAAAATGTAAAGAAAACAGGATGCAATGATGTGCAATTCATTAAAACCCTATATTCAATAGAAAATAGTACAAAGACAACATATCTGATGTTGGAACTGAGACATTTATTGTTTCAGTTGGGAATCATGGACACCGCGTCTTATGGACTAAAGAGGAAAGGGACCATCCAGCTGCTTATCAGCTCAAAAGCCAGCATCCGTGATGGTATGGGGGTGCATTGGTGCACATGGCATGGGTGACTTGCACATCTGTGAAAGCACCATTAGTGTTAAACAATATATACAGGTTTTGGAGCAACATATGCAGCCATCCAGGGCACCTTTTTCAGGGAAGGCCTTTCTTATTTCAGCATGAGAATACCAAACCACATTCTGCACGTATTACAACAGCATGGCTCTGTAGTAAGAGTCCGGGTGCTAAACTGGCTTGCTTGCAGTCCAGACCCGTCGCCAGCGCAGGAATTTCACGACGGCTTGCATCCAGCAGTCGTTTCGTTTGTTTGTAAGTTTGTTTTTAGTTTCCTACTGAAAACAATCACTACACGCATGTAAGCAAGCTAGCTAGTTATTGATCGACAGACAGCTCACTTATTTAGTGCTTAACTGAATCAAACCTCGGTTTTGGAAAATGCGTTCATGAGCAACTGGGAAAGTTCTGACCTCCTAGTGGAAGAATGCACCGGAATGCTTTTTGAGATCTCAGAAGTAACTGTCAATACTGTTGCCTGTTTGTCGTCATTACGAGAATGCATGAAATGAAACGAAATAAATTCCTGAATCTATAAACATTGAGAGAGGAGTAGATTTATCTTCCAGGATTAAAACATGATACAGTAATTTAACTTTTTATGCGGAAAGACCATATCAGTTAATATAATAGGTTATTATTCAAAGTATGATTTTTTTTTTTCTCATCAGCAATTCAAGTTATCTGTAAGCTCCAAATCCTCCTATTTCACTCAATGGCCTTTGTGCCCTGGTATGTGGCATTTGTGCCCTTAATATCTTTGTAACACCGAAGGCCAAATGGCCATGCCCCTAAAATGACAATTCTAAGCCTGCCTGTCACCCATAACATTTGGTGTATTATAAAACAAAAAATACAACAAAGGAGACCACGAACTGTTGAGCAGCTGAAATCCGATATCAAGCAAGAATGGGAAGACATTTCACTTTCAAAACTACAGCATTTGGTCTTCTCAGTTCCTTACAGAGTATTGTTAAAAGAAGAGGTGATGCAACAAAAGTGGTAAAACATGCCCCTGTCATAACTTTTGCAGGCATCAAATTCAAAATAGACATGCATTTTTCCAAAAACAATGACATTTCTCAGTTTCAACATTTAATATGTTGTCTTTGTACTATTTTCTATTAAAAATAGGGATAAATGATTTGCAAATCTTTGCATTCTGGTTTTATTTGCAGTTTACGCAGCGTCCCAGCTTTTTTGGAAACGGGGATGTACAATGTCTTCTGTTTGCAATATGACCATATTTTAACTATACCATAGTGCCAGTGTTTGTGCCACTATGCACAAACACTAGCAACTACTTGTCACATACTGACAGCGATTAAATTGGCTTGAGTACAAAACGGTCTGATACCTGGCTAGTTCTGAACCCTTTTCTTATCTTAATATCAATGGAAAAATGCCTTTTGCAAAACCAAAGCATTAGCACTGGACCATTGCATTGGACCTAGACAGTACATATCGGAGTAGCACAATTCACAGCATAATCTGAACACACTAAATATGTTGTTTCCAATAATAAATACCTTAACGTGACATCTCAATGCTACCATCAATCCTAGATGAATCCCTGTATATAGGAGGCATTCGTTGATTCACATATTTGTCGGAGCTCCTTCTGTGAATGATTGCTAAGAACTGCTGGTGTCGGAGCTCCTTCTGTGAATGATTGCTAAGAACTGCTGGTGTCGGAGCTCCTTCTGTGAATGATTGCTAAGAACTGCTGGTGTCGGAGCTCCTTCTGTGAATGATTGCTAAGAACTGCTGGTGTCGGAGCTCCTTCTGTGAATGTTTGCTAAGAACTGCTGGTGTCGGAGCTCCTTCTGTGAATGTTTGCTAAGAACTGCTGGTGTCGGAGCTCCTTCTGTGAATGTTTGCTAAGAACTGCTGGTGTCGGAGCGCCTTCTGTGAATGAATACTAAGAACTGCTGGTGTCGGAGCTCCTTCTGTGAATGAATACTAAGAACTGCTGGTGTAGCTCCTAGGATCAGTGGGCCCTCCTCTGATCCAAACTTGAACTATTAGACTAGAAATGCTAAACTGATTCTAGGTCAGTGTTAGAGGACCCTACAGAATGTGCCCCTCCTGCGGTGTGTCCTCATACCTGTGACTCATTGTGCTGAAGAATGTGTCCACTGGCTCCACCTCCTTCTCCTCCTCTTCTCTCCCTTCTTCATCTTGCAGGGCAGGCTCCTCCTCCTCTTGATCAGTGACCGTTACCTTTTGGTCCTGGATCACTTCTTGGCTCTCCTGGACATTGATCACATCCTGCTCCACCTCTTTGAATTCTTCTTCTTCCTCCTCCTCCTCCTCCTCCTCCTCCTCCTGCTCCTCCTGCTCCTCCTCCTGTGCTGGTTGGTCAGTGTGTTCAAGGTCGGGGGTTGTGTGGGTTGCCCTGGGAACAGCCTCCTCCACTGTCGATTCCTTTAGGGCTCGCTGATCCTGGATGACGGGGTGGTTCTCTGTTTCACACAGAGAAGACACACATTTTGTTTGTGACGTTAACATCTCATGTTCCAGACTCGTATAAACCATAGCATTTAGCATGTGATGATGACCACTCGTGCAGAAATGGAAGCAGACGATCTGTCGATGACATTTCAAGGACCTCGAAAACATCAACGAAAGTACACAAGAGACAGAAGCCCTTTCTGAGCTCCACGTTTATCATGTAGCAGTTGAAACATCCGGCTTTGTACGATGTCCTGGAAAAGAGGTTCCGGTAATGGAATCAACGTTAAGGTAAATGTAATGAAACTGCTGGACATCCATCCTTGTCTCGCTAAAAACCACTGCTACGTCAACCTCCGCTCGTCTCTGTACAGAACAGCAGGATTTAACGCTGGACTCACTTAGGCCACACAAAACCGGGTTCTGAATGGGAATCATTTCTTGGGTCCCCACAAGTCTAGTAAAAAGGTTTGTGTGTCTTTAAATGACCTGTTGGGGGTGCTTGGGTGGTTCTCCCAGAAAATGGGTCTGGTCCGTCCAGTTCATCTGGTCCCTCTGCGTCGCAGCCCACGCTCTGGTTGTCATGTGGTGCAGCTCCTCTGGAGATCTCTTTCAACTCCCTCTGTCTGGGGGACAATACAGAGACGGCTCATTCTGGTGACAGTCCTCCTGAACACATCTAAAAGGGTATTTCTTTTCACTCGAGCAGACATGCAAAGCGAAGGAACAGTACATCACATAGTACATGTGGGTCAAGGGGTGTGGCCTACGACAGGGCAACATGATATGATCAAACCATACTCCTGAAAGAGAGCTACCTACCTTTCCCCAAGATACTGATTGGATTGATTGACTGGTTTGATCTATGGACCAAGGAAATAGCCTGTTAGATCAATATGGAACTTACAGGGAGTCACAAAATAAATCCTAGAAACTAGCCCTATGCCCATCCCATATAGACTTTTTGACATTTCTGTCATTTTGTTACACCGATTTTACCAGGCGAATATGACTAAGAACACATTCCAATTTCCAGCAATAACCTGGGAGCAATCAGAGGTAACCTGCCTGTTCAGGGACAGAACGACATTCAGTTTGCCAGCTCTGAGACTGATCTAGGACCTTTTTCGGTTACGGGGTCAGATGCCCTGACCACGAGGCTACAACACCACCTCGGCATTAGTCCTTAACACGGCAGTCTCCACACCTACGGCAGTACCTTCTGGGGTTTGACGGCAGCCACCGGAGGGGACCCGGGTGGGGTTTTGGTGACGTGGTCAGAGCTGAAGGTGCGGTTGGCTATTGCCATGCACTCCTCCAATGTCTTGAGGAAGGTTGTGCACGTAGACTTCACCAGAGTGCCCGGGTTCTCACCAGCCTGGAAGAGACACACAAACAGTCGACATGATCAGCCATTACACAGACTGCTTATGCCATTCACTTTGGCCCTATGCTGTATAAGGAACAGTAATCAACGTGGTAGTGTTTTGCTGAACAAAAATATGAACAGAAAATTAAGTCTTGGTCCCACGTTTCATGAAGTGAAATCAAACATCTCAGAAATGTTCCATAAACACAATAAGCTTATTTCTCTCAAAATGCATTTATTTCCATCCGTGTTAGTGAGCATCGACTGATTTCCTGATATGAACAGTAACTCCTTGAAACATTTCATACTGAACACAAATATAAACCCAACACGCATCAATGTACACAGCAACAAATCTCAAAGTCACAGGCTACAGACTGAACTCGGTGAGAAACAGTTGCAGGGAGCAGACAGCCCACGGAAAGACCTTCCAGACCCAGACCTTACCGTCTCAGTCTCTCCTGGCTCGTCACTGTCCTGGATCTGGTTGACTTGCTGGAGGAGAAGGTCACAGTAAAGCCTTAACTCAGACATCTTGGTTTTCAGAGCCTCTGTGCTCTCCTGGTGCTCTGAGAGAAAGAGAAAGGCAGAGTGGTTAACAGCCACGATTAGTGGGTTTACATACTTCCTCTCTCTGCTTGATGGTTTCCAGTCCAGTTCCATCACTGACTGAATGCTGACTGTTTGGGAATAAACACTGTTGACAGTGACTGGCGCCAGGCTTGAGGTACAAGGGCTCCGGTCACACAGATGATTACATTCTGCAGCACACCGTGTGCATCTCCTGTCGTGGCCTGAACAGCTGCTGTTTGTATTGACTACCTACTACTTCCTCAACGCCGGCCCGTCTAAGGAGCATTGCCGGAACCGACACTTCAGACATTTTCTGTGATTCTGTGCTGGAGGCTTTGCCACGTTGAACGTGTAATACTGGATGCAGGTAATGCTGGATATACATTTACTTTATCTGCATATAGGGCTGATGGGCCCCGGTCAAAAGCATACTATTCACATGTCAGCCGAGCTCAAGAGAAAGTGTAAGTGTGTTTTAGTCAGGCTGTTGTGCGTTTCCAGTCTTGCCACCCGAACCCATCAACTTACCTTTCTCTCTCTTGGTTCGGTTATCTGTGAGGCAGGCCTTTGCAGATCCCAACGCGACCAGCCATTTCTGCCTCTCTGCTGCATTGATAGCTCTGAGGTAGAAGTACTGCTCTCCTGGGATGGTCAAATCCACTCGTGTGAAGTCAGATGAGTGAACTGGTAGGTGGGGGAGATGGAGAGAATGACAGGGGATTTCACAGAAAGGGTTAGCCTTAGAAAAATCACTCAGGCATTTAGGATCAATTTTATTAGATTACACCGTGTTATTGTGTTACATTGCACCTACTGATAAGGCATTGTGTATAAACCATTTTGGGTCATGTATGCAGGCACATAAAAAAGGACCAGAAAGTGGGAATGAGCTTTTCAAATGGAAGGTCGGTTGAGTAGTGATTTTAGTAAGAGTAAAACATTTTTTAAAAAATACATAAATCAGTCTTAGGCAGGCTCCTTTTGAAGAGTTAATCTCTTACATCCCTACCGAGGAAAACAATTTGCATGTCGCGGTCAAAAATCCTGAACGCAATGTAATTAAACAAAAAAGACAAGTTAGTTACCCACCCTGTATTTCACACACTGAGATTTTGATGCTGCCCTTGCACCCTTTCCATGCATCTTCTTGGGAGTCATAGTAGGACAAAGTCCCTCCTTCCAGCACAAACCAGCGGGGTTGCCAACCTAGATAGAAGACACATAAGTGAATATGAACATATACTGCTGTAGAAACAAACAACATTCACCATTTATTGTACAGCTACTATATTAGCTTTCTACACAAAACTGGGCATGACCTAGTGCATCAGCGCCAATGACAATAAGCTAGACTGACAAGCAACGACAGCTGATGTTTTTCTGAGCGATTAGCTGGCCAGCTCGTAGCTAACTAGCTTGGCTAACAAACTAGCTAGAGAGCTAAGAGTACATTTCTGACTCAAAGCTGACACCCAGAAACCCCGGACGAAGCGACCACTAACAAAATTACCTAGCTATAACATAGCTGGCACGTTAATGTTACTACATACCACTTATGTAATTCGTCCACTTATATAGGATTCCTTCCATTCTTCATCGGTTTCTGTGGTTCATTACTTGTTTTCTAGAACAAGACGCGGACCACGGCTGATCACGGACAATCCATTCAGCTTGGTAATTCTCAAGTAGGACTTTCCGAGCTCATGGAGTTTTACCATTCGGACTACGACAGAAAATTACGTATATCGTACGTGAATGAGACTTAATGTGATCGCGTGAGATCCCGCCCAGTAACATTACATCAAACTGATTGTGTTATTAGAATTGTGGGAGTGACAGCATGAGAGAAAATATTTCTGTCTTCCAATGAACAGAAAGTATTTAGAAATCCAAAAACGTCTGACCAATCGTGAAAAGTGGGTAGTCACACATAACTGAAGAAGGGAAACATTGGCGTATTCGATTACGTGTAGTAGCGAGGCACCGGTTTGTGGCCCGTGTGGTGAACGAGCGTTGAATTTGGAGCGTTGAATTTGCCCCCAAAACGCTGAAATTTGTTCAGGAGTAAGAAGTCAGCTCACTATCCCCCCAGGTCTGGCATTTGGCAAGGAGGAAAAGGATACAGTATTTCACATCTACTCAAATACTCAATTACTATTACTGATGCCATGTACCTTTATTTCCTTTCATCTCAATGTTGACTGGAAGCTGTCAAAACTAGAGGTAGACATCCACTAGAGGTAGACAGGTCCTACAAAAGGCAGGGATCGGTAGACCATTGATCCAGAATATACACGGCTAACCTCATTCCCAAGTTTTAAAATGGCTGGTGTGTTTGCAAGGCCAAGGATACATTCTTCAAACCCACTAAGGGACGGGCAGGGAAGCAAAACTGTTAAGCAAGCATCTTGAAGACTGTTACAACTGGCAAATCTCAGTCAAGTCATCATTTGAACCCAGGTCTTGTGTTCATTTATATCAGTCTTCCTGTCTTCTCACTGTGACGGGTGAAGGAGTACCTCAAGAAAGAGTTTGAGCGACATGGCTACCCTGCCAACGACATGCATCATGAGTCGATGGTGGAGGACATAATTAACAAGGAAGATGAGGATGAAGAAGGATTAATTTCGTTTAGGGAGGTTAGCTTCAAACACAATGAGCTGTAGAATCGTAAGCATTTCTTAGAATTGGACAGTGACAAATGACAGTGGATATTGTGGCATTCCAATGTTCTATGTCATTAATGTTTATACAGGTATGTCAGTAATGTTTTTCAAAGGTATTGTTAGCCCAAGTACAAAGCCGCCCTTACATATTTATGTGAGATTTCATACTACATTAAAATAGTCCCGCATTTCAAAGAGCACTCAGAAATTACTGGCACATATATATTTAGAAGATTTTATTATTTTTTTAGGTTTCCTTTTCCATCCACTGAATTTCTGTACCTGTGACCCATGTACAGTTCTTCCGATAATTACATTAATTTGGTCTATTGATAAAAATATTTTTATTAGTCCATATCAGTTCTTTATTCAGTTTTTTGTGGCTCATAATTGGATAGATATAAATGATAAGATATCACATGTGTTAAAGACAATTCTATGGTCAATACCTCATTCTTATTCAACCTGCACTGATGCTAAATTATGATGTCATCAGATTGTAAAGTAAGTTACTGTATTTAAAAAATGTCTATATTAGCCTGCCACAAAAGTTTAAACTTTTCTTAAAACCTAAAGATCTAAGGTCTGTTTTCTTTTGTTACATACATGGCCACGTTGCAACTGTGACACCCACGGCTTTAAGAGGCAGTGATTTCAGAGTTCATGCTGATCAGTAGAGGGCGATCTTTCTCCCTGTTTTGATGTCAATTCCCACTGTGCAGAAGACCCTTGCTGTAGAGAATGGTTAGTGTGAAAAGATCACAGAAGCCATTTAAATTTGTCCTGCCTACTCCATACCCTCTTTTCCACAGAGGTGAGTGAGCAATCAAAATGAGCGAAGGGGAACACAACATGATGGGAAATTTCCTGGCGCATCCACTTTCGTCTAGGTTAGCCAGGTATTATCAGCACAATCAAATAGGATATCTGTAGTTGTGAATCAACCTTTATGCACAATGGTCAGGGCCATTAGTAACAATGCAGTTCATACAACTTAAAATCAGTAACAGAAACAACCTCAAACCCCGATGACAAAACGTGTCAGTTGGATGTGTCAACCATTTATTGTAATAAGCCTAGATAATTCTTCTTCTAATAATGGCACCTTAAGAATGTGTGACTGAGAAGAACCCCAGGGTAAGTTCAGTCTTGCCACTTGGGCACTCCCATGTTTACAGGGCCATCACCAAGGATACATCTTTTGTGTAGTTTAAGGTCATTCATCTATTGATCTTCTAGAAGGCGGTATATACCAGGAACTTGAATAGTGTAGGTGTACTGTATTTACATGCGTTAAAATAATTAGATCTCATTCAAAAACTGATTGACCTGTGAAAAATAAAATACAATGCAAACCAAATTACATTTACACACTTACAATATTTTAGGAAATAGCATATATAATCATATATATATTTCTGTAGCCAACTACAAACTATAAACAATAACTCCAGTAGGCATAGTGGCTAAACAGTGGTTTTGAGACAGTGTCAATGGGATTAACAAACATATTCATAAAAATTATATTAACAAACCTTTATTCACTTCACATGTAGTTATTATGTGTGTGTGCCACATCAAAACAATCTGAGATGTAAAAATCTGGATTTAAAAGGAGTCCTGTCAACCCTGGCTATAGGTTAATGTCATACATATTGTATATTGAAGCAATAAGGCACAAGGAGTGTGGTACATGGCCAATATACCATGGCTAAGAGCAGTTCTTCAGCACAAGGTCTCCTGGAGTGCATGGACACAGCGTTTAGCCGTGGCATATTGGCAGTGTACCACAAACTACCAAGACACCTTATTGCTAATATAAACTGGTTACTAATACAGTTGGATCTGTAAGAAGTGATGTGTTGTCATACCCATGGTATAATGTCTAAAATACCACTGCTATGAACCAAGAAGCATTCAGGAATCAAAACACTGGTTTATAATCTTAATTGACCTACATGGCTGTCAGTGTTCATTAATGCATACAATCTACACTATACCTATACTGTTTAACTGATTCATTTATTTACCTCAATAGTTGGCATAAACTGTTGAGGTAAAAAAAAATGAATCAGTTTATAAACAAATTATTCATGCTGTTTCTGTGGAAACAGATCGTGACCCCTACAGAATCAATTTATGGCCCAGAAAAATAATAATGGCCTAAACTAGAATAAGATGAATCCAGCATTGTATTGGAGTCCTTCATATCCAACCAGATTGAGTCCTTCAAATCAGACAAACAAAAAGTAAAAAATGATAAACACCCAAAAAAGTACAATTACAATAAAATAAAAAAAAGTCTTATGTCTTCATACACAGCCCATTGTAGGCTACGTGTTATAGTTTTACTTTAGTAGCTTGTGTGCTCATCTTAGTAACAAATTCAGCGGGTTGTTTTGTCTGATCTGAAGTCGTACTCAGAGTTGCTGTAGCAGGTAAGGCTATGTAAACTTAGCATATTAAAACTTCAAAATATACATAACGATTGTTAAATCATTTTGTTTCAATTGTTTAATCCTTCATAATTATTCAGTATCCTTCCTTAAAAATATGTTTGAAATAATATCATTGCCAGGGTTATACCTACTCCTTTATGTCACTCTGGCATAATTCATAAAGTTATGAAAGCTGTAGCTTGACACTTTTTCAAGTGTCTGCTACAAACGTTAATGTTTATTATACATTTATTATATGTGCCTATTGATTTATATGCAGCAGCATTTAAATGCCTCCTGTGTTTACTGACATACTCCAACAGAAGGTGCAAAATAAGCTTACAAGAAATTAAGTGTGAACAAACACATCTTCAAAACCAGCCCGCATTTTTGTTATAATGGTGGATGACCAGTGGTTGGTCAGTGGTCGGTCAGTTGTTGTGTCCGTGGCTCTGTCTAATAATTTGAGAGTGTTTGCACATCTCCAGCCGCATCGCCTTGGAAACAAGAGCTGGGAGGATCCGTTACTGTTCAATTCATCAGGGTGTCCTGCTCCACAACTGGCTGTCGTCTGGCAGGTGTGTTTATGGGATGGTGGCCTTGGGCTACTTTGCAATAGCAGTTGCAGCAACGTTTCCACCAAAGTTGTTCTTTTCGGGTATGGTACCCCGTACCCTTCTCTTCTCTTTGAAGCGTCCAGAACGCGAAACTTTGAGATTCCGTCGACACGTTTGCTCATTGAACACAGGCTCAAACTGGGCATCATCAAAGAAAGCAGCGTCTTGGAACGTTTCGTTCCCCTTTAAGTCCGGGGAAGGATTTGAGGAGATAGAAGAGGTCTTCTCCCCAACAGGTTGGGTCTCATCTGATTCTTGGGTGGTTGGACCCTTCCTTTTCACAAAGGCTCTCCACCAAGGGTATCTCACAGGTGCTGCCATATCTGGAGGATTTAGTTACCGCTGTTAAATCATATGTATTGTCAACACAGCTGAATGTATCTTGCCATACCAAGTCTGTCAATAATGTTAAATATTCCACAGGAAATCATATAATGTAAATATACTTATTAGGTAAGCAATAACATATCTAATACACCTGCCATCAACTCACCTGGTCTCTTTCAGACCAAATCCTCTAGGTGGTTAAAAAGAGTGTCAGTCCTCAGCTGAGAACAGCATGTCCCAGAGACAGACCTTCCGGGACAGTGTAGATTCAAAGTTGTTCAAGGTTCCAACTCAATTTACAACATACAATCAAAGTATGAATACATATATAAATATTTATATGAAAGTAAATTCTTTGATCCTGCGGTGAGTAGCATGCTACTCCAAATTCCCTTGGACTGAGAAGCAACAAATGATACAGGTATTGCAATAGACCTGTGTAGATCACCTGGAGGCAAAGCCCCACCCAACGATACTGATTGGTGCAGGCATAACTGAGGGGAAAAGTTACAGTACCTCCCTTGAATAAACAAGTAGGCAAGAATACCTGACCTGCAAGTAAGATTAAACATAAATAACCAGAGAACTAGATACACAGAAGAAACAATTCATGTGAACTCCTCCCCACCTGAAGGTTGGGGAGGGCGTCCACCATTGTTGCTATCATTTCAGCACCACAGCTATTGAGCCTGTGGTTTGAATAGTGTGTTTGTGTTGTGCGTTAGGGCTTTCGCACCGTAGTACAGACATTGCTTCACTTTGAGTTATTCCACAGTAGCCTATTGTAGCACTTAAAGCGAGGAATTAAAGATTGAGCGAAGGAGCACGTTTAAACCCTTTTAATAAATCAGCGTTTGATAAATTACAATCATTCATAAATGCACCCATCACAAAAATACTTTTAATAAAATGGATTCGTAGAAAGGATTTCATTTTTTTTTTATCAACAATAATGGAAAACAACCGATAAAGCGTCAACCTGGTCATTATGACGTGATGTCGTCATTTTTACGTGGTAACACCCACGCCACCTGGCTGTTCCTGCCAGTTTTGTTTCCTAGTCAGATTTTTTTTTATTAATTTACTTTGAAAACATGCCTTTAGTATACAGGGTTGTGGGATCCTAATTTGACCAGCTTTGTTGCAGGAATAAAATAATTATGCAGCAGAATTATTTGATTATTCCCAAAAAGGTTTAACCTCCCGAGACCCTGTGTCCACATATGAGGACACTATGTTTCAGTAAAATAAACCCAATGTCATCATACCAGGACATCATTCTTTCCGAAAAGTACTTCCTGTTCAAACACAATGCTTAGATAGTATACGTATCAGGTCCTGCTAATCCCCCATAGCTAAGAGGAATTACAAGTGCATACATTATCAAAACTCAGGTCTTAGGAGGTTAAATAAGGTATAGCAGGCTATTGTTTAGGTGTGAGATCTGGTGAGAAAGAAAATGTTTTTATTTTCACTGAATTTATGAAAATCACAAGGCTTATCTGAACTTGCTGCAGCACCAGAAAATTTATCTGTGACAAAAGTGATCAAATTAAGACACAACATCTGTATGTCAAAGAGTGTGAGATACATGTTTTGGCAAAATACCATGAAGTGGTCCTTACCCAGAACAGATATTTGGCAGTCAACAGAACAGCTATATTACACCATGGTATTCCAAAATATTCCAATATTAATATTATATAAATATGACACATATATGAATTAATTTCCTTGTATAAATTTTTAAATATGGGAAGTTTTAAAGAATGAGAAGTCATTTGACAGTCTTCAAAAATGTAAGTTCAGAGATTTCACATTTCACTAGCACACTTTTTCTAGTACCTGCATACAGAAGATTATGTAACTTAAACAGCATTTCCTCATATTTTAAACTGTTCCATTGTACAATTCATTTCAGGGTTTCTGGCATTTTGACAACGCAATACATCGCACATCCTTGACAACCTATTTACAAACAGCTTAACAACAAAGTGCATGATGCAGAAAAGATTTACATTAAAACATCTTTACAAAAGAAATTCATCAGCACACTCTTTGCAAAAGAAAAAGTGCTGGATTCACAGGCATCCATCCAGATGTGAGTTATTTCACGGGACACCCCACAGGGACACAGATCAAAAACCGTGTCAATGCAAAAAAGATCTGATTTGATCAAACATGAAATAATCTGCATTTATGTGACCCAAACCTGCATTGCGGTTACAGACTCATTAAAAATGAGCCCACAACAAACACTCTTGTCCAGCCAATCAAAATCCAGATCACCAACTATTCAGATGACACTATATTTATGAGAGTGTATGGACAGCTGTAAGCCCTTCCCCAAATAAGCCCTTCCCTAGACAGTGCACTACGTTCAACCAGGGCCGACTGGGTCCTGTACAAAGTAGTACACAAACGTAGGGACTGTGGTGCCTGTTGGGAACCATTCGACCTCTTTTCAGGGTGACTATGGCAGAGTGTGACAAACTTTGACCTTACTGTAACGAGACGAGACGTCTGACCGACGTACCAAAGACTGAATTTCACCTGAAACAGCCATGCTTACGAGACAGATGTAATGGAAACTAAAATCAAACCACAGTAATTACAATTGGGATATTCTTCTTTTTTTTTTTTTTACACTCGGTTCAACATGGTTGGCTTGCAATTCCTCTGGTATCGAATAAATAAAAATTCATATTTCTGCCCGGTAACAGACAGGGCTCCAGTCCTTCAAAACAAGACGTCTTCGTGTTCTATCAGCAGCTGTATAATGAGTTTCTGATGCCTCATGTCATTCAGAGTGGCCAGAGCGTTCTGTTCCGGCGGCTGCATCAGCGTTGGACCAAACACAATCCCCAGGTTCTCCGCATTCATGAAATTTTCCTTTTCAAACATCGTGACCCTGTAAGAGAGACGGATATAAGTCAGAAGTGAGAAACATTTTCTGGCAGACTGTCCCAGTGCCACGACAAGGAAAGCGCAGATGGTGGGTTTTTTTTGCACGCAGACTCACTTCTTGAGATGCCTCATCAGGTAGCGTAGGGTCTCATAGTGGGCTGGCGGAAGCTGCAGCAGCCCTTCATGGATCGCCTCAAGTCTGGCGTCTGGGTTTGGAATTTCTACCGGTGGAGAGGTTCATTATTAGTGACGCAAACTGTGCCCAGGTCAGGTTATTTCTCCTGTGTGATGGCAACCAGGTGGTATTGAGCCAGTCATGGGATAGGTGTGAGAACACACGTACTTGCAGCTTGTATGAATCTGGAGTACACATCAAATGTGATGACCGGAATGGGCAGGTCTCTCAGGTACAGCTTCAGTGCTCCAGCGATTATGTTGATGTCATTGTACACATTGGCACTGATATCTGCCTTCTCGCCATCTGCAAATGACACAAAGGACATTTTACAATTACCGCAGCCTTTCACAAATATCATCCAGAGCCACTCAGAGAAGTGAGAGCACACTTCAAAAAGACTAAACTTCGAACCCACAACCAGAGCCATGCGCCAACTGATAAGTTGCAGAAGAACAGATTTTGCCCTTTCAACAACAAAAGTATTTTTTCCATGGTTCCCCCGAAACGCGTGGACAGTATGGCGAAGCAATGCATCAGGGCTTGGCCTTTGTTAGCCAATAAGAAAGGCGTGTTGAACTCCTGACTCAACATGCACTGGCTAACCTGCCTAATCTATCAACCAATGATCTCGCACTGGAACCAACCTGACCCGACTCCACAGTGACTCAGAACCGGTAGTTGGTACTTTATTAAAATGTGTTCAATGTAATAAAATATTGTTAATTCTCACTAACTAGCTATGTACCTTATTGAAGGAACTTTGCACGCAGTGTCACTGTAATTTCATATGTGCTATCTTAAGTTAAGGTAAAGAGCACATTTTTAAATCTCAGAAATACAGCTCATTAAAGCAATAAACTCCTCAGAAATGTTGTACTCTGTGACTAAGAACTACAAATTGAGTTATGCTGACTCATTCTGAAAAACTGTGTTATCACTGTTTGGTGAGATTCACTGGGAGGAGCTCTCAAAGGCAGAGATTCATTGAAATGAATTCACAAGAAATACTAAGTCACTCCAATGTCATCCTGTGGTCAGTCCCAGCAAGCCCAAATTAGAATGTTTGTTGTACCAGGTTGTGTGCAATAGCCTGGAGAAGAGGTTTCACCACACCAAAAGATATACTGCAGTGTGATCTCCCATGAGGTCCCACGTGTTTTCCATTTAAACCTTTAACTTCTTGTACAACCTTCAACCAGAGCCAAGCCCTGAAGCAAAGGAAATGAATGAAACCCAAACCTCGGTCAAAGGCGAGCCTCACGTCCTCGATGTGTTCTGAGAAGCCGGACACTCTGTAGAGGCCCTCAGACTGCAGACCTGAGCACAAAACGGAGAGAGCCTGTTGACTCTCTGAACCATCTTTCACCCCATCACACTCTCTCCTAAATACACTCAACACCTTCTTTAGATCAACAAGCTCTAAAGGCATTAATATACAGGTGTGGCCTTCAGTTCAGCCGATGGTGCCTAGGCAGATAACAGTCCATTGGGGAATCACAAATGTGAATTAATATACCTTCATTTTAACCATCTTGGACATAGTTCAACCAGGTTAAAGTTTTACCAGAGTCTAAATAAACAAGTTCACACCACAAACTTGGAAGCCTCCTTAAGGGTTCTTCAATTAAGGCTAGCCAATCACAGATATCCATTTTCACCTGGAGGTACTGCCCCTTTAAACTTAACCCTGCAGAAACAACACGCACGGGTGGACCCAGAGGAACCTAAAGACTGACCAGAGGATCCGTACCTCTCAGCTCGATCTCCTTGATACACATGTCTACCACCATGGGTCTTGTGGTGTTGTGGGCCTTCACCAGGGTTGTGAGGTCACAGCTGAAAACCTTCTTGATCCGGCGCAGGTCTGGCTGGCAGTCACTGGGCACCAGTTTGGAACACTGCTTGTGTACGTTCAGCCCACAGTCTGGAGATAAGAAGTCAGGGGGATGCGAGTTACACTCACACTTTTTCTTTGCTTTAACACTTGGTTCGTAAATAGAACTGCCCGCTGCAAAACATTTAAAACAGCCCACCAAACTGAAATGTATTTACCAAAACAACACATTACAAAAATACACACTCGTACATTTATGCACTAGTAACACATTTAAAGTTAAACCTTCAAGGTAATTTCTTAATTTCAAAAAAGTTAAATATAAGTTTTAGCCTGAGAACTAGTCCCTATAGCTTCCATTCCTTGTGCTCCTCTGTCCCTTGTGTCACAGAGTGCTCTTTCTTAAAGCTCTAAATATACAACATATATAATTTAAAAGAAAAGAGGATTGTATCGTGATTGGGTAATCCTGGAAGCAAATTCTCAATATGCAAATATTGGAATTGTTCCTCTCCTGACAACCGGTTGGCATCCAGTTGCTAATCAACCAATTGCTATTTATGTAGACGAAACCTGTCTGTGAAAAGTTGCTGACTTTCATTCTCAAACTAAACAGATACTGAAATTCCAACCATAAGTCATCTTAACTTTCCTTAAAAGTTGTCTAGCTATTGTTGTAAGACAATTTGTTGGCCAACACTTTGGAAATAGAAAGGATGGTAACTAAAGAGATGGGTGCTCAGACAAGTAGATGTCTCCTATTGAAAATCAATGTTCATTAATTGTAAACACAATTAGTCCTATTGAGATGTATTATTTATGGATCTGTTTGTTTGTAATCACTTTCCATTTCTAATTATATGCAGGGCCTCCTTGCAAATGAGACTTTGGCCTCAAAAGGACAAATATCTATTACAATATTTTCCATTTAACAGAACAGAAAGTTATCCAAAGTGAATTACAGTCAGGAGTGAATACATTTTAACAAATTAGTGGCCCTACCAGGAATCAAACCCACAACATTTCCCATTGCTCGTGCCATGCTTTATCAACTCAGTTAAAGCTGAATCAGTTAAGTTTTTTTTTTTAAAGGAATGTATGAATATGTATATTGTGCACTGTCTCTATAAGAATCTATAAGAATCAAGTTGTGGCATTCTGCGAAAAGTAAGTTCAATCAGTTTTTCCACTCAGCTGGTCAAGCATGCTGTTCCAATATGGAGGCCATGTCGTGGTGTATCAGTGCCTGGGGGGGGGGGGGGGCTCACATCTAAGTGTCACGGCCAGGTCACCCAGAGGGCCTCAGACAGCTGGAGATAAGACAGTACAATCTGGAAATGCCTCCTGTGTCAGACCACTGCCTTGGGCCTGCAGGGACACACACACTGAGTCACACAGAACAAGAGGACTGTCCTGGGACACCCCACAGAAATGCAGCCTAGTTTGAGGCGGCCCAGCATTCCTGTCCGTCTGACATGCCTGCCTGTCTGTCTGTCCACCCCCACTGCCTGCCTGTCTGTCTGTTTAACCCCACTGCCTGACCGGCTGCATTCTTGGGGGGGGGGGGGCGGGGGCTCCTGGACCGAACAGGAACATCTTGCTGAATCATTCACAACTGGTATTGGCGTTTTTACTACCATGTATTAGTCAACGTTATAGTTCTCTGCTGACTGAGGGCCTTTATTCTCAGAGACAAAAGGTACTGGCAAAGAAAAAGATTAACATTACAGTTAATCTACTGGGCAAAAACAGGCAATTCTGATCGTGATAAAGAAAGAGGGAAAAAGACCAAGAGGAGGATAGCCTGCAGGTTTCTGTCTGCCCTGGATCACCCCATGAAGCCGTACAAGCCTCTATAAGCTATAAAAAGTACCTCCTGATTTCCACAGTACACAGGTCTGTCTGATGACACCAGTGTCTGCCTGGGGGGTACGTGCATGGCAGGAAAACCTTAACAACAAATCGTCTGTCTACAGAGAAAACAGCCATGCTAGTCCCCCTTTAAAAGGATCAATGTCAGGATTGTGTCTGAGCAATAAGAAAACCTTGTGACCATCGCAGAGAGTTTACAGCATCTCTAAACCCGGTTGAAATGGCACCATATTCCCTAGATACTGCAGTGATTATCCTTAAGGTTAGGGTGCATTTTAAAACCAGTAGGTTACATAACTACAGCCGTGACAATAAACCTTAAAGGAGCTTTGCGATGTGCGATTGTATTGCATTTACAATACCTATGCATCATCAACATAGCTTATAAACATTATATTATTGCACTGAGTTACTCCTTAACACCTAAATTAAACTCTAATTTCTGTCTGAAATGCAAAAGGACTGTTTTAGTTTCCCATAAACAACCGCTTTAAAACCGAAATTAAACCAGTCGAAGGACCAGTCATATAAATAGATGTAGCCAGCATTGTTGTACTTTCACATTGTGGAGACAGTTTGTATTGTAAATGTCCTGGTCTGACTGGCTGTGGGTGTTTCCCATTCATGTTCTGAGCTCTTTGAAAATAGTTGATAGTCAGAGCTCAACTGGTTGGGCACAGATGTCACTAAGGAATGCTAAATTACAACATTTCACTGTCTGAATCCAGCAATCAGCTGGCAATAAACAGAACACATTTACTAGATTCTCACTTCCTGACAGTAATGTAATGCAAGCTTTTAAAAAAGAAAAGTTAAGATGATGTATATAATCATAAAGGATTATGTATATAATCTTAAAAAAAATGTTTTTCAGGTTAGCCATGGGCATATGCATGCATAAACATCAGATCAGTCATTATTTCATGTTTGATATTTGACTGAACATGATAAACCCAATCCTTGATTTACGCTGAACATCTGGATTGAAACTAGCACAAATCTTGGGTATGACTTCAGCAGGACACCCCAATTCTGACCAAGGATTTGGGGCATCTGTCTTGGGTCCCAAATGTCCCCCCACCCCCATTTCCTAATAAACTGGACTACTTTGGGAAGGAGCTCTGATCTGAAGGTGTCTGACTCCAGCCCCAACAAATGGAAGGTGAGCAGGGGGCAGTGTTGCGATGTCTGAATAGAAAAGCAGGTTACCTGAGCAACGGACCCCTTGGGCTATGAGACCCCACATGAAGTTGGCACAGTACTCGCACCAGTGAGGCCCTCGGAACGTGTGGACCTACGGACGGTAGAGCCACAACACAACAGGTCACTGCCTAGGAGACACACATGCAACACAGACACAAGCACGGCCACAGGAAAAACACTCCCTGTCGTTCTGCCTATGCAAACACTGGGAATCTCTGTGGTCTGTGAATTTCTTCATCCACTGTGTTTCCGGGGAGGCGTGGATGAGCCAGGGCCTGTTGCACAAGATGTTACCGTGGGTACTGTACACCATGGGATAATAATGGTGTACAGTGCCCATGATTATCCCATGATTATCTGTTTGTCTTGGCCCCCCCCTGTGGGAATTGAGTGGAGAGAAGCGCACAGGGCCCAGGCTTGGGCTGCTACCACATCAAGCTGCCAGACGCTACACATACGGTGCTGACTCCAGCCCACTGGGCTGTCCTGGATCCAACATGGCTTATAGTCAAATGGGGAAAAATATGCAACCATCGCAAAAGTGGGATACTTGTAAACTGGGATGGGCCATTGCTCTGTACACTGTGCCTACTACTGACCGAGAAAAGTCTCTTATCCACAACACATAAATACACCGGGGTGTCCAAAATAGCAGCCCTTACAGTGCACTACTCTAGACACTACGGCCCAGAGTCACAATTGTTCCCTACATGGGATTAGGGTGGCGTTTGGGACTCCAGCCCTGGTCTCTGGTCCCAGTCAACAGTCGGAGGGAGGGAGGGACCCCAAACCCAACGAGTGACTTTGTGTTTACAAGTCGGATTAAAGGATTTGCAGTAATGTGTCTGGCATCTGTTCCTGCTTGGGCTGCTGGTTACATGCAACCATGAAGACGCACGCACACACGCGCGCACACACACGCACACACGCACGGGCCAGAAGCAGTGGCTTCACACCGCAGACCAAAGTTTCATTTGACTAGTCCGCATATCTTTGTTCAAATATGGATCTTCCTCTCTAGATCTTTTCTTCTCTGGAGAATGTATTTTCCAAAACCTTTTAGAATATACAGTCTTTTACGTTGACGACCAGTTTACAGAAGAGTTACTAAGTTACGTTAGACTGACAGTCAAGAGGAGATAAGGGAGGCTGACAGGTGTTGAAGGGGTGTTGTTGTCCCAGTGACAGTTGGACCTGAGCTCCTCTAGGCTGGAGCCCGCCGGGTGGGGAGGCCATTCTACTGAAACCCCAGACAATAAAGACAGGAATGTACTCAGGTGGCCATGAGGAGAAACCTTTTGTTCTCCCTCACCCTCTCCTTCTCTCTCACCCTCTCCTTTGTTCTCACCCTCTCCCTCTCTCCATCTGTTGTTGGAGTATTTTTGCATTGTGGTGTTCGGTTGAATATGTCTGTATGTAGCAAGGTGATTTCACAAAGGTGTTGGGTGATATGTGTGTGTATACAGTGAAATGTAATTGTGTTGATGTGTACGTTTAGTTTTCTAAAGTTTCTCTCTGTTTCCTTCTCTCTCTCTCCTCTCTCTGTTTCTCTCTCTCTCCTCTCTATGTTTCTCTCTCTCCTCTCTGTTTCTCTCTCTCTCTCCTCTCTCTGTTTCTCTCTCTCCTCTCTCTGTCTCTCTCTCTCTCCTCTCTCTGTTTCTCTCTCTCCTCTCTCTCTCCTCTCTGTCTCCTCTCTGTCTCTCTCTCCTCTCTCTCTCTCTCTCTCCTCTCTCTGTCTCTCTCTGTCTCCTCTCTCTGTCTCTCCTCTCTGTCTCCTCTCTGTCTCTCTCTCTCTCCTCTCTCTGTCTCTCTCTCCCCTCTCTCTCCTCTCTCTCCCCTCTCTCTCCTCTCTCTGTCTCTCTCTCTCCTCTCTCTGTCTCTCTCTCTCGGTCTCCTCTCTCTCTCCTCTCTCTGTTTCTCTTGCACATCTCTCTGATGAATAACAGGCAAAAACACATTACATGTTGACTACTGAAAGCCAATTATAGGCATTGAGCAAAATACTAGATGGTTTCAACATGTTACAGCTGTACTTTTTGAAACTCCATAACATGAAATAAGGTGCTCTGACCTTTTCTCAGATTGAGGCATATATGTATGGCAGCTGTATGAGCCCACACAATGTTTTTAATCATGAAGACAAATTGATAAAAAACATCCTCAGTCTCGCCTGTGTTAAAACGGTATAGTCAGGTGAAAGACAGACAGCACTTAATGCAGGTCAAACAGCAACTTTACCAGTTACATTTTCACTTCAAGCAACGTTGCTTTTCCATTTTGAGATCAAACTGAAATAGCTTAGCAATACAGCGCTGCGCTTAGGTAAACATTTCCTGAGGTAAAAGAGCTTCAAAAGACAATCCTCTAGCTTTGAACACAGAGTCTACAGGGAGGCAGTTTCTTAAGCAGTCCGACCCAACTCCCTCCACACCCACCCTCCACCACATCCACATTCAAAGTTCAAACCAACAGGCCAGCTTACCTTGAAGTTGTGGATCTTGTCATAGGAGCTCTGCTTCTCGGGGTCTTTCAGGGCGCTGTGGCGTACCAAAGGCGATGTGGTGATCTGTGGACAGGAGGAGGCCAACAGTTTTAAAGGCTTCCAGAGGAGTGTGCCCTTGCTCCCCAACTTGACCCCCAGGGCCAGGGCCAGGAGCTCCTGCCGCCTCCTCTCCCCCCTCTTCGCCCTGTGAAGCGCTACGTCTCCCGGCCCAGTCCCCGCTCCCGGACCGAAGGTCCCTTCCATGGCTGTCGCCGTGGGCGTTTCCACGGGTGCCGCACCCGGCGGTGGCGGAGCGGCGTCCCACAGAGCGTCGGCCTCCTCCGAGGAGTCGCGTGGAGCGTGACGGAAGACGTAGCGCCCGGTGCCAGGGAGCAGACGCCGTCGGCAGCAGCCCAGAGCCGAGGACACTGCGGTGGTAGTCCACTCCGTTCCTCCTCCTCCTATTCCAGCTGGGACCCAGGAGGGCAGCCGATGACTGCCCGGATGAGGTGGGCTTTGCATCTGACAGCCTGCTGTGGCTTCAGCTCCGGTAAAGAAGCGGGGAGCTTGGGGAGCTCCGGTAAAGAAGCGGGGAGCTTGGGGAGCTCCGGTAAAGAAGCGGGGAGCTTGGGGAGCGCAGCAGCTAGGCAGAAGCAGTGGGCGTCTCCGGGGCAGGAGTGTGCCTCACACAATGGCTCTCATTCACACACAACCCAAACAGGGGAGGAGGGGGAGCTTGGTGGGCAGGGAGGGGCTAGAAGAGTGTGTGTGTGTGTGTGTGTCTGTGTGTGTGAGGGGGTTGGGGGGCAGTAAGAGTGGAGTTGTCAGTAAAGCTCTACACAACTCAGCAGCTCTCTAAAGCAGGATCAATGGCTGCAGGCAAACTCTAAATGCGCAGAGTACTCCATTAGCACGTTGCCTCCAGGACACACACACACACAGACACACACACACACAGACACACACACAGACACACACATCACTCAACTGGATATAATATTGAACTCAACTGCCAGCAGCCCCCGGTAGCAAGACCTCCCCCCTCAAAACAGGAGTGATGTCACTGACGTCTCCACTCAAGCCCCGTCATGGCACACACTCTAGTCCACAAAAAACACATTCAACCAGATGTCCATCCCCACACCCTACAGTCTACTGTTGGGTCCGTCCCTCACTGTCCCTCACTGTCCCTCACTGTCCCTAGAGTGCAGTCAAGTCTGCAGACCCTACGACTCCAGCCAATCACCTCAGTCCGCTGCTCTCAGACCCCAGCAGAACAGCATCTGACAACGATCCAGATGAACATGGATTGGTCTGGATTATGGCCTCAATCCCTGCTCAGGGCGTAATCCCACAGTGGCCAAATCCCTGGCAGATCCCGGGCAGATCCCATGCCCTGACACAGCAGAGGCGCTGGTACTGAGTCTACAGCACTTCAGGAAGTTTTTTTTGTAAACACCCAGACACGTTCATCCGCCAGAGATTTATACACGCTGCCTATAGAATGCCTGCATCCTCTCAAATCCTTTCACATGTCTTTGTGTAAGTGCCTCAGAGAGAGAGAGAGAGAGAGAGAGAGAGAGAGAGAGAGAGAGAGGGAAAGGAGGCCTTAAGCGGAATAATAAAACTGAGATTGAATTAGAACTATGATTGGAGTTCACTCAGCTCAGAGACTTCTTCTGAAATTAAAAGGCTGTCTGCGTTAGGGTTGTAAAGGACACCGAAATAGGCCTGTTGTACATCCTTTCATCTTCAAGAATACAGGCTGGGTACCTATGCTGTTCCAACAAACCAGTGCCTTTTAAACTTGGAATTGTAAGAGAAAATGGTAAAGAAAAATGATTTGACAATGCAGTCTTAAACCAGTCATTAATGTTGCAGAGGAAGGCTTGTGGTTTGCAACAGAGGTACAAAAACCACAAAACTTCAACTAATGTAACAAGCGTTTTCACTAGAATTAAATAAGAGCTAAATGTTTTGAATCAACCACCTATTACATCTTGAGAGATGACTGCCAAAGCATCAAAAATAGGGTTACAATCACGGTAAAAGGGTTGCTTTACGTGGGTTGAAATCTCCCTAGGAGTAGCACAGGATGACAGAGAGAAAGGAAAATATGGAATTCTGGCACTTTAGCAAGATCGTATATAATTAAGGGCACTTTTTAATATAATAGGCTTTTCAAATTGTATACTGCAATTTCCACTTCAAATATCAAAGGGATGGAAATGCAGTCAGCTGATAGAAACCCACATCTCCGGCCCTGGTCCATGGTCTTTTACTGCTGTATGTGGGACACAGAGCCAATGGTGCTGGAGGCATGAGGACAGGAGAAGCCATCTGTAACATCCAATCAGTGAACAGGAGGATCAAGTTCTCAGATATGAGTGACTTAAAGGAGAAGCGTGAGACGGACAGGGACAGGGGGAATATATATATATATACATACATACAGGGGAGGGGGAATATATATACATACAGGGGAGGGGGAATATATATACATACAGGGGAGGGGGAATATATATATATATATACATACAGGGGGAATATATATATATATATACATACAGGGGAGGGGGAATATATATATATATATATATATATATATATATACATACAGGGGAGGGGGAATATATATACATACAGGGGAGGGGGAATATATATACATACAGGGGAGGGGGAATATATATATATATATACATACAGGGGAGGGGGAATATATATACATACAGGGGAGGGGGAATATATATACATACAGGGGGAGGGGGAATATATATATATATATATATATACATACAGGGGAGGGGGAATATATATATATATATATACATACAGGGGAGGGGGAATATATATACATACAGGGGAGGGGGAATATATATATATATATATATATACATACAGGGGAGGGGGAATATATATACATACAGGGGAGGGGGAATATATATACATACAGGGGAGGGGGAATATATATACATACAGGGGAGGGGGAATATATATATATATATATACATACAGGGGAGGGGGAATATATATACATACAGGGGAGGGGGAATATATATACATACTGGGGGGGGGGAATATATATATATATATATATATACATACAGGGGAGGGGGAATATATATATATATATATATATACATACAGGGGAGGGGGAATATATATACATACAGGGGAGGGGGAATATATATATATATATATATACATACAGGGGAGGGGGAATATATATATATATATATATATATACATACAGGGGAGGGGGAATATATATACATACAGGGGAGGGGGAATATATATACATACAGGGGGAGGGGGAATATATATACATACAGGGGGAGGGGGAATATATATATATATATATATACATACAGGGGAGGGGGAATATATATACATACAGGGGGAGGGGGAATATATATATATATATATACATACATACAGGGGAGGGGGAATATATATATATACAGGGGGAGGGGGAATATATATACATACAGGGACAGGGGGAATATATATACATACAGGGGAAGGGGGGATATATATACATACAGGGGAGGAGGAATATATATACATACAGGGGGAGGGGGAATATATATACATACAGGGGAAGGGGGAATATATATACATACAGGGGAGGAGGAATATATATACATACAGGGGAGGGGGAATATATATACATACAGGGGGAGGGGGAATATATATATATATACATACATACAGGGGAAGGGGGAATATATATACATACAGGGGGAGGGGGAATATATATACATACAGGGGGAGGGGGAATATATATATATATACATACATACAGGGGAAGGGGGAATATATATACATACAGGGGGAGGGGGAATATATATATACATACAGGGGGAGGGGGAATATATATACATACATGGGGAAGGGGGAATATATATACATACATGGGAAGGGGGAATATATATACATACAGGGGAGGGGGAATATATATACATACAGGGGAGGGGGAATATATATACATACAGGGGGAGGGGGAATATATATATATATACATACATACAGGGGAAGGGGGAATATATATACATACAGGGGGAGGGGGAATATATATATACATACAGGGGGAGGGGGAATATATATACATACAGGGACAGGGGGATATATATACATACAGGGACAGGGGGAATATATATACATACAGGGGAAGGGGGAATATATATACATACAGGGGAAGGGGGAATATATACATACAGGGGGAGGGGGAATATATATACATACAGGGGGAGGGGGAATATATATACATACAGGGGGAGGGGGAATATATATACATACAGGGGGAGGGGGAATATATATACATACAGGGGGAGGGGGAATATATATACATACAGGGGGAGGGGGAATATATATACATACAGGGGAAGGGGGAATATATATACATACAGGGGAAGGGGGAATATATATACATACAGGGGAAGGGGGAATATATATACATACAGCGACAGGGGGAATATATATACATACAGGGAGGATATATATACATACAGGGGAAGGGGGAATATATATACATACAGGGGGGAGGAATATATATATACATACATGGGGAGGGGGAATATATATACATACAGGGGGAGGGGGAATATATATACATACAGGGGGAGGGGGAATATATATACATACATGGGGAAGGGGGAATATATATACATACATGGGGAGGGGGAATATATATACATACATGGGGAGGGAGGATAGGGACATGGTGAAGAAAGGATGTTGGACTAAAAAAGATGGACACAGTGGGGGGGGGGGGTGTATGTATTAAGAAAGTGCGTGAGTAAGGGTTAGGCTCTTTGTCCCTTGAGAGACATCTGGCATCTCAGAAAAGAGTGTTGGAATAGAAAGAAACAAAAGATAATGGGACAAACAGCCTGGGTTTCCTTTCAACGGACTGGCTCCTTTATTCACTGTGAGGGAGCAGCTGAGAAGACAGTGATGAGAGCAGAGAATCATGGGTAAGACTAACTGCAGGTTGCTCTGGATAAAAGCCTCTGCTAAATGACTAAAATGGAGGGTTGTTTTTACAGTCCCACAATTGACAAATGTGTAACCACAAACAGTAACATCAATGTGAAAGGAATTGTAGTCAGTGCAAAAAAATTGGTTTACTATTCAGAGTGCAGTCACGAAATGGTATATTCAAAACAACAACAGATCTGTCTATGACTGAAAAAACTAACAATAGATCATCTTTGAAAGCCTTAAACAAAGTAGGCAGCTTCCATATAAAAGCTCATATAAAAGCTTGGCAGTAGTAGCAGTTTGCTTTGCAACAAATCAACTATTGATATAGATCATCTTCAGGGATCAGAACAGGGGGCTCGAGAAAGAGATCCAGCATTGACCTCAAAACCAACCACTGTTACCTTAAATTAGGATCATCCAAACTCACCTTACAAAAGGCCACAACACCAAGGAAGTGGATTAGAAAAGCATTCATCACATTCTTTCACCGCATCACAAATGGCACCCTTCACCCCCACAAAGCACACTACTTTTAACCAGGTCCCTAGAGGATTAGGGCATATCATCAGGGGTTTGGCCACTGTTGCAACTCCTAGAACACACACACAGGCACAAACACACACACACACACACACACATTAACTCACAATGAGGGAGGCGTGTGAACTGAGAGGACTGATAAACTGCATGTTGCCAGACAGGTCCTGTGAGTCAGTCACCTCAGTCCCCCATGGGAGGAATTTACAGGGAACACACACATACGCCTCGACCAGGCATTCACCGCACACAGATGAAAGGAGCACCGTGAGGGAGCGTGTTGTCCTAGCATCCGTGACCACAGGGCGTGATTCTAGACATGGCAAAACATAGTAATGCACTGTGAACTACAGTCAGCGTGGGTACTGGCCCAGCTCTACTCCCAAAATGACACCCTGAGGGGCTATAAAGGGAATACGGTGTAATTTGGGAAACAGACCGAAAAGGAAACAGAGGGACTGACCTCTGACCTCTGTCTTTTATTGGAGGTAACTGACTGGCAGGTGTTTGTCCAATACAGGAGGCTGGTCATTTGCAGGACAAGTTATGTTTGACACCCTACTCCCTATTGGCCTCTAATAAAAGATCTGGGAACTACACAGGCAATAGGATGCCATTTTGGACAGAGATAATCTTCACAGATGTGTGACATTCAAAACACATTTTTACAGACTGAGGTTGCTGATGCACCGACAAAATCATTTCTTCTTCTTTTTTAAAGGCTCCAGATATCAGCTTGCCAAGTAATGGCTTAGACAGGTGAGAAAACCCTCCAAGCTTCTTTGTTGCATTACAGACAAAGGGCAAAACTGTCTATTTGATCAGGACAAATAGCCCATGTATATCAGAAAGACTGGTACATTCACATTATATTTACATTCCTGTCATTTAACAGGGACTCTTATCCAGAGGGACTTACAACGAGTTCATTCAGCTCATCTAGGTATTAAAACCACCTACAGACATTGCCAAGTGAATGAGTACGTGTTTCGATGAAAAAAAAAAAAACGGTTTCATCCTGGTTCTTCTTAGAGGGGTTTTGTTGTATTTCAAGGATTTAATTCCTGAATCAGACAGAATCTGTGAATTCCTATGATTCAATTGCCTCGGAATAATCTCTGAATCGTTTGCAATCCTTCTGACTCCAAGAACTTCTGAAAGCCTGTAGGGATAAACCCTAATGAAACAGGCCTTCATTAAAGGCCCAAGGCTCTCTCTGTCCCCTTCACTCTGACAGCAGAGGGTGGTCTGTGACATGAATAGCCCTGTGCTGTTGGGTACCGGAGACACGAGGAGACATGCCCGTCCACAGCCACTCACCACTGACATGTAGCTGTCAGACCACTGATGGAAACCCACAGGGGCTCAGTTAGTGCGCTACAAGGTTGAGGCAAGGAGGTGCCATTTGGGACACAAACATAATGTTCTACGGAACTGGATGACGTATCCATATTCTTTGGGACGACCTACGAGAGGAACATGGCGAAAACTAAAGATATCGTGAAGGAACCCAAACATGGATGAGGAACGGTCGTCACAACCGAAACGTGCAATCACAACCAAGCGTGAGGTGCGACATGGCCGTGTGGCTGGGTCTGGTTGCCCCCTAGTGGTGGGTGTGGGACAACACCCCAGATCAGACTGAAGGGAGAAACGCAGGCATTTCACATTGACTATTGCATTGACTCCCAGTCTAAATCCTTCACAAGACATGAAGATGAGGAGAACAATGGGGTGATTCATCTACAGGTCCAGAACAGTACATCTACAGGTTCATTTCTGATGCCCACCCAAACACACACACTGTAGCACACACACAGCTTCACACATAACATGAACACACACGTATACTGACACCACACACACACACACACACACTCTGAATCATCTCTCCCCATCAGTCTCTCACTCTCCCCATCAGTCTCTCTTTCTCCCCATCAGTCTCTCTCTCTCCCCATCAGTCTCTCGCTCTCCCCATCAGTCTCTCTTTCTCCCCATCAGTCTCTCTCTCTCCCCATCAGTCTCTCGCTCTCTCTCCCCATCAGTCTCTCTCACTTCCCATCAGTCTCTCTCTCTCCCCATCAGTCTCTCTCCCAGTCCATTCAAATTGCTATATTTTGGTATGATGTAACAGTGGACATAGTGCCAAATCCTACTCTGGGAATAAGTATTGATTTTCCATATAACATATTTAATCCTCTGTCTCGTTCTCTTTCTTTCTCCCTCTCTCCACGCCCCTGACTCTGATTCTTTCTCCCTCCCTGTCTGTTTCTCACCATCACTCCATCCTACCGTCTCTCTTTCTGTCCCCTACATTTCCATTTGAAGGACCTTACTGGCATGGGAAACATTTGTTTACATTGCTATAGCAGGTGGAGAAAAAATAAACACATAATTGTGTACAAATTGTGCCTTTTTACATTATTATATGAACAGCTAAGGGCACTAGAGAACATGTGAATAGGGGATCTTTTTTATTTTTCTGTATGATTTTTTTGTGAGTCTGTATGAAATGTGTCTCCAATGTAGTCATGCAGGTGTCAGGAGGTTAAGAGGTGCAGCTCCATTTCCATCTGGTTTTCGGGACAGTGTGTATAGTCAGTCTTCTTTAGAGAGTCAGGTCAATATGTACATAGTTAAGGTCTTCCTTAATTTTGGATCAGTCACAATGGTCAGGTATTCTGCTTCTGTGTCCTTTCTTAAGGGTTTCATGATGAGCATTCCAATTGACTGTATCTTTTTGATTGATTCTTCCCAGTGTGTCAAATATATATTTTTTCTCATAATATTGTTGAGACTTACCGTGTTGCTCTCTGGGGCTCTGTGGTATCGGCCTGAGTTTGTGAACAGAGACCCAAAACCAACTGGTTAAGGAAGGTCTTCTCATGGTTTATCCCTCTGTGGATTAGGGCTTTATTACGAAAAGGTTCAGTGTTGCTTTCCTTAAGGTGGGTGTGGAATTTAAAGGCATTTTTTCAGTATTTTGATGATTAATGGTTTAAGCTCTACATGCATTATTGGAGGTTTAGCATTGTAATCTAAAAACACTGTAGCAGATTCTGTATGCAAAGTTTGAATTCTTGGCTGGTAAATGGACCCCAAATTGTAGGTAATTTTCAAATGAACACAAGGCCCTTCTATCCTTGTCTCTAAGGTCATTCAGGGCCTGGTTGAACTTACCTCAGTTGTGGATGTTTAGGCCAAGTTAGGTGCAATCTGGAGTTATTTGAAAAATGATTCTTTTTGTCTCCCTGAGATTCACTGTTAGGGCCTAGGTCTCACAGAATTTGTGCAGACGATTTAAGTGCTACCGCAGGCAGATAGAAGCACCAGAACATCTCCAAACGGTATTCATCAATGGTCCAGCAGGGTGATTACAGGTGCTGCAGACAATTCCAGTGCCAATTAATTTATTTTCAATTAATATTTACACTGCTCAAAAAAATTAAGGGAACACTGAAATCACACATTGGGTCTTGATGAACAAAATATATTGAAGTTCAAAATCTTTACTGTACATTGTGCAATTCGTTGAGAACAAAATGAAGTTAACAACGTTCAATGGAAACCAAAATCACCAAACAATTGAGGGCTGGATTCAAACTCACACTGAAAATCAATGTAAACAATTGAGCTGTTCCAACTTGTATGAATTTCATCACGTCAACTCATAATGTGACTCAATAGTGTGTATGGCCCCCACGTGCCTGTATGCACTCCCGACAATGTCTGGGCATGCTCCTGATGAGACGGTGGATGGTGTCCTGGGGGATCTCCTCCCAGACCTGGATCAGGGCATCAGTGAGCTCCTGTGGTGCTAACTGGCGATGTCGGATGTACCGATACATAACATCCCAGAGGTTCTCAATTGGATTCAGGCCTGGGGAACTGCCTACACACTCTGGCCACATGAGGCTGGCATTGTCCTGCCCCAGAAGGAACCCAGGGCTTACTGCACCAGCGTAAGGTAATCCCGGTACCTAATAGCAGTCAGGCCGGTACCCAAACTGGTCAGGCTGATTGATGTTGCAGGCAGAATAACATGTCTCCAGACTCTTTCACATCTGTCACATGTGCTCAGTGTGAACCTGCTCTCGTCTGTGAAGAGAACGGGGCACCAATGGCAGACCTGACAATTCTGGTGTTCTCTGCCCAATGCCAATCAAGCTGCACGGTGCTGGACTGTTAGCACAGGTCCCACTGGAGGACATTGGGCCCTCATGCCACCCTCATGGAGTCTATTTCTGACAGACTGGTCAGAAACATTCACACCAGTAGCCCGCTGGAGGTCATTTTGTAGGGCTCTGGCAGTGCTCCTCTGCTCCTCCTCGCACAAAGGAGCATATACCGGTCCTGCTGCTGGGTTTATGTCCTTCTACAGCCCAGTCCAGCTCTCCTTGTGTAACAGCCCGTCTCCTGGTATCTCCTCCATGCTCTTGAGACTGTACTGGGAGACACAGCAAACCTTGCGCCGGCACTTATGGATGTGCCATCCTGGAGGAGCTGGACTGCCTGTGCAACCTGAATCGGCTGCAGGTACCGCATCATACGACCAGTAGTGACAAGGACACTAACAAACACAAAACACTCCTGTCTCACCCCCCGACCTGAAGAATAGCGTGTTTTGCTTTTGTTTTGTTTGTTGTTCAATTGCTGTGTAAAGGATGAATATCTGGTCTGTCATGCTGTATTCTGGAAAAAAGCCTATTTGAAATTTGCTGCGGTTGATACTGCAAAGGATTTTTCCAAGCGTTCTGTTCAAGCAGATTCCCGGTAGTTTTTATGGGTGACATTTGTCTTCCATTTCATGGATTCTTTCAATGTCATTGGTGAGTTTCTGGTAGTCTTTATTAGCCAATTCAAAAAAGTAATTCTGTATTATGTGCTGATTCAACAGATGTTTCAATCCTGTTTTCTGACATGCCTTTTTAGTTCTCAATCAATGTCTGAACTACTTTAGTGTTTCACCACAGTTAAAGGCAGGTGTTCTGGTTATCTGTGTCTCTGAGTTTTGGTTTTGGCCCCTGTCTGTCTGTCGGTCACTGTTCTTGTGTTAATGTTGGTGTAGCAGATGTTAAACATGCTATAGGGCCAAGTGTTTTCCCACGTGACACCACCGCAATCACCATTCATCAAATCTTCCAAAGCCCTTCTAATTACATGAACAATCTCAAATACGTTTGCTGGCTCACCTTGTTGTCGTCCCTCTGGAAGGTCACCCTGCGGGGCTCGCTGCGTCCTCGCCGGTGCGTCATCTTGTCCTTGAGCAGGGAGGTGTAGCCCAGATGTTCGTAGATGGGATTGGTGGTCATCTTGGCGATGTACTCGGCCGCCTTGGTCTCAATGTAGAGGGTGATGAGGCCATCCGTCACCAGGTCGTGGACGGACTCGAAGCGCTTCTCCCCCACAAAGTGCTTCCCGTCGTAGAACAGCCTGTAGTTCAGGGTCTGGTGTCCGAACCTGGGGTGACCAGGAGGGGAGTGAGTGGGGCGGTCAGACCCAGGGAGCATATTCACCATGTGAGTGGAGCAATGACAGGGCGTGTACCTGAGGGCCAAGGTGTGTGTCCCTGGCTGTCTTCGGCTCTCCCTGATGAGATAAGCCCCCTCCGCCCCGCCCAGGAGCTCATCTGCGTACTCCCGTGAGATCATGCCATGGAACCTCGAAAGAGACACAAATCTCCTGTCAATACTGTGGCACTGGCTATCCACCTTGATGTGTCTTTCTGTAATATCCACACATGCAAGAAACAAACACACACACACACACACACACAAACAAACAGATGTGCAGAGACATTTCCACACAAAGAGCCACAAGGAACCAGATGTACATGGGTTGGCTGGATTACTTAAAACATTTAATCAGTAATGTAAACCATTTAATCAGACAATCTTTAAATATTTTGTGTTGCCCAGACATGAAGAAAATATGCTAAATATTACTGCGTAATTCAGCCACAGTGATCACTTGTTTCTAAACAATGGCTGTGGATTAAGTTGAGAATGATGGGCAACATGCGCACATTTCCAAATACATATTCTGGGAAAAACATACATTTGGAAGAAAACAAGAAAACTGTACGTAGAAGCTATCAGCTTACACACTATATAACTAATCTTCATCAACAGGTCCTCTCCACTGGAATTTTATTTTAATAGCCCAATATCAAATTTTATTCATTCAAAATTGAACAGAATTTTTATATTACACAGTATGTGTTTAATATACAGTAACCTAGGTTATTGTTTGCATTCAAGATCAGTCAATTTTGTGATGCATTAAAAACAATTCTGCTACTGTTTTGAAAAATAACGGTAACAATTTAAAATGTCAGTTGCCGTGAATTGTGCATGTCAATATGTCTGAACAACAACTTGCCACAAATGTGAATAAGCTATTTATTCAAAGCTATTAACCTATGCTTCAAAATAAAATGGGATTTCTTGTTTTACCCCTTGCTATCTTCCTACAGCCTTGAGCGCTGGGTGCTTTTAAGACACTCTTTTTTGCACATTCTTAAAGCATTTCTCTTCCCCTGAACTTGGAGCTTTACAAAAAAGAGAGAGTGAAAAAAGGAACGGCAGAGTTCAGATGCATTAGCTGTTTATTAAAACAGTTGAACAGGGGAAAAGCAAATCAACCGTTCATGTGCAATCAGTAGGACAATGGAAATCTAATCAAATCATCCTTGATTAAGTAATCACAAATAATAATGAACCTTTTTAATCATGTAACTTAAGTAACCCAGGCTGATTAGTGACTCAACCATTTGTAATTGGAACCGTCCCTAAACATGTAACCTGTTACCATGCAACCCTGAGCGTGCATGCACATGCACACGCCATAAATCCCCGAACACGCGCTCAGATGCAGCGGTAGGTGGCGGCTAACCACAAAGCACACAGCTGGAGCCGGTCAACAGCTGATGGGGAATGGAATGGATGCAGAGAACGATAGTCACAGTAAGCTCCCACTCACTCTCTGCCATAGTATCGGGGTCTGTTCTCCATCTGTGGAGGCAGAGAAGAGGGGATTGTCTCACATGCACGTCGTCTTAATGTGGTCTTGAAAAGCCCACCAACAGCTTGGCCAGGCTGTCTAACAGCACACATGAATGACAGAGACATCCTACACAGCAGAAAGGCAGGTGCCTCCCCGTCCCGGTGACAGCCTGTCTCTAGGTCCCAGTGACCGTCACTATCTGCTGGTCTCTCTTGGTCTATCCATCTCACTCCATCTTGGTCTTTATCGGTATCTATCTCTGAAATGCAGTGCAGCAACGTGTGGACTCACCACTTGGTTTTTCCGGATAGGAGTGTCTACTAAATTCCTTAAATGTAATGTCGCTAATAACCCAACCCCTTTTACCATTTGGTGCCAGAGTAGAGAAGTAATGACATACATACTAACTGGAATAATCTGTGGAACGACCGTGTTCCCGAAAAAGTTGGGAATGCACATAAAAACAGAATTCCATGATGTGCAAATCATTTATCTCTGTATTTCGTAAAAAATTGTACAAAGACAATATATCAAATGTTGAAAAGGAGACATTTTATTGTTTCTTGAAAAATATATGCCCATTGATGGAATTTGATGGCAGCAACATGTTTAAAAAAAGCTGTGACAGGGGCAACAAAAGACTGGAAAGGGTGTGTAATGCTAAAAAACTAAACCTGGTGGGATATCATACAACTAATTTGGTGGATTGGCAACAGGTCAGTAACATGATTGGGTATTAAAAGATCATTCCAGAGAGGATGGGCCTATCAGAAGTGAGGATGGGGAGGGGTTCACCACTCTGTGAAAGACTGGCAAATAGTGCAACAATTTAAGAATAAATGTAAATGTACAATTGCAAAGAGTTTGGGGATCTCATCATCTATGGTATATAATATAATTAAAAGATTCAGAGAATCCGGAAAAATCTCTGTATGCAAGGGAGAAGGCCGAAAACCAATATTGGATGGCTGTGATCTTCGGGCCTTCAGGCAGCACTGCATTAAAACACACCATTCTATAGTGAAAGTCACGGCTCAGGAACACTTCGAAAACCATTGTCTGTGAAGACAGTACGTCGCTGCATCCACAAATGCAAGTTAAAACTCTACCATATATATACAAGACACAGAACCACCGTCACATTCTTTGGGCCCAATCTCATTTAAGATGAAATTATTTTTGGGAATCATGGACACCACATCCTCCGGACTAAAGAGGAGAGGGACCATGCGGCTTCTAATCAGCGCACAGTTCAAAAGCCAGTGTCTGTGATGCTATGGGGGTGCATGGCATGGGTGACTATACACATCTGTTGACATCAGTTGACATAGGTTTTCAATTAAATACAGGGATAAATGATTTGCACATCATTGCATTCTGTTTTTATTTGCATTTTATGCAGCATCGCAACTTTTTGGGAAACAGGGTTGTACAGTAACTGAAGTAATAAAACACAGCATACACCCTACCATGCTGAAAAACATTAACAATACTGTAGGCCGTGTTAAATGATAATGTCTATGTGATGATGTACTTTACAGTAGACTGTGTTTAGTGATAATGTCTATGTGATGATGTACTGTACAGAAGACTGGGTTTAGTGATAATGTCTATGTGATGATGTACTGTACAGTAGACTGTGTTTAGTGATAATGTCTATGTGTTGATGTACTGTACTGTAGACTGTGTTAAGTGATAATGTCTATGTGTTGATGTACTGTACTGTAGACTGTGTTAAGTGATAATGTCTATGTGTTGATGTACTGTACTGTACTGTAGACTGTGTTTAGTGATAATGTCTGTGTTGATGTACTGTACTGTAGACTGTGTTAAGTGATAATGTCTATGTGTTGATGTACTGTACTGTAGACTGTGTTAAGTGATAATGTCTATGTGTTGATGTACTGTACTGTACTGTAGACTGTGTTTAGTGATAATGTCTATGTGTTGATGTACTGTACTGTAGACTGTGTTAAGTGATAATGTCTATGTGTTGATGTACTGTACTGTAGACTGTGTTAAGTGATAATGTCTATGTGTTGATGTACTGTACTGTACTGTAGACTGTGTTTAGTGATAATGTCTATGTGTTGATGTACTGTACTGTAGACTGTGTTAAGTGATAATGTCTATGTGTTGATGTACTGTACTGTACTGTAGACTGTGTTTAGTGATAATGTCTATGTGTTGATGTACTGTACTGTAGACTGTGTTAAGTGATAATGTCTATGTGTTGATGTACTGTACAGTAGACTGTGTTAAGTGATAATGTCTTTGTGTTGATGTACTGTACTGTAGACTGTGTTAAGTGATAATGTCTATGTGTTGATGTACTGTACTGTAGACTGTGTTTATTGATAATGTCTATGTGTTGATGTACTGTACTGTAGACTGTGTTAAGTGATAATGTGTATGTGTTGATGTACTGTACTGTACTGTAGACTGTGTTTAGTGATAATGTCAATGTGTTGATGTACTGTACAGTACTGACCTCCTGTGGACAGGTGATCCTCTTGGGCCGAGGGGCCTCCTGCTGAAGCTGGTACACTGTTAGAGACAGACAAACGTTACAAGGCGCTCTGACAATAATGTGGTCCATGCACGTCTTTAAGGACACTCAGGTCAGGACTCCAAGACACTTTCAAAATATAATATATATTTATACTGTGTTAACAAAAGTAGAAATGATCACACCCATAGTCCAGACACAGTACAGACAGTTGATTCAAGCTGAAAAGGCACAGCAGAACACTGATCTCCTGAGGGCAGATTCTGCTTGTAGATTCTCAGGCAGCTGACCGAACGTCATCAGATCTTACCCCCGTTTCAAAGACTCCTAGAAACCATTGCCCTCATTAGCAGGGCGCTGCTAGCTAGGGATGTAGTGACAGCACCGCCCGTCCCCACATCAACGAGTCCCCCTTGGGTCACGTTTCCAACAAAGACTGGTAGGAACACCAGGGGTCAATCTTAACCTTCAGATATCCAGGGGCAAATCTCTCATTGTGGTTTCTATGAGAGGCCTCATCCATCACCAATCCCCTCTTAGTGAACATGAACGGGTGGATGGTTACTATACGGAGTTCTGAGACCCAAATGGCACATTATTCCCCCGTAGAGCTTCAGACCAGGGCCATTAAGACTCCATAGGGAACGGCATTACATACGTCTGGGAGGGAGGGAGGAGGAGGGAGGGAGGGAGGGAGGAGGTCCAGCCGGGTTCCCTAATGCAGGACACTACCAGCGTCTATTAACGTGACTGAACACAGTGGGGGGGGGGGGGGGTGGGATGCATCCCGAAATCACACCCACATGCACCCTACGTAGTGCACTACTTTTAACCAGAGCTGTGAAGGGAATAGGGTACGGTTGAGGCCGGCACGCGCAGCACCACAGCGGCAGGAGCCCAAACGGCCGTCGTGGATTAAGTGTACTTAGGGAATTTAAGTGCTCGGTGTAAATCAGTGAAACCGCTGAAGATGGAATGGAGAGGAAGCGTGTGGTTTAGCGCGATTAATCATTTCCTGCGGCTTAAGCGACAGTGTAATGTATCACAGCTCTGGAGCGGGCGGGACACAGGAGCCCATTGTGGCTCTTCCAAAGGCATTAGCTTACGTAGGACCGGACTGTGACACTCATGGCACATCTTCCAAACCCGAGGCTAAGGGCATGCTGTGGTGTGGTGATGACATGCTCATTAGTGATTTGTTTGGTTTGTGTACATGTGTAGCGCACCACTCATCCGTTTAGCGGGCTGGGGGGGGGGGCTAGGGGCCGGGGCGCCACTTTGGGACTCTTTCTTAGAGGGGTGGATGATTGTAAAAAGGACAGCATCCGTGCCTAGATGTAAATGTCTTCTGCCGCTGTAATGTAGCACAGCATTATGGGACTGCAGCCTGTGTAAAAGGTCGCCTCCGTGTCTTGCCCACAGCAGATTTTCCATGCGGGAGGACGCAGACTCCTGACTGGGAGTTTTGGTTTCAGTCAGGCCCACTCACATCAAGCAGCCAGTCCTGGACATCTTTTAGTGGAGTGGACACACACACACACACACACCCCTGAACCACACCACACACACTTCCACGAACATGACATAGTGAGCTCTAAAAATATCTCCCTAGCCAGCAATAGAGAAGGTTGGAGAACAGAGAGAACTGATTGCTTGTGGCAGGGATATAACCCCAAGAAGCCACGACGCTTTACCACACATGTACAGTATAGTTATACTAAGACTTACAAGGCACTAATTGACAAATTAGGTGGCTGTGGTGTAATATCTACTAGGTATGCTTTCAACCTTCCTGTGGCAAGCAATGGACTCTCTATGCAGCTACATGACCTCTCACAGCCTTGATGCCGAGATATAATGTCTTGCAGATGAGTCACAATCAGTATCTGATTTAATGTCATAACACCAGACATAATCAGGCAGCAAACACAGTCAAATGCAGTTCAGACACCTTTTTTTTTTAAATGCTGCATGACTGTTAGCCCACCTGCAGAGACATGGTAGGGAAAAGCGCCGAATGTATAAGGAACCTGTACATTGAACCTTGCAATCATTTTACCTACCCAGGAGTCATACTATATTGCATACACGCGTTTCGGCCAAGACAGACAAAAACCTTTTGAGCTGAGCCGCTGTGCAGGTAGTCTCCACTGTGTGACCGACTCCCAAATGGCTCCCTTGTCTCTGTTTCAGTGCACTAGTCCAAAGTGAATATGGTGCCATGCAGGGCCTGTCCAGGACCCTGATCTCTTGAGGGCCTTCAGAGTGTATGGCTGACTTGAATTGACTCTGTGTTTTCCTTCTCCAAGTCTTGACGTAACTAAAACGTTAAATACAATGCACTGCATTCTCCTCCTCCTCCTTCCTCCTCCTCCTCCTCCTTCCTCCTCCTCCTCCTTCCTCCTCACCATAAACCATTGAACAGGGTTGGATTGAGATGAAAGTAGTTCTGCTTTAATATCCTTACATGGATCACATAAAGAGTCCTGGCTATGATGACGACGACTGTTCTTCCTGGCCTCTAGCGTATATACTTCATGGACTAGCAAACAGTAGAACTACATGGTTCTTCATGCAAAGGCAAACAGTAGAACTGCATGGTTCTTCATGCAAAGGCAAACAGTAGAACTACATGGTTCTTCATGCAAAGGCAAACAGTAGAACTGCATGGTTCTTCATGCAAAGGCAAACAGTAGAACTACATGGTTCTTCATGCAAAGGCAAACAGTAGAACTACATGGTTCTTCAGATACTTACAGTAAGATTTCCATATGGGTGGTTGGTAATCCTCGGGATCTGAAACGACAGTATAAAATAAAAAACATAGGAAATGTGTCAATGGTTCATTCGACGACGAGACAGACTGACACAGGAGACATTTAGGATTCAGACCCGGTACCAGGGGCTTTAGGAAGATAAAGGGTTGAAAGTTTCACATTTAATTGTTTCTCTGGAAAATTGTCATGACATCCATTCCCCGTGAAGGGCTTAGCAGCCCTCAGCCCATCCTATTCGTGGTTATTTCAGGGTTGTTTACGTCTCAGCCTAGTTATTTTGCTGGCCTGGCATAATTATTCACAGGCTTTACTCAGGCTGTTCAGCAGACGACGCCAGCAGCAGCCTCCCGAGACGCTTAGTGAATCAGCCCTGATTTAAAGGACAATCAATACACCAGTCCACCTTGTCGTTCCCCACATAGTGCACTCATTTTGACTGGGTCCCGCCCTGCGGGTTGACTTGCAGTGGCCTTGTCGGCCCAGGACAGACCTAGTAATTAATACAATATGCCCTGTAACACTGCTGTGTGGGAAAACCCTGACACAACTTAGGAGTTAGGAAGCGCGGTGTGAATGATGAGATGAGTAATTGTGATTACATGATCCTCCACTAGAAGCAACAAAACCTCTGCCATGTATGCAATTACACAAGCACTTTACCCCTCACGTTACAGCAGATCTCCTGGGTGTTAGGCGGGAAATTGCATTTCCTTGTTTCAATTTGCTTGGCCTGGCTTGTGTAATGAATAGTGTGTATAATTATCACCACATAGTGCCAGCCCTAAAAGGTGTTTATGAAGCGCTGTCTATCTGTGAAGGAACATATCCCCGGGCCTGGGAAGGAACATATCCCCGGGCCTGGGAAGGAACATATCCCCGGGCCTGTGAAGGAACATATCCCCGGGCCTGGGAAGGAAAATATCCCAGGGCCTGGGAAGGAACATATCCCCGGGCCTGGGAAGGAACATATCCCCGGGCCTGGGAAGGAACATATCCCCGGGCCTGGGAAGGAACATATCCCCGGGCCTGGGAAGGAACATATCCCCGGGCCTGGGAAGGAACATATCCCCGGGCCTGGGAAGGAACATATCCCCGGGCCTGGGAAGGAACATATCCCCGGGCCTGGGAAGGAACATATCCCCGGGCCTGGGAAGGAACATATCCCCGGGCTTGGGAAGGAACATATCCCCAGGCTGTAACCATCTGGGCTGTGCCAGGTGCTGGAGATCTGCTGTGTCAACCTTGGATGCTTCCCAATTGGCACACGGGATCCTTTATTTGGGTGCTAGTCCAAAGTAGTGTACTATAAAAGGTAATAGGGCAATATGTAATTTGGGAAGTCATACACAGCAAACCACTCACATCCCAGGCAGAGGGATACAACTGACATACAGCGAACCTCTCACATCCCAGGCAGAAGGATACAACTGACATACAGTGAACCTCTCACATCCCAGGCAGAAGGATACAACTGACATACAGTGAACCTCTCACATCCCAGGTAGAAGGATACAACTGACATACAGCGGACCTCTCACATCCCAGGCAGAAGGACAACTGACATACAGCGAACCTCTCACATCCCAGGCAGAAGGATGTGCCTGACACACAGCGAACCTCTCACATCCCAGGCAGAAGGATGTGCCTGACACACAGCGAACCTCTCACATCCCAGGCAGAAGGATGTGCCTGACACACAGCGAACCTCTCACATCCCAGGCAGAAGGATGTGCCTGAGACACAGCGGACCTCTCACATCCCAGGCAGAAGGACAACTGACATACAGCGAACCTCTCACATCCCAGACCGAAGGACACAACTGACATACAGCGAACCTCTCACATCCCAGGCAGAAGGATGTGCCTGACACATAGCGAACCTCTCACATCCCAGGCAGAAGGATACAACTGAAATACAGTGAACCTCTCACATCCCAGGCAGAAGGATACAGCTGACATACAGCGAACCTCTCACATCCCAGGTAGAAGGATGCAACTGACATACAGCGAACCTCTCACATCCCAGGTAGAAGGATACAACTGACATACAGCAAACCTCTCACATCCCAGGCAGAAGGACAACTGACATACAGCAAACCTCTCACATCCCAGACCGAAGGACACAACTGACATACAGCGAACCTCTCACATCCCAGGCAGAAGGATGTGCCTGACACATAGCGAACCTCTCACATCCCAGGCAGAAGGATACAACTGAAATACAGTGAACCTCTCACATCCCAGGCAGAAGGATACAACTGACATACAGCGAACCTCTCACATCCCAGGTAGAAGGATACAACTGACATACAGCGAACCTCTCACATCCCAGGCAGAAGGATGTGCCTGACACACAGCGAACCTCTCACATCCCAGGCAGAAGGATGTGCCTGACACACAGCGAACCTCTCACATCCCAGGCAGAAGGATGTGCCTGACACACAGCGAACCTCTCACATCCCAGGCAGAAGCATGTGCCTGACACACAGCGAACCTTTCACATCCCAGGCAGAAGGATACAACTGACACACAGCAAACCTTTCACATCCCAGGCAGAAGGATACAGCTGACATACAGCGAACCTCTCACATCCCAGGTAGAAGGATACAACTGACATACAGCGAACCTCTCACATCCCAGGTAGAAGGATACAACTGACATACAGCAAACCTCTCACATCCCAGGCAGAAGGACAACTGACATACAGCGAACCTCTCACATCCCAGACCGAAGGACTCAACTGACATACAGCGAACCTCTCACATCCCAGGCAGAAGGATGTGCCTGACACATAGCGAACCTCTCACATCCCAGGCAGAAGGATACAACTGAAATACAGTGAACCTCTCACATCCCAGGCAGAAGGATACAACTGACATACAGCGAACCTCTCACATCCCAGGTAGAAGGATACAACTGACATACAGCGAACCTCTCACATCCCAGGCAGAAGGATGTGCCTGACACACAGCGAACCTCTCACATCCCAGGCAGAAGGATGTGCCTGACACACAGCGAACCTCTCACATCCCAGGCAGAAGGATGTGCCTGACACACAGCGAACCTCTCACATCCCAGGCAGAAGCATGTGCCTGACACACAGCGAACCTTTCACATCCCAGGCAGAAGGATACAACTGACACACAGCAAACCTATCACATCCCAGGCAGAAGGATACAGCTGACATACAGCGAACCTCTCACATCCCAGGCAGAAGGATGCGCCAGACAGACAGAACAATTGGACGTGTGAACGATGAATCATGAGTTCATTTAAATCATCCAGGGTCATTCAAGGGATCAATATGCCAACCCCACTGTTCCCCTTCATGGCGGGGGCTGCATGCTAAATATGGACTACAGTCCAGCCACCGCAGGCACGCCGGACAGAGTCCAGGACAGCCACGTGTGTGTGTGTGTAACAATGCTGTCTGTCTGCATCTCGCATGAGTATGCGTTCTTCACTGCCGCTCCCTCCCTCTCCGCGAGTACGGTGTCAGCCTCTCTAGATTCTGGGCTTATTTCGGGCGTGTGCAACATGTCTGACCGTCAGCACTTTCAGACTCCAGAGCTTCAGTCAGCATGTTTCCTCCGTGCTGCCTACTGTACTATGCCTTTCTGGCAAAAGTCTTCCCTCCCTTCCTTGGTTTTATCATATCCAACCGCATCAACTCCCGGAAGATGTGGGAGAGTTAAATGGCCACTACAAGGTCTCCTCATTCCTCAGCAAAGCCTTTTTCTTTTCTTTTTTAACACTCTGCTTTTACAAAACCTGACAGCAAGGTCACTCACATGAACACCTTAATTAGCTTTGCATAAGCAGGCTGGGGGGGGCGGGGTCACTAGAATGCAATGAGATCAGGTAATCCATGATGACAGACCCCCCCCGTTCCCCGGCAATGATGTCCCATCTGAATTGCAGGCGGAGCTTCCTACCCAGTTGCTAGCCAGCAACACATATCTCATGAGGGTTTTCAGATCATTTGCCATGACATTCCAAATTGAGGCCTTTCATCATCCTTAAGAGGTCTCTGGAACTTGATTGCAGTCCACTTGTGGCAAATTCAACTGATGGGACACACTTCAGTGCTTGTCAGAGCCAAAACCAAGCAAAGAGGTCTTAGGAAATCTCCATGCTAAAGCATTGAAAGTTCCCAGTAGAACATTGTGTTGTCCCAATTCTTGCTCTTCTTTATGAGACTTTCCAAAAAGGTCTATCTGAGCTTGAATTCTATATGGACATTGTTGTAGATGTTTTCCTATTAGTGAGTCCTTGTAACTTAAGTGATTTGTTAATCAAATTTAACTCTTGAATTAATTTAACTTCCATAAAAAGGGGGCAAAAACTGGCAACAACAAAATTTGAGTATTATACATTTTATTAATTTGTAAACATTTGCAGAATTTAAATTTTTACTTAGAAATTTTGTATATATCAATCACAAATAAATCAGTTTCAAACATCAGGGGTTAGTACTTATGAAATCCCCTGTAGGGCTGTACAGAAGATACGTCGTTTTTAAGTTCAACTTATCTGCCTCCTTCCCTTTAGGAATTCATGGAAAATGGCCGAACAATTAAGAAACAGGAACTATAGTTTCGAATTCCAGAAATGCGATACTGACAAGGTGAACAAATGATCGCTATCCGGCAATTAGGTCAAACAACCAGGTACTGACCATCTCTAAGATACATTTCTGGGGCCTATTTGCCACACATTTAAGCCTAGAGGAATATGTCTGCCACAGGACCTGAAGGGAAGTCATCGTGCTAACTAAAATATGCAAAGAGAGCTTTAATGGTCCAAACAGCCGACCAATCAGACAGCTACCGGTGCTTGAGAAAACATCTTCAGCATACCTATAGGGTTCTGCAAACCCTCTTGTACAAAAATGACTGACGATTGGTTGAAAGAGTTATAAAATTGTCAATACCCTATTGCTGAAAAACTATGAAGTGTAATAGATTTCCATCCTCTACCCATACTGTGGATTGTTATCTAAAAGAACAGAGGATCTCCTAGAAACCTCTCTAATTCTAACATGGTTGAGTGTGTGTGAAGTACCTCTGGGCATTTTCTGTTTTTAACCAATGACCTACCAATGACCTTGAATGGAACCAGTGTGTGTATGTACGCAGATTACATTATAAACATTAGCCACAGCAGTAAAATGAAATAACCTAAACTTGAAGAGCTTCTGTCAGTTTTAGAATTAGAGTTACTTGCGAGCTGGTTCTACACGTAAACATCTTAAAAAGCATTGTATCTGGAAATAATCATTCAGTCAACCCTGAGCCTAATCTAGATCCATTGTTAAATAGTGTGATGATTGAGCGAGTGGGGGTAGCTAAACGGTGGGTGATTCCCTAGATAGCAAGCTGACATGATTGAAATACAGATTCAGTAGATTGCCGCGTTGGGAAGAGGGTTCTCAGTAAATAGACTGGTGGCATGTGGCAAAGGACATACATTACCGCTCAAAAGTTTGGAGTCACAAAACACCAGTCTCAACGTCAACAGCGAATAAGCGACTCCAGGATGCTGGCCTTCCAAGCACGAGTTATTTCTCTGTCCAGCATCTGTGTTCTTTTGCCCATCTTAATCTTTTCGTTTTATTGGCCAGCCTGAGATAAGGCTTATTTTTTGCAACTCTGCCTAGAAGGCCAACATACTGGAGGGCACCGGGGCCTTCCGCTCCTCTTTTTATTCTACTTAGCGCCAGTTTGCGCTGTTCTGTGAACACAGTACTAGAGATCGTTGTACAAGATCTTCAGTTTAATGGCAATTTCCTCACATGGAATAGCATTCATTTCTCAGAACAAGAAGAGTCTGCCATTTTGAGCTTGTAATCGAATTCACAAACGCTGATTCTCCAGATACTGAACTACTCTGAAGTAGTTCAGTAGTTAAGTAGTTAATCAGCACAACAGTTTTTAGTTGTGCTAACATGAACAAAAATGTTCATGATATGCATGTTAGTCTTTTCTAGCTTAAATTATCAAATTAGAACTTTCAACTTCAATATACTGAGGGTTCGGACATAGATTCAGGACTTGGTTCAGGGTGTAGATATGTTGAGGATTCTGACTTAGATTCATGATTTGGTTCAGGCTGTGGATTCTGAGTTGTCTGTAAAGCATTTAGCACAGTCCTGGCCCACGTCAGCACCACACAAGACCTGCAATCAGAGGGCTCTACACAGACCCAAGTTCAGAACAGAAGCTGGGAGGCACAAAAAACTAAATAGAGCCACATGTAAGATTTGCCACTTCAGTAAACTCCAGCTAGCAACAAACAAAGCAGTCATGTAAATTATACCTAGCGGGGAGCCTTCAAGGTGACTCCTGTTTGTATTACCAAGCTGACCACCACTGACCACCACTGTGCCACTAGCTGTTTTGAGTGGCTGGGAAGTTACATAGGTGATGCCAAATGGTTAGCATTGCCCTGGAAACGTGGAGGAATTGATTTCCTGATTTCATCTCGCTCCAGCAACTCCCTTACTTGGCTCGAGCACCTGCAAAGCTGCATTATCAGGTGAGTTAGTGAGCCTTCACACACACATTAAACCACACAGCAATGTTTTGGATTTCCATCTGGATCCCAAGGTAGCTGCTGCCTAGGCAAATGGGGACCCTCATAACACACCAAGTGGTGTCTGGATCAGGACAAGACACCAGGGTCAGGGCTGAAGAGTTTGGGTCCAACTCGCGTGTGGATAGTACACAACCCGTGATGCTGTCCACATTTTATAAGATGACAAGAAGACACGGTGACACATCTCACGGACACACGCTGAACATAGACCTTAAAAAGCCACCTATTCACTACTCCTATTGGCTCAGAACAAGAGTGCACTATATCGGGAAAAGGGTACAATTTGGGCCACACACACACACACACACTTTTTGGTTACAAGGTCTTTGTTCAGTAGATCTAATCAGTACTCAGGGGAGTGACTTTTTAAGGACAAACCTCCCCTTACTCAGAAAGAGAATTTGTATGAAATTGATGGGCCATCCAGTAACATTTACTCCAGTGTGGTTTGATTGTTTCGTGGGGATTGTACTTTATCGTCTGTCTGGAGAAACTCGGAAGCTTTGTCATTGTGTTGCTTATCTGGCAAACAATCAAATGAATTATTCTACTGCGGCTCATTTGGAAAATGTGATTTATATTGGTCCCAGGCCAACTACTTTTTCCACTTCTATTCTTCCTCTTAACTGGTTTCATTTCAGAACAGCCTTATTTCCACAATGGTATGGCATCAGCAGGCTCCTTAAGTGCAGGCCCAGATATGACCTATACCCTATATAATGGGTTCCCAAACTCGGTGGAGTGCCCCCATGAAATGTTGGCACCCCAAACGGAACAAAAATATAAATACATGTAAAGTGTTAACCCATTTCCGTGAGCTGAAAGATCCCAGAAATGTTCAGTAGGAAGAAAAATATTTGTATTCGGAAAATGTGTCTGCAATCAGTTATTTAGCATTTCTCCTTTCTCAAGATCATCCACCTGACTGCTGTGGCATTCCAAGATGCTGATTTAACAGTATGATCATCACACAGGTGCCTCCTATTTTGGGGACAACAAAAGACCACTTAAAAAGTGCCGTTTTTCTACACAAGACAAGGCCACAGATTTTTAAGGGGCATGCAATTGACTGCAGGAATTTACACTAGAGCTGGGGCCAGATAAGTAAAATGAAATTCTCTACCATAAGTCACCTCCAACTGGCTTGACAACTGCAGAGTGAATCACCGTCTCAATTGTACTGCGCAGTAAAACCTTTGAAATTGTTGCATGTTGCATTTATTATGTATATATGTATATATATATATATATATATATATATAAATATAAAATATATGTATAAAATGTAAACATTTCAGAAGTTTTGGAACCTCTGCCCTACATTAAACCAATGGAAGGCATTAGTGCAATGCTGTCTTTGGCTAACCACGTGCTGTATAGACATGTTACAACATGGGTAAACTGTATTTATATTTTGGTCATTTACCAGGAGCCAATAACAGTTAGTGTGACATATTCACATTCTGTTATCTGTAGCTACTGGTGCGTTTGTGGTAAAAAATATTTTATCTGGTCCAACTTTTATAAATCCTTTTATAAATATATGAATAAGGTATTCATGTATTGTACTGCACATAATGACCCTTTTACTCTGTTTTGTCTAGAGAAAACTTCCAGAAAGAAATCAGAGTCAGAATTCTCTGGGGAACACGCTAATCTCGGTATATGGCTCTGACTTCGACAGACGCAATGACATGAATCTGCGGCGGTTATCTAAAATAAACCAGACAACCAAGCGGTTGGAGATGTGAACTAATGAATATACTATATAGACCCAATAGAGTGTCTGGAGCAGTATTCTGCTTTTGTTATGAGATACCAAAAGTAGGGCTTCAGAAAATGGACAGGGCAGACAGGGCAGCTACCCTGTCTAACTCCAAAATAAATGACTACATTAATTTGGTCGGCACTTGCAAAGCCATCAGACATCTACGCAGCTGGGAAATGCACTACGAGAGCCACCAAGTGGCTAGCCTGACTTCTTGTCGGGGCGGCACAGCTAAGAGACCAGAGGTTTCAGATCGAAGACCTTGGATATGGATGTAAGGTTTCAGAATGGCCTGAATGTATGAAGAAGCTTGTCTGCTCTGTAGGCAAGCACCATGGTTTTGTAGCAAAAGCAAGCTTCTACTGGAACCCAGTTGAGTGCATGGAAGAGCAGGTGACAAACTTGAAAAGATTGATTAACTGATGGCTAAACTAAGCTTTGTTAGAGAATGACGGTGCTGATACAGGTGTTTCATCACAATACATTCCAGACAAAGACATGGTGCTGTCCAGGGTCACATCAAGGTGCTATGCAATCTGAAGGAGGGACACTGTGGAGTTGTAATGTTGATGGAGGGGTCTTGGAGTGGATAGGCCTTCCCGTGGAAGAAGAGCAACTCTGTCTTGTCAAGGTCGAGATTGAGGTGTTGGGCCATCATCCAAGCAGAGGTGTCTGCCAGATTTGGAAACTCTGACAAACATAAAACACGTTTTGCTATGTTACACCATCTTGGATCTCGTCGATCAGGTTTCCTTTATAAACAGCCAGAGACAGGCCAGGACCTGTCCTAACCACTCATCATACATTTCAAGAGAAAGCAATCAAGTACTCTCCGAACATCACATGTACACATTTTAAAGCAATCCTATTCACACAAACGGAGGACATGCTGCTCTCCTGCCGCCATCATGTCCATCCACATGGACAGCTAGACCCAACAAAACATATGGCCATAGACACGCACACATGCACGCACAGAATCATCATAGGGATATAGCACAGCCCCTGTCGGGAGACCATCTGTGCAACCAACTGCTCTAAAACAAGCATATCCTTTGGGTTGTCATCATAATGATATAGCGCAGTTTACAGTACCTCTCCACATCCACTCTCCTGGAAGAGGTCGGGCTGGCCGGAGCTCCACACTCGTTCAATCAAGGGCACCACAGCATGACATGAAAATATTTATTTGGGTCGGCACTAGTGACTGGACTATTGTGTGTGTGTGTGTGTGTGTGTGTACACACTCATGTCCGTGGCCACGCAGCAGCGTGCGCAAATAGGTGCACGGGCTGAGGGTCAATGGGTGGGCCGGTCCGTCCCGCAGTCAGTGTGCTGGTTAGGTTAGCAGCAGCCCAGAGCAGCTCCAGGAGTTAGAGGGGAAACACACTGTTTGGTAATGTGACTCTCAGGCTCCCTGGTAGGAGCCGCCGAGGGAACCGGGGTCTCTGATTAATAATGAATGGGGAGAAAGACAGCAGATGCACGTTGCATTAAGCAGCGCTAGTTAGGGGACCAACTCATCCCCTCTCTGCATGTGGAAATCAGCCGGTTCACGAAAGCACTCGAGTGTCTGTTTGGCTTCACGGAGTCGCTATGGAGGGTGTGAGAAGCCGCCAAAACGACTGGAATGTTAAATAATGTCTTGTTCATCTACGGGACGTGCGCTGCAATGAAGCCTGACTAAAGTGAGTAAACGCCTGTGACGGAAAACAGAGTTTGACAGAAGCACATCAAGGACACCGTTTAAGAACGGGCCGACGCTTTTTGTTCTCTGCAAGACTACGTCTGCATCCTAAATGACGCCCCTACTCAATATCCGGCGCACTCCTGCTCCACACTACAGCACGGGCCCCCCCGGTGAAGACGAGGGCACTTCACAGGGAAGAGGGAGCCGTTCAGGAGGCAGGAGGCGAGACAAATCCTGCCTGTACTGCCATCCAATTCTGTGGTTGCGAGCCTAAAGCAGAAGATAAGACACACTTTCATCCTGTAACCCTTCATTCCTTCCCAGGCTGAGAGCGGTGTGACTAACCGTGAGCTGGTACACAGCAGTCAGCTCTCCTGTGCCAGGAATGCGGAGGAGTCGACAAGCCTAGTCGCTCCGATCGGTGCCCAGCACAGGCTTGGCCACAAATGGATGTTTCCATTCAGGGAAACGAAACGTTATTGCAAAATATATCACTAATACAACCCCCCCCCCCCCCCCCCTAGTATAATATACACAAGTGCTAGTCTGAGCCTGGGAAATAGCTCTTCATCTATGAGCAATTCTTCCGAAACCGTAAACCTCACATTTCCATTGTGGCTGATAGGCTACACTGGGGTGGATGTATGAATACGGAAATGACACTCACATCTTCCATCTATCCCGCTAGCTTCATCAAGAACAACTTCATAAGTCGAGCCTGATCGTGTGCGGGCTCATGTACTTGCTACTCACAGCCTCTGTGTCTCTGCATGAGGAAAGGACAGCCTAGCCAACCAAGACCAGAATGACAAACACTCGGGTGTAAGACCAGCTGAATGCCGCCAGCACTTACCCAAACCAACTCAGGGGCTAACAGGAAGCAGAAAGTGTTGTGTTCACAGACACATTACTCAGGACACGTCCTTAACTGTACCCCGTTCCCTATATGGTTTAGGGCACTACTTTTGACCGGGAATCTTAGGAAACAGAGAGCCATTTGGGATGCCGTAAAAACCCATCGATAAGATTATTTAAATGTTTTGTCTGTCTTCCAGAAAGCTCTCTGGGAGAAATAATGATACCCTTTTTGTGACAGGCACTGTTTCCCTGGCAGCGCGGCGCTTAGTGAGGTCTGATGATCATATGGAGGACCCAATAGTAATGACAATTCTCCAAACCACAGTAAGAAAATACTTTCCCCTAAAAGACGCAGCGGTCGAGCAGTAAATCCCCCGCTTTAGGCAACCTACTCATGAGATAATGTCTTGTGAAGTTTGCGGTTGACCGCGACCAGCCCGTATCAGCATGGAATCAGTGTCCTCCCAAACAGCGCCCTATGCAGCGCCCTGATCCTGTTAGGCCCGGGCCAGTAGGGAGAACACAGGGGCCTGGTCAGAAAGTAGCGCGCTAAGCAGGATGCTGTTTGGGGATGCAGTCATAGTGCCTCGGCTTGCACGGACAGCTGGCCTTCTGGGTAATTTGACTGGCTGTGTGATGTGGTTTGGTTGTGTGGGTTGTGTGAGTTGCCTGGGGAGAGCCGGGAGAATGAGAAGATAGCGAGTAAGTACAGGTTATCGTGTGTTCCCTGTGACTACAACAGCCCACAGGAACAGGGAGAAGACCAGTGCAACTCCAGATCCCTCACAAACACATTCTGTAGACATTGTTTCTTCTTCTTCTGCCTCATTGCCACCTTGACACAAACACCTATGTGACCATGGCAGACTCTTCCTATGCTTGTTGACGGTTAATCAGCAACGTACTTGACTACGGTGGAATTTATTTAGGGGCCGCGACCCCCCCCCCCCCAGCAGATTAGTGATAGTAAAATCGAAGACATAAAACACACAAGCACTTTCGCTAATGGCGACGAAAGTACTAGAATGGGCATTTACCACGGAATCCTTTACCAAACACGCACCTGTGTGGTCACTGGCGTGGCCTCCACATACATAAACAGAGAGTGAGATTGTGATGTTTGAACTTCATTCCCTGGTCAACACGGGCACACATTTATCTATAACCAAGCTTGCAGAAGGATAGGCAATAGCCAGCAACTGTTGTTTCATTCTGTTTGTATGAGCGGATGTGTCACATTTCAAGTTGAATATTCTCAACATCTGTGGCATCAGTCTTTTGGGAACATTACTGACTCTGACACCTAGAGATGTGTCTGCGGTAGCTAGTCCTACTGTGGGTATTTAAAGATGGCCGATCATAGCATGAAGGGCAGTGACAAACTTTGAATGTTTCACTATCACTAAATACGAATAAACTTGTATTTTTTTAAATGTCACATCACGCCTCTGTCTCCATGGGCAGCATGATGGAAATGGAAGAGGTTATAAAAGGGAATGCTATTTGTCCAAAAGGATCCATGGGGCGTTTGCCAACCAAAGAGAACTGCTAGTCAACAAGAGGATTATGGTGACAATTCAAAATGTAATGATAGTGATCCAAACAAAACCACATCTGTGTCAATTACAACCCTAGCCCTACAATCTCAGGCTCTCCGTACAGAAAGGCGTTTACTTCCTATCCAATATCCCCCACTAAAACCAGATGCATGGAGGTATGCGTAAAAGACATTCAAATACATTATATTTGCCAACGACTGAATCCGTCCGTCTCATTAAAGCTCTAGAGCAAAAAAAAAAAAGTGGATCGTTCTACGTTCAGCGGCGCGGCTGGGTGTGAAACAGCAATAGGTGAGAGTAGTATTTTTCGATTCGCACGTACAGCGGATTGCGGTCGTGACATATTGGGCGATGTCATTACGCTCAGATGGAAATATGAATGACATACAGGGCGACGTCCGTCAACGCGGACAGAGACAAGAAAAGTTGCAAAATGTTTATTACAAACGAAATGAATTCATGTCAGCTTTCAAACTCTCAAATTATTACAGCCCAATATTTACTGCATTATGCGAGAGAGAAAAAATTAAGAGTGGGAAAGAAAATAAGAGAAAACAACGTGGTTAATAACAATATTATTGACAAACCAAACACAGCCTATTAAAATGTTATTATACAGCCGAATAAAAACCTATAGTAAATGACTTTGTCCCTCTACAATACAAAATATATTTATTTAGGAATCTCACCAGAAGAGACGGATGAACCAGATAGGCTTGAGTTGCTGGATGCTGCCATCCCAATCTGCTTTGGCTGGGTTGGTTCACTCGAGAAGGGTCGAGGTGCGCTTACAGCCCGTCCACGGTTGTGCGCCCATCTCTCCGTCACGTACGCTCACAGTCCGCTTTGGCATAAACTAAGAGTGTTAATGGCTGTTCCGTTTTGTTCCTTTTAAATTCCTCTTCTGTCAGTGTGTTGCAACGCGCTTTCACTCATATCCGTTCTCTATAATTCCCTGGCTGCTGGTGGTTCCCAACGCGCGGTATGTTTCCGCAGTTTCTGTAGATCCACACACTGGTATAAAAATAGTCTAGCGACAAGATTGGAACGCGATTAACTTTAGATTATCTAGATGCACAACGATATGCACCATTAAAGTTTGTCAGATGTATCAACTGGAAAGGTGGCAGACGATTGCGCCATGTTGAATTAAAAGCACATACAGTGCGTTTCCATGTGGTGCCACTTCTAGGATCGTAACAAACACTACACTGCGATGTAGCCGCCTTCTTAAAGTGGAAGTATTGAGTAGACTGAAATAGACCTCTAAACTCCAGTCACTACCTGAGCTCTGACCTTTGTTAGCAACGGGACATAGTGGGTGCAGACTGTTTCAATGTATCCCCTGTGCCATAATGAAAACAAATTGTCATAATAAAAATGTAGGATTTGGGAAATGTGGGACGATTAGCCAGAAAATAAACACGTTGACTACTCTCTAATTAAAAAATCCTGTTAGGATTTATTTTCTATCGGGATGTGGTAGCATCTTACTACAGGATTGGAACTGGAGTTTTAATATTAGATATATTCAATAAAATATTTATGTTAAATTCTATATGCCTCTTTCTGAGCTTTTCTTATAGAAGTTTTACTAAGATTCCTACAATACTTCCCTTATAGCATTTTAGTAGGGATATATAGTCTCAAAAATTCAACAAGATGATTCCAAGTCCAGTCATTTCCCTGGTGTCCTGTTAAAACTAAGGAGGATCTGAGTCCCTGGACCACACCTTAGGGACTACCTGGCCTGATGACTCCTGGCTGTCCCTGTCCAATGTCCACCTGGTTGTGTTGCAGAACTATTTTCTGTCTGATTCCAACTGTCACTGCCCACAGCCCACCTGGTCGTTCCCTGTCTTTGTCCATCTGGTTTATGCAGCTGATTTGGATACTGCCTAAAGACTTTGGATACAGCCCACGTTTTTATTGACCTGCTGGTGAGGAAAGAAGTTAATGTACTCTTCACCCGACACAGTCTAATGAAGACTGGACACCTCCCAGAGTCCGGCTAGTCTCTTGGTTGTTTACATGTTCCATACCCTAAAAGGGAGTATTTTGTAGCCACTGTGCATCAATTTCTTTTGGTAGCTTGCTCTTTAGGATTTTAGGCTCAGTGTCTCTATACATAGCTAATTTGTGTCAACAGTTGATGTATAAATGGGCTTTATATAATAAATGTGATTGATTGAAAACATAGCTTTTTTTTGTAGGAAAAACTACATAGCCTACAACTCCAAACATACAGTCCAACTCCAAACATACAATTCCATGAGACAGCATAAGCATTTACACATTTTAATTTTTTTTAATATAAGAAACTGTTTCAGAATCGTTTTTTGTATTTAGTCATCATTGCATGCATATTATGTATATATCTCAAATCAGTTGCCTTACAGCTATAAACTCTCTTTGGCGAACATTACACATCAAGAAGTGCTTCACAACATTAATAGTGTGTAACCATATTTGCAGAGTTTCGATAAAACACACCCAAAGTTTAGCGAATTTAGTAAAAGTTCTTAACAACAATAAAAATGTGTTTACCGGAAGCGGAAATAGGAATCAGATTGGCCAAGACACATTGTTATCACGTGATACACATTCTGCTAATCATGTGACTAATGAATGTCTGGAAAACACAGTACAAATCTGAGCAGCAAACTTGAAACTACCTATGATCTCATTTGTCTTTCTTCAATAACACGGATTAACTGGCTGGTTGAACTTCAGAAGAGGCAAGCTTAATGTTCAAGGTATGCCCGCAAAATGAAGCCTGATGAAAGCCAGATCATTTCATTAATCTTTAGCCTAGCCTGCAGCAACCTACTCATTGAGAACCTAGGCTATACTTCCCTTTTGTATTGAACATATAGCTTGTTGAAAAAACCCCTGCAGAAATTGGCTGAAGTGCATGTCTGAAATGTGATAATACAAAACGTATGCGAGTGAAACAGACTCGAAACTAAACTATCATATGTATCCCCTCCACTCATCCCTGACAGACAATGCTTAAGGAGACGCTCTTTGTCGTCCTTCTGTGTGCTTTTCTGGAGGCAGCGCAGTCCCGGGGCTGCTCAAGTTTCTTCTGCCGAAAATCTCAGCGTCTCAGCTTGCTTTCCAAGGGAGCCGATCCAGGCTCACCCCTCTTTCTTACCCCCTACTTGGAAAAGGGCAACATTGAAGAGGGTAGGTTTACACTGTAGCTAGTATTTTGTTATTTTTCCCTACTACTATGCAATACAAACGAGCGTGCATAGGAATAATTATTTATACCCACTGGATCGCTGATCAAATGGTCATGTTCCAGAGAATCTTAACGACTGCCACAGTCTAACTGATCTAAAAATCCCTTTGCATCTTCAGTAATGATTATTACTCGTCAGTCTGTCGCAAGTTTGATCACATTGAACACAGCCAATGTATTTGTGATTGAGAAGGCTTTGAAGACTTCCGCCAATAGAATGAATAAAAAAAAAAGAGAAATGTATGGAATTTTTAAGAGAATGCTTGTTTGTAGTGTACCTGAGGCAGTTTTTCAGTATGTTCATAAGCAATGACCTCTTTCTATTTTGCAGCACGAAAACTGAGTCTTGTTGGACCCCTGCCAGGTGCCAATGTCAAGAGTTATGCTGGTTACCTGACTGTCAACAAGAAATATAACAGCAACCTCTACTTCTGGTTCTTCCCTGCACAGGTATCTTTTTCTAGCTATCACTCTTTGTGTAATTATCATAATTTTATCATATTCTGTGAATGACTGTGAACCACTGGTAGAATTCTATTTAGATATGGACACGCTTACAATAAAGACTTAATAAAGACTTTGAGCATGTTTTGATAGCCTAGATCCCTTAAACTCAACTCTGGACCTCAAAGCCAGTTCCACTCAGTTTTTTCAATGCAGCCCTTTAAATAATAATTTAATTAGACTTGGGACACCAGGTGAACGCATATAATGATGAGGTAGAACAGAGAACCGGCAGGCCCCAGACCTTGTAGGGTAAGAGTTGAGTACCCCTGCCTAGACGTTTTTTTACCAGATAATTGTGTGTAACCACTGTGGCCACAAGGTGGCAGTGTTACATCACGCTTGGTTGGAAGCCTGTTATTTTATCTCAGTAGTACCAGTATGTGCCAAGGTAGCAGCAGCATCCATTGTTAGACCAACGTGTGTGTGTGTGTGTGTGTGTGTCCCCCCGAAGGAGCAGCCTGCGAACGCCCCCGTCCTCCTGTGGCTCCAGGGGGGTCCGGGAGGAACCTCCATGTTTGGGCTGTTTGTAGAGCATGGACCCTATGTTGTGTTCAAGAACCTAACAGGTACAAGCTTGGCTATATATTTATTTTCACCCGAGAACCTAATTCCAGAAGCGACTTTGTTAGGGCATTGAACATGCCTGTTATTTTTTTGTCAATGGTAATTGATCCTGATACCCAGATGGGTTGACTGTTTCTGTACGTCCCGCTAAATTTCTCAGACTGCATCTCTTGTCCTTGTGAACCTTATTCCTGTTTGCAGTGGGATACAGAGAATTCCCCTGGACTTCCAGATACTCTGTCCTCTACATTGACAATCCGGTGCGTATGGTATTTACAAACCCTCTTTGAGCAGATGTACTGCCGTGTGGGGCCATGATCCCCAATGAAAGTCACAGTGCTGGGGAGCAGGGTGCCATTTGGGACAGAGTGGTCTGTCTTAAACGGGCAGGTTTGGTTGGAGTTGATTACATGGAGGCCTGTAATATGTTTCCTGTTACCATGTGATTTTGCGTGATCGTAATGTCAAGTGCATGTTGTTTTTGTCCAGGTTGGTACAGGATTCAGTTTCACAGACGATGACAACGGCTTTGCACAGAACCAGGATGATGTGGGCAGAGACCTTTACAGGTGAGACATGTCGGTGCTGTATTTACACAGGAAACCCAATTCTGATTTGATTTTGCCCCATTGCATATATTTAACACACCAGATCTTCAGAGCTTATTTTATTAGTCCTTAATTAGCAAATTCTATAGCCAGTGGATGTTTTTTTTTTCCCCTACACATTCTTGATGGGATCAGAACGTTTTCAGGCGGTTTACTTTCTGATGAGAATTGGGCCTGGTCATTCCGATCTGGGTAACACAATGATCTTTGAACTGGCCTTTACCTGGTCAGCCTGTGTCCCTACTACTATTCTGTCACATGAAACGTATTAGTGAACTACAGGAGCAGATACAATAACAGGTATTTCATATTTTTGATCAGGGTAATCTGATCAAGTGAGCTGTCTTTCTAAACACAGCCTTACAGATACACAAACTCAAAACATAGGCTTCTTGAGATTTGAAAGAAATACATTTTATGGTTTCAAACGTTGCCTCTGCACAATATACATTTACAACCCAGGACCTTGGTCATGTCACGTGAGCCACTGAGTCCGTACCCTGTTGTTTCTTTGCCATTCAGTGCCTTGACTCAGTTCTTCCAGATCTTCCCAGAGTACCAGTCCAACCCATTCTATGCTACAGGCGAGGTATGTTTAGCCGGTACTTTGTTACATGCCCTCCCAGAGTGAATGAAGAGTTACTGAACTTGAGTGGAACTGACCTCCACTTCTTCCAGTCGTATGCAGGAAAGTATGTCCCAGCCATTGGTTACTACATCCATAAGAACAACCCCACCGCCAAAGTGCAGATCAACTTCAAGGGTGTTGCCATAGGAGACGGCCTCTGTGACCCAGAGCTGGTGGGTCTCTTTCGTTCATCCCCCAACTCCGCGTGGATCTAACCTGAGTAGCACCAGAGAAACTCCGGTGGACATGCTACTGGAAATAGCCCAGCGTGACGGTAAGAGGAGTCGTCTCTAACTCCCCCTTCTCTGTCCACCTCTCAGATGCTGGGGGGGTATGGAGACTTCCTCTACCAGACGGGCATGATAGACATGCTCCAGAAGCAGTATGTGGAGCAGCAGACGGACAGCGGGGTGCAGCTTATCCGACAGGAGAAGTGGGTGGAGGCCTTTGAAGTAAGATGCCATTGATGTTCGACAAAGCAGTACCCCCCCCCCCCCAGCGAATCCCTGTGACCCTAAACTGTGTGCGCCGTAACTTGAAGCATGTTCGATGTTCTTTGTAACCGGCCAGCCTCTGCGTGTTTGCCTGTCACGACCTCTGACCCCAGGTACTACTGTCCACTCTTGCTTCCAGGTGTTTGACCGCTTGCTGAACGGTGACATTGAACCGTACCCGTCGTTCTTCCAGAACGCCACCGGCTGCACCAACTACTTCAACTACCTGCAGTGTCGGGTTGGTACTCCGACAGCACACCTCCGACAGCACACCTCCGACAGCACACCTCCGACAGCACACCGCTTATACAGAAACTGACACACAACTGTCTCAACATGGGTTCAGTTACATTTCCTGAAAGAAAATGTTTGTGCTTGGTGACGCGGTATAATAACTAACTCTGTCTATCCAACATTTTGGGCAGGCCGAAATGAAAATGTGAGTGTGTTGTGTTTGTTGTCGCAGGAGCCGGCAGACCAGGGGTACTTCTCCCAGTTTGTGACGCTGGCGGAGGTGAGGCACTCCATCCATGTTGGAAACCTGACGTTCCACGATGGCTCTGAGGTGGAGAAGCACCTGGTGCAGGATGTCATGAAGAGCATCAAACCTTGGCTCGCCACGCTCATGGACAACTACCGGGTAAGATGAGAGACGCTCCCCGGGACATTATGTCACCACACGTTGGTTTATCTTAGTTTGGGTCGCTGTATCGGACACCACTTGCAAACGCTGGCTTCTCTTCGCGGGTGTGGATTGAGTGAAAAACCCACGTTGATTGTTTGTGTTTGACGAGCGCCTGCCCTCCCAGGTGCTGATCTACAGTGGTCAGCTGGATGTGATTGTGGCTGCCCCCCTGACCGAGAGGTTCCTGCCCACGGTGAACTGGACTGGGGCCGACGAGTTCAGCAAAGCCCCCCGCTTCCACTGGAAGGTCCAGCCAGAGGACACTGAGGTGGCTGGATACGTACGCCAAGTAGGAGAGTTCTACCAGGTCAGTGCTGTCAGTCTGTGTCGAGGGCTCCTGCTGAGTTGTCAGGTCAGTGCTGTCAGTCTGTGTCGAGGGCTCCTGCTGAGTTTTCAGGTCAGTGCTGTCAGTCTGTGTCGAGGGCTCCTGCTGGGCTGCCAAGTCATTCTGGCCACCCTGTTATGTAGGAGACGCTCTGATTCAGTCAGTGCATTCAGCTGTGGATTGTAGGAAAACAACCAGGTGACACCAATTGTTTATTCAGAACTTCTGTTATCAACAAAATCTGTGCAATGAAGATAACAGAATCTTTATTGACACCAAATGGGAACACAGTGCTTCTGATGAGGAAACTGAACATTGTGACAACCCCATGACTGTTGATTGGGTCTTAAACTCTGTCTCTCCCGTTGTCCTGCAGGTGATCATACGAGGGGGAGGGCACATACTGCCGTACGACCAACCAGAGAGGTCATTCGATATGATTGACAGATTCCTCTCAACGCAGGGATTTCTTTGAGCAAGTCGGGGACCGAGCAGGAACACAGCTGATCTGAGTTCCTCCACCTTTGGCCTGGCATTGGTTTCCGGACTTTGATTCAGTGCCTGTTGATTTTAAACATTGTTAGCAAGTATGTTACCATGGAAACCAGCAATACGTGACGTGTCACCCAGAGAAGCTGCACTCTCAGGGGTCTTGTTCAATGGATGTGATTGTTCTGACAGCTTTGCTTTTGTCAGGGTTTGATAACGTCCAGAATGTCGTAACAGTCCGATTTGAAACTGCTCTGTAAATTCAAATTAAATTCTCATGTTTGTGGAAATGAATACCTTTTTTCTTTTTTTTTTTTTTTACTACTGTGTACAGTGATATGTTGCACATGATCAATATTTTTTGACAAAGAGGATAACATTTAATGTAATAGTTTCAATAAAAAGAAAATCAAGCATTGCTCTGTCAGGTTCCATGAGTGAACACCAGAGGGCGCCAGTGTTTCAAATAATGAATTCCTAGTGGTATTGTAACGTAGAATTCATGTTAAAATTTGAAAGTAGCGCCCTTGTTGAAATTCAAAGAATGCCCAGTGCTTTTGCTTATAAATTGTTTTCATTAAATGCATTTGTGTCGGTCATACAAAATCAAGCTGTTTTATAAAAAAAATAAGTTTGACAATAGGCTACCATACCTTCCTGGTTCTGGTATGACTGTACTACCAAAAGAGGACCCACACCTGCTTCAGATAATAATGCCTGTATAGTATGTTCTACAGCAACTGATCAACTGGCTGGCATGTTTGTCTTTGGTTGTTCTGGCTGTTCACCATGTACATCTTTAAACCACTATGTCACTCATTATCTCATCAGTCCTCTACTAGGCTGTCTGGTCATCTCAATATTTAATGAGGTTTTTTTGGCCATGTTGAACATGTTACCCTTTAATGTGAAATCAATGTTCAGAGGTTTATATAAGAAGACTACTTTTAGGTTATTTGTAAGTGGGGAGTTGGTTGTGTCCTAAGCCCTCCTGTTCTGGACATTATTCCCTTCTCGCATAATCCCAGACATGTTCTACAGTACATTGTTTATATTGTAAATTATATATATTCTATATATTGTCATTCGTGATAAGTGTTAGGTAATACGCTTTCTAATTTCTAGCTCCATCCTTGAATATGCAGAACAAAAAATATAAACACCAATTTTAAAGATTTTACACAGTTAAAGTTCATACCAGTCAAGTGAAATAAATAAATTAGGCCCTTATCTTTGAATTTCACATGATAGAAATAAGCTTTTATGTGTGTGTCGTTTTTGAAACTTGGGGACTTCGACAGTTCAGTATTGCATTTTTGTTCATTATACATGCGTACATTTTTCTTTAAAAGGAGTAACATAAAAGAACACACTACACTATACAATGGACCCCTACCAGCATTGAGCTGACCGCTAGATGATGGTGGCCTCTCACACAGTCAGGAAGCTACTTGCTTATCAGTAACATGTGGTAAGTTAGTCATTTTTGTGGAATATCCTTTCCATGGATGTTTTTGTCACAAAGCACCTGTATTAAATTATTGTATTATACCACAAACAACTTCATGGACATCCTAAAAGGTCAAACAAATCAAAGTTATTGCAAAACCTGATTATATGAATAATCAATGACAATGGATTTTAAGGTCTTATCTGCTAAATGTATAGGTTAAATACTATTTTTAAATCCCAGATTTAGTGTGTTATGTCTTCTTCTTTCATCATTGTTGGTACATCACCTTATATACATTGAAAGATGTTGCCTTCATCACACCTAGGTCAAAGAGGTTTCCACAGAAAAACTTTATTTGTTTTCATATTATTTACCTTTTAGGAAACAACATATTTCTCTTGTGAACAGCCACCTGAAGGGCAACTTCATGTGAACAACAATTTCTTCCCCCTAAATGTTAGATACAAATGTCTAGTCCCAAGGTCTTGATGTCAAAATATTGTTTGTCTGTGAATTTAAAAGACACTTCATTAGGCATTTGAGTCTACTTTGAGTAAGGTTACAGAACAAGTGCTTTATTTTCATACTGTAATGTTGCCACGGTGATATTTAACATCTGTACAAATGCAGAGAGCAGACAATACAATATGCGATGACACAAAATGTACAAAGTTATGCAGGCAATTATGAATTCATCAATTAATTAGGCATAATAAAGAACAGACATGTATCAAAGCGAGGAAATAATCATTGACTAACATACACTGAAAAGGCTGCAGACAAGTGCTAGGCGAACATCATTTACATACACGTATCAACCACCGAGGACTCCTTCCGAAAAGAAAGGTGGTTGTGTTACATGTAGAGTCAGGATTACAGAAATGAATTACATTCTATACAATATTTATAGTTTTATATTCAAAATTATACATTTATACTTTTGTTAATGGTGTAGGCATTCTTTTCCACGTTTCTCACAGAAACCTAAACAAATCCACTCACACTGCACTCCCTTCACCTATCACCTTGTACAGATCTCTTTCCTCCTAAACGTCACCTGTATCCACTGTCAAGAAGACCAACTGTTAGCTGTTACTTCAACAAAATGTGACAAAAAACTCCAGTTGTCATGTTGTGGTCAGTGTCATGTTCTCCATGATGCAAGAATGTTATTTCAGAACTTCATAATACTAGTAGTTGGTGAAAGTAATAAGCCATACTGTAGAGATCCTAATGTTGGTAAAAAATAAAATAAAAATTAAATAAGGCAAGCACTTTTTAGGTGTTTAACAGGGAAGCCCTTAATGTTAAACCTTCCACACATTCGGTTATACACACACACACTCAAACCGATCGCCGAAACCCTTTCTACAAAACCGTGGTGCAACGCACCCGAGAAAAAGCCAGAGCATGTTTCCAGTTCACCTCGCTAATTTAGTTAGCTACCTTCACAGTGAGCGAAACTGGAGATCAACAAGGTTGTCTAAACAGACATCTGAAAGGTACACGTGTAAAGCTTCATAAGCAGCACCCAACAAACCGCCTTGCGGTCTCCACAGAACAACAGTCAGTCAGTCAGTGTGTCGCTGGTGTTTGAACCGGGCATCGCTGAGACCTCAATATGGCTATTCTACCCTCCGGCAATCACAGAGGACAAAGTGCATAGACGGCTACATGGTTCCTCCCTCCATCGCCAGCCTCTGGAGCTGATTGGCTGGCTCCTAATGAAGGACACCGTGCCCTAAGTTACTGCTGGGATGAACATGTTTAGGGAATAGAATGAAGATTGGGACGTTTCTCCAAGGCACAGTTCTCAGGCCAGCTTAGTAACTCCCCTCTATAATAGTTAAGGTAAGGATAGGGATATGGTAAGCTGTTCCTAGATCAGTGCTTCCTACAGGCTGGCTTGAACAAGGTTAACAGAGTTGTGGTGAGAAATAAAACGTATATCAAGCTTTTCTGCTGGAGGATTTTGTTTTTGACAGAGCCAACAGACATGCAGACACACACACAGGCAGACACACACAGGCAGACACACACACAGAGGCAGACACACACACAGACACACACACACAGGCAGACACACACACAGGCAGACACCCACACAGACAGACACACACAGGCAGACACCCACACAGACAGACACACACAGGCAGACACACACACAGGCAGACACCCACACAGACAGACACACACAGGCAGACACCCACACAGACAGACACACACAGGCAGACACACACAGAGGCAGACACACACAGAGGCAGACACACACACACAGACAGACACACACAGAGGCAGACACACCCACACAGACAGACACACACACAGGCAGACACACACAGAGGCAGACACACACAGAGGCAGACACACACACACAGACAGACACACACAGGCAGACACACACAGGCAGACACACACAGAGGCAGACACACACAGAGGCAGACACACACACACAGACAGACACACGCACAGGCAGACACACACACAGACACAAACACACAGGCAGACACACACACAGACACAAACACACAGGCAGACACACACACAGACAGACAGACACACAGACAGAGCTCCATTTACGGTTATACCCGTATCGATGAATCATTACAGACTGCACCTTTGGAAAAGTGAAGGAAAATTCAGACAGAGCTGACATGCTGCATCTAACGTGAATGCAGTCTCTGCTAACGAGGGAACAACACCTTTAACCTGTAACCATGGTGAGGCTGAACTTCAGCAATAAACACTGAGTTCAGACCCTAGAAGTAAAGGTCAGAGGTTAGATGGAGGGTCAGTGTTTTTCCCTTGGTCAGCCAGTCAGTTAGCTTTGCCAAATCCCTGACACACACGTCAACAGCAGGAAGACTCACACACACACACACACACACACACATACACACACACACACACACACACACACACAGTGTACACTCAGAGACTGGGGAAAACAATCACTTAAACAGCTCAATGGAAAAGTTAATTATGTCTAAAAGGTATTTGAAACAACCAAAATTGCCTTCATTGCATAAAAAAAGACAAGTTTAGGCACGTTGTGACATTGTGGAAAGCATTACGGCTGAAACTGCTAAATAGCTTTTTAAAACTGGTCATAACAGTTCTGCGGGCCCGTTGATAAAGAGCCACCTCTAATCATTATTTGATGCACTGTCAAACACAGACTGACAGACTAAAAAAAAATCAACTCTCCGAGCTTCCATCTTTCTCTGTGAGTGTCACCTATCATAACCTCCCAGGGGTTTATTGAGGCAGATACACGGGACAGCATGGTGCTCGTATTTGGAATGTTCAGGTCATTTGGAATGTACCGCTGATTCCGGAAGACTGGATGCAGCATCACCAAAACAACACTGAAGGATGCCTCGTCCCTCAAAACTTGACTTGGTCCGGGAGAGTGGAAGAGACAGCGGCGTCTACCTCCAGAGCTGCCTTCCTCGCTGGTGCCACATTGCAGGGCTATATGGCTGATAATTGGAACCACAATACTAGGATGTATTGCTGAAATTTGAACTTATTCTCAATACCATTCGATCGTTCGTCACACATTAACACCCTCAAAACGTCATTCATGTGTTTCTATGGTAACAGTCATGGTCATTATTATAATATTTTTTTAGAAAAAGAGAATCATTCAATAGAAACACCAGACACAAGTCATTTTCAAAGTTATAGCATATCATGGCAACAGTTTGACTCCTTTAAAACCCAAACAATGTAATGATGTGGAGACAGTAGCATCTGAAACTCACTAGCTAAGAATCTGTCCACACCCTAACATGCTTCATACCCTGTACGATACACATAACTAGCTCAGTGATCCCCAACTCCACCTGCTACCCCCCAACAGTACTAACTGTCCCGTGATCCTGAGCAAGTACACCTGATTCAGCCGTCAGCTTATCGCCAGGCCCTCAACACGCTGCGCGTTGTTCTGTTGGTCTGGGGCCACATCACAAATGTATGTAACTGGTAGCGGAGGATTGGCTGGGAAACAGGATGCTACACACCCAGCATGTGACCCACCTCTCTAACACCCTGCCATGGCCTCTGACACACGCGCTGCATCGGTCACAGACAGACACACACACGGCTTTGTCCCAGATGGCACTCTGTTCCCTAGGTAGGACACCGTTTCCACACAGGGCTTTGTTCGAAAGTAGTGCCCACGGCGGATTTTAAATCGTAAATGACACCCTTATCCCAGGCCCTCTGCTTGCATTCACTTCCGGCATCTAGACAAGGGTCCCAAAGGTGGCCCAAATTATAGAGGACGTAGGGGCCAATTAGACCCTCCGGCTGCCCCTTCCATCGAGTCTACATAAAGTGCCATTTGATTTTTTAGCTTGTGCAATTTCACACAATGGATAGTTGTTCTCTAATTATACAACACTTGCATTGGTTCACGTTTGATGTGGTGACGTGGCACGTAAATGAAGTGCATGCTAAATTGAAAACGTAACTGTTACCAGGGTTTATATCTTGTAAAACGACAGGAGGGATTTGTTCATTGGAACATGCTTGTTTTATTGTTTAAAAGTGGAATGTAAATTGCATCACTTAAGCCACAAGTGCGTTGCCCTCAGAGTTCAGTTAGCAAAACATAACAGCACAGGGCCCCTCTCAGCACGCTAAGGGCAACGGGCTGGGTTGAGATTCAGAGATACAATAAGGTGCCATATGGGACAATACCGAGGTCGCAGAGGTCGCAGAGGTCGCAGAGGTCGCAGAGGTCGCAGAGGTCGCAGAGGTCGCAGAGGTGGTGGGGTGGGTAGCAGAAGTGTCCCTTTGCTGTGTCACTATAGTGACCCCAGCGGGGCTTTGGACCAGAACAAGACACATGGGCTATCCTGCACGAATTACAAAACTCCCTTTTTAGTACAAGTCAAAAACACGGATATGAAAAATAAGACGGACAGACATGGTGGACGAAGCGAGATGAAGACAGACCCAGAGAACAGAGCTGAAAGGGTCTACAAAAATACTACTATAGCTACAGTATAAAGAGTGGCCTCACAGGCTCCGGGTGATTCTCCAGACCAGGTCCCGAAGAGGCGGCGCGCGAGGCTGGCCGTCCCACACAGACAGACAGAGAGGCAGCCCCCAGAGAGACCTGCAGGCCTGTTGGGTGGGCTACGGGGGTTGCGGAGGGGCGGGGCTACTGCAGTCTCTCTCCGCTCTAGTGGATGGGGTGGATGTCTGTGCGGTGGTTGGGTGGGCCGTGCACTGTGCTGCCCCCTCCTGTCGTGGAGGTGGATGTGGTGATGGTGTTGTGCTGGATGACCTGTTGCTGGGAGCAGGCGGGGGTGGGGCTGTCAGCTGGACTGCTGTCTGGACCTGAGGAGCAACACACACACACACACACACACACACACGCGGATGAGTGGTAGTGGAGTGGGTGGTCAACTGATTGTGTGTGTGTGTGTGTGTGTGTGTGAGTGTGTATGTGTGTATTTGAGGGGGATTATTGTATAACTTACAGGCATTGGTGGGTTACTGTAAATTAAATAGTATTTATTTATAGAATGACAAACAACCCTCAAATGAGTGAAACTCCTTCAGTCCCTTTATCACTCTGTATTTCATATATCTAGACAAACCCAGTCAAAACATTCAACTGTTCAAAACCTCTTTATTTCCAACAAAATGTAAATGTACAGTTTGATACACTGAACTTAGAAAAAACATATTTAAATGTTTTCCCCCCAACAAGGAATAATCTATCATGACTAAAATAAGATGGAAAAAGTCATCTTCAATCGCATTAAAAGAAGTTTTTCAACATTCTCAGTCCTAGGGGAGACGTGCATAAACATACTAGGCTCCTCAGTTCCATTCTCTCCCATCCAGCCAGCCATCCAGCCAGCCAGCCAGCCATCCAGCCAGCCAGTCAGGACCAGTCCAGCCTACTCCCTCCACCGCACAACCAGCCACTGAGAGCAGCCCCGTTGCAGGGGGAAGTGAGAATGATTTTCCTGCTCGCTGAAGCCGCCTTCCACTAATTCCATGGAAATGTCACCATACCAGAGGGCCGGCCTCTGATGTCATGCAGCTGAGGGACAGCCTAACAACCAGCCTAACAACCAGCGAGGGGCCCCAGGATGGGCGGGTCGCGACAGGGGACGTCGAACTCCATTGAGTCTCCAGTGACCATGTGTTGTGGTTCGGTCCTATGGCTCAGGAATCCTGATGGAAAAGGAACACGACCTGTACTTGGGTCCACTGCTAGTGCTGTCCCCTCTCCCAGCATCCGCTACACAGGCAACGTGAGCATGCCCTGTGTGATCCAGATGGCGGCATCCATATGTCCATGACGGTGCCAACCCCCTCAACCCCCCCCCCCCCCGGACGCCCTCGCCTCAGAGCTGCTGCTTCTCGCTCGTCTCGTCCACGGATCCTGGCGAGGTTTTCTACGCAGGTTTAGCCGCACGCTGCGTAATGAGGCACAGGAATGAGGCAGTGTATTTTTTTTCGGGGCTTTTGTGTCAGCGAGCGCGCACGCCGAGACGCGCACGTGTGAGGGTGCGCGCTACTCACTGAGGTAACCTTGGGTGTCTTTCTGCATGGTTGTGATGGGGCAGTCTTTGTGGGTGAGGAGGAGCTGCTTCAGTTGTGTCACCTCGTTCTTCAGCATGGTCACCTCATTCTGAAATCAAAACACAGGACGCATTTTAAGTTCTGCCTTTTAAATGAAGGGAATGGATGGAGGATAACTTAGCCAAGACCTGCAATCCGGCTCTGAACATCTGGATACCAATAAAAGTATTATTTACTATCTTAACGTGCTGTTTTTCTAGTATTGGTGACTTGATGTAGCTTTTTTTCTACTTTAATATAAAAGAAAATAAATATTCATCAAAAAGAATAGAGCTTGTTGTAGCTTGCTGCAAACATTACAGTAAACACTGTCATTGCTGCCATTCAGTTTTGCTATGAAGCCAGAACCATTTATAATGAGGATTTAGGTTTCAATGTTAATGTGAATAGAAAAACTCTTCAGAAAGTCAATGAAATGACACCATATTAACGTCAAGAGACAGGCAGAATTTTTACTTCTAGTATTTTCTTGAAGTCATGGTAACTGTACAGCTAGAGGGTGTCTGAAGATGGGTGGGCAGAGAGAAGTGAGAGGACCAGGAGCAGTGATCATTGGGTTGATTTGCTGCCATTCAAGACCATTTTGGTGGGTGATTCTTTGAAGCATTTTATCCAACCCTTAACCTAACCTTAACCTAACCTTAACCTAACCTTAACCTAACCTTAACCTCATTCTCAAAACATTATTTCTCCAAACGGTTGAGTTCACTATTAACCTGTTTAGTGTGTCCCTGTCAGTAGCGATGGGCATTCTGTCAGTAGTGATGGGCATTCTGTCAGTAGTGATGGGCATTCTGTCAGTAGTGATGGGCATTCTGTCAGTAGTGATGGGCATTCTGTCAGTAGCGATGAGCATTCTGTCAGTAGCGATGGGCATTCTGTCAGTAGCGATGGGCATTCTGTCAGTAGTGATGGGCATTCTGTCAGTAGTGATGGGCATTCTGTCAGTAGTGATGGGCATTCTGTCAGTAGTGATGGGCATTCTGTCAGCGGTGATGTGCATTCCCAGTCTTTTTGGTGAGCCGGCTCTTCCGTCTCTGTTCAGCTGAACTTTATTTGGCTCCCAAATGGCTTTTTGTTTCAAATGACCAAAAATAAACAAAAAAAAACTGCATCTATCTATCAGTCTATCAATCTATCTATCTATCGATCTAATGTGAAAAATAAGGCTAGAATTATGTTGGAGCACTAAATGCACGTTCAAATAGGTTACATCTTACTTGTCCTAATTATTTGATCAACTGCTGTTGTCTTATTAGAAATATTTGTATGGAACACAAGATTTCCACACTATTTATTAATTCAGCAGTGCGGATTTACAATCTTTAAGTTTTCAACTGCAAAAAATATTTGAGCTAAAAAAGTATTAAATTAATGATCACAAAAGCAATTCGGCTGTGGGAAAACACCACCCTACTGCCAACATATTGCAGAACGTTCGACTGGGCCCTATTTTGGGACAATCCCTACCAGAAGCTGCATGTTGGTCTGGGTGAGCTCTTCGGCCTTCTTCTCCAGTGACACCACCCACACTTTCCTCTTCTGTCTGCACCGCGTGGCCGCTGCGCGGTTTCTTTCCAGAAACTTCCGGCGACGTTCGTCGGGGTCCTCGTCCACCGTCCGCCTGCGGCGTCCACCACTAGGTGCCGGGGAATGCAGCGTCTGGCTGGGCTGCATCTGCTGGGCCGCTGGTGACAACTGACACAGCCAGAAAGAAAGAGAGAGAGAAAGAAAGAAAGAGTGATAGAGAGAGAAACAGCGAAGGAGGGAGGAAGAGACAAAAAAACGGTCTCACACAGGTCTTTTAACCACGTTTGATTTTGTTTCGATGTGCTTCTAACACACCTGATTCTTCCACCAAGAGGTCATTCTTCGCGGCCCCCGATACATGCCACCATCCACCATGAACCTTCCCAGACAGCCTGGCACTCTGACAGCCCTGGACACCAGCCAATCAACTAGCTAACACCACGTTTACGCTACCTCCCGTAGCTATTTCATGTCTGGCCATTTCGCCGGAAAACAACATTCTGCCCTCGCACTCCGCCCCCAGCCTCCCCCCCCCCCCCCCCCCCCCCCCCCAATCCGCCCACTCCTTTCCCTGTCCGTGGGCGTCAGTCAGTCAGCCAGTCAGTCAGTCAGCCAGTCAGCCAGTGGCAGGCAGGCAGGTGGGTGAGTGACTGGACTGATTTAGAGAGTGGCCCTGCCCGTCATGTTAACGAGGTGTCAGGACTTGGGTTTTCCAACGCCCACCTCCACTCAGCCTAACTCTCATAGACACACAGTCAGAAGGAGCCTGTCGGCTTTCTAAAGCCCCTCAGTACACCCAGTGACCGCACCTGACATATACTTGGCACGGGCGGAGGGCTTTCAGTCCTCAGATCATTACCATTTCCAAGGAGGGCGCTGGTGGAAAATGCCAGTTGCTTTGATGGCGGCTGTGTATACAACATGTGTTGTTTTAATGCTACAGAAGACACATCTGGAACATAAATGTGGGGGGTTTTCAGCTGGCCCAAAGGTCTAAAATGTACATTAACAAATACATGAATAGTATTAGTGGAGTTTGGCCTCATTGTAATTCATATTTCTAACTTTCGGTCTCAGCATCAGTACAAAGACATGTTACAATCACTGAAATACAGGTGAAAACCAAAGATGAATGTGCTAATATAAAGTGCTGTATGAAAGCTGAGGATCCCATGCTCTTTCAGTCCCCACCTACTACCAACTGCTGTGAATAAACCAACTCAGTGTTGAAGCAGGTTGGTATCACTGAGCTAACGGACACTCTCCACATCTATCACAGCAGCTTAGCGGTGGAAGGACTGTGAGGCAGAGTTTTCCGAACAAGAGTCCTGAGAATCCTTCACGACGGAGAGTTTACAACCTTCAGCTGACCCTTCTGTGGGCCGGCAGCAGACCAGCCTCAAAGGAAAATCTGACCTTTGAAAAACGGACCTTTCTGTTGCCAGGAAACTAACCTCACTGGCAGTATGGCCACGGCTGAAGGAAAATGTGTCTGGCCAGTGAGTGTGACATGTCATTTCCCCTACAACATTTATACCAAACCACTAATGGCTGTGTGACCCCCCCCCCCCCCAACCAGTGACAGGCAGCACAGACTGTTATGGATCAGGTTAAAGTAGATGTTTTTGGCTTCACATGTGGTTTCACTAGGTGCTTCCCTTGCTGTGGTTCGCTGGGAAACAACTCGTTTCGGAGGTTTACCTTTGCGGCAGTGTCTTGGTAAGTGGTTCTGGTCTTAACCCTTGGTTTAACATGTACGGTTCTGGCTCGTGCCGGTTTTCCGGCGTCGCCACGTGGGAAACGGTTCCTGTGAGTGCTAACCTGTGGATGTGACCCGGGTCCAGAGTGCAGCGGGGGGTGGGGTGAGGTCTGGTGCTGGTGCCCAGGGTGGAGGTGAGGAGGGTGGGCGTTGTGGTGAGGGTTGTGTCCTTGCGGCGGGTGGTGCCCGCCCTGGCCGTGCCCGCTGTGGTGGTGGTGGGGGTGATGCTGGTAGGCGTGGCCGTGGGGCGGAGCCTGCAGGTGCTGGTGGGGGTGCGAGGGGTGCATGTGGTGGTGGCCGCCTCCCTGCTCCTGCCGCGATGACATCATCTCCATCATGTGACCCATGCTGTTCATGTTGCCGTTGACGATGGCTCCCGAGTGGTGTGCGAGCGCCGCCTTCAGCCTCTGTGGGACATCCACAACAACAACATTGTTTACTGTGATTGGCTGGAGTTGATCCTGGTCCAACCACATGCTCAGGAAATATCCCTAAATCTAACTCAGATATAGTTGGCCGGGCCCGTGGACCTATCTAGGATCCAGTGGGACAATGCTGAGGATCCACCAGTCTGTCTGTCTGTTCTATGTTTACCCAGAAGCAGGTTTGTTGCTTTAACCGCGTGGTCTACTTAACACTTACTGAGAGGCTGTCTGAAAACTGGCCAGAATCTCAGACCAGAATGAGAAAGAAAGAGAGAGCGACATAGAGGGGAAGAGGCTGAGAGCCAGGGCGGAGAGAGAAAGCGAATAGCAAGAGAAAGAAAAGAGGCGGAAGAGTTGAGAAAAAGAGAGAAGAGAGCAGGAGGGAAAGAGGGAAAGAGGAGTTTGAAGAGAGGCCATAATAGAATGTTGTAATTTCACCGTTGCACAACACCGCAGCCACCACACAGTCACATTCTACTGTACACACACACACACACTCCATCACCACACAGTCACATTCTACTGTACACACACACACACTCCATCACCACACAGTCACATTCTACTGTACACACACACACACACTCCATCACCACACAGTCACATTCTACTGTACACACACACACACACTCCATCACCAAACAGTCACATTCTACTGTACACACACACAGCGTAGACCGCAGAACAACACACACTCCATCACCACACAGTCACATTCTACTGTACACACACACAGCGTAGACAGCAGAACAACACACACTCCATCACCACACAGTCACATTCTACTGTACACACACACAGCGTAGACCGCAGAACAACACACACTCCATCACCACACAGTCACATTCTACTGTACACACACACAGCGTAGACCACAGAACAACACACACACTCCATCACCACAGTCACATTCTACTGTACACACACACAGCGTAGACCGCAGAACAACACACACTCCATCACCACACAGTCACATTCTACTGTACACACACACAGCGTAGACAGCAGAACAACACACACTCCATCACCACACAGTCACATTCTACTGTACACACACACAGCGTAGACCGCAGAACAACACACACTCCATCACCACACAGTCACATTCTACTGTACACACACACAGCGTAGACCACAGAACAACACACACACTCCATCACCACAGTCACATTCTACTGTACACACACACAGCGTAGACCGCAGAACAACACACACACTCCATCACCACAGACATAACACCTCCTCTAACAGTGTACAGAGAGAAGCTCAGGCCCCAGACATCCATCTCCATGCTGTTAATGGTTTGCTCAAACTAAAATCCACAGGGCGGGCAGAGACTATCCAAGTAAATAACAGCACACAGTGTCCATTTCCCCCCGCCCCTCTGACCTGGTTCTTCATTGTTAGAACATTAATATAAGCCTTCCCTGCGCATAGTATTGGTACTACCCACACGGGTCAACAGTAAAGCCATGATGTATAGCCTCAGACACCTCCCAACTCCAGGGTCAAATCAAACAGCTACTGAGGGGCAAAGCTCCATGCCTCTACTGGAGGTTCTCTGACCTTTTAGGAACTGAGTTCATAGAGCACCCTCCCCTTCTACTCTGCTGTGCTCTCAGTTTACGAGAGAGAGAGAGAGAGAGAGAACGGGAGAGGGGAGAGCAGGAGAAAGAGAGAAGAAAGAGAGAATTAGGAGCAGGAGAGAGACAGTGGCACAAGGGAGAGAGAGCGAGAGAGGGCTTCTTAAGGTGCTGTGTATTCCTGGTGTGTATACCAGTCTCACCACACCAGCCCTCAAGTGTCTGTTTGTCTGGGCAGACACTTAAAGACACAACCCCCAAGGAGAGAGGAAAAATCACCCAGTCAAATCCAAATCCAAATATACAAGTGCCAGAATATGTCTGGTGCCCCCGCTGCTGGTCTGATCTGTTGAAAACCAACTTAGTCATAATACAAAAAACATGTCTGCACCTTTTCATTTTGCTGTTCCGTTTTCATTTGGGAGGAGGTTTTAAAATAACATTGCAAGAGTATGTTGAGTCTGGGTTCGCCAGTTACTGGCCATTACTGTGAACGGAGTGGCTGGGGCTTTGGTTTAAAAGGTGCTCGGTTGGAAATAAATCTCCTTTCTCTTTCCCTTTCTCTCTCTTCAATGTCAGCTGCCCCCCCCTCTCTCTCTCTCTGTCTCTCTCTTTCTCTCTCTCTCTCTCTCTCTCTCTTCTGTTCTCACCCTCTCCACAACCCCCTACCACCCAGCTGCTGTCAGACAGTCAGTCAGACAGTCAGTCCATCAGTCAGACTGACCAGGAATCAACCAGCCAGGCCTCCATGTCTCTTTAACGACCTTCACATTCATGATTCCCATAGGGAACAGCGGCCACCTGGCCAGGATCAGCATGCCAGACAGAGAAAGAGAGAGAAGAGATAGAGAACAAATCCCTTTTGTATTATTTTAATGAGATATATCTTTTCAACCCCCCCCCACACACACACACACACAGAACTCCCCCACCTACCCAAAACCATATCTTGTGACACCCCAACCACACTGTACATAAATACATTGCCATCCACCACAACCCCCACACGTCACATTTCCCTGAATATACAGATATATTACCATGCACCTCAACACTGGTTCACCATTACCATACGTCACGTTGCAATACAAGCACCACCCTTAAGCACCACCTTAAAAGCACCACTTTAAAAAACTCCTCCCTGGCCACACACACTGAGTCCCCATACCCCCTTAAACAAAGCCGCACTGTAATCATTTTATAAAACTCATATTCAACACCGTGGCGGGCAGAGACCATCCCCTTAAATAACAGCACTGGGCCTGTTGCCCCTGGCCCCACGAAACCAGTCTGGTTGCCCAAACAGGCAGTTTAATTAGAACAAACAAGATGTTTTAAAACACTTGTTTTCCCTTTTTCCTACTGGAGTACCTGGGCCCCATCACAAACCTCTCCAGATAAACCCCCCCCCCCAAACATCTCAGAGAGAAGATACAGCACCAACCCTCTCCCCCTTCTACTGTCCTCCACTGGTTGCACCTCCTCTCTTCCCTTCTACTCCTCTCTTCCTCGTTCTCACCCTCCAACGGGGGAAAGCTAGCGGTGTTCAGTATAGGTTGGAGGTGGCCAGCAAGCTCCACACGCGTCATCTCAGCAATGTGCATTTCAGGTATTTGCTCCACGGGGCCAGCATGCATACCTGACCATTTACACAGCAGGTAGTATTGGCTATTCATCATCATCTGTGTTGTGATTCGCTGTCGAAAGGTTCACTGGGACGTTCAGTCTTATGAAACCGAGCCCAGTGAAACCGGTGGTCCGACAAGCCTGTTGCGGTCTGTTCTGCTCCTGGCAACGGGTTCATATCTGCTGGCCGCTTCTCTCTCATACTAACAAGGCACCTGGCATGAGGATTTATATCAAAGGTTAACCAATGTCACGCCGTTCTCTCAGCACTGTTTCCTATATTAATTGGATAGATCAGTGCTTGCTGATATTACCTTAATAGATCACCCCGCTGTCACGGTTCCAGTGTTGTTCGTGAACCCGCTGAAGCCAAGGCAAGCTTTTCTTTTCTGTTCCTTTCACACACATGCACACACACACACGCACGCACGCACGCATGTACGCGCACACACAACTTAACACTCAGCATCCTAACCACGGTCGTCATCAGGGCTTGAGCAGTCTGGCCACATAGTAATCTCCACTCTCAGCCTCCACCACAGTCAGCATTCCCATCAACTCCCTGCTCGCTCTGTAGTCCACTACTCTTGACCAGGACTCATATGGAAGGAGTAAAAAAAAAGTGCGCTATTTAGGGAATAGGCTGCTATTTGGGGCGCAGACCTAGACCTTTTCTGCTGTGCTGTGACCAAAGAGGTTGGGCTTAAGATTCCACAGACCAGCCTGAAAGCCTGTTTGTCTGCAACTGTCTGTCTGTGGTGTCTGGCTGCCTGCAAAGTCTCTCTGTCTGTAACTGTCTGTCTGTGGTATCTGGCTGCCTGCAGTGTCTGTCTGTCTATAACGCTCAACAGACTCAACAGGCTGGCTGATCTATACCAGGCTGGTTGATCTATACCAGGCTGGCTGATCTATACCAGGCTGGCTGATTTATACCAGGCTGGTTGATCTTTACCAGGCTGGCTGATCTATACCAGGCTGGCTGATCTATACCAGGCTGGTTGATCTATACCAGGCTGGTTGATCTATACCAGGCTGGCTGATCTATACCAGGCTGCAGCAACTGTCTGTCTGTCTGATGAGGATGATAAATTAAGATGTAAGTTGCTAACCTATATCAATCTGTTATATGTGGAATGTACTTTAGAAACTAAAATCCATAACGTGTAAGTAAAAATGAAATAATTGCCAGAAAAAATACATGAGCATAAATTATTTGTATTTCATGCTACTATACAGTGAGTGAAAAAAGTATTTGATCCCCTGCTGATTTTGTACATTTGCCCACTGACAAAGAAATTATCAGTCTATAATTTTAATGGTAGGTTTATTTGAACAGTGAGAGATAGAATAACAACAATAAAAATCCAGAAAAACGCATGTCAAAAATGTTATAAATTGATTATAACAATAATTTTTTCCCTCACTCTACTACATGTATGTTTAACAGGGCATCAACCTATTTACAGAACTTCACTAACAGACAAAAGGCAGGTCTGACATGGCTGACATCTCCCATATGTCTCCACTGTCTAGTGATGTAATCTGACCCTGACAGGCCACCATAACACCTCCCCATTCAGCCTTCAACCTGTCAATCAACACCCAGACCTGGGCCCCTCCCCTGCGATAGTGGGAGCCAATCAGGCCTTGCAGCTGTTGGTCTATCTCCCACCACTCAGTCACAGCAGGCAATCTACATGCCCAAACCGCTTTCCAACCAATCCCAGAGCAAAGACCCAGGCAGTGGAATGTCCATACTCCACTGAACCACTAATGTGCTCTGAGGGAGGCTGTCTGGGGGCTCTGGGGGGTGAATCAGTAGGCCTGGAGGGGGATGGATGGGGCTGACCCATGGTGTATCAGTGGGGCTGGGGGGGGGGGTATGGGGAAGAGGCTGAGGGTATCAGTGGGGTATAGAGTGGAGGCGGAGAGGTGTAGCTGGGGCTGATGCCGTTTGGCTCCATGCCAGCCAGGCTTCAGGGGAGTGGGGGAGGAAGGCTGGAAGGAGGGAGAAGAGGTGGGGGAGTGGATGGCTTCCAGGCTGCCCTCCACACACACACACAAACACACACACACACGCACGCACATGCACGCACGCACAGAGAGACGGCTTTGGCTTCAGGTCTCAGCAAAGTGCTCATTTATCAGCCTTGTGCTGAGGAGACTCCAGCTGGCAGGGCTACAGCTCCTATCTATCTGGGTTTAATTGCATTAGCCTGCATCAGGAGGGGAGAGGCTGCTTTTCAAACGCCACTTCAGTCGCCGCAGAGTGCACTACTCCTAACCAGCGCTCTAGTTCCGTTCCAGGGGGAAAGTAGTGCGCTACACAGGGAAGGGGGCGCAGCTGTGGCCCAGTCACACAGTGTCCCGTAGCGAGCAGCGGCTGGCCAGAGAGACACGGGCCGTTGTCAAGGTTGCAGTAGTGCCACACCCAACACCACAGAGGGAGTCTGACCACTGTGTCCGAACCATCCCATGGTGGCTTTCCCCTCTGGGCTAAGGGGTAACTCATGTTTCCCGGGTTGTCTTCATCCTCTCTGGTGACTCGAGGGACAAGGTTGATGGACACGCCCAGTGAGAGCAGACACGCAAAATGCAACGGTGTGAAAACGGAGACCTTATCGGCACGTTAATCAAACCTGTAAATTACAGCGGGTCATTTAATGGAGAACTGCCGGAGTGCTCAGCGTGTTGTCCTGACATTATTAACATGTTGAGATGCAAGGGGCTAATTCCACGGCCTGATCAAAACCTTGGCTCTGCCCACCGTCCTGTAACCAGCTCGTAACCGGAACGGCAGACACAGAGGGTTGAACTCATTGAACTCATAATCAATCATACCAGCTGGTGGTGAATATCATTACACTGGACCTCACCTACAGTTCTGGGGGGAAACTCGTCCAGGGGTTTTTGGTATTTCAGCCTACACTTCAACAAAAATGGGGCAGTTGAACAACTAAAAAAATTATTAATTCCGCGTTCAGTCTCTTTATTGATCCCCTTAAATTGTATTAAGGAAGTCAAAAAATTGAACTGTTTATAAAGTTGGATCCATTTCACGTTTGTTATGGGTTATTTTTTGGCCAGAGTAACTGAATAGGGAATAATGTTTTCTGCCATTTCAGGGTTACCAATAGTGTAACTAAAGAATTAAATAAATAAGTAAATAAATAAGTCAGTAAATAACTAACACAGAAAATCCTAAAAGGTTCACCAATTTGCTTTCCCCACTTACAAGTATCAAACTGAAATTACAACTCCCAACAGAACCCCAGTTCTCTGACATTAGTGACAAATTCCACTAGACATGAAACTCAACATGTGAATGTTTTAAAATCCAAGCTATATTCATATCTAAGATAACCAGGCAGGTATTACTGAGACGGTAGTACAGCAAACAATGTATCAGAAACAGGCTAGACATTTTATCCTGAGAGCGTTGGAGAGACAGAGATTCCCCTCACCGTGATACAGGATCAGCTCCCGTTCTGCTTCCCTCAGGCATCGTCTGACGCGAATGAACAACTCAGCTGAAAGTCCTCTCTGATCAAACTCACCTCAGCTCAACCCAAACTTATGTCTTTGGCTGTCTGCATCCGGACCCACAGTGACGCAACTGAGCCAACCGCCGGACCTTTCGGGGCGACGACCAGCGCGCTGCGCTGCCATCCCAAATCGAACACCTCTCCCTATTTAGCGCACCCGCTTCTGACCAGAGTGCCACAGACCCCGGGCATAAGTAGTGTACTACAGAGGGACTAGGGCGCAGCGCGGGCAGCGCCTCCGACAAAACCCCGTCATGATCTCTAATGGTCTTTAACACACGGTTGTGTTGGGCCCAGACTGTGCTCATCGCGCGGGCTTAGTGGCCACCTGCACCGACCTGTAATAACAGACACCCAGGTACCTGTCTCCCGTGGCAACGCGCAGCCAGGCCACAGAAAACAGTCATTATGTGAGTACAGGGGTTGGCCTGGCAGAGCTGTCATGTGAGGACGGAGTACTAAGAAGAGGATTACTGTAGTCTCTGCCTCCCAAGATGGGGGTGGGGGGTGAGGGGGGGAGGGGGGTGGGGGTGGTGGGCGGCGGTTATCAAGTGTCTTAGTGCATTAAGGCCCTTCCTCTCCAGCCCGAAGACGTCGCTTACATTTGCCATCCTACTACGAGGCGCCTGATGGGTACGACCTCCGGTTGATTTGTTACGTTGACACGACGGAGACACATTAACATGATGTACAACCCCTGACCCCTGACCTCCGATCCCCTGAACTCCTGTGTGGGCCCCCCGCCCCCTCAGAGCCTCCTCTCATTAAGTGCTCTCAGCCCCATCAAGTGAACCCCCGCGTGAAAAACATTTTATTAGCGGCGTGGTTGTCTTCGGGCGCCCTCCCGCCCGTCCGGTCCGGCTGATGTGTGTGCGAGGGCTCTGGGCACATCCTCAGGTTCCACCCTCAACCGGCTCGCCCTGATGACATCATCACTATTGACCAATAGAGAGGAGGCCAGGCTTGGCCCTCGGGTGTAAATCAAACCCTGCAGGGTCAGGGTGCGGCACTTTTATTCCCCTTAAAAGTGGAGCGCTGGGCTACCTAGTGAACGGAGGAGGGGCCGGCGCCACCTCAGTCATCGCCAGAGATCCCTGAACCTCCCCCACCCAAGCCGGAACTCCTTCCTAAGTGGGACATAAATGCAGCGTTAGCTCGCCGTTGAGCAGGGGAGACCACTTCCTGTGTCCCGAATGGCACACTGTTCCCTTTATAGTGCCTTGCTTCAGGTCAGTAGAGAATAGGGTTGCCATTTGGGATGTCCTCCTCCTCTGTGGTTGGAGAATACAGCAGAAAGTGATATTACAACGCGGCTTTTCTTCGGTCAGGCTCCTCCCGTCAGGCTTGTTCAGGGAGCCGGGTGTGTTCGCCACTCCATACGGTACACGGGATTTGTAATTACGTCATCAATCAAAAGACTTAACTTTCCTGGCACTAGTGTTTGTGAGCCCTCCTATCCCCACCTCCTCCTCCTCCTCTCCCTGTACTCCTCCCTCGTCAGTCCCTAACAACCCTGGTTTGGGTTCCCCATCTGCAGCTGCTACAGGAGGGTTTTGCTGATTCCCTTTGCCAAAAAGGCTCATACATACACACACACACACACACACACACACATGTTCTCTACACTCTCCTCTGCACACGCCCCCCCGCCACCACCAATGCCTGCTCTCCTCATACCCACTACCCATTCCTCCAAGTACCCCCAAAACTCCACCACTTCCCCCATTAGCTCACTTTTATTATTTCCCACTCACCCCTGAGAGGCAGTGCCCCCCCCACCCCCTCTACCCCTGGCCCCTACCCCTGTCAGAGAGCCGGGGACTGTTAAAGTGATTTCCTCTGGGACTGTGGGAGGCAGGCAGAATGTCTGATGGAAGTAGTGGGAGTCTCTACGCTGTAGCTAGTCAGTCGTCCGCCTGCCCTCCCCCCACCAGGATCCGTGGTTCTGAGTCGAGCCGAGCCTGTGCTCCCCTGTGGCTCCAGACGAGACGCAAAGAGAGCGATGGAGGGAGAGCCAGACGAAGGGGCTGTTCTGTTCCGCCAGGCCCAGAGGACCCTGGTACCGTGCTGCTCCAAACGGGCCACAGTGTTGGTGCTCACACACAGAGGAGGCTTCACGCCAAAGCACCCACTCACACTGTCTCCCAACCTCCCCCCTCCCTCCCCCCTCCCTCTCCCCTGTCAGTCTAATGCAATGGTTCAAAACCTCTCCCGGGCGCCCACTACCCTTTCATGTTTTAGTCTTTTTAGACTGTAGGGGGGGGGGGAAACAAGAGCAAAAACGGTGCCCTGTTTTATATAAAAATGTATGTGTCCACTGTCCAGGGGTCTTCTAATAGGCTTTGCTTCACGGGGAAACCTCAAGTAGCCACATGATAAGTGGGCCACTGTCCATTTTCTCCCTCGAGTCTCACCAGCGTGTCGTGAGGTGAAAAACCTCATCCAGTCCCCGGTGGATTGACAGGTGTCCAGCCAAAACATTACAGCGCAGTTGTTAGCAGCCTAATACTTCAATATTAGTAGTCCTTCCATCTTAGATTTACAGAGGGGCTTTTCACTTATTCTGGGTGTTTCCCATTCACAGATGATTGGGTTAATAGTTTAGTCCAGTTAATATAAAAGGACAAAGGAATGAAATTGGGATGTTCTTGGAAAACATTAAGAAATAGTGGGAGGAAAACGAATCACCTGGAATTAGCTGTACCCAGCAAGGAACTGGAGCAGGGATCGGGATGGTTTGATTTGAGTTTCTCCATCAAACGTGGACAGTTTTCTTTTAATAGAGAATAATTAGGTTTTATGTAATTATGTTACTTAATTTCCTACGCAGGTAAATGTGTCTGTAGAAGCCCAGCACTCCTGAACCTCAGTTTGATCTGGACAAGAATTAGTGGGCATCTGTGTGAGAGGTCACTTTCAGACAAGACCAGGTCCCTTGTTTACAACAAAAACGTTTTTTGGAGGGCCGTGGCAATTTCAATGGGGTTAACACGTGTTCAGACCCGAAGGCACTTTGGATCGCCGTGGAACTAAGCTCACTATTCACATTGATTCTAGAGTATGACCAGAGAAGGTCGCAAAACAAATTGACCGAGTCAAGTATGACTGAAGGAATAGATTGAGCTTCAGTAATATGGAGGAGAATGTCAGCTGTGCATAAAGAACTGTTATTGAGTGTCTTGAGCAAGAGACTCGATGGCCAGGGGAAAAAGCTGCGGCAAAAAAGCCCAACCGTGACTCATCACTGAAGGTTAAATGGGAGTGATGAGTTCTGTGAGTAAGTATTCTACTACAGGGGCTCCTGTATACAAGTTGGCTCCATTTTCTAAACAGCATCAACATGACATACAGTCAGAGCAAGGTTGACATTAGAGAACTTCATTGAGTACATTACATTAAAGGAACATACCATGCTCCAGCTATTTTAAATATGGAGAAGAACAAATGCTCGTTGATTCAAAAATGATTCATCTGAACAAAAATTGCTTTTCTGAATGGTTGAATGAATAAACCGTGATAAAAATGTTCGTTCATCAGACACAGTAATTTAGATCACAAGAACAACAAATCGCTTTGACTGGCTGGGTTGTTTTTTTTTGCCACGACTGAAATAGAGAGATTAACTCCGGGTGAACTGGTGAATGCTGAACCGGGCCCAATGTTTTCTCTGTAAGAAAATTGCAAACAGTATGGTTATGACAACAAGCTGCCGTCTCTCTGTGTGTCTGGTTGGTCTGCGTCGCCGGCTAATTCACTTCTAATTGTGTTTTTCTTCAGAATGGCTTTCTCTTGTCAGATGAACTAACGTGTCACATGCAGAATTTGGTTTTGAGCTTTAGTGTTTACACTGGAACCAAAACCGCTGAGGAGGAGAGGGGAGAGACACACACAGCCTCCACTTTGAGATGTCCCTTGGGGCCAGAAGATGTCAACAGTAAATCTTGTGTGAAAAGAGGAAGTCTGCCCTAATGAGTGGGTTTCTATGACGCCATGTTAGAAATGTTAAGAGGAAAGTCAGACATGTTTTACCGGAGTGGTCGAGCTGGTAGATACACAATACCTGGTCAGAGAAGGGTACAAACCAGGTCAAAGGTAGTGTAATACATGAGGAATGGCACTATCAAGGGTGCCATCTGGGCAGGCATGTCTATAAAAGGTCAGCCATTCATTCTTACAGCTTGGTTGGAGCAAACTCCTGCAACCATCCACCTCAGTCCTCAAAGGATAAAATCTGTGGACAAGTGGACATCATGGACATCAACAGGTGCATCTAAATTCAGTTTATGGTGCAAAGATTCTCCCTTTAGCCTGTCCCTCTATCCCTTCCCTTCAGCCTGTCCCTCTAGCCTGTCCCTCTAGCCTGTCCATTTAGCCTGTCCATCTAGCCAGTCCCTCTAGCCAGTCCGTCTAGCCTGTCCATCTAGCCTGTCCATCTAGCCTGTCCCTCTAGCCTGTCCATCTAGCCTGTCCCTCTAGCCTGTCCATCTAGCCTGTCCCTCTAGCTTGTCCATCTAGCCTGTCCCTCTAGCCTGTCCATCTAGCCTGTCCCTCTAGCTTGTCCATCTAGCCTGTTTCCTCTAGCCTGTCCATCTAGCCTGTCCCTCTAGCCCATCCATTTAGCCTGTTCCTCTAGCGTGTCCCTCTAGCCCATCGATGTAGCCCATCCTTCTTGCCTGTCCATCTAGCCTGTCTCTGGAACCTGTCCCTCTAGCCTATCACTGTAGCCAATCCCATTCACAGGCCCTGAAGCATACCCTGATGACCACCCCCCAATCAGCCTTCCATCAGCACAGCTAAAACAACATGCAGTCGCCCAAAGACAAACACAGCTGACCCTCTGCTCTGCTCCTGGCCTGAATGCATGCAGGCACTCCTCACATACACATGCAGACAGGGTGCATAGAAAAGGTGTTTAGATTGCTATGACTGTAGTCCATGATGGTGAGTGTAACACTAGTCCATGTTGGTGAGTGTGACTCTAGTCCATGTTGGTGAGTGTAACTCTAGTCCATGGTGGTAAGTGTGATGGTAGTCTATGATGGTGAGTGTAATTGTAGTCCATGGTGGTGAGTCTGATTGTAGTCCATGGTGGTGAGTCTGATTGTAGTCCATGGTGGTGAGTGTGATTGTAGTCCATGGTTGGAAGTGTGATTGTAGTCTATGGTTGGGAGTGTGATTGTAGTCCATGGTGGAGAGTGATTGTAGTCCATGGTTGGGAGTGTGATTGTAGTCCATGGTGGTGAGTGTGATTGTAGTGCATGGTTGGGAGTGTGATTGTAGTCATATGGTGGTGAGTGTGATTGTAGTCCATGGTTGTGAGTGTGATTGTAGTCTATGGTTGGGAGTGTGATTGTAGTCATATGGTGGTGAGTGTGATTGTAGTGCATGGTTGGGAGTGTGATTGTAGTCATATGGTGGTGAGTGTGATTGTAGTCCATGGTGGTGAGTGTAATTGTAGTCTATGGTTGGGAGTGTGATTGTAGTCCATGGTGGAGAGTGTGATTGTAGTCCATGGTTGGGAGTGTGATTGTAGTCCATGGTGGTGAGTGTGATTGTAGTCCATGGTTGGGAGTGAGATTGTAGTCCATGGTGGTGAGTGTGATTGTAGTGCATGGTTGGGAGTGTGATTGTAGTCATATGGTGGTGAGTGTGACTGTAGTCCATGTTGGTAAGTGAGATTGTAGTCCATGGTGGTGAGTGTGATTGTAGTCTATGGTGGTGAGTGTGATTGTAGTCCATGTTGGTGAGTGTGATTGTAGTCCATGGTGGTGAGTGTGATTGTAGTCTATGGTGGTGAGTGTGATTGTAGTCCATGTTGGTGATTGTGATTGTAGTCCTTGGCGCTGAGTCATAACACCATAAGCCCCTAGTACAGGGTGTCAAACCAGTTCCACGGAGGGCGGGGTGTATGCTGGTTTTAGGTTTTTAATTTCAATTGGTGCCCAACTTAGACCAAATAGAACCAGGTGAAGGAAGATCTTGTCTAATTAGTGACCTCGTTAACAAATCAAGCACAAGGTGGGAGAGAAAATCCTGCAGACACTCGGCCCTCCATGGAACCGGTTTGCACCTCAGCCCTAGTGTAAGCACCATAGAGAGAGACAGTCAGGTAGGCCCCCCTCCCTCTTTATCGCTCTTGTTTGGCCCCAACACAGATAAGCTGTAGACACATACTGATAGGTCTCAAAACCTCCACTGTAATGAAATCAACATATTCTTTTAACGGTCCAAATGATCCCTAACCCTGTTTAGATGATGCTGAAGGGTCTTTAACGTTCTTTTCAGTAGTCATAGTCAGCAGTGCTCACTTTCAGCTGTGGTCTTAGCTCAGCGTCACTCTCTCACTGATAACATCACCCACTGACAATGCCACATTCATTCAGATGTTGCTTACAAAGCCTGCAGCTAGATTCTACACCCCTATCATCTGATTCTACACCACAATCATCTGATTCTACACTCCTATCATCTGATTCTACACCCCTATCATCTGATTCAACACTCCTATCATCTGATTCTACACCTCTATCATCTGATTCAACACTCCTATCATCTGATTCTACACCCCTATCATCTGATTCAACACTCCTATCATCTGATTCTAATCCTCTATCATCTGATTCAACACTCCTATCATCTGATTCTACACCTCTATCATCTGATTCTACACCACTATCATCTGATTCTACACCCCTATCATCTGATTCTACACCCATATCATCTGATTCTACATTCTATCATCTGATTCTACACCCCTATCATCTGATTCTACACCCCTATCATCTGATTCTACACCCCTATCATCTGATTCTACACCCATATCATCTGATTCTACACCCCTATCATCTGATTCTACACCCCTATCATCTGATTCTACACCCCTATCATCTGATTCTACACCTCTATCATCTGATTCTACACCCCTATCATCTGATTCTACACCACAATCATCTGATTCTACACCTCTATCATCTGATTCTACACCTCTATCATCTGATTCTTCACCCCTATCATCTGATTCTACACCCCTATCATCTGATTCTACACCACAATCATCTGATTCTACACCCATATAATCTGATTCTACACCCCTATCATCTGATTCTACACCCCTATCATCTGATTCTACACCCCTATCATCTGATTCTACACCCCTATCATCTGATTCTACATTCTATCATCTGATTCTGCACCCCTATCATCTGATTCTACACCCCTATCATCTGATTCTACATTCTATCATCTGATTCTGCACCCCTATCATCTGATTCTACACCCCTATCATCTGATTCTACATTCTATCATCTGATTCTACACCCCATCATCTGATTCTACACCCCTATCATCTGATTCTGCACCCCTATCATCTGATTCTACACCCCATCATCTGATTCTACATTCTATCATCTGATTCTACATTCTATCATCTGATTCTACACCCCTATCATCTGATTCTACATTCTATCATCTGATTCTACACCCCTATCATCTGATTCTACACCCCTATCATCTGATTCTGCACCCCTATCATCTGATTCTACACCCCTATCATCTGATTCTACACCCCTATCATCTGATTCTACACCCCTATCATCTGATTCTGCACCCCTATCATCTGATTCTACACCCCTATCATCTGATTCTACATTCTATCATCTGATTCTACATTCTATCATCTGATTCTGCACCCATCTGTGGCCAGCGGTGATCTCTCTCTCTCACCTACACTCTTTCTTTCTCTCACTGTTTATCTCTCTGTCTTTCTCTTTCTCTCTCACCCTCTCTCTCTTTCACTGTCTCTCTGTTTATGTCTCTGTCTCTGTTTTTCTCCGTCTCATTCTTGCAATCTTTCACTCTGACTTTTCCTTTTCCTGTCTCTTTTTCTTTCTCACCTGTTTTTTCACTCCTTTTTTCGCTTCCTTAGAAAAGGAATGGAACTCGTAATAGGGTTACCATTTAATGGTGTAAGTCGTTACAAATGATTTCACACAGAGTATAATCACTCAACACGGAGTGAAGGTGGAAACAGGCACTTCTTTCTTGACCTAATTTTAAATACAGGTTTTTCTAGGCGACAATGGCTTATTTTGTAGAATTCACTACAATCAATTCCTATGGGAAAATTAAGTCGTAGTTTGGTACTTAGAAAAAACAAAAAGCAGTTTAATGTGTATTTGATCCTTTTCAAATCCTATTACAGTTTAGCGGGATCGTGGAACTAAAACCAGCAGGATGAAGACTTTAGACGGGAAGATGCACCGGCTCGGACTACAGCTTCAGTGTCAGGATGGCTTTGATGCCTGGTCCCCGTCCGTATTATGAAATGTTTCTTTAAGCAAAGCTCTCTTTTTTCCCCCTTCGTCAAGCAAAAAGGAGCACATTTACAGCATGCCAAGGATTACGTCATAGACTGTCCCGTGCCAGGTCTTCAGCCAGCAGAGCCGTGGTGTAGGAACATATAGTATTGTTTAGCTCATAAAAAAATCAGCATCTACCCTGACGCACAGTGACACGCTTATTGTCCCTAGTAACGATGTAAACAACAGATAATTATGCCGATAATAAATAGCACATTTTCATACACGGGCTGAAGCTCAGAACCAGTAGATCCAGGGCTGTCTATGCTAAACCAAACCAACAGGATGGTGAACAACCCGGTAGCCAACTGCCGACCACACCACTTTGAAATGGAAACCTGCTCACATTTCTGACTGATGTGCCATGTTTGGATAGCAGACAGACCTTATGTAGAACAGGCAGACATTATGTGGAACAGACAGAGATCATGTAGAACAGACAGAGATCATTCAGGACAGACATGTAGAACAGACATACATTATGCAGAACAGACTGACAATGTAGAACAGACAGACATTATTCAGAACAGACAGACATGTAGAACAGACATACATTATTCAGAACAGACTGACAATGTAGATCAGACAGACATTATTCAGAACAGACAGACACTATTCAGAACAGACAGACATGTAGAACAGACATACATTATTCAGAACAGACAGACAATGTAGAACAGACAGACATTATTCAGAACAGACAGACACTATTCAGAACAGACAGACATTATTCAGAACAGACAGACACTATTCAGAACAGACAGACATCATTCAGAACAGACAGACATCATTCAGAACAGACAGACACTATTCAGAACAGACAGACATCATTCAGAACAGACAGACATCATTCAGAACAGACAGACATCATTCAGAACAGACAGACACTATTCAGAACAGACAGACATCATTCAGAACAGACAGACATCATTCAGAACAGACAGACATCATTCAGAACAGACAGACATCATTCAGAACAGACAGGCATCATGTAGAACTTGATAAGGGATTGTTTGGGCTTTTCTGTCAACAAAAACAATACTGCAAACAAGCATAGAAAATACACTTTCTGAAACTGAAAACTTTGTATCTCGAACAAACAAACACACACACACACAAACACACAGTCTTTGAATAGACATGTATAAGTGTGCGTGCACTTACGTGCACAAGTGTATAGAACTGTGAGCAGCAGCTGGGGGGGTGACACAGAACTGGACCGATATCAGGGATGTGGGGATGACTGCGGTCGGAGCCTGTGGAGCTCACAGTGATGTCATGCTCTGGGATATGTGTGTGTGTGTGTTTGTTGCTTTCTTTCTTTCTTTGTGTGTTTGTTTGCGTGTGTGTGTGTGTGTGTGTGTGCGACTGAGCGTGTGCGTGTAACTTGGCCTCCACCACACTTTTAGGGTCAACTAACCTGTCATCTCTGACACACACCCCACTAGTCCCCAGACACAACAAAACCATACAACAGGACACACACAAACATGCAGCACCCTAGCCCACATAAAACCACCTGAAACAAAGCGATTAAACACTAGTTAAAAAACACTAGTTAAAGACACACACACGAGCCCTTTACGACGCCACCACCGCGGAAAACGCTACGATTCCCAACAAACACATTTCTGCCTACGCAATAGTACAATGTGACAGCTTAATAAGTATCACATCACTTCTACATAATAACATAATAAGTACTGTCATTAATTAGTGCTGAAAGAAAGAAAGACAGAGAGAAAGACCAGTGTCGCTGGTGCAACCACTGTAGCCCAGCTGGCAGTATCGCGGTTCTGGGTCGTATTCCCACGGCAGGGCTCGGGGCGAGGTATGAAAGGTATGAAAGGTATGAAAGCCGTGCACTCACCGCGGTAAGTCACTGCTCTGGGTAAGAGCATCTGCTAAACGACTTGAATGCAACGCTGAGAGGAGGCCCGGAGGTCTCGCCCAGTGAGGAACGGATGAAGTGATAGCAGACCCCACGGGAGCCACACTGGCCGTGGACCGGCCGCGGACCAGCCCTGCCTGCAGCTCATTAACTATTTACACCAGGTCTCTCAAGGCCTCTGTAGCAGCCCAGACCCACCGTCATTATCCCCCCCCCAGCACCCCCTCAGTAAAAACACTGGCCAGGAGAGGGTTAACCCAGCATATGGGGCGGGTGGGGGGGCGCTTGTGTTACGTACACACACATCGGCACAGGAAGCAGGACCAAACAAACACAAGTGTCTCCTGGCTGTCTCACACATACACACACACACACCACTCTCTTCCACTCCATCTCTCATAATGTAAATGTTTCCCCAAGTGACCGACAGGGCCACTGGGCCTGAGCCTCTTAGGCTGCGAGGCTGGGGGGGTGTGGGGTTACAGCCAGGGACATTTCCCATTGGTGGAAAGTCAACATGCTCCGAGGGTAATGCGATTAGGGCCGGACTGGACCAGGGACACATGGGCTCGATCACGGCGCAGACACCTGATAGCGCGGCCATATTTATCGACTGGGCCCGGGTGCGGATATTACAGACACCAGAGACCCCGTTAAACCCACCCCACAACCAGCCCCCCTGCCCCCTCCCCCACTCACGCGTACGTCCTTATGAAAACTGTGCTGGAGATGGTCACCTGATAAGACGATTAGACGGTCGCTATCTCCATAGTTACAGGATTCCATCAGAACCAGGCTTAAATCTCAGATAATCTCAATGTGCTGGTCATGAATGCTTGGTGACTGGCTAACCAATCAGTCTGGTAAAGAGGCGTGTCGGTTGTTTTCTGGCCTTGACAGTACGGTTGCCATCCAACGACAACGACAGGAGAGACAGTGGGACAAAGGGACGATACGTGCCTGGACACAGCGCAGTGGACAGATAACACTGCAACACTAATATTGTGTTACTCCGGCATGTTACCATAGTAACCACTGGAGAGATCCAAAAGAATTACAATCAATCTAGAGAGAGAGACCAGGAAGAGGAGGGAGACTTAAGTGCCCCGAGAATCCACCTTCTCCCTGGCTCCTCCTCTCTCCTCTGTCAGAGCAATCACTCTTCCAGTGACTTCTCATTATTGCACTCTCTACACTCTCTTAATCTACAGACCTCTATCACTCTCTACACTCTCTCCCTCTACAGACCTCTATCACTCTCTACACTCTCTCCCTCTACAGACCTCTATCACTCTCTACACTCTCTCCCTCTACAGACCTCTATCACTCTCTACACTCTCTCCCTCTACAGACCTCTATCACTCTCTACACTCTCTCCCTCTACAGACCTCTATCACTCTCTACACTCTCTCCCTCTACAGACCTCTATCACTCTCTACACTCTCTTAATCTACAGACCTCTATCACTCTCTACACTCTTCCTCTACAGACCTCTATCACTCTCTACACTCTCTTCCTCTACAGACCTCTATCACTCTCTACACTCTTAATCTACAGACCTCTATCACTCTCTACACTCTCTCCGTCTACAGACCTCTAGCACTCTCTTCACTCTCTTCCTCTATAGACCTCTATCTCTCTCTTCTCTGTTTATATACATTCACTCCTCTTCGCTCCTGTCCTCTCTCTGTCTTCTCTTTCTCCTCCGGTTGGCCGGTGTTTTCTCCTCACCTGTGTTGAACTAGTGCTAACAAGCTGCAGGACCCCACGACATGTGTCTGTACATTAAGATATCAGGCAGCCAGTGGGTGCAGAGTGGAGCGGTGGGCCACATAAAGGGGCCTTTATTCCAGCTCTCTAAGACGTGGGCCAGCTTTACACTACTCTGGCACGTTCAGACGCCGCTTTGATTACAGTACACACACACACACACACACACACTCTCACGTACAGCGCATACATGCATACACATCAATGATGAAATCCACATAGTAACTTTAGAGCAAGCGCAGCTTTTTCTGGCACAGCCTAGTGGAAAACAGTACGTACAATTTGTGTGTGTGTGTGTGTGTGTGTGTGTGTGTGTGTGTCCGTGCATATCATTTCGTATGCAGACTACGTCAACATAAATGGTACTGTCGAACTGTCATCAAACACAATGAGATAATCAGTCCTGTGAATGAATGTCCTTTACAAAAATCAGTCTTTCGATTTAAGAGGGGAGGTGATATTTGAGCTATGGATATGCTAGAGTTGCAGTGCAGTGGAGACATTTCCCACCAGAGACCAGGTTTCAAACCCAGGGCCCATCCTTACCACTGTTCTCCAACCAGCAAACTAAAGTTGAAATATCCTCACAACAAATATATACCGTAATTCCCCGTTTCCAAACCGCACCGTGTATAAACCACACCATTCATTTTATAGCTTTGTGTGTTTACAAACCTGAGTATTAACCACACCCATGTATAAACGCACGAGAGGGGACACTGGGTTTTTGCTGGAGCTGCTGGAGGTTTTCAACGTGAGACATGAGACATAATAAATCAGGGGTTGACATACCTGTTTTTGACACCTGTCCTTCGAGCAAGTAAGACAGATTTTTTACTTGTCCAACAGCTGAATGCACTCATCCAAAAACATAAAAAAATGCGTAAGAGGTAATATTTTGCTTTCCTTTATCAATTTCAAAGTGTTTCTCGAGTTTCATCCTTCTGCTATCAGAGTAGCAATTCCTCATTTCTCCAGTTTATGTGCGTAGGCCAGACCACACATTGGTCAAAGTGTCCGTGCATGACCATGCATTGGTCCAAGTTTCCATGCATGACCACACATTGGTCCAAGTGTCCGTGCATGACCACACATTGGTCAAAGTGTCCGTGCAGGACCAAACATTGGTCCAAGTGTCCGTGCAGGACCACACATTGGTCAAAGTGTCCGTGCATGACCACACATTGGTCCAAGTGTCTGTGCATGACCACACATTGGTCCAAGTGTCTGTGCATGACCACACATTGGTCCAAGTGTCGGTGCATGACCACTCATTGGTCAAAGTGTCCGTGCATGACCACACATTGTCACATTCAAGATTTTATAGATCCTAAAGTTGGCTTAAAAAGTGACGTACACCTTCATTTTTGCATTTCTAAGAAATAAAATAAAAAATAAAATATATAGATTTTTTCAAAATCTGTGTATAAACCTGAAATGGGATTTCAGCTGCTCAACGTTTCGGGGTCTCCATTGTTGTATTTTTTGTTTCACAATGCGTCAAATGTTTTCAGGTCTGGACTGCAGGCAGGCCAGTTTAGCACCTTTTACAACGGAGCCATGCTGTTGTAATATGTGCAGAATGTGGTTTGGGATTGTCTTCCTGAAATAAGCAAGGCCTTCCCTGGAAAATATGTTGTCTGGATGGCAGCATATATTGCTGCAAAGCCTTTATATATTGTTCAGTATTAATGGTGCCTTCACAGATGTGCAAGTCACCCATGCCATGTTCACTAATGCACCTCCATAATATCATGGATGCTGGCTATTGAGCTGTGCTCTGATAAGAAGCTGGATGGTCCATCTCCACTTTAGTCCTGGAGGACACAGTGTCCATAATTCCCAAAAATAATTTTTAATCGTCAGACCACAGGTGTTTTCCACTTCGCGTAAGTCCATCTTAAATGAACTGGGTCCCAGAGAAAGCAGCGGCGGCTCGGGATCTCATTTATATATGGTTTCTTTTTTGCATGGTACAGTTTAACCTTGCATTTGTGGATGCAGCGACGTACTGTGTTCACAGACAATGGTTTTCAGAAGTGTTTATGATTATGAGATAGATGAAGGTACTATAGAGGATGACATCCCCAAACTCTTTGCAATTTTATGCTGAGAATTTTTTTTCTTAAATTGTTTTTTACGCAGCGTATAGATACAGCTCCGAAAAAAATTAAGAGATCAAAGCACCTTTTTCTTTCCTTTCCAAAAAAGTCAAAAAGGAAGGTTTTGAGTGAGGAACAGAAGGGTTAAAATTAAGAGACCACTGCAAATTGAACGCTTCTGTAAAACTTTCCTTTTCAACTTTTTTGGAAAGGAAAGAAAAGGTGCAGTGGTCTCTTAATTTCTTCCGGAGTGTGTGTGCGTGTGTGTGTATTATACAGCACTGGGAAAAAAAATTCTGTTAAATGCATATATACCTAAAGAGAGAGGGGGGAGATCATTCTGATTCCGTTCTGACCGTCTTAGTCTATACCGTATAGTCCATGAACTAATTCAGCCTCACACACGTCTATTCCAGACATTAGTGGTGCTATAACCAAGGTGAGCTTGTCTATACTGACCAGCTTGGCTTCAGAATGCATGGAGGGTCCGTGGGGGGAGGAGGAGCAGGAGTTGGGGTGGCTAGGTCCCTGCATCCCCATCATGGGGCCCATGGACATCTGCCTCTCCATCTGAGGATCCCAACAAAACACTGTTACATTAAGTAGCATTCACACTATATTAGGTACTGTACACAACACACACATATGCACACACCTACAAGCAAAAACTGTCATGAACACGTTTACACAGTCTTTCACTTTTTCATACTCTTTCCCAGCCTTAATCACACACACACACACAGAGACAGACACACTGTCCTGTATTACCAATCTAGCGGGGATGCAAAAACAAACAATTAATGTTACCTAAACCATAAACTTAACCCTAACCATAATCCTAACCCTAACCTTAACCTCAATAACCTTATATTTATACCTTAACTTAACCTAGCCCTACTGTCTAACCTGACCATAATCCTAACCCTAACCTTAAACCTGACCCCTAAGCAAGTAAATAATTTTTTCATGTTTTATTTACCTCCTGCTTTTAGTCCCCAAAAGGTAAGTAAAACATAACCATACAGACACACCTCCTGAAGGCAGTTCACCCAGGGCGAGGATCAGCCATTACCTTTGACCCAGAATTGCATGCTCCCTATTTCATAGCCCTCACCCTAACCTTAAAATCAGTAGAATCCTAACCTCAACCTTCCAAATTCTCAATACCCCCCCCTGCACCCCCCCCCCCCCCACACACACACACACACACACACAAAACCCACACAACCACCACCACATCTACACAGAGTGCCCAAAAGACACAATCACACACAAAAGACCAGACAAGCACAGACACATATTGCATTGGGGTCACACAGAGAACAAGTGGGTGGCAGCATTCAAAGAAACCGGCGGGGAATTAACACAGGAAGTCACAGAAGGTTGTGTCTGTTAATAGAGCTGTCAGACTAGCACAGACACCAACACTCTACTGAATGTCTGAGTGGATGTGCCAGGTCACCACGTCCTCACGGAGATAGCTGAACCTTAACGTCCGTCCCCCCGTCCCCCCAGATCCCGTGGAAAGGACCCCCACTAACCCCGACCCCCCCAAACTCCACACAGGCACAGTTGCCCTAAGTGTGTTTTGTGTCAAAATATCACCAATACCTGCACCTCTTTCCTGACCCGTCACTCTCCTCCGGAAAGACTTAGCTGCTAATTTAATAAACATGGGAGTGTTTCTCCACACCATGAACATAGTTGTGTTTCAATGAGGGTACATTTGGATGTAGACGCAGGCAGCCTTCCCTTGAGTTGCTGTCATCCGCAACTCTGAGGACTGGCTTCACTACAGTGACGTCTCCATGGTGGGATCAGCGTTGGAAAGCTGCACTCTAAGAGCTGGCAGTTTGGATAAATGGTCCTAAATGCTTTCTACGGTGGGGAAAACCTCACAGATAATACACAGATAATGAAAGCGGTTGGTGAGAACACATGCGTGCGTGCCTGCGTGTGTACGAGCGTGTGTGCGTGTGTGTGTGTGTGTGTGTGTGTGTGTGTGGACTCACAGGCATTAGTACAGAGGAGCCTTGCATGGTTGGGTCAGGCAGGGTTCCAGCCATGGAGGCGGGCAGAGGCTGTCTCTGTCTGTTCCTCAGGTGTAGTAGCGAGGACAAGGAGCCAGGTACAGGCCTAGACACACACACACACACACACACAGGACAGGAAAACGTCAGCACTCAGCTCTTCAGAGACATCATAAATCTGAATGTCACTCACATAATAACAGCAACACCAAACAGCTTGATGTTTCCACAGATGTGTTGGTTCACAGCAGGCAAACTAAAGGAGGGGGAGCATTAATCCAGTCACCCATTTGACTTGTTCCCAGTGATGGCAGAAGTCTACAAGGCACTGTTGTTTACACTTGAGGTCGAACTAGTTTAGACTTCAATAATTGTAGCGAAAATAATTTCATTTTAATTACACTGACATAATGTAAATAAAAGGTTTGATTCGATTCACCTGGAAAGACTAGTCTGACAATATTAGAATTCCTGGTGAATTACACAGTGCTGTTGCAGGTGATAGTAGAATTATTTCACTGCCAAAACGAAATGTTTTTAGTCGCTTCCCAACAACAACATTTTTTTTTCAGTTTATTGAACTGGAAGAACCAACAGAACCAGACCGATCATCCCATACGTTTGCACTATCAAAACGTGTTCCCAAAAATATGGAAAAAGTCTTGTTCATCTAAATAAAACAATCGTAGTATAAAAACGCTATTACTTGATGTCAGTCTTTTAGAGCCTGTTTAGATGTGAAAACAATTAAATGTAATTAACATAAAGTAACACCCTTGTTGATACACTTGCAACGAGTTTCTCTCCGTAAAGCAACAAAATCATTCCACAAAGTCGTTTTACACCTCGGAAGCCATGAGGAGCATCGGTGGAAAAACTGTCGCACGTTAAATCTGAAAGTGATGTGTGACAATTGCAGATTTTTTTCGGTTCAAACTATTAAAAAAATATTTGCTGACACAATCAAGGGTAGTGTAGCTATCGCAGTCTAAAAACCTTCTTAGTAAAGGGTTCAGAGGGAGTACCGAAGGTGTTGGCAACAAGGCATTTATTGGGACACCCCTAACTTTGTTAAAAAACTTTTATTATAATGATAACGTATTTATTTCTCCTCTCCTCCCTTTCCCCAATCCTCCTCTCCTATCCTAGTGGACTCTGGACTCGGGTAGGACTGTGTCTAGCAGGTTTTTCTTTGTGACAAACAGACAGTATGTCTACAGTACTACAGTGCTGAGCCCCACACTGTGGCCCATTGTGCAACCCCCACCCTTACACACACACACACACACACACACGCGCACACACGCTCAAACAGGCACACTTAGGCATGCACACATACACAAAACTCAGGACACACACACTTTACAGAGAATGAGGACAACTGAGGCAAACTAGAAGGACCACAGGTTTACCAAACGTCACATTGTCTTTAAAATCTCATGTCTAAGCACTGAGATGGCAAAACATTACATTTAACGCAACTTTTACAAAATGTTTAGCAAGAGCAATAAGCTTTTTAAAAAACTCTTAATAGTCTAATTAATAGTCAATTTAAACATACCATTCATCATTAAAAATACCTGTAGTTTAATAGTTTATAAAAACTGACAACGAAGGGAACCAAACCAAAATGTTTATGCTTGGGCTGACTTCAGTGACATGTCTCTGCCTATGAGTGAACACACTGACTGACAGGCACCTACATCCACCAATGACCAGCCGGTTTAGGAGCATGCTGTCGGCTGTACGGAGCCTACACAATATGGAACAGGGCCTATTGCTCTTGACTGCGGTGACCCAACCGCCACACTATCCAGACCCCTCATTCTGGAGTTGGTGTGGGGGCATCATCTACACAACTGCCACCAAATATCTGCAACTAATACAGGATTCCAGTTAGCCTTCTGCATCCATCTCCTCTTACAGGTAGCTAACTTCCGCTAGCCTAACTTTCAACACCCATCTCCTCCTACAGTTGGTTAACATTAGCTAGCCTAGTCTTCTACACCCATCTCCTACTACAGTTGGTTAACATCAGCTAACCTAGTCTTCTACATCCATCTCCTACTACAGTTAACTTGCCACAGCCAGCCTAACCTTCTACACTGATATCCTTGTAAAGTTGACTAGCCTTAAGACAATAAGACAGTCACAGCTAGCCTTCTACATCCATCTCCTCCTACAGTGGGTTAACCTCAGCTGTGCATGTACAACTCCAGCTTTGTGGAACCATTCATCCATACTCAAGGCCTAATAACCATTACAATCAGAATCAATTCTGATTCTGCTACTCAACACTCACGAACAATCTTTATCTCAGGACATCTGTCAATTAACGCTAACCAGCAGCGTTTAGGTTAGCGACGCTAAATGGTTGAGTGTCATCGGCGGGCTGCTCCGTCCCAGCTGTGGCTGAGGTAATAACCCAGTGTAAGAGCGCAGCGCAAGAAAATGACGGCCAGATGGGGCTGTCACTGGGCAAACGTTCCCCCACCTGAACAAATACCTGGATTCTCCCAGACCTACATTTGTGCATTTACGCCCTAGACATTTGGATTACTGCACACACATGCACACAAACAGAACACACAGTTTTGAGGGGATAAACACACACACACACGCAGGACCATTTCAGTCCGGATAATATGTCATTTCTGTCCAACATCGCGATTTGTCACAATTACGATCATTCAGTAGAACGTGTGACATGGGTTGAGGGAATGAGCGAAACATTTCCACATGGGAAAAAGGTTGTAGGTACAATGAGGTTAATATAAGGCACACATTCAACATGTGTTGTGCTAGTGTGATTGGGTATGCCCCTTTGACAAAATGTCTGGAATTAATTTCCATAGTATTCCAGAACCAATCAGCATGTTCATACCAACTCTCTTCAACTCAGGGAGGCTTTCTGGGCGAGACAACACTACACTAAAAAATAAAAAACAGCCCCACTCATACAACTGTTTAATGTCTGTTGTTGTTCTTGAATGAAGTCATGTTTGGTTTAGAATCCAGTAAGAGAAGCTGCTGATTCTGCAATAGCTTAAAAGGAATCTAATAAAACAAACTTCCACAACTACTAACACCATTACTACTAACACCTCTGCTACTACTTCTACTACTACCACCATTACTACTAACAACATTACCACTAACACCTCCACTACTACTTCTACTGCCATCACCAAACCACTACCAACATTACTACTAACACCATTACTACTAACACCTTCACTAATACTTCTACTACTACCACCATTACTACTAACACCTCCACTACTACCACCATAACTACTACCACCATTACTACTAACACATCCACTACTACTTTTACTTCTACCACCATTACTAACACCAATACTAATAACACCTCCACTACTACTTCTACTACCACCAACAAACCACTACCACCACTACTACTTCTATTACTACCACCATTACTACTAACACCTCCACTACTACTTCTACTACTACCACCATTACTAATAACACCCTTACTACAAACACCTCCACTACAATTTCTACTACCACCACCAAACCACTACCACCATTACGACTAACACCTCCACTACTATATCTACAACTACCAACATTACTACTAACACCATTACTACTAACACCTCCACTACTACTTCTATTACCACCACCAAACCACTACCACCATTACTACTAAAACCTCCACCACTACTTCTACTACCACCACCAAACCACTACCACCATTACTAATAACACCTCCACTACTACTTCAACTACTACCACCATTACTACTAACACCTCCACTACTACTTCTACTACCAACACCAAACCACTACCACCATTATTACTAACACCATTACTACTAACACCTCCACTACAATTTCTACTACCACCACCAAACAACTACCACCATTACTACTAACACCTCCACCACTACTTCTACCACCAAACCAATACTACCATTACAACCACTACAACTACCAAACCAATACTACCATTACAACCACTACTACTACCAAACCAATACTACCATTACAACCACTACATGTACCAAACCAATACTACCATTACCATCACTACTACTACCACTAGTACCACTATTATTACAACCACTACCTCAACTAATACTACCACATCCAACACTACTACTACTACAACAGCACCACCAATACTACTACTACTAACTACACTGTAATCACCATTAGCACCACTACTACTATCACTACTACACCACCACTACTACTACTACTACTACTGCAATCACATTGTTGTCCAAAAAGGTGTTTGTACTGCGTTTGTACTGCTGTGTGTGTACGTGTGCATGTTTGTGTGTGTTTGGGTGTGTGTGTGTGCATGTGTGTGTGTGTGTTTGGGCGTGTATGTGTCTGTTTTAAGAGCACAGGGGACAGTTAAAGATCTTACTAAAGAAAAGAAAGGGGTCCTTTGAAGCAGGTTGCCCTTGCTGCTTCCTGTCTTCATGTCTGCCAGCAGATCTCCACCGTAGCCGACTCAGAGAGGCCTCTGGGAAACACACACCCTGCCACACCACTGGCCACACCACTGGCCACACCACTGGCCACACCACTGGCCACACCACTGGCCACACCAGCAAAACAAGAACCTCTACCTGCCAGGGCTCCTCCTGGAGCTAAACTCAGCTCGCTGTCTAAACGCTTTATAAAGGAAGACATTTTTTCTGTTAATTGCAGGCGTGCAGCTGGTAGACCTGTCGGAGTGACTGTGTGCATTGTGACTTTATGAGGGGCTAGTGTATGAGAGCATGGCGTGAAGTCTCTCCGTGTGTTTGTGTGTGTGTGTGAGTGTGTGTGTGTGAGTGACTGAGTGAGGGAGCGTGTGTATGCAGTCACCCTACACTCTCATGTTACTGAGTGCCTCCTTCCACCCCTACTCTCCTCCACCCATCCTCTTAACTCCACTCCCTCCGCTCCTCCAACTCTCCACTCCTCCACCCCTCTTCTCCTCCATCTCTCCTCCATATGTCTTCTACTCCAACTCTCCTCTTAGTCATATAGCAGATACACTCACCCGGGGTAACTTACTCAAACCATTAATTCTCATGACATCTCAATCCCTCCTCTCCCATAACCATCCTCTTGTTTTCACTCTATCCTTCCGTACTCTTCCCTTTCTGTTCTCCCCCTGTTCTATCTGTCCTCTCTCTCCTACCTCCCTTTCTGTTCACCCTGTTCTATCTGCCCTCTCTCTCCTACCTGCCTTTCTGTTCTCCCCCTGTTCTATCTGTTCTCTCTCTCCTACCTCCCTTTCTGTTCTCCCCCTGTTCTATCTGTCCTCTCTCTCCTAACCTCCCTTTCTGTTCTCCCCCTGTTCTATCTGTCCTCTCTCTCCTAACCTCCCTTTCTGTTCTCCCCCTGTTCTATCTGTCCTCTCTCTCCTACCTCCCTTTCTGTTCTCCCCCTGTTCTATCTGTCCTCTCTCTCCTACCTCCCTTTCTGTTCTCCCCCTGTTCTATCTGTCCTCTCTCTCCTACCTCCCTTTCTGTTCACCCTGTTCTATCTGTCCTCTCTCTCCTACCTCCCTTTCTGTTCTCCCCCTGTTCTATCTGTCCTCTCTCTCCTACCTCCCTTTCTGTTCTCCCCCTGTTCTATCTGTCCTCTCTCTCCTACCTCCCTTTCTGTTCTCCCCCTGTTCTATCTGTCCTCTATCTCTGCCTCTATTTCTCTCCACTCACTTTTCTATTTCAACCTTTGTTTATGTTACCAAAGCCAGTGGAAAATAAGAAAGAGAAAAAACATTGCTGTTTCAAAAGGATAAAGGCATTTCCAAGGCATTATATTATTAGCTATTTACAGTGTTGCAAATGGCTGAAGTATGAATGACAAGGGAAAATAAATAAACAGATGAATGTTGTTTATGTTTGTTAATGTTGGTGCCTTTTTAATCAAAGCAAAGGGTCACAAAACGTGGTCACACATCGCAATGTTTTGTTCAACAGAAATGGGAGTTAATTGATGTTCGACTTGTTTTAAAATTCATTGTGGGTCTGTGATCTGTGGCATACAGAGATTGTTTAGAAGATTACGAAGTGCAGCTCAGCTTCCACCTGATTTTGTGGGCAGTGTGCAAATAGCGTGTTTTTCTCAGGAGGCCTCTCTCGGTTGCAAGGCCATGCTCACTGTGTATGTGCACACATCAGTCATGCTGGTCAGGTATTCTGCCACATTGTACTCTCTGTTTAGGGCATGTTTGGGCTCCAACTTGCTTTTCAGTGTGTTAAATAGTTATCTTTATGATTTCTTAATATTTGTTTGGATCTATATGTGTTGCTGTTCTGTTTGGTTTTATGAACAGAGCCCATCCTGGTGTTGGTTTAGCAGGCTCTTCTCTAGGTTTATTCTCTTGCCCTCTTTTCCACTCACTCTCCCATCCTATATCTTCTCCCCTCTCTCACACATCTTCTCTCTTTTTCCTTCTTTTCTTTTCTCCTCTCTCACTCTTTCTCTCACATTTCCCCTCTCTCCTCCTCTCTCTTCTCCATCTCAGTGCACTTCATTTTGCTCTAACTGCAGGCAGTCTTTGCAGTGAAAAGCCTTTATAAGTCTGTCCAGACTCCTCACGGTGCATTCCTCTATATATGAGAGCAGACAAACACCATGAACTGTTGGGCCAAATCTACACGTCCCAGGGTCTGCACAGTCACACACACACACACACACACACACGTTCACACGTCGACCCATGTGGTATCAAGTCCCATCTCCAACTGAAACACTGGGGGGTTGAGGACAATGGGCCTGGCAGCTAGCCAAAAAGAGGGGAGAAGGGTTCGGGGGAGGGCAAGGGAGAGGGAGCGAGGGAGGGAGGGAAAGAGAAAAAGGGTGAGAGGGGGTGAGGAGAGAGAGAGAGGGAGAGATTCAGCCCACTGACTCATATCCTTCCCATCTGACTCTGCTCCAACAGTGATGTAATGCTCTTGGCTTCCCTCTCTCCCTCCCCCACCCACCACCCCTCCTTCCCTCCCTGCCTGCCCTCTAGCCTCTCTCCTCTCCTCCTTTTCTCTCCCTCCCTCCCTCCCTCCCTCTCGGTTCTTCCCTGATCTGACAGTGGTGTAGTCTCCTGAGCTGGGTGTAGTCACCGCTAACTCCGGTAGACACAGCAGCGTAAAACGTTCAAATGTAACCAAAACAGCCGAGGGCCAAGTTCCAGACGCTCGGGAGATGGTGGTGCGAGTCACCATGGGAACGGAGGTAAACACAGGGAGAAACAACGTCCTCAAACAGCTTGCAGCTGCCTGGCTCGCAAAGTAAACACTAGACAGGACCTGCCTCTGATTTACTGCCTTTAATCACTGGCTGGGAGGATAGAGCCCCAGGGTTTGGACCAAGGAAATAATACCAATCTGATCAAATAAATCAGTGCTAATGGCTTACAACACTGGCTGACTTTTATTAGCGGAGAGAAGAGTATAGAGAAGGTGGAGTAGAAGAGGAGAGGAGATGACAGGAGGAGGAAGAGGAGGAGCAGGAAGATGAAGAGCAGGAGGAGAGGAGGTACTCTAAATATCCCGACAGGTTCAATACGGATGGCTGATTCCAATTCTACCACTCATCCATCATCATTAGAGATTATTCTCTTCCTCCTCTCCTGATCCCTCTATCCCTCTCCTCTTCTTCTGATCCCTCTTTCCCTCTCCTCTTCTCCTGATCCCTCTATCCCTCACCTCTTCTGCTCCTGGTCCCTCTATCCCTCTCCTCTTCTCCTCCTGATCCCTCTATCCCTCTCCTCTTCTGCTCCTGGTCCCTCTATCCCTCTCCTCTTCTCCTCCTGATCCCTCTATCAATCTCCTCTTCTCCTCGTGATACCTCTTGTCCCCCCCCTCTCCTCCTCTCCTCCTGGTCCCTCTCCTCTTGGTCCCTCTCCTCCTGGTCCCTCTCCTCCTGGTCCCCTTCCTGTCCTGCATGCAGTGGTATTCACATGTTTCCCCAGAGTACGGGTATATCTAAGCGGTGTGTGTGTGTGTTGTAGAGGCCTGCATGTGTGGTGGCCCCGGGGCAGAGATGACAGAGGCCTGCTGGAATGAGAGGGAACAGGGCTTGGGCGTTCCTCTATTAAACCCACTGCAGTACACAATGAGCTCATCTTAATTCAGGTCAGATGTACATCCTGCTGCTTCTCCCTCTCATTTAGGCGGCCTTGTCTCCGATGCCGTGTCCCCCCCACTCCCTCCACCTCCCCCCCCCCCCCCCCCCGCCCTCTACTGTACCCCTCTCTTTCCCTCCCGTGCTGCGGTGGTACATCTTGAGGTCAGGTCGCCACACTAGTTTCACACCTCTGTGTCCGCAGGCCAGCAGCTGTCGAGGTCCTGACACGGGACAGCAGGGTCAGAAGGTCAACATGTGCGCTGTCTACGTCCCAAATGAAACTTTATATTGTTTACGCACTTAGGGCTCGGCTCAAAAGTAGTGTGCTATGTAAGGAATGGAAGGCTATGTAGAGTGTACCTTGCTCATGTTCTGTGGCAATTCAGTTCCCTTTCTGTGGCCTTATCTCCCGAGTGTGTAAATGCAAGCTAATTGTAACAGTAACACAGGAAGTGCAGTGGTGGCATCCAGGGGTCAGAGGTCACAAGGTCAGATGCTGGCCAAGGGAAACGTGCAAAGAACCAATGACATTAGTAACTGTGACCCCCGCCTCCCACCATTCTGCCCACACTCCGGAACCAACACACAGAATTGTGAGCAGGCTAACAATGGCTTCTGCTGTACTGTTCTACCTACTGACAGCTGTGTTTTAGGCCTTATACAATATAAGCGTCTGCTAACACTTATAGCTAGAATCTATTTTTGGAAAGAAACATGAATACCCATTGGTTCTTTCAAAATCAACTAGAGCCTCATGAGCTTTCTTCAACTGCTGTACTCTGTCAGGACCCCAAAATATACTTAAAATACTGTATTTAAAAACACTTGTGTTTACGCCAGTAGTTTTAAACAATGTAAATATTAACAAATAATGCATAGCCTGCATAAACATTATAATATTGATAAACACATTTTTAAATCCTTGATGTACTTTGCAGCCATATCTGTGTGTATCAAGTAGTAGTATTTCAGTCCGTTAGCTTTCTACTAAAAGAGAAGTGGGGTGATGTTTTGGTTATCGAACATTGGGACCTGGCCCATGCATTGTTAAGTAAACAATGAGAAAGAATGATTTTGGGTTTTGGAAATTGCACAATCACCGCCCCTAAACTTAATTCCTTCAATACTTTTATTTACATGAGGACAAGAGACAGAGATGGATGAAGTGAAGACACAGAGGTGAAGGGTGGAGACAGCAATTGAACCCTGAACCACAGTTCCGCACACCCTGAAGTGCTTTCAACAAGTTCCTTGTAAGTGAATCATTCTTCAAGCACCTTAACAGTTTACTCCTTAAATGTTGCCTGTCATGTTTCAACAGGCAATGGGATAATAAGAATTAGTAAACTACACCAGGCCTGATTACCAGTTTCATTAGCTGACATTCCCTGTCAGTGGAAAATTGTCAGGCGAAAAACGTGGGTACCAGGGCTAGGCTAGTCCAGCAAGGTTCTTGATTTAGAGAACTGCGCGGATGATTAAGAAACGATGAATACCTGATGAAAAAGGAACACACAATCAAATGATCATTCATTTGAACAGTTATGGTACCGGATGAGTGTACTTAGCACACATTCCTATTTAAAGATCTAGGAGCAGTTAGGGTTAACTGTCAGGGTTCTTCTCCTTGGGGGATTTTCTGGCCCAACGATCAGGTAAAAGACAGGCCGTGCTCTTAATGGGACTCCCTCACCTACATAATTAATAATGGTCCGACACCATGAGAAAACTGAGTACCTTCTTTTCTCATACCCAGCGTGATAAGGAAGACAATGTTAGCTTCTATTTCAGTAATGAACTTCCCTTTTTGAATCAGTAAGAGGCCGACCACAAGACTCTGATGCCTGTCCTGAACAAGAGGTGTGAACATGTACTTGCATCTGAAACTACATGGGAACGAAATGCTCACAGTCATTTCCTTTACTGCTCTTTACCTCATGTTGCACCCCATTTCATTTTGCAGAGATGCATGGTGACTAAAAAATCTGTCTATCATCTACTGAGCAGGTGATCATGACACTCTTAACCCTCTATTCCTTTGTAGTATGTACAGTACAGTAGTTTTACTGATATCCCTATGGAGGATTCCAGGAATAAGGGGGAAGAAGCAGGAATTGTCTTTTAGGAAACCAGGGAGTTTGTTGACAGACCTCAACAGACCAACTGTAGTTCTTAACAGACAAACAGACAGACCTCAACAGACCAACTTTAGTTCTTAACAGACCAACAGACAGACCTCAACAGACCAACTGTAGTTCTTAACAGACAAACAGACAGACCTCAACAGACCAACTTTAGTTCTTAACAGACCAAGAGACAGACCTCAACAGACCAACTGTAGTTCTTAACAGACCAAGAGACAGACCTCAACAGACCAACTGTAGTTCTTAACAGACTAACAGACAGACCTCAACAGACCAACTGTAGTTCTTAACAGACCAACAGACAGACCTCAACAGACCAACTGTAGTTCTTAACAGACCAACAGACAGACCTCAACAGACCAACTGTAGTTCTTAACAGACCAAGAGACAGACCTCAACAGACCAACCGTAGTTCTTAACAGACAAACAGACAGACCTCAACAGACCAACTGTAGCTCTTAACAGACCAACAAACAGACCTCAACAGACCAACTGTAGTTCTTAACAGACCAACAGACAGAACTCAACAGACCAAAAGTAGTTCTTAACAGACCAACAGACAGACCTAAACAGACCAACTGTAGTTCTTAACAGACAAACAGACAGATCTCAACAGACTAACTGTAGTACTTAACAGACCAAGAGACAGACCTCAACAGACCAACTTTAGTTCTTAACAGACCAAGAGACTCACAGAACATTTAAATTAAATTAAAAAAACTTCATGCCTCAAAAGATTACATTTAGACTTCAACAGACAAAGTTCGGGCCTCAACTGATTAATTTTAGACATCGACAGACAAACCTAAAACCACAACAGATCAACTTTGCATTTAGGAAAAAATAAATATGTATAAAAAATAAATGAAACCACATGAAACCTAAATATGGAATGGCACTGTGCAAATTTCATATAAAGTCACAGGAAGAAAACAAATTTACTGTTGAATTACTGAGGAAGTGAAAGGCAAAAGCATATCACTATCATACAATCTATTTAGCAAGCTTTCTAATTCTGAGTAAGTCTATCGAGGTTGTACTAGTTCAACAATGTGGAACTCACTGAAATAAAATGAGTATATTAGAATGTGAAAGCCATTAAAATAGAATGAATACATTTGAATGGCCAAATCTAGTCATTATATTTCTTCTGTATTGTTCAGTGGTAATAAAATTGATAGACCCTTCCCAAGAATCAGAAACCTTGATAATATAATCTAGCATTAAAATAATTTAAATGTAATTAACTCGTTCTAGTTCTCTAGCAGTAGTAATGATGGCTAAGCAAGTCCCTAGAACACCTGTTTAAAGAGGGGACTATAAATAACAATAAATCACTTTGTTATAAAAGAAAATTCATAACTCACATGGAAATGTTTGACAATGTTTCCCTTCTAGACCTATATTATTATTTTTTTTTGATTATCCTTAAAAAAAAATATAATCCTGGTGGAACAATTCTATGCCACAATTGAGGTGTAGTGTACAGAAATTAAAAAAGTATAATTTCACTGTGAAAATCATTAAAGAAAGGAAAAAACATTGAGCGAATGCATCACTAACTAGCCATGATTACAGCCAATTACAACATTTAACAAGAGGGAACCAAAACAAACAATAAGAACTTGTCTGAACCAGCTTGAATTCCTGTATACGGGAAAAAAACAAAGGACGGATTCCTGTGAATAAATGAATAAACCTTGCATCACATAACTCAAAGAGTAGCCAGTTGTTTCCAGGTTCAATGAGCTGCATGTGTGATGGAAGTTCATTAGGTTTCATTCATAATGTAGCCTACTCATCCAATCCTGCTGATATTGGTGCCAGTGCTTTTGTCCTACTCACACCCCTCCCTCATTCTGGGAGTCAAAAGGTTGAGGTCTCGCTGCAATGTTGTATCTATCTGGGTTGACTGGCTGTGTCTAACACATTTAGCCCTGACATAACTCAGGTCCAGATGTTTACAATTCAAAAGGCAGAGAGCATTGGACTACATTGGACAGCCTTCTGCCTTTGTGTGATATGAAAGCCGTGACATTATGATCTGCTTTGCGAAGGCCTGGTTTAACACTGCTGTGTGTCAGTGGTGCTCCCATAGCGATTCATCCCAGGGACCCTCCTGTCAGAGAGAAGAGAAAGTGAGAGAGTGGAGAGAAAGAGAGGGGGATAGAAAGAGAGAAGAAAGGAGGTAGAAGAAAAAGAGGGGGGGTGAAGGGAGGAATAGAGAGCGAGAGAGCGGGGGACGTTGTCCTCCTCGGGTTACAAAGCTGCAGACCCAGTTCAAACCTAAAGTAAATGGACTTGAGGAAAGCCAATCTTAATTGATTCCAAGCCTCAAAGCTCTTTAGTAAACATTGTGGAGCAATGAAAACGACTTGTTATCCTAATTCATTGGACGCTTCATGCCTCGCCCTCGGCAGAACTCAAAAACCAGATGGGGGCCAGGCCGGATAGGATTAGAACCGTTCTGCGCTGGCTTGTTGATTTCTCTTTCCTCGGCCAAATCTCTGCTTTCTGATGGAGTGAGGAAACGGTTTGAGGAGAGACGAGTGTGTCAAGAAGTTAGCCTCAGCAACAATAATGACAACAACAAGAATGAGGTTCAAGCTCAGGTTTCAACTGCAAACTAAAACATGGAACACACTGGTGAATAACTGCTGTACTGTACAGGAAATCGTATAAACAGCGCATCTATTTCCTATCAGACGTTCGACAGCAAGAGTCACTCGCAAACCGATCAGGTGTTACACACAGGACATCAAGGCAGTTTAAGGTGTCAGGCATACTTGTGGAACCCATTCACCTCCAGTGCCTTCATCTGTTGTGATGACACAACACCGTGTCTGTGTATGTTGCCTTGCCAACCTTTGTGTACTGTTAGCCTAGCAGAGTAGCAGCCACGGTGGGAACAGGAAGTTCCTGTGGAGAGACCCCATGCACAGAGGGACAGAGGGATGGAAAGAGGCACTAGTTGCCCCTGATGATTTCCGGAGGAGAAGCTGAGGGGTTTCCTACACCCCTTTATCCCGCTGCTGTTTCCTGCACTCTCTCTTTCTTTCTCTTGCTCTGCTCTTTGATCTCTGCTCTCTCTCCTTCTTGGTCCCAAATGGCATCTGAATCCCTTAAAACCAGAGGTGTAAAAAGTACAAAGTAAAAGTAGCCTAGTCAACTGGGTTCGGATGTGTACACCACTTTAGGGAAGTGTCTAATTATGATCTAAGTAACCAGGTAAATGGAGTTCAAAACTAACCAGTGATCAGTTAAATATAAAGGAGAGGGTAAATGATCAATTAAGGTCACTGGTTAGTTATGAGCTCTGTTTACCTGGTCGTAAAAGCTCTTCCTTAGGAACTTCCCAAAACTGGTGAACACAGCCAAGTACTTGAACTTTGTACTTTTCACACCTCTGCTTAAAACTGACTCATTTTTTTGACCAGGGCTTTTTAACAATGTACTGGGGGGCGAATAAGGGACTACGGCGGCGTCCAGGATGCACACTGTCTCTGTGTGAGTCGCCTGATGTACATGTTAGTGTTTCCTGAGTCATGTGAGGAGACATCATGATGCTTGTTGTGAAAAGCAGGCCCCTGCTGCAGGGTTAGGGAAACCCCTCAATCCTACAGCCAGTGGCCTGCAAAGCAAGGACAGACTTGTTACCTTGGATATGGCCAATTCCATTTAAAATCCCAGTCAGTTAAAACCAAACACCAGATTCCAATTCCAAACTTGTACGCGCTGAAAGGCATTTAAAGGAATGTGAACGTTCTCTTCCCACACTGCCTGATTCATATCCTCCATCAGCGCAGTCAGTGTTAACGATCATTCAATATTCAAGGTCCTGACGTATTCTAACCAAACGGGTGGGTTTAGACACAAATGGGTGACGTGGGACCCACATGTGTGTCGGAGTGCACGCTAGCCCCATCTTTGCAACCACTGGCTGGAGTTAGACACAACCGTCAAGCACATGCTTGTTACAGGCTTCTCCACTTAGTGACAGGTTTTTCATTCAAATAAAATTGTTTCCCGATATGTGCCATCCATCAACTTTATTTGCTTGAAGTGTCCGGAATTATTTCTATGTAAGGCTGTTTGTGACCGAATTTGCAGTAAATATTTCTAAACCAGCTGCAGTGTGCGTCCACCGGGGCCAACTGACTGACCGCCAAACAGTCAGCGAGCCATTCTCCAGACTAGTGTCACCGCACGGCCTTGGCACGTTCAGAACAACCCCAAAACAGACCGGTTTAAAAACAGCCTGTTCGGGCAACGCAGAAGATGCATTAATCAGAGTCTACTGGGGTTTTACTTTCAGTACACACCACAAACAGATGATTTTCTGATTATCTCAAAGAAAATAAAATTCAGATGGATAAATCTGTGTGGTAGAATAATTTGACCAAACAAAATGTTCTTCAGTGTAATAAACGACCAGTGAACTTTGCACATGGAAAATTCAGTGTAATATACTTGATCACTGCAATTGAAGTTCAGAATGACAGATTGGATGGTATTTGATATCAAAAGACCTTGATAACTAAACTGAAAGTAAGGGCCATATTTGGAAAAACATAAACATGTTTATTTGGAGTTTATTTGACAGGGACATTGCTCAACTTATCTGTGTATGAGCCAGATTAAGGCAGCTGGCGATTTTTCAACTTTAGTCAATCCCCAAAAATACTGAAGTCATTATCCTTCTCTGAGTTCGTCTCCAGCGAGGTGGGGGGTCCAGTCTTAGATGACAGGTAAAGCCAGGTAAAGCAGACCTGTCTCTCAGTAAAAACCAGTATCTCTCTCAGTACAGACATGTCTGTCTCTCAGTAAAGGCATGTCTGTCTCTCAGTAAAGGTCTGTCTTGCAGTCAAGACCTGTCTGTCTCTACATAAAGGTATGTCTGTCTCTCCGTAAAGACATGTATGTCTCTCCATAAAGACAAGTCTGTCTCTCCGTAAAGCTATGTCTGTCTCTCCGTAAAGGTATGTCTGTCTCGCTGTAAAGGTATGTATGTCTCTTAGTAAAGGTATGTCTGTCTCTCCATAAAGGTATGTCTGTCTCTCCGTAAAGACATGTATGTCTCTCCATAAAGACATGTCTGTCTCGCCATAAAGGTATGTCTGTCTCGCTGTAAAGGTATGTCTGTCTGTCCATAAAGACAAGTCTGTCTCTCCGTAAAGCTATGTCTGTCTCTCCGTAAAGACATGTCTGTCTCGGCGTAAAGGTATGTCTGTCTTGCAGTCAAGACCTGTGTGTCTCCCCGTAAAAGGTATGTCTGTCTCTCCGTAAAGACATGTATGTCTCTCCGTAAAGGTATGTTTGTCTCTCCGTAAAGACAAGTCTGTCTCTCCGTAAATCTATGTCTGCCTTTCTGTAAATACATGTCTGTCTCTCAGTAAAGGTATGACTGTCTCTCAGTAAAAACATGTCTGTCTCTCCGCAAAGGTATGTCTGTCTCTCCGTAAAGACAAGTCTGTCTCGCTGTAAAGACATGTCTGTCTCTCAGTAAACGTATGCCTGTCTCTCAGTGAAGACATGTCTGCCTCATTACTAGCAGACAGTGATTGCTCCTCCTCCAACTCAAGAGGATGAAATTCCACTCTTGTCTTCGCCTGTACAAAGAGATGGGTGTCAGTCAGGCTTACTGATGACTCCCACATCCAATATTCACCAGACGTAGGTCCAAAATGCCACCCTATTCTCCACATAGTGCGCTACTTCTGAAGTGCGTTCCTCCAAAACAGTGCACTATGTAAGTAGAGGGATGCCATTTGGAACACACCCCGGCTTTTCTTTCAGTGGCAAATCTGACTTGGCTGGACCCGGGCTTGCTTAACACAAAGCCACCTTAACACAAACCTAGTTTCCCATTGACATACTGCATATGCACTGCATAATGTCATTCTAGTTCTAGGCTGAACGTTTTACAATAGCTGGGAGAGAAAGCGAGATACGGGGAGAGATGAGACAGAGGGTGAGAGAAAGGCAGTTAGAAAGAAGAGAGAGACGGAACAATGGACCACATGTAATAGCATTTGATTGTATAAAAAAAAAAAAAGAAAACATGGTAATTGCGTGTGCCTCTGGTGATTCAGGAAGGAGATTGTCCAGTCTGGGATTCTCCATAGTACGAGCAGTCGGACATCAGCAGGATGACTGTCACTGAGCTGAGACTACACAGACAGGATGACCACGCCTGGCCGGTTCTCCTTCAATCCACTTCTCCCTACATCTGGACTGCCAATGAGAGGCCTGTGCTTGTGTGTCCACAGACGCGCAGTTCAGTCTCTCCATTTTCTGACACCAAGACAGATAGAAAGGGAAAGCCAGAAAGAAAGCGAGGAAACAGCACAAACGCAAGAGGGAGGTCGGGGGGGGCGGGGGGTTCTTCCCCAACACGCTGATACCCCCCCCACGGGCCAGGGGCCGGGGGGTTCACTGCCTCATGGGGAGGCACAACACCGGCGTTCCAGAGGTCCCTGATGCCTCGACGTCAAACCCCCATCTGGATGTTTACAGAAACTGGCCTTAACTTTCACGGGTGTTTGGCATATTACATACTTCGAAATTAACCGGCACGGTAAGAAGGATGAATGCCACAGTCATGAACGCCGTTCATCAGCACGTAAACATTCGCATTTTGAATTCACACATTTTGAATTCACACATTTGGAATTCACACAATTTATATTCACACAATTTCACACATAATTCAATCACTTCTCGTTTTCAAGAAGCTGTGTGACATAAGTTTCCATTACAGAAGGGATCAGAGTGTGTTCTAAAGCAGGGGAGGGGGTGTTGTGTGGTCTTCTTGTCGTAGACGTTTCAGGGCATGAAATGCTAGACCGTTGTAAAACCAGCAGTGGCTGGACATGGGCTATCAGAGATGACCTAATCTCAGCCTGTCCCCTGGGACCTTCTTCACATGCTCTGTTGAAATACACACTCGGCCAACGGCGAATCGCCTCAAACACACACACACACACACATACACACTTTGCATGTACGCCCACTAATACGCTTGAAACGCAGAAGCCTATTCCATAGGTCTCATCTACATCCTCTTATTACTCCAAATGTTCACACTCACACACACACACAGACATATACTCACACACACACACACACACATAGACACACAGACATACGTTTGTTTTTCTCTCCTTGTGGGGAACATAAAACGTAACCCTAACCTTAACCTCAGTAATGGAAACTTATGCCTAAAATGAACCTAGCACTAACACAATCTATTCTGCATGTACTATTCTAACGTAATCTATTCTGCATGTACGGTGGTATATATATACACAAACCGGCCACTTCATTAGGTACCCATCCACTTCAATCTTTGACATGTTGTGTTTTAGAGATGCCCTTCTATTCAACACAGCTTGAGTCTGGCCATTCTCCTCTGAACTCCCTCATTAACAAGGTGCCTGGATAGTGTCCTGTATTGTCAGTTACGAACTCAGTAGGAATGACAGCGTCACATCTGGTGCTGAAGATCCCGCGGTGTAACTTGACCAGAACAAATAGGCGGCGCTACCATACCGTTCCTGAGGTAAGCGCCATCATACAGCACAGAGTATTTGACCCAGGTCCAGTGTTTGTCGGGTCAACCGGGCGTGTGTTTGTTGTGGTGCTAGTTGGTCCGGAGAGCCTCACCCTATCTGCCTGTTGGTGGAGGGGGCCTGGGTGATGACGGAGCTGGACTGGGGAGACGGCAGGGCCTGCTGGATCACGATGCCACCCTCATGGTTCCCCATCCGAGAGTGATGCTGCTGACTCTGGCCATGTAGAGATATGTTCTGGAGGGGGGGGGGGGGGGTGAGGAAACGTTGTCACAAGCCACACCTCGCTCAGTGTTCACCTTAAACACTCAAGCAGCAGTCAGTGGTAGGAGGAAAAGGAAAAAAAAAAACAAATAATGATAGAAAGTTGCAAGCATTCGTGTCGGGGGTACCTGAGCTGGCCTGAACTCAAACCAACCTCTCGTGCTCGTTTGGCACGCGCTACGCGTCGCACTGCTCACCACGGTCGTGCCGAGACTCGCCTCCCAGCCCAGCTGACTGAGCACAACTCTTCCAACCTAAACCCCAGGTCGGCCCGGGAAGGCTAGACATGGCGTGGGTGACCTGACTGACCCCTCTGACCGCCTCCAGAACCACCCAGACCCAGACGTCAGCAGAGCTACAGCCCACGGCGTGTCGCCCCCAGACGCCCCAGACACCGGCAGGCAGTCTGACAGACACCCATGCTAGCCGGGTAATGGCCGGTAGAGTATATGGTGTCACAGGTAAAGACTCCTTAACACTGACCCATAATGCATTACACAGTAACCACTACCTGTCCAGTAACCACACTGTGGTCAGCCACGATGTCTGCCTGGGCCACGTGTGTTTCAGACACCTGACCACTGTCTAGGTCTGACTGAGTGACTGTGTGTCTGTCCGTTTGGCTGGCATCTATCTCGGTCTGATCTTAGAGTCAGGAGGAGGAAATGCGACTCCCACTATCAGTGCTTCTGTTTCTCTGAGGGAGATGAAGCGCGGAGCTGTTTGAAGTACAGCTGGCTGGGGGCAATCTGATCTCCTGCTCTCTCACCTGTGGCAATCAGGTCAGTCCTTCAACCCCTTTGTCTGTCTTTATGCCTGTCTGCCACACAGCCTGCCTGTCTGTCTCTCTGTATACTGCAGACACCTGATCAGAGTGTGTGTGGTGGCTGGAGGAATGACGGCTGATGACAGTCCAATATAAACGGGACTACCCATAACAAACCTGTCAGCTTACAGTTGTACGTTCACGAGGGCTTCCCCCGATCTCACTCAGAAGCGGAGCAAAACCCACAGCATTGGGTCTACTTCAACGGGATGGTTTTGGCAGGAAAACAGATTATCTGACCCCATGTCAAAATCACTTTAAACATCCCACATTTAACAAGCCACCTTATTCACGTTAATAGTGTACACAAAGCGGACCGACAGGCTGCTAGGCACACACGTTTGTGTCTCTTACATGCAAGCCCCACTTTCCTGAGGATCTGTCCTTTTCACACATTTTCCTTGGGTTTAGAAGTGCGTAGCCAGACAAGGCCGGTGTTTTGTGTTTGCACTACTGTATCACCGCTTTATTTCAATTTGTGAATGTAGGCAAATTAGGCACATATCGTTTTATTACAAATCAATATCAGAAACAAACAAGAGAAGTGCATTATAAGGAAAATAATAGTGACAATAAATAGGTTTCATAATTCTGTTAATATCGTTTGGAGTATCTTCTCTAACCGTAACATTTGTTCAAAGTGCTCACAGACCATTGAACAGTTTCTAGGTGAGTATTTAGTTTAGTTGTCTTACTCTCATTTTCTCTACCTGTTTGTTGTCCTCTTCTTCCTGGGCCTTCCGGAACTCCTGCTCTATAGAACAGTCCAGTTCGCTGAACAGTCCCACTTCTTCACAGTTTTTCAAGAAGCGTGTTGGGGTCGGGGTCTGGTCTGGAAAACAACAGAGTCCTGAGGATTATGAAATGACAAGAAAAGTCTGGCTTTGTCAGGAAAACGGATTTAAGAAACCGATTCAATAAGGTAAAATGTAATATAAACAATAGTTTTAAATAAGTATACCTCAATTTAATTTTGATAGCTAGCTCTGAGAGAGATACACAACACAGTATTCAGCAATGTTAACTGACAGGATTGTTTAACGGTAAAGAAAAGTTTCTGTTTTAAGGTAGAGCAGCAGATAAAAATGCTACACAGGCATACAGTACATTTCACAAAGCTAATATACATTGTAAATAGTGGGCAAAGCCACTCTTCTTAGACAATAGACAGAAATACTACTCTCACTCGTGACATTTCAGTTAACGAAGTCCAGACCCCACCTGCATAGTGGGGGGGCTCATTTGTTCTGTTCTGTCAGGCAGTGTGTTTCAGCTCAGCTTCAGGGGGGTAGAGAGGCCAGAGAGACCGGATCATGTTTCAGACAGTCCAAGGTGATTTTAGGATCAAGTCCATTTCAAAGGCTAAAAGCTAAAAGCATACTCCACCACAGAATGTTTAGCCATTCTGGCTAGACTGGGGATTGACTCAAATTTTCAACATGGTGCACCCAAAATATAATTCTGACCAAACCCAGTTTGGCTTTCCCCATCGGGAGGGTGAGAGTGTACCTCTTCTATTAATAAAGATTTTTTAAAAACATGAGCGTGGACCCAATATCCAATTCCAGAAAAGTGTGATGACATGCTAAATCATCACGGTTGTTGGAGGAACCGACCAAATGTTGGTAAAATGAGGTCAGCTTGGGTCGTACATATCAGAAATAGGAAAAATAGCTTGGGTGGGTCTAAATCTCTTCCTGTGACAAGCCGAAGTTGTGTTAACCTCAAACAGGAGAGTCTGACTGGGTGACTTATGATCATCAACTCCCTCACATCACAGCCTGAGGGGTCCAAGGTCTCATTAAGAGAAATGGTCAGAGTGAGCCATAACTCAGACCGGGGGGGGACAGGGGACAGGACTGGGGCGGGGGGGGGGGGGGGGGCTGGGGCACATACTGGGCTGCTCCAGAAACCTGATCCTACTGGTCTCAGAGGGTAAATAATAAAGAAGAAACAACCTCCGTCAGCATCAGCTGAGCACGCAAACACACTCACGCACACACAAACATGCGCACACATGCACACACGCATGTATGCATGCACGAACACCAACACACACACACACACACACGCTGGTTCTCAGTTGTAGGCCTACGGGTAGGCACGAGAGGCCAGGAGTTATGACTTCGCCTTGGGGTTGACACTTACAGGGTCTGGACGCGATCTATAAATCACATGTTTCTTTGAACCATGTATCAATATGTCAGACCCAACCCAACCAAGTTCCTACCCCACCATCCCTTCCATACTGTCACAGATAGACAAATGAGATCTTTTGAGGAGGACAGAAAGCTAGCTGCACAATGTAGGGAAACAATAATCTTTTCGAAACGTGAAAAATGTTTTACAAACATGAATTTCTCATGAATGTCAGTGTATCTTTGTACTGCCGAGCTTTGTAGAGACACCAGGTACAGCTCTGGGATTAGGCTCACACAAATGTAGGGATTAGGTTCACACAAATGCAAGGAATAGGTTTACACAAACGTAGGAATTAGGTTCACACTTATGTAAGGATTACGTTCACACAAATGCAGGGAATAGATTTATACAAATGAAGGGATTACGTTCACACAAATGTAGGGAATAGATTTATACAAATGAAGGGATTACGTTCACACAAATGTAGGGATTATATTCACACAAATGCAGGGAAAGGTTTACATAAATGTAGGGATTAGGTTCACACAAAGACTTCCAATGTAGGGGAACAACGCCAAAGCAGTTGAGGTCCTGCAGGGAAATAACAAGGGCTGTGTACACAAAAGGGTTGTGTACAAGAGATACATAAGACACAACATCGTGGGCATTCATTCATTAACTCGAATCGAACTCAGTCGTTAAAGTGAACTTCACTTCCCGAATGAACCTGAACCGGCCACCCTACTCCGATGCTGTATTATTGTACAGTTTTCGACTCGAGCCTTGAACAGTATCCTCCTGGGAGACTGAGAATGACCAGTCACTTTCCAATGGACGCTTAAAACACACTCACGTATTCTAGAACAAAGTTGTGTGACTGAGGAGAAATGCACGAGAGGCCCGGTCGTGTCCCAAATTGCCACTGTTCCCTGCGTACTAGGCTACGTTTTCACCAGACCCCTTACTGGCCACATCAAAAGCAATGCACGTCAGGGTGCTAGCTGGGGTGCCTAGGGGAAGGGGCACCGGGGAGGTGAGTCCCTCACCTGATAACATGTTGTCATTCTTTATGGAGGAAAACTTCAGGGTCATCTCATGCTTGTGACGGTGGATCATCAGATGGTCCTCCGTGGGGAAACGCTGCAGGAAACAGTTTCGTTATTAATATCTCATTTATCATTTGTACTGTTTAAAACAATTTTATTATTATTATTATTATATTAGCAGAATTAATTGTTGCTTTAAAAAACAGTTAGAAACGATTTAAAAGTGCAAAGCAATCTCAGAGGATGATGTGCTTAGAAAGCACCACACAAGTATAGGTTTGTTACAGTAGATACTCATATTCCTATTTGTTAGCACAGGTTTTCACCCAGTGTAATGAAACGTTGTTAAGCTCTGGTACATAGGTCCATCTTCGCACAAGGAACAAATAGGCCTCTAGAGTCTGCTATGATGGAATTTGCACCATTTTGAATTGTCTTAATAACACCTAAATGATACTATGGGATATAATGACCAATTTGAACGTAACTGACGTGTTGGGTCTATGGGCAATGTTCTAACATAGCTACCTTTTCCCAGAATACTACAGCAACAAAAAACGGCCACCATGGACCAATGAATTCATGTGGGCGGGGTCTAACATGTAAATGCAAAGCCTATAAATCAGGGTTAGAATCTTAATAGAGCTTGGTGAATGTGTTCACAACAATGGTAAGACACCATGTGTGCAAGCACATTCACCTTGACCACATGGTGGCGCTGTGTATAACACAAATGTGGGTGGTAAAGTGGGGTGACAACATGCACGCTCTGGGATATACACAGTCTTATTAAACCGTACAATGTGGATCAGTTATAGTGTCACAGATGTATGGGAGAGAGCTGGAATCTTATGGCCTCCACAAGGTTATGCGGTGTCAATGCCGAGAACACAGAATGCATTTAATCTGTTGGTGTGACCCTTATTGTGCTAAAGATTAGATAGGAATGTATTGATATACAGTATATGTAACGAAATTGATAGTATAAATATTTAATACTGAGTGCAGTTCAGGGCTCTATCATGATGGTGACGGGGGGATCATTATTTTATTAAATGATATAAAACATTGATTATTGAAAATGTACATTATTATTAGCCATAAAACAGCGGAACCTAACACTAGCTATGCTAGCTTTTCTATTCCTATGAGGAGTACGCTGTTGGTTAAAAACAATAACACCAAAGTATGCTGTGTCACACATTTCAAACAGCATTGCCAATTACTGACAAAAGTCAGGGTGTTTAAGTGAAGAGAATAAACACGATTTAACAAGGCAACCTTGGGGCTAATTTAAATGGATGCAAAAGGAAGAGTAGATGATTGTGGCCTCTGTGAAACATTATCCTGTGAGGAGTTATCATCACCTCCCTCGCTCCCTACCTCCTTGCCATTTCCTCCCCCTCCTCCATCCAGTCCCTGTAACTTTACCTCCCCTCCCCCTCCTCCCTCCAGCCCACCTACCTTCACCTCCCTCCCCCTCCTCCATCCAGCCCCCCTACCTTCACCTCCCTCCCCCTCCTCCATCCAGCCCCCCTACCTTCACCTCCCTCCCCCTCCTCCATCCAGCCCCCCTACCTTCACCTCCCTCCCCCTCCTCCATCCAGCCCCCCTACCTTCACCTCCCTCTCCCTCCTCCATCCAGCCCCCCTAACTTCACCTCCCTCCCCCTCCTCCATCCAGCCCCCCTACATTCACCTCCCTCCCGCTCCTCCAACCAGCCCCCCTACCTTCACCTCCCTCCCCCTCCTCCTTCCAGCCCCCCTGCATTCACCTTACTCCCCCTCCTCCATCCAGTCCCAATACCTTTGCTTCTCTCCCTCTCCTTCATCCCTCTCCTCTATCCATCCCACCTAACTTCAACATTCCCCTCCTCCACCCACCCCTCTATTTTCACCTTCCTATATTCACACACATACATGAACACACAAACACACACACACAGCGAAAGAGACACACACAGCCGTGTCCACGCACTCACCTGAGAACAGCCATGGGCACTGCACACAAACGGCCTTTCCTGCTCAGAGTTCATCACTCTCGCCGACTCCTCATAAAACTACAAAAGAAAAACGGGGAGCGGGACAGACAGAAAGGAACAGGGGCGGGAGAAAGACGAGGAGAGTTTAGCTGGCGGCACACGGGAAGACGTGCACAGACGTCCCTGTCACCGTGTCACTCTAGATCACTATTGACGCAGTGCCGGGAAATAGATGCCGTAATAGTCCTTTTCGGGCGTAAACATACAGAAGATAGCATTCCATCCCCTCCGGGCAGCATCCGGCGGTAGCCAGGTGAATCGCTACTTCACACGGGACGGCGACAGGACATGACATCAACAGAGGAGCCGTTTACAGCTTCAAGGCAGGGCCCAGCTTGGTTCCTGTGACCGGGGACCCGGAGACTCAAGTGGCACACCACTCCCTGTTAGGCCCGGGCTCGTGAGTACTGCGCTACGCATCTATTGGGGCCCAGCGACACCAACCGTCACCCACCACGGGGGTCAAAGCCACTCAGGGTTCCCCATCCTGCCAGGGTTCCCCGGAGAACCGCTGACCGTCGGCAAAGCTGTGGACACTGTCTATCTACGCTAACGGTGCATGGAACACCGCCCAGACACCCAGCCACAGCCGTCTCACGCCACGCCGTCAGATGGCCTGAAGGCCCCGGGCTGGACTGCTGATCAACACATTAGAAGCCGTTACACATGGGACATACGTACATCTGTTGGAGAGACGGATTACATTTATCCTTCATTCAGCTGGCAATCACATCGTATGAACTGTAAAAAATCAATTCCCGAAAGTTTTTCTAACTTGAAACAGGGAGGGCAGAATGTCTGTTGTGTGTTGGCTAAGGCTCATAAGTCAGTGTATGTAACTAAACGCGATGACACGGTCCTGTTCTGACTTGGCGATACTGTTGCCCACACGTTACGGTCCAGATCGGTCTCATTTCCATGGTGTCACACAGAAAACCCTTGGGTCTGACACAGAGTGTAGAGGGGAGGGACAAAGATCAATTTCCAAGAAAAAAAGAACAAGTAAGGTGTCCGATACACGGCAAAAAGAAAAAGGAATGTGAACTATTTACAGGTAATATACTGAAACTGTCCAAAGAAATCATATAAATAGTTGGAACAGACCTTCCAACAAAAAACATCAGGAGGGATAACTACTTTTTCCAGGAATTATTATTTCCAAGAATCCCAATACCAATGGGACGTCATGTATTGCACATGACTCTCAGCCTCTCTGTCTGTTAACAGTCCAACCTCTGTGTCTTATAACAGCATCTCTGTCTGTTAACAGTCCAACCTCTGTGTCTTATAACAGCATCTCTGTCTGTTAACAGTCCAACCTCTGTGTCTTATAACAGCATCTCTGTCTGTTAACAGTCCAACCTCTGTGTCTAATAACAGCATCTCTGTCTGTTAACAGTCCAACCTCTGTGTCTTATAACAGCATCTCTGTCTGTTAACAGTCCAACCTCTGTGTCTTATAACAGCATCTCTGTCTGTTAACAGTCCAACCTCTGTGTCTTATAACAGCATCTCTGTCTGTTAACAGTCCAACCTCTGTGTCTTATAACAGCATCTCTGTCTGTTAACAGTCCAACCTCTGTGTCTCATAATAGCATCTCTGTCTGTTAACAGTCTAATCTCTCTGTCTTACAACAGCATCTCAGTATGTCTGTTAACAGTCTAATCTCTCTGTCTTACAACAGCATCTCAGTATGTCTGTTAACAGTCCAACCTCTGTGTCTCATAATAGCATCTCTGTCTGTTAACAGTCTAATCTCTCTGTCTTACAACAGCATCTCAGTATGTCTGTTAACAGTCTAATCTCTCTGTCTTATAACAGCATCTCAGTATGTCTGTTAACAGTCTAATCTCTCTGTCTTACAACAGCATCTCAGTATGTCTGTTAACAGTCTAATCTCTCTGTCTTATAACAGCATCTCAGTATGTCTGTTAACAGTCTAATCTCTCTGTCTTATAACAGCATCTCAGTATGTCTGTTAACAGTCTAATCTCACTGTCTTATAACAGCATCTCAGTATGTCTGTTAATAGTCTAATCTCTCTGTCTTATAACAGCATCTCAGTATGTCTGTTAACAGTCTAACCTCTCTGTCTTATAACAGCATCTCAGTATGTCTGTTAACAGTCTAACCTCTGTCTTATAACAGCATCTCAGATGCCTGCTAACAGCTTAACCTCTCTGTCATATAACTAGCCTTTCAGTATGTCTGTTACTAACCTCTGCATTATAACAGACTCTCAGTATGTCTGTTACTAAACTCTCTGTCTTATAAAGAGATCCTCTTTCTGAGAGGTAGTTCAATTAAATTCAAATAACATTTCCTGAAGGAACTTTGTGTGGTGACAAACTGATACATGACAAATAACAACAAAAGCAACATAAAAAAAAAACATGTACAACGCAATATATTCAATATTATCTATGTTTTGTTATTGATAAATGATCAGGCGTCTACTTCATTTGGATGAAGCTGGAGGATACAATCAAACAAATCCATGAAGAAATGCTCATTTCACATGATGACGCTTGACACAAATTTTCTCTGAATGTACACACAAATAATATCAGTCAACTATATATCCCCCCAACAACGGCAAATGCTTTGTCTATTCTCTATTTGAACAAACACTGAAAGCTAGAAAAGGCCACATATGAGGTGTTTAGCATGAATATGTTCATACATGATTTGCATGTGTGATATTTCTTTTTAACAGTACAGACTATTTCCTTCAACGCAATCAAAACATTCAAATGGTGTGTAAAGTTAACCAGAGCACTTTTCCTCACAGGCTACTTCTGTGGAACAGCCTACTGGGAAAGGTCTGGACAGGGTCCCTCTGTCAGAGGGCAAGGAGAGTCTCCCTCTCTCATTCCTTCCCTCTTTCTAACCATCTCTCCTTTCTCTCTATTCTGCCTTTCTGTCTTTCTTAATCATCACACTTCTCTTTTTCTCACCGCAACTCAATTCCTCCATTCTCTCTGTCTCACTCTTATCCTTAACATGGTCTGTTTCTCCTAACAACAACTCAATTCCTCCATTCTCTCTGTCTCACTCTTATCCTTAACGTGGTCTGTTTCTCCCAACAACAACTCAATTCCTCCATTCTCTCTGTCTCACTCTTATCCTTAACGCGGTCTGTTTCTCCTAACAACAACTCAATTCCTCCATTCTCTCTGTCTCACTCTTATCCTTAACGCGGTCTGTTTCTCCTTACAACAACACAAAAAAGTGCTGTTCCTCTTTCCTCTGTGAACATAGATGGGCAATATGGCTGATGATGTGTCGAACACTTGCTGTAACAAAATCAGCAATTTACTACCTAAAATGGCACTTTTACAAGAAACTGAAATGTATGGATCGATAATTATGTGATTGTACACTTGAAAGCAAGCTCTCCACATTACACAGGCCCAAAACTGGTAGGAAAGGTATAATATTAAAAAGATTGGTCTGAACACAAAAGACCTGGATACATTTTTTTAGGTTTACCAAGCTTTGTTCCCCAAGCAGAACTCCTGCCACCACATTACCAACAAGTAAAACCTCTCCATCAATTCTTCTGACAATTTGATCGGGCTTATGTTTCAAAACCTATCCAAATGTCCTTCAGAAAACCACAAGACTGACAACCAAAAGGAAATAATTCATATTAAATTTCCACACATTAGGCCAGTACTTTGTTCACATTAGTCATTACCAGAGTAGGAAATATGATTGATTTGAGGCTCTTTCCACCAGAAATCAGTAAACTCACCACGTTGAACAGGAAATTTAAACCAGAAAACGCATAAATCATTGAAACAAGGACTCCAAATAAGCCCCAGTGAGATCTCCCAGTTGCCGCTCTGGCCTTCTAAATCGCACAATGTATTTTCCTTTCAATAGGGCTTTCATTTGATATAGATGTTTTGGTTCAGCAGAGGAAATTTGGTTACACTTTACATTAAGTGGGCCCCGATGTGAAAGAGGGGAAGGATTAGTGAGAGGAGTACAATTTCAACAGGGACCGGGAACGAACTCTGCAGGTAGGGCACATATTACAATTCAAACAGTATGTTGAGGTGTGTATATGTGTGTGTGTGTGTGTGTGTGTGTTTGTCGTATGCTGGGGGGGAGTTACAGCAAGCAAGCACAAACCTGCGCTGCAACTTGAATCCCCTGTTGCTCCTCTGGCCCTTCAACATGACAGGTTCAAGGTGGGATCACTGGAAGCCCTGAGGCGAGGAGCAGCGTTCACTGAGACAATGCTGTGATTGCTGTGAAGCAGTCACATCGAGCCTACACTGTACATATGCACATAGAGGGGCCCCTCAGGAGCAACGCTCAATCACTGTCAACAGTCACCTCTCACCGTGTGTAAACTGTGTGTGTGTGAGTCCCAAGAAATACAGGAACGCCTCCCACCCCAGGGTTTTACCAGTCAAGACACTCATAGTGTGGATAACCGGGTTCCAGGTAAACCTGAAGGTGCAAGCGGAGAGGCCCTGTGTCCCCAGACAGATAACATAAGGCCTCTTCACTGTAACAAGCGTGAAGGAAGATGTGCCTTTCTCTGACATCCACACAGGGAAGGTGTTTGTGTGAAGCTCAGGACTAAACTGTACAAACTCTTTATTGTACTGCCATTATTTTTTGGTTTTTTAAAACGTTTTTTCTCATAGAAAAAACTAAACGTAAACATATTGCTGACAGTTTTAAAAGTCGGCGTGAGTAATATTTTACATCCTAATTTATACCTAGTTAGATTTAAAAGCGTATGTTTAAAACTGGAAGAATTTACAGTTGATCAAAAGCTCCTTAACAATGGTGTATATCTGTTGTAACTAAATAAACGTATTAAGATAATTAATTAGTTAACATACTTTGTTGATATGGTTAATTATTTAGAGTTAATTTGTAAATTAGGCCTATTGCTATTTCATACCAATGTTTATGATCATAGCAGCTGATTTATAGTGACAGATTAGAGTCACAATTTATCATCTTCATGTGTGATAAATTCATTAGAAATACGACTCAATTGAAGAGGTATATACGTGTGTCATTCCTTATAATCGTGTCCACCTGTCTAGTCTGTTAGATAAAAAAAAATATTTTACAACTGCTCTTCAAACACAAGCAGATTTTCTACCAAATACTGTAACTACTCTGTTAATAACAAAACTTGTTTCAGTCATACCTTACCTCAGACTACATTTTCCTTTTTTACAATAGGCCTGAAATAATTTTAATAATACACCACTACATGGTGTTATTTTATTTCTTAAGCTGTATTAATCATCAGAGATATACTGATGAACGATAATTAAATTTAGCTAAACCACTTAGTCAATAAAAGTAGTTATTAACAATATAATCTTCATTGTTGTCCTCTTTACATTAACGTATGTAAGCTTTAAACCAAAAGAAGAGGGGCTCCAGATAAACTTGTTATATAGCAAAAGCGAGGCCTGAGAGAGAAAAAATTGAAACTGACAAATGGAGAATGGTTTACCATCATTTAAACTCAACGACAATCTAATCATAAGATTAAAACATATTTTTCAGCCGCGGGCACTTAAAGTCAAGTGTGCACAGTCAGCAGAACCGCTGAAACCTTCAATACCTCGGCGGCGGTTAATCAAGTAGCGACTGCTAGCCTGCAGAATGACGTAATGTTTCGGTTAGATTCGTTTTTAAAATGAATTGTGAACAGAATTATAGTCCACCACAAAATCATAAACATGTCTTATTTTTATCGATGGAATGATAGCCCCCCTTTTGCTACTTTTATCGTTGTCGAGGTGACCGTTTGTAAACGCTGTCCCGTCCTGTTCCGCAGCCCTGTTTGACGCACAGGACACCAACGTCCTGACGTTGGCTGTATTCATCCATGGACGGGACAGGGGGGACAGTGATGTAAAATTAATCAAACTTGAGAATCCCGAAAGGTATGGCTTTGTAAAGCGCAGCAAAACAAATGAACAAGTCACCTCGAGTTATTTCGGCAGCATGTGTCAATGTTTTCAGCTGATTCTTCCAAATGTAATCTTTAGGAATAGTGCATCATAGGCAACCCTGCACGGGCCCTCGGTAGTAGCCAACACATAGGTTAGCTAGTCTACAATTTGCGGGGTTGACTAAATTACTATGGTATCTAAGGAACTGACAGCCTGTAAGCATGAGAGCAACACTTGACTCCCCGCGCTCAACTTCATCAACATTCAAAAGTCACTCCACGCGCGTCCTGATAGCGTACCTGAAGATATTGCAGTGAGGTGATATTGCAAGACTGCTGCTACACAGAAATAGGTTAAAAACACTTTTCTGCTAATAATGCAATATGCACGCGACAATAATGTTCAATCAAGCAAATCTATACAGTAGAACTCCTCACTATTCTGTTAACGCGATTCTCAACAACTTGTCAGATCAACAGTAAAACGACATAAGGTAACGGCACGAAAACCAAAATAACAATCTATAATTGCACATTTATAATTTATTGTAGTGAAATGCAATAATATAAACTTACCAAACAAGTGTAGAAAATATGCAGCAGTCGCTCAGAAGGATCCACGTTGGACTGAGAAAATATTACAATACGTTCTATTTAGAGAAGCATTACATCACCCTTCGGTGACGTCACGTGGGATTCCTGAACTTCTAAATCATTGCGGTCCGCTTAGAGGCGGGCTGTTGAAGCGAGCAAGGCGGAGTTTCGAACTGCAAGTACAGTACACTGTTGGGCGTTAGGTGGGTGTGGCACACAATTGAGAGAGCACCGCACTAGAATTGTCCCAAAACTTATTTAAAGGCTACCATTTACAAAACATGATTCACATGACCGGTTTGCAATAAACTTGTGCAGCTAGCCGTGCTAGCGGCTGCTTTTAAGAACATAGGCAAATAAGGTTTACATTCATGTCTATTTGAAATGTTTTTCTATTCATTAGTATTATAGAACTATAGCAGTTGAATTAATTTAGAATCACATAGCAGAAAGTGAACCATGAATATCACAGACGCTTGGACCTGGTCTGGGAGGACAACAAATAGAGATAGAGAATAGGCTCCCTTTACTCTCCTGACTCTGTTAATAATGAATAATCGTGCTGCTGACTTTAGTAAATAAATAATTGGAGGGATTATATTGACCTCTAAAAGTGTTGGATTTAAAGGCTGCTGTTACTCATGTAGAGAAGATATTTGTCCTTTTGTAATCTCTAGAGGTAATGTGAAAGAACATCATTCATCATCCATCAAGGTAAACAGCCTTCTGTTTTAGACCATGGTTTTTACAATGACACTTCCTTGTGTTCACGCGGGGGTGAGGTTCATGCACACTGTGAACGGCTGCCTTTCCAGAGAGTCCATGAATAGAAATGTACAACACCACAGTATGGACACTGAAGTTGCCTGTCACTTGTAGATGACACTTCGATCCATCCTCTCCACCTGCTCATTCTGTCACACTCTAAGATAATGACATGGCCCTGTTTCCTGAGCCATGTAGGTACGCTATTGTGATTTCTCATACATTAATAAACAAAATGAATAACGGCAGACTAATTCTAATTCATGCAACTGGTTGTGGTCATGATTTCATGCTCTGAATTCCAAAAAAGCTCTTCATAAAAGAGACATATGCCTAATTATACATGAAATGTAATTAAATCCAATAATGTTTTAAAAATAGTCTACAGACACCTAATATGGACAATGCACAAAGTATAATTGAATTTGAATAATACACATCCACAACCACTACTGCGACCACCACAACCCAATCTTCCACCACAAGAAACATTGCAGTTGAAGCCTCAGTTAAAGGCTACATCCGTGTGGCAGAGTGTGATCTATTAGTGGAGGCTGAGAGACTGATGGGCATGGCTGGTCTGTGGGGCCATGCTCCTACCCGGGGAAGCTGTGCTTGGCTGGATGTCTTGACTGGATCGGTGGCTTGGGTGACTCAGATGGTTCACTGGGCCACGGTGGGTTGGGTTGGCGGCTGGCTGGCTGGCTGGCTGTACGGCTGGGTCAGGTGATGCCTGACCGAGATTGAGACCCTCTAGGCACCTGCATGGACGTCTCCTCCTCTCTCCTCCCCTGTCCTGTACGCTCCTCTCTTCGATCCTGGCCTGGGGATTAATGACCGTCTCCTCAGCTCTCCTCACAGAGAGATGTTTACCGCCACGCCGTCCAGCCAGACAGCGGCGGCACTAAGAGGTCTGTCACAGAAACAATAACGAGGACTGAAACGCCTCCATAACTCAGGGACCTCTCCCACCTAGCTCTTTTAAGAAGAGCTTTAATCAACGTTTATGACATCCTTTTGTCCCTTTATTGCCTATATATTTCCAGACCAATCCAAACGGTGTGTCCCCAGAGAACAGGACTATTAGCGGCGAAAGAGGCAATACAGCGCAAGGTCACAGACCTCCACTAAAAGAGATTTGATCTATATTGTACTGGACGGGGTTTTAGCCTAGCTCCTCCTTCACCTCGGTGTATGCTCTCAGCAGTGCTTTTTGCATGGGATCACCTTGGAAAGGCTTCTTGATGCAACGCCCCTCTGAAGACCGTGGTACAGTGTATAGTGCCTGTGTATAATGCCTGTGTATAATGCCTGTGTATAATGCCTGGGCAAGTGTGCGGATGGCTCCTCTGTTTGATCTTGTTGATGGAATGTTACAGTGTCAGGGTGTTTACTTCTTTCCATACCTTGGGAAGAGTTGGTTGGTTTCTGCCTGTCGGGATGGAAATGTTGAGGCGTTAGTCTTTATGTAATACTGTCATACGCGCACTACAATACCTTTCCTTGTTGCAGACCCTCGAAATAGCAATGGCAAGACCAGACACCTTCCCGGAACTGCTAAACATATATATGTGCTATTTGTAGTTTATGTACTGTATCATCATCAGAAGCTACAACGATGCTGACCAAATTCCAATTAAATGTTGACTTCTTATGTTCGGACAGTGGAAGGTGAAAACGTCAAGTTCATTAGACAGTATGTAAGAAAGTTGTAGGATGTAACAGCAGTGTTTTGTTTGTTGGTGTAAAGTGAAGGCTTGTTCAGAACTGTAGAACATTAATGTGTAGAGTAATGATACCCAGGTACGCACATAATGATGTCATTAGCAAGTTCCGATGGTTTGTTTTCCCTCGCTATTTCAAGAGATCCAGTTTCACGTGAGGTTATATTGCAGTTGCTCAATGCGTAGGAAATTCTCTACTTTAACTTGGTGTGCAGACTCTAAACTGGCCCTCCAGCATACTAACTATGCCAGATTACAACTGATAAATAAACAAAACGTATGGATTTGGAATTTAAATAAATACTGGATTCCCAGGAGGTTCTCTGGGCAGCAAATCTGTTTCTGATACTTTCCACCTTAAGCTTATTTTAGGGGCTTTGTGACATTTTCTTTGGGATCAGAAGACTCTGTCTAGCCAAGATACATGGTGCTATGTAAATAGGCCAGGTTAGCCTTGCAAAAGACACCTTCTCACCTCAGTAGGACTTCCTGAATCAATAAAGTTTCAATACCGAAATCAAATTAACAAGATTGAAATGGTCATAGAGCACGCATGGACCCTAACACCAAACATAGGATTTAGATAACCAGAAAGATGTCTATGGGATTTATAGTTTCCATAAACTACGTACAGTAAGTCTGTCCCATATAGTAACTTTTGTGTGGTTTTGTTTGCCACCAAGGTTTAACATCTTCACTAAATCTCTGACACAGAAAATCACACATAACAGGTATGACCTCATCCGGTTTTATGAGCTGTAATGAATTGAGAAGCGGTGAATGATTTCTGATTAATAGCAGCTTTACTCATCAAGAATGACCGTGGATGAATCGCCGTGGAGACCGTAAGAGGCAGCAGCGACAGCATTTTATTCGAAAGCCCCTTGACTCTCCCAAACAGTACAGGGAGTTGACTGTGATGTCATCATGTCATGATTTCTTCATTGTATAGATCCCACACTGCCCTCCAGCCCAGCATCCCCGGGGCACACATCCCAAACGGTGCCCCGTTCCCTCTCAAGTGCACTACCTTTGAGTCGAGGTCGCGTTCAAAGGCAGTGCCCGAAATTAGAGAAAAGGGGACAATTTTGGACCGAGCCCTGGAAAAAACGTGTTTAGCAGCAGCACATATGGCTCCGTTCCGATGTGACTCTGCCTGGGCCGGGCCCCTTAGAAGAACCCAGGACCCATTACAGTGCATTACAACACCAGTGGGCACACTACCAGGGCCCCGCCACGGGCCAGTGAATGTGAAGGGGAAAGTAAGGAGAGATTGTTAAGAGGATTGGTAGGAATGGATAAAATAGTTGTACTCCCTCAATCCTCTCCTTTCCTATGTGGACCATAAGGCCTCCATATGCAAGCACTGCTGACCTTCCCCACTTTCTGGAGGATGGTTTTCCATGAAAGACCAGCGCTCTTCATCTCTTCGTTCATAGTTCTGGGTGGAAGAATGGAGGAGGAGCACAAACATATCAAGGTAGGTTCAAGGTAGCTCATCCGGTGTGAGTGAATGGGCGTGCCTTCAAAAGGATGAGGACCACAGATCACAAAAATGGATATCATCCGATCACAAAAATGAATGTCAACCGATCAAAAACAGATCAAAAAAATTTATGTCAAAATAATACATATTATCCATTGGTGATGAAACCTAATGAGAAAGATGCACATTTTGTACTAATCTGATCATACTGAATTGAGACTTATACTGTAGAAGGCTGTCAGTAGGTAGTGGTCTAAAGTAGTCATTGCTGTTTTTTTAGTTTACACTGCCACCCTGTGGTCATTAGCAGGCAGGACCTGCACAGACAAGAAGTGAACATCAAATATGATGTTTATAATGTAGCAGACCTCTTATTCCGATATCCTTAAATTAGTAATAAGGGTTAACTGCCTTGCTCAAGGGTACAACATGAACTCACCTTGGCTGCTTGGGTATTTCAACCAGTGACCTTTCAGTTTCTGGCCCAACGCTCTAAACACTAAGGCAAATTCACAATCAGACATCATTAGGTAAAATAACATATTTCACTTAATAATGATAGTAGTAGACATATTTTTCTGATTTAGTAATATTAGAGGCTCCCTGCTTAGACTGCTGCCCCCGCGACCCGGCCCCGGATAAGCGGGAGAAGATGGATGGATGGAGAGGCTCAATTAAAAGAAAACATCGAGGAGGGAACTGGGTCAGTGGGAAGTAGTCAGCGTGTACATACGGTACAAAAAAAATAAAAATGGTCAGCAACATTTTCATCAGAACTTTAAATACATGATATCAGTAAAACATTCCATGACTTCGGAGTGCTGTCTAAAAAGCGAAATGCTTAATGCCCTTGCATTAAACATGAATACAGTGACCGATTTTACGGACTCCAATTTCTAAGAATGTACCGATAAGTGTTTGGTTTAACCGGTCATCTCCATCATGTGGCAATATGCGCGTTAATGAACCCACAATTGGTTGATGCGTGCGAAATCTGAGCTGAAGAACGCGAACAGTAAATCTGGTGGTCAACAGGTAACGATGACGTCAAAGTGAGACTCCCTCCCCCCGGTGCCCTCCTTCGCTCCACTCACCCACCCCTGCCTACGCTCCAGCTGCTTTCGCCGCTGCCTGCCTGCCGGTGTCTGTGTAGCTGGCTCCCCTCTCCCCTCCGCTGGCCCACATTATTCAATGTAGCTAAAACCATGACAGGCATCGCCGCTGCCTCATTCTTCTCCAACATTTGCAGATTCGGTGGTTGCGGACTTCACTTCGAATCGCTGGCCGAACTCATCGTACACATTGAGGATAACCACATCGGTAAGCATTGAACGAACCAGACGGAGAAACGGTAAATCTGTGCGGGCTGCACTTCTTCAATGGCCGTGGCTAGCGGTAGCGCTAGCACGAACCCGCTAGTTGTTAAAGCTACTTCCTGCGACTAGACAGCGCTGTTACTAGGTGTGGTATTGATGGGAAGTTATCTTTAGATTTAATTTATTTGCTTTCAGGTAGGTAGCATGACGATGTATACAAACTTTGCATGGTTAACGGGATATCATATCATACTTTCGTTCGTCAACCCAATCGCAAATAGCCGAGTTGAGTTTATTGCTCGTTAGAACGTTTGCCATTTCTCAACGCTAGGCCTACGCAAGTTACGTTGCAAGCACTAGGTTAGTATATTGCAGGCAAAGCCATTTATTAGGAATAATCTAAACATGACCAACTGCTGTTAGGCACCGCAGTGGTCCACCCAAGACCCGCCGCTGACAACTTGCATTGGCCAAGCTCCTTGGTAACTTGTTAGACACGTATTGTTATTACAGGGTTGTAACTGAGTGGTCTTGTTTGTTTAATATATCCGTCTATGGTGGCGGGGCTAACTCACAGGGCAGTGGAAGTTACATTTCATGTTGTCATGCATAGCATTCATACATAAATACTTCAATATGTCAATCAAGTATCTCTATAACACAACACACAGCAAGTGTGTAGCAGTACAGCTAGGTACGGGTGAACGTGAGTCACCCTTGGAGACGTGTGGGCGTCTATATGATGCGAGGTTACCGAATATCTTTTGAGCCGCTAAGCTGTGGTGAGGTCAAGTAGGCGTATAGCAAAATTTCTGTCCACTAAAAAGCTTCTAAGATGGCAAAACAATTAATATCCTGATGTTATGCCCATCAGTTTTTGAACAGTTACTCGGTGAAAGAGCAAGGATAATGCTAAAAGGAGAAAAAAACCAATACATTATTAAAATGAGGATTAGTTAGGTAGGGAGGTAGGTAGGGTAGTGTTGTAGAAGTTTTTTTGAAAATGGATAGGGACTACACAACCCTAGCGTCAAAGTGTAGCTGGTTTAACAATTTGGGTGCATGTACAATGGCTGTGTTTACTTAGATCAAAACTACAATGTATCTTTGGTAAATGTTGTTTACCCATGATGACTGATTTAGAAATTATATTGAGGCAGTATTTATACTGAAGCTTCTTATTGTACTGAAGAATGTTTTACAAGACTACACAATAAATATTCAAATTAGCTGTCAGACTCTGTAAAGCTCACAAACTCAGTTCTGAGTTCAATGTTGGGCGAAATGAATACATGTGAAAATGAGGACATCCCAAGGATAATCAAATATAAACAGAAATACAATTTCAAGGCATTCCAAACAATAAAGACACCCCTAGCTTTAATATGTGTTGCCCCCATGGCTGAAATAATTTCATGTTTCCATTTCTTGTAACTGTCTGTCAGTCTCTTACATTGACTGTGGGGAATGTTTGCCCACTCTACAGTACTGCTTTAACTTTGTTACATTTTAGGGCATTCTTGCATTCAATGAAAAGTTTAAGTGCCCCCACAGCATTTGAATAGGATTGAGATCTGGGCTTTGACTAGGCTATTGCGTAACCCTCCATTTCCTATTTTTGAGCCATTGTGTCGTACCTTTGGTTGTCTTTTCTGGATTATTGTGATTTTGTAAGATCTATACTTACTTCAGCTTTTTGAAAGAAGGCCTCAAGGATGCTCTCCTACAGTATGCAATTCATGATGGCAAGATGGTCAGGCCCCGAGGCAGCAAAACAACCCCAAACCATAATGCCACCACCTCCATGCATTGTGGTCAAACAACTCCACCTTCGACTCTGTCCTGTCCTGAGCACCATGCTCCAGTAGTTTTGGTCTTTACCCAGTTGGTGTCTGGCAAACATCATTCATGTCTTGATGTTCTTTTTTGAGAGCTGAGTCTTCTTCCTTCCTGACCATCCATGTAGGCCAAATTTGTCTAGTGTCCTTTTAACAGTTTACTCATGCACTTCAACATTGATTGTGGTTACAGAGGCCTGTAGATCCACTGATGTTACCCTGGGGTTCTTAGAGACTTCTATGAGTAGACACATGTCTAATCTTTATAGAAAGCTGGAGCTTCCCAATTTACTAGTGATTTTCTAATAATTTCAATATATATATTTTTTAAATGTATTTCATTTGCAAAATTGTTTCAATGTTTATTTTCTGTGGGATTTGTTAATTCGTCTTACCTTGTCTGTCAATGTGGTTGGAATTTAAATGTCCCGGTGGTGTACTCTTTCACGTGACTGTATCTCAGTGGTTGCGTGTAACACAGCCACCTGGCATCATCTTTAGAACCATTAGGTCCATTGCCTAACACAGTTTAATTGCAAAATCCAGAAAAATAGATACTGTATGTTAAATATGTTGGAAGTTCTTTTATAAACATTTCATAGTTGTAATGTGCTAGGCTTGCTAGCGCGTTAGCTTAGTAAGCCACTGCGTCATACTGTAGCTACTTCTTATAAAATGAAGGTGTGCGGCTAACCGTTGCAGCACATATGAATAGAAATATATTCCACCAAAGCTAGCTAGCCACTGTTTATAAGTTAGTAACCCCTAACTAACATTATTATGTCTTGAAGCCAGCTGTCTGTTGTTGCAACACTGACAACAGTAACATAGCACAGGTACCTTAGACTCCTTTCTTGCCAGTTAATATATCTTTTTATAATCCGGCAAAGGCTAACAAAATACTAGAAAACAATAAAACATTCCCTAGTTAAATGCTCACAAGTCCCAGCAGACATAAACACAGAGTAGAAGTGCAGACTTTGTGTAAACCACTGTTTCTGAGTTCCATAGGCCAGCAGTGTGTAACAGTCTTGTGTTTTTGACTGTATGCATTGGAAACGTCACTGTATCAGATAAGCAAGAAACCTTTCCAAAAGACTAACCACTGCATTCAGCATGGTCAGGCAGGGTTGTTGCCTTTTTAGTTCCATGACATCACCTCAGTCCAGAATGATGAACCATCCATCCCAAAATCAATTGTGTCCCTTGGCTGTGTCTCGGCACAAACCCTATGACCAGACCAACACCTTGTATGGGATTCATGGCTGCCACACCATGGAAGAGCAACAGCGTCCTGGGCAGACTGCAGGGAGAATTCCTGGCAAGGTGTAAGCAGATGGGGTACGTCTCAACTGGCCCCATATTCCTTGTAGGGTATAGGCAGATAGTGGGAAAAACTGTTCTCCATAGAATAAGATGTTGTTTGAGAACAATTTCCGTGTGGTGGATGGATACATTTTAATTATCATTTTAATCAATGCATTATTTTATTTTTTTAATCCACTTTTATCTAAATCCTTTTGATAAAAGCAAGAAATGAAATAGGTCAGCATTTCACTGTTAGTCAAAGTGTGACAAAATCATTTATTTGATTTCTTTGCCTGGTGCTATAATTCCCTGGGGCTCCAAACAATATTAGTATAGGGGTTATGTATTTCATTATGTTTTGATTTTATTTGTTTTTTTTACAAGCTTTTTTCAAATTGGTGCGGAATGAGCAGATATTTGTATTGCGTTAATGTGGCCAATAGAGGGAGATGTATCCACAGCTTGCAATACTTCAACCGACTCAACCTGAAGCAGTTCAAATCAACTAACTCAGTCTGAGGCAAACTAGATCAGCTGAATCTGAAGCAAAATCGATATACTAACTTGACATTTGAATACTGAAAAAAACTATTCTAAAGTTTTAGCCCTAGACCCAGACCTGTCCCCAGACCAGCATTAGCTCTGTCCACAGACTAGCCACAAACCTTTCAACAGACTAGCCCCAGACCTTTCCACAGGATAGCCCCAGACCATTTCACAGACTAGCCCCAGACCATTTCACAGACTAGCCCCAGACTATTTCACAGACTAGCCCCAGACCTTTTCACAGACTAGCCCCAGACCTTTTCACAGACTAGCCCCAGACCATTTCACAGACTAGCCCCAGACCATTTCACAGACTAGCCCCAGACCATTTCACAGACTAGCCCCAGACCATTCCACAGACTAGCCCCAGACCATTCCACAGACTAGCCCCAGACCATTCCACAGACTAGCCCCAGACCATTCCACAGACTAGCCCCAGACCATTCCACAGACTAGCCCCAGACCATTCCACAGACTAGCCCCAGACCATTCCACAGACTAGCCCCAGACCATTCCACAGACTAGCCCCAGACCATTCCACAGACTAGCCCCAGACCCTTCCACAGACTAGCCCCAGACCCTTCCACAGACTAGCTTGGTTCTAGTCCCTACACTAGTCCTAGCCCCAGACTAGTAGCTCTAGTACTAGACCAGCCCTGCCATTTCTGTTGTTCCTGTTTGCTTTTTGACTTGCTTTAATATAATCTATTCCTCTGGTTGTGTGCATGTGTCAGAGGTGTTAGCCCAATGAGGGGGAGCACTCTGCTCCCAACAACTTATTGGGGTATAACGAGCTAATTAGTGGTGCCCAGAGTGGAAAACTCAGCAGCTCCCCTGGGTCGCCCCCTTCGCCCCCACCTTGTCAACCCCCTCCTTGGGTCTGCTGAGCTGGCCTGTGCCCACCTTCTCCTAGCAGAAGTGCGAAATGTGGCGGGTCCTGCCAAAGCAAAGGCCTGTGAAGACCTAATTACAACAAGGGTGCTTGATTTGGCATTTCTTCCTCCTCATCTGGTGGCCTGCTGCTCTCAAACACATTCTGCTGTATAATTAGGGAAGGGGTCCTGGAAAACAAGGCATTCTTGTCCCCGTATCCCCTTTCCATGTTCCAGCCACGAGCCGGCAGTTTGGGGATAATAACAGTAGGTGGCGTCGGTGGGTCGTTAATGAGAAAGCCAGTGCTTAAAGAGAGCCATATCGATTAAACATCTCACTAAGAGTGCTTATTTCGCATCAGCTTAAAATGTTGGATAGTAATTAAACAGATGATATGGAAATGGGGGGATCTGATCACGAGTCTGCACTCTCATACTCTCCTGATGCCCTAACCAATTGATGCGTTTCCGGGGCCCAAGATCACATGGTTGGATCTGTCTACCAAATCAATTGCCATATATAAAGAAGGTTACCTTTTCAGGACACGTGTGTTCACGATATGTTTTATCTTTTAGTTTTTAGATTGAATGTGTTCGTTCACTTTAAAGAGGCTCAATGCTACTAGATTTAAACCCTTACTGACAGCATGTAGCCTAAACACAGAGGCATCTCAGGCTGTATCATCTACAGCATTTCCAATGATAGTATTGCTAGACGGAATGGCTTCACTGGAGTCCGGTTGAGTCAACGTTTCCTCCAATTATAGGCTCTGTATTTCAACTCTGATATGAAAACAGACATAAGCCCCTAATGTGAATATTGGTCGTTCCACTAAGTCCAGTAACCCCTGACAACCCTCAGTGGGGTATATCACAACAGGTGCTAATGGGTCCTGACCCTCCCTCTGTCACAAATGGCATGGTATTCCCTACACAGTACACTACTTTTGTTCAGGGCCCTTAAGGCTCTGGTCAAAAGTAGTGCCCTACCTAGGGTAAAGGCTGCCATTTGTGACGCATCCCTAATCTGGCCCTCCAACTAACTGACTAGGGAATAACAGGAGCTTTAAGGCCAATTTCACCTCAAACCACCATGTTACTGTAAGCTCCCCAAATGGTTGCGTATACTAGTGGTGACACTGACCACTGATGTCTGGAGTTTGTCCTGGCTCAGATCCCTGGCTGTGTCAAGACAGTCAGTATAGAGCCAGAAAGACTTATCCTCAGCCATGGAGCTCTGAGTGGCTGGCTGGCTGATTGACTAACTGGCTGGCTGACTGCTTGATTGACTGACTGGCTAGCTGACTGCTTGATTAAATGGTTTACTGACTGGCTGATTGCTCACTGACTGTCTGCCTGCTAACAGTGGGCCTAGTTGTATCTGCTCAGGGGGCTCATTTAGTGGCTTGTGGAATGCACTCCCCAAAATCTGCTGAACGGAAATAATAAATTTGGGAAGTAGTAACTGGCGCCCCGATCTCTGCACCTGGTGGACCTAATTACATTTCCCCTACGCCCCTCCCCCAACCCACAGAACTGCTTCAGTGAGTCCAGTGAATTATTAGTCCCCCCTACCAGATACACTCTCATACACACACACACACACACAAACCCACGCTGACCTTAGTCCGGTCAGTCACTGCATTGACCATTGTTTAATGCTACTTTCTGTTGTGTTGTCATGCCGGAGGTGAAGGGCTACTGACACTGACCGACAGAACAGACCGGAACAGACCAGTCCAGAACAGTCATTATATTCTGTGGTGGATCACACACAGACAGTGTCGGGTTTTGTTATGAGGGTTTCTGTGTTTTGATGTGTGTGTGTGTGTGTGTGCATGTATGTGTGTGTGTGTATAGCATCACTGCTCATCACTGTTCAGTCAGTCTGCTCTGAGGACCAGCAGCTGTACAGATCAGGTACCAGAGACGGGCCGCTTGACTCGGGGCTTTCATTTCCTCAGTGGAAGTGGTGTCTTAATGTGATCCCAGTACCAGGACTCTGACCGGCGCTCCCCACTGCTCAGCCAGGCCGTAAACATGTCACCATGATCCTTGCCACTCCGTGCTGTTCCACGGTGAACTGGGCTGAGTTAGGGCGGGGGGGTTGATACGATGGCTGACTGACTTGACTGGTTGGTTGGAATGAATTGGACAGGGATTGGGGGGGGCTGGTGGGGAGGTGAGTTGTTTTGCTTTGAATAATGACGGTGGTCACCGTCTGTCCTGCAGTTCTCTGCAGACCCCCTGCAGGCTGCAGTCTGGACACCGTTGGGGGGATGGGGGGGGGGGGGGGGGGCGTGGAGGTTAGGGGTTCCAGAGAGGTAGCCTCGAACACACACATACGCCACCCGAGGTGTGAGTGATTTTACAGTGTGCGTGTGAGCGGATTGATCCGGGGCTTGTGGAGCGGTCACTGAGTGGCCCTCCATCACTCTGCCCTCTGCTCCTGTGTCCCGCTCATTAAGCATCGTCGAGGATTTCCTCAGACAGGGCCTTCTCCGACCTCCCCCCGCCCGACAACCCACAACCCCCGACAACCCACTCTCCAGACGTTTGGCAGGAAGGCAACTTTGCCACTATTAGTGTGTCTTCGTGTGTGTGTGTGGGAGAGGTGTGCGGTCCTTTTCACAGCGGGTAAATCACGGTTAATGGAACACTCAGTGTCAGGACCATGAGAGGAACTCTAACTCCCGCATTTACAGGGAAAAGGAAAGGCCCAACTCTGTGGTAGCTCCGACAAAATCATTTATTTAACAATGTTTGGACAGCACGTCGTTTTCATCAGGTTTTCACTGCCATAAATGACCTGTTGGGAGGCCACAAATAACTACTGCTTGCAACTAGTAGGCTTTGTTTCTACACACACACACGCAGTACCATTGCACTGAGTAGGCCTAGTGTAACTAGTACATATACACACACACACTACCATTGCACTGAGTAGGCCTAGTGTAACTAGTACATACACATATACACACACACACACACACACTACCATTGCACTGAGTAGGCCTAGTGTAACTAATACATACACGTACACACAGTCTCTCCACGCGCACTGGTATTATTTTTGCTATGATGTGTAGCACAGAGCTCTGGTCAAAAGACGAAATACTATCTTGGAAAATAAGTGCTATTTTGAATGCAGACAGTCCACATGTGTGCAGAGTATCAGAGTTGATACCCTTAATAGCAGTGAGCCCTGGAAGTACCAGGAATCCTTCCCTGCTGACCATGTGACCTGGCCAGGGAAACCTCAGGCCCTGTATAATAGGGTGAATTAAATGGTCGTGGGATCCTTAAAATACGTTCCATAGAACCTGTCGATTAGCTGAAAATGATTAACAGGCAGGCTGGAAAAACACCTAGCTTTAAAATACACCTTAATTAGACCACAACAACAACAACAATAATAATAACATTATATCATATTATTGGGAAGGCTTTTATTACCTTTACTCTCCCTTGCTGTCACTAGGGTATTCTTCTGTGTGGCTGGAGCAGCCCGGCTGTGTCCCTGTGGTGCCATAAAGACCTTAATGTTAGTCTAGCGCCAGTAAACTAACAGCGCTGGTCATACTTAGGCCCTAGTCCGGATTCATTCTCAATGGAGAGGTGTTAAAATCCCCTAATCTTTTAATGCACAGCTCCAGGCTTCATGGCCACAGTCTTTTCACATCTTAAGAAACAGCACATTGCCTTGGCAGTCTGCTCCGTTTGGCTTTCAGCCCTTGAGCGCCAAAGCGGAATGTGGTTCCAGAAAACATCCACTAGAATAACTGATGAATGTATTTTATTATACTAAGCAACACAAGCCTAGTTGCATGCTTGTTAGTCACTCTGGATGCGAGTGTCGGCTAAACCTAGCCTAGGTTAAACATTAAGGCTTTAAAAAAATAAAAGGCGTCCAGTATACGACTGTTAGCCTTCTAAATCTATAGGATCCATTAGAGGTGGGTGAGCAGTGGAGAGTGCTCCTTTTGTTGTCCCTCTTTATGGATGGAAATAATCTGCCGAGACTGGAGGTGCATCTGTCAGCCATTAGCCCAGCATGGCTTCACAGTGTGCCCATGTGCCTTTTGTTGTGTGTGTGTGTGTGTGTGTTAGAGCCTTCTTTTCCTCCTGTCACATTGTCCATCCACGTTCACTCCCGCCTCCTGACCGCAGCGTCCGTCAGCCCCAACACCAGTTCACCCAAAGGTGGGACACCAGTTTCCAACCGGAAACCCGCCCAGTGGTGGTCTGAAGGGGTTAATATTAGACGGGTCGTGTTGGAGCCCAGACAGAGTGAACGTTCTATGGGAACGCTTCGGAGGTTGCTTTATGAGGAGTTAGTGGGTCAGAGGCGGGGTGACTCTGTGGCTGTGCTCCTGTGGGAGAGACGTGGAGGTCTTTGGCCAGGTGCATCATTATGCAGCGCTTCTGCTTTACATGAATAAATTAGTAAAGCCTTGGGCGGATAACATAAGATTTTGGTTACACACAACACTCTTCTGCTTGCCTTTACCTGAAAAGGAGCAGACCTCAAACAACAGAATCAGTCGTATTTGTACTGGGCAAGTCAGTCATTCTTATTAGTGCTGGGCCAGTCAATCAGTCATACTAGTGCTGGGCCAGTCAGTCAGTCATTTCAGTGCTGGGCCACCCAGTCAATCATATTAGTTTTGGGCCAGTCAGTCAGTCATATTTGTTTTGGGCCAGTCAGTCAGTCATATTAGTACTGGGCCAGTCAGTCAGTCATATTAGTACTGGGCCATTCAGTCAGTCATACTAGTATTGGGCAAGTCAGTCATATTAGTGTTGGGCCAGTCAGTCGGGCATATTAGTGTTGGGCCAGTCAGTCGGTCATATTAGTGTTGGGCCAGTCAGTCAGTCATATTAGTGTTGGGCCAGTCAGTCATATTAGTGCTGGGCCTGTCAGTCAGTGATATTGGTGCTGGGCCAGTCAGTCAGTCATATTTGTTGTGGGCCTGTCAGTCAGTCATATTAGTACTGGGCCAGTCAGTCAGTCATATTAGTACTGGGCCAGTCAGTCAGTCATATTAGTACTGGGCCATTCAGTCAGTCATACTAGTATTGGGCAAGTCAGTCATATTAGTGTTGGGCCAGTCAGTCGGTCATATTAGTGTTGGGCCAGTCAGTCGGTCATATTAGTGTTGGGCCAGTCAGTCATATTAGTGTTGGGCCAGTCAGTCATATTAGTGTTGGGCCAGTCAGTCATATTAGTGCTGGGCCAGTCAGTCAGTCATATTTGTGGTGGGCCAGTCAGTCAGTCATATTAGTGCTGGGCCAGTCAGTCAGTCATATTAGTACTGGGCCAGTCAGTCAGTCATATTAGTGCTGGGCCAGTCAGTCAGTCATATTAGTACTGGGCCAGTCAGTCAGTCATATTAGTGGTGGGCCAGTCAGTCAGTCATATTAGTGTTGGGCCAGTCAGTCAGTCATATTAGTGGTGGGCCAGTCAGTCAGTCATATTAGTGTTGGGCCAGTCAGTCAGTCATATTAGTGTTGGGCCAGTCAGTCAGTCATATTAGTGCTGAGTCAGTCAGTCATATTAGTGCTGGGCCAGTCAGTCAGTCATATTAGTGCTGAGTCAGTCAGTCATATTAGTACTGGGCCAGTCAGTCAGTCATATTAGTGCTGGGCCAGTCAGTCAGTCATATTAGTACTGGGCCAGTCAGTCAGTCATATTAGTGGTGGGCCAGTCAGTCAGTCATATTAGTGGTGGGCCAGTCAGTCAGTCATATTAGTGCTGGGCCAGTCAGTCAGTCATATTAGTGCTGAGTCAGTCAGTCATATTAGTGCTGGGCCAGTCAGTCAGTCATATTAGTGCTGAGTCAGTCAGTCATATTAGTACTGGGCCAGTCAGTCAGTCATATTAGTGCTGGGCCAGTCAGTCAGTCATATTAGTGCTGGGCCAGTCAGTCAGTCATATTAGTGGTGGGCCAGTCAGTCAGTCATATTAGTGGTGGGCCAGTCAGTCAGTCATATTAGTGCTGGGCCAGTCAGTCAGTCATATTAGTGTTGGGCCAGTCAGTCAGTCATATTAGTGCTGAGTCAGTCAGTCATATTAGTGTTGGGCCAGTCAGTCAGTCATATTAGTGCTGAGTCAGTCAGTCATATTAGTGCTGGGCTGGAACAGAGGGACCCTTTCCCTAAAAGCTGTGGTTGTTTGCATACATCCCAAATTGTCTACCCTGAGCCCCAAGTCCCTTGGTGAAAAGCAGTGCACCATAAAGTGCAATTTTGCCGGCTTGGGCCAGATGCCTCCTGGTCCTTTGTTTCTTGGCCAGAGGGGGGCAGCATTTTCCCACAGCCTAGGCCAGGCACCAGGAGAACAGCCACTAGGCAGGGCAGATACTAGGCACAGCTGGTGAGTGACAGACACAGGGTGCTTTTATGGGCCATCTCCGCGCTTCCACATGGCACAGCAGTGGGCAGGCTGTTTGAAGTCAGCCTGGTTCACCTCAGGTGGTGAAGGTGGGGTGGGGAGTGGGGGGGTGTTAGCTGGTTGGCAGCACTGCAGAGTGGAATCAAACGTCTGTAGCACAGCATGAGAAACTACTGTGTGTGTGTGTCAAGGTCTTTCACTGTGAGCGGCAGGGTGTCTGTTGGCCTGCAGCAAAAGATAAAAAGCTTATTTGTGTCATTTGTTGATTAGATGTGAATGAGGGGTTTAGAACCGTGGTAGTTAGTCTGTGGACGATCTCCAGAGGTGATTAGCCCGAGGACGGCGGCTAGTCTAGACAGTGGCCCATAACCTCATTTGGTTACACGTCATCACACTGGCTAGTAACTACTGGCCGTTCGGCTTTTGGTGAGAGTAACCCCCCCCCCGGTGGATCACCGCCCCTGGGGCCTCGTGGGACTGTCATGGGGAGTTGGGACCAGTGACAGTATAATAGTGACTGTATGTCAGGTAAGATTTTAGATGATTACGCTAACCCCCACCCCCCCCACCCCACAGACACAGATCCTCGTCAGTTGGAGAAGCAGGAGCAGCAGCAGCCGACCTACATCGCTCTCAGCTACATCAACAGGTGAGCAGGCAGCTACGCCATAGATAAGCAGGCGGCTACGACAACAGGTGAGCAGTTAGCTACGCCATAGATAAGCAGGCAGTTCCGTCAACAGGTGAGCAGGTGACCATACGTGTCCAGTACGCCAGACAGATCTCTCACTGCCCTATCATCCTTATGAAATCCCTTATGTTTACAGTTCAGTCTAAACTTAATGTCCATGAGGAAACCTGGCCACCATCTTTAAAGGGAATTCTTCTTATAGGTTTACTTACTCTGGGTTAGAATTAAGGTTAAGCCAAAGGGTTCTTGGTTAGTGTTAGGGTTTAGGGTTGAAGTTAGGGTTTAGGTTAAGGAGTGCATTTAGGAATGGGGTAAGGGATTATAATTTTTTTGAATGGGAATATTTTGGGTCAACAAAAAGATAGTAAAACAAACGTTTGTGCTTGTGCAGCCTAGTTCCACTAGCAGCAACATCAATCCAGTAGCAGTCAAAGCACTCTCATCTGGTGGAATACTTATTTTCTAAGCATTGGCAGTGGGATTTTATATTGCTCTGGGCCCTACATGAAAAGACCAAGATGACATTTCAATCTCATCCCAGCCCTCTTTGATATAGCGTTTGAATGGTGGTTTAAAGGGGGCTTGCGCAATCTGAGGCGGCGTATGAGAGAGGGGCTACCGCTGTCTGTCTCCCCATCCATATACAGACATCTTGATGTGGTTTAGCTTGAATCTGTTCATTTCACTTAAGCTTTAATAGTGTCTGTGTGAACATTTCCGTTTTATGACTTACATTTACAGAAACTTTACAATCTAACAAAGTTTGGTCAGAGATATAGGCCTACTGTTAAACATTAGAGCCTAATGTTGGTGTTCAGTAACTATAGTGTTACTGGTATTGCATGTGCATTATTTTACTGGTGAAAAATAGTCATAACAGAAGTATAGTATCCCATGGCAGATCAGGCAAAGAGAAGACATTTTGCCATTCCTCACTTGTTTAAAAAAAATACTGTTGTAGGCCTGGGGTTAAGCGTGTCACGGTCAGGGTTATGTGATTAGGCTCTAGGTTTAGGAGTTATATTTAGGATAAGTGTTAGGGTTTGAGGGGTTAGGTTACGGTAATATTTGTGGTAAGGAGGTATGGGATTTTTAATGGGAACATTTTGGTCCCACAATTTCCTGACCGGAGCTGCTGTAATGAGGCCGAGCCTAATAAAAAAAAAACTTTTTTATTTTGACCTGTGCGATCCCATGCCTGTGTATTTTTGTATCCTTTACTCTTGTTGTCTATTCCCAGGTTTATGACCGAGGCAGCACGCCGGGAGCACCATGACAGCCTGAAGAGGAAGGTGCAGCCCAAGCTGTCCCTGACGGGCTGTCTTCCGCGCGGCGCTAACATGTCCAACCCTCCACGACACAGCAGTGGTAACCTCACCCCGCCCGTGACCCCTCCCATCACACCCTCCTCCTCCTTCCGCAGCAGCACACCCACAGGTAAGTAACCGTGACAACACCGAGCCCCCCCCCCAGACATCTCGTCTGAGGGATTCCCAGATATCCTGTGAGTTCCGTCCTGATTTTGGGGACATAGAGTGCTCCCTAGGTGATGTGGTGTTGTGAACATTCCTCAGAGTAGCAAAACATATGGGTCCTTGGAAAAGGGATGACGATGGACTCCCACGGACATCCACGGTTTGTGAATCTCTTCACTGGGAAGCTACTGGTCTAATATTGAATGTTACATCAGAATCAAATTACTTTCATAATATCTGCTCACCTCAGTCCCTTGTTTGTTTTCCCACGTCTTAGTAAAATATTTTGTTTGCTGGTTTTGTTTTTAGATCCTGTGGTTTTTGGAACCACATATTTCTCTTAATTGCTGATGTGTCATCTAGGTTTCAGTGCCTTAACCCTGAGACCTTGTGAAACTAGCTTCGTTTTTCCCACTATACAACTTTTTCCACTTGTTCGGCAAACTTGGGCTGAGTAATAAGACAGTGGTGAATTGGCGGGGTCTTGATGGTTCCTTGGGGAACAGGGTGGGTTTGGCATTTACTCTACATTTTATCTTTTTTCTTTCTTTGAAACCCTTGTTTTGTATGACTTGTTTTCATTTGAAAAAAGACATAAGCACCATCATTTCTGTACCACATATCTACGTTATTTTGCCTATATGTGTAATAAAAAATATTTGGAAACTAGTATTAAAGCTTGGGTGAAAGGCTGAAGTTAGACATCAGTGTCAAACATCATCCTATTCCCTGTACATAAAGTAAACCCCAGTAGACCAGATTAGAAGCCCATGAGATTTAAAATAAAGTAGGTACAATTGTTTAGGTACAGACACAGACTGAATCTTTCTGCAAGAGTTCTGACTGAAGGTTCCCTCAGGTTTCTGCTATTGCCATGTCGATATCCGTTTTGTAGTTATGATCTTGTCTCATCGCGACTCCCAAATTCCTTGGCAGAGTTTAAGTGCAGTGTCTCCTGGTGAATGACCGGCCAAGCCTCGCTGCTCGTCATCACAGAGTGGAGTCATCGTCAGTGAGAATTTACTGGCCATTACACTCTAGCGCCTCCCTCGAATAGACACCTATGAGGAAAGCTGGCCGCGATCTTCAACTCTCCCGAATCCGTTGGACGTTCTTTACTTGAGACGGGATAAAGGATCCAATTGGATATGCCAAAATTTGGAAAGGGCACAAAGTAGCCAACGAAAATGCATGAAAGAGAATGAGTCGCTGTTCGGTTGTCGGCTGTGATAGGAGCCCTGTTGGGATGATCAGTGTGTGTACGTGGCTGTGGAGACACCTTTGTCCCTGCATTCTGACCGCCCCTCTTCCTGATCCCTCCTCCAGGCAGTGAGTATGATGAGGAGGAGGTGGACTACGAGGACTCGGACAGCGACGAGTCGTGGACCACAGAGAGCGCCATCAGCGCCGAGTCCATCCTCAGCTCCATGTGTATGAACGGAGGCGAGGAGAAGCCTTTCGCCTGCCCTGTGCCTGGCTGCAAGAAGAGATACAAGGTGCTGTACACAGTCCAACACGGACTTCCTGGGTGGATTCAGTAGTCAACATGTTTGGTCTGTGTCAAAGCGTGTCATGAGGTTAACCAACGATCATCATTCAAACAAGGAAAGCCAACAGCGGCAAGGAAACGAAATGGGGAAGGCCCTAGGCAACTTTACTCCTATATCATTTTTTGTTTTTATGTTCCAAAACATTTTGCAACAGGCCAAACATTGTAGTACAGAATTAATCTAATTTTGACCCAGGTTTTTACTACACTTGTGTGCAGTAAGTCAGGTCAGAAGAGTTTATGATCTTAGGCCTGGGTCGTTCCTGGAAAGGTTTATCTTCCTTGTGTGGTCATACGGTCAGGCAGAACACCTATCCCTAGCTACCTGTCTGTCAGTATTGTATTGTAATATTGGCTATGCATTGTTTTTCAGTGACTGCTTCTATTGCTCATAAGACTCCAAATTAAAACCAGAGTTGTTTTTTGTTTGGTCCTAAAACAGACCCAAAGCTCTATGCCCATATTACAACCTAGTTCAAACGGATATCAAATACCGCCATAGAGTTCCTGCTGTTGGGAATGGAAAACAGGGTGTTAGCAGAACTTTACATCACGTCAGTGTCTTGAAACGCATACATCCACGTCCACTTCAACGACTGAGGGAGTTTTTACGGGATTTTCCATTCCCATCTCGGGTTGGCTGTGCGGCCGGGATAAATGGCGAGCAGCTTGAGAAAATTGCATTGCTGACATGAATGACAGGATTATGGCTCATGACGTGTGTCTGGCAGTAGTGGCCTCCAGGCTGTACCAGAGACAGGCAGAGATGCAAGACGCTGTGTTCAGTGAGGTTCAGCTGACTGAAGACAAATGGTGGCCTGTTGAAACCTGTTCACGGTGTGCAAATGATAAATGACTGTTTGTAACTTTTTCGCGTATTCGCCAGCTAGGCTGTACAACGAGCATGGATTGTGGTGTCCAGGGCATTCATTTAGGTTTGTTGTTACTAAATACCATATCGGTCAATTGGCAGAACGAGCCTGTGTCCACATAGCTGTTAGGGGGCCCAACTCATATTTGTAGAACCCCTGACTCATTTGACCATTTCTGAATGTGACATCTTCCCCTCTGTCCTGCCCCCCCCCTTCAGAATGTCAACGGTATCAAGTACCACGCCAAGAACGGTCACCGGACACAGATCAGAGTCCGAAAGCCCTTCAAGTGCCGTTGTGGGAAGAGCTACAAGACGTCTCAGGGCCTGAGGCACCACACCATCAACTTCCACCCGCCCGTCTCGGCCGATGTCATCCGCAAGCTGCAGCAGTAGGGCTGTCAGCATCCACCCGCCCGTCGTCATCCGCAGGATGCAGCAGTCGGGCCGTCTGCGGGTTACAGTGCCAAATAGCACTCCCATCCCTCTCAATAGAAATCGAGTTACTGGTCTACGAGAACCTTGTTCTAATAATTCTCTCTATTGCCCCACCATCACCAGCATGTTTGAAATGGTGTCCCGTTTCCAACATACACACAAGCTTTCTTTTGTTTTCCAGTACACTGCTCTTTGATTGCATGCTTTAAAAATGACCTTATTTGTATTACACTTTTTATTTCTTCCCTTTTTGTTTTCTGGGGGAATGTTGTATTTCACAGTTTTGTACTTTTGCACATTTAAGCTGTCATACTTGTTCTTGATAATTGTTTTTAACATGGTGCTTACATTTAAGATGGCGTTGATGTGAGTGAAAGCCTGTTTCATGTTTGGTTCATACGGCAGTGTTCAGCAGATTAAAAGGTTAGAACATTAAGTACCCACAAATGGATGAAGATATAGATGTGTAGGCAATCCTACATGAATATAGAAACGTTGATAATCACGTGTAATTGTATGGTAAAGTGTTTCTTGTCCTGTACCCCAAATGTTTTTTTGTTTTTTTAAACTAAAATCTCGAGTATCTCAGGTGACAAATCGCCAGCAGCATTTAAGCGCCATTATCTTGATGGGCCACATCCCAAACGGCACCATGCTCCCTGTACAGAACACTACTGTTGAGTTGATGGGCCACATTCCAAACGGCACCCTGCTCCCTGTACAGAACACTACTGTTGACCTGATGGGAAACATCCCAAACGGCACCATGCTCCCTGTACAGAACACTACTGTTGACCTGATGGGAAACATCCCAAACGGCACCATGCTCCCTGTACAGAACACTACTGTTGACCTGATGGGAAACATCCCAAACGGCACCATGCTCCCTGTACAGAACACTACTGTTGACCTGATGGGCCCTGGTCAAAAGTAGTTCAGTGGCGTCAGTAAATATTTCTTCTTCTTTGTATTCCGGAACCCTTTTCCATTATTCCAGAACCCTTCCATTCTAAGGGTGCTAAGAGGTCCTCTGTTCCGTCATAGCCCAGGGATGCATTTAAGCACTTTGTAGTAACCAGTTGCCAACAGAATTAGGATGGCTTTTGTTGCCAATAACTGTCTGCTAACATGGCTGCTGTATACATCTACAAGTCTTCTGTTGCCCAGGGCTGGGTATTCGAGATTATACAGCAGCAGTTATAGGACCTAAGTTTGCACGAATCTGGAGGTATTCAACTTTTTCAAGGAACATGTTTTTTCCTTCACCAGACCTCCAGTGTTTCCTGTTTGTTGTGAGATTATGTATCTGGTTGCCTTGAATTGTAGACCACAACACAGCATTCCAATTCAGTATCTTTGTATAGCTTCATAGTGACACTTCAGGAACGACTAACTTTAGCTTAGCTAAAGTAAACGTGTGTTAAACAGAGAAGACCTGATCTCCATTCTGGGCTGTTTCTTGGCCCTCCCTTCTTGAACAGTAAAAGGCCGCATGCCACATTCAGGTTACCTTAGTCCCAAGGTCATTTACTGTCAGAGAGCCACGTTGGTGAGTAACCGAGTCAACATGAGTGACCCCCACTGAGAGAAGCATGGACCCAGTCTAGAAACAGCCCCCAGGATTAGATAGGTGGGGCTACAGGACTACCGCATGGCTCGTCCAGTTATGATGGAGCTCCCTGGAGTGCCTAGGGGACGATGGCCATGACTGGACGAGACGAGTGTCTTCGATTCCACTGGAGCTCAGCGAGGGGCTGTTAACAGCCCATGAAAACCTCACTGCATGGAAGTCAATGTTGTTTGTGGAACTAAAATTGTGTCCCAAATGCCACCCTATCCCCTATGTAGTGCTTAGGGCCCACAGGAATCTGGTCAAAAGAATTACACTATTTAGGGAATAGGTTTCCATTTTGGACACAGTTTTATGTAGATGGACATCGTGACAGTGTTATTACTGCCAGTAAATATGGAGGGAAGTATTTGGTATATTGTGTATAGTGAATGTATTATGTCTCTGTAAGTGCATTAAATTATATTTTCATATGTTTCTGGAGAATGATGTTCCCATACTCTATGTATTCGGTAAACTAAGGCAACACCAGAGGTTGTTTTGGACCTGACATTGATGTACAAACCCCCCCCCCCCCCATGCTTCATAAATGTAGCTCTTATTACATTTGAAACATTAAACTTGCCTCTTGTTTTGTGCCTGGATATGTTTGTGCCATGATTCTATTTCCTTAAGCTTTAACCCGGGTCTCTTTTGTAAATGGCGCTGGAGATCTGCACAAAGCACTACATACAAGGTGTAAAATAGGCTGACTGGCTAGATTGTTCCAAACAGACTTTATTAGTTCAGAGTTCATTACATGGGACTTACACAAGAAATCAAAAGGTTTTCTATGATTTTTAAACTTACTGCAAATAAATGTAACAAAAAAAAACATGGACCTAACAATCCTGGCATGCATTTTAATCAGTAGAGTGAAGCAGGAGTCCTTTAGCCAGACACAACCAAACCAGTACCAGTCTCTAGTTAACATTCCAATCCTTGCCACTGCTTGTAATTGCCAGAAGTTGGCATGTGACATGGAGTCCAGGGAATGGAATGGAAGCTGTATAGACTGCACTCAGACACAACCAAACCAGTGCAGACTTAAATAATGACAATTCAAACCAACGGAAAGAACTTGGAACACATCAATGACAGATCTCCAACCATACATAAACATATTGCAAAGGCTTTCACAACACCATTGGCTTTTAAAAGATTATTCTAAAATAGATCATTTAAAGATAATATAATCAGCTTTGTAAGCAATTACTTGTCCCCTGTCTGTCTGCATGTAGTGCACAGCTTTCTAAAAAGAATCAATAATTGACTTACTGTAATGCTCAGGAGAAACTAAAGCATTTTGCTTGAAAGTGTTGAAATGGAAATCACCTGATCCATGTTGCCATGTTCCCTGATATTACATAGTCTTTGAAATGGTGAGAGACAGGACAGCATAGAGCTATGATAGTACTTCTCATCATTATCAATCTAAAACTGTCATATCCCTCTAAATAAGGTTGGAATACCAAATCAAATGGTATTCTTCATGTTTATAAAATTTACCATTAGAGACATGTTGATTGACACAGATAAATAGCCCTGGTCTGCATGAAGCCAGAGTATAGGGTTCAAATGGGGAACCAATCACAGCACCCAAACAGGAAGGTGTTTTCCCTACTTAAAAGATGCTGATCAAAAAAGGTCAACAAACCTGAAAGTGGATCAAATCCTCACTCATTATACATAGGAGAAAGAGTGCAACGCAGTTTACTCTCAGTGGAGACAGACACAAACTGGAGGGACTGGGAAGGAGAATGTTTTCAGTCGAAGTTCAGCACATTGCCGTCAAAGTGGGTGAGCACATGGTTTTCAAAGATCTTCTGGTCGCAGTCGAGGGGGAACTGCTCGCTGCACATGGGGCACACCTTCCAATGGCTCTCCACATGCTCCTCAAACTTACACTGGTCGTAGTTGGGCGGGAAGATCACCTCACACAGTGGACAGCGCTTGTGGATGTTCACACTACACAGGACAGAGATTATGAAGTGAGTTAGAGGACAGAGTGATGTATAGAGACAAGGGAAGGAAGAAAGAGAGGGAGGGAGAGACAGAGCGTTGTGGTGACGGGTAGAGAAACAGAGCGTTGTGGTGACGGGTAGAGAAACAGAGCGTTGTGGTGACGGGTAGAGAAACAGAGCGTTGTGGTGACGGGTAGAGAAACAGAGCGTTGTGGTGACGGGTAGAGAAACAGAGCGTTGTGGTGACGGGTAGAGAAACAGAGCGTTGTGGTGACGGGTAGAGAAACAGAGCGTTGTGGTGACGGGTAGAGAAACAGAGCGTTGTGGTGACGGGTAGAGAAACAGAGCGTTGTGGTGACGGGTAGAGAAACAGAGCGTTGTGGTGACGGGTAGAGAAACAGCGCGTTGTGGTGACGGGTAGAGAAACAGCGTTGTGGTGACGGGTAGAGAAACAGAGCGTTGTGGTGACGGGTAGAGAAACAGAGCGTTGTGGTGACGGGTAGAGAAACAGAGCGTTGTGGTGACGGGAAGAGAAACAGAGCGTTGTGGTGACGGGAAGAGAAACAGAGCGTTGTGGTAATGAGTAGAGAAACAGAGCGTTGTGGTAATGAGTAGAGAAACAGAGCGTTGTGGTAATGAGTAGAGAAATAGAGCGTTGTGGTAATGAGTAGAGAAATAGAACGTTGTGGTAATGAGTAGAGAAATAGAACGTTGTGGTAATGAGTAGAGAAATAGAACATTGGGGTAATGAGTAGAGAAATAGAACATTGGGGTAATGAGCAGCCAAGTCAATGATGTTGGAAAAAAAGAGCAGAGTAGGCGAGCTAACAGGCTAATAAAGAGCATCTGTCAGGGAGTCAGCGTGGGTGGGCCGCTTGCTGTTCTACTCATGCTAACACCATCACTACAGAGGAGGGGGAGGGGAGTCTGTACTGCAGAACAAACACTTCACACATGTTATCAGGAAACATGGGTTGGAGCTGGGCAACCTGCTGCGCTGTGGTGAAGGACACCTACTTCACTGCATTTTGTCAAGCTTAAGGCGCGAGCGTGCGTGCATACATTACCTGGACTCGAAGCAGAAGGGAGTCTGTCCATCATTGAAGAATGGGCTTTGGGGTTCAGTAGTTGCTGTAGGGAGTTCATTGGCCTGTGAAGGGGAGAACACAGCTTCAGAAAAAGTCCCACTGTAACTGTTGTACAAAGGAAGTGAATTTGCAGTGTCTAGTGCTATGCATCCTCACACCCTATTACCTACAGCACAACTAGTCGTCCATAAAGGTCCCTGACCTGTAACATGGCCCTCCAAGGTCCTCCAAGGTGTTTTCTCTTCCCCTCTAACCAGGGCCTGATACAGACCTGAGATATCAGCTGGGTGCCATTAGGGATGTGGTAGAACAGAGGCAGTAGGGCGTGCCAGATTTGCCAAGACTAGTTAACCCACACTGTTGTCATTGTTTTTCTGACTAGTTAACTCACATTGTTGTTGTTTTTCTGACTAGTTAACTCACTTTGTCGTCTTTTTTTTTATGACTAGTTAACTCACATTGTTGTTGTTTTTCTGACTAGTTAACTCACTTTGTCGTCATTGTTTTTCTGACCAGGTAACTCACGTTGTTGTTGTTTTTCTGCTGCTCCTCTGGGTCCTCCAGGCCGTCGGGCCGGCTGAGGTTCCGTGCAGGTTGGACACAGACTACATTACTGTCCCAGGAGGGGGGGCCCACAGGGGGCAGACGGGGCAGCTGGTCGTCAGAGAACTCCCCATCCGCTCCATCTGGAGGGCACATAGAGGGTCAAAGATCAAATCCACCAAAGGTGTCATAAACTCTGGTCAGAACCCTGGTTCTCCTTACTGCAGCCAGGCAGACACCTCGCTGCGAGTAGGTAGATTTTCCAATCATAACCTCAAGCATACATTAAACTACACAAATGAATAACTGACCACAGAAACCTTTGGACTGAATTGAAGAGGACTATAAGCACAGAAAAAGGATATCAAGAATCTGTTGGTATTCTCTACGGAGGAACTTTCTAAAATCCCTTCCCATGTGTTCTCTAACTTGCCATTCTCTCAAAGTGTAGTAGTGAAAGCAATTGCCTATTTTCCTCTGTGTATTTGTATTAAAGAATGATGCAAACACTTTCTCCCCCCACCAAAGTATAGGACGAGAGAGACAGGAGGAATAGTCCAGACCGCAACAGCACACACATATAGAGGGGATCCAGAGACATGACACCAACCTCTTGTGTCAGTGGTGGAGTAGGGGTTCCCAAAGTGGAGCTGTGTGGGGCTCTGGGGGACCAGCAGGGGACTGGGGGCGTCCTGGGCATAGGGCAGGGGGTACTGCAGAAACACAGACTGGATGCTCTCGTCCAGACTCATCTCCTCGGACGCCACGGCCTCTGACTTTCTACCGCCACCAGCACTCTTCTGAAGATCCTTGGGAAAAACAATGGCCGGCTTTAATATGAGTACCGTAATATTCATCTCCATGGTTGGAAATGGAATTCCGTGAAAACAGCTGATCTTGTACTGATGTTGTGAAGCAATTATTATAATTATTTGTAACATAGACGATCTTGTCAATATTACATTTTGCTAAGCAAGTTCCCTGAAAAATCACTAGAGGTGTATTTGCTCCTGAACTGAAGAGTTGCTAGCCAGTTGCTATGATCTAACGTCTCCATTTCTCTGTCCACCCAGTCCCTCTCTCCACAGCACATCACTGGCCACCACAGGCTCCCAGCAGCTCCCAGACCTGTGGCCTCGCTGCATGCTTTCCTTCCCTGCCTTTCCCTCTCACAAACAGTTTAATTAGAGTCATTCATAAAAAAATAAAAAAATAAAAGTCATTTTCAAAGGCGATGGAAGGTTTGTGTTTTACTGGAAGTTTGGAGCAGGCGCCAATTTAATTTACAGTCACAACCTCAAATTGGGTCATTTTGCTGCTCTTAGTAACAAATGCAACGTGAGTTCGCTAGAACCCCCTCAGCAGTTTCACAGAGCCCAGTGTGGACCTCTCTGTGTTCCAGAGTAATTGAATGGAAAATAAGAAGTCACTTTGCTTCACATCACCAATTAGAGAGATGTGTTAAACCAGAGGAGCCAGATTGGGATATGAGAGAAATGTTACTTCTCCTGGGTGTTTTTAGCACAGAGTGTATAGAGGAAACCTGATAACCATCGTAGTGTAGCTAAGTATACTAACCACCTCAAGCTTCTCCTTGTCTTTCATCAGAGCAGCCAGACTGTCCTTCAGCTCTTTCAGCTCACGGCCCTTCTGAGCCACCTGACTCTGTGGGGGCGAGACGGTGGGGGGACAGTAAGAGGACCGTGGGGTGACACAAGGACACACTGACAACACATGAAGAACACATCAGTGTAAGAGTATGGGGCAATTAGCAGAAGAAAGGGGGACTTCAAAATGTCCAATAAATCTCCCAAACAATCATTTTAGCTCAAACAAATATCTGAATAATATTGTCTACGTTGTCAAAAAGTACAGCTGAAGAAGGCTTAACTCACAACACCTTCAAAACATAGCAACCTCTAAACCAGCAAGGAACAATTCATTGATACCAGCTACAGAGGACCTCTTTATGAGCTATTGCTAAAGAAGCTGATGTACGCAGAAGTGAGACAAAGTGTTTGTAATCACACAGCCACAGGACATGCATCGCCCTTGACCTAAACTGAGGTCCAGCCAACTCGTGCATCAGTCAGGCTACGACCCGGTCCCCGTGTCTCCATGAGCCTGTGCTGAGAGGCACCCTTCTCTCGGGCGTGGGCTCGAGGGTCCGTGGACCTCATACGGGGTGTCATTTCAATCCCCCGACCGTCTACAGCGCTCACATGTACAGCAGGAAAAGCCTTCCACTGTGAACAGGCTTTGCTCATCCACACTACGGTCACCGGAGCTGTCGTTCCACCGGGGACACCATCGCAGCCAGGCTCTACTTTGTAATACGAGCCACACAGTCAGCTATTAACAAACCCCAGAACAACAGGCGTGGAAGTGGCGCCCACGGAACAGCACGTCCAGTTTGTCAGACTGATAAGGGGGTGAAATCAGAATGGAGCCGGTCTTAGTGGTTTTCTACGCAGATGCTCTTCCAACATGCACTCTGATTCTAAGCCAAAACATGTGTTCTTTGGCATGACAATGGGAAGAGAACATTGCTTGAGCTCTGGAACCAGGCTAGGTAATGGCAGGAACGTGACGGGGAAGAAACTGAACATAAGAAAATGTAAAACCAACCAAACAAGATTGTGTACATTTATTTTTATAACATATATGTTTTAGATCAATGAGAGTACAAAGAGAACGTTACAGTCCATTTAATAAAACAATTCAAAAATGAAGAATTTAAACCGGATGAATCACAGACAGATATAAATGCTAGCTAGTCTCATTCTGAATGTCCCATAACTAACCAACTAACCTGGTCCAAGACCTGTGTGTTTGGGATTGGACATATCAGAAGCATTCTCAACAGAATCTACAATGACCTTGTATCGGTCCTCTGTGGCTGGTCTCAGATCAGTTCTGCTCTACAGAGTCTACACTGTACCTTGTAGCGGTTGTCCCCGGCTGGTCTCAGATCAGTTCTGCTCTACAGAGTCTACACTGTACCTTGTAGCGGTTGTCCCCGGCTGGTCTCAGATCAGTCCTGCTCTACAGAGTCTACACTGTACCTTGTAGCGGTTGTCCCCGGCTGGTCTCAGATCAGTCCTGCTCTACAGAGTCTACACTGTACCTTGTAGCGGTTGTCCCCGGCTGGTCTCAGATCAGTCCTGCTCTACAGAGTCTACACTGTACCTTGTAGCGGTCCTCCTCCACTGCCAGCTGCAGTTTAAGACTTTCGTTGTTCTTCAGCTGCTCCTTCAGTTTCACCTCCATTTTGGCCAGCTCATCAGCAAACATACAGCTACGCTCCTTCTCCTCCTAAAGAGGAGACAACAGCCTGGTCACCGACAGCTCTTGCAAAACTGTCTTGCTAACATATTTGGGGAAAACGTTCTCTATCTCCACTTTTCCCTTGGTAACTATTTCCCTTGAATAGTTGAATTCTTACACTAAGCATTTGTTTGCATTTCCTGTACTTGTCGCTGCGGTCAGTCGCCTCTTTGCTGATGCCTTTGAGCTTTTCCTGAATGATGGCCTCCAGCATGGGGTCAGTAGAACTGGGGCTCCCTGGAAACACACAGGTCAAAGCTTTACTGACCCATTAACAGTCTCACCAACAAGGAGCTATTTGGAAATAAGTGTTTTATCCTCTGGGGTCAAATGCTTTTCTTGTTTGATGCAATAATATTTTGGACACAAATAAGGAGAAGTGCGTACCAGGTAGTAAGGTGGGGGGAGAAGTGCGTACCAGGTAGTAAGGTGAGGGGAGAAGTGCGTACCAGGTAGTAAGGTGAGGGGAGAAGTGCATACCAGGTAGTAAGGTGGGGGGAGAAGTGCGTACCAGGTAGTAAGGTGAGCGGAGAAGTGCGTACCAGGTAGTAAGGTGTGGGGAGAAGTGCGTACCAGGTAGTAAGGTGTGGGGAGAAGTGCGTACCAGGTAGTAAGGTGTGGGGAGAAGTGCGTACCTGGTAGTAAGGTGAGGGGAGAAGTGCGTACCAGGTAGTAAGGTGGGGGGAGAAGTGCGTACCTGGTAGTAAGGTGGGGGGAGAAGTGCGTACCTGGTAGTAAGGTGGGGGGAGAAGTGCGTACCTGGTAGTAAGGTGGGGGGAGAAGTGCGTACCTGGTAGTAATGTGAGGGGAGAAATGCATATCTGGTAGTAATGTGAGGAGAAGTGTGTACCTGGTACAGAGGTGTCTGGACTAACAGACAGAGGGACGGCCGTAACCTCAGCTGCTGAGTTCTTCCTCACCTCCTACAAACAGAACATACAGTGTACACTTACTTGATGACAAACAGGACACCTGTGAATACACGTTGTGTATGGTTGTGTATGGTTGTGTGCGTGCGTCTCACTCACCCCCTGTTGTTCGGACAGCTTGACCACCTGCCTCTGCAGTCTCTGACACTCCTTGTACTTCTCCTTGTAGTGTTCTGCAGCCATGTGCAGTCTCAGCTTCAGGTCCTCCACCTCCCTCTGGAGCTCCGCCACGGTGGCCGTGTCAGAGCCCGCCTCGGCCTCCACTCTGCCAGCCTCCGCCTCGGCCTGCGGAACACACGACCAAACACGGCAGAGCCATGAGCAAAGACCACGACCACTCCATGTCCGACCTCAGACCTGTCAACCGCTGAAGTAAACCTGGTCAGAACCAGAGCCCATGAGGCCCCTGACTTGTCAGTACCCCCAGCAGGGGCTGCTCCATCCTGCTGGCGGGTGCTCCTAGGGGCAAGGGTGGAGAGCTCCTCACCTCCTCCTGCTGGGCCTTGGCTTTCATCTGCTCCACTAGACCCTCCAGATGGAGGCACTGAGCCTGGGCGTCCTGCTTGTCCTTCCGCAGGGCTTCCGTCTCCAGCCTCATGCGGTACAGGTCGGCCATGCTGCGGTCGCGGGCGCTGGACACGTCTCTCAGCTCAGCGGACAACATTGAGGACTGCTGCTTCTTGGCGTGAAGCTGCTCCTCCTTCTGACGGAGCTGCTCCTTCATGGTCTTCAGCTCACTCTGCACCGGGACACAACACATGGAGAACATTAGAGAGAGTGCGCGCGTGTGTGTGTGTGTCTGTCACTATAGATTCTGCCATTGAGCAAGATCAACATCAGTGTGACTGACCTTGACCATGTCCAGCCTCCTCTCTAGAACAGGGGTCCTAATATTTCCAATGTAATACACTTGTCAAAGGTCCAGGGAAGCAACCGTGACACGATTCTCACCATTTGGGGGCCCATTGCCAGGACCTCCTTGTATTGCTTCTCCTTCTCAGTGAGGCAGGAGCGAAGGCGCGCCACCTCGTCTTTCAGCTGAGCTATACTGTTCTCCTTGTTCACGTCCACAGCCTTCAGCATCTGCAGCTCGGCACTCAGCTTTGTGTTCTCCAGCTCACGGTTCTTCAGGTGGATCTAGAACCAGACAGGCGCGCGCAAAACAATAAAGGGGGTTGGATGAAAACGCGTAAAAAGGGGTGGTTGTGTTTTGGCTTCCGCTGTGACTCCCCTGTGTGCGACATGAATGGTGATCTTTCATCAAGACGCAGCCAGCAGCCTCTCTGACTGCTAAAATAAATGCAGCATAGCCTTAATTACAACACAGAAACTGAGGTGTGCTTGTTAAACTCCCCTTCAGCCCCACAAATGGCACCCTATTCCCTAGTTAGAGCACTACGGCTGACTGTTTGACACTGACAGGTAGTGTACTACATAGGGAACAGGATGCCATCCCGCACACACTTGGTGATGTGGCTAAATAAATGAGGTCCAGCTTTCACTTGTGCTTTTGAGGTAACTGTGTTTTGTGTGTCTGTGTGTGTGTCTGTGTGTGTGTGTGTGTGTGTTGTGTTGTGTTTCCCGTCTGGTTCCTGAGCCGTGCCCACGAGCATCAACCACTACAAAGGACCTCGGGGAGGCAGGAGAGCCAAGGCATGTAGATGGTGGAACAGTAACTGAGAAGGGTGGTGCCCACTGGCCTAGAAGACGTGTCTGGTATGACCCTTCACAGCCGGGGGGGGGGCTGGTAGGGCACGTGTTACCTTGTACAGTTCTTTCTCGTCCTTCTCATTCTTCAGGTGGGACTCCAGGGTGTCCTTCTCCACAGTCAGTTTCTTCACTCTGTCCTTCAGGCTGTCCAGCTCAGTCTCCTTCAGCAGGCCCTTCTGGGTGACTCCCATCAGGTCCTCCTCCAACTGCACAACTCTGGCAGTGGCCTCCTCCAACCTCCTCTTCACCTCCTCTCGCTCCCCCTGCAGAGCCTGGCATGACACCTGCACCTCCTGGGGAGAGATGGAGACAGATAAGGTGGTGAGTTACTCTCCTCGTAAGTCAAGTGCCAAATCCACTTTGAAGGACAGTTATGTCCTGACCTACTAGTTCCCCTGTGACAGACCAGACCTGCTTCTCTACCATGTAGCTGGGAAACCATGTCAGGTCTATGCTTTACATCCATCCACAAAGCCCTGAAATGGCTTCATGTAGTCCTATCCTTTTCTCCACTATACAACACCAGTCAGCCAAATGTCCCTGTCGTTACCTAGTCAGAGCAGCAGACAACAAACCCCTTCTACGTCTGTACGGAGTCAATCACCGATACACAATGCAGATGGAAGCTGGAAAACCATCCTCAACCCTGCGAGCATTAAATATTTGTTTTTTTTCAGTTTATGGTTGGGCAAAAAGTTAACAGCACTGGGTTTGAAGGTCAGAAATAACACAGGGTTAAATTAGTTTGTGGTTTTTAAAGTTAGCAATGACCCTGTGAGCAGGATGGTGAAAAATTGCAGTCACTGAAAAGGTTTTACTACATTTGACTAAAATCATCGGTCTACAAATCATGTATTTTCAATCTGGCCTTGGTTGTGTTGTTTTGTTTGGAGGCTGAAAGGGAAATTTATTTTGTCATCACAAGTACAGGCTTTCTGCAGTGCAATGGGTCGAAAGGCAATATAGAACATTTAAATTTGCTTCTACTGTAAGTTTACGAGAAAATTTTGGAATAATTTTTTTCACAGCACATAAAAAAACCTTATAAAAAGGTATTAAAAACTGTGGTTGTAAAATTAACAGCCACCAAATGTGTATTCATGTTTTCATTTCAAAACCATTAACAAAACCAGCACATTTATGGAATGGGTAGAATACTTCAAGAATCATCATTAACACAATGTTTTAAAGACACAGTTAAAGGTGTTAAACCTCTTGCTCTAAAAAAGTGAGTAATAACAAATAATCATATTCAACCAGACTAACTGCCAAGATTAGATTTATTTAGAGTGTGTTTTTGTCAATATTAAATTGTTTAGTTTTTTTTACATTAAACTTGCGCTTGTACAGAGTGACTTACAGTAGTGAGCACATATTCTCATAACGGCCTCCCGTGGGAAACACAACCACAACTCTGGCATTGCAAGCATCATGCTTTAACCAATTCAGCTATGCGAACATTTTTTGCACTTGTGCTTGTGAGTAGGAGGTCCGTTAGAACTGGCTGAACTTGTCTGTTTCAAAGTGTGTTGCTACTACAGCTGCACAATTTCACAAAAATATTCAAGTGCAATTTTTTGGGGCAATCTTTTAACCAGAAATTGCGGAAGTTTGTAATTAAAATATTGCACATCTATATTCAAAATAATTCGATGAATCGCGCAGCCCTAGTTACTACATTTGACTCCACTGACCTTCCCTTCTTTTCTGGGTGCTGTCCTTACCTGGTTCTCCCGCTGGAGTTGGGCACACTTCTTCTTCTCTTGCTCACACTCTTTGTGCAGACTCTCCTTCTCCTCCTCCAGCAAGTCCTTCTCATTCTGCAGAAGGCTCATCGTCCGAACCAGCTCTTCCTTCTCTTTATGGGCCTCTTCCATCTTTTGCTGCAAAGACAAAAGGAGACGTTGAGCTAAGTGGGGAGTGTGTGGGGTCCCCGTTTACTAAAATGATGATACAAATCCTCAAAGGTAATGTAAAACAATAGAGATTCAGTCTTAGAGGTTAGGGTGTAAGTTACCATCGGACTCAGATAAATGGATAAGAGGGGGAAATGAGGCTAAACCCATTCCCCCAGGACAAATGTTAGTCACAACCCATTCCCCCAGGACAAATGTTAGTCACAACCCATTCCCCCAGGACAAATGTTAGTCACAACCCATTCCCCCAGGACAAATGTTAGTCACAACCCATTCCCCCAGGACAAATGTTAGTCACAACCCATTCCCCCAGGACAAATGTTAATCACAACCCATTCCCCCAGGACAAATGTTAGTCACAACCCATTCCCCCAGGACAAATGTTAGTCACAACCCATTCCTCCAGGACAAATGTTAGTCACCAAACATTTTTATGAAGGAAATCCAGGTAGGTTCCTTGCCATTTAGTAACACACACACACGCCAAACGCCCACGCCAAACGCCCACGCCACACGCCCACGCCACACGCCCACGCCACACGCCCACGCCACACGCCCAGGCCACACGCCCAAGCCACACGCCCAGGCCACACGCCCAGGCCACACGCCCAGGCCACACGCCCAGGCCACACGCCCAGGCCACACGCCCAGGCCACACGCCCAGGCCACACGCCCAGGCCACACGCCCAGGCCACACGCCCAGGCCACACGCCCAGGCCACACGCCCAGGCCACACGCCCAGGCCACACGCCCAAGCCACACGCCCAAGCCACACGCACAAGCCACACGCACAAGCCACACGCACCTCCAGGTATCCGGTCCGGGTGGTGACCACCAGGATGTCGGAGTTGCACTCATCCTCCACAGTCAGCAGGTCATCCTCCGAGGGGCTCTGAGCGCGGAACTGGAAGGGCGTGCTGGCCCCCCTGATCTCCCCCTTGTGGGTCACGTAGCAGAACTGGTAGAACTCCCCGTCGTCATTGGGCACGTAGTACCCTGAGGGAGGAACAGAAACAGAACGCCCGGCATCAGGTGAGTGTCTAGGGGGGGGCTAGTCGACTGGCAGACGGGGGGGGGTAATATGTCTGTCCGTCCATTTAGTACATCACTTTGACCAACCCTGTAACAGGAAAACAAAGTCAGATGTTTGTGCAAAGAATGTCGGACATCGGTCGCCCTGATGTCCCGCCCATTCAGTGCTCTCCACCAATCGCATTGAACGTAGCCCTTTGCAGCTTGTCAGAGCTGCTAGATGGGACGGCGTCGGTTTGCCCGTCAACACAACTCACCACGGCGTCTAACTCAAATGTGAAATGAACGCCATGGACTGGGCACCATCAGTCATTGCTACCTTAAACTTCATCGATCAAACAACTGCCACGCAACATCAGCTGTTTCATAGTCTGCTGAAAGACGCGTCCACCGAGCCTCTTGACCTACAGCCATATAAAGATCTACAAAGGCTAAGCAAGAAGATCTGACGCTATACCCCAGAGTCAAGCAAGGCACAAAGCTTTCCAAGAAATCCTGTGATACATAAAAGAAGACCAGCATAAAATGTCTCCCATTGGTGAATGAAAAAGATTTTAGCCATGAAAAACAGAGAGGAGAGTTTAAACACTCTAACCACTGGGTTATCTAGGATCAGGCCCGGCCCCCATCCGCAGGAAGTAGAAAGTGCCATCTAAAATTGCTAAACTGATCATAAATCAGCTCTAAATCATACTATAATGCTTAATACTACCCCTCGCTAAGTGAAGTCCACAGTACTACCAGGGACATCTCAGGATCAGAGGTTCAACCTTTTGCAATCAGAACCGGCACTCTCAGCAACCCAATAAAGAGTGAAATGAACACAATGAAAACAACCCGGTTAACACCAAACGAGAAAGCTCTTACGGGTAAGAGTTTCATATTTTACTGTGTCCGGTGTTGTGGCATTAAAAAAAAAAAAAAAACTTCACAGCGCTCTAAAAGGGGACCGGCCTCTTGACACGTGGTTAGAAAAAGTGGCAAAGTTCTATAAAAGTTCTATGAAAACCCGGCGCCCAGCTCATACCTTGAAACACCACAGATCTGTGGACGGCAGTGCCCTCAGAGTAGTTCTCAGGAAGAGGACACCACAAGAATGTGTAATAGTCCCTGGCGGTGCTCCATCCGACCTGTACCACAGAGAAAGGAAGAGTTAGCCGGGGAAACACAATACACTAACAAACACGCCTGTGGCACCAAACAGCATCCTATTCACTACGGAGGGAATGTGTAAGGGTTGACACAGGAGAACGCGATTGTTTCAACATAACCGTATTCCCATGCGCCGCGTGACATCGGCGGCCTGGTCAACACGCTCTGGTGCGGAACTGCGGCAACGGCTCACCTCAAACAGGATGGGGGAAATAGGTGATTGTTTTATACATACTTCGAAATGGAAGCCAAGACGTAATTACAGGAATTTTATGTGTTGTTAACTGACGGCTGATGAGGGCGAGTACAGAAAATACATCCATAACTTCAGCCCAGGGCCATAAAAGTGTCTAACAGAATCAGAGTCACAGAGTGCGCTGGCCCAGGCTCCAAAACACACTGTTCAGGCTATGGAACACACAACCATCACAGGACCAGGCCGGTCGATTCAACTGTTACACGCACACACACGACAAAATGTTTGTTTACGCGCACAAACACTTCACGTGCACAATCTGTCTGACCGGCATGTCGTCCCCACTGCCGTCACTGTGTGTGTGTGTGTGTGTGTGTGTGTGTGTGTGTGTGTGTGTGTGTGTGTTACACTACAATGATGCCAGTGTTGTTGAAAGTCCCCTGGGTAGTTGTCATGGGGGTGTTCCCACCTCCAGCAGTAAAGAACAGGAAGCTATTAAAGCAGGCACATAGTTAGTGACTGTCATTACGGAAGGAAGGAAAGGAGGAAGAAAGGCTGGTGGCAGTAGGCCTTCCTGAACTGCAGCCCTCATTAGTGGTGAGTGAGGTGAGAGTCCCTGGCTGGAAAGCCTCTGTGAGGACTGGAGCACCTCTCGCTATGGCCAGAGGGGCTGCCCACATGGCAGGACGACACGGCCCGAGTAGCACAAACACATTTCCTCATTTTGACAGTACAGTACAGATTGTACCATGTGTTTGTGAATAACACAAGTTTCAACCAGGTCTCGTGAGTAAATGTTAGTGCATTACCCTGGAACTGCCACAAATGAAGAAAGAAATGACAGTGAAATAAAATTCTGCCCAATTACAAGGCCAATCATGGACTGTTGGCATATAATGCAATCATACAAACCCAGTGAAGACTAGGATTGGCATAAAATGCAATCGTATAAATCCAGTGCAGACTAGGATCCTCTCCTGGAGAACTGTCAGACATTGGATCAGTAGTGTTACCGCTGAAATCACCCAAATACATGGACCAGCTGGAGGTCCACAAGGAGAGGATTGAAAACCTCTGGGCTAGACTAGGTTGGCGTGAAAGCCTGCACAAAATTAGAATTGAGTTCCCCAAACACAGACTAAATGTAATTCAGCTAATCCAGCACCCATCCTATATATGCCCTTTCTACATACAAATCCAACAGAAAATAAAAAATAATGTACAATACATAAAATACTAACATTTGGAGAACATGGAACCAGACCACATTGCAGATCTCAGAACATTCTTGTGAATTTTTCCTTTCATAATCTTCTGAGTAGCCTCCCTAAAGGAAACAGTATAACCTGAGGTAGTTGTTGGCGTGGTAAAATGAAGCAATAAAGGACAAGGGGGGTGTGGTGTATGGACAATATAGCACGGCTAAGAGCTGTTCTTAGGCACGAGCCATGGCAGAGTTTGAAATCCCATCCTCGAACATTGCTCTAGTTTACCATTGTTGAAACAATGGTAAACTAAAATGACACCCCATATACACTCACCTAAAGGATTATTAGGAACACCATACTAATACTGTGTTTGACCCCCTTTCGTCTTCAGAACTGCCTTAATTCTACGTGGCATTGATTCAACAAGGTGCTGAAAGCATTCTTTAGAAATGTTGGCCCACATTGATAGGATAGCATCTTGCAGTTGATGGAGATTTGTGGGATACACACCCAGGGCACGAAGCTCCCGTTCCACCACATCCCAAAGATGCTCTATTGGGTTGAGATCTGGTGACTGTGGGGGCCATTTCAGGAGAGTGAACTCATTGTCATGTTCAAGAAACCAATTTGAAATGATTCGAGCTTTGTGACATGGTGCATTATCCTGCTGGAAGTAGCCATCAGAGGATGGGTACATGGTGGACATAAAGGGATGGACATGGTCAGAAACAATGCTCATGTTGGCCGTGGCATTTAAACAATGCCCAATTGGCACTAAGGGGCCTAAAGTGTGCCAAGGAAACATCCCCCACACCATTACACCACCACCACCAGCCTGCACAGTGGTAACAAGGCATGATGGATCCATGTTCTCATTCTGTTTACGCCAAATTCTGACTCTACCATCTGAATGTCTCAACAGAAATCGAGACTCATCAGACCAGGCAACATTCTTCCAGTCTTCAACTGTCCAATTTTGGTGAGCTCGTGCAAATTTTAGCCTCTTTTTCCTATTTGTAGTGGAGATGAGTGGTACCCAGTGGGGTCTTCTGCTGTTGTAGCCCATCCGCCTCAAGGTCATGCGTGTTGTGGCTTCACAAATGCTTTGCTGCATACCTCGGTTGTAACCAATCAATCAATCAAAAAATCAATCAATCAATCAATCAATCAATCAAAATTTATTTATAAAGCGCTTTTTACAACAGCAGTTGTCACAAAGTGCTTTACAGAGACACCCGGCCTTAAACCCCAAGGAGCAAACAACAGTAGTGTTGAATTTCAGTGGCTAGGAAAAACTCCCTAAGAAGGTCGAATTTTAGGAAGAAACCTAGAGAGGACCCAGGCTCAGAGGGGTGACCAGTCCTCTTCTGGCTGTGCCGGGTGAGATATTAAGAGTCCAATTGGAATAATAAATAAATTTCTCTTGGCTAAATCCAGAGTATATTTGATTTTAGACTAGGTCAGAAGTATGACCAAGTGGACAAGGACAGGAACAGCAACGGTCCCCCCAAACCAGGTAATCCGCAGGTGTGGACCAGGACCTCATCTCCTTCTAAAATTTAAAATTGGAGGAAACTGAGAAAAGTTTGTAGTTCATCCCTCATGTCCCCCAGCACAATAATATAGCAGCGTAACACCTTGGAAACTGAGACGGGGGGGTCCGGTGACACTGTGGCCCTACCCGGGGGAGGCCCCGGACAGGGCCCAACAGGCAGGAAATCAATCCAACCACATTGCCAGGCATCAACCAAAGGGACACCCACCAACCGCAACCCCCCTGAATGAGGGCCGAGTATTGCTAGCAGCGTACAGCCCAACTGCACAAGTGCGCAATAGAGAGTCAACAACAAGCCAGTGACTCTTCCCCCGAAGGGCATTGGAGGGAGGGCATCCCAGTGGCGACGAGAGCCCACCTGGCAAGACAGCAAGGGTGGACAGTATCAAGCCTACTGGTCACCTTCACGCCCCCGGGCCAGGCTACACCTAATTATAAACCGTGCTGTAGAGATGAGTTTTTAGTAGACACTTGAAAGTTTGCACTGAGTTTGCATTTCTAACCTTAATTGGCAGATCATTCCACAGGAGTGGAGCTCTATGAGAAAAGGCCCTGCCGCCAATTGTTTGTTTAGAAATTCTAGGTACAATTAAAAGGCCTGCGTCTTGCGATCTAAGGTTACGTGTAGGTATATATGGCTGGATCATTTCAGCAAGGTAAGTAGGAGCAAGTCCATGTATTGATTTATAGGTTAAGAGTAAAACCTTAAAATCAGCCCTAACCCTAACAGGCAGCCAATGTAAGGATGCCAGGACAGGAGTAATGTGTTAAAATTTTTTTGTTCTAGTTAGGATTCTAGCAGCTGTGTGCAGCACTAATTGAAGTTTATTTATTAATTTGTCTGGATAACCAGAGATAAGAGCATTGCAGTAATCTAATCTAGAAGTAACGAAAGCATGGATTAATTTTTCTGCATCAGTTTTTGATAGGAAGTTTCTAATTTTTGCGATGTTTCGAAGATGAAAATAAGCAACTCTTGAGACATATTTTATATGTTCTTCAAATGAGAGGTCAGGGTCAAGGGTAACGCCAAGGTTTTTTACAGTTTTTTGGGATACGACCATGCAGCCGTCGAGGTTCACAGTGAGATCTGCTAACAACGCTATTTGTTTTTTGGGTCCTAAAAGGAGCATTTCTGTTTTATTTGAGTTTAAGAGCAAGAAATTCTCTGTCATCCACTTCCTAATGTCTGAAACGCATGCTTCCAAAATAGCTAATTTAGGGGCTTCTCCATGCTTCATTGAAATATATAACTGTGTGTCATCAGCATAACAGTGAAAGTTAATATTGTGATTTCGGATTACATCGCCCAGAGGGAGCATGTATAGTGAGAAAAGTAATGGGCCCAGAACCGAGCCTTGAGGAACTCCAAAGCATACCTTTGACTTGTCAGAGGATATGCCATCCACACTAACGAACTGATATCTTTCAGATAAATAAGATTTAAACCAGGCTAGAACATGTCCACGTAGCCCAACCACGTAACGAGTGGTTATTTCAGTCAAAGTTGCTCTTCTATCAGCTTGAATCAGTCGGCCCATTCTCCTCTGACCTCTAGCATCAACAAGGCATTTTCGCCCACAGGACTGCCGCATACTGGATGTTTTTCCCTTTTCACACCATTCTTTGTGCGTGAAAATCCCAGTAACTGAGCAGATTGTGAAATACTCAGACCGGCCTGTCGGGCACCAACAAGCATGCCACGCTCAAAATTGCTTAAATCACCTTTCTTTCCCATTCTGACATTTAGTTTGGAGTTCAGGAGATTGTCTTGATCAGGACCACACGCCTAAATGCATTGAAGCAACAGCCATGTGATTGGTTGATTAGATAACTGCATTAATGAAAAATTGAACAGGTGTTCCTAATAATCATTTAGGTGAGTGTAGTAGATCATTGGGACAATAGACCTATTTCTGAAAGGTACTGAAATAAATCACATGAATAAAGCCTGTTGTGTGAATATTCAAGGACAGGTGGCCATAGGGTTCTATCTGCAAAAAGATAAGGTTTTGAAGTATCTTTCAAGTGAGGGAATTCATGATGTCAATCCTCCTTCCAGACTCCATAAGAGCATTATTCTTTAACACTCATTTTATGTATTTGGATTGAAGTTAAAACCTTATTGCCAAGTTCAAAAGGGGTTGGGCAAATAGACCCTCCAGTTCGATTTTTAGAAAGACAACATTCAGTGAAAACCACATAATTAACTTTATTCGAATAATTCATATATATGAATGTCCTTGATGTGTAAAATGTCAGATAAAACTATTTAGTCCTAAGGTCACCCCTTCCATTAAATCTGCTCTGTAATACAGACTCACTGTTCTTACAGCTGCAGGTAATGGCGACTAGCATGTTATTAAGCTGCTGCAGCCATTGACAAACAGTCTGCTTTGTTTTGCGGTATAATATATTCCTTGAGAGTACCTAAGAACGGTCGTCACAGTAAACATTCCAACATTAGGGAGACGGGCTGCTCTCATTTTGTGCTCAAACAGGAGTTTGTGCGTTGTTGCTGACTTTGTAATATGCTCTGGCAAGTGGTAACATACAATTATAAGCTCTGATGAAAGGGGGGGGGGTGGGGGGTCTTCTTTACAACTTTGTTCAGTTTGTGGAAAAGAAAGAAACCCCCACTTGAGGAATGTAGGGCAACTAGACCTTCATTTGTAATTTTAGTAAGAAAGAATAAGAAATGCTTGTTTGTGTCTTGGCATGTCATACACCTATACTTGTACAAAAACGTTGGGACGATGTGTAAAATCCAAATTAAAACCGAATGCAATGATGTGAAAATAATGTATCCTTATATTTAATTGAAAATAGTACAAAGTCAACATATTAAATATTGAAACTGAGAAATGTTAGTTTTTGTAAAAATTTTATGCCCACAATAAATGTTTCAAAAAACATTCAAAAATGGGACAGGGGCATGTTTGAAAGCTAAATGTATTCCCGTTCTTGCTTGATATAGGATTTAAACTGCTCAACAGTTCATGGTTTCATGAAGTATTTTTCATTTCATAATGTGCCAAATGTTTTCAATGGGTGACAGGTCTGGACAGCAAGCAGGCCAGTTTACTACGGAGCCATGCTGTTGTAATACATGCAGAATGTGGTTTGGCATTGTCTTTATGAAATAAGCAAGGCCTTCCCTAAAAAACATTGTCAGGATGGTAGCATATGATGCCCCAAAACCTGTATAAATTGTTTAGCATTAATGGTGCCTTCACAGATGTGCAAGTAACCCATGCAATGTCCTCTAATGCACCCCCATACCATCACACATGCTTGTTTTTTAACTGTGCGGTGATAAGAAGCCAGATGGTCGCTCTCCCCTTTATGATTCCCAAAAATAAATTCAAATTTTGACTTGTCAGACCAAAGGACAGTTATCCATTTTGCCTCAGGATATCTTAAATGTGCTTGGGCCCAGAGACTGAGGCAACAGTTCTGGATCTTGTTTATGTATGGTTTATTCTTTGCATGTTAGACTTTTAACTTGCATCTGGGGATGCAGCGACATACCGTGTTCACAAACAATGGTTTTCGAAAAGTGTTCCTGAGCCCATGCTTTTAAATACAGAATCATGTCTGTTCTTAACGCAATGGCCCGAAGGTCACAGCCATCCAATATCGGTTTTTGGGCTTGTCCTTTGTGTACAGAGTCTCTGAATCTTTTAATGATATTATTAACTGTAGACGATGAGATCCCCAAACCCTTTGCTATTTTACATTGAGAAACATTATTTTTAATTTGTTGCACTATTTGCCCGTGCAGACTTTCACAGAGTGATGAACCCCTTCACATCCTAATTTCTGACAGACCCATCCTCTCTGGAATTATCTTTTAATACCCAATCATGTTTCTGATCTTTTTCCAATTGACCCAATAAGTTGTGTGATATTCCACCAGGTTTAGTTTATTAGCATTACACAACTTTTCCAGTCTTTTTTTTAAACTTACTACTGGTATCAAAATCAAAGTGGGCATATATTTTACAAGAAACAACATTTCTCAGTTTCAACATTTCATATGTTTTCTTTGTACTAATTTCTATTGAATATAGGGTTTAAATCATTGCATTCTGTTTTTACTGCCTGCATTGCGTTTCGACTGATAACCATGCAAATATCACAGATGCAGATAAATATATCAAACAAAGACAGAATGCATTTAAGTTATTCCCTGTTCACCGTACAGTGTAGTTAGAAGCCAATGCAATGGGACCGAAAGCCATCAATAAGAGGGGCTACGAGGGTTCAGTTAACAGGTAGTTTAGTTAATCAGAAATTATACAATACCAGCTCTGCGTCACTAGGGGGCGATATCACATTATACGCTGATGAAATTGGGATCAATGAGGGTGTCAGGAAGCGGACCCCTCAGTCCTTGTGAGATAGAGAAATAATATAATTTCTGTAAAGGCTACCAAGAGTAGGCTGATGTACATGCCTCAACCTCGGCATATAGAAACACTCCCATCTACAATCAGCTGGAAACAAATGCAGGTGACTGACTGACTGGTCCATTGATCCCCTTGCATTATAGGCAACACTACAAATTATCAATAAAACAGTCAGGGTTCAATTGACATACTATAAAGTGCAGTTTTAAACCTCTTAAAGTGAACAACCTCTTAAAGAGCACAAAGAACTCTGCTAACCACTGGGTTTTCTGAAATGCCTTTATATCCCTCCTCCTCCTCCTCCTCCTCCTCCTCCCTCCCCCTCCTCCTCCTCTCTGGCCTGATTTAGAAGGGGTTCAAAGGTAATCAAGTAGAGGAAAGTGAACATGCACGAAAATGTGCTCAGATTCAAATGGGACGGTCCTTCTAAACTTGTGATTCACAAAGCACATGACAATGGATCAGCAATCATGCATTTGCTGACAAGTCACCTGACTTGAATCGTGTCAGTTACGGGACAATACAGACGCTGTCACGTTTATGCTAACAGAAAGACTGGGTGAGTTGTATTTACTCAGATTTCTGCCCTGTATCTAATCTTTTGAATGAATGGTTCACCAGGTATATGTTAAACATTCGGAGAGAAAATAACCAGCATGTGGTTGAAATGTCCATGCTAAACATTCTTTGGCCTGTCACAACCTTGAGATAGAGAAAGGAGACAACCTTGTGTATTCACTATCAGGAACACACAACACAGCCCTGGGCACAGCAACTGAAAGTTCAACTCCAACTCCAGGAAGAGAATTAAAAAATGCGTATGTATCTTTTAAGTCAGTGTCTTTGCCTCTTGCCCTCATCAGGGTTTATTCTTAAAAATATTTTTACAAAATAATAAAACTTCCAATTTCCCCAGAGGACTCACCGAGTCTCCTCATCATTTCAGTTTGCTGCTCGACTCGTTCCCCTGGGAGGTGGCACAGCCTACCCTCTGCCCAGTGGGAGCGTGAGTCACAGCCAAGGTATCCGTCTTCATGGGAGTGCTGGAGCTCAGCTTGGCACCTAAGCCTCCTGTCTGTCACCAAGCTGGAGAACATTTCGAAGATTTATGCACTGCTCCGCCCCCCCCACCCCTTCACCCTGTGTTTAGTGGCTCAGCGCGTTGGGGGTTTCGGGGACAAACAGCACTCACCACTGCAGTCAGCTAGGTACTGTGTTATGCCGCTTCCATCTGACAATACTATGACCGAACTCCAATACAGCCGACGCATTCCCAGAGGTCACCCAGACTGTCCTGTGTCAACCCAAAAACAGGGTTTTAACACTTTCTCCATTAGTCAACTGATAATTCAGTGTCAGCAACCATGTCTTTTTACATACACAGAGCACATCCAGAACAAAGGAATACAGTGCACTCCTTCCAACTATTACACCATATTGCTGAGTAGTTGATGCAATGATGGAACCAGCCCGTGGTTTAAATTTTAACATGGTAATTACATACCATAGATACAATAACATCAGACTCCACATCACCCTTTTGCAGTAGGCTCCTGTCTTGCTTTCCGATAAAGAACACATTGTGCCGTAAACCAGAACAGAAGCCCTCGCCCCAACACGGTGTTCGTTGAACGGCGTTTAATCCAGTCCACGTAGACAGGAAACAGAAATGGAGAGAAGCAGCGTCACACGCCGCTGCTTTGATCTGATACATACGGACCACATCTCATCAGCTCCACCTCCCCTCCAACGCCCAGGCCCGGCGCTGTAGAGACTGGCCGGGCCCCAGCTCCGCTCCACTCTCACCCCCACAGCCCTCCATCTCGCACAACAGAAGAAGCTCAAATCAATTACTGCCAGAGCATTGGATTTAATGTGCTCCTATAACCTGATCCATCTGGGACAGTCAAGTCTATAGAGCAGGCCAAAAACACCCCGCCTCCCTCTTTGCACGGCCAACCTCATATTTCCTTCCAGGACCTGTTTGAGCCTAGATAACATTATTTCATGAGCCTATTTTGCATAGCAATATTTAAAAGTATAAAGACTCAACTGTTTCGGTTCAAATTGGAGTGTTAATCATTCAGCTTCCCCAAATAGCACCCTACAAAAGTCGCACTCTGAAAATAGCGCACTTCAAAGAGGACGTGACTATTTGAGAACCACTTCGTTTGAGTATGCTTACAGCATGGGCCACCAAAGACAGACACTACAGGTCAGTTGCTATTAATAGGCTGCATTCAAGAGATGTAATCCACACTGAAAGATAGAGGCATGCAGTCTATTCAAATTATTATTGCTACAGGCAGACTAAAAGGAAATAAGACATCCTTTTACATGGCAGGCAGGGTCTTCTTGCCTATAGACTTCAACAATAACACAACAGCCATAACTGACAGGACAGCCACCACTGACGATGCCCTTGAAGAATGTCCACATTCAAAACAGGTCTGGTACCCAATTGGTTATCACTCCTGCAAACTCCATTGCTCAGGAATAATGATGAGCATGAGTGATAAGGAGTTGGCATGATAGCCAGAAACAGCAGAGGAGGAGCTAAATAATGTCCGATTTGGAATTGTGTTTGACATCCCAAAACCAAAAGAACAGCACTGTTCCCGTGCATTATGTGTGCTATACATGTGGGTAGAATGCATAAAGGTCAAACTCACATTAGCCAAACGCAATCAAAAGTCAAGACCAAGAGAGAGACGACAGACTCACCTTAAAGATCCCAACCCAGTCTTTCTGATGTGGTTTGATGAACTGGGTGAGAGTGTAGTGGCACTCCAGTGCCGCGTGGGGCAGGTAGCTCTTCCCCACATTCTGGAAGATGACGTGGGCAAAGTTGGATGTGTCCATGGCGTTGTCTTCTGATGTCCCGTCCAGGATTAAAGCCATTACTCACTCAGCACAGGCTGCAGAGAAAGGCCTTTTGTTAACATCCATTTGCTATGAGAGTTACACATCCCAGTCTTTCCCCACTGACATTACATAATAAAGCATTACAAAAGGTCTGAAAAACATACTATAAAAAAAAAAAAACTGCTGCACAATTTACCTATTTATGTCCATTCATATGTTATTGAACATGTCCTGTGCCATCAAAATTGTGAATTTCCTCATGCAACTCCAAGTTCAGAGCAACGTTTCATCAGAAGCAGTAATTGATTCACAATCTCAAAAAGAATAGCTTGATAGCTAGCTATGTCTCAAGAATCGGTCAAAACTACCACCCCTCTTTGAAAAGCACACCTTCAAGAGTGGGAACACAATTTGACATGATTATGAGGTTCCCATCTGGCTGTAGTCTTTACAAAGCCAGAGCAAATGTGTCAAAGTCAAATGGCTCTATTCAACATGGACAACTACATCCAGGCACGTGCACAGGTAAGGCTCAAACTGTGCAGAGCACATGGCCCTTTCCGTTTACATGTGCCCATCCGCCTTGGTGACGTATATCGCGCACATTGACAGCCATGCGTCATTCGTGTTTTTACACGAGTCACCCCGACGGCATGTGTCATCCGTGTTTTTACACGCGTCCCTCGACGGCCATGCGTCGTCCGTGTGAGCCGATAACTCCGGCAACTTTTTCAGATTCAGCATAAGGTCCGCGCACGGTACGGACTACACCTACCCACCACTGGTGTGACAAACCAGTAGCCACAATAACCGCTACGAAACATGACTCCAATCTTAGATCAGACAGCAGCCTCATCAAACAGCGACGTCACATCATAAACCCCTCCTGCGGTGCATAATTATACCGGAAACATCTCCAATCAGTCGCAATTAAAAAGGAAGACAGAATAAAAACATCCAAATAGCATCTAGCAGTGGACTTTCCCCTTAAAAAGAGAAGCTGAAATTAAAATACCCTTGGGTGGTAACCGAAGAGAAAGGCAATGACAACAGGCCCACTACAGTACAGACCTGTACATCCAGTCAAGGCCCATTAGTCTGTCAAGAAGGGATCTTTCCACAGTCTGACAGGCTCCCGGAACAGAAAGTCAATCATAAATCCTGTGGCAGTTTTTTGCATGACTACGGCTGTTGCCATGCTCGCATGATTAATACTTGTTGATCAGCCCTTTACAAGAGCCGTTCTGTTCCATCCTGTCACTAAACAATTCAAGTCCCTCAACGAGTGAATCCAATGTAACACTCCACTGACCTATTGGATCAGGCCAGAAGAATTCAAGTTGTACCCTATGAGACAAAGGTATCTAAAAATGTAATTCTACCTTAATGGGACTGAGTGTCCTTCATGTTCAGGGCTTAGTTCGTAGTGGGGTTCACACGATGCAGCAGGGATATCAATACCATCACATTCAGACTGATTTTATTTAGCAATCTTGAGTAATCCAGGCATGATCTCAAGCCGGAACATTAAGTAAAAATTCTGCATGGAAAACACTACACAAAAGGATGGGGGTTTGTTTAAACTTAACACACAAGACATTCGTATCGTGCATAAGGGCATGTTCTCTTTAAGTAGAAAAGATTTAAACAGCAGAGAGCAAAAGAGAAAAGTGTAACGACTGACACAGGGATTGAACAAGGCTGTGCATGTGTCTAGACCAAAAAAACCATGGGACACGCATAGGGTTGGTGGTATATTTACACTACAAACTATATCAGTGGCCACAGACACTTGTTGAGTTGACACAATATTCCTTAAGAAATAAAATGGGTAGAAAGGACTAGAGAGAATAGGATGCCATAAGGACAGTCTGAAGTCTTTGCAAAAAAGATTTTACAAGGTGTTTGGAAACTTTCTAAAAGGATATGGCAGCATGCTAACACGATAGCTTCAGGCAGTTGCTTCAGATTGGACAGCAGCAAATGCGTCAAACAGCCATTTCGATCTCATCCAAAATATTTTCTAATGGGTCGAGGTCTAGTGACCATGCTGGCCATCGATAAAATATACTGAACATGGATTTGTCAGACAAGTCAATGTTTTAGCACCCCAAAACTGTCCAGTGTTGGTAATCACGCTGCGCTGAGGCCACATTTTTGTGTATTTGTCCGCTCCAATAGCCTATTCATGACAAGGACAGAAGAGTAGTGCCTTCCGCTACTGTTATGACACCACTGTTGCACTGTGACGTTATTTGCCAGTTTGTGGATCTCCTTAGCTTGCAACAGTTCTTGCCATTCTCTTTTAACCTTTTTCCTCAACAAGCTGCCCTCGGAATTACTGCGGATTGGATGTTTTTTTCCCGTGCATTATTCTCTAGACACTGGCTATTACTCAGGCGCTGAAACTGCCGTGCATGGCACCAACCCTCATACCATGCTCTAAGTCGTTCAAGGGCGAATAGCATGAAAAAGCATATCCAGAGGTCATCTCTAATTCACATACAGAGTATATACAGAGTACGCAGGATTGTTTCAATATTGTATCAGGAAAGAAAATGTGGTCATCATTTATGCAAAGAAATGTTTAAAGCATTGTTAGAGGCATGGGCAATTTACAAATATAATGTGGTAAATGGGATTTCAAAGGGTAGAAGTCGGAATATCGCGAAGGGAAGCGCCAGATTGACATCACCAAATTATTTGCAGTTTCGTGTGGTGATCCTTATAGGATCCTTGTTTGGTACCTGGACTTTAGGTTACTCGTATAGCCCATTCTACGATACCAATAGAATACATGCACAACCATTCAAAAGTTTAGGGTCACTTAGAAATTAGCAAACAACATGCCATTGGAACACAGGACTGATGGTTGCTAATAATGGGCCTCTGTAGGCCTATTTAGATATTCAATTAAAAATCAGCAGTTTCCAGCTACAATAGTCATTTAAAACATTAACAACATCTACACTGTATTTCTGATCAATTTGATGTTATTTGAACAGACAAATTGCTTTTCAAGTGACCGCAAACCTTTGAACGGTAGGGTACTTTACATTTTGTTTATAGATACAGATTCAAGGAAATGTTTTTATTATGGTGAAACAAAACTATAATGAAAAATAGTGTCACCAACCCCCTGAGTTAATACTAAATTAATCCCAACAGAGCTTCCACCAAGTAGGCTATGACTTAAGAGGAGTGAAAGCTTATCCTATTATATTTTTTGTTCTGTATTTTTATATTATATTTCATTTCACAAAAATAAAAACATTCACCTATAAAGTTGTTGAGTATTGTGTGTAGCTAAGTAGGAGGAAAGCACTCCATTAAATTCATGAAACTATGACACACAGACAAAATATGAAAGGGTTCAAGGGGGGTGTAGGCAGTAACTTAATGTGCACAAGCCTGTCTGTCTTCTGTCTGTCACGTGAATCACTGTCTGTAAGAGAGATCTATCCTTGTGAACAAGTGTACTTAATAAACTAACCACTGAACCCATAATGTCTTCAATTAATCAATCAAATGTATTTATAAAGGCCTTTTTACAACAGCAGTTGTCACAAAGTGCTTTACAGAGACACCCGGCCTCAAACCCCAAGGAGCAAACAACAGTAGTGTTGGATTTCAGTGGCTAGGGAAAAACTCCCTAAGAAGGCCGAATTTTAGGAAGAAACCTAGAGAGGACCCAGGCTCAGAGGGGTGACCAGTCCTCTTCTGGCTGTTCCGGGTGAGATATTAAAAGTCCAATTGGAATAATAAATACATTTCTCTAGGCTAAATCCAGAGTCTATTTGATTCTAGACTAGGTCAAAAGTATGACCAGATGGACAAGGACAGGGACAGCAACGGGCCCCCCCAAACCAGGTACTCCACAGGTGTGGACCAGGACCTCATCTCCATCTAAAATGTAAAACTGGAGGAGACTGAGAAAAGTTAGAAGTGCATTCCTCATATCCCCCAGCACAAGAATATAGCAGCGTAACACCTTGGAACTGAGACAGGGGGGTCCGGCGACACTGTGGCCCTACCCAGGGGAGGCCCCGGACAGGGCCCAACAGGCAGGAAATCAATCCACCCAAATTGCGAGGCATCAACCAAAGGGACACCGACCAACCGCAACTCCCCTGAATGAGGGCCGAGTATTGCCAGCAGTGTACAGCCCAATTGCACAAGTGCGCAACAGAGAGTCAACAACAAGCCAGTGACTCTTCCCCCAAAAGGCATTGGAGGGAGGGCATCCCAGTGGCGACAAGAGCCCACCTGGCAAGACAGCAAGGGTGGACAGTATCAAGCCTACTGGACACCTTCACGCCCCCGGGCCAGGCTACACCTAATTATAAACCGTGCTGTAGGGATGAGTTTTTAGTAGACACTTGAAAGTTTGCACTGAGTTTGCATTTGAAACCTTAATTGTCAGATCATTCCACAGTAGTGGAGCTCTATGAGAAAAGGCCCTGCCGCCAGCTGTTTGTTTAGAAATTCTAGGTACAATTAAAAGGCCTGAATCTTGCGATCGTAGGTTACGTGTAGGTATGTATGGATGGATCATTTCAGCAAGGTAAGTAGGAGCAAGTCCATGTATTGATTTATAGGTTAAGAGTAAAACCTTAAAATCTGCCCTAACCCCAACAGGCAGCCAATGTAAGGCATATCTACAATGAGAAAAAAAATATTAAAAGTCCAATATATTTTGGGCAAAAGTAGTGTTCATTCCCAACAGATGAAAGTAAGTTCAGACATCTGACAGCCATTGAACAGTATGTACAATATGATCTGGAATTTCCAGTCAGTGTGCTGTCCCAGGGACATGGTTTTAATGGTACACTACACATAGCCTGCTTTGGTAAACAGATAATCTGAAGACTGAGTAACCATACTCTGACTAAGAGGTTGTATAAGCAGACTACCCTAGACACAAAATACTTCAGGATGTCCCTCTGGGGTTTGTAGCCACACAATATAAATCTTATTTGTTTGGTTCAGGATTTATATTATATTGCAACTAGTAACCAGTTTTAGGTGGTATTTCTCTCAGGATTTTCATAGGAACCAATCTTTCAAGATTTCTGATTGAATTCCCTATTTGAATTCAATAGGAAATAAGAATCCCATAGGATTGTTCCAAATCATGACAGAAAATCTTAAAGGATTTCAGGACAAGGGTATGGCTAAAGTCCACCATGTTTTGTAAGAATTCCATTGATCCATTAATATTGGCTACATCTCATTATACTCCGTAATGTAGGCCTACAACGCCAAAAACCCTTAACGCTTGTAATCCCGATATCTAACACCGCGCGATTATTCTAGATTTGTGGAAAAACAAATAAAGACAACAATATGTAATTGTGTGAATAATTGTACGGGGAGCAAAAAATACTGAGTTCAACGTATTAGCTAGTCAAATAGATTCTGAACTACTGTGAAATAACATGTCTAATTAACCACTGGTGACTTTCCATGGTTACAGAATTCAACTTATGTAGCTAGCGGGATTTAAATAACAAGCCTAAAAATAATAATACAGACATTGAAATTACACAACAACAGTGAGTGTCCACTTCATGTACAGTTGGTACTGTAACATAGCTATATTTAGCCATAGTTAACGTTCTTAAACAAAGCGACTTGTTTACATGCATAGCAAACCAAACATTCAGTTAGCTACATAAACATTGCCGTGACGTTTGCAGCCTTAGTTAAACTGGCATACATAACTTGGTTACGTTAGCTAGTTGACTAACATCTTAATAACTGGGTTAGCTAGCTAGCTGACAGGGCTAGGAGTAGTAGAATAAATAAGGCCATCACAACAAGGTCCGGAACCACTACCCGTCGACGTTAGGTAATATAGACAGTCAACATCCAACTATCATGTCTTCCCTCGTAGTTAGACTATTACTAGTCTCAAAGACCGAAAAGACTGCATCGTTAGACGTCATGCGTGTTAACTAGCTAGTCGGCTAATGTAAATGTTTACATTCCTTTTGGCTAACTTCCTAAGCTAGCTAGTTAGTTAGCAGAAACGTTACCAGTTCGCATTAGCTGGCGTAGTTAGCTAGGAGATCAAGTTACCAAGTCAATACGAATATATTTCTTAAAAATTGGACGACAGTAAATTATAGATATTAACATACCCATTTGCCATGTTGAAAAGTAGAGGGAAACCAGAGATATTCGTTAAAACTTTTGTTGACGCAGTTGCTCGACGTTCAGTACATTCCCCGCCTGTGTCCTTCCTGGAAGAGAACGACAACATTGCGTCACTTCCGAAACAAATACGCACAGTGGGAATTCCATGGGTGCGAAATTATAATCATAACAACATAATATTTCTCAAAATTACAACGTATATATTTTTGATCAACGTAATAACACAGAAAGGAAACTCAGATAGCAAAGTAACAACTGTAGAATCGCGTAGATTAATCAACTAGCTAAGTAACAAGTGTATACTTACACTTTATTTTTAGGTCCTTGACCCTGAGAGAATAATTAGTATTTTAAAATAAATAAAAAGATAAACAATAATTATAAATGGCGTTATTATTTCTGTATTCTGTTGATTAAAATAAAAAAGCCTTATGTGTTGAATCCAAATCAGAACAGAAGGTTCCCATAAAACCACTATACCATGATTTAACCAACTTTTAATAACTTCAATAATGATTAAATGTTCCCACTTGAGACAGTGCTCCCCACAATCCTTAAGCTATCCCTATGCTATCCTGCTGCCCCGTAAGTTGGAACCAAACCCCACAGGAATCTTAAAGTTTTTTATAGTTGTTTTACTTTCATAATATTTTATAGGAACCAATCCAAAAGGATTCTTTGGGGACTTATCTTATATGATTCCTATAGGAATCACAACGTTGCGGATAACTATTTGAGTGGCCTGGGTTGTGGTTGTCCCACCTAGCTATCTTATTTTTCCTGCACACCTTGCACATAAAACAACACATTCGTAACTATGATAAAAAAGGAAATATAATAATTATGATATAATATATATCATAAAATAATCATCAATTGTCATCAAGCAAAAGGACTCTGAAAGCATATGGAAAAGTATTTTCTTGTCTGATTAGACCAATATCTAAATATTAGGCTTGAATGTCAAGCACTACATCCGGTGAAAACAAGGTACCACTCATCACCTTGCTAATAACATACCTACAGCATGGCATGGTGGTGAGAGCATCATGCTATGGGGATGCTTCTCAGCGGCAGGGACTGAGGGACTGGTCAGGACTAAGGGAAAGATGATTCGAGCAAGTCCTTAAAGGAACTCAGACGAGGGCAACGATTCATCTTCAAGCAAATCAACAACCCGAAGCACATAGCCAAGGCAAGGATGGAATGATCTTAAATGATGCAACCAAAGCCTAGACTTGAACCCCATTAAACATCTGTGGAGTGTCCTGAAGTTCACAGACACTCCCCATCCAAACTTACAGAATTTGACAGATTTGCAAGAAAGAATGGGAGAAACCCTCTGAATCCAGGTGTGGAACGCTGACAAAGATACAAGAAGCCTGGAAGCTGCAATCGTTCTGCCGAAGGTGATTTTACAAAGTACTGAATAAAGAGTCTCTTTACTTATGTATATTCGTTTTCTTTTTCAATAAATTGGCACGATATTCTTGAAAAAAAATTCACATAGCCATTATGGTGTTTTGTGTGTAGGCTGATGGCAAAAACTTCATTTAATCAATTGTAAACTTAGTCTAGGACACAACAAAATGTAGAGAAAGTAAAGGGCTTCAAAAAAAAGTTCATATTTACAGAATAAGAGGGAACTTGTTGAATTTTGGATCTGTCCATGGTAATCATTTCAACATTACTTAAATCTGAGTAATGAGCCTATACACTATCATGATTTTAATGGCTGTGGTTGTTGTATTTAGAACTCCTTTTAGAGTAAGAGAAAAGAGATACTTCAGTAATATAAGTCTGCCTGGAAATAAGCAAATACTAGATTCATATGCTGTATCATCAACATAAAAATGTATGTTACATTTTACAAAGTATCTTCATAGTGGTATAAACACAGTGGACAAATGAGGACCCAACAATAAGCCCAGGTTCCCTGTTATGCACATAAAGAAATTCAGATTTTACCCCTTCTGTCACAAAGATAAACCATAAGCAAATATCTGCATCTAGGTCTAAAAACATCAACTTTGTAATTAACAGGGATAGGCCAAATGTGTCAAAGGGTTTTGACTGGTCTATACACCAGGCAGAACAATATACAGTAGCTTATCATACAAGACTCTGACAATATAATTTACAACCAGTGTCATTGCAGTCACTGTGTTAGTTGCAAATGAAAGTCACTATATATAAGAGAATCAAGTAAATTACTAAAATGTTAATAGAAATCCTATAACACGCTTCAAACCACAACACCAAACGACAATTTGCCTTGTTTCGGGATATCCTGCCTTCGTTTTCTTTCATTGGATGTGGACTTGAGGAAACAGCTCTGCAATTGGACAGAACGTGTGTCTTTTACTACGTCACAAAATTATGTCACCCTGACTGAGTCCGCGGTCAGAAAGGAAAGAAGCATGGCCGCTATTTTAAGGGGGTCTCGGAACGTATGGGGAAGGATCAGACATGTTGATTATACTCTGGGTAAGGAGTTTCAAATTACAACTACGCTCGTTGTTGAGGACCCGTTTTGCGTAATTTCTCTCTGTGTAATACGGACAGCATCGCAAATAGAGATAAACGTTTAACAAAAAGTTGATTGACACTGGCATGGTCAATTCCGCTGTATTGAGCTAGCTTTAGTACTGTACATACTCTAGCTAGCTAAGGGACTAGTTGAAGTCATGGGACATTGTATTGGTTGATAATCATTTATTTAATTTCTGATGGCTTTCTCGTGAAAGTTACAAAACAAATGCAGCTTCAGCAAAGAGCACTGTATTCGATGGCCTCCTCATTCGGCAATGCACGTCAGAAATGGCTAAAACAAGTGGGCACTGTGCTCGGGCAACAAGGGTCAAGTGAGAAAAACACGTCTCTTCACGTTGAATCCGTCATTTTAGACTATTATGACAAGCTGGGGCTGTTGAGTTGGTAGTTAGCAAAAATGTCAGACATTTTGTAGATATTGTGCAGTTCCTGGAGTGTTTTTATGCAGTTGTCCAAGCTTCCCCTCAGATATGAAAGGAAATGGCATGTGGGAGTTTCTTCTATAACGCTTACACCAATCCAATGCTTTTATAGTGGTGGGTGTAGTGGGTGAGGCCTCACTGTACAGTGCGCTGTGTTAGTAGCCTTTAATGGAAGAGCCTTGTTTTTATCTTGTATTATTTTGTCGAGGGAATTGCAGAATAGGTTTTATCAGCACCGTCTGATATTCAACACTCCGGATAGCAAAATCAGATCAGATGTATATCTGACTTTCTGGGTAACTGCAGTTTATTGGACTTGGCGACTGTCTGGTATATGCAGGGAGAATAGAATCTCTGACTTTACAATCATAAACTTAAATAGGCTACAGAGTCCAGCAAGAAACTGAGTAATGAACCTTTATGAAACTCACATGCACAACTATTGTAATGCAAACAAGTTTGATTGCAATCAGTAATATTTGTATTGATTTAATAAAAAGGGGGCATTAGGTTTTGTAACCAAGAGGCTTGGAGGCTGTCTATCAGCAAGAAATCAGACCGCTGAACACTTGACCTGTCTGACCCCTTACAGACTGCTTAACTGGACACACTCCCACTCACTGTCCCATACAAACAGACACGTGCCCACTTTCAGTCAGTATTATATATACAGTTGAAATAAAGTCTACACACCCCTGTTAAAATGCCAGGTTTTTGTGATGTAAAAGAATGAGACAAAGATAAATCATGTCAGAACTTCTTCCACTTTTAATATGACCTATAATGTGAACAATTCAATTGAAAAACAAACTGAAATCTTCGAGGGGGAAAAGGGAAAAATAAAAACCTTACAATAACCTGGTTGTGTAAGTGTGCACACCCTCTTATAACTGGGGATGTGGCTGTGTTCAGAATTAACCAATATTTTTCAAACTCATGTTAAATAGATGTCTTACACACATGCCATCATTTAAAGTGACTCTGATTAATCACAAATAAACTTCAGCTGTTCTAGTAGGATTTTCCTGAAATATTCTTAGTTGCATCTCAGAGCAAAAACCATTGTCCGCAGAGAGCTTCCAAAGCATCAGAGGGATCTCAATGTTGAAAGATATCAGTCAGGAGACTGATATCTTTCATGGAACACAGTGAAGACAGTCATCATCAAGTGGAGAAAATATGGCACAACAGAGACATTACCAAGAACTGGACGTCCCTCCAAAATGAATGAAAAGACTAGAAGAAAACTGGTCAGGGAGGCTTCCAAGAGGCCTACAGCAACATTAAGGGAACTGCAGGAATTTCTGGCAAGTACTGGCTGTGTGCTACATGTGACAACAATCTCCCGTATTCTTCATATGAATGGGCTATGGGGTAGGGTGGCAAGACGGAAGCCTTTCCTTACAAAGAAAAACATCCAAGTTTTCAAAAACAAACATCAAGTCCCCCAAAAGCACATGGGAAAATGTGTTATGGTTTGATGAAATCAAGGTTGAACTTATTGGCCATAATTCCAAAAGGTATGTTTAGGGCAAAAACAACACTGCACATCACCCAAAGAACACTATACCCACAGTGAAGCATGGTGGTGGCAGCATCGTGCTTTGGGGCTGTTTTTCGTCAGCTGGAACCAGGGCATTAGTCAGGGTGGAGGGAATTATGAACAGTTCCTAATACCAGGCAATGTTGGCACTAAACCTTCAGCCGTCCTTTAGAAAGCTGAAGATGAAGTTCACCTTTCAGCACGACAACGACCCAAAGCACACATCCAAATCCACAAAAGCATGGCTTCACCAGAAGAAGATTAACGTTTTGGAATGGCCCAGCCAGAGCCCAGACCTGAATCCAATAGAACATTTGTGGGGTGTTCTTAAGAGGGTTGTGCACAGATGTCCTCACAATCTGACAGAATTTGAGTGCTTTTGCATGGCACGTCAAGATGTGCCATGCTAATATACTCCTACCCAAAAAGACTGAGTGCTATAATAAAATCCAAAGGTGCTTCAACAAAGTATTAGTTTAAGGGTGTGCACACTTGTGCAACCAGGTTATTGTGAGTTTTAAATTTTTCCCCCTCATTGATTTCAGTTTTTCAATTTGATCTGTTATAGGTCGCATTAAAGGTGGAAAAAGCTCTGACATGATTCATCTTTGTCTCATTCTTTTACATCACAAGAACCTGGGTTTTAATAGGGGTGTGTGGACATTTTATATCCACTGTAGCATGGTTGCTCGTTTGTTATTATGTTTGTGTGTTTGAATCATTTTTGTTAATCTTTTTCAGGCATTTTAATGCTTTATTTAACTGGACAGTGGAGACATTTATTTTTTTACTGAAAAAGCAGTGGGTCGAATTCATTCCGCCGTCAAATACCGAAGTGGAATCCCACAATAGATTGCATTGCTCTTTGAGTTTACGCAATTCCACACAAAACTATGGAGAGTCGTGCCAAATTATGATATGTGCATTTGTTTTTATGATGATGATACTTTGCACAAAAGATTAAGTAGATCCCAAATGAAATGTTTAAAGACCTTTTTCCCATTTAGCAAATGTTCATATCCACAGCAAGATACAATCGCTAGTGCATTTTCAGGAGTTTTTGTTCTTGCTTTACTGTTCCCTGTGGGAATCAGTCCCACAACGCTGGCATTGCAAGAGCTGTGTTCTAGCAGCTGTGCTAAACACGACTAACCAGGCCTCTATTCTCTCTGGCATGCAACACTCTATTTATAAGATGGCAATAGGCTAAGTTCTTTCTTCTTAGTCAGATTCTTCTGTTTTTGATGAAGTTCTGAAATCACAGTGCTTGTTCACTGCCTTACTGCTTTGGTAGACAATCAGGTCAGCACAGCTTAGGATAACTTTGCCTCCATAGAATTAAAAAATTTTTCTTGCAAAATCAGATGCAGGTTGGTTCTTAGGACAAAATGAGTGACAATAAGTAATGTGGCTGTTTGCATACCTTCTCGCTGTAGGTTGGCAGTCTGCCTTTTGGGGGCTATGACAAGCCTCTCAGAGCACATTATGTTGAATGGGGTGAGCGGGAGAGGGCCACAGTTATTGGGTCTCTGGGATTTTGGTAATTTCCTGGTGGGAAATCCCACCTGTGGCATGGACAGCTAGTTGGCACCCACTCAGAAGACACGACTGGGGATGCCATCGGGATGGAAGCATTCGTTACTCTGTTCTTTAGTGTCCCTCGTCAGCTGTGAAGAGTTCAAGCACCTGATTGTCTGGACCAGCAAGTGCTTTACTGGTTGGCTCAGTGTTGTTTCTTGCTTCAAAGCAAGCTCCGAGTGTGTTGAGCTTGTCTAGAAGGGAGGCAACGGGTCGGCGCCATGCAGATGAATTAGCCTTTGTGATCCCAGATGGCTTATAGTCTGTGCCACTTGTTGTGAGCCTAAACCTACAGTAGGGAGAACAAGTATTTGATACACTGCCGATTTTCCTACTTACAAAGCATGTAGAGGTCTGTAATTTTTATCAAAGGTACAATTCAACTGTGAGAGACGGAATCTAATTAATTTGCATTTTATTGCATGACATATGTATTTGATCACCTACCAACCAGTAAGAATTCCATCTGTCCCCGACGTGTTAGTGTTCTCTTTAAGAAGACCTCTCCACTCATTACCTGTATTAACTGCACCTGTTTGAACTCGTTACCTGTATAAAATATACCTGTCCACACACTCAATCGAACAGACTCCAACCTCTCCACAATGGCCAAGACCAGAGAGCTGTGTAAGGACATCAGGGATAAAATTGTAGACCTGCACAAGGCTAGGATGGGCTACCAGACAATAGGCAAGCAGCTTGGTGAGAAGGCAACAACTGTTGGCGCAATTATTAGAAAATGGAAGAAGTTCAAGATGACGTCAATCTCCATCGGTCTGGGGCTCCATGCAAGATCTCACCTCGTGGGGCATCAATGATCATGAGGAAGGTGAGGGATCAGCCCAGAACTACACAGCATGACCTGGTCAATGACCTGAAGAGAGCTGGGACCACAGTCTCAAAGAAAACCATTAGTAACACACTACGCCGTCATGGATTAAAATCCTGCAGCGCACGCAAGGTCCCCCTGCTCAAGCTAGTGGATGTCCAGGCCCGTCTGAAGTTTTCCAATGCCCATCTGGATGATCCAGAGGAGGAATGGGAGAAGGTCATGTGGTCTGATATGAGAAAAATAGAGCTTTTTGGTCTAAACTCCACTCGCTGTGTTTGGAGGAAGAAGGATGAGTTCCATTCAAGAACACCATCCCAACCGTGAAGCATGGAGGTGGAAACATCCTTCTTTGGGGATGCTTTTCTGCAAAGGGGACAGGACGACTGCACCGTATTGAGGGGAGGATGGATGGGGGGCCATGTATCGCGAGATCTTAGCCAACAACCTCCTTCCCTCAGTAAGAGCATTGAAGATGGGTCGTGGCTGGGTCTTCCAGCATGACAACGACCCGAAACACACAGCCAGGGCAACTAAGGAGTGGCTCCGTAAGAAGCATCTCAAGGTCCTGGAGTGGCCTAGCTAGTCTCCAGACCTGAACCCAATAGAAAATCTTTGGAGGGAGCTGAAAGTCCGTATTGCCCAGCAACAGCCCTGAAATCTGAAGGATCTGGAGAAGGTGTGTATGGAAGAGTGGGCCAAAATCCCAGCTGCAGTGTGTGCAAACCTGGTCAAGAACTACAGGAAACGTATGATCTCTGTAATTGCAAACAAAGGTTTCTGTACCAAATATTAAGTTCTGCTTTTCTGATGTATCAAATACTTATGTCATGCAATAAAATGCTAATTAATTACTTAAAAATCATACAATGTGATTTTTGTTTTAGATTCCATCACTCAAAGTTGAAGAGTACCTATGATAAAAATTACATTCTACATGCTTTGTAAGTGGGAATCACTGCCAATTTTTCAGGTTATCAAATACTTGTTCTCCCCACTGTATGTTTCAGCTTCGGCCTGTATTTCCTTTTCCTTAAAGGAGCATAACACAACTACCTAATGTACTGATTAATAATGTTATCAATCATACATTTGTCATGAATGCACAAGATCTCCTCAACACTGTCTAGATTGGAATAACTTGAATTCTGTGGTAGATTCTACCTCTATCGGTCTGTTTATAAAATAACATAAGTTCCAGAATTCATAGCGAACATACAAAACCACCTGCCTTTCAAAGTGGCGATCGGAGAATACGATCTCGCTTATACCAATAAACAACAACTTAGATTACTAGCCAGTAGCCACATAACTCAATACTTAATTGCTACATGCGTGGTTTTCAATAAGCAAGACTCAAATCGTTTTAACGATATTAGATATTAATCCATATCTAAAAGGAGAAGGCTTAGTTTTTGATAGCAAAATGCCAGCCATATAAGCCTTAACCTAGCCAAAATAAGATGTTAATCCCCACTATTTTTTTCAGCAAAAATCTAATTTTAACCGACTGATTTGGTCCTGTTGAACTGTTGTGGTCCAAATGCAGTTAGTAAATTAATTCTTCAATCCGTATTTGAACGCATTGACAAGGCAGGAAAGTCACTGTGTGTCCAGCTAACACTGTCTTTCAATTCGGTTGAACAGTAGCCTCCTCCAGTTCAAGCATGTACGGTTCAATGTCACCATGTAAGATCCCTTTAAATAATGAGTTTGTGTTAATGACCCTTGTGTTGCTTATTGTAAAATTGGCTAGTTAGCAGTATCCAGTCTACTGGGATGATGTTTTTAAAAAACACATTGGAGGGAAGGGGAGGTACTATGGTAGAGCCGAAAGAAACGTCCTCAGAGTCTTACTCTCTCTCAGTCTCCAGCAGGTCCATGGCCTCTAAAACCCAGGTGGGCTTCATCGGCCTAGGGAACATGGGAAACCCCATGGCCAAGAATCTGCTGAAACATGGATATCCTGTCATTGCCACAGATGTCTTCCCAGAGTCTTGCAAAGAACTGCAAGAGCTGGGTGCTCAGGTGGGAAAAAGGAAAATGGCTGACTAATGCCAGCGTATTGAATGTGATACATTGTATAACAGCCTAGCCTGAGTAAAATACATTTTAATAGCTATGCGTTTTCTTTAATTTTCATTTAAAAAAAATAATTTTTAGTAAATCTGACTGTTTAAGTTATCCTTTCCAAAAGGTTTTTGTTTTCAGAGCATTTCGCAAAGATGTGCCGTAATAGACAATGCCCTGTGTTGTCAGATAGTGGATAACCCAGCTGAGGTGGCAGATAAAGCCGACCGCATCGTCACAATGCTGCCCTCCAGTCCAAACGTCATCGACGTCTACACTGGAGCCAACGGCATCCTCAAGTATGACCCCTTCCTCCTGCTGACTAAACGATTGGAGCCAAATGGCACCCCATTTCCTGGATGTACCCTAGCACTCTTATTGGCCAGATACTCACGGGCAGATACCCAGTGTTTATAGATCACTGTAATGAATATAATAAAAAAAATCCATTCATACTGGTTATTGTGGAATGTTGGATAATATAATGTAAACTGTATGCATCATTTCAATGTCTCGAGGAAAAATAGGTCAAACATTGTGACCAGAATATAGAGATGTTGAAGTGTGTAGATGCCATAAAGACTGGCTCTATGGAAGGAGTCAGTAGTTCTGAAAGATTTTCACCAGTGTGTTGTGTATTGTAGGTGTCTTTAAAAAAATATTTTGTAGAAAATAAGCTTATGAGTGAGAAGAGCAACAGTTGTATCATTTGTAGCCGGTTACCAAGAATTTGTCAGTATCCGACTAATGGGAACATTAAGCGCTCTCATAGAAAAGAAAACCTTCAGAATCATTGGCCTAGAGACTTAGCCTTTTTTCATATCTCTTAAATATGAATATATGTATGTAATGTATTTTTATTTATTGATGAAATCTGTAATCAAATTACTGGTCTACTGTGTATACATGTGGACTTTAATATGTGTTTCTCAACAGAAACAAGCTAGAACGCATCAATATTGCCTAATAGGACCTCAATGCTTGACTCACCTTTTTATCTGGTTCATAGTTTGTCCATAACATCTAACAGCATGACCTTGTACAGATATAATGTGATCTGTTATGAATGCAATTATCTGTTAAAATAACAAATCATTCAGTTTGTTGTTATAACAATGTGGATATTTTACTGTTCTACAGGAAGGTTAAGAAAGGCTCGTTACTCATCGACTCCAGCACCATCGACCCAGCTGTTTCCAAGGAGATGGCTTTGGCCGTAGAGAAGATGGGAGCTGTTTTTATGGACGCCCCAGTATCAGGAGGTAAGGGTTGTGAAAGGTAATGTGGGAATGTACGCCACACTGGAAAGTATAGAAACCTTATATGCAATTAAAATAATCAGAAATTCAATATACTTGTGAAAGAGATATTACTACACCCCTACCTTTTATATTACATTAGTCGGCTCATATTACGATCTGGTGCACCAAAACACGTTCAAATAACTTGAATTTTTTTATTTTGGGAGGGTCTGGCCTTCCATAAAGATTAGAAAATGTCTGGTTTGGTCTTAATCATACTGCTGTGTAGTAACGTGTCATACCAAGGTCAGAAGGCCTATACGAGGCCCTACGGAGAAAGATTATTGATGCATACGTGTCTAACAGGGCTTACAAAGCTGTTTCCAAGCAATTAAACATAATTTCACTCTCCAACGGATCGTCTAAAAACTGCAGGACGGAAGAAGCCTCCGCCCCCAAATTGTATTTCAAGACACGACTGGCATTTGGCTGACAACACCTGGGTAAAAACCAGAACAACAACAAGGTGCTGTGGATAGAAGAGTCAAAGGTGTAGTTGTTTTGCCTCAATACCAGCTGCAATGTTTGGCATAAAAACGAAAACACTGGCTTGTAGGAGGACCTTTTAAAATACATTCTTCTATACTGAATAGGTGATTAGGTAATTCGATTAGGTGCCCAAAAATCCATTTGTGATCAAAAATACTTGCGTCCTTGCTGTGAATTGTGTTTGAAAGCCCTTTGTCTTTCAGTGCTTTCTTGGTGGGGACTCAAGCCTTCTTTCTTCTCCGTACATCTCCCGTGTAGTCTTGATCAAAGAACAATCACCGGCAGAGACAGTTAATAGGCTTCCTCTAAGCTGCGTGGAGTACCTTCTCTTTGACCGAGAATTTGATTCTCTGCATGGCATGGTGGGGGGCTGTGTGCTCTTTTGATCCCCCAGGACATCTTCAAGTATCATCTTGGAAGAGACACTCCACAAACTCCGTAACTGAATCTTGTTCTGCGCCCTCGGACAGAGGGTAAAGTCTAACAATATTGCAACGTGAAAAACCTTTGAGTTCTGTTATCCTTGTCAGTCAATAAGTAAAGATCACATATCTGTAAAAAAAAATATATATATATATATATATATACTTTATTTATTTATTTATTTATTCATTCCAGGGAGTGTACTTTTTCACATGACTGTATTTGTTTGGATTCTTTTCTAATTAGCAAGTCATTAGCCCCTTTATAGATTAGCCCTAGGTATTGATCAGCCAGAGAAAAGTTACTGCTTCCTTGCAAGAGCAGACATTAAAGCAAGTTTACAACTTAAGGAATTTTTTTTTTTCATGCAAATAGTAATCGATATATGGGAGCCTACATAATCACGTGGTAATAAAAATAATTGCTTTTTATTTGGTTGTTTTGTGCATCATACAACTCAAAACCATTTACAATCACCTGTTTCCATGGTGTTAAAGCATCAAGCCTAAATGGGGGAAGTCTACTAGGAATTCAAACATTTATTGAACACCCCATACATAATAGGCTATTACCAAAGGCTATATCATAGATCTCAAAAGCTATGTCTGTGTGAAAATGTCATGGGACAGGATTTTCTCCATTGGTTTTGTTGGTAGGGCTTTCTCAATATGCTACTTTTTACATGGGCTGAAGTAACACAAGGGCCTGCTGGCTGCTTTCTTAAAGTGTAACACCGAGACCGCCCAGGCTCAGTGTTTGTCGTGAATGTGGTCTGGAAGTTGCACAGAATGGTCACAACTTACGTTTCCACTCACAAGGCCTGAAATGTGCACAGTGCCCAGAAAGTGCTTCAGTACAGATCCCCCCGCAACGTGGATCATTTTAAACGCCAACATCTGGAGTTTAAGCGGTTGACCCTTCCAACCAAAAAAAACACCTGCTTTTCCTTTCTTACTGACTCTTTTGAAGACGTATGTTTTTTTGTTTTTTTTATTTAACTACCAATCCGACGATATCACGTGGCAGTATTTCACGACTTCGATTACATGTCTTTCTACCGCCGATGCAGACCGTGCGGCCAAGTCGCGTATCTAGTCGTTTCTGATGCCATGTCCTTCACGTAGGCAGTGGGACGGTGCATTGTCTTTCTGCCGGTCACACCGCCCAGGACAGCAGGACTCCCACGTGGGCCTTGGGTCCAGTTCAAATGGCAACGTCTGGATCGTTACCTTTCAAGTGCGACATAATGGTGTGTCCAACGTCGCTACTTCTCATGTGGATGCTGCAGGTTTGTAAAGAGGCGTGGGAGTACCTTAACCTCGTAAGGGCCCTGATGTTGCCATTGTGATGAGGGACAACCCATCCCAGCCTTCAGAAAGGTTCGAAGTTGTAAACTTTTTACTGACACACAGTCTAGCCCCCACACCACAGACCCACACACACCGATACACTGTTTGAACTCAGCCTTTCAAGTTGAAGAAAGCCACTTTCTTAGAGTAGATTTTGGCCTATTTTACGATCACATCTTAAAGATTAGTAGTGATTTATATGCATCCTTCCTGTGGCAGTGTAGAAGGATTAAGGCAGCCCTGATCCCCACATTGAACTTGGGTGGCTGAAGGTCAAGAGGTGTGTGCGGGTGGTTAAAGTATGGTAGCATGTTACTACCTTGATACAACTTTTGAACATACCATCAATGGTCAAATTGCTAACCTCTTGGGGGGGATAGACAATCATGTTGTCCACGGTAATGATGATTGCATAAGTAGATGAAGTATAAGTATTGGCCTTTTTCACATTGTTGTGTTACAAAGTGATTGAAATAGGTTAGCCATGAAATGTTTAAATCTCTAATATACTATGATATTTAGTCTAATATACTAGGATTAGATAGGTATTATTGAAACATCTTTGGCAGTGTTTACATCTGTGAGTCTTCTTGTACTGCTTTTAATTATCCATCTACCAATCACTGCCCTACTTTGAGATTCTTTCTGCAGATTTTTTTTAATGATATTAATATGCTGTTTTAAGCTCTCTGCATTCTCACATACAGGACGGTATGCTATTTTGGCTGTTTTCAGAAGAGCACACTTAAACGGACAAGAGGATGCAAGTATGCATTTTGAGAGACACCCTCTGTTAGTACTTGAATTTCAGAACTCGACTTAGGGACCTTACAGATGTTTCATGTATGGAAGACTGAGGAAGAGGTAGTTATTCACAAAAATATATATAAATCGAACATTTTGTATAGATCAATCCTATAAAAGCACAATTTACTCCGTTTTAAGATGCAATCTGTGATTTTTGGCAACTCATTGTAAAAGTTTGAGCCAAATATGGTCCCGGTCATTGTGTATTATGTAATTTGTGTCCCTTGTCATCAAAGCCACGTGATTTCAGACTTGGAATTTCAGGTCTGAGGGATTCTATGTTTAGTTCATGCATATATAAACAACATACACCGTAGCCCAAAATGGGGGGTGCAAAAGTCACAAGCTGCATATTTTAATGACACTAGCACAACAAAACTGCCATAATGGGACTGTAGTGAGGAACATAAACCCAGGCTCATCTACAGTACATTGTTCAGCAAGAAACCCTTTATTTATTTATTTTTTCAGAAATTTTAGGATATCCATATGTGTATGTACACCCCTCACATTTTTGCTAACATTTGATATTATCTTGTCATGTGACAACACTGAAGAAATGACACTTTGCTACAATGTAAAGTAGTGAGTGTACAGCTTGTATAACAGTGTACACTTCCTGTCCTCTCAAAATAACTCAACACACAGCCATTCATGTCTAAACCGCTGGCAACAAAAGTGAGTACATCCCTAAGTGAAAATGTCAAAATTGGGCCCAATTATCATTTTTCCATCCCCAGTGTCATGTGACTTGTTAGTGTTACAAGGTCTGAGGTGTGAATGGGGAGCAGGTGTATTAAATTTGGTGTTATCGCTCTCACACTCCCTCATACTGGTCACTGGGAGTTCAACATGGCACCTCATGGCAAGGAACTGTCTGAGGATCTGAAAAAATTAATAGATGCTCTACATAAAGATGGCTTAGGCTATAAGAAGATGGCCAAGACCCTGAAACTGAGTTGCAGCACGCTGGCCAAGACCATACAGCGGTTTAACAGGACAGGTTCCACCCAGAACAGGCCTCGCTATGGTCGACCAAAGAAGTTGAGTGCACGTGCCCAGCGTCATATCCATGTCTTTGGGAAGTAGACGTATGAGTGCTGCCAGCATTGCTGCAGAGGTTGAAGGGGTGGGGGGTCAGCCTGTCCGTGCTCAGACCATACGCAGCACACTGCATCAAATTGGTCTGCATGGCTGTCGTCCCAGAAGGAAGCCTCTTCTAAAGATGATGCACAAGAAAGCGTGCAAACAGTTTGCTGAAGACAAGCAGACTATGGACATGGATTACTGGAACCATGTCCTGTCCAAGATAAACTTATTTGGTTCAGATGGTGTCTAGCGTGTGTGGCGGCAACCAGGTGAGGAGTACAAAGACAAGTGTGTCTTGCCTACAGTCAAGCTTGGTGGCGGGAGTGTCATGGTCTGGGGCTGCATGAGTGCTGCCGGCACTGGGGAGCTACAGTTCATTGAGGGAACCATGAATGCCAACATGTACTGTGACATTGATACAGAGCATGATCCCCTCCCTTCGGAGACTGGGCCACAGGGCAGTATTCTACCATGATAACAACCCCAAACACACCTCCAAGACGACCACTGCCTTGCTAAAGAATCTGAGGGTGATGGACTGGCCAAGCATGTCTCCAGACCTAAACCCTATTGAGCATCTGTGGGGCGTCCTCAAACGGAATGTGGTGGTGCGCAAGGTCTCTAACATCAACCAGCTACGTGATGTCATCGTGGTGGAGTGGAAGAGGACTCCAGTGGCAACCTGTGAAGCTTTGGTGAACTCCATTCCCAAGAGGGTTAAGGCAGTGCTGGAAAATGATGGTGGCCACAAAAAATATTGACACTTTGGGCCCAATTTGGACATTTTCACTTTGTTTCCAGAAGATTAGACATTAACGGCTGTGTGTTGAGTTATTTTGTGGGGACAGCAGATTTACTCTGTTATACAACCTGTACACTCACTACTTTACATTGTAGCAAAGTGTCATTTCTTCAGTGTTGTCACATGAAAAGATATAATCAAATATTTTCAAAAATGTGAGGGGTGTACTCACTTTTTTGTGAGATCCTGTATGTAGCCCTGCCTCTTGCAACAAATGTCAACATGTTCTCGGGAGAGCTGAAGATCGACAAGCCTTCTTTTTATAAAATCATCAGTGGTAATCCATTCTCTTTCCTTTTTTTTTTTTTTTGGTCACGCCGATTGTCCAACCAGGAAGTCACATTGGCCGATGTATATGAAGGCATGTTCACTCACCTGACAACCTTAGGTCGCTTGCCTAGGGGAGTTGCTCTCCAGGTGATGCTGATCTATTTGCAATGCCCATGTGGCTTTTCAGCCGTTCTTCATCTAGCAGCACAGTGAAGGCTCCAATCTAGACTGTGGTGGTCCGATTAGTGTCTGATAGAGCACCTCAGACCCCTGTGCCAACTGGGGGTCAACAGCTTCCTTGTATTCAAGAGACGTTTCTCAGATACAGGCAGCTCTGTTGTATCATGTTATTGTGAGAGACTGTGCAGTCGTTATTCCCTGTGCATTGAGAGACTGTAAGCAAATGAGAACAGAGATTTTTCTGTTCTTCATCCATTGCCTCCCCAAGCCTGAAAGCATCGGAAGGGTTTGGCAGATCGCTCTCAGGAAGGCCACAAAACCTTGGGTGTGTCCCAAATGGCATCCTATTCCTTATATAGTGCCCTACTCTTAACCAGGGCCCACAGTGTCCTGTAATGAAAATGTTTGGCCACAGAACACTAGCTACGCAGCCTCCCGCAGACATGTTCACTCTGTCCTGTGTGTGTTGGTTCCCAAGCTATGTGAGATTGGCGGAGTAATCACACGCACCCTCATTAGTATGGGCCAACATACTGAGGGCCTGTGACTCTGGCAGCCGAACTGAAAGGGTTGCCTTTTTATGAACCCACAATGGCATTTAGCAGAGCTTGATTATGTTTTTTAATACGTTCAAGAAAATCTCTGTTCAAAGTGGTGGTTTCCCCACCATATTTATGTCATTAATTTTGAGAAATGGCTGTCTGTCACTCGCTCTGTCTGTCTCTGTCACTCTCTCTGTCTTTGCTTACATTTACATTGACATTTTGTACATCTACAAAAATAAGGCTCACCTTATTTATTACTTACAGCTTTTTACAGTTATTATGTTTACAGCTATTTTCTCGCCCGTGTTTGGCAGGTGTGAACGAGGGGACCAACTACTGTTTAGAAAAGTGTTTCAGGGATTAACATCAATCTGTCCACGATGATCTTAACGCCACTGCTTTGAGTGGTGACAGCTGACATGCCTGTTACGCGTTAATGTGTGCGCGCTGCGTGCCCAATGAGTCTCTGCCCACAAGCCTTTGCTATCGCAGGAGTGTTTGTCATGTGTCACACACCTTCTCCCCAGGTGTGGGGGCCGCCACCTCGGGGAAACTGACCTTCATGGTGGGGGGTGTGGAGGAGGAGTTCACTGCGGCCCAGGAGCTCCTCTCCTGTATGGGAGCCAACGTGGTGTACTGTGGAGCCGTTGGCACCGGACAGGTAGGCCGGCCCCCCCCCCCCCCCGGCGTGGGGCCCTAGTACCAGGTTTCCATAATGCAATGTCATTTGGGACGAGTGCATGGAGTTGGAACGTGATGAGCGCTCTTCCTCTTACAGGCAGCCAAAATCTGCAACAACATGCTGCTTGCGATCGGAATGATTGGGACATCGGAGACCATGAACCTTGGCATCAGGTAAGTGTCGCCAATACAATTCATATGTTTCATTGTACGCTCGTTGAACATACCCGTTTGAAGGTCGCAACGATCAACAGTCAAACTCGTATGTTAACCCCCCCCCCCCTCTCTTTCCTAGGCTAGGCCTTGACCCCAAGCTGCTGGCTAAGATCCTAAACATGAGTTCAGGACGCTGCTGGTCCAGTGACACGTATAACCCCGTCCCTGGGGTCATGGAGGGGGTCCCTTCCGGAAACAACTACCAGGGAGGCTTTGGCACCCAACTCATGGCCAAGGTGATCTGTCTTTCTCCCTCTTTCTATTGTTTACAGAGAACAGGGATCTCTGCTAATTATGAGTTAATATGGACAGTGTTTAGCCCAGGGTTTACCCCAGTGTGTTCCCTTCCCAGGACCTGGGGCTGGCTCAGGCCACAGCCACCAACACGAAGACCCCAGTCCCACTGGGTTCCCTTGCCCACCAGATCTACCGCATGATGTGTGCCAGGGGCTACGCCGGCAAAGACTTCTCCTCTGTCTTTATGTTCCTTCGAGAGGATGAGAAGGAGGAGGGTCAATAGATGGGGTGACCACCCCCTCTGCCATGTTCCAGCCGGACCAGGGACTGTTCCACCAAGGACTACCATGTAGTTATACTCTTAGAAATTACAGCTCCAGAGGGGTTCATTGGTTGTCCCCGTGTAAAACTCCTTTTTGTTCCCCGGTAGAAACTTTTTAGGTTCTAGTTAGAGCCCCTTCAGATATAGAAGGGTTCTATCTGGGACCAAAAGAGGAGAAAGCTGAATTACCGTTCTAAGATCTAGGTGGCACCTTTTTATTCTACCGAGGGGCAGTCAGGAAGTGTGTATGTTTGGTCAAGACCGTGCAGCAAGCAGAAATGACATGAGCAGAGCGATGTACTGTACCTCTAAGATGGAAATCATGTTACGTGTGTGTGTGAGGGAGAGATCCTGCCATAGGTAAAAGCAGCACTCCTTTCATTTTGTTAATTTGGACTGGAAGACTAGATTTTCAGGTGTGGTTAGTGTTTTGAAAGTCACCATCGTTCAATAGGCTGACTAACCATAACAACTATCCCCATGACGATGTATAGCGCATGTCGTTATGGAAACCCTGCCCAGGCTGTGCAAAAGGGAATTACCCGTTAACGAGTACACTCACCCGGCAACAACAGACCACTTAGCCTTCAGACACTTTTTGGGTTTAGTCACCACTCGCATCACTTCAACTTCACGTTTATGGTCTTTCAATTGTTTTTGTGTCTGTTTCTTGTGGGATTTATTTTCAGTAAACACTAGACTGAGGGAGAGAATTTCCCTCTCATTTGTGTATGTTTAAATGCATTTTAAATGTTAAATAATAAAGTTGAAAGATCGTTGGTGCATTGTATACATTCAGTGATTATAAATGATTAAATGGATCATTAGATTTGACACGCTCATTTTGCTAGTAGTCTTATAACAGGTTTTTAAAGCTGTTCTCATACCGGAAGTTTGCCTGCCACAATTTACCTGCTTCTGATAGATTATGCTAGTGGAACCAGACCATGGCCACAAACAGAGAAGATTGCCAGAGATCATAGGAAGCTCACTAGCACTGGGTGAATGTAATTATTGTACATTTTAAACTGGGCGGTTCAAAACCTGAATGCTGATTGGTTAATTGTCGGTGTGTGTGCGATAGACGTGGCATACCATTCAAGTTGTATAGCACATGTATGACATCACATCACTTATTACTGGTCTGATTGCATTTGTTACCAGTTTATAATCGCAATACAACATCTTGGGGTTTTGTGGAATATTACTATATTGCCAATATAGCAGGGCTAAGCACTGGGTCCAGGCCCTCTGCGATATGTCATAGCTAAGAACACACTCTTAGCCCTGGTCTGTTGCCCGTAGACCCTTATTGCTTAAGTATGTAAAGTAATACTATGAAATGATGGTCCTTTTGACACCTAAGGATTTGCCACTGTAACTCCCTGGAGATAAAGGCCTTAATAAATTGACCCACAAAATTAGGGATACACTAGAACTTAAATGATTGGGGTGCTTTTGGGTGAGATAAGGTCATCCAGAATTCAAGGATGTTTCTGGTAGAAAAAAATAAACATGGATTATTTTTCCCTCCTTTTCTTTGGAGACAGGGGAGCGGCATGTTTCTGATCTGGTTTGCCAAGAGAGCCACCGAGAGGCCAGGATGCCATAGGTCACACGATCACAAGACAAGCCCATAAAAAGTCCATTAAGTGCTGGAGACTTAAGTGCTGTTGTTATCTACTTGGCAGGTATTACAAACAGAGCACCACTTTGGTCCAATAGATCGTAGGAACCAAAGCAGAGCAACCACTCCGTATCAGTGAAAGGTCCCCCTGGGTGTGTCTGGGTTTGCTAGAGAACAGGACAAAGAAGTTCTCCCAAATGGAACCCTATTCCCTACTTCCCATTGTCCTTGGTTTAAAAGGAGTGCACAGTATTGGGAGATGGGAGTCATTCGGGACAAAGTGTCACAAGCAGATGCTAATGCACCCTTTCTCCATAGACATACAGCATGTTAGCCACGTAGTCTGGCGACCATTTCCGCCATTGTTAAGTCCACGTGAGAACCTAAAGCAGTGGTCTCCAAACCCAATTGCATTGTGGGGTATTGAATTTGATACAATATGGTTTGTACATTGCTACAGAAATCTGCAAAACTCGCAGTCGTCTTGCGTGAATGTGTAGAAGTGCTATTAATGTTGTGAGCCCGTTTCAAATCATTTCATCAAGCACAGGTGTTGGGACTAACTACTGCATGGGGTGCATTTAATTATTTACAGGAAGTGTGCCTCGATCTTCTATAGCTGCAAGTGCTGTGTCGTTAGAGATAATGGAATTTAAATGGTGTGATCTTGAAACAAGGTGTAATGGCTGACCTATGGCCAGCATGCCCTCCTCCTACTCCCCTGCAGGTTAGTGGCTACTGACCGACGGCCAACTGCAAGCACTGACGGTAAGCAAATGAGCAACTCTTTCTGGTGCGTGCTGGTGCATTCCCGTCCAAACTTGTGAAGTCAATTAACATTTGGCTCATCTAATTTTGCCCATTCGTGTAGTAGTACAATTAATAGACGTGGTAGAAGTGGTAACTATTAACAGTAACTGAAAATCTAACTTCAAAATGTCTTGAGATAATGACACTTGTATTTTTGATCGATGCGTACATTGGAGGAATAATTCCAAAACCAAAATGTTCTCTCAAACAACATTTAAAAAATGGTGAGCTGGCGTGTGATCAGGCTACTCCATTTTTTTTTTAATGAACGGTATATACGTTTGTTACTGAGGTACACCCAGAACATTCATAAACATAAACACTTTTTATTTTACTAATGTAAGTAATATAACTAGTATAAAGGACATCTCGCTAACAAAGGTAGCTGTTTTGGTCAGCCTTTCTCTACTGAATGCCTAGAAAACGGAAATTAATCAGGTTTAATTTTTTCTCTTGCTACTTCGGTTATATTTTGGTATAGAGGTTGTTGCACTCTCTTCGTGGTATTTTTTTAAAGTGTTTTGATTAAATATAATATTTAAAATACCGGCGGCTTTACATCTGCGTGGTTGATTGATTGACTGGCTTTATATCGGAACTGACTTACATACTGGCAAATATTTCGTTAAAAGGAATTATTTAAACAATTTTTTTTATGGTCTATTAACCAATTTACCACATGGTGATGTCAATATGGAAAGCTGAAACCACAGCAAACCTGCTGAATAGAAACTCCTGTGTGGATTGTATTTTTACTTACCAATATCAAGAAATAATAGTGAACACATTTTTGCAATGTGATATAAAACATAGGCCTATGTGATTTAGAAACACAGGGAAACCAAATTGCATCAAATAGGCCTTTCATATGTAGGTGATAGAAATGAATTCCCATGCAATTCACTCACTAAAAGCAGAGGCCTAGCCTATTTCATGGACATGTCATAATTATTAATTATGCAGGTTATGCTGCTATCAGAATACTATAATGTAATCTTACATTAGCAAATGTCTTTATTTTGAGAATTTTCAATACATTACAATACATTTAGATGTCACCTGAATGTGTTTCTCGATGTTGCTATTCAGCCGAAATAATCTTTTTTTTTTTTCGTGCAGCTAATGTAAACCTCCAGGACATTTCATCCGCTGATTACGAAGAAACATACTGTCGCTCAAAACGCTCTTGTAGCATATGCTTCTTCATAAATAAGGTCATTACTTTATAGGTAGCCTATTGATATTGTAGGGTTGAATTGGGATTGTGTTATTAGGCCTAGTTTGGTTGCCTATATGCTATTTCTGAATTGCTGTTGTCCCCTACTTCGAAATGTTAAAGTAAACACGTGTATTTGGTCGTCTGACTGTCACATTCAGACTAATGTTAGCTATAGTCCTATTTTAAAATCGGAATGTCAGAATGATGTAGCCTTATTATGAGCGAAGTCAACAATGAGCAACAAACTTCGTTTTGGCCACAGACCCTTTAAACATTAACTAAAAAATTTTAATCAAATCCGTTCTTAGCGTTTCATTTAGCTCAAATTCAACAGGTTATTAGATCAGGCTGGAGAAAAAAAAATGAATGTTATTCTCAAAGCCTGGATCATGATTTTTTGTATGCTTACCACTGTCCGGACTAAGCTAAACTAATAGTTACATTCTCCTAAGCTTTGTAAACTGCTCAAATACACCATCAGTTTAGGAAACAAAATTATATTACACATAAGTTTGAAATCTCTAAATGGATTCGGAATTGTTTATCAATTGTAGTCTACTACTCAAAATATATATTTTTTTGTTTTTAAAGTAGGCTAATATATTGTTCATTTACCAACATGTCAAACAATGTTAAAACGATGATGCAACGAAAGGTAAACCTATAAGTCATAAACTTCCTAATTGTTGATTTTGTCCAGTGTGAATGGTTATATTTATAAAAATATGCCTATGAATGAACACGTTCAATATTTCAGCGGGTCAGAGACCCCAGGTTTCAGAGAATTAGGTCTAATGAGCTGAGTTGCTTCCTCTTGATATTTATCTTGTAAAGGCCTCAACGAAAAGTCAGAACTCGCACAACTACAGGCCCAATTGCTTCTACTGTGGCTATGCCCGCGTTCACACTTCAGCCTTTTATAATAGTGCAATAAAAAGAAATTGTATGCAAATGCCTCTCGTGCACATGTCAATTTGCTCACAAGGCCTATCCATCTCCACGGTCTCCCAGAAAACCTGTGTTTTACTGCATAATTCAAGGCCCACTGCCAATAAGTGGCTATGGCACCACCATGCATCTATCTATAAGCATGAGTGTGTGCCTCATGACCCGTAAGGTCTGGATGTAGGCAAGCTAGATCCTCTATTTTTCTCACCCTCACTCTGCATTGGGGATTTAGCCATGTTCAACTGGTACGGCATCGCGCGATTACTCTTTGTAGGGCCTACCTCACACTTACTCATTGTATGTCTACCGTTTGTGTCGCTATACTCTGCGCATTTCATTATTTCAAGGCGCACACGTTGGAAGGAATACATACACCGACCATGTTTAGCATGACTGCCGAGATGTATTCATCAACAGTGTAGTCGTGTAGGCCTTTCAACTCCAAACTAACTTTATCGACCGAATAGCTATGAGGCTAACGGGTCTGGGGCCTGTATGTTCAACATCCACCTTCCAAATACTTTTCTAAAATATGTATATTGTACATTCGATTCTTCTAGGACTATATAGCCTATCTACTAACCTATATGTATATATTCGGTTTATGCTTCCTACACTGTTGATCAATTAGCTATTCCAAGCAACTCAGTATTGGCTTGTTGAAGAAATACTATATTTCGTTAACCTATCCCAAAGTCAGTAACGATTAAACATGTAGCTTTTTAATCGTTTCAATTAAAGGTAAAAACTAGCTCCGTTATTCATTGCAATTCGACTTAATTTCTAATGTGTATTCGTGCAGAATTCAAATGCAAATTCAGAGAAACATTTTTACTATAGATTTATTTTCTTACTTTGTCATGGATTTAAATATAAACAATTTGATAAATTTGTTTCGCTGTTGTAGGCTTAAGATGAGAGTCCTGGAGGATACCACATTAATAGGATTTTCTGTAAACGCAAAGAAAATATGGCCCAATTTAACTCTTGAAAACTACACTGCCCTATTTCCTGCTTTTTAAAAATATCTGGATCGATTATGCTTAGTTTGTAATATGCAAAGATGATATAACTTGAGTGGAAAAGCCATGTCAGTTACCAGGACAACCTGTTGGATGCGCTTAGATGTTCGGGTTCGTCTTATTGCAATTACATAATACCCACACTCCCCTGCCAGGTACAAATTACATATTTTCCCCAAGTCACTAAGAAATGCTATGGCGATTTAATAACCGCATTAATAATCGACAAAAGCTCACCAAGGCTTATTTTTATAACTAGGTTAGGATTGTTTTCTCACCTCTCCTGAAGGAATCCGTGCCAGGCGGCTGGTGATTGAATGACAACAACCTCTCTGGCTAGACAGCTTGCAACTAACTTTAAACTTGACCTTGTCCTTGGCCTTTGTGGCAAACCCATATGTAAAAAGCGCTTGCGTTTACGTGCTGCGAAAGTGGGCTGCTTTTTGTGTGTAGGTTATTCTGGAAAAGATAGCATAGCAAATTTGTGTTGGTGCATTAAAGTATTGCCGGGATGTGCGTGGTTTCTTGTTCTGCTTACAGTTTAGATGACTGATATTTCTCCAACAAAGCAATGCATTTCTTGGTTAAGTATTAACCCAAAAGCAAATGTAGTCTACTTCATGTAACCTACAGCTAATGGGAAAAATTCGGATGAAACATATAGAGTACAAATATGGATAGATTTGCGTATTTTCCTAAGACCCCTGCTCACTGAAAAGATAACCATTGGAAAGAACAAATTCAAATCTATGTATTCCTACCAGCGTGCACCGTAAAAACGAGTATACATAAAATTATAGAAAATACATTTAAAAAATATTATGTTGAATATGTAAATACAGTGATTAAAAATAAAAGCAATTTCATATATTTCGTACAGACTGACTTGCATACGTCGGTTCTGTTAATACATTGAAATGTGTCTAGTCTTAAAGCGTACATACATCTGCATCCTCCCCATACCCCTTCAACTGTTTTCTTTTTATTATTTTGACAAACAAGATTTAAACCTGTCAGTCACCATTCATGGGACGTTTCCTCCGCCAAATGCTAGGCTATAGGCTAAACCAAGAATGACATCAAAGAGATTCAAATAGATTAACGGCTCACAACTCTATAAGGAATATAGACAAATAAGTGGTTATGGTTTATGTATTGAGTTACATTCCCCATAACTCTTGTATTGTTTTATAGTATAAACATTCTGTAATATTGAGCGTGTTCTGCATTATCTGAAGCTTGGTCTAGACGTTTCTCACCTCTTTTGCATATCACGTGGCTGGCTTGGGCCAATAACCTTGCGATCTTTATGTACACAGGCGCGTGAGTATGGGTTAACTCTCCCAGATTCCGTATCTCTTTTTTCAGTCGTGTGGATTTTTTAAAAAGAGCTGGTTGTCTCGATGTAGGGCATGCTATGACAGCGTCATTACTTCTCCATTCGCGCTGGATTGACCCGGTCATGTTCCTCTACGATAACGGTTTGGAGGAGATAAACAAAAACATGGAGGGGTTCGCCGGAGGGAATTTTGCTGCAAATCAGTGCAGGAATTTGCTGGCGCATCCGACGTCCCTGGCTCCCACCACTACTTACACGTCGAGTGAGGTGCCAGTGTCAGGTATGGGCGAAGCTGTCAAACAATGCAGCCCCTGTTCCGCAGCTCAAAGTTCGTCCAACGCGTCCTTGCCTTATGGATATTTTGGCAGCAGCTACTACCCGTGTAGGATGTCACATAGCAGCGTCAAGTCCTGCGCGCAGCCCTCCTCTGCATATGGGGACAAATACATGGACACGTCCGTATCTGGAGAGGAGTTCCCAGGGTCCAGGGCGAAGGAATTCGCTTTCTACCAAGGCTATTCATCCAGTCCTTACCACCAACCTGTCCCGAGCTATCTGGACGTCCCGGTGGTACCCACCCTCAGCGGGCCTACCGAGGCCAGACATGAACCTCTTCTACCGGTGGAGCCTTATCAACCGTGGGCTATAACCAACGGATGGAATGGTCAGGTTTATTGCGCTAAGGACCAGCCACAGTCAAACCTATGGAAATCGTCTATTCAAGGTATGGTCTAGCTATAGCTATAGTGTTTTCCAACGATTGTTGTATTTGGATATTATAAACAAAGATGGTCGTTTAATCAATAGTAGAAACGTCATGTTCAGGCTGCGTTGTTTTACCGGTGGTTATTTGCATATTAATAGTTAATAATAATACAAAAAAAACATTAGCCATCTTCTAATTACCATAATATGTCAAAGGGTATCCGAGACCAATGGCCAGTTGTTGTTGTACACTTTCTAAATTATACAGACAGATATTGATTAACTCAGAACATGCTTTTTACACAGACTCTGTATCTGGGGGAGATGGTAGCTCTATTCGACGTGGAAGGAAGAAGCGCGTGCCATACACCAAGGTACAGCTGAAAGAACTGGAGAGGGAGTATGCTACCAATAAATTTATCACAAAGGACAAACGACGAAGGATATCTGCTCAGTCAAACCTGACAGAGCGACAAGTGACTATCTGGTTTCAGAACAGGCGAGTAAAAGAGAAGAAGGTCGTCAACAAATTCAAGAGTCCAAGTTAGTTGTACACGGAACTATTGACAAAATGGTCAGACAAGAGACTTGAAGGTTGTTGTTCTATGAACATGAACTTTATTATAATTTATTACACTATATAAGCCGTCTCCTCTCCTGCCACGGGATAAGGTTCTCTGCTTCTGGAGGCCCACTTTGGCTTTTTTCTCTCGTAATTAATTGAAAACATTCGATGTCCTGTGTTTGAAGGAAAGGGGAAATGACTTCCCCCTTGCTGATATATGTTGTGTCTTACTCTAGTCGACGGGCATGGTCGTAATTATAATCTTCTACAATCTGTTCCCAATACGATGCATAGCCTAACTCCTAGTCATAAACTAAATGAAATCTCCACTCAGAAGAGTAAAGCCTCATGATGGAAACTGATCAAGTAGAAATGAAATGGGAGAATTTAATTTCTACTTGATCAGAGTATAATTAATTAGGCTAGTTAGAAATGGCCCATAATTTAAAGGGGGTGTTTGATGTATTTAATCCAATTGGAATATATTTCCTTAATTGGTGAATGTTTAAATTGAACTTACAGCGCAAAGGCACAAACCGCTACTAGTTGTGGAATTTTGACATGACATAACACAAAATGGTGTTGCTGTTCATTTATTGGTTTACATTTGCATTATTCAACTTTTTAATTCTGTTTGGGACACTTTTGTCCCCAGACTGAGAATTCTCATTTTAAAACAGTTCTGTTTCTCATTTTAAACAGTTCAAGTATCTTTACAGGCATTCGTTTGAAAATGTTGTATTTAGATTTTTATTTAATGTAAAAACGCTACCATCAAATCTGGATGCAATTAATAAACAGTTACATTTGAATTTCCTTGTTTTTTACTGCAATCTTATAGCTAATAAGGATTTTTCTGAATAAAGTTTAAGCTTCATTACAAACGTATTTAATTTCAGAGAATTATTTCGTTTTTAGGAATGAGAAATGTTTTTAACAATGTATTCGGGATAGGGTTTATTAGTTTTATTGTGTAGTTTCTTGAATTTGTAACAAAAGTAAGCAATCTTAGATCCAGGTCAACGGCCATTAAAATATTTTGTAAAGGAGTAAAACAAACTTCCTTGATTGTAATTTAATGTAAGGATGTTGTAGCTACACACTGTATACTGTCGATAGTCCACACATCAGTCTTCACACTGTGCTGTCAAAAAAGGATCTGCACAACCTACTTATCTAAACAACTTCTCCACCCTAATCCACTTTCCAAAGTTAAAGGGGCAATATAGCCCCTAGCGATATGGGATTGCAATATAAATTTTTTGACATTCATTGTTGAAGAAAACAGCGTTTGTAAATGAACTCTAAACAAACACTCTACAGCCTTAGAACATGGCTTCATATTTATATAATGGATGGTCAGTCCATAACTGTTTATGTATTTCAGAATGGTTAAATTTCTCCAACCCCACAATCAGTTTTAAAAAAAAATCACACACAAAATAATGGTCCTTTTTTATTTTATTTTTATTGATTCAGCTGCAGCTTTTCACAACATTTAATAGACATGGCATTGATTGCAAATGTCTTCACCCCCCCAGAGTTAATACTTGGTAGAAGCCCCTTTATGCAGCCACTACTCGGATTTAATAACCTTACTCAAAATTCTTAAATCCCACTATATGGACACATTTGAACCTTTTTTTTTAAGCATATTATGCTGAGAATGGGCCGTCCATAAACACTCATCATCAAGACATTCTGGTGTGTTCCGCATTACAATTTGTGTTATTATGTTGTATTAAGTTACTGTATCAGGATGTTGTATTCATCGATCAATCGCTCTGTTTATATAGTCGTCTTTACTTCACAGCTTTTCGTAAAATGAATAGATTATTTTGGCAAAATCGTAATTATTTGTACTTTGTACATGCTGCTAAAATATAGCGAACGCAAAGTTGTTTGTCCGTATGAAAAATCAGTCAGGATCAAATTATATATGACAGAAGTGAAGCCCATGTAACAAAAAACTAAAAAAAACTTTGGAACAAAAATGGACACAGTCCACTGAAAACATACAACTTTAGAGATTTATTTTTCAGCAGGATAAATACTTGCTGTGCTGATAAATGCTAATGCAGACAAAAAAGACTGGCTTTCCATGAGGAGTGTAGTCAGGTCTTGGTAACCACATACATTTGCTTGAAAAATCATTGTCACGTTTTTAATATTGTTGTCAGTCAATGAACTCGAGCCAAAAACAATTGTGTGATATATTTGAGAAAAGCAATGCACGTTCTTTTAAGACTGGTGCAACATTAGAAGAATCTTATTTAAAAGGATGTAGAGATGTAATAGCTACCAAATGTGCTTCCGCCAAGTATTGGTTGTGTACAACGATATGTTTATTAAAAGAGCTCCTGCGTTGTAAAGAGCAAGGCTTACTTCATCAGGAGATGGCAATGTTGCCATCTGGTGCCGGATCCGCGTTATTGCATCTGGTGAGTGTTTAATTTGTAAGCCATGAGAAGCCGTACTAGTCGTACTACCGGCGTCCTCTCAGCGTCTCTTTCTGAAAAGTCATTGGAGGAAAAGATCAGAAGAGCGGAACCTCTGGCTTTCTCATCCAATGGGTTTACAAAGGAGACCAGGAGAGAGAGAGCGAGGACGCAAGGAGAAATCTACCTTAGTCTACTGTAGTCCTAGCCTTAATTAGCCTATTTACTTATATGGGATAACTATGACCTTAAACCTGGAACTACTAAGGGTAGACACACTTTCTTGGAGGCAAAATAATGTGCTTGCTTTCAGCGTACGCTATAAGGTATTTTCCAGTTACTGAAATACTTTTAGTAGTGATATTTGATGTTGAACAATGTTGACTTTGTGGAAGGGATTTGCCATACTCCCAGATAGAAAATAATGTTTTTACTTCGTTTTTCCATAAATCGTAATAATATGACTAGAATTTGTGTTTTACGTGCACAATGCGAAATGCATTGCTGAAGGAAATGTTTGACTCTTTTCATTATAGGAAGTTCAACAATTTGCAAACCCTTCAGTCGTAAAATCTTGACTCCAAACCAACATGAACTTGTTCAGAATATTCTCATATATCCAATAGATATCCAATTTATTAAAATATCCAATGTTCTTACATTTTGCAGTATAAACTTTTGTCACTATTAAAAAGTATCCAAAATCATAACCACGTTAGAATAAACAAGCATATCATATTTACTTCTGTACATTTATTTTTTCGTTTATTTTATATTCCTCCCAAATGAAATCAATATAACGACTAATTGTGAGAGTGGCTTACATATGAGAATGTCGGCAAAACCTGTAATCATCCGACTTCATTTTGTGTCACAGACTCGTAAAGGAAACTCTGAGTTGGGCCTATAAAGAACATTGTAAAATAAAGTAAATTTATCAGAACACATATGGTACCAGGTTGGAATAAAAGATGACTTTATACATATATAAAACGCAGGATATTTCTTAGACTATTGAAATAGATGTGTAGTATTGTTTTAATGCATTAACTAAATCAAAACTTTCGAGCTTTACCGACTTGCGGAAACGCAAAAAAAAGAAGTTATCTTGCCATGTAAAATGATTTTTTCTACTCATGAACTTGTAGACATAAGAGAAGATAATCAGAAATGAAGTAATATCTTGTTATTGTTCCCGCAACCCGTTTGGAATGAACAGGTCTTCCTCAGGGTAGCGCTGAGATGGCGTGCCTGTCTCTAAAATAGAGGTTTCATACAAAACAATGCATGCAACTACACAATTATTAACAGTTAGGTATATGCATACATATGTAGGCTACTAATGCATATACTCTTATATGCAAAAGTGGCGGTAAAACATGTTAATTTGGGGTGAGGAATGCGTGCGTAAAAATATTAAAACTGACACGGATACATGACGTAGTATTCAATCATGCATTACATCACATGACTGACAACTATAACGCCCCCGACGGGACATAGGGGAGGCAGAGTTGTGTAAAGAAACCGCTTTCATGCTTATAACATAGGGAACAAGTGTGTCCATGAAGTGATCCAATATGCTCCTGCAATAAATGTAATACCCCAAAACCGTCTTGTGTTACAACATTTTTTGTTGTTGATTTGGTCAAGAGACATAAACAAAATATTGGTCATACGTGTAGCTCGTTAACACAAACTACGTGTGGATTGCAGTCTAAAATCTGCTTCCGAGGTAAGGAATGAAAAATATGAATATAGCCCTATATATTGTATTATCAACAAGGATTTTTTTAAACTAACCCTTCAAGCCACAATATCAAGTACTTCACACCACCAAGAAGAGGTCACACATAGGTTCAAGGGAAATTAGGGCTAGACCAAATTCAAGTTGTGAAGTGGACAGGGTCGTCTTGCATACCTCGATAGTATATACTTGACACCAAACGGGAAAAAACGAACTGGCAATTGTCCATCATTGCAAAAGGTTTTTATGTGGACTGGGTATAGGCCTACAAGACCAGCGGAGGACTACTCAATTCATTCCTTACGCGAGACCTGTAACTATACGGTCGCCTACATTAGATGGACATGGGGTCAAATTATTTAATTTCCCATTCGTGTTGGAAAACGAACTGAGACGTGCGTTTCATTATAATGCACCCCTCAATACTTGGTGTAAACCATAGAAGTGTTTTTCAATTCATATTTCTCTTAATGTGGATTGAAGTTCAAGTGAACCATGGTGCAGGGGTCCAAAAACATTTCCGTTTGAGACGTTAAAATAAATAAAACAACTTTGTGTAGTATAGCTCATGTTGTGCTTATTAAGTGATCAAGTGCATAAGGTATATATAAGGTTGTTATTAAATGATGTGAGGAAGTAGAACTATTAAAAAAAAACGTTAACTGATAACTGTATATGATTCGAATATAATTAGAGTCCATGAAAGCTGATGAAGCTTTTTGAAGAACATGTTAGTTTAAAATAATGACAGTGTAATACTGGTGTGATTACAAATATAATTATTAAAACGATCATCACGCTGCCATTCTTTCTACCTAATAGGGCTACATTTCTTTTTTTAATTCGGTTTGAAAATGGAAGGTGTGATTACAAATTAAAAAAAATCATCACAATTTTGCAATTTGTAGGCCTAAAACTAAAATAAAAACGGTTCAAACAGGACGGTCCCACTATCAAAGTTGTCTTCTAAAATCCTGCTTCCAGTGCTCTTGGTCGCTAGTATGCCCTGTAATGTTCCGAGGCATAGAAGAGAGGATGGTAGTTCGGCTTGTTCTAACATTATATCCAATGCCCGCAATGTTCTTAAGGCACTTCCGGCGAGCTCACACACAGCCTTCTCGGTTACTCCTTTTTCGTATCCAAGTCTATCTTGGCATACATCGTGGTTTAATAGCATCTCTCTAAAAATATGATTAAATCTGTCATGTTTATTTCTTTCTCTGCTCCACAGTTTCCTGCAAAGATATTTGCGCTTCTCTTGCGGCTGCTCGTCTCTATAGAGGCAATAGAGACAAGTGCAAGGAAAAATTACCATTGGGCGGTAGATATATAGGCCAAACTCTCCCGACCGGTCCTGTAGAAATGCCTGTTAAACGTAATAAGGCCTAATACGCCAATACACGCCAATATGTATAAATTGCATGAATATTCACGGAATTGGAAACATTTCTCACACTGGTGAAGTAAAAATGTTTTCTATACAAGGTGGCAATGGATTGTGTAAGTGACGTGACACTTTTCTATAACATATGCCATTCGTGAGTTCTTAAATTGGTTATTTTAATATATTAGTAGATAACTCTATTCTCTATAGCTACTGGTCCTCAGTGGGAATCGAACACACAATCCCACAGCGCCATTATCTACCAGCTGAACCACTAGAGTCCCATTCCCATTCCATAAAAACAACATTCTAAGCTATAGTTATATAATGACCATGGTTCAATTGAACTTCAATCCACTAATATATATACATGATAATTCTTCATTGCAAAATTGTAGATTTTGGTTATGCCAATATCTTAGGCATAACCTACCTTATTAATAACCTTGAGTATATTTTTAACCTTGAAATTGACGTAGCCCCATTAGTTAACATCCGTTTGTTTATCAGCCTTAGTTAAAACTGTTTAAAAGCAGTCAAAGAAAGAAAAACAATGTAATGTTTGGTGTTATAGAGGTTCAAGTGCACTTTGAGCAGCAACGTTTAAATAGGTATTAGAGTCCTTGATAACAGCTAGTCACAATGGACAAGAGAACCTGCATTTTCACGTTTTTGTTTAATATGTCAAAATATTTGATATATTCTACTGTCCAGGTTAATAAAATAGAATATGCAATATGCTCTAATTCACAGATACTAAAGAGTATGTTCACATTACGGTATCTACTTGTGTTAGCGTAGGTACATGGTTTAATTGGTATAGGCCTAGCATACATCTAGCCAATCCAAATTATTGCCAGATTTGAAAACGGACGTAACACTTCTATAGGCTACTTATATCGCGATGACAAATTTGTGATGACAAATTTTGATACATTATTATTTACAACATTTTAACATAAATAGCTATGAAAATGCTTTTTTCAAAACACTGAACTAACATGTAAAGCATGTCGTCTGGAAACCTAAGCCTATCAAATTGTTAACGGAAATGTAACCCTAAACAATAATAGGCCAATATTTTCTTCACGGATCTAAACGACTTGTTAATGCCGTGAACTTCAACCGGGGCACGGGGGTGTTTGTTGCGCCTATCTCACAAATGGTAACTCTTTCCCTCCCTCGAACTTGAGTCTGGAGTGGAATCTGATAGGCTAAAGCTAAGTTGCGTGTTATAGCTTCAGCCGAGATGTATATCTGTATACCCACAGAAAACAATTAACAACACACTGGCGCACAGTTTAAAATACTAATTTAAAAAATATATATATATTTAGTCTATGGAAATGATCACAGAGAAAAACAGTAGGCTTCTGTCATAGAACTACATTATTTTATGAACCATTTAAATCCGCAAAATTTGGCGTGGTCTACATGCATCATAACATTTCCAAGACTTTACAGTCTCCATTTTGCGAACAGGCCTATGTACTCACCCGAGCCTTATTTTGAGTCTCGTTTCACTGAACGTGATGAATGCAATCTAGGTGGCGCCCGGTGAGAACCCCGGCCGCTGCAGTCCACGCATGTCTGTTCTGACAATGGCAACTACACAGCCAAATGCAAAGTACTAGCCTATAAAACATGCCTGGCTAGAGTTGATTTTGTTGTTCGGAACAATATACAGACCCTGAAGTCTATTGTTGCATTTCATTTCCAATCCCCATGTACGTTAAAAACCTGACCACAAAGGTGTAAGGAATCATGAAAAGACTAGACCTGTATGCGTTATGAAAGAACGCTCCCCTTTCATTCATTGATCGGGTTCTTACTGCATGCAATAGCTCAATGGGTAAGCCATTAATTTATTTAGCCAATTTTAGTAAAGGGTGTGCGATTTAGACTTAAATATTTCCTAGAATATTGGACACACGACACACAATGGTTTTGTTATCCTCCAAGTCTTCTTAAAATTGTTTAAGACGACAGATTATTTTAGTGGGTTTGGTGTGTTTTGGCAACAAGTATCGTTTCTAGCTTCTGATGAGAGATGACAAATAGTAAATATAAACGGATACTGAGTCTGCATTTATCAATTATGTAGTCTACTGTCGGATATATGTGTATACCACAAGAGATTGAGGTTAACTTGAGATTGATGAATGTTAGTCTTTTTTGGCTAAATTATTTAATGCACATCTGTAGCCTACCATTCATTGTTTCCTCCATTAAAATGGAAATGTCCGATTAATACGATAGTAATTGTAATAGATGGGTAATTCAGATTTAAGTATACAGTTGACTACTGTGCTATGGTATTGTGTTCATCCATACAGTGTAGCCAATGCTCTAATATTGCCAGACAAAGGTGCGCGAATAAAAGTTGATTTTAATAAATTGTATTAATATGAATACATAATAGGTGTGTTGCAGGCCTATCCTTCACAAAAACGATTTTTCGGCACATACTGTAAAGCAAGGGTTTGATTAACCGTGACTTCAAATCAGTTTCAAATAATAAAACACATTATTTGATAGGGTTACTTAAATTGTGAGAATATTTTTCATACCTAGCATTCACTCACTTGCACGCAGACATCAGTCGAACAGACGTATCTGTCAATTTCTGGCCCTGGTCACATGACTGTGTCTGAGGAATGGATGGAGATAGATCTCCACGTCAGCTTCACGTCTTAGAATTTGTGCTCCACGGATCTGCTTCAAAGTGACTGGAGCCTAGCAGCACAGAGGAACGATGCGAAAGAAGGATTGGTAGGCTTACTACGCAAGATTGATTCATTATGGATTTTGATGAGCGGGTCCCAGTTGGGTCTAATATGTATTTGCCCGGCAGCTGCACCTATTACGTCTCCGGAACAGACTTCCCTAGTCTCCCTTCGTTTATGTCCCACCAGAGTCAGTCGTCTTGTCCCATGACATATTCCTACCAATCTTCAACTCTACCACAGGTTCCGTCCGTCAGAGAGGTAGCTTTCAGGGACTATGGGATTGATACCTCCAGTAAATGGCACCACTATAGGGGAAGTCTGTCACACTGCTACCCTACAGAGGACATTGTTCATAGAGACTGTCTATCAAGCTCGACGTCTTTGGGGGAAAGATTCGCGAAAAACAACTCCAGTGGTGCCTATCATTCCAACTCCAATCCCACGTCAGGGCTATATGGCAGTGTGAGAAGGAATGGTGTGCTACCACAAGCCTTTGATCAGTTTTTCGATAATGCCTACGCGAGTGCAGACACGGCACCGACAAACGAACACTCTGCGGACAGAACTGCCAACAAACTACCTACAGTTCCGGCGAACGACTCCGACACGTGCCGGGATACAGACGACAGAACGCCGCGCGAGGAGAGCTGCAGCCCGGTGTCTTCTTCCGGCAACAATGAGGAGAAATATAGCGGCCGCAGTGAGTACGCGATGCGGCACCAGTTATGTGAGAAAGTTTGCAATCTAACGCGCTGCTGTTAAAGCTTTTATATGCTGTTTTATAAGCACATAAGGTTTATGGAGGGGCTGTAGATTTACCCCAACAAAACTTTGTTATACACGAGAAGATCACGTGCTTGGAATTTAAATTGGCCGTGAAAGACCATTTTCCGCTCTACAATATTCCAGCATCACTGCATACAACTGTTATTGTTTATGGACGACCGATTGTTTTGTTTACTTCTCATAATGTATAAAACGGCAAATAACCTAATAAATTGGTATACTTTTATAATAGAGTATATACATTTTTATATGCATTAGGCTATTCGGAGAAGTAGGCTAATGCAAATTATCTGCCTAGCTTCCACTCATTACTTCTATGGTAAAGGTTACTTTCTAAAAAAACAAAAACGTTTAATGTCCTCTTCAGTTAAATAAATAACTTAGCCTGGGATCCATTGAACCAATGAATTTGATATACAAAAACATATATTAGACTTTATTCCTACTACTGCGCCTTTGTAACGATGTTCCTATTGAGAATACCCATGCATTTGATCATATAAAGAGAGGTGGTATTATGTTCGGCTGTTTTTAACACATCCATTCCATACACTCATTGCTGAAAAAATGTATAATTAGGTTGCATAATCTTTCACAAATATGGAAATCAATTCTGGGATTTAACATGATTTAAAAACATATTATATAAACTTTTGTTTTCAAAATGCACCCTTTTGGTAAAATGTTATATATTTTTACTCAGATACAAAGAAGGGTTCCTCCTGTTTTATCTTCTACTATATCTGAATTATCTTTTCTTTGTTGCAGTTGGACAGAGAACGCGTAAGAAGAGATGTCCATACACAAAATACCAAATCAGGGAACTGGAGAGGGAATTCTTTTTTAGTGTTTACATCAACAAGGAGAAACGTCTTCAACTTTCGAGGATGCTCAATCTCACCGACCGTCAAGTGAAAATTTGGTTTCAAAACAGGAGAATGAAAGAGAAGAAACTAAATAGAGACCGTTTGCAGTATTATACCACAAACCCTTTGCTGTAACTCTTGATGGATGGTGTCTTCCTCTCAGACAAGGCATGAAGCTCAATGGCTAATTTCAAGTTCGTTACTTGCCTACTGTCTGTAAATTCCAACGTCTTCAGTCTGAAAGACGAACATTAATGGGCCGACATGTATAGATTTCTTTGTCCAACACAATAACTACGGTTAAAATGTTGTCTTGTTATTGTTATCAGGTATTTTAAATATTCGTTGTTCTTGTTCATAGTAGTGTAATGATAATTTAATTTAGCTATTTTGTTGTTACGAAGTGTTTGTTACCAAAAGACAACATGTATATTTGAGTTGTGCCAGTATATAAAGTCAGAATTTTCCTGTAAATAATTTTCCTCCAAAGCTTAATGCATGAATTTACGCCCATTATTGCCTTTTTTATGTCAAATTCGAACTGTTACACATTTGTCATTGCATTTGTTAATATGTACTATGCACCTACAAAGGGGAAACTTATTTTCAAGGTGAGAAGGCATGATTTATGATTTAATCTGTGTTGCTTTGGTTGTTTGTTGTCGCCATGCATTACTGACGAACAGAAGAAGTCTAAAGCTGAATATAGGCCTAACGCTTAAGCATTGATTGTCCTTGCTTTTATTCTCGTTAAATATTCGACATAATACAAATGTTGTATAGTAAAAAAAAAAATTCAATCAACACTGATACTTTAAAGTGAGAGTTTTGTATAGGCTATAGCCTAAGTTCTAAATGTCAGAACATGTCAGTCATTTGTCTGCGTTTTAGCAAGAGAGAAGTTGATCTGATCCATTGGGCCCAATTTGCCTATTTATAGGACATGTTAGCTGTGTTGGATTTTTAATTGTTTGTCCTCATCTTTTAGCCTTTTAAAATGTTACTCTATGTAAACGACTGTTTTTTTCAACACACCTCGGAGAGACGAGTGTTCGAGATTGTTACATGTGTTGGCTTAGAATTTCTAATTGGGATGAATAAGGGTAGGCTATATGATATCGAGAATATATCTACTTGTGTGTTTCAACATAAAACGTGTCTGGACAGGGTCATATCAAATGTATGATGTATTAGACTTTATATTGCCTACATGAGCCGAAATGGGATCTGTTGCAATTTCCGTTAAATATCCATTACGGAACTTCCACCCAAAGGTTGACCAGCACGTTCTTTTTTATTCAACTTTATGTACCACCCTAAACCATCTATCACTGGACGACTTTTATATCTTCTGCAGTGTAAATGGCCCACTTAAACGTAATAGTTTAAAAACAATAGGCCTACTAAAAGAGGATATATATATATATATCTTATATTACATAGCCTAAATAAAATAGCTAAGGTTGCCTACATTGAAATACCGTGATTCATCGTTGTTTTCTCATTTAGGCTGTTGACAATTTTAGGCCAATTTATGTGCTATTGTGTATTTGCCTAAATTAAAGATGACTGATGTTTATCAATATTTCGTTTACTGTCAACGTCTGTATTTACGTTCATGAATAGTGAGAAGAACCATTTTGAGGGGTGGCAGTCATAAGCTGATAGTAGTGTAGCATATAGGCCTTCTGCTGGGTGATGGTCCTAGTCTATGCATCTTGTCATGTGAGGCTGGCCGGAATGCCGCCTTAATTGCTGGTACATCCTCACTGTTGCTGCAGCAACTTGGCCATAAAACGCATCTTCGTCTGGAGCATTTGTACAACTGGAGTGTAGTGCAATAAACTGTCTGAGACCAAGGTTATTAACTGTGACTAAGGGCTTTAAAACAACTGCTGCCTACCTAGGAGCAGTGAAAGTTTGTGTTGGAGGAATTTTCCGTTTTCATTTGTCTCAGCGGTTCAGCATGCACGGGCAGGAAAACAGGATGGAATCTGAATTACGAAAGTGGATGTTTGTTTGTTCCACCGGGGGGCGCTCCTCAGATCAATGTCATGGATCAATGCCGTGGATTTGGATGGAAATCTAACCCGCCGAGACTCGTGTTTTTTCTTCTGGCCATGCATCAAAAAGATCAGCAGACTAATTTCATTACAGCGTTTCAATTAAGGTAATTATTCCGATGTGTAGGTGCTTGCCAATTCCGATATGAGGCCTATTTTTACAAAATACATTCCAAAGTTGGATAAAACGATTTTAAAGCGTTTGCATCCTACAAAGTAATATAACAATTGGTTTGGAACTAAAATATTAGAGAAAACTGTGAGACAGCGTTGATCAAATCATCACTGAAGGAAACCATGTGTCCAGTGTAGGAGTCGATGAATGAATGGTCCTTATCATAGCCCAGTAAATTGTGGTTATTTTGTAGAGTATACTTCTCAATAAAAAAAAAACATTCTAAACGCAAAAAAATTACTTTAAACATAGGCCTAATCCTGTATAGAATATTTCTCTCTGAAAGTAACATAACTTGTTCGAATGGCTCTTATTCAATCATTATTACCGAAGTTAACCAAATACGAAACCTTAGAATATATGGTGTGTGTGTATGTATGTACGTGTGTGTGCGTGTGTGTGTGAGTGTGGGTGTATGTTGGATAGGTAAGTGAGAGAAAGAAATTATATCTGAATAACTCACACTAAAGGCCTTTATAGTCTCACGTGAAAAATAAAATGGCTGTTAGTGGATGTTGTAAAGTGCCACATTATTGCGCACGAGGGTGCGGGCATATTTTTGTTGCTTTACAAGAATAACTAGTAACAGAGGGAACATTGTAACATGTTTTTAATAAGGAGCTATAAGGACACATGTATACAGTGATTTTGAGTATGATAATTACTTGATATACCACAGTCTATAAGCAAATACACATGCTGTAGAAATGATTCGATGCATGCAATCACACAAGAAGGCCAATCAAATTAATAACTGGACAATTCATAACAAAATGAACATCTTAAAAAGGACAAGAGTAAAAACGTCATATTAGCGGATCATAATAATAAGGATGAGTCTTTTTGTCATGAATTGTCTTCTACCAGGGTTGAGTTCGATTGCAATGCAATTCCTGTAAATTCAGAAAGTCAACACAAGTTTAAATTCTTTTGAATGCCTCTTCAATTACAAAAATCTTTTGATTGGAATTTTGGGTCACTTTTGCAGTAGATTGAATTTGAATGTAATTGAACACAAGCATAGCATTCACCTTATTTTTCCATCTTCATTGACGAATAAGGGAGGAATGTATAAATGCGGTGATTTTAACCCTACAATGAATAAGCCCACATATTGCTTTGATTAGGCCCTAATATTTTCTCTAAAAATATAAAATGTGGGGAAATTAGCCCGAGATTATTGTTTTCATTTGGACACTAATAAGGGCGATTTGATGGAAACCACACGTAGTGAGCATTTCAGTGTTTTAAATAATACAAACGTGCTGAACTGGAATACCCAAGATTTCATCATAACATGCACAGAATTTGATAAATATTCTGTTAATTTCATTGCATTTTCGCATTATGTTAACATGATCGTTTAACAATCTTTGCTTTATCCTCTTATTTAGTTTTTGATGTAATCAGCAACAAAGTAGAAAAACGGTTTGCCGATATCAGATGTGTTTTCAAGACTGTTAATTACAGTTTGGACATTTAGAATTCTAATAAGTAGCTCACATTCATACTTGTAAATAAAAGGGATATTTACCTAATACCTAATACTATTACATATTTATTAATATTCGGTGAACTTGAAGAGGAAATTGTTTTGACTTGTTTTCCTGTTTTCAGGACTTGTGCAGGAATTTCCATTGTCCATTAACATTAAAATAGTTACTTCATTTGTTTATATTCATAGGATCTTCTATACATAGCCTGTATATCTTTGTGTGTGTGTGTGTGTGTGTGTGTGTGTATAAGCTTACACGTGCATGAGTATCTGTGTGATAATATGTGAGGTCAATGTTTATGCAGCTCATGTCATATTATCTATATATCTTATCATGGCGTTTTATATTTAAGTGATATCGTATAATCCACCACTTCTTTGTTTTGTAATTTATTTTACAGAATATTTTAACAAAATGAATACGCCATACCGACATTACGTGCTTTGAATGGGAGGAGTCTCTCGTCTTCTTGTATTTTAATTGGCTGTCAGCTAAAGCATCAAGAAGTGTGAATATCAGTAATTATATTCAGCATGTTTTGCACAAGAAATGTCAGCCAGAAAGGGCTATCTTCATCCTCCGTCAAATTATACCCCAACGATGTCATGCTCCGACAACCAAAGTGGAAATTCGTTTTTAGTGGACTCCTTAATCAACGGGCGAAACGAGAGCGGTGCTTCCTATTACCAAAGTAACGGCGTGTACTTGCCGCCTGGTTCGGAGTACTCCTATGGACTACCCAACAGCGCTTTTTTCTCGGGTCTCAGTAAACGTAACGAGAGTCATTCTCAAACCATGGTACCATCGTCTGGACATTATTCTCATATTCAAGGGATGGAAACGTGGCTAGAGACTTCGAGATCTTGTCGAGTAGATCAGCCGAGCAACCAGCAGCCAATTGCTCAGTGTTCATTCTCACCCAGCATCAAAGAGGAGAACGCGTATTGCCTGTATGAATCAGAGAAGTGTCCAAAAGGATCAACAACAACGGAAGACATATCCTATTCTCGGCTGACACCCGGATCATGCCCAATAAACAACCACAGCACTGTGCCTGTTCCCGGTTACTTCCGCCTGTCTCAGGCGTATACGGCTTCAAAGGTTTATCAAGATGTTCAGCCGAATCCACAGCCGACTCACTTCGCTCTTCAACGACCGGTGCGTTTCGAAACGCCGCCTTCAGCAACACCAGTAGTGGACACAGGCCGGAGTGAGAGTGAAGTTCCATCTGCCCCAACGCAATGCACTCCGGCCCCCCTAACAGATGAGGAAACCCGGGCATCGTCTGCGGAAGGCTCGTCCTCCCCCGAACCCACCGAAAGCTGTGCAGGAAGTCCAGATAAACCTATCAAAGGTGTGTACTCTATATCCTAGATATAGCGTTTATGACAGTGGGCTTTCGGTGATTGCACGCGTAGTGTCATTGCCTTGAGTAAGTATAGATGTGCCTTGGCGTTAACCTTGGTGTTAGAGGCATATCATACCACTGTAACGATTATATTGTGGACATTAAAAGTTCTCCATGTATGTGTGGGTTATATGCACTGGTAAATAAATACCTTTGTATGGTTTGAGAGAGGCAGTTGGCTGGGATTTCCTCCTGTGTTTTTTTATGATTTTATGACGAGAAGCAGCAAGGCCAATCCTGTCCAGTCCATCTGTCCAATGCAACGCACTGATATCCTCAGTTGTCTCCTATAAACCATAAAATGCATAGCCATAATTTTCACAAGACTATGCATTACTTTTATGCCTTAATAAAGCGTATTAAGACACCGGAATCGAATTGATTATGTGTGGATATAGAGATATAGCGTAGACAAAATATATGCAAAAAAACGTGCCTAGTTTCATTATCCTATTTTCTAAATAAACAAATAGCTCAAGGGTACCTAATAAAAGTGTATTTTAGTCTGTACCATGTTATACATTCTGCAGGTACATTTGGTCACAGCAAACATTTTGTTGAATTAGGAGTGTATAATACAACATGTAACCCTACTTCAATTTTAAACACATGTTCCAGTCGTTTTCTTCGGTCATAGTATTTTGGAAATTGCATTACGTATCAATTACGCGCCACGCTTTTCATAACAGATTTTGATAAATTATTTAGGACTGTATTTATATACAAAAACAATTAGAAGAGTAAACACTGGCCTTTTAACGTTACATTAATACAGTAGCGTGTAAAAAAATATTTTGCCTACTAATTTATCTTTCTTTTCTTTACACAGAAGATGAAAAAACTGCAACCAAAGCCAACTGGCTGACAGCGAAGAGTGGCCGAAAAAAGCGTTGTCCTTATACCAAGCATCAGACACTTGAGCTGGAGAAAGAATTTCTCTATAACATGTACTTGACTCGAGAGCGTCGTCTGGAAATCAGCCGCAGTGTCCACCTGACAGACAGGCAAGTCAAAATCTGGTTCCAGAACCGAAGAATGAAACTCAAAAAAATGAGCCGGGAAAACAGAATTCGGGAGCTATCTAACAACTTCAGTTTTTCGTGAGACATTTATGCGGTCTTTGGCGCCCTCCTCCATCAGTGGCGAGGGCGCCTTCCCTCGAGAAACCCTGGAGTGAATATGGCCATGTACAGGATAGGCCTACTATTGCTAATTTATTGATATGTTGTTTTGTTGACGTTTTATTTGTTTACGTCTGTTTTGTTTGTCGTGATAACGTATTTATACGGTCATAAGATGCTTGCATGGTCTAAAACAATGTAAGAAGTTGTCGAAAATATAGATATGGAACAACGTGTTTCACAGCTGCACAATATTGGCATTTGTTGTACATAATATGTATAAAGCCTTGAACCTGAAGCATTGACTTTGCATGCTGGAATAGCTCTTGAGGAAATGTTGTAACCTTTAGCAATATAGGCTTAAGTTATGTCATGTCTAAAGGGCGTCGAGGGGGCTAATATTTCATATTTGCCCATGTTGCTTGGATCCTGCCTAAAGCATCAATAACTGTTTTGTTAAGGCTTTTATTTATACACAAAAACTATGTGAGAATTGTATTGTTTACAATTTATTTGACTTCTTGCTGAGGGTGATTTCATGTATTTATTCTTCTCTCCATCCGTTTTAATGTTACACTGTGAAAGAGTGATTCGATGCTATGAGGGTTTTGGGCTTAGGCTACATAAGCAAATAAAGACATGGCATGTTTTTACTTTGTATTGGCATGCTTTTGTCCACAGGTCGTGTTTCGTGTAGTATCATGGGTTGTTATCTGTCAAATCCAGTATCCACAAGGGAATTGCCTGGGACAAACCTATTTATGCAAAATCTATACCTTTTTTAGTTGCGGCTTGGTTTTAAATGAAAAGGGAAAAGGAACAATAAAAAAATATATTAAAATAAAACCAATTCTCTGACGCTGATGCCCTTCATTTCGATATTAAACAATGCCAATGCCCGGAGATCACATTTTATGTTTGGTTCCCAGGACAACCTGAAAAAAATGGCAATTACACTGAAAATAGGCCAAATCAGTCGACAATAGAGCGTCTAAAAAATCTGGAAATATTGTTCAATATTGAAAGGTCATGTTATTAAGTTATAAAATGTGCATACATTTACACACTATTTAGGATTTATCTTTTGCAAGTTTCGAATGGAGTATTATACTTGACAGAAATGTAAACATTACGAAATGATAGAACTAACTATTTGACCATTAAAGGAATAATCTCAGATAATGAAATGATCTCTATGAATTTGACTGTAATTGTTCCAGTTACAAACAAAATGAATGCATCGACAAAATGCTTGTAGCCTATTTATATTAAGTGAGAAGGCTGTTGTGTGGTTTAGGTAGCTTAATGTTGTTAAGCTGCAGTCTTCCCCCCTCAAACTGTCTTAATTGCCTCCGTAAAACCCCGCACTTCACAGAACCATCCCAAATCATCTTTGGCAGGAGAGCTATGTCCCAAGTTAAGAATAGGTTACTTTTAGTGTGTAGCTTAATCGTATATAAAATATTGTGATTCGTGTATTTACTTTGTGCGTCTGTGTACATGAATTGTCTCTACTATCCACATTAGCTTACTGTGAGCATTTCAAGAATTCTCATAATCCCGGAGGCATTGTATTGTTGACGCCGACTGCGGGAGGAATTGTTGGCCACAAATAGTTCGTCCGCGGGAGGAATAGCGGCCCTTAAATATATCGTCATATAACCTCTATCTATTCAACAAAAAAGGAACAAAAGGGAAGCAATAGATGCGGTCTACAGCCAGCATGTCTCAGAGAGTTGGCTTGGGGGAGAGGAGGGACTGCAAGGCCTCGGTTATGATCATTGCAGTCTCGCCAGTGCCCTAGTGCGCCGCTGCGGCGTTCACGCATTCAAAGTGCCGGATGCGTCTGCCACGCAACAGAATGGACACAAAGGATGGACTTTATTGGCGATATTTAGTCCAGACAGCCAGGATGTACCCTAAAGAAAAACAACTAAATAGCCCCCGTGATAAAACACACTGTTATAGTGCCTATCTTTTTTCTTTCTATGAGATGGCTAAAAGCGCGGAGCAGACACTTCTAGTGTCCACTCATTGGTCCATAAATAGTAAGGGTCTCCTATGGTTTAACACACAAACGCAACTGGATCCTTTCCCTCCATATACTAGAAAAGTATACATGTTCATGCCAAGAAACAGCCTATATGCCCGGGATAATATTTTCTAAAAAGTATTTTGATTCAAGGCCTGCTTCCTGTATGTAGAGCCTTGGTCTGGAGAGCAAACGGTTTTATAAAAGTGTTTCTCTGTATTAAATAATAATTGCTATTATCTTATATATGTGCTATTATCGATATGTATATATATGAGGTGCACATTTTAGATTAGGCTCATGTTGGATGGATTTGGGACAGTCATTCGGTAAGTAAGATCTAATTAATTACTGTTTGAATTAATCAGTATGCTACATGCTTATAAATTCACCACACATGCAACCAATTTGGCATGTTCAATTAGACATTTGACATTGGGAAATGAAATAGAGGTTTTTGTTGTCTTACAGGACTTGCCTCATTCCAGACGCATCTGGGAAACCGCGGGTATTCGGTTCTTTAACCAGTGGAGTGTTTAATCAAATACTAATTGTATATAAAATAGGCCTACATGGATTGTAATGTCCACATCCCAGCGCTATGTATAGACTGCCTCAAAAAATTTTTACATAATCCTACTTAACGTATTTGACGAAATCATCCAATGATATGGGGAAAGTATGTGTTTTATATGGACCTACAGACAATAATGTTGATTGATATGTGACTCTGTATATTGAATAAATGAAAGCTATAAAATGCAAGTTTTTAGATTGATCGTTTTTTTCTGGAAATCCTATAACGACAGTCCCATAATGGAGACAGCCGCCCTAATACAAGACTGCATTCCTTTCATTCATTCATTCATTCATTCTTTCTTTCATTCATTCTTTCTTTCTTTCTTTAATTAGGTTATTCTAAGCTCCGATACTTTGTAAACCAATTTAAGTTCCTTATGACAAAAACGCTACTGCTTGTATAAAATGATATCTCTTTCTATATGGTTTTTCTATTAAAAATATAACGGGGGAAAATGGTGGCCATTTAGTTGAGCAGACTGATTTATTATTTATTGTTATGTCCCACGGTCACGTGTCTGCGGCACCCAATCCAATCCAGGGCAAGGTTTAACTTATTGAACGAATGTGGTGGTTCTTGGTGCAGCCAAGTAGTGTCATGATTGTGCTTTTGTAAATATATTACATCGCGAGTTTAGAAGCGTTTGACTGTATTTTTTGTCATGTCGACATTAGGCACGTTGAGTTACTATGCAGACCCACACCTTCCCCCAGACCAAGGGGATATTATGGCATCCAGATACCCAGGTCCAACCGGACTGGAACAGGCGAGTCAGCAGATGACTGAATATGGCGCTCAGGAATCTTGCCCTTTGCAGATGAAATCTTCTATTTTCAGCGCGTCTTGGAGTCCCATTTCTGCCCATCAGCCTCCGAACAACTCTTCTATAACGCATCAGCCCTATTTGCACCATCACTGTCCAACAGGAGATACTGATGGGATGTTTATGCGCTCCTGGGCTTTGGAACCGGTGTCCACGTCGATATGTTTAACGGGATTATCGTCAAATATGCACTATGATATCAAACCTGAGCCGCTGATTGGGAGTGGTGACTGCACAACGTTGGAAACGCACACACCTCTTGTGTCCGACATTGATAACGGGACATCTCTTGCAGAGAAGGATACGATCGCCTGTGAATCCCTTTTTTCCAAACCAAGTGAAGAAAGCACACCAATAGTAGTGGAAAAAAGGGAGAGCCAGACCAACGCAGGTAAGCTTCTGCTTTGTGGTTGATATGGTGGTTGTACATATGCGGCTCAATCGTTGATAGGCCTATTAACGCATTTTATTGAATATGGAAATATAGAGCAGAGGCTCTCGTCAATCAATGATTTATAATATTACGTAAGACCTAAAGGTGGAATTCTTGTGGGTACATTTTAACCGTTATTTTATAACGGATGGATGGTATGGCTTCTTATATGACGCAGGCCTAAAGGTTGCGTTTCTTTGGTTATTTCAGCTAGCCCCGCAGCTCACATAGAGTGGCAAATTGGCCCCCTCCCCCGATCGACAGTTTTTTTATATATATTTTTTTTACTGTCGATCATATTATTTAGCTATTTTGCTTATGATGGACAGAGCTTAATGTCGAAAAGAAATGTAGAAGCCAGTGTGGTTTTGCTATTTGGATTTGTCCTTTGTAGACCGAATGGACATTTACTTTCTGATTGTGGTGAGTCGTTTTGGTTAGACGTTACTTCTCTGGAAAATAACCTACACTCGTTGCACCTTTGTTTTGTAGGATGTATGTGTTTTCTACATCATTAATAATTCCAAAACATGTATGTTTTAGGATAGTAATAACTTGGATTATTTACTAAATGAATCTACGTATCCATGTTGTATGCTCTTATAATAATGAATAAAGAGAATATGTCAGATAATATTTCCACAGAGTTTAAAAGGGGGCAGATGTTAATGCTATAAATTACATAGCAGCACAAGTACAGCCATAGACACTTTGCGTCATCCTCAGTGATTTAATCGGATCAGTAGGCCAAAACCAGCACAGCTAACCATTTTCAATCGTATGACCCATTCCCCTTCTCATAAGCTCTGTCTCACTTTTCTCGAACCCCTCTTTCAGATGACCCATCTTCCAACTGGCTTCATGCAAAATCCACCAGAAAAAAGCGCTGTCCGTACTCTAAGTATCAGATACTTGAACTGGAGAAAGAGTTTCTGTTTAATATGTATCTCCCCCGAGACCGTAGATACGAAGTAGCAAGAGTTCTTAATCTGACTGAGAGACAAGTTAAAATATGGTTTCAGAACCGCCGGATGAAGATGAAGAAAGGGAATAAAGACCATCGGAAGGACATGTGAAACATGATGAGTATTAGGGCCTGTCCTGAGAAAACTGAATAGCTCAAAGTGGTGGATTTTCAGGAACCAATGTTATTTCTGGAAAATGGTTGCCACCAGTCGATCCACATTTAGCTGTTGTCTATGTTGTGTTCTGTGGGTGTTGTGTTATTGTCGTTGAAAATCTGTCGGCTCGTTTTCTTCCTATAGTGTTCTATGCTTTGTAATGGTTATTTGTTTGTGATTGGTACTTCTAACGTTATCTAATTAACTTGGACGTAATTGGGAAATAATTCCATTAGTGCACACAGATAACATGTTAGAAATTGTCTATTAATGTTCCCTGCATGAAATGTTTCCATGGTTTCTGTTTTTTTAACCCAGTGTTTATATTATAGATTATAAGGCTAATAATGTTTATGCCTTGACTACCTGAATGTGTTTCAACTACCTAACTACATTCGACCATTAATTTATTGTTATTTTGCAAAAACAACAATACCTCAATGTCTCAAGAGTATTTCGATTCTAAAAAGAAGAGTCGTTTGTATGAAATATCAAATAAAATGTCAAAATTGACTTCATGCGTCTCAATCCATATTTATTGTTAATAACTATCTTAAATATTTTACATTATATTTGTATTTATTTGGATCTGACGCAAACATATTTGCGACCTTCGGTTGTTTACTCGTCTTATCTACTAATAACTAACTTTGTTTAAATAAAACATTCTGCCATACCCTAGTCAGAAGGCACTGAAAAGCTCATTTATTTGTGCCAGGGCTAGAGGCAAAATATCTTGAAACAGGTATGACAGAGTGATTTAAAGCCTACAGGTCTGCATAGGATAATTAGCCCATCATCCATGTTGTCCTATTTGGCTCAATGTTCTTCTAACACTTTATGCATCCAACAGTCCCCCTTCTCTCCCCTTTGTAATTGCACTGTGTGAGTTCGAAATCAACACATTCGTGTATAGAACACGTTCCAACATTCACTTACGTATATCGGACAAACCATCCATTCAACTGGGTGTGGGCCTGTAAGTGCAATGGCAGAAGATATTGGTGGCCATACAGCAATAACAATCACAGCTTTAACTGTTTATGGGGTGCAAAACGATTGAAAGTGGAAAGGGAACAAGACTATGCGCGTCCGCGCGTCTGAATATCACTAATATGCTTTTCGTGCAGTCTATTAGAAAGTGGTAAACATTTAAATGGTTGTAGGCCTAATTACAAAAATGGTTAACCACATCGTTCAAATACATCTATAAAGCACGAAACGCCTATGTTTCCAGCCAGTCAGTCACAAACACATACACACACCCACACCCACACACACACACACACACACACACACACACAGGACTGCATAGGTTCTGGCCGGGTAATGACGTAGCTGGAGCCAGTCTTCAAAGGTCTTGATCCAGAAAGCTCCTCCATAAAACGCAGACTCTGCCACGCTGTCTGGTTTTTCCTCTTTTAATTACTTTATTACTGTGCACCAACAACTGAACTATTTCAGCGCCGAGACATCCATTTGTTGTTTTCTGGCACAAAAGGCTGAGAGGCTTTATTGCTGTTTTCAACCATTGATCAATATCCTTCTCCTTTGTGATCCCTTTGCAATGGATCGGAAGCAGTTTCAGCATTTAAACATAGGGTAGATTTCATGTTTAAAAAAGACAACATTATGGTAATTTAGTCACGAATAGGCTTGTGAGTAATAGCTCTACCTATTTGATACCCGCATTTTTCATGCATTTAGTGCCGCTGTTTTCGTGTAACCAGCAGGTGGAAGCAACGCCTCGTTTAAGAACAAATGCACTTCGCCGCGTGCTTTACTATTTTTGTTCAGAATCAGAATCACTTTTATTCACTAAGTACGTTTACATATAACCATTAACAGTGATTTAGGGAAGCTTTGAGTCACAGACTTAATTGCTTTAATATTTTTTTCTGCCATCACATACAATACACAGTAATAAACAACTTATATAGGAATGTTGTCGTTCCTAATACATTATATGTACATCTAATCCTAATGTATGTATGTATATATGATGTATTAGGAAATTTGTAGAATAGCCTTTGGCCATGATCACAGCTTATTTTTGGGTGTGAGTCTACTAGCTTTTCACTTATGGGTATGCGCAGTTTTACCCATTCTTCCTTGTGTAGATGCTCTTTAGCTTTGTTAGATAGGATAGGGAGCTATTTTGTCAACAGCAATCTTCAATTTTACCATGGGATTCAAATCTGGGCTTTTGCTGCACCACTTAAGGATATTAAAAGCTTGTCCCAAAGCCACTCCAGCGTTGCCTTGGCTGTATGCTTCAGGTCATTGGCGATGAGCTGAAGCACACAGCAAAGACAAAGTTGAATGTTTACCCCAGTCGGAGGTATTGTACTCTATGGATCAGGTCTTCAAGAAACTTCTCTTTTCTTATTTCCTTAATTTCTAACCAGTCTCCCAGTCCCTGCCACTGAGAAGCATCCCCATGGCATGATGCTCCCACTACCATACTTCACTGTAAGGATGATATTAGCCAGGTAATATTGTACCAGATTTTTTCTAGACACAGCAGTCTGCATTCAGGTATTTGATTATACCTTTGATTTAGGTATAATCAGAAAGTATAATCCATTCCCTAGCGCTCTCAGAGTCCTTCAGGGGGTGAGTCATATGGCTTTTACTCAGGAGTGGCTTCTGTCTGGCCACTCCACCATAAAGACCTTATTACTGGAATCCTGCAGAGATGGCTTTCCTTCTAGTAGTTTCTCCTATCTCTGCAAAGAAAACTCTGAAGCTCTGTTAGAGTGGTCACTGGGTTCTTGGTCATCTGTTCGAAGGATCTTCTGGCCTGATTACGTAGTTTGGCTGGATGACCCGCTCTATGAAGACTCTTGGTGGTTCCAAAGCTCCATTTGACAATGATGGAGTCCACTTTGTGGGAAGTACATAGACAGGTTTGTGTCTTTCTAAATAATGTCTAATCAAGTGGGTTTGCTGCATGTAGACTCCAGTCAAGTTTTAGAGACATCTAAAGGACAATAAAAGGACAAAGGAGGAACCTCAGTTCAATTTGAAGTGTGAAGACAAAGGGATAATTATGTACTAGAGATATTACAGATTTTAATTTTCAAAAATGGGCACAAATTTATAAAAATGCGTTTTTGCTTTGTCTTTATCTGGTATTGTGTTTAGATGTAATTTTTTTTTAAATTAATTAAATAAGAGTTAAAAAAGGACAAGCAGCCTACTTACTTAAATATACAATGTATATATGTTGTTATCCATGTTAACTTTGCAAGAAGAGACCATGCGGAGAGCGTAGCAGAGGGAGCGGTGATGATAACAACAATAACAATAACTGCATCTAAACAATAGATCAAAATCAAATTTATTTATAAAGCCCTTTTTACAACAGCAGTTGTCACAAAGTGCTTTACAGAGACACCTGGCCTTAAACCCCAAGGAGCAAACAACAGTAGTGTTGAATTTCAGTGGCTAGGAAAAACTCCCTAAGAAGGTCGAATTTAGGAAGAAACCTAGAGAGGACCCAGGCTCAGCGTTTCGTAGCATTGTCTTCACCCGCTGACAAGTTATGAATGGACATTCGTTCTATGCCTTTAGCATGTTAACACGTGGTATTAAACAAATAAATAGCCAATTTTACAGTTAGGATCACCAATAACATCAAATACAGAACTGTACTGTAATTGTTAAATGGTCCCTTTAATCTTTGAATATCGCTAATATTAAGGATCTCTACAACCTAAACATATCTTTATGGAGAGTTCAAAAATGCATGTGTGTGATTGGACTGGGTGAGAATGAAGGTCCTGTGCTTGGCCTCCATAGTTTCTGACAGTGAATCTGTGAGGGTGGGGGTGTTGTCAAGGACGTAGGAGATGGAGGGGCAGACAGGGAGAGTTTCCATTTGCTGCCACTGTCTCCCAAATCGCCTCCCTGGATATTCTGCTGCAGTGGCCTCTTCCCTATTCTGTCTGACAAGGTCCGTTGAGACTTGTTCTAATGTCACAGCAGAGGTGATTTGTCTTAGGTTACCTGGCTGGTGGAGACCTTCATCTCATTACAAGTGACGCCAGTAATTCTGTTCACCTGTTCTCTGAGGTTGAATTTATGAGCAGGATACATACTGTAGCTTACGAGAGTCAGTTCAGTTGTTTCTTTCACGCATCTCACCACACATCATTCAACATATTTATTTGAACATTCCGTAGTTTAGCTTTTTGAAACATTGCGTTAGTGATGGTTTTGGTGATAAAACAACACCAAAACCATGAAGCAGCAATTCTGGTGAAAGAGTGAAAATGACAGGCGCGCTACAGGATCCCCCCATAGATCTATTTGTGTCAATGTCAGTCTAACGATGAAATAATGATTGTTTTGCAGTGCCAGTGAGCACGCGTATTTTACAGCGGCGTTTATGACTGTAACCATAAGTCACTCAAAGGTCCAGCATGTATAATATAATGTCCATGTGTGAATGGAATTCCATTCGCTGCACTGTCCGGGTAGACAACTGGTAGACATCTACCAACGTGTTTCTGTTGGAAACAGACTTTTGAAAGGCCATGCTTGCTCAAACAGAGAGTTCCTTGGATGTTGTTTGCTGTGCCCCCTGGTGACCCCCATACATCAACCCCAACGTCATCTCCAATGACAGAGGCCATTATGGAGGATACGCCAGAGAAGTTCAGAGACTATTTTTAACCAGAACCCCATGTTGCCGGTCAAAGTCCAAATAGCATCCCACTCTTTGTACAGTGCCCTATTTTTGACCAGGGCAAGTAGGGGAACATGGTGGCATTTGGAAACCTTTGTCCAGAGCCTTTGGAGCATTCAGATCATCATAAGGACCATCAAATTATATAATTGGTAACCAAATCGTTTCTCAGAGCTTTTGTTTTCAATACCCATGAGCGATCCTGACCCCTTGTTTCTGCAACTGTATATGATTTTCTCTACCTTTTTCACCCCAACCGTACATTTTAACGATGATCATTTCTTGAGTCCCACAACGGATAGTTGCCAAAGTACTTACTAGTAAGTGGATTTTTATACTTACTAGTAAGTGAAGCATAAACATATGCTTCCATTGAAATCTTAGAGGACAAAGTTATTTTAACTCATAGTGAAATCAAACAATGATCTATCCCGTAGCGCAAAGCGTTGTTTACAGTACATAATAACGTAAATTAAACAGGGCTTCATGTTAAATCAAAAGCGATGTAACCTACTCAATCTGTGATTTGGTGCATGTTGGTCAGCCTCAATAGCCAATTTTTAGCCATAGGCGGTAATATCTCTCTAGGTTCCGTGGTCAGTATTCACATTATTATACTGTTAACGCTTTAAATTGAAAAAGCTTATCTGACAGCCTCGCTGCTTTTATTTTGATGCTATAGATTGTCGACTACATGGCAAACAGGAGGCGGAATATCGGGGAAAAGCCGGCCTGTAAAAAACGCTGTAGTTCTTTATTCGTACAGTAGGAGACCAGTTTATTTGTGTTCTGTATTGTCGTGTGCTGTACATTGTCTGATGTGGTTCCAGGAAGAGTAGCTGTTGCTTTTGGCCCCAGCTAATAGAGATCCTAAAAAAAATCCTAAACCTAAATATTGTATTATCATCTTAATGTTTAAATTACATTAAAACTGGGAAATTAACTGCTCACTTCATTGAAATATAGAGGAACAGATTGACCTCGAAAGAAGTGTGATTGTAGGAGTCTGAACCACTCTTTTTTTTTTGTTAAAATAGACAGGGACTAAGTACTAACAAATCCATAATATATTAAAAGTGTCCTTTCCAACAGGTAAGTCTATTTTGACCCATTAGGAAAACAGGCCTATTTTTTTCCTGTATATTGTTGTGATATTGTATGCAGCATTGTAATAAAAACGCCAGACCCGGTGTAGGATTGAGTTTAATATTGGGGGGAGCACATTTCATATTTTTCTCAAAGTGATGTCATTATTGGAGCTTCAAGCATGGGGAGGAGTAGATCCCCGTCCCCGATAACCCTAGGCCCTTGCGTCAGACATATTGTTTCTTGCATCCTCACAGGAATAATGGAGATAGGAAATAAGACCAAATAATGACCACCAGGCAAGAGTTTATGACACAAAGTCCTGAAAATGTCACATCTTAATAGTTACAAATACACACTAATTTCAACAAGGTCAAATCCAATCAAAACTCGGTGGGTTTTTTGTCATCATTGCATATGGGACGTGCATATGAATAACTAAGCTTAAAACATCTTTGGAATAAAAGTAAAAAAGTATGTTGTTACAACATACAACAGAAGGTAGCCTACTATCAAGAATGAGAATACATTTTTCTTAGTTCTTTGTTTCTGTACATTGTTTTTCTGTCCAAAAAATACAATAATTAATGAATATTTGTACACAAAAACAAACAAACCACTGGCGGGTATCGGCAGGCCTATTTTATATTTAGGCCTAACTGTACCCAATAACAAGAAGGGAGTAAGACAAATAATGTCTGGATAAAACATAAAGGACTCTATCCTTTTTTAAGCTCATTCTGCGTGCAGTGAGGTTTACCATCAGAACAAAGCCATACGGAGGTGGATGGTCTGTCTCAGTCTTCCCACTCACTGCCACCGCCACAGTGTAAGAATGATCCTCCCATACACATACAGGCCTAAACATTCGTGGGATGGACAATGGACATAGCCAACTTAATCTATAACAATAATCTATAGCAACTCTACTCCAATCTTACGGCAACAAGCCTGTTTAGGAGTATTCTATGTTGAATTATGTTTGTAGTTCCTGTTCATTGAATCATATGTTGTTCCATGATCATTTCTCATAAAAGGCAGAAAATACTAGACCAACAATATTTCCACATTATTGAATTATTAAGACAAAAAAAAAAACAAGCCATACTTGTGAGATGTTATGATTGATCGATTTTATTTGATGTAAAACAAGTTTTATATTTTAAAACATATTTTAAAATGTACTTAAACCCGTAGATTAGAATACTTATTTCCAATTGTTCACAGGAAGTTGAGAAATTGACCCTCAGTCATCTGTTTTCGATTTAAAAAGAAAATAGCTTGTACCTCATTCGTTATACAACAGCATCTTTTCTTTTTTAACATAGGCGTAAAACATACAAAGAAAGCTAAAAATACTAATGAGAATATTCGACATGTATTCATAAAATTAATGCTACAGTATAGGCCAATAATGTATTACCGTAGATACCTATTTACATAAAGGATATTCAGTTATTTATAATCATTAAAACTATAACATGAAAACGTATTTTCCTTGAAAGTGGTCATCCAAGTGAAAATTGTTGTAAATAACTATTCGCTTTCCATGCTTCCCAGGTGTCTTGTGTTGTCTTGATGGAGTAACAGACGGTTAATATAGCTCCTGTCCACTACCCTGCCAAACACACATCACAATTAAGTTAGCTAAGCTTCATTCAACCAAAAACGTGACATTTATTTATGCAGTTATATCCCAGAGTCGGAGTGGAATCGAAACACACACAAAATCACAAGGGAGAAAAAAAAGTTAACAAAAGGTTTTGTTAAAACTACGTCTGTAATAATATATATGTTACACCAAAATAGTAATATCGATAACATACAAAGGCTTAACAATTTTAAATGTAATTTTCTAACCGCAAGGCAACATAGCTTAATAAAACACTAAAAACATCTGACAAGGAAATATAAGACTATTTATAGATCATAGCCTATTGAATTGCTTTGGCCTACATTAGATATAGATTATTTTAATCGAATATGCATATTTTGAATAGACAGTAGTGATCATAACCTATTTGACTAGGCCTATATTATGTATGGTGATATTTCTCCAATTAATCAATGTATAATTCCATAGCATACAGACGGGAGTTTGAGTTCGCATTGGGCCAAAATAAACATTTGCCTACTCTTAAATAAATATATTCGTGCAGCAATGCTTCTCAAATGGCATACTGAAAAGTAAACGGTCTTGTATTTTCACATCTATTGTTCACCATACCGGATAGATCACGTATAATAACATAGAATCGGCCTCTCCTATTCCAAACTAAATGAAAGTTATATTGCAATGAAATATCGAAAAAGTAATACAAGATATTTCTTGAAACAGTAAATTATTTTTTTCCTTCATCATGTCTAAGGACGAAAACATATACTATATATCAGCCCACAGAGAGGAACTGCGTGGGGTTGACTGGCATGCTTGCAGAATGCCTGCACCCACTCACCTCAGTAGACAATAGAACCCGTGTAAGAGCTATAATCCATTAGATTCTTTCTCACCAACACAGTCGATCAAACTATTTTGCTGCAATATCCCCACTAACACTGTCCTTTTAAAAAAACAGATGTTGTAAATGTTTTTTCCATTTCACAAAAATAAAGCAGGATAACTCACCTCCTGTACGTCCACAGCATATCAATACCTGCTATCTGTACAAAGTAATATTCGAAAATGAATTACTACTAAAAGAAATGTTCAAGACGTGTAGTTTCCCCCCATAGTGTGTTGTTCCCGTCTTCCTGGCCACATATGATCTAAGGGAGAGTTAGATGGTTTAAATGTGTTCTTAGGGCACCGAGCTGTCAGACCCTTTAGCGAGCAAGATTGATAGCGGGCAGGCTTTCCAGCACTCTTTGTTTGGAATATAAGCAATAAACGGCCCGGGGCCTACTACTGTTTCAAGGAGGAGGACAATATGAAAAAAACCTTCTTGGCAAAGAATTTAGATCTAATTTCTTTACTTCAACATCTACGGGATTATTGGGGATGAATGAAGACAAACCAAAACAATGGTAAATATGTTGTGTAATGCTATAGACCTATCCAAATTATTAGACCTCTGTAATATGCTGTTGATACAAAAATCAAATTAACTCGTACAAAGGGGTCATCATAAGGGGTAAAACATTTGCGTTAACTGTAGGCTGTTAACGCCTACAGAAAGTGTCACGTAGCCTATTGTGGATTACAGTCTGACCATGTTACTTTTCTTCAGTATAACGTGTTTGTGACCACTCCTCTTGTGACAACGGTGGGAAGAAACGTCCATTCGCATTTTTTGTATTTCTGATGGTATTCGTTTGGCTGCTAGATATTGATTAAGAAAATATTATGAAGAGTCTCCAAACATATCCATTTGCAAAACTGTAAGATGTCTATGGCACATGAGTGTGGAATACCACAAACATTCTAAAACATGTATTACATGATAACTTCACACAAAGTAATTTTTAGTATTAAATATGTGCACAACACAAAATACTAACAATCAAACAATTATATATGACATCCCACGGTTGTAGCATTCCTTAAAAAATATTTATGACTTCAAAACTGTGTGTAGTTTTGAATAGGTACACCTGCTAATATCAACATGTATTATTATTTTCATAATCACATTCTTGAGAGATAAAGACTGACTTTATACATGTTACATCGAAACCGTATTTCTGCGCACTGCCTCTCGCGTTTCCTCTCACCAATTTTTATCGCCTTCTCCCTCACCGGTCTCCCTCTATCTGTTTGTATGTGTGTGTTTAAGAGGGTAGGGTGTTGAAGCAGAAACAAGGAGGGAGAAGACTTCGTTCGCTACATGTCTTGTCTGTGGTCTCTCTTGCAGAGCTAGTGGCTTTGTCAGAAGTTTCTTAAGATTAACGAGTTCACTTTGACAATGACTGCGTCGTTACAGTAAGACATAAATGCCGGGCGACCAGGTAATTTGTGAGGCTTTGGATCAATGACGGAGAAAACACGCGCGCCCACACATGTACGCGCACACACACACGCACCTACATGCACGCGAACACACAAACTCACTAACAGGCTCTTAAACTGACTACTATACTATTGCTACTGAGTAAACTGCCCCAAAATGTGTAAATAAAGCAGTGTAGACCCTACCCCCAGAACGAGGCGTTACCCTCCGACTTTTTCCATCAATCACAGAGGACAGTGGCTTCTTTTGATTAAACCTCAAATTGTCATTGGGCAGAGGTAATCATGTGACAAGCAATACGGTCCAATTTCAACCTTGTCTCGGTGAACGCAATATAGTTTAATGGCATCGCAGTCCCCATACGGCGGTAATCAGTAAAATAGTTTTTTTTTTAAACACACACACAAAAAAAACATTTGTCACGATATTTCATTATTTCCTCCTCGCCCACAAAATTGCGACTGGTGACTTTTCCAAGACAAGGGGAGAGGAGATGAATTACGAATTTGAGCGAGAGAGCGGTTTTATCAATAGTCAGCCGTCGCTTGCTGAGTGTCTGACATCTTTTACCCCTGTCGGTGATGCATTTCAAAGTTCATCAATCAAGAACTCGACGCTTTCACAGTCGACACTGATTCCTCCTCCTTTTGAGCAGACCATTCCCAGCCTCAATCCGGGCAGCTACCCACGCCACAACCGGTCAAAGCAGAGTCTGAATGGAGTCTGTAGCCCTCTGCCAGCCGCATCCCTACCCCCGGAGTACCCCTGGATGAAAGAGAAGAAAGCCTCCAAGAAAAACCATCAGACAACTGCCACATCTACATCTCCAGACACTGCACCACTCTACTTCTCTCCCCAAGGTAAGAAATGATTGATTATCTATTGCCCATTCTATCAAAATGCATGTAAAGCAATGCGGTCACAAAATGATTATTTCGGCCTAACTAACTGTCATTACATGCGGAATACCAACGCCCCTAACTATTAGCAAAAGTTTCATTATTTCACATTATTTAATCTGGCCAATGTGCTCGCTGACGGGCGATGCAGTGGGAGAATGTTATTATGTGACAGTAATGAAGAGTGATAGATTCCTGCTAATGCAGGCCGACCGGCAGCTGGCATGTTCATTAATCTTCAGGCCAGTCGGCCTGGTCCACGCAGACCCATCAGATTCTGCTTCGGGCTCATAAATCGCCTCAGTGTCGTGGCTTTTCCTCTCCAGTGCTTACAAACCATTTGCACCCAACTGAACCTCTTGGCTATTTATTTATCAACCGTGTGATATACAATTTTTTGTCGTTCAGATATATGCCTGTATTTGTATTAAATAATGCAATATATTTTTGTATGGCTTAAACATTTAAATCATTTTGAATGTGATTTATCAGGGTCGCCTGAGATAGAAGAGAGTGGTGGCGGTGGTTCTCGGAGGCTGAGGACAGCATACACCAACACACAGCTACTGGAGTTGGAGAAGGAGTTTCACTTCAACAAATATCTGTGCAGACCACGGCGGGTAGAGATAGCCGCTTTACTGGACCTAACCGAGAGACAGGTGAAAGTCTGGTTCCAGAACCGGAGAATGAAGCACAAAAGGCAAACTCACTGCAAGGAGAACCAAAACTGCGAGGGTACATTTACTAGTTTGGAGGATGGTGACGAGGACAACTTTGAGCACGTTCCCACCGGCGCGCTTTTGGAGAGGGACAGCTATTCGTTTCACCAAAATACCTTAACTTCACAACAGCCTCAGAATGCTCACAATCACAATGGAGATTCCCAAAGCTTGACTGTTTCGACTTTAAACAGCAATGACAAAAATCTGAAGCATTTTCCAAACCCGTCACCCACTGTTCCCATCGGCGTGTCAACAATAGGCCCGGACTGCGCATCTGGCGCGGACAATGGCAATCCCCCAGCCCTGGACGTCTCTTTGCAGGACTTCCACGTTTTCTCATCGGATTCCTTCTCTCCAAGTTTGTCAGATTCTATAGATAGTCCAATGGGTTTATCCAGTGAAGGTTTCGATTTTTTCTCAGAAACGCTGACAACAATCGACTTGCAACATTTAAGCTATTAACTATTCTAAAAGAAGGGGAAGAGTTTTCTGTGGCCATCACAAATAATTGACTTCCGTTTTTTATTATTTTGATTTAATAGATTTATTAATAAAGGCTCAAATTAGGTAAGTTTGAAAATAATACAATTTAACCAGTTGAGTAGCATAGTTTTTTTTTTTTTTTATGCCAATGTTAGACATATAAGAGGAAACCACATTTTAAAATTTTATTTTGGTAACATATTCCGGTACAATGATGTAATAAATAGACTATTTTCTTAGAATAAAACCTATTTACAAGAGATCATCAACGTGTGCTTCCCTATTGTCCATTTGAAAATGTATTTTTATATTAGGCTAGTTTAATTTATTTGTAAAGGACACATATAAACTCAAAAAAAGAGAAATAACATAAGTCCAATATGAAATAGATCGTGTGTAATTATTTTTAGAAAAATATTGTTGCAACAGGTGACATTTTTAACGACGTCTTTTATTAAGAATAATTGCACCCAAAATTGTAGCCTACCAGATAAAAGTGAAATGGACAATGCTGAGCAAATTTTATAATCACATATACACAGACTAAATCAGAAATGAAAACTCTGCGATTATTTAAAAACATACTACGCAAGAATATGAATAGTCAAGCTTGCTTAACTTGCTTTCTCTTGGATATGCTATTTTTCCTATAACGTTGACCATATATAGCAGACTATACAGACGCGTTTAGTGAATTCGCCATACACTATGGAGTAGAACGCGACAGATAAATCACAGTAGTTTATGATTGAGGATGTGATTAAAGAGATTAATTGCCGTACATGTACAAATAAAAACAATATTTCTATTGGGGGACACAGGGAGTTCTCGGCCAAAAGCTGTAACTTTGTTGGCGTGCCACAATTAAATTTTATAGCCTATAAAATTTACAACACGGGAGGGTAAGTATATAGGCTACCAGGTCTACTCCACCTGGCTTAATTCAATCAGTTTTCCGTTAAAAGAGATTGATGCCTTTTGCTTTGTTTTACAACTTTTGTTATTCATATTTTTGTAATTTTTCATTAATTATTTTACAGTAAGCTATTGAAACGAAACAGTTGGTATTGGCTAGGTTATTATTTCCCATCTAAATCCAACTGGACAAGTTTTAAGTTAAAATATAATTTACTTGATTAGCACGTGCGAACGGGTAAATTATGACTAAATTCAGTTAAAAAGTATAAATCATTAATTTGTGTCCGATAATTTTTGGTTGAATTTTTAACTCAAACAGCATTCCAACGATTGCAAAACAACAAGCTGTAACCCGTGCCTCCCCCACCGTGGTAACGATAAAGCTACGCTCAGACAGATAGCCTAAATCTGCATCATTTCCCCAAAACCAGCTGTAACCTAGAATATAAGATATTAATGTCCATAACAAGATACGAAAGCCTTCTCTTTCTTTCAGAACACGTTGGCCCTGTTTTACAACAAGACGGGCAAACAATTATTTCCTACGCTGCTTCTTTCACGAGTCTTGCGGTTAGGGTTAGGTTTAGACTAGAGACCACCGCCATTTTCTATGAGAACCCGGCTCGGTCGGCGTGCTCTCCGATGCTCTTTCTGATCTCTAAAAACAATAAAATCCACATACATCATTAAAAAAAGTATCCACATCTGAAATAGAGGATTAAACTGAAAACATATAACACTGGATTTTTGTTGTTGTGAAAAACAAAAAGGGTCTATACGTGTGGTTATTCCTGTTACTACATGGTCGTTTAGATTTCACTTGCATCATGGATAGTGTTTAGCAGTTGGATCTACAGTTGCATTTTTGTTCTATAAACTATATAATCTAATTATAACACATCTTGGTCTTACAATCTGGTCAAACATGTCTTAAATGGCAAAACAGCAAAAAGATTGAATTGGCTAGTATGAAAATGATACATTGATTGAATTCTCTCCATTTAATTATCTCACTCAAAAGGGGACTTAAGTCTTTCCCAAATACAACCCTAAATCCTATGTAGTGAACTGTATTTGATCATTCCTGTCTGTCCTCTGCTCCGAGGCTGATTTGTCCTCAACACTGAGGGTGAAAACACAGGTGGTGAAATATCATTAGGTGACAGAAGAGGTTTGACGTTAAGTGGTAACTAATTCTGAGCAGTTTCAAAACAACACCTGAGTAGGTTAATCCCTGCATGCCCAGGAGGCAGTGAGTCCTTTCCAACCTACTCCTTCCACCTAAAACAAACTGTAAATGTAACACCTCTAGCACATTGGCCTTGCAGGCCCAATGAAAGTCAGTCTGAGGAACAGCCACTACGGTCAGGACAGTCCCAAATGGCACCCTATTCTTAGCAAAGAGCCATTTATTGACTATGGCCCCTAAAGGGTACAATCTGGGACCCAGGAATGGTCATACCTTAAACAAACTACATAATATTAATTGCAGTAGTAACAAACATAGGCATGGGTTAAAATTGCAGTGGAATTGTCTCAGAAGGGCAGGACCAACCTAATGTACACACAGTGTTTTTGAATTTGAAGATATACTATCAAATCTCAAGGTCCACCTTCCATAATGCCTGCTGGTTGGAGCTAGCCCTGAGCTATGCTTTTTGGTGTGCCATTGTTAAAATAACTTCTGTAACTCTGTTAATTCTTGCAAACACACAGAAATCTAACACACACTTATCCGTCTTGTGCCAACCAAAGCAGAAGGTAGACAGGTCATTTGTTACTGACCTGAATTTACCTAATTCTGCATCCCAAACATGGTGAGTGTAGTGCATTGTGGGAGATGATATTTGACACCATGCAGCGCTCTCCCTCTGAAGAGGTCAAAGGCCGAGCCACATCTCATCTCCCTCACCAAGCAGAAAAGAAGCTTTGTCAGGTCAGCTGGGGTTCAACTGAGAGATCCTGTGAGTTGCTCAGGTTAGGGTTAAATGTCTAGGAAGAGAATGTATGAATCCTGTCAGTTGCCCAGGTAAAGGTTAACTGGCCAGGAGGAGAATGTATGAATCCTGTCAGTTGCTCAGGTGAAAGTTAACCGAAGAAAAGGAGAATGTATGGATTCTATCAGTTTCTCAGGTAAAGGTTAAGCGAAGAGGAGGAGAATGTATGAACCCTGTCAGTTGCTCAGGTAAAGGTTGACTGTCCAGGAAGAGAATGTATGAATCCTGTCAGTTGCTCAGGTAAAGGTTGACTGTCCAGGAAGAGAATGTATGAATCCTGTCAGTTGCTCAGGTAAAGGTTGACTGTCCAGGAAGAGAATGTATGAATCCTGTCAGTTGCTCAGGTAAAGGTTGACTGTCCAGGAAGAGAATGTATGAATCTTGTCAGTTGCTCAGGTAAAGGTTAACTGTCCAGGAAGAGAACATATGGATTCTGTTAGTTGCTCAGACCTCAGGTCCTTGGTGCATTATAAACTGTCACACAGCCCCCCCACGTGCTTAATTACAAATACGCCCCAGTCTTTACACCCCCGGCCCTTTACCCTTACAGGCTTTTACCCCACACACTTCTGTACATTTGAAAGAGCGTTCGAGGTGGCTTGACAGGTGGATGGGTTGCCTTTCAACGCATATCAGGTGACACCGTTTGACACAAGGTTAAATACGCCCAATCCCATTTCAAAAAAAGCTTTGTAAAATTTAAAGAAAAACAGAATACAATGATGTGCAAATCATTTAAACCCTGTATTCAATAGAAAATAGTACAAAGACAACATATCAAATGTTGAAATGGAGAAAAGTTATTGTTTCTTGAAAAATGTATGCTCACTTTGAATTTAATGCCAGCAACACGTTTCAAAAAAGCTTGGGACAGGGGCAGCAAAAGACTGGAAAAGGTTTGAAATGCTCAAATAACCTGGTGGAATATCTCACAACTAATTAAGTGAATTGGCAACAGGTCAGTAACATGATTGTGTATAAAAATAGCATCCTAGAAAGGAGGAGTCTTTCAGAAGTAAAGATGGGGATGGGTTCACCACTCTATGAAAGACTGCGCAGTCAAATAGTGAAACAATTGAAGTATAACGTTTCTCAATGTAAAATTGCAAAGAGTTTGGGGATCTCATCATCTACGGTACATAATATCATGAAAAGATTCTGAGAATCTGGAGAAATCTCCGGACAAGGCCGAAAACCAATATTGGATGGCCGTGATCTTTGGGGCCCACTGCATTAAAAACAGGCATGATTATGTTGTAGAAATTACTGCATGGGCTCAGGAACACTTGTGAAAACCATTGTCTGCGAACACAGTATGTCGCTGCATCCACAAATGCAAATTCAAACTCTACCATTGAAAGCAGAAACCATATAAACAAGATCCAGAAACGCTGCCACCTTCTCTGGGCCTGAGCTCATTTAAGATGGATGGAGGCTAAGTGGAAAGCTGTCCTGTGGTCTGACAAATCTAAATATTTAATTATTTTTGGTAATCATGGATGCCGTGTCCTCTGGACTAAAGAAGTGAGCGACCTTTCCAGCTTGTTATCAGTGCACAGTTGAAAAACCAGCATCTGTGATGGTATGGGGATGTCTTAATGCACATGGCATGTGATTTGCACATCTGTGAAGGCACCATTAATGCTGAACAATATACACAGGTTTTGGAGCAACATATGCTGCCATCCAGACAGCGTTTTTACTGGAAAGACCTTGCGTATTTCAGCAAGACAATGCTAAACCGCATTCTGCAACAGCATGGCTCCGTACTGAGGCAGGTGATGCAACACAGTGGTAAATATGCCCCCGTCCCAACTTCTTTGAAACGTCTTGCGTGCATCAAATTCAAAATGGCCATGTGTTTTTCTAAAAACAATAAAATGTCTCAGTTTCAAACATTTGACATGTTTGTACTATTTTTTATTACATATTGGGATACATTATTTGCACATCACTGCATTCTGTTTTTATTAGCATTTTACCCAGCGTCACAACATTTTTTGGAAACAGGGTTGTATATAAACAAGCGGAAACGGGCCAATAACTCCACTTTATAAACTACAGTACCGGAGATTAACAGTACCTGCTAAACAATTTCATTTTTTTGTTGCCAGGGTGACGCTTTCTGGCAGTTGGCACCAACCCGGGGAGAAGAGTCTGTGTTGTTATAGCGAGAGACGAGGGGATGGAGAAGGCAGGGACTAGCATGCTTCGCTGAGTGCATCATCATGCATCGACAATCTCCCATATGGGGCACGTCAAAACGTAACACACACATACACACGGAGGAAAGTTGGGACGTAAACATAAACTCTAGACTGATTCACAATGGCTGACAAACTGCACATGTGACTGACCGGACAATACACCTTAAAACAGGTCGATACTGATCGGGCCTGGACTGGGCAGATGAACTGATTTCACACACCCAGGTGACTCGGAGATAACGCTCATGAAACCGGATGTGGGTTTGGGAAGCACGGCTGAATGCAGAATCTGGGGGTTGCCTGACAGAATGACACCCGACCCCACCGTGGCCCCAAACCTACTCAACAGATTGACACTGACTGATTATACCCAAGTCCCCCCCCCCCGAACATGGCACAGGAGCAGACAGTGTTTTTACTCTGCGTCTGAATAACAGTTTACGTTGGCAACAACCAGTCATCTATCCAAATTGTTCTTAATACACCTACGCTGGGTATGACCCAAATGGCTCCCTATTCTGAATTCGCCCAAAGCAGCTAGTGCACTATAGAAGGGATATGGTCTACATTTGGGACACAAGTATTTCGAGTAACATGCTGTATTTTTTGGGATTGACTAATGTGTGGTCCTACCTGCAACAGATCTGTTGTTCATCAAAACAATCACAGTTCATCCCCTGGACTCGATGCTGCTGAATCGAAGTAATCCAGCGAGATCCAGTCAAAATGCAATGCCATTCGCTGTCTGTATTCACCAAAAGGACGTCACGGTCACATGAGCAGACATCTAATCTGTATTCTCATTTTGCAATCCCAGTTGAAATCGGAGTAATTCTTTGAAACTATGTAATGTGAGATGATGGTGTCACGTAATATATATATATTTTTACTAAACAAACTCAAATCTTAAATCTCTACTTTCTTTTTGTGTGAGTCGAGTGCTGCTTTCACTCGCTGCTCATGCAGGTGAAAAGGTTTCCGCCCGCGGTCTATGTTTGAACTGTGGCAGCAGTATCCCCTGGTCATTGTATTTGATCACTGAAATGACACCACTGCAACTTCCGTATCTCACAGACCACCAGAGCTTCCGTATTATAACTTAACTACCCTTGCAGGACGACTTTCTTTGTAGCGCTATGCGGGCAATACCAGAGGAGTTAACGACGCTCATTTCAGGTATTTATTTCAGGTATTTCAACTAAGCTTATTCATCGACGTGTTAGTGTTTATTAGCATTCATTAACTGTGTAAACGTCATATTTTCTAAAACAGTTAACTGTTCTGAAAAAAAGGAAGTAGAGTTCTCCTTTCCTGTTGCATATGCAAACAGGAACCCTGGAGTTAAAACTAAAAAGCATCTATTTGTTGATTATATTGAAAGAAATAGGCCTACTATCTCCCACCTTTTGTTAAAAAGCAATCATACCAAACAAATACAATATTTGTGTGTATAAAATCTGAAATGTATTGAAAAAAACAACAGGTTATTGTGTTATATTTATAATGTAGTTGAATTTATTTAAGCAAATGTATTATGGGCGATGTACTTCTTGTCAATTAATGTGATCCCTTACCTGAAAAAGTTGATGGCTTCACATTTCTTACCCGTTTCAGATCTTGAAGCTTTCCTCTCCGATGTTCTAAAAGGAGAAAATTTGAGCAAGAAGGCGAAGGAGAAGAGAGAAGTCTTCATTAAACGTATCAAAGAGGTCAAATCTGGGTATGTACTTACTTCAGAAAAAACGTTCTCTCCCGTAGAAATATTTTGGTTTGGCAACGGTTTGCCAACATTTGGTACTGTCATTTTCCTGTGCTGAAAATGTCCTCTTTGCCTTGCAGATACCCTCAGGAATTCAAGGAGAAACGTATGTTTTATGTCACTACACCACCGTTGTTTTTTAAGTATATATACAGTACAGTAGACTTGTGTTAAATCTATGCCCCAAATGGCAACCTATTCCCTATAGTGTCCAAAGGCTCTGGTCAAGAGTAGTGGACTATACATATTATAGGGGGCCATTTGGGACCTACAGAAAACGTCTTACTGTAAGAAATCAAGCCCTTCTTCTGAACCAGGAGATGCAGAGGACTCAGAAGAGGAAGAAGAGGAGGACAGCAACAACGACGGAGGGTCGCTGCATTCGGAGCGCGCAGATCGGGATGAGGACAACTGTGACGGTACGTCAGGCACGTGAGGCTGGAGGGTTGGGCTCACTGCAGGGTTGGGCTCACTGCAGGGTTGGGCTCACTGCAGGGTTGGGCTCACTGCAGGGTTGGGCTCACTGCAGGGTTGGGCTCACTGCAGGGTTGGGGTCAGCTCAATTTCACTTTAGAATGTCCAGTGAAAACTCCAGTGCCAAATGCCTTGTCAAACAGAAACACTGAGGAAATTAGAAAAGGGAAGATTTCAGGTGACAGATTTTAAGTGGAACTGAGCCCAAAACTGAAGTACACCAGGACTCTTCCTGTTGTAAAAGCACAGCATGCTATGCCACAAACAGCTCAAATGGACAAAGTTGATGACTCGATGACCAGGTTTGTCGGATGGCGTGAAGCGGGTTGCTATAGAAAACGTCTGTCTGTATTGTTATTGGACAACTGCGGGTGTTCCTCCCTAGTTCACTTTGTTTGGGGCAGATATATGTGTACAATCGCTGTGCGGGTGCGTGTGCGTGTGCGTGTGCGTGCGTGCGTGCGTGCGTGCGTGTGTGTGCGTGTGTGTGTATAAGGGAGAGAAAGTCAGAATGAAGAATATGGTGAGACCAACATTCCAGCTGTAACTTGGCAACCGGCTTTGGAAGCCATTTCAAGGACACAACTGCTGTGGGTTGGCGGGTTGGCCCCTTGTGTCAGAGTGTGGAGTTTATTACTTTCAGCCTAGACCCTCTCCAACTTACTCTTTTCTCCCACAGTCTGACTAATGCCTACCTCTATTCTATATATACAGTAGCCTAACCCATGCTCACACCATAAGATAACTCCTTCAGTGTCTGTCTGTTTGGTTTAGTTCATCATGGAGCATCAAGGTAAGTCTTCGGACAGAGCGGTGCAGGGTCTGAGCTTTATTGGCCTTTAAGCAGCTGCTGGTTTTATGGCCCTTCTTTCACACCAAGTGACTTTGACAAAGATTTGAACATTCCTGTCGAAGTTGTACTCCGAACAAGGCGAGCAGTCTCTTAGCTGCACTGTTTTGAAGCAAAATAAAGTCCCTTCACTGACCAGAGAATGGGGAACTTGTGTTTTAACCAAATGAATTACAAACCAGATAAGGAAAGACATTAATTACTCTCTTTTTGTCTATTCTTAGGTCTTAATTTCGTTCACCATGTCCACTGGCTTTTAGTTTAAGAAATAGTTTAAAGCAAAACAACAGTATTTCCTGATTGTGCCAAAGTAACAGTTGTCCAATTGGCTTAGCTAACATTAGAGAAATGAAAGTTGTTAGTCACGCCTCTATCTCTCTCTATCTCTCTCTATCTCTCTCTATCTCTATCTCTCTCTCATTTTTATATATCTATATCGGTCTGTCTTTCTCTCTAGGTTCTCAGCAGTTTCAAGCTGTGGCAGCTCAGGACCTCCAGTCTCTTCTCAAGACAGGGTACCTGGAGAAACGCAGAAAAGGTTGGGTATTCTGTAGACTTGCATATGATCAACTACTCATACATATTTTTTACTAACAACAATGTTGTCTTCAAAAACATACAGTGCAGTAAAAATGTATTTGCTCATTTCAGTTGTTTTGTGTGCTTGGTGATGAAACAGGTGTGAAAAAGTATTATCCCCCTAGATAACCTGACCCAATAAAAGGGATTATTAAGGTCAGGTGTTGAAATGAATTTCTGAACTATAAGGCCTGAATTGGTTCAGCCCTGCCCACCAAGCATCTGAATGACTTTGGCCCTTTCCATCAGATTTAATATATAATAATAATAATCAAAATCTTGTTTTTGTTCGCTCGGGTTCCCTTTAATCCGGTATTAGGTTTTGGTTGAATGTATATTCAGTTCTGAAAATATACAGATATCAGACAGGGGACGAATACTTTTTCACAGCACTTTAAAACAGCCAGGGAATTATACTGTAAATGATTGTCTAGATGTGTTGGTGTGGTAATATTCCTTTCAATGATCGACGACAGATCACAGCTTCTTCGGCACGGAGTGGCAGAAGAGATGGTGCGCTCTGAGCAACCAAACGTTCTACTATTATGGCAGTGAGAAAGGTATTTAACATTCAGCACGCCCCATAAATTACTTTTATCTATTTACAGCCAGACAGTGCTGATCCTGCTGTTGTCATTGTAGTCGTGTTAGTCGTGTTTTGTTTTCGTCTCTCCATCTGTCTCTCTCGCTCTTTCCATCTGTCTGTCTCTATCGACAGACAAACAACAAAAGGGCGAGTTTGGCATTCATGGTTACGATGTCAAGATGAATAACACGCTGCGCAAAGATTCGAAGAAAGATTGTTGCTTTGAAATTACTGCCCCCGACAAGCGAGTATATCAGGTGAGTGAGAGCTAGTTTCTTTATTTGTACTTGTGACATTAAAGTAATTATATGCAATTGAAAAAACTATATGCGGAGAGAATTTACACCGTGTGTGGTTATACTTATATACAAAGGGATACGGTGCAAAAGTTGGTGTTCACAATATTAAGTAACGCATACAGTATCTACTGATTAAATAAGGTGCTTAGCAGGTGATGCTTACAATATATACTGATTGAATAAGGTGCTTAGCAGGTGATGCATACTCTGTATATACTGATGGAATAAGGTGCTTAGCAGGTGATGCATACTGTATATATACTGATGGAATAAAGTGCTTAGCAGGTGATGCATACTGTGTATATACTGATGGAATAAGGTGCTTAGCAGGTGATGCATACAGTATACAGTTGTGCTCAAAAGTTTGCCTACCCTTGGAGAATTGGTAATATATGTACCATTTGTAAAGAAACATGAGTGAGCAGGCCAAACACATGTCTTTTATTTCTTATGGAATTTACATTCAACTTTAGGTCATAACAGAATGGCGCAATCAAAAAACCAAATATGGCTACAAAGAAAAAAAATGAACTGACCCCTGTTCAAAATTCTGCATACCCTTAGTTCTTAATACTGTGCATTGCCCTCTTTAGCATCAATGACACTATGCAGTATTTTGTAGTAGTTGTCTATAAGGCCCAGAATTCTTGCAGGTGGTATAGCTGCCCATTCGTCTTGGCATCTTGGTCTTTGGTCATCTTGCATGAACCGCATGTTTGAGATCTCCCCAGAGTGGCTTGATGATATTTAGGTCAGGAGACTGTGATGGCCTCTCCAGAACCTTCACCTTTTTCTGCTGTAACCACTGGAGGGTCAACTTGGCCTTGTGCTTAGGGTCATTGCTGTGCTGGAAAGTTCAAGAGCGTCCCATGTGCAGCTTTCGAGCAGAAGAATGCAAATTGTCTGCCAGTATTTTCTGATACCATGCTGCATTCAACTTGCCATCAATTTTCACAAGATTCCCGTGCCTTTAGCGCACACGCACTCCCAAAATATCAGTGAGCCACCACCATGCTTCACAGTGGGGATGGTATTCTATTCACTATAGTCCTAGTTGACCCTTCTCCATACATGGCACTTGGTTGTGACTATAAAGCTCTATTTTGGTCTTGTGACTCCAAATTACATTGTGCCAGAAGCTGTGAAGTGTGTCAAGGTGTTGTTATGCATATTGTAACCAGGCTTTTTTGTGGCATTGGCGCAGTAAAGGCTTCTTTCTGGCAACTCGACCATGCAGCTAATTTTTTTTCAACTATCGTTGTATTGTGCTACTTGAAACAACCACACCGTCTTTTTCCAGAGCAGCCTGTATTTCTCCAGAGGTTACCTGTGGGTTTTTCTTTGTATCCCGGACAATTCTTCTGGCAGTTTTGGCTGCAATCTTTCTTGGTCTACCTGACTTTGGCTCAAGAGATCCCTGAATTTTCCACTTCTTAATAAGTGATTGTACAGTACTGACTGGCATTTGCAAGGCTTTGGATATCTTTTTATATGCTTTTCTATCTTTATAAAGTTCCATTACCTTATGCAGGTTTTTTCACAGTTCTTTCCTGCTCCCCATGGCTCAGTATCTAGCCTGCTCAGTGCATCCATGTGAGAGCTAACAAACGCATTGGCTATTTATACACAGACACTAATTGCAATTTAAAAAGCCATGGGTGTGGGAAATTCATCTTTATTTGCCATTTTCACCTGTGTGTCACCTTGTGTGTATGTAACAAGGACAAACATTCAAGGGTATGTAAACTTTTGATCAGGACCATTTGGATGATTTCTGTTATCATTACGATTTAAAAAGGAGCCAAACAACTATGTGATAATAAATGGCTTCATATGATCACTATCCATAAATAAAACACTGTTTTTTGTTTTTTTGCATGATCAATCATATTTTCAAAATCAATGCCAACATTTCACACTTTCTGTCAGGGTATGCAAACGTATGTACACAACTGTATATTGAAATAAAGTGCATAGCCAGTACCGTTATCAGATAACAGCCTTTACAATTGTTTTTAAATGAGTATGGAGTGATGTCCAGTTTTAGAATCTTCTGCATATCATTCCAGTTATTAGCTTCAGGATTTATCAGAGTAAGGTATTCGTTTGCTGAAAAGATTTCTATTGCACAGCAAGATATTGAGGAGTTAGGACCTTGTCTTAGTGCAGCAACTGCCAAGGGGCTGGGGAGAGTGGATGATCGGGTCATGTGTTCTCTAATACATGCCTGGCTGAGCCGTGCTGCTTCTAATCACACGACTCTCTTAGCCAGGAAGTCAGCCGATCCAACATGTTGGAAAAGAGTACTCCCTTGACCATTGACATCAGTCACCTTTGTGTGACTACTTGGGACTGGTTTTCCGGACTCAGATTAAGCCTTGTCCTGTGCTGAAAAGCATGGAGATGTCTAGAATCTCATTTAATTTGTTTCTTTGGTCCCAGACTAAGATTAATCTGTGGCCGGAAAACTGTCCCTAACAGACTAACAGACTGGTACACCCACGTTTACAGTTTTATTAAATTGCTTCTCTCATACATGGTCAGGTTTTTTAGGTTTTACCTTTCCTTGAGGAAAGTTTCGCTAATGCATAAATACAGTGCTATTTGTTTATGTTAATTAATTGAGGCGCAACTTTCCAGTGGAAGGACTGCAGACTGCAGTTTCTCACTCTGTAACTCTTTCTGTCCCTCAGTTCTGTGCGGCATCTCAGAAAGAGGCAGAGGAATGGGTGGAGCAGATAGATTTTGTGTTGAAAGGTTTGTATCTGATAATCTCCACTAGATGGTTATTTAAAAAATGTTATCCAATAATTTATGGTGGTGCTTTAGTCATGCACTCTAGACAAATTCCAATACGAATTGTGCGTTTGTGTGTTTGTGCGTGTGTGTCTGTGTGTAGATATGACCGGGATCATCCCGGAGGACAACGATATGACCTATGACGATGTTGGTGTAGTCCAGCCTACTGACGATGACATCTACGAAGAACTCCCAGGTCGAGAAACACATTATACAGTTTAGTCATCTGGTGGATGCCGTTATCCCGCAAGATTCCCGCTATTGAAGACACACACTGTCTCATATTCGCTGCCTATGGAGTTCAAAATCACAACCCTGCAGTTGCAAGGAACATGCCTTATCGACTGATACACACTCACACACACACACACACACACTCTCACACACACACACACATCAATCCTAGATATTCTTATGGGGACATCAAAAAGTATTTCCCCTTGAAAATGGTTTCTGTCCGCTTCTATGTCGTGAAATGGAACCACACTCACACACACTGAAACCCATTTTCAGCGCTGTGTAACTTAGTGTCTATGGTAGAAAAGGCCTTGTTGACATGGCCTGAGCTACTGGCCTGCCTGTCAGAATATATAGCCTACAGTTACACAGCATTTGGGGCCAGGGGCATCTTTCTTCACCGTTTTAGCCACTGCGCATGGAGAGTGCTGCTGTTTTATGATGCCGTTCTGCTAATATTGTTACCAGGGTAAGAGAGAATGTTGCCCCTTTACAGCTACCATCCTACAATGATACACCTTTTGCTGTAGATCACAGAGAAACATGTGGTGTTTTCTAATCTAATTTCATGCCGTTGTTTGCATTGAGTCGTCAGGCTGAAAGAAAAAGTTGTCGTTTTAGGGCTCCCGGTGGGTGCAGTGGTAAAGTCACTGCCTTGTGACACCTGCATCATTCCGACCAGTGTTCTATTCCCGGCCGCGCCATCCCAACCGTGCCCTGGGGGACCTGTCAGAGGGCGGTGTTCAGCAATGTCTGGGATTGGTGCTGTGCCTGTTATACAGTGGGGGGTTGTGGGCTGGAGAACGTTTTCCACTGGGAGTTTAGGTTCTAGCAAAACATTTCATGGTTAAGTAAGTCATGTGATAAGAAGCGGGACGGTGCATTGTGCTATTTCCCTTCTATTGCGCTGTTGCATTTAGCCATTTAACTGAAACCTTTTTGTGGGTTGCATGTTATCTGGCTTGCATGCCTCTTCGGTGATCTGGCCCTGCTAACTGAGAATTCTGTTAAACTAGGTTGCGGTTTTGTCTGACACGTCACCTATTCTCTAGCTTCTCTAATATTATTTCTTCTAGTCTAAGCAGGGAAGCGTCCTATCCAAAGCCTCTACAGGGCTCTGCTGTTGCCGTGGGCCCTGTGGCCCTGTATAGGGAATACGGCAGTGGGGCCTGGTAGGATGGTGCAGTGTTGACTGTACACATCTATCTGCTTCCCATGTCCACAGACCAAAGCCTGTCTAAAGCCCTCTTACGTTACCATGGGAACATTGTACGTGGCCAGCATAACGAGAACACACCCTGCTCTACTATGTGTTTTGCACGTACTGACTATAGAGGAGCAGGGCACAACATTGCGTCAGATGGAGCTGGGAGATCTTAATGTACTGGATCCACGGAGTGGATCTGGAACACTGCGGCCTGGTGTTTATGGAGTGTCCAACTGCTTAATGGGAATAGGGATGCAAGTTTAGGGCCAATCCCGAAATGGACCCCTCAGCACTTGTGGAGATTGGCGAGTGTTTGACGGGTGTAGGGAATCTGGTAGGAGTGCCAGCTATTAGGCTGATTGTTAAAATTACCATATTTGATCTACCAATCAAATCTCCTCAGGAATTTGCATGTGTGTAGGGCTTAGGGGTTGATTTGGGCTTGGGTCTAACTGCTGTTGCCTGTTGGATGTCAAAGTTACTAACTGTGGTTTTGCTGATTGTCTGGAACCTCCATTCCCCACATTATTCAAAACCCCATCTGCCCCTGCCTTTGGTCTCTGGTCACATACCTATTTCTGCTCTCAGAATTGCCAAATGATCAGAACGAAGATTATTGTATTTATGGCTGTTCAGTGAATTTACAACACAATCCAGTTTTGTTTAAAGTAAGCATTAATTTCATTTTTCAAAGACATGTCAAGAATATTGAAGTAACAGTTCGTGAATTAGGTAGTAGGTATTTGTGTGCAATTTGAGATTTTTAAATGGATTATGTATTTGACTTTTCACTGAAATACAATGCTGTTGGGACCCAGTTGGGACGCTGCAATAATGTGCAAATCGTTTAACCCTATATTTAATTGAAAATGGTGTAAAGACATCATATCAAATGTTGAAACTGAGAAATTTTATAGTTTTTTGAAAAAAGAGTCATGCCCATTTTGAATTAGATGCTAGTAACACGTTTCAAAAACACGTTTACCACTGTGATGCATCACCTCTTCTTTTAACAATACTCTGTAAGTGTTTGGGAACAGAGGAGACCAATTTCTGTAGTTTTGAAAGTGAAATGTTTTCCCATTCTTGCTTGATATAGGATTTTAGCTGCTCAACAGTTTGGCGTCTCATTTGTTATATTTTTTTGTTTCATTATGTGCCAAATGTTTTCAATGGGTGACAGGTCTGGACTGCAGGCCGGCCAATTTAGCACCCAGACTCTTTTACTACAGAGCCATGCCGTTGTAATACATGCAGAATGTGATTTGGTATTGTCTGGCTGAAATATGCAAGGCCTTCAAAAACATGTAGTCTGGATGGCAGCATATGTTGCTTCAAAACCGGTATATATTGTTCAGCATTAATGGTACCTTCACGAATGTGCAAGTCACGCATGCCATGTGTACTAATGCACCCCCATACCATCACTGATGCTGGCTTTTGAACTGTGTGTGGATTACATTCCGGATGGTCCCTCTCCTCTTTAGCCTGGAGGATGCAGCGTCCATGATTCCCAAAAATAATTTCAGATTTTGACTAGTCAGACCACAGGACAGTTTTCCACTTCGCCTTTATCCATCTTAAACAAGCTTGGGCCCAGAGAAGATGGCAGCGTTTCTGGATCTTGTTTACACTCACCTAAAGGATTATTAGGAACACCTGTTCAATTTCTCATTAATGCAATTATCAAATCAACCAATCACATGGCAGTTGCTTCAATGCATTTAGGGGTGTGGTCCTGGTCAAGACAATCTCCTGAACTCCAAACTGAATGTCAGAATGGGAAAGGTCGGTCTGAGTATTTCACAATCTGCTCAGTTACTGGGATTTTCACGCACAACCATTTCTAGGGTTTACAAAGAATGGTGTCAAAAGGGAAAAACATCGAGTATGCGGCAGTCCTGTGGGCGAAAAAGCCTTGTTGATGCTAGAGGTCAGAGGAGAATGGGCCGACTGATTCAAGCTGATAGAAGAGCAACTTTGACTGAAATAACCACTCGTTAGAACCGAGGTATGCAGCAAAGCATTTGTGAAGCCACAACACGCACAACCTTGAGGCGGATGGGCTACAACAGCAGAAGACCCCACGAGTACCACTCATCTCCACTACAAATAGGAAAAAGAGGCTACAATTTGCACGAGCTCACCAAAATTGGACAGTTCATGACTGGAAGAATGTTGCCTGGTCTGATGAGTCTCGATTTCTGTTGAGACATTCAGATGGTAGAGTCAGAATTTGGTGTAAACAGAATGAGAACATGGATCCATCATGCCTTGTTACCACTGTGTAATGGTGTGGGGGATGTTTTCTTGGTACACATTAGGCCCCTTAGTGCCAATTGGGCATTGTTTAAATGCCACGGCCTACCTGAGCATTGTTTCTGACCATGTCCATCCCTTTATGACCACCATGTACCCATCCTCTGATGGCTACTTCCAGCAGGAAAATGCACCATGTCACAAAGCTCGAATCATTTCAAATTGGTTTCTTGAACATGACAATGAGTTCACTGTACTGAAATGGCCCTCACAGTCACCAGATCTCAACCCAATAGAGCATCTTTGGGATGTGGTGGAACGGGAGCTTCGTGCCCTGGATGTGCATCCCACAAATCTCCATCAGCTGCAAGATGCTATCCTATCATTGTGGGCCAACATTTCTAAAGAATGCTTTCAGCACCTTGTTGAAATCAATGCCACGTAGAATTAAGGCAGTTCTGAAGGCGAAAGGGGGTCAAACACAGTATTAGTATGGTGTTCCTAATAATCCTTTGGTGAGTGTATGTGTGGTTTCTTCTTTGCATGGTAGAGTTTTAACTTGTATTTGTGGATGCAGCGACATACTGTGTTCACAGACAGTGGTTTTTGGAATTGTTCCTGAACCCATGCAGTGATTTCCACTACAGAAATGTCTGGTTTTAATGCAGTGCCGTCTGAGGGCCCGAAGATCACGGCCGTTCAGTTTTGGTTTTCGGCCTTGTCCCTTGCATATAGAGATTTCTCTGGATTCTCTGAATCTTTTAATTATATTATGTACCATAGATGATGAGCTCCCCGAAGTCTTTGCAATTTTACTTTGGAAATGTTATTCTTAAATTGTTGCATTTGCCTGCTCAGTCTTTAACAGAGTGATTAAACCCCTTTCCCATCTTCTGAAAGACTCATCCTCTCTGGGATGCTATTTTTATATATATATTTTTAGCATTACACAACCATTTCAGTCTTTTTTTTGCCCTTGTCCCAGCTTTTTTAAAACATGTTGCTGGCATAAAATTCAAAGTGGGAATATATTTTTCAAGAAACAATAACATTTCTCAGTTTCAGCGTTTAAGTTGTCTTAGTACTATTTTCTGTTGAATATAGGGTTTAAATGATGTGCACATCATTGCATTCAGTTTTTCTTTACATTTTGCACCGCAACCCAACATTTTTTGGAAACGGGGTTGTAAGTCATTAGCTCTATTTATATTTTCTAACACATTCACAGGTCACAATAACACAAATGTAAATTTTACATGAATGTATACAGAACCTCTTACTCGTTCTTTAGCAGTCTGTATTGTGTATTTCATTTTACCCATCCACCGCCAGTAAACAATGTCTTTGTGTAGGCTTGTGGATCGAAAGCTTCTGTTTACTGTCTCTTAATGCTGTCCCTCACAGAGGAGGAGATAAACACACCTCCCTTACCCACGCCTCCGAAGCCCAAGCTGGAGCCACCCCCAACCTCCAGCAAACCTCCTCCACCTTCTACAACGACAGGTAGGTGGGCAGATGAAGATCGACGCCCCCTGCTGGTGCCTGGGCCCCAGACGACCTCCTCTTTTTTTACAGTTTAACCTTGTCAAACAGATGTCAGTGGTTCAGATCACTGTAGAGTCAAGGACAGAGGACACGCTAAGACCGCTGTGGAAACAAAAACCCCCATTGAGATATGTTGGCCCATTCTGGAAATTACCCCTTTTCAGTTAGATCGTCCACCTCAGGTTTCTGCGTTAGGTTATTTTCTTTGCTGTGGTGTATTCGATTGATAGCTCTGTATATGCTTAACATGCATTATCAAACCTTAAATCCATAGGCTCTCTAAGTTCACCTAGGGTCCTGAAACACATGGCTCTTGTGACCAGTAACAGAAAAGGACACACATTTTTGGCAGCTCCGCGTACCTCTCCAGTTTAGGATGCCCCCCCCCCCCCCCCCCCCCCCCCCATTTGTGCAATTGAAGATGAAACTATTAATCTGTAATCCGTAATGTTTCACCAAGGTTAAACTTGCCTCTCCGAAACAATACAAAAGCCCATTCACTTTAACAGCAAACAAACATAGCACATATATATCCGTGATTTCTGTGTTTGGCACAGGGGAAGCTATGTATAAACCGGCACTGGAGAAATGGTGCACCTGTGGTTGCCGTGTGGTTGCCGGGGCCCATAACTACCGTGTCTGAGTCCTTAAGGGATCACCTCAGGTCAAGCAGAGGGAGAGGGAACCTAGAATGAGATTAGGCTGAATAACGGGTCTGTGTTGATCCGTAAGGCCAGGACGGCTCTGCTTATTAGCTCTCTGCCTCCCCCTGTTGGTGGCACCGTAACCATGGCCACGATACAGGACATTGCTTTTCGTGGATGTAAGAACTATACCGTGACTGTGGCATGCTTATGATTTACCTGTATCCCCTTCTCTCTGTCTCTCTATTCCCCTCTATTATCTCCTCCTCTTCTCTCTGCCTTCTTTCCCCCTCGCTATTATGTCTCATATCTCTCCATCTGTCTCTCCTGTGTCTTCATCCCTCTCTTTTCTCTCCATCACTCTCTCCTATAATGGCCCTCCCCTCTCTCCCAGTGGATAAGAGCACAGACTACCCGAACTTCTACCAGGGCATGTGGGACTGTACGGGAGAGCACCCTGACGAATTGTCCTTCAAACGGGGAGACCCCATCTACATCCTGAGCAAGGTATAGCCGTAGGGAGCCCCCCACAATGTCCACCTCACCTGTATGTCTTCAGTCCCATTTAAAGCCAGGGGAAATCAGAGGAGATCTTCGCAGAAGTCAGGGGGCCTTCTAATGCTCGCTGGCCCTCATTTCCAAAAGGATAAAAACGATCCATTTTGATGTACTGAAGCGGCGTATGTCGTCATCAGTTCAGAGGCCTGGTTATGGTTGGGTCTGTAGTTTTGTCCCCGCTGGTATGTTCTCTGACGTTCTAAGGCAGTTGGAGTGGATGCCCTCTCACACCAAGTGTTCCTGGATTCTGCGGTGTTTATAAAGGTCTCTGTCTGCCCCGGACCAGACCACCTGAAGTGGCTAGTTATTGCCGGGCCCTCTGAGGAGCAGACATTCATATCCTTCCTGGCAGCGCCTGGCCCAGTGCCCGTGGCCTGGGGCAGGGTGGGGAGGTGAACGGCGGGCCGGCCGCGGCGCGACTCGGAGAAACGCCAGGGTCTGTCTTTCTGTCTCCCCTGCGGCGCCCTTTGCCCTAGTTAGTGCACTACATTTGACCAGAGTCATTGGATCCCAGGTCAGAAGTAGTGCAGGAACTCGGGGGGGGGGATTTAGGGTGCCATTTGGGAGAGCCTCTCTGGCCGGTGTGTAACGGGGATTAGTTGTGTCACAACGGAAAGGTTTTTAGTGTTCTTGGCAAGAGGCTGGGCCCGCCTTGCTGTGCCTGCCGTTCCCTCCCACCCCCCCTCCCGCCTCCCTCCCCTCCCTCCCTCTGTCTGCCTGGGCTGCTTTCAGCACTCTGCCACCATCTCCTCCTCCTTCTGGGAGGAAGGGCGGCTGGCGGGGGCCACACAAAACTCTCAGGCGTCTCCGTCACCTCAACAGTAACGGCCTTAATGAGAATGTGTGTTCTCAGGAAACAGCGGGCAGAGCCTGCCGCTTCATTCAGACCGGGCGAGGACGTGTGCTGGCCCTCCAGTTTCCGCGGCTTGTCAGCTTGAAGGTGTGCGTGTGCGTGGCGGGTGCTGGTAACTGAAGAATGATCCTTGGACCGACGGAGAGGTCGTGGACAGTGGTTCTCTGACTTTTCCGTTTGTTGCCCACAGGCGTTTCACTGTTTCCACCCATCTCTGAACTAGCTAACCCGATTGTCCTATTTAAGTGCTGGGTCATGTGAACGGCGGAGGTCCCTGGGGAGAGGTTTCACAACCACATGCCCAAGATATTTATGGATGCGTTGGATGCACATTATGCTACACTGTTGCTGTGCGATCAGCAGTGTGTGTAACCTCTCTATTTTCCTTCTGAAGGTTAGCCAAAGACATCCTAGTATCAGGCGCTCCCATCCCCCGATGCCTTTGGTGGTGGTGATTAGTGAGGAAGCTACTCTGAAGTTATTGGTCACCAAGTTGCCAACTCTTTTACACTTGAGTAAAGTTGCTTTGTATTGATATTTAACTGTATACGAATTGCTTTGTAAAACTTTATCATGGTTTTAATGTAATGCAAAAGAAATGGCCGAAGTTGGTTCAGGGCTGTTAACGAGTACTTAAATAATAAGGCTGTCACATCGCGTTAATACTTTAAATTTTAAGCTTTATTGACCATGTTTCCACCCCAGCTGGAGCTGCGTCAACATTTTCAATAAAGAGGTTAATTGAAACGAAAGTGTGGCCTATTAAACACAAAAACAATGTTTAAACTGAGAGGCAGGTCGGATGACCAAAAAAACCAACATTGTTTTCCAACTCTGAGAGTGTTTTTGATGTTCAATCTTGCCACCTAGTGGCTGATATAAACACAGTTCGCCACACTGTAAATGACAGTACAGTGTTCCAGGGTACAAAGTATCTGTCATTTATCTGTCATGATTGTTTTGACAATCTTTTAATTAATTGAAATATAAGAGCGGATATGTTAGGGAGTAGGGATGTGGTTGGTAAACAAAAACATGTTAACACAGATGACATCCCACATCCTGCTTTACTGGCCCTGAGGACTAGGAATCAAGTAGCCCTTTCATTGGCTTAGTGTCCTGACTGGATGAGCTATTAGCTGGCTGGGAACCTTGGTGTTGGGGGTTCAGGTCTGCCGGGAGGGCAATGACCATAAAACCAGTCTGGACACACACACAGACCAGCTGCATCTACTGGGGAGGACAGGCGACACGCACGCACACACACACACACACACACACAAACTCCCTCCCCCTATCATAAACCAGAAATAGGCCAGGCAGGCAGAAGACACCCACCCCTATCACAGCTGCCCAATCCCCAGTCAGGCCTGGGACTGGGGGGGGACTGTGTCTGGCCTGGGAGTGGGCGGGGACTGTGTCAGGCCTGGGAGTGGGCGGGGACTGTGTCAGGCCTGGGAGTGGGCGGGGACTGTGTCAGGCCTGGGAGTGGGCGGGGACTGTGTCAGGCCTGGGAGTGGGCGGGGACTGTGTCAGGCCTGGGAGTGGGCGGGGACTGTGTCAGGCCTGGGAGTTGACAGGGACTATACCTTACTTTCAGTCCTCTGCACCGCCTAGCTGGGCTCTAAACCCGATATTGGCAGACACATTCACCATGTGTGTTTCTGTGTGTGTGTTTATGTATGTGTGTACATACATGTCTGTACATATTTGGTCTGCCCCCTCCTTTTCTTCTACACCTACTGTAGCTATAATCAGAGCTGGGTGCCAAACTGTTAATCGTTAATTAACGAAGTTAAAATTTTGGTAACGATTTAAACATTTTAGTAATCTGTGAAAATCATTATCGGACTAATTAACTTCCATGACATTTAACTTTCGTTAACTCAAGACCACTAACACAAAAACATCATAAATATACTAAGACAATTTTTTGCCTCAGTCCGGAGTGGGGAATGAGACCAAATCCAATGCCTGCTGTGCTGAATATCTAGATGCTATTTTCAAAGTCAAAAATGTATTTCTCTTCAGTAAGCGCAGGCTAGTCTCAAGGCTTCAGTGTGAAGGTCAACAGCCGAACAGCTATACGTGTGTTGTAAAAATAATCAATGATTGGCCATCAAAGGATGGCTCTCTAGTATCTGTGAAATGGATTGGCTTTTCAATTCTGTGCTGGGACGAGACCTTCCAAAAATGGAGTAACTTCAACGTTACTCTATATTGACCCGCCTTGACGAAAAAGGATGAATGTAATGTCATTTGACTAAGTCAGGACGTCAGGAATCCAATGGAAAAAATGTGAGCTTCTGGCACGTACAGTAAAACATTTTTTATAATGCAAGCCCTTAAAAGTACCCAAACAAGGCATATTTTTTATTTTTCACGCTTTGTTAGATGTTTTTAGAGCAAAAACCTTTTTTTTTGTAATAGAATAATTAAAATTAATGTTAACATTAATTGCTAATTTCTGTTACATTTTTAATGATTTAACTGATTAACAGTAATCAAAGTTAACCTTTTGACTGACTGTGCCCAGCTATGGCTAAATAACTTTTTGCTTTGGGGGACCAGCCAAAAAACTTTGTTTGGGGCTACTTTTTATCTTCAGGTTTTTCTGTCATACACACGCCCATTTACTTTCTAAATAGGGACACCAAAGTTAGTGCCCTTTTCAAAATGGGGATAAGAAACATTTCCCCATGAGTTCACATTTTTTAATTTAATCATAGTTTGGGGCCATTTTGTCCCCATTAAACAGTCGAGTCAGAAACACGCATCGCGCGCACACACGCACAGCCCTTTATCACCCCCTGGGGGGCTGGGTCTGAATGTCACTGTCATCATGTCACACATTAACCAGATGCATTTGACATTTACTGTTTATGCCTTTATGTAATGTGTGTGGCGTTATTCAATTTGTAGTTCATTAAATGTGGTAATTGGCTTTAGTTCTCTCCATTGTGTTGAGGCATTGGTATTTCCTCTATTCTGCAGCTTAGATTGTTTTTAACTACGATCATTTTATTTACTTGTGTCCGAGATATATTTTTTTGATAGAGTAAATGGGTGAAAATGTACATTTTTGTAGTCTGAATGGGCTTTTCGTTTCTGATCCCGGGGCATTTTATAAGGCATGTAAAACCCTGGACCAGACGTAATCACAGCCGGGTGAAGTAGGAGTGCTGGAAGTGCTACAGCCCACTTGACAGAGCCCCTGCACCTTTTGCCGAGATTCTGGCGGGTTGTTTTTCCGTCCACAAGACGTGCGTCTCTGCACGAGGTTAGATATCCGTTCAGTAACATCACGCGATCAACTCTTGTCTGCATTTTGTCTGCAACCCCTGATCAAAATGCCTTGCAACATCCACGGATGAAATGTGACGTCACTCCTCCCGTTGTAGTGCTCTGTGTAGTGGACAGGGAACCATTTGTACCTCTGTCACCCAGCAGGCCCTGAGTCTGGCTGACCACACATGGTCTCCCCCCATACAGTCACAGGTCTCTCCCCCCATACAGTCACAGGTCTCTCCCCCCATACAGTCACAGGTCTCTCCCCCCATACAGTCACAGGTCTCTCCCCGCTACACAGTCTCCATTTTGATTCAAATCCAGGGAGAACTTTCATGTAAGGTCAAGCTGGAAAAGGGCAGGAAGAAGGAAGGAAAGGTGGGAGTGATAGGGAGGTGGAACCGGGGGAGGTGGAGCTGGGGGAGGTGGAGCCGGGGGAGGGGGGTGGTGACACTTTCCCCTGCTTGTCTCAGATCTCCTCCTGCCGTAGCGTGCTTCTCTTTCTATCTCAGAATGCCAGCAGCCATTTGGAGTTATTACTCACCTGGCTCCGACACATTTACGACTGTTGTCCTCTACTACACACAGGAAGATGGGGGGGCAGACTCTACACGTCCTGTCTCCTCATCTCCCCGTCTCCAAACACATCGTCGGAGGAGGTCAGAGGGGAGGGAACCCTAGCTTTCTTATCCAATAGACTTTGAGATGGAGACGGTGGGAAGATATGGAATGAAGGATATAGGGAGGGAGTGTTGCAGGAGGAGGAGAGAGGAGATGGTAGGAGGGGTGCGGGAGTGTTCAGGGAGGAGGAGAGGGGAGATGGTAGGAGGGGTGCGGGAGTGTTCAGGGAGGAGGAGAGGGGAGATGGTAGGAGGGGTGCGGGTGTGTTCAGGGAGGTGGAGAGGGGAGATGGTAGGAGGGGTGCGGGAGTGTTCAGGGAGGAGGAGAGGGGAGATGTAGGAGGGGTGCGGGAGTGTTCAGGGAGGAGGAGAGGGGAGATGGTAGGAGGGGTGCGGGAGTGTTCAGGGAGGAGGAGAGGGGAGATGGTAGGAGGGGTGCGGGAGTGTTCAGGGAGGTGGAGAGGGGAGATGTAGGAGGGGTGCGGGAGTGTTCAGGGAGGAGGAGAGGGGAGATGGTAGGAGGGGTGCGGGAGTGTTCAGGGAGGAGGAGAGGGGAGATGGTAGGAGGGGTGCGGGAGTGTTCAGGGAGGAGGGGAGGTGCTAGGAGGGGAGGTGTACTAATGAGTGATGCGAGGTAGCATTCCCCAAGGTCAACTGGCTTCTCCTTTATTTCAAGCCTTTAAGATGTTTTTGTACATTTACTTATACATGATACAGCGATGTTCCTTTTGTCTCACTCTCTCAATGCACTGCTCTCTCTGTCTTTCTCTCCCTCTCTGGCTCTCCCTCTGTCTCCTCACTGTCTCTGTCTCGAACCCACCCCTCTGTTTTCCTCTTTATATTTCTTTGTTCTGTAACAGGAGTACCAGAACTATGGCTGGTGGATCGGGGAGTTGAAAGGGTCGGTTGGCATTGTGCCCAAAGAATACCTCACGGAGCTGTACATCATTTAAAGATGCACGTGTGTGTGTGTGTGTGTGTGTGTGTGTGTACATGAAAATGACGCTTATGAGTGGAGGAAATAACTTTGGGGTTGTTATAGCGAAATGCATATATTAAATGTTATTCTTTTGCGCCATCTCATTGAGTGTTATGCATGGCAACAGGTCATATGAAGGGAACGCTTAACTGAGCAGCAATTTGTCCGGAATAAAATAAAACAACCAATGGTTGGACGTCATGCTGATCTTTATGTACTTTTAAAGAATTGTTTTGGCCGAGTTCAGCAAACTATGCTTTTGTTAGTCATTTATTGTTATAGCATTTCCCCTTTTGATGGGTTTATGCGGTGTCTTTGTGTTGAAAACTGTCAAGGAAGGAAATGCTTGTGTTTGAAATACTGTACCTGGTGTTTATGAGGCATCTTTAATAAATGCTTGGAAAAGCATCTGGTTGTTGTATTTTATTCATTGTCATTCAAAGTGTTTGATTAATTTCCCCCCAGATATCAATCTTTGGTCAGTTTGACTGAGAGTAGGCTGATCACAGGCCACTGCTAACCTGTTTTCTGCTGTGCAGTATGTAAAATGACCAGCAGATGGTGTCAGACCATCTGCATTAAGAGGAATCTGCTGAAACAGCTTTTCTCCACAGAGCAGTAGTAGTTCCTGTAGTATCCACCTTCATGCATTCATTTGGGTGCTGTTGTATGTGGACCAATTCCTTCATGATATTATAGTCAACTATCCGGTAAGATGACATAAAACAATAGCCTGCTGCCCCATTACATACAACATATTATTCTCGGCCTGATTTCGAGGAAATATTAGATTCTGTCTTAAGACCAAGGATTCCTATTAGTCCTTTAGCCTTTTTGCACATTGATAACGACAAAGGCATCTGTACAGGTACAACATGTGTGTAGTAGGCTAATTAATTTCCCAACGAACCAACTTCGACTGCTGTATCTACTGGACCATATCATTAAGCAGCCACGTTTCTGCCGACACAGGGAAAGGTCTGTGCCTGTTGAAGTGAATATACCTAATTAAAAACACCTGGGACAAATGACACGCTGTAGTCCATTGTACTACTTTTGACCAGAGCTTGGCTGCCAATCCCTGTTGCTCTAGTCAAATGTAATGCACTAAACAAGGAATAGGGTCTTTACTTTTTTAATGGATGTGGTTATGGAGGGAAGGATGTGAGTGAATCCATACTGGATGTAGTTATGGAGGAAGGGATGTGAGTGAATTCATACTGGATGTAGTTATGGAGGAAGGGATGTGAGTGAATCCATACTGGATGTAGTTATGGAGGAAGGGATGTGAGTGAATCCATACTGGATGTAGTTATGGAGGAAGGGATGTGAGTGAATCCATACTGGATGTAGTTATGGAGGAAGGGATGTGAGTGAATCCATACTGGATGTAGTTATGGAGGGAAGGATGTGAGTGAATCCATACTGGATGTAGTTATGGAGGAAGGGATGTGAGTGAATCCATACTGGATGTAGTTATGGAGGAAGAGATGTGAGTGAATCCATACTGGATGTAGTTATGGAGGAAGGGATGTGAGTGAATCCATACTGGATGTAGTTATGGAGGGAAGGGGGATGAAGACGGAAAGGAAATGGCCAAGGAGTTCCTTACTGGTTTTATGACACCATGGAGGCCGTGCCCTGTGTAGCAGATGGGACGTCCTGCTGTGTGCCTGATTGAAATGGCAAGAAGGACCCACAGTCAGCAGTGGGGGTAACGGCCCTCTGAGGGGCTGTTTGGCAGGCATCAGGCAGGATCTGGGCAGCTACTGGGCCCAGGACCTGGCTGGTGTTTTGGCTGCATCACAATAGCCTACAGTGACTTCCTCTTCTGATCTGTCCTCTGTCGCTTACATTTTACTTCCCAGCCACCTCCCTCTCTTCTTTTCCTCGGTTCTCCCCACTTTCTCCCCACTTTCTCTTCTCTCCCCCTCTATCCTCATCAATAAATTTCCTGTGTGTTTTGTTCTGTTCGGCTGAGTAAAGCGGTAGCAGCCGTAGCCTTTGCCTGTCCTCTGGGTGACATTCAAAGTGAACATAAATCCAGCTCTTTATGGCACCGCGGGACGATAAAGCCCACTGCTAATTGGAGATGTCATGAATTACCATAATTAGTTATTGAATATATTACATTGATATGGGGAGAGGACAGAGAATAAGGAGGAAGGGGTTGCAGACAAATGTTCCAATATCCCCACGTTCTAAAGATTTTCAATACGCGGCTTCAGTTCAATCCATATAGAGTGTTTTGTCTAGATATTGGAACGGAGCCATTAGGGAGGAGCATGGGCTGTGTTGTAACCCCGCGTTCGTCACTGCTTGGGTTCTGAGTTGTGAGGTTTCATCCGGGCTTCAGCCGTGATGAATAACAACACGTTCCTGGACGTATGGCGGAGCGCCTTTGCCTCCGTGAATCCCTGGGCCCCTCCCATGGTGAGACAGAGTAAGAGACATATGCAGCGAGCCTCTCAGGGCAGCAGCACTGATTTACATCGGTTTTGTCTTTTCACAGTGAATAAGGACAAGCTGGACCTGATCCTAGATCAGCATTTTTTCTCTGGGATGCTTGATACTACATATGGCCCCAGCTCTCTTTATAGCTGCAGTAGGCTAGGGTGTGGGTTAGGCTGCCAAAGGCAAGTTAAGCTAAATATTGCCTCGCCCTTTTATGGCGCCAATAAAATATTTTGTTAATGTACGTGGACTTCATGCTCCCCTCAGCTTTGGTCAGCCACAGCCCCAGAATATACAGGCTCTTTTATTACAATTTAACACTAAGATATAATGTTTCATAGATAAATGCCACTGTGACATTAATCTTTAAGGCACTAAATTTCTCTAATGACACCAGAATATCACTAATGAATACTTGCAACCGTAAAATCAAGTTTTACCAGCCAAATAAATATATGGCTTCATCCACAGATGAATGATGACCAGGGAGATCAGAGGAAAAGACAGATGAAAAACAAAGCTTTGAGAATTCCTCAGTTTTGGATGCATCCTGGTGTTGAAAGCAGTCGGGAATGTGATTTTCCTATTTTCTGTAAATTGCATTTTCAGTACAAGGTTGTGGTTAAATGGATACAATTATGTTGGTGCCCTTTTTTGTGTCAGAGCTGTCAGGCCGAAAAAAGCCTGTCTCTGGCGACCGTGGAGAGGAGAGATGTTCCTCCGTGGAGAGGAGAGACGTTCCTCCGTGGAGAGGAGAGACGTTCCTCCGTGGAGAGGAGAGCCGTTCCTCCGTGGAGAGGAGAGACGTTCCTCCGTGGAGAGGAGAGCTCCTGATGAAGCAACCGCGGTCCTCCGGTCCACCAGGTCTATTTAGTCATAGATCAGTGGCTGGGTAATTCAGGCTTTCTGTCTGGGAATAACAGAAGCTTATTTATGTGTAGATAACCCCAGGCAGGACATAGTGAAGGGAATGGATGAAGTGCTCCCACTCCACCTGGGCCTCTGTCAGCGTTCCATTACAGCCTCTATATGCCTCAGTTGAATCCTTTAAATCAGGCCGGGCCGTTTTCTAAAATGGATGTCTGTATTAATTGAGGTCAGCTTCTATAGACGCAAGTCAGGAGGAAGAGAGATGGGCGAGGTCTGAAACGGTTGTCTGTTCTTTATGTGGTGCAATACTCCTCACCAGGACCATTTGGGAGAAGCAGGGCTTTATTTTGGGAATATGTTGCCAGTAAGGCTGCCCATTATATCCGCCGACTGGTCAATTGTCAGATGATTAGGTTTTATGTTAGTAAAATAATGTTTCCAGTCGAGACCTAAAATGTACGCCCTGTTGCTATAGTACCGCTAGATTCGGCATATTCCATCCCCCGACAGACACGACATGCTGCGCATCTATGTGAAGTTTGGTCATAAAGGGATGCACTTTCTTCTAACCCAAGATTTAAAGGGACATTCTACTTTTTAATAATTACGTATACGTAGGCTATTCAATTTGGATGCAGTGTTTGGGACTGCCTTGGGTCAAGTCAACAAGCTTTATTTTCGGTTGTTAAGAAAAACTATTCGACCCGTCATTTCCTAAACGCTTATTCAGTTCACACTGCATTTGGATGGAATTCAAACGATTCCTATGAATGATTGCTAGGTTATGTGCCGGGTGACTCAGCATTAACGGCGTCTTTTGTGATAAGCCCGTCAGAGGTTCCAGCCTTTCCTTTGCTGTACTGGATGGACAGGGCGTTGGGCTGTCCAGCCTGTCAGCCGGCCAGGAAACAGAGAGCTATGCGTTGACGTGTCTTGCTGGATAAATCAGTCCCATCAAAGTGACAGGTGTTTGTCCACCTGTTGTAAACATTTCTCCCACGCCGTGGCCATGCTCTGCCCCGAGATGCCCCAACGTCCACTCACATCATTCACCATCGCCGCTGTGGGATGCTCTCTCTTCCCTCTCCTCCTCCCTCTGCCCTCTCTCTGTCCTCCTCCCTCTGCCCTCTCTCTGTCCTCCTCCCTCTGCCCTCTCTCTGTCCTCCTCCCTCTGCCCTCACTCTGTCCTCCTCACACTGCCCTCTCTCTGTCCTCCTCCCTCTACCCTCACTCTGTCCTCCTCACACTGCCCTCTCTCTGTCCTCCTCCCTCTGCCCTCTCTCTGTCCTCCTCTGTTTGTTCTCTCTCTGTCTGTCATCTTCTCTCTGTCCTCCTCCCTCTGCCCTCTCTCTGTCCTCCTCACACTGCCCTCTCTCTGTCCTCCTCCCTCTACCCTCACTCTGTCCTCCTCACACTGCCCTCTCTCTGTCCTCCTCCCTCTGCCCTCTCTCTGTCCTCCTCCCTCTGCTCTCTCTTTGTCCTCCTCCCTCTGCCCTCTCTCTGTCCTCCTCTCTCTGCCCTCTCTCTGTCCTCCTCCCTCTGCCCTCTCTCTGTCCTCCTCCCTCTACCCTCACTCTGTCCTCCTCACACTGCCCTCTCTTTGTCCTCCTCCCTCTGCCCTCTCTCTGTCCTCCTCCCTCTGCCCTCTCTCTGTCCTCCTCCCTCTGCCCTCTCTCTGTCCTCCTCTGTTTGTTCTCTCTCTGTCTGTCATCCTCAATCTGTCCTCCTCTCTCTGTTCTCTCTGTCTGTCATCCTCCCCCTGTCCTCCTCTTTCTACTCTCTCTCCGCCTCTTCTCTCTCCTCTTCTTTCTCCTTCTCTCCCTCTCTCTCTTTCATTTGCTCTCCATTCTTCACTCTTACTCTCTTGACCTTGTTAATCTGGTCACCCAGTCGGTCATCTGGGCTACAGTATCATATCTTAGGCTGCCTCTCTCTACTAGTTAGAAGGTGATTGATGACCCCCTGTAGTTGACGTGTGTGGATGCAGACTGAAACTAGAACCGTGCACACAGACATGCCTACACAAGCAAACACAACTTACAACAGTGGCCAACCTGTCAGTCTCCAGAACGGTGATCAACCCTCAGTATGTCTCTCTCTCTGTCTCTCCCTGTCTCTCTCTCTGTCTCTCCCTGTCTCTCTCTCTGTCTCTCCCTGTCTCTCTCTCTGTCTCTCCCCATCTCTCTATCTGTCTCTCACTGTCTCTCTCTCTGTCTCTCCCTGTGGGGGGTTAGGGTGTCTAAATGTATACCCTGGCTGTCACGCTAACCTTGTGTTGATTTAGATTCTAGGAAGTTCAAGGGAGTACAGGGTGAGCATCTAAGGATAGTGCTGACTCATACAAGCCAAGGTCTTGACAGACAGACCGGCAAGCAGACAGGCAGGCAGGCAGGCAGACAATACCATGAAGAGACAGGCAGGCAGGCAGACAGATAATACCATGAAGAGACAGGCAGGCAGGCAGACAGATAATACCATGAAGAGACAGTTGGTTGGGACTAGGCTGGAGCATGGTTAAAACGTGGGAAGGGTAGAAAAGTAAGATATACAGTGGAGTGAAATTGACAGGTCAGAGGACAGGATCAGCTGGAACTTGTGTAAAGTGCATGGCGCTGACCTGGGTTCAAATCATATTTGTTTACTTTCAACTGTTGTGTGCATCTGATTGAGACTACCTTGAGTTCCTGACGGCAGAGCTTTCCCCTTTGGCAGTATTTGTTTGATTCCATTTTGCCAGGTGTGCTCAATTAGGTGCAGCAAAATATTCAAAATAACAAGCACTTGTTGGACCCAGGCTTCACACACTACCTGTCAAAAGTTTGGACCCTCTTAACCCCACTCCAAACTTTTGATTGCTATTGTATTTATATAATTTTTTTAATTCATGCTTTACATTGGCTCTTCAATCAGAGTATGTTCAACCTTTTATTTCCTATAGATACCTATATCATATCTATACTACTACGATATTCCAGTTTACCATGCCATATCTAATATGGACACACATTTAGCCTGCTTATAAAACACGCTATGGGACAATTAACATTCCATGAATGATAACGACATGGATTTAGGACTCTCATTTCAAATGTATTACATGAGAAGCAGGTGGGGTAATTTGTGACTAGGTGGAGGTTGCTGGGATGATCAATGAGGTCTGGAGCAGACAATCTGAGCTGGCCAGTGGCTCAACTGCCGAGTAAGGAGAATTTAGGCTCATAATAAAAGATTTCTCCCGTCCTCTATTTCACTCGGACACTTTTATGTTTTTTTTATTTTCTACCTCATTGCTGCTGTGAGCCACCGGCTGATTTACAGTGCTGGCAGATAGGCACAGAGCAAGGCCTCAAGAGACGGAACCCTCCACCCTTTCATCCCTCTGTTCATTCCTCTACCCCTCCGCCCAACCCTCCCCACTCCCCATCCCTCCAGTCTTCTTTTTCTTCTCATCTGTCCAGCCAGAGAAGCCACGGTCTCTTCGTTCTTTACCTCTCAACAAGACATTAGTCTGCCGCTGTCGTGATTCACACACAGGTGTTGTGTCCAATAAGCTGACTGACGGCTTGAAATGTGGCCGTGGATATCAGTTGGTTCCGGCCTGGATTAATGCAAGGCTGTGGGGCAGCGCTCCTGTTTCATTTCTGAGGCTGCATGTTACAGGATAAAATCTGTGCTTCAGCGGGACTCAAAGACAAAACGTCTGCAGCCGTGCCTTTGTTTTTCAGTTTACATTGTCGACCAACTGTAGCTTAGGCACATCATGCTGTGCAATTGCAATTGTATTGTTGCAGATGTGTGTTGGTTCGGGTCTATAAAAGCTGCGGTACTGGAGACTGTATACCATGGGTAGGACATAAAAATGACTTTTTACTGCTCTAATTGTGTTGGTGACCAGTTTATAATAGGAGTAAGGCACCTCAGGGGTTTGTGTCATATCGCCGATATACCACGGCTAATTGCTCTAAAGCCCTTCACATTGCGTCAATGCCCAAGAAGGACACTTAGCCGTGGTATATTGGCCACATACCACACTCGCATTGCTTAAGCGAACGCCACAGCAGATGTGAATTCCTCATGGAAATGCGGCTAGCACTGACTGTTGATACCTTTCCCCCTGAGTGAGGGGGGCTAACCGTACTGAGATGCGTAACCCCCCCCCCCCAACCCAGGCCAGCTATCATGAAATGAGTGCAGTAACTGAATGTAGCCCTGAAATAGAGAATCTTCTAGATCACAAAAATGTAAATGTAATGAAGCGCGCCGTTAGTTCATTATGCCAGGAGATCCCACCAGTCATGTTAAACACAGGCAAAATACGGTGGCTTCGGTGACACTTAAAATTAGGGCAGCAGGCAGTGCCGGCTCTAGCTTTTTGGGGGCCCTAAGCAAAATGTCATTTCGGGACTACCTCTCACCTATTGATCGAAGGCTATTGATCACCTATTGATCGAAGGCTCGCCTGCTTATGTTGCTTTTGCCTGGAGCCGGCCCTGACAGCAGGTATAGCCAAGCAGAGCCAGGCTTAGCTGGTTGCATGTACTGTAAGTGTTGATTTATAAAGGACAGCTTCCACATCTGCTTGTTTCCACTGATCACATCTATTTGTTTCCACTGATCACATCTATTTGTTTCCACTGCTCACATCTGCTTGTTTCCACTGCCCACATCTCAATCAATCAATAAAATGTATTTATAAAGCCCTTTTTACAACAGCAGTTGTCACAAAGTGCTTTACAGAGACACCCGGCCTTAAACCCCAAGGAGCAAACAACAGTAGTGTTGAATTTCAGTGGCTAGGAAAAACTCCCTAAGAAGGCTGAATTTTAGGAAGAAACCTAGAGAGGACCCAGGCTCAGAGGGGTGACCAGTCCTCTTCTGGCTGTGCCGGGTGAGATATTAAGAGTCCAATTGGAATAATAAATAAATTTCTCTGGCCTAAATCCAGAGTCTATTTGATTTTAGACTAGGTCAGAAGTATGACCAGGTGGACAAGTACAGGGACAGCAACGGGCCCCCCAAACCACGTAATCCGCAGGTGTGGACCAGGACCTCATCTCCTCCTAAAATGTAAAACTGGAGGAGACTGAGAAAAGTTAATAGTACATCCCTCATATCCCCCAGCACAATAATATAGCAGCGTAATAAAACATCTGCTTGTTTCCACTGCTCACATCAGCTTGTTTCCTCTGCTCACATCTGCTTGTTTCCACTGCCCACATCTGCTTGTTTCCTCTGCTCACATCAGCTTGTTTCCTCTGCTCACATCTGCTTGTTTCCACTGCCCACATCTGCTTGTTTCCACTGCTCACATCTGCTTGACTGACAGAATGACGGCACAGCTCAGCCCTGAGATGGCCGGAATGAGAGGCACAGGCTCAGAGACAGAAAAGGTGTTAAGATGTGCATACAAACAGATGTGCATGCAAACAGATGTGATGGCATCATACGAAGGCTGTCCCTTCTCAGTTGTTCACAGGTGGAATATTTGTTTGTGTGTGTGTGTGTGTGTGTGTGTGTGTGTGTGTTGGCGTCAGTAAATCAGTATTAAGCAAAATGAACAAACCCCAGTTTTAGTTATGGAAGTTTAACTTTTGAAAGCCAGTTTAACTTATGAAACCCAGTTTAACTTATGAAACCCTGTTCAACTTTTTAACCCTAGTTTAACTTCTGATATCAAGTTAAACTTATTCAGCTAAATATGCTGCCATGTACACCGCTGTACCACATTGTACTCACAGTCATTTATCGTCCTATGAACAGTTATGTACCTAACCTTGATTTCCTGCTAAAGGGAATAATATATCACAGTGGTTGTCTGCCAAATGACACCCTATTCCCTATTTATCGCACCCTATTTATTCCCTTCGTATCCTATTCTCATTGCTGCCTATTCTCTATTTTCTTGTCCAAATCAAAGTCAGAGAACGACTTACCTTATCTCGACGATGTGGAATACATGGAATATGTTTTGTGGTCGTGTTTAGTGCAGCGGTTGGGATTAAACCAAACAGAAATTCCCATGGGAGTGTTTGTGTACTACACAGTGTTAAGGCTGGGAAGTGAACCGCTAAGAAAAGTGCCGACGTGACGATTTCTCTGCTCAGTAGCAGATGGGCCTATCTGTCCCTGTGGAGCCGTCCTCCTCTCTCCTCTTCTCTCCTCCTCTCTCCTCCTCTCTCCTCCTCTCTTCTCTTCTCTCCTCCTCTCCTCCCTTTTCCTAAGCCAAGCTTCTTCTCTCTTCTCCTCTCAACCTTCTAGCTCTCCACATCGTTCTGCATTAAGAACAACACCCAAGCTACAGTGAGATGAACGCGAGCAGGTAGCGCTCCTACTCTGGTACCACCAACAACCCTGCTTCTGTCCCTTCTCATCCTGGGCCGGAACCAGGGACCCTGGCCGTTTCACATCAGCGTCAATATCAAGTGCAGTTTCCTCACTGACACGGTGGGTTCGGACTGGAGTTGAGTTCGAATTCCTCGAGGTTCGTTAGCCCATCGACCCGTTATGGTCTGCTGGGTTTAACGGTGTCAGGTGGCGTCACGGTAGGAAGCGAGCAGCACTGACTGACAGCTCCACCAGTCAACTCAAGGTTAAGAGCCAGCGGAGCAGAGGAACAGCCTATCAGAGCGGAGTCAATACCACTCACTGGGCTGCCTTGAGAAACACCAGAGTCCACGGTGGTACCGTAAATGGTCCTCCCTTCCCCGTCTAGAGTCTCTGGACCAGGGCCCACGGCTGTGTGTTGAACTCTGGGCCCGCGGAGCTAACGCTGTGTCTCTGAGGAAGACACGCAAACACACGTCTGTAAATGTTTACTTCAAACATTACAGTGCAGACATTCAACTGGCTCTAAGGATGTTGGAAGCCTGACGAGCCATCGTTTCCTCTCAGAGTGAGTCCACACTGCCCTGAGTACAGCTGGGTTCACTCTGTTTCCCGTGACAAGCCGTTGATTCTTCCAGTGTGTTTTGGAGAGCTGGGCAACAGCCGACATTCTTGGTCTGATACAGAACCATGCGCACAGCAGGAACCGCATTCATGACAGGGGACAGTCAATGACCTATATGAGAAGTGGAGGAGATGTCCGTAAATGCGTGTGTGTGTGTGTGTGTGTGTGTGTGTGTGTGTGTGTGTGTGTGTGTGTGTGTGTGTGTGTGTGTGTGTGTGTGTGTGTGTGTGGGAGTGTGTGTGAATGTGTGAAAGTGCCCCCTGCACTGTAACCCAACCGTACTGTGTGACTGCGCTGTATAATTGGATAGCTCTGTCATAAGCCAGGGACAAACTGCATTTGGACACATAACTGGCCTCCAGTCAGTGACAGATTTATTACATGTGTGCATCACTGCACACACACACACATTTACACACACACATAAACACACACATAAACACACACACACATTTACACACACACACATTTACACACACACATAAACACACACATAAACACACACACACACATTTACACACACACACATAAACACACACACACATTTACACACACACACATAAACACACACACACATAAACACACACACACATTTACACACACACATAAACACACACATAAACACACACACACATTTACACACACACACATAAACACACACACACATTTACACACACACACATAAACACACACACACATAAACACACACACACATAAACACACACATAAACACACACACACATTTACACACACACACATAAACACACACACACATTTACACACACACACATAAACACACACACACATAAACACACACACACACATTTACACACACACACATAAACACACACACACATAAACACACACACACATTTACACACACACACATAAACACACACACACATTTACACACACACACATTTACACACACACACACACACATAAACACACACACATAAACACACACACACATTTACACACACACACATAAACACACACACATAAACACACACACACACATAAACACACACACACATTTACACACACACACACACATTTACACACACACACACACATAAACACACACACATAAACACACACACACATAAACACACACACACATTTACAGACACACACATAAACACACACATTTACAGACACACACATAAACACACACACACATTTACAGACACACACATAAACACACACACATTTACAGACACACACATAAACACACACATTTACAGACACACACATAAACACACACACATTTACAGACACACACATAAACACACACATTTACAGACACACACATAAACACACACATTTACAGACACACACATAAACACACACATTTACAGACACACACATAAACACACACACACATTTACGTTGACTGTCCTTGTAGAGACACAAAATATTATTCCAATTCAACATCCTATTTTCATTAAACTTAACTCTTAACCTAACCTAAATGGTAACCTTAAACCTAATCCACTAATCTCCACTGTAGTTCTATCTAAAACCCTAACTACTAAGTCTTAACCTAACCTTAATACTAACCTTAACCCTAAACCACTATCCTCCACTGTAATCCAAACCCCGATCCTGTACTTCAGAGTAAAACTATTTAAGTCCTGCCGGTAATTAGAAACCGAACCCCTGCAGAAAGTACCCTTTTTCCAAATAGGGAATCTTCTTTGTTTTACTATCCTTGCATGGATTTGTGGTCTTAAAACCTGTACATATCGACACACACACACACACACACACACATAGAGACATAATTGAGAACCAGGCAGTGTCTTCTACAGTACCCGTCAGTATAAAAACCTCCACCTGCTCCCAATTTGGATTTGTGGGCCTTCCCACCGCTCCACCTTCTCGGTCACGCTGTCTCCTGCACTGACCTGTGCAGCTCCCCAGGTGACATCACCTGTCCGTCACGCCACTGTGAGCCTATTGTCTTGGCCCGCTCTGAATGTATAATGAGCTTCCTGTCCTCTTCGGACGCTCAAAGAGACATGCTAATCTAATTAGCTCTGTAGAGTATGTCAGCCATACATCACTCTGCTTAGTGTTCATTACCACTGTGTAAGCACAGCGTTGCTCTCAGTGGGAGCTGGAAGACACACAGCAGACATGCCCCCCTACACACACACACACACACACATGCTCACACACACACACACACACACACACACACACACACACACACACACACACACACACATATGCTCACACACAGGCTTGAGATGAGAGTTAGGTTAGGATATTTATCTTCCCTGAGCCCTGAGACTGTCCAACTGGTTGGTGGATAGATCGCATGACAGGAGTGGGGACTGCTTAGCGTTGGTGGGAGGGAGGGAGCCTGTCAGTTTGTGTGTTTTTGTGAACAGGTTATGCAGTATAAATGAGGACAAATATGGCCCCCAATGAGGTAAAACCGGAAAAAAATTGATGCTACATGGGAGACAACAGGACGATACATGGGGACAACAGGACGATACATGGTTGGAAACAGGACAATACATGGGGACAGCAGGATGATACATGGGGACAACAGGACGATACATGGTTGGAAACAGGACAATACATGGGTACAGCAGGATGATACATGGGGACAACAGGACGATACATGGGGACAACAGGATGATACATGGTTGGAAACAGGACAATACATGGGGACAGCAGGATGATACATGGGGACAACAGGACGATACATGGGGACAACAGGATGATACATGGGAACAACAGGATGATACATGGGGACAACAGGATGATACATGGGGACAACAGGACGATACATGGGGACAACAGGACGATACATGGGGACAACAGGACGATACATGGGGACAACAGGATGATACATGGGGACAACAGGATGATACATGGGGACAACAGGACGATACAAGGGGACAACTGGACGATACAAGGGGACAAAAGGACAATACAAAGGGACAACAGAACGATACAAGGGGGCAACAGGATGATACATGGGGACAACAGGACGATACAAGGGGACAAAAGGACAATACAAAGGGACAACAGAACGATACAAGGGGGCAACAGGACACATGGGGGCAACAGGACACATGGGGGCAACAGGACACATGGGGACATTGTCCTGAGCTCAATTCTTTTCTGTTCTTTCTTTTCTAAAAATCTTTAACATTTTGTGGGCTGTGTTACATAGGTTCAAGTTTAAATTTACAATCAGAGTTTGGGTTATAACTAAGGTTAGGGTTGGTAAAAATATATTTCTTTATTGGAAATAAATTGACATTCCCATAAACCGGCTGAGTATGATTTTTTATTTAAATTTCAGCAGGTATACTGATTGTCAACCAATTTTCCTTTGTAGTGAAGACCTGACCTAAGGCATGACCATGCAGACGAGTACTCGAAATAAACTATATTCAATGTCAGGTGAAAACTGCAAAGAGTTCAGATCAGTACATAACACCAATAAATAACATCATGTGTGGTTATGCTTGTATAGTGAGAGAAATTGTGTGTGTATGTGTGTGCGGGTGTGCTTGTGCGTGGGTGTGCTTGTGTGTGGGTGTGCTTGTGTGTGGGTGTGCTTGTGTGTGGGTGTGCTTGTGTGTGGGAGTGCTTGTGTGTGGGTGTGGGTGTGCTAGTGTGTGTGTGTGCTTGTGTGTGTGTGTGTGCTTGCGTGTGTGTAGAGCTATGTGTGAGATAGAGTGGGAAGTTGGTCAGAGAAGGTGGAAGAGGGGTGGCATGTCGGCGAGGCTGGCATTTACATCAGCAGGGGGCAGCACACAGTGACAGGACAGGCTACCCAACCTCACACTCTTGTCAGACAGGAGCAGATCCTTGTGGGAGGGACCTCCTTGTGGGAGGGACCTCCTGCCACCCTGCTGACAGTACAGCTGTCTTTAGAGTAGAAGCCTTCTCCTCAGAGACCCTATTACAGAAGCATCGTCGTGTCCCGAACAGTGGCAACCAGCTCAAAGGATTCCTACTCGCGGTTTAAGACTGAAATAATTGTTCGGCTCGAGACTGCCGGCATTTCCAGTTGTGCTGGTTGTCATGATTACCAGGCACCTTCGTATGCTGTTTTCAGTATTGGTCTGCAATATAAGCTGGCGAATGTCACCGAACTATGCTTGTGTGCGATGCAGATGGTTGAATAAACAGACACGGAACAGGGTGATGACGCATACCGGCATCTCCGTGAGCATGGCAGGGTCAATGTGGACATCTTGTGTCCCGCTTCGTGGACCCACAGGATATCGCACCCAGTCGACCACTTAAAAATGTTGAAAGCCCTTAATTGCACTGCCCATTTCAGGAATTACTTTTGGGGACTGTAGTCCTTCTTCTTTCTGGTTGAACACAACAATGCTGCTCTCTACTGGTCAGATGTTGGTACTCTGCCTTATCCAACACAGTACCTTCCACCATTTATGAGGAACAGGAATGGGGTTGTAAATAACACTGTTGCGGCGCCATTCAGGATTAATATATTAAACACATTATAATAGAAGAAATATGACTTTATTTACAGTGAATATATATACATAAAGATATATATTTTCAGGGACAAATATTTACATTACATTGATTTTTATCAAATATTACAAATAAGTACATATTTTTTAAACATATTTACTCTTAAAATTTTGTTGATACTAGCAAAACAGTTGAATGACAGATGTTACTAGTGAGAAGCAGACATTCTGAGTGGACCTTCTCCCACGTCCTCTGATGTAGTTACTTCTTTACTGCTGAGGCTCCGGTTCTACAAAAGCACTGTAAAGACACACACAATTCAAATGAACCACACTGGAAAGACAGTTCCAATTGCACGTGTACATTATGCAGTACACTATACACTATTGCTTGACTTCTGCACATCAAGCACTCTGCTATCACACTGTAAAATGTGAAAATATGTGAAAATGTTCACAAATATATTCTTGAAGACAAACGTTTCACTGACACTGTCGCTATAAGTGTGAGTGGGATTGTATGAGGCCTACCAGTCAGAGTCTGACTCAAAGGACTCCTCCGTGCGTCTTAGCCCTGACAGGTCCTCCTGGGAGTGGAAGCGCCGCAGGTTGCGGCCACAGCGCAGTATGGCCTGAGACACAGAGTAGCAGGTTCTCCCTAAGACGCAGGCCTCGATCCCGGACACGTCAAGCTCCGACTGTAGGAAGAGGTGCAGGCAGCTGTCCGACAGGAACAAATTACTCTCCAGGATCCTGAGAGGAAAGAAAAATGGGCCTGTTTGAAAGTGGAATAATTGTCTCAAATGGCCCCATTGTGAAAACAGTAGGAAATGATAGTACCCCATAGTGACAACAGTAGGGAATGATAGGGCCTCATTGTGACAACAGTATGAAATGATAGGGCCCCATAGTGACAACAGTACGAAATGATAGGGCCCCATAATGACAACAGTACGAAATGATAGGGCCCCATAGTGACAACAGTAGGGAATGATAGTGCCCCATAGTGACAATAGTACGAAATGATAGGGCCCCATAGTGACAATAGTACGAAATGATAGGGCCCCATAGTGACAACAGTAGGGAATGATAGAGCCCCATAGTGACAATAGTAGGGTATGATAGAGCCCCACAGTGACAATAGTAGGGAATGATAGGACCCCCGTATTGTCTACGGTAGGAAATATAGGGCCCCAAGGGCAAGTTGAAAGATTGTTTAGTATGTCACTTGATGAGGACACTCACAGTTCAAGGAACTTTTGCAAGCCCTTCATTCTCTCTGTGATTTGCTGGGCGTTGTTCAGGCTAAAGAAGATGTTCTTAGGGGGGAGTTCAGGTAGCTGGACCCTGGCAATGGAGAAAGCAAAATCATATCACATACTAATTTGAAACTTTGGGCACCATTTCCACATTTTACAATAAATATTTATTTGATACACACGAAAGGTGATCCAGTTTGTTCAGTATGTATAATAAGTCAGAACACAGTCATCTTCGGAAAATTACTGTACTGTACTCGAAGAATATGCCAGCTTCCAACATACGTACATGAGTAATGAGTTTTCCTGTAGTTTTTCCCGAAGCCAAACAAACTCCCTGTATCTTCTTCTCACACGTGACATCTTCTTGGTGAAACAGAGACTGTTGGTCTAATGAGAAATGACAGCAATTTAATATGGATACTCATGGATACTTCTTTAACATGGATAATTCTTTAACATGGACTCTCCTTTAAGATGGATACTCCTTTAACATGGATACTCCTTTAACATGGATACTCCTTTAACATGGATACTCTAACATGGACACTCCTTTAACATGGATACTCCTTTAACAGGGATACTCCTTTAACAGGGATACTCCTTTAACATGGATACTCCTTTAACATGGATACTCTAACATGGACACTCCTTTAACATGGACACTCCTTTAACATGGATACTCCTTTAACAGGGATACTCCTTTAACATGGATACTCCTTTAACATGGATACTCCTTTAAAACGGATACTTCTTTAAAATTGATACTCCTTTAACATGGTACTTCTTTTAAAATGGATACTTCTTTAAAATGGATACTCTTTTAACACGGGTACTTCTTTTAAAATGGACACTCCCTTAACATGGATACTCCACTAGATGACTACCTAATATCAATATTAAGGATGTATGCCTCTTTACCATGGATCTTTCATTAAACAGCATACTCCTCTTACATAGATACTACAGTCCATTAGCCCTTCACACAGACAGAGAAACACTGGATTCATGCCAGATAACACCTTATTTCCTGTGCCTCGGGACCAGAGACCTATGGAACATTGTCATAACCTGTTCAGCAAATACACTGTTCTTAAAGAACGCACCCAGGTTCAGGGAGGCATTTGGGGGAAAAGGGGGACGAAGGTCATGGGTTTGAGACCATGCCATGTCCAATGCTACAATACAGACATTTCCAAAGGATATCACACTTACGTGGATGCAGATTTCGTAGTCCATGTGGGCATGCCAGAAATCATTCTTCTGAATCCGTGGATCACGAACCCAAACACTGATGAACTGCTTCATGGGAAGGAGTGGAGAGGTCGACTGCACCACAGAAGAAAATAAAAATTTTTGTACAGTTACCATCAACTTGCAATGGAAACTTGCTCTTCTTTTTTATTCCCGAGACAGACTGAGAGATACGGAAAAATGAACTGATAGAGAAACTCAGGATAGATTAGATAGACTGAACTGGAGGCACATTTGAATGATCTGTGGATAAGATGGAATGTACAGTATATTGCAAAAAAGGAAGTTTTACAGGCTAGGGTTTTACAGGAAGTGCAATCTTTGACTCACACCAATGTATTTGGAAATCCCCATGCCTTTTACAGGTCTATCAACTGTCAAGGTTCTGCAACCAACAAAGTGAAAGAAGAAGTAGCCACCACTATCCTCAATAACACAAGACAAGGAAAGTCGATACACCCCTCTGACAGGCTTTGCATTTTGCAACCCAACTATTAGACTTTCCGGGAAACAATAACTATTGTTTTTAAACCAAATTGCTTAATCTGAGTAATCTTGGTTATAAACGCTAATGGAGATTAATATTCAAACTGTATAACCAAGGCAACTCAAAATTATTTCAATAGCCATTCTGGGATTTCCTTGGAATAAACTTTAGTGACATTTTTGTGTAGTCTTTCTGAAAAATACATATCTATCCCATGGTTGGATTTTCCTTTGATGTTTTACCTGGGCTTTGTTACTTTAATATGGGTTTTGATCCTGGGAAACCTGCCAAGCCTTATAATCTAAAATTGTCAATAAATGTAATTTTCTGTGGTACAATTACAAGACAGGTATAGGTTTCTTGAATGGCCCAATCTCATCATAATTTAAACCTGCTTAAATAGATATGAACTTGGTGGCCTGGGGTTCTGCAGGGAGGGTTTGTATGTAACCTACTGCCCTTTCAGCAAAAACCCTCTGCTATCTTTAAACAATTTCCTGTCCAATAAAGCACAACATGCCTGAGAAGATATGCATCTTTAAAAATGAGGGTTTGAACATTTGTCAATGATTGAACACTGCATTTATTGTCTGTGCGCAAAAACAATAGATAAATGTTGCCCTTAGAGTTTTGCAAAGCTGGTAGAATATAATTCCAAATGACTCACAGTTGTACTGGATGGCAGTGGTGCTCTTTCACACAATAATACAGTGGATGTAAAAAGTCTACACACCCCTGTGAAAATGCCAGGTTCTTGTGATGTAAAAGAATGAGACAAAGATAAATCATGTCAGAACTTTGAGAAACCTTTGAGTCAAAACATCCCCATTTCGCATCCGGTCATTCCAAACATTTTCTATAATCCGCCATCCACTTAGAAAGTCGGTAGGAGAAAATCACACCGTCGCTTTTTAGATTGGATTTTGATGGGACGTCAGAACGCAAAGACAGAGCAGGTGGTGTGTGGACTGTGAAGGACCGTACACTGTCCCACATCACTCTACCCGGGTCCGGTTGGGAGTTGTCTACATCACACATTAATGACAAATGTCCATGTTATTGATGAGACTTTTGGTCCTACAACTGTTCCCCTCCACCCCTGTACAGTGCTGTCTTGGTTGGTACTGGTCTCCCCTGTCTCAATGGGACAACCTGTGCAAATAAAGTTAATAAATATAACATTCAAATAAAAGGTGAGGTTTGCAGGCTTTTGTTCCATTCAAGCAGCAAAAACTATTTTTAATAAAGGCCTTGACGAAAGACTAGTGATAATTATTAAATTGGGTTACGGCTTGGCTGGAGCAAAAGCACTCACCCATTCTAACCCTTCCAGGGTAAGATTTATCACACCAGTCCCTTGATCAAACTTAGAGGTGTGTTAAAAATACTCTAAACACATTGTTTCAATGAATTCAGGAAAGACGGCAGTCCTACCTGGCACACAATGTTGTCAGTCACTTCTCTCGTTCTTCACAGATCAGTTCAAACCCACAGTCAACAGGGGAAATTATTCTTATGCTCTGAGTGGCCACTGATCCACTGTAAAAACAGGTCCAAAGGTGTCTGAATAAAGTCACAGGACACAACTTGTGCTGTAGAATTGCAGTGTCACCGTGGGTTTATGACTCTTCTGCATCACGTTTGACAATTAGGCACACCGCAGCCATGTGGTACCATCGAGAACAAATAATAACGTGTTCACCTGCATTTGCAAAGGTCACAACATTCACGGTCAAAGGTCATCATTTAAACCATGCTTTTTTTTTTTTTACCCTGTCGATTGTTTTTCTGCCCCGTACATACAACAAACCCGAAATAATACTAACAAGGATGACACAGTTTGTTTTAGCTACCTTTATTCACACATCACAGATCCAAAGTCAACAACAGTAAAAGGTACAGTAACGCAGACAGTCAGAGGCAGGTTAGAGATGGAGGGCCCAAATGGATCCCTATTCCATCTACTGTGACCAGAACACCAAGGGACCCGACTCAAGTATTATCCAAGAAGATCCAGTTAAACACATTTCCTAGGCGGCAATGATCCGAATTAATTTTGTAATTGATCAGCTAGTAACAGATCGCACCTCACAAAGTAAGCAATACCAAAACTGTTAACAGCCCTCTGGTTGGCAAGAAAACAAAATGTTGCCCTTTCATTTCCTGTAATTCCACACACTTTTGCTATGAGGCAAACACAGTTTAACTGTTCTACTGCTCTCCTCATTCCCTGTCGTTCAGTCACAGCAACATTACAACCCTGTTTCCCAAAAAGTTGGAACGCTGTGTAATATGCAAAGGAAAAATGAATGCAATATTTATATATGGTTTCTGCTTTGCTTGGTAGAGTTTTACCTTGCATTTGTGGATGCAGGACATACTGTGTTCAGAGACAGTGGTATTGGGAGTGTTCTTGAGCCCATTTCCACTACAGAATCATGTCTGTTTTTAATGCAGTGTTGCCTGAGGGCCCAAGGATCATGGGCATTGGTTTTCAGCCTTGTCCCTTACATACCGATAATTCTCTGGATTCTCTGAATCTTTTCATAATATTATGTACTGTAGATGATGAGATCCCCAAACTCTTTGCAATTTTACATTGAAAAACAATATTCTAAAAATTGTTGCACTATTTGCCCATGCAGTCTTCCACAGAGTGGTGAACCCCTCCCCATCCTCAGTTCTGACAGACCCATCCTCTGGGATGATCTTTTAATACCTAATCATGTTACTGACCTGTTGCCAATTGACCTAATTAGTGAAATTCCACCAGGTTTAGCTTTTTAGCATTACACAACTTCTACAGTCTTTTGTTACCTCTGTCCCAAGCTTTTTTGAAGCGTATTGCTGGCATCAAATTCAAAATGGGCATATATTTTTCAAGAAACCATAAAATGTCTCAGTTTCTACATTTGATATGTTGTCTTTGTACTATCTATTAAATATAGGGTTTAAATGATTTGCACATCATTGCATTCTGTTTCTCTTTACATTTTACGCAGCATATCAACTTTTCTGGAAACAGGGTTGTGAACCAACACCTTGTTTTAATAGTTGTGGGTTAGGATCTGATCTATCTGTCTGCCAGTTGGGTATAAGGGCCATGCTGAAGGGAACGGGGAGCCATTTGGGTTGAAGTCACTGTCCAATAACAACTCAGTAATTGGAAGGAGATACACAATGAATACAGTGGCAGTTATTTGGAGTTTCTTCCAGAACACACCACCCAATCAGAAAACACCTCTGGGCCGTCGTTAGAGGCCATGGCTCTATGACCTTCAGGTCACTAAGCAAACATTTTAGGCTTTAATAACATTTGAATTGCATTAAGAGATGAAGGATGTAGGATATATTTTACCCAACAAAACGGGGCGGTCAAGTGCTCATCTAAATACCAAAGAACATGAGTTTGGTACAAAAAATATATTGTGCTTTAAGGTGAAATTAGTTTGTTCTCTACATTTTCACAGCATCACTCAGTGAAAGACTATTGACAAAACAACGCCTTATCAGTGACAAATACCTACAAGCAGGGGGACAAAGCTTTGGTTAAGTGTAGCTAAATGGCATCAGATAACAATTGTTGACTTCAAATTAACAGTCAAAACAGTAATGTTTTCATATGTGATGTCAAACTTGACCATCCTGTAACTTACGAAATCTCTGTGGTCAGTTTTAGAACCCCTTGGTTCATTCATACATATAACAGCAAAACAAATGTTTATACCTGTTATATGTGCTATTAAACTACTTGTAATTGCATCATCTTTAAATGTTATACAGTACATAAAACATACAATATGAAGGATTGTAAAAAACTAAAATAATCTAAGTATCCTATTTGGTGGTCTCTATTAGTCACGCACACAGTGAATACATTCCTAGACAATATACAAATCCTATTTAGCAAAACTATAGACAGGCTCACAGTGAAGGAGAACCAGAGGAGTTGAAAATACCCCAGACAGGGTCAGAAGATTCAACAACATCAAGTGGAATGATCACATGGGGTTTGAGCACATAACAGGAAGTCAACAGTCAACAGCACAATGCCCCAATGATTCAGTCTGTTACAGTACAACAGGACACTGGGATATAAATGTTAAGGGTTAGCTTCAAAAGTCTCTGATGAAGACCTTCAAGGTGAAACGCTACATAATAAACAGTGAGGGGCAATCCTCAGTGTTTCGAGGTATCTATCTTCATTTTAGAAGGGTTTGGAAATAATCTGAGCCATAGCGCAAGAGATCTCCACGATTGGCTCTGACCTCCAGAACTCCGCCACAGCCTCTATTCCGTCCCCGAAGGCATAGCGACGTCACCCGGCACCGCAGGAAGAAGGAAGAGGCCCAGCCGACCCAGGCTTTCACACCTGTCAAGATGAGTCAGTCTACCTGACGCAGAGGGCAATCATCTCACGCCCTGGGCCTTTAATGTCAGATCAAGGAGGACGACGGCGTGGTGTTTTTGAGAAACCAAGCCTAGGAGCTGCCTACAGATGTGCGTAGCTTTACACCCCAACCCCCCCCCCCCCCCCCCCCCCCCCCCCACACACACACACACACACACACACAAACACACGCCCCCACACACACAGCAACCTTTACTGGTCCTCATCCCCAGAGTGCCAGGTGAGTTTCTCCTCGTAAAATGCCACGACTACCTGGGGACACCTGGCGCTGGCCTCCCTCGCCGACAGCAGGGCCACCTCATCTGAGTTCTTCCTGTACAGTCACACAGCAACACAATCCAGACAGGAGAGATTAGTTCACATTTTGACATGCTGAATATATATATGATCAATCACAGCAGCCAGCATCTTTCTATTACCGCAGGTAAACTGGTTGGGTGCAAAACCAGAACACTGACAGAACGTAACCCATTGAAGGCAACCCTTTGGAGGTACTTTACCATTGCTATTATGGCAGGTGAACTGGTTGGGTGCAAAAGCAGAACACTGACAGAACGTAACCCAGTGAAGGCAACCCTTTGGGGGTACTTTACCATTTGACCAGGAACATGAGCTCTCCACGTCTGTCTGTGGACCCGATGATGCGTTCAGGTTCAAGGGGGCCGATGAGGTTGAGGTCAGTAGGAGAGTCAGACTCCTGGTCACCTGGCTCCTGTAGTTCCATCTTTCTCTGCTCCTCGTACACCTGCTGGGAGGACTGCACAGCACCACACACCTGTCAGAGAGATCTCCTCTTCTGGTCATTCACTGCAGTGGTTTAACTGTCCAAGGCCAAATATTCAATTATAGCGATTATGACATGCAAAACTAATGAACAAGCTAAAATGTTTCATAAAGAGGAATTTGTGTGTGATGTTGCCAACTCATTTTTCAATTGTTCTTCACTATGCCAGTCAAATCCTACTGCCGGGAAGGGAAATATCTGACTTTGATGTAACGCAAAGTAAAGCATGTTGCTGTCTGGGCCAGAGCGCCAGGAACATGTGAATCTCATTCTGGAATAAGAATATCTACTTCCTGCTTCTATTTCTATACTATAAGTCTGCAAAGGTAACTGTGGATATGCTATCATAACTAATGTGTATTACTGGGTACTCTTCCATACCATACAAATCAATACCACATAGTTGTAGGACTACAAGACCACACTGACCCAGAGTCGTCTGTTAAAATCAATCCATTTTAAATTTGGACCTTTACGAGGTACACCACCCCACTCGTGGATCGCATTCAGACAGTGAGTCATGCAGCTGGCAGGCAAGGCAGGCCTCGGGCATTCAGTTACTGTTTGATTGAACTTTACAACTTGAATAAATGGTTGACCGAAGTGACTTATGATGGGCAGCGCCAGGTGCAACCGGGTCCAGTATCTCAGAAGCAGCTGTCCTACAGGGCATTTTAAGCAGAACATTTTCTAGGGGTTTTCTGAGAATGGCGGAACATGAATTAAAACGGCCAGCTGATGGCAAGAACTGTGCAGAGAGGGACACAAACGGGCAAATAACGGCACAGGACCAAAGAGGTTTGCCGGACTTCTGGGAACGCACCCCTCATCCGTCCTTGATACCGGATTGGTGCTAGATGGTCTGTCCTAGTGAACTAGAAACTGGGTTAAAATCATATTTGATGTAGACGCGTCCATCACCCAAGCGTCAGGTACCTCCTAAACAGCAGCCTTTTCCCTGTAGGGTGCACTACCGTTGACAAGGGCTCACGGCTGTTTTGGACAAAGCCTTAAGTCACTCACAATTTCTGTCTCCTGCTCTGTCAGTTCCTCTTTGGGGACTAGCTCCGGGTCCACAGGAAACTGGTTCTCTTCCTCATTGTGATTCTCTCCGGACAAACAGAGGTTTCTGAGGAACTCTTCTATGAGTTCTGGGCAGTCCAGGTTATCCTCCGGTTCCCAGGTGTTGTCCGCACTAGAGACACAGGCAGAAACAGGGTGGAACGTCTGCGCAATAGGGTGCTAATATTTGCAATTTAAAACACAGAGAAAAAGTGCATTGGCTCTGTTGGTTATTTATATAATTTACATTATAATCCTGTTGTAATAAATTGGCATGAATAGCGACTTTACATCCATACTTGTTCTAAATCACCCCCTGTTCCCTACATATTACACTCCATGTTTTCCAAAGTAGTGCACTGGGCTAGGGAAAAGGGTCCCACTTCGGATGGGGTGAGATGCACTCAGTGTTAATGCAACTGTCAAAATTCTCTCCTTACTCATTGAAGCCTTTCCACTTCAGAAAGTACTCGACTCTTCCATCGGAGACTCTTCGGCGGATTATCTTTTCCACCACAAACTCTTGGACGACCGGTGTCGTGTTTGTCGTTGATTCAGATGGTGTTGTTACTATTGTCGCGGTTATGGTCTCTGCTTTCCTCTGTTTTACATTCTGTTTCTTTCTCATTTTTACCTACAGGGGAAATACTGTATTTAGTCATTAACTGAATTGGCTACTGAATTCTGCGTTGTGAAAGTGCTATAAAACAACATGCTGTAACACGTTACTTTCACCCATCGTTATTACAATGTATCATGAGCACAACGTTTAACAACCTCCTAACCACATAAAGTGGTTATAGATACAGGCTCTGTCGTTAATGTAAACACCACTACTGTCGACTACAAATACTACCATTTACTTAGATAAAATTACCATGAGCAAGACAATACCTGACAGCAGTCAGTTCGTGACACTGGCTAGAAAGCGTACAGTAAATACATCATGAATGCAATTAAAGCCTACATTTTTAAGTATTTCACTAAACACGTACGTTTTAGTGCAACGTTGCCAGTGACAGAAATACACTACGCTTCTGTAGTGCTGAAACTCGTCGATAAGAAAATCAATGGAAACAATCCCCTCGTTCGTTACAAGCGTAATGCAACGATGTTGCACTGTGTTTACACACACACGCACACGCACACACACACACGCACACACACATACATAAAATCCATGAATGAGTTAAGTAAAGATGGCCGGTTTGGACGCTCGGAGGAAGTGGTTGCCAAGGAAAGAGGTCAAGTCAGGAAAACCGGGAGGAGACAACGGGACATCCGCCAATCACAGACCGACCTTCTTTTCTAGTCCGTCTACAATGGGAATTCGCTTTAGCTATTAACGAAGGCTTAGATGATGGCAGTGATGATTGCTGAACACTTGGCTCATCTAGCATATAAAAAACGTCAGATATGCACGCATGTTTTAATCTTTACCGAAGTAGCCATATGCACATAGAATTGAGCCTATTGTAAAAAATTAAATAATTTTTAATTCGTTTGTCTGCTTGAACTGATCTAAGTAAAGGAATAAATATACCCAAAGAAATTCAAAATATCATTACGAATTAAGTCAAGGAATTGTCAACTCATTCGGAAAAGCTACTAAAGTAGTATTATTAGATTTAATAGTATCATGAGTCATACAAATTCAGCAACCTATACTGTTTATATAATAATATATTTATAATAATATATTTCTGTTGTGTGAAACGAACAACATTGCAATTGGTTAGACAGTATGGAGATACGATAACAATTGACAAATGTTTCTAAAACAAGATATTCCGTTACGGAGAGAACCATACTCCAAGACATCCAAAGGGATACTGACCGCGTTCCTGGCATAGTCCGTAAAAGCTTTGATTGGCAGTTCTTCTTAGACCAATCAAAACGAAGTTGGGCGCTGATTGGTCAAATTAGGTTGAACGTCTACCACGGATTCTGTTACACTCCTTTGCTGCCCACCAGCGTTGACTCCAACTGAAGACTTTCACATCCCTACGTAATTTTACATGTCTGTTAGCCGCCACTAGGGAACGCTGTCTGTTGTGGTTTCTACCCTCTGAAGGGATGACAGAACAGATCTTTATTTTTTTCAGTTATCTGCTCACAGATGAAAACAAAAAAAAAAAGCATATACTGAAGTTGATCAAGGACAGAGAAGCTGAACATACAATATACTATGCCGTTATTGAAAAACTTGTCATATTGATCAGAACCAGTAATTTTGAGACCATGGAGACCGCCTCGACATCTTGTCTTGAAGCGTGTTGCCGTCCTCCTACTTCCTGTGTCTTCCCCACAGGGCATTGGTCAAAGTAATGCACCATAAAGGGAATAATCGGGTGCCATTTGAGGCTTTTCTGCCCTTCAGTATGAGGTCCCAGGCCTGTTTCAGAGCAGGCCGCCATACTGGACATTCTGCAAGCCTCCCCAGAGATGCGATTAAGAGAGGTTCCCGTAGAGATTGTAGGAGCCCAGTAGGGGACTGCAGAAGATGAATGAGTGTTTGTTCTCTGGTCTATCTGGCAGCTCATTGATCATACACTCTCACTGGGGACTAGGGAGAGATCAGGTTGATAATCAATACACGCCCATATGTGCACACACACTCGCACTCACATATGGCACCCCTGATCCTGACCTATTTGGGGTGCTGAAACCGGTTGTGTAGATAGTGGTCTGGTCATGGGGCGTAATAGTCATCGAAGTTGGAATGGACCCAGGATGAAAGATTGTGCTTGTGCCAAGCCAGGCATGGACACTCAGACCCATATGTAGCTTGTCTGTTTCCATGATAGTAAGACAGGGTTAGGCTTGGGGATGGCGTCATAACAAAGATAACTTTGCATACTTGTAAAAGTGATGGGTTTTTGTGCCGGGCCCCATGAGAGGGCAGAGTGTTTAGTCAAGGTCCAATGAATTGCTGTTTTGATATGTGATACTTATTTGATCCCAAATAATTATGGTGTTCTGAACAGAAAAAAAAGTTTATCCAAGTTCGGGAGTTCAAGCGTTTTGCCTCAATAGGGGAGTGCACGGTTTCAATAGGCTAGAAGTTGTCCCTGTTATTATGACTTCTAAAGGCTGTGATTCTACAGAAATGGGAGACCTTTCAGGAGGAAACTTTCAGCTGGATGCTCAAGTGTCTGGAGAGCACCTTTAGATCTGCTATGAGTGAATACGGTAACAATGCAACAGCAAAAACCAGTCAGGAGATAGCATGTAACATGTTTTCTAATGACACGCAGAACACTAAACCTCAGAGCAAAATGAGGCACAGTGCCAAAACTAAATTCAATAAACCAATAACGACCCTAAGTAAATCACACATGGCTAACGACAGACTGTCTTGATCTGGGAAATAATTAAAAACTGCTCTTGGAACAAAAAAAATCTATCTAGCTGGGACTTAATGTTCACATTCTCAAATGACTAACTATTTTGACATGCACAGCCCAGCGAGGGCCCAGGCCTGGCCGTAACTCGAGAGCAGCATGGCGTGTGTGTGTGTGTGTGTGTGTGTGTGCGTGTGCATGTGCGTGGGTGTGGGGTTGTCAGAGAAAGCCCAGGGGACCCTGGCCGTTAAAAGAGCCCAGTCAGGCTTGGTGAAGAGCAAACCACTCAGAGACCACCACTCTTCAGCTAGCCACGGAGCCACTCTCCACCCCCAATCCCTACCGATATCAACCAAGTTGCCAGGTTCCTGGAGGTTGCATCCCAAATGGTGCCCTATTCATTCTACTATTTTGTCCAGGAGCCATGGTGAAAAGGGTGCCATTTGGAACACACATTGGGTTTTGGTCGTTGTTAGGGTCCTCTGTCCGTCTGTGCAGTCAGACAGGTATTTAGGCCCACAGGACACACATTTGGCCTGAAGAACATGTTGAAGTGCTTTCCCAGAAGCGGCTGAGTAGGAGTGGACTTAGGGGAGTGCCTAGGGGAGTGCCCAGGGCAGAACCGTGCATTAATCAGTTATTAATCTGACATCTAGCTGACATTATTATGGCTCTGGTTGGTCGTTAGATCACCTCTGGTACAGCGTTATATAACTAGGCTTACGGGGTCGCTGACAGTGCCAAAATACCGTACTGTAAAAATAGATTCCTGCAGGATCATTTAGGAGTTCTTCAGACTCGGAGGAATCTGTCGAACCCTTTTACAGTGTTTAGAATTGGAATCGCTGTAATTCACTGAGTACATTCACACATACTCAGAATTTTACATCAACGAACTTCCAAGAGTAGGGTTATAGTTGCCCCTAAACGATCCTTTGGTTGTGTTTTGTTTTCAGAGCGGTTTGTTGAAGCTGTGTCTGCGCGGCCAAAGCCTAACTGCTTATCTAATCCTCTGGTGGGTAGTTAGATGTGTGTGTTGAAAGGTTAGTAGCTTTGTAAAGCATGAATATTTCCACAGAACACTGCATGGAATGCACGATTAGATCAATTTTTCAATAAATAAATAAATCTCACTTTTGATTATCTTTCTCTCAAACAGACAGTCATTACTTATCTGTATATTGTTTCATATTATCCACTTTGATTCATCAAAAAAATCATAACCCATAATATAAGGGAGAACATCTTTTATGCCCGAATACAGACAAGATGGTCAAGACAATGGTCATTAGTCAACCAGATACCCTTAGAGCCCACAGAAAAAAATAGTGTGGGTGTGTGTGTCCCTGTGTGTGTGTTTGTGTGTGTGTGTTTGTGACCAACTCCTCCCAACCCCCTCTGCGTCCTGAAACATGATTGGTGTCTAATCACCTCCTCAGTGTAACCTCCTTACTTAAAGATAAATTACTCTCTTTGGACTTCTCTATTTAGCCTCTGCGTGGTTCAGTACAGTACTGTAATGCATTGCTAAGCTCACTTTGATTACATTTCATGACTATAATATCCACTTAAGTGTGTCAGATTACATTGTCGTTGTGGAGTTGTAATTAAACTGACTTCCGACGACGGTCTAAGATTACACTGACTACAGTAACACACGTGTACACACACACCCATAGTTCTGGTACAGGTGGGGGGTTGCTGGGGGAGTTGGCGGGGGGGGGGGGGGGGGACTGGGAGGAGCCTGTTCTCCTTTGTGTCTGGGTAAATGACCACTACATTATGCATTAGGAATCCAACTGCTTGGCTTTCAGTTCACTTCAGTCTCAGGAATAGAGATGTATATTTCGTGGCTTTGAGACAACTTCCCTTTTGCCCGTCTCGTTTCGTCATGGCATTTTTTCACATCGATATGCAGCAGGTCTTGTTGTTGGGCCAGGTGGAGAAGCTATGGGGGGATTATGGGAAACAGACACTGTGCTCTACAGTGACCTACTGGGTGACCTGGGCTTGAGGGAAAGTAGATGTAACATGAATGAAAGAGCGTAAAATGAGATGGTCGAAGTCAGTAGCAAAAGGCATCCTATTCCCTTTCTATGGCACTGAGTTTCATCAGGGCCCCAGGCACAGTGTAGGGAATAGGATGCCATTTTGGACACATCCTCTGTGTGTTAGAGTCCATGTGTCAATGCGGTTATAGCTGTGTTCCCAGCACAAACAGGTGGTGATTTCATCCCATCACAGATGCCTCTAGGGCTGATGGGTAGTTTCCGCTTCGCAACATGAGGCCCATTGGATCCTGTGACAGTGTGATTGACAGGTGAATGACACCAATGAGGGCTTACCCTCTCCCCTCAGGCACAACTCAGATCCAAAGTGAGAGAAACAGGGCCTGAGGGGCGAAAAGAGTGTCTTTGAACCTGAAAAGAATATTTTCCCTCTCTCTTCTTCTCCCGACACTCTCAGAGTGCCAGTCGCCCACATGCCCTTTGCCTGTGTTTCTCCCTTTTTTCTCCCCATTCTCTGTTCTTTTCTGTGGGCTGGTGTTTTGTTCTGCCTCAGGATTTTTCAGGCTGATGGGACAGAGCTTGTTGGGCCAGGGCAGTCGTCAGGAAGTCAAGGCAGGGCAGAACGTGAGGCCTGTTAAATAAAGTCCTTTCAGAGGAGGAGGCAGGGATCTGTCAGTGTACTCACAGGGTCTGTTTTGTTTGGAGCTGTCAGAGAGAAAGGGGGGGGGGGGTGGGGGGGGGGGGGTGGGGGGGCATCGAGAGAGTGGAAAGTTGGAGGGTGAGAGGGAGACAGAGGGAGCTGAAAAACGTGGCAATGCATGGGTGTGGGGGCAAGTCAACTGGGAGGTCTGGAATCAATGCCAGATCATTTTTCATGTGCCTGCCTGGATTGAGGTCTGGAGGATCACTGGCAGAGAGGTTTGATGTTTCACCACTTGCACTCAAATTTTAAGTTAAAGAATATAAGTTGCCCTGCAAGTCATGTGCTGAAGAAACCTCTGCTCTACACCAAAGCAGCTAAAATTGAATAAGTGAACAAACGATGACCAGGTTTCCCGTGTTCACAAAAACAGTCCGATTACACGCCATGCTGCACCAGAGAACAGATCCCTGTGTACAATTTCCAACAGGATTCCTTGGGCTACATCTTGACCTCATTGACAAAATACCATTTTGAGGTCCGCCTTTGAAATAGAAGCCGGTTCTGGATCGATACTGCTCAGGCACGTACATGTGAACGCGACACAACTAGCTGTGCGCTCACCGGCATTGAGTTTCATGATGGATGGCCTCTCTGTTGCTTCCTAATATTCAGAGGAGATCCACTGCAGTCGTCCGGGAGGTTGTTTGCTTTGTGGTGGTCTGCTATTGTGGCTACATCCCCCTCCATCCTGGCTTCTTTCACTTTCAAGTGTTTTCTTTCGTAACCTTTCACAGCCTTGCCAATCAGCTACCAACGAGCAAGTGGAGTGACCACGGCCCTGACCAGGGTTTGTCTTAATAAGGACTGAAACAGACAGGCTTGACAGTGAGAAACAGAGAGCATAGAGAGGGAGAGAAAGACTAGAATGTGAAAAAGGTAGAGTAAAATGCATGTTCTATGGCAGGAGTTATATATTTGCAAAATCAGTCTAAATATTATTGTGACTGCAGAAATGTCAGGAAAGACAGAAGTCAACATTTTCGGCACTATTAAGAGAATAGTGTTCAGTTGAAGATGAACACATGGACATCGTCTTTATACAAAAGCTTAATTTTTGCTAAAGCTTAAGTCCTCAAGTAGACGTTAGTCCATCAGTCAAGCAGATAAACAGTTACTGTTGAGCACTAGTCACATTTTTGGCTGAGCTCGAATAACACAAGGCTTTGTTCAAAATCCACTCCTAAGCCGAAAACTATTATCTTGTTGCTTTTCAAATAGTGATTCATGAATTTCTTAATGTTTTATTGCATGAAATGCCAGATGGAGTTTACTTCAAAATACTATTGGACGGGAAGGGAAGACTTACATCCCCATTTCGCCAATGCAAGGCCACGTCTCAGACATTTGTGAAGCCTTAAATACATGAAGAATAAAAAGTGAGAGTTGCTAATGAGCTGGTCATTGTAGAGACAGTAGGACAGAGATGTGACATGTGGTAATTGTGTGTCTGAGAGGACCTCAGGCTCAGACCAACCCTCTGTTCTGTCTCCCTGTCATCATGCAGCTGTTGTCTGTCGGGCCCCATCAGCATTAGTACCAGAACCCTCCGAACAGTGTCTGTTGACCTTTCACTGTTAACCTTTCACTGTTGACCAGAGCAACACACACACTTTTTTCTCTCTTTCCATCCCTCTGTCGCTCACTCTCTCCTTCTCCGATTGTGCCTCTGTCTGTCAGTCTGTCTGTTTTTCTATCTGTTTTGTCAGTCATCTCTCTCTCTCTCTGTTGCTCTATCTATCTCATTCTCTTACAGAGACACAGCTGTATGCTTTGAACTTGGAATGTGTAGCATATCCAATCAGGGTTCAAATCGCTATTCCTCAGAGCCTGAGAGCTGTTCCTTCTGGAGCCAAACTCACCATGTCAATTGTTTTGTGATCGTGCGCTTCGCGGTCCCCAGGGGTCCCCAGGGGTGCTGAGCTCTGTGACTTGGGTTTAAGCTGCCTTTCATCGAGTCAAGCGTACAGTGGATGGTTAATATGCTATGTTTGAAACCACTTCTGAAAGGGATTTTTGAGTCACATAATACTCTATATGGGCTCTAAAAGGCATTGACAAGACAGCACAAACAGATCTGGGTCCAGGCTAGCCCTTCTCTACCCTGCGTCTCCACAGCCCTCTCCATGCACCAGACACCACCCTCCTCTCCCCCACCCACCCTGGCTCTGTCCTGCCTCCCTGTCGGCCATCTGGGCCCGGGCCTTGTTCTGGCTGATTGGCTGGCCCGGTAAAGACCCACAGCTGGAAGTGAAAACAAAGGCAAAGCAACATGTCCTGCTAGGCCTGGTGACCGCTGGCTAATTGATAGAGACAGCCCCACAGTGGTTCGCCGTTCACTCACTGAGTGTCCCAAATGGCCCTCTACTTCCTACATTGTGAACTATAGTAAATGTATGTAACGGAGTAGAGTGTGTAGTGAAATACATCAGGAATAGGGTGGAGCCTTAACGGTCTCATACCCTGAAAGACTTCTATCCGTGCCCGGGACGGATTCCAGGCCTGTGGCATAATTTTCCAGGTGGTAACGTCAGCATGATCCCACGTCCTGATCTCTGCTTCACCTTTCTTCCCGAGGTCATGGTGTGGTCGGGAAGGAAATTTGCCGCGGCGGAGATGCCAGATTACTTCTACGTGTCATTATTTTCTAGTTCAAGAGTTCATTGAAAATGTATCCACTGAATTTAATGGTCCACAAAGGTTTATGCTGAGGATTACCTTGCATTTGTCTGACATGTGTGACAGAAACATTGAATAAAGTGACGAGAGGTCTGGGAGACCAACCGGTGTTAAATACGTGAAGTCATGGTCCTGAATCTCTGATCCATTTTTGAAAATGATTACAACCGCTAGTCGGTAGTTCTGACATTACATCGTTACGAGTCTCTTCCTTAGACTTTCATAATAGAGAGACAGAGACTAGGTCTGCTTTCATTGGCACTGAAAACCCCCCTAACCAAATAAAAACCTGATCACTCCCTAACCCTTCATCTGAAAAGCTGCCTGGACCTGACAAAACCTTGCCTTGATTTACATTGTCCATTCTCCAAAATGTCCTTTTCAATTTGGTACCTATCAGGATGCAAACCTGGAAAGCGTTAGTCAATGAGGCCTCAAAAGAAATTGCTTGCAGCTGAGAATCCAGCAGCTTTGTCTAGTCTGGAAGTGAACGGTGGAGTCTGGGGGAACATGCTACAACACTCTCTTCCCTTCAGGCCCACAGGACTAGATTGGTAATAGCAAGACATTATGGACTCAGAGGGAAGAGAGGAGAGGAAACTAGGGGAGGAACAAGTGCAGTTGATTCCACGGCGACCGGGTGAATTCTGGGTGTGATCCCGTGTTTAGGTCTGATGGTCACAGGAAACAGGCACTCAGCTCTCTCAACCAGCCAGGAAATGAATTGGCAGACAGACACAGACCAGCTTGTGTGTCCAGCCCCCCTCCCCCCAACCCTCTTCAGTCTTCAGCTGGACCTTGTTAGCCTGGAGACACTGGGGCTCCTGCTTTTGTTCAACATTGAGTGAACCGTAAACATCACTGCAACATGTTTAAATAAAGCTAAGTGCTTGTGAGAGTCTGAGGAGTCTTGAGTTTATCTCTCTCTCTCTCTCACACACACACACACACACACACACACACACACACACACACACACACACACACACACACACACACACACACACACACACACACACACATTTGAATGTAAATGACATGGGTCCCATATAGGGAAAAGTCTGGTGTGGTGAAAGACAGAGTACAGGGCATGCTTCATATAGTTTAGTTAGCTGTAATAAATATTTACTTCTATCTTTCTGTGTTATTGTAACTTTCACTGCTCCAATGACTACAGACCGCAATGTAGTATGTGTGTTTCCTTGTTTATTGCCTTAAAGGGGCAAATGGGGGGACTTTTACTGTACAAGCATTTTTATACGTTTAAATTAATTATATAACTGTTTAAACTCCAAGTTCTGAGATAATTTTTTCATCATTTTTTTCATAGATTGTAAAACATATGATGGATTAAGGAAAACAACCTCTATCTCTGACTTCAGTCCTTTCTAAGAGGGAGTAAGATTCAGCTGGATGTTGACATTCCCCCGTTTTGTCTGGGAAGGAATCCTTCGTAAAATGTGAGTGCTCAGGGATTGCCTTGATGAATTCTACGTGTTAGCTTTGTTATGTTAGGAATGTTTCAGATTTAGATGTATCAGAGCTTGGTCTCTAACACTCCATGTCCTATGATTCATGAGGGTTTGATAAGCGATTAATCACCAGCAGCTGGAAAGAAAGTCAGAGAACCCGGTTCTTTGTAGGTCACATTGTAAGAAGATGGCACATGCAAGGCCAGAGTTGTGCGTTTAATTCCCAAAGAGGACCTGTGAGAAAGTTGCACTACATCCAAACATCTGCTAAATTACTTACATGTAAAGAGACAGGGAGTGGTTTTTCTCTTGTGCATGTTAAGAGGCAGAAGTTGCACATAAAGACAGTTACTCCCTTGTATAGTTTCTATATTTACCTTGGGTCAGACAGCAAATCATTGCTTACCTCACTTCCATGAATCAAGAATATTAAGTTAAACATTTGAATATGTGGAATACTGTATGTTCTTTAAATCTGTGGTCTCTCTCTGTGTGTGTGTGTTTGTGTGTGCGGACCAAACTTGATGGTTTGAAAGATTTGAAAGACTTGAAAAGTGTTGTTATTCACCCACATCCCTCACATAAAATCACTTATTTTTTGTGTGATAGTGTGGAAAATGCTTACATTCCAAAGCTGCCAAAACAAATTATGGAATGTGTTAGTTTCAACAAATAGTGTGTGTGTTTCATTGCAGAATTTTTGTGTTTCATTGAGGTGAAAATAACTGAAACTTTACCATTTCAAGGTGACCATTTCATAGATTATCTAAAATAGTTCCACTAGTACCCTCTCTTAGCTTATAGCGATAATTATTTTTGATGGTCTTCTTTCCAGCACTGACTTTTGGCAACAACTAATTAATTGATTAGAATTCTCACACTAAGCTGTGTAGTTGTTTCACAGAGCTCTCTAAAATGTATTCTCTTGAAAATATGAAAATATAAAAGCGTGAATAAAAAATAGAGGACTGTTGGTTTGTTTCAGTGAGGTGTGTGTGCTTGTAAGTATGAGGAACGTGTGCGTTTATGTGTTCTAATGATTCCTCTGGGACCACTGATAGGAGGGACCCACCGAGTCAAGTGGGGTCTAGACACACGCACATCATCATTATCATCATATAGAGAGCCAATAAGACTGAACTTTGATCAAAGTAGTTCCTGTAAGGAAACAGGCTTGGTTGTACTTAGCAACTTAGCAACACAACTGGACGACGGACTGTTCTTAGATTTTTCACTTAGATGCGGTATATTTACCATACAGTTAGGTCTGGAACTAACTGGATACTGACAAGTTGTGTTATTTTGTCTGTTTACTGAAATATATTCAAGTTACAGTTAAACAATGGGCTTAAAGTGCAGTCTCTCAGCTATAATTTAAGGGTATTCACATCCAAAGTGAAGGAAGGCTTTAGGAATTACAGCTCTTAAATATGTAGCCCCCTCTTTTTCAAAGGACCAAAAGTAACTGGACAATTGACTCAAAAGCTGTTTCATGGACAGGTGTGGGCTATTCCTTTGTTATTTCTTCATCAATTAAGCAGGTAAAAGGTCTGGAGTTGATTCCAGGCATTGCATTCGCATTTGGCAGCAGTTGCTGTGAAACCACAACATGCGGTCAAAGGAGCTTTCAATGCAAGTGAAACAGGCCATTCTTAGACTGCAAATAAAATTCGAAAAAATCCATCAGAGGGATAGCAGGAACATTAAAAGTGGCCAAATCAACATTTTGGTACATTCTGAGAAAAAAAGAAGACACTGGTGAGCTCTGCAACACTAAAATGCCTGGTCATCCACGGAAGACAACAGTGGTGGATGACTGTAGGATCCATTCCATGGTGAAGAAAAACACCTTCACAACATCCAGCTAAGTGGAGAAAAAACTAAAATTCTAAACAAAGCATCTAAAAAGCCAGCCTAGTTTTGCAACAGCATTCTTTGGACAGATGAAACCAAGATCAACCTGTACCAGAGTGATGGGAAGAAAAAAGTATGAAGAAGACTTGGAATGGCCCATGATCCGAAGCACACCACATCATCTGTAATACACGGTGCAGGGAGTGTGATGGCGTGGCCATGCATGGCTTCCAATGGCACTGGGTCACTAGTGTTTATTGATGATGTGACAGAAGACAGAAGCAGCCGGATGAATTCTGAAGTGTATAGGGATACATTGCCTACTCAGATTCAGCCAACTTTAGCAAAGTTGATTGGACGCCACTTCACTTTACAGATGGACAATGACCCAAAACATATTGCGAAAGCAACCCAGGGGTTTTTTATGGCAAAGAAGTGGAATATTCTGCAATGGCTGAGTCAGTCACCTGATCTCAACTCGATTGAGCATGCATTTCACTTGCTGAAGACAAAACTTAAGGCAGAAAGACCCACAAACAAACAACAACTGAAGACAGCTGCAGTAAATGCCTGGCAAAGCATCACAAAGAGGAAACACAACGTTTGGCGATGTCCGTGCGGAAAACCAGCACGGTTTAATTTCAAATCCATTGCGGTTGGGTACAGAGCTAAAGTTATGACAATTGGGTCAGTGTCCAAATATTTCCATACCTAACTTTATATACCTCCAAAGTCACTTACTGCTATGACAAATTTATTTGAAAAATAAAAAATATGTTTTTTTCATACAAAGAATTTTATAAACTGGAGGGTTTTAATCCTGAATGCTAATTGGTTGATAGCCGTGGTATATGCCGGATATTATTGATATGAAGTAATTAATGGATCCTTTCCTTTTTTATATACTTAAAAGAACCAATTACAAAATCTCACACAAACAAATCATGTGGGTTAGATTTTCCTTAATGTCATAGTCCTACAATATTCAGTAAGGAGGAAGTAATGAATGGTTGCAGGACAAAGAATTCCTTGGCCATTGCTGAGTTTTCGGGGATGTGCTGTCCAAGTCAATAAAATAGTAGAGATACTCCTTTCAGGAGTGTTTGGGGGAGCTTGTGTGGGCCAAAAAAGTGTCTGTTTGAGTCTTTGCGTGCTTATGTGTGAGTGTGTGTCTGTGTGTGTCCATCTGTGTATATGAGGGAGTGTAAAACACTTCTAGTCACAGAGAGTAAACCTACTGTTGTTGACCTACCAGAGGTAGCAATATGGTGTTCATGTCTGGAATGTGCACAGCCCCCCCCCCCCCCACACCCGCCTCTCAAGCATACAGGGATCTCAGTATGGTCTGGTTGGATGACCTGCATGGCCTCTGGCACACTGCTCCAAACGCTGTGTGTGTGTATGTTTTTGTATGGGTGTTTGTGCATGTGTGTATGTGTTGGTGTGCACGTGTGTGCATTGGATGTGTGATAGTGTGTGTGTGTGTGTGTGTCTGTTATGGTGTCAACTGGCATAATGAGTGTGCCTCAGGGCTTTCTAAGGTTACAACTAATGGCCTATAATCCACCTGGGATCAAATACTATTTGCTTTGTTTCAAATAACTTTGATAAAAGGACATGTTTAACCAGGTCAGTAGTATAATCATCCAGAGGGTCTAGTTTTAAACAGGTCTGTGGTATACTCATCCAGAAGATTTAGTTTTAACCAGGTCAGTAGTATAATCATCCAGAGGGTCTAGTTTTAACCAGGTCTGTGGTATACTCAACCAGAAGATTTAGTTTTTACCAGGTCTGTAGTAAACTCATCCAGAGGATCTATTTTTAACCAGGTCTGTAGTACACTCATCCGGAGGGTTTAGTTTTAACCAGGTCTGTTGTACACTCATCCAGAGGGTTTAGTTTTAACCAGGTCTGTAGTACACTCATCCAGAGGGTTTAGTTTTAACCAGGTCTGTAGTAAACTAATCTAAATTGAAAAACTGGGAGTTTGTAAGTGTTCCAATGAATGTGAATGATAGTGCCTGCGTCCCAAACGGCACCCTATTTAGCATTTCTGTATTGACTAGGACCCTCATTGGCCCTGACTAGGCAGCAGCTACTCTCCACAGTACACTACTGTGGAGTAGTGATCAGGATCAGAACGCAGAGTTCTGTGCTGAGAAAAGTAATCAACTTGAGTTTCAACCGAGTAAAAATGCCCGAAGTGGCAAAATGCCATGGTCGGAATTGAAGAACGTAAATGAAAAAATTTACATAAATGAATTTACCATGCCTAAAACCTTCTTGCATGAGTGAGTCAGTTCCTCTTAGAGTTCTCAAAAGTTTATTTTTGACTGTGAATCAGGCTGTGTTGGAAAAGGGCCCCTGTTCCCTAATAGTGCAGGACTGTTGACCAGAGCCCACGGTGCTGTAGTGAATAATGTACTGTACCCGACCCAGCCGCCCACTCTGAACCCTATTAAATATTGATCATGCTAGGAGAACCAAACTCTAATATATCAATTCCCAGGAATTGGTAACAAATGAGCTAAGGCATAAGTAGATTTACTTCATATTGGCAGCCTTTGGCATCATGTCATGGCTCATGTTTCTGTCCAGCATTTTAGAAACACTAAAACCTCTAGTTCTAGCAGTAGAATGAAAATATTCACAAATAAAAAGGAAAACATGCAATGCTAATTCAATTACATTATCAGACAAAACTACCTGATGGTCCCCCAAAATCCCCCCTCCTCTTTCGTCCATGATGTTATGTGCTTGATTCCATCTGTTGGAGTAGACAGAGTAGAGTTAACGTTTTGACAGGCAGAGGTCTTGCTCCTTCAGAGTTAGCACTGAGCTCGGGGGTGCTACCCGCCAGTCCATCACACAGACAGCTTTGACAGCCATTCAGCCAGACCTGAGGAGGCCCTGCCAGCAATCAAAGGCCTTTTCATTGAAGGAATCCAGCTCTGGCCTGTCATCGCGGAGGGGGTGTTCCCAGCTGTCAGACCCAAAGGAGAAAGTGGAGAACCCCACCCCCCCAACTCAGTACCCCAGCCCCCCCCCCTTTCTTCATTCTCCTCCCTCTGTCAAATTTCCAGACCACGGCATTGGGCCAGAGCAGAAGCTCCTCCCTCCCCCACCTCTCTCTCTCTTCTCTCTTATATTCTTTCACTGTCTCTGTCTCTCTGTCTCTCTCTCTCTGTCAGACAGCAGTGTTTTCACGCAGAGGTGGTCGTATATTCACTTTTCAGGTTACTAGCATTAAGCTTTTGCTTTACTCAGAGTAAGAATTTCTTAAACTGGCGTTTTTTATTTTATACTGATGGATGAGTTGGTTGCTTGTCCTGTTTGCTAACCACTGGAGGGGCCAAACCTAAAAGTAATTTAGGCAAAAACATTATACATTATTGTATACATACATTATATATATATTTATATTAGATACCCATTTTATGTATACTGGGTAATATTTATACCCAGTAAAGTCTCTAAATCACATGTTTGCATTATTAATGATAAAGTTATGAATATACAATAGATCAAATAGATAAATAGACACATAACATTGTAAAATTGGACAGAGGTAATAAACACTCCAGTGATGAGCACGGCCAGAAGACTAACAAAACAAGTAAAGGTTCAGAGCTTATGTCAGGTGAGCTAACATTCACAGCAGTCCGGAATATGTCTGGGCAACAGAACTTCTCATCCAAATGAGTGACTTTGTCCAACACGCCACCGCCTGATTTCAATGGCGGGCACCTAGTGATCACTTCATATATAAATATGTGCTGTATTTCTCAATGCGTTGTTAACCGGAAGGTTTAAGAACATTCAGGTAGGTACAACATTAAAACATTACAATACAGCCCAGTCAACCAAAGCTATCGTTTGCATTATATGAAAAATAAAAATATTAATTGAAAATTTGAAAGTGAAATTATTTCACTAACTACATGATCGTTTTAATGAGAAAGAGTCAGTTGCAGTATCTGTGAGAAAGAAATCGCATTAGAAAGATAGTGAGGCATTCAAAATAAATACCCTGTAATCAGCCTCACACATTGTCAGGTCAAACATGTGGTGACAGGACAGGTTTGCATTCATCTTCATCACTGCGATTAACACAGACATATAGTTGAAAAACATGGGAAAACCCTGTGCTCAAGGGTGCTTCTGCGTCCAGATGCTGGTTTTGGCAGGAACAATTACAGTGTGGTTTTTACACTTGTTTTCATTTAGATATATTTCACTTACCTCACAGCCTCTGCAGTCACCACACCTCCCACATAGCTGTGATTTCATTTAGCTACCACACACATTACTGTTCCCGTTAAAATGATTACTTCAGTGCTAGAAAATAAATGATTACAGTTATTTGAGTGAGTACCCCTTGTATAATAATTTAAATATTATCCCGACGGCTACTGTTGTGCTACATTTCCTTGGCACTCCAAATGATTTGGCTGGACAATGACAGCAATGGCTGGGGCACAAACCGAGCTGGAACCATGCTGAGACCTTGGGAAGATATTTCAATGGAAGTGGAATTTGTGACCACCCGCGTGACTACTTTTTTTGGGGGTCATTTGACTACACCATAATTATCTTGGAATTACGTACGTAGTGTCTCGTGATTTCTGACCGCATGCGCACCCAATCTAAACAACCAAAATAAACATTACTGGAGGTTGCCAGCCATTGGACTGAACCACAGTGTCTGAGAGGTTTCCTGTAGGTAGACATCCTTAGTAAAGCATTGAGTCGTCTTACCTGTTATACTCCGTTGCATTTTAATCACAGACGTTCAGTCATAGATTGAGTGAGTATCTTTAAACCCCTTTCTAGGTATGGCAAAAGCAGGGCCAACAAAGAGATGGCGCTTTAGATCGACGATGGAGCACCACAAATATAATTTAGCAGAAGCTTTTATGAAAACCTCCACACGTAGTGGGTGAATGCATTGTTATGTACGTCTGTACTGGCCCAGGGTGAACCCCGTGTCAGCTCCTGGCCAGCGGATGAAGATATGGTTTACAGCCTCCTTAAAAAGCCCCAAAAGCCTGATTGGCCGTGCTGTAAGGAAGGGCTCCAAAGGTGTTGCGCGCACGGTGGACGTGCACCGTCCTCATTGTTCAGAGTCAGGTTCGTGGTTTACTGAGTAGACTGGCATGGGGGGTCCACATGGGGAGGGGAGGTCTGGTACCACTGAGTGCTTTTGTAAGACTAACAGGATCGTTTTGATATCAATTGTTTGAGGGAAAGGAAGGAAGCCGGTGGTGGTTAGCGAGGAGAAGAGTGATACGGGCTTCTGAACGAGCGGTGATCTACGAACTGAGTTTGCTGGCGGGATCCCGGCCAACGCTTTCTCAGAGTCAACTTCTGGGGAAAACAGATGAATTATGGATGTGATTTTCCAAGTCAGAAAAAGGTGAGACAGGGTCTTAAGTGAGCGATGTTCTTTAGGTGAAAAAAATATGTTTTTGTACAGATATAAGTTATGTTAGACAATAAAATCCAGAGTAGGGTTGGATTTCATGACCATGATATGTTACAGTCATAAACCGCCGCATGAGATTATATAAAGGCCTAGGAAAGCCCAGACACTACATATCATAGTGTGTGAACAAACAATAATAAAGTTGGGTCTTTTCAAGCAAACAGGAAAGACCTGGTCAGTCCCTAATACTGCCTTGTTTCGAGTTTTGGAAAGTGAGGACTAACATTTCAAACGTTTATCTTAAAAAGAGATAATTGCCGTTATGATGAGGAAGCCTCTGTGGGACAACAATGGTTGTCAATGTGTGAGAGATATATGTCCTGGGGGCTTGACTTGGTGTCAGAGAAGAAGGCTGGGGTTCTGTAGGGGTGACAGAACAGGCTCTATGTGGGAGCAGCAACCTCTGGCCTCTGTTCCCTCTGTTTCTTTATTCACCCCCTCAATCTCTCTCTCTCATGCTCTTTGACTCTATTGTTACTTTCTTTCTCTCTCTGTCTCTCTAACATTTTCACTCTCTGTCTCCCTCCATCTCCCCACCAGAGCCATCTTATTCACTTCTCATGTCGACTCACACAAAATATTTACCTCATTAAGTGTTTTGTTTTTAAATGAATTGAGTATTCCCCATAGTAGACAGTTACAGCGGCTCCCAAATGTTTTCACCGACCTGAAATCCAAACTGATTTATTTAGGGGTTTTTGCCACTCATAAACACAAAAAGTCATAAATGTAAAAGTGAAAAGTAAAATCAATCAATGATTCTAAATTAATAACAACTACAAACACGATGTATTAAGGTAGAAGAGCCCATCAGGATAGGATATAAAAACATTTCCAAGGCACTGAATGCCCCTGGAGGACAGTAAAGACCATTATTAAGAAATAAATAGAATATGGCACAAAAAAAGTATCTGGGCAAAAAGGGCAGTAGTCATGGTGGCCCACTGAGATACCTAGGGAATTTACAGTTTTCCACGGCTGCGCTGTGATACACTGTGCATACTGCAAACATAGCCTGGGGGCTTTTGGCAAAAAAACTAAAACACATTTAGTCTCACCTAGAGGCTAACACAGCAAATCATCCTGAGAACACCCTCCCACTGTAAAGCATGGTGGTGGCAGCATGGGGATGCTTCTCTGTCTCTCAGACTTGGAAAGCATGACGATTCAGGGGAAAAGGGAATCTTTCTCATAAGTCACTTGAAAATATATACATTTCCAGTGAGTGCATGACCCAGGAAGTTCTCTAAAAATAATGTGAGCCCCGCCAAAGTCCAACTAGCTCCTACACCTCTGCAACTGACTCCTAAAAACTTGATTCGATTGCTGCAGATGAGACACACATCTTCAAACAGATCTTTCTCTCTACTTCACATAACAGCCCTTTGAATGCCGGCCTCTAGAGTGAAGGGAGGAGTAAAAAGAGAGAGAGACAGACATAGATATTCTCCTTCCACAACCACACAGAGAATAAATAAGTTGTACAGTACACCCTTGGGGTTGGATCTATAGATGCGAAAGAAAAGCTGTTTCAATGTTCCATCGACCAGATCCCAGACAGGACATCCTCACCACCGCCAGTGTATAACAGAATCAGGTTTGTACTCACAAAACCCAGCTTCAAACCTCTCCACTCAAACTGGTACCTTTTCCATAGCTTGGCCAAGGTGTTGCCGAGTGGACGGTCACATGAGCATGACGTTGGTCTGCCCTGGTTAATCCCAATGAGAGACAGGCTATGAGGAGGCAACGCTCATGAGCTCATTGCACTCGTATGTATCTATAATATTTAACTCTACCAATTGCTGCTAGTTTGCACTGTTATGTATGATACTGCCATACTTGCCATATCTAAATGTTCAGTGATACTACCCAGATTGCAGCTATTTTAATGCTCTCTATGCACTGCACACTCTCCCCCTAGTGTGCAGTGTATCGTGTATTGTGGCTTTATTTTATTATTATTTTCTGTCTAGATATAATTTTGCTTATATACTCTCCTTCTTAACCTCTCACTCTATCTCTACGCCAATAACGGTGGGACACATGTTGCATCAGAAAAAGAGCGTCACTCCAGGTTGTTGTGGTTTTCGGTCCTGTCGGGCTCAGTTGTCAGTATGATGGACCAATGGAGCAGCCACACATTTTCCTTCTCTCTCTTACTGTTCAACGAATGGATAGCCTGGCAAATTCAGCAGAATCTGATTTGATCTGGTGTGGGTCCCAGATAGCATTCTATTGCTACATGGTTCTATAGTGCGTCCCTCATCCGATTCATCGGAATGGTTGACATCACTGAAGATTCCAGACGTGTTTCCATTACCCTTCGACCAATAAAATGGGATGATGTCAGGCAATCCTCCGACCAGAACTTTTTGGAAAACCTACGCACTTTGAGAAAGTTATACTGGACCTTTGCAATCCTGACCACTGTACATATGATCCCAGGTGGTCAGCTGACACTGGCGGGCTCTGGTCAGTGAGTGGAGGCTAATTGTGTAACACATAGTGGCCCAGTCAGTGAATGTGCCCTACACTGTGATTGCCTGGCTGTACAGGACATGTCATATTAGCCCGCATCAATAATTCATCAGCATATTTGTTATTTTTCTCATACGGCGATAATACATTGCTATTTATACAGCTGTTAGCAAATTCAGAATAATGGAGAAAGAAATGTTGTTTCACCCTGCCTTGTTCTTCATATTGCTATCATTAAGAAACAATAACATTGTTCTGATTGCAAGTTGCAGTACAACGAAAATGAGCAACAATAGGTAAGTAAATGAAATAGTCTGTACTGATGGTTTGCATACATTAATGTAAATAGCTACTTACTGTGCTATTGGCAGAATGTTGTTTCCAAAAATTAATTTAAGTTGCTTTCTTATCCTAGATCAAATACTATGGACCTGTTTTCTCCAGTAAATACACACTGTTTTTATGATTGTTGTCATCCGAAAAACAGTCTTCATTACATATTAATTCACAATTCTAATTTTTGAAGTTGCAATTTCTTTTCTCTGATGATTTTAAAAACAAATGTGTTTATAAATGTAATTGAATATTCCATCATGTGACAAATCACATTTTCCAGATAGAGGCTTAATGCAGTCCTGTAACTAAGGATTCAGATTTTTTTTTAACCATAACAGTTAGAGAGAGAGAAGGAAAAACTAAAAAGAAATGCAGATAAAGTTAGAGAAAAAGATTGAGGGAGAACGAGCTGATAAAGATAGTGAAAGAGAGAGGAGAGAGCGGTAGATAACTAATATGGTGGGGGGGGACTTAAGGAGGGAAATAAACCATGAAAACAACACAGAGGGGTTGAGAGATCCATTCTAGGAATGAATGGTTTTGAGGCCGAAGTTCTATCAAGATCTTTTATTCTTTGTATGCATGGGAACACACAGAAAAAAAATTAGGTACAACATGCTGGTTTAATGGGCTTAAAGGATGGGCCGCTCCCCTTGAAAATAGCATTCCCTTCCTTGTATGGTAAAAACATACTAACTCTACTCACAGTCCACTCCCCCTGCTCCTATTCCTTCACATCCAAATACAAGTGAATGGTAACAATATAGAAAACAATTACAGAAAACAATCCAAAAGAAAAGCCCCACTCCCAACTGTCTACAGAGCGGTGTCAGTAACAACAAAATGTCATTCTTTGGTTCTCATAATTGAATTTCCCCCTCAGATGAAAGTCTCTAGTGTAGTCAGACCTGTATCCACGGTGTGGTTAAAGAGCCTCCCCCCGTCCTCCAGTCGTCCCTCTCCTTCCTGTTCTACCCTGCTCAAAGGACCATGAGGATGACCACGTTCAATTATAGATTACAGCCCAGCTCAGGCTGGTGCTGTAGGACGGCTGGGTTGACCGACTGCCAAGCTCCCGCCTGTCTGTGTCCGCGCCCCGTGCCTACGTGCATGTGCCGAGCCCGTACTCAGCGCCACGCTGCTGTTTCACCTCTGAACCTCGTTAAAATGCAAAATCAAACACTTTCCACAGCTCCCCACAGAGCAGGAACAGGGGTGTATATAATTAAAGACACTGTAGCCTATGAATAATTGAACATCTCTTCTCTCACATACAGAACAGTGTTCGGCTGGTGCTATTGTCGTTTGTGGTCCTACTGTGTATGTTTAACATGGAAAGCCTCCCTAGTCTGATGTTTAGAGAATTTGTGGTGTGATATTGAGGACTTGGTTCATTTAGTTCCTGTTCGTTACTCTATATCCGGTTGTCTATGCAATACTTTTTGGCAAATGCTGATCTTCTTTACAGGGGTCTCCAACAGGCCGATCACAAGCCACTGGTATTTATGAGAAGCTTGTAGAAAGATTTTCCACTTTCCAAGTGATCAACCATGAAATCGTATAAATCACACAAGTAACTGACACAGCAGACTCTCAGCCACTATTATACACAATTATACCTGCTAGGTTGCAAACTTTTAGTACCAAACACACATGGAGCAGTAGTTGGCTGGAGGTCAGTCTCTTCTCTCAAACTTTAGGACCAATACGAGTGAGTGGATGGACCCTATTAATAAAGCTGGAGTGGGGTAGAACAAGTATTTGATACAATGCCGATTTTGCAGGTTTTCCTACTTACAAAGCATGTAGACGTCTGTAATTTTTTATCATAGGTACACTTCAACTGTGAGAGACGGACTCTAAAATAATTTCCTGAAATCATAAAATCACATGATTATTAAATAATTAATTAGCATTTTATTGCATGACATAAGTAGTTGATCACCTACCAGCCAGTAAGAATTCCGGCTCTCACAGACATGTTAGTTTTTCTTTAAGAAGCCCTCCTGTTCTCCACTCATTACCTGTATTAACTGCACCTGTTTGAACTCGTTACCTGTATAAAAGACACCTGTCCACACACTCAATCAAACAGACTCCAACCTCTCCACAATGGCCAAGACAAGAGAGCTATGTAAGGACATCAGGGATAAAATTGTAGACCTGCACAAGGCTGGGATGGGCTACAGGACAATAGGCAAGCAGCTTGGTGAGAAGGCAACAACTGTTGGCGCAATTATTAGAAAATGGAAGAAGTTCAAGATGACGGTCAATCTCCCTCGGTCTGGGGCTCCATGCTAGATCTCACCTCGTGGGGCATCAATGATCATGAGGAAGGTGAGGGATCAGCCCAGAACTACACGGCAGGACCTGGTCAATGCCCTGAAGAGAGCTGGGACCACAGTCTCAAAGAAAACCATTAGTAACACACTACGCCGTCATGGATCAAAATCCTGCAGTGCACGCAATGTCCCTCTGCTCAAGCCAGCGCATGTCCAGGCCCGTCTGAAGTTTTCCAAAGACCATCTGGATGATCCCGAGGAGGAATGGGAGAAGGTCATGTGGTCTGATGAGACAAAAATAGAGGTTTTTGGTCTAAACTCCACTTGCCGTGTTTGGAGGAAGAAGAAGGATGAGTACAACCCCAAGAACACCATCCCAACCGTGAAGCATGGAGGTGGAAACATCATTCTTTTGGGATGCTTTTCGGCAAAGGGGACAGATCAACTGCATCGTATTGAGGGGAGGATGGATGGGGCCATGTATCGCGAGATCTTGGCCAACAACGTCCTTCTCTCAGTAAGAGCATTGAAGATGGGTCGTGGCTGGGTCTTCCAGCATGACAATGACCTGAAACACACAGCCAGGGCAACTAAGGAGTGGCTTTGTAACAAGCATCTCAAGGTCCTTGAGTGGCCTAGACAGTCTCCAGACCTGAACCCAATAGAAAATCTTTGGAGGGAGCTGAAAGTCTCAGCCCCGAAACCTGAAGGATCTGGAGAAGGTTTGTATGGAGGAATGGGCCAAAATCCCTGCTGCAGTGTGTGCAAACCTGGTCAAGAACTACAGGAAACATATGATCTCTGTAATCTCTGTAAAAGGTTTCTGTACCAAATATTAAGTTCTGCTATTCTGATGTATCAATTACTTATGTCATGCAATAAAATGCAAATGAATTACTTAAAACGTATATAATGTGATTTTATGGAGTTTTGTTTTAGATTCCGTCACTCACAGTTGAAGAGTACCTATGATAAAAAATTACAGACTTCTACATGCTTTGTAAGTGGGAAAACCTGCAAAATCGGCAGTGTATCAAATACTTGTTCTCCACACTGTATATGAACACTTGTTTTACTATATATATATATATATATATATATATATATATACACACACACAGAACATCTAGAGAAGTTTTCTCTTTTGTACATTAAGGACCTATGAAAAAGTGGCAGCGGTGAGGCGAAATATACCAAATTGACCACACACAAAGAAACAAAGAGTTCTCAGAAAAGTAGCTTTCATGCCCTAAAAGGTTGGAGACCCCTTTAGCAGATTGAAAGAGATTCCTTGTTGGAAGAGACCTTTTGGGGTTAAACTTTTTGCTTTCATTGAAAAATCGGGGAAATAAAAACACATAACATCCAATTACAGTGAATCATGTTTATTATAAAAGAGAACAGAGCAGAATGTATAGAGGAAGTGTAAAGGAACAAGTAACCCACTAGCCACTCAAGTCATTTCATTGTTAGGGTTGCAAAAAGGTGCATTTCCCCCCAAATCCCTTGTTGATTCAGAAATCCCGGTTGGAGGATTTGCTTATTTCCACCTGATTCCTTAAGCTTTCCGAATAGGATTACTGTTACCTGGGACAGCTGCATAATTTTGCTGACCTGTTGAGAGTCCAGGAGTAACTAAGGCCTGCTGTGTTTCACTCTGGCAGCTGACGGCTTGACAGCAGCGGGGCCAGGGTGTCCTCCGCCCCCTTCTTAATCCAGTCTTCTCCCCACTACCTGGCTCAAGGTCATACAGCATCACAGGGAGGTAGCTGGAGCCCACAGGTGCGGTGGGTGAGATGACCTGGCAGGGGCAGAATTCCCTCTCTTCCTGGTGTGTGCCTCTGGCTTCCGTGTCCAAGGGCACAATGCCTGGTTCTGTGTTCCGCCGCTGAACAGGATCTGTTTCGGTGTCCTCTGTTAATGCTGGGTTCTCGCCGTCTGGTAGCAGTCCCCTGTTTAAGAGGACAGGGTCCTCGTCTACATCACAAGAGGCACAACACAGAAAACAATACCAAAGCCAGGACTTGGTGGATTTTTTGCATGGTCCTACCATGGTCAATGAAAAGTCACAGAACTAGAAATAAAAGAATATATATATAACATGACTCTATTCAAGTTACTGAGACCATAATAGGTGCATTGGCAGTAACTGGGAGTATAACTGGGAAAAATGCAAAAAGGCAATGGCTGCTGTGATCCTAACCGATCTTTGCTGTCATTTGAGTTTTCTTTTGAAACTGCATCATCAGCATTTTTTGAATGAAAAACCAGGATTACCATGGCAATACAGTATTAGTAGACAGCACATTCCAAAGAAAAACCAGGATTACCATGGCAATACTGTATTAGTAGACAGCACATTCCAAATTGCCATAGAGATTCTACTGGTAGCTTGTCTCCAAAGCAAAGCAGTATCAGCCCTTGTCCGTCCCTGGATGAGAGACAAGATGCTGCTAGATGTGGTGTTTGAAGGCCAGTAGGAAGCACTGTTCCCTCAAAAAAACTTTTTGGGGGGATACTCAGATGTGGGGTGAGATGAGCTTTCTAACTTACTATGTAAAGCGCTTTGAGTGTGAAGAGAAGTGCTACACAGGCCCAATCAAATATAATAAATATTTTAAGTGTAGTATTGCTGTGATTAATTGATTTGTAAAAGATTATATACTTTTATATACTTATTTTAAGCACAAACCACACAAAGCAATATTGTTGCATGCTAGCACTTTAATTTACAAAACATGGAAAGGAAAACATGAAATATATTGAACATTTTTGTTGCACAATTTATCTCAATCTTTTATTAAGGTATTAATTGCAAAGTGTAGAAAGAGTGAGCAAAAATCCGAGTGTATCCATAAAACACTAGATACAAAGCCGAATGTATGAAATAACTGGTCTGAAATCTGGTCCAGATAATCTGTATGTAACACTTAAGTATACCACCCACCACCAATAGGTTACATATCCCCTACTACCACCCACCACCAGTAGGTTACATATCCCCTACAACCACCCACCACCAGTAGGTTACATATCCCCTACTACCACCCACCACCAGTAGGTTACATATCCCCTACTACCACCCACCACCAATAGGTTACATATCCCCTACTACCACCCTCCACCAGTAGGTTACATATCCCCTACTACCACCCACCACCAGTAGGTTACATATCCCCTACTACCACCCACCACCAATAGGTTACATATCTCCTACTACCACCCACCACCAGTAGGTTACATATCCCCTACTACCACCCACCACCAGTAGGTTACATATCCCTTACTACCACCCACCACCAATAGGTTACATATCCCCTACTACCACCCACCACCAATAGGTTACATATCCCCTACTACCACCCACCACCAGTTGGTTACATATCCCCTACTCCCAGCCTCAAGCAGCCTGCAGGGTTCCTAACAATCAAATGTTCTTGTTTCCAAACAAATTAAAAAGAGCTCCTATGATGCAAGGTCAGCTTTTGGACGGTAACAAGGGGACACTCCATCTTTACTCCTTTTCCTGTACTAGTTCACACAACAGATAAGTGTCTTTTCTTCCTTACTATAAAAGAGGGAAGAAAACGTTCTTAGATCATTAATTTGGAAAGAACGTTTCTTTAACCAAAGTTTCTATGTCAAGTTAACCTCAAATGGACATCATTAAATAGACACCCCAAAATACTGACCCCCACTTCATGCAATACCAAACCATGAGGCAGAAACATAAAAAATAAATAAATACCTACATTGTAAAACTGCCATTTAAAAAACATATCACCATGCTGTACAGTTTGGATCGCCAAAACCTCAGCATAATTCAGTCTACAGAGATATTAGGTTGATTAATGCATACAAGTACACCAATCCGTCATAACATTATGACCACCTGCCTAATATTGTGTAGGTCCCCCTTTTGCCCCCAGAACAGCCCTGACCTGTTGAGGCATGGAATCCACTAGACCTCTGAAGGTGTGCTGTGGTATCTGGCACCAAGAAGTTAGCAGCAGATCTTTCAAGTCCTGTAAGTTGTGAGGTGGGGCCTCCATGGATCAGACCTGTTAGTCCAGCACATCCCACAGATGCTCGATTGGATTGAGATCAGGGGAATTTGGAGGCCAAGTCAACACCCTGAACTTGTTGTTGTGTTCCTCAAACCATTCCTGAACCAGTTTTGTGGCAGTGCGCGTTATCCTGCTGAAAGAAGCCAAGGCCATCAGGGAATACCGTTGCCATGAAAGGGTGCACATGGTCTGCAACAATGCTTAGGTAGGTGGTACATGTCGAAGTAACATCCACATGAATGGCAGGATCCAAGGTTTCCCAGCAGAACATTGCCCAAAGCATCATACTGCCTCCGCCTACTTGCCTTCTTCCCATAATGCATCCTGGTGCCATGTGTTCTCCAGGTAAGTGACACAAATGCACCCGGCCTTCCACCTGATGTAAAAGAAAACGTGATTCATCAGACCAGGCCACCTTCTTCCACTGCTCGGTGGTCCAGTTGTACCCATTGTAAATGCAGTGGACAGGGGTCAGCATGGGCAGCCTGACTGGTCTGCGGTTACCCAGCCCCATACGCAACAAACTGCGATGCACTGTGTGTTCTGACACCTTTCTATCAGTACCAGCATTAACTTTTTCAGCAGTTTGCGCTACAGTAGCTCGTCTGTTGGATCGGACCACACGGGCCAGCCTTCGCTCCCAACGTGCATCATCAATGAACCTTGGCCGCCTATGACCCTGTCGCCGATTCACCGCTTTTCTTTCCTTGGACCACTTTTAACAGGTACTGACCACTGCAGACCGGGAACACCCCACAAGGGCTGCAGTATTTGGAGAAGATCTGACCCAGTCATCTAATCATCACAATTTGGCCCTTGTCAATGTCGCTCAGATCCTTACGCTTGCCCATTTTTCCTGCTTCTAACACATCAACTTTGAGGACAGAATGTTCATTTGCTTCCTAACATATCCCACCCATTCCAGGTGCCATGATAAGGAGATTATCAGTGTTATTCACTTCACCTGTCAGTGGTCATAATGTTATGGCTGATCGGTGTATACAGTATCTATAGCATGCATGCACAAACTGAACAGGGCAAAAGGCCAGCCCCTGGCTAAGTACAAACACATACAATAAACAAATGCAACAACGTTACTTGCAATAGGTTGAGTCCCAAATTCAACCCTGTTCCCTGTGAAATGCACACTATTCAATCAGACAGAGACCTCTGCAGTATTAAAGTAGTAAAATATACTCTAATACAGGGAGTAGGGTGACATTTGAGATGCAGCATAGACGTGACATTGCTCTCTGACCCCAGGGCCCTGGCCTGGTCCAATTATTTCTACAATATTCTTTCCTCCCCTCCATCCTTTCTTTAAGGTAATCAGAAATCTGTTTGGACTGGGATAGAGGAAGGCAGAGGTTCAAAACCCACCGCCCCAATTCTGGCCATGTTAGTGATAACAAAGGAGTAGAGGACGGAAACATTTTAAACACATTGGACCCTGAACCAAGCCTCAAACAAGACCACTATTTAAGCAGCAGATGAAAACATAGGACCAACATTATGGTCCGTTCGACATTCAATAAGGACCACAAGGGGCTGGAGGGTGAGATGGAGAATGAACAGGATACAGAGAGAGATCACAGTGATGCCTTCCATGTAAAGGGATAAGTCACAGGTTTCAGTGTGTATAATGTTGAAAAACAGGCCCCTTGACGCACAAGTTTCAACAAGACCGTTTAATCAGTATTAGTACATTTCAATAGCAGTCAGAGCACTTGTGAGCATGAATCAAACATGACGTTACATTTGCTCCTCAATGTTCTCATTACCAGAACATCACCAAGATCAACACGCGTCCCACTCGTGTAAAAAAAGGTCCTTTCCACGTTGCGTTATAAAATGCACCTAACAAACGTCCTGACTGCACATAAGCGTGGCGATTGCACAAAAACGTTCTGAAGCTCTTTAGCTCTGATTAATAAATTAGTCAATAGAAGCAAGCTCAACTGTTCTCAGGCATTCTTTTGCTGCTTTATTTAGTTACTTAAAACTCCAAGACAACTATAGCACAGCAACATAACAAACAACTCAAAAATCTGCTCTTGAAACGAGGAGAGGCCTTAGATGGAGCTTTGACAGGGCTAGGAGAGCTACCTCCCGCTCTGACTCCACCTCACCGTCCTCTGAGTTTACAGCCCGACCTGGCAGCGATGTCACCCCCAGAAATAGAAATGGCAAAAGAGTCACCATAACGGGGAAGGAGGGCGCTACTGCACACAATGCAAGACAAAACGACTTAGTACAGAAAACGACTGCCGGGTTTGCGGCTCCAGTCCGGTATCACAAAAGACTGAGAGGATGAACATCATCCCAAGGAGGTTGTTTCGGATCTACTGAATGAGAGACTTTGTCTCAAATAGAAGCCAGTGCTCGAAGAGGCACGCAGGGGAAAATGCCACGTCTCCTCATAACCATTCTGAGATACCGCCAGGATGCTGAAAAAACATCCTTTCAAGGACAAGCAGAAGGAGGGTTCTGCCTTGGATGTGAGCCAGTAGCTGTCTGCACAGACAGGCCCCCCTGCGGCGAACACACAGGACCATCGTGTTCAGACACACGGCTCAGTCAGGAGTCCCATAATGTAACTGAAGCTTTCTTCATTGACAAACACGGGATTATGCAAATCAACACCTTGGACCCGGTCTTCTGGGCACCAATGGGCAGCGTTTGTCCCAGCGCTCTCCAATCAGGTGTTGCAATGCTATGAAACTATTGACTTTATTTAATAAAAATATATTTAAGCAGGGTGTTCAGAAGTGCCTTTCTTGACAGGGTTGACACTTGTCAACACAAGCACAGCGTCTCTCCCCATGACATCGGCAGGCTGCGTGGGTTTTGACCAATCAGATTAACTAAAAGTTAAACAACGTGCAAACAACTAAATATTTGCCCTTTTCATTGGGAGGAAATGTGAATATAATTACATTCAGTTAATATTTAAAGTTGGGCTGCCAAGTCTCCCTAGACTTCCTCAATCCAAAATGACTGATTGAAATTGATCAGTATACAAAGTGGCCCATAGACAGATTGTTTTCCCTCATGCCATCAGTTGCATGGGGGCTGTTTCAGTACTATAGGAATCCTGTTTCAGTACTATAGGAATCCTGTTTCAGTACTATAGGAATCCTGTTTCAGTACTATAGGAATACTGTTTTTGTTTACTAAATAATAAAAGGAGTGCAAGTGTAAGATTATTGCAATACTTAGATGTTTGGGGGATTTAGATCAATTCTTACCAAAAGTCAGAAATATTAATGGTTACCATTTATTTGTCTCTGCATGCAGCTTAAATAAATATATAGGTTGAATTTGGTTATCGAAGCACAATTGCTTGAAGCCTTAGAACAAAGCAGAGAATTACCCAGGAGGACACCTTAATGACATGCAGTGTTGGCCTAAACACTGGACTTTAAGCAATGACACTGGATCATTTGTGCCTTCTGCCTTATTTTCTAACTCAAATGTTATGGAGCCATTCTATCTCTTACAAATGAGAGTTTACATGTGATTTTCACCTTGTTACATCAGTCCCAAAACCAGGACCTGCAACAATTCCAGTGGGATACAATCACGTATGCCCCTCCACCTACACATGGGAATATTTGGGACCAGCTTTGGGACCTCAGTTAAAACCCCATTGACATTGTTTCCTTGTGATGTTACAGTCTTCATGTCCAACAATGGAAATAGTACACCCCACCCCACCGGTCCCTCTGTCCCCCCCGTCTCTGCTTCCCCCTCATGCCTCTCCTCCCTCCCTCCCTCTCCTCTTTCTCTCCATCCTTCCACCCCCTGTCTCTTCAGATGTCAGCTCTCCTCCCTCTCCTCCCTCCCTCCCTCCCTCCCTCCCTCCCTCCCTCCCTCCCTCCCTCCCTCCCTCCCTCCCTCCCTCTCCTCCTTCTCTCCATCCTTCCACCCCCTTCACTCTTCAGATGTCAGCCCTCTCCTCCTTCTCTCCATCCTTCCACCCCCTGTCTCTTCAGATGTCAGCTCTCCTCCCTCTCCTCTCTCCCTCCTTCTCTCTCTCCTTTCACCCCCTCTCTCTTCAGATGTCAGCCCTCTTCCCCGGTGACAGCTGACCAGAACCTAAACACCCATCTGATGATGGCTGACCACCAGACTCTGTGTTAAGAGCTGAATTCAACACAAACTCTGGAGGCCTGCTGGACTCTATATTAAGAACTGACTTCTGATCAGATTCGGAATACAACTCAATCTCTGGACGGCTGCCGGACTCCGTAACAACAACTGACTTCTGTAGAGATCCTGAGTCTGACCCAAATCGAGGAGACGTGTTCTGACTGGAATCTGGGTTCTGCCTGGTTCCTCGGTCGGGTCTTGACTCTGTCTCGGCAGCCCTGTGTGTGTGCTGATAGGACGAGCCAAGCTCCTTCCACTTCATCCGATTGGCTTCGATCCCATCAACCATGGGCTGTAGCTTCACATTCAGCTTCACCAGAGTCTGGGGGGGGGACCATGAAGGACACAGAGATGCTCATCAATAGACATTTCAAAATGGGTAAAAAAATTAATAAATTTCAATGTACATTTCTTTGCTCTGGTTAAAACTGATAATTGCTTTTGTTGTGTTGGATTTCATCTTTCACTTGGCGTGTCAGTGACAGACAGAATAGGTGTCTTGAGATGGGTCAGACCCACACCTGATAGAGGGGCTGACAGATGCCATCAATCCACTCGAGTTGCAGGGCGGGCAGCTCGTCTTTACGATTACGGTCAAAGATGGCCTGGAAAGAGAGAGTATGAGAGGGCATTAATATCAAAGTCGATGATCTGACAATGAAGGGAGGTGTAGTTCTAAGGACAGTGTGGTTTAAAGGGAGGTGTGGTTTAAAGGGAGGTGTAAATTAAAGAGAGGTGTTACAGAATTGCTGCTTACTGCTGGAGTCAACTTCAGCTCAGACCTCTCCCTGTCACCTTGCTCGAAAAACTCACTCGTCACTAATTCCGCAACCTGCAGGGAGACATCAAGGTTAAGTCAATAAGGACTTAGCCTCTTAAACCAGGCCTGACTAGCCACTAGGCCTGTGGAATACATATAGGATTTTAGTTGTAAAGGGGTGGGAAAAAAAGGTTTTTCAGTAATATCTCAAAACATGTTAACCCAATCAAATTAATTGCTTGGGAGGGGCATATACAGGTGCTCATTAACATAATGCCTTCTATGCAACAGTACCAAACTAAGTGAAGATGGCAGCAAAACCGCCAAATAAAACACCATCAAAATCTGTGTATGCATGTTGCATTTGTGGTGAACCACATCAGTCTTTGAGAAGCAAACATAAACTTTTCCTAGATAAATCGTCGTTATTGCGACCGGATGACACGCCCGCTTTAGAAGATGTAATATAACTGATAACGCTGAATGGTGGGTTTTCGAAAGCGGTGTGTGGCTTCTGTCGCAGTCTTCTGCTAAAATATAAAACAAGTGTAGACGAGGTAGAAACAATTAGTGGTATCGTGAAGGAAAAGGTTAATTCCAAACTCTGAGCGAAAAGAGGCGGCGCGGCAGTCTCAACCCCCAGATGTACCAAAAGATTTTCACCTGACCAACGCCTGTAGGAAGGCACGCCAAAATGTATTTTCTTCTCAGAACTGCAGTTAAGTAGAGAAGTTGCAACGGCCTTATAGACTTGATGTTATGAATAGACCACGGTTCTTCCAAAACATAATTAAATTTGTCCTCCATCTTTATTTCTTTTCTGATATGTTGTAAGCTAGGTAGGAAGTAACATTTTTCAGGAAATGTGTTCCAGTCAAAGGGGTAGAGAAACCACGCTAAGCCTGCATTCAACAAGCCTGTGATTGGAATGTTTTTTTTTTAATCTAACATCTAATAGAAATCCATTTTTTCGAGTGGCCGCGCACGACTAATGAGGACTCAATGCGCCATGGTCAAATGTACACTTTAAAGGAACTGTGGTGACATTTGTGTCCCAGGCAGAAGTTTCCTGTTTCTTTCACCTGTTTGGAGATTTCCCACGGCCGGGTCACTGCACCTAAGTCACACGCAGTCATCAACATAGACCTGGTGAAGGGGTCAGAGGTTGTTTAGAACCAGAACCAGACTCTAGGTACTAGAGTTGTTCTTCATTTATGTAGGTAAGGATATTGTTAAGAGCTGAGTCAACAAGAAACACAGAGTGACCTGAGTTGCTCTCTGTGAGCCTCGTCTGTCCAGCTGAACTCTCCAGACAAAACACAGTCAAAGAATTTGCTCCTCCGTCTGTTCAGAAGCCGAGAGAGATTGATTCACAAAGGAGTTAAAGACATAGCAATGGAATCGATTCAAAGATGTAAACATCATGTAGCTTGCTTCCCAATATAATCGCCTACCATTTAGCCATCCACGGAGGGCCTAGTGTCTGATTGGTTTTTGTTCCTTCCTTTCAACTGGTGTCCAATCAAGACCCAGATTCCCAGGTAAGTGGAGCTCCTAACTAATTAGTGACCTTAATGAACCAACCAATTACAAATTAGGAGCAAAAACCAGCAGACTCTCAGCCCACCGTGGAACAGGTTTGACACCTCTGAGCTCAGCCGTTCTGCCTTTTATCAAGCTTTCGCTCAACCAGGAAGTAGGACGGAACGTCCTTTGTAGAGAGCAGTCCTCAAGCTGCATAGCACAAGTGGACTTACAGCGCCTGACCCACTACAGTCCCTAGAGCACGACCTGACACAAGGCAAAACTGTCTGTCTACATCTGTCCGTCTACAAGGCAAACCTGCCTGTACATTTGCACAAGCTGATTCGCACATGCCCACAAGCGTCTGGTAATTTTAGCATTCTGAGAAAATCTGGATATGTATCCAATTAAAATGAAGCCAAATGAAAGCCTACTGGAAGTGCAGGGTGAGGTCAGTGGAGAGGATGGCTTGTTTCAGTAACTGCATCATGTTGCTGTACTCTTCAGAACACAGGTTGGCAAAGATATTATGACCCTGTTGAAGACATGGGAGAAATACATTTAAAGCTAAGAAATGGGTGTTTAACAACAACATAGTGTAATAAACAGGTGTTTATATAAGATAATAAGATAAACCAGGATAGAGCAATAACACGGTTGTTTTTATAACAGGATTGATTAATATGTGCGTGTTTAATAAAAGGATTGCATAATAAACAGGGGTTTAATAACAGGATCGGGTCATAGATGGGGGTTTCATAACAGGATTGGGTCATAGATGGGGGTTTCATAACAGGATTGGGTCATAGATGGGGGTTTCATAACAGGATTGGGTCATAGATGGGGGTTTCATAACAGGATCAGGTCATAGATGGGGGTTTCATAACAGGATCGGGTCATAGATGGGTGTTTAATAGATCTAGGCTGAAACGAGTGATGGCAGCCGGGGTCACCTCACTCTGGAGTATCATGACAGCGTGGTTGAAGTGATGGTGTTCCAAGGTGGCTGATGTCCCGTAGAGCAGAGCCAGAGCAGAACCAGTCCTGTAGAGGGGGCCCCGGGAGAGACATTCAGTTGCTTTGACAACAGTCAGTTGATCCAACAAAAGACAGACGTAAGTACCATCAGATACAACACGACAACTACACTGTCCAGTGGCAGCGAATTTACAGCTTTTGTCAGCATGCAAAATACACCAAATCAATCCTTGCTAAGCGACAGACTGACAGACGGGCAGAACTGACTGATTGTCTGATGGACATCGGTTTCCCCGGGTTTTCGTCGGTTGGGCTCCACAGGGGTGACTCACTTGGCCTGGAAGGCATTGTTGGTGCCGCGGTGGTCCAGGTCGTGGCAGAGGCAGCCCACCATCAGTGCCAAGGTCTCTGCATCCGACAGAACGTCCTGGAAACCTGCAGTCTGGCGACAGGAGAGATGTTCGGAGGTACTGTGAGCCACTCAAATGGCACCCAGGCCCCTACATGTCCTGATCAATAGTAGCACCCTACACAGGGCATTGGGTGTGATTTACTTCCTTTCCTATTCAACGCTGTGCTTAGTAGAGGAATGTTTTGAGAAACTTTATGAAGTGAAAATGTTCTTTTCTTTGGGCGTACTCACGGTGATCATGATGAACATCGTAAACGATATGAAGTGAGAACGTTCCCTGCCTTGCGCGTACTCACAGTGATCTTGACGAACGCGCCAACGCACAATTTGAAGTGAACATTGTATTTTCCCTGGGCGTACTCACGGAGATCATGATGACCATGAGAAGTGATAATGTGGTGAAAATGTTCTTTTCTTTGGGCGTACTCACGGAGATCATGATGACCATGAGAAGCGATAATGTGGTGAAAATGTTCTTTTCTTTGGGCGTATTCACGGAGATCATGACGACCATGAGAAGCGATAATGTGGTGAAAATGTTCTTTTCTTTGGGCGTACTCACGGCGATCATGACGACCATGAGAAGCGATAATGTGGTGAAAATGTTCTTTTCTTTGGGCGTACTCACGGAGATCATGATGACCATGAGAAGCGATAATGTGGTGAAAATGTTCTTTTCTTTGGGCGTACTCACGGCGATCATGACGACCATGAGAAGCGATAATGTGGTGAAAATGTTCTTTTCTTTGGGCGTACTCACGGCGATCATGACGACCATGAGAAGCGATAATGTGGTGAAAATGTTCTTTTCTTTGGGCGTACTCACAGAGATCATGACGACCATGAGAAGCGATAATGTGGTGAAAATGTTATTTTCTTTGGGCGTACTCACGGCGATCATGACGACCATGAGAAGCGATAATGTGGTGAAAATGTTCTTTTCTTTGGGCGTACTCACGGCGATCATGACGACCATGAGAAGCGATAATGTGGTGAAAATGTTCTTTTCTTTGGGCGTACTCACAGAGATCATGACGACCATGAGAAGCGATAATGTGGTGAAAATGTTCTTTTCTTTGGGCGTACTCACGGTGATCATGACGAACATACACTGGCACACGTTGAATGCGTGCCTCCAGTTATGGTAGGCCACGGTGCGATAGTTCTTCCTCACGGTCAGCAGCCAGCGACACAGGACCTGAGGAGTCAACACCAATGTTCTCCCGTCTCACACAATGTATGCCACCAGTGAAATACGTAACGCATTTAGATATATTGAAGGAAAGGAGAGAAACTGGCTGGCGGAGTTTAGGAAACACGATGTCCTCCGTTGTCACTCGGTGTTGGCCTCACTCACGTCATAGTCAATCTTAAACTTCTGGACAGCACCAATTTCCAGAAACATCCTTAGGGAGGCGGTGATCATGGCATCATTGTCCAGCGAGAAGTCATTGAAGTGGAACTCATCAATGCCCAGTTCACTGGCCAAAGGAATCTTAGCAGCCTAACAGAGAAAAAAGCGAGGGATGAAATTGACCACGGTTATAGGGGAACTAAAGGTTACCCAGTCAAATCCCCAGGACCCAGCCCCCTCCTCCCTAAAAGACTGTAGGTCCGGTTGGAAGTGATGGGGTACATGGCTGCGGATAGCATGGGCCCCATTTCAGATTTTGTCTATATTTACTTAATGCAATTCTGTATGGAAGACCGGGCCAAAAGAACGCCACAACTAAAGCTTTTGCATTGTAGTTCTCAGACATACCTTGAGTCTGTCCACCTCTACCTTGGAGCATGTGGCATGATAGGACAGCATCTAACAGGAACAAAAACACAAAAGTTTACCTCATAGGCTCACCATAAATCTCTCATAAACCTCATCATTAACCCTGGACTCTATGTCCTCATGAACCTCTCTGGCCCCCTGCAGGTGGTTGTGGGATATACAGTTGATGAGATGGACTGAGTTCCAAATCAGGAATTCAGGCTGAGACTTCAGTTTTCAAAATAAAGTTTGCTTAAGTGGTGTTTACAAAACAAAGTAATCAGCGATTGGATTATCCCTAACTGATATTAAAGCCAATGGTGAATTTTCTAAATGGTGCTTCACTCACTGGTGCCCTGGCTCCAGTCCATTGTTTTTTTTGGGACCAGACAATAACTTATTGGTTTCTGGGACCAATAAAATGGTTCTCATGACCAAAGTCATCTGGGAGGTGTTTAGACTATGTCTCTTTTGGGTGCCAAAACGATTGTCCGTGGGAATGCCGTGACATTCAGCTGGAGCGAGGAGTTAGGGTAGGCTGGAGCAAGGAGTTAGGGTAGGCTGGAGCGAGGAGTTAGGGTAGGCAGGAGCAAGGAGTTAGGGTAGGCTGGAGCGAGGAGTTAGGGTAGGCAGGAGCAAGGAGTTAGGGTAGGCTGGAGCGAGGAGTTAGGGTAGGCTGGAGCGAGGAGTTAGGGTAGGCTGGAGCAAGGAGTTAGGGTAGGCTGGAGCGAGGAGTTAGGGTAGGCAGGCGAATTCCCTATATACTGCACAAATTACGACCCAATTATGAAAGCGGGTGACATTTGGAACGGAACCTGTTTACTTCTATGCCTTCCCTGTCAATACCTTTCAGGAACCAATGGCGAGTTCAATTTTTTAAGTCTCTCAGCTTGTCTCCACTGCCTTTCACTGGCTGTATGCTCTTCTAGCTGCATTATGAAACACTGCAGGTCATGTGGTTGAGTACGTCCTAATCCTGATGAGAGGCTATATTACAAGTATGTTTTTATTCCAGAAATGTTTTGCAGTATTCCAGCTTTTTGACAGCATCATCACTGAAATATTTATGTTGGGAGAGCAGAACTCTGCTGAATATAAATGCGAATGAACAGCTCTGGCAGTAGGGGATGGATGATACTGTAAAAATGCAGACATGAGTGTGTTGACGATAAGTCAACATGCATGTCCAGAGCCATACCTTTTATCATAATTAGGGCCCTTTGTTTTATTGGTCTCTTCTCTTCTGTAATGTACTGTGTGTGGCATTGCAGCATATAAGTCATGACATGTTAACACAGGAGGTAACGTGTTCACCATCCTCAGTCATGACATGTTAGCACAGGGGGTAATGTGTTCACCATCCTCAGTCATGACATGTTAGCACAGGGGGTAATGTGTTCACCATCCTCAGTCATGACATGTTAGCACAGGGGGTAACGTGTTCACCATCCTCAGTCATGACATGTTAGCAGAGGGGGTAATGTGTTATCCATCCTCAGTCATGACATGTTAGCACAGGGGGTAATGTGTTCACCATCCTCAGTCATGACATGTTAGCACAGGGGGTAATGTGTTCACCATCCTCAGTCATGACATGTTAGCACAGGGGGTAACGTGTTCACCATCCTCAGTCATGACATGTTAGCACAGGAGGTACTGTCTGGTTCACAATACTCAGTCATGACATGTTAGCACAGGAGGTAATGTGTTCACCATCCTCAGTCATGACATGTTAGCACAGGGGGTAATGTGTTCACCATCCTCAGTCATGACATGTTAGCACAGGAGGTACTGTCTGGTTCACAATACTCAGTCATGACATGTTAGCACAGGAGGTAATGTGTTCACCATCCTCAGTCATGACATGTTAGCACAGGAGGTAATGTCTGGTTCACAATACTCAGTCATGACGTGTTAGAATAAGATAATGCTCACATCCAAGGCTACTGACTGCTTGGCCCAGGTCTTCTTCACTTGGTTGTACATCATGGTGTTGTTGATCCCCAGTCCACAGAATATGACAAAAGCCTGTGTGCAAAAAAACAGAGAAGAACCATTATTTTAATTCCTATTAAGCAGGTTTACAATGAACATATACACTGTCATTAATACCTAGGATGTAGGATGCATCCTCAGGTCTCACCTCAAAAAGTCTTTGATCTGCATCATTGAATGTCCTTCTGTCCAGGCGGTTCAGAATCTGAGCAACCCCTTAGATAAGCAGAGATAATGTGTCTTTTCATTCATTTCCACAGGGACTGAGTAGAAAGCACAAATGCCCCCCCATTCCCTTCACAGTGCACTACCTTTAACAAGACCCCACTGGTCAAATGTGCTTGGCTACATAGGGTGCTGAGACGGGATTAGTCGTCTAGGGAACCCACCTATAATCTGATGAGTTCTATTCCAGATGGGGACACACAGAACCGATCTGATGTGGAACCCTGAGGCTTGATCTGGCTGGGAGGTAAACAGTGGAACGTTACGGTGTGGGTTCATGCGCGCTCGTGCGTGCGCTAATACTTGCGTGCGTAGGGTCAATCGCGCGCTTGCCGACGTGCGTGTGCTTTTGTGAGTGACTGGTATCACACCTCAGCGTCGAAGCGGGGGTCCTGACAGACGTCGCTGATGTTGACGGGCAGTCCTGTGGAGGCCACTAGCTCAGCAATGCTGTTATTGATCAGCCAATCGGAGCAGGACAGCTTCTCCATGCTGACTTGGTCAAAAGAAACACACAACGGAGAAAAGGCCCCTGAAGAAATGTCCAATACACTGTTTACAGTAGGACTTAATTCCTATCACTTGCTATGCGTATAAATGCCTACATATTCGGCCCCATCACCCAGAGACTTTACCCGATGTCTCGATCCATGTTGCAGAGAGGAGACATCAGCTCAAATGTCTTGGAGAACTTCACCACCTGCAGCAAAGAAACAACACAAGAGGTTTATTGAAGAGAAGGTGTGGAAGAGGAGACCACTGAGTACTGGAGAGGTACAGAGGGACCTACAGGGCCTACAGCCAAACTGCATGCTAATAATCTGTTCATGATTATCACTGTACTTTGTGTGATTTGATGTTCATTTGTTCATTTAATATATTTTTGTGCAGTTTTTATTCCTTTGTGTTTATTTCTTGCAGTATTTATGCTGTTCTGTGTGCTGTCAATGAAACGCTTTTGGCCAGGTTGAACTTGTTCTCAGTCGACTTACCAGGTTAAATCAAAGTTGAATAAGAATATGATCGAGGGAGAAAAGCCGCGAGAAGATGAGGAAAAGAGACAGAGAGAGAGATGAAGAGAGGAGAGGACGGATGAAGAGAAACGAGACGGAGAGATGAGGAGCAGTGAGTGTATGGGAGGTCTCACAGGTGAATGGATGTCCTCCAGCAGCAGCACGGAGCAGCGTTCACATTGAAGAAGGGTAAGGGCTCTCTGCATGATCTTCCTCACTATCTTCTCCAGGTCGGTCTGCTCCTCAAACAGGTCATTGACCACCTCCAGCAGAGCCTGTGCAAACAACCACAACCACACTGACCAGAGAAAGACGTCGTACAAACTAATCATGGGCCACTAAGGTCAGCTTGGGTTTGTTCTAAGCCAACGCAATTCCAACTGTTTTATTGTTTTAAATTGTATATTTAACATATACTGTACAGTGAACAACTCAATCTCCAAATTAAATGATTATATTGCTGACTCTGTAGCGACCGTATTACGGTTTGACCTAAGTTGACATTTTAACAACGCCTTGTTGTTGATCGCCTGTCAAAAGGCTAGTAAAGTACAAGCTTACTAGAAGAAAAGTACCCATTTTTCCCTAATGGGTCCAGGTCCAAACATAATCTGGTACCTGCAGAATTCTCACATCCTGACAACTTCGTTTCGTGAATTTGGCTGACAGTAAACCTTTTGCCCCTCAGGGTTTTTTTTTCATGTAAGCTCAATTAAATAAGACCTCTGAATAATGCCTTACATAATCAAAAGTATTATCCATATGAGTTTTGAAATCCAAATTCCCATGGCTTTTGGAATTGGCTATGTGGGCGCACTCACTCTGCTTCTCTCATACTCCTTCCGAGACTCTGAAAACAACTTGGCATTGGAGATCGATATTCCGCAGAATGGTAGATACATTTGCAACACCTGACAGGGAAAGACGCAGAGCAGAAAAGAAACATAAAGTTATTATAGTTCCAAGGCCATATGATCAACAGGAAAAACAACATCTATAATTCAGTATTTGGAGTCTAAACTCATCTCAAATAACCTCTTTTAAAACAGCCACCAAAACTGTCTGTACAATTTGACATAGACCTTTCTTAAAAGGAATACTTCAGGATTTTTACAATGAGGTCCTTTATACTGGAGTATTGTTGCATACTAATTTCTGATTGGCTAGATGGGTATTCTAGAATCAGAATTGAAACCTGATATACGGAACTGTGGATTGTCTCTAGGACAGATATTCAGGACACCTGATGATGAAGCAATGTAAAGCACTCCACACGCAGACTGAAGCTGTTTAGCAAAAACAAACTCAGCCAACAACCATTGTATCAACAGGTCCAAAAGGAAGAAATTAGTGAATGCATCAAGAAAACAGCCTACAACAAATGCATAGGCAGCCAGTCTGCAACGCCAGCATGGCCACGGAACATTTACAACTAATGAGCGTGTAACACCCAAATAAAACTGATGACTGGGTGGCTTCCCCGGAGACTGGAAACCAGACTTGCTTGAAAGATGAAAGTATGGATTTACCTGAATAAAGAATAAACAACATCAGCGTTTGACGCTAAAGTATGTACCTCCCTGGCTAAATGGGCATCTGGATACCATCTTATGTGCCTGTGTCTGTACCCAGTTTGCAAGAAATAAGATGGAGTTCTGCTCATAAATGCTTTCTAGTCTTAGAACAATGACTGGAACTCTGCCTAAAACAGCTAGCATGTTAGGATTTCCTAAAGGCTCACAGTCATTGTGCTGACGCTGGTGATAAGCACAGATTTATATAGCAAACAAATGTTATTCTAGAATTCATCCAAGAGTTCTTCTCACACTTTCTCTGCTGCAGGAAATAAAGGGCCTCAGACATGTAATTACAAATTTAAATACACATGTCCATGGCTGTTTCTCTGTGGTTGACAAGTTCTTCCCTTGAATGTCTGTTAACACACCTGGCTGCTGCTCTTTTCATGGAGTATGGAATTATTCAATAAAAGGAATCTAGTGTATAGTAGGTCTTCTGGATATGCTATACAACAAGCAGCCACTTGAATATGTAAGATTAAGTCCTCTTTCATTTGTTTTCTGTTTTATTACCTGTTGCTGTGTGGAGCCCTTTTTACAAAAACAGAAAACCTGTCTCAACTCACCTCTTTGGATGTGTCTTCACTGCCCAAAAAGAGTAGGCAAAAACCGATTTTCAAATGCATGCATCAAAACACCAGAACATATTTGACAAGGTTTTAACAAGGTTTTGTAAACAACTGCATGACATAAATATAGACATATGTCTGTATTAATCACTTTTTTATGTTCTAATGCTGAGGTATCCAACCCTCTACTCAGGGACCAGCTGTTCCATGTTTTCAAACCATTCCAGAGCTAGCTAACCTTATTTGGCTTGTCAGCTCATCAGCAAGCCATTCATTAGTGAATCAGATGTGCCTGTTCAAAGCTGCAACAAATTGTGGAACAAATGGGGATCCTTGAGGAGAGGTTTGAATACCTGTTCTAATGCTGAAGTGTTGAAAATAAACTGACTACTAATGGTATTGTTCAACTTCATTCTGCCACCTGGTGGTCATTAAGTAGGACTTCAAATGTACTCCCAAATTACACCATGTTACCTACATTCTCAAAGTAGTTTACTACTTCTGACATTAACAATTTCTGGTTATAAATAGAGCACCATGCGGGGAATGGAATACTATTTGGAATGGAATTCTCCCCAAAATCATGTCAACCGAAAGTGGAGAAGAGCACCAGTGTGAGAAAGAATCAAAATAGTGCACATATTTTGCCATATTTGTGTTGGGGTGATTTTATTTATTTTTTATATTCCAGTATGTGTGTTGATGCACCACTACAGCCCAGGTTCAAAAGCAGGCTCTGTCACAGACAGTGGTGAGACAGTGGAAGCTTCAATGGGCTAAGAAAGGCAGGGACTGGTGAAGTGCATTGTCTCGTGGTGCTCCAGCGACTCTCTCCGGCAGGTCGCCATGTACGCTAACTGAGGTCATTAGCAGTAGGAGTGTTCTCTACAAATGTTCCCGCTAACTTCCTGTTAGCATTGTGGGAGCTAGGCAGGTAGATTTTGGAAAGCGGCGTTTTGACACTCCCAAAACCCACTCCTAATGGAATGTCACGAAATTGGGTGAGAAAGATAACATAAGGCTAACGTAAAGATATTCTAGTATAAAAACTAGACCAGATGAACAAAAGTTTTGCTCTGAGAGCGAACGTTCTGTTCTGTCAATGTATGGAAAACTGTCAGTTTTAAGGATGATTCTATAGTTCCACGAAACCAGGCTCAATCAATCGGATCCAGTTCAAAGTACTGGTCAAAATATCCAAACATATTTCATACATAAAGGAATAGTTTGACCTGGATTCATACATGGGTTGAGGTGTCCTTGTGCACTGACCTTCTCATCATCCTCTGTGAAAGGTGTGCCGATGGGGTTCTTGTTGATGGCCTGCACCACACCGATGACTTCCCCGTCACTGTTACAGATGGTCATACAGAGAATGGACTGGGTCTTATAGCCGGTCAGCTTATCGATCTCATCACTGAACCGATGGTCCTGCAGGACGACAAATGGTGAAAAGGACTGTAAGCCTGGGCTTCCCAATCCAGGGGCCGTGACCCCACCCGGTGTCAGCTGATTTCTTATGATCAGTGATGTTCAGTGGTCTTTATACTGTATATATACTGCTGCTAGTGATGTCCAGTGGTCTATATACGGTATATATACTGCTGCTAGTGATGTCCAGTGGTCTATATACTGTATATATAATGCTGTTAGTGATGTCCAGTGGTCTATATACTGTATATATAATGCTGCTAGTGATGTCCAGTGGTCTATATACGGTATATATACTGCTGTTAGTGATGTCCAGTGGTCTATATACTGTATATATAATGCTGTTAGTGATGTCCAGTGGTCTATATACTGTATATATACTGCTGCTAGTGATGTCCAGTGGTCTATATACTGTGTATATACTGCTGCTAGTGATGTCCAGTGGTGTATATACTGTGTATATGCTGTATATATACTGCTGTTAGTGATGTTCAGTGGTGTTTATACTATATATATACTGCTGCTAGTGATGTCCAGTGGTCTATATACTGTATATATACTGCTGCTAGTGATGTCTAGTGGTCGGTATACTGTATATGCAGTGGGGAGAACAAGTATTTGATACACTGCTGATTTTGCAGGTTTTCCCACTTACAAAGCATGTAGAGGTGTGTAATTTTTATCATAGGTATACAGAATCAAAAACAAAAATCCAGAAAATCACATTGTATGATTTTTAAATAATTTATTTGCATTTTATTGCATGACATAAGTAGTTGATCACCTACCAACCAGTAAGAATTCCATCTCTCACAGAAATGTTAGTTTTTCTTTAAGAAGCCCTCCTGTTTATAATAGGTACTCTTCAACTGTGAGTGACGGAATCTAAAACAAAAATCCATAAAATCTCATTGTATGATTTTTAAGTAATTAATTTGCATTTTATTGCATGACATAAGTATTTGATACATCAGAAAAGCAGAACTTAATATTTGGTACAGAAACCTTTGTTTGCAATTACAGAGATCAAATGTTTCCTGTAGTTTGCCCACACCGCAGCAGGGATTTTGGCCCACTCCTCCATACAGACCTTCTCCAGATCCTTTAGGTTTTGGGGCTGTCACTGGGCAATACGGACTTTCAGCTCCCTCCAAAGATTTTCTAGTGGGTTCAGGTCTGGAGACTAGCTAGGCAACTCCAGGACCTTGAGATGCTTCTTACGGAGCCACTCCTTAGTTGCCCTGGCTATTTGTTTTGGGTCGTTGTCATGCTGGAAGACCCAGCCATGACCCATCTTCAATGCTCTTACTGAGGGAAGGAGGTTGTTGGCCAAGATCTCGTGATACATGGCCCCATCCATCCTCCCCTCAATACGGTGCAGTCGTCCTGTCCCCTTTGCAGAAAAGCATCCCCAAAGAATGATGTTTCCACCTCCATGCTTTACGGTTGGGATGGTGTTCTTGGGGATGTACTCGTCCTTCTTCTTCCTCCAAACACGGCGAGTGGAGTTCAGACCAAAAAACTATATTTTTGTCTCATCAGACCACATGACCTTCTCCCATTCCTCCTCTGGATCATCCAGATGGTCATTGGCAAACTTCAGACGGGCCTGGACATGCGCTGGCTTGAGCAGGGGGACCTTGCATGCGCTGCAGGATTTTGATCCATGACGGCGTAGTGTGTTACTAATGGTTTTCTTTGAGACTGCGGTCCCAGCTCTCTTCAGGTCATTGACCAGGTCCTGCCGTGTAGTTCTGGGCTGATCCCTCACCTTCCTCATGATCATTGATGCCACACGAGGTGAGATCTTGCATGGAGCCCCAGACCGAGGGAGATTGACCGTCATCTTGAACTACTTCCATTTTCAAAAAATTGCGCCAACAGTTGTTGCCTTCTCACCAAGCTGCTTGCCTATTGTCCTGTAGCCCATGCCAGCCTAGTGTAGGTCTACAATTTTATCCCTTATGTCCTTCCACAGCTCTCTGGTCTTGGCCATTGTGGAGAGGTTGGAGTCTGTTTGATTGAGTGTGTGGACAGGTGCAGTTAATACAGGTAATGAGTGGAGAACAGGAGGACTTCTTAAAGAAAAACTAACATTTCTGTGAGAGACAGAATTCTTACTGGTTGGTAGGTGATCAACTACTTATGTCATGCAATAAAATGCAAATAAATTATTTCAAAATCATACAATGTGATTTTCTGGATTTTTGTTTTAGATTCTGTATTCCTATGATATAAATTACACACCTCTACATGCTTTGTATGTAGGAAAACCTGCAATATCGGCAGTGTATCAAATACTTGTTCTATATACTGTATAGATACTGCTGCTAGTGATGTCCAGTGGTCTATATACTGTATATATACTGCTGTTTGTGATGTCCAGTGGTCTATATACTGTATATATTCTCCTGCTAGTGATATCCAGTGGTCTATATAATGTATATATACTGCTGCTAGTGATGTCCAGTGGTCTATTTACTGTATATATACTGCTGCTAGTGATGTCCAGTGGTGTATATACTGTGTATATACTGTATATATACTGCTGCTAGTGATGTCCAGTGGTCTATATACTGTATATATACTGCTACTAGTGATGTCCAGTGGTCTATATACTGTATATATACTGCTGCTAGTGATGTCCAGTGGTCTATATACTGTATATATACTGCTGCTAGTTATGTCCAGTGGTCTATATACTGTACTGTATACAGTCCATCAAAACACATTTACATGTAATATCTATCGGTCTGTATTTATGGAGGCTGCTCTCCTCCAGATAGCATGTAGACTACTTCCTGACAGTAGCCAACATCCCACCAGGAGCCTAGTTCCTGACAGTGTCAGGAATGCATGCGCACTCATTGCAGTAATAGATAGAAATAGCTAGATCTCACTGGGTCGGACCAGCATCAACATGTTGCCTTTGCCTTGTGAGGCGCCCATGGCCATGATATAATGATTTACAGTCCTGAGCAACTGGTGGACGGGAGAGGGATGGAGCTTGTGGGCAACTGAGTGGCCATTGCTTTCATATTCCGGTCTCTGGAGGAAACTGCGGTGGATGGTCAGGCAGTTATTTTGACATTATTGTAATAATTACCTAGAATATTTTTGGTCCGCTAGGTTTTGTTTAGTTGTCATGGCGATGATGTGAGGATGTAAAAAGGGAGTAAAAGAAGTAAAAGTGCCTGGAAGAATCTTCCCGGGGTTATACAAATGTCTGAAAAGGGTCTGTAAGGAATTCCTGTGTGAAGGTCAGACCCTGATAATATTGTATAGAATGGTTCTGTGCTAAAAGCATTAGAATATTGTGTCTTCATCTATCTATATTCCCCAGCACACTCTGAAATGATGTTTCCCTTCAACAAAAAAACCTCATGCCATACTTTGAGTGTACTGGATAAATTATTTTCTATAAAAATATATTGACAAAATTGTTTGGCCCTGTAGTATGTCAGTTTAACAATAATACGTTTACAACATATTTAATGATTATTTAATATTAATTTAATATTTTTAAGAGGTGATATTTAACATTAAACAAAATGTTCCTTCCTTTTTTTGTCAGAGAATTTATTAAATGCATCTGTTACCACTTGGCAAATCTGTGTGATAGTGCTAAGGCAATTTGGATAGAGGTCCATATTATTTGTAGTAATTGATTTAATAATTGATTTATTTGCCAGGTTTATTTTGTTTATTTTAGCAGCTAGCAAGTATGTTTGTTGTCTGGAAAAGGGAGCAACACTGCGATTAAAATTTATATAATAACACGGTTATCACATAACAGCACGGTCATCATACAATAACATGGTTATCATATAATAACATAATTTATGGGATAAAATACAAGAACATAAATGGTTAAAATATAGCCACATGTAGTCGAAAAATGCACGAACCTCCCCTTTAAATAGGCTTATAAATTACATATAACAAATACTGGATTACTGGAAAATACTGGATAATTATTCAAACTGAAATATTTATAAAGGGACTTCAGGAACTTATACACCTGTTAGCTGAAGCCTCCCCTCTAGAAACCTGTTGCTACATTGAACCATCCCTCCAAGAACTCCTTCACTAACCGAAGGTTCAAATATGAACCACTGACTATGAATGTTTCTTGAGAAACTGCATGGGTTGCGCACGGATCTCCAGGGTTCCTCGAGTCACCACTAATTCTGAGAGGTAAAGAGAAGGAAACGAGAGGGAATAGAGGATTGAAATCCCTTTATGTTTTCGTGGGTATTTTGTTGCCTTGTCTCAATAATCAAGAGCCCTAGTAAAACAAAAATATGAATGTCTGTTCACTCAGCACATCTGTGCATTTGGCATTCGCCCTGGATAACATGCTTGTTGACTAACATGTAATGTTTTGGCAAATCTAGTAAAAAGTTAACGTTTACCTCATATGCGTTGGGTATGTTTACAGTCTCCCCATGCTCTGCCACGTATCCTATGATGCCCTTTCCCCAAGGCACCTGCACTTCGTTAGAGTTCAAAGTGCTCGAGGAGGGCCGCACTGTAGTGCCTGAGTGCACGTCGAAGAACTTGGACACTAGCGTTTTTTTGTGAGAGGGTCCCTCAACTAGGAATAGTGAGCACCTGTCTGCGTCCACCAAGATGCACACATTGATTAATATCTTATAACTCAGGTTTGTCATGTCCAGGTCATTTGAGACATCTTTCACCAACTCAAGGAAGAACTCTCTTTCGTTGGTTTCCTTCAGTCTGTATTTATAGTCGATAGCACTGGACGCATACTGAGGCACATTGACCCTGGATTCGAGAAGGGCGCTGAGAATGTGAGCTGTGGTTGGAGGCAAGGAACTGGCTTTGCGCAGCAGTGCGCGTCGTCTCATGCTGGACTGGGAATCATCGTGTTCCCTGTGACTAGCGTGCTCGTCGTAGGTTCTATGCGTCGTCGTGGCTTTTGAACGTGCGAAGTTCCGTCGGAGCTCCATGTGAGATGAGCGCCGCCGCAGACCGTCAGGGTTGGTCGACCAAAGGGGGTCCCTGGGCAAGCCACCCCGCTTCTCGTCGGTAAGGGAGACTTTGGACGGCCGGTGCTCTTTCAACCACCGGCTCACCATTTCGCTTTTTCCTTTACGCACGACGTACTCCTCAAAGAGATCAGGGTGGCAGTCCAAAAATGCTTCCACATCGGAGAAGTCAAAAGTAGTCATCGGGAAAACAGAAAACACCCTAAGAAGAAGAGCAGAATAATATCGGGATAGCTTGATACTAAACCAAGTTTAGTAACCCTGGTGCTCCAGAGCGACTCTTCGGGTTCTGTGTGGAAAGACGGATAGAAAACCACTTCAGCAGTTCATTAACTTGCTGCCCATTTAAGTCAATCCACCGTCGTCGTTCTCTCAGTAAAACGCTGCGAGCAGAGAATGTCCGCGAGGGTATTAAATAAATTATTAATGAATCCTGTTTTTCTTCTTGAGACTAAATTGATGACACCGACTGTAGCAAAAAGAAGGGCTAGCTGTCAGCCAAGAGAGTCTGTACAGTAGCTAAGGCCCTGGGGATTGTGGAGCTGTCCTACAAATACAGCTTTAGAAAACAGCAGAGCTGTCTGCTAGCCTGAATATTTCCCTCGAAAAAGTGACTCCAGTAGTATTGGTGTGCAGCTCACTATTATAGTCTCCCTACACACCAGGGAGTCGCTCCCCCTCGTTGCAGGCTCCAATTTAAAAAGAATGAGAATTTTAAATTACATTTCCTTTGAATAGTTATGGCCAAATATATTATTTGTGTGTGTGTGTGTGTGTGTGTGTGTGTGTGTGTGTGTGTGTGCAACAGAGAGAGGGAAAAGAGAAAACTAGAAAGAGAAAATGAGGAGAGATATAGAAAATTTACTAACACCCAAATTCTCTTTTGCAGGCAGACTTGTCACCAGCCAAGCCAGGAAATCAAATCAAATGTAACAGCAGGTTTCTGGGAATAGTGAAATGTTTACTTTAAACCCTTTTCCCTAAAAACTTGAATGCAAGTAAAATAAAATGAAAGATTGGAGACAAGGAATATATAAATAGTGATACAGAAAACAAGAAAAATAAATACATGTACATGATTTAAATAACAGTAGCATGACTTCAAGGAGTATCAGTATAGTCTGCCGTTGCTCTTATAAACTGGTTATTGACACAATTAGAGCAGTAAAAAGTGATGTGATGTAATACCTCTGGAATATGGTCTCAGAATAACACGGCCATCAGCAAATCAGCATTCAACATTCAATCTGCTTCGATTGCGGAATGCTGATTGGCTGATAGCCGTGTAATATGTAAGCAATGTTCTTAGGCACAATGCATCGCAGAGTGCCTGGTCACAGCTATATAGGCAATATACCACGAATACCCAAGACCCGTTATTATTATTATAACCTGTTTACCAATGCATATGTATATCCCAGGAATGACATCACTTTTTAACGCTCTAATTGCTTTGGTAACTGGTTTGTGGTAAACAACGCATTGTGTCTAAGAATGGCTCATAGCTGTGGTATATTGGTCATGCACCGCACCCCCTTCTTTATTGATTAACTTTATGGCTTGGGTGGCTGTGGTCATTAACTATTGTTTGAACGTTCCTCTGACACGCCTGCTGCTGAGATCCAGTATCATCCGCAATCAGGCCCAGCATCTCCCAGTCATCAGCAGGCCTGAAGATGGTGTTGGAGTTATGTGCAACGAAGGAATCGTGGGTGAACCAGGAGTATTGAAGGGGACTTAGCACACACCCCTGAACACACCTTGAGAGGCCAATTACAGTTTCGCTGTGTAAGCCAGATCAATAGACCTCCCCCGGTCTATGGAACACTGACTTCTAAGTTCACACAGCACAATTAACGGTTTTACAGTGTGATTTACTGTCTTTGGACATTCTTATTGGCCTGAATTACAACGACACTAAGTTACTTCCTTCAAGTACCAGACGTTGACATATTCAGCAGCAACAGCAGAGTGGTGAGAGGATGTATGGTTACTATGGTGATGAAGCCCAAGGACAGAATCTTGCTCTGTCTTATTTTATCTTTCAACAACAACAAAAAAAATCTTTGAAAAATATTAACTGTATGAATAGAGCTAGAGTCAAGGTGAGACGGTTGTCTTTGCTTCCCTGGACGTACTGTTGAGGCAGGGCTGTGTGCATGGTTTTCCATTTCATTTTTGTGCACTTTATTTTAACAGATAAATCAGAACGGCATGCAATAAACATCACAGTTGAAACAAAGCCCTAATGGCGAAGAGAAGCACCAGCACAGTTAAACATTACATTAGAAAACGATACATACACAATATCTAAGCTGTTTCACTAATTTGCTCTCATTAAATCTGCCATATGACTTACCTCTACCCACAGAGAGTGCATGTGTGTTTATGCAATGCACATTGTGCTACCTGGGAGACCACTGGCTTTGTGCCTTTAAAGACCCCTAATAAACAGGACTGTCAGAAAGCTGCTTTCACACAACTACAGTGCTCCTTAAAACACTGTTGTATGTCTACACATTGCCATGTCTGTTTCTGCCTTTTTTCTCTCCTTTCCACATTTCCTATGTCTCTTTCACACAGACACAGACACCCACACACACACACTTTCCAATCCCCCAGTTTGCCCCAAGTTCTCAGTTTATGGCACGGGCAAAAGGAAAAAAACGTACAGAGGGGGCAGAGTATTTTCTGTGGTTGTAGCTCATGTTGTGACACATGCCAACCCTCTCCCAGGCTGGAATACCTCATAATCAAGAGTAAACCCAGTTCTGTTCTGCAGGACTTGGAGTCAGTCATCATTCCTTCTGTTGTGTATATCCCTCAGGAAGCACCGGTGGTATGGGGTGTTCAGTGTTGGTTTGAGTAATCGGAAACCAGGCTACAGAACTGGCTTTACCAGGCAGGTGGGGAAATGTTTTTGGAGACTTCCTGGGGAGAACCTCAAGTGACATCACTGACTCGGTTACTGGGTTTCGTTGAGAAATGTATTGAGTATGTGGCCCCTACAGGGACTATGAAAATATAATCCAAATTAGAAACACTGGCATAATGACAACATTCATGCAAAATGCTAACATTGCAAATAACAACCCATGAGGAGACAGAAAGTATGGCTGAGTACAAACCGGTCTGCTACGAGCAATTAAAGAGACACAAAGTACATTAGAAACACAACGCAGTAAGTCCCGCATGGAAAGGATGTGGCAGGAATTAAAAAGGCATACAAGCTGTCAATGCTTCATGCCAAAAAAGATTCCTTAAACTACAGACACGTTGGTTTAGAAGAAAACCATAAAGCTTCTGCCAAGAGTCTCCGGCTGCTGAGTTGGGCTACTGTTGTCTGGGGAATGTGAGCAGGACTGTCATGCGTTTCCCTGTTCACTCTTGACCACAAGGCCACACGAGACTCAGAAACCTGACGTCACTTAACACTCAAGGTGAAAAAGCACTTTAACTGACATTTTTTATTACTGTGCTGTATGCCTGCAAAATGAACTGAAAGGAAAGCCACCGTTCAAGAAACGTGGCATGTCCTTGAAGAACCTCACGAACTGCATCACTGCATGTTCTTTCTGTTTCGCTAAAGAAATAGTCTTAATTGGACTTTGCCATGTTGAACTGCTTGTGGTTTCTGTATTACCTCAGTGAAAGGACATAGGCTATTATAACTTATGGGGATATATATGAACTCCTAGTTCTCAAAGGGGTTCTACAGGGTTTGGTTTTCCTTTAATGTTCACTCTGTGTATAAATGGCATATGTAAATCTGAGAGACTGTAGTTTTCCTGCAGTCTGAATTCCAATGCCGGTGTGAAATTCACTTGTGGATCTTAGGTTTATGCAGAATTTAATTAAAACTAAGTATATACAATTTTATAGATCAAATCACAATTCTATAGACCCAATCTCCAATTGTATAAATATATACCAAGGGATTTGGTTCGATTCTAATCTTTCTTTTGAAACACACATTGCTGAGTTGGTGCAGAAGCTAAAAACCAGAATTTGTTTATTTTATATAAACAAGAAAACAGGCAAGCCTAGTTCAGCCGGTCCGCAATAGAAATTGTTGCTACCTCGAGATTCGAACCCGGGTCGCCCACATGAAAGGCCACCCAAGCCATAGCCTCTATCCTGAACAAATCCTCTTTTGCCACAAGCAGATTTAATAGTCAATTGGCCATTTGTGAATGACATTGATACAGTTAAACTGACTAACGTTTCTTAATATTGTAGCGACCTTGGTAGCACTGCCCTGCCAGACGCTACAATATGTATTGCGTTTGCCACTGGTCGTTTGAACAGCGTATTAGCCAGTAATAAGCTTTACCGGTATCTACTAACTCACTGGAATAATCATAAGAATTGAGCAATTGCTTGCGAGTCTGCCTAAGCTATTTCATGGCATAAGAACTTATTTTTTGCCAGACCGCGTAAGCGGAGCCGGCTAAGAAGAGCGAATGTCTCTTACTGAGTGACTGACTGACTGCCCCTTGTTAAATAGCATAGTGTTTAGAGAAATGCACTTGTGAACTATAGGTCCCAAGTTCATATTTCCTCCCAGGCGAAGTGAAGTACACATTGTGAATTATTCTGTATTGGCGAAAACTTTGCTGGCTGAAACGATATACGGTTATATTGCGACTGTTTCTGGCAATGAATAGTTCATCTTCAGTCTCGCAAAAAATAGCTCAATTCTTATGATTATTCCTAGGACGTTAGTAGATACTAGTAAGCCTATTTAACACAATCCTCAATGGAGTCTAGCGACGGCTGGAACTTGTGATGCCGTAGCGTAGTGGTTGAAGGCTGTGCCTCTCATGTGGAAGACCTACATTCGAATCTATTGAGAGCAATGATATTAATTATTTCTGGTAAATAATTCCACGATTCTCTCATATTTTCACTTGACGAAAAAGTTAGTTATCGTCGCCTTTATTGATAGTTATTTTATAAATGTCATTGACCAATGAAAAGTAGATTGTTTTTAACCACTACGCCATGACATCTACTACGTTCCTAGGAAAAATCATAAGAATTGAGCAATTTCTAGCGAGACTGAAGATGAACTATTCCAAGCCAGAAACAGTTGCCATATAACCATACGCAGCTTCAGCCAGCGAAGTTTCCGCCAATACCGAATAATTCACTTCACCTGCGAGTAGGTACGAACTCGGGACCTATAGTTCATGAGTCCGCTTTTCTAACCACTACGCTATTTAACAAGAGGGAGCCTGTCATTCGTTCTTCTCAGTCGGCTCTGCTTACGTGGTCGGGCAAAAATAATCATGCCTGTCATCTCAGCATAGAAACAACATCTTACAGGGCACTTTTATGTAAGCGCTATGAATGAATCAGCTTCCGTATTCAAACCTCTCGATGCAGACTATCATGTAGTGTTGCTTTTTATTACTGGCGTTAACTTCACTGTCTTTTATAACCTTCATTTTTCTGGGACTCCTTAATGTCCAGAAGGACCAGACATTGATTAAAATCATTTGTATTTAAGGCAGCTCTGCAGAGACCTCCCCACTAAACATACCTCATAAATAAAACGAAAAACCTGCAGTTATCCAACACACTCTCAGGACTGGCTAGTCCATGAGACACTGCCGACATATTCAGAGTTCATATTCAAATTGCCTTTGACTTCTACGCCCACCACCCATGGAACATCTTTCAGAGGAACCTTAAACATTCCGGTGCCCCATCAGGACATTCAAATGTTTGATAAATCACCCTTTCAGTGTTCTCTGGGATTGCTTTTGTTTAGACTGACACACATATTATAATTCACCACCAATCCCCTTATTAGCTAATCACACTCTGTGTCTCTATAATAACGTGGGTATTATAAAAGTTGTCAGAGCCAGGATCAAATCTCAGCAGGCACATTCATAATGCAGCACGAGGGAACGTAATCCCCGGAGCCCAGCCGGCCCTTGTGTCCAGGCAGAACCGGCTGATTGGTCACTGAACTCAGATGCTTAAGTCCCATGGCAACCTATTCCCCACAGGGTGGCGTACCTCGGACACCAGGCCCAGGTTCTCTGTGATCCCATATTGGCAGCGTTGTAGCCTAGATGCCTGTCTGGGAGTGGATGCTGCGCTCTGGGCTTCCCATCCCCAGAGTGACAGCGTTTCATTTCTCAAATAGAGTCTGCTGCATCAAGTGACGTATTTGCGGAGACTTTAGACAAAGTCTCATGGGAATCCCAATTAAAAAGCCAAATCAGTTAATGCTGAATGTGCTTCCTTCGAACAGCTGCTAAACCAGGCGAGCTTGAGCTTACTGGCAAGCACACCAAGCCTGTGTGAAAAATTAGCAAGGACTCCGCGGTTGTGTGCCAAAGTGTATCTTACTTCCTATTCAGTGTACAACTTTGAACAAGTGCATCACTAGAGTGTATAGGGAATAGGATGTATTTTTGGTGTAAAGGGAATAGGGTGTCTATTCGGGAAGCAACCATGTCACGTCAGACTATTAGCTCAACTGATTATGTAGCGTGCGGGTGATGGAACAGGGGCCAGATTTTAGAATGAGGGTTTTTTCAGCCCAGAGGTAGGTTGTGTTTTAATGTCAGTATATGTTTTTGTTTAATTGTACCCACGTGAATTGATAGTTATTGGGAATGCTTGTTTTTAACAAGGTTCGCCTGCAGGGGTTCAAATCAATAACACCCTGCTCGCATTTACAAATTAAATCAGTAAACAAAGTCCTACTTCTATCATACATTCTGTGATATCGACAAACTAAGGCCTATTGTTTCCAAAAAGCTTTATATTATGTTTTCTGGCACAAGCTGGTTGCAACATGGTCTCAGAATGATGACGTAGACTATTTTACGTACATTTTAGGCAGTAAAATAAATAGTAAAAAAAAGCAGCAAGCGCGGTTCAAACCAGCAACCTTTCACATCTTACCCAGGCACACTACCCACTGCTCTACTGGGGAACCTGTAACTGGTCCTGGCAAGTGGTGTTGTCACAACATGTGTTTGAAGTGATTTTCTTTGTAATCCTAACCCAAACCATAACCCTAACCTTAACCCCAGTGCTGTGATAGCTAACCTTAACCCAAAACTTAACCTGAACCCCAGAGCTGTGAGACGTAACCTTAAACTAACCTTTTTCGTTTCCAAACCTGAACCCATAACCTTAACCCCGGTGCCATGAGATCGAACCTTAAGCCTAACCTCAGTGCTGTGATGCCTAACGTCAATGTAACGTTGATGATAAAAGGCTTTTATAACATATACTAGCGACCTTGCTATAGCTGTTTCTCATCCTATATCCCCATGTCTAGTGTGGGTCGGAGGGTAAGGTGACTGCCTTGTAATCCAAATGTCGCCGTTTTGAATTTTGTCATATAGCATTCGTAAAATATCATACGTTTGTCTGCCGTTCGTATTCTACTTTACGTTTTAATAGCAGTTGTAACATTTGATACGCTGTAATAGCGTTGGTAAGATATGTTACGTTTCAATAATTTCGTAATGTATCATACGTTTTGGTGGCGCATTGTAATGTAACCAAACATAACGTCACATATCATACGAAATCGGGTGCCATGGATTTTCGTAAAATAGTCTACGTAGGTTCCTGAGACCAGGTTGCTTATTCTCGCAAATATTCACCACTCTAGACAGCTAATGAAGATACAGTACCTTATTCTTTTCACCCGCTGTGCAATCCAGCTTTTGCAGCTGTGATCTCATCCCGATTATGTACCACACGTCTTTGTGTTGGTCTGATGTAATCCAAGTAAACCAAGTAAAACCCAAACCAGTACAGGCCGACCATCAGTTGGGAATAAATGGTTGGTAGGATTCTTCTCTCTGATCTAGCCTGTTATATCTTTGAAACAAATTATTCCGGGTCAGTCTTTGAAGTATTGTCATGGTACTGTACTCAGTTGTGTGGAAATGTGGACGAACAGATATATAATGAATCTTATGGACACTTTTTTATCATTCTAATCTCGTATGTGCAGTGCTGGAGTGTGTGTGTGTGTGTGTGTGTAAATCAAGCATAGTGAAGGCATTGTGATGGGTCACTTGCAGACTTAATGCCATGAATTCACATGTGCGTGCATGTGAGCGTGGAGAAACATGAGTACGATACAGTAACCAGAGCCCAACATCAATGGACCTATCTGATGTCATTAGACCCATGCAGACCAACTTAGGACAAAGCTTTGTGTAACCCTGCAGACTTCTACTCCAGGGTGCTTGACCAAAACTCTGATGCTGTCATACTATCACTGATGGAGAGCGAATGACACCAGGCTGTGTACTCTCCGCACAGATTGCTCCAGCTGAAATAGAATAATTACCACACAATCATTCCCACTGACGTAACTCCTTCGTTGACAGCAGAAGGGTTATATGTTTAGCTTTGCACACTGCACACTATGGACCTCTTGGCATGAACAGGACTTCATAAGAAATCAGTGGATTAAAATAAATCTTCTTTTATTCCAGGTAGAGCTCAAGTTGGACTATTAAGTTTCTCTGTGCTGCTGGTCCTCATCAGAGACACAGACGCCAAGCATGGATAGGGTGTCACTCATTAACCCAGATCCTGTTGCGGACAGTAGTCTAGCATCGAAGCCACCGTCATCACCACAGTGACCAGCGTAGGGGATCCAGCCACGCTCTGCCAACGAGAGACAGATCGGGAGTCAGAGTCCGGTCCCTGTGCCCCGGGGCGAACTGCCCTCACCGGCTGACTCCTTCTAAAGCAGCACCAGGCTCCTTCTGAGCCATCTGCCCAGGTAAGACAACATTCTGATTTAATTCTGTTTGAGTGCCTTCCATTCATTTGCCAGTCCACGATATGGTTACTGGGTAAAAGGAAAACATGTCTTGGTTGCACACAGTATATTTAATCCTGCAAAAACAACCTTAGTCAGAGTGACCATATCATTCTATTTATTTGTCAACTATTTGTCATTTTAAAAAATGTAGCTCATTAACATGTATCCCGGCATGGAGTGATATTTATTTTCTTGATGATAGTGTAAAGAAACAATAGATCCAGTTAGGTGGGATCCAGCTACCAAAGCAAAAAGAACCTTCAAAATGAAGTGCAATGTACTTTTGATTTGGTGACCTTGACATAAAGGGAATAGGGCACCAGAGTTCCTCCCTACCCGGACTTCCCAGCTGCAGTGTGCCACTGCCATCACAGGTCGAAGTTTGTTGAACTTTGTCGTCTCTCCAGCTACTAGATGGGGTCCTCCTCCCAGCCGAGGGAACACACCCCAGCCACCATCAAGGGCCATCGCCACTTTAGCTACGGAGGAGCCATTCTTCCTGAGTAAGATTAATGTAACTTTTTAATGTCTAATGTAAAGGATAGAAACACATCCTCTCAAATATTCCACGCCCTCAATGCATTCAGCATTCAGTAGTATTCCACTACTTCTGACCACTAGCACACAAGGTTGTTAATAGTGTGCCATCTAAAATAAATGGTTCCTCTAACCCAGTCTGTATTTTACAGGAACATTACTATTCAGCAGTATTATAACTTAACGCCTACCAAGAAAAGCAATGTCCGTCTCAACGACCAGCTGTAAGTTGCCTTTTACATACTAACTATATTGTGTATGACCTGTTGTTTACATCATGTAAAGTACTTTTTTCGCTTTGTGTTGATAAATGTACAGTTCAACTTGTTACACCAAACTGATCATGTTGGTGTTGGTGTATTTTCTATTTCCAGGCAACCATTGACAAAAAAAAGTGTATCCCAAATGGCGCCCTATTCCCTACCTGTTGCACTACTCTACATATGACCTGGGCTCATATGGCCATCGTCAATGGTAATGCATTGTAAATAGAATAGGGTTCCATTTGGGACATACTGCTATAGTTCATCAGTTGACCATGGCAGTCATACACAACTATAATCTTAATTTTACTGGATATCCTCACTTGTTTTCATCCATCTCTTTTCAGCATACCCAACCCAACCAACATCAATATTGCGTAAGTACACTGATCAAAATTCAGTTTCTGATTGTTACTTACAGTACAACTGTGACATGCTCCTACATTAACTGCTGATACAAAGTTGGTGTCCGATTCCTTTTTTGGGCTGCTATGCCCTCCCTTCAAATAGTAATGTCATTATGGAATGTATAGGATGACTTCTCTTGCCATTACTTGGTCTATAATATAGGTTTATCTATGTGTCTCTTATTGCTTTGCTGTCCTAGCCAAGAGAGAATGATGAAGTTTTCACTGCTAAAAGCTAGTAACCTCATTACGGCAGCAGCTAAGTGCTTTTAAAAAGTTTGACTTCAGGCAGCTTAATGCATTTCCCTCTCAACAGTAAGACAATTATACTATTTTCAGTAGTGATGTAATACATTAAATATCACAGTCATGATACAGAAAAAATAAAGTGATGATGCCATAATGATACAGAAACAATACAGTGATGATACCGTAATGATACAGAAACAATACAGTGTTGATGCAGTAACGATACAGAAACAACACAGTGATGTTGCCGTAACGATACAGAAACGATACAGTAATGATGCAGTAACGATACAGAAACAATACAGTGATGATACCGTAATGATACAGAAACAATACAGTGATGATACCGTAATGATACAGAAACAATACAGTGTTGATGCAGTAACGATACAGAAACAATACAGTGATGATACCGTAATGGTACAGAAACAACACAGTGATGTTGCCGTAACGATACAGAAACGATACAGTAATGATGCAGTAACGATACAGAAACAATACAGTGATGATGCCGTAACGATACAGAAACGATACAGTGATGATACCGTAATGATACAGAAACAATACAGTGATGATGCCGTAACGATACAGAAACGATACAGTGATGATACCGTAATGATACAGAAACAATACAGTGATGATACCGTAATGGTACAGAAACAATACAGTGATGATACCTTAATGATACAGAAACAATACAGTGTTGATGCCGTAACGATACAGAAACAATACAGTGATGATACCGTAATGATACAGAAACAATACAGTGTTGATGCAGTAACGATACAGAAACAATACAGTGTTGATGCAGTACCGATACAGAAACAATACAGTGATGATACCGTAATGGTACAGAAACAACACAGTGATGATACCGTAATGGTACAGAAACAATACAGTGATGTTGCCGTAACGATACAGAAACGATACAGTAATGATTCAGTAACGATACAGAAACGATACAGTAATGATTCAGTAACGATACAGAAACGATACAGTAATGATTCAGTAACGATACAGAAACGATACAGTAATGATTCAGTAACGATACAGAAACGATACAGTGATGATGCCGTAATGATACAGAAACAATGCAGTAAGGAAGTGATCCCATTCTACAGTTAAGATGGGTTGTCTGTTCTCCCACAGCGAGAGAATGATTAGGGTTCCAATTCCAAAGGAACATCCATATCAGTCCCACATCTCCCGCTTCGCCCTGTTCCCAACGTTCCGCTCGCCAGACGACCCCGACACAGGCGTGAGGGCTGCGTCACAGCGACCCCTGAACCCTCTCGTCCCGGCCTCTGCTCCACAGGTCACTGTGCTGAGAAAGACAAAAGGTAGCGTGTGTTTGTGTGCGTGCGTTGAGATTCAGTGTGTTTGTAAGTCTGTCTGGGTTTGCGTGCCTTTACCAGCATGTTCGCCCTGAATGTGCATGGATATATGAAGTGATGAATTGTCTTGAATCTCAGGGGGTCCTTACCGTCATGAGGTACTGCAGGCACCCAAGGCAATGAGGAAGTCAACCATCACATGGCCAGGACAACATGGCTTTTTGGACGTGAGTATTTCCAGTCACCTTCCTCTTATTGTCTAGGTAGGGTATAGGGTTTCCCTATTACTGTCTAAATAATGTACAGGGTATTCCTATTAATGTCTAGGCAGGGTATAAGGTTTCCCTTTTATTGTCTCTGTAGGGTATAGGGTCAGCCTCTTATTGTCTAGACAGGGTATAGAGTTGACCTATTATTGTCCAGGTAGGGTATAGAGTTGACCTATTATTGTCCAGGTAGGGTATAGAGTTGACCTATTATTGTCCAGATAGGGTATAGAGTTGACCTATTATTGTCCAGGTAGGGTATAGAGTTGACCTATTATTGTCCAGGTAGGGTATAGAGTTGACCTATTATTGTCCAGGTAGGGTATAGAGTTGACCTATTATTGTCTAGGTAGGGTATAGAGTTGACCTATTATTGTCCAGGTAGGGTATAGAGTTGACCTATTATTGTCCAGGTAGGGTATAGAGTTGACCTATTATTGTCCAGGTAGGGTATAGAGTTGACCTATTATTGTCCAGGTAGGGTATAGAGTTGACCTATTATTGTCTAAATAGTGTACAGGGTATTCCTATTATTGTCCAGGTAGGTTCTCACCAAAGGGAATTATTAGGTATGACATTGTGCCCAATTCCAAGGTCCTGGCTATGATAGTGCTCTCTTAAGGCAACAGGGTGCCATGTGGGAAACAAACAAAGGAATCAGGTCAAACCCACACTCCCCTACATCTGTTGCCAACACCTGTGTCTCACGTATCTCCTCTCTCCCAGCACCCCAGGCCAGTGACGGGTGACGCTGAGACCCAGGTGTTCTACCCCATGGCTCTGAAGTCAGTGTTCCCCAACCCAAGCCTCCGTGACTGGGGTGTCACTCTGTCTGAACGCACCGCCAACACGCTCCACAACTTAGAGAAGTCCCTGTGGGCCACCTCCTACCAGCTTGACTTCACAGGTGCACAGTGCAGGCCTCCAACACACAAGCCGCATCCCAAATGGCATCTCTCGCTGCCCCAGGGCTCCAGTCAAGCACAGGGCACTGTCTAGGCAAGAGGGCATCATTTGGGATGTAAATAGAGGCCAATGGAGACATTTTTCAGACTAGCTAGACCCAATGGTTGGGAAACAGTGTCAACAGACGTTTGAAAACAAGGACTTCATCTCTTTTCTCCAGGCAGCGGGCCTAGTAATCCTTTGAGGATGGACGACTTCCATGAGAAAACCATTGCCATGATCACTGGGAAGATGACCCCCTACACAGCACAGCTGGTATGTACAGTGACTACAAATCTCATGAATAAAGTATGCAAGAGTATACTAATGGGTTAAAAATACTTATATATATTTAACCTTTCCGCTAGAATAAAAATGTCCAATTCCACCACAAATAAAAAGACATCAAAAGCAAGCACCCATTTTTTCCATCAGGAAATCTACCCTTTAGTAGTTTAAGCAGTCAAACCTCGTTCTAACAAATCCGCGTTTTCCAGCGGGAGCGATCCCACCCCATCCTGCTGCCTCCTAAGCCAGGCGACGGGCGCAAGGCCAGGATTGGTCAGGAGCGCCGTGTCCTTCAGAGCACCGACCCGCCTCCTACTGTCAATTCTGCTGCTGAGTCACAGCCCGCAGCGCTGACCTCCCACCACGGCCGCTCCGGACCTCTGGGAGCGCTGACCCACCACAACCGCTCCGGACCTCTGGGAGGTTACGGTTACAATGAGACACTGGTAAACGACTTTACCCAGGACTACCGTCTCCCCAACAACAGCCAGAACCACACAGAGCCGAGCCTAGACATCGGCCGCAAGCTGCTGCCTCCTCACCCTAAAGAACCGGCAGAGGTCACCAAAATGGATACCCAAAATGAGTTGTGTCACGGGGACATTCCTTGCAGAAAGAATGATAGCTACAGAGTAGGTACCGAAAACAGAACCGCTCGGATAACAGGATTGGAGACAGACGTGCCTGCGGTTTATCGGATATCTCCCAATGCCCAGAACGTCCCTTTGAGCGAGAATTTAGTTGTCAATTTTGAGAATACTGCTAATCAGACTTCAGAAATACAGGATCAGAAAAGGCAGAACAGAGAGATCACAGAGATCCCTTGTAGTATCTCCAACCCCTGCATCCAACCCCGTCCTCCTGTTCTGCCCTCCACCCAGCCAGGGGAGGGTGGAGGGGTTCTAGCTGGGGGTGGAAATGCCCCAAACTGTCGGCACCAGTCCAGCCTGCTGGAGCTCCAGGACTCCTTCAGTAAGTCGGAGGTCCATCGTCGTTTCCGCAGCTCCCTCCAGGGGGGCCCAGTGAACCTTCAGGACAACGTCCACGCCGGGAGAAAGCACCATTTCTATGGCTTCAACTCTTACTACTTCCATGACTGAGAATCTGAGAACTATACTACACCTGTAGCAATCTAACCCCAACATACGAGAGAGCACCCTGTGGTCATTTTCTTTAGGATCTGTCTAAGGACTACATTGTTAGCCCTTCATGGTACATAAATCTTACCATGATGAGAGAATGGAGTGATCTGTACTTCACAACTTATACTTTTTGTTCAAAACGTTGCTATAAGAAATTAATTTTCCCTGACACACAAATCTACGTGTCGCATTACGAACGCTCAGCAGGGCATTAGCCTCCCAACATCTGTGATCTGAACACACTCATCAAAAGAAAACACCTGGTCATGCCTTCTGGTTTCCTTTATACAAAAATACAGCTCATTTTTAGAATGTTTACCCAAATAATTTGTTACTGGATTACTTTTTTTTTTTTAAATGTTATGTTAATGCATATAAAATCTTTAAATTCCTCAAGCTTTTCCACAAACTCACTCATAATGTAATTGTTAAATCAAAAGATGTACAGCTAAATAATATGTGCACTATGTAAAAATGTTACCTGGGGTGAAAGAGCCTACCTCAGAGAAAACACTATGATGTGTAGCAACATACAGAATCCATACATTTCACGAGTCAAACACTGCATTGACCTTCCATCCAGCTGCAACTGAGGGAGAAACAAACGTGCCCACCTCCAAAACCGTGTTGCCAGTCAGACAGACTGACTTTACAGCTTGTCAGGAAAGACTGGTCTATGCCAGTGAGTCATGCTGGAGTGGAACGTCCTTGAGCGCTCTACAGCATTATGTATCTCTTCTCTCAGAAAGACACTCTTTATGTATCTCTAAGAAATGTCGCTCACTGCATGAGACGGTTCTACATGAACCATTCTACTTGATATGATCAAAAATGGACGTTCATCCTCTTCAAAGCCATAATGATATTTTTCTAAAGTAATTGTTTAAACAACTCAAATGCTCTTGATTATCTTTTAGCTCTATCAGAGGCTAAATGTTTAGCGACAACTCACTGTGTACATCAGCTTTATTCACACAGAATATTTGTGACTGTAATTTCCTCCAATAAAAGTAACAGATGTCAGTGGGTATAACACTATCTGTCCACTAGGGGGCAGTGCAGGTTAGCATTTCTGCCCGAGACCACATGCTTAAGGTACCCATGATTATCCCCTTGTTATCTGCTGTTTCCTTCAAACAATCAACCAGTCAAAGGAATGACATAATATTGTTGTCAAAAAGTGCATGAACAGATGAAAAATGCAGGAAGCTATGAAGAAAACTAGAATTGAGTGGTGTTGGATAGACACAAGGGCCAGTAGGAGGCACTCTTTCCTCCGGTCTAAAGATGTCCCAGCGGTCTGTGCAGGGTTCACGAGTGACTTTAAACAGGGCTACAGACTCTGGCCACTAAATAGGTAACATGGTAATTATTGCATGATTAGCAGTGTCAACCCTGTGTGCTGGCCCGATTTCCAAAGACTTCATGCCATCAAGTCCACGCCCAGCCTCTTCCAACTGGCTCGTTCATCCATTCTTCCCCCGCTCCTTAACAAAACAAGCACAGAAAGTAATAATCATTTTGTTCGCTCTGGGTGGGTGGGTCAGCTAATTCACTGAGAAGTATATGTAATATAAGCGCTGGTCTTCGAGGGGTGGCTGGCCCTCTTTTGGCTCTGCCTGCTGGTTATTACCAAAGTTTATGTCCATAAAGGCCAGATTGCTCATCCCTCTCCCAATAAAATATACAGAGGATGAAAAGTGCTGATTGTAGAATCTTTCACAATATATGCCAGAAAACCCACACATATATAGAAATGGCCTGCGAGAGTACCCAGCTGTGATGCCCCTATCTAGAGCTAATTCTGATGTACTGTAGATCTGACCCTCTACTGGCACTGCCAAGCAAGGACAGCACAGGCGCTTCTCCGTGTGCGGCTTCATTCGTCCTCATCACCATCACACATTTCAGCACACACGCTTCTGGTTTTACAGTACAGGGAGGGAGACGTACAGATGACGGTTAATTTTGACGTTCGACATGCGATGACAATATACACAGGGCTTAACGGCGCAGCGTCACACTGCTATCGGATTTTCACAACGCGGTACAACAGTGACGAACTGTATGTGGTGTTGCTACCACGTTAAAGGCCCTAAGGCGGAAGCAGAGAAGCAAATGCTTACAGGCAGAGAGACGCCTGTGGGCTGGGAAGAGATAAGAGAGCCATAAATCCCAGCTGCACTAATGGGACTCATTGACAGATGAAGAACACTCACTGTAAAATGCCTACAGAATTACATGTGCCTAGTCGCACGTGATAGAGTATGTATGACTCAATGTTTCTGCCAGCACAACCCAATTCACGGGTTAATGTAAAAACCTCAAGAACCTGACTAGAACCTGCAACACACACAGTACACACACACACACATACATTTGCACAGTAATATTAATGGCCCACAAAAGATTGGGTATAAACTGACACACCAGGCATCGGTAAGAAACATTTTGATGTATATCGGTCGTACATTGTGAGACCCAGGGAGATTCACAGGTAAGTTGGTATGCCTGTTCCTCTTTTTTCTCCACACTTTACCCTAGCCATCACTCTGTTGATGTTTGTCTGATCTGTCCTTTGATGCCCGTTCACAAACCTTTTTTCCAGAACTATGCAGGCTGTTTTTGTTAATGTTAGGACATCCTGTTTTTCAGCCTAACTAGTGTTTTTGCCCAATGCAGTCCAGCCTCAACACTTGGGTCATTCTGTTGTCAGACATCAGCAACTGACTCCAAATACAAATCCTAGAATCAACAGTAGCCATTGACAGCTATCTTGTGCATGTACTTATAATTCAAACCCACCGGTCTATAAAAAGACAGCTATGAAGCCAATTGTACCTTTAAATGGGAGGCCTATGCATAAAACTTGCTGTTATTTCTAAATGTTTCATCAGATATCGATTAAAATACCCAAAATTTAAGCCATACTTGAAACTGACACCAACAACTGACCAAATACTTATGGAATACACTGTAATATTTTGTAGAGTCATTAAGATATATTTTTATTGATTTTCTATGCTTATTGAGAAAATGAACATTTAAAATGTCAGTGGTCAATGGCTTTGATACTCCTGTCAAAAGACCAGCAAGGTACTGCACTTCAGGGGAGCTATATAAACATAAACAGAGTGTTCTGTTAAAGAACACAGACAATATGATAAAAGGTGATTGGAAGATCAGCCAGTCGACTGTTGTCTGCAGTCCTTTACTAAACCCGGTTGAACACACAATGAGTTGGTTCATTCCATCCCATCCAATCCTTTTTCTGGGACCAATAATACAGAGCCCACCAGTTTCTGGGACCAATTACAAACTTTTTGTGATGGGGAGACATTGAGGTCCCAGTATCTGATTGGTTGCAGATCCAGACCAAGGTGTCTTGACTCCTTGCAAAAAAGAGGCAAATGTCTGTGGGCGTGGCTTAAAGGACATTCAGAGGACATGGAGACCTGCTGGGGGTGAGCCAGTCGGGGGCGGAGTCCCAAATGGCACCCTATTCCATTTCTATTTATCTGGGTCGACAACAGGCAGTCAGTGTCAAGAAACGATGATGGCTCCAGTGTCTAAACAACTGTCTACACACCAACATCGTTGCACAAATACGCAAATGACATAACTTCTGATGAACACACAAAAATTTGCTAGATGATAATACAGATACTCATATATGAAAGTAGTTGCAACCCAGCATCACCAGTTTATAAAATAACAGTAATCGGTGAACTGTTAATTCTCTTCTGATAGTTTTAAACAATCTAACCAGGATTAAATATGGGGCCAGTGTCCAAATATGCATCCATGCATGATAATTGGATACTCCAGTGCTGTGATTCAGAGCTGAAATGTAGAAATAGCTACTCTAACAGGACTGTGGTGAGGTTAGCTAATGAGGAAGGATCAGGACTTTATTTACTATACAGGTGACCAACACTTATTATGTTGACTTCCACAAATTAATTCATACGTGCCCAGAATTACCTATAGGCATCTGTGTTTTGAAATAATTGGCAGAAAACAGACAGGAAAGGCCACACGCGTGCATCATACTCATGTGTAGGCTACGTGTAGTCATGGTGACTGTGGAAGATAACCTCGCGTATTGCGCAATGTTTCGCAACTCCTGGGGATGGTCTTGAGGAATGCTGTTGGCTTCAAATATCACAATTTCATACAATGGTGTCATTTGGATTGCAGGCATGTGCAAACAGTCCCTGTTAGAGGTCAAAGACATAACGTAGTCTACGTCCCAAATGGCACCTTAATACTGTGAAAACAGGTGTGCCATTGAGACACATATGGTAGCCTACTTTATAGACTACGGATGTAATACAACAAAAACTGCATGACATTTAATTTCATTACGTGTACACGTTTACCTGTGACTGAGCCATCTTTAAAGAGCATACCTGCTACCAGAGGCGTCGCTAGGATCACAGTACATTCGGGGCTTAGCCCACCCACCTGCCCCGCCCGGGACAGAAAGTACAAGGTTTGGAATGTACATGCGGAACATTTCGATGTACACTCTAGCGGCCTACATGTCTACATTGTCATAATGCGCGATCGGAATTATAGATGAATAGATCATGGGAAATTAGATTTTATTTGAATTTTTTTGGGGTCAATTTGAGATCCGGGGCTACTCATAAAAGAACCGGTGCTATAGCCCCGCACCCCAAGGCCTAACGACGCTACTGCCTGCTACACATCGGTGATGCTTCTGGTGAAGATGCTGTCAAAGGTACTAAAACAAAATCCATCAACCGTACCCAATCCCGATTCTAAACGGACATCAAGGTGACGTACACCAAAGTTAAGCGTTGTGATTGGAGACCGTTCTTGTCATTCACGCATCTCCCCGCCCTACAATAAACCGCTTAGCAGAGAAGGCGGCAGCTTGCCGCTACACGCACTTCGGAAACATTCAATTAATGATGTCAGTCTGAAAGAGAACTCCATATTGTAGTTTCATGTAGGGTTTTTAGATGATCTATCTTTTTACATAATTTATATATACATACGAAATATACGTTATTTCATTAGCTTCTTTATAACCATTATTAGTTCAGTGCAAAGGTTTTGCTGTCATCTCTTAGGAAATCTACGTCTCAAGAGAAACTTTGCGAAGGTGAGTCTCATGATTGCGTTTGTGTTTATCATTGCTAATGTAACGCTATGTGTAGCCTCTACTCTATCGTTGTTAAGTAGTGACCTATTATTTTAGACAACCGACAGTCTTTTAACCGCTGTTACACTTTTCGTTTTGTTCGTGCTACTTCCACATATCTTCAGTTTGTCTCACAGAAGACTATATCTTGCTGTGAAGCGACTACTTCATCTTTCCTACTGGCTGCATTGCACGGTAGAATAGGTTGTACTCTTGTGACAGGTGGCCTTATGATTTGCATACTCGAAAACTACTGACCTCAATATTGATACTGCTCGGCTGAATAGAATACCTTTACTGTTTTCATTTGGTTGCGATATGCCTTCGTGACAGTGACATTCATGTTTTAAACTGCTTGGGAGAGACCTCTCTTAGAACTGTTATGAAAACTTGACTGTGGAGTTGTGAGACTATAAGTATAGTTGCTTTTTAATACTTACAGATTTTCATCAGGATTCCCCGTGCCGTGATTCCTGTACTGTTTCCATGGAAACTTCTTAAATGGAACAGACTGTTAGTGCATGATACATATATTCCACCCATCGTTACTGTACACATAATAACTTAAATATTACAGTCATCAGGGACCAAATCGAAGCAACAAATCTGTCACTGAGATCCCAAGGTTTCAATAGTGCAGTGTGCCTTTATTAGTACTGACATAAACCCTCCAGCACACTGTCAGTGTGTTGTGTGTTGTGTGTTGTGTGTTGTGTTGTGTTGTGTGTGTGTGTGTGTGTGTGTGTGTATGTTTTTTTGCCTCTGGGTGTATGTGCATTGGGATTTCAGTGCAGTGCTTGGGATTTCAGACTGTGATCATAATAGATCATTGATTTCGGTGGTATACTGTACTTGTCAGTGGCTCCTTGTCATCATTATACTAACTGGAAATCTACATGAATGAAAGCATTCATGCATTGTAAATTGCCATGTCTCAGACCTGAGAAAGCACTTGATTGTAGATTGTGGTAGGCTACATTAAAATTCAACACATAACGTGGACAGAACATGTAACAGCACTCTGCTCAGGCAGATAAGAGTTACTGCTGTAACTGAGGGAGAGATCCGGCCAGCCTCTCCAATGCTGGTCAGGTCAGTCACTTCAACAATGTGGCCTTTATTTCCGATGCGGTATGCGTTATTTTGGAAAGTGGGATAACTGATTGAATGCGGCTATACATTCAGTTTGTTTGAACAAAGTGTCATTCAGCGAGGGCAGCATAAACTGCTCATTGGTTTGTTGGCGGAGGGAGGGGGGGGGCATCCTGAATGGAAGAATGTCCTTTACAGGGCTCTGGTCAAAATGACGGCCCTATGTAGGGAATAGGAACTCATTTTCAATGGCCTCGTGGGTATGTAGGTGTTTTGTATGGTTCCTTTGCTAGTTTTGCTCCCAGCTCCTGATCTTCCTTCGGTGACCTTAACATTTTTTCGCAACACTGTTTAGCTCAGATACATTTTAAGTGTGTCTATGTTTGCGCAAGCATGCTCTCTGGACCCTAATGAGGAAACCTACAGCACACTTCTCATATAGCCGCCTCTAGACCTGAAAATCACCAATATCCTAGACACACAAAACTGTGAGAGACTGCGATGCAGTGGAGCTCAGCGCTTGAGGTCACCTTCACTGTTTACGCCCCCTGAACAGCTTTAGTTCACCCTTGTCCTCTACAATAATCCTTCACAGACATGGAATCCATAGGTTGTGATTATAATAACACAGTGTCCTTGGAAGGTATTCAGTACATTTCACTATCTCCCCATTTTGTTGTGTCATAGACACAACCGCATTTTATAATTGATTGAATATATTTGCTTTGCCATCAATCTACAGACAATACCCCATAATGACAAAGAGAAAACCTGTTCCTATAAATGTCTGCAAACCTATTGAATATGAAAAACTGAATGATGTCATATAAGTAAGTATTCAGACCCTTTGCCACGACACACCAAATTGTGTCCTTTGATCATCCTTGAGATGCCTATAAAACTTGATTAGAGTCTCCCTGTGGCGAATTCAGTTAATTGAATAGAGGCACACATGAGGTCCCACAGTTCACAGTGCATGTCAGAGCAAAAACCAAGCAATGAAGCCCAAAACATTATCCTTCAACATCCCAGAGCGAATGTTGTTGAAGTGTAGTTCTGGGGGAGAGTTATGAAGAAATTGCTGAAGCATGAAATGGAGCAGAGTAGGCTCCGTCGTTGTAAAATGGAAGAAGTTTGGAACCACCAACGGTTGTCCTAGAGCTGGCTGTCAAAATAAGTAACCAGGACCAAAGGTAGCAAAACAAGAACCCAGAGGCAACTGACAGACTTCACGAGTTCCTCTGCAGAGATGGGAGAAGCTGTCAGAACAGAAGGACAAACATATCTGTAATATTCCATCAATCAGGCCTTTATGTTTGAGTGGCTGGACAGAAGTCATTCCTGAGGAAAAGCCACCATGACATGCCGCCTGAAGGACTGATAGCATGAGGAAAAAGATTCTCTCAAAATCAGGTGTGCGACGATTGTAAAGCCACAACCCCGCAGACCAAAGCAGACCCAAAGGTGCTTCTACAAAGTACTGAATATAGGGTATGAATACCTATGTACATGAGATACACTATATGGCCAAAAGTATGAGGACACCCCTACTAAATATCCTGTTCAGGTGTTCCAGCCACACCTATTGCTCACAAGTGTATAAAATCCATCACATAGCCATGATATCTCCATAGACCAACACTGGAGGGACAATGGGTCGTACTGAAGAGCTAAGTGACTTTAAACATGGCGCAGTCGTAGGACACCACCTCTGCCATGAGTCAGTTTGTGAAATGTCTGCCCTATTAGATCTGCCCCTGTCAACTGTAAGTGGTATATTTGTGAAGTGGAAGTGCCTAGGAGTAACAACAGCCCAGCCAAGTGGTAGACCATGCCAACTCAGAGGCGGGCCGCTGAGTGCTGATGCGTGCAGTGTGTGAAAAACGCCTATGATCTGTTGCATCAATCGCCACACAATTCCAAATTGCCTCTGGAAACAACATTAGCACAAACACTTGGGTTGGGTGCTGCACAAAATAGGTTTCCATGGCTGAGCGGCTGTATACAAGCCTCATATCAACGTGCGCAATGCCAAGCGCCAGCTGGGGTGGAGTAAGGCACGCTGCCGCCTGGACTCAGTGCAAACACGTTCTCTGGAGTGATCACTTCACTATCTGGCAGTCTGATGGACGAGTCCGGATGGGGCAGTTGCCAGGAGAACACTACCTACCAGAATGCATAGTGCCCACTGTAAAGTTTGGTGGAGGAGGGATAATGGTCTGGGGCTGTTGTTCGACGAGGTTGGTGTGAAGGAACTCGTGTGGCCTGCACAGACCCCTGACCTGAACCCCACTGAACACCTTTGAGATGCCCATGGTTTTGGAATGGGACGTCCACCAAGCTCATACAGGTGTGATGGTTGGGTGTCCGCATACTTTTGGCCATATAGTGTATTTAAATGTAGTATTTTAGCAAGAAATTATGCATTTTTGCTCTTCCCAGCATCAGCTGCCTCTGTCGATCCCTAAGTTCCATGTTCTTTCCAACAGCAGCGTCTGTCTTTACCCCTCAGTTCCATGTTCTTCCCAGAAGCAGATGCTGCATCAGTCTAGTATGTTTGACCCCTGGAGGCTAGATGACTACTGCAATTTTCCAGGTCAGCTAGCTGCTCCCTGTCTGTCTGCATTCTGCTGCATTGACCTCGCTGCAACAGATGTTTCCTACAACCTACTCAGGGGTCCAATAGCACCCAAATCCCTATATTGTGGACTGCTTTTGACCAGAGTGCTATGTGCACTATGTAGACAATAAGGTGTCATCTATGAGACAGTCATAACCATAGATCAGGATATCAGCCGCACCCAGAATGAAAACATTATACATAAAACTAAAATAAGAAATACATATTCTGTAAATAGAGAATTTGCCGATTAACATACAGTATTTAGAAATGTACAAATGTATGTCACTTGTTAAATCAAAATAAAATTGTAGTTTATTCAAAAAGTACCACCTCCCTAGACAAAATGCCAAAGCTTAATGTTTGGGCATTTTATGCTTTATTAACAGAGAATAGATTGTGGGAAAGGTAGAGCAGAAAGTGTTCTGAAAAAGCTCTAGGCCAGAGTCAAACCCATACAACAGTGGTATATGTTCCCAATATGCAGTTTTGGGAACATATGGGCAGTACAATGACGATGTCATAGTTACAGTAGGCAAGTTACAATGGATTCTAATGTGTGAATTCAGTGTCATCCCTGGTAAAGTGCTTGTGTGTGGATGGTGTGTGGTATTCCACATCGATTTACTTCCAGTGTGGATCTACAGTACCTAGCATGGATATATCCAATAACAAACCACGTTTGTGACAAGCTTAGTGTTACTCTATGACCTATAGTGTGTTTTTAAAGAGACAGACAGGACATTTGTGAAAGTAGGTGACCGATGTGCAGGCACGTGGATGAGCAGAGCAGCTGTTGACAACACCCATAATGCACCCATGCAGCTGTTGCCTTCTTCTGCGAGGGCGGGTGCCTGCATAATACATGCCGGTCAGAAATGGAGTCTAAATTCAAAGGCCCCCTACCCCCTACATAGTACACTACTACAGCACCCGGCTCTGCTCTGGTAACAAGTTCTGTACTATGTGGGGAATAGGCTACCATGTTTGGGTTCAGCCGTTAACGGGAGCGATTTCAGACGTGGGTAACAACAGCCTAACTGGGGGTGGGTTTATTTTGGTACTCCGATCTGTTAGGTTTCTGCATTTTGTGATTGGGCTATTTCACGAAATGAATACTTTTTGCGTTGCTTGGATATTTTCAGTAAAACTGGGCGTCTCCGTCACTGGAGCACTTGGACTGGGTGGCTTTACCCTCGTTGTGCTCAAGCGACTCCTCTTGGTGGGTAGGGCTCACAAGCTACGTTTGTCGCTATGGATATTCTGCAGAGATACAAAAACAAAGAGTAGTACAGTAGTACTGTACGTTATATTTATTTTGTTATTCACAAATAAGATACTAACTTTGCCTCCAATTGCCATGTGTGGCCTGGTATATTTGCCTACATCTCAGAGGATCTTGTGACATTTGGTGGGTGTTGTTTGTTTTGTTTAACAAATAAATCACTTATTGTTGTGCAGATAATGTCATGAAGCTTACTGAAAAAATATGGATGACTATTGTTTTTGACTTTGCGATGTCGTTCCAATCAACTATGGCTGTTGACCTAACCCTAACCCATTAATAGAATGAATCGCCGCGTGGCCCACTCTACATTGCTAACTTTGCTAAATCTACAGTGTGCATCCATAGTAAACTCATCTATGTGCATTCATTCTGGAGCTGCAGAAACCTGTAGTGTAGCAATGGGTAAAGGTTTACTACCTAGAATATTACTGTGGGGATATTATAAGCTACATGATAATTTAATATCTAAAATTCTGAGTCCATATTGTTTGTAAAAAACACGTATGCATACGTGATCATAATATCCAGGTAGTCCATCAAATGTTCTATTACGCCATAAGTGTCTAAAACACACCAGAGCAAACACACCAGAGCAAACACACCAGAGCAAACACACCAGCGCAAACACACCAGCGCAAACACACCAGCGCAAACACACCAGCGCAAACACACCAGCGCAAACACACTAGCGCAAACACACTAGCACAAACACACTAGCACAAACACACTAGCACAAACGGGTGCTAGGAACACCCGTTAACCATAGACGTTTAACTCGTTTAACGACACAAGTTGTCGGGAGCTCTCATTAATGAAATCAATAGTGAATAGTTCAATTTGGGACACAGACTTGGTTTCTCTCTGGGATGTTTGTCATTCTGTTTCCAGCAGTTTAATTGCTTTTCAGGTAGTGATCAAATCCCATCTCTCACCCACAGCCCTTTGAAGCAGCATGCTTTGGCATTTCTCTTTGTAGACCCAATGTCATTATTTCTCTCTCCATTTCATGTGCTGAAACGCCCCTTTTCTCAAATGACACCTGACTCCCTATGTAGTACACCACTGATCCTACCCCTCTGGTCAGAAGTAGGGCGTTATATAGGGAATAGGTTGCCTTTTGGGACTTGCCTTTTGGGACTTACAATTGACCTCAGTATGAAGAGATGATAAAGATGCCCAACTCAAGAAGCTTCTAAACATCTACTGCACTGAAGGTGGTGGGAGATGTTGGTCGCTTCACAACCTGAAGCTTAAGTAGCTTTTATAGGTCATTTATTTGGACAAAGGGAGGATTCATGTGAAAAGACTATAATTTTTTTCACAGGTAGATATAAATGTAAAATGTACTTATATCAACAACTATAACAATTAAAAATACTACCTTATAAATACTTGCTTCCTGTATTTCAGTTTTGATTTTGTTCCAGGCGGATCAGCGAATATTCACTTCAAAATATTTTGTTCCAGTAAGTACTAAGTTGTCAAGCCAGGATTCAGTGCAGTTAAAAAAAAAAAGCTCTACAATACATACTTGCTACAAAAGTTTGAAAATGGATTTATAATGGACATAAAAAAAACGTGCATTATTAAAGAACTGGAGATCTGGCATTCTTTAAATGGAGCCTTTTAATAATTCACAAGATTCTTGTCCTAGAAAACAGGGAGGGACGTCACCTCCCAATGGCCTATTGTTTTAGTAAAAAGTTTTGTGGATGTAGCGGACCACCTATAGCAAACCTACGGTAAATGCAGAGTGGTCTGCAGGCTGAATAAAGGTCTCCCTCCCCATCCTTGCTTTGTTCTAACATGGTGACTTTTGGGGCTAGTCAGTAACAGAGCTCTGTCACAACATTTGAATATTTCATTGCAGAAAAACATCTGTTGGTTACTTTTAGCCAAAGCCTTGACGAGTTGGTTGAGAGATTCTGGTCGTATGTTGTGCATATAACTGTCCCTAACTGTCCGTAAACTGGAAAAAGAAATGGATGGTAGTTATGTTACTTTCATCACCACTTGCCTATAGTACTTAAGAGCATTTGGTAGCTTTACATATGCCATATGCCATTTATACCATCTTCCATCCTAGTTTAGATATCTTTCCATGTGAATATGTCCATTTGTGGCATTTTTTTTTTCAGTGAGCGATTTAGTGAACAGTAGTAGGAATTATTTTTACAGTAGTAGTAGTAGTAGCATGCATTATTAACAGTAGTAACAGAAGTAGTAGCATGCGTTGTTATCAGTAGTTACAGTAGTATTAGTAGAAGTAGTATCAGTAGCATATATAATTAACAGTAATAGCAGTAGTTTTAGTAGTAGTAGTAGCAGTAGCATGCATTATTAACAGTAGTAGCAGTGGTTTTAGTAGTAGTAGCAGCAGTAGTTTTAGTAGTAGTAGCAGCAGTAGTATTAATATTAGTAGCAGCAGTAGTAGTAGTAGTAGCAGCAGCAGTAGTAGTAGCAGCAGCAGTAGTATGCATTATTAACATTAGTTGTTGTAGCATTTATTTTTAACAGTAGTAGCAGTAGAATATATTATTAATAGTAGTAACAGTAGTCATATTAGTAGCAGTAGCATGCATTATTAACAGTACTAGTAGTAGTAGTAGTAGTAGCAGTAGTATGCATTATTAACATTAGTTATAGTAGTAGTCGCAGCAGCAGTAGTATGCATTATTAACATTAGTTGTAGTAGCATTTATCTTTAACAGTAGTAGCATTAGTAGCAGTAGAATATATTATTAATAGTAGTAACAGTAGTCGTATTAGTAGCAGTAGTATGCATTCAATCAATCAATCAATCAAAATTTATTTATAAAGCGCTTTTTACAACAGCAGTTGTCACAAAGTGCTTTACAGAGACACCCGGCCTTAAACCCCAAGGAGCAAACAACAGCAGTGTTGAATTTCAGTGGCTAGGAAAAACTCCCTAAGAAGGTCGAATTTTAGGAAGAAACCTAGAGAGGACCCAGGCTCAGAGGGGTGACCAGTCCTCTTCTGGCTGTGCCGGGTGAGATATTAAGAGTCCAATTGGAATAATAAATACATTTCTCTTGGCTAAATCCAGAGTATATTCGATTTTAGACTAGGTCAGAAGTATGACCAGGTGGACAAGGACAGGAACAGCAACGGTCCCCCCAAACCAGGTATGCATTATTAACAGTACTAATAGTAGTAGTAGTAGTAGTAGTTGTATGGAATATTAACAGTAGTAACAGTAGTATCAGTAGCATGCTTTATTATCAGTAGTAACAGTAGTATCAGTAGCATGCATTATTAATAGTAGTAGTAGTAGTAGTAGTAGTAGTAGTAGTAGTGTAGCATGCGTTGTTCAGTAGTAAAATGCAGTACATTGTGTAGGACATATGGTGTCATTTGGGATGAATCCATGGATCCCAGTGCTCTTCTCCATTGTCTCTCATGGCTCAGCAGATTCTTAATACAAATGGAAGGCAAAAAGCGCCAGCTGTAAGTCATAATCATGTTTTATATATAAATATATATTCATGCTGTTAACTACTACTAGAATGACACAAAAGGACTGGCTAAAAACGTAATGACTGCTGTAGTGGCATATTCCTGGGAGCATTTGCTTCCTCCTAAGTGGAACAAAACAGCAAACAGAACACAACACAACTACTAAAGTGTCTGTTCAAGTTGATGTGTTCTGTCTTCGTTCGGTTAGTGCGTGAAAGTGAATCTATTACAATTCAGTGTCCATATGACTGTCAGGCTCAACTGCAACCCAGAATCTAACGAGGGATGGAGGAATTCCATCCAACTGTGTCTGAGCAAGAGAGAAAGAGAGCAGAAAAAAAACATGCTCCACAGAGGCCCAGGCTTCACAGTGCTTGGGTCTGGGAGTGCCCGTCTGCAGTCAGATCCTTTTCAGAGAGAGGGGAGATAGGGAGAAATATCAGTGACCGACCATAGAAAAGGGAAGCTATAAAAATATATAACTATAGCTACCCACAGAAGAGAATGTATGTGGCCACTGCACAGCTGCAGAGGTGGAAATAGAGATGGAGGTGGAAATAGAGATGGCAGGTGGAGACATGCATGGAGGTGGAGACAGAAATGGCAGGTGGAGACATGCATGGAGGTGGAGACAGAAATGGCAGGTGGAGACATGCATGGAGGTGGAGACAGAAATGGCAGGTGGAGACATGCATGGAGGTGGAGACATGCATGGAGGTGGAGACATGCATGGAGGTGGAGACATGCATGGAGGTGGAGACATGCATAGAGGTGGAGACATGCATGGAGGTGGAGACAGAAATGGCAGGTGGAGACATGCATAGAGGTGGAGACATGCATAGAGGTGGAGACATGCATGGAGGTGGAGACATGCATGGAGGTGGAGACATGCATGGAGGTGGAGACAGAGATGGAGGTGGAGATAGAATGTGTGTATGCAATAAATGTGTGTATGTTATATACAGGTGCTGGTCATAAATTTAGAATATCATTAAAAAGTTGATTTATTTCAGTAATTCCATTCAAAAAGTGAAACTTGTATAATGTATACATTCAATCCACACAGACTGATATATTTCAAGTGTTTTTTTCTTTTAATTGTGATGATTATAACTGACAACTAATGAAAACAACATATTCAGTATCTCAGAAAATGTGAATATTGTGATAAGGTTCAAAATTGAAGACACCTGGTGCCACACTCTAATCAGCTAATTAACCCAAAACACCTGCAAAGGCCTTTAAATGGTCTCTCAGTCTAGTTCTGTAGGCTACACAATCATGGGGAAGACTGCTGACTTGACATTTGACACCTTGCACAAGGAGGGCAAGACACAAAAGGTCATAGCTAAAGAGGCTGGATGTTCACAGAGCTCTGTGTCCAAGCACATTAATAGAGAGGCAAAGGGAAGGAAAAGATGTGGTAGAAAAAAGTGTACAAGCAATAGGGATAACCGCACCCTGGAGAGGACTGTGAAACAAAACCCATTCAAAAATGTGGGGGAGATTCACAAAGAGTGGACTGCAGCTGGAGTCAGTGCTTCAAGAACCATCACGCACAGACGTATGCAAGACATGGGTTTCAGCTGTCGCATTCCTTGTGTCAAGCCACTCTTGAACAAGACACAGCGTCAGAAGGGTCTTGCCTGGGCTAAAGACAAAAGGGACTGGACTGCTGCTGAGTTATGTTCTCTGATGAAAGTAAATTTTGCATTTCCTTTGGAAATCAAGGTCCCAGAGTCTGGAGGAAGAGAGGAAAGGCACAGAATCCACGTTGCTTCAAGTCCAGTGTAAAGTTTCCACACTCAGTGATGCTTTGGGGTGCCATGTCATCTGCTGGTGTTGGTCCACTGTGTTTTCTGAGGTCCAAGGTCAACGCAGCCATCTACCAGGAAGTTTTAGAGCACTTCATGCTTCCTGCTGCTGACCAACTTTATGGAGATGCAGATTTCATTTTCCAACAGGACATGGCACCTGCACACAGTGCCAAAGCTACCAGTACCTGGTTTAAGGACCATGGTATCCCTGTTCTTAATTGGCCAGCAAACTCGCCTGACCTTAACCCTATAGAAAATCGATGGGGTATTGTGAAGAGGTAGATGCGATACACCAGACCCAACAATTTTTCTTTTTTGAGAAGGTATGTTTATTAGTGTACAATACTACAGCTGTTATTTTTGTTCCTCATTTTTCACTGCAATGGATCTATTTAGTATTGAAGTCTGTACATATAGGCTGTTGAATAAGCCTGGCCTGAAAATGTGTAGGCACTTGCAATACAAAATAGTTTCTGGACTTTTAAGAGATTCTTGATTGAAGATTGTTTCTGATTATGGTATATGACTAGTTGATGATAGGATTGGTCACTCATGCTTTATAATGATTAATGATTGATATTGATAATGTTATATGCTGGCAACTGACACTAACTATGGTATACCTGCCTATGTAATGATACGATAACCCATTAAAAGTGAGCAACACGTGAATATAGAAGTAACTAAGTAATGTTACTATTAACTTTATGGGAAACTGTGACTACTAACTGTAATTAATCACTTTTAAAAGTAATGTTCCCCAACACTGAGTGTGATATGCTTGGAATTTGCATTATTACTTTGGCAATTTTAACAAGTGTTTACACACCAATGACGACATTTAATGAATTGAGATAGAGGAAGAGAAAAATGCGGGGCTGAGGAGGATGTGGGTAATTGACAGGATGTGAATAAACTGTCTATTGTCAGCCAGTACGACGTGGCCAACCATCGTGCATCTAACTGTAGCCTGTTAGGCTTAAATGAGGAGACAAACCCTTGGTCTCTGTCAACCTCCCTCGACCCTGTTTCAAGTGATCCAGAGACGGAGCGGTAGGGCTCTGAGGGTCTCCATCTCTGGGCAGAAGATACCTTCCAACCCCATTGAAAACCTTCATTTCAAACTGCTCAAATGTGAAAGCGAAGGCTGCTTCCGCACTGAGCTCTCCAACCATAGCCTGGTCTGATTTAGACTGGGAGGGCTGTGTCCACATGCTGAGCGTCAAAAGGCTCATGAGGAGCAACTCCCACTTGTGGAGGCTTTTTTTTTTTTAACTCTCTCTCTCTCTCTCTCTCTCTCTCTCTCACACACACACACACCCACACACACACTGTCTTTGTATCTCCCTCTCTGTGTCTCACAAAGACACCCAGCCACACACATTTATATTTTTTTATAATTACAGCGGACAATTTGATCCAGAGCAACTGACTTTAGTAAATACACACATACACACACACACACACACAATCATAGGCCAGCGGACTCAACTGCCATTATCCCCCTGGTCATGAATATGTTCTAATGAAGAATGCAGGATCCCACAATGGGGCCTGGCAGATTGGATATCCACTTGAGGCTGTCGCCGTGCTGTACTGTCCTAGTATGTGTATGCATGTGTGTTTTCACCCCCTCTCCTCACCCACAGTGGGGCCAGAGGGAGATTCTTTACTCCCTTCTGCGCTTATTCCAACTTCTAGTGCTTTTGTTGGAGGACAAGGGATATTAAACAATTTAGATAGATTTCAGATACAGAATGCTTTCTTCAGTGCACATTAGTCAGAGGGTGAGGCCTTCCTCTCACAGCATAGTGCATGCATGGGTTGGGAGTTGTTTGACAGATTGCAGCCTGTAGCAGCTAGCTCTTGTCTTCCTCAGTAATCACATTGGGTGGATCACCAGCTGGGCTGGGCTGCAGAGAAGTTCTTTTTGGATTTATCTGGTTGCTGTTTCTCAATCACAATACGATACCCGTCGATCTCTTGTCAGCCCCACTCTTGTCAGCTGCTCCGGTCTGTCCTACCATTACATCAGGCATGTGCACAGGTAAGGCTCAACCTTTGCAGAGCACATGCCCCTTTGCTAACTAGTGCCCTTTCCAGTTGACATGTCCCCGTCCGCATTGGTGACATGCGTGCTTTGCGTCGACGGGCATGCTTTGCTTCTTTTTCTATCCGTGTCGCTGACTCCAACTCATCGTCCATCTGTGTGAGCCAACAACTCCACCCACTTATTCAGTTTCAGCACATGCCCCTCGGGAGGTCTGTGCACGGTACTGCGTTACATTCTCTACTTTTGGACGTGCTGTAAGCAGTATATTTGTAAGGAGGCATAGGGAATAGATTGACATTTGGGATTCAGATGGACTCAAAGATGGAAGGTCAGGAAACGGGAAACAGGCTTCCAGAACATAAGAGCTTCAGACCTTATTGGATGCGGACCTTAGTATTTTACTGTATGTAAAATGAATAAGTTACTTTCATAGAAGGACCTGGACAAGGCAGTTGTGTCCTGACTTTTTGGCCTGATCACTGCCCTGTCTGATGTTCCTTTGCTTTGAGTTGGTGGTAATGTTTTATACAGCAACACACTCAAGGATAACTCTGTCTACGTAAAAGCCCTGACCCTCTCTCCCCCATCTCCCTCTCTCACTCTCACCCTCTCTGCCTCTCACCCTGTTTGTCTGCATTAACAGCTTCATGGAAGGACAGACACCCGCTGTGAAATGACAAACACACACACACACACACACACACACTTACTTTCAACCTTCCTTTGAACATAATAAAACGTCAGCATTCTCTCTGCACTGTAATGCTGTAGGAATACCATTAGTGTTGTTTTAGTGGAAACTATGAGATGCTAATTTGTGTCCCAACGGAAGACAACACTTGGTATTTGGACGGCATTTCATCCATTCCTCTGCCCAGAGTTCTGTGCTAAAATGCAGAAGTCCAAACCCTTCTGTCAATATTTCATGCCGACATCTCTAGATGGGTACAAGTATGTTCCAAAATGACTTATTTAGAAACACTTTGCATCCTTTTCGACCCATTTGGCTTTGGTCAATAGGGAATAGGGCATAATTTGGGATGAACCCAGTGCATCAGGTTCACTGTCCACCAGGTACTCAGGCAACATCCAACACGCAGTGGCCAAATCCTGGGCAGCCTCTCCTCCCTCATCTTACATTTTGATGTTCCAGGGACCTCCAAGGGACCTTGACACAACATTATGATGTTCCAGGGACCTTGACACAACATTATGATGTTCTAGGGACATCCAAGGGACCTTGACACAACATTTTGGTGTTCCAGGAATGTCCCAAGGACCATGTCAAAACCTATTGTTTTTCAATAGACAGTTTTCCAGTGGCCCACCACTCATGTATTTAAGGGAAACGTGTCAGGTCACAGGGGTGATCTAGGCTCTGTCTTGTCCCTTTACTCTGTGTACCATGTTAGCCGGGCGGGTTATCCATTCAGATGGGTAGCTAGAGAGATGGAGCTATTCCTGGGAGAGAAGTATTTCCAATGACGATGTTTGGTGATACATTGCGAAGTCAAATGCACGCAGACTCTCATCAAAGAGACGCACGCCATCTGTGTTCTGGATCATGGCCTCGGTCTTGGCTGTTCTATGAATGTGCACCCATTTACTCTTCTGAAGTACATAATTAGTGCCCTGGACCTAGTGGGGCCTTTGCAACATGATGTATGACCTGCCGTTGTTCCTTTCCTCAGATCGAGTCCCTTCAGTTAGGTGTGTGTGACATCACGGTGACCTGGGTCCTTTGTCTCTGCTACCAGTCCAATTACGGCTGTGTTTAGACAGCCTTTTTCAGGCAGGTTGCTATGCAGACACAAATCGTGGTCTGAGGCAGTCCTGTATTCCTCCGACCCTACAGCTTTGTGAGAAGACAAATTGGCTATTCGACACAGAGGCCGGACTACAGAGATAACACATAACAAATAGGAGCAGCCTATTCCCTATTTTGTGCCCTAAACCATAAAACTGCGGTACCCATTATAGGGAAGTGTGCCATTTGGGATGGTACCTGAGGTGTTATAAGGGGGTGTCTCTCAGCCTTGGTAAAGACTGCAGCCTGCCAGCCACCCACGTTGCTACCTTTTTAAAACTTCCTCATCAAACCAAACACAAGACTGTATAGAAAATAGGGATGGCTGGTTGTCCTCCGGTGAGGCAGATTCAATTTAATATCGAATACCTTTCGTTTTCACAATGCCATTTTATTAAATCTCGGTCCAGGAAAAATTATTCACACCTTGTATGGAGCACATAAGCTCCTTAAGTTTGTTCCCCTGTGGACAATTATCTGTGGATTCTGGTGATTTTGAACTCATTAACAGTCAAGCCACAACCTTTCTCCTTTGTCTCACCCTGAGCTACCAGGAAAAGAAGGTTAACTGGTTTCCAAGCCCAGATAGTTTTAATTATATTCTGTCCACGGCGGGTGAAATTTTAATACGGCACTGTTGCATCTGAAATTGCACCATATTCTCTAGATAGTGCCTAATTCTTCACAGTTTTTGCTCTCATTGTCACTCAGTTTATGAAAGAGCCAGGTCTAGTAGCGCAATATAGGAAATAGGCTGAGATTTAGAATGTATCCTAGCTGCATTGGAATGTCAGCTTCATACATGGCGGATGGAAAACCCATCTTTCAGACGAGCTGTGTGAGTGTGGTGTTTAAATAATGCAGTCAAGTTTACAACGGAAATACTCTCCTAGAGGTTTTGTAGGCAGCTCATCCATTTTTTATCCCTGTGCTTTCCTTTCCCCCACCGCGTCCTGAAACCAGGATATTCTTGTAGGCTTGGCTGTTCAGGCTTGTGAGATTTAGTCTTACATGACTGGAAAATGTCGGGCCAGAGTTCCCTTTTTTGTTTCCTTCTCGTAATTTATGGCCCGATCAAGCTTAAGGACCAAAATGGTTGGAAAGCCAGCGTTCAAACTAAGCCGCACGTGACGTGGGTATGAAAACCTTGTCACTTTGCAAGAGACGTACATGGTCAGTTCATGATCAGTAGCTAGCTCCTCTATCTCACTCTCTTTGTCCCATTGGCATGTTATGCATTTGTGGCATGTTCTCGTTGTTATAGGGGTTTGTATAAGACTTATATGTCTAAATTAGCATGATCTGCAAATGGGCTCTGCTGTCCATAAAACAGGGAGAAGGTAGCTCTATTGGTGGGGTGCCAGGACAGAGAACAGCTTTGACTGTGGGAGCTACTCTCCGGTACGGGTGGGATGACCAGGAGACCGGAGGTGGCCGAACGAAAAGCTTACGTCGGGGGAGTAGGGTTTCAGCATAGCCTGAATGTAAGGAAGAGCCAGTCCCTTATCCACTCCAGGCTAACATCATGGTCTTGGAGTTCACGCAAGCATCAACTGGAATCCAGTGGAGTGTAAAATGGAGTGGAGTGACATGGAGGAATTCTGGAATGTTGAACAGCAGACAGTCTGTCATGTTCTAGATAAGTTGCAGGGGTTTGATGCCCCAAATAGGAATACCAGCCACCAGAGAGAGATGCAGTGGTCCAGATAGGATTTGACGAGTCTGTGGTATTCTGGCCTACCCAAGAGGAAGAGCAGCTCTGTCTTGTTGATGTTGAGCTTGTCAAGGTTGAGCTCTTTCTGTCAAGGTTGAGCTCTTTCTGTCTATGTATCTCTCCTACTAAAAGTCTTTCTGTCTCATTTTCTGTGTCTCTCTCTATAAATCAGTTCTCAATTACTGTGTCAGAACCCCTGGAAATGTGTGTTTTGAAAGTGAGTTTCATTTTTGAATGTTTTTACCTCAAAGTTCCCAAAATTGACCTCAATGTATCTATCACTTCTCTGTGTGGGAATCACTGTGGGAGGCTTAGAGATTTTGTGTTTGATCTTTTAACTGTTGCATTTAACATCCAAGCTCAAGCACTGTCATTTCTGTAAACACCAATTTGTTCTCCAACAACGCTCTTTGTGGATTATTTTGTGAGTCATAGGCTGCTGAGTGTGCTGACTACTGCACACTAGGCCACCACAACCCACCTTATAGACATGCCAGGATGAATGGACTGTAGCCTACACATAGTAACACTGAGAACAAACTGAGAGGAATTCCCCCACAATGACGTGTGCTCTGGAAGAAAATTCAAAAAATGTTCACAGGTTGTCGTGGCTTGACTAAAACCAAGTTTTTAGCACATGATGAATTTACTTGAAAATGAATTTACCTGTTACTTCTGTTCTAAATCATCAAGTTTGATGTTGAGTGTGTAGTTTTGTGTCAGGGTAGAGGGACTCTTGATTGTTCTGTGGGTCCTTGGCCAACAACACCAGGTGTCCTTACATAAGATTGGATTTGTCCAAAATAACACACTAATACCTATAAAGTATGCCATCTTAAACTAAGTAGTGAGCTATATAGGAAAAGGTGTTTTATTTGGGACTCAACTAAACCAACCTTGCTAAACATGTGGGACAGGCTATTTTTAGGGGGAAAAGAAACCATTCATCTGTAAGACTCAGGCCCCAGTCTTTGCTCTCCATTTCATCACAGACTCTGTATTCTGTTTTTTCTTAAAACAAAAAGAAATGTCATCAAACTCAGGTAATTGTGAATTTGTTAATACTGAAGTAAGACATGTTTTTGTTTTTATTTTTCACCCTTTGCCATTCCTGATGTGCACATAAGAACCTAAAGGTTATTGACTCAAAACAGAAACCTGACCATCTGGATCCATATCCATTGAAACGCACAGCTGACCTGATTGCTGAGTCCGTGTATACAGTGTCGCTGCCCGGCATACAAATAGAAGCTGTCACCTATGATCTCGTTACTGTGTTTTGTTGACATCGATTTTAAAAAAGCTTTCCAGTTCACGGGCCCTTCCGCCCGGAAACAAACCTCAAAATGGCATGAAATCGCCCAAGCCTGTCTCTCCGAATGAGTTTAGGGCTGGCATTAACACTGTAATGGGCACTGATGAGGAAGGCTGGTCAGTGTTTTGATAAGTTGCATCACGTCTCTCATTTCTCAGTGCATTAAGGTTTGACTTGAAAGGAGTTTTCTGTTTGAATGTCTTTTGAAAGTGTGTGCTGTTACGTTGGTCTTTTAGAATACTTGGAAATCCTGGTAAAGAACCTGTAAAATGCCCCTCTCTAACACAAAGAGCTAGTCATCCGACAGACTTTCATGAGACATTATACCCCAGTAATCTCTCCTTTATCCCAAATTGTGCACTTGTTCATTTGACCTCATGGATTTCTTTCTCATTTCTTCTTAAGTGTGCACTTGTTCAATTACCCTCATGGATTTTCTCTCTTTTCCTCTAAAGTGTGCCCCTGTTCAATTAGCCTCACAGATTTCCCTGCAGCCAACAGTATGTGTACACCACTCCAATGCTTTTATGTTTGTTGGGAGCACACCCTTCAGGATCTCTCCCGGTCTCTGTCTGCACGATAGACCAGACGCTGCTGGAAGTGCTGTTAGACAGGGTCAGCCAGAGATCCCCTTTCCTCTGGTTTAATGAGATCCCAATGCCTGAGGGCTGTGATTAAGGACCTCGCTCTGCGTTGTGTTCTGTCTTTCTGATGAGATGTCAAAGAAGTGTCTTGACTGTTATCTCTAGAGATCCCACAGCACTTATGGTAGGAGCAGTGGTGTTAACCCCTGGTGTCCTGGGGAGTCTGGCCCTCATACTAATATGGCCTTCTGATCATAACCGGCTTGGCTCATTCATCCTCAGCCCTGTACCGGTTGTAAAGTACCACGGCTGATAACATGTATGCAATTACTAATGGACATCACTTTTGGTGAGAGCTACTGCTCACTGACAAGCGCATAAGATTTTTGTTGTTGCCATAAAACAAAATGGAGGCATTGACTGACAAGCTTCTGTCGGTTCCGTTCGTTCTTTCAGGTTCTTTTGTGTATGCTGTTTCAGTGGTTCTGCCTCCCTCCACACATCCACCAATCTAGCATCCCCTTTATTAAGCTTACCGGCTGATTCCACATTAACCATTGTGTGCCGAACAGATCAACATGCTTTGATATCACATTAATAATCTTGTGCTGTTGCTGTTTCACTCAATATGCTTTGATTTCATATTGATCATCCTGTGCTGTTCTTCCCAATATGCTTTAATTTCACATTGATCATCCTGTGCTGTTCTTCCCAATATGCTGTGATCTCACATTGATCTTCCTGTGCTGTTCTTCCCAATATGCTGTGATCTCACATTGATCTTCCTGTGCTGTTCTTCCCAATATGCTGTGATTTCACATTGATCATCTTTGTGCTGTTGTTGTTCCTCTCAATATGCTGTCCTTTCAACAGTATTTACGCCTGTTGTGTGGCTGTACTTTGCCAGCAGACCAGATGAAATGCTAGTTGAAATCCTTCAAATACTTTGATCTCTTGCCTGAGACTTCCCAGAGTGGCAGATGGTGTGGTACTAACATTTAATAAATGTTTTATCGGTTCCATTGAACTAGGCCAGCTCAACAAAGCCCATAGTAAAAATCATGTTAAACAGTATTTGAATTAGTCTGCTGTAGTTTGTTTGGGATGAGTCAGAACACTAATAAATGCGCAGCAGTTCTGAGTGACTGCCTTCAACCTATGGGACGCACTTCGATCCTGATTGGGTCTTTCGGGATGACTGAGGGACTAGTCTCCACTACACGGTCTGTTGGTCAGGGAAGCAGTGTAAACCATATGCCACGCCCACCTCAGTCACCAGACCTGGTGGTTCTGGACAGCATTTTCCATCACGGCAAAGACACACAAGACTATAGATCTGGTTGTGGAAGGGTGTCACATTCCACACTTGTAGAATGTGTGCGAAGACACACTGACACACGCTGTCACGGCAGCTCGTGATGGCCAGACACTAGTTGTGTTAGTGTTTCCTTCATGCTGGCACCTATTTTGGCCATGAAATATGTTTCCTTCTTTCTTGCTCTTCTTCTGCAATATCCTTTTATTGATTCACACCATAGCAAGGCTTCTTTATTGGTCATGTAGGGCTTGCACATAATTCATCTGTCACACTATAGCAGGGTTGGGGAGTGTGTGTGTCTGTGTGTGTCTGTGTGTGTCTGTGTGTGTCTGTGTGTGTCTGTGTGTGTGCGTGTGCGTGATCTCACCTCACTTCGACATAAGCCTGGTAATATTCCTGCCTTGTTTTACTTGAATTCTCACCACACATTAGCCACCTTCCTCCACACTTTGTTTGGCTGTGAGTTGTGTGGTTATTTATGAAAGCAGAAGTAAAATGTATAATCATGGATACATGATTTCAGTAAAATGCCTTGAGTGGAGTTAGTGAGTTTGTAATATGAATAAGTAACCTAGCTACTCTTCAGGGTCTGGGAGAGCAGAGAGCTCGTCAGGTGATACTGTCATCTGGTGGTTCATTCTTTCCACTCTGGAGGATGGAGTTCAGGCCATGACTAATTGCTATTCAGCTCACCGTGTGTCAGTGTGTGTGTGTGTGTGTGTGGGTCTGTCTGTAGGTCTGTCTTTCTGTCTCAGGGGGCCAATCTTGTGGATGAGTAAACGTTGCCCTATTAATCATCCATCCTAACTGGAAGTGTACATATAAAGACCCCCCCCAACTCATTGAAATCCCTTACTCCCTCCCTCTTCCCTATCTCCCCCTAAACCATTCCACACTCCCCTCTATCTCCCCCTAACCCATCCCTCCCTCCCTCTTTCCTATCTCCCCCTAAACCATTCCACACTCCCCCCTATCTCCCCCTAACCCATCCCTCCCTCCCTCTTCCCTATCTCCCCCTAACCAATCCCTCCCTCTTCCCTATCTCCCCCTAACCCATCCCTCCCTCTTCTCTATCTCCCCCTAACCCATCCCTCCCTCCCTCTTCTCTATCTCCCCCTAACCCATCCCTCCCTCCCTCTTCTTTATCTCCCCCTAACCCCTCCCTCCTTCCCTCTTTCCTATCTCCCCCTAACCCATCCCTCCCTCCCTCTTTCCTATCTCCCCCTAAACCATTCCTCACTCCCCACTATCTCCCCCTAACCCATCCCTCCCTCCCTCCCTCTTCCCTATCTCCCCCTAACCCATCCCTCCCTCCCAGTTTCCACTTTTCTTCCCAGTCCTTGCCCTGTCTTATCCATCCTCTCTTTCCCATAAACCCTCACCCTCCCTGATATCGTCTCCCATCCTCCCTCTTCTATCCTCCCATCTTTCCCTCTTTATTGCCCTTCCTCTTCACTCCCATCCCCCCAACCTTCATTGTTACCATGTTTACAGAAGAGACTGGCAGGTGGGCGGACAGACAAAAAGACAGGCAGCCATACAGACACTGTTTACATGTCCTATTCAGCTGTCCTATTCACACTTAAAGTATATTTACAGAGCGGCAAAACACTGATCTGATCCTCTTCTGACCCTGATGGGGGAGTGACATAGCCTGTTGTCTGACAGGAGGAGGTGCGGTGGAGAGGGACCTCCTGCATCCCAAATGGCACCCTATTCCCTTTTGCACCTCCTCTTACCGTGAAGCAATAAAGCAGTAATGAAGTGTGACTGGAGGAGAGGCAGGATGAGTGGATTGTGGGGTAAATGAATGATAACTAGGCCTGAATGAGAGAGGGGAGAGAGGCAGCTGCCCTTGTTTACCTTCAAACAGGCCTTTCATCCGGTGGTAAACCTGGACCCATGTGTAGACCGAACGTCACAGGCGTCACGCACTCCGAGGTCAGAGGTGAACGTCTGGGTTAGACACCCGACACGACTGGCGAGCGTTAAGTAGATGAGATGCGTTCACAGTGACAGCGTTATGTCGGTATCACTCAGTGTAGGCGTGGCAGGGTTAAAATATCACCTCCATGTGGTAGACTAGCCTTCCTGTTCCTTACACAGTGGAGGAGGAGGCAACCCACTCAGACAGACCTAAACATAAAGACACCACTACGCACTGACTGGTAGATCAAAGCTCCACTCAGCAGACACCCTTTTCCAGAGTGACTTGCACACTGTAGGTCCACACACTGTTCTCATACTGGGTTAGGGGAATTGAACAGCACCTTTAAACAGCTGAGATACACGGGACCATCTGTTGCCAAGTAACTCCAGCACACGGGGAACACAGAGCCACGCGTGGCATCAAACCCTCCACATTAACCCCTATCGCCGGCTGCTGTTCTTCAGCTGCAACTCATAGACACAACTTTGTGTAACGACTAAAAGCAGGATTATTTATTTAATTTGAGTTCATATAATGACCTTTCGGCTCCCTAAAGCCTTTAAACGAATGAATAACGCCCGGAGAACATTTGATCCGACGGGGTGGAGAAAGGTGGAGAAGGATGGAGAAGGAGGTTTCAGATGACCGGCAGGCCCATTTTCTCTGAAACCACAGAATCACCGAGTAGAATGTAGGAGCCATTAAGGAGCAGAGGGAGAAGGCAGAGTATTGGTGTTTTAATGGGATTAATCTTGACGTGTATATTGGAGTGGCATTCAGGCTTCTACTTTGTGACCGGAGAGCAGGCTGGGCTGGACTGTCTTAGTTAAACTGGACTGGAGCTGGGCTGAACTGGCGCTTGTGCTAGGTTCTTCTGGCTGGGTTGAAGCTGGGCTGAACTGGCTGGTGCTAGGTTAGTCTGGCTGGATTGAAGCTGGGCTGAACTGGCTGGTGCTAGGTTAGTCTTGCTGTGTTGAAGCTGGGCTGAACTGGCGCTTGTGCTAGGTTCTTCTGGCTGGGTTGAAGCTGAACTGAACTGGCTGGTGCTAGTTTCGTCTGGCTGGGTTGAAGCTGGACTGAACTGGCTGGTGCTAGGTTCGTCTGGCTGGGTTGAAGCTGGACTGAACTGGCTGGTGCTAGGTTCGTCTGGCTGGTTTGAAACTAGACTCCGCTGGTCCGGGGATGTGAGGAGATACCGTGTAACGGAGTAAGCCTCACGAAGAACAGCACCCACAGAGTTTAGACGCTTAGACGCTGCATATGGGACGGATCTCTGCTGTACTCTGAGAGGTCACATGGAAGTCGACTCACACACCAGCCACAAACAACAGGGAAAATATCCCTAGTCTTGGGCGGTGGCGATGGTGGCGATGCGTGCAAGCTTATTGTGGTTAACTTCCTGGTTAATTGAGCTGTGTGGATAGATCCTGAACGCAATGGGGGCGTGCTTCTCTGTGGATGCTTGTCTGCGTATGATCTCTGACTCTCTGTCCAGCCTGCTCCAGGATGCCGCGTTAATACGAGATTCGAATTAATTGGGGGAAGGAGTGGTTAACAAAAGCGGTCAGAATGCAGGAAGTGTTTAGAGAATTGGGTGACATTTGGGGAGTTGTGCATGGTCCCTGACTGTACAGAGACATACAGACTGACACCACATCCCAGTTTTGCAGAAGTTATCTCTCTGGACTTCACTTGTTGGATCAGTCCTTGTGGTGAAAGACAGCAGGGCTGCTGGAGCATCGTGGGCGCAGAAGTAATCCTTCCCCGTGGAATTCAGTGGAGCCAAGCGTGATTTCAAGCCGTAGTGACAGAAAACATTATTTCCCCTTCAGATGCCATGAGTGATATATATTCATGTCATAGTCACACGTCAACTCCATTACACTCAAGAAAGTGACATCAATTTTCCCCATTTATTATTATGCACATATAAACAACATATTACACATCCAGCCCAGAATGGGAGTTTTAAAAGCAATATTCTGTGCATAGCAGAAGTCCAAGACTGCATCTTTAATGTTAGGGATGGCTGTGTAATAGATCATATCTGGACAGATAGTTTTTCAGTCTGGCTGATCAGTGGGTTCAGGGCCATGTTGTCTGTCTCTGTCGGCGGGGATCTGGTTCACTATTTGCTGGATCTGGTCAGTGAAGCATGTTGCTGCTCAATGACCTGCACCATGTGGTCTTTGAAACTGTAACATGTAATGGATCTGTAAAAATAATGGAGCTACCGCTGGTTTTTAATCAACGGATAAATGAGACACACACACACACACACACAGTGAAAATAACCCTTTACTATAGGACACTACATGATGATTGATGTTGTGTGTGGCTCGTTAACGTTTATTAATCCATCTGACGTCTTTATGACTTATGGATCTTCTGAGAGAGATGAATAAACACCCTCAATCGTATTCGTTGTGTTCAAACTGCATGTTATCTGCCAGTGAACTGATAGTTCTTCAGTGCAGTTGAGCACTGGATCATAATCTGATACCATTTGACATATCGGTCACTGGATCATAATCTGATAGCATTTGACATATCGGTCACTGGATCATAATCTGATACCATTTGACATATCGGTCACTGGATCATAATCTGATACCATTTGACATATCGGTCACTGGATCATAATCTGATAGCATTTGACATATCGGTCACTGGATCATAATCTGATAGCATTTGACATATCGGTCGCTGGATCATAACCTGATACCATTTGACATATTGGTGAATCACAGCCTTTGGTCAATTGAATATCAGATGAGGAGAACCGGTGCTGGGATGAAACACAAGGCAACAGTGAAAACGTCCTCTCCAGCAAACCATGTGTCTCTCCCTGGGCCAATCAGTGTAGTTACCTGTCAAAGATTCCTCATTCACCCCGCTATCAGTCAAAATCAGGCCAGTCGTGTCTGAGCGATCATGACTGAGCATGTATCTATGGAGACCGATACTGGGTTAGTTCTCCCCAGTGTTATTGTGGGGGACAGAATAGTTATATAGTTTAGAGATGAGAAAGGCTGATGAGCAGAAACGTCAACATGAAGCGGTTTGAGTCTGTGCGTGTGTTTTGTTTGTGTGTGAGCGTGTGTGCGTGCATGCATGTGTAACTCTCTTGAAACCACTAGCCCATGTTCTGTCAATCAGAGGACTGTTGGGGTTTCTGATTCTAACAGCCAAGTTCTGCTTGTATCTGATGCCCTGGGATGTACATCCTATTACACACAAACACACACTTGTATATAGGGCTGTCAGTAATGTGTACTTTACACTTGTTGTGTGTTAACTATGACTCACCAGTACAGAGTTCTTTCCAAATGGCATCCTGTTCACTTTTGACCCTCTGGTCTGAAGTATGCAGGGAATAGGGTTCCATTTGGTGAATCTGGTGTCTGTGTGTTGGTGGTTCCCAGGGGTACTAAGCAGTTTGAACGGTTCAAATGAGTTCTTTCTCCAATCTGTCAGATCACCATTTCTCTCTCTCCCACACTTTTCCTCTCCCGTCTTCACTCTCCCTTTTCCCTCTCTCTGTTCTCCCTCCCACTCTCCTTCTCCTCACTCCCTCCCTTTCTGTCTTTCAGTGAGGGGATGTTCCCGGTGGATACAGCTGCTGCACCTCACTGACCCCAGCGGTGACCCCAGCAGTGACGGCCAGTAGAGTGAAGCCCTACCTAAGTGGACAGCCTGGCATCCAGGGGCAAGATGGGCTCAGAGGAGAGGAACTCAGTCATGTCTCACAAGATCTCCTCCCCTTCACGCAGCAACAGCAGCTCCTCCTCCAAACACGACAGTCGTCAGGTAACAGTGACCACACACAGTGACACACATACTAACACACAAGGTACACGCACACACACACACACACACATACGAACACACACTGAAGTATGAATTACACAGGGAGAGAACCACTCTGGTAATCCACAGTTGAGTTCTGGTTGAGTTCATAGTATAAAGGGTCCTAGTTTGGTACAGTGGTCTTAGCTGCTGCCTCCAGTTCACATGTACTGCTGCAGTGCTGGTTAAAGTACAGTGCTCTTTCAGCAACCTTTTCATATTATTAATATTATTAAGTGTACAGTAATAATGAATTTGTCTTTTCTACGAGATGGAGGAAACCCACCTAACAACAGCATGGATGTCCTGCCTTTTCGCAACATAAAAAGTGGCATAATAAGTTATTCACATGCAAACTAAAATGACAAGCCTGGCCACAGAGGACCTGGAGGTCTAACTGGCTATGCCAAGTTTCATCCTCCCATATGCAAAACTAGTTTATGGAAATATATTTAGATACAACTGAAATATTTTTTGGTGTATATGTAAATATAATTTTTTCCTTCTAAATATCTGTATATTTATTTATCTGTATACAGTATCTCACAAAAGTGAGTACACCCCTCACATTTTTGTAAATTTTTTAGTATACCTTTTCATGTGACAAAACTGAAGAAATGACACTTTGCTACAATGTAAAGTAGTGAGGGTACAGCTTGTATAACAATGTAAATTTGCTGTCCCCTCAAAATAACTCAACACACTGGCAGCAAAAGTGAGTACACCCCTAAGTGAAAATGTCCTACATAAAGAATCAGAATTTGGCGTAAACAGAATGAGAACATGGATCCATCATGCCTTGTTACCACGGTGCAGGCTGGTGCAGGTGGTGTAATGGTGTGGGGGATGTTTTCTTGGCACACTTTAGGCCCCTTAGTGCCAATTGGGCATCGTTTAAATGCCACGGCCTACCTGAGCATTGTTTCTGACCATGTCCATCCCTTTATGACCACCATGTACCCATCCTCTGATGGCTACTTCCAGCAGGATAATGCACCATGTCACAAAGCTCGAATCAATTCAAATTGGTTTCTTGAACGTGACAGTGAGTTCACTGTACTGAAATGGCCCCCACAGTCACCAGATCCCAACCCAATAGAGCATCTTTGGGATGTGGTGGAACGGGAGCTTCGTGCCCTGGATGTGCATCCCACAAATCTCCATATTAATATGGGCCAACATTTCTAAAGAATGCTTTCAGCACCTTGTTGAATCAATGCCACGTAGAATTAAGGCAGTTCTGAAGGCAAAAGGGGGTCAAACACAGTATTAGTATGGTGTTTCTAATAATCCTTTAGGTGAGTATATATATATATATATATATATATATATATATATATACACCGATCAGCCATAACATGGTGAAGTGAATAACACTTATTATATCATTATCATGGCACCTGTCAGTGGGTGGGATATATTAGGCAGCAAGTGAGCATTCTGTCCTCAAAGTTGTTGACAATGGGCAAACATTCGTATCTGAGTGACTTTGACAAGGGCCAAATTGTGATGGCTAGACGACTGGGTCAGAGCATCTCCAACACTGCATCCCTTGTGGGGTGCTCCTGATCTGCAGTGCTCAGTACCTATCAGAAGTGGTCTAAGGAAGGAAAGCTACTGTAGCTCAGATTGCTGAAAAAGTTAATGCTGGTACTGATAGAAAGGTGTCAGAACACACAGTGCATCCCAGTTTGTTGTGTATGGGGCTGGGTAACCGCAGACCAGTCAGGGTGCCCATGATGACTCCTGCCCACTTCTGAAAGCACCTACAATGGGCACGTGAGCATCAGAACTGGACCACGGAGCAATGGAAGAAGGTGGCCTGGTCTGATGAATCACATTTACTTTTACATCATGTGGATGGCCAGGTGTGTGTGCGCGTCGCTTTCCTGGAGAACACATGGCACCAGGATGCACTATGGAAAGAAGGCAAGCCAGCGGAGGTAGTGTGATGCTTTGGGCAATGTTCTGCTGGGAAACCTTGCTTCCTGTCATTCATGTGGTTGTTACTTTGACACGTACCACCTACCTAAGGATTGTTGCAGACCATGTGTACCCTTTCATGGCAATTGTATTCCCTGATGGCATTTGTCTTTTTCAGCAGGATAATGCACCATGCCACAAAACAAAAATGGTTCAGGAATTGTTTGAGGAACACAACAACGAGTTCAAGGTGTCCCCAGATCTCAATCCAATCAAGCATCTGTAGGATGTGCTGGACAAACAGGTCTGATCCATGGAGGCCCCACCTCACAACTTACAGGACTTGAAGGATGCTGCTAAAGTCTTGGTGCCAGAAACCACAGCACACCTTCCCGAGATCTAGTGGAGTCCAGGCCTCGACGGGTCAGGGCTGTTTTGGCGGCAAAAGGGGGACCTACACAATATCCGGCAGGTGGTCATAATGTTATGGCTGATTGCTGTATACACATCATTATTGTGTGTGGGCTATTGCCTATTTAGGCTACTGCACCTTTGACCTCTGGGCCTTCAAAGGTAGTGCACTCAATTGTTAGAAGGGTGATTGTTAGCGTAGATAACTGCTGCTGCAGTCAATTAGGATCACTTAGGAAACCATACCCATTTGATGAAACCATTTTCTTCTGCTAGCGCTTACAGTGAAGTTCGGTTGAGGTGCTCACACTCAGTGACCAGGGGTTCATTTCCATCCACGCAACGAGGTCCTTTGTGCTCATGCACATTGCAGTGACTTGGCCGGGTCAAAGAGAGAACATATTAAATCTGCTGTACTTCTGATGTGGCGTGGTCCTTGTTGGCCAATCACAGTGGAACGGTAGAACATCACCTTGTGGTCCGCGACAGCAATTCCATTACGATTCTCCACTGGCTGTCTGAAAAGGCTTTTTGAACAGTATTTCTTCTGAAGCAATCACTGTGGAGTGACACACAAACAAACATACACACTACAGTATACACACACACACACACACCCACAGCCGACCGCTCTGCGCCTGAATTTGAGAGTAATTGTTTTAGGCCCCCATCTCCTGTAGTTCTATTCGTGGCTCATTCTGTGTTCCTTTGCTCAAACATTATTAGAAAAATCTATGAACTCCTAGTTTATTGGAATGATTTGACAGTCAGTTCTGTGGACCGGTGTCTTTTATACAGGTGACAAAATGAGATTAGGAGCGCTCCCTTTAAGAGTGTGCTCCTAATCTCAGCTTGTTACTTGTACAAAAGACTCCTGGGAGCCCGAAATCTTTCTGATTGAGAGGGGATCAAATACTTATTTCACTCATTAAAATGCAAATGAATTTATACAAATTTTTAGTTTTTCTGGATTTCTTTGTTGTTATTCTGTCTCTCACTGTTCAAATAAACCTACCATTAAAATTATAGACTGATCATTTCTTTGTCATTGGGCAAACATACAAAATCAGCAGGGGATCAAATACTTTTTTTTACATTTATGCGTATACTTTTGGTCTATCAACAAATTACAGCATCATTGGGATTCAGAAAGGAAAACAACACCACTTCTATAACACAAAGGAACATGTACAATGTAAACAAAGGACAGGTGAACATAGGAAGCACTTCTGTACATTCAGACGTTCCAGTCTGTCGGGCCAAAGATTCTCATCAACATCGTCACGGACATCGTCTCTTGCGATGCAGTGAGGAAAGAATCTTTTTGCTTGTCTTATACAGCCTCTGCAGGCGTCGGCTGTGATGTCCTCGCATGCTGCAATCATGGCAGCCGGCAGGGTCATTTGGGTATGTGGCTGGCGCTCGTAGACCTTCCACCTCCGTGCTGAGAATTCACCTGTGTTAAGGAATGGGGAATAGGCTGGGAGGAATTCCATTATCATCCTGTGGTGGGTCACAAACCACTGCCTGATGGTGTCTGAGCGATGGAAACTCACATTATCCCAAAGTACCACATACATTGGTAACCCATCACGAACCTGACCTCTCATCTGCAGGTATGAGACCCCTGTATAGGGTGTCTGAGAAGGTGAGGAGACACTGTGTGTGGTATGGCTCTATAAGGGGGATACGCGTTACCACACCATTCTCTGACAAAGCAGCGCATATAGTGATGTTCCCTCCTCGTTGTCCTGACACATCCACAGTAGCTCTGTGTCCAATGACATTTCGCCCACGCCTTCTGAATTTGTTCAGGTTTAAGCCAGCTTATTCCAGGTATGTGAAGTTGTGAGGTGGTTCACTTGCTTCTAGTTCCACCATACGCTATATCCCAGAAGATGCTACATTAGTTTTATGAACTACATGTATTTTCATTTTGGATGAGATACAGTGACGTCAGATATACACATATTGCATGTTCATTTCTACAGCCATGGCAAATGTATACAGCTCACACTTACTGTAAAGAAGTTACTGGTTGCACATATTTTACTTCAATCAATAAAATGTATTTATAAAGCCCTTTTTACATCAGCAGTTGTCGCTAAGTGCTTTTACAAAACACCTGGCCTTAAACCCCAAGGAGCAAACAACAGTAGTGTTGAGTTTCAGTGGCTGGGAAAAATTTAGGACGAAACCTAGAGAGGACCCAGGCTCAGAGGGGTGACCAGTACTGTTCTGGCTGTGCCAGGTGAACATATTAAGATTACAATTATAATAATTAATCAATGCGTGTGGGCTGAGTCTACAGTCTATTTAAAGTAGTCCAGGTCAGAAGCATGACCTGATGGACAAGGACAGGGACAACACGGGAGGGGGAGGTGTAAGCACAGTGGCAGCTGAAATCATCAAGCATTGTCTCGATCTGCAACACAACCAGGAGGACTCTGGACAGGGACAGCAACAGGTCCCCCAAGCCAGGTACTCCGCAGATGTGGGCCAGGACCTCATGCCCTCCTATGTTCAAAACGGGAGGAGACTGGGAAAATTCAGAAAGTGCATTCCTCATATCAACAAGGATTTATAGTGGAGAAGGAGATCTTAGTGGAGAAGGCAAACTGACCCTACTCCCCCAGCACAATAATATAGCAGCTTAAGACCTTGGGACTGGGACGGGGGGTCCGGCGACACTGTGGCCCTATCTGGGGGAGGCCCTGGACAGGGCCCAACAGGCAGGAAATCAATCAACCCACATTGCCAGGCATCAACCAAAGGGACACCCACCAACCCCAACCACCCTGAAAGAGGGCCAAGTATTGCCAGCAGAGTACAGCCCAACTGCACAAGTGGCCAACAGAGAGACAACAACAAGCCAGTGATTTCGCCCCCGAAAGGCATTGGAGGGAGGGCATCCCAATGTCGATGAGAGCCCACCTGGCAAGACAGCAAGGGTGGACAGTATCAAGCCTTTCTGGTCACCTTCACCCCCCTGGGCCAGGCTACACCTAATCATAGACCATGCTGTAGAGATTAGTCTTTAGTAGACCGTCCATTTCAAATGGTACATGGTACAGCTGTTTCAAGCTTATGTGGTTTCTATGTAGCACCCTATTGATGGTAGAGATGCTAACAGTTATAATGGCACTCTGTATCTCCCTAAGTCTAATGGCACTGTTTCCTCTGAACATGGTGCAAATGGCCTCCTCCTGTTTAGGTGTGAAAAAGGGCCCTCTGCCACCCCTTGTGTGATAGTCTTGCAGTCCTATGTGGGAGAACTACAGCGAATGCCAAACACAAGATAGTGGAAGATGTTACCGTTAACTTTGCAAGTGTAGATACAGTACACACAGTTTATGTATGTATATATTTGTGTTTCTGTGTTACAATACAGGTATGCATCTGTAAGGTATATTTACTCTTACTGTAAAATGCAAGTGGACTACTGTTACTGTATATGAAGCATTACAGTAAGTACTGTATATAGTATTACAGTGCAGTGCACATTGTTGGATTACATATCAGTCTTCAAAACATTTGAATGATTGAGGGACACGGTTGTTCTGCCAACATTCGTTTGCACCCTTCGACCAGCCTCAGCCATTGTAAGGCCATGTTTGAGAACAAGGTCCACAACATTTCATGTGAAACACGCCTGTCTCCTCGGCTTCATCCACCTCCTCCTCTGTTTGGCCTCCCTGCTCTTCCACCACGCCTCCTTACTCCTCTTCTTCCCGGCTGTTGAATCCTGTTTCATTACCTTGTTGTCAGAAACTGTACCACAGCCTTGTGCTCTGTTTAGATATGCCTGCGAGTTGAAGGTTCGTTAGATGCACCTCTAAGCTCTTTTAGAGAACTGGTTGATAATCTAATGCGTCACACCCTCCCCTTCATTAGTGAAAGTCAAGATACACCATAAAGCAATTCATGAATTCACGATGAAGTACTGTAACAAAACTCTGGACAAAAGATTGTAATGTACCAAAAACTTGCTTGACAGATTATGATGACAAGTTCAACCATTTTGCATTGAAACACTTATTCAATGAACTTCTGCCTAGATGTTTTGTGTGGTCAGACTACTCACCAGAGCACCAGCATAATCTATTTTGACCAACATGACATAATCAATTGAGAAACGTACATAATCAATTGCATGCTTGTGCAATTGATTCAACAAAATGTTTTGAGAATTCAAATTTTTATCTGAGAAATGTATCAAAGCGACTGGAAAAAACTGTAACACTGATTTCTCTAGTATTTTGGCATTCAGAGAAAATGCTTAGATGGCCGCCCAAGGATTTTATGGCAGAAACGGTCAAACGTGGCCCTGACTCAACTAATCCAAAGCTCAGTGATTAGCCAATGAGTTGCCCAATGTCCTCAGACCCTCACTGACCCCAGACCTCTGTGTCCTTTGCAGACACGCTCACTGACCCCAGACCTCTGTGTCCTTTGCAGACACGCTCACTGACCCCAGACCTGTGTGTCCTTTGCAGACACACTCACTGACCCCAGACCTCTGTGTCCTTTGCAGACACACTCACTGACCCCAGACATCTGTGTCCTTTGCAGACACACTCACTGACCCCAGACCTCTGTGTCCTTTGCAGACACGCGTGCTACTTGAAGGAGTGGCTGGAGCGAGATGAGGGGCTTCCCAGCCACTCCTCAACTAGCAGCACAGTGAAGGCTACAACCTGCTGTGTGTGTTGGTGTTAATCTCTGAGGGAGGTAACACTGACCTGGATAGGAGATGATAATCTCTAATCTCATTTGATTTCACCGTAATATCAAGCTCATTACTCTGGGCCATCCCTCCCTGAACACCGCGTCCGGATGGGTTTGTTTAGTTATTGCAGGAATGGTGTAGTCACTGTGATGAGACTGCTGTGTGTGTGTGTTTGGCCTGTGTAACCTCTGTTGTGACTGGCACAGAGGACAGAGAGAGAGACAGGCAAAAAGAGTTAGAGAGAGACAGGGGCAGAGAGACCGAAAGGAAGTCAGACAGAGAGACAGACAGACAGAGACAGACAGACATACAGTAGAGACAGACAGACAGACAGAAATACAGCAGAGACAGATAGAGAGACAGACAGACAGACATAGAGATAGAGACAGACAGACAGACAGAGACAAAGCACCACACGGTTCCCAGCAGCTTCACTAAAGCTCCTCCATTTCTGCAGAATCCCTGAGATATCAGCAGGATTAGATTTCTTATTAAAATGAAAGTAGGGGCTATTAATAACATTCAATGAGACAACAATGACATTACTGTGTGAGTCTGCATGTTTTCTCCAGAAGCACATTGAACAGACAGGGCTTGTTAACAGAACAGTCACACTGAGGGGGACATGTTTTACCGTCTGAAGTAACGGAACAGTCACACTGGGTGGGGGGGCATGTTTTACTGTCTGAAGTAACAGAACAGTCACACTGGGTGGGGGGGCATGTTTTACTGTCTGAAGTAACAGAACAGTCACACTGGGTGGGGGGGCATGTTTTACTGTCTGAAGTAACAGAACAGTCACACTGGGTGGGGGGGCATGTTTTACTGTCTGAAGTAACAGAACAGTCACACTGGGTGGGGGGGCATGTTTTACTGTCTGAAGTAACAGAACAGTCACACTGGGTGGGGGGGCATGTTTTACTGTCTGAAGTAACAGAACAGTCACACTGGGGGGGACATGTTTTACTGTCTGATGTAACAGAGCAGTCACACTGGTTGGGACATGTTTAACTGTCTAAAGTAACATTTATATATATATATATATATATATTTAGAAACACTCCCAACAGTGTTGTGGAACATTCCCTTTAATAATTAATTACTATTAGTAGTAACAGTTCCCATAAAGTAACTAGTTACATTACTTATAAATTTCCTGTTGAAAGTAAGGTGTTAAGTTTCTTTAAGATAAGTCCTTTGATTGAACTGTCATGTGTTGGCCACTTGCCCAGAAGGCAGACATTTACTGGGATATCGTATAATTACATAGTCAGGTATTGCATAGTCAGTGTCAGTCACCAGCATATAACATTACTAATCATTACTCATAACACAGCAAGTATTTTGTTAACCCCAAGTAATTAAATGTATTCCAATCAAGTATTAAAGTTACAATACCAAACATGGTTACATACCAGCAATATTCATTGTCCTCCCAAACTGTATAAAATTCGACTAAGTTTACCGTAAGTATGTAAAACACACTATAGCACAAACATGTGCTAGGAGCATCTGTTAATGATAGACTCCAAGAACCAAGTAAAACACTGTTCATCACACCCAGACAGATCCATTCCAAACCCCCCCCCCCCCCCCGTTGCGTCTATAACAGGATAACTTCACCTTGGCTTAAACAGTGAAAATAAATCCAACAAATGTCATATTTCAACTTTGCTGATTTGTCCGTCTTCGCACCTGGTTCGTCTAAGTGGTGGGGCAACCTTGGCCCCGACCTTGAATGTCCGCTCCTTTTAGTGAGCAAACAGGCTCGTTGGTGTGAGATTAGGATGTCCCACTGTGCAGAGACGCTAGACCACACGGCTACTTCACAAACCTTCCAAAACATGTTTTTAAATTACACCACACCAGTGCCAGCAACTCAAACCCGGCGTTGTTAAACATTGTTGCTTGCATTGTTTTTCGTTGTTCGTGTGTGTATTTCTACAGGACATTTGGGAGATTGTTGAGGGACTGCGTGGAGGTCACAGTAACGTCCAGGAGCCCCAGAAACAGGAAGGATACATGTTGAAGAGGAGGAAATGGCCCATGAAGGGCTGGCACAAGGTGGGCTTAAAAACACACACACGCATACAGTCACAAACTAACACGTCACACACACCAATCCCATCAGTTCCATCCTACTACCTCTGTAAATAGATTCTACCTTTTCCTGTAATACTATTTTCTGGGAAACTGACTAATGTGTGTGTGATGAATATTCCCATGCAGCAGTGCAAAACTATTGCCTGACCTTGCCTCAGCCCCTCTTCATCAGAAGGCCGATGACATCACGCCTTTTTGTTTTTAGTTAATTGAATCACTTGATATATGAAATTGCCCTCTTCCTGAACTGGAGCTCCATGTCCCTGGAGGTCATGTCTTTCAGTATACCCCCTATCTCTCTTCCCGTTGCCCTCCCTCCATCTCTCCCTCAATCTCTCCATCTCTCTCTCCCTCTCTCTCTCTCTATTCTTCTGTCTCTCCCTCTCTAAAAGGTTGGCTTTTTACATTTGATGACATTGACTAGAGGAAGGCAGATCTCAGTGTTCAGTTCTGTTCCATTAGCTGATGACCTGCTGCCTGGAGTGACTACAACACATCTACATCCAAAACCGTACCGTGTTTTCATTATGGGAAACTATGTTCGATCAAGGGAATAGGGCACCATTCAGGACACACACCAATTAGGCTGAGTGACCAGAGGAAGAGAGTATAGCTGTGGAGGCCTTGAGGAGGGTTTTCAGCAGTCTCATTTTAATGATGTCAGAGATGCTGAATGGCGCCTGACCAGGCAGAATATGTCCCAAATGGGACACTTTGTCCTACGTAGTGCACTACTTTTGACCAGAGACCTATGGGAATATACAGAAAGTAGACAGCAATTTGGGGCATAGCCAGAGGCAGCAGCCAACAATGCCTTACACACACACACACACACACACACACACACAGAGAGAGAGAGAGAGAGAGAGAGAGAGAGAGAGAGAGAGAGAGAGAGAGAGAGAGAGAGAGAGAGAGAGAGAGAGAGAGAGAGAGAGAGAGAGAGAGAGAGAGAGAGAGAGAGAGAGAGAGAGAGAGAGAGAGAGAGAGAGAGAGAGAGAGAGAGAGAGAGAGAGAGAGAGAGAGAGAGAGAGAGAGAGAGAGAGAGAGAGAGAGAGAGAGAGAGAGAGAGAGAGAGAGAGAGAGAGAGAGAGAGAGAGAGAGAGAGAGAGAGAGAGAGAGAGAGAGAGAGAGAGAGAGAGAGAGAGAGAGAGAGAGAGAGAGAGAGAGAGAGAGAGAGAGAGAGAGAGAGAGAGAGAGAGAGAGAGAGAGAGAGAGAGAGAGAGAGGAATAGGCAGGTACATAGGGAGAAGAAGGACAGGAGACAGGACGACTTGCATGGATGAGAAACATCTGTCTTGACAACCCAGTGGTGCTGAGTCCACTGCTCTCATCACAGCCAGCTTTAACTTCTGCCCCCAGGATGATGTGTTCTGACCATGCCTCTCAATCTACCACCCCCCCCCCCCCCCCCCCCCCCCCCCCCCCCCCCCGCAGAGATACTTCCACCTGGACAAGGGCATCCTGAAGTATGCCAAGTGTTGTGCTGACGTGAGTACCAAGGGCTGTGCCCCCCTGTCTGCTAGTACACAAACATCTATCACAGGCAGTCTAAGACGGGCTATATTTAGAGAACTGGGTTTCTGCATTAGGAGGCCTGTTCATGGCACGTCAACATTTTACGGCAGACGTCTGGGCTCCCATGTTACATTACTAAGGGAATATTTAAATATGGCTTGAACGAGGCACGAAAAAAAATCACAGAAAAAATCTTTGTTGATAAAGGGGAGCCATCAGATAACATCAGGGGACTTAAAACAAAGTGAGGAAGGATGTCACAGTGAGACACTGACTGGAAGAGAGGTTCATATCACAGCACCACCTCTTACCCAACTTCCAGGGTCTAGTTTCGGGTGTTGTTGTTAGTTCGTAAGATACTGCATGGGTGGCTGATCGGGTACTGGCCCTGTGGGAGGTTTGTGCAGCTGCAATAAATCACATCTCCCCACATGTCAAAGTCTCGCACCTGAACGTCAGTATACAGGAAAAATGAAGACCATACAGACAAATGTCCCCGGGTCGACCTATCCATCCACACGGACACGTTTCTGTCAATGTTTGCGTACCATACATCACCTGTCCCCCGAATTCCACCCCATTCCCAATGGACTGCCCTGCACTTGGTAGGGAATAGCGCTGCATTTATCATGACATCAGTCAGGCTTGGTTCTGCTCCTCTCAGGTGGACAAGGGGAAGTTGCACGGACGCATTGACGTGGGCCTCTCCGTCATGGCAATAAAGAAGAAGTCCAAGTGCATTGATCTGGATGCAGAGGAAAACATCTATCACCTGAAGGTAAATGACAGCTGGAGCAATGAAGTGAAAGGCAGCGCGCTGTACATCACAGGCTGGTGTGTGTGTGTGTGTGTGTGTGTGTGTGTGTGGTGTTTTGGGGGGGAGGGGCGGTTCATAGAGGACAAATTAACTACATGGATTATTCACTATAATGTTAGGGCACCACTTTGGACCAAGTCCCTTGAGCCTACAGTTGGTACAGTATACATGGATAAATTAAATACATGATTAGAAAAAGTAGGCTTCTCCACCAGGAGACATTACAGACTTTAACAATCATTTAGGATAAAGACACAATGCAGCCTGGGGATTTATCTGCATTGTGGTCTTCAGTGCAAATAAATACCCTAAAGTGAACCAGTCAGTGATCAATGAACCAGGTTATGGCCGTTTGGGACGGAGTTCAACTTCTGACTCCGGGAACCCCATATCTTCCTAAATGACGGCGTATTAAACTACAGGATCAGTCCTGCTGTGCGTACTGTAGGCATATTAAACTACAGGATCAGTCCTGCTGTGCGTACTGTAGGCATATTAAACTACAGGATCAGTCCTGCTGTGCGTACTGTTGGCATATTAAACTACAGGATCAGTCCTGCTGTGCCTACTGTAGGCATATTAAACTACAGGATCAGTCCTGCTGTGCGTACTGTAGGCGTATTAAACTACAGGATCGGTCCTGCTCTGCGTACTGTAGGCATATTAAACTACAGGATCAGTCCTGCTGTGCCTACTGTAGGCATATTAAACTACAGGATTAGTCCTGCTGTGCGTACTGTAGGCATATTAAACTACAGGATCAGTCCTGCTGTGCCTACTGTAGGCATATTAAACTACAGGATCAGTCCTGCTGTGCGTACTGTAGGCATATTAAACTACAGGATCAGTCCTGCTGTGCGTACTGTAGGCATATTAAACTACAGGATCAGTCCTGCTGTGCGTACTGTAGGAATATTAAACTACAGGATCAGTCCTACTGTGCGTACTGTCGGCATATTAAACTACAGGATCAGTCCTGCTGTGCGTACTGTAGGCATATTAAACTACAGGATCAGTCCTGCTGTGCCTACTGTAGGCATATTAAACTACAGGATCAGTCCTGCTGTGCATACTGTAGGCATATTAAACTACAGGATCAGTCCTGCTGTGCCTACTGTAGGCATATTAAACTACAGGATCAGTCCTGCTGTGCGTACTGTCGGCGTATTAAACTACAGGATCAGTCCTGCTGTGCGTACTGTAGGCGTGTTAAACTACAGGATCAGTCCTGCTGTGCGTACTGTCGGCGTATTAAACTACAGGATCATTCCTGCTGTGCGTACTGTAGGCATGTTAAACTACAGGATCAGTCCTGCTGTGCGTACTGTAGGCATGTTAAACTACAGGATCAGTCCTGCTGTGCGTACTGTAGGCATGTTAAACTACAGGATCAGTCCTGCTGTGCATACTGTAGGCATGTTAAACTACAGGATCAGTCCTACTGTGCGTACTGTAGGCATGTTAAACTACAGGATCAGTCCTACTGTGCGTACTGTAGGCATGTTAAACTACAGGATCAGTCCTGCTGTGCGTACTGTAGGCGTATTGTTCCTCCCTGTACATGCACCTGCTGTGCTGCCCTCTGAAAGCATCATCTCTTTAACTCCTGTTATCTCCCTCCCCCTCTCTAACCCCTCCATCTCTCTCTCTCTCTCTAACCCCTCCATCTCTCTCTCTATCTCTCTCTTACCCCTCCATCTCTCTCTCTCTCTCTCTCTCTCTCTCTCTCTCTCTAACCCCTCCATCTCTCTCTCTCTCTAACCCCTCCATCTCTCTCTCTCTCTCTAACCCCTCCATCTCTGTCTCTCTCTCTCTAACCCCTCCATCTCTCTCTCTCTCTAACCCCTCCATCTCTCTCTCTCTCTAACCCCTCCATCTCTCTCTCTCTAACCCCTCCATCTCTCTCTTTGTCTCTCTCTCTCTAACCCCTCCATCTCTCTCTCTCTCTCTAACCCCTCCATCTCTCTCTCTCTCTAACCCCTCCATCTCTCTCTCTCTCTCTAACCCCTCCATCTCTCTCTCTGTCTCTCTCTCTCTCTCTAACCCCCATCTCTCGCTCCCTCTCTTTTTTCCTTCACTCCATCCTCCCTCTGTTTTTGTCCGATGCTGTAGATCAAGTCTCAGGATCTGTTTGATGAATGGGTGTCTAAGCTGAGACACCACCGCCTCTATCGTCAGAACGAGATCACCATGTTCCCCAATGAGAAGGCCTTGTACCACTCTCACTTCTCCTCACCAGGCTCTCCTAGTATAGCTGAGAGACAGGTATTACAGCACACACACACACTCAAAGTCATACATACAAACACACACGCATGCTTGTTTTGGGATTTCTATTCATAATTATATCCTTTCTAACCCCTAACCCTCACCATAAAAACTAAAACCTCATTATAACCCAAATCCCAAGCCCAAAAAAAGCAATTCATGAGGACTGGCAAAGTTATATCCCTAGTCATGATTTTTGATTGTTTGCTATACTAGCGAGGACATCCGGACATGACAAGTATAGCTGTACATTCACTCACTCACAACACACACACACACTTCACTCTGAAACATGTCAGTAGTTTACAGGCTACGTAAGACCTATGTGTTTAAATTGACAGTAGAAAGAAGTGGCTACAGTGTGATCTCTTATTCTGTTTCCAAAATACGCTGTTACTCAACACATGTCAGAACACGCAAGGAGGTTGTTTAAGATGTGTGTTTAAGGAGGTGGATTCTGCCTGTCTGTTTTCCTGGGTCTGTGTGTCCTCCAGCGCCATGTTTCACTGGCCAGACAGGCATCGGTCAGCGCCGCAGGCAGCTTCCCTGTGACCTGCACCAGTCAAGCCAAGGTCGCAGCCTGGCTGCAGTCCTCAGACGACATGGACAAGTGCTCCAAAGGTACACACACACACACACACGCACGGTTTCATTGTTATATCCCCTCACAATACCTTGAACTCTCTACTGCTCTTTTTTCTCTCTCTTTTGTCGTCTTTTGTTGTCCCTCTCTTCCGCCTGGGCAGATCTGTCAGTGTGTGAGTCCTACCTACTGGAACTGAATCACCTGCTCCAGAGCATGGAGGTCCTCCATCGAACCTACTCAGCACCCACAATCCACGCGCTACTGCAGGTTACACACTGTGTGTGTGTGTTTGTGTGTATGTGTATGTGTGTGTATCTGCGCCAGAGAGAGAGGAGAGGAATCCTGTGACCACCATCTGAGACAGTAGATCAGTCTTTGGTCATCATCATCATCAACCTTCTTCTGGATGTATCGTATGGAATGAATTGTATACATGTCCTGTAGTATAACAGCAGGTACCGTGACGTCCACCCACTGTGTGAAGGGGGATGAAGTTAGTCAGGCGCCAGGGGGGACCTTAAAGTCAACCATGCTACCTCTTAACAGCATCAGTGTGGAGGAGCGATGGCTGCAGGCATTAAGGGGGTGGGCCTGCCGGTGCTTTTCAAAACCCATTGGATCAGAGAGCCAGAGGGGAGGGGAGAGGATGTCACACTAGAAGTAGGAAATTGCAACAAGCTCCTTTGAGCAACATAGAAACAAGATATGTGTGGTTGTATAAGAGACAGGGGGGAGGTGTTCTGCTGGAGATTGATTCAGATTGGTCGATCAAGCCGGTAACTGTGATGAAACACATTTCTCTTGACTTTGTTATTGGCTAACGGAGAGTCAAGTTGACACATTTTTCAACCGGGCTTTCCACATATTTGGGTGGCAGTTGTAAGGAATACGACACAGGGCAGGCAGAGTTTATGTTTCAAGCTCAGACCGCTGCCAATGTTTTACTAAAACACAGTAGGAGCAGGAGTTCTCGTGGTCCAGGTACAGGCAAATCGTCGGTAACGCGGGTTAGTCAGAGTTAGCAGAAAATCCAAAGGGGTCAGGCAAAAAGCGTATTCCAGAACAGGCAGACGGTCAGATAACTGGCGACGGTACAGAAGAGAGAGGCTAATCGATGGTGAGAAAACACAGGCAAGAAGGGTCAGCTCACAGAAGACTAGAACAATACTAATTTGAAATCCAAAAACAGGCTCAGTAGAATCGACAAAACTAAACAATACCTCACAAAGCACTAACACAAATGGCCAGAACTAAATACTATGCTAATGAGGGCAGTTGTGAAAAAACACAGGTGCAACCACTGAATGTATCGGGACACGGGAGGTGAGCTGTGTTCACGAACAACACTAGGAAGAAAAACAAAAATACCTGGTAAAACAAGGAACTGAATGGGGCAATACAATGGGGAGAAAACCTTACAGCAGTGTCTTGGAACGAGACTAGTCCTGCTCTCCAACATGGTTACATTTTAGACTGAAGTTAGGACTTACGTTATGTCTGATATTTGTCTTCTGTTTTTTAAGGCTAAAGCCTTAGTCTTCAATATGCGGATGAGTGACATTTGCTAAATGAGTAAATATGCAGTAGTAGACATGTTAACGATTTCTTTCACAGGCAGCATTGAAACCTTTTTCAACACAGCAGATCTTTGGCATTTCTTTATTTTGCTGTAAGAGCACTTGGTGGATGAAAGTATTACTGGAATGAGTTGAGGATGTAAATGTGCATCTCAAATGACACTTAATTCCATTTATAGAGCAATGAGAAAGATGGAGAGGAACACTGTTGATATTAACGAATGATTTATGACAGGAGGGGTCCTGACAGGACATTGATGATGATGAGGACTTGTTCTATTTTAAGAAAAGAGAAGTGACTCTATAAGGAATAAGGTGCCATTTGGGATGCAGATGATTTCTCCGACTGTCTTTTGATTTCTCTGAAGTTTTTTTTATTATCTTGTGTCTTTCCATTTCTCTCCCTAATATAGAACAAGTCATAATTATTGTCAGCCCTTAATATGAGCATCGTTCTTTGTGTCTCCCGCTCTCTCTTTCGGTCTCTCTCTCCTCTTCTGTCTCTCTCCCTCTCTCGCTGTCTCTCTCCCTCTCTCGCTGTCTCTCTCCCTCTCTCGCTGTCTCTCTCCCTCTCTCGCTGTCTCTCTCCTTCTCTCGCTGTCTCTCTCCTTCAACCTCTGTTCTGTTATTTAGGCTTCTACGTATGACAGTCCCAAGAAGGACAAAAGACCCCTGAGGAAATGGAGAGGTTCTAAAAATGATGGAAAAGACGCCAAAACCACACTGCAGGTATAGAGACCCAGGCTGCTGTACAGGCAGGTTGATGAAAGTGGTTCAGAACGTTATTTACAGGATGTCACTTGCAACTCACTTTATTTCCTCCTGGAAGGAAGCAGCTCAAACCATTGCCCGATATTAGGTGTGAGGTATTCTATGATACAGGGAAGAAGGCCTTGAAATTTGTGTTAGTGCACTCAGCTTATGTGTTTAAAAAAAACAAAAAAAACAAAAGGGCATATACCCATTAAAGTTCAAATAACAGATACAATGTTTTTGTCTGCTTCCTTCAGGTTCCTGGCTTTGTCTCTGTTGGCTCCATCCGTCTCCACGCCTCCAACCCCAACCTTTCCACCGCAGCCCTGGGCAACGAGAAGACCTACCCTGAACCCCCCTACATGGACTCCCCCTCCCCGGTAGATGTAGCCAAACTACAAGAGGATTTCTACCGCATCGCTAACAACCGTACGTAGCCCCCACTTGTCTCTCTCTCCGTAACTAACAACCAATAGAGACCTAGACGTTAGTGGAGCTAGCGACACATTATTTCTCTCTTCTTTGTTCAGAGCTCGGTGGGTTGTCTTAACGGTGACAGCTAGTTTTCTTGAACTCTGTGCATACAACAGCAGGCGTGTAAGGCCTGTCATGAACAACTAATAAATCATAACAGTAAGCAATCATAACAGTAAGCACTAGTTAAAAAAAAGTATTTGGGAAAACTATTCTCAACACTTTGGTTGTCTTGATGCTAACCAAATGGCACCTTTACTCTCTGTATAAAATCCCTATGCATTCTGGGAAAAATAATTGCACAATATTGAATAGGGTGCTTTGTGATAAACCCCTAGTTATGTCCTGATGGTTCAAATGGTACGTCATCATCTCTCTCTCCCTAAATAGCCACGGGGACATCCTCTACAAAATGCGTTAGCACTTAATTTTGCAGGATAGAAATAATTAGGTAATATGGCGGTTCTCATTCTGTGTTATTTCAGCGTAAACAAACAAACGATTAATGGGTTTACTAGCATGTTCTTACATAGTGTGGCCATCTCAGTAAAAACACTTTTCCACCACAACGTTCCTAGCAGTTACCTAATAATTACCACAGAAACGTGCTTACCATTGATGTGTGGTCATCACATTGTTGCCAAGTTGTTCCCTCTTTGTATCTGTGTTGTTTCCTGCCAATAACCTAGTTATTACCTAATTACGTCCGCACTGCAAAATAAAGTGCTGCCCAGAACGGTAATATTGGTTACTGTCAAACACATCAGCCACCCATCCTTTCTGACCACAGCCATCCGGATTAGGGTGGCATTTTCAGCCCAACACCAGAATGCTGACGTGCATGACAGGAGTAACCTTATCTTTCTTCGGTATCTCCACCCCCGCCCGCCCCCCGCCCGCCCCCCGTCCGTCCTGTCTCTCTTACACTCTCTCTCCCTGTCAGTTCATGAGTCCATGAAGACTGCCCTGGGCTCCCTGACGTCGGAGAAGGAGAGGATGCGACAGGTGATGGACCACCCAGACACGCCTCAGGTCATGGGCTTGAAGAACGCTCTGTCCTCGGTGAGTCCGGCGGCACGGTAACCAAAACTCTCCTGGTCGTTAAGAGCCGACCAGAACAAGGAACACACTCTGCAGCTGCACCGTGGGGTTTTCGGTCCAGGAGAACCGATGTGTCATAGCTTGTGTCTCACACTGTCGCAAATCTCTCTGTTTGACTTGTCTTCCTGTTACGCTGTTCTCCCACACCTGTGTGTGTGTGTGTGTGTTTTGTATGTGTGTGTCCACCATCTGTTTCTATTGGCAAGTCCCAAATGACGCCTTATTCTCTATAGAGACCAGACCTAATCGTTGAATGTAGCACACTCCATAGGGATTAAGAACAGGATACCATTTAGGACGGATCTGGTGTCTGTGTTCAGCAAGGTGACATGGTCTCTCAGCCAGGCGCTGCTGTCCGCTGGTCAGGCTGGTCTGCCAGTGTCTGCCGTGGCATTTTACCCTGGCTACCAGATAGTGCTTCCTGTGTTTCACCCTATTGGTTATTTATACAGGGCCTCAGATGACTACGAAGTGGTGACTAACATCACATGTTTCATTTTCCTGTTCGTTTCCTTGTGAATATCGGATATTTCCGATTTCCCAGCAGGCATCTCTCGTCACACCATTCCTGCAGCTTTGTGTTCGGTCCATACAGCGCCTGTTTTCATTACAAGAAAAATGCATTTAAAATATGGGTTTTGCAGAATACTGTTTCAAGCGTTTGTGAAAGGAAATGTTTGATTTGGAAATGTAAAAGTATCAAATGAAACCGCACCTGGAGACAATCGCTGGTATTTTGGTTTTTCCAGAGTCGTTTTTCCTGAGCGCCAAACAGAAGGTTGCAGGCACAAAATCAGGGAGGCATTGTCCAAAATTAATAAATAAAAGCTTTTAGTTATTTCTTTGCTGCAATCCTTTTCTTCCCCCCACAGTTTGCACTAATAAATACCACCCAGCTGTCTGCTGAAACACAACACTGGTTGTCTGTCCCATCCAGGCTATAGCCCAGAACTCTGAACTGAGAGAGCGACTGGGCAACATTCACACAGAGTCGTGCTGCGTCACAGAGGCTTCCCCTGGGCTCGTAAACCTCTCTGGTCCCCTGCAGGTGGGTGTGGAACCTGCATGATGACCCGGGGTCCTGGATGGCACCCTATCCCTGCTGCTTCAGCGGTCGAAAGTAGTTCCCCCGCTGGGGAATATGGTGCCATTTGGGACATAGACATGCATGGCCACCTCCCTTTCCTCGTCATCATCACGGCCGTTGTTATCCACTGTCGTGTCGGAGGGGCTTAACACGCGTAGGGTTTCCATATCTTGCCTCTTGATTCTTGAACTATTTCGACCAGGATTTCTCGAAAAACCTTGCATTTCTCAGAATGGTCCACATTTTGGTAACCCTGGAGTTTGTTTGATAATCCACTGGTCTTAGTCCCAACGCACCAGGGGTGTCCCACTGAGTCCTCTCATCCGTCTCATCGAATGAAACATCAGAACTGCAGAGTAATAGCAGTGTTTTCTCCATCAGACTTTTAGAATCCCTTTAACAGATATAAAGCTCTGTCGAGGAACTAACCTGTTTATAGATGAGACTACTACAAGGTCTGTTAGTTGTTTGGATAGAAGCTTTAAACCTTCAGGGTCCGTTGGCATCTGTCCTTAGGAGACCCACTCACAGTGAATCCCAAATGGTTGGGGTCTTTAAGAACTGACCCAGTATACATTTACTGAATCAGATCTGGTAATGTCATAAAGACATAAGTGCGCACACAGTTCATAAAGACACATCCAAAACATATACACAAAAAAACACTGATCATCTATTACTTTCATAGTACTTTCCTTCTGAGAAGGCTGTCACGGTGTGTACACAGTCACAGTATGACTACCGGTACATTTAGTATAATTGCTTTTCTTTGGAAATGTGTGTGTTTATTCGTGGTTTGCTGTGTTTGTTTCTGTAAGCAACATTTATTTTGAAAGTTTCAGCACAAGCTTCATTTGAGTCTTGTTTCTGAATTTGTGAACGCTTTAACCTGACTGACTGCACCTTCCTTCTATCAGAAGCAAGACTCCAAAGATGGATCCCACCCCCTGGTTCACCAGGTATCCAATGAGAGCAGAACATCTATCACTGAGTCTCTGTCGGAATTCTTCGATGCTCAGGAAGTTCTGCTGTCCGCCAGTTCCTCGGAAAACGAGGTTGGTGAAGGAGCTTCCTCTCCCCAGTTGAAACATGTCGATACAGTAGGGGGAAGGAGGAAAGGCCCGTTTGAGAGGTGGTTATTAGGTAGTGTCCGTGAGGAAGGGGAGAGAGAAACAGACAGCTGGGACACGTCTGGCATCAGACTTAATGAGACACCTCCAGTCAGAGCTCTGAGCTACAGAACATGGTCTGTGGGGGGTGGGGGCTGAAGTGTCAAGACCAAAGAAGAAGGGCAGAGAGATGGCGATTGAAATCCCCCCCTTCTCTTCCTACTCCTTTTGCTTTAGGCATTTAGGCGGCTGCATGGGGAAAACGTTTTTACATGGAAGTTAATTACCTACGTCTGAACATTTAAATGTATAGGTGAGATGAGGTATGCATCTGTTAGCGTGTGTTCTTTGGAAGCACCTGACTCACCTGTCTGTCCCCTCCTCCTCTGTGTTCTCCCTCCCCCGTCCGTTCCCCAACCCCCTCTGTTGTGACAGGACAGTGAAGGAGACCTGAAAGCCTCTTGCCTCTGAGATCCCCTCTCCCTGAGGTGGGCGCTGAAAAGGTGTATTTTACCTGTCACCAATGATCCGTGTGTTGTCCTGTCTTCCAGGCCTCTGAAGATGACTCATACATCAGCGACAACGTCAGTGACAGCGTATCCATGGACAACTTCAACAACGAGGCGGACAGAGACAGGCCGAACTCAGGTGATGGACAGTTCTACTTGCTTGCGTTCCAAGCGGCACCCTATTTTCTAATTAGGTGCTTTTCTTTTGACCTGGGATCACACGCGTATATAATAATAAAAAGTGAGTGCCGTTTGGGACACGTTTCTTTGGTTACGTAAGTGACATTGTAACGTTAATCCCGCCCCCCACTCCCAGGCTGTGTGGAGAACGGGATCTCTGTGGGGAGACGCAGGGCTCGCCTCCCGTCACCCAGTCCCAACACCAGCAACATCAGCCTGTGGAACATCCTGAGGAACAACATAGGGAAAGACCTTTCCAAGGTACCTAGTCAAACAGACATGTTGGGGAAATATTCCATGGTACTGTCTATATCCTAAAGAATTTTTTGCCCGAGGGGGGGGTTGGATGCTGCTTTCCCGATAGCTTTACAAGTTGCTCCCTCTGCTGGGCTTTGGGGGTGCAGCTGATGGCTGGCCACAACAGCGGTGTCCTAGTCACAGGGACTGTTTGTAGCCCGTATTTGTTCGTTTGTGTGTGTATATTCTGCCTCTGTTAAAACCTTTGCTACTGAGAAAGAGCTGTAGAAATGAAAACGTTATCATATAACTCATTCAAGCCCAATTCATCATTTAAGTTCTGGTTAATACAGTGTTGCCGTTCGTTCTCTGTTGTTATTCTGTGTGGGTTTCCCTTTAGGTGGCCATGCCTGTTGAGTTGAACGAGCCTCTCAACACACTCCAGAGACTCTGTGAGGAGCTGGAGTACAGCGAGCTGCTGGACAGAGCGGCTAACACACAGGACCCTTTTGAGCGCATGGTGAGAGGGGATAAGGACACACAGAGCACCCACACACACACACACACACACACACACAAAGAAATGCACAAAAACAGACACACTTGCAAACAGACACACGCAGACTAACAGACACACACCAAAACATACAGACACAAAAAAACTGACAGACACACACACTAACAGACACACAAAACCAGAAACAAACCAAAACATACACACAAAAAAATATAGAAGCACAAAAACAGACACACGCAAAAACAGACACACGCAAAAACAATACAGACTATAGTATTTTTATGAAACCCGGAGGATATTTCTAGAGGAATGCGTTTGATTACTACTGGCACCGCCCTGGTTTGAGCCTTTTGCTGTTTGACGGTTATATGCCTCTGGCTCTTTTGGTTTTGTAAATAACTTATTTTGTTTCCCTGGTATTCTGCTAGCAGATGTCTGTGGTTTCTAAAGCACAATCATGATTCACGGACTCTTGTGTCTGACGGTGCTTGTGGTTTGCGGACCAGTTTTTCTGCAGCCCTTTTGTCAAAGCTTCACGTTTTCCATTTCAGGGTGCAGCTCACCGAATTCATGCAAGATTTTACATCTGTGTTCCAGAGATTACAAAGCCCTATACCACATCAGACTTTTCCGCAGTGTTAACATGTCCTTCTTTAGTATAGTGAATACTCTTCAGATGGCCAGTAGGGCTCTGATCCACATGGCTCTGGTCACAGTATTGCACTACTCTTTAGGGTGCCATGTGTGTTGTCTTCCCCCCCCGTCTTCTTGTTATCAGCCCGTGATTGACACTAATCTAGTGGTAGACAACTGAATTGAACCTTTCCTTCAGTTGAACCTCTGTGTTTGACTTTGGGTTGTGTCTTTTTGTGTTTTTGCATTCCTCTGTGGGTATGTGCTCAAGTGTTCCTTGAAGATGTGCTGATCACAGTTCCTCCAACAGAGGAGTAATGAGGTGCGCTGGGGTGTTTACTGTCTGTAGGTGTACATAGCCACGTTTGCCGTTTCGGGGTATGCGTCCAGCTACCACCGGTCAGGGGGGAAGCCCTTCAACCCCGTCCTCGGGGAGACCTACGAGTGCGACCGCCCCGACAAAGGCTTCCGCTTTGTAGCAGAACAGGTACTGTGCACAGATCCACCTGCCCTGTGTGTTCGATTAAGGAGTGAATGGTTTACATGGTGTGGTCCCGCCGGTACACGCCCGACGCCGTTTGTCATCACAGCCGGTGCATTTTTCTGTGTTCACAGGTCAGCCATCACCCCCCTATTTCAGCATGTCATGCCGACTCGAAGAACTTCATATTCTGGCAAGGTGAGTTAACACCACGGTCCTTTAGAGACGATTACCCTTCCTTCGACGAGCATGCTAGCATTAGAACTTGTCGGCACAAAAGCGTCCTTCCCATACAGCAACTACTTGAGCTGTGATCTTACCCGTGTTTCATTTAGACATGAGGTGGAAGAACAAGTTCTGGGGGAAGTCGATGGAGATCGTCCCCGTTGGCACAACACATGTGATTCTGCCTGGGTGAGTGCTGTGCTCCTGCTTCTGACTGCCATAACACTCCCAGACTGAGTGGTCACCATGTCTGTGGTCACACCAGGTCCTCGATGTCCATACGTTACACACACACACACACTTACCAAAAACAACGTTCCACACCAACATGTCCTGCTCTGCAGGTTTGGGGACCACTATGAATGGAACAAGGTAACGTCCTGTATCCACAACATCCTGAGTGGCCAGCGCTGGATCGAACACTACGGAGAGATCTCCATCAAGAACTCCGGCTCGGATATCTGCCAGTGTAAAGTCACCTTCGTCAAGGTGAGGGGCAATATGAGCGTGTGGGGATCTGGGGCACGAGTGTGCGTGTGTTTTAGAACTATTGGGTAACGTACAGCCGTAAAAAATCAAGGAGGTACAGGACATTCGTCGAATGTCTTGAACCTCTCTGTTCTTAAAGACCAATTGAAACAATTTACAAAATAACAAAATGTTATTTACACACATCCGGTATTTTGTACCGGTATTTCTGAGTTCCCGGCAGACGTTCCATTATTATACAAAAGGTTGTTTTGTTTTGAGTTGTGCTTCAGTTTTGACTCACACATACATACACACACACACAACATTTCCCTTGAGTAAACAGCAATGCATTTCTGCATTCTGGAGTTGAACTTTCCAATCAATCAAATGTATTTCATAAAGCCCTTTTTACATCAGCAGTTCTCACAAAGTGCCTTTACAAAACACCCAGCCTGAAACCCCAAAGAGCATGCAACAACATTGTTGAAGCACAGTGGCGAGGAAAACCTCCCTAAAAGGGGCCGAAGCTTAGGTTGAAACCTAGAGAGAAACCAGGCTCGGAGGGGTGACCAGACCTCTTCTGGCTGTGCCGGATGAACATTTTAAAAGTACAAATTGTAGTAATTAATAAATCATGTGGTGTGTGTCCAGAGTCTATAAGACCTAATCTAAGTTGAAAAGGAGCAGGAAACAAGGAAAATGTAGGGAGCGCATTCTTTAAATTAACAAGGATATATAATGAGGAAGGAGAACTGACCCTATAAAATAATATAGCAGCATAAAACCTTGGGGCAATTCCCGAAAGCAGAGGCCTAATTGGTGGTAGCATCTGACAAGTTGAAAGGCCTGAAGCAGTACATTAGAATGCCAGATCACATAGCAGCTCATAACACAGTAGTAGTTAGTGTAGGGTATATTGTGTCAGAATGGTGATTTATGGCCCTGGGGGGCGGGACTTCCATATTGATGTGACAGGTGGGGGGACATCCGGTTTGCATGGGTGGGACTTCCGTTATGACGTATGTTAGGGTGGGACTTCCGGTATGACGTATGTTAGGGTGGGACTTCAGGAGTGACGTATGCATGTCCGGTGACTTTGTGATTTATGATTACATTGATGTGTCAGTGTTTGATGTTTTACAAGGCCTGATGAGCAAAACAGACTAGTGTTATAACAGGTGGGTTATGTTTGATGATTAACAAATGGGGTTTAGGGTTCCGGAATGTTAAATTCCCAGGCAGTAAATAAGTGTTGTGTCAGCGGTAAGGTGTTTGGTGTTAAACAAAAGGGGGCCAGGGTTCCAATGCCTTGTGGTACAGATGTAAACTTCCATGTTTTGCAATGTGGTGTTTTTCCACAAACACGGAGTTACACGTGAGAGACATGTTTTTCTGTAAGATATAAAGAAAGGGATGGGACGGGACTTACGAGTTCGGATAGTTTTCAGCCCAATATTCATTTTAACAAGAGATGGGCTTCAAGGTTATATCTGCCCAGTAGTAATGGTCCCTAAATAACCACTAATACAAACTGTAGTACATTCAGGTTAGAAACCGTCCCGTGTCTCACGGTTTGTAGTCCAACACAGCACTACAGCAAGTTAACATCGCATGAGCAACGCTTTTATTTTGAAGGAGCATCCACGGCCCAGGGCCAACCACACATTTCGCAAAGGTAGATTGTGTAGCGGTTGGGGGGGTTTTAAAATATTGTTATAAATAAAAACAAGTGTATGTATGAGCAATGGTGAGTTTTGTAATACAAATGGTTAAGTCAGCATTAACTTCTAAGTTGCATTATAAGGCAAAACGTCACAAAGTTACCAGCAAGGTCGCGTATAAATTTGCATGAACAACGGCGAATCGTTGACAGGTAAGGATAGGTTATTTCAGGTAATTAAAACATTCGTAAAGGCGTCTTTTGAAATTGTACAACAGAGATCAACGCAAGATTGTTTTCTACACATTGATAGAAATGTTTAATAATAGGCAACGTTGGTTAAAAAAAAAAATACTATAGTATTTGTGTTAGTATGGGGTTATGCTGTCACTTCCGGGTGAAGATGTGCTGCATTCTCTTAATGAACAACTCGTGAAATCTGATTTTGTATTGCTGTATTATGGTCCTGTGTTTGTTAAATGCTGAACTGATTAATGGCGATATGGTGACAATAGCAAGCGTTTATATGTAAGCAGATGAGTTTATCGTTAATATATACAATTCAATGACGTGATGTCACGGCTGAGCCGTGAAAATTAACGAGAACGGCTGTTCTACCAGACGTGATATAGCAATATATTTGGTTGCCAAGTGGCTACAAAAAGAACTAAATAGTTAAGTTTTATCCTGAATTTGTATCATTGCAGCATGTATAGTTCTAACACAATTTGAATCTAACGTGAAGAACGATGACATGTAACCAATGACAAAGTTAAGAGGCGTGACTTGCTGGAGGAGCCCCGGCTGCGATGTGAAGACAGTAATTAAACCCCGCAGCATCCGCAAAAGACAGCTGGTGTTTCAAGCGTGGAGTATATCGTTTCTGATGTAAGTACAAGTTATTTTATTTGAAGTAATTTATTTGAATTGTGATGCAACTTTTTAAGAATTTGTAAATCAATTTTACAATTGCGCAATCCATTCATTTTTAGCTGTCTTTCATATTGCATGTTTAAATCTCCGGTTTAGGTTGAGCGGATTTGAACACTGACCGTGTTTGGTAAACACATTTTTGGACCTCCAAATCTTGGTAAGTAGACTTTTGACATTATTGTTAATCAGCTTTAATTACCTGTATACGCTTGTTAATCCTATTTGTATTTAGTTCAAGTGACCGGCATCTGCGTCAGTTGGACTGGGTGGTCAGACTGTGATCTTACACAACCTGAGCAGATACTTTGTGTAAGTTTAATTATTTACAGACATTTTTAGTCATGTTCTAAAGTGTTATTAACAATTATGACTATGCATACTGACCCTTGGTACAACATTCTATATTCCAACAGATTGAGGACAGCCGGGTGATGAGACAAAGTACATTACCACAATGGGGTCAGTTACGGACACCCTTCCTTGTGGCTGCACAGCGTGAGGGGGTTTTCTTTCAGGCTTGAAAGCTGAAGGTAATACAGCCAACTCTTCAAAACTGTGCTGTATGTAAATGTATGTTTGAGTTAGAATATTCAAATCTGAAAAGTGGATTGTTATTTACACGTTAAACCAGAGAAATGGCGAAAGATAATGCTAACGACAGTCCAGACACGGAACAGCCAACAACCTCTACAAATAATCAATCGACCATACCCCATAATACAAATGAAGTTTGTTACACAGCGATGCGCACAATAATCCTCAGATACAAGGCTTGTTAACCGAGCTTAGTAGCCCCCATTTTTCACACGATCTAGTTGACACTCCTTCGAGCTCTCTGATGCAAACTCAGTGCAGTGATGGCGATGTTAGAGTTATACAGCGTAATGCGTTTGACAATGTTGAATTACGACAGTTGATAAATTTACAAAATACTGGTGAAGTTGGTGATTTTTGCACATTCTACGCAAGTATTATGGCAGGCTTGGATACTTTGATTGTTAGAGCCTCAGACTTTGTACAAGGGCCTGGTGATCGTCTGCAGATTGAGTTGATTGGTGAATCTCTGATAGATCCCGTACATGTGACCATGAGAGCGGATGAATATAATGAATGCACGTTTGGTAATTTACTTGAAAGTGTTATGCAGAGTAATGCCGAGATTATGATTGATGAATCACTAGAACTGGTGGTACAAATTGTCAAAAACCGTGAGGGTGGTGCCCCGCGACGTAAAGCTCAAACATTGTTGATAGATCAGATTATCAATAAAAAAATAAGACATTTATATGTGGCTGTGAATAATGATTCTACGTGTTTTTCTGTTTGTTTGATGGGTATGTTGAACCCGCAGTACACATATCCTGAGCCCCTGGTTAGTGGTCGTGAGCTACATAAGGGGGCTGGTTTAGCGTTAGATGAATGTGTGTCATTCACAGATATTGTTCGGTTTGAAGAAATGACAGGGTGTAAAATTGTTGTCTTTCACCGAACACGGGATGGTCACCTTCCAAGTTTCAAAACAGCGAGGAAACCCACCCTAGAACTGTCTTTATGTACTTACACGATAACCATTTCTACGGTATCATGAATCTTATTGCTAATGGTAGCAAGCTCATGATTTTTACAGACAGCACATTCAATCAGAGATACATTGAGAGTCATTGCTTTCTACCTATGAAGCTATCAGCCTTGCCACGTGCTATGGGTTTTAAGGATTCGAAAAAAGGCTACTTTCCTTACAAATTTAACATCAAGGAGAATGAGAACTATGTTGGCCCCCATCCGGAACCGCATTACTATGGTGTGAATACCATGATGGCTAAAGAAAAAGATGAGTTTTTGCAATGGTATGCAACTGTTTCCGCAGACCCCTTTGTCATGCAGGATGAAATAAAGGCTTACTGCGTGAATGATGTGGTCATATTGAGAGAGGGTTGTATGCGCTACAGACTCGAGTTCCTGGAGTGTGGTGGTGTTGACCCATTCCGGTCAATTACGATTGCTTCGGCTTGCATGAAAGTCTTTTGCAACAGATTCCTCACCAAGGACACCATTGCATTGGTCCCCTCAGACAACTACAACCGTTGTCAGAAGACATTCTCAAACAGCTCAATACAGTGGCTTGAATATGTGGCCTCCGATAAGAATATATCAATACAGCACGCCCTGAACAGGGGTGAAGTGAAAATTGGTCCCTACTACGTTGATGGTTATGCTGAACGCGATGGTTTTAGCACGGTCTATGAATTTCTAGGTTGTTTCTGGCACGGTCACCCAAAGTGTCATTGTTCAACCAGCATCAATCCAATGACAAAGATTCAGTATGGGTTGATGCACCAGCAATGGTTGACAAAGCTAGAGGCTTTGAAAGAACAACACAACGTACATGTTCAATACATATGGGAGTGTGAGTGGAACCGGCTTAAAAACACATCCGCAGATGTCAAAGCTTTCTTGAAGACCTTTGGTTCTCCAGAGCGCCTTGACCCTCGGGATGCTCTTTTTGGTGGTCGTACTAATGCGATTCATCTGAAGTTTACGGCTCGAGAAGGGGAGACTATTCAGTATAACGATGTCTGTAGTCTTTACCCATTCTGCAACAAGACAAAGACTTATCCAATTGGGCATCCAGACGTAATCTTTCGAGATTTCAAACCCCTAGACACTTACTTTGGTATTGTTAAGGCTACAGTGTGTCCACCGAAAGGCCTTTATCACCCCGTTTTACCACACAGGGTTGGTGGTAAGCTGTTCTTTCCATTGTGTAGATTATGTGCAGAGTCTGAAAACCAGGTAAATGATTGTTCACATACTGATTCAGAAAGATCTTTAACCGGTACCTGGGTTTCTATTGAGCTGTTGAGAAAGGTTATCGCATTGTGGAAATATTTGAAGTCTGGGATTTCACCAGGACATCAGATGATCTTTTTGCAGATTACATGAGAACATTCCTGAAGCACAAGCAGGAAGCTAGTGGCTTCCCACCATCTGTGGTTGACGATGAGGCTAAAGACCGGTATATCCGTGAATATCATGAAAAGGAGGGTGTGCAGCTTGACAAGGAAAACATTGTTGTAAACAGTGCTAGGCGATCTTTAGCTAAATTGGCAATGAATAGTCTTTGGGGTAAGATGGGTGAGCGGACTAACCTTATGAACACAATGTTAATTACAGATCCGGAGGAGTTTAGCCACTACCTTTTTTCCAGTGAAATAGATGTTGGTTATTTCTCGTTCATCTCAGACACTGTTGCGATGGTACAGTGGCGTTACACAAAACAGACACCAATCAAACCACGTAACGGCAACATATTTATTGCCGCGTTCACAACAGCTTATGCTAGACTCGAGTTGTATTCACTCTTAGAAAAGTTGGATAGACGTGTACTCTACACAGACACTGATTCCGTGATCTTTGTCACACGCCATGGGGATTGGGTCCCCCCACTGGGCCCGTTCTTGGGTGACTTGACCGATCAATTTGTTAGTGGTGGGCCAAAGACATATGGTTACAAAACCGTTAAAGGTCTGACCTGTCTCAAAGCAAAAGGTGAAGATGTGAAGATGTTGTTGGATAATGCAGAGGTTGTATTCTCCAAAGAAATTCAAAATATCGTCTGGGTTTATTCATGTTGGCAACCGCTGTATGACGAACTGTTGAAAGTAAGGGAGATACATTTCATAGAAGGTCTACCAACATCGCTGTGTGATGACAATCTGCTACCGATTCAGAAAAACAACCTTTTAATTATTGACGATTTAATGAAAAGTGCATCAGAGAGTTTGGAGATGGAGCGAGTTTTCACACAATATTCACACCACCGTAACCTGAGTGCAATTTACCTCGTCCAAAACATGTTTGTTAAAGGCAAATCTAGTAGAACTATTAACTTGAACACAAACTACCTCATCTTGTTTAAAAACCCCCGCGACAATCAGCAGATCAGTATTTTAGGCAGACAGATATACCCCGGTCTTTCTCGATTCTTCATGGAGAGTTTTAAAGATGCAACACATCCGCCTTTTGGTTATTTACTTATTGACTTTAAAGCTACAACACCAGAAGACTACCGTCTGAGAACAGGGTTATTTTCAGGGGATTGGCCTGTCGTGTACGTTCCTAAGAAAGTTTGATCATGTCTAAACGCATTCGTAGAAATTTACCACTTCTGAAAATATTTAAGGCACCGGCAAGTCAACGAAAAGTTATTTTAGAATCAGCATCCACCGACCTCATTCTATCACTCTGTGAAATAGCGCTTAATCTAAGGCGCGGTAATATACCCTTAACCGAGTCGCAGCTCCGAAAAGTAAAGAGACAAAAAGCCAAAATTATATACATGTCTAGAAAGAACACTTCAGTTGCACGGAAAAGAAAAACCATCAACCAATCTGGAGGTTTTCTACTGCCGTTACTAAGTGTTGCAGTTCCGTTCTTAACCAGTCTAATTGCATCGAGACAGGGTTAAACAACATGGAGCATGCTCAGAAAATGTTTCTGGTGCCACAACATTAGTTGGAAAAACTGCGAGAATCCAAAACGACTAGCACCGATGTAAGACAATCTGTTGAGAATGATTTGGACTCATCAATTCGCAATATACTGTTGAAGCCTGATATGGATTTACATGAGAAAGCTAAAAGATACTCTGCCATTTTACAAAGATTTTTGACTGTTGTGCGCCAGGGGGAGCTTGATACAAACACCCTGACTTTAAGTCTACCTGGGTCTGAGACCGGGTCTGCTGTAGTAAACGTGACTGAGAATAAGCAAACTGTTGACCGAAATGTTGACCTTGTTGATGAAATTTTGGATAATGTGCCTGTGAAGCGTAGAAAGAATGTTGAATATATTCTTAATAGAATGCACAGGTCTAAAGATTTGACTTCATGGAATTCAAATGGTGAATTTGTTTTCAAAGGAGAGATAATCAAGGGCTCGCACCTATTGGATCTTGTTAAAAGTGTGACAGCTACCAATAAAATTGCTGACGATAGAAGACCGTTGGGGTGGGGTGTGTTTTTAGAGGCCATGGCATGTCCCAACATGCCTTTTACAACTATTCCAAATGCGCATGTAAGACGTAAAATCAATTTGTAGAAACAAAAGTCTGGTGACACAATGGATGGTTCAGCCACACCACCAGCAACTGGTTTTCAAACAACCAAAGCTTTCTTTGAACCTCATACCACGGACCCCGCAAAATGGCTTCCATTTTAATGTGTTTTTATTTTATTTGTGATACATTGTATGTTTGTTTTATCTTGAATAAATGTTGTATGAAAAATAATATGTAAACATTGATGTGGTTTTTATTTTTGTTTTTATTTTTTAATAATAAATTTGACATACACGTGATTGGCTTTTCTATTTCTTCAACAACCATGGCACAAATTAAACGTTTCACAAGATTGAGCATGTTGTATGCAATTAAACATTTGCTTATCACGCTTACTCTGGTACATCTTAGCTACAAACTTTGAGACTAGGGCATCATTTTCTCGTAAATCATCAGCATAAAAAGACATAAAATCTTTATAACTCAGACCTTTTGTCATTAGAAAGAGAAAGAACAAACAATGCTGTCCACACGTGGTTGAAACCAGGTCCTGTACTTGTTTTGAACTGTATTCCACATTCTCACAGGTTTTCAGAAAGGCCTTGATTGACTTGGGAAAATATGTAAAATCCGGGGGGTTTCCAAAACTGTCATAAAACCTTCCAATGCCATCATCCGTTATGTAAATAGCAAGCCAGTGCTCCCCAGGTTGATTGCTCGGGTGTGTATTAACAATCATCATTGATGCAACATCTCGGACAGGCACCCTAGGTAGTTGGTCACTTGCCAGCACACCATAGAAATGGGTCCTACATGAAAATTGGTTCACCACACTGGTCAACTCTGCGGTATTCATTTCCACACAGTTCTCCTAATAGTAGTCAACCATGACTTGTCGCCGGTTTGACACTTCGATAATGGAGTCAAAGATTGAATAAACAACTAAATTAATTGTTTGGGGTAGTGGTTGTCTGAACCTCATCTCAAGTCGTACATTCCCTGACTTGATCAAGGATATGTGCTGACCACATTCCTCGTCTGGTGCGCAGTTGAATGCATAAAGGGCATAGCCGTGTAAGAAGTCCGACCTGTCAATAGCCAAGGCTTGGTCCTTTAGGTGTTTTCCTGAAGCTAAGGCCAATTGGTAAAATTCATGCACTGCTGACCCTGTTGTGTAATTTGGTTGGAATGGTTTGCTAGGAAATTGCTGACCATCCACATACATAGCCATAAACTCCAAATTATAATGTTTGAAATTAAATGGATTCTTTGTGTAACTTCCGGTAAAACTGTCATTGTCCACCAATCCGATTACAATACATTTTGGCAGAGGTCCTAAAAATAGGTTTTCCTGGTTACAAACACGACCCCCAGCCGGTAAACTAAATGTCTTCATACACACTCTTTCAATTGGGTACTTGGCATTGGTTGAGAGTAGCGCTTGAGCGTGTCCAAGTTTCACAGCTGGCGAAACAGACACTTTCTTGACAAATAGTGATGCTGATAGTATATGCAAACGATAACGCACATCCCCGACCCCCATAAGGCAGAACTCATCTTTACCGCGCACCATCCTAACCTTTATGTCAACGCCGTTTAACATAAGTTTCTCTTGAAAGAAGATATCGCTATGAACAGGGCCGATCATTTCAAATGTTGTGCTATCCGCCGAATAGGCTGCCCTTTTCGTAAGTCCATCGTTCTCGCCTGCAGGGTCCGTAACATCCATGTGACCTGCGGCATCCTTGTAAAACAACCCAGCTGAAAACTGTGTCTTTAATGTATCACATCCATAATTCAGAATGCTCTCTATAACGGCTCTGTAGGGGTATGTGTTGCTACTCTGGCTAAGTAAATGATCACCCAAGGAGACATCCACTTGTGAAAATAGGGTGGCTATCGGATAGTTGATAACCCCAACACGGGCTCCGGCATCAATATTGGTTCCGTCCGGTTTAGTGACTTTTACACGTAGGTACAGCAAAGTATTGTTTAGATCAACGTAGTCTTCGCCATTCCCGGCAATAAAGAACTCCAGAGGGGCTGCGTCAGATATTGCTGATAGGGTCGGTATTTCAATGTATGTATTTTTCTCGATAGATGTCTGTGTGAATGGAACTGTGAATAAATCCAACTCTGTCTTCATACATTCGCCAGACATACGGTGTAGGAGTGCCATCTCTCTAAAATATATTCTTAATCAGCTTTGTCGTGTTCCCTTTGAGTGTCCTCCGGGGTGTATGTCCTCTTTTAACCTTGGCTCTTGTTTTTGTCTCATTCTTGCGTTTTTTACTCTTGGGTAGGCTCCGCCTACCAGGTGGTCTTTTTCTAACACCTCGAGACATAACCATTAATCCAGAACCATCCTGCTGTTTTGTTTGTCGTGACATAACACTGTTGACAACATCGCCGACTATATTCCTAGCCGCACTCTTCAGATGTGGTTTTGCTATGGAGAACCCGCGCTTCAACAAAGGTATTGCCATCCGGAAAAGCCCTCGGAAAAGGCCACCTAGACCGGCCCCATACATTGCTGAGCTACCATGATACCCTGGTAAACCGTTACCGGCCTGTGTTGTGTAGTATTCAACATACCTTTGAGGATCATCATAGAGCTTCTGCGGCTGCATCTTAAACTCTAAAAGATTGTTTGACGGGTCTGAAGTGTAATTTTGCAATCACCTTCCCCACTACAAATGAAACCAGCTGGTTTTGATCAGATTTTACTTCAATACAGATCTCATCAAATTGTCGCTTACTAAGAGGTACGTAGTGTGGCTTGTCGTACGTCACTGTGACAACTTCATTCTTTCTCCCTGTAATATGTACAGTTCGCAGCAGTGGGACATGACTGTCACCAACACATTGATAATCAATTATATCTGTGTAGATGTATAGGGTGTTAAACCCCGCCAGAATATCTGTGGGGTATGTTCCGTACCATGTGGCGGGCCACCGCTCGCCTGGTTTTAACCCCAATATCTGTTCCAGTTTTGCGCTAAATTTCAAACTAAACTGTGGTTCACCTTTTAGAAACACTCTATTTTTAAATTCATCGTACCCCACCGATAAACCATGTGTTTTTATATGACTGTTGAGCTCTATCACTAGTTTTAATATGCTGCTGTAATAACCGGTGTCGAGTGCATATTTCCAAGTTTTGTCATTTTTCAAGTCATGTAGTTCAAATGCGTTTTCGCCCCGTGTAAAAGTATTCCACGTATGCGGGTATTGGAACTCTATCAAAGATACTTCCCAATCGCCTTTCAAATCTATACCTTTGGCAAATTTAGTGGTATAGCACGAACTTGTGTTGCTTGGATAGACATGTCTCGATGAGTTACTGGGCAGCGTTATGTAGAAGCCACCGTCACCCATGCTGATCGCAGTCAATGTAAATGACGTGATCCTGTAAACCCTGGAGTTTTATCCAGTTTCTAGGTCAACCACTTGTTCCGATGGTATCCAGCTGTTGAATTTCTCAGGCCAACCAAGCCACTTCACAAGACACATTTTCCTCCCTTTCCTTTCTGTACTTTCTCATTCAAAACTGCTTCCACTTTAAAAGTTTTATCCTTGGCCACGATTATTTTCAGCAATTCCTGTTCATAAAAGGTCCCAACTATCACATCACCATCGTAATCTTTTATTCTATATACAGGAGGTACCCGAGGAATGCATTCTGTTATTGTAAAATATTCATCTGTGTACCCTTTTTCATAGCCTTTTGTAAACGCACCTCTCAGCTTTGAGAGTCTCACAGTATCCCCAACCTGGAACTTGTAGCTTTGATTACCATTTCTCGTTAATGTTGTGCCATACAGGTTCTTGAGAACTAATCTAACATTTTCTTCACAAACGTCAGCAGGCTTCATCTTAATAGACCGATGGTAGCTATGGTTGTACCCACGAACTAAATCTTGAATAACCTCAACATAGCGGTGAGTGTTGGCTGCTGTCAGATACCTCCACATTCGTGATTTAATTGTTTTATTAAACCTCTCAACGATACTCGCTTTGACATAATTTCCTGTAGCAAAATGTTTTATGTTGTACTTCTTCATCAACATTTCAAAATGTGAATTAAAAAACTCCTTCCCCTTGTCCGTTTGGACTTTTTGTGGTGTTCTTCCTTCTTTTAATATGTCTTCAAATGCTCGCTTTACCTCTATAGCGCTTTTATTTCTCAGCACGCGAATCCATGCGTATTTGCTTAATACATCTATGCATGTTAACATAAATTTCATGTTATCGTTTTCCACACTGTAAGCACTCATGTCAACCAAATCCAGCTGAAATTGTGAATTTATATCATGAACAATAACTCTATTTCTTTTGAAATGTATAGCTACAGGCCTGTGTAGCGTGTATGTATCCTGGGCAAGCAGCCAGTCATCGGCCTCACCATTTTTGAGGATCTCCCCGGTTTTTTCCAAGTATGCTCTTTTCAAACCCTCTCTACCCACATAAGCACCAGGGTTTGCCGGGTCATAGTAAATACTTTTCATAACCTGTTCAGACATCGTAGAGTGTTCGAGCAATAATGAGAATTAATACATGTTTAACAATGTTTTATTTGAGTTTTCGAAATTACACAACCAATATATTCAGAAAAGTTACACAAACATTCAGATTTCTCATAGTCTTTCTTTATATACATGTGAACATGAGAACTGAAGCTACCCCGGCCTTAGACTACAGACTCTTTGCTTTCATCAAACCATGACCTCGCTGCGTCGCATACAACATCCTCATTAAATTCATCCATGTACTAATCCCTGTTCTCACTCAGTCTCTGTGTGATGTTCGGCTCCAACTTGAGCTTGTGCAGAAAGTTCTCAGCGGCCTCGTGAACATCAGTCATCGGTGTGTGAAAACCAGATGCGTTCAAAGCCTTGACCAACACATGTTTCAGTCGCAGTGTTAAAACTGTCGCCACAATGTCATCATAATGGGCCTCAAAAAAATACTCAGGCGGTTCGAGACATGAATGTCTTGTCTGGCTCGGGTGGTCCACTTCGCATCCGATGCATGCTTTGTGTAGAATAGCCCCAACAACGTTTTCCAGAATCATACCCATTGTTGCTTTGATGATCTTTAAAATTTTTGGTGCAAGTTGTTTGTCCATTTTGTTATAACTCTTGTTAGCATTTGAAAGCAGGTAGACGAGCAAGATGGCGCCGGTGTATATGGCAAGCCGTCTGCTGACGCCTGTATATTATAGTACGTTCATATCCATGTGGTTGCTGTTGGTATGGGGACAAATTGCATCAACTTTGTTAGCATATGACCGGCAAACACTTTTAAATTTACGCATATCCACCGAAGCAAGATGGAATCAAACACCTGCACGTTACTCACCTCCCCCCTTCCTGACGGAGCTACCGGTGGGGATATATCGGGTACCACCATACTATGCCCCGGTAAACAGACGTCGGAAGAGACGGGGTAAGCGTGGCGGCCTGACCGTCAGGCTCAGGTTCCTTCTGCGGACAAGCAGTAAGCGGATCACTGGGATTGATCGACCTGAGGAAGATGGGGATGGCCGCTCCTACACGTCGTGTGCGGGCGGGGACGACTATTCTTGGAATATACCTGTTCTAACAAGCGTGGGAGATCGGTGGATCTCTGCTGGACAGCGCTCGCCTCACCATCGCCGTCACGGCGTTTCGGCTCATCTGATCCGACCGCTACGCAGGACATTGCGACAGGCAGAAGATCCTGTACAGCTAAGGATGGCTCTCATTAACGCGAGGTCGGTGGTAAACAAGACTTTTATTATCAGAGACTTCTTCACTGCTCGAGCACTAGATTTCCTATTTATTACTGAAACATGGCTTCCAAGTGGAGACTTATCCCCGTTTTCGGAACTGTTGCCGCCCAAATGTAAATACCAAAATACCCCACGCTCTGTAAAGAGGGGGGGCGGGTTGGCTACAATTTTTAAAGACTGTTTTAAATGTCGGACTATAAAAAAATCGGCCTACAACAGCTTTGAAGTACAGCTGCTTGTCCTAGACTCTAGTTCTCCTATTGCTGTTGCTGTGGTCTATAGGCCCCCAAAGCCACATAAAGACTTTTTAAATGAGTTTGCTGACCTCGTAGGAGGTATTATGTCAAACTTTGAGAAAATTTTAATTATGGGGGATTTTAATATTCATATATGTTGTCCCCAAAATTCAATTGCTAAAGAATTTATTAATTTAACTGAAGATTTTGACCTAGTGCAGCTGGTGAGTAGACCAACACATATAAAGGGGCACACCCTTGACCTTATTTTTTCTCATGGGATACTGCTGAGTGAAATTGAGATATGCGAACATAGTTTCTCTGATCATAACCCTATCACATTCAATATGCCGCTAGCACTTAACCCTATAAATCTACATAAAACTGTCTTGAAGACACGTAGAATCACTGACGCTACTTCTACTACTTTTGCTGAAGCTTTTGAGGAGCTCTCAAACTACCCTGAATTTGCTTCACCAGATCTGAACCCGGACGAACTATTATATAATTTTAATTCCATTTGTAGTATAATTTTAGATGATATAGCACCGTTAAAAACAAAAAATCAAAAAACATCCTCTGAACCATGGGTAAATAATACCACCCGAACCCTGAGACAGATATGCAGAAGGGCCGAGAGGAAATGGAAAAGAGACAAATTACAGATCTCTTACGAGATGCTTAAAGATTCTCTTTTTAAGTATCAAAATGAGTTGAGAATGGCCAAATCAAAATACTTCTCTACTCTCATAGATAAGAACTGCAACAATCCTAGAGTTCTTTTTAAGATGATTAATAATGTCACAAATCCAGTTGTGTCCATCTACCCGAGTGAGTCAGTGGCTATGTGTGAGCGGTTTTGCAAATTTTTCATAGCCAAGATAGCTGAAATTAGAAATAACATGCATGTGATCACTGGCACCCCGGCAGGCCAGTTGAATTTCACCGGCAGGCTAAATAAGTTTACACCAATTACTATGACTTCTTTAAATGACACTGTCAGGCAGCTAAAACCTACAGGATCACCATTAGACACTATCCCGGCACGATTATTAAAAAAAGTGTTTAATGTAGTGGGTACAACACTTCTACATTTGGTAAATAAATGCCTTGAGTTGGGAGTCATCCCTGAGTGCTTAAAACATGCGTCAGTGCAACCCATACTAAAGAGGCCAAATTTAGACCCATTTGACCTATCAAATTTCAGACCTATTTCACATCTACCATTTGTAACAAAAATTTTAGATAAAGTAGTTCTAAGTCAGCTCCAAACTTTTTTAAACAAAAACAAAATTTTTGATATATTTCAATCCGGTTTTAAACAATTTCACTCTACTGAAACGGCGCTTGTAAAAGTGCTAAATGACATTTTTATAGCCACTGACTCTGGAAACTCAGTAGCACTGATACTCCTGGATTTAAGTGCTGCCTTTGATACGGTAGACCACAACGTTTTATTATCTCGTTTAGAACACATAGTGGGCATTAAAGGCACAGTTTTAAATTGGTTTCAGTCTTATCTTACCAATAGGAGTTTTTCAGTTAACATTAGTAACCACCGATCTTCCTCAGCAAAATTAATGTGTGGAATTCCGCAAGGTTCCACACTGGCTCCGATGTTATTTTTTCTATACATGCTTCCTCTGAGTACTATTTTTAAAAAATATGACTTGAATTATCATTGTTACGCAGACGACACACAAATATATTTTCCTCTTAATAATAATCAAACACAGATCGCTGCTTGCCTTGAGGAGGTGAAAGCATGGATGTCGCAAAATTTTCTTAGTCTGAATGAGAAAAAGACTGAGGTTATGGTGTTTACATCTTCCAGTCTACATAACACAACAAATATAAATCTTGGTACACTGACACCATATGTGAGGCCATATGTAAGAAACCTGGGAGTGGTACTAGATAGTGCCCTAAAGCTTGATAGACAGATCAATCAAGTTGTGAAATCATGCTTCTACCAGCTACGAACCCTGGTAAAAATTTAATCTATACTATCTAATTCTAACTTTGAAAAAATTATACATGCTTTTATCACCACAAGGCTAGACTATTGTAATTCACTTTATCTGGGGATCAATGAATCATCCATGAACCGTCTTCAAATAGTCCAGAATGCCGCTGCAAGAGCTCTGACGGGAACGCGGAAAAGAGATCACATAACTCCTGTCCTCAAGGCACTTCACTGGCTACCAGTCTGCCATAGAATTACTTTTAAAGTTTTATTACTAGTTTTTAAATCACTACATGGGATGGCTCCATCCTACCTCAAGGACTTACTGACTGTTCATCAACCACCAAGAGCTCTTAGGTCTGCAAACCAAGGCCTTCTGGTGGTCCCTAGAACAAAACTTAAGACCAGAGGAGACCGAGCTTTCTCCATTGCTGCTCCTAAACTGTGGAATAGCCTCCCTGTTGAAATCAGAGCTGCACTAACCCTTGGCATTTTTAAAGTGAGGCTAAAGACATTTTTATTTGAGCTGGCATATGCAAATAATAGTTGAGGAAATTGTCCTGGTGCTGTGTATGTATTGTTTAAATTCATCATGTGTTATTTTCTTTATTGTTATAAACTGGCATTAAAAACCATTTGATCAGTCACACCAGCCTTAAACACTTGGCCTTCGGGTATACTGATAGATACTGTATCTATCATACTACTCTAACATTTGAGTTGAATCAGGTGTTTGAAGTAGGTGCCAAGTTTTTAAAAGCATTTCCAAGGGACCCTCCAGTCATTTTATTTATAATGTTAAACAACAAGTACCTGTAGAGTTTGGTGGGACATGTTGTTCACCGCCCTGTGAGACAAGGACAGGGCTGAGTAACATTGAATGTTTAACAGGACTACAGGACTGTTGTTTTGTCTTACACTCATTCAACCTACTTCCAAGAGTGTTACTTTCTTCCATTTCACTTGAAGTTGTACGTTGGACCTCCACTCCTGGCCTCCAGCTCGCTGTTGGGACACAAATAGAAGATATGAAAATAGTGGTCAAGCTGTGTCACAGTCCATGTGCCATGCTCTGGTTTCCAAGCAGCCTTGGATCGTGGCATGTGTATGTTCACTGTGCACACCTGTGTTCTGGTAGGTTAATCACCATGTCTATTTAAGTTAATTCCTTTCAGATGAGGGTCTGGTCTGGCCTGTGATCTGGTATGGCCTGGAACTTGGATCTCGATGGCTAGGGACTTAAAGAACAAACATAAAAATGAGTATAATGTTACTTCATATCTGACCCTGTTGACCTTTCTGTGTTACTTGCCACTACTAATGCCATTCTGGTGGTTTGTCTTTGCTCTCACAACCAATGAAGGAGTGGTTGGCCTCCTTGCCTTGCCTTTTTTTCACAAACAAGCCTTTACTGCGCCAATGCCACAAAAAAGCCAGGTTACAATATGCCCGACAACACCTTGACACGCCTCACAGCTTCTGGCACACTGTAATTTGGAGTGAGGAGACCAAAAATGTGCTTTATGGTCACAACCATAAGCGCTATGTTTGGAGACGGGTCAACAAGGCCTATAGTGAACAGAATACCATCCCCACTGTGAAGCGTGGTGGTGGCTCATTGATGTTTTGGGGCTGTGTGAGCTCTAAAGGCACAGGGAATCTTGTAAAATTGATGGCGAGAAAAAGTTGAGCCATCACAGTCGCCTGACCTTAATATCATCGAGCCACTCTTGGGAGATCTCAAACGTGCGGCTCATGCAACTTTGCATGAACCGCACGTTTGCATGACCTGGAGGCATTTCTCCAAGATGAATGGGCAACTATACCACCTGCAAGGATCCTGGGCCTCATAGACAACTATTACAAAAGACTGTATACTGTCATTGATGATAAAGGGGGCATCTCCAGATTAATGCCCATGGTTTTGGAATGGGATGTCCAACAAGCTCATATAGGTGTGATGGTTGGGCGTCCATTTATGTTTGGCCATATACTGTAGTCTAATACAGTGCAATTGTTTAAGTTTAGTCATTGGTAGTTACCGATAGTTACTCCAAGGCTAAACAATGTAAGACACCTGTTTCAAAGTTACTCTTTGAAGTGCTGAAGGAAGTCTACAGTTTGTTTCATTGTTTTCACATTAGGCAAAACTGTGACTGTACATTGCCCATTACAAAATGCATCCAAACCTGACGCTGGTCACCAAGTAATTGAAACGATTTGGTGTAGTGTTGCGGAGCAAGGAACCAGGTGCGGGCAGGGGTAGTCGGTGTTGATATTTTCATCGAAATAAACACAGAGTAAACAAAACACAACAAAAGAAAAGGGCTGAACTAAAGCAGCAAAACGAAAGCAGGCAAACTTGACAATAACAGTGATCCACAATGTGGGGAGCAGAGGGGAAACATTTAAATGCATACAAACGATATCAATTGGGACCTGGTGTGAATGATTAAAGACACGTGACAGTCCGGGATGTGTTCGTATGTATTGGAAACTGAGAGTGTATGGCGCTGCTGCTCACCGTACCATGACAGTAATGTCATGACTCCTCGAGCTGAAGGAGACTGACATGCTCATGGGGAAGGCTGTCATAGACCTTCCACCTCCATAATCAGAAGGAGATTATGGGACAGGTCAAGGGTCAGGAAACAGGGATTGGCCCATAACCATTCCAGAATCACCTTTGAATGGTGGAACCTAACATTATCACGCACAATTTCAGCGAGTAATCAATCAGGTGTGCAGTCACATAGTGTTCAAGACCCTGGTAAAGTGTCTTATGTCCCACCACCCCGTCTTCAGATATGGTTACACACAGAAATATGTTTCCCCATGTTGTCCAGGCACATAGACAGTTGCTCATTGGCCAATGATGTTGCGCCGACACTGTCGAGTTTTGGCCCGGTAGAAGCTTGCTGTATCAGAATCAGAAAGAGTTTTATTACCAAGTAAGTTTCACAACTTCACAAATTTGTTCTGGTCTGTTGGTGCAGCAATTTTTTACAAAATAAATAAAAACAAATAGGAATAGTGGGCTGAGCATAAAAACATTAGACTGTGCATTAATAAATTACAAAAAATATACTAAAAACCATTGCAAGAATTGTCCAGTTAAGGGTTGTGTGTATGTGGGGAGGAGTCCTACATTTGTCTAGTTGAGGGTTGTGTGTGTATGTGGGGAGGAGTCCTACATTTGTCTAGTTGAGGGTTGTGTGTGTATGTGGGGAGGAGTCCTACATTTGTCTAGTTGAGGGTTGTGTGTGTATGTGGGGAGCGGGTGAGGGTGGTGTCATCTGCAGACTTCAGGAGCTTGACAGGGTGGTGACTGGAGGTGCAACTGCTGGTGTACATCAACAGAGATGTACTTGTGATGGTTCACAGCAGTTCAGTTTGTAGTTTTGGCCCTCTTCTGGGGCAATCTGATTTATTCCCCTGCCTTGCTGTCCATCCTGCTCCATGTTGAAACCAGTGTTCACATGAATTATATGGTTATATGCTTATCAGTTGTGGTTTATTGGATGGCAATCATGTGCTGTTTGATAGTATTGTATATAGGCGATGCAGTGGTCTTTTGTGGCTCACACTGACAACACCAAATTTGTGGGTTTGAATCCCACAGAGGTCACCTACAAATCAATGGCCTTAGAGGGATGATTCTGTACTTTTCAATCTGAACATAGTAGGCAAAACAATGTAAAATACATACAGTATCTTCACCAAATGGTTGAGTGATGATCAATTAGGCATAATGAGCATAGTGATAGTTAAAGTTATTATAACAATAGAGAAGAAATTAATATCAAAAGTTATCCATGTACTTTGTATTTCAATGTGAAACATGCCTTTCCGGATGTTTTTTTGTAATAAGGGTGTCACAATATTACCACATACTTGTGTGAATAGTACCAAAGCATATACAAAAACGGTATAATCCCCATCTACAGGCCAAGTACTGGAACTCCAGTGTGAACGAGGTGGAGGGCTCCATCACAGACCACAAGGGCAAAGTCATCCACCGACTGTTTGGGAAGTGGAACGAGGGGATGTACTGTGGAGACCCGCCCTCTGCCACCTGCATCTGGAGAGCAAGTAGGAGTCACACTAAAAACTCACCTAGTCAGCCTGGTGTCTCTACCTAAACATGAACCAGGACAGTTTGAGTTGCTCTAATAATGGGTGAACCTCACCTAGTCAGCCTGGTATCTCTCTCTAGCTAGGACCAAGCTATCCAAGGATGCCTAGAAACCATGAAAGGAATAGCCTTGCAAGCCTGTTATTATTCATACATTCCTTTTTCTTAGTTTCTACCAAAATGTAACTCCACATCTATTTCTGTCGCCAATATACACTCACCTAAAGGATTATTAGGAACACCTGTTAAATTTTTCATTAATGCAATTATATAATCAACCAATCACATGGCAGTTGCTTCAATGCATTTAGGGGTGTGGTCCTGGTCAAGACAATCTCCTGAACTCCAAACTGAATGTCAGAATGGGAAAGAAAGGTGATTTAAGCAATTTTGAGCGTGGCATGGTTGTTGGTGCCAGACGGGCTGGTCTGAGTATTTCACAATCTGCTCAGTTACTGGGATTTTCACGCACAACCATTTCTAGGGTTTACAAAGAATGGTGTGAAAAGGGAAAAACATCCAGTATGCGGCAGTCCTGTGGGTGAAAATGCCTTGTTGATGCTAGAGGTCAGAGGAGAATGGGCCGACTGATTCAAGCTGATAGAAGAGCAACTTTGACTGAAATAACCACTCGTTACAACCGAGGTATGCAGCAAAGCATTTCTGAAGCCACAACACGCACAACCTTGAGGCAGATGGGCTACAACAGCAGAAGACCCCACCGGGTACCAATCATCTCCACTACAAATAGGAAAAAGAGGCTACAATTTGCACGAGCTCACCAAAATTGGACAGTTGAAGACTGGAAGAATGTTGCCTGGTCTGATGAGTCCCCATTTCTGTTAAGACATTCAGATGGTAGAGTCAGAATTTGGCGTAAACAGAATGAGAACATGGATCCATCATGCCTTGTTACCACTGTGCAGGTTGGTGGTGGTGGTGTAATGGTGTGGGGGATGTTTTCTTGGCACACTTTAGGCCCCTTAGTGCCAATTGGGCATCGTTTAAATGCCACGGCCTACCTGAGCATTTTTCTGACCATGTCCATCCCTTTATGACCACCATGTACCCATCCTCTGATGGCTACTTCCAGCAGGATAATGTCACAAAGCTTGAATCATTTCAAATTGGTTTCTTGAACATGACAATGAGTTCACTGTACTGAAACTGCCCCCACAGTCACCAGATCTCAACCCAATAGAGCATCTTTGGGATGTGGTGGAACGGGAGCTTCGTGCCCTGGATGTGCATCCCACAAATCTCCATCCACTGCAAGATGCTATCCTATCATTGTGGGCCAACATTTCTAAAGAATGCTTTCAGCACCTTGTTGAATCAATGCCACGTAGAATTAAAGCAGTTCTGAAGGCGAAAGGGGGTCAAACACAGTATTAGTATGGTGTTCCTAATAATCCTTTAGGTGAGTGCATCTAGGATATGTGGGTATCTGGGTTCCAGTATATACCTTTTTAGTATCTTTTTTTCTTAAGTATTTGTTATGAAACCAGAGTATGCGGACAACAACCTGCTTGCCTGTAGAATTACTCTTCCCTCGGATGCCAACGATCCCCTTTGATTGTCCATGGGCTTTCAGATGCCATGCCGGCTGACCACGAGCAGTACTACGGCTTCACAAAGTTTGCCATGGAGCTCAACGAGCTGGACCCGTCGCTGAAACTACTGCTGCCTCCCACAGACACACGGCTACGGCTAGACCAGAGGTGAGATGCCGAGAGATTACAAGAGACAAATGTCACTGTAGCACACCATCATCTCACGTGGGATGAGTGGGACAACTCTGCCTTCTATGGTCGTGGTGGGGTAGTATGTGGTGGGGTAGTACGGTCGTGGTGGGGTAGTACGGTCGTGGTGTGGTAGTACGGTTGTGGTGGGGTAGTAAGGTCGTGGTGGGGTAGTACGGTCATGGTGGGATAGTACGGTCGTGGTGGGGTAGTACGGTCGTGGTGGGGTTGTGGAGTGTGTGTTGTAAAATATGATATAGAGATATGCTTTGATGGATTAATGCAGACATACCATATATTTGGGGAATACTCCCCTACACAAAGCTCAAGTGACCGAAGTATGTGTATGTGTGTGTGCGCGTGTGTGTGCAAGGCTGCTGGAGGAGGGCAACTTAGAGGCCGCGGAGGAGCAAAAACAGAAGATCGAACATCAGCAGCGAGACCGACGCAAAGTCCTGGACGAAAATGGCAAGGCCCATCAGCCCAGATTCTTCAGGTAAAGTCGTAGAGTTGGATAGAGCCAGTGCTGTCACAAAAGTGATCGGTGAAAATGTATTTTTTGGAGCTACAGCAGGATAACTCTTTGCAATTTAATGTTATTTTTCAGTTCAGGCAGAGAATTTCTTGTTCTGTCTTCCGCAGGAAATCAAAAGAGGACACATGGGTTAGCAACAACACCTACTGGGACCTGAGGAGGACCCCAGGCTTCGTCCACATGGACTGCCCCATGTTGTGGTGACCTCCATTTAAACCTCACTAGATAATGTGACTTTGGCGCCTGTTTTGCATTCATTAGTATGAACCAAATGAGAAGCTACAAATCAACTTCCAGTTGGATAAGTGACCCTTGTGTTCGTTTTCTCCTGCATAACCAACATTCACTACGTTGCGCTAATGATGGAAGACAAAGTTTGGACTTCCTGTAACTCCTGTAACCCAGGCCGGCTCTGGGTACTGGAGACCAACTGCTCTACTGTATCACTGGATGCTATGGGTCCACGTAGAGCACCATACTGTGAGGGTAATCCAGAGGAGCAACATTTGGGGCACAGACACCATCTAAGATTCTGCCCATCTACTAGCCATCATTCCCCTTGTACGCTTGTTGCTGGTTTATCTTTGGTTGCGTTTTTCATTTTTAATTCGACAGTTTGTCAAGTTTATTGCCTTAACAGACACATTTTATCCAAGTAATGTATTGTAGCATCTTTATGGAAGCATACACTTCAGACATAGAGACAATTATGCAAGACAGCATCCCGTATTTTCACCTGTGGTGTCTAAATGGGCAAAACACGAGCACAGAAGAAATACTGTCTGCTTCATCAAGGTCCTAAGGAATGAATATCTACCCTCGTTGGTTGTGAAAAATTCTCTTTCAATATTACTGCTCCATGCTAACTTAGTAACATAGTCTACATTAGCAAAGCTTCTTCCAGTACAATGCAGTCTTAAAAGGATAGTTTGTTTATATATATTCTCAGAGTCAGAGAAACGTGGATACCATGAAACTTGATAACCACAAGAGCATATGATATCAAGTTTATCTCACTCTAGGGATGTACTGTAGATAAAGGGCCTAAATCCCAAACTATTCCTTTAAAACCTGTAGTTTTCTACCTCTGAGAATAAATTACATGGTACTTGCAAAACTTTTAATAGTTAGTACAAGTCAGATACTGTATATATTCTGCACCTATTTAATGCCTTAATGGTGGAACTACAGTCATGGCCAAAGGCATTGGCACCCTTGCACTTTAGTCAAATACTGCACCATCTCTTCTACCAAACTGTTGAAATTCGGAAATCTTTTGCCGTCCACTTATGCATTTCTTTGGTGTAAAGATGGTTGGAATGGTGACCTTATTCAACTCCCACGCTGATTCAAGCTGACCTTCGGACACAATGACCAACCGTTTCAACTTGCACCATCCGTCACTGACAAGAAGCAGCAGGAAGCTAATCCACAGCTATAGGAAGCACTTCAATCAATCACATTTATTTCATAAAGCCCTTTTTACATCAGTAGTCACAAAGTGTTTTACAAAACACCTGGCCTGAAACCCCAAAGAGCAAGCAACAACAGTGTTGATGCAGTGTCTAGGAAAACCTCAATATGAAGGGCCGAAACTTAGGTAGAAACCTATAGAGAAACCAGGCTCTAAGGGGTGGCCAGTCCTCTTCTGGCTGAAATTGTAATATTTGATAAATGCATGTGGGCTGTGTCCAGAGTCTGTAAAACATAATCCAACTCAAAAGCATGACCAGATGGACAAGTACAGGGACAACCCAGGGGGAGGAATGGTCAGCAGAGTGGCAGCTGGAATCATCAGGTATCTTGATCTGCAACACAACCAGGAGGACCAGGGACAGCTACGGGTCTTTCAAGCCTGGTACTCCTGAGGTGTGGTCCAAGACCTCATGTCCTCCTAAATTGAAAAGGAGCAGGAGACAAGGAAATTCAGAGAGCACTTTCCTTAGATTTGTAAAGGATTTACAGTGGAGGAGAACTGACCATACTCCCCCAGCACAATAATATAGCAGCGTAAAACCTTTGGGCTGAGACGGGGGTCCAGTGACACTGTGGCCTTATCTGGGGGAGGCCCCGGACAGGGCCCAACAGGCAGGAAATCACTCTACCCACTTTGCCAAGCATCAGCTACAGGGATACCCACCAACTGCAACCACCATGAAAGATGGCCAATTGATTGCAGTTATTTTGGCTGTGTTACAAAATACTTATGATTTTCTCAGTGTTTCAAGGTTTATTATTATTATTTAAAATTATATTTTAGGTTCTGGATTAAAAACAAAGACAATATAATGTTAACAGCTAAATATAAAAATGTGGAGGACAAATACGTTGGCCAATATCTGCTTTTTTTTAAGACAATTTGAGTTTTTTGAAGAAAGTGCAAAGGTGATAACACATTTGGCTAAGACTGTACACAGCATTTTATTATAATTTCAGTGTTAAACAAAAGTTGTTGTTTTTTTATTGCATGTGTGTTTTTCAGAGAAGGATTTTTCTTTTTTAATTATATTGTAGTAATTAAGACAAATGGAATTGGGTCATTATCATCTATCCAGTATAAGAAAGTGTACACAAATCTTTTTATTATCCCCTCCATTATATATCAGTGAGATACAGAAGATACAGCATTTGGAACAAAGCCTACATCCCAAATGGCGTCCTATTTTCTAAATGATAAGCCCCTTTTGCCCAGAAGCCCTATGAGCCGTTATTTAAAGTAGTGCAATACTTACATGTATAGGGTATCTAGGGGTATGTGGGGTGTAGACAAACATTATTTACAACCAGACAGTCAAGCTTTGTCTTAAGGAGAGTCATTATTTCAGATAACCGTAATGGAGCCTTAAAGAAGTGTTCAGGGATTTTTGGCCACTGGTTTTGGAAGTGGTGCTGTCAATCCAAAATGTGCCCCAGGAGTCGGTGTACAATGTCATATATGTGCATGTACATGCAACTCGTGTCATCAAAAAACCCTCACTTTCAAATGTGAAATGTCATGGCTGTCTGACGTATGATAGTGATTGTACTTATATATTATGCACATATACACAACATATTACACAGCTGGGAGGTTTTAAAAAATTATTTGTTATTTGCAAAAGTCCCAGACTGCATCTTTAACTAGCTTGTATGCTGAATGCTCCGTGAGCTTTAATAAAATATCTAAGTGGAGACACTTGTGTGGAGTCCGTCAGTAATCTTGGTAGCATGGAACAATATGCTAATTTATTCTTTCGAATATGTACAGTGGAAATAGTGTCCTTAAACTACTACCTAATTATTTTGACTAGAGTTAATTCAACATAACTTGGCTTCAACAAAGGACATAAATTACCTTGAAACAGTAGGTGTTGTTTATTCTACTTCCTGCCTCTACTGATGTTTAAATCATACACTCAAAATATGAGAGACAAATAATCCTTTATTTGCCAGGGGCCGGAGGGTGTCAGGTTTGGGGACCACACAATTTCGTCTCTGCTCTTTGCGGATGATGTTGTCGTGTTGGCCCCTTCAAGCCAGGACCTTCAGCATGCACTTGGACGGTTTGCAGCCGAGTGTGAAGCGGTGGGGATGAAAATCAGTACCTCCAAATCCGAGGCCATGGTCCATGGTGGAGAGTGCCTGCCTCAAGTGGAGGAGTTTAAGTATCTAGGGGTCCTGTTCACGAGTGAGGATGGAACGGAAGAAAGAGCTGAGCCGCAAGGCGAAGCTCTCGATTTACCGGTCAATCTACGTTCCTACTCTCACCTATGGTCATGAGCTTTGGGTCATGACCGAAAGGACAAGATCCCGGATACAGGCGGCCGAAATGAGCTTTCTCCGCAGGGTGGCTGGGCGATCCCTTAGAGATAGGGTGAGAAGCTCGGTCACCCGGGAGGAGCTCAGAGTAGAGCCGCTGCTCCTCCACATCGAGAGGGGTCAGCTGAGGTGGCTTGGGCATCTGTTTCGGATGCCTCCGGAACGCCTTCCTGGGAAGGTGTTCCGGTCCCGTCCCACCGGGAAGAGACCCCGGGGAAGACCTAGGACACGCTGGAGGGACTATGTCTCCCGGCTGGCCTGGGAACGCCTCGGTGTCCCCCCGGAAGAGCTGGAGGAAGTGTCTGGGGAGAGGGAAGTCTGGGCATCCCTGCTTAGACTGCTGCCCCCGCGACCCGGCTCCGGATAAGCGGAAGATGATGCTATGCTATGCTATGCTATGCTAAAAAAGAAATTCAAATAAATTACATGTTTTTAATAATGTACAGTAAATTAGTATTTCCTAAAATACTTGTCACACGTATTGGCACACCTGCATCCTCATGCCAAGATAAAAGCACTAAGTCTTCTCCTATAATGTTTGTAGAGGTGGGAGAACCCGGCAAGGCAACTGAGACCATTAGTCAATGCAGAATCTCTAAACACCCTTGACAGTCCTTGGTCCTTGTTTGTGGATTTTCTTCTTTAGCTTACCTGACATATTTTCTATTTGGGTTTATGTCAGGAGACTGGGAAGGCCATTGCAAAATAAATTTTTTGTGGTCAGTGACACATTTTTGGTTCAGATTGTTGTCCTGCTGGAAGGTCCAACGACAATCCAGTAACTGGTCTCAGATGCCTTATGTTCTACCACCCGAAACAAACATAATAGACCACTTTTGCACAAAACCCTGTGAGACGTTGTTAAAAGAAATACACTACACTACACATATGTAAAGGTAATATGAGGCTATTTGGAAAAACCCAATTACAAACCTGTTTTAGCCTCCTGGCAGAGGACATTGAGATTTTGGTCTAAAATCACTTGTTATCCATCACATCACATATCCAACATAAGGAAGTAGGCACCTGAAGTTTTAAGTTAAGTTCAAATCTTCTCGCGGGTCTGTCTCGCAGGTTGCATTGACTTGTCTTGACATCTCTTGAGGATTCTACACAGTGCCCTTTAAGACTTATTCCACACTTTCTTTAAGCCATAGTCAATGCTTTTCCTTAATCCAACAATTCCTGTTCTACTGCATTGCAATGTTTTTTCCTCAGGTGTCTGATGAGGAGTGTGATTGCTTAAATGTAACTGATTGTAAAGCAGTGTATACTGAAAGCAGTGTATACTGTCTGTCTAATCACCAGCAGCCATGTGCATTTTAATTTAATTTCAAAACCTCTTCTCTTCACCATTTCTCCTTAAAATCCAGACAAGTGGCATGGTATTGGGCATGGTATAAGTGGCGGCAACCTTTAATATTTCTTTGAAAAAAATGGAGATAAAACATTTTGCAGAAAAGAGATGAGATTTCAAATGTGGCTGGGGCATGGTAAGCCATTTCAGAACCTGCAAGTCTCAGAATAATCAGCTGGAGTTCTGTGTCTATTGGAACCTCCAGGACTTCAGAAAAGATCCCAAAGATCCCAATTAGACATTGCATAGGTTAGGGCATAGTGCAATAGTGTGAAGCAGTGTTCTCTCTGTTCATGGACATTTGTGGGGAAGTTGTCAGGGAATATTTTCTTGTGATTAGTCTTGGAGAAATGTGTGCTATGTAAGATCTTACAGGAGGTGGACAAAATTACAGAATCATCACATGGAAAAGATGCAGAGGTCACATTAGGTTGATTGATGATTAGTACACGTATCAGCCATAAAATTGGTCTGACAATTAGTACTTTGATATCTGAGTTTTCAAAACAACATAAGGAAACTAACAAATTCCGGAGAGGCCAAATAGTGGGTGACTGAATTCCAGGTGCGTCACAAAAACTGCAAGACTTTCTCAAAAATCATGACAGCATATCCACAAATGGCATCGGCAAAGAGGAAAAGTGTTCACAAGTTGATGGAAACTTAACAAGATAGTTGCTTAATGCCCAAAAAGCACATACTCAAAAATGGCCACAGAATTAAATCAGCACCTCTCTGACCCAGTCTCAACAAAAACTGTACGGCGTGAGCTCCACAAAAAACCTGGAGCTCTTAGAAATGGAAGTAACAAGATATGATGACTCAATCTAGAAGTTGTAAGCCACCAAATAACTTAAAAATTTTACAAAGATTCTGGAGATTGTATAAAATATTTTAACCACTTAATCCTAACGCTATTATTCATGTCAAGAAAATACAGTAACCCAAAACCAATACCATGCTGTCATATCTTTATAAAACATTGTTACAGTGGACATTAAATCCACTCTCTAAACCCAGAGACCTGAAGAGCATGAACTGATTATCTGTTGTATCACATGCTTATAGAAGTCAAGAAATACAATTAGTGTCAGATTTCACACTGTCAGAATAGTCAACATGGTCAAAAATCTACTTGATATTTGAACTAATATGTCCACTAACCATGAAGCCAGTTTGATTCTCATGCCTAATTTCCTAAGAGAATATCTCAATCTATGTTTAGAAGGGTCTCAAATCTTCAACCAATAGATCATTCTTATCTGGTTTTGATGTTAAGGCAATCAGACTTTTTTTTTGCTGGAGTAGATGTTTACTTTCATCTTCTTCTAAACCTTAGGCTCTTGAACTTAAAGTCACCTTCAGACATATTAGTCTCAACAATATAAAGCACCACATATGAACCAAAACAAAAAGCCATAGCCACTCCTTCTACGGCATCCTGTGTTGCTTTCAAATTCCAAAATGTTGACTTTTAATATGGACATTTTCCTTTCCTTTCATGCCTTAATAACCTTAGTTTCCGCTCCTGACAGATCTCGTGTCAGATCTCGTTTCACACAGGGCTGTCTCTCTTCCTGGAGTTCTGAGTAAAGTATGCTTTTCATATCTTGTTTCTGAATGTAATCAGGTTGAACTGTATTATGACAGGCCGTATTGTTTTGTTGTTTCTGAGATATTCAACCCTATCAGCTTCCACCAGGAATTCAGGTTTTTCCTCTTTCTTATAGAGAGATCAACTCTACTAGGTATCTTTCAGCCTCCTCCATTCTCTCTTCTGTGACCACTTGGTGTTTTCTTGACTGTTCCCTGTTTTAATATTAACTCCTTCAGCTCTTCACATATGCTGAAAATTGCCTCTTATCCTGGATAGCAATAATTTCAGGGGCTGTAAAGTAAGTTGACAACACCATGATAGCTTTTAAAACATCAACATTGGAAACAGCTCCTTCCTCTCTGTCATCATTATTTTCCTCCCCAAACAGTGGAGCGCATGTCTAGGGGTTTGGTGATGAGTGTTTCCGGTAAAGTGGTGCAAAAGACCCAACAATACCCAACTGACTCTCCTTACCGTACTTTAGCATCTTATTTCTCTAGTCAAACAGGCAGCTATCCGACTCTCATCAACGAGTATAACTTTTCTATACATAACAATAGACCCAGCTAACAAATTTCCGTAGTCAGCTAAGCAGCAACGTTGTCAGCTAAGTTTTCACAACCAGAAAAAAAAAAAAGTGTGGTCACTACGAGGCAACTAATTGACGTTGTCAGTTGGTCGCTAGCATGTCGTAGCAACGTGGTATTTCTAAGTTTGTCGGTTGGTAATCGCGAATCCAAGGCATCCTATCCAGTTGACCATTCATTGCTCTTTTCCTCTTACATTTTCTATATTCATACTGTAGATGTATTGATTGTATTAGTTAGTGAACTGTTATAAGCTGTTGTAACCAATGAAGCAGAATATTAATTGTTTGTAATATGAGCTGAAACTGAAGGAGCAAGTAGGAGAATAGGAAACCCTGTTCAAGCGGTTGCCGGGGAGAGAAAGATTTAGTATGTCTGTTTTGTGAGAAACAGGACACAGGTTAGAGACACACACACATAGTCGACAAACAACACAGACACCACAAGGGGGGCCAAGGGGTACTTGCAGTTATCCTATAAGGAATAGAACTGGGATTGGGCCAAGGACACACTTGCTTTGTAAGTTAATGCCTCTATCTTTTTGGGCGTAGTAGAAGTATAAAAATGATGTTTTGACTGTTGATCCTTAGACATTGTGCGGCGACACGTGTCTCCAGAAGCTTCTGTAATAAATGGACGTATGATTCGGTATTTGCCCTGACTCCTGGTGTTTTATTCTCCTTTCCAACAAACCAACTCGGGGAAGTGTTAGACTTCAACAATATGTACAGTTAGAATATGTTTGTTTCTGTCCAGGCAACTTCTTGACAGATTTCTCCAACCTTGTGTTTAACCTGGTCATAAAATTAGAATATCATTAAAAAGTTGATTTATTTCAGTAATTCCATTCAAAAAGTGAAACTTGTATAATGTATACATTCATTCCACACAGACCCAACTAAGTAGTGCTGTACATGGTCATACTTTTCATGTTCATACTTTTCAGTTGGCCAACATTTCTAAAAATATTTTAGTAGTTTAGTAGTATTCTAATTTTCTGAGATACTGAATTGGGAATGTTCATTAGTTGTCAGTTATAATCATCACAATTAAAAGAAATAAACATTTGAAATATATCAGTCTGTGTGTAATGAATGAATATAATATACAAGTTTCACTTTTTGAATTGAATTACAGACATAAATCAATTTTTTTATGATATTCAAATGACCAGCACCTGTATGTGCACAACACATTTCAGCAGTCATCAGTCCAGACATTTTCTCCTAGCAAATTACATGACATATCCTGTAATATACAAGAGCCCCATATGTAGCAAAAAAGTATATACATTTACCAACAAACCAGAACATTTATGTAATTTAAAAAATATTTTATTTATCACCCACCTCACACTCCCAAGTTGGTCAACAGCACAGAAATTAAAATCTCATGTAGCAAATCTCATGTAGCTAACTCAGATGAAACTGTAGATCTTCAAAGGCAATAGCCATGATAAACAGTATTTTTCCCACTAGTAGAGTTCTATCCTTCTCCAATCATTGACATTTTGTTCTAGCTATCAACTGATCAAATTTAGAAATATTATCAAACTGGACATTATACAAGTAATTAAAATATAAGAACTATGTAAACTCTAACATTGACTGATCCCGCAAAAGGTATTCAACTGGTTAGGCTATTCCTATTTGTTTTCTAATGACTTAATATGAAAGTAATTCAAAGAAATCAGATTACATTACTGAATTTGAATAATCAAAAAGTTACATTACTAATTACAAATGTGGACAGGTAACTTGTAACTGTAACAGATTTAATTTAAAAAGTAACCTGCCCAACCCTGGGGGCTAGTTTAAGAACACGGTTTTCTCAAAAGGATCAAAGTTAAAAGTTACTCATACTATTTTATAATGAACGTTTGCTACGGAGGTGGAATTAGTTTCAATGTTTGAGATTTAAAAGGCCACTGTATAGAATCCTGCCTTGAACTTTACACTGCCAAATGTATTTAATTTCATGCACAACAACTTCCGTTTTTATTTCATACGTGAATGACAATAATGTAATAACCATGAACATATGTGGCAACAACTGACTTTTTCGTCAAGTGGAAAATGACGAGAGAATCGTAGGAACTCCTTTCTTACTGCGCAAGGGATTGTGATCTATATATTAGGCCAATGTATATGGATGCATACTTAGAAAATACACCACAAATAGTAGACCATCCAGGAACTTTTGATACACTATTTTCAGCGTACTATGGTTTGGGCCATACTAATCTTTTTGCAAATTAATCTGGAATACTGTATACAAGCATGCGATTTGAGATTCAGAAATTGAGATTCAACAGGCTTTGGTACCTCTGCTTAGGCTTTCTAACATATTTAAGAACCAGGGTAAAAGAGAGACAGCCATCCACATTTTCTAGAACCTTTCTTATGGTCAAAAAGGTCTTCACTGATTTATTTATAATCAATAAATTCATAATATTAAATTCTATTCTTTAAATCTTCAATAACATTTTAATAAATGTAATAAATAATAATAAATTATGCTTTGTACAACCTTGGATTTGGTCAAAAATATCTTTATAAACTAATATGCAATCAATTAATCATTAACAACCAGAAATCTTCAATGTCATTTACAATAACGTTAATAGACACCGCCATCTATTATCAGAATAAAATGCATCCAGTTTGAGGTGTGAATGACAATTATTGAAAATGTTACAGAAGATCTACATAATAAAATATAATATTATAATATAATAGATGTATTGATTATTAATAAATCATCAAGACCTTTTGACCAAATGAAGGTAACAGAATATGTAGCATGTGTATTGGCGTGTCTATGACAATTTTGTTTTGGTTATAAAATGAATAATAATAATACATATATTGTATCATATAACTGTATCAGCAGATTTATCAGCACTCAGACAGTTCACACTTTTACCCCAGTCCCTAAGTATGGAAGGGAGCCTGGGGGAGGTGCACATGTGAATGTTTTTGGTATCGCAAATCTCTTGACTTTTACCAGTGTATTCATAGTATAGAACATCTACGAACTGTCAGAGAAAGAAGAAGAACCTGGCATTGAAGCTTTTGGAGATTGTTCCGATAGAAAAAGTAAGCAAATAACAAGCATTAATTATGTGTTTTTGAATTCTTGTACTGTAATAGTTTCTTGATTCACTTGTCAAATCATGTGACCTTTACAATGGCTTCATTTTCATTGTTGATTTTATTACTAGCTTTCCATGTGTGCAAAATGTATGTACAGTGCACTTCAAAGGCATTTTAAATGATTGAGAGTGTTCATGTGCGTGTTTCCATGAAATGCGTGCCTTTTGATATTTTAAGTAAATAATATAGAATGTTAAAAGCCTTTCAGATCACTTAATCTAATGCTCAAATATTATTTTAAGTGTTTCACACATTCGGTTTTCCAATCCACTCATAATAATGTTCAATTTGTTTACCTTGTAACAGATTCCATTGTAAAAGTATAAATGATTATGTAACACTTAATCTAATGCTCAAATATTATTTTAAGTGTTTCACACATTCGGTTTTCCAATCCACTCATAATAATGTTCAATTTGTTTACCTTGTAACAGATTCCATTGTAAAAGTATAAATGATTATGTACTTTGTAAATATGTAACATAGTAGACATAAATCTGTGATAGCCGAATTTGTGTAATGTCCCATTATGTTAGGGTACATTACAATGTGACGCTATAACATATGTTACAATTTTGACAAAAATGTATTGCATATTACAAATGCTATTGAAACGTGTCATTTCTTACAAATTTACAAAAAAACATACATGTTAAGCTTAGGGGTAAGGTTAAGCATCACAGTGCTGGAGTTAAGGTTTGGGTTAGCCACACACAGAAATTGTGAAATGTTGGCATTGATATTGAATATATGACTGATCAGCCCAAAGTAAATGTCATTTATTTTAGGATAGTGATCATATGAAGACATTTATTATCACCTAGTTGTTTGTCTCTTTTTTAAATCATTATGATAACATAAATCACCCAAATGGCTCTGATCAAAAGTTTACATACCCTTGAATGTTTGGCCTTGTTATAGACACACGAGGTGACAAACACAGGTGAAAATTCAAATTAATTGTGAATTGACCACACTTTTTAAATTGTCAATAGTCGATGAGTTTGTTAGCTCTCGCGTGGACTGAAAAAGTACTGAGCCATGGGGAGCAGAAAATAACAGTCAGAAGACCTGCATAACAGGGTAATGGAAATGTATAAAGATGGAAAAGGATATAAAAAGATATCCAAAGCCTTGGAAATGCCAGTAAGTACTGTTCAATCACTTTGGGCATCTCTTGATACCAAGCCAAGGTCAGGTAGACCAAGAAAGATTTCAGCCAAAACTGCCAGATAAATTTTTCAGGATTCAAAGAAAAACCCACAGGTGACCTCAGGAGAAATACAGGCTGCTCTGGAAAAAGACAGTGTGGTTGCTTCAATACGACTGTAAGAGCCAATTAGTGCTCTTTGTATAAATAGGAAACAATTTCTGGTTCCTCAGGATGCAACCCAGAAGCACATACAGTTTTTGACCACATACACACGTGTACACCACACACGGACGCATACACAAACCAACACCACACAAGCATACTTACAGTAATTGGTCTGGACTACTAACTAATATCCCACGGTTTCAATAACCTGGGAGCATTGGTTCCTATTAACATGTCAACATTGGCCTTTAAGATAGGAATATAAACCTTTGACAAATGAGGCCACCTTTTAACATCTGCAGCAGTAGCAATGTTGTCTGTAGTGACTGGCATTTTCTTCGGTGTAAGGACTTCTGGGAGAAGATAAAAGTTGTTTTCCTCCAAACCAGACACCTCCAATCCATGTACAGAGTATGCTGGAACAACCTTTTCCTGCCCCATTGTTTTCAAGAGAAAATTAGTCATTTTTCCTGTAATGCTCAATCTTTCCATGAGCTCCTCTGAACAGAACGTAGCTGAGCCTAGGGTCCAAAAACCAATACTTCTGTATGACATTGTTTCCTTTAGTGGACTTGACCTGCACTGGAACAATGAAAAAAATACAGCTGTCCTTTCCGGCCCCTGTATGTCAACATGTCTGAGATGTAGTTGATGATTTAACTCTAAGTGGCTCAGAAGAATGTTCTGACCCCACATTAGTTTTCCAGATATGGAGCACAGTGGGATGTTGTTTATCACAAACTTCACAGGTCAAGCGATTACCACAATCCTTACTTATGTGTCCAATACATTAGCATCCAAAACGAATGCCTTTTTCCTTCAGAAAATGGATCTTGTCTCTGTGCTTCTTACCTTTAAATTGTTGGCATTTCTCTAAAGGATGAGCACATGTACAGCAATGACAAGACAAGCTCTCCTTTTTAAGGCAATTTTCTGGAGTTTTGTTCTCATTGTTTTCAATTGGAGTCACTGTAGTAGCAAAACTGCTGCTTCCTTTCATTCTGCTCGTTGACTGTGGTTTAAACTTGTTGGAAGCATTTAAGCCGATAGCCTTTTGTGGTAGGTTTACACCCTCAATATCTCCAAAGTTTGGGTCTGACAAGATTCTTACATGTCTCTCGAGAAATGCAACCATGTTTGTGAAATGAGCTCTGTCATTTGAGGCTTCCCAAATGTCATGAGCTTTGGCTCTCCATCGTTCCCTGAGCTTGAATGGCAACTTGGAAATAACAACTTTCATGTTAGTTGGTATATCCAACTCTTGCATGAACTGAAGTTCTTCCATCACATTACTACATCCCCGCAGGAATGATGCATAAGCGTGGAGGGCTTTTACATCCTCAGACTTGATTGTTGGCAATAACAAAGCATTTTCTATATATGCAGTAGCAATTTTGTACTCATTCCCAAAATACTCTTTAAGAAGACTCTTTCCCACAATGTAGCCACGTTCAGGAGCCATGTGTTGACAGCTACGAACCAATTCCTTTGGCAGTCCTCTTGTGAATTGTTTCAAGTAGTACAAGCAGTCAACTCCACTAGCATTATCCTCAAGCATTATATTGAAATGGATCTCCTTCAAATATGGGAATGTCTCTTGTTGGCAAAGACAGCAAGCACTGCTGGTGAACAAGTGCTGCTGTTATTTCAGTCTGCTTCTGCATAAAAGCCAAAACATCTCCTGATGATATTTGTCCATTGTGTGGATGCATTTGATTGTGCCCATTTCCCTGCTTTTCCAAAGTAATTGTTGCATCAGTTTGCAAAACTTGTGCTCTTTCCTTATCCTGGTAATCCTTTTCCGTCAATTTGGATGAAACCTGCACTACTTCTTGCTTTGGTATACAATCATTTGCAGGCTGTTTGTTTTGTGACAATAGCCACTCTTTTTCCTTACAACGACGATGCTTGAACAAAATAAGCTCCATGGTCGAGTTGCCAGAAAGATGCCTTTACTGCACCAATGCCACAAAAAAGCCTAGTTACATACAGTGGGGAGAACAAGTATTTGATACACTGCCGATTTTGCACTGTTTTCCTACTTACAAAGCATGTAGAGTCTGTCATTTTTATCATATGTACACTTCAACTGCGAGAGACGGAATCTAAAACTATAAATCCAGAAAATCACATTGTATGATTTTTAAATAATACATTTGCATTTTATTGTATGACATAAGTATTTGATCACCTACCAACCGTTAGAATTCCGGGCACTCACAGACCTGTTAGTTTTTCTTTAAGAAGCCCTCCTGTTCTCCACTCATTACCTGTATTAACTGCACCTGTTTAAACTCGTTACCTGCATAAAAGACACCTGTCCACACTCAATCAAACAGACTCCAACCTCTCCACAATGGCCAAGACCAGAGAGCTATGTAAGGACATCAGGGATAAAATTGTAGACCTGCACAAGGCTGGGATGGGCTATAGGACAATAGGCAAACAGCTTGGTAAGATGGCAACAACTGTTGGTGAAATGATTAGAAAATGGAAGAAGTTGGATGACAAGGATGACAGTCAATCTCCCTCGGTCTGGGGCTCAATGCAAGATCTCACCTCGTGGGGCATCAATGATCATGAGGAAGGTGAGGGATCAGCCCAGAACTACACAGCTGGACCTGGTCAATGACCTGAAGAGAGCTGGGACCACAGTCTCAAAGAAAACCATTGTAAGGTCCCCCTGCTCAAGCCAGGGCATGTTCAGGACCATCTGAAGTTTGCCAATGACCATCTGGATGATCCAGAGGAGGAATGGGAGAAGGTCATGTGGTCTGATGAGACATAAACAGAGCTTTTTGGTCTAAACTCCACTCGCCGTGTTTGGAGGAAGAAGAAGGATTACAATCCCAAGAACACCATCCCTACTGTGAAGCAAGCAGGTGGAAACATCATTTTTGGGGATGCTTTTCAGCAAAGGGGACAGGACGACTGCACCGTATTGAGGGGAAGATGGATGGGGCCATGTATTGCGAGATCTTGGCCAACAACCTCCTTCCCTCAGTAAGAGCATTGAAGATGGGTCGTGGCTGGGTCTTCCAGCATTCCAACGACCCGAAACACACAGCCAGGGCAACTAAGGAGTGGCTCCGTAAGAAGCATCTCAAGCTCCTGGAGTGGCCTAGCCAGTCTCCAGACCTGAACCCAATAGAAAATCTTTGGAGGGAGCTGAAAGTCCATATTGCCCAGCAAAAGCCCCAAAACACAGTATTAAGAGCTAAAGGTAAGCAGACTTTTGAACAGGAGTCAGTTCATTTTTTACTTTGCTGACATGTTTTGTTTTATGATTGTGCCATTCTATTATGACCTACAGTTGAATGTGAATTCCATAAGAAATAAAAGACGTGTTTTGCCTGCTCACACATGTTTTATTTTCAAATGGTACATATATTACCAATTCTCCAAGGGTATGCAAACTTTTGAGCACAACTGTACAGTGAGGGAAAAAAGTACTTGATCTTCTGCTGATTTTGTACATTTGCCCACTGTCAAAGAAATGATCAGTCTATAATTTTAATGGTAGGTTTATTTGAACAGTGAGAGAAAGAATAAGAACCAAAAAAATCCTGAAAAACTAATCTCAGCTTGAGTGCATACATTTTGGCAATGGATCTACCAAATTAATATTTAGAGTTTTTAAAGAGGATTATTTCCAATAATGAAAACTTTTGTAAGCTCAATGTTGTAGCTAATTAATGGTCATTTTATTATGTGAAACTATACTTTTCTAAAATTATGTATTTTAAAGAAACATTACACCTCTAATAGCCATATCATATTTTTTCTGTTTTGTATTAACTGGGGAGCTTCTGTCAGTTTTAATACATTTTGTGTTTGTGTCTTTGTCATCTGCTGTAGCCCTGAACAGTTCCCAAAACATCTCTAAGATGATTTCCACGGCCATAAAAACCATGTTGAAGGAGGTGGATAGTGAGGGATGCCTGATACCAGTTTCCAGTCTGAATAACAACTCAGACAAACTGAATGTCCTCTCAGTTATTGTCAAGATCAGGCCCAGAAAGGATTGGTTCTGGAAGAAACCCAAATACCAATTCCATGGCTTTACCCTCAGTGATGTGCTGGAACCTGGAGTTCCCGAAGACACACCATTAAGCCCAAGTAAGCACCAAAACCGACCCTTGTATTCTATTTGTATTAAAAACACTCTAGTTTGATGTTTCTCTGCTTTCTGACAGTTGGATATTATTCATGCTACTAAAACCTGTTGGCATGGAGTTTAATTGTTGTAGACTCAGTGACGCCTAGATTCAAAATGCACAAGTTCTGGCAATTTCTGTGAATGTAGTTACCTTTCTAACCATGCTCCTAAATGTGACTTTTTTCTGTTCATCTTTACCAAGGGGTCCACCAATGGGGTATGTGTAATTGTTATACATTTGTGATATAATGATAATACTTAACTTTCCCCCAGAATGCACTTACATTGGGAATTACGAAGCGGTTGTTGGTGACAAAATGAATGCAGACACAACGGTGGATGGGTTGGTTGCCGGTTTAAATCTTAACCTGGACATGGACTGCTCTTACAACGCTTCATTTGGAAGACTGAAGAAAGAGGAAGTTGAGGTGACGAAGTTATTGAACCATTTGAAAGACAAGTGAGTTGCCCCATACTATACACATATTAAATACAACGATTAAAATTCCTAAATTACATTGGCTTTCAGACATGGCAGTTTGCAGATTATTTTTTTTTTTTAATAAATGTGTTGTTATTTATCTAGTGTGGGGAAAATGCCTTGTAATGCTGTTTTAGTAAATACACAACAATCAAACCATAACAGACTAACTTTGAGATGCTGATTTTCTGATCGCTTAATGTGTCACTATTTGATAACACAAATGTTGACTCTAGGTATAGTTTGGAAGCTGACTATTGTCCTACCAGTTTGTTCTCTTTGGTTTCTAGCTACCATACGATATTTGTCACTAAAACCTGTCACCAGCATAGGTATGGGTGTAGTCTGACACTCCTGCTATAAATATTATCCTTAGTAAATGTATACACTTTTTTAGAGTCTGATTGAAACCCATGAGATAAAAAGAACACAACTTTGACTACCTGTCAGCTCCCAACTTGTTGTTTTTGCAATGTTGTTAATGTCCACAACACTGATTATAAACGGAGTGGACTGATCAACAAATGATTGACGCACAAATAAGTTACAGTGGGGCAAAAACGTTTTTAGTCAGCCACCAATTGTGCAAATTCTTCCACTTCAACTATGAGAGAAAATGAGAAAAAAATATCCAGAAAATCACATTTTAGGATTTTTAATGAATTTATTGGTAAATTATGGTAGAAAATAAGTATTTGGTCAATAACAAAAGTTTATCTCAATACTTTGTTATATACGGATTGAGGGAGATTATCAGTGGTCTTGTATGTCTTCCATTTTCTTATTATTGTTCCCACAGTTGATTTCTTCACACCAAGCTGCATACCTATTGCAGATTCAGTCTTCCCAGCCTGGTGCAGGTCTACAATTTTGTTTCTGGTGTCCTTTGACAGCTCTTTGGTCTTGGCCATAGTGGAGTTTGGAGTGTGACTGTTTGAGGTTGTGGAAAGGTGTATTTTATACTGATAACAAGTTCAAACAGGTGCCATTAATACAGGTAATGAGTGGAGGACAGAGGAGCCTCTTAAAGAAGAAGTTACAGGTCTGTGAGAGCTAGAAATCTTGCTTGTTTGTAAGTGACCAAATATTTCTTTTACAGAGGAATTTACCAATAAATTCATTAAGAATCCTACAATGTGATTTTCTGGATTTATTTTCTCATTTTATCTCTCAGCTGAAGTGTACCTATGATGAGAATTACAGGCCTCTCGCATCTTTTTAAGTGGGTGAATTTGCACAATTGGTGGCTGACTAAATACTTTTTTGCCCCACTGGAATTTATCCTTGGTTCCATAACTACCCAGCCTAATGCATAGAAAAGTGTAACTACATCAGAGTGAATTGAGGTGTGTGTCCATTATTAAATTATAATTGGATAAGTCTCAACCCTTATGAGGTAATACTGGTGGACTTACAGCCCTAATCCAAACCAACTATTTACCTCAGATTAGATAGGTCTCTACCAACTCTGCACACCTAGATTTTGCATTATTATTCTTTACAAAAGGTTTCAGGCTCTGTCAAGTTCCTTAGGGAGAGCCACTGGACAGCAATCTTCAAGTCACAAACTGCCACAAACTGTCAATTAGGTTGGGGTTCTGATTGGGCCAGCCCACTGCAGGTTGTTTTAATGTTCCATAAATGTTTATGTTAACCCTGAAACATTTTCAATAGGGAATGTACTTATACAGTCCATAGTTTGTCAGTTATTTGGGTCTCTCATACAGACTTCTGGACATGAACCACCCTTGGATCCGGCAGGCCTGTGCGAAGCCCAGAGCAGTTTTATGCATCTTGAAAGAGAGGATTATGACAACAGACGCTTGCCACTTCAACTTCAATGTTAAGAAAAGCGGCGATATAGGAGCCAAACAGTGCATCCCATCAAACCCAAGCACCGCTGTGAAGGTGGGAGTAAAGATTGTGTTCTACTAAAGCAGACCTGAGCAATAAGTCCTACAGGACAGATCAGGCATGATTACTTTATTTCTAAGTAAGAGGATAATGTTTTTATTCATTCACATGTTACTATTTTACTTGTTTAATATAATATAATGTTTATTATAATTTATCATCAACTAAAAAGATGGGTTTAGTTTTGTGTATATTGTTGTAGCTTCCATTGTATATTTATCCCCAATACATTTTATTTTTAAAATGTAATTATCACAGATATTCTATTAAGTTTTTTACAGTGTTTTGTAAGGCCATTGTGTTTCATTGTATTGAACCATTTAAATAGCCTATACAGTTAGGTGTACATTATATTTTAATGAGAACTAATTCTTTTTTGATGTGATACCTAAAATATAATTTGTGTAAGTGGTGCAACAACTCTTTTTAAAAGTGTTGTAGGACGGCATTGTTAGGAATCAATGTCATTTGCAGTACATGTTGGTGCGCAACAACGATGGCATTTTTATGTTTACATTTTTTCCAGAGGACAACTGCAACAAACAATGGGTCCCTTATCCCTTTCTGTAGTGATTTAAGATATGCTGGGATGTTTTTGCAAGAATGCTTGGAAAATGACCAAAATGATGCATGTTTTGTCTTACATGGAGAGTGATTACTTATGTGATTCTTTAACAGAGAAACTATGCATGCCTGCACATGCATGAGGCTTCCAAACAACTTCTCAATATGAACAGAGCAAAAGCAAAATACCTGATTTCCAAACCTATATATCAGAATTAGAATCCGAAAGAGTTTTATTGCCAAGTAAGTTTCACAAAAAACAAGGAATTTGTTCTGGCCATTGGTACAACACTTAATACAACACAGGGAAGTAAAAGCAAATAGGAACAGTAAACTGAGCATAAAAATAGTAGACTGTGCTATTAATACACTACAAAAAATAACTAAAAAGTATATGCAAGGTGCAAGCTTTTGTCCAGTTGAGGCTTGTGTGTGTATGTGGGGAGGGGTAATAGATTTGTCCAGTTGAAGGTTGTGTGTGTATGTGGGGAGGGGTAATAGATTTGTCCAGTTGAGGGTTGTGTGTGTATGTGGGGAGGGGTAATAGATTTGTCCAGTTGAGGGTTGTGTGTGTATGTGGGGAGGGGTAATATATTTGTCCAGGTGAGGGTTGTGTGTATGTGGGGAGGGGTAATATATTTGTCCAGTTGAGGGTTGTGTGTATGTGGGGAGGGGTTATAGATGTGTCCAGTTGAGGGTTGTGTGTGTATGTGGGGAGGGGTAATATATTTGTCCAGGTGAGGGTTGTGTGTATGTGGGGAGGGGTAATAGATTTGTCCAGGTGAGGGTTGTGTGTATGTGGGGAGGGGTTATAGATGTGTCCAGTTGAGGGTTGTGTGTGTATGTGGGGAGGGGTAATATATTTGTCCAGGTGAGGGTTGTGTGTATGTGGGGAGGGGTTATAGATGTGTCCAGTTGAGGGTTGTGTGTGTATGTGGGGAGCGGGCTACAGTCAATTTGGTTCCTGGGGCATGTTCATGAGGCCTACTGCTGTAGGAAAGAAACTGTTCTTGTAGCGGAAGGTTTTGGTCCTAATAGACCTCAGCCTTCTGCCAGAGGGGAACCCACTGAATAGTCCATCTCCGGGGTGAGGGGGGATCCGCCCCAAACTTTGTGGCTCACCTCTGCATCCTGCAGGTGTGCAGGTCATGTAGAGATGGCAGATTGCAGACAATCACCCTCTCTGCAGAGCGGATGATGCCCTTGTCTTCGGCAGTGGCTGCAGCGTAGGGTAGAAATGCGCCATCATAGATGTCGGCAGGTTGAACTTTTTCAACTGTCGCGGGAAGTACATCCTCTGCCATGCTTTTTTTGTAAGAGAGGTGATGTTCAGCTCTCACTTGAGGTCCTGGGCGATGGTGGTGACCAGAAAGTGAAAGGACTCCACAGAGCTGAATGGGGTGCCACACAGGGCGATGGGGGGAAAGGTTTCAAATCTTGGGTTTCTCCTGAAGTCCATTATCATCTCCACAGTCTTTAGGGCGTTGAGCTCCAAGCTGTTCTGAATACACCAGGACAACCAGCTTCAGGTGGACGAGTCTAGCTGCAATCCACCTGTAGCTGGACTCGTCTCCATCAAAAATAAGTCAGATGAGGGTGGTGTCATCCGCAAACTTCAGGAGCTTGACAGAGTGGTGACTGGAGGTGCAGCTGTTGGTGTACAGGGAGAAGAGTAGGGGTGACAGGACACAGCCTTGATGGGAGCCGGTGCTGATGGTCAGGGGCTCGGATAGGTGCTTCCCCAGCCTCATGTGCTGCTTCCTGTTGGACAGGAAGGCTGTGATCCACCTGAATGTGGACTCGGGCACTGCCAGTTAGGAGAACTGATCCTGAAGCAAAGCGGAAATTATGGTGTTGAATGCAGAACAGGACCTTGGCGTAGTTTCCGGGGGAGTCCTGATGATGGAGGAAGAAGTGGAGAAACATGTTGACCGAGTCGTCCACAGACCTGTTGGCTCTGTAGGTAAACTGCTGTGGGTCTTGTAGAGGGTCGGTGATGGTCTTGAGGTGGGACAGCACAAGGTGCTTAAATGACTTCATAACCACAGAGGTCAGGGCGACGGGTCTGTAGTCATTAAGTCCTGTGATTCTTGGCTTCTTGGGGACTGGGTGATGATGGACGACTTGAAACTTGTCTCCAGTGAAGGTGCTGGCACAGTGCTTCAGTTGGAGTGAAAGGACAACCTTCAGTTGTTTTCTCTCATTCACTTAGATTATTGTTTTATTACTGTTATCCCACTTAACATACATTATACCTAGTACTCTATTTGCCTTAATTGCACATTTAGTATTGCCATTTCCACTGCATTTGCCTTCGTTGCACATCTGCACATTCCACCTGTAATATACGTACACTTAATACTTAAATACCTGTACATTTTCTGCCCTCTTTGCACTTCTGGTTAGATGCTTACTGCATTTCGTTGTACTGTACTCGTGCTGTTCAGTGACAATAAAGTTGAATTTTATCTAATCTAAAAACTCCCAGGCATTGATGATCACACCAGAGGACGGCACAAACAATAGTGTAAGGGTCCTGACAATAAATCTATTACTTATGCTCTGTTCTAATGCATAGCAGACATGTATTACCGTGTAGGAGCAGTACCTCAAATCTTCAACCATGCAGGACTTATTGGACATAATGGACATAATGGTCCTACTGTACATAATGGACATACATGACATTTAGGACATTATGCACATGCAGGATATATAGGAAATAAAGGAAATACTGGACATATACTGGCCACAAAGTCATGGTTGAATTACTTTCATAACCTTTTGAAAATTCCCTTATTTTAGAAATAAATCATTGCCTCTGCTAAGATTTCTGGAAAACCTGGGAACATCAACAAAATTTTGCCACACCTTCACATGGCAGTTGCCAACAAAGAAAGGATATGTTTTGAGCAAGATGGATTTGTGATTTACCTTGTAACAATAATATCAGTAGCAAGTGCAAAATATTTTTTAACTACTTTTTTTTTTTTTAAATGTATGTGATTGATGTTTGTTTAGCTAAAATGTATTAATCAATCATTATAGATGCAAAAAGAATAATAAAATAATTCAATATTATTGGAATTATTTTATTATTCCACAGTGGGAAAATCTTTGTTTCAAACTTGAAAAAAATAATTTGTGTTTTACAGTGTACATTATATGGCACGGTTGCACAAGATGGTCTGCCAACCTTCCCTTACAAATTGTATATTCTCTTTACAGACATCTATGCATCAGAAAGTCCGTAAGCAGATAGACAAAAAAGTGGATCTGGAGATTCCTCCAAATACTGTCGTTGCCTTTGGTGTGTTTGAACTCAAGATCCGATGCAATGGAAAGTTTGGTAAGGAAAAATATGGTTTATCAATTTTAATGTCCAGTATAGCTGAGAGGATTTCTGCACTTGCTTAGACAAAACAATTGTGTAATGAAAAGGTTAAATCTAGGACATTGTCAGCGATAAACAATATAACAGTAGGGCAAACTATTCCAGTGGTATAGCCTACTATATGTAGTCCTACATTTGTTCTGAACTTCTTAATTATGTTCTGTATCAAAATATGATATTCCTGTACCAAAGTTACAACAGTTTTTCATTTACAATACTTAAAGTAGGATCCTAAACAAAAAAACGGGTTATTTCTATCTTTGAGTAGAGCATGGGAATGATAATGTAATAAGTAGAGTTCCCTCAGATGTATAAGAGATGGCCTATTAGCTAATCTTGCATAGTTGACAAGGTATATGTGTTTCTCACTAATTAAAGGAGATGGTGAAATAAGAGTAATGTCCCTTATCTAACCCCAGTAGTGCAGTGGCGGTTCTAGACCATTTCAATTGGGGGGGGGCCAAGCTGGGGCCAGTTGTACTGTTAGAGGGGCCAGTTACATTAGACGTTATTGTTGTCATATCATTTTTCCTCACTGCACTGCAGGCATTAACAGGCAAAATACCATGTTTGTAGTCATTCAACTATTTATTTGCATTTCCGTTATATTTTTTACATTTGCAATACATATTCAGTATCAATCACATCAACTGTATTCTACGTTTTTTGTGTTTTTTGCAACAAGATCAGCAAATTCATCTAGATTCAAGGCCTTTGTCCACCTTGACTCAATACCTAATACACCTACCATACCATACCATCTTCTTCCGCTTATCCGGGGCCGGGTCGCGGGGGCAGCAGTCTAAGCAGGGATGCCCAGACTTCCCTCTCCCCAGACACTTCCTCCAGCTCTTCCGGGGGGACACCGAGGCGTTCCCAGGCCAGCCGGGAGACATAGTCCCTCCAGCGTGTCCTAGGTCTTCCCCGGGGTCTCCTCCCGGTGGGACGGGACCGGAACACCTTCCCAGGAAGGCGTTCCGGAGGCATCCGAAAAAGATGCCCAAGCCACCTCAGCTGACCCCTCTCGATGTGGAATACACCTAAATTGCTTAATTTGTCCTCTGAGGAAGTGAGATATGTTTTCACCAGCTTTAGTGCAGAAAAACTCTGTTCACAAAAAGCAGTACTATCAGGGATTTAAACAGCTATCTTGCACAGTTTAAAGAGCTCAAAGAAAACTTCTTTATAAGGCTCAATGAATAATGCCAGCTCTACTACGCTGGAGGGTCTCTGCATGCCACTCCGTATTTTCCTTTTTATAATTCTTCTGAACTGATGTAGTTCATGTAGTTCAATATTTGATTCATACATTCTAGCAAATGTAAACTTCTCTTTGAGAAACACATCACACATACACATTGTAGGGTTTAGAGTTTGGATGCCAGTCATTATTTCACAGTTTTTGCTAGAGAACCTTCTTTTATGCTCATTGAGCATATGATCAAAAACAGGGTAGGAAAGAGTTGTACCAAAACTGCCTTTTTCTCGTTCTGAATCTGAACTCTGACCCACTGTACTGAGTACACAGTCTACATTAAATTGAGAGCTTAGCTTTTAAATCATGTCAGAACTTTTTACACCTTTAATGTGACCTATAATGTGAACAATTCTATTGAAAAACAAACTGAAATCTTTGAGGGGGAAAAATTAAAAACTCACAATAACCTGGTTGCATAAGTGTGCACACCCTCTTATAACTGGGGATGTGGCTGTGTCCAGAATTAACCAATCATATTCAATAGAAATCATTACACTCCTGCCATCATTTAAAGTGACTCTGAACACAGAGTCAGATTTTTTTTAATATTATAGCCAGGGGTGGATATGTTACCAGACTGCCTTGAAGCTCCTCCTCTGGTCTCCCATCAGAGTTCTTGAGTATATGTTCTGCAGCGGTGGTTCCTCTTGGGATTTGCTGATATCTGCCAAAGAAAAAATAGAATTAAAAGTATCTATTTGGGTAATTTTAAACAAACCATTCTGAAATCCATCAGAAATCTATATCACAAGCCCAATAGCATGTTAAATAAGAACTAATTTAAATCACAAACCGACTCATTTCTATACACCATAACTGACTAACATTACAATCTAACATTACAATTCTGTAATGCATTTAATACAAATACAACATATTAACAATTTTACTCACCTCTATATTTTATTCTTTTTGATTGAACTATAATATTCGCACATCATTTCTTACAACTTCTGAATAGAAAAAAACGTGCAGATGCATGTGGTACGATACATAGACTGTAAAAAAAATGGACGACGCCCTTTCGCTCTTTTCCATTGGTGAAAACTGAAGCCACCAGTGTCCCGATACCGCGCTGACATCTTGGACTTGCGCCTGCGCAGATAGCGATCTTGGGACCAGTTCTGCGCAGTAGTTCTGCGCAGTAGTTCTGCGCAGTAGTTCTGCGCAGTAGTTCTGCGCAGTAGTTCTGCGCAGTAGTTCTGCGCAGTAGTTCTGCGCAGTAGTTCTGCGCAGTAGTTCTGCGCAGTAGTTCTGCGCAGTAGTTCTGCGCAGTAGCGAGCAGGAAGTAAAGCCGCAAAATCAACGGCCCCACCCCTGTGCCCCGCCCTCACTCTCCCTCGCAGAATGCGCATACCGTAATCAATCGCAAGTACAAGGACAGTACAACCTTTGCTTGTTAAACCTAGACGATATGTTATAGCCTAACTTACATCATGTTTAACCTTAATTTAGAATAGGCCTAATACAAAAATAATTGGTAACTTCTAGCTAACGATCACCTGCTAGCTATTAACATGGCTATTAACGAGGCTTGTTGTCTTTTAGCTAACCCATTACATTTATTTACTAATTAAATAGCTTATAAATTTAACTTACCAAAAAAAATTCAAAGATCGATTGGATATGCCAGATCGGTTAGCACAATGTACTGCAGAACAACCCATTATGTCCGTGTGAAATTATATCAATTATAGAAATTTAGAGATTAAATGTAAAGCTCCAATCTCCTCAGTCCTCCGAAGATCGCGAAAAAAGCCTGATCCTCGGCTCAGATAGCTGTCAATCACAGCTGTGAATCACGACATCACACCACCGTATTTAGAGCATTAAATAACTAACTAAAAACCAACTTATTTTAAAAACAAACTCTTGAATTTACATTAGCGTGATACAAACTACAGTAAATGACAGAAACCAGCTTCGGAAAAAAGATATTTGAAGGGTAATTTAATTGTTTAGTTGGTCTCGCGTCCCATTGTATAACATGGGGAGGGCGGGGTTTATGACCTATACTGGGACCACTCACCTGGGGGCGATCGAGACGTTTTGGCTTCACTTTTCAGGGCTTGTGCCTAAAGCAGTCCCTCTAGAAAATGTGTGGGTTACATTAGTGTTCCGCGTTGCCACTGTCTAATTACTGATGTAAAAAAAGAACAATAGAAAAAATGTGTTATGTAAAACTTATATCAGACTCCACATTTAGGGGGGCCACAAGGGGGTCCAAGCTTGTTGTCACAGGGGCACTGGCGCCCCTGCCCTGCCCCCCAGAACCGCTAGTGCAGTAGTGAAGTACAGTGGAGTTAGCCAAAAACCATCAGTTAACACCAGGCAAACCACAACTATAGGAAAGGGTAAGTAACAATGAACAACTATGTATTTTCCTGACGAAAAATAGTCATAACATGCTTATCTTAATGTTCAAGGCAGTTAGTTTCCCAGAAACTCTGTTAAGTTATCTATACAGCATCACAGATTCAAAGATTTGAAAATGTTTTGCTCATCAGTGCATTTAGAATGCATTCATAACCCTCAAATGTTGTTGTGCTTGTCACCATCAGGGAGGTGACCAAGAAACTAATGGCCACTTTGACAGAGCTCCAGAGTTCCTGTGTTGAGATTAGAGAACCTTCCAGAAGGACAACCATCTCTGCAGCACTTTGCAGGCATTTAAGATAAAGTGGCCAGATGGAAGGCAAATAGGCAAATAACAGTAATCAGTAACAGACAGCTTGGAGTGTGCCTGAAGGACTCTCAGACCATGAGAAACATGATTTTCAGGTCTGTTGAAACCAAGATTAAAGTACACTGCTCAAATAAATTAAGGGAACACTTAAATAATACATCTGGCTCAATGAATCTTTACTGTACACTGTAATTTTTTGAGAACAAATTGACGTAACAAGTGTACGGTCAATGGCAACCAAAATCGCCAACTGATTGAGGGCTGGAAACAAACTCACACAGAAAATAAAAGTAAGCAATTTAAATCACTGGCTTTTCCAACTAGCGTGAATGTCATCATGACAACTCATAGTGACTCAGTAGTGTGTCTGGCCCCCATGTGCCTGTATGCATTCCCGACAACATCTGGACATGCTTCTGATGAGACGATGGATGGGATCCTGGGGGATCTCCTCCCAGACCTGGATCAGGGCATCAGTGAGCTCCTGGACAGTTTATGATGCTACTTGGCGGTGGCGGATGGACCGATACATAACATTCCAGAGGTTCTCAACTGGATTCAGGTCTGGGGAATGTAAGGGACAGTCAAAAGCATCAATGCCTTCATCATCCAGGAACTGCCTACACACTCTGACCACATGAGGCTGGACGATGTCCTGCACCAGGAGGAACCCAGGGCCCACTGCACCAGTGTAAGGTCTGACGATGGGTCTGAGGATTTCATCCCGGTACCTAACAGCAGTCACGGTACCACTGGCTAGCACGTGGAAGGTCTGTGCGACCCTCCAAGGACATGCCTCCCAAGACCATCACTGACCCACTGCTAAACCGGTCAAGCTTGATGATGTTGCAGGCAGCACAATGTTCACCACAGCGTCTCCAGACTCTTTCACGTCTGTCACATGTGCTCATTGTGAACCTGCTCTCACCTATGAAGAGAACAGGGCGCCAGTATACACACACAGGTAAAATAACATATGACACATTTTAATAGTGTTCGTAACGTATGGTACATTTTAGGGAATACATAATGTGTTATATGTTTTCCGGTGCCATGGATTTACGTAAAATAGTCTACGTATTCCAATGAGACCAGCATGCAAATTTAAAGTGCCTCCAAATATCTGCCCTTTTTTCTACCCGTAAATTAGCCACAATGAACTCAATCAATCTGTTGCGGTCAGATTAGAGAAAAATCTGAGGTGATTCTGGAATAACCTGGACTGACATTTCTTTTCCACCAATAACAGCATTGCAATTCTGTTAATGCCCAAAACAAAACACTTGCTCCCTTTCCAAAATCCTCCTATCTAATTATCGTAGTAATATTCGTCACAAAGATCAATTTGTCTTGTTTCGTTTCTGTCAACCAAAATAAAAACTATTTTTTCTGGATCTATTTATATCGTCTTGTCGAGAGCAATTGAAAAATAGGTATTTAACAAATATTTTCTTCACTATTCTTGTTGATTCAACATGATGACGAGGGTAAGAAGACCTTAAACAAAGTAGTCTGCAAGCATTACTTTGCCACTGTCGGCTACTTGAGTGGAAACACTTCTAACATGATGACATCCTTCATACTGAAACCGTACTGTTACCGTGACCCACAAACCCCAGTACGAACCGAACCATGGGCCCACTGCACTGCTGCATCCCTAGTTGTAAATGATATTGCTAACGCCTTAGACAATAACGAGTGCTGTGCCACCATGTTTGTAGATTTGTCTAAAGCCTTTGACACTGTAGACCATGCGATACTTCTGAGTAAGCAGTCGTTAATAGGACTAGGACTGCATGCCTGTCGTTGATTTGATGACTATCGTAAGGAAAGAAGTCAGGCTGTTAGAGTAGACGCATCCAGTCGGAGCCACTGGAGTTGTTTAAAGGGACCCTACAAGGTTCTATACTTCACTCTCTACATAAACAAAATCGGTGATGAGATTAGAAAGAGTCAGATTAATCTATACACGGACAACACTCATGTACTCTACTGCTTTGACGGCTGATCAAGCATTACTGCAGCTGAAAATGGGTTTTTGGATACTACAGTACAAGGGTCCATTTTAAACATTTACTGGATAATTTTTGTTTCTGTGTTGCTTGTAATTGTTTGGGTACTGCAAGGTCTGTGCCATCAGGGAAATAACCTCTGTGTAAATGTAATAAGCTGCTGCTATCTTTGTGTTAACTCTGATCGTTTTACCTTAACTGATTTACATTTTTGGGTTTTACCTCACCAGATTTTTTTTTGTGTTGCCTGTAACTGTTTGTGATTCTTGAGTTTTGTGTTTTACCTAAACAGATTTTAATTTAGTTCTAGCTGTCTTTTGATTTTGTGCACTGACAAAAGTATAAAACATAAAAGAAGATATATGTTTTGATGCGTTGTAGGGGCTTGTGCATGGTCTGTAGTTCCCTGGGCTAGGGTATCTAACGTATGTAATCCTCCAGAGTGGTATGTCAGACATGCTCTGATTCTACATGACTTGTATGTAAAGCTCAAGAGTATTACATGATCAGGAGTGTTACATGTATTTGATATGTATTTTATACATGTATGCTTGGAGAACAAGTGCACTGTGTTTGTTTAGTACACCTAAGTGACAGTGCAGATCTCGCCAGGCCCAATATCTACTAAAAACCTGAGGCCACTGAGGTAATAACACCGGTGTTTGAAGCAATGTACTTTGTCTTGTGTTACCAGTGAGCGTCTTGTTCTGTTTGTTCTCTGGGTTTTTTTTCTGTTTGTTTTAGTCATTGAACCTAAACATGTATACACAGGGCCCAGCCGTAAAAGAAACCTTGGTCTCAGTCTGTGTTCCTATTTGAAATAAAGGTTTAATAATAATAAATATGCGATCACTCATGCCATCTTGGCGCCCCCAGCAGCGGCCATATCAAACCTGTAACAGCGGTCATGTTTTAGGTTTGTCTGGAGCCCAGGATGTGTTGCTGCTGTGTTTGGTAAAACCTACAGAGATCTTAATGAAATACTAAAGGGACATGCTAAAGGTAGAAACCAAGTCCAGTAAAGTAAACTGATAGTTTAAATGCCTGTGTGTGACTTAATGTTTATTATTGCTTCTCTTGCCCATCAGACCTGTGCCTCTTATCCAACAAAGGGGGCTTTGAAAAGAAGGAGTCAGATACTGGATTTGAAAATGATGCAGTTTTAGGAGGCTACGATCCCAACATCCCCTTGAATCTGAGCAACGGTAATATTACCAGTAGAGGGCAGTGTCTTCATTTATCTGTCCAGTGGTCGACCTAGTTCTCTGCATGGGATATTAAATATTTCTCTTTGGCTAATATGCAAAAACCTAGCACGCTTTTTAAATATTTTTTTATTGTAAAATATAACTACCACACTGGTGACATTGTCAACGTTTTGTCTTTTGTTTTTCTGTTAGAACTAGAGAAACTGAGTGATCACTTCCAGGTGCTGTCAGTTCTGCCGACTGAGACGCGCTCCAACCTGCTTCAGCTCCTCAGAAACACAATGAAGAACAGAGAGGAAGTCAGTGTTCTGGAGAGTGTGGTGAGTGAGATGTACAGAAACAATCATTAATATGTTGATATCACACTAACTGATGACACACATATACACACATAACATACAGACACTAAATATTAAATTGTATACTATGAACACTAAGGCTAAGTATGTCCTGCTGTTGTCATTATTATTATGAGGGTTATAATTAGCACTGTTCTTAGTGTTCTCTTCTTTCTGTCACTAATCTCATTTGTCATTATTTTGATGTTTGTTCATGTAGCATTGTGTGTGTTTTTTGTTTTGTTGTGTGCCTCATAGATTCTATTACGCAACCAATAAAAAATAGAAACTTTGTCATTGTCATCTTCAAGTATACAAACAACAGAGGATATCTGGTCTGAGATAATATTATTGCACTACAACGTGCCTCAAGTATTCACTATCATATATTAAAATCAGCAATATACAATGTACCAACGCAGACACCTCTAATGGCAGATTTATTTATTCAGGGAGACACACTGAGAATGAATTCCCAATTGCAAGTGTGCCCTGAACAAAGATGTTAAAAGAAGATTTATTTTTTAAATAGACTGACATTGAAGAACATTGAAGTATTGAGAAAGGAATTGGGGCAGTGGTTTAACAACAAATACATCTACCAACAACACCACAAGCGCTCATTTAAACTGTAAAAATGACAATGTTCTAAAGTTGGAAAACTTGCAGGTCAATCCTCTTGTCTGGGGCGTAATAACTAAAAGCAGTTCTACCTGGCTCTGATGCCAGTCTGGGTGTAGCCACCATTAAGCACTCATTGTTATTCAACCGTTATTCATGGTTTAAGTTGTATTAGTGAAGTCCCCTCTGGTGGTGGTAGTTTCATCCATAGGGCTCTGAACACAATATAAGATGTTGTCTTCTTGCATACAGAGGCCCATCCTATATCTTCATATAAGACATGATGTGACGTTAAACTTAGAGATTTAACAAAGAGGATGATGACATGCATCTTTCAATATCCAAGAACGATTTTTCTGGCAGAGGAGGTCCCAATATAGAACATTGAGTTACCCCTTGATGCATTTTAAGAGATTCATATTTTACTCCATCTGTCATTATAGTCTGAGTTCTACTGTAGAGAACCCCTACCACAACCAATTTTGCATTTATGGAGTTCACCCAGAATCTCTGTAATATTCTCAAATAAAAATTGTGCTTTCATTCCCTCTGCCTTTGTCACAGCTGAATCAGATGTGTGATGATGAGACTCCAGACCTGGGTGATCTGACAGAGTCAGAGAGGAAGACCGTCCAGGCCATAGTGGATCTTGTGGATGCTGACGACAAAGAGTTCAGATCCTCACTTCTCAGTGCCGTCCACCTCATTGTTGGCGCCATGGATGGTGAGAGAGAAAACAGTTTTCACATGATCCTCCAGTCTTGATCTTTTATCTACTGCATACGTGTTTTTTTGATTTGTTGTATGGATACTAAATTCTCAGAAATACCAGATGAGGGACTCTCAGAGTTGGAATCCTGTTGCAGTCCTCCAGTCTTAAAGGCCCTAAAGATCCTGGTTAGTTCAAACCAACTTGATTAAGCCTCCAGTCCTGAATAGTCTTTTATTGAAGTTAATAATAATGATATCTCAAAATGCTAAGATAGTTTCTCAAAATGTTTACTTACATATTTATTACTTATCTCAAGATGTATCTATTGTGTTTTATACTGTTTCCACATGGAAGGAATGTTCTTTCATAGACTTTGCCTGTTCTTGTCCTCCAGGTCCAGTGTGTGGCAGCAGGGAGTGGAGAGACCCTCTCTCTGACAGATGCAGGTCTGACTATACTGACCGAAGAGGAGGTGTATGGAAAGGCACAGAGTCTCTTTGACCTCTCTAACGTGATACTGAAGAGAGAGGAGGACACACTGAAGGCAGAGATGAAGGACCAGCCTGGATACCTTCCTCTTTTCATGAGTGTTGCTGTGAAAGGTCTGGCCTCTTTAGTGTAGAGAGAGAAAAGAGTATTTTAGGCTGGTAATCCCTAACCAGCCCCTTGCATCTATTGAGTTGCTCTGAGTGCCCTCCATTTTCACGTGTTGCTGTAGAAACTCAAATGATCACATCCAGAGATCAACTAACCCATCAACTTCAGCACACAATGATGATTTAAATGCCGAATTTCATTGTCCACTTATAAATATTAGGACAAGCATTACATTTAAATGTACAACCTTCTGTTTTTTTAGAGGAAATCAACTTTAGTAACAGTTAATACTTTTTATATAGGGCATTATTTAATCTTATATTGGTTTCAGGTTTTAAAACCTGAATAAATGTCATGTACAGTAATTACACACACCTACCTATTATTTTGTGTGAAATTGTGAAAGCTCAAAAAGAAAAATATGGGATTCCACTTCCTTAATGGAAGCTACATCATTGAACGCTCATTTGAAGGGATCACTGGAGGATGTAATCTGCCCCTACATGCTCATTCATTTACCTTACGAACATGCAAATGGTGGAGATGCATCAAGCCACAGCCCTGCAGACCCACCTCTCACTAACCATCTCTCACTAAACACCCCCTCTCACTAACCACCTCTCACTAAACATCCCCTCTCAGTAACCACCTTTCACTAAACACCCCCTCTCACTAAACACCCCCTCACTAACCACCTCTCACTAAACACCACCTCTCACTAAACACCCCCCACTAACCACCTCTCACTAAACACCCCCTCTCACTAACCACCTCTCGCTAAACACCCCCTCTCACTAACCACCTCTCACTAAACACCACCTTTCACTAAACACCCTCTCTAACTAAACATACCCTCTCACTAACCACCTCTCACTAACCACCTCTCACTAAACACCCCCCCTCAATAACCACCTCTCACTAAACACCACCTCTCACTAACCACCTATGGCTATTAGTTTGTTACATTGTTTGTTGTCAAGGTCTCTCTAATTATCTGTCAACACTAAAGCAGTTTCTATGACATCAACTAGGCAGCCAACATCAAAATGAATGTCCTAGGACATAAATATCCGGATATCATCAATAATCCAAAAAGTGTTCTCTTCTTATATGTCTGTTGTTAATCATGTATATTAGATATGAGCATTTTTTTAATAGTGAACCATTAATGCCATTTCTCTCTCTCTCCCTCTCTCTCTCCCTCTCTCTCTATATATATTTATATATACACTGCTCAAAACAATTAAGGGAACATGTAATCATCACAGTTTAACAATAAGTTAAGTAAACTTCAGGGATATCAATCTGTCCAGTTAGGAAGCATAAGCGATTGTTAATCGCTTATCGCTAATCACCTATTTTGGTGCAAATTGAAAGTGACAACAGGTGCACTGTAGAGGCAACAGCAAGACAACCCCAAAAAGGGAATGGTTTTGCATGTGGTGGCCACAGACAATTACTCTTGCCTTATCCTTCCTAACTGATTCTTCCATAGTTTTTCCACATGATGTATGATTTTTGTAAGCATTGTATTTAGACTTGAGATAATTTAACTTGGACTTAACTAAAAGAAATGTGACAAAACATCTCAAGGTTGGAATGGGAACTTATACCGTGTCCAAGTGGATACTACTACTACATACAAGTAATTTGGCATCAACAAAGAACATAAAAATGACCTTGAAACAATAGATGTCATTCATTCATCTTCCTGCTTCTGCTGATGTTTAATGGGACCTTAATGGAAGGTACATTTTAAAAGCTTACGCACTTTTAATTTGGAAAGTAGCAGTATGCATGTTGTGTGTATTCCACACGATCAGGGAAAATAAGTCTCCTCATTGAAAAGGCCACAAGAAACCTATAGTGAGGCAATGACATGAACATGAAGTCATTTGAAATGTAGTGCATACGTCGTTATGTAAAACAGACGTCTGTATGAGTAACACAAAGATGCCATTACATAGCCTTTTGAGTAACTAAAGCATCAGCAATAATACTTTTCTTATTACAAATTCTTAATATTTTATTGAGTGGCAAGAAGCTTGCATTAACTAACGGTTATATGAACCTTGCCTTGGCCATTCCAAAATGTTGCATTGGTTCATCGTCAGCCACTCTGTTGTAGACTTGCTTGTGTATTTTTTTTATAATTTTCTTGCTTCAAAATCAAGGTGTGTTTCAGGTTAATCTCACATATAGATTATATTATGTTTCCTTTAGAATTCAGAATGAAGGATTCCTTCAATGATTGCAAGATGTTGTGGGCTGGAAGAAGTCTGAAACACATTTTACAACCACCATGATATGGGATTAATAATTCAAAATGTTTTTCCCAAACACAATGGGACCCATGCTGTTGTAAAAGCTAACTGTAGTTGTCCAATTGTATATACCTATAAAGATTCATTCAGACTCCTGAAAGTGGTCTATGGACAAATTTGTTAAAAATGGATGTCCGGTGATAGGAAGATTTATGTATTTTTCCGTAGCTAAAACTACCGGGCTACTATTTGCATTTAGAGACTACAAAAAACTTGGTGATTAAAGTATGTTTGAGAAGCCATTTCTGAAAATGCAATGAAAATGCATCCACTGTAAAGAGGTATGTACAGTAATTACACACCTACCTATTATTTTGTGTGGAATTGTGAAAGCTCAAAAAGAAAAATGTGGGATTTCACTTCCTTAATGAAAGCTACATCATTAAATGCTCACTTGAAGGGATCACTGGAGGATGTAATCTGCCCCTACATGCTCATTCATTTACCTTCAAGAATCAGCTTCAACACTCAGCTTCAAGAATTGGGTCACATTTGCTTGAGATAATCTTAATGGAGCACTGCTTATATATTCTGTTTGACTTTTCCAATGAACCGTGAACTTCGTGTCAGTAAGAAGTTTTGTATTTTTTAAAGGTGTGCCTTGGCCTGCCCACAATTACAGGCCACTCTAAAATGTGCAGTTCCATCACACAGCACAATGCCACAAGTTTTGAGGGAGCGTGTAATAGGCATGCTGACTGCAGGAATGTCCACCAGAGCTGTTGCCTGTGAATTGAATGTTAATTTCTCTAGCATAAGCTGTCTCCAAAGTTGTTTCAGAAATTTGGCAGTACATCCAACCGGCCTGAAAACCGCTTACCACGTGTAACCACACCAACCCAGGACCTCCACATCCAGCATCTTCACCTCCAAGATCGTCTGAGACCAGCCATCCGGACAGCTACTGCCGCAACAGTTGGTTTGCATAACCAAAGAATTTCTGCTCAAACTGTAAGAAAGCGTCTCAGGGAAGCTCATCTGCATGCTCGTCGTCCTCATCGGGGTCTCGACCAGACTGCAGTTTGTCATCGTAACCGACTTGAGTGGGCAAATGCTCACATTCGATGGCGTCTGGCACTTTGGAGAGGTGTTCTCTTCACGGATGAATCCCGGTTTTCAGTGTACAGGGCAGATGGGGTCGTGTGGGTGAGCAGTTTGCTGATGTGTGGCCCATGGTTGCAGTGGGGTTATGGTATGGGCAGGCGTGTGTCATGGACAACGAACACAGGTGCATTTTATTGATGCCATTTTGAATGCACAGAGATACCGTGACGAGATCCTGAGGCCCATTGTTGTGCCATTCATCCACTACCATCACCTCATGTTGCAGCATGATAATGCACGGTCCCATGTTGCAAGGATCTGTACACAATTCCTGAAAGCTGAAAAAATCCCAGTTCTTGCATGGCCAGTGTTGGCTTATGGCTCTTTTGTAGAACAATAAAGGACCCAAGTCAGGGGGAGAAGCGTTCCTTGTTGTTCATTCACAAAATATAGTACATGTCTTTCTTAGATGTTCTGCCTTCTTCCGATCTCTCTCTTCATGGTCTTTCCAGATGTCTCTGTGCTTCTCCAAATGTCTTTGTCTTTAACAGCATATATATACTAGACAAACCTATAGCACAATGGCTATCTTCCAATCATATTAGTGCAATGTATGTTCCACCCTCCCTCTGTTCCTTGGACCCATACAGGAATGTATGAACAAACCATTTGGGGATGTGTGGGATAATGAACACCACATGTCCACCAATTGACCTTTGTACAGTTTCCAAGCAAGGAAAGAAAATGGCACATATCTTGCAAAGTTAGTACTCTGTGTTGTGTCCTCTAAAAAAAGTATATCAGGAAAAAGACATGCTTTCTCACAATTCCCCCCTATGACATTAAAGCACTACATTTACATGTCATAACAACAAGTCTGTAAAGAATAAGAACACTACCCATGTAAAAATAAGAGAAGAAAAACAGTTACTAATAATACAAATAATAAAGCGAGCTAATTCATCTCACATCCTAATGACGTAAGAGGTACACTTGCGGTTACCAATATATGCATATTAAAATTAGAGAGAGACGGTGGGAGTGATGGTACTCTTTTCCTTTACAACACAATCCTGTGAGGGAGAACGTCGTTGGTCAGCACAGGTATCACAGTCACCTTGGGCACACTGAAGCTGATACGGACACGGCCTGTACTCGTGTAGGTCCCGTGGGAGCATGCGCCTTACTTTGAGTGACAGACACCTGTCGACAGCACACTTGGCAAGTGTTATTAAGATAAAAAAGACCAACACTGCAACCACCACTGGCATAATCATGGTCAGCAGAGAACCTCCCAATTTACCAAAACTAGATGACAACCATGTAGAAAAACCTAAATCCAACAACTACTCTGGTTAATCGTCCTGGCAAATTGTAGGGAAAGGGCCAAAAATGTATTAATACCATGATGACCATCCTCGTGTCTATGTGCATCAATGTTTGGGACTAGAGCACCACCACACTGTACCACCAGGAAACACAAAGAAACAATTAACATGAACATCGTGATCTATATACCTCAGTAGTGTAAGAATCTACTTCCCTAGTGGCTAACTAATTCCTAACTAGTATTAAATCCAACACAAATATCAATCACAATGGTTCTATATGGCACATAACAATTGTGAAGAATTCTTCTTCCTGTCCGTTGGTCAATTAGGATGGTCTTGATGCTGATCCCATATGTCACTTTACCTGTGTAGAGTCAGGAAAGACAAAAAGAACAAAGAGAGAAAGTGAGAGTATGGGTGTTTCTATGAAAAAGGTAGATAATCAGCCTCAATTTTGCTAAATGACGGTTGCAGTGGTTGCATAAAAATTTATCAGATTCTGATCCCTTTCTATGCATCTTCACCCGAGATGGGCCCCCGGTTGCCTATTGCAACTGGTTCTGTAGTCTCAAGGCTCTGCTCTTCGTCATGTTGTACCACTTTGCAATGAGTAACATGTATCCACCTTGGTTTACCCTGTACCTTCACTGCTGATCTAGTGACAAGTAAAACTTGGTAAGGGCCTTCCCACTTAGCTCCTAATGTCTCTGTAAGGTGTTTCTTTATCATTACCCATTGTCCTGGCACTACATTATGTCCTCCCTCGGGGGTTGTTCCCCACGCTTCCTTGACCTGTTTGTCTGCCTCTGCTACTGATTCTGACAGTTGCATACAGTAATTAAGCATAGTATCACTCATGATGTGTATATCTGCTTTTCTCAGGTCTAGCATGCCTGGTAGTGACATAGGCCTGCCTGTGACAACCTCAAACGGACTTAACCCTGTAGTCTTGCTGTGTGTAGCTCTTATACTGCACAAGACGGTAGGCAGCGCGTCAGGCCACGCTATCCCTTCTTGATGCATTTTTGCTTGTCTGCTCTTCACAACCTGGTTTTGGCGTTCCACATGACCACTTGATTGTGGATGGTAAGGGCAATGTAGTCGCCAGTCTATGCCCAGGAGGTGGGCTACCTCCTGACACACTTTCCCAGTAAAGTGAGTTCCTTGATTAGAGTCCAATTGTTCCGGTAATCCCCATCTGGGAATTATTTCACGGATCAGAACTTTTGCTGTGTGCTGTGCTGTCCCTTTCTTGGTAGGATAAGCCTCCACCCATTGTGATAAACGGTCAACAATTACCAACACGTCTTCAAATCCTTTACTCTTAGGCAGAGTGATGTAGTCAAGCTGTAAGTGTCTGAAGGGTCCTGGCGGGGCAGGTGCCCGACGTGTCTGAGCTTTCACTTTTCCCTTTGTATTGTTTCCCATACAGATGTTGTAGTTTGCTACGATAGTTCCAGCTTCCTTCCGCACACCAGTGTTCCACCATTTTCCAACGAAACGGTAGATTATTTTGTCAACGCCAACATGTCCCAAAGAGTGAATCTGAGTTATTAGGTATGGGAGGAGTGCGTTTGGTGCTACCCACCTAAGGTTGTATTTCCACACACCTTCTTTGTTGAGTTTGCATCCTGCAGACATCCATTCCCATACTTCATCTTTTGGTGCATTGTTCTGCATTTCTTTGATGTGTTGGAGAGTGTCCACTGTATATCTATTCATGAGTCTGGGTGATAGTGGTGTCCGCTTGGCAGCTGCCTTCGCAGCCCTATCCGCCAGATCATTGCCTTTGTTCTCTTCTGTGAGAATCTTGCCATGTGCTTTTGTTTTCATGATTGCAACTTGAACTGGTAACTGGAGAGCTTCCAGTAGTGCCATTACTTCTGGCCCATTCTTCACGGGAGCCCCCAGTGATGTCATGAATCCTCTATTCTTCCAGATTTTTCCAAAATCATGTGTGACGCCAAATGCATACCTTGAATCAGTGTAGATGTTCGCTGTTTTCCCTTCAGCCTGTTTACATGCTTCTGTCAGAGCCACTAGCTCTTCCACTTGTGCTTATGTTCCTGCTGGTAAAACACCAGATGCCACTACATCATTTGATGTAGTAACTGCCCATCCCGCCTTCCTCTCTCCCCCCTCCACAATGCTGGAACCGTCAGTATAGAAAACAAGTTCAGGATTCACAAGAGGATGGACTTTCGTGAATTCATCACAGAGCTGGTCCAAAACCAACTCACAACAGTCGTGTTCATTCAATGTGGAATCAGGCTGGAGCATCAAGGTGGCAGGATTAGAGGGTGTACCATGCTGTATGCTGACATTAGGCGCCTCTAAGACTGTGGACCATTTGTTCCAGTGTGCAGCTGTAACTTGTGCAGCTCGGTTCATAGTCAAGAGAGTGTGCACAGCATGTGGGCATTTGATGATAAGCTGTTGGTCAAGAACAAGAGGTGATACCAGGGATACAGCAATGTAGGTTGCCTGCATAGCTCTCAGACAAGGACCCCAGCCTAAGGCTACATCATCCAATTTCTTAAAGTAGTAACCCACAGGCTTTTGGCGATCTCCATGGTCTTGTGTCAGAACTGATGTCATGTAGCCATCTTTTTCAGCCACAAAAAGGGTGAATGGCTGTCCTGAGTCAGGAATGCCCAGAGCAGGCACTGACAACAGTGCCATCTTGAGTTTGACAAAGGCATCTTTCTGTTGTTCCGTGAACTGAACTGGATCTTATGAGTCAGGGTCACCCTTCAGGAGATCATTGAGGGGTTGTGCTATTTCAGCAAACGAATCCACCCAACATCTGTTGTAGTTACACAGGCCCATGAAAGAACGTACATCTTTAATGGTAGTGGGTTCCTTTGCAGCTTGGATGGCCGCAGTGCAACTTTGAGTCATTTCCCGCTTCCCCTGTGAGACTAGCTGCCCTAGATAGGTGACCTGTGGCTGCATGATTTGTGCTTTGTCAGGGCTGGCCTTGTGACCTTTTGCATGTAAATGGTCCAGCAGTGTTCGGAGGTCCTGTGAATGTGTCATCTCATCTTCAGATGCCAGTAGGATGTCGTCTACATATTGTATGACAACTGAGGACATTGGAGGCAAGTCTTGTAGATGCTTCCGCAACGCCTGATGGTATATGGAGGGGCTATTGTGTAGACCCTGCGGTAGGCGTGTCCATTGATACTGCTGACCGTCTACAGTAAAGGCAAGCCACGGTCTGACATCAGGATGTAATGGTACTGACCAAAAGCCATTAGCCATGTCAATCACAGAAAAAACAGAGTGTTCAGGTGACAGTGAGGTGAAAATAGTAGATGTGTCTGCCACCAGTGGGGTGAGTTTGGAAATGGTTTCATTTGCGTTCCTGTAGTTTACAGTCACACGCCATGCACCTGTTGGTTTTTTCACCGGCCAGACCGGGCTATTCGATGCAGAATGTGTCTTTTCCACAACACCCATGTTATGTAAATCTCCAATAACTACCTTGGTTGCAGCCATGGCTTCTTTACTGATAGGGTATTGTTTTGTGCAAGGCGGTGCTTCACCTGTAAGGCGTACAGGGTCCATATCCAATTTACCACACTCATTCTTTTTGGTGGTCCATATAGGGTGGTCTTTCAAATTTGTTGTTTCAACCTTTCTGATTCGCCATGTCACCTTTCCTTCATTGATGTCCAATGTGGAGTCCAGTTTCATGATAACATCAAGGCCCAAGATAGGCTGATCAAACGGACCAACCCATATCTCAGCATCAATCGTCATTGGACCAATAGAAAATGATAATGGTTCAGTTTGTTGCATGTCTGTTCCCCCCCCCCCCACACACACACCCGTAGCTTTCATCTTCTTGTCGTTGTACACAGGATGTATGTGTTTTACATAGGATGTGGGCATCACAGTAACTTCAGCTCCTGTGTCCACTAAAAAATCAATTGGGTAGTTGTTTACCAGCATATTCACATATATCCCATCAGACTTCATGTGTACTCCAGCAGAGATGAGCCGTAAGAGGGGGTCCGTTAGTTTCCCTCCACCGCTTCCAGCAACCTTTGCTGTTGCTCATGAGAGAGTTCTTTAAATTTTTGCATTAACATTGTGTCATTAGGATTGTTGTCCTTTTTCCAAGTACCTTGGTTTGACCCGGCCTTGGCCCTTTTGTTCTTCTTATAACAATCCTGTTCCCTGTGGCCAGGGATTCCACAGTAGTAACACGCCCCTTGTATCTTACTTGGTCGGTTTTTAATTGCTTTAGATGCGTTTTCTACCTGCATCAATCTGATGACAGGTGGCCCAGTGACATTGTGTTGATTCATGTCTCTATCCAGTCTTGCTAAAGCATCAGCTGTTTCTCCATATGTAGCTTTATCCCAGTTTTTAGTAGTAGCAACATATGTTTTTCTCAGATCTTCATGTATGGATTGCATCAATTGATGAAGAATAGCGCCGTTTTTTATGTCAGTGAGCGCATCATCATCCTCCACTCCAGGTAAACCACTGTGTCTGATCACAACAGCCCTAAATCGTTCTTCAAAATCTAAGAATGATTCCTTTGGCTTTTGAACACATCTGGTTATCTCTCCCCAATTTGTGGTGACATTGGTCAAGTCTTTGACATATGCCTGTACTGCCTTCCATCCACTTCTATTATCTTGGCCGTCCTCACCTAATACAGTAACAACCTTGTCTTGTAACAGAATGGATTCACGGTTTGTCAAAACAAACCCGAGGAGTTGCACTCCATCCATGGGATGCAAATTGTAGATTGTCTTGTAGCGTTTAATAGCATCCCATGTCTTCATTCCCACCTCACGGGAATGTTTTAAATGTTTAGACCATTCATCAAGTTGTTTTGGTTCAGCAGGGTTATGATAGGTCATTAAAACCTTCTTTCCCCCTTTGTCTGGTCTCACTAACTTGGACTTCAGAGGTCTGACATTTATTTCGTCATCATTAGAATCATCATCTGAGTCTAAAGAGTCCCAACCAGGGAGGTCACTCCATGTCGGATCCCAGATACCTGATGCCTTGGCTGCTTTTTTCATTTCAGCTTGAGGGTACAATGAGGAGGGGGTTATTTTAACTGAGGGAGGAGCCACTTTGTCCACTCTCTCTCCCTTCAGCTTGTTCAGTTCCTCCTCGTTTTTCTGCTTCTGTTCAGCCAACGCCCTAACATTTTCTTTCTCCTTTCTCACAGCTTTTTCATGGTTATCTTTAAGAAATGTATCATTCCTTTTCCTTATCTCTGATAATACAATCAACGACCAGCGTGTTTTTTGTAATCCATCAGACATTCTCTGAATTTTTCCCCATGTTTTCTGTATATCAGAAAGATTCCATAAATTATCTTTTCCTGGAACAATAGCATATTTTTTCAATATCTCTTGGAGACACTCATCTAATTTCAGGCTTTTTTTTTTATGTCATCAGCTAATGATTTAGTGATTTCCTCAATTGTAATATTAGTCGGGGCTGCAGTCCCCTTTTTTTCTAATGTAGTTTTTTCAATTAAAGACGTCATTTCTTCTCTTCACCTTACTTGTACAAGATTATTATTGCAATTACTACACACGTGTCAACCTGCTATCCAAATAACAAGGACTCCTAGATGAATAACGAAGCTTTGCACTAAACAGTGGCCTATATTAGGACTCTCGGCACCAACTGTTGGCTTATGGCTCTTTTGTAGAACAATAAAGGATCCAAGTCAGGGGGAGAAGCGTTCCTTGTTGTTCATTCACAAAATATAGTACATATCTTTCTTAGATGTTCTGCCTTCTTCCGATCTCTCTCTTCGTGGTCTTTCCAGATGTCTCTGTGCTTCTCCAAATGTCTTTGTCTTTAACAGCATATATATACTAGACAAACCTATAGCACAATGGCTATCTTCCAATCATATTAGTGCAATGTATGTTCCACCCTCCCTCTGTTCCTTGGACCCATACAGGAATGTATGCAAGGAAAGAAAATGGCACATATCTTGCAAAGTTAGTACTCTGTGTTGTGTCTTCTAACAAAAGTATATCAGGAAAAAGACATGCTTTCTCACACCAGCATACTCACTGGATATATCACCCATTGAGCATGTTTGGGATGCTCTGGATCGGCGTATACGACAGCGTGTTCCAGATCCTGCCAATATCCAGCAACTTCGCACAGCCATTGAAGAGGAGTGGACCAACATTCCACAGGCCACAATCAACAACCTGATAAACTCTATGCGAAGGAGATGTGTTGCACTGCGTGAGCCAAATGATGGTCACACCAGATACTGACTGGTTTTCGGACCCCCCCCAATACAGTGAAACTGCACATTTTAGAGTGGCCTTTTATTGTGGCCAGCCTAAGGCACACCTGTGCAATAATCATGCTGTTTAATCAGCATCTTGATATGCCACACGTGTGAGGTGGATGGATTAATTTGGCAAAAGAAGAAGTGCTCACTAACACAGATTTAGACAGATTTTTGAACAATATTTGAGAGAAATAGGCCTTTTGTGTACATAGAGAAAGTCTTAGATCTTTGAGTTCAACTCATGATAAATAGGGGCAAAAATAATAGTGTTGCGTTTATAATTTTGTTCAGTGTATATTGCCTTAAACATTTCAATGATGGCTTTTATTGTGATAAAGAAAATGTGTGTACTGCCAGCATAATATCCTGCAGTTAGGGGACAATAACTGACTTCTTCGTCATGTAAAAAGACGAGAGAATCGTGTAGCCAGCGAAGTGTTTGTCTATCCTGAACAAATCCTAATATCCACCAGAACTGTTTTATTTTAGGCATCCTATTCGTAGTTACTGAAGGTTGTCGCTAGCAAAGCTATTGTCTGTCCTGAACACATCCTGAGGCATAATATGTTTCAACAGTGACGGGAGGTGAACGCGGCCCTTGTTCTATAACCCACGTCCCTAACCACCACGCTATTCAACACGGGTCAAGTTAAGAAGTTTAGATGTGATGAAAATGTTGACGAAAAAAAGAAATCACAGAGAAAATATATTGACTGATATACTGACTTATTTAGGGGGGGCTAATTCATATTAATATAAAGACCCCTAAAATAAGCCTAATGTTTCTAATCATTATGCTTTTGCTTTAACAATAACATATAATTAGCTTTTGACTACAATTCAAAATTATTTTTACGAATGTTTTTGAAAAGAAAGTTAGTTAGTGCTGCCAGCATAATATCCTGCTGCTAGCAGAATGCTAATTTAGGCTTCCTAACATATTAAGGAATCCACATGGTAAATTTTCTAGAACCTTTCTTTTGGTCAAAAAGGCCTTTATTGATGCATTAATAATCAATATATTCATTATATTAAGTTATATAATTTAAATATTGAAATTCAATAATGATAATAGATGCTTTGAATTGGATGTATATTGATGAAATAATAGATGGTCTAATTTGGTCAAATAAGTCTTATTTGCAGATCATGAAATCTTCTTTGGTGGATGTTACATTCATTTGTAAATTGGGTTTTCTGTTTACACATTGTAATACACATTTGTAAATTGTGGTCTGCACCTTTGCAATAATTTAGAAGCAATTCTATCTCCATAAATTTGGCCTGCACAAATTGATCATTAACACGGTTTTTCATCCATACAATTTCAATGTCATTTTCAGTAATGTTAATAGACACAGCCATCTAACAGAATGACATGCATCAAGTTTTGGGTGTGGATGACAATTATTGAAAATATTATTTAAGATATACATAATAAAAGTGAATATAATAGATGTATTGATTATTCATTAATTAAGAACTTTTGACCAAACAAATGTCATAGAATATTATAGATTAGCGTGATCTACGACGATTTTGTTTTGGTTATAAAATAAATTATAATAATACACGTATCAGCAGACTTTTCAGCACTCAGGCAGTTCACTCTTTTACCCCAGTCCCTAAATACGGAAGGGAGCATGGGGAGGTTCATCTCGATTGTTAAATATTTCACCTCGGTCTTTTACCAGTGCATTCAGGAAATAATAGTATAATCATTTTTAAGAACTTCTCTACGATCACTCAGGGAAAGAAGAAGAACCTGACATTGATGCTTTTGCTGATTGTTACCAATAGAAAGGTAAGCAAATAACCAGGTTAATAATTTATTATGTGGTCTTGAATACTTGCTGTAATAACTTCCTGATTGACTTGTCAAATCGTGAACTTCACATGATTTTGTCTTCATTGTTGATTTTAGCTTTCCACGTGATATCTATGTAAAATTCGAAAGCTTTTTAAATGATTGAGAATGGTCATGTGGGTGTTTCCATAAAATGTGTGCTTTTTGATCTTTTAATTATTTTAGGTAATGTAACAGTTAACAATCAAACGCTGTAATATTATTTTAAGTGTTTCACACATTCTACAGTATTTTTCAATCCACTATAATAACATTGTTTGCAATTATTCTATTTCTAATCTGTCTACCTTATACAATATTCCATTTTAAATGTGCAAATGATTTCCACCAAACAAACATAGAAAAAGGCTATTAAAAAGGGTGGGCCAATATCAGCGGAATATGTAACATATTATATACGTCAATCTATGATAGTTGAATTCGTATAATGTCCTGTTATGTTAGGGAACATTACAATGCGACTCTATAGCATATGTAACAAATTAGCAAAAACGTATTATATTATGTTACAAATGCTATTGAAATTAGTAATCACTTGCAAATTTCCCCCAAAAACACTGTAAGCTTAGTTAAGCTAAGGGGTAAGGTTAGGCATCACAGTGCTGGGGTTAAGGTTAAAGTTACATTTTAAAGCACTTTCCTCGCCATGGATTTCAACCATTGTAGTGAGGTTTGCAGATGTTTCCACCCATCCACCATCCCTGACCACAAAGCCCTTCCAAACTGTAAATGCACTGACCCCTGCCACATAGAAGCTGGTCTGTACTGTAACATAATAATAGTGAGTGCATACATTTTGGTCCACCAGATGAAGAATCACAGAAGCTTTTTAAGATGATTATTTAATGTGATTCGAAATACCCCTTTTGTAAGCTCAATGCTGTAACAATAAAAAAATTATATTGTTTTATTTTGTGAAACTATACTTTTCAAATGTATGTACTGTATTTTAAAGAAACATTACACCTCTAATAGCCATATAATAGTTTGTCTACTTTGTATTAGCTGGGGAGCTTCTGTTGGTTTTAATATATTTTTGTATGTATTCTTTGTCATCTTCTGTAGCACTGAACAGTTCCCAAAACCTCTCAATGATGATTTCCACGGCCATAAAATCCATGTTGAAGGAGGCAGATAATGAGGGATGCCTGATACCCCTTTCTAGTCTGAATGACAACTCAGGCAAACTGAGTCTCCTCTCAGTCATTGTCAAGATCAGGCCCAGAAAGGAATGGTTCTGGCAGAAACCCAAATACCGATCTAGAGGCTTTACCCTCAGTGATGTGCTGGAACCTGGAGTCGCCGAAGACCCACCATTAACCCCATGTAACCATCAAACCAGCTTTTGATTAAACCTTTGTATTCTCTTTGTACAACCACATTTCCATAATAGGTGGGACGCTGTGTAAAATGGAAATAAAAACAGAATGCAAAGATTTCAAAGATCAGTTAAACCCTATATTCAATAGAAAAAAGTACAAAGACAACATATCAGATATTGAAGCTAAAAAATCTAATTGTTCCTTGAAAAATATATGCCCAATTAGGTGAATTGGTCAGTAACACGATTGCATATAAAAAGAGCATCCCAGAGAGGATGAGTCTTTCAGAAGCAAAGATGGGGAGGGGTTCACCACTCTGTGAAAGACTGTGCAGGCAAATGGTACAACGATATAAGAACTTTTCTCAGCGTAAAATTGCAAAGAGTTTAGGGATCTCATCATTTACAGGTACATAATATATTTAAAACATTCAGAGCATCCGGAAACACTACTGCCTTCTCTGGGCCTGAGCTCATTCAAGATGGACTTAGGTGAAGTGGAAAACTGTCTTGTGGTGCATTAGTGCACATGGCACAGGGCACGTATTACAATAGCATGGCTTCATAGTAAAAGAGGCTGGGTGCTAAACTGGCCTGCCTGCATTCCAGACCTGTCACACATTGAAAACATTTGGCGCATTATGAAATGAAAAACACGAAAGGAGACCCTAAACTGTTGAGCAGCTGAATGTTGATGAAAGAAGAGGAGATTGAACACAATGGTAAACATGCCCCTGACCCAACTTGAAAATGTGTTACTGGCATCAAATTCTAAATGGGCATATATTTTTGATATGTTGTTTTTGTACTATTTTCAGTTAAATATGGGGATTAAATGATTTGCAAATCATTGCATTCTGTTTTTATTTGCATTTTACTCAGGGTTCCAACATTGTTGGAAACAGGGTTGTATTAAAAACACTCTAGCTTATTGTTTCTCTGCTTTCTGACAGTTGGATATTATTCATGCTACTAAAATATGTTGGCATGGAGTGTCTAATTGTTATAGACTTGGTGACCCCAAGATTCAAAATGCACAAGATCTAGCAACTTCTGTGAATGTATTTACCTTTCTAACCATGCTCCTAAATGTGACTTTTTGTTGTTAACAAGGGGTCCAACAGTTGTGTTTGCATAATGTATTTGTGTTTGCATTGATATATTTGGGATATAACTGATAATGATTCACCTACCCTCAGCTTTCAAGAACACTGACTTTGTGGATTACAAAGGGATATTTGGTGACAAAATGAAAGCAGACGGAACGGTGGATGGGTTGGTTGCCAGTTTCAATTTTAACCTGGGCGTGGACTGCTGTTATGAACGAGAGACATCTTTTGGCAGACTGAAGAAAGAAGAAGTAGAGGTGAAGAAGATAGTACAACATTCAAAGGACAAGTGAGTTGCCCTAGACTATACACATATTAAATACAATGGCAATCTTTACCAGCTCCTGCTGCCTGTTTTTGTTCTGTGGTAATTACTCAATTACAGTGGCTTTCAGACATTTTCATTTTTCTAGTGTGGGGAAAAGGCTTTGAAATGCTGTTTTAGCAAATACACAACAATCCACCTACAACAGATTAACTATGAGATGTTAGCTTTCTTATCACTTAATGTGTTATGCAACATTTAGCATTATTCCTTTACCCTAACACAGTCTGTGTATATATAGTGAGGAAAAAATATATTTGATCCCCTGCTGATTTTGTACGTTTGCCCGCCAACAAAGAAATTCAGTCTATAATTTTAATGGAAGGTTTATTTGAACAGTGAGAAACAGATTAACAACAAAGAAATCCAGAAAAACCCGTCAAAAATGTTATAAATTGATTTGCATTTTAATGAGTGAAATAAGTATTCCACCCCTCTGCAAATCACGACTTAGTACTTGGTGGCAAAACCCTTGTTGGCAATCACAGAGGTCAGACGTTTCTTGTATTTGGCCACCAGGTTTGCACACATCTCAGGAGGGATTTTGTCCCACTCCTCTTTGCAGATCTTCTGCAAGTCATTAAGGTTTTGAGTCTGATGTTTGGCAACTCAAATCTTCAGCTCCCTCCACAGATTTTCTAGGGGATTAAGGGCTGGAGACTGGCTAGGCCACTCCAGGACCTTAATGTGCTAGGCCACTCCTTTGTTGCCTTGGCCGTGTGTTCATGGCCCCGTCCACCGTCCCTTTGATGCTGTGAAATTGTCCTGTCCTCATAGCACAAAAACACCCCCAAAGCATAATGTTTCCACCTTCATGTTTGACGGTGGGGATGGTGTTCTCGGGTTCAGATGTTCATTGGTTCAAGGCCTGTACATGTGCTTTCTTGAGCAGGGGGACCATTTCTTTGTCAGTGGGCAAATGTACAAAATCAGAAGAAAAAAAAAAAAAAATATCCCTCACTGTATATATATACACACACAAAAGATTAAGAGACCACTGCACCTTTTTCTTTCCTTTCCAAAAAGTCGAAAAGGAAGGTTACAAGTGAGGAACAGAAGGGTTCAAATTAAGAGACCACTACAAATTGAATGCTTCTGTTCCTCACTGAAAACTTTCCTTTTCAACATTTTGGAAAGGAAAGAAAAGGTGCAGTGGTCTCTTAATTTTTTCCAGAGCTGTTTATACACAATCCTGTTTCCAAAAAAGGGACATTGCATATAATGTAAATAAAAACAAAATGCAATGATGTGCAAATCGTTTAAACGCTATATTTAATAGAAGGTACACTGAACAAAATTATAAATGCAACACTTTTGTTTTTGCCCCCATTTGTCATGAGCTGAACTCAAATATCTAATACTTTTTCTATGTACACAAAAGGCCTATTTCTCTCAAATATTGTTCACAAATCTGTCTAAATCTGTGTTAGTGAGCACTTCTCCTTTGCCGAGATAATCCATCCACCTCACAGGTGTGGCATATCAAGATGCTGATGAGTCCTCTAACAAAAGTATATCAGGAAAAAGACATGCTTTCTCACACCAGCATACTCACTGGATATATCACCCATTGAGCATGTTTGGGATGCTCTGGATCGGCGTATACGACAGCGTGTTCCAGATCCTGCCAATATCCAGCAACTTCGCACAGCCATTGAAGAGGAGTGGACCAACATTCCACAGGCCACAATCAACAACCTGATCAACTCTATGCGAAGGAGATGTGTTGCACTGCGTGAGCCAAATGATGGTCACACCAGATACAGACTGGTTTTCGGACCCCCCCCAATGCAGTGAAACTGCACATTTTAGAGTGGCCTTTTATTGTGGCCAGCCTAAGGCACACCTGTGCAATAATCATGCTGTTTAATCAGCATCTTGATATGCCACACGTGTGAGGTGGATTAATTTGGCAAAAGAAGAAGTGCTCACTAACACAGATTTAGACAGATTTGTGAACAATATTTGAGAGAAATAGGCCTTTTGTGTACAAGTCTTAGATCTTAGATCTTTGAGTTCAGCTCATGATAAATGGGGGCAAAAACGAGTGTTGCATTTAAAAGTTTGTTCAGTGTAGTACAAAGAAAGATTAGGAATACATTTCACTTTCAAAACTACAGCAATTGGTCACCTCAGTTCCCAAAGACTTACAGAATATTGTTAAGAGGTGATGCAACACAATGATAAACATGCCCCAGTCCCAACCTTTTTTAAACGTGTTGGGACTGGGGCATATATATTACCCACTCCACAGTTTCTCATTCATTTGGCTCTTTTGCAGACTTCTGAACATGACCCACCCTTGGATCCGGCAGGCCTGTGCAAAGCCCAGAGCAGTTTTATGCATCTTGACAGAGAGGATTATGACAACAGACGCTTGCCACTTCAAATTCAATGTTAAGAAAATCGGCGATATAGGAGCCAAAGAGTGCCTCCCATCAAACCCAAGCACCACTGTGAAGGTGGGACCAAAGATTGTGTTCTACTAAAGCAGACCTGAGCAATAAGTCCTACAGGACAGATCAGGCATGATTACTTTATTTCTAAGTAAGAAGGTTTTTATTTATCAGAAAATGTTTTTATTTATCAACTAAAAAGATTTATTTATTTTTGTATATATTGTTGTAGTTTCCAGTGTATATGTATCCCCAATGTATTTTATTTTAGAAATATCATAATTTGAGATATATAATGTATTTTTACAGTGAACTACAAGTGTTAAGTAAGCCCATTGTGTTTCTTTGTATTGAAGCAGATTTTAATGTCACTTTGGAATCTCTTGTGTGGTGACTTACAGTACATGTGGGCCACAACAATGATGGAATTTTTATGTACATTTTTTTTCTAGAGTTTCTAGTTACATAAAATAGCACTATGGCACTAGTACTGCAACAAACAACTACATTTCAGAATTATATAATGGAAGCCTTAGATAAGAAACTGCACTGTTTCTGCAGTAATTTACGACCTGGAAGGTTCATGCAAGAACGCTTGGCAAATGAACAAAATTATGCTTCATTTGTCATACATGCAGAGACTACTTAAGTGATTCTTCAACAGAGAAAGTATGCAAGTCTGTACAGGCATGAGGATTCCATATAGCTTCTCAATCTTAACAGAGCAATAGCAAAATACATACAACACCAAACATGAATATCTAATATTTAAGATGCTGGCACAGTGCTTCAGTCAGAATGAAAGGACAACTTTCAGTTGTTTTCTCTCATTCACTGAGATTTTTGTCACTCGAGTGCCAGGAGCTTCAGAGGGTGGTGTGGCCAGCTGAATCCTTCACTTGGGCCAAACACCCTGGCATTGATGACCACACCAGAGGATGACACAAACAATAGTGTAAGGGCCCTGCCAGTAAATCTATAGCTTATGCTCTGTTTTAATGCATAGCATGTAGTACCATGTAGTAGCAGTACCTCAAATCTTCAACCATACAGGACATACTGGACATGCAGGACATACAGTGGATATGAAAAGTCTGTTAAAATACCAGGTTCTTATGATGTAAAAGAGTGAGACATTATAGGTCACATTAAAGGTGGAAAAAGTTCTGACATGATTTATCTTTGTCTCAATCTTTTACATCACACAAACCTGGCATTTTAACAGGGGTGTGTAGACTTTTTATATCCACTGTATATGACATATTGGACATATTGGTCCTACTGGACATAATGGAAATATCAGACAAAGGACATATTGAACATCATGGACATATTGGATATATAGGACATGCAGGACACATTGTACATGTAGGATATATAGGACATATTGGACATACAGGACATAAAGGAAATCCTGGACATATACTGGCCACAAAGTCATGGTTGAATTACTTCCATAAACTTTAGAAAATTCCCATACTTCAGAAATAAATAATTGCCTCTGCTGAGATTTCTGGAGAACTTCAACAGAATTTTGCCACACCTTCACAAGGCAGTTGCCAACAAAGGAATGAGTGATTGTTATTGAAATCCGGATGATGTTTTGAGCAAGATGGATTTGTGATTTAACTGTAACAATAATTTCAGCAAGTGCAAAGTATTTTTTTACTACATGATTTTTGAAATTAATTAATGATGTATGTGATTAATTAATTAATGTTCAAAAAGGATAATAAAAACATACAAATGTTCAACCTGAAGACAGAGCATGCCGGGAACATTTTCATTTTATACTTAAAAAAATAAATGAGGGTTTACTGGTTACACAAGCTGTTTCTGCCAGACTTCCCTTACTGATTGTAAATTCTCTTCACAGACATCTATGAGTCAGAAAGTCCATAAGGAGAAAGACGGAAAAGTGGATCTGAAGATTCCTGAACATACTGTCATTGCCTTTGGTGTGATTGAACTCAAGGTCCAACGCAATGGAAAGTTTGGTGAGGAAAACACGGTTTATCAATGTTATTTTCCAGTCTAGCTGAGAAGGTTTCTGGGCTTGCTCAGACAAAATAATTGTGCCACGTACTGAAAAGGTCAAATCTACGACATTGTCAGCAATAAACAATATAACAGGAGAACACAATATTCCAATGGTATAACCTATTTTTTTATATTTGTAATTCTGTCTTTGTTCTGAACTTCTTATTTATGTTCTGTATCAAAATATGATATTTATTTCGGGACTCCTGTGGAGTTCCCTCAGATAGAGTGGGGCAAAAAAGTATTTAGTCAGCCACCAGTTGTGCAACTTCTCCCACTTAAAAAGATGAAAAAGGCCTGTAATTTTCATCATTGGTAAACTTCAACTATGAGAGACAAAATGAGAAAAAATATCCAGAAAATCACATTGTAGGATTCTTAATGAATTTATTGGTAAATTCCTATGTAAAATAAATATTTGGTCACTTACAAACAAGAAAGATTTCTGGCTCTCACAGACCTGTAACTTCTTCTTTATGAGGCTCCTCTGTCCTCCACTCGTTACCTGTATTAATGGCACCTGTTTGAACTTGTTATCAGTATAAAAGACACCTTTCCACAACCTCAAACAGTCACACTCCAAACTCCACTATGGCCAAGACCAAAGAGCTGTCAAAGGACACCAGAAACAAAATTGTAGACCTGCACCAGGCTGGGAAGACTGAATCTGCAATAGGTAAGCAGCTTGGTGTGAAGAAATCAACTGTGGGAACAATAATAAGAAAATGGAAGACATACAAGACCACTGAGAATCTCCCTCGATCTGGGGCTCCACGAAAGATCTCACCCCGTGGGGTCAAAATGATCTCAAGAACGGTGAGCAAAAATCCCAAAACCACACGGGGGGACCTAGTGAATGACCTGCAGAGAGCTGGGACCATAGTAACAAAGGCTACCATCAGTAACACACTACGCCGCCAGGGACTCAAATCCTGCAGTGCCAGACGTGTCCCCCTGCTTAAGCCAGTACATGTCCAGTCCCTTCTGAGGTTTGCTAGAGAGCATTTTGGATGGTCCAGAAGAGGATTGGGAGAATGTCATATGGTCAGATGAAACCAAAATAGAACTTTTTGGTAAAAACTCAACTCGTCGTGTTTGGAGGAGAAAGAATGCTGAGTTGCATCCAAAGAACACCATACCAACTGTGAAGCATGGGGGTGGAAAAATCATGCTTTGGGGCTGTTTTTCTGCAAAGGGACCAGGACGACTGATCCGTGTAGAGGAAAGAATGAATGGGGCCATATTTCGTGAGATTTTGAGTGAAAACCTCCTTCCATCAGCAAGGGCATTGAAGATGAAACATGGCTGGGTCTTTCAGCATGACAATGATCCCAAACACACCGCCCGGACAACGAAGGAGTGGCTTCGTAAGAAGCATTTCAAGGTCCTGGAGTGGCCTAGCCAGTCACCAGATCTCAACCCCATAGAACATCTTTGGAGGGAGTTGAATGTCTGTGTTGCCCAGCAACAGCCCCAAAACATCACTGCTCTAGAGGAGATCTGTATGGAGGAATGGGCCGAAATACCAGCAACAGTGTGTGAAAACCTTGTGAAGACTTACAGAAAACTTTTGACCTCTGTCATTGCCAACAAAGGGTATATAACAAAGTATTGAGATAAACTTTTGTTAATGACCAAATACTTATTTTCCACCTTAATTTACCAATAAATTCATTAAAAATCCTACAATGTGTATTTCTTCTCATTTTGTCTCTCATAGTTGAAGTGTACCTATGATGAAAATTACAGGCCTCTCTCATCTTTTTAAGTGGGAGAACTTGCACAATTGGTGGCTGACTAAATACCTTTTTGCCCCGCTGTATATAAGTGATGGCTAATTAGCAAATCTTGGGATAGCTGACAAGGTATATGTATTTCTCACTGATTCAGTTATCAGATGTATACGTTTGGCCCCAGCACAGAACTATGATAGGCCTCGTGTTATACTGTGGCTAGTTAGACAATCAAAGTGTACTGTACTACTTGCCAAATTATACTTCAAAAGGAGAACATGTTGTGATATTATTTACACACCTCCAAGCACAGAGGAGTTGATGAAAGAAGAGTAATGTCCTTAGTAGTGTAGTACAATGGCTTGCAAGCCAGCAAGTGGAATTAGCCAAAAACCATCAGTCAGCTGCAGGCAAACCACAAAAATAGGAAAAGATATATAACAATAAACAACAATTTAATTCCTGTTGAAAATAGAACATGCTTATCATATTGTCCAGGTAGTTACCTTCCCCGAATCTCTGTTACATTATCCGTACCACATGGCAAATTCAGGTTCCGGGACCTCCCGGTTTACGCACTGTCTGAAGCCCAGGACGTGTTGCTGCTGTGTTTGGTAATGCATACACGGAATTTAATGAAATACTAAAGGGACATACTAAAGGTAGAAACCAAGTCCAGTAAAGTAACCTGCTAGTTTATATGTTCGGTACTGTATCGTTTACAGCCACTGTATCTGCCTGCGTGTGACTCACTGTTTATTATTGCTTCTCTTGCCTGCAGTCCTGTGCCTCTTATCTAACAAAGGGGGCTTTGAAAAAGAGTCAGATACTGGATTTGAACATGATGCAGTTATGGGAGCTAACAACCCCTTGAATCTGAGCAACGGTAATATTACCCGTTGAGGGCAGTGTCTTCATTTATCTGTCCAGTGTATAACTACCACACTGGTGACATTGTCAACGTTTTGTCTTTTGTTTTTCTGTTAGAACTAGAGAAACTGAGTGATCACTTCCAGCTGCTGTCAGTTCTGCCGACTGAGACACGCTCCAACCTGCTTCAGCTCCTCAGAAACACAATGAAGAACAGAGAGGAAGTCAGTGTTCTGGAGAGTGTGGTGAGTGAGATGTACAGAAACAATCATTAATATGTTGATATCACACTAACTGAGAACACATATACACACATAACATACAGACACACATTACACCGACACTAAATATTTATTTTTACACACTATGAACACTAAATATGTCCTGCTGTTGTCATTATTATTATGAGGGTTATAATTAGCACTGTTCTTAGTGTTCTCTTCTTTCTGTCACTAATCTCATTTGTCATTATTTTGATGTTTGCTCATGTAGCATTGTGTGTGGTTTGTTGTGTAATGTGCCTTGTGTATTCTATTACGCAACCATTAAAAACTATAAACTTTGTCACTGTCATCTTCAAGTATACAAACAACAAAGGATATCTGGTCTGAGATAATATCATTGCACTACAAGGTGCCTCAAGTATTCATTTTTCATGTATTAAAATCAGCAATATACAATGTACCAACGCAGACACCTCTAATGGCAGATTTATTTATTCAGGGAGACACACTGAGTGTGAATGAATTCCAAATTGCCAGTGTGCCCTGAACATAAGATGTAAAAGTAGAAAATCACTGAAGTAATGAGAAAAGGACTGGAGCAGTGGTTTAACAACAAATAAAAAAATGTTGCTCTATCAAAAACAGAGACCACAAGCAGTCTCTGAAAGTGACATAAGGTTCTTAAACTTGAGCACTCCCTGCAGGTCAATCCTCTTGTCTGGGGCGTAATAACTAAAAGCAGTTCTACCTGGCTCTGAAGCCACCCTGGGTGTATCCAGCATTAAGCACTCACTGTTGTTTTAGATTAGATTATTAGATTCAACGTTATTGTCATTGAACAGCATGAGTACAGTACAACAAAAGGCAGTTAGCATCTAACCAGAAGTGCAAATGGAAGAGGGCAGAAATGTACAAGTATTAAGTAAAGTGTTTGTTACAAGTGGAATGTGTAGATGTGCAATGAAGGCAAATACAGTGCAAAGTAAATGTATGTACAAGTGGGAAATGAATAGATGTGCGATGAGACAAATGCAAGTACAAATGGCAATTCTGACTGTACAATCGAGAAATTTGGAGGTGCAAGGTGGCAGGGACAACTGAAACACAGGGATAGGAGAAATTAGGTTCTCAAACAACTGAGAACTTACTTATAGCAGTGTCAGCGTCCAGTAGTACAAGGGAGTAGTGCAGATGTCCTTGAGAGGCGGTACTAAGCAGTGTCCTCAGAAAGTGCTGCCGCTGCTGTGCCTTTTTTTTACCAGGGCTGAGGTAGATGTTGCGGGTCCAGGAGAGGTCTTCGCAGCTGTGGACACTCTGGAATGGAGCCTCTAGACTTACCTGTAATCCACAATGAGATCCTTTGGGCACAATGAGGGCAAGGTTGTTGTCAGCGCACCATGCCGTCAGGCACTTGACCTCCTCCCTGTGGGCTGACTCGTCATTGTCACTGATCAGGCCTACCACCGTGGTGTCGTCTGTAAACTTGGCGATGGTGTTGGAACTGTGTACAGTCATAGGTGAAGTGGAAGTACAGGAGTTATTCATGGTTCAAGTTGCATGAGTGAAGTCACCTTCACTCATGCAACTATGGTAGTTTCATCCATAAGGCTCTGAACACAATATAAGATTTTGTCTTCTTCCATACAGTGAGGCCCATCCTACAAAAGACCGGAAAGTTGTGTCATACATTCAAAATTATCTGCTGGAACATCTCACGACTAATTAGGTTAATTGGCAACAGGTCCATCCCAGAGAGGACGAGTCTTCCAGAGGTAAAGATAGGAAGGGGTTCACCTTTCTGTGAAAGACTGACCAGGCAAATAATGTAAGTATAATGTTTAAGAATAATGTTTCACAACGTAAAATTGCATAGAGTTTAGAGATCATAATCTATGGTATATAATACCATTAAAAGATTCAGAGAACACAGAGAACTCTCTGTACACACGGGACAAGGCCAAAAACGAATATTAGATGGACGTGATTTTCAGGCCCTCAAGGGGGAACTGCATTAAATACAGACACTATTCTGTAGTGGACATTACTGCATGGGCTCAGGAACACTTCTGAAAACTGTTGTCTGTGAACACAGTTTGTCGTTGCATAAAAAAATGCAAGTTAAAACTCTACCATGCAAAGAAGAAACCATATAAACAAGATCCATAAATGCAGCCACATTCCCTGGGCCTGAGCTCATTTAAGATGAACTGAGGCAAAGTGGGAAACTGTTCTCTGGCCTGACAGAAATTATTTTGGGGAATCATGGACGCTGTGTCCTCCGGGCTAAAAAGAAAAGGGACCATCCTGCTTGTAATCAGTTCCAAAGCCAGCATCCGTGATGGTATGGGGGTGCATTAGTGCACATGGCGTGGGTGACTTACACATCTGTGAAGGCATCATTAATGCTGAACATTATACAAAGGTTTGGAGCAACATATGCTGCCATCCAGACAGCGTCTTTTTCAGGGAAGGCCTTGCTTATTTCAGCAAGACAATCCCAAACCACATTCTGCACTAGTAGTGATTTCTGTAGTGGCCAAGTTTACTGAGTGAGCAGTACCCTACCGTATCATCAGCATAAAAATCTATTTTTCTCCAGGTTTTTCAAGTTCCCTGATATTTACCTGAGGAGGTACCAAAGTAGAACACTGAGTTTAAATGTATTTCCTAGCGATTACGATTTTACACCGTCTGTCATTAGTCTGAGTTCTACTATGGAGATCATTCTTGAACCATAGCAAAGCCTTTTAAGTTAATTAGTTATATTCTGCTCACCTGTGTACTGCCCTCACCTGTTTCTGTTCTCCTCGTTAGTCTGTGTATTTTATTCAGTCCTTTTCTCCTTGTCCTTGTCGATCATTGTTATATTGTTGCATTCCTGCATGTGTCTTTTTGTCGTTCAGTGTATTATGGTTCCTTGTATTTCCAGCACACGGTGCTCAGTGGTGGTTGTTGTTCAGCCCTTCGACCCTGCTCTGGCCTTCCGCCTCCACGCCTGGACGTGATACACATTAGCTGATTTTAATACGTTTGTTTTTAATCATATTAGCTGATTTAAATACGTGTCCAAATACCAATTGTTCATGCATGGCTTTCACCCAGATTATCTGTTGGATTCTTAAATGAACTTCCTCTGTCTCCTTCTGTCCTTGTCACAGCTGGATCAGATGTGTGACGGTGAGACTCCAGACCTGGGTGATCTGAGAGAGTCAGTGAGGAAGACCGTCCAGGCCGTAGTGGATCTTGTGGATCAAATCGTCGGGGATGACAAAGAGTTCAGATCCTCACTTCTCAGTGCCGTCCACCTCATTGTCAGCGCCATGGACGGTATAATATGAAGCATTTTTCACAGGATCCTACAGTCATCGTAGTTTTATTATTTACACGTACGTCTCCGGAAAAGATTAAGAGCCCACTGCACCTTCTTTCCTTTCCAAAAAAGTCAAAAGGAAGTGAGGAATAGGAGAGTTAAAATTAAGAGAGTGGTCTCTTAATTTTTTCCGGAGATGTATGTTCACTAGTGTGATTAAATATTTGCAATCTTAACCCCTTAGAAATGACAGATGCAGGACTCTCAGAGTTGGAATCCTGTTGCAGTCCTCCAGTCTTAGAGGCCCTACAGATCCTGGTTAGTTCACACCAACTTGATTGAGCCTCCAGTCCTGCATAGTCTTTTATAGAAGTTAATAATAATAATGATATCTCAAAATGCTAAGATAGTTTCTCAAAATGTTGACTTACTTGTTTATTACTTATCTCAAGATTTATCTATTGTGTTTTATACTGTTTCCACATGGAAGGAATGTTCTTTCATAGACTTTGCCTGTTCTTGTCCTCCAGGTCCAGTGTGTGGCAGCAGGGAGTGGAGAGACCCTCTCTCTGACAGATGCAGGTCTGACTGTTCTGACTGAGGAGGAGGTGTATGGAAAAGCACAGAGTCTCTTTGACCTCTCTAACGTGATACTGAAGAGAGAGGAGGACACACTGAAGACAGAGATGAAGGACCAGCCTGGAAACCTTCCTCTTGTTATGAGTATTGCTGTGAAAGGTCTGGCCTCTTTAGTGTAGAGAGAAAAGAGTATGTTAGGCTGGGAATCCCTAACCAGCCCCTAGCACCTATTGAGTTGCTCTGAGTGCCCTCCATTTTCACGTGTTGCTGTAGAAACTCAAATGATCACATCCAGAGATCAACTAACCCATCAACTTCAGCACAAAATCATGATTTAAATAATGAATTTCATTGTCCACTTATAAATATTAGAACAAGCATTACATTTAAATGTACAACCTTCTGTTTTTTTAGAGGAAATCAACCTTAGTAACAGTTAATACTTTTTATATAGGGCATTATTTAATCTTATATTGGTTTCAAATTTTAAAACCTGAATAAATGTCATGTACAGTAATTACACACACCTACCTATTATTTTGTGTGAAATTGTGATAGCTCAAAAAGAAAAATGAACGCTCACTTGAAGGGATCATTGGAGGATGTAATCAGCCCCTACATGCTCATTCATTTACCTTACGAACATGCAAATGGAGGGCCGAAAGGGATGGGATGGGGTTTACTTGGTATTTCGTCACATATTATATCAAAAACAAAAAGTGTATTATACAGCTCTGGAAAGAAGAGACCACTCCTAATTTTTCTTAAATCAGATCTCTACATGTATGGCAGCCATGCCATTCCAGTGTCTGTTAAATACCAACACAGGCACACCTCATTTTACTTAATGAGGTACTGATTAGTTAATTTAATGAGGAAAAGTATAAAACCACTGCTGTGGTCATCACTATCCTCTTGTATTAGGACCAATTGGATGGCAAAAACAGTGCAAGTAGTACCTCAAAGGTCATTTGACTAATTTTTACTATTCAGCATGACAAAAGAGTTACAAAAAGAATGGCAGCTGGGGTGAAGTGCACAGCAAGGACAGTTCGAAACAGGCTCCTAGGGGCAGGGCTGAAGTTGTGCAAAGCTAGAAGAAAGCCCTTCATCAATGAGAAGCAAAGAAGAGCCAGGCTGAAGTTAGCAAAAGACCACAAGGATTGGACCGTAGAGGAATGGAGTAAGGTCATCTCTGACACGTAAAATGTTCAGCTTTGCCAAACACCTGGTCATCTAATGGTTAGACGGATGCTTCAGCAAGGCTGGAATTGGGCAGATTTGTCTTTGTGAAGGACGTATGAATCAAGCCAAGTACAAGGTTATCCAGGAAGAAAACCTGCTTCCTTCTGATCTGACAATGTTCCCCAGCTCTGAGAATTGTTTTTTCCAGCAGGACAATGCTCCATGCCACATAGCCAGCTCAATCAAGGTGTGGATGGTGGACAACTAGATCAAGACCCTGTCATGGCGAGCCCAATCTCCAGACCTGAACCCCATTAAAAACCTCTGGAATTTCATCAAGAGGAAAATGGATGGTCAAAAACCATCAAACAAAGCCGAGCTACTTGAAGTTTTGTGCCAGGAGTGGCATAAAGTCCCCCAACAGCAATGTGACAGACTGGTGCAGAGCATGCCAAGATGCATGAAAGCTGTAAATAAAAATCAGGGTTATTCCACCAAATATTGATTTCTGAACTCTTCCTAAGTTAAAACATTAGTATTTTGTTGTTGAAAATGTTATATGAATTTGTTCTCTTTGCATTATTTGAGGTCTGAAAACAATGAATCTTTTTTGGGTTATTTTGACCAGTTGTTGTTTTCTATAAATAATCTAAATGACAATATTTTTGGGAATTTGGGAATAATGTTGTCAGTAGTTTATAGGATGAAACAAAACTGTTAATTTTACTCAAACACATACCTATTAATAGTAAAACCAGAGAAACATAATTTTGTATTGGTCTCTTAATTTTTTCAGAGCTGTACAGGTACTGGTCATAAAATTAGAATATCATCAAAAAGTTGATTTATTTCAGTAATTCCATTCAAAAAGTGAAACTTGTATAATGTATACATTCATTCCACACAGACTGATATATTTCAAGTGTTTATTTCTTTTAATTTTGATGATTATAACTGACAAATAATGAAAACCCCAAATTCAGTATCTCAGTAAATTTGAATATTGTGAAAAGGTTCAATATTGAAGACACCTGGTGCCACAATCTAATCAGCAAATTAACCCAAAACACCTGCAAAGGCCTTTAAATGGTCTCTCAGTCTAGTTCTGTAGGCTACACAATCATGGGGAAGACTGCTGACTTGACAGCTGTCCAAAAGACGACCACTGACAACTTGCACAAGGAGGGCAAGACACAAAAGGTCATAGCTAAAGAGGCTGGCTGTTCACAGAGCTCTGTGTCCAAGCATATTAGTAGAGAGGCGAAGGGAAGGAAAAGATGTGGTAGAAAAAAGTGTACAGGCAATAGGGATAACCGCACCTGGAGAGGATTGTGAAACAAAACCCATTCAAAAATGTGGAGGAGATTCACAAAGAGTGGACTGCAGCTGGAGTCAGTGCTTCAAGAACCACCACGCACAGACGTATGCAAGACATGGGTTTCAGTTGTCGCATTCCTTGTGTCAAGCCACTCTTGAACAAGACACAGCGTCAGAAGCGTCTCGCCTGGGCTAAAGACAAAAAGGACTGGACTGCTGCTGAGTTATGTTCTCTGATGAAAGCAGATTTTGCATTTCCTTTGGAAATCAAGGTCCCAGAGTCTGGAAGAAGAGAAGTCCAGTGTAAAGTTTCCTCAGTCAGTGATGGTTTGGGGTGCCATGTCATCTGCTGGTGTTGGTCCACTGTGTTTTCTGAGGTCCAAGGTTAACGCAGCCATCTACCAGGAAGTTTTAGAGCACTTCATGCTTCCTGCTGCTGGCCAAATTTATGGAGATGCAGATTTCATTTTCCAACAGGATTTGGCACCTGCACACAGTGCCAAAGCTACCAGTACCTGGTTTAAGGTAATTGGCCAGCAAACTTAATTGACCTTAACCCTATAGAAAAAGGAGCCCCAACTAAGTATTGAGTGCTGTACATGCTCATACTTTTCAGGTTCATACTTTTCAGTTGGCCAACATTTCAAAATATCTTTTTTTTGTATTGGTCTTAAGTAATATTCAAATTTTCTGAGATACTGAATTTGGGTTTTTCATTAGTTGTCAGTCACAATTAAAACAAATAAACACTTGAAATATATCAGTCTGTGTGTAATGAATTAATATAATATACAAGTTTCACCTTTTGAATTGAATTACTGAAATAAATCAACTTTATGATGATATTAAAATGTTATGACCAGCACCTGTATATTATATAATCATATATTGTATGTACGGTTTTCTTTATATCATTCTCAAAAATATATATTGTCTTTATATCTGAAAGGTTTATGGAGTTAAAAATATGTACAGTTTCTGAATTACTCTGTAATGGGAGTCACTACCCCGCAGCTGAGCGGCATCATTGTGATCACTTGTTTACATCTTGTTCGTTGATTACTGACCGTGCCGGGGACTCTAATAGAGGGCTGTGTGATTAGGCACTGCGCTGCCCAGAATGGCAGTGAGACAGGGTGTGGCAGTGAGACAGGTTTGTCTTGTCTCATTGTACTCTGTCACCACTTTGTGCGGCTGGTCACTGGTCTGCAAGCCCAGTTGTGCTTTTTGGCCAGATAATACGCTCGCCTCTCTTAGGTCGAAAGATTTTTGTGCTCCCATTGCCATTTATGTAATAAAGGATTAGACAGAGGGGGTCATGATGATTTTTAATATCAATAAACAGAGCAATTGACCACAATGACAACATATATGTGCCTCTTTGTAAATATTCCATAATTTTTGTTTTTGGTACAAGGTTCTACTCTAGGCTAACGCCTGTGTGCTAACGCAGGGAAAGGTGGATGACCCCCAGGCCCCATGACTGTAATAATGTCAGAGTCATCCCTGAGAGAGGGGGCCCTAGCATATATATTTTCAGGGGGATCAGGATTCCGAGGGACTGCCCTGGTTCTAAAATGTAATCATGTCTTTTGAGAAAATATTGAGTCTCATAGAGTGGTTGAATAGTTTTCATGGTCTAGGAAAAAGTGTCTCTTCTGTGTTCTTATGGCAATACTTCACAAGGACGTATGTTTTGGAAAAATTATGGAACCACCCTAGATTTTTCTCCATACATGTCTTATCTGCTTGCTTTGGTATCTGTTTTGCTTGCTTTTGTCTTTGTCAATAAACCTTTTCATACCCTGGACATTTCCTGACCTCTTGGTGTCAAATAACATCTTAAAAAATGGTGTCAAATGACATCTTATACATCAAGGGGATTCCATTCCATAGTGTATTGCTGCATTAGAACTAGAAGAGTGTTTATGCCACTGCCCCTAGAGGGCAGTATAACCTAACCAGTTACTAGACATATGAGCTCTCAAAAATGTTAGCTTTTGATACAATGGAATTGCAGGAGTGCTGATTCAGCAAACAACATTTTACCCTTTTGTTCTATAAAAACATGGTATCGAATTTCACTGTGGCTGACCAAACGTGAAACCATATTTTACTTCCCAGCAAACTGGCATTCGCCATGGATATAAAAATGAATGACAGCCAACTCCCCGCTTCACTAAACGATACAGATATGTTGCTCATTGTGTAACAAGAATGACTTTGAATAAACTCACCGCCAGTCCTCATCATGTGTTTGGAGATGTGGAAATGTAAGTCATAACCAACAAAATATAAATAATTAGAATTAAAATTTAATAAAATAGGAAGGCTACATTACGTTTACAGTAACAAAGTAGCAGATCAATAAAACAACAGCTACAGCAGGTCCAACATTATTTTCATGCCAAAATATATTACAATGTGTCTTACAAACTGGAGGCTAAAGAACTGTGCAGATACATACTAATGCAAATAACTAGCCAGTTTAGGTGAAAATAAAATATTAAAAAATATTGCATGTGGAACATTTGCTGATTGAAATAAATAATTAGAAGATACTGCATTAGATAATTTTCATGCACAAACTGAAATGTTAGAACACACACTAGTCTTTTATTTCCTGTTTTGCGTTCTCCTTTAGAAACAGTCTATGAAAGGAGTCATCATTGATATTGCACCATAATAACACGATTTTGCCACTGTTCCACCACTGTCAGCGGTAAGTTCTGGGGCAGCGTTCAGCCTTCACTCCCATGGAGGGCCGTTGCTAACGCTAGGGAAGTGGGCATGGTTTTCCGAGCACAAGGCTCAGCAGGGCCCACTTATTGTAATAACGATGTTCTCTATAAGTCACGAGGCATATATTGTTGCTGTGGCCCCAGGATTTCTGGCAACAGCCCTGCTTTCATGGGTGCGAGACATAACCAGAGCTGTCCCAACTTGTGTATAAAATTTAACTATAGCTCACCGATTTACCACCAAAAACATATCACCAAGGAATATTGCTTTTTAGTAGAATTTGGCAAGTATTTAAGCACGTTTTCTTTATACTGAACAAAAATATAAATGCCACATGTAATGTGTTGAACCCATGTTTCATGAGCTGATACAATACCAGACTGTTCCGTAAGCGCAAAAGGCAGATATCTCTCATATGCTGAGTAATAATTTGTACCAAATCCCTGAATTTATTCTTTCCCAAGAGGATCCCTACGACAGAGATGGTTGCATATTAGATTTACTTTTCTGTTAATTGAACCATAATGACCGGAAGCTGTCATTAAGCTACAGTAAGACCTTGTTGCTACTGTCAGACCAGGACTGTCACTGTAGGTGATGGTTACGCCTGTCATTCTCCTAAAGCTGCGGCTGCTGAACAACCCCTCTTATTGGCTACCATTGCACCCATTTGAAGTTCTGCCTTTGGGTGAGATTAGGCTTAGCAAGCCATGGCTATATTTCGCAACTTGTCTTGCAATGCAACACAAATTCACAGTAACCTAAGGTTTGCCTCATCCTCTTTTTTTTAATTTCAATTACACAACTTCCCTCAGGCCTTAGAATATGACAGAAAGTGTGACACATTGTACCAAGCTTTCCATCAAAAATAAGTATCCCTTTTTAAAATCCAAGTTACAGTCAACTTTTCATGTTCGAAAAATGAAACTGTCTGGAGACAGATGCAGACATTCTTATGCCCAGCTTTGCTCCAGTTCTAACTGAAAAGGGAAATTGTCAGTGCCATGTTGAGATGCAAGATTTAGAACATCCAGGACTTTCTGCTGGAGATATGCAGCAGGGTTTTTATACAGCACAGCAGTGTAACCTTGTTAAGACTGGAACACGGATCCTCACCTGAAATCTTTGAAATAATGTTTTTGTTCCAGCTGATAGGAGAGAGCCTGAAGATTACATATAGTATGTGGCTGTGAGGCTACAACTTGGTCATGATGACTCACTGAGATTGCTGTATTAGCAAATGGTTTTATCTTAGTCGGATTTAGAGAATGACGTCATTATTCATTCTTGGAAGACTCAAAAAGCATTGCAGTTCCAACAAACATTTGCATTAATGGCACTCACAGTGAGTCTCCATGAATATGTTGTATTGCAATGGCTTTTCTTGAATGTCCCTATGTTTGGAAAATGTGTGATGACAGTGCAGTAAAATCATCTTTCTTTGTGTTATAACTCTGTTTCTCCCACATCCTGACTAAAATCCTTGTGTCGGAATCCATCTTTTCTGAGTCTGGCTAAAAAACCTTGTGAGAATGATTCAACTTTTCCTTTACATCACCTACATAGTTTTGAATGCTGGAAATGTGTTATCTATTTATCCATCTGTGATTAAGACGTTTATTTTCGCTTAACTATGTGAACCAATGGCAGTGGAGATATACAAGAGAAAAATTAAATGTTTTTACCTTGAGAAGAAGTCTATATTTGTTTGGCCTTTGTCTATTTGTGGTCATATGTGTCTGCAGGAAGTGAGGAAGGAAAGTTGTTTGCAGCACTAGAACACAAATACATATTGTACTGAACTTAACCAAACACTTAGCAACTTTATGTAGGGTTTTGATCCTCTAGAGGCGATACTCAATGTTGTGTCTTGACATTTGCTGGACCCCAATTTGAGCCCCTGTTGAACAAACAGGGATTTGCTACTTTGCTTTCAGAAGTGGATTGGTGCCTGTAACGGCGTCAGAGAGGCATGAACATGTTAGAGACCTGAACAAAATAATAGTGACTTGGACATATGACTTAGGTGGATGTCCACGTGACTCTGATGGATGTCCACCAGACTCTGATGAATCACTGCATGACTCTGATGGTTGTGTCCACCCGACAGAATTCCATGAGGCTTTAATAGATGTGATTTATTAATAGATGTGATTTTAAAGCGTATAAGTAAGATAAGCAATGTTATGTTGAATACTGACATTGAATGTGATAAATGTGGAGTGATGAAAGAGGGAGTGATGTTAAAGCCAATATGAAAATAATATAAGCCTTAGTTACAGTAAATCAAAAGTCAAAGCTTCTCCAAAGAAATTACAACTTGTAAATAAGGTTTATACCATCCATCCAAAACACTACATTTTCTTCTTTTTGTGCCATGCTACTCTGCCTATGTATTTTGAACCATTGATGCAAGATCCATGTTCTGTTCAGCTTAATCTTTTACACATTCTCCTCAATAATTCTACAATATGAAATTCATGGTTGACTTGATAATGACAAGTTGGCCAGGCCCTGAGGCAGCAAAGCAGCCCCAAACCATCATGCCACCACCTCGATGCCTTACAGATGGTATGAGTCTTCAGAAGTGTAACACATGCTCAAATGGATTCATGTCAAGTGATTTACCTGAGCAGTCAAGAACACTCCACTTTTTGGCCCTGAAAGCACCTTGGTTGCTCTATCAGTATGTTTGGGATCTGAAAAGTGAAGTACCATCCAATGAGTTGTGAGGCATTTGGTTGAATCTGAGCAAACAATGTTTCTGTACACTTCAGAATTAATCAATGAAAAGAGATTAGTCAGTTCTAGTGGCAGCCATACATGCCCAGAATATAACACTACCTCCACCTTATTTGATAACTTGGTGTGCCAGCGCCTTTCCCCACCACACCATCATCTGTCCATATTTTTGCGCCTACATAGGTGACATTACAACCTTGTATTTTAATTGCAATATTTTGTCACATGTAACACAAAATAAATACAAACACCAATAGCTAAATAATTGTGAAATGTGTGTACACTGTCAATATTCTGACGATTGTTTATCATTTGATACAGATGGTAAGAAATAAAAGAATACATCATAAGTGGAAATAATTATTTGTTTTGAATTAATCAAAATCTATATTGCTCTCTAGTGTTTTCTACCTTGACCTCCCACACAAGCACTAGATCCGCTCGTATACTAATCAACAGCATCTCCAGCCGGTCATATATCAACAGCCATTTCTTGCCACGGGTTCATAGCTGGTGAATTGTTGAGTTATATAAAGTAAAGTGGCACATCGTAATCTTCACATGTAATAGTTAGCCGTGCCTTTTTAAGACCCTTAACCCAACCATAGCTGCGGAAATGTGTAAGGTTGTATTTACATTTTGTCTCCAAAACGTAAATATGATACCGATATGGAATAGGGAGTGGTCCTTGTACGCTATTGTGAACGGATTTAGGGCATCACATCATTTGTTTCTTTCTGGAGTGTTTCATTGATGACGTATTGACGATCAAAACATGAATCTTTAACATATCTTTAACATAAAGCTACATTTCCCGAAGTGTAAAACAACTTCTTCGGCAGTAAAAGTGAGTCCATGACTGGCGATAGTGGCAATTAAATTCAATAGTGCTTATGTATAATTGCAGCGACTGAGACTCGCAGTTTCTGTAAAATGTGTCAGTTCCTTCAAAATGATGAAGTTGACTAACTCCTCCTACCAGCCTAGTCTATTAACTCTAGTTTACTGGTGTTCCAGACATACACCACTATCTCAACAATCTGTCAGAGTCGTAAGGACTCGGAGTAAGAAGTGGTAAGAACCTGTCATTGAAACGTTTTTGTCTTGTTACTATAAAACAAATGAAATAATATGAAATCGTAAGCTAATAATAAGATGAATAACAGCAGGATTTACAGTTTACAACACTTTTGACTAAACATTTCCTGTTTGCATTGCTGTCTTGTTAAAAGCACCGATTATGTAGGTATCTTAACTTGTTTTTAAGCTGAAAAGTTAATATTTAAAATACTTTTGCATTCCTGATTTCTGGCCATCTTTCCTTTGTGCGATATTTATCTAGAATAGCCGGCTCCTCAAACGAATGTTGATTGATTGTTTTCATGGGTGGGTTTTCCATTTAAGGCTTTTGATAACTGGGGGTAACGCCCCAGAATAATATATATATATTTTTTTAAATATTCACTAGACTCTTAACAATCAGTGTTTTAATAATCTGAAATTGGTGTGTTGGTTTTATTCCTAAGACATCATAATTAATGTTGCTTCAACACCATCATTGCAACTGACATGTGGGTTACCCCAGTCCAAAGACAGAATATTCGACCTTATGACCTAACACTAACCTCAGAGACACCTGTGCCTAAACCAAACTACAGTGGCACCTGTGCCTAAGCCTAACCTCAATGGTACATGGCCTAAACCTAATCTCAGTGGGGCCTGTGCCTAAACCTAACCTCAGTGGGGCCTGTGCCTAAACCTAATTTCAGTGGGGCTTGTGCCTAACCCTAACCTCAGTTGTGCCAACATTCATTATGGTGTCGTAGGAACAACACGAACATAGCAATATCAGATCAGTCATCAATATTTGCTCCTTTACTCAATGTTTAGTAATTATTATGATTACATTTGCTAATGATTATTTTGGACAACAGTGTGTAGTTGTCTGTCATAGCATAGCACATTTTATTTATATTTTATACATCAGTATTTTTGGGGGAATATTTGTGCGTAGAATAAGAGGTTATTAAGGGGTAGAATCCATTAAATGCCGCCAACACGCATAAAAATGACCCCTTAATCATACCTTAAAGTATACTGAATTTCTAAATTAAGGTGTTCTATTCATTAGTTTTTAAGCTACCAGCATCCCTTGATATTCACCTTAATCAAAGGTATGCCTACACAACAATTAATGTATTAGCTCAGTGTAATAATGGGTACATTGTCATCAGTTGAGTTAAGAAGAGTTAATGCATTACCCAGAATGCTACGTTGGGCTCTGCTGTGCATTACCTTCTCAATGATGCAATAACTTTTTACTCAATGCAGTTACTTTTTACAGTGTAGTTACTTAGCTAATGGGAAAATAAATCCATTAAATTACACCATGTTCCATTTAAGTCACCCTTGGTGTTATACCTTAAAATATACTGCATGTGTAAATTAATCAGATTTAAAATGTATTCATTAACAGAATTTGTCAAAATATTTAAAATAAAATGTATTATTTATTTTAGTATTCTTTCTTTTTCATTTGTTGCCTCTTACCAGGCACAGGCTTGAAAGCTTTTATAGGACTTGTTAAATAACTGTATTTTTTTCCCAGGGCTGCTCCTCCCAATCTAGCAGCTTTCTCTGCATTTCCTTTTGTTCCCTCTCTCTTCTTTCTTCTTCTGAAATCCTTCCTTTCTCTCCTCCTCTCTCCTCCTCTCGCACTCTTCTTTCTTCTTCTGCAATGTTCTTTTTCTCTTTTTTTATACACTATGAAACCTGAATCCCTTAAAATGTCATTAATTATTCCTCAAACTACCTCAAATCATACCAAATAACTTAATATGAATTAATGGGTACCTCATATAATTTGTAAATCCCCTAAATGGTGGAATAGTTTGGAAAATCTAATTTAAATCCTTTTAAAATGCCTACATTTTGTTTTTTGGTCAGATTCCTTAATATTCAATGTAAGGACAGTATAAGGGAGACATAAGTTGTTTACCTAAATATATTCAAGTTACAGTTAAATAATAAATATAGGCTTAAAGTGCGAGTATTGAGGGTATTCACATCCAAATTGGAGGAAGGGTTTAGGAATAACAGCTCTTTAATATTTACAGTGGGGAGAACAAGTATTTGATACACTGCCGATTTTGCAGGTTTTCCTACTTACAAAGCATGTAGAGGTCTGTAATTTCTATCATAGGTACACTTCAACTGTGAGAGATGGAATCTAAAAATTTTATGATTTTTAAGTAATGCATTTTATTGCATGACATAAGTATTTGATACATCAGAAAAGCAGAACTTAATATTTGGTACAGAAACCTTTGTTTGCAATTACAGAGATCATACGTTTCCTTTAGTTCTTGACCAAATTTTTCACACACTGCAGCAGGGATTTTGGCCCACTTCTCCATACAGACCTTCTCCAGATCCTTCAGGTTCCGGGGCTGTCGCTGGGCAATACGGACTTTCAGCTCCCTCCAAAGGTTTTCTATTGGGTTCAGGTCTGGAGACTGGCTAGGCCACTCCAGGACCTTGAGATACTTCTTACGGAGCCACTCTTTAGTTGCCCTGGCTGTGTGTTTTGGGTCGTTGTCATGCTGGAAGACCCAGCCACGACCCATCTTCAATGCTCTTACTGATGGAAGGAGGTTGTTGGCCAAGATCTCGTGATACATGGCCCCATCCATCCTCCCCTCAATACGGTGCAGTCGTCCTGTCCCCAAAAGAATGATGTTTCCACCTCCATGCTTCACGGTTGGGATGGTGTTCTTGGGGTTGTACTCATCCTTCTTCTTCCTCCAAACATGGCGAGTGGAGTTTAGACCAAAAAGCTCTATTTTTGTCTCATCAGACCACATGACCTTCTCCCATTCCTCCTCTGGATCATCCAGATGGTCATTGTCAAACTTCAGACAGGCCTGGACATGCGCTGGCTTAAGCAGGGGGACCTTGCGTGCGCTGCAGGATTTTAATCCATGACTGCGTAGTGTGTTACTAATGATTTTCTTTGAGATTGTGGTCCCAGCTCTCTTCAGGTCATTGACCAGGTCCCAACGTGTAGTTCTGGGCTGATTCCTCACCTTCCTCATGATCATTGACGCCCCACGAGGTGAGATCTTGCATTGAGCCCCAGACCGATGGAGATTGACCGTCATCTTGAATTTTCTAATAATTGTCCCAACAGTTGTTGCCTCTTCACCAAGCTGCTTGCCTATTGTCCTGTAGCCCACCCCAGCCTTGTGCAGGTCTACAATTTTATCCCTGAAGTCCTTACACAGCTCTCTGGTCTTGGCCATTGTGGAGAGGTTGGAGTCTGTTTGATTGAGTGTGTGGACAGGTGTCTTTTATACAGGTAACGAGTTCAAACAGGTGCAGTTAATACAGGTAATGAGTGGAGAACAGGAGGGCTTCTTAAAGAAAAACTAACAGGTCTGTGAGAGCCGGAATTCTTACTGATTGGTAGGTAATCAAATACTTATGTCATGCAATAAAATTCAAATTAATTATTTAAAAATCATACAATGTGATTTTCTGGATTTTTGTTTTAGATTCCGTCTCTCACAGTTGAGGTTTACTTGTGATAAAAATTGCAGACCTCTACATGCTTTGTAAGTAGGAAAACCTGCAAAGTCGGCAGTGTATCAAATACTTGTTCTCCCTAATGTAGCTCCCTCTTTTTCAGGGAACCAAAAGTAATTGGATAATTGACTCAAAAGCTGTTTCATGGAAAGGTGTGGGCTATTCCTTTTTTATTTCTTCACCAGTTAAGCAGGTAAAAGTTCTGGAGTTGATTCCAGGTGTGGCATCAACTCCACAACATGCGGTCAAAGGAGCTCTCAATGCAAGTGAAACAGGCCATCCTTAGGCTGCAAAAAAATTACATCCATCAGAGAGATAGCAGGCCAAATTAACAGTTCGGTACATTCTGGAAAAAAAGTATGCACTGGTGTGCTCTGCAACACAAAAAGGCCTGGGCGTCCACGGAAGACAACAGTGTTGGATGATGGTAGGATCCTTTCCATGGTAGAGGAAAACCCCTTCACAACATCCAGCCATGTGAAGAATACTCTCTAGTAGGTAGGCATGTCATTATTCAAGTCTACCATAAAGAGAAGACTTCACAATGGCAAATACAGAGGGTTCACAACAAGGTGCCAACCCTTCATAAGCCTCAAGAATAGAAAGACTTTGCTAAAAAACATCTAAAAAATCCAGCCCAGTTCTGCCTAGACTTCCAGTAGCACTGGGTCACTAGTGTTTATTGATGATGTGACAGAAGACAGAAGCAGCCGGATGAATTCTGAAGTGTATAGGGATATACAGTGAGGGGAATTTATTTTTGATCCCCTGCTGAATTTTGTACGTTTGCCCACTGACAAAGAAATTATCATTCTATAATTTTAACGGTAGGTTTATTTGAACAGTGAGAGACAGAATAACAACAACAACAACAAAAAAACAAAAACACATGTTACAAATGTTATAAATTGATTTGCATTTTAATGAGTGAAATAGGTATTTGATCCCCTCTCAATCAGAAAGATTTCTGGCTCCCAGGTGTCTATTATACAGGTAACAAGCTGAGATTAGGAGCACACTCTTAATACACAGAAGCAATAAATCAATCAGATTCCAAACTCTCCACCATGGCCAAGAGCAAAGAGATGTCCGGGACAAGATTGTAGACCTACACATGGCTGGAATGGGCTACAAGACCATCGCCAAGCAGCTTGGTGAGAAGGTGACAACAGTTGGTGTGATTATTTGCAAATGAAAGAAACACTGTCAATCTCCCTCGGTCTGGGGCTCCATGCAAGATCTCACCTCGTGGAGTTGCAATGATCATGAGAATGCTGAGGAATCAACCCAGAACTACATGGGACGATCTTGTCAATGATCTCAAGGCAGCTGGGATCATAGTCACCAAGAAAACAATTGGTAACACACTATGCCGTGAAGGACTGAAATCCTGCAGCGCCCACAAGGTCCCCCTGCTCAAGAAAGCACATGTACAGGCTCGTCTGAAGTTTGCCAATTAACATCTGAATGATTCAGAGGAGAACTATGTTAAAGTGTTGTGGTCAGATAAGACCAAAATCCAGCTCTTTGGCATCAACTCAACTCGCCGTGTTTGGAGGAGGAGGAATGCTGCCTATGACCCCAAGGATATCATCCCCACTGTCAAACATGGAGGTGGAAACATTATGCTTTGGGAGTGTTTTTCTGCTAAGGGGACAGGACAACTTCACCGCATCAAAGGGACGATGGACGGGGCCATGTACCGTCAAATCTTGCGTGAGAACCTCTTCCCTCAGCCAGGGCATTGTAAATGGGTCGTGGATGGGTATTCCAGCATGATAATGACCCAAAACACACAGCCAAGGCACCAAAGGAGTGACTCAGGAATAAGCACATTAAGGTCCTGGAGTGGCCTAGCCAGTCTCCAGACATTAATCCCATAGAAAATATGTGGAGGGAGCTGAAGGTTCGAGTTGCCAAACTTCAGCCTTGAAACGTTAATGACTTGGAGAAGATCTGCAAAGAGGAGTGGGACAAAATCCTTACTGCCAACAAGGGTTTTGCCACCAAGTACTAAGTCATGTTTTGCAGAGGGGTCAAATACTTATTTCACTCATTAAAATGCGAATCAATTTATAACATTTTGGACATGCGTTTTTCTATATGTTTTGTTGTTATTCTGTCTCTCACTGTTCAAATAAACCTTTCATTACAATGATATACTAATAATTTCTTTGTCAGTGGGCAAATGTACAAAATCAGCAGGGGTAAAATATTTTTTTCCCTCACTGTATTGTCTGCTCAGATTCAGCCAAATTCAGCAAAGTTGATTGGACTGCGCTTCACTTTACAGATGGACAATGACTCAAGACATACTGTGAAAGCAACCCAGGAGTTTTTTAAGGCCAAGAAGTGGAATATTTCCCCATATCACCATGGAATTCATCACTGAAATGGTTACTTGTAGACAACTTTTCAGTTTTTCAGCACTTTATAGCTAATTATGTTTTATGTTTCCCTTCTTAAGGCTGAACATGTGAATGCTTTATGACATGCATTGTGTGAAATGGCACTAAGTTAATGTAACTTCCAAAAACGTTTTCTTTTGGTTTGATTTGATGTCATCTGCTGTCTCAAATGGCACTAAGTTAATGTAACTTCCAAAAACTTTTTCTTTTGGTTTGTTTTGATGTCATCTGCTATCTCAAATGGCACTAAGTTAATGGAACTTCCAAAACTTTTTTCTTTTGGTTTGTTTTGTCATCTGCTGTAGCCCTGAACATTTCCCAAAACCTCTCTCTGATGATTTCCACGGCCATAAAATCCATGCTGAAGGATGTAGATAGTGCGGGAACCCTGATTCCTGTTTCCAGTCTGAATGACAACTCAGACAAACTGAGTCTCCTCTCAGTCATTGTCAAGACCAAGCCCAAAAGGGAATGGTTCTGGAAGAAACCCAAGTACCAATCTAGGGGCTTTACACTCAGTGATGTGCTTCCTGAAGACTCACCATTAAGCCCAAGTAAGCACTACATTTTTCTAAGAAAGATCTGGTTATTGTTTCTAATGCTACCCCTCTCTTTATAGTTTGATTAGGAACAGGTAATGCATGTAGCTGTCTTATGTCTTTTTGTGATATTATAGCACAAAGGAATCCATGATAATGATTAACTTTCCTTCAGGTTCCAAGAAGATGGACTTTGTTGATCACAGTGGGATATTTCGTGACCAGAAGGAAATTAAGGCAGAAGGAAAAGTGGAGGGATTGTTTGCAGATATAAAATTTAACGTAGGGGTGAACTGCTCCTACAAACAGGAATGTTCCTTTGGCAGACTGAAGAAAGAGGAGGTTGAGGTGAAGAAGTTATTGAACCATTTGAAAGACAAGTGAGTGGCCCTGTACTATACACATAATAAATACTATCACAAAGTTAAGCTTCCCAAGAAGTCAACATTTTGACCTAAGACCCACTAGAAAAACTGGTTGGAATAACATCAGGGCCAGAATGACAAATTTTTCAACTATGGTGAAGTATTATAGGCTATTGGTTATAAAAAAGGATGTTTTTTAATTTAAGTGCTTTCAGATGACAAAGAATTGTAACAGTAGCCTACTTCAATGTAACTATTGTCACAACAGTTGTACTCTATATAGGCTCTACTTATCACAATCAGCTAATCCAACAAAAGCCTGGATCAAATAATAAACACAACAAGTGTTTTTGTTCTACTGTGTTTGTTGAATTGCAGTATATATATATTTGTTTTTGTAAAATTATGTAAACAAAACAGGACATTTCATGCTAAAATCCCCACATTAAACACTGTGGTAATAACTGCTCATGATTGGAAAGTCGAGCAAACACAATTCAAGAATGGATGTGAAAGAATTGGTGATACATTGAACAAATATTTTCTTACCTACTTTATATTTAGTTTTATTCATTTATTCTGGTCTCTCTTGCAGACGCTTGGACATGACCCACCCTGTAATCAAGCAGAGCTTTGCAAAGCCCAGGGCAGTCTTATGCATTTTAACAGAGAGGATTATTACCACGGAACCTTGTCTGGTCACTAACAAAACTCTGAAGTCTGGCAACATATGTGCCAAGGAGGCCATTTTGTTAGACCTGAGCACCTTTGAGAAGGTAATTTTTTATTACATTTTCATGAGCATAAAAATATAGAGTAAGGGGTGAGAAGTTCAGTACATGCAGTGAATATAAAAAGTCTACACACCCCAGTTAAAATGCCAGGTTCTTGTGATGGAGAAGAATGAGACAAAAATAAATAATGTCAGAACTTTTTCCACCTTTAATGTGACCTATAACGTGAACAATTCAATTGAAAAACAAACTGAAATCACAATAACCTGGTTGCATGAGTGTGCACACCCTTAAACGAATACTTTGTTGAAGGACCTTTTGATTTTATTACAGCACTCAGTCTTTTTGGGTAGGACTCTATTAGCATGGCACATCTTGAAGTGGCAATATTTGCCAACTCTTCTTTGCAAAAGTGCTCCAAATCTGTCAGATTGCTTTAATTCTCCAAACAACTGTTTGACCATGTTCCTATTTTCAAGCTTTTATCCTTAATTGTGACTTATGTCTCGCATCTATTCGTACAAGAAATGAAGTATATTCTGTGGGGTAAGACCACTGTACCCACCTACTCTATGCCGAACAAGCTGTTTCTGCTAAATCCCCCTTTACTGATTTAACATTCTCCTCACAGGCATCTGTGAAACAGAGTGTCAGCAAGCAGTCAGGAAGTGTGGTTTCTCTACAGTTTCCGGAAAATACTGTAATTGCCTTCAGTCTGATTGAACTCCGGGTCAAAAGCAATGGAACGTTTGGTGAGGAAGATATATGGTTTATCAGTTGTCTCATCCCAGGGATAGCTTTGAGTTGAGGATTTCTGGGCCTGCTCAGGCCAGATGATTGTGCAATGTATTGACATCAAGGCAGAACCGGTGACACCAAGGCCGCAATATTGTACCTTAAAACTAAGGATTTACTTCAGTTAATTCTTGGTTGACTTTATTTCGACCAGTTGTCAAGTCATGTGTCGAGCCTCTATGGATAAATTCAGGATTCCTACGTAGCCAGTTATGAAACTGTTGTTTGCAGGATGTATGCTCCCAACTGAACAAAGTCTAACATTTTAGCTTACTTGTTATAGAGAGAATCCAACATGTTGGTAGATCGTTGTTGTTGTTGTTACGAAACGTTTCTTCAAGAGAAGCAAATACATCAGAAGTGTTCTGATAAAGAGAAAGAGGTGTTCACATCAGAGCCACCTTGTAACAGCTGTTTGTCATGTTTTATGTTTGGTGTGGAACCCTGCTGCTTTTGCTAAGACCTACAAGGAACTTACTAAAACACTGAAGGTAGAAACCAAGTCTTATGGTAAACTGCTAGAAACATAACCTCTGTATCTGCTTGTGTGTGAGTGGTTATGGCTGGTTTCTTTTCTTGCCCATAGACCTTTGCCTCTTCTCCGACAATGGTGGTTTCGAACAGGTTAAGCCAAATGATGAATTCCTAGAAGATGTATTTATGGGAGGCATATTTGATCACAACAGCCTCCTGGATTTAAATAAAGGTAATATTATGGGATGAAGGTATGGTCTTCATTTCCTGTCCAAAGGTTGACCCAGTCTTCTTAATGAAATACTCTCAAATTCTCTTTGGCTAATAATTACAAATAATGATGGTTTTTACATCTATTTTATTGACACATTTAACTCCCAAAAGTGACATGGTCTCTTTGTGTTTGTTTTTCTGTTAGAACTAGAGAAACTGAGTGATCACTTCCAGCTGCTGTCAGTTCTACCGACTGAGATGCGCTCCAACCTGCTTCAGCTCCTCAGAAACACAATGAAGAACAGAGAGGAAGTCAGTGTTCTGGAGAGTGTGGTGAGTGAGATGTACAGAAATGTTGTTGTCATTGTCAAACTGTCTTATTTGTCTTTATTTGGATATTTATTACTCAAGCATTGTCAAGCAGGAACCTGCAAGTAATCATTTAATTGTGTTGTCTGACTTGTGTTTTCTATGCGTACGACCATTAAAAAGGTTCACATTCTTCAAGGTAATCTGCAGTTTTATAATATACAAAGGTAACTGGTCTGCATGAAACAATACCATTTCACAATAAGGTGCCACAATCATTCACTTACCATGTGTTTATGTTGTCAATATACTACATAGAAAGGCACACCCCTATAATGGCAGAGATGATTGTCATCCAGTATGCAATATCTGTAATATTCTTAAATGAACTTCCTCTGTCTCCATCTGTCCTTGTCACAGCTGGATCAGATGTGTGACGGTGAGACTCCAGACCTGGGTGATCTGAGAGAGTCAGTGAGGAAGACCGTCCAGGCCATAGTGGATCTTGTGGATCAAATTGATGATGATGACAAAGAGCTCAGATCCTCACTTCTCAGTTCCATCCACCTCATTGTCAGTGCCATGGATGGTGAGAAAGAAAGCAGTCTTCACGGGATCCTCCTGTCTCATTTAAAAAAAATCTATTTCATATATGTTTACTACTGTGATTTAATATATGGATTCTTAATTCACAGAGATGCCAGATGAGGGACTCTCAGTGTTGGAATCCTGTTGCAGTCCTCCAGTCTTAGAGGCCCTTCAGATCCTGGTGAGTTCACATCAACATGATTGAGCCTCCAGTCCTGCATGGTCATTTTGAAACTGTAGGCTTATTTTTATGAAAAGCCATTTCTGCCATCCCCAGAACATGTACAATATTTAGTCAAAAAATTTCGGTAATACCTTGTACGTGTACTGTTCTTTCAAAAAGGATCCAGATACTGTCACAAGTTTACATTTTAAAATGGATTGAACAGATTTTTTCCCTCATCATTATAAACACAATAGCAAAATCAGGTTTCTGGAATTTTTGGCAAATTTATAAAAAAAATACACATACAGCTCCAGAAAAGAAATTAGGAGACCACTGCATCTTTTTCTTTCCTTTACAAAAAAGTCCAAAGGGAAGGTTTTGAGTGAGGGGTTAACAGAAGGGTTAAAATTAAGGGTTAAAACCGAAGGGTTAAAATTAAGAGACCTCTGCAAATTGGATGCTTCTGTTCCTCACTCAAAACTTTCCTTTTCAGTTTTTTTGGAAAGGAAAGAAAAAGGTGCAGTGGTCTCTTCATTTTTTCCGTTGATGTATATATAACATTTACATGTTATTTACAAGTAACGCACTGTAGCTTTATGTGATGATATTCATCCATCTTGTGAAGGCAATTTTGCAAGGCATTTTGGTTTATTTAAAAAGTACTAACACAAAGACAACAATAGTTCTGTTTTCGGTTTGATTGGCCTCGCTAATCTCATTAATCGGTACTTCAATCGGTAGCGCAGTTAGCAATCACAGTTGTAGGTAGCCTAGAATAAGCCTAGGTCCCCATAAGGGCCTGGCCACAGGTTAGAACAGAAAACATTCTACCTGACCTGGAGTTTGAAATGAAAATGTATTACCTGAAATAGGGTTGAAACCGAAAACATATGACCTGAAATGGGGTTGTAACAGAAAACATATCACATGGCCTGGATTTGAATGGAAAACATGACCTGATGCCTGAGAGTGTCACAGTTGTCTGACTTACTGTCAAGCAGTGCAAGTGCATCATTGTGGCCAGGTGTTTAAATTACAACTCTAGTCCCATCTTATCATATAAACCTATTTTTTTTAGAGCTGATTAGGTTAGCATAGATTGTTTCTCAAAACGTTGAATTACTTTGCCAATCTCAAAATTTTTAGATAGTATTAAAACATTTTATATTGTATTGACATGGCAAGAATGTTCTTTCATAGACTTTGCCTGTTCTTGTCCTCCAGGTCCAGTGTGTGGCAGCAGGGAGTGGAGAGACCCTCTCTCTGACAGATGCAGGTCTGACTATACTGACTGAAGAGGAGGTGTATGGAAAGGCACAGTGTCTCTTTGACCTCTCTAACGTGATACTGAAGAGAGAGGAGGACACACTGAAGACAGAGATGAAGGACCAGACTGGATACATTTCTCTTTTAATGAGTATTGCTGTGAAAGGCCTGGCCTCTTTAGTGTAAGCTGATAGGGAAACCATCTGAAACAGTGACAGAACTTTAATATTGAGACAGAACGTTCTTTATTTTACCATTTTCTTTATAGGAGGTTAAAAACATGGTGGGTCGCTGTGTGTCTAAGTCAGAGTTTCTCAAAGAAGATTCTTCTGGGGACCGCTTGCTTAAAATAATAGCAACCATTTATTTTTTTAAAGACAATGTGTTATTACAATTTCTCTATGATGTCAACTGCACCAATACTTTAGTTTTAATAGTCATGACATCATCCATTAAGCATTTGAATTTTCTATTTTAGCATTTTGAAATCTATTTTAGCACATATTGAAGCTACTGAAAACAATTATTTGATAATATTATACATATCAACCGCAAACACTGACTTAATAGACCTCAAGACTTTGTCAAGATCGTATTACATATTTAAATATATATATTTTATTGTGTCTATATATTTTTTTTTTTTTATTGTGTCTTCATCTGTTAGTTACTGTTGAACCGATGAGGCGAATTGGCTGGAGGTGTGCACCCAGTATGAGGCCAAAGTTTTTGCCCATGTCACACCAATGTAGATGTGTTTGCTGGGTACCATGTTGTTTCTGGTCTAACATAGGAGAGAGTTCATTATGCCATGTAATCTGTCAATCTTGTTCTGTCCTGTTCAAACTGATACAGGCCCTAAAATGATCAATAACTCCAGCTTGTCAAGCCACAGATTGTGGATCTCACAGGAGTGTGACAGGTATGGCATGAGGTACCAGCGGCTCACGTCTGTAATCGACAGGACCCTGTGCAGCTTCTACCCCCAAGCCAGATGCCACACTGATGTCACACTAGACTACGCCCACACAATCACACTTTCTTAGCCGGCAACAAACACACACATACACATGAAATGTACACATATGCATATTGATGCCGTGAACTCTCTCACTCGTCTCGCGTGCACGCACGCACACATGCACACACGCGCACACACACTGCAGGCAATGTTTATTAATATCCATCAGTGCCTCCCCATTTTGGTCGTTATTTGAATCAATGTTTATTCATTCACTGTTATTCATTGTTGTTGCTCGTTGCACTATGTATATTTCCCTTCGGTTGTTTGTCTGTTGTCTTTATTTTTATGTTGTCATTATAGTATCCAGAGCACATAAGCCATAATGGACCAATACAATCTTCTGCTTTAAATTACATTTTGCTTATAAAGTGGCCTTAATATAAATGTCTTATAGCTTTAGAAACATGTGTTATGCTTTATAAAGTGTTAGTAAATCAGTCATAAGCACATGTCAAATGTAACGCAACCCGCTATGTTCAATATTAAAGTTATTGACGTTTATTTGGTTATTTGCCACGTAGGCGTTTTTAAAATGATCGGAGGACTAGACAGCGCGCTGATTGACATAAGCACAGTCTGCAAGTCTTCCGCCCACATAGGTTGTCTCTCTGACCACTCTAATGGGTTACTGGAAAGGAGGACGCACTGAGGACCAAGCTGAAGGACCAGACTGGACACCGTCCTCCTGTCATGGGTATTGCTATGAAAGGCCTTTAGTGTTGACCCAAAACACCTCCAGGCTGTGTAAGGTCTATTTGACCAAGATGGGGAGTGACGGTGCAGCGTCAGATGACCTGGCCTCCACAATCACCCCCCGACCTCAACCCAACTGAGATGGTTTGGAGTGAGTTGCACAGCCAAGAATAGCTGTGTGTCTGAGCTTTTGACGTAAAAATATAGACATCGTATATATAATTTAAACTCTTTCCCCCAAAACACACGCTGTGAATTATATTTGAACACACCACTACGTTTTCTTGTTACACTCTCTCGCAGGTAGAATGTGCGCATCACACCACTGAACACATCATAGTTTCCGGGTGTCTTCATTAAAGTTCAGCAAGCACACAATTACAGACTTAGGACTCAGGCCTCCTTACTGTACCAACAGTATCAAAACAGAGACAGGGCTTTCTCTCACATTTCTGGAAGGATCTATCCATCCATGTGAGAGACGCAGACACAGTCACAACCGTTAATTACAATAATCTCTTCACTGATGTGTATGTTTAAATGTGTTTTAGGGGTTATGTATTGTTCTGGGAAGACTTCTCTCTAGCCCAAACCCAGGGGAGGACGCCTCCTGGCAATTACACCTCCCTCAGGATGGGGCCACATTGTCTTCTGACCACCACCCCCCATGGCTTAATTCCTAGTTCTTACGCTGCTACAGTTTATGTACCGGAGGTCAGTCAGATTTTTATGCTGCATTTTTGATCGAAGGAATGCACCCTCTAATTTTGTCGTATTTCTGGTGTCCTGTTGAATCTCAGGAGTAGCTGTCAGGCAACATGGACCATGCCTTGGGACTGCCTGGCCTGACAACTCCTAGATGACCCTGCCCCTAGTCGCCATCTCTGACATGTTCTCTGAAGGACTGATGAGGCCAAAATGTAACAAATATGGCCAGTGTGCAACGTCTAGGCAAAAAACAAGATATCTGCTCATCACCTAACATCACCCCTACAGTGAAGCATGGTGGCAGAAGCATCATGCTATGGGGATGGTCAGTGGCTATGGGGAATCACCTAACTAACACCACCCCTACAGTGAAGCGTGGTGGTGGAAGCATCACGCTATGGGGATGGTCAGTGGCTATGGGGAATCACCTAACTAACACCACCCCTACAGTGAAGCGTGGTGGTGGAAGCATCATGCTATGGGGATGGTCAGTGGCTATAGGGATGGTTGGTGGCTATGGGGATGTTCAGGATTGACAGAACAAAGTGAGAGGTCCTTTGAAGAAAACCAGATCCAGAGTGCAAATTGACCTCAGAATGAGGCGAAGATTAATCTTTTCCAAGACAACACAGGAATATCTTTGAGTGGCCCAGGCTAAACCGGATTTGAACGATCATTGAACGTCTTTCATCAATCAAACCAAATGTGGAGAGAGTGAAGGAGTCTGAATACATTTCAAAGGCACTGTATATCATATAATTTATTTTGATATGTAAAGGGATATCAAAGTGAATCTTATATATGGTTGACCATTATAATGAAATCCCTCTGTCTAACGTGTTTGTCAAAATTGTTGTGGGCCGCTTAAAGACCGATGTTGCGTTTTTCTCAAATGGTTGATGCGAAGTATTGTATATCGTAGTCACCAGGAGGTGGCAATATAAGCAAGCCTACGCGTAAAGGAGTTCCCCCCGTGCCGGTGGGGTAGAGAAAGGGTGGAGCGAACTTAGTAACTAATGCTTGAGCTCTATACTTGAAAGCTTGCAACGTTAGGTAGTGCTTGTTCAGCTTTTGAGATCATTTCCAACTTTCCTTTCCAGGCTTTCAGGTACTCATGAGTAATCGCTGTGGACGTTTTCCTTTCACTGTAATTGCATTATTCATTATTTTTAGGCTTTTGATTGGTTGGTTATCAGTTGAAGACTGAAACATCCTCTACTTTTTCAGGTTATTTCTCCACGATAGGATGTTTTCCACGGCTACAAGAAACTTTGTGGACGACATAGATGAGAATTTCAGTCTGATTCCCGTGCGCAGCTTGAATGACACTGACAAACTGCTCCCTCTTTCACTGGTAATGAAACGCAAGCGTTTCTGGATCTGGCAGAAACCAAAATACCAGCCCACTGATTTCACCCTCAACGATGTGCTCTCTGAAGACCCACCCTTAACACCAGGTAAACACCAGACCCTCAGATAGACTGCTGCAGGCTTGCAGTTATTACTCGCTAATAATAATTTTATCAGTACAGGATCTCTACCTCTATCAGGGTGCTATTATGTGAACGGTTGCAAAAGATGTGCATTGATTCATTCTAGGCCCTGAGGACAATATATATATATATATATAAAAAAGTATCTTTTCCTGAGATTGATGCAAGAAAGAATTATGATAATAATAATGTTATAAATATTTAAAAAAGTATTCAGATCCCTTCACTTAACATTCTATTGTGTTATAGCCTTCATTTATAACTGATCAGATATATTTTTTGCCATCATTCAACACACTTTATGGTACTGGTATGGACTGCTATCATTAAGGATGAGGTAGTTGGACCTTTTCGGGTTGAAGATGGAGTGAAACTCAACTCCCAAACCTACTGCCAGTTTATGGAAGATACTTTCTTCGAAAGTTGATCGTGAACGGGATCAAGAAACTGACAGACTCTCATGGCAGTTACTGCAAAGAAGGGTGGTTATATTGGTCACTGAATATTTTAGAAAGGACCAACATTTAAATTAATCGTAATTTTTTGTTACTTATGTTACACTTACTTTAAAAATTGAGAATAAACACGTGAGTTGGGAGAAATTATTTTTTTAATGAGTTGCCTAATATTTCTGCATTCTTATGTATTCCCCTGAGAAAGATCAAAACTCACTTTTCCTTTGGTAAACATTCAGGTCTGAGGTTCAATGATATTTTGGATTGACACAAAGCATTGTGATTGTTCAACAATAAAATACATCTTGAGAAATACGATTAGCCTAATAATTGGGCACACAGTGTATAAATACACTGTAATATAAACTGACGTGTCGCTCTCACGCAGTTATTAGCGAGTCCGACTTCCTAAACTACAAGGGGACGTTTGGCGATAACACGTCAAACAACTTGAAGGCCGATTCAGGGGTCGGGAACATCAACATGGACTGGAAAGACACATCCAAACTCCAGTCGTCCTTTGGCAGCCTGAAGAAAGAGGAGGTGGATATGAAGAAGCTGCTGCGCGACTCCGCACACAAGTGAGTTCCTCTCATATGCATACATTCATATGTTTCCATTCAGGGAGCCCAAGCTACCCTGTCAGGACGGTCAGTGGTTAGTGGTGGGTAGAGAAAACCACGATGCATCCAAAACATCACTCCGGTCTCCCCAATTACATGCCCTACATACGACTAGGGCCCATAGTGAAATAGGGTATGATTTCCGAAACCCCTGGAGAGACTGTGTGAGGCAACTGGTGGTGTGGATCTTTGTCCATTCATAAACATGAATATATGAGGATGTACTTCCTTGTGATTAGTGGCTCATTTTAAAGGGCGCCCTTATTTCGTGGGACACTTTTTTTTGTGGGGACAGGGCCGGGGTATTCAGATCTGGCCCTGGAAGCCAGTTCCACAATTTTTTGAAACGCATCTCCCTAATCAGGGACTTAAACCTAAGGGCACCGGATGGGTGCGATTCATGATGAGGTAGAACAGAAAACCAGCTGGCTTCAGCCCTTGTGGTGCAAGATTTGAATACACTTGAAGTAGGGTACGTTATTGGCTACAGTAATTGCCCAACACATGTTTGAATAAAATGAAACATCCGGGTCTCAGGGGAATAGGTACGATATTATAGGTAAATCTGTGAAAGACAAATTAATATTATGTGTTGCATTATGTTAGGGGACATTACAGTGTGCTACCAAAATGTATATATGTTATGAATTTGCAAAAACATAATATATCACAAATTAAATGTAAGGTTAGGAATCACAGTACTAATGTTAAAATTAAGGTAAAGAATGACAACAACATAAAAATCACTTCTCGATTTAAACTTGCAACTAGTGGAGTGAAGGTTGGGGGGTGTTCAACCTAACTAGTGATCACATTAAAAGGTTTATATATATATATATATTAGGTTCATGCATGAGTTCTTATAGAATAATACTTTATTAATCCCTATGAGATGGAAATCAGTTTTATTCTATGTAATTGAGACTGAATACAGATTCACAATTAACTTAGTGAAATCCAGTCTGTGCTAACGTTCTACGTCTTGCCAGTGGGAGTGCAAAGTTAGTTCAGAGTTTATTTCTCCAGATTTATAATCATGTAAGAATCACTGTAATAATAGAATAACTCTGATTCTCCTGCAGGGTTTTAGACATGTCCCACAGTCTGATCCACCAGAACCGTGAGAAGCACAGGGTGGTGTTTGGTTTGGTCAAGGAGAGGATCTTGACAACCCAGCCGTGCTCTGTCGTAGAGGAGGTCCAGGAGGGGATTCAGTTAGGGGGCCTCCTGACCTTCTGTGTGAAAAGCCCCCAGGTGGGTAACTGGAGATGTCTAGTACTGTTTTTATTGAAACATCACATTAACAATAAGAGCAACGTTGTCTTTGTAAGTTGGCCTTGGATTCAAGCGGTTTCCAAAATAGCAGCCCTGACATAAATTTCAGCATTGTGAAGCTCACAACGTAAATGTTTTGTTGAGACTGGATCAGAGAGGTGCTGATTCAACTCTATGGGGATCTTTAAGGCTGTACTTTTGGGGCATTGAGCAACTATGTTGTGTGGTAGCTCCTTCTTGCTTTTTAAAATGTATGCATTTTACTCTGTTACTCTGGATACAGTGGATATAAAAGGTCTACACAACCCTGGAAAAATGCCAGGTTTTTGTAATGTAAAAGAATGAGACAAAGATAAATCATGTCAGAACTTTTTCCACTTTTAATGTGATCTATAATGTGAACAATTCAATTGAAAAACAAACTGAAATCTTCGAGGGGGAAAAATGAAAAATAAAAACCATACAATAACCTGGTTACAGAAGTGTGCACACCCTCTTATAACTGGGGATGTGGCTGTGTTCAGAATTAATCACATTCAAACTCATGTTAAATACAAGTCATTACACACCTGCCATCATTTAAAGTGACTCTGATTAATCACAGTTCAGCTGTTCTTTAGGATTTTCCTGCATCTCAGAGCAAAAGCCATTGTCTGCAGAGAGCTTCCAAAGCATCAGAGGGATCTCATTGTTGAAAGATATCAGTCAGGAGAAGGGTAAAAAAGAATTTCCAAAGAACACCATACCTACAGTGAAGCATGGTGGTGGCAGCATCATGCTTTGGGGCTATTTTTCTTCAGCTGGAACCGGGGCCTTGGTCAGAGTGGAGGGAATTATGAACAGTTCCAAATACCAGGCAATTTTGGCACAAAACCTTCAGGCGTCCGTTAGAAAGCTGAAGATGAAGTTCACCTTTCAACACAACAACGACCAAAAGCACTCATCCAAATCCACAAAAGCATGGCTTCATCAGAAGAAGATTAGCGTTTTAGAATGGCCTAGCCAGAGCCCAGACCTGAATCCAATTGAACATCTGTGGGGTGATCTGAAGAGGGCTGTGCGCAGGAGATGTCCTCGCAATCTGACAGATTTGGAGTGCTTTTGCAAAGAAGAGTGGGCAAATATTGCCACTTCAAGATGTGCCATGCTAATAGACTCCTACCCAAAAAGGCTGAGTGCTGTAATAAAATCAAAAGGTCCTTCAACAAAGTATTAGATTAAGGGTGTGCACATTCATGCAACCAGGTTATTTTATTTTATTTCAGTTTGTTTTTCAATTGAATTGTTCACGTTATAGGTCACATTAAAGGTGACATGATTTATCTTTGTCTCATTCTTTTACATCACAAGAACCTGCCATTATAACAGGGGTGTGTAGACTTTTTATATCCAGTGTCAGCTAACAGTGTAAAAAATTTGCATTTCTGGAGCTCTAGTGTACCACATTGATCACCTAGTTTATCTAGTAATCAGAGACATGATTTCATAGAGAGCTGGGGGAATCTTAACTAGTCCTTCTGGGTTGTATTGATTAGGACACAAAACATTTCATAGCAGAAAATGTTTTGCAATGAAATTGAGTTTCTTATTGGACAAATGAATACCACATATGATGTTTGTGTTGTCAATTCACAGGTGACTATAAAAGACAACACAGCTTTACACAAAGACAGTAATGTGTCTGTGGAGATTCCTGCAAATACTGTCATTGCTTATAGCATGACAGACCTGGTGGTCAAACGCAATGGAGGCTACGGTGAGGGAGTGTGCCATTTTATTTTCCGGGGTTCTCTAACTGTAGAGTGAGTGGCCACAAAAACTCACCCCAACAAATAAACAGACAATTTATTTTCTGTCTTACTTCATCCTGTGCACTCTTCCTGTGTGAATGTTCAGTACAACTGTAAGACACTCTTGTCTGCTAAACAAGAAAAGGAACCAGGCAAGTCTAGTTCTGCCGGCCCATGATTAGAAGGGATGAATGTTGTTGCCCTGGCTGGATTCGATCCGCAATTTCCTATGTGACAGACTTTAACCACTAAGCTATTTAAACAGCAGTTGTTTTTGCATGTGATACGTGTAGAGATGTGTTGTGTGTTTCCGCGGATCTAGAAACTACTTCCCTACATTAGCTAACATCCAAACCAACAACAGGTATAACAGGGTTGCTACACTACATTCAATATATTAAATTAGAAAGAGATTACTGTAGATGGCTAGCTAATAGCTAAACAGTAATGAAAACAATGAATCCAATCACTCCATGGCTGGTTCCACTACTCTATATGAACTATGCTATGTAAATCAAAAATCGAGAGGAAAGTGTTCGTTCTTGGCGCAGTTCGTCCATTGCAATATAACCATAAACAGTTTTACTTTAGGCTTACTTTAATGTAGCTACTGAAGCCTGTAGCCAGCAAAGTTTAGTCTGGCTGTACAGTACCTATAGTGAAACAATGACTCCAATCACTCCATGGCTGGTTAGTTTCTTTAGAAAAGCCAACCATTACGAAATGTGAACGACGACATGTAAATCGAAATTGAGTGGGCAATATGTTCCTTATCGGCGCAGTTCGCATCTCTAACCATTACGGTAGTCAGTCAGTCACACACTCACTCAGTAAGAGACATTGGCTTTTCTTGGCCGGCACCGCTTATGCGGTCCATCAAAAACTAAAATGTAATGTATTTACTGTACTGTATATTAATACACCTATTCTGATGTTTGCTCCTGTCTGCTCCTTAGAGCTGTGCCTAATGTCCGATACTCAAGGTGGGTTTGAAGTGGATGGGCCCTGCCTGAAGGACTCTGTAGGGGGTTTTGGCTCCTGCGGGGACGCCTCAAAGAGTAGCTCCCTTCAGAGAGGTAAATCAAAACAAGTTGAATTTTCTTCGTCTGGTGGTGATTTAGCCTGCCCCCCAAATCACACCCTTTTGACTGAAGCCCTCTCCACAAGTAATGCACCCAAGAGCAGTGTTCATCAACTCTGGCACTCCAAGCCAGTTTCACTCAATGTTTTCATTGCAACCCTCTAATTAGGGATTTGAGACAACAGGTGGGCCCAATTAATTATGACAACAGAAAACACAAAACCAGCAGGCTCCTGCCCTTGTAAGGTGACAGTTGATGATCCCTGCCTAGAGGAACTAGGATGGAATTTGTAATGGTGATGGTGGATGGCAGGTCATGTAATGGTGATGGTGGATGGCAGGTCATGTAATGGTGATGGTGGATGGCAGGTCATGTAATGGTGATGGTGGATGGCAGGTCATGTAATGGTGATGGTGGATGGCAGATCATGTAATGGTGATGGTGGATGGCAGGTCATGTAATGGTGATGGTGGATGGCAGATCATGTAATGGTGATGGTGGATGGCAGATCATGTAATGGTGTGCTGGTTGGCAGGTAATAATGTCTTTGTCTTTGTGGTTGGATAAAAATTATTCAGTTTGTCACATGGTTGTAAAACCTCTGTGATGCGAGTGAAAGCTTATCTAGAGGCAACATGTCTGTGTTGGTTGTTGTTTTGACAGAACTAGAGAAACTGTGTGATCACTTCCAACTGCTGTCAGTCCAGCCAACTGAGACGCGCTCCTCTCTGCTCAAGTTCCTCAGGAACACAATGAATAACCGAGAGGAAGTCAGTGTTCTGGAGAGTGTGGTGAGTGAGATGTACAGTAAATGCCGGTAGCGCAGAGAGGAACTGTTGTCCTTTAGTGAAATACAGGGCATTCATCAGAAGAACCTGCTGAAAGTACCTAATGTATCCTGCAAGAGCACAAAACGTGTGGCATTACATTTGACTTCTCAACCAATCCTTGAAATGTGAATCAGTCTCATGGAGGATGCATGAGATAAGCCTTAAGCACTGCTCCAAATGCAAAGTAGAACAATATTTGGAATTTCCCTAAACTGCTGAACACAGCGGAGTACTTTTACTGTACTTTTTACAGTTCTGCCACTCATCCTAAATCACTTTAGGTTTCGCATCGGTTCAGATGATGTCAACTGAGAGTACAGCAACTTCACAGGGCACTTGACTGCGTGCTGCTTCAGGCTGCCCAACCACGTTGGAAAGTGCGGGCTACGCCTTTCAATGAAAACAACGGTGTCTTCCCATCCAAATGTAAAGGCGTGCTCGAAGTTCAACAGAACTTTACACTCGCTAGACAAAGATTTGTTTTTGGAGGATACACTGTGTCACACCTGTGTGACTGAATGTGTTTTTTCTTGTCAGATGTTGACTGTGTTGAAAGGGTTACAGCAGTGTGCCAGACTGGATTAGGTGGCATGACCTCACTGAAATAACCCCCCGCCCCCCCGCCCCCGTTTTAAAGATCAGACAAGTTAAAACACATTTTGACACCCCGAATATGCCGGATGAACAAATACAAGTTAATGCACCGAAATATTGTGTCGCAAATATTGAACAAAACAGGGAAGTACAGGAGTTTCTCTAATTTCAAAAAAAGTTTTCCTTTCTTTAAACAGTTAAATAAAAAAGAAGGAAAAAGGAAGACATTAGCAAAAGAGAACTGAAGAGGTCCCGCTCTCCCTCTTCCCTCTACACAGGAACACCTGACAAGAATGTGACAAATGTGCTCTTGTTGAGGCTTGGGTAGTCTTTCAAATTCCAGGAAAATGACTAATGGTTCACGGCAAGTGGAGTGTCATTTGATTCCAGACCAATAACGGTCTAAATCAGACCACATGGTTTTCCTGGAAGGAAGTGCATCCGCTGTGACACTTGCCAAGTAGAGGTATTTGAAAGGATCTGTGTAGTCTTGGATTGTGTGAAACAATCGCATCCATAGCAGATTAACCATTTTGAAATTAAAGCATGTTTTTATTTCTAGATTTATATCTACAGTGGATATAATAAGTCCTTTTATATCCACTGTAAATTGTTTATCTGATATGGATGAAAGTACTCTGAAGGTGATCGTCTGCACTTTAACCCCATAGTCAGTGTGTAATTTCCGCACCAAACCAATGCGTAGTGAATGTTGCTTGGCGGTTCAGTAGCAGCCTAGAGCTCATTGCACTGCATCTCATATGTATATAAAAATGAATAATGACTAGAACAGCTCTTAAAACCGGACTGTACGAAGTCCAAAGTGTCGCCTGTCGTGGTGTGAGAACATCAGGGTTTGCGGTCGTTGTTGGGTGTCTCACCTGTTGTTTCAAGTGTTGTCTTCTCCCAGTTGGACCAGCTGTGCAGAGGCAGGACAACAGATCTGGGTGATGCAGACAGCGAGACAGTCCAGGGGGTTCTGGATCTTATGACGCCGTCAGACAACCTGGGGCAGAACCACACCCTTGCCCCCTCCCTCCTCCGTTCCACTCTTCTTATCACCAGCGCCATGGAGGGTGAGAGCAATAGTTACCCACTGCCCAATTCATTAGCGTTACTTTGAATCACATTTTACGTTCAGTGGGATGTCACAGCAGCGCCTAGCGTAATGGCGTTAGGAACATCCCCGAAACCGACACTTAAGTTTGGACAAGTGGTTGGCTTTCTGGTGTAGGGCAGACTGCCAGTGGTGGAAGTGATATTGTTAGTCCCGCCCAGTGTGAAGTCAGTTTCACTAGCTGCTGCATTCATCAGGAACACTTTCATTTAAAAAAAAAATCCTCAGTCCCCACAATGCCCTGACAGACACACCACTTCCCCTTACAGTTTCAAATTCAGTGTGCAAATTTATTTCTCAGAGATGACCGATGAGGGACTCTCAGTGTTGGCTTCCTGTTGCAGTCCTCCAGTCTTAGAGGCCCTACAGATCCTGGTGAGTTAGCACCTCCTTTAATATCACTAATTAGCCTGGTGGACATGTCTATCTGTTAATAACAATCTGAATATTGGCCATTATATGGCTTTTCATTCATGAGCTAAGATGTTGCTTTGAAAAGAAAAAACATTCAGGCAGTCGGCAGTTCCAGGCAGTCGGTCTTCCAAAGCTACAGGAGGATCCAGCTCATTAAAAGACTAGTTGTGAGATTAGAGATATTACTTCACTGTGTTGACTATTCACCACTTAGCCATTTTACCAGTGTGGAACTCGTAATTTCATAATACAGGCATGACATAGCGCTGTACTCTGTTAGACTTTGCCTGTTCTTGTCCTCCAGGTCCAGTGTGTGGCAGCAAGGAGTGGAGAGACCCTCTCTCTGACAGATGCAGGTCTGACTGTTCTGACTGAGGAGGAGGTGTATGGAAAGGCACAGTGTCTCTTTGACCTCTCTAACGTGATACTGAAGAGAGAGGAGGACACACTGAAAACAGAGATGAAGGACCAGCCTGGAAACCTTCCTCTTGTTATGAGTATTGCTGTAAAAGGCCTGGCTTCTTTAGCTACCACTGTCTGAGTATAAAAGCAGAGGGGTAATATTTCTGAACCTCTTGTAATAGATAAAACGCAGATATCCAAAATAATATAACTTTGAATCAATGTTCTCATGGTCAATATAGCCACAGTATCTTACAGTAGATGGAGGTTATTTTTTTTACACATAGGTTACACAAGGCAAACTACTCATTGGGAACTAGTTGGGTCAAGGGCGCTGTGTAGAATACCGAGTCTAACAATTTGACAGAATTCAAACATTAACACGACTTGCCGCCTCGTTTTCCCTCACTGAACTGAAACAGAAGAGCATCAGTTAGTCTGGGGTGGTTTCGGTTGGTTGGGGGACTATACTGCAGCTGGAAAACCAATCTGAGGGGCCTACATGTCAGTGCAAACTGATGAACGGACCGTCAAGGAAATATTTACGGGGAATATCTCAGGCACAGTATTGAACAATTTTGTTGATTAAAAATCTTATCGTCTTATGATCATTAATGCTCAGAGGTCACCTTTTCATATTAAAATATTGTGAGTCAATTGCCTGTAAAAAGAAAAAAAAGCCTTGGATTGAATCCTGCACTAAGATTACACCTACACACAAACAGTAAATATGTACATTGTTCTCAGTATTGATACTGTAATAATGTCTTTTAGGAACTATCGTTAAGCAGGAACCTGCAAGTATAAAGTTTGTGTGATTTGCCGTGTGTATCCTGATGATACAAATGAAAATAAAGATGAATTCTCAGAACTGTCTCGCACTTCCTCTTGCTGGGCAACGATAACAATGTACTGCTGCTCTGGTTAAAGGAAAATGTCAAATTTTTTAAACATTAGAGATTTCCTTACCTTGAACATAGTGTACGGGCTATGAGAAACAAATATTTGATTCAGTCCCCTTTAAGCTTTTGAATACTCTGTGCAACTTTGATGTCTTGCACGTTCATGCCTTTAGCCAGCTCATCATTGCAAATGAGAATTAGTTCTCAATCAGCTTAACAGGTAAAAAAAAAACAATAGGATGAAATGGCCATTGAAAACATCAGCTAAATTCAGCCATGATAGCCAAAAAATTAATTTGGGCATTAGAGCATGATTTATCAAAAAGTTGATTTCTTTTACATATTTAGAGATATTCACATTAACACTAGACACATTTCACCTATGACACTAAAATATAGTTTCACAATTTTTTTCATAAAAAATGTCCAAAATACAATTTCATAATACAGAAAACACAAGTGCACCACCTAGCTGCTGCTGGTGCCGTTTGGCTTCAATGGCTTTGTAACCCTCAGATAAGTCTTTGAATCTTGCCATGATGCGTTACCATACACCAGGTTTCTAATCTTTATGGAAGGGTGGACACTCCCAGGACAGTCTAATAATTTGGAGCTGCTTTGGTCAATTTAATTTTAGCCACTCCACATGATTGTAAAGATAAGGGCCTAATACCTTTTCCCAAATAATTAAATAGCATTTGTTTATTTTCCGGAAATATCCATGTATGTAAAAAAAGAAATCCCGGGGCGGATAAAAAAAGAAATATAATAATGATAATAATAATATATACACCTATATGCCCAAAATTTTTCCATTGATTTTTAACTAGTAGTGGCTAAAGGTAGCTATGACTGTTTCTCTTTGCCCATAAGTTGTACATTCAAAACAAATACATGGCCATATATAGCTCTTAAAAATACTTTGTGTTTTGTCCAAAGTATTATTTACAAGCCATAAAAATAAAAAAAACTGTTGCTTTATTTGACACATCGGAAAATACAATGTTTTGCTCAGTTGAAATTGTAAAATATATAAATGCAAGGTAGATATGGCCAATAGTTACAAACTCTTACATTTCAGTAATATCACATCAAAAAGGGATGGTTCTCTGAGATGGAGAAGTACCCTGTCAAGACAAGTACCCCGGAAATAGTTTAAGGGTTTCCCCATTCCAACACAGCACCATACAGACTGAATCACAGTTAGAGTACTGACTATCCAATAAAACACAAAGCCACGCAACATGGGAAGACTGATAGCCTATACATCGTCTCATCCCAAAAAATAAACACCAGAAACCTGACTTCATGTCAATGGGTCAGACTCTCCCTCAGCCCTTAAGTTAGCCTTACAGAAGAGCCAGCACAGGGCTCTGTCCTAAGTGATCCCCTTCCCCTCTGAACTTCATTATAACATTCACAAGCACCTGCGCCATTTGCACAAGAATTCCAATGATGAGGGAGTTAAAACTCTCGAGGTTGTAGGGGCTAATAAGACTCTCCAGATGCCCATTCCAGGAGGTCTGCATCAAGGCAGCCTCCATGAGCAAAGTGGAATCCCAAAAGGCACCACATAGTTTTTTTGCACAAAAAATAATTAGACAGGCATGCTTACTGATGTGACACTAGAAACATAAAATGAAGGACCTACATAAATGTTCACCAGTAAATGAGGTTTACAGCCCATAAAACAAGAAGGACTTGTTAACTGAAATGTCATCATAGTTTATTTAACATTGAAACATGATTTGCCTCACATCATTAGTGTGTCCTGAAGCTGATGGGTTTATTAATCCTCTCACCACCCTCCCCAAGTCATCCTCTGATTGGTCTAGAAAATGTGACAAATACAGGTGTATCTCAAAAACGTTGTATCGTCAAGAAGTAATTTTTTTTCTGTAATTCAAATCAAAAAGTGACACAGTAATATATTCTAGTTTAATTACAGTGAAACATTAAGCCTTTTTTGATATCATGGAAATCAAAAATCCAGCATCGCAAAATTTTAGAATAAAAAAAAGATGATACAGAAATGTTGACCTGAGAAGAGCTCTAATCAGCTAATTAACTCCCTCAGCCTTCAGTAAACACAACCACAATCATGGGGAAGACTGCTGACTTGACAGTTGTCCAGAAGACACTCATTGACTCAAGACACCCTCCACAAAGCCAGAAGGTCATTGCTGAAAGGGTTGGCTGTTGGCAGAGTGCTGTATCAAAGCAAATTCATGGAAAGTTGACGGGAAGGAAAAAGCGCAGTAGGAAAAGGTGCACCAGCAACAGGAATGACTGCAGCCTTGAGAGGATTGTCAAGCAAAGACAATTCAAGAACTTGGGGGAGCTTCACAAGGAGTGGACTGAGGCTGGAGTCAGTGCATCAAGAGCCACCTCACACAGACGTGTCCAGGAAAAGGGCTACAAGGGTGGCATTCCTAGTGTCAAGCCACTCCTGAACCAGAGACAATGTCAGGGTCTTACCTGGGCGAAGGAGAAAAAGAACTGGACCATTGCTCAGTGGTCCAAAGTCCCCTCTTCAGATGAAAGTACATTTTGCATTTCATTTGGAAATTAAGGTCCCAGAGTCTGGAGGAAGAGTGGAGGCACAGAATCCAGGTTGCTTGAAGTCCAGTGTGAAGTTTCCACAGTCACTGATGATTTGGGATGCCATTGACATCTGTTGGTGTTGGTCCACTGTGTCTTGTCAATTTCAGAGTCAATACAGCAGTGTACCAGGAGATTTTAGAGCACTTCATGCTTCCATCTGCTGACAAGCTTTATGGAGATGCTGATTTCTTTTCCCAGCAGAACTTGGCATTTGCCCACAGTGCCAAAACCACTGGTAACTGGTTTGCTGCTGATTAGAGCTCTTCTCAGGTTGAGATTTCTGTATTATAATTTTATTTCTTTTCCTGAATGTTTTGAGATACTGGATTCTTTTTATTTCCATGTAAGTAGCAATCGTCAAGAATGTATTTTTAACAAAAAGCTTGAAATGTTTCCTTTTGGGTAATGAATCTAGAATATATGAAGTTGTCACTGAATTACATGGAAAAAAGAACTTTTCCACAATATAAACATTTCTTGAGATGCACCTGTAGGAGGCCCTTCTAGCGGCTTAATAGGTACATGGGGCAGGTTTGAAATTCACTGGATGGAAAAAAAATTCTGTTAGCCAACATGGAAGGGGGCCACGATGTGAAATGCATTCTTCTGTGCAGAAGATGCTGATGCCTGAGATCTTACAAGGCCTGGTTGTGTATTTATTAACCTCATGCACAGTCATAGCAATCTGTCAGGTAAAAAATAAATTTGATCAACACAGCAGGCATGATCTGATAGGGCGATCTGATAACCCCTGTTCAGCCTGGGGCCTTTTAAAGGCAATATCAATGCAGTTGTGGATTGACTCAAAGTAAACGCTGTAGGTATTAGCTTGGTTGGGGATTACCAGTCAATTTCAGTCACTCAACAAAATGGATATTCCACACCCCGATTGAATCTTGGCCAAGGGCTACATCCCAAATGGCACCCGATTCCCAATATGGTACACTGCTTATGAATAGGGATGGGGCCTGTGTCAAAAGGGCACTATATAGGGAGGGTGTTTCCATTCGGGACAACCCAGGAGATGAAGTACTGTATGCACCTTAAAGTGCGAAGAGGTGTGTAACACAGAGGTTTCCCCGGTTTCAAACAACAAGCCCTTCTAAGCCTTCTAGGTTAGTAGACTTAACATGGACGTGAGTGAAAACAGACCAATCACATTGTTGTCACTCAAGTCCACTGCAACTTATTTATATTCTTCAAAACATTACCTAAATATACTATAGTAGACGAGAGCAACCAACAGACAAAAGTAACACAATTTGGTTTCTCTCTCCAAATCTGTGTGAATAGAAAGGTATTCAGTTAGTTACAAAACAAAGTTCAATAAATAAGTACACTTCTTGTGTATTGTGAACATTGTCTCCATCCCAAATGAAACTCTACTGCCTATGTAGTTCACTACTACAAAAAGGTGCCATTTGTAATCCGGGCAGAGTTGCATAGTGTATCGACGGCTTTTGCCAGGCTCTACTAGGGCTGCATGTATTCTACACATAATCATTAAAAGGGCTCAATGCAATCAAACGGCAATGGCAGTATTTACACTGTTGCCGCCTCGGACTGGTCTTTGGTACTGTTTAAAAACCTAAAGATACTACCAGGATGACCCCCCCTCCCCCTTATATGGTATGGTACCAGAAAGAACCCCCCGGTAACTGCTATGGCACCAGAAAGAACCCCCCGGTTACTGGTATGGTACCAGAAAGAACCCCCCGGTTACTGGTATGGTACCAGAAAGAACCCCCCGGTTACTGGTATGGTACCAGAAAGAACCCCCCGGTTACTGGTATGGTACCAGAAAGAACCCCCTGGTTATTGGTATGGTACCAGAAAGAACCCCCGGTAACTGGTATGGTAACAGAACGACCCCTCTAACTAATATGCTTTCAGTTCCTTGAATTTGAGGTTTCTTTGAATTTGGGCACAGATCAACACTAATAATGACACTGGGTAAACGTTCCTGTGGCAAGTCAGAATTAATCTAAGTCTGAGTGTCTTTCCTCACATGCCCCTGTGGAGTAGTCACACAACCACAGATGTAGGATTCCCTGACCACAACCGTAACCTAAACCATGAATGGTGTGGTAACACATTCTGACCCTGTATCAGTGGTTACAAGGCTTGGGGTGAATTACATTTCAATAACTTCAACTTCAGTAAATAGATTTTTCTCCACTTTCCTTAAGGAACAACTAGCTGAACTGAAATGCCTCAACCGTGGTGTCTAGACACAACATCAACTGAGTCTCTGCGTTATCCTTTGGCCCAGCAGCGCAGTGTCTCCTGCCACCCAGTAGGGGGCAGTCTAGGTGGCACACGAAGACAGTCAGTATACCCAGCTGACTGGGACCCACTGGGGCTCAGAAGACAGCCTCTCCACGGCCGCTTGCAGCTGTTCAAAGGCCTTGTCCAGGTTGTCGTTGACGATTGTGAGGTCGAAGTAATGGCTGTAGGCCCGGCGAATTCTGGCGCTCTCGTCAACGGTCTTCTTCAGATCACTCTCCTGAGGAAGAGAGCAGAGGGGAAGACGAGGAGAGAGACCGAAAAGGATTGCCGTCAGTAAAATCGAAAAGGGTCCGCTCTCCTTTCAAACGACTATGACACTGAGAAACATGCACAGGTCCACCAAGAGAGGGGAGGGATGTGGAGGTGAGAGACTGACCGTGAGCAGTTTGGTGGTGAGCCCAGCGTCCACCACAGCTCTGTGCATGGCTCTCAATGTGTCCAGTTCTGGAGCAGCGATGAACACCACAAATGGCATGAACTCCGCAGTTTTCAGCTGCTTCAGCGCCTGACCACACACACACACACACACACACACACACACACACACACACACACACACACACACACACACACACACACACTATTCTACCTGCGTGGCTGGACATTGCATGCTTAACGTGTGAATAATCCGGACTGTTAGAGGGGTGTACAGTGTGAATAATCTGGACTGTTTGAGGGGTGTAGTGTTAATAATCCGGACTGTTTGAGGGGTGTAGTGTTAATAATCCGGACTGTTTGAGGGGTGTAGTGTTAATAATCCAGAATTTTTGAGGGGTGTACAGTGTTAATAATTCAGACTGTTTGAGAGGTGTAGTGTTAATAATCCAGACTGTTTGAGAGGTGTACAGTGTTAATAATTCAGACTGTTTGAGGGGTGTAGTGTTAATAATCCAGAATTTTTGAGGGGTGTAGTGTTAATAATCCAGACTGTTTGAGAGGTGTACAGTGTTAATAATTCAGACTGTATGAGGTGTGAACGGTGTGAATAATCCGGACGGTATGAGGTGTGTATGGCGTGTCCAACCTGCGGGTTGACGTCCAGAATGCAGGTGCGCCCTGCGTTCACCACCTCGTGGATGGAGTCCATCTTGGTTCCGTACAGGTTTCCGTCGTACTCTCCGTGCTCCAGGTAGCGGCTGGCCTTTATGTCCGCCTCCATCTGAGCCCGAGACACGAAGCAGTACGACTGGCCGTCTCGCTCATCCTCCCGCGCCGGGCGAGATGTGACTGAAACAGGATGGAGGCAGGTGAGGAATCACCCGCCAACATTGTGAAAACAAATCACGTTCTAATATCCTACTGTCACAGACGAGTCAAAGACCCCAGAATGGCTTGTAGGAACAGTGAGACACCTATGAAAAACCGTCAAACGGACACGACTCACAAGGGACAGTTGTTCCAAAGCACAGAGGGTCGACGACAATCAGCCGGTTCTTCAGGCTACGCCGACCCACGCCCTGAGCACCAATCAGAACCAGCGTCTTCCTCTGGAAGGGCGGCATCTTGGCCACCTCCTCGTAGGTCTGCAGCTCGTAGCGGTCAAATTCTAGGCGTCACAACAACAGACACGCTACCGCCATCAGCTTAGTTTGCCCAGTGATAATGCTAGCACATAACTAATAGATTGTCATTGACCGTTTAGTCATTCACCGACACTCCCAGAGCAACTGACACGATTGACAGATTATTATGTAGTATATATATATATATATATATAGGCTTCACACTGACCAAACTGTAGTGCAACCAAGACTGGCGGACAGGACCTGAAACAGGTCATTCAAGCCGAAAAACCCACACATTTCAGAGGCATGGCTGTTCTGTAAAGAGAAGTGTGCACTGTGATAGTCTAGTCAATAACTACAGGAAGGTTTCAGTTTAAGTTATTGCCAAAGGTGGAACTACCAGTTATTCTTATTACCAGAGTCAAAGGCTTTTTCCACAGGGGTTATTGGTTGTTGCGTATCTTTATTTCAACAAGGCAGTCTAAGCTAGCAAACGGCTTTGGTGCTCTTCCCCTGGGTATCCACAGGCTGATATGGACCTGAAAAGCGAGCGGTCGGCTGTATTTCTCCTCGACACGTAAGAAATAAGCTAACTACATAGTAGTAGGAAGCTACCTGTGGATTTCTGTCAAGTGCCACTAGCCACTTCATGTCCCCTGGTGTTGGAAATTATCTGGTTTATGAGGATGATGATGAAATTAAGCATTTACGAAAGAGAAAAGTAGTATCTAACGGCTGCTGTACACACCTGCATTCTTGGCAGTGAGGTACATCATTTTCTTTTTCTTCCTCTTTCCTGTTAGTGTGCCACAGAGAATGCCTGGAAGGAACAAAACAGAAGTCTCACTGAATTCGAATGCCTCAGAGAAAGAAAACATAAGGCTTCCTGCACCGGTCAGCCATCTGAGTAGTGGACATTAGCAGTAGATAATTTTTAAGGGTAAGATGTAGCTCATCTTTTTTAGTTGACAGGGTTTGTAGTGAAGTGGTAGTGAAGTCCATGAGCCCTTTTTCAATCGACTGTATATACATATAGGAATTTTTCTCCCTCTATATATACAGGTAGTTGTCGACTAATGACCGTCCGCGACCAAAGTAAAAATAATAAATAAAATAATGAATTAATAATAAATACTGTAAATCAATGTATACTCTTATATTGCTGTATAAAACTTGAGTATGGTAGCCGAGCCAAGTGAACGAAGTAAGACAAAACGCCAAGATGGCTACAGGGGACTATACGAAGTTATTATTCTTTGGCAGACTTCCGACCAAATCGACTTCCGACCAGTAGGTTTGGAACACGTCCCGGTCGTAAGTCGACGACTACCTGTAGTCATTTTTACCTGATCCATTCCATTCCCTCCTCACAAAGGCTTTCCTCTTCTCCTCTAAGAACTGACTAGGGATCAGTCCTGTGGCTCCTCTCACAATGTTGACAGCCTGGGAAACAGGATGACAGGTCGGCAATCATTCTACTGTTCAACCCAATCCAAAACCCCACCACGACTTCCTAGGACGGAACGAACTTGTGGAAAACAGGGGACGTATGATTTAAAAAAAATATATATCAGGTGGGCGCCACTTTGTCTGATTTCAGTTCAAAATTTGCATTCGGGGGTTTTACATCCCATTCTCTATAAGGCACACTACGCATGTACACAAACGCCCTAAAATAAAATAAATCTCTATTCTTGACTGGTTTGCTTTCAAATCTAAAACGTTCGATTACAGAGCTGAAAGACGATAACATGCGTTGCACCGTGTCCCCAGATGACATGGGTGTTGCACTGTTAGCTTTGTAACTAGAAGACCAGGACTGCAATGTCCCTGGTGGCAGAGCCCGGGGTTCCCACAGAGGGCTACAACATCCAGGTTTCAGGGGGTTAGTCACTAAATGTTAGCCATGCCCCATGGCACTCTACCAACTCCTAGGCATGGGCAGCTGGGGGGTGGTAGGCTGGGGTAACCGGACCCGGTGTATATTAGTTATTCTTCCCTGTGATATTACCATTCCTGTAAAGCAGATATGCTGTATCAGTTGGACAGAAACCACAAATGCAACCTCTGATCCTTCAGTGTTGATCCAACACAGTTGAGGAATTTGGAGCACATAGTGATATCAGCATGTACACACGCACGCACGCACGCAGGATGTGAGCTGACATTCGAACTCTAGCTAGCCGGCCAACTGTCAGATTACATTGCCAGGTTTAACAATCAAAATCCTTTCCTAATCTAGTTTTGGATTAATCTTTGTCAAAAGTACATATTTTATTTAGACTTACTGTGTTACACAGTGATTTCATTTCTTCCCCCACATCTATACTCCACAAGTCTTCCCTGACGTGAAAGAATTTATAGTGCGAGCAAAATGAGATGGATCTACTTGTTATCCCCGATTCCCACAGAGGCCCAGAGTGTAGTGGTCAATTCCACATTGGGTCTAACTCTACTCAAAGGTTCAGTAAATGTTTTGTAAAGGTCATGCCAGAAAACCTTAACCTTTGACCCTTTCCCATCAGGGGTAGTTAGAAGCAAGACAGTTCCATCCAACCAATCAAAAGGCATGTTCCTTAAACTGTTAAGATCCACCTCGTTCCTCCAAATCCAGGGCCTGGGGGGTGTCAATGTCTTGGGGATACCCTCTGACTCAATCCACCTTTGGTACTCTTCTTATGGTAGAAGTGGAAACAGTTTCTCTACAAATGGGCCCTGGTGTTAAGTGGGCTTCACAGTGAATAGGGTGCCATTTGGGACCGTGTGTTGTCAGTCGTAGGTACCTGCCACCAGTTGGGGTCCTCTCTGTTGACAATGTGTAGGATCTCTCCTTTGGAGAAGGCCAGGCCTGCCTCTTTACAGGGGATCAGGTTGTCTGTGGCTGGGTTGTAGTTGAACTGTGGTTTCAGGTACACCTGGAGAACAGTGAAAAAGTTGGTTACGTTCAAATGTGTTCAATGCAGTGAGTTCTAATCACTATTTGGAACAAAATATTAGATTTTGCGTCCCACCGCCCCAGGACAGAACCCTGCTCCCTGACGCCCCTGCATAGAACCCGGCGACCCGACGCCCCCGCACAGAACCCAGCACCCCGGGGTTGGGGTCTACCGTCTCTCACTCTGTTCTCTTCACGCCCTAGACAGGTTTTAACTTCCTCCTCTTAGTGCCCCAGAAGGCTCGTGGGCTGTTATTAATAAGGCCTGAGTCCCAGGCCAGCAAGCAGCCTAATAAATACAGCTTAACGCCCGGCGAGACACTGCCAGAAAGTAGAGGTTGGGCCGCTATCCTACCCTCCCCTACCGGCCCACCTGTGGCGGTGCCGGCGTGTCTCGGTAGCTGGGCAGGATCTTCAGGGTGACGCCCCCATGGCAGTCTCTCAGCACCTCCTGGAGCTCCTTAGGGTCGTTGCCCACCTCACGGCCGTTCACCTCCCGGATGACATCCCCTGGGTGCAGCATGCCCTGCCGGTCGATCATACTGCCATGCAGGATCCTGGCAATCACCAGCTCTCCGCGTTCCACCTTGAATGTCACCCCCTGGGGAGGACGATAGACCAAGACAAGAGAGACAGAAAGGTAAACGGCAACACTGAGGTTAATGCAAGAGAAAACAGTAAATATTTACATACTGGCAAGCTGCATTTGGACAGCCACTCTGCTCCTGTAGATGGCAAAGGTCTGATCAAAGTCCCAAAGTGACTTATTACTAATGAGCAAATAAAATAGTGTACATAACCTGTCACAATAATTCAGGAGAATTGAATATGAGGGCATGTATTCTCCTAGGCATGTTGCACCAAGCAATTCTGCATGTCGGATTAGGAAGTCAGCAGAATCAGAGCCTTGTGGAACTCGCTCATTTATCAAACCTTAAAGGGATAGTTTGTCCAAAAATCATATTACGTTGACAGTCCCCTTGGTTCTTCAGGCACATAGGTATTTTTTTTTAAACAATCCATTATTCAGCTCTGTCTCAATTAGTAATTAGTACAACCGTACAGAACCCTATCGCAAAGCTACATTGCAAGCAGAAACTACTCTAAAACACTAAAAGGTAGTTTACCTCAAAGAACATGACAATGTTGAACTCCTCAAAATAAAGTTATAGTTTTCAGTGATGTCACCTCGACGACATCACTGACAAAGAACAGAAGCTGTGTATGGTGGCTATAGGAAATTGTTCGCTAGCGCCAGCTTGAATTCAGCCAATTCCGCCGGCTGTTTTGTCAGTGTACAGTACAATTTTTTAAAATATATTATACGAATGCTACCGTGACAGATTACGGAATGTAGTGTTTTGGAGTAGTTTTCCACTTGCAATGCAGCTTTGCGATAGCAGTACGAAACATTTCCATTCATGAACTTGGACGATGATAAAGCTAATTACAGACTGGGACAGCGCTGAATAATGGATTGTTTGAAAAAATTACTATGGGCCTTCTGGAACCTCTCTTCGCAAGGGAAATTTCTGAAAAATATAGATTTTGGACAAACTATCCCTTTAATGACTAAGAAAACCCTGAACCATGTAAGCATGGGTGATACTGACCCATATCCAATATGCTCTGCCTTTAGACTACTATACCACCCACAAGCCCTCAACTACAATTCATCAAACACCTTTTTATATTAATCTCCTCTACCATACTGAGTGCATTACACATCAACCACAGCCCATATAATCAAACAGTGCATTTAGTTTTAAATTTCACATCTCCCTAAAAGCATCCGAAAGGTCGTTAATTGTAAGGAACGATACAAGCAGACTGTCCACGATGAAGGGGTCCACTTGGTCGATGACGCTTTCTCCATCGAAGCGCCACGAAGCGCTAAGGCCCGCGGCACAGTACGCGACACAGTACGCGGCACAGTACGCGGCACAGTACGCGGCACAGTACGCGGCACAGTACGCGACACAGTACGCGACACAGTACGCGACACAGTACGCGACACAGTACGCGACACAGTACGCGACACAGTACGCGACACAGTACGCGACACAGTACGCGACACAGTACGCGACACAGTACGCGACACAGTACGCGACACAGTACGCGACACAGGGAACAGAGTGCCGCCTGGGATGCAGACGTTCACTCACCAGCGGCTCGCCAGCCTTCTTCTGGATGCCTATCATCCTGACAGCGTCGACGGGTGCGGGCGGGCCAGTTGCCGTGGCACCACTGTTCACCTCAGAGGGCGGAGTCTCATAACACCTGGCGGCCACTTTGTCATGGGCATCGATAAGGGACTGGGATGAGGAGGGATGGATGGATGACAGACAGGGTGTTATCACGTCAGCATAATTTCAGAAAGAAAACAGCACAACACATAAAAAAGAAACGTAACTCAGTGGGACTCCTAACCTCAGTCTCAGTTTGTGCTGTTGAATTGATTGATTTCATTAATGTAATTAAGTGGGTGGTTGTGTGGGTTTGCCGGACAGAGTATCCCTAGTTTAAGCCCAACTACAGAAAGGGATAGGAACAGTTAAGGAAGCCTACCCCTGTTACAGCAACCCAAGTCCCAAAAACATTTCACAGAGAGGCAGATCTACTCCAACACCCAACCCACATTACACAACATTGCTCATGTCCGTCACGCAGCGGCAAACCAGCAACAACCCACAGTGATTTACAGCCAGCTGACAGAACACCATCTCCTAGATCACTCCCGCCCATACATGAGTGAGCAAGAGCTTTGAATTCTTCTCAAGGCAAAACAGTAGGCGTCACTTCTCAGAAAACGAATTCAGGCGGAAAAAAGGTAGCCCAAAAGAAAGCATGTAGGACATCATAAAAGGGATAAAGCAGGGGAAGAGAAGAAAAAGGGGGGACAACAGAGGTTCTCACCAGCATAGCCGCCACAGCACACAAGTATTGGGCTCAGAAAGGCAGATAGGGAGAGCAAGCACCGATAGGCAAACAGATCCGGTTCTCACAGATGACGGAAGACATAGACCCAGCAGGGAATGTCTATCCCAACCCAAGACTCCCCGCCTCACACACCTACAGCCCATACTCCTATTGGAGCTGGAACAGAGCCCATCAGGCTGAAGGCTTTTATTGGTCAAGAGAGATTAAAAAAATAAAATGTATTGGGCGTGGCAGAGAGAGTGAGAGAAAGACATTGGGAGGAATGAGGGCTGCAGTAAACAGCTGACAGAACACTAATGACCAAGGTCTATGGCCCCTAATGAGTTAACGCTCACTTTAAGACTAGTTCCACTTGCCAAGAACTGAGAAGCATTTTGTTTGTCATTTGGATTAATACATACACTACCGTTCAAAAGTATTTTGATGAAAACATATTTGAAATTAGTTTGAATAGGAAATATATCAAAATGAATAGGAAGTATTGTCACTGACAAGGTTAGAAATAATGTTTGTCTTTGTGAAACTTAAGATTTGTCTGTCCATAACACTTCTTCCCCAATCTTCCTCTGTCCAGTGTCTGCATGCTTTTGCCCATCTTAAACTGTAGTTTTAGTGGCCAGTCTGAGATATGGCATTTTCTTTGGAACTCTGCCTAGAAGACCTGCATCCCAGAGTTGCCTCTTCACTGTTGACGTTGAAACTGGTGTTTTGTGGGTACTATTTAATGAAGCTGCCAGTTGAGGACCTGTGAGGCGTCTGTTTCTCAAATTAAACATTAATGTGTTTGTCCTCTTGCTCAGTTGTGCACTGGGGCCTCCCACTCCTCTTTCTCTTCGGGTTAGAGACAGTTTGTGCTGTTCTGTGAAGGGGGTCGTACACAGTGTTGTACGAGATCTTCAGTTTCTTGGCAATTTCTCGCATTGAATAGCCTTAATTTCTCAGAACAAGAATATACTGATGAGTTTCAGAAGTCGTTTTTGGCCATTTTGAGCCTGTAATTGTACCCACAATTGCTGATGGTCTAGATCAGTGTTTCTCAACCCTGCTCCTGGGTGCCCCCCTGCCCTGCATGTTTGAGCGCTCTCCCTGCTCTGTCACACCTGATCTGGTCCTTCATGAGCTACATCAGCTATGTTAGGGCAGGTAGAGATCTATAACATGCAGGGCAGGGGCGCATCCAGGAGCAGGGAGGAGAAACAACCTAAAGTCTAAAGGCGGACAGTTTTGTTGCTTCTTTCATCAGCACAACTTCTTTCAGCTGTACTAACATAATTACAAAAGGTTTTTCTAGTGATCAATTAGCCTTTTAAAATGATAAACTTCAATTAGCAAACCCAATGTGCCATTGGAACACAGGAGTGATGGTTGTGGATAATGGGTCTAATCGCCTATGTAGATATAATTTTTTTTTTTAAATCAGCTGTTTCCACCTACAATATTAACAAAGTCTACAATGTATTTCTGATCAATCTGATGTTATTTTAAAGGACAAAACAATGGATTTTCTTTCGAAAACAGTGACCCCAAATGGTAGTGTAGAACCGGTCAAGTTTGGACACAATTCCCTACTACTGTATAATACACACCTGGAAATGTGGTTCCTGGAGGATCTTGGCTAGTTCCTCGGCGGAGGTGTCACTACCATTCAGCCCGGTGAGGGAGTCCAGAATCTCAGAGACCAGCTGCTGGTTGTTGTCCCGCACTGCTTCTAGCTTCACATCCTCCAAGCGCTCGTGGGCCTGGAGGACACACACACGCGCACACAGTTGTTTTCTTGCACTAAGTTTAACTAGTGCCTATGTCCACCAGATGTCAGCATTTTGCATCCATGCACACACGCACGACCTCAGCAAACTGACAGGGCCGGCGTCTCAAACACGCCGTAGTTGACATTTCACCGAAGCGTTAAACATAGATGTGCAGCTGTTAACCCTCTGCGCCCTGCCGTTGCCACCCAGACCTACTGTAGGATATCCATGGCTGATAGCCTGGCAAAACACAAGGTCATACCAGGCCTTCAGACACAGGTGGCAGGAATGTTCCGGACTGCTGATGTCTGAGGCAATGCAAACCACGACAGATTTTGGCACAGGACAAATCTACGGAGAAGGAAGGGACCGGCCTGCCTGGGGGGCGTGGGGGGGTACCTTAGCCAGAGACTGGACAATGGGGCTCTCCATGATGCCTCTGAGGAAGAGGAGGTCGATGTCCTGGGCCCCTGTGGTCGGAGGCAGGTCTCTCAGGTTATTCAGCACCTGCTGCATGGCTGCAAGACGCCACAGATCCACCGTTAGAAAAAGCCACTGTGGTCAGGGTGTCGGTTTAAACACTAATGACATGTTCTGTCTCAATGACACAATCACTCCCACCCAAACTGTTCACGCCGGGGGCCCAAATCGTATTCCATTCCCTGTATACTTTTGACAAGAACCTTATGGGTAAACTATATAGGGGCCCTTATGGATAAGTAGCCCCAAGGGTCCTGGTCCCCCTGGTTGGGATCCACTGATATAGGGTGCCATTTGGACAACAATATAAATGGACTACTTACATTCCCGAAATGGGTTACAAAACCTGGCCCAAATAAAAGACATTACAAAAACGTAAGGCCTCGGTGTAAAACGCACAAGAAAAGGAGCTTCTATAAATGGAATATCCATAAGAACCAACCAGCTACAACTATGACCATCCCAAAGGGGACTATGTTCCCTGTAGTGCACGATTCACCAGTGTGCTTTATGAAGGGAACAGGGTGCCATTTGAGTCTGACATGAGTCATCCCATTGGCAGGTCTCTCTTAACATGAAGTGGGAGTGCAGAACTCAATTCAAGCCTGGAAATGGTAACTTACATTAAGACCAAGGCTATTCACAGCTAACTCACTTCCATGCACAGTCTATTTCAATGGTTCTTTATGGGTGGGCAGCCACTGAAATGTGTGAGAGGTTTTGAATGGGTCATTGTGGGATTATTATAGTATCTCATTTTATATAAACTGTCAAAATAATTGTGAAAACATGTACACTGTTGTATATGTTGTATAATTTCATTCTTAAAACTTTTTGTTTGGGCAATTTGGCAGTTTGGGGTAGGCCTGTTAAACAAGTAAAAATATCAACATTCGTCATGAAGAATTGGAGGAATACTGAATTAATGACAATGGTAGGGATAAAAGGTGGGAATCCATGTCAGATTTAAGTGCAAAAAATGGCAGTAAACATATTAGCTTGTAACCTGGGGCACTGGGGTAAAACCAGTTGAAAATCACAGTTATAATCTTTAGCAAGCAGAGAAGACTCCCATAGGGAAATCACACATTCAAATATGCATATCAACACACACACACACACCAGTTCAATTTGTTGCATTATAATGGAAAATAATATTACAGGGTTAAGTCTCTATTATACCATCATAAAAAAAACATGAATGCGAGTTGACAGCTGATTGGCCGACTGATCCCGGTCAACATATTTTATGATCCCAGCTCATCCGGCTCAGAAGTCATATGAGGGAGTGTATTTAGTGGGCAATGCAATCCCACAGCACCCCAACAGCACCAGTATTTCTCCTTATCACTTCAAAAGGATGAACAGCATGAAGTTTAAATGTTAAGAACCGAGGTGTCCCATCCAAAATATAATTTTTTTAAAAGTCTGTTTTACGGTTAGAGAAAGTGCGTGGTGGGAGTGCTTTTTCCCTCAATTCATGTTTAGGGCACAAACACGATTACAAGATGAGTGAAAAACAGTATATCAGTATATAGGTTATTAGAATAATAACATTTAAGTGTGATTTTCAATAGCCAATTGTAAAACAGACCCAGAATCAGCATCTAGGCCAGGCGGCAACCTTACCCTAGACCAGAAATAGATTAGCTCTGAGCCGAAGTTCGAGGAATACATGGTGTAATTGAAATAATCCCAGCACAATGCTAATTGGAGCCATGTCTTCCATATAATTTTGTTATTGGCATGCACCACAAGCATATAGCTCTGGTGGGACCTCTCCTCCTGGGCAGATTGACCTGCCACAGTGACAGGTAACTCAGCGGTCAAAGGGAGGTCAACCTGCCCCCGTCCGTCACCCCCTCCCTTGGCAGACAGCACCTGGAGGGCTGTACACGTGCACGTCCCCAACCCCCCCACCACGGTAATGATGAGCTTTAGATAAGCATGATAGCAACAAAGCTGAAAATACACTGTTACAACAGATACCATAAGGTCCAAATATTAATTCAAGGAGGAAAACCCAAAACGATTCTCATTGGACAAAAAAATAATAATAATAAAAAAAATAAACTCTGGACATTTTTTCTACATGACATACCACCAAGCACAAACAGGGGTGACATGTTTGCCCAGCAACAGGTTATGAACTGAATATCACAGAGTGACACAGAGGACGGTCTGAGAAGGTGGCTATCCACCCCCCACTCATCCTGGGCAAAGGTTGTACCAGGGCGCATGGCAAATGACACCCTATTTACTGTGTAGGCCATGGTCAAAAGCAGCTCAACTATAGGACACAGAGAGCAAATAGGGCGCAATTTGGGCCAGATCCCCAGAGGTACACGCACGAAGGCTCCTAGTGGCTAAACAAACACACTCACCAAACAGAGCCCAGTACAAACCGCCATGACCAACCGGCACAGGCGCATTACAGTTCCTCCGTTCACACAAAGGGTCAGGTTCAAAAATATACATTTACATTTTACCGATGCGTGAAATTAAGAAGCCTGGAAGCAACAGGACAAATGGAGGAGGTAAAGAAAGAAGCGCATACCGGAAACTCACCTGTGAACAGTGCCTCCAATCTAGCACAGCACAAAGCCCTCCTCTGACTACACACCAGACATCTGCCGGCCTGTTTCAACACAGAAGAACCCGAAGGGGTCAAAGGGAAAACATATTGTAACTACCTAATAGGGAACAAGAACAAAACCACAGCAGTCACACACACAAAAAAAAAGGGTAAACATTTCAACCCATTCGATTCGCATTTCAGATCTGCAGTTAGAAGACAACATGTTAAAACATCTGGTCAGCTGTCGCAAGGCGCTTTCATTCATCACACACACATTTACCCAGTACGAGTAGGTGCCCTCTGATTGGACAGACAGTAACACGGCCTTCCAGGTCTCAGGCCTAGCTTAAAGGCTCATTACCACCCAATGAGGGGGGAACAAGTCCAGAAAGAGCTGCTGTATGGCTGCTTTACCGGTTTTATAACCATCCCAATTAGCTGCACAAACAAAAGCGCAAAAGCATTAATTAAAGCAATCGCACTGGCAACTATCCAAACTCGAGGTCGAGAGTGCAAGCGGTCAAGTTAAGAGGCTGTAAGTATCTCGGGTAATTAAGAGGCCTAAATTTGGCACTATGGTTTTCAACACCAGAACACCAGATGGACAAGCAGCATTTACCTCTAACAGAGCAGAACAAAGCCTTCTTCTGCCAACACCACAAAGAATACTCCCAAATATCCCCACGATGTAATTCACAGGCTTGCCAACAGCAGTTACCCCAATAAACCAGATGTAGGACACCCCACCGCCATCCGCTTTGATGCCAACAACACACCTACTGCTGATCTTTACACACTGGTAAACTGCCCGCTCAGCACACAGCGAACCCCAGACTCACTGGTGCTAGCTTATCTACAAATCCCTCCAAGGCAAATCCTTCCTTCACTGCGTGCCTCTGTCACACTGGTCTCTCCTGAAGACAACACCTTTGTTAGTTATTATTATTACTGATTCCTTACAAAATTGGTTCTTAATACACTTGGTTAACTAAAGGTTGAAGAACTTGCAAAATCTAATGCTTTCAGTGTTTAATAATCAATTTCACACTGGACTGGTGGTTCAAGACTGTCCACTAAAATGGCCATATGGGTCAACATTAACACCTCAAAGGCACAGAAGTAAACATGGTGTAATTTGGGAATCATTCAAAATGACTTTTAAGTGAATCTAAATATGTCCAGAGACAGTTCAATTCAAAAACAACTGTCGATATAATACCTTAAATAACATTTTTAAATTTAGTACTTGTTAGCAAATCCTTTGGATTCCATGACTGCCTGAAATCTGAGAGATGGTTCTCCCATCACTGCAGAGAAACTCTGAAGCTCTGTTAGAGTGGGTTCTTGTTCATCTCTCTAATGAAGACCCTCTTGCCCGATTATTTAGTAAGGTAGCTCCCAACTTTTTTACAATAATGGAACCCCATTGTGCTCCTGGGAACTTCAGATGCTTTAGAATTGTTTTATATAACCATCCCCTATATCTATGCCTTGACAATTCTGTGAGGTCTAGGGAGAGTTCCATGAACTCCATGGACTATTTTTTACCTTGACATGCACTGTGAAGTGTGGGACCTTATATAGACACGCGTTCCTTTCTAAACCATGTCCATTCAATTTAATTTGCCACACGTAGACTTCAATAAAATTCTAGAAACATCAAAAACTATGGATGTATCTGAGCTCAATTTCGAGTGCACCATTGGCAACGGGTCTGAATACGTCTGTATGAGATATTTTTGTTTCCCATTGATCCTGAAGTATCCATTGGTTGTCTGACTTAAGCAACGAGTTCATCTTACAGTTAAACTCGTGGAATCTTCCAGAAAGCCAGCACATCTCACTAACCCCAATAACATTTATAGTACCCATCGCAACCATACAAGTACGTAACTAATTTGGGACATAAAAGACGGCAGTGGCTACAACGTTGGGCACACACAAATTAGCTTCCTTCAAGTGGTCGCATGGGATCGAGACCTAGCTAGCTAATTACACGTCCTGACCTACTTCACTTAGCGCGTTATCAAGCAAAGCCAGGAACCACCTAACTAGTTGGTAAATTCTCTAATTGCTACAGTACAATGGTATCCAAGTGTAGAGCCCTGTGTTGTTGACACAACTTCATTGAGCATGAATAAAAAGAAAAAGGAGAATTCCAGAGAGATCTCAGTAAGTGTTTTCAGTAGCAAACAATATAGCCGTGTAACACTACGTTAGCCTAAATTAGCCCGATATGTCCAGGGATAAGATAACGGAGTGAATAACGGAGATTAGGAAGTACATAGCCAATGAAGTTTATACTGTTAGCCAGTTAGATACACATCTAGTCAACAACCTATATTTTAACAATGGTAGATTAACGTTAACAATACTAGCATGTTATTATTGGTAGGCTAGACGACAGCAAGCTATCTAGCATTCTGGCTATCAAACCAGCCTTACTGGATGCTGCTAATTACGCTAGCCAGTGTCGTGAGCACTGGAGTGGATTGCTAACGCTAGTCTGACTTGCTTAGCTATTGTAGCTTGCTACGTCTTGCCTAAACCCATTTTCGTGGCACTGAGTCACGCTTTTGGGTTAATCTAAATGTGTTCATAAAAAGATGTAGCTTTACCGGACGTCCTCCTTTCGGTTCCGTCAGAAAGTCAAATCTTCTTTAATATATCGCTAGAGTTCATTGACCCAAGATCAGTACAGTACCTGAGCAGCAGGCTACTCTAGTTGCACGCAACACCAGCCATGCCATTCATTTCTGAGTTCGACATGCCCCCAAATGATCTGAAAGTCCACTTAGAGACGAGAAGCAAATAATACGTAAGTTCCCACCCACTAGAAATGCTTTAAATTGCTAGTATCCTGATTGTTTTGCAATATTTACCAGTGTTAGGAAAATGTACATTCGGAATCTAATATTCTTAAAAGACCCGATGTTTTACATACGGTATTGTTTTTCAGATCTCACTATTATCAGGTTCACTTTGTGTATTTGTGGAGTTTCCCCATTTTTCTGGGAACATCTTTGGCTTTACCGCGCTATCAGTTGATCTTAACCGGCATAGCTGCCCTGGTCTGCACTGTAACTTCCTGAGATGAAGATTGCATTACAACTAACCGGCTGAAAAGTTAAACAAACATGGGTCACCAAACCGCTTCTTTGATTACTCCTAAACATTTCTATTATGCCCTCATCGCTAAGTGTTCCTGGTGGCGAATATCCCCTCTTGGTCTGTTTCTACTGAGGCGTTATTGGTGGCAAACATACGCCAGCTATTCGTGGAATTAAGTTATTATCTCTCACCGTTTATCAGGGCCTTCTCACTTGAATTTAAGATTACCACACTCGATGTCCCAAATGGCACTTCATTTCTAGAGCCCTATTATGGAGTGCATCTAATAGGGTGCCATTTGGAACCATATTTTTGTCCCACGTAACAAAGTTTATTTACCGTTGAGCACAAAAATAGCCATTACACCGGTCAACAGGAGCCTTTAGTATCCAGGATTTTATGTAGACCTGACGTGATTTCCTGGGTACATAGCAGAACATTCTGCACGTCTGTGTCTCAAATTGGCATCGTATTCATAGTGCTTTCATAGTATACTGCTTTTCAGCTGTGCCCTAGTTAATTGTGTACAATGTTAGAGAAAATTGGGACACATTCTTTGGTAACTGGGTTAAAGATATTAATTAACATCTGATGTCCAATTGAGGTAACCAGGTTTGTTGATTACAGGATTACACACCATAATCAGTGTTCACTTTAGACATACGATGGAAGTGTAGACCAGGGTCAGGATTCACTCTGAGAATGTTTTGTTTTTCTCAGCTGTCCCAAGTGGTACATCCATGGTTTTTCTTGAACTCGATAGCTTCCGGAGGTTAACCAACACCTCCATGGATTTGTCTGTGTTAACTTCTATATTATTGGGACTGCCCCAAGCCCACCAGCCCGACAATCTCTCAACGCCCGGTACATGGACCCATCAGTGTTGAGACTGACCGGAGTGGTGTCAGCCAGATACATTGTTTGAGCTACAGTTGTTGATATTGAGTGGGTAGAGAAGGGATACGAGCATCCATTCGTTGTGTTGCTCCAGTGTCGAGGCATGAAGAGTCTGAAACGTGAGTACCCATCTTTACATGCTGCATCCTATTGGATGGGAAGCAGAAGACGGTGTGTTGAGAGTGTTTGTGTAGATGAACTGAAACTTACATGTGTGTGAGTATGTAAAAGGGCTGCAATGTGCAGATCAGGGTGCAGGGCAGACAGGCAGGTCATTGAAATGATAGTCCTGGGATAGAAGCTTTTTTTCTCTCCATTTCTTTAGCTTTGGTTATGATGCTCAAAGTGTTGCTTTGTGGGTCAAAACCCACACGGACAATTAAATGTATAACAATTTGACATATTGAAATAATAAGGTTATTATCACACAGACAGCTATTTGAAGCCTCGTTTTTAATATATAACGTATTATCAACTGTACTAGTGCAACACCAGTAGAGGGCAGTATACACTACTTTTCAAGACATTACTGAGTCCTTACATTTTTGTTGTTAGCATCCATATATTACCGTTCAAAAGTTTGGGGTAAATAAGCAATTTCCTTGTTTTCAAAAGAAAAGTCCATTAAAATAACATACAATTTATCAGAAACACAGTGTAGACATTGTTAATGATGTAAATGACTATTGTAGCTGGAAATGGCTTATTTTTAATGGAATATCTACAAAGTTGTACAGAAGTCCATTATCAGCAAAAATCAGTCTGATGTTCCAATGGCACATTGTGTTTGCTAATCCAAGTTAATGATTTTAAAATGCTATGTGATCATTAGAAAACCCTTTTGCAATTATGTTAGCACAGCTGAAGATATTGTGAAGAGGCGACTCTGCTAACATAATTGCCAGCTGTAGTAACATAATTGCAAAAGAGTTTTATAATGATCACATAGCTTTTTAAAATGATTAACTTTAAATTAAGTGGTCCCAAACCTTTGAAAGGGAGTGTATAGAGTTACAAAAATCAGAGGCACATGTTTAACGGTACTTGAAATAATTGATTTAATGCCACCAGTTAACACTTCATTTGCTAGTACACTGAAATGATCCACAGGGAATATACTGTATGTGGGCTACAACAGTTTAATAACGGACAGACAATTACATGCAGGGTGACACAAGTTATAGACTAGTCAAGTTACCACCAGGCAGTGATTTTGATGTGTTGCTGTGACAAATAGACAGTTTTGGTTGTTGATGGGCATAGGCATGGAATCCAGTAATACACTGGCATCACCACCACACTGGTATGTCCTCAAATCTGTGAGAAGGGACAAACAAAGTGTTGCTTATCATTGTTCAATTAAATACTGCAAACACTTGGCTCAATTTTACAAAATCATCATTGCAATAGAGACAATGTAATTATTTCAAGAATGAGAGGGAGGGGGAATGTAAAATATATATAAAAAAATATTAATGAGCGAACCACTAGCTAGGCTTTTTAGAACAGACATAATATTTGACTATGCACTGTATGTTTTAAGCCCACCTTCCATAGCTTGCTCGTGGAATGTTCTCTGTGCTCTCCGTCAATAGCAGATCTGAGAACACTGTATCAGGGCTGGATCTTTTGCCGTACCTAAAAGGTAGAGGTAAAGACTCAACGACATGGAGAAAAATTGCCTATTTGTTTGCGTCTCCACGCTCTCTGCAACCGTTAAATTAAAAACGAATTCCAGAGTTCGTTTAAGTGCTATCCTCTGGCATGAAAGTCTTTTATGCTTAATTTCCTACCGTAAATGAAATGTAAATGCTATTAACATCATCATTTTGTATTCTGTACATGTCCATATGAGTGGAGAAAATAAAACTCACCGCTGTCGAGTGATAAGGTTGATGTAGTGTCTAAGCGCGTTGAAGTACTTGGCGAAGTCCTCCGCGGACGCAGCTTCCCCCGGACTCGCGGGTTTGGATGGATATGCATCCACCAGAGAAGACATGCATACCAGCGAGCACACCATCAGTACACCCAGATACATTGCGGCGTTATGGCACACCTGAAACAATCAGTCATATCACACAATAAGAAATGTACTATAAATATTTACTATAAAATGTGTAATCATATGACCTGTAACATCCTCCTCATATAGCCATTGACAATACTTTTTTATTCAGAATAAACCAACCCAAACAAAATCACTTATGTAGTAGGCCTAAGCAAACTAAAAAATAATTTATATAAAGGTAAATATTATCTTACCTGAAGAGTATATGAAAACCCTTCCGTTGAAAAATCAACGGAAGGAAATAAATATTAGGCTACTCACTTTTGCTAAAGACTGGAGACGCTTTCGTTTTGTAATGGCAAATCTGTATTTTTCAGACACTTGTGAGTTTTATATTGCGCATGGGGTGCATTTTGAGAAGGAGAGGGAGGGTGCCCAAATAACCCAGTCGTATTTTCCCTTCTGACTGCAGGGAAATGCGTTATTGCGATTGTACGGTGCAAAACCACGTGTAGCCTACATACGTTAGTCTACTTACTGTTACTAAATACGTTTATGTTTATTCATTCAATAAAACAAATGTTTTAGAGGTCATATATAAAGTTCTTTTTTTCCAATGTACACATTTTCAGTATGTTAAAATTTGGCCTACGGCCTGCATGATTTTCACCAATATAATACACCAAGCCAAAACCACTACAAAACAAAGTTTTCCCTAACCATAACCCATTAATTGTTCGGGAAATCTGGAAGTTGTCGTGCCCTCCAAGCTAACGTTATTTCAGCTTGTTGGTTATTCTCTGATAAAAAAAAAATAAAATTCAATCTGGGAGCTGACATTAAAGTCATAACATTGACATGACTATTTCTTGTGTATTCTCTAACTGTTCACTATTGTGTCAACTATCATTATAGGGGAGACCGGGGAGAGTTGTAACATTTTGGACATTTCTGTATCTTGAAGCTCTTTTAATCCAGTGCATTCCAAACTGTATACAAACTAGTTACATGTGTCTGCTATTAGATGGCGTAGCTGTTATATCTGTAACACAAACAAAAAATGTGTGGTTTAGTCTCAAACACAAGGAGTGAAATGTTACAATTCACCCCATAGCCTGGGTCAGTTGTAACATACCCTGGGGTGAAATGTAAAATTATAATATTCCATGGGGTGAGTTTGTACATTATATTGAAAGGTGTGAGTTAAATTTTTTTTATTGAAAGCTTTTTATTTCAAAACTTAAATTACTTTTTTAACATAATTGGTGGTGTGTGAGGTATGTAAGTTATTTTCAGTCATAGTAGTGAGATTTTAACATGAAACATTTGAACAAAATTTGCATTACTGAATATTAGTTTATGTGTTTGTGCTTGTTCGTTACTGTCAGTCTAGGCATACTGAAATTCAAAGAAAACATATATATATATGCCTACAACAAAAAAAAAATCATATAGCACATTGTAACATTTTAATTGTTGTTACAACTAACCCAGAGTCCTATAGGCATGAACTAGGTTACCTTACAGCTAACAGTTAAAACATTATCACTAACATAATGTTTTATGTTAGTGATATCTAGATTGACATACTATAAACATGATTCAAGTTTGATTAATTTCATTTCATAGCTGGCAATACAATCACAAAAAGTACGAGATGAAGAAAAAAAATATTCTTACCTCAAAATTAGTTTTTTCCTTTTAAAAATGGTTGTCTGCCACAGGGTGGTACTTCTTCACGTGAAATAGGGATTAAATTGAGCATGTGCTTCAGGTGATTCATAACTTGTTCCTGATTAGAGAAATTAGATGTGTTACAACCAACTTGTGTTACAACCATCCCCAGGTTCCCTACTAAGTGCTCAGTGTAAGCTGTGTCATCCCGACCAAAGTTTATACCCTGGTTGTGGCATACTGAGCATGGCCAGGCAGTGAACCAATTTGCAAATTGGTTCAGACCCGTCTGCATTGGAGACGGACTCTTTGTGGCAGGCTGTTAAATTGTAGTCCAAAGCAGCCAGCGAGGTCTTTTCTGTGTAGCCTATCTGTGCCACTGTGCGCCTGTGCCAGCATAATGTAGGTAGCTCCAATTAAGCCATCTCTATTTTGAAGTAGTCCGTTTATGTATAATACATTGGTTGATTCTTCCTGACAAACCCGTTGAGGTTCTTATCACATCGCACCAACTTCCTGGTGGGTTTGGACGATCACCGCAGGCGCTATAAGCTGAGGAGGGTTTATGCCTATGGAAGTGGTCATACCTTCCAAATATATAGCTTGAGTTTAAATTCTTTGGAAGTTAGACAAGTTGAAGTCCTTCAGATTTATTTTGTGAACAATAATATCCTGTGGGGAACAGTGTTTCCTGAGCACACCTTTGACAATTTAATGCATTTACTCTGTCAAGAGAGGTTAGCTGCTTAGCCCTTGTGTTCTTCAGTAATTAGAATCGAATGGCACCTCATTTCTTAGGTTGTGAACGTATTTTGCCCAGTGTCCTTCAGGACCATAGCAGCTTAAAACAGAGAGGAGCACAGCAGAGTCACTTCCTCCAGTCATGCCATTAATGGAAGATAATGATCATGCATCCATTAACTGGAGAAACTGCAGTCATTCACAGAAGTCTCTTTGGACACACACATTTGCTTGATGATGCATGTTTATTAATGTGTCCCAGACTGGTCTTGGTCATTGTTGAATGAAATGTGATGGAGCATTGTTACCACAAAATCTGCCAGGAATTGGGTTTCCAATACCATCACCTGTCTTAGTTTGCCCCCAACTTTAACAGTGTTAATTCAATTGTTAAGCGATTCTCATTTACACAAAAACAAACAGGCACTATTCCTTGGTGCGCTACATGGGTTATAGAGACGGCACTGCAGTCCACACTGATCACTACTGACAGCCTGTTCTACGGATATTCGGTTATCCAGCCGTCAACTCAATTGATCTTGTCATGAACAAAATTGCTGCACAATTGCTTGAGTGTAGACGGGCACACTTTAAGTGGATTTAGTTTTAAAGCTTAATTTTCTTCTTTAAAATTGGCCACTTTGAGATAACAATGAGTTTGTTGGACGGGCAGTTTTTCCTCTGATGCTTTACTTGGACAGTCTTATTTCTTAAATTTTGCATTCAATGTTTATGAATGCAAACAAACTGTAAAACAAATTGTCAATAACCAGTCTGCTATTCTTTATTAATAACATTATTAAAGGGTATTAAAATGAACCATCATTCACCATCAGACCCCATTATCAGCAACTAGGGACAAAAGCTAATGCAACATCTTGTATAAAGTAGAGGTCTAAATATAGTTAGATATCAAAGGAAAATGTATGTCTGACCTCAACATCCAACAATAGCCTATGTGTAAGGCAAAAATACATCTGTTTGACAAAAAAATAATTGCATAAATTGTAAGGAAGATGGGTCTGAATTACTCTCCAAATCAAAGGCATTTGTTGATGACAAACTCAACTCGTAGTTTTGAATATAATGGGCCCAGAAATGTAACTACAGCTCTCAAACTTGAAGGGGGAGATATGAATTTTCTCTGAGGATTCAGACAGGCGGTTTGACAGGAGATTGGTGCTGACATCTCTTAGGTCAGGAATCTCTTAGCAACACAATACAGAACTTGTGTTACAAAGTATGTGTAAGGCAGCGCAAACTAACATTTTTGAATTTGGTGTTTCTTTTTTAGTAATAAAAAAAAAAGAATTGGGCCCTATACGGATCTTCAAAGAACATGAAGTTTATTTATTTTTTTAAACTTAACTGTAAGACTGACTGGTTACTTCAACATGTAATCTTACTGTTCAAGTCAATATTTGACATTTCTCCAGAGGGAAATAAACATCTATACACAATGTAAAATTAAAAAAACATTTGGGTTCGGTATGAAGGTTAGTGTTAGGTATTAATACCAAATGGTTAAGGTTTGGAAAAGACTAACTACAACTTAAAACAAAAACAACAAAATATGTTAGTGTCAGCACAGAAATTGCAGTTTTCAGGTATGGGTGTTTTTCCGCACCTGGATTGACATCAATATACACACACACGGATCTGGGGTGATAAAGTTATAAATCTGCAACAACACCTGATAACCGAACAGAACATTATAAACAGGAAATAATACGCATTTGAGCAAATCAAATAGTGCTTTTACATTGGCAAATTGACAACAGTTCTAAACAGTAGAATTAAAAGTTAAACTGGCAATCAAACATTGATAGTATGTAACAGTTGCTCTCCTAGCTTCTGGTTGCCTGGTTACGGGTCAGAAAGGAAGTAGTCCTCAGTCAGAGCCTCGGCGGCAGTCAACCTGCCAGCATTAACCAAAAGCTTAGAAAGCAGGGCTTGGAGCCTGGCTTCCTGGCAAAGGAAAACAATATTTTAGCACTTACAAAATGAAGTGACATTCTTATAATTAAGCAACTACGGATCCTTTAATAGGAAGCGCTATACCAGTCCCCTTTATTTTGTATTATTATAATGACACACTGTACAGTTTAGGTGAAGAAATACAACTGAAGGCTTTCAGGATTACTGACCAGTTTCACTCCACTAGTATCCAGGTTCAGTTCTCCGCTATCCAGATAACCATGGAAACCAGGGGCATGCAACTGTAGGCAGAGTTGTTGACACCACAAAATTAATGGCATGGACCGAAAGGCATGGGGATTAATCCCAACACTAACGTCATTTTGACTTCAGTACTATTTTGACACTTGGAGATTAAATTTAGACCGCAATTTTCCATGACATGAGTCAGTGTCCCCCCATAACCCCTAAAATACACCTCCTTTCCAAACCAGCTCGATCAAAAGGTTATGGATCTGCCGTATCTGTCTTGCTTCATACAGAGGCAAGGGGCGCGTGAAGGAGTCCTACCCATAGCAGCAGGCAGCCGTAGGAGTACATGTCAGAGGCTGGACTAGGTGGTGTGCCTGGAGCCTGGCGGAGCTCCGGGGCCACTAGGCTGATCGAGCCAGCCACCATCCCACTGTCCACAGCCCTCTGCACCTGGAACAACCACACGTGCCACTTAGGACGGGTGCAAACAAACCAATTCCCATGAGAAACAGACATTCGGATGTAAACTGTGGCGCGGGTGGTTGGGCCACTGGGGCAAAGCAGGGAAGACGTGGTGCGGTACCCGCCAAGAAACGGGACACTCACAGGACTCTTGGTGAAGTCGAAGTCTCCCACCATGCCTTGGCGTCGGTGGAGGAGGAACACGTTGTTGGGGTTGAGGGAGGCATGGGTGATGCCTGTAGCGTCGAGGACTTTGAGTCCCTCTGCCACTCCTCTCATCACGTTCACCGTTTCCTGATTCAGCGTTTAATCGAGCACATCGAACACATAAGCGATGTTATTGGAGGAAAAGGTAAAGTACAGTCTGGGTTTAAATTCACAAACAATAAGTTGAGGGACACGCTCTCCTGGTAAAACATTTTACCAGCTTTGGACAAAGTTTCAGAGACATGGATGTATAAGGCAGTAGAGGCATATATTCATGCTACAAGTGATGTACAATTGTCAAATGTCATTCAACTTTTTTTAAATTAAATGTTTTGTATTATCTTGATTGGATGCTAGAAAGATTGTGAATCACAACCAGTCCTTTTATTCTACACTAGGTAATACATGATTAAATCCTAGGCCCATGGAGATCACAGGCTCTTTATTAATACGGATTATACAGTTATCTGACAGCAGTTGGTCAAATGAAGTAACTTTGATGAGATATTTCACACCCCAGGTCAATGTGCTACATCACAAAACAAGGGTTAAATGTTGGTAAACCCACAAAATCCCCACCCCCTTTTTATTTTTAAAATTATTCTGGTCTAAGGATCAGAAGGAAAATATAGTAACAGCCCACCGTTTAGAAACATTTCCCAAAGTAAAATAAAGATAGGAGGCAGGGATCAGGAAACTCACTGTGGTAGTAAGGGGATTGGCAGCCTGGACAGCGCCAAGGCTTGCATTGGGGAAGTATGGCACCATCACATATGCAAGAGGGTCCGACTGAAAGACAAAAGGTTGACAGTAAAACCAACAGCACGCGGAGAACAGAACGAGGTCAGGTCACTCAGGTGATGAAAAATTTAGTTTTTTTGAAGTTCAGGGAGTCGGTCAGGAGATGAAGACTGAGTGACCAGTACCTTGCCAAAGAACAGTGCCAGAAGGGGGAGTATTCCGCAGTCTGTTTGACTACCACTCTCCTTCCTGGATCGGTGAAACTGGGCGGTTCTCTGCAACATCCTGGCCTCTGTCTCCTCAGTCACAGTGTAACCCTGGTAACACAAGCCACACTTATGGACAACAGCAATCCGCTGTGACGGCCACAGTCCCTTTCAGATGAGCAAACATCTGTGAGCCGTGTTTGAGAACATGATTAAGAACATTCATTTTGTATCTTAAGGATTGCTCATATGGCACGCAGCGTCACATATACACACGCTTTTCTAAACTTGGAAAGTCTCCTTCAAAGGCCTGCGGACAATAGATTTATATTGGCTACAGCTCATTGGGATCTTAATGAAATGTAACCAAGCCTACCATCTACACAGCAGTATTTCCCAAACCACTAAAACATACATTTGTTTTCCCTCCAAAACTAGACAAAGGCCAGTTGATCAAGTTGACTCAATGAATCAGGTAGGCCAGCTCAGGGTTAAAATAAAAATGTGAAATGTGTGGGGATGCCAGATTCCCACACATTTACTGAACTCATTTTGACCATAGGTAAACACACTGCACTGTATAGGATGCATTGTGGGACTCACCTTGAGTATGACCCTTTGACCTTGGAACTCAGTACAGACCAGAGGCCTGCGTCCACTCAGTTCCCTCATGGGCTCTGCGTCAAACATGTCCCTGTCCAGACTCTTCATCAGCAGACCACCAGATCTCTGGACAGACAGATGGACACACACACACGGACACACACCAGTCATTTAGACTCTCCTATCATGATCAACTTACAGAAGCGAGTGCAGACATTTCCATACGGGCCCCCACTGGGGACAGAACCCAATCCCAGGCATTGCATGTGCCCTGCTCAGTATGGAGGGGCAAAGTATTTCCTTCACAGTGAACAATGTCCACCAGAGCTCTATATATAGTGCAACATAACAGGGAACAGGATGCCAATTAAGGAGACGCAGTGGAACTAGACCACCAACACAGTTTCACAAGATGGTACCAATGTCCTTTAGTCCATATTTTGTAGTTCAGAGGTAGTGGGAGTTTACCATGTAGCTCTGTATATCTGCCTCAGGGTAGAGCAGGGGAAGCTCTGGAAAGCCCCCTTCAGCCAGAGCACTTAGCTTCATCTACAGGACACAAATGACAGACATTGTGAAATGGAGTGTGACGCTGATATAGTGACTCAATTGTGAAAGTATCAGGTGGTAGGAAGTAACACAGTAGGTAACACACGTATTCCTGTCTTTCTTGTCCAATTTCCTGGAAGAGAGCATTTCTGGTTTCAGCGATCTCTTCTTTTTTCTTCAGAATCTTTGTTAAGTCAATATCCTCCGCCTGTGAGAGGAGAAACCATGAACCGCCTCATTAACACCCTCCATTCCCTTTAGATCTTCTACCTTATCCATTAAAGCCGACAGCAATTACAGGAAATCATTCAGGCATTATAACAAGACAAATTGAGCAACCCAGCTGTTGTGCGATTCTCCCAAATGGTACCTTGCTTCCTATATGGTGTCTCTTACCTTTGCCGCATGTGGCTGTTGGTAATATAGTACAACACTATACAGGGAATAGGGTGACATTTGGGAGTAACCTGCTCTGTGACTTGCTGCTCACCTCCTCCAGGCTGCCCTCCTCCACCTGTCTCCACTTCAACTGAGACCTCAAACTGCGGATGTGTTTCTTCACAGAAAACAGAGCATCTGGAGTCGGGCTGGCGCTCTGCCAATGCAGCATGTCACCCTGAAACTGAACACAAATGGAATACAACATTCTTGACGAAGAGGAAACATTTGTGTTGGTGTGTAAGAGAGCACAAAGACGACGGAGGCCTACTATTAAGTTTGGATAATAAAAACTAAATTCAGAGGTTTTAGAGAAATCCTGGATGTCTTCGGAATTCCTGCCTATACCCTTTCGATTTTGGCAGTTTGCATAAGCTGTGACATAAACACGCTAAAACATGTCTCACTTTAGTGTTGTGCAGACATTTCTCCATTATGTCACTCAGGAGACCCAGCTCCTTGTGGATATGCTGCATGGCTGTGTGGAAGGCATTGGACACGGCCTTGCTCTGGCGACCGTCCTGATCCTGTTTAGTACAACACATAACATGTACACAACCGAGGTCAACGGTAGATTAATCACTCAAGACAAAAAGTAAAAGCATCCCCCCCAAACGGCAAACTATTCATAGTTGAATATAAAATACAGTGTTATAGAAATTTTAAGGGATGCCATTTGGAACAAGTATTTGTCTCGTTTCTCTGTCACCTGTCCATCCGTACATCTACAAAATGTGGCCCTGGAGGGATTTATGGGCCCTGGTCAGAGGTAGTTCACTATCAAAGTGATGAGGTGTCATTTATCTGCACCTGAACTCACCCCAACTGACTGGGAAAAGTCCAGCTCCTCTGCAACTTTAATCCCTGCCCGTTTTATCCACTCGTTCACTCCATCCACAACGTCCTTCACACTTACTGTTGTCTTAGCCGATAGACAGAAAAACTGAAGGGGAAACACGGCAGATTCAGAACAAGCATTCTGAATTTACACGCACACCGAGGAAGAACATTTCCCATCTGCCCAGCCATCTAAACCAGTGGTTCTAAACCTCTCTAACCGTTTCGTATCCAATCAAATCCAAATTTAGCACACCTGATTGCACTTGTCAACTGATTGAAAAGCCATTAAACTAGGCTAATCAGTGCACAAATAAAGGGCTTTGTTGTGATGGCAAAACATTCGGAATAAAGGCTGTAGTACTGACCTAGTCAAAGTAACGGGTTTCTGGGTCATTCCTTACCTTGCCAACGTTCTCTGACCAGGTACACAGGGCCTTGAGTGCCTTGTCGGTCTCGTCTCTGACAGACTTAGTACGCCGGCTCCTCAGAGTTCTCCACTGGAAGAACTGCTCAAAAGCCTGCTCTCCGGCGTCCTCCTCCAGGTCGGCTGGGCCAAACACCTCAGTCAGGGAAGCGCTCACTTCCTGCAATGAGAAACACTTTCAGGGGTTTCAACCATAAATGAGAGCGCTGGAGGGCAGAAAGGAGGCTTTGCCTTGTAGACAACGTTATTGGGAGCGTGGATCCCCAACTACGTACACTACTGATATTCAGATTCCACAATTTAGTCTTAACCTAAAAAAAAGGGAACTTTTGGATTTTGGTACCTCAAGTTTGTCCATGCGTTGCCTGAGTGGCAAACACTTAGCCTCCTGTATGAAGGCTTCCACCATGCCAGCCAGCACAGCTCTCACCTTATCCCTGTTGCCCATCAGTTCCCCAAGCTGCTCCTTCTGCAAAGTGGACCACAGAACATTATGGCCGTTACTTGAATTAGACGTTTTTTCTTGTTACATTTCTACCAGTTTTTCCCCCCCTCGCACATTTGGTGATATCCAGTTTGAAATTAAACTCTCAACAGACTCAATGTTGAAAAGTGTCTTGCGACGCTCATCCGATGCCGTTCAGGTTATTACACTACTCGCTCAACCAGGAAGTCTACACCAGAAACGTTACGCGCCATACAGAATGCATACGAGTAAAGGAATCCAAATTCACAATTAAGCCCCCAAACTTTGGCGGTGCTGGCCAATTGAACCCCAGTGTTAATGCTGCAGGCCCTAGTCTCCCAGAGGAACCGTTTTCTGATCCGATGTGATGTTATTGCCTGCGTCCTAGATGCCTCCCTTTTACGGAGACCAAACCCATATCCTCAGGCACTGGTCAAACTACTGCAGTCAATAGGCCCTAGTAGGACATCAGTAATGAACAGCAGGGTGTCAACTCACCGTCTGGCAGGCCTTGACCTTGTCCTGAGCTACTTTGTAGTCACTCCAAGCCGAATCCATCTTCCCCATGGTAACGGGCGCAGAGATGCGGTTGTTTATAACAACACTGATAGACTCCATTAGGCTGTCACTTTCAGTGTTACCCAGGGTTCTCTCTCTGTTCAGTGGAATAGAAACCAGAATAATGCAACGGAAAGAAGACAAGCTGAATGTGGAAAGCTGAATCAGATAATCAAAGGGTGTTTTTTTCCTCTAACTTTGTAATTGTCATTTCATCATTATGAATTGCTATTTGGGAGGGAATGTCCTCATTCCAGACAACTGACTGACTTTAATGAGTCCCAAATGGTACCCTATTCCATCCTAAAGTAGTAACCTATAAAGGGATCAAATGGGCCCGCCTGGCAAACAGCTCTCAGTACCTTAATCCTCTCAGGGAATTGACTTTCTCAGCAAGCCTGGAGAACTGCTCTGCGACCAGAGAGCCCAAGAACCTATCCACCTGCTTCTGCTGTAACTCTCCCTTCATAGCCAAAACAAGAGATTAGAAAAACACCTAAGTAGAAGAATGCAGTGGCCATTTTCCAAATCCTTATTATGATTAAATATCAAAATACATCAATAAGCAGAGGAATCAAAGTGAATTATGACATTATTTCAGAGTATATAGTTAATCTAAGAACTAATGTTATGAATGTAATGAATTTAATGTTAAATATGAGTCAGTAACTGACATTAAAATGGTTAAAAGCTACATCCCTAATTTGTTTCCACCTTGTGGAAAAACATTCTTTCACTTTTGTCTAGCTTACAAAAGCTGTTAAAAATGTATTTTCAATATATAAACGATTTAGATGGCACAGTAATTACACTATTCACTGCTTGTTTTCTCACTTGAACAGAAATTGAGTGAACTGTGTAGAATCTTTGCAATGAGAACTGCATTTTGCTTTCTGCTGTTTGCCACTGCTGTTTGAGGGGAGATAATCACAGCTTTGTAAAGCTGATGGAGAACAGGGAGGGTGCCCCGTTTCCATTTGCAACAGAAGCCAGTGTGCATTCAGGCGGCCAATAGAAACTTGGCATTTTAGGCTACACTTTTGTATGCAACCACATCTGGGTGAGTAAATGTTGTCAAACACTATCATTCCACTATTACTGCAGATATATCATGGACATTCTGATATTACAATGCAAAACATTCTACATGTAGACCCTTTAAGTGACTTTTACTCTGCTGAAAACATTCTCCATTGGGAGCCACTCTATGACAATACATTAGCGCGAGGGCTGGTACAAGACTATATAATGCACTTCTTAATGCAATATGGGTCCATATCTGGGGGCCGCACTGAAAGCCACCAGCAACCCTGAGACATTGCAATGAGGAACATTGTTTTAAAGACACAACCTGTAACTGATAAACTTAGTTTGTCATAACTAAGAACCTTATTACCTTTTCTTAACTGATGGTCATCAATTGCATCTATTGCTCCGTTTATCAATTGGAGTATAGTTGTATTTAACAAGCCCCTTTCAGCCACTACTGAATTAGAGTCTGAGTGACCGCTTTCTTAGGTTGAATTCTCAGCTACCTACGTTACCACACAGCCTTACCGGCTCATCCTCTTTGGCATCTTGCAGGTGTTTCTCCAGCTGCTCTGATATGCACTGCAGTGTCTTCTGCTCTGCCTTACATCGGTCACCCTCTTTTGCATCATTAACCGTCTGTTCCAGCAATGTCTGAGATAATGACACAAGACGACACACTTGTTTTGGAAAGGTTGGTGTGTGTTTGTGTAAGATAGGGAGCAGGAGCTTGACAACTAAATAAAATAAAGGTCACAATCTGGTAGCAAGTCTGGAGGATCTTTGTTGTTTTTACCATTTTCCTTCATTGACATTATTTCATAAAAGAGATTAATTTACTTGAAAACACCCCCAGGAAAACCATAGGTTTTGCCACATTTTGTGACAACACCCTAAACTTCCCATTTCGTTACAGGATTGAGAGTGGTGCACTGCTTTTCAGCTACACTGGATGAAAGCATTTCTACCATGTGTCACTGAGAAACTTGTGGTCAAAGAATGCCTTGGGAATGTACTGCAAAACGCAATCTGGCCATTGTTATATTTTCAAAAGCCTCAGGCAGGTCTGCTTTCAATACAGACCAGCTCAAAAACAAGTCGATATCAGCAAATCACTCATAATGATTACTATCCCTTGTCACTACAAAAAGTGTCCAGGCATGTAATTGTGTGTGTAGGTGTACATATATCCATCACTACTCCATTCAACCTGGAGCTCGGAGACACTCTCTCTTAGCATGTGTTCCTTGTGCTGTGAGCTCCACTGCTGGGCATCTCTTTCTACCTCGAGCCTCTGGTTCTCTTCCACCAGCTCCTGGTGTGGCGTCTTCCCCAGGTTGGCAGCACACTGGGCTGTGCCTGAGCTCTTTTTCCTGAGTCATTAAAACACAGGTTAGAACTGAGGCGACACCAACCCACCACCAATATTTCGCACTCCTGTTAACCAGTGCCAATATGAGGACTAGATGGCGCACCATTTCTTATTCATGTAGACCTTTTTTAAAACGGCTTGGTCAAAGGTACGGCACATTATAGGGAATAGAGCGCTATTTTGGATGTAGGCAATTACAGGAATAAAAAAAAAAAAAAACCTGCTATTAATCACACACACACAAAAATCCCACACATTAAAACAACTAACAAAGACTGACCATGACCTGGTCAAACCCACAAACCCTGCCCGTGTTAACAGTATTGCTTCCTCAACTGTTAGACCTCATAAATGTTACACCTACATCCCCTGAAATGTCTTCATAATGTTTGTTTTTTTAAAGGAGCCACATGAATACTGTTGCTTAGCCACCCTGATGGTTTTGCAGCATGCGTTTCTCTGTTAAACCTATCCCTACACCAGAAGCTACTTGTTATCAGCTATTCTAGTGCTGGAACGAGTATTTCCCAATGAGACATTGTCAGAGAAACAGATAGGGAAACCGTGTTTCCTAGACAAACAAGGGTCTTACTTCAGTGACAGGGGTCTCTGGTCGTCAAAAGCCGGACGTAATTTTGGCATGCTGACCGGGACGGCCAGCATGTCACCGTAACCGTAAAGGGCCTGCACCGACATGGGGCTCTCACAGTTACCCCCAGGGAGGTTGAGCGTGGCAAACTTCATCTTCAGAACTTCTACTCCGATGTCTAGGTTGCCCAGAAATGCCTGGACGAGGATGGTCCCGTTGAAACACACAGACTTCTTCTGGATGCGCACCTTTTTCCCGTAAATCAGATTCTGAAGGTAGGCCTTTCCCTGAAGGCCGGGGGAAAAAAAACAATGCAGATTTCAGAAAGATTCATTAAAAAAAAGAGAAGAGTTCAGCCTACTAATACTACTGCATACAGTGAAATACAAACACTACCACAGAAACATAGCATTCACGTTTATTAGTTTATTGACCTCACAAGGCAGTGAAACACATTGTGTAAATACATGGGTAAAGATAAAACACACAGGTGGCAGGCCTATTAACACCTGTTACCACCGCGTTTTCAAAAAGGTATTTTGTAAAATGTAAACAAAAACACAATGCAATGATGTGCAAAGAATTTAAACCCTATAATCAATAGAAAATAGCACAAAGACAATATATCAAATGTTGAAATTGATACATTTTATTGTTCCCACATTGAATTTGATGCCAGCAACACTTTTCAAAAAAAAAAAAGTTGGGGCAGAGGCAACAAAAGACTGGAAAATGTGTGAAATGCTAAAACACTAAAACTGGTGGAATATCACACAACTAAGTAGGTCAATTGGCAAAAGGTCTGGAACATGATTGGGTATTAAAAGATAATTCCAGTGAGGATGAGTCTGTCACAAGTGAGAATCAGGAGGGGTTCACCACTCTGTGAAAGACTGTAGGCAAATAGTGCAACAATCTAAGAATAACGTTTCTCAATGTAAAATTGCAAAAAGTTTGGGGATCTCATCTATGGTATATAATATCATTAAAAGATTCAGAGAATCCAGAAAAATCTCTGCATGCAAGGGAGAAGGCCGAAAACCAATATTGGATGGCTGTGATTTTCAGGCCCTCAGACGGGCAGCTGAAATCCTATAAAAAACATTTCACATTCAAAACTACAGCAACTGGTCTCTCAGTTCCTTACAGAGTATTATTAAAAGAAGAGATGCGACACAGTGGTAAACACGCACCTGTCCCAACATTTTTGAAACGTGTTGCTGACAAATTAAAAAGGGGCATTTATTTTGCCAAAAACAATAACATTTCTCAGTTTCAACATTTGATATGTTGTCTTTATTCTACTTTCAATTAAATATAGGGATAAATGATTGGCACATTATTGCATTCAGTTTTTATTTGCATTTTACGCAGCGTCTCAACTTTTTGGGAAACAAGGTTGTATACAGACAGATGATGGTAAAGCATGGAGCGAAACAGAGTAAGGAAAGTCTCACCTGCTGGAAATGCGTTGCATCTTCGTCAGTGGACACATGGAAACCCCACAACTTGTAGTTATTGGTGAAACACTGTGACTGTAGATCCTCTGGCAGCTCCACCAGAGCTAACCGACTGACAAGCTCAGTGTTCCCATAGTCAATGAAGGACACTTGGAACTGGACACAAGATCAAGTCTTGATCAGCACTAATAATGAGCTTTATGAAGACTGCCCACTGAAAAGATTTATGAAGACTAGCCCTGATCACGTTTGAAGCATCACATCATGAACCAGGGTGATCATTTGAATGACTCCAGACAGACACAGACTCACCTTATCGTCATTCTGCTGCAGCACCTTGCACCTGTACCAGCAACTGTCCCCAGAGAAGACTGCCCCATAAATCTAGGTGAAAACAAGAGAGGCAACGTAAATGTCAAGAACACGGAGTGACCTCACATACCTGCAAGCAGTTTAGTTTTAGTGATTTAGTCTTATCCCAGATCTGTTCACTTGCCAAACGCACCGCCATTCCTGGCAAAGGCAAATAAGAAATTGGCATTATGGCAAAAACCAAACAAAAATCAGGCTTATTTAGTCTCAAGATAAATTACCTAAATACATTTTTTCTTTAATCCAATATAACTTGAAATACTGTCTCTTCATCTCTCCAGCGTTTTGACGATATTCTTTACCTTTTTAGGATTGGGTGTTCCATGTAACACTGGGGCTGCAGGGCATCTCTCCGCCAAGACATTATTTATGTTTTTAATTTGTTGGTCTTGATTGACAACCTACAACAATATATAACAACAATGTGAGTTCACTGTGGAAACGCACGTTTGGGTGTTCATGAAGGAACCAAATGGAGGCAACATTTCCAACCAACGTCCAGATTACAAACGTGCACCACGCGCACCTGTGCCCAAAACGTGATGGCATCCACGGTAACTCCAACAAGTTCCACTAAAAGGAAAGTGAATAACAGTTAACACGGGATGTGTTTTTGTCATAAGTCGGAAAATATAGAAAGCCGAGCGAAAACACTCACTGTTCTCACGGTCCATCACGAACGGATCCATTATGTTGATTTGCTGTGACGTTCTTAACACAATACGAAAGGCTAGCTAAAACGTGGCTAGGCCACAAATGGTTTTTTAGAAAGACATGTTTCATAAAAATATCAATAGGCCTTTTGACCAATCAGATCTTCACGTTATAAAATAAATATCAAAATTGGACTGCCTGTCTAAACATGTCAGCGAAATGTATATTTTATCTGTATTAAGTAAATTATCCAAATACAATTAACAACTCTTATTTGCTTGAGTTATCAAAAGTCCAAATTAAATTTACAGCGTTTTAGCCTAACCGTATTTTCCCAACGGTCTCCTTACAAATAGGTTTGCGGCATCTGGTCTCGTGGAAACAACTAAAAACAGGTAGGCTAACTACAAACGTGTTGCATAACATTTTCGAAGTGCCTATGGGAGGATAAAACAAACAAACAATATTTCTTTTGTTTATAACACGGTACAACAGCTCAGACAAAATTCGATTAAATCTTAATTTCAGTCAACAATATGCATGTCTAACTATCGTTACTTCATACACAATCACCTAATTTGACCCCTGAACCCAGGGCCACGTTCAGTTGGAAAACTTTTTTGAAAGTAGCATATACACTGAACAAAATTATAAACGCAACACTTTTGTTCCCCCCCCCCCCACCAGAGCTGTTGCCCGTGAATTGAATGTTAATTTCTCTACCATAAGCCGTCTCAGAGGACTTGGTAGTACATCCAACCGGCCTCAAAACCGAAGACCACGTGTAACAACACCTGCCCAGGACGTCCACATCCAGCATCTTCACCTCCAAGATCGTCTGAGACCAGCCACCCGGACAGCTGCTGCAACAATCGGTTTGCATAACCAAAACATTTCTGCTCAAACTGTCAGAAACCGTCTCAAGGGAGCTTATCTGCATGCTTGTTGTCCTCATCGGGGTCTGGACCTGACTGCAGCTCGTCATCGTAACCGACTTGAGTGGGCAAATACTCACATTTAATGGCGTCTGGCACTTTGGAGAGGTGTTCTCTTCACGGATGAATCCCGGTTTTCACTGTACAGGGCAGGCGGCGTGTGGGTGAGCGGTTTGTCAACGTTGTGGATCGAGTGGCCCATGGTGGCGGGGGGGTTATGGTATGGCAGGCGTATGTTATGGACAACGAACACAGGTGCATTTTATTGATGACCTTTTGAATGCACAGAGATACCGTTGACGAGATCCTGAGGCCCATTGTTGTGCCATTCATCCACTACCATGACCTCATGTTACAGCATGATAATGCACGGTCCCATGTTGCAAGGATCTGTACACAATTCCTGGAAGCTGAAAACATCCCAGTTCTTGTATGGCCAGCATACTCACCGGACATGTCACACACTGAGCATGTTTGGGATGCTCTGGATCGGCGTATATGACAGCGTGTTCCAGGGCCTGTCAATATCCAGCAACTTTGCACAGCCATTGAAGAGGAGTGGACCAACATCCCACAGGCTACAATCAACAACCTGATCAACTCTATGCGAAGGAGATGTGTTGCACTGCGTGAGGCGAATGGTGGTCTCAACAGATACTGATTGGTTTTCAGGTCCAACCCTGTATATAAAATGTGTCACTGAAACTCACTCAAGATAAGTATCTAATTAATCTAATATTCAGGTGGATTTTTTTAATCAAAGATACAAAGCTCTGATTTTCAAACAACTTCTATTTACAAAAGTATTTTATTTTTTTTACAGTATAATTCCTAAATTACACCATATCCCCTTCAAAGGGCCCTACTTTTGACCAACATAGGGGGTGCAATTTCAGATATACACTTGACCGTTGCATATATTCTATGAACAACAAAACAGTCCCAACAGAGTTCTTTAATGATTGAGTCACTTAGTGACATTGAAATCGGCTGCATAAATGAAGTCCTCTGGGAGAGTCTCTACTGGGATGTTGCTCAGCTTTTCATCAAAGGAACGTAGGGTCCACAGCTTCTCCAGTTCATAGACCCCTCTAGTCTCTGGCAGCATGAAGTGGACTACCATGCTTCCTAACAGTACAGAGTGAAAGAAGGGTCAGACAGGAATAACAAGAAAATGTAATTTTCACTTAAATGCATCACAAAATAGTAGATAGTTATAAAGTCTTAACTGTGACATTTCAGTAAAATATTCAAATCTACAGTGCCTCTGAAATGTATTCACCCCTTGGACTTTTCCATATGTTATTACATGAAATCAAAATGGAATTAAGTTTTTGCAAAGGACCAACACAAAAAAGTACAAATCTTCAAATTGTTCTAAATTCCAAACACAAAACAATAGGTTTTTGATCGCATGTCTTCAACCCCTTTGCTGTGACACACCTGAATCAAATCAGTGAAATATATTTTATGAAATTATTTTCCCATCAGCAGATGAAACAAACTGGTTTTACAGATACCCTGGCTGAAACCCCAAAGAAAGGGTAATAAGAGTCGAAGCACAGTGGCGAGGAAATCCTCCCTCGTAGGGTCTGAACCAAAGAATAAACCTAAAGAGTAGCCAGACTCTAAAGGGTGGCTGTGTGAGGTGAAAATAATAGTACATGACCACTTTGCGTCACGTCAATATTTTTGCATTTTCAGATGACCAGCAGGTCAATAAATGCTGGTGGGCTGTGTCCAGACTCTCTAGGGAGAATCCTAGATCAGCTGCACAACCAGGTGGACAGTAGGAATCATCAGGCAGAAACTAGATCTCCAACCCAACCAGGAAGACTTTGAACAGGGACATGGAAGAGTCATCAGGCCAATGATCCAATCCTAACACTGCACGTCCTGAGAACACATATGCGATGCTCTTTTTATTTAACACCACATCTGACCAAACAAGTGCTGCAGACCCTGGTACTATCACATTTTGATTATTGCTCGGTGGTCTGGCCCGGGAACTACAACGATGAACTTCGATACAACGGGTTCAGAATAGAGCAGATCGATGCACACTAAGAACTAATTAAAACAAAATGCATGACCAACTCTTCTGGTTTGAAGGTTGTGGAGAGGTCAAATGTATCACTTCTGTGTTTCGTAAAAAAAATTAAAATGTATTAAAACCCCCAGACTGTTTGTATAGGAAACGTATTTTTACAGTTCTATATAGAGCTATGGTTGAATGGGACTCCCTTCCAGGTCATATTGCTAAAACAAGTGAAGCGAAAAGATTAATCTTCTACCAAATATAAAGTCACAATAGAGTGGCTTAAAAACAAAAAAGGTTAATGTCCTGGAAAGCCCCAGTCAAAGCCCGGACCACAATCCAATTGAGAATATATAAAAAGGCCTGAAAATTGCTGTTCCCCAAAGGTCCCCCCATCCAACAACTTTCTCCAAAACGAATAGGCAAAATTTGCTGTCTAGATGTGCAAGGCTTGTAGACTTTTCCAAATTGACTCATGGCTGTAAAGGCAGCAAAAGGAATCCATCCAGAAACAGATATTACTCACCAAAGTCAATGCACATCCAGTCTTCTGCATCCTGTCCTTCGATCTTTGCATTAGGCTCACAGTCCTTTTTCATGTATTTGTACTGTCAAAATACGAAACAGACAGTATTAAAATGGTTACAAATTTACACCGCATTTCCTGCACCAATTGCAGCAGCACCATTACCCAAATGTTCAAATTTTACAGTTGCATAATGTCCCTAACTTAACCAGGTTTCACAGAAAGCTTTACTAAAGTATGAACAGGATTCCTGCTTGTTCCCTTATTTAAATAGTTGTATTATGAATCAACTTGACAGATATAGAATACAAAGTGTAAAAATAAAAAAGACAAACAGAACAATGTTTATGGCACTCTTTCACAGCCCCAAGCTGATCACCACAGTCTAGGTTTAACGCTGGGAAGCCACAAATCTAACAGGCCATCAGGTGATGGAGTGTACTCTCAGTAGACCCATGTGACTTCCTGGTCTGAAGAGCAGTATGGACTTGGGCAAAGCAGAAAACAATTAAAAATAAAATGTACAAGAAAAACTAAAAACTATATATTACATCTGGAATACCTGGGTATATTGTATAAGTTATTATTTTGCAGCCCAACAATTGATTCAATTAATGAATTACCACTTTAATTGCATAGAGGGCCATAGCACGGAGGTGCCTGGTCGATGAACCGCTGACAACGATAAAGTAGTCAGCGTACTGGATATCTTCTGGCACCTTGATGACACAGATGTCTGCTGCATTCTCCTGACGGAGCAGAGACACTAACACGTCGATGTTAAATTTCTCCTGCAGTTTTCCTATAGCGAAAGAGAGAAGGTGATATTAGATATTACTTTAGTACTCGTTGGCAGCCTGTTTATGCTATCATACCAACTCCCTGTTAGTGACCGATGACTAGTGACTAGAGTTGATATGGCATGAGAATACCCAGACATACCCAATTCGACTTGGTCGACAAAAAGGTCATAACAGCAACACGTCCCAAAAAAAGCTCCATATATTATCATGAAGAGGCAAGTAACGTGTCTAGCCACATCACGAAAACGTTTGTGTAATATTCCTTAGGTGAATGGTATGCGCTCTTAGAATGCCTAGCCTGCTAGCTAGCTACATTCATTTGATGAAATAATCTAACTCTACTTACTGTGGCTTGAGTCACTCTCAATTTCATAACCATCCTGTTGTGTCCGAGACTTTTCAGTGCTGTTCCACTGTGAAATGGTGTCTTTACGATGTAACTCTGAGAAGAAATATCTCCCCATACAGTTTTGAAATGTAGAAAGGTGTAAAAAGGACTGTTGAGAGGAAAGGCATGTGTAACCCCGACACAAGAACTGTGTGCTCCGCCGCGCTTTTGAAATTAAACATGCACCTCTAACAACACCAGTGTACCCTTGAATAATATTATGTTGAAGTATTTGAGACAAAAATTGCCTTGAAAAGTTTAGAAAGCACATGATTTAGCGATCTTGTCATTGGCAAAGCTCTGTTTGTTTTTCAAGGACCATATTGAAACAGGAAGCGTATTTAATCCTAGAACTCGGATTGGTTCAGCCATAAGTGGTTTCGTTGCTGCTTACGCATTCCCCGATCCATACACCCGCCTCTGAGTGCCTCACCGCCTCCTGGTGTACAGGAGTGGGGCTTTTGAAGAAGAAAATCTGTCACCTGTGAAGTGTTCACCAGACAAATTGTGAACGCCATCTCTAAAATCGTCTCACTGAACTTTGTCATATTAGCCCCAAACTCCAACACATTTTGTTTAAAATGTCTCAACCACTGGTTTTAAACAGAACCTCAAACAACTTGTACACTTCAGTGAGTTCATTTATTACGCACAGGCATCAAAGCATCATCATAAAAGCGTCTTCATGAAATCAGAGTAAAAAAAGATACATAAATATTTTAAACAATTTACCAAAAAGTGAGATTGTCACTGTATAAAATCAATTTCACTGCTCCTCACCATTGCCCCGGGCCTAAAAAAGCCCTACATGGATATCACTGAGTTATGCAATAAATCATCCTAGATTAGGTCTCTGCATGGAGCATAATCATCAAGAAATCAATACTGGTTCAAATCTAGCAACTACCAGACCATGGTAGCCCAAATCAGACCCCCGTCCACAGGTCTCTGATCACAAGTAGTGGACTATATAAGGAATAGGGTTCCATTTGGCATGCAATTCCCATCTTTTTACATGTAGCATTCATTTCTCACCACCACCCCTAATTCCCTATGCATTTTTTCTTTTACTGGTCCTTTCATTTTTAAAGCAACAAATACAAAGTAAAGGTTTTGTTGTACCCGTGTGATGTGTGATATGCATAGTGAATGGCTCCATCCCAAATGCACTATGTCAGGAATGGATTGCCATTTGAGGTGAAGCCTATGTGTCCCCACATCTCCCAAAAGGTGTTACAGTAATGGTTTTAATGTTTGGGTTGTCACTCATTAGACTGGGCAGTCTCTGGCTCCAGGGTCACATTCAGTCTCAGGCCCACTGGGATGTGGTCGGTGAGGCCAGCCAGCTGGGTCACAAATGTGTACTCCTCGATTTCCTACAGGAAAGCACCAACGCGGACAGGAGGAAAATGTTACAACAAAAACATGTACTGTATTCATTTTTATATGCACATTTTGCAGCCAGACATTTTCCAGATCCATTTGAATTTTAATGAATGGCTGACATAGTATGACTATGACGTGAATGACCGTTACACAGTATGACTATGACGTGAATGACCGTTACACAGTATGACTATGACGTGAATGACCGTTACACAGTATGAATATGACGTGAATGACCGTTAAACAGTATGACTATGACGTGAATGACCGTTACACAGTATGACTATGACGTGAATGACCGTTACACAGTATGACTATGACGTGAATGACCGTTACACAGTATGAATATGACGTGAATGACCGTTAAACAGTATGACTATGACGTGATTGTGGTGTTTCAAGCTACGTATATGCATCCATGCATAAAGGCAGCTTCAAATTACAATTTTGGGGAGACCATGAGGGTGCAAGTATCTAATAGTTAACTGTGGGCGGCACGCACAGTTCGGCAGTGCTTGGCGACAGTGCTCTCTCTGAAGAGGATGTAGTCAATCCGACGCCCCACCCAGGACTGGCCCAACTCAGGGTAGACCATGGGACAGCCTTCCAGGGCCACCGGAGGGGAGATGTACTTCATCCTCAGCTCCTCTGTCTCCAGAGTCCTACGAAGACAAGGCTGTGATCAGGGAACTATCAGGATACCTCACAAATGACACCTTGTTTCCCTTGTAGTGCAGTTGCCCAGGGCCCGGTAAATGCAGTCTGACGCATACCTTTGAAGATTCTCTGGGGTTTTAACGTCCTCACGATACAGAGTAGGCTGTTCCAGTAAAGTGCCTGAATGACATATCACAGTTAATACACAAAAGTATTGTCAGAGGACTACAGAAGTGCAACGGAGTGGCCCTGAGACAGCAACATTAACAAATACATATAGTCTAAAACTGCGTGTCTTGGTCTGAAGAAGTACGCTATGTGGAGCTGTTCGACAGTTTCCATGGAGGCGTGACGCAACCTAAGCAAAGAGTTCCTGTACACTTTGTACATTTTTTTTTTTTTTTGGTTTGAACAAAAAAGTGCAGAGCTACTCTGTTACCTACAGTAGCTAGTTTATTATTAGCGCATTTTTTTTTTTTTTAAGCTGACTAAATTATAAATTGAGATTGCAACCATAGCCTAAAGACAGTCCTGGCGGTCCTCACCGATAACCCAGGGATGCTCCTGTCCCGGCCCAGCTCTGCAGGGGTCTGTATACTCCTCAAACAGGCTGTGCTTCTGCTCTAGAACATCATCTAATCAACAACAAGCACAAAGGAAAAACAAGATACAGTCAATGTTAGAAACCCAATTCAGGACACAGAATTGTTTTTTTCTGTAAGCAATCACACTTCCTTGTCTGTATTACATAGGTCTATAACCAAAAGACGCAGTAGTACCAGGTGAGCAGTTGTCAAAGTTGAAATCCCCACAGAGCACATCAAACGCAACCACCTCGTCAGGCTTTCCATTAACCTCCTGGAACTCCTGGATCCACTTGGTGACCATGTTGAGCTGCTCACACCGGATCTCCCCTTCACCTGCACAGGAGAGACGCAGAGGAGGAAACAGGACACACAGAGTTCACGTCAGTGAATCAATGACAACAACACTACACAGAAGAGAGCCTACGTCCCTAATGACACCCTATCCCCTACATAATGCACTACATTTGACCAAAGCTTAATGAGCCCTGGTCAGAAGTAGTGCCCTGTTAAGGAGGTTGGTCCAGCCGTCTAAGCTGCTGACTCCACTGCACATGTACCACTGTGGCATGGCTTTGAATCCATCCTGTTGTACTTTGTCCACAGTCTCTCGTCTAATAAAGCTTAAATATACATAATATATATGCACCTTAAAAAACACAGAGGAAAAGAATGTACTAAATAGGGAACAGAGTGATATTTAGAGGACAAATAAAATGTATGAAGAGAACTTGCCTTTGGGTGCGTGGAGGTGTGTGCAGTTAATATAGCCAACCACATTCTTCTGCCTGTGACTCTGGCCAACTAGCACCTGAGAACGCCCCACAAACCACAGCGTCAGTTATTTCTGTGTGTCACATCTTAACTAGCATCCATCAACGGAGAAAACATGAGCACAACTACCACGTAGCCTAATATTCAACACAAGTGAAAATACGAGACGAGAACTACAACTTGACTAAAATGCATGTAACGGTCTCCCAGTTGAATCATCTAGCAGAGTAAGTGAGCCAAAGTACAGTTCCCCCCCCCGCTTGGCGGCAGTAAAAGCATCCTGCCGTAATAACAGAAACCCGTCGCAAGATCGAAAGAAAGGCAATGACCGGAAAGCACGCTGTACAGATGAGGTCCTGCAACAGGCGGAGGTACCTACCTTGGCAGAGAGCAGGCCTTTGGCAGCCAGGGCGTCCTCCCCCCGTCCGTTGGGAAAGCAGCGGTACTGAGCCTCCAGCACCGGGTGTCGGCTGGCCAGGAAGAGCCCGCTGTTGAAGAACTTGAAGGAGGAGCAGCTGCCGGGCGGCTGGCAGGCGTACACCCCCACGTCGTACAGTATGTGGGGGAACAGAGGCCGCAGGGCGTCGGTCAGCTTCCACGCAGCCCTCTTGTCGAACACCTCCTCCAGGCACAGGATGTCCACGTTGGCCGGGAAGAGAGAGGACACCTCCCACGGGATGTCACCCGTCGTGGCCAGGACTCCCTGGGTATGCAGGGCCCGCGGAGGGTTTCTGTGGCTCGTGTGGCCGCGCTCGTTGGAGTTCTGGTTGGCGTGGACGACTGGGGGGGCGGGCGTGGATTGGCGACACTCCTCCGTGTCGTCACAGGTCACGTGCACCACGTGGTCCGGACCATTGGGCTCGGCGGGTTCTGCGGGGGCCTCACCGGCGGCCCGGTCCGAGTGGTCCGTCACGGGAGGAGGATGCTGGGGTTCGCGGTCTTTTGCCGCAGTGGCACCGTAGGACGCCGGGCTGGTGGCGGTGGCGGGGCCAGGGAGCAGGCTGCTGGAGGGACTCAGGGTACCACAGCTGCTGGGCGAGTCCACGAAGATGCGAATGTGAGGCCGGTTCACGCCCTGGACGATGCTCCGACCGATGGCTGTGGCGCGGCGCTGCGTGTGCCCCAGGTTGTTGAAGCGCGCGATGCCATCCGGCAACAGGCACAGGTTGGCAGTAACAAAGCCGAACGTGGCCTTTGCGCCGCCTAACCCAAACCCCCGGTTTCCGTCCCCCGCCGGTTCCGACGCTAGCCTCGATGGGGGCTCCTGGTGGTACGAGAAGGGCCGGCGGGTGACCTGGAGAGGAGCCCAGAGCAGGAACCCAAGGAAGGCCAAGGGGGCCGTGGCAAGGAAGAGGGTGAGAAAAAGGACGGAGCCAAAAAAGACCTTGAGTGGGTGGAGGTAGCACTCCTGCTCTGCCCGCTGGGAGCGTTCCAGGCTGGTGGACATGCTGAGTGCGATGAGGCGGTCGAGGGACCAGAAGCAGGGCAGGATGAGACCCCAGCCCACAGCGTGGAGACCCTCCGCAAAGCAGTTGGGGAACGGGGACTCTCGCAGAGCCATGACGCCTTCCTCAGTCACCTCTGGACACAGACAGGCAGAGCAGGCATCAGGACCTCCTGCTGCTCACTTCACTCTGGCCATTCACCGTCTGACTAGGTCCAGTGGAATCTACTGGAAGCAAATCCAGAACACAACACACAGACTGAACATGAACAGGCGAAAGAACATTACTGGTGTGTTGAGGCCTTTCCTGACACCACTATTGAGGTAAATCAATCAATGACACATGGCAGTGCTTTGTTGTCAGGGAGATGACTGGGGTTTAAGATACCATCATCCTTAGAAGGGAGACCAACAGCTGCTCCACGTCATGTCGCACGGGATCAGTAGAGTAGAAATAAATATTACATTGACTTACTGCGCAAAAAAGGGCATGGTGAATGCACAGATCATTTTTGGTAAAGAGGGAAAGATGAAACGAATATACGGGTATCTCAGACAAACCAGTTAATCCAGACGTCACCATCTGCAAGCTTTCGCTAATCCGAAACGCGATAGTGACAGATGTGTACAGTGCACTACTTACTGTAAGGGTTGGTGGAACGTAAGGAACAGAACATTGTTCGTTTGCGTCCTCGCCATTCCTAAAGGCTGTAACCTGTCCTGCGCGTATTCCGCTGACACTGCCCAACCAACATCATCCAAGACAGTCATGATAACGGCTGACAATCCCTTAAAGTGTCAACGACTGCTACAGTAGTCGAACTGGCGTCGGGTTTGTTTGCGCGTAATTTCGAAATGATCAACTCACCCCCAACTGCTGTTCTCTCAACTGCAGTCAGGGACGCGTTTAGCTGGCTGGAATCGACAAGCTTGATGGAGTATTACTAGCAACTTGCTAGCTACAGTAATTTAACCCAGTTCAAATTGTTTCACCAGCCTGAGTAAGCATATTACCTAACTAGTTGGCAGATGCTCATATACAGGATGTATCATTCACGAACAAGCCAGTTGCAAACTAAGGATTTTACACACGTTTGTTAATGTTAGCCGCAGTAGCTACCGAAACTAGGTTATTTGGCAAGCAGTAAGCTACGAGCCGGTAGCAGCTTAGCTAGTACTGTAGCTAACCAGGTTAGCTTACAACATACTATAGGCACCTGCTCTCAGTCTTACCTGTCTGCATAGTCCACCTTCTTAATGAAATGTACATTCATCCGTATAAAAACCTTTTAACAGTGGCTGCTACTACGTTTCCATGTTCATGCCGTGGCTTAGTTAAAATATTTCTGTTTGAAATATAAAATAATTCCCAGGGACCGGTTGACGGCTCGTCCTACGTGGGTGGACTCTAAGAGCATTCAGCTGTCTTGAACGTTCGTATCATTGCTGAACGGTCAAAACCTTTATACAACGTAAAACGTTCTTCAACATGCTTTGTATGCTTTTGATTATGTGGTAATGGAGAGGTGTGGTTTTGAAGCATAAGTGACTTAATACCGACAGCGTTCCACAACCCAACCCCTTGTCATTCATTAACTGTATTTTCAGCACTGTTACTGTTCAATAAACGTTCCAGAACGTTAAAACCAACTGAACGCAACAACCCTGGTTTTAAGAGTCAAATGAGGCAAAGACTGATTACTGTCTTAACTCGTTTTGTCTGTGATTGACATGATGGCTTTTTTATATTAGTAATAACATATTTTATTTACAAATGTATATAAATCTTACTGCAAATTGTAGCCACATACAGTGTGTATCAAAAGTCTATACACCCTTACTGAAAATGCAGCTTTTGTTTATGTAAAAACTGAAATCAACACAAATTATTTCGAACCTTTTTAACCTTTAAAGATACAGACTGGGACAAAATATTTTTTCGAAACCTCCCACTTCAAGCTGGATGTGTAATTTGTAGTATATATGTGCCTAAAATCTAACCAGAATGTCTGCTATACTTAAATGTGTAATGAAATTCCAAGTTTGAAATGAAGCAGTTTGGATGACATGGTGCACAAATCTGCACAAACAAGACATAGTACACACTTTTCAAGCACCTCTCCTGTGGGGTAGGGTGACAAGATGGAAGCCCCACCCCCCCCAAAAAAAATAATAAATCCTACTAGCAAAACCATTTCAGAAAATGTGTTTTCGCCTAATGAAACCAACATTAAAACTTTTGGCCTCAATTCCAAAAGATGTTTGGTGCAAAGCCAACAAGACTCATGACGCTAAATACATAGTAATTGCTGTCAAGTATGTTAGCGGAAGCATCATACTATGGTTCTGCTTTTCTTCAGCAGGTTTATTGGGCTTTGGTTGGAATAGAGAAGAATAGCTTCAAATATCAAGATATTTTGTGGTGAACCCTGCTGCCCTCTGCCAGAAAACCTGAAGTACAAAAATCACCATTAAACAATACAACGATCAGAAGCACTCTTCAACAAAGAAATGGCTTGCTAAAAAGGAAGATCAATGTCCTGGAATGGCCAGAGTCTAGACATCAATCCCCTATAGAAAATCTGTGAACTGACCTAAACAGAGCTGGAGGTCCCCTCACAATCTGACTGAGATTCAACTCTCCTGCAAAGAAGAGTAAGATAAAAAAAAAAGCAAAATCCAGGTGCGCTGTTTTAACAGAGACCTATCCAAACAGACATACTGCAGTAATCCAAGCAAAAGGTCAGTACAGTACTCTCCAGTACTCCGCTTCTTGCAAGAATGAACTAATTAGCATTTCATAGTGAATGCATGAAAAAGAGTCCCTGTCTCATTATATAGCAATATATTTTGGGATCATGCAGAGTAAACAAAAAATACAGTAAATGACAGTGGTTGGGTTGCTTTATACTTTCACTAGTTCAGAGTGAGTCACCGGACAGTGAGTGTGAAGGGTATGTGAGAGAGCACTCTCCCCAAAGCAATACACGCTTAGACATGTCAAGAGCAAGTTTGACTCATTTGTTTATTGCGTAAAAAGCCAAATGACATCGGACTTCTCTGCTCCGGTTCTAGTGGTTTGCAAAAAGCTTATCATCAGCCAGCCATAACACCCTGGACCGGAAGTGGACCCAGCTTATCTACCAGAGGAAGAGGGGCTTGCCGTCCAGCCTGGACATATAGCAGAGGCAATTGAGCAGCAGCAGCATGTCCTTCAGTAGCTTGGAAGGGCTCGCGTTGATCACTACTCTCCTCAGGAAGTCTGGGCTGTTTAGATTAGATGAGAGGAAAAATCTAATATAGACACGTGAATGACCCAGGAACGTGGTAGGATGAAAACACACCAAACAGTCCCAAAAACACCTGCCTTACACCTGCCTATGTAAAAGGGTGTGAGAACAAGTTGTTCATACTGGTCAAAGAGAAGTTGGTCATCATCCAATGATTCTGAGCTCATGAGAGAACTGCGGGGCATTTGGACATAACATTGCCTTCAATCAAGTCACACTGTCACCTGTTGTAGCCCAACTCCTGGGTGCTATAGGAGTCAGGCCTCTGCTTCAATATGCCATAGGTGTTGATGATGAACTCTGTGAAGGGTGGATGGAGAATGGTACTGTAGCCCAGCTGGTTCAGCCTGTCCATCAGCTCGATGTGCCGCTGGGACAGCTGGAGTCGGTAGCCCTCGTCCACCTTCCCTGTCAGAGGGTGTGTGGAAACCTGTCGAGAAGAGAAACTTTGGTCTGAGTAAAACACATGGCTGTAATGTCAAGAGTACACAAAGTGGGTTGGCCATGGCAAGCTAAATCATGGTTGTTGGCATGGGAAATGGCGTCATTTATGGCGTCATTTATTGACAGACAAATACCTCCAGGTTGAGCAAGCAGTGCGATGAAAAGGGAACGGCCTGGAAAGACTGGAGTGAATTGGAGGGCACATGTCTCTAACCTCCCATGCTTCCTGTTGAGTAGTTGCGATGACACAAGGCCATAATATCCGGATAAGCTATTTTGCCTTCCGGAGTTACTTAATCTATTTGTTTGACCTATAAAATGTTATATTTATCCATTGATTCTGTAATATCGGGAGGAGACCCCGGGGAAGACCTAGGACACGCTGGAGGGACTATGTCTCCCGGCTTGCCTGGGAACGCCTCGGTGTCCCCCCGGAAGAGCTGGAGGAAGTGTCTGGGGAGAGGGAAGTCTGGGCATCCCTGCTTAGACTGCTGCCCCCGCGACCCGGCCCCGGATAAGCGGAAGAAGATGTATGTATGTATGTATGTATGTATGATTCTGTAATATTATAACGTATGCACAGGGTTGGGTAGGTTAAATGTAATCCGTTACAGTTACAAGTTACCTGTCCACATTTGTAATCTGTAATTTAACTTTGAGATTACTCAAAGTCAGTAACGTAATCTGATTACTTTGAATTAATTTTAGATTACTTTCATATTAAGAGGCATTAGAAAACAAATAGGAATAGCCTATAACCATTTGAACACCCTTTGCGGGATCAATCAATGTTAGAGTTTACATAGCTGGCCAAAAACTGAATTTGCATTTAGCATATGGGTTTTGTACAGTGCCTTTGGAAATGGGTTTCTAAACCATTGCTGTCTACTTCAATATGATTGGGCTACATCTCTACATTACACGCTAAAGGCCTGTCAGACATTCAGTCGTGCGAACGCATGTTTGCAATCGTTAACATAACAATATTTCTTTCCAAAAGTATCTGTAATCTCATTACAACATTTCAGTTGGTAATGTAAAGGATTACAGTTACTGTTTTTTTTGTAATCCGTTACTCCCCAACTCTGCGTATGCATGAGTTTAATTTAACTGTGTTGCCCAATCAGAACCCCAAAGAGCAGCTTGTTTTACCACAATGTGTCAACAAAAACATTTGCAGCCTCAAAACGTGGTTCAAACTACCCTCTTGATCATTATCAATATAAATGTCAGTCCTTGCATCCATTGCTTTCTATGAGTTTCAGATTGGTTTGTGAAGCACCATCCTTCAACCTTTTAGAGAATCAGGGGCGGGGAAGACACTTTGTTAATGTTTTGGCTGCTGACCTCCGATTTAAAAGGTAATGTACTCTTATAATCTCCCCCAGCAAAGCCAGAAGCTGTTTCGGATTTAAAGGCTGTGTATCTTTATAAACAAGTTATGACAACTGTTTATGTAAAAACAGCTTTATAAAACACACTTGATTGGATGAACAGGGTTTTGAACGTCCTTATTAGTCAAACTAGAATACCAGCCTTTTTGTGGACAATAAAAGACACACACACACATCCAGGGTTATGATTAAGATTGCATCTCTGTTCAACAGGACCACAATGTATCATGGGTAAAACGTGACAGACGTTCTATTCTGCAGACAGCCTCAAGCTGCCTACAACGTAATCGCGCTTTTAGCTAAATGTTCTAAATTAGAGACCCAGATCACAGCCAGCTGTCAAAGACAGATACAGGACATTTTCTTCTTTTTAAATATTTTTGTCTGGGCTTTGTATGCTTTATTTGACAGGACAGTATGAAAAGCTAGAGAGGAAAGTTTCTGCTGAAAGAGCAGTGGGCCAGATACAAACCCACCCTACAGGAATACATGTGTGTCGGATACAAACCCACGCTACAGGAATACATGTGTGTCGGATACAAACCCACGCTACAGGAATACATGTGTGCCGGATACAAACCCACGCTACAGGAATACATGTGTGCCGGATACAAACCCACCCTACAGGAATACATGTGTGCTGGATACAAACCCACACTACAGGAATACATGTGTGCCGGATACAAACCCACGCTACAGGAATACATGTGTGCTGGATACAAACCCACGCTACAGGAATACATGTGTGCCAGATACAAACCCACGCTACAGGAATACATGTGTGCTGGATACAAACCCACGCTACAGGAATACATGTGTGCCGGATACAAACCCACGCTACAGGAATACATGTGTGCCAGATACAAACCCACGCTACAGGATTACATGTGTGCCAGATACAAACCCACGCTACAGGAATACATGTGTGCCAGATACAAACCCACGCTACAGGAATACATGTGTGCCAGATACAAACCCACGCTACAGGAATACATGTGTGCCGGATATAAACCCACGCTACAGGAATACATGTGTGCCAGATACAAACCCACGCTACAGGAATACATGTGTGCCGGATACAAACCCACGCTACAGGAATACATGTGTGCCAGATACAAACCCACGCTACAGGAATACATGTGTGCCAGATACAAACCCACGCTACAGGAATACATGTGTGCCGGATACAAACCCACGCTACAGGAATACATGTGTGCCGGATACAAACCCACGCTACAGGAATACATATGTGCCGGATACAAACCCACGCTACAGCAGTACATGTGTGCCGGATACAAACCTGCACAGGTCATTTACTATGAACAGACCCATCTTAACTTTGGAGCAGAACAACTTCAGCCACTAGATGGTGAACCGGCACAATTAACTGGATGGCCATTAAACAAGCTATAACTGTACCCTGGTGTTGACGAGAACAGGTCTGCCTGACAGCAGTGTTCAATTCAAGAGATTTGATTCATAAAATATCTGTCAGGGTCTGGACATCCACCTCGCTCTCCCACACACACACACAAAGACACAACTGGTGGTTCTCACCTGCACAATCTTGTCCCGTAGATTAAGCACAGTGAACCCATAGAGTCTGGCCTGGCCCTGGAAAATATAGGACAGGATCCGACGATCCAACTGAAAGGATATCTCCCCCAGCAATCGCTCTGGATCTGCACAATAAGATGACAACAGAAAAAAGTATTCATCCAATGCCATGGCAACCCCGTTCCCGTTAATGCATGACTTTGGACCAAACAGTAATAATACAACATATACCTAATCCTTACGAGGAAGCAACGTACCAATGTTTTAAACGCAAACTTGTTTGTTGTAATCAGTGCAGATTCCATTTTCAATCCGCATTCATTTCAACAAATTGTGCACCAATATTTCGACGAGCAAGTGACCATCTTACACGCACCTTTGACTTTTTGAGACATATAGGAGTAACTTGCAGTGTCATGCTGTTGGAGGTCTGAGTGCTTGAAGCTCTTGGTGTATGACTCCAGGTTTACTGGGGACGAGGTTCTGTGGGGATGTTTGGATGTTTGATGCAAGTCATGTTTGAATCTGTTCTCATCCAAGGTGTCTTGCCACTGAATAGCTGTTTTCCTGTCTGGGGTGAGGAGGCACAGTTAAAAAGTTGTACTTGTTTCTATACATTGTAGGCTGCTAGTTTTAGTGGTGTGCTAGGAACTGATAAATTCCACTCTACATCAATTCTTAAGCCCTATCTGTATATCACCTTTTAGAAAATAGACAGTCTTTGCAGAAAAACAACTGTTTTAATGGTTTTGTTGGTGGGACCAATACAATGTAAGTCAGTGACATACATAGTAATGGCTTCTAAAATGTAGAAAGAACTGAAAGGGTGCTGATCTGTGTGACGCGTCTTGGGTGCCCTCTAGTGGCAAATAGCAGGGCACGATAATTGCCCTGCACCCTAACATACTTGCGCGTAAATGATACTGAAACAACTCTACCTGTTGATTCCCTCAGAGTATCGCTGGTTAGGATGGAGTTTTGCAGTTTTGACCTCAGATCTAAGTTTTCCTTCCACAACCCAAGCATAATTTTCAGGTTATCATTCTCATTCCGCAATTTCTCATTCTCCAAGCGCAATGATGCACTGTCCTCTGTATCCATTTCTACGCAGATCTTTCTCCTCCGACGCTGAGTTGAACCTCTCGTTCATACAGTGTCAGTGTGTTACATTTTTCATTTACACCTTTGTGAAGTCATAGCTAAATATGGAACACAATTACACGATCACCTGGGAATTCTAAAAGGCTCCGAACTATGACGTCAACAAATTACATGACGCCTGGAAATCCATGGCGAAAAGTAGGCCTACAGACTTGGTAAAAATAACAGACATTTCAAGTCGGAATCTCAGGCAGGGTTGCCAGCTCCAGCAAAAAATGTAATGACCAAAGACAACTCAACTCGTCCACCGTGGCTGACTTCAAAAGTTTTTTTCTCAGTTAATGAACTTAAGCATTTACGGCAACTCATTACTAATCATGACCGCGTGTGCTGGCCACTGAAATATACTATTACGGAGCTTGTACTAACCCATTGTAAAATTAATTGATCAAAAAAGATATGCCTACTTTCCAACCAAAACATCACTTACATGACTTCGTTCAATCTCCAGTTTTGAACGCTCAAAAAAAAATTGGGATATTGCCCTGGACAGATGTTCAATACCTGGTCATATACAGAGAGTATCATACTGTTCAATACATGTTAAAATCAAATAGATATAATAAAATACCTGTGGAAAAAATGTGTTGCGGGAAATGGGAGGAAAAAACAATGATTACATAAAGCTACGTTGGCTGTACTGTTATCACACATTTTCTCAAGGGACTCTGGACCTTCAGGAAAATCACTCTGAGACATGTGGCTAGGTCCCAACTGACCCTGCTGTCTTAGACTGTTACTCCGGCATCTCTCCTACAGCCTCCCACAGACTTACTCCTGCATCTCTCCCACAACCTGTTAGTCCTGCATCTCTACCAGACTCCCACAACCTGTTACTCCTGCATCTCTACAAGACTCCCACAACCTGTTAGTCCTGCATCTCTACCAGACTCCCACAACCTGTTACTCCTGCATCTCTACCAGACTCCCACAACCTGTTACTCCTGCATCTCTCCCACAGACTCCCACAACCTGTTACTCCTGCATCTCTCCCACAGACTCCCACAACCTGTTACTCCCGCATCTCTCCCACAGACCGTTCCTCTGTTAATTAAGTAAAACCTAAAGAAATATAATAATAAATAATATGCCCAGCTGTGACACATTTCCTGGTAAGATGAAATGCACTCAATCATATACTTTTGCTACTGTTTTGCTTAATTAGACAATACGCTTTAAAGGCCAGCAATGTAAATTGTGTATGTTGTGAAAGAGGAAAACATTAGGCTATTTTGAAAGGATGATCAGGTCTGGGTTGATTAGATGGTGAGCGAACAGTCAGTTCTCATAGTCAACATGTTGGATGCAGGAGAAACGGGGAGGAGTAAATACCTGAGCAACTTTGACAAGGGCCACATTTTTATGGCCTGACGACTGGGCCAGAGCATCTCTGAAACAGTGGTCAGAATAAAGACAAACCACAAACTGGCGAGAAGGTGTTGGGCACCCAAGTCTCATCAATGTGCGAGGGCAATAAAGTCACAAGTTACAGACATTTTTAGTGATGGTTATGGGATTAATGTGTCATAACACAGTGCATCGCACCCTGCTCTGTATGGGGCTGCGTAGCCACAGACTGGTCAGATTGTCCATGATGACCCGTCCTCCCCCAAAAGCACCTACAATGGGCATGTGAGTGCCGGAACTGGACCTTGGAGCAGTGGAAGTTTGCCTGGCCTGATGAGTCCCGTTTTCTTTTACATCACGTGGACGGCCCGTGTAGGCGTGCACTGTTTACCTGGGGAAGTCTTGGCACCAGGATGCACTGTGGGAAAATGAGCTGGTGGAGGGAGTGTGATGGTCTGGGTCATGTTCTGCTGGGAAACCCTGGGTCCGGGCATTCACGTGGATGTCAATTTGACATGTACCACCTACCTAAACATTGTTGCAGACCAGGTACGCCACTTCATGGCAACGGTATTCCCCGATGGCAGTGAACTTTTTCAGCAGGATATTGCGCCCTGCCGCACTGCACACATTGTTCGGGAATGGTTTGAACATGATGAAGAGTTCAAGGTGTTGCCCTGGCCTCCAAGTTCCCCAGATATCAATCTGATGGAGCATCTGTAGGATGTGCTGGACCAACATGTCATAGCAAACAATATATATTCTATAACTCAGAAACATTTGGAGAAATTTTGGGGTCTGAATTATTACATATATATATACACTCACCTAAGTGAGTAGGAACACCATACTAATACTGTGTTTGACCCCCTTTCGCCTTCAGAACTGCCTTAATTCTATGTGGCATTGATTCAACAAGGTGCTGAAAGCATTCTTTAGAAATGTTGGCCCATATTGATAGGATAGCATCTTGCAGTTGATGGAGATTTGTGGGATGCACATCCAGGGCACGAAGCTCCCGTTCCACCACATCCCAAAGATGCTCTATTAGGTTGAGATCTGGTGACTGTGGGGGCCATTTCAGTACAGTGAACTCATTGTCATGTTCAAGAAACCAATTTGAAATGATTCGAGCTTTGTGACATGGTGCATTATCCTGCTGAAAGTAGCCATCAGAGGATGGGTACATGGTGGTCATAAAGGGATGGACATGGTCAGAAACAATGCTCAGGTAGGCCGTGGCATTTAAACGATGCCCAATTGGCACTAAGGGTCCTAAAGTGTGCCAAGAAAACATCCCCCACACCATTACACCACCACCACCAGCCTGCACAGTGGTAACAAGGCATGATGGATCCATGTTCTCATTCTGTTTACGCCAAATTCTGACTCTACCATCTGAATGTCTCAACAGAAATCGAGACTCATCAGACCACGCAACATTCTTCCAGTCTTCAACTGTCCAATTTTGGTGAGCTTGTGTAAATTGTAGCCTCTTTTTCCTATTTGTAGTGGAGATAGTGGTACCCAGTGGGGTCTTGTGCTGTTGTAGCCCATCCGCCTCAAGGATGTGCGTGTTGAGGCTTCACAAATGCTTTGCTGCATACCTCGGTTGTAACGAGTGGTTATTTCAGTCAAAGTTGCTCTTCTATCAGCTTGAATCAGTCGGCCCATTCTCCTCTGACCTCTAGCATCAACAAGGCATTTTCGTCCACAGGACTGCCGCATACTGGATGTTTTTCCCTTTTCACACCATTCTTTGTAAACCCTAGAAATGGTTGTGCGTGAAAATCCCAGTAACTGAGCAGATTGTGAAATACTCAGACCGGCCCGTCTGGCACCAACAACCATGCCACGCTCAAAATGGCTTAAATCACCTTTCTTTCCCATTCTGACATTCAGTTTGGAGTTCAGGAGATTGTCTTGACCAGGACCACACCCCTAAATGCATTGAAGCAACTGCCATGTGATTGGTTGATTAGATAATTGCATTAATGAGAAATTGAACAGGTGTTCCTAATAATCCTTTAGGTGAGTGTATATACTCATACAGTAAACACCTACCTTTGCGCCTTGAAACAGAAAATAATGTATATTACAACCCGGTTTCCAAACAAATTGGGATGCTGTGTAAAATGCAAATAAAACCAGAATGCAATGATGTGCAAATAATTTATCCCTGTATTTAATTGAACATAATACGAACAGTAACAATACTCAGTCAGCGTTTAGGAACTGAGGAGAGCAATTGCTGTAGTTTTGAAAGTCAAATGTTTTCCCATTCTTGCATGATATAGCATTTCAGCTGCTCTAAATGTCAGGGTCTCCTTTGTCATATTTTTCATTTCATAATACAGCAAATGTTTTCAGTGGACGACAGGTCTGGACTGCAGGCAGGCAGGCCAGACCTGTCTCCCGGACTCTTACTACGGAGCCATACTGTTGTAATACATGCAGGATCTGGTTTGGCATTGTCTTGATGAAATGAGCAAGGCCTTCCCTAGAAAAGACATCGCCTGGATGGCAGACTATGTTGCTCCAAAACCTCTATATATTGTTCAGCATTAATGTGGCCTTTTCATGTGCAAGTCACCCATGCCATGTGTACTAAGATATCCCCATACCATTACGGATGCTGGCTTTTAAACTGTAAACTGATGGTCCCTCTCCTCTTTAGCCCAGAGGATGCGGCGTCCATGATTCCCAAAAAATATTTTCAGAATTTGTTTCGTAAGACCACAGGACAGTTTTGCACTTCGCCTCAGTCCATCTTAAATGAGCTCAGGCCCAGTGTTTCTGGATCTTGGTCATATCTAGTTTCGTCTTTGCATGGTGGAGTTGAACTTGCATTTGTGGATGCAGCGACGTACTGTGGTTTTTGGAAATGATTCTGAGCCTGTGATTTCCACTACAGAATCATCTAATATTGGTTTTCGGCCTTGTCCTTTGCATATAGTGACTTCTCCAGATTCTCAGAATATTTTAAAGACATTATGTTTCTAGACAAAACATAAATCCCCAAACTGTTTGCAATTTTACATTGAGAAACATTATTCTAAAATTGTTGCACCATTTGCCTGTGCAGTTTTTCAGAATGGTGAACCCCTCCCAATCATCATTTCAGAAAGACTCATCCTCTCTGGGATGCTTTATTTATACCCAATCATGTTACTGATTTGTTGCCAATTAACCTAATTAGTTGTGAGATGTTCATACAGGTTTATGTTTTAGCATTACACTACTTTTTGTTGGCCCTGTCCCAACTTTTTTGAAATGTGTTGCTGGGATCAAATTCAAACTAGGCATGTATTATTCTAGAAACAATAAAATGTCTCAGTTTCAACATTTGATATGTTGTCTTTGTACCACTTTCTATTGAATATAGGGTTTGAATTATTTGCACATCATTGTATTCTGTTTATTTACATTTTACACAGCATCCCAATTTAGGAAACAGAGTTATACCTCAAATTGCACAATCACTCACTTTTAGACACTATTAGAAACCACTAAATGGCATTCAGTATGGCCTCGTAAATAACCAGCACAGGTTGACATTTTTTTTAATCCAGTAATTGTTTTTATTTAATAACTATAAACAAATACAGCTCCATAGCCAATACAATTCCATTGCCAATTACATACAATGAAAAACCTAAGCAACATTGTAAAACAGATTAAACACTGTACTGTGATAAGCGTTGTGAGAATAACTAAGCTCTCTGTATCTTCAAACACATACAGTAGACAAACAGACCTCTCATCTTTAATCTCTTCTAAAGCATGCAGCAGGGGAACCACATGACAGCACAGTATCAACAGGAAATACAGTCAAGCATGTGAAGTGTTTTGTCTGTGCCTACTTTTCTCCTTCTACTTCTGCCTTCTCTTTTTATTGCATTTTCTAATGGTTTGGTCACAGGTCTCCTTCCATTTAGCTAAGTCATGTATTTCTTCACTGTTGGAATGTTGATGTATCTGTCATGTTTGTTATGTCAGCTGATGTATTGGTTATGTGATCTGATGAATCAGTTATGTCTGCTGATGAATCGGTTACGTCTGCTGATGTACAAACGACAACTATTGCCTATGATCACTTGACTGTGTGCTGCGATTTTGGCTAAGTTTCTTAAAAATATGAATGTTAATTAAACAAAAAGGTAAATAAACCTGCATTTTGCAAACTTCCATCTCAGCGGTTTTTTCACAAGGGCCTTTTTTACACTAAGGGCCTTTTTTACAAACAGGAAATATTGCCTTATTTTACATTTTCATGTACTTTCACATACAACAAAAGCAGAGAGGCTATTGTCAAGGGATGTATGTGCAGCAACTTCACTGGCATTACTGTCCACTGCACTGTCCAAACACCATTACTGTCCACTGCACTTTCCAAACACCATTACTGCCCACTGCACTGCACTGTGCTAACACATCACTCCTGTCCCAGGTATGGAGAGAACCACAATGTATTTTGTTTAGCGACCATGGGAATCATCAACTGAAGCCATATCTTCTGTTGAAGGTGACCAGACAGAAGTATCAGCGAAAGTTGCTGGTTTGCCCTAAATTGTTGCAATATCTGAATAATCAGGCACTTACGGTGAATTAGAATTTCCTGTTAAAATATGGTACATCCTTTACTAAACGGACCAGTTTCTGCAGAATTTTTTATACATTTTTATATTTCTATATATGGAGGTGAAAGGACTTGCAGAAACAGACTCTGTCCCATGTTACCTCAAAAGGTGACATTTAATTGAAATTTTTACCTATTTACTACATTTTCTTTTTTTTTTTTACTCAAATGCAAACCTGCATCAAGTCTCATTCATCTACAATAAAACGATTGCAGTTAAAAAACAAAGTAACCAAATTTTCTCACACTGGAGTAACTAGAAGGGTTGGTCTCCTTGTGAGAAACATGTGCACTACCTTGTAAAGCAACCGCTCGACAGTGAGATCTATTTTTATTTACGCTACAAAATAGTCCAGCGCCTCAAGAATTCACATATTGGGAAATACCTCGTCATTTGAAAAGGCCTGCCTTTGAATCCCCGCCCCCAAGGAGGCATTTGCCAGTCCTTTATTCTTCAATTACCTGTCTGGTCAAGTAAAAAGTTTACATTTGGGATAGAGATATATATATATATAAAAATGATATATATATATAAAAAATAAAACAGTAGCCAAGCTGTGCTGTTCTAGATGACAATCAATAGATAAGTGTAAACCTGCAAAATACTCCATCCTTTAAGTGCTTCTATTGAACAGGCTTTCAGTTACGTGATCTCACAACAATAGCCAGGATATAGAGGAAGATGTTGATGATGTCGGTGTAAAGGCTGAGCGAGGCAAACACATAGTCCTCTGGACTTAGGGCCATCTCCTTGTTGCCAAGCAGCATTTGAGTGTCCACAGCCAAGAACTGAAATTACATTCAACAGAATTACGGAGTCATTCTATAGCAGAGGTTATACAGGAGAAGTGAAGTAAGATGTGGTTTTGACTTGCTTTACAGATGACCACATACAAAATAAAAAAAACTCTATGCTGTCCTGTTTAACATATGAATGTATTGTGCTGCTTTTGAGCAAGGCTTATTAATCAAAAAAATTGTTTGAATACCTAAATACTAGGGATGGGACGATTTGTTCATCTCATGGTTTGGTTAGTTTCACGGTTCAGAGCTCATGGTACAGTTCAGCCTCGGTTCGGTATAAAAAAGTTAGTAAGTTGATAAAAAGAACAGTAGTTGACTAAATAAGGATGTGTTACTTTTAACCAACTCTTGGATACCCTTAACATTGTAGTAATGAAAACAAATGCATTATATTTAACTTAACAGTAAAAAGTATAATGTTCTCTTAAAATATAATAAAAAGGAGAACACTGACCAAAAATATGTTGGCCCATGTTTGCTGTGGTGGCCATTTCGTAGGGAACTGTTCATTTACATAACTTGCAAACGGTCTTAGTCTTGTTGACAACCCTTTCATCATTTTCTTTCCATCTTTACTGAAAAACCTAAGTATTGCCACACATTTAAATCAGGGCAGTGTATCTTCAACTTCAATTCCAATGTCGCCATGCCATCAAACTGCCGGTCACCGGTCCGGCAGAGTGGGTTTAAGTTGGGAGCCCACTACCGCCAGACACCGCACTTTAATGAATTACGGGTGTGTTCTAGATGATGACTAATTCATTTTAGCTATTTTAAACCTAATGCAATTAGTCTTTTGTTAACATTGCTTTTCATAACAAAAGACTAATTGTGTTAACAAAAACAAAATGATATGTACTCGCTAAGGTGCTACTGAAAAAAAAAAAAGACTCCCATAACAGTATTCAGTCAGGAGATGTTAACCAATTGTACTTACTGATCTAGCTGCTCGTTTGATTGCTGTGGCTCAATGTACAGTACGGTCTGTAGTTTTAGGGCTAAGTCATGCGCGTTGTTGGTTTGATTAGTCGATCCAATCGCATTCAAGTTTTTCTCTTTTCTCCAAACCCGTTGGAAACACCCCCATGCTCAAACAGTTTGCGTCCAAGCACAACCAGACATCCACGTAGCGTTTAAAGGAGATGGTTGTGCGAGAGCTTTTTTAAGATCTATATTTCACGGTTTGTTTCTGTGAACTTTTGAACCGCTAACTTTTGTGCTACGGTATTTCGTCCCATCCCTACTAGACACAGTAGCTGTACCACCTGTAGACAATCACGGTCATGTCTGAAACGGGTATGATTGGCGAAGACAAGGACTTACGCAGGTGAAAAGTAAGGCACCCAATGAGGCGTAGACCAGGTCCAGTATCTTGTTGCGGATGAAAATGCAGAGAATGCTGAAGACGATCAGGACAATAAGACACACAAACAGCACACCGTGGCAGGATGTAAAGTCGTATTTGGTCTGTATGGGGTCAGAGGTGGGGTCGGGAAGAGATCAAAAGGACACAGGAAGCATTAGTTAACTGGGGTCAAGCCATACATCAGCCTCTAGGAGACGTGTGGACAGTTTCTATTACGTGATGCACCGGGTCAATTCCACTTTAATTCACATCCGTTTTATTTCAAATTCCTGAAATCGGACAGAATCAAAATGGATTAGACCCCAATCCTATGACATTACGAGACAGGTAAGTTAAGAGGAGGGACGTTTCTTAAAGATGACCACAGACCTGGAGAGAGAAGATGACGACGGTGAAGCAGACCAGAGCAGTGATTCCCACAGCCATGATGACAGAGTCTGTGTCGTAGAAGCTTGCTATCATCCCAACCATGTAGGACATAGCGAGGGTCAGGATCGACTACAAAGAACGGTGACGCAACAGGTTAGGGTTCTCACCGAGGCCATGGCACACAACGCGTTTCATGTGAAAGCCGACAGAAACGGCAGCCTGACATAGCAAATACTAATTATTTCATTAAAATCTATTTCTAGGACCTGCTCATGAAGAACATCTACGTATTCTCCACTGTCGAAATCCAGGAATGGTTTGGGAAACCAGTCCGTAAATAATATAATAAAAAGAAAGTCTGTCTGAATGAGAAAAGTCTTACTAGTGCAATTAGGTTCCATGGATGTTTTCGGCGAAACTCTCCACAGCAGGAAATGGAGATGAGTGAGACAAAGAAGACCGCATAGGACACAAAGTAGGTCCATGTGTGTGCCTTGACAAAGACTTTGATGGACTCCACAAAGGTGAATACAGTCACAAAGGAGAATGTCACCAACAGCTGGACAGTCAACACCAAGAACACCTGTATTGAGAGGAAAGTTCAGTTCAGAGCGATAGGATTCAGGACTGTTAGCCAGGCTTTGTTACTGTGAGCAATGTGACGACACGAGACAGACCTTTTCCGCTACCGCCCTCATTTCAACTCCCAGTCCATCGGTCAAGCTGTGACGGGTGTATTATCATTTGGATAGTCCCTGTGAACAACTAGATACGTGTCGAGTGGTTTGTCAGTTGGTCGGTTTAACGTTACCTTGCGGATGAAGGCTCGTCTTATGCTCTTGTTGTCCAACCCAGAGCCGAAATCAGCGTTGTCATAGAAGGCTGGTGGCGGGTCATCGCTGTGGTAAGCAGTGCTTGGGTCTGGGCGAAAAGAGACAGTGCCCATGACTCTACATCCCCTTACAGTCAGTTAATAAACTATCGTCGTGACGACGTTCATTCCGGAAGTGTCTCGTGATCAGTGGACTCATTCTAACCTAAAAAGGGGCACTCCTACTCTGAGACGAATGCGTCCTGAGACGGCTACTCACCGTGATTTGGGTTGACATAGCCTTGACCGTAGGCATCCGGCATGGGAGCGTTGGGCGCAAAGCCGTATCCTGGGCTCCCCATACCCTGTGAGTACATGGGCTGGCCGAAGGCCCCAGGCGGAGGGAATGGGAGGCCCCCAGGAGCGGGGCCTGGACCCCCAAACGGGTTAGGCATCTCCTGCGTGTTCGGTATATTCATTCCATACGCTGGAGGGTTCGGCTGCCCATATACAATGGGAGCTGTGGGGTTGGGCTCCTCCAAAGGCGAATAGTTATTCCTGTTTGGTTGAGACATCTTGAAGTCTGGCTGACAGGACAGTGGAAACGGGACCGGAGACAGAAAGACATTAGTTTGCACGGTGGATCCACAGCCCAATACAATCACAGTCAAGACATTTCAAAGCGTTACAACGCGTGACAGCCATGGGGTGTGTGTCACTGCTGTAGTTCTGTCATTGGGAGGCTACTCTTTAGCCGGTAGGGTTGTCTAAGGCTGCTGGCTAAAGCTGCACGGAAGCTACACTTTGAAAGTGCAATGCGGCATTTGTAGAAATGTTGATCGCTACAATAAAAAAAACTGTTCTTGCAGTAGCCTTGAAATATAAAGCCCAAATTTAAATGATTATCATCTGTTAGGACCATAAAATCAGCTAAAGCTGAAAACAAAGCAGGCGTAAACTAGACTTGGGCAGAACGGAGTTGCATGCCTAGTGTACTGTTCAGCCAGTGTGTGTGTGGAGGGCATGCATGACATGCATTCACTGGAATATGTTACCATGTTCCTTAACAAAATCTACTAGTCAAGTTTATTTTTTTAAACTGCCCAAAAAAAAAGTTTATTCTCTTGAAGAGGTTATACAGTATGATCTTGCTTGTTTGTTTGAGGGAAGACGTGCTTCGCCATCTGACCTATAAATGGATAACAAATTGTTAGTATCAAAACAACCTTCACAGAGATTTAGTTCTGTTTGGTTTATTTTGAGTGTTTTGTTTTGTGCCATAGAATGTATTGGTAAAAACAAGGTTTTTGGTAAAAACAAGGTCCCATTGTTTTTTGTCTTTTATCTTATAATACATTTGTGACTTCTCTCGTGACGTTACGGGGCTATTCATAAACGACTAGTATGTTTGGTGACTTACATTTGACATATCTTTTCAGTATAATTTTTATTACTGTTTACTGTTGAACGTCATGATTTTCTTCCTTAGTTGGGAGGGTAATGTGTGTGTATAACAGGATCTGGGAGGGTACTGGGTGAGTACCAGGGAGATCTGGATTTTGGGTTAGATGCATGTGATCTAGTGGGGGTGGTTTCATTATGTTGTTATGATGGTATATTTATATACATTCTCTACAAAAAAAAAGTCTAATTGATTGTATGATTTATAATTGATATGTTTTTTGTGCAGTGTTCAAACGTGATGAAATTGAACTCCAATTTCGGAACAGAACAGATCTGGTCTCTCTGTGTCGTTGGCCAACACACCTTGTATTGTGGAATCACTTTGGTACAGTTTAGGTATTGCATTCCATGATGGTACCAAGTATTGTGATACTAAACCTAGTACTGAAGTAAAAATCCTGGTATTCCGACAACACTACCCTTGAGTATAGCCACGCTTGAACAAAATAGCTGTTCTCGTCCATAATTCAGTCTGCAAAGCTAACAGTATTTTGGCTAACGCCCTGCAGTAGATTTGAGCTATCCATCTGGAATGCCCTCCCTTTTGCTAATGCTTCCAAACTCTACTGTTATTTCCCCCCTTTATTTTGCTTATAGAAACTTTACTGAGTACAATATACTACTACTGATTTGTGTGGTTGCTCCACCTGGCCGTTTTACATTACGACCTAAGTTACTGGATGTGAGCTTGTGCTACATTACTAATTTAAAACAAATGTAAAATGTAAGATAAGCTGCATATCAGAGGGGACTGGGAAAGAGCAGTGGAAACCACAAGCAGGCTTTGTCCTACTTGTCGCAATGAGAGAGATTAAAACTCTACAGATGAAAACAAATTCTGACTGTTTACCAAAATAGACTGTGGTTACCGGGGGCACATGGGGGCAGTGGTTACAGGGGGCCAATTCAAGCTCAGAAAGGGGTATAAAATTGAAAAGCTCCATGAGGTGGTGTAAAATTGACATCAACAATATTAAGGTAGGTGGCACGTCCATATGAATGCCCAGACCCAGGGTTTCCCAGAAGAACATGGCCCAGGGCATCACACTCCGTCCGAGTGCATCCTGGTGCCATCGCTTCACCCAGGTAAAAGGCGGACAAGTACACGGTCCACGTGATGTTAAAGGAAACGGGACTCATAGGACCAGGTGACCTTCATCCACGGCTCCAAGGTCCGGTTCCGACGCCAGTGTGCCCATTGTCGGTGCTTTCGACGGTGGAGTCACCATGGGCACCCTGACCGGTCTACGGCTACGCGGCCCCATTACACAGCAGGGTGCCATGCACTGTGTTGTGACCCATTCCTCCCGTAACCAGCATTAACCTTTTCTGTGATCGCACGACTTCTCACTACCGCACACATAGTCACCAAGACTGACCAGCCATCGCCTTGTTCCCCAGGGATGAATAAGGTAGATGTTTGGTTGAAAATCGAATGTTTTGGTGACTTATCTTATTATACATTTTATAATTAGGAATGTGTTTTTTTCTTTTTATGTTTTGTATATCCAGCATGCATTTCATAAAGAATTAAACATGTTAAGTTATAAAAAGTATTTGGATATATATTGTAACACTGATTAATTACAACTTGTAAGGAGGGACAGTTAAAAAATGGTTGGTGCCAGTAAGTTTCAAACCCCCAAAAAAATTACGTTAAGCCCTGCTGTGACTGGTTTTTCCCTCTTCGGACCAATGTTGGTATGTACTCACCACTGCTGACCAGGAGTGGTGAGTACACCGCACAAGCCTTGCCATTTCAGAGATGCCCTGACCCAGTTGTCTGGCAATAACTATTTGGCCCTTGTCAAAGTCATGTAGATCTTTACTCCTGCCCATTTCTCCTGCATCCAACAGGTTGACTATAAGAACTGTTCGCTTAACCATATAATCTACCCAGATCTTGACATGTGCCCTTGTTAGGAGATGACGTCATTCGCTTCACCTGTGAGTGGTAATAATGTTTTGGCTCATCGGAGTGTGTCACGTAGCTGCAAATATCGCTTCCACCCGTCCTCGCAAGCTTCGCCTGGTGTGTCTTAGGTCGAACCGTCCACTTAATCTGTGTCTGCGAAACTGGCACCAAATGTGAAGAGCATGATCCTACAATCTCTGCTGGTCAAGATTAGCATGCTTAAGAGATGGGCCAATTGTTTGTCAAAATTACTGGCATCTTTAGACATTTTATGAATTAAAAAGGCTAATGTTTTGAATTGTATTTTTTATATATAATACATATTCTGTTCAGACAAAAACCAAAGCTGATTAAAAGGATGTGGCAGTTTTCAAAACATCCACTAGCATACTGAAATACACATATCCTTGATTATAGTTGGCTATCAAAACGAGTGGGTTAACGTGCATCCTAAACCCTGCTACCACCTCTTCTTCTCTGGATTCCGTTTGGCATAAAATGTACTGGTCCACTTTTATTTTTTATCTTTTCCACTGCTCTATTCTTTCCCCCAATGAGATTTAGATCAAGATATGGTCTTGTTTAAAACATGTGTTATTTTTCCTACAAACACAAGATCTTTGAGTACATATGTAGCTACTTTCCTCTTTATTTCTAAAAGATAATGCCTCAGTTGATGTCTTTCTTACGCCCAACATAATCTTTGGCTGTCAGAGTAGGATGCTCTGTTTTAAAACCTTTCATTCTTTATGCAAGTGGCAACCGCTCTTCTATGTGAAAGTGTTCATTTATCTGTATCTACCTGCTTCTCTTCTTTTGTAGTTTTCAACTCTTTTTTACTAAATTCATATTATTTCTGATGTTAATAGCTTTAGCCACGGATCCATATACAAGACAACAATAAGCAATCTCCAAGTCTCTCATCAAATAATGGCCCTAACCGATTGATCTCTGAATCGTTATCAAATTGCTGACAATATAAAATAATGACGGAATATCGCTGGGGATTCTGCTAAATGAATGAATTGTAAAATTGTAAAAAAGAAAGATTGGTAAAAAGAGTAATAACTTTTCTCCTTGTCCTAATTACTTGTTCGATGGGCTACTTCGCCGAATAGCCGGCTTTCAGTGAGTATAGTCATGTGTATTTTCGCATGAGAAATCCCAGGGACTAGCCCAGCAACGAATGGACTTGATCCATGGTCACTTAATATTTGATAGAAAAATCTGCCCTTGTGTATAAGATGACTTCGAAATAAATAGAAAATAGTTTTTTAGAAGACATTTTACATAACATCTTTTGACATAATTACATACAGATCCCAAACCTACGTGATCGTAGGTTAAATTGAAACTGGAGGGAAGAGGGAAGTTCTTTTGAGTAATTTAAGTTACATTTTGCTATTACTTAAAATGTAAACGACAATTCACACTGGGAATAAAATATCTTACAATATCTCCGACAACACTATACCGGTCTTTCAATAAGTCAAATGGCTATGAAATTACGTCTGTAGACTATTGATCAGCTAAGAACTCTGTAGACGCCAATAAACTACGCCATTTTGTTTTGATGTTGTAAATAACAGGTTGTTTTGAAATAAGATTTGACCATCTACCTCAATTAGCTACATAGTCTACCTCGGAACTATAACATTTTACATTAAAAAAAACTCACCCACTCCGTGAATAAAAAGTGTGCCCAGGGTTTACAAAAGCCGTTGAAAACTACGGTACAGTCCGACGACACTGCTGGACTTGAATACTCCGTTCAGGAAAAAAAGTTCAAGTAGTCCTGCGCGGCTGAGCACACCCAAAAACCCGTGGCATTTCTTTACGAACTGTCTGCATGCCATTTGGTTAAATACAAATTCCACAAATTACCGATACATAAGATCTATTTTAATTAAGTTCAATATTAATTAGAATAAAGACGTCGTTCACAAGCTGTTATAGCATATAATAAGCGTCCCCGAATCAGTTACTGTTCAAAATGTGTACTTAGGCCAAATGTCCACTAGATGCCAGCATCTGAACACACACGTTTGTTTTCTTTTTTCCCTAGCTCTAAACTAACCCTATCCTCACCCTTGATAACCAAACCTGTATGACTAAACTTACCCTAGCTCTTAATGCCTTAACATGAACTAACTGGTAATGCCCAAACATAAAACCCAATTTCTAACACTGTATTTTATATTTTCGGGAACATTTAGGCTACACAGACCTGGAACACACACTTACAGGACTCTGAATATACATTACATTCTGTACATTCTTTATAACTATGTAGATGTGTAAATTCAACCTGAAGCTTGATCTTTATCATCCTGAAATTAGCATTGTAGCCATTTTTAACATTGGAAAGCTGATATGTTTTGATTAAATACTCCGTTGCATTGAGACCTTAAGCTGTCAGGACTTCTGGCTTTAAGATGGAAGACCAAGGACTCTTTTGAGAAGTGTTGAGAAATCAGCCTGTATCCAAAATGGCACCATATTTCCTGAGAGGTAGTACACTACTTTTTGAGCAGGATCCATGGGGCTCTACATAAGGAATTTGAGCCCAGTTGGGACACAAGCTAGGAGATAGAGTTCACCTACTTACTATTCTGAGGACTTAGCAGGTCCATGTGTCCGAGGGGATCCACTTCATTTCATAATGTAACAACAGAGGCGGAAAATATAACCTACGGGATCCAGAATGCTTATTTTGTTCAGAGAGCTAAAGTGTAAAGGATGAACCAAGTTATTTTCAGGTGGTATGTTTAGTACTGGTCAGCTGTCTGTACCATGTTTCTGATTCGTTTGGTTCTCTCTTCATTTATATCTCAGGAAACCAGTGGCATCAGAAACACCATGGCAATGTAGGCAAAACACTACGGACAATAATACCAGCAAAAACACATTAAAATTGTGAATTCAGGAAAACGTTTCACCTTCATTACATTTTAGAGATATATATATGTAGACATAGAGAGAACATTCTGGAACAGAAAGGTATTTTGGTAAGTCAACAGTCAACCATTGTTCTGTGGTGACAGAAGTAGCCTAGTCAGAGATTGGCTGATGGTTAAAAGCAGACTCCTACAGCTGTTACATTCTTTGGAAGTAAACATATTTTCCCACCTGTCCTCACCATGTGTCCAAACTCATTGGACCTATGAAGGTCACATTACGGTTGAAAGTCACAGTTTGCATATGCTGCTACTCCATGATATCACCTATAGTGGTGAAAGGCCATACCAGGTTGCTTCTACACAGAGAATAATGTATTGATTGAAGTTGAAAGACAAAAGGGAAAACTTGGTTGAGTTACAGTACATGTAGTTTTCTGACTGTTGTTTAATGTGCAGTGATATAATGACTACAATACAAATCAAACAAGGTCACATTTATTTAATTTCATCTAAGTAAATGAATAATTGCATTTTGTAGAACCATACAATACATTAAGGCCAGTAAACTAGAATATTGTACTGGCATCTTAGAAAGAGTTGATATTTTATTCTTGGTGAAATTAAAAAGTACTCTTAAAAAGGTACAGTGTGAGTTAAAAAAACTCTGTAAATGAAACAGTTCAAGTATAAAAAGTTCCCAACATAAGAGTCTAAAAAAAGTTAATAAAATAAGCTATGAAAATTCAGAGCCAAACTAGATAATTTAGAATATAAATTAGATTGTATTACTCATTTCTCCATTGTCCAAACACCTTATTTCTACAAAATAGAAAAAATAGGTTGTAAAGAAAAGGAAGGTATAGTTATAATGCCATTACATGTTGTCTTATTAAATCCAAATTATGGTAGCTACCAAAAACATTTATTATAATTTGAATAGTTACAGTGAAAATTCTACATTACATAAAATTAACACCCATGAGGTATCATTCTATTTCCCTGATACGAAATGGGTGCAAAACTGTATTTCCTAAACAAATCTTCATAAATACTTTGTAAATACCATAACTTTAAGGCACATTGAGAAAAAACCCACAGAATCTAAAAGCTACACATTCTGCCATGTTCCTTTTTCTCTTGTTTGTGAAAGCTGGGGTGTATTCATTCCATCAAACTGAACAAACTACAATTTGGTTGCAAAACATTGTCAAACAGTTTCTCTTTGAGTGGTCAAAATCAGCCACTCTTTGACAAAACGTTTGCAGCTGAAACCTTTTATTTGGTGAAATGAATACACCCCTGGTGCTCCAACAAACTTGTCAAGAGAGATTAGCAGCTTTAATAGAAAAAAAAAAAAGGGAAAGCTTTACAAACTCAAACCTCATCCCAAGCAGTGGCTGTTGTCTTCTGGCCTTCAGATCAGATCTGATCCAATGGTTAAGCAGAGCAGCATTGTTACATCATGCCTCTGATCATACTCTTTAGTAGGTACATACAAAAGTAACATTAGTAATATAGTAGTTTAAGTACAGTAGTTTTTTTTAGAAGACATTTTACATAACATCTTTTGACATAATTACATACAGATCCCAAAACAAACAAAAACAATGTGAGAAGTTAACTTTGCATATTATGGTTTGACCATCTGGATAATTGAGAAATTTGAGGGAAAAGTACTCAATTAGACTTGAGGGCACTTGTGAAGGTTGTACAAAATCACAATTATAACTTACTACACATTAAATAGTCTTTAAATTATTAACTTATATGCAATGGTTGGCTAAATTAGACCTTAAATAATAATACTAGCTTTGTCTGGATGAATAAATATTAAATATTTTTGATATAACGACAACAGAAAAACAATACATTACTAATGACAATCACAAGTATTTGAATAATACAGTAAATATCGTCCCTAATTGTGACCCCCTTCACGCTCTTTTGGTAGAAGCACTGGAGGCTATAAAGCAATACCCCCCCCCCCCCCACCCCCCCGCCCCGCCACCCTCACACGAGCCTTCTCCCCTTGCAGTGTCCTGGGGTGAACGCAACCCCCACCCCCCCCACCCACCCACCGCCCTTCCCCCTTTAACCCTCCCCCTCTCCCGTTACCAAAGCTCAGTAGCACCCAGTGGTCGGTCCGTTACTGCATGCGGTCAGTCTGGAGCTGCTGAGGCTGGTATTGAGCGAACGCCGCGGCGGCAGCAGCTGCTCCCGGGGTAGCCGCCGCGGCTAGGGGCTGTTGCACGGCGTAGCCATACCCCGCCGCTGCCATGTAGCCTGCCGGGGCCGGGGAGGCCGCGTATGGGTACTGCTCGTAGGCCGCGGCGGCCGCAGCGGCAGTGGCCGCGGCGGAGTACTGGGCGTAGGCCGCTCCGGTGTAGTCGAGGTACGGGGAGGAGGCGGCGGAGGCGGCCGCAGGGGACTGCATGCTGTGGGGGATGACCATGGTGCTGGGCTGCATGAAGGCTTGGGGGTAGACGTAGTGAGCTGGGATCCTGCAGCACACAGAGGTCAGAGGTCAGCAAGCGGACATACAGATTGGCTCCGTGCTAGGCTCTGTCCCGAACGGCGCCCCCCCCCCGCTTACCTGTTTGGCTTGCTACTTTTGACATGGGGATCTGGTGAAAAGTGCCGTGGTCAAAAGTAGCACGCTAAAATGGCAAACAGGGCACCATTTGGGATGCACCCTGAAACTACACTCAGGAACCCAAAGGATAAGGTCAACCCAGTCCTCATTTCACTAACACAGCAAAACCACTCAACGGAGGTACTCTTAAAATACAGAAAAAAGCAGAAACACCCAAAGAAAAAACAAGTGCAGCTCTGCCTAAAGGCAAAAAAAGCATGGTAATGGTAATTATTTAATAAGGCATTAGAGGAGACAGGTCAGCCCCGAGCCAGCCTCCTGAATATCTTTTCCCACAATGCCAGGCAATCGCCCAACACCACATTAAGAAACCACTGTAACAACTTACACAAGTGAACATACAATCACTCCAACAACACACACACACACAGACAGACCACATGCCTCAAACACAGAGAAAATAAACATGAAAAAGCTTTACAGAAGAAAAATGTATTAATTACACAATTGTGTTCACTAATATTATAGAAAGTTGTTGTACACGATGTCATTACAATGCCCCAAGACAACACTGAAAAAGGCTTTAAGAAACATTATTGTGGCTAGGAAAGTTTTTCACTTTCACTCAAAGAAGTAATGGTGTACCATTCAAACAAATCAAACTAGCCAATCCAAATCTATTTCCTGTATTTACAGTAGGTAAGAAGTCCCCACCCACTTTTAGAATGTTCACCTTTTATTGCCTTACAGCCTGAAATTAAAACACATACAATCGGCTATATTTACACAAAGTAACCCACAATATCTAATTCACCCTCCCCCCCCCAAAAAAAAGACTCACCCCCTGAGTTAATACTTACACCAGTGAACATACAGTCACTCCAACAACACACAACCATCTTTTGCTTAAATTACAGCTGAGTCACTTTGAATTTCTCCACTAACTTTGGACACCTAGAAAGTGCAATATTTGCCCATTCTTCCTTGCAGAATTATTCAAGCTCAGTCAAATTTATTTAGGATTTAGTTCAGGGCTCTGACTATGCCACTCAAGGACATTCACCTTCTTGTCCTTCAGCCACTGTACAGATGCTTTGGCAGAGTGCTTTGGGTCATTGTCATGTTGAAACGTGAACAATCTTCCCATTTTTAACTTCCTGGCAGAGGGCTCCAGGTTCTCCTCAAGAATATGTTGGGAGTTTGCACTGTCCACTTTCCCTTCTATCCTGACAAGTGCTCTAGTCCCTGCTGAAGAGAAACACTCCCACAACAGAATGCGGGCACCACCATGCTTTATTATTGACATGGTATTCTTTTGGTGAAAATATGTATTGGGATTTTGCCAGACATATCGTTTTGCGTTCAGCCCAAAATACTATTAGTATTTTGTTAACATTGTTTTCATTTGCTGTTTTTCCTAACATTTTCTTGGTACTCATAAAGTTGCCTTTAATGCACAACCGTTCGTGACAAAGACGGCAATAATTGTGTTCATACATATTAATCAGCTAACCTTACTAATCTCTTTGTTTGCTGTTGCTTAGTGTAAAGTACTGTTTGTTGCACTTTGATACTACCAATACTATGTGCATTATTGGTTTGATTAGTTGATCCAATTGCATTCAAGCTTAACCTTTCTAAACAACCAATGGAAAAGCCCCCGTGCCCAAACAGTTTGAATCCCACCCCGTAGCGTTAAACACTGTAGTGTTTTAATGTAATCTTGCGGGATCTTGCGGCTGTGTGAGGCTACTTTATCTCAGATCTTTTGAATATACCTTTCCTTCCATTGTGGATTATTTGCTTTGAAATGCTCTACTAAGCAGTAGAGTCCTATATAAAAACAAATGTTTCTGAACTAATCAAAGTCACTACAACTGATCACAGATGGATGCCAATTAGCTTGATTTGTGATCTGGTGGTTGGTTATACCTCAGAATGTTTACAATTGCAATTCTAAGTGGGGGGGCTCAATCATCCAAATCAGGGTATTTTAATGTTTTAATATTGTTTTTTTTTTTAAATCACTTGGATATTGTGGGTTACTGTGTGCAAAGAAAGCAGGAAAACATTAGATTTTGTGTGTTTCCATTTCAGGCTAGAAGATAACAAAAGGTGGACATTTTAAAAGAGGGTGATGATTTTTATACCCACTAAAACAGACCAGTACAGTATGTGTATTATTGGAAGAGCAAGACTGAGAGAGAGAGGGTATAAATGGGAAGATCCAAGCCTGAGTATCTGTGCAGATTTCAACCTATTTACAAACTGAGCGTCAGTCACCTCCAGCAGACATGCAGAGCAGCAGTTGTTAGTGTCCATAAAAGTCCCTTCACACACACACACACACACACACGCACGCACGCACGCACGCACGCACGCACGCACGCACAGGCTGGAGGCATGCTATTTATTGCTCCCCTTGTCATCCCTAAAGGACAAGTTGAGCTCCTCTCTCTCCTTCAGCAGCACATGGCATGACACTCGTCAACTGTGGCGTGTTACTCCCGTCTGAACAACTTCTGACTCACCACTCCATCCACCACCCCCCCCCCCATCGTAGACACAGCACGTCTTCTGTATCAGCTAAACTGTTAACACATCTCGCAATTTAAAATCCCCCTCACAAATCAACATTCAGAAGTCTCACTAGTGAGGTAGCGGCCTTTGTCTGGCTGTAACAGGGTCAAACGGTCTGACCCAAACGGAGAGGCCGTAGATCAGAGTGGACAGACACAGCTCCTACTCCTATTACTCCTCTCCTGGTGCGGTTCTGACACCGGTCCGGACGACACAGAACTTTCCGTCCGGTTGGAGGCGGACGGGACGCCATTTTGTGTAACGCCGAAAGTCCACACATGGGTAATCCCCCCCCCCCCACCCCAGAACGGAGGCTCAAAGGGCCCCTTGGGCCTCCTGGCACGTCTCGGCCCACCTGTTGTCTGCCGGCAGGCGAGCCCGTGGGGTCCCGGTTACACGCCATACATTATTAACAGCACCGCATAGAGACTCATTTTCCAACTGAATTTGAGAAGGAGTGTGGAACACTGAACAGCTGCTCTCTGACCAGTAGTCCATCAGCCTGGCCCCGGTTAACACTTGATGTTTACTACTGTAGCTGTATGTATCAGTTTTCTACGTGGTCAGGATTAGAACCTTTGTTCTGCTTCAGTCCACGTGCCAACGACAAGTCAGAAGTAACTGGCACAACAAAAGCCATCTTAACTCGACAGTAAAGACTGGAACAAAACATTTGACATTCAAAACCAAACATACTGTCGGTTAAGGGACATTGGTGAACTTGAACCAAGTTGATCCAAAACCCCACTACACTCAAGTAGCCATATGTCCAAAATCGCACGATTGTCAGCGCTTCCTCTGGGAGTTCAGGAGAATGTGTTATCATATAAAACAGTTTGAAGGGACCTCTGGCCACCAGTGGCAAACATTTTTTATTGGATCTTCCTTTACAGGAACCCTCTCCACATGCCTGTCCTTGCTGTGTTTCGGGGTCAGACACATTTTGCAGAGGGTTGCTTCATAGGATAATTTACAACACCCCCCCCAGTTTTGTGCGCTCTACCCACAGAATTGTCATGTTGACCCAACATATTTTGATGAGGTTTTATCCCCTGGCCATTTTCACACAAACCGTTTAAACGTGGCCCGAGTTTTATTGACTGCTAAGACACACTGGAAGACAACACTGATTTACAGCATCTTCCCACTCCTCTTGATTCATTTCTCTATAAAAGACTTCGCCAGGCACCAATGTTTAGGGAAGGTTTTTGGACTAGGCTAGTACCCAATATATATTATTCTGTGTGTGTGTGTGTGTGTGTGTGCGTGCGTGTCTCAGTCATCTCACTTCCCTGTACAGGGGCTCCATTACAAATAAACACCCGATACGGTCTCAGGTATTGTACACCACAGAAGTGGCACCCCTCTCCATGTCCAGTCTCCGTTTTCATCCTCCCTTCCCATCTCGCCATCTAGATTTCTCTGCTCTATGAACACCTCTAGAGTGGTTCAGGGGTTCAGAGTTCTACCCTTTCGCTGAGAAATTAGAAAAAAAAGATTGACTTATGTCTAAAGATTTGAGCAAAGGTTGGGTTAGTTTGAAAAAACAAAGAATCAACAACAACGCCATGAGTATGGAAAACAAAAGGTAGGAAAGAAACTCCAACATGCAAGCCAAGAGTTTTTTTGTTGCGGGGAAGGGTTTGGAATGACAACGAAAAGTCACACACCAACATTGGTGATAAACCCCATCAACAACAAAACATGAAAAATGTTGTTAACGTGAAACAGGAAAATAAAGAAAACACAGGCTACAGCACAATCAATGGTTTAAAATAAAAACCAAAACAGATCAGAATAAACACCCCATGACAAAGTGTTACAACTCCCTATCCAAATGCCCACAATCTGCACAAAACCTCCTTAAACTCCCCAACATCCCCACGGCAAATGAAGAGAAGCACACAGTTAAGCTGAAAATCATTTCATACTGAAACAAAGGCGTACACACACCAATCTATAGACTATTGAAAACCGGAAAATCAAAAAAGAAAACCAACTTCCATGCATCTAATCACCATTTCAGCTTGTTTGTGTGTGTCAGAGTTTATCAGGTAAGACTTTAGTGATCTGCCCAATGCAGACTCAGCTATTCCTTCCTCAAACCATCATGTCCCTTCATCAGATACTGTATCTTAAGCGTAAGCCAGCCTGTCAGATCAGAGAGAAATAGACAACATTGACAACTGGTGACATCACGTTTAGAATCAGAATCACGCTTTAGATTCGAATAATGCCAAGCAGAGATGCACACCAAACAGGACACAGTCACACCTCCACCGTCAATAGTGAATAAATCACTGGGATTCCAACTCTGGAGAAGAAAAACATTTAACGTTTTACAGCCATCACTGGTTTTGTTTTTTTAAATAATGTTGCGTGGCTTAGAATGAAAGGTACATCGATATATCATTCAAAATGAGCAGCTACAAAGAAAAAAATTGTTTTATTCCAGTATGATATTCTTGCACTATGGAAGTAACATCTGTGACTTCCATAATTTCTTAAATCTGGAAATATCTGTACCAGGGTGCACAGAAAATCTGAAGATTTTGCAAAAGTTTGACACCCTGGTTTAATATTCTTAACCCTGTAAAAGAGGTTGCTAAACCATTTGAATATACTTCCAACATAACATGTAGACTCATTACTACGACATACCCATAGGGCCTTTGGATGAACGCCGGGTGGATTTGAGGAACACCAAACGAGAAACCTGCAATAAGAACAAGACGTTTTAAAAAAAACTAACAAAGCCAACAGTTATTTCCTCATGTGCAGCTTGAATCCTACACATCATAAATACATCATAGAAACACTGATCAGTGCTTCCATTGAAACTAAACAACCTAACAATTACGTAACTCGTCAGGAGTGAAAACAAATGCTAGACACAATTACATACTACACGTCAACCTTTCCACATAGTGAGCACACGCTAAACAGGCGCTTAGTTTTCTGGTTTTAGCTGCCGGTCACTGATTTGTACACCACCTTGGTCGTCCAAGCTGTGAAATAAACGGGTGGCGCAGCCCTCCGCCAGCGCGTACAGCCCCTCACCTGGCTGCATGACCCTGGGCTTGGCCCCCAGATAGGCCAGGTTCACATTGGCTTTCCTGCCGTCAATGATAGGGTTAGGGTCCTTGCAGGCTCGGTCCGCGGATGCCCGGTCCGCCATCGTGACCTGTAGGGATCGGGGGAGACAAGTCTCAGTTTTCAGGACCCGACGTGTTCTTCTTTAAAGAGTCTCTCAGTCGGAGTGCTGATCTAGGATCAGTTTTTACTCTTGAGCTGGGACGAGTACGATCACCTGGCCTGGAGCTGCAGTCTCAGGTTAGGGCTGCTAAAATCTAGTAACTTGCTGACAAACTTGATTCTAAAGCTTTACACATCTGCATGAGCCATGTGTATGAAGAAACTTAGAGTTGGAGTGCTAAATGACCCTGATTTGGGGTTCATTACAGTCTACCTTCTCTGAGCAACATAAGCTGAGCTTTACCAGAATGCCATCAAAATGGTCTGACTGAACATGCTACACTTCAGACGCACAGGCAGACAACAACATCTAAGGGATGTTGGTGCTGGAAACATTTACAAAGCAAACAATACCTATATATGCATTAATATAACAAAATACAACCAAACAATCACGATGTCATGCAAAAGTACATACAAAATACTTACGAATCCATAACCTCTGGATTTGCCCGTTTGTCGGTCCGTTATAACAACAGCCTCATCTATATCACCGAACACTTCAAAGTATTTCCTGAGACTGGAGTCAGTGGTGTGATAAGGAAGACCGCCTACAAAAATCTTTGTGTAGGTGGTATCCTTCTGAGACGAATGCATCATCATTCTTTCTATAGGCGGTAGGCAACAACTTTTGTGTAGAACGTACAATGTCACAGACCTTAGTACAGTACTGGTTATTTCGTTGTAACTGAAATGACACTTGTTTGATAGCCGCGGCTTTCCAATCGTTCCCAACTTCAGTTTGACACGGCTACTAAACCCTCTTCAGCTGAACTTTGGAGATGTATATCGCTGTCTATTTTAGCTCCACCCAATTTGCCAAGCGGTGAACATTTCAGTTTCCTCCCACTGGCCATGTGGTGATACAAACCCTCAATGATTACTTCACTTTCTGCGCGTTTTATGTCTTCATATTAATCTCAAGCCAACAGTTGACCTCCATATGGCGACGCATTATCACGATACCCATAAAGTGACTTCTTGAGTGGATACGGTTTAATTATTTCAATTTCGTGACACTATATTTGTGACGTGAATGATGCAATTGGAAATTACAATTTGCGCGTATCGCTACCACTGTGCACACCGCCGCAAGTTGCCAGCGTATAGCCCACGCTACACTAATGCTATCTAAGAAATTCGAACATGCCGTCCTCTATTTTTTCCGTGTCAGACATTTGCCCATTGCAGATGTACATGGCGGTGCCGGTGTGAAACAGACACCGCTTGGCCTGACCGTGACATCCAAAACACACCTGTTGCGTCACACCACGTTATGGGGTCAACATGGACAGCTGACCGACTTCCATAATAACAAGGTCCTAGTCTCTCACCACTATAAATCAACGTCAGCCTCTGCTCCCTACCGACTCTGTAATATTGCTGAAATTATTGGTATGTTATAAGGCAGAGTTTGAACAGATCTCTCCTCGGGTGTTCCTACCTTGAAGTTTCATGTCACGATTTTAAACCGGCACACCTCAATGACTGTCAACTAATCAGCAGGCCTTTGACAATTTTAATCACGTGGAACAGTGATCGAGGTTTGGGATGGACAACTGTTATATTACATCTAAATTCACTCTTTTAATAACTTAACCAATTAATAATTTGGGGCTGGTAATGGAAATGTATTTCTTGCAAATTCATCTCCTCACTGTTATCTCTGCGATTCAGATCAGCAACCTACAGATTACGTTGCAAGATTAATATAAATATGGCATGCTATCACTATCTGTGAGCTCTTAAACGTCTGTTTGGAAGTGTCTGCTGAACGACTTAAGTGTGAGATTGGAAGAAGGAAATGTAAAGCACTGTCAGTGTATCAGTGTTTTTTGTCAAACGACAGGCTATATTGGAGATGAGTATTTGGAGAAGTCCATATGAGGTAACTAGGTGAAACATGTCCAGTAAGTAAGAAGTATCTTCTTTATTGTTTATTATACACATGAGGAAGAAAATATGGCATTGGAAGTCACGAGAATCTTTACCTAAGTGTAGTGTTTTCACTTGGACGTAATGCTACCGAGGTGCACTCAGTTTTATATTCGAGATTCAACAGATATTCACATTCCTTCCTCCCTTCAGGCTCCCGCATTTAGGGGCTATAGTAAAAGACTAAACCAGGTAATTGCCAAAATGTCAGAAGACGAATATAGTATCATTATGGAATCTCATCAACATCAATCCACATGCTAAATACTATACCGCATTTCATATTGTCAAAAAGATCTTTATTGATTTATCTCTAATCAATAAATCAATGGAAGCATGTTTAATTCTGCATTTCTTCAAACGTAAGCCAAATTATTCTCGAAATAGATGGCCTACTGATTCAAGCTTTGTTTTGGTGAACAAAGTAATTATGGATTTATTAATAATCAATAAATCAAGGGAAACAGATTTAATTTGGTATTTCTTCAATATATTTTTCAATGATTGTCATAGGAACTTCAAATATGATGTTTATTATTCTATAAATAACAGGCCAACTTGTTCAAGCTTTGTTTTGGTGACAAAAGTAATCATGGAAAGAGGTTTGATGTACTTGTTCCTTTACCTTTTTGGTTTGTTTTATTGTCCTGTTTAAAGGCCCAGGGCCGGTTTTCTAGATATTGTCACACTCAAGTTATAAATAACATAATGATATTATGGAAATTATTACAATTCCCTTTTTGTACAAAAGCTGTTAGATTAAAGCTGTTAGATTTCCTAACACCCTCACAATAAGAAAGAGCATTTCAAGGGCCCAAACCAGCTCATTAAAATACATGATAACCTGTTGGGATTTTTCTTCCATAAAATAAATGATAACATGTAGGGATTTTTCTTCCATAAAATAAATGATAACATGTTGTGATCTTTCTTCCATAAAATAAATGATAACATTTTGGGATCTTTCTTCCATAAAATAAATGATAACATGTAGGGATTTTTCTTCCATAAATAAATGATAATATGTTGGGATCTTTCTTCCATAAAATAAGCTCCCAGGAATTTATTTGATGAACAGGGATGATACAGTTTTACAAAGGACTGCATGGGGGCTTTAAAATAATGTTTGTATGTATTCAAAATAATAAGTAGTACTGTATATAAATAAAAGATTCACAATTAACTCTATATTGTATAATATCCAATAAACTCTTAGGGCTTCAGTCAATCGCGTGCACTGCATTAGTTGCACTGGTAGTTATTTTTCCAATGGTCAAATACATTTATTATACTGGCCTTGGGTACTGTATAAAGACGTGAACCCACAACTTGGGCAACTCACTTACCAGGTAAGTTTTCATTATTCAGAATTATAAGTGTTTGGGCACAGATGAATATTGTAACAATGACACTGCATAAACATGGTGGGTCTGAATGAATCCACATTTCAGTTTTCCTGGGTCTGGTGAGACAACATCTATGACTGTTAAGCAGCGCCACCTAGTGAAACCATTCTTAAAACACAGTCTTTAAAAGTAATCCTGCAGCAACGGCACAGCATATTAGTTATGGAGCATATGTAATCATTATTCCTAGTTGACACCTTTAGGTAATGTACACAGCTCTTAACAGCTTTAGTAAGCCCACAGTCAAACAAGCAAAAAAAAAAGCAAATCAGAGGCGAGACACATTTAGATTTTAAACGTTCTGTATTCTAGAACATCTCTGTACCAATTAACAAGTGTGTTGCGATACAATATAAATACAATTCTGTACATTATAATAATGTAAATAATACTATGTTCAAATACATTTCTATTTACAACTCCTCGTTAGGGAGAGCAGCTTTGATCTTAACTTTAAGTAAGGTCTTGGGTTTCTTGTCATATTTACTTGAAAATACAGCAATACTATATAGTTCTGTTTCTTCTCAGTTCCACCACAGATAGCCACATTCGACTGTGGTCTTGGGTGTCAGTCTGTTCTTCTGCTGATGCTCTGCAAGGAGTCAGTAGAGGAATGCCCAAACACCCTAGACCAAAGATCGATACATCCACAATAACATACAAGTGTCAGAAGGACATAAGTCATCATTTAGTTTACAAAACTATTTGACATGTCTCCCAACCATCCCGTTTCCTCACATTGTCCACCACCTGATAATCCTGCCCTCCCTGTAAAAAGAAAAGTAAAACTACATTTGTTGGCATGAGTACCTATAAAAAGACTTCAACGTTACTCATTAGTCAAATTTACATTTTAAAAAATCCAGCGGATTGCAGGAGTGGCTTTTTAAACGTTTATTTCGCCAATTTGATAAGACTGAATGCAGAGAAATATAATTCAAAATTGAAATAGAACAGCAATCCCCATTCAAGACAAGGATTTGTCCATTCTATTCATCATATTTCTCTGCATCTAATCGTACCGGATAGGCAAAATCCAGGTGGACAACCTTTGAAAGAACTGGCCCCCAGACAGTGAAGGAGAGCATCGAAAAATGCCTCCGGGGTTCAGGTCAGAGTCATACACAGGCTTTAGGTCCAAATGTTGGGCTATAAATTAGATCCCAGGAAGTCAGTACAATAACACATCCTTGGTCAAGCAACTGAGCCTTCTGCAGTATCCCCTATGGTTGTGCTCCATATGGCGCCGTATTCTCCACGCAGTGCATTCTGGGTCATAAGTAGTGCTCTACATGAGGAATACGATGCACTTTCTCTCCATAGATGAATGCAGAACAGGGCAGTAAGGCTTGCGGACAACCAGGCCTCAGTCAGGCCAAGCTTAGCCGCTTCATTCAAACAGATGACACAGCACAGGACCAACATGGACGCCTCCGTTTCCACCCTCTCCAGAGGCACATTTTGCTATAGTGTCGTTAGCCTCACACCAGGGTCCTTTTCGTTAATGTGAGTTCTGCTATGAAAAAAACAAGTGTCTTATTGGACAAGATCGGTTTCCTTCCGTTCGGTGTCTAGGGCACACGACCCAGTGAAGGACACACAGACAGGACAGTACAGTAGACAGTCTCTCAAATGGAAGAGAAACGGTCTGAGGGTTGACTCACTCCAGTGCAAGAAGCATGACTCGGTCAGTTGGCAATGGCAACAGTTCAAATACATTTAGTGGGCTGGGCTTCATCCGCCATCGAAACAGTGCTACACACGGAGCATGTCGACACAGACGGAGTCGTAGTGTGGCCACACCTTCAAATACATCAACAGTGGACTCATATTCACTTGATGACTTGTTTTTCGCAGGAGGCAGCCCAAGAGGACAGCAGGCCTGTGGCACAGGGGTTAATCATGGGAACATGGCACTACGCCTTACTCAATGAACACACACACACACATTATATGCACACACAAATACACACGAGCAACGCGAGATATCAGTTTTAAACAGCAGATACGAAACCTTAGGTCTTTGGTTAGCCATGATGCATCATAGTGACTTTGACAACAAAGAGTGACCAGTGTGTTAGAAACAGTAGAACATCCCCCCCCCGACACAGTCCAGATTACAGGCCTCTGTCGCCATTATGGGGAAAAACACATAAGTATTACATCTCGATGAGCAGAATTCATGACACGAATCCAATAAAAAACGTCCGGGTAAAGTTAATCCTCTCAGACTCTCAGCTGAAGCTCACACAACACGACGTCCTCGACGTGAACGAAAGCAAAAGAAAAATGCGGAGGTGCGCGTCCTGACTTTCGGTGGACAGCGATTATCGAGAGAGATGCCGTCTAGAAAAAGGACTGGTTAGATAGGATCACGGGGAAACATTTACACCAACAGACCCAGGACACGACGGTCGGGTCTAGAAGCCAACGGGGACAGGAGGAAGGATGGTGAGGAGGACAGGGGCAGGTCTGGAGGCTTTGCTGTTGAGCGTCTGTCACTGGGCCCCGGGTTGCAGGACAGGCTAGACGGGACCAGCCGACCCACCTGTAGGGTTGGAACATTACCAGTCACTTACCAGTTAACATTTCACCCCCAAAAAACTAAAAAACTATAGCTGAAGGATTCTGGATTTCCTGTTTATTACCTTTCGTATTCCAGAAGGCAGTGTTTTCTGGAGAAAAGGTTGCTTTGTGGATTTCATCGGATGAGGGGCTGGGGGTCTGTGGTGTCCATGGAGGGGGGTCCCCTGCTGAGCCGCGAGGGCTTGACGAACACCCCGTGGCCTGGAGGACAGCGGAAATACACCCTCCCCTGGACTGTCCCGTTGTGCTTCCCTGTGTGTCCACCAGAGACGGGAGATTCATGGGTCGATCACAGTAACAACGCCAAACACTGTGCATGCGCATAGGAAAGCACTGTGGCCAGATGTTATCCGCCATTCTTGTCAGAGGAATAAAGAAACCGAACGGGAACTACGGCCTCACCGTTTTTTCAGTTGGTGTTTCATTCACAGACCTCATTCAAACAAGGGCATGGTAACTGAGTTCTAACCGCAACTTAACGTTAATCAACAGCCACTCACCCACGGCCAGGTCCAGCTGAACACCGACCCAAATCCCCTTGGCGAACTCCACCCCGCCGACGTAGTGCACCGTGCCGCTCCTCTTCCCCACCCACACCACCTCCCCGGGCGCCATCCAGTCTGGCAACTGGGCCACTGGGGCACCGGAGCCCTCGTCCCCGCTGGAGGAGTCGCCGGACCCCTCGGCGCTGCTGTAGTTGGGGCTGGGACAGGGACTCCCGGGAGGGAGGTCTCCCTGGGCCGGCTCCTGGATCCGGGGCTCCCCTCCTGCTAGCCGGCCCGGGGGGCTAGAGGGGGCTTGGTGGGGCACGGAACACTGTTCACCGTTGTGGATTGGGGCGTTACCAGGGTGATCCCTGCCAGAGCCCAGCTCCTCCTCCTGGTGGACGGGCGACAGGAGCGCTGGGCCCCCAGGCTGCCATCCTTCTTGGAAGGGTCCCTGCTCCCCAAAGCCATCGTCGGCCCCTTTGAAATCTGTGAACTCCTGGCTGACACTGAGGACACGCCTGCTGCGCAGCGGGGAGGAGGGAGGCTGCTCCTCCGTGCAGTTAGGAACGCTGACTGGGGAGGAGGTCGGAGGGGGTGTGGGGGAAGGGGGTTTGTGGTGTGAGTGGAAGGCAGGGAGCTGGGTCCCGACCCCCGCCGCAGCACTTCTGGTCTTGGGGGAGGCGCTGGGGCAGACCGGGGAAGAGGTCTCGTGGAGGAGAAGGAGGCGGGGGTTGTGGTGGGCATCCCGGTCCGGGTCTCTGTCCCCCGCGGCAGCGCTCAGCTGATCGGAGCTGTCGCTGGCGCCGAAGGGCACATCCGAGAGCGTGGCGTCCGAGGCGCTGTGGGAGAAGTAGCCGCTGGTGCAACTGCTGGCTGTCGGGCTGCGAGGAGCGCCCCCCCTCTCCCCTCCGACGACTCCTCCTGCCCGCCCCCCCCCTCGGCTCCCCACTGCCCCCCGTCACACACATCCCCTCCAAAGTCTCCAGCGTAGCGTTGTACACCTCGAAGTTGGCAAAGTTCTCCGGGACGTATGGCTGGAAGATGTTGTATTCTGGAGGGCCCAAGCTCAGAGCCAGGTCCACGTCCTCCTCTTCAGAGTCCTGAGACACACACACACACACAAACACACACACACAAACACACACACACACACACACAAACACACACACAGGACAGAACGTACCAGTGACATCAGCTTCAGCTTCTGTCTGCAGGAGAGCAGGCAGGTGAGGGGAGCAGGGCTCACTGTAACAGCTGGCATGCAGTGAACTGAATGGTATCACATAGTTAATGGTATCACTGTTAACAGTATCATTGTGTTATTGGTATCATTGTGTTAATGGCATCACTATGTTAATGGCATCACTATGTTAATGGTATCACCTTGTTAATGGTATCACCTTGTTAATGGTATCACTGTGTTAATGGTATCACCTTGTTAATGGTATCACTGTGTTAATGGTATCACAGTGTTAATGGTGTCACCGTGTTAATGGTATCACTGTGTTAATGGTATCACAGTGTTAATGGTGTCACCGTGTTAATGGTATCACTGTGTTAATGGTATCACTGTGTTAATGGTATCACCTTGTTAATGGTATCACTGTGTTAATGGCATCACCGTGTTAATGGCATCATCGTGTTAATGGTATCACCTTGTTAATGGTATCACCGTGTTAATGGTATCACCTTGTTAATGGTATCACCGTGTTAATGGTGTCACTGTGTTAATGCTATCACCGCGCTAATGGTATCACATTTTTAATGGTATCACCGTGTTAATGTTATAACTGTGTTAATGGTATCACTTTTTTAAAGGTATCACTATGTTAGCGGTATAACTGTGTTAATGGCATTGCCAAGTAAATGATATCACTGTGTTAATGTTATAACTGTGTTAATGGTATCATCTTGTTAATGGTATCACTGTGTTAGCGGTATCACTGTGTTAATGGTATCACTATGCTAATGGTATCACTGTGTTAGTGGTACCACCTTGTTAATGGTATCACTGCGTTAATGGTGTCACTTCTTTCCCAGTAATTCAAATAGGAGTCCACCCCCTGGTTTATGTGCAGACAGAGATTATTCAAATGTATTAGGGTCAGCTGTGTACAGTGACCAGGTGCTGGTTGGAAGATGGGAGGACATGAGCGGATTACATGAGACTTCATGCTGCCAGAGTGTTGTTAACCTGGTACGTGTCTGTAGAATCATGACCGAGTGTTTCCCCTCAGTGGAACGCTGTTTCAGTGTGTTTCCTGATGCAGCAGTGTGCGTGGCAGTCCAGGTAAGGCCGAACCACATGTGGCAGGTTAAGAGGTGTGCGTGAGTGTTTGTGCGTGGACATGTCAGCGCGCGTGTGTGTTTGTGTGTGTGTGTGAGGCACTTACAGCGGTGTGTGGCAGTGTGTGGCTGAGCTGTCTGCTGATGTGGATGGCGGGGGTGAGGGTGGAGAGATGGCCATGGCTGCCAGCTCTAGGCCTGCGCCAGGGGGCGTGGCAGGGGGCGTGGCAAGGAGGGGAGAGCAGCGCGGGGCTGTCCGCACATGAGGAGCGCATGCTCTGCAGACGGGGTCAGAACAACAGATGGCACACACGCAACACACACAGGCATGCATGGAGCAGGTGAGTTAACATACACACGCGCGCACGCACGCACGCACACACACACACACACACACACACACAAACACACACGCACAGAGTCCAGTGCAGTCAATGGGATGGAGTTAGTTGCTGTACGTGACACAGACATGCAGTCAACATTAAATAGAAAACAATGTATATTAAAATAGGGTCGGCGTTGGCCATGTACAGTGAAGGCATCAAGGCATTAGATTATATCAAAACAGACTTGGAACGCGCAGCTACGTCAACACTCGTAGACTAGCGCTGAACTGGCGTGAGCCGATTCAGTTCAGGCAGAACATTTAGCGATCACCACACAGGTGGATTTTATGTCGTTAGTAGCTGTCAATGTGATATACTGAAACTCTGCACTGATACACTCTGACAGGGTGTTATCGGGCCCTCAGGTAATAACGCCCGTCACGAAAACGACGGAAAAACAAGGGATAAAAAAAAAAAAAAAAGACTAAAAGGAAAACATGAAGGAGATAAAGAACACTAGGAAATGAAAAAGGGAAGGACAAAAAGGTGACAGGAAGAGAGGAAGAGAGAGTGGAACTAGAGAGGGACAGTTGTCGTGGCTGATATGTACAGTACCTCCTGTCCCAGCAGTGGACGTGCCTCCAGGGCTCTCTGGGGCTTGTTCTCCTCCTTGACAGGCAGCAGGGACTTGAGGAACTTGGGTGGCTGAGGAGAGAGGGCCTTGAAAGGGCTTGAGTTGAAGAAGGTGGGAGTCTCTGGCACCATACCTGAGGGGATGCAGAAACTCTTAAGGACATTCCTATGTCTGTCCCCCAAAATAAAGCAGTCGGCACTCCAACCCTGCTTCATGGTCTGGGGTCCTGGTTAGGTGGTCAGGAAATAGCACCAGGCCCTGCCGAGTGAAATGTGCTGGTTTACCATGATTCTCTGCTCTGTTTTTCTGTGGTGTGCCGCACAGAGAACCACCGTCCTGGAGAGTGCAGTCAGAGACGTCCAGGTGAGAGTCACAATGGCCCTGGACAACACCAGCAGACACACAGACATGCTGGTTATCACACCAGAACCAGTCGTAACCCTTTGGACATTGTCAGTAGACATAGCAGTAGACCTATGGTAAGAGGTCAATTCTGGGATGGACCGATGTTAGATATTTAGTCATTTCCATGACAGCAGGGTAGGCAGCGGAGACCGCAGAGTGTGTGAAGTAGAGAAAGTACTGGTATTGCTCAGGTTTACCTTCCAGTCTTCATCCTCACAGCTGGTCAGGTCCGTTTTGCTGCAGGAAGACTGGGACACAACAGCAAGAGGTTATTGACTGATGCACAGACACACACCAGGGTTACCGTTTCGATGTGTTACTGTAGTCATAGATGCTGTACGTTGGGGGTGCTGGTGTGTGTGTGTTAGTCTTACATGCTGTACGTTGGGGGTGCTGGTGTGTGTGTGTGTGTGTGTGTTAGTCTTACATGCTGTACGTTGGGGGTGCTGGTGTGTGTGTGTGTGTGTGTTAGTCTTACATGCTGTATGTTGGGGGTGCTGGTGTGTGTGTGTGTTAGTCTTACATGCTGTACGTTGGGGGTGCTGGTGTGTGTGTGTGTGTGTGTTAGTCTTACATGCTGTATGTTGGGGGTGCTGGTGTGTGTGTGTGTTAGTCTTACATGCTGTACGTTGGGGGTGCTGGTGTGTGTGTGTGTGTTAGTCTTACATGCTGTACGTTGGGGGTGCTGGTGTGTGTGTGTGTTAGTCTTACATGCTGTACGTTGGGGGTGCTGGTGTGTGTGTGTGTTAGTCTTACATGCTGTACGTTGGGGGTGCTGGTGTGTGTGTGTGTGTGTGTGTTAGTCTTACATGCTGTACGTTGGGGGTGCTGGTGTGTGTGTGTGTGTGTGTTAGTCTTACATGCTGTATGTTGGGGGTGCTGGTGTGTGTGTGTGTTAGTCTTACATGCTGTACGTTGGGGGTGCTGGTGTGTGTGTGTGTGTTAGTCTTACATGCTGTACGTTGGGGGTGCTGGTGTGTGTGTGTGTTAGTCTTACATGCCGTACGTTGGGGGTGCTGGTGTGTGTGTGTGTGTGTGTGTTAGTCTTACATGCTGTATGTTGGGGGTGCTGGTGTGTGTGTGTTAGTCTTACATGCTGTACGTTGGGGGTGCTGTGTGTGTGTGTGTGTGTGTTAGTCTTACATGCTGTACGTTGGGGGTGCTGGTGTGTGTGTGTGTGTGTTAGTCTTACATGCTGTACGTTGGGGGTGCTGGTGTGTGTGTGTGTGTTAGTCTTACATGCTGTACGTTGGGGGTGCTGGTGTGTGTGTGTGTGTGTTAGTCTTACATGCTGTACGTTGGGGGTGCTGGTGTGTGTGTGTGTGTTAGTCTTACATGCTGTACGTTGGGGGTGCTGGTGTGTGTGTGTGTGTGTTAGTCTTACATGCTGTACGTTGGGGGTGCTGGTGTGTGTGTGTGTGTGTGTTAGTCTTACATGCTGTACGTTGGGGGTGCTGGTGTGTGTGTGTGTGTTAGTCTTACATGCTGTACGTTGGGGGTGCTGGTGTATGTGTGTGTGTGTGTGTGTGTTAGTCTTACATGCTGTACGTTGGGGGTGCTGGTGTGTGTGTGTTAGTCTTACATGCTGTACGTTGGGGGTGCTGGTGCTGGTGTGTGTGTGTGTGTTAGTCTTACATGCTGTACGTTGGGGGTGCTGGTGTGTGTGTGTGTGTGTTAGTCTTACATGCTGTACGTTGGGGGTGCTGGTGTGTGTGTGTGTGTTAGTCTTACATGCTGTACGTTGGGGGTGCTGGTGTATGTGTGTGTGTGTGTGTGTTAGTCTTACATGCTGTACGTTGGGGGTGCTGGTGTGTGTGTGTTAGTCTTACATGCTGTACGTTGGGGGTGCTGGTGCTGGTGTGTGTGTGTGTGTTAGTCTTACATGCTGTACGTTGGGGGTGCTGGTGTGTGTGTGTGTGTGTTAGTCTTACATGCTGTACGTTGGGGGTGCTGGTGTGTGTGTGTGTGTGTTAGTCTTACATGCTGTACGTTGGGGGTGCTGAGGCTCCTTCTGATATGTCTCCCTTTAACAGACAGCGCTTCCTTCACCGTCACCGCCTGATGACATCAATCAATCACACTTTATTGTCCCCAGAAAAGAAATGTGTTTTGCAGTGATCTGTTCAGAAATAACTACACAGGATTCACACATCTAAACCTGAAGACAAAATGAACCCAGATAACGATGTGAGAAAGCTAAACACAATAGCTGTTTGCTCCAAGACACTCAACAGTTTCATCTGAATGACTGCATGTAAACTGCTGTACCTGTCTGAGTCTCTCCAGACTGAGTATGTTCTCCACCTCCAGAACCCCTCTGGTGTATTTCTCTATGTACGTCTCTCCATCCTGACTCTCCTCACTGTCTCCCCGCGCTGCCATCAGGGCCAGAGTCTCTCTCTCCTCAGGCTCTTCTGAGGCCTGGACACCGAACACAACATTACCACATTACACCACACACAACATTACCACATTAAGCCACAGACAAAATTATCACATTACACCACACACAACATTACCACATTAAGCCACACATAACATTATCACATTACACCCCACACAACATTACCACATATTACAACACACACAACATTATCACATTACACCCCACACAACATTACCACATATTGCACCACACACAACATTACCACATTACACGACACAAAACTTAACCATATTAAACCACACACAACATTACCACATTACACCACACATAACATTACCATATTACATCACAAATATGACTGAGTACTCAATGCATATTTAGTGTATTAAGCATTACAGCTTTTCAATCTTCAGCCTCCCCAAACAGTCATGATATTATCTTAAACAATAGACTAAAATCAAAATATTGATTCTTGCAATTAAATGACTTGCACAAAGGTTTGAAAGATGTGTGTACATCTCACCTTAAAGTTAGGCTGTGTGACAGTGATACTGGCTCAGTAGCAGTGATGTTGGCTCAGTCATAGTGATACTGGCTCAGTCATAGTGATATTGGCTCAGTAGCAGTGATATTGGCTCAGTAGCAGTGATGTTGGCTCAGTGAGAATTATACTGGCTCAGTGAGAATTGTATTTGCTCGGTGATAGTGATGTTGGCTCAGTGATAGTGATATTGGCTCATTCACAGTGATACTGTCTCTTTCACAGTGATATTGTCTCATTCACAGTGATACGGTCTCTTTCACAGTGATATTTTCTCATTCACAGTCATATTGTCTCATTCACAGTGATATTGGCTGAGTCATATTGATATTCGCTCAGTCATTGTGACTTTGGCTCAGTGATAGTGATATGAGCACAGTGATAGTGATATTTTCTCAGTCATTGTGATACTGGCTCATTTATAGTGACTTTGACTCAGTGATAGTTATATTGGCTCAGTGATAGTGATATGGGCTCAGTAATAGATATATTGGCTCAGGGATTGTGATATTAGCTCAGGGATTGTAATGTTGTTTTAAGAGACAGTTCAGAGAACAAGTAATTCTGCAAACCTTCGGTATATTGGATACAATCTCATAGGTGACTCCACAGGAGTAAAGTGTGTTCTTCACGGACATCCTTCTCTTCAAACTCTGGGTGAAGGTCTGCAGGAGAATTAGAAATATATTTCAAAGCAATGCTTTTCACATTTCAATCATTTAGCAGATGCCTAAATGAACAAAAGGATTTAATAACTAACCAGTAACCATAGTTGATGATTGTTCACTTTTAATTTAATTGATATCATCATTGTTTAGTCATGGACCCCCCTTTAGCTGGATATTTATATGTTAATTAGAAACCTAGCTGAGTACTTTTACCTTGTATTTTATATGTTGCTGCCCCATGCATACATAACATTTAAAGACTGTAATATCCTATCAATATCAATCTGTGTTGCCTGTCTATCAAAAAAAGGGTCTCTTCTGTTTTATAGCCCAGGTAAGGGTTTGAGAAAGCAAGGATTTCTACTGTAATTCTGTCACCACCAAACCAGTCCAGAGGCATTTATTCAATGAGTTCAGGCCAGTGAGGTTTCAGTCTGAATGTTACGAGAACATCAAGTTGTCCTCCATAACTGTTACTAAGTGGCAATGCACTTCCAGGTTGTGCTGTTCTTCCTGATATTGAAGATATCACGGTCTATCAGAGTGTGCGTGTGTGTGTGCGTGTGTGTGCGTGTGTGTTGACCTGTTTATTGTATATGTTGACAGCGATCCTCTTGCGGACCACCAACTCCATGGATGCTGGGTGGCTGAGCTGCACCGTGGCTTTGATGATCAGATAGATGCGCTCATTGGGCGACGTCACCCGGTTCAGGTGAACCGAGTCGTGAATTGAAGAGTCCCAGGAACACACCACTGACACCTGTTGGCGGGAGGCCAGATGGCAGATAGACATTGAAGTGGGTACAGAGAAACGTGGCGAGAAAAACAACTATTTATTCCCTTGTTGCAAAAACTCTTCCTTGATTCTCAGAATCAAGAGAGCATAAGCAAGTATCAGGGAGGGAATAAGCAGGAAATCAGGGAGGGAATAAGCAGGAAATCTGGGAGGGGATAAGCAGGAAATCTGGGAGGGGATAAGCAGGAAATCAGGGCGGGGATAAGCAGGAAATCAGGGAGGGGATAAGCAGGAAATCAGGGAGGGGATAAGCAGGAAATCAGGGAGGGGATAAGCAGGAAATCTGGGAGGGGATAAGCAGGAAATCAGGGCGGGGATAAGCAGGAAATCAGGGAGGGGATAAGCAGGAAATCAGGGAGGGGATAAGCAGGAAATCTGGGAGGGGATAAGCAGGAAATCTGGGAGGGGATAAGCAGGAAATCAGGGAGGGGATAAGCAGGAAATCAGGGAGGGGATAAGCAGGAAATCTGGGAGGGGATAAGCAGGAAATCTGGGAGGGGATAAGCAGGAAATCAGGGAGGGGATAAGCAGGAAATCAGGGAGGGGATAAGCAGGAAATCAGGAACGTCTGAACAGAACAAGTCCTTGTCAAAAGTACACTGCAAAGGAAATAGGGTGCCATTTGGGACACAGGCTATGTTGCACTCTACCTCATCGTCACAGTGTCTGATGATGGGCAGGTAGTAGAACTGGCTGCCGTGCTCCTTGGGCAGGATTGAGTTAACTCCGGCAGCGTGAGGTCCCGTTAACTGTTCATTAACGGTCAGGTGGTCTGCTACAGAGGGGTACAGAGAGACAGGTGTCAGGTGTCACAATACTCAGAGGATGAAAAGGGGTAAGGCTTGAGGACTCTTAATAGGTTACAATAAGATCCAAATGAACACATGTCAATATGAAGACACATTCAGATGGGGCAAGGGGGTTTTCAAATCATTCCTCATGACAGTTCCTAATATAACCAATTTCATATGATTCCTCATGACAGTTCCTAATATAACCAATTTCATATGATTCCTCATGACAGTTCCTAATATTACCAATTTCATATGATTCCTCATGACAGTTCCTAATATTACCAATTTCATATGACTCCTCGTGGCAGTTTATAATATAACCTATTTCATATGACTCCTTGTGGCAGTTCATAATATAACCTATTTCATATGATTCATTGTGGCAGTTCATATTATAACATGTTTCATATGATTCCTCAAGGCCTGCCCAAACATAACCTCTCAGAAGCAAATGTGGTTTATTAAAGCATTTAAATAATGTTGTTGCTGTGTATTGATGGACAAAGAAAACATTTGAGGAGAAAAACACTTCAAAACACCCATCTATATCGACCATTTAGAACCATGGAATATGATGTCATACACCTGAGAAGGATCTGGCCAATCAGAGGTCTAGAGAAAGATAAGCTGACCAATTAGTCTCATCACATAAAATATATTAATGTCTGCTATACGCCCACACAATTCCAACATAGAAAAGCTTTTTTTTAACTACAAAAAATGGAAAACTATTCCACTCATGCTGCAATAAATTTGAGTTCATCTGAAATCTTTTCACTGAGCAGTTAATTTGAAGCAGCTTTTTACATGTGCGGTACTTAAGTGAAAAAAAATGAAATGCTAAATAAACATCCCGTTTTTTAGCTTTGAAGATCATGCAGGTTTTTTAACAATGTAAATTGTGATGCATGACTAGATTTGTTGTGTTACTAAAAATGACCTCTTACCATTTAAATCCAAGAACAGCACAGGGATGTGAGCCTCCATTCCAGCAGAGGGCGCCCTGCAACAATGAGTCACAGAGTACAACACAAGGTCAGACATGAATAGATGTCATGAAGGAGCAGGGTTGAGAAACACCAGTCTCACCACTGTACAGAAGGACCAGTCTTACCAATGTATAGAAGAACCAGTCTTAACAGAGTATAGAAGAACCAGTCTCACCACTGTACAGAAGAACCAGTCTTACCAGTGTGCAGGGGCTCCAGGTATCCCACTGCCAGGTGAGGGCACCAACACAGCGTTCCTCTCTTCAGTCAACCCAACCCACTGTTCCACCAACCGGGCCTCCCGTTCCATATCCTCCTCAGACTTCTCTGGAGACAGAAAGTGTAGGGAGAGAGGGAGAGCAATATGGGAGGTGGAAACAGAGGAGTTGGGGATTCCCATTTGTTTTTCTGTTACTGAACTGCTTGACTTCAAGTACATCTAATGTAAGACATTTCAAAGTAAGTCATTGTAAGTCTTTGTAGGTAAGCCACTGTAAGTAAGTTATTGTAAGTCAGTCATTGTAATTCATTGCAAATACATCATTGCAAGTCATTGACACTCATTGTAAGTCAGTCATTGTCAGTAATTTATGTAAAAACTACTAATATTTTCTACACAGGTCTGATAACTGCTCCATTGAAGTCCAGAACCAGGACTCACCCTGTTTATTGATGATCTTGTTGATCTGTTCATCCAGGTACTCTCGTCGTTTGATCAGGGCTTCGGACCAGCGCTCCCTCACACAGTTCAGGTCCTCCTCCTGGAGGCCAGTAGGAATATCTGTCATGTGTCTGTCGTTGAGTCCATTCACTGTCATGTGTCTGTCGTTGAGTCCATTCACTGTCATGTGTCTGTTGCTGAGTCCATTCAATGCACACTAACAACTCATTCTTAAAATCATTGTAGTCGTAGGTCTAGGTTGGCTTTTGTCATGTAAGCACATTAACAGCTTAATTCATGTTTTTCAGACACAACTGCTTGTGCCGTAGGTAAAGATAGCAAAAAAGCTATGAAAAATATAAATATATCAGCTTAACCTCTATTATTGAGGTAAAATTGTTTAATTTTGAGGTAAAAAGATGATAAATGTAATTAAGAAATAGATATTTTTCATGGTTACTGTCACCGCTAGAAATGAGACTTTTTCACAAATGCATGTGAATGTTAAAATTTAACTAATGTAACAAAATAATAACTGTTTGAGTGTGTGTATGTAACCATGCTCCCTAGTGTAGTCTTACTGGGCCCCTGGGTCCTGCCTGGTCAATGGAGTGCAGTGTAACACTGTTCAGGCAGGCAACATTTGGGGTTATTTCAAAGAGTGCCAATGGCAGGTTCAACATTCTACAGGTACCTCAGGCAATAATAGACTAACATCAAAGCCAAGTCAAAGTTAATCCTCTGGAACCACATAGACAAAATAAAAGGTCCCAAAGTCAGGAAATGAAATGTCTCCTAGGCTCAGAGCCTTTACTGGGTAGTCTACAGTTAACTGATTAAAAGATTACATTACCATGATAAAACAGCTCTCCCAGAACACCCTGGGACCACACACAGGCGAACCCCATGCCCATTTCCCAACACACACACACGTTGTCTTTGGGAGGACAGGCCTGTGCAAAACACCGGGTGGATTCACGGACCTTCACACAACTGAATCACTGCAAAGGCACTGGTTTGGGATGCAAGGCGATGAGTCACGTGAGCGATCGGCGGGGACCCACGATGCTCTGCACAAGCTGACCCTCCCCAACGCACTGTATTGTACATGCCCCTGTCCAACCCACCCGGAGTCCTAGCGAAACGCACAGGGACAATGACCTCAGAGGTCAAACAGACTGATAAAGGTGACACGGCCAATGTGTAGGACAACCGCGTGGACACACAGAACTCCCCCGTCATGCAAAATGAGTCATGCATCGATGCAGCCATGCGTTTGGTCATGTGATTAGGGTGAGCTCCAGCAGGGCTGCAGCAGCTCTCCAGTGTCGGCGTTGGGAAGCGGACCGCGTGTCACAGAAAGTTAGTGTTTAACCGGAGGCAGGGGAGGGGCTGGCACTAGGCGGGATCCCAGAAGGACAGACTATTGGCCAACCCCGCCCCTTTCAGCAGCGCCCCCTGTCTGCAAGCACACGACCAGCAGCTGGTTTTCACCCATCATGCCCCGCTGCAAATGGAACCATCATCAGCGCCAGTAGTTAGGGTTGCACATCCTCGATAAAACTCATCACTCCCAGGTTTCCCCGTGAATCCTGATCGGAAACAGTCTACATTCGCTATTCATTCCGGTTTTGAACTCCCCCAGTGGAGACCTGGGGGACGGTGTGGGAATGTTGCAACCCAAGCAGCAGTGAAAGCCCCCCGGGGCCATGCCCCCCTCCTCGGCGGTAGTTTGGGTGTACCTGGTAACTATCCCCATCATCAGCCTCCACCTCCTCCCTCTGGCAGGACAGAACACAGCACAGCACAGTACACTCAACATGAGTCCCAAATGGCACCCTATTCCATTGTCTACGGTGCCCCGCTCACGGGCTCTCCCCACGGGGGGAACCGTTTTGGGGGACGTGGGATTGGCGGAACGGGGAGGCATGGCAGCCAGCGTTAACGACTAGCCGCGGCAGCCCCGGAGAAGGCCCTGGGTCGAGTGGTTCCCGCGGATGAGCCAGACGCCAGCGCCGACTCTGACCGTGATGTACGACAGATGACTGACCTGATCGAATAGCATCTGGACACAACAGTGGGGGGAGATGCTGCAGAACGGACAGAACACCGCTAGGATGTCGGCACATGGAGCGTTAACCCCCTCGATGTCCTGCATGCCGACCCTACCTGGCCACTTAGTACTCCATCTTAATCCCCACAGCTTTCATTGTCCGGAAAATGATTTATTGAATTATTTTAGTACTATTGGTAGAGCATCCAGTAATGTCGTAGTGTGATTTAGTCCAGCCCGGAGGACGTGTGGCGTTGCACACATTCAGCCCAATGACAGGCATTCCTGCAGCGCACGCCACTGTCCCATATAGTACCCAATTCCCCTTGTAGGGAACACGCTACATTTGAGTAGTGGGAAGTAGGGATCATAAAGGCAGTAGGGTGCCATTTGAGACACATGGTATAGACATGGCAGCAGGCCCAGAAACCAGCCGCACCACCACCACCCACTGTCACCACCACCACCCACTGTCCCCACCACCACCACCCACTGTCCCCACCACCACCCACTGTCCCCACCACCACCCACTGTCCCCACCACCACCACCAACTGTCCCCACCACCACCCACTGTCCCCATCACCACCACCCACTGTCCCACCCACCATCACCCACTGTCACCACCATCACCCACTGTTCCCACTATCACCACCCACTGTCCCCACCCTCACCACCACCACCCACTGTCCCACCCACCATCACCCACTGTCACCACCATCCCCCACTGTTCCCACTATCACCACCCACTGTCCCCACCACCACCACCCACTGTCCCCACCCTCACCACCACCCACTGCCTCTACCCACACCACCCACCAAAACCACCCACCACCACGCTACCATGTTCATACAGCACCACATTTTAAAGCACAAGCACATTTAAAACATGAATGTCACTCCACTGAAACCTCTGAAGTGTGTGTGTGTCACTGACCTGGTAGCTGTCCAGGGGTCTCTGTAGCTTGGTGGAGCGTGCCGACACACAGCCAATAGAAACCGACAGAATAGCCTCCACTAACAGAGGCAGCGTCCCAGAGTTTGGCACCGGTTTCACAGACACCTGGAGCCTGCGAGAGTGGCCCTGACAAGACACACACACACACACACACACACACATCCATTTAACATACTCAACGTCCAATCCAAAACCGATCGCAGTGCTGCCAAGGAAACAGACATTTGATTGGTTGGGACCCATCCCAGTATTACACATATTTATTGGCTATTGGATGAGAAGGACAGGGGATGGAGAGAGAAGGAGTGGGGGTCCGAGAGGGGAGGAGACAGGAGGAGAGGGAAGGAGAGAGGAAGGGCTACAGATCCGTGGGTGACATACCTGTCGTAGCTGGAAGACTCCCCCAGTGCTGACATCCTTCCCAGGGTGCATCTCCACAGCCGAGTACTCCCCCTGCTCATTCAACTCCTGGATGGAAGCCCACAGTTCCACACGACGAGACACCTCGCTCCACCTGCAGGGACACGTGTGAGTGAGTGCGCGCGTGTGTGTGTGTGTGTCTTAGAGAGAGCGAGTGTGTTTTCGCGAGTACCTGTCTCGTAGCGTGCGTGTCTTGGCCTGTTGAGCGTCCATTTCCCAGAGAGAGCGTCCATTGCCGGCACAGCGGTGACCCCACACCTCGATGGCCAGCCCCCCGTCAGAAATGAACTCCAGAAACTCCTCCGTCACATGGACCACATAGTCCTGCACACAGACACACAAAATACAGGACTCCTCAACACGCCATCAGTTCCAGAGATGCTTGTCGGAATATTTCTATTTCATTTTATAAACTGCTGATACCAGCAATCTTTCAACTAGGATTCCTGGAAAACCTTTTCGTTTTGTATATGGGGGGGGGGGGGGGGTTGCATCACAACTGTGTATCCCTCACCTTGCAGTGGTCAAAGCGGACAGTGAACTGGGCGTCGGGGCTGCGGGGTGTGGTGGGCGTGTCTGGGCTGACCACAGGCGGGGCCACCGTAGGCTCCGCCCCCTCCCAGAAGGTGTATTGACAAAAGACAAAGTTGGAGAGGTTGAGAGGCAGTCCTGTGGCCTCCCTGATACGCACCTGGAGAACACACACAAACACACACACAAAGGGACACATAAACACACTCTTACAAAGGTCCGCACGGCCGATTGTCTACATGCGGAGTAAAGCCCTGGGCAGCCAGTCGCTGGTGTGGAGGAGGTTTGGTTGTCCTCCCAGCACGTACCCTGTAGGTGAGCTTCCTGGCCATATGGACGATCTCTCCATGCGTGTCCATCACCTCGTACATGCTGCTCTCGCTGGAGTTCTCCGACGAGTCGTCTCCGCCCACCAGCCGCTCCGGCACCGCCCCACTGACACGCATCAGCTCGACGTTGAGCCGGCCCGCTACCTGTCTCACACACACACACACACACACACGCACACACACACACACACATGTATGTCGTCATAGGAGTGAAGAAGTGCCGAGCAAAGACAGAATGCAGAATAACAGAAGAGTTCCCATGAAGCCACCTGAATCTTACTGGTAGAAAGATTTCAATGTCAAGACACATTTTGAACAAGCAATCAACAGAAATACCACCATTTGGTTGATAATAGCATGGTGTCACTATTGCATTACCATCATTAACTATTACCAAATCTCCTTAAGTAAGGTGTGTGTGTGTGTGTGTATATGTACCACCGTGTGTGTGTGTGTGTGTATATGTACCACTGTGTGTGTGTGTGTGTGTATATGTACCACTGTGTGTGTGTGTGTATATGTACCACCGTGTGTGTGTGTATATGTACCACCGTGTGTGTGTGTATATGTACCACCGTGTGTGTGTATATGTACCACCGTGTGTGTGTGTGTGTGTGTGTGTATATGTACCACCGTGTGTGTGTGTGTGGGTGTATGTACCACCGTGTGCGTGTGTGTGTGTATATATGTACAACTGTGTGTGTGTGTATATATGTACCACTGTGTGTGTGTGTGTGTGTGTGTTTATGTATATGTACCACTGTGTGTGTGTGTATATATGTACCACTGTGTGTGTGTGTGTGTGTTTATGTATATGTACCACCGTGTGTGTGTGTATGTACCACTGTGTGTGTGTGGGTGTATATGTACCACTGTGTGTGTGTGTGTGTATATATATGTACCACTGTGTGTGTGTGTGTGTGTATATATGTACCACCGTGTGCGTGTGTGTATGTACCACTGTGTGTGTGTGTGTATATGTACCACTGTGTGTGTGTGTGTGTGTGTATGTACCACTGTGTGTGTGTGTATATGTACCACTGTGTGTGTGAATATGTACCACTGTGTGTGTGAATATGTACCACTGTGTGTGTGTGTATATATGTACCTGTGTTTGTTTGTGTGTGTGTGTGTATATGTACCACTGTGTGTGTGTGTGTATATATGTACCACTGTGTGTGTGTGTGTGTGTGTGTATATGTACCACCGTGTGCGTGTGTGTATGCACCACTGTGTGTGTGTATTTATGTACCACTGTGTGTGTATTTATGTACCATTGTGCGTGTGTGTGTATATGTACCATTGTGCGTGTGTGTGTATATGTACCATTGTGCGTGTGTGTGTATATGTACCATTGTGCGTGTGTGTGTATATGTACCATTGTGCGTGTGTGTGGCTGTGCTCCTACCTCCCCCTGCTGGCTGATGATGGGTACAGCGTACTGTAGTTTGACGTCATGGAAAAGGCACTCCAGAAATACGTTGGCTACTCCTATCAGGTTGTGGTTCTCCTGAGCCTCATAGAACGGGTCAGCAGGCTGCTTGCTGTTGTTCAGCTTGTAATGCTGACCGGGAGGAACCAGAATGGAAACACCAAACTCAACACTTATTTCTGAAAAACACTTCTTTGCACTTTAGCCTCCCGTCATTTCCTCACAGACAATTCTTCCTTTGACTCTTTCTATAAAATACACTCTTCCCACTCAACCCCCTGAATTAACACCTCCTCTTCCTCCAGTCCCTCTCTCACCATCTCTCCTCCCCTCCCTCATCCCATCTTCTCCCTTTTTAACCATCCCCTCCCTCCTCTCACCTTCTCCTCAACTCCCTCCTTCCAGTCCCTGTAGTGATCTCTCATATCCACCAGTTTGTTCTCCAGCTTCTCGATGGTCCACACCTGAGTGCCCTTTGCTTTCCGTCTGACCTGGATGGCTGGTTCACTCACTATGGCTCCACGCTGCACCAAAACACCAACACAAACTGTTAAGCTGGCATCAATGGAGCTACTGAGCAGAATTATACAAATGAAAACTGTTTGAAATTGTATTTTTAATAACGTTTATCATATGAATAATGTAGAGTTATTAGGGATGTGCAATTGACCATAATGTGGTCTTCATCTTAACGTGTGTGAGGGGATCAGAGTGTGGTTACCTTGCGGTTGGTCTTGGTCTTAACGTGTGTGAGGGGATCAGAGCGTGGTTACCTTGCGGTTGGTCTTGGTCTTAATGTGTGTGAGGGGATCAGAGCGTGGTTACCTTGCGGTTGGTCTTGGTCTTAACGTGTGTGAGGGGATCAGAGCGTGGTTACCTTGCGGTTGGTCTTGGTCTTAATGTGTGTGAGGGGATCAGAAAGTGGTTACCTTGCAGTTGTTCTTGGTCTTAACGTGTGTGAGGGGATCAGAGCGTGGTTACCTTGCGGTTGGTCTTGGTCTTAACGTGTGTGAGGGGATCAGAGAGTGGTTACCTTGCGGTTGTTCTTGGTCTTAACGTGTGTGAGGGGATCAGAGCGTGGTTACCTTGCGGTTGGTCTTGGTCTTAACGTGTGTGAGGGGATCAGAACGCGGTTACCTTGCGGTTGGTCTTGGTCTTAACGTGTGTGATGGGATCAGAGCGCGGTTACCTTGCGGTTGGCGCTGAGGTTAGCTGCAGGTATCTGCAGGGTCACCTGGTAGTCAGTGAGCTTGTTCATCTCGTCAGACAGGAAGTTGGCTTCTCTCACCAGGGTGTTGGCCTTCACAACCTGCTCCCTCAACCTGCACAGACTCTGACGGAACAGCTCGTCCCTGACACACACACACACACACATGCACACACACACACACACACACAGGCACACACACGCACACAAACACACACACAGGCACACACACACACAAACACAGAAACAGACAAAATCCAGATCATTCAGTTGAGCGGCTGTGTGTCTGACATGGAATCCTTGCAGTCAAGTCTTTCAAACTGATCACAGTGGATCATGTGAAGGCCGATATGACACACAGATATGTCTACAGGTTTAATTGTTCCTCCGAGGTGTGTGTGTGAGTCTCACCTCTCCTCCGTCCAGAGGCGTATCTTGCTGTGGTGTGATGGTGTGTGTGTGGGGAAGGTGAGGCGGTCACTGCTGCTTCGCTGGTGCTGATTGGTCCTTTCCGGAGACAGCTGTTGCCGTAGTGACTCTAGCTCTCTCTCGTACATCATTCTCTGTTCTTCCAGCGCCATGCGCTTCTCCTCAAGGTACTGCTTCTCCAGAACCTGAACCACGTTCTGCATGGGATCTACACGCACGCATGCACACACAGGTTTTTATTGTGGAGCAGGAACCTCCAAGATGTTGACAAAATGCATTAAAGTAACTGTTTAGTGTTTCCTACAGTAAAACTACTTGACATAAGAGATATGACATATGGAATCGTTTTCCTTTAATGATGGAATGGTGTAGCATTCAAATTCCATAAAGGAACACTTCTGATTGGCTAGCTCATCCTTCTCGGGAGTATGACATCATACTTCATGGTTAATAAAGATAAACAGTCTTTATGATACACGTTTGATGTGGTTTCTGACAAGTTCTTTCTCAGATTTATGCTTTAGGTACTTGGGAGGAAGGAGTGGTAAACCACATGCTATTTCTCTAAAGACAATAGAGTGAATGTTTCAACACATTTCTTTTCACCAATTTATGTTTTTGCCACATATTTAGATTTAGGAAAAGTCGATAGTGGTATCTGGGTATGAGTTAACAGAATACTACCTTTTAAAATGTAGATTTTCAGTGGAGAGTAAAAATCTACTTAAATTCAGGACAACAAAGTTGCCTAGTGGTTCAACTTACCTGACAAAATAAAGGTACCATTTTTAATGAACCACAACTAGAAACCATTTTGTCCATCTCCCCCACACAGCAGGTGCAGAGCTTCAGGCCATCTTCCTCATGCGCACACACCCACCCACACACACACACACAGCTACACACACACACACAGCTACACACAGCAGCTTGTGAGGACTATACAGAGAACGTATCTGTCCTGCAGCTATATCCTACAGGGACTGTACTCTGTTCCAGTTCTAGTGCCTGTAAAATATCCATGTGTTGCTGCTTTTAAGGTCATGGAGTTTACTCTGAGAGTCACACAGTTGACATCTGTAGACACTGTGGATACGGTATCTTGTGGAGTAGAGGATCGGGTAACTTTCTCAAATATCCCCTGTTGTTTCGATATTCTGGTTCGAGGAATCCCAGATTCCATGCTCATTCCCACCTGATTCCTGGAACCTTCCAACAATGAGTCCTTTGAAACCTGGGAATTTTGGGGAAATTGTAGTGGCTGGTGTGGTCATTCATACCGTTGTTTCCCAGGGTCTTCATCATGACCTCCATCTGGGCGAACTCGTAGCTGTAGTCCTGTTCAGAGGAGGCCTCGCTGGCCGTCTCCACGTCCACTTCTATAAAGCTCTCCCTGGGGGAGGCCCGCTCCCTCTCCAGCTCCTTCAGACGCTCGCGCCGCTTACGTCCAGGCAGGTTGATCCTACCACACAGAGACATTGCATAAAAGGGAACCCTAACCTTCATTTAATTTGATACTATTTTTGGTTAAAAAAATATTAAGTATATTTAATATATACAGTAGTAGTTTTAGTATTTATAGTAGAATATGTGAGGTCGTAAGTCCTACTGAATCTGAGAGATTGAAGGTTTGTTTCTGATAAACGTTCCCAGATAAACATTGCTGTTCTGAAGACAAACCAAGGAGGTTAATGAAGATGACTAATACAGGTTAACTCAGCCGGACTGCCTCTCCTAACCTGAAGAAGTGGTTGTTGCCCCATAAGATGCGGTCTCCGTGCCACAGCGGGACCAGAGACTCCACCATGGTCCCATTCACGCACGTTCTGTTAGGGACCACAAAACACGATGATTCAGTTTGGAGGTCATGACCTTTCATTCCTACCTCCTTCAACTTGTTTAAGAGTTTAACGTACATGACATTCGAGACAAACTACACAATCAAATTATTCCTTTCAGGTTCCTGCTCAAGGCTACACAAAAAACATAGATAATAATAGTAAACCAGAATAATAATGAATGAATGCTTTAAGAATGCTACACAATCAGCATCCTCGCTTCCAAATAAACTCTTAAAAGTAATCAAAATACCATTGGTTAGATTTGGGTGGGTGTGTTGTTGTGAGGGTGGAGGGAGACCGTGTTTTTGATATCAAAGTAGGAGGTTGAGATCAGATCAGAGGTGCCTCAGCTATGAGGTCATGAGAAACTCCATGAAGTCTGGCTCATTCATCCATGAGGAGGAGGAGGAGGGAGCGTGTCTGTGTGCGTCAGCTCACCTGGCGTTGTCTATGGGCGTCAAGGTGACCTCTCCTCCATCTGGGCTGATTTCCAACATGCAGTGCTCCGACTGGATACCGATCCCACAGAGCTGGATGTCCTGCGAAGTGTCCGCCCCCACACGCGTGTGCTCCTACACGCACGCACACACCCGCACACACACGATGCGACTCTGAGACATGAGGAGATTTACAGAGGCTGATAGAAGCCTTACAGGGAGATCACGGGGAAATTATTCTGCATGATTCACAGGACGAGGCTCCACCGGTTGAAATGTGATCTGATGCAACACACTGCAATGCCCATTCAAACACAGAGCGCCTGGAGTTCACCACCTCCACCAGAGCTGATGTAATGATGTTACTGATAGAGTGTTATGGGCTGATTTCCGGCTGCTAGCTACAGGATGTTTCTCCAGTTGTCAATAGAAGAAGAATAGCCAAAACATGAGTCAGGACAGTAAATCAGTTTGAAATAAAAAAAAATGCTCGCTGTCCGCTTGCAATCTCTCATCCCTTCTCTGTCCCCCTCTCTCTTTCTGTCCCTTCTCTGTCCCTCCTCTCTCTTTCTGTCCCTTCTCTGTCCCCCCTCTCTCTTTCTGTCCCTTCTCTGTCCCCCCTCTTTCTTTCTGTCCCTTCTCTGTCCCCTCTCTCTTTCTGTCCCTTCTCTGTCCCCTCTCTCTTTCTGTCCCTTCTCTGTCCCCCCCTCTCTCTTTCTGTCCCTTCTCTGTCCCCCCCTCTCTCTTTCTGTCCTTTCTCTGTCCCCCCTCTCTCTTTCTGTCCCTTCTCTGTCCCCCCTCTTTCTTTCTGTCTCCCTGTCACTCTCGTCTTTCTTATCTCTACCTCCTCTCCTTTCTTTCTCTCTTATCACTCCCTCTCTCTCTCTCTCTCTCTCTCTCTCTCTCCCTCTCCCATTACAGAGTGGGTGTACTTAAAATAACATCCCACTTCCAGAAGAAGTCTGTCGCTCTTACACTTCTCCAGCTGCATCGCCCACTTAACATAATCCCAGTCAGTCAGTCATTCCCTTTTTCTCTCTGTGTGATTCCACACTGGTGTGCCAGGCAGGCTAGCCGTCCCAGCCGGGCCCAAACAAAGACCTGTTGTTCTGTGGGCCAGAGGAGGCTTGTCTGCTCCCTCACATGCCTCACCCGTCCCTCACCCCGTCCCTTACTCTGTCCCTGTCCTTCAACCTGTCCCTTACCCTGTCTCTCACCCGGTCCCTCAACCGTCCCTCACCCCGTCCCTCAACCTGTCCCTCAACCGTCCCTCACCCGGTCCCTCAACCGTCCCTCACCCTGTCCCTCAACCGTCCCTCACCCTCACCCCATCCCTCACCCTCACCCCGTCCCTTACCTTGTCCCTCACCCGTCCCTCACCCTGTCCCTCACCCCGTCCCTCACCCCGTCCCTCACCCCGTCCCTCACCCTGTCCCTGTCCCTGTCCTTCAACTCGTCCCTCACCCTGCCCCGTCCCTCACCCTGTCCCTCACTCCGTCCCTCACCCTGTCCCTGTCCTTCAACCCGTCCTTCACCCTGTCCCTGTCCTTCAACCCGTCCCTCACCCTGCCCCGTCCCTCACCCTGTCCCTCACTCCGTCCCTCACCCTGTCCCTGTCCTTCAACCCGTCCCTCACCCTGCCCCGTCCCTCACCCTGTCCCTCACTCCGTCCCTCACTCCGTCCCTCACCCTGTCCCTGTCCTTCAACCCGTCCCTCACCCTGTCCCCATCCCTCACCCTGTCCCTGTCCTTCAACCCGTCCCTCACCCTGTCCCTCACCCTGTCCCTTTCCTTCAACCCGTCCCTCACCCTGTCCCTGTCCCTCACCCCATCCCTCACCCTGTCCCTTTCCTTCAACCCGTCCCTCACCCTGTCCCTGTCCTTCAACCCGTCCCTCACCCTGTCCCCATCCCTCACCCTGTCCCTGTCCTTCAACCCGTCCCTCACCCTGTCCCTTTCCTTCAACCCGTCCCTCACCCTGTCCCTGTCCCTCACCCCGTCCCTCACCCTGTCCCTCACCCTGTCCCTTTCCTTCAACCCGTCCCTCACCTATCCCTCCCTCTATGTGGAGCTAATAAAAGAACTATTTCATCCTCTAAAGGTTCTTCTTCTTTTTGTTGCATGAAATGAATTAATCTCAAACGCTGGGAAATATAATTCATTGTATGACCCATCCAGCCTTCCAAAGCATTAATTATATGAAAGAATCATTGTATATATATTATTGTTACTGTATCAGGCACTTCATTGCAAACCAAATGTGTCATTTTCTCATAGCTGGTGCATGCATGACTCTGAAGGAGAAGCAGAATATACAGAATGTGTGTGTATGCTGCTTCAGGCTGGGCATGATTTACTCATGTGATTCCTGCCTTCTCCCTAATTATAAGACCTGCTGAACCTCTGTTCTCAGTATCAGCTTATACTCACAAAGAGGTATTAACTGAGAGAGAGATGAAGAGAAGGCCACGGAGGGAGGGGGGGGTTGAATGGGAAAGAGAGAATGAGGGAGAGAGAGACAAAGAGAGGAAGAGAAAGCGAGAGAGTGAGAGAGAGACAAAGAGAGGAAGAGAAAGCGAGCGAGAAAGACACTGTTTGGTTCACAGGCAAGTTACAACCTCAATATTTGTGTAATAATGCTCCCCGTCACATCTTTGTTTTGACTCCAGGCAGTATTTCCAGTAAAGGCTTTCCAAAATAATCATTAAAAATAGATTTGTGTGGCCTCCAGCAGTGTGAGCCACTACCTTTGGTCCTACAGCAACATCTACAGCCCCAACGCGTCTTTCCCACTGTCGTTCTTCTATCAATAAAGCACAGAACGCACCGCAGTGTAACTCACAGAAATATATATAAAATCTGAGGCGTTAATCTAAATCCTGTCATGGGTGTTTGTGTGTGTGGCTGCGTGTGTACCTTCAGGTAGTAGACAAGCAGCTCGTTGAGGGCGGGGTCAGCATTGAGGTTAACTAGGAAACACTTGTCCTCACCGACCTTTATCCCGGATGTCTCCAAGGAGATGCCCATACTCTCCAGTTGTCTCTGACGCTCCTGTGGAAACACAGAGAACAACACAAGGGATTCATTTACTTGCTGCAAATGAAAACCAAATGGAGGTCGGGGTGTGTCCTTTCCAGTCTGTAGTATTAACTCTAGTTTAGGACCCGGTTTGTTTCTGTCACATCCAGGCATCTAGATCCGTGTGTACAGCACAGGGTTGTGAAAGACACTATTATTCCCGGAATTGTCCATAACTCCCATAGACTTTTCCACACGTTTAGGTAGTTCCAGGTGATGTGATTTTAGTCCGTACCGTAGCAATCTCCTCTGTCTTGCGTAGTTTCTGCTCCCAGGTGACATTCATCTCTTGGATCAGCTTTTCTGACTCCTGAAGCTTCTCCTTCAACTCTGGGGCCTTCAGAGACTACAACACACACATAACCAGATGCCATGAGAAACTACAACACACATAACCATGAGAGACAACAACACGCACACAACCAGATGCCATGAGAGACTACAACACACACATAACCAGATGCCATGAGGGACTGCAACACACACACAACCAGATGCCATGAGGGACTGCAACACACACACAACCAGATGCCATGAGACTACAACACACACACACACAACCAGATGCCATGAGAGACTACAACACACACATAACCAGATGCCATGAGAGACTACAACACACACATAACCTGATGCCATGAGAGACTACAACACACACATAACCTGATGCCATGAGAGACTGCAACACACACATAACCAGATGCCATGAGACTACAACACACACACACACAACCAGATGCCATGAGAGACTACAACACACACATAACCAGATGCCATGAGAGACTGCAACACACACACAACCAGATGCCATGAGAGACTACAACACACATAACCATGAGAGACAACAACACACATAACCAGATGCCATGAGAGACTACAACACACACACAACCAGATGCCATGAGAGACTACAACACACACATAACCAGATGCCATGAGAGACTACAACACACACATAACCAGATGCCATGAGAGACTGCAACACACACACAACCAGATGCCATGAGAGACTACAACACACATAACCATGAGAGACAACAACACACACATAACCAGATGCCATGAGAGATTACAACACACACATAACCAGATGCTATGAGAGACTACAACACACACACACACACATAACTAGATGACACGAGAGACTAAAACACACACATAACCAGATGCCATGAAAGACTACAACACACACACACACACATAACCAGATGCTATGAGAGACTACAACACACACACACACACACACATAACTAGATGACATGAGAGACTACAACACACACATAACCAGATGCTATGAGAGAATACAACACACACAACAAGATGCATTGAGAGACTACAACACACACACAACCAGATGCCATGAGACACTATAACACACACACAACCAGATGCCATGATCGACTACAACACAAATATACTTTTTGGAGAAAGCTTATCAAGATTAGACCAATTTAAAAACATATTTAATCAGCTTCCTTCAGCCTTCATCTACCGTTGCCCACAAACCCCAGCCAGTCGTCCAATCAAAGTATCTCTCACCTCGGCCTGAGAGAGCTGTACTCTAAGTTTCTCCACCTCCTCTCGGAGCTCTCTGATGATGCGAGCATTGGGGTCTTCGTTGACGACGGCGTGGTTGACGATTCTCTTGGCGCGGTCAGCATATCGCAGGGTGGACAACGTCTCCTCGTAGTTGTCGGCCGCTGGGCTCACAGTCGCAATCATGCACGTCTTACTGTTCCCACCCAGGTTGTCCTGGCAACACAGAAGGATGAGACGATTGACATAACCTGTACACCTCGCTGGCAGTAGAAAAGCTTGAAATGCTGCTGTATCTGCAACACCAGTGTAAAGAGGACATGTAAGGTTGTTCTCTCCCCAACCAGGGACTTTTGGGGGTTAGACTATGGGGCCTAGGGCCACCGTGATGAGGACGGCTGGGGCGTCAGAACAGACCTTGAGGAGCCAGGTAAGGACAGAGTCTCTGTAAGGCACAAATTTGGTCTTTCCCCCCTTCCCTGCCGACTGGTCCGCCAGCGCCGAGATCACGCAGCCCAAAGTGGTCAGTGACCTACACACACACACGCACGCACACACACACACACACAGGGTGAAAGAAACACTTAACATACCTTTAAGATATATTATTGAGTTATTTCATTGTTGCCAAGTATGAGAACACACACCGTTTTCAGCTGTGACCAACGGGGGTTAACACATCAGGCGCAGAACCTTTTGGGTTGCCGGTCAGATTATCTAACCACTAGGCTAATGCCCCCCCCCCCCCCCCCACACACATATATTTATAACACATACTGATGTGTTTTAATGAGGAAAGTAAACCAATAGTGTGTCTAATGGTGGCCTTCCTGCTTGGTAGTCAGCACCTACTTGTTGATGTTGCTGCCCTCCTTCAGCCTCTCCCCAGCTGCTCCAGTCTTGGACACACGCTCACTTCCAGCCAAGTCCACAAGGCTCATCTTACTCACCTTCTCACCTGAGTTCTACACACACACACACACACACACACACACATTGTAGAAGGAATCTCCCCCGAGTACTATAGAAAACATCTGTCACACACATTGTGGTCAATAAGAGAGCATTTAGACAGGGTTGTCCTAGTTTGATAAGCCATTGAATGTCTTCCAGTGACATTCCTATCAGTAGACATATTGATACATGTACAAGGTGTCGACATTATCTTTATCTAAAAGACTCTGGAACTGCTTCCTGCTCTTCCCCTCTAGCGCTACATGGTTTATTTGAATTTCATGTTGTTGTAATTTTTTTTACTTTGTTTTAATCCTTTTTAGACAGCTACCTAACCCTAACTTAATGCAACACACTGTCTTCTCTACAAGACTGAGGTAGGTTAGATTAATACATTTTTGGAAGGGATTTTACACAGCGATACTGCACAATACCAGTTTGACCCAGAGTAAGCTAACGAAGAAGTTGAAATCCTACTGGATCAGCTAGAAACATTCTCTTGTCGATATTCTGATGAAATGCATAGAAATACAGATTAAAGAATCTATTTACTAATTGCACTTGGATTATCATAACCAATATGGAAATTAAGTAAGTTAATTATATTTATTTGTACTTTTCTAAACAAACAATGTCTGAAGGAATTAATGTACTGCTTCTTATGGGGCCTCTAAGTTTAGAAGCTACAGTTACTATAAAAATCTGTGGCTATAGTAATCATTATGTAAATTCAGAGCTAAGATAGCCATATCTTTTTAGAGATATGGCTATCGTTAAAACTGCAAGTTTACTAGAACATCAGAGCCTAACACAGACCAGTTAGTAAACATTTATATGATAGTAGTTTGGAGTTTTAAACTGAAACAACCACTGTTTGTTTAGTTTCATGTCATATGCATTTACAACAGCTTTAAGACAAAGTTAATGAGGGGTGACACTGTGGTGGAGCGGTTGGTTGTGAGTTGTGTGTGTATTTGTGTGTGAGGGAAGCACTTACAGTTAACTATGTTTCTCAGAGACAGAACGACAGATTTCTTTCTTCCCACGTTGCCAGAGAGGAATTAAATCCAGAAACCTTTGGGTTACTGGCCAGATCCCTTAACTGCTAGTCTGCGCTCTGTGAGTGTTTGTGCACACGTTCTGAGCGGTGGCATGTGTGTGTGTGTGTGTGACCTCTAAACCTCATCACTGACCCCAGACTTCAGATCATAGAGTGTCTGTGTAACGATGATGCTGAACACTGCGTGGGAACGACTGCTCTCCTCGTTCATGTTGGTGGCCGCCACTGTCCGGGACTTATTCCCCTCAGACATCAACACCTCAATGTCCTGAAGATGGTTGGGGGGGGGGGAATGGAGAGATTGAAGAAAGGGAGGGTGAGAAGAGAGATGAGGAGGACACAGCAGATGAAGGCCTTGTGTCTGCGATGTGTGAGCATTACCCACTTGCATCGACAAACGCCGTACGTTGATTTGATGAACTTTGAGGTTTTTAAAACATGTCATGTCAATTCACACTTGGTTTGCCACAACAGGAAATATAACAACCCCCTTGGGAAAACGTTTCATTATAACCCAAATCCTAAAACACATCAGCCGTACCAAATGACGATACAAAGCAACATCCTCGTGTCTACCGCTCCCCGTTTTCAGGAAGTGTAGTGGAGAAGCTTCAAACAGACCCGTAGCGACCCATCCAAGCAGCCCGGCAGAATGAGCACACGGCTCGGTTCCATCATGTGCACACTAACACGGGTAATGGGTGGACAGGCCCCGGGCCGATCAAACCAGACTCAGAAGGACGTCATTAAAGACATCTCCCGCCAAGGCCGGCCACGACACGGCACAGGTATAACCATGACTACGTCAGAGCTGGGCCGGCCTACGGTACATGTTTTCCTAAACACAGGGTCATTCTGTGGGGAAACAATATCCTGGCCTAACGACAGTGATGATTACAGCACTGGGAGTCGGGGTAGCCAGGTTACGGAGAAGCAGAACCTACTCACCTGGAAGTCGGTAACAGCCAGTTGTGACAGGCCGTCCACATACGGGCCCAGGACTTTGTGCTCTCTGACCTTCAAAGACTGACGACTCCTGGACAGAGAGACGGACAAAACGAAACAAACATATCTTTCATTTACTCAGCATGACCCAGCTGAATCGAGGACAACACGCCCACTGTGATGTGTGATATCATTTCAACTTGTTCCTGGCATCACCAAATTTCAGTTAGGAAACAGCTGCCCTTGTTTTGCCTTTGAACCCCCTCAATGTGGAAGTGAATCCATCACCCATCCATCTCAATAAGGAGCGGGCAACGCGACAGGAGTTCACCTTTACATCACACTTCCCGAAGCCCTGTGACTAAAGGCAATGTTTCACTAGCATGACGTCTCAAATGGCTCCCTTCTCAGATAGTGCAATACCTTTGACACGTGTCAGATGGTGTACATTTGGAACACATTTTTCTGTACGTGCTACAGATGGGTTCATTGAACCTGATCTGCACTTGGCTGTTCGCCAGAGGTTAGGTTGGGGATGGAGAGGGGTTGATACAGATAGTGACTGTCGATTTAGCTCTCTTTCACACACACACACACACACACACACACATACATACACCACATCACACACAAAAGCATGCGGCTCCAACTGGCTGCTCCATGTTCAAATCAATTGGACTCCTGTAAGAACTGACATCAGGAGAAGACAGACCATGGGAAGTGTGTGTGTGTGTGTGTGTGTGTGTGTGTGTGTGTGTGTGTGTGTGTGACTGAATGTGTGTGGGGGATAGACAACAGTGGAGCTCTCTGTTTGTAGCTGCAGATGTCTATGAGGGGATGTCCCAGTCCCAGCTCGATGGTAACGGTCTCTGTTATATCCCAGCTGAGACCAACAATCTTTGGCAAACACTCTCTCTAACACACACACACACACGCTGCTGCTATCAGCTTCACTGACAGATGTCCCTGATACACACAAACTCAGAGTTAACCCTCCCTTCCTGCCCACCTGCCAGACACAAATAAGATCTGATGATACTGCAGCTGAATGAGAAACCCCTAGTTAACATCCAGCAAATAAGATCTGATGATGCTGCAGCTGAATGAGAAACCCCTAGTTAACATCCAGCAAATAAGATCTGATGATACTGCAGCTGAATCAGAATACCCTAGACAACATCCAGCAAATAAGATCTGATGATTCTGCAGCTAAATGAGAATACCCTAGACAACATCCAGCAAATAAGATCTGATGATACTGCAGCTGAATGAGAATACCCTAGACAACATCCAGCAAATAAGATCTGATGATACTGCAGCTGAATGAGAATACCCTAGACAACATCCAGCAAATAAGATCTGATGATACTGCAGCTGAATGAGAATACCCTAGACAACATCCAGCAAATAAGATCTGATGATACTGCAGCTGAATGAGAATACCCTAGACAACATCCAGCAAATAAGATCTGATGATACTGCAGCTGAATGAGAATACCCTAGACAACATCCAGCAAATAAGATCTGATGATACTGCAGCTGAATGAGAATACCCTAGACAACATCCAGCAAATAAGATCTGATGATACTGCAGCTGAATGAGAATACCCTAGACAACATCCAGCAAATAAGATCTGATGATACTGCAGCTGAATGAGAATACCCTAGACAACATCCAGCAAATAAGATCTGATGATACTGCAGCTGAATGAGAATACCCTAGACAACATCCAGCAAATAAGATCTGATGATACTGCAGCTGAATGAGAATACCCTAGACAACATCCAGCAAATAAGATCTGATGATACTGCACCTGAGTGAGAATACCCTAGACAACATCCAGCAAATAAGATCTGATGATACTGCAGCTGAATGAGAATATCCTATTCAACATCCAGCAAATAAGATATGATGATACTGCACCTGAGTGAGAATACCCTAGACAACATCCAGCAAATAAGATCTGATGATACTGCAGCTGAATGAGAATATCCTATTCAACATCCAGCAAATAAGATATGATGATACTGCACCTGAGTGAGAATACCCTAGTCAACATCCAGCAAATGAAATCCAGAAATATAATGTTTGAAACGCGGGGCCCAGGTCATCAGTATTCCACAACAGTAGGCAGGCTGTACTGTAGATCTGAGATTGAACATGTGGCATTAAGTGCAGATCCTCATCACAACACAGTCCATCGTGGATGTGTGTGTGTGTGTGTGTGTGTGTGTGGAGGTGGGTGTGTGTGATTAGTGGAGGTGGATGCGTGTGTGGAGGTGGATGTGTGTGATGAGTGGAGGTGGATGTGTGTGATGAGTGGAGGTGGATGTGTGTGATGAGTGGAGGTGGATGTGTGTGAGGAGTGGAGGTGGATGTGTGTGAGGAGTGGAGGTGGATGTGTGTGCTCACCCTTTAGGGTCCAGCAGGTCCCGGACCTTCTCGTTGTAGATCTCCATGTATGACACTTCCACTTTGAAGGAGTGAGCCTGGCTATCCTCACGGCTGATCCTCTCAAACAGTGAGCAGCACAGGCGGGGGATCAGCCCTGGAGCTTTCTCATTCCCCATCATGGAGAAGGATTTCCCTGAACCTTCAGGGATGACCAAGAGGGAGGGACAGAACAAGAGCATGAAGGACATGAAGGACTGGGTGGGTAGTGATCACATGAAGGACTGGGTGGGTAGTGATCACATGAAGGACTGGGTGGGTAGTGATGATATGAAGGACTGGGTGGGTAGTGATCACATGAAGGACTGGGTGGGTAGTGATGACATGAAGGACTGGGTGGGTAGTGATCACATGAAGGACTGGGTGGGTAGTGATGACATGAAGGACTGGGTGGGTAGTGATCACATGAAGGACTGGGTGGGTAGTGATCACATGAAGGACTGGGTGGGTAGTGATCACATGAAGGACTGGGTGGGTAGTGATCACATGAAGGACTGGGTGGGTAGTGATGACATGAAGGACTGGGTGGGTAGTGATGACATGAAGGACTGGGTGGGTAGTGATCACATGAAGGACTGGGTGGGTAGTGATGACATGAAGGACTGGGTGGGTAGTGATGATATGAAGGACTGGGTGGGTAGTGATCACATGAAGGACTGGGTGGGTAGTGATGACATGAAGGACTGGGTGGGTAGTGATCACATGAAGGACTGGGTGGGTAGTGATGACATGAAGGACTGGGTGGGTAGTGATCACATGAAGGACTGGGTGGGTAGTGATCACATGAAGGACTGGGTGGGTAGTGATGACATGAAGGACTGGGTGGGTTGTGATGACATGAAGGACTGGGTGGGTAGTGATCACATGAAGGACTGGGTGGGTAGTGATGACATGAAGGACTGGGTGGGTAGTGATCACATGAAGGACTGGGTGGGTAGTGATGACATGAAGGACTGGGTGGGTAGTGATCACATGAAGGACTGGGTGGGTAGTGATGACATGAAGGACTGGGTGGGTAGTGATGATATGAAGGACTGGGTGGGTAGTGATCACATGAAGGACTGGGTGGGTAGTGATCACATGAAGGACTGGGTGGGTAGTGATCACATGAAGGACTGGGTGGGTAGTGATGACATGAAGGACTGGGTGGGTTGTGATGACATGAAGGACTGGGTGGGTTGTGATCACATGAAGGACTGGGTGGGTAGTGATGACATGAAGGACTGGGTGGGTAGTGATCACATGAAGGACTGGGTGGGTAGTGATGACATGAAGGACTGGGTGGGTAGTGATCACATGAAGGACTGGGTGGGTAGTGATGATATGAAGGACTGGGTGGGTAGTGATCACATGAAGGACTGGGTGGGTAGTGATGACATGAAGGACTGGGTGGGTAGTGATCACATGAAGGACTGGGTGGGTAGTGATCACATGAAGGACTGGGTGGGTAGTGATGATATGAAGGACTGGGTGGGTAGTGATGACATGAAGGACTGGGTGGGTAGTGATGACATGAAGGACTGGGTGGGTAGTGATCACATGAAGGACTGGGTGGGTAGTGATGACATGAAGGACTGGGTGGGTAGTGATCACATGAAGGACTGGGTGGGTAGTGATCACATGAAGGACTGGGTGGGTAGTGATGACATGAAGGACTGGGTGGGTAGTGATCACATGAAGGACTGGGTGGGTAGTGATCACATGAAGGACTGGGTGGGAAGTGATGATATGAAGGACTGGGTGGGTAGTGATCACATGAAGGACTGGGTGGGTAGTGATCACATGAAGGACTGGGTGGGTTGTGATCACATGAAGGACTGGGTGGGTAGTGATGACATGAAGGACTGGGTGGGTAGTGATCACATGAAGGACTGGGTGGGTAGTGATGATATGAAGGACTGGGTGGGTAGTGATCACATGAAGGACTGGGTGGGTAGTGATCACATGAAGGACTGGGTGGGTAGTGATCACATGAAGGACTGGGTGGGTAGTGATCACATGAAGGACTGGGTGGGTAGACCAGCTTTCTGGAGCCTGGTTAAGAGTCGACATATGGACAATTTCTCCATCACAGGCGGGGAATTCTGTAGCTCCTCTTGCGCGCTTCTGTTACCGCCGACCAAAGTCATGGTTGTGCCATATTTTTTACATTTTTATAATGGATTTAACTCTGCTCTGAGGGATGATCAAAAGACTGGTGCTTTTCCAGAACTTTCTCCCAGACTTGTTTTGAAAGCTCATTGGTCTTTATGGTGTGGTTGTTTACATATGATCTGTTATACAGTATGTGAATATGTGACTCTTTAATTGCACACTGAAGGAACTCTATGTAATTCACAGTAACTTCTGACTTTTCAGTCTCATTAGGGCACCGCTGTGTCTGTTTCAATGGACCATCATTGGTTGTCACCCTGTTTTTGTGTTCTAATTATTTGTTTGCAAGTTGGGACTTTTCTGTTGGATGTTCATGTGACTGTGATTCTCCTTCAAATGTATGTCACTGTTTATAAAGGGAGTACTCCATCCTAATACTAACTGATACAAATGAAAAGCTATACAGATCAGGCATAACATTATGACCACCTGCCTAATATTGCGCATTCTTTTGCCGCCAAAACAGCCCTGACCCGTCGAGGCATGGAATCCACTAGACCTCTGAAGGTGTGCTGTGGTATCTGGCACCAAGACGTTAGCAGCAGATCCTTTAAGTCCTGTAAGATGCAAGGTGGGGCCTCTGTGGATCGGACCTGTTTGTCCAGCACATCCCACAGATGCTTGACAGGAGTGAGATCTTGATAATTTGGAGGCCAAGTCAACACCTTGAACTTGTTGTTGTGTTCCTCACCCTGTCGCCGGTTCACCGCTTTTCCTTCCTTGGACCACTTTTGATAGGTACTGACCACAGCAGACCAGGAACACCCCACAGGGGCTGCTGTTTTGGAGATGTTCTGACCCAGTTGTCTAGCCATCACAATTTGGCCCTTATCAAAGTTGCTCAGATCCTTACGCTTGCCTATTTTTCCTGCTTCTAACACATCATCTTTGAGGACAGAATGTTTACTTGCTGCCTAATATATCCAACCCACTGACAAGTGCCATGATAACATGATTATCAGTGTTATTCACTTCACCTGTCAGTGGTCATAATGTTATGGCTGATCATTGTATATGCTCCATGAATAGCTATATGCTACAGGAATAGCTATATGCTACAGGACTAGTTATAAACTACATTACTAGCTATATGCTACAGGACTAGCTACAGTTGCACTCAAAAGTTTGCATACCCTTGGAGAATTGGTAATATATGTACTATTTGTAAAGAAAACATGAGTGAGCAGGCCAAACACGTGTATTTTATTTCTTATGGGATTCACATTCAACTGTAGGACATAACAGAAAGGCAAAATCATAAAACAAAACATGGCAACAAAGAAAAAAAATGAACTGACCCCTGTTCAAAAGTCTGCACACCATTATTTTTTAATTCTGTGTATTGCCCCATTTAAGCATCAATGACAGTGTGCAGTCTTTTGTACTAGTTGTCTATGAGGCCCTGAATTCTTGCAGGTGTTATAGCTGCCCATTCATCTTGGCAAAATGCCTCCAGGTCATGCAGATTCTTTGGTCATCTTGCATGAACCGCATGTTGAGATCTCCACAGAGTGGCTCGATGATTTTGACGTCAGGAGACTGTGATGGCCACTCCAGAATCCTTCACCTTTTTCTGCTGTAACCACTGGAGGGTCAACTTGGCCTTGTGCTTAGGGTCACTGTTGTTCTGGAAAGTCCAAGATCATCCCATGCACAGCTTTCGTACAGAAGAATGCAAATTGTCTGCCAGTATTTTCTGATAACATGCTGCATTCATCTTGCCATCAATTTTCACAAGATGCCCCGTGCCTTTAGAGCTCACATCCCCAAAACATCAGTGAGCCACCACCAATTCACAGTGGGGATGGTATTCTGGTCACTATAGGCCTTGTTGACCCCTCTCCATACATAGCGCTTATGGTTGTGACCATAAAGCTCTCTTTTGGTCTTATCACTCCAAATTACAGTGTGCCGAAGGCTGTGAGGCGTGACAAGGTGTTGCCGGGCATATTGTAACAGGCTTTTTTGTGGCATTGGCGCAGTAAAGGCTTTTTTCTGGCAACTCATTCTTGTTCAAGTATGGCTCTATTGTGCTCCTTGCAACAACCACACCGTCTTTTTCCGTCTTATTTCTCCTTGAGATCAGTCATATTTTCAAAATCAATGCCAAATGTTCACAATTTCTGCCAGGGTATGCAAACGTATGAGCAACAACTGTACATCCTACATGAATAACTACATGCTACTTAATTCTAGTTCTTTCCTTCTATACACCATGCGTGAACAGAACATGGGGATAACAAGGGACAGGAAACAAAGTCCAATGTTGTGTCACCTCCAGGGTGTTGGTTTCCAAGGTGTCTGTGTTGTCCTCCTTAAGGACAGCAAGAGAGGGCCAATGATCTCATTTAATCCCCAGTGTTTAGGAGGAAGGATACCAACTGAGCGATTCACCGCGCTGCAGCGTGATCCAAAACACAGAAGCTTCCTGTTCTTGTGGTCGGCGTCCCAAATGGAGCCCTGAGCCGTGGTTAAAGGAAGCGCCCTATAAAAGGCATAGTGTGCCCTTTGGGACGCAGCCATGGCGTTGGGCCGGGGAGGGACACATTTGTCAGTTGTCCAGGCGTAGAGCGACACGAGCAGATGATGAAGGCTGTGGAGCTATTTAAAGCAGCTGCTTTGAACCCTTCGCACTCTTCAATATATTTCATGCCGACAGTCACAGTAACGTAACATTTTTTAATTAATGGCTGGAGCCTGTGCATTTTCTGAATGGAGATTCGATGGAAAAAATCCAAAACAGAGATTATACAAAACAGACGGGATAGGCTGATGCTGGCCGAAGGACTGCCTGCACTGTCTGATTAATTTGTGGATGTACGGTGTGATTTCAACAGACATTCTTGGTTACCTGTCTGTCCGTAGGCAAATATGCAGGCATTGTATCCTTGAAAGGCGTTTTCTAGTATTCCCTCACCAAGGCACTTGAACACCACCTCTTGACCTTCAAAATAAACAGCTATTAGCATGGAGGAATACTACCTTTTCTCCTTCTAAAGAAATGAAACTGCACAACAACACAAATGCTTTCACGTGTCCCTGACTTGCATTGTAATAAACAGGCTACAGAGAATATATGATCCGATTTCTTCCATAGCCTTCTTGTTCAAATGAAAACATGTGACTCGGTTGTTATGAATGCAATATGAAAACCAACTGAATAAATACGAAATGAGGAAAAAGGAAAAAAAAGGGACTACGTCAAAAACACAGTGTTAGGAAACCAAATACAAAGGAGGAGACATTCCTGCCTGGTCGCCATGAATTTGCATAAAAGTCCTGGACAGTTTTTGCTGTGAGGACGGAGGGAGAGTGAAACAGAGAGCATGAGAGATACAGAGAACTCTTGTGTTGTACTGGTATACTGTCATGCTCCTGGTAAATGAGACAGCTGTTTAGAAGTTAAATAAAGCTGTGTGCCAGGCCCTTCAGCCACTGTGTGTGTGTGTGTGTGTGTGTGTGTGTGTGTGTGTGTGTGTGTGCAGGCAGGCAGGCAGTCGTCCACTTAACAGACCGCCATGCTGTCAGTTGACATGCCTGGTTGCTCTGTGAACCTGAGAATGTGATGAACATGAAGGCTGTGGACGCACTTGACTCACCAGCGTACTTGGCGATGTTGGACTCATCCATTGACCAGAAACAGTGGTCAAAGGCAAATACCTGCGTGAGACAGAACAAAGGAGGTGAAGATACACAGGTGAACACACAGATATTCACACAGTTACACACACACACACACACACACACACAGGTACACACACATACAGATTCCATTGTCATCAACATTCTACAGGCACAGCATTCAATATCGACGGTCAGAAGTACAAAAGTAAATCCAAATATTTACTTTGAACAGATGACAGTATCATCTGCTGGCAATGCTAACGTTCGGCAAGCTCAAAATAAGTGGACTAGCTTAGCCAGCTAATGTTACGATGCATATAATGGCAACATAAAGTAGTAATTTGCCTTGGTTAGGAATGGCATCATGTTAGTTAATGCTACTGTAATGCATTTGACGTAAATCGAAATCAGTCTCCATTGAGTAGAATGGGGGTGGATGCAAATGTTCGAAACAACACTGTGACAACATGTGCCATCCATGAATAAGCACTATGTGACAACTGCTTCATAAAACACATTTGATTTGTCTATAAAAGCGGGCCGGCGGCAACACCAAGTACTGCCATCTACTCATCCACTTGAGGCTTTGAGCAAACCCAGGTGGCATTCTCTTTCTTTCTCCCTCTTACACACACACACACACACACAGTGCATAGAGCGCTAGGGCTGAGCCAGCCACCCCCTAGAAACAACTGCAGCCGGGTTGCCGTGGCGACAGGGGTCACCGGGAGCTGGAATGTCTTCCGCGGAGCCCTGACCCTGATTTATGAATTCATTTAAACGCCAACGTTCAACTAACACCACTGTCTGCCAAACAAACCCAGCCAGGCTGAAACCTGGGGCCTAGCTGCCCCGTAGTGGATCTGGCCAGACTCCCAACTGGCCCCCTATTCCCTAGTTAGAGGACTACGCCTGACCACGGTGCGCTATGGCTCTAGCCAGGAGTAATGTACTTCATAGGATACATGGGGCAATTTGGGAGCAGCCCTTGTCTCCCTCTGTGAATGTCTGGGCCAATACGGTTGAGCTCATTTCTAATCCTAATGAAGGGCACACAAGCCTGAGAGAGAGGGATGTTTCCCTGATGTCAGCATAGTGACGAGGTGGGTCACCCGTGGGTTAGAGAGAGAGAGATATCTTCCAGAGACAGGACATTAGTAGAGTGGGCGTCAGTCTGAGGAGGAGGAACTAACTTAGCTCTGCGTTGAGAAGTGGCATGGGTTTGAACTGAACAACCAAATAATTTATTTTATTATTATTATTACTTTGGCCCCCTTTTTTTTTGCTTCTTTGCGGAAACCCACAGCTGACTCAGGCTAAATTAGATGTTAAGATATGTGTCTTCCAAAGCACATCCGATGGCGTTCTGGTTCTTATCATGTTGCTCGCTCAACCAGACCGGAATTCTTATGCGCTGGAAGGAAAGTACTCTCAGTCCAGCCAATCTACCGTGATTGAGCTCACAGGCGTCGCTGGAGTGCAAAGGGTCAAGCCGAACTTATTTGATTTGATTTCTAACCCCAAATGCTGGCCAATTGCGCCGTCTTCTGTGGGACCCTTGGGCTAATCCGCAGACTAAATTAACTATGGCACTGGAACACACGGCAGCACACAACATTAGCTTCGGCTGCTGTGGGCGACTTGGCTTTCATGCTATCAAATACGGTACACACTTCAGCTTTAAGAAATATTTTGCGTTTGACCCGGTGTTTCCTCAGGTTAGACGTGTTGCTATGGCCAGCTTTGCATTTTGCATCACAAATATTGCAGGAGCGTTGTCTTTGTCAAGTTTTGAAAAGTTTCAGCTCGCTGTTGCCCTGACTCTGTTGGTGTTAAACACTGAAAAAGCTGCAGGGGTGAGGTAATCTCGCTGTCGTAGTCTAACTCTCGTAGTCTGGCTCTCGTAGTCTGGCTCTCGTAGTCTGGCTCTCGTAGTCTGGCTCTCTCTACTCACTCCCCCAGATGCACTCTCAGGTACCGAAATTTGGCACCGATTAATTTTACGTGAATTGAAACTCTGTACCCTTAAAAGTAGTAGCTCATCACAGACACAGTGGGCCAGTGTCCCGGCTCATCACAGACACAGTGGGCCAGTATCCCGACTCATCACAGACACAGTGGGCCAGTATCCCAACTCATCACAGACACAGTGGGCCAGTGTCCCGGCTCATCACAGACACAGTGGGCCAGTTTCCCGGCTCATCACAGACACAGTGGGCCAGTGTTCCGGCTCATCACAGACACAGTGGGCCAGTATACCAACTCATCACAGACACAGTGGGCCAGTGTCCCGGCTCATCACAGACACAGTGGGCCAGTGTCCCGGCTCATCACAGACACAGTGGGCCAGTGTCCCGGCTCATCACAGACACAGTGGGCCAGTGTCCCGGCTCATCCCAGACTGGGGAGCTTTTTGTGGATGTTCACCAGATCTTAGAGCGGTGACACATTCACACGGACGTCTGTCTGTACGGCTCCCTGCCACTGCCAGTCCACTGTTGGCCCACCGAACCACTGACCACCCCCAAGTCAGTCTCACAAACACACCGAACCACTGACCACCCCCAAGTCAGTCTCACAAACAAACCGAACCACTGACCACCCCCAAGTCAGTCTCACAAACAAACCGAACCACTGACCACCCCCAAGTCAGTCTCACAAAAACACCGAACCACTGACCACCCCCAAGTCAGTCTCACAAACACACCGAACCACTGACCACCCCCAAGTCAGTCTCACAAACACACCGAACCACTGACCACCCCCAAGTCAGTCTCACAAACACACCGAACCACTGACCACCCCCAAGTCAGTCTCACAAACACACCGAACCACTGACCACCCCCAAGTCAGTCTCACAAACACACCGAACCACTGACCAACCCCAAGTCAGTCTCACAAACACACCGAACCACTGACCACCCCCAAGTCAGTCTCACAAACACACCGAATCACTGACCACCCCCAAGTCAGTCTCACAAACACACCGAACCACTGACCACCCCCAAGTCAGTCTCACAAACACACTGAACCACTGACCACCCCCAAGTCAGTCTCACAAACACACTGAACCACTGACCACCCCCAAGTCAGTCTCACAAACACACCGAACCACTGACAACCCCCAGGTCAGTCTCACACACACACCAAACCACTGACCAACCCCAAGTGAGTCTCACACACACACCAAACCACTGACCAACCCCAAGTGAGTCTCACTCACACCAAACCACTGACCACCCCCAAGTCAATCTAACACACACCAAACCACTGACCACCCCCAAGTCAGTCTCACACACACCAAACCACTGACCACCCCCAAGTCAGTCTCACACACACCAAACCACTGACCACCCCCAAGTGAGTCTCACACACACCAAACCACTGACCACCCCCAAGTCAGTCTCACACACACCGAACCACTGACCACCCCCAAGTCAGTCTCACAAACACACCGAACCACTGACCACCCCCAAGTCAGTCTCACACACACCAAACCACTGACCAAACCCCAAGTGAGTCTCACACACACCAAACCACTGACCACCCCCAAGTCAGTCTCACACACACCGAACCACTGACCACCCCCAAGTCAGTCTCACAAACACACCGAACCACTGACCACCCCCAAGTCAGTCTCACAAACACACCGAATCACTGACCACCCCCAAGTCAGTCTCACAAACACACTGAACCACTGACCACCCCCAAGTCAGTCTCACAAACACACTGAACCACTGACCACCCCCAAGTCAGTCTCACAAACACACCGAACCACTGACCACCCCAAGTGAGTCTCACTCACACCGAACCACTGACCACCCCCAAGTCAGTCTCACACACACCAAACCACTGACCAAACCCAAGTGAGTCTCACTCACACCAAACCACTGACCACCCCCAAGTCAATCTAACACACACCAAACCACTGACCACCCCAAGTGAGTCTCACACACACCAAACCACTGACCACCCCCAAGTGAGTCTCACACACACCAAACCACTGACAACTCCCAAGTCACACACACGCACCAAATCACTGAAGAAATAAAAAGCCCTCTTAGAACACGCTGTGACAGACAGCGCTGTGTGTGTGTGCGTGTGTGACAAGGGATGTGCTGGGCCTCTTAATGTATTTTCAATGTTAGATGTTAGCATAGAGATGGGGTGCTAGTCATATTTGCTATATATAGTACACTACTTCCGACCTGGGTCCAAAACAAGTACACAAAATAGAAACTACTGTACTATTTCTGTCACGCCCTGATTGGGTTCACCTGTCTCACTATTGTCTCCACCCCCTCACCAGGAGTCTACCAAGTTCCTGTTACCTCTTTCCTATTTATGCCTTTGTTCTCTGTTTGCCCGCTGCCAGATCGTGTTGTCCATTTATGGCTCTGTTTTCTGTTCGCTCATGCATTTCCAGCATTTACTCCCGAGTTACCAGTTTCCTGTTACCCGTTCTCTGCTCAGCCTTCCCAGTTACCGAACCCCTTCTGTTCCTGACCACTAGCCTGTCTGCCCCCTGTGCTTCTGCCTTGTGGACCACCTCGTTACGACCTTTGCCTGCACCCGACCTCGAACCAGCCAAATCCACTGTACCTCTAGGATTCTGACTCATTGTCTGACTTCTGCCTGCCTGCCAACCACCAGACTGCATATTCCTACAATAAACATCTGTGCACGACATCACCTCTCTGCCTCCGTGTCCTCGCTTGGTTCCACACCCAGGCCCTGTCAATTTCAGAGAAAGACACAGATGCTCTGGTAGTGCTAAACTGCAATATACCGTGGCATTGTTTATACCGTGCAGTATAACATTCCCTAACATTCCCTTACAATCTGTAACATTCCCTAACACCCTGTAACATTCCCTAACATTCCCTTGCATCCTGTAACATTCCCTAACATCCCCTTACATCCTCTAGTATTCCCTAATATTCCCTAACATCCCCTTACATCCTCTAATATTGCCTAACATCCCCTACATCCCCTACATTTCATAACATCCTCTAACATTCCCTAACATCCTCCAACATTCCCTAACATTCTCCTACATTTCCTAACATCCTCTAACATCGTAGCATTGACTTTGCCGATGTCCACTTCATTGAGGGAAGTGTTCTACCACTTCTGTGCTGTGTGGTGGTCCCACCAAAATATCTTAACATCAGTGCTCTAACTGTAAGTCACTCTGGAAAAGTGCATCTGCTATTTGACCACAATCTGAAGGTATTGGCACGGCGAGCATGTATGTACTCAGTTGACCCTATTTATGCGGAGGCTTTCGTGCTGCTGACGTAAGCTCTGTCAGACATCATTTCTTAATAAGATAAGGAACATACTATACCTTGGGTTGTTTCCTGGGTGCGGATGGGCAGATGGAACCATGATGGAGTACAGAGTGCAAACCAGGGGTCCATCAGGAACACCACCAGAGACCGCGGAGAGACAGGTAACATAGTTAGCATTAACACATTAACACTAATGTTGCCTTCCAGCAGTGAACAGGAGAGAGCAGACAGAGAAACTGAGAGAGAAGGAATGAGAGCAGAGATAGAAAGAGCAGAGAGAGATAAGAGAAAGTGAGCAGAGATAGAAAGAGCAGAGAGAGATGAGAGAAAGAGAGCAGAGATAGAAAGAGCAGAGAGAGATGAGAGAAAGAGAGCAGAGATAGAAAGAGCAGAGAGAGATGAGAGAAAGAGAGCAGAGATAGAAAGAGCAGAGAGAGATGAGAGAAAGATGGCTGAGACAGAAAGAGCAGCTGTAGCTTATCTCATTGTTGGATGGTTAGCCAAAACATACAATTAATAGGCTCTAGCTAGGCTACTGTACAAATAGAAAGAAAGCGCAGATGTGTGTTACATACAGGTACAACATCACATCTGTGCCGCCATGAACGATCAGCTAAATTCCCCTCATCCATACAACCACCTCGTACTTCACTTTTCAAAATGACTGAAGGTGTCACTTCTTCCACACCTCCACTCACTCCCTCGTTTACAGCCGTCCGGCCACGAGTTATTTCCTGGTGCTGCCTGCTGTGAACGGCCTGATAATTGGGCCGGTGAAGCGTGAGGAGAGGAGGAGATTTAGGATTCAGTGTCCCACAGACTCTGTTGGGTAAACAGGACCAAAGCCTGTGGACTTAACGAGCAAGGCCTGAGAGGGTAGGGTGGCACGGGGAGATGTGTGTGTGTGTCCTGGAGGAGGATAGTGAAGCTGTACCCCGGAGTAGAGGTCTTACACGAATCCTGGGAATGCAAGTCAACCTACAGCAGTAAAATCCCTCCGTTCTCAGGTAAAATCAATAACCCAAATCTGAATCCGAGGTTGGTAGATGATCTCACAAGATTAACATTTTTGGGACGAGCGATACCATCGTCCAAAACAAGAACGACTGTTTGCTGGAGAACTACCATACTAAGAATGTTCATTCCGAGGGCCTATTTTGGGACAATGGAGATTTTAGCCCGGGGCAAAGTGACTGTTCAAACATGCAAATATTGAAGTGGGCTGGTGTGTGCTAGGGCTAGCACAAAAAAGACAGTAAAAAACTATGTGAAAACGTGTCTAGAACATCCCATAATATAATGTTTATTATCCAATCAGACACTTGCACTTCATTTCACAGTTTCCTTCATTTTGGTTGTTTCACTCATTTAAACAAACTTGTGTTTAGTTTACTGTTACGCTGTCAAAGTATCCAGCTATTAAAGCTAATCTAGCTGATATGTCAAAAGGCAAAATGTCTAACTGGTTTCATGAATAGACCACTTTTTATCTTTTATGGGCAGGAAAGTCCCTCCAGGATCACCTTGGCGGTTGTTGTCTAAACAAGGTTTTCATCAGCAGTCAACAAACCTAATGAGGCAGGTGATGAAAAAAACAAGACAGGGTACAAGGGCATAAAGGATAACAACGCATTATAAACCGGCTGGTTTGAACCCTGAATGCTGATTGGCTGAAAGCTGTGGTCGGTGAGACCGTATACCACTGGTGTGACCACACAACTTCAGGTTGTGTCATGCCCAAGAGTAGCCTCCAGCCATTGTATACTGGCCAGATAATTGTAATTACACAACATTAATAACAACAGACAAGACTTAGTAAGTACGTCTGCCGCACTCTTGTTCTCACAGCCGCAGAGGCTGAAGACAAACAGTGGACCGGAACCGGCAACACGGACCACACCAGACGAGCAGCCCGATGGCTGCATGTTACTGTAGACCAGGGCTGCCCAACCCTGTTCCTGGAGATCTACTGTCCTGTAGGTTTTCTCTCCGACTCTAATTTAGCACACCTGATTTTAATAATTAACTGGATGAAAAGATTAACCGGGTTGAAGAGAAAACCCAGGACAGTATAGTCCAGGAACAGGGTTGGGCAGCCCTGCAGTAGGCTAAATCAGTGCTTCTCAAACCTCTACTCCAGGACCCCCACACCCAGCTGATTCACCATGTTAAAGGCTTGCTCTGGCACTGTACAAATACAAAGGCCAACTTAGGGTTGAGAACCACCTGGCTACATAATACACAGTAGTGCTAGGGTCTTGACAGTCAGGGAATTTTGGATATTTTTTATTGATGATGTTACTGACCAGCCAAATGACTGTGATGACTGTTTATACAGCAAACAATTAGCATTAGCCAATCAGTGTTGTACTCCTTAACTAGCTTGCTAGCTGGTGTACTTCTTAGCATCTGTACACTATTTGCCATATTAGCTAATGGTTCAGGAAAAAAGTGGTTAACCTACAACACTAAACCAGAGCTAATGTGCAAACTGATAGGTGAATAGCCATTGTGTCCTTAGTCAGGTGTTAGCAAATGAAGGGTTAGCGGGTTATTTTCTAAGGGTACATGGCTACAAAATAATTGTTCCAGCCGTAAATGACCCCTCATTATAGTAAGCTAAGCACTGTCTCATACAATGCAATACACCACTGAGATGGGTGTTGCAGTGTTGATGAAAAGCTGAGCGCCATTAAAAGGAGATAACAAAAACCAACCAAGGCGATGCTCTGGCCAGCAAGGGATGTAATCCGGGCCGGAGGTATCACCTATTCTGGGCTCCAGCCAACCAGGAGTGGTGAGACAGAGAGATACAGGGGCCAGTGTTCCTCCAACACCCCAGCATCCCAGCGACGGGTCTAACCTGGGCCAGTGTTCCTCCACCACCCCAGCATCCCAGCGACGGGTCTAACCTGGGCCAGTGTTCCTCCAACACCCCAGCATCCCAGCGACGGGTCTAACCTGGGCCAGTGTTCCTCCAACACCCCAGCATCCCAGTGACGGGTCTAACCTGGGCCAGTGTTCCTCCAACACCCCAGCATCCCAGTGACGGGTCTAACCTGGGCCAGTGTTCCTCCAACACCCCAGCATCCCAGTGACGGGTCTAACCTGGGCCAGTGTTCCTCCAACACCCCAGCATCCCAGCGACTGGTCTAACCTGGGCCAGTGTTCCTCCAACACCCCAGCATCCCAGTGACGGGTCTAACCTGGGCCAGTGTTCCTCCAACACCCCAGCATCCCAGTGACGGGTCTAACCTGGGCCAGTGTTCCTCCAACACCCCAGCATCCCAGTGACGGGTCTAACCAGGGCCAGTGTTCCCCTACCCCCCCAGGATCCCAGCGGCAGGTCTAACCTGGGCCGGAGTGAGGCTGCACCAGTATTCCAGTGTTTGGCGACCAACTAAGAGCATGTAGGAGGGGATCATGTGCTTCCCAAATGGCACCTTAAGCACTATGTAGTGCACTCTACAGGGACGAAGGTGTAATGTGGGACTCACTCTGAGCCAGTGATTAGGTCATCTGCCGCCAGATGGAATGCAGAGTCAATGTGTAAAATGAGTAATCTCAGGTGGAACAAACACAGCGCTGTGTATTCTGCCGCTCAACAGGGACGGTACAGGGGTGCCACCCCAACCCTCACACGCACACACAGGCAGAGGGTGAAACAAAGGACATTGGGTGATTTTGTTCGTCGCTTAATTGTCTCCATGAAGGTATTTCTGACGTTCTTAATCTGAGACGGTGAGACCTGCTATGGTCTGTGTGTTCATGTTATATCCAGACAGATGGAATGTAATACTGCTGTTCAGATGCAGGGCCGTTCTGTCTGTTAGACAACTGTCTGTGTGTCTGTGTGTCTGTGTGCCTGCTGGTGTGTCTGTGTGCCTGCTGGTGTGTCTGTGTGCCTGCTGGTGTGTCTGTGTGCCTGCTGGTGTGTCTGTGTGCCTGCTGGTGTGTCTGTGTGCCTGCTGGTGTGTCTGTGTGCCTGCTGGTGTGTCTGTGTGCCTGCTGGTGTGTCTGTGTTCACTGTGTTCTTCACATCAATGTATGACACATAACTTCCAGACAGGGTTATGTCATCCCCTGGTCAGCAGAGAACCCAGGGTGACGCCCCAACTCCCAGCAGCCCCGATGGCCAACAGGTCATTGGCCCCAGGAGTCAAAGAGATGCAGTAGAGGCCATGCCCTATTGGTTTATGTCTCTTATTGGTTCTGTGTGTGTGTGTTTTTGTGTGTTACTGGGTATGGGAGACTTAATGTACAGTATGTATTATCATCAGCTTGGCACAGTTCAGTCAGCATTTCTAGAGCATAAAATGACTGATGACACTAACTAGAGCATTAAGTGACTGATGACACTGGCTAGAGCAGAAAAAGCCTGATGACACTGGCTAGAGCAGAAAAAGCCTGATGACGCTGGCTAGGACAGAAAATGACAGATGACACTGGCGGGAGCAGAAAATTACTGATGACACTAACTAGAGCAGAAAACGTCTGATGACACTGGCTATAGCAGAAAATGACAGATGACACTGGCTAGAGCAGAAAATGACTGATGACACTGGCTAGAGCAGAAAATGACTGATGACACTGGCTAGAGCAGAAAATTACAGATGACACTAACTAGAGCAGAAAGTGACTGATGACACTGACTGGAGCAGAAAATCACTGATGACACTGGCTGGAGCAGAAAATTACTGATGACACTGGCTGGAGCAGAAAATGCAAGTAGGTAAAACAGGAGTCCCCTGTGGCTAGGGTATGTCTGTAGGATTAGGGCCAATGGGTTAGGATTATGGCCAGTGGGTTAGGATTAGGACCAGTGGGTTAGGATTAGAGCCAATGGGTTAGGATTCTAGCCAATGGGTTAGGATGAGGGCCATTGGGTTAGGATTAGAGCCAGTGGGTTAGGATTAGAGCCAGCGGGTTAGGATTTGGGCCAGTGGATTAGAATTAGGGCCAGTGGGTTAGAATTAGGGCCAGTGGGTTAGGATTAGGGCCAGTAAGTTAGGATTCGGGCCGGTGGGTTTGGATTCGAGCTGGTGGGTTAGGATTAGGGCCAATGGGTTAGGATTCAGTCCAGTGGGTTAGAATTAAGGCCAGTGGGTTAGGATTAGGGCCAATGGGTTATTATGATCTACAGTACTTTGGTTGATGCCCCCTGCAGACTATTTGGCCCAGATTAAATGATCTAACACAGGCCCACCTGCCCAAAGAGAAGGACAAACACACGACAGACTATGAGAAGACAAGCTTTGAGCTAACTAGGTCTTACTGGGGACAGGATTACTAAGTGAATTTAAATATTCAACAATGAGGTGAAATTAATTGGACATTTTAACAACCCTGTTGGACTGCTTCTCGGTGTGTCTTCTGCTGTAGGAGTCTATGTCCCAAAAGGCACACTACTCCCTTCATCATGCACTCCTTTTGACCAGGGTCCATTAGATGCAGACGTTTTTGTGTCCTGGTGTCAAATTCCTCACTGCCCTGTTGAAGAGCTCTGGGAGACTCAAACCAACTCTGGCCTTTCTCAACATATAGCCTTGTCCATCCACAGACTAACCACAGACCAGACCATCAACAAACCAGACCATCCACACACCAGACCATCCACAGACCAGACCATCCACAGACCAGACGATCCACAGACCAGACCATCAACAAACCAGACCATCCACACACCAGACCATCAACAGCTGTCAGACTGTGTATATGTTTGTGTGTCTGTCTGTTTCACTGTGTGTGTGTGTGTGCCATCCCACTGATTCAGTCATGCCAATCCATCAAAATCTGAAGCAGATTATTGTGCACAAATGCTGTGACTCTATCCCTGCTTAACCTCCCATCAAATCCTACTTTTACTAATCTTAACCCTAAACTTTACCCTGACCTCAACCTAACCTAAATTTAGACTAACCCTAACCTTAAATATAACTGGTAACATCTTTGGCAAAACATTTGTGTGTGTGTTCATGCTGTGTGTTTGTGTGTGCATGTTTGTATGAGTGCGTGTATGAGCGTGTCTTATGGGCATTTGTGTGTCTGTGTTAGTGCAGGGTGTGCGTTAAAGGGGGGTGTGTCCGTCTGTGTTAGAACTTGTTTGTGTGTATGTGTGTTTATGGTGTCCTGGTCAACAGTACTAGGGGACCATGACATTACAGGGTTACAGAGGTGGGTGTGTCCCTCCCCAGTTGAATCTAGGCCGGTAAGTTAGCAACACTGGAAAAAACTCAGGATATTCAAGCATCACGTAACAACTCACCAGACAGCCAAACAAACGCTTTAGTAGTGATTTCATCAGATAATCTGAGAACTAAAGTGTGGTAAACAAATTGAACTGACTATACTGTTTATTGTTTACAGGTTTACGGCACTCATTGCGCACCAACTGGCACCCTATTCCCTCGATAGTGCCCTACTTTTGGCCAAGGCCAACGGACAGCAACTTCATTGAAGTCAAGGGAATGAAATGACATGTTTTGGAAGTGAGTCACCTCAGGGAAACATTCTTTTTTAGATCTGAACAGATGGAACATGATATGCAGTTACGATTTCTAACCAGTTATACAGTAAGCTGCGTCCCTAAAAACACACGCTACTCCCTGTAACCTAGTGCTACAGCAACCCGAGGGAATAGGGTGCCATTTGAGATGGACACAAAACAAGCTCAAGGGTCATAATTAATGTTTAAAATTAGTCCTGTGCGAAAAAGCTAAAGAGGGCTAAAAACGGATGAGGGTGGAATTCTCTGGTATTGGACTCATTTTGGTATATCGGTAACTTGGTTCTCACCATTCCAGAACTTTGCTGTATCCTGGCTGCAGTTGCTGTTGCCAGGCAACCTATAAACATAGAACTCAGCCGACAAGCTCCATCTCATGAGTCAAAGTTCCAATGGAAGCACAGGACCCACAGCAGACCACACCGCCACAACTCATCGACCCCCCCCACCCCCACCCCAAAACCCCCAGCAGTGACAACTTCACTTTAGGCCCTCACAACTACATGGACTGGTTACACAAGCAGGTTTTCACAGCGCGCACGTCTCAACAGCACTCAGTGAACAACGTCAGGGTAGCCTTTACAACAATGTCTTACACCAGAACTACGAGTGTTCTGTCAGCAGACTAAGCAGGTCACTTATGTGGGGCAGGAGACGGACAGCTAGTGTTTTTGGGGGCTTTTTTTCAACTCCACTGCTGTGCTTGGCATGATTCATCCGTTGAGGAAACTTACACTTCCTGATTTGATCATAGTGGCCTCATCAATCTGGCCCTAATGACGCCGGTTCCTCCCCATGTCAAGGGCGTGTGACCCCATGTGCTGCCAAACCACACCCCTTCGGGCCCTCCCTCTATTCACATCCTCTTGACCAATCAGAGGAGCCGATCACAGACCCAGGAAGGACCAGGGCAACACATCAAGCTTAACGTATTGGCTTACCAGTGACACTAGTTTAACAAGCAAACGTTGCAATTGCCATTGCCGTGCCATGCTTAGGCAATGGAAACACAATCTGGGTAACACCTCAGTATCACCCCAGTATCTTGAAGTGTTATCAAGTATTGTCTCAGTTAGGGACAACTTGAACCACATTGTTTGGTTCCATCGTGGGCTTATGAGGAGGGTTAAACAACCCGATTGCTATTTCCATATCACAGTAAACACTGCTTCAGCACTGGACAAACACTTGCATAAACAGAGAAGAAAACAGTAAACTTCTAAAGCTCTGAGTCAATTAGAGAATCATCTAAGTAGGAAAACCAAAGTCATGACAAATCTGGCAAAGGGAAAATGAATGAGGGGAAAGGGAGGGAGAGATGGAGAGAGGAATAGAGCAGAGAGAAATGAAAAAGACCAAATAAATCACAGAGAATGGAAGAGCATAGAGCAATGGAAAGAAGGTGATAGGGACAGAAACAGTCAGACAATAGGAAAGATGCATTGAGAGAAAGTCAAAATCAGTCTCATTGTACGCGGAAGAGGACAACGCATCCGTCTCTTCTCTGACTTCCAGGTCAGGACGCCTAAACACGGCCCCACCTTGAAAACAAAACAGCACTCTGGGACTCCAGGGAACAAAACAGTTTTATCAGTAACACAAAAGGATTTCCGCAAAAGGAGGAACAAATTACTGAACTGCACTCTCTCTCATGAGAAACAAGGCATGGCAATGTGCATGCGGCTGAGACCGGGCCAAAGCCCCGAGCACAACAACATCTTACAGAATGGAAAGGTTGATTATTTTCACATACTACTAGAGAGGCAGGGAGAAATGACAAAATATGACAAAGGGATGCATTCCTGAGGGCAGCCATTGCACAACAGACCTGCATTGTGTGTGAAAGAGAGATAGAGAGGTAGTGAGGGAGGGAGGGAGGGAGGCAGGGAGGCAGGGAGGGAGGGAGGGAGGCAGGGAGGGAGGGAGGGAGGGAGGGAGGCAGGGGAAAATTAAAATTACAGAGTTGTTGTTTTGGAGAGCCTAGTGGAAATGGCACCAGGTCCTATTTGATGTCAGACACAGACAGAAAGACACAAAGAGACACACACACACACACACACACATAGACAGCAAGACACACACACACACACACACATAGACAGCAAGACACACACACACACACACACACAGAAAGATCCATATGGCCCTAATCTCAAGTAGTGCACTAAACAGGAAATAGGGTCCCATTTGTGCCACAAGGCACCCGACTCTAAACAGCGATAATCATTCCCTTATTACCTGCAGCTCTGCTCCACTTCACAGAGACAGCAATGTTGACTAGCAATCAACACATAGTTTTCTGAAGAAAGCTGAGCACTTCTGACACCTACAGTATGTCTACTGGCTGACGCTACACAAAGAGTTAATAGTCTGACTTTAGTGTGAGTTGGGTGAACTTGGGTGAAACACACAAACCTCAGCTACTGCATCCATGTTTGTTCACACCACAGTCAAGCTCAAAGTTTGCTGAATTTAAAATATTCTTGTTAAGTGAAATAACTAAATCATGTTTTCAACAGTGTATGTGGGATCAGCTTTATGCCAAAATGATGAGCAAACCTCACAGACCTATTGGAGTTGGATGCAGTACAAAGAGACCAGAGAGAGAACACGCTTGTTGAGTTAAATTACAAATGCATGTTAGTTCCAAACTATTCAAAACCATGCCCATCTATATCCTATTTCCTAGCATCCTGTATTGGTTTTAAGAATGGTTGGTCTCATCTGTTGTGGACGGAGCCTCATTTGGAAAGCATACTGACTTTCATCTTAAAGCACTTTAAGCAGCGCCATATGTCCACCATCTTTGTTTACCGTAGTAGGCTATCCTGTACACACAGCCCATGTTTCCAGAGAAATAGCTGCTGGTCAAAACCCTGATGAACATCTGTAACAGGAGGAAGCTTGCATGGCATAATTAAGCATGACATAAACACGCCACAAAGCAGCGTCTGTTTTTGGACTCTGGACAACATGGTTTTAAAGATTCTGAAGACCCTCTAATTAACATAGACGCTTGCCACTCCAATGACCTAAAATAGGTTATCCACTTACTACACATGCTATTTTTGAAAGCACATAAAATCACCTCCAAAGTAATTGGCACCACAGATGAAGATGAGCAAAAAAAAAGTGTATAAAATAAACATACATCAATGTATTTTATGCTATCACATACTAGAAAAACTATTGTTTATACTAATATATATTAAAACAATGGCTCTGAAAAAAGGTAGTTATTTCTTTCTCAAAAAGAAAAAGGTGCAAGTCACATGTTAGTCACCCTAACCCCAATTCTTTAAAATAAAAACAAGGAAAGTACATCTCAATAGGAAGGAACTGTACTGTGTCCTTGGATGGATGGACTTCCAAACCACATCATTTAGATAACAATAATGAGGCCTTAGAGGAAGCAACACTGAAGAGATAAGAATGAAGGGGACCCCTTGGGGAGTTCAGTAAACTCAACTGAAGTAGTCTAGTTCTGTGAACGCAACTGAAGTGTTTGAGTAATAAGGAGGAACGTGTACACTGGAGATTAAAGGGTACTTTACAACCCCGGGTAACAGCGGTAATCGGATGTGCAGATATGAATCCCTTATCACGTTGCCCTGTAGCTGCTGAGAGTGGTTTGAAAGTGTCTGTAATGAAACACACTGTGCAAAAGACTATTTGTCTTCCTCTGCACAGAAGAATATTCACAGCTTGAGTACTCTTACAAAACTTAATGGGAGCTCCATTCCAAAACACTCTTGATGGCGCTAGTCACACCAATTCAGTAACTGGAAACTCTGAACACGGAACGCTGTGGCGTCACATTTGTAAAGGACTAACCTCAGTCACTAACCTACCATTACCTAAATCCTACCATGACATTTTCGGAGACCAGTTCTCATTCGTTCTGCTGTGAAGGACACGTTAGGGCATGATAGGTGTAACTCGGCCCCCCGTGGGGGGGCTCCGAGGGTATTTCCCTGTCGTGACGCTCCTACCCCTGATCCCCTTTTTCTCCATTCGTCTCCCCCCCCGTCTCTCACTGCCATTATGTTTATCACTCAGAGGGAAGCTGACTGTGGCTTAAAAACCAAAACGTCTTTCCCAGCATCACGTTTCCAATCTGCCACTCGGGCCCCGTCGGGGACAGAGGTGGAATGAAACCAGAGAACAGGAGAGTGAACAGAACCAAATGCTCGGGTTTGGAAACTCAACCTCCGCTGCCCTGCAGTCACCTTCAACATTCCATGCCGACATCAGTAGGATTTTGATCAATTCTTCCCTGGGGGGGGAGAGGAACAGAAGGAGGGTCACAAGCCCAGACACAATGTATCATAGCCCTAAGACATGCCCAAATGTTCCTGAGCCATCAAAGGAAAAGCATGTATACTTTCCACATTCTTTACATAGCTTAAATGTTCACACGGTACCTACAAAATGGTGGTCTCGGTTCAGAAAAGTGCCAGAATATTCAAACTCATATTCCACGAGACAATAGTTTGCTGTAAATGCAAAATGCATTTCGAAATTACAATAACCAGTCAGGCTAAATCCCAGGAACGTTGTCCTACACACTTTTTCTGAGGCTGAAATTGAAGACGTTAACCAGTAATGGAAGACTGAATGCTGAGGTTACCAGGATTGTGTCCCTGCAGCTCTATCTGACATGCTGATAGATTGCTCACTGTGATACACCTCAGTGGCAGGTGGGCAGGTGTCCAGAACGACAAGAGATAGGACCTGAGGGTGCACCTCTTCCTCTGTAGGCCCACTAATCACAGAACTGGTTGGGCGCCTCAAGACGATGGTTTGCGCAGGTTAAATGTGCCAATCTCAACCTCACTCAGCGAGTGAACATTAGCTACCTTGTCTGAACACTGGTTGAACCTTAGCTGAACATTAGCTACCGTGGAAACGCTGCCTTCAGAATATTCTTCAGAACTTTTTATGGTCAAAAAATACAGAAAATATATCCAGAGAACACTAATTCCAAAATATTTCTCCACAGGCAAAGAATGTCGCAAGCCTTCAAAGTTCATGTTCACAGTGACAAAAAGTAGCAAATTCTAAGAAGAAAGAACATAAATCAGTTCAAGGTAAGAAGACAATGAATGTTGGCGGGTAAAATGGCAGGTTTGTATAACACCAACCATTTGGTGGATGAACCAAATGACAAAGTATCTAGCTTGACCTTCACTGTCCAGCCGGATGTGAAAGATTGGAAGATGACACCAGGCAGCAGCTACCCAACTCAACCAACTCACACCATGGCACAGGGAAGCCACATTGGCTTTGAGTGGTTGAGACACTCAGTAGTTGAATGATCTTGCAGGGTACTCTAATGTCTTATCTGTTTACAAACTACGGATTCGAAAACGTTTGGAGAGTTTTACTCTCCAACTGCCAAAGTGGGAACGACAAAGTGGCGGAAAAACGACTGAATAATGAACACCAGACCCTGGATATAATGTACAGCATTTCTTGGTCTGTTGAGCGCTAGATTCCTAACAGACTGGCCCCAAATCACACATGACAAGAAACCCAATAAACATGAAGCGTCCATTCCCCTCCGACCACACACCCAGACACATGGCCTGTGGTTCAATTGTCACAAAACTCTTGTCTTGTTCCGCATCAGCTCTGGAACCTAACTTAATGGACTTGAACGGAGCAGTTCAGCTCTGTTAACGGCCTTCACTCCACCAGTTAATGGACAGCTTATGTCTGCGTGGTCAGTTATTGATCATTACTTGTTCATTTACAGCTGATGATTAGAAGCGCCACCACAGTTCTAGGCCGGGTGTAGTTAGCCTGGGTCAGGATACCGATTAGCCAATTAGACTGAAGCAGAGCCTACAGTGATGGCTTTACTCACAGCCAGACACCTCTTCTACCCTCAAGCCCCTCTGGCCGGATGCATCCAAAATGACAACCTATTCTCTATGAAGTGCACTAATTTTTACATCAGAAGTGGTCATTCGGGACGCCACTTTTCCACCCCCATCAGTTAGGGTGGACCATGTTTCCCTGGTCTCCATTGGACACCCGGAAAGGAGCCCTTGGCATTCATGTGAGAAAGAGACCTGATGCATAACCTACATTCAGGGCCCATGAACAAATCACAGCAGTAGAATCCTCATTCATTTCAAGGCCAAAGCGCATGGGGCCCATGTAAATAATCAGTGTTCTGTCATAAATGAACAGCGGCCTTGGGAGATGGTTTAATTTGCATCTCTGGTTAATCAGGTCACAAGTCTAATCCAGGATGACAGATGCCACGTCCCAAACGGGACACTATTCCATATTCAGTGCATTGCAATTGACCAGAGACCCTTAGGTCTTGCTCAGAGGCAGGGAAAAAATAAAGGGAATAGGGTGCTATTTGTGAAAAAGAACAAGGTAGGAAAAAAACTACCCAAGCCCATCTGCCTTGGCGAACATCCTCTTTGTGCTATGTAGATTTTGAGGGACAAACATAATAAATAATAAACAGTATTACATTTGTTGATGGTTGGTTATAGCCATGTGGCAACAGTGTTGATCCAGTTCTATGGATGTTTAGACGGAGGGTTGTTTATGTCTGGTTCTATATTATAAGGTTTCCCTGTTCTGCTTTGGAAGGTCTTGAGTGGAACATGGAAGTGCATCTACTAAAAATACACACAAAAGCTGACTGAGGGGTGAAGTGCTCCGTCTAAGCTATCCTCCTTGGCACCTCAGACACTTGCTAGTCCACACAAGTCCTTCAAAAGAGGGGATCCGTCTTTCTGCCGATCCACACACATCCCTTGTTCTCGTGTTCCTGTCGAGTTACCTTCGTAGAAACAGAGCGAGATAGAGACAGGCAGGTTGCTTCCCAATGCCCGGGGCAAACTCCCGGTAGACGAAACAGGAGAGGATTCTGAAAGCTTACCTTTCCCATTATGCCCAGTGGAGGAGCGCTGCACCTCTATCTGCCTGTGAAATGGCACCTTAAAGCGATCTGTGATCAGCACGTGACCCCGGGTGTGGGACAACGGTCTGACAAAGCTTTCGTACTGTAGTTAGTCACTAGTGTACCGCTTTTTCAGCTCCTTCAGTCACCACATTGTGAAGGGAATTAACGTGTGTCATGGTAGTGTTTAATCACTCAGTGTGATGTGGGATGATCAAGAACACTATAACAACCACTATAACACAGTTCACATTGACATGACTAACAGAAACCACTCATGAGGTTAGGAAACACATGGAGATGAGGTTTTGGGAAAACTGTCAGGGTTTGTGGCTTGGGGAGATCCAGCGGTATAATCCACGGGTTCCTTGTGAGCATGTGGGCTCTGAACCCCCCACTGCTGTAGAGCAACTGGTCCTCCTACCTTTCCTATCTGCCTCTTCATCTATCGCCATACACCACCGTCAAGCTCCTCAGAAAAGATAATAAAGGTTTGCCGCCCAACTTAACGCCCTTTTCTATCCCCAATTTCACCACACCCAAGTGTACCTACGGCCCTGTCTCAGTGCAACAGACTCGGGAGACCTGAAGACCACGGCAAGCCCTCAAAAGGAGTCGACGCAAGCCATTCCCCAGTTTGGTTCTCCCCCCTGACAAGCCAATCCCCAATTATGTTCTCCCCAGGGACTTTCCGGCCACTTGTCAGCCAGTGACACAGTCGGAGCTCAAACCCGGAATGTTGCTCCTTAGACCGCTGCCACCAGGGAGATTATCTATGCAGTGTAAATTCCAAAAACTCCACTCAGTCAACAGCCAGTAGAGGATAAGTTCTCCCTAAGCCCAGGCCCAGCTAACACAAAACGTTAAATGTACAAGGGAGACGACACATTCAAGTCACGTAAAGAGTGGGACGGAGTGCTGCTGCAGAATTGTTCATGTGTAAAATGTGTGGTAATTATGCAATTGATATGGAGACCACAAAGGTTGGTTTCTTGGATGCAAGTGAGATGTTATCCTATTCAGAGTGTCTCTATTATGTTAGTTCGTTTCCGGGGCCTTTAAAAAATGATTTACATAACAAAAAAACTAAAGTTTGTCAAAAACGATGATAAGAAAACAGGCTAGGACAAAAGAGCACAGGTACTGCAGTAACTCAGCCACTGACGGTCTGTCGCTGCATCTATTTATACTGTTGGTTGCTTCGGAATTTAGGCACAGTGCCAGCAGTTCTCTGCTACATTTTTGGAGGAAAAGGTTAGCTGGGATACTGCCGGTAATGTTCAAAGAAACAAGCATGTGACATCTGGACACTGTTACATATAATGATCTTCATTCTGTTGCTTCATTTTTAATAGATCACAAACGATAATAAATACTTCAATCTGCAGTATAGCTACATCGGCAGGCATTCTCATTGGGTCGGATGTTGTTATACAGCGCGGCGAACGATGCAGAAAACTTTTTTAAAGGGACAGTAGGCCTATCCAGACCAAAATCTGTGTCCAGACCGGTGAAAGTGAGTTGCGTTCGGGGCAGGCGATGATGAAAGACCCAGGCATGCATGTACTTAGGGGCCGCTGTCTAAAAATACGTGATTAAACAACTATGATTACTTTTATTTTCACTGTTGTAAAATCCTAAATAATATTTTTCCTCTTTGAGACCCAGGCCTGGCAAAGATACGGAACGGAGCCCAGACGCTCCCTAAATAATGTCACACCAAAATACAAGGACGAGTTTTTCAAACAGGCCTCAAGCTTTTCCACTCCATCAACATGTCATCGAAGTTGTATCAAAAATACAGATAACAGAACATCAACGATTTTCAAAACGTGTACATTTATTTTTACCTGCTGTTTTCTCCTTTTGTATTTGAAGGCGGTGGATGCAGAACTGTCTGGTTATCCTCCATATCCACCACACATTTTGTATGCAGTTCCGTTTCTGCAGAGTTCAGAGGAAAGTTGTAGAGAAAAGTTTCTAAATATTTTCGAGAAATATAAAGCTTTACACCAGGTCTAATGGATAATCGTGTACTTGTGTGACATTTAGAAGATTTATTGCCCTTCACTTAGGAAGTTATGTCTAGCACCCCTAGCCGCATACAGCATCCTGTCATTTGGCTAGACTTGTTAACCCTCTCAACCTGCAGCAAAATCAATGTGGGATAAAGGGGCTAAAGAATGCGGACTAAACCCAAAACTCGCTTTAACAAAATAAAGAACTTCGGCTGAGTTTCAATTATTCTTCACTTACCTCTACGATTCATGGGCCGGACTCTGACCGCAACTTTTACCTTGGTATCCGACATTTTCATCCACTTTCCTCCCACCCTACCATCAATGTGTAGCAAGAGCAAGCAATGCGCAAGCTACGGCTAGCGGTTTAGCTTTTCCCGTCCCCGAAAAGACCCCTCCACTTTCCGACCAAATTTCAGCCGGTTAAAGGGTGATGTGTGTTCTAATTACACAACACCAGAGTAGTCCAGTCCATAAGAGTGATAAAAGAAAAACGGAACATTGTCTTTACATCCGTAAAGTTAGCTTCCTATGAAGATCCAGCGCTGTGCTCCAGCCCCAGACAGCATCCCAACCGCCATCTTCCAGAGGGAGCAGTTCGCTTGACTGGCTGGCTCGCTGGCTCGCTCTGGCTGCCTGCTGGAAATCCCGCCGTGCTGACGGCTATGCGAAAGAAAAAAATGATTTTTCATTACACAAACTGTACTTGGGACATGAAGGAGAGTCGGAACCCGTATGCCACGCGCTTTTTGGAGTTCCAAAATATTGTGAAATGCAGACTGTATTAAATGTGGAAGAGGAAGAGGAGTGGTCTTAATCAGCAAAACTTTTACTGAGACCATAAGATCATACAACTATTTGCTCTATTTGGGGAGCTTTTCTGTGGACTGGTCTCACTCGATAGCGTGCAGAGTGGTGCACAAGATTTACAATTGTGTTTCCAACCGTGTTCAAATAGTCTATTTTAAATTGTAATTAATACGTTTGACTTATGGCAAGAGTTCTTCCCGTCCTGGATAAAGACGGGTTAATGAAAGTAAATAAGCGTGTCTAATTCGTCTAACCAGTCAGTTAACGCCACTAGGTGTCCCTAAATAGTAGCGAGAGGCAGAGTAATCAGCAACATTGTACAATGGCCAAGCACATTTGCAAAGCACAGAAATAATACCGTTATAACCATGTTATTGGTACTTTACGGGTCACATGAAAATGGGTAAAACACACACGAACCTTTAACATTTAATTATGTCCAACAACATAAAAAAAAGAAAATAACCTGCAATGTATTGTGTTCTGCCACAACATGTAAGTGACCACTAAGTATTTCCTGAACTTTTATTCGTTTATTTATTTAATAATACAATAATAAAACCTGACATAGATAACCCTTTCCAGGCTACATTATGTATTTCCTTGCTGGAATAGGATTTTAGCTCACTGAATACATCTTCACTGCATGGTCTCCACTGTCTAAAACAATCAGCATGTTCTGTGCTGTAGCAACCAGCCCCACAGGGCGCACCAGGTCTGCACTGACCAGTGGGGTCAGAACTGGACTGGCCTGGAGCTTTCCCAAACTCCAAACCAGCCCCTGCTGCGAGTCGGTCACAATCACATCCCCGAACCGGTCAAAGGCCACAGCAGACACACAAGGCCAAATCGAGGCCCCAAGGCTCAGACCAAAGCTATCTATCTGAGACAGAATATCAAAGTCCTTATTGAAAAGGGTCAGCCTGGTGGGTTGGGGACCTGTCGGAGATGTGGTGTCTGTCGTGGTGCATGGTAGTGTTTCTACCAGGGCAACGTTCCCGGTCGCCCAACAGCAGGCCACCGCTTTGGGCCGGTGGAGCCGAGTGACAACCGCTCGGTTCGTCAGGGTCACACCACGGGCAAAATCCACGACCAGACGGAACAGCATGCCGGCCCGGATGTCGGTGACCAGGATGTGTCCACAGTTATCCACGTCTACGCCCCAGGGTGTCTGGAAGGAGTCCCGCGCCACCAGCACAACGCTCCCCCGGGAGCTGAACACTTTCACCGCGCCGTCGCCGGCGTCCGTCACCACCACGTAGCCGCCGGGGGTCACCGCCACATCCGCGGCATAACACACCTCCCCGGGGCCGCGACCCTTCTGACCGAACCCGTGCAGACGCCTGCCCTGGGGGCCAAACACCGCGACTCTCTGGTCCCCGTCGTGCACCACCACCGCGGTCCCTGAGGAACGGAACACAGCCAACCCGGTGGGGTTGATCAACGTCCCCCAGCCTCCATAGGCCGAGCAGAGTTGCAGAGCCCCGGAGCCCACACCCCGACCGCAGCCACTCCCTTCCTTGGCCCGGTGGGGCACAGCGGACTTAGGGGCGTGGCAGTGCAGCAGCTCCTGAAGGTCGGTCAGGGCCCGGCAGTGGGACGTGGTTTCGACGTCACACAGCTGCCGGCAGAAGGGGCACTCCAGCTTCTTGAGGACGGGGTGGGAGAGTGCCCGGACGCATTCCAGACAGAGCACATGGCCGCAAAACAGGTTCTGAGGCCGGCGCTCCTTCGGACTGGAGTTGTACTTCTCAAAGCAGACTTTACACTCCAGCAGGCTGATGTGGATCTCTCTCAGGAGGGCTCCATCAGGGCTCAGTGGGCCAGGAGGCAGTGGAAAGTCAGCCATAACATAAGAGGGAAGCCCCTCATTTACTACCCATCCAGTCCCGGTGTGAGCTCTGCCGCGGTCTCCTGATGTCAGAAAGCCGTCTTACGAGAACAGGCAGACGGCCAGGGAGAGAGAGAGACGGAAAGAAACAGACGACACGGGTGACATTTTGAACGCCGGTGCTACAGTCTCAGATTGTCATGTGATTCTGAAACACAGGGGTCACTTGGAGGAGCGCCGCTGCCCTCTAGTGGTAAAGAGGTGACTTGTCTCAGGGCCATCAGGATCCTCATTCAGAAGATCAGAACGACTGCAGGCGACTTGACTGATCTACAAATCGCTGTGCATTGTAACTATTGTTCATTTGTAGATCCGTAAATCACAATTTCCCCATGATCCATTGGAGTTTGGCCCAGAAAGAGAATGCGACTTGCTATATTCACAGTCAATGCAGACAATCAAACTAACCTATTTAAAAACCTGTCAGAATATACCATTTATGTCATTTACAGGCTCAACGATAGCCTCTACTAGGAACACAGTACAGTTACACTGACATTCAGCAGTTTAAAGGTTTTTTTTCTTGGCTTGGAAGCAATTCATTCCACAGTTAGTTGAGAGATTTTTTAAGGCCAGAACATGGCAGCTATTTCTGCCTGTCTTGTTCCCTGGCATGCCACTCCAGTGAAATCTGATGCTGTTAAGTTGTGAGGCACATGGGACATCTAGGCCTGCTTCCTAATCATCTTCTGGCCCCCCAACCATGTGCCCTTACAAATACCAGCCCGTACCAGAACACTTGTGGTATAAAACCTGATGTTATAAAGGGTAAATTGTTCTTCCATAGCTTGGGCTGAAGTACCAAAGAGTGCACAAAAACCCCTTTGGTTATTCAAGAAAGCAATTATAGTCAAGCAGTGGTGTAGAATTAGGGTGGGCCGTGTCAATGTGACCCTCCTGGAAAATATTGAAAATCCCAGGATCCATTGACCCTGACCCCCCCAATATACAATACAAACATACGCCGTTGTCATCAGGTGTGTTGTAGCATGTACCGTGAAATAGACAGATATTCTGGAAGCTCCATTACTGCACATCATTTAGTCCAGCCTTTATAACACAGCACTGGTTGTATAATTCAGACTTGTCAAAAACCAAGCTTCCCTGTGGCTACGTGAGACAATTTCTAAGTAAACAAGTCTACAAAAAAAATTGGAGAAAATGCAAAACAGTTTTAATAAGTCTTATTATTTCACAGTGAAAAACAAAAGTTTCCTTAAAGACAGAGTTGTTTTGGCAAAACAGCGTACAAACAATGGTGCCATATTCCACCCAGCAAGGGAACCGGGTCCTCGCTACCTGGGGAATGACTGTCAGTGTCTGAGATTGTCTGGTGTCTGGAGACATGCCTCGTTCCCTTCCTCCTTTCCTTCCTTCCTTCCTTCCTTGATCTCCGGCCTGACAACTGGATGGGTGGTGAGAACGATAACGTCTATTTGCCAGAGCACACCTCAGGGATTAGAAGTAATCCTATATGCAAAGGTAGCCGATCGAGTTAATCAGAACAGTGCTCATTCCGAGCGAGACATGGAGGAAGGAAGGATGGATGCATTTGAAAAGTACTGGAATTGGGCCTGTGACTGACCGATAGAACCTATTGCACCTTGATAGGACCCTCGGAGATCTCACCAGATAATGGTAACAAAAACACGACTTAAAAACAAAAAGGAGTAGGTGAAATACAAACCCAAAAAAAAAAAAAAAAAAAATGCTGGAGCTTGAAAAAAAATAATTAAATGAAAAAAAGAATTTAATAGTACATGCATACATATAAGCACAAGGGCTTAGAATTAATTTTAAAAAAACAGACGTTGAATGACTGGCTTTGTGACGTTGTGACATTGAAGACCCTTTTTTACTCAAATCGCCCTTGGGCCCGTTCAGAAACGTCCAGACCCATTTCCACTCAGCCATGCCAATGGCCAATGTAGACCAGAACGAGAAGTTGGACAACGAAGCTACCTGCCTGTACAGATAAATTGAAGGTCCAAGACAATTTGTCATTTACAAGAACGCGGAAAAAGATAGCAGCCATGGATGTAAAGGGATAGTGAGCTTCCAAACGGCATCCTATTAAAACATAGTGCAGGTAAAAGAATACACTATGATCGTAGGGTGCCATCTGAGAAAACAAAACAAAATCACTCAAGGTCACAACGATTTCACAAAAGACACCAAAGAGAAAACATTACAGTAAATGTACAGTATCTCCAATACAATGGAAGTCAACATACATTATGAAGCTGAAGCAGCGGCAGGCTCATAAAAAAAAAAAAAAAAAGTGCTTAAACGGTCTTAACAGTATGTCCTTCCTTACTTTGTTTCTTGCCAAAGCTGCTTTGCATTAAAATCCTGGTGCCATTTTGCACCAGGCAATTCACTCGAGGATCAGTTTCAGCCTTTCAGATTATGATCACCTAGACGTACATGGGCAGGAGATCACCTGTTTCCAGGTCAGTGTTCTGAAATGTTTTACCATGTCCACAGTTCACATTCTTCAATTTGTTCGAGTGATAAAAACTAAACGGTGACCATAACACCGGGTAAAGACCTGTCCAAAGTTAAAAACATCGGAGTCGTTTCATAAATACGTTGGTCTGACGACAAAACAGGACTGGTTTATTAAAGTAAGGCTCAAGCACATTCATTATATATTTTATAGCGTAAAATGTAGATCTCCAATCAGAGCAGTTTACCAGCTCCTGTACAATGAAACATGCATTATTTTGTTCCAACTGAGGATGAGCAATATTGTCATCACATTCTCACCCACAAAACAAACAAAAACACACACACACACACACACACACACTCAAAGACTTTACTATCAAAGTCATGACCGGTAATTGAGTGCCATTAAAAATAACCATTTTAACTAACCCTAACAATAACCCTATCCTCAATAACTTAACCTTTATGCCTAACGTTAACCAAACACTAACTCATAAAGCTAACCCCATAATGCTGAACTAAATCCTAACCCTCTTTACCTAACCTAAATCCTAATAATAATTTCATCCTAAACTCTAAACCTAAACTTTACCCCAAGTCAGATTAAGCTTCTTGATAGTGAAGACTTCTAAATCTCCTCACTTTGCACGACTTTCCTTGTTTCAGATAGTAAAACAGGAACACGCAGACACACACAGGCAGACAAACAGACAGACACGCAGGAAAAAACAAAACAACAACACCCCACACAGTGATCGGCAGTAGAATAGTTTGGAGTGGTGACCGTTTCACCTGTAGGTACCTACGTGGAAATCTGTAGGCCATGTCCCCCGCCCCTTCCCCTTCCCCTACAACCCTGCATGGACACAGACCTGGCATTGGTCTATCCTGCCCAGCGACCAAGCCTCTAACCCGGGTCCACGCTCTCTCTCTCTCCTCTTATGTCGTGGATGGGTGGTTTATGGTAAATGTTTAAATGCACAGGGAGTGTGCTGGTATCCTTCCCTTCTTTCTTCGAGCATCGCCTCCTTTCCGTCTCTCCCCAAATCCAACTCCAAGCCCTGTGGTCTCCATGAGGTTCAGAGAGGAGAGGGCGGGGCTCAACCCTGGGGGTGGGGCTTGCTTTAATTATTTCCCAGGCCATTGGTGGACTTGCTCCTCCCAGCGCTCTGGACCCTCCTGCGGGTTGTAGGAGCCTCACCCTCAGAATCCAGCTCACCTGGAAAATTCTGGGTTAATCAACATAATCCAGGCGCACACACAAAAGCATACATCCATGTGACAGAAATAAACGGTAAAAAGACATGGTCTACACCCCAAAATGAGCCCTAGACCCGCAACACTGGTTTCCTTAAAATAGACGTCAACTGAATTTGCGGCACAACGCATTCGATCGTTAGCAGGTGGAGTAGAATTCTAGCAACCGAACGTCGTCATCGGCGAGCGACACCGTTCTACTGTTCACAGGTGCCTGTTTCGATCCCACCTAGAACAATCCCAGAACAACTGGGGCGCAAATGTGACTGTGACCAGTTGCAGCAGCCCAGACTGCCACACTACAACAGGCCACGTTTCTCTATTATGTCGCTTCTGGTTAAACCAAGATTAAAATGCTGGGAAGAAGAAGTAAATTCCTAGTCAAACCATTAGAGGTCAGACTATGACCAAACAATAGAAACACCTTCAACCCCCTTGTTACACTGGTGTAGGTCAGTGGTTCTCAACGACGCCCAACCGTAGACATTTTCACTGTCGCCGCGGCCAATGACAGCTGATTCAACGAGTCCACTAATTATCACCGGATATCAGCATCAAGTATTGAGTTGAATCGGGTGTGTTTGTCCAGGAATACAACTAAAGTGCGTCCGGTTGGGGGTACAGGAGGACCAGAGTTGGGAACCACTGACGAACACAGCCACCGTACTTACTTTTATACTCCTCCGACACAAAGTCCTCATTGTAGTTACTGTCCTCGCATTCGGAGTAGCTCTGTGAAACATGGGAACAACACATTACAGAGATTCCGGTAATGTACGGCTGAGAGGGACATCAACAACCAGCGGTCAGCTGATCCGGTGATCCAGTGTCCCTGATGCCCTATGTACTGCACTACCATGGCCCACTAGGCCCTGGTTCAAAGTAGTGGTCTATTTAGGGACCAGGGTGCCATTTTGGACGCAAGCCAGTTCACTGGAGTGACTGAAAGGTTAACTGTCTACTGAAGAGCAGTGATATATGGTCATTCTCTTCATGGGAATGTCCAGATCATGTTGCCTGAAGGGTTTAACTAACACGCACACACGCACGTGCACACACACACACACCTCTAAACAGTTGCCAGGTATATCAACATTTTAAATCATATATTTTGTGAGACAGCTTCTGAATGTACCTTCTACCTAAATAAAAGCTTCTGCAGAACAAAGGCCTTCTGAACATATTTACAGTTAGACTGTAATAAATGTGTTATAAATGATGACATTAATGGATAGGACTGTTTGTATTCTGAGACAGTGTAGCAAGCATGGAGCATACCTTTTCTCTGGGGCCGTAATTCTCAGCATACCAAACCATCCCATACAGACACAGGAATGTAATGAAGGCCTGGGAAAGGGAGGAGGTAGAGGGGGGAGGTGGTAGAGGAGGGAAGAGGTAGAGGGGGGAGGTGGTAGAGGAGGGAGGTGGTAGAGGGGGGAGGTGGTAGAGGGGGGAGGTGGTAGAGGGGGGAGGTGGTAGAGGAGGGAAGAGATAGAGGGGGGAGGTGGTAGAGGAGGGTGGTGGTAGAGGGGGGAGGTGGTAGAGGGGGGAGGTGGTAGAGGGGGGAGGAGGTAGAGGGGGAGTTTTCGTCACCGCCCAAAGTCAAGTAGTTCCTGATATAGTTAACATGGTGGCCACATAATGAAAGACTTAAGACGCAAACACAGACAGCCGACAGATAAAGCAGTTTCCTATGCCAAACTGAACCCTGGCCCTTGTCGTTTCACAATCTAATGTACAAACAGACTAGAGGGAAGCCAGTGTTGGCAAGTGCCCTTTAGAGACTTAGGGCTTCGTGGGACATTAACTGTCAAGGGACCAGCCTCCCTGTGTACATAGTAATGACACATTCATATCTCACACCGCAAAACATTTCTATAACCCTAATCCACTCAGACAGACTTCCTGATATCAGACGAGCCTTGTTAACAGAGGGGTCCTGGTCTGCTCTGGGGACTGACGTGTCAGTGACTGACGCTCTAAAACAACAGGGAGACTTACCACACACACCAGCCAGACCACCACATACAGGGCCTGGGTCTTGGAGAAGAGGTCCTGGCCAAACTTGACACACGCCAAGGCCTCCAGGAATGCAATGGCCCTGTGAAAAACACACACAAGGTCACACGCTACAGCCTAGGCTGCTGGGTACCCAGCTCGCTACGGGCGCGTCCCAGATCGCAGCCTATTTCCTACGCCGTGCCCTATTTTGAACAGGTTCCTAGTCAGGTAGCAGTGCACTTGGGGGATAGTGTGACATCAGACAGCCGTAACCTGGCTGGGTGGTGACGGTACAGGGCAAATATATTCACATCACCCTTTACCCTGCTGGGAGCTGAGGAAAATAAGAAGATCCAATCAGCGCTAACCAAGAAATCAGCGCTAACCATCTAAACACACTGGAGACCTGGACAGACAGCATATCCAGAAGATATACACATTCCAAAAGGTGCCCCAAATCCCAAGTCTTCTATATGTAAACATCAATGTCATCACAACCTCTATATATGAAGAATACCTAATGCGAACACCACAGAAGAAGGAGTCCTTTACCACCATCTCCACTGCACTCTCCTCAATCTGTCATATATAGTATGACCAGTGCTGTACTGTCTCTAACACATGTACATGCAGGATCTGCTTGCGGTCTCAGTGGTTAGAGTATTAGAGACTTTCTTCCCCACACATTCCTACAACATGTGCTTCCGTAATGACTTTAATAAGGCCACTCATTAATACTCAGGGTTTAGCCGCGGGATAATGGAGGCCATTGTTTAATAGCAGTTCATTGCCAGGCAGTGTGCGCGCGTGCGCACGTGAAAGCACGCAGCCCCGGCCGGGCACCTAATGTTCCGCGGCTCCCAACACCGCAGCAGATCAGTTAACATTCAGAAGAACAAAGCTTCTCTCCAACCCCTCCCACTTCCTCGCTAGAGGTTGTGGAAACACACCCCCTCACAGTGGAAAGGGAAGTGTCACAAAGCTCTGTTTAGTCGTTGAATGATGGCCAAGTATTCGTCTGACGGTTGGCTATCGCGGTTGTAAAACTCTGTGTATTCCAGTCCACTGGCACACTCAGACACAGGAGAAGTAAAACAAACCAGTTCCTGTACCGCTCCTGGCCAACGCGGCCCCTCCGTTCCTAATGTAGAACCACTTCTAATAACTATTGCGTTGATAAGCTGAATGGAGTTTGATCCCACCTTGGCTTTATGTCCGTATACACCTGACTTCACACAGTCCTGACGTTATTATTAAAACAACACTCACCCGAACACCCAGCACTGCATCCCAACCCGTTTACACTGCGTGTCTGTGAGGTAGGCATAGTACTGTCTGAAATCGGGAAAACAACAGGTCAGGAGAAATACAGGATTAACAAGACCCGACATGCGAACCAGTTAACCAGCGCTGCCCTCTCTTATCTATTAACTGTAAACATGGTGGCGATGGACTGATAGGGATGGTGACACTGAAGGGATTACTAACAAACAGGTTTAGAAGAAGAGTTCAGGTAGATGGTCAAGGTGAGGGGACTGGGAGAAGAGATGCAGAAGGACAGGCAGACAGACGCGCAGGCCGACGCCCCCCAAGGCAAGAGGCGGGGCTCCTTCCTACCTCACAGTTGGTGCTGTGATGATGCCAATGAAAAGGATCCGGCACCAGCTGAGGGCGTGGCACGCCGGGAAAACAAATATGTGCTTTAGGAAGAACGTGTTCAATTCTGTTAGCTACGCAGGGAGAGGGGGAGGGACAGAGAGAGAGAGGGGTGAGAGAGAGGGAGAGAGGGGGAGGGACAGAGAGAGAGAGAGAGAGAGAGAGAGAGAGAGAGAGAGAGTTATCACGGTTACCAACAAGACAACAGGAGGGACTGGTGTAAATAAAACTTTACTAGTTCACTAATATTAAGTTCTGCTTTTCTGATGTATCAAATACTTATGTCATGCAATAAAATGCAAATTAATTATTTAAAAATCATACAATGTGATTTTCTGGATTTCTGCAGGAAAGCCTGCATAATCGGCAGTGTATCAAATACTTGTTCCCCCCACTGTAAATATAACTTCACTAGGCTGATGTAAATATGACCTATTTAGCCCAGTGAGGTAGGTATGATTGGCTATTTTTGGAACCAGCCCCACATTTGATTTTCAATACTTAAATAACGATTCCCTTAATAACCGAACCTTTATGCCAAACGTACCCTAAAGCACAACCTTAAAACTAAACCTCAATTGTTAGCTTCACCGTAAACTTAGCCCCTCAGTTGGAATTAGACTTTTTCCAATTGGGGACCAAATTGTCAGGTTTTGTCTTGGTGAAGACTGTTGAGCACATGTATTGTAAAACCAGGACACCACATTCACATGCCTCTCATCCAGCACAGAAGATCATAATAAAGAGCCTGGTACCAAAGCCTGCCTTATTCCTGTCATCTGACCCTGAGCCAGTGTGAAGGGGCCTTGTGAAGAGCATCTGAACTGTAGCTACCGCAGAACCCCCCCCCCCCAGACCTCTGTCACCGCTCCCCTCCAAACCTAGGGTAATTACAATGTCAAGACCCCAGAGTGTAGGGAACATGGGACAGAGGAATGACTGTCCTATAGTACCCACGCACAAAGGGCAGAGGCACCGTAGCTTTTCATCACCATAGCAGCCAGTAATGAGGACGGGGTCGGGGGGCGTGTTCATTAGGCTCCACGTGGAAGGAAGGGACAAATAAGGGACTACTAAAACGTGATCAATTACAAAAACTCATATTTTGTTTTCCGTTGAAAAAAAAAAGAAAAACGCTTCACCCTTTGAACAGGACTCTTCGGTTAACGACACAAAAGCACTACGGCTTACTCGAGTTCTCTGTCCGTTAAGCCCAGGGTGGTGTCCCCTGTCCGGAAAGTGCCTGCCCAGTCACATGTAACCTGGCTAGCCTTTCACTTGTTAAATGATGAGCTGTTGATGAGCTGAACTCCAAGGGAGCACTCCTCATACAACTGAGAACGTGGAGCTAGTTCGAACTACCTCCCAGACCTGTTCAGACTGGAACAAGACTGTCTTTGCATTACAAGCAATTCATTTAGCTGAGGATAGTCAACGCCAGCGTCCCAAACGGCATCATATGCCCTCGGTGCAACCAGGGCCCAGTAGCAGTGCTGCGTAGGGGACAGAGCGTCATTTGGGATTCAGGGTCCTTGTGGGACGTGCGTTCCACGGGAATACATGGACAGTTCTGTTGAAGATAATGTGTGGAGCGACAAACCGAACCTGCCAGATGATCATGAAGAGGTAGACCCCAGTGACCCGCTGCAGGGAAGACTTGGGGTCAAACCAGCGGACGTACGTCCAACTGGCCGGGGTAAACTGGAGCACGGCACGCTTGATCTTCCCTGTCGTCGTGTGGATGTCTCTAGAGAAACACACACACACACACACACGTTAGAAATGCTTGCAGAAAGACATACTTTAAGTTCCATGTTGCTATGTACACCTGGTAGCGCAGATGAAAACAATACGGATGCATTCATAATTAAATTCCACCATGTTACCAGGCAACAGGCCTGAAAATACGACAAAACAAAAGCTCTATTTCCATTCTGAGAGGTAAACAAAGAGTTCCAAATGGCACTCTATTGCCTAACTACTGTGAGTAGCCCACCACATGGCCAGAACAACCCAAAAGGCAATAGCTCATCTCCTGTTTCAGTAGGATAGACCAAGGGAGGGGGGATCATTTAGGACAGACTCAGGGAGGGGGGGACCTACTTGATTGAGGCCCAGTGGTAAGTCCTCATCTCCAGGAAGCGACAGACAGTCATGCCCATCCAGATGCCTCCTCCGTTACACAGCAGGATATCCAGGATCACCTGATCCCACCAGCACTCGGCAAAGTTTGGCAGCAGATGCATGAAGAACAGCTGTCAGGAACGGACACATGTCAGAGGGAAGCTGATTCAAACTTGGAAAGACAATAGAGGTTCTCTTTGGACCTGGTCACGGTGCCCCCAAAACCCAGCTCTTCTCTGGGTTCACAAATGGAGGCATTTTCTGGAATTCCTACATGTCTGTCTGCATGTGTGCGCCTGCATGTGTGCGCCTGCATGTGTGCGCCTGCATGTGTGCGCCTGCATGTGTGCGCCTGCATGTGTGCGCCTGCATGTGTGCGCCTGCATGTGTGCGCCTGCATGTGTGCGCCTGCATGTGTGCGCCTGCATGTGTGCGCCTGCATGTGTGCGCCTGCATGTGTGCGCCTGCATGTGTGCGCCTGCATGTGTGCATGTACCTCGGTGAGCTCCCAGGTGATGCTGATGGTCCAGCATAGGCCATAGCTGCGGATGAGCAGGGCCTTCATGCCCCACCCCCAGAAGTGACTGAAGGCAAAGATGTCAAAGTGGCTCAGGATTCGCTCCCAGGTGATCACGTGACAGTTGACAGCGTACTCCTAGAGACCAAGAAGAAGAGCACAACATGTCAACTACACAGTGAGAGTTTTTCACACCCAATTATAACACAGTATTTCAATGTAAATACATTTTTGGTTGTGTGTGTGTGTGTGACATTAGAAAGGGTTAGCCGTTGTCATGGCAACGGCTAATCAGGATCCAAGATTAAAAAGACCTGGGAACAGACAGGGGGAGGACTAGACTTGTTGGGATGACTTGGTTCGTCCCACCCAGAGAGGCTGACAGCAGTGTGGGTCTGCTCAGCACTCACCATGACGTCCGCCTCCCGGGTGGCGTAGCGCAGATTTGGGTCAAGCCAGTACATGACACTTTTCACCTGCTCCCAGTTCAAGAAGATGATAAACACCAGGAACAGGAAGTACAGAACACTCAGACCTGAGAGAAACAGGAACAAAATATAAACCATGCACTATAATTTCAGGCCTTTTAACAATGACAACTGTCCAAGTGCTTCCTCGGATATCCAGACAAACCGAAACTGAAACATACTGAAACACTCCCTAGACCTAGGGGCGGGCAACGTAACAATTTTGAAATAATTAACTCTTCACTCAAAGTCACTCACCAAAAACAATCCGCCATATTGCCGGATGTGGTCTTGTAAATGGTCCTAGAAAGTGGTGGGTCAAAAAATATTGAATCAACGGCTTAATCCACACAGAAGAGAACCAAGGCTGGTACAATGATCAGAACATCAGACAGAACTTAAACCCAATCCCAGTACCACAGCAGCCCTGGAAATAGCGGTCTCTCTTGACAGGGCCAAACACTCTTTCCCATATGTAGTATAGGTGTGCCATTAAGGCCAGAAACAGCTTTGACAACTGTTACTTGTCTTTACCATTAGGGAAGGCCAAAACACTGATGACCAGGAAGAAGGAGATGACAAGGATGAGTCCCACCCACAAGTTTGAGTCTTCGTTGGTCTCATCCCTAACACAACGAGAGGCAAAAATTATTGACACGCCTCAGGTGAAAAGTACAGTGAGCAAAAATAAGAGATTGATACATTATTACAGGAAATGGCTACATTAACTTCTTTCAGCCAAACCAAAGCTATTGAAGCTAGGGATGTACATACTTTTTCCACAATGTGAAATTGCATTTCTGTTGATTCTTGATGAATAAATTGCCAAGTATAACCTTTCATTGTAATTTCTTAAATGTGGTTACCTTTATCTGTTAATACTGTTAAGGTGAACATACCCATATGGCCAATATGTAAAGAAAATGTAACTTTCCAGGGGGTATACTTAAATTTTTACATAAATGTATATTTAAGTGTAACAGTTATTGGTTTTCCAATAATGACATTGTCTGCGTTCATTTAATCCAGATGTTGGACGCATTCATAGTATGATCTCATCAAGCATGTAGGTGTACTGCTCAGGAAATCTAAATTACATCACAATGAATTTCCCTAATTTGGGCTTTTCTACTGACATGGACTCTTTTGACAATGTTCATCAAGCAAAATGTCACACTGAACAGAGAAAACAGCCAGCAAATGGAAAAAAAAAAAAAAATTAAAATCACTTTGTAAAGGATTTAAGATTATTGTGGTATCCTCAACTCCACAAAACAGAATACTGTAATGACATGAAAGTGATGTGAGATTCCACACAGGGTGATGCTAGATTATTTTTTCTTATTCTCTAGTTTTATTTTATCAGTTAAGTCGACTAAGAACAAGTTTTTATTTGCAGCAAAGACATGGGAGCAATTAAGGTTAACTGCCTCAGAAACTGAACAGATCTTTCAACATGCCAGTTCTGGGACTCAATCTAACAACCTTTTGGTAACTGGTCAGATGCTCTAATGACAACACTACCTTCACCTTCAAATAATTACAATAACTATAATCTGCTGTCAACATCAGGATACAGCTTGAGAGTGTTAGTGAACTCCAGAAGGTGGTTAGAAGTTGTGACAGTGTGAATTCAGAAACATCCTCTGGCTAGCCACACTTCAAACATCCTTGGGCCAGGTTCCAGTGAAGCATTGCAATGACATTTCACAATTACATGCCGTTAGTCTCCGGATTACGAAGCGGTCATCTGTGTCGTTAATTGTATATTAATTAAGGGGGAGTTGACCTTTTGAGAAAGATGTTAGAGGTTGCAACAGAAACAAAGGGGGTAGGACTTTTCAATTAAACTGGCCAGCATGGGAATGTATTCCATTAAGAGAGGGAAGAGGGGGGAATAATTAGCCAATTAAACGTTAGGGATGATTAGGTGGACAAGGCAATTATGAGGGCCAAATTGGAAATTCAGCCAGGAAATTGGTGTTAACAGCCTAACTTTATTGCTAAGTGCCATTGGATCTTTAGGGACAGGAGTCAGGACATCCACTTAACATTCACTTATGCAGGGCAATGTTCCATTTACTGACCCCAGGGCATTTTATTATATACACAGTAGGCAATAGGGAAGAGTGCCCCGTGATGACCCTACAACACCACTTCCAGAACAATCTGGTCTCCCATTCAGGGACTGAGCAGGAACGACTATGTTAATCTTAGCTTTAAAGGGCAAATACGCCACAATTTAGCTAAACAGTCATTAAACATTCAGTCAAAGTAATTCATGGCGTAGACAGTTGGCAATAATAACTGAAACGCTAGCGTTTATCTACGTCCTAACTGAAACACCTTAGCTAGTAAGTTACACAAAGAACAATTTGTCAGTTAACATTTACTGTAACTAGTAGCTACATTTCATTTCGATACCAAAAACAGCTTGGCTAGCTGGCAGCTGGCCTAACCAGTAAAGTTAACATCGTTAAATAACAACCGGAAAAGCATCCCAACGACACAGTACTATATCTAGCAAGAACACCGTTGTTAGCTACTAGCGAAACAGCTGGCTTAAAACCACTTACCTTGTAAATGCGAAATACATCAAGCTGAGCACTGTGCATGTCAACAACGTTATTGTATGTGGCTTATAGAAAAAGTCGAGAGTGATATCCTCAACTTGCTGCTCGTTGATCATACGGAAATGCATTCTGTAGTTGACATCATCTTTGCCTATGGTCCGGGATCCGTACCCGTATCTGGACGCCATCATTGCCGGAGAGCAACTGAGAAGAATCAGCTTCACCTCCTGCAGGCTCCACTAGATCGACATCAGACCCTCGGCGCAATTAATGATTACTTCTGTCCATGAATAATGTCCTAAACATTCAAGCTCACGTCAGTTAAATGAGTGTGCACAGCAAAACAATAAAACGAGGTCCAGTATGAACTACTTCTTGGTAGGGCGAACCACACAGCCTACATTTACTAGATTCTCGTTCTTTGAAACCCAGGCTTCCGCTAGACTGTATTTAGATGTAGAAGAACATAGCCAGCAGCTAGTGGGTTCCTAGCTTCTCATAATTTTGCCTTCGAAATAAAAGTTTCTAATTTAAAGTTTTCTAAATGAAGACATCTGGAAATGTACACATTTTCACAAAGATAATGGTTGTTAAATAATTAGGGGTTTTCAATATGTTGTCTGAAATAGTATGGAATGTTGCGGCAAGACTCTAAAAGCACCCTTTGGCGTAATTTTACCATTCCATTTACTCAGGGATTTTTAGATCCACATCAAATTAATCTGTGTTTCGTGTAAACTTACACCACCTTTGATAACAGTGTACACCTCTCTCTTTATATATATATATATATATATATATATATATATATATATATATATATATATATATATAGAGAGAGAGAGAGAGAGAGAGAGAGAGAGAGAGAGAGAGAGAGAGAGAGAGAGAGAGAGAGAGAGAGAGAGAGAGAGAGAGAGAGAGAGATATAGAGAGATATAGAGAGAGAAATTGACACTTTAGTTTAGTCTATACTCGGTGTATGCTGTAAATTCCTTCAATAAAATAAGTTTAATGTTTAATTATTTAACAACCTCCCAACATTACTTAGCACTATCTATTCAAATCAGCAATGTTTCAAATGTTTTTTTTATCCATTTCAATTACTTTAAAAAGGGGACTTCAATTTTGAAGGCAACTAGGAGACGATAGGAATCCACTACGTTACATTTAGCTCTGAAACCAACTGAAATTCTTTCAGAGAAAATAAACATTTTGATTGGTTTGTACATCTGGGGACTACCACTACGGAAGGCCAAATGGTTCAGTTTATGATCAGGGAATAAACTACCACAAAATGCCAGAAAACGTGCGGACACGTCTATAGGTATTTCAGCAATGACAATCTGAATAGCCTACACCTGGAAAATTATTCATATTGTTCTCTCGTATTTCCCCCGTTGATGGTTGATCACACAAAAGTTATTTCATGTATAATTAAATCATACCTGCTGAAAAAACCGATTATTTCTAAATAAGTGAAAGGAATCAACCAACCTGTGACGGTGTAGCGCTGGTAGGCCTACATATATGTAACACTGCTACTGTATAGCAACAATTGATACATTTATTTGTAATTCAGTATTTTTTCCATAACAATTACAGTGCTGCAGACTGATATGACACCCTGTTGTTTTTAGCCTAATGATAGCCTAATGATAACCCTCCTTGTGGGCGTCACATAATGTATTTAAATAACGGTCCGGGTATATTATTAAAATATCAAAATATAATCATACAGTCCATTATCAACTTGAGTATGGCTTCATGTAACCAACCAAACACCATCACTGGTTGCTCACGCTTGCAACATTTGCCACCATCGTCGATTTATGTGCCGCTGTCACACTCTAGTGGTGACTTTAATATCCTACAGGAGGTTCTGAGTCAGTTGTCAAATTGTTTTGAAACGTCTATTTTGACCCACCTCGTATAGACCCTGAAAAAAATCTGTTGTGTTTCTCAGCCACTGTGTTTGTTGATAAGGCATCAGGTCTAGATCCCAGAACTTTGTTTAAACAAGGGGAGGGGTGTTTAACAGACGTCTCGCGAATATCGCTGAAATGTGAAAATAATGCGGGGGGCCGCAGTACCCCTGATTTCCGCGTCTATGCTACTTCTACACCAGCTCACGATTTAATTGGTTTAGGGACAACAGGGGCTTCCGTCCGTACGCACATCACAACCGCAATCACACTGAACCCATTTTGACAACAGCCAAAGGAGAGACAATAAAAAAGAAAAAGGAAGATGTAATTATATTTGTTACTGAAGGATATCTGTACAACAGAACAATTAACATTTTGTATTACCTATATTTTAAAACTATATTTTGCATTTATTTCTTCTTAGGGCCATTTGTTGAAGACGCCAGTTCATTATGGTTTGTACAATGCTACGCAGTATGAACATACACACAATACATAAAAAGCAATTACTAGGCAACCGCAAAAAAATCTAAATGAAAAGTAAACAATCTTGAATTAAATAAAAAATGGTAATTTCTTGTTTAGTACACTAATTTGTGCCTTTTGTCTTCCAGATTCTAACATCCTGCTTCAGGGTGACCATAGGCTGGAGGAGAAATAACAACCATCAAGTGATGTAATTTGAACATTAAGGGGATATTCCTAATTGGCTTCCACCTTATGGTTTTTAGCAGAATTGCAGCAAAAATGCATTCAATCAACTCTCCCCTCGTCTGCAACTTTTCTTTAACCAGCTTACAAAATCTGTAAATAATATTACGGGATATTTAGAAATAAAAATTATTTTAGACGGCACAATGATTCCCTTCACTATTCGGTTTTCTCTCTCTCGCATCAACGGGAATTGAGTGAACTATGTAGAAATTTAGCAACCAGAAAATGACAGAAGGATTTTGCTTGTCCCTGTCTGACATTTCCCTGATGTAATCTCCTCAGAGGCACAAGAATGGGAGGTTCACTTTCACCACTCCTTCTCACTCAAACCACGAGATCTCACGTAGCAGTTCATTACCAATACAATATTCCAGTCCCACTCAACTCTGTATACATGTAAATCTGTTTACAATCAGAACCGCATTACCTTTTAGAAAAACAGAGACCTGTTGATTCAAACGATAAAAGATGTATTAATATAAGCAGCCTGTCTTACAATATACTAATTACCTTTTGGACGAGATCAGAAATTCTTAAAAAAATTTAAATAAATACTACACAAAGACACAAAGTAAAAGTTCACAAAAACATAACTACAAAATACCTTAGCGTGTTGTATTGAGTTCTTTATAGCATCTCTTATCACCCGAAACTTAAAGGAGCCTCGTGGTTTGAACAAGTGGCGCCTTTTGAAATGCAATAGTAACTATCCATCTAAAGTGTTCCATTGTGGTTAAGTGTTAAGATGACCCGCCCTACACCCATTTCAGTGGAAAACAGACAAAATCATGAGAATCGAAGCACACCTCTGACATCACAGGGACGTTAAAGACGCCTCAAGCTCAACTTCTGGCGGAGACTACACTATAGGCAGGAAATTATAAGCCTTAGGTTTTAAGCCTTACAATGATAATGATAATGATGATGATAACGGAACTCTTTCCCCTGGTGTTCTGACTGAGACATCACGGCTGGTACAGACATCCCCAGGGACATCCAGCAGTCGGATGAGGCAGATCACAACTATGAGGACCACAGGGACGAGAGACGAAAGCCACTGATCAAATATTATCAACCTACTGAACTGATGCCTGCCCGAAAAGGACCTCTCCATGACCTGTTACTGAAGCAACCTGCCGTGTTAGGGGTGAGAACATAGATATTGTGACAACTACAAGAGAATTATAAATCAGGGGTGACTGGTCATTAGGGGCAGGTGGGGCACAGTAATATGAGATGGATTTATTATCCACATATTCCAGCTTTAGGCAAGAAATATGTGTTAATAAAAAAAAAAAGTAATTATAATGTGGAATTGATTTCACAATACAGTAAGCTACAGACAAATCAATTCTGTTAAGTTAAAAACTGTCATGAGTTATCATGGTTCAATTTCAGGACTTGCATTTGGCTACATTCCCAGAAAAAACGTATTTGAGAGAACTATGGAGGCATCAGTCCCACTGTGTGTTTCTGCACTATAATCATCAGTGATCTGTTGGATTTAATTATCTCAAAATGGGAGTATGTGTATCCAAAAATATCTGTATCCAAATCTGTCTGAGAGTGGACAGTTTAGGATGCGTGAGTGGGAATTGATCTTTGCTGGCAAGTCAAGTTCCCTACTCTCTCCACATGTATAATCAAGCTTGCGTGAGCCATTCCACTCACGATTCTTTGCTCCCAGTTGAATTGTTTGCTTGTGAGTCAAGTTCTCTATACTTTCAGCAATGTATAATGTTGCTCACACAAGCAATTCTGTGCACGAATATTTGGCACTGATCTAATGCCAGACCCAGGAACATACCCAGGAACGTATGGGGGGGGGGGGGGGTCTACCGGGCCATAAGGCTCCTCAACCAGCAACGTTGATCTATTGATCACATGAACACTTCATACGCTCTGGTTACTTTCTACGTACCTTCATGTACATTAGTACATTTTAATGTATCCGTTTATAGGCACTACCACACTTATATTTATAATATTTAAGATTTCTATACTATTCATACTGTCCATATTCCCATTTCTACATTCTTTAAAATAGCCTTTTATCACTGTGGTTATGTATATTTTAGATTTTCTATCATTATTTTTGCTTTATATATTTTTGCTTTATATATATATTTATATATTTCTTTATATATTTCTTCATTACTTTATATATTTCTTCATTACTGCGTGCCGTGTCACAATAATTTCATTGTTCAGATTACGTTATTCGGTGCCCTTGACAAATAAAATACATTGATATTTGGGCAGGAGATATAATGAAAACATTTTGTGTGAGTTTACCAGGGTTTACAAGGTTTAATGAAAATATACAGTTAATTGTTATTTTTAATATGTCGGTAACAATTCATAAAAAAAAAAATCTATAAGCCAGTGGAGGCAGTTTTGTACCAAAAATACAGTCACATGGTGATGTGATAGCACTGCCTTCAAGCCTCCAGTAGAGTGATAATGCGACATGGTGTGTTATTGACTTTCAGGCCTGCCTGTTAGTCAACGTGGGCTGCATGTGTCGTTTCCATAGTTGGAGCATGGCTTGTATTTGTTGACTTGGTAAACTGGGATCCCAGCGTTGAACCTCATACGAAGGTAATCCCTCAGAAAAGTTTATTTCCAGTTTTCTTTCCCAAAGTAAATTTCGATTCTCAGGCTGAATGACGACACACATACATGATCGTTTGACAGGTATATGGAAGTGTCCCAGGGTGTTTCATACGCCACCATATTCCTAATAATTCAAGCAGGTCTTGGAGACAGACTTGCCCTGAAGGCAGAAATCAATATGTTCGGTTGTCCCAAAAGAAAGAGCTTCCATTTGCAATAGGGTGAAAGCCTAGGAGACATTTGATCAAGGTTAGTTATGGTCTCTAACCTTAACTCAAACCCTAACCCTAGCTCTACCTCTAACCCTAACCTCTCCTCTCAGCCTAATCCTAACTCTAACTATCCCTAAATCCAACCCTTATTCTTACCCTAACCTTAATCCTTTTGTATTAACCTTAACATTTACCCTAACCCATTTTAGAATTCAACTTACACTGAGTGATTTCAGAGTTGGAAGGTAGTCTCTGCCCTCTCCATTGAGTTCACCAATCACAATCATTTGTGCCTGGTCAATGGGAGCAGTTGGTTTTGCATTCATCTCTGTTAGTCATTAATATCACAACATATCAAATAATTTGGGAACAATTATTATTATTATTATTTATTTTTTTAAATGTTTTTATCTAGATATATAGACAGAAAATGTATCAGCCCTCATCAGCCACTACATACTGAAATGAGGCCAAACTATTAATTCAACACAAGCTGGAGAGTAGGATGTAAATCTTGTAGTCAGAGCAGCTATGGCTAACATCTGTTTTTTAGGTAAGCACTGTACACATCTTATTGTGGTTTTTTAATGGCTGACTCAGACATCCCAATGCTAAAAGGATATGGGGAGTCTTTACTGATGGAAACTGTACTATGCAATAAATCACGAAAATAAAAATGTTGTTGCTTTTTTGGTAACTGGGTGACCTTTCAGACAGGCAGGTGTTTTGGCTTTGTCCCAAAATAAACTACTCCTATCATTTGCCAACTAAAATAAATACATACTCACTACATGAAAAACACATTAAACTGAGCATTGTGCAGGTTGACAATGATTTTATATATCCAGACTAAAATCCTCCACTTTCTCCCCGTTCTCATTGCATAGAATGACCGAACTGCTCGACAAGCATTCTGTAGTTAATAATCACGTCAGTTCTTCCTATGGCCCCCTAGTCTTACCTGTTTTCAGACACCATCAATGCAGGGGAGCAACTGAGAAGAATCCATGTCACCTCCTACAGACTTCGGTACAGTACATTGACATCAAACCTCAAACCCCAAATTTGTATAAAAAAGAAAATGTCATTTCAAACATCAATAAATGTGTATATTTCTCATTGTAGCATTATTTTATAGCCTATAATTATATCCCTCCTTTAGGTCTTTACATAATGTATGAACAACTAACAAGTGTAGACATTATATTAAAATATAAGGTGTGCCTTAGGCTGGCCACAATAAAAGGCCACTCTAAAATGTGCAGTTTCATCACACAGCACAATGCCACAGATGTCGCAAGTTTTGAGGGAGCGTGAAATTGGCATGCTGACTGCAGGAATGTCCACCACAGCTGTTGCCCGTGAATTGAATGTTCATTTCTCTACCATAAGCCATCTCCAAAGGCGTTTCAGAGAATTTGGCAGTACATCCAACCGGCCTCATAACCGCAGACCCTGTGTAACCCCAACAGCCCAGGACCTCCACATCCAGCATCTTCACCTCCAAGATCGTCTGAGACCAGCCACCCGGACAGCTGCTGCAACAATCGGTTTGCATAACCAAAGAATTTCTGCACAAACTGTCAGAAACCGTCTCAGGGAAGCTCATCTGCATGCTCGTCGTCCTCATCCGGGTCTTGACCTGACTGCAGTTCGTCGTCGTAACTGACTTGAGTGGGCAAAAGCTCACATTTGATGGCATCTGGCACTTTGGTGAGGTGTTCTCTTCACAGATGAATCCCGGTTTTCACTGAACAGGGCAGATGGCAGACAGCGTCTATGGCGTAGTGTGGGTGAGCGGTTTGCTGATGTCAACGTTGTGGATCGAATGGCCCATGGTGGCGGTGGGGTTATGGTATGAGCAGGCATGTGTTATGGACAACAAACACAGGTGCATTTTATTGATGGCATTTTGAATGCACAGAGATACCGTGACGAGAACCTGAGGCCCATTGATATCCCATTCCTCCACAACCATCACCTCAGAATGCAGCATGATAATGCACAGCCCCATGTTGCAAGGATCTGTACACAATTCCTGGAAGCTGGAAACATCCCAGTCCTTGCATGGCCAGCATACTTACCGGACATGTCACCCAATATCCAGCAACTTCACACAGCCATTGAAGAGAAGTGGACCAACATTCCACAGGCCACAATCAACAACCTGATCAACTCTATGCAAGGAGATGTGTTGCACTGCGTGATGGAAATGGTCACACCAGATACTGATTGGTTTTCAGACCCCCCTGGACCCACCCAATACAGTAAAACTGCAAATTTTAGAGTGGCCTTTTATTGTGGCCAGCTTAAGGCACACCTTTGCAATAATCATGCGGTCTAATCAGCATCTTGATATGCCACACCTGTGAGGTGGATGTATTATCTCGGCAAAGGAGAAGTGTGCACTAACACAGATTTAGACAGATTTGTGAACAACATGAGAGAAATAGGCCCTTTGTGTACATTGTGAAAGTTTTAGATTTTTTTAGTTCAGCTCATGATAAATGGGGGCAAAAGTGTTGCGTTTATAATTTTGCTCAGTGCATTAACAAGAAACCAGGCAAGCCTAGTTCAGTCAGATTGCAATAGAATAAATTGCCTTTGAGATTCGAACCCAGGTCACCCACATGAAAAGCTGTGTCACTAACCACTACACCACATATCTCTACATTTGATGGGTGTCAGTAGCTTCATATTTCTATGAACAAATCCTCTTTTGCCACTGGCCGTTTTAACAGCTAATTGGCAATTTGTGAATGAAATTGATACAATTAAACTGACTAACATTTCTTACTTTGTTTACCTCCACCACAAATAGCGTCTATGAACTGTTAGCTTTTGCCACTGGCCCTTTGAAAATCTTATTAGCCAGTAATAGGCTGTACCAGTATCTACTAACTTACTGGAATAGTCATAGGAATTGAGCAATTGCTAGCGAGTCTGCCAAAGCTATTTCATCTCATGGCATAATAACTTATTTTTTTCTTTCATAACATAACATACTTTTTTCAACATACTTTTCTACCACTAGACGTTTGAGCAGCTTATTAGCCAGTAATAGGCTTGCTGGTATCTAATAACTTCTCAGGAATAATCATAAGAACTGAGCAATTTCTAGTGAGACTGAAGATGAACTTTTCCATGCCAGAAACAGTCGCAATATAAATGCTTTTTCCCCCCACACAGTGCTTGAGAAACACATCATCAGTTTAAGGTCCTTGCATGTAAAGCTACCCAAAAGAAACGTTTCAAAAAAATTATTGACAACTTAAAAGGTCTCTCAACACTCAATGTTGGCTTTCTGTGCTAAACTGTATTATGAGGAAATCGATTTATTAAAACAAACGTTATGTTCTGTCAGATAGCTTTCCTAGCCACTGGGCATCAACACAGTTGTTGCTTGTATTTATAAAAGCATTTTGTGACAAATGCTGATATAAAAAGGGCTTTATAAAAACATTTGATTGATTGAATAAAATGTGTGAAGTAGGCAGTACTTTCCTTTTTGGCATCAGACATGTTTAATTATCATATGCATCATTTTTCCATAGGCTACTATAAGTTAAAGGATACTTAAAAATGAGTTTAATCCAAACTACTTGGTGAAACATCGTATATAAATCTGAAATTTCAGGTGACAAACAACTAAAACTGATCAGGGTATGTTAACAGAATGGTAAAAATATCTGTATATATAAATATTTGTTTATATTAAAATATCTGTAGCCTATTACTATGGCCAGAAAGACTGGAAATTGTATATATTGTTGTAAAAATGGAAACATGAAGGAATATACGTTTTTTCTCATTTTAATTACAAAAAGTAAAGTGAACATATTGCCTAAATTCTAAAATGCCACATCACATTATTAGGTGTATGCAAATTATAATTATAGTATAGAGAAAGTCTGTCATTATACATTTCTACTAGTTAAATGCTATGTTTACTTTTTGCTATAGAATATCTGTGCAACAGTACAATGAACATTTTGCAGAATGCATATTTTAAAATGTATTTATAATTAAATGTATTTCTTCGTAAGCTCATTTGTAGTTACATGTGGTCCGTTTATTACTTAAAAGCCATGGTTTGTATAGGGCTACTGTACAATACGAAAAATACACACACAAAAAATACACAAACATAAAAGCAATCACTAGGCTAACTCATATTAATAAGTATAATATTTTTTATAGCTATTTCACGCAGTTATTTCTCTATGTGCCTTTTATCTTCCAGACTCAAACATCCTGCTTCAGGGTGACCATAGGCTGGAGGAGAAAAAACAACCATCAAGTGATTATTTTTTCTTATATAATGGTTTTTAAAAACATAAATAATTTGCCTTTACTCCTTAGTTTATTTAGAAGTCAGTAAAAACATATGCTTGAATCATTATACCATTTTACTTCCTGAAATGACTTCAGTTTAAGTCGACCCCAACTCTGAAATTGCCAAAGTAAATATAAAAATAAATATTACAAATGTTTAGTGTCTTACCAGAACATTAAAATGCTGTCTGCACACTGCTTTACTCTCCCAGTAAATCATCACCATGGCAACAATCAGTTCAGTTAACAGGAGAACTGCAATTATTCCAAGGATTCCATGAAATACCTAAAAAAGAAAAGACAATCATAAGTATACACAACAATTAGCCATACATTATTTTTTTGTTGGATTAAATGTTGTTAAGTCATTGTGGTTAAACGGTTTGCTGACAAAAATTCACACAGAATTAAACCGCAAAAACATTGCAATGTGTTGCATTGTGTTATTTTAATAGTTTTCTCTTATTAACAAATGTGTTATTACTGTTATTACAAATGAATGCATCACTATCATCATCATCATCATCATCATTATTATTATGCAGTATTTGTTGATAAAACATGAAATAATAAAGGTTATTTCTCCTCACCCTCGGCTCTGACTTTAGTTGTAATAAGTGAAGAATGCAGAGAGAAATAGCAGCTACTGCCCAGAAACTGCTTATCATATTCAAAGAAAATGATACTTTGGTCTGTCGAAACAGGAGATAGACAGATGCACACGGTCCAATTTGTTTCAGAGATGCAGTATTTGATTCCCATTTTAAACTACTACTTAGGTGAATTTAGTGATTGGGAAACATTTAACTCACCACACATATATTTGGAGAGTGACCTGCAGCGTAGGACAGCATACCAGCAGCCATGAACTTCAGGAGACACATGTGTTTAGTCAAATTACTAAATATTTAATCAAAAGTAAATGTATTATCAGCAAGTTACACTACACACTCACACAATTCACACTGACAAGGGGACAGGGAAAAGCTACAGACTTGAAGCGAAGTAAAATAAATAAAATAAAATATTGGAAATACTCTGTTTCTTACCAGAAAACTGGGCATGGTGTAGGACAAAGGAGAATTTCCGGTCTGGTCCGGGACAACAAGAAACCCTAGACATATTATAAGGACTCCAGCTATTAGCTGAGAAGCCTTACCAGGATAAGAAGACAATGTAATCAGATGACAAAACTGACGGTTTCCCAGACACACATTTATCTAGTCCAAAATAAAGAATGACTTTCAGGTCTGGTTTTGCGAACACAGATTAACCCTAGTCTCTGTTGAGATTGATTTTTCAGTCCAGGACTAGGCGTTTATCTATGTCAGTTAAACCGGCCCAATATAAAATAATTTCAGTTGTTCCTACATTCTAGTCCATGACAAGTTCAGTCCTCGTCACTTTGCAGGAAAAGATCATTTAAATGTCTTTCAACAACTTTTATTTCTCGTTTGATATATCTGCAGATTAGACCAACTGAAATAATAAATGTCCGTAGGGGAAAATATTTGCCACAAATACCCCCAGTGCTTTTGGCTGCCCCTTGAGGAAGACCTTGTAGACATCTTTGAAGACGCAATGGAACTTCTCTGGCATCAGCTGACCCTCACTGGCATCTCTGAGGCTGCCCAGAGGTATGGTGATGACCATACATTCATCGGAGTAAAATGTGTATCTCATTAACCTGTTAAGAATGCCCATTGATAAACAGTGCAGAATAAATGTAGAACATTTCATCACGTTTCACTACGTCAGATGTGACGATCATGACATGAAATAATATTGTCGAAACTTAAATGGTTGTAACAATTCCATGATCATTTTAATTAGTTGGTAAGTATGCGGTGCTACGTTATTATTTTGAAATGAACTTCTAGAAAGTTTACATACCTTCTGCTGTAGGTTTCTTTCTTTATGGAGGAAATCACACTAGGCGCTTGTCTGTACCGGTCTGGTAAGCAAGCAAGTGATGGACAAGGATATTGGTTTTCACACACCACACAGACTCACACATACACACACACACACACAAACGGTTCCTCACAGGGTGGAACGGTTTAGAAAAGTTCAACCACAGAATCCCTAAGTGTGTCGTATTGCGCATCTCACAGTAGCTCTCATCACGTGAGACGTTGCAAACACCATGTTTCTGGTACGAACAACAGGCGCCTTTCAAAATGCGCTACAAAGAATTTCATGTGTGGCAACTGTGGTTTACAGTTTAAATTAACTGCCCTGCCCCCATGTCAATGGTAGAAAAAAAAACATTGAGAAAAAAAAAGAACCTCTATCTGATCATCACAGGGATGCTAAAAACTCAACTTTCCTTGGCTGGACAACAATACAGGCATGAAATAAGCTCTGGTGAGTCTCAAGGAGATAAATTATAAAAAAATACAAAAATAAGGATAGAAAGCATGTACACCTTTAGCATATGAATGCATTTTTTATTATGACAATCCTTAACACTGTAAATTATGTTTGATTGTCTGAATCACAGACCATTCAAGGTAAATAGATCAGATGTTTTGATATGGTGGTGAGTGATGATGACAGAGGTCATGTTGTTTTACTCAAGGACTCTAGGTGTATTATTATTGTAGTAAAAATGTGTTTCAGCTATTTTTCCCACCGTAATGATTGCTTTACTGTTTCACAAGTGTATTATGTTGATCCGTGACTCAATATCATCTCAGCCCAGGTGTTCTGACTGAGACATCATGGCTTGTGCAGACATCCCCATGGACATCCAGCAACCCGATGAGGCGGATCACGACTACGAGGACAACGCGGACGACAAACGAAAACCGCTGATCAAATATTATCAACCTACTGAGCTGATGCCTCCCCGAAAAGGACCTCTCCATGACCTGTTACTGAAGCAACCTGCCGTGTTAGGGGTGAGAACATAGATAAATGGGACAACTTGAAAGTAGCTTTAAAATCAATAGAATAGTTGCTCTATCATGAAGATGAGGAGAATTAGAGCTGGGTATAATCGCAACAACTACTTATCACGGGCATCCATGATAAGATTTTAGGATTCACAAGAGAGGGCGACAACAATCAACCAATGTTAATACATTAATAAATAATAATAAACAATAACTGTAGATTACCTGGACAATTCAGATAATGTTTCCCAGTATGGGTTTTTGTTATCGGCCAGCTCTATGCCAGATGTATTAGTTTATCAGAATATATTTTTATTCATAACTGTATGTAAGCTCTCATTTGTGGTGTCAGGTGCCTAACAAGTGAACATTTCTACCAATTTTAATTTTAATATAACAGAGTGTATAGCTCTTTATGTATGGGTCACACACATAGACAACCCTTAACATAGCTTCTATTATGTGAATAGTTGAAATGCAGAGTGAAGTGGAACTGCGATAATTTGAAAGGGGAACTACAGGAGAATTAAAACAAAATGTTTTTTATAATATACTGTGTAGGCTACTTTATCATGGTTCAATATCAGGACATGCATTCAGAAACATTACCAGACAATACCTGAAATATCCTAATGAAAATAACTAAAATGAGTCTCTTCAAAAAAGTGAAGGGTTTTAAAAAGCTTCCTGAAGGTTCCCATGTGTACACATTGGGGTGCATATTGAAAGTTGTTGAAAAATGTGTGTGATAACTATAGCATAACATAAATATTTAGAAGGTGGAATGATTATTAAGAAGGAGGAATGCTTCATTTGCCATGGGTTGATAAGGATTTTATATATACACACATGACTTTTGAATAATAAATTTTAGTTGAATTGTGCTTGCTTAATATAGTGGCATATAAAATGTGTAAACTTATGGGTGATTATTTTCAATGAGGGATGATTTATTTGTTAGGGTGTGTTTTTGTCAGTCTCTGCAGATGGTTAGCGGGTTATTAAGTGTTGGACTAGGATTTCTGTTTGCTACAACACACGAACCGACCCATTCCCTTTTGACTTTGCTCAGGGTTGCCCCCGTCACTGGAATACTAGTAAGTGGGAACATTGTCTTTTTACCATTAAATCTTATTTGTTTCACCGTCAAAGACCATTTTAAGATGAATATATATATGTAACTTCAGTAGAACTAAATAGTATTAGTAATAAAGGTTGAACATGTTTTGCAATACATTTTTAATGTTATTATTTTATCAATTTGAATAACATATTGATTTTGTAATGACAACTTAATATATATTTCAGCAATTCAGTTTATTGCATTGCTTATTGCTGTCAGTGTGAAGTACTTTAAAATAATCTAAACTGTTCTTTTTCTACTTCAATCTTCAGTTCTTCATTGCTGGACTGTTATCCAACCTGTTGTTCAAATACCCGGGATTGTTACCAGTGAGTCAAATGACAGCAATGCAGAGAATACCAGAGGGCAAAAGAGATTGAATTACAAACTGACGACAGATACATTGTCATTGTCACATTTGAAATAATTTGTTCTCTTCTGGGTAGGCTATGGATTATGGTGCATTAGAAACATGTAAATGTTGCTAATCCACCGTAAAAAAAAAGATACAGATTTCCTTTCAGAGTATACACAATGTCCACAGGCATACAGACCACACAATAATTTTAGAAAACAACAGATCAAAATGTATAATATTTGGACACAGACACAATTTTCATAATTCTGGCTCTGTACACTACCACAATGGATTTGAAATTAAGCATCTGAGATGCAAATTAAGTGCAGACTTTCAGCTTTAATTCAAGGGGTTGAACCAAAATATTTTTTGGTTGTGTTTTGGGTCATTGTCCATCTGCAAAGTGAAACGCCTTCCAATCAACTTCACTGAATTTGTCAGAATCTGGCCTCTCTTTTCTTGAGGTTTATGAAGGGTTTGCATCTGTATTTGCTCTTGTGAAGTCTTCTCTTCATGTTAGACTTGGATAATGATATGCCTACCCCCTGGAGAGTGTTCTTCACTTGGGTGGATGTTGTGAATATTTTTTTTTTTACTATGGAAAGGATCCTACGATCATCCCCCACTGTAGTCTTCCATGGACATCAATCAATCAATCAATCAAAATGTATTTATAAAGCGCTTTTTACAACAGCAGTTGTCACAAAGTGCTTTACAGAGACACCCGGCCTTAAACCCCAAGGAGCAAACAACAGTAGTGTTGAATTTCAGTGGCTAGGAAAAACTCCCTAAGAAGGTCGAATTTTAGGAAGAAACCTAGAGAGGACCCAGGCTCAGAGGGGTGACCAGTCCTCTTCTGGCTGTGCCGGGTGAGATATTATAAATAAATTTCTCTGGGCTAAATCCAGAGTATATTTGATTTTAGACTAGGTCAGAAGTATGACCAGGTGGACAAGGACAGGAACAGCAACGGTCCCCCCAAACCAGGTAATCCGCAGGTGTGGACCAGGACCTCATCTCCTTCTAAAATTTTAAATTGGAGGAAACTGAGAAAAGTTAGTAGTACATCCCTCATGTCCCCCAGCACAATAATATAGCAGCGTAACACCTTGGAAACATCCAGGCCTTTTTGTGTTGCAGAGCTCACCAATGTGTTCTTTTTTTCTCAGAATGTACCAAACTGTTGATTTGGCCACTCCTAATCTCTCTGATGTTTTTTTTTGCAGCCTAAGGATGGCCTGTTTTACATTCAGAGCTCCTTTGACTGCATGTTATGGGATCACAGGAACAGCTTTCAAATGTGAATGTCACAACTGGAATCAACTCCAGACCTTTCACCTGTTTAATTGATTAAGAAATAAGGAATAGTCCAAACCTGTCCATGAAATCGCTTTTGAATCAGTTGTACAATTATTTTTGGTCCCATGAAAAAGAGGGGGCTTCATATTAAAGAGCTGTAATTCCTAAACCCTTCCTTCAATTTGAATGTGACTACCCTCAAATTAAACTTAACTAACTTTAATTTATTTGGGTCAACAGCCAAAATAACGAATCTTGTTTCAGTGTCCAGTTTATTCTGGACCTATCTGTATATGCCATCTTCATTGATTAACTGTTATCTTTTTTATTATTATTTTTTCAATACATTTATAGTAAATAACAATATGGCAGCGCTGCTGGGCTATATCACGACCTGTGCCAATCAGTGTAGCGTTGTTAGTAGTTGCTGCCATGCTGTGATGGCATACACTGTCACAGAGAGAACAGAGGACTTTAATAGCATAACTAAAATCGTAATAGACCTTTAAAATAGAGACTAAAACTACATCAGGAAAAGAGAACAATGTAACACAGGAACAATATTCAAACAATGAAAGATTTATCAAGTGGGGCCTGATAAAAAAATATTCAAACCTCAAAATACACCCCCATCTAATGCCCTTTTATGATTCACTATTTGTTTCCCGCAGTAATTTAAACAATGGCTAGCCTGTTCCCCAAGATCAAAAAAAGGCATAATTAGGTGCATTTATTTGGAACAACTTAAGTTGTACCACTCAAGGGCCTCTGAAACATTGCACCTTATGGCATATGTTGCACTGCAGTGAAGTTAGCTTTATATTCAAGATTCGGATTTTGAACGTCATTACCTCATCAAGGAAAGCTACCAGAAAGACAACAATTACATATTCTGAATCTGCTGGCGATAGCGAACAAGCAACACTCAACAGTTGATTAGTTCCATATACGTTTTATTAGGTCCAAAAGGTATTGAACATGATTATAAAGCAATTCTTCATAAATTAAGTAATAATGTAAAAAATTTAAAAATAGCCAAACTAACAGATGTTGACAGTAGAGCAGCTGTTCCTGAGGAAATATCAGTAGATTATTGACATAAGTTTTACTGGGTTCGAGCTATTGAACAGAATTCATGAATAATTGCTTTATAAATGTTCAAAATGGGGGGGGGGAAATACAATCTAAAGGATGTTAAAGGTAGAGCAGATGTCCCTCAAGCTATATCAGTTGATTATTTCAATATACGTTTTATTAGGTCCGAGCTATTGAAAATAATTTGAGAAATTGCTTTATAAACTGTCCAAAATTGAAAAATAGATTATCTAAAGAATGTTGATGGTAGACCAGATGTCCCTGAAGCTATATCAGTTGATTATTTCCATCTAAGTTTTATTGGGTCCAAGGTATTGAAGAGATTTCCTGAAAAAATAATATATAAACTAGTAATAATGTCCAAAATGGAAAAATAGCCAATCAAAAGGATGTTGATAGTGGAGCAGCTGTCTCTGAAGCTATATCAGTTGATTATTTCCATATAAGTTTTATTGGGTCTGAGCTATTGAAAATTATTCATGAAACATTGCTTTATAAACTAGTAATATTGTCCAAAATGGAAAATTGCCAAACTAAAGCATGTTGATGGTAGAGCAGGTCTCCCTGAAGCTACATCAGTTGGTTATTTCAACAGACGTTTTATTGGGTCAGAGCTATTGAGATTTCTCTGAATTAAAATGTTTAAATTAATAATAAATAATTTCCTTAATTATAAGACTGAATGATGTTCATGGTAGGGCAGTTGTCCCTGATGGTCTATTATAAAGTTACCTTGGGTCTCAAGTACTGACCTTTATTTTAATAACAGACAATACATTTTTTTATAATGCAAAACAATCATCATGTCAATGTTAGGGCACCGAGTTCTGAGCTCTTTAGTCGTTTTGATTGGTTTATTTTTTTATTGGTTGCAATGCAATTGGCGTTTGTCAGTAAACTACATTCAATACGCACTTTCAACACGCTCCCTTAACGGAGAATACACGGAAAATCTGCCATAGACATGACTGTAATGTCGTCTTTCAAAAACTGAACGCAACAGAGAAAACAGCGAAAACATTGTTGCTTGTTCGCTATCGCCAGCAGATTCAGAATATGTAATTGCCGTCTTTCTGGTAGGTTTCGTTGATGAGGTATTGACGATCAAATTCCGAATCTTGAATATAAAGATAACTTCACCGCAGTGTTAGTTGCCCCCGCAATCTGAGCAAAATGTCCCTTTCCAAAGTTATTGAAAAATGAAAAACCTGTGAACTTCAGCCATTCACGTTAATTTATAATTTGATACCCCAATAAACAAATGTTATTTTTGTGTTTTTGAGTCAGCAATTAGACATTGGGCCTCATTCATCAACTGTTCTTAAGAAGAAATTCCTTCCTAAAACCCACTTATTCAGTTTCCACAAAGATTCTGATTTGGGATTTGTTCTTAGGTGAGAACATAATCTATGCACACCCAGGAGCTGACTTTTGAGTCCTGTTTGTGCCAAATAATAACTTTTTGCATTTACTTTAATTCTACAGTTTTACAGTTTGGGAACAGAGGAGACCAGTTGCTGTAATTTTGAAAGTGAAATGTTTTCTCATTCTTGCTTGATATAGGCTGCTCAACAGTTTGGGGTCACATTTATAGTATTTGTCGTTTCATAATGCACCAAATAATTTCAATGGGTGACAGGTCTGGACAGCAACTAGGCCAGACTCTTTTACTACAGAGCCATGCTGTTGTAATTCGTGTAGAATGTAGTTTGGCGTTGTCTTGATGAAACAAGCAAGGCCTCCCCTGAAAAAGACGTTATGCTGCCTTCCAGACATGTTTGCTCCAAAACATGTATATATTGTTATACAAACATGTATATATACAGATGTGTAGGTCACACATGTCATGTGCATTAATGCACACCCATACCATCACGGGTGCTGGCTTTTGAACTGTGCACTGATACCCAGCTGGATGGTCCCTTTCTTTTTTTGCCCGGAGTCCATGATTCCCAAAAATAATTAAAAATGTTGATTTGTCAGACCACATGACAGTTTTCCACTTTGCCTCAGTTCACCAGAGAACGCTGAGTCGTTTCTGGATCTTGCTTACGTCAGGTTTCTTCATGGTAGAGTTTTAACTTGCATTTGTGGATGCAGCAACAAACTGTGTTCACAGACAATGGTTTTCGGAAGTGTTCCTGCGTCCATGCAGTGATTTCCACTATAGAATCGTGTTTGTTTTTAATGCTTTGCCGAAGATCATGGCCATCCAATACTGTTTTTCGGGCTTGTCCCTTGCGTACAGAGATATGAAGCCAAATTGAGCTCAAATGTATTTACTGTAAGAAAAGAAAAACGTAACTGAAATATTTCATAGTATGAAAAAACTAAATTCAGTCGTATGAAAAAAACGGATTCAAGCGTGGAAAAAGTGTATGCTAAAATCATTAAATGGATTTTCGCGTCCGATCTTAACGTGTTTGAACGAAGAAATGTTTTCTCCACGTTCGCTGATTTCTTCCCTTCGAGTCATGTTTTCTCAAAACCAAGTTTTGAGCCTCTATTGGCGTGGAGGCGGGCCTTTATCTGGGCATTGAATTCTCGCACCTGATTACCCATAAATCACACCATTATAAGGTGAAAATCATAGCCTTTCCATGCACTGCTTTCCCAATGCAATCTGTGTAGAGAATTTTACGAATTGTATAAACTAGGCTAAATGTTTAAATTACGTGTACGTTACATTTTGATTTTCTTACAGTCATTACATTTGAGCTCAATTTGGCTGCATACAGAGCTTTCTCCGCAGTCCCTGAATCTTTTTGTGATATTTTGTAGATCATGAGATCCTCAAACTCTTTGCAATTTTACGTTGAGAAACGTTATTCTTAAATTGTTGCATTATTTACCTGCGCAGTCTTTCACAGAGTGGTGAATCCCTCCCCATATTTACTTCTGAAAGACTCATCCTCCCTGGGATGCTCTTTTTATACCCAATCATGCACATCTTTGCATTTTACACAGCGTCCCAACTTTTTTGTAAAGGGGGTTGTAATCATTTACAAACTTATTTTCTTTGTTTGGCAATATTTTCTAAGGCCTCAGATTTGAGATCAAACCATTTTACTTACTTCCTTTGTTGTGCGTTCTTCTCCGGATACCGTGTTCACTGAACCAGTAATAGCATCCCATGCATCTTGTCATTTTATATCCACTACTGACACCGCTGAATATGACAGCTCGTTTGCAGCACTACCTCCACTTCCGAACTACTTAAGTTTTTTTTATGACTGGAGTTCGGTGCTCCATATTTAGATTTTGGTATGGGCATTCTTAACCTCTCTCTCAACTTTTCTTTTGAATATCTGTGTGCGCACACGGCCCTACAGTGTCATGCCCTTTTATGGGGATTGGTGGGGTGTTTACCTGTGCTAATTAGGAACTACTGGCACTCATTTTCAATTAATGTGGACAATGGGATTCATCAATATAAGAAGAACATATGTGCAAACAATTCTGGGGTTTAAGAACACATCATCAATCTCACATATACTTTCTCAAAAACAAATGTAAGAAAAAAACTATAAAGATATTGGTGAATGAAGCCCATTGTTCTTAAACAATGTTACTCAGAGGCGGTTCTAGTGATTTGGGGGTCCTAGGCAGAGACTGAGGCCCCTAAATAATGTATTTCTTTACCTTCTGAGCCACACTGCCTTCTGAGTTCAACTACAGTGAAGCACCTATTCATGTTGTTCAACTACAGTGAAGCACTTAGTCATGTTGTTCAACTACAGTGAAACACCTAGTCATGTTGTTCAACTACAGTGAAACACCTAGTCATGTTGTTATACTACAGTGAAACACCTAGTCATGTTGTTATACTACAGTGAAACACCTAGTCATGTTGTTATACTACAGTGAAGCATCTAGTCATGTTGTTCAACTACAGTGAAGCACCTATTCATGTTGTTCAACTACAGTGAAGTACTTAGTCATGTTGTTCACCTACAGTGAAACACCTAGTCATGTTGTTTAACTACAGTGAAACACCTAGTCATGTTGTTCAACTACAGTGAAGCACCTAGTCATGTTGTTTAACTACAGTGAAACACCTAGTTATGTTGTTCAACTACAGTGAAGCACCTAGTCATGTTGTTCAACTACAGTGAAGCACCTATAGTCATGTTGTTTAAGTGTAATGTTTCTAAATTATGATCAATGCATATATCTTGCTCTCTTGTAGATTTTCTCCCTCTTTAATGTCCTTGTTATGGTTGTGCTTATTTACATCTCGTTCTCTCCCCTTCTTTAATGTTCTGGTTCTGTACATTTTCTCTCTCCCTCTTCACTGTCTTGTCTCTGGTAGTGTTTATTTCTCTCACTCCCTCTTTAATGTCTTGTCTCTGGTAGTGTTTATTTCTCTCTCTCCCTCTTTAATGTCGTCTCTGGTGGTGTCCGTTTATGATGATGGTCTATAGTGCTTTCTTCATGGCCTGTCAATGTCAAATCGTCTTCAGGAATAGCTGCAGCCGCTAAGCTATTCACGTTAATAGTACTATCCGCAGCCGCTAAACAACTACTATTGCTAACATTGTTGGCAGAAGAAAGAAAAATGGTCACCTTTGGGAGGGTGCCAATAAAAGTTTTGTTTTCCTCCTTCTTCCGTCTTTTTGCTGCACCGCTAACATATAAACGTTTAATAAATTCCCAGATTTCCTATCCGCCTCTCTTACTTTAAGCTAACTGATTAAGCTACTAACATATTTCGCGCTGCTGGTCTGAGAAACAATATGGGACAAACCATTCGAGTAAGAGGTTCGGGTTCGTCTCGCACATGAATAATGGAATGGAAGGCAGGATATAATTTCTTTACATGTTTGGAAGAAATGTTTGGGATAAATATGCTAAATAACATACTGAACTATATTTAATATTTTTGTAAATTTTATTTAGAATTTTCACACGGCCCCCAGGCATTCTGGGGCCCTAGGCGGCTGCATACTTTACCTAATGGTAGCGCCGCCTCTGACGTAACCTTAAATCACTAGCCGTGAATCTCAAACCCTATCCCCAACACAATTGCTTGGAGTGCCCTCCATGGTCACGTGTTGCTGACAAAACTCAGAGGGTGACTTCCACAGAGTGGCTATGGCTTTAATAAACAGAGGCACGCTCTTGACTTGAATTATGTAATTAATGGTCCACTGTTAATTAATAAAACAAGCATGAAATAATGACCAAATCCCTCCTATCGTTGAAGAAATACACATCTAATTAGCCCGTACACCATTGCTCATTTTTGCTTCCTCAGCTCTGGGACACTTGGCCTATAGTGGGAGAACTAGACAATTGGAACTGGGAGATGACCTTCAAGAAATACTTAGTAGGGTGTATAGGAATTTGTATATAGTCTAATATCTTTAGGGAACACAGATGACATTGCTAGCGGCAACATTTTACCAACCAATTCCTGAGAAATACTCAGTATGTTGTGTAGGAATCTTTATGTAGTCTAATTTCACGGGGGATTACAGATTGACATGCCCAACAGCACAATATAATCCACTTACTCCATTAGAAATGTGCCAGTTTATTGATAATAAATGTTTACATATGCCAGGTTTACAACCATGACAGGCTGCTTTCATACCTCTGGTTATTGCCACAATCCAGAGAACTGCGATCAGCCACAGGCAAGCGATGTAGTCATGAGGTCATTTGAAAGACAATAGCAAAGCATTTTTGTATTCTCAAGATTGATCTGCTAATGATTGCTAGTTGTTCGGATTTAAATGATTCAATAAACAAATGACAATTTATTTAACATTTTATAGATCAATTATTATGCCATTAACATACATTTTTGTCATTCATTTTACATTGCCTATTGCTCACATCAGTTCCTTTTTATACATTATGTTTGTCATGGCTAAAATTAAACCTTGACTTAGGCTTTATATAGTACTGTGGCTAAACGTGGGCAAATGACAAACAGGGGAATACAGGTCTTGCATTAAGACTGCAGTATAACCAAGACGTTAACTCATTAAAACATGCTGGATGATACTGTACTGTATATTTGTCACAACTCAGAAAATAATCTATTGAATTAGCTTTTTCCTTACATTATGGCAAGAAGACAGTGCAGCTTGCAATTGAAGTGGTCTTTCATTCAAGACCAAAATCTTAATTTTAATTATTTGTTTATTTTTTCTTGTAACCTAGCTCAAAAGTTATACTTTATAATCAATTTGTTTCAACAATCTTCTAGCCCAGTCTAGCTTTACTCTATGTTAGCTTTGGCTAATAGCTTTGTTAATAGTTAGCTTAGCTTTGCAAAAACTCCTGACACTTTTTTATTAACTCCCAGGTCTGCCTGTTGGTCAACATTGGCTCCATGGTCGGAGCATTCATTGGAGGAGTTCTCATAGTGGTTGACTTGGCCTTCTGGAATCCTGCGGTTGAAGCTCATTTGAAGGTAATTTGTTCTAAAAGCATATTTTTCTGTTGGGATTTTTTTTTATTAACGCAAATGTTCAGTCCAAACGATGACGCACATACATTACAATTTGACCCGTCTGTCCCTTCAGCTGAATCCGTCTCAAATGCCACCAAATTGCCTGTAATCCAGAGCCATTCAAACCTCAGGGACCCCCAGCCTTTACATTTCTTTGATCCAGTCTAGGTTTAGCACAAGTGATCAGAGAAGTCAGCTAATCACCAACGCATTGATCAGTGGATCAGGTGTGCGTTTTCAGGGCTACAAAACAAAATAGTGAAACGCCTGTGTGGGTCCCCGAGATGAGGAGTGAATACCACTACTGTTGTGCACTACTGTTGTGCACTACCGTTGTGCACTACTGTTGTGCACTACTGTTGTGCACTACTCGGCCTCCGTCAAAAATAGTGCACAAAGTAGGGAATCGGGTGACGTTTGGAACAAACCCTTGATTGAAGTTGATCCTTTCCGCTGAAGTGTGTGCCTGTGTGATTCCTCTACAGTTGGAGATACTGGTGCTGTGTGTGTTACTAGAAGAAGTGGCCGCCTCTGCTATCCTCTCCTTCTGGATTCACAAAAAGAAGCCAATTCATAAGCTGTGAACTGTTAGGTTTTAGCTTAGCTCTGGTCAGGGATATTAGAGCGTCTTGCTTAGCTTACTTGTTAAAAGAAGGATTAGCATAATTTGCTAATTGTGCAACACCCTGGACCTTGACACACACATGTTTTTCCGCTCCCACTGTAATATTACAAGCTTTATTCTCAAATGTATTAAATTGATTTCATCAATCTACACTCCATACCCCATGATGACCAAATGAAAAAGGTTTAGATATTTTTGCGAATGTATTAAAAAACCGAAAAAAAATGTTTAGACCATTTCACTGAGTTCTTTGTTGAAGCACCTTTGGCAGTGATTACAGCCTTGAGTCTTCTTGGGCATGATGCTAGAAGCACGGTACACCAGACCTGGACTCCAATCAAATTGTAAAAACATCTCAAGGATGACCAGTGGAAACAGGATGCAACTGAGCTCCAATTTGAGCATCACAGCAGAGGCTCTGATTACTTATGTAAGTGTGATATATAATATTTTTCATAAATTTGCAAATAATTCTAAAAACCTGTTTTTGCTTTGTCATCATGGGGTATTGTGTGTAGATTGATGAGGAATCTATTACTGTTTTTCTCAAACACTTTAGCTCAATTGTCGAATGAGAAATATTTATTTTCAAAACAATAAGTTCAAATCTCTGAACAGTTAGTTTCTTGCTCCCACCAGAATAGAATGTTTTGGCACATTGCTGTGCAGTAAGAGTAAAATTTTCTCCAATTTGCACAATGCCTATATGCACATGGCTTGCTGATCAAATGGCAAACTGATGAGTTGATTCTCAGTGAAATTGTCATACTCTTCACAACTTCTAAACATTCTTTCATTGTTTGAGCTATCACTTGCAAAATGATCCATTCAGTTATCAATATTTGATATATAAATATCTACAGTTAGGTCCAGAAATATTTGGATGCTGACACAAGTTTTGTTATTCTGGCTGTATACCTACATATATTCAAGTTAAGGTGTTACAGTTAAAGAATGAATATGGACTTAAAGTGCAGTCTCTCAGCTTTAATTTGAGGGTATTCACATCCAAATTGGAGGAAGGGTTTAGGAATTATAGAAATACTGCTTTTTAACTTTAGGTTGCCTGCTGAGTGTAAACTGTTGAAATCAGAATGAGGACAAAAGGCAAGTTTTAAGAGTTAATTTGCATGTGCAAAGATCAAGGAGTTTCCAGAAATGTCAAGAGCTGACATCTTACGACTGGTTAAAATCTTTTCATATTATGACTTCTCTATACTAGCCTTTTACTTGTCATCATTACAAAATGTTTTACTTGTATTGACATACCCTGAAACAGGCCTTTTCATGCAGTGTTAATATGCAGCCTCCTCTTTTTCAAGGGAACAAATGTAATTGGACAATTAACTCAAAAGCTGTTTCATGGACATGTGTGGGCTATTCCTTTGTTATTTCTTCATCAATTAAGCAGGTGAAAGGTCTGGAGTTGATTCCAGGCATGGCATTCACATTTGGAAGCTGCGAACCCACAACATGCAGTCAAAGGAGCTCTCATTGCAAGTGAAACAGGTCATCCTTAGGATACAAATAAAAATCCATCTGAGAGATAGGGAAACATTAGAAGTTGCCAAATCAACTGTTTGGTACATTCTGAGAAAAAGAAGAATGCACTGGTGAGCTCTGCAACCCAAAAAGGCCTGGACGTCCACGGAAGACAACAGTGGTGGATGACTGTAGGATCCCTTCCGTGGTAAAAATAAAAAAACTTTAAAAGATACAGCCAAGTGAAGAACCTTCTCCAGGAGGTAGGCATATCATTATCCAAGTCTACCATTAAAAGAGAAGACTTCATGAGAGCAAATACAGAGGGTTCACCAAAAGGTGCAAACCATTCATTAGCCTCAAGAATAGAAGGGCCTGTTAAGACTTTGCCAAAAAACATCTAAAAAAGCCAGCCCAGTTCTGGAACTGGCTCAAACTGTACCAGAACTGTATGGAGAAGGCTTGGAATGGCTCATGATCCGAAGTATACCACATCATCTGTAAAACACCATGGAGGCAGTGTGATGGAATGGGGATGCTTGGCTTCCAGTGGCACTGGGTCACTCGTGTTTATTGATGATGTGACAGAAGACCCAAGCAGCCAGATTAATTCTGAAGTGTATAGGGATATATTGTCTGCCCAGATTCAGACAAATTCAGCGAAGTTGATTGGACGCCACTTCACTTTACAGATGGACAATTACCCAAAACATACTGCGAAAGCAACACAGGAGTTTTTCAAGGCAAAGAAGTGGAATATTTTGCAATAGGCCGAGTCAATCACCTGATCTCAACCCGATCGAACATGTATTTCACTTGCTGAAGACCAAACTTAAGACAGTAAGACCCACGGAAAAACAACTGAAGACAGTGGCAGTAAAGGCCTGGGAAAGCATCACAAAGGAGGAAACCCAGCGTTTGGAGATGTCCATGCGTTCCAGACTTCAAGCAGTCATTGCCTGCAATGGATTCTCAACAAAGTATTAAACATTTATTTGATTATATGATTGTCAAGACAATCTCCTGAATTCCAAACTGAATGTCAGAATGGGAAAAAAAGTTGATTTAAGCAATTTTGAGCGTGGCATGGTTGTTGGTGCCAGACGGGCCGGTCTGAGTATTTCACAATCTGCTCAGTTACTGGGATTTTCACGCACAACCATTTCTAGGGTTTACAAAGAATTGTGTGAAAAGGGAAAAACATCCAGTATGTGGCAGTCCTGTGGGCGAAAATGCCTTGTTGATGCTAGAGGTCAGAGGAGAATGGGCCGACTGATTCAAGCTGATAGAAGAGCAACTTTGACTGAAATAACCACTCGTTACAACCGAGGTATGCAGCAAAGCATTTGTGAAGCCACAACACGCACAACCTTGAGGCGGATGGGCTACAACAGCAGAAGACCCCACCGGGTACCACTCATCTCCACTACAAATAGGAAAAAGAGGCTACAATTTGCACGAGCTCACCAAAATTGGACAGTTGAAGACTGGAAGAATGTTGCCTGGTCTGATGAGTCTCAATTTCTGTTGAGACATTCAGATGGTAGAGTCAGAATTTGGAGTAGAGTCAGTAGAAATCTTTCCAGATATAAATATATGTATGACATGGAATGTTTGTGATGTCTGGCGAATTACCTCTCAGGTGACATTGTAATGAAATAGGAATCGCTAGGAGATTTTCCCCCTAGTGCATTACATGGGAAAACATTAAATGTGATGTTGACCAAAACCTCTTGCCAGACCAACAAGAAGATGGGAACATGCAGTGTAATATAATGTGTGGATGTACAATTCATTGTTTTGTTTTTTACAGAACTACCGCAGGTTTTTTCATTGTTGTTGCAGTTTTTTTGTTTTCATGGATGCCATTTTGGGTTTCTTCTATCTATGACTTCATATCTAAGAACTATCTAAACATTTTCTGTTCACATGTAACACATTGCAAAATGTACGGTCTATATACAAATGTGCATAATCTTTTTCTGTGGACAACAGTACTTTACAGCATTGCCTTTGCCCAGTAAACCTTTACCAACTGTTGAAACTGGTATCTAAACAGCTCAGGGTGATACACAATAGCATTCAGATGGACAAAACGGACATCATTGTGTAGTACAGTAAGCAGTCAGTGTCAACAAAAAAGCAAAACAAAACAGAAATGTATATATAACAAATATTTCCAGTGTTGACTGCCATGGTGAAAAAACATCTAAACATTTTGATTAGTGCGGCTCAAACGATGACAAAAAAAACGTTTAATTTTGGTGGCACTGGCCAATTTACGGACACAATAACTAGCTTTTGAAGCATGAATAAAATATTTTGTGTGAATTACTACATTTTGCAGACATGCCTTAGAGTTGTGATGTCCCATGAAACAGTTGTGACGATTGCCCTTACAGTTTAGAGAATCTTAAAAGACTGTTTTGAAAAATTTGCTACACACACACACAGACTTGTGGTCAAACACAGTGTGAATCGTAGATTCGTAGCGAACAGACCCCGATAGATGCTGGTCAAAAACGGAGTCACAATGTGTCATGCAACTGAAGTGAGACTTCTGAAATGTTAAGAAAACCAATTTTCCCATACCATTTCCTCCACAGTTCTGTATTTTCTATTTCAACAAGTATCAGTTCACTTTTTATCATCTATCTCACACTATCTGTGCGCATTTGTGTTCGCAGGGCTCTGTTTGTGGTTAATGACAGGATATATGTGGCTGTATAGTTGAGAACAGTAATATGTCGGTACGTAGTGTGGGCCTGCCTATTGACAGTTGGATGTAAAGCCCTGATTACCTTTTCCATTCAGGTCATTTAGCAAAAACTGTCATCCAGAGCTGCTTACATTAAGCGCTTTGTTCTTGCATTGAGGCAAAGTAAGTTCTATTAGGCAACAGAAAAAAAGCATGATGAATAATGTTGTGGTGCTAGACATGAAAGAACATTTTAATATTACATTCAACACTGTAAAAACAGACAATTCACATAGCACTGGAAGTGATAAGTAAAGACAGGGACATTTTGCTTGTACTTAACGCAACAGCCGTGAACGAATCACCACAACTGTCTTGATGTTGACGGTGGACTTTCCATTTCTTTGCTTCCTTGAAAAATATAGTAAAAAACAATAACTCATCTGCAATATAAACAGTGGTACATATCTAGGTAATCGAAACAAATATACATTCAAATCATGACGTACCAGTATTTGTGACACATTTCATTTTTACTGCATATATAGCAATGTCCAATTTTCAACCACATCCCTATGAATTGCCAAAAAGGCTGTCAGTCTCTGCACTTTAACTGTTTAATTCTTTTCACCAAACATCAATCACTCATCAGAGTCAACTGTGAGTGTCTGTTGTGTGTCTGTTGCTTTCAGAGTGTGTCTGTGTTGGCAGAGTGGATAATAGTGTGTCTGTTCCTGTCGTCATCGGCGTATCAATGTTGCTGTTGTCGTCACAGCGTCTGTTGTGCGTCTGTTGTTGTCAGAGTGTGTTGTTAGTGCTCCAAACAGAGTCCACCCCCTTCTGGACCTCCACAGATGACCTCTGAGACTTCACTGAGTGGTTTTAGTGGCAAGCAGGAAGAACTGAGTCCATCTCTCAGCAGAGTGTCCGGTGAAAACACAGCAGTGACAGCAGGTAGACCGCAGTATCCATTAGGAAAACCTCTGTTTCCATGTAAAGCCATCACAGTGCATGTGGCTGTAATGACCCTGCTGGTCCACTGGTACAGCAGCTCTCAGTGCAGTGGGCTCACAGCTAGAACGAACACAGTCAGTGATTTAGCAACAAACAACTTTGTCAATGGTCAAATGTACATGAGAACTACTGCTGATCATGCTCCTTACACATCAGTCCATTCAGCTGATACAAAACAGAACCCTGAATTAATACTCTGGTACAGCATGCCATCAGTATGGTTGGCCTGCATGTTGCACCTATTACATGGGAATTGCTGCCCCCTAGCTGCTAAGAAACAAATACCAGGTGAACCTATCAACAGGCATGCATCGTCTTAAGCATAATGTATAGGTAACACTTGTGCTATACCACACATGCCATAAGGACACAGAGGAGCTTGAGACAGACTAAAAAGCTAAAAAGAAAAAGCCAATCACATGGTCACTAGCAACCAATCAGTCGTCACTAGGACAGTCATGTGGTCACTAACAACCAATCAGCTGTCACTTGGACACAGTCACAAGGTCACTAACAACCAATGAGCCGTCACTAGGACACAGTCACATGGTCACTACCAACCAATCAGCCATCACTAGGACACAGTCATGTTCACTACCAACCAATCAGCCGTCACTAGGACACAGTCACATGGTCACTACCAACCAATCAGCCGTCACTAAGACACAGTCACATGGTCACTACCAACCAATCAGCCATCACTAGGACACAATCACATGGTCACAACCCACTAATCAGCCTTCACTAGGACACATGGTCACTAACCAGTATTAGTCCTCGCCCAACATGACACCCCTTTTACCCCAGTAGGACACTGCCATGCATCCATGCAAGCAGGCACACATACACATACACATGCTTACACACATACACACACATGCGCACACACACATGCTTAAACACACAAGCACACACACATGCACACACACATGCGTACACACACAAGCACACACAGGCATGTTTTCACTCAGATTAGTATTATGGAAACGGAGGCAAGGATCCCAACAGTTGTTAATGAGGGAACACTGGGAACACAAAACAAAATGGACAACGTCCACTCTGGAAAAACCCCATTACTTACTGAGCTAAAAGCCCTTTCTCTCTGTAAGTCAGACCAATGTAGAGAGGCCTATTGTTACGTGAGAGGTCTTGCTCTGGCAAAAACAAAACACACAAAATGGTAAAGAGAGAATAACCGGGAAGAGCCAATGGCTGACTGCCATGTAACTCTTCGCCAGCTGAGGCTAGTGAGGGGAGGACGGTTAATGGAATGAAATGAATGGAACGGTGTGAAACAAAGGGAGCACGCCACTTACTGCTGTGATGAAGGTGTTGTCCTGGGCTTGGAGGTCCTGGTCCTTAGGGAACTCATCTGGGGGAGGGGACATCAGGGAGGGCCCAGGGGGTGTGGCCGAAAACAGGAAGGAAGAGGCTGAGTCTCGGGAGAAGGCGTCGCTGGCGATTGGGGTCCGGCCGTGGACCGGGATGGGGAGGCTGAGGGTACTCTGGCCCGTGCCACTGTCACTGGAGGTGCACTGGGATGAGGTCTCTCCGGAACTTTCTGTAACTGTCACAGAAAAGACCAGGATCAGACCCGGTGGCACGACCACCCTTTGACACATCTGAATCTGTTGGTGCGCATCTTGGTTATTTGCACCCTCCTATCCAGAGCAGTGTGTCGGGCGTTAAACCGGGAACAGGGTGCCATTTCGGACACACCCATGGAGATAATTCAGAGGCCGCCTGCCTATCACTCACTCATAGAGGGTTGACTCCCTGTATCATGTTCCTGCTCGTCCTCCAGGATACAGTCGTAGGGCCAGTGGCCGAAGGAGGGCATACTGCCCATGGGGTAGGAGTGCTGGTGAGGGTGAAGATGGGAAGGCGAGGGGTACAGGTGCAGGTTGAGGGACCCCAGCAGGGAGGAGGAGGACTGTGAAGAGGAAGAGGAGGTGCTGCTGTTGGAGATGGTGGAGTGGGGGCGCTTAAAGGGCGTGGAGTGATCGAAGGAGGAAACCGCGATGGAGGCCCTCGTCCTTGACTCTGCTGAGAGACACAGACACACTGGACAGTCAGATAAAGAGAGACAGACAGATGGAGAGACAGACACACTGGACAGTCAGATAAAGAGAGACAGACACACTGGACAGTCAGACAGAGAGAGACAGACAGACAGACAGAGATAGTCAGATGGAGAGAGACAGACACACGAGACAGACAAAGTGAGATAGACACAATGCACAGTCAGACAAAAGAGAGAGAGTCAGATGGAGAGAGAGACAGTCAGACAGACAGAGAGAGACAGTCAGACGGAGATGCACTCTTATGGAGCAAAGTCTTGGAATTCTTGCTGCAGCTAACCAGTCATTCATTAAGGTGTGATGTTATTTCTTGCAGGTTGTTCCATGGAAGACGAGAAATATAATTGTGAATGGTAGCAAATTAGTCTCCTTTGGTTAAGGCGTCTGCACTGGAATGTTGACCGGAAAAGCCTCTATGGCATCGATTCCATCTGGTGTGTTAACTTCCAAATCCTTTGATAACTTAAACACACCCACCAACAAAAGTCCTGACAAACCATCACATAATTCGGGGGAAATAAAATATAAAGATGAACAAAGACAAGGTGCCCTGAGATGCTGTTGTGATGTAGCTTTTTGCTTCATTGAACGTGACAAGGCACCCCTATCCCTGATGTCAGATGTCTGAGAGTCTTTTTCCGGGCAACACTCAACTAGGGTTTGAATGTGGCCAACGTACTATCATGACTATCTAGGAGAAATATCCTCCCATCTGAATATTGCCACTTCGTAAACACATAATTTGCTGTGTTAGAGCAGTCCCCTCCCCAAACGACCTGCTCCACACCTCATTAGGATGGATGGTGGAATGTCTAAGTCAGGGTGAGGGCCTTTGGAGATTACTTTTTAAGAACACAGTTTTTGGAGGAGCTTGTCTATTTTTTGCTTCCCTTAAAATACACCAAACAGACAGGAAGAGAAACAGAGAGAGAAGGAACAAGAGAGATTGAAGGAGAGAGTCTGTGAGTTTTTGAGCGAGAGATAGGGAGTTATTTCTCACCTGACGCCTTGATGTAGTCAATGGCTCTGTCACTAATAGCAGCCTCGCTAGGTTTGATATCCATGAAAGGCTTGCTGCCGATCCCCATGGAAACCATCTCTTTCAAACGTAACTCTGCAGTTAAAAGAACAAACCAGTTTTGACCCAGGAAGAGGACAAAGACCCACATGACAGTTCACTGATAAACACAAAAACCACCCCTTAACGAGCAGTACAACATGGAGATAAAGAGTACCAGTGAAAGCTCAGACATGACCTACTGGTGACGGGAGTTCCTCACCCCTGTTCCGTAGCGCCTGTCTCCAGAGGATCTTGCCGATTATGGCAGTCCACACAGCCTTGACCTCGCCGGAGCTAGCCTGAAGGATGAAGGTGTCCTGGGACTTCCTCCTCCGGAACCAGATCTCAAAACGCAGCCCGCTGTCGCCCACGCTCTCCGTCATCCCTATCTCAGCCGTCTGGATGGGGAGGCAGGAACACTCAACGTTATGGGACAACACGGCTCCCTTTACCCTGGGCCGTGCCCTTTCAGTGACCTTGGCCCATGTGGCTGGGGTCAGAAGTAGAGAACTACACAGGGAATAGGGGGCGGTTTGGGACGTATCCATGGGCGGCGCATCGGTTCCTACCTTATACGACTGCTTGTAGATGTAGACATCATATCCTCCCTCAATCTTTTTGGTTTTGCTAAAGAGGATGAGGTCTTCGAACAGGAACACGTGGCGGAGGTACTTCTTCCGTCCGCACCACACGATGAACTCGTCCTGGCATCTCAGCTGACCTTGTTCCTTCAGGTTCACCTGCACAGGAAAGGAGACCAGAAGAGGCCAGAGGAAACGTGATGTCAGTGTCTCTGCTGACTGCACATCCCTACATCACTGGATCTCTATCGTTCTCTATGTCTCCATCTCCCTTTATCTCCTTCCCTCCCTTGCTACTTACATCACAGCCTCGGATGGCGTCCATGGCCAGCAGGTCGTTGCCATGGCGCAGCTGGAACTTGACCATCTCCTCTGCAGTGCGGAGGTCAGAGAGCTCTTGTTCCTGGGACTGGCCACACTCCTTGATCAGGTCCTTCAGCAGCAGGGCATACTTAGACATCCTCTGGATGGGCTTCAGCAGGTAGGAGGCCAGGTCCATCTTATCTCCCAGCTCCACCTGCTTGTTCTTGGGAGACGGAGAGGGTAGAGATTAGGATACAGACAGGTGGAGAGACAGACAGGTGGAGAGAGAGACAAACAGACAGACAGTTGGAAAAACGGACAGACAGTTGAAAAGACAGACAGACAGATGGAGAAACAGACAGACAGAGGGGTGGTCAGTCACTAGTAAACACACTTGTGTTTACTAGTGACTGACTGGTCCCTTGCTAAGCCAACTCAGGCTGGAGGTTAAGCCTCTAACAAGCAGCATGGGGTAGAGAAGAACACAAGGCCACAAGGGCCTTGTTCTCACTGGGATATAAAACCACCGCTGGCGCAAGTGAAATCTGTTCTTAGAACGCCGGTTACCAGAACTGTTCCCAGACGCACCTTGAAGAACTCGTTCCCATGGCTGGTGAGCAGAGCGTCAGACTGGGGTTTGTTCTTGCTGTAGAGGGCGTACATTCCAAACTGATCCTCCTGCACACAAGAATAACACGAATTCACTGTCTGCAGTCAAAGGTACAAACAGAGGAGGTGACCCACACTGAGCTCCTACTACCTTATTTCCCTCTAGGGTTCTATTTTGAGAATAGGGTGCCATTTAGAATGCAGTTCTCTGTGCCTGTTTAACTGACAAGAAACGGTAAATAAATTTGCCTGAATTCCCTCAACCAGTCATTAGGATACCATTTGATTTTGACTAAAACATTCATATTGGGGTTATATTTTAGATTGGTTTAGATTTCAGTAAGGTGACTAATCGTGCCATTCTTTAAAAGGAAAAACTTTTTGTTTTAAAGGGCAATCTTGCATTTAAAAATAAGTCTATGTATTGTTCTCAGATATTTATCAGTCCCAGATTTTTCCCATAAAGAAGTCAACTGTCAGAAAGAGTGCATGACAAGAGTGTAATCCATGTAGAAATGAAAGTCAATGACAAGAGTTTAAATTGTAGACCAGATCATCCAGCTGGAAATAGGTCACTGGGTTTGTGTGCTTTAGTGTGTTAGTTCACATCCCCAGGGCGCTGTGACACTATCTCTCTATCATTCGCCTTGTTATGCTTCCGTACCACTGACCCTTCAATCTATACACTCCCCAAGATCTATGACCAGATATCTGACAGAGAGATCTGATGAAGGGCCTCGTTCACTTGTCATTATAGCACTAGTTACTTAAATAAACTTTGGGGCAGAACCTCTTCTAGTTGCTCTAGTATGAGGACAATACATGAAATCTATCTGAGGGAGAGACACAGCTGAGAAGCATTTACATGAAAATGTAAAAGATGGCCATGTCAGAGAGGTTGGGGGGGGGGGGGTATGTCCCTTCTAGCCTGTCTGTCTAGAAGGGACATACATTTCCAATAAAGTGCACTTCTTTTGACTAGAACCGGTCTGTCTGTGTCTCTTTGTCTGATTATTTGTCTGGTAAGGACTCACGTGTCTGAGAAAGCAGCTACTGATGGACAAGGGAGAGTGGGCAGAGGCCTCAAGCTCTTTCACAAAGTACTGGCAGTGGAAGTCACACAGCTTCTCCATGTTGCCGAAGATGATGCTCCGTTTCCCACGCAGGTCCTGGGGGAGGTCCGGACGCTCCATCTCTGGGAAGTAGTGCTCAATGACATAGCTGAGGGAACGAACATATTCCCTCTCTGTGGAGATCATCTCATCCATGATGTGCTGCACTTTACTGTGGAACAGGGAGGATTACAGACATTCAATTAACAAACAACGGTTCCTGAACAAGATTCAATCTGGATTCTGTTGCTAGGATGCCAGCGTCTACTCTACTGTTCAACTGATCCTTCTAAAACCGGGTGCTTAGAATCCTGAATTCGTAGTGTGCCATTTGGGATGGGGACAATCTAATGCGGCTCATTTACGCCATGCTGCTTTCCTCTCACCTGCTCTGCTTCCTCCCCTCTGCCTCCGGGTGTCTGGTGGGGGAGGACATGCTGCGACTGCGGCCCAGCGCCGGGCTCACCAAGTCGGGCCGCTGCAGCTTCTTCTCCACCGCCACGTTGTTGGCCACCTCCAGCCCCTTTATGTACACACCGGTGTAGCCCTGCAGGTGGCCGGTGTCACCGTGGCTGCCTGGCTGGCCGCCGCAGCCGTCCCCTGCCGCCGACACCTCGTAGCTTGATGTCTTCTTCATGATCTTCTTGAGGGGCTGCTTGCGATGGTGGTGGTGGTGGTGGTGGTGGCGTGTTGTCACCGAGGAGAGCACGGGCTCGGAGCGGCAGGACGTAGCCCCCAGGGAGTCCACAGTGCAGTCGCTGTCAGTGTCGTCGAACACAGAGGGGCTCTGCAGCAGCGTAGGGAGGAGGAGGTCTCCCTCCGGGGGGAAAGGGAACAGGGAGGGGGAGGTCAAAGAGCGCGTGGAGGAAGGGCTCTTGTTGTTGTTGTTATTGGAGGAGAACGGCCCCTCCGAGTGGGACCTGGTGTCCTCCTCGGACTCCAGAGATGACGACGTGTCCCGTGACCCGTGAGTGGGAAGCCCAGGTGAAACCGGCGGGTTCCCAGAGACGGAACCCAGCGTGTGCTGCGCCCCGTCTCCGTCGGCGGTCCGTCTGTCGGCAGTGTCTGGGGCGTCTGCGGTTCCATCTCCGCTGGCCGCGGAGCTAGAGGCTGCCGTGGCTGCTGCCGAAGCCTGGGCCAGGATTTCCTCCAGCTGATTCCTGGTCTGCTGACACCTGGTCCACAGCTGGTTCCAATGCTGGGTCTGCCGGGGGCTGTTCAGACAGGCAGAAGGAGGTCAGAGGCAAGAAGGAGTGTTGGGGGAAGATGTAAACATAGGAAGTGGATGGGCTCACTCCGGAACCCAGGCCGGTACAGACCATGGGACAGTGTACCTGTCCAGAGACAGCACCATGTTGTTGAGGGTGCTGAAGTTGTCCAGGGAGAACTTGGAGGCCTCGGCATAGTAGTCCCGGAGGATCTGGAGCACAGCTGGAGGCAGGCTTACGCCGCTGCTCTCCAGGTTCAGCTGACGGAAGTAGTCCTGGCAGTGTTCCATCCACTGGTCCGCCTGCGGGGGGGGGGGGGGGGGGGGGGGGGGTCGAACGGTCAGCCTGGCAGAGATACACGTCGCATGTCTCTAACGGTTTTAAACACGTCGCATGTCTCTAACGGTTTTAAACACGTCGCATGTCTCTAACGGTTTTAAACACGTCGCATGTCTCTAACGGTTTTAAACACGTCGCATGTCTCTAACGGTTTTAAACACGTAGCATGTCTCTAACGGTTTTAAACACGTCGCATGTCTCTAACGGTTTTAAACACGTCGCATGTCTCTAACGGTTTTAAACACGTAGCATGTCTCTAACGGTTTTAAACACGTCGCATGTCTCTAACGGTTTTAAACACGTAGCATGTCTCTAACGGTTTTAAACACGTCGCATGTCTCTAACGGTTTTAAACACGTCGCATGTCTCTAACGGTTTTAAACACGTCGCATGTCTCTAACGGTTTTAAACACGTCGCATGTCTCTAACGGTTTTAAACACGTCGCATGTCTCTAACGGTTTTAAACACGTCGCATGTCTCTAACGGTTTTAAACACGTAGCATGTCTCTAACGGTTTTTAAACACGTCGCATGTCTCTAACGGTTTTAAACACGTCGCATGTCTCTAACGGTTTTAAACACGTAGCATGTCTCTAACGGTTTTAAACACGTCGCATGTCTCTAACGGTTTTAAACACGTCGCATGTCTCTAACGGTTTTAAACACGTCGCATGTCTCTAACGGTTTTAAACACGTCGCATGTCTCTAACGGTTTTAAACACGTCGCATGTCTCTAACGGTTTTAAACACGTCGCATGTCTCTAACGGTTTTAAACACGTAGCATGTCTCTAACGGTTTTAAACACGTCGCATGTCTCTAACGGTTTTAAACACGTCGCATGTCTCTAACGGTTTTAAACACGTAGCATGTCTCTAACGGTTTTAAACACGTCGCATGTCTCTAACGGTTTTAAACACGTAGCATGTCTCTAACGGTTTTAAACACGTCGCATGTCTCTAACGGTTTTAAACACGTCGCATGTCTCTAACGGTTTTAAACACGTCGCATGTCTCTAACGGTTTTAAACACGTCGCATGTCTCTAACGGTTTTAAACACGTCGCATGTCTCTAACGGTTTTAAACACGTCGCATGTCTCTAACGGTTTTAAACACGTAGCATGTCTCTAACGGTTTTAAACACGTCGCATGTCTCTAACGGTTTTAAACACGTCGCATGTCTCTAACGGTTTTAAACACGTAGCATGTCTCTAACGGTTTTAAACACGTCGCATGTCTCTAACGGTTTTAAACACGTCGCATGTCTCTAACGGTTTTTAAACACGTAGCATGTCTCTAACGGTTTTAAACACGTCGCATGTCTCTAACGGTTTTAAACACGTAGCATGTCTCTAACGGTTTTAAACACGTCGCATGTCTCTAACGGTTTTAAACACATCACGTGTCTCTAACGGTTTTAGACACTTCACGGATCTCTAACGATTTTAAACACGTCACACATCTCTAAAGGTTTTAAACACGTCACGCATCTCTAACAGTTTTAAACACATCACGCATCTCTAACGGTTTTAAAAATGTCACGCATCTCTAATGGTTTTAAACACGTCACGTGTCTTTAGCGGTTTTAAACATGTCACATGTCTCTAATGGTTTTAAACATGTAACGGTACTAAACAAACATATTTCATAGAACCTGTAAAGGGTGTTTACCGAGTCATAGAACTCGTCGATGTTGGAGACACGTTTACCAAATCGTAGAACTTGTTGATGTTGGAGACACGTTTACCAAATCATAGAACTTGTTGATGTTGGAGACATGTTTACCAAATCGTAGAACTTATCGAGGTTGGAGACATGTTTACCAAATCGTAGAACTTGTTGATGTTGGAGACATGTTTACCAAATCGTAGAACTTGTTGATGTTGGAGACATGTTTACCAAATCGTAGAACTTGTTGATGTTGGAGACATGTTTACCAAATCGTAGAACTTATCGAGGTTGGAGGCATTTTTACTGAGTCATAGAACTCGTCGAGGTTGGAGGCATGTTTACTGAGTCATAGAACTTATCGAGGTTGGAGGCATGTTTACTGAGTCATAGAACTCGTCGAGGTTGGAGGCATGTTTACTGAGTCATAGAACTTATCGAGGTTGGAGGCATGTTTACTGAGTCATAGAACTCGTCGAGGTTGGAGGCATGTTTACTGAGTCATAGAACTTATCGAGGTTGGAGGCATGTTTACTGAGTTGAAGAACTTGTCGAGGTTGAAAACATGTTTACCGAGTCGTAGAACTCGTAAAGGTTGGTGAGGATGTCTAGCTGGTTCTTCCTCCTCTCCAATCTACCCAAGATACATCCCAGATGCTGTTTGAAGTCTAGCAGGGCTGAACTAGGGAGAGCCTCCCCTGCCTGCCTCACCAGTTGTAGACCCTGCTTCTGTTGATGCTGCATGTAGAGAGAGGAGAGGATCATGGGAAATGGAGTTCATAAGAAGTCTTATGTCGTTTTAAAGGCAGAATACCACAAGTCACTTTAAATGGAAAAGGAAAGCAAAAATTATGCAAGGAAATGGAAAAGGAAAAAGGAGACTTTCATGTGGTACTATTTTAATTAAAATTAACAATAAATGGTGTAATTATGTATTTTACTTGATTATGAAAACTTACAGCTGACTCCTCAAAGAACTGGTCCAAACTCTGCCTGATGTTCTTGACCGTGGCCAAGGAGAGAGGAAGAGAGTCCAGGGGAGAGAGGTGCTTCTCTCCTTCCACACTGAACCACACTTTGATCTGGACACACGGAAAGAGGAGACATGGGAATTAAGCTCATTATACAATGTACATGAGTATTTACATTGTTACCCATTTGATGATCATTGCATGACTGAAGGATTAAGAGCAAACAGGGAATTCCTTTACATGCAAAACACTGATCTGGACCGTATAAGGAAATACCGGAATACAAGCCATTGTTGTAATTGTAGTGAACAGCCCACCTGTTCAGTCTGTTCCTCAAACCTGCGGACCTCTAGTAGATTCTCTAGTTGTTTCAGAGACTTGTTAGATAGAATCACCAGTTTGTGGACCTCCTCGTCCACCTGGTTGTACAGGGCATTCACCATGTCCACGGCATCCCTGATTGGACAACAGAACAGAATGGGTCAGCAATAACTGACGGGCAACAGATGCAGCTATGGCTAAGGCTAGTGGGACAACATCAGTGTGGGTGCAAAAATAAAAGACTAGAGAAGGTTAGGTATTCTGTCAAGACAGTCCTCTCTTCATTTAATCTCAGAGATTTTAAAATCTCCATCCCTAGTAACAGTGTGGAGGGAGGTCCCTGGTTAGAGTCCCAATGGTTATAGTACCTTTATTAGGGTGTGTGTTGTTCCTATGGTTACAGTACCTTTATTAGGGTGTGTGTTGTTCCTATGGTAACAGTACTTTTATTAGTGGGTGTGTTGTTCCTATGGTTACAGTATCTTTATTAGTGTGTGTGTTGTTCCCATGGCTACAGTACCTTTATAAGTGGGTGTGTTGTTCCCATGGCTACAGTCCCTTTATTAGTGTGTGTGTTGTTCCTATAGTTACAGTACCTTTATTATTGTGTATGTTGTTCCTATGGCTACAGTACCTTTATTAGTGTGTGTTGTTTCTATGGTTACAGTACATTTATTACTGTGTGTGTTGTTCCTATGGTGACAGAACTTTTATTAGTGTGTGTGTTGTTCTTATGGTTACAGTACCTTTATTAGTGGGTGTGTTGTTCCTATGGGTACAGTACCCTTATTAGTGTGTATGTTGTTCCTATGGTTACAGTATCTTTATTTGTGTGTGTGTGTGTGTGTTGTTCATATGGCTACAGTACCTTTATTAGTGTGTATGTTGTTCCTATGGTTACAGTACCTTTATTAGTGTGTGTTGTTCCTATGGTTACAGTACCTTTATTAGTGTGTATGTTGTTCCTATTGTGACACTACATTTATTAGTATGTATGTTGTTCCTATGGTGACAGTACATTTATTACTATGTATGTTGTTCCTATGGGTACAGTACCTTTATTAGAGTGTATGTTGTTCCTATGGGTACCGTACCTTTATTAGTGTTTGTTGTTCCTATGGGTATAGTACCTTTATTAGTGTTTGTTGTTCCTATGGGTATTGTACCATTATTAGTGTGTATGTTGTTCCTATGGTTACTGCACCTGTAGTTGTCATTCTCACAGGCCTCGTCCTTCCTGATGCGAGCCAGAACCGTTCCCCCCTCCAGCCTCAGTCTGTTGAGCCGCGTGTCCTCCAATACACACTCCATCAGACGTCTCTGCTGCTCCATCACTTCAGACACCTCCTGTACCACACACACATACACACACACATCAGCAATCCGATTCGTAATACAATTACCTTAACCTGTAACTGTCATCCTAAACTTAATAACAAAAACATACCCTTAACCCTAAACATAACATTAAACCTAAACTTAACCACTAACCTCAAACCCTAATTATAACCCCTAACCCCAACATTATCCTAAGACAAAACATTACCCTAACCCCTAAGACAAAATATTTTTTCGTTGTTGTGGGTCCCAGCGGAAATATCTCCTCAAGATAAAAGGTGCTGTGTTTTATTAACCTTGATAGGTTTTTCCAACACCACCAGGTTAGTTAAATGTGATTGTGCACACAAACACACTACTAAGATATTTCACATTCTTCAATAATACAATATGCTTGTTGGACAGAAAATCCTCGCTAATCTATAGGTAGGACAACCAAGACAAACAGGACAGCAGTTATAAGCTAACATACACACTGAACACAGACACATCAATCACTTCTCCAGACACACTGACTGGTTGTCTAAAAGTGGTGCCATGGGCCATAACACTTTGACCTTAGCGCTTTCCACACACACACACACACACATATTTATTACAGATACACACACACCTTAGTGCTGTCTATGTTGCTGCTGGAGCTCAGTGTGGAGATGGAGGCCTTCAGAGAGGAGAGAGCAACACTGCAGCTTGTGGCAAATGGCTCGATTTTCTGTGACAGAAGGATGTAGAGAAAGAAACAGAAAGAGAAACAGCAAGAGAAAAAGAGAAACAGAGAGAGAGAGAAACAGGGAGATAGAGAAACAGAGGGAGAGAGAAACAGGGAGATAGAGAAACAGAGGGAGAAACAGAGAAAGAGATAAATAGAGAGTTAGAGAAATAGAAAGAGAGAAACAGAGAAAGACAGAAACAGAGATAGAGAAACAGAGCAATAGAGAGAAACAGAGATAGAGAATCAGAGAGAGAAACAACGATAGAGAGAAACAGAGAGAGAGAGAGAGAAACAGGGATAAACAGATAATGAGAAAGAGAGAGAGAGAGAGATATGGAGAAAGAGAAACAGAGAGATAGAGAAACAGCGATAGAGAGAAACAGGGAGAGAAACAGGGATAAACAGAGAGAGAAAGAGAGATGGAGAGTGAGATACAGAAAGAGAGAGTCACCGAGAGAAAGAAACAGATAGAGAGGGACATATTACAAAAAGATACAGTTCGGAAAACAGTTAGAAAAGCTTCACAATCTGAATGTCAAAGATGCCACTCTTCCCCAAACACTATGGGCAACTATGGGCAACTATGGGCAACTATGGGCAACTATGGGCAACTATGTGTGCGCCCTGGTTGGCCATGATTTGACAGACATTAGCCAGCTGGGTACCAGCGGTGCTGTGAGGCCCACCTGTCTGAAGTTGATCCAGTGGTGGTGGTCGTAGGGGAAGGTGCCGTCCAGGTCTCTAGTGAGCTGACTGGGGTCTATGTGCTTCGATAGGGCCTTCAGAGACGTCACGATCTCTGTCTGTATGGGGAGACAGGCACACACACACACACACACACATACACACTCTCTCAGGGTCTATCCCGCACCTTGTGCTACACAAACTGTGACTACCCACAGGCTAACTTTACGTTAACTCACACCTCGCTGGAACAAAAACCAGACAAAACCTGTCACCCGTTAACCAGTTTCCTGGGTCACAGGTAGCAACGGAACCTGGCAACATGGCCAAAACAAAAAAACACCCCATCCGCTGTACAAAACATTGTGACAGCTGGTCCTGATAACGAAAAGTAAAGGAACATAACAAAGAAAAAAACCTTACAGGAGAAGCATTTCTCTGTCGTGCAGATAGCTCTGCTGCAGGTCTCATCAGGACAAGGATTCATCGCCTCTTTCATCCACATGTTGCAATATGAACAGACATGCCCTGGACTTCACTGTAGGAAACTACTACAGAATCCCAAGGATAATCACTTCACTGGAGGGTGTTCCCGAACCCTGATCTCATTAGAGGTGTCTGGCTGCGTGGGATGGATGCTGTGGGTGTTTTCAGTACGTGTGTGTGTGTGTGTGTGGGGGGGTGGGCGTACAGTCAGGCTAGGCTGGTAATAAGGAGGATTGCTTCTCCGCCAGTTAGACGTGTGGGTTCATGCAGACCTAAATAGCTCAGATACCCCAACTCTCAACTCACCATGACCTAACATGCTAAACACGCTCACCTGTGTGGAGCACTCCCACTGACACACACATACACACTCACACACACACACTAAAATATCCACGGTCTGACTGAGACTCCCACTTAGGTCAAGGACGTAACGCAGACAGGCTGCTAGCTCAAACCTAACACAACAACCCCTTTGTCTCAGAATCCACAAGGAGTATCCCTCCCGATGTTATGTTGTGTTGTTGCCGAGAATCCACTTGAGTATATCTCCTGATGTTACATTGTGTTGTTATCCGTTAGGTTTGTGAAAACCATCAGAATGCGAGATATACTCCAGAGAGGGGAGACATTTCAGAAACAATGTCTGCCGAACTTTAAGGAAACAAGGTGTCTCCAGCCTTGATAAAAGACTAGTCAGGAACACTTGACACCAAACATCACAGAAAATCATTATGTTGCACTTTACCGGAATAGTAGTCATTTCTCTCTCGGTCTTGATAGTTGCCTCTTTGTCCACAAGTAGCAGAACGGAGTAAAGTGCATTTGGTAATAATGCCTGAGTAAAAAATAACACAAATTTAGATGATTGGGTGGTAGGAAAAAACTGACCAAGATGACAATACAGCCTCATCCAACAGCCACAAATCTTCATGCCTGCATGTGTGTGTGTGTGTGTGTGTGTGCGTGTGTGTGTGTGTGGTTGTACAAACACACAAGATTAGGTCTCCCCATTTGCTGTGAGACACAGATTTTCCCGCTACTGAAAACAGATGTCACCAGAAATAAATGAACGAACCCGTACCAAAATCAAACTTCATCTCAGGTTTTGGAGGAAGATCCATAGCAAAGAAGCTATAAGTGCTAGTTTTGTGTATGAATAATAATAATATAATATTTGTTAACGCAATAAAATCATTGTAAAGAGTCAGAAAGAGACATAGGTTAGTTTGAGGTTAGTTTGTTCAGGAGGTGGTGGTGATGACATTGTAATTGTCTGTTGAAAGCTCACATGGAGTAATTTTCTCCACATAGCAACCTATTTCATATTTTGGAATTCTGACCCAATTTGCCTCCCCTGCCCTGTCTCAACCAATCCCCAGAAAGTGTGAAAGGGTCAAGTGTCGAGACGTGTCGTCTCCATCCACACAGTTACTGACAGTATGGCACGACAAGGATCGGAACACCTGCCCACAGCTGTCCAGCCATGCGGTAACATGGACTTGAGGGCCCCTTTTTCTTTCAGTTGAACACCATTAATCTTGCCCAGCCATTCGGCTTGCTCAACCAGGAAGTAAGGGTTGAAGAGCTTACAGGAGCCTGGCCCTGCACAAGGGGTCACTACAGCGTGACGCGGCAAGGCGACCCCGTCCGACACCGACCCAGCAAACCACCCCCTCGTGGAGCTGAGCTCACCCCATGCGTGGCCCCAGCGTGACATTGCCAATGAGCTAGACTACGACCAGGGTTCAAACTCTTGGTTGCGGTGATGCGGTCACAACCTTCGCTAGCATGCGGTGCACCGCTCATGTAGTTGGTCGGTGAAAGGTGGAATGTGTACACGCGGTATCCATGGACCACGGGGACCGTGAGGACCAAACGAGGCTCTTACCTGGAGTCCAGACAGGGATGAGAAAAGGGCAGCACTAGGCTGCTGTCTCCGGGTGTCCACCAGCACGGTAACACCATTCTCCTGCCTCGCTCTCCTGAAACCACAAACAAAACCCCCCATTCTGAGCCTGTGAACGGCCAGACCCCTGGAACTATAGTCTCGCGCCAGTTTCACACAGCGGTCACGTCTCCAGCCCCATCTGTCACAGTGACTTACCGAAGCGTGGAATAGTAGTATCCCAGGAGACGAGTGAGGTGTTTGGCGGTGCAGCTCTCCCCGGCCCACACCCTCCCCCGGGTGCACACCTGCAGCACGGACCTCCCACCGCGGTCTTGGTTTCCTGGAACACAGAGAAGGACGGCCCACATCACCCGGGTGAAACTCTGGGTGATGATGCGCTCGGGGCTAGTTTAGGGGATGACACTTAACGGATCGGACAGGCTAGGTTGGCACTAGCGCTGTAGCCCCACTTAAAAACGTCCTTGCCTTGGGGCATTAAGGTGGCGTAATATCATCCCTTCATCTTACAGCACAAGTACACTGCACAGCTGGGACCCAAATATCCCTCTCCTTAAGCCTGACAATAAAACAGCCCTATGCGGAGGACAGTACAGTCATTTGCCATTGTGTCGATTCATGTCCGTACACACGCCATATGGTGCCTGGGCCACATGTTGGAGCAGGAGTGAAACGGGACTTTGAGCGAACGGAGGACAACAGGGGCAGATTAAATGACTGGATCAGATGTAACGCGAGAGGACGCATTGAAACCACTCTCTGGAGCTGCACAGACAGACTGCGATGACTAACGCCTAACGACAGACGCGTCACCTCTCACTCTGCGCGTGTCCCAAGCAGCGAACCTCTTCCCCACATAGTACGTCACATCCGAGCCCGGGCCCACCGGCACCAGGAAGAGCCGCCGCCCGAGAGACGGCACGGCAGGTCACCTACCAGGCAAGACGATGGCCCCAGAGGCCAGGAGTTCTGGGTTGACCTCTGACACCAGGCAGGGGAGGTGGTGGAGACCCAACACTGGGGCCGAGGCCGGCTGGAGGGCCACTCCGTCGGACGGCCTGGCGGGTTGGTGGTGAGAAGGCGCTCCGTCGTGGCTGTGCCGTCTGACCTCGGGGATAGCGCTGCCACCTTTGTGCTGCCCTGAAGAGGACCGGGGGCAAAATAGGCTGCGGTTAAAAAAAACATGGGAAATGTTGGTGCTGATTTGCTAGTATTTATTGTCAAATCTGATATAAACCGAATCAACTTGAACCAACTTTCATTGGGAGTTTACCACAGATTCTGTTGAGGAGTGAAGGGAGGGTGGGAGAGAGAAAGGGAATAAATGAGAGGGGCTGGATTGAGAGGGAATCTGTCTTGTAATCACTCCAGACATAGAAATGTTTTCTGTTTGACTCACGCAGATCAGACCTGGGTTCAAATAGGATTTGATATTTTTCTAGAGTTACTGTTGGCCTGTTTAGAGTCCTGGCTAGACAGAATGCACCACAGTGGTTCCCTTGCACCAGGAAAACATATTTTAAGTGATTTTAAAGTATATGAAAGTGTTTTTGAACATCTGTCAGATTCTAAGATAACACTTTGAAAGACAGGCAGCCGCCTCCAAGGCAACATTAACAGGAATGTGGTTCCGTCCTGACCCTCCCAACTGGTACCAATAGCTGTCTGCTTACCCTTTCTCCTGTCTCCCTGGCTAAGGCAGCTGAACCTGGTGTACACAGATCATTCCTAGATAAAACAATATCTGTGATGTTTTCGTATTATTAATAAATGTATTTAGCAAGTGCCCTTCTTAAGGGAGCCTTCCATTCAGGATCCTCTAATTCTTTTCCTGATGCGAAGCAACACAGGTTAAGACCACACAGATGCCTGGACTAAAAAGAAATGCAGTACAGAAATCTTGTCAGTGTGGGTCAACAGAGGATGTATAGGATAACTGAAATACACAGCCATCACCTGTCGGGACCCAAATCCATTTGACACCATCTCTGACAGGCCACCCTGTATTGTTCCATCCGGTCCGTCTCTGCCTGGTCCCGTGACACTGATCTCCCCCTCCCTCTCCCCCCTCCCCCCTCCCAGTCGAGCCCAACTATTGTCCGCAGACACTAAATGTACTTCCTGTGTGATTGACTGGCACCGTGCGGCCGGCGCTTCTGTTCACCGCAAGCTTCCCAAAGTGCTTTGTTTTCGCAGGAAGTTGAAAATGTGGAGCAAAGCCTCCCATGCATTGTCTCTGCGCAGAGCCTGGTTGGTATACAGTGTTTTACACCATTCTAAGCCGTCACTGAAGCCAGGACAGGGCCAAACTGTTCTGCCCCACACTGCTGTCTGTTGTGGAGCGAAACCAGTCGAGTTTATCGATGACCTAAACGGTGTGAAACACTGCATCCATCCCAAATGGCACCATGCACACTTTGTTGAGCATGTTTTCGGACCAGGTAAGTGCAACAGGGGGTCATTTGGGACACCGTCAGAAACTCTGCAGGGGAGCAGGGAGGAAGCGATGACTACCACAGCCGTGACCGTCTCAGCTGGTGGTCAGGCTGGCTGGCGTAACACAACCCCTCCTCAGAGTCCAGGAGGCAGGCCATGTTTCCAGAACAAAGTCATGGGCAGAGCCAGTGTTGGTTCCAGTTTCTCAGGTGGATGGCCCCTGCATGAGCACAGGCAGAGTTTTAAAGGGGTTTCTCCTGCATTAGTCTCTGGTGGCGAAAAGGGGGGGGGGGGGGGCAAACAACTGTACCTATTGTACATGAGTAAGTCCGTGGGAACGGAGGAAAGGGCTTGTCAGTTTCCGTGTGTGTGTGTATGTGTCCCTGCTTCGTCTGGTCGGTTATAGGATCCTCTGAGGTTTCCTGTTCACTGTGGCTGCAGTTTTGTGGAGGGTTCTGTGGGAAAAGGTTCCTCTGCTGGCCACTGTTGGACATCTCTGAGGACTCAGACACTATCGGATATTGTAACTACAAGCCTGTCCCCCAAAACATTTGTGACGCTGTGTAAAATGGAAATAAAAACAGAATGCCAAGATGTGCAAATCATTCAAAACCTATATTCAATACAAAATTGTACAAAGACAACATGCGAAGTATTTAAACTGAACATTTTTATTATACCTTGAAAAATATATGCCCACTTGAATTTGATGCCAGCAACATGTTTAAATAAAGCTGGGACAGGGGCAACAAAAGACTGGAAAAGTTGTGTAATACAGAAAAAGAACCTGGTGGAACATCCAATTAACATAACCAATTGGGTCAACTGGCAACAGGTCAGTAACATGATTGGGTATAAAAAGAACATCCCAGAGGATGGGTCTGTCAGAAGTAAAGATGGGGAGGGGTTCACCACTCTGTGGAAGACTGCACGGCAAACATTGCAAATATTTAAGAATAACGTTTCTCAATGTAAAATCGCAGAGAGTTTAGGGATCTCATGATCTACTGTACATAATATCATTGAAAGAGAGGGACAAGGCCGAAAACCAATATTGGATTGCCGTGATCTTCGGGCCCACAGGCAGCTCCACATTAAAAACACAGACAAGATTCTGTAGTGGAAATCACTGCATGGGATCAGGAACACTTCCAAAAACCACTGTCTGTGAGCACAGTACATCGCTGCATCCAGAAATGCAAGATAAAACTGCCAAGCATAGAAACCAGATACAAAGAAGATCCAGAAACGCAGCTGCATTCTCTGGGCCGCTGCATTCGCCATCTTCTTTTAAGATGGACGGAGGTGAAGTGGAGAACTCCTGTGGTCTGACAAATCTAAATTTGAAATTCTGTTTTGTGAATCACTGACGCTGCGTCCTCCGGGCTGAAAAGCACCATCCGGGTTGTTATCAGTGCCCAGTTCAAAAGCCAGCATCCGTAATGGTATGGGGGTGCATTAGTACACATGGCATGGGTGACTTGCACATCTGTGAAGGCACCATTAATGCTGAACAATATATATAGGTTTTGGAGCAACATATTCTGCCATCTAGACAATGTATTTTTCAGGGAAGGCCTTGCTTATTTCAACAAAACCAAACCACATTCTGCACGTATTACAACAGCATGGCTCCGTAATAAATGGGTCCGGGTGCTAAACTGGCAGTCCAGACCACTCATTGAAAACATTTGATTCATTATGAAATGAAAAATATGACAAAGGAGACCCGGAACTGTTGAGCAGCTGATATCCTACATCAAGCAAGAATAGATTAACATTTCACATTCAGAACTACAGCAATTGGTCTCCTCAGTGTTGTTAAAAGAAAAGGAGATGCAACACAGTAATAAACATGCCCCTGTCCCAACCTGGGGGTGTGTTGCTGGCATCAAATTCAATGTATTTTTCCTAAAACAATCCAATTTCTCAGTTTCAACATTTGATATGTGGTCTCTGTACTCTTTTCATTATAAAATTATTTGCACATCATAGCATTCTGTTTTCCGTTGCATTTTATGCAGCATGCCAACCTTTTTAGAAACAGGGTTGTAAATACAGATATGAGTTCAGGGTCATCAACACCAAGATACTTTCATTATGAGTCTTCCAGAGTGTTGTATATAGAGTTTGGCCAACACAGATTCATGAGCCAGTCACTACCTAAACCATCACTGTTACTAAGTTATTACTTATGATTAAGTCCTGTTCAGTTTATTCCTGATACTTTCTAAACCCAATCAAGATGAAACTGAAGTGCAATCTGTTAACACAACACAGAATAGAACTAGAAACATCTGTATGTGCGAATCGATGAAAACACACATCTGTCCACATTACAGCTCTGTCCTGTCCGTTTGGTATGGGTATTAAAACATATTAAACTACAGTATAATATTGCATCCAAATAATTTGGATTTACAATTAATATTTAAATAATTACATATATTGTGTATATACATAAATAAATATATACAGTATCTCACAAAAGTGAGTACACCCCTCACATTTTTGCAAATATTTGATTTTATCATCTCATGTGAAAACACTAAAGAAATGACACTTTGCTACAATGTAAAGAAGTGAGTGTACAGCTTGTATAAAAAAAATGGAACCTGTTCTGTTAAAGTGATGTATGGTCTTGGCCACCGAGCTGCAGCTCAGTTTCAGGGTCTTGGCAATCTTATAGCTTAGGCCAACTTTATGTAGAGCAACAATTATTTTTTTCAGATCCTCAGAGAGTTCTTTGCCATGAGGTGCCATGTTGAACTTCCAGTGACAAATATGAGGGAGTGTGAGAGCAATAACACAAATTTAACACACCTGCTCCCCATTCACACCTGAGACCTTGTAACACTAACGAGTCACATGACACCAGGGAGGGAAAATGGCTAATTGGGCACAATTTGGACATTTTCACTTAGGGGTGTACTCACTTTTGTTGCCAGCGGTTTAGACATTAATGGCTGTGTGTTGAGTTATTTTGAGGGGACAGCAAATTTTCACTGTTATACAAGCTGTTACACTCCTTACTTTACATTGTAGCAAAGTGTCATTTCTACAGTGTTGAAAAGATATAATCAAATATTTACAAAAATGTGAGGGGTGTACTCACTTTTGTGAGATACTATATATATACACACACACACACACACTGTATGTATAGGAATTTTATTAAAAGATGTGGCTTGATCTATGGCTATGAATGCTCCTCTGAATGCTCCTCATCCTATCATTTGGACATCAGGGAAAACCTGTGAGTTAACCCCCCCCCCCCCCCCCCCCCACCCCCCACACACACACACACACACACACACACACAGGACTGCTGAGTCTCTCTTTTCATGGGGTTAAACCAACTCACACTTTCCACATTTCAATACCCGGAAGAGGCATGAAACAAAATGACTCTCTAGACAGATGTGTGTGTGTGTATCTGTGTGTGTGTGTATGGGTATGTGTGTCTATGTGTGTGTGTATGTGTGTTTGTGAGACAGTGTCTTGAACCCGACAACTGAAATAGATGTAAGACCCTTATCCAACAGATGCGCCACACCTGTCACCAAAACATGCATGGATACACACTACCACACCTTGCACACACACACATTACACAGCACACACACAGAAACACACCTCGCACACAAACACACACATTACACACCACACACACACACACACAAACACACCTCACACACACACACACACACATCCACGTACATTACACACCACACACACAGAAACATACCTTGCGCGCACACACACACACACACACACACACACACACACTTCCAGCGGCTTTCAAAAGCAATCAGTCACCACCAATAACAGTCAGCACATGAGCACTACAAGCTGTCTCCTCATGTCAACTGTGAGTCCAAACACAGCTCAGTACGGCACCAGCCCATCCCTGACTGGAGGTCATACTGTAATTACACACTGAACCCACAACATGAAACCTGTCTGACAGAGAGACAGCTTTTCAGACCTGGAGGCCACGTCATCTCAAAGGGGTGAGCTGACGTCCTTGTAGAGTGTTTTGATCCGACCTCCTTGGGACCCGACGCCAGCGAAGGGGTTGGCTCAAGCTCACTCTTGACAAGCCAAGTTCTACATTTTTACGAATGTTTGATTGCTCTCACTTTCTTCCCCCTCAGGCCCTAATGACACAGCTGTATTGCGAGGCAGTGACTCAGACTGCCTAAAATAATCTTTTGATGGAAAAGTACATTAAACAACAAACATTGGCAGCAGACTTGAATCCATCCTAACTCCATGTCTTGATGAGAGTCACATTATAGAGGCCCATTTATCAAACCGCATGCAGCTATTGGCTAAACAGTCAGAGCGTTACAATATAAAACACATATACCTGGCTCCTCTCTAACTGGGTTGCTGCTCCTCTTCTCTGAGCTCGGGGCCTCCAGGTCCAGCCGGCCAAAGCGCAACGCGTAGCCGTTCATCAGCTTCTTGGGCGATGGCAGGTTGCTACCACTGGCAGAGCCTCCTGAGGAAGAGCGCGCTCTGTGACCTTTGACCTGTGCTGCCTTGTTAGTCCTCTCTAGAGACTTAGAGCGCCTGTCCGCACGACTCTCCAGACCCCCCGCGTTCCTCAGCCCCTTCTGCAGGTAAAGGAGGGGTGTGCCCGGAGAGAGTCGGGGTAAGCTCGGGTCACCCCCGAGCCACGATCTGGCCCCCACTAGCCTGACCCCGCGGGGTCCTGGCTCTCTCTGAGCTGGGGTGGAGGGGCTGCCCGGCGTCACGGCTGGGGACAGGTGGTCCCCCCTGGGACTGAGGGGGCCTCCTGGGCCGTGCTCCGGTCCTTCCTCCAGGATGGACTCGGAACTGGAGCCCAGATTCATGGGGTTCTGCAAGGCCTCCATGTAGGACTTCCGGAACAGTCTCCGAGTCTCGAAGGACACAGAGTCCCTGGGGTGGCGGGGGCGCCGGGGGCTGGGGTTACTGAGGTCTGTGTTGAACGACGAGGTCCTGGTCCTCTCCCTGTTTCCACCGCGGCCCTCCTCCAGCCCCCCCCGGCCGGGACCTTCCTCCCCAGACAGCCTCTCCGTCTGGGGGTTGCTGGAGGAGTGATGAGGAGCTCTCAGAACGTGGTTCTGCTCCTCTAACCGGTAAAGTCCTGCTGGATCCTGTTGGGATCTACTGCCAGTGCGGTTGTGGTCCGACCCAACCAGGACCTCCGCGGTCGGCGTAGCAGGCTCTGAGAAGGTGGAATCTGCCCCCTGGGAGTAAAGCGACTCGTGGGAGCTGAGGTGTGAATCCAGGGTCCCCGTGGATCCGGAGGTACTGCAGGCGCTCAGTTGACCCCGGAAGCCGGCGCTGCCACGGCGAGCCTGCATTATGGCGTCGGCCGTGCTGCTGACGAACAGAGGACTCACCACGTTCTTCCACGGCGTCCGGTACACGACCGGTCCGGTAGTGAGTAGGCAGTTCTGCAGCGGCTGGAGGTTTCGCTCGCGGGTCACATTCTGCAGGAACTCAGTGGTGAAGACGTTGCCGTACATGCTCTCCGGGACGGGGATCTCGGCGATCGCCTGGCCACTGGCCGACAGACATTTTATGACCAGCTTGGCAGCCTTGCGACCCAATGGAACCACCTGGAGATAAAAGTCTCCCTGCTTCAGACGGACCTAGACAGGAGATGATGACATTTGCGTTCAAATTTTGATAATTATTATTTATTAAAAATGTTTTACTTTATTTTTTCTATTATAATTTATTAAGATGTTCAGTCCTTATCCGGTGTCAGCTACTCTGTTTTTTTGTCTGCTCTGTTACTACAGAGTGTGGGTAAAATCATCTGTAAACCTTGTGGAGTGGAGCGAGCTGCAGGACCACTTTCTCATTGATGCAGAGGGGCCAACCCTCATGATAGAACAGCAAACCACGAAACCGGACCTAGAGACAGGAGAGAGGGGGAGAGAGAGAGGGGGAGAGAGAGAGAAAGAGAGAGAGAGAGAGAGAGATAGGAAGCACATATAGTCAGAATTTGATGCGCAAACTGTACAGGTTGCTTGTCATATTTCCTAGGTGTGAAAGCACATGGATGAAAAATGTGGGAACTTTTTGTCTCAAACCGCATACTAGTTCGCATAAAGCCTTGGTCAAAAGTAGCTCCCTATAGGGAATGGGATGTTGGGAAAATGTATTGAGCTGGACAAAAATCTGATAAATTGTTACTGGTCACACCATTTCACATTCATCGAGAGAGGTTGGCATTCTCTATTCATTGCACTTGACTGATTGGCCATTCTCTTTCTGCTGTCAATCCTCTAAACTGATTCCTCATTCTTGGAGGCTAGCAATAACTACCCCCTCAGGCCGGGTTACTATACCAACCACCATACAAATTGTAACTGACACTATAGTACAAAGGGCTTACAGTATCTCCTGAAGACTCACAATATCTCCTGAATACTCACAGTATCTCCTGAAGACTCACAGTACATCCTAAAGGCTCACAGTACATCCTAAAGGCTCACAGTACACCCTAAAGGCTCACAGTATTTCCTGAAGAATCACTGTATCTCCTGAAGAATCCCAGTATCTCCTGAAGGCTCACAGCATCGCCTGAAGGCTCACAGTATCCCCTGAAATCTCACAGTATCTCCTGAAAAATCACTGTATCTCCTGAAAAATCACTGTATATCCTGAAGAATCACAGTATCTCCTGAAGGCTCACAGTATCTCCTAAATAATCACTATATCTCCTGAAGAATCACAGTATCTCCTGAAGAATCACAGTATTTCTTTTGACACCTGAGGCTAAGCCTCTCACACAGAGGAGTTTTTTCTCAGTAGCTTGCCATGGCTGGAAACTATTGGGCTGTCCGGTGCTATCAGGCTATCGTCACAGTGTAATCACAGCAAAGATTAATTCAGACTTAAGGGCCTCAAGGACTGGCTATGGACATGTGGAGCCGTCTAACCCACAGCAATCAAAGCTGCTGGGAGAGGCTGTATTAGATTACAGCCCAGAGCCCATAGCCTCTCAGCTCTCAGACAGACCTGTTTTCAGGCTCTATTCAGAGCTAGTGAAGTGTCCCAAGTGACTCCTTATTCTCTAAATAGTGCACTACCTTTGACCTGGATCCACAATGTGCCGCTACATAAAGGGGTAGTTTGACATTTGGAACTCAGTTTTCCCTCTGCCTGTCCGGAGCAGGATGGCTGGATGGCTTTCAGACTGAACAATGATCAACTCTGTCCTACTGCTTTGCCCCCCATCCTTTCAGCAAAGTTATTCCCACTCCTGTTCTCTTTCTTTCTCTCTCTCTCTCTCTATCGCTATATTCTCACATTCTGACATTTTCCGGTCTGTTGAAAAACATTATTTTCACCATCTGTTCCATATCTTTTAACTACAGTGTGTCTTCAGAGGGAGTACAGTCAGGGGAGGTCAATGTTCACACAGCCAGTCTCTGGTACTTCTACAGTCAGGGGAGGTCAATGTTCACACAGCCAGTCTCTGGTAGTTCTACAGTCAGAGGAGGTCAAGGTTTACACAGCCAGTCTCTGGTAGTTCTACAGTCAGAGGAGGTCAAGGTTTACACAGCCAGTCTTTGGTAGTTCTACAGTCAGAGGAGGTCAAGGTTTTTCACAGCCAGTCTCTGGTAGTTCTACAGTCAGGGGAGGTCAAGGTTCACACAGCCAGTCTCTGGTACTTCTACAGGAAGGGGAAGACTGGAAAAATAGCTGCCTGTGTTACACATTTCCGAACGATTACATTTTCCTTCTGACCTCTGTTGCTTTGAAGTGCTCTGGCTGTCTCAAAACAAAACCCTATCCATTTCAAATGATATAATATCAGTTATTTACAATGTTGCAAATAACAAATAGTTACGAGTCCTGAAGACAAGGGCAGATAACAGACCACAGGATACTGGTCATGTTCACTCCATTACTTGTGCTTCAGTGGCTGCCCTTTCCCACGGCTACGGCTGATCTGACAGCACCCCCCCCCACCCCCACCACCACCACCGTCTCTCTGTCCGCCTCTCACTCATCACGCCACCATGCCTTCCGTCTGTCTATCCACTCACACGGGTCTCCTGTTGGACACTCTGTAGGATCCTCTTGGCAGGAATCAGGAAGTCGATGAGGCAGCGGAGTCCGTCGCCACGGTACTGTCTCTCCACCACGCCGAAGAGCTGCCACAGGACGGTGGACGCGGTGGCGCCGAACGGTGGGTACAGCGCAGACAGGGTGCTCTGGATGCAACTGTCCAGGGACTCAGAGTCCTGAAGGGGAACACGAACAGGAAGGAGACGACCACTGTTAATACATACATGTCCGGGGCACTACATTCCCTGAGCGCAAAGTTAACATAAGCAATTGTTTCAAGATACATTTTGCATGGATCATTTAGACGTTTTATATGTAGCTTTCCCCCCCCCCAAAATCATGGAAAATGATTTTATATTTCAGTGAGAGTGCCTCTAGTGGTATTGTGACTGAAGAGAGGGCGTGTTTCGTTGGCGGATGAGTAAGAAGGTGCGCAGAAACATGTGTGCGGACATTTTGGAAGGTCTCATCTGAGCTCCTGTCTTTTAGAGGAACATTACACATGACCTTTCGAAAAAATGTTCCTTGCTTGAGGCCAACATACAACCTTGCATGAAACGCCTTTCTAAATCAGAGAGAGAGAGAGCCCTTGGCAAGGCAGAGCTAACCCCGCACGCCCAGGTGAGAACAAGGCGTCTAGCAAGGAGGCCTCCTATCGGTCACGGTGTGAGGAAGTGCCCATTCCAAGTAACGGGAGGCTATTTGGGACACGTCCCCGTTGTTTCTGTGTTGAACTTTCTCAGGCAGTCCGGTGTACATGGTTATCAGTGGAGGAGCCCAGTGTGTTCCATTCCACTGTTGTTTCCCACTGTGGAAAGACAGGTGGACTTGTTTGGCCTTGGTGATGTCACCGTGGCCCCATGGCTGGCTGGAGGGGGTGGGGTCAGGGGCCAAGCAGTCAACAACACGTCTACCGGGCCTGTCACGAGGTTCATCCCACAACCACAGGCACCAGCTTGTGTCCCGAATGGCACCCTATTCCGTAGGCTGTGCACTGACCTACTTATGACACGGTCCACAGGTCGATGTGTCCTGGAGGGGAGCTATCTGGAGCCCGGGCCATGTCCGCTAGGACAGGTCATCCTCATTCAGACACACTAAAATCCCCTAACACCCCTGGGGAGGTCATAATGTGTTCCTAATGCACGCTGACCTAGAACGACGTGCTCGGTCACGGGGGTCGGCGCCATGGAAACGAACACCACGGTGCATTTCTGGGTCCACCCCGGGTCACATAAACTTAGCAGCATGCAGTCATTGCATCTGAAGGGATAGGTTTCGTTACTCTGTGCCATGATTGGCCGCCGGGGAAGACCCACTCCTCCGCAGACACAATACAGGGTGGACTGGCGCAGGTCCGGCCCGGGGAGGGAGGGACTGGACTTTCCAGGACCCGTGTTTTTGTCGGCTTTTCTCTGGCCATGACGTCACCTGGCCAGATGTTTCCCCTGTCACTGATGGAAATGGCACGATGGAGGATGTGTCCTGCGACCTGATGACTTCCTGGGGAGCACAAGCGTATTTCTGTGTGCGTGCGTGTAGATGTGTGCGCGGACGTGTAGATGTGTGCGCGGACGTGTAGATGTGTGCGCGGACGTGTAGATGTGTGTGCGGACGTGTAGATGTGTGTGCGGACGTGTAGATGTGTGTGCGGACGTGTAGATGTGTGTGCGGACGTGTAGATGTGTGTGCGGACGTGTAGATGTGTGTGCACGTGTAGATGTGTGTGCAGACGTGTAGATGTGTGTGCGCGTGTAGATGTGTGTGCGCGTGTAGATGTGTGTGCGGACGTGTAGATGTGTGTGCGGAGGTTTAGATGTGTGTGCGGACGTGTAGATGTGTGTGCGGAGGTTTAGATGTGTGTGCGGACGTGTAGATGTGTGCGCGCGTGTAGATGTGTGTGCGGACGTGTCAAGCCCCAAGGTACCAAACCCAAAACATACCGGAAAACAGCCTCTGTCCGTGTGTTGGGACCTGCTGGACGATTTGATGGTGCTACGTCATGCCAAAATTACTGACGGTCCATCACAAAGGGAGCCCTATTCCCTATCGGGTGCACTATAGTGTGGCAATAAAGGTCGTGCAGTAGAAGACAGCGTGTCCTTTGGGATCTGGCCGGCACTGTACACCCAGAGACCTGCTGGCTATAAGTCCATCATCTAAACCAGCAGGTATTAAACTGCTAAGACACAAAACTGTCACATCAAACGATTAACACATTCTCAGAGCAATTCCAACCACGCTAAATTGTCCAATCCACATCGCACTCCCCGAAACACCCTATCAAACACAACAGTCCAAAAATTAGATTTTTCACATTTTCCAAATGGTTTCTTTGGTATTTTTCCATGATTCCAAAGGGACCGGAAGGGTGTTGCCACTGGTGTACATGTAACCAGCCCAGTACAAGGTCCCCGATGCCCTCTGGCTGTTGTGCTCTGGATGCCCAAAACCGTCAAACAAAACTCCCACCTCAGTCAGCTGGTTTCAGACAGGCTTTAAACCCAACCCAAAACGTCTCTCTTTGGTCAGGCTATGACCGCATCCCTAATCGCACCTCATTCATTGTAGTGTGCACTTCTTTTGCCAGGACCACCAGGTGGACTACAAAGGGAATAGGGTGGCATTTGGTTGGCAGTATTACTCACTAGTGGTGCAGGGAGTAGAAGAATAACGTGGCATTTACTGAAGGGAACAATGGCACTACATGGTTTTAAAATGGCCCAGAGAGACAAGAGACAGAGGGAGCGAGAGACAGAGACAGAAAGATGGAGTGAGAGACAGAGAGAGTGAGAGCAGTTCTAATGGTTCTAAAACTGATAAGATTTTAGCCAGTTGACAACTATTTAAATACAGACATTTTACTGTACAATTAGCATGAATTAACAGAAAATATCTGTAGGGAATGTTAATGTTTTAACTATTTTTTTTCTACAACATTGTTCCAAGTGCCTGAGATATTCCCCATTAAAACTGTCTCAACTGTCTGTCTATCAGTTTGCATTGACTTGTAGTCTCCTCATTCTCTCTTCAGATGCTGGAAATTCTACACCCACACAGCCAACCCTAAACCCACTGTTTCTCCATGTGGAATAGCTAATACTATCCCGGTATCGTTTGGTAAGGGAAAGAAGAAGAAAAAAGTGGTCTTGTAAACATTTGAGACAGGATTCTGACACTTTAAATCAGCTGTTTTCAAATGTCAAAGTGACTGAGACAGTCCGTGTGTGAGTGTCTGGACAAACTAATAGGGGAAACTCACTGCTCTGGACTAACAGGGAAACTCACTGCTCTGGACTAACAGGGAAACTCACTGCTCTGGACTAACAGGGAAACTCACTGCTCTGGACTAACAGGGAAACTCACTGCTCTGGACTAACAGGGAAACTCAAGAGAAAACTAGTAGCTGTCCCCGTCAACAAGCGTTCCTGTGTCAGAGCGAGGTGATTTAATGTTTACGATGACGTGTTCCTCTGTCTCCTGAACATGTCCCATGTTGTTGAGGGGCCCCAGGGAGAGACATTACTGACCAGACTTTTCAGTACCAGGCCCTTACGTTACACCTGAACAGCCACGGTTATCAGGGCAAATGTTTGGTACTACTGTTTGGAAATCTCCACCGTGTTCACAGGCCTCCAGACCGCAGTACTGTGTAAGTCAGGAGAGAGTTGGGAGGCGTGTGCATTTAGCAGTGGTGTCTGTAACCTGTCCTCCTAAGTTTCCTTGGATAGTGAGACTGCAAACATATGCTCTTACTGAATTGTACATTTGATTGCTGGGCTGAAATAAAACATTTAAGATGTGTCTACTTGCGTCGGTACTCACAAAATGCTAATTTGTTTGGGCCTTAGTGTTAAGTCTAGGGTTGAAATGAGGTTTGGAATTAGGGTTAGGTTTAAGTTGAACCATTATAGGTTAGGTTAACAAACAGCAGCTGATAAATGTATATATACAAACACCCACTCACACACACACACACACACACACTACATACAAAAACAAAAATACACGCAGTGTTTATGTTTTGATTTGTTGCATCAAGCCTGTATAGCGAGGAACACAACACAACACAACCCCTGGTAGCGGAACCCTGAAAAAAGGATTTGACCCGACTTACCACAGCAACGGAGCTTTAAATAGGTTTAAATAGCGACCAGTGTTAAACCCCAGGGTGGGAAGAAGTATTGCCTGCTGAAATGCTACTACGCGTGTCACCCTAACCCCTTCGTTAACCCACTGTCCTATGGACCCTGGTCAAAGCAGTGCACAATGCGGGGAATAGTGTGCCACTTGGGACACGCAGTGTGGCTGTATGACTAGCCCCAGTCCTTCAGTAAGTCCTGACTGGGAGTGAACTACAGCGTCCCACCCTTTCTGATCCCAGGTATTTACAGCAGGCTGTATGAGGTAGCATGTGTGTGTGTGTGTGTGTGTGTATGGGACAGTGGCCCGGTAATTACTAGGTTGTGTCGGAGGATCCAGGTGGGACAGACATCTGGTTCACAAACAGGCAGGACAAACAAACCAAACCCGCAGCCTAAAGGTTCCACCTTAAACAATACGCACGCAGAGTTAGTAGGAAGACAGACACGCGGAGCACTGCGCCAAGGACACCAACGACACCCTGTTCTCACTAGGGTGCACTACTTCAGGGGAGAAGCCGTTGTAGGGTAGCATTGCACCTGATTGGAAGTAGGGGGCTATTTGGGACGCACACTAACCATCTTGGTTTGACCTCAGCTGAGTGAAAAATAGAGTGATGTCCTGTTCTGTAATTAGGCCCATTCTGAAAGGGAGAAGGAGTGCTTCTGAAGTCTCGTGTGGTTTCACTGTAACGGGTGCTGAGAACAAGGCAGACACACACACCAAACATACACGCACACACACACAAACACACCCCAACCCCAACATACACACACACCCACAAACATACATTGCCCAGGCAATACAGCTGTTCTGTCAAACAGGTGAAGAAGTAATTAGCAAAGCCTGTTTAAAGCCATCTATCTACAGTAGTTGGCCTCAAGCTATTTCATTTCCTAAACGATGATTTCATTTTGTGACTTTTTCTGAAGTTGGAGTGTAAGACCAGCGTATGAATGATTAAACAACATTAAATCACCTTAGGCTAGTTATCTAGCATGTGTGCCATCTTCTGCAATATATCACCTACAGGAAAGCCCTCACATGAACACGTCTCCATGGGCTCTGTCAAATTTCATCTCTACCTGGGACATAAAATCTCTGAGAGACTGATAAAGACAAAGACAGACAGAAAGACAGAGAGATAGAAAAAGACGTACAGAAAGACAGAGAGGGAGGCAGGGAGAGAAAAAGACAGTGACAGAGACGGACAACGGACCAAGACAGACAGAAAGACTGAATGCAGGGAGAGAGGTTTGAGGGGAGAAAGAAAGAAAGAAAAGAGGAAAGAGAAAAGGAAAGGAAAGACTGTGCGAGAGAGGGAAAGAGAGAAAGAGACAGAGACACACAGAGACGGAGAGCGACAGATCGACAGGAAAGTGAGAGGCAACAGACACATTTAGTGGGTCAGAGACACAAAAGGAGCTGCGCACCAGGCCTCCAGTGGAGCATGAAGCCTCCAGGAGAGTGGAACAGCCCGGGAGAGAGCCCCCATACAGACAGCTCCCTAACCGCTAACCAGCTATCAGCTAGCTAGGGGGCCAACAGACAAAGCGGTAGTGTGTCCAAAAACGTTACATTTATAGTGAACTACTTTTCCATACTGGGATTTCCTAAGGGACCGAGTCAAAAGTGGCGCCCTACATAGGGGACATTATACTTGGGACGTAGGCCCGAGTGGACAAAGACGACACAGGGGTGCACAAACACAGACCTGCTCCACAGCCAGGTGCCAGGAGGACCACAAAGGAGTCTAGGAGGTAGGAGAAACATTCCCATCAGATCAAAGAGCTTATCTGTCTGAATCCCCTTTTGATCCACCGATGGTGAATGCGATGGGAAATATAATCCAGATTGAAGGAGGAAAAACAATGTGCTGGTGGTCTCAAAAGGGCAAACACTTTAAGGCCATGGCGACCTGGTACGGTATGGTCTTTGAAGGTAAGATACTGCCAAATTACCTTGTTTCCCAAACTATGGGTCGCGACCCAATGTGGGGTCAACTGATAAGAAAATGGGGTTATGAGAGAAAATGTGTGTATGGGGGCAGGGGATGTAGAGAGCATCTTACCATTTAGAACAGACTGGACAGGACCCTAAAGAAACCAAAAACACCCCAGGCACTAAATCCGACCGGGGAAATATTATCTTTTTTTTCCCAATGGTATTTCCAAATACCATTCCAAAACAGTTCCAACCCTACTTCCTTCAGATTGCAATACTATCACAAATCAGACCGTCAAGGCTTCAATTATGAGAGTAAACACTGGCTGTAGACTAAATCACTTTTTTTTTACATGGTTGGGGTCAACAATTTTTTTTTTAAATACCAAAATGAGGTCACAAAACAAAAACAGCAGTAGGTCCTTTCATAAAAAGACAGATTGAAGGGTAATGAATGGGAACAGGAAACAGAAAGGGCTTGGTGCTAGGGGTGTCATGAGTCCTCAGAGCAGAGTGGATTACTAATGGAAATCTTACTAACGGGAAATTAAATCAAGTAGTGAGGCGCTCGACTTAAATAGAACAGGGACTAGAGTTAGGACTGAAATCACAACCATCACATCCTCAACTAACTCTTTTGTGGGTTGGCTTCAGCAGTGCTCCACCGCAATTAAGAAAGCACGCAAGAGTGCAGACAAGCACCAAAGCACACGCCCTCATGCACACACTCAGACTCAAACGCACTCAAACACTCTAACCTACATTAAAGCAGTATGATGGCCAATTGTAAAAAACAAGCTGTTTTCGAATAATCTTAGCAGATTAAGTTAACCCCTCTAAAACAATACGCTTATTGTGTTAAACTATTTAAAAACAACAGTAATTCTATGACATAATTGAATCAGGTCAACAGAAGGACAGGGAGGAGACAGTTATACAGACAGACATGGATGTTTCACAGGAGCTGATCATTCACAGAAAACCCATCTGGGTCAATACATACAGTCACACTGAGAAAACATTTAAAAAAGAAATCACTGATCCTGTACAATATACTATGTCATTTTTTGGGGGTTCCTGAGGTTTCTGAGACCAGGCGCTAAATATCTTTGTTCTACAGGATGTCCACAGAGGGGTCAGGATGTTGTTTGCCTGCAACCTCTCACAAACCTTCCCGGCCATACAGGATGTGACATCACTAACACATTGTACTACCGTGCCCAGCATGATGCCTAGATAGGGAGACTGACCAAGAACAACACAGCAACAACAGGATCCCTCAAGCAACCCGACCAGTGGTGATTACAGACAGGCTACAGTCATACAACCAGACCAGTGGTGATTACAGACAGGCTACAGTCATACAACCAGACCAGTGATGATTACAGACAGGCTACAGTCATACAACCAGACCTGTGGTGATTACAGACAGGCTACAGTCATACAACCAGACCAGTGGTGATTACAGACAGGCTACAGTCATACAACCAGACCAGTGGTGATTACAGACAGGCTACAGTCATACAACCAGACCAGTGGTGATTACAGACAGGCCACAGTCATACAACCAGACCAGTGGTGATTACAGACAGGATACAGTCATACAACCAGACCAGTGGTGATTACAGACAGGCTACATTCATACAACCAGTCTAGTGGTGATTACAGACAGGCCACAGTCATACAACCAGACCAGTGATGATTACAGACAGGCTATGGCCTGTACAGGCTACATACAACCAACAATGCATGTTAAATCTGACATGATAACGATTGAAATCCATTAAACAACATTAAACGGGAATAAATACTAACAAAGCTCCCAGTCCTTGTGTTCAATGCTGGAGGACGTGGTTGGTGAAGTGCAGTATAACATTTACATTTTAGCCAGTTAGAGGATGCTCTTATCTAGAGTGACTTACATTAAGTGCATACATTTAAAATGAGCTAGATAAAACAACAGTGTAACCTCTCTGAAATGTACAAGTGCTAGGTGCAAGGACAGACCATCTATGACATCAAAATGATAGTTGAAACTGTGTTTTAAGGCTTTTACATTTACTTTGTTTATAAACACTGGAGTAAATAAAGCCAGTTTGGGACAAAGTTTAAATTAAGCTCATGAGACATTTATGATAATGGAAAAATCTATGGATAAATATAATTAATTTAAAGGTCCAAAAACGTATGTATTCCTGATAGCCCCTAGTAAGACCCAAGAGAGTTGCAAGCATCATCGATATATGTGGTACACAGCCTTGATACTGAAAACCACAAAAAACTAAGCAGCATCAGGTAGTGGACATAATACAATAAACATTTGATGAAACTGTAATAGTCACCATTGCACGGACTATGGCAAACTTTCCCCTAACTTTCCAAAGAAAATAAAAAACAAAATTAGAACCATATGGAAGATTCACAGAATCTTCAGGGATAAAGAAAATACATCCTTGACTGACAATAGTTTAAAACGCTTCACTTCTAAGAATCTCATCTTCAGAAAAGGACAAATGCTTAACATTTACATTTAAGTAACTTAGCAGTTGCTCTTATCCAGCCTGACGCATAGTACCGACTGCATACATTTTCTTTTTGTACTGGCAACCTATGGGAATCAAACCCACAGCCCTGTCTTTGTCAGCCCCATGCTCTACTGAGCTTAGTGGGACCATAAACAGCGCTGATGGGAAACTGTAATTGGGTTAAAGGAGTCAGCCTATCAAGATATCAAGCAGCTGCCAAACAACATACTGGACCAGTCTGACCAGCAGAGAGTCCAGCATTCAAACACCAATGACAAACCGGAGCGGTAGCGTCTCTCAGGAGGTTTGGACAGTCAGGTTGTTCTGCCCTCTGAGTCTAGGCTGCAGCTGGCTGACCAGTACAGGACAAGACTTCAGCCAAGCACGCATGGACACGCGCATGTGGACGCAAGCATTGACACACCAGCTCACACACACATACACACACACACACACAAAACACACACTCAGACTAACAAAATACCAGCTGCTTAGATATCTGTAAAGTGAAGGACACATCTGATGACTGTGAAACAATGAACACAGATACAGACACAGGGCAAATGGGCACGACATCTAAAATTAGCTCAACTTTTAAAAAGAACGACATTTGTTTAAAGTCAGAAGTCTTAGAGCTGTAACGCTGAAAGAAGTAAGTCGATATTTACAAGGAAGTTGCTGAGATCCAGCAGGTCCAACTAAATTGTGCCTGTAGCTTATGAACAAGAATTTTACTTCAGGCTACAAGGTTCAGTCCCACTTCAAAATCACCAGGCAATAAAAAACACTTGACTTCAGACATTTACGAAGTCTCCTCACCTTAATGCTCAGGTAGTTGTCACAGCTCCTGGACTTGGCTCTGGAGTGCATTTTGCCAAGTGCCAACATTTAGATACAAAGGACAGCACCAAACATAACTTAATAATAAATAAGAATAAAGCACCAAAGGTAAAATCCAGGGTAATTCCAGTGGATGACGGTGGAATCATTGCTATAGGACAGACATGTCCAGAGCCATGTTAGTATCTCTGGCCATGATCCCCCTTTCGTCTGTTTCTCTTGATGTTACTTTGTCTCTCTCTGTGTCCTTGTCTTACTCTGTCTGTCTGTCTCTCTCTCTCTCTCTCTCTCTGTCTCTCGCTTTCTGTCTCTCTCGGTCTGTCTCTTTCTATGCCTGTTCCTCTCCTTCTCTGTGGTGAACAGCACTGCTGGGCAGCCAGTGTTCGACTAAACTCCAGTGGGAGCGTGAGAGAGGCAGCAAGCTGAGTTCCCTCTCCCCATCCCTCCCTCCCTCCCTCCCTCCCTCTCCCCATCCCTCCCTCCTCCCCACCCTCTCCCCATCCCTCCCTCCCTCTCCCCATCCCTCCCTCCCTACCCGCTGCTACTGAAGCCTCTCTCTCTTCCACTCTTTGTGTCTCTCTGTCTCTCTCCCTGTCTGTCTCTCTACCTTTCCGTCTCTCTCTCTCTGTCTCTTAAACTTTCTGTCTCTCTCTCTGTCTCTTTACAATCTGGATAATGCATACTGATACAGGTCCTCTGGGCCATTCAGAAAACACACAACCTGACCTGCACAGAACAACAATAACCCTCTACCCCCCCCCTTCACTTCACTGCCCGGCAGGGGTAGTACACCCCCACGACCCCCGACCCCCCTCACCACCACACACCCTGATGGTCTCTCTTTGTCCCGTCAATACAAATGGACTAGAGTTTCAGCTTATTCTGCTGCTTTTCAAAAGGAGGTGGGAGACAGACAATGAAAAGAAGACATCTGCATAGCACTGGTCGTGGTCGCAGGTCAGACAGTACAATAGTGCACCCTTAAATCTTGTAAGGGGGGGACAACTAATCCTTGAACTGCCCCTGACAGACCAGTGACGCATGCGGGTCATCTCCCCTGTCCGGAAAGAAAGATGTGACATGTTCAAAACAGATTACCCTTTACAAGTGCCTTTCAATCAAGGAATTACCTTGACTGTTAATGTTAACTTGACTAGCTCAAACTCTTTGACCCAAGAGGCAAAAAACATGAAATCATCAGTTTCACTAGACGCGTAGACGTTGTTTTACAAAGCAGTGTGTCTTTGCACTCAAACTCAGCGGTTTCTCATTAACGCCATGCTGACGTGAACATGGATAAAACCTCAGAGAAACACAACCGAAGCAGACGGGGATCAGGAGTGTTCTCAGACTTCACTGGAATGTGACGGACACAACTGTCAGGGCAACACACGTTCTGTCCATTAAATCTGATCCCAATGGATCTCAAACCAAAACATAGGAAATCCTTGTTCAGGAAAGGGTGTGAAGGTGCTGAGAACGGGATCTGTTTATGAAATGGGGATTACACACAACACATAAAGGCAGAAACGGGGACCAGAAAGCATTTTCAGTCATGTTCTCCTTGCACACGGAGTAACATTTTTACATATATCACCACAACAAAAACTTCACCAACTGACTCCCTGCCCTCCTCCCCCATTTGTTTTCCATCAGATAATTTCTGGGAGCGTGTAACAACAAACCATGCCCTCCTTCATCTCTCGGTCTCCCCCCCCCGAGCCCAACTGGTCTCTCCTCTCTGACCACCAGGAGGGGCCTCTGTTCACCATGCTATTTAGGATGCAGCCTCTTTGAGTATTTAAATACTGCTTTTGATTTAAGAGCCTGCTGATGCACTGGAACAAACAGGAAACATTCATCTCTGACACCAACGTCATAGGTGTTATTTCGTCATGATGTACTCAGGACTCACGGAAAGAGACTGGCCATATAAATGAAGGGGTAAATAAAATAAACATGATTTGTTGTTGGATTATTACTACAATGTAGCTATTTCATTTCATTTTGAAAGATTAAAAAAGTGTATAAAGCCCTTTGTTTGTTTCCAAGGGTTTACATTCCGAACAGCCAAGTCAATGCGTGTTGTACTGTAAGACAAACATTTCAAAGCTCCTGTCATCTCCAGAGGTTTTTTCACTGTCCAAGGGCAGTTAAAAATAACCCTAATTTATACCTCTTCTGGTAAACAATCTTTGTTGGGATGCAGAACAACAGATAGTGCTGTCCCACGGGGGCCAGAAGATCTGATAAATCCATCTGGGGGATGAATTACACTTAGGACAATACAGACACAACACAGGAGACGTCCCAGATGAAACCCTAATTTCCAACAAGTACCCTATTGCAGCCCAGGGCCCATATGACTGTGGAACAATGTAGTGCAGTTGATAGGAAATATGGTGCCATTTGGAACACTACCTATATCATCATCATCCTCTTCATTAAGGTAATTTACGGTAACGGCTGCCTACACAGGAAGTGGAGGAACACACATTCGTCATACCATAAGGGCAGGTTTCCAAAACAATGTGTGGTTTGGTATCAGATTCCTAAATAGCTATGACTGAAAAATTAACTACTAGTGGTCTGTATACTGTACATGTAAATGCAAACACACACACACTGACAGGCACAGACACACACACACACACACTCGCACATGCACTTTTGAATTCCCTTAAAGTCTCATAGACGTGTTCCGAGGTCAGTTTGTGGTGAAGTTGACCATCACTATTTACAAACTGGGGATATCACACACACACACACACACGCACACACACACACACACACACATGCTCACCCATCTGTGGAATGTGACACTTCAGTCCAACCTCAGTTACGAGTGACCCAGAGGGCCAGCCAGCCAGGCCAGGCCACCCACCTGCTATTGTCCCACAACCTTAACTTTAAACCCAGTACTCATTCATTTCCCTCAGATGTGTTATATTAGACCCACACAATCCAATTCAGATGTGGACGACTACATAGAAATACTAGCTGAACAGTAGTATTTATCAATCATTTACTTTGAACCCCTTAATAAGCAAAATCAATCCGTTTGTGATGTTTTACGTACGCCAGTTAAACAGCCTGAACCATAATAACAGAACCCAGAAGCCAAGAATAACACCCCAGGCCAAAACGTGTTTTATATGAAACACAAGTCCCAATGAGCAGTCCATTTCTTCTGAATAAGCTGTTGTGTCCATGACATGGCGATAAATATCTAGTCAGGTGACAGGAACACAATCCTCAGAGTCTCATTGTGACCATCAGGCCGTGTGATTTAAAGCCAACAGCTGAAGAAACCCATACCAGAACCCTTGTCTTAACCGCTTCTCAAGAGACACGTTTTGCTTATTCATTCAAATAACACCGAAGCGAACCAATAGGACTCAATGTATATGACCGCAATATTGGATGCACATCAGTTTTTCACACAATGTACCTGACAACATACTGAAGGCGTGTACAGGAACTCAGTGTGAAACCATTATCCATCATTATGTATCGTACTGTAGAGGATGCTCTTTCGGTTTGTCCACACAATCGTTTTGTTTGCACTGAATTGAATGGACCCCAGCAATAGGGAACCTCAATAGGGAACCAGTCAAACTACTTGCCTGGTTTTAACAGGAAAACCTAAAGACAACACATGTACAGATGCAATCTTCACATCTTCAACATGAAACCAATCACATCAGTGTAACACTGAATAAAGAAAGGTACTATAATCGTTGAAACTGTACTTGCACTCACAGGTCCAGTTTTGCACAAGTGATCCCTGATAGGACAGAGAGCAACGCCCAGTTCAGGGGGGGGTCTGCCACCACAACTAGACCCCCCCACAACCACAGCCTGACCCCTGCCACCACAATCAGACCCCCCCACCACCATAACCAGACCCCCCCACCACCACAACCATACACCCCAGTCACCACATCCAGACCCCCCCGACACAACAATCAGACCCCCCCCACCACCATAACCAGACCCACCCGCGACCACAACCAGACACCCCTGTCACCAAATCCAGACCCCCTGCCACCACAAGACCCCTCCGCCACCACATCCAGACCCCCCCACAACCAAATCCCCCACCACCACACACGCCCACCATCACCACCACTTCCCAGACAACCACACCCCCCACACAAACACAATGAAAGGTATCACCTGATCCCCAGCTATTCCACGGCACAGGCTCGAAAACATCAACACAACATGTCGTACAGCAGAGCCAGGCTGCCCCCCCCCCCCCCCCCCACCACCACCACCACCAGGGAGAATGACAGTCTGCCACCTCAGTGGGAAAGCTGCCCCTCCCCCTGGTCTGATACCACAGAATAACTCAAGCACTACCATCTCATGTATGGCACCCTATTCCCTTTATAGTGCACTACTTTGGACCAGGCGGTTATTCACAGTAGTGCCCCACATAGCAAATAGGGTGCTATTTAGGCAACAGCCAAAGATTATAGTTGGGTCCGCCCTCCTCCCCTCCTCTCAGCCCTGGTGGTGTCATAGAGGTGTCATGTATTTTGGGAAAAGTGATCTCTGGAATTGATGACCCTGTGAAATAAGGCACAAACACAGCTACACACACACAAACACTGTCCACCACTTTGAGGCGTTTAAAACCTCCACGTTGATAATGAGTACGGAAACAATGGGACAAATCCAGACCCGACCTAATGTGCACGGGGCTCCGATGACATGGGCTCTCTCAACCCCCAAAAAACAACTCAGGGGAGACCCAGCTGTTCTGAGAACAGCCCCTCCACAAACATACACACACACGCGCCAGTGTCTTTTACTAAGAGTCGCCACCCTCAGATAGAGTGGGAGCCACCTGTCATGACCCCTTCATGTACCTCCACCCCCTGGTGTGCGGACGTCTCAGCCCCCCCGCATTTGGGAACACAAAAGCCACTGTCTTCCCAAGTCGCGCCAGAAGCACAGGTGGCAGGAGGAGGCAAGGTCGAGTTACAGCCCTGTCTGTTCCCACCGGCGACCTAGTTACAGCGTACAGAAGTGTGCTACCTCCGATCAGCAGCGGCTAAACGAAGTTCACTAGATAGGGAATGTGGTTCCATTTGGAACACGTTGGTGTGGTGAACTGGCCAGGAGAAAAGGAGAGGCAGCACAGTATGGACTGACTGACAGGTATGATTTGGGATGTGCAATGTTGCGTTTGACATCAAAACATTCCAGACATCCGTTTGAGGCCTCTCAGTCTCGGGAATTTTACAATTCAGTATCTTCTGAGGAAAGGAAACTACGACAGCTCCTCCTCATAGCCGGGGGGGAACGTCGGTGCATTGCGTAGCCGGGGGGGAACGTCGGTGCGTTGCGTAGCCGGGGGGGAACGTCGGTGCGTTGCGTAGCCGGGGGGGAACGTCGGTGCGTTGCGTAGCCGGGGGGGAACGTCGGTGCGTTGCGTAGCCGGGGGGAGATCTCTCTCATATGATGGGTCACAGGTTCTGGCCAAACACAACATTCTATTACAGCCTTACATGCACATAACCACCCGGGAGGAAAGATGGTAAAACGACGTAACGCACTACGCCTTACTCAACAGCCAATGTGCATAAGACAGTGGATGTCCTGCATAAGCAGACATGTTTTTTGTAAACGTACTTCAGACGTTCTCAGCCCGGGAGAGACTTACCAGAGTAATTATGGGGTTAACAGTCTGGCTCAAGACCAGAGCAACAGATTTTTCACCTTGCCAGCGTGGAGATTAGACACAGCCGCCTTTTGGTTCCAGGTCAGATGCTCTAACCGCTCCGTCGCCCTCAGGTTTTGGACCCTATCACACTCAGAGGAAGCTGTCCACTTGATAAGACGACTGCCACAAGGACACTTCCGACAACACTCTTAGCTAGACACATGTAACCCTGCAAACCTCTTATCTTGGATGGACGCGACAGAGAGCAACAACGATGACCTTATGTGAGAGAACTGTAAAAGTGAGGTGAGACACAAGACACACGGATGATCGCCTAACTTAACCATATACTTTTGGTTTGTGTCACCTCAGTGAATAACAAGACATCAAATAACATTGAAAATCCTTTGAGCGCCGACCCACAGCTAATGAATCAGACAGACAAAACGTTCAGTGCATAGGCCTAGGCATCTAAATTACATGAGTGTGTTTCTATCCATTTCCACAGAACTAATGTTGGCCTAAAAGTTCGCTTGATCACTAATTCGCAAGCACTCGGAATTACAACACCTTCAAAGACAACATGAACAATCACTCCTACAGAATAGACTTGTCTAAACGACACACAGATAGGTTGCAAGCCTAACCGAAGCCAAAACTAAGCTGACTTAAAACTGCTGTTTTGAATCCCGCAGCCATAAAGAAAATATTACCACTTACCTTATTCAATGCCCCTGCTTTGAAGTCCCAGCCTAAAACAACACATGGAGTTGAAGGCTGGCGGAGGGAAACTTACTCTGCCATGCTGAGCTGACACTTGTCTAACTATCTAACTTACCCAGAGAGCTGAGGGCCAGCCCCCTACAGCCCCCCCCCACCCCCACCCCCACACAGAAGAAAATGTAATTTACCTTTTAAAAATACATCGATCACCATGACCTCAGCTGAGCACCTTATTTTCCTATTTTTCTGCAGGTACACCACCTCATTCCCCAGAAATCCCACAGGGACATGCCAAGCTCCCTATGTGCGCACTTCTAGTGTTAAGGCCGGGCAGGCATGTTCCCTGCCCCCTCCAGGCATCCTAATTCTTCAGCGGGGCGTAACCCAGCCGTCTTATCTGGCCCCATCTCCTCCCATGTGTACACTGACTGTTAGGGAGGGGGGGTGTGTGTGTGTGTGGGGGGGGGGGGTCTGAGTGCACCCCCTTTGCCCCACCAGAACACCACACAGGAAGAACCTTCGGTTGTACAAATTCTAGCCTCCCGAAGCTCAGTTAACCCTTCCCGCCCTCATCATACTGGTATATATGAGATATATGAGATATATTAGATATATTAGATATATTAGATATATGAGATATATTAGATATATGAGATATATTAGATATATGAGATATATTAGAGCGTTCTGCAGGGTCTTAGATCCAAAGTGACGTGTGCGTGTCATGGTGGTTCCGACAAAAGCCAAGTGAGTGTGACCACGGCTACGTTTCGGTGGAAGTGCATGTGAAGACAGACTGGTGTGTAAGAACACGCCAGACATGAGGTAAACTGTGACTGTTGATTCACCTAGACACCAGCACATCGCCCAGGAGGCTCGTACCGGAAAATCAAAACACGTCAGCGACACAGAGCTGAAGCAGCACACGCCTACTGGGGAAGTTTGACCTTTCTACACATGGCCTTATTTTCAATCTTTAAAGGTCAAACCAAAATGTCATTCATTGTTTTAAACTAATTCCTCATTGGCCTGTCTGGGGACCATTTAGGGTTTAGAACTGAACATTCTCCTCCAGCTGGCTCTGGGATTTAATCTAGCAACCTTTCGGTTACTGGTCAGATGCTCTAACATGACCTGCCTAGAAAAATCTTCTCATTCACAAAACATGACAGTAAAAAACAGTAAGTATCACCTACATGAGCAGAACAGTAACACTAAGGCCAAATGTAAAAAATGGGAGCTTCCCCTTTAAATACAGACCAGAAAAATCCCACACCAGTCAGAGACCTGCTCTTATCTCTTTGTTAGTGTTGCAGAGCAGCATATGTCTACAGCATCAAAGACTAAAAGAAGCATATCAGCCAACAATAGGACAAAAATAACTAAGGCTAAAAGGTGGCAAATAACTGACCCACAAAAGTAAATACCTCTGAAGACAATGCTGACACAGTCAAAGCCTGACCTCCCTGAGCCTCTCTGACTCTCTTTGTGTCTGTCCCTTGCCTGTCTCTTTCTCACTCTCTCTAGCCTCTATCTTTCTCTTTTCACCTCTCTATCTAACTCTACTTCTCCCCTCCTCTCCACCCAGCCCTTCCATCTCACCTTCCTCCATCCACCAGATGTCAGGTTGCATTGTCACATGGATTATAAGCAGCATTCAGTGAACACCTCCAGGTGTGCATTCCTCTGGGCCTCCAGAAGCGAGGTGGGAAGCCCCTCCTCTTGGCTAATAAAACCCCAGCATTTCTCCTAAAGTGCTCCTATTCACTAAGAACATCCCAAATGACACCCTATTCTTTGTACAGTGCACCAGTTTTGCACAGAGGGGCATGAAAGCAGAACATTATATAGGGAATATGCTGACATTTGTGAAATATGGGTGCAATGGAAAGGAGAGAAAGGCTGTAAATCACAGTGGAGCACTAGTTAACTGGTTTTTTAAGCACTAAGTAAAATAAAAAAAGCAAAGTCATGACCAACAGGAGGCAACATATGAAGTTATGTGAGTTTATTTGGGGATCAGTATCCCTCAGAATATGAGCTCCACAAGGGTGTGTGCTCTCGCCCCTTGACTCATTGTACACAAACCACTGTGCCTTCCAAAAGGCACCATGCTCAAGTTTGCGGATGACACCACTTGTCTGGATCAGACAAAATAATCTGGAACTCAGCACAGACAAAACTCGGCAGATGTGGCTGTCTTTAGGAAATGACTCACCTCAACCCCTTGAGAATGAATTCAGATATATCATTCATATATATATATACACAGTGGGGAGAACAAGTATTTGCAGGTTTTCCTACTTACAAAGCATGTAGAGGTCTGTAATTTTTATCATAGGTACTCTTCAACTGTGAGTGACGGAATCTAAAACAAAAATCCAGAAAATCACATTGTATGTAATTAATTTGCATTTTATTGCATGACATAAGTATTTGATACTTCAAAAAAGCAGAACTTAATATTTGGTACAAAAACCTTTGTTTGCAATTACAGAGATCATACGTATCCTGTAGTTCTTGACCAGGTTTGCACACACTGGAGCAGGGATTTTGGCCCACTCCTCCATACAGACCTTCTCCAGATCCTTCAGGTTTTGGGGCTGTCGCTGGGCAATACAGATTTTCAGCTCCCTCCAAAGATTTTCTATCAGGTCTGGAGACTGGCTAGGCCCTCCAGGACCTTGAGATGCTTCTTACGGAGCCACTCCTTAGTTGCCTTGGCTGTGTGTTTCGGGTCGTTGACATGCTGGACCCAGCCACATCCCATCTTCAATGCTCTTACTGAGGGAAGGAGGTTGTTGGCCAAGATCTCACGATACACGGCCCCATCCATCCTCCTCTCAATACAGTGCAGTCATCCAGTCCCCTTTGCAGAAAAGCATCCCCAAAGAATGATGTTTCCACCACCATGCTTCACGGTTGGGATGGTGTTCTTGGGGTGGTACTCATCCTTTTTCTTCCTCCAAACACGACAAGTGGAGTTTAGACCAAAAAGCTCTATTTTTGTCTCATCAGACCACATGACCTTCTCCCATTCCTCCTCTGGATCATCCAGATGGTAATTGGCAACTTCAGACGGGCCTGGACATGCGCTGGCTTGTGCAGGGGGACCTTGCGTGCGCTGCAGGATTTTAATCAATGACGGCGTAGTGTGTTACTAATGGTTTCCTTTGAGACTGTGGTCCCAGCTCTCTTGAGGTCATTGACCAGGTCCTGCCTGGTAGTTCTGGGCTGATCCCTCACCTTCCTCATGATCATTGATGCCCCACGAGGTGAGATCTTGCATGGAGCCCCAGACAGGGAGATTGACCGTCATCTTGAACTTCTTCCATTTTCTAATAATTGCGCCAACAGTTGTTGCCTTCTCACCAAGCTGATTGCCTATTGTCCTGTAGCCCATCCCAGGTCTACAATTTTATCCCTGATGTCCTTACACTTACTCTGGTCTTGGCCATTGTGGAGAGGTTGGAGTCTGTTTGATTGAGTGTGTGGACAGGTGTCTTTTATACAGGTAACAAGTTCTAACAGGTGTAGTTAATACAGGTAATGAGTGGAGAAAAGCTATAGAAAACATATAGAAAAGCTAACAGGTCTGTGAGAGCCGGAATTCTTACTGGTTTAGGTGATCAAATACTTGTCATGCAATAAAATGCAAAAATGTGATTTTCTGGATTTGTCTTTTAGATTCCGTCTCTCACAGTTGAAGGGTACCTATAATAAAAATTACAGACCTCTACATGCTTTGTAAGTAGGAAAACCTGCAAAATCGGCAGTGTATCAAATACTTGTTCTCCCCATTGTATATCTATTCAGATATACCATTAAAATTCTAAGAGACGTGGTTTCCCATGACCTCAGACGGGAGGACAACCTCAAAGTTTTGACCAAGAGGGAACACCAGCAGATGGCCAATCTGTGACAGTTCAAGCTAAAATAATTCCTGGTACATCAATGCTAGAGTCCATTCTCACCTCTACGGAGCCAAATTGAGCTCAAATATATTGACCGCAAGAAAAAAAAAACTTAAATGAAATATTTTTTTACTAATAAAAATAAAAGCAAGGTTAACAAAAAATATTTCATTGTGTGAAAAAACTAAATTCAATCGTACGAAAAAAAATTATTCAAACGTGGTAAATGTGCTTAACTCAATAAATGGATTTTCGCGTCTGATATTTAAATGTCTTCTTTCAAACATATTTTTTTCACGTACGCTTCTTCTTGTGATTACCATGTCTTCCCACCGTCGTTCAAGTAATCAGTTATCAAACCAGGTTTTGAGCCTATATTGGCATATAGGTGGGGATTTATATAGGCATTGAATTATCTATATAAGCCTTTCTATGCACTTGTTTCCCCAATGCAATCTGTGGAGAGATGTTTAAGAATTGTATAAGCTAGGCTAAATGTGTAATTTTAAACAGAATAATAAACTGTTATTCACAGGTTGCATCCACATTATCGGTTAATGCATTTGAGCTCAATTTGGTACCATACACCTCCTCCATCACCGTCTGGTTTGGGTTGGCGAGGTGGTAAGAGACTAAATCTATTATACCGTCCTCAGAAATGGTCATCTGTTGCCCCTTTGCACTTCTTCAAAGTCCCAGATTCACTCCAGGGAAGTGTAAAAAATAAGGTAATAGTTAACACTTCCCAGACGATTTAAACGCTGTTCCAAAAATGATTCTACGGAGGTTGTGGAGCAGACTGGCAGTATAGGTCAACCATGACAAATAAAAATCCAGTTGACTGAAAAGTGTTCACTCCTGTGCTGTGGCTGCAACCAGACACCCGTCCCATAGAGGCGTATAAGACAAAACTTTCAACGAAATAGCTGCCCGATACTGACAGGATTACTGACTGTCTACATCTACGCAATGTCACTAAAACCGCATGAAAACATGTACATGGATTTCACATCCATGCATACAAGATCAAACACATCATGCTGTACACGTGAATGCGACTGAAGGGGTCTGGACACAAGGCAACTCGTTTGCCAAAGAGAGTCTCCTCGACTGATCCGCATCGCTTTACGGAGCTGAGAGGTGGAGACGGAGAGCCAAGCGTGTAATTGAAAGGCAAGCAGGGCTATAGGAAGGGGAGTAGGACAGAGGAGAGGTTAATGGCAGGTCTGCTGATACACCTGGCCTCGGTTAACTCTTTAATCTGAGAAGGAAGAGACAGAAATTAGAGACCCTACCTGAGACTGATCCATCAGGTCGGACGGGCCAGCCTGGACCCGGGGTGACATTCCCTGCAAATGACTCACTGACGGAAGTTTGGCATTTTGTTTGCTTCCGCTTAGATTTGACCCAGTGTGATTAGATCTTCATCAGTCCGAACAATTGTTAATAGATGTACTTTTGGTCTTGCCCAACAATAACAGCAAAAGAATCACTGACCCAAAGAAGAGTGCGAAATGTATTGCTTGTAGAAATACGGAAAGCACTAGAGGGTTTACAAGTTACTCTTACCAACGCAGTGTTGTTGTATAGTGTGTTGACGACTAGGGTTGACACGCTCAACTGGATGTGGGTTAACTCCTGAACAATAGGCATTAAGGCTCTGCAGTGTGTGGAACTATAGACTGGGAAGAACTACTGCCCACTTCCACCAGGTCTTTGTCCCAATCCGTACCTCATTACCAATACGGACCACTGCTTCCCTACCGCCCTGGTGACAAAAGGACAACACTGCACTGTGCCTTCAGAAAATAATCAGACTCCTTCACACTTTCCAAATTCTGTTCAGTGAACGGCTTATTCCAAAATGTATTCAATACATTCATTTCCTCATCGGTCTCCACACAATATGTCATTATGACCCAGTGAAAACAAGTTTTTATACATTTTTGCAAATGTATTTAAAGAAAAACTTAAATATCACACTGACATGTAATTAGAGCCCTTTACTCAGTACTTTGCACCTTTGGCAGCAATTAGAGTCTTAGGTCGACTTGGGTATGACGCTACTGGGAAAACAAGTATTTGGGGAGTTTCTTCCATTCTTCTCTGCAGATCCTCTCAAGCTCTGCCAGGTTGGACGGTAAGCATCGCTGCAAAGCCCTTTTCAGGTTTCTCCAGAGATGTTTGATCGGTTTCAAGTCCAAGCTCTAGCTGGGCCAATCAAGGACATTCACCAACTTGACCTAAAGCCACTCCTGCATTGACATGGTCATGTGTTTAGGGTTGTTGTCCTTTTGGAATTTGAACTTTTGTACCAGTCTGAGGTCCAGAGCACTCTGGAGAAGCTTTTCATCAAGGATCTGCCTGTACTTTGCTCTGTTAATCTTTCCTGCAATCCTGCCCAGTCCCACAGTTTCTGCCACTGACAAACATCCCCACAGCTTTATGCTGCCACAACCATGCTTCACCGTAGGGATGGTATTGGCCAGGTGATGAGCAGTGCCTGGTTTCCTCCAGCTTTGACACTTGGCATTCAGGTCAAAGAGTTCAACATTGATTTCTCATGGTCTGAGAGTATTTTAGGTGCCTTTTGACAAACTCCAAGCAGACTGTCTTTTGCCTATTACTGAGGAGTAGCACTACCATAAAGGCCTGACTGGCAGAGTGTTGCAAAGATATTATTCCTTCTAGAAGGTTCTCTCCTCTCCACACAGGTACTCTGGTGCTCTGTCAGTGACCATCAGGCCAGCTCTATGAAGTGTTGGTAGTTCCTAACTTTTTCCATTTATGAATAACGGATGCCACTGTGTTCTTGGGGACTTCCAATGCTGCAGACATCTTGGGGACCCAATTTCCAGATCTGTGCTTCAACACAAACCTGTCTCAGAGCTCTACAAATACATCCTTTGTAGCTTGGTTTTTTTCAACTGTGGAACCTTATGAAGACAGGTGTGTGCCTTTCCAAATCATGCCAAATAAATATATTTCACCACTGGTGAGCTCCAATCAAACTCTAGAAATATCTCAAATATGACTAATGGATAAAGGATGCACCAGAGCCCAAATCAAGCATCAGAGCAAAAGGTCTGAACAATAATGTAATATTTCTGTTTCTTCTTTTTTTTTAGTAAATTAACAAAAAATCTACAAACCTGTTATTACTTGTTCATTATGGGGTATGGGTTTGTAGATACATTTTGGAAAAACATTAATTTAATCCAATTTGGAATAAGGCTTAACAAAATGTGGAAAAAGTGAAGGGCTCTGAATTCCTTCCAAGTGCACTGTAAACATAAAAAAGAGTGCACTTTAGGACACATACCATGGCAGCGCCCTTAAGCTACAGAAGAAGATACTTGCCGTGCAGTCCCGATTTACTGTAATTATAAGCTGTGACACAGGTAAACAAGGTGTGTTCAAAGAAAAAACACCACATGCACAATGTGAACAGGGCAGCAGCAGAGAACAACAGAGCACCTCATTTCTCAGGAGGTCGGTGGCTGATGAGCTGTCAAGCATGACATCATAAAACGGCTGTAAACACACCGCAGGACACAAGGAGGACCTTGTTATGACTGCTACCAATGCTGCTTTCATTTCCTTATTAAACTGTATTTCACGCTGTGCCCATACCTAACAATATATCCTGGTCTTGCAATTTTGTGACAATGTCTTTCTGGCACACAGATATCCAGATCAATCACAATACTGCAGAGAAAAAGTGGAAATGGAGCATTTTTCAAAATGTATGACCACATTGGTCACATATTTACCACTGATCACATACACAGATCAGCCATAACATTATGACCACCTGCCTAATATTGTGTAGGTCCCCCTTTTGCCGCCAAAACTGCCCTGACCATCGAGGCATGGACTCCACTAGACCTCTGAAGGTTTGCTGTGGTATCTGGCACCAAGACGTTAGCAGCAAGTCCTGTAAGTTGCGAGGTGGATTGAGATCTCAGGAATTTGGAGGCCAAGTCAACACCTTGAACTTGTTGTTGTGCTCCTCAAACCATTCCTGAAGATTTTTTTGCTTTGTAGCAGGGCGCATTATTCGGCTGAAAGAGGCCAGTGCCATCAGGGAATACCGTTGCCATGAAAGGTCTGCAACAATGCTTAGGTAGGTGGTACGTGTCAACGTAACATCCCGATTAATGGCAGGACCCACGGTTTCCCAGCAGAACATTGCCCAAAGCATCATACTGCCAATGCTGGCTTGCCTTCTTCCCATAATGCATCCTGGTGCCATGTGTTCTCCAGGTAAGTGATGCACACACACCCAGCCATCTGCGTGATGTAAAAGAAAACGTGATTCATCAGACCAGGCCACCTTCTTCCATTGCTCTGATGCTTACATACCCATTATAGGCACTTTCGGTAGTGGACAGGGGTCAGCATGGGCACCCTGACTGGTCTGCGGCTACGCAGCCCCATATGCAACATACTGCGATGCACTGCACATTCTGACATCTTTCTATCAGTACCAGAATTAACATTTTCAGCAATTTGAGCTACATTAGCTCGTCTTTTGGGGCTGACCACAGGGGCCAGCTTTTGCTCCCCACATGCATCAATGAGCCTTGGCCGCCCATGACCCGGTCGCCAGTTCTTTGCTTTTCATTCCATGGACCACTTTTGATAGGTACTGACCACTGCATACTCGGAACACCCAACAAAGGCTGCAGTTTTGGAGATGCTCTGACCCAGTCGTCTAACCCTTGTCAAAGTCGTTCAGATCCTTACGCTTGCCCATTTTTCCTACTTCATTATGTTATGGCTGATCAGTGAATATTCCAATGCAAAATCACAGAAGCGGGAATTGTGACTTATTGCCATGAGAAAAGGCAAACCAGTGGATCACAAACAACATTGTACACTTAACCAATATTCATGGCTAAATGTATTTACCTATTAATTATAATACATTTTTGCTCATTGTTACAACAATGCACTTAACAACAGAAAGTGTTATCCTTTTCAAACTGTTGTGCATAATATCTACTTAGATTTTTATTATTACTTGCTATTTATTATTCATATTATCTTACTTATTTTGCAGTTGCTTTAGCATTGTAAACAAATGTTTCCCATTCCAATAAAACCCTTTGAATAGAAAATAGAACAATTATGAGACAAATACCCATACTGACAGAGAGAGAGATACAGAAAAGTATAGAGAGAGGGAGAGAGAAGGGAGTAAACAGAGATGGAGGGCGAGGCGTTTCCTGTTTCCAGTGGGGCTAATTATACTTTCTTCCAGAGGATGGACTAAACTATATTTCAGACAGAACTACTGGTGACAGTCAGACCACCATGCATAACACTGTGACGACAAACCTTGACTCCTACATCTTGAGATTATAAGACATTTTTTAACTGACTAAAGATCCCATATAAGTTACATAAATTGCAGGAACACAAGAATTAAAACTATGGTATAAAACAACATTTGTTTTGATGTCTATGAAGTGAACAGCCTCAAGCAGACAACGTATTTTGAGAGAATCATCATTGGTTATCAGTTTAATAGCTCCTTCCTGTTTAAAGACAGATTCCTGGAATCATCAGACCTTTAAAGCTGTTGAATCTGAAACCAAACATCCCCCTGCACCCAGAGCCATGCGATCCTTCAAACTGGGTCTTAAATGGCACTCTATTGGCTGTGGTCTAAAGGAAAGCACTGCATATGGAACACTGTGACTTTCAAGATGTGTGACCATACTGCTGGCCTCCCTCATTTGAACAGCCAGCTATAGAAACACCTCTGCTGGCCAAAAAAAAGGGGAAATAAAAAAGGTTTTGATGTGGGTATTGGGTAACGTAAACAGCTTTTCTACAACTGAAAAAAATTCTGAAAGCCGAAACATTACGGAAAATAACTAAGTATTCCTGGTGGTCAGCATATGTGGACAGATAAGGAGTTGGACAGCTCTGATTTGTAATCCTTTTTCAAACGACCTATTAGTATGCAAGAGAGAAAATAGGGAGTGGATAGAAGGAGAGAAGGAGAGAAGAGCAGAGATGGAAAGACAGAGGAAGAGGAAGACAGAGAGACAGTAAGAGAGGGACATATGGAGAAAAAGAAAGTGAGTCAGAGACACTGAGAGGAGACAGAGAGAGACGGCGACAGAGAGAGGACACAGAGAGAGAAGGTGACAGAGAGAGGAGACAGAGAGAGGAGACAGAGAGAGAAGGTGACAGAGAGAGGAGACAGAGAGAGACGCGACAGAGAGAGGAGACAGAGAGAGAAGGTGACAGAGAGAGGAGACAGAGAGAGACGGCGACAGAGAGAGGAGACAGAGAGAGACGGCGACAGAGAGAGGAGACAGAGAGAGACGGCGACAGAGAGAGGAGACAGAGAGAGACGGCGACAGAGAGAGGAGAGAGAAGGGGCAGTTAAAGACGATGAGAAAGAGACAGACGGGAAAAGGGAGGGAGACAGAGGGAGAGGAAGACAGAGGGTGGGAGACAGGGAAGGTGCATATTGCCAGGCAAAACCAGCGAGAGGCAGAGAATGTGTGCAGTGATCTGTCCTGCATGATCAAACTAATCACACCTACAGCAAACATAAGCACCACATCCTGGGGGAGTGACGGCCCAAGGCGCATGTTTAAACTGAATCAAAAGCTGAACAACACTAAACACAGAGCAGCAGACTCTGGTTAAGGTTTTGATTTTATTAAGAGTGCGTCCCAAATGTAATTCCCCAAATAGCCCACTCCTTTCAACCAATTCCAGATATATGGAGACGATAGTGTTGACAGGTTCAACAGCGCTAATAAATAATCCCTCGAGGAATGGCCAGTGAGAGCCTGACCACACTTTTGTCTTTGGTAAAAGGCAACCATAAACTACATTGGTGGTGTCCACACCGGCCAACAAAAACTAGCGTTCACTTCCAAGTAGGGGAACCCTCTACATTCTGCATAGATTACTGTAAGTGGTCTTTCAAAAAATCCTGAAACTCACATTTCGAGGTAAACTTTCAGACCAGAATGTCCTCCCAGAAGATATATTTACTACCAGATATTACATTCTTTTTCCTCAAGTGCTTGCTACCAGAAAAATGTATAACACAATGTATAACACAATGCATAACACAATGTATAACACAATGCATAACACAATGTATAACACAATGCATAACACAATGTATAACACAATGCATAACACAATGTGTAACACAATGCGTAACACAATGCGTAACACAATGCGTAACACAATGCGTAACACAATGCGTAACACAATGCGTAACACAATGCGTAACACAATGCGTAACACAATGCGTAACACAATGCGTAACACAATGCGTAACACAATGCGTAACACAATGCTTAACACAATGTATAACACAATGTGCTCCATCTTGATGAAGTATTCAAGCACGATGATCTGCCTCAGGGGTCGACCAGCCAACAACGCTGCAATGCAATGGGGCATGATATTGGCCCCGCTGAGACAGCAGTGGAAACAGACATTCAAAATGATGGAAATCCTCTCCTCAAGTTGATATATGTATTATGAACTATTATATATAAAAATGTATACTAATGATAGTTGCCACCTCAGCGGATTTAGCACCCTAGGGAGCTGTAGATTTAGCACCCTAGGGAGCTGTGACATCCTGAAGTAAAAGGGGAATCTTCCCAAATTTTGCCTATTCCCTATTTGGCCAATAAATGGGGCCATGTCACAGGGTGCCATTTAGGAATGAACCAGAGGAATCACATAGCAGGAGCCAAGTTTGGGGACTTCAGGAAGAAATCTCATTCCTTCATACTTCTTAAGCATCGCTTCACCATTTCGACCTCCCTGGGTCCTTCCATTTCACTAACTCAGGTACAAAACTAATAAGGGAAAAAATAAATACAACCCTTGTTTATACCAATAGTCTAGATTTGCATAAGAGCAGAAAGAAAAATGGTTTTCCTCTATTTCTGGGACCTACAATCTAAGGGTTAAGTCCCAAATGGCACCCTAGTTCCTGTAAAGAACACTGCAAAGACAATTGGTGGGCCAATTGGAACACTGTTAGAATTAGAGAAGCATTTTCAGATCCGACTCAGGAGCTTGGGGCTTAATCAAGTGGAAACAGGGTTTCGGGAGTGTGGGGGTGGCCAGGAGGGTAGCTGGAGTAGGGGAGGGTAGTAGAATGGGGCAATTGTTGTAAAGAAAGCCCTCATGTCGAGTCGGCTTTGATGTCTTCCTGAGAGGATAGAGGGAAATCTTACAGTAGCATTTAACCCCGGCCTGTGCCAATGTTTGTTTGCAAAATAAGGGTTTTTGCTAGTTTGGGTAGAAATTATTAAGACATATTTTATTCATGAAAGTTGTTTACCAGGCACCACAAACAATTGATACATAAGAAATTTAGGAGGTCAGCGATTGTAAATCATTTTATCAATAATATTTAAAGAAATATGTTTCTGGCATTTAATCTTACACAAGTGAACCATCCTAGATCACTTTTTTATGTTTCAATAAAATAATGCATTTACCAATAATAATTTACCAGTTAAGTTGAATGAGAACTCAATCCTATTGTCAACAACAACCTATGCACAATTTGGGTAAACTGCCTTGCTCAAGGACAGAAAGAAACTTCTCTCAAAAAGTAAATGTAGTGAAAACTGAAGAAAAAATAAATAGCTTCTTTGTATATCAACTGAATGACAAAGATAAATGCAAGTTTCTGTCAAGTTTGCAAGCATCACCTCTATGAGATTCTTTCAATTGTCAAATTCATTAATGCTGAAATATAGAGATTCTTTGTTTAAATTAAGGTCTGCAAATTCATTTAAAATATACTCGTTTTTTTATTTTATTTTTTCTAACTACTATTGAGATCTCAAGTCTCTGTTGTTTAGTCTGTCAGTGATGGCTTACCACTGATGTAGATAAGTATTCAGACCCTTTATTCACTCAACTCCATACATAGTGGGTGGCAGTAATAAATCATTAACATTGCCAACCACCAAAAAACACCATAGAACCTTTGGCAGCAATCACAGCCTTGAGTCTTCTCAGGTAATGTATGCATCTATCAGCTTAACACATGTGGATTTGGGCAGTTTCTCTCACTCATTCTTGCAAATCCTGTCAAGGTCTGGTTAGATGGGATGGGGAGCGTTGGTAAACTGCAATCTTCAGGTCTCGCTACAGATGATGAATGGGGTTCAAACCTGGGCTTTCAAGGACATTCTCAGTCTTGTCCTAAAGCCGCTCCAACGTTGTCTTGGCTTTGTGGTTTGGGTTATTGTTGTAGTGAAAGATACATTTTTGCCTCAATTCTGAGGCCCTGTGTACTCTGGATCAGGTTTTCTTCATTAACCTCTATGTTTTGAACTCAATTCAACATTTGCTCAAACCTGACCAAGGTCCCAGTCCCTTCTGTTGAGAAGCATCCCCATAGCTTGATGCTTTTGCCACCATGTTTGCCACCAAGTGGAGAGTTCCTTGGACTTCCTGCCTTGGTTTTTGCTCTGAAATACACTGTGAAGTGTGGGACCTTATAAAGACAGGCATGTGCCTTTCTAAATCATGTACAATCTGCTGAATTTGACATAGGTGGAATCCAATAAATTTCTTGAGGCATCTGAAGAATGATCAAAGGACACAGTCTGCATCTAAGCTCAATTTGGAGTGTCATGGAAAAGGGTCTGAATAATTATGCAAATAAGATATTTAACTTTTTGATTTTTAATAAATTGTTACAATGTTCTAAAATGTGTTTTTGCTTTGCCATTATGGAGTATTGTGTGTTGATTGATGGCAAAAAATGAAATAAAAAAATTATGAATCAAGTTCATAACAGAATAAAGCATGACATATGTATAGATATATTTCTAACTCTAACCCCTATTTAGCATTTTCCAACAGTGCTTTCCTTTCTTCTTCGAAGGACTTGTGCATGTCATAGAGCCCTTCTTGTTCCAGAAAGAAGAATGCTTTATGCAGCCTGCATGTATAAAATATGTTTATTACTTTATAGCTCCCACAATTGATTAATGAGGAATGTATTTGTTTAGTGCAACTAATGACTGTCCATATCCCCTGTCACCAGCTGGTACTGCTTCTCTCGCTGTGAATTGCAATGACCAGTCTGCTCCCCTGACTTTTTCCTTTCAAATGAAGTACACCACTCATTTGCAACACCAAAGGTTCAATATTTACAGTCACCTTTGTGACTTCTGTCACTTGTGGTACTCGTACATCAGCTAAAAGACAGCAAACACTGCATTCTGCGGATGCAATAGATGAATGGCTTACATAGCAAGATGCACAAGAGTCTGAACATACACAATTAAAAGCTGCAGCTCAAACACAGAGGGAACTATACAGGTAAAATGATGTGACAGTTATATTTTGGCTCAATGATGAGACAGCAGACTTGAGAGAGTTTTAATCTAATAAAGAATTTTGTGCAAGACCTTAAAAACTAGAGTTGCTATATAAATGTAGTTTAAAAGAGTCTAATGCTTACAGAATATGCCCTGGTTTCGAGAATGGTATAAAATATTTGAATAATCAAATGCAAGAATTAAACAATCAAGGCCATTAAACATGTGTTGGACAATGTAGAAATGACATTACCATTAAATCACCTTTCTGACAGTGTTGACATAAATCCAGTAAGACACATTTTTTGACATTAACACTGTCTCCTCACATCTGGGGATAGCTGAGACCTACAATTCATAATATATATTTCAATGGTTTTAATTACTGAGAAAATATGTGTTTAGTGAGAAAACATCTGTGTTTAGTACATCATTCTCTCAGTTAAACTTTTATTTCAAATTAAAAATATTTTATTGGCAAGGGAAACACATGTTAACACACACACACACTTTCTCTCTCACTCTTTCTCCCATGACATTATCAATATTCAAGATTCCTCTCATCCTGCCCCATATTCCCTCTCCGTTTCCCAGTGCCTCTATAGAAGCAGACAAGCTCCCACAGATCCATTGTGTTGCAAAGCCTTTCTCATGCAGGTCTTGAATGAAAGCCAGCGTATCGTTGGGCTAAGGATAATCACGTTTTCTTGAGAAAGGCTTAGCAGCTCTAAACGAAGCAGCACGGTGTTTCACCCTCTTGTCTCAAACACTATTATTGTATTACTGGGGAGACACTATTAGAACCATCGAATGAGATGTTGGTTGTGGGTACCAAAGCCCCTGTATGGCATGTATTAGAGCGAGGCAGAGGTTGTAGAGCATAGCACACTTTGCTTGTCGAGTTGGCTACAAAAATGGCAGTGGGGGTGATTTACTTTGGTACTGCTGAAATTTCACAACTACACTTTAAAAATATTTTTTTTTAAAGAACAACTTCCCGATAAATCAAATGTACCTGTCGGAATGTCAAACTCGCTTACCTTTTTGGTTTCGTTCCGCAGGTGCACAACTCTGGCGACTCTTCCTGCCCTTGACGCGAGGCATGGATGTCACCAAATGTCCATCGTCACTGGCGGTTGTTCAACTCTTGTTCGATGGAATTCATAGATTGAATTTAGGAAACAAGTCAGTCATAAGAAGTTGACTGCTTTAACGAAGGGAAGTGGCGAGACTTGAGACCTTGTGCGTGATTGTCAGCCTCCAGGCAGCGTAGTTAGGCTGGAAATTGCCAGTTGTCAGTGTTGGAGGAGGTTCTCTCAACTACACAAAGTGAATATATTTGCATTTAGCCAACCCTCCCCTCGCCTTTCATAGCTGCCATTGTTTGTCACAGCCGGGGTTCTTAGTTGGCTCCTGCACAAATCCTTGATGGCCAGTGCTCAATGCGCAACCGAGTTGCGCTACTTGTAATTACTATGTCATGTAGCTTGTGTCGTGCTATGAAACACAAAATTAGGACTCCAATATAGACTACAGCTGTTGATTTCTGGAGTCTGAATACAGAATACAGAAAGAATACCCAACCCTAATAAAATGTGTAAACTAATATTTACGTTTTATGTAATTAATGGCAACTGTATGGATTCATTAACTTGCAAATATGTGAAATACACTGAAAATAATATTGGGACATTTGTAGGGTGTACATTTTGGCACTTTTTTCAACTGTCCAATTTGGATAATTTTTATGTATTTAAAGATACAATATATTATATACATATACATTTACACAGAATTAATCTATAAGGTGTTGCCGATATTAACCAAGGAAATAAGCCTTGTTGTCTTTGAGTAAAACAAACTAATATTTTGGGATGTGAATTATGACAGCTCCAATGATAGCTGTATGAGGCATTTTTATAAGTAATATTTTCAATCAATGGCTGAATAATAATACTTTTGAAATGGATGTTAAAAATTCCAGATTGCTCGAATCAATTCGATTCATGCTTTCTGTTGGTAGAAAACGTCACTAGTGTTGCTGAATGTTGATGTTTATTCACGTAGTAGGATACAATGATAAAATATAATGATAAAACTTGTAACCAGTTTTTGACTCCACTCCCGGCGCTCAGAGCAACAGGTGCCATCTGGTGGCCTCGTCCAACACCTGAACATTGCATTTTGCTATACTGCGCTTTCTAACCACGTGGTGGCAGTAGTAGACACAAAACGGTAGGACTAGCACGAACCCCAACCTGGTTGGAAAAACAGGACTAGGAAACAGGCTTTTATGAATGAACTATGTAATGTTTATTAAAATATAAAATACAAAGACATTTATGCATTCTTATAACGCGTGATGAAATAATATGAATATACACACAGTATAAGTATACAGTAAAATATGTTAACATATATAAATTTTATACACACACACACATATATATATATATATATATATATATATGTATATATATAGGGAGATATTGCATTAAAACTGGCAGTGGTGATTTCGTATCCTCTAAGATGGAAGCCCTTGAGTCCGTCAGCAGGGTTCTGCCTCCACAGAGAAAGTAATAGAAGAAGCCTTTTGCGCAGGGCTGCCCATTTCCAGGTCCTGAAGTCTAAAACACTTCTGGTTTTCATCATCTCCTTCTAGGCAGGGACTGATTCCAACCTAGGAGTTAAATTAACTACTAGGTAAAAACAAGAATCAGAAGTGTGTTGGTCCACTAGAATGGAATTGGCCAGCTCTGCTTTGAGGAAAAGTTAACACCTGAGATCCATGGTTTGGAGGAAAGCTCTGAGACACACAAAACATAAAACACAAAACAACATACTCTCTCTGACTGGCATATGGATTGTGTCCCAAATGTCACACATTTCCTTAAAACACAGACAGTTCTTATTAATTCTGGGGAAAAAGCAAATCTATGACATTATACCAATTGTCCCTTTTGATGACCTCTGGCCTTAGTACACCAAGTTCAATACTGAAGCCTACAATCCTAGATTTAAACAGGCACGGCTGTTCTATGTGATATATTCCTATGATCTAGTATCCCTTTCTGAAATTGAATGTGTTATAAGTAAAAATTAGCTTAGTTCAGGAGGACATTTCCGATCCAGGATGGTGAATCATATTGTGTGAATCGATTGAGATTCCGAACTGGGCCATACGAAACGTCTGAGAAAAACCCAATCGCATGTCCTCAGCAACCCTCTACAATCCAACACCCACGAGCACGCCTGGCATAAAGTGGAGCAGTGTTCAGATTGCAGGCCGTGTCTGAATGGCACTCTGATCCCTACGATGCCCTAGATTTACCCAGAATGCACGGGCTCTGGGCCAAACTAGGGAGCTAATAACCAGGGTGCCACTGCATACTCGACAGCCCTGGACAGAAACTAAAACGTTGTGAAGTCCTTCTGCAGACGAACGGGTGTGGCTCTGTCAGTCCTCCGGGGGTCCCTCAGTCTCCAACCGGGGTCAGACTGCGGCCGTGCGGCGGTCATGTCTGGTGGTAGTGGTGGTAGTGGTGGTGATGGTGGTGCTCGTGGTGATGGTGGTGCTCGTGCCGCTGAACCAGGGGCACGACAAAGGACCCGTGGCCGCCGGCCGGGACCGGCCCCTGGTCCCTCTCCCTGTCCAGAGCATGGGGCGGAGGGGTAGCCTGGTGCTGGTGCTGGGCGTGAGAGTGGGGGGACAGGGGTGTTTTGGGGGCGGACGGGCCCTGACTCTCCCTGGCTTTGGCCCTGAGCCGTCTGCTGTGGCTGTGCTGCAGAGGGTGGTGGCTGGCGGACGGGTGGGTGTGGTGAGGGAGGTGATACACGTCCTGGGCCCCGTAGCCTCCGGATGACGGGTTCCCCGTGTGTAGCATGGACTGGGGAGGCGGGTGAGGCGGGTGAGGCGGGTAGTGCCCAGCATTGCATTTACTGGACTTGGCCTTTTCGTTCCCCCCGCCGGTCCATCCGCCCCCTTTAGATGCTCCCTTTGGGGACTTGTAGAGGTGCGAGGGGCCTCGACCCCGAGCTTCCAGGGGGCTGTAATTCTCTCCGATGACCTGCGAGCGGCGCTGGTGGGTGGTGGCGGCGGCATGGGCCTCGGGCTCCTGGGAACGGGAGCGGTTCTGGGACTGGGAACTCCGTCCCGGGGTCTCCTGGGAGGGTGTGGGATGGGAGGACCCTGGGAGAGGGGCGAAAGGCATGTGATATCGACCGTCGTCCACTACCTGGGCCCATATTCATCTGGTCAAAAGTCGTAAGTCAAAGTTCACAGGTCACAGTCAAAGTTCAGAGGGGAAATTTGCGATGTACAAATAATAATAATAATAATAATAAATTGCGTAAAAGGCTACATTCAGTCACTGAAAACTAGCCTTTTGGGTACTAACTAATTCAGGTCGTAATAATAATAAAATGTTAGTGGGCATGGTGAGAGGTACCAACCTTCAAATCTGGATGTGTAGTTCTCTATACCAGCCAGGTCCAGGTAGTGGTTTCTCCTCTCTGTGTTTTCGTCCACACAGTAATGCTGTCCCTCAGTCGGGGAGGGCTCCCCCCCGCTTGGCCCAGAGGGACCGGACCTGACGTGAGCGGACAGCCGTCTGTCTACTGGCCTACCCTCCTCTTGGGGACAGCGTTCCCTGGACTCACGGTCTGCTGACAGACACGGGAGTGCTGTTAGGCTGCTATCCACTAGGGGCACCCTTGAGCAGTATGGGTAGACTAGGGTTGTACTTGGATTGGGTATATAATAATTTAGATTAGTGTTTTCCAATCCTGGTCCTCGGGACCCAAAGGAGTGCACGTTTTTGTTTTTGCCCTAGCACTCACACACCTGTTAAATTAAAGACCTGATGATAGGTTGATTACGTCACTCAAGTGTGTAAGTGGTAGGGCAACATTTAAAACAGGTGTGTGAGTGCTTGGGCAAAAATGTGCACCCCTTTGGGTCCCGAGGAGCAGGATTGGGAAACACTGATGTAGATACACAATATTATACATAGGTAGTATGCTACATATAGTACTGTACATATATAATATTGTACACTGGAAGTACTTCACATATGGTACTGTACATATATAGTATTGTACATATGAAGTACTTCACACATACAGCAGTGTACATACAGTGTTGTTCTACAGTGGCATCGCATTTCTCCTGGGAGTCTCCACGTTTCTCACCTGGTCCAGCTTGGTCCTGGTCTTTCCTGCGAGGGCTGGGCTCTGGTGTGACAATCAGTTTGACCCGTAGGGTCTTACTGTGACATGACGAGTGGTTGACCGACGCATCCACCACCTCATAGATGGTGTGCATTAGACTGGACATGTCCTGAGAGGAGAAACGCCACACCGTTGTAACCTCAGAGGAGCGGCAGGTTTTTGTAACGTCTCATAACACATGGATCAAGGAGGAGGGCATTGCAAGTAAATCCCACAGTCTCTTCCCTCTCCATGCCCAGTTATGGTTCAACCAGTGTTCAACGGTTGGACCTTACCTCTTTGGTAACTTTGCCACTGTTGTCAAAGTCATAGAGAGTGAAGATCCACTCCTGACCATTATCTTCCTCCAATGACACGTCACACTCCAGGTCCTGTCGTCGTTAAAACACAAGTTAACACCAGGGATTAACTACTGAGTTACCACTGTCTTAAAGTAATTTCTAAACCCCTCTGAACCATTCAGGTTCAATCCATTCATACACCTTGAGAGACTGTGGGATACTGGTACTGCCCGTCCCACAGACCTCCAGTCAAAAGCAGTGCACTCTCTAGGGTGCCGTTTTGGACATGATCTATTTTATCCTTGTCACATAGAAACAACAACCAGCAGAGGGCAGCAGTAACATCTAATTAAGTTTTTAACTTTCTCTGTTCCAGACGGTCTGCTTTCCAAAGCAGGAAAATAAACCAGGAAGAGAATCAGATTCAGCAAAAGCACTTTAATTATACACTCACCTAAAGCATTATTAGGAACACCTGTTCAATTTCTCATTAATGCAATTATCTTATCAACCAATCACATGGCAGTTGCTTCAATGCATTTAGGGGTGTGGTCCTGGTCAAGACAATCTCCTGAACTCCAAACTGAATGTCAGAATGGGAAAGAAAGGTGATTTAAGCAATTTGAGTGTGGCATGGTTGTTGGTGCCAGACGGGCCGGTCAGAGTATTTCACAATCTGCCCAGTTACTGGCATTTTCACGAACAACCATTTCTAGGGTTTACAAAGAATGGTGTGAAAAGGGAAAAACATCCAGTATGCGGCAGTCCTGTGGGCGAAAATGCCTTTGTTTATGCTAGAAGTCAGAGGAGAATGGGCCGACTGATTCAAGCTGATAGAAGAGCAACTTTGACTGAAATAACCAATCATTACAACCGAGGTATGCAGCAAAGCATTTGTGAAGCCACAACATGCACAACCTTGAGGTGGATGGGCTACAACAGCAGAAGACCCCACCGGGTACCACTCATCTCCACTACAAATATGAAAAAGAGGCTACAATTTGCACGAGCTCACCAAAATTGGACAGTTGAAGACTGGAAGAATGTTGCCTGGTCTGATGAGTCTCGATTTCTGTTGAGACATTCAGATGGTAGAGTCAGAATTTGGCGTAAACAGAATGAGAACATGGATCCATCATGCCTTGTTACCACTGTGCAGGCTGGTGGTGGTAGTGTAATGGTGTGGGGGATGTTTTCTTGGCACACTTTAGGCCCCTTAGTGCCAATTGGGCATTGTTTAAATGCCACGGCCTACCTGAGCATTGTTTCTGACCATGTCCATCCCTTTATGACCACCATGTACCCATCCTCTGATGGCTACTTCCAGCAGGATAATGCACCATGCCACAAAGCTCGAATCATTTCAAATTGGTTTCTTGAACATGACAATGAGTTCACTATACTGAAATGGCCCCCACAGTCACCAGATCTCAACCCAATAGAGCATCTTTGGGATGTGGTAGAACGGGAGCTTCGTGCCCTGGATGTGCATCCCACAAATCTCCATCAACTGCAAGATGCTATCCTATCAATATGGGCCAACATTTCTAAAGAATGCTTTCAGCACCTTGTTGAATCAATGCCACGTTGAATTAAGGCAGTTCTGAAGGCGAAAGGGGGTCAAACACAGTATTAGTATGGTGTTCCTAATAATCCTTTAGGTGAGTGTATTTACATGTAGTTGGTAATGAAATATAGAGAAAAACAAAGAATGGCGCAGTTGGAAGGAAATTTGAAAAATGAGAGACGGAGAAGAGGGGGAGAGAGAAAGAAGAGGGGGAGACAGATAATAGGGGGAGAAGAGGTTTAGGTGGAGAATAGGGGACGGGGGAAGAGGTGGAGGAGGAGGATCGGGGACGGGGGGAAGAGGTGTAGAAGAGTGGGAGGTGGAAAAAAGGGGGAAGGTGGAGAAGGGAGGAGGAGGTTGAATGCTCTACCAATACTGTACACTCTCGTGTCTTTATTGCCGTTCCAGGAAAAAGACTTCAACCACAATTCTCAGTTACAGCTTTTTGACGGTATTTTGATTCAGAGGTATCTGGTTACATAAAAGTAATTGGAAAAATAAACGCTCAGAGCGGCAGGCCAACAAAGAGGCATAGAGGGAGAGAGAGTTAGATGACGCACAGATGGAGAGAGAGAGAGCTAGCTGACACATGGAGAGAGAGAGAGCTAGCTGACACACAGATGGAGAGAGCTAGCTGACACACAGATGGAGAGAGCTAGCTGACACACAAATGGAGAGAGCTAGCTGACACACAAATGGAGAGAGCTAGCTGACACACAGATGGAGAGAGCTAGCTGACACACAAATGGAGAGAGCTAGCTGACATACAGATGGAGAGATCTAGCTGACACACAGATGGAGAGAGCTAGCTGACACACAGATGGAGAGAGCTAGCTGACACAGATGGAGAGAGCTAGCTGACACACAGATGGAGAGAGCTAGCTGACACACAAATGGAGAGAGCTAGCTGACGCACAGATGGAGAGAGTTAGCTGACACATAGATGGAGAGAGCTAAGTGAAATAGATAGAGAGAGAGCTAGAGGACAGAGAGACCAAGGACTAAAGGGAATGAGAGGGAAAAGGAGAGAGAGAAGAGAAAGGTGGAGAGGCAAGGGAGAGACAAAGAAAGAGAATGAGGGAGAAGAGAGTAAGGAAGTAAGAAGAGCAAGAACAAAAGAGAGACAAATAAAGGAGTACTGTCCCAATAATGTCTCTCGTACAATTATTCAAATAAGACAAACGAATAAAAGCAATTCTAAACATTTTGTGAACATGTAAGCTACTGGCTATAAGAATTTACTGTAGACCCTGGTAATGTGAATATACTATAGACCCTGGTCATGTGAATATACTATAGAACCTGGTCATGTGAATATACTATAGACCCTGGTCATGTGAATATACTATAGACCCTGGTCATGTGAATATACTATAGACCCTGGTCATGTGAATATACTACAGACCCTGGATAAGTGAATATACTATAGACCATGGTCATGTGAATATACTATAGAACCGGGTCATGTGAATATACTATAGACCCTGGTCATTTGAATATACTATAGACCCTGGTCATGTGAATATACTATAGACCCTGGTCATGTGAATATACTATAGAACCTGGTCATATGAATATACTAGAGACCCTGGTCATGTGAATATACTAGAGACCCTGGTCATATGAATATACTAGAGACCCTGGTCATGTGAATATACTATAGAACCTGGTCATATGAATATACTAGAGACCCTGGTCATGTGAATATACTAGAGACCCTGGTCATGTGAATATACTATAGAACCTGGTCATGTGAATATACTATAGACCCTGGTCATGTGAATATACTATAGAACCTGGTCATATGAATATACTATAGAACCTGGTCATGTGAATATACTATAGACCCTGGTCATGTGAATATACTATAGACCCTGGTCATATGAATATACTAGAGACCCTGGTACAGTAGACCCTGGTCAATACATTGGCATACTTGTCTTACATGAAGGCTGATGCGTTTCCTCCCCTGCGAGGCTTTTCCAGCGCCTCCTCCTCTTGGCAGTTCTCGATCCGGCTCAGGGTCTGAGTGGAGGTACTGCAGGTAGCGATCACAGCCCTCAGCTGCCTTCTCCGGAGGGAGCACCACTGAAACAAGACAACAGCTTCATCTAGAGTCTTGTTAACTGACGGCAGAATGACATATTGTACAACATGTACTGTACTACAAATAATGCACAAGATATACTGTACTACAAAAACTGTACAACAAATACTGTACAAGATATACTGTACTACAAATACTGTACAACAAATACTGTACAACAAATACTGTACTACAAATACTGTACAACAAATACTGTACTACAAAACTGTACTACCAATACTGTACTACCAATACTGTACGACATATACTTTAATACAAATACTGTACTACCAATACTGTTCTACAAATACTGTACAACAAATACTGTACAACATATACTGTACTACAAATACTGTACGATGAATAATGTACAACATATACTGTATGACAAATACTGTACTACAAATACTGTACAACATATACTGTATAACAAATACTGTACAAAAAATACTGTCTTACAAATACTGCACTACACATACTTTACAACATATTCTGTATGACAAATACTGTACAACAAATAATGTACAACATATACTGTACTACAAATATTGTACAACAAATAACACATAATGTACAACATACTGTACTACAAATGCAGTACAACAAATAACAAACACTGCACTACAAATACTGTAAAACAAATCCACAAAGGAGGATTTAGGAGAATACGGTTGTAATAACTGTCATGCTGATAAAGCTGAATTGAATTGATAAGAATGTTTTAATAAACTCATGGAAATAAACTCAAGTTATTCAGTAATTCTATTCATCTTTTATTATTGTTGATTGTGCCACAGATGACGGCAGATGCTAGTATGCTAATCCTAGTAGTTAAAAACATGGACGTATTATTTGTCTTACCCTCTAGGGGACAGTGATGGTCTAAGAACTGTCCATCCTTCAGCTCTCCATGTGGAAACTCCTAATCAAGGCAAAGAGTGGGAGGAAAAGGGGCGGAAAGATTGAGAAGAAACAGGGAGTTCAAGAAACGGATGAGAAAGGGATGGAGGAGATAGGGAATAGATTGTGAGGAGAGGAAAGAGAGATGGAGATCGGGGAGACAGAGGAAGGAGAGGGAGGAGATAGAGGGAAAAGAGAAGGAGAGAGAGATGAAAGAAAGATGAAAGAAAGACACAGAGACTTAAGTGAATCTACAGCTTTTTGACCAGAGACAAAGAGATAAACAAACGGTTATAGCTGAAACAATATCTAATTGGTGAATGAGAGAAAGATGAGAGAGAGAGAGATGAGAGAGTGAGATGAGAGAGAGAGAGAATGAGAGAATGAGAGAGAGAGATGAGAGAGAGAGAGATGAGAGAGAGAGACAGAGAGAGTGAGAGAGGGAGAGATGATAGATAGACAAAGAGGAGAGAGATGGTGAGAGAGAAAAGTGCAGACTCCTACACAGCCAAACGCTTTGAACATCTGCGCCATTATTTTGTTTAGCTGTCTGGGGCAGGCAGAGTGAGGGAGAGGCGCCACTGCCAAGCTTTCATGCTGCCTCCCACTCCCACAAAACTCACGCCTGCATCATTCAAAACAGACGCACGTTCCCTATCATCCTGACCTGTTCCAGGAGACAGGCTGAGTCCAAAATACCACCCCATTATACATTTAGGGCACTGCACAGGTACCTATGAACAGGATGCCATTGTGACACATCTCATATTTGTCTCTGGGACTCACATTGGAATGGTTTGATAGGATGCTATGAGTGGTCGGGGGGAGGTTGCTCAATTCATATCTTTCTAGTTGGGGTTGTACTACATTGTTATTTAAGAACCAAATGCGACGAGGAGTCATGTCAGCTTGTGATCTGTAATCGTTTCCAGGCAATCAATATATTTGTTACTGACGGATGCGAAGGAGAAAAAAAATTTTTTGGAGCGTTTTTCTAAATGAGTGTTTACCCTAAATTGTAGATAAAATGCTGGATGGAAAATTTCAGCTGGATATGATGAGCCTGATTAAAGACCAAAACCATGCAAAACTGGATGGTGTGTGTGAGTCTGTGTCAAGAAAGTAGTCAATGGACACATTTTCACATTTTCACTTACACACAGAGACACACACAGCTTATGAATTACAAAAGCACAGTTAGGAAAGAAATACAACTTAAGAACTATTATAACAATTCAAATGCATGACCTTTGAACCCCACCAACTCTACCACAACACAAACTCTTTGAAATCCAACCTTAGTAGATGAAACTTCCAACCAACTCTGGAACTCCAGAACCGCAACAAATAAAGCGGCCCAGATGCCAGAGAAGGAAAAAATAACTCTATGTACCTTTGAAAAGAAAGAAACTTTTCTCAACTCAACAGGAATCTGAGGCACAGCTGCATGCGTTTAGGTGCAGGAGCGTAAGCCCCTCTCTCCTCCCTCCATCTCTCCCTCTCTCTCTCCCCCTCCCTCCCGCCCTCCTTCCCTCCTGTCTGCCCACAGTTACAGCAGTGTCGGGGTCATGGTGATGCTATCCACTAATCTCTGACTTGGTGATTACTGCCTAGTTCAGATAGATGAAACCCTAGTCTATAATCTGGCCTTGACCTCTGACCCTTAGCCCTATGGGATGAACCTGGGAGAAACTGCATATTACCTACCACAGATGGGGAGAGGGAGGGGGAGAGGGAGGGGGAGAGGGAGGGGGAGAGGGAGTCTTTTCCGAAGTTGTCTCAGAGGACAGCGCCAAACCCCAATAATGCAGACAGACGGTAATTAGGCACAAACTAAATTGGTAAAAACTGTTAGCTTTCGAACCCACCTAAATGAAAGAGATTTTCATGCTGTCCATTAAAGAGTCAAACCTACATAGGTCCTGGTGTTGCAGGGGTGCCGTGCCCTTAACAAAGAGGACACAGCAGCAGAATGTCTGACCGCTGACCCAAATGAAGAAAAACCTTGACCAGGCACACACTCAGGGAGCATGGTCTTGCAACTGAGAGAGGCCACCACAGGCAGACCTGGCGAAATATAGACAAGACCGGCGATGAGGGGGATCAGAGGATGAGGAGGAGAAGGTGAAGAGGAGAGCAGGATAGCCGCAACATAGTGTACAGTCTAGTCCAGGATCACCAGGATAAAGGGATGTGGTGACACCGCCGGCATTAAGTGGTTCCTTTGCGTTGGTGGTTGTGGACTGGGAAACAGGAAGTTCAGTGAGTGAAGGCAGCACACGAATGGGTGCAGCTCACAGCTAATTACCCATGTGGCTGGCAGACTGTGGGCGGAGCCGGCCACCACTGTGGCTGATCGACGGATGGAGATGCCGCGTGTAATGTGTTAGACTTTAAACTGCAACAGGCCGTAGTTCAACTTCAACCGCTCTCTCATTAGCTCGCCAATGGATGGAGGGATGGAGGGGGAGAGGGAGGCGTGTTGGAGGGAGGGAGTCATTTCCCCCCCGGCAGACTCCAGGCCATATCACAGACTTCACATGTGTGTTCCCTTTCCACGGGGTCTGAACATTCTGTGCTAGAGGTAGGATTTTCCAAGTTGTCGTCCGTTCTCAAATAAAAGACAATGTTGTTTATCTCATGCCCTGAAAACAGCAGGTGTAGACCTTACCCTTCAATGCTTACATTCAAACCCCCATCTCAAAAATGCCTCATTTCAGAATAAGAGCATTTAGAAAACCTGCTTTAGAATTTGACAAAGCCCTGTCATCCACGTTCCGTGTTGAGGTATGCAACCTGTACTACATTCTAATCCCAGGTGAGCCAAGTTGAGATGAACTGATCTGTCAGCTCTTTGATGTTTCTCACTCTGGCCCAGTTTGGCTGTGAACTCAGCTTTTACCGTTTATGAAAGCCCCAGGGCCTGGGATAGGGTAAACTAACCAAAGGGATGCTTTGATAAACACTCCTACACACATATACACATACATACACATACACACCCACACAAACACACACACACCTGTACACATACATTCCCCCACATACACACACACATACACACATGTACATATACACCCCCCCCACACACACATGTACATATACCCCCATCCCCCATACACACACAAACACACACACATGTGCCTCCATCAGACATCACCCAGGCTCTATACTGCTCTCCTTCCCATTCCCATTCTGCACCCCGCACCCCCACAACCACCTCACCCCAAAATACCTCGCCCTTTCCCAACTCAAACGAAAATATATGAGTTGTAGTAAAATCGCTGGATGGAAAACCCCAACCCTAACCTGCATGAGAGTTCATACATGCCAGTTATTTTGGTTAAAGTTACGGTTAGGGTTAGAGTTAGGGTTAAGGTTAGGTTTAATGGTAGGGTTAAGGTTAGGTTTAATGGTAGGGTTAAGGTTAGGTTTAATAGTAGGGTTAAGGTTAGATTTAATGGTAGGGTTAAGGTTAGGTTTAATGGTAGGGTTAAGGTTAGGTTTAATGGTAGGGTTAAGGTTAGGTTTAATGGTAGGATTAAGGTTAGGTTTAATGGTAGGGTTAAGGTTAGGTTTAATGGTAGGGTTAAGGTTAGGTTTAATGGTAGGGTTAAGGTTAGGGAACAGATTTTTTCTAGTCCCCACAAGGATTTAAGTATAAGACTGTGTATGTTTTTCTGTGTGGGTGTCTCTGTGTGTGTGTGTGTTACAAGCATGTGTGAGGAATTATAGAAAACAGGACCAGATCAGTTCCTGGAATCTGCCCTTTAAATTTCAAACTGTGCAACAGTAAAGATTTTTGGTTGAATGCATTCAGAAGAGCTGAATCTTAGATTTGAGGTGGACAATTACTAAATTAGTGAACACAATTAGGTTTACATTCTATATCAATGTTGCTTAAAACCGATCTGAGTTGCATCCAAAATTATACACAGTGCTTGACTTTTGATCCAGAATCGAATCACAGCATTGCACTAGGAATGGAATAAAACATCTTTAGAAAAGCAGCTCTGAACAGCAACTGAGCACCGACACAAAATGGCTGTTCTCCAGAGTCCAGGACACACACGGTTCCTAGAAAAACACCATCACCTGCAACCGACACTCAAGCAGGCGCCACAGGAAGGTCACGTCCAAATGGCACCTATTCCATCTAAAGTGTTTCAAATTGAGGTGAAAAGCTGTGCGCACTGCATAGGAGTATAGGACGCAACTTGGGACATGGCCTGAAGAGCTTGGTGAGCAGCAGGGTCACATGATTCCCGCTCCCGGTAACCAAGCAGGGAGAAGGAACATCAGTTCTGCTCAGATGGTAAACCGGTCCTCCTGTGCGAAGACGGAGGAACACCAACATGATGAAAGGAATACCAATGTACACAACGCCACTGCTCTTTAGGGGTTTGAATCCGGAGGGGGAGGGGGATGGATAAACAGAAAGACAGCGTGAAAAGAAGAAAGAGCTAAAGAGAGAAGGCGGTGTGCTTGTTGTGTTGGGAGGGGGGAATTGCGAAACAAACGTTTTTAATTTCAGAAGAAACCTGGCCTTGGCTCAAAACCAGATGTACATTTCATCGCTTGGGGAGAAAGGGAAGAGGAGAAAGAATGGAAAAGAGGTGGAGAAACAGGGGGGAAAAAAGCGCTGAACAGAAAGGGTGGTGGGCTGGTAGTTGAAAGAAACATAATGAAGAAGGAAATACAGAAGAGTGGAGTGTTGGGCCGAAGATGGACAATTTATGTGTGCGTGTTTCTAACCTAACTACCGTAAATTATGGGGACAGAAATGTCCCCGAGCTGTGGGTAAAGAATTTTTAAGGACAGTCAACTTGGGTGTCCTAATTTAAACAGCTAAGTAGAAGTGTGTGTGTGTGTGTGTGTGATGTGAAGTCCTGGTCCCCACTAGTGAAAAGGCAGTTTCATGCTTAGGAGTTAGAAGGGTAAAAGTTGCAATTCTACTTAAAATCAGGGGCTGTTTTAGGTTTAGGGATTAGGAACAAGGTCTCCGGTCAGCCGTGTGGGTTACGTTGAAGGTACATTATTTAGGGTAAGGTTGGGGGACAGGGGAAAAGGGTGGCCACAAGGGTGTATGTATCAATAGGTGTGTGTGTGTGTGTGTGAATGTGTGTGTGTGTGAATGATTGCGCGTGTGTGTGAATGACTGTGTGTGTGTGTGTGTGTGTGTGTGTGTGTGTGAATGACTGTGTGTGTGTGGGTGTGTGAATGACTGCGTGTGTGTTTCTGTCTGTCTGGAAGTGTGGAGGGATGACAAGCCTTCTATTTCCAACTGACTGATTTGTTCTGATCTTGTAGCCAAGATGGAGCAGACAGAATCCAAGTCTGGATGATTATAGCTCCCAGAGCCAACAGGCTAGATTGGCCACGGCCTGTTGAATGATACAGTAATAATGGCTTTAACCCTTTGACCACTGTATAGGGTCTTCCGCTACACTGTTATCAGTGCGTCTTAAGAAGCTGATTAGAAAGCTGGTGACAGATTACTGGGTGGTCTTCTAGCGATAGAGATCTCTGTTTCTTATATACCCAGCAGGACATACTCAGAGAGAAAGAGAGCAGAGATTAGTCTGATAGAGAGCCAAGGAGAGGCCAGGCAGAGTCCAGGAGATGTTCTCCCCAGATTGAGAACAAGGGGCTGTGGTTTGACAGGAACTTCAAACAGGCCAGTTGTTCAAACAACTATACTACACAGAAATAAATGTTGAAACGCATGCAATGCGCACGCTAAAATCACCTTCTGCATCTAGGTGACGGGTGCAAATTCCTTCCATTACCACACCACGCAATAGAACGTTTAACATGGCCACTAGGGGCAGTTTGGCTTTATATTGCTAGAGAACAGTGGCTGGGGATGGTGATCGGGTGACAAGGCCACCGACTAAGACCCCATCCTTAACCATACGGAAATGTTACCAAACCTCCACCATATTTGTTGACCCCTAACCTTAACCTTAACCACACTGGAGTATTACCAAACCATTACCCTCAATCACTGTTTGTAGCGCAATGCTTTTCCCTGCATACATAACTGGGGCGTTGACGCCACCAAGGCAAACTTGACAGTACATTCAATAAAGTGCAGTGTAAACTGTGGGCAAGCAGAAGATGATTTTAGCGGGTGTGTTGCACACAGTTCAACGTTTATTTCTGCGTGGTGTAGATACGTCATATGAGCGACTGGGTTGCTTCAAAAGGCCTGGCTGGGGCTGTTCTGACACATACAGATGTCCTCTGTCTTTCCCTGTCAATTTCCCTTCTGTGTCTTCTCACAGCTGTTGTTTAGTCATGAGTTAACAAGCTTCTCCCCCTAGTCAAGGTGAAATCAGGTCTTACCAACAGAGGGGATCTGCCTGTTGTTTGAGCAACCCCCCCCCCCACACACACACACACACAAGGATTGATTTTCATTTTGTTTGCAATAGAACAAGAAGTAACTGTCATCACATGGATTACCAAATAAATCTGAAGAATATTGAAAAAGACTGCGGTTTCTGGTAACTGTTTTCAGGATGAAACCGATTTGAAGATAACGTGAGCTATAATTTATATAACACACAACATTCCATAAATGTTTGAGTTATTTGACACAACAAATTAAAAGCAAATTTTATATTTCAAATTGTGTTATTGAATGTATTCATTTTGACAGTCAATAACACCCAAACAGTATATAGCTACAGTAAACAAACAATGAGCTACATTTCTTAAATTAGCCATGAAAAGTATCATTCAAGCTAAGATGTAGCTAAGCCATCCAGTCAAACTTCCTATTGAACATATGTAAACAGGGAGGCTTATAACCAGCGCATTTCACATAAAGTTGAATGCGCTGGATAAAAAGCTAGTTAACTAGCTGCTGTTGCTAACTAGCCACCTGCAAGCTATCCGTAACGATCCGTAAAACATTTTGGGACATACGTTCAATGGATTAATGTTAGTGTTAATTCTACATAGACATTATTGTGTTTGTCTTTTTCTAGCAATGTTACACAGATCACGGATGACAGGGATCTATCAATATCTCCTTCCTCTCTTTCAGTGTTATCCCCCACAGTAATATAAAGGACATTTAGTTTGCAGTGTAATTCCAATGGTTCCCAGGATCCTGCTGTCACGTGTTACATGATATTATGTTGGCGAGCCTTTTGAATGACCAACACCAGGCCCTGAGTAACACTCATTTGTGGGGTGACTTTTAAAATGTGAATAGAAGTGGCGACGTGGGTATGTCTGACTGTTTCAATCAAGCAGTTAAGTCTGATAACACGCAGAACCATGGTGGGTGCCCAAATAGACCTCTATCGCCTTCATAGGGCCCTGGTGTCTGCAGTGCTCTGGAGGCGCTACGCGGAGAAAAGTGTGCCATTTGGGATGAAACGAGTAAATCTCGCCAGATGGATGACATCCAGCAGCGCCAGACATCAAGACCAGCAGAGCTTTATTTATCCTCCAGCGCAGAACACTAACTTGTTCATTTCACATTTATTTTTTCAGAACGGTTTCGGTCATGTACCGCTAGAGCACAGCGTTCAGACTAAGGGCAAGAACCCAAGATGCAATACACACACACACACACACACACCCTTAACTCACACACAGGCACACACAAAACAGGCTGTCGACCATGAGGGGAGAAAGAAAGGCCGACAGCAAATCAGAGGGGCTGTGTGGGACAGGCAGGATGTTCCTCTGTTTCTGAACTCCATGTGAAATTCTGTACGCTCCCGTTCAGGCCCCCAGCTCTTAAACTCAGCCAATAAGGGACGATCCCGGGCCAACAAAGCTGAGGGGATTTGTTCCACATTCCACAGACACTTTAAAAACGCCCACTTTAAATCCCAAACGGCACACTATTCTTCAGTGCCCTTTCAGAAGACCAGGGGGCCACGAAGCTCTGCTCAAAAGTAGTGCACCATATACAGAATAGACGATAAATTGAGATTTAGCCCACGACCTCAAGATTGAAGCCCAGGATATTGAGGGTCAGGTGGGCCACTGGCTCCTGAGATAGGGAAACCCTATGAGCCCCGGCCCGCCTCCACCAACACTACCAGAGACACATTGCGGCTACACAGTCAAACCAGTGCCAGTCAAAATGTATCACCCGCAAATTATTAATGTAAATGAGGGCATTTAACCGGTCATGCAATAGTCTCTTGTTCCATTACCAATGGGAGTAACTGACACTGCACCAGGCATGTTATCCAATGTAACTTTGAGTTCACACACCTCCCCTCATTGTTCCCCTGAAAACCCTTTCAGCTTGTTAATCCATCTCCCCGGGTTGTCGCGGCGGCTTGTTTTGAAAGTGTGGTGAAGTGTGGGTTTCCCCAACCTCTGCGGAGGTGCCCGGTTTGTCTTTGTCCTCCCTGGGGCGTACGAGTCAACCACCACCGCAGTCCTCATTCAACCGTTTTGTTCGGGGCAGCTTGCGTACTCCCGCCCCGGCTCGGAGGGTAAACCAAAGCAGCGTCACGGTGGCTGGTCCTGCTTTGTGGTTGGAGGAGACGCAGCCACTACACGGCTCCTGTGGAGGACGGGCAACGGTAAAGAATCACCCGGTTTTCGCCGGGCAGGGTGCGTGTGTGTGTGTGTGTGTGTGTGTGGGTGGGGGGGGCCATGCATGTCTCGCATACATGCGCAATGACGAAAAGGAGCGAATAGCAAAAAGGAGGAAAATCCTTGCTGGGTCATCGCGTCACGCTTCACTGATCATTAAAAACGTCCAGACCCATTCTGGTCACGATATTGCAGCATAAGAGCCCTTCCGTACTGGCAGCAGACCAGACTGTTAGTCCAACACTACTGGTGTTACAACACACTTGGACGACTCAATGCTCACCAACAGACCAACATGACTGCCACTGACAGGGCTTTTAGAGACACGGGTTAGGCCCAGGGCCAGACCCTGACCAGTCCTATAGCCCACAGTTAGAACGCTTAGCCCTGAGGGAACATCACACGGGGCCAGGCAGACACACAGGATTACATGAACGGTGAAGTCATTTAGCAGACACTCTAAGTCACTTTCTGTTGTGATCCATCCCTCTCTGTCTCTCACTCTCTCTGTCTCTGTCTCTGTCTTTCTCTGTCTGTCTGTCTCTCTGTCTCTGTCTCTGTCTCTGTCTCTCACTCTCTGTCTCTCTGTCTCTCTGTCTCTCTCTCTGTCTCTCTCGCTCTCTCACTCTCTCTCTGTCTCTCTCGCTCTCTCTCTGTCTCTCTGTCTCTCTCTCTCTGTCTGTCTCTCTCTCTGTCTCTCTGTCTCTCTCTCTCTCTGTCTCTCTCTGTCTCTGTCTCTCTCTCTCTCCCGCTCTAGTGCTAAACTGTTGTCTCTTCTGGTCTACAGGGAGTCAGCCTAGCGTCTGTCAACCAGCCAGCCTGAAAGCTCAGATCCAGAACGTGAAGCATTCTTGACACTGGTAAGAGAACAGGCTTTATTCCAAGCTGTGAAGTTCACCATGGTGGAACTGGAGTGAACAGAGGGTGGCTGTAGGGTCAACTCCCAAATTTTTACTTCCATCCTGGGGATTCCTAAAAATACACCCTTGGGCACGGGAAGTGTAGAAGATTCCAGCCTCCCTCCCAAATTGCATAATATTCCCTAGATAGTGTACGACTTGCCACGTTTGGGACGCAGGACCTATGTAAAGAAAGGCTGGATATGTGAGATGCAGCCGGGCCAACCAACGAGCCTCTGGCACAACTGACTCTACTTTGGTAGCACTTACATGAAACACCAACAGAGAATAAGAGATGGAGAAAGATTAAAGATGAAAGATGAAAATAGACAGCTTAAATGAGGTTGTAGATGTAAAATAGACAGATTAAATGAGGTTGTAGATATAAAATAGACAGATTAAATGAGGTTGTAGATATAAAATAGACAGATTAAATGAGGTTGTAGATGTAAAATGGACAGATGCAATAAGGTGATAGATATAAAATTGACAGATTAAAAGAGGTTGTAGACGTAAAATGTACGGCTAAAATAAGGATATAGATGTAAAACAGACAGATAAAATGAGGTGGTAGATGAAAAAGTGACAGATTAAATGAGGTTATAGATCTTAAACGGACAGACTAAATTAGTTTGTGGATGTAAGGATGGATGGATAAGATGATTTGGCACTATTTCATTATGACGTTGGAGGAAATACGTTTGTGTGAGGAAACCGATTGCTCAATTTTAAATTACAGCCCGCTGTTGAGTATTTCAAAAAGACATATTTGGGGGGTGCTACAGTTATATAGATTGTATAGATTGTTTGGTTTGTATGCTATCTTGCTAGCTTGCTGTTTTAACATGGTTTGATGCTGTTTGAATGACATTTTAATATAGTCAGGGAAAGGGGAATCCGGACTTATTCAAATTCAGGCGCAGATGCACAAAGTGTTCGGCATCCCATAATCAGAACTCTATGATCAGAATATAATGATACATTAATTAATTGATTGACTAATTGATGTAGGTTGGAGGTGTGGCGCAGTAGGGACGTGGCGTTCAGATCAGTTCGTCCATGACCCTACTGTACGTGTTTAAAAACAGCACGTCAAATTCACTTTAGCGTTTTTTAACCTTTCTGTGTACATTGCCTTATGTGAAAACCTGAAACTTCTAAGTCTGGAATTACCCCCCCCCCCCAAAAAAAAAAAACAAGGCAAGAATGTGTTTTCGTGAAAGGCAAAAAAGCCTACAACACAGGAGCACACTGAACACTGGAATTAAAATGAAGAACTGTTCCACGGCGAAGAAAGCAAAAAAAAAAAAAGAGAAGGGAAAGAAAAGCCACACCAGAGACATGAAGTGGGACACACTGACTAACGGAACGTGGCCGTGTGTGGCCTTTGGTGACCTTCCAGGCTGCCTGTGTGTGTCGGAAACACTGTTCTCTGGTGGGACAATCTGGAACATAATTCCTCTGGTGCAGAGGGCAGCTCTCCCCTCTTTTCCTCTCCCTCCAGCACACACACACGCACACGCACACACACACACACACACACCCACACATACGCACTGTTACAGAGGTGTGATTAGTGGACATGTGAGGGAGAACACAGAACACTTAAAAATGGCTGCTTCACTGCTCTGAGCCTTCACCCCAAACAGCAGTGCTCTTCTTCTGACCGGAGACTTTGGCATCACTGATACCCAGTGCTGAGCCCGGACTAATTCTAAGGCAGGACGTTTGTTGCCGAGAGCATTTCCCCACACACCGTGTAGTGTTAGGGTCAAGAGAGGACTGTGGTCAGGAGAGAACGAGGAAGCGTGGAGGCAGAGTCAAGGAGGAAGAAACATTCAATATCCACAGTCTGTAGGGGTTTGATTAAATGACTGGGAGAGGAGTTGGATGCTTCTCGTTACAATGGGGAGAGGAGTTGGTTGGTTCTGATAAAAGGGTTGAGAGGAGTTTGTTGGTTCTGATAACAGGGTTGTGGAGGACTTGGTTCTGATAACAAGGCTGTGAGGACTTGGATGGTTCTGATTACAGATTTGAGAGGAGTTGGTTGTTTCTGATAACAGGGTTGAAGGGGTTGGTTCTGATAACAGGGTTGAGAGGAGTTGGTTGGTTCTGATAACAGGGTTGAAGGGGTTGGTTCTGATAACAGGGTTGAAGGGTTTGGTTCTGATAACAGGGTTTAGAGGAGTTGGTTGGTTCTGATAACAGGGTTGAAAAGGTTGGTTCTGATAACAGGGTTGAGAGGAGTCGGTTGGTTCTGATTACAGAGTTGAGAGTTGGTTGGTTCTGATAAGAGGGTTGAAGTGGTTGGTTCTGATAACAGTGTTGAGAGTTGGTTGGTTCTGTTCATAATGATGAGAGGGGTTGGTTCTGTTCATAGGGTTGAAAGGAGTTGGTTGGTTCTGATAACAGTGTTGAGCGTTGGTTGGTTCTGTTTATAGTGTTGAGAGGGGTTGGTTCTGACAATATAATTAAGGGTGGTTGGGTCTGATTTAAACTATTTTTGTTTCCATAGAATTACAGATAAGAAAATGTTGATGTGTCACGGTGACACCATAACATTGCTATCACAAACTGTCATATGCACACGCACACACATCCACACACCCACACACACCCACACACACCCAGTGTGGGAGGGGTGGGGCTTAAAAACTCAGATGTTGTGATACACAGGCATTCTTCAGGAGATAGGATCTTCCAGGCACATAACAACATGAAGGTCTGGGTGCTGCTGTGTGTGTGTGTGTGTGTGTGTGTGCATGCGTGTGTGTGTGTGTGTGTGTGTGTGTGTGTGTGCATGCATGTGTGTGTGTGTGTGTGTGTGTGTGCATGCGTGTGTGGGTCCTATTGAGCGCTGCTGCCCCAGCAGACTTAGGCTTAGTGGGTCAACATGGAGTCAAGCTACAGTCCGCATTCAGACCCAGAGTTCACACAGCAATCTGTCACCTGTGCATGCGGATACACCTGTGCATGCTGATGCACCTATGCATGCTGATACTCCTGTAAATACTGATACACCTGTGCATGCTGATGCACCTATGCATGCTGATACTCCTGTAAATGCTGATACACCTGTGCATGCTGATGCACCTATGCATGCTGATAAGACGCTAACAGGGATATTGCAGCCATTGTGTTTGATGTGTCTTGTGTACACTCCTCGTGTCCGTGAATGTCAGGAAGGAGCATTCTCCTAACACTGAGTAACTGCCCAGGCTCTCTATTCTATCTAGGGGACTTCAAGCAACAGGCCAGTGGTCTCTACAGAAAAGCACCCTGTTCCCTTATTGTAGTGCACCATTTGTGCAGTACATATGCATTAGGGACACGCACATTGGCAGCCAGATATTGGCCTTCCCTCCATCTCTGAATGGGCCACAGTAACGGCGGCCGGGCCCGGCGTCCATCTCAATGAGACCCGCTGTTTATTTGAAACGAGCCATTTGGTCAACACGTAACAGGACACACAGGCTCAGGTCGGCTTTTGAAGTGGACGGGCGGAGCGGGGTGGGGCACGGGTGTTGGGGGGAGGAGGGGGGGGGGTGTAGGGGCAAGGGGGGGGTGGATTGAGGGGCGGGGCCTTCAGAGGAAACGGGAACAGTGGTCTCTTTCAGCACTTTTCGGACCCCTCCCGCACCCTCCCTTTCTCCTGAGAGCCGCCAAACACAAAAGGCAAAAGGTTCGATATGCAGTTGACGTAAGAATATGTGAGAACCACTGGATGTCACGGCCCTGTTTGGTCAGGCACATCAGAGTGATGCTTGGACACACTGGACATAACGGCCTGAAGCCTATGGATTCAAACTGAGCTCAAATGATTTGACCGTGAGAAAAGAAAAACTGAACTGAAATATTTTTTTTAAATAAAAATAAAAGTGAGGTTAACAAAAAATATTCAATTGTGGTAAAAAAAATGAATTGAATCGTATGAAAAAAATGTATTCAAACGTTTTCACAGATTTCTTCCCACCTTGATTCAAATATTATTTTCTCAAAACCAAGTTTTGAGCCTATATTGGTATGGTGGCAGAGCTTTATCTGGGCATTGAATTATCGATATTAGCCTTTCCATGCATTGCTTTCCCAATCTGAAGAGAGAAGTTTAACACTTGTATAAGCTAGGCTAAATGTTATTCCCAGGTTGCACTGACATCACTGTTGCCATGGTCACAGATATTGATGAAAGTTTGAGTTAAGCATAATCATTTACAAAGTTTGAATCTATTTTTTCATACGATTAAATATTTTTTGTTGACCTCACTTTTATTTATTTTTACATTTTTTAATTCAGTTACGTTTTTCTTACGGTCATTACATTTGAGCTCAATTTGGCTCCATAGAAGTCTTGCAGACACATTTCAATACAATTGTTTGACTCCACCTGGAGTACATAAGTAGGTAAACCAATGACAATGAGTTTCCATGACATCGATAAAATACAAATAACTGAGCAAGATTTTAAAACTAAGCAAGAATTTCAGAAAACAACCGCACAGAAAAGACAAAGAAAACAGGCAAGAACAGCTATTCTTTTAGTAGAGGTACATCTGGAGTCATTCTCTCTATCTCTGTCGGTCTCTCTCTCTCACTTGATGAGGGGAGCAGTTTTGGGAAACAAAGGCCATTCCCCATCAGAGTGGAATTCGATGTGCTGCAGTAGGGCAGGAAGGAGGTGAAGAGAGAGAGAGAGGAAAAGAAAATGAAAGACAGAGATGGAGAAAGGAGACAGAGATACAGAGAAATGAACAAAATAGACCAAGAGAAAAAAAAGGGTGGGGGGGGTCTGGCAGGCCAGGCGTTCCCCGTCTGACAGAAGACCCCAGCTCAGCTTCTCCATGCTTTGAAGCTGCCAGTGGGTTTCAACAGCTAACCACTTTCAGATGTGACCACCGCGGTTTATGAGCTGAATAATAGCCATACCTACACATGTGCAGGCTCGGGGTCCACAAGAGGGAGAGGCTTGACTTTAGAGCAGGGGGAGAGAGAGACAGAAAGAGAGAGAAAAAGAGAGAGAACGAAAGAGAAAAAGGCAGAGAATTAAGGAGCAAAGGGATTCAATTTGACCATGAAAGCTTTAAATAGTAGTAGAACTTTTAAAAACATTTTAAACACACGGAGTGGGGAAATTAAGTGTGCTCACTGAAAGAATATCAGGAGTACTTTTAAGTGACATTTCTGTTATTTTCCACAGTTATCAAGGTCACCTTCAGATAATCTTGTACTCTTCCAACACTAAACGTATTGTAGAAGAATCTTAGAGGGACTCTTAGTTCAGGAATATTGTAATAGCTCTCACATTTCTCAGGGGGGCTCCTGAACTATTATTCTACACCATGTATACTTTTTCTTTTTTTTTTTTCATTTAACCCTTATTTAACCAGGTAGGTTGACTGAGAACATGTTGTAATTTACAACCCTGGGTATAGTTTCAGGGGGAGGAGAGGGGATGGAACATCACAGCCTAAGTGGGGGAACGTTCTTCAAAGGGTCAGTCCGGGATTCAAACAATAATGAAGCAGCCCCCCCTGGAGGAAAACTGGAAAAAAAAAACATTGTGTTCTAATCCCTTCTAAGGTTTTGTGAGAGCTGTAGCGTTTCAGCCCCTGTGGGACAGCCTTGTGGTCTGCCGTCTTCAAAACACGTTCATCGCATCCAAACAAAAGATGAACAACCACACCATCTCTCACTCTTCATCGTTCCCGCTCTCTCTTCTATCTCTCTCTCAATTAGATCACAATTCAATTGAAAGGGTTTTATTCTCTCTCTTCCTCTCTCCACCAACCCCCACCAGCTTTCTCTCACTCTTTCCTGTCCCTCCCTCCCTCCCTGCGCCCCTCCCTCCATGTCTCTTTCCTCTACTTCTTTGCTCCGTGGCCCTAGTGTTTATTTTGTGCTCTGATAGGCAGACATGCCAGCAGACAGACAGGAAGTCCAGGTTTAGGGTGTCTGTCTGCATTGTCGGGCTGTGTGTCCCCTACTCCACAGACCTAGCAGGACGTCAGCCCCTGGAATGTGGAGAGAGGATGAAGTTTCTAAAGCATCCAGGGGAGGAACTCCCTCCTAAGACCCGAACACGAGTGACTCCCCTTGTCCGGCCCAAATGGCACTCTACGCCCTATGTGCTCCACAGGTTTTGACGACAGATTGGGGCCAAAGTATTTCCCCTACGTTGGGACTGGGGTGCCATTTGGAACACTGAAACCCTTCCTCCCTCTCAGGATCGCTTGTATTCTCTCCAAGAGGAAACCCACACAGGGGATGGTGTCATCAAAGCCAGCTAGGAGAAGAGATGCTTCTGACATCAGCTAGTTAGAGTAATATATGTCGGGTTTAAATGTCGAAAGGTGACCTTTTTACAGAGAGCCACTTCATGTTCCCTCAGGTTGAGTTCGGAGAGGAACAAAGACTGGACTGGCTTCAAGAAATAGGCATGTAATTTCACCCAATGTGAAACTAAGACCTGAAGGGAAATGTGGGAATAACAGAAAATAAGTACATAAGTAAGGCAACATGCAGCGGTCTATCTATTACTATCTGTACTTTACGATGACATTATGCTCAAGCACTCAACACCAGGCACTACAACAAATGACTGATTACAACAACGTATGGGGTTAAGAGCGGTTTGTCCAAAACATCACCAATAACAATCATAACTGAAAATAATGTGTATTCCCCCGGCTGCTCCGAGGCTTACGAAATGAAGTCCTCTTGGAAAAGAACTACAGCCTTCTACGAGGGAACAGGGGTTTATGTGGAAACATACCATACACAGTAAAATGTAATAACCTTTGAGTCTCCTGGTGTTGTAGTTGGCTAGCAGACAACACTAGATCAAATACAGACTCACATCCAGCAAACTCAGCCAGAAAATGTCAGCACTAAAAGCATTAAGATCCAGGTACTCCTATCCTGTCAGCCAGAGCAGCAGAAGAGACAGGGAAGAGAGACCAGAGAGAAGAGGGGAGACCAAAGAGAAGAAGGGAGACCATAGAGATGAGGGGAGACCATAGAGAACAGGGGAGACCAGAGAGAAGAGGAGAGACCAGAGAGAAGAGGGGAGACCAGAGAGAAGAGGGGAGACCAGAGAGAAGAGACAAGAGGAGAGACCAGAGAGAAGAGGATAGACCATAAAGAAGAGGGGAGACCATAGAGAAAAGGAGAGACCAGAGAGAAGAGGAGAGACCAGAGAGAAGAGGGGAGACCAGAGAGAAGAAGGGAGACCAGAGAGAAGAGGAGAGACCAGAGAGAAGAAGGGAGACCAGAGAGAAAAGGAGAGACCAGAGAGAAGAAGAGAGACCAGAGAGAAGAAGGGAGACCAGAGAGAATAGGAGAGACCAGAGAGAAGAAGGGAGACCAGAGAGAAAAGGAGAGACCAGAGAGAAGAAGGGAGACCAGAGAGAAGAGGGGAGACCAGAGAGAAGAAGGGAGACCAGAGAGAAGAGGAGAGACCAGAGAGAAGAAGGGAGACCAGAGAGAAAGGAGAGACCAGAGAGAAGAAGGGAGACCAGAGAGAATAGGAGAGACCAGAGAGAAGAAGGGAGACCAGAGAGAAGAGGGGAGACAAGAGAGAAGAAGGGAGACCAGAGAGAAGAAGGGAGACCAGAGAGAATAGGAGAGACCAGAGAGAAGAGGGGAGACCAGAGAGAAGAGGAGAGACCAGAGAGAAGAGGGGAGACCAGAGAGAAGAGGGGAGAACAGAGAGAAGAGGGGAGACCAGAGAGAAGAGGAGAGACCAGAGAGAAGAAGGGAGACCAGAGAGAAGAGGAGAGACCAGAGAGAAGAAGGGAGACCAGAGAGAAAAGGAGAGACCAGAGAGAAGAAGGGAGACCAGAGAGAAGAGGGGAGACCAGAGAGAAGAAGGGAGACCAGAGAGAAGAGGAGAGACCAGAGAGAAGAAGGGAGACCAGAGAGAAAAGGAGAGACCAGAGAGAAGAAGGGAGACCAGAGAGAAGAGGGGAGACCAGAGAGAAGAAGGGAGACCAGAGAGAAGAAGGGAGACCAGAGAGAATAGGAGAGACCAGAGAGAAGAAGGGAGACCAGAGAGAAGAGGGGAGACCAGAGAGAAGAAGGGAGACCAGAGAGAAGAAGGGAGACCAGAGAGAAGAGGAGAGACCATAGAGGGTGTGGGGGTACCACCACAATACTAGCATGACTACTACCAGCACTACTACTACTACAACCATTACCACCATGACAACCACCACCACTACTACTACAACCATTAATTCTTCTATTTCAATCATTAACACCACTACTACTATACCACTGCTACTAACCACCATTACTACTACCAGCATTACTACTGCTACCACTAATACTACTACCATTAATACTAATACTACTACTATTACCACTACCACTACTACAACAACTACTCCCACGACTACTACCACCACCAGATTAGTGATTATCTAAAGGACTGAGACTCATTAGATACTAAATATGGAAGTAAAACATTGGCAATATCATCATTTGCCACATATCCACATTCTAACAAGAGCCTAACATCAGCAAAGTCCTGCTGGATTCTTGGGTAGGAAAAATAACATGTGCGATAAGATATGTTCATCTTGCTAATGATGTGAATCAATTCTGTGTCTGAAATGGCACCTTATTCCCTGTGTGGTGCGCTACTTTTGACTGGAGCTCAATGTGCCACCATCAAAAGTAGTGCACCATGAAGGGATTAGGATGCCATTTGGTGCGATGTGTGAGAGACGAGATAAAAGGACCTGAGCTGCACTGCCGAAGCCTTCTAGAGATAAAAGGGGTCAACATGAAGGGAGTGAGAGAACTGTCAACTCTTACCGGAGATCAGAGGAAAATATCATGTTCCAAACTTTAACGCAACAATTCTACTAATATCCAAAATTACACACTATCTCCTGCTTAGTGCACAAGGGCAGTATGTACTGTGGGGCCATTTAGAACACAGCCTTCATATTGTTTGCTGCTATCTCGCTGAGCTTATTATATAGCACTTCATGGGATGACGACTCCCTACAGCACTGTCGTTTTTGTCACTTCCTGGGATGACGACTCCCCACAGCATTGTCATCTTTGTCACTTCATGGACATGGCGTAACAGATGGGACAAAATACTGACAATGGCTGACTGTCAGGTTCCCAGGTGTATTAGTACACTGCCCAGTGAAGAGGACATGGGCGTCATTTGGGATACAGACAGTTTCAATGAATGCCAGTCTGAGTGTTTCCCAATAACCCCCATTAGCTCTGAAAACCCTACAGGTTCTGTTGAAAAGAAGCATACTAAGTAGAAAACATGGTTCCTTTTAGGATGTAGACCCTGTGTCCTGAGTCCTCCCTCCCTCTCCTTTTAGGATGTAGACCCTGTGTCCTGAGTCGTCCCACCCTCTCCTTTTAGGATGTAGACCCTGTGTCCTGAGTCGTCCCACCCTCTCCTTTTAGGATGTAGACCCTGTGTCCTGAGTCGTCCCACCCTCTCCTTTTAGGATATAGACCCTGTGTCCTGAGTCCTCCCTCCCTCTCCTTTTAGGATATAGACCCTGTGTCCTGAGTCCTCCCACCCTCTCCTTTTAGGATGTAGACCCTATGTCCTGAGTCCTCCCACCCTCTCCTTTTAGGATGTAGACCCTGTGTCCTGAGTCCTCCCTCCCTTCCCCTCCTGGTGAGTTGTGCTCAGAGGGGGATTTAGCTGAAAGTGAGCAAACATCTTCAAAGGGCGTTCTACAGTATAAATATCCCCGGATAGCTAAATAAACAGTCAATCTGCCTGCAGTGTTCGAAATGTCTTTTTCCATGAAACACTGGCCATACAAAACACTTACACACTCTGTATGTGGATGCTCTGCTCTCTCTCTCTCTCTCACACACACGCACACACACAACCTCTCACTGTCAGACAACCTGGCAACTACGTGCGCACTCACTCCCTCCCAGGTGTTGACATTAGCACAAACTTACTGAGGACTAGGTGTTGACTTTCAACATATGGGTTTAGAACAAATATGTAAAGACCTCCCAAATCTGACCTGATCTGGTCTTTTGGGCAGCTTGTTTGAAGACAACATAAGAGGAAAAAATGAGGGTTCAATAATAGCCAATGTCCAAAATGGCATCCTACTTCCTATAATATACACTACTTTCTACCAGAGCTTCGGGCCCTGGTCAAAAGTAGTGCACTAAATATATAATAGGGTGCCATTTGGGATGTCTCCATAGCCTTAATACTCCTAGTACCTGGCTGGAAACAATACTTGAGAGAGGAGGATGAACCTTCCGTTCTTCCCCTTCAAACCCCTTCCTGCCTCCCCAAATATCTCCCCTGTAAAAACACTCATGCCCCCCCTCCATGTCCTCACCCTCATGCCCCCCCCCCGTGTCCTCCCCCACCAGTCCTTCCCCCATCCCTCCTTTGCACTCTCCCTTCTTTTTACAGCCCCCCCCACACCCCACCCCCAGCTCCCCTTTTCCACCGCAGCCCCCCTACCCCTCCTCTCCTTGCTCGGAGCACCGTGACCCAAATGGCTCCCTAGCCCCTTGGAGGTGCCTTGCTCCTCACCAGAGCCTGTGCGCCCTCGCAGGAGTCCCATTTGGAAAGCAGCCCGAGACTTTGCTGTACAAACCAGCACCAGATGTCTGGCCGGCTGAACAGGGCCGTGCTGAAAGAGCCTGCTGTTCTGGACACCAGCCACATGCTTCTCATTCAGAGATGAAGGCTCAGTGCTCGCCTTCTTGTGAAGCCAATTTAAAAAAAAAAAACATGGGGGGGGGGTGAACAAACAAAAAATGCCTTCAAGTCCCTTAAAAGAGATTGTGTAGGTTATGGATATGAGATGAGGTTTCATTCTCTTCCTCTGCATCATGGCTCTGTCTCCGTCACATCAGAGAAATAGGTTTCCTTTATGCCATAACGGGACAGGGTGTCAAAGAGCGGCTTGAAAAGGACATTTTGTGTATGTTATACTGAGGACAGAGAATTTATTTTCTCAAGATAGGATGATATGGCTCTGAAACATACCTCAAGTGCAAACCATGATGGTTCTGTGGAAATGTGTTTATCCAAGTTTTTCCTCAAACACCACAGTAGAGTATGGTCTTAGTTAATGTACAGTAAGAGAATAAGCAGAGTCGCCAGAGACACAACTGAATGCATAGTGTAGTAGAGCAGAAAAAAAATTTAATTGATGGCGACAGTTTTTAAACTACCCGCAAACCCTTGCCACATCTCCAAACTAAATACTGCTAACTCAAAATAAAATAAAATTAGTATAAGATGTACATAAAAGCCTGGGGGCTAAAGCATCCAAACAAAACATAAATTTCTTGAGGAAAAACACATTTTGATTTACAAAAGGGAAAGGCTTATTCTGAGACTGCATCTCAGGCTTCATAAACACCACCTGTGTGAAACAGGCCAGGTTTATCAGACACAGATTAACAGTCCTGGACTAAAATCAATGTATTTATTCTACCCATTTTCAAACCACACAAATATGGCTTAATATTTGTCCAGGACAGCAGCCATGTTAGAAGGATGGCATGTTGTTTAATCTTAACTCAACTATAATGTACATAAAACTTTTTGTTGATTTTAGGCATAGTGGTTAAAGATGGACAAAGCCATTGGCCGCTAACTGAAAGGTCATGGGATTGAATCCCAGAGAAAAATCTGTTGTTTTGCCCTTGAGAAAGACACTTAAACCTAAATTGTGTTGAATTTTGTAAGAATAAATCACATAAAAGTGTGGACTAAATGACAGTTCAAGTTAATCCATAGACTTCATCCTAATTCAAATACAAAGAACAAACCAAACTCTAAATCCGATCCTGTATCTTAATCCCTAGAGTATATCTGTACTCCGAAGACAGAACAAATGTCTTTCAAGCTATCTTGACATTCAGTTATGTTTTTCTTGCACTGTACTGGCTCATTCTGAATACTGAAAGTAATTCCTTTCTCACCGCATCTTCCCCCAATTGAGATGTGGCCGGTCCTAAATACCCCCCTACATAGTAGTACAGTTTTTCTGACCAGATCCCCATTGACTCTGAGTAGAGGATCTAGGGGGCCGTTTGGAACCCAGACGTTTTCCACCTTTGAAGCTGAGTAATAATGGCCTTTGTTCCCATCTTCAAAAGTGTTGACATGCTGCCTCTTAATGGGAAGTCTGGCACAAAGACCGTGTTGAAAAGATGAATTAGTCTGTCCTTATCTGGATACCTGAGCATGTCCCAAAAAAAAAAAAAAAGCCTCTGCATCTGTGTGTGTACGTGTGCGCGTGTAGGTGTGTGTGTGTATCTGTGTGTATGTTTGTGTGTGTATGTTTGTGTGTATGTGTGTGCGTGTGTATATGTGTGCGTGTGTATATGTGTGCGTGTGTATGTGTGTGTGTATGTGTATGTGTGTGTGTGTGTGTGTGTGTGTGTGTGTATATGTGTGTGTTGACACTGTTGACGCTTCCAGAGGTGAATGAAGTACAGTGACCCTTCAGAGAGCGCCTCTGCCTCCCGGGGAATGTACCAAGCCAGAGATGAATTAGCGTGCCGGTTTGGGAAATGAACGAGCGCCACGCTTTCCACTCCATTAACACGGAGGTCAGATCTTTAATGGCACATACAGTGCATCACCAGGGGAACATCATATTACTGAGCGTGCTACGTAGGGAACGGGGGTAATTTGGGACTTCGCCCAGAGGATGGGGAGGCTAGCTTTCGAGGGGAGGCTAGCTTTTCGAACGCGTTTGCATTCACTGCTCTTATTTTGACTCCAAAATTGGCCCGTCACTTTGATTCCAGCTCTGGTGTTGTTTCCACGCTAGGCCAGGTGCCGAGACAGGTAAGACTTGTCTTGAACACCTGCAACCAACTGTCAAGATCTCATTCCGAGACAAGGCAGAGTGGTTGTGCTGATTCACCCGCTTTTCTCGTCTCCACTGAAGTGGGAGCAGGGTTATGTTTCTAGGGCCCCCACGCGTACAGCTACAGATTCACTACTTAGTAGTGCATGCAATGCATAAGTTACTAATTCAATATACTTTGGGTTCTAATAACTGAAAACCTTTGAACTGATTTAGCTTAAGATTACACACAATGCTCCGTAGTTTTGTTGTTATATTAAGAAAATAAATTGATATTTTAAAACTAAATCTTAGCAGGCGTGTTAATTAATGACTACAGCGGTGGTTATTAAAAAAATTAATAAAATAAAAAGTAAATAAAAGTATATGCGTGGTGGGATAAAATCTGGACCATCCCACTCAACCAATCCACTGATTACCTAATTAAACAGAAGACTGAGGAGTTGTTATCAAGAGGCTCAGCCAGACAGGTAAAACGCTAATGGTTCTAGACTGGGTTTTCTGAAGTTGGCTAACTTGCTAGCCAAGCCCAGAGCTTGTTGTCTGGCGCTAACCCTTCCATCCCCATTGTCAGAGAACGTGGAGGGTTGGGGGGAGCAGGATTCCTTAGCTGTCTGGCGTCAACTTCAAAGAGCTCGGCGGAGTTAGAAAGGGGGCTCTGATATCACTGGAGCCGAGGAGATCCATCCCCCCTGACCCTCTCTCCCTCTACTCCTGGGGGAAGGAGGAGCTCTGAAAGGGTGGGCAGCATGAGGGGAACATTGCCCAACCCTTGAGACCTCTGACTGTTGTTTTGGTACCACATACCAATAACTAAAAACGGAACGACATTCTTTAATACTGTCAGAGGAATTGTTGCGCAAGAAAGAGAAACATATACAACGACAGCCATCACATGGAACTCCAGCTCCCCCAAAAAACTCAGAAAGGCTAATAGTGTGTGGGTTCCAACTTTCTAATGTGATCATGTTCTCTGTTCTCTACCTACACATACTATAGGGTCCAATGAAAGGTTGGCCATTTACAGCAACAATGACAAATTATCGAAGGTATTCAGATTAACAATGTTATTCAGATAGTCAGACTTTTTGAACAAGCACACAGCAGAAAATGTAAACTAAGGGAGTACAAAACAAAACCATGTTGTATATAAAAAGCAATGTTGACAGCTCGTAATGCAACATTGACATGCAGGTTTGGGATCTCTGGGTGTTATATCAGTCCATCACCACAAAGTTGTGCAATAACTCAGAGTCTGCAATAACTGTGTAATAACCTCATCCCATTAAATTACTCAGTTTACACCCAATTCACCCATTCCACACACAGAGGAAATTCAAAGCAAACAGGAAAAACAAGCCTCAGCTAGATGAGCTTAAAAGTGATATTTACCCAGTTCTGCTGTGAGTGTGAATGAGCCTCCACATACCCCGTAAAACAGTGACGCAAAATAAACCTCAGCCAGGTGGATCCTCTGATCAAACAGAGAGGGAAGGCGAAAAACCTCTTCCTAAAGCCCAAAACATCCCAGCCTAAACTGTTGGGTGGTGTGTGTTCGTGTGTGCGTGCAATCCACATTCATAAGGACCAGCTGTCCCCACAAAGATAGTAAAACATAAAAACATTGTCCCCATATGATATTTGACAGGTCCCCACTAGGGAAAATACGATTTCAGGCACACAGGTCAGGTTTAGAGGAAAGTGTACAATCGGGCATAGTGTCAGGATTCAGGGTCCTTTCGGATTAAGGCATTAAGAGTTTCGTTTAGGGTTAGGACGAGGGAATAGGAAACTGGGGAACGGCAAAAATGGATTCCTGGCAAAGGTCCACACAAAGATAGAAAAATAAAAAGTTGTGTTTGTGTGTGTGTGTGTGTGTGTTTAAGTGTGTATGGAGGTTTCCCCTTAGGGGGTGCGTTAGCTGGTCTGTTAATTTGCCATGAGTGGGCGGCAATAATGATCCATAACTACCTGCAACGCAACAGCCGCCCACCTTAACGGGACCCATGCCACTACCTAGACCAGAGCCCTATGGCATGACCCGTAGGTGTGACTTGGTTAAAAGTAGGGCACAATACAGGGGGTAGTGTTCCATTTGGGACATGGGCGCACGTCTGCAGGCTTAAGGCTCCGTTCCAGCTGAACGATACACTAACTGACATGATGTAACGTTAGGACACGGACAGGGAGAACATGGGAGGAGAGACATATTATTTGGGGATTTAAATAAAATAGTCAAAGGTGCGTGCGTGGGTGTGTGTGTGTGTGTGACATGTGTTTTAGTGTATATGTGTGTGTTTGTGTGTGTGTGTGTGACATGTGTTTTAGTGTATATGTGTGTGTGTGGGTGTGTTTGTGTGTGTGTGTGACATGTGTTTTAGTGTATATGTGTGTGTGTGTGGGTGGGTGTGTGTGTGTGTGTGTGACATGTGTTTTAGTGTATGTGTGTGTGTGTGGGGGGGGGGGGGGGCCTGAGGTGTCTTGATGTCAAGAAACTTTGTAATGTTTCAATCTATTTATTGATGTCATGTTATTTGGGGATTTAAATAAAATAGTCAAAAGTGCGTGCGTGGGTGCGTGCGTGCGTGCGTGCGTCTGTGGGTGGGTGAAGTGAGTTTTGGCGTATACGTGTGTGTGCGTGTATGTGTGTGACGTGACGTGTGTTTTAGTGTATAATTGTGTGTGCGGGTGTATGTCTGTGTTCGCGTGTACTCCCTGCGCGAGTAGGCTATCTGTGAATGTGTGTGAGTGCTGCCCAGCTAGACCTCCATTCCACAGAGGGCTTAAGGCTGTAGGCTCTCTCAACATGCAGCCGGCCAGGAATAACCACATGGACTGTTGTCCCAGTGCCAGACATGACAGAAACAAAAACAACTCTCAAATTCACACGCACGCAGCCACGCACACACACACACACACACACACATCAACATGTCTTTGCAAAAATCTTTGAATGCTTCCTCACTGTAGATCACAAGTTGTTTTTCCGTTAGCGCGAAGGGAGAAACCATTTCATCGTGCAGGTAGAAATACACAGTACATTGCACTCCTCACAACCGGCAACTGCCAGACAAACTGCCTCCGCAGCGTAATTATCTAAATGATGTAGTGTAGTGCAAACTTCTCTCTTCAGTCACGGACTCCCTTTGAAGACCTTGCTTTACTAAAAACGTTAAACACATTTCTGGGAAGTGAAAAGACTGACACAAATACATATGCTACAGAATAGACTACCTCCAAAACGACCTCAAATTGGGGAGACAAATCGTAATTTCAACGAATGTTTCCTATTACCTGACTGTTTTGGTGGCACTCTCGAAGGGATGTCGGAATGACAGTGTGTCCTCTTGGGACACTAGGCTAATTAAGACCATGGACCATATACTTAGGTTATTTGAAAAAAAAAACGTCTCAATGCTGATCGTAGAACACAATTACTAAAATACTATTTTATATTTTTCATTTAATGATTTTTTCTTTCAAAATGTCCTAGTAATGATCATCAGCAGCCAATTTACAATTAAAGCTACTGTTATTATGAGCAAATTTGATCCAAGAAAATGCAGTAGAGACACATTCATCTGATTATCATCATACTAATAGACCATCATACATATTTCATACTAATAGATACTAGTTGATTTGCGTGAGTAATATCACCCAAAGGATGTTACAATGATCGATAATGTCCGCAGTATATGCGGAATGTCCTAAAAAAGTTCATAAGTGTAGTCCCAGAACGAAGAAGTATGTATTATTTAGGTTTGAAAAAAACTATCCTCTCAATGCGGACCGTGGTTCGATTCAATATTAAATTAATCATATATTTGTAAGTGTACGCGAAATTTTGTCATCATCAACTTCCAGACTCGTTAGCTATTATTTATAAATTAAATCCAAGAAGTAGCATTGTAAAACACAAGTTTGTAAAAGCAAGTTTTTATTTTCTTACCTGAATGTTCTTGTGTTTGTGATCAGAGGTGCTGTACCTCTCGCATTCCTCCATCCCTTTTCGGAGAAATGCGTTCACAACAAAACTGTCTCCTAGAAATAGGGAAAACATAGTGAACGAAAATCCATAGCCAATTAAAAGGTAAAAATTACTCAATCCAAGCCAACGTAAACGATATAAACGTTAAGTTATTTGTTATTATGCTATATATAAGCCCGTTATTCTCACCTTCGGGGTTTTCTCTGCGTTTACACGCTATAGATCCCAGGAACACATGGGAAAAAACGATTCGAAATTCGTTACAATTTATTGCAATATTCATCAAACAATTCTTCGAATTTAATATATAAAGGCAAATTATTATTATAGACATCTCTTACCATGTTTTGACTGAAGTTTCCCCATTTTACGTCCCTTTTCTCGTGATAATGTATAGCTCTTTACCAATCCGTCATGGATAACCCACTATATTGGTTAACATTGTCACATTGTGTCCGTTTCGGCAACAACCACAAAAATAATCCAACTTTCTCCAAGCGCATTCAGAATTACCGAAATACACACATGGTTTCGTTTGCAGTACAGAAAAAAAACGCTCTTTCTCAAAGCAAATGTACGGTCGAGATAGTGGAGAGCCCGGTGGTAGAGACGCTTTTACAGCGAGACAATCCAACTGACTGTCTGGTAGTAGCGCTGTTGGAGTTGGAGTCGCTCAACTATAGATGCGAGCAGGCGGTACACCCAAAAGTGTTGGTAAAATCGCGTCCCCTGTTGGACTCATTCAGAAAAGCTTAAAACCTTTGCAGGTGATATTTGGTTTCAGGTTAAATAAGTAACCATCTTTATCTAAGCATTTTCACTTTAGGACAATTTGGTTTCCTTCTGCATTGCTGCAGATTTGAAGTTAGTCACTGTTTGATTGTTATCTGCAATTAGTTCTTTCTGCACATGTTTACAATTTCCAGATTTTTCCACAATTTCCAATCTAAGTGATATATACAAAGCTATTGTCTCACTACCAAAACTAAATGTTAACTTGTATAACTCCGTAACCATCTTGGTGTTTTCTTACAGATAGAAAGAGACAGTGAGATGGAGCAAGAGAAAGAAATAGGACAACACAAATAGAGGGCAAAAGAGAGAAGAGAAGAGGGAAACGAGGGAGTGAAAGAAAGAGAGAGAAAGGGAAAAGGAGATAGAGAACAGAGAGAGAAATGGGCCAGCCAAGCGTTGTTATATGTAGGGTAATATGGGCTGAAATTACCCTCCTCACTAATCCTTCCAAAAACCCTGCAGAATCAGACTGATGACATGTTGCAGTTGTTTTTAGTTGCTTTGGTATTATTATCAACAGTATTTGGTGATTAAAAAAAAAAAAACTTCAAACAGATCACACTGGTCACACCATACAGATCACACCATTAAGTCTTGCATTCAAAACAATGGATTTTGCTTTCTCTTGGTTTGTAAAAATGTTTCACCACAAGACCATTAATTGAGCCACTAAGTATGAAATATAATGAGAACATTGGTTTAGTCATCAAAACGTAACAGTGCAATTCTCTCAGTTTAGTCATTAATATCATAACAGTGTATTTCTCTCAGTTTAGTCATTAATAACATAACAGTGTATTTCTCTCAGTTTAGTCCTTAATAACATAACAGTGTATTTCTCTCAGTTTAGTCATTAATAACATAATAGTGTATTTCTCTTAGTTTAGTCATTAATAACATAACAGTGTATTTCTCTCAGTTTAGTCATTAATAACATAACAGTGTATTTCTCTCAGTTTAGTCATTAATAACATAACAGTGTATTTCTCTCAGTTTAGTCATTACTAACATAACAGTGTATTTCTCTCAGTTTAGTCATCATAACGTAACTTAGTGCAGTTCTCTCAGTTTAGTCATTACTAACATAACAGTGTATTTCTCTCAGTTTAGTCATCATAACGTAACTTAGTGCAGTTCTCTCAGTTCATTCATTGTAACAATCAGTTAACAAACAATTTAAGACACGTGTTTCAGAATTACTCTGCTAAAGTTAATCTATTAAAGAATATTACACTGTTTTCACCTTTTGCAAAACTCATACCGTACACTACCCATCACAGTTGACATGATTCCCATAATAAAAATTGTGATCAATGAAGCCATCTTCTGTAACCATTTTGTATCAAAACGTTTTTGCAACATAATTTTAGTTAAATTAAATGTAACAAATATTGTCCATGATTTTCTCTGTTAGAGCGTCCCATGTCTGGAACACACTGCCAACAGACACCCACAACTGCAACACATATCGCACCTTCACAACACACCTGAAGACACTGTTAAAGGCCAAACAGACTTGTGAACATAATCCTTAGCTGTGTATTTGTGGCTTTCTATTTGTCAGCAGTTTGAGAGGTGTGTAAACACTTTTGTTTTTATGCATTTTGTCGCTCTTTGTGCTGTTGCTCTGTCTGCAAGCAATGTGGTGCTTGTCCTAGGTTGGTCTGCATGTGCTCATTGCTTGTCTGTATTATTATTGTAATTGATTTTAATAACCTGTCCAGGGACTGCGATGGAAAATTACGGAAACGTTGATTACTGTCCACTGTCCCTGTAAAAATGAATAACATAACAACAAAGTAACACAATGAAATGTAATTCGTTAAAAGTTCAGAACATTACACAAATTTGCCACAATTCCATCTTCAGCATTTGGCCGCGATATCACATTAATATCTTGGTTTTCCAGGCACTGTGGGAAAAAGCGTTTGGCATGGTGAATCCAAACTTGACATTGTTTACCAGTGATGTCATGACATGGCTCTTCCATGGGCTGAAGGAGGGTGACACCCACGGGGATGGCAGAGACATAGGCGTAGGCCTTCCACCTCCATAATCAAAAGGAGATTTTGGGGCCAGGTCAAGGGTCAGGAATCAGGGACAGGTCCAAAACCATTCCTGAATCAGCTCTGAATGGTGAAACATTATCCCACATTTTCCTCAAGGAGCTCAACAAGGCATGTAGCCACAGCATTGTAAGACCCAGGAAAGGGCTCACGACCTACCAACCCAACAAATATGGCTGAACACAGGGATATGTTTCCCCCACATTGTCTATACGCGGCTCTGATTTCCTCCTCTGCCTTGCTGTCTGTCCTTTTTCATGTTGACTGCCAGCTGTGGTTACTAATACGGTTGGCGATCATGTCTCCCATTTGACAGTACACTATGGTATTGGCAATGCCGTGGTCTTTTGTGGCCCACATTACCAACACTAAGGTTGTGGGTTTGATTCCCACATAGGTCACAAACAAATCTATGGCCTTGGTGGTGATTCGGAACATGGATGGTAGAAATATGTAAAATACATACAGTACATTATGAGTGACGATCAATTATGATCAGCGTTATGATTGTAAAAGGTATTTTAACAATTGAGAATAAAATCTATTGAAACGTTGTGTGTACTTCATAAGAACATCAAGTATTTCAATGTGAAACACATTTCTAGATGACACATTTATATTTGAGTTGATGTGAGTTTTGAAAAAGGGTATTTTTTGAGAATCTGTTGTGTTTTTTGTATTAAGTATGGTGAAATATTACCACATACTTGTGTGTAGTACCAAAGCGACAAAAAAATCGTAACTTCATGCATGAAAAGATCATAGGATTCTGACTGCGTTAAAACACCAAGAGGTACTTCCTGATGTGTAGGAGTGAGTTTGGTATTTAGAGGGACACATTTAGTATTTTGCCAAGGGGGGGGGGTCCCCCCATCCCCTATGTCCTTGGGTACGTCTCATTCTGTAAGTGTTTCGGTCCAATCATCAGGGTTAGAGCGATCATCTACGGATGCCTCACACTCGCCCACACACAGAGACAGGCTGGAAAAGGACGGATGATCAGTGGGTGATGTGACACTGTAGTTTACGGTGGGATGACAGCACTGAAGTCTGACTCTATGTCTCTCTCTCGCTCTCTCTCTCTCTCTCTGGATCTTGATCTCTCTCTCTGGATCTTGATCTCTCTCTCTCTGGATCTTGATCTCTCTCTCTCTGGATCTCTCTCTCTGGATCTTGATCTCTCTCTCTGGATCTGGATCGATCTCTCTCTCTCTCTCTCTCTCTCTCTCTGGATTCCAATTACCACTGTGGTTGTGTACTAGACAATGTAGAGCGCGCTTCCTTTAACAACGGCCCACAGGACTCTGTAGGAAATGAGTGGACTACTACACACAGTACGTAAGTAATGAGTTGACGTTTGGATACGGTGGCGTGGTATTTATGTGCATTGAGTTTGGGATATGTGCCTTACAAATATACATTATTACAGAACCTCTGTAAATATTGGGACAGGAACAGGGGCTTTTATTCTATTGGCTCTTTATACTGAGGGTTTGGATTTTCAGTCAAATACTTACGATGAGTTTATATTCTGTGCGCACAATTATTAAGCAAATCGTATTCCTCAAAATGTATTTTATTGTTAAACAAACACAATGCTCTCAGTCAATCCAAAATATCGTTGAACCTCAAACCTGTATTTTTAACAAAGGAAAAATGGGTTTTGATCTTTCTCAGGGTAATACATGCGCATAATTATTAGGCAACAATTAGTGTACAGAATTATTAGGTAACTAAATTAAAAAAATAATTTCTCCAACTCACTTGTTTATTCTCTATTTTTAGAGTAAGTGCAACAAATAAGTAACACATATTGAAAATGAAAATTAAATAACATTTCTGGCCTTTCTGACCAGTATAGTTACCCTTCCTTTCAATGACTGCCATGAGCCTTCCTTCCATGCAGTCTGTCAGTTTCTTGATCTGTTCACGATCAACTTTTGCTGAAGCGTATGCTGTTCAAAAAGGTGTATTGTCTTCCCTGACTGTAAATCTCACGCTTGAGGAGGGTCCACACGTTCTCAATAGGATTTAAGTCAGGTAAGGAAGGGGGCCAGGTAATTATTCGGACATCATTGAGGCCCTTGCTTGCTAGCCAAGCAGTGGAGTACTTGGATGCATGTGATGGAGCATTGTCCTGCATAAAGAACATGGCCTTCTTGAATGCTGAGGACTTCTTCCTGTACCACTTCTTGAAGACAGTATCTTCCAGAAACTGGCAGTAGGTATGGGAGTTGAGTTTCAGTCCATCTCCAACCCAAAAAGGTCCAACTTCCTCATCCTTAATGATAGCAGCCCATACCAGTACCCTTCCTCCACCGTGCTGGCGACTGACTCGAAGTGGTTCCCTGTGTCCATTAGTGATCCATCGACATGCCCATCCATCTGGTCCATCAAGAGTCACTCTCATTTCATCTGTCCATAAAACCTTTGAAACATCTGTCTTCAGGTATTTCTTTGCCCAATCTATACGCTTCAATGTGTGAATCTTATTCAGTGGTGGTCTGTTTTCAGCCTTCTTGACCTTGGCCATGTCTCTGAGCACTTGACACCTTGTACTTCTGGACACTCCAGGTAGGTTGCAGTTCTGGGATATGGTGACACTGGAGGATAATGGGTTCCTGGTAGCTTAACGTTTAATTATTCTCAAGTCATTTGCATCTTTTCTTCTCCATGCATTTTTTGCACCCCAGTTGACAATTCGCAAAAAAGAGTGTCCGCTGGTCACGCCTCAATAGTTTAGCTATTTCAAGTTTTGTATCCACAATTTAAAGATGTATGACTTAGCAGTGTCAGTTAAATCTCTTTTTTGGCCCATTTTACCTGAGGTCATGAAACTGCCTAATAATTATGCACACCTTGATATAAGGTGTTATTCACTGTTGCCACACCCTCCCTCAATACACAAATACAGATCACCTGAAAATTATTAGACCCAATGAGCATTCAAATGTATATGGTTTGGAGTTGGAAAATCTGTATAGAAATAATCATACGATCAGAATACTCAAACTGTTATAGTTGTTTTGGTAAGCCCTTAGTCTTAACTATGTTTCCTATAGATGGTTCTGATTTTTCCATTCTGAAATTGCCTTCCTTGACTTTCGCTGACCCCTCTTTGGACCTCATTTTGACAGACACCATAACAGCGGACTCCAAAGGTTAATGCAAGTGTTGTCATATTTAAATGATGAAACCAATACTACCTTCACAAGTCCCCGCATTATAAAGCGGAGAGTCTATACTTGAATTATACAGTATCAGTATGACTAAATCTTCTGGCGGGTACGGGCCAAAAGAAAAAACTTACCTAGGTAACAGCCTGTCATTGAGGAACCCAACCCTCTGTTATTTGAAGCCTCAATCATCAATTAAGCATAAACCACTTCTGTAAACGTCTCACATGCAGATCAAAGGAAATTGCGTACAAACGTTGATCAATCCTATAACGTCAAAATTAACCACGTCCTATTCCCAGAAGTCAACATGTTCGTATCGCGTCAACATGGCTCCACCCTAAGCAAATTATTATTGGCACTGTCCGGGATATTCCATTGCTTTCGGCCATGTACCTGAACAACGGTTGACAGGATAAACACTAGACTGTTTGTTTTGTTTGGAATTTTCTGGCAGCTTTTCTAACCACTTTAGAACGACGATAAAACTGTGCAACAATAAGGCTTTTTACTTTTCTTCCCCGTCTGTCTTGATTGCACTACTGCAGCTGCCTGACTGTTGGAGCGACTACAGTCAATCGAAAAATGCCTCCAGACGGTACAATTATGGTTGTATTCATCTCGCCCCTTTCACCCACCACACTAACTGAAACACACACACACACACACACACACACACACACACACACACACACACACACACACACACACACACACACACACACACACACAGACAGACCTCCCTCCTCCATACCTCTAACAAATCTGTGACTGTTAAACAAATTAGCGCGAGGGAGAACCGATATACTAATGGGTTCGCAGGCGTTGGGTCAGTTGGGGCTTACTTGGTGAAACAGGTATCTGATGTGTTTTTTTATGGTGTTACGTTACAGAAAATTGTATTAGTATATCATAGCAAAAATGTATGTCTTGGGTGTGGTAAATGGACAATATACTGCTGTTAGACAACACGCATCCTGAATTGCTTGGAGATTTGTTCACAGAGAGGCCCTACTGCCATCATAAACCACAATTTGATCAATAAATAGTGATGTGATGTCCAAGCTGTGGTACACGGTCTCATATTCGACAGCTAGCATCCAATCCACATTTCCCACACACGTCTGGTATGTTAATGAAACATTAATGGTATGTCAGACAAGTCTGGTAAATTATTAAGGAAACATTCATGGTGTGTAAGTCAGACACGTCTGGTAAATTAATGAAACATTCATGGTGTGTATGTCAGAAACGTCTGGTAAATTAATGAAACATTCATGGTGTGTATGTTAGACACGTCTGGTAAATTCATGAAACATTCATGGTGTGTATGTCAGACACGTCTGGTAAATTAATGAAACATTCATGGTGTGTATGTTAGACACGTCTGGTAAATTAATGAAACATTCATGGTGTGTATGTCAGACACGTCTGGTAAATTAATGAAACATTCATGGTGTGTATGTCAGACACGTCTGGTAAATTAATGAAACATTCATGGTGTGTATGTCAGACACTTCTGGTCAATTAATGAAACATTCATGGTGTGTATGTTAGACACGTCTGGTAAATTCATGAAACATTCATGGTGTGTATGTCAGACACGTCTGGTAAATTAATGAAACATTCATGGTGTGTATGTTAGACACGTCTGGTAAATTAATGAAACATTCATGGTGTGTATGTCAGACACGTCTGGTAAATTCATGAAACATTCATGGTGTGTATGTCAGACACTTCTGGTCAATTAATGAAACATTCATGGTGTGTATGTCAGACACGTCTGGTAAATTAATGAAACATTCATGGTGTGTATGTCAGACACTTCTGGTCAATTAATGAAACATTCATGGTGTGTATGTCAGACACTTCTGGTCAATTAATGAAACATTCATGGTGTGTATGTCAGACACGTCTGGTAAATTCATGAAACATTCATGGTGTGTATGTCAGACACTTCTGGTCAATTAATGAAACATTCATGGTGTGTATGTCAGACACTTCTGGTACATTAATGAAACATTCATGGTGTGTATGTCAGACATGTTTGGAACTGCAGAAACAAAAACACTAATCCTGCAGTGTTCTAGTACAACTATTTTTAGAACAGGTTCGTACTCCAAAACTGCACCCTATGGCTCATATTGCACACTACTGTTGACCAAAACCTCCACAGGCTCTAATCAAAAAAGCAGCACACTACTTTGGGTATAGGGGACCATTTGGAACACAGAACAGGAGTATCCTTTGAAAGAGAGTTAAAGACTGTTGGCCAATCACAAAGAGTTCTTTGTCCAAAATTTGCCACAAACATGCAAACCAGGACAACAGCCTTCGCAGAACTCAAAATGTGCAACATGCACGTGGAGAACGGATAGAAATACTAGCCTGTACTTGGAAATTCCATGAGTTTCCCAAATAACATTCCATAACAAAAAATGCTCTAATTTGACAATGCACATTTTGGTGAATGAGGTCTTTGTCAGAGCCGTGGTAGGAAGAAGGAAACAGGGTGTCATTTGGGAGGTACCCTGGAAACTTCACTTGACTGTCATACAGTGAGCTACACCACTGTCATTATCAGGCATCAAGTCGCCGAGGAAGATGATTTTAAAGAGTTGATACTGAGCAACAAGGAAATGTATTTTCTGTGTTAAATTGTCAGTTGGCAATTGGGGTAATTTAATTGCTTCAAGGAATAAAAAGCTATGCCCCCATCTTAATAAAGAAAATAGCAGTTAAGTGGCAGTTACAGGACAAACATGACGGCAAGCCAATGATTTGGTAGAAAGAAGATTGAAGAAATGATACCGCCACCCAGTGGTCCAACACCAAATGACAGCCAAAACAAACTAAAATAAGATTTAGATGGTTGTATTTATGACAATATCCAATTATGTTCAGAGTGCTTCTCAAATGAGTCAAAAGGTGTTTAAAGACTTTAATATTCATGTAATATACAAACAGGTTTGTTAGAAACGTTTTAATCCTGAGTTGGCACAAAGAGCATTTGATGTTTTGTGACAGTACATGACACATTGCTGTGTACAAAAGAAAACTACCTACCACAAATGTTCTAAATTAATCAGAACTGAACATTTAGAGTGAACTTTTCCTACATGGGCAATTTAGAACATCGCATTTGTAATAATTTACGGTACCAGAAAGATTATCTTTCTGTTTCTTTGCACCACATATCAAACGCAAAGAAGAAAACACACTCGTACAGAAAAAAATTCCAACAGTCATTAAATGCAAACTCTGCACACAACCAAGGCCTATTAAAAACAGAACACACCATAAGGACACTTGGGCCAACTGGAATTGATTTCACAGACACAGATTAAGAAAAAACTCAATGGAATTCGCCCTTGAGCTCGATCTTTTGTTTTTAGCTCCAGACTAGCTGTTCTTAGTTCTAGACCAGCTGTTATTAGTTCTAGACCAGCTCAATCTGCGTTCACAAAACTAGCCCCTACAATGTCAGGACATTGGAACACTATAATGGTCGACTGTGATCCTTTGAAAACTGTCTAGTGTTAAAATGGCTTCCTCTTTCAGTAGACAGTGTACCAACATTTTAGTTGTGAGAAAATGATAAAAAAAAAAAAAAAAAGCATATTCCTTAACCGTTAAATAAAACAGACATGAAATGCCAGCCGGTAGAGCTTGGGATAAAAGCAGATCTGTTCCATCAAATGCTGTTTAAAGCTGCATTGAGATCCTATGCAGGAACCCAACACAAAAATCCAATCAGCTTGGTGATAATGGTGATCCTGAGTGGTTTCAACTTGTGAGACATCTTATGTTTGCAGACTGTTGCTACACAGGTAGTCAGACCAGCCCTTTTGCGGCTCTTACATTGCGTATCTGACACGATATACATTTGGGTGGTCTTAGATAAATGACATGGACACAAGCAAGAAACCCCAGATATCGAGATGACCAATAGGCAAGCTTCCCTTTCACAGTCAAACACTGTGGCAGCCACCAAAACACAACCAAGACAAAGCTGTTCATCTGCGTTCAATACTCTTAGTGGAACTACTGGGCAGTTGGTTTTCGGCATCTCTGTCATTGTACAGAGTCTGATGTTAAGGCAGGGCCAGACTGGTTCAGGCGTGATAAATCAGACACAGTTCAGCAGCTGGGTCCTCTCCTCAATCTGTTTATCCACCGCCAGGTCCATGGCCTCCAGAAACCTCTCCAGGGACACAGTGGGGGTCTGGAGACAAGGCAGGACATCATGACTACCAAACTTTATCTGGATTTTAAAAACCTACCAGACCTTTTGTATTCTACACAGAAAACAAGAAACATTTCCGTATACCTTCACAAACAGGGCATGGGCCAGAAAGGGGAGTTTCCTTAGAGCTCTTCCGCTGAGGCCTTTGCTCTTTCTAGAAAGGGAAGCAGAACATCATTCTGATTTACCCCACAGCATTATAAGACAGGGAGTCATTACCCCCACCGCAATCATGTAGGACAGGGAGTCATTACCCCCACCGCTATCATGTAGGACAGGGAGTCATTACCCCCACCGCTATCATGTAGGACAGGGAGTCATTACCCCCACCGCAATCATGTAGGACAGGGAGTCATTACCCCCACCGCAATCATGTAGGACAGGGAGTCATTACCCCCACCGCAATCATGTAGGACAGGGAGTCATTACCCCCACCGCAATCATGTAGGACAGGGAGTCATTACCCCCACCGCAATCATGTAGGACAGGGAGTCATTACCCCCACCGCTATCATGTAGGACAGGGAGTCATTACCCCCACCGCTATCATGTAGGACAGGGAGTCATTACCCCCACCGCTATCATGTATGACAGAGTCATTACCCCCACAGCTATCATGTAGGACAGGGAGTCATTACCCCACAGCTATCATGTAGGACAGGGAGTCAAATCAAAAGTTGAACACAACAAAAGGGACAGTAGGTCTCCGAGAAAGCTGTGTTTACCGACACAGAGACAGTAGGTCTGAGACGGCATCACACGGCAGATGGTACTTACGTGGCGATGTTCCTGAGAACCAGGCTAAGTTCTGACACGTTGCACTCCCTGAAGCCCATCGTCTCCAGCTCAAACATGGTCAGCAGCTGCTGTCTGGGGTAGATGATCTGGCACTGAACACAAGTGTTTGACAAAAGGAGGAAAGGATGAATCTCCCATGAAAAGTGACAAACTTTATGCTACGGACACACAGGATTAGTGGGGTGGGGGTGGGGGGCTCCCAGGTGGCTGAGGTCCTCAAGTGGCCAGGTTGACATACGAGTCAAACTGCATCAGTGAAAGTCCCATCCAACCCTGACAGGGCCACTAATCTTTTCTCTAAATAAATACACCAAATCCCACAGGATCCGAACCAACCATGATCAGAACCAATTATATCATGTGTTTGACTCCAACAAGCCAGCTGAGATTTTTTGTGACGGTGCCAACCACTATGAAATTCTGGGGGGGGCGGCGGAATGGGTACATAATTTTTTTTGGTGTTTGTCTACCTTCATGAGTTCCTGGAGACAAGACAGGTAGATGCTGAAGATACCCTCCACAGATGGAGGGCCAATGTACTGCTTGATGTCAGCTCTGTCCACAAACGCCAGGTCTATCTTCTCTGTCACGTTGGACGTGGTGAGGATCACTACATTTGGGTGTCTAAAACAGAGGAAGAACATTATCAGGGCACAAACACAAGCCGACAAACACTCAAGCTGGACGATAGAGGATGGGCTGTCATCTTATTCTTATTCATAGAAATGTCATCTTATTCCATTTCTAATGACTAATGTTTCATTGGAGCCCTGTGGGCAATGAGTGTCATTTGTAACACTCACCAAGTGATAGGAAGAAACGCCAAACACACTTCTGTTGAGTTCGGCTACCTCTGAATCTACGAGGGCCCAATTTTTGAATGACCAGTAAACAGACATAACACGAGCATGTCTTACCGTTTTATCTGGTCCAGCTGGGTGAGGACAGAGTTCACCACCCGGATGGCATCGGAGGGCTCCGTTCCGGCCTGCGAGGCGTTCCGCGCCGCAGTCAGACTCTCCACCTGGTACCACAACGCCGTTACTATGGGACCTGCAGGTTCTTTAAATAAGACCTGGCCTTTCACCTAAACAAGCACATTTCTGCTTGGCTATTGTAGACTACTCCTAATTCACCTCGTCGATTAGAACAAACACGAGAGCTTCCTTGTCGTCGATCAGCTGCTGAATCTTCTGGAACATCTTCGTGACCAGTTTACCACTCTGAAGCAAAGAGACAGCAGTTTACTTCATTCCGTTATTATCAGAGAAACATAATCTCAGGTAGAAATAACGAGACAGGCATGAAGAGCTGTTTGTACCTCGGAGAACCATTTGGAAAACAAACTGTGGCTGTTGATCTCAACAAACTGTCCGTAGGTGTACCTGCGGGGAGAAGATCATGCTGAAGCGGTCCCTACTGAAATACACAGATATTGTGTTGACAAACAGAAAATTAAATCAAAAGTAAAACCCTGCTGTTACATATTACACCAAATACATGCAGTAAAACGCAGACCGAGGAGGCGAAATACTCCTTACAACCAGTTTGCGCCAAAGCCTTTTCCCCGCTTACCGGTTGGCTAGTCTTATTGACAGCTTCTGGGCCAGAGCTTTACACAGAGACGTCTTCCCAGTGCCAGGAGGACCTGAGGCCACATAAAGACATGATACATTGCTTTCTAAAGCTATCACATGTATGCACATTATAATCAATACATACAGTAGGTGTTTGAGGCTTTGTTGTTTGCTAGACTTAATTGGTAATGATTGGGTTTCTTTTTTTGCTATCACCCTACACATGATAACCCAGAATGACAAAGTGAAAACACGTTTTTAGAGACTTGTGTCAATTTAGCGGAAACGGAAATATCTTATGTATATACACTGATCAGCCATAAAATAATGACCACTGACAGGTGAAGTGAATAACACTGATAATCTTATCATCATGGCACTTGTCAGTGGGTGGGATATATAAGTGAACATTCTGCCCTCAAAGTTGATGTGTTAGAAGCAGGAAAAACCGGCAAGCGTAAAGATCTAAACGTCTTTGACAAGGGCCAAATAGTGATGATTAGATGACTGGGTCAGAACATCTCCAAAACAGCAGCCCCTGGGGGGTGTTCCTGGTCTGCAGAGGTCAGTACCTATCAAAAGTGGTCCAAGGAAGGAAAAGCGGTGAACTGGCGACAGGGTCAAGGGTCAAGGCTCATTGATGCACATGGAGCGAAAAGGCTAGCCCGTCTAGTCCGATCCAAAAGAAGAGCTACTGTAGCTCAAATTGCTGAAAAAGTTAATGCTGGTACTGATAGAAAGGTGTCAGAACACACAGTGCATCGCAGTTTGTTGCGTATGGGGCTGCACAGACCAGTCAGGGTGCCCATGGTCCACTGCTGAAAGCGCCTACAATGGGCATGTGAGCATCATAACTGGATCACAGAGCAATGGAAGAAGGTGGCCTAGTTTGGTGAATCACGTTTTCTTTTACATCTCGTGGATGGCCGGGTGCGTGTGCGTCGCTTACCTGGAAAATACATGGCACCAGGATGCACTATGGGAAGAAGGCAAGCCGGCGGAGGCAGTGTGATGCTTTAGGCAATGTTCTGCTAGGAAACCTTGGGTCCTGTCATTCATGTGGATGTTACTTCGACCCGTACCACCTACCTAAGCATTGTTGCAGACCATGTGCACCCTTTCATGGCAACGGTATTCCCTGATGGCATTGGCCTCTTTCAGCAGGATAAGGCGCCCTGCCACAAAGCAAAAATGGCTCAGGAATGGTTTGAGAAACCAAAAAACAAGTTTTGGCTTGGCCTCCAAATTCCCCAGATCTCAATCCAATCAAGCATCTGTGGGATGTGCTGGACCAACAGGCCCAATCCAAGGAGGCCCCAGCTCGCAACTTACAGGACTTAAAGGATCTGCTGCTAAAGTCTTGGTGCCAGATACCACAGCACACCTTCAGAGGTCTAGTGGAGACCATGCCTTGACTGGTCAGGACTGTTTTTGCAGCAAAAGCGGGACCTACACAATATTAGGCAGGTGGTCATAATGTTATGGCTGATCGGTGTAAGGTCCCACACTTCCCAATGAATTCCAGAGCAAAAACCAATCTTTGAAGCGCAAGGAACTCTCTGTAGACCTCATAGATAGAATTAGGTCAAAGCACAGATCTGGGTAAGGTTACAAAAAAGTTGCTAAAACACTGATGGTTCCTAGAGGGTGGCTTGGCTGAAGCCACTCCAGAGTAAAGGGCATTTGACATCATCTGATGAGACAGAAATGTAACTATTAGGCTTGATTGCCAAGCACTACATCTGGCAAATAGGAGCATCATGCTATGGGGATGCTTCTCAGCCGGAGGGACTGGGAAAATGGTCAGGACTGAGAGAAAGGATGGAGTACAGTAAAGAGGTATTTGAAGACAACCTGAACCAGAGCACACAGGACCTCAGAACAGGGCGAAGAAGAATATTTTAGCACAACAAAGACCCCAGCAAAGATGACAGCCAAAACAAATGCTGGTAAACAATGCTGGTATGGCTTTGGAAAATATGTTAATGTCCTTGAGTGGCCCAGTCAAAGCCCAGACTTGAACCTGAAGATCACTGAATGGGCCCATCACGTATCCAATCAGACAGAGCTTGAGAGGATCTACAAAGATGGTTGTCAAAGGTGCTTCTAAAATATACTGAATAAAGGGTTTGTATAGTTATTTAGATGTTCAGTGGAGTTTTCCCCACCAATAAATTGGTACAAATGAAAAATAAAAAAATCCCACATTGTCATCATGGGATATAGTTGATAGCAAAAAATGAAATAAAATACAATCAATAACAAATGAAACTCTATAACAGAACAAAATACTGACAATCCAGCTGACAAGACCCTGATTTGGTTACCATGAAGCAAGACAACCCGGTTCCATGAAATCAGGTTGCTGTCCACGTTTTTGTCAGAGAAGTAAATTGTCGTTGAGACGTAATCCAAAAGCTTTACAGGAAAAGAGAAAAGCAATATGATGTCAGTTTTTTTATTAAATCTGGGAACTGGAATAAAGTAATTGTCATTTTGCATCCTGTGTGTTTCTTACTTGCGTTTTCACTCCGCTATCATACACCAGACTCTCCCAGATCCCATGGAATTCAGCGGCTGGCAAAAGCCAGTGATTGGCTGCAGAGAGCTCCTCGTCTTCCTCCAGAGTAAGAGTGCTGGGCCCGTCCTCATTCAGGACGAAGATGTGGATGGAAAGACAGCAGCTTTTCAGATCTATGGGCTGGGGAAGAACAACAATCAACTGAATACCCTTTGGTCACGGCCTCTTGTACGGCATTCAATAAGACCCTCAGTGTAGGTATCTAATGAGATGTCCATTAGTTCAAGATAGACACTTCACTTCCCAGGGTCCACCTTCTGTAAACATCAGCACACATACTATAAAACCAGATGAAGCAGACAAGATCCGTTCATCCCTGGTGACAATCATCTTGAGGGTGAGAAACAGATCGTTAGAAATGTGCTTGAGTTTTACCTTTCTCTCAGTGTCCACTATCGCCACCGACTGCACATGTTTGGTGAGGAAGTCCTCGTCAAATTCTGTCCATCTGTACACCCCGAACACCACGCAGTGACGCTTCAGCAGAGCCAGAACGTGCATCTTCACATCAGACCTCTCAGCAGTACTGCAGTAAAAGTTGTACGCACAGTAAGAGACAGAGGAGAGAGAGACGGACAGAGACAGAGGAGAGAAAGACGGACAGAGAGAGAAGAGGGAAAGGTTCTCTTGTAGTTAGCATCATTATTGAAAGGTAGAACTTAAAGGGTATAACTTTGCAGATAACATAACAGGGTTGCAATTTACAAAACACACATTGACAAAAACCACCCCATTCCAAATGGTAATTCTGCCCTTGAGCAAGACAGTTAATCCTGATGCAACCAGGATTCTTAATGTGGCAGCAACCCAGACTTCTCAAATTTGGAGGGGTTAAAAGCATAAGTCAAATACAGGTTGGACTTCATAGTACTGTAATACAACTTCGGTCAGTGTGAACATTACCTGCTTGATTTGACATGAACCTCCACATGAATGGTGGTCATATCATCCGGGTTGTGCTTCAGATCTCCTACCTCCATTATGTCACCCTCCATACCTTAAGAAACCCTGATGTCAACAAAAAATCAAATCAGGGACAGGCACTGGATTTTTAGGCCCACTGATGAATATATAGGAACAGACCTAGGTCGCAACTTACTGTTAAGAGTTACAGTAGAATGAGGTGCTATTTCGAAATGTATTTGTAGATCAGCCGTTTTTCTCTTGTTTTGTTATTGAAAGAAAAAAAATCTTATTTACAGCAACAACCTGGACTGCCAATGCCTTAATAAGCCTATATCAACAAATGTTGTTGAACAGGTAAACATAATGTGGGGCATGCTTGTTTTTATTCTACAATTTCGACGGGTAACGTTAATCAAGACTGTAGGCATGCAGAAATATAAAACGGGTATGAGCACACAGGTTCCCATAAGGAAGCGTAGGGTAAATAAATAAACTTTCTAATTTTCATTTAGCAGGCTCTTGTCCAGAACGACTTAAGAATAGAACGTTCATCTGAAGATAACAGTACCTAATTACACTCAATTAAGCATATATCGGCACATTTTGTTTACAGTCCACTTCGTTATAGAGAGCAAATGTACAATTACATTGTAGCTGTTTAGCTGACGCCCTACATTCTTATCCAAAACGGCGTACATAATTTTACCAGGTTAGCTCAGCTGGCTAGTTAGTTACATGTAGCTAACTATGATAAGTACAAGCAAAGTGACATGCTGGAATCTACAGTTAAATATTGTTAAAAGGTATTAGTGTTACAAGCGTAAAGTAGTAGACGTCAGTGTTTTTGTCAACGTTTAAACTGTAAAATAAAATTATTAAAATAATTTACCTGAGATTGGTTTTTGAGTTTTGAATTTAGCGCGCAGTTTTGCTAAACGGGATGTAGATATCAGATCAGATGCATTATGTGGGAAGCGTACTTCCGGGTCATTGGAGTACAGAGATCGTTTAATTAGCCTCATGCTGGCAATAATAAGGTTTGTCTTAATCTACACACTCTCCTGAACATTTCCCACAACGCTTTCATTGTGGCACATACAATCTTTTTTGAGCTATGAGGCAATAATAATTCCATATTCACATTGCCATTCGCATTGTTTTAATTTTGACCTTGGAACACGTTTTAATACCCACTTTCTATTGGAATAACTCTTAAATGTGAACAAATATTAGTTGTTAAAATATTTTCTTAAACAATTAATGAATTAAATGTATTAATGAATTTTGAACTAAACAGTTTTGAGCTAATCCGTTGGACACTTTTATTTTGAAACGTGCCCCATTTTCGTGACCCGGAAGTGTTTTTTTTATGTTGCTCACAAGACCCTGGTGAACGTATAATATGCAAACAATAATGTAGATCTAAATAATACGATTTATAGTTTTTCGCCTATTACAACACAAAAAACATGGGAAAAAAGCATAAAAAGCACAAGCCGGAGTGGAGAACCGTTGATGGTAAGAAACCTGTTCTAAGCCTGGCTTTGTTTCTTGTAGCTACTTACTAGCTTGGCTAAAACGTTATTGTTGTACTGACTGTACCGCTAACGTAAGCTAGCTGTCTGAATCATCCTGCAGTGCCAAAGCCACTGTTACTGCACTTCTGTTTAGTGCTGCCCTTCGCGTTTTATGGGTGATATTGGCGTTGAGGCTAGTTAGCTACCCAGGTTAGCAACCTGTGATGGGTATTGTATTGCTTCAGTGCATATCTTTTCATTGACCCTGCATTAAATATGCTGCTGACGCGTGTATGCTTAATGATTGTGCACTTGGAATTAACCATTACGCAGAGTCAATTTTATTTTCTGTTTTCAGACTCTGAAGACAAGCCTTTTGAGAAGCCACTGAAGCTGGTCCTCAAAGTAGGAGGAAGTGAAATCACAGAACTCTCAGGCTCCGGCCATGACTCCAGTTACTACGACGACAGGTCAGACCATGAACGGGAGCGTCACAAGGACAAAAAGAAGAAGAAAAAGAAAAAGTCTGAGAAGGAGAAAGACAAACACTTAGACGATGACGAGAGGAGGAGACGTAAAGTGAGCATGAGGAGAACAAGGCTTTCATAAAAAGCATAGAATGTACCTCCAACAAAATATCTCTGTAGCCACATTCTCCAAAACACACTGCGTCAACTGCACATAATCCATAGCAGGATCACGCGTGACTGCTGAATAATTCAATAATGTGGTCATGCAGGACACTGTCCCCATCCAGGACAGTAAACATCATGAATCCATCCACATATGCTCTTTTGCAGGAGGAGAAGAGGAAGAAGAGAGAGCGGGAGCAGAGTGAGGCTGCTGCCTCTGAGGGGGCAGCCTCTGGCAGTGCTGTGGGCTTGCCCAACACCATGCCCGGTCACTCTGCTGTGGCCGTAGAGCCTTTCATGCTGCCAAAGATACCAAACATTAGTTTTGAGGTGGGTACAGTTTTGGTAAGTTGCGCCAGGAGTTTTTCTTTTTCCCCCTGATCAAGTGGCCCCTTGTTGTCTGGAGTCTTTCTGGTTTTCTGTGGGTCAGCTCTTGTGATCAGAAAATCCCCTGGCATGTGTCTCAACTGTTCCCTTCTCTCAGAATAAACAGACATTCTGGCACTCGTTTTAAAAGTATTAGATTGGTTTGAGAATTGACGGAAGACACTTAAATAAATCCAAGATGTGGATAGTCCAAGCTGACATTTTGGGAGAGGAGTCAGAAATCAGGACATGTTCTAAGAGGTCATGGGACAGAGGTCATAGGACAATGTCCAGTAGGGTAGTGAGGACTGTGTCTTTGACTGGTGTTGTGGGTGTCTCGGCAGCAGCAGGAGGAGAAGAAGAGGAAGAGGGAGAGGTTTGAGATGGAGTCTGAGATGATGGACGACTTTCTTCCCAACATAAAGGTGGAAGTGGAACAGCAAGGGGATAGACCTGTCCGGGCATGCAGGACAGCAACAGGTAATGGTACATGTCATCTTATGTGTTGTTACGTGTTATTACGCTTGAGATAAAGGATAATAACATACATTGCACTCCACAGGTTTTTGAACAGTGTCCCATTGTGTTGTTTTGGGTCTGTATTCAAGCATGTTGGATTTGAAATGAAAAAATCGCAAAGAGGTTAAAGCGCAGTCAGTGAGCTTTAATTTGAGAGTATTTACATCCATAACCGGTGTAGGAATTAGAGCCATTTTCATACATAAAATACCAGTTTTAGCTTGCTTTATTTCAAATCCAGTGTGCTGGAGTACAGACCCAAAACAACAGAATATGTCACTGTACCCGGTAGGGGTTAAAGGTCATGAATGTCCAATCACATTGGGCTGTAGAATCTGTGTTGATGAGATTGTATGTCTGTCTGTCTCTCACGTCAGAGAGTGAGTGTACCCCTCGACAGCAGCTGTTGGAACACTTCCTGCGCCAGCTTCAGAGGTCAGGGCTTCTGACACCATTCACATATCTAATACAGACCTTTCTGTATTGTGCCTGTTGGTTTCAGGATTATCAGTATTTCCACAACACTAACAAACCCATTGTCTTGTCTTTCCAGGAAGGATGCCCATGGGTTTTTCTCCTTTCCGGTGACAGACGCCATTGCTCCAGGTTACTCTGTGATCATTAAACACCCAATGGACTTCAGCACCATGAAGGACAAGATCACAGACAACGAGTACAAAACTGTCACAGAGTTTAAGGTGTGGTGCTCATTCAAGTGACCACATGGCTTTCTGATGATCACAGACTACCACTGGCCTGATTTTGAATTGTCAACATGCTGACTGTTTGGCTGTATCTCAATACGCCTTGTAGTGATTCCTCTCTGTAGTAGAAATGATGGCCCAATTTCTTTCCCCTCTGACCTTTTTCCTCAGTGCCTTTTGAAAAGCAGTATGGAATATACACTCACCTAAAGGATTATTAGAAACACCTGTTCAATTTCTCATCAACCAATTACATGGCAGTTGCTTCAATGCATTTAGGCGTGTGGTCCTGGTCAAGACAATCTCCTGAACTCCAAACTGAATGTCAGAATGGGAAAGAAAGGTGATTTAAGCAATTTTGAGCGTGGCATGGTTGTTGGTGCCAGACGGGCTGGTCTGAGTAGTTCCCAATCTGCTCAGTTACTGGGATTTTCACGCACAACCATTTCTAGGGTTTACAAAGAATGGTGTGAAAAGGGAAAAACATCCAGTATGCGGCAGTCCTGTGGGCGAAAATGCCTTGTTGATGCTAGAGGTCAGAGGAGAATGGGCCGACTGATTGAAGCTGATAGAAGAGCAACTTTGACTGAAATAACCACTCGTTACAACCGAGGTATGCAGCAAAGCATTTGTGAAGCCACAACACGCACAGCCTTGAGGCAGATGGGCTACAACAGCAGAAGACCCCACCGGGTACCACTCATCTCCACTACAAATAGGAAAAAGAGGCTACAATTTGCACGAGCTCACCAAAATTGGACAGTTGAAGACTGGAAGAATGTTGCCTGGTCTGATGAGTCTCGATTTCTGTTGAGACATTCAGATGGTAGAGTCAGAATTTGGCGTAAACAGAATGAGAACATGGATCCATCATGCCTTGTTACCACTGTGCAGGCTGGTGGTGGTGGTGTAATGGTGTGGGGGATGTTTTCTTGGCACAATTTAGGCCCCTTAGTGCCAATTGGGCATCGTTTAAATGCCTACCTGAACATTGTTTCTGACCATTTCCATCCCTTTATGACCACCATGTACCCATCCTCTGATGGCTACTTCCAGCAGGATAATGCACCATGTCACAAACCTCAAATCATTTCAAATTGGTTTCTTGAACATGACAATGAGTTCACTGTACTGAAATGGCCCCCACAGTCACCAGATCTCAACCCAATAGAGCATCTTTGGGATGTGGTGGAACGGGAGCTTCGTGCCCTTGATGTGCATCCCACAAATCTCCACCAACTGCAAGATGCTATCCTATCAATATGGGCCAACATTTCTAAAGAATGCTTTCAGCACCTTGTTGAATCAATGCCACGTAGAATTAAGGCAGTTCTGAAGGCGAAAGTACACAGTATTAGTATGGTGTTCCTAAGAATCCTTTAGGTGAGTGTATAGCGAGTCAAGGAAAGATTCATTGTGAAAGAGCCTATCGTGGATTTCACTTGTGGAAATGTAATTTGTTAAAAATTTTGATAAACAATTTGTATTTTCATAGGCAAATATGTATTTGCCTCAGCTGGAAAGTATTTACCTGTGTTAAAATGAAGCGAGTGAGGGAGCACCTAAAGTGGCTTTGTCTGTTGCAGGCGGACTTCAAGCTGATGTGTGACAACGCCATGGTGTATAACCGTCCGGAGACTGTGTACTACAAGGCTGCCAAGAAGCTGCTGCACACTGGCTTCAAGATGATGAGCAAAGTAATGAGTGTCTGTGTCCTATACAAGGACCAGACGTAAACGTTATCGTCCGTTTATCAATTGTTTTGTTCATATTTTTTTAACCCATCCATTACGTTGATTTTCTCCTTCTGATAGATGCCTTAGGTTGTGCAGAATCCTGTTTCCATGTTGCCAGCATGGCCCTTTTTCTGTTTTCCCCTATGATGTTGGCTTGTTGGTAAACGTTTCTATGTCCTTGCTTTTGCTTCAGATTGGTTCACGTGTGTGGTTCACGTGTTCACGTGTGTGGTTCACGTGTTCACGTGTGTGGTTCACGTAAAACACAACACCTGCTCATACCGTTATATACATCCATCTTCTCCCGCTTATCCGGGGCCGGGTCGCGGGGGCAGCAGTCTAAGCAGGGATGCCCAGACTTCCCTCTCCCCAGACACTTCCTCTAGCTCTTCCGGGGGGACACCGAGGCGTTCCCAGGCCAGCCGGGAGACATAGTCCCTCCAGCGTGTCCTAGGTCTTCCCCGGGGTCTCTTCCCGGTGGGACGGGACCGGAACACCTTCCCAGGAAGGCGTTCCGGAGGCATCCGAAAAAGATGCCCAAGCCACCTCAGCTGACCCCTCTCGATGTGGAGGAGCAGTGGCTCTACTCTGAGCTCCTCCCGGGTGACCGAGCTTCTCACCCTATCTCTAAGGGATCGCCCGGCCACCCTGCGGAGAAAGCTCATTTCGGCCGCCTGTATCCGGGATCTTGTCCTTTCGGTCATGACCCAAAGCTCATGACCATAGGTGAGAGTAGGAACGTAGATTGACTGGTAAATCGAGAGCTTCGCCTTGCGGCTCAGCTCTTTCTTCACCACGACAGACCGATACATCGACCGCATTACTGCAGAAGCTGCACCGATCCGTCTGTCAATCTCCCGTTCCATCCTTCCCTCACTCGTGAACAAGACCCCTAGATACTTAAACTCCTCCACTTGAGGCAGGCACTCTCCACCAACCTGAAGTGGGCAAGCCACCCTTTTCCGACTGAGGACCATGGCCTCAGATTTGGAGGTACTGATTTTCATCCCCACCGCTTCACACTCGGCCGCAAACCGTCCCAGTGCATGCTGAAGGTCCTGGTTAGAAGGGGCCAACACGACAACATCATCTGCAAAGAGCAGAGACGAAATTGTGTGGTCCCCAAACCTGACACCCTCCGGCCCCTGGCTGCGCCTAGAAATTCTGTCCATAAAAATTACGAACAGAACCGGTGACAAAGGGCAGCCCTGCCGGAGTCCAACATGCACTGGGAACAAGTCTGACTTACTGCCGGCAATGCGGACCAAGCTCCTGCTTCGGTTGTACAGGGACCTGACAGCCCTTAGCAAAGGACCCAGGACCCCATATTCCCCAAGCACCCTCCACAAGATGCCGCGAGGGACACAGTCGAATGCTTTCTCCAAATCCACAAAACACATGTGGATTGGTTGGGCAAACTCCCATGAACCCTCCAACACCCCGTAGAGGGTATAGAGCTGGTCCAGTGTTCCACGGCCCGGACGAAAACCACACTGTTCCTCCTGAATCCGAGGTTCTACTATCGGCCGTATTCTCCTCTCCAGAACCCTGGCATAGACTTTCCCGGGGAGGCTGAGAAGTGTGATCCCCCTATAGTTGGAACACACCCTCCGGTCCCCCTTCTTAAAAATAGGGACCACCACCCCGGTCTGCCATCCAAGAGGCACTGTCCCCGACCGCCACGCGATGTTGCACAGGCGTGTCAACCAAGACAGCCCCACAACATCCAGAGACTTGAGGTACTCAGGGCGGATCTCATCCACCCCCGGTGCCTTGCCACCGAGGAGTTTCTTGACCACCTCAGTGACTTCAGCCCGGGTGATGGACGAGTCCACCTCTGAGCCCTCATCCTCTGCTTCCTCAATGGAAGACGTGTCAGCGGGATTGAGGAGATCCTCGAAGTACTCCTTCCACCGCCCGACGACATCCTCAGTTGAGGTCAACAGCTGTCCACCTCTACTGTAAACAGCGTTGGTAGGGCACTGTTTCCCTCTCCTGAGGCGCCGGATGGTTTGCCAGAATCTCTTCGAGGCCAGCCGATAGTCCTTCTCCATGGCCTCACCGAACTCCTCCCAGGCCCGAGTTTTTGCCTCCACAACCACCCGGGCTGCAGCCCGCTTGGCCTGTCGGTACCCGTCAGCTGCCTCAGGAGTCCCACAAGCCAACCAGGCCTGATAGGACTCCTTCTTCAGCTTGACGGCATCCCTTACTTCCGGTGTCCACCACCGGGTTCGGGGATTGCCGCCTCGACAGGCACCGGAGACCTTACGGCCACAGCTCCGAGCGGCCGCTTCGACAATGGCGGTGGAGAACATGGTCCACTCGGACTCAATATCTCCAACCTCCCTCGGGATCCAGTCGAAACTCTGCCGGAGGTGGGAGTTAAAGATCTCTCTGACAGGAGACTCGGCCAGACGTTCCCAGCAGACCCTTACAGTACGCTTGGGCCTGCCGAGTCTGTCCAGCTTCCTCCCCCGCCATCGGATCCAACTCACCACCAGGTGGTGATCAGTTGACAGCTCCGCCCCTCTCTTCACCCGAGTGTCCAAGACATACGGCCGCAGGTCAGATGAGACGACAACAAAGTCGATCATCGACCTGCGGCCTAGGGTGTCCTGGTGCCACGTGCACTGATGGACACCCTTATGCTTGAACATGGTGTTCGTTATGGACAAACTGTGACTAGCACAGAAGTCCAATAATTGAACACCACTCGGGTTCAGATCCGGGGGGCCGTTCCTCCCAATCACGCCCCTCCAGGTGTCACTGTCGTTGCCCACGTGGGCGTTGAAGTCCCCCAGTAGAACAATAGAGTCCCCAGTCGGAGCACTTTCCAGCACCCCTCCCAGAGACTCCAAGAAGGTCGGGTACTCTGCACTGCCGTTCGGCCCGTAGGCACAAACAACAGTGAGAGACCTATCCCCGACCCGTAGGCGCAGGGAAACGACCCTCTCGTTCACCGGGGTAAACTCCAACACATGGCGGCAGAGCTGGGGAGCTATGAGCAAACCCACACCAGCCCGCCGCCTCTCACCATGGGCAACTCCAGAGTGGTGAAGAGTCCATCCTCTCTCAAGGAGTGTGGTTCCAGAGCCCAAGCCGTGTGTAGAGGTGATCCCGATTACCTCTAATCGGAACCTTTCAACCTCACGCACCAACTCAGGCTCCTTCCCCGCCAGCGAGGTGACATTCCACGTCCCTAGAGCCAGTTTCCGTGTCCAGAGATCGGGTTGTCTAGGCCCCTGCCTTCGACTGCCGCCCGATCCTCTTCGCACCGGCCCCTTATGGTCCCTCCTGTGGGTGGTGAGCCCACGGGAGGGCGGCCCCACGTCGCCCGTTCGGGCTGAGCCCGGCCGGGCCCCATGGGGGAAGGCCCGGCCACCAGGCGCTCGCATACGAGCCCCAACCCCGGGCCTGGCTCCAGGGTGGGGCCCCGGCTGCGCCATACCGGGCGACGTCACGGTACTCAAAATGTTTTTCTTCATTTAGGGGGTTTTGAACCGCTCTTAGTCTGACCCGTCGCCTAAGACCTGTTTGCCTTGGGAGACCCTACCAGGGGCATATAGCCCCAGACAACATAGCTCCTAGGGTCACTCGGGTACTCAAACCCCTCCACCACGTTAAGGTGGCAGTTCTTGGAGGGGGTTATATACAGCAGTGGTTAAATTGAGAATTTGGTGGACTTAAAACAGATTTATATATTTTTGTATGTACATCTCCAGAAATAATTACCACTGCACCTTTTTCTTTCCAAAAATGTCAAAAAGGAAGGTTTTTAGTGAGGAACAGAAGAGTTAAAATTAAGAGACCCCTGCGAATTGAACGCTTCTGTTCCTCAAAACTTTCCTTTTCAACTTTTTGGAAAGGAAAGAAAACGGTTCAGTGGTCTCTTCATGTTTTCCAGAGCTGTATCTAAACATTAATGTACACAGATGGCAGGTCTGGAGTGACTGTTATAACCCCTAGTTTCCTTCCCAAGGATCCACCTCATCATCACCCCATTCCACCAGCCATTCTATCACTCTCTGGCTGAGACACAGCCAATGGAGGATAAAGCCTTGCCCTGTGGCTCTCTCTCTCTCTCCCTCTGGCTCTGTACTCTTCGCAGGAGCGGCTCTTAGCTCTGAAACGCAGCATGTCTTTCATGCAGGACATGGATTTCTCTCAGCAGGCCGCCATTTTGGGGGACGAGGACGTGGCATCGGAGGAGCCCCAGCCGGAGGTCCTACCCATGCCCGTGGAGTTGGCGTCAGCCAAGAAGTCCAAGAAACAACCCAAAGACATCAAGGACATGAAGGAGGTCATCAGGTATCAGGGAAAAGCCATCTCATTGTATCCTCTACTGTCAGTCAATAAAATATTACACCTTGAAAGCCTTTTTATATTTAACAAAGTCCAAAGTTTACAATATCCCAGTGTAGGCCGCCAAAGCCCAACCAATGACAATGCACAGTGTCTGAGATAAACTCCCTAGAAAGGATGTTGGTTTAATTGATCCATATTATCATTAAATATTACGTCCAACATCCTGAATTATTATGATGAACTTCTAAATTACCGTGTTGTCATCTGTGGGCCCAGCAGCTACCTCTACGAGCCAGAGGGGAACGCCTGCAGCCTGACTGACAGCACAGCGGAGGAACACGTTCTGGCCCTGGTGGAGCACGCCGCAGATGAGGCCCGGGACCGCATCAATCGCTATATGCCCAACTCTAAGGTATAACAACAACCACTATATGACCAACTCTAAGGTATAACAACAACCACTATATGACCAACTCTAAGGTATAACAACAACCACTATATGCCCAACTCTAAGGTATAACAACAACCACTATATGACCAACTCTAAGGTATAACAACAACCACTATATGCCCAACTCTAAGGTATAACAACAACCACTATATGACCAACTCTAAGGTATAACAACAACCACTATATGACCAACTCTAAGGTATAACAACAACCACTATATGACCAACTCTAAGGTATAACAACAACCACTATATGCCCAACTCTAAGGTATAACAACAACCACTATATGACCAACTCTAAGGTATAACAACAACCACTATATGCCCAACTCTAAGGTATAACAACAACCACTATATGACCAACTCTAAGGTATAACAACAACCACTATATGACCAACTCTAAGGTATAACAACAACCACTATATGACCAACTCTAAGGTATAACAACAACCACTATATGACCAACTCTAAGGTATAACAACAACCACTATATGACCAACTCTAAGGTATAACAACAACCACTATATGACCAACTCTAAGGTATAACAACAACCACTATATGACCAACTCTAAGGTATAACAACAACCACTATATGACCAACTCTAAGGTATAACAACAACCACTATATGACCAACTCTAAGGTATAACAACAACCACTATATGACCAACTCTAAGGTATAACAACAACCACTATATGACCAACTCTAAGGTATAACAACAACCACTATATGACCAACTCTAAGGTATAACAACAACCACTATATGACCAACTCTAAGGTATAACAACAACCACTATATGACCAACTCTAAGGTATAACAACAACCACTATATGACCAACTCTAAGGTATAACAACAACCACTATATGACCAACTCTAAGGTATAACAACAACCACTATATGACCAACTCTAAGGTATAACAACAACCACTATATGACCAACTCTAAGGTATAACAACAACCACTATATGACCAACTCTAAGGTATAACAACAACCACTATATGACCAACTCTAAGGTATAACAACAACCACTATATGACCAACTCTAAGGTATAACAACAACCACTATATGCCCAACTCTACGGTATAACAACAACCACTATATGCCCAACTCTACGGTATAACAACCAACCACTATATGACCAAATCTACGGTATAACAACCAACCACTATATGACCAATTCTAAGGTATACCATACAACCACTATATGACCAACTGTACGGTATAACAACCAACCACTATATGACCAATTCTACAGTATAACAACCAACCACTATATGACCAATTCTAAGGTATACCATACAACCACTATATGACCAACTGTACGGTATAACAACCAACCACTATATGACCACATTTAAGGTATACCAAACGACCTCTAGATGAACAACTCTAAGGCCCTGTCTGTAAATGCTTTTTTTGTGTGTATAAATTAGGATGTATGTTTAGTTCCTCTGGTGACTGTTGGTTTATGGTTTCTTGTGCTTTTAGATGGGTTACCTGAGGAAGGAGCCTGATGGTAATCTGTTGTACACTGTAGTGAATCAGCTGGATCCAGACGCAGAAGGTGGGTTGCCCGACATTTACATTATATGTTCAATTAAGGTTTTGCGGTCCCACCAAATACGCCGTGTGCCTACAGTATACTGTACATCAGGTATATTGTGAATGTTTTGCACCGTTCAACATTGTGGTGAAGTAAATCAATCATCTGTACATCTTCCAGAGGAGGAGACTCACCCGGTGGACCTCAGCTCTCTGTCCAATAAGCTGCTGCCTGGACTGACAACACTGGGTTTCAAAGACGATCGTAGACACAAGGGTATGTGTAGAAAGGGCACGTCTTCCTCTGCTGACGAAGCACATGAGCTATTACATTTAGACACACAGTGCCTGTATGTGCCCTACATAGTCAAGCAGTGCAGCTGTCGTTGGGTGAGTTGTTCTTCACTGCCCTTCACATTGTTAGCTAGGAAAGAAAGAGTTCCTTCTGAGGCTAGCTTCCTGCTCCTGTTGCAGTGACGTTCCTGAGCAGTGCATACAACACCCAGACCCTGCAGAACAACTCCATCTACCCCGACCTGCTTCCTGATGAGGTGGACCTGCTCTACTCAGCCTATGGGGACGAGACCGGGGTTCAGTGTGCTCTCAGGTTAGCCAGTGGCAGCACGCACGTCTTTACAGCAGCACGTTTCCTTTTAGTGGCAAAGGTTTGGTACATTTCCCAAAACTCCCGGCCAGAAGTTTTCTTGAATCAGCAGTACAAAAGATTGAAATCCAAAATCCTCCAACTGGGAGTTCTAGATAAACAAAGAAAGTTATCAAATGATGTCTTGTACATTTTTTACAGTATCCAAGAGTTTGTTAAAGATTGCGGGAACGTTACGAAGCGTTTTGTGGACGGGCTGCTGGATAAGATGACTGCAGGAGATCACTCGAAGGCTATCTTCCAGATCCGACAGGTAAGTAGCACATTCAGGACTGACTCAGCTAAAAGTAGGCCTCCCCTTGTTTTTAATGACACCCTGGGAACTGGCAACTCTGATTGTGGACCTGCAAAACCACTGCACAGCACCCAAAAGAACACCTCCATGGACAAAACATCTGAATGTGTGGGCCACATCCAGCAACGTGCACTTGAATGGAGAGATGTCAGTGGGAATGCTTTTATCCAGACACCATCAACAACATCCAGCAGTCAATTTGGGGGGACAGGGGATACCGGTGGTAACAACGACTAAGTATCTTGGTTTGCTTGAGGAAGCTGTTGTCAGAAACTCACTGAAGACTTGATCACTGTATATTCAACACTGGCTACGTCTGGTCTGGGATACAGTGGAATATATTCTACACTGGCTTAGTCTGGTCTGGGATACAGTGGAATATATTCTACACTGGCTTAGTCTGGTCTGGGATACAGTGGAATATATTCTACACTGGCTAAGTCTGGTCTGGAATACAGTGGAATATATTCTACACTGGCTAAGTCTGGTCTGGGATAGAGTGGACTGAAGTCTTTACAGTATGTCTTCCATGTATTATATATTTTAAGGGATTGTCACTTGAATATGTGCTGATATGTGTTTGTTGTGCCATTTGTAACCACTGGTATGATCTGAATGTATCTAAGTTGGGTGAATGTGATTTTAATATCTGTTTCTGTTTCAGAAAAGAAACATGACCTTACCTGATGAAATGAAGACCAGCATCTGTGATATGCAGGCACGTGACTCGCAGCTGTTGAATGTCTACTGGGGTTTAGTTTGTTTGGAGTTCAAGGTTCTTGAAACCTCTGTGTTTTCCCATCCTGCTTGGCCTATGTGCTTGTCTGCCTGATCTTACATGTGTTTTTGTGTGCTCAGGTGGCTGATGGGACAGTTCTAGGAGAAGGTAGCTCTGTGCTGGACTTCATGTCCATGAAGAGCTACTCAGATATGTCTCTAGAGATGTCCATGCTCAACTCATTAGGTGAGATTATCACAAGTGTTGTTTTCATCACTTTCATTCATTGCTACTATCAACACACACACGCACCCTCATCCGTGGTAGGTAAGACCTATAGAAATGTAACCCTCCTCCCTGGTAGGTAAGACCTGTATTCATGTAACCCTCCTCCCTGGTAGGTATGACCTGTATTCATGTAACCCTCCTCCCTGGTAGGTAAGACCTGTATTCATGTAACCCTCCTCCCTGGTAGGTAAGACCTGTATTCATGTAACCCTCCTCCCTGGTAGGTAAGACCTGTATTCATGTAACCCTCCTCCCTGGTAGGTAAGACCTGTATTCATGTAACCCTCCTCCCTGGTAGGTAAGACCTGTATTCATGTAACCCTCCTCCCTGGTAGGTAAGACCTGTATTCATGTAACCCTCCTCCCTGGTAGGTAAGACCTGTATTCATGTAACCCTCCTCCCTGGTAGGTAAGACCTGTATTCATGTAACCCTCCTCCCTGGTAGGTATGACCTGTATTCATGTAACCCTCCTCCCTGGTAGGTAAGTCTGTGAAGAAGGAGCCGGAGCACGATGACGGTAGCAGCCAGCAGCATTTTGAAGAGGCAGCCAAGCTCCTGCAGGAGTTTCAGGAAGGCCAGGTGGAGAGGGGAGGCTCCAGGCCTTCCTCCAACCTCTCCTCCCTGTCGGGCACCTCTGACAGAGACCAGCATCACCTGGGTAAGGACAGCACTGGGGACTTGTTCCAAATACAACTCAGTCCTTCAGCAAGTGATCCACTGGTCATAAGTAGTGCACTAGGGACTCCTGGTGGAGCACATGGCAAGGGTAGGTGTGCTCGCAGTGAGTCACGAAACCGTTGAGCAGGAGGGGGGAAGGCCAAGCCAGCCAGAAGGAAAGAGGAGAGTGAGTCATTGGATGTGGAAGGGGAGGAGAGTGAGGTTGAAGCGGCTGAATCAGGGATACATATCATATTGTATATTTTTCAAAGCGGGCACCCTTTGCCTTGATGACAGCTTTGCACACTCTTGGCATTCTCTTGGCCAACTTCATGAGGTTCTATTTTATGCGTTCAGTCTGTTGTATTCAAGGTAATAACTGTTGGTCCTGTTTTTCTGTTTCTCCTCAGGGAGTCCTACTCACCTGGGTGTTGGCGACCAGTCTGAGATGGTTCACGACCCTTATGAGTTCCTTCAGTCTCCAGAGCCTGGCTCCACAGCCAACCCATGATCCACATGAACTGGGATACAACTGGAAATAAGGAAATAACTCCCACCAGGTTGTTGAGAAATCCCTGTTGTAGACTCCTGGAATTTGGCAGGGAGCAGGGCAACTAGAGTTTCTCCAATATTCAGCCAATATTTCTGGAGAATTGGGAATTTTGGGAAAGGTACCAGAAATAATTTATCCCGACCGGCCATTGGTCCACTTTCAGATACTGTTTTATTTTCCATGTGTCTTGTTTCGGGTTGGTTGATCTGATCCTAGATCTGTGGTCAGGAGGAAACATCTGGTGCTGATCCCATTTTAACATCACTGGTTTGTTGTCTTTGCTCCAGCACAGCATGGACGAGGAGAACCTTTGGCATGTTATGAACTCATGATTGTACATATTTCAATGTGTGCTGAACTTACGAGAATAAAGATGTTTTTAATACAGTAACAATTTAGTTTTTATTTCAAATGTTTTTGGCACAAGAGTTAAATGTAATACATTGGCACATCAATAGTTTCAAGCTTTTTTTGTCAAATGCATCAAACAACACAGCGTCTTCCTGCACAATGAAATTCCTGTGACAGGGCACCTGACAAATAACGTAGGGAGAGTTAGGAGTATATAAGCAAAAATATTGCTAGACAGAAAATAATGTATAAAATAAAGCAACAATACACAACACTGTACACTAGCAGCAATCTGGGTAGTATTTTTGAACATTTAGATATGGCAAGTATGGGAGTAATATACATAATAGTGTGAACTAGCAGCAGTGGTAAGGTTATTGAATATAAAAACATAAGAGTGCAATAAGCTTATGAATGGTGGCGTAGCACACTACAACTACGTAGTGAGAATTAAGAAGAAAAATGTACACACAGCAAAAACATATCAAGAGGATAAAGCGATAATATACATACAACTGTACATAGCAGCAGTTTAAAAAGAGTCCTGTAAATTAACAATATTGGTTGTAGTATTGAATATTGTAAACTGGCAAGTATGGCAGTAACATACATTAAATAAAATGTAAAACTAGAATTGATTTGAAATATTCCAAGGCCCATTAAAGTACCTGAAAGGGCATCAAAACATCTGGAATGTTAGTGTGTGATCATTGTGATCATGGATCAGTGTTGCTGGCTTGAGGGAAAAAACAGTTTGAGTCTGGAAGTGTGTTCCCCAATAACATAACCTTATGCGTTTTGAACTTTTTACCTAAAGTCTGTCCCATACGTTTCGTAGAGGGACAATATCTCAAAGATATTGATTAAAAAAAAGCAAAGATCAGGGGCCTTATGTATTAAGTATCTCAGAGTAGTAGTGTTCATCTTGGATCAGGAATTCTTACATAAACATTCTTACATAAAAAAATGTACTGGCTGCCACTAGATTGAGAAACAAAAAATATGCATATTGATACACGTTTTCTTTTGGTTCATCTAGAGAAAGTTGTAGATACAATATTTTATTTTTTTCTCTATATAGAGATGTAGGGAGCTCTTAAATCATCCACTTGTTCATAGGGAAACATTTTGAATGTTTATAACTGAAGTGAAGTAATGTGTTAGGGTAAGAGAATGTAAAGGGTAAGAGAGAAATGACTGTTTGTGGTGGCTATGGCGAAGAGGCGCTTCATTGTGCCCCATGGACTTTTTAAACTGGGTTAGGGAAGTAAGGTAGCTCCCCATTGGTTTTTTTTATTTGCCATGCAAACCCCTTTTTTATGTCAACACCCCAGTCATTTGGGCAGATAACAAGTCCTCACTACCTTGTTCAAATGTGAACTGGTTAGAAACACTAAACAAAAAATCGAAAGAGCCCTTTTGCACATCATAGAATATCTGAAGACTTGCTTTTGACCTGGCAAAGAGGATGGGAGTCCAAAACACATTCAACAAAGGAAGGCTATTGGCAGGCAGACTGGTTTTACAATTTTATGAAGCTCTACCCAGAATTATCTATACAAATTTCACAAGCAACAAATCAAGATGAAACTCTGTTGTACTCTGATGTAACTTTATCTCTGTCTATTAGGAGTTCCACCAGAAATTGTTGTCCCCACTGAGGTGAGTAAAAAGGAATAAATATAGCATTACAAATTATTGCAAGAATTAAAAATCTTGACTTATTTAAATGACAAGGATTTTTGTTTAACTCTACATAATGGATTGTATGGAAAGAGATAAGTGGGAGATTTCCATGAAAACCCAAGACATAATCCTCAATTGGGGAAAACAGAAGAAACAAAGCCCGACAGGTGATGTGTCACTTGCAGCAGCTAAAAAAAACAAACATATCCTAGTCAATCCAGGTCTAGCTTTGTGTGTCAATCTGAGAATCCATCCTCACCTCTTCTCATTCCTTTACCATGCTTTTGGTCAGTGTCTGTCTGCTGCAGGGGAAAACTGCAACGCATTGTCCACTCTGCAGAATGTCATCCCTTAATCCTGCCGCCCAGTATTCTCCAGCAGGCAGACCGGCAGTGGGTCAACCATTACCGAAACAGATTCTGCCACCTGGGGCCCTAAGCATCTGCTTATTTTCTCCACATAGACTAGTGAGACTGTGCTCGCCGAATCGAGTCACCTCACGACTGTCAAGTAAATACCGGCATTACACTTTGTCTGCCCGTTCGTCCTCTCTGTAGATCACCAGTCCTGATCCCAATATCCGGCACAACCATTCCAAGCAACCAACAAAGGAGGCGTGTCGGGTCCAAACACCTGACCTACATAGCCCCTCTGTAGACCCACCAACAGCATCACCACTGGAACCAGCCCCTGGAACCAGCCCCAGCACCTGTTTTCCAGCATTTACACTGATCCTGGTTCCCGATCCAGGGCCCCCAACCCTAGTTGTCACAAACCGTCCGTCAGAATCCACCCAGAACAACATGCAGCCCCAACCAGACCGACCTAACCCAACCCCACCGTCCTGTCCGCCCCACCCCAACTCAAAACACAGACTCTACAAATACCCCCACTGTTTCGGCTCCACACTACTCACGCTTTTTCATTTACATGCCATCGTTTTCTATTTGCTTTGTAATATTTGTTTTTCTCAGCTCTGGCTCCCTGTGAGTCATGCATGTTTTTTTTTTATGCACAGTCACATAACTTATTTTAGTGTCATGCTTACTTTGTCACATATGTTTTCCTTTTGGTTGTAAATATTAGGTGAATTTTAATTTCATTGTTTTCAAAGAAGTCTGAAACTGTAAATAATAATGAATAAAAAAAAATGGAAAACCCAAAATCAAACTCACTGTTCATCCACCTGTGACTAGATACACTACAATAAAACTGTAAATGTTAAAATCAATTGTAAATTCATCCTTAATCACAGCTAATATGCATCTCATATGCATCTCATATGCTCACAAACCACTGGATACTGTATAAATACTGTTTATATATATATATATAAACACACAGTATATATATATACTGTATATATACATACAGTATCTCACAAAGTATCTCACCCCTCCCATTTTTGTAAATATTTGATGATATCTTTTCATGTGACAACACTGAAGAAATGACATTTTGCTACAATTTAAAGTAGTGAGTGTACAGCTTGTATAACAGTGTAAATTTGCTGTCCCCTCAAAATTACACGACACGCAGCCATTAATGTCTAAACCTCTGGCAACAAAGGTGAGTACAATTAGAAAATGGCCAAATTCTTGTCTTTGTACTCCTCACCTGGTTGTCGCCACACACACTTGACACAATCTGACCCAAATAAGTTAATCTTGGTCTCATTAATCCAGTAATCCATGTCCTTAGTCTGCATGTCTTCAGCAAACTGTTTGTGGGCTTTCTTGTGCATCATCTTTAGAAGAGGCTTCCTTCTGGGACGACAGCCATGCAGACCAATTTGAAGCGGTGTATGGTCTGAGCACTGACAGGCTGACCCCCACACCCCTTCAACCTCTGCAGCAATGCTGGCAGCACTCATACGTTCAAATCATTTCCCAAAGATAATGTCTGGATATGACGCTGAGCAAGTGCACTCAACTGCTTTGGTTGACCATGATGAGGCCTGTTCTGAGTGGAACAGTTTCCTGTTAAACCGATTTATGGTCTTGGCCACCATGCTGCAGCTCAGTTTCAGGGTCTTGGCAATCTTCTTATAGCCTAGGCCATCTTTATGTAGAGCAACAATTCTTTTTTTCAGATCCTCAGAGAGTTCTTTGCCATGAGTTGCCATGTTGAACTTCCAGTGACCAGTATGAGGGAGTGTGAGAGTGATAACACCAAATTTAACACACCTGCTCCCCATTCACACCTGAGACCTTGTAACACTAACAAGTCACATGACACCGGGAAGGGAAAATGGCTAATTGGGCCCAATTTGGCCATTTTCACTTAGGGGTGTACTCACTTTTGTTGCCAGCGGTTTAGAGATGAATAGCTGTGTGTCGTGTAATTTTGAGGGGACAGCAAATTTACACTGTTATACAAGCTGTACACTCACTACATTACATTGTAGCAAAGTGTCATTTCCTCACATGAAAATATATCATCAAATATTTACAAAAATGGGAGGGGTGTACTTACCTTTGTGAGATACTGTATGTATATATACAGTATATACATATTTGTGAGACACTATATATATATATATATATATATATATATATATATATATATATATATATATATATATATATATAGGACAGTATAACAGTACTAGTCAAAGTGTGGACACCTACTCATTCCACGCTGTTCCTTTATCTTTACTATTTTTCACATAATAGTAGAATAATAGTAGAAGACATCAAAACGAAGAAATGACAAATTTGGAATCATGTAGTATCCAAGACAGTGTCAATCAAATCAAACAACATTTATATTTAAGATTCTTCAAAGTAGCCACAATTTGCCTTTATCACAGCCTTGGTAGGCTACTGTATATAGCCCATGACAACGTTGGGTAGCTTTTTAAATTCTGCTTCGACAGTATATGATGTCTTACTACTAGCACTAAAACTGCATCAAGTAAAAATATGATTTTTAATTAGTGTAAATCCATTTAGGATTACGTTTGATTCTGATTCTGTTCTTGATAAAAAAAAATACAAAAATACGAATTATAAGGAATCCTCGTGCAATGCAATGTCAAGGTTAGAGGGCTGCATACATACATTACATATTTTATGTAATGTTTTAGCTCTCAAGTAAACTCATAATTCTGATTGTGCAAGCCATGGAGCCTATTTAATGACAAGCTTCGGTTGCCGCGTTGTAAAAACCACGTACAGAGCATGCGCATTTTTTTAAAGCTAGTTTCCATAGCAGTGGTGGTGCTCACGGTGTTCGCGCCTCCAGAGAACTTCTTCAACTTAGGACTGACTGATACCGCCGTGCCAGTGAATTTGGTCTTATCATGGATACACGCACAATATTATATATTGCATATCATTGATATCAACTAACTTTGTTTCCTTCTCTATCAATTCGATGCGCGTTTGCGTAATGAAAAGATTGCGGTAGCTTATTGAGACGTCCGGTTGATTGTTCAGGTGAAACAAACCATTATGGGCAATCAAACTTGGGAAATATTCTTCCTTTGACCACGTATCCGTTCGTTTTAAGCTTCTCGGTGTGTTGGTCGGTTATTAAACGGTATCACATGACAAATGTAAGTCATTTTCTAATTATTTTAATAACTTTAGAAATGTAAAATGTACCAAATGTGTATAGTCTAATGTGGTTGATGTATTTATTGTTTAAACTGTAAGTTAGTGATTTAAATGTCTTTTATTCAGATTCTGGTGTTGCGTGCATTGCGTTGTTTTCTTTTTTTACTGACAGATGATGATGATGATGAAAAATCCCATCAATCTTATATAGAACATTTGTAGATTAAACCATGTTCAGCTGGTTTACCCTAAACTAACCCATAGACTCACTGTACATTTCCTCTGTCAATTAACCAATTCTGTGAGCACTATATGACACTCTTATTTGCCTAGAACGTTGCAGTCTGCGACACCATCTGATTGGCACTAGAGCAAATAACCTGCCGGGGTTATATTCATTTGATCACGCCGTAGCAAAACATTTGCAACAGAAAACGTGAGGTTTTGTAATGGACGTGTTTAGCTAGGCCCTTCCAGTTTCAATGGATTGTCTTTCGTTCGTGGTCTAATGAATACGCCACAGGGAATGTATTACTGCTTTTGCTAGGCAACCGAATGTCACTCCTGTCTATGAACATGTTGGCGAACAGGATCATACCGTAAATGCCCATGTCAAATCTCTGGCTCATTTTGTGCAAAGATGATGATTACAGTGTGATGTGCTGCAATATGATTTTTCATGCACTGACATTCTGATAATTGGATTCTTAGAATTAATTGGATCATCAATATATGAAAGCTTAATGGACATGGTTTCTAGGCCATTGTATGAAGAACATCTACACTTTTATCCAAACTTTTACTGGTTGAGGCTGAACTGGTGAGACCAGCTGGCTGCTCAAAGCAATATCCCCCTTGTGAAACTAACTTCTGCTTTTGACCTTACACAGCCCATAGTATGAGGAAGTGGTGGGTTTCCATCTTAACCTAATTAAACCTGTTTGTGTTTCCTAAATAGAAAGTTGTGCTATTCAATAAATAGTGAGTGTCTTCTGAATTACTGAAATGTAAATTTTGCACTTTGCATTCTGATGTTATGTCCATGTCGAAGCAGAATGGTCTCTATTAGCTACTGACAGTGTAGCGAGATGTTGAAGATGCAGTCATGGGCCAACTCAACTAATTTCCCTGGCAAATCTAACCACAACCTATCTGTGTGGCACCAGTGTGTTGTCATGCATTCTAGAACAGACACAGTGACACATCATCCTCTTCACTTTTGATATTGTGATGTATCTATTAGCCCTTTCACATCTATTGCAAAAACATTTCTCAGCTTACAACCAGGGCCCAGAGTTCCTCCTGATTCAGGTCATGTTGTCAAGGAAAACTCCTTAGCTCCAACTCAATTTGTCTTTGATTCCTTGAATTCTATTTGCTCGTTTCCTCAAACATATTTTGGATAAGGTCCAAGGTAACTCTCTTCGAACCTTCTCCAGTGTGTTTTTGAGATATGAGCAAATAAGGAAATAGAAAGAGACCCAGAATAATTTACAGATCCCTTGCTGTTCCAGATGAGCTGTATTGAAAGACAGCTGAGGCGGACGGCTCCTGCACGTGGAGGCAGCAAGAATGAGCTGGTGACCCCTTCGACAGAAGCCCTCTCCAGGGTCAATGGTTGGGCCTGCCCCCCTCACTCCTTCCAGCTGGTGGGGTGGACAGTATACAGCTACATGGCTATAGTTGGCTTGGGGATCTACATCCCACTGCTACCTTCACCCTGGAGCCAGATAACCTACTCTGTATCCTTTACCCGAGGACTAATCTGTTCCTCCAGACATGGTGGCAGGATGCTATGCACACTCAAGGTGCTGTACAAGGACTCTTGGAAGCAGAGGTTTACAGTTTCAAGCTGAAGTAAAAAAAAAAATAATGCTTGACCTGTAGTTGATTTTGTTCAGCTGGTACAAGTAGAACCAGTTGTTTTAGTTTAGCTGGTACAAGTACAGCCAGTTTTTGCCAGGTAAATGTAGAACCACTTGACTTGTCCCATAAGCAAAAACTCTTAGGTATTAAGTGCCCCCTTTAAACAGTTTTTCTTTGACATGTTTGGATATATGGACATTTGATCTCAACTTTAATGCCATTGACAGATTAATCTAACCTAATTCAGCAAGTAAAAATTAAAAGGATTATGGAAGTTCTAAACTACCTTGTTTTTGATTGAGTATACCCATCTGTATCCATACACTTAGTTGGACTAATGTGAACCAAAACCAAGCAAGTTATTAGAAAGTAACTGATGTAATTTGGAGGACACAGCATTACTGTTCATATAGAGCATTCTGTTCATATATAATTTGTTTCAGTAACTCAATAATTTAGAAATATATTGACTTTGTTAGCAAATAATTTGTCCTAAAATGTTAGTGCATTTGTAACATTGTTAGCTTTTTTTATATTAATTTAATTAAGTATTAATGAGTGCCAGTCAGACGTTTGATCAAACCTACTTATTCAAGGGTGTTCTATTTTTACTATGTTCCACATTGTAGAACAATAATGATTTCCAAACTATAAAATAACACATGGAATAATATAGGAACCAAAAAAGTGTTAAATCAAAATACATTTATTCTACGTTCTTCAAAGTAGCCACCCATTCCCTCGATGCCCGCTTTGCACACTCTTGGCGTTCTTTCAACCAGCTTCATAAGATTATATTGTCCCCCATTCTCAGTTCTCAGAAACCAATCTTCAGTTGTACAGTGTCTTGTCTCGAAGGCTGCAAACACACACACACACACACACACTCAGTACTGCATATCCTGGGCCATTTATTGTTATTTTTAAGAACATGAGTCCCTTGTGTCCTGTGTGTGTGTGTCCAGTTATCTTCAACATCTGAACTTTTGATCGGCGCAGGTCTTGGGCTGCGTCCTTAACTGCACCCTCAACCCTGTGTAGTACACTTCTTTGGACCAGGGCATTGCCATGGCAGAGTAGGTGGTAGGGTTCTACTGTATGCAGGACACAGCATGAGGTAATTATCTCCCGTCAGTCCCTTGACCACTGTGCAGTTGACCGGTACAGCCTTCATTGTGCACCTGGTCACCCATCTCGTAGCCGTGTCCGTCGACCCAGCAGAGGCGGGTGTCCGAGCCAAGAGAACCTACTCCAACCCGATGCCTGTCTTTGACAAGACCAAGCAGCCGCACGTCATCCACAACCTGCACTGCTACCTGTGTAAAATCAACGTGTATGTGGCTCCCGAGTCCTCAAAAGGAAGTTATGATCCCCAGATGACACTCCTTTCCCTTTAGAGTGAATTCATTTCTACCAGGGCCCATAGGTGCAGGGTAAAATGCTGCACTTTGTAGGGAATGGGTTGCTCTTTACAACCCAATGTCCTCCTGTTGTGTTTTGGTTATTGAGGGAATGGCGAAAAGGCTGATGGGGTTTCTTCTTTTTGTTTTTCTACAGGGACCCTAAAGTGAAGCACTGCGGCGTCTGCAACAAGTGTGTTGAAGACTTTGATCACCACTGTAAATGGCTCAACAACTGCGTGGGAGGGAGGAACTACTGGTAAAAGGAAGCAGGGAAAGAATAAAGCCCATTTCACTCATTATTGAATACTAAGTGTTAAACGATTTAATTGTCCCCCGCCGATAAAATTGGAAAGATTTTGATAAAACTTGGGTTAATGATGTCTTACTGAACTGGCATTTTCAAAATGATGTTGATTGGCACATACAGATAAGTCAATTAATACATGTGGTTGCATGTAGAGAATTAGCTGGCCAAGCCAAGCTGCTGCATAGCCGTGTGGTCAGTGTACTTCTGTACAACTCAAGATTAAATTCAAGAGACACAAGGAAGAGGACGAACGGCAATGCCATAAAACACATACCTACACATATAACATGTAGCACTATTTCCAGAATCCCCTTCAGCACCACAAACTACATGGCTCAGCACATAAACACCAAGGCCACTAAATCCTGTGTTCACTGATGCCCCGTTTACATTTGTTATATCACTATTTTGTGGCCTAGGGTCGTTCTCCAGTACACATGCACCGCAAGTTCAAATTCACTTTCTGTCCTCCGTTTGTCTGACGAAAGAGTGATGGAGTGACAGATACTTTAAAAACCACAGCTGCGGCTTAAATTACACTTTGGCCCTAGTTCTTTACAGTATGTTTAGGGTAGTATTTGGGATGTGCTGTAGACTGATGTTTTTCCTCAGGTACTTCTTTGTGGCGGTGTGTTCTGCTACACTGGGTGTTCTCCTGCTTCTGATAGTTCTCCTGTTCATCTTCATCCAGCACTACATAGACCCAGCCTGTCTCCGCTCCGCACCTCAGTTCAACAGTGAGTCGTCCACTCAGCCAGGTCGTTTTGGGATAGGCTAGACGGAGAGAGTTAATGGACTTCAACCTTTTCCGCCCTTTTTGCTTCGTCATGTAAAGAAGTTGTTTGGGCCCACAGTATTTTTAAAATGTTAAAATTTTATTTTTTCAGCTACTCAGGGTTTAGGTGGATAATGATTTTAAATTTTCGTCCACGGTACACCATCAATCACTTCAACCCTTTTTGTTGCCTTATCTCGTCCACGCTGTTGTATGTGTAGGTGTGTTGAATAACGGAACATGGCTGGTCTTTCTGCCCCTGGCGCCGATGGAAACGAGCTCTGCGTGCCTCCTGGTTTTGGCCTTCCTCACTGTCATGGTGGCCTCCGCCTCCCTGCTGCTGCTGGGACACCTGCTGTTCTTCCACATCTATCTCTGTGAGTGACCGTTCATCCCAAAAGACACACTACTCCCTCCACCACATTTGACCAAAGCCAACCGAAACGGCAACTGTTGACAAGGCCTGCTGTTAACACGGCTGTTAATTGATGTAGAAAGGGTCAACCCGTGGATTTTTTTGTCAGACTCTTTGTAAATGTTTCTTGATTAATAAAATGGATTATAGCAATCAGTAGTATTCTCGAAACAAATGAAAACATTTAAATGATTTATACACAAAGAGACATGGGAATGGATTAAGCTGATCAGTAAGATGTTATGGTACAGAAATGAGTAAATGTATAGAATTTCAATTTCATTGTATGTCAGGTGAACTGTCCCTTGCTAAAGTAATGCCACGTAGCCCTGGGGTCTTCACTCCCGCCATTAAACCTTCGCTGTGTGCTTTCTTTGTCTGGTCTATGCAGTGGCGAACAAAATGAGCACGTATGACTACATAATGAAGCAGCGTCGAAAACAAGCCGTCGTCCAGGACGTGGAGTTGGGTGTTCCCCAGTCGTCTGAGAGCAACGTAGGAGAGGTGGGAATGTTACTGGAATCGTGAAAACATGTTTCCGGTATTCCAGTGGGTCCATGCATTTATGTACTCCGGATTGGGTTGTTGATTTCATTGTTTCAATGTTCCAGATTCACACGTCCATGGAGCCACCTATCGACTGTGATGCCTCGTTGTCCCATAGCATCGGGTAGGCGTTTCTACTGCCATTTGAAACTAGGATGCATGTGGATGGATGTGATACAGCGCTGCAGAAACAAAAATTCAATTTATTCTTTTTATTTTTTGCAGTAGCTGTAATTATCCAGAGAAAGGGAAAATTTCAAGTCGACTTTCTGGATCTTTCTGCACTGAGGTCAGTTGTCCTAGCATATGAGTACTCACTTGACTAGTGGTAGCCTAGTGGTTAGAGCATCTGTCCAGAGGTAAGGTAAAAACTGTATTGTTCAGTCCCTGAGCGAAGGCAAGCAGCGCTAATACGTCCCTGGTTGTTGATACAATTGAGAATGTATTCTTAGCCAACACACCTGATGGAAAAAAATGGAAAATCTATTTGCCGTTTTTAACCTCAGAACAAATTGTTGTTGTAGTTGGAAAACTTAACAAAACCACCGGAAAAGGACAATAGACTGTTCTACGGAACTGAGCAACCCGCCCGGGTTATACCAGGTGAGTATACTCCATGTGCTGTCATATACACTCACCTAAAGGATTATTAGGAACACCTGTTAAATTTCTCATTAATGCAATTATCTTATCAACCAATCACATGGCAGTTGCTTCAATGCATTTAGGGGTGTGGTCCTGGTCAAGACAATCTCCTGAACTCCAAACTGAATGTCATAATGGAAAAGAAAAGTGATTTAAGCAATTTTGAGTGTGGCATGGTTGTTGGTGCCAGACGGGCCGGTCTGAGTATTTCACAATCTGCTCAGTTACTGGGATTTTCACGGGTTTACAAAGAATGGTGTGAAAAGGGAAAAACATCCAGTATGCGACAGTCCTGTGGGCGAAAATGCCTTGTTGATGCCAGAGGTCAGAGGAGAATGGGCCTGATTCAAGCTGATAGAAGAGCAACTTTGACTGAAATAACCACTCGTTACAACCGAGGTATGCAGCAAAGCATTTGTGAATCCACAACACGCATGACCTTGAGGCGGATGGGCTACAACAGCAGAAGACCCCACCGGGTACCACTCATCTCCACTACAAATAGGAAAAAGAGGCTACAATTTTCATGAGCTCACCAAAATTGGACAGTTGAAGACTGGAAGAATGTTGCCTGGTCTGATGAGTCTCGATTTCTGTTGAGACATTCAGATGGTAGAGTCAGAATTTGGCGTAAACAGAATGAGAACATGGATCCATCATGCCTTGTTACCACTTTGCAGGCTGGTGGTGGTAGTGTAATGGTGTGGGGGATGTTTTCTTGGCACACTTTAGGCCCCTTAGTGCCAATTGGGCATCGTTTAAATGCCACGGCCTGCCTGAGCATTGTTTCTGACCATGTCCATCCGTTTATGACCACCATGTACCCATCCTCTGATGGCTACTTCCAGCAGGATAATGCACCATGTCACAAAGCTCGAATCATTTCAAGTTGGTTTCTTGAACATGACAATGAGTTCACTGTACTTAAATGGCCCCCACAGTCACCAGATCTCAACCCAATAGAGCATCTTTGGGATGTGGTGGAACGGGAGCTTCGTGCCCTGGATGTGCATCCCACAAATCTCCACCAACTGCAAGATGCTATCCTATCAATATGGGCCAACATTTCTAAAGAATGCTTTCAGCACCTTGTTGAATCAATGCCACGTAGAATTAAGGCAGTTCTGAAAGCGAAAGGGGGTCAAATACAGTATTAGTATGGTGTTCCTAATAATCCTTTACATGAGTGTATGATTCAGCATACATTTCATTTTTTAAATGGCCTACTACAAGTATGTGTATCTTTGTTCAAAAGTAGTGCACTATGAATAGGGTACTATTTAAGATGCGGCCATAGTTGATTATCAGTGTAACCACTTCTAAACTGACACATTTTCCATTTTCTGTCTGTAAGGTGACGTGGGGATGGACATCCACATGGGCTGAAGGCTGGGTGGAGGGGGAGAGCAGGGGCCCTGGTGCAAGGCCCCAGAGTCTGTACAAGGGCTCTGGGTTTACTAGCCTCTGCAAATCTGGGCAGCTTCATCACGGGACCCTGAGGGTTCACCTCAGTAGCTGGTCTACGATACTCTACAGGAGGCCACAGACATTATCTAGTCAGCACTTAAAAACCGGAACCCACCCCGCTGAATGCTAGTCATTAACAGTGTGAATGGTGGAGTTTCAACTTGCGAAATCATTGTGGAAATGAACTGAAATTGACAGCCTGTTTTCACATCACAAGTGATCTGCCATCAGCTACTTTTAACCGTTAGTTGGTGTGTGTGTTTTGTCTTGGACAAAGTTCATTAGCTGGTGTCTGATGCTCTAGAGGGCGACAGTCACCATGTCACCACAGAACTGAGGAACAAAGAGAAAATGCTCATGCTGGACTGAAATAACCATGAAGCCATGGACCTATATATGACTCAGTTGTTGCCTGTGACGATAAGAACTTTGGATTCTGAGATTCTAAAATGCATCAAGGAATCTATAAACCATCATTAAAAATGATCTATCACCGGCTGAACACGTTCAATGAACACATTGGATGCAAGCAGATTTCCTATTAAATAGGACAAACAAATATTTACTGTGAAGGATGACATTTTCCTGCTTTATAATATGCAGTGGACTACTGAATGCATGTTGAATACCTACACATGTTGGATATTTTTGAAAGGATATTTTATTATTTTATTGTAACTATATGTCATTTTGCCTTATTTATGTTTTAACCATGTTTTATTTGTTTATATTGCAATATCAGGAGATCATAACTTGCCTGAATTGAATAAAGTGTAAAGCAAAAAACATACAAATTCCGGAATCAAATAATATTCCTTTCACAAGTTTACCACACAGTAGAGCTATTCACACTCCAGTGCAATGGGGGTTTCAGTCATGTACCAAAGGAGTAGGTACAGTACTCAGAAGGCTCCAGCCAGTGACTAAACGCTCTGTCATAGAATGAGCTACGAGTCCTGAGAAACCTTTGGAATATTCTTCTCTGTCCTAGGGCCTGACCTCACTCAGCTCTGTGTGCACTGTACCACCACTAGCCTATGCGGCCTTAGTGAGTACTAACCGAAATAGTGCATTATGTACAGGGTAGGCTGCCATTTAGAACTTAAACCTTGTTGCTTGTTTACCACAGGCAGTTCAATGCTTCTAATGAGGTCACTGCCACCGAGTGGGCATCAAAAAGCTAAGGCCCAAACGTGTATATAATAAAAATCACCAACTGAAGTAATGTTGGATAAATCCAATATGAGACATGAGTTGCGGTAAAAGTCTATGTGCATTCCTAGAGGATGTGAGGAACTGCCAGGCTTCGGTCCTTATCTCCATCTTTTAAGGAAATGTCTTATTTCCCAGGAGAAAGCTTGCATTCTGAATGACACCCCGTGTGAGTCGGGGGCCAAAAGCAGTGCACTGCTTGGGGGATAAGTTACCATTGGTGACACACCCTCATATCTGGAGGGAAATCTTTCCCTGGAGAGGTCATCCCACTGGCCATGTGCTGACCAGGCCATTCAAAACCTCCTGAACTCCACGGATGCATTTCCTGTAGAAAAGAAAATACAGTTTTTCTTCACTGATCTTTTTATTAAACATGCCTAAGCCCCTGGCCCTCTGCCCCCACCCTCTGTAATTGGACTACTGTTTTCTTACCCTGCCAGTAGTGGCTGAATGTCAAATTTGATTCTATCGTTGCCATGGAATACAATACCCTCAATTGGTCTTTAAGTGGTGCATTTGTGTATATTAAAACTGGATTATTCAATCAACTAATTGTGTTTCTAACTCTCTGATAGAGTTTAGAAATGCTCAGAATACTTAAGATCCCAGAAGAAAATTAAAACAAATTCCCACGGAAGGCATTCCCTTATCCTTTTACGGGTAAAACAAAACAACGTTCTACATATTGCCCATCATATAATACCGTCGATGTTTACACAAGTAGTAGGAGTGCAGCCAATCAACGGGCTTGATTTCTCACAACATCTTTCAGAGGCGAACAGCAGGCAGATGAGATTTCGTGCAGCTAGAGAGCTGTGTTGCCTACGCTCCTCCAACGCACGCTCCCTCAACGCGCTTCGACGCGCAGTTATGGTTTTGTGGAACTGACAACAGAGAAAAGAACGGCGGATTGAAGAAGGATTTCGATATCACGTGTAAGTGTTATTTTAAAGATGTGCTAATGTTTCTTTCGTAAATGATGTTGACAATGTATTTGTTTTGGTGTGCTATTGACAAATGCCTATGCATTTTTTCACGCGTTACATATTGCACATTGATTTAAATATTAACGTATGTCGATATTTAATTGCTCACTCAGTTACATTATAGCGTGGAATCCATGCAGGAAGTTGCCTGATTGTCAAATATGCTTTCGTTTTCACTGCGTTTATCTGTACAGCGACAATGCATTGCATAACCGTGTATGGTTTACCACATATTAGACGTTGTCAATAGTTGATACACAATTATGCATTACCCGGTATTGCATTATGCACTAACAAGAGCAGCTACTGCAGACGACATGCTTGTTCACAATAACAATGATCACGTGCCATGGTGGACTGTTCCAGAGACCACTGTCAGAGAGCGTGATGCTCTATACAGTTGACGTTTATGTAACAGTCACGTATCGGAAACATTGGGGGTTTATTCTTAATGGTGTATCATTCTACTGTACAGTAAACTGAACTGCCTGTGCCGTTTATTACATTTGTGTGTTGTTACCCCTTTATTCACTGTATATTCACTACCTTTGGCGTGGACATTCACCGCACAACTGATGCTCCTGAACTGCAGCGCGAAGCATTTGCCCCCTCCCGGCTTCTCGGATGAATAGATGCATAATTTATTGTTACGTAAGGCGTTCAGCCTATAAGGAATGTAGATGAATGAAGCTTTTTGTAATGGTGTAAGTTATATAGAATCTGTTTAGGATTAAATTAACCCATTAACGAACTCCTGTTACACAACTACATTTAGAAATTGCGCTTAATAATAGCGCATACAAATATATATCTACTCTCTTGATGGGATTTTTGTTTAGCAACGATTTCCACAAAATACATTGTCGAATAAAAATAAACCGGTTCCACCCACTAGCTGTCAATAAAATATTGTTCAGGCTATGTTCTTTAAGGTGTTGGGGCCATTTTCGAGTCCTTACTGATTTTAAAACCGATATGAGTCAACATTTTAACTTGGCCACACGGAAACAATTACTGTGTTCTTGCTAGCAACCTCAGATTATATTTGTTCTTATGACTTGGGCCTGGGTTTGTATTGCATATGGGGGGGTGGGGTAGAGCCAATGGATCCCCGGATTTTCAGTATTTGTCGGGGGTCTGATGTACCTGTCCTCTGTTGTCAGTTATTGTCGGGCTGAAGGGTGAATCGTCCCTCAGTGTCTGGCGTGAAGCAAGTTTTCCTCTATGATTTGGCTTAATTTAAATCAGCATCCTGTTTCAATCTACCATTATCAAGCAATGTTGCATATAGGACGTTTGCCTGTATTTTTATTTCGTATATTTGTGTTGTATTCAATCAGGTGTCTGGGTTATTATCGAAGAGTCACTGTAGCTGATCCATTCTTCCACCGTTTTCATAAGTCTGTTGGTGTTTAACATGACCAGTGGCCTCATGGTGACATCCCTCTGCAGTTTTCTTCCTGCCCTGCAGCGCAGTTCTGAGTGACAACTGTATCTTCATTTCGGAGTGGTTTAACACAAGATAATTATTAACATGGCCATGTTTAAAGAAATATAAATTGGCTGTTTAAAATGAAAATCTATGTGAAAATATTCACCAAATATTGTGATGTCAGTACCCAGCCCTGAGGATCTCCGAACAAAGGCGAGCACTGATTAGCATTTCAATATGGTGTTGTTAGAGGCTTAGCAGGCGGCACTACCGTGGGCTTACATGTAGTATTTACTGTTTCACGGACAGCTTACATGAGGGCATTAGCTAGCAGCCCTCGCTTTTCTCGATCTCCAGCCGAATGAAGGAGAAGCAGGGCCGTGATTGCCAAAGTAGACCACGTTCACCAAGTCCAAATAGGCCAGGTCGTACACTACAAATACGTGGCACCGCATTTTGTTAAAAGCACCCCTGCCTTACATATATTCAGCTTTGTGTAGCCCATATGTTGTATTACATACGCTTCAGGAGAGGATGCAGTCATTCACTGAGTTTGCCCCAGATTTCTGTCTTCGCTCTAGGTTGCAGTGCACTGGTCCGAGAGCCACTGGCTCCTGTCATAAACAATTACCCTCCTAGTGTAAATTAGACTATTTTGTTGTTCCAGTTGTTCATATTCAGGACTGGAAGGAAGTTGCAGAAGGTTATGTTTCTAGAAAAAGCCACAATATTTGAAGTGGGTAGTCTACATGGCCACTGCAAAAGGCCAAAGAGCTGGTCTGGGGTGATGCCGTGTCTAAACCACTACCTTTCTGCAGCACATGTAAAATGCAGTGTTTAGGAATACTTAACTGATGCTTCCAGCGTGGATTCAAATCCAGCCCAATGCTCTTTCAGCATTCCAATCTGTCTCACCTCTGTTTGCCCAGTGAGCAACTAACAGGAGTGGGGCCTCCCCGACTCCTTTACAAGAAAGACATTTTACATTTAGTCCTTTAGCAGACACAACCTTTATCCAGGGGGACTTACAGGAGCCTACAGGTAATCAAGCTTCAATGTCTTGCTCAACGGCACATCAAAATATTTTAAGTTAATAATTTTGGTTTAGGGATTAAAAGTAGTGACCTTTGAATTCTGATTGCTAGGTTACCTGTTGCCCCAGGTCTTGTCATCCTCCCCCCTGTGCTTTTGGATGAGCTACTCGACCAGGTAAAGGGAGTTTATAACGAACTGGTGAAATAAACAACTAAGTTGAAAATGTTTCCTTTATTTTTATTTAATTGACCACTGGTTAGTTATGAAGTCCATTTAGCTGGTAATTTATTAGGCCTTTATTAGAAACTTCCCAAAGCTGGTGTACAAAGCCGAAGCCAGCAGAGTACTTTCACTCTGTAATGTTTAGATCTCTGACTACTCTTCATGTAGTGCACTACTATTCACAGTAACCTAGATCCCTTAACATATAGGCAATAGGGTGCCATTTGTCAAAGACTGTTATTTTACACCACCACCCTCAGTTCTTTTGGATGAATCTCGTCATTTGAGAGGTAACAGGGATGTGTCTCAAATGCCGCCCTATTCCTTATGTTGTACACTACTTGTGATTAAGGCCCACCTAGTGCCCTGACAAGGGAATAGGGTGCCAATTGAGACGCCATCCATGCCACTGCTGCTCTCGCTGTGGCCAATCACCCATTGGGTTGCGTGCATTGCTCAGCCTTGTATGGCCTACACCCCTCCAAAACATATTGTTTTTGAAGCACAATGCATTTGTGTCTGACACTGGAGGGGGGATGTAGACGAAGACACACAGTCGCACATTTCAGTGAGAGAGAGAGAGAGACGTAGAAAAAGAAAGACACAGACAGCAGTGAGTGACTTCAGACCCATGGACAAGCATGGTGATGATGTAATTGGATTTCGGGGGGGGGGGGGTCTCTGACGGTGATGGGTGACAGTGGCACCATGACAGACTGGTTTGGAGGGGGGTGGAGCATTTGCTGGCGAGATATTCTGACTGGTGTGCTCAGGATTAGTAGAGTCCATCAATTGTTCTATTCACAATCACCCATATTATTGAGATTATTTTATTTTCACCCTTTCTCCATCGCAATGAGAGGTTGGTGTAGTCGGTGTTGATTATTTTCGGGTCATTGTCCCATCCATACTCAGGAAGGTGTTTATGTCCACCATGGACATGTCGCCGGGGGGACCTGTGGATGTCCTGTGTGGCTCTGTTGGAAAAGCATTGTGCTGTTGATTTTGGCCTTGATTCCTATGGTGGACCTGTACGAAAAAGGTTTGAAAATGATCTGGGACCAGGATATTGGGCTGTGCTAGGTTCCAAGCATGGTGTGATGTTCAGCCGAAAGCTCAGGTTTAAAATTCAACAGACATTTACGTTTTACATATCAGACATTAAGCAGAGGTCCCTATCCAGTGTGACTAGTTCATACATTTTGAAAACGGCCAGGTGGGAGAAATACACGGCCCTGTAGTAGTAGTAGTAGTAGTAGTAGTAGTAGTAGTAGTAGTAGGTACACTACACCCGACGACCACACGGCCCTGTAGTAGTAGTAGTAGTAGTAGTAGTAGTAAATGCACTACACCCGACGACCACACGGCCCTGCAGTAGTAGTAGTAAGTACACTACGCCCGACGACCACAAGGCCCTGTAGTAGTAGTAGTAAGTACACTACACCCGACGACCACACGGCCCTGCAGTAGTAGTAGTAAGTACACTACACCCGATGACCACACGGCCCTGCAGTAGTAGTAGTAAGTACACTACACCCGACGACCACACGGCCCTGCAGTAGTAGTAGTAAGTACACTACACCCGACGACCACACGGCCCTGCAGTAGTAGTAGTAAGTACACTACACCCGACGACCACACGGCCCTGCAGTAGTAGTAGTAAGTACACTACGCCCGACGACCACAAGGCCTTGTAATAGTAGTAGTAGTAAGTGTCAGACATGGCCTCCAGTGTCAGACACGGCCTTGTAATAGTAGTAGTAGTAGGTACACTACCCCCGACGACCACAAGGCCTTGTAATAGTAGTAGTAGTAAGTACACTACGCCCGACGACCACAAGGCCTTGTAATAGTAGTAGTAGTAAGTACACTACGCCCGACGACCACACGGCCCTGTAATAGTAGTAGTAAGTACACTACACCCGACGACCACACGGCCATGTAGTAGTAGTAGTAAGTACACTACGCCCGACGACCACAAGGCCTTGTAATAGTAGTAGTAGTAAGTACACTACGCCCGACGACCACACGGCCCTGTAATAGTAGTAGTAAGTACACTACACCCGACGACCACACGGCCATGTAATAGTAGTAGTAAGTACACTACACCCGACGACCACACGGCCATGTAGTAGTAGTAGTAGGTACACTACACCCAACGACCACACGGCCCTGTAGTAGTAGTAGTAAGTACACTACACCCGACGACCACACGGCCCTGTAGTAGTAGTAGTAAGTACACTACACCCGACGACCACACGGCCCTGTAGTAATAGTAGTAGTACGTACACTACACCCGACGACCACATGGCCCTGTAGTAGTAAGTACACTACACCCGATGAAGTCGCCCATCGGCAAAGTCGATGCTAGAAGGAAGACAATAGCAAAAGGCACTGGGTCATGGTGGTCTGTTCCGATTGGCTGACCGTGCCACATTCCAGAGCGGCTGGCTGGCTGCGATTGTCATGTCTAGATGGAGAACAGATGGGTCTGCTGCACGCCCACTCACCGTGGTAGCACAAGGAGTGAGTAGCACACATGTATACACACACCCTTTTTCTCAACCCCCTTTTCGTCCCTTGCCTACCTTCGCCATATCCGGTTGTATCCACAACTGACGACCTCAGTTAACTTCGCAGGCGTCCAAGCAGCCTCAGGGAGTCGCTAGACCGTGATGAGATCAGGAAATCCCTGCTGACAAATTACCCATGGTTCTTGGCCACTCTTCAGCTAGCAGCACGGTCAGGATGTCAACCTAGACTGTTATGGTCAGCTTGGTGCCGAGAAAGAGATTTTTCTTGCTTTAGCACTATTTGTTGATATTGGGCATTTTAAAATGGGACAATTAATGGTTTCAATTAACCACTCATCTGTGCAATACATTGCCAGAAGGCGAGTACATGTAAGCATGCTGTCATCCAGTAACAGATTTGTCTCATGAGATCTTGTCTCATCCAAACAGCTTTTTTTCTCTGAATCTGTCGACAAATATGGGTCAACTAACAGACATCACCCCATACTGTTAGCAACTGTTCACACTGTTTTGAGCCTGGTTAATGCCATAGTCATAAAAGTATATTAGATCCAAGACACAGCAACTATAATTTATTATTGTTTCATAATAGAAAAATAGAAAAAAAATTTGATGTAATTCATTCATAGCATTTATTCATAATCACAACTATGGACAAAATTTGCTTAAATGTAGACACAATGAAAGGAAAATTCCATAACTTAAAAGTACCAAAATACTTTCTCCAAACATTCTCCACACCAGTCGGTCTTAATTGTTGACATGGTCCCACATTTTCTTTAGACTAATTCACTTTGCTGTTTCCCCAAATGGTATCGTATTCCCTTTGGCCAATGTCAGAAGTAATGCACTATTTAGAGAATAGGGTGCCATTTGGGATTCAGGCATTCTCACCAGACTCTCTGTTAGTCTTGAATATAATGGGTGTTTAAGGGGTCTTAAGGCACTTGAACACTTGAGACTTGACTATCAAATGGTAGTGTGAAAAGACTCCTTTGTTCTCGATCAATGTTACAATACTCTTCAGGGCACAAAGGATGCCACAGAGCACTCTATCGTAGGAACGAGGCTGTCTCAGTAAATAAATGACCTAAAGCATTCACCAAACCCAACTGTGAAGACAGACATGGTACTAACTCTGCCTGTACATGTAGATGATTAGAGACAAACTGTGTTCTGTGGAAAGGTGATGCGGGGTGCAAGCTGAAACAAGGCTGTGCAAGTTTCACAGGTCATCTGAGGTTTGGTGCTACAAACTACTGTAAAGTGCTGTCAGGTTAATCATATAGTAACTATTTTACTTTATTGGGGGCAGGGAAGCTGTTACACTGATGGAGATATTTGCATTATTTTTTATTCTATTACGTGGTTTAATAGCTGGATGCTTAGGGGTTAAAGACTCCAGTAAGGTTCCCAAAATTCAAAGGCCTCTAACAACAAATTCCAACTAGATGATTCTCTGATTTCCTGCCTGTTCCTTGCTAATTCTAATATTACAGTTGGGGTCTTGGAAACCCTGGGAATTTTTGTCAAGGTTATGATACATTTTACTCCTAATTAACTGTAGGTCCTCTACCAAGGTTCAGGCCTACCTTAACTTATACCCAGTTAGAGTTTCAACATTTAACTAAACAAACTTGCACGAGCACGTCCATGTGTAAAGCAATGCAGTATGTCAGGAATAGAGGGGCATTTGACCATGCCTGTTTTGGCCAGAATCCTGGATGACCTATGCCATCCCTTCAGCAATGGTGGCACTCTGCGATGTCACCCACTGTTGCATGCGTGCGTGTGTGCGTGCGTGCGTGCGTGTGTGTTTGTATAGAGAAAACCATGGGACTCAGAGGCCAGTGAGGGCTGTCACAGGGCTTTCACAATGACTCTCCAGTGTCCCCTGTTCTGAATGACATTATTGAGAGATAATAATAATTGCTTGTTTATTTATAGGAATGGACTAGCCAATCATAATGTCCTTACTCGGGGTCCGTCTAGATCTTTTAAACTGTACTTACAGTTGATTTATGTGGTTCATTGTAGCTTTGTGTTGTTAACACGACTCATGCTGTGCCACCCTTGTATTAGCTGAGAGGATTCTGGGACTTCACTGGCGACAGCAGCTACCATTCCATCTTCAATATGTGAATCAGAGTGGCAGTTAAAACTGTTGCCCAACTGATTTTGAAGTCAGACTACCAATGGAATATGAAAGTTATTTGTCCTTTTTCCAGAGCTCTAGATAACACTATAAACTATCTGGGAGCAGCAGACAGAGTTGAATAGTTGTGTGTGGGACTTTGTTGGGATGTACTTTACCATGGCAACACAAGTCCTTCAAGGCTACTGAGTGGTTACTGTAGATCACCATGGGAACAACTTGGTGAGCACAGTCATTATTTTCCCTCAGTGGTACATTATCAGTAAGTCATTTTTAATATCATATTTTTTTAAACAAATCTTTGTTGAAAAGCTGATTGTCATTATTTTAGTACTGGTGTTTCAAAGTCAGTTTATCAATGCAGATGTCTGTGATCCAAGAGTCAAAGTCATGTATAGTGGCTTACGATATGGCTAGCCTAAATGCCACTAGACTTGCTGTGTACAGATATAAATGATGATGACGATGATGTGTTTAAAGAGGAATCCTGGTCCTTAGACTGATTGAAAACATCTGGAGAGGGAAAGGGAATCACAAATGGCACCATATTCTACTGTATATAGTCCACTACATTTGACTGGAGCCCTCTCAAACGCAGTGCACTAAATAGGAAATAGGGTGTTTTTTGGATCACAACCAGAGAATGATTGTTGGAAAACAACCCCTTAACAGGCGAGGGTCTTTGCTGTGGCTGGACTTAAAAAAAAAAAGAAAAAGAAGGCAGGCAAGTTTTATCAGTTGGATTAGAAAAATTGCAAACAGGGTGATACAGCTGTTGCCAGGTCTGGCGTTGTGGGTAAGTGGACTGCAGTTCTCTTTGTATAGAATACTTCAAAGTTGAGGTTATATTATATTTTTTAAACCTAACTACTGTATTTAGGTTGTGCAACCCCGTTTCCTAAAATGTTGGGATGCTGTGTTAAATGGAAATAAAAACAGAATGCAAAGATGTGCAAATCAATTAAACCCTATATTTAATTGAAAATCATACAAAGAGGACATATCAAATGTTGAAACTTAATTTTTTTATTGTTCCTCAAAAAATATATGCCCACTTTAAATTAGATGCCAGCAAAACAAGGGACTTATGCAAGGGACAAGGCCGAAAATCAGTACTGGATGGCCGTAATCTTTGGGCCTTCAGATAGCACTGCATTAAAAACACACGATTCTGTTGTGGAAATCACTGCATGGGCACAGGAACACTTGCGAAACCATTTTCTTTGAACACAGCACATAGCTGCATCCACAAATGCAAGTTAAAACTCTACCATGCAAAGAAGAAACCAGATATAAACAAGACCCAGAAACACCACTGTGTTCTCTGGGCCTGAACTCATTTACAATGGACTGAGGCAGAGTGGAAAACTGTTGTCTGTTAAATCAAAGTTGTTTATAATTTTGGGGAATCATGGACGCCGCGTCCTCTGGGCTAAAAAGGAAAGGGACCATCCGGCTTGTTATAAATGCATAGTTTAAAATCCAGCATCCGTGATGGTATGGGGGTGCATTAGTGCACATGGCATGGGTGACATGCACATCTGTGAAGGCAACATTAATGGTAAACATTATATACAGGTTTTGGAGCAACATATGCTGGCATCCAGACATGTTTTTCAGGGAAGGCCTTGCTTATTTCAGCAAGACAATGCCAAACAACATTCTGCCTGTATTACAACAGAATGGCTCTGTAGTAAAAGAGTCCAGGTGCTAAACTAGCCTGCCTGATGTCCAGACCTGTCACCAATTGAAACATTTGGTGCATTATGAAATGAAAAATATGACAAAGGAGACCCTAAGCTGTTGAGCAGCTGAAATCCTATATCAAGCAAGAATGGGAATACATTTCACTTCAGAAGCTACAGCAATTGGTCTCCTCAGTTCCCAAACGCTTATAAAGTATTGTCAAAAGAAGAAGTGATGCAACACAGTAATAAACATGCCCCTGTCCCAAGTTTTTGAAACATGTTACTGGCATTAAATTCAAAATGTATTTTTCCAATAACAATAACAATTCTCTGCTTCAACATTTGATATGTTGTCTTTGTACTATTTTCTATTAAATATAGGGTTTAAATGATTTGCACATAATGTAATTATGTTTTTATTTGCATTTTATGCAGCGTCCCAACTTCTTTGGAAACAGGGTTGTACAATCTGCCATGCTATCACATATTCAGTGCTTTGGATTTTTGGCCAATGTACTTAATTTTGTGCGTGTAAGTAGGGCACTTTGTAGTGAATCAGGTGCCATTTGGGATTCAGCCAAGTGAGTCATAAATCTCTAGAAAGTAGAAGTGTGATTTAATAGTAAGGTGAAAGTGAGAGCACCTAACACCCATATTTCTGTACTTTGCACTTTGCTTTCAAACTTTAAAGAACAATTGGCTGTCCCCTTTAATGCTCTTGCAAACAAAGACACACACTCACAAACACACACAGAGGGTGAGGGAAAAAGGGAGACACTGACCGTCACACTCACAATGTTCGTTTCATCTTTTCCAGCACAAAAAAACAAAGAGAAAAACCAACGCCAAGCAGTGTAGAGGGTGGAAACATCTACTGCAGAGCCATGGCTGACCCAATACATATGGCTGACCCGAAGTGAGTAGTGCTGGATGTCTTTGAATGTACTTCAAACTTCTCTATGGCCTGAGTTTTCCAGTGAAACCGTGGAGAACCTGGACGTTTGTCGGTGCAGCCGGCCAACCTGACGGTCCATCTACTGGTGGTGCCCAGCATGGCTCTGCTCTTGATTTCCACCGGAATCTATTAATAAACCCCCCCACCCACCCATGCCAGAACACTTACGACATCAGCCCATTCACAGTCAGCCCGGCCCAAGCGAAAGCTAACAGCTGATAATTGGCTAGAGTGCTGCCTCCAGCACACTGAGCTAACTTGCGGCAGGAGAGCCAGAGCAGAGAACTCTGTCCCCGTCCTGATGTTGGAGATGACGTGTTTTCACCGGGGAAGCCGGGTCTACAGCCCCAATGGCATCCTATTCCCTGTACAGTGCACTACTATTCACCAGAAAAAATTCTCACCAATACAGCCACCCCCTCTCACCTATACGTTATCCCAAATACTAGTAGATTGGTTTTGACCGGAATCCACAGGGGAATAGGGAACAATATTTAGTATCTGTGTAGTGTTTATTTGTCTTAACATATATTTAGTATCTATTATGATCAACATTAGCATCTACCATGGCAAAGATGGCTGTTCCTGGGTTCCAGACAGCACACTGGACCCTACAGAAGAGAGGGCATTTGGAACACATTCTTAGTATCTAGTGAGGAAGACTACAGCTAACTCGGCAGTGATCTTTTACATTCGGGATGACAACATGATGAGGTAGAGAGGAGAATTCCACTTTCCCTTCCAGGGCTGTTATTGTGGTCCCATCCACCTGTACTAACAGTGGTTTAAAAGAGCTGACACAGACCTCAGTGTTGGATGTCTGTGGGCGCTGTTTCAAACTGTGGTCTGTCTTTAGTATCGACAACCAAAAAACCCAGGATATCTGCACTAAATGTGCTAATGATGACATTTTCCTCAAGTAGAGTCATCATTGTTTTTAGCTACCGGATAGTTTCCCAAGTCGTTTTGAAAAGTGACCTTACATAACATGTATTTGTCTGTCAATTTAAGATTTCACAAAGACAGTCAAACCAAACCAAGATGCATCTAAAAACTCTAACATTGGAGCCTTCCTGTATTGGTATTCTTGTCTGTTGTGTGAAGCAATGGGCTCACATGTGAGCAATGGATTCTCCCTCTTTAATAGGCCAACTCAAACTCCAAATTGTAATTTCTCTTAATCTAATAGTATCTCTCCTATTCGTACAGAGAGAGCCTAGTTCGCTCTGGTTCATTCCTGAAGCTGACATCCCCCAAAGGTGAACGAGAACCACTGTTTGCCCAAACCCAACAGTTGTTGTTTCGGTTTTATTGATGAATGGGACAAATTGAGAATTCTGCATTGTGGCAGGGAAAATGTATAGACATGAAACCCAAACTGTCCTGTACCCAGCTTCATAATGACTCTTTCCTCTTGTTCAGAGACAGCATGACAGATTTCAAAGTACAAACGGCCAGGCACCCCATCTCCAGCACCTCAGTCCCCCTGCGGCCACCCAGTGATCAACAGTCCAAGGACCGTGCTTCCAAGAGGCTCTCCTCCGACTCCAACGGGACAAGCGAGAGTGGGGCGGGGGCGCGGACTCCCGTGGAGATAACCGCACTGGAGGAGTCATTCCGGCGCTTCGCTATCCACGGCGACACGCGCGCCACTGGGAAGGAGATGCACGGCAAGAACTGGTCCAAGTTGTGCAAGGACTGCGGCGTCATAGATGGGAAGACCGTCACCCTCACGGACGTGGATATCGTCTTCACTAAAGTCAAGTAAGGAACGTTTTCCTGGTTTAAAAAAGGGATTAGGGTGCCATTTAGAACAAAAACTACTAATGGGAACTTGTCCCAATTGAAGAGAGAGCCAAAGGGGTCACCATCTTTGGTTTCACTTCCCTACTGATGATGAGCTGCAATTCATTCAGCCAATATTCAGTCTCAGCATAAAGGCACGACTGGTTAGAGATGCTGTAAGGGGATCATACTTTTTATATAATCGTTATGCAAGGCTAACAGACCAGTGCAGTCATGGCCAAAAGTATTGGCACCCTGGCATGTTTTTCAAATAAGTTGAAATTGACAAAGTATTTGGACACGCTAATTCTTCATTTCACTTTGAATGTTACAGCACCTTTGTTTCTGATGCAGATCAAAATATATAATTTTTAATCTGAAAAAAACAGACATGGCATTGACAAAATGATTGAAACCTAGACTCAATATTTGTTAACAGCAATCAAGCGCTTCCTATCAATGGAAGAGCTTCCTGCTCCTCAGTACTGGCAGTCTCACTATTGTTGTGCAAATTGCTCCCGTTCTCCCAGATTTTGAAGGGTGCCTCCCAACTGCTGCTTTCAGGTTAGATCTCCCCAGAGGTTTTCAATAGGATCTATATAAGTACTCATTGGGGTCATTGCCCAGCTAGAAGACCCATAACCTTTAATGGAGACTTAGCTTTCTGACAATGGACTGAACCGTTCACTCCAAGAGTAAATTGGTATGTTCAGATTTAATGATGCCATTTACATGTTGGAGTGTTAGTGCCAGAGGCAGCAAAGCAACCCAAAACACCACTGAACCTTTTCTGTGTTTGACTGTGGGAAAGGTGTTCTTTTTTTCAAAGGCTTCATTCTGTTTTCTTAACGTTTTACCAAAAAGCTCTCATTTTGTCTGATCCGTCCACAGAAGATATTCTCTTGGTAGTAGGGTCCTACTGGGTCTCCTAAAATACAACTCCCTTTCATTGAGTTGGCAACGGATGGTGTAGGTTGAACTGATCATGCATTGTGTCTAAAAGTCTGTTAGAATCTGTGGGGCAGCGGATCGAGGGGCTTTCTCCGTCATTTGAAAATTCCTTTGCTGCGATTTTCCATTCTTGCCTTAATAACATTATGTATGGCGGAAACAGGAACTGCAAGGAGATGGACTTGTGGTCTTGAGAATGTCCATGTGATGCTACAATCTTGTCTGACCAGCTCTGGTTTTCTTTCTTTTCTCCTTGTTCATTTTGGAATACACAGTGACACAAAACAGGAAAATGAGTCCTTTTCTCTATTCAAACTGGTGAAGTGACTTTTCCATACTGCAGACACCTTGAATTCCAAAGTTGAGGAGAATCATCTGAGTGAAATCAAATTATTTCCAACTGCTGCTAGAAGGTGTCAATAATATTGACTGAGCCATATTACATTTTCTTTCTTGTAGTATAAACAAGTATTTGGTAAATGATTCTGGAAGAAATACATATGTGGAACCAAATTATTTATGAATTTAAACAGCTTTCTATAGGAAATTAGTGAATTTTTTAAATAAAGTGCAAGGTTGCCAAACTTTTTGCCCACAACATTAAGTTAGTAGCATGGATGGTTAACACTAGGAAGGTTTTCGTATTAAGTTGGCATTTAATGACATATCTCACTGATTGTCTCAATGATATGTCATGTAATAAAAATGGCACATAGAGTAAAGATAGTACATTTAACAGAAAGTAATATGCTGTATTTTATAGTTACAAACACACGTATCTGAAAGGCACATTATTTTCCTTTATTTTATATTCCATAATCCTCATTAAAATTCAGAATAGAATCGGTAAAGATAATAAAATGTATATTCATTAAATATTTGATCTAACAATGAATATTCATCAAAGATCTGATCTTACAGTGGATATCCATCCAAGATCTGATCTTACTGTCAATATTTGTCGAAGATCTGCTCTAACTGGCTCTTCATCAAATGATTCATTTATTTTAATGTGCCAACTCAAGTCTTATTTGGAAATATATTTTTTTGTCTTGCGTAACATTTAGAAGTTTAAAAGACCTGACTGCAAAATGCTACATTTCGTTCATACAAACTGGTATCATAGTTAGCGTGCAGAAATTGGTGGGGATACTTTTTTACTGTAATGTTGCTAACTGTTTGTGATATCATGAACATACCAGCATCATACTCTGATTCTTATCTCATCATAGTGTGAAATACACATACAATCAAAAGTGTACTTTTGCTAGGGAGAAATTAGGAGGTCCTCGATCTTTCCCCCACATCATCTTCCTCACACGTGTATTCATGAAATTCCTGTTGTTTTGGTCAAGTTCTATTGAACTATCTAACCTCATCAGTTGTTACTTGACATTCATAAAAAAAATATATCAAATAGACCGGGTATTCCCATTCAGGTCTGAGGTTCTGCTTAGTAACATTCAATAATGCCCCCAAAAGCAACCACGTTTTGTGGGGTTATTTGTTGCCCCTCAGTTAACGGTTCAGGGTCAGGAATGATTGCTCATTCAGCTGTTTTCCTAAAGGCCTGATGTAGTCATCATCCTCTGCTGCAGGGTGTAGAGATTTATTTTTGTGTATGTAATGACCTAAATAGGTACTCGCCCCACGAACACACACACACCAACTGGACCATGTGTTTTGTGGTGCTCAGTGTTAGTAGGTTTTATGTTGAATTTTAAATGGAAAGTAAGTTGGAATTTACTTTTACACGCATGGCAGTGTATGTCTGATGTTTTGACTATGAATATTGTGCTATAACTTGAAGGCCAAAACAAATGATAGGACAGGTCATTTGTGATGTCTTTTTTGTTTATAAAAAAAGAAAAGGGGGGGGGGGGTGTTCTCTGTTCTACTGTGAAGCTGCTATGAAGGGATCTCTTTCATCCTGACTGAGCCATAAGAATAACTATTATTCTGCTAGACAGCGTCAGAATAGCCTAGTGCTGCGGCTGAAGCGAAGTCAAAGAGCAGGAAAGAAAAGCAAGCTAAGCTGGTGTTGCCTCCATGTGGGGGTGGAACAGAGAAACCAGAGGGAGCTGAACAAACAATTTGGGTAGGGATGTAGGATAGCCTGAAGGTTGAGAGGGAAAGTTCCCTTTGGTTATCTGTAGGCAAGCATCATGGTTCCCTTGAACATTTCACCGTCAGCTGGTGGAGTGAGCAGAGGAGCGGGGTGAAATTGGTAGAACTTGGATAAGAGACCACCAGGCGAACTGCAGCATTTTAGATAAATTCCAGTGAGCCCAACTAAAAGTATGCTGCAGTAGTCCAGGCGTGAGATGACAAGAACCTGGATTAGGACCTGTGCCACTTCCTGTGTGAAGTAAGATTGAACTCAAAGAATGTTGTAGAGCTTGAACCTGCAAGAGCATGTCACTGTTTGATGTTTGCAGAGAATGCCAGGGTGTTGTCCTGGTTCATGCCAAGGTTGTTTGCACTCTGGGAGGGCGACACCAAGGAGATGTCAACTGCGACGGTCAGGCTTTCAACCTGGAGTAAGAGCTGCTCGCGCTTGTCCAGGTTGAGCTTGAGGTGGTAGGCCAGCATCCAAGCAGAGAGGCCTGCCAGGCATGCAGAAATGTGTGACCCCACTCAGAAGGGTGGAAGTACAAAAACAATAATCCACAAAGCAATGATTTTAGAGACCATTTGTGGATATGATGAAGCCAAGACACTGTAAAAAGGGTAAAGGTGAGGGCCCTGGGGACACCAGTAGTGAGAGCCAGTGGAGCAGACACAGCTCCCCACCTCATCACCTGGTGGGAGTGGCCTGCTGGGTAGGATGCAATTCAAGAATGTGCAGAGCCTTAGACGCCCAGCGCTGAGACGAGGTCGGGACGAGGATCTGATGGTTCAAAGTTTCAAAAACGGGGGATGGATTGAAGAGGATGTGAACAGAGGAGAGAGTCAGAAGTCTCTGTGACTTTCCTTGGTCAAGTGACCCATCTTGAACGCTTATGAGTTATGGTCATGAAGATCATTCAGACAGCAGTGTTTTGTAAAGGAAAGACAGAGAGGATACTGGTCTGTAGTTTTTGACATGTGAGGCTTTAAGTGTTGCTTTCTTGATGTATTGTAGCGACCCTAGTCATGTTTAAGTCAGATTGGATGCAGCCAATGGTCTTGAATTAGTTGATAAGTACAATTAAAGAGGGTCTACAGGTGGGGAGGTGTGAAGGGGACAGGTTGTCTGGCAGGTGGGGGGGTTTGAGAGGAGAAGCTGGCAAATTGTTTCCTGTGGTTCAAGTAAAAAGACGGTAATGTACAACGATAGTGACTTAGCAGTGGATAAAGCGAAAGATAATGTAGTGGGGAGAAAGGGAAAGGATGATAAGTCACTTGGAAGTTTCTTTTTTGACAACATTTTTCCTCCGCTACCTGCAGCCCTTGTAAGGGAGCAGGAGGGGTAAGGCCAGTCTGTCCGGGAGGAAGAGGAGTGTGAGGTTGAAGAGGCAGAATCAGGAGACAAAAGGAAAATAATTTAATGGATCTGAGAGACGACAGTATAGGTAAAGATTGCGACGACGCATGATCATCTGGGTAGGGCTAGAGGTAAGAGAAATGGAGAAGGAAAGAAAGCTGTGTATGCTGAGTGGGAAAGGGCTAGAGTGAAATTAGAAAAGTAATGGGAAGAAAAAGTTTTAAAAATGAATAAAAAGCATCGGAAGGTTAAAGTTGCCCAATAACGAGTGATGAGCCACTGTCAGGAATTCAGCTAATGGCGTGGTCATGCTCATTGTGGAAGTCTGAAAGCAAACCTGCTGGGTGATGGATGACAGCAATGTTAAGCTTGAATAGACCATGGAGGTGTCATCAAACAAAATGTCTCAAAACAAATTGTTTTCCTATTTAAAAAGAAGATTGAGAACAAGTAATGAAGGAAATATAATGTTGGTGCAGTCATAGGCAACTTGCATAAAAATAATATTGTGATATCGTCAGAATTCAACAATATATAAAAATGATCCATTTTTCGATCGCTATATGCTATCCCGTACATTGTGAACTATGGGGAATACAAGACCCCTTCGGAAAAGACCTCTGATTGAGTGTTTCTCATCATCTGCCTTGCTGTATTTACCAGCACCCTGGGACTATGTATGATTCCAGCAATCTTGAGTCCTATCTGTGGAATCTGAATTTGCAGCCCCCCGTGCCTGAATTTAACCCTGTCTCCTTGCCCCGTTCAGAATGTCCTCTTTTGCGTTTGTACCAAAGGCTGCTGTTGTCAGGTGTCTGTACAGTTGAGCAACGGTGCACAGTAGAACCCTGACAATGTGTGTGGTGTGTATATCTTAGAGAGAGGGGGAGGGAGAGGGGGAGGGAGAGGGGGAGGGAGGGAGGGGGAGGGGGGGAGGGAGAGGGGGAGGGAGGGGGGGAGGGAGGGGGGAGGGAGAGGGGGAAGGGATATGTTCTAAACTGTTTCTGACTCGAGGCGTGAGCTGAGCCGAGCTGGGGAGCTGTGCCTTGCCAGAGAAGATGCAGATCGAGCCTTTCTTTTAGTTAGGGTCTGAGCTTAACAGTTCTAGCTAGCACATCACGAATGAAACTTTATTGGCACCGTCTGATGGCAAAAGAGCCCAATAAATCCAGATTTATATGCGCTGTAAATTTCTGTGTTTCATTGCCATGCATTTAGACTGCAGCTAGCCAAAATGTAGCCTACATTTGAGTAATTTAGCGGTGTCCTATTCATATCTGGTTACAGCTAGTTAGCTTACTGTAATGGTTTTATAGCTATGGATTTTGTTTAAATTTGCGACAGGTTGGTTAGGCTACACTCTCATGCCAAGTCACAACAATAACGTTGACTGTTGATGTAATCTGCTGAGTAGTTATTTTACATTTATTCTGTTTGGTTGGCATTTCCAGTGTAAACACGAGAATACAAAAAAGTCCATACATTTTTCATATGATGTGAAAACTATGGATTGACTTTGGGTGGTCAAGCGGTGTAAGCCACTCCCAACTCTCTCCTCTTACTGTTTTTTTCACCACCCTCCTGTGGTGCGTAAACACTCCAAACATTTTTTAAACTAAAACAATAGACACTAGACAATAGAAAAAAAGGAAGGTTTTGAGTGAGGAACAGAAGGGTTAAAATTAAGAGACCACTGCAAATTGAACACTTTGGTTTCTCAGTCAACTCTTATTGGAAAGGAAAGAAAAAGGTGCAGTGGTCTCTGAATGTTTTCCGGAGTTGTACAACCCACCAGTATATATTGTATCAAGTGTGTCAGCGTGGGAGTCTTGATCTAAGATCCGGTCGTCTTTCTTTACTTTGATCCAAAAGGCAAAATTGATCCTAAATCAGCACTTCCTGGCATTGGAAGCACAGTTAGTTTTATATCACTAATCCCTCTGCGCGCTCCTAAAGGAGACCTTTTAAGCAACGGAGCCGTCCTCAGACGGAGCACGCCAGCTGGAAGTTCTATTTCCCAGCTGACATTAGACAGCATGGAACAGGCCCAGTGGAATGGAGCCTCTCGAGTCTTCAACACCGACGGATTGCTCAAACAAAAACCAGCCACCGAAGTAGTCAAATTAATAATAAACCCCAACAGGTCTGTTTACTGTGCTTGTTGCTATGACAGCATGTTGCCAGGGGAGACTGTTAGGCTTTACAGATTTATCACCACAGCAATCGTTGTTTGTGTTTGTGTAACTATGAACGACGCCGCCTGAACATGGAAGTAGAATGGTGTGCAGGCCAATATGTGGTCCAGCTAAAGTACCCTAATGTAACACCCGACACGGTAGCAACATACCCGTTCTCTCGCCTTCTCCTTAAGTGTGCACTCTCGGAAGCCAACAGAAGATTTAGCGAAGGGAGAGAGGCAGGACACAGACGTAATGTGGAGGACTGCTCGTGGGATAAGGAGCATGGAACACCCAAAACATGTTCAGTTCTGATGGGGATGTGGTGTTCTGTAGAATAAACATGTCTCTGTCCAGGTCACGCCGCGGTTCGTTCTCCCCGCGTCTGATCGTCAGCTGAACACACCCTTTCACAACAGGGCCCACAGTTATCTGACATCTCGATGCTATCACAAATGGCTTTGAATGCTGTGTGTTCTATTTAAGCAGTAAGGCACATATGGCCAATATACCTTGGCTAAAAGCAGCTCTTAGGCATGACGTTCTGGCAATATACCGCAAACCCCTTAGGTACCTTACTGCTGTGTACAAACCAGTTACCAACACAGTTGGAGCGAAAAAAGTTTTTTTCATAACTGTGTTATACAGTCACACATACCACAGCATTCTGCCTATAAGCATTCAGGGTTTGAACCACCCAGTTTATAATCTCCTTTGAAACACAAAATAAAATGACTCAGTAATCAGCAGCCACCAAGCGAACCAAATCATGTCCCAAATGGCACCCTATTCCCAATAAAGTGCACTACTTTTGTCTAAGGACAGTATATGGATAAAAGTGTATAATTTAGGACACATGCCCCATGTTTATAATGTGACAAAGGTCAACTTTAACAGCAGCAGTGTGCTCTATGTGAGTTCCACCGATTTCTCTTTTACATCTGTAGTATCTTTCCAAGTGATTTGTTGTTTTCACATTTCAGGAAGAAATCTTGTCGTAACATCACGTATGACGAGTTCAAGGCAGCATTGGGAGAGCTGGCCAGGAAGAGGTTCAAGGAGAAAACAGGAGAAGAGGCGGAGGAGGAAATCTTCAAGATGATTGAGGGGAAAAAACCTGTCATTAAAGGAGTCACGGTAATGTTCTTAAGCAGCATGAAATTAAAACCCAGAATTAGCTACTCCAGTTAAAGTAGATATGAATTAACACACAGATAGATATGCTACAGACCACTGTACAGTATCTCACAAAAGTGAGTACACCCCTCACATTTCTGTAAATATTTGATTATATCTTTTCATGTGACAACACTGTAGAAATGACACTTTGCTACAATGTAAAGTAGTGAGTGTACAGATTGTATAACAGTGTAAATTTGCTGTCCCCTCAAAATAACACAACACACAGCCATTAATGTCTGAACCACTGGCAACAAAAGTGAGTATGAAAATGTCCAAATTGGGCCCAAAGTGTCAATATTTTTTGTGGCCACCATTATTTTCCAGCACTGCCTTAACCCTCTTGGGCATGGAGTTCACCAGCGCTTCACAAGTTGCCACTGGAGTCCTCTTCCACTCCACCACGATGACATCGCAGAGCTGGTGGATGTTAGAGACCTTGCACTCCATAGGGTTTAGGTCTGGAGACATGCTTCGCCAGTCCATCACCTTTACCCTCAGCTTCTTTAGCAAGGCAGTGGTCGTCTTGGAGGTGTGTTTTTTTGGGTCGTTATCATGTTGGATTACTGCCCTAACGCCCAGTCTCTGAAAGGTCGGGGGTCATGCTTTGCTTCACAGTACATGTTGGCATTCATGGTTCCCTCAATGAACTGTAGCTCCCCTGTGCCGGCAGCACTCATGCAGCCCCAGACCATGACACTCCCACCACCATGCTTGACTGTTGGCAAGACACACTTGTCTTTGTACTCCTCACCTGGTTGCCACCACACACGTTTGACACAATCTGAACCAAATACGTTTATCTTGGTCTCATCAGACCACAGGACATGGTACCAGTAAACCATGTCCTAGGTCTGCCTGTCTTAAGCAAATTGTTTGCGGGCTTTTCTTGTGGAACTTCTTTAGAAGAGACTTGCTTCTGGGATGACAGCCATGCAGACCAATTTGATGCAGTGTGTGGCATATGGTCTGAACACTGACAGGCTGACCCCCCACCCCTTCAACCTCTGCAGCAATGCTGGCAGGACTCATACGTCTATTGCCCAAAGACAACCTCTGGATATGAGCACGTGCACTCAACTTCTTTGGTCGACCATGGCAAGGCCTGTTCTGAATGGAACAGTTTCCTGTTAAACCACTGTATGGTCTTGGTCACCGTGCTGCAGCTCAGTTTCAGGGTCATGGTAATCATCTTATAGCTAAGGCCATCTTTATGTAGAGCAACAATTCTTTTTTTCAGATCCTCAGAGAGTTCTTTGCCATGAGGTGCCATGTTGAACTTCCAGTGACCAGTTTGAGGGAGTGTGAGAGCGATAACACCAAATTTAATACACCTGCTCCCCATTCACACCTGAGACCTTGTAATACTAATGAGTCACATGACACCGGAGAGGGAAAATGGCTAATTGCGCCCACTTTGGACATTTTCACTTAGGGGTGTACTCACTTTTGTTGCCAGCGGTTTACACATAAATGGCTGTGTGTTGAGTTATTTTGAGGGGACAGCAAAGGTACACTGTTATACAAGCTGCACACTCACTACTTTACATTGTAGAAAAGTTTCAGTGTTGTCACATGAAAAGATATAATCAAATATTTACAGAAATGTGAGGGGTGTACTCACTTTTGTGAGATAATGTAAGTTAGTCTTGTCCTAGACAGGACAGCCCATAGAATAGCCATGTCCTGTATGTGTAGCACGAGGTAGCTTAATGTACATGTACCAGGACACTACTGATCACAGTGCCATTTGGGACACACATTTATATACTCAAACCACATCTTCAACATTCCTTTCCATCCACAGAGAGCGGTGGCTTCTCCCACGGTGTCGCGTCTCACGGACACCACGAAGTTCACCGGGTCGCACAAGGAGCGATTTGACGAGAGTGGCCGTGGGAAGGGGAAGGCCGGCCGCGTGGACATGGTGGACACGTCTGGGTATGTTGCAGGTTACAAACACCACGGGTCGTACGAGAAGAAAGTAAGCAGGCCCAACGGACCCCCAGGAATCGGGGCCCCTGGAGCCAAACCAATGTGAGGACAGAAGGAAAGAAACGAACAGAAACCGTAGACCAACAAGATGATCATTTTTGAAAAAGAACTCCATGAAAGCACAACAACAACAAAAAAAGGATAGGATTTCATATTTTCCCAACCCATCTTCATTTTTTTTTTTTTTTGTGAGATGTTTTTCGTTCCTCTCTGTGATGTGTGAGAACTGGAAAACTGTTTACATCTATTTTTACAAAGTTATCACCAGCCGGTACATTCCTAACCCATAGCAAGTTACTGCCAAATGTTAAAATCTACGAACCGACCACCAAAGGAAACCAACTGCTTTGCTTTGAGGAAATATTTTTATTATGATAGGGATTTATAAGTATTTATTACAAGCACTAAAAATTCAATAAAAACAAAAAAGTGAGAAAGGTTTGACAAAAAGATTGCTATGGCTAGGCTTCTTTCCACACATTTAGTTGAAATTTATCCTCAATGTAATACTTTTTTAGTTTGCTTTTATTATTGGCATAAGCTGGTTGAAGTACGTACTGTAGATATTCTGGTCATTTGTTAGATTGATCATACCGTCTTCAGTACCAACGGTCTGCCTTCCCTCCTGATCAATGAAGTCTGCTGTATTAGTCTTATTCCACTGTGCTACTTGTCCGACCCCCTTTATACTTCCTCACAGTTTACACATACTGACTACATAGTTTGCCTTGAATCTTTCTTAAAAAACAAACAAACCTTGAGTAGTATATTTAGAAGTGCTATGTCTTCCTGTCTTTAGATATGCAAGTAGTGTATTGTCTGATTGTTAACACCTTTTGTTCATAAGACCATCAAGATATCAGGTTTTATGTTACCTACCGTGTCTTTAACTTCCCTTATCTTAAAAATGTTTCTTTTATACATGTTCTGTGAAGTTATATCAGTACAGTGGGATACCTAGTGTCTTTTATGACACAACAAAGAGAGTTACTTCTCAGAATTATTGTTGGCCTTCAGATACATTTTATCTGGTTCATTCCGAAACCGAAAGTATTTACACCAAACATATTAAACAAGATAAGAGGTCCATGTCCCTAAAATTATTATCTATAATAATGGTATCTAATGTTTTGATAAAACCCAGTTCATTCACTCGGTTGGTTGTTTTAACTGGGCCTCAGCAGCTATAAGGGGAGAGCTGGGCTGTTCAAGATTGTATTTTTAATATTTAACAGATATGTCGTCAGATTTATAAAGTTCTAATATATTGGTGGTGAGATTGTGTCTTTCTAAACACTGACTGCATTTTTTCCCTCTATTTTCTCTACGTTGTGCATGAAGTATTGTGTAGCTACTATGTTCGATTTGGAAATGACCAAATCAGATTCGAAAACGCACACAACACGTTTCCCTTGTCTCATTTAAACTGTTGTGTGAAAATTATTAAAGAAAATAACCAAGTTTTGATCAAACTTTGAGTGTAAATATCATCAGTAATCCTATTAATTACAATATGTTATGGTAGGTACTATTTCAGAATCATTAAGGGGACATTTGGAGTGTGGTGTTTGGTAGTTGGGTGGTGGACATCTGGTGATATTATTATTGACCAAACTTCTAACAGTATTATTGACCTAATAGGATACAAAATCCAAAACCTGGTAGAACCAACCAGGCTATGTTCACGAATATAATAGTTGTACCAGGCTACAAAAATCTATGTCAGTCATTTGAGCTGTGTCAAATGTATGCATATTAAGCTAGAATCATGTTTACGTTCTAAATGGAAAAAGACTGATACACAACAGGTACTACAGTATGGTAAATATGACTAGATCAGTATTTCTGTAGACCCTTGACCTCTAGTCTGAAGACATTTTAGTTGTAACACTGTTGTACTCTTCCTGACACTTTATATGGCACAATTTAAAGTCAGTACCCAAGCAGGATTTTAGTAAAGGGAACTGCTAAAGAAGTATACTTTTGTAGGACATCTATTTTTCAAGCTTAATAACGAGACACTGTCCCTTTCAAACACAACACACTACTTTCAGTGTATTCTGTGCTGACCAATAAGACTTATGCATTGATTGAGATCAAACGAAAACCTGTCCATTAGTGGAATTGTAGTCATTTTAGTATTTCCAGTATGATTTGTCTAGTGTGCTTAATGCCAAATACTGTGCATCTTTTCATGTGGAGGAACAATTGTGTATTTTTTTTAAGTAACTTTTTAATGTAGTATTTTATTGTGCCCTGGTGCATGCTATGTGTTGTTCTCCAGACCATTATGTGTGTGTTCATGATCTGTAGCGTTATTGAAAATAAAAACAACCCATCCCGGAGAACCAGAGGTCTCTTGATACATTTCCTCTGTTTGAGAGGATCGGTTTTGTATGCTTCCTTAGAAACCAAAGTGCATTGGTGAATGTGTGTGTGATCACATCAGTTGAACTCTAAGGCAGACCGAAATATACGTTAAAAGGGACTCTATGTACTGGACTTACTTTTTACCAGGTCCCATGGCAGTGCTGTATACTGTATAGAATGGGCCCCAGGGACTCTCAACACAGATCCTGGGGACCTGAAGTACAGCTAGTTTTCTATTCTACCTGGTAGTTAATCATTTCCACCAGGTATTAGTGGCCAAATGTAGTCCCTGGTTAGAAGGCCAGAAGGAAAACCAACAGTTCTCCAGGTCTTGTTCTCTCTGTTGCTGACCAGTTCTATCATAACTTAACATAACATCACTATACAATCATCACAAAAATGTGTTCTAGACAAACAGGCGCTAGGAGCGTCCCGGAACAGTTGTGTCTAGATTTACAGAATTAGCCATGTCATAAACACACACACACACAAGGAGAAATTAGTTCAACGCAAACACTTTATCATTTATACAATAATAAATACCAAGATTCAAATGTACAGAGCAGAGTTGAATGGATACAGAACAAGGTACGATACAAAAACAGAAATCTGTCAAAACTGGACATCTACTGTATGTGCTCGACATCAAACCCTTAAAGCAACAGCCTGGATCACATTCCCTATATTGTATGCACACATAAAACCAAAGGAGTTGGATTTATGCTCCTTAATCAACAGGACAATGTTGTGTAACATGCCTCTTTGGCATGTAGAATAACATGGGGTTTCAACCCCGAGACCACTGCAGATACAAACGTTTGGCCCACCTGATTAAATTAGTCAAGGGGTTGATTGTCTTTGGACTCGATGAATCAGGGGTGCCGTGTTCGGGTTAAAATGTGAGCCATGGTCCAGTGGTAACACTGCCTGTCTGGGACCAGGGTTCAATACCAGTCTCCAACCTTCACCAATATGTCTCAATTTCCTGATGTAATTACATCATTCTCTATAGGCTATAACTTTATTATGTGTATTTTAATGTTGAATTAAGGAGGCACAGTTTCTGTGGGCAGGACGGCTCTGACCGATTCTAGTAAATGTGTGTCAGGGTTATTTTTCCTGTCCTGGTAACCCGCCAGGCATTGAAACCAGTAATTTACTTTCCACTTCCCATCTTTCAAGTCAGTTTTACACCAAGGTGCAACTCTGATTGACAGACAGTACTCGGAAGCACAACCCAGGAGCTGCCTGGGCATTAATTAAGAAAGCCTTGAACGTCCATCACAAGTCTTTGTTTTAAAACCCCTGAGACGATACATGGTCCAATTTGTTGCTACGGTAATAACCTTTCAAAAATGCAACACGGGTGAAATATGGTCAAATTCGACTTCTTGCGATATAACATAACTCCAAAGCAAAAAGATAATTTGATTAACGTTGTAGGTACATTGGAGAGTTGGAGTTGAGACTGACTATAACGTTACCTCTAATTCCAACTGTCAATAAAACCTTGAAAGAGAAGAATGAAGAGGGTGAATGTGTAAAACAATAAAAAAAATCTGTCTGGGCTTGAAAAACTTTTGGGAAACCCTGGGATGAGCAATCAGCTCTTCATGACACTTCTACCTAGAATGTTTCCTAACATCTACCTAATGAACGTGGCCCTGCTTTGGCAGTTGTGAGCCTGCTGGTTGTTGTGGTTCTGACATGTCACCGCCACTCCTCCCACCCAATTCTCCCAGTAAACACTCATTGGACGCAACCAGCGGAAACACCACTTTAATCATAAACACCAACAACAATTTAACTAAGCCCTTGGGTGTTTATCTGTACATGGGGAAAACGAAAACGTTTCCGTAATTAGTGCCAAATTAAGATGCTTTCAGTCCAACCGTGTTAAGATTTGCATTATCTCAAGTCAAATACTTTTCAAGAGGCAAAACACATCAGTTTTATATGTGAGTATTGTCCTGAGAAGATAGAATGTTTTCCTTGACTCCATGTGATACTCTGTGTGCTGTATTATGTCCTTACATATAGCTCTCCTGTAGCATATCAGCCAGCTCCTTGACTTTCTCCCCATTGGACCTCCAATCTCAGTCCTGCCACCTCCTTTATCAGCTCCTCCACCTCCTCCTGGTTCCCTGAAAAGGCGCAGCAACTACACTTAACACATAGAGTTCCAAAACTCCTAAAATCGTCCCCAAAATTCCCAGGTTTTCTCAGAAATGGTTGGAAGATTCACAGAATCAAGAAGGAATAAGCAGGAAATATGGAATTCTCTAAACAGGATTGCAGAGACACTTGGAAAGCTAGGAGAAATGTCCAATCCTACTGATGACGCCAGCATTAAGGCCAATCCATACTGACATGCCACATGTGGCTTTTCCCACTCACCGGATAGGCCTATCACAGTGTCAGGTGAACTACTCATCATAGAGTTGAGATGCTGGTGTTCTAATTCGATCAGCTGCTTCTGTAGATTGACATTCTCCTCCAGTGCCACCCTAAGATGCTCATTCAAGCTGTCCTGTAACCAGTCAGACAGAGAAAGGTGTTTCCCTCCGTCCATTCCTAATCTTGTTGTGAAGGACCACACGCATTGTCAAGGACAGGGACACATCGTCGGACAGTGTGAATCTTACAACCGCGCTGTGTGCCTCCTCCAGCTGCGCGGTGAGGCCGTGGGTCTCGGTACGGTGGTCCTGGCTTTGTATCTCAGCCTGCTCCTTCAGCTCTCTGACGTTACATCTCAGACTCCGGACCTCGTCTTCTCGGCCGGACAGCTCATGTTCCATCATGGACAGGATCTGGACTGCCTGGGCTGAAGTGGGGGGGGGGGGTGGAGGGGGGGTGACTGTTTTCCAGGCCCAAATGACATGCACTCCTGCCACCACGAAGCAGGTGATGTACAGTGTCATACTCACAGAGGAAGTTGAGGTCATGATTTAGTGGGCTCTTCCCTGTCCAGTGCCTCTCTACAAGGCCCAGCATCGCCTCCATCGGTTTCCTGTAACTTCCCTATGAGACACACGAGCATTCGATCAAATCCCTTTTTGTTACTGGGGACAGTCCAGTAGGCCATAGGTGTGGGATCGCTCCTGAAATGTCTCACCTTCTGTGGCAAAGCAGAGCCCCCTGCTGTTCGCTGGACATTGTTGCAGGACAGTCTGGGAGGATGTAGAATGGGGTTGGAGGACAGTCTGGGAGGATTTAGGACGGGGTTGGAGGCGTCAGATGTAGTGGGACAGGGCCTTCTTGGGCTGGGGGGGCGAATGTTCGCTAAGGGACAGTCAGGCTGCACTCCTAGACCTGAAAGGTGACAACCAGGAAGTACATACGGGGAAGCGTACTCGTGGTTAAGCTGAGTCATAGCTGAGGAGATCCTATGCGCTCGTTGTTTTAGCGTGTATGTGTGTAGTCTCACCAGGATGTGGGGTGAAGTGGCCTTTGGCTGGGACTCTCAGCTGTTTGGGCAGCTTCCTTCGCTCCTCTCCAGACCTAGCCGTGCTATGTTTCTCTACTGTGGGGTTAAAGGTCACCCTAGGTCCCTCTGATGTTTTTAACGATAAGGCAGGAGAGCGTCTCCTAAGAGATTCCTCTTTCAAATGTGGACCAGGGGACTGGGTATGACGAGCTGGTTATAAACAAAGGAAAAAGGCATGTCACCCGTTATACTGGACTTCTGGTCTAGTTTCATTACTTGAAAAGGCCTGGATCTGAATTAACTTTTGTTTATAAGATCCTAATGTGTTAACAAGATGCTAATGAATATAATTTAACTAGATCATAATGAATGTTCATTAGACATACATTTCTTAAATTAGCAGAACCACCTCACCGTTTGTAGGAAATTTCAAATCTAAACACTTGTCTCCCCCTGGTGGACTATCCGGTTAATGACAGTCATACCGTAGTGTCCACAACGCTCCCATGTCAATATAGATAGCAATTGACATTTACCTTTCATTAATTTAGCAGATGCTCTTATCAAGGGCAACTGCCTGTAGCGAGTGCAAAGATTTAAAAAATGTTTTTTTTAATGGCATCAATATGAAATTGAGGGCAATATTCTCCTACAAAACAGCACAAACTTACAGTAATCTTTGATCTGATGATACAACTGTGATTCTGCATCTTTGTGAAAGGAGCCAGTGAGAATCTGAGTTTCACTTTGGCCCCAGTTGCTCTTAGCAACAAGGTTCAATAAAATGTCATCGCTGTCATCCAGGATAGACAGCTTCTTGGTCAGACGATTTACTGAGGCCATCCTAAGATCACTGCCCCTGAGAGACACAAAATAAAACGGTTTGACAAATTTCATAACATTATTAAATGTTAGCATTACAACATATGATGTCATATAGAATCTACCATAATGTAATATTACAGTTTGTACCATTTAGTTTTACCAGATAAGTACGACTAAGAACACATTCTTATCTTCAGCACTGACTACTGTTTGGACTGCCTTGATCACACATAGAACAGATTTTTAAACTTGCCAGTTTGAAAATCAGAAAAAACAATCTTCTGTTAAGCGGCCCAGCGTATCTGACCACTAGGTTACCCAGCCACCCCATTGAATATTACAGCACACTATTGGAAATAAAACCATATACAAAGCATTTTACTTGTGAAATGAAATAGCACCTGTTTGTCTTTCTAATACAATTCAATGTGTATTACATTGTCCCGTTTACAAACAGGACCTACATACAATGATAGCAAACTGATGTACTTGGTGAACACTGTATATAGCACAGATTACCTCTGGTCAGACTTCTCTGACCGCATGGAGCTCGTCAGTTGGGGACCAGTCGTAGAGTCAGAGGAGAAATGCATAAGGGAAAGTCTTCTTTCTGTGTCCCTGACAGGACAGTCATCTGAAAGATGAAACATAGTGAGAATGTAAAATATCCAGAGCATGAACATGGATTCGAACAAGACTAAAGAGGCAGATTACTGTGTAGGCACCTAGCTTGCGAAGGCTGGGCAATGTGTGCACCAAGTACAGGCGATACTGTGGATCTGTTTTGGCTAGAGGGTTGAGTCTCAGATCCAGCTCTCTCAGAGTGGTCAGCTTGCAGATCACTTTCACCTCTTGAATGGAGGGGATATGGTTGTAGTACAAGTTCAGCCTCTCCAGCTTTTCTAAGTGCTGTACACCCTTGAGACATGTAAACACAGAGACAAATGTGACCTATGATATGAGCCATGAGCACTTATGCTCTAGACAGGGAATAGAGTTCTAATTGGTATGCAGACCTATACACACTAAGACTATAATTATAGTTTGACCACGGCATCATATACTGGTTGTAGATAGAAATGGAGGATAATCTCTGCTGTAGATTTGTCTGTTGAATAAAAAAAGAAGAAGCTCACCTCGATAGAGATGAGCGCATTACATGAGAGATCCAGGGTTTTCAAACGGACGAAGTTCTTCAATGAAATTCCCAGATGTCTGATTTTCTCCTTGTATGAACCTGGGAGAATTAGTGATCGGACATCCGCTGTAAAAAAATAAAATAATCAGTTATTTGTGAATGTTATTTGTGAGCCATAAGTACGGAGTGGTTCTCAAACCTCTCCTGCGTTGATGAGCAACTATGGACCCACGGTAAGGTTAACCACCTTGAGCTTGCTAGCTAATTTACCTGTTGCCATAACTACTAGTTGTTTACTGTCTTAGCCATAGCGAGTCATGCACCGCTAAGTTGTGTTGTAGCTTCAGTAGCTATCTATTAAAGGCAATATAAAACCGCTTTAAAATCAAATGAATCCTGTAACTGTCGTCAGTATACCGACGTATAACCTAGCTGTGTTGAACAGTATTACCAAGGCAGTGGTGATTCAGATGTAACTTCTCTCGTATCCATTGCTCTGTTATTGTCGTCAAGACAGGCGCCATATTTTTTTAAATTCACTGAGTATGCGCAGTTCTTCAATGTCTGGGAATGCCTATGATGCGTACATCCGGATACCGATTCACGTGTCCAAACAACTAGGAACGAGAGCCGTAGGTTGAGAGATGAATAAGAGTTTCAATTACCTGGACAACTACTGTGTAGAATCTTAACAGTGAACACGTAAGGTAGGGATGCGCAGTTCTTTCTGTTAATGTAGTACCAGCAAGCTCGGAGTACACCATAAATACCCCTCAGGTTTTTAAACAGTATACAGTCTCAAGATTAATCTTCCCGTTACAGGGGTCCCCCTGGTGGGAAACCACAAGTGCAGACTGTATTAAAACTAACTATGTATTTAAACAGAGTTTTTGCAACTTCGATAACGTTATACCAATGGGCTTAAAAACTTTTATTGCAGATTCTGTCTTAAAACTTTTTTTTTCCTTACATAAATCTAACTCCGTGACTAAAATGAACAAGGTTATTATCAAAAAATAACAGTGGATGTCTGTTATTTATTAACAGTTTTCAGGACAATGACAGGCTTTCTAACAGTGTGGATCACAGCATGTTCCAGCATGACACTTTCATTCTCTGCCCTGTATACAGCTTATCGGCTTTTCAAGGTAATGTTAGCTATCATGGTGGTACAACTATTGCCATCTAAGTGATTTTGACTGGCTACTGATTATTGTCATCTTCCATTGTCCCACCAAACCTCTCCTCTCTGGCAGGAACACAGAGCTCCTGCGGCAGGTTTTTTTCTGCTTGGCCTCTCCGCAGGTTTCTGTACCCTGCCTCTCTCAAGCAGTCCTTACCTGACCTTCCTGCAGGGGGACCTGGAATGGGTCAGCGAGGTCCTGGCACCACCGCTGGTCTCCTTTGGGTTCCTGTGGCTCAGCGAAGACCGTGCCACAGCGCATATCCTCCTCATTGGCTCGGCGCTTCTACCGGTGTTCTGCGACCGGCTGTCGGCGAATGAGATGATCCTGATGTCCCGTTGCCTGGCTCTTTCGGCCTTCTCCTGCTCACTCACCGTGTGTTTGTTCACTGGAAACGCCCTCGGTGCCCTGGGGAGCGTGGCTCTTTGCCTGCCCCAGATGGTGGCTCCCAGGATTTGTGTCAAGGCTCTGGCTCCTCTTGTCTCTCCAGGCACCACGGTGGGATTGCCGATGTGGCTGCTGAAAGGCTCCATGATCATAGGGTGCTGGGTCTCGGAGAGGGCGCTTAGCAAGTATCTGTCAGAACTGAGGGTATTGGACTGTCAGTTTTAATGTGTGACTACTGTTGTAACACTGGCTCCTGGGTAACTCTACTACTGTAACACTGGCCCCTGGGTAACTCAACTATTGTAACACTGGTCCCTGGGTATCTCTACTATTGTAACACTGGCTCCTGGGTTACTCTACTACTGTAACACTGGCCCCTAGGTAACTCTACTACTGTAACACTGGCTCCTGGGTAACTCTACTACTGTAATACTGGCTCCTAGGTAACTCTACTACTGTAACACAGGCTCCTGGGTTACTCTACTACTGTAACACAGGCTTCTGGGTTACTCTACTACTGTAACACTGGCTCCTGGGTTACTCTACTACTGTAACACTGGCTCCTGGGTTACTCTACTACTGTAACACAGGCTCCTGGGTTACTCTACTACTGTAACACTGGCTCCTGGGTTACTCTACTACTGTAACACTGGCTCCTGGGTTACTCTACTACTGTAACACTCGCTCCTAACTAACTCTGCCTGACCAGGTCCACATGGGCCCTTATACTGGGCAGTTAATGGCTGACGAATGGATGTGTTCTCATGACACGTAGAGCTTTTGACATACAAGATGAGATGGATGGTCAGTTTGTTTTGTCCTACAGGGTCTCACCATAAAGAAAGCAGGGATTGAATTCTCTGACCATGGCAATTTGACTGGTTAAACTGTGGGTTCACTCGAAGTGACTGCCCTTCCACCCATTTTGGCATTCCAATGCCTTGATCGGACGTCAGTAAACATTCCAGTTCCCAGTAGAAAATTACAAGATAATCCAGGAAGTCACTGGGATGGTGTGAGTTGGGGGTCACATGATGGAAGAGGGGGCTCCTGCCATTGTACAGTATAGGGTATTAATTAAGGGCATTGTTTAGCTAACAAAGCAGCTTTTTGGTGAGGCCAGAGAGCTGTTTGTTGATCGAAGTAATGTATGCATGCAAGATAAAAAGCACTTCTGTGTCTTTATAGCTTACATGACGGACGATATAAAAAGGAGTTCTCAGTGACATTTAATGTGACTAAGTAGTATTAATATAAATATATAAGTATTAATATAATTTATTCTTATTACTCATAAAATGGAGTGGTGCTTGAATGGATCCAACACTTATCTAATGCGTAGTGTGTGCGTATTCATTATTAATTGTAGTGAAAGGGCAGTAATGATCCTTTTTAAGAATGAGAAAACAATACATTTGCGATTAAGTTTGCAAATATCGAGAATATGACTCAGTGTCTAGGTGCGATCAGCAATGACACAGTACAAACGCAGAACATACTAGGATATGTACAACAGTTACATGACACTTAGACCTATAGCTGGAGTGAAATGGCAAATTTACAACGGGCTGTAAATCTATAGGCACAGAGAGGTGATGAGAAGGCTACAGGACATATACATTGCAAGTTTGTTGCCTGACAGGTAAGTCTTAGAAACCATTAACCATCAGCTATAAAAACAAAAATGGTGTGGTCGGAATGGTCAGGCTTGGAAAGGACCTAACCAGCAATTCTTATTTTTTTACTTTTGCCATGTAAGTCCTTATGGAGGTTAGCTGCAGTCATCTGTAGACTGGACTCTGCAATGCTGTTTGACCAATGTGTTTTTTTTAAATGTAAGCAAAGCGCACACTCCCTTGTTATGTATTTTAATCCAATTCTAACTCTACCAACCCCTTTGACTCTTTAACGATCATCTGTCGAATTACAAAATATGGTAGCTGCTTGCTGTGAAAGCCTTCAAAGATGTCTTTGAGAAACCTGGACATGAGGCAGTGGAGACACTGAAGTTAGAAGGATTTGCCGGGGGGAATAATTAAAAAAAGTCCTAGTGTACTCTATTCATACATTTCATATTTGTTATAAAAGAAATACATAAATACATTGTTCTTTTGTGATTCTATGTACAGCTTGGAATAACAATAATTGCATTGCTTTGTCAAAATGGAATATTGTGTGTAAAATGAGTAGAAAGTGAAGGGGACTGAATAATTTCCAAAGCCACTCTGTGTCACAAACACACACAGAAATACAATGGAACATTCAACCTTGACCAGTTTTTTATTCTATTCCTTTTTTGAACATCATAAACTGATGAGGAAATAATTTGAATAAAGTATACTTATAAAACGTTAACTGAAATCAGGTTAATTGAAGGGAAGTTTATTTATGCTAGCACATGAAAGCCACTTATGTGTGAAAATGAAATGCTTATTTCATGCTAAATTCAAAATCCTGACACTCAAAATGTGTATATTAATTTGAAAATGTAAATGCTAGATTATAAAATCTTCAATTTATCTTAATAGTGCACAACTCAATTTAAAATTACATTTATATACAGCTCCGGGTAAAATTAAGAGACCACTGCACCTTTTTCTTTCCAAAAATGCGGAAAAGAAAGGTTTTGAGTGAGGAACAGAAGGGTTAAAATTAAGAGACCACTGCAAATTGAACGCTTCTGTTCCTCACTCAAAACTTTCCTTTGCAATTTTCTCTTGATTTTTTCCGGAGCTGTACATTCCCTGTTGAATATGAAGTGCCTTTGCTTGTATTCATCACTGTATGTACGAACAAGCGTGTCCCAATGTCACCTTATTAACTTTAGTGCACACATTTTAACCAGGACCAAAGTCAACCACTCTATAGGAAATAGGGTGCCATTTGCTAGCTAGAGTCCAATGTTATTCCCCACAATGACCACAGAGAACATTGTACTGTAGTCACTTTGACGCCAATGCAATTGGCACACAGGACACATCTGAGAGCCAACAGCTTCAGTGTGTGAACACGACAGGGGTTCCAAAAGGCTCAGATTAAGTCACATGACATCCTGTTTCCTAGATTGTGCCCTACTTTTCACTGAAGACATATGGGTCGCAGTCAAGAGTATGTAGGGGATTGGGTGCCATTTGGAACACTTATTCTGTGACCTCAGATTGAGGATCCTTTCTGCAACATCAGCAGTTAGCTGGTAGCTACAATGTGATCCACCATCTGCAGTATCCAACACTATTAAAATCTGGGGGGTTTTTGGACACGCAAATAGGTTAAACCTTTGTGTCAAACATTGTGTGACTTGTCCAACCTGATTTACTTTCCTGAATGAATTCTTAATAAATGTGTTTGATTGTAGATGTTTGGTTGGATGCGTTCATTCTTCTCAGAGCGTGGTCAAGCCAGTATTGGAGACGCTGAGTGGATGCAGTCATTCCTCCTGGCTAGCAGAGCCCCAGTCTCAGCATTTACAAGACTTTGTTTTTCTGCAGATTTACAAGTCTCCAACTCAGCATAGCCAAGCCTAAATAAGCCCTGACGTAAATTACTAATGTCTTTATTTACATTGTGTTGCTTTAGCTTTGTATGTGTTTTGTGTAGTATTAATTAGTAGATTCTTAAATTTGATCTTACTTTCTGCCATTAATTACAATACCTTTGCATATTGGCATCGCTTAATTAATTTGTTCACTGAAATGTTGAGGTATTGGCGGTTCAAAACACTGCCTACAAAAAGCTGTCTACAGAATCAATCTCCACTTCAGCCTGCCGCTTCACCGCTGCAGAGAGTGGTGAGGGAGCTCTACTGAGCATGCCCACTGCATCTGCAGCCTGTGGATGGATGGATGGGGAGAGAGAGAGAGAGAGAGAGGGAGGGAGGGAGGAGAAGGAAAAGAGAGACACACACAAGAGCTGCTGCTCAGTGCGAGGAGGCTGCTGATGTGGCTACATTGTGGGGGAGGCAGCACGGAGGGGAGGAGGGTTCCGCACTGACAACACAGAGAAGACCAGGAGGAATGGAATGCCTCACGGGAACACCGAGTGTTGGAATGGACCGTGAAAAGAAGACCACAGAGTAGCGGGTAAGGAGGAGAACAAAGATGTTTCGGAGGGATGGAGGGGAGATGCAGGGGTGTTTCAGATCACAAAGGTGTTGAAGAATGGGAAGACAGGGATGACCTTTGAGGAGAGACCAAACATAATGCGCCAGATCTAGTTTGAAAGATCTGTGGTGATCTGAGAGTGGTTGTGGAAGTCAAAGGTTCTATGCTGAGTATTGATTTCTTTATCAAGAATGAAGGGCTGATGACTGGCATTTTAATTATTTTTACTCTGTCCGTCTTGTCTCTCCTTTTCTTCTCTGCCTCTGTTTCATTCCGCAGAGGAAGCCAAGGTGTTGGTTATTGACACCGACCGCCCGGTTCCCTAGCGCTGCCGTCACAGTGAGTCCCAGAGGGGACAAGGAGAGAGATGTATGCCTTCTACTCCCTGCTCGTCTACATCTTCTATACTGTCTTCAAGAAGGAGGAGGAGGAGGTCCTGGAAGCTGCGAAGCATGGAGCTGCCTCAGCGGTGAGTCTGGTCTGGTCACAGGATGCCTCCCAAATGGCACCCTATTCCCATATAGTGCACACAGTAGGGTCCTGGTGGAAAGTGGTTCACTATGAAGTGTAGAGGGTGGGGTGGCCAATCTGGTTCAGCCCCAGTGTGTCTAGTGATCTACGGCCCCATGGGGCTCCTTTGTCTCGTCGGAGGATGACAGCCCGCTAACAAGCCCCAGAGATATTTATGTACACATGTTGTCTCCCCTATGGGATAATGCATTGATGTCACTGTATGGCTGCAGCGACATGCATGCATAGCGGATAACAGAGGGGGATAGCGGGTAACAGAGGTGCATAGCGAGTAACAGTGGTGCATAGCATGTAACAGAGGTGCATAGCGGGTAATAGAGGTGGATAGCGTGTAACAGTGGTGCATAGCGGGTAACTGTGGTGCATAGCGGGTAACAGTGGTGCATAGCATGTAACAGTGGTGCATAGCATGTAACAGAGGTGCATAGCGGGTAACAGAGGTGCATAGCGAGTAACAGTGGTGCATAGCATGTAACAGAGGTGCATAGCGGGTAACAGAGATGCATAGCGGGTAACAGAGGTGCATAGCGGGTAACAGAGGGGCATAGCGGGTAACAGTGGTGCATAGCGGGTAACAGAGGTGCATAGTGGGTAACAGAGGGGCATAGCGGGTAACAGTGGTGCATAGCGGGTAACAGAGGTGCATAGCGGGTAACAGAGGTGCATAGCATGTAACAGAGGTGCATAGCGGATAACAGAGGTGCATAGCGAGTAACAGTGGTGCATAGCATGTAACAGAGGTGCATAGCGGGTAATAGAGGTGCATAGTGGGTAACAGAGGTGCATAGCGGGTAACAGAGGTGCATACCGGTTTACAGTGTCATGGCCGAGGGTAACATTGCAGTCTGTCATGTGGATATCCTGTCTGTTGGATGTAAATATTTAGTAGTGAAAAATGCCTGTTTCTGCTCTCTGCCCGTCTGTTGCCGTGATCAGGAGCCAGGCCGTGTTTCCATGGAAACAAAAAGAAAGAACAATGGCCACACCCCCAGGATGAAGAGAAAGGGAAGGCTCAGCAGGCTGAGCGACTCTAGTGAGTGCCGCTTCACTATAATTCTTTGGGGGGGAAATAGAAGCTTCATTTGGTGTCTTCTCTTACCTGTAAACGGCTTAGTTACAGTGATGATCGTTGCTATTTTGGTATGGATGGATATTTCTTATAGAGATTTAAATGCCAAGTCTGGATGATGTGAGCTGTGTAAATTAATTTCACAATAAAATCTATCAAATCTATTTTCTTCCAGGCAGTAGCAGTGACAGTGACAGCCTGTCCATGAGTGATGAAGAAGGTGACTGTGATGGTGGTGGAGGACGTCAGGTTCCAGATATCCCAGCGTGCACTCCTCTGGGTGCATTCCTGTCCTTTAAACAGGAGAACGAGAAGAGGAGGGAGGCCCAGGTACAGCTGGAGACAGCAGGAAAGGTAATCTTCAGCTACACATCAAACCCTGTGTCCGGTTGGCACCGTATTCTCTAAAGAGCAGCCTACATGCATTAGGTCTGGTCAAAAGCAGTGCCCTATATGACAATGGCAGTAGTATTCCGGGCCACACGTGTTTCATTTCATACACTGTCTGTTTTGTGCTATTTTCCATAGTGATGTCAAAACACTGTACATAAAAAAAACTTTCCGGTGCATGCCTTGTTGTTTATCGTATACACATTATATATGGAGTAGATGGTGTCACAAAAGGCTTATTTTGTTTTATATCTCTCAAATGCAACAAAATACAAAAGTGTAAAGTGAATAAAACGTTATTGAGTATACTTTATGTACCGAACACTGGCCTTGTTAGAAGTAATGTATCTAAGCCCACCTTCCTTTGGGTGCAGTCCACAGTCTACCTTTGTGGCGTATAATAACTGGTCAGAACTGGTTAGAACTGATGCATCATCAGTAACAACAGCTTCATAAACCTACATTTCCTCATAGTCTAGTTGAATCTCTGGTGGCTGTGGAGTGTCCCACTTGCAGAGTTTTCTGTTTCTTTCCAGCCGCTGCCTTTAATTTCTATATACAGACATGGCTCTTATGGGAGGGCGAAAATCCAAATCAATGACCAAAGCTGCTGTAGACAGAAAGTATATAGAAATTAAAGGACCTAAATCATTAAAGAATCTATAAAAAAAATCTTAATCCATATTTCACTCTCCAGGAGTTAAAGTAGGTGAGAATATCACTTCAGTCCAACCACTGCGACGCTGGCCACAGCAGTATTGACATGTTTCGTTTGACCATTCTGCAGTTGACGCCAGAGCCTCCCTTGGTGGCCGTGATGTCCCACTTGCTGACTTTTCTGGAGCAGTACTCCCACCTCCAGCAGCTGCAGCAGCAGGCGGACCGGTACCGGGTCCAGCTGAAGAGGCACCGGGCCCAGCACCGACGCCAGATGAAGGCCCTAAGGGCATCGTACCGGCAGCGGCTCCGGGACAAGAACAGTGTCATTGACAGCCTAGAGGAGGCAATCAGCACTCAACAACACAGCCCGGGGAGCGATGGTGAGAGGGAGGGGGGAGTAGGGAGGCTAGGAACGGAGGGAGGACAGAGGGGCAAGAGGTGCATAGCAGGGTTTTTGGGGACATTTGGTTCAATCTGCTGTCTGTTGGTGTGTTAAATCAAGTCGAGTTAGAGATGAAGGATGACAACAGGAGCCCAACTCCACGGATGACGCCTGACTTTGTGGTGCTGTGCTAAAGTCGCTCAGGTACGCTGATAGCCCCGTAGAAATATGGCACTTGGTAAACCACAAAAAGGTGCCTTTATGTGTGTCTTGGGGGAAGATCTCGGGTATTACCTCTCATTACGCAGTAGACAGCGTTTGAGACAGGGATCCCTGGGGGGAGGGTGGGAGGGTGGGAGTCCATGGTTCTTCTCCAAGTTACTTTTAGTAATGAATTAACTATTTCTGTAAGTGCTGCTTTCTTTTTCCAGCCTCCACAGGGAGCAGAGCACTTACAAGCCTTGAGCACATGCTAGATACTAGATCTCCACGTGTGCCTGTGCTAGGTATAAATAACCCCAGAACAGAGACAGGAGGGGGGAGAACTTCCCACGGTTCCCAGTGTTATGGTTCTGGTAGAGACAAGAACACATTGCCAGGTTGTTTTCTGCAGGTTCGAGCAAAAGAGCTCCTCGCGTCTCCGAGGTGCTGCCTACAACTACTGCGTCTGTGTCCCGAATGACACCCTATTACAGGGTCAAAAGTAGTGCGCTGTGAAGGGGATGATTTGGAGCGCCGACTGTGTGTCACGGTGATGAAGGCGAGGAAAGCCTGTTTGTTTGGTTGGTTGAGCAGAAGACACCTACACCCTGAGGTGCTGAAAACGAGGTGCCATGAAAGAGTTCTAGTACTGGGCCGCTGCTTGTTGAATGGGCACTTGAAGATGTTGTTCCACAAGATCTAATCAGATGTGTTTGAAGATTTACAAAGTCTGTTTTGTACCACAGTGGAATGTGAAGAAAATTTTTTTTTGTCATACAAGTACTAGGCTACTTCCTTCTACTTTAAGGTTGCAAAACAACTTCAGTTAATTCCCCCCCCCCCCCTCCCTTCTCATCTCCCGCTTCTCCTTCACCCCCCCATGACCAGCTCTACCCACACCAATCCTCAGTCTCCTCTCCCTAAACAGTGGAGGGGCTGCCTGGCTGATTAGTGTTGTGGAGCTCAGGAAACAGACTCAAAAGCTATCCAGACAGACAGAGAGGGAACACTATAAATCATGCAAAAGGAGGAAACTGATTAAAACGCTACGGGCACGTTGCACCGCCTCCCAAATTGAACCCTAGTCCCTTCACTGTGCACTTCTTTTGAACAAGACGTGTCATCAGTGGTGCCCTGTATGATAGGGGAAAGGGTGTCATTTGGGATATGTTCCTGTTCTCCCCTTGTGTTGGACTTTCTGAAGGTTTTAACCTGAGGACATAAAAGGAGTGAGTCATCCACCTTTACAGGCACAAACAGGACACGTGAGTGGCTGTGTTTTTAGGATGTTGAGGGGGCAGGGGGAGTGAGGGAGGGACAGGGGGAGTGAAGAGGGGACAGAGGGAGTGAGGGAGGGACAGGGGGAGTGAGGGAGGGACAGGGGGAGTGAGGGAGGGACAGGGTGAGTGAAGAGGGGGCAGAGGGAGTGAGGGAGGGACAGGGGGAGTGAGGGAGGGACAGGGGGAGTGAAGAGGGGACAGAGGGAGTGAGGGAGAAACAGGGGGAGTGAAGAGGGGACAGAGGGAGTGAGGGAGAAACAGGGGGAGTGAGGGAGGGACAGGGGGAGTGAGGGAGGGACAGGGGAATGAAGAGGGGACAGGGGGAGTGAGGGAGGGGGACAGGCTGTTGGCGTGTGGATGAGGCAGATGTGCACAGCTAACCCCATTTTGACCCACAGGGAAGAAATGTGGGATGAAATGGAAAGGTTACAGTGTGACCCTGACTACACTGCCTAATGTACTATACTAGTCCCTTTGCACCCAGGTCAGAAGTAGTGCAATTTGGGATGCAACCCACCACGCTATACACAGTGAATTCTAAAAGAATGGTGTTAGAGACACATTTATTGTTTTTTGCGTCTGTTATATAATTTTTTTGATGAAGCAGTTTAAAGTGAAGTGTTGTATAGGGTACCGATATGTGACGACAGTTTACCCCACAAATACAGTAAAACCTGACAAACTAGTCCCTCCAAGGTTTTTTGGCTGGTTTCCACTTACAGTAGGTTCAGATAAAGACTAATAGGACATACTTTCAGGTTTACACATTACCGGTTTGGCCTTGGTTATGTTTAAGCAAAAAGTTAGGCTACGGAGATTAGGTTCAGGGCTAGCATTAGGGTTAGTGTTAGTTTTAGGACTAGGGAATAGGTTATTAAGGTGTTATTGTCTGTAGATGTTTGTGGTGTTAATGGTACAAATACTGAGGTGTTATTGTCTATAGGTGTGTGTGGTGTTGATGGTACTAATATTGAGGTGTTATTGTCTGTAGGTGTGTGTGGTGTTGATGGTACTAATATTGAGGTGTTATTGTCTATAGGTGTGTGTGGTGTTGATGGTACTAATATTGAGGTGTTATTGTCTATAGGCGTGTGTGGTGTTGATGGTACTAATATTGAGGTGTTATTGTCTATAGGTGTGTGTGGTGTTGATGGTACTAATATTGAGGTGTTATTGTCTATAGGCGTGTGTGGTGTTGATGGTACTAATATTGAGGTGTTATTGTCTATAGGCGTGTGTGGTGTTGATGGTACAAATATTGAGGTGTTATCGTCTGTAGGTGTGTGTGGTGTTGATGGTGCTAATTCTGAGGTGTTATTGTCTGTAGGTGTGTGTGATGTTGATGGTGCTAATATTGAGGTGTTATTGTCTGTAGGTGTTTGTGGTTTTGATGGTGCTAATTCTGAGGTGTTATTGTCTGTAGGTGTTTGTGGTTTTGATGGTGCTAATTCTGAGGTGTTATTGTCTGTAGGTGTGTGTGGTGTTGATGGTACTAATATTGAGGTGTTATAATCTATAGGTGTGTGTGTTGTTGATGGTACTAATATTGAGGTGTTATTTTCTGTAGGTGTTTGTGGTGTTTATGGTATTAATATTGAGGTGTTATTGTCTGTAGGTGTGTGTGTTGTTGATGGTACTAATATTGAAGTGTTATTGTCTATAGGCGTGTGTGGTGTTGATGGTACTAATATTGAGGTGTTATTGTCTGTATGTGTGTGTGGTGTTGATGGGACTAATATTGAGGTGTTATTGTCTATAGGCGTGTGTGGTGTTGATGGGACTAATATTGAGGTGTTATTGTCTATAGACATGTGTGGTGTTGATGGGACTAATATTGAGGTGTTATAATCTATAGGTGTGTGTGGTGTTGATGGTGCTAATATTGAGGTGTTATTTTATGTAGGTGTGTGTGGTGTTGATGGGACTAATATTGAGGTGTTATTGTCTATAGGCGTGTGTGGTGTTGATGGGACTAATATTGAGGTGTTATAATCTATAGGTGTGTGTGGTGTTGATGGTGCTAATATTGAGGTGTTATTTTATGTAGGTGTTTGTGGTGTTGATGGTACAAATATTGAGGTGTTATTGTCTATAGGCGTGTGTGGTGTTGATGGGACTAATATTGAGGTGTTATTGTCTATAGGTGTGTGTGGTGTTGATGGGACTAATATTGAGGTGTTATTGTCTGTATGTGTGTGTGGTGTTGATGGGACTAATATTGAGGTGTTATTGTCTATAGGCGTGTGTGGTGTTGATGGGACTAATATTGAGGTGTTATTGTCTATAGGCGTGTGTGGTGTTGATGGGACTAATATTGAGGTGTTATTGTCTATAGACGTGTGTGGTGTTGATGGGACTAATATTGAGGTGTTATTGTCTATAGGTGTGTGTGGTGTTGATGGGACTAATATTGAGGTGTTATTGTCTAAAGGCATGTGTGGTGTTGATAGGACTAATATTGAGGTGTTATTGTCTATAGGCGTGTGTGGTGTTGATGGGACTAATATTGAGGTGTTATTGTCTATAGGCGTGTGTGGTGTTGATGGGACTAATATTGAGGTGTTATAATCTATAGGTGTGTGTGGTGTTGATGGGACTAATATTGAGGTGTTATAATCTATAGGTGTGTGTGGTGTTGATGGGACTAATATTGAGGTGTTATTATCTATATGTGTGTGTGGTGTTGATGGGACTAATATTGAGGTGTTATTGTCTATAGGTGTGTGTGGTGTTGATGGGACTAATATTGAGGTGTTATAATCTATAGGTGTGTGTGGTGTTGATGGTACTAATATTGAGGTGTTATAATCTATAGGTGTGTGTGGTGTTGATGGGACTAATATTTAGGTGTTATAATCTATAGGTGTGTGTGGTGTTGATGGGACTAATATTGAGGTGTTATAATCTATAGGTGTGTGTGGTGTTGATGGGACTAATATTGAGGTGTTATAATCTATAGGTGTGTGTGGTGTTGATGGGACTAATATTGAGGTGTTATAATCTATAGGTGTGTGTGGTGTTGATGGGACTAATATTGAGGTGTTATTGTCTATAGGTGTGTGTGGTGTTGATGGGACTAATATTGAGGTGTTATAATCTATATGTGTGTGTGGTGTTGATGGGACTAATATTGAGGTGTTATAATCTATAGGTGTGTGTGGTGTTGATGGGACTAATATTGAGGTGTTATAATCTATAGGTGTGTGTGGTGTTGATGGGACTAATATTGAGGTGTTATAATCTATAGGTGTGTGTGGTGTTGATGGGACTAATATTGAGGTGTTATAATCTATAGGTGTGTGTGGTGTTGATGGGACTAATATTGAGGTGTTATAATCTATAGGTGTGTGTGGTGTTGATGGGACTAATATTGAGGTGTTATAATCTATAGGTGTGTGTGGTGTTGATGGGACTAATATTGAGGTGTTATAATCTATAGGTGTGTGTGGTGTTGATGGGACTAATATTGAGGTGTTATAATCTATAGGTGTGTGTGGTGTTGATGGGACTAATATTGATGTGTTATAATCTATAGGTGTGTGTGGTGTTGATGGCCCCGGGTCCGGAGCTGGGCTTCACAGGTTGGTAGAGTCTCTGTATGGCCTACAGGGAGAGAAGAGCCAACTCAGAGGAGAACTACGACTCCTCCACACACAACTGGAGCAGAGGGAACTGGACCGGAACTCACGAACACAGGCCTTTCAGCAGCAGGTACACACACACATAGACAAGAGCAGCATGTGCACAGAAGCAAACACACACAGACACACACACACACACACACACACACATACACAGACACATATTTTACATTTTGGGGGATGAACAATCCTGTTGGGGTTACATCACTGATTCTGTTTGTGGGGGCTTCGTACACGTATGCAGTACAAAAACACTTGTCCAAACTCAAACACTTTAGATTGGAGGGATGTTGTTCCATTTCTATCCATAAGAACAAGTCTATAAAAACCTTTTATCGTTCCTCCCCAGATCGATGAGCTGAAGAGCTGCATCGAGGAGCGTGAGGAGGAGTTGTCCAGACTAAGAACTGACTCTGTAAGTACATGTTCTTTCCCTGGTGATACAGACAGACAGACGGACAGAGAACGAGACAGAATGGTGCAGTGTGATAGTGTGTCAGCATTAAGATGCGATTCACGGCGTTGGTTTCAAACCTAGAGGGAAATCACACTTGTAAGGGAATAAAAAAAGGCAATATTGTGGGACCGTGCTTTATATGCTCAACTGCGATATAACCTTTTCATCGTGCGAAAATGTGTTGGAAACTTCTCATCACGCTTGGCTATGATAAAACACATTCATCAACTGGACTTCATTCTGATTCTCCTCAGGGAGCTACAGACTCTGAGAAGCGGGTTGTATGCCTCTCAGCGGAGAACGACAGTCTGAAACAGAGTCTGACCGTCACCCAGGGCCTCTTGCAGCAGTTATCTGTCATCCCCTCCCAGTCCAGCTCGGTGCTCATCAAGGTGAGATCCAGTTGCACCACTGTGGCCTGTCTCGTGCCCTGTTGGACATACCAGATACAATTACATGGGTGGGATTCATGACAGTAAAAGGCTAGTTTACACACATCCAAAGGGTGCTCCATTCAGGAGTTTTTCTGCTTCTAGAGAACCTGTGTATTTGCGTCTGTCTGTTCTATGGAACCCGTCTATTGGCTTCAGCCTGTTCTATAGAAACTGTTTGCGTGTTCTCTAACAATGTTCTTTGTCTCCCCCTGCAGGAGAATGAGAACCTACGCAGTCGGGTACAGCAGCTGGAGATGTCCCTTCAGCAGCGGGCAGATCAGCTGTCCCGCCTGGAGCGTCAGAGTGAGCAAAGTGAGTGGAGGAAAGGAGAGGAGCTGAGGAGAAGAGAGGAGAGAGTGACGGAATTACAGCTGGAGCTGGAGAAAGAGAGGGGCAAAGAGCCACACGTCAAGGTTGGATTAGTGTACTAGAGACATCTTGAATACCCAAGACATTGAACACAGCAGATTTCTGATTGCTTGTAATGACGACTGAAATGACGACGGGTCTTGTTGAATACATTGAACGGTTCTAACGTTTTATTTTTCGCACAGATTGTCACTCAGACTGTGGAGGTGGAGTCACCATCAACATTAAGGCAGTTGGCTGAGGCCAGAGAGAGAAATGAGCAGCTGTCTGAGAAACTGACCAGTCAGAATGAGAAATGCAGAAATCTGGAGGAGCACATCAGGAAGTCAGATGAATTTAGCTGTAATCTGCAGCACAAGGTGAGATCCAATAAAAAGCAACTGTCTTATTGGTTGAATGTCCTCAGAAATAAGTTAATTTTACTGTGACATTAATGAAAGAAAATGACATTTCGGAGAACTGTATTACACTAATAAGCTTATTTTGACATAAAAGTATGCATAGAAACCACAGTATAATACCCTAACCTCCTACAAAGTTATGTAAGATTCTGTCTATTTCCCATTGTATTTCTTCAGGCAAATTTTTTTTTTTACAAAAGCCATAGTTGACATGAACCCAATCATCTGAATCTGATTTGGCCTCTCCCAGATTGCAGCGTACGAGCGGGAGATCAGTGTACTGCGTGAGGAGCTGCTGAAGGAGATAGGCCACCTGGAGGAAAAGAAGGAGGAGGCCGTGAGGGCTGCTGCCAGCTGCTCCGTAGAACATTTCCAGAGCCTGCAGGACCAGTTCTTTAGTGAGTCCCATCTGAAGCACCCTGCAGAGGACAGGCGCCACAGCACAAATATGCTCAGTTTGGAACGGCTCTTGATTCATAAATTACATTGTGCATCTTAATCACCATGGAGCAAGGTGTGACAGTTTTATTCTCTTTGTCTCTGTCTCTCACACACTCACTCACTCCCAATGTCTCCTGCTCCCTCTTCCTCTCTCTCTCCCTCTTCCTCTCGGGGGCTGTTATCGGTGTCTGTCTGTGCCGGGCGTGTGATGTGTGATGCGTGACCGACGATAGATCTGCAGAAACGTCTGACAGCTCTTCCATCGACCCTGCGCTCCATGAAGACAGATTACGCAAGTCTGAGGAGTCAGGTCCGCAACTTCTCAGACTTCTACGGGGCAGCCATTACTGATGCCAAGAAACAGGTCAGACAGAACACGACTGCTGGATTAACAAGCACTGATCTATCCATTTAATCCTGTGACACATTGACAGCAGATCAATACAAAATAAAAAATAAAAAACATAGAACAAATATAAAGATGGAACATTTAAGTTGAAAGAGTATGGCATGCATTTATTGTTTAGCATTGGTCTGTCTCTGTAGATATCGGCAGCTATGAGTGAAATGTCAGAGGCCAACAAGGATCTTCTAGAGAAGTACAGGAAGGAGGTTGCACTGCGCAGAAAGTACCACGAGCAGCTAGTCGAACTCAAAGGTACTGTATAGCGAAAAGAAAGTCTAGAACCTGCGAAAATAAATGGGAGGAGGAATCCTTTTCAGTTTATTCCGAATGAAATAATTTGACTGCAATTATTGCTAGGCAACATCCGTGTACTGTGCCGTGTAAAGCCAGTCCTGAAGGAGGACCAACACGAGGAGGGACAATCAGTGGTGGTGACCACAGACCCCAACAACGAATCAGCTCTCTCTGTGCTGAAAGGGAAGGGCCGCAGCCACAACTTTGAACTGGACCGAGTCTTCCATCCTCAGGCCACTCAGGAAGAGGTACAGGCTGAAGGGAATACTATAATAAGGCACAGCGCTGTCGCTTTACGATCAATTTACCTGGAAGCCATGTTGGCTCAAAGCCTGTAATCCAGTTTCTCCGGTGTACTTCGAAAACAGCAGAGACGGTGACTGTCGTCTCTCCATTGTGCTTCAGGTGTTCCAGGAGATTGAGCCCCTTGTGACCTCCTGCATAGATGGATACCACGTCTGCATCTTTGCCTATGGACAGACTGGCTCTGGGAAGACCTACACCATGGAGGTACGTCGTCACGCTCCCCAACTATGTGTAATGGAACAGTGCTATTGAAGCTACACTCCAGCCCAACATCCATGAGCCGAAACAACATCCATGAGCCGAAACAACATCCATGAGCCGAAACAACATCCATGAGCCGAAACAACATCCATGAGCCGAAACAACATCCATGTGCCTAAACAACGTCCCTGAGCCGGTTTTTTTTGTCATGGATTTGGTACTATATGATAATTTTAAAAAAAGGAGGATGTTTTATTACGGTGGTTTGTGTAATATTTAGGGTTGACAGTGTTTGGCACTGGCAATGCCAGGGTTGTGGATTGACCATTGTGTGGTCTATGTCACAAATCCTGGAGAGCAGATTAAGCTTTTATCGCCATGTAAAGTGTTACCATAATATGTAATGGTAACATAACACATTAAAATGATGACCATGGCTGCATTTAAAATTGTCTGATTAAAATCTCTGCATTGTGTTGTATCCAGGGCAGCACAGAGGACCCAGGAATCAACCAGCGTGCTCTGAAACATCTGTTCAGTGAGATAGAGGACAGGAAGGACATGTGGACCTACGCTGTCAGCGTCAGCTCTGTGGAGATCTACAACGAGGTGCTCAGGTATTGACGTTTACACAGGTTTCAGAAGGGCGTGATGGTCTTCAAATGCTTTATTCTCTGAGCCCAGGTATATACTCAACTCTGCGTTAAAATTAGCCCATTGTACAGAGGCTGTTAGTTCCTGGACTAAGTGCAAGTTGAACACTGAGTATAATAATAATAATAAAAGGGATCATTCTCATACTCTCATCTGTCTTCCCATTGGTTGTCCAGGGACCTGCTGAGTAAGGACGGAGAGAAGCTGGACATTAAGATCAACCCAGATGGGACAGGTCAGCTGCATGTCCCTGGACTCAGGGTCATCGAGGTCAAGAGCTTCCAGCACATCAAGAAAGTGAGGAGACGTTTGATTCTCTAGACCCATCCAGGAACACTCCGCCATCAGGAGAGGTTCCTGCTCTATGGGCCATTCTGACTTAGTGAGGGCAGACCGATTCCTCAGATCATTTTCACGTGTCTGTCTGAATTTTTCCATCAGAACCCATATGGTTAATTAACTGTAAAAGGAACATGGCTTGCGCATTGAAATTTGAGCCACTCAGCGGATTTACTTACAGAAGCTAATACTTTCACACTGGCACAATGGGGGACTCAAACCCACAACCCTGTGACTGAGTGAGGATCTGTTATCACATATCGTCATGTTGTTGAGTATGTGCGGCGTCCACGTTTCCTGTAGCTAATTGTTTAGGATGTCCCTCATCCTTTGCAGCTTCTGGCCCAGGCGCGTCGTAACAGGATCACCTTTGGGACCCAGATGAACCAGCACAGCTCTCGATCCCACGCCCTTCTCATGATCACAGTCCTCGGTACAGACCTGGCCAGCGGTGCCAAAACCACAGGTACCGCCGATACACACACACAAACCTCAAATACCATTACATAATAAATCTGTTCAGTCTTCATAAAACCTCATAAACCCTGTTTTTGGAAGCCTTTGGTTCTGCAGTATAGGATTACACCGCCAATCCCAGTATACTGGATATTCAATATTTCTTTCATGCAGTTTTATGGTTTATTTGACTGAAAACTGTGGAAGGATAGAGGAGAGTTTTTGCAGAAAGACCAGTGTGCCTCTAATCCAGACCACAGCCTGTGTGTGCAGGAGCAGGAAATGAAAAGATTCATCTCAAATGGGTTTAATCCTACACAAATATCTAGATAAAAGCCCACCTGGTCCCAGGTTCCGTTGATCAGTCTATGTCGGTCAGCAGATGATCTAGATGCTCTCTATAGGCAAGCTGAACCTGGTGGACCTGGCCGGCTCTGAGCGTGTGTGGAAGTCCGGTGCGGAGGGCGAGAGGCTAAAGGAGGCCCAGAACATCAACCGCTCCCTGCTGGCTCTGGGAGACGTCATCCAGGCCCTCAGGGGGAAGGAGAAACACATTCCCTTCAGGAACAGTCGCCTCACGTACCTACTGCAGGACTCACTGGGCAAGGGTAACAAGACAGCCATGGTGGTGCAGGTAAACACTGATTATGTTGTTGAATATTTCCTACCAGACTAACATCCTGTCTAGGGTCACTACTTGTAACTCCAGCGGTTTCGCACTACAGAAACAGAAGAATGCCTCCTGCGTATCTAACAGTGTTTGCTTATCAGTTAATGTTTATTCATATATTGCTAGTATGTGCAGTACAGGATACTGCATGATACTTGACTATGGCAGTGTTAAACGTCGTTTTGACCAGCGGCTCTTGTCGCATTGTAGTTGTCTACAGATAGACAAAGTATGAACTAGCCTGAAGCATGTCCTCCCCAAATAAGGTGCCCAGCTGCCCTGTGGGAGGTCGGCACACACACAACAGACAGTTGTCAAATACACAGCGATTCTACAGTGGTTTCTATAGACACTGGTCAAAAGTTGTGTTCCATAATGGGAATATGACGCCATTTTGGGAACAAGCCCGTCCGTGTTTCTTTTCTCTGATCCTGCTGTTCTTGCCACCAGGTCTCAGCTCTTGAGAGCAACGTGGGAGAAACCATGTGCTCTCTGAAGTTTGCTGAGAGGGTGTGTAAGGTGGAGCTGGGCCCTGCAGCCAGGAAGATAGAAAGAGGAGGAGGAAGCCATCATTGTGACTAAAAACTCTACTACTTCCTGAAATCGTCCAACTTACTGTAAACAGGGGACAAACATGACTCTGTGGACTCAACGGACAACACAGTCATAACCAAACGAATATATAAACAAAACCAACAACTGCTTTGTCCAGTCGGTCAGTACCAAAGCTAGCCTGGGTGTATTCGGTGAGATGAAGCATTGAGAACGTAATAGATAATCTGACGCGTCTGTTTATGTCAGTGTCTGTTAAATGTTTTGTTACATTACATCCTCCTGAACAGTCTAAATCTGTCCTCAGAAAAGGCACTGACTTTGAGGGTCTTTGTCACAATGTTGTCCTAAATGGCACCTGAAAGACAAAGTGGACTCCTGTTGGGTAGCAGAAAGTCTACGTTTTAAGTTACAACCTTATTCTGAAATTTAAAAAAAAGTATTCTTTCCCTCATCAATCTTCACATAGTACAGCATAATGACAAAACAAAGACAGGTGTTTAGACATTTTTCTAATGTTTTGAAATATAACATATATCGATTTTTGGACATCTAGGTAAAATTATTCAAATGAATAAAAAAAAAAACGTTTATATTGGTATTGAGCGGTGCATCCTGTGTCCATTGATCTTCCTTGAGATGTTCACTTGTGGTAAATTCAACTGATTGGTCATAATTTGTAAAGGCACACACCTGTCTTTATAAGGTCCCACAGTTGACAGTGTCTGTCAGAGCAGAAACCAATCCATGAGGTTCAAAATAAATTGTCCTCAGAGCACCGAGAGAGGATTGTGTCGAGTCACAGATCTGGGGAAAGGTGCCAAAAAATATCTGCAGCATTGAAGGAACACAGTGGCCTCCATTATTCTTAAATGTGTGAATTTTAAAACCACCAACCTTCCCAGAGCTGGCCTCCCAGCCAAACCGAGCAATCAGGAAGAAGAGCCCGCTGAGAGTCCTCAGACCTACTCAGTAAAAGGCACATGACAGCTTGGTTGGAGTTTGCCAAAAGGCATCTAAGGACTCTCAGCGGGAGATGGTTGTCCTGGAAGGTTCTCTCATCTCGAAACATGATCTCTGGAGCTCTGCCAGAGTGACCATCAGATTCTTGGTCACCTCCCCGACCAAGACCCTTCTCCTGATTGCTCAGCTTGGTCGGGCGGCCAGCTCTGAGAAGATTCTTGGTTAATCCAAACTTATTCCATTTAAGAATGATGGAGCCCAGTGTTCTTTGGGATCTTCAATGCTGCAGAAGGTACCAAAAACACAATCCTGTCTCGGAGTTCTACGGACAATTTCTTAGACATCATGATTTTTGCTCTGACATGCAGTGTCAACTATGTCGAATCCTAATTGCGAAAATATATGTAATCCACTTTGGAATAAGGGTGTAACTTAACATTCAGGATACAGAGTGAGAGGATGAGTACGATCTGCTGTCTCACAGCCCTGGTCCATCAGTAAACTGCATGATGCACTGAGTTTTTAATGACCGCATGCACAGGATACTAGAGGCAAACCACAGTTATTACTTGCAGGTTCCTGTGCACCAGGAACCAAAGCACCAGTTTGAAACATGAACAATATACTACCCAAGACAAAACCTTTGGTGAGTGCCAAGACAACCTCTGCCTCACCAACGGCTACCTTTGGTACTTCCTACTTGAACCATGATAAATGTTGTTTGCTAGTTGAGTTTTTCCCCAACAGTGTCATGTTTCCTTGGCACTGGATGGGAAGAACTCAAACTGTGGTGCAACCTGCACCTTTCCAAGGCTTGTGTTTGTTATGCAGTGCAACAATGTTTTGCCAAGATGTAATATTGAACACAACCCAGGTTTGAATGTAATTTCCACCCACTGTCACTGCTTAGACGTTGCTTTATAACAGAATAGGTTTTGCGAAGAGATGAGCGCCACAGTTGACACTTTAGTGCTATTCTTTTTCCTGTAGTATTAATTATCTAGCTATATATATATATAAGACGCTTAATTAAAACATAGTACATAAAAAGATTGTTTGTAGGAGTAGAGTCTTGTGTTAGTGATGAGCTATACCAGCTCTAGTCCAGGATAGTCTCAGCAACTTGCATGTGAATGCCCTGGACCAGAGCTAAGGCTTTGCAGACTGCCATCACATGGCGATGTTAAAATGTTAGTGCCCAGTTGGAAAACGCTGTTTGTGAGTGTTCTCCCTGGCTTTTAATAAGGTAATCGGGGGCTAGTTCATGTGAGCTAGTTCAGGGCTACAACGTGAGTTGTCTAGGCGTTCCCAGGGCAGAACCATTCAGTAGGGAGTAAGGCGTGGTTACATCCAGAGCCGGTTCTAGGCATAAGTGACATAAGTGGTTGCTTAGGCCCCCCGACCAATAGGGGGCCTCTGACTGCTATGGGAGAGGGGACCCAAATTTTGCTTAGGGCACCCAAAAGTCTAGACCTGGCGCTGATTACATCGCAAATGACGTGAAGTAGCTAGCCATGTGGACAATAGGTAATACCCAATGTGATGTGTGCAATAGCCTCCTTTGGTCTGGGATGACAATTTTTTTTAGGGACTGGTGGGCTGAGAATGGTTTTCTGCTTTTCAGGCCAATCCATGTGCTTTAGATGTGTACCTAGCGACATCATACCAAAAAACGTTTCAGCTGATTGTGATCCGTTTTATCATCTTAGTTTGTTGTACCTCTGGTTGATAATGAAGTTCAGCTGTTGGATTTATACCTACTTTTGATTCAATAGAGTAGCAAGGAACATTTCCTGTTCTAGTAACTGTTAAAGTAGACTGGGTCCCTTTACACTCTGATTGGCTAACACTCGGTTTACATTGGAGTTTGAATAAATATGAAATACAATTTTGGGAACATGTTTGGTGTCATTGCTTGCACACAATTTTAGATACAAAGAATCTCAAAAAGGAAAGATGTCCTGTCAAAAACCGTTGGAAGAATCCAAATAATTTTACTGGAAAATGATCATGAAAATGACACTCATACATAAAGTATACGATGACACAAAACATCCTTAAAACAGTACACAATACACAGAATTCAAAGTTAAATCCTCTTTGACAGTCATATGTTTGCAGGATATTGTTTTCAATGACCAGGATGACATCTGGGACTCCTGCAAGGATTAGCATTCCTTAGTCAACGCACTACACTTCAAACAGCATTTGCAGGGAATGAACCCCTAAGTTTCTGATTCCCACAACAAACACTGAGCTGTACAGAACAGGACCATATGCATTGGTGGGGTCAGATCCAGGGTGGCTATGTGGCGTTTCTGGGGTGAGGGTTCAGTCAGAGTCTCCTTCTGCGGACACTCCGATGGCGCCCACTACTCCAGCCAGCTCCTCCTCACTGCCTTTTAGACGGTCACCTGGAGAAAGACACAAACACACTTCTAATTTCTACAGAATATGTACATTTCACAAAGGTATTAATATGCACCAAAACAAAGTTATATAGAATCTTCTCCATTTTACAATTATTTCACCCATATTTTATAAGTTGAGAACCTTTTTTCTAGAAACAACCTGGGGAAATGTAACAGGGGGAGATGGGAATCAATGAGGGGCAGATTGGAAATGTAGCACCTGGAATAACACCCCTAGTCTGACAAAAGTGCCATGGGACATTTAGTGACCACAGTCAGGATACTCAGTTAACAGCAGTGAGTTTCCCTGCGGTCTGAGACCAGTCCAGAGCTACCGTCGCTGTATCAGTCTGATATTGAGGAGTGTCTCCTTATTGGATGAGGTGTTCCATCAAGTGTAACAGAAGTCTCCACGACCACACAGGGATCTGCCACAATGGCTTTAGCAGCAGTCACTTCCTAAGTATTCCTCTCCGTCTGTTCTCAATTGGCCTTCTTTTGAAAGCCCTGGAAATAGTCCCCTTTGTTTGTGGTTAGTAGGACATTATGCTGTCAAGCCAAATCACCCTCTTTTGTTTTAGAAAAAAAATGTCAAGTGCATATTATGTGTTTTAAGTTCAGCCACTTCATCACTCTGTATCACTCAGAACTCTAACAAAAATACAAACATTGGCCAACAGATGCTGATTCGTTCCTGGGGCCATTTAAGTAACTGCCCGTATCACAAACATATGTGATTAAAATAGAAATGCTACAAGCTAGCAACTTTGGACAGACCAATTTAATCTTAATAAAAACAACAGTTGTTTAGCAACAGAACACCAACATGTTCTGTAGATAGAGACATTGGAGATACATAATCATTGTTATTTGTGATAGTTGTCAGGGTTATCCAATCAGGATCCAATCTTCTGTTCTCAACCTCATTACTGAAAGAATGCTCATATTTCAAGACCAGTCTCTTCGACACAGCAGCAGTACACCAGGAGGTATGTTAGCTAAAGACACTGATATCAAAGCTAGGAAAGACTGGCTAGTCTTTTTCTTCCAGTAATTCCAGAATTTAGACTGAATTTAGCCCTTGGGTGCTGGGAATGTCAGCCAAAGCCAAAATCTCTCTGAGAATATAGGTCAGAGGAATCACGTCAATGATGTCATCATAAATTCAAACCTCCATGGAATCTGGAATCCACAGAGCAATTAGCCCATTACAGCAGTTTGGCAGATCAGCCTTATATAACCACACAGCAAACATTATTTTCTCATATTCAATTCAGTTCATTTACTCACGGATAAGTTCAGCAATGGCTTTCTGCGTTCTCCTTTCAAGCTTCTCAAGCTTTTTTGCCACGTCCCTCTTCAAATCCCTTCATTCAAAAAACACAACATTAGGCCACAACATGGTAGCAAGACGTCACCAAGTAAATACATTACGACACAAATGATCCATTTCATACCAGTCAGGTTTCCTGGGTGCGAGATTGGCCAAGTCCTGGGGAGGGAATGGAGATGAGTCAAAAATCATCACATTCCGCTTCATTAAAAGCACGAGACATCACTATTCTAAGTTAAATTCTACTAGGACGGAGCCAGCTTGCCAGTCTGTGAATAAAAACATCGGTACTTACCACCTCCTCAATGACAGGTTCAGGGTTGGCTGCCTCTAGCTGGTCCTTCACTTTCTCCTCCACTGAAAGAAAAGGCTGATGACTCAGACTGGCATCCCTACAGACTAATCACACACTCCACACAGCTACCACACACTGTTGGACCTGCCTTTTCTCTAATAAACATCACCCAGATCACTTCCTCTGAGGCTGCTCATCTCCAGACACCCTACGCTGTCACAAAGCATGCAGAAAGCACAGCCGCAAAAAGGGTGGTCATCACACCCTGGAAAATATCACCCCAGCCTGATCTTCCTTTACCCAGACTTTGCTGATGGGAGTACTTACCGGAAGCTGGCTTGGCCTTTGGCACCTGCCTCACCCGCAACTCCTCGTCCTCCGGGGTGTAGTTCCTCAGCTTCAGCTCTCTGCACAGTGGGCAGAGACAGAACCTTGGTTTAGACAGAACATGTTGCTAAATACAGGCGGTGTACATGGTGCAAACGTGGCAGGAAACAGTAGTTAGTAACAAGGATGCCCAGGCACACATGGACCAACCAGGAGGTGGCGGTGAAGCCAAATGTTTTCCTCCAATCAGCTGCGGGGTGGCGGGGGGTGGCGGGGGGGCTGTATGAGGAGAGAAGGCAGTCAACAGTCCTAAAGCAAACGCAGCTGCACGTCTTGTGTTTCAGGAGTCCCCACCCCACCCTACCCCACCCACCAACAGTCCAGGGAATAAGGCCTCCCTTTATTCTGCTGAACACAGATTCTCATTTGAATGATCCACCTGCTTCGTGGGTCTCAAAGATGGCTGCCATAGCAGCTGAGGAACCGGGTCGGTTTTCCTACGTGGTACTGAAGGGCACATTTTTAGAGCAGGTTGGGCCCAAAGACACGACAAAACCTAAACAATAACCCTGAATGGAGAACGGGGGTGTGTCCAATAGTACCCTATTGCCTATATAGTTCAGAGAAATACTTTAGCCTGCATAGAAGTAGTGGACTATTTTACAAGAAGAGAGTTTCAAATTGAGATACAGCCACTGATTGATTTTTGATTAAGGATTCCTCCTGGGCTTGGTGGACAGCGTTGTCGCGGCAGTGACCTCAGCGTGGCTCTGGACCGGGCTGTGGCGTAAGCCAGAACAGCCGGAGAAGATGGAGCAAAGGGCATGTCGGGGAGGCATCCATCAAAGCCTGCAGTTCACCGAAGGCCAAGCGAATGCCATGTATGGATACAGGCTGGAACATTGTGCCACGGTCCACTCTGTCTCAACCCAGACCAATCAATCCAACTCCATCTAGGTCCGTCTACTTACATTCAAGTCACTTAAAGGACCTTATCCAGGGGAACTTACAGTAAAGTTAGTGAATGTTTTTTGTACGAGTTCCCCTACCAACAAACCTCTGCCTCACAGAGAGGAATCTCAAATCTCATTTATCCGTTAACCCAGCCGACCTTATGAGACCAAAAATACATCAAGGACTTCAGAGTTTGGCCAATTGGCCTTGCACTGCTGACAGGATAATATAAACAATACCACTTGGATTATCTACCCGATCCCTTTAAAAGGAACAGGAAGATTTCTTGAGGACATCATGTCATTTTCCTCATCGGTCCCTATGTTTTTGAATTTCAGCTTCAATGCAATTGCAATAACTGTACAGCTGGTCATAAAACATCGCACTCGGACAACTCTTTCCAATATAAAGTGTATTAAAGCATTTGCAATGAAGGTTCAAAACACAACCAGCACTAATCCATTCTCTCCACAAGCTCTTGACAAAAACAGCGTTCTAAACAGGCAATAAGGTTCTTCTTTGGGACACAGAAAATGAAACACAGAGCAAGCCAACCTCCATCCCCGTGAGAGGGAGTGTCCCTGAGTGCTAGTTCTGGGCTAGTGTTAAACATAAACAATGGAAAGTCTTCTGTAATACAGACAGCCCTGTTCTTTTTCATGCATCTGAAATGGAAAGCAGTAAGCAGCAAGGTATTTTACCATCTTTTAGCACAGGGCTGTACTCTAAACTGCAGTAAACACAGGAGATCTGGGATGCATTCATTATGCAGATTCTATTGCAAACATTTTATATATATCAAGGAAATCCTAGTTTAGTCTATCATTTTCTCTTTTACCCCGATTTTCTCCCGTCCCAATTTTGTTATTTCCAATACATACAATGACTATGGGGATAAATACAGACAGTCACCTTTAACTAGGGGGTGTTTCCATCCATTGGATAACCCACATTTTGTAATCAGTCTCCTCATTGTAGGTTACCAATCGTACACAGACAAACGGCTTCCTGGTTGATTACTGACAGCTGTCTTTTGTATGCCAAGTCCAGTCTTGAATTTTGGTTTTGCATTTGGAGCCTGTTGCTTGAGTCCGAAAACATGAAGGCGAAAGACGGATCAATACAATTGAAGCCGGTAATTATGAGGCAGATAGGTCCACATATACATTGCAGACATGGCCAAACCATTACAAGTGTCACAGTCAACTGTTTGGTGCACTGAGAAGAAAGCAAGATCTGGTGAGCTCAGCAATAGCAAAGGATCTAGTACACAGAGAAAGAGCACTGTGGTGGATAACTGAAGAAAACTATCAATGGTAAAGAAGAAATAAAAACTAACAGTTCATAAGACCAGGAACAGTCGAGGAGTTAGGAATTGATGTGTTATAGACAACCGCACACAGAGAAGTACACCAGCAAAGGACACACCACAAGATGTAGGCTGGGTGTTTTGTAAATAGCACTTTGTGACAACTGCTGAGCTAAAAAGGGTTTTACAAATAAATTTGATTGACTGAAACCACTAGTTTCAGTCAATCAAACGGAACAGCCCAAAAAAGCCTGAACATTTCTGGAACAAAGTATTAGACTGATATGAAGATGAACCTGCAACCTGTTTGACAATGAGAAGAGGAAAGTGTGGAAAAGGTAAAGAACTGGCCATCCAAAGTGTTGATCTCTATTATCTTAGATAATAGCGCAAAACATTAATTTCCCACGAACTGATCGCGGTTAGGCCTACGTGTCAGTTAAACTTTTCATCTCCAATCCTGTATTTGTGATAAGTGGTACATTTTGAAAGATCTACTTTACGGCTTTATTAATAAGTAAATTAATAGGTGTGCGTAGCGTGTTTATATAGGTATATATAGGTGTGTATATATATAAATGGCGTGCGCCTATGAGCACCCACGGAGGAAAACATAAATCGACGCCTATGGTCAGAATGACGTTATATATAAACTTAGACTATTGTAAACAAGTGGATGAAAGTCAACTAATTCAAGGGAAGATGGAATATATTTACTGAATTAGTGTTACCTCCGGAAAATATATTTGGCCATAAAACGCTGAGTAAAGTTCAGCTGTGGAATCGAAAGCCGGTTGAGAGTGCAGAAAACGGCAAGTTAAGCAAATGGCATATGTAGCGCGTTATGTAGTAGCGCTCATGAGTTATTAGTAGTTTTTAAAAACATGTATTTCGTTTAACTGAATACTATTCGAATAACAACACTATTCGGATAATAAAAGATGGTCCAATGCACATCCCTACTTGGAATAGTCATGAGAATTAAGCAATTGCTAGCGAGACTAAAGATTAACTTTACACTACCAAAGCTATTTTATTTCATGGCAAAACAATGTCAATTTTTCTTTCATTAATGAATGACATGGTTACAACAACTATTTATATAGGCGATTATAACTGACTTTTTCACGTGGAAACCCCTCCTGTTTTACTGCGCAAAGGGTTGTTGTATATATTACCCCAAAAAGCATGCACAAATGCGAACATAAATCCACCAGAAATAGTTGCAGTATAAACGGAAACAGTTACTATAACGTAGCTACTGAAGCTTGTAGCTAGCGAACTTCTTATCTATCCTGAACAAATCCTAATGCATACTTTGTCCTGTCCAAGGCAAGGATCAAACGCTGGTCGCCCATATGACAGTCTGCATCTCTAACCACTATGCTATTTAACAATGGGTAGTCACTCAGTAAGAGACATTCGCTCTTCTTGGGCGGCTCTGCTTACTCGGTCACAGAAACAAAATGCCTCTAAACTTATTGGATGATGCTTCATCAGGCAGCAGGACAATGACCCAAAACAACGACATATCTTCCTAGGAGTTTTATTTCCAAATGTGAAGCCCTTTACTGACCAAGTCAATCACCTGATCTGAATGGAACATCAACCTTCAACATGCTGAAGACTGAAAGCAAGACGGAGAGAAAAAGACATCTGCAGTACAGGCCTGGCATTACATCATCAAGAAAGATACTCAGCGTCTGGTGATGTCAACGTTCCATAGACTTCAGGTCTATTCATCATAGGATACAAGCAAAGGATACAAAACAAAGCACTAAACCCGACTAATACATTGTCCATAATGCTGAACTGCCCAAATACTGTTGGCCTCTTCCATGGGTAGACAATGTACAAAACGTTCCAAATGTCAGTCTGCACTTTAACCCAATAGTCAATGTATCAAATGCAAAGAGCTGGAATACAGAGACAAAACGAGAATGAACTAACCTGTGTCGCTCCTCTTCAGCTTCCTCCTCTGCCCGGTCCTTCTTACAGTCAGGCTCTCCATCATCTCCATCTCTTCCCTGTCAACCCACAGAGTCAATGCGCCGGCTTAATGTATGACGTAGAAATATGTACCATAAAATGGTATTTAATGAATTATGCAGATAGTGGAAAATACTGCATGTTATTCTGTTTGAGTTGGGCCTTTTGCTGGCCTGACAAAGAGCTAAGACACTTCACTTCGGAAATGACTGTGAGTTTTAAACAGATATATGAGTTTCAATTACACAAAATAGGCCAACAGCAATTACACACAGACCTTGATGACTCATGTGACGGATGCATTGTGACTCTGAGCATCATTTACTTGGGACTGATGCGCACTTTCATCTCTCAGTTGTCTATCGTCTATTGTGATTCATTAATTGCACAACACAATATGTAGTACAAAAGGCGCAACCTGAGGATTTTAGAATTCAGGTCACACAATTCGTTAATAAAACATAGCACAAACTAGATTTCAAAGGTTACGTCCATTTCATCAGTTTCTGAGAAAGAGACAGAGAGAGCGAGAACACAGAGATACTAGTCCTAACTGAATTAGTCCTATGTTTTTTGTCTCCATTGCCCTTCCCCCAGACACACCACATGCCCAAATGTATGTGGACACCCCTTCAAAAATCTGTGGATTCTGCCATTTCAGCCGCACCCATTAGTGATAGGTGAATTAAATTGTGCACACAGCCATGCAATCTCGGTAGACAAACATCGGCAGTAGAATGGCCCATACTGAAGAGCTCAGTAACTTTTAATGTGGCACGGTCATAAGATGTCACCTTTCTAAAAAGTCTGTTTTTCACATTTCTATAGAGCTGCCGCAGTCGACTAAAGGGCTGTTATTGTGAAGTGAAATCGTCTAAGAGCAACAACAGCTCAGCCATGAACTGGCAGGCCACACAGACCAACCGTACTGGACTGCTGAAGTGCATAATGCATAAACTCTTCTGTCCTCAGTAGCAAAACTCACTACCGAGTTCCAAACACACTATGGAAGCAATGTCAGCACAAAAACAAGGGCTGTCAAAGGCTTCGTGGAATGGGTTTCTATGGCCTATTAGCCCAAAACAAGCCTAAGAGGATCATGTGCAGCACCACGCTGTACAGTGGAGCAGTGGAAATGTGTTCTCTGGAGTGATGAGTCACACCTCACCGGCAGACAGATATGGGTTTGGCAGATGCCAGGATTACGCTAACTGCCCAAATGAGTCGTGCCAACCGTGAATGTTTGATGGAGGAGGAATAACGGTCGGGGACAGTTTTACATGGTTCGGACTAAGCAAAAAATCTTAACACTGAAATATACGTACAAATATTTTTCTAAATAGCAATAGCAAATTATACTATGTTGAATACCTCTTGAATAAAATGTAGCTCATCTTAAATTAAGAAAAAAAAATAAAAATCTCCATTAACTGTTGACAATACAATTTTGACCTGTACAGGAATACGTATGGAACTGCAAGCCTGGAACCGTAATACATACCGCAAGTTCGGAGCACGGTTGCAGCCCTAAGGTCCGCGCCAAAAGTCTCTGAGGATTTTTACAGTGTTCTTCATTGCTTTCATTATCAGTAAATGCACCATGTATACATTCATAATAGGCTTAGCTCTATGCAAAATCTAAGGATGAAAGTGGTCTTAATTGGTATGTGGGCTTAAAAGATGTGCTTAAGCAAAACGTGACCAAAGTCAGAAAGTACAACAAAGAGACCTACCTAGGACCCCTCCCAGCTCTGCATTTTCCTGGAGAGGCTTCCTGTCCAGCTGCTAGAACAATCATCCCCAAAAACGGGCTCATTCTCCAAGTACAGTACAACACCCGGAAAACAATCATATGCCGATGGAATGTCAACAGCTTTTATCAAGCTCTGAACCAAGCCCACTGGTGTTGTTCAACAACACCGTTTCTGGCTGGCTTTGCCAAACACACTGAAGGACATTTTTCCAACACGTCCCAAATGGCACCCTATACACTATATAGTGAGCTATGTTTGAACAGAGCCCCGACCATAAGCAGTGCACTATTCAGACAGTGGTGCCATTTGGGATGGAGACCCAAATCTAGCTTCCAAAACTGGGGCTTGCATGCCCTTGGAACAAGATTTCCTCTCCAAGCACATGTAGTTTGGAGGTCATAGGATTAGGGCAGTAGTGGGATAAAAGACCAGTGTAAACAACAGGACAGGTCTTCCTGGTGGGCACTGTACAGTGAACTTTACTTGTGTTGGCTGTGCTCAGTCATACAGATAGACTACAGAAGATCAAATGGGACGAGTTACCAGTATAGGGTTTATATATATATATAAAGAGATATTTATCACTAAATGGGTAATTTATGAAGCCTACAGTGGAAATTGTCTGAAATTGTAAACAATGGTTATACAAAAATCAGGAATATACAGTACATTGGTGCCTGAGGGAAAGAATAATGTTTTATCAAAATGGTTACTGGTACAAAAGATAAAGGCAAGTGGAGGAGTGTGATCATTGAAAAGTGCCTCACCAAGCAGTCTATGAACTTTGCACCTCAGCCAATCAAACATATAGACGCTTAACTGTTTTAGGCAGAGGCCAGAAAGTTGGCAAGATTCTTCACGTGGTAGGTGACATCATGTAGTTAGAGGACCCAGGGTACCTCGCTTTTGTAAATGGGAGATACGTTTAATTCTAGCAATGCTGGACCACCATACGATCATCCCAAGAGAGTACCCGTCACATAAAGTAGTTCTCTTAGAGTTACAAAGCAAACGTGTGATGAGGCTGACCATGAACACATTGATGCCAAAATGCATAATAGTCAACATAATTTCTTACCATTAGTTTGGTAAGCTAGCATACAACAACTTAAAGCTAGTTTGTTTTTAACTTCTACAGATCACTAAATAACGTTAGCCCATTCATAGACGACAACTAATTAAGAGTTTCTAAAGGCGAGCTAACTAGCTTTCTAGATAATACGTTCTTGTCGAATATGAGACTGAAATCAATCCAGTATGAACGTACATCTAAATGAAATGAAATATTACCTAGCAAGTCAAATGTTGGCTAACGTTACTGTGCTAGCCAAAGCTAGCATTCTGACGTCATTAAAACAAACTAGTAGTAGCTAAGGCTAGTTCCTATTTCAGGACTATTTACAGCACAGACAAACTGTTTTTGGTTGATACTCACTTGAAGTTGTCGACCTCTTAATGCTTTAAGCCGCTCTTTCCTTTTTAATGCCTGTTCCTGCAGTGAACCAACTGATTGCTCCATTTCAGCTTCACGTTGTTGTCTAGGATAGGCAATCGATTCATAGGGCTGTAGCTTCCTACTGTGTAGGATTTTGAAGCAAGTGACGAGCGCATAGATTCATGACCCAAGCATTCACACCATGAGTCTCCGGGAATTTCTTTTTTAAAAGTAAATTCGGTAGTATAACGCAACATTAAACATGTATAGAGGACGGCTTTGATGTCAAAAGAAAGTATGAACTCTCTTTTGAACAGGCCAGTATTTCTTATGCAAAAAAAATTGTGCCATGCATTGCACAAAACTGGCAACTTGTAGCTGAGCAAATTAATGGGGAGCAACAAAATAAATGGTGGTGCATGGTGAATTTCTCTCGTCTCAATTTTACTTATCCTGAGTCTGCTCCAGACTATATTCACACACTGTCTGTTTAGTAATCAACATATGAGCGATGGTGCCTTTGTATACAACCTCACAGAGAGGCAAGGCCCTGCTAAACCACACAACAGAGGGCTATCCGTCCAGCACTGGTAGGTCCTGGTGTAGAATGTAGGCCATTGCCATGGCAATACAGCTGCCTGCCTGGAGGTTCTGTTGTGATCATCCTCCAATTGACCCGTGTTGGCCCTGTGTTAAAGATGCATTATCACACACAATTAAAAACGGAGACAGCTGAACTTGTGACACGGCGTCAGTTGGTCTTTCAACAATAAAACCTTTTTTTTTTTTCACCTGATAATATAAAAGTACATGTTTCCTAAGAAAGATAAGGTTTATTGGACGTAGAAAGCAAATTGCCTGTATGATGTGTTCATTGGCAATTATGTGGGTAGTATTAGGACATACTGGCAAAACATTGGCACCAAAGAAGATCCTGGTCTGGGACACCAGACTCCATCAGGTCCAGCCGCTTTGAACAGTTTGGTTCCTCTGAAGCTCCTCATTTTGACTGAACAGCTTTGAGTTGGGCTGTTAAATTACAAGGAGAACAGATAGATATTAAAAAACGATATGAATATTGAATGGCTAAAGTATTATATTATGTTTTTACTGCCTGAATTTCCTGTATTGATCAAGTGTAAATAGATCATCATCAAATGCAGAACAGCAAAGCTTCCTCATCGTGAAGAACAGATGGTTCCGTATTTTATTGTTCAAAATAATGACGGCACGGCTCCGTGTTGAATACATTATTTACAGTAAATGTGTTTACTGTAGATTCTATATTTGTTCTATATTTCAGTGCTCTTTATTCCATCCTGTCAGACAAACATGGGCATGCAGAGGATTATGTTTGGATGACTTTGTTTATAGAGGAAAAATATTGTAAGCAGTCCAAATGGATCCCTATTTCCCTAGTGCACTATTTATTTTTTCTCCCAGGGTCCAGTGCCTGTCTAAGCAAAGGACAAGAAGGACACATCACAGCATCTGATTCATATGAGCTGATGTCTGCTTACTGCAAATGGTGTTCTCTAAAACATTCCAATTATCCATAGGCTGATTAAAGTAATTAGGACAAATCCTTTGGGAAAGTTTGGCACAGGGTATTGTGATTTCCTAGAAATTCCCACATTGCCTTTCTGTTCAATATGCACATTGTTCTCTTTTTTGAAGGATTCTGGTGCTCTACATTATTATATTAGTATATTACCATTATTATTTTGTTTGATCACCCTGTTTAAATAGTGCATGTTTGTTAAAAGTCAGTATTTCAATGTTGTTTTAAAACATTCACACGTGGCACATTTTATATTTAATGTGGTATCATATAACATTTCAATGCATGTGTACTGTATAAATGTTTTTAGAACAAGATACTGAACAAGTTGTTTTTAAGGGGTATGTGTGTCTTTAAGAATAATACCTGTCCATAAATCTAGTGTGAGTCGCGTACAGTGCCAGTGGGTTTGGTTCTCGGGGCGTTACAAGTGTATGTATACAAGACTTGTGTGTAGAATAGCGTGCAGGACACGTTCGGTCGTATGCTTCCCGGCGCTGACGGACAATTAACTTGAGAATGGAAGGAGATTAACGACGGATACACCAACACCATAACCCGATACCATCTGCACTGCTGCGTCCGTGGGAACTACTGCATAATTTGGGGATCATCATATCCATTCAGACATGGGTGTTTCTTTTGCGTTGGAATTCCTGATCAGTTCTTGTGCTTGTCATGATATCCACGGCTGATGTTTTGGGTTTATAGACATATTTTCCCATGAATAATTTGACTATCTACTAACTTAGGGAAGTGTTAATACTATTTCGATTACTTTAAATTTCGATGCTGGATGCTGTTTTGCCAATATGTTACAACAAGACAATATGGTTGCATCCCTTTTTCTTAAAACATCCCTAACACTCTGATCACAAACAAAAGTTCAATGATTTAATTTATACTAAAACCAAGGGAAGATACCCCAGAAGGGCGGAGAATGGCTTCGAAGGAGCGTTTATATGAACTGTGGATGTTGTATTACACTAAGGTAAGTGTCTCAAAGATGTGGGAAGACATGACACCTGTTGTTGAACTGCGATTGTCCCTTATGCTTAAAATCTTTATTTGAAGATGCAGTGTATGCCCATCAACGGAAAACATAACTACTTACTGTGTTACACTTGGCAACCATATTTGCCAATGCGTGTTGTTCTGACAGTTGGCGGAATAGTATGAGGAAGTATTTGGGATCACGCATGATCTAATTTAAGAGCGTCGACTCGTAAAATTTCATCTTTGTACATAAGCAGTTTAAATATACATTTTTAGTTCACATGATTTTGTGTAAAAAATTGTGCAAATGTTATGCTTATTTAACTTGGTATTTACATGAGGTAGGTCAGTCGACTACTGCATATATGGGTCCTTTACCTGCTGCCATTGTCAGGTGCTTTGTAGTCTACTTCCTGAATTTGGGACTGACTTGTCACTCTTTTTTTTTTTTTTTTGGCGTTGTTGTTCTGATAACTCTTTGTGTATACACGAGCATGCGTTGGTTTAACCGGTAAAGAGAATTAACAGGATGTATATCTTGTGTCTTTTAGGTATCAAATCGTATAACGTATTTGTGACCTGTATCTGCACTACACGTGTATTTTATAGCTTATAGTTGGTACACAGCGAGCGCATGAGCGTGCTTGATACGTCGTCTAATTGAAGACCTGTTGCAATGGAAGCAATTCGATCAATCTGTCACAGCACTTGTGTTTTGAAAAGTGGCAGAAAAATTGTCGACAATAAACTAGATAGATCTCTCAGGCACCTCATCGACATGTTACTATACTGTAGCTACACCACCTAGCGGTCTGCTACTCTAACACATTAGTATGCTAAACAACAAACAATTTATATAAGAAAGAGTAATCTAAAAATACATGTAACTGCTCAGTCTTCTTTGCTGTCACTACTTCTGTACTCGGTGGGCTTCATAGGCTGCCATGGAAACGTGAAGCAGCAGGTGCTGTAAAGTGTTTCCTGTTGCACCAGGCAGTTGCCTGACAGCTCAAACTAAAATCTTCTAATCCAATATCATTGTATAGCCTAAAATGTCAGTCTGAAACACCTTTCATTGCAGTGCCTCCAATGACTGAATATGTTTGACATTGTTCAAATGCATTAATCACAAATGTGATTAATCAGAGTATGAAAGCCAATGACAAATATTTAAAATGTTACTGTGGCCCAACCCATCAGCTTCAGGGACTCAAAGATCTTTAAGATATTTTATGAGATCTATAAAAGTCACTCAGAGCCATACTCCATACAGAGAAGAAAAAAAACATCAGTGGGTGTGGCATAGTGTTTGGCTGGAGCAGGGAGTTTGAGTTGTCAGGCTACCTAGCAGCACAGCCTTCAGTGCAAATTTACATCTGGACAGAGTTTGACAAATGCTAATTTGTGTTGTGTGCAAATCCCTTTTTGAACAACATCGTATTGCCAGGGAATTAATGAACATACTAAATTATTAAATAGACTTAGCAATCTGCTTCCTTCTCCACGCCTAAGGAAAAGTTACAGTCGGGTATTCTCCCATCATATGATATGCCTATTTACACACCATGTGGGGATGTTGGTCTACACCATGTTATACTGGCCTATGTCTCCTCTCCCTCATGTTTTTAGACAGACATTTTGGGCCTAAACAGGGCAGGAGCCAAAGCAGATGGACCAGTTCTACTTTGACCTGTTTCAGCAGACAGAACAGGGGGAGCAGTTCTCCCTCCCTTTATTCTGTCCATTTGGTCCACTAACAGCCAACAGGGCATACCTCCCAAACGGCAACCTATTTTCTACATAGCTTACTACTTTTGACCCGAGCTACTAGTGTGCACTTTATATTGAAGCGTCATGCCATTTGGAGCACAAACATGCTCTTGGTTTAGAAGCTCACGTTTGAGTCTGGGTGGAGTCAGTTGAATTAATTCATTTTTAATGGGGATTTTGCCTTTTTCCCTTTTTGTTTTTTCAAAGTGGCTGCATGCAGAGCCGGTACCTGAGTTCTAACGTTGTCCTCTTGGTAAATTAAATTCTTATTTGCCACATCCATGGCGAACCTTGGACTTAGGCATCCATACCAAGCCATTCTGGGGTTTTTTCAACCTGCTTTTCCAATGTGGAAGTAGGTCAATGTGTGTGAGGGCAAGCTCACTCACCGCCAATGCCAAAGCTCTCATAAGTCATTGTTTTCATGGTCTTTTCTGTGAACCCATTCAGATTTATTCTATTCTAAGGTGTAGCTGGCCTTGGTAATGCAAGTAATAGATAGTTGTCAAGTCTTTCCCTTTTTTTCTGTGCATGAAAGAAACGGCTACAATTGTGACGTGATTGTCCAATGTGAGAGAAGTGTAGGACATGCCCAGTGACGGCCACACACAGCATTTACTAGGCTTGTTCATCACTGTCCTGTTCCTCTTACTCACAGCCAATTATACAAATGTTTGTTTGTTGTTTCTACCATCTTTGTGCTGGCTGATGTAAGACTGCTGACAATCCAATGAGGATTGTTCTCTTTTTTTTCCCCCTCTCCCTCCTGTCTTTCATCTCATACTGCAGTCCCCTAGGTCTTATTCCACTGAGCTCTGTGTTATGTTCGCTCGGTGGCTGTCTGCCCATTTGTGTCTCCAGCGTCAGGTCATGACAGTCAACACGGCACCACGTCTACCACTTCCTCCAGATCCGGCTCTCTTGTTTGGTCCTAAATGGCACATTACATGTAGTGCATGACTGTTGCCCGTAGACTTCTGGATAAAAGCAGAGCACTAAGTAGGGAATAGGGCCCCATTTAGGACCTCTCTTTCCCTCTATGCATTCTGAGGGACACTTCTGTCATCATTAAGCCACTTCCTTTCTTCACTGACGTTTTTCGGGCTGACAGAGGCTCTGCACACACACATACTGGTAGTCAATTACTAGCTGACGACCTGTTGTGGAGTAACATTTGATTTTACGCTGAACAACCAATTTCCTCTAACCTTAACTCTGACAATAACCCAAATCTTAAAGTGGAACAAGTGCACCTCTAGCAAATGTACCTAATCTTCCATGACGTAGTGTTTTGACTGTCGATCAACGTGCACAGCTGTCCTACACACAAGACAGAAGCTTAACCAGCCCTCACTGAAATGCTGCTTACAACTTGTCTCTACACCTATCCAACGCCATGTATATGTGGTTTGGATAGGTTCAACTTGTCTCTACACCTATCCAACACCATGTATATGTGGTTTGGATAGATTAAACTTGTCTCTACACCTATCCAACACCATGTATATGTGGTTTGGATAGATTCAACTTGTCTCTACACCTATCCAACACCATGTATATGTGGTTTGGATAGATTCCTGACAAGACAACAATCGAATCACAACAAATGTTTGCAGATGCTGTCATTTCTTCTTTAAAAAGGTAGAGTGTCTTGTCTGGTGTAGCAGTCTACACATGCCCCCGGATGTGGGGGTTTGACTGTCTGTGTCCTTACTTATTGTCTCCCTAACCTCTGCTTCCTACTGTTGTGTCAAGAAAATGATATACATGTTTCTAATATGTTTATTGGCATTGTGATTATACAGTTATTGGCGTCTTTGGTAAAGATGAGCATTGTCGTTTTTATTATTCAGATCCAGGCACGTGCACAGGTAAGACTCAACCTGTGCAGAGCACATGCCTCTTTGCTATCCAGGGCCCTATCCACTTTTCCTGGGAGGGGTCCGGGGGCAATTGTTGTGGTGTTGAACAGCTGTCAGATGGTCGCTTCTGCTGACTGAAATTGAATACAGTCTGACTTTGGTTGTGTGAAACCATGCCAATATTTTTCCAGCCAGTTACTCTATAAACAAAGTATACAATAGACAGTGGCTATCTTCTGGCAACATGTCTAGGAATCTGTTTGGCTTGGATGTGGCTTATTATCGTAGTTCTGGAAACTTGGTAACCCAATGATTGAACCGACTCCTTCATTTGGGATCCTTGGATAATGTCTTACCTTGAACTGTCTTCCTCACTCTACCTAGGGCAAAATACGCCGGCTTCCTTATCAAGGCCGTTTCATCATGTCTCCAGTTGATTAAAACTTCTTGATTATTGTTCTGATAGTGGAGATGTGTATTTTCTGGCTTGTAGCTATATTTATGCATAGCTGTTGCATAATTTTATAAAGGTCAACGACCTGTTGTTAATTTGATTTGTGTATTTTCTGACATCCCATGTTGATTGATGACACATACTAACATAGTTTAGTATGTGGATCTCCTCATATTTATACCCCTGTACAACAGAAAGTCATGGATGGTATCTTAATAGTTCCTAATGACTCTGTTTTCCATTGCTCCCATTTAGACCATAAACCTAACCCCTAAGTCAGCATTTTCCTTGTTTCGCTGTACTTGTGCCGACTTTTGAGGAATTCTGGTACTCACAGGTATAACATTGCAGGTATGTACACACACACACACACCCCCCAACACATAGACACCACAGGTTCTGAGTTTGTACGACTTAACATAATATGGTTTGCAAATGAACAGCAGCCAAAAAATAGTCTGATTGGCAGTTTGTTTGTGCTACTGTACCAACTCCTAGCCAATGTGCACAAGCGGATCTTCCACCAGGCCACCTGACCTACCTGCCGTGGCGGTCCCTGAAATGAGAGTATGGTGACTGATGTTTTTTTTTTGTAGGTAAATCCTTGACAATGGTTGTATGTGGACTGACAATATGGCCAACAATTGTCAGGATTTTACATTTAAGTAATTTAGCAGACGCTCTTATCCAGAGCGTAGACGACATTGCGCTGGGTAGGATGATAACCCCCCAATGTGTTTATATGTCACCTTAATCAGTAGTCTAATGAAAAGCTTAAAGGACACAGGTTAGCGGTCACCAAAATAACTTAAAACTGGTGACTTAACATTCTCCTGCCCCTCCTTGAGTCTGAGAGTCTAGGGTGTCTCTGGATTATTACCGGTAAGTCCAGTTAACATCATTAGTATTGCCTTTAAACTTTGTGCTCTGTCTATGTACCAGTGTCTGCCACTCACGTTATGTTGTCAGTATTGTGTTAGTACACTGCCCTCAAACAACCAGTGTGTCCTGAATGGCCGTAGCTAGTGGAATACGGCCTATTAAAAATAGTACACTATAACTGGGAACTTTAATAAAGTTGTGCTTTATTATCGGCGCTGACTGTATATAAAAACTGTCTATCTGTGGAAATGTTCACATACTGAGTCTCATCTCTTAGACTGTTCTTGTGGAGAGCCCGGATTCACAAACAAAACTTGCACTGGCATGTTAGCGTAGGTGCCGATCTTCCCTGGTTGTGCAATAAATAATTTCCTGCCTCCTAAAAAAGATCCTCTTAGATCCTCAGAACAGATCCACAACCTATAGCTGAGCTTGGGGGGGGGAGGGGGGGGGGGGGGTTGTGTCCCAAACTACACCCTACCAAGTGCACCAGAGAAATGGATAGGTCTGTTGAACAAAGATAGCAGAAGGTATTGGTTGCTCCTCAGGTGTGCACACTTCCAACCTGCCGTAGCCCAAAACTATTTAGAGGCATCTGCACATCCTCATTGTTGTGCGGGTAAAGACAAGTCCCATCTGCTGTGATGGCTGATGAATGATCATCATGGCATTCCCAAACCTCTGGAGGGCATGGTATTCTATTGGACCCCAACATTGTTTTGAACTCTTCTTTGTCTCTGATCTTCGTATGTCGCAACTTTAACGAAAACTGCAAGAGAAGGTAGACTAATGAACAGTTGAATTGCTCCTGAGAGTCTGTGCTGGTCCATAATTAGACAGCTATTTGAACATATCGAAATGGAGGAGGGTTTGTAATCTAACTGAGAACCCATCCACTTTCACAAACATGCTGGTCTAACTGAAGCCATAAAGGTGGCTAGAGGAAATGCATTTTAGCTTTGAAGGCATCCGCTATTTAAATGTAGTCAAATGGGTGGGACCGCCCACCCACCTCACACAGACAATACATGGCACTGGAGCATACTGATGGTTGACTGTCCCCCGTGGGTGAGGGTGACTAACTCCGACATGGAAAAACACCCCTTTCTGGCTGATTAGATGTAATTATGGGAAAGTAAAACAGTGTGGGGCGGGGGGGGGGGGCAGTAGCTGCCTGGCAAAGGAAACGACTATACTTATACTGTCACTAATCATCCCAGCAACTGTTTATCTGTCACATGACAGCCCCCCCCCCGCCCCCCAGTGTGGTGGAGCAGAGCTGTGACTGAGCGCTTACCAGCTGCAGAATCCGACACACTCCTGTCGCCCCTGACAGGCGTGGTGCACGGGCCCCTAACGAGCTGAGTTAAGATACCGCGACCCCCAAACCTCCCAGCTTCATCTGCCACCGGACGTCAGATTGGATCCCTTCTGAAGCGGCCCATCCCCCCAGTTTTTGTTTACCAACAGGCCCGGCTGAATCGGGAAACCCAGAGTGCCCTTTGTTTTCATTCTGCCGCTTGTGGGTTGAGAGGCAGGAACGCCCCGGGAATGTCAAGCAGCCGAGGCCGGCACAGCTGCAGTGACCAGCCTCCTCATATCCCCCCTCCTCCCACACTGATCTCCATCAACGGCCCTACATTTGACCAGGGACCACGGGGAGGTGGTGGAGACAGTCCACAGTGGTGGGGAACAGGGGGGGCTGTGAGGTGTGCAAACAGAGAGCCACAGGATCAAAGAGTGGAAGGACCGTATGAACATAATTCAGACCCTTTGGCTATGATGATCAAGGAGTGGAAGGACCATATAAACATAATTCAGACCCTTTAGCTATGATGATCAAGGAGTGGAAGGACCATATAAACATAATTCAGACCCTTTAGCTATGATGATCAAGGAGTGGAAGGACCATATAAACATAATTCAGACCCTTTGGCTATGATGATCAAGGAGTGGAAGGACCATATAAACATAATTCAGACCCTTTGGCTATGATGATCAAGGAGTGGAAGGACCATATAAACATAATTCAGACCCTTTGGCTATGATGATCAAGGAGTGGAAGGACCATATAAACATAATTCAGACCCTTTGGCTATGATGTCAACAGTGGTGCTCTGTCGTTGATATACTGTCGGTATGTTTTCATAAATCAGCTTAATATTTTCATAAAATACTAATCTGAATGTTTAATGTCCTGTTTTAATGTAATCCAACTGCCTATTTTTGACCAGGGCCAATAAAGCGTTCACACCCTACTCATTTCCTCTTTATGTATGTGACAGAATTGTCTCACAGTATTATTTAGACCATTGTCTTTCATTTGTTCTTTGTAACATTTAATGACAGATCTACAGAATATTTTAACTTCAGCTTTTCCAGGTTACCACTTTGCCCTCGTTAGACATCAAATCCTCTGAAACCGTAAACTTTTGACCCAGTGCAGAAATTGGACGATGCCGTTTTCTTTTCTGATTTGTAACATTTATCAGTAAGGAAGTGTTCCTTTTGTACTTCAGCTTGTAATAAAGGAAACAGTTGTAACAGTACGAACTTATGCAATATTTGTACCCATATGAAAGTTGTACAGTGTTTTAAAAAAAAAAAAAAAAAAAGGTTTCAATCCAGTCAGTAACATGTCTTAATTGCCAGTGTGCATAGTGTGGCTAAGATGAACATCTTGACGTCAGACTATTTGTATCGTGTTCGTCTGAATCTTTGAGCGTTTTGGTTATTTTCACTGTTTGTTGATGCTTGTGCCCCTGAAGTCATGTACCAGTCCATCCATCCCATCCATCTGAGGCTCCTCTGAACCGAGTTGTACTAGTTTCCACAACTGACCTTTTTGCTCATTAACTTTGCGTTTGAGCTGATGGTTGATAGTGTGTCACAACTTAATGCATCATGGTTATCGCCAGTGACACCCGTTTTAGTCCCATTATCTGATATCTTGCATAATGTACGTTGACTTATACTACTACTAGCCATGACATATCTACAAAGACAACACTTTATTTGTCAGGATATCAAGGAGCACAAATAGCCTTATGTTTTATATATTATGTAATTTGCTGTGTGTCTCGAATGTTTTGCAAGTCCAATGTCTGCTTTCCTTCCCCATGTTTCAGCTTCCCCTAACATTGCAGCAAAACCCAGACATAGTAATACCTTCATGGGATTTCAGCAACGTTAAGCTTTCTAGTGACTAGAGCAACACCACTTTCATAATTTCCCTCATGCCGTTAAAGCCGTGGTGTCACGGAACATGTTGTTTATTAATCAAGAGTTTTATTGTGACGTGGTAAATACTTTAACCCCTTGAAGAAGGAACAGCACACCATTTCTGTTTTGCCTGGGTGAACAGGAGACGGATTCTAGAAAATAGAGGTTGAGAGAGTTGTAAAAGCTAGCATGACGCCCATTCATGATAACATGAGGCATCCAAAAAACAGATGAATGGGCCATTTTATTGGGCTGTGTGGAGACCCTTTATGAGTACATTAGGACTGTGGAAACTGGATAGAGTCATTGTCTTGTGAGTCAGTGTGTCAAGGAGCTGCTCCCTCCTCGCTCTGTAATATGATAATGAGTCCTGGTATTGCGATTATTATTACTAGTCCCCAGTTAGTGCACTGCTTTTGACCAGGACTCCACGAATAGGGTGCCATTTGGGATGCAATGGCAGTCCACTGGTGAATAGTTTGTTGTGGAAAACCGTCTGCCGTACTTTTGACACCAGCTGCCTGTTGAATACTAAACAGCTTGATTACGACAGATGTAGCGTTGGTGGCCAGTCTGTCAGTGCTGTTATACTGACTCTTTGCTGTCATCGTCCAGACCAATGTGACAGTGAGTTGGCACTATGACACTCTGCCTTTCCCACACTCAGGGATGGAGCTGAAGGATTTGTGGTGCTGGCTAGTCGAGCTGGTTGACTGCAATTGTATGAGACCAAGTTCAGAATCTGTCCCTTGCGATGTTTGGAAAGATGACATTTCACCAGCCGGAAGGCTAGTTTGACACGTTTTCTATTATTAGGTCTTAAATATAATGGCTACAGGTTAGTGGGCTAGCTCAAATCACTCGTGACCTTCCGCGTTACAAGTGTTTTCATAGTGACGATACAGCAGCTCTCCAGTTTAAACGTGTTTACAACTCTTAACATTTTCTGCATCAACTATTCCCAAAACTCATCTGAGACTCATTCTGAGAAGAACAGTGGTAAATATAAGTAGCATGATGAATAGTGAGTGGGTGCTGTCAAGTGAAGCCCTCCCTGACTTACCCGTCTGCTTCACAAATAGCAACGGCAGCAGAAGAGGAAGAGGTTAGGCGTACTACGAGAAGGCTTGGTTTGAGTGGAGCGTGTAGGAAATGTATATCTTTTTTTTTTTATTTTTAGTGACTTGGCATTTCCTGGTTGCTTGACAAAAGGACAGTGAGGCAGAGCCGAGACAGACACGAGCGCCGGGGGTTAAGAGGAGCAATGTGTCGCTTTTCTAAACGCAGCTGAAGCGTCCTGTGAACCTGGTCGGAACAGGCCTGGGCTGGACCCAGGAGGGTTCCCCTGAGACAGGGTTCCCTGGACCCCCTCTCCCAGCCCTCCCAGACACTTGCAATGAGACATGGACTGGCCCACAAATGAACACCTACTGGTAATATATTACGCATTCACCTTCATTTATCCAGGAAATGCTACAGACGCTTTTACGACAGGGACATTCACCATCTTAGATTAGCCATTTCTATGACTAGTCTAAACATATGTCTAGACTGGTCATCAAGGTGATGCATTGTATCCGTTTTTTTTTTTTTGCATGGTACTGTAACTTGGATTTTACTTCTGTTAAATTACACCGACTTTTGAAAGACATTTGCTGAGGTGGAATGCTTCAAAACAGACCTAGGGGGCTTTTCTGCACTGCATTTGTGCTGCAGCCCAGGGACGTGATGGTGCAGCTGTCTGGCTGTTGACAATGTAGCTCACTTCCTCTGCAGGGACCTGCGGGTGTCTCTCCGGCTGCATGCATCAACTAGAATGGCTGGGCACTAAACTGGGGCTGTGTCCCCATTTGTATCTATCTGATGCACTCATTCTGACTGGAGCCCTGGTCAAAAGTACAGTACTGTACTGTTTTTGTTTAAAAAAAGAAAAAAAAAGAAAAGGTTGCCATTTGGGATGTCTGATGTTAAGGGAATGCAATGGGAAGTGACTGACTAATTGCCCTGTCATGTGGTGTAACATTTGTTGATGTTTTTTGATGAGTTGATGTGTTTCCTATTGGGACGTACTGGTGCTCTGTCACTCTGCACACCGCCTGACAGGGGAAAATAACACTCAGTGCTCGTGCTGTGTTGAGCGAGCGAGCGAGCGGCTGACTGAACAATGTCAGTGAGAGACTGTCTGTGGTGATCTGTCTTCTGAGCTGTTGTTTCTCAGATACTGTGCGATGTAGCTATCACATTAATAGGTCAGTGGTCTGCGCACTAAAAGTTAGACTTGAAGTTAGGTGTTGCACGCGCTCGTGTGGATTTCCTTTTCTTTTTCGACTTCAGATCGGCCTAATTTCCTAATTGAAATGTAGCGTTGGATTTAATTAGGTACTGTCAGATTATAATTTTTTTTAAATCAAGTCATCATTTGCCAGTCACCGGGGGTCACCATTATCCTTTGACCTCTGTTCTTTGACCTCCTTTGATCCTCTCCTGAATTAGCTGTAACACTAGCTGGGTCAAGAAGGGTGTTTCGGATAAGCTATGTGTCTGTGGCTTTCGCTAGTTGTTTACTGACATCGATATGCATGCGTGCGTATGGGTGTTTGTTAATTGTGGGGAGAGTAGCAGGATATGCTGCTCCGAGGAGGCAGATAAGAACTGTGTTATTGACTGAACCTACGGTACAATTAGTCAGGGCGATACCTCTGCACTGTATGTAAACAGTCTCCATGTGTAACAGCACCGGTTTACCAAGGATGAGATGAATGTCACCTGGTGATGATGCTAAATGAAGCTCTTTGCAATTGACATTCGGTAGGTTGAGTCAATTGATGACAAGGCATTCAAATATTTTAAACTTACACTAATTGCATGAGCAAAAGCCAGGGATTGGTTTATTTTCTGTTGTGTTTATTTACTTATTTAGCCTCTGAATAAATGCACACCTCTGCTTGTTTTATCTTCAAATGTATGGTATATACTGTTCGTTTTTTCATGGTATTTTCTGCCATAGTGTCTTAAAGAAGGGTTAGCGTTGGCTCATGTTCCAGAGTGCAGCAGTAGATGGCTCTGATCCAGGGTCCTGTGACATCACTTTTATATGGTTGCCACATCCTCCTGTTGCCAAGACAAAAGCGGTCAGTTTGCTTGGTTCAGCTAGTGATCTCAGGTTTTGAGCGGAACAGCTCAAGGCCTTCACTCTGCATGGGGAACTCTACACTTTAGCACTGCGGTCAGAAGAACACGACCTCCTAACCATCACCACCACAGGTTAGAACCATGTGAAGAAGTGTAAACAAACAATCTGTACTGGCACACATGTGAACAATCTGTACTGGTGAAACAATCTACTGGTGCGCAGCTGAACGATCAGTACCCTATGTGAACGATTTGTACTGATGGACAGGTGAACAGTCGGTTCTGGTGCCCATGTACGGCATTTTCTTTCCTCACATTGAGTTCACTAGTTCTGCACGTCACGCGGGATCTCGTGAGTCCTGAAAATCACCCTATTCCCTGAGTAGTGCACTAGTTTGGACAGGAGCGACATGGGGAAACGGTGCACTTTGGGACAAAGAACTGTTATCTGAGGAGTAAACAGCCGGGGTACCTCCCTCTTGTGTTTCAGAAAGACCTAGGCTACCTGCAGCAGTGGCTGGAGGCGTTTGTGACGTCCTTCGAGAAGCTTCTAGATGTGCAGTCACTGGAGCCTCGTCGGTAGGTTGACTCGCGCGCCTGAATACACTTTGGTATCTAATTGCATTGACCAGTTATGTTTTATTTGTGGTTGAATTCACCAGCTCTCCTTCAGGGGCAGTGGTTGGGTACACCTGTCAGACTGAGTTGGATGAACTCTGATCTCATTTTGACGTGTAGTTGGTAGTGGTGAAACAGCATCTTCTCATGTCCTCCCTCCGTCCCCTCCTCCTTCAACCTCCATCTCTCCTCCCGCAGGCTGGAGGAGGGCTGTGAGGAGGTGCCCCTCCTGCCCAGGGATGCTCTGGTGTTGCTCAGTGCTCAGCTGGGGCACAGCGCCCTGTACCTCTCCGGGGGGGCTGAGCGGAACAGCCCCCACCCCCTGCTGCTCATCAGGTTCTTCATCATCGTCTGCAGGTACTGGGAAACACAGTTGTTACTGTCATCTTCAACATCTTCAGGGGTCAGCAGTAAGGTTGTAAGGCGATTTACCAAGGTTGCCAGTCATTTACTGAAATCATCTTTAACAAATGGGATTTTGGTCGTTTAAAAAAAAAAAAAAAAAAAAAACTTTTAGTTTTTTTCTCCTTTAGTGACTGTTTTATATGAGTGACCAGGCTGTTTTCAGTGGGTAGATCAGACGGTTGGAGTGAGGCCTGGTGGTCAGTGGCGGTTGATGGCATTCTTCTAAACTAACTCTGCAACTCTTTCCACGGTTGACTGCGATCCGTTTTAGGCAAAACATTTCTAACAGAGACATCTTTATTCCATTTATGTTTAACTTTTAATATTTAAGCCATTTTACTGATGGTATTCACTAAGTTGATTGTTTGTATAGTAATTACAGAAACACCAAAAAGGCAGCTAAATGTCTTGTAATTAATATAGTTAAATGATGGTGAGGTTACCCAACTTCTGGAAGTTAACTGGTAACCCTAGTCAGGAATTATTTAATCTAATTTGTGAAAAGTACTGGTTAGAAAAACACTTCCACCCTGGTTATCAATTGAACCGTTTGTCGTGAGGAAAGTACATTTATTTATTTATTAGTATGGCCTTTAGCAAAGCCCTTTGATAATCTACATAATTAACCTGTTGTCTTTTCTTAAGTCATATACCTGAAAGACACATCCTGTCACCACCACTAGTTGAAATGGCCCTCTGCTTCTTTCACTGTGGCCTCCTTTTAACAGAGCCTGAAGGGGACAAGGGTGCAGTTTGGGAGACGCCCTCTATCCCCCCCTTTGTACCCATTGATGAGAGCACAGATGTCAAAGCTGGCGTCCTAGCAGGCTGGTAATGTTTTAATAATGTGAGAGAAGAGACAGATTAATGATGATTTAATAATGTCTCTGTTCTTACAGGAATATGGAAAACATTGACCCAGAGAAGACCCCGGGCTTTGTCTTTGAGACCATTAAGCTTTTAAACTTCTGCTTGGTTCAGGTAAGCCAGGAACCGCCCCGGAATGAACCGAGCATGCACGCTCGCTTACACTGTTTAAATGATGGATGATCCACGAGCTATACTACATCACTCAAGCATAAATGACATACCGCCCACTGATCCAAAGAACGTAGTCCAGATGAGAATGTGGACAGTCTCAGTAAACAGTAAATATACAAAGATTATATACTGGGCACATTGACAGAAGGTAGAAGGAACAAAACTATTTTAATTAGAACGGAAAAGTGGGTGTACTGCAGGTGTTGGGGAATGTTGGTTTATTGTCTCGGTTTATTGTGTGTGTCCTGCCGTGTGGCTTGTGAAGAGGGTCATAAATACAAATGTTTATTTTGTCTATGTGTGGTGTTTCCTCTCTTCTCATTGTGTCCTCTGAGACTGCAATGTTTACTTCTCAAAATGAAGTGAAGTAATTGACGTGTGTGTCTGTGTGTGTCTGTGTGTGTCTGTGTGTGTCTGTGTGTGTCTGTGTGTGTCTGTACGTGTCTCTTTGTGTGTATGTGTGTGTGTGTGTGTGTGTGTGTCTCTGTATGTGTGAGTGTGTGTTTGTGTGTTTGTTTGTCTCTGTGTGTGTCTCTTTGTGTGTCTGTGTGTGTATGTGTGCGTGTATGTGTTTGTGTCTGTGTGTGTCTGTATGTGTCTCTTTGTGTGTATGTGTTTGTGTTTGTTTGTGTCTGTGTGTGTGTGTCTCTGTGTGTGTGTGTGTGTGGTGTGTGTCTCTGTGTGTGCATTTGTGTCTCTGTCTGTGTGTGTGTGTGTGTGTGTGTCTGTGTGTGTGTCTCTGTGTGTGTGTGTGTCTCTGTGTCTCTGTCTGTGTGTCTCTGTGTGTGTGTGCGTGTGTTTCTGTGTGTGTGTGTCTCTGTGTCTCTGTCTGTGTGTGTGTGTGTGTCTATGTACCAGCTGAGGAAGCAGTCTGAGGATCAGAGGTCCCTCCGGGTGGTGGTTCAGCATGGTCTGCTGCTGTTGGAGAGTCTCTTCGACCCCCATCAGACGTGGAGGAGACGCCTGGCTGGGTGAGCGAGACACCATGTGTGGGGGGGTGCTTACCTCTGTGTCTGACCCATGGTTTAAAGTGGGTGGAGTCCACCTGTTGGAAAGTGTGTCTGTGTGTGAGAAAGACCATGTTGAGGTCAGATTTGTATTTAAGCCTGTCTGACTGTGTGTCTGTCTGTCTGTCTGTCTGGATGGGGACAGGGGGTAGGGGTTAGCTGTTGGGGTGACAAGTAGCTGCCACTGTCTAATCACTTCACTACAGGGCTCAAGGCCTTAGGATGCGTCCCAAACGGGCCCCGCTTAAAAGGTCATGTAGTGTGGGAACAGGGTGCCATTAACCCTTAACTGAGTAACAGCTGCTGATTTGTGCGTGTGGTTTAGGGATGAGGTGAGCATGATGGAGAGGAGCAAGTTTAAGTTCTCGGCTCTTCATTTACCAGAGGAGCTTTCTGCTCTATTCCATGGTGAGTCTTACACACACACACACACACACACACACACACACACACACACACACACACACACTCATAATACAATCATAATTAACATACATACTTGTCACAATGTTGGATTTCCTCAAAACCGGACTGGGGTTTCCCCCAGGTCTTTCTGTCCTTCGGCCTGTGTGTCTAATTGTGCTCCTTCTTCCTGAAATTTCTTTGCTCTGAATCCACCAGTAGGCTCATGCAGTATCTAGTACTCATAAATACTTCTCTGTTTTTAAACGATATACTGAATTTTTTGTAAATGGCAGTTTACTGGCTGGCTTAAATTAAGGTTAAATAAGAAAAATGAAAATAATAAATGCTCCAGCTTGAGGAACAGAAAAAATAATGGCTTTGCAAACAAACCTTAAAATAGCTCCAGTGAACCACTTCTTGTGTGTTTAGTTTATTAACAGAACAACTTTGTGAAGCTTCTGTCTGGACAAGTCTAGTCATTCTGTTAGAGAGAAACCTAACATGACTCTTCAAAGCCACCAGACTTAAGCCTCCTGTGCATAATACATTATATGGTGCTTTGCTTTTGACCAGTAGAGTATGGACCAACACAAAGTCTTAGGGGATCTACATTGTCTTGATGCATGGTCTTGCCCAACTAGAGCTCAACCCACGTAATGCTGTTTTGCAACGCTGGCCTGGTGTGCCTTTTACTGTAGACGTCTAGGTCTCTTTCTTTATACTGTCTGCACATAATTCATCTAAGTATAAGGCACGATAGGGTGTGGTATATGATTAATAGTATACTATGGCTAACCTCTGGTCTTAGGCACGACGCATCACAAAGTGACTGGAGACAGATGTTGGCAGTGGTATAGTGGCAATTTACCACAAACCAACAGATGCCTATTGCTATTGTAAAGTGGTTACCAACATTAATAGTACGAATACTTTCGGCCCACCAGCTTTTATGGCATTTATGCAATCTAGTCCCAGATTTGTTTGTGCTCTCATCTCCTTGCTGTTCATTACCATGACAATCAACCGTTGATGTGTGGTTTGCAGACAGCCTGCAGGACAGCAGACAGATCCCAGAGTTTCTCACTTTGCGATTCGTCCATCTGCTAGGAGCTGTCATCTGTGGCAGCAAGGTAAATATGTGTTTAGTGATGACCATATGATAATACACTATTAATGTGATGACCATGTGATTATACACTATTAATGTGATGTCCATGTGATTATACACTATTAATGTGATGACCATGTGATTATACACTACTAATGTGAGGACCATGTGTTTATACACTATTAATGTGAGGGTAAGAGTTAAGATTTAGATATAAGGTCACATTTTGGTTTTTGGGATTAGGTTAGGGGTTCTTTGAGGGATAGTCAGAATTTGTATTTTTCAAATGTTACTACATTTACCAAAGAAAGTGGTGTTCAGTTTCATGGAATTAGAGCGTGTGTGTGTGTGTGTGTGTGTGTGTGTGTGGATGCTCTTGTGCAAATGCGTGTGTGGAAACGTGCGTGCGCTTGCATGTGCGTGCAACTCTGTGTGTGCGTCTCCATGCTGCAGAAGAACGGCCTGCTCTCCATCACCCCTCAGTCTGTGGAGGACCTGCTCTCCGTCCTTCGCGCCTGGTGCCTTTGCACCTCTTCCGACCCCAAGGACCCCGGATTGATACGGCTGACCCTGCAGTGCCTGACTGCAATGGTGCACATCCTTCACTCCAGCAGTCCTCCAGAGCGCCAGCTTGAGATCAGGACCCTGCTGGATGGCTACTTCCAGGTAGTGATTGATACTTCCAAGTAGTTTCACTACTATTAGTAATAAGAGTATTAGTAGTTTTAATATTAGTAGTTTTAATGAGCACTTTTAATATTTGTCGTTGTTATTTTAGTCGTTTTAATATTAGTAGTTGTTATATTAGTATTTTTAATGAGTACTTTTAGTAGTTTTAATATTAGTCGTTGTTATTTTAGTCTTTTTAATATGAGTACTTTTAATATGAGTAGTTGTTATAGTACGTGATATGGAGTAACAGCAGGTTTGGTCTTTGTTGAATAAATGTGATCTATTTTTGATCACTTCCTTCGAGCCAGGATTGGTCGTCATGGCACCAGGTTATGGGTGGGTCAAGGCATCTGTTTTTGGCAGAATTGAGAAATGAAAGGTTTCTGCTGCTTTCAGGTCCTGAACTGGAACCGTCCTCCTGGGTTGGGAAGCAAGCAGGGGGAGGGGCCATGCTGGGAGGACCGCCTTATCACCCTGCAGAGTCACATGTTGAGTGAGTGGCCTCATCCCAAAACTCACCCCCCAGATATTTAGTTCCTGATCTATATCCACATGCCAACATAAGTGAAGACGTTGTCTTAGTCCTGTGTAGGTCAGTTGATCAGTTTGATCCCCACGGCGGACCAGGTTGGAAATCTATCTATCCCAGTAATGTAAGTCGCTCTGGACTTACATCAGGGTGTCAGCTAAATTACTGAAATGTAAACGTCATAGTAGCATTCAGGCTGCCTAAAAATCCCCTTCAGCTTTGTTTCTCTCTACAAACGTCTTCCGTCCGTACGTTGTCCGCCCTGTTTTGAGAGGGTCACTACTGTTTCTCCATGTGACTCTTCAAAGGCAAGGCCAGGTTTGATAAATGTTGACGAGGCACATTGTTCTCCACAGCCGCGGTGCCGGAGATCCTGCGATGTTCAGACAGGCCGGTGCTGCAGGCCGTCTTCCTCAACAACAACTGCTTCGAACACATCCTCCGACTCATCCAGAACAGCAAGGTCTGTCCACCCCCCCCCCCCCCCCCCCCCCCCATTGCTCTGCCTCAGTGTCACTCTTTTCGCGAACGCCACGTCCACACGTACCTATCCAGATGTAACTGACAACGTTTAGTCGGTGAAGCCTATGCTACCGCGGAGCCGAGCCGGACAGGCATCCTCTCTGAGTTGACACGCTGTCTCTGTCCCGCCCATCTGTCTGTGCCCCCCCCCCCCCCCCCCCCCCACTGTCCCTCAGCTGTATCAGAGCAACAGGTGTAGTTCGGAGGGTGAGGACGCGTGTGACCCCACCACGTGTTTGCTCACAGACACAGAGGTGGAAGTGGAGCAGGTACTTTCCCCCAAAAGACAGTGTTGATATAGGTCAGACTGGGTGGGGCAGCGGAAAACTCGGCCTCCTCTATCTCCTCCACCTCCTCTATCGTCTGCACCTCATCTGTATACTGACTCTTAACCCATTCCGGCCATCTCCTTATCTGTACTTGCGTCATTCACTTGCTCTACTTGTTTCATTTGCCATTGGAGCAGAAGGATCTGAGGGGCGGCACCTCGGGCTTTCTTACCCAATGGGGGTTGAGTAGGACACAAGGAGAGATAAGCAGATGCAAGTAGTGTGTAACTGAGATCTTTACACAGACTTCCTGTTAGAGATGCTTCCTGCTTAAAGAGGTCAGAGAGATGTAGCTGGAGGGGAGGGGTGACCTGTATTCTTTCACACATACTCACTCTCACTCTCACTCTCTCTCTCTCTCTCTCTCTCTCTCTCTCTCTCTCTCTCTCTCTCTCTCTCTCTCTCTCTCTCTCCGTCTCTCTCTCTCTCTCTCTCTCTCTCTCTCCGTCTCTCTCTCTCTCTCTCTCTCTCTCTCTCTCTCTCTCTCTCTCTCTCTCTCTCTCTCTCTCTCTCTCTCTACCTCATAATCAGTAATAGAGGCTGAGTTTCCTGTTGTCAGAAGTTAGTGAAAAGTTGTGCATATTGTGGTTGGGGGTGTGCGTGCGTGT